>NW_024429192.1:43620060-48463810 GCF_017639785.1 Mesocricetus auratus
CTTTCCTTTTTGCTCAGATTCTGGACTCAACCACTTGTGACTATGAGAATATACCATCAGATGATTAGAGAATGATGGAAATAAATGCAAACAGACCAATCTAATGACAACTTTGTTGAGACTCTGAAAGTACTCTGAAAAATCAAATGCACCATGCCGTTCCTTCCTTATTTCTACATGAGGGATAACAAGTTATTTATTACTTTTATATAGATGGAATTATCTCACAACAATAAAACGGTGTCTGAACAGGTGCTAAGTAAGCCTTCACTCAGAAGATCACAGAGGCCCTACTTCCTGGTGAAGGATCAAGCAAGAGGGCTCTACTATAGGACTGGCAACTGAAGGAACAGGTGTTATCCTTATCAGGTGACCAAGAAGGGAGTGGAGTGAGCAAGCAGGCAGAATGACTCCCCTTGGCAGGGAACCATAGCTAAGGCAGCTGTTGCTTATCAAGGACACACTAAAGACGATGTGTCACCACACTAACAAGATACTGAAAGTATTTTGATGTGTCTGTGCACTTATATATATTAAGGGTGTCCAGGTCTACAATCCCACAGGAGGAAAGCATCCTTCCCAACCAACACCTTTCCTGAGCTTTCTGGTGAGTGAAACTGCTCTTTTGGGAACCTTCTCTGATACTCCAAAAAGCAAGAAGAAGTGCAGTATGGATAACAGTGTACTTACCTACTTACTCCCTTGACATTAGACATTGTCTTCTCTCTTCCTTCATGGTCCTGCAAGAGCTCAGAAATTCCCCTTCTTTCCCATTTTCTTCTAGCCCCAGGAGGCTGACTTTCTACAAGCATGAAGCCTACAATATGTTTCCTCCTCATCTTCATCTCCCTTCTCCATCTGATGACCTCAGTGAACACTCAGTCCTCCAAAGACTCATCAGGGAATATAAAGATCCGGAAAGCTCTCAGTGGTAAAGGTCACCACTGGGGTAAGGAAAATCTGAGTCTAATCCTTACTTAAGCCACCTAAAACTTTACTTAATCTGTCTCCCATCCTGAGAACCCTACCTCTGATTAGTCTACTGACGCCCTACTTTCCTGTTCAGGGATTCCTTTTTTTATCCTACTCCCATTTGAGCTCTTGGTAAAAATGATGATGAAGAATAAAGAGGGTGGTAGGTGAATTGTATGAACACATTATGAATCAAGTATAATTCAAAGATTTTGGTTAGTTATTTTATTTTTTATGAGCCAAGAATAACTATTACTTTCACTTCATAAGCTAAGAAATTAACTTGGGGGTCTGGAGAGATGACTAGGCAGTTTAGAGGATCCAGCTTGATTTCCTAGCACCCACATGGTGGCTCACACACATTTGTAGCTCCTGCCCCAGAAGTTTTGGCTAAGACATGCATTTGATGCACAGACATACATGTAGGCAAAACACTCATGAAAGAAAAATGTTTTTTTAAAAAATGAATTAAACCTTAAAAGTTAGTGAGCAGGTGATTATAGAACAAAGGCATCTCTGAGACACAAGAGGACTTTGAAGGAGGTTGTGGGAAACAGAGAACATGGGCAATACCTCTTGTCACATACTACTCAGAGTATCCTCTCTTGACAGGGCCTAAGAAACTCTCCTGCCTTAGTGTCCAAAAATCAGGCAGATGGGCTTCCTGTCCTGAGGGTAAGTAACTTCACAAGAAGAATTTGTGAGCAAGATGTCTTATATTCTTCTCCATTAAGCATCTAATAGTGAATTATTTACCTAGATCAAGTTTTTACTACCATAGAGGCTAGCCCTAATCCTGGGTGCCCAGTCACCACTTACTGATTTTCAGTTCCTTTAAAGTTGCTACTGAAAGAACTTTGGTTTCTGGTCTCCTTTCATGTCTTTTTGTTGTTCTCTTGGATGCCAGCCTTTTGTGTCATCAATTATCTGGCCATGGATATGGTCCTCATTTCTTTCCCAGTCTATTCCCTTGCATTGCTTGGCAGGGAGACAACACAGAGGTGAATTTGTCATCAATTGAATGACACTGAAACTCCAAGTCCTTTAGGTTAAGTGATTTTTGTTTTAGAAGTTTAAGTAACTTTTTTCTTGAAGATAATTCCCCAAATTGAATAGTTTTAGTTAAGCCTAGATTTACCCATGAGCTTCCTTGGGAAAACAGTTGGGGACTCACCATCTCTTACAGTACAAGAGCTCTGATGTATGTGTCTCACATGACTATTCAGGGATGGCTGTCACTGGTTGTGCTTGTGGCTATGGTTGTGGATCATGGGATGTCCAGAATGGAAATACTTGCCACTGCCAATGCTCGGTCATGGACTGGACCACCGCCCGCTGCTGCCAACTGGCCTGAGAATGAGGAGACTGACAATCCAGTTTTTAAATTATGACCATATTGAAACCATGGTCTCAACCAGGAAACCTGACTCACTGTCTTCATAATGAATACATATTACCCTATAATTCTTCCTGGGCAATAAAGACAGAGATGTACCTGTGCATGTTTATGTTTAATGTTATTACTTTTAGCTTCGTGTCTGTTTCCAGAAAATATTTTCAGTATTTCAGTGATTATATCTCAATACAGCTTGTGAATTCCAAGCAATGTGCAGAAAGACTTTGCAAGGTACAGGCAGAAGGGGAAATTTAAAACAATTTCTAACTTCTCACAGACTGAAAGGGAAATTTAAAAGAGTTTCTAACTTCTCAGTATGTATGTGTTTAAGTTTCAATTTACATGCCCAAGATGACTTTCATCAAGGTAACCTCTTTCCCATTCCCTGTCTTCTAGATGGCTATAGGACACCATGGCCCTCACCTATCATAGAGTGTTAATACAATGCATCTCCCTTTTTATAAAATGTACAGAATTCCAAACTAAGGAGAAATTTTAAATATTGCTACTGATATTAAGTAAATGAATGACTCAGTGGCTTGGTAGCAAGTGTGTTATAAGTTGAGAGACTGCCAACTTTGGAGCTTCATTTTTTTATAATTTCTTTTTATTTAGAAACAATCTTGTTTTACATATCAATCCCCCCATGCCCTCTCCCTCTCATCCTCCCATGCCCCTCACAGTTCCTCCCAACCCACCCCTACCCACTCCTCAAGAATAGAGAAGCTTTCCATGGGGGATCATCAAAGTCTGTCACATCATTTGGAGGAGGGCCTAGGCCCTCCTCCGTGTATCTGGGCTGAAATAGTATCCCAATGGGCTCCCAAAGTCCAAGGACTACCAGTCTACAATCCACACCTGAAGAGAAACTAGGAAACAAGGAGGACCATAAGAGAGAAATACATGGTCCCCCGAAGAAGGGGAAAGGAACAAGAACTCCTGAGCAAATTGGGAACGTGGGGGGAGGGAGGAGGAAGGTAGGAAAAACAGACCTTCATGGTTTTAAATAGGAAATAAATCAGTTTTCAACTCTTAGACCATCAAAACTAATTTTTTAAAAAATTGGTATGATTATTGGAAACTTAATAGGAATTTAAGGATATTAACTATCACTATAGTTAAAAAAACTTCTTTTCCTACCTATTTAGTGAATAGATTTCTCAAAGCTAACAACCATGAATTAAATATAGAAATGAAATTGAAACATAGTTATTTATCTGTAGATATATAGGCTATTTACAGAAAAATTGTCATATTTCTCATTTTAAAAAAAAGCACATTTCTAGAGGATGGAGAGATTGCTTGGTGAGTAAGAGTACACGTTCTTGTAGAGGATTCTGATTTAGTTCCCAGCACCCACATGTAACTCCAGTTCCAAGGGATTTGATCCCTCTTCTGATCTCCATGAGCACCAGGCACACACATGGTGAACATACATTCATGCAGACAAAACACTCAGGCACAGTAAGTAGAACACCTTTTTTTTAATATATATATATATATATATATTTTATTTTCCAGTTTAAATTTAGATAAGAAACGAGGTTGCTTCACAAGTCAGTTCCAGGTCCCTCTCCCATTCCCTCCCCTCCTCCCGTGCCCTCCCCCCAACCCCCCCTGTTATCCCCTCATTTCCCCAGGGAGGGTGAGGCCCTCCATGGGGGTGTCCATAGTCTGTCATTTCATATAGGGCAGGGCCTAGACCCTTCCCCGAGAGTTCAGGGTGAGAGTGTACCTCACATTGTTCTATGGGAGTCCAAAGTCCGTGTGTATACTTGGGATGGGTACTGATCTGCTGCCCAAGGCTCAATAGATTACCTAGGCCTCCTCACTGACACCCAGATTCAGGGGGTCTTGATCAGTCCCATGCTGGATTCCCAGGCTGATCCCTGGGATTCAAGAGTTAACCTTTGTCTGGTCAGCTGTTTCTGGGGGTTAAACCAGCCCAGTCTTAATCCCGTTGATCATCAGTCCTCCCTCTCTGTTACTGGCTTTCTTGAGTTCAGCTCAGTACTTAACCGAGGGAGTCTGCCTCTTCTTCGATCAGCCACTAAATGAAGTTTCTGTTTCCCAGACCCTCTGGCCATAGGGTTGTAGGCTGGCATTCCCCAGATCTATGTCTAAAATCCATATATGAGAGAGTACATGCCATGTTTCTCTTTTTGTGACTGGGTTACCTTACTCAGGATGGTTTCTTCTAGTGTCATCCATTTGCCTGCAAATTTCATGATTCCATTGTCTTTTTCTGCTGAATAGTACTCCATTGTGTAAATGTACCACATTTTCTCTATCCACTCTTCGGTTGAGGGACATCTAGGTTGCTTCCAAGTTCTGGCTATTACAAATAAAGCTGCTATGAACATAGTGGAACAGACATCTTTGTTGTATGAATGGGCATCTTTTGGATATATGCCTAAGAGTGGAGTTGCTGGGTCTTGTGGTAGATTTATTCCCATTTTTCTGAGGAATCTCCATACTGCTTTCCAAAGTGGCTGAACCAGTTGGCACTCCCACAAGCAATGGAGGAGTGTCCCCCTTTCACCACATCCTCTCCAGCATAAATTGTCATTGGTGGTTTTGATTTTAGCCATTCTGACAGGAGTGAGATAGTATCTCAGAGTTGTTTTGATTTGCATTTCCCGGATGGCTAAGGATGTTGAGCACTTTCTCAAGTGCCTCTCAGCCATTTTAGACTCCTCTATTGAAGACTCTCTATTTAGTTCTGCAGCCCACTTTTTAATAGGGTCCTTTGGTGTTTTGGAGACTTGCTTCTTGAGTTCCTTGTAAATTTTGGAGATCAACCCTCTGTCAGATGTGGGATTAGTGAATATTTTTTCCCATTCTGTGGGCTGCTCTTTTGTCTTGCTGACTGTGTCCTTTGCCTTACAGAAGCTTCTCAGTTTCAGGAGGTCCCATTTATTAATTGTTGATCTCAGTGTCTGTGCTACTGGTGTTATGTTCAGGAAGCTGTCTCCTGTACCAATTCGTTCAAGGGTACCACCCACTTTCTCTTCTAAGAGGTTCAGTGTGGCTGGATTTATGTTGAGGTCTTTGATCCATTTGGACTTAAGTTTTGTGCATGGCGATAAACATGGATCGATCCGCATTCTTCTACATGCCAGTCTCCAATTATGCCAGCACCATTTGTTGAAGATGCTTTCTTTATTCCATTGCATATTTTTAGCTTCTTTGTCAAAGATCAGATGTTCGTACATGTGTGGGTTAATACCCGGGTTTTCAATTTGATTCCATTGGTCTACCTGTCTATTTTTGTGCCAATACCAAGCTGTTTTCAGGACTATAGCTCTGTAATAGAGCTTGAGGTCAGGGATGGTGATGCCTCTAGACGTTGCCTTGTTGAGCAGGGTTGTTTTGGCTATCCTGGGTCTTTTGATTTTCCATACAAAATTGATTATTGTTCTTTCAAGGTCTGTGAAGAATTGTGCTGGGATTTTATTGGGGATTGCATTGAATCTGTAGATTGCTTTTGGCAGGATTGCCATTTTTACTACATTGATCCTACCTATCCAAGAGCATGGGAGATCTTTCCATTTTCTGAGGGCTTCTTTAATTTCTTTCTTTAAAGATTCAAAGTTCTTACAATACAGGTCTTTCACTTGTTTGGTTATCGTTACCCCAAGGTATTTTATGTTGTTTGTGGCAATTGTAAAGGGTGATGTTTCTCTGATTTCTCTTTCAGCCCTTTTATCATCTGTATATAGTAGGGCTACTGATTTTCTTGAGTTGATCTTGTAGCCTGCCATTTTGCTGGAGGTGTTAATCAGCTGTAAGAGTTCCCTGGTAGAGTTCTTTGGGTCATTGATGTAAACAATCTGCAAACAGTGAAAGTTTGACCTCTTCCTTCCCAATTTGTATCCCCTTGATCCCCCTTTGTTGTCGTATGGCAATAGCTAGAACTTCAAGTACCATGTTGAAAAGGTATGGGGAGAGTGGACAGCCTTGTTTTGTTCCTGATTTTAGAGGAATTGCGTTGAGTTTCTGTCCATTTAGTTTGATGTTGGCTGTTGGTTTACTGTATATAGCTTTTATTATGTTTAAGTATGTCCCTGTTATCCCAGATCTCTCCAAGACCTTTATCATGAAGGTGTGTTGGATTTTGTCAAAGGCTTTTTCAGCGTCTAGTGAGATGATCATGTGATTTTTGTTTTTCAGCTTGTTTATATGGTGGATTACGTTGATGGATTTTCGTATGTTGAACCATCCCTGCATCCCTGGGATGAAACCTACTTGATCGTGGTGAATGATTGTTTTGATGTGTTCGTGGATCCGATTTGCCAGTATTTTATTGAGTATTTTTGCATCAATGTTCATGAGGGATATTGGTCTGAAGTTCTCTTTCTTAGTTGTATCTTTGTGTGGCTTGGGGATCAAGGTTATTGAAGCCTCATAGAAAGAGTTTGGCAAAGACCCTTCTGCTTCTATTGTGTGGAACACTTTGAGAAGAATTGGTATAAGCTGTTCTTTGAATTTCTGGTATAATTCTGCACTGAGGCCATCTGGACCTGGACTTTTTTTGGTTGGGAGACTTTTGATGACAGCTTCTATTTCCATAGGGGTTGTAGGTCTATTTAAATTGCTTATCTGTTCTTGATTTAGTTTTGGCAAATGATAGCTGTCCAGGAAGTCATCCATTTCCTTTAAATTTTAGAATTTTGTGGAGTACAAGTTTTCAAAGTATGACCTAATGATTCTCAGGATTTCCTCAGAGTCTGTTGTTATGTCCCCCTTTTCATTTCTAATTTTGTTAATTTGCGTGTTCACTCTCTGCTGTTTGGCAAGTTTGGACAAAGGTTTGTCTATCTTGTTGATTTTCTCAAAGAACCAACTCTTCGTTGTATTGATTCTTTGTATTGTTTTCCTGGTATCTACTTTACTGATTTCAGCCCTCAATTTGATTATTTCCTGGCGTCTACTCCTCCTGGGGGAGTTTGCTTCTTTGTGTTCTAGAGCTTTCAGCTGTGATGGTAATTCTCTGGTATAACTGTTCTCCTGTTTCTTCATGTGAGCACTTAGTGCTATGAACTTCCCCCGTAGCACTGCTTTCAAAGTGTCCCATAGGTTTGTGTCTTCATTCTCATTGAATTCGAGGAAGTCTTTAATTTCTTTTTTTATTTCCTCTTTGGCCCAGGGATGGTGCAGTTGAGCATTATTCAATTTCCATGAGTTTGTAGGTTTTCTGCAATTTGTGTTGTTGTTGAATTCTAATTTTAAAGCATGGTGGTCTGATAAGATGCATGGAGTTATTCCAATTTTTTTGTAGCTGCTGAGGTTTGATATGTTGCCAAGTATGTGGTCGATTTTTGAGAAGGTTCCATGTGGTGGTGAGAAGAAGGTATATTCTTTTTTATGTGGATGAAATGTTCTATAGATATCTGTTAATCCCAGTTGGGTCATTACTTCTATTAGACCCCTTGCTTCTTTGTTGAGTTTCTGTCTGGTATTCCTGTCTAGTGGTGAGAGTGGTGTGTTGAAATCTCCCACTATAACTGTGTGGGGCTTTAGATGAGATTTAAGTTCTAATAATGTTTCTTTAACGAATGTGGATGCCTTTGTATTTGGGGCATAGGTGTTCAGGATAGACACTTCATCTTGGTGGGTTTCACCTGTGATGAGTATGTAATGACCTCCTTCATCTCTTTTGATTGATTTTATTTTAAAGTCTAGTTTGTTAGATATTAGGATTGCTACCCCTGCTTGTTTCTTGGGTCCATTTGATTGAAAAATTTTTTCCCAACCTTTAACTCTCAGATAATGTCTGTCTTTGAGGGTGAGGTGTGTTTCTTGTATGCAGCAGAAGGAAGGGTTCTGTCTTCGAATGCATTCTGCTAGTCTGTGTCTTTTTATGGGTGAGTTAAGGCCATTAATATTGACGGATATTAATTACCATTGATTGCTCATCCTTCTTCGATTTGCGATGGTTGTTGTTGGTGGAATTATGTGTGGAATTTCACCCCTTTGTTCTTTTGGCTGTTGGTAGAGAGGGATTCTCTAATGCTTATGTTTTTCTGGTTGTAGTTAGCTTCCTTGGGTTGGAGTTTTCCTTCCAAAATTTTCTTTAGGGCTGGGTTAGTGGACACATATTGCTTGAATCTAGTTTTGTCATGGAATATCTTGTTTTCTCCGTCTATAGTGATTGAGAGCTTTGCCGGGTATAGTAGTCTGGGCTGGCATCCGTGGTCTCTTAGTGTAGGTAGAATATCTATCCAGGACCTTCTGGCTTTCAGAGTTTCCATGGAGAAATCAGGTGTAATTCTGATAGGTCTGCCTTTATATGTTACTTGACCTTTTTCCTTAGCTGCTCTTAATATTCTTTCTTTATTCTGTATGTTTGGGGTCTTGATTATTATGTGGCGAGGGATTTTTTTGTGGTCCACTCTATTTGGTGTTCTGTAGGCTTCTTGTACCTTCATTGGCATGCCTTTCTTAAGGTTGGGAAAGTTTTCTTCTATGATTTTGTTGAATATGCCTTCTGCCCCTTTGAGGTGGATTTCTTCTCCTTCTATACCTATTATTCTTAGGTTTGGTCTTTTCATGGTGTCCCATATTTCCTGGATGTTTTGTGTTAAGGATTTGTTGGATTTAAGGTTTTCTTTGGTTGATAAATCCATTTCTCCTAGTGTATCTTCAACACTTGAGATTCTCTCTTCCATCTCTTCTATTCTGTTGGTAATGCTTGTATTGGTAGTGCCTGACTGTTTGTCCAGCTTTTCTATTTTCTGCCTTTCTTCAAATTGTGTTTTTTTAATGTCTCTATTTCAGTTTTCAACCCTTGCAGTGTTTGCATTGCTTCTTGCAATTTTCTGTTTATCTTTTCATCTGCTTGTTGCCTTTTATGAATTTTTTGGTTTGTTCTTTCTTCCATTTCTTGCATTTTTTGGTTTGCTTTTTGTTCCATTTCTCGCATTTTGTGCTTTGTTTCTTCTTCCATTTCCTGCCTTTTTTTGGTTTGTTTCTTCTTCAATTTTTTTCATTTGTTGCTTTGCTTTTTCTACCATTTCTTGCATTTTTTGCTTCATTTCTTCTTCCATTTCCTGCCTTTTTTGGTTTGTTTTTTCTTCCAATTCTTGCATTTTTTGGTTTGTTTTTTCTTCCATTTCTTGCATTTTTTGGTTTGTTTTTTCTTCCATTTCTTTGAGGGATTTTCCTATATCCTCTTTTAGGGCCTCTATCATTTTCATGAAAGTGCTTTTAAGGTCGTTCTCTTCTGCTTCGTTCGCATTGGAATGTTGGGGTCTTGCTGGTGTGGAGTCTCTAGAATCTGGCGGTGTCATATTTGTTTTCCTGTTGCTGACTGTGTTTTTGTATTGTCTCTTTCCCATCTCTTCTTCTAGTGGGTGCAGAAAGAGCCCCTTACTGGTCTGGGGACCAGAGTTCCCTTTTGGTGGGTGCTAGCAAGTCCTATAATCTGGTGGTTCTTCTATTCCTTGTCCAAATGCTGGTCCCGTGGGCGGAGAAGAAGAACAGGAATCTGGGGCGCTTAGCCTCCTACCTGGTCCCCTGGACCCTATGCTGGGTCCTGTTGTACCTGATCTGGAACAGCTACTCCCCTGGTCTCCCTGCCTCCTCTGGTTTCCTGGTTTTGTTGGTGGGAGAGAAGATCTGGAGTCTGGGGTGCTTGGCTCCCGCCGGGATTGGGAGCTCTGTGCAGTTCCCAGGTGATTTGCAGGCACTAGAACACAGGCCAGGAAGCCGGCCTGGTTACCTGATGCTGCCAGAGGAACAGCTGCTTCCCTGGACTCCCAGCCTCCTCTCTTTTCCTGGTCTCGTTGGTGGGAGAGAAGATCTGGAGTCTGGGGTGCTTGGCTCCCACCGGGATTGGGAGCTCTGTGCAGTTTCCAGGTGATCTGCAGGCACTGGAACACAGTCCGGGAAGCCGGCCTGTTTACCTGGGCTGTCTATTGCTTTGTTAACGCAATACAAGCTAGAGTCATTCTGGAAAGTTGAATCACAATTAAGAAAATGTCCCCAGCAGACTGGCCTTTAAGCAAGTGCGTGTGGTATTTTCCAGATTAATGATTGATGTGGGTGGGCTAGCTCACTGGAGACAGGGCCACTTCTACAGAAGTTGTCCTGGATGGTATAAGTATAAGAAATCAGGCTGAGTACGCCATGAAGAGAAAGCAGACTTTCATGGCCTGTGCATCAGTTCCTGTCTTTCCTTGAATTCCTGCCCTTATTTCCCTAGATGACAGATTACAGTCTTTAAGATGAAATAACCCCTTCCTTTTGTTCATAGTGTTTTTTTATTGCAGCAACAGAAATCCTAACTTTGATATAATTCACCACACACACACACACCAACTTGAGAGAACATTTTAAAATATAAAGCAGATCATAACATTCTGATATTTCAATCATACTAATGCTAATCCTGAGATTAACCATAGAAAAATCAATTCTACCATTTGGAGCCAAAATTGAAGCAAGTTTTACTCAAAATTTAAATACTGACCAAAATAGACTTGGATCAGACATGTGTTGCAGAATTGCTTAAGAACAAACCCATACAAACACCATATTTTCCTATGTGACTTGATTGCTATTGTTTAAGAATTACAACTTCCAGAATTCCAGGAAATTACCTGGTCCTTGGGAGGATGGAGCTTATAGGTTAACTTTGGATCATTCATTCCCCCCTTGAGTTGTATCCTGGGTCAAATCCTTAACTTTGTGATGTGTGCTGGTTTATATTTGGGTCTAATAACTATCAGTTTAATGGTGGTACCCAGATAGAAATTATCATTTTGTTATTTTTTATCAATGTTTGTGGTAGTTGGCCCCAATAAGCTCATAGAGAGTGGCACTATTAGAGGTGTGGCTTTGTTAGAGTAGATGTAGCTTTATTGGAGGAAGCATGTCACTGTGGAGGTGGACTTTGAGGTCCCTTTGCTCAAGCTACACTCAATGGGACTCAATTTACTTTCTGTTGCTTGTGGATGAAGCCTGCATGTTGCCATGTCCCAGCATGATGATAATGGACTAAACCTCTGAACTGTAACTATACCAATTAAGTGTTTTTCTTTATAAGAGTTGCCATGATCATGATATGTCTTCACAGCAATAGAAACCCTAAGACAATGCTTTAAGAGCCATAAGTAATTAGGAGAAGCAGAAGAGCCAAAAGACCTATGATGACTGACATTGTAGTTATTATCTAGAAGGATCCGGGAAATGGATGGGGCACCAGTCATTTATTCCATTCTAGGTCTCCTTTTGGTAATACTTCCTTGAATACAAAAAGATTATAGTCCCAAATGACTTGTATAGAAAAAAACAATTTAAAAAATATGATACCTATTTGTTCTGCGTAAAGCAGCTCAAGTCCCCCATCAGGTTGTAGAACTATTTCAGCTAATGAATCTACCAGTTGATAAATCTGGGCCCACTTTCCTGATATGCCAACTGGCATTATAGATAGCCATTTTGTTTCCTCTGTCAAAGAGTTTCTTTTTGACTTAACATTTCAGCCTTTTAGGGAGGGTGCAAAAGACAATGTACTCTCATCTGTAACTGCTTCCAGCATCATTGTCAGGGCCAAAGAAGGCTGAAAGGCTAGTCAACCACTGGGCAACAGGGCACTTATCAGAAACATCTGATTAGCTGATTCAGCTGAAGAAACAGGGAGCAATTATTGTTGTGGGATAATCCTTTGGTACACTGTGAAGATGATGGGTCTCTGCTAAAGCACTTTCTGGTTGGCTTAATAAAAAGATGAATGGCCAATAACTAGGAAGGAGAGGTTAGGCAGGAGTTATGGGCAGAGAGAGGAACTCAGGTAGTGTATCTCAGAATGCACAATTTGCCAGTGAGACACGGAGGAAGCAGGATGTGCAGTGTGTAGGAGAGGTAACACACCACATGGTAAAATGTAAATTAATATAAATGGGTTAATTTAAGTTATAAGAGCTAGTTGAAAACAAGCTTAAGCTGAGGCCAAGCTTTCATAATTAATAATGAGTCTCTGTGTCATTATTTGGGAGCTGGCAGCTCAAAGAAAGATTTGGTACATATGGTGCCTAATATCTGCACTTGTATAGCCATATAGGGACCAAGAAAGCTTAAAGAAAGGAATTCTGAACATGGAACCAGATATGGTTTCTTAGAGACCACAGTCTCCCAGGTAGACCTGATGCTCACAACATACAGAGTTGTGGCTCCTTTAAGAGGTCCTCCTGTGCCAGCCCACCAATTTCCCAGAGCTAGGCATGAAAACAAGGCATCTGGACCCATACCAGTGGGCATGAGGCTAGGCTTTCTTGGAAATACAAGTAATGGCTACAGTCCAGAACCTAGAGTAACTGCTGGATCAATCTACTTCAGAAAGGATATGGACTTTGCTTTCACTGTGGTAAAGTTAGCCACTGGGCAAGAAAATGCCCTTGCCTCAACAGCTGATAGTATGCTGTCTAAATGGACAAGCAGGGCACAAAAAAGGCAACCAGTGCACTTTGTCAAATATTCTAATATTAAATACTGACCAAGATGGTCTTTGGTCAGGACCACTCCCTGGGATTCTCATCTGAATGGTCCTGACGCATGTGTTGCAGAACGATTTAAGAACAAACCCATATGGTCACTTCATTTCCCCCATGTGGCTTGGCTGCTATTTTTTAAGAACTACATAACTCCTAGCATTCCATGAGGGTGGGGCTTACAAGTTAAGTGTCTCAGAGTAGGAAGTACTCTTCAATTTACAGGATTTATCCTAACAGGATACTTCCTGGGAAGCAGAAGCTCCCAAGTTTTTCCTGTATTTCCTTGAAAGATGACATTTACTTTTGTGATTGTACCTTAGTCTCTAGTCATGCCTGCCCTAAGTGATTTTTCCAGTTTTTCTGTCAGTCACCTAAGCATCTACTCATACATCATGCAACATACTGCTCTACATGATTCTTTTTTATTTTTTTTATTATTTTGAGACAGGGTTTCTCTGTGTAGCTTTGGAGCCTGTCCTGGAACTAGCTCTTGTAGACCACACTAGTCTCCAACTCACGGAGATCTGCCTGCCTCTGCCTCCCAAGTGCTGGGATTAAAGGCGTGTGCCACCACTGATTCTTTTTTAAGAAATGAGAGAAATGTTGAGTTCATTGATATGTTTGCTTGGGAAGCATCTTTCTTATCAAGCTTTCTCTCTCTGTGTATAATAACATGTTACACAAAATTCTGAGAATGAACTGAATTCTCACCAAATATCTATGCATGAGCACACATTTACTAGAAGTCTAAAGCAGAACAGAAGATGCTTTCAGGAACAAGTGCCGAATGAACTCTCCCTGTACTGACATCCAGTACTTGCGCAAATGTGTTCACATATGTTTATGAATTAGATTTATTCTCTTCCTGAGAATAAATGTTATTGAATAACGTTTAATGATAAATTCACTTTTACTGTACTTTACTGTTCCTCCTTAGTTTTGTTGCTTTAAGACGCTTACAAGTTTTGGGCCTCAATTTTTGAGTTTGCAAAACTATATGACACAAAAGTCTATTGAACCAGACACTTTTCTCCAACGATTTCTTAAAAATAGAATAACAAGAGCAAGAATCAAATGTAAACACAAACCACAGACAGTGAACCCAGTCTCTGAATGGTAGATATTCAGTGTTTCTAGGAAGCCAAGATGTAACTAGCAAAGATAGAAAGAGAACAAGCAGGTGTATACTTCTAATGTCAGGAAGGAAGAGGGAAGAAGATGAAATTTGTAATGGCATCCTTATCTTGATGTTAAAAACTCAGCAGCTTATCTGAATTATGTAAGAATACTACGTAATATGACTATCACTTGTGGTTTAACCCATGACATGGTCTCAGACAGAAGTTTCTCATGCAGCTTCAGTGAAATGTGAGCATCTAAAAGCTCAGCTGGTCAGAGTTTTCAAAATGGATCACTCAACATTGCTGGCAGGGGATGGAGATTAGGACATGGATTTTGAATGGAGCTTTATTTGCCATATTATCATGATCATGAGCATCCATCAGCCTGATGTCTTACTATTTGAACAAGCATTTTTTGTTGTTGTTGTCATTTTTATTTTGTTTTTTACTGTTGTTTTAAAACATTTTATACATCATATTTTCATCATATTCTTTTCACTCCACCAACCCCTCCAAGGTCCTCCCAACCTCCTTACCAACTCAATTTCTCTCTCTCTCTCTCTCTCTCTCTCTCTCTCTCTCTCTCTCTCTCTCTCTCTCTCTCTCATCTCTCCCTCTCTCAAAAAAACAGCAACTAAAAATCAAAACAAAGAAACTAAACCCAAAAAGACAAAAACTACCAAACAGAAACAGCAAAAGTCACTCAAAAATATGAAGTCTTATTGGAACACAGGCCAAGAATGGAGGTGTGAGGAGAATTCTGAGTGCTTGTGAAGAAAGTCCAAGAAAACAAGTCAAGAGTCTTGTGTTCTCAGTTTCTTCAAAAACTCGGAAACATGGAATTGTTCTTGGAATGCGCTTCCATTCCTCTCCCAGGTTTAGCGTATAGGAGTGAGTTCTCGTTAGAGCATTCATTACACTGGCTCTTGTTATCTGTTTCTATGCCTCTGTGGAGAAATATGGTTTTGTCACATGCAACCTATCTTTGTGATTGTATACTTTATTCAGGTGACCCTCACAGAATAAATTGTCTCATGCTCTGAATAAAGTTGGCTATTGCACAAGACTTTAGTCGTCTTCATTTTTAAGCCCTGCTCTCCCAC
Source organism: Mesocricetus auratus (assembly GCF_017639785.1). Taxonomy (NCBI): domain Eukaryota; kingdom Metazoa; phylum Chordata; class Mammalia; order Rodentia; family Cricetidae; genus Mesocricetus; species Mesocricetus auratus. Next base: position 43,635,149 of record NW_024429192.1, read on the forward strand.
AATCAAGCTGCCGACTAGAGTAGTAAACAGTCTCTGTTTTGTATTGGCCAACTACTCCTGGGCATGAGGCCTGCCTTGGTTGTGTGGCTAGTATACCCAGGGTCACTGAATTGGAGAAAACTGACTTTCTCTTTTCTACCAAGTATCAATTGCAAATAGCTTCTTGGTTTAGGGGTGGGACATTGTATCCACTTCCCTTTTCTATGCTGGCATTTTGTCTAAAACCTACCACAATAGAAGCTTACAGTATATGTACATACATGAAAGAAATTTAAAGTTTACCATATAGTTTCGGGGGGCAATGCCCCAACTAGATACCTTATTCCACCTAGGAAAACCCTCAGTACCAGGAATGGATTATGTCTTGATGAATTGTTGGCCAAAGCAGTCCTTTATGCAGCCCCCTTCAAACATCACAGGCTATTACAAAGGTTATTGGTTACCCTCCACAGCCTATCAGTAACCTACTGCTGAATACTATGTCATTGAACATGAAGAAATTGAGCTGACATTTGGCTAGAAGCTTCAACCCTATCTAGCATCCATGGTTCTGAAAGGTAATCTGCATGCTACCAGAGAAAAGTAATCATCAATACTACCCAGATACGTACCCTGCAAACTACAACATCAACCTTTCTGAAAGATGTACTAATGCAATAGCAGCACAAATGTTGCAATAACCAACCACCTTTTAATCAGGTTTAAGACCCACTCTATGAACTGAAACCAGTACCTGACCCTGTTAAAGTGGGCATGAACCTGAGGCTAAATGTGTCTAGACTAGATGGGCCCAAGGGGAAAACATACCACACCTATGTTTTTAAATAAACAGAGCAATAAGACAACTTTTAGTGACATATTGCTATACCCATAGATCAGTGCATTGCTCACATTCCTCATCAGAGAAGATTCTTCTTGTAGTATAAGGTAATTAACACAAAGACAGTGTGTAGAAAGTGAGAAACTTTGGAGCTCCCGGCCCTAAATGGGATGTCTTTATCAAACCATTCCACTCAAGGCTCAGGGGTCTATTTGTAAGAGGAGGTAAAAAGATACAAGAGCCAGATGTGGTGGGTGACTCCAAGGAAAATGTCTTCCTAAAACAATGGATCTGATATAGACTCAAAGAACACACATTTTAGAGATAAGGATGGAAGCTAGAAATGGCCCACTCTTCAAAATATGAAGCTATCACTATTACTGCCTCTAATTAGTGAAGTGAGCCGTTAAGATCACACTGGAGCCACACAGCAAGGAAGTGATGGGAAAGGACAAACCTGCAATGAACAGCAAATTTTTGGTTTATTTTGAGATCCTCCTACCTCTGCCTCCTGAGTGCTTGATTAAAAGCTTGAAAAGCAAATTTTCTCACATCCCTATCTGGAAGATACTACCTGTCCCGTTCATTTCACATGGCAGATTTAGCTTAGTGACTCAGCAAGCATAAGGTCTTCACTCCTTGTCTAATCTCTATAAGGGTGATGTCACAGAAGAAATGGAGCTAGAATGCTGACATCACTTATGAGGCCTGATAAACACTAAATGCTGCCTTCTTGTGCCATGCCATTGAGTCCTCAGTCTTTCCCTCTGGGTCCCTCTGACTACAGATCTTATGCCTGTCCTGTCTTGCATGACTCATTCTGTTGCTTTATCATTGCCTTCTGGCCAGCATAGAATGAAAATATAAGTGTTTTTCTGACCCAGATCAATCAAATAATACGCAACTTGTGTCTTTCCTGCCAGCCCAACGATAGTTTAACCAAAAAAAAAAAAAAAAAGGTAAAGACACTTACTCTGTGTGACCAAAGAGAAAGTATAACCAATTATCTTCCTTTTCCCCATCTCTGGTGCCAGGTGGAACACTTCCACTAGAAGAACACTCTTTCCCTTGATAGAGCAAGGAATTTACTGCACATCTGTGATGTTTTAGTTTGTGTTGGACCACAACTCAACACTGCAGGGACTAACGCTCATTACTCTGGAAGGCAGAGAGGGGTGACTTTGAGTTTTAAAGCATTATGCAAAAGTAATAAATGCCATTTTAGCCCATCTAGCCTGTGTGTGTGTGTGTGTCTGTCTGTCTGCACATCTCCTTTCTTTCCCTGTTTGCCTCTGTCTTATTTGCCCAGTTTTCTGGACTCTGAACCATAAAAACAGAGTTGATAAGAGAATCAGCTCATTTCCCATTGCCATTTTTTGTCAAGATCTAAGTCGAAGACTGGACATTATTGTTATAGATTCAATTATTACTTTAATTCAGGTAATTTTAAATATGCAAACTGTGGAATTTAAGCCAAAAATACTAAGCCAAAAACAACTTGTATTCATAAAATACACAATTCATCATGAAGATCAAACAATGATAACCACTTAGATACCTAACTAACACAACATAAATACATAAAACTAAATGATGAATACAAATAAAAGGAGAAATGCAAACAAAGCAGATTAAAACCATTTCTATCAGAATTTGGCATTTAAAATTATAATTTTTATTATATGATAGGTTTTGAGAGCAATTAACCTTAAAAGACCTAATAGCCATAAAGACAAAATTTAGATGCCGTATCTTCAATGCTTCTATGTTTTCTGTGATGTCTCTTAGTTTAGGAAGTCCTAGTAGGAGCTAACTGGGAAGGAGACAGGATCAGCAGGAGAGGGGAGATAGTAAGAGAAGGTAACAAGGTGATGTGTGTGAATAAAATCAAAATACATTGTGTATGCATGAAATGTCATAATGAAGAAGCTCAGTAGCGCATATAATTGATAGGTACTAATTTAAACATTGAAAAAGAAAGTCTTTTCTCACTACTAAATATTTGCCCTCTACAAACAATGGCATCTTACTATGTTTGCATCTGGATTTCTATTTAATTTTTCCACAGTCTATGTCGTTCTCATGTTTCCTTTCTGGGAGACTGTAAGACAACACTCACTTTTCCATTTTCTTATCCCCTAAACATAGCGTGCCCAAATACGGCTATGAGTAAATGATGATGAGGTCACAACCCCTTTGTCAGAGTAAAGCAGGGACTGTCATGAAAGAGTGTCTTCTGGTAATGCTCATTTTTAAAAGTTAGACTTAAAATCCACAGTCTCCCCAACAGATAGTCCATTAACAGTGGACATGTTTGCAATGAAGTGACTTAATTCCTCCTTAAAACCATAGCACTGACATAAGCTGACTATCATTTCCCATTAATAGCAGTAACAGCAGCATCAGACACAAAGTCAAAGGAAGTCAGGTGGTGACTGCAATGGGTTCAGGATAACTAAAGACCAAGTTGTCTAAGAAAAGGTGAGAGAAGCCCAACAACAATCTAATTGTTGTCCTTCTCTTCCTCCTCTTGACTAAAGGAAGCATACAGCGGAGTCCCCCAGACAGAGGTATAGACATTGGCTTCATATACCAGTGTGGTTTGAGGTGTACCCTCCCACAACCACTTCCTAGTAGTGTGGCCGAGAGTAAACTGAGCTCATCTCATTTCTACCCACATGGAAATTAAGCTGGGTGGTTGGTGGCACACATCTTAGGCTTAATTCTGCCCCTTCACTAGAGTACCAGGGTAGCATACGTTAATAAAAACATTTAAAAAGAAGATGGGTTATGGCTGGGGCAAAATCTCCCAAAGACTCACTAGTCTCCATTGTCACCCTGGCTTCAGAAGGTTTTCTGAGAAGCAAAATTTGTACTATGAGTGGGAGGGGAGATAGTCTCTCACTGTCTAACTCATCCCTTGGATGTGGGCACCTCCACTCACCCCATGATTAATTATGTTTTGTCATGGTCATGGATGGGAATTTTCATAAAGCATCTGTTATAAAATGAAGAATAAGAACAGGACATGCATGACAGAAATGATGAGACTTAGAATAAAAAGGTGGTTTCTAGATTAATGAAGAAAAGATCCATTCCATGACCTGAGAGGCTTACATGATGTTACATTTCAGTAAGACCTGGCCAAGAAAACAACAATTCTATAATCTTGGACAGCAAACAATCTCGTAAACTTCAAAAAGGCAGAAAAGAAAGTGCACAGAGATCATAGTGTCTTGGTATGTTAACCCTGTCACTGTAGTTTTGGATATAAATGGCATCAGTTCTCCTGAAGAACTGGTGGACATAACAAGTGATTACTTATTTTGTTTTACATATTTTAAAATTAAAATATAATTACAATATTTGCATGTTTCCCCTTTTTCCAATCTCTTCTATGTTCCTCTCTCAAATTCATTGTTTCTTTTTCTTTGTTGTTGTCTCATATGTGTGTATGCATATACATATCCATAAGCATATAAATACAATCTACTGGGTCTGTTTATAGCTTAAATATATATGCTTTTGAAGCTTATTACTTGTTATTGGATTGTCAATTAAGGGGCTCATCCCTGAGGAAGACTACTCCTGCTCTCAGCATCCATTAATTTCCTATAGTTCTTTGTGTAAGGGTGAGGCCCTTTGAGATTTGTCCTTTCTGTATTAGCATGTCTATTGATGTTCTTGTACATGTCTTGTTTAGGCAACTGGACATCTACTTTTGTATCCCCCCCCAATCAACTAATACCCCTCACCCTGTTTTTTCCGTCTCCCCCTTCCATAAACAAGTGATCACTTTCCACTAGAGGACCAAAGGAAGGGAGAGAAGGAATCCTTTAGTCCATACTGGACAGGAGACTGCTTGTTGAGCCCAGTGATGGCAAGCTGAACCCAAGCACGTGTTCTCTTCATAGCATCATGGATCTGTCCATACAGGTTGCACTGCCAGTTGTGCTGTGTACTGGGCATGCGGATCCAGAAACGGGAAATAGTCATTTATGCTCTTGGAGTGTCGATCCCTTTTACTCAGAAACAAGAAGAAGATACCAGAATGGAAGCACTTTGTTTCAGAGGACTGCCCTCTGCAGTTTAGAATTTCAAAATTGCTTAATAGTTGGTTGTACTTATCTTTATTCCCCATAGCATTTTAAGTAAATGTCAAATACTAGTGAATGAATCCTCTGAATTGGGAGCCAATTTGCAGTTTTCACAGAATTCTGGGTTATCCTGGAAAGAAAAGGAAACCCTGATGTAGTCAACCTCTTCCCATTTGCCATTTCATCTGTAGACCAGATGTATTTAAAGGATGGTGTTATAACTAACATAAGGGTGTTGAGCATATGAGAGCTTACTCTATTTTCTTCCTTTTCAGTGAAACAATTCCAAATGCAGTGTAGCATTAAGATTTAGGCTATCTTCCAGAAGCCATGTTTTTCCACCCTTGAGCTTATATTGAAACCATACTATATTGCAATACTGAGGGTGAAATGACTAATTAGGGAGGGTCATGTGGGAATGGGGGCAGAGAATGTAGTTTGTGAAGGCACATATGAGGATTCACGGGACTAGGTTCAAATATTAAATATAATTTATTTCGGGGAGAAGTCATTTACACAAGAAGTAGATGGCTGCTGGAGGTTCCTGCTCTAAGGATCCGTACAGGCTGCTCCCTGTGACCCGGTACAAAAGAGAGCCACCTGCCCGGATCCCAGACCTAAACTCACTCCCTATCATGTCCTTGCCTGTGACCACACCCAGATGGACTAGTAAATTATATTGCAATACAAGGAATGGAACTCTCAAAGAGTTAATGGTTAGGCAGGCCCCAGAGATCTCCAGACTAATGCACATTCTTGCCACTGCCCATGGTTACCCACCACAACTACGTGGTAAAACTCTGTTGTTGGACATCACACATTTTGGCTGCAGGACATAGATCCCAAACTGACCAGGAAACTTCAGGAAAAATCTCGAGGATCTGCAGTTCCTATGGGTGTCTCGAAAAAGCCAAACCATGAGGCAAGGGATTTTATACTCTTCTCACTGGGGAAGATGACTGTTAGAGGTCTTCCCTTTGAGGAGATGTCCCTGCCACATTTGCTGAGCAATGTTAAAACCAACAAAAATAAGCAACACGATGTGAATTTAGCACTAGCAAGAGTCATTAATGATTGGAGGAACATGGCATGCAGAGGTTGAAGGGGGCCACTGTGAGTATGAGCAGGAAGAAATGGACAGGCTACCTTGGAACTCAAACACTGAAGCAGAAACAGCCCATCTACCAGGCAGCAAAGTGATTTATATTCCCATCTTAAAACACAAGTTGACTCTTTGGGAAACGCAAGCAACACTAAATTGTGGTGCTGGTGCGGAAAAAGCCCCGAACAGTAATTACTGAACCAATCACTCTTGAAGTAACCTTCAAAAGTCAGTCAGGTATAAATTGTTCTAATCCCAGAACCTACACATTCTGGTTTTGACAGCACAAAAAGCAATTTAACATAATTAATATTTTAGTCAGTCACTTAATGAACTACTAAAAGTAAAATACAGCAATTTTTAAGGATTCCTTGTTACAATGAGACCACAACATGAGATCTACATTTTAAGCAAAATTTCAGGAACACAATATAATAACGTTAACTACAGATAGCAGGTTGGCTAGCAGACTCTAGAATCTGCTCACATAGGTGCCTGAAGCTTTAAAACTGTTGATGGAAACCTGTTTCTTTCTCCCCAAGTCCCTACCAAAAACTGCTCCCTGTTCTATGAGTTTTACCAACTCAGAGCCTCCTGTAAGTGGTCTTGTACAGAATTTGTTTTCCCAAGTCTGACATTTATTTAGCATACTGTCCTCCAGGTTCAGGCCTGGTTTCACACATGACACAATTTTATTCTAAAGGCTAATTAAGATTCCACTGTATATATTGTATGGATTTTCTTATCTTCTCCTTCATGGACATTCATGTAAGTCATTTCCATATCTTGGTTCCTATAAATAATGATGCAGTGAGCTCAAGTGCTATAGTTTCTTTGCTATTCTAATTCCTTTAGATCTGTGTCTATAAGGATCATCAGATAATGAGGTGACAGCATTTCTTTTCTTTTCTTTCCTTTTTTTCAGTTTCTTGATACAGGGTTTCTCTGTGTAACCATCATGCCACCATAACTTTCCTGGGACTCACTTTGTAGACCAGATTAGTCTCGAACTCATGGAGAGCCACCTGCCTCTGCCTCCCAAGTGCTAAGTGCTGGGATCAAAGGCGTGTGCCACCAACCCCCAGGGAGGTGACAACATTTCTAATGTTCCACAGTGATCACTTGGTCTCCCATTTCTCTCCACAAGTACAAGACTCCATTCTTCCCTGTATTCACTGACACTTTTTAATCTTCTTATTTGGGGATCATAGCCACTGTATGAGGTGTATCTTATTGTGGTTCTGACTAGCATTTCTCTGGTGCTTCTATTGAGGCTGTACATACTTTTTCATACATCAATTAGCCATTTGCATGTCTATTCAAATTCCTTACTGTTCACAGTGCAGAACACAATGCAGCTTGGCAGGATACACACTAAATGGCATAGGAGGATAAGTGTTTCACGTTAATTGGAAAGTTAAGGCCTTTCTGCCTGGGTAGATTTCTCACATTCCAGAAAAGAAACAAACAAATGAAGCAACTCCCTAAACCCTGGGGGAAAAAAAGCAAAAAATCAGAAAAACTGGAGATCCCCCCCATGGAAGGCCTCACCCTCTCTGGGGAATGGAGTAGGGATTGGGAGGGGGCCTGGGGGACTGATGGGAGTGGGGCGGGAGGAGGGAAGAGAGAGGGAACTGGGATTGACATGTGAAGCAAGCTTGTTTCTCATTTGTCCCGGGAGCCTTGGCTTCTCCCAGACTACAAGCTCATTCTCATGTGCAAGATGAATGTGGTCCAAGATGACTTCTGCATCTCTGGTGAGAGCACGATGCCAGGGATCCAGGTTCCAAGGTGCACTCTGGCAGATGAGCTAGGAGAGCTATGGGAGAATCCCCTCTTCACAGACTGCTGCCTGGTGGTAGCTGGCCAGGAATTCCGGGCTCACAAGGCCATCTTAGCAGCTCGCTCTCCAGTTTTCAGAGCCATGTTTGAACATGACCTGGAAGAGAACAGAAAAAAACACATTGAGATCCATGATGTGGAGCCACGAGGCTTCAAGGCAATGATGGGCTTCATTTACACTGGGAAGGCACCAGACCTGCAAAAGCTTGGCAGTTGCTCTTCTTGCAGCTGCTGACAAGTATGGCCTGGAATGTTTGAAGGTCATGTGTGAGGATGCCCTCTGGATGGACCTCTAAGTAAATAAGGCTGCCCAAACACTCATCCTGGCTTACCTACACAGTGCAGAGCAGATGAAAACCCAGGCACTGGATTTCATTACAGCTCATGCTTCTGAGATCTCTGAGACCTCAAGCTGGAGGACAATGGTGGGCTCATACCCCCACTTGGTGCCTGAAGCATACAGCTCCCTGGCTTCTGCTCACTGCTCTTTACTGGAGCCGCCTCCCAAACTCCTGAAGCAATCTTAGAATCCTCCCAGTTCTGATCTACAGGTGTACTCCAGAGGCAGCAGCCAGCATTGTTACCCAGGACTCCTGGGTAGACTGGGGCCATTGTAGACTTTTCAGAGAATCTGTGGAAAGGAAGCATGCGGGCGTAGGCCTATAATAACCCTGGATTGTAGCTGAATATAGGTTTGGTGTAGGGAGAGCACTGTATTCTAGGATACCATGCAATTGCTGCAATGCTTTGCTTTCTCTACAGCGAGTTGGATACTGGGCATTCAGTTGGGTTGTTGCCCCCAAGAACACCCCAAAAGCATTTGTTTGATGGATCCTGACTAGATTAGACTGAGCAGAGCATATGGTCAAGGATTTAGAGCAAAGGAGAAAACAAACATGAATGTGTGCTTACAAGAGACAAGGAAGAGAAAGAAGATAGCTTTTCTCTCCTAACTCTGTTATGTGTGGACTGGAGGATTGACTCAGTTGGCCAAAGCAACAGTTACTACAGAGGAGCAGTTCATGATTTCAGATCTCATCATACATGGGTGACACTCAACCTTCTCTAACTGGAGATCCGGAGGACTGAAGTTCTCCTCTTGTGTCTGTAAACTAAACACACTCTAAGGTGAATGAAAATTTGATAATCAAAAAACAAACAAACGAAAAACCCCACAACCACCTGGGGGCAGTATACATTCAATGAGACTGCAGCAGCGATGCCACTTTCCTGTGTCCTGTGAAGGCACGGGCCACCACAGGGGACGGAAGCTCAGACTGCACAAGATTCTTTTCATACTTGAGAGAAGAGCGTGAATTTGTAAGAAAAACCACAGACCAGGATGTGTAAAGAAAGGAGAAACGAATCTAGGCAGCATTTATAAATGCTTCTCTAGCCAGCTGGGGTAAATATGCACCTGTGCATATTGTATGTGCAGATGAGAATGCAAGCTACAGCCAGGCTTTAGCCAGAATCCTTTGGTTAGCGTACAGTGTTAATTAAGGCACAAGCGTTGAGTTTGATGCCACTGTAGGGTGATGAACTTCCAATTCCACAGCTATAACTTGCACTCCTTACCCTTGGGAACCTCTTCAAAAATGTTGCTGTTGGGCCTGGTGGTAGTGGCGCATGCCTTTAATCCCAGCACTCAGGAAGCAGAGGCAGGTGGATCTCTGTGAGTTTGAGACCAGCTTGGTCTACAAGAGCTAATTACAGTATAGCCTCCAAAGCCACAGAGAAACCCTGTCTCGAAAAACCAAAAAAAAAAAAAACACAAAAAACAAAAACAAACAACAACAACAAAAAAACTGTACTGTTGGTTATGAGAAACTGTGGGCTACTCTGTTCATAGTACATCAAAGAACATCCCGCTCCTCAGATGGCATAGCTCTGTGTCCTGCTGTGGGGTGCATATGTTAAATGGAAATGACTTGTAGCATATACATGTCCTTCATATGGGGCACGGCACACCTCTTAATGTACAGCTGGCAACAAGGACAAGGGCACAGAATCCTGTCAACAGAGCAGAATGAAGCAAGGAACCACCACTTCCTGGTGACTCCCTCCCCTCCCACACAGCTTTAGGTTAAGTTGTTTAAAACCTTCAGAATATAATGCAGAAACCAAAATAAAGCAATTTTACACAGTGGCAGGAAGCTATGATGCCGGCACTGTTTTACCCGTCAGCGTCACACGTAAATTTCAGAGCTAGGGAACAGTTTTTCTGTGTTCCAAGTTCAAAATTTAAAGGAAAAAAAGTAAACAAATTCTGCAAATGGAAACCGTCCTTAGACTTAGACCTGTCTGCCACTCTTACCACGTGATGAGGTGGGATGGCCGTGTTAACGGACATGACATGTAATATATACACATGCTTCCCAGAGAGGGCATGTTAATAAACAAAGCGTAGAGAACCTAAGCTATGTCAAGCTTTTCTCACATTTAAAAAATGTACAACTCGGGAGCAAATGTGTTAGTAGGCTGTCTAGAGCAGACAGCATCAAGCATACAACAAAGCGAGTTTTAACATGTGAAGGGGAAACCTCAGCAAAGTCCTTCAGCATTGTCTTCATAAATGGGCATGACCCTGCCAAAGGCCACACACTGTGCAAAGCTACTAAAAAGATATTTTGTTTTATTTTTCCCTTGAGAGAGGGTTTCTCTGTGTAGCCCTGGCTAGAATAGAACTCACTCTGTAGACCAAGCTCAAACTTTGCCTCTGCCTCCTGAGTGCTATGATTAAAGGGAACCACTACCTGGTATTGTTTTGTTTTGTTTTATTCTTTCAGAATACAAACCACAAAATCAGTTTATAGGAACTGCTTTTCTAAAACAGCTACCAAAACAATACAATTCCCAGAAATCAAAGCAAACCAAAAGTGCTAACTGCCCTCTTCTAAAATGAAAGATATCCGTGTTCAGCCATGTGACTGGGAAAGAGAAGGGCCTCATTCTACTTGGTGACCACATGGCTGGAAGCGTTGGGAACAGAGCTGGCAATAGCTGTCTTGGCTTCCCTGTTCCAGAACACAGGGAAGAGTTTCCAGCTGAGCTAAAGGAGCTCTCTGAATTTCAAACTTTACTGATCAGAACCTCCTTAGATCAGCCTGCTGACTCTTCGATGGGTGACTGACTCCTTTCCAACACATTTTCCAGATCACATAGTGTAGATTGTCACACAATGGTCCTGTTTTGTAGGAACAAATGCGAACAGGGTATGGCTTAGCACATGTCACCCTTGGCAATAAGGAAGCTTGTTTCAATGTCTTTCCAGGATCTCACCAGAATCAGAGTTGAGGCACAGTCTCTGTGATTTTACTGACTCTCTCTGTTTCTGCATCCCAGCCAAAAGTATTTGTCTTAAGAGTGTCCATCTAGAGATGGCTTGAGCTCTTTAGATGATGCTCGAAGTGCAAGCTTCTAAAACAGCTGAAAGCATCATCTAAACCACTGCCCTTGTTTTCCTGAGTGGGAACTGTTAATGCTGGGGTTTTGTGGCTCAGCTACTCAAAATATAATAAAAAGCAAACAATATCATCTAAAAGTAATAAGTCAAAATATTACAAGCACAAGCTGGGGGTGAAAGAGGTAAGGACTTATAGAAGGCATTAGTACAAAAGCAACTACTAAGTAAAAAGCTTCCTAAACCTAGAAGTCATTTATAAAGGAACAAAGAATGATCACATATGAAAAGCCCACAGCAAATACATTGTATGCGATAAATAATTAAAAAAAAAAAAACACAGAGCCGGGCGGTGGTGGCACATGCCTTTAATCCTAGCAGGGGCAGGTGGATCTCTGTGAGTTCGAGGCCAGGCTGGACCGACAGCCTCCAAAACAATACAGAGAAACCCTGTCTCGTAAAAAAAAAAAAAAAAAAAAACACACACACACACACACAGAATGAGTGCAGATAAGTCACACAAATTATATCAATAAAAATGTTTCAACTTTTTATTCAAAAAGGAAAACTCACATTACTGGCTGCTAGCAGAACTCCATGGCATGTTTAAGAGACATTTCTTAAACAACATGAGCAGGAAATACTGGAAATAGAGGAGGATGAAAAGTTACACAGAAAAAAGAAAAAGGAAATGAAGCTGGAAATGTCATACCAGAAAAAGTATAGTTCATATCCTTAACTTGAAATGAGATGAAAAAACAAAACAAGACACTGAACAGGAAAGAAAAGAACAAACTCACAGCAAAGCTCTAGCTAAATGTACATGCACAGTAGCGTACTGCCCACTTTCAAGAGGCAGCAACTACATGCAGTAGACTAGAGTGCATCATTGTAAAGCTATGGCAGATTGCAGGGCAAATATATAAGCAATGACAGGGGAAGCAAGTAAATAAGTCAGAGCTTGTTTGCATATGCATTTATTCATGCAGACTTACATTTCAACTGTACAGATTGCACTGTCTTTTGAGCACATACCGATCTTAATGAAAATTGATCAGATAGCAACTAACATAGGAAACTATCCATTTCAAGGAGGAAGATTAAACCAGTCAGCACTCTCTGATTACAGTGCAACTAAATTAGAAAAGTTTGGGTGGGTGTGGTGGCATACTTCTGCAATCCCAGAACTTTAGAGGCAAGAGGACCAGAAGTTGAAGGTCATTCTCAGATACATAATACATTTGAGGCAAGCTTGAACTACATAAGACTCGGTTTCATAAAGACTAAAAACAACAACAAAAAACTCTGAAAATTTTTAAAAAAACATTCTCTTCCAAATAGGAATCTTGAAACTCTCCATTTTAAGAAAGGCTACAAAAGTGTAGAAATTTCTAAAAGGAGAAAGCCCTAAGTATGGCACTCAATAGAAGACATGTCAGCCAGAAATCAGAGAATAATGTCTCATTTTAAGGATACTTTCTTACAAATGTATACAGAGAAATTGTACCAGTTTATTCATTTAGCATAATGATTTCTGGTGTCATTCATTTGTCATAATTTTATTTTTTGTGGCCACATAAAATTCCAGTAGACAGATGTACCATATCCTCCCCATCCACTAGTCTGTTAGTGGTCATCCAGGTAGATTCCATTTCTTATATATCATGAACAATGCAATTATAAACTGGCATTCAAGTTTCTCTATGGTATGTTGATTTCTTTGGGTATATAATCAAGAGGTGTAGAGCTGGCTCATAAGGTGGTTTGATTGCATATTTAGGAAATAATGATTTTGATAGTGGCTGCCCAAGTTTACATTTCTACCACCAATGATTTCTAGGAAATTACAACTTTCCAATATTGACTCACTAAAAAGAAAAGCTTAAGCAGAACAATTTTCTTAAACAGAAAAGAGTTTTCAATGAATTAATCCTTAATTTCTGATCAGAACCAAGTAGTTTCACAAGGGGAGTGTACCAGGTTCCAGATAGCAAGTAATTTCAACAATTTAAAAACTATTCCCCAAAAATAGAAAAAAGAAATAAAACAAAAAAGCAACTTTACATATTCTTATCATGAACCAAGTATAATTCCAATATCTAGGTTTTATACTTCAGAGTATAAAGTATAAACTTCATAAAGCTAACACAAAAATGAATAGTATATGCCAATACATTTGAATGTTGAAGTAAATGTTGGAGAAATATTAGCAAGCTTCATTCATTAGCATAGTGATAAATGTAACATTATGGCCAAGTAGGAATTATTTCAAAAATATAAATATTAGTTAATATCAGAGAATGTACTAATTTATCATATAAATAGGTTTAATGGGGAAATTTTTGCATATCTCCATTCATGCACAAATTTCTTGGATAAAGTTGAACATCTATTCTTGGAAAATTACAAATACAGATCACGTATACATGTTTTGGTACTTAGTGGATAAACTGGAAGATTGTCCCAAAAAATCAAGAGTTGGTACTATTTTCATTGCTACCTAATGGCATATATTAGGCTTCTAAACGGTAACATTATGCTTCTTTGTGTGGGTGTTTATACAGGAAATGTTTTAATAATTATCAACTAAATTTTATGTGTGTTTTGTGCACACTTTTGAATATGTTTCATAATGTAATGGTAAAACCAGCTCTATAATATGAAGATGCATACATATATTTAAAAGATTCATTTGACGTCATTTATGTTCAGTTGTACAATTCAGATTTGTGACTGATGGATACAAAACCAGTCACAGCAAGCAAAAGAAGTGTCACAGATTTGAAACGGATGCATGATATATAAAATGGTCTGTGGCCTTTTTATTGCTAGTTATAAAATTTTACATCAGCAGCAGTTGATATATTGCCAAGAAGAAAGGCACAAACATTCTTAAGACTTAAATATGAAACTTTGATGTGCAGGTCACGAACAATGAAAGTTAAATGAGGGTTTTAGCTCTGGCATTTAAGGAGCCTAGAGCTCATCACTCTTATCCTTAAAAAATGTGCAAATTGAAAAGCAACATGTTTTCTTTAACCCACCACAGAACTGAGATTTTTTAGGGCAAGGACAGCATCATCATGAATGGGGAAAGCAGGCAAGTCGATTGAGATTGCTCACCTGACACTGGAGCCACTGAATATATGAAGAACCAATGGGAATACTTACACCATGATTTTGATGGATTCTGAAGGCTGAATCTGGACAAGCAAGGAAATTACTCATGGGGTCCATAATTTTAAAGGATACTTCGTACATGTATTAGTTCTACCTCTAGGAAATACAGTAAGCTATGAAGATCTGAGAGATTTTCCTTATGATTCTGGTGAGGAGAATGGAAGGTAAATTGTGCCCGGAGTGTTGTCAACAAGGAAGCTCAGTTCTCATGGGAACAGATATTTTTTCTGACCTCATTCCACACCAGTGGTGGAAAGGTGTCTCTATGCATCTACCTTGACTTTCTGCTTCACCAAGGTGGGAAATACCATACAACTAGAAATACTTGAACTACTTGAAAAATTGTTTCAGAGACACAAGCCCCCTAAGAGATGGATATTTAAATTTGAAAAACAGTAATCCCTCTCTGCTATCTGTACTGTCCTACCACATCAAGCATATTCCAGTAAGCTATTAGTAGATAACATCTGGAGGTCTTGCAAGACACATAGACTCGTTGACAAACAGTGCCAATGAGCTTGAAGTGTAATGGAAGATGAAAATAACACCAGAAGAACTGGATGACTTTGTTCTTAATAAATACACCAAACATTAAAGTGAGCTCAACTTTAGCCATAACAAAATTCTTATTCTAGAGGTCCATTGTATTACCTTTCAACAGCACATCTGGTTTTCAACAATGTATAACAAAAGGAAAGAAGAATTTTCGAAGAGAGAAATCATCAAACTCAGATACAGATGTGACATAAAATATAGGAATTACCAAACAGAAAGTTTAAAATAATTAGGACTAACACAGTAAGAGGTTTAATGGAGAAAGGAGGTAATATACAGAAACACATAAACAAAGGAAACAGATGTCCTAAGGAGAACTCCACAGAAAATTCTAGAAAGATTTTGCATGATTAAACAAAGAATCGCTGTGTTCAAAGACAGACCAATACAGAGTGAAATATAGAGGTAGAAAAAATATAAAGGGAACAGAACATCTAAGAACCATAAAGACAGTTTCAGAAGTAGAGGGAAAGGAATAGAAGAAGCAAACATTCAACCAAGATCACAGAGGATATTACACAAGCAGATGGTTGGTGTTCTTTTGCTCTACTCAGATAGGAGCAGCCCAGGACCCACTGGCTGGACAGACGCCTGCAGGGCTTTAGAGCTCCAAGCCCTGAGAGCTGTGGGTCTCGTGCTCCAAGCTGTGGATACTCAAGTCTCTTTCTTTGGACTTTAACAACCAGTTGCTTCTATGGTAATCTCCAGTGATGAACAGTAGCAGCAGTGGCCAGGACCTGATAGGATTACAGCTCCTGAACCTGCCGTGAGTGCTGGGAACTTCAACTCTTTTCAGCACCTGGAGCTACAGCTGTTGTGCCTAATGTAGAAATTCTTAGGCCTTGATAATGTCTACTGTCACATCTCTTAGGCTACTATCACAGCTTTAGAGTAAACCCTTGGCCCTTAGGAGTTGGCAGCTTCCGGAAGCTCTTTTGGTGGCTGAGGTTTATAGTGTCTATCTTTTGTCTCTTATTCAGACATCTGTTCCCACTCTCATTTTCTTTCTTCTTTGACTATTTCTCACTGTCCCTGCTCCTGTGCCTTATCACTTTTACTGAGGCCACACCTCCAATTCTGTTGCCACTTTTGCTACCGCTACCCCACTGCTGTTGCTTCTGCTACCTCTTCTTGGTATTACCAACTTGGCCCACTCTACAAATGATAAAGATCAGGTATCGGGAAATCAAAAGCAAAACAAATAAGTGTCCTACCTAAAAAAAATCCTATTGGGAGTGATGTTGCAATGCCAGGAGGCAGCTGACTCAGAAAATGATCTGAATAGCTTGCTTCTATAGCCAGAAGGGGGTGTGACAAGGGTCTATACACCAATCAATCAGTTCTTCCTGCAAATCCAAGGCTGCCCTTCCACTAAGTACCATATAGACCAGAGACTCTCAACCTTCCAATGCTGTGACCCTTAATACAGTCCCTTAGGTGGTGACCCCCAACCATAAAATTATTTTCATTGCCTCTTCAGAACTGTAATTGTGTTACTGTTTTGAATCATAATGTAAATATCTGATATTTGGGATTTCTGATCTGTGACCCCTGTGAAAGGGTCTTTTGACCCCCCCACGGGTCATGACCCACAGATTAAGAATCACTGGTCTAGACCTTTTGTTGGGCCATGTGAGGAACTGCTTACCAGTCTAGCTGGGTGAATATGATACGGGGTTAAAGTTCATAGATGCTGGAGGTAGCAAGCCAACCTGGTGCCAGCTGCTTTAAACTTTGTAGCCATGACTGTTCCTTCTGGAGCTGGAGCTGTGCTCCTGAGATAAGTAGCTGTGGTTGCCATGTAGCTTCCTCAAGCAGTTTTGAAGTGACCAAAACAGCTGTGCTGAGGCAAGAGCAATCCAAACAGCGCTTGGTTGAGAGTTCCATGGTCAAGGCAACCATGGTTCCAGGAAACAAGCTAGCTAGTTTTAATTTGGAAGTCAAGCCACCCTGAACACCACCTTCCTTTATGGAAAAATATTAGGTTGGTGGGAAAAATTGCACTTTCACACCATGAAGACCATGAATTTAAATCATGAACTTTTTAACTAGGCTCAAGTATATCTTTATTAATCAAAATGGGAACCATTACAATCAACACATTTTTGCCATTGAGAAATAAATTCATTTATTCTTGTGCTTTAAAAATCTGTGGTTTAGAATTCAACAAATTCTGCATCCTGCTGATTGCAGAAGAATTTTCTCTGTATTATTGAAAAGTGTCAAAATCATAAGCTGTAGTTTTTGCTCTTATAATTTGGTTCCAAAACCTTTCCATGAAATTTCTATGATTTTATCCTTTCCTGTAAATTCAGATGTTTTAAAATCTCAATAGCATGAATCAGTTAGACTTTTGCCACCTGGGGTTTCATCGAGTAGCAAATTTTTGTAATTTATTTATTAAGAGCCTTGGCTTCTTATCCACTGTGTAATTGATCACTAGGCATTGGGCTAATGATTTTGTTTTTACGATTTACAGAATTGAGGTTAAAGAGATGGCTCAGTGGTAAAGAACACCGGCTGCTCTACCAGAGGACCTACATTCAGTTCTCAGCACCTTTATGTTGGCTCACAGCTGTTGGTAATGCCATTCTTAGGGATTTGATGGATTCCCTTTTCTGGCTCCTGTGGGAACCAGGCAACTCAAAAGAAAGGAAGGAAGGAAGGAAGGAACGAACGAACAAACGAACGAACGAAAGATATTTTAAAAGACTTATAAAACATATCTACATTTTTTACCTGCTCATGTTTCCTTTGGTTATAATTAAGCAAATTATGTATTTCAACACACAGCAGTTCCTAAATAAGCTGTAAAACACTAATTTTTATCCTTGTCACAGATCTCATGATGATTTTTTGACCTTTTATCGTGCCTGGACAGTTTTCAATGCTTCAGTCTGGCAGGTTTTGTGTGTGTGTCAGACAGTACCTGGATTCTCAAGGAAAGTCTCTTTGCTGTGATTTTGTCTGCGTGGTTCCCTTTTTTCTAGTAACTGAGCTCTCTGTGCACAGAGAGCTAATGATTGGTTTTGCTATTTCACTGATGGAAACAAACACAAACTTGACTGATAGAGGCAAGTAAGAGCAAGTCATATCAATGCTTGTTAGGTCAGGTTAGCAAGGAAGATTCTCTAGTATAAAAAGCAAACTAGGTAAGATTTTTTGTGCAGTACACTCAAGCTGAAAGGGTTTGATCCAGTGTGCACAGTCATTCAGTAAGAACTAAGCAGCAGCAGCAGGTGCCCATCTGTTCCTCTCCTCCCCACTCTCCCCCTGCTAAATGTGGGTGCTTACAATTTTTCACTTAAAAAAACCTGCAAACTGCAGAGCATCCTTGGAAACAGTAGCAGTTAGCACTCAGTGGTGGGAAGAGGGTAAGTTTTTGAGGTACATGGTGGTTTCCCACAGGAAATCCATCATGTAGTTAAACTGACTTCAAGAACAACTTAATGAGGTGACAGTTTGCTTAACATCCTGAACCCCCCTCCCCAGTTCATTTCCAAACAAGGTGGTAATTACCAAGCAGTTTCATCGCCATAGTACCAAGAATAGTTCTACCTTGCAACTCAACCAATGTGTATGCAAGGAAAAAATGTTTCTAGACAAATGGGCTCAATGCGTTTAATAGCACAATCACCTGATTTGGGCCAAAACCACTGAAGAACTTTTGCTACATTCGCTGAAGATGAAATAACCACGGGAATTCTATCCTGCAAATTATTCTTTCGGTTCATTTCAACAATATTTCAGAAAATACCACATGAAAGCCTTATTTATGAGTTAGACAGTTATGCAATGGAGGCAAATAAGTTAGGGCCCAGCAAGATAAAGCACTAGAGCTAAGAGAACTGATTAAATAGGTTAGCATGGTGGATAGAATTGTCTATACGCAAGGTAGGAACCATTATGTGTTTGCACTTTCTCTACTTTAGTTATTTGTTTATTTGAGACAAGTTCTTGCTATGTGTCCCAGGCTGGCCTGAAATGACCCCGCCAGTTCCGATTACATGTACAGCTTTTCATGACTTTGTAATGAGTCCTTATCTTTTAGCACCCAGTTGCTCTTTATTTTTATTCCATAACATCTCAGTGATTGCCTTGTTCAATTTTTCCATCACATAATTGCATTTCAGCCCAGTATCACCACTCTCCAAAAAGGCCCTCCATTGCCAACCTCTCCTCTCATGGATGGCCCGCTCACAGTCACTAATCAGGCATTTTCTACTTTATCTCTCCTTTAGAATACCTCAGTTAAGTCTATCTAAGCATGCAGTGCTGATCTATAGTGTCTGTTGGAGCTGAGAAGATAGTGTTGAGAGTTTTATACATAAGATTATAAGCAAAAGCCTTGGTGCTTCACTGAGGTGTGGTTCTGGGAGACTATAGTGGTGAGCTAGAGGAAATCTCAGGATGAGAGATAGCCTTTTAATTCTGAGATCTCATAGTCATATGGTGATAGTATCTGTCACACTTCTGACAAATGGTTGGTCCTATCAAATCATGGCCTAGTCCATGTTTTCTAGAGGGTGAAGTCCCTATGTGGATGAAGACATGAATACATGAATAAATGAAAACCAATAGCAATGTGACTTCCTCTGGAGCAGAGTTACAGACATAGACTTGTTCCTTTTTATGTACTGTGGACTGTTTTAAAGAGAGAACATTGTATTTTCTGGGGAAATTTTATACTGTAAAAGAAACTAAATGACTGAATACTCTTCAGTCATATCCCAGGCATGAAGCCTGCCAAAAATTATATGTAAATTGGTAAGTGCAACTATGTTTCAATAAAGCTGACTTGCAAAAACAAATGATGAGGTGGATTTGGTCTATGGGCTCTGGTTTGGTAACTCTTGTTCTGGGGTAAAGAATAAAAGGAAAGGGAGCAGTATTAAGATTGAAAATTTGTATACAATTCAATCATATGGATCCTTAATGTAAGTGAGAATTTGGTCTTTTATTTATAACTTAACCATGTACATCTAATGTGAAATATCTACTAAGAAGATATGTGACAGTATAATTTTGTTGAGAAAGCATGATGTTGGAGACTGTGTGGGGAAAGGATCGTAAGGCCCATCCTACCAGTGTTAGAAGTAGAGAGGCTATTTTAAGTAAGCTGGTGAATAAACAATGATTCTTGGTCTGGAGTGGGCAGCAGAGATGTGATAGTAGGGCACTGGTAACTCAGATCTTCTATGTTAAGACATGGATTTGAGAGATTTGCCAAAGAAGCAAGATGGGTTTTAGATTGCATTTGAGCAACAGGTAATAGCACAGTTATCAAGACATGGAAGATAGAGAAGTAACCAAAAGTTCACTTTCTGAGAGATTTTATTTTTTCAAGTCCGTAAGATGTCCTGTGATAATACCTGATAAAATAAGCACAAGTAAAAGTGGGACACATTTAAAAAGAAGCAGAAGAAATATTGAAGTAAGACGTGATTAATTCATGATGAATAAACTTGGAGGGGATGCTCTTAAAAGATTGTGTTCTACAGATGCCACATCTCACAGGCCACTGGGGACTTCTTAAATTAACCATGCACATCACTTTCTCCCTCTTCAGTGTAGGAAACAGTATGTCTGTGTCATGTGTCTCTGACAGTATATCTGTGTATGTGTACTTGCAAGTGATCATGACAGTACAGGGGGAGAGGTTTCATGCAGATAAAAATAGCTATCGGAGAGAGACAGGATGCCAATTGTGACCAGCAGACAATGCTGCAAACACATGCAATGCAAGTTTCTCTAGCTGGGCTTTGACCACATCCTAAAACACATAACACCGTGTCAATTTTTCCAGAGCTCACTTCCTTGCTGGAGTAATCTCTCTTTGGCATGAGAAAACAGAAACCATTGCTCTTTTTATTTGATTCACCTGAAAGTGGATGTTCCTAGAACACTGCTTCCAAAAGCAATCACAGCAATAGGAAGTGAGTTAGTGAACTACAGAGTAGGACACAAGTTTAGTAGTGCTTCACAGGACATCCCTCGTTAGTGCGCAAAGTTTCTGGTAAAATTATTTAATAAGAAGTTGCTTTTCTGAAGCAGGGATTTTGATTAACTAGGTTTATTTATGGCAGAACATCCCAAGGCTAACTAGTAACACCAGTGGTGCCAAGATACAATATGAAATCCCAAGAGAGTAGAGTTTGGGTATTTTCAAACTAATTGAAAACTATGACAATTTGACAAACATACACGTATGTGTACAGCACACAGCATATGCTCATTACAACATGATCTCCAGTAGAGTCATTATCCCACTGGGTAACTCTGAGATCCATGTGGATTATGTTTGGTTGTAAGCAACAGAATGTCCAAGTTTAGCTACTTAAACAATTGGGGCTTATTTCTTTTATAAGCAAGAAACAAAAAGGTAGATTTGTGGCTTTACACAATTGCCCAACAATATTAGAAAAAAGAATCAGAATTTCTGTTGACATTTTTCCCTTAGTTGCTCAAAGTCTGCTGTAGCTGTAAGTACCACACCTGTTTATGAGGAAGGAATAGAAAAGTCAGAAAAGGTAAGGAGGCTGTCATCTTTATCTGTTCCTTATAGTAAGAAAAGCACAGTGTTTCCCAGAATCCTTATAGCAAATATTGTCTTGGACCTTTTTATATGGAATCAGACTATATGGGTCACATTCAACTATTATGCAGGGTGGGAGGACAGAGGGAGGCTTCGGGGAATCTGGAAATAACATTCCCAATTCAAGGTTGATTGAAGTCAGGCTTTGAATTTCCAGTTCTCTGTGGAAAATGGTCTTGTGGACCATTCCCTAAGGCCATCTATGCCAGCTTGGAATTGTAAAGGCCTGATATCTCTTTTTTCTTCACCATCATGTCCACTCTCACCATTCTCTTCCTTTTACAACCTTCCTCACTGACATACAAAATATGACAGCATAGTGCTGAGGAGTCATGCCTCAACTGTCCTGGTGGGCAGCGGGAGCTTCTGCTAAGATAACACTGTAGCTTGGCTTCTCCCTCTTCCTAGCTTGTCCTTCTTTGCCTTCCACAGATGCTGAGTCCTTATCTTCATTGAACCTCTTAGACTTGTGCATGCACATATCCATTTCTTCTCTTATAGAAAACCCAACTGCTATGAAGATAGACTAGGAAGTAAAATGTACTCAAAGCATATTCCTCTTTTATTTTAGTTCTGAAATTGGTTTGGAATTTTACATTAGTTTAAATAAAGAATTATTAGCTAGATGTCACACACCGTTAATGTTAGTTGGGATTCAGAGACAGGCATATCTCTGTAGGTTTGAGGCCAGTGGGGTCTACAAGGAAGTTCTAAGAATGCCAGAGCTGCATAGTGAGACCCTGCCAAAAACAGTTATTGCAGTTAAATATGAGGCACATAAGAAAGACGATCCTCAAAATGGGAGTGCTGGATAAGACGGTGGACTAATGGCTGTCTATATATAAGCCTGTCAAGTTGTAGATCAGAGTAAGACAAAGAACAAGGAGAAGGATGAAGAATGTGTCTCAAAAAGAGGAAGGGCTTCAGAGATTCATGAAGGGAGTGAAAGGGTCTCAGAAAAGGCCAGATGGACAAGGTAGGGAAGAAATCAGAACACAGTCTCAGCAGTTCCCTAGCAGGGAAGGGGAAACCAAATCCACCACCAAGGGTAGTCCAGATGAAACTGGCTTTAGGACAAGCCCAAGTGAGATTGTGATTCCTCCAGCAGGTGGGGCAACTTGAGAGAAGAATCTACAGGCCTGAGATCAGGGAACGTCAACAAGTAAAATCATCTCCCTTTGCCCTGCCTCAGTTTGTGCTTATGTGAGGAAAGTCTCAGAGAGACAATTGTGAAGAGTATGAAGATTAGACACTAAGTAGCCATGTAGGCAGGGGCAGGAGACTGGCTCAGGCTAGGATGTACACAAAAGAGATAGCCCTGGCCTCAGTTGCTGGGCGCATGCCTCATCAAGAAAGAGTTACTCTGGACTTTGATAGTTCTGAACCCAAGGCCAGTGAACAGACACAAGTCTGGGGCCACCAATCTCATTCATTGATGACTATGGAACCTAAGACCTCTGATATCCCCAGTATGTACATGATACAGAGGCATCACTCTGGTGGGGTGGTTCACATTTGGTTATCTTGAAAGTATGTAAACAGGTCCTCTTGGATTACCATTGTGGTAGTTTGTTCCCATAGTCCTAACAGACCTGAGAGACACCCCTCTGCTAAAGTATTAACCAACTCGTGGAGCACAATGTGGGGAATCTTTAGAGGTTGAAAAAGTATGGATAGATCACAGAGTACAAAGCTATGTGACTAGCAAAGATCAGACAAAGGAGAAAAATAGATCCTGTGAAGACATCAGGCACTGTTCCAAAGAGATGCAGAAACAACACGAACTACAGGAAGCAAGGAGTCTGTAAATTCAACTGTCCCTCCTCCCTCCATGCATCCAAGCAGCTGATTCCAATTCTTGGACTCAGAAAGCTCTTTAACTACTATGATAATCACTTTCTTGTAGACATAACCACTGTGATAATCACTTTCTTATAGACAATTAGCAAGTCTTTACTGGGTTATACTTTTAAAAGTATGTTTTATTTGTTATTCTTTTTTATAAATTCATAAAAAATTTATGCATTTTTCTAGTTTGGGACAGTACTTATTTGTATAGGTTTTAGTTTATTTTCCCCCTTTGCTTCATACATTTCTCCGTAATGTTGGGGCATCCATCTTCAGCCCATAGGCCACAATGTGTCCAGAAGACTTCTCAGCAAAGCAAGAAATTTCAAACTGTCCGTCTGCATTGGCAGTCTGGCATTCATTTCTCTGTGTCCTGCAGAAAGTCTCGTAGACTCTTCCATGAAGCAGGAACCCAGAAGGACTATTTCAGTTTATCAGTCACTTTCCTGTGGGTCCTACATGTCTAGTTTATACAGCAACAGTCAAGCAGTCCAGGCAAGAGCAGTTTTTTGCCCAAGTGGCTAATCTTGCCATGTTGAAAGCAAACTCCGTAACGAGTTTCTTCGATGCCCATCTTCCTCTCAGATGTGACTGATGTGCCAGGAGCAGACATTTCTCATTTTCAAGGAAAACCCTAAACCATTTTAAATGTTGTTTTCTGAAGGTCTTTGAAAGGCTTGAAGACGGTCTATCTCAAATATATCTTTGTATCTAGAAAACCTAATTAACCTAGCTATAAGTTCTGACTATTATAAGTAACTATCTATAATCTGTATTTAATTATGCATTACATTTTAAAAGATCAGTATAAGCATAATACTTAATCAAGAGGAGAAATGTATACATCACAAAATTGACCTTGAATTTGTATCAATAAATGAAAAACCATACCAATACAAAGTATTCATTTCCATACCATAATCCCATTTTTTACTATTAAAAGGAGATTGGTTGTGATCATTAACCAATTATAAGCAACCCCATTCAAATGAAAACAAAGATTTATAAACAATGTGGGAATTTCCTGGGAGGGTCTATGGGCCATAACAACCAGTTGACCAATCAACACAGGACAGGTCATCCAAACTAAGAAGCACACCAATCCTGAGACTATTTCATACCCCTAGACACTTCCCTTACACTGCCCTTTAAGATCCCTACCTTGAGGTTGCTCAGGGTTTTTCTCCAGCCATTCACCATGGTGGTGGGGTGAAGGGCCCAAGCTAATAGGGTTAGCTCGTTAAACATCTACAATAAAAGTCTCTTTGCTTTTACATTGAAATGGGCCTCTTGGTGATTTTGGGGTTCAGAATTTGGGCACAACAATTTACTATTTCCATACTTACCCTAAATAAATTTTAACCTCATAAGACATTCTTCAGAAGCACAAACTAAGGCAGTTGATTATCAACAAGCTAGTACTACTGAAAATACTCAAAGGAATACACAGAGGAGGAAGGTTGATGGCCCCAATCCCGAGAGCACAGGAAAGAGTGAGCTTTATGATAATGGCTGAACAAAGGAGTCAGGAAGGAATCATAGTAAAGCAGGAAACACATGACATTATAGGGGAGAAAGCAAAGAGCACACAATTAACCAGCTATCAAAAAACCAAGTAAATTGTAAGAATTACAAATATCTGTCAATATTAACTTTAAATGCAAACAGCTTCAATTCACGATAAAGAGATGCAGACTGGCTAAATGGATTTTAAAAAGTGAAAAACAAAACAGAGGCAACAATCTTTAGTTACAATAGCTTCCAAATGAAACACAATAAAATAAAATAAGAAAATAAATGAAATACCTAGAACTAAACAAAGAGGAGAAAAATTTTTAAATGACTACTGTAAGACTCTGAATAATGAAACCAAAGAAGACGCCAGAGGATGGAATGATATCCCATGCTCATGGATGAGCAGAATTAATGTCATGAAAGTAGTTATTATTAGTATTCAGGCATCCTGTCCTGTCCTTGGCGTTCTGACAGGATATGCCCTCAGCTGCGTTGCGGCACCACCTGCTGATAGCTGAGAAACCAACAGAGGACTGATCCAGACACCCTGAAAATAGGAGTCAGTTAGGAGGCTTGGGTAATCTGGTAGTGGATCAGTATTTATCCCTAGTATATGAATGGACTTTGGGAGCCCATTCCACATAGAGGTATACTCTCTCAGCCTAGACACATGAGGGAGGGCTTAGTCCCTGCTCAAAATAATATGATAGACTTTGAAGATACTCCATGGAAAGCTCACCCTCCCTGAGGAACAGAAAGAGGATGGGATAGGGGCTGGTAGAGGATGGCAGGGAAGGAGGGGAGGGATTGACACGTAAAACAAGCTTGTTTATAATTTAAATTAAAAAAGGAAGGAAGGGAGGGAGGGTGGAAAGAAAGGAAGAAAGATAGGAAGGAAGGGAGAAAGGAAGAAAGAAAGAAAGAATGAATGAATGAAAGAAGAAAGAAATGTCAGGAACTCTGCACATATCACACAAGGGCTCCCACCCTTATCATGTTTGAGAGCTTGGACAAGCAGCTATTTTTACTTTCTTGATATATTTGTAATACATGACAATTATAATAGCCTTTACAGGGCTATTGTGGCTATTTATATCAGATAGTGGCTTAAAGGTGTAAGGAATGTGGTAATACCCAATAAAACATTATGACTCCTAAAAATAAAGAGCACCACCTGTGCACATTAACTATGTTCCCTTTTAAAAGGCCCCTGTCCACCTCCCATTCTTCTCTCTCTCTTTCTCTCCCTCTCTATCTGTTCCTCTCTCTCTCCCTCTCCATCTCTCTCCCCCTTTCTTTTCTCCTCTCTTCTGCTGCTCCTGTCTCCAGAGGCTGGTCTCTCCCCTTCCCTTTCCCCTTTTTATGATCCTTCTCCTAATAAAAAAAACCCTTCTGCTTGAATCCTGTCACATGGCATCTTTCTCTCATATGCAGCTTTCCTTAAATTACAATCATTATGTTAACTGAAGTTACCTTTTATCTATATTTGAATATTCCTCTTTTTAATTTATCTCAATAAAATCTTACCAAAATTCTAATGAAATTCTTCACAGAGCTAGAAGAAACAATCCCATAATTTATATGGAACCATGAAAAAAACGAATAGTGACAGAAATGCTAAGTAGAAAGAGAAATGCTGAAACTCACAATTCTTGATCTCAAATTATATGCCAAAACAATAGTAACAAAACCAGTATGGTACTGGTGCAAAAGTAGAAATGTAGACCAATGAGGAGGCCTAGATAATCTACTGAGCCTTGGGCAGTAGATCAGTATTCATCCCGAGTATACAAATGGACTTAGGACTCCCATCCAACAATGAGAGATGCACTCTCACCCTGAACTCTTGGGGGAGGGTCTGGGCCCTGCTTTGGATGAAATGACAGACTGTGGACACCCCTATGGAGGGCCTCACCCTCCCTGGGGAAATGAGGGGATATTGGGGGTTTGGGGGGGAGGGCACAGGAGGAGGGGAGGGAAATGGAGAGGGACCTGGAACTGACTTGTGAAGCAACCTTTTTTCTAATCTAAATTTAAACTTAAAAATAAATAAATAAATAAATAAACATGGACATGGGATGGCAGTTGGACAGTTCAGTTTTGCATGACAGAATAGTGTTTGGGGATTTTAAAATAACAAGCATGTATGAAAATAAAAAAATTGATAAAGAAAAAAAAATAATTAAATAAAATAATTAAAATAAAAAAAGAAATGTAGACCAATGTAATAAGATAGAAAAACCAGGGGTAAATCCACAAAACTGTAACTACTTAAATCTTGACAAATTGTCAAAAAATACATATGAGGACTAGAACAGTTTCTTTAACACATAGTGTCTAGAAAACTGGATTTCACCATGTAATGACATGAAACTGTATTCACTTCTCTAATCCTGCTCTGAAACCAATTAAAAGTGGGTCAAACTTGAAAACTAGAGGAAAATAGTAAGAATGCTTACAATTTGCATAGGCAAGGATTTTCTGAAAAGTCCAATAGCTCAGAAAATAAGTCCACAAATTGAGATGTGGACTTGGATGAAATTAAAATCTGCACAGCAAATGAAGCCTACAGGTTGGGACATCACTGTCAACTCTCCACCAAACAAAGGTTTATAAAGGGTTATAAAAATGAAATCCCAAATCCAGTTCATACAACCCACAAACGGGCTAAAGAAGTAAGCAGACAGTTCTCGACAGAAGAAATACTGGGAAAATGTTTAACACCATTAGAGATCAGGAAAATGCAAATGTAAAAACTACCTTGTGTTGCTATCTACCATATTCTAGTTCTAGTCCAAGTGGCTATTACCAAGAGAAGAAACATAACTTCAGTGTTCTCAGCAGCAGGGAATGGCACAAGCCTAGGTGTCCATCAATGGTACATACAGAAAATGTGGTACATAAACACAGTTTAATTTTGCGGATGCATCAGGAAAAATGAACTTACAACATCTTCAGGAAAATGGAGTGTAGAGATACAAACAGATGAAGAAAGACAAATACCACATCTTCTATATGTCCCTCTATGTTTCTCTTGCTGTGTCTCTCTGTCTCTCTCTGCCTCTGTCTCTCTCTGTCTCTGTCTCTCTATCACACACACAAATACACATACACACGCACGCACACACACACACACACACACACCAGAATGTACTTTTAAAGATTGTGGCTTGCCAGTGAAATTGTTATTTCAATATTGCCAAGTGTGAAAAAATATTTGCCATCTGCACCAACTGTTCATGTCCTAAATTGAATAAACATTTGATTTTATTTAGAAGGAATTATGTTTTTGGAAATAGTTTTTAATTTAAAGTTAATTACTACTACTCATTATAAAAATTCAAACCAATTGAAAGTTTGCATAAGAAAAATAAATCACTTATTCTCTAAATACATGCCTGCTGTTAGCCTTTGAGTAATGTCTGTGCAGATTTTGGAGAGTTAACATGTGTGTTTTTCTTTTTTTTCTTTTGTTTAGCCTCAGAAGAGCCAAAGGGTTCCATCCTATCTGCAATGTTAACGGAAGTGGTTTTCAGGAATCTAACAGTATAGTACATATTAAAAGATAATTAAAAAGAACAGATGTAGGACCAGTCACCATACCTCCTTGTTTAGACTTCATGATGAATAGCCACCATTAGTGAAATGCAGCTGTGCCTCTACTCCTCTGTATTTAGTCTAGCCTCATGCTCCTTCAAGAAACAGTGTGACTGACAGTGTGGAAGTGTCTGGGAACTCAGAGCTGGTGATTTCCTGAGTTGAGATATTTGAGACATTTCTCAGGTTCATTTCTCAAGCTATGTGTGAGTGGAATAAGATCATACCTATGATGCTGCTGAGAATAGTTGTTTCTTGCAAGCTTTCTCAAAATTAAATAAATGAGTTGATCTTGTATCCTGCCAGTTTGCTGAAGGTATTATCAGCTGTAGGAGTTCCCTGGTAGAGTTTTTTGGGTCACTTATTTATACGATCATATCATCTGCAAATAGTGAAAGTCTGACTGCTTCCTTTCCAATTTGTATCCCCTTGATCTCCTTTTGTTGTCGTATTGCTCTAGCTAGAACTTCAAGTACAATATTGAAAAGATATGGGGAGAGGGGCAGCCTTGTCTTGTTCCTGATTTTAGACGAATTGCATTGAGTTTCTTTCCATTTAGTTTGATGTTGGCTGTTGATTTGCTGTACATAGCTTTTATCATGTTGAGGTAAGTTCCTGTTATCCCAGATGTCTCCAAGACCTTTATCACGAAGGGGTGTTGGATTTTTGTCAAAGGCTTTTTCTGCATCTAGTGAGATAATCATGTGATTTTTGTTTCTCACCTTGTTTATATGGTGGATTACACTGATGGATTTTCGTATGTTGAACCATCCCTGCATCCCTGGGATGAAACTTGATCATGGTGTATGAATTTTCTGATGTGTTCTTAGATTTGATTTGCCAGTATTTTATTGAGTATTTTTACATCAGTGTTCATGATGGAAATTGGTCTGTAAATCCCTATCTTCGTTGTGTCTTTGTGTGTCTTGGGGACTAAGGTAATTGTAGCCCCATAAAAAGAGTTTGGCAGTGATCCTTCTGCTTCTATTGTGTGGAATACTTTGAGGAGAATTGGTATAAACTGACCCAAGAGCTACAGATATTGGAGACATGTTTTGTTATCACACATAATTGGATACTATATACTGATTGTAACAGATTCAGATTGTTAGTATTTAGGCATTTATACTGGCCTGCCTTTGGAGTTCTGACAGAATACACCTTCACCTGCTGCCTCTAAGAGCACCATCTGTGCCTATTCACTATGTTTCCTTTAAAAAGGGTCCTGCCCATCTTCCGTCTCCCTCTTTCTTTCTCTCCTTCACTTTCTCTATCTCTCTGTCTCCTCTCTCCTCTCTCATCTCTCCCGCTGCTCCTGTCCCTGGAGGCCTGTCTCACTCCTCCCCTCTCCCTCTTTTATGATCCTTTTCCCTCAATAAAAAAAATCCTCCACTTGAATCTCTGTCACATGATGTGTTTCTCTCTCAAGTTGCTTTTTAAAAATTACAACACAGATAATATAAAATTCTATAGTCTGCCCCAGAAATCTCACTCTTCCTTATTTACAATCGCTAATTTAATTTCCATAGTTTTTATAGATCTAATAAAAATTTCTCTTAAGATTTTAAGAGCCAAAGAGGATGAAGGTTACCAAGAAAACAGTACCTCTCAGATATAATGGGACTGATTGATGTATGTTTGAACTCACAGAGGCTGTGGCAGCATGCACAGGCCCTGTACATGTCTCAGCCAGATGGGTCTCCCAGCACTGATGGGGGAAGGGGACATGAATTTCCATGCCTAACCAAGATGCAGAGGAAAAATGAGTTATCTCCAATGGAATCTCACTGAGTCCATAAACCACACTTAAGGCATGCTCCATGTCCAGCAGTAGACGATCAACAGAAAATGAAATCCGTAATATTTTTGTCGATTTATTTTTGTTTCATGTTGCTTTGTTTGAACATTTTTTTTAAAAACTTACTTTTTTATGTTACTGTTACCCATTTTGTGTTTTATGGATTGCTTGTATGTTTTGTGTGTGTGTGTGTGTGTGTGTGTGTGTGTGTCCTTTTTCTTGTTTTTTAAACCCTCTGGTTTATTTGTTTGTATTATTTGCCTTATTTTTTCCTAAAAAGAGAGAAAGAAGGCATATTATTGGGTACATGGGGAGGTAGGAGTGATCTGGGAGTATATGGGGGAGGGGAACCATGATCATAATATATTGTATGAAAAATATTTTCAACAAGAATATGTAATAATAGACGTATAAATAGACTTTGAGTGCCCATTCCACAATGAGGGATGTTCTCTCAGCCTGGACTCTTGTGAGAGGGCCTGGGCCCTGCCCTGGATGAAATGACAGACTTTAGTAATGGGAGTGGGTGTCTTTGGCCTATCCTGAGTTTAGAGGGAAAACAGCATTTTATAATCATGGATGGTATGATATGAAGGCTTTATTATATAAGAATTATTAGTTATGTTGAAAACCCCTTCTACTGTGACTTTCCTCAGAGTTTTGTTTTTTATTAGTCTGAAATGCATGGTGGAATTTGCCAAGTTATTTTTTGTTACTATAGCAGTGATCACACATTTTTTATTTGTTTATCTGGCAAATTACACTGCTTATTTTTGAAATATTAATTTTTTGTGTGTTTCTGGAATAAACCTCCTTTGGTCACAATTATCCTTTTAGTATGTTGCATTATTATAGTTGCTAAAACTTTACTAAGAATTTTCTGTCTGTGCAGATAAGGTGCAATTTACCTGTAGTTTTCTTTTCTTACAATGCCCTTTAGAATTTGTTAGAAAGGTAATGCTTACCCTTAGCATTTCACAGATAGCAGATGCTGTCTCATATACTTTACA
This sequence comes from Mesocricetus auratus, assembly GCF_017639785.1. Lineage (NCBI taxonomy): Eukaryota > Metazoa > Chordata > Mammalia > Rodentia > Cricetidae > Mesocricetus > Mesocricetus auratus. The sequence continues at coordinate 43,666,511 of NW_024429192.1, forward strand.
TATTATGTTCAAACTTCTATTTTGATTTAGTTTTGGACTTTAGAAAACTACTGTAAAAATAATATTATATATCCTTATATACCATTATTGATTTCACACATCCTAACCACTGACTACATAGATATTATTTTATCACTCATTCTCTGTTGCCTTTCATTTTCATGACTCATATTTAAAACAGGGAGAATCCCATATCTTGTCCTTATATCTCCTTTCTACCATTTTATAGAGTCATTGGGTCATTTCTAGCCTTAATTTTTCTTGTTGTTCTAATGCAGAGTCAGGTTCATTATTTAAGACTTATCAGATATTATCTCAGAGTCAATAAAATTGATCTGATGAATTTAGCCAAAATCTTACAATGAATTGCTATTATGGACTCAGCGGTGCTCTTGAAGATAAGTCTATTTATAACACTACAAAGTCCATGTCTGACAGGACAGATAATGGCTATGTAAAACTAACTTTCCCCCTGAACCACCCCTCACATTTCTATGTTTTTAGAGCCTTTGCCTCTCTTAGAGAGATTGTGGGCTGGTTTCTAAGGTCTCCGACCTCATGACTGATGTCCCCTGACTATGAGTTTGACTAAAGAAGAAGAATAAGAAAGCTTGAAAGCATAAGACAGCAGCTCATTTGTTCACTGATCATAGCATGACACTGGGTGTTTCTTACTAAAATTTGTACCTCCTGCCAGGCAGCTAGGAATCTCACAGGGATATCCTTCACTGTCGTTTCTCCACTGACATTCTTCTGATACTTTCATGCCCAGCATTTGCCATCAGCATATTATTTTATGAATTCAGAAGTCTTTCATGTAACCGTATGCTCTTTCTGCGTGATGATTAATCTGGTCAGTTTGACTGGACTGAACAATACCTTGGAGACTGCTACAGCACACCTCCAGACGTCCTTGTTACAATATTTCTTTTGACGAGCAGAGCATGAACTCTCCAATCTAATGACTGGATTACTCCACAGATAGATTAAAATTGACTAGAATATTGAGAAATGATAGATTATGGACAGTATGCCTGGTTAGAAGAAGTAGGTTGACAGTTGTAATAGTCCTCCCTGTACTGTTGTGTTTCCTGAGAGCCAGGCTGGGAATTCCTCTGCCACTTACTTATTTCTTGTCATGATGGACTGAACAAAACAAGTGTTTCCTCCTTAAGTTTCTTCCTTCCGTCCCATAGTAATAATAAAACTGACTAATGCACCCTACCTACACCTAGGCGAGTATTCTGTTCCTTTAACTCTTTCAACTCCCCTTTGACTGTTAGCATTCTTACCAGCCAGGACTCTGGTGAGCACGTCAATCTTCTATGCGTCCGCTTTTGCTCTTTGCTCATCTTCTCACGAGATCTCCCGTTAGAGCTGCTGTCCCTACAAACACTCTAGCCCCTATCATCTCTTAATTTGATCAAAATTTAACCTACTAAATGTCTTATTTGGTGTAAGATCAACCAAAAGAAAATTCACTTTGTCAACTGTTCTGAAGTTGCTGCCTGCGTTGCAAATGTCCTAAGGCATTTGGAGTTTCTGGGCTTCTTCTTTTAATCTCAAGAAAACTGTTTTTGATGAGGAAGCCTCATATTCAGATGATTAAATTATATTATCATACTGTCCTTCAAGTGAACCAAGTTCTGAATGTGCAAGAAGTTCAGGAAAAAAAACTGCCCAATCTAGTGTTTCCTTAAATACACTCTTCAGAACAATATCCATGCAAATGGTTAAGAAAACAAGGGTAACACTTTTTAGAAATAATTATACATACCAATGTGTAACTAAAGCTATTGAAAGTCCTATAATACATAGGTATAGTTAATTTGAGCCATTTATACTTTAAACAACAACAAATTTTCTCAGACTGTGTAGACTGTTTGACTCTTCCTCCAGGGTATTGCAGAGAAGACTCTGTAAAGGACAAACTACTGTCTTCCTGAAAACCTGGACATAAGTTTCTCACTTGGAGGAAAACAGTTCACATCCACTATCAGACACTTTTCCTTACTGCTTCTGAATCTTTGTTATCTGTTTTCTTTTTAAGTCTTCTGCTTTCCCATTCTATTTCCATGAGGCACAAAAAGGGACATCCATAAGATTCAATAATCTTACGCCAAATTCACATTTTGTTCTATGGTTTTTAACTTGGTTTTGCTTTCCTGTCTAAATAAGTAAATTTGCCAGAGGATCTCTGTCTAAATTTAATGAAGTTCAATAGAAACGTGAATGATCAATAAGGTCAAATCAGATACAACTGTAGCTAATTTTGACATTTTAAAACTGTCTGATTGTCGGTAGAGGGCGCTCTCCTAAAGCTGCTTGCTTACTTTGCACACATTCCAATGCGCCTGAGTGATTTGCAGCAACAATAAAAAAAATTCTACAGAGATAAGTTCTATTCCCATAAAACAAAGGAGCTTTTAAAAAAGGAGAATTAAGGCACTTTTAAAATTGCACAGTGCATTTTATTTGGAACTCTTCAGATTATAGAGAAATGAAACTATAAATATACCATAATGCCTGCTTTAAGTGTTTAGAGCCTCTTGGGATAGATAGATAGATAGATAGATAGATAGATAGATAGATAGATGGATGGATGGATGGATGGATGGATGGATGGATGGATGGATGGATGGATAGATAGATGATATGTAAATATGTGTATATGTTCCACATGCGCATAAATATACCATACCAATAAGGGATAATTAATTATAGAAATGATAATCATTAAAATAATCTAGACAAAGTAGGCCCATTTCTTTACACTGTGACCTAGTTTTCCTTTTTTCTACATATGGAACTTGAGTGGCAGTTGTCACTGTATGTTTTTTACTTTTGGCTACAAAACTTCAATTTTCTTGCTCTTAAAATTCTCATTTCTTGACAGGTACCCATACCTCTTCTCAAATTTCCTACATTTGTAACATGCTTGGAGTGCATCAAGGCATTTCTGCTTAGTCTGGCTATCTTTTAAATTTTGTTTTGATAACTCATCTCATTAAAATGTAGCACAGAGTCCTCATGATTATTTATTATTTGGACATAGCCCATGAAGCCATTATTCAAATCTGACTGTCCTAATGTGTTTCATAACATCCATATATCCATAGACATTTTTGTATTCCAGTAATGTTTCCATTAGCCATCCATTTTTAAATGAAAAGCTATTTATTTTCCTGGAAATTAAAAAAAAATCTGTGGAGCTCTCTGCTGAACCCTCATAGGCTTTCCCTGAGATTTTTACACAACTTTGTTATAGATTCCTATTGTATAAACCTAAGGAATGGGGGAAATGTAACACAGATCACATTTCAAAGATATTACTATCAAGAAGCAGAATTTTTAGCATTGTTTTTTTTTTTTTTACTATTTCTGGAGTTATGTTCTATAGAGGAACAAAGATGTTTAGAGGACTCCACCCATTTTGTTGTGGTTTTCAGCAGCATGATAATATTTATTGAAGCCTAATGGGCCAAGCATAATTCTAGGTTCTGAAGCTGTAATGGTTAATTAGACTAACTCTATCTTGTATGTATGAATTTCTCAAAACACCACCCAGAGGACCTGCATTCAAATTACTAAGGATATGGAATTTGACAATAACTCTACAGACAACTGAGAGTATATGGGAGTGTGATATATACTAAATTGGATGTTATCTCAGCAAATTAAAAGAGAATGAACATGCTGTATGTGGACAAACCAGTTTTACTTTTGAAAGAGAGAATGAAATACTGTCTTTTTGGCAACACAGATTGGGAGGTATCACACTTAGTTAAATAATTTTATCACAGAAAGACAAATACATGTATTTCCCCCTCTTTCATAGAAAGTAAAAATAGAGTTCACATAAATAGAGGTTAGTGGTCACTGGAAGCTAGGAGGGGAAGGGGAGTAGACAGCGTATAACTAGGTAATGAGAAGCAAGATGCATTTAAAGAGAAATTAGTTTGTGTTCTAGATCACAGCAGCATGTTTACACTCTCTAACAATTCATTATGTATTTAAAACATCTCAACAAGTCCACATTCCAACACGCAGAAAGTGTTAGGAGAGATGAAAGCTAATTACCTGGATTTTATCATTATGCATTGCACACATGTGATGAATTGTATATACCATATTCCCTAAATATGTGCATATGTCAATTACATTGCTTTTGTAAAACTGAAGAAACAATGCTAGATTATATATACACATTAATAAAGTCGTTTAAAATAAGTCTTTCTATTTGTCTATGCCACCAATCTCATATAAAAATTACAATACAGCCAGGGCTGCACTCCAAAAATTGCGATTCTCTGGGGTTTGGGGTTATCCATAAGTGCACTGAAGTACTTCTCTACAGCACACTTACATACAGATGTTTAAGAAGTCCTGGTGCTGACGCTGGGATAGCCATCACTTTGCTGGTGACTCTGGCTTACATGCTGGCTACAGTGATGGCTGGTGGTACTAAGGCACCTGGCCCCCTGTTAGGATGCTGTTCTGCTGACAGGCGCTTATTACTCACTAAGCACTCAGAATTGCCTAATTCTCCTCTGTTCATTAGGCCTCACAGGGCAAAGCAAGCAGCTGAACATGCACCAAGGCTTGCTTACTACTGGCCCATTGGTTTAGTAGATTTCGTTTTATTTTCATGTGAACTCAGAAGTAAGGAGTCCCCTGGATTTTCTCAAAAGATATGGTAGATTTCACCTTGATTCATTCACACCTTGCTTTATTTCTTTATTTTTAAATCGGGGAGTGATGAAAATTCACCTTTTGGCACACAGATGCACAGAAGTTTTTTCTTCCCACGTTTCACAACTATTTAAGTGTACCCGTTTCAGACCTAAGCTCCAGAAGCCTCCATCACCACATTTCCTGTTTATAACTGAACAAAGTACACACAAAAGAGTTGAAGAAAAAAAACCTGAGTACTGATAAAGATATATGTTGGTGCTATGTTGTTTCTAACAGAGCAGAGGAACAGTGCTTAGAGAAGAAGCTGGTGGGAGAATTCTTAATCTATCCGTCTGCTTCATGGCTGCACGCCGGCTCTTCTGAAGAGAGAAGCATGTCAGGTGGGTGGCAGTCTCAAGTCTTTTGGTTTTCATTTCTGTGACTAGCAGTTCATTTAGCAATTTCTAAGTCTTAATAAAGAGATATTGACTTGTGGGAAAGCAAATTTGTTAACATGGCATTTTAAAAAATGTACAGTGATGTTTAGCATGGCAGGAAGGTGTCTGAATTGCATTAATGAGTATATTGATTATTGGCTTTTGAAAGAAAAAAACTAGTCAGTGTTTCCTAAAAGCAAAGCTATCACAGTTATTGATGAATGTTCACTCTCACTGTGCCATTTGGAGATTTGTTGCTTTTACAGAATCTTTTGTTAACCATGCATATTTCACTCCAGTTGGTTTAGATAGAAAATAGGATAGAAATAATTGATTGTAACTGTCTAGCAATTAGGCATAGTTTTCCCTGAGGGATCAGTAGAATTGCCTATAGTCGTGGAGATGAAAAACTTTGAAAATGCCAGTGGAAATCGCAAGGCAAGATAGATTGTTAGGGGAGCTCAGATCAATTTCCTGCTATGAATCCAAGACTGCTATTCATTCCTCCTGCGTTCTTGATATTCTCTTTATTTAACAAATTTTTTTTACAATAGAAAGTGTACATTATATAAAGAAAGAGCACCGTTAAATAAAAAATTATCTTTTGTTGTTATTTTTCAAGACAGGGTTTCTTTGCATAAACCCAGCTCTCCTGAAACTCACTCTGTAGACCAGGCTGACCTCAAACTCAAAGAGATCCACCTGCCTCTACCACCTGGTGCTAGAATTAAAGGCATGTGCCACCACCTCCCAACAGAAAAACTATCTTACAAGCTAACTTTTAATTACTTTAAAATGAAAAATATTAAGTTAAATTTCCTTCAAAGTTTTGTTCCTATGCATTCTACCAGGTTTTCATTTTATAACAGGAATAGTAACATTATTAAATCATATATCCAGCTTTTCTGCCATCTCTGTAGCATAACCATTTCCTGTTTCATTATAGCATCTGGCTCGTCATATTCTATAGATAGATACACAGAATGATAACCGTTGCACTAATTTGATGTGTTCATCCCTTCATTTATTGTTAGACACTTCTGCTGTGTCCAGGCTTCATTTTTTGTTTTGTTTTTTAAATGGCAGGAAGCCGAACGGCTTGAAGGCTTTCGTGTATTGAGGATTATTTTTCAGAAATTATATCTAGAATTGAAATTATTGAATAAGATGCTATGGATATTTGGAATTTCATTGTTGTTCTCCAAGGTTGATGTCAATCCCCTTCCTTTCTGGAATGTTTCTTTTTAATGTTTGACCTCATTTAGCAATCTTCATAAGGACAAAATACTAGTCCCCTTCTTTAATTGCCTCACTTTGCTTACAATGGGCTTGGACACCAAACACTCTGCACAGGCTTTTAAACTGCTTGCAGTTCTATGGTTAGTACCTTGTCTGACCATGTCTTATGCCTAATTGTTATGTTGTCATGTTTAGTATCAATACATATTGGGCAGTAGAAGAGCAAAGATATCACATAATATAATATCTGACAGTTTGCCTCCCAGAGTTTTGTCTAAAGTATTTTAAAAAATCGTTTGTCTGGGTAAGGCAAAGGAATATAACATAGCATGTGATGTTCATACATGCCTTCTCTATTCTAAGTTCACAGGAGTACAAAATAAAGGGAGTAGTTCTAGTTTTGCTAGGATCGTGTAAGAAATGGACACAGCAGTTCTCTGTCCATGCTGCTGAAGGGGACTTGGGAAGGAGAAGTTCAAAGCCAATGAATGTGATGTTCAACTATCTCTGGAACTTACTAATTCTCAATCAGAAGAGACACAGTAAGCTTTCTCCACACACTTCTCAGTTCAGCAATTTGGCACAGGGCAGGAATGATGTCATTGCCAACGAGGCCTTCCTAAAACAGAGATGAAAGTATTTGCCATTAAAGCTTCCTGGATCTTAAAATCCAAAATAATTCCCTCCACACAAAATTTAGTATGAACACAGGGAATCTTGTGATAACAGTTTCCATGCTTAAACAGATGAAAAAAAGCATACTGACACAATAACTAAGGCCATGCTTCCCCATTCACATAAAATAATTGTTAACCAGATCAAACGGAGAAATCTGTTCCTTTGGCCCATCACTTAATAAATAATGGCTCACCGTTTAGTTAACACTTAGTTTGTTTTTGTTGTTTGCTTTATGGGTTCTCTTTGTCTTTGCTCACTAGAGATTCAGTTATGTTTATGGGCAGAGTGACACTCTTTTAGAGACTAGCATTGATTAATAATGAATTAGCTCTTAAACTCAGGAATTCTTTTAAAGATCAAGAGATAGTGTTTACCATGCAACTTAAGTAACATTTATCAGTAATATAAGATAGCTAATCAAAAGAAAAAATACACCACCACTTAAAGGTCACAGTTACAAAAAAACAAAGCAAAACAAAAATATGCCCACAGGTCATTATTGCTCAAATTCTTACACTATTTAAATTTTATTTAATTATCCCAATATTCTTTATCTTCAAGAAAACAGTAGAGGCCTTGATAAAACATTTAACTCCACTGTTTTTTGGGTTGAAAGGTTCCACATGCCCATGCTTATCTCCATAGTCCTGCCAGGTTGCTTCTTTTACAAAAGACACAGTGTGTGCCTAAGACCAAGCAGCTAAGCCCTGATGAGCAGCAGCTTTGTTTACATCGGGGAGTTGGGCAGCCCTTCAATCCCAACAGCATCTGTGAAGTTTACTAATCTCACATAAAGTTTAGTTGCAAAAGCAACAAAGGAATCTAGCATCGGAGACATCTGTAGCATGGTCCCTTAAAATCTGCTGTCTATCTCACAGGCATATTACATTTTTTCCCAGCTAACTTAAATAAAAACTAAGAGTTATCCAGATGCTTTAGAAGGAGGTGGGCCTGATGCCACAAGGATGAGGTTGGGAGCTCCAGATTTAACAGCTGGTTAACTGAGGATCAGTGATTTGCAAGAAGGAAGTTACACAACTTCCGAAGGACTAGTCTTGTTCTCATTCTCATGGTGTGTGAAAATAGGCATATCAAAGGGTGTATTGCTATTTTGCCTCTTCCCATCACTCTGTGATCTATACCATTCACATCTCAGATACCCTCTATGCATGGCAGGCAGTAGAAATAAGTTATTTACTTGGAAACGGGAATTAATGTGAGAGCTCCCCTGATGCTAACATCTAGTATTCTCACACCTTTTGTTGGTGATGATGTGCCTAGGTGATAGCAGTTTGAAATATGGACATGGAGATAGCATGCTATAATCCCCAAATCAAAAATATTTTGTGTTCAATACAACTACCATCACTCACAAAAATGTGTTATGAGTAGACACACGGGAATTGTAATATCAATTCAATTTTCTTTCAAAACACTTGGGTGCTTCTAATAAAAATGAACATTTGTAAAGTGCAAAGGGATGTCCACTGCTCTAAGAGAGTTTATAAGTCAGATGAAGGTACCAAGAGAGAATGTGGTAAGTCCATATACTTGTCCTACTAAAGATAGTCTGAAGTCTGAAATATGTAAAGGATTGTGTTTACCGTTTTCTATTATTAATGGCTAAAATGAGAGTTTCTACATTTAAAAAATCTGCTAATAGAAAGTATTACATTTGCTTAACTGGCTCTCCTTCCATAACACATGTAGTTATGAACTCCGTATACAGTGCCTGTCAATACCTGTTGACTTTAAGGGAGTCAGAGATCTTACAATTAAACCCACCCTTGGTAAGTGGAAACTAGATAGAAATTCACCTGCCATTGCCTCACAAATGATATCCTAAGCCCTTTGGCTTTTCAATGATATAAATACCAAAATTTATATTGTGTAGGAGTTCTTTTTAAGTCAAGAAAAACTATATAAATGAAGGTACAGTTAACTAATAATGCTACTCAAACTTGATCTTGTTAAACAAGCATTAATGAGTACAATAGGATGGACTCTGCACTCATAGAAACTCAGAGGATTGAGATGTTTTCACTGTAAACAGAGAACTTCTGGAGAGGGAAGCCATAGTGTGTGTGTGTGTGTGTGTGTGTGTGTGTGTGTGTGTGTGTGTGTGTGCGCGTGCGTCTGTGTCTGAGTGGTTTTCTGTGTGTCTGTTCAGAAGTTCTTCCATTTGGTCACCCAATCTTTTTTTTCTTTTCATGTGTTTATTTTATTTTTCAATATGAGGGTAGGCACTGCTGGCAATTAAGAAAAATGCAAGAGATGTTCAGAATATCACAAAATACAAAGCTTCCAAATAAGAGTCATCCTCTTTAAGGCTCAGATCTCATTACTGAGTGAAAAGGTTTCTGAAAAATAGAAACATAAGGTCTGAAAATCAGAGGGAAAACAGAACCCATGTCAAATTACCTCCCTTCACAGTCTAAACATTTTCCTATATATTACAGCTTAGGTTGTGCTGTCAAGTTCTATAATTGGTCATGTAAAACAAATTTACTGTTTTGTAAACAATGAAACACATTCCTAAGGGGATGTACAGTGTGGCCCCAAGTTCTCACCCAGTACCACTAACATACACTGTGAGGATTTTCCTTAAAGCTTTTAGTATAAGATTACATTGGTGTTTTGGTTGTTTATTTGTAGCTGAGAGCAAAATTATCTTCCCATAGCAATTAACGGATTAATATAATTGTTTCCCAGCTGTGCGGTGGTGGCATATGCCTTTAATCCCAGAACTCTGGAGGCAGAGGCAGGCAGATCTCTGTGAGTTCGAGACCAGCCTGCTCTACAAGAGCTAGTTCCAGGACAGCCTCCAGAGCCACAGAGAAACCCTGTCTCAAAAAACCAAAAAAAAGTGCAAACTTCTTTTTGAAATATAATAGTTATTTTAATGCAATTAAAAATAAATGCTTTCTATTTCCTTCTTTGAACTATGACTTTTTATATTAGTCTTTGTTTTATTTATTCAAGGTATAGCAATTTATTGACTGTATACAAAATAATGGAAATGGAAAAACACTAAGTAGAAAAATTAATTTTTGTAGCATTCAATAAATGGTGAGTGCCAGGGATTCATTATTGTTTTCTGTATTTGTTACTCCCCAGACAAAGCAGTCCTAGAAATACATAGCAGTATTAAAAGATACCACATTATCAGGGTGGAGGAAAAATTAAGGCTTAAAGTGCATGATCATCAAAATGACTATTATAAATTTCTAGAAATTTGTCTCAGAAAGGCTGTAAGGGAATTCAGTGACAGCCAATACCCAGGGAGACTTTAAGAGTAAGAGTGGACCATTCTTGGGATCCTTATATTTTAGGTTTCTTAAATAAACTGTTCTGCAAATTTTTATAATTAATAAATTTAGTGATGAGTTTCAAATGGCTATTTCTTTTTCTTTAAACCTGTTTTCTTTTGTCCTGATAATGAGGTCAGAAAATATGGAAGACAGACCAATATAAAAAGAGCAATAGAGAATTCTAGATTTTATTTACTGACTACAACCTGAACTCCAACTCTCTGCTGCCAGGTATGTTGTGCACCTGAATGGTTAGTCAGATGAATGACCGTTAATGTTTTCTTAAGAACTGGGTCCTGAGATGAGTGTGGTGGTGCATGCCTTTGATCCCAGCATTCAGGAGGCAAAAGCAGGAGAATCTCTATGAGTTTGAGACCAGCCTGGTCTACAGAGAGCATTCTAGGACAGCCAGGGCTACACAGAGAAACCTGTCTTGAAAAACCAAAAAAGGAAAAGAAGTGTGTCCTATTGTAGAGCAGAAAGCTATCTGAGCCCATTCTTTTTCCATCTATGAACAAATCCAGATATTTTCATTTAGATAGTGTCAAATTTAATTTCCAAAATCAATTCTACATTCCTTGAGATGAGTGCATTGTCAAGATCTCAAACGCCCATAAAGATCTGGTTTGTAACTTATAGGTTTGATTAGTTCTAACGTTCAGTTTCACTAAAAATAAATTATCAATATATCCATTAAATATGTGCTTTTACACAGTATAATATTTGGGTCAAGTTTACAATAACGTAATTGTAAGATGTGTATTTATAGAATTTATAGTAAATTATAATACACTGCATAATTGTTACTATCCTATATAACTGAGGAATAAAGCTTTTAAAATGATGGACAGTTGTCAAAAAGTAATTTGGATTGCAATGATTACTGTTTCTTTGACAATAATGAGTCAGCTTAGCTGTTTGGTGAGGTATCTGAAGGAAGAATTATGCTATGAACACATGGGAAAACATCTGGGTTTTGTTGCATAAGATGGTAGGAAGGTAAGGAAAGGACTAGCTATCACTAACTACTTGCTTCAAGTTTTCTGAGAAACAAATGAATGACCACCACATTTCTTGGTAGTTATAGCTTCAGAGCAGATAGATGTCTTTAGTTCTGGGTATTGTTGGTGCACACTTTTATCAAAGCTACAGTGGCCTCGTGCATTACTGTCTCTTGCACAGAAGTCTGTTTTCCAGACGCTGGGACATTGTATCTTCTCCTTAATAGAGTTAGTGATAAGTGAACCAGAATCTGTCGCATCTTTTCCTGGGTTGTGGATATGTCTAGACCTCATACTTGGCCAGAATCTTTCTTTTGGCTTCAGACATTAATTACCCTTCATCCAATTTTACAGTTATTGAGTGAGCTGATGGTGGTTAGTGAGAAATGACAATCTCCTGAATTTGTTGCCAAAATAATTGAATATTTACCAATGATGAGAAGACAATGTAACCAAGATAATATTAGTATCAACAGATAACATTTATCGAGCATTTTTGTAGTTAATATCACTGTTTTGAAAGCCTTAACCAAATCCCATAAGAAAACATTATTATTACTTTCCTTTTACAGATGAGGAAATTGAGGCAAAGATAAATAAGAGAGTGTCTGGCCCTTCGAAGGTTCACAGTTTAGATTGATAGTGAAATTAGTACACAAATGATTAACCGAATGCTTGTTAAAGTGTAAAGAGAGAAGATTGTCTGTTTGGTTTTGAGTTAATTTAAGGAGAAAGGGATTTCAAGCAAAGGACAATGAACAGAGACATAGGAACATAACAAGGTATGCTATCTATTTTTGACTATACGTACTTCATAGTGACTAGAGCATAGCATATGGTTGAGAGATTACATCAGCTAAGTCCCAAAAGATAAGCAGAAAATCTGAAGAAGCATTTTATGGAAAGAGTTTAAGATAAGGCATAAAAAGTGATGTCATAGGATGTGGAGAGCATTCAACAAGAAAAGCTTGGGGCTGCGGAGAGGGCTCAGAAGGTAAAGTACATGCTGCTCATGAATGAGGACCTGAGCTAGGATCCCCATTATCCATGTGAAAGTTTTGGTGGCCTTTATGTGTAACCCCAGCACTATGCAGTAGAGAGAGACAGAACCCAGCGACTTGCTGGCTAGCCAGTTTAACTGAAACAGTGACACCCAGTTTCACCAAGAGACCCTGTCTCAAAACAACAACAACAAAATAATGACAAGCAAGAGAAAAACAACCAAAGTCAACCTCTCACCATCATATCCTCCACATGGCAAGTACAGCATATACATCTATGTACATGTATGCAGCATGCATACACACCCATGGGGGGCGTCACCAACATTATCTAGGGTTCAGAGGGCAGGAGAACGTATGGGGCTAGGATGGGAAATGGTGGTTGTTCCGGGAGTGTTGGGTAATGCGATGGGATCAACTGAAACAGGAATAAACACGAAGCTGCCATCCACTGAGCACATAGAGACAGAGCCAAGCTGGTCAGACAAGACTGTGTACTATGTTTTAAAACCTTTGGTGTTAAGATATAAAAGTCCTTTACTATATATATATACACACAAATATATATGTGTATATCCATATATCTTTTCAAAATTATGTTTATTTATTTGTATATGGAGGCTTGCAGGCATCTTGCAGGAGGTGGCTCTCTTCTTCCACCATGTGGACTCCAGGGATCTATCTCAAGATGGTGAGGTTTGGCAGCAAGCACCTTTACGCACTGAGCAATCTCTACAGACTCAATATTATATACTCATTCATTTGGCCATTCATCTTCACAATTTTTAACCTAAAAGCATTAAGGGTGTGTGGTCTTAGCAGCCAGTACTTTACCAATATTCCCAAGATCCTTGTGGTTTTATTTTTCAAGCAGTTGCCTATACAGAAATCAATAAATGCTGAGCATGATAGTATATTCATGTAATCCCAGAACTGTGGTGATACATAATTTATGATTAATAAGATTGCCTGAGGTTTCAGGATGCAAAGCCAGCCACAAGCTACAGAAGTCAGGCAATGATGATACACAACTTTAATCTCAGCCGCAGTAGTAGCTAGCCATAGAGCTAGGCGGGGGTGGTACACACCTTTAGTCCCAGGACTCTAGAGACAGAGGCAGATGGATCTCTGTTAATTCAAGGCCACACTGAGCTGCATGAAATTGACCCAGAACAGCTCTCACAAAGGTGATTTCAACATTTGGAATCACATGCCTTTAATCCCAGCACTAGGGAGTTGGAGGCAAGAGTGATGACTGGGCAAAGAAAGGAATATAGGGCAAGAGGATACAGGAACTTGGAGCATTTTGCCTCTGAGGATTCATGGAAACAGGATCTGCCATTTTGGTCTAAGGTAAAGTTAAGAGCTAGGGGCTGGCTGTTTTGCTTCCCTGATCTTCATCTTGAATCTCGAACCCCAATATCTGTCTTTGGATCTTTATTTTTCATGCTACACAGCACTAGTGAGTTCAAGACCAGACTGAGTTACGCAAACTCAAACAAACAAAAGCAAACGAGTAATCAAATAGTTTCATGTATATATGCATATCATGTGGTGTGCAGAATTTCTAAGTGTATTTGATATAGTTAGTAGCCATTATATTATAGAATGCTCATAATACTTGGTGGGGTTTTGTTCATGAGGAATACATGGGTTGCTGCCTCTTTAAAAAAACTTGTTGTTTTTAATAAAACTATTGCACAGGGCATTATTAAGGCTTTTAGTGCTTTTGCATTTTATAAAACATAAATATTCCCTTAAAGAAAAACTCAAACATTGTATTATTATTATAAGTTTTTTCCATTATTAATTAACTCTTGAAAATTATTTCATAAAGAACACATTATGTGTTTTCACAGAAAGAAGTCAGAAATAACCCTATTCTCAATTGCTCATGGTGTCCTGAAGATATAGAAATAATAATAGAATTAAATTAAATATCAAGTTATAAGTAGATAAATATTTCTGGCTTCAAATGAAGTTCAAACTAGTTAAGCTGGAACAATATATGTGTGAATATATAATGTTCAGGGCCAGACTAGTGGGTATGAGTGCGAACAGGAAGAACTGAGTTCTGATCCTAGCATCCACTTTTAAGAAGCGAAACAACCAAACCGTTGGGCGTGGCTTCTTGTGAGTCTGTAAAGCCAGCATTGTTGAGGCAAGTAGCATTACTGGAGCTTGCTGGCTGCCAACCTAGCTCATAGTTCAGTGAGAAACTCTGCCTAAAATGAACGAGGCAACGAGTGAGAGAATGAGATACCCAACACCCTCTCTTGTCTTCATGTGCCCACCTCCACACATTCATGCACAGACACCACATTCACACTCATACCACCAAATGATGTAAATTATATTGCTTATGAATGTGCATGTCTACATCATAAATACATATGTAGTACAACTAATTCTTTATATGCCTGAGTGTGTTTATTTAGAAATCAGCAATGCCCACTTGAACATAGGAACATCTGAGGGCAACTAAAACAACAAGAAGTCACAGAAACAGTCACAATCCAAGCATCATATTTGAGATTCAGGAAACAGTAGAGAAGAGCAAAGTAGTTTCCATTGACACCTAGCATATTCTCATTTAATGCTTAAAGACAGATGAGGGAAGCAATCACACTTCTCCTCTGTTAACTTTTTAACACTCTCCTTGTTGTGTTTGACAAAGTGATATTTCCAAAAGGTTCTAAAATGGTCTCTGACTTGGTCTTATGGTGAGAGAGTAGACACTCTGAAGGACTGTGGTCTCTCTTACAGCTATTTTCACTTGTAAGCTATTTACAGCTTGCATTTCTAATTACACGTGTAATATCTGTTCCCCACAAAGAAGTTCCTTGAAGACAATGTCTTTGTTAGCTGGTTAGTTTTGTTTTGTTTTAAATTTTTTATTCTTTAGTATTGGGTATGGACTCTGGCATAGGCGAGACAAGTATCTAACTGACACTGGTTTTGTATCAGAGAATTAGAAGTTACTCTTCTAGGATCATTGTGTGGCATGGGTCATGATGGCATGACTACCAAGATATATGAACTCTAGTCTGTTGTTCATAGTTGTTAATCAATGTGTGGTGGTAACAATAAATCACCTGGGGTAATCAACTGGCAATAGCCAATCTAATTCCTTTTATTGCTCAGAAATAAAATGAACAGAGAGTCCTTCACAGCATTGAACTCTCCCCTGTCCATTAATAGGACGCTCAGTAGTGAGGAAAGGTCCTTGTAACCCATGCTAATAAAACTGTGCTACCATGATTGCAGAATTACTGTTTCATCACGATATCTAAAGTGTTACGGTCCCAGGGCTGATGAAAAAGACCAAGTGGTTCCATGAAGAAACAAAAAGCACAAATAAAAATTTAGTCTGATGAATAAAGTCTTGAAAGAGTCTATGAAATGAAGGTTCAGGGCTATCAGGGTAATCTTGAGTTTGAGCTGAAATTTTAGAATCTGTCACCACTTGTCACCCTTCAGTAGCTGAATTTATCTTTCAATTTACTAATATTAAAAATAGGAAAAGCTTGCTTTAATCACACTGAATCCAGAGACTTATCAACACTTTGAAATCTGAAAATATCTTATTGTCAATGTTTATTAATTTTCTGACAGATTTGTCCTTAACTATAAGTAAAAGAAATAATAATTTATTAATTTTGAGACAAACCCTTACTTTGAAGCCCAGGCTCTCCCAGCCTCCTAGCCATTCTATTAGCCTCTCAAGTGACACAGTTACTGGTGTGAACTTCCACACTCACCAGTGTGAACTCCACACTCAGCTAAACATAGTGGTTTGAATCTTGGCATTTGCTGATGTAAAACATATGTGTGCTAAGCTGCTATATCACAGATATATCTACTTTTGTTTCCAGGAAACTATGAATGCCCCTTTTTCCTCTGGGGACTTCTAGCCTTCTTGGGCTTGGCTCTGGTTATATCGGTGATCTTCAATATTTCCCACTATGTAGAGAAGCGGCGACGAGGTAAGACCTGGCAAATTGTTGTATGGTACCTGCTTGAATGCAGACTGTGGTGTCACTGGAAAAAAAAAACTCTGAAGTAGACACTGCTATGAAACATCATTAACAGCGTTTTGTAACCACAGGAAATCCATATGGTATTTTTTCACCCTGAGGGCTCTCTTTAAGAATGAAATAGCATTGGAGATGTGAGAAGAAGCTAACGAACTTAGCTTTATCTCTGTCTCATGACAGCTGGGAGGAATTAGCCTGGTAAGCAGGCTTTTCTAAATGAGCGAATCAGGAAATGGCGATCATGAGGCAGTCACAAAAGTGAAGAGTTGCTCCTCAAGGCTCTACTGAAGTTGTTCAGTCCTCCTAGGCTCTGGCCATGGGTCTCAGCACTGACTGGAAAAGCCACAAACTGAACCTGGGCCTGTTCCTACACAGCAGGTTTGAAAACAGATCAGTGGGCCCGTCACTACCACTATTAGCTTTGCCCAGGTGGCAGATGTCTGTTCCACTATGTTCATAGCAGCTTTATTTGTAATAGCCAGAACTTGGAAGCAACCTAGATGTCCCTCAACCGAAGAGTGGATAGAGAAAATGTGGTACATCTACACAATGGAGTACTATTCAGCAGAAAAAAGTAATGGAATCCTGAGATTCGCAGGCAAATGGATGACACTAGAAGAAACCATCCTGAGTGAGGTAACCCAGTCACAAAAATAGAAACATGGCATGTACTCTCTCATATATGGATTTTAGACATAGATCTGGGGAGTGCCAGCCTACAATCCTATGGCCAGAGAGTCTGGGAAACAGAAACTTCATTTAGCGGCTGATCGAAGAAGAGGCAGACTCCCTTGGTTAAGTACTGAGGTGAACTCAAGAAAGCCAGTAACAGAGAGGGAGGACTGATGATCAAAGGGATTAAGACTGGGCAGGTTTAACCCCCCAGAAACAGCTGACCAGACAAAGGTTAACTCTTGAATCCCAGGCATCAGCCTGGGAATCCAGCATGGGACTGATCAAGACCCCCTGAATCTGGGTGTCAGTGAGGAGGCCTAGGTAATCTATTGAGCCTTGGGCAGCAGATCAGTACCCATCCCAAGTATACACACGGACTTTGGACTCCCATAGAACAATGTGACGTGCACTCTCACCCTGAACTCTTGGGGAAGGGTCTAGGCCCTGCCCTATGTGAAATGACAGACTATGGACACCCCCATGGAGGGCCTCACCCTCCCTGGGAGAATGAGGGGATAACAGGGGGGGGTTGGGGGGAGGGCACGGGAGGAGGGGAGGGAAAGGGAGAGGGACCTGGAACTGACTTGTGAAGCAACCTTGTTTCTTATCTAAATTTAAACCGGAAAATGAAAAATAAAATAAAATGGTATAATGTACACAACCTCCACACAGTAGGCATCTGGCACATGCGCACTGAATACTTAGATCAGCGCCCAATAGACCCAAAGCGCAACTATTCTGGGAGGTGCCTTAATATTCTAAGGACCGAGAAACTTCAGCTCGAGTTATAAGTGGTCAGGAAAGATGTTTTGGAACAAAGGATAAAAGTACTTTCTCCAAACTCATGAAAAGAGCTAAAACTAAGTTAGCAAGCTGGGGTAAAACAGAGAGCATATGTCTAAGAAAACCTGCACGAAGCTAATGCAAACACTGATCAAATTGTAGTCCGTGTCCTTGATCCACTTAGGAGAAGCTTCCCAAGTGTTTCTAATGCAGCATAAAGAGTGGAGAAGTCGTTGTCATGCAGATTTTAAAAACTGAGAGGTACTTGAGAATGAGTGACATATCTGAGGTCACATAGCTATCCAATATCAAAATCGTGCCTGAGCATCCAAGGTGGACATAACACTAGCTTTTCAGATCTCAGTGTGAACAGCTTTTATAATTTTCACCTTTGGGGCTTTGTGCATTAGATTTTATTTTCCCATATCCATATCATTTTCCATCAAACAAACAAGCAATCCCATTGCATTTAGTTTTGCATGTAGGTTTGATTTTCTTTTCAGTTATACAAGCCATAATTGCCTCAGCCTTACCATAAATTGTTCTATTTTTTTGTCCTTAAAGGAGAATTTTTTTATTTTTTAAAATAGTGTTGTGGAGAAAAAAATGAAAATAGGAAGTAATAAATTGAATGCATGATGTCTTTCCTTTGATTAATGCCAGCCATCGATTTTTAACAGCATAACTTCTAAAGCAAATCAAATCTGATGTGAATTAAAATTCACTCTGATTTTAGATTTCAGTTGACAGATTTTGCACAAGTAGCAACTTCTCTGATTCTCGGTTTCCTTTTTGCAGCAATGGAAAACACCATGCAGACCATAAAGGTCTTGTGAGGGAAAAAAAACCCTGCATATACCTTAACACAGGGTTGGGACTTTGCAGGTTGATTGTGTATCTGATATAGTCCACATCACAAACCAAATCCACAAACAAATGTGGACCTGGCATTTCTTGCCCTCTTTCCACAGTAATCACTTCCTTTTTTTCCATGGTAACCACCAAGGGCCTGTGGACCACATCACTTCACTTAGCTTTAGTATGTCACTTCTGTAGGCATCAGTTCCCAGCCTCTATGCTGCTCTAGCCATGTTCATGCCCTGGAGATCCTCTGTAGCTCCTAGCTAACATCCTGTCCCCATACTTATATTATTTATGAAGTTAACAATATCCAGGTCTTTAGCAGTCACTGCTGTGTTCCTGCAAGTCACATTCAACTCCATTTCAGTGGGTGTTTTGAGTCTTTGGTGAGATTGGTTTCAGACATCAGTGGATTTCAGGTCATTTGATTTGATATGCATTTCTTAGGTGGAGCACCCTGTATAGATTGTTGTGCAAACGTAAGATGACTAGCCTTAACAGCAGCTTCACCGGCACTGTACAAGTGCCAGATGGTCTCATTCACCTTTCTGACGGCCCAGCCGCTCCCCACAGCTTTCCTCAAGTGTGAATATTTACCCTGCCATCTTTTCCAATTCACAGGAACAAATACTAACAAATTTTGTCTCAGAGATTCTAGACAGTTGGACCTGTCTCTCTAAGCACTCAGTTCCTCCCTAATGCTGAAGACTTGGGCTTGCTCTATTTCTTCAGCAAGATGGGTTTAGTGATTTTCTCACATCAGCCAGTTTTCTCCATGTGGTCTGTAACTGTAATACTTCTGCTATTGGCCTCGTGTCACTTTTATGTTAGCATCTTTGTGCTACTCTTTGTGGCTGAGAAACTTGCACAATATGACTCCTACTTGGCCAACAGTCATTGAAGCAACTTGGGGGTGTATTAAATAGCTTACAAAAGGAACTCTCCTTCCAGAGACAGCATAATATCTATATATTCAATCAGATAGACAAGAAAAGCCTTGTCTTCATGCTTTATGTGGCAGCTAGCTGGAAGCCTTGAAAATGAGTCCTTTATCTGCTTTCAAAAATAAGTCTTTATTCAGTGCATTGTCCAAATCTTTAGGAGGAGTGCACTCATTTCTTTTCCTAATAATGTATTTTCTTCTTTCATTAAACCCAAAGACTATTTGGGTTATTTATTCAACTCTTCCTCTTTGATTTGAGAAGAATAAACAAGCATGTGATTTGTGTGTGTATCAGTCCTATCAGTGAAGCTTCTTTTCACTGGCATGCTTTTGACTGAAATGAATCAAAAGGAAGAATTCAGTGTTCGCATTTCAGCCGTGTGCTGCTGTTTCTTGCCATAACAGAGTGTGCAAAGAGGAGTGGACACTGTAAAAGGAAAACATAAAAGCAAATGTCTTTGCATCATAGCCTGCCACATACACACCAACCACAAGCCTTGCATCTGCATCACAGGGGAGGGTGGGGAACCTCACCCGCTCTTCTTGATCGTGATCTTGCACACTTTGCTGCTCTGCAGCAGAGCAGTTTTCAGTCTGGCCACACAGCGCTGAGATGACTAGGCAACATTTAAATCATGCCGTTTATTCATATATAAACTTCTGAGCCTCTGGGACAGAGAAGGTCTTTGCAGGAGCCTGAGCTTGCTACCCTTGATGTAAGAGATAATTGGCTATTAACCTACTTAGGAAGAACTGATAAACTAAAATTACCCAAGCAGTGATAGGCTAGCTAGCATCCAAATACACATTGATTTTCTAAGGCCAGAGCAGCATGTAGTGCCCTTGGACTTTTAAAGTCTGCTTTCACAGTGTTTCTCTGCACTGCATTTCTTCTGATGTATAATGTCCTTTATGCATTTATTTTGTTTTGCTATTTTATTTTGTTTTTACCACCTCTTTCATTCTATTTAAGGACCCCATGCTATTATATAATATCTTGTACATAATTGCTTTTATTCAACTTTTCTCACAAAACTTTATAGTGTTTTTTTTCTTTTTTATTCTAGGGATGAAACATCCAACAGTTACTCTTTCAAACATTACATGAGTATATTTTCCAGGCATTCATGTTA
Organism: Mesocricetus auratus; assembly: GCF_017639785.1. Taxonomy (NCBI): domain Eukaryota; kingdom Metazoa; phylum Chordata; class Mammalia; order Rodentia; family Cricetidae; genus Mesocricetus; species Mesocricetus auratus. Next base: position 43,687,284 of record NW_024429192.1, read on the forward strand.
CAATTGCTTTTACCTGAAAGTCCTTATCTTATAATCTCATAAAAAATATTTGTCAGTTTGAGAAAATATTTTATGAGACACATAATTTCCTTATTCTTATTGCTAAATTATATTCTTTTTAGTCTTAGTGTAATTTTGATAACAGGTTTCATATATCTCAAGATTGCCTCAAACTCACTATATAGTAGAGGATGACCTTGAACTTCTCTTTCTCCTATCTTGACCTACAAAATGCTGGGATTGGAGACATGCACCACCAAGACCAGTTCATATGGTGCTGGGGATCTAACTGAGGGCTTTGTGTATGCTAGACAAGCACTCTGTCAATGGAGCTACATAGCCAAATAGTCTTTATTTTTTTTAGTTTTTAAAAGATATTCTTCATTTTTATTCTCAAATTATTATAATCAAAAATGTTCAACAGGTGGCAAAATCCCCAGTGTAATGGTGAAATTTCAGTGATTTCTTTCTAAGTCAAACTTTACTTATATTCTATTTTTCACTTTATTAACTGAACAATATGCCTATTTCCAGTTAACTCATTTATGAGGAAACTTTCTAATTCAATGAGTACAAATTGTGGCTTATCTGATAAGGATTTAGACCATATGATACTGCTAAGTAGCTTTGCCATTTTATAAAATATCTCGACATTATTTTAATCATTTTCCATATCTACTCCATGATGCTGGGTTTTTCTGATAAGCATAGCTTTAGAATAGTTTTCATACTGTCACATAGCAAGTGCCCTGCAGAGCTGGTACCAAATCCAACATTAGCTAATTCCCAACCTCATATGTTCCGTGAGACATCATCCTAGAGTTTATATTCTTATAGATGTACTTAAATTCTAAGTGCATTAGTTACTTTTCTTTTGCTGTGATAAAGCATAATTATCAGAAAACTTCTGAAAGAAGGAGTTGGGCTTATGGTTCCAGAGGAATACAGGTCTATCATGATAGGAGACATGGGGCATGGCAGGACAAGAGTCAAGCACAAGCACACGCACAAAGCAGAGAGAGAGAGAGAGAGAGAGAGAGAGAGAGAGAGAGAGAGAGAGAGAGAGAGAGAGAGAGAGAGAGAGAGAGAGAACTGGAAACTGGAAGCAGATAACGGTTATTAACTCTCAAAGCCCATTCCCAGTGCCATACTTCCTCCAGAGATGCTACAAACTTCCTCAAACAGCATGACCAGCTGGAGACCAAGAGGTCAAAGTCCAAGACTTTGGGGGACATTCCTCATTCAAAGAATGACACCAAGCAAATCTTAAAAGCACCCAATAATCTGAGTATATGTGGTTCCTTTTTCTATATATAGATATAAATGCATACCATATCATGCTTATTCCACTTTATTGTTTTCTGACCTTGCTTTACTCTTATGTTATTTTTTTCATGTTTTCTGATTTTGTCGCACTTTAAGGTGACTACTGTGATGTATCTTTTTTGACCCTTCCAGGCTCCCTCCAGGGTTCATCAGAATTCATATTCAAAAGAGTAATCTGGAAGCAGCTGAAAGTAACTTCATATTAGATACAGTTTCATGGTAGAGCATTTCCTAAAGGCTAGAACAACTGTATTTCTGACATCCCAAATTAATTACTTCCATCATTTTGGGTTCTGTGGCAGCTTAAGACATCTTCTGTAAGAACATCAGAATTCCTCCTCAGTCACCGACATGTCCATTTCCTTCACTAATATGATCACTTGCATAAATAATTCTGTTAATTGTTGTGTAATAGTTAGCAACCTCTCTAGTGTTCATCTACACTATCATATGTTTACCTAAAATAACTCTCCCAGTTGTTTGGTGATTAACTCAAGTATTTTAAATGGTTCCAGCTAGTTCTTTCCCAGGTCACAGTGCTTTCCATATATTAAAGTTTTGAGGCCCTTTAGCTTCTGATGTCAGAAACTGAGATGACACTAGTATATTTTTACCGAATAACTTCAGCAAAAGTTCTGTTTTATTCTATGCCTCTTTAATAGTAAGAAATTCAAATATGATAAATGTCATCTTATATGCATCCTTCTAGTTTAGTATATAAATCATTGATGAATAGGCAATAAATTTTCTAAAATAAAGTTGATATTAAGCATCAAAACTGTATCCTGAATAATTCTAAATCTATTAGTTTCAATAACAGTATGAATCTCTTACTTTCATAAAGCATTCCTCAAAAACTACATTTCCCAATTTCTTTTAAATAAACAGATGCATTTAGCGAATTATTTACCTTTGAGCTACCACCTTCAAGATTATTTTGAGCTATTATTTTTTTGTTGTTACAAAAGCCTGTTAGAACCAACATGACCAAAAACAGAAGTAACAGAAAAACACAGACATGTTAGTGGAATTCAATAGAAAAAAAACTATGTTCATGTTTCACCAGAAATGAGGGGGACAGGAAGAGAAGTCCCAGATTTTTCTCATTGTTTTCTATGCACAAAATAGTCATGCATCTAGTTCAATATTATGCCTAAGTTGTCTGATTTTTCATCTCAAATTAGATTATCTCAAAAAGGAAGATGTCTTTATCCATTAGATTACTACAAGACACCAAAGGTAGCTAACTCTATAACAGAGAATTTTCTTTAGCTTATAGTTCTAGGAAGTTCAAAGTCTGAACATCTATAGCATAGGCTCTACCACTGACTATGTCACCTCTTATTAGATAGAAAAGGCCTGGGTATATGTTAGAGTAACTGATCACATCTCCAGTCGGGAGATGGAGGGGAACAGTCAGTTTTGTTCCTATTATGATGATCTTCCTAGATGATTACCAAGCAGTTACATGAGAATGAGGTTAATCCCTTCTGACAACAACATTCTAGGTGATGATAGGGTTATCCCTTAAAGTCCACTTTTAAAAGTCCCAGTGACTCCATGATACTGCCATCCTAAGGAGTAAACACTAGCACAGGGACCTCTTGGGTACCCTCAAATCACCTCCAAATCATATCTTTCCCAGTTCAATTAGTAGGAACCATTGTGTCTTGACAAAATTTGTTAAATTATGCCAAGGTTTTGCTCCCCTCAGAAGACTTCATGAAATATTTTTAAATGTTTTAAATATTTTAAATGTGTAAGCAATTCTTTTAATTTGTATATTTTTAATATTTTTCAGATAAAATGATGTACAGATACCCTGATGACTACATTCCAAGGTATGTTAAAATGAATAATGCAATATGACTTCCAACTAATATGAAAAGTAACAAATACTATATTGCTTATGGATTTGCCTCTGAAATGTTACCACTTGATCTGAAAGAAATTGAAAAGTAAATTATAATTGCTTTACTCTCATCTGCAAATTAGGAGCCATAATATTATCATCCAGTTATTAATACATCAAATCAATCAAAGAGCTGAGCAAGGAGTAAAAGAGAGTCTAACCTGACATCTAAAAAACTCTCATTAATATCTGATACAGATATCTATATCACAACTAAGATGAAACTTTTAGAGTACAGTCTAATTTTATATAGGATTTTATGACACTTCAGAATATAGAGTAGAAGGAAATCTATAAAACACCATAGGACTTAGGATAAGTTACAAGGCCAGGTGGTCCATGCCAGTAAAACCAGCAATGGAGAGGGCAAGACAGAAAAGAATACAAGTTTATGGCCAGCCTTGGCTACATAGTGAACTTTGAGTCCACCTGGGATATATGGGGACTTTGTCTCAAAAAGCAAACAAAACAAATAGAAAAAATACAGGCACTCCCCCACCCCCCACACACACTTGGTTAGTGGCTTGTTATTTCTAAAGATGATTTCAATCGATAGTGAAATATGATGAATTTATACTCTAAAATAATACTTAAATTCATATCTTTAATACTTCCTGGCTTAGTTATAGAGAAAGTGTATAGCATATATTTTTTAATTTTTTGTTTTGAGAAAGGGTCTCTCTGAATGTCTTGAAACTCAGTATGTTGACCAAACTAGCTTCAGATTCATAGAGATCCTCCTGCCTCTGCCTCTCAAGTACTTGAATTAAAGATGTGTGCCACCATACCCAGTTTGTACAATATATGTTTTCCTTTTTTGTAATTTAAATTAGAAACAAGCTTCTTTTACATGTCAATCCCAGTTCCCTCTCCCTCTCCTCCCCTATCCCCCACAAACTCCCTATCCCATCCCCTTTCTGCTCCCCAGGGAGGGTGAGGCGTTCCATGGGGGATCTTCAAAGTCTGTTATATCATTTGAAGCAGGAGCCTAGACTCTCCCAGGTGTATCTAGGCTGAGAGAGTATCCCTCTATGGCTCCCAAAGTCCATTCATGTACTAAAAGAAAGTCTAAAGCATGAATCATAGTAATGAAATTTCATTTTTCTAAATAGCATATTATAACCCAAATGTATCATTATATTTGATATTCCATTTTAGGAATAAACATCCAAATAAGGAGCATTTCCTGTAGGGTTCTTCAAATCTTCCAAAATGGTGGACTGAGAAATATTTGGATGAACTTTGTAACTGGATGGGCAGGGCAAGACAGGCTCTTGGACTCTTAGAGGACTTCTGATAATAATTTCTGCTCTATTTAAAAATGTCTCTTACAAATCCAAGCTACAGTTGCACATAGATTCTCAGCATACAAATTTTTGTGACTATTCTTCATACTGGAATCTTCAGTGTGAGATAATTTCAGGCCATCAAGAATGACTTGCTAACAACAAACAAGAGAACACTCATCTCTTTTCTGATTAACTTGATTCTTGACATTTGAAGGGCAATTAAGATACGACGTGCCAGGTGTAGTGGTGGCATTAATCTGTATTCCTAGCACTAGGAAGGCAAGACAGGAAAGTCTATTCTGAGCTTCTGGCTAGCGTGGGTTGCATAAAGAGAGCCTATCTTAAAATTAAAAAAAAGATAAAAAAACAACAAAAAGATACAGTGCTTTAAAAAGTTTTTCAATTTTATTGTTTAGATAAAGACTAAGTTGGTGGTTTTGGAATTGCCATGAGAAAAGTTGAAAAGGAAAATTGGTACAATACACATCTCAAAGTAAATAAGCTTTTGTCTATACTATAGATATGGGAATAAGGCTGGTTCTTATGTAATATTCATTCATCTAGCAAATAATCCCTCAAGAATAAGTACTACACTAGAAAATTATAAAGTAAGAGCACTGATTCTCAAAGAGTAAACTTGCCCTATGTGAAGGAAAACAAAGACCATCATCAATGCCAACCATCAGATATAGGAGTTTAAATGCTTTGCATCTTGAGCTCACCTTTCTATCTGCTGTGTCTAGTGAGGAAGACACTAATGCACACAATGTGTTGCATGGAAAGTTTATAATTTACAATTATGCAGTGAGTAACAAAGAGACCTCACATTCATCATGAATTGTTTCTGAGGCTAGGACAGATGCTGCCTGGATGTGCCTGGGGCACAGCATCTCACTTGCATGTGTCTTACTTGCATTGTAAGTGAGCAAAATCAGAAATCAGCCAGCATTGGCTTTTGTACCCCAGAGACAAAGTGACAGCTAAATCTGTTAAAGCTCCTGTCTCTATGGAGACCGGAGCCAAGCCTGGGCTTTTCCAACCAGTTCTTCATCTGATGGTGTTGCATCCACTATTTAATACTCTGGTTACCCTTGAGCATTACAAATGAGACAGGGATGTTCCAAAGTTACCTGGAGAACAGTCTTCCAAAAATAAAACTACAAAATGGAAAGGCATAATCTTTTCCTCAAAGATTTAATCATCTATTGCCTGATAATAAATGCCTTAAATACCTATTGTCTATTGTAATAATTCCCCATTTAGGCACAAATTGAATATACAATGCAGATGCTACCTACAGAAACTACCTTAATTCCTAAACTTTTGAACATATAACTAGTCCACTTTGCTTGATTGTGTGGATTGAAGATCAAAAAACTTTGCAAGAGACATTGAGACTCAGAAAAACAAAATTACCATTATCTTCACTCACTAAAATGTAAAAACATCAACAGAAAACAAGTAGAAACCAGTTTCTTTGAGGTGGGGCTAGAATTACCGAAGCTTCTTCAGTCTTTTCACTCTACCTGGCTCCGCAGCATCTGCTAAGCTGGGAAGGTAAGCTAGAGGGAAAGAAATTTCTTCTCTGCTCTTCCTGCTTGCCCAAGCCCCTGCTCTTTCTGTACCAGATGATCAGAAATATGTTCAATCCAAAGACAGCATAACATCTGAATTTACAGGTCAGAAAATGAAATTCACGCACCATGTTATTTATTCTTGGACTGCCTCATTTTTTCTTGAAATAAATTATATATAATCCTTACGTCTTTCCTCTTTGTGTAAGGAAGCTGCATGGTGGATGTATTATTGGTCTGAGATCCAAAGAATTCTGAAACTTAGTGGGAATTCCATTTGCACCCTTGGGGAAAATATTCAGCATCTGTAAACTTCAGGTTTAGCATCTAAAAAATATGGTGATATTTTTACTTTCAAGGGTAATGGATAAAACCTCTGATACTGTTGGATTACGTGGTTTACATGCTTCTTCTGGATCAGGGCTTTCTCTTTGGGGTCCTCCCTCTCCCACTCCAGGATATTAATGCCTGTCTCACAGTTCGGCACAGTTCAGCAATCACACATTCAGGAACACCCATAGCATCTTGCTCTTTCTCTTCTGCTTCACTTTTCTATCTGCTTCACTTGTATCCTTGCCTTAATCCATAAGTAGACTGTATTGCCCATGCTTTAAAAAATTACAAATGAGAAATGCTGGCCTGATGCTACATAGCTGCTTGTCTACTATACACCTTTTACAGCTGTGCTCTGATCATATTTGCTGGCTTCCCCTTCTCTTTGGAAGTCTTGAATCTATGTCATTCAGTCTTTGGGTCTCCAATTCACTGAATCAGCCCCTGCCAAGGTGACCAATGAATTTCATAGGATCAGTCTTAATTTTGTTTTGCTGGCCTATCTGTAGAGCCCTGGGGACCCTGGCATTTCCTACTTGAAATGCTCATTTTTCTGGCTCTGAGTCACCAAGAGACCCTTTTGGTTTTGCTTTCTGTAGTGGTTTGAATAGGAATGCCCCTCCCCACAGACTCCAGTGTTTGAATGTTTGACCCATAGGGAGTGGCACTATTAGGAGGTGTGGCCTTGTTGGAATAGGCGTGGACTTGTTTGAAGAAATGTGTCGCTGCGGGAGTTAGTCCATTATCACCATAACAGGACATGGTAGTGTGCAGACAGATATGGTGCTGGAGAAAAAGCTGAGAATTCTACACCTGGATCCACAGACAGAAGAATGAGACTGCCACACTAGGCCTAGCTGGAGTATAGACGACCTCAAATGTACCTAATGGCTAGAGTCCCTCTTTAGACATGCCCACACTGAGAGTCTGACTTGACCCCAAACTCAGGGTATATTATTCTCTCAGTTATGAACTCAGTTATTAATTTTTAAAAAGCAATCACTGTATGAGTTGGGTATGTAACTCAGAGGAAGGATACCTACTTAGCATGCACAAGACCTGACATTTGATTCTAAGCATTGCAGAAGAAAAAAAGCAGCAATTATTGTAATCTTCCACATAAAACATTGCCAAACATTGATTGTTGATGTTTATTACATGTCTGCAATAAGCTTCAGCTATTTGGCATTGCTAAGTAAAAACACGTTTTTTAATTTGTTCGTTAAGCAGCTGCTTCTGAATAATAGTTTATTTGAGGTGATTAATCACTTGAGACCAGCCTGAAGACATGGGCACTGCATTATAAATCACATCTTATTTTCATTCATAGGGAATAGAGTGATATTCATTTTTGGACATGATTTATCATTTGCAGGCTGTATCTGCTATCTCTATGGGCTAGGAAAATGGATGGCTCATCTTATTAAAAGTCTTCAACTTTTGCTATAATATTTTCTGCATATTCAGAGGAAAGCTAGAATCAAGACCATTGGCTCCAGTACTAAGGTGTACTCGATGGAAGGTATATTGTAGCTGAGTTCTTTCACTATCAGATAAGTGAAATGTGGGCTTTTCAAACCATTTTGTAGGGCCACATTTTGAATTGTTGTTTAAGGAGACCTATTTAGTATTTATATATACTCTGTCTTCTTTAAAAAGTATGGGAAGCGCTATTGGTGTCATGCCTTGGGATGACTCCCTTTTTCTTTGGTTATAATTCCTTACAGCTCTCTGTGACATGTAATCTCAAAGTGAAAGCAGTTGGTTCTATTTCATAAAATTTTATTTACCAAGTGATATGTTCCTCTGTCCCTACCCTGCCAATGTAAAATTTAGCCAGTAGGGCCATTGTCTTAAGAGTGATATCAATAGGATAGTTTGGTGACATTGGTAAGGTATTTACTGTGACAATAGCATTATTCACATAAACCAAGAAGGAAATTTAACAGAAACCAATATTCATGTATCCCTGTTAGTTCTTTTGAATAGAAGGGCAGGAAACTATGGTCTTTATATGATCTTCTGGACTTTCCCTAACACCTTTATATTTAGTATCTTTCTCCATGATTTTTTAGGATATGGGTAGAGCATAGGACTTTGCAATCAAATTTACTTGTGACCCCAGCTCTACAATTACTGACTGTGTGTCTGGATACTTAACTCCTATGTATTGTAGATACCTCGTGTGTACAATACAGGGAATAATACCCTTCTATAGGGCTGGCCCAATGGTTTAATAAACCTTGACAGAGTGGGAAATTCTCATAATTGATAATTATTTCTTATATTTCTCATAAAACTAAGTTAATAAATTAACCAGTCTGAGTCTCAGGCTTCTCATGCCCATAGTTGCATTATAAGTGTAGTACATTGTCAATCATTATATTCCATCTACTACCCTGAATATATAGAATTTACTTAACAAATGTAGCTTCAAAAGGTCTTTCAGAGCTGTACTGGTAGCAAGCAAACAGGTAGTAGAGCTAAGAACACAGACAACCTGAATTCTAATCCTAGCTCTGCTCTTTTCTACTTTTTTGACCTTGTGACCTTGAAATAGAGAAGTCCTGTAACATTTGTGCACTTCATGTTCCTTTTTTTTTTTCTTTTTGGTTTTTCGAGACAGGGTTTCTCTGTATTGTTTTTTTGGAGGCTATCGGTCCAGCCCAGCCTCGAACTCACAGAGATCCGCCTGCCTCTGCCTCCCAAGTGCTGGGATTAAAGGCGTGCACCACCACCGCCCGGCTCATGTTTCTTATCTATGAAATCAAGGTGATATAGTCCTAGTCTGTTGCAATTGCTTTGAGAATTAAACCAATAAAAAACAAACAAAATATATTAAATGTGCTTCAGAAAGTTCCTAACACACTCCTGAAAGAAGATTCTAACCTCAACTTTTAATTTGCACATACACAGATAGATGCACACGTGGACACTCCCACATACGAATGCATGATTTATGCGTTCTCTCATTCATATATGATCACTTCTACCATAGGAGTCTGAGGCTGAACAAGAACATATGATACTTTACTAGATATTGTAGTTAGCTGAAAAATTAGCTATTAGTTGACCAATTATTACCTAATAATTATATTTTATAAGCATAAAGTGGATTTTATCTAATAAAGAAAATTATTTTCCCCTGTTACAGAGTTGATGAATATTATGTCGAAGATACTCCAATTTATGGTAACTTAAATAATATAATCCCAGGTAAGTTTTATTTTTCCCTAGTTAGCCATGTCAAAAAAACCCACGAACAATTTGAGGTGTCATTTTGAAAACAACCACAGTTAGGTAATCTAAAAGCCATAAGTTATAAATACTATATTGCATAGGTTATGTTTGCAAGGGTCACAGTGTACATTGCACTTATCAGTGCAAGCCTGCAGCTCCCATTTTTCTGTGTGCTTCATTTCACTCCTGTAGCAACAACAATACACCACCAGTAGAACAGCAATAGAAGGTTCTATTCCCACGAATTTTGACACAGAGAATTCTATGAAATAAGGCCATTTCTAGAACAGAATATGATCCACTGATACAGCATTTTGTGATCCGTATGTATAAGGCTGTGTACAGGCTTAATGGCCAAACCAATGAACACTTTCTCTTGTTTCCTGTGTTTTAGCCTGTTCTCTCTAAGTGGAGAACCTGGGGCTGGATTGATAGCAAGTGGGGAGAGAGCAAAACCAAGTCATCGCTAAGTGGTTTGTGCTTTTATTCTTCTGCAAGTGCTCGTCACTTGAACCTTCTCTCCAAACAAAACACTCTAAAGTCCTCAGAGCAAGCAGCTGTGATCTGATTCCATGGCTGATGAGAGAAGCTGCCACTCCTCTATGAGCCGTCCCTCTGTTCATGAGCAGAGTCCCTGAGTTTATTCTGCTTGCAGATCTGTCTCCAACACAAAGGTTTTCTGTGATCTAAACACACCATAATATCTACATACCCAAAGCAATATAGCACTATAAAGTTAGAGATGTGGGAATTACATAATGATTGAAAGATTTAACTATCTTTCTTTCCATTATTAAAATCTTCTAACTTCTGCACTGTAATATGCCAGAAATAATATATTAAAATATGTCCCTTCTGGACCTGGAACTGACTTGTGAAGCAACCTTGTTTCTTATCTAAATTTAAACTGAAAAATTTTTTAAAATGTCAAAAAAAGAGAAGACACTGCAAAAAATGTCCCTTCTGTTTCATGTGGCAGAATTATGATCTCATACCTCATATTTAAATCCTTATAAATTCTGATGGTCCAGAGCCCATCATATCTATACTTCTAAAATAAAATATGCCAGGGGTTTATTCCCGGATTCCGACTGCTCTGGATTGGGTTTAGAAATCTGCTACTTAACAAGCAAGTACAAGATTCTGATTCTAGTATTCCATGGATCATGATTTGAGAAACACCACTCTATGGTGTGTTTCCCATGTTGTATTTCAGATAGGTATAAAGATTATTAGGTACCTTTTGGTACAGTAAATAAATCTTCTTCCCTGAGGTAAATTGATGCATTGTACATTTTGGCCAGGTAACTAGCCACCCTAAGTAGTCATGTATTTGGAATAATAAAGATACAGAATAGGATGGCTTACTAGCATGAAGAATGTAGTGGGTACGTGTCTGTAGGCTTTTAGACACTGCACAAAAGTTCCTTAGAAAAGTAATGGACAATCATAAGGGTTTAAGACAGTCCCAGCTGACTGAGATGCCTCTGAATGATGGGACACAAATCAGAATCTAAGCTACTTTATTCAAAATTAGAATGATGTATTTTAAGTGTTTCTGGAATGAATTTCAAAACTTTAATCAATGATGGACTTTGCAAGCACCATGCTTTATGCCATGGTGCACATGTGCAGTCACACCCATGTAGTACATAACACAGGCAGCCCTTTAACTCCATTAGATCTCTAGATCATTTTAAACAGTAGTCTAGATGAGACTTACACATGCTACTGTGGTACCGAAAATCCTTGGGATACAGTCTACATCTTGAGCTTCTTATTGTCTGTCAATAATATTGTGGGCACGACTTCTGTGTCACATCTGCAGGTTAACAGTTTGTGCTTCCGTAACTTCTTTGCATGTCTATCTAAGAGACTACTTAAATAATTCTTGAGGCTATGTATTCTTAGCTAAATATTGTTTGGATCATACATTTTATTTATACCAGCACTTTTCATTTTTCCACGGAAATCTCCATCACCTCTACTCCCAAGAACCAAAGGACGAGGACTGCTATGAACAAATGAAAGCCAGACCACAAAAATCTGCAGGTGACATGCAGGAAGCCACTGCGTCTGCACAGGTGAAGTTTTCTGTGCATGTGAAGTTGTCTAGTTCAAAGCCCCTGGATATGTTTCAAGAGCACAAAGAGTGTTTTCTGATACGTATTTGGAGCAGCCTGTTAAAATTTGTTGCAGCAACTATCACACGTCAAGTTCTGAGAAGAGCTCTACAGGGAGATACAGAAGTGAGAGCAAATCTCAAACATAACCAGAAGACTCAAAATTAGGCATAGTTCAAGGAACAATAGACCCTATCTGTGCATGCATGCATACACATATATACATGTACAGCAACAGATTTGCATAGTGCTCTGAAACCATCAAAAAGTTCTGTTAAAGTTTTATTCTTTTGTCTCCAAAATCTATTCTCTTATATCTTTTCACTACTGCCTAGACTAATTATGGGGATGACAGTTTCTGGGTAATCATGTAGGTTTTGTTTCATGTGTCCCATATGCATTCCCTGCTTAGAGGAGGCATGAAGGAGACAGCATTAAAATTCCCATTTTATAAAAACTTACAAAGAAAGAAAAGCTTATCCTGGAGCACCCAGACACTGTGAGAAGACACAATATTCTTATTCTAAAATAAGTCACAGTTTGGGAATTTCCCATTGTGGTAGAATTTTTTTCCTTTTCATGACACGAATTTTGTAAAAAAAAATCAAAGTTCTTAACAATTTTATTAAGAAATAAAAATGTAATGGTATCTAAGGGGAAAAAGACACCAGATATGATAAAGCACGTGGGGGACCTTGGTAGATTCCATGGCAGGCAAGGGTGACTGAGGCAGAGAGACAAACATTCCAGATACACGGAGCTTAGTGAGAAGTTTTACTAGAAAGGGAAAGTCTGGGGAAGAGGTAAATAGACACAGAGAGAACAGAAGAGAAGAGGGAGACAGGAAAAGTCCTGTCTGCTCCAGGGGAACAGCGGGAAAGAGAGAGAGGAAGAGGGGGAGAGCAAAAAGAGTGTTGGTGGGCAGAGGTCTTTCTTTTTAAAGGGGTCCTTTGCCCCTGCATGCAGACTAGTGGTCATGGAACCCTGGGCTGACCAGGGTACTGCCTGAGTGCATTCTGCCAGGTGACAGGGGTAGACCAGCATAACAACATATACAATCAGATATTTGGTTAATTATAAAATATGCTTTTGGAACTGGAGAGATGCCTCAGTGGTTAAGAACACTTGTTTTATGTAAGACTGGGGTTCAGTCCCTAGAACCCACACTTAACAGTCAACAATCACCGGTAATTTAAGCTCCAGGGGATCTGACATCCTCTTTGCATGCTGTAGGCTTATGTACACACACACACACACACACACACACACACACACATACACACATACACGTGCAGACACATATACACATAAAACACTTTAATTTTATTAATTAGGAAAAACTACATGACACAATATCTCCTGTTAAATGCATGACAATAAAAGAAGAACTTCGGAAGGAGATTAAGGTGTAATTACACCATCCATAAATATAGAGACCTACACCATTGTAGCTGTAAATATACCAAGAATTGTGAATATAAACTATGAGTAAGCACATGGGAATTGCATGGGTATCTTTGTTTGAGCTGCATCTGGTTTTTACTCAAGTGGAAATGATATGAAGTCATGTAACATCTTGAACCCACTCTTTCATGAATTATTTATTTAAAGATAGTATTCAGAAAACTAGTCTCTATTCTACTATGTTCTTATAAATCTAGTGTCACACATTGGAAGTCATCTTAGTCACTTTATCAACATAGTCACGACCTGCCCCATTTGCTACCCTAATACTCATGCACTGATTGGTCACAGACCCACAGGAAATCTGCAACAACATGCATATGCTGAAGGAAGAAAGTGTTTGCTAAAAAACATATGGGTCATTTCTTTGCCCTTTGAAAACGATGTGTGTGGTTCAGAGACTGTAATTTGAGTATTTTGATCTACCATCAAAAAATTAAGTCTTAAGAGTTCTTCAGAAAACCTAGAAATAAGATTATTCCACAAGTATTCCCATATCCTATAAGTAAGGATATACACATGGGATGTTCCTTTTATTTATTTGTTGATCTTGGATCAATGTCCTTACTCTATCGAGAGCATGCTCCTCCTTCTAAGACCAACACTAATTATGTTCTACACTATTTATCCCGAGTCCTTCAGGATCTTACAACTTACTAATTTTCTTTTTCTTTCTGGATATGACCATGATCCTTTGCCTAGCATATATGCAAATGATCTCTATTAAAACAAAACAAAATAAACAGAACAACAAAAACTTCCTTTGCTCTCTTTTTCCCTCTGATTTCTGAACTAGGTGGAAATTGGGTGCATTCTTCCCATCCCCTGTGGTTTGTGTTTCTTTCTAGTGAAGCACATTCCTTATCCTTTCCTCTATGCACCACCAATTCTCTCAACTAAGCCAGCACACTGGGAGTCTGAAGTGAATATTTAATGTACAGCCATGGTCCTTTCTTGGGACTCATATTGTTTTACCCTGGCACTACCTGATAAAATGCAGTATTATTGCCACATATCATTTGAAGTAATTCTCTATAATTGCAGAAATCAAATTCCAACCACTTTTGTACTAAAGGGACATTATTGCCTCATATGATAGACAGAGATAAGAATGCATTTTGCTTTTGATATGATTGCATAGAGAAGCACTCCTCATTCTCTTCTCTGTGCTTCTTTCTCTCCTGTTATCAGCAGACTCCTCAAGTGAGGCTGGACAAGTCACTGAGGGCTTGCACATTTTTCTTTTCAACTCAAGGGAAAAGATACCTTTTCTATTCTTCATAATAAATATCAGCTTTAAAATGCCACCAAATATGCCCATTCCTGAGCCACTCTCTTGGGCCCTGTTGCCAAGAAGATTGGAGACAATAGGTGCTTGGTTCAGCATAGGTCAGTTGCTTAGTCTTGCTGACCTTGGGTAAGCAATCCAAGTCCCTAGAACAGGGTAGGGCAGAATCTGCCAAAGAAGATAAGAGAGTTCAACAAATTCCCAAAAGACCAACAAATAACCACTGCTCTGTGGTCCTAAGTGAACTTTGACAGCTTTTCAGCAGTCTAACGAATTTTGAGGCAGATGACAATACTAAATATGTGCAACAGTTAATTTCCAAGTTTGCTAGATAGAGAGCAGAGGAGGGGAGTACTGAGCAACAAATAGAAAACCTTGAAGGGCAGGACATGAAATCCAGTCTTTAGTCCATAGGCTGTGATTCTGAAGGACAGATAGTAAAATACAAGGGCTGTAGCTTACAATGAAAATTTGAAACAGTATATGGCATGAATGTAGAGGGAAAAGATGAAAATGTCAGTTAGACAGATACTGCAGTTCTGTGAAAAATGATTAAACAATAGCAAGTCTGATAAAGAAACTAAAGAGCATATAAATGGAGCCATCTCTTCTGCCTGAAACAAAACCCAAGACATTTACTTTATACCAATAGGAAGATACTTGCCCAGGTATGGGAAGTTTTTTCACCCAAATGTTACTTCCTTAATGTCTGGTCCCACTGATAGATATGATTTTTGCCTGGTCTTAGAAGAAAATCCTGAACATAGATAGATACACTAATCATAATATCATCTGCTATTAAACAACTACAGCTTCAGTAGGAATTTTCTCTGTTTACCAATCATGTCAACACTGTGAGAGAAATACTACCACTTTCATTTGAAAAGCAAGAATACTGAGACTCAGTATGGTTTTCAAGAAGCTGCCTAAGCCCATGTTGCCCAAGGTGTACATAATACAACTGAGACTTAATGGGGAGTTTCCAACAATGCATTCAAGATCTGGGCTTCAGACCTTGTTTTCCCCATGTTACCTTAGTCTACTATCCCCACTGTTACATTGACCCAGCTCTAGGACAGAAGCTTCCATTCTGTCTTAGATGTCAGTTGTGCAAGGAGATCTGTTTGCTTTATTCTTACGAATCTTTAAAAGTGTAAAGAGGCAGAGGAAGGATTTGTGGGTCCCTTTAAGTCACTAAATTACCATTTATTAAGCATATGTAAAGCACATCTTATATTTGTTAAATTCCTCCCTATCACATGTGTTTTCCCTCCTAAACAAATGAAGGTACAGTTTCTTGGTAGACATGATGTAAGGTAGTAACTGTTGGGGTAAAGGTGAGGATAGAAGCAGGTGAGAAATGGTTTAATGTGTTCGTATAAATTTTGAGTATGGGGAAAGCAATCCATGAAGCTTCATCTAAATACTTTTCTTTTTCAACTCAAAAGTTGTACTAACTATTGATTGGTTGTTGTCATCTTTAACTGTCAACTTTGAAAAAATAAGGTAACTAAAGGCAGAAAATAATTTTTTTTCTCATAGGCCATGGAAATTCATAGAAGTCTTGGGAAGTAAAGAATAACTAATATACTTTTCTTTTCAGGTACCTGTTGAAAATCAGATGTGCTATGCCACACTGGATCACAGCTTCAAGGGGAAACGCAGAAGGCCCAGGAAACAGAATGCTAATTTTTCCGACAGGGAGGAGGATGCACAAGTTTGTGCAATGGATGCCAACATTACTCAGATCAATTCTGTAGCAAGTTTCCCACCAGATAACCAGGCGGTAGAGGAAAGTGTTCATGATGATCCTGCAAGACTGTTTGGATTGATCCGTGCCAAGAGAGAGCCTGCAGTCTAGCTGGATGATGACCCAGCTCACTGATAATGCCCCTATCAGAGATGGTTAAGAAAACAGGATCCTCATGTGACGAACAATGACTGGCAGGATAACAGTCTGCTTATTCGTCGATGGGATGGTATCTTCCTTTTTCTCCAGAAATTGTACCTCCACACACTAAACCTAATACCATTAAAATTAGCTACATGAATTCAGTTTAATAATACCCAAGTAGAAAAAGTAAAACAAGAAAATCCAGTTTACAAATTAAATTACTTGATAACAAAGTCAAAATATATAGTAATACCTAGGAATTTTTAAAAAATGTAAAGTGCATATGTGCCCTAGAACATGTTGAATGGAAGATAAAAGCCAATGACTTAAAATATTAATCAAACATTTCCTCTTTCATCAATGTGAAATAATTAGAAGTTTCAATAATTTCTAATAATTGAATGTACATTGCAAAGAAAAGCAGAATAATCTTGAGGAGTATTTTTCCAAGATGTAAATAGCAAAATTAGTTTTAAAATTACTATAAAAATAAATACATGCTCCTTACAACAATACAAAAAAAGCTTAGAAATTCTACTGCCAGAGATAATTAATATGAATAACTTTCTGCATGCATTTGAGGATATTTTACTGGACATAACCAGGTATATATACCAGTTGTTCCTTCTTTCTTTTTTAACTTAAAAGTAGAGGATTACAGATGTTATTTAAATTTTCTTCATGTATCAAGATACTATGGCTTTATTTCTATTACATTTAACTATATCAAATATATTGTTTTGTCTTTGGTGATGCTGGGGAACAAACATAGGATCTTTCACATGAAAGGCAAGTGTTCTACCACTGAGCTTCCTCCCAAGTTCTATCTCATAACTTTAATGCCTTCATTGTATCTCGTTCATGATTAAATCAGAGTCTGTCTAAATAATTCTGTAGACTACTTAAATTCATTCAAGTTTCTATTTTATGTGTTCATAAATAATATTTTAATGAGGATATTCCAAGACATATCTGGGTACTTCTCTAGTTTCTTCTTTGTGTTAAGTGCCTGAAAGGAAATTAAATATTTAAAGAGATGTGTTCATATTATTAATCTCCAGGAGACAGATCTCCAAAAGGCCAGAATTCCGGTCAAAAATACACATACAGTTTAAATTCTAGAGGATTATCCCACATTGTCTCCTAAACAGTTAACTCAGTAAATTCCAGCTTAGGGTGAAGATGCTCAGCTGTGATCACAGTATGCAGGAGATGGAGGCAGGAAGAGCCCTATGATTTCCAGGCCTTCTGGTCCTGAGGAGAGAATTTCTTATCATCTTGAGCTAAAAGTGAAAACATGTTTCAAAAAAGAAAACTATCAGAAATAAAATAACTTCTGCTGTCCTCCTTTGAGAAAGGAAGCTTATTGGTAGTTTATAATAAGCATATTTAACTTATCATTATATGTATTTTAAAAGGCTACTTCGGCAGAGTAACTTGTGTTGTTTTTTTGTTGTTGTTGTTTTCTTTATGGCTGTTTTTGATATAGTTATATAATTGCCCTTTCCCTTTTCTAAAACCTTCCCATGTGTTCCTTCTTGCTTTCTGTCAGTGACCTCTTTTTCTTTAATTGTTGTTACATATATGTATTGTATAATGGGAAAGTGCTATGTGGAGAAGACCATTTCTCCTACTCTGTACATTCCCCAGATGCTGATAGTTCTTTGTCTAGAGTTGAGGTCCTGCAAGCTTTTGCTCCCTCCATGTTGGTATGTCCATTGGCATCCTCATTGTTCAGATCTTGTTTAGCTAGTTATGTTGAGGAGACTTCATAGGTGGAGACTCTCTGATGTCACACACTTTTATTTAAATTACCATTTAAAAATTAAAATAATAAAAAGTGCGTTCATAATTTTCCATGTAATTAGAATGTCTAGACTTCTGCCATTCTTTGTATCAATGCAGAATTCTGTCTGGTACCCTACATTCCAGCTTAAAGGACTTCTTGAGCTATTTTTGCAGTCCAGGCCAATGAGTGAAAAAGCTTCCTCCGCATGTTGTGCATCTGAAAAAGGCCATTGTTTAAATCTTTAGAGATATTGTCTCTGGGTAAATAAGTCCCAAGGTTGGGTTGACTATGCTTCTTTGAACAATCTGTACTGTTCCTTGTTTGGGCACATGGATGCCATCCAAAAATTTCCTTATACCCTTGGTTTTAAACTGTGTGGCTTCCCAAATCAAAGCTGCTGGGTTTGAAATATCATTTTGAGTATAATTTTCTTTCAAGGTTAAATCATCCTTCTAGATTTGACAAGCAGAACAAACAGTACGTGTCCCCATCTGAACACATGGATTTATTTCTCACCTAATAAATAGTGAATTTCAATGGGAGACTCTCCTGAATAACAGCGTTGATGGGGAAGTGTGCACTCACAGACTTCATCATGGAGACCCACTGTGATAAACTTGTGAACATGCTGTGAACCTGACTATAGACAGTTCAGGCAGGGGGCCAGTTCCTTTCTGCTTCCCTACCATTTGTCAACCTGGAACCGGTCTCTTTCTTTTCAAGGAGACTCACCTCTACACTGATTTGGTTAGTCTTTCCAGAGGGTTCCTCTGGGGCCCTTCACGGTACCTGTGTTCCCCCTCAGAGTAATGTCAGCGTTTTCTGAAACATTGACAGTCTGACTGTTGAGAATGGTCTTCATTCTCATAGTAGGTGTGGCAAAAAAGGAGCTTTCTGCTGAAAGATAATATTTTTATTCAGTAAGAGATACTGTGAATTGTATTTTACTTAATGATGGTTATTTTTAAACTATTTTGAACATTTTTTATAAAGTCAAGTTATTTGACCATAATTTGATCCTTTCTATTAACTGTTTAGTTATCACACAGAGTAACGAGTTTTTCTATGACATTGTGTGTGTGTGTGTGTGTGTGTATGTATGCTTGCATGCCTGTGTGATTATACTTTGCTCTAATTTATTCCTTCCCCCTACTACCTTACTCTATATCACCTACCCACTGTGGTTTGATTCTCTTCCTTCCCCTAGATAGTTCCCTTTTCTGTTTACATGTTACATGTGTGCCATTACCATCTTTCCCCTGACTTCCTTAGAAATTCTTACTTCATGACCTTCACACACACACACACACACAGAGCCACATGAATATATGATTATAAATCTAGATTCTGCATAATAGAAAAAGCATGCAGCATTTTTCTGAGTTTGGTTTATCTTGCCTAATGATTCTTGCAAATGTCATGATTTCATTTTCCTTTGTGACATAAAACTCTGTATATGTACCACATTTTCATTTGTTTATGGACAAGTAGGCTGGCTCCATTTCCTGTGTACTGTGAATGATCTGGCATTAAACATGGATTCACAAGTATCTCTAAGGTATAATGATGTAGCATCCTTTGGGTATATCCCCCTGAGAGAAATAGCTGTCTCATATGTTAGTTCCAATTTTAATTTTTTATAACATCTATACTGATTTCCATAATGGATACACAAGTTTACAGGCCTACCAGAGTGAAGATTGTCTCTAGTATTTGAGGCCATTTGTTTTCTTGATGATAGCCATTCCAATCAGAGTGAAATGGATTCTCAAGGCAGTTTTCATTTGCATTTTCCTCACAGGTAAGATGAATATTTATTGTCCATTTTCATTTCTCCTTTTGAGGACTGTCTATTCAGTTCACTACTCCATCGTTACCTAGATGATTTCATTTTTTATTAACTTGTTTGCAGTTCTTTGTATATTCTGGATATTAATCGCTTCTCTCATATGTGGTTGGCAAAGACCATTTCCTACCCACTTCAGGTAGAAGGTTATTTCCTTTACCATGCAGAAACTTGTAGCATCATCTACTCCCATCACTTAATTCTTATTTCCTGCCCTGTGTTCTTGCCTATGCCTCTATCTGAAGGTGTTTTGTTTATTTTGAAGTTTCAGGTCTTACAATAAGTTCTTTGATCCACTTTGAATTTATTGTCATATAGTGTGAGAGATAGATATCTATGTGTGTAAATTCAGTTTTCCCAGTTTAGAGAGTCTCTTTCTTCTTTCTTTCTTTAACCTTTGTCCAGAATGATGTGGCTATAGCTGTGAGGGTTTATTTACAAGTCCTCTATTCCATTCTATTATCTATGTCTGATTTTGTGCCAGGACCATACTGCTTTGTTACTGTGGCTCTGTAATATACTCTAAAATCAGGTATTGTGATATCTCTAGTATTGTTCTTTCTGCTAAGGATGTCTACCTATTTGGGTTTTGTGCTTCCACGTGTATAACAGAATTGTTTTCTGTTTTTGTTGTTCTTTTTTGCTGTTGTTCTGTGAAGAATGACATTGAAATTCTGATAGAGATTGTGTTTGATATGAAAGACAGTTTTTGGCAATATAACTCTTCTCACAATATTAATTCTGTAAAGTCATGATCAAGGACTGTCTTTCCATCTTCTGGTGTCTTTTAAATTTCTGCCTTTGGTGTCTTAAAGCTTTTATTGTAGAGGTCTTTTACATGGTTACCATGGGAAACCAAGATTATGGCAATAGCCTATGTTGTTTTGGAGTCTTCTGGAACATCCCTGAACAAGAATTTGTAGAAAGACCATTTTCTTATTTGCATTTTGTGGTTAGTATTCAGTATTTGAGAAATATCCTTTACATATCTCTAGGACTTACACTATACACTCTCTCATACAACATTTTTCCATTTTGACATGTTTCCTTATTTCTCATGATGCTTAAGCTTCCTCCAACTATGAAAATATCTAAAAACATACCCTAGACAATAATGTAGAAACATGGTTCAAAGTTTTTGTTTTCCATATTCCTGGATCATTGTCCTTCATTGCTTAATGTTCAACACCTTAAGTTCCATTGATTTACTTATTTTGTCTGGAGTTTAGCTCTTCATCTAAAATAGATGGCAAGTTTTATATGTTATTTCATCTTCACAACAAGATGCCAAAGCACTCACGTCACATTACTGTAATTCTACAGTATACATATATTTTAGTCTCGTTCTTGGGCATGATGATAAGCTTTGAGTCAGTAGTCGTCAGGCAATAATTAGGGGACTACTTCACCTGGGAAAGCTTGAAGAATTTATATTCCAAAAGGAGTATCATTGTAAATGCTCCCATTTCTGCTGAAATGTACAGAGAAAGGCAAAGAGAAAATCAACAGAAGGAAACAGATGACTTTTTAAACATTTGAGTTTCTCACTGATGTTGCTGGAGAACCTTTTCTTGGGGTGACACAATATACACATCTAGTTACCTCAAATAGTGAGCCAATGACAAACCAAAGTGACGATTGTAGGAAAAGGCCAACTTGCAGAACCAGTGAGTTCTTGTTAGGTTACAGTTTCATCACTGTAAAGCCCAGCAGAACATGGATGAAGTCTCTCAGAAGCTGCAGCACTAAGCTCTGTGCATGACTCGCAGGCAGCTAACTGGGTTCAATTTCTTCTCAGCCACTGACTGGGTTGAGTCCTCTTCCTGGCTGTTCTTTAGTGCTTCATAAGTCTGGGGAGGGGCTTTCCTGGCTCTTGCCAGGCTCAGCTTTCCTAGGCTTCTACTATCAGTTTACTTCCTGAGCCTCATGCGTCTACTCCCTCCCCACTGGAGGGAGTGTTTCAGTTCAAAGGAAGTTGCTATACATTAACTGATACTATCTTAAAAGAAGAAAAAAAGAGTCCAACTCAAATATCAGTTGTTTATTTCCTTGAAGTATTTAATAGCTTATTTCTGGGAGAATAAAGGCAGAGGGATTAATTTAGGCACATAGTTTAAGTCTTTCTCTGTGAAGTTTTGTTTTCATTTGATTAATAAGACAGGCAACTTATATTAAGACATACAAAGCAGAGAAGATGAAAATTTAGAGGCAGGAGATCTAGAATGTAAATTTAGTGAGGTATGTTCTCCTGAATTGTTTATAATTGTTTTAATCTCTATGGTGATTTGGATCAGAAATGTCCCTCATAGGATCAGATATTTGAACCCTTGATTCCAGTTGGTGGCACTGTTTAAAGGCTGGGGAATAATGGGAACTTCAAGAGGTGAGGCCTTGATGGAGGAAATATTTCTGAGAACAATTTCACTTTCTGGATATTTAGTTACCAAATTGCTATTGATCTGCCATAATTCACAGAAATCCAGCAGGCTTTGGAAGACAAGACTCCAGCAGAAATGTTAATAATGGACTCATCTCTCATGAGGTATGGAGAGTACCAGTGGCTGGGGAAATGGCTCAGTCTGTGAACTGATTGCCTGGCAAGCATGAAGACCTACCTGGGCTCACTCACTAGAACCACATGAAAGAGCTTGGCGTGATAGTGAGTACTTGTATTCCCAGGGATGGGGAGATAGATAAGGGAGCTGGTGGCCAGCTGGTCTAACCTAATCAACAGATGAAGAAATCCTATTTCAAAAACAAAGCAAACAAAACAAAACCCAAACAACAAAATAAAAAACAAATAAAAAATGTGCCTGGTAACATAGGAGGAACAACACCAGAGGCTGACCTCTGGCCTCCACACATGCACACATACATTTACAAACAAAAAGGGGTCAGGGATATAGGTTTTAGCTGGGAGGCAGGAGCTGTAGGGTTTGGGAGAGGAAATGCTTGCTATCTGGTAGGCATGTGCATCTTCCCTGCTAAGTTGCTGTCCAATACTCATTTTCTGAATGTTCCATTACCTTAGGAAAGATGTAATCCTACCTGTAACTATTGACAGCTCTTTCTTTCACAAAATTTGCCATTCTGTGATAATGACACATTCTGCATTGGATAACCAGAATGTGTCCAAGATTAATGCCACATATGCCTCCTTTCACTATTAATATGGAAAATCCTACTCACTCCTTATTCTACATCTGCAAATACAAATGAATTCTTGGGCCTGATTTTTATTCACCTTTTCATGCTTAGTTACAGAATTTCCCAAGCCGGGGCTTAAAAAAAAAAAAAGAAAGTCTTCACAATTAACAAAGGAATCTAAGAAAGCTGGAGTGATGTCCCCACTCTCCTTAACTTAGAAGATAAAGCTTTCTGCATCGTGAAACAGATTCAGATGGTCTGATTTGCTAAGGTTTTAAATTGAGAACGTTCACAAGAATATCAATCTTGTTTCCTGCACAACAAGGAGACCCGTGTGAATATTCATAACCACTGCCAGCTCCTTCCTGTCTCTTTGCTAATATAAATTTGTCCTTGGAAGTCTCAAAGACTTACAAGACTCAAGATTCTTGCCATTCCCCCTGATAAAACCCAGGGAAGTATGCAGTTCTTTCTGCTTATCTTACTAGACCTGACATTATTATTATAATTGACCCATTGCTCTTAGACAATATAAATACTTGCAATATTAGTAAGTTAACCAGAAAAGACTCTTTGGCACTTTTTGTTCTTCTTTTATAGGCAAAGGAGGAAAAGTTAAAGTCCACAACTGCAGCTTCTCTTGTTAAAACAAGTAGATTGAGGTCTAATTTATCCAGAAAATACCTGTTTAAATCTACATGTAGGGCTATTAAGGGGATCAGACAAGGCAATAAATGTAGAAGGAAGCACTATGCAAAAGGGGGAATGCTGAGATTTTCAAAATGGCTTCATAAGGTATTTTTCTAGCAAATACTTCCAGAAACCTACCCTGTGTTAATCATTATTCTAGTGTCTTAACCAGCCCAGGACCCATTTTGACTGTCTTTCTTGATTTCTCTTAATAATAGCATCTAATTTTGTTTTTATTCCTACACAGGGCCCTCCTTTCATCTTTCAAGCTATGACCTCACTGGCTCTTTTTCTTGACCCTCATCTTTTGGGCCCCATAATAGACAACCTAAAAAGATGGAATGGTCTCCTAAAACACACTCATAATTGGATATCACCCTCAAGCTTGACAGGTGAGGGCATGAAACAGAATTAATTTGATTTGCACAAATAAAGCCATGTAGAATTACTTAGAGCAAAGTGTCACAAAAAACCTCATATCTAGTACATGACAATGGTAAATTAACATTTTCAGTAACTGTTTGATTTTATCTCTTCTTATTTGAAGGTCATCCTTACTTTGGAATGTTCATACAAGAAACCTGAGCATGAGAGAGGTTAGCATCTTATTCAAGAACATGTATAATAGCTGTTACCCATTACTGCTGAGATTGGCACCTAAGACTCTCTTGTCTATGTATAACATCCTACTGAATAAGCAAGGTCTTTCCAACTGAAATAAATTCCTCCACGTACTTTGGCAAGTCTACTTGGCTTTCCAGCCTCCTATTTTATACTGAAGCACTTGTATGAGTCTTTCTTGATGGAGGAAAGGTGTTAGAATAGCATACTTAGTGAATGAATACACAGTGTGGAATGAGAACGCTCATTCATTCCTATACAAGTGTTTAGGAAATTTACCAAAGCATAATTGTTTACCTATATTGTGGCAGGCACAGTCCTAAATCCTGAGTTTTAGAAGAGGAGAGAGGCATGGCCTGTGTCCTGAAAGAGCTCTGGATTCCTTACAGACCCATCACTCTGAACCACTTCATAGTGTTACAGAACCTCCTGGCAATCTTTTTAGCAGGCTTTAACAGAGCTATGTCTTTTGTGATGTGGCCACTGGTCAACTTTGTGTTTCATTCTCAGAAATTTAGAGCCCTGGGTGAGATTGCAATTAGAGTGGGGAAGGAAGTCAAAATTCCTGTCAAGTCTTTGGATTAATGCCTGTCTGGGGTGCTCCTGTGGCTGCAGCAGTAAGGGCACTGTTACCCAAGCCCTGCATCCAAACCGACCTAGTGGATGCTGACATTGTGTCTTGATTATTTTATTGGCTGCTGTTTGCCCATATTAGCTCCACTAAAATGATGCACATTTCTGTCTTGAAATTTTTATTGGCTTCATTTTCTACCCAGGATAACTAAACAAATAAAGATAATTGGGCAAATTAAGATGAAAAAAGCATGCTAATCACTTGTCATTGTGTTCTCATCAACTGATAATTCATCTGGTTCTGATGCTACCATTTAATCTACTTCCTTTCAATTTGGGTAATGTCCTACTCTAATCAGGGAAATTAAACGCCTACTCGATTATAAAGGAAGCTTCCAAAAGACAGAACACAAGAACCTCAGCTATTCACATGTGGATTTTGTTCAATAGCACCTGCACATATGTCAGCAACAAGAGGCCCACTCTAACACTACTTTCATGGGAATTCAAATGAAAGGAAATTAAATGTTGTGTGATGATCAATACTTTGTGTTCTGAACAGAGAAAGGACCCATGCTGAAGAAAAGTGCAGAAAAAGATTATGCTGAAATTTAAAATTCATTCCACTCCTCCAAAATTAAATGTACTCACAATAAATCATTCTACTGGGTCTCTGGACTTTAGTATTTCAATCACAGTTTATTTATAATAGCTTTTCCCTCACTTTCATCTGTAGATTTGGGAAGGGAGGAAGGAGCCCTCCAAATTGCATAATAACAAACAGCTGTGGTTATTCCCTAAATTTCCTAAGGAATAAAATACAAGTAATGTTATTTTTCTCATTTGTGTGTGTGTGTCTTGAAAGCTTCTTGTCACTGAACAATCTATTTATGATGTATTTACCACATTACATAAGAAAGAGAGATTACACAATGAGCTTAATCATGCTCAGCATGTTGCAAACAGTTCTTCTCTCAGTCAATATGACGAGGCAGAGAATTCCTATCAGAATTTATGATGCAGATCAGTCATACTGGACAGCAGTTACTCTGACATTTCCCCCTTATTCTCAGATACTTCCAAAAATCTCAGAACAGCTCCGTAGTGAAGCTGGAACAAATCCTGCCACCCAAGGACTCTTTAGAGCCTTATGCGGTCCCTCAAGAGTATGTTTCAAGGCAAGGGGCTTTGTAACGTTTCTGACAAGACATTAAACCCCAGAGGAAAGCCCTTCCACTTGCTCTATATTAAAATTCAGTTTCATTTTAAAAATAAAAGTTGAATTAAATCAAACTGTTTTCCTGTTATGTAAGATGCAAAATAACATCATATTTATTTGTGACTTCTTCAGGGACCTACAGCCTTCTCTGGCCAGAATGTCTAAAAGACCAGGGACCCTTTTTGTTGTGTTGAACCACAAATCTATTTTCTGAGGTATATGCTCATTAGCATCTACACATATTAATGGAAGTTAAAGGAAGGATTTGATTATTTTATTTTTAAATTTATAAACTGTTTTCTTAGTCTACAGAGCTATTTAGCATATTAGAGGTGATTCCCATGTTCTTTAGTTCATTTCCCTGTCTACCCGCTGCTTCTGATAGAACTGTTGTAGACAATTGTCCTGCAGAAGTGGCCACGCCTGGTCTGATGATGCATCCTCACTGACTATAGGCTTATGATGTAATCTGTCAAGTCAAAGCTTTGTGATAATTTGTTGGACAATCAGATTCATTTTTCAAAAGTCATTTTTAAAATTCATTATCTGTCTGGTGCTTGAAGCTATGTGATGAAGACTTTATTATAATTTACTCTTTAAATGAAGAAATTGGAAACTAGGTACTGTTAAAAGGTATTTAGTTCAATAAGTTCCTCAAATACATCCTTTGTATCCTGCCTCCTATAGTCTAAGTCATAACACATTTACTCACTCATTACATGAAAGAATAAATACATGCTTGTAGTCAACTTGCTGTCTCTTACAGTGTCCCCACCTGCAACATGCTCCCATTGCTATCATTCTCTGCCTCACAACAGACCCATTAGCATAGCAGCCAGCCAAACACAGATGACTCACTGAAACCATGATATAAAATGTGCTTCTTCCTTTTAAACTACTTTCCTTGGGTACTTTGCTGTGTTGACCAAAAACTGACACAGTAAAATCAGCATTGAAAAGGGGAATCCTTGTAGCACTCACCATGTGGTTCCTAAATCCTTGAGGTGGTAGGCAGGAAGATTTTTTAAATGTCTGGAGATGTAACGTATAAAGATTTGGAATGCTGCCAGAAGACTTTAATTGGAAATTATCCTGGAAGTATAGAAGATGATGGGTAACACAAATGGGGAGAGTAAAAAACTACTCATTAGGTTTCAGAAGGAAGCACGTACCCTACTGGCAATTGTACCAGAGACCAATTGTGTTGAAGTCTTTTGTACCTTTTCCAAGAATTTGTGTGAGGATAAATTTTTAAAGGTTATAGACTAATTGATAGGTGAAATTTAAAGGTGGCTCAGCATTCGGTCTATGGCATGAGTATTGCTGTCTGCTTTTAATCTGACTTACATTGAGAATTGGGAGCAAAAAAGGGCAGAGTGCAAGGATTAGAAAATCTTGCAGATTGGTTAGTAAAGGAGCATGCTTAAAGTTCAGTATGAGAAGGGCTTCATAAACAGGTTAGTATCATTCAAAGGAAGCCAGGTACTTTGCTTTAGGATAATAGGAAAGATGCTTTGAGGACACATGGAGTCACCACCAATCACAAAGTCAAGGGTATAAAAGTGTAAATTCATATGAAAGACCTTCTCTTGATAGGCAAGTACCCCTAGACTATATTTTTCACTAAGAGCTGCTGTGACAGTTTGAATGTAATTGGTCCCCATAAGGTCATACTGAATGGCACTAGTAGGAGGTGTGGCTTTGTTGGAGTACTTATGGCTTTGTTGGAGGAAGTGTGTCACTGTAGGGGTGAACTTTGAGTTTTCCTATGCTTAAGCTTCACTCAGTCTATGAGACCATTTCCTGTTGCCTTTGAACTCCTACCATGCCTCCCAACATCAGATAAGGAGCTATAGGATTGGTGTTCTTTCCTGCACAGTTTTATGCTTGCTTCAGTTGAAACCCTTCTTTCTATGCTCCAGTTTTTGCCTTTGAGAACATCCACCCTGTGCTATCATCTCTTCTAAACACATAACTATCCTTTTACTTTGTAGGGACTTATCTCAGACCAAACATCAGAATTGGGTACATTGTGGCAGATATACACCCACTCATGCATTGTATATTTACACATGCTAAAGAAAGAATATGCTAGATATGAAATAATTAACTAGAAACATCTCCTAGATGTATTGGCAGCTGAAATAATTTTGGTATGAAAACTATTGTAAAATTCCATTGTTACATTCATATCTATGCACACAAACACAAAGAAAATGGCAAATCAACCCAATTCTAGAGAAAACACTTAAAGGATATACAAGTCAAAGAATTATTAATGGCTCCAGATTTACATGAAATCAAGGTAATGTAGACTTGAAGATGTTGGTTCTGAATACTTTTTTACAGAACAATTCTTTGATCTCTTGTCAGTAGACAACATTCAACTCTTAGCCCTTTCTGAACTGCTTCAATTTCAAAGGACTGCTTTGCATAAGGTCATACAAAGTGTCAGAAGTCAGTGACCTACATTTAATAATTTATCAAGATGCTAGACATTTTAAAGCAATATTGGATACTCTAGTGACCAATGAGGTCAGCTGAGGATGTTCAGCCTCTGTCATGATGTTTGTCTCTACTCTGCTCTCTTTCCTCCCCTTCCCTTCCCTCTCCTCTCCTCCCCTTCCATTCCCTTCCCTTTGCTTTTCTCCTCTCCCTTTCATTGTTGGCAAAGAGCTCCTGTAGCAAGTAAGCATTCTACACTGGAACTTCTGTCTCAGAAGTTGCTTCCCACCAAACCTAGAGAATGACAGTGATCTCTTATCTCTGTAAAGCTGAATGTTCTGCAAAGTTGCACAGTAAAATCAACCAAACTTATGGCAAACAAGCAAAACCACAAAATACAAGGACTGGGGCAAAGTTTAAAAGCAGGTAAGATGCAGACAACATAAAGTGCAGTGGATTTAACCACCAGATGTGTGTAGCCTTAATTCCTGACTCGTGCATCCCCCTTCAGAATGTGACTCTTCAGGGAACATAGTACCAGGAGGGACTAGCCTCATCTTAATGAACAAGAATGGGTTGCTTTTTCTTTCAATCATTTTTTGTTGCAATCTAGGGGTCACCATCAGGTATCTTTCTCTTTCTCATCTCTTTCCACCTTATCTTTTTGAGACAGGTTCTCTTACTGATTCTGGAGCTCACCATTGACTAGACAGACTGGCTTGTGATTCCTTATAATCTGACTGTGGGTTGGAATGGACGCGCGCGCGCGCGCGCACACACACACACACACGTACGCACGCACATACACTCACATACACACAACATACAGTTGCCCTTGTTCATAGTTTTCTTTACAGAAAAGTACCTGATTTTTACATGGTCACTGTAGATCTGGATTCCTGATTTCATGCACATATAGCAACTACTTCAACCACTCTTCCACTTCAGCATATTCTTTTACAATTTCTTTCTTTGTATTCCCAACCTTGTCGGATGGCCTAGAATACTTGGAGCTGCACTGAGGCACTCCTCCAGGACTTCCTGATTTTTTTCTTGCTAAGCTTTTCATGTGTCACTGCAACATTCTCAGTGATGTGGAAGGCTTATTCCTGACCACTTTACAACACTAATAGGGTTGAAAATTTCAATCTGGGTGCTGGAGGGAATAAATACTGATTCTTATTGTAAATGCAAGGCATAAAAGAGATGATACAGGTTATGCCAGGATTTTCTAAAAGAACCCTCCGTATGCTGTTAGCTGAACTGAGGTTTGAAACACATATGCACACGTATGGATGATGAATACATTTTAAAGAAATGAAAAGCCATGTAAAATGATATTTTGGTACAATCTTGAACTTAATGGGCATAGTTCAATTTCAAGTTCCTGAGTTTTCTTTGGATGCCAATCTCTGAGGACAGAATTGTCCTTATCTATCCATTTATTCTTATTTGCAGGCTCATTGATCTGCTAGAAATTGAGCTGATTTTCACTACCACCATGGTTTGAATGGATGCCCTTCAAAATTTAGGTGTTGTCAATGTGATTAAGAACTAGGGATTTTAAGATCTTAGACCATAAGGACTGCTTTGTTGGAGATGAAGGTTTCATAGAGCCTTCTACTAGTTTTTCCTTCTGGCTCCCACCCCAAGAGAAGTAAAAAGGATGTCTTTGGCTTTCTATTTCTGTAAATAGACACCATGACCACAGCAATTCTTATAAAGGAAAACATTTAATTGGGGCTGGCTATCTCACCAAACATTTGAATCCATACAGGTTTTCCCCATGCTTCCTCCCCTAGTACTTAACCACAAGACAACAAATATAAAAACCGGAAGTACGCATGAGAGCCAACCAGATGTGAATGAAGACATGTGTGTACCAGCTTTGGGAATGTGTTTAGGTTAAAGAAGTTCTGACAGCTGGGCTCAGAGGAAAAGCACAGCTTGTCACTGTTCTCTGAGTTAAAGTTACTACATTCACTTTCGGCGGGGGGGGGGGGGGGTAGCGTGGGAGTGGGAGGGGTGGCTACTTCTTAAAGGCATTCTAAATGATGAGCAGCTCATTAACTTTGAGAAACCCAGGAGACTTAGGCTATGACTTTGATGGAAATTTTGTGTAAAATAAATAACATCCTCACTGCATCCTGGCACCCAGAAGACACTTATCAAAAGACTCCTTAAGTTGGTTCAGCCCTGGGTTTTCACATCTCAAAATTTATACTTTAAATTTACTGCTCTTAGATCACTAATTCTTCCTATCCTTAAGGGAACATACCATTTTGTTTTAGATGGCATGATGACTAATCTTGATCTTCAACTTGACAAGATTTAAATCACCTAGGAGACAGACCTCTAGGCACTTTCCATGAGCATACTTCTGGTTTACTGGCTTAGCTGAAATGGGAAGCCAGGGATGTTGGTGGCAGCATTCCATGACCTGGGACCCCAGTGGAATAAAATGGAAAAAAGAAAACTGAGAAGCATCGTTTATCTCATTCTGCTTTCTGACTGTGGATACAATGTGATCGGCCCCATCCTGCTCCTGCCATCATGCCTTTCTGCCATGATGGACTGCGTCCCCCAGGACGGTAAGTCAACTAAGCCCTTCCTCCCTTATGTCTCAGAAATAAAAAGAATAACTAATAAAGACGGTAAACCAAGCTCTGCTTTAGCACTACTGCCCTCAAAAAGTTCGTGGTGACGAAAAGTCACCACGGACGTGCTGGTTCACACAAGCCACAACTTTATCCCCATCAAGGAACCAAAATCCTTCAGGATTCTGTACCTTATCCAGGAGGTTCTCGATGCATCCATCCCATGCACATCTCCTGCCCCATTTCTGTTTGTAAGGCATCTTTACTCGTTCTTCTACTCATTATCTTTTACTCATTATTCACTTCTGTTCCCTAGGACACCGACAAGACCATGGTTCTCCCATCTTCATGGGTTCCACTGAGCAGCCCACACTGGAGCCATCAGAGGGCTATTAACATTCTGCAATCACCCATTCATCTCATTCACATCAGGCTTCATTTCATTTCAAACCAGGTTAGAGGTAACAGAGACAAAAAGATGGTTAGAGTGCAGATAATTTTCAGAAATAGATCTGCTAATATCTCCCCTCCCCTCCTTCAGCCTAAAGAATCTAACAGGGGTGCTGTTGACTAGGTTGTCTTATATATTCTCACCTGTAGAATGAGAAGATTATTTTGAGCATTTTATGGTCTGAACTTCTCAAGTCTTTTTGGTCTTGGCTTTTGGCAATAGAAAGCAATTTTTTGTCTGGTTTGTTGTTTGATACTAACTGGGGCTGCAAATCCTACTGATTAAATAAGAGAGAATTTGCTAGATAATAAATGACACTGAGAATAGAACATGTATTAATTCTTTTTCACTTCAGTATTCATACACCATACCTGCTTGGGTACCTAAGCCCATCCCTTTGGGTTTTGCACAAACAGCTCAGGTTCAAAAGCAGTCTTCTTGAAGTCCAACCCTATCTTTGCATTGCTCCATTAGGAACTGGTTACAAAGATTTGAAAGGTGTCACTACAGAACTTCCCTGGATGGAAATGAATTTTCCGAGAATATTAAACTAAAGGGAACACAAAGCACCCAGTCACTCTATAGAATCACTACCCTCAGGCCTCCATCAGACATTCTCCTCTGCTCACCACACTAACTGCCCAAAGGCAGAACTCCACACCATGGTTTCTAATGGAAACTTGAGTTTTTGTGACCACTGTGGTTTCTGTAGCTCTTCTGCCACCCTGAGTGGACAATCAACTTTTGATCAGTTCGTCCCATCTCCCAATGAAGGTGCTTGAGCCCTGTGGCACATCGGAGGGTAGTGCTTAGGTGAGTGCAATTCAGAGCCCTGCAGGAGGTCATTAGTACCCAGCTCCACAGGTTCCACACAGCTGCCTGACTCTGTCTCCAGCTTCAGTTTACACTCTTTTCCATCCCGGAAACGTCGCCCACCTTTCGCTTTGTCTCTGCCACACTTCTGCTTACCACAGGCTGTATTTCTCAGAAACCGCTTTGGCTTTTTCTCTCTGATTTGTCTGATGCTATTATCACTTTGGGAACACTGTTCTTGGAAAAGTGTCCCAAAGCTCCCTCACAGACTCCCTTTTCTGTTTTTCTTCTAGCCACTTACTGTTTGTAAGATTGTCTACCCTCCCCTTTTGTCCCTGTGGCGATTGGGTGAGGCACAGAGACAGTTTTTGCATCAATGAATAGGCATAGCATCCCAGTGGGAAGCAGCGAGACCCAAGCCTGCTAGTGCATGGTGACCTTCTCTTTCCCGTTTTAGTGTCCTGTTTCTTTCCCCTTTAATGGCAACGTCTGCTTCCAGAAAACACTAGACGCAGATAGATGAAAGTTTGTGTTGTTTTTTGTTTTCTTTTTCTTCTTTTTCTCCTTCAGGGCCAATTACAGGCTGTGGTGATGATTTTCCTGTAGGGTCACCCAGACATTGTTTAATGAGCAGCATGAATTTGCCAGGCAGTGCTGTGTCTCAGGATTGGGGTCAGAGACTGCAAAATGAATTGCAAAATAAAACAAAAAAAAAGTTTTTGCAAAACACAGTGACAGTTTTACTCTCGATCAAATGTCATCTATTCTCCTTTGTGATATTTGAAGTATATCTTGCTAATGTAATAACATACCAACTAAGGGGGAAATAGAAGCTAATTTTCTTATGCAATAACCAAGTATTCAAGTTGGCTGGATGTTCTCAAAAGTTTATAATCACAGACTCTCTTGCTCTTGCTCTCTGAAGCGTGGGCTATCTGCAGATCAGGTGCCATTCTAAAAAAAACCCTTTGCCTTGCAGTTTTTCCCAGTTTCAGCATGTGGGGTGTGTTAGTTACCACACATTGCTGCCACAAAATACCTCCTGAAAAATAATGTGAGGAAGGCAAGGTTTTCAGGGCTTGGATTTTGCGGGGGTCACTCCGTGACAGTGGAGAAAACATGACAGCGAGCTAGTGAGCGTGCCATGGGGGCAGGCGCACAGGAACTGCTGTCTGGAATGTGCAGGCGGTCAGAAAGTACAGCGATAAGTATTTGTGTTCAGTGAGGTTTCTCCTTCTTGTGTGGGCCTTGGCTGAGCACATGGACTGGTACTGTTGACATGTGGGTCTTCCTGTCTCTGGTAACCTAATCTATGCAATCCTTTTGAGGCATGTTCAGAGGCTTGAGTGTAGTTCTGTTAAGATGACAGCCAATGCTAACCACCACACTAGATGCTGCAAAATACTACCAAAGCAGAACTTCCTTGTTCATGTACATCAGGAATAGTTACATCTAAGCCATTAAACTTTCCTGACTTTTGACTTTCAGTATAATATTTTCAACAACATATTTAGAAACCCCATCAGGATTGTCTTAGTTAGGGTTTCTATTGCTGTGAAGAGATTTCCGCAACGCTTATACAGGAGTTTAATTTAATTGGAGCTGGCTTGCAGGGTCAAAGATTTAGTCTATTATCTTCATGGCATTGTACAGGCAGACATGTTGCTGGAGAAGGAGCTGAGAATTCTGTCTTGCTCCAAAGACAGCAGAAGCTACTGTGAACCACACTGGAAATAGCTTGAATATAGGAGACCTCAAAGCCTATGCCCACAGTGACACACCTCCTCCAACAAGGCCAAATCTACTCCAACAAGGCCACACCTCGTAATAGCTCTACTTCCTAGGACCAAGCATTTAAACACATAAGTCTATGGGGGCCATACCTATTTCAAACCACCACAAAGACTAATATCCAGGGAATATTATTTATTCTGACCAGAATAAATATTAGACATTCTGGTAGCACTACTTTATAGTGTACGCTTATTATTTTGACCACAAAAGAAGTGAAACTAAAACATTTCAGGTGATAACCATTTGGACATGGACAGCTCACTCTTTCCTCAGCATTTCTCACAGCTATAATCAAAGTTGACTACGCTAAGGGACAGCTTAGTGCTGAAATCATTACAGTTTATTTGAATTGACAAAAACAAATAAATGAAGCTGATATTTTATTTATAGGCATTTTATTTAGAACATAATCAGCATTGCCAAGAATCCACAGACAAGTATAGATGCTGAACATTCCTAGCAAATAGCTCATTTACAGCTGAAAAGGCATAACATCGACATTAAAGATCTGTCACTTTATTCTTT
Organism: Mesocricetus auratus; assembly: GCF_017639785.1. Classification (NCBI taxonomy): domain Eukaryota; kingdom Metazoa; phylum Chordata; class Mammalia; order Rodentia; family Cricetidae; genus Mesocricetus; species Mesocricetus auratus. The sequence continues at coordinate 43,722,237 of NW_024429192.1, forward strand.
TTCTAATACAGCATTTGGAGGGAACAGCTTTCCTGATCATTTATATTTTTCTTAATTAAAAAGTATGAGGCTTGTAAGATATGACAATTTGTTCAGTAATAGTTTTAAAAGGGATTTTACTGAAAACACAATAATTTCACTTCAAAACATAATTTTGACTCTTTAGATTTTTTTAAAGTTAGATTTTGATCAAACCATGAATTTTGAGGACCTGAGTCTTAAATGCTTTTTTTTAAATTGGTTCTTCAGTTTAGTGTGGGGTCAGCTAGAACTCAAAGTAGGTCAGTGCCTTGGGGAGGAAGCGAGTCATTGGCAGTTAGGCAGAAAGGGAAGGCTTGGAGGACACTAAACACCTGCATAAGAAATAGAATTATTGTATGGAGACACTACAGTGTTCCTCATGTTCTTTGCTCACAAATTCTATTTTGAAGAAAATATGAAGTTTTCACATTGTAAGTGACTGTCCAACCACTGAAATTAGTGTCTGTACACAAGGAAATGATAGTCTTCCACACTAACCTCAGTTCTACTTAAAGTTAAGAAAATGATATTTCTCCTCAGTAGGACAAGACTGTCCATTAAAAACACACTGTTTAATTCCTGCTTTGAAAATCATTTAGAACTTTCTTCTACATTGTCTTAGAAATAAATGGTTTCAGAAATTAGAGGCATCCTAGATCATTCACTTTCTTTCTATCCATCTGTATGTATGTGTGTATGTATGTATGCATGTATGTACGTCTGCATCCATTTACATATCTCTACCTATTTATCTATCATGTACCTATCTATCATCTATGTATTAACCTATCTCTATCATCTATCTATACCTTTATTTATATATAAATATGTGTGTGTGTTGGGGTTGAGGGACAGAGGAAAACTTTGCATGAGTCCAGTCTCTCTTCCACCATATGTGTTCCCCGGACCTAACTAAGGGCATCAGGCTTGGATGCAGGGGCCTTTGCCCTTGGGCCATCTCAGCAGCCCTCTGACAGGTTTCTGAGTGCTGGGATGACAGGTATATGCCACCCCAACCATGCTTATTCTTCACTAGATATTTTATTTTTATATAATAGCAGATTCACATAAACAAAGGAGTCATAAAATATAATAATCCTGTATTCAACATCTCTAACGGTAACCACAATTCGTCTACAGTGTAATCACAAAATAGATTAGACAAATCAAGACCACCACCATTGCCATCACCACACACACACCTCACGTTTCTGCTTTACTCACACTCTCTTTCCTCTTTTTCTGCCTTTCCCTTAATCCCTGATAAGGATTATAGATTGTTCTCCAGGTCTATACTTGTATCATTTCAAGAACTTATATAAATAAAACCACACAAAGTGTAACCATTTGTAACTTCATTTTAAAACTCAGCATGATTCTCTAGAGATACTATCCCGGTTACTGCATGCGTCAGTAGTTGGCTTCTCTTATTGACTGTATAGTATTTCATAAAATGAATCTGCCACAGTTTGCTTCATCATTCAAACTGAATCACTAAAGAAGAAAGACATCTATGGTTTTCTTATTTTTTGCTATCTATAATAGTGTGACTATAAAATCCCATGAAACCATGGCTTAAGTAATTGGATGACACTTGTTTTGTTTCCCTTGGTATTGGAGCTGGAACCCAGAGTTTTTGCATGCTAGGCATGGTTCTATCACTGATACACATTCATATCCCTTGGTAAAGTGTATATGGGTCTTATTTAATTGCCTAGTATGGCCTCCAACTCACTATCTACCTAAGGCTGACCCCCAGCTTATGAATCTCCCGCTTCAGCCTCCCTACTTCAGTAATTACAGGCACGTATTACTGTGCCTAGCTACACACTTAAGGGTTTTGTTGTTGCTGCTGTTTCTAGTTTTGCTTTTGTTGCTATTGTTTTTATTTTTTAAAGATACTACCCTACTCTTTTCCATTTGGGCATTCACATTCCCACTGCACTACACTAGTTTTCCATATGGACATTCACAGTCCCACTGTACCTTTAAGGGATCCAGCTTCTCCGCGGTCCCGGTGTTGTCATTCTTTTTCATTTCAGCCATTTCCACAGACATATAACTTCTGCGTGTAGTTTTGAGTTTTCATTTCCTGGCATCTGACAGCAATGACTGCCTCTGCATGTGCATGTCTGCCATTTATTCATCTTGTTTAGTGATATGGTCTGTTCATTTATTTTGCTCAGGTCTCAGTTTAGAAATATGTTGTTTTACTGTTTTTTTTTAATCTTTACATAATATAATGCTAGACAAATTAAACGAGTCACAAAAAGACTAATAATACTTCATGGCTTCATTAAGTGTGACATGCAAAAAATCAAGTTTCTGAAAGCATAATTAAAGTTAGGAGCTTTATGGTGGGGGGGACAGAAATTGGTTAAAGGGTAGGAACTTTAAATTATAAGATGAATACATTCTAAAGTTCTATTTTATAGTTAATAATACAGTATTATGTGGTGAAAATGACTAGGGAATCTTATGACTATGTAAGATGATGGATGAGTGAAATGGCTTAATTGTGATTACAAGTTAATAATGTATATGTATATCAAATTATCAAAATATATACCTCAAATATTTATCATTTTATTTTATTTGTCTATGTACAAATACTTGTGACAATTCTAAGAAATAATTTCTACAGTATTTTATATCACACATTTGAAAATATTTTCTGATAATGCTTAATATTTACATAGATTCTCTTAGTTTTTCTTCTGCTGTGTTTCGTGAGAGGTACATTGCCTCCATCCATTGCCTTGGCTCCCTAATGGGCAGATGGGTGACACTATCACAGGTGTGAAACGATACCCCAGATTCTGTAACTTCAGTGACACGAGCTATTCCTGTCTGATGAGTTCCTCCCACACCCCTTCAGGAAAGAGAACTCATCTCATCTGGGAAATACCCATTCTTAAGATACAGGTGAGGCCAATGGTGGTTCTTGGTGGCCTGACTCCAACTGCAGAATATACACAAAACAGGGTGGGTATGTGGTCAAAGCTTGTTGTGTCCTCTGTCACTGAGTATAGTGACCCAGGCAGCCAAGGCCCAGCAGGACAAGCAGTCTCCATTCATCTTCAGGAAAAAGTGGGGTTTTTTGAGACAGGGTTTCTCTGTGTACTCATGGCTGGCCTTGAACTCAGAGATAGATCTGCCTGTCTCTGCCTCTCAAGTGCTGAGATTAAAGGCATGTACCACCACCACCTGGAATCTCTTCTTTTTAAATAGAGAATTGACTTTGTTAGATTTCCTGGTACCTCAGGGAAGACTTGGAGGAGAATATGGTCAATATGCCGGGAGGCATATAGGATCGGAGATGCAGCAAGGTGAGATATCAGCCCTTGTATGAGTACTCATGTCTAGCTGGTAACAGACAGTTACATAAGGGAGTAGATTTTTTTTTCATTTCTACTTAAAGCTGCTTGGAGCTACATGCAGTTAAGTACTCCACTGAAATGCATTCCTGTCCTGGAGTTCTGAGCTTTTAGAAGTAACCAATGAATTCCAAACCAGCATACACATGTCTGCTAAAGTTGGACTTAATCTAGAAGACAGTTCCTATGAGTTTCATTTCTACAGCAGATTATAATATTATCAGAAATGATATTGCAAACACTGGACATGTATTAGAATAGACAGTAAGTATGGGGGATCCCAGCTCTGATCACTCTAACTTACTCATTGGTGCCAACTGGACAGACTGTGTATGCATGGTGGCTAACATTGGGCAGTATATGCAGTACTTTGTAGCTACATACTCATCTTTCATTGTTAGCTCTCTCAAACTCATCTACAATCCAGTAGAGTTCTAACAGAAAATCCCAGCAGCAATCTTGTGGAAACTGACAAATGGATTTTACATTGTGTATAGAAACATTAAAGATCAGGACTAGCCAAGAAAATCATGAGGAAGATGCAAATACAGATGCCAAGACTGATTATGACAATGGTAGTAATCACATATACAACACTGGTGGGGAGCAAGCTGAGGAGACTATGAACTGAACAAGGCACTCATTCTTTTGGTTAACACTGAAACTAATTTTAGGCTTACAGAAATCTGAACAACTGATATGAAGGATTTCTTACATCTGCTTTCTCACTTTCTCCAATGCCAAATCTTATTTTTAGCCTTAAATTTGACATTAAATAATCTTTATGTTTTAATTTGTGTTGTTTTTCTAATATCTGTGGCCTTGAAGATCAATTTTACTTTTTCCTTTGCTAATTTTCTGCCCTTTTGATCTTTGAAGTCTTGGTATTTTGCTTACAAATCTGCCTAGGCCTTTATATTTAACTGTGCTAATATTATACTGATATAAGTTCTATTTAATTGTGTTATAATGTTTTTCTCAAAACAAGTTTTATATGTAAACTTAGATAGGATAGAGCAATTATAAAGTATCTCCTGGCAAAGATATTTTGTTTTGCAACAGATTAAAACACACACTCAAGCCTGGGCAGTCTATGGGGCCTCTGGTAGTGGAATAGTATTTATCCCTAGTATTCAAATGGACTTTGGGAACCCATTCACCATAGAGGGATACTCTCTCAGACTAGACACACAGGAGAGGGCTTAGGCCCTGCCCCAAATGATGTGACAGACTTTGATGATCCCCCATGGAAGGCCTCACCTTCCCTGGGGAGCAAAAGGGGGATTGGATGGTGGGTTGATGGGGGGGCATGGGAGGATAGGAGGGAGAGGGAACTAGGATTGTTTCTAATTTAAATTTAAAACATTTAGAGATAAAAACTACACACTCAAATCAATGATTCTCCTTTGTATTAATGAGTGGGTCTTTATCTATTATTCATTCAATGGTAGCATGCCATTCTTTTTTTTTTAGTTAATTTTTATTCATGGTGTGTGTGTGTGTTGTGTGTGTGTGTGTGTGTGTGTGTGTGTACATGTACACACATATGGGTGCAGGTGCCTACAGAAGCCAAAAGATGGAGTTGGAGCACATGGAATTCAAATTACAGGCAGTTGTGAGCCTTCTGACATGACTGTGAAACCAAATTTGAGTTTTCTAAAAGTGCATCAAGCACTCTTAACCTCCGAGGCATCTCTCCAGCCTCATCATTCTATTGTTAAGAACAGTTTGTGATTTCTTTAAATAGTCAGAGATCATTTGCTGTCAAGTTTGGTGACCAGGTGAACAAATGACATTTTGGTGAGAAAATTCATAATCAAAGCAAAACAAAAAAGAGCATCTTGGAAGACAATATTAACATTATTTCGTATGCCAATTTAGAAATCATTGTAAATAGCACCATTAGTTGGATTACATGGAGTGGGTTCCATCTAGAGATATATTCCTTCTACACCAGAATTTTCAACATTTTAAAATATTATTTTATTTTATTCATATTAATGTATATGAGAAGCCAGTTCCAGGTGTATACCATGTAGGCAAAGTTCAAAAAACAACTTTTGGGAGTCACTTTTCTGTCTTACCGCTGTGGGTTCTTGGGATAAAACTCAGGTCTTCAGAATTACACAGCAAGTACTTTTACAAGCTGAGCCCCCACCCAGCCTAAGCACTGTCAACATTTTTTCCTGAAGGGAGATATGCTATATCCATAAAATGAAACCCACATAATCATCTTGAAGTATACAAGCAAACTAGTTGATTAAAAGCACATTTTAAAATATGTGGTTAAGAAAAGCCTTACTAGCTGCTTGGAGCCTCCTGAGGCCTGGAGACTGCACAAAGGGAAATTCATCCCTACAGACCAGGCGATCCTGAATCTGCTGGCATTGTAGTGCTAGTTCCAGCCCCATCCACAGGAAGAGACAAGCCATCAGAGTATTAGACCTGGTGCACCAACCAGAAGAGAACCTTGGACCTTTACACACCAGGAGAGGGAGAGACCCCACTGGCACCCACAAGAAGAAGGGATGGAAGATGCCAGTATAAAAACACATTCAACAACAGAAAGATCAATATGATGCTACCAGAGTCTAAGGACTCCACACAAGCAAGATCTGAATGGAGGATGCAGGGATGGTTCAACATACAAAAATCCATCAATGCAATCCAACATATAAAAAAACGGAAAAAGAAAAACCACATGATCATCTCACTAGATGCTAAAAAAGCCTTTGACAAAATCCAACACCACTTCATGATAAAGGTCTTGGAGATATCAGGGATAACAGGAACATACCTAAACATAATAAAAGCAATATACAACAGCCAACATCAAACTAAATGGAGAGAAACTCAATGAGATTCCTCTAAAATCAGGAACAAGACAAGGCTGTCCACTCTCTCCATATCTCTTCAAGCTCTAGCTAGAGCAATACAACAACAAAAGGACATCAAGGGGATACAAATTGGAAAGGAAGAGGTCAAACTTCCACTATTTGCAAATGACATGATAGTTTACATAAGTGACCCAAAGAATTCCACCTGGGAACTCCAAAGCTGATACACACCTTCAGCAAAGTGGAAGGATACAAGATTAACTCAAAAAAATAAGTAGCCCTATAATATGCAGATAATAAATGGGCTGAGAAAGAAATCAGAGAAACATCACGCTTTATAATAGCCACAAACAACATAAAATATCTTGGTGTAACACTAACCAAACAAGTGAAAGACCTGTATTGCAAGAACTTTGAGTCTTTAAAGAAAGAAATTAAAGAGGATACCAGAAAATGGAAAGATCTCCCATGTTTTTGGATAGGTAGGATCAACATAGTTAAAATGGTTATCTTGCCAAAAAGCAATCTACAGATTCAATGAAATCCCCATCAAATTCCTGGCACAATTCTTCACAGACCTTGAAAGAACAATACTCAACTTTATATGGAAAAACAAAAGACCCAGGATAGCCAAAACAACGCTGTTCAACAAAGGAACTTCTGGAGGCGTCAGCATCCCTAACTTGCTCTATTACAGAGCTATAGTCATGAAAACGGCTTGATATTGGCATAAAAATAGACAGGTAGACCAATGGAATCAAATTGAAAAACCTGATATTAACCCACACACCTAGGAACATCTGAATTTCAACAAAGAAGCTAAAATTATACAATGGAAAAATGAAAGCATCTTCAACAAATGGTACTGGCATAGCTGGATACTGGAATGTAGAAGACTGAAGATAGATCCATATCTATTGTTATGCACAAAACTTAAGTCCAAATGGATCAAAGACCTCAACATAAATCCAGGCACATGGAACCTCTTAGAAAAGAAAGTGGGAGATACCCTTGAATTATTTTAGTACAAGAGACAGCTTCCTGAACATAACATCAATAGCACAGACATTGTCATCAACAATTAATAAATGGGACCTTCTGAAACTGAGAAGCTTCAATAAGGCAAAGGACACAGTCAAAGACAAAATGGCAGCCCACAGAATGGGAAAAGATCTTTACCAATCCCACATCTGACAGAGGGTTGATTTCCAAAATATACAAAGAACTCAAGAAGCAAGTTACCAAAACACCAAAAAATCCAATTAAAACGCGGGGTACAGAACTAAATAGAGAATTCTCAAAAGAATCCAAAATGGCTGAAAGACATTTAAGAAAGTGCTCAACATCCTTAGGCATTAGGAAAATGCAAATTGAAACAACTTGGAGATGCCATCTTGCACCTGTCAGAATGGCTAAAATAAAAAACCACCAAGGACAGTTTATGTTAGAGAGGATGTGGAGAAAGGGGAACAATCCTCCACTGCTTGTGGGAGTGCAAACTCATACAGCCACTATAGAAATCAGTATGGAGATTCCTCAGGAAAATGGGAATTAGTCTACCTCAAGATCAAGCAATTCCACCCTTAGGCATATACCTAAAGGATGAAAATTCATACAACAAGAACATCTGTTCAACTATGTTCATAGCAGCATTATTTATAATAGCCAGAACCTGGAAGCAACCTAGATGCCCCTCATCTGAAGAGTGGATAGAGAAAATGTGGTACATTTACACAATGAAGTACTATTCGGCGGGAAAAAAAACCAATGGAACCTTGAAATTCGAAGGCAAATGGATGCAACTATAAGAAACCATCCTGAGTGAGGTAACCCAGTTACAAAAAGACAAACATGGTGTGTACTCACTCATATATGAATATTAGACACAGAGCAAAGGATTACCAGCCTATAACCCACAGCTCCAGAAAAGCTAGGAAACAAAGAGGACTGTAATAAAGACATACATGGCCCTCCAAAGAAGGGAAAAGGGACAACATCTCCTGAGCAAACTGGGAGCATGGGGTGGGGGGAGTTAGAAGAAAGAGGAAAGGAAAAGAGGAGAGAGAAGGAAGATTGAGTCCAGAGAAGAATACAGAAGAGCAATAAAAGAGATACCTTAATAGAGGAAGCCATTATAGGTTTAAAGAGAAATCTGGCACTAGGGAAATGTCCAGAGATATACTAGGATGACCCCAACTAAGACTATAATAGGAGAGAGGCTATCTTAAATGCTCTTCCCCTATAATGAGATTGATGACTACCTTTTATGCCATCATAGAGCCTTCATTCAGTAGCTGATGGAAGCAGAAGCAGACACCCATAGCTAAACACTGAGCTGAACTCCTGGAATCCAGTTGCAGAGAGTGAGGAGTGATGAGCAAAGGGGTCAAGACCAGGCTGGAGAAACCCCTAGAAACAGCTGACCTGAACAAGGAGGAACTCATGGATCCCAGACTGACAGTTTGGAACAGCATAGGATGGAACCAGACCCCCTGCACCTGGGTGTCAGTTGGAGGTCTGGTGCTCCTGGTAATGGAACAGCATTTATACCTAGTGTATGAATGGACATTGGGATCCCATTCCCCATAGAGGGATGCTCTCTCTGTCTAGACACATGGGGGAGGGCTAGGCCTTGTGCCAAATGATGTGACTGACTTTGATGATTCCCCCATAAAAGGTCTCAGCCTTTCTATGGAGTTGAAGAGAGATGGGATGGGGGTGGGTGGGGAGCATGGGAGAGGAAACTGGGGTTGATTTATAAAATAAGATTGTTTCTAATTTAAATTTTAAAAAAGGAAAAAAAAATTAAAGTGAACTTTCAGAAAAAAAAAGAAATACAGTGAGTGAGTGTACACTGGTATCCTAAAAGCTAGTGCCTCCTTAGGGAATAGAAGTGGGCAGACTGCATACATTTTACTGTATGTCTTTCATTTTTTTGTGTGGTTTTTGTACTGCCTCACATAGTCTCTCTGAGATAACTTGATCCATGTTCTTTGCCCTTTTATTGAAAGTCAATGGATCGCTGCAAATTATCATTGTGCTACTGAGTCAGTAATAACCAGGGTCCTTCAGAAGCATTAGTGAAGGAACATCACCTGCTTTTCTCATTTGACTGATACAGTCATGTAATTTTATTTATTTATTTATTTTTCAGTTTAAATTTAGATAAGAAACAAGGTTGCTTCACAAGTCAGTTCTAGGTCCCTCTCCCTTTCCCTCCCCTCCTCCCGTGCCCTCTCCCCAACCCCCCCATTATCCCCTCATTTCCCCAGGGAGGGTGAGGCCCTCCGTGGGGGTGTGCATAGTCTGTCATTTCATATAGGGCAGGGCCTAGACCCTTCCCCAAGAGTCCAGGGTGAGAGTGCACCTCACATTGTTCTATGGGAGTCCAAAGTCCGTATGTATACTCGGGATGGGTACTGATCTGCTGCCCAAGGCTCAATAGATTACCTAGGCCTCCTCACTGCAGTCATGTAATTTTTAAACTGCTTTGAAAACATTAAGCTAAAATTATAGTTCTGTTAAACTCCATTCATGAGGTTTTAATGTATTAGAGGGTTTTGTCTTGTTTTTCCAGCAAGAATTTATTTATTTTTTTATAATTCTTCCAAAACAAATTGCACAAGAAAATGATTAGTAAAGAAACTCCTAACAAGGTTTGCATTAAAAGAAAAAAAGAAAGAAAAGCCTCACTAACAATGTGACAGTTGACCAAAAGTTTGAAAGATATGAGAGAAAAGGCCATGCTCCCATCTGGAGAAATACATCTTATGGAGACATAAAAATTAATGAACACATTACATTTATACATACATACATACATACATACATACATACATACATACATGTCTATCCACAGACAACAGTTACCAGGTTGTTGTTTACTCAAAGCTCCCTACAGGCCAGTTAAAATGGCTCAGTACAAGAGACTAAAGTGCCCGGGACAAGTCCGCAGATGGCCTTCTGCCCAGATGATGAAGTGTTCCCCAGGAAGCACCTGTAGCTTCATCTGGTTGAGATCTTAAAGGTCCTAAAATTGATGGATATGACATTCATTAAGCACACAGTGACAGCCTGCCAAGCCCATGCTGACGGAGACATATATTATCTCATGCCACCCTTACCATGATTCCACGGTAATTCCATTTTAATTTGACTTCATCCACATGGAAACTTAGGTTCATTTCTTGGCAAAAGTGACTTAGCTATAGTCATACATGTAGGGATAAATGCAAACAAGTACACCTGTCATTTTTTTTCTGCATCTTGCAAAAGAAATATTCATGACTCCATGGTCTCAATGTGTTTTAAAGGTCAATGCCAAGAGATAGAGTGTTGATGTGCTGTAGCCATTTCCATAGCAACCAAAGGATAGGGCTGTCATGAAGAACATGTGGTGACTAAACATTGGAGTCACATTGCATATTGGGGCCATGCATGTTCTTTTTATTTTGAAAAAGATTTCCAGGTATCTTCTGTGTAGGCAACCTGTCACTTAGCATTCCATATACAATAAAGAACAAAGCAGACTTATGTGTAGAGACAGCAACTAGCAGTTTCAGGTACAGAGATCTTAAGAAGCAAAGAGTCATTGGTCACAAGATTCTAAAACAATAAGATAATTCTTTGGGATCTGTATAGAAAAAGAGGTAGAAAGACAGCATTTTCCAGACACAACAGGGCAGGCTCACATATGAGCTCACAGAGACTGCTACAACATGCAGGGGACCTAAACAAGGAAAATCCAGACAAAATCGCAGTGTGGAGGAGGAGAAGCAGGCATTAAGCCCCACAGCTAGGCAAGAAACTAGTCCCAAGTAATATCTGCTAGGAGAGGGATGTAGGGGGAGATCTTACTAGGTACATATGACGAGGACCATGCCTATTTGGGTGTGGCCACAGGTGGGTACATGATGTGATATAGAATGGAGGAGAGGCTGGCCGTGCTCTCTCTTGGGGTTCCAGGGGGGTCTCAGAGAGAATTGATACTGCGTGCTCGGAGCGCTGACCCTGGGATGTTGAGTTCTCATGTAAGTGATTTTCTCTTCAATAAATTTAACTTACTTCATCCTAATCCCGTGTACTGTAATTTGTCCAGCTACGAGGGAAAATCAGTTTTCCTCAATGGAGTGACATTGGGTATGTCAGCTGCACTCCAGAGCAGGCTTATTCTCAGGAGTAATTGACAAACACAAATCAGACTCCACATTTTTTACAACTTTTCTCTTTTGTTTTTGTTTTTTAAGACAGAGAAATAACATGAAGTTGGGTGGGTAAGAAATAGGAAAAGAGCTGGGGGATAGAAAATGATACAGCTGTATGAAATTCATAAAGAATAGGTAAATGAAAATCAATTGATTAATTAAAATCTAAAGGATTCTAAAAACAAATAAACAACAACAACAACAACAAAACTAACAAAGAAACAAAAAAACAACCAAATGAAAGCCAATACTTTGGCTTTGTAATTTTTTTTCAAACATGAACAAAGCATTGTTCTTAAATTTGCATTATATCTTACACTGTAAATGTCTCATTGAATCAGACTATCAGAGGAGGAGGAATCTCAGAGGTTGGTTGACCAGTTCACTTTAGAAATAAGAAGATCAACATTCAGGGTCAAAGGTCAGAAGAACCCAGACCTGAAGTTCAGAGCTTTCCAGCAATTTTACCTCCCTATGTACTTTTCCCAATGTTGTCAGTCCTCTCACTGAGAAAGTTTTTTGTCTGTTGGTTTAATTTGAGCATCTAGTTTTGTCTAGTTACAGCTGTCCCCAGAAACAAACTCTGAGTATTGAAAAATCTATTCCCTGTCCACTGGGTTTTAATGATTTAGATTTCCCCAGCAAGCATGAAACCCTAGCTTGGTTTTAAATGTCAGGGCTTTCCTGTATTTCATTTTCACTTTTAAAGGTTATTCTAATATAAGTTTGGGGAAGAGGAAAGTCACTTCACCCAACCCTTATGTTATTTCTCTGATGTACTGCGTATTTCTTTAAATTATGTTTTGTTAGCCATAAATTCTATTTTAAACAAAGCATATTTTTCTTATATATTTCCCCAATTACTTTTATCCCAATTCATTTTGGAAAGGAAAATCAATGCAGCATTGGCCCCACCTAAATCACTTTCAGTGTTCTAACTGCAGTAGATACCACTCTGGTTTTGGAGTGTTCTTTGTTGGTGCTGGGAGGAGTCAGGACTTAACTGTGGGCCCACTGGTTATTAGACACCTGGGTGGGGAAAAATGGATCACTGCTTGTCCTGATCTTATGCCAGCTGCCTCTTCATTTTTGCCATCTCTATTCCTTTATTTCTCTACCTGTTGGACCAATGAACCAGCCTATCTGATTCCTGTGTGTCTTCAACTCTATAGAAACTTCAGAGATACAGTTATTGCTTTTTCTAAGAGTATTATTTTCATAAAACAAATGTTATCAGACCCCTTAATATCACCATCTTCGTTTTTCTCTTTTTCAAATATAATCTCCTCTGCAGACACCAATGAATTATGGGAAAAGAACAAGCAAATACATTGAAGAGTCTAGGTTCTTATCAGATGGTGACATGATTCTGATTGGGTCACTGCTCTTTGATAAATGGAGGCCAGAGGTAATTAAGGTCACTTTGAACTCTTCCTACACCAGGAGCCCTTCATACACATGGGAGCTCTTGGTGAAGCTGTCACTCAAGAACCATAAAGAAAGCAAGTTCATAGAGTTCCGATTAAGCACCGTAACACCAGATAAACATTAAGTCACTGGGCAGTAGGCTCTACTCAAAGCTTACAATCCGAAGGCGAGGAAAACACTGTAAAGCATGTGTGCTGCTTTGAATGTGAAAAGTCTCTTATAGGCTCGTGTGCCTGAGCACTTGGTGCTAAGTTATTGGTGCTATTTTGGAAGGTTGTGGAACCTTAAGGAAGTAGAGCCTCTGAGGGAAATGAATCACTGTGGGAGGGCCTACTTCCTGTCTGGTGTCTGCAAACATACTGTGATTACAGTGTGACCAGTGACCTCCTTTTCTGGCTACCATGCCTTCTCTGCCATGATGATCCGGATCCTCTCAAACTGTAAGCCATTTCTTCCTTAGTTGCTCCCTGCCAGCATCTGGTCACAACAAGAAAATAATGAAGGGATCCTGGATCATTAAAGCAGCATGGAGTCCCGTGGAGTTATAGGGTGTTTCCTTAGGCTCAGTATCCCAAAGCTAAATTGCAGACAGCATGGGGTGGTGTGGCACAGGTTGGAGCACAGGGGAGTGGAGTGGTGTCTGGAGGTGGGAGGCGGTGGGATGAGTGTGCAGATTCATAAGAGATATAGGGTGGGGGGAGATGCAGTCTTGCTCTAATCATGAACTAACTTGAGTTTTGTAAAATAAATTTCAAACTTATCTTAGGCCTGCTCTCATGATGACTTACGAAATAGACGTAATTTGTGGATTTGTTTTTTTTTTTGTTTGTTTGTTTTTTGTTTTTGTTTTGACAAACTCCTAGGAACTTCTTTCAAGCAGTTTGCTAGGAAGCCAGCGCAGGAGTCCTATGTGGAGTGTGTTGGCCCTCCTCACTGACAACACGAAGTTATTCTTTGTGATAGACAGTGAGGACCCCTTGGCCTCTCCTCCACAGAGGCTTCAACTCAGTTGAGGAGATGAAGACCCCCAGTGAGCCTCAGTACTACACACTAAATAGACATCAGAAATCCAAGAGGTGACACCTAAGGAAAACCAGAAAGGAATCTCAGTGAAATTCATGAGCCAGTTATGATTCCAAGGGAATAGGTCCCAAGGGGCTAGGATGGATGCTAGAGCCTAGGGTGCACTGGGACCCAGGGTTCAGCGCACAAAGTGGACAGAAGACTGGGCTTGAAGCACGCTTAGATGCCGCTAGTCTGTAGCTCTGGGTGTAAAGGATTCTACTGAACCTACTTGATCAACCCCACCACCCCAGGACAAACTCTCAGTCACAGCCCTACTTCCCACACTGACCCTGTGAGACTGGCCTGGGTGCATCTGTTCACATTTCTCCTTTGCCAGGCATTCCCTGTCCCATTCAGCCCAAGGGGCACAGGGGTGCTTGAAGAAAACTCCTCAGTGCAGGCAGAGGGGTGTGTCTTCCTGCTCCTGCCCACCTGGCTTCAGCAGCCCCAGCCCAGCAAGGATGGTTGAGTCCATTTTTTTTCTCTCTATTTGCGCTGTGGTCGGCTGTCTCCTTGCCACAGATAAAACTGTCTACTTTAACATTACCTAAAACCCTGTATTTGCAAATCTCTGGAATTCATGGAGCCCCAGACTATTCGAGACACTGAAATCTGACAACACGGTGACTTTCTGTGATTGTTTGTCTTGATGGTAGTCTACCTTTTATAATAGTGTTTCCCTTTTAAGTTCCACTGCCAGGACGCACAAAATCCAGCAAGTAACCTACATTTTTACAAAGCAAGTAGAATCTCATCATATGGCTGCAGTGATTTTCCTCACTTTATTTTACCTGTGATCATTTCATGTCGACATACTTTATTATACAGTATGGACATCATAGTGAATCTTCATAGGATATTTGAGGAAAGAAAATCTCTAAAATATTTCTGTTCCTTATAGTTCATTTTACTGCCACTTATCTCTCATTTAAACCTCCACCCTTATCTCTGTCTGCATTGGCAGTAGTATAAAAGACAGGCCAGGCCTGTCTCTTCAGTTTTCCCAAGTGATGTGCTTTAACTCTCATTTGAATATGAAAGCCTAATCAGGAAGCCTTTGACACAAAGATGGTTCACACATGGTCTGGGAAGCCTCTGAGGTGTTTCCATAAGAAAGCTATTCTTTGAGAGACAGCTAATGGGCTTGTGAGAGAGGACACAAAACTTAAAAGTTCTAACCCGGCAAGAAATCCCATTCATCATTTCATTTTGGAGGGAAAGGATATGAAAAATGAAATGTCAGTGCTATAATATCAGGAGCATTTAAAATGTCAAGTGCTTGTTGTTGCCCAGCCTGCCTGTCTGCTCTCCTGTTCAAACCTCTGGCTGATTTAGTAATTACAGATGATACACAGGTTTGCATGTGTGGTTAGACCCAGGCTCATAAGCAGTCTGATAAAAACATTCTCACTGCCCATTCTCTCCTTCTTCCCACACAGTCGCTTTTCCTTTGGAACAAAACACTACTACAAACTCAAGACAGCCTTCCACATAAGGAGTGAGAAATCGGGGCAGAAAAACAAATTCTCACATAGACCAGAATCCAGTCACCAGGGGACAACAAACACATTGCGCAAAAGTATGCTTAATCCAAGAATGCTGAACACTGGAGACTCTCCAGATAATGCAGTTGTATTTCAAGATACAGATTAAGTGTGCAAGGGAACATGCATACAAGCCCTGTTGTGAACCTTTGGGTATGGAGATATACTTTCAATTGAATGATCTTGTTGTATTCTGCAGAGAACTGCATAATGTACAAACCAAAAAGCAATGATTCATATGTGAAAATCTTTGTAGAAGCTATGAATGCTGCATTCAGAGTACTGCTTCAATTATGATGAAAAAAAAGTGAGGCCAACAGCTGGTGCTTGGGGAAGCCCTCGTGCACATGTCATGCTCTCTAAGAGCTGGGAATGCAAGGGTGTCTCACAGCCACTGCAGTTCCATTGTCCAGCTCATCCTGCCTTGGATGTTTGTAGCAGTTGGCCTTGATATCTGGCTGTCTCCCATTATGGGAGAGGCCGAAGAGCTTAGAGACTGTCTCCAGCCGATCTTGATCTTTTCCCATGAAGTTCCTTGCTGCCTGATGCATCGGGTAGGCTGGCTAGGACAGTGCTGCAGGGCTTACCCAGGTGGTGACAATTGGGGAAAGTGGGTGGGCTGACAAGCCCAGCTACCACACAGGCCCAGAACCAGGGCTGTGAGTTGACTCATCCCAACATCCACCTTATCTATGATCTCTTGGAGCTTGTTAAGGGAATGAACCTATAAATCCAAAATTGCTGGATCCCTCAATACAGGTCAACAACAGGTCATTCAAGAGGAGCCCCAGTGACTAATGGCGTAGCAGAATCAGAGGCCTCACACCAGACCAATGACACAGGCAGTGAACACTTACCTGCAAATGAAGACGAAAAGACTGACGTCTAAACCATGACTCAAAGGACCACACTGTAGCTTCCATGGAGACATTCTTTTGGTTTTGGTTTTTCTGTTTTGTTGTTGTTTGGTTTGTTTTTTGTTTTTTTCTTTTAAATTTTGTTTTGTTTGGGGGCAGAAGTTGCAAAGGTAGAGAGCAGATTTGTGGGCGGGGGGCAGAGTAGGGATGCATGACATAAAATCCACAAAGAATAAATAAAAGTTAAAAAAAATTTCAAGGTCATTCTTGGTATGCAGTGGATTTGAAACCAGCCTCACTAAGTGAGACACTGACTTAAAAAGGAGGAAGGAAGGAATGAAGGAAGGAAGGGAGGGAGGGAGGGAGGGAGAAAGGGAGAGAAGAAGGAAGAAAGGAAGGAAGGAAGGAAGGAAGGAAGGAAGGAATGAGGGAGACAGAAAGAAGGATCAGGAGGACTCACAGTAGCTATTAACTACTTATTTGTTTTATAGATGAAGGTACATTTCAATATATGATATAATTTAGGAATTAGTTTATTTTTATATGTTGAAATACATATATGTATATAGTGGGTATCTACCTTGTTGAACCATGTGATGAATCCATATTTCCCTTTCAGAGCTGGACCATCTGGTGAATTACAAGTGACTTCTAGATCTAGCTGCATGATGGGTAATAGGACAGCTACCTGTGACCACTGATTTCAGTTTATGTCTGAATCATACATTTTCCTCATCAGCATCTTCACCTTTTATGATGAAACAAAAAAATCTGCTCCCAAAAGCTCACACCCGCATGAACTCTTAAGAAGTCACCTGAGTTTTCAAGAAAGTTTTTGTTTTCAGTTACAATTTTGTTTCACAAGAGCTTTAAGACAGCATGTGCTGGGACTGGGAAGTTAGCCAAGATGGGATCTGGAAGGAGCCAGGAGCCATGGAGGGTGCTGGTGAAGATTTCAAGACTTTAGTTTTATATGCATCAGCAAGGTGGCGCTCTAGGCACAGAGTAGCATTTTCCGGGTTCTGATGGCTGCAGGTGCTTCTCTGGGGAAGCCCATTCCTTCTCTCTGCTGCTTCACAGCCTCCCAGTGTGATTCATTCTGACCTTGATGGTTTTTCACATCTTTTTCCTGTATGAAGTCCTAGTTTTTCTTGTTAGTCATTCAAAGAAATGCTTTCCTTTATATTATGTCCTTATTTTCTAGTACCTAGTGCCTTTGCTTATTCAGGGCTAGAGAAATGCTCAGAGCTTAGTAACACCTGTTGCTCTTCCAGAGGGGCCAGACTCAATTTTCAGCACCCACATGGCAGCTCCCAACACGGAACTGGTGCTACCTTGACATGCAAGCAGGAAAAACACCCGTGCACATGAAATAAAACAGTAAAACAACAGTAAAAACCTGTTTA
This sequence comes from Mesocricetus auratus, assembly GCF_017639785.1. Taxonomy (NCBI): domain Eukaryota; kingdom Metazoa; phylum Chordata; class Mammalia; order Rodentia; family Cricetidae; genus Mesocricetus; species Mesocricetus auratus. Next base: position 43,739,976 of record NW_024429192.1, read on the forward strand.
CTAACCACACTCCCTTTCATTTCCTCCCTGGCTTCTCCTCATTCTCACAACTTATTATTATGACCACCAAGGTCACCCTCTTTTCTGTGCTATTTAGCTTCATGTTAAACTGGTCCAAAAACATCTGCATCTGGGGGGTGTGTGCGTGTGTGTGTGTGTGTGTGTGTGTGTGTGTGTGTGTGTGTGTGTGATTTCTAAAATAGTCTTCTAGGTATTTTTTCACTGCATGCATCATCTTACAAGTATTTGCTTTATATTCCTTCTCTACGTAGTTTGTAACTGTCACTCATTCATATCTCAATTGTAGAATACCATGTATTATGCATCAGTATGAGGATTCCCAGGCTGCGCATGAGCCGGACATTGTCCTCCGTTCATCTGCTTTCCTACAATTGCCCCTGCGCCTCACTCCTCTTCATTGTTCAGCTTTGACTTGCTATCATGAAAATTAAATAATCATTGCTTGCTTTCTGTCACAAAGCACATGGTTAGTCACTTTTTTGCAACCCGTAATCAAGTTGAAATTTTCGTGTATGCTCTTGAAAAATTTGTGGGCGGGTGGGAGACTTAATCTTTGCTATAGAAGTGTTTATGTTTGGTTTCAAGATTAATTAGTTCATCATATACTAATGGCCTGCATATTTGTCACTTTGCCATTGCTGTGACAGACTGCATGGCCAATAAAGAAGAGCAAAGAAGTGCCCCCGGACTTCACAGAGGCCATCACAGCAGGGAAGGCACAGCACCAGGACCCACTTGTATCTGTAGCAGCAGGAGGCTGCTGGCTCACATCTTTGCAGATCAGGAAGCAGAGCTGGGAAAGTCAGAGCTCAGGTGGCTTTCTCCCTTTTTATTCAGCTTCGGACCCAAGCCTGCATTGGTGCTGCCTGTATTAGAGACTTGTCTTCCCGCTTCAGTTAGATGCCGTCTCTGGAAATGCCCTCATAAGTACTCACAGTGCTTCATGAATGACCTCCCATGTGTCTGAATCCAGTCAAGTTGACAATTAAAAACAATACACTTTCTTTTTTTTTTTTTTTTTTTTTTTTTGGTTTTTCGAGACAGGGTTTCTCTGTATTGTTTTGGAGGCTGTACTGGAACTCACTCTGTAGACCAGGCTGGCTTTGAACTCACAGAGATTTGCCTGCCTCTGCCTCCCAAGTGCTGGGAATAAAGGCGTGTGCCACCAACGCCCAGCTACAACACACTTCTATTTTGTGCTAAGAAATCAAAATATATATACGAATAGCATTTTAGTACTGTAATTGAACATCATTTTTACTGACATTGATGTTTTCATAAAAAACATAGTAAATGATCATTAGAAACTACATATGAGGGTCAACAAGATGGCTCAGAAATAAAAGGTGATTTTTGTCAAACCTGATGAACTGAGTTTGATTTCAACTATAGGACCCTGATGAAAGTTACATACACACACACACTCACATACACACACACACACACACACACACACACACACACACACACGCACACATGCACATCTCACAAGATCCTGATGGAAGATACGTAGTAACCTTGTCCCTTTCCTGCAGTTCACAGGATGAGTCAGGTACAACCTTTCCTGTTTTCCTTATCAACATACCCTTGCCCTGATACCTGCTCCTACCCCCCTCTTTTATTTCTCCATGGTCTGTAATCACAAGGAAGTTTTTCCTGAATTTGCTGTATTCTCTTAGAGGCACCTTAATCATCCTGATTTTTGATAGTGAAAAGTGATAGAGTTGGGACTAACACAGTGAAAAGTGTGCATTAACAATGTTAGAAGTGCTTCAGAGCCTCAGCAGAAGCCACGTGAGCACCAGTGCCTGAACTGACATTTTATCATGTTTTATCATGGACATACAGAGAGGGAATGTGTGAGGAGGTGAAGCAGTCCTGGGAGCCCTTCTCTTCCTCACTAGAACCAGAGCTACCAGGGAAGAAGGAAGGCTTTAAACTTCTCCATGGTGCACAGCCTCCACTTGATCCAGAACCCACAGGGGAAGTGCCACAGAGGTGGCAAGACTGGGCCCTGTCCCTCAGCCTCCCAAGGCCGCTGTGTCTTGGGGTCCTAATTATAGCTAGGGAACAGTGTTCTTCCTAGCCTTTCCGTTCAGATGCTCACTCTGAGCACATCGTTCAGGCCAATGGGAACACAGAATATTAAGGGACACCTGCCGGACAGGGACCATTGGCATAAGGGAAGGACTACAGTAATGCTGATTGTGACTGTGTGGGCTAGAAGAATTCAAAGGGGACACACACACACACACACACACACACACACACACACACACACACACACACTCACTAAATAAGTAAAAGGAAAACACAAAAAAGAAACCAAAAAGAAAAAAGAAAAAGGAGCTGTTTAAGATAAAACATAAAAACAAAACAAAAATAAAAACCAAACAAACAAAACCAACTTGCATTAGAGGTTTGCATGCTTCGGCTTACACAGCTGATCAGACAGCTCCCTCTGTAGCAGCTTCCCCTCTGCATGTTTCACTGTTGTCAAGCACTGGCCCAGTCAATCCTCCTACATCGTATACTTATGCAAATATGGATTTTCTACATCTTTCTTACTTTCTCGCTTTTGATCTTCTGTTTTACTGGGCTGTCTCGAGCCAACAGAAACTATGTTAGCATTGTCTAATGACATCTCTAATGGCCCACCATCATAGGCTGAATGCGAAATGCCTCCCCAATCCCACGACATAGATTTGCACCTTTGAACACGTGGTCCCCAGGTCGGAGCACTGCGTTGTGAGATTCTGAAATCTTTGAGACACGAGGACTCAACAGTGATTCAGTCCACTGTGGGGGCAGACTTTGAGCGTGGTAACGTGGTCCTACTTCCAGTCCATTACTTGTTTCCCAGATGGCTGGCGTGGAGGGGGCAGGGTAACTGCCACCCCACAATCTACCATGCCTTCCTCACCATGATGGAGAGATATTCCCTGGAACTGTGAACCAGAATAAAGCCTCCCTCCCTTAAGTTTCTCATGTTGGGCATTTTGTCATAGCAACGAGGACAGTAAGTAATGCATCATTTAACTTTCCACAAGGCAATTTAAATACCCCTAATAAGTTCCCATGTAAAGCAAACTTTATCACTTTTATTTCTGTATATGAAGAATTCAGTATTTTATTCCAATTCTAATACATACATAAATGTGTATATGTATACATACATAATTTTATGTGTGTATTTTTTTCACTTAAATGTGATTCTTTTAAAACCAGAGGAATAGCACGCACAGTTCGATAGCGTTTTTTAAGGAACTATAATGCTCTTGTCATATTCTTCCCGTTCAGACATTCCATTTCTTAACCTCCGCTCTAGTCTGAATATAACTTTTCTTCTACAGCCACTGTAAAAAATTTTTTAAATCTTAATTATGTGTCTTTGTGTGAGTGTGTGCATGTGAGTTGCGGGTTCCCACAGAGGCCAGAGGTATCAGATTCCCCTGGTGCTAATGTCACAAGTGGTTGTGAGCCATCCAGAATGGAGGCTGGGAACCCAATGCCTCTGCAAAAGCAGTATGCATTTTTGTTGTTGTTTTGTTTTAACTGCTGAGTCATCCTTCCAACCCTGAGTCACTACTCTTTTCAACCCAGACCTCTCTGTTTTGAGGGCCCTTCTAACCACACTCCTTATTTTACTGGTTCCTTGCATTGTACCCCTGTGGAATTACCCTAGATAGCAAACAAGCAGTCCTTCCTCAATTTCCTGTTATAGCTTTTCCCCTCTAAGGATGACAGACCCTCGTACTTCTTCATGTGGTGTTACATTTTTGTCATTTCTCCTTGCACTGAAAGTAAAAACTTTGGTAATGTCAAACATCATGCCTTGAGACTATTGTGTAGACTGTCTACCACACCCACATGTCCCACTTCCTCATAGAATGCATCAATGTTCTTAAATGGTCTGTCCTCTCCACTCCAATCTCTTACACCTTTAAGATCAGAACTAAGGACAAAATAGAACAAAGCCTACAGACCTTTTACTTGTGGGATGATGCCATTTTCTGCCGCTTATTCCAAATAAGGTTTTCATTTGCAATGACAGAGGTGCTATCTCTCCCTATGAGTTGATGTAGGTCAACAAGGCTCCAGAGGCTCCAAAATAATACAAGCTATTTCATTGCACTTGGATGCCCACCAGAACTCAATCTGAAGACCCAGTACTACAGACATCACACATTTTGGACATAGGACACAGAAAAATCAAGATGGACATGAACTGGAAGTCTTACCCAGATGGGGCACTGCATGCTACAGTACCATCCTGCCAGGCAATATATTCCTACTGGTTAGACAATATAATGGTTTTGGCGAAAACCAGCTGTTCTCTGGTGGGATGTGAGACCTATTCCATGGGAAGGAATTCATGTCTGGTACTACAGACATAGCTTGTGGTGGGGAGATCACAGGCCCTAGAGGAGGAACCTGCTACTTTTACTTTGCTGAACAGACATATCAGATTGCCTTCGGGGTATTTGTATCTATACTCGCCAGCTAGCACTGCTCTCAGACTCGGACTAAGATGCCTCTCTTTTTGGTGGGTGATGGTGAATGCATAAACTCATAACTCATGAAAGTCATGGGAATAAGTGACTGGAGAGTGCTTAACCCCAAACAGTACATCTGTATCATGCCCTTTAAGACCATGGAAGGAACAAAAATATTGTAAGAGCCGAAGGATGGAGAGGAGCACTGTGAAACGCAGTCTTCTAGACAGGACATGCCTTTCTCAGCCATGAGAACACAGTAGTTGTGGCTACCTGCACAAGAAGTGCACACACACACGCACAGGATCTGCACACACATAGACACCTGCACAAGATCTGCACATACACACACACCTGCATAAGATCTGCACATACACACAAATACCTGCCCAAGATTTGTACACACACACACACACATATGCACAAGAACTGCACACACACACATCTGCACAATATCTGTACACACAAACACCTGCACAAGATCTGCACACACACACACACACACACACACACACACACACCAGGAAACTAGGAAGGGACTACTTGGGAAGAAGGGGGTCACCAGAAATAGGAGAGAGATAAGCGAGGGCAAGAGGGCAATTGAAGTACATATTATCACAACACGCTGTACATATCTTTGAAATTGACAAAAAACAATTTATTTTTAGGTTTATTTTCTTTTATGTGGATGAGATCTTTGACTGCTTGTATGTCTGTGCACCAAAATGTATGCCTCATGCTTTGGCGATCAGAAGAGGGAACTGGAACTGTCATTACAAATGGAACTGCCATTTTGAATGGTTGTGAGCCACTATATGGTGCTGAGAGTCAAACCTGGGTCCTCCACAAGAAATTCAAATGATCTTGACTGCTGAGCTATCCCTCTAGCCCAATTAAAAGGAAATTAAGCTCTGTCAACTCTCTACTCTCCACTTCCCCAGTCCTTTTCCAGCTCAGCCTCTCCCACAAGTCTGCAGAGGCTGACCCAGCTTCTTGCAGGAACACACACACACACACACACACACACACACACACACACAGACAGAGAGACAGAGAGATGGAGAGATTTTATTCTTTTCCTTAGGGTGTTTCACACACACACACACACACACACACACACACTCACACACACTAATTTTATTCTTTTCCTCAGGGTGTCTCTCTCTCTCTCATACACACACACACACACACACACACACACACACACACACACACACACACACACAGAGTAATTTTATTCTTTTCCTCAGGTGTCAGTGAACCGACTTCAGGTTGTGAAGAGGCAGACCTCAGATTGATGCATCTCTAAATTGTTTCTCTGGGAGCAAAGCTTTTCGCATGATTGTCTTTTCTCAGTGCTGACTTCATTTGAACTTCCTCCCAGCCTCCTTACCATCCCATTCGACCACACAGAGCTGTCACCTTGAGTAGTACAAACTGCCAAACTCCACACAGGAACACAGTCATCTACTATCCTCTTGTGCCCACTAGAAGAAGTGACCCATGATGCGCAGGTTGAGCCTGTGGAAAAAATTACTTTAGATTGATGACAACCATGACTAGAATTCCCCTGCTTCTTATCCTTTTTCATTTACCTCTGTTGTTAGAGTCTGTTTTTCAGAATGCCAAATTTTCCAATTTTTAAGGATCATTTGTAGCTATGCTTTCTCAGTCTGAAGTCAAATGTTCATTAACCCTTTTACTGGTATCAAAACCAGTTGGTGTAAACAGTCTGACTTCTCTTGGTCTGTGCCTTTTCTCCCCATTCCATCTCTGAACAAGAAATGCATCCCTAAGGAGCATCCCGGGTTTCATATAGAAAGGGAACATGGTGAAAATGAGCACAAAGGATAGCAATGTGGGAAGATAAAGAGGCTATGAAGGCATCTATGAACTACTTTCCAGGAAGGTGTAGTCACAAGGAAGGAAGACATGATAGCAGAAGATAGCAGAATTGCAGAAAAGCTCTGTAAGGTAGAGTTCATTTGTAAGTCAATGGAAAATCCCAGTTAGACAGATAATGATTGACAGATCATGCCCCAGGGTGGGCAACAGAAGATACTTCATTCCATTTCTTCCCAAGTCCCTTGGATCCTTATTCATCCTTTTACATATGTGGAAGGGCCAACCAACACACATTAAATATAAATATTCTGATAAACATTTATTCAATTGAACTTCAATCACTATAGAATACTGAACCAGTTAAGTTATGAAACCTTAGTATCATCCAGTGTTGCCTTGGAGTTTCCTTCTTTTGAGTAGATGACACTCCCTACCTATGTGAGCCAGAGAGTAGAAATGTCAATCTTATGAAGCCCCACATTGAGATGCCTCAGGACTCAGTTTGCTGGTTGTTGAGGACTTGAAGGGCCTGCAGAGAGAAGTCAGAGTTCAGCTTTGCTGGATGCAAAGGCTTTCTGAAGAATTTCTAGCCCAATGTGACAGGATTTGGTGTTGTGTTGGTGTGAGTTTTGCTACCCAAACTGTTCTAGCTGTTAGAAACAAGAAAAGAATGTGCCACGTGCCTCTTAATAATGAAGCTTTGAAATTAACTGTATAAAGTCTGAAGTTCAGTTTCACATAGCATCCCAGAATATGGTCAACGTTATTTGGTAACAAAAAACACAAAGAGCCCCTTGGAAAAGATAATGGTGTTTTCATGACCATAAGAATCATGAAAAGAGGCATAGTTCTCAATTTCAAGTCGATTCTTTTTCTTGTCTTAGAAATGAGCAGGAAGATATGATGGTGAGGGCCAGAGAAACGGCTTGTCTCAAACCTGAGGGTTTGCAATTGATCTCCAGAGCCCACATGGTTGAAGGAGAGAACGAATTTTTGAAAGCATGGCCTGAACTACATAAACAAATGAAAGAATGAATGCTTGCATAAATAATAATAAATAAATGTAAAAAAGGGAAAAGTATGACTGGGACTTAACAGACAAGACAGAGACGTATGTCTTAGAAGGACATTAAATTTCTCTCACATTTGACCAGCACTTTTTTGTCAGGAACGCTGTCAAGAGACCCAGGGCAAGTGACATTTTCAGCCACCTTGGAAGGAAGATTTAGCTCCTCCCCTCAGGCGATTAGACCCAAAGGCTCAGATTTGATGTGGAAATGCAGAAGGGAAAGGAGGAGGAGTGGTCATTGGGGAATGCAGATATAACTACCGTGACTGAACATGAAGAGATCTTTAGAAAAAGTGCTGGCAACGTATTTCAGCTAGGGTCACAGATTTAAATATGGCCTCCCCTCTGTTGCTTTGCAACTATTGCTAACTGATAAGATTGATAATTATGTCCAGGGCTAGCTTACTTTGATTGTCCTTTACTCTTCTGCATCCTGAAATTCCTCACTCCTAAAAGTGACCTTGCTGGAGATCTGCGACAACACGCCATCTTCCTCACACAGAGGTCAATACTGGGTCCATGGAAAACACCCCAGCATCCTTGTTACAACCAACCTCAGCTTCTTTGTCATGTACTGTTTCCTTAGACTTCTCATACACAACTCAAATAGCAAGAATAGCATTCTTCAGAACTCCAGGATGCACTCACTTCTCAAAGCCTTTCTTAAATACCCCTTTCCTTTAAAAACGAAAAGAAATAAAGGAATGGAGGGAGGGAGGAGAGGAGGGAGGGAAGGAGGGAGGAAAAATGATTGATTGATTATTGTGACTTTGGGGATTCAACCTCAAGTGTATCCAAAAGTCTTTCTCAGAAAAGCAAAAGTGAAAACATTATTTGAGCTGCAAATGATAGCACATGCCTTTAAGCCCAGCACTTGAGAAGCTGAGGCAGGTGGAGCTCTTTGAGGCCAACCCGATCTACCCAGTAAGTTCCAGGCCAGCCAGAGCTACACTGTGAGACCCTGTCTCAAAAATAAACAACCCCCCACACACAGACAGTCTGCTATAGTGTGAATCTGAGATGTCCTCCAAAAGCCCATGTGTCAAAGTCTTGGTCCATAGCCTATGGTGCTACTGAAGGGTGTTGGGGGAAGTCCTGTGCATTTGTCAATAAAGTACTGTTGAGCCTATAGGAAACCTAGATAGGAGGGACTAGGAGTCCAGGAGAACTCTGGGAAGGAGAAAGACAAGAGAGTCGACATGTGACGCCATAGGGGTAAGAAGCTGGGAACTATTCTCCGGTAAGAAACATACTTAGATTAACAATTATGGGGTAATTACTTAAGGCAGAGCTAGCCAGTAAGGGAAAAGCAAGGCCAACAGCTTCATAATGAATATAGCCTCTTGTGTGTTTATTTGGGACTGATGCGGATCTAGAACCAGGCTGGCGCGGCAGAGCCCAGGTGACTGGCGGGGGATAAACCAAAGCGGCTAGCAAAGGAAAAAGCTTCTCTTAACAGAAGGGGAGTCTTTCAGAGGTCTGGTCTGCTTGAGGGATGTTGGGACATTCGCGGCATGCCCAGAAGAGAGGTAGTTGGACTCTTATCTTTATTTGAATTCTGGTGACTGTGAGTAAGCAGCTTTTCCTACTGTGTGTTCCCCACTACAATGTTCTGCCTCATACCACACCCAGGAGCCAACAGCTATGGACTTAAACCCTCTGAAATCATAAGCCATAATAAATCTTTGCTACTTATAATCTGTTCTCTTATATTCTGTCAGAATGATGGAACGCTAACATGCCTTCTCGTGCCAGCTTTGTGCCTTTGAGTAGAGATGAAGCTGCGAGTGCCTCCTTTGTAAAGTCTGTACACACTGTAATACACTTCTCCCTGCTAATCTCTTGATGTCTTGGCTGAATTCCATTTTTGACAACTTTAGTAGCTGCAGAAAAATTTGGATTATAACCCATCTATTTGTCTTTATTCTGCTGCAGTTTTTTATTTCACTTGGTGTTGTATATACAATTTGTTCATAGGTTTGGGCTGGAAAGATTGCTCTGCAATCTTTGTTGCTCTTGCAGAGGATCCAGGTTGAGATTCTGGAATCCACATGGTGACTCACAATCATCTGAAACTCCAGCTTCAATGGATTTGAGACTTTCTTCTAGCCTCTACAGGAACCAGACATTCGTGTGGTTCATAGGCACACATCCAAGTAAAACATTTATACACATGACATGAATAAGTCTAAAAACTATGTTCTTAGGCCACTAACTTTTTAATAAGCACATGTTCTATTGCACTGATTCAGTTAAATATATTCTCCTTCAGCCCATTTTATGTTTTTACTATATAAACTGAGCAAGTTATATTTAAGCATGGATATAATATACATACAACATATGCATGTAATAGCAAGTAATAAAAAGGGGGACATAAATATTAAAAAGAGCAAGAAGTTTACCTGAGAGACTTTAAAAGTAGGGAAGAAAAGGGAGAAATTATGTAATTATATTACAATTGCAAAAATAAAAGTGATAAAAATAGATATTTTACTGTCTGGTGTGATCCTATGGTATAAGTTATGAAATTTTTATTCTTATTAATCCCTATGACAAAATGTAAGTAATCTTGACTGTAAAATGAAGACAGGTTGTAGTCTCTTAATTTAGCTCATCAAATTTCCAGGAATTTTCTTTTGGGTTATGTGTTAGTGGCATTTCCCTAAGATTTGTATGCTTTGTTTACATTTAATTGTTGGCAAGAAATTTTACAGATTCCTAATTTTTTGTTGCAATCTGTGAGATAATGGGGAGTCTCTGATTTTTAATGTTTTTTTTTTGAGACAGGGTTTCTCTGTATTGTTTTGGAGGCTGTCCTGGAACTCGCTCTGTAGATCAGGCTGGCCTCAAACTCACAGAAATTCGCCTGCCTCTGCCTCCTGAGTGCTGGGATTAAAGGCGTGTGCCACCAACGCCCAGCTCTGATTTTTAATGTTTATTAAGTTCAACTGCAATGTGTATCTTTTCAATTTTTTTAACAGCAAGGCTCATTATCACATTCTACACACCATGTGTGTCATTGTGCTTCCACACCTTACATTCTTTTGTTGGTGATGATAACTCACAATGTCAGAGTAAAGAGGTAATGACATGGGTGTTGTCCTGGCCTCTACCTCTATCCATAGTTTGGTTGACAATGCATATTGACTTTACCTTTTGTCAGCTTTTCCCATATTTTAAAAAGTTTGGCCATGATTACACTTTCTGTTTATTTTTGCTACTGTATGTTTTGTTTGTAACTCAACTCTTCCGAATAAGAAGGAATTTGGGCCAAATCATTTCTACGACATTTGATTTTTAATCCTCCTTTATTTCATGCTAGTAGTTCAGTGTTTCACAATCAGAATATTAATTATACCTCTATCTTTGTATCGGTATAATTTCTCATTTACTTTTTTCTGTTTAGTTTAAGATCATTTTCACCCCAAACCAGGAAAACAACCCAATTCATTGAGGAAAGTGGTGATGAGAGCTGGGGGGTCCCTTTTCTATTCCAAAAAGTTCCCCTTTGTTTTAATGTCTGTCTCTGTCTCTCTCTGACACACACACACACACACACACACACACACACACACACACACACGTGCATGCACCTTTAGTGTCACATATCTATATAAATCTAGAACCTGCCATTGGAAGGAAACAAATATTTTCTTATTCCCCTGCTACCCTCTCTTCTTCCCCTGCCCCATCAAGCCTTCCTTCTTCATGTAGGACCCTCTGTACTTTCTTACCCCCACATATTTGCTTCATTAAGATCTAGATTGCAAGTATTAAGGAAATTTGATGTTTGTCTTTTTCAAACTGGCTAATTTCATGATGATTCTCATTTCCACTCATTTTCTTGCAAATAACCTGATTTCTTTCAGAAAAACTCCATTTTGTACCTTACAGCATTTTCTTTAGCCATTCATCTGTGGGCATCTGGGATGGCTCCATATCTAGCCTTTTGTGAACAGAGCTGCAGTCAGCAATGATGAGCAGGTGTCTACATGGTATGCTTACTTAGACTCTGTCTGGCATCATACAGAGCAGTATAAAAGAATCTCCTGGAAGTTGTACCGTCAGCTTTTAAAGGGAGCTCCATCTTGATTTCCGTAGTGGTTGCCTGGTTTACATGCAGGCAGAGAAGTAAGTGTTCCTCTTTCTCCACCTCCTTGCTGGCATTTGCTGCCATTCGCTTTCTTGACGGCAGCCACTCTGAGGTGAGATGGCATCTCAATACAGCTTTAATTTGTATTTCTGTGATAGTTGGGGCTAGTGAAAATTCCTTTGACGATGTAATACTCTCTGTAAGTTCTTCTTCTGAAAAATGTCTATTCTGTTCATTTGCCCATTCAATAAGATAGAATCCCCTGTCAGATATGTTATATATCTGGCAAAGGTTTCTCCCATCATTGAGGCTGTCTCCTCACCATGTTGAATACCTGCTTGCTCACTGTGTAGAATGCTTATTTCTTTTTGACACTGAATGATATCCCACTGTCTGGATACATCCAATGAAGGACATCTTGGTTGCCTTCAAATGGAGAAATTATGAATAGAGTTGCTGTAAATATTCATGTGCACAGTTTTGCCTAGTTGTGCATTTTAAAACCTTTGGGCAAAAAAAAAAGGTACTTGGACAATATAGTAAGGGTACGTTAGTTTTAAAGAAGCCTCCAAACTCTTGAAGTGGCTGACCATTTTCAACTCAGTGGTGAACCAGAGTTCAAGTTGCTCCAAATCCTCACCAGCACTGGGAGTTCACAGTGCTCTAAATTGTGTCTGTCTAATGGGAGTGTAGTGACGTCACCTGCGGCTTTTCTGTTGTACATGATGCTGAAATTCTTCTGTATTTATTTATCATCTGTACATTTCCTTTGGTGACATCTTTGGCTCATTTCTGAGTCAGGATTCTTGTTTCTCATTATTGGATTTCGTGTATTATTTGTGTATTTTGGACAAAAGTTCTCTATCAGTGGTGTCTTTGGCATTATCTCTTTTTTTCATCTATGGCTGGTCTTTTTATTCTATTGACAGTAGCTCTTATAGATGAGTAAACTAATTCTAATGAGATCTTTACTCTTGTGTTTTATTTAAAAAATCATCCCCAAACCCCAGGTCGTATAGACTTTCTCTAATATTATCATATAAATAAGTTTGGCTTTTTTCACTTTTTATTTAAACTATCTATTCTGAGTGAATCTTTGTGATGGTTGTGGGATCTTTGCCTTGATTTTGTTGTTGTTACTATATGCTACTATCTTGTTGTTCCAGTATGACTTACTAAAAAGTAATCTTTTCTCCACTATCCTGCCTAAGTTCCTATGTCAAGTCATTTGAATATTATTTCTGGGCTCTGTGCTATGTTAGATTCTATTTATCTCCTCTCCAGTGCCAAACCCTGTTGATAGCCACAATTGGTAACAGATGTTGAAGTCAGGTAAATCAGTTTGCCAACGTTGTTCTCTTCTTGATTGGGTCTGCTGGAAGAAAGAGAGGGGGAGAAGAGGAGGGGAGAGGAGGAAATGGGGAAGCAGGAAGTTTGAGTTGGGGGAAGAATAGAGGAGAGCAAGAAGAGAGATACCATAATAGAGGGAGTCATTCTAGTTTTGAGAAGAGATCTGGCACTAGGGAGATTCCCAGAGATCTACAAGGGTGACACCAACTGGCAATCTAACCTTAAATTCCTTTCCCTTATAATGAGATTGACGACTACCTTATATGCCATCTTAGAGCCTTCATCCAGTGGCTGATGGAAGCAGAAGCAGACACCCACAGCTAAACACTGAACTGAACTCCTGGACCCCAATTGCAGAGAGGAAGGAGTGATGGGCAAGGGGGTCAAGACAGGCTGGTGAAGCCCACAGAAGTAGCTGACCTGAACAAGGGGGAACTCATGAACCCCAGACTGATGGTTGAGAGACCAGCATGGGACTGATCCAGACCACCAGAACGTGGATGTCAGTGAGGAGGCCTCAGCAATTTATGGGGCCTCTGGTAGTGAATCAGTATTTATCCCTGGCATACGAATGGACTTTGGGAACCCATTCCACATGGAAGGATGTGCTCTCAGCCTAGACACATGGGGGAGGAGAGGTGGGAGAGGGAGCTGGGACTGACATATAAAGCAGACTTGTTTCTAATTTAAATAAACAAAAACAATAACAACCCACCAACTTGTCTCTAATTTTGTCCTTTCTACTCAAACTTGAGACATGCAAAAGAGGTAAAGACAATTTTTTGACTATCTATTATTTCCTTGAAGTCATTTTCTTGTTAAAAAGTCAAACAGTGTCTTAACTAAAAGAGATTTCACAAATACCAAAATAAAATTCCCATTGGCCAACATCCGTCCTGGGAAGTGTAGCGTTAGGAAGCCGAGCATGTTAAGGGCTGTGGCTTCTGTTTGGTAAAATGGACGAGAGCATTAGGCAAGGAGGACAGGAAGGTGCACATGGTACCGGAATGCAAGCAGACAAATTCATAGGTGCATTGGTGTTTGGTGAGAAACATAATTTTTGAAAACCTGGAAATTGATTTTCTAAAAACTTAATATTTGCATTCCCTGTGGCACATCTTCAAGAATACTCAAAGATGTTGAATCTTGTGTGGGGTACTATTGATGTACTGATTATTTAGCAATTAAACATCAATCTAAATATAATGACTTACGTGATGAATATTAAACTATATTTGTTATTTTTTTAAAAAAGTGTGGCCTCTGGTAGACCACATTCTATGGATAGGCAGTGGGTATGTTACAAAGGTGGAGGGTAGGAGTTAGAGGATGGATTGAGTGATATATATCAAAATATATGTGAATGCAATTTTAAAAGATTAATAAAACATTTAAGCATAGCATCAGTATCCATGTATGTTGACAGGGTTACTTCTAATTCTTTGATAGCTTTCATCTGACTTTTATAGTTTTTCTAAGTATTTTATTTGAGAATATGAATGTAAATGCTACTGTTTTTCATTTCAGATATCCATTTGTTGCTGGTATAGAGGAAATGACTGGCTTTTGTGTACTAACTTTGCATCTCACAATGTTGACATAAACCCCTCGTGAGTTGCTGTTTCTGGGAGACTTTTGTTCTTCTGTCCTTTCGTTCTTCTAGAGACACAATCATGTCCCTTGAGACCAAAGACAGTGTTATTTCTTCCTTCTCAATCTGTGTGCTTTTTGTTTTGCATTCTTGTCGAGTTGCATGAACTGTGACTTCAGTGCAATGGTGAAAAGCGGAAGCGAGGAGCATCCTGGCCTTGCTCCTGATCTCCGTGACAATGCTCCTCTTCCCTGCTATTATTAATGGATGCTTACTCTTGCTTTAAAAAGATACCTGTATCAAAATGAAATAAAGGTCTTTTTAAGGAAAATGTCTACTTCTTAATCCAAAGAAACACTGAAATGCTATGACAAGGCTGAGTCCTGACCACTGAGCTCCTTGGTGCTTGTCTGATCCATAATTCTGGTCAATACTGTACAGTACTTCTCAAGGGGAAGACTAGGTACCTATTTTTAATAGTAGGGTAACAATGTCAAGTGCCTCATTGTCTTTCATTATTTTTGTTTTGGCTTGTTTTGAGATGGAGTCTCATGGTGAATAGTTGTAGCTGACTATGAGTATCTCTCCTCCTGCCTCTACCTGTCAAACCCTGGAATCACAGGTGCATATCATCATAGCTAGAAAAAGTATACAATGCTGTATTCCTCTTACAGAACCCAGTCCTAAGATTGGATGGCATGTTTCCCTTAAGCATATTTAAAATATGAATCAAAGTGTATGAGGCTCTTTGCCTATGAAGATTTTGCTCTATCATTGAATCTCAGAAAAGTTGGTTAAGGGTTGAAAGCTTAGGTGGTTCCCCTTCACCTCTGTTAAAGGGATAAAACATTCCAGCTGAAACAGAAGTAACCTCATTACTATTAACCACATGCTTCAAACCCTGCACAACACCTTTCCACTCAGGGAGAGCATCAGAAAGGTAGGTGGCTCTGGGAAACACGCAACTTGTGTCTTTGCTATTTCCCCATGTAGATTGAGCTCTTAAAAACCAGTTGCCAGCTGTGTTCTCTATGAAACACTTTTGATGTTGAAACCTGTTTGCCCAGCAGGTGAAACATAAAATGCCCTTCCTCCTTGGAAAAACAGGGCTTTAAATGTATTGATCTGTAAAACGACATGTCTTTGCTTTGGGTCTCAAGCTTGTGAACAACTCTTAAGTGTGCCAGACAGGGCACAGAGAAATCTACAGCCATGCTGAGGAGGCAAACCTGGTTGTGTGATACTTTACCTTTACACACAGAAATGACATAAGAAAACAGCCCAGAGAAATTTCATCACAATTGATATTAGATTGCTATGCTTTCTGACTTGGGTATCTTTACTCCATCAATAACCTTAACGTTGGAAATGATTTCTGCTGACAGATGGGGGGGTCTAGCTAAAAGGGTCTCCTAAAGGAATTTCTTCACATGTATAAAACATGCCTTCTTTTAAAAAATCCTTTCAGGCGGGCGGTGGTGGCGCATGCCTTTAATCCCAGCACTCGGGAGGCTGAGGCAGGCGGATCTCTGTGAGTTCGAGGCTGGGCTGGACCAATAGCCTCCAAAACAATACAGAGAAACCCTGTCTCGTAAAAACCAAAAAAAAAAAAAAAACCAAAAAAACAAATCTTTTCTTCATCTGCTTTTCCTGCTGCTCGCTGCCACTTCACCTGGTTAACCTTCCACATAGCAATGTTTAAGAAAATGCTGCAAGAGAGTCGAAATCCACTTAACATGAATTGAGACATGCTATGTGCAGCTTTGGCAGAACATGTCTCAGCACCATCTTTCGGGAGTCAGCCCAATGATTTGTGAGGAATGAGCAAGGCAGAAGTACAGCTGCTGCTAGACACTTCTACTGGGCCTCTCAGACTGATCAACTGTGCCCTGGGCAGTTATTGAGTGAGTTTACTAGAGGATTGCAGGCAACACCCCCCCACCGCCCCTCCAAACCTGGCTTATTAGTGACATGATTGTCCAGAGTGTCTGTGAAATCTTTTATTTGATGAGGGTTCACCTGGCTTTTTGAGTACTGCTTTAGTGATCACATCTCTTGATGCCCCCTGCATGATGACATGGTGACAGTTATATTGAGCAACACTGCCCTTAGAACATTTGGTATTTCATTATTAAGCAAAATGACTGGCTGATCTTAACACCTGCCAATCCAGGCTTTAGACATCCTGGGCAAGACCTGCCAGAAGATGAATGTAAATAGTTTTCCAGGGGATGATTTCTAAATGACCAACCTGTTTGATTTTCACCTAAAGCTGATTTGAGGTAAGGAGACCTTTCTGCTTGAAACAGTCCCTCCTCTCCTAAGAACTTCTGGAAGTTACCACCTCCTCCAACTCGGCATTCTGTCCTGCATCAGACAGTTTAACTGTTAAAGCTACTCAGATATCCTTTCCTGTAGTCATCCATTAACATTTGTAAAGAAATTTGCATGACTTGGGGAATGTAATTCAACAGCTCCTGTTAGCACCTATAAGGTTAGAGGTAAAAGTTCAGAGAGGAAGAGTATATAGCCATTCTCTCCCTCCACAGTCCACAAAGACTTCAGCATCTTCTTCTTGAATAGCATCTTTCCAAGTCACTTTTTTGCTTTTGACCTGAAAGGAAGGTATCCTGCATCCTGTATCCTACATCCTGCAACCTGAATCCTTAGAGATGTTTCTTATCCCCTTCCAGGCTCTGACCTCATGATCCAGACCTCCATGGAGAGCTTTTGCTGATTGCTCTTTTGTTTCAAACTCCACAAAGAGAAATCCCCGTGGATTCCCAACAGAATCTGTACTGTCACATTTCCCAAGTATTTTTTTCAATTTAGCTATGTGCGACATCTTTGGAAAGTAACTCTGATAAATTAGAAGCAGTACTAAAATGTAGCAGCTCATACGGCCTCAGCATTGTTAAATTCCTCTACCTTATCAATAAATGGAAACTAAAAAAAAATACTTAATCTGACCTGGACCAGCAGTTCCTCTTGAGTTTAACACTGGGACTCTAAGAAGGAGGACCTGGGATAATAAAGGAGTCAAGCTGGTGTCAGGAGACTTCAAGGGTTGATGACCCAAGCCAACAAGTTTATGAGTATCACAGCTCCTTATATCCCTCAAATGAGGAAGCAGAAAACACATCAGTAGAGTTCATCAGACAGACGTTTACCAGGAGCTCAGAGAAGCTCTGGTTTCTCTTTTGCAAGGTACTTGCTGGTATACTAAGCAAAACATTTCAAGTCTCTGTCTGGAACATCCAACCACAGCTTTACAGCTAAACTGTCAAACTCCAGGTCCTGGCCTCAGCCCCCGACCCCCACAGCCCTGGCCAGTCCATTGCTGACCCTGTTATGGATGACCCAAGTAGGGAGCAAACACTTAGTGCTCCTTGTTCCATCCACAGGACCCTGAAGAGCCTTTGGCACTTCCTAGCCTTCAAAACTATTCCATACACAACAAGGGCAAGAGAAGAAAGTAAACATCATTGGGAAGTTAAGTTACCTGCAGATGGGACTATGAAGAATAAAATAAAATAGCCTAAGGTCCTTCTGTGGGGTAATCCAAGGGAACATTAAGTCTGTGCCTCCTTAGATGAACTACATGAGCCCCTGAGGTTTGTGGCCTGAGCCTAAGTGAGGTTCACTAACACCCTGCATCAGAATCAAGTAGAGACAACCAATAAACAGAACAACAAATTCCTACATCTACCATAAAAAACAGCATCAAAGCTGCTCAAGGCAGTCCAAGAGACTTCAGTGTGTCACACTCTCCATCCTGAGCCACATATATTCTACGACTTGGAAACTACAGACCCCAAATATTTTTTACTTGTATCTTTCTTTGCAGGCAAATTTTATCATCTAGCTACATTTTTAAGTGGTTTTTAAATTGTGATGTGTTCAGATAAGAATCTGCATGACTTTACTGAGCCTAATTAGAAAAGTTGTAACTCATGTTTGCATCTATGAATAGTGAGATAGTCATAAGAAGAAAGTCTAACAAAAATTATTTTAAGAATAATGAACAGTCTTTACTTGCATTTCTGGAGCAAATGTGAGTTGTGAGGAATCAATGCTTTGTATAGAGTGAAGACATGACTACTCCAAAGTATGGTTGAAGGGAGGGTTTTTATTGTAGATATGAGGGAGAGTACAGCCAAAGCCTCTGCAAGAGTCCCAAGCAGGGAAGGGAAAGTAGTAGACTAAACATGGACAGTATACTGAACTGAACCATGAGAGGAGGTGAAGTAGGGGTGAGGGGAGCAGGGAAGGAGGGAAAAAAGAGAGACTAAAGAGGAGAGAGAGAGCCAAGAGAGGGGACCAAGAGAGCATGGCCAAAAAGCAGGCATACATAGGAACAAGAAGCTGGAAGAAGGGAAGCCTATGAGCTGGAGAAATTTAGGGTAAGAGGCAGGGCGAGAAGAGCTGGGAGTAGTCACTGAGCGAACCTGTAGGTACTGAGTGGGCCTGGAGGCCAGCAGATACTTTGATATGCTAACAGGCACCACAGCCATTTGTCCTGATTTGGACCTGACATGCTTTTGTAAGGCTGGAGATGTAGCTCTGAGGCACAACACATGGGAGCCTGGCTGAGTCCTCAGCACCACAGGAGTAGAACCATCCAGGGATTTCTTTACAACCACCCCCTTCTCCTTCCATCTGCTTCTCCCTAGGTGCCTCACCACTGAGTGTTCAGCAATTTCCACAGTTCCATCACACCAGAACTCATTCTAGGAAGCCCCTGGAAAGAAAAGCTTCAGAGCTTGCACATTAAAAATAATTTAAATCCCAACATGTCTACAGATTTACTTATTGTGGTTTTAGGATGCTGCGTGTTCTAGGAGGAGTTAAGCAAGAGATTAGTATGTGGAAACATGACAGCTTCCCAGGGAGGTTAGGCTTCATTTTGTAGAAGTGTTGGAAAAATACATGTGTATGGAATTGTGTTTTAATGATCTCTAAAACATATGGAAACTATAAGCACATGTTATTTTATAGCCACAAGGAAAGTATAAGAGTATATGTTTACACTTCCCCTTCTGTCATAAAGAATCTAAGATTTTAGAAATACAATATAATTTTTAAAACTGAGAACAAAGTTCTAGAGATCTTCTTCTGCCCAGTAGAAAATGAAAGGTGTGTTGTGCGGTGATGTCTGTGACCTGCCATAGTCACAACTATTTCCAGAATATGACCAATTGAAGGTGTAAGCAGACGGTAATAAAGCTTACATGCACATGAAAATAAATACCTAAAGAAAGAAGAAGAAAAAGCCTATGTCTCCAGGATATGCTAGTCAATTGCATTTATTATCTCTAATAAATTATCTCTAATTCTCTTATTATGGCAGATCACCTGATTATTCTTATTTTAAGAATACAGAATTCTCTTTCAGAGGAGTTAAATAAAAGAGCTAAGCAACAAAACTAGAATGTAGATGACTAGATCATTTAAGCCCAGTCAGTCCAGCATTGCCTTCAGAACTGGCTACTGTCTGAATCCTCTTTTCAGAAGAGGGCACAATTGTGACTTGATGGGACATGTTTGATGCAGTGTGCTGTGCTAACTTTTTGGTGTGAGCCATTTGTGAGAAGATGGAGCTATATAAAGAGAGGTTGGTTAGGGGACCAGCAAGATGGCTCAGTGGTTAAAGACACTTAATCACCAAGTGTGAGGGCCTAAGTTCATTCCCGAGAACCCATGTAGTAGAGAGAGCCAGACTGGCCTCTGACCTCTACCTGCTCACCATGTCATGTGAGTGTACACACACACACACACACACACACACACACACACACACACACACACACACACACACACTAATCTAGGCTGGGTACACTATGCCATTTAGCTTCAGAGAGATTTTGAGACCACATTGGTGGGACCAATGTCCTGTTCCCATACAAGACAAACATTGACATTTTTTGTTACAGCAACTAATGACAAATCCTGGTTAGTCTATTTACTCTCTAGTTCAGGAAGCTACAATGTCCTCTCTTGTGCAATGGTTTGCTTTTCTGGCTTTGAGGGGGGCCTACCACCAGGCCCCAAATAAACCACACATGGAGGCTTAGTCTTAGTTATGAGTGCCCAGCCTTGACTTGGCTTGTTTCTTGCCAGCTTTTCTTAACTGATCTCAACTACCTTTTGCCTCTGGGCTTTTTTATTTTCTTACTCTGGCTGGCTGGGTGGCTGGAGGGCTGGGGGACTGGGTGGTTGGGTGGCTGGCCCCTGACATCTTCCTTCTCTTGTTGCTCTTCCTTTTCCTTGTTTCTCCTATTTATACTCTCTGCCTATCCTTGCTCCTTCCTCACTATTGGCCGTTAGCTCTGTATTAAACCATCTGGTGTTTTAGACAGGCAAAGAATCACAACTTCACAGAATTAAACAAATGCAGTATAAACCAAAAACAACACACCTTTACATCATGAAACAAATGTTCCAGAGCATAAACAAATGTAACATACCTTAAAAACATTTCATAACAGTCCACGTCTAACACAAACTAACCAAACTGTCAGCCCACTAAAAGTCATTTCTTCCCATAGCACTGGATTAATTTCTAAGAGTCTGTGCAAAGGTGCTGAAATTTCACTCTAACCTGAAGATATTCAGACATTTCCTTTCTTGTATATATGACACATCTTAGGGACATTTTGCCAGCCGTGATGGATCTGTACAGACCAGATGGATTGGAACATCTGTCCAAGAGTGGTTATGCTGATGATCAGGAGAAACTCCAAGGGAGGGACTATGAGCCCGGCACAATATCCACATGGATGGAAATGTCACAAGGAAGCCCCCTATTTTGCATACTAACTACAAATTATTTTTAAAACTTTTGAAAAAAAAGATGCCCAGATGACTTGTTCATGCACATCCTATGACTAACCAATTATTGTCAGTAACACAGAATTTACACTTAGAAATGGCAAAGAAAGAAGGGAAAAAAATAAGAGCCACCCTTACCAGGTCAAATACACACTTATCCCCTTTGTGCAATTAAAACACCCTGTAAGAAAGATGTTGTGTTCTGGGTCATGACGTAGCCTCGTTTCCACCAAGGATGCCGGTATTAACAGATGATGGACTGCTGCCATGCCTGAGTAGTGTCACTCCAGTAAGACGAGAATGCACTGCTGACTTGGGAAATTGATTGCATAATGTGATCTTTATGCAGATCAGCCATGGCTGCTCTTGACTTGACCATGACTACACACAGTTCAGGGGTTCTGAGACAAAGGGCTTCCCTTCTTTCCCAGACAAGCACTGGTGATTAATAGGTTTCCTTGATATCAGGAAGCCCTGACCAGAATGCAGCCTGCACAGATGTCTGCTGTCAGTCTCTTGTGATCTTGGGGAAGGAGAGACAAGAGTCCAAGTTTGATTGTTTCTCTATGAGCCAAATACTCAAAAGAGAGGACTGAAATGACAACAGCTGCAATGACACAAAACTATCTCCGGTATCAAACCTGTTTACTATTCCAAACATCTGTCTCCTGAAATACATAATAGATAAGATAAAATCCAGCTGTGCCTTGATTCAGTCAGCCTGTTTCTTCAAAGTGTTTAACTTCCCACACAATGATCCTGGATCCTTATCTATTAATGAGTAAAAGGGGTGAATGGAGGACATAGGAAATGCAGAATGGATGATGGGATGGCTTCGATGATCATTCTAGCTTCAAGACTGCACTTCCACTAGGTCTATGTGATGGTTAATACTCTCACTTGAAAAGACCTGGGGTCACCCAAGAGACAAGCCTTTGGGCATGCTTGTGAGAGATGAGGTTAACTGAGGTAGTAACACTAACCTTAAATATGGGTGGCATCATGCCAGGGACTGGGATCCTGAAATGAGTAAAAAGGAGAATGAGAACTGAGTGATTAGAAGGACTCATCACTCTGCATTTCTTGACTACAGAAGTAAGGCGAGCAGCTAGCTACCTCAAGCTTCTGCCTCCAGGACCCAAGAAACATGAGCCAAAATAAACCTTTCTTTTCTTAACTTGGTTTTGTTAGGTATTTTGTCATGGTAACAAGGAAAGTACCAGAGACAGTCGAATTATAAAATGGCCTTCTGGATTAGAGTATTTAATAATCTATCAACCACCCACCCACCTGCCCACCCATCCAATCATCCAGAATTAAGCATCACAGCTTCAATAAATTTTGCTACTTACATGTTAGTGTGTTGCCAAGGAAAGCTGATTTTTTTTAGCACTCTTTTTAAAAAAATTTATTTGTTGTGTATACATCCTTTTGCATGCATGCCAGCAGAGGGCACCAGATCTCATGCAAGGTGGTTGTGAGCCACCATGTGGTTGCTGGGAATTGAACTTGGGACCTCTGGAAGAACAGTCAGTGCTCTTAACTGCTGAGCCATCTCTTCAGCCCCAGAAAGCTGACATCTTTTATAGGTATAATTCTGTGAAAGCCTCAACCAGAATATTAACAATTGATGTCAGATGTTGAAGTTCTTATAAATTGTAAAATTCTAAGCAAATGTGGTGTTTTATTGACACCTACAGATAGTAGAAAGTTCCCACGCCAGGTTTCTGAAGTAAGGAGCTTTGGTCTATGCCCTAAAGAGATCATGTCTAAACAGTCTGATCCATAGTGGGTATCAGTTTCCAGGGATTGCACCTTAAGAATAGTAACAGTGATTGTAGCCACTATATAGACCAAACAACCCCAAAGAGTGCTGTAGGTGGCAGGGGTTGATGAATAATAGCAACTGTGACACAGGATGAGAGCAAGTTACCTGCCCTCATCTTTTCAGGGCTCCTATACATTGGACACTAAGGAAGCAGATAATCAAAGGCCACTTCTGAATTTCAAGTACAGCTGAGACTCCCATGCATGCGGCTGGGCTTAGACTAAGGTGACAGTCAAAACTCTAAGCTGATTCACATTTCATTAGTTTCATTCTGTGGCTGGCAACCATCCCAAACTGAAAATGTCATCTAAAATAACACGAGTGAGCGCGGGGATAGGTGAAAGCTTAGAAAAGCAAGAAAGCAAGCCTTGAACCTAGAGAGAAGCAGCCTTTCCTGGGGCAATACAATGCATGTCTGACAGGACAAGCGCCTCAGCACTTCAGTCAGACCCGACATGCTGAGGTCGGCCATCTGCATTCTGCAGACAAACATGTCATCCCTTTATTGACTATGCTGTATACACTTTTTATTCAAAGATCATTCACCTACATGATGTCACATGAGCTCAATGATAATGTAGTCGGTGTGGGTCATGCTGCCCCAGCTTTGGAAATAAAGAATTTGGGATGCAGAGAAGTTAATGGCATTGTCCAAGATTACACATAACCAGTAAAGGTTAGAACTGGGACAGGAGCCAGAAATCCTGATTCTTTTCAAGGTCTTGCTTTCATCATCCCCTTGTTGTGCTGTGATTCATATTATGAAGAAATTAATCACTGGATTTATTCTAAAATAGAAAGGAGTTAGGTATGGGGTGCACGCTAGTAATCTCAGGTCCCTGGAGACTAAAGCAGGAGGATTGCAGAGACTTCACACCACATATCCAAGCCCCATGGATTGCCACTTCGTCACTTTCATGTTTTCTTTCTGTGTCAAGTTACACTCCTACATTTCTGAGTGTTTGCTCATTACCTCACTCCAAATTCACTGGGTTTATCCATGGCTGCTAATGTAAAACAACCCGGGAGCTTGCTTCTCTAGCCTGGAGATGATCCTTAGTGCAACTAACATGGTTTAAACTGTAGCTGTGCTTGTCATTTCGATCTCAATCACTTCAATCTCAGGTCCACACATTCAGGACAGCCACTGATCTATCTCAATAGGATTTCTGACTGTTAAGCTGATCATGGTGGTATATGCCTGTCATTCAAGCATTCAGGAACTGAAGCCAGAACACTTCCATCAGTTCAAAGCCATTCCAAGCTACGGTGTAAGTTCAAGGACAGCCTGGATCTACAGTGAGACCTTATCTCAAACATACATACACATGCATACATGCATGTACACATAAACTAACAACAAAACCAAATAAACCTCTGGTAGACTTGCCTAGATTGAGTACAAGTCAAAGCCAGTTTAGGAATAACAAGTTAAAAAGAAATTTTAAAAAAGCAAAAAAAAATTAAAACAACCAGAAAGCTATGAAAAGTTTGACAATTGAAGGCATAGAAACAATCAGAAGCAAACTGAGTATGGAAAGTACTTGTTTGAGGGGTTTTTTATACTCAGAAACCCTGCTCCAGATACTTAAAAAGACATGTGCAGATTGTGATACAGCATAAAATGTAACAGTTAATGCTCTGACATTAATGTAATATTAATGACTCTGACAAACCAAAAATAAGTCTTGCCAGCACTTTGAAGAGGTAGGAATTCATGAAATGCATTTCGAATGCTACCTCTCCAGGACACTTGAGAATACCACAGAGTAGCTCCATAGACATCCTATGTCCCCCAGAATAATGGACAGCTGATCTCACACCGATAAGCCTTTTTATTTCTCTGGGCCAAATCACAATCATTTGTGAGTGTCACTTGATAATGGGCAATCCTGACACTTTCTCATTTCACAACTCTTCACACTGACATACCCCATGGTGGTTCATGACATGTCCTGACAGTGTAGGAGCACTTTTTCATAAGCAAGCCTAAAATCCCCATGGTCAAGTCATGAATAGCAACAAAATTTATAAGCCTCTTGAACTGAGTCTAGCCATTCCTGTGACAGACACTGAGCGAGTACTCTCATCAATGGCACACATGCCCAGACACCATCTACTCCTGCTTCCTTGAAAACAGACTTCATTTTGACAGCAGATCCTTGCTCCTGCCCAGCCTGCTTCTTCACACATTGTTCCTGCTCATAGGTAGAAGCCGCTGGCATGCATGGTACTTACACATTCATTAAGCCGATAACAACATTGTTGGCACAGGATGCGACATCCACACCTCTGAGACAACGCTATAGAGTTTGATGATGTCTCATCATCTAATCTCAGGGGCTCTGCAAGAGCCCAGAAGCTGTTGTCTATAGCAACAGTCTTGCACACTGCAATTGTGTCACTTACAGCAGGGACAGTGGAATAGTAGCAGCTGGGGGAACCGAGAACTGAGAGATCCATAACTAGACAGAGGAAACAGAGACATGACAATGGGTTGGTCGTATCTGGAAAGTGCTTTGGGGTTAAGGATAAAAGCAGAACATGCCTCCTTTCCCACTGGCTCAGGCTTGCATCTACCAGAAGTCAAGATGATGAGGAAGACCTTGCAATGCTGTGTGGACAGCACTTAACTCATGCTTGATAATGAAACCCAGAAGACAGGAATGTCCTCCAAGAGACAGAGGCTGACTTCACATGGGTTTAACTTTTGCCAGTTCTTGACTTTCTTAGCTTGACTTAGGTCATCTGATTCTTGGCTTTGGAAAATGATCCGAGGTGTGTGCCTATGGCTTCCAACTTTATTCAGTTGCTTGTCTCATTCACTGATACCCCCCACCCCAGGCCTTTCTTTGATTCCATTTGGCACTGTATATTTTAATTATATTCATCTCTGTAGGTAAGACAACACACAAGGAAAAATAGGTAGAACTTGAGCCTAAGACTGCATGTTGTTACTTTTTTCGGTCTTATTTTTCTTGTTTTGTGTCATTATTCTTCTTAGATTTGCTTCTTTTTTTTCCCACTAAATCCAAGTTAAGAGTTTTGTCAGTTCTCAAGAATGAGTAACTCACACTAGCCAAGTAGCAATCTTTATAAGCTAAAATGTATGTCAATTAAAAACTAAATTGTTTTATTTTTGCTAAACTAAATTGTTTAGATTTTTTTAAAAAGGCAATGCAAAGTGTTCTGGCTTTTTTGAGATTGGACAGCACACTGGCTAATTGGTATTGATTTTATCTGCCAATCTAGATATACTCAAATTTAGAAGCAAATTCCTACAGTTTGCCTTTTGGTAAAATGTCACGAATGCATTACATACTTTGACAACGGTCTTTGTAAATCAATTTGCACTTATTAGATTTATTTAAACGATAGCATTAGAATTCCATGCCAAGATTTAATTTGGTTTAAAATAACTCTCTACATGCAGAACATTTCCAGTGGTGGAGAGATTTCCCAATTATTTTCATGTCACCAATGTTAAATATACTTAAATGACTGACTCACCTGCAAGTTGTGGGTTGTGTGAAGGCTCATCTGGTTAGCAGGGCATGTGTTTTACCTGAGGTCAATTACTAAGGAGCAAACAAGGGAAAATGAAGAATTAAAGCCAAATGAAGAGCAAAGGGTCATGGTGAAGGCATTATAAACTTGATCTTGTTGACTGGCCTTTGCTTCAGACCTTATGGAGCCAAAATGCTTTGAATTCATGCAGTGTTCACAGGCTGGGCAAGTATTCCATCTTAAATGTTCTGGGCCACTCACAGGTCTCTTTGCAAGAGTTGATGTCTGATCATCAGCTGCAGATTTGCTGACCCCCACCCCACATGATTCTGAGAACACAGCTTTTGCTCAGGTTGATCTTTGCATAAATTATCTCTTGATTTAGTTCCTCACTCTTGACGACAAACTGAAGCTAACAATTTATGGTGGCTTGGGTAAGAACAGCCCCTGTAGACTGACGTATTTGAATGTGTGATACCAAGTTACTAGAACTATCTGAGAAGGATTAGGAGGTGTGCTCTCAAGGGAGAAGCATGATACTGGAAGTAGACTTTGAGGTTTCAAGACTGTCATCATTCCCAGTGTGTTCTCTCTGACTCCTGCATACTGACTATGATGTATTCTCTCAAGCTGTTCCTGCTCTACCAGTATGGACTCCAATCCTCTGAAACTGTACTCCTAATTAAACAACTTTGTAAGTTGCCTTGGTCATCGTGCTTTGTCACACAGAAACCGCCCTGACCTCGACCTTGTCCAAAGACTAACCGCACCTTCAAAAACCCACACACATCCACCTCTGGTGTCAGAGCAGAACCAGCCAGGGGAGAGGAGAGAGCAGAACCTTCTCTGGTGGGAGCCTTTCTTAGGAGGTTTTCTTGAACCTTTTTGGAGCCTGTTTAAAGTTTCTTTATATCATTGAACGAGTCTCTGTGTTGTCAATCCCCGACACCCTCCGCACGTTCTCGGACACAGGCCGCGCAGCAGACGTGACACTAACCTAAGTCTGTTCATTTTCCCAGTCCTACACTGGCTCAGTTAATGGCTGGGGCTCTACATTAGTCCTGACCGATTGCCTATTTAAAATCTAAGGTTCTCTAAGACCTGGATCCACTGGAACTTTCAGAACTGTGGTAGTAGAAAGAAAGGTAGTTGAAACAACTACCATTTATTTTGCCTCGATTATACCAAGTGTAGACTTTTCATGGAAATATTTCTATTTCATAATTCAATTTCAAATAACAGATGCACAACAGGGTCTTAGTGTATGAAATTCATTCTTTTGGAGGATTTATTGAAACTATTAGAGTAGATGAGATCTCTTAGGTTGAGTGAAAAGGTTGGGGAGGTCCTGAGTGCTTAGTACTGACAATGATGTAGTTCAGTAGAAAGTGTGCCCTGGGGATGTCCCTCTTCAGACCCTAATGTTTGCCAGGAGCGGGCTCAGAAGACTGACTTCTTATTACCCTTCACTTTATTAATTACCAATTTTAACATTAAAGGAAAAATGTGCACTGATGATGACAGAGGCAGGCAATTACTTTTCATGTGGAGGTAGGCTTTAGATAGATTAAAAAATACAAGAATGTGAAATACTAAAATTGTGCTTCTTCATATAAATTATGCATATTTTATTATTTATAAATTATGCAGATTAAAATTAGCATGTTGATGATTTCCTGATGTGGAACAAATTTAACTGTTTTTTTTCTGAGGATTATTATATCAGATCCAATATCAAAATCTAAAAACCAGGACTCTTTCTGTTGCAAACATTTTCCAGTCATGAGGGAATGGAAAAGCATTCCCATTTACAATTAGCTAAAAAATAGAGCTAACAACAATAAATATAAGTAGAAATGCACAAAATACTTAAAGGAAACTTTTAAATGACACTACAGCATACTAATGCTAAAATACACAGAAAGATCAATCTTGATCTTGTCTTTAGAAAAACTTAATTTCAAAACCAGTATATTTTTCTACAATATCACTACAAACCCAAGAAAACACAAATAAACTTATGAGTGGATGGTAACTCAAAAACCTTAGAATGAGGACTGGAGGAAGGTATACACAAAAAATTATGTAAACTAAAACAATTGACTTACCATGGCACTGTGAGTCTGGCATGAAGAAAAAAAAAGACAAAAATATTTTGTGTGGGAAAATGTCACAACATCTTTTGGATACTCTTACACCCACGTTTTAAGAGGTTTAATGATTGGTATGGTTTCTATACAATGAATGACACTAGACTCACCAGTAATTGATAAAAACATACCAATGCAGAATTTTAGTAGGAAAACTGGCAGGAGCATGCCTCCTGGGAAGACTAAAGAAGTAGCTTAAGACACAAATCAGATGAAGGCACTATATCCCCCTCCCAGGTTCCAAACGTTGTAGCAGGTACACCATACAAGTTAAAACACAATTCCACAAAAGTGTTTAATGCTTCCTTGTGCTTTTTAAAGTTGTAGACACTTCTAATCAAACAAAACAACCAGTCAGTAAAATGTAAAACGATTCTGTACATACATACACATGTAAAAAATACAATTCTTACACATGTATAACATGTACATATTATACTTATAAGGGTTATCCTTTTATTCTACTTAGATAATGAAATTAACATAAATGCCATATCAAAATCCAACTAAAGCAAAAATTTAAACTTAAGTGACAATTTCTTTTTCTCTAGAGCTCAGAGGGAAACAAGAGAACTCTAGAAATGGCTTCTGATAGCATGAGAAGAGTTAGGAAATAACATGAGGGAAACCATGACTGGCAAATCAGTCCCTGTCTCAAAACACACAAAACTTTTCAGAGTTAGGCTAAATTTTACAATAGCAATAAGAAAGGCATTTTTCTAAAAGACTTTCCAATTTTCTTATCAGCAATTTTAAGAAGAAACTCCTTTTCTGACTTTTGAGACAACCTTTCACCATTCTGCATCTTTTGCTTGCCCTGACTCTAGAGTCCTTCCATTTAAAGTGGCTGGAAGATGATCTTCTTTAAGCAAAGCTTCTAAGTAGGCATCAACCTGCTGGAGGTCTCCCGCTGGACCGCCCTGGAAGAGAGAAACCACAGTCACTCCAGGGGGAGAAGCTCAGCTGTTACTCCTGTCATCCCGGCAGCCACCTGCAGTCATCCTGGTGATTCATGTAGCAACAGCCCTACATCACATCTGATTGATGCTCTTAACCTTTGCAAATGTTTTCTCTCATTTAATCTCATTTTTTGCCTACAAGTGGTTAAGGATTTGAATAATGTTTTCTTCTTCAGAGGAAGTTAGTATTTTTCTCTTTCAGGAATTGGCTCAAGTGGTGTTGACAGAAGCACAAATACAATTACTATAATGGGAAACTATTCAGCATTAATTATCTTTTTTGCTATTTAATGGTGTAGCTTTTTAAATCGCTTGTCAGATCACTGAAACTAAGGGGGATTTCTCTCCTGGCAGTATGCTAAAAATTAAGGAAGTATCTTCTGTGTCTCATTTTGTATTTGGTATAGAAGGAAATCCTGATAAAAGCTTAAAATGATGGTATCAGAGAAGAACTCCCACATCAGAATTTCATAACAGAGACCCACACAGTCTGGATTAAAATCCATGTTCACCCTACTCTGTTGTAATGCACAGTGAATTTCCCCAGTCCCTTCAAGGACAAAGTAATTCCCAGTCCTCTGGGTTCTCTATGGAGTCTCAGTTCCTGCCTTCTCATGGTTAAGAGAGACTTAACTCATGACCCATATCTAAAGCCAAAGTGCACAGACTCCTTAAACTCATTTCAGATTCCCCATTTATTTCTAGAACTCACAGAAAAACTTCACAACTTTCTACACTACATTTAAATTTTTGATATAGCCAAGATTTCTATGTGCTACATAGAAGCTGGACCTACAGACCTGGAGGGATGTGGGAAAGTGGCATGATACACTTGAAAGACCATGTTTTCATGAAAGCAATCACTATGAACAATCAATATGTGCCAATTAAAAGGAGAGAACCAATCCTTATTACTTCAATTCATCATAGAAGCATACAAACAAAACTGATAATTATTCACATTTATGATCCCTCTTGGGTTTTGTTTAACTTCTCCCTCTAGGATTAAGAGAATTAATCTTTATTTATGTGTGAAGATAAAACTGCACTCACTTTCAAAAAGTTGAAAATATTTAACTACTGGACACATGGTATTGAGAAGCTGATTGGCAGAATGGAGGATTACCTAGGAAACGGAGCTCTGGGCATGACTATGTTAAGTGAGGTGGGAAGACCCTCCCACTGTAAGTCTGGGGATGTAAGTGGATAACAGAACCTAAGCAGCACCGTGTAGTCACTGCTTTCAGCTCTTGACTGTGGATGCAACGTGATCAGCCTCAAGCTCCTTAACTTTCATGAAGCACTACATCCTGGCAAGGTACACCAAAGTACACTCTTCTCTCTCAAGTTCATTTCCTCAAAGTATTTTATCACAGCAAAAGAAAAAAGAAAGACAACCAGCAACTAACAGCACAGACAAAGACTCTGGGGTTTATTTGGAGAAAGAAGTACAGAAGAATCCAAACGTTGTAATCTGTGCCTTGAAAGCTAATTTACTTCTGATGTACATGGTTAGCCAGACCAGATTGCTGCTCAGACCTCAGTGGAGCAGCAGCCCTACCCCCTCACAGAAAAGGTCAGGTATTCTTCTGAAATTATTATTAGGAACTAACCAAATACCAGATTTCCAGGTTCCTAGGTTTCATGCCTGGAGAAGTGAGTTTTTATCAAAGGGCATATATTGATGGCCACACATCCTGTCCCCCATCTCTTTCCCTGCCTGGCCCAAGACTTATACTTTGAAGCACCACTTACCATCCCACTTGTTCAGAGAGATAGATGAGATCCCAACACAGCTATGTTGCATTGCCTAGCTCCTCTTTTCAGAGAACTCACCATACTGCTCTGTAGTAGTGTTAGGGTCTGAACTCTCCCCGGAGCCCTACTCTTGTGTTGTCTGTTGTCTGTCTGTCCCCAACAATCTGTCACGGTATCCCTCTTGAGCCCAGATCTCAGCCCTTCCATATTATGGTACCATAATTAGCAGCAGGGACTGCGCTAGGCAGTTGACCCACAGCACACTGTTAGCAGAGATATCCAGACACAGGCAAGGCTATCCCTACTCCTCACACTGTCACTCACCAGATGAAGCTTCTGCAGCAGCAATACCAGCTTTGCACGAAGGTCGTTGAGTCTCTCCTCAGCCTTTTCCCTCTTCAGTTCACACTGTCCCAGAAAAACTTCATTAAGTAGTCCTCTCCTGTTGGTCTCATAGATAAGGGACTGCATTTTTCTCTTGAGTCTTTTCTCATACTGAGGCATGTAGATAGTCTGGATCTGAGAATGTTTTTAAAGAACACTCAGAATACTTTTAATACACTATTATTTTCCCATAATACCACAAGGAAATTTCACATTCCAACCCTGCACACACTGGCTAAGAATCAACTCTGATACTTGAACTCTCAAGTAGGAGGGGGAAACAGCATTTGGACATAATTATCACAGAAAGAGCAAAGAGGCACAGCACAGTAAGTTTAACGACCTTGGCTTTGGAATCATGAAGAAAGCCCATAGAGGTAGAGCTTGTTCTCTCATCTCAGTATAAAG
Source organism: Mesocricetus auratus (assembly GCF_017639785.1). Classification (NCBI taxonomy): domain Eukaryota; kingdom Metazoa; phylum Chordata; class Mammalia; order Rodentia; family Cricetidae; genus Mesocricetus; species Mesocricetus auratus. Next base: position 43,772,269 of record NW_024429192.1, read on the forward strand.
TCATCTCAGACACGGGTACCTCAGAGGCACTGACAGATAGATGACCAGTTGCATGGAGTGTCTTGATGATGATGTAGTGCTGAACTCATTTGTAGTGTCCAGAGCACAGAGGCTGCAGAATAAGAATTCTACTCTCATGCTCTTAAAGAAAAAAAAATCCTGATGTATTGAAGGGCTCCAAAGCCCCTCAAGGATTTAGGGTCTGGGTTGCTTTCCAAGGTGGCATGCTGCTCCTGCAGGTCCCTCGTCCATTTCAGGATAGTATTATCTACTTGTATCAACATTTCAAGAGGACCAGGGGAAATTTGGAGAAAACAGATACAGGGCAAAACCCATTTTGATGAACATTTAGGTATTTCTATCTTAAGATTTCTGTGTTCTAGTACTGGCTAGGCGACAAGGAACTATAAGGTAGTCTCCTTCACTGTCTAGGCCTATACCCCGAAACTTCACCACTCTCACTCACATAGATTAAAGTGAGCAGAGTTCCCCCACATCATCTGCAGCATGTATCTGCTAGTCACACTGATCTCATGACTTTTTCTTCTATAAAACCAAATGTTTAAAACCTTACCTGCCCATAGCTCTGCTTGATAAATATTTACTAGTAACTTCCTAAGTCAAGGCATTGAACTTAATTATTAGGATGCAAAGATGTATGAGGCAGACTTTGCCCTCAAGCAGGTTTCAGTTGGCAGCAGGTGGTAGTGCAATTATCCAGTAATTCTATCTTCTGTAAGGACTATCTCTGTGCCACCAGCTGGGGCGGGTGTTGTAGTGGAGAGGGTATGTGATTCTATTAAATTAAACAGCTCTATGCTTTGCCATAGCAGGAAAAAGGAATCAGCCTAGGTGTCCAATAATGGATGAGTAGATAATAAAATTATATGTTGATATACAACATATTACATAGCTGGAATGAAAAATGAAATTTACAGGAAAATAGAGGGGAACTAGTGAGCATTACACTGAGATGACTTGGGCTCAGAAAGACAAACACATGTTCTTTCTCATATGAATATCCAGGTGGGAACAAACAGGAAAGGGGCTATGGGAACAGAAAAAAAGGGGTGGAGAAAAGGATGAGATGGAGAAGACAATGGAGTGAAGTAGACATGGAAAATACTGGGGTGAAGGGGTATATGTACTGAGAGGTGAGGTGGGGCAGAACACGGTGAGAATCATCAACATGTATGAAACGTCCGTATGAAACTTGGTACACCATAAGCTACTTTAATCAACAAGTAAATTAAAGTCTCCACCTGTACCACGGTGACTCCGCTGATGTTGGTAATGTTCCCTCTGATTACCTGTGTTTTTCATCAACTCAGCTAAGTGGAGTCTCCCAGAATGCTCCATACTTACAAGCTGAAGCCATGTGTGTACTCATGTAGCATGTTGAAGAGATTTGTTAATTGTTATGTAAACCAACCTTAGACTTTTTTTTCTCAGAAGCTTAAACTGCCTGGGAGCTTGTTTGTTTTGTTGTGATTCCACGACAACTTCTGTTTTAATCTAGTGTTTCAAAGATTCGGAGAATATATTTATTAAAAACTGAGAATTTTATTTCTTGTTCAAACTGAAGTCCTACTCTGGTGCTCCATAAGCTCTAGCTGTGGGAACATTTGCCTTTTCAAACCCAAAAGGATGTCACTTTGTGACATCTCATATACTGCACATTAATCTAAGTCTCGATAAGGACGGGAAAATTTGATTTCTCTCCAAACCTAACATTTGAAAACGTGTATTATTTCCTCTTTGGAACACAGGGTCATTTAGATTTCAGGATATACATGGCTGCATGGAAGAGAAGCTTACCTTGTTGAGACATGTTTTGAGCTTTTTGTTTGTAGACTCTGGGCATTGCTCCAACTGTTTTCATAAGCAATAACGGAAAAGGACATTAACTTTACATAGTGATCTGTTTGGAACATGGTTAGAACATTGTCGTTTCCAGTATAGAAAAGCATCCAAGCTTGGAACCAGCCAACACTGGTCCTAGGGATGTTTTAAGCCTGGACTAATTAAGTTGAGTCACTAAACTAGACCTAACTGACTTTATCATTTTCTTTAAGAACTAAGGCAGCCTACAAAAATAATAAACACAGGATTATTTAGCAATCTACAGATGAAACAAATCAAGGTTAAGAAAAATGAAAGGACAAAGGCTATGTGAAGAAGGTATGTTTTGGATGGAAACAGACTGGGAGTTGGTGGTATATTGGGCAGGATGACAAGAGATTATATGATGTCACCTGGAAATGGCATTTAGCAGAGACTGAAACAGGGACCAGGAAGAAGCCCTCAAACATGGTAGCATCCAGAATTCAAACAGAAAATAGTTACTGCAACAGTGATGGGGTTGTGGGGGAAGAAAGCAAAGAAGTAAGAGATGTATGGCCATGGAGACTAACAAAGGAAACCCTTCAGGGAGGAAGGAGAAAGCTGGGTCGAAGGCCTCTGGGAAGTCAGGCACAAAATAACTACTGCATTTGTCAACCCAGAGACCACCGGAGACCTCGACAGGAAGGAACTCAATTAAGTCATTCAGTGGAGGTCCATGAGAGAGGCTGAGGTGAGAGAAGAAGGGGAAGAAACAGAAGCAATGATTACAGATTAGAACATTAAAGATGTCACTTGGAATCAACTGGGTACATGACACCTCTGTCCTATTAGTAATGTGCTCTTTTTGTTGAGAGCCTTCCCTTGTGCATATGTCAATTCTACAATCAATACCAACCATGGTGGTAGAGAAGAGCATCTCAGACTCCTCTTACAGCCTGGACCAGGGATTCCTCACTCACCATCACCTTCACAGGTAGGATACTAAGCTCCACTGGATTTGGACCAGGGCCTTCATGAGTTTCACCCTCTGTATCTGAAGTAGCTGTCCCATGTTTGCTTTCCCATCTTACAAGGTACTGTCACTGTCACCAAGGGGAACTTTGGTGAATGCATTGTCTTCATCATTCCCCATGGTGTTTAGAAAGAGTGGAACTCTGAGAACCTAACAAGGCTGATCTATGCAATCCTAAACTCAGAATCTCAGTACAAGGGGATGAGGTAAGAAACTATCGTGGGCGAGAGACGGGTTGGTTTGAATGAGAATGGCCACCTTAGGTTCATGGTTGGTCCATGGTAGAACTATTTGGGAAGTATTAGGAGGTGAATCCTTGTTGGTGGACTTGGGCTCCAGACTCAGTTAGATCTCTCTGCCTTGTGCTTGTGGATCAGAATGGACGCTGTCAGCTACCTCTCTGACATCATACCTACCTGCCTGCTGCCATGCTCTCCACCATGATGGTCACAGACTCATCCTCTGAACTGTACCCACAAATGAACTCTTTCTTCTGTGATCTGCCTACCCATGATGTCTTATCACAGAAATAGAAAGGTAACCAAGGCAAGAGGGAAGTTATTCCAAAAAAACCAGTCTCAGTCTGTAAGATTGTCTCTGCCTTACTTGGCCTGTAATCACAATGACTTCTCACATACCTGGTATGGGACCTCTGCCTCCGTCCATTGAAAGCTTCCCTAAGTTCTCTTCTGTGTGAGACTCTAGGCTTTTCTCCACTGAAGACTGAATTCAGGCTATTCTGTCATTCACTCAGTTCCAAAATAGGCAGCTTACCTCAGGACTTGTTATGAGTTCTTCCAGAGATGTGCACTCAGATTCGGATGACAGGTGAAACTCAGGAATGAAATAAAGAAGAATCTCTCTAGGAAGATGATCATAACAGAAACAGAAGTATACCCGGCACAGAGAAGTAGCACCTGCCCATCAGAACATGGTATGTCTCTTAGCAAAGACAGATGTTAGTTCCTAACAAATATTTTGTTTTCACCATTGACATCAAAGTGCTCTTCAGAAAACTGACTGGGTTAGGAACTCTGGTGTGGTTCTATAAGGGCAACAGCAGAGAGTGAGCTTCCCGTGATGGACACGCTCTGAGTCTTGGCTGTGTCAACACTATCTCCTTGATTGTGGTTCTGTTCTGCAGTTTTTAAAGACATTGTCATTAAGATACATCAAGCAAAGGGCATACTTTTATTTTCATATTATTTCTTTAAACCAGACATTTTATTTTATTGTGTATTTCAAAATTAAAAGTTCATTAAAGGAATAAAGAGAAAGGAAAACCAAAAGAGAAAAAAGAGAATAGGAAGGGAGGTGAAGCAATAGAAAAGACTAGAAAAAAGGGGAAAAGGAAAGAAGGGGCTGGGTAGAGGCTTTAGTGGGTAAAAGAGAATTATGGGAACTGGTGTTTTGACCCCCTGCACCCACATAACTGCCAGGTGGACAAGGTGGCCCACCTTAATTCCAATGTTCCAGAAGCATCATATACCCATGTGTACACACACACACACACACACACACCTCCCCCACACAAATACATGCTCACTACATAAACATGCAAACACATATACAAAAGCACACATACCACAGATACATTCCTGCTGACAGGGGGTGGGGGAAGGAGACAGGAGAAACTGAGAGACAGAGACAGAAACAGGAGAAATACTTTAAAAGATAAAAGGATTCACAGTACCTAGAAATCTGCATCTAACCATTCCAGAAAAGTCCTGCACCCATGTGAATATTCTTTTCTATAGACAATTCAGCATTGAAAACCTCCTGGAGGAAAATAACTACCACAGGGTTACTGACTCTATTGACCTCCCACCAAGAATAAAGGTGCTTAACTACCCAAAGCAATTCCCTTCATTAGAGCCTGCAGGGCTAGTCTTAAAATTCACAGATGGGCCCAATGTGGTGGCATAGCCTTTAATCCTAACACTTGGGAAACTGAGGCAGGGAGACAAAGAGTTCAAGAGCATCTTGAGCTGCATAATGAAACCATGTCTCCAAGAACAACAAACAAGAAATCACAAATGGATGCTAGTCTTTCCAGACAGTGGGGTCCCCTCATCTGAAGGTATTTCGTTTTCCTGGAATGCATCAGGTTTTTCTGGGATTAACTACTCATGATAGGAATTTCATTCCTAGGAGAACATGGAATGTAGAATGTCTGCCGGCCTCTGAAAGGTTTTCTTTCTGATGTGTTCCCTGTGTTCAACCTTGTGTGCCATTCTAAAGCAAGTTGCTGCTAAATAGCTCCTCTGTTGGGAATTCTGTCCTTTAAAACTGACTCAAGAGAAATACAGATGATGCTGCAATCTTCAGTCTCCAAATATGTACACCTAAACCTCATTTTTCTGCAAAATTAATTCAACCCCCAAAGTCAAACACTAAAAGAGGATATAACAAGAATTCATACATGTAAGTCTGATTATAACTATTTAACTGTTCCTACAACTTCCTGCAGTTATTGGCGTAGGTCCCTTTCTCCTACATACTCTTTAGGGACAACTTTTGTTCCAAGGTCTATCACTTTTAGCCTCGCTTAGCCTCTCCAATTTCAGGTTTTCTTTACTGCGTACACAACCAGCCACCTCTAAAGGAGGCAGGGCTGGAAACACCCTAGGGATCAGTGCTCATTAAGATGACTTTGTTCTCTAGGCAGATGGTTTCTGGGAATGCTTAGTATTCCATTGTTGCTTAACAGCAGAAGGGGATGCGCTTTAAAGTTTTGGTGCACTCAATCAAAATGTCCCCTTTGATCACATGTAACTCATTAAAATCAACAGTACCAGTCAGTGTTACACTTCCACGAAGAAAAAAAGACTAGCCAAGGGAAAAATAAGAAAGATGATGAATTTATAAAGAATGTTTAAAAAGAAAATTAAATGACAATACATCCAAACTCTGGTACAACACACTGAGTTACAGTGTAGTATGCCGATAAAGATGTCCACCTACCCATGGTCTTAATTCATAATAATTCTTGGGTGGATATCTCAAATATTATAGAGGCACAAAGGTGATAATTATTACTATCAAGAAAGTCTGATTCACTTTCAGCAATGGCCCTATCACTAATTATGTGCTCCTACCCACAAACTTAAAATCATCTTCATATATTTATTCAGATATATACAAGTATACACATATATATCAATATATATAAGTGTAATTGATTGCATACTACAAAAGTCCAAGTAGCCAGTGGATACTCCCGAATCTTAATATCCATAAACAAACCAGGCTAAATCTATGGCCATCTATTCATAAGGCTAAGAACAAAAAAGAAATAATTCTCTGGAAAGAATGAAGAACTATTGAATAACCCCATTTTTTCAGACATTCTGCTGACAGGCATGACAGTAAGATACTGACATCCATCCATCCATCCATCCAACTCACTCCACTAGTGGCCTTTTCTATCTTACATGTACACAGCTGAGTGTATCTTATTTGTCTCCTTTCTGGATGACAACTCAGGCACAGTGTGTGCTTAGCATGAGCTATGAGGGTAGTGCTAAGACTTTACTGCCCTATCAACTACTTGTCTCATTACACAGAACCAAGTACCCTTCAATCCTCTGGGGCAGGACTGATGTTAGGCCTGACTCCTGAAGGAAAGCTTGTATAGCTTCCACATCCAAGAAGACAAAGTCCTTCATCCCCCCAGTGCTGCCACAGGGACTCTGCACATCAGTATATTTGAGTCTATAGTGGCTTTTGCCTCCTTTCCCACACAGGACAGCACCTGGGTTTTAATGGGGGCTGTGGCTAGCTTTTCTTTCTTCTCCTTTCCTTCATCCTTTCCTACTCTGGAAACTCTCCTCTTCAAGGGGATTCATTCAGTCTCTAAGAAAATTAAAGCCTTAAGGGGCAAATGACTCCCGGCAGGATATGTTGCTAGATTTTTCTTTGCCCTGCCAGGTCCCACTGCCACTTTAGCCCCAAATAAACACACAGACGCTATATTAATCATTAAACTGTTGGTCAAAGAATAGGGCTTCTTATTGGCTAGCTCTGTTTTATTATTAACCTATAACTACTAATCCATGTATTTCTACACGGCCTTATCTTACCAGAGAACACCTGGTGCAGCCTATCCTCCTGGTCCCTCCATGGCGTCTCCTTCTGCCTACCTTTCTCAGAATTGTCCTCATCTCCTAGTCCCACCTATTTTCCTGTTCTATTTTCTATTAGCCAAACAGTGTTTTATTCATCAACTAATAAGAGAAACATATATACAGAAGGATATTCCCCCATAAAGAATAGGTTTTGAGTTTTTCCTGGCTCAAAACTCCACACCTCACTCAACAAATCTTTGAATCCAGCAAAATCAATGGTGCCCACTGAGTGAGTGGGTCTCCTCCTCCTTGCCCTCCCCTCCCCTATGTCAGCTCTCTCTGACAGCACAAATCTGAATACAGTCTTCTATGGTATTGATGGTAAAGCCCTCTCCTGTTATCAGTTCCTGTTCAGAAAGACCCAGAATCCCCAATCCTTCCCATTCTCTCCTTAGGAACTGAGCTTAAGACACCTACATTCCTCAAGTGACCATATCTACAAATGTTAACATTCAACTGACCAAAAAGTGAACCAGTTTTCTTCAAGTTCCTTATCAAAAAAAAAACACATAAAAATAGACTTTTAAAGGCCATGAGAATGCCACGCTTGTCTTTGTGAGTAGAAAAGAAATTATGAAATTCAGTAAAACTTCTTTATTACATTCAAAGGAAGAATACCATACAAATGTACAGCCATCATACTGCTGCGCCACATACAAATAGGCAGTTAGTGACCACAAGCATCTTTCAAGGGACTATTAACCTGTGGTATATCTAATTGAAAATAGCGGGAAAGATCATAAAATTATTCCACTGAATGTATTTTTTAAAAAAATCTCCAATTGATAGAAAATCAAAATAAAGCACAACAGCATTGGTCACTGCTTACTTCAAACATCCAACAAAGTATGTGGAAAAACTAGCAATTACTCTTACTTTAAATTAGACATTAGTTTTCTGGCTGTTTCCTTGGCAGGTGTACTTTGAGAAGGCATCGGAGAAGAAGACAACTGATGATCACCATTCTCGGAGCTGACTTTGTGTCCAGAGTGTGGACTGAAATCTTCCATTTGCATCCTGGGCAAGCTGGTGTTTACAAGGTAAAGAATAACCGCATTAGATCACACCCATTTCAGAAACAGTCGTATGCAGCACACGAAATGTCAATACACAACAAACAATAGCACAGGCATCCGTGTCACACTCAGGTTTTCACGTGTGTAATTACATAAAAGTCTTATAGTGATAATCATTTATTTTCATTCATTGCTTCAAGGTTTTAAGATAGCATCAATTAACAAAATTGGTGATAGTTCATTAATTATTTAGGACAGTTTTGAGGCAGTGTCTTATGTAGCCCAGGTCTGCCTTGAACTCATGATGTAGCTGAGATCGCCTTGAACTCTTATCTTCTTGCCACTTCCCAAGTACTTGGGATTATAGGTAAATACTACCACACCAATATCACCTTGGTCAGTAATAGTTTATTCTTGAAGACATATACCACTCAACTCTTTTCTGCAGGAAGAGATATAAAGTTCTAGTTTACACTTACAAAGATACATACCAACAAAACTTAGAAGGGTAAGGGTCATAGGTGGTGAGAAAAATACCTAGTGAAGATCTGGGGGAAGAATGTTCTAGGGGAAGAGTAATGACCCTGGTGTATCTATCAGTCAGTGTGGGCACACATAAAGAGTGCAGTATTACAGAAGACCAAAGCTTTGGGTGTGGCTGGAACCTAACAGTACATGACACCACAGGTGGTAGAATGAGGAGGTGAAGATGGACGGACATGAGATGGGCACAAAGGGCAGATGAGACAGTTTTATTTTCAAGTAGCAAGAAACATATCTTAATCCCTTCACAACAATGTTTAAATTCAAACCTCAGCTTTGGAGAGTTTTATGTGATTACATTGGGAAGGTCTGTAAAAACCGGGTAATAGTTTATATAATAAGGAATGTGCCTCTACCGTCAGCTGTTCTTTGGCATTACTTCAGCTGACCATTTTAAGATGAAGACATTATATAAACGAATACTTAATCATCTGTTAAACAATATGTACACAATGCCTGAATGCTCATTAATTATAGCCTCCCTTATATGGAAATTTTGTTAAGGATTTTTTAAAAAGCATTTTAAAATCACTGGATATTCTCTCTGGTATCAGGAGTGAGGGTAAAATATTTTAGGCCAGCCAGGCAGTGGTGGCATACGCTTTTAATCCCAGCACTCAGGAGACTGATCTCTGTGAGTTCGAGACCAGCCTAGCCTACAGAGTGAGTTCCAGGACAGCCAAAGCTGCACAGAGAAACCCTATCTCAGGGGGAAAAATTTAGGCCAGGGTCCAGGAGAGTATTTCTTCTGTCAACTGTTACAGTACTGGAGACATTGCTCAGTGGTACAGCACCCACCTAGCATTTATAAGCACTATGGAAAACAACTAATAACTGGGTCTATCTCACATTAGTATACTGAGGATTTAATGAAATGTATAACTAGTTTAGTTCAACACTGAGTATTAAGTGATAAGCAAACAGTACCTAATAATTATTGTTATTGTGATCATCTTTATCATCAGTATTACCAGTACTAGATTTGAGCAACTTTTTCTGTTAAGGTTGTTTTAGTTGGATTATAGTTTTAACATTCATTTTATACTAAGTCAACAGTGTTTTTTAGTCTGGTTGGTGGGTTTTTTTTTCTGTTTTGAGATAAGGTTTCTCTGTGTATCCCTGGTTGTTAACCACCCAGCCTGGGTCAACAGTATTAATGAGCTTCAAGAACTAAGTCATACAGATACACACTACACACACACACACACACACACACACACACACCTATGTACATACTAGTATCTGAGACTATCTTAAGTTTTAACTCACATTTTAACAATTCTGTATTAAAGTCATCCATGAAAAGGCCTGGAAACAGCACTAGTGGAAAACTGTATCATTTATTCAAATAAACAGAGTGCCCACTACAGATAGGCATCTTCCTGGCTACTGGAGACACAGGGATAAAAAGGCAGACTTTATTTTTATGGAGTTGGGTTTATTTATATGGAAAAGAGAAGAAACAAGCTGGATGAGAAATGGTAAAGTGTTTAGCAACGAACCTTGGACGCTGAAGGGACTGTCATATCACCTGGTCATTGCAGCAGGGGCTGTGGATACCCACATCTGCCTAGGAGAGCCAGGGAGGCCCCAAGGAGGAGAACATTGATCTAAGACCCAGCTATACTGGGAGGGCAGGGCGGATGGTACTCAGACTGGGCAGAGGGCATACAAGTATCCAATTACAGGAAGTTTGTGTGGACACCGAGGGAAGGATGTCTAAATTTTAAGTCATTTAGAACCCCTGGGGGATGAAGCAGAGGCTAAAAGGAAGAGCACTGTAAAGGCAGTTTGTGTCACGGAGACATTTCAAAGCCACATTCAAAGCAACAGAGCTGTGGAAGGCTTCTAAGTAGCCCGGCAGAGCTGGACATGCACACTGGAGTGACGTCAGAAGAAAACTCTGTTGTCTCCCTTGCCTTTAATTCAAAGGGCTGCAAAGAGTGCAGGACATGGAATCAGCAAAACAACCCAGATGCCTCAGGGAAGCTGAGGTGAGTGCAGAAAGCCTAAGTCCCTGTTTTCTTGAAAGCAGCCTTTAACCCCACTCCATATATCAATAGCATCTAGTTGATGTTCCGAATGGCAGAATTCTCACCTCAAGAAAATTCTAGAACTAGAGGATTATAATAATTACCAGTATGTTTGGCAACAAGTTAATGAGCTACACAGGAAAACATTAGTCCCATGACATCACACCTTGCATGTGTGTGACTCTCACTTCACTGGTGACAGTACAGTAATTTGGTTATCTATTGTGAACAGGAAGTGAAGCCTGCTCCCTTTCATTATTCCCAAAGCCTCACAAAAGAAATGAAAAGCTTTGCAGAAAAAAAGAATTTTTTTTATCCTTTCAGCTCTCTATTGTAAAATTTGGTGTCATTCTTAATTGCCTTTGTTGCTATTATTTTCTTTCTTCTTTTAGTTACACATTGATAATTACTTTTTTCAGCTGTATAATTACACTCACTTGGAATCCGTATGATAATAGTATACACACCTTTCCCAGTTACGTGCTGAAGAGATTCCTTTCATTACCAAAGTTTCATCACACAACTCTTGCTTTTCTTCAAAAGAACACAGACAAAAATCACTCTGATGAGCACACAATAAACTGTACCAAAAAAAAAGCTAGCTCATTACCTATCTGTATAGATTTTGGATATATATTAAACATCTATTTGTAAATTAAGCCAATTTTAAGGCAATGTATAACACATTCTTAAGGTAATTTGTCATCATTTTAATGAAATATATATTGGTGTATATAATAATCTAAGAGCGTCTGCAGCCTTCTTTTCTGTAATTTTTTACTATGCTTGTTACAAGTGTCTAAATACCTGATACAGTCTGCTCAAACTCCATACTCACTCCACCTTCCCCTAAGATGACCCACTGTCTTTCCTCTCACAATGATGGCTCTGGATGAAAACTCAACCTCCAGGAGGGGGCTGAACTTCACAGCAGGAAGAAGCCTGCAGTTTCTAGAAGATCTGCCCTCTCAGGGAACCTCAGACTTATAGTTCGAGAGAGATCAGTGGCTTGTTTGGACTCCACAATTTCTGGATGGAATTGAAGCCTATGGACTAGTCTAACATCTAGCTCTGTATTTCTTTGTAGTGACCCTTCTGATACTTTAGCTTCAAAGAATTTACCACTGTCATGTTTTATTGCTACTAGAGGCACAGAGAATAAGAGAGCAACAGGGGAAGGTTTACAGGGTGGGGAATGCTGAGAACGCAGCAAGTTCCCTCAAGGAAAACTCAAAAGAAATGATTGACAGATTCTGTAAGTGCATGGTTGGCAGTCCTAGCATGGCTTGCTGACTCAGATTCAAAGTAAAACAATTTAACAACAGTCAATCGGCCCATAATTATAATCATTGGAAATACTTCACAGTTCATTCTTGCCAAACCTAGAATGAGTATTTGAAGTTAAATATGAATTTTAAGATCAAAATTATATTAGTAATTTTTCCACCACAAATTGAAACCATACTTGATGACAAAGTAGTAGCTGGAAATATCTATGAAAAACTGGCATTAAAATTTAAATGTTGGCTTGAAAATTAAGAGATTATTACCCAAAAAGTCCTGATTGTAGACTTAAAAATCATCCTAATTAAGATGAAAAAGAAAAGCTATGATTTCTTAGGGCCTCGCTGCTGATTTTAAAGGGGAAGTTGTGAATAAATAGGTGATAAGATTACCTAGGCAACAGAGAATTGGGCCTAGGGGGTGGAGAGGCAACTGAGGAAACTGACCACAAAATGATGGCGTGGATGAACAAAAAAAAAAATGCAAGGAATGACAAAGTCAAGTACATAAACTGATGGTCGCCAAGGAAACTACGAAAGCTTTGAAATTTAGAATGAGGACAATTGCTGAGTGTTGTGTTGCACATCTTTAATCCCACCCCTCAGAGGCAAATAGATCTCTGTAAATCTGAGGCTCCTCTGGTTTCAAAGTTCATTCCAGGCTAGCCAGGAGAGTCTGTCTCAAACAAACAAACAAAAACCAAATGAAACAACAAAAAATAAGGACAATGGCCATGACAAAGTAGAGAGAGAGAGTGTGTGTGTGTGTGTAGTTTCGACCCAATGATGGGCTCTTCAAATAAATAATGCACAATGGCAGCCTTATATAAAGTGCCTGGCTACTAAGAAATATGAGGTTTTCCCTGGGGAAAACTACCACTGGAGACTACTGCCGCCTTGAGCATTGTTAGGTGAGAACTTTCTGCTGTAAGTTAAAATCTGATCTGAAATACACATCCCCCACACAACAAACAAACAATGAATAGATTTATGGGGAAGGGGTCTCAGAACTAGAAGACTGAAATTGGGAAACCATTACACAATTTTAAAGCAGATTTTGAAAATTACAGATCTTACGTCAATCCTTGGCAAAATTCCAAAGAGAACTTAGTGTGGCCTGGCTCAAACCTGTGGGAGTTGAGGCAGCGTGGCATTGCAGGGCACACTGTTCCCAGCCAGAAGGTGTCTCTCTGCTCTGTCAAAAACAATTTCTCTTTCCATCCCTTCCCCTTCTTCTAGAACAAGTTTATTCAAATCCAAACCGCTGAAAGCCTTCTGGTCTCTGTCCAGGCAGTCAAAGATGGTCACACTGGAAACAGTATCACCCTTCCAGCCATCTACTTCCTCTTACCTGTCTTTGGGAGAGGTACTTCTGCTCTTTCTTGTTTCAATGAGACCTTGGTGCTGGTTTTATCCCAAACCTGAAAAAACAAAGTAATTCATTTAAAAACGCAAACACATAGGACATAGCAAAGGTTTGAAAAGCAGCACCCGTGTCTGGGAAGGGAGATCATGATGATACCAGCACCAAGCTATGCACGAGTTTCTGGGGTAGCGAATGGTCACTGGAAACAACTACACTGGTGTGCCCTTCCAGAATGAATGTCTTTGCAATGGCACGTTTTCCATTGTTTCTATAGGGTGTTTTCTAAATGTCCTATTTATTCCCAAAATTGATCTTGTACATGGCAGTAACAGTGTCTCCAGCAAATGAGTCAAGTACTTGATTTACCAGGAATGAATGGGAAACTGAGACAGAGTAGGAGCTCAACGTCAGTGCAGGAAAACCTAGGGGAGTCTGATGGCGGGGTGGGGCCCACCTTTAATTCTAGTATGCTGGAGGCAGATCTCTATGCAGGGCATATGTGTGTGTGTGGGGGGGTACATTCCTTAAATTTGTAAACCGCAGCCATCATCACACTGGGTATTCTCCAGGATCCCCTTTTACAGGACTTGGTGGAATCAAAAGTAAATTTAATTTCCAGAAAATAGTGCCATAGATGAGATGAGGGGCAGGGGAAGGGAGAAATAAATATGAATATGGCCTTCAAGGAAAGAAAACCTCACAATGATGCCTATATGTATGCTGTCAACCTTGTCAAGGTAGAAAAGCAAGCAGTTAAGAATTAATGACTTAAAAAAATGAGAAAGTTGAAATAAGGCAAAGTTCCTCTTTGTCCCCTGTTGAGATATACACTGAGACACTTGTTGGGAGGCATGGGGACAGTTTGTTCTCTGAAGCGTCTTCACAGTGAAAGCTTCTATTTTTGTTGTTGTTGTTGTTTGTTTTTTGAGACAGGATTTCTCGTGTAACTGCTCTCTAGCTCTCCAGGATCTAGCCCTGTAGATCAGACTGGCCTCGAACTCACAGACATCCATCTGACTCTGCCTCCTGAGTGCTGGGTCTAAAGGCGCATGCCACCACCACCTGGCATAGTAAGAGTTTCCTTTGTGCTCCTTACCCATACACACCTGCTAACCAGACAGGGTGAGGACAGGTTAACAAGCCGTTTTCTCCCACTTCCAGGAAACAAATGTGAAGTTGCGAAAACACTTTGGAAACCGCACTGTCTGGAAGCAGGTTAAATGGGCACACCTGTAGCCTAGCAACTGAGTAACTGCAGCTGTCCATCACTGCCCTTTCATATTTCATTCAAACAGAAATAAGAGCCTTCAGGTAGAGGCAAACAGCTACTATGGTCCATTTAAAATTCATTTGTGCTTATACTGTAAGTATCCGAATTCTCCAGGAAAAAAAAAGAAAGAAAAGAAATGCACATTTCTGAAGTTTGTTTTGTGAAAATCTTAAAAGTGACTTCCAGGTGCCCTGCTCAGAGCCTCCTGAAGCCTGGGGACTGGACACCGGGGAACCTGTCCAGGCAGAACAGGCCATCCAGAGTCTGCCAACGTCACAGTGCTAGTCTCGTTCCACCCGCTGGAAGAAAAGAGCAATCAGAGTATTGGACCTGCTTGCACCCACTGGAAGAGAACTGTGGACCCGTACCCACCAGGAGAGGGAGAGACCCCACCAGCACCCACTGGAAGAAGGGATGAGAAGACAATAATATAAGAACACATTCAACAACAGAAAGAGCAATATGATGTCACCAGAGTCTAGGGACTCCGCACTAGTAAGACCTGAACATCCCAACACAGATGAAGCAGAACACAATGACCCTAAAAACCCTCAAAGGGGAAATGAGAAAATCCCTTAAAGAAATGTAAGAATAAAACAAATATTGAAGAAATGGAGGAAAAAGACAAACCAAAAATTTCAAGAAATAAACAAATCTCTTAAAGAAGATAGGGAAAGCCAAGAAAAAGCAACCAAACAAGTGAAGGAAACAATTTAAAAAGTGCAAGGCTGAAAGCTGAAATAGAGACAATAAAACATACACACACATGCACACACACACACACACACACACACACACACACACAGTCTGAGGGAATGATGGAAATAGAAAAGCTGGTTAAAGGACCAGGAGCTACAGATGCAAGCATAACCAACAGCACTGAAGATACATTAGGAGAAACAGATTCTCGAACAAAGAAAAGCTTAAGTCCAACAAATCCCTAACACAAAATATCCAGGAGATATGGGACACTGTGAAAAGGTCAAATCTAAGAATAATAGTTATAGAAGAAGGTGAAGAAAACTGAAAAAGAAAAACCACATGATCATTTCACTAGACACTGAAAAAGCCTTTGACAAAATCCAACAGCCCTTCCTGATAAAGGTCTTGGAGAGATCCAGGGTAACAGGAACATACCTAAACATAATAAAGGCAATATACAGCAAACTGACAGCCAACATCAAACTAAATGAAGAGAAACTCAACACAACTCCTCCAAAATCAGGAACAAGACAAGGCTATCCACCCTCTCCATATCTCTTCAGTATTGTATTTGAAGTTCTAGCTAGAGCAATAAGACAACAAAGGAGATCAAGGGAATACAAATTGGAAAGGAAGAAGTCAAACTTTTACTGTTTGCATATGATACAATAGTTTACATAAGTGACCCGGAAAAACTCGACCAGGGAATTCCTACAGCTGATAAACACCTTCAGAAAAGTAGCAGGATATAATACTAACTAAAAATCAGTAGACGTACTATATACAGACTATATACAGGACAGTTTATGCTGGAGAGGATGTGGAGAAAGGGGAACACTCCTCCACTGCTGGTGGGAGTGCAAACTCATACAGCCACTTTGTAAATCTGTGTGGAGATTCCTCAGGAATTTGGGATTAGTCTACCTCAAGATCCAGCAATTCCACTCTTAGGCATATACCTAAAGGTTGCACATTCATACAACAAGGACATCTGTTCAACTATGTTCTTAGCAGCATTATTTGTAATAGCCAGAACCTGGAAGCAACCTAGATGCCCCTCAACTAAAGGATGAATAAAGAAAATATGGTGCATTTACACAATGGAGTATTACTCAGCCGAGAAAAACAATGGAATCTTGAAATTCCTAGGTAAATGGATGCAGCTAGAAGAAACCACTCTGAGTGAAGTAACCAGTCACAAAAAGACAGGCATGGTATGTACTCACTCATGTATGGATATTAGACATGGAGCA
The DNA here is from genome assembly GCF_017639785.1 of Mesocricetus auratus. Taxonomy (NCBI): domain Eukaryota; kingdom Metazoa; phylum Chordata; class Mammalia; order Rodentia; family Cricetidae; genus Mesocricetus; species Mesocricetus auratus. The sequence goes on from NW_024429192.1 coordinate 43,788,719, forward strand.
AAGGATTACCAGCCTACAATCCACAGCTCCAGAGAAGCTAGGAAATAAGGAGGACTCAAAGAGAGACATACATGGTCCTCCAGAGAAGGGGAAAGGGACAAGATCTCCTGAGCAAATTGGAAGTACAGGAAGAGGGGAGACAGAGTTAGGAAAAAGGGAAGGGTAGAAGAGGAGGGGCAAGGAAGAGGAGGGACCAGGAAGATTGAGTTGGGGGAAGAATAGAGGAGAGCAAGAAAAGAGATACCTTAATACAGGGAACCATTATAAGTTTAAAGAGAAATCTGGCTCTAGGGAAATGTCCAAACATATACCAGGATGACCCCAACTAAGAATCTAAGCAATAGGTGAGAGGCTATCTTAAATACCCTTCCCCTATGAAACTGATGACTATCTTATATGACAGCATAGAGCCTTAATCCAGTAGCTGATGGAAACAGAAGCAGAGACCCACAGCTAAGCACTGACCCAGATTCCTGGAATCCAGTTGTAGAGAGGGAGGAGTGATGAGCAAAGGGGTCAAGACCATGCTGAAGAAACCCACATAAACAGCTGACCTGAACAAGGGGGAGCTCATGGAGCCCAGACTGACAGCTTGGAAATCAGCATAGGACAGAACCAGGCCTCCTGCACGTGGATTCAGTTAGGAGGCCTGGGCAGTCTAAGGGGCCCCTGGTAATGGAACCTAGAGTAGGAATGGACATCGGGAACTCATTCCCCATAGAGGGATACTCTCTCAGCCTAGATACATGGGTGAGGGCCTAGGCCCTTCCCCAAATGATGTGACAGACTTTGATAATCCCCCATAGAAGGCCTTACCCTTTCTATAAAGCAGATGAGGGATGGGATGGGGGCCAGTGGGGGACATGGGAGAATGGGAGGGAGAGGTAACTGGGATTGATATATAAAATACGGTTGTTTCTAATTTAAATAAAAAGGGAAAAAAACAAATGAAAAAAATTAAAAAGTGACTTACAGATAAATGTTTTTGTATTTCTGCCATCGCATTATAGTATTTGTTTTCTCTGATGGGTAAAGAAAAGCTATGTGATATTAGAGCATCTCTTTTCGGTCTAGATAGCTTTTGATCAGGTTACAAGTAGCATAGTGACTATAAGACAAGCTTAGGAGAATTTTGTATGCCTTTAGTTACCAGTGCTTTATTCTGATGTGTGATGATCCTGTTCACATGTATTGATTGACAAAGACCTTGTCCAACGGAAGCATCCAATCTGAACCAAACTGGCACTATTCCCAGCAAAGAACACTTCCTGTTAGTGTTCTTAACACAGACTCATAAAGTGGTTATTGTTTTCATCCTGTTACTCATTCTGCTAGGAGCGCAGCATTGTTAGGGCTGTCTCCATTAGACAGCCATGTGCCCAGACATATGTTCAGACACTCATTTTATATATATGTGTTTGTTTACTTATTTTGGTTTCTTGAAACAGAATTTCTCTGTGGAACTTACTCTGCATAGTTCAGACTGGCCTTGAACTCAGAGATCCTAAGTATTAGAACAAAAGGCATATGCCACCATGCCTGGTTTATTTTCCTACATCTACTGCTGACCTCTCAAAACCCACCTTAAGGGGAGGCAGCCTGTGTACATGAATATAAAAGCTTGCTTTAATTTATTTGACCGTGATGATTTGAGTCAGTGATCTTTCTCTTTGAATCTTTGGTATTAACCTTTCAGGCCCAGGTTCCCAATGCAACTGAGACTTATGTTTAACAATAATAGCCCCTAACAAAAGAATTCCAAGTGATAAACCCAGTCATCAAATGCCAGCTGCCCAAATGGTTGAACAGAACCTGAAACTGCTTAAAAGAAACGAAAAGCTTCTATTAGACCCTTTGCTTCTTTGTTGAGTTTCTGTCTGGTATTCCTGTCTAGTGGTGAGAGTGGTGTGTTGAAATCTCCCACTATAAGTGTGTGGGGCTTCATATGTGATTTAAGTTTTAGTAATGTTTCTTTTACAAATGAGGATGCCTTTGTATTTGGGGCATAGATGTTCAGGATAGACACTTTATCTTGGTGGATTTCGCCTGTGATGAGTATGTAATGACTTCCTTCATCTCTTTTGATTGATTTTATTTTAAAGTCTATTTGTTAGATATTAGGATTGCTACCCCTGCTTGTTTCTTGGGTCCATTTGATTGGAAAATTTTTCCCAAACTTTAACTGAGCCTTGGGCAGTGGATCAGTACTTATCCCGAGTATACACATGGACTTTGGACTCCCATCCAACAATGTGAGGTGCACTCTCACCCTGAACTCTTGGGGGAGGGTCTAGGCCCTGCCCTGGATGAAATGACAGACTATGGACACCCGCAAGAAGGGCCTCACCCTCCCTGGGGAAATGAGGGGATATTGGGGGGATTGGGGAGAGGGCACAGGAAGAGGGGAGGGAAATGGAGAGGGACCTGGAACTGACTTGTGAAGCAACCTTGTTTCTAATCTAAATTTAAACTTAAAAATAAATAATAAAAAAGAAATAGCCAGAGAGTATTTGATGTTGTTGTTCCATGTAGGTAGATAGGTTGCAGAAAAAGAAGAAAAAAAGATATATTAAAAAAAAAAAGAAAGAAACGGAAAAAAAAAAACCAAGTCTGCAGCATATTGATAATGGAGGAATTTACCAGGGGCCAGACTTTCTTGAGACTCCAAAACAAAGTCTGAAAGTTTGTGCTTTGTTCTGCTTCAACAAGCAGAGGTAGAAGAAAAGAAAAGAAGAGAAAGGAAAAGAAAAGCAGCAGAGTGGATTAAGTGGGAGGATAGGAAAATATCCCTGGAGTAAAAACACTCTAGCAGCTGCTAAGAACGGGCATCTTCCTCTCCAGTTGGGGTCAACCTGCGGTAGGCAACTGATATCCCAAAATGTATTTTTCCTTAGGTTTGGCCACCTTTCTTTCCTCTTCAATAAGCCACCTAAAAGAGCCCAGTTAGTTTAAGAGTGGTCAGGCACGCCTTTCCAGCACGTCACTTGGCAGAGGCAGGAGAATCCAGATGAGTTCTGGTCTAAGGCTACATACATAGATAGGGCCTGTCTCAAAAAACAAAAAGAAACAACAAACTAGAAAAAGTGTGTGTGTGGGGGGGAGCAGGGGACTAAAAGAACAAAAAGCCAAATTAATAGTTAAAAGTAGAAAATAGAAAAAGGAGATGTATTCAATGTGGATGTGGCCACATTATGAAGGAGCACAAAGAGATCTGGTGACACCCCACGTCCATGTCAGTGGAGCTGATGTAAGGGTAGGCTTTAAGACAAGGCAGGAAATGTGTGTAACTGTCTAGCAAGTCCCCGCCTGCCACTGTCTCAGCTCCCAGTCTTTGCTTCGAGGCAATCTGACAAATTTTCAATCTTTGTCCAAGAAGCTCCCCCAGGGGACCACCTAGGGCTTCAGTCACTTCCTCTCCCTGCAGGAGATTTCTCGGGAAATTCAAATTTTCTGGAGTCCGTTCTTTCTGCTGGCCTAGAAGGAAGCATGAGTCTCTCCAGAAGGCATTTACTCCTGCCAGGCGGGCCAGTGACGGTATGGGCTGCTCACTTTGTAAAGTCTCTATGTCAAAAGACAACAGGCCAGGACTAAGTTGGAGGGGAACAAGGGAATGACAGCACAGGCTGTGCAGCTGTGAGCTAGGAAACTCAGGAACTGGACGGCATCATTTTATCTGGTTTCTTTCTTTCTCTTCCTGTGTGCCTTTGCCCCCAGTGGGTACATATAATTGTCCAGGAGTTGAAACAGGCACCGGACTAGTAAACGCCCTTCTGCCAAATTCAAAAGGCCGTTTTTCCTCTTCATAGTCGATTTTTTTTTTATATAGGTCCCGCCCCTTCACACATTCATTTTACCACTGAAGCTGAGTTCCTAATGTGGATCAAGCCCTGCTGTGTGCTACGAAGCTCAAAGTCCTGCCTTTTGGAGCCCATTTTCTACTGTATGGGGAAGATCCTTAATAGACAAAAGAGTCAAATACTCAACATCAGGTGATACAAACTCTGGGAAGAAAAGTAGCAGGTGAGAAGGAAGAATACAGGACGCTATATAATCTGACCCCGTTGACCCATGTTCCCTGCCCCTTTCCCTCCATTTCTCTTTTGTGGTCATTTTCCCACCAATATACCAGCCACCCTCTACTCTCAAGGGCCTTTGGCTTGCTGCCTCTGGGGACCTGTTAGTCCCTCCCACATATGCCTTTTTTTTTTCTAGCATCCACCCACTGCCACCATCCTTGACCACCTACCTAAATTTGCAGCGCATATTGACACACGCAGCAAACGTGCCTATCCCGTCCCTACCTCCATTTTCTCCTGAGCACTAAACATCACCTACAGTGCAACATATTTACTTATCCATCTTATGTACCTTCAGATCCCCGCCCCCACATAATAGGTCCAAAGGGAACCCCAATTCCCCCAAAGCCGTGAGTAATCCCAAAATGACATCTCAACTCTGCTCAAGCTAGACTACGGAAGAACTGCTGGCAAAAAGCTCTCCCACAGAACTACTCAGGAAACTGGGAAGTGAGCTTTCTGTCTGCCAAAAGGAGGCCCTCCCTTACTTTCCCACCCCTACAGATTCCCTATTCACATGTATCTGCTTTGTCTGTCAAAGTCCACGCTACCATTCTGGCCCTTCTCAACTCCTGCTCTATCCTAAACTCTCAGGCTGGTTCAGTTCACAGGCTTCTCTCCTCCCCCAGACTCTCTTTGTGCTCTCTTTAGGATTCTTCTGGTCCTGCCTTCCCACCACCCCAAGATAGCATTGGCAGTTTGGAATAAACCTCTCCTTTTCCATCCTCAGAGTGGTCAATCCAGCGGTTTCTTTACTGTGATGTCCCCTAACATCACAGAATTTCACCTTCACAAGGCAAGGAGTGACTATTGTCACAGAACTGTGTTCTCTGCTGGATCTCCATTATCTAGGTCAATAACTAACAATACACAAAACATTGAAAGGACCTGTGTGCTGTGACAGCGGTGATAGGGACAGTGTGTGAAATAAAGTTCAAGAATTAGAATCCGAAAAGGAGAGCTTGGGTTTACACTATATCTTTTTACCTTTATTTTCTTTCATGGAGCTTACATTATTTTTGTTTCATTAGTATTTATTAGAGTGTTAGAAGACAGGGAAGGGACTGAGTAGAGATGCTGAGAACTCCAAAGATGCTAGCTCAGGTCATCTAGGGCTCTGGGGCCCCAGCAAAGATACTGAATTTTGTCTAAGAATGAGGAGCTATTTGAATCTAAGTCAGGACAGGAGAAAAGCTTAACATGACTTACACTTCAGATGGGACACTCAAGAGTTTCAGACTGTGGATGCCAAGAGGAATATTGAGATTGTTAATGAGGCTTCTGTGGCTGGTGTTGGCCAGAGTAGTCACTGTGAAGGCAGCAAAATAGCAACTACACAAAAGTCTGACTCCACAGGACTGGCAGTGTGCTAAAGCAGGGTCTGAAAGGCGAGACGCTGAGGAAGAGTGCAGACATCTTCCAACTGTCACTGCATGGCGATGTCACTTATGGAGTTCAAGAAACATGAACATTCTCTCAGAATTCGTTCCTCTTTCCAATCCTGAAAGTTCTATGTCTCAACTCTCTCTGGGAAAGTTATTCACTTACTCTACCCTCAGCCTCTCAAACTGCAGAGGGATAAGCTATTGAAAGTTCTATGTCTCAACTCTCTCTGGGAAAGTTATTCACTTACTCTACCCTCAGCCTCTCAAACTGCAGAGGGATAAGCTACTGTATCTAATGTGAACAGTGGCTTGATCAGCACCACCACTGCTCACCTTTCACGTTTGCTTTAGACATTTCCAACATGTCAGGTCCAAAGGAAACTCTGACTCCCAAACCCCAAAAGGCATGGAGTCTCTAACTTCCCAACCCCTCTCAAAGTGATTCTGAGCTAACAGGTCATAGTTCTCTCTTCTGTAGAAAGCATTTCTATTATAACCTAAGGCTCTGCCAGGAATTCCCTAGAAGAATCACAGAAAGTCCTGCTTTCACAACTCTGCCCACATGGAGGTTCCATCACCAATGACCTCTCCCTTTTCCTTTCTTAAAATTTGTATCCATCTTAAAAGACAAACATAGGCCTTGCTTCTTCAAAATTCTTTTCTATTTCTCCAGTATCCAGTCATTGTCCCTTCTTCTCAACAGCTACTATGAATATATACTACTACTACTACCACTATTATTCGTAGCCAAGCAACTATGACTTGGGAAACACTGGACCATACAGAAGCCTTGATTTGTTAATATTATTTATTATAATTTATATACTTTAAATTCTTGTCATGGTATTTCAAAGCAGAATTCACAATTTGGTTGATCCTCCCCAGCAAACAAAACAAAACAATACATCAAAAAAACAAAAAAAAATTAATCTAAGTCTACCAAAAAAAACCCTGAAAATTGTATTAAGAAATAAAGGAAATATTTCCACTTAGCAAAACTATAGGTCAATTTAAAATTGCCACTGAACAGCCAGGCGTTGGTGGCTCACGCCTTTATCCCAGCACTCGGGAGGCAGAGGCAGGCGGATCTCTGTGAGTTCGAGGCCAGCCTGGTCTACAGAGTGAGTCCAGGACAGCCTCCAAAGCAATACAGAGAAAACCCTGTCTCAAAAAACCAAAAAAAAATTGCCACTGAACATCTTCATTGGTATACGCCTGTTGCAGCAGAAGTATGCTGTGTCATTGCTGTCTGACATTTTCCCCATTTAGCCTCCTGGTTTGCAGTTCCAAGATTTATAGCCTCTCGGGTCACCTCCCCAGCCTTATCCCATATTCTCCCTACAGAGTTTTTCTTTCTCTGCTTCCTTCTAGATTACCCAATGAAGGCTGAATCTGGCTTCTCCCAAATTACAGAAGGTGGCTTTAAGAGACACCCTTCATTTGACACAGAAATATTTTCATCTCATCACAACCAATTATCCCATTCGTTCCTGTAGCAACATGACAGCAGGTGATATTATTCTTACTTTATGTACAAAATACAAGTCATAGCAGGTCAAGATTTGATAAAGCTAGCAAGCAGCATAGAGGTCTGAATCTGAAACTGCATCTTCTCTCAGGCTACAGACTGTCATCTTCCCACAATACAATGCTCCTCATGGGATATGGGTAAGAGTGTTTTTTCATTTTCAATGTCCTTTAGGGGCTACAATTATGCACTTTATTAGTTGCCTCTCACAATATCTGGCACAGTACTACTTAGTAAACTTGCCTTGATGATTCGACTCATGGTTGCTGGCGAGTCACTCACAGGTCCCTACTACTTAGCTGTGGACTAAGTCACCCATGAGATTGCATGTTTCCCCTTCATCTTGTGGAGTCTGCCTTGTCTGCTGTTTGATGATGGCTGACTTAGGGGAGGCCGAGTGGAGATAGTTTTCCTCGAAGCCCTCGGTCATCGCTGGACAGTGTGTCATGAAAGGTCCCCAAGGAATGGTTTGGTACTATCTGAAACAACTGGAGGTCTTTCCAGCTTCACATGAAGGTGACCAGAAAGGGTTGACTAAGAAATGCTCTTCTCTTGAAATGAGGTAACTTCAATATTCTAAAATCTTCTCATAGCATTCGGTGTATATGACTACAATACTGATGCTGTTTCTTATGGAAACTTGTGAGGATTCAGGACAAGGACCAGAGTGAATAGTGCAGAGTTAGGAACCTATTAGGTGGGCTCTTTGCTACTCTATTTTCTTTATCTGATTTTGGGTCAGTCACCTTTTAAACTCCTCGTCATATAAAACCGATTGCCCAAATTTAGTTGCAGTTGTCTTGGGTTGTTCTCTGGGCTGGATTTTAATCACCACTAACAAAGGCTAGACTGACACTTGCTGGCTCACCCAGTGTCCTTCAGTGTTCACAGGGTAACTCTGTCACTGATCCTAGGAATTCAGACAGCCCTGGTGCTTTCAAGGGGCTGGTAGTAGCCCCTCAGAGAGAATGACTAAAAATAAAGAGCAAACCAGGTGTCATTGTGAGACCTGGCTTAGCTCTGACACAGAGAGAGGCCTCCACCCACTTGTCCCTTTTTTCACAGATCCTTCTTGGGCCCAAAATGTGTTAACTCTGTTCTGAACACTCGTGGTACATGTCCCCAAATATCTAAGCCTCCGCTGACTCTTAAAGTATTTCTGGCAGAATGACCTGGTCATCAAGCTTTTGAAGATATAGAGAACAGAATTCTGTTGACAGAAATCCTAAATTTGGAAATACTTGAGACAGGAAACAGGTCAGAATATCAAGCATTCATCAAAAGAAAAAAGAAAAAAGGGCTTATCACTGTGTTCAGATGATAAGCCCATATGCCAGTCAGCCTGCAAGACCTGATCCACAGAGGGAGAAGTATCCATAGAGAACAAGAGAGTTACAATCAGTCTGATCAAAATCTGCACAAGGTACTGGAAGAGAGGACTCAGCATCAAGGGAATTCACTGCCTTGACGGCAGCCACATGGCAGCTTCCTACCCTCTAGGACTATAGTTCCAGGGCATCTGATGCCGATTCCGACATTCTCAGACTCCTTTGTACATATGATGCACATATACAACACAAAGATGTATGTGCACATGCACATGTACACACACACACACACACACTCAATCAATGTAAAAAAAGAATCTAAGAACAATTCACATTAGCTGTGAGGACTGCTGACCTAGGGACAACACTTTTTTAAAGGTTGTATGATATCTCATTATTTTAAATCTCAACTATACATGTATAACCATGGCATAGAGATATTTGTTCATGATTTAGCAAACTGCATTTACCTCATACATTCAGACTAGTAACTGAAGATTAATACAGATGGAAACAGATACAAGAAAAGGAAAAAAATTGATTCCTACTAGAATCAGAAAATTGCTTTGTGAATTTGGACTACGGAGCCCAGAAAGGTGAATTAAGGCACACATATGCATATTCAAAATTTGTACTTTTGTCTCTCTTATTTGAGTTCCATAAAATCATTCTCACTCAATTTCTCAAATTTGGAGGTTTTTAATTTGAGTGTTCTTCAAATTCATCATTTGCTTTTGTAACCTTCTGTTGGAGTCTGACAACCCTGTTTGGCCACTGGCATTAGCAAAGGGCCTTTAGGGAGGCAAGTCTGTAGTTACTTCGTATATTTCATCTTATGACAAGACTTGAGAGAGCACTTAACTCCTTGTTAGGCTGCTTGTTATTCTCTTCCCATTGATTCCTTCCATTTCTATTGTTTCTCTTATGCATGATGTAGCAATAGCTACTCAGACCGCCTCACTTTTGAGTGTGACAGTGGGGCGTGGGGTTACTGATTAAAACCGGGTCCAGTTCTGGTTCCTGGATATGGAACCCAAGTCGCAAATTTCTGGCTGGGGTCTGGAGTTGAATTGTCAGTTTATCACACAGCAATGTACAGGAGTTTTTAGTACATTTTAATCAAGTCCTTGACAGAGAAGTAGGACACTGAGCAGTAATGGGAAATACAGTAGTGTTTACTCAGTTGCTGATTCTACTGACAAAAACTGTTATAAGAGATGCAATGAAAGACCTTCTACTTCTTTCTTAACTGGGATGAGGCAGGGAACATTAGGACATTACACCTAAGTTTGGAAATGCTTGAGACAGAAAACAGGTCAGATTATCAAGCACTCATCCATGGATGTGGCAAAGTAATGGATTTTCTGGAGGTCAAAGGTAAGACAACACTAGGTCCTGTGGAACATTAGTGGTAAGTCTATGGCCACAATCGCATTAAAAACAAAAACAAAGAAAAAAAAAGACTCCCTTCTTCCTAAGAGTTAAGATGAGGGGCTGTCCAGAGAGCAATGCTCTGACAGTCATCTGTAAGATGTCTCTACTACAACTCCAGGTTGAGTAGAAAAAATGAACACTGAGAAAAAATAAAGTACATTGTCCACGTCAGATGAAGGGAAACAAGGAGAGAGACAGGATTAAGGAGATTTACAGTAATCTGAGCAAGGAGTCAGTGCTGGATTAAACTTTGTTTAAAGATTTATTTTTATTTCTGTGCAGGAGTATGCTATATGCATGTGTGTCCATGGAGGCCAGAAGAGAGCATCAGATCCCCTGGAGCTGAAGATGTGGGCAACTCACAATGGACATGGGTTCTGGGAATTAAATTTTCATCCTCTGCAGAGGCAGCAAGTGCTAAGCCATCTCTCCAGTGCCGTTTGTTGGTCATTACAAGTTTTTAATTGGCACGTAAGTACTTGTAGTTACCTATCGGTACTGTACTAAGTTCAATACATGTATACAATGTGGAATGGCACATCATGGCTATTAGCATTTCCATCTCCCCAAATATTCTGGGTTGGTAGCCTCTGAACTCTTGCAGTTATTTTAAATTACAGCATGAGTAATTGTTGTGGACTACTATTCCTTTCTGCATTATACATAACCTAAGGCCATTTCTCCTTAGTTTTAGTATCCACATCTTTTCTATCCTTCTACCTTTGCTACTCTGTATTGACGTCTATAAAGTCAACTTTTCAGCTTCCAGAAACGTGTGAGGACATGTGTGGCTTAATGTCCTTCAGTTCTATGCATGTTGCTGTCAATGGCATTCATCTTGGTGTGTGTGTGTGTGTGTGTGTGTGTGTGTGTGTGTGTCATACACACTAGTTCTAGATGACTTTGGCTCTTAACATTGATCCAAGACTCTGGTATGTAGATGTTCATCTATAGAACTTTGGAATCCATCTAGCCTCAAATTCTCAGATGTCTGCTGCATGGGTATTTTTTGTAACCCTCATGTTTGAGTGAAGAAGGTTGGCGTGTCTCAGCTGATTCAAGTGCAAGAGGCTGCTTTGACAACTGGTCAGTTACCACAGTCACAGTGATGACAGATCAAAGAAAATGTCCCAATGAGCCCTTAAAGATGAAGGAGCTGTGGTTGGACAGCAGAGCTCAGTATGACCACCTCCAGCAGTGTGACCATGGGAGACCTTTTAATTTCCTCATCTGTGAAGTGTGAATGAAATGTTCCTCCTCAGGCCATCAAGAAGATTAGATGAAGTACACAGGGGAAGAACAATCTTGGTTTCAACCTGGCCACACAGAAAAGGGAACCGGTTTAGGTAACACACTCAGATGCACACACTCTCAGACCTACATACACGCTTTGCCCTACACACACACACACACACACACACACACCCCAGAACATGAAAGCAATTCAGTTTTCCAGGGACAGAGATGATACACTTGTTTCCCTAAGTTGTTGGAGGATGACTTCTGGGCTAATAGAATTGTGGAGAGCAATGAAAGAATTTGCTGAAATTTGAAGGGCCCCACACCAATTCAACTGGGATGTTACCTAGCACATGGAAGACAATTAACACGCTTTATGTTTTTTTTTAAAGCCTCTCATTATTTTCAGGGCAGTTTTTTAATGTCTAGAAAGTGCCTTAAGCTTAGTGAGTCCCAGTTGGAAATTTCCACGGTGCTGAATAATGCACAAGGACTAACCAAGAACACTTTTATTGCATGGCTTCAGAAAATGAATGGCCCACAATGGCTGAAAGGCTGAGCATAAATTAATATCAAAACTAAAAAAATTGCTGTGGCATTGGCAACAGTCGACATAGCCTGAAGCAACTTCAGACAAGGCAAATGAGCCCAAGATCTTGGCAGTATGTTACATGTGACACATAGCATAAGAAAAGGAGGACATTGAAAATCACTCTTTAGGGCAGGGCAGGGCCCTTGCCCAACAGTAGATGACCAACACGAAACAAACTCAACAGCATGTCTGTAAGTCCTTTGTCTCAAAATGTTGTGTCTGAGCTTGTGGTTTTTTTTAACCTTACAGATCCTTTGGGTATTCATCACGGCTTCTGGTTTTATGTTTTTAAGGGATTCCTGGGTGTGCAGATGTGTGTATCTACATCTGTGTTCTCATGTTTTTTCTTTGGTTCTTTTTTCCTCTGTTAGTTTGTTTAGTCCTCCTCCAATTGATTTTTGTTTTGTCTTAGATGCCTATTGCTTTCTAACTAGAGATAGAAAGGGTGTGGATCTAGATAGAAGGGAAGGTGGGAGGAAGTAGGAGGAGGAGTTTGAGGAGGGAAAAACCATAATCAGAATAGACTGTGTGGGAGAAAAATCCATTTTTAATAAAAAAAAAGAAAAGGAAAAGGAAGATTTCGGGGCAGGAAAGAGGAAGAACGTAGGATAATAGATGAAGCTGTTAGGATACTGAGCCACAGCATCAAGGTGACTTGGAAGAAAAAAAATGATTCCATGGCTGAAATAATAAGCAGTGTGAGATAATAAGCGTTGGTGAAATCAAATATGAATGCAAGAGGCAAGCGATGCTACTATTGAGCTTGGACACCTGTCAATACAAGAGCCAGTGAGGTACCCAAAGCCAGAAAGGAGGAAAACTAAGTGCCCTAAGGTGAACATGCATCTTTTCTAGAGGCAGGTGGGTAGCCATTATTAACACAGTCAAGAAAAAATATGCTAATCAGAATAAAATTGTTCCCAGGCAACATGAAACCAGTACAGTAAAGCATAGCCAGGCATGAGGTAAGGACTCTCCGAGTGAATGGAGCACATCACATATCCTAGTCTATTGTACCTGTGAATAAGGCACTAGGTTCTACATTCAGTTAAGCTCACCAAAATAATGCATAGTAGCATGGCAGGTGAAGGATGGGTGTCTGGTGTTGTAGCTGATTTTTCTTCCTTAAGCAACAACTTCTTGTGACTGCTTTCCTCCTTTATCTCCAACAAGCAGAGCATCCCAATGAAATAGACATAAACACACACACATACACACACACACACACACACATCTGCTACACCACATCCACACACATACAGAGCAATTAAAAAATAACTGTGAAGGATCTTAGGGGTTAAGAAACTGTTTCTTATTTTTGTTTTGTTTTGTTTTACTTTAAGAAAGTATGAACAGATAAGCATTCATAGGTAATTATTTTCTAGTTGAATTATTCCAACTATGGCCAAACAGAAATTAATGTTCATCTCGATAATGCACACTTATGTAAATTAATTACTTATATGAGTTTGAAAACGAATACCCTGCTAAGATCACATCACATTCACACCTACAAAAAGCAGAACCTGACAAATAACCTCACAAAAACAACATAGCTAATTTGTAAATAAGCACTTACTAAAAGCTTGTGCATGGTTTAGAAAGGTGACAATGTGACAACTCCATCAAAAGCACTGATGTCTCTGCAAAACAAGTAGTGATTCCTAACAGTCACGGGTGCAGCTGTGTCAAAGTGTGCATCACAGAGCTCCGTGGTTAAAACGCTGCTGGTAGCTCTCCCTTCCTTTTCAACTTCCGGTTAATTTCGGCTCTCTTTTCTACTTTGAAAGGGCTGTTATGTTTACTTTCTAAATGTCCTGGATTTTAGAATTCCTTATCATTGATATGAAGGGGTTTTTGTTTGTTTGTTTGTTTTGTTTTTGGTGTTGTTGTTTTCCTGCTCCCGTATAGAAATTACTCCTTTTCAATGTGTTTCCTTTCTTTTTCCAATTGCTTCTTAAGACAGCTGCAATGTGCTTGATGTGATGCCTGGAAGTAGCAGGGCCTACACACAAATAGGAGAAAGCCAACTGGCCAAGGTGATCACAGCTGGGGATGGAAAATGGACACATGGGAATTGATGGGGCTCCGTCTGAACTTTTCCATATTTTTCTCCTAAATAAAACCTCCTTACAGTCCTGTTGTATGCCTTACTTCAATAATGTTCTCATGAAGGGACATAAATTCAGAAGAATTTTTTCCCATTGGGCCAATTACACTTTACACATTTCATGAATATAAAGGGATGCTATGTAACATATGGGCAGTATCTTCAACAGTGCCTCACAGGAGAGGAGTCAATGGCTTGGCCAGTTCTTGACTCAATCCTGAACAACAAAGGATTGTCTTTGGCTTAGTGAATAAAGGAGATTCCACAGTTACCGAGATACATAGATGCTTGATGCCAACCATCAGTCAGAATGATGATGCAATATTTGTGCAGTGAGAGGAAAGTGGTTTTGGCTAATCTAGTTTAAGTCAATTCAAAATTATATTTCAGGGACAGATGTTACAACTTAGTGGTCCTGAGCACAACAAACTAGACAGATAGACAGACAATAAATACCGACCAAATATCAAAAAAGAATTACAATTTCTGACAAGAGTCCATATTTAAAATTGCATATGATTTGGATTGAGGTATGGGGATCTGGTATGCTCTTCAAATCTTATGTGGGATTTTTATACATTGACACCTGTGTCAAAGTTCTCTCAGTCTGGTAACGAAGAAGAAAGGAGTCATGGGCTAGAGTTTAGTTACAGATTTACTGGTTCATGCAGCCACACATAACTGCTAATGTCTCTATGACATGCTCCTTCATCTCCAAGTGACTAAATTGTATGTTTCACTACTCACATCTAACAGACCTTCAATTTTTATGAATGTGAAAGCGTCATAAGGTGCATTCATCAATGAAGTTAGTCTTACCAGGATTACTGCTGGATCTCCACTGCTAGTTTCAACTTCCGCGAATGCCTTGCATTCCTGTGCAAGGTTTTCACTCTGCCTGCTCTTTGTTTCCCATGAAGGGACCTAAAATAGCAAAAAAATTATGCAAGGGTTAGAAGCAATCAATGGAATACATTACACAACTTTATTTCATAGAGACTATATCTTCAGGGTAATTCAGGAAAAATTCAACTGATCCTTGCCCTCCAGAAATGTGACTGGCCAGGCATGACAACATACACACATCTACAAGCCCAGCACCTAGAGGGCAGAGGCAAGAGGGATCACAAACCAAGGACAATCTATATAAACAGACCATGCAAAAAAAGCAGCAAGAAATGGAAAGACATAATCATTCAAGTAGGTACATGTAAAGTTCAACTACAATACAATTTTTCAAAAAAAATACCTTTGTTTTAAATACTCATAAAGAATTAATGATCTCCTGATTTGTCTACCCCATGTTTGATTTACATAAATATGTCTTCCAAAACCAAAATAATTTAAGTTTTCAAGAACTGACAAACATCTGCCTCCATCTGAGGATTCTCCATCTGCCAATGGGTCCCAATCTGGCCCCTGCCCTCTTCACTCCACCAGGAGCAACAGCAAGTCTTCCTCATATCATTCCTATGCCTAAGTCCGGTTAAGTAAAAGGATGTTTCTCAGACCTATGGAATTTAGCTCTCTTGACCAGCTCTTTGTGAATCTCATTCCCCACTTGGCTTTAACGATGAAATACATTCCCAGTTCCTCCTCTCATAGCACTAGCAAGTCCTTCACAGTCTGTGCAGTTACCTTCCCAGCCCTGTCTGCCTCCTTCTCATGTACCCTTCACCCCCACTCACTCAAATGTGTCAGCACTTCACAAGCTCACGTGTCCTGTTTAGACCTCAACTCTAAATCTAGGGTCACATGTGCGACTCTTCCCCTTGCAAGTGTCACATTTTAAGCTGAACTCATGTTCCTCTCCACAGGTCATTTGCTCTCTGGCACTTCCTATTTCAATGGATGTCCCCCCTGTAGAGCCAGCTTAAGTAGCTCAAAATTCAGTTGTCATTCTTGTCATATCTCTCTACTCATTCAGTACCACAATATATAATCAGGATGTGACCACCTCCACCACCATCGTTCTAGACCACACTCCCATGATTTCTCCTCTGGTGCAGCCTCTGAACCACTTGGCTCATGACAACTCTATTAATCATAACCATGGAACAGAATCCATGCACCAGTTATCAGTCCCAGAAAGGGACTTCTGCCCATTCCATCCTGGTATTGATATTGGTACACAATGTAGGCAACCGATGGATAGAATACTGCTTTGCCTATATAAAGAAGAGAGAGACCAAAAGCAGCCTCAGTGCTGCGCATCCCTTCCCCACAGCAGTGTGTGTCTCTAGGAGCCAATGCAGGGAAAGGCAGTGCAAGGCTTTCATTTGGCAGAACAATCCCATGTCTTCCCAGAGGAGGTCAGACTTCCCAGAGGAGTTAATCAGATGCTATGTGACATGTGACATGCAGTATAAGCAAAGCAAAGCAGTGCTTCTCCCACGTGGGAGATGAACCCTGCATCTGGCTTTGGCTGAATGGGCTTCTTACCTCTTGACAAGCAAGTGACCCAGGCCCACAGATCATTTTTTTGTGGCCAAAGAGAGTAGAATCCAAGACTTCTCTTACCAACTCTCTACTAACTGTTCTTCTATATTAGGCCAGACTAACCTTTCTGGAAAAAAAAATCTCAACAGCAACTCTTCAGTGTAAAACAAAACAAAAAACAAAACTCTAGTGGGTCCTTGCTACTTTTAGGGCAATGCAACTCTTCCTCAAGACTTCCAAGACTTAACATGGTCATGAGTCCTGTACAGGTCACACTCCCACTCCCTTCCATGACTCCGTGGTACCACTGCTTGTCCCCTTAAAATGCTTGGTATTCATCTGTGGATCAAATGCTCTGCCTCTCTCGTTATCAATTTAATTGAATGGAATTCGAAAAAGCAGGGACATATCCCCCTGGAGACATCCTTGTTATACTCAGTTACATTCCCCGATTGTAAGCACTAGTGCTCTCGGGTCACAAACAGTTGCCGTAACAGAAGCTGCAGAGAAGGCCGGGCAGTTAGGATTCCTTGTTACTCATGGCTAGCACCAGAGTCTGGTTCCCAGCACACATATCCAGTGGCTCACAATTGCCCATAACACCAGTTCCAGGGTATCTGACATCCCCTTCTAGACTGTGGGTACCCACCCACATATGGTATACCTCTACACAGACAAATATGCATCCACACAAATAGAAACACAAATAAATTCCTTAAAATGCTCCAAACATGCTAGGCAGAGGAACATCTGAACCTAGCTACTCTGGAGGCTGAAGATAGTAAAACTCTCCCAAAACAATACAGGCCAAAAGCCTAAGCAGCTGCCACTGACACAGTTGCCATTTGTCTATCAGAGTATTAAACTGTTCTATAGGGAGCCGGATGAGGGCAGAGCCACATGAGGGTGGAGCCACATGAGGGCAGAGCCACATGTGCACTTTGTTGAAAGGTCCACAATAAGATTATACAGAGTAGATAAACACACACACACACACACACACACACACTAAAGCTACAGAAGTGTCTGCGTATATACAAGCAGGAGGAAAATACGTTCATTTCATATTAGCTTTACATACACATACATTTAAGTTAATCTCTATATTTAGGATATAAAATATGTGGTTTTAACGACACAAATGTAAGACCTTTTCCCATCACTTGGTTGAGCTCAACTCTCCACGTTGTGCTGATATTAGCAACCTAGCTTTTCTTCCAAGATAGAGAATTGGTGGGAAAAAATAGAAATTGGGACTCTATCCAGCAAACACAGGTTGCAATGTACATCCCATAATTAGAGTGAGCTAAAGATTTGAAAATGAAGCAAAACCTTTACCAGATGCTATTTCCAGAACAAGGAAGTTATTAAACATTTTGTGAATAGGAGAAAAGAAAGGAAAAAGAAAAAAAAAACCTGCCTGAGATGCCTCCCCAGACTTGAGGTCTTGTGACAGAGCAGGCGCATAACTTGGCTGCTGATGTTTCACTTTCTCCTTCATGGTCCTCTTCGGAGCCTTAGTCATGCAGATAAACTCCACATCAGAGTCAGTATCCTCTGTGCTTCTCTTTTGGCCTCTTTGGCAGGACAAAAGCTCACCAGATGAAGGAGGAGTGCCTTGAATTCGGTCTATCACTGAAGGCCCCCTTCTCCCCAGTTTGGATTTTTCCTTAATGAAAAACAAGAAGACATAATTTTATGAGATGGAGTTTGACTATTTATGATGAGTTACCATTTTCTCCCATAGCACTGAATCATAATTTTATATAATATAATGTAGTTTGATTATATTCACCTCCTATTTCTGACCTCCGATTTCTCCCAGATTTGCCAGTACATGCTGTAGTTGTTGGAATGAGAATGGTCCACATATGGGCATATAGTTCAGTTTTCAAAGCCCACAGCATTCCCAGTTAGCATGTTTTTTTACACTCTCATCTTATTCTTGATCTCTCTTTCTCTCTCTCCTTCCCTCCCTCCTTCTTTACTTCCCTCCCTCCCTCCCTCTCTCCCTCCTTGTGAATCAGACATGAGTTCTCAGCTACTGTCTCAGCCATGCCTCCCTGCCTGTTGCAATGCTCCCTGTGATGAAAGCCATCAACCTCACTATCCTCTGGAACTGCGAACCCCTGAGGGTTCTTTTCCATGTTGCCTTGGTCATGATGCTTTGTCACAGCAGGAGAAAAGTAACTAAGACACACCCCCTTTCCAATCTCATCTTCTGTTTTCCCCTAAATCCACTGAGCCCCACTAATGCTGCCTATATGTGCTGTGTGTGGCACTATCCATAGGACACATCCACACCTCTGAAGAAAAGGACTCTCCTTCCCCTAACAGCCATCTGCTGCTACTAGTGCCTCAGTGTTGGGCTAGCACTCACGTGCCCCTCCCTCATCCATGGCAGAATGCTGGCTGACTAGATCTTGGGCAGGTCATGCATGTAAAACTCAGCTCCTGTGAGTTGATGAGTGCAAGGGTGCCACCATGTTCAGAAGACACGGATTCACAAAGGCACTCCCTTGTTTCTCACTCTTACAATCTTTCTACCACCTCCTCCATGATGTGCTCTGAGCCTCGTGGGGCAGAGGATGGTAGAGATGTCAGTTTGGGCCTGAGAACTTCATAGAAGCTTTTTCTCTGCTCCTCAACCATTTGGGAAGCTCACACTCATAAGAAGTCCGAAGATCAAAGGTTTTGGACAGCCGCTTTAGCGAGTATATACTTCAGTAATGGTTCACTCAAAGGTGGATTCAGAAAGAGTGGCAGAGGGGGGCTGAATGCGGAGACCTGACGCACTTGCCCTTTGTTCCCTGGAGCATGTGAGCTGAGGTAAGTTCCCATTTCTGGGCCAATCCCGCATCTCCCATCCGGAATCCTGCATCCTGCTCCTGCTGTATATTTTTGCAACCTGTGAGTGACATGTGTGCTAAGGGTACTAGAGAGTATGTGCCCCTCCTAGATAGAGTCTGGTCTCTTCTAGAAGACAAAAAGAACTGGGGACCTAGGGGCAGGTAGGATATGGGTAGAGTTCTGTCATTCCAAGTTTCCTTCAGTGACTGACAGGCTACCATCGAGGAAAACCAAATTTAATACAAATAGAACATATCGCTCCCATGCCTGATTCTACAATTCAGCTACAAGTGAGCTGGGTAAATTTCTACGAAAGGAGGGGGTAGGGTTATGAGCTCATGAGCATTCCAACTTATACTGGGTTCATAAGTTTTTGGTTCCTATATGAAATACAGAAAATGGAAGTAACAACAACAAGGACTAACGGGACACTCTGGAAGCAAATGCTTCAATATCTAAAGCAAATGTGAAGAAATACCAAGACATAAAATATATACATCAAGACCCAGAGACTGATATTGGGTTCAAGCTTCAAGCTGAAGATCATAAAAGCAAAGCAGCCGGGCACTAGCTCTTACCTCTACCTCAGACTGAAAGGATATCCTGGCTCCATTAGACCTCAAACTGCAATCCCAGACTGCTATACTCTCCTCAGTATGGCTGGAGAATCCTGAGACTGAGCCAGCTCTAAGACATTGCTCCTGTCTTATTTACCTTCCTACTGCTGGGATTAAAGGCATGTGATTCCAGGTGCTGAGATCAAAGACATGATCTCTGTTAGTCTTCACTCTTGTGTAGGCCATGGTAACCTTGAACAGAGATCAGTTTACCTCTTAATCCTGAGTCCTGGGATTAAAGGTATGTGCCTGATCTCTACAGCTTGAAACTAACTTTGCTTTCTGAATCCTCAGGCAAGCTTAAATAAGTCATAATATATCACCACACATCTATGTTGACTAAGCCGTATGATCAGTTAATAATGGCAGGGGAGAGGGCAAGCAGGAAGGCCTGAGTTTGGATCTACAGCATCCACATAAAAAGGCAGATGCAGTGCTGGGGAGGCAGAAACAGGGGCATCCTTAGGCTTGCTGACCAGATAATTAGCCAAATCAGTAAACTCCAAGTTTAGTGACAGGCCCTGTCTCAGATAATAAAGTAGGAGTGGTTTATCAAGACACATGATGTAGCCTCCTGAATCCATGTGCATGCATGAGCAACTACACACACACACACACACACACACACACACACACACACACACCCATGCCTAATCAGTAGATGAGGGACAGTTTCCCAAAAGACAAACAAACAAACAAAAAACAAAGCAGATAATGTCTGAGAGATAACAACTAGAGCTGTCCCTTGGCCTTTACAAGCATACAGACATTCATATAAGCATGTCTGTACACACATGTATACCCAATAAACACACACTCATACTCAAGAATTATGTATACAGACTACTTCTAGGTAGCTTCATCTCCATAGCTTAAACCATTGTCTCTCCCATAGAAACCATGGAAGAATATCTTAAAGAATTGGAGTTGTCATTGTATCCAACCATTTAAATAATGGGTGATTTACATATTATTTATGTTTTATTTCCTAAGTTTTTGCTAATGAATATGTATCAGTCTAATGAGAAAAGAGTGTCAGCCAAAATATATTAGTGCTTCCTTCTGTGACTGAGGAAGTTCATGTGAGAAATGTAACACAGATGGCTGGAGAGTGCTTCACATATTTATTTAAAACTTTTGAGATTTTTAAAATTTTTGTTTTCATTTTATGTGTATGTATGTCTTGCCTGCTTGTTGTGCAACACATGCATGCAATGCCCTCAGAGGCCAGAAGAGGGCAGAACATCCCCAGAGACTGCTGGGAATTGAACCTGGATCCTCTGGAAGAGTAGCCAGTGCTATCCACAGTTGAACCATCTCTCTGGACCCTGGATCCTATTTTAATTACTTACCTTGGCTGCTGAAGAAAGACTGGAGGACTTGAACTCAGGGATTCTACTCATTGTTATAAGCTGAGGCTTCTATGGAAGAAAATATTAAAGTAAATTTAATAATTAAAAAATCCTTCAGTTGGCATATTACAGAAATTCAGCATTCTTCCTTTCTTAATGAAGTATCTGGATCACACTTCTTACCCATAAACCTTCAGTTCTGCAGCAAAGATGTTATTATGATGGTATCTGGCTAGTGTAAAAGCATCTGATACTTGAGTAAGCACTACAGATTGATTTAATGGACAACTTCAGGATATCACTTGATTAAACCCTGTCTGGGTCCAGCCTCTGCATCCCATAATCTCCTGCCTCTCCTCTCTGGAGACACTCTGCTCTCTGCCTGCGGAGCTCTAGGCATCCTGACCCAGGACATCATTCTGTCTTGCTGGAGCACTGAGTTGAGATTCAGTGGACTGGAAAGGATGAAGTAGCCTTTACTATGCCTCTCATCCCTGAGATGTTGTCTTATGCCCAGTAACCAGAAGCTTCCCATATGCCTGAAGGGGTTAAACTTTCCCACTTTTTACAGCTGAATTTAAGTTCCAGTTCTCTGAGAAGGGCACACAGGTGTCCAACAAAGGGCCATTTATCTATAAGGCCCTTACATTCAGGTTCAAGGAAGAAAACAGAGGGCCTATGTAAGCTTCACAGTGTCTCAAGGGACATGACCCAGCAGCCCCTATACAGATGCATCCAAAAAGCAATAAGACTAAACCTCAGATGCTTGTTTATCCAATTAAATGTGAGATGACCTAATTGCTTCTGAAACTCCCCTTAGCTGTGCTTAAAAGGAACCTAAATGTTCCTCTCAAGGGTCATCATAATGACCCCACATGTATGTGATATAATAAATGCTCTTTGTTCTTACGTACTATTTGAGTCTAGGTCTTCCTTCAGTGTTCCTTCGGGCCCTGCATCCCCAGGCAGGCTAGGGACTGAAGGGGAGCCAGTGTTCTCTCTGAGAAGGGAGCTCCTTTGACAGAAATACTTTGGTTGTTGCTTCTAGATACTGTTTTTGTTGTTATTGCTGCTTTGTTCTGAGAATGGGTACCACAATGTGGTACCACGGTGCCTGACCTGGAACTCACTGCCTGGGATTCAGATGGCTCTGGGCAGAGTACCTTCAAGGCCACCCTTCCTAATGTGAATCTGAATCTGTTACGTTTATGGCACCTTCTGGGGTCTCTCTTGATTGGTAGATTATCAGCACAGACACCCAGGTAAGAGTTTCTGAGCATTCCTGGCTCCTGAACCTTCTCTACTCCCCATTAGTGAACAGGCTATGTAAGTTGCCTCACCTTAATTTTCAGTAAATTCAAAATACATTAGGTTAAGGTTACCACCTGCTTTAGAGGCCCTTTTCACTAAAATACAGAAGAGGCTCTGTGGGTGAAGGTGTTTGTCATCAAGACCTGTGACCCTAGTTCTCTAGTACCCAGGTAGTAGAAGGAGAGAGTCAATCACACTAAGGCATTCTTCTTCCAACTAAATAAACAAATAGATGCAATAATAAATACAATATAAAATACTGGTGAAATGGCTTGGTATATAAAGGTGCTTGCCAAGAAAGCCTGATGACCAGGGTTAGATCCCAAGACCTATGTAAAGGTAGAGGGAGACAATTGACTCCACACAGTTGTCTTCTACTGCCAAAACATGCCATTGCGTTCACATACACACACACATTAAATAAAACTACACTAAAATACAAGTAAAATTAAGACAGGAGAATAAGGAAAAAACATGACAATCAAATGTGCATACATGGTATCAGAATCCTGGAAATAAGGTCACATCCTTACACATGGAATTCTAACTTAACTCTCTGCGGTGGGGACTGGCAGTGTTATTTTAATGTCCTTCGAGTGGTTCGATATGCAGTGAGGATGGAGAACCGTTACCCTGGGTAGTACCATTGCTGAGCCTCTGGTGTCTCCCTGGCATATGGACTTTCAATTCTGATTGAGTAATGCAAACTCACCACAGTCACATGGCTTGTGGTCTGTTTCCTAATGTCTACCCTGGTCTTGAACACTCCCATTCCTTTGTGCACTCAGGGTTCCTCCTGTTTACACGGCCCCCTTTCTTACTGCTGCACCGTTAGGTAAGTCATGTCTTTGGCCTGGATGGTCCTGGCCAGTCTTGTCTTTCCACTAAATCCCACTCATCCTTCTAGTCTCAGTTCAGAAAGCACCCAAGTCCAGGTCTCTGAGGAACAACCTTTCTTACTGCTGCACCATTAGGTAAGTCATGTCTTTGGCCTGGATGGTCCTGGCCAGTCTTGCCTTTCCACTAAATCCCACTCATCCTTCAAGTCTCAGTTCAGAAAGCACCCGAATCCAGGTCTCTGAGGAACAACCTTTCTTACTGCTGCACCGTTAGGTAAGTCATGTCTTTGGCCTGGATGGTCCTGGCCAGTCTTGTCTTTCCACTAAATCCCACTCACCCTTCTAGTCTCAGTTCAGAAAGCACCCGAATCCAGGTCTCTGAGGAACAACCAATTGCTGCTTTTTGGCTCACACAACACTGCAGATAATGGATTTTTACTTTTAATATGTCTTGTTTTAAAGCTACAAAGTAAAAAATCGCTGCATTGGTTCATTTTATAAAAAGACATAGTTATGAGTTAGGTTTTCCAAGATTCCTCTTGGCCAATGTCTTCATAGGAAAAGTAGAGTAGAATGTGAGATTCCAGAAAGTTCTCATAGTCGATCATAACTCCTTAAGTTCTTTTGTGAGCATCCCTGGTATCCTATTTCCAGGAACTGGCATTTGTCCAGAAGGATCCCACATGCCCTCCTACCACTGGAAACAATGGCTATCATTGCTTTTCCGTCTCCACTTTGGCCCTTCCCTGCAGGTGCATATATGCTGATATCCTTCTGTCCTGCTCTGGCTGGGGTCTCTTTAACTGCTTTCTCTTTTTTCCCTTGAAGCTCCTGTTTCATCTTGACTCCTTCAAGCAGCCCTGAGAAATATCTGGAAGAAACTTCCTAGCTTAAATGGAGTCTACATCTTTGTCCTCTGTGTGCCTTACTTTTACAGGACCTCCAGGAAACGGGTGGAAAAGGTGTGTATTTACAGCTACATCCACACCCAAAGTCCCCCATGACACTATCTACATGGTTATATCACACTGTCTTACAGTTACACGTAAA
Source organism: Mesocricetus auratus (assembly GCF_017639785.1). Lineage (NCBI taxonomy): Eukaryota > Metazoa > Chordata > Mammalia > Rodentia > Cricetidae > Mesocricetus > Mesocricetus auratus. The sequence continues at coordinate 43,812,869 of NW_024429192.1, forward strand.
GGATGCATTGCAGTAGACTGGACTTCACACTTGCTTCTGTTATAAGGGGCACAGGGCACAATGCTTAGGGAGTTACAGATGTTCAGTAAAGGTTTGCCCATTGTATGGTAAACTGATGGCCCCAAAGTGCACTGCCTATCTTTCCATGGTTGAAACACTACTCTGAATTCACAGCTTGACAGATTCTGTCTTCCATGCTGGATACTACTTCACTTGCAAGCATTTTCCATGGTGCCATGCCCTTTCATTTCCAGCAAGTGTTAGCAACCCTTTATAATGAAACTGATTCCTGATATGGCAAAATGGACCAAGTCTAGCCTGGCTATAATATATGACTCAATTACATTACTTGGGTTTACAACATTTTTAATAATAACTTAAGGATAATTATTCTTTGCTATACAGTTTTATTGTAATGGGACTGGAACCGAATTACTAACCATGTCGCTAAACAAGAATTGTGAGTGAATGGACACTTTATGAGTCCTATAAATTCTGCTCTTTCGTTTTGACTTCAGGGTTGTTTCTACAAAGGGACAAGAGACACACAAAAGCAAGAAAAACACAGCAGAATTTCCAATAGCATTTTGAGTAAAAAAAAAATAGCACTAATAATTGTGGTCAAACAGAACATTTTCAAGCCCCCAGGAATCCAATAGAAGATACTATACTGGCTTCAAGGAGTAGAATGAAAGTAAAGGGAGCATGCACAGGAGGAGGAGCAGCTGGAGTGAAGCCACGCCCCCTTCTGCACCCAGCAGGCTTGAACAAGGCTGCCTGTCACTTCCTGTCTTTTAGTAAAGGCCCACACAGCCTTGGGAATTTGGGTTGCATTCCTCCTGCTCGCCTGCCTTCTACTCACAATTTTCTTGAATCTTAACCTCCGAGCTTTAATTTCTAATTCCAGGAATGGTGTAACTCTTGTGTGCTATGTGTCTTCAATTTCATTGGCTTTTTTAGAAATAGTTCAGAAACACTGTCAAATCTCTCCCAACCACGAATTTACCACATATATACCAGCATAACCACTGTGTGATTATGTAGGTGTAAGTCTACCTTTATCAGTTTTATGTGCATTTATTTGATTTTCTTACATTTCACTGACCTCTTCTCCTCAACCTACCTGATTTGCATCTAGAATTTTTCTTGTAAAACCCAATGTGACAGAAGTAAATGGACAAAGCCAAAGCCAAATGATAAAAGAGGAGTAAACGTGCTAGCGAGTTAAGATAGAGTAAAGTACATACGCTTTCTTTCTGAAGCATCTTCTACAGAAACAGACACAGACATGTAATTGATACACTAGAAACTTGTTCATGTGCTCAATGCACTAAGTGAAGCTTGTCCTTTGGTCCCAATTAGAAATAGCATTTTACACTAACCAGCAATGGCTTTCAGCATCAGTTGGCAGGTTGCCCTATTATTTTTAAAAATTATCTTTTAAAATCATGTATATTCATTTTTAATTTGAAGAACACATTTTCCCATCTTTGATTGCACTTTTGTAAAACTGAACTCTTTGGCGTAGTTAATCCACTTCTAATTCTGTCTCTGTTACCTAATGAATAGCTGTTTCCTAATGACAGCATCTCTTTATGCTCTTTATCTTTTTAGATTTCAAAAACGAATAATGATAGAAATCTTACAAATATGGCTATTTATTTTTAAATGGTAGTTATAACCTCTACCAGCAAGAGAACTGCATTTCTCTTACAAGTTCAGGGTCTTGCAAACAACAATGCAATCACTGCCTCAGGTGGGTTATCTATGAAAGCAGAAAACAGAGAGACCCTGGGGCAGAAAGAGAGGGGTGAACATCTGTGATGGACACAGCCCAAAATGAAGGTTCCAAGACTTTTGTTTTGTGCACTTGGTGTACACTCCCTCCTGTGTGCATGTGTTGATAGGGTGTATGTGTGTTGATGGGGTGTGGGGGAGAGTGTGGTGTGTGTGCTGTGTGTATATGGTGTGTGTGTTGATGGTGTATGTTGATGGTGTCTATGTGTGTTAATAGTGTGTGCTACTGTTGTGGGGGGGGATTGTTGTGTGTGTATTGATGGTGTGTGTGTGTGTGTGTGTGTTGATGGTGTATGTGTGTGGTCTGTGTGATGTTGTGTTGATGGTGTCTGTATGTGTTTTGATGGTATTGTTAATGGTGTGTAGGACTGTAGAGAAAAGGCTTTCGTGTTTCTGCAGTGACTTTCTGACTAAATTTACTGAACTTGAGATCTGGAAGAAAACAGTACACCACAGAATTTCATTTGTGACTGATCCTTAGTGAGCATTTGAAGAAATTTCCCTCTCAAAGCTGTGATATCTCTGGAGAGTGTGTTTGAATTTGAAAGGGCGCCTTTGTAGCAAAAAGTAATTGAATGTTTTTCTCATATATATTTCTAATTTCTTTCTCCTCTCCTAAGGTCCTCAGAGAGATTCACTTGTACTTCAAACAGGCCAAAATTCTCAGCACCACTTGTTGCTTCCTTTTCCTACTTAAAAAGCTACTAAGGAGGTCTTGTGTGTGTTGTCACAGCCTCTGTGAGCTCGCGTGGATCAGCCCTGTTATGTCTGAATGACATTGCTTTCTTGGAGTCACTCACCACCTCTGGCTCCAACAATCTTCCTGCCTCCTCTTCCATATCCCTGAGCCTTGAGGGGACAGGTCTGATGAAGTCATCCCATTTACGACTGAGTGCTCCAAAGTCTCTCACTCCGAACATCATCCATGTGGGTCTCTGTGTTAATCATGAGAAACAAGCGGCAGCTTCTCCGATGAGGCATGAACAAGGCATTGACCCATGGGTGTAGCAGTATGTCATTAGGAGACAGTTTTCTCCAACGGAATGTCACTAGGCATATTAACTATGGACTCCAGGACAGGTCCCATGCTCCAGAAGTAGTTAGCAAAAACAAAACAAATCCTATGTTTGTTTGTTTCGGTGCAGTTTTTGTTTTGTTTTTTATTGTTGTTATTGTTGTTGTCTTGTAGTTCTGTTTGTTTCTTAGATTTTGGGTTCTTTTTTAGAGAGAGAGAAAGAACATGATTGGGTAGGTAGGGAGATGGGAGGAGTTGGGGGAGAAAGAACATCTATGTAAAAAAAATCTTTCAATAACTAAAATAAGCTCAAGTGATCATTTTGCCTTCCAAATCCACCTAGAACTGACAGAGTCCTCAAACAGAAGTCACTGTTAGCTTGTATTTCCACATGAGGTGGTTCCATTCCTGCAGTGCTGGGTCCTGAGGTGTCAGCAGCCCCTCTCCACATCCTGTGAGGGAGGCTGGGGCTGGTCAGAGAAGATGAGCTAAAGGGTCAAATGCACCTGCTGGTAAAGCCATGGGGTGGAAACAGAACCAGAGTGGGATCCAGTGTGCGTTTTCCTGAGGCTATAGAGTTGGAACAGACCATAGATCAACAAAACACAACGTCGGAGGTTCAACAAGGATTCACAAGCCAGTGGTACTACGTGTAAAAACAAGTTCAAAGTCAACACAACAAGAAAATCCAGATCCTTGAACTGAATTAAAATTTAAATTCAGGTCCTATGTAAGAAGATAAAATAATTCCAAACAAGATGAGAAACAAGATCCCATCTCCCCAGGAAGGACACAGGGACACTGTGCCCAGAGCTGCAGGCTCTGAGGCCTGGGCTTCCCTTAGAGGGGAGCAAGAAGAAGTATGATTCAGAAAGAGACCAAATACCAGCATTTTATGTAGCTGAGCCAGGGAGCAGGCTCCCAAGTACATCCAAGATGCCAGGGAGTCACTGACAGTCCTTGATTAGCCTGTACACTAATTGAGAGCTGGTATTCCATAGGGCTTGGGTGCTTAAGGAAGGCAGAGATCAAACAGGTATATATGTGCCAGAATTTAAATGAGTATTGTCTCCTGTTGAATCATCTGAGGCCGCACACCTGAACCTCTCCTCTCATCCTTACTGAGGTGGACAGGAGTGACTGGCTGGCGTGCAAAGAGAGGAGTGTAGGACAGCATGCCGGCACACAGCTGTCAAGGCTTTTTCTGTCCTCCAAAAGGGGACATATTCCCCTCTGGATTTAAAGTCATCTTAGCCTTCAGTATCATTATTTGGTCACTTCTGGAAATCCCAGTAGCAGACAGCAATAGGTAATGGGCCTTAGTCCCAACCTCCTGGGAAAAAGTTGGGTTATTTATGAATCCAGCAGTTGGGTGTATCCTGGGCTTTGTAAACCACACACCACCACACCACACCGCTAACTTCTCTCAAGCTACCGATCCTCTTTAGGTAGGTTAAGCAAACACAAACTGCTGTTCTGAAAGAAGGTTTAACACCTGCTTCTTCAGAAGATAATTTGAGGGGCTGGACTGCTCTTCCAGAGGTCCTGTGTTCAATTCCCAGCAACTACATAGTGGCTCACAACATCTGTAATGAAATCTGGTGCCCTCTTCTGGCCTGCAGGTATACATTAGGCAGAACCCTGTATACATAATAAATAAATCTTTTTTTTTAATTATCTGAATGAAAAATCTTAAAAAAGAAGATAATTTGACCAGGTCAACTCCAGTTGAGGAGAGAGGACCACCCTCCGATGTTAATCTATCGTACATAACAGTGAGCCAGGCATGGGAGTGAGAAGTGTACCAACACAAAGGTAGCTCACTGTGCCTGCCTTCAGGGGGCTTCTGGATGAAGCTATTCTTCTAACCTCTCATTATTATGCTCGAACTTGGTGCCTACAAATGTGAAAGCATCATTGATTTTCCATGTTGGAAAAGTAATGCAACACCATAGAGAAATGAGATCTTTCTTTGTAACCTGAGTAATAAAGTAAAACATTTCAACTACAATGAGTATAATAGCCTCTTGCAAGACAAGGGTCTTTAGGTGCCATAAATTTTAGAACATGGATGTTTATATAAGGAGGTTGGAAAGTACTCGTGATAAATCAGAACACTTTCTAAGGCATCTGTCACCGTAGCAACACAGATTTGAAATCCGCATCCTACACAATAATGGCACATTAAAAAAGATTAAATTCCAGATGGGAAAATGTGTTCACATTCTCCATTACAAAGTTCTACTCAGATATTTCATTCTAACTTCAAAAACACAGCTAAAAGTCCCGCAAGCCGCCTTTACTCAACATTTATAGTGACAATGACCAACACGGGAACTGCCAGATTATTTAAGTTCAATTTTTTTGTGTATGGCCATAGGAGCTCTTTGAAATAACAGGAAGATATTGCTGCCTTTCCTTTTCAGGAGGCATGGAATTCCATGAGGACTGACCATTTGGCGGGAAGACTATAAAATAGACAAATGGAATATAGATGTGAACTCTACTTCAGTATATATCACCCTACTTTAACCCAGGGTAAGAAAAATTTGGTCCCTGGTAACAGGTAATGCAGAAGTTGGGAAGTTTCACCTGTGTAGGACACTCAGTCTTATCAAATGAACATATCAAATTATTCATTCTGTCCTCCACAACATTTGGTAAATACCAATCACTCAAAAGACCCAGTTTTAGGTGTTGCTGGGAATGTGGACAAGAGAACATGAGACGAGCCCTTTCTTTTAAAGAGCTTGTAATCCAATGAAGGAGGTGGATCTGATATCTGTAATGGCAGGGAGGAGCTGTAGTGTGCTGTAAGAATTACAAGCCAAGGACGAGGAGACTAGAAGAAAAACGGGTGCTTTTCCAGGGCAGGAGTGGACAAAGATTTCACACAGCATTTGGCACCAGTCTGAGATCACCAGGGACTAGAGAAAGGGCACAGGCCACCACGGAAGAGAGCGGCAGACACCAAGCTCGCGGTGCAGTGTGGACATGAGGAGCATGTGAAAATGTGGGATCAGGCAAAGAGGGAGAAACAGATCTAGGAAGGAAGCTGTGTCAGGCCGGACAAATTACTGTCATCGGTCACAAAGCCTCGAGGACACATAAGCAACGCAACATCACTGCACTACCATGGCAGATCACAACCATCTGGGGTTCCAGAGGATCCAATGACCTCTTCCAGCCTCCATGAGCACCCAGTGCAAGTTATGCAGAAACACATGCAGGCAACCCCCCCCAAACACACACATAAAATAAAAATAACTGATACATTTTTTAAGTAAAAGGTAACTATACAGTGGGCTAGTTTACAACATGAAAATGTTATTCATCTTTTAATGGCCAAGGGTATTTTAATGTGGTCCCCAAAAAGGCTGAATCAAATGTAACTAAAACTAAATCTATGTGCAGTCATCCTTGTTATACTGTGGAATATAGAAATTTAAGCTGTGAGTTAAAACTAAGGGAGGCGAAAACTGGAAGATTAGAAACTTCTAAATTGCACAGAATTTGATTCATAGGTCAATGGTATTAAAAGTACTGCCTCAGTATATTAGAAAACAGAAAAATAATTATCCAGTTAATTTGTCAAGCAGCAGCCAATCAAGCAACTCATAACTACTAGAATGCTTCTGTTGGCCAGCAGGTGGCGCCTGTCACTCAGTATAGAAAGCAGGTAACAGGAGACTGAAGCCTATGCTGGAGTTGAGTACAAATTTCTCATTCATCTCTTCAGAAGAAAGACTGCAAAGGATTGCTCCAGCCACACAATTTATAACTAGGGTTTTGGCTGGTCGACACCGATTATCAATTACATGATTTTTTTATTCCGTAAAAATGTACCACCAAAGGTGACAGAACTTGAGTTGGCCTTTCTTTTCAGCTTTATGGAACTTCAGAGTTTCTTTTACCAAATATGATTTGCAACATACCACTCTGTTGCTCTGTAAATGTTTGGGCATCCTTTTCTTCCATAGGTTTTTTTTCCCGTGAACAAAACTGATGCAAAAATCAGGCAGAAAAGCCCTAATGTCACCCTTAGAAGATCGGTGACTTGATTAATTATTTGACTTGAACTTCACTCTCTTCCTGATAATGAATCTAAGCAGCGGAAATGCTGTGGGAAGAGTGTGTAACCACATGGGGATGGAGCTTTGCTGTGAGCTACGCCTTCCACACTAGAGGATAAGGCATGCCATTAGGATGCCTCTTTTCCCACAAGTTTTCTGATTGACTTTGGATACTCTCATAATGTGGGTGGCCTGTGTGTGTGCTGCCAGGAGTAAAATACTGTCACTCTGCACATGTGTAGAATGTGTACACAGTGGGAGAGAAACCAAAGTTGCTGGGGTTGGAGAAGAGTAGTATTAACATTCAACTCTCCTGTTTGTAGATGACAAAACCTAGAACCACAGATCTTGAGATCTGGAATGATCTTGGATCTAGTGTGGTGCTTAGTGCTGACTGCCAACTTGACAGGATGGCTATCACCCCTATGAGACAAGCGCCTGGTGATCGATTACTTAGATAAAGTGAGTCCCTGGCTTGGATAATTCCATCTGGATCTAACCTGAAAACCTCCTTCTTGTCATCTGGCTTTCTACTCGAAGAGACTTATCAGCTGCCAAGGAAGGCAAGCAGTGACTAGTCTTAACCTGATGCAATACCCATGAACCACAACAAAGACCAGCATGGCAAAGATTCCCTAAATGTCCAATAAGTGGTGCACACATGTTGGTGATAGCAGACAGCTGTCTGGTTGTTTTTGAGACCCATTCTGCAGAAAGGAAATCATGCCTGATGCCGAACCTTAGAAAAGAACCTTGCTAGACCAATGTAAGTCCTTACTACATTCTGAATCCTATCCTTACATACCCACAGGGAAGTGAAGCTACCAGCCCTCATCAGAAACCTCTCCTTCCAGAAAATGGTGACCACCACAAGAAACCACAACCAGACACAATGCAGAGATCAATGGATTGTGGGAAGCCTTGACTCCCCTATTATGATGGACTATATCCTTGATTTGTGAACCAAAATATGCCTTGCTTCCTTAAATTGCTTTTGGTCATGGTATTTTATCACAGCAACAGAGAACTAACCAAGATACTTAGTTACCTTCTTTGTTTTCCACATTAGACTACAGTTACCATTGATGCTAAAATGCAGAGGTTAAGGGCTAAATGCTCAGGAGCACGCCATGGCTACACTTGCTCCCCAGGTCTGCTCTGTGGACATGTGATCACTGCTAGTGAGAGGCTAGTGTGAAGAGCAAGGGGGTGGGCAAGCATACAGTTTCTAATTTATGAAAGCCTGACTCCGGGAGGATAGACAGGTGAGTGCCAGTCATGAAACACGCTGAATCATGGTAGTAAATTAGCCTATGCTTGATTTTCTAGCAGTGCTCAGCCTGCACCAGAATGCAGTTTCTTTTGATACTGAGTAGGGCCAATGCTGCTTCCCTGAACTCCCCATCCCCACAACTATCTAACATTGTATGCTGATGGGCTCCAGCCCCCACGGGGTCTCTGTGAGTCGCTGTTCAGTCAACAAGTCCATCCTGTTTTACAGTCTAAGTGCATCCTGTTTTCTAGTCCTGGCTTCCTGCCCTGGCCTTGACCCTCTGACATCAACATCCAGCAGGAGGAAAGCTTACTGTCTTACACCTGGGGTTTTTCCACTGTGCTGTAAACCTGTATATAAGGCTGTTCCCTCCTACAAGAGAGAGAGACCTCTTAGCACTTGCAATAAAGACACACACACTCTCTCTCTCTCTCTCTCTCTCTCTCTCTCTCTATGTATCTCTATCTCTCTCTCGGCAATAAAGGCAGCACATGCATTCTCTTAGTACAATTTTCCTAATACCTTGGACTTGCTTGTGGCATGGGCACCACATTATGTGAAAGGCAGTTACTCTAGGGCAGTGGTTTTCAACCTTCCTAATGCTGCAACCCTTTAATATAGTTCCTCATGGTGTGGCAACCCCAATCATAAGACTATTTTAGATGTTACTTTATAATTTTGTTACTGTTCAGAATTGTAAATATAAATATAAATGTAAATATCTAATATGCAGAATATCTGATATTCAGTGCCCCCAGTGGCCAGCAGACCACAGGTTGAGCACAATTGTTCTAAGAGCAATGAAGAAGATGATTTCACACCGTCTACAGCATGACTTTCAGTCTTGCTTCTGGCCCTGGGTAGATAGCATCAAAGGAGAGTTATTGAACATTCATTTTATTTTCATGGATTATTTTTGTGCATGAAGAATTGAAGTGGTCTTTCAAAATTTTTCTATTCAGCAATTCCCATGTTTTACAAAGATTTTGGCTATTTTGAAAAGATAACTACACTTCACCAAGACCGAGTTTGCTTTTTAAATATCTAAGCTCCCCATGAGGGATCAGGGCAAGGCTCTTTGCCAAGTCCTCATTTATGCCATTCTTGCCTCAAATGCTCTCTGATTCCTTCAATTTACTCTGAGTGGATTTCACGATAGATGTTCAAGGCCACTTCCCCTATGACAGGTACTTAGACTAAAGCGCCCCTCGAGGTCTCCTTAGAATAAGATGCCACCCTATTCCAGGTGTGATCGGGCACTACTGAACTAGCACTGTCTTACTGTAGTTGGTAATTTGTAAGTCATCATTAGACTTGGTCCACAAAGAGACAGTTTGGTAACTGAGGATGTGATTTACTTACTGTTGCAACAATGACCTGTTGTGTGTTCAGTATCCACCGGGCACTGATTTAAGTAATTCTGAGTCATGGTAGGCACAGCTGAGACGTTCCCTGCCTCTGGGAACCCTATGTTCTAATATTCCAGTTAATCTGAACTTCCTACATGGTCTAGTTTGGGACAGCCCCAAAAGCAAGCATTGAAAAGTCAATGACCACTTGAAATTAACCAGCTGCCTGGAGTTGGGTCATTGACGAGCACCGAATACTTGAAAGTATATTATGATTCTAGGACTGTTTTCCCACACAGACTTTTGTGGAAACTCTCCTTTCGGTAAAGGAAAAAGACAGTGAGGATTCTTAGACTCTTTGAACAGGATTTCTACATAAGTGGTGGTAAGTTGCTGTTAGAATCTAAATGAGCTGAATCTATAATCTTGACTTAAATTTGCATGTAGGGAAAAAATCTATCAAGAGAGAATAAGCAGAATGGATGGGTGCCACCTGTTGACTTCATCAGCTTCCATAAACATCTCCCCCTCAGTGATAAATAACACAATCACTTTAAACAAACAATAAGCTAAGTAAGGCTTTGTGAATGGCACTATCAATGTCCAATTGTCAATAGTGACCTCCAAGGAAGAAAAACAATAAATTCAGAGATGCCTAAAAGGTAAAATCAACTCCAATGTGTTGAAGGCCTTCCCAAAACTTCAAGGAGTGAAACAGAAATGATTTTTAAAAAAGAAGAATTTTAGAACAAAACATGTGTATTTATCTATTTCCTGTGGTTAAAATAGCCACAGGTTCTGATACCTTTATTTCTGGTTTCGTTGATCACACCCAAGACTAGAAGCTTTATAAATTAAACAAAATAGTGAGATGTGTTTTAGCACTGGGGAATGCTTCAGGATGTGTTTTCCAAGTAATCCTCAGTATCATTCCCAAACTAATCAAGATGCCAAGCTAAAGATGGAAGGCCAGGCGTGTCACCACCTCAGCTGGTGTCTGACCTGCACTGCAGATCCCTAGCAAAGCAGGAAGGAAGAAGAGAAAATGTTTACATTTTAAGAAACCAAAACTGATGACCTGTTGGATTGAATCCTAGCCCATCACTGGATTTTCCATTCTAATGAATCTTCATTTTTGTTTTCTGGCATCCACGGATGAGTCAATAATTCAGAATATTTACTGTTGACCTTCTCAAATGCTACTGAGCAAACTAGCTGTATACCGTTTAAAATGCTGAATTTGGGCACTGAATCTATAAGCAGAGATGTAACTCTTTGTTAAGAAAATAAGGGTTGTGGGGATGGCTCAGTGGGTAAAGCAATGCTACATGAGTGTGAAGACCCGTGGCAGAGTGGTACACGTCTCTAACCCTAATGCTCTATGTGAGATGGGAGTGAGAATGGAGGACTTTTCCAGAGGTGCTCGGGCAGTTAGCCTGGCAAATGCAGCTTTGAATGACAGAAAGACCCTGCCTCAAGCAATATAGAAGGTGAAAACTGACACCCAAAGTTACCCTCCGACCTCCACATGTGCTGGAGCCTGCCCACGTGCACACACATGCACACACACGCGCACGCATGCACGCACGCACACGCACCAGCAAACAAATCAAAGTTAAAAATTAAGACAAAAATATACTAGAGAAGTGTTAAAAAGAGAAAGGAGGAGAGAAAGTAAGAGGAAGGAAATTATAGAAGTAAGTCATGTATATTACAGAAGTGTCACAAAGATCCCCTTACTTTGGACAGTTGATATATGCTAATAAAAATAAAAGTCAGAGGATTTTTCTGTATGTCACATTTCTATTACTGAAATTCTCATCATTACCTATTCATCCATTATTCTTACTGACTTCTCTTTCAAAAAATGCCTTTGACATTCTATATTAATAGGCCAGGGTTGTCTAAAAAACACTCTTTACCTAAAATGTCCACTTCCAGGAAAGAAGCCTGATGGTGCAGGGGGTGGGGAAGAAGGGTAGCCCAATCTTTGAAGCTGTGCACCTGGTTCCCTGTCTTGAACGCCTGATCTTACACAAGTACACAACTGTACAGCAGAAACAAATACCCTGTTCCCCACATGCCCTGTATAGACAGATGGCCTTAGTGCATAGGTAGATATTGTTATACAACTTCCCCTTCTCCCCAATTACCTTTAAAATAATTCTCAGATGCAAAGCAGTAGAAGAGAAATTAAGAAAAAAAGACTGTGTACACTTTACTTGAGAACATCATATTGGTCCATTTGCATGTAAGATATCAGCAGTTCAAGGGCAATTGCTAAGTTTGGAAGGCAGAGTAAGAGCTCACCTGTGGCTGTGCTACCACCAGCCTGTTCTGGTACCTTTGCACTGACTCTTGAAGTTGCTTCTCTTTCTCATCTTTGGATGGTGCTCTTCGGCTCATGGTGCCCAGTGGGATAGGCGGCAGGTATTCTGGCTGGTTGCAGCTTCACAGTCAACAAGGAACAGACCAGTATCAGAAGGAAGTGTGAAGATATATGCTGACTACAAAAGATGATTTATTTCTCTAAAGTATTATGTTTTGTTTTCTTTTATAAACAGAAAATTCAAATAGAAGGCAGGATTATATGACTTTCCCTTAAATGTTCTGTTGGCATAGGAAAGAGCTACATAGAAAGTGTGAGGCCACATGTGTTTATGAGGAGGGGAGAATATGAATTATTTTGCTAATGGTCCACTTATCCTGCCTTTAAAAAAACTTTTTCTATCATCTCAATTCTGACAAACATTTCTTCACCTTGGCCCCCGGATTTGGTTTAGAAATCTATGCATCACTCTGAATTATAACAAGCATTTCTGTCTCTGAGACACATGGATCTCGTTAGGAATCCCCGAGACAGCAATGACCACCATGTCGTGCAGTATGTCAGGACAGCTTTGGGGTTACAGAGGCTTGCACACAGATCACTATATAGCTCTGAGCAACCCTGATTGGCACATCTTTCCCAAGTGACCTGCTGTCCTCAGTGGTCAAGTACTTGGCAATCATCATGGCTCCAAGCCTAGTGTATTTTTACAACCATGAGAAATTCTCATCATGGTTACAACAAATAACTAAGCCTTTATTTTGGAAACCTTGAGGTCATTTTACTCTAATTTTTTAAAATGCTATGGCTATGTTCTAGAGATCTGAATCCACCATTCTTTAAAATAGTTTAGTTTACCTTGGTATCAAGACTTGATGCAGAAAAGGACCTGAACTCTCTCTGAGTACAATTCTGATTTGGGGTATGCATTAATAGTATGAAATACAGATGTCAATTATTTGGGTCTCTTCCAGGTTAAGAAATTTTCTCTTAAGGATAGAAAGAAGTAGGGGAGAGGGACATCCCATCACTAAAATAGGAAAGGGAGGAGACTGGCAATGGGGAGGGCCTCCTGTCACTGGAGACAGGGAAGAAAATATAAAGCAGATGGAAACCACCAGCTCTGCTTTTCTAGGCTGTGAGCATGCATTTTTCTTGCCCCCTACCAACAGAGACAGTGAAGAACTACCATCAAATTCAAACACTGCTGTGAAAAAACACTTAATTCTACCTTCATGTGGTGCTTGCTGTTATTGTTGTATTCAAAGGAAGGTGCTGCATAAACAAATCCCAAGGATGACTCCTGTACATAGAGCTACTGACAACATGAATCTGAAGATGTCTATGGATAGTACCAACAAACACAGTCTCTGCTGCATTGAGAAAAGAACCTTCCGACCATGTTAACTTTTTATTCAGAACAAAGAAACCTAACTATTTTGTTGAAAGGAAGTGCACTCAACTGTCTCCCTTCAAAGGTTTTTTATCATAAATTTTAATAAGCAATATAACCTCTGTGTATTTTACATCCTTCCCAAAATTCAGGGGTTTCTTGTTCAGCCAAATAACAGGCATCATTTTTACCCTGCTGGTGTTCGTTGATTCCTGCATTCAATACAGATGAACGCATATCATGAATATAATGGAAGTGCGTTAACTAGCTCTTTCTCAGGGGTTGTGATAAAAATGTAGTTTCCCTCTGTGCTCAAACTAGAAAACAAACAAGACGTCAGCAACTTCAACAAGACTGCCTCAATTTTACCTTGTCTATGCTGCTGGTCTTGAATACCATCATGTGTAAGATGGTTTTAATTATTAAATGCATGTAGGTGGACTGCGATCCCTAGGATGTATAAGATGCTTTGTGTCCGACTCTTGGCTTCAGGCTCAGTTTGAAGTGGGAATCCCCAGCATGTCACTGAAGCCTTATGAGTATCTGGGCTTTCTCCTTAGAAATGGGACAAGTTCCCAGGGTTTTTGTAAAGATAAAATGGCATAATGTGTAAATCCTATAGCAGAGAAAGTCATGATATTTCTGTCTCAAGTTCTATTTACACAGACCATTGTTCATTCAAATGCCACCCACTGACATTGACTTTGGGGGCAGCTAGGAAGCAACTTGGAACTTCCAATTGTATTCTCTGTAAGGATAGACAATAGCATGTCTCATTTCAAGCATGTCTCATGTCATGAATCTGCTTATATACTCACAGAACACGCCGTAACACACAACCACATCATTTCTGTTTCTATGAATTTATTTTATATGCTTCTCTCTAAACTTAACAGTGCATGTATACTGGGGGCATATTTCAAGCTCCATCCTTCAGGAAGGCAGGTCCAGACTAAAATACTGAATCTGAGGACTCAGTGAGACCACAGGACAGATCCCCAGTCTCTGCCAAGAGTCATCCTCTCTACACCACTGACCTTGACTTCCCCGAGCAGGAAACGCCTGCTCTCTGTTAGATGCTTTTACATCTCACTGAGCCTCCTGCTGCTGTTTTATGCATATTTTATTATAATCTTTGCAGTGGGAATGAAATACATAGGGTCAATATTGTGTCAGTGTGTTTAAAGGTTCAAAGGCTTCAGGAAACTATACATAGAAGCACTTTCTGGAGTTTGGATTTCAAGGTCCATCAGTTTTCTGTCAACACAACTAAATTTGTCTTACCTCCCCTTGCAAGTGCTATTATTTGGATGTATAAAAGGGACAAAATTAATGTAGTCTTGAAGATGATTCTGAAATGCTCTGTGAAGCATCACTAGTTGCTAAGGGAAGAGGGCAAGAGCATAACAGTTCAGGTTCACTGGAAAATTCAAAGTAAAGAAAGCTGTGAAGGACAGCTTCCCAAGCCCGTGTGCTTTGTTTGCAGAGTTGTATAAAAAAATGCTTCAACAAGAATTATGACCCTCGTGTCATTATTAGCAATAGTGGACCACTTACCCATTAGCCCTAAGGACTTAGAGGAGACTGCACAGAAAGGCAATGAAGGGATGAGGGTGTCTCTGTTAAAAATGAATACTAACTCTTTTTCCCTAGGGACAGACTATTAGTCTAAAAGGGCTTGTAAGAACATTGACAGCCATCAATATTTAATCAGCCCTTTTTCCGGTGTAGTCTGAACTTCTTCCTCCAGCATAGAAAGCAATGAATCAATATATATGACTTAAATAGAAAAAAACGCATGTCTAAGAGTTTAGTGCCCCTGGATGTACCCTCTCAAAAACACTCTGGTAAGATAAACTTGCATGCCCTGTAAACATGAATGGGAAGGTGGAGTCAGGAGGCCAAAGCTTCCTGCCAAGGAAGGATGGAGCCGCACACACCCCAGGGCCTGTGCTTTGTTACAGCAGATCTCTTTTTCAAGACGGAAAAATGCACCAACAAAATAATATTCTCAGAGGTAGCAAGGAGCCAAAGAAGGGTATAAAGAGAAACCACTTCTAAGCTAAAATCTGTCTACAACTAACACGTTCATGGTTTATATAATACACCTTAGGAATTCTAAACTGATAATGAATTTTTCAAAAACTGATCAACACTACCTGTTTCCCAGGTTGTTGGGATTATTAGCACAAATCCACATGTCAGGGAATTCTTCCTCGTAATTAGAAAGGAAAGGCAGGACTCTCCATTTGAGGCAAAGATCTGACCATCAGGAGAAAAACATGAAAGACGTGAATACATCATTAAAATAAAATGTCCGTCCAGATATACCTAAAACGGCAATCCCTTCATCATACACACCCCATGCCTGCCGGACAGCTATTCCAGGCTTCATGAGCTATGTGAGAAGCTCGCCAAGAAATGTGCAGTCACCATTGTTCCAGCTCCCTCCAAGTTGCATGTTATCTATTCCTTTGGAGCAAAAGAAACTTGCTAGGTCTCATTTTCCCTTTTCCTTAGAATTCCAATGACCTGACTCTCACTGTTTCCAGCATATTCTTGTTTGCTCTACTTTCTGAAGATCTGGGAGTCATTCACACACTGCCCTCCTCTCCATTACTCCCCCCACTCTAATTCCACAACCCACTCTGATTTCTTTGCATGGTCTTACAATTCCTCCCTGTTTTTAGGCCCAAGGGACACAGCTATCTTCAGGCTAAGCCCAAGTTTAATCCATAGTTCCCTCCTGACACAGAGGTAAACAATTTGTGCACTCCTGAAGCAGAAGCAGCTTGCAGAGTCGACAAGCACCTGAACCACTTCCTATATATAGCCTGTGGATCTTGGGAAAACGACTTAATTTCTGTTTCAGTACAAACAGCTGTAAAAAATGAGATTTCTACTAGTATTTATATAAAGAGGAGCTGAGGATAAAATGGCTTAGCAGTATTAATGACGATGAAAATCAACACCTCGAAACACTTTCTTGATCATTTAGCACACTTGACACTTATTAGATCATATGTTCGCAACTTTATGACATAACTATAAGCACTAGTCTTGTAAAATAGGCGATTAATTCTCAGAGATAACCAATGGCTGTCCCGATCCCATACAGCCCATTAGCACTGGAGACTGTATGGCGATTAATTCTCAGAGATAACCAATGACTATCCCGATCCCATACAGCCCATTAGCACTGGAGACTGTATTTTAAGCATTTGGCAAGCATCAAAGATACACTCATTATTGGCCACTATAATTGTCACCTGGCAGGCTGTCACATACTGTCATCAATTACCTCAGTCATACTTTCCAAACATGTCATATATGTTCCTTTTATTAAACCTCACTGCCACACATTAGTTCAGGCATTCACATCTCTTCCTGAGGTCTTCTAATACAAGAGACTCTACCATCACAAGTTTGACCTTCCCTCTATTCTGGTCCTGCACCAAATCATCCTTCATGTAGTTGCCTTACTTCAAATCACATCTGACTCATCAATTCCCCTGGGCCACTCCCAGAAGAAAGGCTGGGAGGTAATTTGCTGGCACTTGTCTGTCTTATCTGCTTGATTGTGGGTGACAGAAAGTACGCTGTCCTTAATTCCAAGTCCTTCATACAGTGACTTGAAAGCATATCAAGTGCTCAGCAACTCTTTGTTGCTGTTCTTCTACTGAGAATTTTCCAGTACCTCCTACTGTTTATCAAAGTAAAAGCTAGTCCTGGAATTTAAGACCTCATGAAGGCATTTACCCAAGAAAAGTACTTCCATCTTTCATCATTTTATCATCCTCCACTTATTTTGTTATTAAATTACAGAATCCCCATTAGTCTTAGACACAGTACTACATAAAAGTAGGAAAGTGGCTGTTCCTAGTCCTTCATCACAAATATTTCGAATAAGGCGCATATCTGAGATCAACCATCTTTCCCTGTGCCTTACCTCTACTAAACCATCATAACCACTATCCTGTCTCCATCATGAAATCTTGCCTCTATTTTCCCACTCCACTTTTTCACTGCAAGTTCAAAGAACTATGCATCTAATCCTTCCCTTACCTGACTTCCCCACTATTGTACTTACTTTAAGCTGTTGCCTAGACAACAACCTCTTTGAAGCAAACACAATGTTTTACCCTGTTTTGTCTTCTTATCACCATGACTTGAACATTTAGGAAATCATGAATATCTGGTAGTTTGGTTTCTAGCACTCACCGCATTGTAGGATGAATGGAATAGCCATGGCTTTTCTTCTTCGCCATTGAAGAGACTCTGAAGATCTGTCAAGGTCTTTGCTATGTTGGTATCTGAATTCATCCCAAAACACTGCTAGATTTCTGTTACCTGAAGGCAGGGAAACAGACAGCATATAACACAAAAGAAGTAAGTTAATACAACCAAGGTGATTACTAAAAGAAAGTGTAGATGTAGGCATATATACAATATGTGTGTAGGAGCCTATACATAAATAAGAGATTGATGTGTTGGTTATCTCTAAGTCTGGTCTTTATACATTAAAATATGTTTACTGATTTATATGCTCTTGCATTTTCAAATCACGTACAGTAAATGGGCACCATCCTTACAATGAAAATAAAGACAATAGCAGTTATAAAAAGTTACATTTTTATTGTTGCAATAAAGCACAGTGACATTTAAAGTATTATTCTTAAATATTCCCAGGAAGATCTGTGCTAATTAAACTCTGAAGGCCACTTTCAAAATTATTGCCAGAAATATTTATCACTCCTATCACACAGCTAAAGCTTTCTTGAACCCTTATATCATCTCTGGTTCTGGTTTCTTCCTGGACTGTGTTTTACGTTTCATACTAACCCCACCTTGTACACCCCTCCTTGCATGAAAACAGTTCTCATCTAGGAGACCACTAGAGTTTCATTAAGAAACTGTGTTCTTATCCTTGATCTAGAAACTGCACAGCTGTGAAAACAGTACAGCATTATTAGAATAGCAAAAAATTAAAAACCATATAGAAGTCTATGGAGAACAGTGGAAGAAGCCTAAAAGCACCTTGAAGAAGAAGGAGGAAGAGCTAAATGTAGTATCTTACCAGGCTCTACAAGACACAGCTTTTATTTTTAAAAAGATATAAGGCAACAGCAGATAATAATTTAAAGTTTTTTAACTTATTAAATGTGTACACATATAATATCAGGATAGGCATACTTTTCTCAAAATATGAAGAAGAAGGGCTTACTTTTTAAAAGTTAAAGATTTATTTATTGTTTGAGGCCGGGCTGGACCGACAGCCTCCAAAACAATACAGAGAAACCCTGTCTCATAAAAGCAAAAAAAAAGAGATCCTATTTATTTACTTATTGGTTTTTCAAGACAGGGTTTCTCTGTGTAGCTTTAAAGTCTGTCCTGGAACTCACTCTGTAGACCAAGGCAGAGACACTATATCAACCTCAGGCCTCTGGTTGCATGCTCACAAACATGGCACATATCCATTCATACTACACACATACATACACAGAGAGAGAGAGAGAGAGAGAGAGAGAGAGAGAGAGAGAGATAAAGAGAGAGAAAGAGAGAGAGAGAGAGAATGTGTGTGTGTGTCTATGTGTGTGTGTGTTCCAGAAAGAGGAGAAACATAAACGAAGATCATATAAATAAATAATGACTAATTTTCCCCATATTTGGTTAAAAGCATTAATAAAAATATCATATCCAAGAACCTGAAGAACCTCTCCATAGGACAAACTCAAACATATAGCAACTATAATCAAGTGTTTAAAGACAATGATAGGACTAGAAGAAACCATCCTGAGTGAGGTAACCCAGTCACAAAAAGAGAAACATGGTATGTACTCACTCATTTATGGATTTTAGACATGAATCAGAGGAGTGCCAGCATACAATCCCACTGCCAGAGAGTCTAGGAAACAGAACCTTCATCCAGCGACTGATGAAGCAGAGGCAGATACCCACAGACAAACACTGAACTGAACTCCTGGAATTCAGTGTCAGAAAGAGAGAACTGATGGGCAAAGGAGTTCAGACTGGGCTGGTTTAACCCACAGAAACAGTTGACCTGAACAAGGGGGAACTCTTGGACCCCAGACTGATGGCTGTGTGGAAAGCATGTGACTGACCCAGACCCCCTGAATGTGGGTGTCAGTGAGGAGGCCTAGGTAATCTATGGGGCCTTGGGTAGTATTTATCCCTGGCGTACAAATAGACTTTGAGTGCCCATGCCATATGGGAGGCTGTCTCAGCCGGAACTCTTGGGGGAGGGCCTAGGCCCTGCCCTGGATGAAATGACAGTCACTGGAGATCCACCATGGAGATCCACCATGGAGATCCACCATGGAGATTGGGTGGGGGACTGGAGGACCTGGTGGGAAGGGCGGGGGAGGAGAGGAGGGAGAGGGAGCTGGGATCAACATGTGAAACAAGATTGTTTCTAACCTAAATAAAAAAAATTATAAAAAAGACAATGATAGGAGTATAATGAATAGCTGACGGACAGAGGCTACTGATTGTGGTGTGTGTACATGCATGTTTGTGCTTGTGTGTACATACATATGTGTATATATATAGTTACTGAAAATAGATTTGTTTTCATGTAATAGTCTGATCACACTTTTACCTCCCCTAACTCCTCCCAGATCCTCCCCACCTCCCTACCCACCCAACCCCATGTCCTCGCTCTCTTAAGGAAAAAAACATGCAAACAAAATAAACAAACCAGAATTTTAAAAAAGGAAAAGCATAATAAACACACACAGAAAGAGAGAGATAAAGCTGCTATATATTCAAATTAAAATGTTTGTTAAATATGATGTCCACAAAGAAAATGGCTAAAGAATATATACAATGGAAATTCGGAAATGAAGTCAGGAATGACAGTGCATGCCAATGATTCCAGGGCTCGGAAGCTGGAGGCAGCATTACATGTCTGAGACCAGCCAGGGATGCATAATGAGACGGTGTCTGTAAAAGAATAAACAGGGAAGGAATTTAAATGCTTCACTACAATAATCAAGAAGACACAATGGAAGAAAGTAAAACAAGAGAAGAGGAACAAATAAAAGCTGTAAGGCATCCAGAAGACAGTTAGCACAATGACCCACGCCTCTGTTTATCAGCAATTACTTAGTATAAATACAATGTAGTCTTCATTCAAAAGACACATATTAGAAGAAATTAAAAATATGATTTCCATAAGTGCTGTCTAGATGCAAATTAGGTGCAAATAAGACAATGAAGAAAGATATTTTCTTCGATATAGAGATAGAAACTGGTTACAAATAAAAGTACAAAAGGGGGGGGGCTATTTCTTGCAAAAAGCAACCAAAATAGAACAAGCATGGCTCTGCAAACATTAAACAAAACAGATTTAAAAGCCAAACGGGCCACAAAAGACGACGAAGAATTTTATATGTTAGTAAAGGTTCAAAAGAGCAAGAAGATAAAACAATTACAAGCAGACACTCCTCAAAATAAACTGGAGCAAGAAGGAAGCAAACTGGCAGCGTTCTAATGAAAACGGTTTTACAAAAGACGAAAACTTCGCTGTTAACGTGCTTTTTATGCTATTTATGCGATTCAAGTTCAGAAAGAACTAAGTATAGAGGAACTTACTCATCTCATCTAGGTTTGCCTTTTTGCTGGTGTACAGGTGTTCATAATAATCTAATGATGATCTGTGTGTTTTCTAGTACTGGTTGTAGTTTCATTCCTTCTTCCTTTTCTTGAGGCCTTCTCCCTTTTTTCTTACTCTAACAGAACGCTTGCCCGTATAGCATTTATTACAACCCACTTTTAAAAGAAGACAAACATCTACATCACATTATTAACAAACCTTAAAACTAAGTTCCGAGAGCTCTAAGTAGACAGCAGTCGGCAGCCATGTTGGTGCCACTGTTGAGTACGAGCAATGAAAACCAGTTGTCATGATCACTTTGTCAGTGCTAGTGCAACAAATTTAAATAGGAAAGCTGGACGAGAGAAATCGCAAGGGAGGGACGGGAACCATCCCCAGCTAAAAACATCTCAAGAAGAGAGAGAAGTGAGTTTGTCCTCCTGTCCACATGTGTGAGTTCAGACCGAGGTCGCACAGCATAGATGCAGAGCCTAGAAGCCTTTCTCCAGACACCTCACTGCACCAGGGGACTTTGCAGCCTCTAACACTGCTGGAAAAGGACTTTCTGCTGTCGCCACCTATAGCACGTTTTTACGGCAGCCACACTCAATGACTCACTCTGTCATCTCAGTAACTCCAGACATGCAGCTATGCTTGGTTCCCTCACCTGCAAAGAATTTCAGGCAGCACAGTATATTCTCTGCTTCCCTTTGCCTCTACAATCACTTGTCTAACATGCACCATGGAATACAGTTCAAATGATATGACTTAGAGCTGGGTGTGAGGCCACATACCTATTAATTCCAGCACTCTGCCTGCTGATGCAGAAGGATTGCTATTTGTTTAAAGACAGCTTAGACCATATGGTGAATTTCAGGTGAGCCAAGATTAAAGTGTGTGACCTTTCCCCAAAATAAATAAATAAACTAGTCCATAAGTAATGTTAAATAAATAGAAATAGAGTAAGGGATAAAGTTCAGTGGAAAAGCACTTACTAGCATGAAAAAGGCCCTAGGTCCAAACCCTAGTACCTGCTGCTGCTTCAACAAATTCCTTTTCTGCAACCTTTCTAATGAATTCACTCAGTACCAAGAATAAAATGAGAACTATCTAGTCAGAACTTTCAGGGTAGCCAAGTGGTGGTGATGCATTCCTTTAATCCCAGCACTCAGGAGGCAGAGGCAGGCAGATCTCTGAGTTAGACTAGCCTGGTCTACAGAGTGTGTTCCAGGACAGCAAGGGCTACACAAAGAAACCCTGTCTCAAAAAAACAAACAAATAAACAAACAATGAAAGAACTTTCAGGGTTTCTTCTACTTTCCATCTTTCATTCTAAATTCATCCCATTCCTCTTCCCTGACCTACTACACTTTAGCTATCCTAAACACGCTGAACTGCTCCAAGCCCACAGAAGAAATGAAAATGTGTGGCATAGCATTCTCTCTGACCATACTAAAAATTAATTAGATATCATTTAAAAAACAAAACAAACCCCCACTGAGTCAGACTTGGCGGTGTGAGTGGGGAGAGCATCCCTAAGCCTGGGAGTTTGAAAATAGGAGATGAAAGAGAAGGATTTTTCCATGAATTGGAAGGAGAGTGGGAGGGGTGCATGGAATGGTTGGAATGCAAGGGACAAAAGGGAAAGGAATAGAGTTGTAATTATATCACAATCTCAAAACTAACATTAAAAAATGTGGGTGTGTGATTTCATTTTGGAAAAAAAGGGGAAAATGAAAGTGAAGGAAAAGAAAGAGAAGAATAAAAGAAACAGAAAACCCACAAATTTGTGGGAATTAAACAATGTACTACTAAGCACTGTCCTGTTTTGGTTTCTGTTGCTATAATGAAACACTGATTATGGTGGTTTGAAAGAAAATGGCCCCCAACGGGAGTGGCACTATTAGGAGGTGTGGCCTTGTTGGAGTGGGTGTGGTCTTGTTGGAGGATGTGTTTCACTGTGCAGGTGGGCTTTGAGGTCTCATTTATGCTCAAGATATTGCCCAGAGTCTACAGACTACTTCCTGTTGCCTACGAGGTGTAGAATTCTCAGCTACCATGTCTGCCTGTGTGCTGCCATGCTCCCACCATGATGATAATGGACTAATCCTCTGAAAATGTAAGCCAGCCACCTCAACTGAATGTTTTCCTTTATAAGAGTTGCCATGGTCATGGTGTCTCTTCACAGCAATGGAAACCCTAATTAAGATACCAACCAAATGCAACTTTAGGAGGAAAGTTTATTTAGCTTCCCCTCCTGTGCCATAGTCCAACTCTGAGGGAAATCAAGGCAGGAACTCAAGCAGGAACCTGGAGGCAGGAAATGAAACAGAACCATTGAGGATGTTGTTTACTGGCTGGCTCCCCATGGCTTGCAAGATTTGCTTTCTTATATAATTCATAACCACCTCTCTTGGGGTGGCACTTCCCACAGTAAGCTAGGACCTTCCCTGTCAATCATTAATCAAGAAAATGCCCTATAAACTTGCTTTATAGGCCAGCCTGATGGAGGCAGTTCCTTAAGTGGGGGTCTCTCTTCCCAGATGACTGTAACTTGTATAGGGGTGACAAAAAATAACAGAAGGACCCAATGAATCAAAGATGAAATCATAAAGAAATTAGAAAATACTTATGAACGAATGAAACAAAAAATGCAATATGCTGACATTTCTGACAAGATAAAAGCAATGTTATGAAAGAAATCACAACTACATGTGCTCATGAGAAATTATTATCTCTCCAGGTGGTGGTGGCAGCATATACCTTTAATCTCAGCACTCTGGAGACAGAGGCAAGTGGAGCTCTGTGAGTTCAAGCCAACCTGGTCTACAGAGTAAGTCCCAGAACAGCCAGAGCTATGCAGAGAAATCCTATCTCAGAAAGAAAATAACAATAAATAAAAGACAAACAAGCAAATGATGATTTCAAGTCAAAACTCAAACTTTAAAATACAAAAACTAGAGAAAAGAGTCAACTAAACCTAAATCTGACAGAAAGAAGTAAATAAAGATCAGATAAAAGATGAACTAAATAAATAATAAGAAAGAACATCAATAAAAGTTTTGGTTTCAAAAAATTTAAATGACTGGCCAGTTTGCTAGATGGACTAAGAAAAAAAGAGAAGAGATTCAAGTCATTAACATAACGAATGAAGAAAGGGACATGACTTTCAATTCCATAGAGAAAAAAGGTACTTCTATGAGCAAAGACATAGAAGTAAGTTGGAAATGTACATGTAATAGCCAAATCTCCCAACAGAACATCTGAAGAGACTTATGATGAGTACAAAATTTGAATCTGTAACTAAGAACAGGTCCTGGAACTGGTGCTTGCTTCAAGGTTTCTTTTTCTTTTGCTGTGATAACATACTATGACAAAAGCAACTTTAGGAAGAAAGAGTTTGTTTTAGCCCAAATTTTAAGGTCCTTCATAGCAGAGACATGAAGGCAGCAGGGGCTCAAAATAGCTGGTCACATCACATGCCCATGAAGGTTCTAGAGCAATGAATGCCTGTCTCAATGCAGCATTCTGTTTCCCCCTGGGGAGTCTAGGTTCCTGTGCCCAGAGACTGGTTCCATGCACACTTAATAGAGGTCTTCCATATCAATTAAAGTAATCAAGATAACGCCCCATAGGCATGACCAGAGGTGTATCTCCCAGGGGTTTCTAGATTCTTTCAAGTTGAAAAGTGACATTAACATTAGATTTATTCAAAGAAAAACTAACACGAAGCCTTCTCAAACTTTTCTTTAAAAGCACCAACCATCCTGAAGAGACAGAAAAACTCCTTTGTAATTCATTCTATGAAGGAGGCAGTACCTTGATGCCAATTCTATAACAAAGTACTACAGAAAAGGAAAATTGCAAGCCAATATTCTCCTGTCATAGATGCAAAGATTTTCAATAAAATACCAGCAAACTGAACTGAACAGCATATTAAAAAGGATATATGTCACAATCAAGCAGTATTTATTCCTAATTCATTGTGCAATGTGAATGTACTACAGTAAAATGATGAGGGGGAAATGAATTGCACAATAATTTCAAACAATGCTGCAATCTGTGAAAGATCCAGCATCCATTCATGATTTAAAACAAAAGAAAAAAGTCACTCAAATAACTAGGTTGCATAACCTCAGTGTAATAGTCACATATGAAAAAGCCAAGACAAACATTAATAATGTCAAAAAACCTGCAAGTTTTCTTTAGGATCAGGAATATAGCAAAGGTACTGGCTTTTACACTTCTATTAAATCAAGTACTGGATATCTTAGCTACAACAATTAGGCGAGAAAAAGAATAAAGGTATTCAAGTGGAATGAACAAAGTAAAATGGTCTTTCCATCTGGTATAAACTTAGTATGTAGAATACACTATGTATGCTGGAAACCTATTAGAACAAGTAAACAAACTGAACAAAATACAATAGAAGAAAAAAATCATTGTCCACAAATTGGTTAAAATTTTATAGACAAAGGACAATACCAAAAGGAAGTTAATAGATTCCTGGTCTTCTTCTCCACATGCGTGGCCAGTCACTTCAGGGGAATTCCCACAAGGAGAGGAAGAGGCTCTTTCTACACCCACTGGAAGAAGTGATGGGATAGAGACAATATAATAACACACTCAGCAACAGAAAAACAAATATGACACCACCAGAGTCTAAAGATTCTACACCAGCAATGCCTGAACACCCTAATGCAGATGAAGCAGAAGGGAATTACCTTAAAAACACCTTCATGAAAATGATAGAGGCCCTCAAAGAGGATATGAGAAAATCCCTTAAAGAAATGGAAGAAAAACAAGCCAAATAATCCAACAAATGCAAGAAAGGGAGGAAAACACAAAGCACAAATTACAAGAAACAATTCAAACAGTGCAAGGGTTGAAAGCTGACGGAGAGATAATAAAAAAGCCACAGTCTAAAGGAAAGTTGGAAATAGAAAAACTGGGGAAACGGTCAGGTACTGCAGATGCAAGCATAACCAACAGACTACAAGAGATGGAGGAGAGAATCTCAGGTGTTGAAGACACACTAGGAGAAATACAGTCATCGACCAAAGAAAACTTAAGTCCAATAAATCCCTAACAAAATATCCAGGAAATATGGGACACCATGAAAAGACCAAACCTAAGAATAATAGGTATAAAAGAAGGTGAAGAAACCCATCTCAAAGGGGCAGAAAACATATTCAACAAAATCATAGAAGCCAGCCCAGACTACTATACCCGGCAAAGCTCTCAATTACTACAGATGGAAAAAAAACAAGATATTTCATGACAAAACCATATTTAAACAATACATATCTACTAATGCAGCCCTACAGAAAGTTCTTGAAGGAAACCTCCAATCCAAAAAAGTTAACTACAATCAGAAAAACATAGGCAATTGATAATCCCACTTTACAAACAGCCAAAAGAGAAGAGGTGTGGAAATCCCCATACAATTCCACCAGCAACAACCATTCCAAAAGAAACAAGAATGAGCAATCAAAGGTCATTAATATCCCTCAATATTAATGGTATTAAGTAGCCCATAAAAAGGCACAGGCTAACAGAATGGATTCAAAGACAGAATCCATCCTCCAGCTGCATACAAGAAACACACCTCAGCTTCAAAGACAGACACTACCTCAGAGTTAATGGTTGGGAAAAGATTTTCCAATCAAATGAACCCCAAAACCAAGCATATTCATCACAGAAGAAATCCCCCAAGTTGAAGTCTCAATTCTGAACATCTATGCCCTGAACACAAAGGCATCCACATTCATAAAAGAAACATTACTAAAACTCAAACCACACATTAAATCTCACACAAGTATAGTGGGAGACTTCAACACCCCACACTCACCACTAGACAGGACTACCACACAGAAACTTAACAAAGAAACAAAGGAACTAATAAAAGTTATGCCCTTATTGGATTTGACAGACATCTATAGGACATTCCACCCAAACACTAAAGTATATACCTTCTTATATTAAACCTCAATAGGTACAAAAAATTGAAATAACTCCATGTATCTTATCAGACTACCATGCTTTAAAGTTAGAATTCAACAACAATACAAATTGCAGAAACCCTACAAACTCATGGAAATTGAATAATGCACAATTGCACCACTCCTGAATCAAAGAAGAAAAAAAGAAATTAAAGAATTCCTAGAATACAATGAGAATGAAAACACAACATATCCAAACTTTTGTTTGTTTGTTTGCTTGCTTTGTTTTTGAGACAGGGTTTCTCTGTATTGTTTTGGAGGCTGTCCTGTAGACCATGATGGCCTTGAATTCACAGAGATCTGCCTGCCTCTGCCTCCAGAGTGCTGGGATTAAAGGCGTGTGCCACCATGCCCGGCCATACCCAAACTTATGGGACACTTAGAAAGCAGTGCGAAGAAGAAACTTCATAGCAGTAAGTGCCCACATAAAGAAACTGGATAATAGTCACACTAGAGAATGAAGAGCACAACTGAAAGCTCTAGAACAAAAAGAAGCAAACTCACTCCAGAGAAGTAAGTGCCAGGAAATAATCAAATTGAGGGCTGAACTCAATAAAGCAGAAACTAGGAAAACAACACAAAGAATCAATGTAACAAAGAGTTGGTTCTTTGAGAAAATCAACAAGATAGACAACCTTTATTCAAACTCACAAAACAACAGAATGTGAACATGCAAATCAACAAAACAGAAATGAAAAGGACATAACAACGGACTCTGAGGAAATCCAGAGAATCTTCAGGTCATACTTTGAAAACCTGTACTCCACAAAATTCCAAAATTTACAGGAAATGGACAATTTTCTGGATAGATACCACTTGCCAAAATTAAATCAAGAATAGATGAGCAATTTAACCCCTAAGGAAATAGAAACAGTCATCAAAAGTCTCCCAACCAAAAAAAGCTCAGGTCCAGATGGCCTCAGTGCAGAATTCTACCAGAAATTCAAAGAACAGCTTATACCAATTCTCCTCAAAGTAGTCCATGCTTATACCAATTCTCCTCAAAGTATTCCATGCAATAGAAGGGACTTTTGCCAAACTTTTTTTATGAGGCTTCAATAATGTTGATACCCAAGCCACACAAAGACACAACTAAGAAAGAGAACTTCAGACCAATTTGATTCATGAACATTGATGCAAAAATACTCAATAAAATACTGGCAAATCGGATCCAAGAAAACATCAGAAAAATCATCCACCATGATCAAGTAAGTTTCATCCCAGGTATGCAAGGATGGTTCAACATATGAAAATCCATCAATGTAATCCACCATATAAACAAGCTGAGAAACAAAAATCATATGATCATCTCACTAGATTCTGAAAAAGCCTTTAACAAAATCCAACACCCCTTCATGATAAAGGTCTTGGAGAGATCTGGGATAACAGGAACATACCTAAACATAATAAAAGCTATATACATCAAACCAACAGCCAACATGAATCTAAATGGACAGAAACTCAAAGCAATTCCTCTAAAACCAGGAACAAGACAAGGCTGTGCATTCCCTCCATACCTCTTCAACATTGTACTTGAAGTTCATATGTCATAGCCAGAGCCATATGACAACAAAAGGAGATCAAGGGGATACAAATTGGAAAGGAAGGGGTCAAACTTTGA
Organism: Mesocricetus auratus; assembly: GCF_017639785.1. Lineage (NCBI taxonomy): Eukaryota > Metazoa > Chordata > Mammalia > Rodentia > Cricetidae > Mesocricetus > Mesocricetus auratus. The sequence continues at coordinate 43,841,336 of NW_024429192.1, forward strand.
TATGATAGTTTACATAAGTGACCCAAAAAACTCTACCAGGGAACTCCTACAGCTGATAAATACGTTCAGCCAAGTGGCAGAATGCAAGATCAACTCAGTAAAGTACAAGATCATTCAACAGGTAGAAGACAATGTTTTAAATAAATTTTGCTATATATAGTAGGGCTACTGATTTTCTTGAGCTGAGAAAGAAATCAGAGAAACATCACCCTTTACAATTGCCACAAACAACATAAAATACCTTTGGGTAACTCTAACCAAACAAGTGAAAGACCTGTATCACTTTGAGTCTTTAAAGAAAGAAATTAAAAAGACACCAGAAAGTAGAAACATCTCCCATGCTCTTGGATAGGTAGGATCAACATAGTAAAAATGGCAATCTTGCCAAAAGCAATCTACAGATTCAATGCAATCCCCATTAAAATCCCAGCACAATTATTCACCGACCTTGAAAGAATAATTCTCAACTTTATAAGGCAAAACAAAAGACTCAGGATAGACAAAACAACCCTGTTCATCAGGGCAAGATCTGGAGGCATCATCATCCCTGACTTCAAGCTCTATTATAGAGCTATGTTCGTGGAAACAGTTTGGTATTGGCGCAAAAATAGACAGGTACACCAATGGAATCGAATGGAAAACCCTGATATTAACCCACACACCTATGAACACTTGGTTATTGACAAAGAAGCTAAAATTATGCATTGGAAAAATGAAAGCATCTTCAACAAATGGTGCTGGCATAATTGGATGCTGGCATGTGGAACACTGCAGATACAAAGTCTATTGCCATGCACAAAACTTTAGTCCGATTGGGGGCAGAGGGGGAGATAGTGGGGAGTGAGCAGGCGTGGAGGGGAAGGAGAGGGAGCTGGGACTGACATGGGAATCAAGCTTGTTTCTGAATTAAATATATAATAAAAAGTGCTTAAAAAGAAAGTTGAGTGGATAGAGAAAATGTGGTACATTTACACAATGGAGTACTATTCAGCGGAAAAAAAACAATGGAATCTTGAAATTTGCTAGCAAATGGGTGGCACTAGAAGAAACCATCCTGAGTGAGGTAACCCAGTCACAAAAAGACAAACATGGTATGTACTCACTCATATATGGATTTAGATATGAATCAAGGGAGTGCCAGCCTACAATCCCCAGCCAGAAAGTCTGGGAAACAGAACCTTCATCCAGTGACTGATGGAAGCAGAAGCAGATACTCACAGATAAACACTGAACTGAAGTTCTGGAATCCAGTAACAGAAAGGGAGAACTAATGAACAAAGGGGTTAAGACTGGGCTGGTTTAACCCACAGAAACAGTTGACCTAAACAAAGGATAGCTCTTGCACCCCAGATTGATGGCTGTGTGGAAAGCATGGGACTGATCCAGACCCCTCTAAATGTGGGTGTCAGTGGGGAGGCCTCGGTAATCTATGTGGTAGTATTTATCCCTGGCGTACAAATGGACTTTAGCTGCCCATCCCACAATGAGGGATGCTCTCTCAGCCTGGATTCTTGGGGGAAAAGCCTATGCCCTGTCCTGGATGAAATGACAGACTCTGGAGAGCCTCCCTGTATGGCCTCACCCTCCCTGGGGATCAGAATGTAGATTGGGTGTGGAGTGGGAAGGGAGAGGGAGCTGGGATTGACACGTGAAGCAAGCTTGCTTCTATCTTAAATAAAAAAGGAAGAAAAAAAGAAAGTTAATAAACTATCTAATTTATAATAAATAGTATCAAAAAGAGTAAAATATTTAGGAACAGTGAAATATTAAAATCTTTTAAATGAAAGCTATAAAACATTTATAAAGAATTTGAATAAGATATAAGTAGAGAGAGATAATATTTACATACTATGAGATTTAGGAATGATTCCAATATTCTCCCAGAGATCTATATATTATTTAACCCAGTTCCAAAGAAATGCCAATGTCTTCTTTTCCTAAACAGAAAAATCTATCTAGTCAAAATAATCCAGAAAAAGAATAAAGTTGGAGAACTCATACTTCCTAACATCAAGCCTTACTAACACTGAGTAATTTAAACTCTAAACAAATGTAGCATGGACATGAGGATAGACATGTAAGACAACAGAGTCCAAACACTCACACACATGTTCAAATCATTTCTGGTGAAAGTACAAGATCATTCAACAGGGAGAAGACAATGTTTTAAATAAATTTTGCTAAGTAAACTGAAATCTACATGTAACAGAATGACCCTGGACACTGAACATCACACAGAAAAATGAACTCAAGATGGGCATAAATGTGAGGTGTAAAATGATGGCACCATAAGATGAAACTGCATGATAAAACTTCACAACAACAACAAGAACAACAGACTTCACACAACATTGGACTGGGCTTCATCTTAGATATAACACAAAGGTATTGACAACAAAATAAAAAAAACAGACAAAATGGACTTTGTGAAATGTTTCTCAGAAACACTCCCAGTAAGGTAAAAAGGCAGTCAACAGAACACAATAAGATATTTGTGAACATATATCTGAAAATGGACTAATATACCTATTATATATAAAGGTCAAAGTTCAACAAAAGCAAACCCAATTATAAAAAGACAAAAGGAGCAGGATATGGTGGTTCACTTCTGTAATATTGATACCTAAGAGGTTGAATCTAGAGGGTCACTGTAAGCCAGCCTGGGCTCCATAATGTGTTCTCAGCACTTAGACATTTCAAAGAAGGCATACAAATGGTCAATAAACACATTAAAAGAGATTCAATATCTTGATCATCATGGGAATGACAAAATCATGAGACACCTGCCCAAGACTCTATTTCACCCATGAGGGTAGCAACCGAGCAAAACAAAACAAATCTAAAAACCAGTAAGCGTTATAGAGGATGTGGAGAAACTGTAACCCATGCACTGTAGTCAGAATGGAAGATGGTAAATAGCACAAACCATCATGGAAAAAATACACTATGTCTTCTTACAACCCGATAAAATTATCAAATGCCCCAGAGATTGTACTTTTAGACCTATAGGGCAATGTAAGCTAAAACTAACAAGCTGAGATTTATCTCACATCTGCTAGAATAAATACTACCAAGAAAGTGAATGATAGCCAGTGTATACTTTTAAGTTCAGGAGTCAGAGGCAGGTAGATGAGAGTGAGTTAAAAGGCAGACTAATCTACACAGTAAGTTCTAGGCCAGCCATGGATAAATAATAAGAATGTTTTTTTCTTTTTAAGTGAAAGATAACAAGTATTTATGAGAAAGTGTAGAAAGAAGGAAAGCCTGTACATTTTTTGGTGGGAATCCACGCTTTGTACAGCCAATATATAAAATGAAAGAGGTGGCTCAAAAAATTTAAAAATAGAACTATGATATGATCTTAAATCTCACTTCAGAATATATATATGAAATAAATTTAATATCTTGAGTAGTCATTTCCATTCCCACATTTATTACATCATTATTCCCAAAACAGGTATGACATGGAATCAATCTAAGTGTCCACTGACAAAGGAGTGGTTTAAAATACACAGAAAATATACACATTTGACACTGAAAATAAAAGAAGTAAATCTTGTATTTGCAATAGCATTGATATACATTGAGGGCATTAAGACAAATAAACCAGGCACAGAAAGACAGACATCATATGGTCTCATGTATATGTAGATCTACAAGAGTTGAGTTCATGGGAACAAAGGGTAGAATAATGATTGTAAGAGGTTTAGGACGAAGTTGGGAAGATGCTGGCCAAGGCCACAAAACATCAGTCATTAGGAATATGCTCAAGAGGTCTACTGCACATCATGGTGACTATAATAACAAAGGACTTCAGAACTGCTGAGAGAACTTGTACAAATGTCTACAGCAGCATCATTCACAATAGATCAGGTGGAGAAACTCCAGTGTATACAAAGGAGTAAGCAAGACATAAGTATGTAGCCAGTCAGAAAAAATAAAGGACATCCTGACACATGCTCCAGCATACATGAATCTTGAAGATACAGTTAAGTATACGAAAGAAGTCACAAAGGACAAATACTGTAGAGTTGCCTTCATGTTGGACACTGAGACAAACTCACAGAAAGAGAGTAGTAGATAGATGAGAGGGTGGAAGTGAGTTATTGTTTCCTGACAATTGACTTTCAGCTTTAGAATCAGGAGTGTTTGGAAGTGAAAACAGATGGCAGTGGCAGCTACACAGTATTACGTATTTACTGACATTAGCTTGTACATAAAAATGGTAAAGACGATAAATATTGTTACATATATTTTACCATAGTAAAGGGGGGTTATGAAAGAGACTTACAGACACACATGTTACAGTTGTACTGCATCTGTCATCTCTCAAAATGTCACTTTCCCATAACCACCATTCTCGAGGAAAGCTACGCTGTTTAACGCAGCATGGCTTTAGCAGGCAGCTTAGCATCCTGCAGCAATGCTACTGCTGCTGCTCCTGACAAGATACCTTATTAACCTGTTTGAGATAAAATAAAGGTAAAATAAAGTCTCTGCCAGAAAACATTAACAACTAACTTGAAAGATGGATGTCCATGGTGATCTCCACCATAAACCTTGCAAGAGTGGGAAAACCAGGAGGTTAAGGGCACAGAGCAGATGCTCCAGGCTGGGTGACATTCTCTTCCCTGCTCTGTGATCACAGTCACCCTTCAATATTTAACACCTCATGTCTCTTTCACTTTCTGCCTCTGCTCCCTGCTGGATGGTGAAATATTAGAAGATATTGTCTATGCACAGTATCATGACTACAGTACCTGAAATACAGAGCTGAATGGCTTCACATTTTTAAATAGCTACCTGACTTATTCAGATTATTGAATATATAATTAGACAACTGAAGTCCACCTTCCCTAAATGTTTCTTAGGGATTACATCATACTGAATCTATTTATTACTTAAATACAAACTACATAATTACTTCTTAAAAGCTGAAATGGGAATTTCAGTAGCCCAGACATGTGAAGACCGGACCAAACAGAAGACACAGGAATATACAAGGCTGGGATCAGGCCAGTGAAATGGCTCATCAGTAAAAGAGCTGGAGTTTGGTCCCTGTGACCCACATTGTGGAAGGAGAGAAAAGATGCCAGAATTTGTCTCTGACCTTCATCTGTGGCCTGGCCTGGCCTATACAAACATAAGAAAGAGATCAAGGCAAAGAAATCAAGGGGATTTTTGAGGAGTTAAAACAGTTCCCACTAACTCCTGGTGCAGTCTCAACCATTTTCATTACACAAAAGCCATTCCAGCGGAACAACTTGCATCTGTGGCCATCAGAATAAATTCGCTATGGGCTGGATTCTGGAGATGAGGAAAATGTGCTCATAAGCAAGAAGGCCCGGGAGATCACAGGACAGGAAACATCTCATTTTCTGTTTTCTTTAATGCTCACACAGTCCTCAGGGATTTATACAGCTAGTCTGATGCTTTTCTCTTCAAAATCCACATTCTCCAAAGTGATGGTGATAGTTGATGTTAAAAGTTGCACATGTACTGACATTTCCAAACTGTATCTGCAGGTAGCAGGCTCAGAGTTTGCACTTACAGGAATTCTTGTCTAAGCCAGTCTGGCAAGAAATAAGATAAGTAACAATAATGGATGTTCAAATACATGGCTTACTAACTCATATTTATGTTTGTGCATCTTAATGAAAGTGTTAAATTTTCCCTTTGCATGTAACTCAGAGGCTAAAACTAAAATTTCATAATGTAAAAAGTAATTCCTTTCTCAAAATACATTTATTTCCAGCCACCAATGAACTATACCATGTTGATGAATCACAACTGATTGACTACAAAATTATTATCACTTTAGCATAGTTAAACTAGACTGATATAAAACTTCCACTTACTTCTGTGAAGACTAAAAGGCCAAAAGCTCACAACTAACACTCAGAATTACACCACTTTTCTTTGGATATATTTGCTTCCCTGATTGTCTCTAAAATATGAAACTTAAAGTTGTACATTCCTAAGTCAGGCACAATAACACAGATCTACAAATCCCAGTTCTCACACACGCAAAGCAAGAATATCTTGACTTCAAGGCCAACCTGGGCTATATTAGCCCTGCTCCAAAACAGCAGAAGCAGCAACAACAAACGCCTAGACATGATAATTAGTTACTTCCAATTGCTGTGATAGAATATCATGACCCAAAGTGAATTACAGAAGAATTTAGTTTGATTTATGGTTCCAGAGCACTCATAATGGCAACAAGCAGTCAAAGCAAGAAGCTGAGAGACTGCATCTCAACCACACAAAAGAAACAAAGAGAACAAGAACTGGAAAGTGAAGCTATATATAAGCTCTCAAAGTCCACCCTTACTGATGTACTTCCTCTAGCAAGGGCATGAATCGCCTAAAGGTACCATAACTTGTTCCAAACAGCACCACCAAGCAGGCACCAAGTACACCATTACATGAACCTATAAGGACATTTTTCATGACAACAGTGATGATATCCTAAGGCATCTTAGCATCCTATCTTCTAATGGATCTTGTCATGGGTCTTCTTAACTGCACCTGTCTCTCTTTTCCCCACTTAGTAGGTTATTTTTCTAGCAGGACTCTCTTCACATTACTTAGAATACAGGAAACCTGATAAGTGATTTCATAGGCCCACTCACCCAATTAGAAATAACAAGCATCTTGAATTTAATTAGCTCTACCATACTGGTCTCCCTGTGTAAGCCAGTCTGGCTTTGAACTCACAACCCAGCTGCCTCTGCCTTTGGAGTGCTGGCATTATAGGATGACCACCATGCTCAGCTACAAGAATCTAATTTATATTTTTTGTTGATACAATTTAATTCTGACTGAACTGGTTTTTCACCTGACTAGAGAAATTAATATTTTTAAGTAAAGATTTTGTGTTATGTATTTAAGGTATAACAGAATATGATGTGGTGTGCTATATGTAAATAGCATAAAGGTTACTTTGGTGCAACAAATGAAAACAACCAGCATCTCACGTGGATACCCTGGCACTCCTGGCATTCCTTTAAGCTTTATTTTGTAGCAAAAGCAGCTGAAATCTACTCACATAACATGACAAAAAGAGCATAAACCACTTATTTTAGTGCCTATGGTTCCTATGAAGAATATCACATCTGTGATTGTGCTAAGTCCAAAGTCCTTATCTACAACTTGATTTCTTCACTAAGGTGATCATTAGTTAGCAGTTTTGAAGTCTTGATCTGGGCATGGCAGTAAAAAAAAAAATCAGACTTAAAAATCAAGCTATTAAATTCTAGGTAAAACAAGGAGCCAGAATCTTAGTGCTTTGTTTTCAAAGTGAGATCCTCAGATGCAGTTTGTGAGAGGTAGTTTTATTTCACTGAAGAAATGAAAAGAATCACATTTATCATAATGCAAGTTCAGTTGGTGGTGGCAATTCCAGTCACCCAACAAAAGCTGTGCAGTGGTGAGAGGTTAAGGTGTGAGTTTTGCTTGTTTGTTCACTTGTTTAGTTGGGATTTTTTGTTGTTTTTCCAGCAGAAGCCACTCTGGTGAACTCCTGAGTTGTTGTTATTCACTGGAAGCAGAAGTGAAGTTAACAATTGTAGATAGAGTATGCATTCCATTTGGACAATCTACCAGCATGTCCTCTGTCTAGGTATTTTAATTATCTCCTACTGCTCTCACACTGTGTTTTCATTCACAGAAATTTTTAGCAGCAGAAAGTTCTGTTGTTTCTCTGTCAAATAGTAAAATTACCAACTAGTGTGTATCTGACAGGAAGTTAGTTATTTCTTTTTCATTGGCTTTAAAAATCACTATGAAATGTAGTTTGCTCATATTCTTTGCCCTAGCCCAAATCTCCTAGATCTCCTACTCCTTACCACCCACTTCATGTTCTTTTTCTTTATGTTTCTCTCTCAAAGCAACCCAACAATAAAATAATAATAATGATAATAAAAACAAGTCAATCCAGGCCAACCAAACAAAAAAAGCATACAAAAGACATAGAGTCTAGTTCATGTTGGCCAACTACTCCTGAGCACAGTGCCTGACCTAGAGTGTGGCTGATGTACCCAGACTCCATTGGAGAAAACTGATTTTACCTTTCCCCAGAAGTGTCAATTGTAAGTAGATTCTTACTAGGGTAGGACCTTGTGTCTACTTCCCCTTCTTGCTGGGATTTTTGTTTGCTTTGAGCCTATGAAATTTTGTGTATGCTGTCACAGTTTCTGTGCGTCCATATGTCATCAGCCCTGTTAAGTCTAGAAGCTGCTGTTTCTTTGAAGTCATCCATCACTCTGACTCTTCTTTTTGCCTCCTCTTATGCCAAGATCCCTGAGCTACTAGGCAAAGGGTTTGATGAAGACATCTGATTTGGAGCTTAGTGTTCCAAGGTCTCTCATTATCAGCACATTGTCTGCTTGTGGGTTTCTGTGTTAACCACCTGTAAATGTGAGTTTTCTGTCCAGCAAGTCCCACAGTCCTTGAGCCCCAAATAAGCACAAAGACACTATATTAATTATGAAACTGTCGACTGATGGCTTGTTTTTTATTGGTTAGCTCCGTCTTAATTATTAACCCATTTCTATTATTCCGTGTATTTCCACATGGTCTTATCTTACCGGAGAATGCCAGACCTGCAACTCCTTTGCCTGATGCATGATGACTGTTCAGCATCTCTTCAGAGAAGAGAGCGATTTCCTCTTTGTCCCTGCTTATATCCTGATTTTGCCCAGCTACATCACTTCCTGTCTGGCCAATCAGCCAATCAGTGTTTTATTCATTAACCAATAAGAAAAACATACATACAGAAGAACATTCCCCCATCAACCACCATTTGTGGAGGGTTGAGCAAGACACAGAACATTATGTCATTGGAAGTCACTTTGTTGCTATGTTCATTTAGCAGAATAATAAGAATAGCTTTTTCCTTAGGATCATGACCTATTTAGCCTTAGGTTCTAGTTTAGCTGTATCAAGCATTGGTTCTCTCTCATGGAGTGGGACTTAAATCCATTTTTTTTCCCAAAAAGTGCTTGGTTGCTACCATAATATTTATGCCACTGTTATATCTTTCAGACAATTGCTATTATAGGTCACAGGGTTTGTAGCTGAGTTAATATGATTGTTTTTCTTCTCTAATAGCATACAAATTACCCCCAGCACCATAAATGCTAATCGGTATGGGTGAAGCTTCAAATGGCGCACCAGATCTGTTTCTTCATGTTCCATGACATAAGTAAATAGGTGTCTTCAGCAATAGAGGTTAACTGTTAGGTTGTGGGGCCTTTCTCATTGACAATATGGCCTATAATGTATCAGGGTACCTAGGGGACTCCTTTGATTCCTTTGGTCATCAACTCAATGAGATATAACCCATTCCTAGAACTGAGGATTTTATTTGGTAGCATAAGACTGGAGACTGTGAGTGAATGATAGTGAGTGACTCCATTTAAATCAGGAAGATTTTTGATAGAATTATTAGAGTTAATAAAATATAAAATATGATAGAATTAGAATGTGTATTGCTTGGAATTCTATGTAATTTGAGATTAATCATACACTACTAGTATCTTTAAATGAGAAACAAAAAGGAAAAAAAAAGAGACAAGTAAGTACACATTCCTGCCTCTCAATATAAGATGGGGTCTAATAATGCCAGGTTGTCTGAAGACGACCTTGAGCTTCCTGATTTTCTTGCCTTTACTTCCTAAGTGCTAAAATTACAGGTGTGAGCCATCTTACCTAGTTCATGCAATACAAGGGATTGAAACCAGGTCTTTGTTCTAAGGTATTCTATTACTGAGCAACATGTTTCTAGGAAGAGCCCTCTTAACGGAGTAAAACACATCTAAATCACATCTGATTGCGCTTCTGGTTCAAAGACTGCCACTTTACAAAAACAAAGCAAAACTGGAATAGAAAAGAATATCAAATAGGAACACTGTGAGCAAATTCTACACTCTGTGAAAACCACAACAGAACAAAACAAGTTCTATCTGGAAACAAACTTCAAGGATAAATAAAGGGGTAGAAGCAGGTGTAAAAGGGGAAGAGTCCTAATGATTATACTAAGATAGAAAATAATTTATAAATATGGATAGTGTGTTGGACAGCTTATCATACTGTGAAAGTACTGAAATTTTCTGGTATGGTATCTGCACTGTGGTTTTAAAGGACACTTATTATTAGAAATACATGCTAGAGTACTCATGGATATAATTACAGAATTTCCTGAATTATGCTTTTCACAATCCAAATGGTTGAAGAGATTAAAATAGAGTTGAAATCAATTTCTCCACCAGTTGATCATTGTCAAGGCTAAATGAGAGGTTTATTGAATTTCCGTGTAATTATCCTTATCCTACTTTTGAAATTCTCCTGGTTTTCCTTGGCCTCCCATAGCTACTGGGACTCACAGACTGGCTTCTAAACAATGCATTCTCATTCTCTTCTGAGGTACCCTGCCTTACTTGCAGAAGGCCACTTTCTTGATGCATTGTCCCATGGCCTTTGTGTGCACCTGTCCCTGTGGTCTCTGCCTTTTTGCAGATGGCCACCTTCTGGTGTATTCTTCCACAGTCTTTTCTTTTACTGTGTCTGTCCCTGGAGTCTCTTTGTGTGACTAAACTTCTTACAAAGACCCTGGGCCTGTTAGCATAGAATAGAGTCTATGCTAACAATTCCATCTTAACCTAAGTATTTTTTAAAGGCTCCATCTTCAAAAACAGTCACACACTCAGGTACTACGAGGAAGACTTCAAAATATGAATTTTAGAAGGACACAATTTAACCCACAACAGTATATTAAAAATTAAAGATATTAATAGAATACAATAAAGTCAAAATAAACATGTAAATCTCATAACTTCATAAAGAAAATTCCAAAGATATGAATTGTTTCTTGGCTTAGTTCTTAAAATTGTCTCATGTTTTCACATTTTTTGTTTATACAGGCCTTCTCACTATACATGTCCCAGAAGGTTATAGCAGTTCATTTTCCTTGTAGTGAGGTTCCAACATCTCAGAAACTAAATTGCATTAATAGTGACAGCTATGCCCAGGTAGGAGAGTATCTATGTTTTAAGAAAATATTCACCCCTAAGGATATTACACTTCACTTTCAAAATTAAGCAGAGTTTGGAAATTGTTCTGATTTATGCCACAACCTAATTATGAAAATTTGTAATTGAAGTCAGCACCCCATATGTCTGTTTTCACCTCAATGGAGACCATTTGTCAAGGCCCTAATGCTTGTCTTTTTCCATCTTATGCAAGAGGATTTACATGAAATCATACAGAATATTGTAAGATGATGCTCCAGCTATAAGTCAGCAATAGATAAAACCCCTAACAATTCAAATGAATGTGGCCAAGTAAGGGGATAAAGTTTAATGGTAGTAAATGTACAACTGTATGCTGGGCACTAAAAATGCTTACTTTCAGAAAGATGAAAATATATGTAACCCTGGCTTTATATGAACTCACATTAATTTTTTGTTAAATTTTTCAGTTGGCAATAAATACACTGAGGGTCACGAATGGGCTTACCAATAGTTAACACAACAACCACTTCAAAGAAACAAATGATCCTGCTTCAGTCAAGTCTGTGTCTACTTCCTCTAAACCATATTCTTCCACGTGGTACTTCACAATGTAAGTGCCAGAATGATAGAACTATTGAGTTCTGTCCACATGAAGAATAACAATGGATTTGGAGCCATTGGTAAAGGCAAAACAAGGCTAAAGAGAGATGCGATTTGTCTTCAAGGATCTTAAAGGCTGACAAGTGATAAGACATTAAGCCTATCTCCCACGGCTTAAAATGGGAAGAGTCAATTTAGTCTGTCCACTCTTATTTGTCCTTCAGAAATAATCACTTCCTGGGGGAAGCATTTCCTAGCCTAAAGACTGGAACTTTCCAGACACTGGCTGTGGCTTCCCTTTTCATTCTTCTGTACTAGGCAACAATTCTGTTTCTAATTGTTTGACAGAGCAGGTTAGTCCTGTGTCTTAGTCGATCTGGGTTGTATAGACTGGGTGACTTCTAAGCATTGGAAATTTGTTTTTTTCAGAGTATCGAAGGCTGCCAAGCCCGAGAACAATGCACTGAGAGATTTGGAGCTGTGGTCTCACCTCCTGGCCCAGGCAGGGTGCCTTCCCACTCTACCGTCACTTGCTTCTTTTTATAATATTAATCATAATCCTGGGGCCTCTGCTCTCATGACCCTAAAGTGCCCTCCTCCCAATCCCATCCTCTTGGGGAGTCAGGGTTTCAACTTATTAATGTGGGGTGGCTGCAATATTCAGACCACATCAACCTACTAGATTAGAGGTTACTAGACAAGAGTAGACCACGTTTGATTGGTCAGCTCTAGAACACTCACCTCTAACATGGAAGATTAAATGAAAATAAACACTAGAAAACTGAAAAAGTATACACACATTTCAAATACTTTGATACTGAGATTCACAGGCAGCCTGAAGAAGTAACACGTTTGCTTCAGTAGAGGTCATGTCTCAGGGCTAAGTAACAGTGAGGTTGAGGGGATGAATGTGACTAGACTATGCAATTTTCAGGTTCTTTATTAACTAAGAATGTATTGAATTTTGTTGGGAAAGATTTTGTTTATCACATAATAGATTGTATTTTAACAATCCGTTCCATTCTTATCTATTTTAGAGATGTAATAACACATTCTACATAATAGATTCCATCCGACCTCAAATGTCATTTGATGTTTCACCCCGTGATTCCTAACTTCCTCTCTCCCTACACAGAGCTGATGAGTAACAATAGCACTATTAGGATACAGAAGACTTCAGGAAACAGCAGCCAACAGTGAGGTGAGGTCAGCCTTGGAGAAAGCTGTTTTTGATATCCTTAGGATCCACTGTGCCAAAAGCAAATGCAGATTTGGTAAATGACACAAAGTCATTCCCTCTGCATGCCTCTTTCTGCTGATTTGAATCTTTCACAAGGGCCCAATTTTCCATAGGAACAGATCAGATTTACAGCAAACACAAAGATTGCATCTTTTATTTATAAGTTTAAAAAAACCCTCTCAAATACTTTTCATTAAAACTGTGTGCCCTGTTGTACTGGGTCTAAGAGTATTAGTCAAGCATTACATGACTTTTGCTATTCTGGTGAAGGTCAGAGTGCTCTTAAGTTACCGAAACTATCAGGTCAGACCTCAGTGACTGAATTCCAGTTTATGATGGAATTTAGGGGACTATATAATACAGAAACCACTGCCCATGTTGGCTACCATTCTCCTGTTCTGTCTACCTTCCAGGAAGCCTTTTTCCTTATAAAAGTATCCTCCAAGCATGGGGTTACAGTGGGGGCTCTGCAGGCTCTCCCATGTATTAGCTGTACGGCCGTGGACAGCTGCCAGCTGCCTTTTGTTCTCAGGGTGATGATGGCAACAGCAGCAGGTTTAAAGCTTCGGAAGCACATGCATGTCAGAATAAACATGGTCACTACTGGCAAAAATAATAATAATAATAATAATAATCGGCAATTTACAAAAATGCCGTCTGCCTATGTCAGTGATCATGAGATGGAAGTGCGTTTGGGAATTTTTTTATGATTTTTTTAATTTAAATTAGAAACAAGCTTGTTTAACATGTCAGTCCCAGTTCCCTCTTCCTCCTCTCCTTACCTGCTCCCACCGACCCCCTAACCCATCCCCTTTCTTCTCCCCAGGGAGGGTGAGGCCTTCCATGGGGGATCTTCAAAGTCTGTCACATCATTTGGAGCAGGGTCTAGGCCCTCTCCGTGTGTCTAGGCATTTGAGAATTTTACAAACAAGATCACACTTAAATTTTTTATTTAATTAAAATATAATTATATATTTTATCTTCCTTTTTTCATGTTATGTACCATCCCAACTCCCTCCTAAATCTGCAGGGTCTCCTCTTCTTTAGCTATTTTTGTTATATACAGATGAATAAATATATAAATACAACCTGTTGAGTCCTTTCAGTGTCGCTTGCATATACATGTATATGTTTCTAGAGCTGATCACTTGGTATTGAGCAAACAACTCTGTATTGTTTTTCTATCTTATTTCAGTGTTCTACATATCTGTTTTTGTGTGAATACCATGTTATCATTATAGCTCTATATCTTAATATGATATACTAATTATATTATAAATATAATGCAATAAATCTAGGACAACAAAAGATAAACAATAAATCTATCCCTAAATTAATTCAGACTGTCATAGAATTAGAAAAACAATGCTACTAACTAATATTAATAAAAACAGATACATTATTTTGAACCATATTACATCACTTGAGAGGATTTTGAAGGAAAGTGGGGGACAGATAGAATAGGGACGGAATAACAGAGTTGATGAGGAGAAGTGACAAGTGACAGCAAGACAGGACTGTTGAGAGTGCATACACACGCCAGGCCAAGAAGTGGAGGGAGTGCCACACTCAACAGGACCAGAACAACCCACATATGCTGGTGAAGATATCTCTATGACCTTTCAATGTATGCTAGTTCCTTCTGAGAACTTCATCCCTTACTACAAGGCTAGGGGGCTAAGGGCTGTATCACTGAGAGGATATGAAGAGAACAAGAGCCCCACAATTTCAAATGTTCACTGCTTTCATTTTGTATGCTGTTAACACTTGAAAACCAAGGAGCACATGCTTGACTTCTATTTCACTCCATTTATAATGATGATTACATTTGTATTTATATCTTTCTATGTTTTCTAAAGTGTTAAGAAGAACATGTCGTTCAGTGTAGTGATGCCTGTGTCTAGTAGAACTTTAAGCATGTCTTTGAGAGAGAGAGATGTATGATATGGATGCTGCATAGACCGACTATGACACTAAGACACCTAGTTAGGGCGCCAGTCAGTTCTGTTGTCCTATGAATTCCCGCATCCTTACCTCTGTTTCATTGGCGAGGAATTTTCAATGCGATCACAGTGAGTACACAAGAAAAGAAAACACTCTAAAAAGTAGAAAACACTCTATTTCAAGTGGAGTAATAATGACATCTTAAGATGTCCCGAGGGTAGAAGATGATTTGATATCCTTTTATTATTTATACTTCAAACCAATCACTGAACAGATTCACAGTAGCTAATGTGTTTCCTTCTCATAAATGAAGCGCTGTCTGCCGAACTTAAAAAGCATTTGTGTAATTAACAGCAAGTCACTGTCCAAATATCTCTAGGAAGCGAGGTGATACAGGTGAAATTTTCAAGATGACTGGTGTGTGCCTTTTAAGTTTCCAAACATTATTTTTAAGTGAAATGTTTGCAGTATTAGTATTCTCAGCAAGCATTGGATCTACAGAATACCATGTGACACATCTACAGTCACGCAGATTGATGTGTATTATTCCATGGTATGAGATAACAAGAGATTATCAGGTCTATGTGTGATTATGTGCTCCCAGACAATGGAGCCTCAGGGGACCCTCTGAGGGTTTCCCAATCTCTTGGGAGCTGTCTTCTGCCTCCCTCTGCCATGATCCGCTACCACAGCACACTGATTGCCCTCCTCTTGCAATTTCTAATCTGATTTTATGTACATATGTGGGGGGGGGAGGGAGGGAGAGGGAGAGAGTGACTGTGTGTGCGTGTGTGTGTGAGAGAGAGAGAGAGAGAGAGAGAGAGAGAGAGAGAGAGAGAGAGAGAGAGAGAGAGAGAGAGAGAGAGAGAGAGGGTTTCATTATTTAGCCATGGGTTACCAGCAATGGGCTGGACTAGATGTCAAAGAGATCCACTTGCCTCTGCCTTCCAAGTGCTGGAACTAAAGGTATGAGCCATGATGACCACAGGTGTTCTGTTTTTCATGTGATACTCTGTGGAAGATAATGCAACTGGCTGCCTTTTCACTTCTATTTATTTTGATTTTAGACTGCCAAGGATGGAACTAATAGCTAAGCAAGGGTTTCATCACTGAGTCACACCCCCAGTCTTTCTCTTATGTTTTGAAAGCAGAAGCCCTTTGCCACACTTTGGGTTACTGGCTACTTAAATCAATATAATATTTTCAGCTGCAAAGAAAAACACAAGTTGAGCCCTCTTACAATAACCACGGAATACTCACTGATCCCGGTGTCCTTACAGTACTGGACCAAGTACTGTCCCATGACCTTTAGTAGATGGTTATATGCCTGGACATTGAGGAATTCTTGTTTATTATGGGATGGCTCCATGATCTCCAATGGGATGTTCACAATTCCAATCACGCCTGCACCAAGTCTGAAGGAGTAAATACATGTATGAACTCTGTAAAGTTTGGCTAAAGAAAGAGAAAAGGTAAACATCAAATCTTCCACAAATAAATCCATTGCCTTGGTATGGACCATATCAAACTTATTAAGTGATCTCAAAGATATTTCATTCATGGTGATTTCTGATGAGTTTGCTGGTGTCCTACAATGCCACCTTAGTACGTTATTGATCTATTGACAATATTCTTTCCACACCTCTTACTTACATGGAGAGTCAGAGTTGGCAGAAAAGGACAAATTTTTAGCTAAAACATCGGTAACACTAGTGTCTTCTTGCAGTGACCTGGGCTGGTCCTCTTATGCTTGATACTGGACAGAGAGAACCACTTTCTTTGTCTCCACTGCATCTGTTGGGTTACGTGTCTCATCATTACAGTGGTCCTTGGGGTGTTCACTGAATTCTACCAAGGGAACACAACAGGCCCAGAGGGTGATGACAGGTATCTAATTATTAATCTGACATGCAAAGGTTTCTTGGTTCTTTTCTTCTGTTTTTCTATGGCCATAGGATATACATCCTCATGGGATATTTTGATTCTTGACATCACCGGATTTGGGGATAAGCTTCCCATGTTACAGAACACCACAGATTGGTTCCCCCTGCTCTTGCTGTAGCACATATCATACTTTCCCAAACTGAGACCACTAACAACTTTGTGTTTCACAACTTTCTTCACCTACCCTGTCTCCCTTCATTCCTCATTCTGTAAATCTCAATTCGTTTCGCACAGAAGGCCTGATGTGACTTCCTTGTTTAGTTTCCTGCCCTTTTCACGCAACACTCCTTTATTCATTTATCCATATATTCATCCACAAGGTTATTCAAAGTTAGCACCTGAGCCTGCTCCAGAAACTAGGAACTTTTACAAGAGCAAGAAAGACAAGGTCCCTGATTCTTGTTCACTGAAGAATGGCGAGCATGGCATTAGTCAATAGACAAATGTGCAGGACCATTTCACATGGTGGTAAGTGGTTTTAGGAAAATAAAGTGGGTGCTAAATTATGTGAAAAGTGACAGGTGGGTGTGACAGTAGGGCCCAATTTCACTTTGGTACTCAAGGAAGGAACTTTAGCACTTATGCCTGAACAGCATGCCCGAGGCCAACAGTCAGAAGATCTAAAGACAGTGTGTTTAGTAATACCAACTGCTAAGCTTACTGCTTTAGGATTTTAAGCAAAAAAGCCAACTAAGTTGAATTTTAAAAAATCATTCTGCAAGTTAAAAAAAGAACTTAACTATCCCTACTAGCAGATGACACAATCCTGTGCTTCAAGGAATCCAAAGATTCCACCAGAAAACTCGCAGGCCTTAGAAATCCTTCCAGCAATACACCAAGATACAAAGTTGACCATACCAAAACAAAAAACAAAAAAAAACAAAAAAAACCAGTAGCTTGTGTTTGCATCTTTTAATGTTTTATTTGCACATATTAATTATACATAATGACTTAATACCTTTTTTAAATGCCAATAATGGGGAGGGATCCCATTTACAGTATCAAAAAATTAGAATAAACCTAATATCTAAAACAGGAAATAAAAGACTTCTACAATGAAGTCTTTCAGACACTGAAGAAAGAAACTAGAGAGCAAATATCCCATGTTCATGGACAAGGATAGTTAATATTTGGAAAATGGTTACATTACTAAATATACAGATGCAATGTAATCCCTATCAAAATTCCAATAATATTTCACACTAAACTAGAAATTCATATGGAAGCAAAAATATCCCCCCAAATTACTAAAACAATCCTTAGCAAAAAAAAAGTGTAAGAAGATCACAACGCTGAGGTATTACAGCACCATACTCAAAAACAGCATGGTACTAATACAAAAAACAGACCTGTGGACCAACAGGATAGAATGGAGGATCCAGAAACAAGCTCACACAATCACAGCTATCTCACTTATGGCAAAGCTGTAAAAAAATGCATGCTTCACAAAAGAATCGTGCCCAGAAATTTGGATTAAAGATTGAAACTAGATCCATACATCCCACATGACCTCAAAATTAATTAAAAATGGGTCAAAGATCATAATCTAAGGCCTGAAACTTTACAACTGCTAGAGAAAACCAGAGAAAAACTCCTCAAAATATAAGCAAAGGAGTGGATTTTTCTGATTAGGGTTCCAATAGCATGGGAAATAACCCCAAGATTTTAAGTGGAAATACAAAACTAAAAAGCTTCTGCACACGAAGGCAACAATCATGAGAGTATAAAGAGACCACCTACATAGCAAAAGAAATATTTGCCAGTTGCATATCAAACAGGGGATTGACATCCAGGACACATAGCTGCAAAAACCAAACAGCATAAAACCAAATCATACTGTCAATAATTGAATGAATGAAGCTGAAAAGAATAAAGTCAAATAACCAAAACATATTTGAAAAGGTGTTCGGCATCATTAGCCACCAGGGAAATAGAAATTAAAACTGTTTGAGATTTTATCTCACTCCAGTCAGAGTGTCCATCATCAAGAAAGGGAAGGACAGCAAACACTGATAAGGATGTGCACAAAGAAGACGTTATTCACTGCTGGCAGAAACGCAACCTTGTGCAGCCATAATGGAATTCTGCACAGAGGTTCCTCATGACATCGAAAGCAGGGCTATCACATGACCCTGCTCTCTCATTCTTGGGTATCTACCTAAGAGTCACTGTCAACGTACCCCACAGATGCTTATACATCCATGTTTACTACTATACTGGTCAATACAACAGGAAATGGAGTCAGCCTAGCTGTCCATCAATAGACTAGTGGACATAGAAAATGTCAACCATAGGAAAGATGAAAATATGACATGGGAAGGAAAAAAGTCCATGCAACCAGAAACCATTATGCTAAGAGAAGCAAGTCAGGCTCAGAACAACAAATAGAGCCTATATTCTCTATTTTTAATTTGAATTTACATATAGGTTATGTGTGTGTGTGTGTGTGTGTATGTGTGTGTGTGTGTGTGTACAGATGAATGTACTTATAGGTCACAGAACTAGAAGAAGCATCATGAGAAGCCAGGAAGAGATCTTAAGAAAAGAATGAAATAGAACGGGGTGCTGGAATACATGTGATAAGAAAGGAAAAAGACAGACTCACTAGGTGGTGGTGGGGAGAAAAGGAGTTAGCTGAAAGGGGAAGAAAGCATGGCATAGGGGGAAGGGGATGAAAGAAAACAAAATATAATGACACACAAGTATGAAGATGCCATGATGAAACTGGTTACTTCGTATGTTAACCTTAAAACTAATAAGAAAGAAATATTGTTCTCACTGCTAGTGCACAGTTTTGAAGGGCACTCATGATCCCCCTGGACCTTGCTGTCTGCAGAGCTTAGTGCAACCCAGGCACATGATACTGCCACACACCTGCTTTTGCCTGAGCAACGAATAAAGAGCTAGTTCCCTGAGCATGATGAAGCAAGAAAACCAAAGCCCCATGACTCATTCCACCACTCTTGAACATCTTGACTGACTGTCCTTTTCTACAGTGTCTCTGTCTTTTGTCTTTTTGATTGTGAGACTGGCCTTTAATAGCTGGACCAACTCTCCATTTCTCTATGATGTCTCTGTAATATTCCACATAACTGTCAAAGCAATGGTACTTTAGCACCAGAATACATTATTCTAGAATCTAAACAAACTGGAGATGCTTAATAATATATATCCATGCAGGTAACTGACAAGAGCTGCAAAATCTGTAATAGGTTTCCCTACAAAATTAGAGTTTGGGCTTTTCCCCCTCTGCTAACATTTCTTTAATTTGTATTATTTTTTAATTGTTAAAATACTAGAAACCTGAAAAGATGACATAAGGGATTGAAAGACACAAGAAAATGCATTGGAAAAAGTATCTTTCCCAAAATGTGAGTTTCTTCTGAGATTCAGCACACAGGGTCATGTGATTATAAACTAGGCAGATTAATTCTTGCATGGGAGGAAGGGTAAGTGGCACACAGGACACCTGCTTGTGTCATGATGCATCACTCATTGAGCACCACAGACAGGAACGGATTGTGGCCTCTCTGTGCCGCTTCTGAATTGAGAAACAAGCTTACTTACAGGGACTTCATTTTCAGCTGAGGACCAACCTTCTCGTGCATTTTGATCAACCGGTTATTGCTGTAAATGAACATTCCAGCTTGGTTTTGGTCTTCTACATGCACTCCAAAGAACAGGGAGAGTGTTTTTGCTTTCCTTAATGCACTAGAATTGTATTTAGAAAGGCAGTTCAGAAGTGTCCTCTTAAGGCAAAATATAAAATTTATAAAGGCATCTAATAACTAAACTCAGAATACAGATAGCAAAAGAATGACCTATAACATGCTGGATATTTTACAAAACCTGGTGGATGTAGCTGATATTTATATATATCCAAGTATTATATATATGCAAATTACTATACAGGTCAAGCACAAGCATTCATTCAAATATAAGTCTTCTCATTTAAACCTAAAAGGGCCAGAAAGATCTCTGTGTTCTCTGGTCTAACTCATGTATGACAGTTGTAGTAGTTAGGTTTCTTTGAAGGAACAGAATTTATAGGATGGTTAGAAAGGTGATGTCAGCTGAGGAAGAATTCAATAATCAAGTAGATACAATGACCTGTTTCGTGAGGAGTCAGCCTCTTTCCCTAGTCACCCCATCATTAACTGGTGGACCCATGAACAAAGCAGTCATGGTGGCAGAGATGGAGGTTATGTATGGGCTCAACAACATGGTCTTTCACTTACCAAAGTTGACCTGGCTACAGCTGCTGCTGAGTGCCATATCCGTCAACAGCAGAGACAAGCACTGAGCACCAGACATAGCACCATTCTTCAGAGTGACCAGGCAGCAACCTGATAGCCCCCTGAACGTGGGTGTCAGTTAGGAGGCCCTGGACAGTCTATGGGGCCTCTGGCAGTGGAACCAGTATTTATCTCTAGTGCATGAATGGACTTTGGGAGCCCATTCCCTATGGAGGGATACTCTCTCAGCTTAGATACATGGTTGAGGCCTAGATCCTGCCCCAAATGATGTGACAGACTTTGATGATCCCCCATACGAGGCCTCATCCTCCCTGAGGATAAGATGGAGGGTAGGATGGGGAGTTGGTATGGAAATGGGAGGATGGGAGAGAGAGGGAACTGAGATTGATATGTAACATAAGATTGTTTTTAATTTAAATAAAAATTAAATTAAAAAAGGAAGATGATAACTTGGCTCTTCAAAATAAAATCTTGACACTTCATGTGTTTCCTACTTGCAGCATATTCTCAAATTCCCAAAGAACCTATGTAGATTAAACTGTGCCAAAAAAAAAAAACAAAAAAAAACCCCACATTCTCTAGCTTTCTCTCTAACGTTTGCCAGCACTCAAGAGATAAAGGAAAGCTAATAAAGTGAATTTACATGGCAACAGATAGGCTAGGTACTACTGGTTTTTTTGTTTGTTTGTTTGTTTGTTTGATTGATTGATTGATTTCTTGAATTTTTTTACTCTATCCCTCTATATTATATTTTTGTGACTTTTCTGTTAAGTGTTAAAACAAAAAATGAGAAATGGCGGGATGTGATGAAGACAGCTGTGGTACAAGGAGACTGCTGGAGCTGGGGAAACCACCTGGATGTGAGAAGCCGACTTGTTCACATTCACAGTATCCGGGTAACCAAGAGCTACTTGAACATTGTCACACCTGTCACCTGGGAAAAATGTCTGCAGAGACACAGGATATGGTGAAGACTACGACATGATTTTAGAAATGAATTTGGGAATGATTAGAGGTATAACAAATCTTCCTTTCTCAGCCCCAAATGGCAACAAATAGGATCTTTCCTCTGTTCTCACAGGTTGACCTGCTGACAGGGGTTAATGTATTATGTAATGCCAAATGCCTACATATAACTAATATATAAATCAAAGCTTTTTGCAAAATCCTTAACTATGAGATCCCAATTCTGCAGCAAACTAGAATACTGACAGTGCAAGGGGGTCCCAAAACAGAGCACTAAAAGATATGTCATCATCATTCTATGGTAAGGGACAATCTGATTATCTACAGAGTTAAAAGCACAGGTGCGGTAGTACACATCTTTAATCCTAGCATTGGAGAAACAGAAGCCAATGAATCCCTATGGGTTCAAGATCAGCCTCATCCACATAGTGAGTTCTAGGACAGCCACAACTACATAGTAAGACCCTTTCTAAAACAAAATGAGAAATCATGGCATTTTTGTGGCATAATGCCATTACTTTGTATGCTAACTTTAAAAATTAGCACTCTCCAATAAAACCATTCAAGGGATCTGCCAGCATCTCTGGTACTGGTTAATTTTAATACAGTTCACTATGGCTAAAAACAATTTATCAAACTTTTTCTTTCTGAAGACTAGGAATCTTAGTTTTCAACAGAAATTTCTATGAAATTTAGATACTTTTTTATAAATGCATAACATCTTAAATTTACTTTTGATACTTGCAAAATTAGCATTTAAGCTAATACTTAAAGTTATAAATATATAACCAAAATCATGCTGAAAATTAATCATCATTCCCTAAAAGGAAGTTTCTCAAAGCTGTCACTTTTCAAAGTTTGACTTGGTTTGCATAGCAGTAATTTTTTGTTTAACTTGCTAAAAGTCAGGCTTACAAACATAAATAGTTGGTTTTTGGATAGCCTTGCCATTTTTATTTTGTGGTATGAATAATATAAATCCAGAGATAGATACTGGGGTTCAGCTGAAGATCAGGAAAGAAAGCAGCTAAATCACTAGAGAGCTCTTACCTCTGCGAAGGCTTGGGCAATCCTGTGCTCAACATGTTTGGAGATTAATTGCTCAAGACCAAATGCCAGCTCTGACATTGCTACTGTCTTATATACCTCTCTAGTGCTGGGATTAAAAGAGTGAGCTCTGTTTCTCTTTTAGACTAACTCACTCTCATGTAGTCCTGGGTAGCCTTGAACTCACAGAGATCCATCTGCCTCTTTCTCCTGAGTCCTGGGATTAAAGATGTATACCACCACTTCCTGGCCTCTATGGCCGTGGCTACCTTTGCATTCTGATCTCCAGGTAAGCTTTCTTAGGCCATAAACAATATACCACCACAACATTTTAAATACACGTAAGTGACACATTCCTCCAAGTGTCATTTCTCATTTTAAATTTTAAGCTCTCTAAAGCAATGAGTGGGGCGCTACTCCTTTGGGGGTACAATGACTCTTTCACATGGGTTGCCTAAGACCATCAGAAATATTTACATTGCGATTCACAACAGTAGCAAAATTAAGGTTATGAAGTAGCAATGGAAATAGTTTTATGGCTGGGGTCACCACAACATGAGTAACTGTGTTAAAGTGTCACAGCATGGAAAGGTTGAGAACCACTGGAGTAGTGAAGGACAGATGACAGAGGGACAGTGAAGCCGTCCTATGATTGCCTGTTGTGTCTCTTCATATAGACATCGCCACAAAGTCTACACTGCCAAAATCTGAGAGGGTTTCTGGCAATAAAAACTTCATCTGTTTTACAATGTGTGTCTTGGTTGGGAAGTATCATCACATTAAGATTTATTATCATAATCTATCACATGCTAATAAAGAGAAATTGTCATAACTACCAAATCTGCCCATTTAGAAAGAAGAACTTGATACAGCATGGGAGGGCCTCACAAACAGAAAGCCTTAAGCCTTACCTCTGTTTCTCTCGAAGATGTTTATGCTTTGTTTCCTCATCTTCCTGAGCTTTCTGTAATTCACCCTGGAGAAGGACATTTTAGTTGAGAAGAAACATAAGGACATTGAATTGATACAAACTGAGGTGACACCCGGTTCTCTGCAGGTTCCGAGCCAGCAGTGACAGCTCATCTTGTCTAATGCAGTTCACATGGCAGGAACTCAACAGACACAGAAACAGGTTTCAATCCAGTGTTTCCACACTGAGCCCAAACCTATCATCTTCTTTGAACACATTCTAAGATCCCTCATTTTACTCACTATTTGGTCGAAGGGTTTTGACACAAACCACACAAAAACTTGAAAAAGTTATTCAGTGCATATAGGCTCTGACTTTCTTCTAAGGGAATAGGAAACCTGGATGTTGCAGTCACTGAGCCATTTCGGGGGGGGGGTGGAGTAGTAATAACTTTTGCTAGTAACCCTCCTAATATGTCTCCTCCTTATCAAATTCTGGACTGATACTTGCCAAATGATTCTCAGGTTTTTTTCTTTTAGGGTGCTCTAAAGCCATCAACAGCCTGTCTTTCTTTTCATCTGATACACTGGATTACCACCCCCATTATCGCTAGTGTATTTCCATTCCCTCTAATTAGTCTGAAAAGGAAGAGTTCGTTATTACTGTTCTCACAGCTAAGAATAAGCTTTTATGGAGACTAGTTGGGAAGAGAAAGATCAGCAGGAGGCAGGAGGACAAAAGAGGGTAAGGAGGTGAACTGATAAAAATGCATTATACGCATGTATGCAAATGTCATAATGAGACTCATAATGTGTAGCATATGCTAACAAGAGACTGATGGAAGCAGAGGCAGACACCCACAGCTAAACACTGCACTGAACTCCTGGAAGCCAGTGACAGAAAGGGAGAAATGATGAGCAAAGGAGTTAAGACTGGGCTGGTTTAACCCACAGAAACAGTTACTTGAACAAGGGGAAGCTCTTGGACTCCAGATTGATGGCTGTGTAGAAAGCATGGGACTGACCCAGACCCCCTGAATGTGGGTGTCAGTGAGGAGGCCTCGGTAGTCTATGTGGCCTTGGTTAGTATTTATCCCTGGCGTACAAATGGACTTTGGCTGCCCATCCCACATTGAGGGATGCTCTCTCAGCCTAGACTCTTGGGAGAGGGCCTAGGCCCTGCCCTGGATGAAATGACAGGCTCTGGAGATCCACCATGAAGGGCCTCACCCTCAATGGGGATCAGAGTGGAGATTGGGTTGGGGACTAGGGGGCCTGGTCAGGAGGGTGGGGGAGGAAGGAAGGGAGAGGGAGCTGGGATTGACATGTGAAACAAGCTTGTTTCTAACTTAAATTGAAAAAAAAAGATCAAAAAAAATAAATAAAAAAGAAGAGACATTGCTGTCTTTAATCTCAGCACTTGGAAAGTAGAGCCAGGCAGATCTCCATGAGTTTGAAGGCAGCCTGGTCTACAGAGATAGTTCTAGGGCAAGAAAGGAAACACACACACACACACACACACACACACACACACACACACACACACACACAAATCCCTGTCTTGAAAACCCAAAAAAAAAAGTAGAGATTTAAAGAGCTTCACTTATCACATGACCGATGGTACCTCTTGGTGATGGCACTCTTTTGATGACTGCATCACTGCTAAAACACCACTTCCCTATCTTTCAAGTTAAAACTAGTGTGTGTGGGGGGGGGTAGAGTGCACAGAATTCATATTAAGCTCCTTGGAAGCATGTGAGAGGCCAACAGTTCAGGTCACTCTGCTTTGCTGTCTTCTCTACACTAAAGTATCCAGGACACTTCAGAGCTACAAAGCAAGCTGGTCCAAGAGAGACTGTTCCACACAGAGCACTCAGCCCAGAGAAAAGGACAGAAGCAAGACCCTGGCCCACAAGTGTCCATGGCTCTCAGCATAGGCAAAGGGCACTGATGCTCTTAGAAACAAAATAAAAAACTTTAAATTACAAAAAAAATAATAATATAGGTCTACTTTTTCCTTAAAAGTGAAAGCAAGAGTGTAACTCGGTTGAGCAAGCCACGGTTTTGCTTTGCTTGAGGCAATAACACATGCCCATCTCTGTCTTCACCTCTTCTGCATGACAGATAGGCTGGAGACTTTATTAGACAGATCCCCAGCTCATAAAGTTAAGGCCAAACCATTGCACAGATTTATTTATTTAATCTGTAGAAAGCGATAGAGAAAGTGAAAGGCAGTGATGGCCCTCCCCACTCCTGCTCATCTCTGCACGAAAGCAAACAGAAATGGTGCCTCGTGAATCACCACAGGGGAAGCATTATACCAAGGGTTTGGGAAAAGCAGACTTGCAGTACATATCTTGCAGTGATACTCCTTTTTCCGTTCGCTGCAGTATGCTGTAATTAATAATTATAGTTCTTTATAATGTGCCTTACTCGTGGGCATATTACATGGATTACAGAGATTGTTTATGAACTCTGCAAACCAACTCACAAGAAAAGAGCTTTGTAAGCTAGAAGCACTGTGATTAATATTCATAATTATGGTCTATGATTTCTAGGACTGGGAAGAAGGATTGCTTATTAGCCCTCTTCTTGCTTTCCCCATTTATCTGGGTCCACAGAGAGCTATAATTTGAATAGATATTTCTGAGGATGCTTCATAGGCTAGATATTTTTCTGTTATCTTCTCATTATTTCCTCTTTTCCCTGTATTGCTTTCCTTTTCATTTTAAACAAATCGGTGCTAAAGCTCTTTTGCCCTATTCCAAATTCACGCTAGATTTTGTTCAATTTTGCTCACCTCAGCCTTCCCCCTTCTCTCTGGGTTTCCTCTCCTCTGCACACACCTCATCTGTTTACCTGCGCTAAAACTGTATCCATCTTTTGAGTTTGTCCGTATTTGAGTTTAGAAAACACAAGAGGAGAGACAGCAGTGCACAGGAAAAAAAGTAAGTGGCATTCCTCGCCTTTGAGGATGACTTTTTGCATGTCATACCTTGGCAGAAGACAAAGAATTTGTGTTGGGCTGGTTGACTTTGACTTGCAGTTCTTTAAACCTGAGTTCAGCTGGAAACAGAAACACAATGGTTACAATACAGAGAGATTCTTCTAAGCATGTGTTTTCTATACTTGTAGCTATGGCCATCATGGACAGCACAGAGACTACAATCTGAAAATCAACTGTTCCTCTCAGAGATGTTACTCATTTTAACTCTTCTACTGGCAAGCATGAGGAGCTGAGTTTGACTCCCAACCACCAACATAAAAAGCATGGGAAACTGCATGTTTATACAACCCCAGCATTGTGGGGTACAGTCAAACAGAGCCAGAAAGCTCACTGGCCAGTCAAGTTCAAATGGAAGGGCAAACGTACTTCTCCAAATAGAGGAAATGTTCACCTTTGACATGAACTAACACAGCATCATGGCAGCCAGTTTCAAACATATCAATTAATCAATAATTTGATGGGGATTGTGCTAGTTAGCTTTATGCCAACAAGGCACAAGCTATAGTTATCTGAGATGCAGGAAGCTCAACTGAGAAAATGCCTCCAGAAGATCTGGCTTCAGAAGAGCCTGTAGGGCATTTTCTAAATTAGTAGTTGATGTGAAAGGGCCTAGTCTATTGTGAGCAAGGCTACTCTGGTGGGGCTCAGTTATATAACAAAGTGGGTTGAGCAAGCCATGGTAGCAAGTCAGTAAGCAGCATCCCCCAGGTACTCTACATCAGCTTCTGCCTCCCCCAGAGACTCTACATCAGCTTCTGCCTCCAGGTTTCTTCCCTGCTTGAGTTCCTGCCCTCAGGGATTTTGATGACGGAGCTGTTATATGGAAAAGTAGATGAAACAAACCCTTTGTTCCCAGAGTTGTTTTTCGTGTTTCATCATAAGAATAGGAACCCTATCTAGTAGAGTGATCATACTTAAGATGCTAAATTATGTATAGCTCAATAAAAAATGGCAAAAAATAAAAGCTAGGATTTGTACTAAAAAAAAAGATGCTAAATTACAGTTCAGTGAGATGGCTTAGCAGGTAAAGGTGTCTGCAACCAAGCTAGACACTCTGAGCTGATGCCTGAACCTGCACCATGGAAGGAAAAAACTGACTCCTG
Source organism: Mesocricetus auratus (assembly GCF_017639785.1). Taxonomy (NCBI): domain Eukaryota; kingdom Metazoa; phylum Chordata; class Mammalia; order Rodentia; family Cricetidae; genus Mesocricetus; species Mesocricetus auratus. The sequence continues at coordinate 43,869,367 of NW_024429192.1, forward strand.
AAACTTGTTCTCTGACCTACACACACACACACACACACACACACACACACACACACACACACACACACACGCACACACGCACACACGCACGCACACAGGGTGGCAGGTAAATGTATAAAGGATACTAAATTATATCATAATTAAACCAGAGATATAAAGTACACTTTAAGTTCTAGAGATGGGAGCTACATTTGACTGACAGTGACAGTACCCACAATGCCTGGAGCAGTGTTTTCCTGAGAATTAGTGCTCACTTAACATTTGCTAAGTGGGTGAACCATAATGATTTGAATGTAGAAACTGATATACCCATTTTTACAGCTTCTTCTGCCTCCTTAACTTCAGTTTTAAACTTCCCTTTGAAAGAAGATGTCGCATACTGGTACTTTCTGGAAAAAAGAATAGAACATAATCAAGTCAGATTATCATTTTAAAGTGCATTAATAAGAGAATATTCTTCAGTAAGACTATATACTTCAGAGATTTGCAGTTGTTAAGAAAGAAATATTCATTGAGTAAGTTCAATCCAGCTGGTGCATTAGCAGACTTTATATTTTATATGAAAAATTACTTGCCTTTTAATGTGTGGTACTCTTACTTCAGGAAAATTCATAGTCAGGAAACTATGAGTCAAGAATGAGATAAAATCTCTTCCCACACATGTGTTCACTTACACATGTAAAACAGAACTCCCAAAAAAAGGAAGGCAAGATCACCCAACTGCTCCATTGTCAAAGTTTCTGGTTAATATACATAGTCCTCTCACTCGAATCATCATTGACACTGGATAAATGGCTTCTTTCAGTCCCCAAGCAATTATCTGGGCCTGACATGCTCACAAAAACACATAAAAATTCATTTGACCTACCAAAAGCCCCACTTTCTGCTGTTTGGATGAAAAATCCTATCTTTAAGGTCAATTAGTTCAGAACAGCAAGCAGATTCTAGAATAACCAAGGATAATGCAATATACGTATGTGCCCATGTATTTACTAACTCAACGAAAACAAAACAGGGGTAAGACGTGTGTTGAGGAGCATCTTCCCAACATCTGTTGATCAAGGAGGCTCCAGAGACCCCCAAAAGAATTACAGGCAATTGCTCTTGCTGTTGCATTCCTACAAAAACAAGTTGCTTAGAACCTATTGCTAAAGATGACACATGCTTTAGTTACAGGACATCAAGAAAGCAAGCTGTAACTGGTCTGGAAGCTTCCTCCCTGCTGGGTAGCCTTCAGTGTGGCAGAAGGTGTTAAACAGGCTTCTGGGAAAAATGATCACCAACATTCACACAGCTGTGGACTCCAGCCAAGCAAGATGAGCCCACTTGTGCCACTGTGGTGACTCTGTTATGGGAGTAACTAACTGCTTTCTTACTGGACTTTATGACTGCTCCATGGTAGAGAATTCACATCCAGTAGCATAAACCTGGCCAAAAGCCTACAGCTTGGGGCAGTCATAGGCCCTAATGGGGGAGCTGATGTTGTTATTTTGCTAAATGAACGCAAAGCGCCTGTCAAACTGTCTTCTAAATAGCTGTGTTTATGCTCACAGAATAGTGCTGTCTGCTGTGCCCAGGGTTGCTATTCCACAGTGGTCAGCAGAGACCACAGAAACTCATAACTTGTCAAAGCACAGAGAATAAATAACTTTGAATGACAAGACACACACAAATAGCCTATCTATAATCCTATCTCCAAAACTCCAGGAACAGGGCAGAAGAATCAGAAAGATTGTAAACTACAAAAGAAATAGAGTGGAGGAAAGGGGTAAAAAGCTAAGTTCTGAGCATGACACTGCTGCTGCAATCTTGAATGCAAGCAGCTGTGGTTAAAAGCTAAGACCTGCACCAGATCAGATCCATCGGCATCCAGCCATGGAAGTGGGAGGGGCTCATGGGGATACACCCCTCCTTGAGGATTTATACACAGATTACAGCTGATGGAGGAGTGATCATGTCTGTGATATATATTTCAGACTAGTGACTGATGTGGGAGGACCCAGCACACTGTGGCTGGTGCCACCCCTGGGCTGTGGTCCTGCTTAGTGTAAGAAAGCAGATGAGCAAGCCAGTGAGCAGCCTTCCTCCTTGGCCCCTGCTTCAGTTCTTGTCTCCAGGTTCCTGCCCTCAGTTCCTGCACTGACTTCCCTTCATGGTGCCACTAGAAGTATGAACCCTTTCTTCCCTGCGGTGATGGTATTTATCACAGCAATTATAGAGAGAACTAGGACAGGAAATACATTTTCATCAGTGGTATAAACAAGTTCTCACACACGGTCCTGCAAATAACCCTAATGAAATTCACTCGCACGCACAAGCATCCCTGCACGCACGCACACACACACACACACACACACACACACACACACACACACACAAAGATAGGAGTGGCTGCTTGGGAAATGAACGAGGATTAACAGAGAACAGGAGAAAGTAATGAGACTCAAATACATCATGTCCATGTATGAAGATTTCCTAATGAAATCCATTATTATTACAAATAATATATGCTAATAAAAACTCAAAAGAAGCTAGGCGGTGGTGGTGCATGCTATTAATACCAGCACTCAGGAAGCAGAAGCAGGTGGAATTCTGTGAGTTCAAGACCAGCCTGATCTACAAAACTACACAGAGAAACCCTGTCTCAAAAGACAAACAAACAAGATTAAAAAAACAAAAAATAAAAAACTTCAAAGAGGCAAAGTGTTGTGGAATAGGTCACCCTGGTGTTGTGGTCACCCTGATGTGGTTAAAGCCACAGATATTTATAGAGGATCCATGAAACCTGGTTCTTAGATCTTGGGTTAAATCGTCATAGAAAGAAACATTCTAAAACAGTAGACCTGCGAAAGCCCAAATCACTGCAAGCCTCACTCTGTGCTTTTGCCTCACACTCTTATTGACTCGGGAGCTCATCAGTCACTCAATATCTCGTTTACAAAAGCATAGGACAGCATTTTCAACATGACAGAGCTACAGGCTGCCCAGAGAGCTAGTAAAATGTTTCTCCTAAGCTAATCTGTGAATGTGTTCCTGGAGGAGATGACCCTTTCAAGGGGTAAATCAGCAAGGATAACCATTGTTTGCCTTTGCACTAAGTGTGCATTGCACTAAGTGTGCACCAGGGTGGTCAAACTACTGCCCATGGGCCAGACTGAGAGTCAATGGCTTCTTCCAAGACAGTCTCACATCTAATACACCATTTCTGGTTTTTTTAATTAAAGGAGGGGAAAAGAGTATACAAATGTGTCTATGTACTCACTAACATGCTTCCTACAGAAACAGTCTAGCAACCCATTGGCAAAGCCTTTAAATTATGGCCTCATCTAGAAATGCCTTTATATGTTCTGACTTTTTAAAAGTTTTTTTAAAGATTTGTTTTTATTTACTGGTGTGGGCCAATGCATATGTCACATGTGGGCAGGTACATGCAGAGACCCAAAGAGGGTATCAGAGTTCCTGAAGTTAGTTAACAAGCTGTTGTGAGTGTTTCACCAGGTCCTCTGGAATAACAGCAAGAGCTATTACCCACCAAGTCATCTATCCGGCCCTATACAGTAGCTTTTAACAATGTAAGCACTAATGCAACTTCTTCACTAATTGCTAATACAAACAAATCATACATCAATTAAGTGGTTGGTAGCTGGAGTCTGTTTATAGTTTATTGACATTATCTTATATTATCTAAACAGATACAGTACAGACATACACAAGACATAACACCTTCATGATCAAATGCTGAGCTGGTTTTCCTGGAGTCTTTCTACCTGTGTTCAGGTCAATATGTACCCCTTATAGGAGTGTAAGGTTGAGCCAATCACATTTGTAGCCATTCCATTTCATCTGTAGTTGAACGATAGTAATGGTACCAATCTCACAAGGTTGTTACAAGAAGCAAAATTTTAACACATCAAAAAACTTGAAGCAATGTTGGTTCACAGTATATGTTTTTCTTGTATAATCCCTCTAGTGTGTGTTTCAGAGAAAAAATACATTGGGGATTAAAAATGAATTGCTTTTCTTCTCATAATGTGAAAAATATGTAAAACTTGATGAGGGAATAACATGAAAAAGCAAATATTTTTAAAGTAACTAAATGTTTGGACTATGTGCTTGCTAGTATTTTGTTACCTTGACACAAGGTAATCTGAGAGGGCAAACTTCAGGGAGAACATACCTCCTAAAGACTAGGTGAACTGGCCTACAGGCATTCGCTTAATTAGTGGTTGATGTGGGAGGGCTCAGCCCATGTGGGTAGTACCACCCTTGTGTTGGTAGTCCTGGGTGCTGTAAGAAAGCATGCTGACCAAACCATGAGGAACCTGGCAGTAACAGCACCCCTCTGTGGCTTCCACATCAGTTCCTGCCTCCAGGTTCCTGCCCTGTTTGAGTTCCAGTCCCTGTTTGAGTCCCCCCCCAGTGATGGATGGCTCCCTAGATTCATAAATGAAACAATCTCTTTCCTTCCCAATTTGCTTTTGGCCAAGGCATTTTTTCATAGCAACAGAAACCCTAAGTATGAGAGATGGTTGTGTGGCTCAGGGGGAGAATTCTTACTTAGACTGTGCAAGGACCTGGGCTCTCACTCTAGCACAGCAACAGCAAAACCAAATGGCATCCTATATTCTTGCACTGAAATGTGTCAATGGGCAGTTATCCTAAGATTTAACTTGTAGTTCTCATTACTAACCTCCATGTCCATTTTGAGAGAAGCTAAGATTGGCCACAGATAAGAAACACCAATAAAATCTAAGGTGAAGTGATAATCAGTCTGTTCCTTTGATTTCTTTTTTATACTGAATATTGCTCATTCAAATCATAACCTTGGTGTAGTCCAAATTAGTCTCTACTATACTGGGAGAACAGCAAACCTAAGTTTGAAGGCATACAATTATTGGTGACCGTATCCTGAAATTATCATTTGCTTTTAAAACTCAGGTTCTAATCATATACTTTATCTGGTTTGAATCATTCATTTTAGGTCAGATTATATTTCAGAATCAAAATGAAATTAAGGGGATATTGTTTAAACAATGAAGCAATTTTTCAAAGAATGTGAATTGAACTATTCGAGCATTTTTTTTCTTTTGTACAAAGTAAAGGTGGCACTAGAGGTAGCAACTCTGCATTGGTGCTTTATTTACAGTAACAGGCAGAAAATTGGGTGAAACAAACTGATCCCAGATGATCTGCATACTGGTCTACAACTGCAACTTTAGAACTGTTTATGACAACTTAGACACACTCTTTGCATGCATTTCTAAAATTTTGAGGTGGCAAATCTGTCCTTTCTCATAGACAAATAAATTGTCGTTCAAATCTCCATTCCAGAGATGGAAGCCTCCAGCACGCCAGTAATTCTTGATGCTTCCCTCCACTCCATGCTAATGAAGTCTCAGGGAAAAAGAGCTGGAGTAATGTGCACGCACTGGAGGACAGGGAAAGTACTCCCCCAGCTCTTAGTATCTTAGTCCCTCATCTGAGGCCACAGGATATATGTATGTCCTGGGTCAGGCCTCTTAGCTCAGTGGCTAGGGCTGTCCTAACAAACACCCACCTCTTCTAGGGTGAGGAGAAGGTGCAGCAGCTGTAAGGGATTCCTCTACTTGATTCTCAGAAAACCGGTGTACAAGCAGTGATGGAGAAAGGTCAGATGTGCATCCCTTCTCTGTGAAAACAGCCTAACGATGTCATGCTGGACTAGCTCTGTCTTCTGTTCAACTGTTCCAGGTCTGCATCCCAGAATTCTATCAATGGCATGGCAGCCTTTCATGTTCACACACAACAGTGTTCTCCCCTCCACCCACAGGCCTATCAATGGTCTCTTCCAGATAGCTACTCTCCATTAAAGAGATGTATCTCAGTGGCATGTGTCCCTCCAAAAGGATCTGACTCTGGACATCTCCCTGTAGGCATGGTTGACTGGCTCTATGACTATCCTGTTGTACGACTAAGTTCCACAACCACATTTAGATATGAAATAAAACCAACATTATGGGTCGATTACACCATCTATTCACTATTTCACACCAAGTTTCTGGTATTGCTTTTATGATCTATTGTTGGGGGAAGTCCTGTGTGGTTATTTGGGGACTACAATGCAGCAGAGCCCAGGCGGCTGGCAAAGGGATAAACCAAAGCAGCTAGCAAAGAAAAAGCTTCTCTTTACAGAATGGGGATCAGGAGTGGGATCATAAATTTCCACGCAAAATAACAAAAGCTTTAAAGGAATTTTAGAAACAGAAGAACAGAGAGAAGCACAGATTTTGGTAGCAACATTTTTCTCAGGTGTGCTCTGTTTTGCTAGCCACAAGCTGAGATTCACGCAGCTCGCTTACTGGAGTCTTCCTGACTCGGCATAAAAAGAAAACAAAAACAAAAACAAAAACAAAAACAAAAACAACAAGGTTGTTTTAAGAGACTATGCTAACGATTGAAAGGTGTGTACATACAGCTGGAAGTGACAGCTTTTGCTGGATGTCGGCATGGACTGAGGCAGTAAGCTGGAGTCACGCTTACGCCCGCCATCTTGAAACGGCAGTTTAAAACAGCCACGGTTTTACAGATAAGACACGTGGCCAGAAAAACATAAAGATTTATAGTAAAGTCAGACTTGGATGAACAAAACCTCTAAAGGTTTACAGTGTGTTTAAAAATATACGTGAGATTGAGAGAGAAAATGAAACGGCAAAGTAGTAAATAAATACAAAAGCTGGCATTGTGGTGGCACACGCCGGTAGGATTTACTCCAGAGGCAGAGGTAGGCGGACTTCCAAAGAGAAACCCTGTCTCAGAGAAAAATAAATAAAAGTAAAATAAATAAAGTAATAATAGATAAATAAATAAGCCACGTAAAGATGGAAAATACAGAGAAAGTCTGGATACTGTATGCTATTGTGTTTTTGAGTTTTTTCATTACTAAGGAAGGAACAACTAAAGTACACTTGATTATAAATGCTGCTGAATTAATCCAACTTCTATCTTTTAAAAATGCCTTGACTTCAAAATTTAAGTATAAGGATATGTTACTGGAAAAAGGAGTTTTAGTTTATGTTTCCACAGAAAATGAAAAGCTGAGGATTCCTTCCAGTCTTCTGTGGTTTGACGAACCAAGACCCCCGGAAGCAGTGGATCAGATGTTCCAACAATTGAAACAGCTAAGATGATGCAGTCTTACAGACCCCGAAAATATGGACTTATACAGGTTTCTGAGTTTTGTCATGATCCCCATGGTATGAACAGTGCCCCCTTCCAGCAGGAAGCAGTTTGGAATGAGCGACGTCCTAATTCCCATCTTGTTTATAAATCTTTGTTTTCATTTAAATGGGGTTGTTTATAATTGGCTAGTGATCACAGCCAATCTTTTTTAATGGTAAAAAAGGGAATTATGGCATAGGTATTGTTTTTCATTTATTGATATAAATTCAAGGTCAATTTTGTGATGTGTATATTTCTCCTCTTGATTAAGTATTGTGCTTATACTGATCTTTTAAAACATAATGCATAATTGAATACAGACTATAGATAGTTACTTAGAATTTATAGTTAGGTAAGTTAGGTTTTCTAGATATACAGAAATATATTTGAGATAGATAAACAGTCTTCAAACCTCTCAAAGACCTTCAGAAAATGGCATTTAAAATGGTTTAGGGTTTTTCTTGACAATGAGAAATGTCTGTTCCTGGCAGCACCAATTACGTCTGAGAGGAAGATGGGCATCGACAAAACTCATATGGAGTTTGCTTTCAACATGGCAAGATTAGCCATTTGGGCAAGAAACTGCTCTTGCCTAGACTGACTGTTGCTGTATAAACTGGACATGCAGGACCCACAGAAAAGTGACTGCTGAACTCAGTCTTACAGGGTTCCTGCTTCATGGAAGATTCTACCAGACTTTCTGCAGGACACAGAAAAATGACTGACAGACTGCCAATGCAGATGGACAGTTTGAAATTTCCTGCTTTGCTGAGAAGTGTTCCAGACACACTGTGGCCTATGGGCTGAATATGGATGCCCCAACGTTACAGAGGAACTTTGGGTGACTGTCCAGGTGGCAAGATGTCTCTGTCATTTCTAGTGTTTATATATTATCCTTCTGTGGTCTTTGATGAAGTTGAAGATAGATAGTTATAATTATAGTTTTCCTTAGTTATGATAAAAGATACATATAGAACTTTGGACTCACAAGGATGGGATGGATGATATTTTCTTTAAATCTTGCTAAAATATTGTAATTATGTTCTTATTTGATAACTGTTCTGTTATACACAATTTGACTGTGTTAAAGTTAAGACCTTTCTTTTTGTTTAAACAGAAAAGAGGAGATGTTGGGGGAAGTCCTGTGCATTTGTCAATAAAGTACTGTTGAGCCTATAGGGAACCAAGATAGGAGGGACTAGGAGTCCAGGAGAACTCTGGGAAGGAGAAACACAGAGAGTCGAGATGTAACGCCATTGGGGTAGGAAGCCCGGAAACCTCTCCGGTAAGAGACATACTTAGATTAACAATTATGGGGTAATTACCTAAGTCAGAGCTAGCCAGTAAGAAACAAGCAAGGCCAACAGCTTCATAATTAATATATAGCCTCCTGTGTGTTTATTTGGGACTGATGCGGATCTGGAACCAGGCGGGCGGGAAGGCTCCTCACAAGGAAAAAGCTTCTCTTAACAATCTATCTCCACTAGGCCAGAGTCAACTATGAACTGAAGAAGTATTCATTCTTGGCTTTTTAATCAAGTTACTAATGAAAATATTGAGAGAGTATGATGAAGGAAAGAAGCTAGTGACACAGACACACACAGATTTGCAAAATGCCTGCTTCCTGGCAGTATAGAGCTAAAAACGTCACTTCAGAAGGTAAATGCAAACATACTGGGATGGGAACGGCAACTGTTTCACAAAAGTAATTCAGGCTGCAAAACTCTGCTTACTAAAATGTCCTTAAATCCATTTTCCAATGGTCTGAACATTTTTCTTAACCAAACTCACTAAGAGGAATAATTTGAAAAGACTAGCTGATTGATCCAGGAGACCCTGGGTACCTCCCACAAGAATGAAACTGATAGAAAGGAAAAACTGTCTGATATTTACCAGGGAATGAACAGCCTGATGAGGTCTCAGCCTGTGCACACTTTACTTTTAAAAGATGATCTTCAGTATAAACAGAAATCCACTGGTGTTTAGTGAGGGCACAGAATCATCAAAGTGATCTGTATTTTTAATATCACATCTCTGTGAGGAATTTTAAAGCCCCAGGCTAGAAGCTGATTTTTCGTGACACCATGACAACATAATAGATGGTGAAGGTCTTTTATCAAAAGTTAATGTGATATAGGGGAAGGAGCACCAAATTTGGATTAGAAAAAAAATAACCAGGAGATTGTGTTCTGTGAATATCTCTAACATCAATGATGATTTAAAACAAAATGAAACCCCAAAGAATCACTGCAGAAAATAATACAGGTAAAAAGTACATCTTTAGCCAGCATGCAAGCGTTGTCTCTGCCAGTGGATGGTAAGGCTCTTAAGCGAGAATTACTCTTCCTTTCTATCTCTCCAGTCTGACTCTCAGATTATGTTAATCTCTTGTACAAATTAATGACAACCCAGAAAATACAGCAGAAGTAACAAAAGATCATTGTGACTGCATGAATAGTTGGGTAAGACCAATTCCATATCGTGAAAATGCAAGCTTAACTTTTACATTAAAATATATCAAATAAGGGGCTGGAGAAATGGCTAAGTGGTTAAGAGCATTGTCTGGTTCAATTGCCAGCACCCACATGGCAGCAGCTTGCAACTGTCTCTAACTCCAGTTCTAGGGATCCGATGTCTTCTTCTGACCCCAGTGGGTCCTACTGGCAAGTGGTACATATCCATCCATACATGCAGTAAAACTACCCACACACATAAAATAATAAAATAAAAATAACTAAAATGAAGAAAACATTTAATACATATAAATATTATAAATGGATCCAATGTTTTTTGTGTTTTTTTAAGACAGGGTTTATCTGTAGCTTTGGAGGTTGTCCTATAACTCACTCTGTAGACCAGGCTGGCCTAAAACTCACAGAGATCTGCCTGCCTCTGCCTCCCGAGTGCTGGGATTAAAGGTGTGTGCCACCCAACGCCTGGCTGACCAGATATTTTTTGTCTGCTCATTCTATATGTATACCATGCATAAATGTATGTCATGCGTTGCTTAATGATAGGGATACTGTATACTAGTCTGGGAACTGTGTCATTAGCCATAGAGCGTACTTACAACATTAAGACACATGTGTCACCATTAAGTGGTAAAAATCCTGTGGTATCACTATCATATAAACCCATCCTGAGAACATCATTGTATGTAACAATAGCGTATGAAGCTTACTAGTTCAAATATTCTATGTAAACAGAAAACACACCCAACTGTGTTCTCTGCATGTAAACAATCAAAACTAACACACTACAGTGAACAAGCAATTTCTGTTAAGGGCCCTTACCATGCTTAGCTTGTTCCCTGCAGTGTTCAGTCTTCCCTGAGAACGATGTGAAATGCTTACCATCCATCAGTGACTCCATTTTGAGAATCTTAGGCATTTTATCAATTTTATATGTAAAAACTCTAAGAGAATAATCCAAAGGAAATGTGTTACCTGGGTTTGTAAAGAGAATAACATAAGTGCTTTGTCTGAACTCTTTTGGCTTGAATAAATATTCTCATCCGAGGATCAAAGTACAGAACAGCTGTGTAGGCTCTGAAAGACCGTCTCTCTGGAAGCCTGAAACAGAGAATGCCAAAGGTCACAAGGTGGAGGGTACACTTCTCTCTGGAAGGAAAAATAATCAAATGTTCATCTACTAAGCTCTGTCTTAGTTATTTCTCTGCTGTTGTGATAAAACACTATGACCAAGGTAATTTACTTAAGGAAGAAGTTACAGAGAGATAAGGATCCAAAATAGCGGGGCAGTGTGGCACCAAGCAGCAGACACCATGGCTGCAGTAACAGTTAAGAGATTACATCGTCAAACCACAAAAGGAAAGCAGAGAGAGCTAACTGGGAATGGCCTGAGCTTTTGAAACCTCAAAGTCCCAGTGACACGGCTCTTCTAACAAGGTCACACCTCTTTCTCCTTCCCAAACAGCTCTACCAACTGGGCACCATGTATTCACACATATTAGTCTATGGGACTCATTCTCATTCATATAACCTGCATGCTCTGAGAAGCATTGTTCTAGAACTAACGATGCTGCCAAAACCAGCAAATCTTACAACACTCACTGCACTAAGCCTCTCAACAGCAGACAACCATAGATAACATGCTTTGCTTAAAACTAAAATTTGTTGGCAACTAACCAATTCTAAGAAGACATATCAGTCACAGAAAATATATTTTTGGGGGGGGGTTCAAGACAGAGGTTTCCCTGTTTTGTTTTGGAGGCTGTCCTGGAACTCGCTCTGTAGACCAGGGTGGCCTCGAACTCACAGAGATCCGCTTGCCTCTGCCTCCCAAGTGAGTACTGGGATTAAAGGCGTGAGCTACCAACACCTGGCTCACAGAAAATATACTTTAAGTGACCCAGAAGAACAAAATTAAGAAAATAAACAATGTAATCTTCATTCTTAAACATATGAGATTGTAGGCTCACACAAACAAAAGGAATTCCCACTAAGCAGTTGTGAACAGAGAAATACAATGAGAAAATATCTCGTTTGCTTTCAGAATTATGAAAGGGACATAGAAAACTGAATTCCCCGTGTACAACAAGTATTAGAGTAAGTATTTATGGTCAGCTGAGAGGAGGCTAACATTATGTGTGAAAGAAGGGAAACAGAAAAATAAAAAAAAAGATAGAAAGACAGCAAGGCAAGAGCAAAAACAGTTTCAGCAGCCTGGGGAAAACTCCTGTGGCAAAGTGCATGCTGCTGGGAAGCACCTGTGCCTGTTAGCAGATCTTAAGTATTAGATCTGCTACTTGTGAGCTGTAAATATTCTCCAGTTAGACAAGAAACAGACAAAAGCAAGCTGAGCCAGGGTTAAGGGGTGGGCATTCCATGATTCTAAACCACAGAAAAGACTCCAAGGTTAAAGAGAGAACAGGGAGCCATTCTCCCTGGTCCAGACGGAGGCAGAGATGATGAGATGGGGAGGTATGAGTCTATCTGAAGAACCTGCTCAGCAGGTTCTCAGTCCAAGGGCAGAACTCCAAGGGATTCTGGAAACTGAAGGTGAAGCCCTAAGTAACCCACGGTTTTTCTGGTAAGACATAATTTCCTTTGGAAGCCATCTGAAGCTCAATAAAAGATAGGTAATTCCTTTCAATTGTTCAAATTTTCTGACATAAGTTATTTCAAAGTATCTAATATGCGGCTGTTATGCCATAAATATCAATGCACTTTTTAATTTATTTTTAAGTTAGCATACGAAGTAATGGCTTTATTACAGCATTTTCATGCATATATATACACATATGTATATCACCACTAATACACTTTTAATGTAATGAGAGAAACTATCTGCATTACAGTATTGCACTATGATAATGCAGTTTCATGTAGTTCCGCAGGGGTTAGATAATGAAGTCTCTCTTCCGTTGGGCAAGAAAAGTAGTAGTTCTTGTGATGCTATAAACATTCCAAGGTATCCTGCCATTGTTGAAATCCTTTCTGTGTGATTTGAAATTGCCCAGAAGCTGGGAACTCCTTATTTGTACACTTCTCAAAATGACGGTTGTCATTTGATGGTTAAAGTCAAGAATGATTCAGAGAGATTGTGGATGTTGATCAGAGGTGGAGTGCTTGCCAAGCAAGCACAAAGTCCTTGGTTCAATTCCCAGCAAAAACAACGGCATCATTTAGAACAGAGTTTGTGAACTACAGAAGTATGGTGAGAATTCAAAGTGATTAAACAAGTTCTGGTATACACAGATACCTACCCCTCACTTTCTACACACACGCGTGCGCGCGCGCGCGCGCGCACACACACACACACACACACACACACACGGAGCGTTCATATATATATATATATATGAACAATACATATGAACAGTAATACTTCTGTTTTGAGGCCCAGGATGACTTTTTTTTTAGACAGAATCTCTGTGTGGTCCTGCCACTTGCTCAAACCTGGCCTTCCTCAAACCCACAGAGATCCTTCTGCCTCCACCTCCTGGGTGCTAGGGTTAAACGTGTACACCACCACTCCAGTCCTCGGGACAACTTTAGTTCTGTACTCTTCTTGTCTCCTCCTCTTTAGGACTGGGATTACAGATGTGTCACTATGCCTAGATAACACTTCTACCTGTTGGTGCTGTATTTATTAATTCAGTAAATATTTACAGCTAAATACTCACACCATGCCTGTCAGGGGTCATCAAGACCTGCCTTCTGTGAGACAAGCCACAGGAAGGACTCGTGACTAAGATTTATCACAGATCTCTAATAAGGAAACTCATCAGTGCTGAGAAGAAAGTCGGGAAGTCTGGAGCAATCCACTGGCCAGCTTTCTTACATTTTTTTCATTTACATCAGTTCTTCATTTCTATGACCAGATAATCTGACAGAAATAACTTAAATGAGGAAGGATTTATTTGGGCTCCTGATTCCAGAGACATCACTCCATGATCACTAGGCCCCAAACACTTAGAAAAAGCAAAATGGTGGCAGGAGCATGTGGCTTTCCACTTCATGGCTGATCAGGTAGCAGAGAGCTAAACAGGACATACCTCCAAGAACCCCTTCACAATGACCTACTTCCTCCAGTGAGACTTCATTTCCTAGAGTTTACATGACCTCCCAAAATACTGCTTCATGTTGGAAAGCAATGATTCAATACATGTGCATTCTGTGAACACAGTGTCCAAAGCCAACATCTTCCTTTCTTGAAGGTCCACACAGTACCATCATCCCCAGCTATGAGAGTGCAGCACATATGCACTGTGTCCCATCTGAGGGAAATTCCTCAACAACTCAGTATACAAGGTCTGGGTTTGTAGGGATCTGGTAGAATGAGCACCTGCTACCTATGGCATGTCTAAGTTCCAGAATGCCAGAGGAAAACAGGTTTTTGGTGTAAGTCATTATTACCCCAGCATTATTTCTGTTGCTTCGAGAAAGATCCTGACCAGAAAGCAACTTAGGGAAGACAGACATTTTGAGGCTGATATCTCCAGGTTACTTTATTATTTCAGGGAAGTCATGGCAGGGACTTAAAGCTTTGCATCCACTGTCAAGACCAGAGTAAGGATATAACACATGAATCTTTGCTTGCCTGCTTCCTCTTAAGCTAGCTTTTCCCTGTCTCATATGCTTTGGGAATCTCTGCCTGGGAAATGGTGCTGCCTGCAATGAGCTGGGTTTCCCTACATCAACTAGCAATCAAGATAGTTCTCCCGGGACATGCATCCAGGCCAACCAGCTATAGATAATTCGAAATTAAGACTCTTCCTGAGTGATTCTAGTTTGTGACAAGTGGGCAGTTAAAACTGAGCAGCAAAATCAGGTTGTTTTCACAGTCTAGCCAGAGCAAGGCACCTTCATCAGTTCAATTAAAGGTTTCTATCAGTGCTGGGAACTTGAGTTATCAAAAGCCAGCCCTGGGCCAACCTTACTAGCCAGCTCTTCTGAAGATCAGTGCAGCCTTATTGCTTTTCCACGCTCATGTTTTCTTCAGTTCCTGTTTGTGACGAGCAGAACAGTGATACTTCTAATGTTTGCAGTCTGCAGTATGAAGAAAACAGCTAAATACAGGTTGCAAAGATTTTCATGTTCTAGATCAGTTAACCCTGTAGCCTCACCTCTTCCCAGCTTGGATAGCCTTTTAGAACTACTCTCAGTTCCCAAACATGGCTCACACTGTCTCATCTCCAGCCCATGACATGTGTCTTTCTTGTTCACTCTTAGCTAGCTCCTGTGGACCTCTCCAGATGCATCCTTGAAATGTCACCTCGTTTGAGTCCTTCCTGACCCTCCAGAGTGGTAAGACCCTCGCCTTTGCACTTCCCTCCTTCTGCACCTCCTGTCTCAGCAACTGACACTTAGAATTGTCACTGCTTGTGTGTTTTTGCCTCTCCATCAGGCTGTAAATTCCATAAGGTTGGTGACCTCATGCATTAAATAAATGTTGGCTGTATGAATGATCACTCGAGATTTCCCTTGTTTAATTCAGAATGGGCAGCAGAGCATTCCTTGTATCACGAGGTCTTTGCATGGAAAATCATCTTCAGTGGTGATGCTATAAAATTATATGAATAAAACCATGTACTTGAGGGGCTGGCATACAAACGCCCAGTTGTCAGGATACCTTCAGAAGAACGGCTTTGTTAGTCTCTGTAAGGACCTGCATTGCACATGTCTTCAAGGGCTTTTCTTGCCTCATTTCCACACAAATGCCCTTGCTTTCTGTCTCCTCAGGCTTTGCCAGGGGAGTCTATATCTCTATCACTGTGTGTTTTTCTTTCTTCAATTTCTATTTAATTGACTCTGATAAGAAACTGAAGAGAGTCACTCTCCCCCATCTCTAGCCCTCCCCACACAGAGTCATGTGGCAAACAGGAGTAAAGAGATGGCTATTTTAAGACTGAACCTGCCACAGAGTCTGAGAAATACAATGGGGAAGGTGCAGATTAGAACCAATGTTCTTTTCTCTTGAAAATAATTTCTCTTTTAGACTTGAGTCTGTCTGCGATTTGGCTTCTGCTGGCATAGTATAGCTGCTCAAGAGTAATAAGAACAGGAGACGCACATGGATGATAGGCAGAGATGCTGCAGCCAGGTCTCGCCTTTATATTTATCCACTGATTCAGATCCCCTGGAAGTGGAATTTGAGAACATAGGCTCTTTAACGCTGCTCCCAGACTCCTTCCCTCTATGAAGTTTTGAAGTCACTACCTGGCAGACCTAGCTGCCAGGTGATAAGTAAAGGAGAGGAACATGAGAGAGGGAGAACCGGTTCACCAGTGTTTAGAAATAGAAAGCTAATCCCTACAAACAGCCACAAAGGAAACCAGCTAACAGACTCCCTTTTCAGGCTATCAACTGAGCTATGCCTGCGCTACAGTATGAATGGCCCCATAAAAACTCACATTAAAATTTAAAGTTCATTGGGTGGCATTAAGAAATGTGACACCATGGAATCTACAAGAAACAACTAGGTCATCACAATCCATTCATATGTTCGTATATGAATGGCTTAACAGGCTAATGGTTATCTCTAGAGTGGGTCTGTTATAGAAACACTTTTGGCTCTGTCTCTTTCACTATGTGGTATCACCTGATTCTTTGGGACCCAGTAGAAAGATCCCAAAAGAAAGAAGGCCTTTACCAGATATGGGCCCATGATCCCAGGTCTCCCAACTTCCAAAACCATGAGTTAAGTAAACCTATTCCAAATAAATAAGGCAGCCTTATGTATTCTGCTATAGCAAAACAGAAACTAGACTAAGATTCCTCATTCCAGGCACAACACTAACTGATATTATTACTTCAGAGTTGCCGTCTGTCATGTATAAAATAGTTACATATCACAACCAAAATTGTGTTCCCTCAAAATCTCAGACAAGTTGTTATACTTCACATTTACAAGTCTATATCATCATGAACACAAAAAGTTCCAGGAATATGTTTAACTAGTCAAATTCTGAACTTTGAACAGACTTACTGAATGTAATGTTAGGGTAGATTATACCTAAGAGAAATGTCTATTGCAAGAGGCAGTTTCAAAGAAAAATCCTAAGCTCAATGGGGTAATGAAAGCACTTCTCTTGAGATCACCACAGGGTGGCGGGCAACATGTTAGAACAATCTGGAGCTGGAGCTCTGATCTGTTCCTGCCAGCTTGGTGAAGATGTAAACTAACATCATTATGGAACACTGCCTAATTGACTGTCAATTTAAAAACTGCTGGCAATTTTTGGCACCTAATTTCAAAACATGGCAGAGGACACTCTATTTCTCTGTATTATGTCATCAGTCTGGAAGCTGGTGTTTGGATGGAGTTCTTCAGCTGTCTGAGAGCCTCAGCCATGTGGGTTCTAAGGATGAGATGGACCTTTATCAAAGACAGTCAATTCCACAAGCCTCCTCCTCCTCCTCCTTCTCCTCCTCCTCCTCCTTCTCCTCCTCCTTCTTCTTCTTCTCTTCCTCCTCCTCCTCCTTCTCCTCTTCCTCTTCCTCCTCCTCCTCCTTCTCCTTCTCTTAGGGTCAGTTCTTTCAGCCAGTGTCCTAACTTTTTGGGATATTTAATGATGTCTACAAGATACTAAGTCATTGAAGGTACTATCTGCACAAGAAACCCACATGTAAACCAAAATGGCTGCAATGGATCATGTGATCCAAGCAAGCATTAGGAAAGATGCCTTAGAGGTGATCAGACCTTCAGAGTCTGAAATGGAAGAGTTTGCAATGGTAACACAGTTCCTCTCACATTCTAATAAAGATCCCCAGTGATCTTCAGGGACAGAAGGCAGCTACCACTAAGGCTCCTGCCTTCCTGCCTTGGTATCTACCATATCCTTAGAGAACTACTCAGACAATGGAATGCCCATTAATCACCTAAGTAATCCATCTGTTGCCTGCCATGTACCAGACACTGGCTTACTTTCCTAGTGTAAAAACGAAGCTTGTGATAGCAAATGCCAGAAAGAGGTTCAGGATGGGGGGAGTGCAATGCAAGAGTGGAAGTAAAAGGCACTGGGATTTCCCACACATCAGGTGCTGTGTCTATTTTATCTCCACAACATTCATAAACCAGATGCTGTGCAGCTTTGTTTTAGACATAAAAACACAGAAGTTTAGAACTACAGGTAACTTGTCACCAGATCGATAGCTCTCCCAAACCACCTATGGGCACATAAACTCCAGTCTCAACCTGTGCATACAGACTGGGATTTAATGATCTGGCAGCCCCATTTTCTGATCCTGTCTATCACTATACATAGAACAAATTATACATCATTAGGCAACCAACATCTCCTAGACATCCAATTAACCCTAATGTCTCTACTGGCAGGCCAGACCATTAGGTCGAGGAATAGTTTTTTGAAAAATGAAGATATAAAATCAGGTTGTCAGAGTGAGCACATATATTAGATTCCTGATGAAACCCACAGAAGACTGCTAGTGAGGCCTGAGAGCCTAGGGGTCGGGGCTGGCCTGACAGATTGGGGCAGCTACAGAACAATCTGCTTTCTCTCAGAGTTTTATGGGAAGCCACAGAAGATGTTTTGTTTTGTTTTAAAGGTTGAAAAAGATTGGACTAATGGCTATTTCGGCAGCATGGGACAGATTTAGAGGAGCAAGGGCAAATGTTGAGAGTCCAGGTGACAATGGGAGTTTGCAGCAATGATGCAAGCCAGATATGATGAAGGGGAGTGGACCAGGAGATGATTGACTGGGTGCACGAGGATCTTTCCTGAACATGGAACCAATGTAAATTAACTGAGTATTAAGAATAAAACACATATCACCCACAGATTATATATAGTGGGGATTATAAAAGGTCCAGAAAAAGGCTTATAGATACCTGAGGTAGAGGAGAAAATGGTGATTTTAAAAAGCTTAATTACTTA
Organism: Mesocricetus auratus; assembly: GCF_017639785.1. Taxonomy (NCBI): domain Eukaryota; kingdom Metazoa; phylum Chordata; class Mammalia; order Rodentia; family Cricetidae; genus Mesocricetus; species Mesocricetus auratus. Next base: position 43,887,926 of record NW_024429192.1, read on the forward strand.
ATTATAATTACTGATGATGGTAGTGCTTCTTTAATCTCAGCACTCAGGAAGCAGAGGTGGGTGGTTCTCTGAGCTGAAGGCCAGCCTAGTCCACATAGAAAGATCCAGGCCAGTCAGGGCTACACAGAAAGTCCTTGTCTTAATAAAGAAAGGGGAGAAGATCTCAATAATCACACCTGCCAGAAATTTCTCACTAACTTGGTTCCAGAAAATTAAAAGAAAGCTAACTTTTAATGTATGCCATTTTTGAGGAAACATTTTCATTTAAATAAATTTCGTAGTGAGAAGAAAAGGACGCTTTTAGGAAAGCAGATGTCCAAACGTTTACTTCTAACAAATGAACAATAAACAAAAGAATGCAGATGATGACATGGAAGAGGCAGAGGGATGCAGAAAGAAGTAATAAGTCATGTAATTAAGCCTAAATAATTGTTTATTCATGATTTGATAAACACTGTAAAAAATGTGCAACTACAATCCTAGACAATTCCAAAAGCCTGGGATGTGAGAGCATTCTATACCTTTGAAATGACATCAATAAAAAAATGAAGTCTACCATCAGATAATAGAATGTCAAGTTTAGGCCTGTTTGTTGAATGCAAAGGCAAACCACTGAAATAATAAACAGAGCAGCTCATTTGCAAACCTTTGGGACAGGATAAGTGTTCTCCTTTGGAGAAACAAACGAACAAACAAAAAACTACTATGTTTTTACAAAAGGGAAGACAGGAAAGTAAGGCAGAACAAAAATAACAATTAAAATAAACGAAGATTGTAAAAACTATGAAAGGGGTACAGTACATGTGAAATGTAAACCCAAGCATAGCCAGGCCACAGTAAATGTGAATTACATGGAATGCTAGCACCACAAGAAACAGCAAAAAAGGCTAGTTTCTGGCTGTTTTTAAGTGGTAAGCCAAACAAACAAAAGCCTTGATGAGAAACATCATCATACAAGACATAGGAAGCAGGGATAGTCAGAAAGCAGTGGTATTGAAAGGCTGGCTGGTATCTAACAAACTGAAACAGAGTAGAAGCATCTGCTGATAAGCAATGATATTAATTTTAATAAAAGGTTCACTTTAAGTTGTATAAATCTGAAACAAATATAACTTATTACTCAGAAACATAGCAAACATTTGCAGAAGTCATAAAACCTAAACTTGTCCATATATGTTGTAGAGGGTTCTAACTGCTCTCAGAAATTGCATTACTAGGGACAAGACATATTTGTGTAACCAAAAGATGGCTTCAAATAAAAATTAAAGAGTAAAAGTGATTAATTAAATCTAATCTAAACTGACACATACTGAAAAACAAGAGATACACTCCAAGGTTCGAGTTGCAAAGGGGAGCATGGTAGCGTATGCCTGTCACCCAGCACTCACTCCTGTGTGCTGGTTAGTATTTTCACAACTTGACACAAAGTCGAGTCAGCTGAGAGCATGGAACCTTAGCTGAGAGAATGCTGCCATGAAATGGGCCTAGAGGCAAGCCTGTGGGCCAGTTCCTTGATTGGTCCATGTGGTAGGTCACAGGCCATTGTGGGTAGCGTTAGCCCTAAATAGGTCTTTCTGAAATACCTAAGAAGGCAGCTGAGCAGGCCACGAGGAGCAAGCCAGGAAGCGGCACTGCTTCACGGCCTCTGCTTCAGCTCCTTTCTCTTGGTTCCTGCCCTGCCTTGAGTTTCTGCCCTTGAGTAGACTGTGATATGGAACTGTACACTGAAATAAACCCTTTCTTCCACATTGCTTCTGTTCATGATTTTACCACAGCAATGAAAACCCTAAGACAACTATGGAGACTGAGACAGGGTGATCTTGTGTTCAAAGTCAGCCTAGGCTGTAGAGTGAGACTCTGTCTCAAGAGAATATAAAGGAAAGAACAAAGAAAACCCCAAGTTACTGAACAACTTCTACAGTAGAAGGGAGGCTGGGAGAGCTGGTGTGAGAAGAAAGAAACACTTTTCATTACTTTATATATTTACACAGATTCAAATATTTTTGAATAAATTATATCTGTATACTAACTGAAACAACTCCTTCCATTCCTGTCCCACCTTCTGCCTCAAGGCTAAAGACCCTGGGACAGGTTACAGACAACCAGGTGAGGAAAAAGAAGATGGTGTAAAAGACAATGAAGAAACCTAATGCTTAGATCCAGTGTTCAGTGGCGTATCCCATCATCTACTTCAAATGCACATGACAAAACCGAATTCCACCCTCATCCTCACAGAAAGGATTCTGCATCCTTTAAGGGAAAACATCTGAACTGTGAGGCTATAATTCCGTATCTGGTAGCTACACAGAACTTTGCATGAAGGGTATTGAAACAAAAACGTGATGCTGTAGATCTGGTAGGTGACAATCCACACAAACCACACACTTGGGAACAAGTGGCACTGGATATAAGTAAGCACCTCTATTAGCTGGTCATCTTCCATTTACTTAGTCTTACTGTTCCTAGTCAGTGCAGCATCTTTGGAAATGACACTAAGTTTTAATTATCTGTAACTGAGACCAAAGGCTACTAACAGCTAGCAAGGAGAAGGAGATGAGACTTACTAAATACTTGCTTTGCACAAATGGAGCACTTCAGAAGAGGAAAAATCACATGTGTACTACTTGATATGGAATGACGGTCTACAAAAGTGGTTTGAGATATGGAACCTGGTCTAGACTTCCAAAAGTAACCCCCAATGTTAATTAGTGAATACAGTCCAACACAGCAGAGAAACCTTAATTTCTATTCTTTAACAGTTTTGGCACTATCTTCCTTCTATCTAACTCTTCACTTCTTTCTTTCAAATTTTTATAGATTTTTTGTGTGTGTGTGTTTGTATACGTGCACACGTGTGTTTGTGGGTATGTATATGTATGTGGAAGTCAGAAGTAGAAGTTAGGTATCTCCTCTCTGTACTCTCCACCTTATTTATTGCTTGCTTGTTTTTGAGACACAGTCTCACTGAGTCTGGCCACTGCCAGTTGATGGGACAGACTGGCCAGCCAGCTGTGGGATCCACTTGCTCTTGTCCCCCCAAGTGTTCGGGTCCTGCCACCACTAGCTTTCTTACACAGGTTCTGTGTAAAACTCTGAACCTAAGTGTCATATGTGGGCAGCAGGCACTTTGCCAAGTGAACCATTTCCCTAATTCCTATGAAGATTTTTTTTCATGTCTCCTTCTTTCAGAGAACATTGCTTAAAGTTAATGTGATTACACTAACACAACTGTTATGGCCCATTTTCTGCTCATCACTTAGAACTTATGTCTAATTCCTTTTCTCCCTTAATATATTCTACTAACAGTTTTAAAGTCTAAGTTAATGTGTGGTAGATAAAATGCAAACCTCTTCATCACCTATATTCTGAAACTCTGCTCAGTACATAGATAGATATAGATTAGATTAGATGTATATCAACAATGTCATTTAAATTTTAATCCAAACACTCAGGATGCAGAGGCAGGTGGATCTCTTTGAGTTACAGATCAACCTGGTCTACATAGTGAGTTCTGGGACTGCCAGAGCTTTGTAGAGAGTTCCTATCTCAAAAAAAACAAACAATAACAACAACAAAAATTTAAGTGATTGCAGTGTTGTGATGGGTGCTTTTAATCCTACTGCCCAGAAGGCAGAGGCTAGCAGATCTCTAAGGCCAATCAGGGCCATGTAGTGAGATCTTGTCTCAAAACAAAAACAAAAGAATAGGGCTAGAGAGATGATTAAGTGGTTAAAAACCAAGGCTACTCTTCCAAAGGATATGAGTTAGATTTCCAGCATTCACATGATACCCCATAACTGTCTATAACTTCAGCTTAGTGAGATCTGACACCCTCTTTTATACTCTGGACAACAGTCAGAGTACAAAACACCCAACACATAAAATAACTTTTAAAGATTAAAAACTAGTATAGATATATATTATTTATATATATAATATTATATGCACTGAGAAGGTTATATTTATATGTTTAGAAGTACACAGATGCAGGTGCACACACACATCCATGAATTTGAGAGAGAGCAAGAGGAGGTACATGGGAGGGACTAGAAGGTAAAAAGGAAAGGTTAAATGATGTACTTACATTATAATGTCAAAAAATTATAGGATTAAAAATTTAAGTGAAAATTAGTCATCTTCAGAGTGATGTCACGAAGTCACTGGACACCACAGATGGCAGGTCAACCCCATTGGTAAAGGACATCTTGTGAGGTTACTGTCATCATGGAACAAATATCTACTGCTGCCTCACTGTTGCTGTTGCAGACTCGATCCACAGAAAAAGGATAAAGACTCTGATTCCTACACTGAAAATCAGCATGAAATAGTCACAAAAACAGCACACACATTCAAACTCTTTGGCCAAGTAATTGTCTACCTGAGTAGACAATTTAAGAAAATAATTGAACAGAAAGGGAGGCAAGGCAAGTTAAATATATGATATACATTAAAAAAATTTTTTAAACCTATCAGCACAAATAGGTTTATTTTGGCATTATCTGTAAATAGCATGCCATGCTGGTACTAATACCATTATCCATAGGTTCAACTGTACAGTCTGGCAACTCAAATAAATATGGACTCTTAAATACTTTGAGTGGAGAAATCATTATTAAATCTTTCTTGCCAATACCACATAATAGCTTACCAATGCAGTTTATTAACAGGGTGTTAATTTAATAATGAAAAGTAACTCCATAAAACACTTGAATCCAATACTAAAAATTCAATCTGCACATGTAAATTTATCCGTTTTCTTAAAATTTTAAGAACGTTGTTTCACAACAGATTTTATAATGAATTAAAATGGAAACCCAATTCTGGGTGGTGATGGTGCACACCTTTAATCCCAGCACTCAGGAGGCAGAGGCAGGCAGATCGCTGTGAGTTTAAGACCAGCCTGGTCTACAAGAGCTAGTTCCAGGACAGCCTCCAAAGCCACAGAGAAACCCTGTCTCAAAAAAACCAAAAATAAATAAATAAAATAAAAAGGAAACCCAGACTCAGCGGGACATGCTTGCAATCCTAACAGTTGGGAGGTGGATGGAGGAGGATTTTGAGTTTAAGGTCATTATCAACTACATAGTGAAGTAAAGACCAGCCTGGGCTACATGACAAATAAACAAAAAATGAAGGAAAGTACATAATGGGGAAAAGCCTGTTCTCCGAGTCTAATAGGAGCTTAAAAGTTTAAATTTTCAAATTCTACATAAAAAATTAAATTATTTTCAAAATCAGCCAGCTTTCTGAAACTGAAAGTTCCATAGTTCTGAGATTTGACTGTTAATTTGGACAGGTGCGTAAAGCTGTCCAGCAGCTGAAGTGGGATGTCGTGATTAGTAAGCACAGAGAAAGAAATGTAAATGAATAGCTGTACCGCAGACCACTTGTTCTCCAAAGCAGGATGGAACCCCCACTTAGTAGGATGTTTTTCAGAAGCCATAAGTGATGGCTCAGGAGGAAACCTTCATGACTGCTCTTCTGGTCCTGCTGTTTTCTAGCCTGCCAAGCGGCATTTGGCATTAATTGTGAGAACCCACTGAGCACCCCCACTACCTCTTAAGCTTTGTGGCAAACACAGTTAACAAATTAAGCATATGCGTTCTTTAAATTTAAACTCTTAGAGGAGGGAACGGCAGCATTACAGATAAAGAGCCAGTGCTGTTGTCCCTTCTCAGAGCCACCACTAGGGTCCATCTACCTATGGAGCATTGCATCCTGGGTACAGAAATCATGTCTGCTCTTTGCAGTAGCCTTTCTTCACAAAATCCCATCTTAGAAAAGTTTCTTGTGATTGAATTATGAAAAAATTGCTCAAACAAGAAAAAAAACATAAAATTTTAAAACTCTCGTCAGTTTCCCTACACGAAACCATATGGTATCCTAGGTTGATTCATTTTCTTTGTTTTGTAATTAACTGCATAAATGCCTTGAGAAGCTTCAGGCATCACTAGACAATCTGGAAACAGCAAGAACTTTCTCCCTAAACTTAGGCTGACAAATTATTCCTCTAATAATGTATTGTCTTCTGGCATTAATGTTGAAATGCCAAGGCACTCTGACAGATAACTATTTGAAAATCTGTATTCAAAGCTTTTAAATAGCATGAAATATCAGTTTTGGAAGCAACTGTTAAACAGAAGGGCAGGGGAGGCGGGAGGTAGGGAGAGTGGTGTAATGCCAGTAACAACTCTGGCCTCTGGCCTGATATTGGCTTATTAATGCTGGCAATGGGGTTCCCAGCACAACAGCAATTAGACTGGATGTGTTTTACCCTAAATGAACAAGATCCTCCCTATTTGTGTTTATCCAGAAGTCCACCTGTTGGGAACTGAGAAAAAATATACAGTGGAAGAATTACAAAAACAACCCAAATATGTGTTATCAAACATTAAACTAAAAGAGAGAGACCTCAAAGGCAAAGGAAAAGATGCTGTCTGCTAATCTGATGTGTTTGTATGAGTCACATGGTCTCAGTCTAAAACCACTCTACTGAGTACAGTAACTACGGGCTCCTACCGCTATGGGACGCCACTCCAAATTCCTGTGTGCTGTATATGAAGACACACTCCAGAATAAAAGACTTTGTATGGAAGGGAAGAGTAGAAGGTATCCCATGAGTTTTTTTTTTCATATTGAGACTGGAACTGTATTATTTGGGATAAAGTGGATTAAACAGAACTACTAAATGTGCTTTCATGTATTTCCTTGGACTTAACCCAGCTAGTAAGAAATTTAAGTTTAGATTAGGTAACAATAACACATAAATTGAATTGTAATAAATTATTTTGTTTTTTAAAAGATTTATTTCATTTCGTGTTATACATGTGAGTGTGTGTGTGTGTGTGTGTGTGTGTGTGTGTGTGTGTGTGTGTGTATCTGTGTGTGCATGCTCATGGAGAAGTCAGAAGAGAGCATTGGATAGCCTGGAGCCAGAGTGATCCACAGCTGTGAGTTGCCCAACTTGGGTTCAGGGAATCAAATTCAGGTCCTCTGGAAGAGCAACAAGCCCTCTTAACCATGGAGCCAACACTCCAGCCCCTTAAGTTGCTTTCCAAGTCTCTTCTAGTCTTAAGTCTGACACTGAAAAGTTGCATAACCCAGTTAGCGAGCCTTGGTAAGTTACTTCATAGCAACCTTGCTCTCCTAGGACTTTTCTTTTCCACACGTACCTTCTTTTCCACATGTATGTTCTCTGTGTACCCTCTCATTCTGTTTACCTTGGTTCCTTAGTGGGCAAGAATGATTATGCTAATTGATTTTTCTTGTGCAAAGGGAAGTTCATACAATGTCATCTTGGGCATAAAAACTCTCAATTGCCTTCTCATCATATTTATTTCAATTTGGGTTATATTCTTTTTTGCTCCCCACTCTATTTGCAGACCCACGAATATCTACCCATCCTTGTTGATTTGTGATTAACAATGAACTCTGATCATTACTTTGATATATGTGAAACAGGGTATAGTATTAAGGAACTTCCTAAGTCTTATCTGATGAGCCCCACATTGCCTGAACAACATCTGGAATGTATTGTTTTCCAGCCCTGCTATCCAGAGAGTCTGAATATGACAGTCTTTATGTGGTCTAAGGTCATGTACTCAAGAAGCTGCCCAGGTCATTGGGAGGCTCAAGCATTGTTTGGGGACCACCTGTCTTGACTAATTTCCTTTTGTATTTTATATAAAACAAATTGTCACTGTGGTGAGGCTAGTGCCTCAGGCCTGAGTCAGGATGCAGTGCTGCCAGCTCCAGCCCACAACCTCTGGGAACGATGCTTTCCAGACACACATATTACTCACTCCTCCAGAGTATCGGCCATTAGTATATCTTCTTTGTCAGTTGTGACATCCAACTCTGGTTCTCCACTCAGCAGAAGCTTTAAGTTATAAATAACTAGCAAAGTTCCTGGAAGATTAAAAAAAAAAGGAAATATTGACTTGTCAGTACTGCAAGTGCACTAAATTCTAGGCATTTCTAATCACTTCATCTGTAGAATTCGGTCCACTCTAGAGCAAATTTCCCTGTTTTTGATTCAGCAAAGTATGCTTGGCTAAAATGCAAGCTATGCCTTATGGAAAATTACACTCTCTGTCCGAGACTGCTGTGTTTCCACAATACACTGCTCTTGATACTATTTTGCCCACTCTCAGTCTTTCAAACTTGGGCAGACTTTTCATAATTTGCATTATGACAATTGCTAAAAGCCTGAACCAAGGTTGTAACACAGGTGAAGCTCTCACTGGAAAAACTGAATCCAATGAATAGAAGAAAAATTAGTTTAAAACAGAGTACTGAGTATTGCTTTTAGATTCTAGAGCTGGCACTGACAAACTATCCTGTAAAAAAGGCAACCAATAAACATTTTAGGCTTTGTAGTTCATATTTCTGCTGTCATAGCTACTCACAACTAAACTTGGTCACTATACCATAAAAAAGGCTAGAGAAAAGCCATAAAGGAATGTATGCGTTTATGTTCCAATAAAATTTATTTATAAGTACAGGATGTTGAGAAAACCAAATAGGCTACCTGCAGATCTTCTCCTCTCTCTCTGTTACCCCAGATCCAACAACCCAGTCTCATCCCCAGCTCTGCAGAGCACCGTGTAGCCTTCCCTACCTGCTCCCGTCATTCCCATCTCCTGTGAAAACCACAGATCTTCCCCTTCTAACCACCCTCCACCCACTCACTGCTCTGTCCCAGCACCCAACCCCAGCTGGCACCCCCTGCTCACCCAAGGGCCAGTCCTGCCAGGGCAGCAAGTAGGTTGAGAGCAGATCCACACCTTTACTTCTGCTCCCACAGTCTTATCAGCAGCTCTATAGCAGGAAACCTGCTGCAGTCTCCCTTTCCACAAAGACCCTCTCCCCAAAGCTTCCCTCCTCCAAATTATCCCAGTATCCCAGCCTCCAACACTACCAGGAAAACCTTGGGAACATACCAGCTGAACAGGGAAATGGGACCATAGGGAACTTCCTACCAGGCAGCACCATACTCTCCTAAAGTCCAGGAAGGAAGCAGGAACCAAGGAACAAAATACCCCCAACAGGGACAAAACCAGATATCAACCACCAGTCCTATCACCATCCCGAATCCAGAAGCCTAGATGTCACCATAAATACAATCAGTAACAGTCAGGACAGTATGTCTTCATTGGCTCACAGCTATCCTACCACAGCAGACACTGATTATTCCCACACAGTTGAATCCCAAGAAAAAGACCTGTGAACAGCCTATATGTATATGATGGGGGTCTGTAAAGAGGAACATAATAAATCCCTAAAGAAAACGAGCAGTATGAGGAAATGAATAAATCCCTTGAAGAAATCCAGGAAAATATAAACAATGCAAATAAGTGAATAAAATTGTTCAAGCCCTGAAGATGGACATACAATGAACCAATGAAGAAAACACAAACTGAGAGAAGTCTGGATATGAAAATTTTGGGAATTTGAACAAAACTACAGAGGCAAGCTCCACCACCAGATTACAAGAGATGGAAAAATCTCAGGTATTGAAGACATGATAGAAAAAATTGGTTACACTGATCAAAGAAAATGTTAACTCTAAAAATTTCCTCAGACAAAACATCCAGGGAATCTGGGACACTATAAAAAGGCCAAATCTAAAAATAAGAGGAAGAAGAAAATTTTCCTCACTTAAGAAGGGCATGCCTGAAGGATTGCCACAAATTCAAGGTCAGTCAGGTCTGCATAGTGAGTTCCAAATCATCTAGAGCAACGTAAGGTATCATTGTCTCAAATAAAATACAATTAACTAAACCCGAGATATTCCATAAAATATATTCAGATTATATACACCCCCAACAACTCTCAGTTCCTCTCCGCCTTCCTTCCTGTCTGGATCCACTCACTTTCTGTATTTCATTAGAAAACAAGCTCACATGTAAGGATTAATAATAAAATGGATAAATAAAAACAAGCAAATCAGAATATGACAAAACAGCCAAACAAGAAAAGGAACCAAAGAAAATGCACAAGAAACATATATCGATACAGAAACACACTCGTTCACACACATAGGAATCCACAAAAACACAAAATAGGAAACCATAAATACCGTGAGGTTAAAAAAGAAAAAAAGAGCCCTGGCCAAAAAAAAAAAAAAAAAAGAAGAAGAACATGCCTATAAAGGTAGAGGAAACATACAGAACACCTAGTAGATTGGACCAGAAAAGAAATTCCCCTTGCCACAGAATAATCAAAACACTGAATGTATACAGCAAAGGAAGAATATTAAAAGCTGCAAAATAAAAAGATCAAGTAACACATAAAGGCAGACCTATTAGAATTATATCTGACTTCTCAACGAAGACTCTAAAAGTCTGGACAGATATGCTGCAGACCCTAAGAGACAACAGATGCCAGCCCAGACTACTATACCCTATAAAACTCTCAACAAAATATTCTATGATAAAATCAAATTTAAACAATATCTATCTACAAATCTAGCCCTACAGATGGTGCTAAGGGGAAGATTCTAATCTAAGGAGATTAACAACAACAACAAAAACCCAGGGAATAAATAATCCCAGACCATGAAAATCAAAGGAAGGGAACTACATACCACCACCATCAACAACAACAAAGTAACAGGAGTCAACAATCCCCAATCAAAAGACACCCATTGCTTTTGTTGCATTCAATAAACACACTTCAAAATCAAAAATAAACATTACCTCAGGGTAAATGGCTAGAAAAAGATATTCCAAACAAATTCACCTAAGAAACAAGCTGGTGTAGCTGTTTTAATATTTAACAAAATAAACTTCAAACCAAAACCAATCAGAAGCGATAGGGAACGACACCACATACTCATCAAAGGGGAAAAAATCCACCCAGATGCCATTTCAATTCTTAACATCTATTTTCCAAACCATATTTCCACCAGGGAAACCACATTTGTAAATGAAACACTTTTATAGCATAAGTCATATATTGACCTTTACACACTAATAGTGGGAGATTTCAATAACCCCCCACTCAACAATAGACAGGTCATCTGAACAAAAACTAAATAGAGAAATAATGGAGCTAACAAACATTATAAACCAAATGAAGCTAATAGATATTTACAAAACATTACCTTCAAACATTAAAAAATATAACTTCTTCTCACTATCTCACGGGACTCTCTCCAAAATTGACCACATACTTGAACATAAATTACTCCCTGCATCCTATCTGACCATCACAGATTAAAGCTACATATCAACAGCCTCAGGAGAACAAGGCCCTCTGAAACAACTGAGCAAAGCACATAAGAACTCACAGAGACTGAAGCAGCATGCACTGGGCTTCCATTGCTCTGTGTCAGGTCCTCCACACATATACTATCACTTTCAGTTTCACACTTTTATGAGACTCCTGAATGTTTAAATGAGTGGATGCTGATTCTTGTGCCTTCTCTTGGGGCCCTTTTACTTTTCTGTTGGCCTGTCTTGTCCAATTTTGATATGGATGATTTTTGTTTTATCTTACTATATTTTATTTTGCTTCAAAATAAATAAATAGATAAACAAATACAGAATGTCAGATTTGGACTGTGGTTATGACTTGCTGACCCTTGCTCCAAGGCATGGTTAACTAAAAATGTGCAAACTATTGACAAAATTAATTGTAATATGAAGACAAATGTGATTTTTCAGAGAAATTAAAAAGGGAAACTAATTATACTTCTTTTGGTAGGGAGAACGGCATAGGAGCTAATAACAAGAACTTTGTAATCAAAATGAGAATACTGATATCAATACTGCATAACTGAACAATGTGGTAACCTGAGGTACCCCCTCTCTGTGTTTATGTGTGTATGTGTGTGTTCTTTTTATATCTAAGACCTGCACTCACACATAAAGACGTACAAGTGGGAGGGGACTAGTTGGAAGAATGGAGCCCACGAGAGTAAGAGGGGGACAAAAGAGGGCAATGTGGGAATGAAGATGATCCCGATACCATGTACACACATATGAAACTAACAAAACCACCAATTCTGTAATCTACCCAAGGAACTCATAAGCATAATAAAATAAGCAAAAATAAAACCACGCTGGCGGGACCAGATACAACAGGCCCTGAATCCGGACCTGCGTTCCAGTGGGGATTGCCTGGGAACTGCACAGAGCTTCCAATCCCCGCAGGAGCCAAGCACCCCAGATTCCTGGTCTTCTCCTCCACCCACAGGACCAGAAAGAGGACGAGGAATAGAAGAACTACCAGATTATTGGACTTGCTAGCACCCACCAAAAGGGAACTCTGGTCCCCTAACCACCAGACCAGTAAGAGGCTCTTTCTGCACCCACTAGAGGAAGAGATGGGAAAGAGAGAATACAAAACCATACTCAGCAACAGAACAAATATGACACCGCCAGATTCTAGAGACTCCACACCAGCAAGACTCCAACATTCCAATGCAAATGAAGCAGAAGAGAATGACCTTAAAACCACCTTCATGAAAATGATAGAGGCCCTAAAAGAGGACATAGGAAAATCCCTCAAAGAAATGGATGAAAAAACAAACCAAAAAATGCAAGAAATGGAAGAAAAAACAAAGCAAAAAAATGCAATGAATGGAAGAAGAAACAAACCAAAAAAGGCAGGAAACAGAAGAAAAAAACAAACCAAAAAATACAAGAACTAGAAGAAAAAGCAAACCAAAAAATGCAAGAAATGGAAGAAAAAACAAACCGAAAAATTCATAAAATGCAACAAGTGGACAAAAAGATAAACCGAAAATTGCAAGAAACAATGCAAAGAGTGCAAGGGTTGAAAACTGAAATAGAGAAAATAAAAAAACACAATCTGAAGAAAGGCTGGAAATAGAAAAGCTGGGCAAATGGTCAGATACTACTGATACAAGCATTACCAACAGAATAGAAGAGATGGAAGAGAGAATCTCAGGTGGTGAAGATACACTAGGAGAAATGGATTCATCAACCAAAGAAAATCTTAAGTCCAACGAATCCTTAACACAAAACATCCAGGAAGTGTGGGACACCATGAAAATACCAAACCTAAGAATAATGGGTATACCCGGGTGTTGGTGGCACATGCCTTTAATCCCAGCACTTGGGAGGCAGAGGCAGGCGGATCTCTGTGATTTCGAGGCCAGCCTGGTCTACAAGAGCTAGTTGCAGGACAGCCTCCAAAGCCACAGAGAAACCCTGTCTCAAAAAACCAAAAAAAAAAAAAAAAAAAAGAATAATAGGTATAGAAGAAGGGGAAGAAAACCACCTCAAAGGGGCAGAAAACATATTCAACAAAATCATAGAAGAAAACTTTCCCAACCTAAAGAAAGACAGGCCAATGAAGGTACAAGAAGCTTACAGAACACCAAATAGAGTGGATCACAAAAAAAAGTCCCCTCGCCACATAATAATCAAGACCCCAAATATACAGAATAAAAGAGAATATTAAGAGCAGCTAAGGAAAAAGGCCAAGTAACAAATAAAGGCAAACCTTTCAGAATTACACATGACTTCTCCATGGAAACTCTAAAAGCCAGAAGGTCCTGGATAGATATTCTACCAACACTAAGAGACCATGGATGCCAGCCAAGACTACTATACCCGGCAAAGCTCTCTTTACTATACATGGAGAAAACAAGATATTCCATGACAAAACTGGATTCAAGCAATACATATCCACTAACCCAGCCCTATAGAAAATTTTGGAAGGAAAACTCCAACCCAAGGAAGTTAACTACAAACTGAAAAACATAGGCATTAGAGAATCCCTCTCTACCAACAACCAAAAGAACAAAGGGGTAAGATTCCACACATAATTCGACCAACAACAACCATTCCAAATCAAAGAAGAATCAGCTATCAATGGTCATTAATATCCCTCAACATCAATGGCCTTAACTCACCCATAAAAAGATACAGGCTAGCAGAATGGATTCGAAGACTGAACCCATCCTTCTGCTACATACAAGAAACACACCTCACCCTCAAAGACAGACATTACCTGAGAGTTAAAGGTTGGGAAAAATTTTCCAATCAAATGGACCCAAGAAACAAGCAGGGGTAGCAATCCTAATATCTAACCAATTAGACTTTAAAATAAAATCAATCAAAAGAGATGAAGGAGGTCACTACATACTCATCACAGGAAAAATCCGCCAAGATGAAGTGTCTATCCTGAACATCTATGCCCCAAATACAAAGGTATCCATATTCCTAAAAGAAACATTACTAAAACTTAAATCACATATAAAGCCCCACACACTTATAGTGGGAGATTTCAACACACAACTCTCACCACTAGACAGGAATACCAGACAGAAACTCAACAAAGAAGAAAAGGGTCTAATAGAAGTAATGACCCAACTGGGATGAACAGACATTCATAGAACATTTCATCCACATAAAAAAGAAAATACACTCTTCTTACCACCACAGGAAACCGTCTCAAAAATCGACCACATATTTGGTAACATATTAAACCTCAGCAGCTACAAAAAACTTGGAATAACTCCATGCATCTTATCAGACCACCATGCTTTAAAATTAGAATTCAACAACACAAATTGCAGAAAACCAACAAACTCATGGAAATTGAATAATGCTCAACTGCATCATTCCTGGGTCAAAGAAGAAACAAAAAAAGAAATTAAAGACTTCCTAGAATTCAATGAGAATGAAGACACAACATACCCAAAACTATGGGACACTTTGCAAGCAGTGCTATGGGGGAAGTTCATAGCACTAAGTGCCCACATGAAGAAACTGGAGAATAGTTTACTAGAGAATTACCAGCACAGCTGAAAGCTCTAAAACACAAAGAAGCAAACTCCCTCAGGAAGAGTAGACACCAGGAAATAAGCAAATTGAGGGTTGAAATCAATAAAGTAGAAACTAGGAAAACAATACAAAGAATCAATGCAACGAAAAGTTGGTTCTTCGAGAAAATCAACAAGATAGACAAACCTTTGTCCAAACTTAGCAAACAGCAGAGCGTGAACATGCAAATTAACAAAATCAGAAATGAAAAGGGGGACATAGCAACGGACTCTGAGGAAATTCAAAGAATCATCAGGCCATACTTTGAAAACCTGTACTCCAAAAAATTCAAAAATTTAAAGGAAATGGATGCCTTCCTGGATAGCTATCACTTGCCAAAATTAAATCAAGAACAGATAAGCAATTTAAATAGACCTATAGCCCCTATGGAAATAGAAGAGTCATCAAAAGTCTCCCAACCAAAAAAAGCCCAGGTCCAGATGGCCTCAGTGTAGAATTCTACCAGAAATTCAAAGAACAGCTTATACCAATTCTCCTCAAAGTATTTCATGCAATAGAAGCAGAAGGGTCTTTGCCAAACTCTTTCTATGACGCTTCAATAACCTTGATCCCCAAGCCACACAAAGACACAACTAAGAAAGAGAACTTCAGACCAATATCCCTCATGAACATTGATGCAAAAATACTCAATAAAATACTGGCAAATCGGATCTAAGAACACATCAAAACAATCATTCACCACGATCCAGTAGGTTTCATCCCAGGGATGCAGAGATGGTTCAACATACAAAAATCCATCAATGTAATCCACCATATAAACAAGCTGAAAAACAAAAATCATATGATCATCTCACTAGATGCTGAAAAAGCCTTTGACAAAATCCAACGCCCCTTCATAATAAAGGTCTTGGAGAGATCTGGGATAACAGGAACATACCTGAACAGAATAAAAGCTATATACAGCAAACCAACAGCCAACATCAAACTAAATGGACAGAAACTCAACACAATTCCTCTAAAATCAGGAACAAGACAAGGCTGTCCACTCTCTTCATACCTTTTCAACATTGTACTTGAAGTTCTAGCCAGAGCCATACAACAACAAAAGGAGAATAAGGGGATACAAATTGGGAAGGAAGAGGTCAAACTTTCACTGTTTGCAGACGATATGATAGTTTACATCAATGACCCAAAGAACTCTACCAGGGAACTCTTACAGCTGATTAACACCTTCAGCAAAGTGGCAGGCTACAAGATCAACTCAAGAAAATCAGTAGCCCTACTATATACAGATGATAAAGGGCTGAGAAAGAAATCAGAGAAACATCACCCTTAACAATTGCCACAAACAACATAAAATACCTTGGGGTAACGTTAACCAAACAAGTGAAAGACCTGTATCGCAAGAACTTTGAATCTTTAAAGAAAGAAATTAAAGAAGCCCCCAGAAAATGAAAAGATCTCCTATGCACTTGGATAGGTAGGATCAATGTAGTAAAAACGGCAATCCTGTCAAAAGTAATCTATACATTCAGTGCAATCCCCATTAAAATCCCAGCACAATTCTTTACAGACCTTGAAAGAACAATAATCAGTTTTGTATGGAAAAACAAAAGACCCAGGATAGCCAAAACAATCCTGTTCAACAAGGCAACGTCCAGAGGCATTACCATCCCTGACTTCAAGCTCTATTATAGAGCTATAGTCCTGAAAACAGCTTGGTATTGGCACAAAAATAGACAGGTAGACCAATGGAATCGAATTGAAAACCCTGATATTAACCCACACACATATGAACATCTGATCTTTGACAAAGAAGCTAAAAATATACAATGGAAAAAAAGAAAGCATCTTCAACAAATAGTGCTGGCATGTAGAAGAATGTGGATTGATCCATGTTTATTGCCATGCACAAAATTTAAGTCCAAACGGATCAAAGACCTGGACAAAACGGCAGCCCACAGAATGGGAAAAAAAAATTCACTAACCCCACATCTGACAGAGTGCTGATCTCCAAAATTTACAAAGAACTCAAGAAGCAAGTCTCCAAACACCAAAGGATCCAATTAAAAAGTGGGCTGCAGAACTAAATAGAGAATTTTCAATAGAGAAGTCTATAATGGCTGAGAGGCACTTGAGAAAGTACTCAACATCCTTAGCCATCAGGGAAATGCAAATCAAAACAACTCTGAGATACCATCTCACTCCTGTCAGAATGGCTAAAATCAAAAACATCAATGACAGTTTATGCTGAAGAGGATGTGGTAAAAAGGGGAACACTCCTACATTGCTGGTGGGAGTGCCAACTTGTTCAGCCACTTTGGAAATCAGTATGGAGATTCCTCAGAAAAATGGGAATAAACCTACCACAAGACCCAGCAACTCCACTCTTAGGCATATATCCAAAAGATGCCCATTCATACAACAAGGATGTCTGTTCCACTATGTTCATAGCAGCATTATTTGTAATAGCCAGAACTTGGAAGCAACCTAGATTCCCCTCAACCGAAGAGTGGATAGAGAAAATGTGGTACATTTACACAATGGAGTACTATTCAGAAGAAAAAAAAAAACAATGGAATCCTGAGATTTGCAGGCAAACGGATGGCACTAGAAGAAACCATCCTGAGCGTGATAACCCAGTCAAAAAAGACAAACATGGCGTGTACTCTCTCATATATGGATTTTAGACATAGATCTGGGAAGTGCCAGCCTACAATCCCATGGCCAGAGAGTCTGGGAAACAGAACCTTCATTCAGTGGCTGATGGAAGAAGAGGCAGACCCCCCACGGCTAGGCACTGAGCTGAACTCAAGAAAGCCAGTAACAGAGAGGGAGGACTGATGACCAAAGGGATTAAGACTGGGCTGGTTTAACCCCCAGAAACAGCTGACCTGACAAGGGTTAGCTCTTGAATCCCAGGCATCAGCCTGGGAATCCAGCATGGGACTGATCAAGACCCCCTGAATGTGGGTGTCATTGAGGAGGCCTATGTAATCTATTGTGCCTTGGACAGTAGATCAGTATTTATCCCGGGTATACAAATGGACTTTGGACTCCCATCCAATAATATGAGATGTACTCTCACCCTGAACTCTTGGGGGAGAGTCTAGGCCCTGCTCTGGATGAAATGACAGACTATGGACACCCCCATGGAGGGCCTCACCCTCCCTGGGGAAATGAGGGGATATTGTGGGGGTTGGGGGAGGGCACGGGAGGAGGGGAGGGAAACAGAGAGGGACCTGGAACTGACTTGTGAAGCAACCTTGTTTCTAATTTAAATTTAAATTTAAAAATAAATTAAAAAAAGAAAAGAAAAACCACTTTACTAAAATTTATACAAGGACTTCACAATTAGAAGATAAAATGGTCATTAAGTTACATAAATGCTGCTTGTTTTCTCCCTCATTTGGAGAACCTAGATTTAGCATTATACATTTGTGTGTGTGTGCAAGTATTTATAATGTGGAAGGGTCACAGTTTTGAAAAGGAAATCATGATGGATGGAAGCATCTTAAGGGAGGGGAGAAAGCAGAGAGTGTAATGGAGTCTAATAACAGGAAATCAGAAGTGGGGGCTAAGTCTGGGAAGGAAAGGGACCAGCTGGAGTGGAGGGTGTTAAAGAAGGGAATAACAAGAAGAAAATATAAGGGCACATCTGAAGATACCATGAAAACACTTACTTCATAGTCTAACCTAAAACATTAAGACTGTAATGTTTATATTAACTTATACATACTAATCTAATTACCACCAGTTTTTCTCAATGAAAGAAGGGAAGAATCAACATTTTTAAAATACAAAGCCACAGGTTATTATAGAAGGTATCTCAGGGATAAAGCAGGCCAAGTTGGAAATGAAATTACCAAAGTCTTGCTGCAAATATGTTAATCAAAGTGTTGCTAAGAGCAGGACACGCAGAGCTTCCTCTAGAGCAAAGTTGTTTTTGAGTTTCAAGAGACAAAAATGGGGAATATAGAAAGACTGACACAAGGCAATTCCAGTAGCTAGTGTGGTCTAGGCACCAGGAGGACAATAGAAGCTGCAAGAAACGAGGGAAGATCTGTCCATCTGGGAGAAGGATGTTGATGAAGCGCTGCTTACTCCCCACAGACACGAAGGCATTGTTGCATCCCTTGGTAACTCTCTTAACAAGGTAGCACCACATAGACTGAGAACCTGCGGTAATGGCTAACTCTGCTATGAAGTTCAGGGCTGAGGACACCTGCAGGACAAACCTTTGGCATCCTCTGCTCATTCAGAAGCTCAAGCCTGAACCTTTCTCCTGGTGTCAAGGATTTACAGTAACTCATATCTGGATTCTCTTATGATAAAACCCATATGGATAGAATGAATGGTGGCCCCTTCATGTGAAACTACACCTGAGATCAGTAATACACAAAATATGAAAATAAATGCTTCCATCAAAATTTTACTTTTGATGCCCTTACCACATCTCCCATAGATCATATCAAATTGCTGCATCAATTCAGCTTCAGTTTTAAATGGGGAGTATTTATAAATGATGGACAATTCTGTGAAGAACTTCTGGGGATCGTCCGTGATACTCTTTCTTGTTCTTGTTGTCCATGAAGGTATTGGAACTACAACCTGGTTTTTTAAAACATATCAATTTATTATGAAACACACATACACAAATAACATTCATTTGTTTTATCCCCATTTATTCTATTCTTCTTCCAAATTGCAAAACACAAAGTTCAAAGTTTCTCTTTCTTCTGAAGCTTAGATTTATAAGGAAGAGACAGACAATAAGTATGCCCTCGGGTTTTGTTTTTACAGTTTCCATTGTCAGGGCTGACGCAATGGTCAGTGTGTAATGGCACACATGGTAGAAGGAAAGAACCAATTCCTACAAGTTGTCCTCTGACATTCACACACGTGCCATGGCAGAAAAGGCCAACACACACACACACACACACACACACACACACACACACACAAATGAAAATAAGTAGAGTTCCCCATTTGAAAAGCTAGATTACAACACTCACAGATGCCTGCCAAGTCCCACCCACAATCTCAGAGCTTTCAATAGGTTAACCTTTGAAGTATTCAGGATTCATATGCACAAAAACTCTTTGATATAACAGAGAAAATAAAGTTAGGTGGAAAGGGAGGTGGGGAGGATCTGGGAGGAGCTCAGATGAAGGGAATAAATATGATCAAAATATATTATGGGAAATTCTCAAAGAATAAATAAAAACTTTTTAAAGCTGCTGATATGATAAATAGAAACCAAGTTTAAAAAATTCTGTGGAAACAGAAGCCATCTGAGGAAGATAAAAACTTCAAGGAGAAAAAACACTGTTAAAATCTTCAGAGTAAGGTGGGCTTGTGGTAAATACCTATAAAAACCTCTATTCAGGAAGAAGAGGCAGGAAGGTCACAAGTTCAAAGCTTATCTTGGCAACTTAATGAGATCCTGTGTCAAAATAATTTTTTTAATTAAGCTGAAGATGAATCCAGCAAGACAAACATGGCATGTACTCATTCTTAAGTAGATATTAGCTGTAAAGGCTAGGCAGGCTACAATCCACAGACCTAGAGAGGTTAGGTAACAAGGAGGGCCCAGGGGAGGGGACACATTAATCTTCCTGGGAAAGGGAAATTGAAGAGATCCCCTGGGTGAACTAGGGGTAGTGGGGATGGAAACTTTAGGGATCGGGTGGAGGGGTGGATGGAAGAGGAGAGTACTGAAAGAGATTACTGCAAATGGGGGCATTTCAGGGTCAGGTAAAACCCTGATGCAAGGGAAACTCCTACACATCTACAAGAATGACCCCAGCCTCGACTCCCAACAATAGTGGATACATATCCTGAACTATCCATGTTCTGTGACCATTTGGTGACTACCCTAATTATCATCAGACAGCCTTCATCCAGTAACTGATGGAAACAGATGCAGAGACTCCCAGTCAAATACTAGGCTGAGCTTGGAATCCTGCTGAAGAGAGAAAAGAATGATTTTAGGAGCCAGAGGGGTCAAGGACATCACAGAAAACCAACCAACAAAAGCAACTATCACAGAGACGGTACCAACATAGGCCCTCTGCATATATGTGACAGTAGTGTAGCTTGGTCTAATTGTGGGACTCCTAACGGTGGAAGTATAGGCTGTCCCTAATGCTTTGGCTGGCTCTTGGGAACCTATTCCTCACTCTGGATTGCCTTGCCCAGCCTAAATACAACGGGAGGTGCTTAGTCTTACTGCAATTTGATATGCCATGCTTTGTTGAAACCCATGGAGACCTGTCCCTTTCTGAACAGAAACAGAGTAGGAGTGGATTGGGGCAGGGAGGAGGAAAGGAGAATCATGGGAGGAGAGGAGGAAGAGGGAACTGTGGTCAGGATGTAAAATAAATAAATTAATTTTTTAAAATTAAGCTGAGGATGTATCTCAGTGATAGAGCATTTGTGCTGGATTCATTCTCCAATATGTATAAAAACAAAAAAATCATGAAAATAATTAAAACAACCTAAGTAATTGTTTTCGGTTAGAAAAAACTATGTCCTTGAAGGAAAAACTGGATCATTTTTTAGAAAGAAACAATGAACAAATAAGAAATACTTCTTAGAAATTAAGAATACAATTACAGGGGGAAAAGACATAAAGGAATTGGAAGATAAGAATATTGAAAACCTCCTGGAAAACAAACCAAAAATATGAAGACAGAAAATATAAGAGGAAACCAAAGAAAAAGATTTCAATTCATAAGTCTGTATTGAAAACAGGAGCTGTAGGTGGAGACAAAGAGAATCTGAATTGAAAAGAAAAATCACCAGTGTGACGGGAACCATCCAGAACTGAAGCCTATGAGTTTCCAGAATGGACAGATGCTACTGTGTCCAGCACAATGGCTGCAAATAAACCATCCACAGAAAACACTGAAATCAGAAGTAGAGACAAAGAGGGTTCTCTCAGTGAGAAGGAGAAAGAGAAAAAAAGAATAATCCCATTTGAGAAGACAGAACAAAGTTAAGTGGCTTCAGATTTTTCCATCACTATACCAGAAACCTGGCAACAGAGAAGTGCCTTCCAAACCTTGAAGACTGATGTCTACCTTAGAAAAGACATCAAGCCAAACTGTGACCAAGCGTGAAAATTAGGAGGGGAAGATGTTTGTGAATATGGAGTCTCACTTGCTCCTGACTCAGGACCCAAATACAGAGTGTTACACCAAGAGAGATCACACACACACACACACACACACACACACACACACACACACACACACACACGAGTTAGGAGCTGAGAGCTGACACAGGAAAGGAATGACACACAGGATGGAAGCAAGGCAGATCCCCAGCATGGCAACTGAATGCCAGCCTTGACAAGCAGAGGCACTAGTCACAGCAAGGGGAGGGCTCAAAGCAGTTTACTGGGGAAGATGGAGCTCTGGATGCAGTCTGAAGCTGGGGTTAGCCAAGTGATACAATCATGGAAAACTGAGCACATTATCAGTGACAGCAGTAAGCAAATGCAACCCTAAGTAATTGTTCATTCTAGATAAAACAAAAGGTGCATCAGAGAAAAGCAATTGTGGTGTGGCATCAGAGAAAAAGGTGACATGGTGTGACCTTGGAATGTAAAGCCTGAACACAGGCAGAGCCTGAGTATTTTGGAGCTGGGTCTGTGTGCAAAACTAAGAGAAAAGAAATTACTTGATTGACATGTGAAACAAGCTTGTTTCTAACTTAAATAAAAAAAAAAGAAATTACTTAAGTCCTCTTGTACAATGGGAGGTTCACAGAGAATGCCTAAATATCCATGTGCTGGCAATTCAATGAGGCATCTTAGAGTATCTTTAAGTAAATATCAAAACAACACACATACTTGGAAGAGGGAGCCTTTGTGAATGTACAAATGCTAAATGAGTGAGTGTGTGTGTGTGTGTGTGTGTGTGTGTGTGTGTGTGTGTGAAGTCCTCTTTGCCTAAAGGCTGTTGTTAAGTGTGTGTGTCTGTGTGTGTGTGTGTGTGTGTGTGAAGTCCTCTTTGCCTAAAGGCTGTTGTTAAGTGTGTGTGTGTGTGTGTGTGTGTGTGTGTGTGTGTGTGTGTGTGTGTGTGTGTGAAGTCCTCTTTGCCTAAAGGCTATTGCTGTGACCCAGACCCAACCTAAGTGGCAGGTTCACACTGCCACACTGTTCACACCATCCCCACAGACCAGCCTGCCCAGATGCAAGTCATACTGTCACCATAAAATCCTCACTGGCTTCTCGAGACTCTCTAATCTCTCCCTCCACACTTCTGCTTTTTAACATTTTGCTAATAGCAGTCATGCATACTCTCTGAGCAGGATTCTTTTACAACACTCCAGTTTTGTTATTTAACCAATTTCTATGTGTCTGACTTTTCTTCAGCTGTTGTGCTGGTTTGTTATCTTCCACAGAATCTAACCATTGCCGTGCTGATAGTATTTGTAATGTGCATATGGTGCACTGAATTACAACTGACATTCAAAGCAGAACTCAAACATTGTAAATTAATCAAATGTCTGAAGTTCAGCTAAGGAAGTTTAAAAAATGTGATCACCAGAATTAGCAACTTAAGTCTATTTTGCATTCAGCTTCTTTATGGAATGCGCTCTAAGTCTTTGACCTCAACAGTCTATTTATTTAAAAATAAATAAACTGTGTGTGACACAAATGGTGGCAAGGTCTCAGAAGGCTTCTCCAAGAAATATCACTGTGCCAAAAGCAGCTTCTTATTTTGAGAAATTTGGGCACAAGGAGAACAAAATTAAGTTCTCCAAAAAGCCCTCCAGTGACCCCAGAGTGCACAGACACCTTCTGTCCATTCCTCAAACATATGCCCAGATTTCTAAGTCATAATCTGTGAGGGAGTTAGAGCAGACTTCGCCTTGTGAGAGGGTAAATGAAAACTGCACTGTTGCCATGGAAATGGAAAGAAAGCCCCATCTCTTACCTCAGTGAGACCTTCTTTTTCACAGAAAGTCTGAGAAAAGAACAGACAGGTCATGGTCTCTTCCTTCTTTGTGAAAAGAATGAAGTCCCTGCCAATCCTCATGGCTCCGCTATATTAAAAATGGAGAGCACAACAGATTTACATACAGACACCAATAAAGAAGAAGCAAGAGGCATGATTTCATTTATGGTAACAGGTTGTTCTTTTCCATAACCCATCTGCTTGACTCACCCCCCGGAGTGCACAAGTACTGTGTCACTTCTCCAAGCACAGCAGATGAATTTGAGCAGATACAGCCTGGCAGTTTTGCTAGAGCTCGAACTGCCTGAAAGAAGTTCCCGCTAAGGCTCAAAAGAACAACTCCTGGGTCCAGGAAGGAACCACACGTGTCTCGCTTACATTGAGACAAACCAAAGAAAGCTGCAGCTACCACACAAGGCTCAACTACGCTTTGAGACACAACAGAATGTAAAGATTGATGACACCTGACTGTTTCAGGGTGCCCGGGACAGACCAGGCTTATTCCACACGAGAAGAAGCGTTTCAGTGTTGTAAAGATCTGCTTCAGCTATGGATATAAAGATTCCAATGCACGTTTAGATGCTTGGTAAAATAAAACTTCAGCTGCCTGCCTGTGCCCGCTTGTGAGATTGTTTCAATATCGTTTACAGTATCAGCAAATGATTTACATCTTAAGGGGTACAATTCTCACCTCTTAAGCCCGTTGCCGTATTGCCCAATGAACTTCAAGGTTGATAACCGTTTCTTGGATGTTCCAAAATAAATGATGTCTGGAGCTTCATCTGTAATCAATAAAGAGTTCTTAAGGTGGCTAGGAATAATCTGATGTTAGCATTGGGTCTAGCTGTCAGGAGTTCACTATTGGGCCTAAAAAAGGCTCGGATGTGAGGCCCAGTGTAAGCTCCTGAGCCTGACTTGGGTTTAGGGCTCGGATGTGAGGCCCAGTGTAACCTCCTGAGCCTGACTAGAGTTTGGCGACCTGTCTCTGACCTGAAACCTCCACATGGGGGTGACTCAGTCAGACCTGATGTAAGGTTGCCCCCTGCCTAGCTACCTGTCTGGTTGGTGGAATACTATTGGCCCTTACTCCTCACGTCACCTTACCCTATCCTACCTCAGCCCTACATAAGTTCCTGCCTGTTGAAATAAATGGAGATCCTGCTTCGACAGACTCCCGAATCGGTGTGTAGTTTTTCTCCCCAGGAACTAATGGGGGGAGGGTCTGAGTCGTCAACACTCACCATCCTGCTCAGCCCTGGGAAGAGACCAGCTGGACTGGCCCTTTCCCCGCTCTACCTGCTGGGAGGACCCTGCAGTTCACCATGCCACAGGACATTAGGACAAGTCCATAGCTTTTGAGACAGACCACGGCCAGGGCTTTGTCAGAATGACAAAGATCTTCACGGTAATGTAATGAACATCAGACAGTGTGACCTTAGGTACAGTTTAAAAGTATAAGTCTTAATTTCATTGTTTCTAAAAGGAAAGTGCTAATACCACAGTTATGATACAGATAAGGAAAACAAATTAAATGAGCCGACATATGTATAAAATGCTTCACACACCACCTGGAGCTTAAGTGTTACTGTAAATGTTGCAGGTGTCTGCGAGATAGTAACTATCTCCTGGTGTTGGCCCTAGTTCCAGTTCATGTGACACTGAGGACAGAGAAATTTCCCTGCTGCTGCTCTGGGGAGGAAGGAGATCATTTCAGATTTGTAGATTCGTTGTCCTCATCTATCCAAAGCATTCAGGAACCCGGGAAGGAAACCTTTGGACTTCAGAATATGTGATCTTCTAACTACGAATGTTCTTCCTATTAGCCTGCCAAGTACAGCTTAAAAGTATGTGGGGGACCCCATGTCCATCTGGGCACAAACATGTTATAGCTCAGCGTCAAATGATGTGAGATATTTAAAGGCCCCTAACAGGATGTTAGTCTGAAGCTAAAGACATTTGATCTCATGTCATGTTCTCATAGGGGAGTACACCGTAGGTAAAGTGTCCATGATAATATTAACCAGCATGTATTGACAGTTTCACATGTATTAGGAATGCTATATACACTATGTCACTTTCTACATTTACAATACACTTACAGGAAGACTTTAAGATCTGTATTAGTGTAGTGGTGGGAAAAAGTGAAAGAAATACAAGATCATCTCCAAGAGGATTAAGTGAGGGAAGCAGGTGATGTGACAGAAAACCAAAGAGCTGTGCCCTTCAGATACAATAGTTAGGAAATGTCACTGAGGAAGGTCAACACCTGAAAGGAAAAGTCAAGTGCTCAGGGTCCATCCAGGTGTGGCTGGAGTTTAAGAAAAGTCTGAGGGGTGGGTGGGAGTGAGTGAAACACTGATGGGGGAGGGAGGGAAGCTCACTCTGAAGCACTGGGCACCACTGGGTGTCTTCAGTCAGAAAGTGATAGTAATATTTACATCAAAGTCCTTAAAAGCCAGGCGTGGTGGCACACGCCTTTAATCTCAGCACTCGGGAGACAGAGGCAGGCGGATCTCTGAATTTGAGACTAGCCTGGTCTACAAGACCTAGTTCCAGGACACCCTCCAAAGCCACAGCCACAGAGAAACCCTGTCTCGAAAAACCAAAAAAAAAAAAAAAAAAAAGTCCTTATCACAGAGGGTAACATTTTCACTGCACGGTATTTAAACTGAGAGCATCCATTCTGTGTGTGTGTGTGTGTGTGTGTGTGTGTGTGTGTGTGTGTGTGTGTGTGTGAGAGAGAGAGAGAGAGAGAGAGAGAGAGACAGAGACAGAGACAGAGACAGAGACAGACAGAGAGAGACAGAGAGAGAGACAGAGAGAGAGACAGAGAGAGAGCACAGGGAGAGACAAAGTCATACAACATAGTGCAGATGCATTTGATATGGAAGACTGGTAGAAGGAAGGAACATCTGAGAAATCACATCAGCAATCTTCTATGGGTCAGGAGGGATCTAGCCTACTTTAGACCACAGATAAGTGGTCTTTTCAGTCATACAAGATAAATTCTTTCCAATGTGTTACTTGATTTCCAACTTCCTTAGTTAGGGTATCTATTGCTGGGATAAAACACCGTAACTAGAAGCACCTTGGAGTGGGGTTTACTTTGCTTACACTTCCACACCAGTGCATCATCAAAGAAAGTGAGGGCAGGAACTCAGGGCAGGAACCTGGAGGCAGGAGCTGTAGCAGACGCCTTGGGGAAAAGCTTGCTACTGACATGCTCATCCTGCTTTCTTTACCATCTAGGACCACCTGCCTATGTGTGGCACCACTCCCAGTGGTCTGGGACCTCCCACATGAGTCATTCATCAAGAAAGCACCCTATAGTAACATCTACAGGCAAGGTGATGGAGGCAATCTCACAATTAAGTTCCCTCTTCCCTCATGTGTCAGGGTTGGTGTCAAGCTAACAAAACCCAACCGGCATACTACGGGTGTACACCTGTCTCTGTTCTCTCTCATATGTAGAACCCCGCTTTAAACACATACATGTACACACGTAATTACATAAAATCATGTGGGTGCAGTATAGAGGAAGGAAAAGGACCAACTGGAGGGAGGAAGGAAGATAACTGAAGATGTTGGGGAGGCAAAGTACAAATACAAAATGATATCCATGCATGGAAATGTCACTAAGAAACACACTTTCCCAAATAAGTCAGTAAAAAATAAATATAAGAAAACAACCATTTTTAAAAGAGTTGTTCTTTCAACAATACTGTGTTTTTTCTCCTATGTACAGATGCTCCTTGATTCCCACTAGAGAGTTACACATATCCCAGTAAACCCGGGATAAACAGAAAACATCGAAAGGAGAATGTGTGTTTAATATGCCTGTCTGCTGATAAACATAGCTTAGCCACACAGACCACACTAGAGTATGCTTCATTCACAAGGTGATCGGCGATATACCAGGAGCTGGGGTCTGCTGGCAGTGCCCAGGATCCTAAGAGGATAACCTGGAACACACTCCCAGGCCCAGCAAAGATCACAACTCAAAATTCGTTCTGAATACACACTGCTGTACCACAACATAAAAAATCAAGAATTCCTCAGAGACAGACAGCATCTGTGCCAACTGAGGTGAAGTTTTCTTTTGAAGACTGATTCTTTATGGTTTGTCCATCCTATAAATGACCCATTAGGAAGGAGGGGCTTTCTCTTGTAGGTGCTCAGACCACACCACATGCACCCTGCTGCTTATGAATTCAGGAAAATGAACTTGCAACTCTTGCTAGACATGAGTAGAGACTCTCTTCACTACAATTTCCTACAGCCTCTTTACCACCTCATACTGAAAATTCACTATTTTAATCAAAAGAGGCCAGGAAAAACTATCCCAACAAAGGAAGAGCAAGGAGCTGAGAAGGGCAATGGGGCATTTTCTAAACTTGCCCATTGGCTACTGGGAACAAGAGATGACATCAAAACTAAAGGGAAGTCTTTCTCCTCACGATGGCCATCCTTTCCTCACATGTGTGACTGACCAGTCTGCTTGGACTTCTTCACCATTTTCTAAGCAGAGTGATCAGAACCCTAGCTTAACACACCTAAATCAATATAAGAAGTCCAGTTTAGATCCAAAGCAACAAACAGCCAGGACCAGAGGGAGCATCGTTTCACTTGCCTGAAGTCTGCACTGTGGCACTCACGATGTGTCAACTGGGGCTACCCTTAAATATACACAGATAAGCCCTAAGATACAGTATGGATGTATTTGCTATGATGGGAACATTCAGTCGAAGTAGCTAACCTTTTGAACAAGAGGAGGAAAAATACCCAAAACTGTTAAAAAAAAAAAAACAAGGAGAAACAACCTCTCTCTCAAGGTTATGCAGAAAATTAATAATAGCCTACAGGCATCAGAAATTGCCTCAGGGCTCCTGCAACTAATAGGTAAAAGAGGAGCAACAAAAAGATGTCAGAATCTATTCAGTTACTATTTGCAGTCCGTTCACTCCCAAGTGCTTTTGTCTTGCAATCAGTATTTGTCTTTCATGTGCTTTGACTATAGTATGTATAGTCATTTTCTGTCTTGGTTTAGATGGTTAAAAAGAATTTATTTTGCCTGCTAGAATATTTAAACCTGAAAAATTCCAAAACAAGTTGTCCGAGATATATTTGCCTTAATTGCTCCATATCTCTGTTTGGAATAGATAGTTCAATTTATTTTTTATTTATTTCGTGAATTTGCAAATTGCTGCCTTCCACAGCCAGTTAGGTATCTAGATAATTAACTTACCAGGGCTCATGCCACATCCATCATCCAGGAAACACAACATGAATCCTCCCTGTAGTGTTTCATTAGCCACTGTAAGAGAAAGAAGTTATTCCTAATAAATATTGAGCTTAATTTGTTCATCAGAAAATCATGCTGCTCCCATAATTATTTGTCCTCCTCCATGGCAGGCATGGAGCCCCAGGTATGGAATGGGCTTGGAATGGAGTCTTGGCTATGGTTTCCTGAGAAACTGCAGGGGGAAAACATTCACATAGCAAAGAGGATTTAAATTAACACAAAGCATCTGCAGGTGAGTAAATTATGCATACAGCAGGACAGGACCTGCCCAGGACCTGGACTGGTCCTTTAAACTTCAGGTAATTTTCCCCTGGAAAAGGGAAGAACAGTAACCATCAGAGGTGACCCTAGGATCTCTCTATCAACCTGGTCATCCCTTATGCCTTTCCAGCAATGCAGCAATTCTATAACAAATCAGGGCCATTCTTCCTAAATTCATCAGGCTCCCTTCTAAGTAGTTAATTCCCCTGAAAGCCTTTATGGTGTTTCTTTGTGGCTGCAGATATTTACTTCTTGATGTTGCTTTTGATTTCTGGAAAAGGTTGAAGTCAATTTTAATGAAAGAGAGATACCATGAAATTACATAATCTAAGCTACAGCTGAAAATGTTAAAGGTGTAACTAAAATAATGAAACTAATTTTAGCACACAGGCTGGAAACCAGCTCTGAAACTAATTTCAGCAGCTTGGTATGAGTATCACACATTTCCTTTTTAAATAACAGTGCTATTGATGAGTACCATACCACAACAAGTAACATAATCTTAAAGCATATAGCTGGATTAATTTTGAGGTATGTGAGAAAATATCACAATCCAAGCAGAGAACACATCCAGCACCCCAAATATTTCCTCCTGGCCTTCTGTTATTCCTCCCCTTCTATACTTGAATCACCCTGACCTAGTCCTCAGACAATCGTTGATACCATATGTTCTGTTACCATGAATTATGTTTTCTAGAATATTTAAACCACCGTGTATATTCAAAGTTCTGTTAGAACTCTTATTCCAAATTGAGGTGATGCTCAAGATAGCCAATGGGAAAAAAACTATCTAAAACATGCACCTACTTGTATTAACCCACTTCTGTTTCTTTAACAAAATACTCGAGGCTGGATAATTTATGAGGAGAAAAGTATTTAGCTCATGATTCTGCAGGTCTAAGAGCATGGTGCCATTTTCTACTCAGCCCTGTAAGGACTTCAGGGTATAACCAAATACCAGTGGGAAGACTGAATGCAAACACGTGTGACAGAGTGACCAAACAGCAAGGCAGGCAGCCAGAGCACAGAGTCAAACTAATGACAATCTTCTTAGAACAACATCAGTCTCTTTTGAGGACAGAGATCCTCAATGCTCTAGTCACCCCCCACTAGGCTTGCCCTTCAGAGTCCCATCATCTCTCAGTGTCATCCACTGGGGACTAGATGTCTAAGCCTGGACCATTCAGAGGACAAACCACATTCAACCGTAAAACTGATTTGGGGAGATTCTCTGGGACCAGAGAGATGTCTCAGCAATTCAGAGCATATACTGTTCTTACAGAGGACCTATGTCTGGTTCCCAGCATCTACATCAGGAAGCCCACAATTGTCCATAACCCCAGATCTAGGGGAATGCAACACTCATTTCTGGATTCTGCAGGCACCTTCACTCACATGCACAAACCCACACAGGAAGAGACATGCATAGAAACATTAACTAAGAAACAATAAAAAATAAACCTTTCTGAGTGAGGCAACCCAGACCCAGGAAGACATAGTATGTGGATATCCCAGAGAACACAACCCCAGAGAACCTAGGCAACAAAGAGGACCCTAAGAGAGACATACATGGATTCGCATAGGAATAAGGAAAGAGACAAGATCTCCTGAGTAAATTGGGAGCATGGGGAGGGGGGCAGGGTAAGAGGGAAAAGGGGAGGAGGGAAGGGGAGTGGAAAATGTGTAGCTCAATAAAAGCAAGGTAAAAGAAAACAAGTCTTTCTTTAAAAGATATGGACTCAGATTCCTATCACCTGTTAAACATATATTTTCCATCCTTACTACCACAAGACTTACTCCTTCCTCTACTGTTTCCTGTTTGTACTGGGCTTTTATCCAAGTCAAAACTTCAGGACTATCGAGCTTTACATTCCTCCCCAACCTGGGCATTCTTCCACTGTGTCCTGGTCCTCTCTTCCTCACTGGGATTAGCTGACTCTATTTTGATGTATTGATTTCACTCAGACAATCGCCATCTCTTTTCTGGGCGACAGCAAATGGCTCCCTAACTTCTTCCTCCCTTAAATACAATGTGCAGCCCAATTTTAGCCCGCTGTTCGTGTCATTACTCGTGTTAAAATCCTACGCTGACTTCCCACAACTCTCCAGAAAAAAGTTGAAGCCACTGAATGAATCATGCTTCTCTGTCATACCCTAGCTCTCCAACCTTTGTCACCCCTCAGCAGACCACAGTGTCACACAAATGTGTTCCCTGAACTAATCTTGAATACCCTCTGAGTCAATGTGTGTCACACACCCTCCACAAGCTGGTGTCTACTCCTCTTTCAGCTGAGTTAGTGGAAGGTTTCTCTAGGAGTTTTCTTCATACCTCTATGTCATTAGGTACCTTATTATTGTTTCCCACTGTGATCATCTAACTCTGGCGTTGGACCTGCGAGTGCACTTACTCTTTGAAAAAACTACACATTCCATCCTAATATCATGTCTCAGAGACAGAGACTCATATTTTCATTTATTTCTCAAACCTTTCATAATATGAACTGGAAGACTGAAGAGAGTATCATTTATTATGTCTTGGGGCTTCAATGTCTATATATCTCATGAACCCTAAGCACTCATTTTAACATTTTCAGATAAGAGAAGTAATATGAGGCACCTTTTGCACAGAGATGGAATCACACTATGGACAATATCCTCTCCCATGTGGGTTGGCATAGGAAGGCAGCATTAACTGCATCACAGAAACTAATGTCATTAGCATCGTAATCTACTAAGACTAACTAATAAAAGCACAAAACACTGAGGAACCATAAATGAAGTCAATAAAGAAAGTACAGTTGGTTTGTGTTTTGTAGCAGTTAGATAATTATCTGTACCACATACCCACTTATGCATTTTAAACTGTGGTAAGAAAGAAATGATGTATGCTTAATTATGAACAACTATTATGCTAATGTGATTTTTTAAATAAAACTGCCTTCCATGGCAAACAAATTCACCACCCCAAATCACTCAGATGTTTCCACAAAGCTCTAGAAGACATCATTTTGTAAACGGGCCTTGGGGTAAGTGAGCAATTTGACCCTCAGAGTATACATTTCTCAATCTGGCTCCCCACAGGGACACAGTGTTCACAGAACACTTAGATTACATTAAAATCTATAGAATGTGCTATGATTTGATGAAATAAAATAAAGGCAAAGTAGCTACAGGCTTTTCCTTAGAAGAAAAAACGAGAAAGGAAATGTGTGCTCACCTGAAAACACATCAAGTCTCATAGCCCCAGCATCTCTGCAAACAATACAAAAATAACATTACTTCACAGGAAAAAAATGTGCCTTAAAAATAACATTAATCACAATAGCTTAGGTGAGGTGAAACCTATTATCAGATATCAAACAATACAAAAATCATAAATCACTTAAGATCAATTTCTAAGACGGTTCACTGTACATTTATATAGAAAGAAATGTCATCACCCATAATTTGGGGATATTACAAAAGCTAAGACTTAGTAACTTAAAAGACTAGAGAAGGAATTTAGTGGTAGTTATTTTTTAAAAGGTTCCAAAAGAATATAAATATAGTGTTTATATTTTAAAGACTTCCTGGAGAATAATACAAAGCCATAGGAAGATTTTCATGATATATCCCAATTCAAAAACTGAAAAGAAAGGGGAAATTACTATGTCATTTGTACAAATGAAATGTGTTTCTTTGCAATGGTGGAGGTGGGGCCGCATGCCTCACATGTGCAGGAAAAATATTTTACCCAACCCTCAAAGCGTTAATAAAGGTTTTCTCTAGGTTGGAAGCAGGCAAACTATGAACCATGGACTAAGTCTGGCTCACCAACTGTCTTATAATAAAGCTTTATTGGAACACAATTGTACCTGTTCATGTAAAGTACTGGCTATGGTTTTCTTAGCCCTAACTCAGCAGAACGGAGTCACTTTGGCAGAAACTGGACAGCTTTTAGAGACAGATAAATTTACTTTTTGATGTTTCACAGAAAAGTATTCTGAATGCTGCTCCATGAGATGTGCTTACCAATGATTCTCTGCTCTTTTCCCCCTTATTTTCAAAATGCTGTTAATACACAGCTATTTCTTGTATTTCAAGATTTATAAAAGTAAAAAATGATACAGCAAAGGAGGAAGGGCCCCAAGACCCAGGCTTGCAATGAGGAATGAGGTCTCGGCTGCTGAGGAAGAATTAGTGCTGGAGGAAGAGAGGGTCTGTGAGGAAGAGAGGGTCTGTGAGGAAGAGAGGGTCTGTGAGGAAGGAGAGGGTGTGTGGGGAAGAGAGGGTCTTGAGGAAGAGAGGGTCTGTGAGGAAGGAGAGGGTCTGTGAGGAAGGAGAGGGTGTGTGGGGAAGAGAGGGTCTGTGAGGAAGGAGAGGGTCTGTAAGGAAGAGAGGGTCTGTGAGGAAGAGAGGGTCTGTGAGGAAGGAGAGGGTGTGTGGGGAAGAGAGGGTCTGTGAGGAAGGAGAGGGTCTGTAAGGAAGAGAGGGTCTGTGAGGAAGAGAGGGTCTGTGAGGAAGGAGAGGGTCTGTGAGGAAGGAGAGGGTCTGTGAGGAAGAGAGGGTCTGTGAGGAAGGAGAGGGTGTGTGGGGAAGAGAGGGTCTGTGAGGAAGAGAGGGTCTGTGAGGAAGGAGAGGGTCTGTGAGGAAGAGAGGGTCTGTGAGGAAGGACGGGCTGGACCAGCTGGTGCAGATGCTCTTATCCACATACAAGTCAAAGACCAGACTGAGTACCGAAGCTGGTATAACCAGTGGCAGGTCTCTCCAGAAATATTCATCAGTCTCAAACTGTAAACCACACCAATAAAACAGAGGTGGCACACTGCATTCAGTCGGCTAGCCTGGAAGTGAGCCACTTTTGCTTTTTCCTGGAGCTAAAATTACCTTAAAGTTCTCATTATATAGAAATTCTGAAAGAATCCCTGCCAGTTCTCAAGTATTTCCCACTAGTTCAGCAAGCACTGAGTGGGATATTGAGTTCTGAAAATTCTCTGACAGTCCTTAACTACAGTCTGGTATGCAGTTATCAGTGTTTCCACTATACCATTGTGCCTTTTACTAAGAACCATGGACATATAAGGTGCTCAGTAAATGCCACTGTACTGAAGTCAAAAGTTTTCTGAGTTTGTTGTGTGTTTGTTGCCTTTTTGTGTGTTAGATATCTACTAAAAGGCCAAGCACATGAAAACAAACACTCTACCACTGACTGAGCCATACTACCAGAAGAAAATGAAGACTTTAAAGACGTGGTTTGTTTATACAGGATGTCTGCTAGATGGTTTATATAGCATTGCTGCCTCAGCACAGGAAAGAGTCTCTTTTAGATCATCATTGTAGTAGGACACCTCCAGCCGTCTCTTCCTACGTTACCACCCTTTATACCATACTCTCTTTACACGATATTCTTTTATAATATGCAAATCCTAGTCTTTATACCCACAGGAAATCAACAGTCTTGAATATAATATAAAATAACTTATTAGAGTAACAGGGAAGCACACAAAAACCATCAGAAGGATGACTGGGCATCGTAAATAAAACGTTAAACATACATTTTCTTTTGATGAAAAATATCAGCTCTAAGCAAGGGTGGAAAACATCAGTGTCTGCCAAAGCCAGAAAAAGATTGGTGTGGAGTGTCTGGGGAAACAGGGAATAGAGCGAGGGTGAAACACAGTCCAACCCTAAGAAGACACCTGTCACCTACTCTTCTCCACCAGAGGAATGGAGTCTAAAGGGAGCCACTTCTCCCATTGCTGCAAGGCAAGTAGGAGATTTTTTAAAGATATCTGGTTGCCTTCCCCAGTATCTCTTAGGGAGAGGGAGGACGGGGGGGGGGATTGCGAATGTCGTGTTCACGTGTGTGAGGCATGTAAACCTTGGAGGAAACCTCACATGTCATCTTCAACAACATTTATCTTTTTCAAGAAAGAGACTCATCACCGATTAGCCTAGACTGACTAGCCAGTGAGCACAGGAACCCTGCAGGTTCCACCTCCTTAGCACTGGAATTACAAGCCCACCATGGAGCCTGGCATTTTTATATGGACTCTGGAATCCTCATGCTCACAGGCAAGTCCTTTATTGAACAAGCTCCCTGCACCCCCAACCTGCCTATTGCCCCATGAACCTTCCTGTCTTCCTTTTCTTTCTAAACTCTTGTACAAAGTTTCAGTCGAGGCAAACAAACAAGACATCGGCTAGAGGTGGCCAAGGTGCCGGAGGTTCACAAATGCAACTGGGAACTACTTCTCCATCACGTCTCTCACCCCGGAGCCCAGGCCAGTCCTTCTCTCCCCCAGTCACAGCAACCGTCCTCTGCTGTGTGGAGCGTTCTCACCGTTGCCTTCCTGCTACAGTCTGTTTTTAGTCACCCTTCCCACTCAGACCAACATGTGAAACACGGGAGAAGAGAGATCTGGGAAAGCTCTCTGAGTAGCATGCCTATGTATGGGGAACTGATATAATGATGCCCACCTCAGGGTGACACTGAAGAAAACGCATGAGTTATGTAATGGCAAATCTTGATTAACAACTTGACACACCTGGGAAAAGGGGCCCTCAGCTGAGGAACTCCTTCTATCAGATGGGCCTGTGGGCATGTCTTTGGGAGACATTTCTTGATGATTAATTAGTGTGCCAGGGCCCAGCCCACTGCTGGGAGCACATCGCTAGGCAGATGGGCCTCCACATACGAACAGCTAGCAGAGCAAGCCTGTAGACAGCATCTCTCCATGGTCTCTGATTCATTTCCTGCCTCCAGATTCCTGCCTCAGTTTCCTGCAGTGAGGGACTATGACTTGGAAGTGGAAGCCAAATAAACACCCTTTCCCCTCAAGTTGCTTTTGGTCAGTGTTTGTCACAGCAACAGAAAGCCAACTGGGACAAGTTGAGACACATACATAAAGTGTATATAAACATATGACATACAGGAAGAGAGAAGCTCACAAGTACAGTGGGCTTCAAAACAAAATTAAGACACGGCATGCACGGATATATGACTCAAAACTAACCACAGGACTATCTGCTCTGCACAGCTACTAACAGAAGCAGACATCCAGGTTCCCAGAGCTTCAAATATGGCACCAAAAATTAAAGGTGAGCAATTCTCATTTGTTCTTTTCTTATAGAACTTGGATTGTATAGGAAAGCAAATTACAGTACATTACACATGGGAGATAATAGCTGTTATCTCAAACCCAAGACAAATGGCTCACCGAAACGCCGATTAACGTAGCAAAATGGACTCCGGCTGCCAGCTTCCCTCAGTTCCTACCTGTTGTTACAGGGTCCTCCTGGCTAGCATACCCCAGGCCCTACCCTCATCCGGGCTGCTCTTCCTATAGCTCCTTTTCCCATATAACCCAGTCATTTTGGCTACCCTGTTCTTTTGGTCTGCTGGCCTCTTGGCTCCTGGCTCTCTCCCTCACCTCTCCCCCATCTCCTCACATGTCTGGGTTCAATCTGCCAGTTGTGCTCACTTTGGATTCTCCTAGAAGTCTCTGCCTCCGCCTGTGCTCTTCTTTGCAACTACAACTTAAAAAAATAATACTTTAACCCCTTAGGAGAAGTCACATCCTCCTTTATTTCTGTTTTTTTTCTTTCAGCTGCACTACAGTTTCATTGCAAAAATATATAGATTATAGTTGGTTGTAGAAATTTCCTCCATGATCTTTGTCACAGACATGTCTTACCTTGCGTTGTCCAGCAACTCTGCCAGCGCTCCAAAGAGGAAACTGTGAGTTGTGCTGATGAGGAAATAAGAAGAGAACAAAAAGGTGATGTGGGTATGTAATCAGAGTAAGGTTCAAGATACAGGCAAACGTTCTCCAGCTCTGGACAGCTCACCAATTAAGAGGGGATGGGGGATTTAATTATGGACAGGGGAGGGAGAATACAGGAGAGGCAGGTAGGAAGGATAAATGATACTAAGGAGCTTCAAAAAGACATAGGGGATAATTACATTTACCTAAAAACACATATAGTACATAGGAGCGTGCATCACATGTATGATTAATTATATTTTAATTCAATTTAGTCAAAAATATTTTTAAACAACTTGCTAAGCACAGTCAAGACTAAAGTAGAACCTGCATGTTTTATGTGTACAGATGTTTTGTATACATGTAAGTGTGTGTACCAAGTGAATGTCTGGTGCCTGTAAAGACCAGAAGAATGTGTGGGATTCCCCTGGAATGGCATTGCAAATGGCTGTGAGTCACCATGTAGGAGCTGGGAATTGAACCCTGGTACTCTGGAAGATCAGTGTTTTTAACTGCTGAGCCATCTCTACAGCCCCTTAGTTTGTTTACTGTTAACAAACTAGCATACAAAGAAATAGGCTTCATTGCAAAGTTTTCATACATTCATATCTTTAGATTTTGTTCTATAAGCACGTTTTTACCGAAATATCCAAAAAAGGGAGAATCCAAGGAATGTATTCTTGCTACAGAGCACTTTCACCTTTTAAATTTGCATCATAAATATTTATTCAATGGTTTCTTTTTCTATAAAATTTTTCATTAAGTAAGGTATGAACAAATTATTTGGGGAGGATTTTTATTAAAACCTGTGGATACAGAAGTTAGCAGGTGCCATCTTTACTCCACATCTATAAATCTGTGTGGAGTTTTGCCAGAGTTGGGGAAGTGATCTTAAAATAAGCTTCCCATCTACCTATGGTCTCTGTCCTGAGCCCCAAAGCCGGGTTCTCTCCAGAACATGATGGATTTCCACCATGTTCTCTACTTTCAACACTGGCAGGGCTAAAGGGTGATCTGTGGGTGAAATTGGGCTCCCTTCAGGGTCAGGGGCTGGCTTTCCATTTCCTGATGGGGACATTTCAGACATCAAACTTTGCACACCATGAGGGGAAATCCAGCATGCAATTTGTCTTTATGTATAAAACTTGGTTCCCAATACCCACAATGGGTACTGTAACTGACAGTAATTTTAGTTTTAAGGGGTCTGCCACCCTCATCTGCAGACACACACAAACACACAAATTATATATATATATATATATATATATATATATATATATATAGAGAGAGAGAGAGAGAGAGAGAGAGAGAGAGAGAGAGAGAGATGGTTTCTCTGTGTAGCCCTGGATGTCAGGGAGCTAACTCACTCTGTTGAACAGAATGGCCTTGAACTCAGAGATCCGCCTGCCTCTGCCTCCTGAGTATTGGGATTAAAGGTGTGCGCCATCGCCACTTGGCTATTTGTATTGTCAGGAAATGACAGTAATTCAGGCAAACATTATAACACTAAGCTAACACTAAGCTACGTCCCTGACTCTTGAAAGTGTAAAACTTCTGACCCAAACTGCCGTGTGATTTCTGTGCTAGCTCATTCAAAAGAATTTTATAAACATTTGCCATGTTTGCCCACGGGATCTTTGCTGCTTGGAATTCAAGTCACAATCTAGAGGGAGAATACACACAAGTAAGCACATGAAGATGAGGACAGCCTTCCAGATCTTGGGCATAATGACCTTCATAGCAGTGACAGGGAAAGAGTGACGGCAAAGGGGGAGGGGCAGATGGTCACTGAAGACACCCCTGATAGATGATACCTCATTAACCCTGAAGATGAGAACTCTATCTATCCTGAAGCTCCAGAGTGGAAACTCTCCAGACAGGCAAAGATCCCAAAGCAGAAAAGAATGATGGAGACCACACTAAACCTTTGATGGATACAGAGACCAGGCTAAAGTGAGGGTATGTCTGGGTCATATGGGAACTCTACCCTCAGTGCAGAAGGGCTTCTATAGGCCTGCACACAGGAGGAAACCACTGAAGTATTTTCTGGTGAATGGCATTTCTGTCTGAATCACTTTTCAAAAGCTCAGCCTGGAAGCTTTAGGAAACCCGCGCCTAGGAGGAGCTGGGGTCGGAAGCATAGCACCTAGTTATGAAGCTATGTGTGTGTGGGGGGGGGGTTCAGAAGAGATACGATGTGGCTTGGGCCGAAGTCAATGGCAGCAAGGAGAAAGGAAGAGAAAGCATGTGCTTGATTGTAGGGTATGGTTCTAGGGTATGTAGACTGGATATTGGTTATAGTCATCCCAGAACTTCAGAGGCTGAGTGAGGACAATTGAGATCACTCCGGGTTACATAGCAAAACTCTATTTCAAAAAGCCGTAAGCAAAGTGCTTTACTCCTGTATTTGTGGGTGAAGGTCTACCAAGGAGCTGAGATGCCAGCCTGTTTCAGAGTTTGGGTGGCATTGTGCTGTTATCCTCTTCATTATTATACCACCAGCAGAAAACTGAGCTGCAGATGTTGGCATCACAGTGCAGGGTGTGGGAAAGCGGAACTGGGACTTCACAGCAAAGCCAACAACAAAAAAACTGCACACAATGGAGGTGGGGTGCTTCTCTACCATAAAATCCACAGTCCTGTCAGCACTGGCTCACCCTTTCTCTTCAACTCACTCAAAACTGTCGCATTTGTTTTTAAGCTACCAGATCCATCCTTCCAGCTTAAAACCGTTCTCCACGGCAGGCAAATATCTGCTTGACATCAGCCAGTCTTCTCTGCTACCTTAGAATCAAGCAGATTGTCCTACACATCACGGCCACCCTTCCCCAGCTTCCTTTACACCTCCATTCCTGTGCTTCGAGCATGTTCCATCCATCGTATCAGTTGGTACTTTCAGTGAATACAAATTACTAAGTAATTACCAAACACCAAGGCACCGTATGAACTGCACATTCAAGTGACAGATGACACAAAGAAATACAAATCACTCGCCTCTGCAATCTGACTTCGGTAGCCTACCCTTATCCATGGTTTCACTTTCTGTGGGTTTTTATTACCCTTAGTATCACTCCAAAAAATATTAATTGGAAAGTTCCAGAAATAAGTATACCATAATTTAAGTGGTATGCCAATCTAAGTCGCATAGTGACCTTGTTCTACCCAACTTCAACTTGGTGTATGGTTGTAACTGGTCTATATTATTTTTGTTCTTCTGTCTCCTTCATCGACTGTATAACAGGCATACAAATACATGCATCGGAAGAGCTAAAGATATAGAAACACGAGAAGATTTTTAATCTTCATCTGTAGTTCCATATCTCCCCAAGTTTTAAGCATGCACTTGGGGTATCCTCATCAATAGTCATGGTTAAGAATGGGCTGTACTGGAGAGGAGGCTGGGAGTACAGGGAAGTAGCTGTCCCTCTGGCATCATCAGGTAAACAGGCCAGCTTCCAGGCCTGTGTTCCAGAGCCTGCAGATCGCCTGGGAACTGCACAGAGCTCCCAATCCCGGCGGGAGCATCAGGTAAACAGGCCAGCTTCCCAGCCTGTGTTCCAGAGCCTGCAGATCGCCTGGGAACTGCACAGAGCTCCCAATCCCGGCGGGAGCCAAGCACCCCAGACTCCAGATCTTCTCTCCCACCAACGATTCCAGGAAAGGAGAGGAGGCTGGGCGCACAGGGAAGTAGCTGTCCCTCTGGCATCATCAGGTAAACAGGCCAGCTTCCAGGCCTGTGTTCCAGAGCCTGCAGATCGCCTGGGAACTGCACAGAGCTCCCAATCCCGGCGGGAGCATCAGGTAAACAGGCCAGCTTCCCGGCCTGTGTTCCAGAGCCTGCAGATCGCCTGGGAACTGCACAGAGCTCCCAATCCCGGCGGGAGCCAAGCACCCCAGACTCCAGATCTTCTCTCCCACCAACGATTCCAGGAAAGGAGAGGAGGCTGGGCGCACAGGGAAGTAGCTGTCCCTCTGGCATCATCAGGTAAACAGGCCAGCTTCCCGGCCTGTGTTCCAGAGCCTACAGATCGCCTGGGAACTGCACAGAGCTCCCAATCCCGGCGGGAGCATCAGGTAAACAGGCCAGCTTCCCAGCCTGTGTTCCAGAGCCTGCAGATCGCCTGGGAACTGCACAGAGCTCCCAATCCCGGCGGGAGCCAAGCACCCCAGACTCCAGATCTTCTCTCCCACCAACGATTCCAGGAAAGGAGAGGAGGCTGGGCGCACAGGGAAGTAGCTGTCCCTCTGGCATCATCAGGTAAACAGGCCAGCTTCCAGGCCTGTGTTCCAGAGCCTGCAGATCGCCTGGGAACTGCACAGAGCTCCCAATCCCGGCGGGAGCATCAGGTAAACAGGCCAGCTTCCAGGCCTGTGTTCCAGAGCCTGCAGATCGCCTGGGAACTGCACAGAGCTCCCAATCCCGGCGGGAGCATCAGGTAAACAGGCCAGCTTCCCGGCCTGTGTTCCAGAGCCTGCAGATCGCCTGGGAACTGCACAGAGCTCCCAATCCCGGCGGGAGCCAAGCACCCCAGACTCCAGATCTTCTCTCCCACCAAAGAGACCAGGAAACTACAGGACCCAGGGAGACCAGGGGAGTAGCTGTTCCGGATCAGGTACAACAGGACCCAGCATAGGGTCCAGGGGACCAGGTAGGAGGCTAAGCGCGCCAGATTCCTGTTCTTCTTCTCTACCCACGGACCAGCATTTGGACAAGGCATAGAAGAACCACCAGATTACTGGACTTACTAGCACCCACCAAAAGGGAACTCTGGTCCCCAGACCAGGAAGGGGTTCTTTCTGCACCCACTAAAAGACGAGATGGGAAAGAGACAATACAAAAACACAGTCAGCAACAGAAAAACAAATATGACACCGCCAGATTCTAGAGACTCCACACCAGCAAGACCCCAATATTCCAACGCGAAGGAAGCAGAAGAGAACGACCCTAAAAGCACTTTCATGAAAATGATAGAGGCCCTAAAAGAGGATATTGGAAAATCCCTCAAAGAAATGGAAGAAAAAACAAACCAAAAAATGCAAGAAATGGAAGAAAAAACAAACCAAAAAATGCAAGAATTGGAAGAAAAAACAAAGCAAAAAAGGCACGAAATGGAAGAAGAAATGAAGCAAAAAATGCAAGAAATGGAAGAAAAAGCAAAGCAAAAAATGCAAGAATTAGAAGAAGAAACATACCAAATAAGGCAGGAAATGGAAGAAGAAACAAAGCAAAAAATGCAAGAAATGGTAGAAAAAACAAAGCAAAAAATGAAAAAAATGGAGGAAGAAACAAACCAAAAAAGGCAGGAAATGGAAGAAGAAACAAAGCACAAAATCCAAGAAATGGAACAAAAAGCAAACCAAAAAATGCAAGAAATGGAAGAAAGAACAAACCAAAAAATTCATAAAAGGCAACAAACGGACGAACAGATAAACAGAAAATTGCAAGAAGCAATGCAAACGCTGCAAGGGTTGAAAACTGAAATAGAGACACTAAAAAAAACACAATCTGAAGAAAGGCAGAAAATAGAAAAGCTGGACAAACAGTCAGGCACTACCAATACAAGCATTACCAACAGAATAGAAGAGATGGAAGAGAGAATCTCAAGTGTTGAAGATACATTAGGAGAAATGGATTTATCAACCAAAGAAAACCTTAAATCCAACAAATCCTTAACACAAAACATCCAGGAAATATGGGACACCATGAAAAGACCAA
The DNA here is from genome assembly GCF_017639785.1 of Mesocricetus auratus. Taxonomy (NCBI): domain Eukaryota; kingdom Metazoa; phylum Chordata; class Mammalia; order Rodentia; family Cricetidae; genus Mesocricetus; species Mesocricetus auratus. Next base: position 43,930,681 of record NW_024429192.1, read on the forward strand.
ACCTAAGAATAATAGGTATAGAAGAAGGAGAAGAAATCCACCTCAAAGGGGCAGAAGGCATATTCAACAAAATCATAGAAGAAAACTTTCCCAACCTTAAGAAAGACATGCCAATGAAGGTACAAGAAGCCTACAGAACACCAAATAGAGTGGACCACAAAAAAATCCCCTCGCCACATAATAATCAAGACCCCAAACATACAGAATAAAGAAAGAATATTAAGAGCAGCTAAGGAAAAAGGTCAAGTAACATATAAAGGCAGACCTATCAGAATTACACCTGATTTCTCCATGGAAACTCTGAAAGCCAGAAGGTCCTGGATAGATATTCTACCTACACTAAGAGACCATGGATGCCAGCCCAGACTACTATACCCGGCAAAGCTCTCAATCACTATAGACGGAGAAAACAAGATATTCCATGACAAAACTAGATTCAACCAATATGTGTCCACTAACCCAGCCCTACAGAAAATTTTGGAAGGAAAACTCCAACCCAAGGAAGCTAACTACAAACTGAAAAACATAAGCATTAGAGAATCCCTCTCTACCAACAGCCAAAAGAACAAAGGGGCGAAATTCCACCCATAATTCCACCAACAACAACCATCGCAAATCGAAGAAGGATGAGCAATCAATGGTCATTAATATCCCTCAATATTAACGGCCTTAACTCACCCATAAAAAGACACAGACTAGCAGAATGGATTCGAACACAGAACCCTTCCTTCTGCTGCATACCTCACCCTCAAAGACAGACATTACTTGAGAGTTAAAGGTTGGGAAAAAATTTTTCAATCAAATGGACCCAAGAAACAAGCAGGGGTAGCAATCCTAATATCTAACAAACTAGACTTTAAAATAAAATCAATCAAAAGAGATGAAGGAGGTCATTACATACTCATCACAGGTGAAACCCACCAAGACGAAGTGTCTATCCTGAACATCTATGCCCCCAATACAAAGGCATCCACATTCGTTAAAGAAACATTATTAGAACTTAAATCTCATCTAAAGCCCCACACAGTTATAGTGGGAGATTTCAACACACCACTCTCACCACTAGACAAGAATACCAGACAGGAACTCAACAAAGAAGCAAAGGGTCTAATAGAAGTAATGACCCAACTGGGATTAACAGATATCTATAGAACATTTCATCCACATAAAAAAGAATATACCTTCTTCTCACCACCACATGGAACCTTCTCAAAAATCGACCACATACTTGGCAACACATCAAACCTCAGCAGCTACAAAAAAATTGGAATAACTCCATGCATCTTATCAGACCACCATGCCTTAAAATTAGAATTCAACAACAACACAAACTGCAGAAAACCTACAAACTCATGGAAATTGAATAATGCTCAACTGCACCATCCCTGGGTCAAAGAGGAAATAAAAAAAGAAATTAAAGACTTCCTCGAATTCAATGAGAATGAAGACACAACATACCCAAACCTATGGGACACTTTGAAAGCAGTGCTACGTGGGAAGTTCATAGCACTAAGTGCTCACATGAAGAAACAGGAAAACAGTTATACCAGAGAATTAACATCACAGCTAAAAGCTCTAGAACACAAAGAAGCAAACTCCCCCAGGAGGAGTAGACGCCAGGAAATAATCAAATTGAGGGCTGAAATCAACAAAGTAGAAACCAGGAAAACAATACAAAGAATCAATGCAACGAAGAGTTGGTTCTTTGAGAAAATCAACAAGATAGACAAACCTTTGTCCAAACTTACCAAACAGCAGAGAGTGAACACGCAAATTAACAAAATCAGAAATGAAAAGGGGGACATAACAACAGACTCTGAGGAAATCCAGAGAATCATTAGGTCATACTTTGAAAACCTGTACTCCACAAAATTCGAAAATTTAAAGGAAATGGATGACTTCCTGGACAGCTATCATTTGCCAAAACTAAATCAAGAACAGATAAGCAATTTAAATAGACCTATAACCCCTATGGAAATAGAAGCTGTCATCAAAAGTCTCCCAACCAAAAAAAGTCCAGGTCCAGATGGCCTCAGTGCAGAATTCTACCACAAATTCAAAGAACAGCTTATACCAATTCTTCTCAAAGTGTTCCACACAATAGAAGCAGAAGGGTCTTTGCCAAACTCTTTCTATGAGGCTTCAATAACCTTGATCCCCAAGCCACACAAAGATACAACCAAGAAAGAGAACTTCAGACCAATATCCCTCATGAACATTGATGCAAAAATACTCAATAAAATACTGGCAAATCGGATCCAAGAACACATCAAAACAATCATTCACCACGATCAAGTAGGTTTCATCCCAGGGATGCAGGGATGGTTCAACATACGAAAATCCATCAACGTAATCCACCATATAAACAAGCTGAAAAACAAAAATCACATGATCATCTCACTAGATGCTGAAAAAGCCTTTGACAAAATCCAACACCCCTTCATGATAAAGGTCTTGGAGAGATCTGGGATAACAGGGACATACTTAAACATAATAAAAGCCATATACAGTAAACCAACAGCCAACATCAAACTAAATGGACAGAAACTCAACGCAATTCCTCTAAAATCAGGAACAAAACAAGGCTGTCCACTCTCTCCATACCTTTTCAACATGGTACTTGAAGTTCTAGCTATAGCCATACGACAACAAAGGGGGATCAAGGGGATACAAATTGGGAAGGAAGAAGTCAAACTTTCACTGTTTGCAGACGATATGATAGCTTACATCAATGACCCAAAGAACTCTACCAGGGAACTCTTACAGCTGATTAACACCTTCAGCAAAGTGGCAGGTTACAAGATCAACTCAAGAAAGTCAGTAGCCCTACTATATACAGATGATAAAAGGGCTGAAAGAGAAATCAGAGAAACATCACCCTTTACAATTGCCACAAACAACATAAAATACCTTGGGGTAACGCTAACCAAACAAGTGAAAGACCTGTATCGTAAGAACTTTGAATCTTTAAAGAAAGAAATTAAAGAAGCCCTCAGAAAATGGAAAGATCTCCCATGCTCTTGGATAGGTAGGATCAATGTAGTAAAAATGGCAATCCTGCCAAAAGCAATCTACAGATTCAATGCTATCCCCATTAAAATCCCAGCACAATTCTTCACAGACCTTGAAGGAACAATAATCAATTTTGTATGGAAAAACAAAAGACCCAGGATAGCCAAAACAATCCTGTTCAACAAGGCAACATCCGGAGGCATCACTATCCCTGACCTCAAGCTCTATTATAGAGCTATAGTCCTGAAAACAGCTTGGTATTGGCACAAAAATAGACAGGCAGACCAATGGAATCGAATTGAAAATCCGGGTATTAACCCACACACGTACGAACATCTGATCTTTGACAAAGAAGCTAAAAATATACAATGGAATAAAGAAAGCATCTTCAACAAATGGTGCTGGCATAACTGGAGACTGGCATGTAGAAGACTGCAGATCGATCCATGTTTATCATCATGCACAAAGTTAAGTCCAAATGGATCTAAGACCTCAACATAAATCAAGCCACACTGAACCTCATAGAAGAGAAAGTGGGAGGTACACTTGAACGAATTGGTACAGGAGACAGCTTCCTGAACATAACACCAGTAGCACAGACAGTGAGATCAACAATTAATAAATGGGACCTACTGAAACTGAGAAGCTTCTGTAAGGCAAAGGACACAGTCAGCAAGACAAAAAGGCAGCCCACAGAATGGGAAAAAATATTCACTAATCCCACATCTGACAGTGGGTTGATCTCCAAAATTTACAAAGAGCTCAAGAAGCAAGTCTCCAAAACACCAAAGGACCCTATTAAAAAGTGGGCTGCAGAACTAAATAGAGAGTTTTCAATAGAGGAGTCTAAAATGGCTGAGAGGCACTTGAGAAAGTGCTCAACATCCTTAGCCATCCGGGAAATGCAAATCAAAACAACTCTGAGATACCATCTCACTCCTGTCAGAATGGCTAAAATCAAAAACACCAATGACAATTTATGCTGGAGAGGATGTGGTGAAAGGGGGACACTCCTCCATTGCTGGTGGGAGTGCCAACTGGTTCAGCCACTTTGGAAAGCAGTATGGAGATTCCTCAGAAAAATGGGAATAAACCTACCACAAGACCCAGCAACTGCACTCTTAGGCATATATCCAAAAGATGCCCATTCATATAACAAAGATGTCTGTTCCACTATGTTCATAGCAGCTTTATTTGTAATAGCCAGAACTTGGATGCAACCTAGATGTCCCTCACCCGAAGAATGGATAGAGAAAATGTTGTACATCTACACAATGGAGTACTATTCAGCACAAAAAATAATGGAATCATGAGATTCGCAGGCAAATGGATGACACTAGAAGAAACCATCCTGAGTGAGGTAACCCAGTCACAAAAAGAGAAACATGGCATGTACTCTCTCATATATGGATTTTAGACATAGATCTGGGGAGTGCCAGCCTACAATCCTATTGCCAGAGAGTCTGGGAAACAGAAACTTCATTTACTGGCTGGTTAAGTACTGAGCTGAACTCAAGAAAGCCAGTATCAGAGAGGGAGGACTGATGATCAAAGGGATTAAGACTGGGCTGGTTGAACCCCCAGAAACAGCTGACCAGACAAAGGTTAACTTTGAATCCCAGGCATCAGCCTGGGAATCCAGCATGGGACCGATCAAGACCCCCTGAATCTGGGTGTCAGTGAGGAGGCCTAGGTAATCTATTGAGCCTTGGACAGCAGATCAGTACCCATCCCAAGTATACACACGGTCTCTGGACTCCCATAGAACAATGTGAGGTGCACTCTCACCCTGAACTCTTGGGGAAGGGTCTAGGCCCTGCCCTATATGAAATGACAGACTATGGACACCCCCATGGAGGGCCTCACCCTCCCTGGGGGAATGAGGGGATAACGGGGGGGATGGGGGGGAGAGCACGGGAGGAGGGGAGGGAAAGGGAGAGGGACCTCGTACTGACTTGTGAAGCAACCTTGTTTCTTATCTAAATTTAAAATGGAAAATAAAAAATATTAATATAAATAAATAAATAAATAAATAAATAAATAAATAAATAAATAAAAAAGAATGGGCTGTACTATTTCGTTTCTACTTTTAATTTTGTGTGTAAAGGTGTTTTGCTGCATGTACGTCTGAGTACCACAGTGTGTGCCTGGTGTTCAGGAAGGACAGAAGATAGTGTTAGGAGTTGCAGGCATCCTAGGTTTGGAGTTACAGAGAGGTGCGAGCCACCCTGTAGATGCTTCAAATGGAGCCCTGGTCCGTCGGAAGAGCAGCCGATCCTCTGGAAGAGCCGCTAGTCCTCTCAACTGCGGAGTCATCTCTCTAGACAGACTGTACTATTTCAATTAACAGCTAGTTAAGAGGACCCCAAAGACATCTGACCCTGGCAATGAAGGATAACTACCAGATTGCTGCCCACGGCTATTGAAATCTACACACTCGAATTACTCTGTAAAGCAACATGAATTTTTACAGCATCTTCCGGTGTGTCGGAAAAAGGATAGAAAGGATGGGGAGTAGTTCTAATCTGCTGGACAACATTTAAATAGATTTGCTAAGTGATAAATGTGGGACCATCTTTCCACTTGGTTTAACTAAAGAGCATCAAAATGATTCAGTCCCCAGGTATAGCGTTATTTCTTTCCCAAAAAGAACTCACACGCAGCAAATACATTCTTAAAACCGTCCTAGCAAATTCATTAGGCTTTTGTTTTCCAACTGAATAGGGTGGAAGCACGTGGAAAAACTACCCCATTCCGATCCCTCCTGGAAACTCCCCCATTCCAACCTGTCCTGGAAACTCACGAGTTTGCGTGGATGAAATCCAGATGCAGTTTAGCCCTCTGCAGCAAGGCATATCTGTCCATGTTCTCAAACACGATCTCTGAACACCAGAAGATACTGAAGCCTGGTGGAAAACTATACGCCCACGCACACGCATACGTCCATGCCCACGCCCACACACGCTCTGGCTCGCTCGCAGCGTAGGAGATCAACAGACGCATGCGCCCCCTGGAGTCCTCAGTAAGAAGCTAACTTTACGCTGTGGCTCCTCACCTGGAGGTTTGGTTTGGTGATTTGGTTTGGTTTGGTTTGGTTTGGTTTGGTTTGGTTTGGTTTGGTGACAGAGTCTCACTTCATAGTTCTAAGAATCCTGGAACTCACTATGTAGACCAGGCTGGCCTCGAACTCAGTGAGATCCACTTGCCTCTGTCTCCCGGTGCTGGAATTAATGGCCACCATTCTAGGCCCTTCTGAGAGGTTCTTGATCTTTTTAGCCATAAGGTTTCTATTGTAGGGAAAAGGGGCCAGTCAAAGAAACACACCCTGAGCAGAGCCAAAGACACTCACTTTGGCCCTGCAACCAGAACCAAAGAAATGCACCCTGTCCCTGAAACCAGTGACAAAGAAACACACTTTGTCCCTGGAATCAGAGCCAGTGAAAAAAATACACCCTGGCCCTAAAATTAGAGCCAAAAGGCTAAAAAGGGCCAGTGAAAGAAACACACTTTGGCCCTGAAACCAGAGGCAAATCTGACCCTAAACCTGTGCAGAAAACTAACCAATCCCTGAGCAGGAGATCTAGTCATCCTATGCTCAGGGATTGAAATCTGACCAATCCCCACCCTGGAAATCTCCCTGGAAAAACTCTGCCAGCTAAGGATTCCCTATATAAACGCTGTGTCTGTTCAGCTTGTAGCTGTTTTGTTGCCTCTTTCCACAGAGGCAGAGTTAGTCAGTCACTCTCCTGGATTCTCCCTTCCCAATAAATCTCTTGAATGAGGAGGTTTGGGTGAGACCTTCCTTCATAGAACATCTTTTCTACCAAGCCAGAGCTGAGCGAGCAGAGCAGGGCTGTAACACTTTTGCTGGGGAAACCTTTCCCTAGCTAAGTGGAGTTGTTATACTACACTCCCGGGGACCTGAGGCACACTGTAACAACTTTGCTAGGGAAGCCGTCTCCTGCCTGTGTAGGGCTGATACACTGGGATGCCTTCCCTAAAGCAAGGCAGTAAGCTGTTATGCTTACTGTGACCTGTGGTGTTCCTTGACTCCAGAGTGACAGAATACCTTTCCATCCCAGCTGTAACACTCAGTATTCTGAGACTCCCGAGTGCCAGAATCCTTATTCATCCCATCCGATCTGCTGCAATGCTTACATCTGTAACCTTAGTTTTTTCCACTTCCTGGCAGTTTCTGTCACTATCCATCTGAAAAATGGGAGATTGGAACTGGATCAGAACTGGGAGCTGTTAGCCCTGCCCCTCTCCTTTCCTCCCTCCCCCTCCCCCAAATCTGATTGAGTTCATGGTATGAGACCTGGGGAGGTAAAGTAGCTTCTTCTTGCTTGAGTGGTTCACTTGCATTCTTGGGTATCATGGGTATAAAAATGTTTTCTGCATTTGGAGGGAGAAGAGGGCAAACAAAGGGGAAAACCAATAACAAAGAGCAGAATTTAGACTGGCTGCAATGTGCAGGCGGTCCCGCCATGTTAACAGCTGTGGCCACCTGGAGGAGTCACAACCAATTTCTATTCATCACACCGGCAAGCAACTATTTGGTGTGCAGCCAGTGTTCAAATTCTGTGAGTATACTCAACAGAGCTCTGAATTCCCAGTCACCAAAACCTAAGAGGAAGTGGCATTTGTCAAGGACTCTGGAAGGACAGGATTGAGAGGCTAGGAGTTGACTTGACCTCTGACTTCTGTGATCTATTCAGACTGATTCAGAGGCCAAGGCTATTTGGCGTAGAGACTAACATGGTTCGGTTCTACTCAGCAAATATTTCACGTACTGTTCTCAAAGTCAGAAAGACAAGTCTATAGAGCAGAGAGTCTCAAGTAGATGTTTTGTGATTTCAAAGTGTCATACGGGCAATAAAGCCCTCAGAAAATAGAAACAAAAATGTTAAATGTGGAGCAGTCATTCTGCTTAGAAGAAAGGAATTCTTTTTCAGCTGCTATGTTTATAGGAATCGGGGGAGGAAGAGAGAATTTGAATTGCAACCCAGAGGAACACGATGCTCGGCTTTAATTTGAGACTGGAAGTGAGCGTAAACATTTCAAGTAATTTCTCCTGATTGCATTTTTTGTTTTAACAGTGACTAGTGTGGTTGGTGCTGTTTTAATAGCCACATTCTCTTTACTAAGCAACCTAAATTATCTTCCCAAAGTTTTCTTCAATAGAACTTTACAAATGATATTTTGTTTTCTTTTTATGGGAAAGAAAACCTTGACAAACCTCTTCCAGATTTGTTTTACAATTCCGATTTTCAACTGCTATCTCAGAGCAAATTTCTTGGCCGGAGGGGCGGGGGCAGAGCCACCAGACTGTAATTACTAAAGTCTGTAATTCTTTTGGAGTAAAAGATACAATTGTCTCAGCAACAGTCCTTCTAATGATCTAAGCAGAGCCTTCCTGCTGCCAGTGTCCAGTCTCAAAAACTAGGCCCCACTGGTTGGTATGATGGCAGTGGGGTTGGGGTGGGCACTTGAATCTGTTAAGTTATGCTAAATAAGAAGTCTAGAGTCACAGCTCACTGTCCCCAAAAGCCTTCCTCCTCCCTCATTCCAGCTCTATCCATCACCTTTGCGCCATCTAAGCTAAGCATACTATTCTTCCAGACTTATACAAGGAATTTCTTGTTTTGCTTATTTCCCTCAATCCTGCTTCAAGATTCATTTTAACATCATTTCATGATGGAAACAATGACATAAAGGCAGGGAGAGGAGATGAAGTGAGACTGTCATTTGAACCTCTTGTGTTTGATCCTGATTTTAAGGAAAATTGCTTCAGCTTTCTGTAACTGAACAGTTTGCATTTGTAAAGACACACGCTACACAAAATGTCACTGTCTTTATCTTTTAAATAAGTGCAGATGACCCAGCACTTCATTACTTTTGAGGAACATACTTAAATTCAGAATTCAGTTGATAAACTTGAAAGTTTGCATTGGCATCTAGTTGACAACCTAGAAGTTTGAATTGGCATCCAGAATGGACTGCCACATCATAAGAACTACAAATAATAGCATTAGCCTATTCTAATAAACTTAGAAGGAGACTACTGTAAAGCTGACAACATTTAAAAGTCAATGACGCTCAGCTGAGACAAGTCCAGTGACTCTGAAATGGTGTATAGCATTTTTGCTGTGTTTCTTACATTCCCTCACGTCTGAAGCTCCTCATTGTGCCTTCATCTCTCCCAGTGAACTCCATGTCAAACAATGATGATGTCATCACATCAGTTCTGAGTGACCTGTGTTACCAGCAATCACAACCCTGGCACAATGACAAGTGTGTCTGGGCACTGTGGGAAAATAAGAGGCCTGCAGCATTCCCAAGAATAGCCAAGCTGTTAGGGTTGGAACCACAGTGCTTGCTGTGAGTAAGTCAGCCCAAGAACCATTCTCAACTCTTCTCTCCATCCCAATGCTGAAACCTTGCTTTCTTGGGCTACCTTGCCACTAGAGATGCTCACCTGGACCAGGCATGAATGACACAGAAGCAGAAAGACCACTAACTGATTTCTGAGATCTCCTTTGCTCTCCTGATAAAAACTGACTCCAAACTCCTTCTTTGAGGAAACCAGAAGCATTGCTCCTGGGTCTTTGGGTATCTGCATCCATGATTCAAGTCAGGAGACAGACATGAAACTGCCCCAAACACTGGACACTTGCCTGCAGTAACTCATCTCGAGGGTTCTGTTGTTAAACTAAACCTGCTGTCCATCCTTACTCAGTTAATTGGATTTTTTATTTTATTTTTATTTCTGTATGTGGGTGTGTGTGAGAGAGAGAGAGATGTGCGTGAAGGTGCCTTTGGAGGCCAGAAGAGGGCATCAGATCCTCTAAAGCTAGAGTCACAGTGGTTGTGAGCCACCCAGTACACACTATTAACCATTTCTCCAGACTCAGTAATTGAATTTTCCTGTACATATAATCCAACACTACTCGTAAGTTGATGGGGGAAGTCCTGTGTATATGTCAATAAAGCACTGTTGGCCAATAGGGATGTAAGATAGGAGAAACACAGGGAGTCAATATGTAGCTGCCATAGAGATAAGAAGCCCGGAAACTTCTCCTGTAAGAGACATACTTAGATTAACAATTATGGGATAAATACTTAAGTCAGAGCTAGCCAGTAAGAAACAAGCAAGGCCAACAGCTTCATAATTAATATAGCCTCCTGTGTGTTTATTTGGGACTGATGCGGCTCTGGAACCAGACTGGCAGGAAGGCTTCTCTTTACACTAAGTGACTCTCAGAAGGCACTGGAACCACACTTTCTTACATCACTGGACAAAACCAGCAGAGTATCTACTACTGGAAGGGTTACTTCAGGCTTTCCTTTCTACCTGTACTCAGTATGTATGATGGATCAGAAAGTACTATACATGTGAGCAGCCATCAGCCTGAAAGGACAGCAGAGACAAGACATGAGAAGCCAGAACTTAGCAACTCTAGTCATCAGAGTGAAGTGCTGCCTGGGAAGGGCAGGGCATGAGGAGAGCAGACTGTGCAGAGGGGCGATGCTCCTGTGTAGTGTGGTACTTAGTGTGGAAATGCTATGGGCTCATTATGCAAATCAGACATTATTTCAGGGGAGTTTTTCATTATAACAATATAAAAACCAAGTCACCTTGTACTTTCAAAGGGGTACAATATATCATTGTAGGCATTAGAAACCATTCGATTTACTCACAGTATGAAAAATATAGTGCTGGGAAATGACTGTTCATAATATGCTAAGAAAGATATAGGGGTCTAAGCTAAAGGCCACCACTGGACAAGTGGATTCCATCTACTAACTACAAAGCTGCATTGTAACAGTTGCTTCCAGGTACCCATGAGCATAGCCTCCAGCTTGCAGGATGAGGAGGATTTCTGACCTCAGCTCCAGTGAAAATAGAGTTAGTCAACCACCCTCAGACACACACACACACACACACACACACACACACATACACACACTTCACATCTTGAGCTTAGCTACAAAGGCATCTGTGGTGGTTTGGATGAGATATATTCCCCCATGGGCTCACAAGTATTTGAGTACTTGACCCCCGAAATTAATTGGGAAGATTGTGGAACTGTTTGGAGGAACAGAATTGCTGGAGAAAGTATGCCACTGGGGGCAGGTCCTGAGGGTTTATAGCCTCACCCCACTTCCAGTTTGCTCTCTGCTTCTTGTGTGTAGCTGAAGATGTGGTCCCTTGGTGTCCTACTTGGCTTTGGGTCATGCTGTTTTATCACAGTGGGAGAAGAGTCACTGGCACAGCATCTAAGTACTCCTTCTCATTTACCTGTCTCTCTAACAAGATTGGAGGGAACAAGCCCAGATACAAGGCCCAGGAACAAGGCTCTTAAGTATCGGTTAGGGACCAAAAGTGTAGAGAGGCCTCTGGGGAGGAAGTAAAGTCTCTACCACATAAAGAAAATTAGGAAAAATGAAGGAAGCTTTGAAAATTGTACATTGGAACAGCACCTTGAAAAATAAGTTTACACTTTAAGAAACAGAAATAAGCTTACACTTAAAAAAAAAGTCAAGTGGTGGTGAACACCTTAATTTCAGGAGGCAGAGGCAGGTGGGTCTCTGGAGGGCCTCTGTGAGTTCTAGGCCAACCTCATCTACAGAGTGAGTTCCAGAACAGCCAGCGCTACAGAGAAACCCTGTCTCTAAAAATTGGGCGGGGAGGGGAGTGTACTTATGAGTTAAATAAAATAGGGATAAGCATTTTAGGCAGAGGAGTCATTTGGGGGGGAGCGAAATTTCTGGCCATTCAGTAAGAAGTTTATATCCAGAGTGTGATTCATGCAGTAAGGCAGGCAGAGAGTGGTGTGACAGTCGAGAGGTCTTGGGAAGGGAGCAGCTATCAGAACCTGGCATGTTGGATGCCCAGTTGACAGCTAAGATTTTACATAGGATAAGACAGAGTAAATAAATGAAGGAAACACATGTGCATGGAGTGACTTGGTTCTTCTCAGGTATGACAGAAGCAGAGAAGAAAACAGGAACTAATTTCATTCCGTGTTTTAGGTTTTCTCTCCCATAGATATGGTCTTGTGGTTAGTAGCATTGGACAAGTCAAACGAGAGTGCATGTGTGTACACACACACATACAATTATCAGATTCAGAGATTAGGAAAGAATGAGTTCATTTGGACCATGGTAAAATGTGTCATTAAGCAGAACAGCCAAATAGAGTGAGATTGTCAATGCAGCTAAAATAAATATATGCCTCTTCTGTCTGTAATGGAAGCAGATTACAGGTTGTCATTTGTTTAATAAAATATAATTCTGTTTTATGAAAAATATTAGTGAAGCTGTTAGCCCAAGTCCCTCTCAAATCAAAAGCTAGGAATCCAGAGGAAATTGAAGAAGTCAGCTAATGGTAGTAGGGAAGGAAGCTCATTATTTTGCTAACTAAAACTCTGTGTGTGTGTGTGTGTTACAAGAGAAGAGGGAGAGATAGACAATGAAACACAAATTTTGTAGATATAATGATATAATTTATCATTTCAAGATTTGCCAAAAATGTGTATGAAGAATATTTTCAGCATTGGAGGTATAGCTCAGTGGTAGAGTATTTGTTTAGCATATGTAAGACACTGAGTCCCATCTGCTCACACACACACACACACACACACACACACACACACACACACAGGAAAAGAAAAAACGGAGGTGGAAGACAGCCACCAGCTGCCAAGAGGCCCATGGGGCAGAAACCACTACAATGACCAGGTATGTAGTGGAGACATGGGAGAGGAGAAGCAGAGCAATTGTGTGTGCTGTGGAGAGGAGAGAAGACGAACTGAAGATGAGATGACTGGCAGTGAGGAACAGGCTGATATGGGTGGCCCACACTGCCACCTGGGACCATGTGATGTCCCAGCCTGTGCTGCTACTGAGGGCCATGTCTAGGTCTGTGGCCCTACCACAGCTAAGTTCTGTGATAATGTCTGTGTTACCACTGGGGACCGTGGAAGAGATGGCCCTGGAAGCCTGGATACCAAAGAGCTTGTCCCACGGTTGCTAGTACCTCAGAAGGAGAGATCCGTGCCTCCTTGGAGAGCTGTCCCTGAGAACCTTGATGTCCTTTCGAAAACTGCTCTCCCCCTTGATGAACACCACAACAGCAGAACTGGCCCTGGTCTTGGAATAGTTAGACCCACACCCTTCACCATCTGTTCAGAAGAGCTGGCCCTGAAGACATCACTGAGGAAAGTTGGCATTGGCCCTGTCTGAAGGGGGTGGTCCCATTGCAGGCCTAGACTGACCAACTCAGCTATCACCCAGGCCCATATCCAGGGTTTGTGTTGGCCTATCCCAGCATCTACCTGATCTATGACCTTCTGTAGCATGTGAAGGGACTGACCCTGCTGAACCATAGCCTCAGGATCTTCATGATTCGGGCAACTGCAAGATGTCTGAAAGAAGTTTCAGTTAGGGTCAAATGTTGATGGCGTAGCAGATGTCAGAGGTCTTGAGGCAGACCAATAACTCATGGCAATGATCCTTTGCAAGTAAAGCTGTTTGGGAAAAAGTGTATACTCTTGTAGAGCAGCAAGTGGAAGACCACTTCCTCTGGTAAGGAGCTTTCCTCCCTTAAACTTCTAAACACACAGAAATAAAATGGGGAAAAGGAAATAGAGAAACTGGACTATGTGACATACCACAGCTCCCAAGGCCACAATGACAAATGAATATGTGATGGAGAAGTGGAAATATGGAAGGCCAAATTGGTTTTTTCTATTACTTTTCTTTATGGGGGGCAGGCTACAAGGGTAGAGGGCAGACAAGGAAGGACTGGGAAATGAGTGGGATTGGCGTGCATGATGTTAAATCTCCAAAGAATCAATAAAACAATATGCTAATAAAAATTGGTAATAATAAAAATAACAAAAGTCTGTTGAGCCAAAAAAGAAAGAAAAAGGAAAACATTCTGTGCAGAACCTTCATTTAAATACAATGCCTAACTCTGAATTGAAACAGTATGTCAACTTCATGAGTCTCTAACAATCAGGTACAAGCCTGGATCTGAAAAGACAATATAGGGATTTCTGTAATTCCATTTCCTGGAACTGTTTCCTTGGAGATAATGGGCGGTGTTGCAAATCTTATTCGAACTCACAGGAATTTCAGCAAACTGTTTTAAAAACTAGTGCAAGCAGCCAACTTTGGACCACTATTAGCATGCAGAGTGATAAAACAAGAGGGTTGAACTTTGGAGCACTCTGTAATGAAAATCTTTTTAAAAGTGCAAAGGTGGGAAAAAGCCTCACACATGTAAGGGAGACTGATACCTTGGCCTTTGGACTCAGCACTTAACAACATGTGATGAGTCAGTGGCAATTGCCAAGGAGAGGTAAACACATTTTTTCCTGCTGTGACAAAAAGTATCACCTCCTAAGATGTCTTTCCTAACTCAAATTGCAGAGCTCTAAAATGAATCCAATTGTCCCGTATGCTCTCCAAGGGATCATTTTCAGTCTAGAGACCATAATTACTATAATTGTACTGTCTTCCTGTCATATGGCACAACAATACCCAGAAGTTGTCTGTTTTTTAAAAAACTTACATTTTTAATGTAAGACATTCAAAAAACTACTTTTATAATATTAACTTGCTTACTATCTGAATTTCTTTTTCATATCTCTCTAATATCAAAGTACTAGGCCTCTACAACTTGACAAGATCAAATAGGTTGACCTAAAAGAGTTGCAGGGCATACAGAGCCTAGACCAACAATGCTTTGAGAATAGTTTTGTTGGATTTATTATATTGTTGAGCTATAATTATCTCTGATCCACCATAATCATCACATGGTAAATAAAGTAGTGAAAAGAAACATACAATGTGCAGAAATAAAAGAAGCCTGTTCTGTGGTATCAGAGGTCCTATACCTTCAGCCTCACGCTCCAGTATCCTTTGATTTGGAGCCTGAAATTTCTTCAACAAGCCTTCAAACCTTTCGTTTTACAGCAGAGGGAAACAGTAGGGTATGGCAGAGGAGAGGCACCATGGTTCCAAGTTGGAACATGGATCTGATTCTATCCTTCTTGCTCAGAGGGGCTGGCCTGAGAGCCCCAGTTTGTACCAGGCCTGTCCAGAAGGCTTCCTCTGCAATCATGTCTCAATGTTATGATCAACAACAGAATGTCTTTCTAACTCTCCAACTGGAAAACATGAAAGACTATTGGAAAACAGCAAGTCAAAAAAATGTAAAACACAACTAACAGGACAAGGGCTGGAAAGATAGCTTTGTAATTAAGAGGACTGACTGATCTATCTTCCAGAGGACCCAGGTTTGATTCACAGCACCCACATGGCAGCTCACAACTGTCAGTAACTCCAGTTCCAGGGGACCCGACATCCATGGCAAAACACCAATGTAGATAAAATGTACAAAAACAACAACAAAAAAAAAGATAAAACTAGCAGGTCATAAGGTGGGGAGCACATGTTAGGACTGAGACTCTATAGCATCACTTGGCCTTCCTAATTCTTTTTTCCAAAGATTTATTTTTATTCGTGTGTGTGTGTGTGTGTGTGTGTGTGTGTGTGTGTGTGAGCGCGCGCACATGTGCTAGTAGTGGGTGTCCACAGAGGTTAGAAGATGTTGGTTCCCTGCTGGCACAGGGGCCACAGGCGAATGTGCATCATCCAGTGTAGGTGCTGGAGAGTGAACTCTGCTTCTCTACAGGAGCAGCAAGCACTCTCAACCACTGATCCTGATTTCCAGACCCCAGATCATCAATTCTAGTGCAGAGAGGGCAGACTGAGGGTAGGAAGTGAGTCTACTCACCCCAGTGGTCTCATATGCATCATTCTTCACAAAGCCTAGTCTCATCTCTCTTTTCTTGAGTGGATGCCTATCTCTTTAAGGTCCTACTTATCTTTGTCATTCCTAGAAGTGCCTTAATGCTCTATCAGTTAACACTAAATAGATAAGTTGACTTTTTGTTGCTGTTCAGACCAACACTCCTTCCCAAAGCTCATCACCACAGAAATGATAATGGGTGTGGGTGTCACCATGCTTAAGGTACCATTTCCTTTGTTTGTTACTTACTTTTGAATTTTTGCATATGTATATACATGTGTACACGTGGTGTATCCTTGCACACAGAGGCCTAAAAGTGATATCCTGTGTCTTTCTTGATTACTTTTTATTTAATAGAGTCAGGATCTCTGTCTGAATCTGGATTTTAGCCCCTCTAGTTAGCCAGGTTGCTCCAGGGATTCCCTTTTTCTGTCTACTGCATGCTGGGATACAGGTGACCTCCCTTAGATGTTAAGCTTTCTGTGTGGGTTCTGGGAACTCAAACACCTTCACACTTGCACAGCAAGTACCTTGTCTTCTGAGCTATCCCTCCAGACCCCATTCATTGTTGCTAATACCTAATCCATACAAATAAAACTATCCCTAAATACCACAGGTTATGAATATCAATTATTTTCAAGTCCTACTGGTACTCATCTTCCTGAACCAGAAACCAGTATGCCATGATATATATACCAAGTAGTCTGCCATGATATCTATACCAAGTAGTCCATTGCACCAAGCTCATTAAATGTGCCTTCATTTATTAAACTTTATCCATTTAGTTCAACACTTCCTGCAAAGAAGTTTTCACCAGATAAACTGAACATGATAATTACCTGTAGTTTTAGCACTTAAGAGGCCAAGGCAAGAGGATTGGTGTGAGTTGGGGGTTAACCTAGGCTACAAATCTAGACAGTGTAGAAACAAAACAGAGACAGAGAGAGAGAGAGAGAGAGACAGACAGACAGACAGACAGAGACAGACAGACAGAGAGAGAGAGAGAGAGAGAGAGAGAGAGAGAGAGAGAGAGAGAGAGAGAGAGAGCTAGGTGCATGATCATATAGTATGTGGTTGATCTTATAACTGGCCCATCTTCTGTCTTTCATCTTTTCTTGGTACATGAAACAAACACGACTTTATCATATTCTTGCCTGTGTGCCTGTATCTAACTAGACCACTCAGTGGCTTTCTGTTGTTTATTTCCGGGTTTGTCATTTCTTTTGCTCATTCTCCTTTACAAAACTAACATTCCATGCCTGTCCCCGCTGAAAGCTTTCTTATTTATAGTATCATAATTCCCATCTACAATAATCAAATGATTGTTGTTTCTTTGTAGACTCTCTCATGGTAGCAGAAGGCACCCCTCTTCCATAAAGGATACTGAGGCACCAAAAAGGCCTAGAGCCATCAGTAATCCATTAAAAGTTACAGTGCTAAATAAATGTCCCTTGCAGGTATTCTCTGGAGATTATCATAATTTGAAGAGCCATGTAATATGGACTAAATTTGATTTTCTGGCTCCAAAGAATAAGTTTTTTTGACTGGCTTGAGAAGTGTGTTACAACTGATAGCAAAGAAAAATGACTATAATGATGCATTTAATCCTTATTCCATAGCCGGGAATGAACCAAATAATCTGGTTTGGGGAAAACACCACACACACACACACACACACACACACAGACACACACACACAATTGAGGCTCCTGAGCAAACCCCTAGGGGTTAAAGCATCCCACCCTAGATCCCCAGCTCACCAGTGCCCATTTACACCTGCCCTATTTGATCTTCATTCTACCAGAAGGAATATCCAGACTGATTGGCCAACCCAGACAGGAATACTAACTAAAACTGTACATTGGTTCGAAGCCAGCTTAGTCTACGTAGTGAGTTCCAGGACAGGCTCCAAAGCAATACAGAGAAACCCTGTCTCAGAAAAAAAACAAGCTGTACATTGACTTTGACCTGTTAACAGAGGACAGAGACACAGACAATTTAACCACCTTGGAATGTGTAAGGAAGAAACTGAATTAGAACGATTAAGGGAGAAGATGGTGGGACAGTGATTGCTGTCTTTCTCAATGCTAGGTTCTGGCCACAAAGGAACAGCAGTTTCACATAGAAAGCCCACTGCATCATAGACAGCTGGAGCATGCCATCAATCAGACAGCTCAGCTACCTTCCAGGAACTCTCAATTCCTACGTGAAAATGGCAACTGGGAGGAGCAAAGCTACCTGCATTTGAAGGGTCTTCTCTTTGCTACTGTTACAGACGGAAAATTGTTACCAGAAGAAAGTTGAAGGAAGGAATTCAGCCAAAGGGCAAACAATTAGAACTGAGATTAGCAAAGCGAAGCTTTGAATACTACAAGCCAGGAGCCAGCAGACCTGAAGGGGTTTTGCACTGTGAAACTCTAAGTGTCTTTTATGAGGACTTAGGAGGTGGGTGGCATATTCTTGGGAGGTAAGGTGACCTCTCCTCCCCTCCAAAACCAAGGGGAACTGACCTCCCTTTTAGGGCACTTTTCTGATCATTTTGGAAAAGGTCAGAAGTGATCATAACCACAGTACGAATGATATTACAATGCAGCTGGACTCCTTTGAGGATGCAGACCCTTGTTCGTTTGCCTGTGTGTCGATTTGGAAGGCGCCTGGTGCCCCTCTGCTTCTATATAATGTGAGGAACCTAAGTGCAGCTGGGATGTTTAACTACAAAGGTGCATTTTAACTTAGGAGACACAGCAACCAAAATACACCCATGGTTTCCTTGATCCCTCGAATGTAATGCTTTGATTGCCAGATCTCAAAGTGTCCCTTCAAAATTCATACATCAAATAGGGCATTGAGGCACACAACTATTATCCCAGGACTCAGGAGGCCAAAGCAGGAGTCCCATGAAGGTTTGAAGATACCCTGATCTACATAGATCCAGGCTAGCCAGAGTTCCATAGTGAAACCTATCTCAAAAAGAAAAGAAAAAATGTCATAGGTTGAATACTAAATCAGAACTCCAAAACCCAGAATGTAGCTCTATTTGACGAGAGAGCTTCTAATGAGGTAATTATTTTATAATGGGATTGTTAGAATGGGTTCTGTTCAATCTGACCTGTTCCCTTTAAAAAGAGGTCCTTAGGACATAGACAGACATCAGGGATGCATATACCCTTGCACAGAGAAAACCATCACATGAAGACACAGCAGGAAAGTGACCAACAAGATCTTCGAGGAGACAAAGCCTACAGAAACAATGCGCCTAGACTTGGATCTCCTGGCACTGTGTGGAATACCAGTCTTGTTTTTTAACCACACAGTCTTTGGCATTTTACTACTAGGGCAGCCCTGGCAAATAATACCACTACCCAACATCGATCAGTAAGAATAAACAGGAAGTGATTTCTGCCTTTTTTAAATGTCCTCCACCCCCACCTTTTGAAATAGTGTCTTTCTACACACCCCTGGCTGGCTTCTAACTGGTCATCCTCCTGCCTCTACCTCACAGGTGCAGGAATTACAGCATGGGTCACCAAGCAAGACGTCTGCTATCTACCCCTTTAACTTTCTATACCTTTCTGCCAGTTGGGAACTCTCTGTTTGCTTCCCCCAACCCTTCTCCCCATCTGCAGCATCTGATTTTGATACAGCTCTCCCATGTCCTCCGTTGTACCTTATGTCTCCTATCTATTCCATGGGGAGATTCAAGCAATACTTTAAATCATTTAAAGCTGTGCCTTTCCCTGGAGAATTCAAACATTGTCCTTACATGCATGAAGCCAAAATATATGCTCTGTACTTACTTAGTCTAAGTCATGCTGTTGCTGTTGAAGGCTCAACAACAGATTGCAGGAGGAAAGGGGCCATCATAAAGTAACAGCATAGCCCTTATTTCAAGTCTATCCACCATTATCAAATTTATCTTGTGAGATTGCCTGAGCCGTGGGAGCAAATTGCCTCCCCACAGAACTAATACTAATGGCCAAGGGGATCCTACAGAGAAAATCCGGTCCTATTCACTTCTACCCTGAATCTCCAGCAATGTTTTCTTTGCTTTTGGCTTAGTGAAGCATGAATGACTTAGCAAATGATAGGCTGCGACTTGGTAGTGAGCCAAACGAACAGCAACCCCTGATAGTTCCGTGCTCTGTGAACTATATAGCACATTGCTGATGCTTAATAAATGTCACATTTGCCAACTATCAATTATTCAGTGTGTAATGAGGAAAACGCCTTAGCTAGCATTACCTCAAAACTTAACCGAGAAGCTGTAGAATTCCAACACCACATCAGAGAACAGATTGCCACTTTGCCTTAAACTGCAAGACTGTATACATTTGTATTAATGATGCATCTTTAAATGACTCTAATTTGTTTATAGTGACAATTGACAGAAGACACCAAGTTATTAAGCGTCAGTAATAGGGAAATATTTCCCACACTTTTTATGTTGTTATTTTATTGTTTTAAGACAGTGTCATAGGTTAGCACGCTGCTCAGTAGGTTAAAGTACTTGCAACATAAGCCCGAGTTCGTACCTAGAACCCATGGTAAGAGGGAGCCAACTCCTGAATTTGTACTCTACCTCCACAGGTCCATAAAAACTCACACCCTCCACATAAAATTTTATTCACAGATAATAATAATAAATAATAAAAATAATTCATTAAAAATGTTAAAAGACCATGTCTTATTTTGTAGCCCAGGCTGTCCTTATATTTGCTGGGTAGTTTGGGCTAGCTTCAAATTCACCATTCTCCTGTCTCAACTTCCCATGATCTGAAATTGCACATGTGGGCAACCATGCTTAGCTAACGAGAATTTTATTGTTGTTGTTTTAGTTGTATGTGTGTAACAAGAGATTTTTTTTAATTACACCAGCAGACCAACCACAAATGCTATTATGAATACTACAGGGTATGCTCTGCTAACATGTAGGGTACACATGTAAGCCTCTCTGATCCAATATCTTTCTTTATAGTGGTCTTTCCTTCCCTGAAATCCTCTCCCAACTTTCCACCCAACTCAGTTTGTCTTCAGGGAATATTCAACCAACTGCAGGTCCCTCAAATTTCCATTAAGGCATTTTCTTCTTCCTTGGGAACAGTTTTATTGTCCTTTTGTAACTCTAGAACTTGAAACAAATGCATGTGAAATACTTCTAGTATAGATAGGTTTTGAAAATTACATAAAACATGGGAAATGCGGACTGATGACCAAAGGGATTAAGACTGGGCTGGTTTAACCCCCAGAAACAGCTGACCTGACAAGGGTTAGCTCTTGAATCCCAGGCTGATGCCTGGAAATCCAGCATGGGACTGATCAAGACCCCCTGACTGGGGATGTCAGTGAGGAGGCCTAGGTAATCTATTGAGCCTTGGGCAGTATATCAGTATTTATCCCGTGTATACAAATGGACTTTGGACTCCCATCCAACAATGTGAGATGCACTCTCACCCTGAACTCTTGGGGGGAGGGTCTAGGCCCTGCCCTGGATGAAATGACAGACTATGGACACCCCCACGGAGGGCCTCACCCTCCCTGGGGAAATGAGGGGATATTGGGAGGGGTTGGGGGGAGGGCACGGGAGGAGGGGAGGGAAACGGAGAGGGACCTGGAACTAACTTGTGAAGCAGCCTTGTTTCTAATCTAAATTTAAACTTAAAAATAAATAATAAAAAAATGGGAAATGCACATGAAATAACTGTTGAATGGATAGATGATCAGACTATTAGATTCCCACTTTCTATACTTTGATACTCAGTTTTGGGCATACAAGTTAGCACACAAAACTAGGTGTGGTGTTGCATGCCTTCAGTCCCAGCACTGGGGGAGACAGAAGCAGGCGTATCTCTGTGAGTTTGAGGCCTACCTGGTCTACAGAGCAAGCTCTAAGACAGCCAGGGCTACACAGAGGAACCCTGTCCTGAAAAACCAAAAATTAAATAAGAAAAAAGTAAGTTAGTGCATAAATGGGGGAAAAGAAGAGAAAAATCCTAGACAACACACACCCAAGGATGACTCCTATGTCATCTCCACATCAGTTCCAATCAGCACAGTATTTCAAAGACAATGAGTGACTTACATCTCCTAAGAGAAGTTCATTATTCATGTTTTTAAAGTCATTTCCAGATGGGGTTAAACCTTAGACCTCTTAGGCTTTAACAGATTTTTAAATCTGTACCAAGAATACCAAAAATGGATACAAGGTCAGAATGCATCTCTCCAGGATTATAGCTAATTTTCTTCAAATTAATCTCGTTTCCACTCTTAGCATATGGTTGGGTATGCCCCACTGTTGTAAGTGCAGAAATGAAATCCTCGTGGACATGTAGTGATGAGAATGTCGTATGCTTCAGTGGGAAAGGACTGAAGAGAAGCAGTGTCTGCCATTTGTCACAATTCAGATTGTGAATAAGATGAGAAAAAAATCCACCTTCCCAGACAAAAGCATATTCTATATGGTAATTCAATACTAACTTCTGCATTAAGCAGGTGGGCCTAAATCTGACCGTGAGCCTCATTGAAGAGTTGTTCTGCATGGAACATGGCTTTACAGAAACCCTTATTCATTTGTTGCTGTGTCATTTGCCGCCTAAATTTCAGCGAGTAATTCCTGGTGTAATGGGACCTGCACAGAGTTGGGTGCTTCTTCCTGGGCACCAGATTAGGCACAGACCACACCCAAATACCTATTATCCCAAAGAGATCCTTTATCATTAAGTGGGAGGGGGAGGAATAAAGTGACTGACTTCTGACTCAGGCAGAAAAACGGCAAGAAATGACCTTGCAGGTGTGATTTTTAAGAGGACAAAGGCAGAGGTCTGTGTTATGAATGGGCTGGGCTGTGGAGCATGTTAATTAGGGTAGCCAAAAAGGGGCTTTTGATTGATGGACTTCAATACTTTGATAGTTGGGCCTTGGTGGTCAGCCTCAGGGAGGAAATTTCCAAATAAGGGAATAGACCTTGGTTTTAGGGAGGTAATCTAGGTTTACAAGGAAGAGGGAAGGGGGAAGGGCAAGTCCTGCCAGCTCCGAGTTTGTCATGATCCAGCCTGCTAGAGCCCTTCACCCTCAGTGGGTGAATATAAATATGGCAAGACTATACCTGCTGCCAAGCTGGTTTGCAGATGACACCTTAGCAGGTGCTGTGAGAAAGCACTCTCCTCCTATAGCTGCTCTGAGAACCTCAGCTAATTTCACAGAGAAAAGGCCATCAGCAGCTCCTTTACCAGAGGTCAACTACAGTTCAAAGTTCAGTGCAACGTCCAGTGAGGTTCTCATCTTCTTGGACTCAGGCTGTCTCTTACCTTTCAACAATGCTGAGGCCCCGCCCTTCACTCAATACCAGAACTTTGTAAAGGAGCACTGCGTTCTCCAAGGCTTTACGGTCTGTGGAATGCGATGGCATTGGTCGCTCTGCAGTCTGTGGACACTGGTGGCGTAACTCAGCATATTCACCAATTTTATCTTCTTCCATGGTAGAAGAAACATTTTTCTCCTTTGTTTTTCCTCTTTAAAAAAAATCATTTTGATGACATTGGATGTGATTTCTCCCTCTTCTCTTTTCACATTTACATGTTGTTGGTTTGCAAGAGACTTTGGGAGCTGACGGGCCTGTCCTATCATATAAAAGCAGCCATTTCCAAGTGGGAAGATTCAGTTATAAACAGCCCGTGGATGGGCTTCATTAATCCATGCTACTTGATCTTTCTATTTTTTCAAAGATAGATGTTTCAATTTCATTTCAAAGAACATTTCAGTTTCTTTAGAATTAAGGTTGCCAATTTTCATGGATTCTGCCCTCTTTCATTCAGAGATCACAGGAGAAGACAAGCTCTGAAGAAAAGTATTTAAAAACCCAAGCCTCATCATAAAAACAGAAGAGCTTGTTACATGATACTTATCTTGTGCAGCCAGCCGGAAACTGCAAACTGACAGACCTGTCCTGGAAAATCCTGACTGGATTTAAGGCAGTTTAATTAAGTTTGAATCAATAGATTCCGTTAGCTTTGGTAATGCTTAGTAAGGACTAGTGTATGTAGTAAAGACTGCTGTATGAAGACACCAGCGGAAAGGTGAGATGCAGCAACAGCCTTCAGAAGGCTTGACAATTACTTGGGAATATCACAGTGCAGGGAAGCCTGGCCTGAGTACTACAGGGAGGCAGATATTAGAAAGAGAAGCCCTGTTGCACTTGAATCTCAAGGAAGGCATCGCTTACAGGAAGAACCCTATTTTCTGGCCTGTAGCATGAGTCCTAATTGATCTTAATAATGAAGGCCCAGAATCAGATATTAGGGAGTGAAAGCTGAAAAATCAGAGAAGCAGAGCAGCCAGCCACCAGAGTTCTTACCTCTATGAAATCCTCAGACAGAAAAGAGACCGAGCTCCCTTATCCTCCCAACTTATATTCATTCCTCTCTCTGCCCAGCCATGTAACTTTTTGTCTGTCTGTACAGACCTCCAGACCTCTATGGTTAACTAGTGGCTACCTCCTCCCTCTGATCTTCAAGCAAGCTTTATGTGTTAGAGTACAAATAAGATATCACCACACTGGTCCATGAAGGGTTCTCTATTATATCCATGTGCGCACTAGGTGCTCTGTGGAGATTCATCCTGAATTCCTGGACACTTCGTGGATGAGCATGGAAATGTCTATGAGCCTAAGTTCACTCTTCTGTAGCAGGATGATGTACTTAGGATTTTCTACATTCCACCCAACAGAGATGAATAGCAATTTGTTATGTGAGAATAATATAAGAGGCAAAACAACCCTACCCCATTTCTCTTCTACAAAAGCCTTTTTTTGATTCATAAATGGAAAAAATATGAAATTGGTAGGAGGGTTCTTGTATTTTTTTTCATTCTATAACTTTATTGTTAAGTATTTTCCCAAGATTCCAGAATACAGCACACAACTAAGAATCTTACCTCTCCTTGGAGTCAAACAAGGCAAAGAAGGCCAATAGAGTTGTGAAGGTAGAGAAGATGCCTAGGAAGTGTGGTATAAATGGACCCTTGGGAAGTGTGGTGTAGATGGGAACCTGGGAAGTGTGGTGCAGATGGACACCTGGGAAGTGTGGTGTAGATGGACCCCTGGGAAGTGTGGTGTAGATACACACCTGGGAAGTGTGGTGTAGATACACACCTGGGAAGTGTGGTGTAGATGATGGACCCCTGGGAAGTGTGGTGTAGATACACACCTGGGAAGTGTGGTGTAGATACACACCTGGGAAGTGTGGTGTAGATACACACCTGGGAAGTGTGGTGTAGATAAACACCTGGGAAGTGTGGTACAGATGGACCCCTGGGAAGTGTGGTGTAGATACACACCTGGGAAGTGTGGTGTAGATGGACACCTGGGAAGTATGGTGCCGATGGACACCTGGGAAGTGTGGTGTAGACGCACACCTGGGAAGTGTGGTGTAGATGCACACCTGGGAAGTGTGGTGTAGATACACACCTGGGAAGTGTGGTGTAGATGGACCCCTGGGAAGTGTGGTGTAGATACACACCAGGGAAGTGTGGTGTAGATGGACCCCTGGGAAGTGTGGTGTAGATGCACACCTGGGAAGTGTGGTGTAGATGGACCCCTGGGAAGTGTGGTGTAGATACACACCTGGGAAGTGTGGTGTAGATGCACCCCTGGGAAGTGTGGTGTAGACGCACACCTGGGAAGTGTGCTGTAGATGGACACCTGGGAAGTGTGGTGTAGATACACACCTGGGAAGTGTGGTGTAGATGGACCCCTGGGAAGTGTGGTGTAGACGCACACCTGGGAAGTGTGGTGTAGATGATGGACCCCTGGAAAGTGTGGTGTAGATACACACCTGGGAAGTGTGGTGTAGACGCACACCTGGGAAGTGTGGTGTAGACGCACACCTGGGAAGTGTGGTGTAGATACACACCTGGGAAGTGTGGTGTAGATGGACACCTGGGAAGTGTGGTGTAGATACACACCTGGGAAGTGTGGTGTAGATGGGCACCTGGGAAGTGTGGTGTAGATACACACCTGGGAAGTGTGGTGTAGATACACACCTGGGAAGTGTGGTGTAGATAAACACCTGGGAAGTGTGGTACAGATGGACCCCTGGGAAGTGTGGTGTAGATGGACCCCTGGGAAGTGTGGTGTAGATACACACCTGGGAAGTGTGGTGTAGATGCACCCCTGGGAAGTGTGGTGTAGACGCACACCTGGGAAGTGTGCTGTAGATGGACACCTGGGAAGTGTGGTGTAGATACACACCTGGGAAGTGTGATGTAGATGGATCCCTGGGAAGTGTGGTGTAGATACACACCTGGGAAGTGTGGTGTAGATACACACCTGGGAAGTGTGATGTAGATGGATCCCTGGAAAGTGTGGTGTAGATGTACACCTGGGAAGTGTGGTGTAGATACACACCTGGGAAGTGTGGTGCAGATGGACCCCTGGGAAGTGTGGTGTAGATGGACCCCTGGGAAGTGTGGTGTAGACGCACACCTGGGAAGTGTGGTGTAGACGCACACCTGGGAAGTGTGGTGTAGATGCACACCTGGGAAGTGTGGTGTAGACGGACCCCTGGGAAGTGTGGTGTAGATACACACCTGGGAAGTGTGGTGTAGATACACACCTGGGAAGTGTGGTGTAGACGGACACCTGGGAAGTGTGGTGTAGACGGACACCTGGAAAGTGTGGTGTAGATGGACACCTGGGAAGTGTGGTGTAGATGGACCCCTGGGAAGTGTGGTGTAGACGCACACCTGGGAAGTGTGGTGTAGACGCACACCTGGGAAGTGTGGTGTAGACGGACACCTGGAAAGTGTGGTGTAGATGGACACCTGGGAAGTGTGGTGTAGACGCACACCTGGAAAGTGTGGTGTAGATACACACCTGGGAAGTGTGGTGTAGATACACACCTGGGAAGTGTGGTGTAGATACACACCTGGGAAGTGTGGTGTAGATGGACCCCTGGGAAGTGTGGTGTAGATGGACCCCTGGGAAGTGTGGTGTACATACACACCTGGGAAGTGTGGTGTAGATACACACCTGGGAAGTGTGGTGTAGATACACACCTGGGAAGTGTGGTGTAGATGGACCCCTGGGAAGTGTGGTGTAGACGCACACCTGGGAAGTGTGGTGTAGATACACACCTGGGAAGTGTGGTGTAGATACACACCTGGGAAGTGTGGTGTAGATACACACCTGGGAAGTGTGGTGTAGATGGATCCCTGGGAAGTGTGGTGTAGACGTACACCTGGGAAGTGTGGTGTAGATGGACACCTGGGAAGTGTGGTGTAGACACACACCTGGGAAGTGTGGTGTAGATGGACCCCTGGGAAGTGTGGTGTAGATGTACACCTGGGAAGTGTGGTGTAGATGCACACCTGGGAAGTGTGGTGTAGATGGACACCTGGGAAGTGTGGTGTAGATACACACCTGGGAAGTGTGGTGTAGACGCACACCTGGGAAGTGTGGTGTAGACGCACACCTGGTAAGTGTGGTGTAGACGCACACCTGGGAAGTGTGATGTAGACGGACACCTGGGAAGTGTGGTGTAGATACACACCTGGGAAGTGTGGTGTAGATGATGGACCCCTGGGAAGTGTGGTGTAGATACACACCTGGGAAGTGTGGTGTAGACAGACACCTGGGAAGTGTGGTGTAGACGCACACCTGGGAAGTGTGGTGTAGACGGACCCCTGGGAAGTGTGGTGTAGATGATGGACACCTGGGAAGTGTGGTGTAGATACACACCTGGGAAGTGTGGTGTAGATACACACCTGGGAAGTGTGGTGTAGATACACACCTGGGAAGTGTGGTGTAGACGGACACCTGGGAAGTGTGCTGTAGATGGACACCTGGGAACTGTGGTGTAGATGGACACCTGGGAAGTGTGCTGTAGACGCACACCTGGGAAGTGTGGTGTAGATGATGGACCCCTGGGAAGTGTGGTGTAGACGCACACCTGGGAAGTGTGGTGTAGATGATGGACCCCTGGGAAGTGTGGTGTAGACGCACACCTGGGACCAAAGTCACCATGACTGTTTTCAAATCTAGTTCTTCCAAGCCTTTTATTCACAACTTCATGGTGACACAATCCCAGCCAGAGATCCAGGTATTTAAATACCGTGCCCAATCCAGATGGCCATCAAAGAGGTGTTTTCACCACTATTGCATCTTTATTCATATTCCAGATTGCAGCTCTTGGTGAGACTGGGTAACAGATGTACGATTTGCCATTCAGAACAAATTGTATCCATTGATGAATTCACTTAGCTAACTGTTCATCACACCAGGGGAAAAACAATTGTTGGAGACATGAAAGTGGGGTGCTGGTTTAACTCCTGCATTCTTTCATTGTAAACAGATATTACAGTGCAGTCAGACACTTTGTTCTTAATTAAGGTTTATTTTGAGATGTGTAGATTTGCACACACTCATAAGAAATAACACAAAGAGGCCCCATGTGCCCTTTACCAAGCTTCCTCCCATAGGAGCATCTTGCAAAAGTAGAGTTCAGTCTAACACAGAGAAGGGTGTTAACATGTGTTTAATCTGTTATCTCACAGATCTCGATGGTTCTGAATGGACCCATTTGTGTGGTGAATAGTCCATTCCCTTTAACTTGATCACATTTTTATGTTCATGTCCTCACCACAGTCCAGATACAGAGATCTACCAACGCATTTCCCATTTGTAATCCACATTAGCCACTTTCTCCCTCTTCATCCCTAATCTCTCAAAACCATTATTCCATCCTGAATATCCATAATTTTGTCTTATTCAAGAAGATTAAACAAATGAACCATAAAGAATATAACCATTTCACTGCCACTGAATTCCCTGTATTTCACTCAGTTGCTGTATCTACAAATTATACTTTTTACTGGTGGTAGAAATCCAAGATATGTATGTACTATAACTTAACATTCAGTATTGAATAGCATCTGTTCTGTTTCATGGCTTTGTGTCTTACTAGCAAAGCATTGTAGGCTTGAGTGTTTATCTCCGAGATACATGTCCAGTCATGAAATCGTTGTGTTGAATGTTTACTATGTGGTGTGACTTTTAAGGAATTGCCATACTATGTTTTCTGACATAATTGTACTTTTTAAAGTGTTTCCACTAAGAGTGGATGAGTGATCTTAGTTTCCTATCTTTTTTTGATATATTATGTAAATGCATGTGGATGATTAAATCAGTAAATAAATAAAAAAAGGCTTACGTAAGTACAGCCTATAAAGTCAGTTAAAAAAGTCCAAAGGTAAAAAGGAAGGAGGTATATAAAAATGCTATGTCATGCAGAGGCCCCTCCCTGACGTCTTTCATACATCCAGGTACACAGTAAATGCTTTATACACCTGGAAAAAAACTATCTAGTATACCCTAAAGCTTTATCTGGGCTAGACTAAAATAAATACACCTTTTTCTTTCTAAAACAGAATCATGGCCTATAAATTGCTTCAAGCAGCTGTATGCTCCACCTTGCTAATAACAGGTAAGAGATGGCTTTTCTTGTTTGTCATGTCTTTTACAACTATCAGGGTGATAACTCCCTTTAGCTTTGTAAAGATAGGAACAAGACTTGTCTCCTCTATAGACCTCTACACGGAGCTAAGAAATTGTGTCGTGCTGTGGGTTTGAAACTGTTAGTGTAGTGAGTGTGTTATTGCTTTATTTCCAATTATACATGGACATATTAACATGCTGGTTTAATTGTTTGTTTCTTCCAAAGAAGTGTTCTAGCGCCCTTGAACAAAGGAAAGATTAAAATATCTTTTCAAAATTGTACCACTCACACAGTAGCAGTGTAAGGAGACCTTGAAGTACTTTGGAAGCATGAACTCATTGACCTTCTCTGAGCTCCATATTTTAGAGACAGATCAAGGAAGGCACCAGAGTCCAGGCGATTTGCTGCCAAACTGACTCAGGAAGTTTGTAACTTACATCAGAATTTAAGTAAATAGTCATTTGTTTTCCTTCTAACCAAACCTGAAAATAACTTAACAGTTAAGTCTGTGTGATTTATATGTATTTCTGATAAAAATCCTTAAATTTGTTTTTTTCATAAGTTAAAGACTTATGCAAAAAAATTATCTTTTGCATAAAGCTCCTCCCATGGATGAAAGCAACTCTTCATGTCTTTCCATGTGTATATTTAGCCATTAATTTATAAGCCCTGAAATTCAAACACTACTCTCTGCACGACAACTGATTTGGCTGACCTTGCTTTAACAAAAGTGAAAACGAAGTTGCAAAACTAAAGCTCCAGAGAAAAGCCATCTGAAAGCTGGAAAGTAAGACTAGAGCATCATTGGCTGCTCCTTCAGACCTCTAGGGAGGTGCTTACTGAAAGCTGTAGACTCCGCTCATCATTAGAATTACACTCATTCATGGCACAAACGACTAGCTTAAATGACATCTTCTAAATTGGGCTGCTTTGGAGTGGGAAGCAGGTGTGGAGTCAACTTTCATTGCTTCTGCTTGACTTTCTTGTTCCTGTAAGGACAAAGCCGTTTCACCTATGCTATAGAACAATCTTTGTACATGTGCACAGGAATTTCCACATTGTATATACATATTGCTCTCATTGTTAATAAAAAGCCGAATAGCTGCTGGCTCGGCAGAGAAAATGCTGGGAAGGAGGAGGGTGGAGTCAGAAGAGTCGCCACCTAGATGGAAAGGAACCAGAACCTGTGGGAGAAGTAAAAATCAGGAGCCTTGGGGTAGCACGTAAATTAATCTAAGTTATAAGAGCTAGCAAAAAACAATCTAAGCTATCGGTCAAACATTTATAGTATAGATTGGCAGTCTATACGAAAAACTGCCTACACACCTGTACTTCCCAGGAGCCCTTCTTATCATTAAATAAATAAATTATTTGTACATTTATTTTTATCATTTACAGTTTTCTTCATAACAGATTAGATATGCAACGAATGACTTCTCCCCTGGAACTTAAGGTGGGGAGGGAGAAAGCCTCATTATCCATTTTCAAAAATGATGGCAGGCTTCAGTTAAGCCATTAAACTCCAGAGCAGTGTTCCCCAAGTGTCTTAGTGATTCTGTTTTCAAAGGAGTAACATAGACACTCCCTGGATAGGGAATACAAGTGTTAGTGCCATAATTTGATTTAAAAAATAATTATACCTCCTTTGAACATGTAGGTCAAGAACTGCCTTCTCCTAAATTAAAGTCAGCAACTATTAACTCTACCATCTAAGTTCCTTTTATGTGTCAGGGACTTTCCATATTATTGTAGTTCTCTGCTCCTAACCACTCTGAAAATCATTCCCATGTCCCCATTTTGTCAAAAGAAAACTGGGATCTTTGAGAAGCATTTGAGCAAACCACACAGCTAATCCCAGGTGGGACTCTGCAGCCTGTTTCACACTTTGTGTGATGTGATGATATATTATTTATGACCTAATAAAGCCACTGGTTTCAAAATGAAAGTTACCCACAGCCACAGAACCAGGCAGTAGTGACACACACCTTTAATCCCAGGAGTCATACTAGCTAGGTGATACATGCCTTTAATCCCAGGACTCAGAAGACAGAGATGCCCGGATCTCTGTGCTACATGAGAGTGAATCAGTCTAAAAGAGAAACAGAGCTCATGCCTTTAATCCCAGAATAAGGAAGGAATAAAAGGTGCAAAGAGTTTCATATGAGATTTAGTTTCCACACAGGGAAAGATTTGCACTCTGGGGATTTTCAGGATCACCCATTTTGGTCTGAGGTAGACATAAGAGCTAGTGGCTTGGCTGCTTTGCTTTTCTGATCTTCAACTTGAACCCCAATATCTATCTCTGAATCTTATTATTCATGCTACAGTGTGAAAGCAAACTCTTTATCCTGCTACATGCCTCATTCATGGCAACACTGCAGTCAGGCTTGAGACAGGCATCAGAACACAGGCAAGTCCTTGTCTTGGACAACTAGACCCACTAAATTGGCCACTGGTTTCTCACCAAAAGAACAGGAATTAGCAAGCTGGGCAACAATATCTAACAAGGTAACATGGCCCAGTCAGCAGCTTTTCTAGGCAGTTCCTCGTTCTAGCACTAGTCAGAGTAGTGCTAAATTCAATGTGTATCTATCTCAGCAGGGCATCTATTAAAATCAAACATAAAGAATGAATATGCAATCTATGGCCATACCATGCTGAACGCACCAAATCTTGTCTGATCTCAGAAGCTAAGCAGGGTCAGGCCTGTTAGTACTTGGATGGGAGACCTCCTGGGAATACTGTGTATTATTGGCAGAAAAAAAAAGAGTAAATGTGGGGACTGAGACTATAGCTCAATTGGTGGAGTGTTTGTCTAATATGCCCTGAAGCCCATCACTATATAAACCTGATATTGTAGTCCATGTCTATAATCCCAACACTTACAAAAAGATCTAAAGAAGTTCACAGTCATCCTTGGCTACAAAGTGAGCTGATGGCCAGCCTGCTCTTCAATGGACTCTGTGGAAAATAAATGTATTTGAAATTAATTTCCCTGATAAGACAATCTTTGGACATTATTAAGAAATAAACAGAGTAGGGAGTGACAGTGCCTATCTGTCATCCCAAAACTCATGAGGCTGAGGCAGGAGGATCATGAGTAGGGGGCTAGCCTGAGCTACCTGGTGCAATCTTATCTGAAACAAAGCAATGACTGTAAGAGTATTTGGTTGATGATTTTAGTTGTTTCTAGTTTGCCTTTTAAAAGATAGTTTTCACTGCTGTTTGCAAAAATAAAAACCATATTTCTTTCCCTCAACATTTACGCTTTTCTGGTTTGATTTAACAACTGGAGTTGACACACATGTTAAACAACTTAGAAGTCCATGTCCATGTTGTTGACCTGTGATCATCCATGAAGTACAAGAATGTCTGCTAGTTGTTGACAGGGAGGAAAATCAAACTCCTTTGGCCTGTTTCTCTTTGGCCATTCCAGCCCTTAGTTCTCACTCCACAGTTAGTAAGCCATGACAATCTGTGTTGAAAGACTTTCTATTTTCTTTTTGTTTTGTTTTGTTGTGTAGTGTGTTGGTTTTTGACAAGGCTCACACGGTCTTCTTCAGGTCTTCGTCTGCACCTTTAGTCCCTCTCTGTCAGCCTCCCTCCTGTTCATAAAAGTAGCTCTTTACAGAAACCCCATGGAAGGCTGTCATTCTTAGAAGAGTTGATATTTTCTGATGCAACTTTTATTTTATGAGATTTTTATTATTATAACCTTACCTGCTTAATTGTGTTTGAGTGAAATGGTGTTGCCTTATGTATCTCAGGGTGGTGTGGAATTCCCTATAAAACTCAGGAGATCTGCCTGCCTCAGCCTTCCAAACACTTGGAATACAGGTGTGGCCCTGAACTGATAGATTGACTGATACTTTTAAGGACATGCATAGTGACAATAAGTAACAGTGACAGGAAATAATTCAACTGGAGAAAAGAGTGTCATTCTAAAGACCAGGTTCATTAAGTAGTCTGAATGGTACAAAGAACCTGTTTTCCTGTTCATGTGTCACCATTTGTTGTCACCCTGAAAATATGGATTCCATCAACACTGTCGTATTGTATGAAATGCCACTTCTCGTGGGTTTTCAACTGTCCTGCCCATGTAAGTAAAAACTAATGAAAGCATTGCCACTCCCAAGACATATCTAAGCAACTGTACAGTATGTCTGCCTGCATGTGGGCGTCACCTTATGCGTGCCGAGAGCTGGAAGAGACTTGAACTAAGCTCAGGTGGTACTACTTTGCAAAATTCTTCATATAATACCACCATCAGTAAGCTGCAACAGGGCCATGGCAGTGTATTTGAGGCCATGGTGGGCTACATCAACAATTCTCAGGTCAATAAAGCTGAAGTTTCTCAGCTAAAGGTTCAGATGTGAAGAATCCCACTAGGTATTTTAACACACCACAATTGGAAACCCAGTCTGTAATTTAGTCTACCTTTCTGTTTTCCCGGATCTCTTCTTCCCATCCTTAGTGTCCTCCCCCACCCCCATGGGCCCTGTTCCTTTGTCCCATGGCTTGCCACCTTTTATGTTCTTCTGTCATTCATTGTCTCACTTTTTCTTCAGTTTTGCCTCTTTCCTTTGATTCCTTTTGATTCTTTCATTCTGTTTTTTTAATTATTTTTATCCCTTTGAAATGGGGTCTTATGTGTCCCAAGCTAAGACCATTCCCCCGCATACACTTCATTTTCCAAGTTCTGGGAATACACACACACACACACACACACACACACACACACACACACACACACACACACACACACGGTCACCAGGCTCTTAGATTTTTCACAAATTTTCACTCTTTAGCCCAGGCTGGTCTGAAAATTTTAGTCTTCCTGCTCCCACCTTGGTGCTGGTATTAGAGACACATGTGACCAACTCAGGATGGTTTCTTCCTCTGTTTTCTTTCTAGCTTCCTGTCTCTCCTTCATTTGTTCTCTCATGACACAAATCACGTCAGTTCTCCCATACTCATTAATCCCTTCTGGGAGTATTTGTTGTACTAAATACAAGTCTTCCATCCCCCGACTGCAAATGTTTGAACAGCTGGCCAAAGAGTGAGAAGGGAATGAAATAAGTAGTCTTATTATGCTCTAAGAAAAGAATTTCGCAGGGCAGATTAAGGTGCACACCTTTAATCTCAGCACCCAGGAGGCAGAGGCAGGAGGACCTCTGAGTTTGAGGCCACCCCGGGTCTACAGAGCGAGTTCTGGCACAGCCAGGGCTACACAGAGATCCTGTCTCAAAAGTCAATCAGTCAAGCTGGGCGTTGGTGCCTCACACCTTTAATCCCAGCACTCGGGAGGCAGAGGCAGGTGGATCTCTGTGAGTTTGAGGCCAGTCTGGTCTACAAGAGCTAGTTCCAGGACAGCCTCCAAAACAATACAGAGAAACCCTGTCTCGAAAAACCCAAAAAAAAATCAATCAGTCAATCAAACAAAAACAAGAAAAGAAAGGAATGAAGGAAGAAAGAGAGAAAAGAACTTAAAGCTAAGCTAAACATGGTGGCTTGTGGTTATAATACCAACCCTGAAAGCTGAGGCGGAGACATAGCAGTGAATTGAGGCCACCTTGAGTTACAAAGCAAGATCCTGTAGCAAAGTGGAGGGGGGGAGGGAATGAGAGAGATGGAAATAAAAACTTAACAGAATATCTGATCTTTGTTCCTACATTTATAGAGATTTAAAATTTTTAGCATTATTGATATATTTGTATATCGTTTTCACAATATCCTTTTTCTTTAGAACCATTTCTACTTTGTTCCAGTACATCTTAGAGAGTATGCAACTCAACCTCCCTTGACAACAGAAATGAGGCTCTATGAGGAGAAGTGGCTCTAGGAGGGATGTAGGCTGTCACAAGAAAACATGGGTCCCTTGAGCCTGGTAACTGAAGTGCTGTCCAATGTGAAGTCTCTGCCCTTAGCGTTTTCTTTGGAGAGTATTTGAGAACATCTAGGCAGAACATCAACAGAACTTATTAATTCTGACTAACAAGGAATGAGGAATGAACTATAAAGAGCTATAATTGTTTTATGGCTTATGAAGATTTTAAGGAAGGTGTTAACCTGCCTGATATTAACTACATTCAGAAAACAAAAACACAAAATACCCTTGTAAAAACCCACAAAGCAATAAAACTCAGGGTTTAATTTCCAGAACCCAGAAATGTTAAATAGACCTGCAAACTCAAAACCCTGCTCTTGCTTTCACTAACTTTCAAGGTTGATCAAGCAAAATGAAAAAGGGAGGAGAAATTTCTCAAGCAGAGAGGGTAATAGCATGCCCCACTATATTACTTAGGTTTTATTTCCCAGCCTGGCCACTGACTTCAGATGTGACCTTGAGTGAGTCGTTTCATCCCCTGGTGTCATTTTTCCCATTTGTAATGCCAGATAATAAATAACACTTGCTGCCTCTCGATCCTGGGTGATGTTATTATCACCATCAATTAATATTTATTGGCTGCCTGTTGGGCCCATTATGCTGAGGTGGGTGCTTTGCCCTGAGAAGCAAGAGAGGGTTGTATCAGTAAAACATTTTCCATGAGGAAAAAGAGAACAGAGTTCCAAAGATAGGGTTATTAAAGCTTAAAATAGCAATGACATACATTCTAAATCACACTTCTCTACTGAGGCCTATGTAATAGCTCCTTTGTTCTCAGAGGTTGTACCAGGGTAATCATGCTTTAGAATACCCATTTTACTTCTGGTTGATCTGAAGTAACACATGTGAAGGAGCTACTACACTTTCTTCTTCTACCTGGAAATTATAACCTAAGCACCGTTATTTAGAAATATTATTATTCACTTGTAATATTTTGTCCTCTTTGCATTGTAACTCACCTTGTTTAGAAAAAAACAACTTTTTCAACAGGATTATAGGCTCAGGGAATGTAACATCATGACTTAACTCCTTTTCTTCAGGAAGAATAAATGAGAAACCTGAGGAGCCCCCCACCAAGCACCTCTTAACTAAACAGAAACTTCAGCGCTGGTTTGTCCAAACTCTGAATGAATGAGGGCCCTGCTGAGTTTCTTTAAATCTGTGATGACTTCCCATCTCCACTGTCATTACCACTCACCTGACACTTAGAAGAGGCTCAACCTTGTGTCTTTGGACCTGCTCTCTCCTTTTCCCATCTGAGCCTCTCACCACCAAGAAAGCAGAACCGTGAATGGGAAGATAGATATGGCATGTTTATATAGTGTTGTTCAGCCTTATGAAGAATGGTATGCTGGCCCTTCACAGCATGGGTGGACCATGAATATATTTTGCCAAGTGAAATAAAGCTTGAATCCTGGATCATCGCATCCACCCTCTCTTAGAGCAAGTGAGTCAATAAAGAACACAGCAGAAGCCATACACTAGTCACAGAAGAATCACATGCCTTCATTTTGGCAGTGTCCTGAGCTACACAGGACAGCCCTGTGTGCAAAAAGAAGGGAACATACAGGGGGTATGAGCATTGGGAGGCAGAAGGGTATGGGACTCATGGGAGAGGATCCCATGGATATTCCAGTTGGGCTGCATGAAATTGGATTAACTACATTTAAGACAGCATTACTCTGGCACCTGTCACTACAGGATTCTGAAATTAAATATTAACAGTTATGACTCTTTCTTCTACCTATTTCTAATCACTGTTTTCAGACATAGACCTTGTAAACTCCCGTTAAAACTCTTTTTCCACACACCATTCCTCTAATCTCAACCAGCCTCTTCTGCCATCCTCCTGAACTAAGCTTTTCTTCCTAAATGACCATGGAAATAGCTGTTTGTGCCCTCAGCTCTGATCTTCAAGAACAGTGTAAGTGGACCTCGTGCTGCCCCACTCTGCTGTGTATCATTGACCTTTGACACCAACTAACCAGCAAGCCTTACAGGAAAGAATGCTGTATCTCACTATAACTTGGCTCCAAAGTATTGTTCATTAGCCCTGCTAATTATGAGACTGGATAACTTGTAATATAGCATTCCTTAGCATTGCATTATGTAAGAAACATTTCTTTTTTATTTTTAAATTCAAATTTAAATTAGAAACAAGGTTGCTTCACATGTCAATTCCAGGTCTCTCTCTGCTTCCCTCCCCTCCTCCCATGCCCTCCCACCAACCCCCCACAATATCCCCTCATTTCCCCAGGGAGCGTGAGGCCCTCCATGGGGGTGTCCACAGTCTGTCATTTCATCCAGGGCAGGGACTAGACCCTCCCCCAAGAGTTCAGGGTGAGAGTGCATCTCTCATTGTTGGATGGGAGTCCAAAATCCATTTGTATACCCGAGATAAATACTGATCTACTACCCAAGGCTCAATAGATTACCTAGGCCTCCTCACTGACACCCACATTCAGGGGGTCTTGATCAGTCCCATGCTGGATTCCCAGGCATCAGCCTGGGATTCAAGAACTAACCCTTGTCAGGTTAGCTGTTTCTGGGGGTTAAACCTGCCCAGTCTTAATCCCTTTGGTCATCAGTCCTCCCTCTCTGTCACTGGATTTCTTGAGTTCAGCTCAGTGCTTAGCCGTGGGAGTCTGCCTCTTCTTCCATCAGCCACTGAATGAAGATTCTGTTTCCCAGACTCTCTGGCCATGGGATTGTCACTGTCACTCCCCAGATCTATGTCTAAAATCCATATATGAGAGAGTACATGCCATGTTTCTCTTTTTGTGACTGTGTTACCTCGCTCAGGATGGTTTCTTCTAGTGCCATCCATTTGCCTGTAAATCTCAGGATTCCATTGTTTTTTTTCTGCTGAATAGTAGTCCATTGTGTAAATGTATCACATTTTCTCTATCCACTCTTCGGTTGAGGGGCATC
This sequence comes from Mesocricetus auratus, assembly GCF_017639785.1. Lineage (NCBI taxonomy): Eukaryota > Metazoa > Chordata > Mammalia > Rodentia > Cricetidae > Mesocricetus > Mesocricetus auratus. The sequence continues at coordinate 43,968,821 of NW_024429192.1, forward strand.
TAGGTTACTTCCAAGTTCTGGCTATTACAAATAATGCTGCTATGAACATAGTGGAACAGACATCTTTGTTGTATGGATGGGCATCTTTTGGATATATGCCTAAGAATGGAGTTGCTGGATCTTGTGGTAGGTTTATTCCCATTTTTCTGAGGAATCTCCATACTGATTTCCAAAGTGGCTGAACCAGTTGGCACTCCCACCAGCAATGGAGGAGTGTTCCCCCTTCACCACATCCTCTCCAGCATAAATTGTCGTTGGTGTTTTTGATTTTAGCCATTCTGACAGGAGTAAGATGATATCTCAGAGTTGTTTTGATTTCATTTCCCAGATGGCTAAGGATGTTGAGCACTTTCTCAAGTGCCTCTCAGCCATTTTAGACTCCTCAATTGAAAATTCTCTATTTAGTTCTGCAACCCACTTTTTAATTGGATCCTTTGGTGTTTTGGAGACTTGCATCTTGAGTGTAAGAAACACTTCTTTATCAAAAATGGGGCAGAGATTATTGCTACAGAGATAAGGAGTGGTTCCATTCTTTTCTCCACGTTGACTACATTGTGCTGCATTTCTGATTAACTTTGTTATACTTGAAACAAAAGATAACGGTACTGTCAGCATAAAGATTTCAAGATGTTGACCTCATAGGACTTCACCTCTAGATGAAGAACTACATGCAAATCATGACTTCTGAGAGAGAGAGAGAGAGAGAGAGAGAGAGAGAGAGAGAGAGAGAGAGAGAGAGAGAGAGAGAGAATCAATATTTTACAGGGAGGAACCCCAGATAGGTTAACCAATCCCTTATCAATTATAAACACATGTACATATGAGCAATGCTAAATGAACTTGAGAGGAAGTGGGGGCACAGGAGCTGGAGGGGCAGAAGGGGAGGTAAAAATGAAAATAATGTGAACACCATTCACATGTAGGAAATTCTCAAAAAGAAAGGCAATAAAAGTAATAAAAAAGATTCTAACAGTCTGGTTTTAGTTTTTGTTAATGTGTATGGGTAGGAAGGACAGTCAGTGATCTTACCCACTAAACCATCTCTCTAGCCTCTTGAGTGTTGGGTGTGTGTGTGTGTGTGTGTGTGTGTGTGTGTGTTCTTGTTTAATTTTTAAGACAGGATCTTATGTGGGACCCGTTGGCAGGATGCAAACATTGACTGGTTTAAGACAGTGAGCCCATATCTATTGTGTTGTTACTAGAGTCCTTTAACTACAATAAAACTAGAGCTTAGAATAATTAATCAATTTCTGTTAAAAAAAACAATATGGCTAGAATTTTAATCCAGCCTTTGAGGTTCCCATACGTGTACCACAACTCGGCAATACTTTTCTAGCCACCTGTAGGTTATAATGATGGCATTACAGAGGTTACAAAGGGTCACATCCCTCACGGCTTAGTTTTCTCAGAGTACCCACCTCAGAAACCTGGTTACCCAAACACCAGAGCAGTGCCAGTTTTAGAGGAAGCACAGACATGTGATGCATTGTCCTAAGAGATTCTGTGACCTTGGTCTAATTGCAGAAGTATTGGGAGCCCCATTTTTGGTGGAGGACCCAGCAAACCAGTTCTTACACCTGAAAAGACAAGTAGTTCACTTGCAAGATCTCTGGAATACAGATTACAACCCAGATGGGAGGGGAATTGCACTGGCTGATGAGGTACTGGTATTTGATACAAGTGTCCCTTTGCTGTCATCTTTTTAAACTGGCATTTCACTGGCTGGCATTCTGATGATACCAGCCTTGCTTCACGCTTTCCTTTTTAGCTTCTCTGAGCTGTAATCTCTCTCTCTCTCTCTCTCTCTCTCTCTCTCTCTCTCTCTCTCTCTCTCTCTCTCCATAAAAGGCTTTTATTGATAAATGCCACATTTTGCTTAAAGATTGAGCTCAAATGTACTTTCCTCTCTGATACCCCCTCTTAATTCCAAGGGGACATTTGTGTTTCCTTCTCCTTCCCCTTTGCATATGTGAACAGTTCTCACAGTATCATGTGGGGACTATTAGTTTCATATGCCCAACCTCACTCAATTACAAAAGCCAAGCACATGCCTTATCCATCCAGGTAATTAGTCTTTGGCTTAATGCGTTGTTGAAGGCTTGGGTAGGTGGATAAGTGGATTGAGTGACTGACTGATGGATTGATGGATGAATGGAATGGATGGATGGATGGATGGATCAATCAATTTAAGTCAAATTCAGTCTACTCTCAGTTTTTCAGTGCCTACCTTTCCTCTGTGATCATCATTGTGCCTTTGATGTCCTTTCATTTGCTTATCTTTTGTGCATTTTCCTATTCATTTGTTCCCACTCCTCAATAAATAAGGATCAACATGCATTAAGCAGCTGGATCTCATGTTTGCTTTCCTGATAGAAGAATAACATGAAACTCTGAGCCCAGTAAAATTGCTAAATTACCTGAGGGTGCCTGTATTCTGTGATTCCCCCTTTACAATTTAAAGACTTCAAAAAATAAATCTATGGCAAGGTATTGGCCTTTCTTCCCTCCCTCCTTCCCTCCTTCCCTCTCTCCCCCACTCACTCCTTCCTTCTCCCTTCCTTCCTTCCTTCCTTCCTTCCTTCCTTTCTGTACCAGACTGTCTCTGTCACCAGGCATGAGAGCATTATAAAAAACATTAAAAAGTGGAATGTCCTGGTTTTCATATAGCCCCAACCCTAGCTTTGCTCTGCATGATGAGGTCTTTTTTTAAAAAAAAAATTTAGAAACAAGCTTGTTTCATATGTCAATCCCAGCTCCCTCTCCCTCCCCTCTCCCCCATCCCTCCCCCACCAGGCCACCCAGTCCCCCACCCAATCTCCACTCCTATCCACAGGGAGGGTGAGGGCTTCCATGGTGGATCTCCAGAGTCAGTCATTTCATCCAGGACAGGGTTTAGACCCTCCCCCAAGAGACCAGGCTGAGAGAGCATCCCTCATTGTCGGATGGGCACTCAAAGTCTATTTGTACGGCAGACGAGGTCTTAACTGGTCTACCAGCATCGCTTTGCCTCTGCTTAGCAACTGCTGATGGAAATCACCAACCAGACAATGCATCTAGTTTTGTGCTCGCTTTTCCCCAACTGGCGTCCTTTACAATTATTAAAACAAGACATTGTTTATTTGGCAAATGAAATTATTACATAGGCTTGATAAACTGTGCCTTCTTTATGCCATGTGGAAATTTTCAAGTGCACTCCTGCCTGAACTGCAGACTGGCTCTGTAATCAACAGATAGATTCTGTAATGCAACAAGACTGCCACATTGATTCACACCGTCCCTCATAAATGCCGTAACACATCTGAGCATTAGAATAAACACATAAGTACACGTATTAAGTAATGAGAATAACTAATGCTGCTCATGTCCCTCCTTCTTGGCAGTGCTGACTTGTGTGTTTCCTTTGCAGGTTCGGGAAGTGTGGACTGTTCTGAAAGCAAGTGTACATCGCTATTTTGACAGGAACAATTTGGCCTTTGATATATCTGCTGCCTAGTAAATGTACTTGAGCCCTGAAAGGGAAGGAACATATATGCTAGGAGTTAGCACAACAGTGTGGCAAACCACAGGCTTGGAGACATGGGGGTAGATTCAGTGTAGCCTTTGCTACATTATTATGTCTATCTTAAGGAAATGCTGAAAGGCACAATTATGAAAACCCTTGCAGACACCTGGAATTGGAAGGTCTCCATAAATGCCCAGTCTTGTGAATGAACATAAAGACTACAGTGAAAGCATTTACCCAAGTGGAGGGGTGCATTTCTGAGAGATAGGATGTAAAATCAAAACAGCAGTGTCATTAAAACATTGTACTCATGGCTCTGGGTTTTGTTGCCTCTTCTTTGAGGGAGTTAGTTCGTTTTAATTTATTAATTCAAAAAGCATAGTCCTGTCATACAGAGCTTGTGTCTGCCCCATTTTTCCTAATACTTTTCATTTCCTAAAGTCAAACTATTTTTATTTATCCTACTGTTTTTAGATTAGCATGCAAGGTAACACGTTCCAGCCACAACATCTCCATACATACATGTATGTCCCTATACTTTATTGCCATTGTCCCCATCCCTTGTACTCCCCCTGCCCTCTATCTGGTTGTCTTTCCTCCTCCAGTAGGGTCACCCTTTCTACTTTCTTATCATATGTACCCATTACCCTGTCTGCTTCACCTCTCATCCAAGATTTCTTCCCATACTCTTCTGATCCTCCTTCCAGCTTGGAGATACACACACACACAAACACACACACACACACCTAAAATTTTAAATCTGGTTTTTACACATAGGAGAAAACACCCAATCCTTTGTCTTTCCAGTCTGGTTTATTTCATTGAACATAATGATTTCCAGTTCTATCCATTTTCCTGCAAATGTCATGATATTTTTGCCGATATGTGAGATTCCATTGTGTATTTGTACTACATTTTCTTTACCCGCTCATCTGCTCACGCATTTGAAACTTTTTTTCATCAAAGGCATCCTGCTGAGGGCAGAGGCAAATATAATACTGACTGACATTAGTGGTTAGGAACCTCCTAGAAGCCACTCATTTACGGAAGTCTTGGAAAAGGTGAAAGTTTTGTACTCTGTTCCCAAACATATTTATGTTTGTTTTAGTAAGAAATAACAGTTTAATATGCTCACTGAGAATGTTATTAATCTTTCTCAATGGTGCAGAAAATTTAACTCAAGAGAAAAGTGGACTGCTTTTTTTCTTATGACCTCGAATGTATCTCCGGGATGCCTCACTTAGACAAGATGCTGTAGCTAGTTGCTGAGATTGCTTCCCCAAATCATAGATAAGTAAGATGGTTGTCTCCAGAAGTCAATTTGTCTCTGTATTCTTAGGTCAGTTGTTTCCTGGGGCAATTTCTTTTGGACTTTCCAGGTCAACTGATCCTTTGAAGACTATAGTTGGTCTTCTGGTCTAACAGCCACCCTAAGCAGTTGCTGAGTGGCATAAAAAAAAATCAGAACAGAGCACCCAGATGGCAAGAAGCTACCAGGTAAGACTTTCCCCGGGTATGGAAGACACTGGCAGCTGCTCACTGCATCCCACACTTGCCCATGAATTGCCCAGGGCCTGAGTGCAGGCACCCTCTGTGAGAAACCTGAGGCTGATTTGTAAGTTACTATGGCAACTGCTGTACCTGTTCAATGCACACAACAGAACGGGGCTCAAGGCATAGCTCTGTGGTATAACCCTTTCCTACCATGAGCAAGGTACAGCCATAGGTCCATTCCCCGGCACCACAAAGAACGAAAAATAAAAAGCAAAAGAAAAACTGAATTGACAAAGCAAAGAATCCAAATGTTAGTTTTACTACAAGTAATAAATTTGGAAATTCCCAGGAGCATATCTTCAGTGTTTTAATAATTTTCTTTGATGAGTTTAATAGAAACTTATAAAATGCTAGGGAATTAAAGTTCTTTAGAAAAATAGAACCAATAGGAGTGTGTGGTTGTGTTTGTTTGTTGACTTCTGTAATTATAGAGGGAGGCCAGCAAGGTCAAAAGCACAGGGTGTGCTGGAAATATAGGAGAAGGGAGGAGCCAGGGATTCGAGGCAACTTGTAAGACTGTATGCTGGCAGAACCCCCTTTAGCCAGAGAGGCTCAGTCTTTCCTATTCACAACCTCTGATTGGATGAAGTCCATTGTATTATATAGGATAGTCTACATTACTTAAATAGCAATGGTTTCAAAGTAAATTCCACCCCAAGATATCTCTCTCTGTCTCTCTGTCTCTCTGTCTCTCTCTGTCTCTGTCTCTCTCTCTCACACACACACACACACACACACACACACACACACACACACACACAAAATCCAGAAAATAGTTCACTCCCATATCTAGGCAACTGTCACTCAATCAAGTTAATACATAAAATTAACCATTACAACCTAATATTTAGAGCCTGCATACAAGATTTGCTTACACAGCTGTAGTGGTGGAGAAAGAGAAAAGGACTCTAAGTTACTCATTTTTTTGGTGAAAGTTGAGTGAATTGCAGATCACCAAGGAAGTGAAAATGTGAGTTGGCTGCCAAGTTGACTGGGACTTAAATAACACCAAGAAGCAACTCTGCAATTAGATCTCTATCAAACAGGCATGCTGAGAAGATTTCTTACCCAAATGTAATTTTGTGAGAATTTTTTTTTGGAAACTTAGAGGGCAACAGAAAATAAATAAAGCAAAGCAAATGAAAGCAACCTAGGCATAGTAAAAAATAATGTTCCTAGCAGTCTAACGGACAATTGTGTCAGAGCCTAGTAGAAAGTGAAGCGTGTCCAGATTTTTAGACAGGATGTGAGAAACACCCAGACCTATGTGGCACATCTCAAAATCCAGTGCTCAGGCCACTGAATGCCTTGAGTAATCAGTATCTGTCTGAGTGAATTTTATGGATCATCTTCAAGGGGACATGTGAGATGAAATCAGTGATATTTTTGAGCCTTTGGTTTGTTTTCTGACAGAAATGTATAAATCCTATGTATAAATTGCCTGAGGAGAAGCAGAGAAGGCCAGCAATTAAGAACCTAGTTGTCATGCCAGGCGGTGGTGGCACATGCCTTTAATGCCAGCACTAGGGAGGCAGAGGCAGGCATATCTATGTACATTCAAGGCCAGCCTGGTCTACAGAGTGAGTTTCAGGTTAGCAAGGACTGTTTTACAGAGAAACCCTGTTTCAGAAAAAAAAAGGGCCTAGTTGTCACTTTGATTGTGGCCTCTGTTCTGGAGATGGTGTATTATGCTGTGTCATTCAGACTGTAAATATCACAGCCATTGAATTCTTCTAAAATAGAAGGCGTCCATTCTAAGATCTTCATGGAATCATGTTGGCTTGATCTACTCATACAATTAATTAAAGAAGCCTGCTATTTCAGTAGATGTGACTGAGTGTGACAACCCCCACTAAGTCAAAGTCCTCAACACCTTCTGTCGAAATTTGAGGCTCACCAGACTTCCTTTTATTTTATGCCCAGCATTTTGCCTGTTTCTCCACATTTTCTATAGGGCAAGTAGACAAATACGCCAAAGTTTATGTTGACTCTTAATGTGTCTTGGACTTTCCACCTTCTAAAATTCCTGTACTGCTGAGTCACACTGTCACTGATTGGATGTTCCAATGGTAAACAAATCCAAGAGAACAATTCCACATCTTCCATTAATCATACATGGTTCCCATGTTAGTTATTACATAACGTGTTCAAAACTTGTTTCCTTTAAGGGCCTTTGACTGATGAAAAGTGAAGAACTGGCTGTGTGGTAATGGTGGTGCACACCTTTAATCCCAGTACTCAGGAGGCAGAGACAGGTGGATCTCTGTGAGTTCAAGACCAGCCTGGTCTACAAGGTTGGTTCCAGGACCGCCAGGGCTGTTACACAGAGAAACCCTGTCTCGAAACAAAGAAACAAGAAAGAAAAAGAAAAGTGAATAAATATTTATGAAGATATAGATTTTGCTATACAGTATACCAACCAATGTATATGTTCTAGCTTCTTAAGCAAAAGTTAAGACTAAGATAGTCAATGTATGGCCATAATATTTATGAATCTGAGTCCTAGACCACTTGCCAAACTATCTGCACTCTTTTTCATACACATGTACAATGTATCTTGATCATAGCAATACTCAACTTCCCTCCAACTACCCCTACACACCCCAATATGTAACCCTCTCACCTTTATGGTCTTATGATTCTTATAATGACCCACCAAATCCAGTTAGTGCTGCTTTCATGAAAATGGAAAATGTACCAGTGTCCACATTCCAGAAGAAAAATGACTCCCCTTCCAGAGAATTAGTGTCAACGGTGTATTCAGTCATAAATGGGACGTCTATATCACACACACACACACACACACACACACACACACACACACACACACACACCAAGACTCAGGGTTCATCTCAGAAGACAGGGTGGGAAAAGTCTGAGGGCCAGAGGTAAGAGAAGATCAGATTGAATAATGTCTTCTAGACAAAACAACTATGCTCAGGGACTTGCAGCAGCTGTGGTTGCCTGCACAAGACATATATAGGATAAAGCCAGTCAATATCCTACCATTGATGGGAAGGAGCACTTAAATCCCACCCTAGCTGAGCAGTTATTGGTAGGTAGTGGCTTCTGGGAGAGGGAGAATCAGTAGCCTCTGATAGGCTGCCCGTGCTCCAGTGAGTGGCCAAATATCCATGCTCATTTGGGCAGCTTTTACTGGACTCAGTAGGTTATAAAGTAAAAGAGCTGCAGAACTAAATAGAGAGTTTTCAATAGAGGAGTCTAAAATGGCTGAGAGGCACTTGAGAAAGTGCTCAACATCCTTAGCCATCCGGGAAATGCAAATCAAAACAACTCTCAGATACCATCTCACTCCTGTCAGAATGGCTAAAATCAAAAACACCAATGACAATTTATGCTGGAGAGGATGTGGTGAAAGGGGAACACTCCTCCATTGCTGGTGGGAGTGCCAACTGGTTCAGCCACTTTGGAAATCAGTATGGAGATTCCTCAGAAAAATGGGAATAAACCTACCACAAGACCCAGCAACTCCACTCTTAGGCATATATCCAAAAGATGCCCATTCATACAACAAAGATGTCTGTTCCACTATGTTCATAGCAGCTTTATTTGTAATAGCCAGAACTTGGAAGCAAATTAGATGCCCCTCAACCCAAGAGCGGATAGAGAAAATGTGGTACATTTACACAATGGAGTACTATTTAGCAGAAAAAAACAATGGAATCCTGAGATTCGCAGGCAAATGGATGACACTAGAAGAAATGATCCTGAGTGAGGTAACCCAGTCACAAAAAGAGAAACATGGCATGTACTCTCTCATATATGGATTTTAGACATAGATCTGGGGAGGGCCAGCCTACAATCCCATGGCCAGAGAGTCTGGGAAACAGAAACTTCATTTAGTGGCTGATCGAAGAAGAGGCAGACTCCCTCGGTTAAGTACTGAGCTGAACTCAAGAAAGCCAGTAACAGAGAGGGAGGATTGATGACCAAAGGGATTAAGACTGGGCTGGTTTAACCCCCAGAAACAGCTGACCTGACAAAGGTTAACTCTTGAATCCCAGACATCAGCCTGGGAATCCAGTATGGGACTGATCAAGACCCCCTGAATATGAGTGTCAGTGAGGAGGCCTAGGTAATCTATTGAGCCTTGGGCAGCAGATCAGTACCCATCCCGAGTATACACACGGACTTTGGACTCCCATCCAACAACGTGAGGTGCACTCTCACCCTGAACTCTTGGGGAAGGGTCTAGGCCCTGCCCTATATGAAATGACAGACTATGGACACCCTCATGGAGGGCCTCACCCTCCCTGGGGAAATGAGGGGATAATGGGGGGGTTGGGGGGAGGACACAGGAGGAGGGGAGGGAATGGGAGAGGGACCTGGAACTGATTTGTGAAGCAACCTTGTTTCTTATCTAAATTTAAACTGAAAAATAAATTAAAAATATTTAGATAATGAAAAATAAATAAAGTAAAAGAGTGGAGTATGTAAATTCAGGAAGTGGAGGTAGGGAGTCTTGGAGAAATTGGAGGGATAAAAGTATGATAATGATCAAGATAACATTGTATACACACTGGAAGTCCTTGAAGAAGAGAAAGCATTTTAATTATAGGAAGGTAAGAAGGGGGCTAGGGAGGTAACTCAGTGGTTAAGAGCACTGGCTGTTCTGCATTCAATTCCCAGCAACCACATGGTGGCTCACAACCATTGACAGTGGGAACTGATGCCCTCTGCTGGCATGCATTAAGACAGAGCACTCATATATGTAAATAAAAAGGGAGAGAAGTAAAGGGGAGAGGATGGAAGAGAGGGGAGGGGAAGGAAGGGAAAGCTTTCTGAAAACAGGGATGAGCTAGAAAACTAAGGGTAAAGCCTCCGATTGTCCTATGTCACATGGCTTGTGACACTTTCTGGAGTATTTACATAGAGCCTGCTCCTCTTAATTGCACATTATGGATTTTTCTTGTGCATGCTCTGTTTATTACAAGGAACCTGGGTAAGAACGGGCTTCTGGTCTTTCTCCGACAATTTGTTTATTTTATCTACTAATCTCGATGTAGATTTTTTTCGGCCTGCCACATTGCTAGCTAGTAATTAAGGGTATCCAGGCTTGAACCACAGCTTTACCACCACCATCTGTATAATTTAATACAAGGACAGTTGCCTCTCTGTGTCTCAGGTTACTCAAGTCAAACAGAAATAATTTAATTTACTCATTATTGGAAATAAATGACATGCCATCAGTAAGTCATTGAGTAAAGCAGTTAAGGAAGGAAAGCCTTTCCTGAACATCCAACTAATGTTGCTAGCTTTCCACAACTCACATGGAAGTCTGCATTCTTTTCACTTCTTCAAGGTGTAGAATTCTGTTTTCTGCTATTCATCACTCCCTGACCTCTGATTCTTTTCCTTTTTTTATTTTACTTTCTTGAGACAGGGTTTCTCAGTGTAGCCATGGCTGTCATGGAACTCACATGGGTTGGCCTCAAACTCAGAGATCCTTTTGCCTCTGCCCTCCCAAGTGCTATGATTAAAGGCAAACACCATCACACCTGGCTCTGTTTCTTTTTCTGTCGCCTCATCTACTCCTGTAAGATGGTCTGTGTACTATACAACACTTTTGATTCATTTATTCACTTATCAAGCAAACAGCATTGCCATCTTTGTCTGACACAGGCATGGTGAAGATCTAAAGAGGACTGAGCCACTTCCCTTCTCCAGAGAGTCTTAATTCCGTAAAACAGACAACCATGCACTTGTCTACACTAGTGAAAATCAAATAAGCTCCAGTTACTAATCTTGGTTCAGAGAAACAATTTCTCAGCTAAGGGACTTAGGAGGCTTCACTGGGGTTTTAAAGGACATGTAAGAGTCATGGATGCAATTGCTGTAATATAGCTTTCTATGTCATATATTTAATTCTTACAGTGTGCTTACAGATTTAAAGTTATACTACTATAGTATACATGCACATATTTTTACGTTTGGGGTATAATGTTTCTCAGGTTAAGATTTAATTGAAATCTGTGTTTGTAACTCCAGCAACATCCAGAACAGTGTCCAACAGAGAGTGAGTATTTGATGGGTGTTTGATGAGTTGATGATACTGATGTAGAGGATGTTCATGTAGAAGCAGTATTTACAAGATTCCACTATTACCTTTCTGTTTGTTACTAACAGGATGAATAAATAAGATGAGATAGCTTTTACCATGCAGTTCAGTGAATCCATAAGAGACATGAATAGAAATGCAAAGGTATTTTCTTATTTCTGGTCTTTAGTTGTATCTGCACAGCAGATCCAGTTTCAGGAGATATTCATCCCTCTATGCCAATTCATTATAATTTAAATAGAGTAACTAATGGGTGGGAGCTACTATACACATAGCACAAATTAAATAGGAGGTATTTGCTTTCACATATTGATTTTAGTCATTCTATTTATTTACCTCAGATTGATCTAAACATCTCGGACAATTGAAGCAGGCAAGGATGTGTGTGGGAGAAGGCTCTGTGCATATTTGAGTGTATCTCACACCACTATCTACAGTGAAAAATTATCTGGAAGGATGCACACCAAGCTTGTTGGTAGTTGTCTGTTTTATGAAGGGGAGAAGCCGGGATTGGAGGTGGACTCAAGAAGATCTTTAACTTAAAATCCTAAGAAGGCTCTACGTTGCAGGTTAATCATGAAATAAAAGTTATTTTAATTAAAAACAGGTGCCAAATTGGAGGCGTTTGGACTTGTTTTATTTTCTGTATATTCTGCTTTCATTTTCAACTGTATGAGCTCATGAGTCTGTGAGTGGGTATGTGTGTATGAGTGTAGGTGCCTGCAGAGGCCAGAAGCATTGAATCGCAGTTGTGAACTGCCAGATGTGGGTGTGAGAATTGAACTCGCAGTTCTCATGACTGCTAAACCAACTGTCTTGATCAATGTTCTATTGCTGTGAAGAGACACCATGACCATGGCAACTCTTATAAAAGAAAACAAATAATTGGGGATTGCTTACATTTTCAGAGGTTTAATCCATTATCAGGAAGCATGGTGTCACACAGGCAGACACTGTGCTGGAAAAGTAACTTGGAGCTCTTCATCTGGATCTGTAGGCAGCAGGAAGAAAAAGACACTGGGACCCGGCTGGGTTTTTTAAACCCTGAGAGCCCATCCCTGGAAACACATGTCCCCAACAAGGCCACACTTGTTAACCCTTTTAAATAGTGTCACTCCCTGATGACTAAACATTCAAATATATGAGCCTAGGGGATCCATTCTTGTTCAGACCACCACATTCCACTCCCTTCCCCTGATAGGCATGTAGCCATATCATAACGTAGCAACAACAAAAATGCATTCAGTCCAACTTCAAAGTCCCCATAATCTGAACATTGTTTGAAAGTTCAAAGTTTAAAGTCTCCTCTGAGACTCTTTAATGCAACACACAGTAAAATCAAAATCAAAAGGCAGATCACATATTTCCAATATACAGGATATATATTACCATTTCATCAGTGAGGAAAGGGAGATAGTGAGAAAATACAGGACCAAACCAAGACTGAACACCAGTAGGGCAAACTCCAAACTCTGCATCTCCATGTGTAATGTCAAATGGTTCTTCAGATCTCCAACTCCATTCAACTTTGTTGACTGTAACATACTACCCTCTCTTGGCCTGGTTCCACACCCAGTCTGCAGCTTTCCTTGGCAGGTATCCCATGACTCTGGCATCTCCAACATCCAAAGGAACCGGGCTTCACCTCATGGCTTCATGGGCCTCCATGCAGGGACACGTGCCTGGCCTCAGTGGGTTTTTTAGCCATGGAGAGTGTTTCCACAACCCCTTTCTTCTATCCTTGACCCTAAAGCCAAAACCATGTGGCCAAAGCTGCCAAGAGCTGCTGATTCCTGAAGCTGAAACATGACCCCCTTGTTCAAATACATTTTCACCAACTTTCTGTTTTTGACAGTTTCCTTTAATTATTTGTCTTTAGTTTCTTTGCTTAAGGGGTTCTTTAATTCTTTTCTACAAGTTGGAAGCTTAGCTGGGTGGGGCCTTGCCCTGAGGCAACCACTTCCTTTATTCCATTTAGTATCAGGCTTTTCTTTAAACTTTTTATCCTCAAACTGTACGTTTTGCATTGTTCTTTGCTCAGCTTGATCCTTTTCGTTATAGACTTCATATGAGTGGCCACGAATAGCCAAATAACAGAGTTGACACTAGGCTGTTTTGAAATCTCTTCTGCCAAGATCAGTAATCCAAAAGTCTTCAATTTAGCTTCAGGAGGATTTTTTTTGACAAGGTCAGAAAGCAGACCCATTCTTCACCAACATCAGTCTCTGGTCCTCTTCTGAGCACTCACCTCCTCTGACACCTCTTGAGCCAAGCCATCATAACCGACAATACTCTCAGCACCATGGTCTTCCACACTCCTACTAGTATGGCTCATTAAATCCTACTTAAAATGCTCAACTGATTTCCTAACCCAAAGTCCCAAGGTTCACAATTCTGCCATCAAACAGCATGGTCAGGCCTGTCACAGCAATACCCTGCTCCCTGCTACCAACTTCTTTCTTAGTTGGTGTTCTATTGCTGTGAAGAGACAACATTACCATGGCAATCCTTACAAAAGAAAGCATTTAATTGGGGCTTGCTTGCTGTTTCAGAGGTTTAGTTCATTATCGGCATGGCTGGCAGCATGGTGGCACACAGGCAGACTTAGTGCTGAAGAAGCAGCTCAGGGTTCCACATCCAGATAAGCAGGCAGCATGAGAGTGGTATTGGGACCTGGCTTGGCCTTTTGAACCCTCAAAGCCCACCCCCAGCAACACACTTCCTCCAACAAGGCCATACTTCCTAAACCTTTTAAATAGTGCCACGCATGACCAAGCATTCGAACTATGAATCTATGGGGCCCAAGCATATTCAAACCACCACACCATCTTTTCAGCTCCCATACTTGGCTTCTAATCAAAGACTTTGACATGAAAGGCAGCTAGCTAGTATTACTTTAGCAACAACAATGCAGATAAAATATTAAACAAACCAAACTATTTCACAAATCACAATGTCTCTTCTGATCATTTTTCTCATTTCCATACTGAAAATTTTTACAAGATTTTAATGAGACATGAAATACTATTGACTTTCCAGTTTCAAAGAAAATATATTTCAAAATAATAGTTCATACAAAATACTGTTTTATGCAATCCTATATCTTACCCAAGACAGTTGCAGCAGCCTGACTCATTGTTGGTTCCTGTCCTAGTTAGGGTTACAATTGCTATGCTGAAACACCATGACCAAAGCAACTTGAGAAGTAAAAGGCTTTTTTTTACTCACAGATCCATATAACCTCTCATCATCAAAAGAGGTGGGGGCAGGGACCTGGAGGCAGGAGCTGATACAGAGGCCTGTGATGGAGTGTTGCTTACTGACTTGCTCCCAATGGCTTGCTCAGCCTGTTTTCTCATAGACCCGAGGACCACCAGCTCAGTGTTGGCACCACTCATACTGGGCTGGACCCTCCCCCATCAATCACTAACCAAGAAAATGCCCTACACACATGCCTGCGGCCTGATCTTATGGAAACATTTTCTTCCTTTTTTCCCTTGATATATAATTTATTATTTTACTTTTTTCTTCTCTCGTGCAATCCATCCTGTAGCCTCTCATCATGCCCCTCACTCTCCTCCTCCTGGTCTCCCCCACCTCCCCTGTCCCCCAGATCCACTGCTCCTCTGTTTCCCTTCAGAAAAGAACAGGTATCCCAGTCATATCAACCCAACATGGCATAGCAAGATGCAATAAGGCTAGACATAAACCCTGAAGACTGGATGAGGCAATACAGTAGAAAGAAAAAGGTCCCACATGCAGTCAAAATAATCAGAGATACCCCCATTCCCATTTTTAGGAGTCCAACAAAAACCCCAAGCTAAAGAGCCACAGCATGTATGTAGAGGGCCTGGTACAGACCCATATGGACACAGTTTCTTAACTGGGCTTCCCTCCTCTCTGATGACTTTGCCTTGTGTCAAGTTGACATAAAGCTAGCCAGTGTAGTTAGTATTCAAGGCAATCTGTTGGTTAATCACAATGGCTGCACATCAGGGAACTTGCAGTAAGGTAGTGACATAGCAGTCACAACACAAGCACAGAATGACTGGAAGGATTAGAAGTGTCTAGCTGCACACTGAGGCATACATGAAGCATAAACAATCTCCAGACACAAAAAGACTACACAAAACAAAACCTGCCAATATCAAATGCTGGCATGGATGCAGAGCAACAAAAATGCTTATTGGCTGCTGGTGAAAGTACCAAATAGTATAGCTACTCTGAAGGACAATTTGCAAGATTTTGACAAAGCATATGCACAGACTTACCATAAAATCCATCAACCACCCTCCTGAGTCTTTATCCAACTATGCTGAAAACTTAGGTCAGCATAAAAACCTGTGTATGAGTGTTTATAGCAGTCTTTCATCATTGCCCAGAACTGGAGGCATTCAAGATATTCTTCAATGAGCAAAGATAAAAAAAAAAATAAACAAACTAAACCATGGTCCATTCACACAGTGTGATGTTATTCAGCAATAAAAAGAAAGGAGCTCTCATGCCATGAAAAGCATGGAAGAACGTTAGATGTACCCTGCTAAATAAGAGAAGCCAGTAGAAAAGCCTGAGTGTTATATGATTCTAAGTATACGACACTTTAGGAAATTAGGCGCAGTTCTAGAAGATATAAGATTAACCAGGTCTCTGAAATCAGGGAGTTGGGAACTGAGAGGGAAGAACAGGTGGGACACCGGGGATGAAATTAAGGAAGGGATCTATTTGATATAAACAATTTCTAATGTGATACCGACTGCAGAATTTATGCACCTACAGAACTGTACAACACACACAGTGAATCTTACTACAACCTGTAGGCTTTGGTTAGTGATAGTAGAACAACATTGGCTTATTAGTTACAACAAACACACAGTACTAATATAACATGTTGATAAGGGGCACTATTATATATATGTGATAGCATATGTAAACCATCTTCTTGGTTTCTATAAAATTTTCATTATTTGATGTCTAACTGAAAAAAGAAACTGAAGAAGATACATTACAACATAAGGACTGTGCATGCTCAGAACTATTACTGTGAAATGGCGATGTAACCAAAAGTAATCTCAGATTCAAACAATTCCCATCAAAATTCCAAAGACATTCTTCAGAGAACTATAAAAAAATAAAATCCATAAGCTATAGAAAATTGAGGGAGAAACACAAAAATCCACACATAGCCTAAATAATCCTAAGCAGAATACAAAAAACCAGCAATGACAACAACAACAACAGCGAAAAGACACTGCTGGAGGTATCACAGTATTTGACTTTGAATACTACTACAAAGCCAAAGTAGTAAAGACAGGAAGGTACTAGCATAGAAACAGATGTGCAAATCAGTGGAGGAAAGTAGAGACCCCAAAATAAACCTATACCTACAACCATGGTCACTTAATTTTCTACAAAAGCATCAAAAACTTACACTGGAAAACAGTCAGCCTATTCAACAAGTGATACTGGCAAACTTGATAAACACCTGAAAAAAATGAAATTAGATCCATATTTCTCACCCTGCATAGAAATCAATCTAATATGGATCAAATGCCTCAATTTAAAGGTAAAACGCTGAAAGTGCTAAAGGAAAACATAAGAAATGACTTCAAGATAGAGATATAAGCAAGACCTTTCTGCACCGACTTTGATAGCACAGGAAATAGCCCCAAGAATGAACGAATGGAGCTGTATGAAATTTAAAAGCTTTTACACGGCAAAGGAAACTATCAGTAGAGTGAACAGATAGCCTACAGAATGGGAGAGAAACATTGCCAGCTGTTCTCAGATAGGGAATTAATATTTAGAATATAAAGGAACTGAAAAAAATTTGAAAGGAACTGAAAATGTTAAAACAAAAATATTGCCAATCAATAAACAGCTAGTGAAATGAACAGTTCCCAAATGAAGAAACAAGAATTGCCAATAATATTTGTATTAGTTACTTGTCACACCTACTCCAACAAGGGCACACCTCTTAATGGTACCACTCTCTTTGGGGAGCCATTTTCTTTCAAACCACCTCACCCAAGTTGGCCTAGAATTTGCTATATAGCTGCTGGGCGCGGCGGGGGGGGGGGGAGGGGGCGACGACTAGAAATTGTTACATAGCTCAGGTCAATCTTGATCTTGAGACAGTCTTTCTGCCCTAGTCTCCTGTTAGGATTACAAGTATGTGCCTCCACATCTGGCTTTAATGGCTGGATTTGAATACAACATACTGTACTACACTCTTTTTGTACTTAGCCTTCTAAAAGCCTCACAAAATCATCATAAAGACAATTCTCTTTTCTTACATTTTAGAGGAGAAAATGGAAAGGAGAGACTATGATACTGTCTCAAGTCCATACAATTCTACACTGGCAGAACTTACAGCCAGATATTGCTTCCATAATCAAAGCTATGGAGACATGACTCCACCCCCAGCTTTCAGGAAGATGCCTCTACAGCTTCTCAGGAGACAGGCTGGGAGGGGGTTATCATGGCCCCAATCCGCTCCTCAATTTTCCTTTTCCACCAATATGTACTAGTTTGGCTATTTGAGAAAGATAGTTTCATTTTTATCTGGGTATGCCAGAAAATTGACTCTCCAGGAAGGAAAAAATAATACTTTCTTCCTAGAGTTTTCTGACAGTATAGAATAAATACTCCAATGAAGGACAATTTCAAGCTACCCATATCATGTTTCTAAAATCCAAGTTGGGAAAAGAAACCAACAGTGAACCCTGGTTTGACTGGTTTCCATCCCACAGTTGGTTCTAGCCAACTACTTTGATGGTATCAAGTTCAAGTCTCTACCTACCTGGCTCTCTTAAAGTTCACTCAACAACTCACCCCATTTCATTGCCCAATACCCTCAGCTAGTCAATATCTTCGGTTACCAAGATTAGACCCTGCTACTTTAACCTTTGTGCTTTAGCTAAACTGGACACATTTTGTTCCTAAAACATTTCTTTTGTCAATTTGCCCACACAGGCCAGAAGAGGATATCGGAATCCTTGGAACTGGAATTGTGGATGATTATGAGCCACCAAGTGGGTTCTGGGAATCAAACTTTGCTCTTCTACAAGAACAAGTTCTCTGATCCACTTAGCCATTCTCTCCAGCTCATTATCCAACTTTTAATTAACAAACCCAACTTTATTCCTCCATAAAATTTCTTTAAACAGCTAAAAATATCAATCATGTCTCTTCTGTAAATTCAGAAAACATTAAAGAACAATATTTAATCTTATTGGCGGCAGTATTGATTATCCAAAGGATACTTATATGATGTGTTGAATAGCCTAGGACTCAGTCGCTCTCAACTTTCCTAATGCTGAAACCCTGTAACACAGTTCCTCATGTTGTGGTGACCCACACACAACCATAAAGTTATTTTCATTGCTCCTTCATAACTGCAATTTTGGTATAGTTGTTAATTGTAATGTAAATATCTGTGTTTTTGGTGGTCCTTGGTGACCCCTGTATAAGAGTCATTTGATTCCCCCAAGGGGAAATGACCCACATGAGCCACTGAAATACAGAGACCTGAATTTCTCAATGGGCCATTGATATCCCAAGAAGTCAGCAGCAAATCACCTAGGTGTTCTGAGCCCAGGTTTACTCATTTGCAAAATGAAAGTAATGAACTTATGATCCCAGAGTCTACTTTCCATCCTTAGATTTCATTATCCCATGAGAAATGGACACAAATCACGGAAACTAGTCTCATTCTTAGACACAGGTGTTTGAACACACAAATATCACAAGGAGACCTATCAGTTTGTAAAATCAAGTTATGCTAATAGATAAAAGCAACATGTAAGTTCTAGATGAGTGGTTAAATGAAAATCGAACACAATGATTTTTGCCTAATTCTGTAAGTCGTGATTCAGAGACTTAAAAGCATATAAAAATGCATAACAAAAACTCCTTTTAAATGAAAGTTTGTGGTTTTTAATGCTTCTGGTGATGTGTTTTTGATAAGATCATACATTCAAGGTCCAAAAGAAGCCACCAACAAGAGCACGATTTGAGGAATTCTATATGCAGCCTTATAAGAATTACATAATGCAGGGCCAGTGAGATGCCTCAATGGCTACAAGTGCTTAGTTGCAAGTCTAATGCCCCAAGTTCAATTCCAAGAGCGCAGTGTAGAAGATGAGAACGGACTCCTGGAAGTTGTCCTCTGACCTCCACACATGTGCATACACAATAACATTAATACATTCTTTTAAAGTTTTAAAAGTAATTGCATGCTGTGGTGTAATTCAATTTTATATTCTATCAGCAAGTCAAGCTATATTCTTTATCCATTAGTAAAGCCTGGAGTTCTCCCCTTTGTATCTTTCTAGAGATCCCAAAGGTATCTCCCTGCCTACCTCAGCTCCACCTAGTCCTAACCTTTTTAGAACTTGGTGCTTATTTTCTCCTTGCTCCCACAAATCTAGTGTGTAGCAAGATTGCTGCAAGGAAACAGGCTGTATGCAACCCTTTCTGCATAGTTTGTCATGGTGTTCTAGAATTCAGTTTCTCAAGTAAGACAAGCAGAATAGCTTGAGCTGGTATTGGATGTAAATTTTTGCTCTGTTGTTTTTCAACATGATAGCAATAAAATCAAAGAAGTGGACAGGTTGTAAGCAGCATTAGAGGTCATTCATTTCCTTACAAGTCACAGTGCAGGTGGAGACCCGCATAATCAGCTTGTTTGAAATATAGAACTTCAAGCCTTGTCTTAGACTTGCTAAATCAGACTCTGTGTTGTACCAAAATCTCTGAGTTGTTTACTTATTTGCAATATGCCTCTTCAAGCCAAGTGACAGCCCACCTGTACTGGATGCTGTAATCACAGGTGTTCACCATCTCATAAGGCAGCTCTCTCTAATTATTTTTAAGCATCCAACTCATTATTATTTTCAGTCTTTGTGTATGTATATGGAATATGTGTGAACACATGCATGTGTATTCATATGTGGCAGCAGACATCCACATGCCATGGTGTGCGTGTGGTCAGAGACAACCTCAGGTGTCAGTCCCTGCCTTTTACTAATTGAGACAGGTACTTTTGTTCAGTGCTATGAATAAGAGACTAACTTCCCTATGAGCAGCTGGCCATCCTCCTGTTTCCTCCTCCCTTCTTACTGCAGAAGCATTAGGAGGGAGAGAGAGAGAGAGAGAGAGAGAGAGAGAGAGAGAGAGAGAGAGAGAGAGAGAGAATGAGAATATGAACAGGAAATGGTTGGGCCTGGCTTTAAAATCCATACCCAGTGATATACTTGCCCTGGTAGGTCTCCTATTCCCTAAATGGTGGTGCTCCCCAAACAGCTCTATCACTGGGGAACAATGTTTAAAGACATGAGCCTATAGGGCATGTGGTGGTTTGTATTATGGAATGTTCCTTTACACTGTGTGAAGATATGTCACTGTGATTGGTTTGATTAAAAAAGTAAATAAGTAAATGACCAATAGCTAGGCAGGATTTTCAAGGCAGAGAGAATGGTGGGAAGAAGAAAGTGGAGTCCCAAGATATGTCGAGAGACTGAGAACAAGTAAGACAGGCAGGAGGTGGGGTAACAAGCCAGGAGCCATGTGGCCACATGCAGATTAATAGAAATGTATTAATTTAAGTTATAAGAAGGAGCTAGGAACAAGCCCACGCATTGGGAAAACTTTCATAATTAATAAGAAGCCTCTATGTGGTTATTTGAGAACTGGCAGGCAGGACCAAGAGGCTTGCTTATACCTTTCAGTAGGAATGGTCACCATAGGCTCATATATTTACATGTGTGGTCATTAGCAAGTGATATTTCTTGACAGGGACTAGGAAGTGTGGCCTTGGCAAAGGAAGTGTGTCACTGGGGGTGGGCTGTGGGGTTCCCAGTGTTTCTCTCTCTTCCTGCTGCCTGAGATCTTGATGTAGAACTATCAACTCCTTCTCCAACACCATGTCTGCCTGCATGTCTCATGCTCCCCACAATGATGATAATGAACTAAACCTCTGAACCTGTAAGCCAGCCCCAATTAAATGCTTTTCTTTATAAGAATCGCCATGGTCAGAGCATCTCTTCACAGCAATAGAACACTGAGTAAGACAGGGAGTTTTTCTCATACATGGGGAAACAAACTCGGGTGCTGAGGCTGAACCCTCTTCCAACCCCCCAAATCACTCTCCATTTGTTTGAGATGGGGATCTCATGTAACTCAAGCTGTCTTCAAACTTGGTATGTATCCAAGGATGACATTAAACTCCTGATCCTCCTGCTCTTCCATGTAAACTCTAGGGTTATAGGCAACCACCACCACACTTGACTTCCAAACCACCACTTAAGATTATGTTAATGCTTTATTTTGCTCAAATGAATCAGTCAATATCCAGACTCATTCACAGTCCATGGATTGTGACCAACTGTGATCTAGATTTTTCCAACCTTATTTGGTAGTGTTCCCTACACAGCAGCGGTAGCCCAACAAAATTGACCTAGCTGTGTTGCATAATAGCCTTTGTGGAAGACTTTATCCTTATTTTCTGCTTCTGTTGACCCTTGACCCTTACCTTATGTAGTTACCAGTCATCATAATATGCGTTCCTTTCCTATATTAATCAGCTTTATTTCTTTTTTATTTTTTTCTCTTCTTTCTTTTTTTATTATTATTTTAATTTTAAATAGCTTATTTTACATGTCAATCCCAGTTCCCTCTCCCTCCCCTCCTCCCGCACCCCCCACCATCCTCCCCAGCCTCCCACCCTATTGCTATTTCCTTCCACATAGAGGATATCTGGAGTCTGTCATTTCACTCAGGGTAGGGTCCAGGCACTCCCCTAAGAGTCCAGGCTGAGAGAGCATCCCTCTTTGTGTTATGAACACACGATGTCTGTTTGTATTCCAGGGATAAACACTGATCCACTGCTCAGGGCCCCATAGGTTGCCCAGGCCTCCTCACTGACTCTCACATTCAGGGGGTCTGGATCAGTCCCATGCTGGCCTCCCAGTTGTCGGTCTGGGGTCCAAGAGCTCTCCCTTGTTCAGATCAAATCAGCTTTATTTCAATTTAAGTATGATAAGGCCAGCAGACTAAAGGAAGTTTGCCCCTGGAAAGCTAGTTTGTGGATCATAATTCCCTAAAGGCACCAGGGCCTGTGAGAAAGGACTGAATCAGAGGTGGGGGGGGGAACCTTTAGGCAATAGCCTTTGATGAGGTTGCTGTGGGGAAGGAGCCAGTGAGGCTGAGTAAGCAGACTTGGAATTGGCTAGTTTGAGCAACTTTACTCAGTTCTGTAGGCTATGAAGGATGTACCATGGTGTCTGGTACCTGGTTCTAAAATTATATGTTCCAAGGCAGATGAGTACCTGCTTGAAGTAGGAAAGCCCGATAAAGGGGTCCCCTCTGGGACCAGCAAAACATCAGATGTCAAACCATCAGAAAGTAGAAAATAAAGGACTTGGTCAATACACTCCTCTAAGAACTTAGGAGTGCTCCTGTCTTGACCTATGGTGAGAATATTTGTCTTGTACTTGCTACAAATTTGACACAATTCTTTTTTTAACAAGATTTATTTCTTTTATTTTATGGGTACTTTGTCTGTGTTCATGTACGTATGCCATATTCATGTCTAGTACTCCAAACGAGGCCATTGATTTCCTGAAATTGCAGTTATGAATGGTTGTGAGTGCTCAGAATCAAGCCCAGGTCCTTTGCAAGAGCAGCAAATGCTCTAAAGCACCAAGCCAACTCCAGATAATTCAGCCCTCTCAAATGGTACTTCGGCTCACACTCTCTATGGTAACGATGTGTAGGGTACAATAGGTTCTGAGAAGATTGATGGGAGGAGCTGTAGCGATCACAAAAACGCCCTCCCCAAGCCTGCACCCCAACCCCATCTTTAAGCTAGCAATGCTCTCTAGACATTAGATCTAGGTTTTAATTCATCAACCAAAATGTTCTGTGATGACAAAATTAGTGAGCTCCAGTTGAAAAGTCACATGATTCTAAGTTCTGCAAATAGTGTCTCTTCAGGGACTCTAACTACTTTGATAAATTCTTTTCCTCTGGGAGAAAATCCAGGTCACATGATCTGCATGGTGCATGACTTTGCCAAAAGCATGGCAAGCATTCACTGCCATGCTGTGGAACATGATATATGTGACCACTCCCATAGGTACACACTCATGCACTCACATTTATAGGTACATACAAGCTTATATACATAGATACACACACACACATAGATGTGCTCACATTCTTAGGCATACACACAAAGATACATACATATAAGTGTGTGCTGACACCCATAGGTACACACATAGATGCGTGCACACACCTGTGCTCACATTTATAGGTGTACACAAATGCTCACACGCATACATGCATTGTACTCATAGATTTACACACACACGTGTGCTCACATTTATAGGTGTACACAGATGCTCACACGCATACATGCATTGTACCCATAGGTTTACATACACACACACACACACACACACACACAGATATGCACATGTATGTTCACATTCATTTGTATACACACAGTTCAGGCACATAGACCCATGTACATTCTCGTGATTCTCCTGCCTCTGCCTCCTTCAGCAAATCCTACCGGCGTGCGCCACCACAACTGGCCCATGTACATTCTCTATATCAACTCCATGAAGGCTGTGGGAATATCACAGAAGAAGAGGTGAAAAGAATGTATGAGTTGGAGGGAGCTGGGGAGGCAGTGTGGAATGCTCATCTCTAGGCATGACTTGGCTATAACACTCTTAAATTCCCAGTGGCAGTGATTAGCCTCAATATTTGTACAACATCAACATCTTTTCTCAGTGTGGAGGAGCTCAGGGGACCCCACCTCTCCCTAGAGATATACATAGAGCTAATGGGAAAAAGAAGACATTTTCTTGAACGCTGTAGCCGCTAGTAAACTGTCCATATTCCTGTAAACAACCTTAATGAAACTCCTTGGATCACATACCCAAAGTAAACAAAACACGGAAGCAGAAGGAGGAGTAGATGGGAATAGAGAGGGGAATCAGTGAGATAGAGAGAAGGACAAGACAGGATCGAGGGTGAGAATATGATTGAAATACATTATTATGTGTAAGAAAATGTCACAATGAAACCCACCATTACATATAATTAGTATATGCCAATAAAAAATTTTTTTTGGTTTTTCGAGACAGGGTTTCTCTGTCTTGTTTTGGAGGCTGTCCTGGAACTCACTCTGTAGACCAGGCTGGCCTCGAACTCACAGATATCTGCCTGCTTCTGTCTCCCGAGTGCTGGGATTAAAGGTTTGCACCACCAATGCCCGGCTTCAATAAAAATATTTTTGAAAAAAGAATAACCTTGTAGTTGAAAAACCAAAAGGCAACTAATATAAAACTTTGGGTTGTTTATGATCATCCGCCATTTAGAAGTTTTTTCTACCTAGTGTGCACTTGGTGGCAGGCCCAGTACATCTCAGGTAAATGCTCATATTCTTTCAGAAAATTTATATTTAAAATACAGCATCAGGGCCGGCCGTTGTTGGCACACGCCTTTAATCCCAGCACTCGGGAGGCAGAGGCAGGCGGATCTCTGCGAGTTCCAGGCCAGCCTGGTCTACAGAGCCAGTTCCAGGACAGCCTCCAAAACAATACAGAGAAACCTTGTCTCAAAAAAAATACAACATCAGGGGCTGAAAAGGATAGGATGGTGATTAAGAGCCCTGGCTGCTCTTACAGAGAGTATCCAGGTTCAATTCCCAGTACCTACAATCCTCTGTAAACTTAGTCTCGTGGGATCTGATGCCCTCTTCTGGCCTCTGTAGGCATTGCATTCATGTGGTGATCAACAAGCAGGCAAGACATAACATACCCACGTAAAAATTAATACATTAAATAAAGTACTGCAGCTTGTCTCCTTTTGTTTATTTCTTTGGTTGGTTGGGGTTTTTTGTTTTTTTATTTTGTCTTGTTTTGTTTTGAGAGTGACTCTCTCTGTATAACCCTGGATGTCTTGGAACTCACTGTTGTCAGTGAACCCATAGAAATGTGCCTACCTCTATCTCCTAAGGCTGGAATTGCAAGCAAGTACTACCACACCTGGCTGAAACATTTTCCACCAAAGAATAATAAAATATTCCATAGACATTATCTTATGCTTTCTTTAAAAGATTTATGAGAAGGATAAATAATAACAAATTGATGTTGTTTTTTAAAGATTTTTCTTTTTTTATGTACGTGTATGTGTGTGCCTGCTTGTGTGTATGTACATCACAAGTGTTCAGGTGCCCAAGAGAGTGTCAAACCTTCTGAAACTGGAGCTATAGCCAATTACAGGCTACTGAATCTTGGTTCGAGGAACTAAACCTGGGTTCACTTCCATCTCTCCAAGCCTTCATACTGTGTTTTCCAAGGAAAGAAACAGAGGCTTGGAAGAGGAGATCAGCTTATGAAAGACTATACAGAAGCAGTAGCAGTGGATGACTTGGCGTCAGAACTTCTCAGCATGACTGTACTGCTGAAGACACCACACACTTTGGTCACATGGCATGGAGAAACCCAATTGCCACTGGCTAGAGAGTTTCTCCCCTGCTGGCCAGCTTTCATGGTGCTGGAAGATGCTGTGTAAGCTCCTAGCAAGGAAAAAAGTCACCAAAAGTCCTACCCAGCTGAGAATGCTGTGAAATGCAAAAGATGCCAGAGTGGCAAGATGCACCCATGGTGTAATAGTGGCTTGAACGTTATGGGGGTAACTAAGCACTTTATGATGGGATCTATAGTCTACTGTACAGGAGAAAATGCTAATCTGAAAAATATAACCCTCCTCAAATACCAACAGTTGTGGAGCTCACAGACCCCCATGGGTGAACGTATTATTGTTATTCTGCTAACTGAATATAGTATCAGACTGCCTATTCTAAATTTGTGTCTTTCTACCCATAGATTACTGCAACTCTTGGACCTAACTGAAGAAGTTTTTTGTTGTTGTTGTTGTTCAGCGGATGGCGGTTAATGCAGACGGTTAGCAACTGGTCAAAGTTTAGAGGATAAATGCCAGTGAGGTGCTCAGTCACAAAAAGATACAGCTGTATAATACCTCCTCCCCAAAGCTCAAGGGCCAAAAAGATCAGAAGAACCAGAGATTGGGGCTGTCTGGAGACGTGAAAGGACCGCCTTATTCACACGTTCATAGCAGCTGCGGTTTCCTGAAGACCTGCACAGGGCAAGCCAATCAGCAGTCTAGGATGCAGTGAGAAGCGGTTCCTAAGCCCCACCCTAAACTAAGGAGCTATAGACGGTAGATGAAATCTGAGGGAAAGAGGGTCAGTTTTCTCTAAGGATGTGCTCCTCCTGGTAGTTTGACCTCCGTTCACTGGAACAGCACAAGGAGTCTGTGGCAGAGGGTTCCGGGTGCCTGGGATGAGCTAAAGCGAGCTTTGCGTGAAAGAGCCGTAATGAAATCTAACACTTTGCAGTCTAATTTTCAAAGCTTTTAAAGAAAAGGATTTCAGGCACTCTGGAGGCAGAGACAGGTCGACCTCTATGAGTTCAAGGTTGCCCTGATCTACAGAGCGAATTCCAGGACAGCCAGAGCTACAGAGAGAAACCTCGTCTTGAAAAACTGAGAGGGGGAGGAGTGGAGGGAGGGAAGAGAAGGGAGGGAAGGGAAAGATAGAAGTATTTCATATACAAAAACAAAACAAACAAAGCAAAACAAAACAACCCAGTCATTACTTTATTGCTACTTTTAATTGATGCCTGGACAACAGGTGTGGGTGATCAGCTCAAAGGAGCAAATGACCAGCCGCACCTGAGAGGCTCGTGCTGTTATTCTGGCACCTTCAAGTAGTTCCTGGCATATGTAACCTTTATCTACCAAGGCTGAGCTAGACAACAGCCAGCTGAAAAGGGCACAGCAATTTATATCTCAAAGGAAAATAAGATATGCGCTGAAAATAACCACCCTCTCATTTCCAATTTTTTATTACGTTTTACGTTTACTTCGAGGCTGGAAGAAAGGCTATTTGCACCAAAGAGGAAGTGTGTGTGTGTGTGTGTGTGTGTGCGTGTGCGTGCGTGTGCGCGCGCGCCGCCATTCTAAGCCAAGTAGATATAAAAATTAAGCAAACCCCTTGAACTACTCTCACATGTGGTGAGGCCTCCATTTGAGTTCAAGGTGTGTTCACTCGGAGATCCAGTCATCTCTCAGTGGAAGCGAAGAACTGGAGACCCAACACTTGGTAAGAGTCTCCCTGCACACGACACTATAGACCACTCTCCTGGAGCAGGAGTGCCCTCCAAAGACGCCAGAGACAAAATCCTCTCATTTGGTTAGAGTAACAAGACAGGATGCGGGGAAACGGCAAGGGCATATCCCTCAAGGGCAGAGCCAGACACAAACGCTAGCAGCAGCATCAGGCCGCATGGTTGGAGGCAGAGCCACCATCTTCTGTGGTCATGTTATGTCATTATGTGAAGACGCTGACGTTTCTATGGTGGCCATTGTCATATAACCTGCAAGATTTTCACATAGATGCATGACAAAGAAAACTGACTTGCCCTTTAAAATTTCACAGTCCACATTTCACAGTCTTATTTCCAATAAACACATTTTGCTTTCTTGCTACGACAACGGTATGCCCACCTCTGTATAGGAGGAATGTGCCCTCTCAGTTTTGCTTTGCTTTGTGGTGGTTTTGGAGACAAGGTCTCATGTAGCCTAGGCTGGCCCAGAACTCATTATGTAGCTGAGGATAATCTTGAGCTCCTGATTCCCTGCCTCTGCCTTTCTGGCACTGGGCTCGCAGTCAAGCACCACCGTGCCTGGTTTAAGCAATGCTCAGGACACAGCTGGGGGCTTCGTGTGTGCTAGGCGAGCGCTCTACCAACTGTGCTACCTCCCTAGCCCTCACAGACTCTGTGGAAAGGGCTATAAATGTGTTGATGTTTTATGTCATATGGGTCTCTGTGGCATATTTTTAGTTGTCTTTTAAACAACTTTGTTATTTATTGCCCAATTTATTTGTCTTGTTTATTTTTAAGTGTGTGTGTGTGTGTGTGTGTACTTAAGTACACTGGCGTGCAGGTGCCTCCAGAGTCCAGCAGAGGGTGTTGGATTCCTTGGAACTGAAGCTACAGATGGTTATGAGCCATGTGACATGGGGACTAGGAACCAAACTCCCATACTCTGTAAAAAGCAGTATGGCCTCTTAACTGCTGAGCTGTATCTCCAACCCCACCACTCTTTAAATATTTGAAACTGTTTTAGTATGTTAATCAACTATAAAAGGACCACAGCAACCTATTCTAGAAGACATTGGTGAAATACTAATTTGGGGAGAATGCTTTGACTGGGTGGAGAGACTTGGTCCCCATCCCCTCCCCACTTTCTTTTGCCCCAGGGATGACCTTTTTTCATCAATCATAAGTATTCAAGATCTGATACATGGAGCTGTGATTACAGTGGATGGAGAAGCCTGCTTCACTTTAGGGGTCCCAGTATTCTGTGATCTGCCATCCAGAATGAGATGCTGGAGTTGGGGAAATAAAGGGTATTTTCCCAATGTCAGGTAACCACGGGTGCATGGGTCTGACACATTGGCTCCTGAACAGTGCACTCATGGAAATGCTAAAGGGAAATACAGGACACTACATGGATATTTGTACTTAGTACTACCTGAGAATTTGATTGCTTCGGGAGTCTGAGGTTCTACAGGTGTGCTGTGCGGTGGACTGTGGATAGTCTACTAGAAACTCAAGTGGAAGAAATGTCACGATGGATGTCAGGTGGGAATGGGCAGGAATGTGCTCCCAATCACCTGTGACACTGGTAAAGGCAGGGAAGGGCTCAGGGGAAGGGAACGCAGAGTTGAAGTCCTACCCGGCATTTCCTGATTCTTGTCTCCATAGAAGGCAAAATCCAGAGACGAGACACAGTAAGAAATGGAAAGAAGTTTGTTATAGTATGCACACTCGAATGATAGGTTGAAGAGATGGTGGGTGGGGAGGGAGAGAGATCCTGTGATTTTAGACTGCTCATTTTGTGAACAAAACTGTAGGGGAGGGGAGAATCACTTGCATGTTGGGAAGAGGCAGGGAAATCCAGGAATGGGTTGGCAGTTTTTGTGGAATAGGCTCTGCTCTCCTTTCTATCCCTGTATGTGGCTTTGTGATATAGCATCAGATGCATGATGGGAGCAGGAAGGTTTATAAGGCTGATGATTCGGAGATGCAGTACCATGAAAAGAAGGATGTTGATCTGCCTTGGTTGGCTGGGTTGGTTTCAGCAGCTTTAGGATGGGCTTCACTGGTTGAGTGGTCCTGTGATATCCTGTTTTGTTCTAGCTCCTGGCTGCATCAGCCTTGTGAGAAACAGACCCTGGAAGGAAACTGTGTTTGCAAAGAATGATCAGCTGATTAGAACTGCAGGGATGGAGAGACTGGAATGTTGCAGGTCCACAATCTAATCACTTCTTATCTTGGGTTAGTTTTAACCCTTAATAGCCATTCCTTGGCCATCTCTGTGTCAAGTCTGTTATCCTGTGACTAAAAGATAGAAACCTTTGGAATCTACTGACTTAGCAGACCACTAGGTTCCACCAGTCCAGAGATTATTTTAGGCCTACAGGAGAAATTCCCCCATCATGCTGTAACTCTCCTCTCTCTTGTTTCCACCTATGTACTTTTAAAATGCCTTGATTTATAACATCCTAATTTCTTTTATATAAACTCCATGGAACTGTTTCTACATTGAAACATTATATTTGGGGAGAACCTCATGTATTATCCTGGGTCATGATGATACATGACCTATTTGCTTTAGAATAAACTATGACTTTTATTCTTTTGAGGTGAGGGTTGTTTTTTTCAAAGATAGCCTGCAACCACAAAGTAGTCTGCCTCTTCCCCACTATGACTTCCTAGCACACCTCCACAGGACCTGGCCCCGGGAATAAAGTAGAAGGAAAATTGATGGTGGGGACCAAGCCAGAGGAGTACTATTTCCTATTGTTACAATGGGCAACTCCAGAAAAGGGCCTGGAGAAACATAGCTCCCACAGGTTTGTTCTTTTTGTCCTGGTACTGTTTTCCTCTCACATAAATCAAAATCACTTCCAAATCAGAGAATGATGCTATGTGATCAGGAGACCAACACGCAGGTTCTAGCCAGGCTCCCTGAGAGAGGTATGACCTTGGGAGAGTCGCTTAGCCCCCTGACCTCAGCTTGATCTTCCTCTGTTTTCTGAATTAAAAGAGAAAATGTAAGTGTGTTGTATACTAACTATATTAAAACTGTTCATTTGTAGGGGAGTGGGGCATGTTTTTAATCCCAGTACTCAAGAGGCAGGTGGATCTCTGAGCTTAAAGTGAGCCTGGTCTAGATAGGGAATTCCAGGCCAGCCAGGACTACGTAGTGACAGTCTGTCTCTATTTTCTTTTAAGTTATTAATTAACTAGTAGTTATTTTAATGTTTCCTGATCATGGAACCACGTCTTCTGAAGGGAGCTGTGGTGAAGGTAAACCAGCAGTCACAGAACAGGTCGTTAAGAGACTAGGTTGTGAGATGATTCGACAGACTTATTAGACTTCCTAGGGGAGGCCTTACCCTCTCCAAGGAGCAGATGGGAGTGGGGAGGGAGAGGATAAGAGAGAGGAGGAATGTTAAAAAATAAATTAATACAAAAATAATTGATGATAAAAAGGGAGAGAGAAAAGAAACTGGGTTGCCATGAGACTGCAAAGGACTGACATTTCCATAAAGATGAGAACCTAGATCACAGCTCCATGTAAATACAATTCATCAAGCAGAGGGGAGAATGTGCTCAGGGGTTCTTGTCCCTCTCCCCTTCTTCGGGGGATCATGTGTTCTTCTCTTGAGGAGGGGGGAGGAGAACTGAGACAGGGATGGAATAGAGGAGGGCAAGAAAGGAGATGCCTTGATAGAGGGAGCCAGTATAGGTTTGGAGAGAGGTCTGGCACAGGGGAAATGTTAGGGGATCCACAGGGATGACCCCAACTAAGAATCTAGGCAGTGATGGAGAGGCTGCCTTTGATGCCTCTCCCCTATAATGAGATTGATGACTACCTTGGTTGCCATTCCTAGAGCCTTCATCCAGTAGCTGATCAAAGCAGAAACAGGCACCCACAATAAACACTGAGCCATGTTCCTGGAATCCAGTTGTGGAGAGGGAGGAGGGATGAGCAAAGGAGCCAAGATGGTGCTGGAGAAACCTGTAGAAACAGTTGACTTGACCTAGTGAGAGCACAGAGACCCTAGTCATAAAACTGGGGAACCAGCATTGGACCTAACCAAGCCCTCTGAATGTGGGTGCCAGCTAGGAGGCCAGGGCAGTCTATGGGACCTCTAACAGTTGAGTCAGTGTTTATCCCTAGAGCACAAATGGACTTTGGTAGCTCATTCCCTATGGAGGAATACTATTGCAGCCCAGATATGGCAAGGAGGGCCTGCGCCCTCCCTCAAATGATGTGACAGACTTTGATGGTCCCCCGTAGAGAGCCTCACTATCCCTGGCGAATGGGTGGGAGGTGGGTTGAGGGGTTGGTGTGGAGCATGGGAGGATGGGAGGATGGGAGGGCTAGGCAATGGGGGGAGTGATGTGTAAATAAGAGTGCTTCTAAAAGAAGAAGGAGGAGGAGGAGGAGGAGAAGGAGGAGGACAAGGAGGAGGAGAAGGAGGAGGAGGTGAAGGAGGAGGAGAAGGAGAAGGGAGAAAAAAAAGCAAAGCTGGGACATCAGTAATTCAACCCAATTCGTTTCTTGGTGACACTGGACCTCCCTACTCCTTAATGAGTTGTACAGGCCCTCTGTGTCTCAAAATTACCCGTGAAAGGTGGTTATGGAGCACAGGGAGGGAAAAAAATGGAACATGCCTGACTGTCATTGGTCAAAGTTAATATTGCAGAAGTTTGTATTCCCAAGGTTTGGGGAAAGCAAAGCCCAGTGCCCCCACCTACCCTCCATCTCCGCCCAGTGCCCCCACCTACCCTCCATCTCCGCCCAGTGCCCCCACCTACCCTCCATCTCCCCCCAGTGCTTTACATAATGCCACTGAGCTGGGTTGTGATGGATACAATGGGTTCATAGCCAGTTACCAAGGTCTTTACAGTCCTAATGGGTAAAACAGACCTATGCCAAAGGGCAGTCCCCACTGACAAGGGCTGAAAAGTTGCCAATGATAAGGTAGGAGTTTTCTCTTCACTGAACAAGTACCAAGTTCCAGAAGAAGCCTGACAATGTATAAAAGCAGAAGCAAAGCAACTGCTGTTGGAAAAAAGAAGGAATTTCCAGATAGACAAGCAGGAACATGAGTGTGAGCTATCGGGGGTGACTAAGAAAGGACAACAAATGATTTTCAGAGTAGGAATAGTATTGTCAAAGGGAAGGTGTATAAAATAATCAGTCTAGGGAGTGGAAAGCATCACCTTGCAAGGAATTGTGGAACAAACACACAGTGGTCTCCACCATAACCACCCAAACACTATATGCAGCACATTGGGAGAGATTTTACTATACGCATATACACAAACATCATAATGGAGAGATGGCTAATTGCATCATTTACTTATTTATTCAATTAACTGAACAAATACTTGTGTGTGTGTGTGTGTGTGTGTGTGTGTGTGTGTGTGTTAATTGTCATCAAGAGTTAAACTGCAGAAGATAGGCCCTTGGCCTTTGATGAAGCTGCTTTCCTTGGCTTTTGCTACACAGGGATGTTTTAGAAGCTGCTCCTAGGTCCCTGTCAGTTCCTCTAAGTTTACAGTTTGGTTAGAAGGGAACCTATACTTATAAGTATATATTTAATTCCTGTGTTCCTCCAAACATGGATCCATTAATTCTTATTCCATACATACACCTCTCACATGTGCCATCTGTGAAGTCAGCATGGGAATTTGTTAATTAAATATTGACTCTTGGAACATTTTTAAACACTAACAAACTTAGTCATAAACAGACAACTGCCCGTTTCCTGACTCCAGGCAATGCTAATGCTCATTCAGCTGCTCCTCCTGTGAGGAAAGGAAATGTGTGGGAGGATTCTATAATTTTGCCTATCATCAGTTGAACTCTCGTGAGTGCAAGGGATTCTCGTGAGCCTTTGGATTTGACAAAGCCAGTTTGTCCCAGTGGGTTTACACAAGGGAAGGAAGAGGAGAGACCATGTGGAGATGAAGTAGAGTCACCCCAGTGGGCTCTTGCTTTCCCAGCTCAGGACCTCTAGTGCAAGTTGACAAATTCTTTGACCCTGGCCAAAGAGTCTGCAATCTGGAGTCCTCCTCCCCACTTCATTGTCCTCCCACCACTCAGATCCTTTCTACCCTCTTTTCTGGGTAGAAGGGGAGGGGGGCTTGGGTGGAACTTCCACCATAATTGTCCAGATTCTTTGAGTATATGGATGCCAGGAGCTTTCACCCTAACACAGACTGCCTTTGAACTTGTGATCCTTCTATCTCAGCCTCGAAAGTGGGGGGATTACAGGCAGGATTACACCTGGCAAGAGTTATGTCCTAATGCCCTATATCACAGCATGGTGTCTATAGCTCACAGTAACCTAATATACACTTTATAATATACAACTAGTGGAGAGAAATTCAAGGTTTTCCAATACAAAGAAATAGCAGAAACTGAAGGCAATGGAAACAGTAATTAACCTAATCTGATCGTTACCCATTGTGTATGTGTATTATTTATTCAACCACAGCCTATGAGCACATACAGTTATACATCAATTCAAAATGAACCGATAAGAACAGGGGGGTGGTC
This sequence comes from Mesocricetus auratus, assembly GCF_017639785.1. Taxonomy (NCBI): domain Eukaryota; kingdom Metazoa; phylum Chordata; class Mammalia; order Rodentia; family Cricetidae; genus Mesocricetus; species Mesocricetus auratus. Next base: position 44,002,702 of record NW_024429192.1, read on the forward strand.
AAGAGCATCACAGGGAAACCCACAGAGACAGCTGACTCTCAGGAGAGTTCACTGAGACTAGACTGACAGCTGGGGAGCCTGACCACCTGCATGTAGACGACAGCTGGGCAGCCTGGTCTGTTTGTGGGACCAATGGCAGTGCATGAGCTAGCCCATTCCATATGGTGGGATGCCGTGCTCAGCCTTGATGCAGCAGGGATGGTCTTGATCCTGACTCAACTTAAAGTGCCAGGCTTTGCTGACGCCCCATGAGAGACCTTAGGCTTTCTGAGGAGTAGATGTGAGGTGGATTGGGAGAAGGTGGGGAAGGAGAGAGGAAGGGAGGGAGGGAGAACTGTAGTTGGTATGTAAAATGAATTAAAAATTTTTTAAATGAGCAGGGCAGTGGTGGTGCACACTTTTTTGTTTGGTTTGGTTTCGGTTTTGGTTTTTTGAGACAAGGTTTTTCTGTATTGTTTTGGAGGCTGTCCTTGAACTGACTCTGTAAACCATGCTGACCTCAAACTCACAGAGATCTGCCTGACTCTGCCTCCCAAGTGCTGGGATTAAAGGCACGGTGTCGAACACTTTTAATCACAGCATTCAGGAGGCAGAGGCAGGTGGATCTACATGAGTTCGTGGTCAGACTGGTCTACAGGGCAAGTTCCAGGACAGCCAGAGCTGTTACACAGAGAAACTGTCTCGAAAGAAAAAAAATTCCTAAGAGTTAAAGCCATGATGCGTGAGAAGTGCTTAGCCACCGTTCACCTCAGAGCACCAGCATTATGTTGCTGATAGAGTGCTGTGCTTACAGCACAGTAGGACCTTTATCTTCACAATTCTGAGAACAGAGCTCAGGGTTTTGTGTATGTTAAGTATGCTATACTGAGCTACACCTCAAATAGACAGACAGCTACAGAGAGGTCATTTGCTCTTAAGTTTCTTTATAATACATTATAACTATAATTATTTTATTTGTTTGAACTTTTACTTTGTCTAATCTACAAATTAAGCTTTATTACTGGCCATAGTGGTGCACATCTTTAATTCCAGCACTCGGAAGGAAGAGACAGGTTGATCTCTTTGAGTTCAAGGCTAACCTGGTCTACACAGTGAGTTCCAGCATAGCCAAAACTATAGAGTGAGACCCTGTCTCAAAAACAAAAATAAATTAAAAAGTAAAAATAAATTAAGGTTTACTATGTGTACACAGTATAGAAAAATTGTGTTATGAGGTTGCATGATTAACACAATTGCAGGCACCGACTGTAGTCTTAGAACTTACATCCAGAGGATAAGGGGAGCCTACTCTGTCATACCTTTACTCAAGTGTACTCAGTCTTTATCCTATATATCCTTCGTTGACAAGACTCTGACATACTCTAACTGAGTGTACTTACCGTTAAGCAGGGTGTTCTGATCGCCTGTTTATCCTGCCTCCACAAACACAATTCAAGCCTCAGTGTTATCTCTGGATATCCATCACTCTGCTTGTCAAGTACTTATGTGTAAAGGTGATAAAGCAATCCTGAGCAAAAGAAACTTCCTTCAGAGATCCGTAACTTAATAAATAAGGGTAGTAGTTGCAGGAAAAAATCTATTTCATAGATTAAAATCAAGAGGAAAGGAATTTCTGTTAAGAAAGAGGGAACTGGAGAGCAGCCACTAGCAAGATAAATGATAAGGCAGCAATTAGTGAGGGGTGAGCACTTCCCTGAGGCACAGTCAGCCAAATAAATGTGATGCTTATATCGGAAGACCTGAGCACCTGCAGATAATCCTTCAAGTCATTGAGTAAACAATCTCAGGTAAAGCTTGTGTTTCTTGAACATTTGCTAAGCTCCAGATCCCTACATAAACTTTACATGAATATTTATCCTTTTATTTGTTTACTTATTTGTGGTACAGGGTCTTAACTCTAGGACCTCACACTTGGCAAACAGTGCTGAAAGACATAGCAACATTCCAGCACATTCATTTGCTTTATGTTAGTTGTTAGTTAGTTAGTTTATTGAGACAGGGTCTTGCTAGGTAACCCAGGCTGTTTTTGAACTTGTGATCCTCTTTCCTCAGCCTCCTGATTGCTGGAGTTACAGGTGTGTGCCCCAATACCCAATATAATTCATTTAATCTCCTCACAACATAATCACATCATGCAACTGCCATTATTATCTCTGAAAAGCAAAGCAACAGTCATGATCACATCACTAGGAAGCGAGGAAGCCATGAGCTAAGCACAAACAGTCAGTTTGAAGCATACTGTTTGTCATTTTTAAATTAAAACTTTATTAGTATATACTTCACATGATGTAAGCTATTTTAAAAGCATAAAATTCAGTGATTTATTTTTGAGGTTGTGTGGCTATTACTGTCCTGACATTTAGAACTTTTTCATCACTTCAGATGACACCCCATATCCATTTCCTTCACTCTCCATTCCTCTAGCTCCCCAACCCTAGGAACCACTTGCACCTCTGAATGTATTTAGCTATTTGGGACCTTTAGAATGGATGGAACTGTACAATATACGCCCCTTTGTTATTAATAAGCCATATGTCAGCAATCGGTTTCTTGTGTAACATTCCATTGAGTACACCACATTATGTACCTGTTTTATGTTTGTGTGGTTTAGATTCCTAAAACTGTGGACATATGTTTTCATCCCTTTTGGGTTTGTACCGAGGAGTAGAATTGCTTTGTCATCAGGTAACTTGATGTTTAACATATTAAGGAATGAATATTTTTAATCACTGCACTTTCTGATACCTGAAGGCTATCTCTTGGAAGATCTGATAATGTCATCATTGCCAAGGAAATCAGACTCAGACTATCAATGGATGTCTCTTGTGTTCTAAAATCTTTGTAGTTTCATGTAGTTTAGTGTACTATTTAGTCTACTTTTTAAAACTTGACTTTAATTGATTCACAACATGCATCCTGATCCCATCCATCTCCCGATCTCCTCATCTCACACACACACACACATTAAATCCATCCTTACCCCTTGCAACCTCCCCACAAAACAAAACAAAATTTAAAAGAAAACTCAGAAAATCAAAACCCAAACCATACAAACAAAACAAAGCAAAGCAAAACACGGTAGAAAAAATTTCATAGTGGAAGCCGTGGTGTGACTTCAGTCTTTCGTCCTCTGATTTGCAAGTGTACACTGCCAGGAGTCCTCAGGCCTCTGTCCTCTAGCACACCATCAACAATGGGCTCTCACCAGGGCTAACCTGGACTTCCCACCACTGCCATTATCTCCTGCCCTGGAGATCCTTGTGGTAACTAACACAGGCCAAGGACTTCAGCACAGACCCCAGCTGCAACAAGACCACCCACAGACCCAAAAATGGCCCTCAGCAGCAACTTGGGCCCAGAAGTCACCATGGCCCTGGTGGCAGCACAGGCCACCCAGAACAGTATGGCACTGGCAGCCACATGGCCCTCAGATACCAGCATAGTCTCAGGTGGCTGAACAGTCCCTGAGCATCTGCAGAGCCCTCGGTAGCAACAGGAACCACAGACATCAACCCAGACCCTGGCTGCTATAGGGTGGCAGACCTAGACATGACCCTCAACAGCAATCCTGGGCCTGGGTGACAATGCAAGCCATCCAGATCAGGTTGGCCCCAGTGAGGACATAGTGCTCCGATATCCACATGGCCACAGGTTGAGGCCCAGATCTCTGGCATCGTGTGGCTTTTGTGGTAACGTAGGCCATGGACATCAATATAAACCCAGGCTATGATAGGACCATGGACCCATCCTGGTCCTAGGAAGTAGCCTGGGCTCACATGTCACCATGGCCCTAGGTGGCGGTGCAGGCCACCCAGTTTGGCAAGGCCCCCATGGCAGCATGTCCCTTGGACATGAACATGGCCCCAGGTTGTGGGTCTGACCCGTGGCATTGATGACCTTCGATGGTATCAGGACATAGACCAGAGCCTGGCTGTAACAAGGCCACAGACCCAGACCCAGTCTCCAGCAGCAGCCCTGGCCCAGACAACACCATGGTCCTGGGTGACAGTGGTGTCCATTCAAACTGCCAAGGCCCATCTGCAAGCAGAACAGCCCTTGGACACCAACATGATCACAGGTTGTACCTAAACATTGGGCAACCGTGTGGCCTTTGGTGCCAACATGAGAAGTTGAACATCAACACGGACCTCAGCTTGCTAGGACCATGGACCAAGACATGGTTGGCAGCAGCCTGGGTCCAGATATCACCATGGTCCAGGTGGCAGCTCAGGCCACCCTATTCGGCGTGGCCCCTGTAGCAGTGTGGCCCTCCGACACGGATATGGCCCCAGGTGGTCTGGACTACAGGCTTCTGCACTGCCCTCAGTGGCGACAGGAGTCACAGACATCATCCCAGACCCCTTCAGCTGTCTCAGGGCCTCGGACCAAGACTTGGCTTTTGGCTATAGTTCTGGCCAGGACATCAACCTGGACTCAAGTGACAAGCCAGGCACTCACGTCAGCATCCTCACCTCTTCAGATCGGCCTCTCTTCCTAGCCCATGAACCGCTCCACTGCTCTGTCTCTTCTACTTCTCCACCCACCCTGCACTCACTCACCATAATGGTATCTGACTGCCTGATACCAAGAGCTCCAGGAGAGCTCCTGGTTGTCTCTGAACTGCTGCTGGAGTCCTCCCGTGGGCCAGGGCTAGAAATCCAGGGCTTTGCTTGGTCGAGTCTTGCTCACCCCAGCTGCATGGCATGGGGTGGAGCTGTTGCTGAAGTACTCTTATTGGCTGCAGCTAGAAACCCCAGGCTGCATAGTGTACTGTTCTTATGACATAAAATGGAACATGAATAATTGTAAGCTTAAGTGAAAAACCATTATTGAATGTATACTATGTGCCAAGAGCCCTTATGAGATACACTAGGGATTCAGAAAAAATAAATGTATTGTTTCCACTGTGTCTTCTTTTAACACAATTGGTTGAGCATCTAGCAAGAGGCACTCACCAGGGCTAGGCAGGTAAGTCTTGAAATAGCACTTGGAAAATCTGAGAAAGTGATGTATGGAGAAGAGAACAATTGAGACAAGCCAAGGGAAACCCATAGTGTTCTGAGACTATGGTTCAACTGGTGGCAATGTGGACTTCCTGAGTTACAGAGGGATGAAGGAGGAAGAGGTGGGCTCACCTCTCCATCTGACTGGCATTTTTTTCTGCCTTCTCAGTGTGAGCTTCAGCAGGACTTGAAATGACTGGTGGGAAGGCTGGGCAGGACACTAGAAAAGCCCAGACAGCAACAATGTCCTACTTGCAGAGCAGTGGCTGGCTCATAGCTCCTCCTGGGTTGTATTCATGGAAACTGAAAGTCAGATTAAGCAGCCACAGACCCATGGGAAGGAGCCCAGTGATTCTAGAGAGCTTCGTGCAGACATGCTAGAAGCAGGAAACACAGCAGAAGGAAGAACAAAAGGTCAAGGGTATTATCCATGTTGTTTACTACTCATAGAGACAGACACCTGACTCTCACCAAGGCTACTGTGCTGGTGGTAGGACTCACCCCATGCAAGTGCAGATCTCTGACTGGGAAGAAAGACTATCAAGATTAACTGAAGGACACCTAGATTGTTAAATCTCACCTCCAGCTAGCCTAATATCCTCTGCTTAGTGTTAGTGATTCCAGAACACCATATTATTGAAGGATATTTGATCACCCAGATTTCATTATTTACTTGAAAAACCTGTTTGTAGTTATGGTGTGGTTCAACTCTACCACACATCTTTAATCCAAGAGCTTTCTACTTGAATATTGTAAACCGAATTAAGTAAAGTCAACCACATAGGTCAAGAGGCAGAGCAAGCAACCAGCTGATAGAAGCTGGTCAGGAAAACCAAAAGATACACAGTAAGGAGGGACTTCTGAGTTTGAGATGGTATAGGAAGAAAGGGAATATGGGATTCAGCAGAGGAGGACGGTCAGCTGGGTGCTCTCTCTGTCTCTCTGAGCTAGCAGGTTTTCACCCCAGGATCTAGCTGCTGAGTCTTTATTGGTAAAATTGAACAATTGAAACTTTGATTTAAAAAAAGCAAACAAACAAAAAACAGCAGTACATTTTGGTGAAATTTAACTTTACCTTTTGTGTAATTCTATTGAATAATTTGGAAATTTAAATAGCTTTCCAGCCAAATTTCAACACATGTGTCTTTACCATTTCTAAGTGTTACGGTGACTTCAAAGAAAACAATTATTGATTCTGAAGCAGTGAGGTACAGTTGAATTGAATTTTTTTACTCTAAGGGTGGATTATTGTTTTTATAACACAAATGCTGATTTTGGAGTAAACATTATCTCCATTCTATTCAATTCAGGTTATATAGCAAATTAAAAAAGGGAAAACAATGATCTTGTTGAGGCTACCGGAGTGTGGACAATCAAGTGACAAAACATTTGGCATCACTGAGAATTTTTATGGACCTAAAATGTACCATTTTATGAAGATATAAAAAAAGACAAGAGACAAATGTAGCCGTGGATTGCCATGGTACGTGACTTGAAGGAACAGGATGGGAGCCAGCCTAGCCAGAGCTAATTTGTCAGGCAGGGGGTAGGGGGGGTGGACAGGACACAGGATGGACACGACCACAGAGTAAGGTTATGCCAGGCAGGAGGTGGAACGACTATACTGATCAGATGGAGATTTAAAAGGCTCCGTAAGCGTAGAGCTAAAGAAGGTGGGTAGGGCGACAGTAGTCTAACAGGACTGTACAGCACCATCCTGGAGCACTGGAAACTGCCACTTCACGTTCACAGAGGGCTGTTGTGTGACCCTCACCTGTGAAGCATCCTCGATGCCCAGCAGGATGCCAGTAACCCTGATAGATCTCTGTTCTGAGAGCCAGCCACCAAAGCTAACAACCTCTCTCTGCTCTGCAGAGCACTTGAGCTGCTCCCTATAGGTGGCACCACCTGGCCTCTGAAAAGAGCCATTAAAAACCCAGAGCCAGCCATGATCCCCCACAGAGATGGCTGATGGAAATGGAGATTGTTCAGAGGGGAGCACCTCCTGGGATGCAGAGCTCTGTGGACCCCTTTCAGGCACAGGATGAACCATCATCATTATCCATTCCTCCTCCTGAGTCAGGTTCAGATCACACTCCAGGCCACGATGGGAACCTGGCAGAAGTGAAGGTCTGGCTCTTTGTATCAGAATTAGCTTCTCTCTCACAGATCTATCCTTCAATGATGGCTCTTGTGGTGGAAAAATCACATCAAGAAAGAAGGAAGGAGGGAGAGAGGGAGGGAGGGAGGGAGGGAGGGAGGGAGGGAGGGAGGGAGGGAGGGAGGGAGGGAGGGAGGGAGGGAGGGAGGGACATGGTAGGCAGGCAACTCCTACAGAAGACAATGTGAAATTTATGCCACTGATACTCTTCGTGAGTCAGCTGAATGGTATAGTAGCTTGTCCTTAGAACTGGTATCATCATCCTATGTCCAGGAAGTGGACATATTTTAAGTAGGGTTTATATATAGATATTCATTATGGGATGATCTAAAACAGGAACAAACTGGAAAACCCTTAATATTCAGCAGTTACAGAATAGTCAGGGGAATTGTGCTATCATCATGCACCAAGATAGTACTTACTCCTCAAAAGTGCTTTTGTATTAATAATTATTTGTTAATGTTCAATTGTTTGTGATATTGAGAAATGAAATGAACAGAGGAAACAATATAGAGGGTGTAATCAAGCCATTTATCTGTGTAGAGCAATGAGCAGACACTGAATAGAATAAATAGTAGTTATCTTTAGGGTGTGCGGATAATAAGTGATCTTAAATTTCCAGCTGTATGTTACAACATTTCTGCCAAATATATGTAGTTATTTTGTTGCTGTAAATAAATAAACACATAATTAGAAAGAATAGAAAGCAAAAAACAAAAACAAAACAAACAAAAAAACCCAGGAGGTTTAATTGTAAATTATGACCAAATTATTATTTACTGATATGGTAATTCTGAATTATGTTACATTCTGCCCTGCCTGACCATACAGTCCCTGCCTCTTACCTCCCCAAAGTCATCTCCCACTCATGGGCATTTGGTTTGTGGAAGCATCTGTTACATTTGCCATAGGCAAGCTGGCTGGAATGGATCGGAAAGAAACGATCTTTCCTCATGGGTGTCAAACTGTTCTGAGCGTGGCCCCTGTCCTATCCCATTACTATGACAAAGTGTGAGTCCAACCTGAGACAGCAAAAACTGTCAACTGGTACTCTGGGCTATGTCCCCTTGCTGAGTGGCTGGGCGACTTGAAAAGGTAACAGGAAACAGATGGCCAGCCCAGTCCCCTCTTTGGCTAGCCTATAAGGGCCATCTGGAGAAAAGGAAATTGGTCCGCCGCCTGGAGAGGAAGGTGCTGTGAGGAAGTTCAATCCTCAAATTTTGCAATGTGCAGTGCCCAGGGAGAAACTGAGGAAGGCCTTCAGAAATTCAGGAGAAACAAAGGAAAGCATCACAACTCACAGCACATAAGGTGCCATTCCTGGAGGGGACAGTATTTGGGGGTCAGGAGCCCACAGGATTTCAAACCTCCTGTGACTCACAGTGCTGTGAATGCTGCCTGGAGAACATTCCAGTCAGGACTTCATACTGAAGTGAATGTCTTCCAGCCTGCTTGTTCATTTCAATTTCTCCAGCAATATTCCATGCCGCTGAGTATACAGGCGGTTCTGCAAGGATGTTCTCTCTGGGGTGGGGGTAGAATAGGGAGAAGAGGGAATCATAGGATCGAATACAGATCAGGCACCAGAGCGACCTCGAGTGATCTAAAGGGATAACACCAATTGGCAAGCTAAGCAATAGTGGAGAGACCACCTCGAATGCTCATTCCTGATAATGAACTTGATGTCTATAACCATCCGGGAGCCTTCATCCTGTGACTGATGGAAGCAGAGGCAAACACACAATTAATCACTGAACTGAACCCAAGGAACCCAGTGACAGAGAGAGAGGAGTGATGAGCAAATCGGCAAAGAATGGGCTGGCAAAACCAGCAGAGACAGCTGATCTGAACAGGGGAGAGCTCTTGGATCCCAGACTCACAGTGAGGAGGCCAGTATGGGACTGATCTGGACCCCCCAAATGTGAGTGTCAGCGAGAAGGCCTGGGCAACCTATGGGGCCCTGAGCTGTGGATCAGTGTCTATCCCTGATATACAAACAGTCTTCGTGTGCCTATAGCACAAAGAGGGATGCTCTCTCAGCCTGGACTCTTAGGGGAGTGCCTGGACCCTACCCAGAGTAAAATGACAGACTCTGATATCCCCTATGTGGAAGGATTTGGCAATAGGGTGGGAGGGTGAGGGGAAAGGGGAGTGGGGGAGGAGGGGAGGGAGAGAGAACTGGGATTGACATGTAAAACAAGCTATTTAAAATAAAAAAATTTTTAAAAAAAGGATGTTCTCTCTGTTTGTACCACATGGCACACATTCCCACAGACACACACACACACATAAATAAAAATAATTAAAGTAAACCTTTTTAAAAAAGAGAGAAAGAACAGGAAATGATTTGGAAAATTTTTGCTAGAATGCAGGTGAACCATGGGGGATGGTTAGAAGACAGAGCCCATGATACTAAAAAGGGATCAAGGTTTATGAGATGAATTTAAGGTATACTGAACATACTTGACCTCCTAATGGGTAGGGAAGGTGGAGCTCATGGCTCTGGCTGGAGGGAATGGTCACAGTACTAGTTAAAGCAGGGTCTATAAGAGAAATGGGTCAGGAGGCAGACTCCTCTGCCATTAGCTATCTTGTGACTCTAGGGTGGTTGCTTAACCTGCATAAGTTACTCCTGTCACAAGACTGAGCTTGAAAGATAAATTCAGAAATTTCACTTTTTAAAATTTGTCTCACCTGCTCACAGAACAGTTCAATTCTGAAGAAGCATCTCAAGAGCGTAAACTATTGATTCATCACCACATGCCAGAATCCAAGCCCTCTACAAGACATGTGAAGAACCACTCCACACACTGAGAGTGGGTCCACTCCATTTATTTAAATTGTGGAACTTTCTGTTTTGTTTCAGAAAAATAGCTAATGAATCTGTATAATTGAAGGAGAATGTTGTGAACTGATCAAGTTTGGTCTGTTGTCTAGAGACTGAAGTTTGTAAGAAAGAAAAAGAGTTTCAGCAGTACAGCCGGGCCAAACATCTATGACACAAAAAGATCTTGGGGATACTAATAAACTGTCATCATATTCATCATTCTGTTAATTAGGAATGAGAAGAAATAGGAATCTAATCCAGGGGTCTTGGGGGCCCAAGCTACAACATCAGGGAAGGATGAGGGCTGAGGGAAGGTAGAACATTAAAGAGATTGTTCAGCTCCTGGGACAGATAAGATGTGCTTTATTTACTGTGGATGAAGGCTACTAGACTGGCAAATTCCAGCAGGTACCCAGGCACACACTAACACAAATGAGCACAGACAGGCAGGCAAAGACACTCATGTAGGTGGACACACAGGTCACGTGAAGGTAGACACAAGCTCCTGCAGACTGACACACAGGGGCAAACTGGTGAAGTGAAGACATCTAGCATCAAGGCCATACTCATACAAAACTCCCATAAAGGTGTCCGTGATGCCAGGAAAAGCTACACAGCAGCTTACATTGCTACTTAATTTGGGCTTCCCTGGCCATCATGTCAACCATCTTTTGCTGAGTCATAGACCACTTCCATGCCCAGCATCAGCTGTTTAGGCCCATGCCACACATCAACATCAGCAGCATGTTGTTTAAACATGAACTGCCCTGTTGGCCCCTTTACTTTCTATAGGTCTTTTCCCACCGATCTTATAGATTGCTTTTTGCTTTTGCCAACTTCAGGAACGGATCTTTTCCTTTTGTCTGGTGTATGTCTCCAAAGTTAGGCCCTAGCATGATCAAGCAATACTTGTCCCTTTAATTAGTTCTCTGTTTTGTTTTGTTTTTAACTTAGGATTTCAAATGAAATTTTGTGCAAGGGCTTTCTGATCTGAACAGCTTCAGTTATAATGGATGAGGGCTGGGGAGTTTATTGAGCTGACATTATTGAATTTAATTCTTTAAATTACAGGCCCTGCATTCTCTCCTCAAAGGCCAGCTCCATCCATTCCTTGTGGACTTAATAAATCTCTATGAATGTCAGTCGCTTATCCATATTCTAGAAAAAAGTGCAGAAAACAAAAAAACAGGGTGAACATCCTATTGTCACAGTCTAACGAAGAAAGAAAATGACCAAATAACAATAAGTATTCTGGGCTAGAAAGTGCTAAGTAACAAGGAGAAAAAAAAATTAACCCAAGATTGAGGTGTTGGATGTATTATAAAGAAATATTAGAGCTTCCCATGACATGTCTTAGACAGGCCTCACCAAAAAGATGAGAAAAGACCTCAAAGACTTGGCCCCAACACATGAACCTGTGCTCAAGAGAAGCTCATGCAGAGGAAACATAGTACCACTGTGTGCAGTGGGAAATCCCTCCCATGTTTGAGAAGCAGATAGTGGTCCACGTAGCTACAACAGAGGCAGGAAGGGGGAAGAGAACAGGAGATAAAGTCAAGGGGATTAAAATGGGGAAGAGGTCAAGTGAATCAGGAGGGAATCCAGACACTGGAAGAGGTCCTAGTCAAACACCTTTCTTTTTTTTTTTTTTTTTTTTTATTTTCAGAAGCCCTTATTTATTCCAGATAGTTACACAAAGCCCCAGGTTAAACCTTAGATGTGTTCCCAGTTATCAAGTTTCAGAATACTCAGCCTGACTCTCCATCCCCTCTCTCTGAGAAACACTAAACACTTCCAGAAAGTTCTTCCAAAAATTCTCTAGAATGGCCTCTGTGAACAGAGGACACATGCCTTTTTTTCTTTCTTTTTTTTTTTTTTTTTTTTTTGGTTTTACGAGACAGGGTTTCTCTGTATTGTTTTGGAGGCTGTCGGTCCAGCCTGGCCTCGAACTCACAGAGATCCGCCTGCCTCTGCCTCCCAAGTGCTGGGATTAAAGGCGTGTGCCACCACCGCCCAGCTGACACATGCCTTTCTTTTTTTTTTTTTTTTATTAATATTTTTTTATTTTCCATTTTAAATTTAGATAAGAAACAAGGTTGCTTCACAAGTCAGTACGAGGTCCCTTTCTAATGATCCACTGAGTTACAAACTCGAGAGGGCTCAACTAGGCTGAGGCCACAAAAAGGCAGCTTGAACATAATCCAAAACCCTCTGCACTGAAGATTCTACCAAACTCTTAAAGATTCTACCAAACTCTTAAAGAGCGCCTATCCCGGGTGGGTGAGATGGCTCAGTGGTAAATATGCTTGGCACCCCACCTGATGACTCAAGTCATGTCCCGGTAGTCCACATGATGGAAAGTGAGAATCTAGCCTTTCTGTACACACCATGGCACATACACACAGCCCCTCCCCTCTCATGTAATGCACATCCAGTAACAATAAATAAATAAAATTTAGACTTTGAAGAAGAATTTGTATCTTTATTTGAAATCTATCCATAAAAAAAGAACAAAACAGAATACAGATAACAAGCTGCTCCAAGATTTCCTGGGGAGGCAAGCCATGCAGAAGGTTCTAGGGGTGACAGACTCTAGTCATGAGTCTGGACAGATGGAGTGTAATCTCTCAGCTGCTGGCTGCCTGGTGACAAGGCTACTTTCTCCAGACCAGCCTGCTTCTATCCCCACTCATCTCCTCTCCCCTCCTCTTGTAATCCTTTTCCATCAGGAGGCTGTGGTGGCCTGTGTCTGAAGTCCAGTCATTGGGACGCTGAGTCTGAAGGGTCACCCTGAGTTCAAAACCAAGCTGGACTACATAGTGATATCTCACCCCCAAAACATAAAATTAATTTGACTTGCTCTTCACCAGATTAAGCCTAATTCCCACTGCTGGTCAGTTCTTCAGTCTGTTCTCAGCTCAAAGGAAAATTTTCATTACCCAAGTCACTGAGGTTGAACAGACACAGTCTTGTTTCTGGGAAGTGAAAATATAGTCTGGTTGGGGTTTTTCCTTTCCACCTGACCAGCAAGATCAGGAAGGCAGGACAGTCATGCACACCCAGCACTGTGAGCCAGTAGAGCCTCTCCATATATAATATGTGTATTATGTATAATATATATACAATATATTGGATAAATTATGTTACATTATATAATACATGTATAATATATTATGTAACACATATATAATACACATGGAAAATGTGTAATATATATATTCCAAATACTCAGCACTCAGTAGAAGCAGAAGGGTGTAAATTAGAACTCCAACACTGGAACATGAAAGAGTAATTCCTAGCTTTAATTCTGATTTACTGAGAGGCTTTAATTGACATGCTGTGCTTACTTCAGCCTTCCTTTCTGACACTGGGGAACCTGAACTTGCTTTCCTTTGTAACTTCTGATTGCTGGCACTCTCAGAGACAGGCAAAAATATATGCAATCAAAAGCCATTTCTGTCTGGTTTCAGAAACACTAACTTATTTTTGGGCAACCTACTTGTAAATCAGAATATGGTCAGATATATGGTCAGATTATAAAGGGTGATGTGACAAAACATACATACATATTGTGTGTGTGTGTGTGTGTGTGTGTGTGTGTGTTTTCTAACCTACTTCTCTCCTTTTGGTTTTTTTTTTGTCTCCTTTTGTTTATCCTTTCCTTCACTGTCAAAGGAAATATCCTCTTTCTTTCATTTTTAAGTTAATTTTATATGTATTTTGCCTACTTGTACATGTGGGCACCATGTATTTGCTGTGTCTATGAAGGTCAGAAGAGGGAGTCAGATCCCCTGTAACTAGAATTACAGATGGTTGTGAACCATCATAGGGATGCTGGGAGCTGAATTCCAGTCCTTCCCAAGAGCAGCAAGTGCTCTTAACCTCTGAGTCATCTTTTTAGCCCCTTTCCTCTTTCTAGGTAAGCTTTTCTAGATAATACAACTCAGAGCTGGGAAGATAAGTTATTCCATTTTTTAAGAAGAGAAGTTGAAACATGTCTTGTCTTCTTAAATATTGATTTATTTTCATTGTATGTGTATGTTTACATGCGTGCATGCATGTATGTATGTATATATGTATGCATGTGTACTGTGTGTGTTCCTGGTGCTTTTGAAATGCAGAAAAGGTCAGATCACCCTGAATCTATAGTCATAGGCAATTCCAGTGTGGGTTTTGGGAACTGAATTCAGGTCCTCTGAAGAGAAGCAAGTGTTCTTAACCACAGAGTCATCTCTCCCAGTCACTTCCTGCTCTTTAAACAACCATGTTTATAGTACCCAGTCCGAGGTAAGATAGCAAGTAAAGAATGGGTGACTGAATTAGGTTATAGACACTAAGGTTCAAATCAGAAAAAAAAGTGCATATTTAATTCAGATGCTTTCTGGTCTGAGTGGTTACCAGGGACACAGCCAGCCTGGGCATGACTCCCCTGCTGGATACAGTGAGTGCAAGTCTTCCTTTGGGGTTTGTCTTCCAGCCCTACCACTAAGCCACATCTCCAGTCTTTTTTTTTTTTATCTTTATGTTGATGCAAGGGTTCACTAAGTTTCCCAAGCTAGCCTTGAACTCACTCTTTAGACTGGTAAGACCTTGGAAATCCCATCCTCTGCCTTACAACTCCCTGGTAGTTTGCTGTATAGACCTGTACTGCTAAGCCCAGCTTCTAAAGTACCTTTCCTCTTCCAAGATTCCAAGCCACCTACCAAGAAAGCATTGTCTTCAAATTACTTAGGGTAAGGGTACCATACATGCAACTTACCTGCTGCCTTAAACTACAAATAGCTCAAGGGAGAAAAGTCCTAGACAGAGGGATAGTATAAATGATCATGGAAATGAAGGCAAATAGTGATTAATGAATCTTGAGACAGGGCACACGAGTGTCATTTTGTACTGTTTTTGTCTTTGTAGCTTTTCTGTAAGTGTAAAATTAGTTCTATATAGAAATAAAATGACATTAAAATATGAATTGCTACACATTACATATACCATGTGTAGAATATCTATGACACCCATGTTTCCTTGCGCAGGGAAAATTCTAAAAGAAGGGACATGAAAGGATTGCCATGGGCATCACATAGTAAAAGAAATAAAAAGTTGTACTTTTTGCCTGTGTATGTTACTTTTGTGCAGCATATGTGTACTACCTCTGTAATAGCAAATAACTTTTAAGGAAAAAGGTAAATACTGTGCCACTTGGCGTATTTATTGCCTTGCACAGCTCTCCATGCAAGAGGACTTTGATCCATGCTAGCACAAAATGGTGAAGTCCTATTGACAGGAACCCCTGGATTTGTTTCCCATCTCTTCAGGTTTAAACAAGATGATAAAACTGTACCGTGAGCACTAAATTACCAAGGGGAAGTGATACCACAAGCTGGGTCTCTGGTACTTGAAGTCTCTCACCCTTCCAATTCATGAACTGCTTTGACATTTTCTGATCCACTTAAAGGATCTTAGAGTGCCTTCCTCCACACATCTTGATACTGAGCCAAAGTTTATAATAAATAGTAGGAAGTTAGCTAGGTTAAAAAGCCACCAGGAAGCATACCCACTTGGCCCAAAGATGAACACAGTGCATTACTATTGGTCAGAGCCTCTAAGTCATCCATTTATATAGCCCTGAGGTATGTCAGAAATGATCCATACTAGGACCAGAAAATACTATGATAGTAGCCATACTTGAGGATGCAATCCAACAGACAATGATGGATGAATACACTGGCTAAGTTTCCCCTTCGGACAGAACAGTTCCTGGCCTTGACTTTGACATCTGCAGATGCAGTGAGACAGAGCACGGGGCTATGAAGGCCCCACTGGCTTTCTCTGACTCCCTAGCCACAAACTCTCAATCAGCAATCCCTGAAAATGGGAGGGGTCCCTTGGTGCCTGGGCATCCTGCCATTTTCCTTGCCTTGGACTCCTCTTGATAAGGTCATCTGCTAGTTTATTAATGATTTAACAACTGGAAAACACTTTTTAGTCTCCTCGGCTTAGAGTAACGTTTTTATTTGATGTTCAGAGTAATATGTAAAATCTCGGGAACAGTGCTCAATTCCTACTGTGTCTTTGCTAGGCTGTCATAATTCATCATTTGTCATCATTTGGACTCAGCAAAGGACAGCATCCAGCCTTCCCTTCTTAACTAAGACTATGCTCTGGCTTTTGTAGCATCCTGCCAGAAGTGATCATGCCATCTAAATAGATAAATGCCTGTAGGTAATTTATATCCCCCAATTACCTTCTCCATTAAACACTGAAAATTGGCAGAAGCCCTGGAAATACTTGTGGGCTGATTTGCAAATTGCTACTCTGCCACCTTTTCACACAGAGAGCTTTCTTCTCTTGATCTTCCTTAGCCAAAATGTTTAATCATTCCTGCTCCTAAATGTCTACCAGTGACCTGAAGACAGTCCACATTAATTTTAATTTCAGAGACGGGAGTATAGTAGACTACTCAAATGTACTTAGTTGGAATAAAATGTCTATGACATTCAGTCTTGGATGGGAGAGAGGCTCATGACAGCCTGTGCTTCCCAAATAATTTATTGGTAGTTAATACATGCACGGGAGAGGAAACATTTTCTTTAGTGTGAGAGTGAGTACATTTTCTTCAGTGTTACAGTCACTGGTAAGTTTCCCATCATCTTGCAAATAATCCATCACACATGGTCCCCTAAGTAAGCCTAATGGTTTCACTTAATAACAGAAACAAACAGATAATATGAAAGGAGAAAGGGCTTGGAAGAAGAAGAGATCGATGGGGATGAAGGAAACAAGGAAGGGCACTGAAGAGTGAATATGATCAAAGCACATTATAGTGGGCTGGGGAGAGGATTCAACGGCTAACACACATTCTCCTTTTACAGATGACCCAGCACCCACATAGGTGGCTACCTACCACGGTAACTCCAGGTCCAGGGGATCTGATGCTCAATTCTGGCCTCCTTGGTTACGTGCACATACGTGCACATAGACACATATGGAAATAACTAATAAGAAACATTTTAATTTAAAAAATGTTATATGAATGTATAAAATTCATGATAAAATTATTCTTTAAAAAACTTAGATATTTCATGATGTAATTGGCCAGATTTCTTTTATGACACCATGATGAGCCAACCAAAGCTATGGAATGTAGGTATAATTCGGTTAGTGAGTAATTTCCTAATATTCTCTTGTATACACTTAACTTCAACATTATAACCCATCTAGAATGCTTCTGAACAGTATGAATCACTTTCTCTATTGTCACCTGAACATACTATAGTTCTCATTTACAGAATGAGAAAACTTTTCCCTGTCCTAAAAGATTCCTTTCTAAACAAGGCATGGGGTCTCACACCTTTAATCCAAGCATTTGTGAGGCAGAGGTATGCAGATCTCTGGGTTCGAGGCCAGCCTGGTCTACAAAGCAAGTGCCAGGACAGCCAGGGCCAGGGCTACACAGAGAAACTCAAAAAAGAAAAAAAAAAAAAAGACTAGTCTCCATTTCCCCCATCAGGTAGTGGAGAAAAGTAATGGAGAAATCTTGACTGTCCAAACATTTCAGATTTATTTTAGTAAATCCCTTGGGTGCTCTGTACTTACAAAAGCAAAGTACATCCATTCACCCAATCTGTCTGCCTTATCCTCTCTGGTCCCTCTTTCTTCTTCCTCTTCTTTTCTCTTCCCTCTTCTCTTTTTCTCCAAAAAATTACTTCTAAACATGCAAGGTGTGCTTACTGCTAACATAGCTGGATTTGCCTTTATTTTACTTTATTTTTTAATATTTAATTCTTTTTTTAAAGGTTTATTTATGCCAGAAAAGGGCATCGGATCCCAGTATAAATGGTTGTGAGCCACCCTGTGGTTGCTGGGAATTAAACTCAGGATGAGCAGCCAGTGCTTTTAACCTCTGAGCCATCTCTCCAGCCCCTTAATATTTAATTCTTTACTCAGGTCAGTATTTTGCAGTAAAGGCTTTCACTGCTGAGCTACCTCCTGGCATGCAAATTTTATTCAAATTTTAAAAAAGAAACATGAAAATAATTTTCTAAATATAAGCCATGAAGTCTGCCTCTACATTGTGACATAGCATCCATATTAGGGCAGATCTGGGATTTTAGGGACTTTAATCATGTGCAATTTGAGGGCTCGTTATTGGAGAAATGATGCACAAAGTCGGATGTGAAAGAGAGTATTTATTTAGAATGAAAAACATGTCAAACTTAGAACATTGTAAAAAATGTCCTAAAAAAATGGCCAAAATTTCTTTGCTGTTCATCCATTGGGAGATAAGCTGAGGAGGTTAGTTCCACTCCTCTGGAACATGGACTGGTTCTCAGGATGTGATGACCAATCCACTCTGGCAGTAGTGACATTCCAGGGCATGTATAGTTAGGTCATTACTTTCACTCAGGCTTCTTGGGACACTTGGAGCACATCCCTCACGTTTTGAGGAAACATAGCTACTGGCAGGAAACCATATGAAAAGAACTACAGTTCTGGTCAAACTGCCTTAACTCAGCTGCCAGGCACCAGCGAGCTATGCAGTGACTTTGCCTACTGTTAGATAGTCCAGACATTACAAAAGTGATTAGAATGGTGTTCTGAATCTGAATCTCCAATCCCATTTCATAGCCACGTGACTCTGGAACAATGACCTAAGTTTCCTCATCTATAAAGCAGAGACACTCGTTGAGGAAGGGAGCGGAAAGGAGGGATTGGAGAGTTTCATCTGCAGGGACAACTTTATCATTAGACACAAGGAACACATTCAGGACAGTGAATAACTACAGCTAGCAATAATGCATTGTGCACCTCAAAATAGAAGAGAGGGAGGCTGCGGAGGTGACTCAGTGGTTAAAAGCACTGGCTGCTTGTCCAGAAGACCTGAGTTCAATTCCCAGCAACCACGTGGTGGCTGACAACCATCTACAATGGGATCCGATGCCCTCTTCTGGCATGTAGGCATACATGCAAACAGAGCACTCATACCTTAAAAAACACATAAATAATTAAATTTTTCAAAAGTAAAAGAGAAGGCGTTTTGTTGTTTTTCCCTATGTTTATTTTATTGTTTTTAAATTGTGTTTATCATGTGAGTATAGGTTGAGTGTGTGCACGTGGGTGCCAGTGTCTGCAGAGGCCAAAAGCATTAGATTCTCCTGAAGCTGGGGCTACAGGAGACTGGGAACTGCTGTTCTGTGAGTTGAACCCTGGTCCTCTGTAAGAGCAGAATGTGCTTTTTCTGAAATATCTCTGTCATTCATAGTTTTTTTTTATTTGTATGCATACAATGTGCAGGGGTGTGAGTGTGAGCACACGCTGCCCTGGCTGGTAAACGGAGGTCAGAGGACAACGTTTAGGTGTCATCGGTTCACTCCTTCCTCTGCTGGTTTCAGGATCAATCCAGCTCACTCAGATGTTTTACAAGCACTGTCACTCACTGTGTACCTCATTGACCCCAGAAGAAAGGGTTTGAATGTTCTCTTCACAAAGAAACCACAAGTGTGAGGTGGTGTATATGATAATTGTCCTTTTCTGGTTGTTATACAATGCATGCATATACTAAAACATGACACTGCACCTCAGAAATATGTACAATTATGCGTATCGGTTAAAGATAAAATGAAATTAAAATAAACAACTCTTGCCACTTCATATAATTCTAAGGATTAAAACTCCTGATATTTATTTATTTTTCAGAAAAAAAACACTAAAAACGATGTCTGCCTCACAGCAAGTGCTCAGCAATGTCATATACTGCCATTATTAGGTGTCATCTAGTATTATAAAAACTGTTTGGTCCTGGCTACTTCAGGGAGCTTCAGTGATCTTATAATTCTAACCTAGGGTGTGTGTGTGTGTGTGTGTCCCTGGGTGTGTGTGTGTGTCTCTTGCATCCTAACCCAGAACATCTCTCAGACTTGCTACTTTAACATCTATGGAAATTTTACTAGGCATTAGTAAATCTGATATTTTAAAACCCACTAAAACAAAACAAAAACCAAAAAAACCCACTAAATAGAGCATGGCATCTAGACTATAAATTTCTGCCTTGCCATACATGTTGGATATTTACTCCAAATGATCTATCACATTGAATAAAGATTTCTTTCTAAGATGTGTCTTGTGTCCACTGAATTAGTGGGCAAACACTAAACCATAAAACTCATTCATTAGAAGCTTGGAAACATACAACCCAAGATGGAATAAGCTCGGTAATCATTTTGACAAGGGGGAAATTTAAGTGAGAGATCCACTGAACTCAATGTGAAGACATGAGACAGCAACTCTGCCCGCCACTCAGGGCTGCAGTCAACACGTGCCCCTGCACTGGCTGGTGGGCCTGAGCCACCAGAAGCATCCTCACTGCACGTGGGCTGATCTGGCTAAGCTTCGAACCAGCTGGCATGCCATCCCTCCTTGGGCATAAATCTAAAATCTGTTCTTAGGCACAGATGCATCGGCACAAAATCTGTCCTCGGGCCCCAGATCTGAGACGTTTGGCTACATTTGCATAATATGTCATTCCTACACAGTGATTGGAATGGCAGGGGTGGAAATTTTGTTAAAATACAGCAGGCAGAGGAAGACGAATTCAGACATGGTTGGCATCAGACTCACAATTCTAAGAAGGAATGGGGGTGAGGGTGAAGCTTTCTGTGTGAAATCTAGAATAATGTAATATGCCAAACTGTTAAAAGCAGTTGTCTGCTAGCGAAAGACTTATTGGAAGGCTCCGCATTGTACATTTCTGTAATTTTGAGTATTTAGACATGCACATTACTTATAAGATCAGAAAAATAAAAATAACGAATAGGCATGGCACATTCACTTATTCGTCAGCAATTAACCTAGGTCTTCTTTTTTAAGTCTCTGTGTGTTTGTGTGTGTGTGAGAGAGAGAGAAAGGGAGACAGACAGACAGACAGACAGACAGACAGAGACAAAGGTGTTTGAGAACGAATGCTGATATGTCACGGTAGACATATAGATGTCAAAGAACAATCTCAGGTATCAGTCCTTATCTTCTATCTTTTTTATGTTTGCTTGTTTTTGTTTTCTTAAGGGGGAGCGTGTGGAAGGTCTATCTTATTTACCACTGTACTACATACCCTGGGCAAGCTAGCCTATAAACTTGTGAGGGAATTGTCTGTCTCCATCTCCCATCTCACTTTAGGGGTGCTGGAATTAAATATGTGCACGCCCGTATCTGGCTTTTATACACATTCCCAGAGTCTCAACTGAAGTCATCAGGCATTTCACCCACTGAGACATATCCCCTGCCCCAATCAGGCCATGCAGCTTCACTTAGAGACTACTGGCAGGGAATTTCTTCCCTTGGCTTTCTACTTTCTTTTTTTCTTTCTTTTTTTTTAAGGGAAAAGAGAGAGCATTTTATTTGTGAAGGCAAACATCACCCAGAAGAGACCAGATGGGCCAGGCACTGTGATAAGGGAGCCTAGGAGGGGCCACATAGAAATCTCACTGTGGGCAAGGCACCGGCTCGCAGTACGGAAATGTCCTCAGCCATTCAGCACCATCCGGACAAACTCTTCGTAGCTGATGCCACCATTGCTGTCCTCGTGCCCGGCCACCAGCATCTCCACCTCCTCCTCTGTCATCTTCTTCCCCAGTGTGACAAGGGCACGATGGATTTCTGTACCCATGACCGTACCATTCCCTTCTTTGTCAAACACACCCTCAAGATAGTCCTCGTAAGTGCCCTGGTCCTTGTTCTTGGCATGGGCAGGAAGTGCTCAAAGTTCAGCACCTTCACATTCATCTCATCTCACTTGGTGTTACCCAGGACCTTCAGCACCTCGGCATTGGTAGGGTTCTGTCCCAGGGCCCTCATCACATTCCCATGCTGGCTGTACAGGATCTAGCCATCGCCAGGTCAAACAGCTGGAAAGCCTCCTTGAATTCTGCGGTCTGGTCCACACATCTTGGCCGCTCAGCTCTGCATGACCTTTTCCCGGCTTTCGAGGAAAAGGCTGTCCCTCCTTTCACAGAACGATGGTTCCTTGTCCTCCTTGTGAAATGCACTGCCCACACAGTGGATTTGCTTGGTATTCACAATGAGGCTAGATAGCAAGTATAAAATAAAGACTTTCAGTTCATCTTCAATAGAACAGGATATTCTTTAAACCAACAGTGCTGGGGAGAAATCATTTTATTAACAAAGATATTTGCCCAACATACTGAATGGAGGCTTTCACCTGCCACAGCAATTAGAACGTCTCTGATAAAATCCTATGGAGATAAATGATGGTTCCTTATTCAGAGCTCATCAGTGATCTAATTTGCTGCATGGACTCTAACTTGTTAAAAAGTCTCTGTTTGAAAACTAATGCCGTGATAAATTTTAATCATGTGGATAGGACTGGCTTCGAAGCTCTATTAATTATACATTTAAGCTCTACATACAAGCTCATACATTACAGTACACCCAGAACATGTAAAATATAGTGGGAGCCAAATTAAAATATGCCAATTTCCTCAGCAGTTATTTGCTTTTGATATACTACAGTTATTTCAGTCTGGTCTTTATAAACATTAAATTATTTCTGTGCTTTCTTAGCTACTTTGCTTCCCTAGAGAGAGCTTCATGGTCTGCTTAACTCTCTGGCAAGATGTTTTACTTCTGCAGAATACCAAGTAGATACTTGAAATGCCTCTTCTCATCCAAAATAAGTCTTTCCATAAAAAGAGTGAATGCTGCAAACACTGGCCTCTGTGTCCCAAAGACTGCCACATTGTCTACCCAGGCCCACACGTCCCACCCTCCTGCTTCTGTCACTCTCAAAGTTTTCATCCCTAGCATAACACAACTCCAGTCACCAGAGTCCCACCACATTCAGAAACAGCCTCAATGCCACTCATGAAAGCAGCCATCAGCAAATTCTTGCCGTTTTGTGACAAAAGGGCATTGTCAGATGGCACGTGCTGCATCAAGAAGACCTCCTGAAAGGACTCTCCCTTGAGGAGTCTATAGCCCCATCCCCCCCCCCTTGGGAATGTTTTGCTTCCTGTGACTCTCCAAGGAGCTCTTAGGCATCTCTTACCTTCTTCTTCTTCTTAAGCTTCCCACCGAAATCTATACTGAGATATCGTTATTAAATGGCAACTCTGAGAGAAAGAAGCTAAACTAAACGATGTGCTTGCTGTGACAGTGAGCATTGTACATATGTAATACACCACACTGAAAAGGTCAAAGGAAGCCAGGGGCGGAACCACATGCCTGCAGTCCTGACACAGAGAAGGCTAAGATGAGGACTGTGAGTATGAGACCAACCCAGGCTACAGTATAAAGCCCTGGTACAAAACACAGAAGGGGGGAGGTACACCGAGAATATACAGAAATTCAAACGCAAATTCATAGGCTAAGACCTGGTAGCTCAGCAGGTAAAAGTGCTTGCCATTAATCTTGGCTGCCCCCCCGAACTATAGGGTAAGATCCCATCACTGCTCCATCTCCCTTGGTTACAGAAGAAAAAACAAACAAACAAAAATGAAACTAGAATTGAACTTGCAACTTCCTTGTTGCTATCAAGAATACACAGGGCCAAAATATGCCTTGCAGACTAGAAGGAAAGAAAAGTCATCAGCAGTCTTATAAAGCTGTGAGCACTGGGAACTACAACACCAATGTGCCCAGCAAGGTGTGTTCACTGTTGCAATAGAGGCATGGCCAGTATGGGAGTAACCAGCTGCTCTCTGATTGGACTTAAGTCTTGCTTCACCTGAGAGAATTCATACCAGGTACTGTAAACCTGGTCAAAGTCTATGCCTGGGAACACCATGGACTCTAGTGGTGACCTAACACATGTTTTAGTGCTTAACTGACATGGAATCAAACTACCTTCAGAATATTATATTTAAACCCATAACAAATGATACTCTCAGCCTTGATCAGAAAAGGTTCCTTTTGCAGTGAATTATCCTAAGTGCAGATTCACAGCTGCTCAAGGTGCTGAGAAAAAGTGACTACTGGGATGCTTAGCCCTAAGCAGGATATTTATTCTGCCTCCTAAAAGGCTCAGGGACCACTGTGGAAAGAGAGACAGAGAGAATGTAAGAGGTGGATAATAGAAAGAAGCACTATAAAATGCTATTTTTTCTGGGCATGATGCAGCCATTGACATCATGAACTCACAGGACCTGTGATTGTTTTCACTGTACCTGCACAAGATTGAGCATGTCAGCAGTCAGTTGGAGAATTACTGATGGGTGCTGATAGAGGGGAGTCATTATCTACTGTTATGTGTCCACTGGAGAGTGTGCAAACCTACAATGGATAGTTCCTTACCCACTGTCGTGTGGTTGGTCCTAGTTACAAATCAGCAGTTCACAAAACAAAACAGAAAAAGGTAAATGCACTTTCAGTGACTTGGAGCTGACAGAGGTAAGAGGGATGGAAGAGAGGGAGTGAGGTAATAGTAATCAAAATGTATTATAGACATATGTGAAATTGTCGAAGAACACATGTGTTAAAAAATAATAATGTTAGAGTACATTCTCGCTTTTTCTTGACAATCATGAGGATTTCCCAGAGGATTTTCTTTCACTGTAATACTGACATTATACATTAATTAATGTGTGGTTCTGGGGATCTAGCCTGGGTCTCACAAAGACAGTAACTTAGTACTCAGATCACATGTCTAAAATCCTGATTTTATTGTAATTGAGGTTTTTCAATACCTCACTGGGATGAGTCTATAAATTCTCAAAATTTGTCCCAATAGATGGTATTAATTGAGCCATTAATATTGAGTCACTTTTCCAGTTCCTGGAGCTATCTCATCCTATTTATTGGTCATTGTGTAGGAGCAAGAAGGGAGAGAAAGCGTCGTCAAAGGTGGGACACCACAGTAAACCTAAGAAGATGGCAGCAAGAGACTGCCACCAATGGCATTCCCAACGTAGCTTCTCTCAAGGAAATTTTTTCTTCTTTTTTATTTAAATTAGACACATGCAAACTTCAAATGTCAATCCCAGCTCCCCCCCTTGTCCCTCCACCAGCTCTACCCCCACCCCCCCACTCCCAGGCCAATCCCCAAATCATTCCCCAGGGAGGGTGAGGCCCTCCTTGGAGGTAATCTCCAGAGTCTGTCATTTCATCCAGAGCAGGACCTAGGCCCTTCCCCATGTGTCCAGGCTGAGAGAGCAACACTTTATTTGGAATGAGCTCCCAAAGATCATTGGTACCCCATGGTGAACACTAATCTACTACCTAAGGCCCCAGAGATTTCTGAGGCCTCCCCACTGACACTACCTTCATGGAATCTGGATCAGTCCCCTGTTGGCCTCTCAGCCATCAGTCTGGGGTTCAAGAGCTCCCCCTTGTCCAGTCAGCTGTCTTTGTGGGTTTCACCAGCACGGTCTTGACCCCTTTGCTCATCACTCCTCCATCTCTGTCACTGGGTTCCTGCAGGTCAGTTCAGTGTTTAGCTGTGAGTATCTGTCTGTGCTTCCATCAGTCACTGGATCTAGGATGTCATATAAGGTAGTCATCAACCTTATCATCAGGTAGGGGCTATTAATGTAGTCTCTCCGCTATTACTTGGTATTCCAGTTGGTGTTATCCTGTAGATCTCTGGAAATCTCACTAGTGTCAGCTCTCTCCTCAAAGCTATAATGACTCCAACTACTATGGTTTCTCTCATCCTGGTCTCTTCTATTCTTACCCTGACTCAAACTTCCTGCTCCCCCATGTCTTCTACCCTCCTCTTATCCCCCTCTCTTTTTCCTGGTTCTCTTTACCTTCCCCCCATGTTCTCAATCTGCTCAGGAGATCTTGCCTCTTTCCACTTCTCTGGGAACCTCCGTGTCTCCCAGACTCACTGGCACTGGGATTGTAGGCTGACACTCCCCTGATCCATGTCTAAAATCCATATATGAGTGAGTACATACCATGTTTTTCTTTTTGTGACTGGATTACCTCACTCAGGACGGTTTCTTCTAGTGTTGTCCATTTGCCTGCAAATTTCAAGATTCCATTGTTTTTTTTCCACTGAGTAGTACTCCATTGTGTAAATATACCACATTTTCTCTATCCACTCTTCAGTTGAGGGCCATCTAGGTTGCTTCCAAGTTCTGGGTATTACAAATAATGCTGCTATGAACATAGTGGAACAGACATCCTTGTTGTATGAATGTGCATCTTTTGGGTATATGCCTAAAAGTGGAATTGCTGGGTCTTGTGGTAGACTGATTCCCATTTTCCAGAGGAATCTCCATACTGATTTCCAAAGTGGCTGTACAAGTTTGCACTCCCACCAGCAATGGACAAGTGTTCCCCTTTCTCCACCTCTTCTCCAGCATAAGCTGTTATCGGTGTTTTTGATTTTAGGCATTCTGACAGGAGTAAGATGCATTTGCATTTCCCCAATGGCTAAGGATGTTAAGCACTTTCTTAAGTGTCTCTCAGCCATTTTAGAATCCTCTATTGAGAATTCTCTATTTAGTTCAGTCCCCCACTTTTTAATTGGGTCCTTTGGTATTTTGGAGAGTAGCTTCTTGAGTTCTTTGTAAATTTTGGAGATCTGCTGTCAGATGTGGGGTTAGTGAATATCTTTTCCCAAACTGTGGGTTGCCTTTTTGTCTTGCTGACTGTGTCCAATGCCTTACAGAAGCTACTCAGTTTCAGGAGGTTCCATTTATTAATTGTCGATCTCAGTGTTTGTGCTACTGGTGTTAGTTAAGGAAGTGGTCTCCTGTACCAATTCCTTCAAGGGTTCTAACAGGTTTAGTGTGGCTGAATTTATGTTGAGGTCTTTGATCCATTTGGCCTTAAGTTTTGTGCATGGCGATAGACATGGATCTATCTGCAGTCTTCTACTTGCCAATATCCAGTTATGCCAGCACCTTTTGTTGAAGATGCTATCTTTTTCCCATTGTATAATTTTAGCTTCTTTGTTCATAGGTTTGTGGATTAATCTCAGAGTGTTAAATTTGATTCCATTGGTCTCTCTGTCTTTTTTTGTGCCAATACCGAGCTGTTTTCAGGACTACACCTTTATAATAGATCTTGAAGTCATGAATGATGATGCCTCTAGAGATGTTGCCTTGTTAAGCAGGGTTTTTTGTTTTTTCATATAAAGTTGAGAATTGTTCTTTCAAGTCTGTGAAGAAATGTGCTGGCATTTTGATAGGGATTACCCTGATTGTAGATTGCTTTTGGCAGGATTGCCATTTTTACTACATTGATCATACCTATCCAAGAGCATGGGAGATCTTTCCATTTTCTGAGGGCTTCTTTAATTTCTTTCTTTAAAGACTCAAAGTACTTGAGATACAGGTCTTTCACTTATTTGGTTAGCATTACTCCAAGGTATTTTATGTTGTGTGTGGCAATTGTAAAGGGTGATATTTCTCTGATTTCTTTCTCAGCCCTCTTATCATCTATATATAGTAGGGCTACTGATTTTCTTGAGTTGATCTTGTATCCTGCCACTTTGCTGAAGGTGTTAATCAGCTGTAAGAGTTCCCTGGTAGATTTTTTTGGGTCACTTATGTAAACTATCATATCATCTGCAAATAGTGAAAGTTTGACCTCTTCCCTTCCAATTTGTATCCCCTTGATATCCTTTTGTTGTCTTATTTCTCTAGCCAGATCTTCAAATACAATACTGAAGAGGTATGGGGAGAGGGGACAGCCTTGTCATGTTCCTGATTTTTGAGGAATTGCCTTGACTTTCGCTCCTTTCAGTTTGATGTTGGCTGTTGGTTTGGTGTATATAGCTTTTATTATGTTTAGGTATGTTCCTGTTATCCCTGATCTCTCCAAGACCTTTGTCATGAAGGGGTGTTGGATTTTGTCGAAGACTTTTTCAGCATCTAGTGAGATGATCATGTGGTTTTTGTGCCTCAGCTTGTTTATATGGTGGATTACATTGATGAATTTTCGTATGTTGAACCATCCCTACATCCCTAAAATGAAGCCTAATTGATCATGGTGGATGATTTTTCTGATGTGTTCTTGAATCTGATTTGTCAGTATTATACTGAGTATTTTTGCATCAATGTTCATGAGGGAAATTGGTCTGAAGTTCTCTTTCTTAGTTGTGTCTTTGTGTGGCTTGGGGATCAATGTTGTTGAAGCCTTGTAAAAAGAGTTTAGCAAAGACCCTTCTGCTTCTATTGCATGAAATACTTTGAGGAGAATTGGTATAACCTGTTCTTTGAATTTCTGGTAAAATTCTGCACTGAAGCTATCTGGCCCTGGGATTTTTTTGGTTGGGAGACTTTTGATGACTGCTTCTATTTCATTAGGGGTTATAGGTCTATTTAAATTGCTTATCTGGCCGGGCGTTGGTGGCTCACGCCTTTAATCCCAGCACTCGGGAGGCAGAGACAGGTGGATCTCTGTGAGTTCGAGACCAGCCTGGTCTACAATAGCTAGTTCCAGGACAGCCTCCAAAGCCACAGACCCTGCCTCGAAAAACTAAAAATAAGTAAATAAATAAAAATAATTGCTTATCTGTTCTATTTCTTATCAAACTTTTGTAACCGCACTCCTTCTTTAAATATTCTGTTTATATGTCATACAAGTTGTGTAAATATAGATTGGAGGCCATAATTTCACATCTCTATGCCTTTGCCAGGAATGCCTTTGACTCTTTGGTGACTAATCAACTCCCTGTCAGAATCCACATTCAGCCTGGCATGGTGCCACATCCTAGCACTCAGGAGGTAGGGGTGAGCAGATCTCTGTGGCTCAAGGCTAGCCTGGTTTATATAGTCAGTTCCAGGTTAGCTAAGACAACAAGGTGGGAACATTTCTGAAGAAGGGGGAAGAGGAGGAGGAGAGGAGGAGGAGAAAAAGGGAAGGAAAGAAGCAAAGAAAGAAGGAAGGATGGATGGATGCAAGGAAGGAAAGGAAGGAAGGAACTAAGGAAGAAAAGAAGGAAGGAAGGAAGGAAGGAAGGAAGAAAGGAAGAAAGGAAGGAAGGAGAATCTACTTCCAATGTACCCTTCTTTTAAGAAGCCCTTCTCTAGTGAGATACAATTGGGTTATAGGTATGGAAGGATATTGACTTCCCTCATGTGTTCTCAGCTCTAGAGAGTGAATATGCCTCTGGCTACAAACAATTTCATTCATTTATCCCATTGAGAAGACACATCTACTAAATATGATAAGACTGGAAGAAGATAGGGAAAACTACCTGGAGAGAAGGATTCACATTACATGTGTTTGTACAGTGGGCTGCCGGGACAGTTTGATGTAAAAGTGTAGGGATCCATCAATTCACACATTTGCCTACTGAATAATGAGGCTATCCTTAACTTATTGTCAGTATCATATAGATTATTGTGTAATTATATATTTAATACTTGTCTTGTTCGTTAGACTAAAATTATGCTTTATTATTCTTATTCATTAGACTATAACTGTTTTGTGCCTATCATCCTAGCTCTAGCATTTAGCACAGTATCTAGCTGACCTATAGTAAGCATTCAGTAAATACAAACTGAATAAACAACAAATGAACAAGTTATAAAATTCCTTTGCTTCAACTTAAAGTCTCTTTCCTAAAGTTTTTATTGCATTTCTGAGGGGTGGGGCATGTGTGTGCCTTGACACACATGTGGAGGTCAGAGGACAATTGACAGAAATTGCTTTTCTTTTTCTGCCATGTGCCTTGTGGGTACTGGACTCCTGTCCTCAGGCTTGGTCAAAAGCACCTTTAGCAACTCAACCATCTTAATTTCTTTCTTTGAAGACAAAATTTGTCTTTTAAGACTAGATGATCAGACTAGACTTGAACTCCGTGATCCTTCTACTCAAGTGAGTGAATTATAAGGATTTCTCCTGGCTCTAGTTAAGTCTCTATGGGATACCCATATCCAAATTTGGCTTGAATACAGAGCACTGTAGAGCTGACTAGCTTTCACACAGCTGCCCATCCCCTCAGTTCTTGCATGATTCTCATCTGCCTAGCCTCAGAGTGAGAATAAGTGGGAAGTAACTTTGGTAATAGTCCCTTTGTGACTTGTGTCTCTTCTGTGGCGACATTAGTTTTCTTGTCATCCTGATATCAGCCTATAGCACTGGAAATCACCCATTAATCTTGCTTCTTGACAAAAAAAAACTAGGAGAAATGAATGGCATGCAGGAAGTTCCTTTCCAGTATTTGTGAAGCAGGCTGGGACGACAAGGATGTACCACTGCACCCAGCAAGATTTTAGGCTTCTAAATGTGGCCTGTAAAACCCTAGAGTTGTGTAGACCTTTCATGCCCAAATTCCTCTCTCTTTCTATCCTAGCCAAGTCACAAGTCTATCTGTGTTATCTTTGACAACCTAGATAGTCTCCCATCGTATCAGGAAAAGGTGCTTGTAATTTTCTGGATCATAAAGTCAGGCTTGGGGAAATTTTTTTTAATCCTGTGTTGTAGAAATGACTATTTTACAAAGAACAAGTAGCAAAGATTTGGGTTGAACACAAAGCTCAGAGTTGATTAGGTCCAGTGGGAGCATCTGCTGCACTCTGCTCCCTGGGGCTGCTGGAGGCAAAAAGAATGAAGGAGACTGGATGACAGCACAGACCCTAGGTAAAGTGACATGGCTTTGCTTGTGTATTCATTTGTTTGTTTCAACTCTAAGTGGAGATTTTTTTCCCTAACATGGACAGACGATGTAAGTCAAGGTCAACATTTCCTATGAAAGCCGGACTGGAGGTACAGTTGTGTGGCTAAGAGAGTTTGTTGCCATTCCAAAGGATGGGAGTTTGGTTCTCAGCACCCACAGACAGTGTATCCTAACTGCCTATAGCTCCAACTGCAGGTCTGACACTTCCAGTCTCTGTGCTCACATACACAGACACACACCTACACAATGTGAAAGTCATAACAATAAATCTTTGAAAGGTTCTCCACGGAAGTGGACATCAGTGTTTTCAAAAGTGGAGATTAATTGATGAAGATACATGTTGGTAGAGTTCTCACTTGGTAGAATTCTTGCCTGCCAGGCAGGAAACCCTCGGTTTAGTTCCCAGTACAGCACAAAACTGGACGTGATAGTACAGGTTTATAATCCCAAGAGACAGAGACAAGACTATCAGAGATTCGAGGTCAGCCAGGGCTACTGGAGACCCTATCTCAGAAAAGTTCACAGCTGACATATAATGGTTCTTGTAAGAATTACTATACTCTACACCTTTACAGGAGCTTCCATTCACAAGGAACCATTCCAGCCACTTTCAAGAAGGTACAAATCACCAGCAGAAGAAAGATAGAAGAAGAAAACCACAGTGTTTTTGTTCTCTCTAACTGATAAACACTAGATCACTTATAGACTGTGCTAAGCATAGTTAAACATAGCATTATCACCATGTGCAAAACAGTAACATAAGGTAGCTGAGGTAAAGGCAGCGTGGACTCCCCTGCCTCACTTTTATCTTCTAAGCTGAAACTGCCAAGTTAGATATTTACAAAAGACACCAGTGAAGGGTCAAAGAATTAATTGGCTTTCTAGATGTACACGCACAAGCTGAAGGTAAAGGTCCAGAACATTTTTCATCCTTTTACTCAACAAGTTTGATAAATCTTAACCTTCTATGAACTATACACATTACATTAGACCTAATTGTGTAGAATGGATCAGAAAACAGTCCTAACCCTGCATTTTATCAGTTAAAGGGTCAGGGGAAAGCGATGAATTTTTGTCTAAATAGAACCCTGGGGATATAAATTCATTAAAAAAGTCAAGAAGAAAATTATTTCCATGACTTCCATGTTTCAAGTACTGTGCAAGCACTTGAAACAGGTCGTTCATCTGCTCCACAAACATTTCCTGAGCCCGTAATCCTTGATGGGCAGCTCTTCTGCTCCGTTAAGTGTTGGATGTACAAGTTCCCCACTGTTTAATGAGAAGAAAGGAACCGCTTTAACACAAAAGGCATGGTGAGAGGACAGTGTCCCGTTGTGAAGTGGCAAGCGAGTGACTGGGAGAAAGAGGCTGCCTGCTCATGCATGGTGGAAGAGGGGCAGCTTCCCACAGGAGGCCCTCCTGATGGAGACAGGGCTTAAGTATTTCTGCTTTTGTGTTGAGGAAATGGATCTTACACTTGATCTTAGCTAAGAGGCCAAGAAATGACAGGTGTGGAAATAGATATATGCCAATTTAAAGCTCATTAGTGGAAGGAGCATGATTTTGAACCCAAGTTCACCTGACTCCATGCCTCACATTTTCCATTGTTCTGTAACCCTCGTTAGGAAAGGGGGGGGGCAAGGGAAACGTTCTGCTTGTATCTCCAAGGCACAATACGTTTCCCCAATATTGATTTTATCCAAAGCTATTCCCTTCTTCTATCCTCCCCACTCTCTGCTAAGAAAACACAATTACTAGATCCCAATCTGACAAAGTTTTTACAAAGGTCATAGACATCACAGCTCTTCCAGAGAACAGGTACAAACAACTAAACTTGTCCTGAGAAGAATTCTCTTCAGAGATGACTCAGCTATTAAGAGAGCCAAGCTTGGCTCCAAGAATCTACTCAGGATGTTCCCAACTACCTGTAACTCCATCTCCAGGAAATCCGACACTCTCTCCAGGCCACCCCAGGCACCCACAGACACATAAATACAACTTGTTTTTAACTTTGTACTAAATATTCAGAAATATTTCTTCTAATTTTTAGTCCAAATAATTTCATACTTAAACAGGAGGAAAGGTCAATCTGAAAATGCTCTTAGCTGGGCATGGTCCTAGGCCTTGAGGGGGGGAATGGGAGAATCAGGAGTTAAAGGCTAGCCTTAACTGCAGAGGAAGTTTAGGGCCAGACTGAATGACATGAGAAATCAAACATTAAAATAATTCAAGAAATCAGAAAGTTCTGGGAAGAGGAATTCACTTCCCATCCTTATGAAAAGACACTATGGGGCTTTGTTTTTGTTTTTCCGAGACAGGGTTTCTCTGTGCTGCTTTGGAGCCTGTCCTAGAACTAGCTCTTTGTAGACCAGGTTGGTCTGCAACTCAGAGATCCATCTGTCTCTGCCTCCCGAGTGCTAGGATTAAAGGTGTGTGCCACCACTGTCAGGCCACTGTGAGGCTTCTTGATCCTTTCTTTGCCTTCATAAAAGAACTAAAAGCAGATTTATTTTCAGCATACTGTGCCTTCCACTTGAAAGACACTACGCAAGAATCACCATGTTTGACATCAAAATTTACCTTGCTCACCTATTGCCAAAAGCTGATGATACTTAAGACTTAGCTAACTGTAGAAGAACTCTGAGCTGTATTACTAGTGCAGACTCATAAAATAAGGGCCTGGAGGAACACAAAGCTTAATGGGTATTCACTGATAACATACTGTTTGCCAGGCAATGTGCTTCTCACTAAAGATTTGCTGTAGGAGAATACCAAGCAATTAGAATACAAGTGTTTAGAGTCCAGACTACTCATTTAAATATGGGACTTAAAGATCATAGAGCAAGTGGTTTGCCTGGCACTGGTCGTGTGATTCAGTAGTAGGATGAATTTCTGGAAAGCCCTAAGTTCATTCCCTAACTAGTGAAATACATAATTACAAAGAAAAGAAGTAATTATTTTCCTACTTTGTAGTAGTTTTCTCATTGCCCATTTTTTAAGCAGAAATTAGTATAGCATATTGTGATAGATAATCTGAGAATGCCTTTTTAAAAGTTGAAAACAGTACTTAGCTGAATGCCTTAAGAGAAAGGATAAACTTGGTGTTGGTGGCACATGTCTTTAATCCCAGCACTCGGAGAGGCAGAGGCAGGAGGATCTCTGTGAGTTTGAGACCAGCCTGGTCTACAGAGCTAGTTCCAGGACAGCCTCCAAAACAATACAGAGAACCCCTGCAACCAAAATAAATAGATATATAGTTACATAGATGGATGGATGGATGGATGGATGGATGGATGGATGGATGGATGGATGGATGGGTGGGTGGGTGGGTGGGTAGGTAAGTAGGTAGGTAGATAGGTAGGTAGGTAGGTAGGTAGGTAGGTAGGTAGGTAGGTAGGTTGGGGATACATAGAGAAGCCTTGTGGAAATCCATTAGCTCATTAGAAAACCTTATAATTAAAACACTTCAATCTGAAAGCCACGGTGAAATAGTTAAAACAAAAGCATTCATTAAAAGATTCTAGAATTATCATGATACCTAGGTAACAGAATACTTGCATAAAAGGCTGTGCATTATGTTTCTCATTGAAAGTGAAGAAAATGGAGAAACAATTATGTTAATCAAATGATTAAACTTATGATCATCCAATAGTATATGCTATGCAGAGTTAAAATTTGAAAGATTAAAATCCCTTATGAACTATTCTTTATTCATAATGCCTATCCAAAATCAAATGAAGCCTTTAGAATTAAATTCACACTTACAGAAAAATTAGTAAGTAGAGAACTCTTCATGGCATAAAGCATTTTACTAGTCATGTGATCCAGGCACTTCAAGAATCCAGTGTCAGGTTAGGTATTGTGGAACACACATGTAATCCTGCAGTTGGAAGGTTTAGACAGGGATTCATGAGTCAAAGACACCCTTACCTACACAGTGAATTTCAGAACAGGGTAAGATACATAGTGACAACTTGTGTCAAATAAAGAAAATGAAAAGAGAATGTAAAGACCCATGACAATGGTTTATTCTTGGATTCAAGGGGGTTAAGTGGGCATAAATGCAACACATGGAATTTACTGATTGTAGGAAATAATCACAAAATACAAATATAGACTCAACTCTATCTTAGAAACTATTGGGTAGTAGGGTTGCTCATTGATTGGAGTTACAAAAACTTCCTACTAAGGGACTGGATGACTCAGAGGTTAAGAGCACTGACTGCTCTTTCAGAGAACGGGGTTCAATTCCTAGCACCCACATGGCAGCTCACAGCTGTCTGAAATTCCAGGGACCCCATGCCCATTGCAAAACACCAATTTGCATAAAATAAAAAATGTAAAAACCCTTCCTACTGTTAGGAGAGTTGTGCTGAAGTCTTCAGAGCTTAAGTGTCATGATGTCTACAATGTATTTTAAAAAAAAAACAAGAACAGTCACAGCAAATATTGTGGGTACCTCTTGGTGACAGGTGTAGGAATTTCCCCATACTTCAACTTTGGGGAACACTGGGCTCTTTTTCATAATGAAATTTTGAGGAAAAATGAAAGCAAACATGTAACTCCCATATATTTTATACCTTTAAATTCAGGGCTTCTGAAGATTATGTACACACCCGTCTTCCCAGCATTTGGGAGATGGAGACAGGAGGATCACTGAGTCTGAGTCCAGCCTGGCCTCCTAGCAAGACTCTGTTTCAAAGAAAACACTTATAATGAAGTAACAAGCATACAAGTAACCCAAATTAAAAATGGCCAAAGCATCTCAGCCGACTTCTGTAAAGGAGTCACATGGGTGACCAACAAGTACACAAAGCACTGTTTGATAGCATCAGTCTTTTGAGAGACGTAAATAAAAACATCAAACTAAGGTTGGAGAGATGGCTCATTCAGTAAAGTAGGTGCTTTAAGGTGCTTGCTTGCAAGAAGAAGGACCCCTTAAGTGTCCAGTACCTGGGCTAAAAATCTGAGCAAGATGACTATCTAGTTAGGGTTACTGTTGTTGTGACCATGGCCAAAGCAACTTTTGGAGGAAAGGGTTTGTTTTACTTCCACATCACCATTTAGCATCTAAGGGTGTCAGGACAGAAACCTGGATGCGGTAACTGATGCAGAATCCATGGAGGGGTGCTGCTTACTGGCTTGCTCATCCTGCTGTTGTACAGAACCTAGGACTATCAGGCCAGGAGTAGTCCCACCTACAATGGAATGGGTCATCTCACATCAATCACTAATTAGGAAAATACCTTACAGCTGGATCTATTGTTGTTTTTGGTTTTTGGTTTTTTGAGACAGGGTTTTTATTGTACCTTAGGAGCCTGTCCTGGAATTCGCTCTGTAGACCAGGCTGGCCTTGAACTCACAGAGATCTGCCTGCCTCTGCCCCCCGAGTTCTGAGACTAAAGGTATAATGTGTCACCTCTGCCCAACTATAGCTGGATCTCAAGAAAGCATTTTCTCAATTGTGTCTCCCTCCCTTCTGATGACTCCAGCTTCTGTCAAGTTGACATAAATCTAGCCAGTGCATGACTTATAATCTTGGTGCTGAGAGGCAGAGACAAGACATCCATGGATCTACTGGCCCGCCAGCCCAGCCTAGTCAGGTAAACTCCAAGACAATCAGAGACAATGTCTCTAAAAGACAAAGTGAAAGACACTTGAGGAGCATTACCTAAGGTTAACCTCTGGCTTCCATACACATATGAATATATATGTGCAAGAATACACACCCCAACATACATACACATATACCAACATACATACATACTCGCCAAAAAAGCAATGCCAAGAAACAACATATAAACAAAACTACCTAAGAACCTAGCTTGATGGCACATGCCTGTAATCCCAGTGTTTGCTAGAAAAAGGCAGGGGAAGGGCTGAAAATTCGAGGTTAGTGTGTGTTATATAGTGAATTTCAGGACAGTCTGCTCCAGACTGCTCCAAACAACTACAAATAATAAACAAGCAGCAAATTAAAGCCTGTTTCACATCCACTAGGATGGACAAAATTAAATTTAAAAGAAAAATCTACTAAGATATTGAGTTGTACAAATAGACTTGGTTTTATCAGCCACATTCTGAAACTCTACTCCTCTCCTCCTGGACATGTCCTGCTCCTACACTTGTTCAAGTTAGTCTCTTGTCTCAATTCTACAGCAATAAAATGCACACCTTCTATGAGGATGATATATATTAAATTAGGCGTTAAAATAGAGTGAGCAGCTTTTAGTTACCCTAAAGACATCGACATCCAAAAATTCCCTTATCAACTTCAAAGAGAAAGACAATTGAAAAAAAACTACAGCTGGAGGTCTAAAATGTAGGTTGCTTGGTACAGTTCTTACTTAGCATGCATAAAGCCACTGGTTCAAAGCTAACAATTTATAAAATCAAGTGTGATGGCATACGCCTATATTCCTAATAGGAAATGTAAGTAGGTGGACCAAAGTTATCCTTACCTGGACAGTGAGTTCCAGGTTTGCCTTCGATATGAGAGACCCTACTCCCAAAAAGAAAAATAATAATAATAATGACCATAACTATGCCAATCATTATGTGGAAATTATTTTATTTCATTTAAAAAAATAAAAATAGAGCCGGGCACTCGGGAGGCAGAGGCAGGCAGATCTCTGTGAGTTCGAGGCCAGCCTGGTCTACAGAGCCAGTTCCAGGACAGCCTCCAAAGCAATACAGAGAAACCTTGTCTTGAAAAACAAAAATAAATAAATAAAATAAAAATAGAAGTCTTTACTGCCAGAACAGGTCAAACTTGGGATCAACTAAAATTCCTGGAGAGGCTTTATCCAGTTTTCAAATTATGTTATAACTCATTTAAGCACACCTTTCCTCATTTTGTTCCATCCAATATTGTTTCCTTCAAAAGTAGCCTTAATTTTTTTTTGGCCTGAGGATTTTTTTCCTCAATATATGTTTTTATTTAAATTAGAAACATGAATGCTTTACATGCCAATCCCAGCTCCCTCTCCCACTCCTCCTCCCTTGTTCCTCCACCAGCCCTCCCAGCACCCCACCCAATCCCCACATCATTCCCCAGGGAGGGTAAGGCCCTCCTTGGGGGGAATCTCCAAAGTCTGTCATTTCATCCAGGGAAGGACCTAGGCCCTTCCCCATGTGTCCAGGCTGAGAGAGCATCACTCTATTTGGAATTAAAAGTAGCCTTAATTTTTTAGGGAATAATGTATTTATTACTCCACTGAGCAGTAAAATTAATATAATGTTTTCATGGCCCATAAAACAGCACACAGAGTAAGCAATGGTACATATTCCTAGGCAATTTAGTTGCTTACTTTGTCATGATCTTTCTTTTTGTCATTGTTTCATGCAGGATATAAGGATAGATTGTCAGGCTTGCATTGTAAGTATTTTTATCTGATGAACCATCTCACCATCAGCCAGAGATGGTGAGCAAAAGCACATTGATAGTATCATAGATGCTTCAAGACACTGGCAGCTTTTCCTGACAGATACAGTGCACTTTTTGAAAAATGGCACACAACTGTTGCAGAATATTTCTTTATACTGTGAAGATGTGTCTATGCCAAACCACCTTCTGATTGGTTTAGTAAAGAGCTTGATGGTCAATAGCTAGGCAGGAAGTGGCTAGGTGGGACTTCCGGAGAAGAGAGGACTCTGGGAAGAAAGCAGAATTGCCAGCCAGACTCAGAGGAAAGAGGACGTGCAAGATGGAAGAAAAGTACCTAAGCATAAGCCATCTGAAGTCACTTTTTGATTGCTCAACAAAATGAGCTTGACTTGTAATCCGCAGTCCTGAATTCAGAACAATTGCTTCCATTTGAATCTGTGAGTCTGTATTACCACTGTCTTGTGATACACCTCTATAATGCCATCAGGCATATTTTTTTCTGGATATTTTATGTCTTTATTTAATAACCTCTGCTGAATGGCTTTTTCTCATTAAAAATCAATTAGAAACATGAAAGTCACAGAATTAGAGTTGCTCCAAGAAGTAATGATTTCTCCCCAAAGGGCTGCTATTAAAAGGAAACATTGTCCCAAAAGCTTGACTTTAACGGTGTTTATTATGCTTAATGAATTCATTACATCTAAGCTTACCAACGAAAGATGCGGGCAAGGGAAGCAGAGATGGCTCAGTGGTTATGAGCATTTGCTGCTCTTCCAGAGGACTCACATCGAATGGTTCATAATCACAAACAACACCAGTTCCAGCAGATTAGACATGCTCTTCTGTCCTCTGTAGGCACCTGCATGGATGTGTGCCCTCATCTGCATGCATGTGCCCACACACTAAACATATAAGTGAATAACTACCTGACTAAATAGCTGATAGGTGTGAAGAGCCTGAAACCTGTGGATCACCGTGCTGGCACAATGCAATGTAATTATGGAACATGGAGTACTGTGGGTCAAAACATGTAGCATTATGATGGTAAAATGGACAATTGCGATTGCACAGTGAAGCATTAAAATGGCACCTTGGACTGCACCCAGTGGCATACACCTTTAGTCCCAGTGCTTGGGTGGCAGAAACAGACAGGCAGATCTCTGTGACTTCCAGGACAGCCTTGTTTACACATTAATTCCAGGACAGCCATGATACAATAATGATAGCCTGTCTGAAAAAAAAAGAAAAGAAAAAGAAAAGAAAAATCTGGCACCTTAGATGATTGTATTGTTAAAATACAAAATTACAAGTGGGGTGATGGTGGCCCACGCCTTTAATCCCAGCACTCAGAAGGCAGAGGCAGGCAGATCTCTGAGTTTGAGGCCAGCCTGGCCTACAGAGTGAGTTCTAGGACAATTGGGCCTACACTGAGAAACCCTGTCTTGAAACACCAAAAAAAAAATCCCCAAACAATACAACAGTGGGTCATTGTAATGACATGATACACCATTGGAATAACACACTGAAGCATTGTGGTATCAAAATCCATCCGTTTGTAGGCAAAAATGAAGCACTGTGATGTCACAGTGTTACAATGCAGCATTGTTATGGGACAAGGAGTATCTATGATGTCACAGTGGAAATTTTTCTGATATAGTACAGATCCGATGGTACAGTGCAGCTTTGTGATGTCACAGCACAGCCTTGAGTTTGCACAAAGGAGCAGTGAGATAGCATTGTTCCAGCACAATCAAATATAGCTATGGAATCCTAATTATTGTTGTTTGAAACAGAGCATTGTAATAGAGCACAATGAAGCATTGTAATAGTAAATGGAACTTTGCAGTGTCAAAACACAGAACCATGGTGGTAAAATGGAGGATTGTGTGATTACATACAGCAGCATCAAGAAGCTATATTGGAGCATCGTGTTGTCACAATGGAGCACTATGTCAAAATGCAGTATTATGATGTCACAGTGGAATATTGTTGACATAGTATAGCATTATGATGGCACAATTTGGCCAAGCACTCCAGTACTTTAAAGGCATAATGGATCATTGTAATTTCACGATGCAGTGCCATAGGATAAAGAGTATTGTGATGGTCATGTACAGCATTAAAATGGCATGACAGAACTTTATGATATCAAAAGGCAGCATTAACTGTGACATCACAGTTACACAATGCAGCATTAGTGTCACTGTGATGTCAAATGTAGCATTTAATGACACAAGAGAACAATAGGCTGTCAAAACACAGCATTGTGATGGCACAATAGAATTTCCCACTCTAAAAACCATAGGAATGTTTCCATGGAGCATTATGTTGATACAAGGGAGCTTTGTGACATCGCAATGCAAAATGAAATTGCAGAATTGAACTCCGAGATCTCACAGCACAGCACTGGAGTAGCACAACAAGGCATTGTGATACTCGGATGCAGCATGAGGATGACACAGGGCGCAATGTGACATCACCACACAGCACTGTGACGGCATGATAGATATTTGTGATAATGTGATGCAACACAAGGGTAGCAAAGCAGTCTTGTTATAAAATAAAGGGAAGACTTTGAAGGCACTATTAGGCATAATGATGCCACACTAGATCACTGTGATGCCAAAATGGAGCACTAGCTGGGCAGTGGTGGCGCACGCCTTCAATCCCAACACTCGGGAGGCAGAGGCAGGTGGATCTCTGTGGGTTCAAGGCCAACCTGGTCTACAAGAGCTAGTTCCAGGACAGCCTCCAAAGCCACAGAGAAACCCTGTCTAAAAAAAAAAGACCCCCCCCAAAATGTGTTTTCTTAGTCTCAGCAATATGAAGACATAATAGATCTTTGTGCGGTATTTTTATTCTTTTAATTTGTTTCAGTTTTCAGAGACACAGTTTCTCTAGGTATCCTTGGCTATTCTGAGAAACACGCTAGACCAGGCTTGCCTTGAATCCATAGAAATTCTCCTGCTTCTGTCTCTTGCTGGCTGGTATTAGAGATGTGTCAACATGTCCAGTCCACCACTGGGAACCAGACATGCGAATACACGAGCCTGTGGTGGCCATTCTCATTTAAGCCACCACATTTACAGTGGGTCTTTGTGACATCACATCTCAGCATTGCAGTGGCACAATAGAGCACTGCAATGACATAATGCATTTTGTGATCTCACAGTGTAAGACTGGAAGGGCACAAGTGACCATTGTGATGATATAATGGACCATTGAGATGTCGCAACA
This sequence comes from Mesocricetus auratus, assembly GCF_017639785.1. NCBI lineage: Eukaryota > Metazoa > Chordata > Mammalia > Rodentia > Cricetidae > Mesocricetus > Mesocricetus auratus. Next base: position 44,043,898 of record NW_024429192.1, read on the forward strand.
CATTTTAGTGTTCTAGTGCAACACTGTGTTGGTAGAATAGACGATTGTGGTGGCACAATGGAGTATTATGATGGAACAAGGAATGGTGTGTGTCACAATGGAGCACTGTGGTATCACACTACAGCATGAGGTGCCATAAGGGAATATTGTGATGGCTCATTGAAGCATCGCATGTCACAATATAGTATAGTGGTGACATACATTAGCATTCTGATGTCACAGTGGGAGAGTAGAAGAAGGGAGGGGATGAGAACATGAGAGATCAAGAAGACCTAGTTGGGGAAAGGACCGTGGGGAGAGCAATGAAAGAGGTATCTTGATAGAGGGAGCCATTCATTGTCAGGTTAGGGAGAAACCTGGTGCTGGGAAATACTCAGGAATCCACAAGAATGACCCCAGCTAAGACTCATAGCAATAGTAGAGAGTCTGTCTGAATGGACCTCCCCCTTTAATCAGATTAGTGACTACTCTAATTGTCATCTTAGAACCTACATCCTGTAACTGATGGAAGCAGATGCAGTGACCCACAGCCAAGCACTGGGTGGAGCTCCTGGAGTTCAGTTGAAGAAAGGGATGAGGGATCATATGAACAAGGGCAGGAGGGTCAAAACCACAATGGGGAAAACCACAGAGACAGCTGATTTGAGCTAGTGGAAGCTCTTGGTCTGTGGACTGACAACTGGGGAACCTGCATGGGACTAGACACTCTGAATGTGGGTGACAGTTATATGACTTGATCTACTGGTGGGGAGGACTGGCAGTGGCACTAGGACCTATCCTAGGGGCATGAACTTGCTTTTTGGAAGCCACTGCCTATATATAGTAGGATACCTTGCTCAGCCTTGATATTGGGGGAGGGGAGTGCTTGGTCCTGCCTGAACTTGGTGTGCTAGACTTTGTTGACCTTACCCCCTCTAAGGAGTGGATAAGGGGTGGGAAGGGTGGGAGGCAGGGGGCAGCAGAACGGGAAGGAGGGGGAACTAGGGTTGGTATGTAAAATGAAAAATAATTGTTTTTTGTTTTGTTTTGTTTTTTTATCAAGACTGGCTTTCTCCGTTTAATAGTCGTGGATGTCCTGCAACTTACTCTATAGACCAGGCCGGCCTCAAACTCACAGAGATCTGCCTGCCTCTCCCTCCTGAGTGAAATTAAAGCAAAAAAAAAAAAAGGATTATGGCCAGGCGGTGATACATGCCTTTAGTCCCAGCACTTGTGAGGCAAAGGCAGACAGATTTCTGTGAGTTCAAGGCCAGCCTTGTCTACAGAGCAAGTTCTAGGACAAGCTCCAAAGCTGCAAAGAGAAACCCTGTCTCAAGAAACCAAAAAATAAAAATAAAAAAGGAATATTGTAGTAGCACAATTCACCTTATGATGTACCAGTGCAGTACAATGATGGCACAAGGATGCACTGTGATAGCAAAATGGACAATTATGAGATCCTAATAGAGCATTTGTGTGGGACAATATAGCAGAGTTGTCAGCTGCAGCATTATGATGATGCAATGAGGCATTCTGATGTCACAGCAGAGCATCATGACAGCACAATCTTTCTGATGTCACAGTGCAGCATTGGGATGGCATTGGGATGGCACAATGGAACATTGTGATCTGATAATGGAGTATTGTGATGGTATATTGAAGCACGGTAATGTCACCAAATATGTCATTGTTGTGGTACAGCAGAGCATTTTGATGACACAATGGGGCATTTTGATATTACAGTGTACCAATATGCTGGCATGATACTGTGTTCTATGATACCTCAATAGACTCTGGTGACACAAAATTACGGAGTTATGATGACTAATGCAGTATTATATTGTCCTAGTAGAGTATAGTATTGTGATGCACAATGGAACTTTGTAGTGTCACCAATGTGGCATTGTGATAATAAAAATAGAACATTGTGTTATCACAATGTCACACTGCTATATAAAGCCGACAGCATTGTGATGACACAGTGGAACACTATGATGTCACAGTGCAACTTTATGATGACACAGTTAAATGGGACTGTTTGATGTCACAATGGAGCATTGAGATAGAACAGCAAGTATTATGTTGTCTTCTGGAAGAATGGCATAGCATGCTGCTCTAAATTGCTGAGCCATGTCTTCAGCCTCTTTTAATATGTATTTCTGTTTTTAAGATTTATTTATTTATGGGGAGGGAGAGGGATCTGGGATTGACATGTGAAACAAGATTGTTTCTAACCTAAATAAATAAAAAAAGATAATTATTTCAAACAGAAAAAAAGATTTATTACATATACAGTGTTCTGCCTCCATGCCAGAAGAGGGTACCAGATTGAATTGTAGATGGTTGTGAGCCACATGTGGTTGCTGGGAATTGAACTCAGGACCTCTGGAAGAGCAGTCAATGCTCTTAACCGCTGAGCCATCTCTCCAGCCCCCCTAATGTGTATTTCTAAAGGAAAATATTTCCTCCCAAGCTTAGGAAAAGTAGTGGTCATGTGACTTCCACAGGCAAAACCATTTCTGACAATTTTGACTTTTGCTTTTTATACTTGTCTCTGAATCTTTAAGTACTGTGTAACGCTACTTGCCAGGTTTTCAGTTTTAGTCTTCATTTGCTGACTTGCTCTGTAAAACTTAATAGTTTAGTTCCTGGGTGCTGGAGTGCTAAGATCATCTACTATGCTTTCAGAGGACCCAGGCTTGAATCCCAAACTCACACTGCATGGCTCATACCTGCCTGTATCTCCAGCTCCAGAGGAATCTGATGCCTATGGTCTCAGTAGGAACCTGTACTCACATGCATAACTGCATAACCCCCCCACACACACACAGAGTTTAAAAATGAGATGAATCCCTTTTTATTAAATTTACCCCTCATGTTTACCTCCATAAAATAGACTTTTCCTTTCATTTAGTCCTTTTAATAAAGATAAAAACATAAGTCGGGCATTGGTGGTGCATGCCTTTAATCCCATCACTTGGGAGGCAGAGGCAGGTGGATCTCTGTGAGTTCGAGGCCAGCCTGGTCTACAGAGCAAGTTCTAGGACAGCCTCCAAAACAATATAGAGAAACCCTGTCTCAAAAAACCAAAAAGAAAAAAAAGAAAAAAAGAAAAAACATAAATGTAATCAAATGTTTAATGTGTTACTATGACTTGAGTCATAATGTTCTTATGTTCTTTTCTCTTTTTGCCTGACAACTTTATTTCCCTTTCCTCCTTCTTTATTATGGTGGTCTCCTTTTTTTTTTTTTCTTTTTGGTTTTTTTTTGAGACAGGGTTTTTCTGTAGCTTTGGAGGCTGTCCTGAAACTAGCTCTTGTAGCTGCCTCCTGAGTGCTGGGATCAAAGGTGTGAGCCACCAATGCCCAGATCATGGTCTCCAACTTAGGTAGGGTTTTTATTGTTATGATGAAACACTAAGACCACAAAGAATTTGTTTGCTTTATACTCCTATATCCCTATTTTTCTTAGGGTTTCTATTGCTGTGATGAGATACCATGACCAAGGCAACTCTTACAAAAGAAAACATATAATTGGGTGGTTTATAGTTCAGAGGTTTAATCCATTATCATCATGGCAGAACATGATGGTATGCAGGCAGACATGGTGATGGAGAAGGAGTTAGGAGGTCTATATCTTGATCCACAGGTAACAGGAAGTGAACTGTAACACTAGGGTAGCTTGAGCATAAGAAATCTCAAAGCCCACTCCCACAGTGACACACTTCCTCCAACAGGGCCACATCTCCTAATAGTGCCACTTCTTTGGGGACCATTTTCTTTCAAATCACCACATTGTTCACTGAACGAAGTCAGGACAAAAAAAAAAGTCAGGACAGGAATTAATGAGGGTAGGAACCTAGAGGCAGAAACTGATGCAGAGGCCATGGAGGAGTGCTGCTTACTGGCTTGTTCTCCTTGTGGCTTGCTCAGCCTGCTTTCTTATAGAACCCAGAATCACCAGTTCAGGCATGGTACCACCCACAATGGGTTGTGCCCTCCCACATAAGTCACTAATTAAGAATATGTCCTACAGTCTTACTCACAGCTCAATCTTAGGGAGACATTTTCTTGATCGAGGTTCCTTTCTCTCAGATGACTTTAACTTGTGTCAAGTTGACATAAAACTGTCCAGCACAGTCTCAATAGCACCAGCTGGTTTAAAATTTTGTGTGCACCCCAGACTGGCCTGAAACTCACTAGTAAAACAAGGCTGGTTTCCAGTCATAGTCCTCTCTCAGCCTCCCAACTGCTGCCATTATAGGCACATACCCTTTTGCTGGGTTCCATGTAATATTTTAAAATATCAAAGAGGAAGTATTTGAACAAAATGTAGGATGGGTCTGTCGTCAGTTTTATTTAGGACTTAAAGATATGTAGAATATGGGGTTTGATTTTTGGACTCAGGACCTGAACTCTGGGCCTCATGAATGTTAGTCAAGTGCTACCACTGAACCACACCCCTAGTCCAGGAGACAAAACACAAACACACACACACACACACACACACACACACACACACACACACACACCATACTGAAAGCATAAATTGAAGGAAACAATCCTAACTCATAGTCACTTCCACGTATTAATAGAAGTGTTTCCCAGATGGCCACTGCATTGCAAGGGAATTGAAATAAATTTCTCTATTGCAGAAGGTGCTTTTAAGCAACCTTGACTATCACTAGACTACTGTGAAGTGTTTAGCTAAAGACCCTTTGAGGTCAAGTACAAAATGGCTGAGTACATCTACAACAATGATGAAAATGACAGAGTCAATTAGAGTATTAGTATATCAAAGATTAAACATGAAAAGAAACTTCAAAATCTTCTCACCCTAATCTCTTAAATTACACGGGAGAAAATTGAGTGTCAAGAATTATATCGGTCCAGGGGTGCAGTTAGAGAAGAAACAGCTTCCAATGTTCTGCAGCACAGTAACTGTGGCTGATGAGTTTCAAAATAATTAGCAGAAAATAACTGTATTCCCAATACAATATAGAATTAATATCCGAGGTGATAGCTGTGGCAATTAAATCTGTGATCTGATGATTATGCATTTTATATATATATATATGTATATATGTATATATGTATATATGTGTGTGTATATATATATGTATATATATATATACTACAATGTCACATCACACAAATACATACAATTATTGTAATCAGTGACATTGCTCACAGCAGAAGATATGCTCAGGTCACAGCAAGCTGCATGAGTTTCTTGTTAATGTTGGTTTCTACTACTAAATCTCTTAGGTAGGGATGAGCATTTGGGCCGAAATGGACTCAGTACACTTAGGTCTGTATCACAACTGAGGAATCCTGTGATGGTGCCCCTTTAATCCCAGCACTCAGGAGGCTGAGGCAGGCATGCCATTGTGAGTTTGTGGTCTACAGAGCGAGTTCCAAGACAGGCTTCAAAGCTACACATAGAAACCCTGTCTCAGAAGAAAAAAAAAATCTAGGTGTGGTGGTGCACATCTTTAATCCCACCACTCAGAAGGCAGAGACAGGTGGATCTCTTCGAGTTTGAGACCATCCTTATCTACATAGTGGGTTCCAGGCTAGCTAAGATCCTTTCTCAAAAGGAAGAAAAAAGAACTCGCTGTGAACTGAGAGACATGACTGAATTATTGGTATCCACCTAGTACACAATTCACTGACAACAAACTTGAGTCCTCTGCCTCCCACCCCACTTTGACTGCTCTTCAGAGCCCAGGACTCAGTTATAACTGACAAAAAAAAAAATCCTACTTTGAGAAAAACTAGGTTGCATTGCTTTCTGGGTTAGTTCTATTTTCAGTCACTATGCGCCATAATTTATCCTCATGTCAGAGGGGACATCCATCTGAACACTTGGAATCAGTCTTTATGCATAAAACTTAATCAGAGTTTCAATATCTTCTCACCAAGGGAATGTTGAAATGGACAACTGGGTGATGGTACAGTCGAAGAGAAAGGACATAGTAGAGGTGTTTCTGGAACCACAGAGTGCTGCAGTCGAAGAGAAAGGACATAGCAGAGGTGTTTCTGGAACCACAGAGTGCTGCAGTCGAAGAGAAAGGACATAGCAGAGGTGTTTCTGGAACCACAGTGCTGCAGACAAAGTATGTGTCTGACACCAAGGCTGGCATTAGGTTTGCCCAACCACTCCTTATCTCTATGTTTTTGTAGTGTCATCCAGGCACTGACTGGTATTTGGATGAGGTATCCTAAAACCTTCATATCATAAGCCCTCTGCATTTCACTTAAACTGAAATGTATCTGTCAAAGTTAGGAAGCAGTGCACAGATTCTCTTTATATCCCGGTAGAGAACTATGCAGGTTGAAAATGTTAACAGCAATTATTCACTGTTGGTGATTCACTCTTTTAAAGACTTTTTTGTTGTGTATACACTGTACAGCCTGCATGTATGCCTACAGGTCAGAAGAGGGCACCAGACCTCAGCATAGACAGTGAACCACCAAGTGGTTGCTGGGAACTGAACCAGAACCTCTGGGAGAGCAGCCAGTGCTCTTTACCGCTAAGCCATCTCTCCAGTCCATATTGGTGATTCTTATTGTAAGAGCAACGTAAACTGGGGAAAACCACCCTGAAAAATTCCCCGCTTGGCACAAGACTGATTCAGCTCTGTCCAAGAAGAGCCCAAACTGTGCCCACCCCAGACAAAGTGACCCATCCGGATGGTCAGACAGTGTCTAATTTTGGTAAATAATATCTTCTTGTCACAACTGTCCTTGTGTGCAACTGTTAGTAACAATTTTGAGATTCCCCTAACTCCCAAGTCAATGAATCCAAAGGTCATCTACTCTTACCCAATCCTGAACAGCTAAGGCACCATATCAGCCTGCTTGTGATTTTCCCTTTAAAATCCCCTTGTAACTGAGGCCAGGCACCCTTTTCCTGCAGCTGCTGTGCAGGGTCCCTGCCAAGACTTGTAATTTAACATTAAGCCTTATGTGTTGGCATCAATAAGTCGGCTACTTTGTGGTCTTTTTTGGGGTCTCACGAACTTGGCATAACACTTATATGTTTTATTTGATAACTAAGGCAGGACAAAGCTATTTATTTGGTTTTTTGTTTGTTTGGGTTTTTTTATTGTTGTTTTTGTTTTTTGTTTTTCGAGACAGTGTTTCTCTGTGCCTTTGGAAGCTGTCCTGGAACTAGTGCTGGATTCAAAGGCATACACCGCCACTGCCCAGCTTTCTTTTGTTTTTTTTGAGACAGGGTTTCTTTGTAGCTTTGGAGGCTGTCCTGGAACTCACTCTGTAGACCAGGCTGGCCTCGAACTCACTCTCAGGGATCTGCCTATCTCTGTCTCCTGAGTGCTGGAATTAAAGGTTTACGACACCACTGCCCGGCTTTATTTGCTTTTTGTTTGTTTTGTTTTTCACAGGGTTTCTCAGTGTATCCTGGTTGTCCTGGAACTCATTCCATAGGCCATGCTAGCCTTGGCAAATGTTTATAAAAATTTATTTATTATCAGTAAATCAACCAACAAATAAATAGTGTGATGGCACTTTCTATTGTTAGTCCATGAAACAAGAGTAAAGACCGCCGGGCGTTGGTGGCGCATGCCTTTAATCCCAGCACTTGGGAGGCAGAGGCAGGCGGATCTCTGTGAGTTCGAGGCCAGCCTGGTCTTCAGAGCGAGTTCCAGGACAGTCTCCAAAGCTACACAGAGAAACCCTGTCTTAAAAAAACAAAACAAACAAACAAAAAAAGAAAACAACAACAACAACAACAAAAAAATGGCTTCCATCCTTAAGATGGAGTCAGGCTGGTCCATCACCAGAACTGGGGAAGTGAAGATGGGCATCAGATGTCCAAAGTCATCCTCAGCTGGCCTGAGTTACATGAAATACTATCTGAAGGGGGTGTGGAGAGAGCCTCCAACAATAAGAATAAAAAAATAACTAAATATTAGACAAATAAATTTCCTTAACCCAAAAGTCCCATTCCCTAGGCTGAGATTTTGACCTGCATACAAAGGAGAAAGGGAGTTGGGCATGAGCGTTCATCACTCCCCCTGCTCCATGACTGTGAATGCAATGTGACCAGCTGTGTGGGCTACACAATAAGGGAGTTCAAGGCCAACCAAGGCATTTTAGTAAGATCTTGTCTGAAGTAAAAAGTGAAGAGATAAAAAGCAGGACTATAACTCAGCGATACAATACTAGTATTAGGCAGCATACGAAAACATGGAAACCTAATCCTTTAGTCCTACAGAACACAAAGCAAGAAAAAAGAAAATAACAATAATTTCTGCTGGGAGGTGGGGTCTTTAATGTCAGCATTTGGGAGGCAGAATCAAATTGGGAAGATCTCTGTGAGTTCCAGGACAGCCAAGGCCTCATAAAGAAACCCTGTCTCAAAAAAACAATAAATAATAGTAATCATAAAATAATTTATTTCCTAATATAAGATTAGAACTTTAGTTTTTCCTATAAGCACTGCTTAGTTGTAAGTTATAAATATTTCATTATCTTTCCGTTTAAAACATAAGATTTTATCTAGTTTCCTTTGTATTTTTCTTGCATAGTTATTTTAAGGATTTGGTGTTTAATTTCCAAATGTTGGAAACTTTTGTGATTATATTGTTCTGTCTCCCTCATTGAATTATAATTTTTTGTTTGAGACAAGGTTTCTCTGTGGAGCCCTGACTGTCCTGGAACTGCACACCAGGTTGACCTTGAACTCAGAGATCTGCTTGCCTCTGCCCTCCAAATGCTGGGATTAAAGGTGTGTGGGGGCACCACTGCCTGGTTTGATTGTTTTCTTTGTAGCTCTTGATGCTCTAGCTGGCCAGAGCACCGCAGACACGGCACGGGCTGGTCTTTGCTTTCCCCTTCCCTTTCCCTTGCTAAACAGTTAGATTCCCTTATTTAGGCACTTCCACTTTCCTGAAGCTAGCCACCAAGATCTATTCCCTCATTTGGCCACATCCTTATGCCTGACTCTTTCCTGAAGCTGATCAATAAGGTCCAGCTATCAACTCATCAAGGTCCAGCAATCAAAAATCCCCATCTGGGCCAGGCAGTGGTGGTGGCACATGCCTTTAATCCCAGGATTGACTGGGGAGGCAGAGGCAGGCAGATCCCTGTGTGTTCTGGGCCAGTCTGGTCTACAGATCAATTGCCAGGACTGGCTCCATAGCTCCTGAGAAACCCTGTCTTGAAAAAACAAAAAAGATGAGATAGATAGATAGACAGACAGACAGACAGACAGACAGACAAATAAATCCCTATTAGGGTAACATGTCCAATCAGAACATAGCAATGCATCCTAGCTCATTCTAAAGCAGACCTCTGCATTTTTCAACTTAAAATTACTCCTGCAAAGCTATTTGCTGATCTTTTTGCCTGGTTCGGATTCAGACACCACATCTCTTTGCCTTGCTTAACAAAGGTTCTCTTTCTGTTGCAAATTGGTGTGTGGGTGTGGTCTGTGCCTAATCTGGGGTCCAGAGGAGCACCCCGTGGTAAGCAAGTCCCTTCAGAACCTGTCTTCAGAAAAATGGAGTGCTATACCGACATGATTCATGAAACGCTGATGGACTGCTGTTATCCCTCATCAGACAAGCACATAAACATCTTCCAGTCTTGGGCATGTACCGGTGGACTAATGAATCTTCATCTTTGGTCTTGGGGACAAAAGGAGCCAGTGGGGCAAGTCCTTGGGCCTACACATGCACTGCAATATGCTGGCTTCCTTCTCACACAGCCCCAAGAGTCATTATCTGGAAGGAGAAAAATGGCACCTGGAGAAGACCCATGAGCACTCGGGACATGACCCTTCAGTAAACTCTACATGCTGTGTGCCTTCCATCATGATTATGACCTGAACCTCCCTGGCAGGAACAGTGATGGGGCTATGTCCCGGTGGGAAGTGAAGAGGAATTCCACTCATACCATTAACTGCAGAGCTGTCCGCTCATCAAGCTGTGGAGACCAAATGGAGGAGCCGAGGCCAGAGGCACACAGCAACCCGGTTCAAGATGTGGTCTGGTCCCACTCTGATGGCCTTCCAACAGCACAATGATCTGATTCGATCCCAGGGCCTAGCAGTGATCATTTGAACCTGTGATGGTGCCTCAGCCAGTATATGGTCACTTGGGTGGCTGCACAAATTCTGTCATCTTGGTAGAAACAATAATGTAGGTGACCTGTAGAAAGAGTCAGGCAGGCTGTTGGTGTGCTCCAGTGAAGTCAACCAGGACCAGGATTCTGAATCAGCTGCCATCACAGAGGACAGACAGGATGACTATGGGTACAGCAGGAAAGACTGGGACAAAACCCAAACGATTGGGCAATGACTTCACCAAGATTCCACGCCCAGGAATGGCCATCCCAACAGCACCAAGAACCCATCTGGTTTTGTTGGTATTGTTATTTGTTTGTTTGTCTTTCAAGACAAGGTTTCTCTGTGTAACTCCAGCTGTCCTGGAACTTGATCTACAGACCAGGTTAGCCTTAAACTCAGTGACACAATAGCCTCTGCTTGTCGAGTGCTGGGATTAAAGGCATATGCCACCACTGCCTGGCCACCCATCTGTCTTACCAGGGTTTGCATACTTTATAATTCACGTTCAGCAGAAGGTATTCTGCTAGGAAAAAGGAAAAAATAAATGACTATTATTTTAAATATATTTGAACATGCTTATGTTCAGGTTGTCTACCAGCTAAGAATTATACAGCAAAATTAAATGAATAAATAAATAATGTTTAAAAAAATAAAACAAACCAAAATACAGCCAGGCAGTGGTGGCACACACCATTAGTCCCAGCACTGAGGAGGCAGAGGCAGGCGGATCTCCGTGAATTTTAGACCAGCCTGGTCTACAGAGCAAGTGCCAGGATAGACTCAAAAGTTACAGAGAAACCCTGTCTCAAAAAAAACAAAGAAAGGAAGAAGGAAGGGAGGAAGGAAGGAAGAAGAGCCAACCAAAATGCTATCTTAATGTCTTAGATACAACTTCTTATTGATTTCATAAGTTTGTCTGTCTGTTCCTGTCTGAGGAATGGACACTGGGCCTTGAGAGTACTAAGCAAGAACTTTTACTATTGGGCTACATTTATTTGTTTGTTTGTGTTTCTGCCTTTGAACAGAGAAAATGTTCTCTCCTTCCACTCTGTGGGTTCCTGTGGGCATGGTTTTTCTAGAAATGCTGTTTAAAGTTTGATTTTATAAACTGAGCTTTCACTCAACCCGGAACCAAGTTAATCATGCTTTGAGATAGTTTGTAACTATTCACGAACTCAATTTACAAACATGTACTCAACCTGCCTGAAACTAGCTGACCTCCACAAACAATACCGCAATCAATCTTACTATACCTGGACTTTGCACTTCCTCCCTTATGGGAATTCTGTAAAAGATTACGGCCAAAGTTCTCTCCCCCTTTTTGTTAGCATATGTGCAGTGCTGCTCATTACTCACTACACAGGGGGGATGGGCTTTGGTCAGAACTGCTGCTCTTTCAGACTAGACTACTATTTCATTAAAACAGGAGCAATCTAAACTATCTGAATAAAGCCAAGCCTACAATTGGGTAAATAACACTAAAAATCAGTCACTCTCTCTCTGTCTCTCTCTCTCTCTCTGTCTCTCTCTCTCTCTCTCATTGTTTTGAGACAGTGTCTCACTACATACTCTGGAATTCACTGCATAGATCAGACTGGCCTCAAACTCCCAAGAGACCTTCCTGCCTCCGCTTCCCCAGGGCTGAAACTTGGGTGTGAGTGGACACGCCCAGCCATTTTGTTTACCCTACAGGTGTGCCGCTGTAATCTCAGTTCCTGGAAAGGACTGATTGTTCAAGGTCAGCCTGACTAGACAACTTTGTAAGACCCTATCTCAAAAACATTTCTGTTGTTTTCTTTTTTAAAACCTTATCTCAGTTGGACGGTGGTGGCACATACCTTTAATCCTAGCACTTGGGAAGGAGAGGCAGGCAATCTCTGAGTTTGAGGTTGGCCTGGTCTACAAAGTTGAGTTTCAGAACAGCCAGGGCTGTTACACAGAGAAACTCTATCTCAAAAAAGACCAAAAAAAAAAAAAAAAAAAAAGACAAAGAAAAAGAAAATCCTACCTCAAACACATGTTGTTTTTTTATTATTAATTTTGTTTTGTTTTTTGAAACAATCTAGCTGCCTAGGCTGGCCTCAAACTCCATCTGCCTCTGCCTCCCTAGTGCTGGGATCAAAGGTGTGTATCACTATTCCACAGATTTTTGTTTATTTTTGACACAGTTTCTCTGCACAGCCCTGGCTGTCCTGGAACTCTCTTGTTTTCACCTTCCCTGTGTCCTCTGCAAAAGTAACCAGTGCTCTTAGTCACTGAGCATGCATCCCTCCAGCTCTCAAATTTTTTTGTTTTGTTTTGTTTTATTTTTAAGACAGGGTTTCTCTGTGTACCCCTGACTGTCCTAGAACTCGATCTGTAACCAGTTTGGCCTCAACTCATGAATGCTGGAATTAAAGGCATGTGCCACCACTGCGTGGCTCAAATTAAAAATTTTTTTTTTTTTTTGGTTTTTCGAGACGGTTTCTCTGTGGCTTTGGAGGCTGTCCTGGAACTCACTCTGTAGACCAGGCTGGCCTGGAACTCACAGAGATCCGCCTGCCTCTGCCTCCCGAGTGCTGGAATTAAAGGCGTGCGCCACCAACGCCCGGCTTCAAATTAAAATTTTAAGTAGGAAAATTTGGGGCTGGAGAGATTGCTCACTGAGTAATGACGCTTGTCACACAGCTGAAAACCTGAAGTGCAAACAAATCACACATGTTCTGATCTAGGAAACTAGAGCTTGGAGGATCAGTCATTAGAGGCTAGCATGAGCTACCTGAGATATTCTCTCAAGAAAACAAACTTCCCTCTTGGTTAATTATACACAACCATAAAAACAATTATAAGTGCCTCAAAGACATGATTCTCATAAATCTGCGATATATAAACTATTGGTTAATTCTTTATTATTATATTTATTACTGGGGACACACACACACAAATAAGTGTACGAAGGTCAGAGGAAAAATTGAGCCTTCCACCATGAGGGTCATGGGACTCAAACTCAGGTTGCTACCCTTGATACTTTTACCCACTGGCCCATCTCAACCTCACAAGTTGCTTAATTTCCTCTCAATTCTTAATGCAGTTTTGTCACCTACTGTATGCCCTTTATTTTCCTTAGATACTGAATACACAAAGTGAATACAACTTGGTGAGTCACTCAGAGTAAACTTTTCAAAGAACTTCTACTGTAAGAAATAACTGTAGGCCGGGTGGTGGCGGCACAAACCTTTAGTCCCAGCACTCGGGAGGGGGAGGCAGAGACAGGCAGATCTCTGTGAGTTCGAAACCAGCCTGGCCTAAAAAAGGTAGTTCCAGGACAGCCTCCAAAGCCACTAAAAAAACCAAACCAAAACAAAACAAAACCAGATAACTGTAAAGGAAGCTCTCTAAACACGAGAGCCTGTACAACTTTATATTGCTAACGATGCAAACAGGGTGTTTACATAATCCATACACTATTAGCGTTCGATAACTGAGGACATTGAAACCCGCCAATGCCTTTTGCTCAGACAGAGTTGGTAGGCAGACTTGAGACAGAAGTAACACCCCGCTCTGTTTCCGGTTTACTTTAGGGTGAAGAAGTGAGGCTGGGCCTTAGCGGCAATGACCAGAGGAAGATTGTTTGGTGGCAGCGACAGAGGCAGGCATGTTAGTCCTGTGGTAATTTGGAGCCAAGCAGGCCATACAGCTGACCTCATCGGGTAGATCTCAATGCCAGCATAACAGATGGGTGCTATTATGGGTCAACACTGATAGATAGCATTCGCTCGAAATAGCACAGTGCACCAGGCTCTTGGGGGACAGTGAACATTTATCATCAGTGATTGATCCCTCCAAGAGTTCATTTTAAAGCTACCAGGGCTCTCTTTTGCACTCTTTCCAGTGGGTATCAGGTGCTTAAGAGGCACCCATTCAGAAAATAGTTATTTTCTTGTCCTATCTAAGATTCCCCCAAGGATTTAAATCGTGAACTGCCTATTAGTCCCAGCACCCAAACCTAACCTGTGACCCTCTTTCTTTCTTTTCTTTTTTTTTTTTTTTTTTGAGACCGGGTGTCTCTGTGTGGCCCTATCCACTTTGTAGACCAGGTATGATTCAAACTCAGAGATCACCTGCCTCTGCCTCCCCCCAAGGCTGGGACCAAAGGAGTGTGCCACCACCCAGATTCACGTACTTTTTTCTCTATCCTCTTTTCTCTTTTTCTTTCTTTTGGGAAAGAATGTTGTTTTTATTTTTTATTTGAAAAGAAGTCTTACGATTTAGCCATTGCTAGCCTGAAACTCATTATGTAGATCAAGCTGGCTTCAACTTTGCAGTGATCCTTCTGCCTCTGCCTAAGCACTGGGTTTGCAGGAGTGTGTCACTATACCAACTAAATTTCTCCTATAAAGACAAACTTCTGCTTCTATTCTCAGTTGATGCGTACTATAAATGTTCTAACAGTACCTGAAAGAGATTGGACATTCATATATAAAACATTTTAAAACAGTGAACGTCCTTTGAGGCCAGTCTGGTCCACAGAACTAGTTCTAGTATAGCTAGGGCTGTTACACAAAGAAATCCTGTCTCAAAAAACAAAAAGCAAAACAAACCAAAAAACAGTGAACGTCCTCTCAAATGGCTCAGGAAATGTGGGAGAGTTTTAAGACATGTAATACATCACAATTGTCCAGGAGGGTAATTAAAATTTGTTGGCTTTGACAATAATGGGATCCCAGTGACACTAAAAAGAGAGAGCCATGTTATGGTGACACAGACTAAGGTGTTTCATTATTGTTTGTGCCCATCTCTGGGGTTATTCCCATAATACATGGATGGTAGAAGCAGGAAGATCAGAACACCAAGCTCCAATCCAGTTGCTTATCAGAGTTCCAGGATATAATGGGCTACAGAAGACCCTGTATCAAACAATCAAATGGCTGGGTGTTGTGGTGCATGCCTTAATTCCAGAAGAGGCAGGTAGATCTCTTTAAATTGGAGGCCAGGCTAGTCTACAGAATGAATTCCAGGACATCTAGGACTATGTAGAGAGATCTTGTCTCAAACAACAAAAACAAATGAAGCAGAGAGATATAGGCAGGAGGATTGCTACAAGTTCAAAGACTGTCTGGTCTCCATAGCAAATTCCAGTTCAAGCATGGCTATATGGTAAGATATACTGTCTTAAAAGAGAAAGAATATAGGATCTGGAGAAATAGCTCAGTGGCTAAGAGCAGTGGCTGCTCTTCTGGAGGATTGAGGTTTAATTCCAGCACCCACTTGACAACTCTCAACTTTCTGTAACACCAGTTCCAGGAGACCACAAATCTTCTTCTGGCCTTTATATGCACCAGGCATGTGTGAGGAATACAGATATGCCTGCTTATATGGAGATTCAGTCCAGTTCAAGTCTTTTCATAGTGTTTTTACCTCGGAGCTGTCTTACCAGCTCTTAATATTTATTTCTTGTTATTATCTATAATATCCCAGCATGATTTAAAGAATGTCCCTCACACATCAAAAGAGGACAGGATGAAGACATTTCAAAAAAAAGGAAGACAGAGGAGGGGCAAGTACCTTGTCCTCAGGTGACGTTTCCTCTGCAAGTGGTCCCTGTACCCAAGCAGCAGGTACCCGCCCTTACTGAGCCTCCTGTCCTCTATGAAGTCAGCACCACCTTTGTGACAACAACTGCCTCTGAGGCAGTGTTGGCATCTTGGTCCAAAATTGTAGCTTCAGACATTAGCTGGCATGAGCTGGCAGGAGTTAGAACAATCACCAATAGAGCAGAAGGGCAGCTGATCTCTGAACATAGTTCTGAACCAAAAAGAATCACTCCATCAGGCACAGTTTCCTCTGGCTTAAGACACAACATCCAAGGAAGAACCCTAGAATACATAAATTAGGTAAATTCAATGCTAGGTTGATACTTATCCAGAGAAAGCAACAACCAATGCTGATCCACATAGAAATATGCAAGTTTCCAAGGCAAAGGAGAGAGGAAGGGATAATGAGGCTGAAGAAAATAGGCCTGGAGGGATGGAGATTACTAAGGGGGTTTGAAAGAAAATGCCCCCCCAAAGAATGGGGGAGAATGGCAGTATTAGGAGGTGTGGCCTGTCTTGTTGGAGGAAGTGTGTCACTCTGGGGGAACTCAGGTTTTGAGGTCTCAAGTTTCAGACAGTCATCTTCCTGCTGCCTCTGATCAAGACACCCTGCATCATGTCAGCCTACACACTCCACATCTTGGTAATTACAATGTCTGAACCTGTGAGTTGCCACCCACAATTAAATGTTTTCTTTGTAAGAGTTGCCTTGGTTACAGTGACTCTACAACAATAAAAAACACAACAAACACAGAGATGGTACTCGATGTCACATCTGCCAAGCCATCTTCTTTTGCACAACCTCACAGAGGAGGTACTAAGAAGGCCTATAAGAAATGTGCTGGAGAGGGGTGGAGCACAGCTGAGAATGTTCTCCGATGATGATGATGGGCGAGGCATTCACAATGTCTGGCCATAACATCCATTAGGGAATAGGGGGGCTCTGAAATAACACAGCCATAAGACAGGTTATGGCACTCCACTAGGAATCGAGGAGACTAAAACTACCAGGAAGATTGAACAGCAGCCAGAGGACCCTGGCCTTGAGTCACCATGAGGCTGGGGTCCTTGTGGGTAAAGGCAGTCAAGAGGATGCGATGTAGTTCAACATCAAGTTAAGGGGAAGAGGAACATAGTTCAGTGTTTAGAGCACCTCCCTAGCATCCCTGAGACTCTGGCTTGCACTGCACACATTGGATGTGGCGGCACACACCAACCTAGCATAGGAGAGATGGAGGCAGAAGTTGTAGGCCATCCTCTGCCTCTGATACATAGTAAGTTCCCAGGCAGCCCAAGCTCCATGAGACCCTGTCTCAAAAAGATAGAAATGGCTGCTGGACGATGGTACTGCACACCTTTAATCCCTGCATCCTGGAGGCAAAGGCAGGTGGATCTCTGAATTCAAGACCTGCCTCTTCAACACAGTGAGTTCCAGGACAGCCAGGGCTGTTACACAGAGAAGCACTGTCTCAAAAACAAAAACAAGGAAAACCAAACAAACAAACAAAAAAAGCATTAACACTAAAAATGGCCAGTTTTGGAGCAGAAACACCGGAGACCTGAGGACTGGGCACAGCCAATCCGGATCCCAGCCCAACAGGATTCAGCCCGCCCAGAGACTGCCAGCTTCCAAGTCCCAGTCTCCACCCACGTGACAGGCAAGGCGAGGGTCCAGCCTACCCAGAGTTTGCTAAGGTCCTGATACTAGAAAGGCCTCCATCCACGTAAGAGGAAAGCCACCAGGGTATTGGACCTACTCCCACCCACTGGGAAGGGTTCACATACCCACCAAGGGAGGAAGACACTTCTGCACCCACAGGAAGAAATGATGGGAAGGAAACAATACAAAAACACACCCACCAACAGAAAAACAAATATGACACCACCAGAAACTAGAGAATCTATACCTGCAAGACCTGAACAGTCCATTGCAGAAGAAGCAGATGAAAAAGACCATAAAGGCAACTTTATGAAAATGATAGAGGCCCTCAAAGAGGATATGAGAAAATCCCTTAAAGACAGGAAAGAAAAAACAAACCAAAAAATACAAGAACTGCAAGAAATGGAGGAGCCGGGCGATGGTGGCGCACGCCTTTAATCCCAGTACTCGGGAAGCAGAGGCAGGTGGATCTCTGTGAGTTCGAGTCCAGCCTGGTCTACAGAGCCAATTCTAGGACAGCCTCCAAAACAATACAGAGAAACCCTGTCTCGAAAAACCAAAAAGAAAAAAAAAAAAAGAAATGGAGGAAAAAACAATTCAAAAAATGCAAGAAATGCAAGAAAAGGAAGAAAAGACAAACCAAAAACTTCAACAAATGCAAGAAAGAGAGGAAAAGACAAAGCGAAAATTACAAGAAACAATTCAAAAACTACAAGGGTTGAAAGCTGAAATAGAGACAATAAAAAAACAGTCTGAAGGAATGCTGGAAATAGAAAAGCTGGGCAAATGGTCAGGTACTATAGATACAAGCATAACCAACAGAATACAAGAGATGGAAGACAGAATCTCAGGTGGTAAAGATACACTAGGGTAAATAGATCCATCGACCAAAAAAAATCTGAAGTCCAACAAATCCCTAACACAAAATATCCAGGAAATATGGGACACTGTGAAAGCACCAAACCTAAGGATAATAGGTATAGAAGAATGTGGGAATAACAGAAGGTGAAGAAATCTACCTCAACTGGGCAGAAAACATATTTAACAAAATCATAGAAGAAAACATTCCCAACCTAAAGAAAGAATGCCAATGAAAGTACAAGAAGCCTACAGAACACCAAATAGAGTGGACCACAAAAGGAAATTTCCTCGCCACAGAATAGTAAAAACCCAGAGAATACAGAATAAAGAAAGAATATTAAGAGCAGCAAAGGAAAAAGGCCAAGTAACATACAAAGGGGAAACCTATCACAATCACACCTGACTTCTCCATGGAAACACTGAAATCCAGAAGGTCCTGGATAAATATTCTACCAACACAAACAGACCACCAATGCCAGCTCAGACTGCTATACCCAGCAAAGCTTTCAATCACTATAGATGGAGAAAACAAGATATTTCATGACAAAACCAGATTTAAAAAATATGTATTCACAGCCGGGCGTTGGTGGCGCACGCCTTTAATCCCAGCACTCGGGAGGCAGAGGCAGGCGGATTTCTGTGAGTTCGAGGCCAGCCTGGTCTACAAAGTGAGTTCCAGGACAGCCTCCAAAGCTACAGAGAAACCCTGTCTCGAAAAAACCAAAAAAAAAAAAAAAAAATATGTATTCACTAACCCAGCCCTACAGAAAGTTCTGGAAGGAAAACCCCAATCCAAGAGAGTTGACTATAACCAGAAAAACATAGGCAATAGATAACCCACCTTACCAACAGCCAAAAGGAAAGAGGTAGAAATCCACATATAATTCCACCACCATCAACTATTCCAAAACAAACAAGAATGAGAAATCAATGGTCATTAATATCCCTCAATATTAATGGTCTTAACTCGCCCATAAAGAGACACAGGCTAACAGAATGGATTCGAAGACAGAACCCATTCTTCTGCTGCATACAAAAAACACACCTCAGCCTCAAAGATAGATATTACCTCAGAGTTAAGGGTTAGGAAAAGATTTTCCAATCAAACGGACCCAAGAAACAAGCAGGGGTAGCAATCCTAATATATAACAAATTGGATTTCAAAATAAAATAAATTAAGAGATGAAGGATGGGACTTCATACTCATCACAGGTAAAATCACCAAGATGAAGTTTCAGTTTTGAACATCTATGCCCCAAATACAAAGGCACCCACATTCATAAAAGAGACATTACTAAAACTCAAATCACATATAAAGCCCCACACACTTATACTGGGAGACTTCAACACCTCACTCTCACCTCTAGACAGGACTACCAGACAGAAACTTAACAAAGAAGCAAAGGGGCTAATAGAAGTTATAACCCAATTGGGTTTAACAGATATCTATAGAGCATTCCAACCAAATAAAAAAGAATATACCTTCTTCTCAGCTCCACACAGAACCTTCTCAAAAATCGACCACATTCTTGGCAACATATCAAATCTCACCAGGTACAAAAAACTTGGAATAACACCATGCACCTTATCAGGCCACCATGCATTAAAATTAGAATTCAGCAACAATACAGATTGCAGAAACCCTACAAAATCATCGAAGTTGGATAATGCACAATTATACCATTCCTGGGTCAAGGAAGAAATAAAAAAGAAATTAAAGACTTCCTAGAATTCAATGAGAATGGTGAAACAACATACCCAAACTTATGGGACACTTTGACAGCAGTGCTATAAGGGAAGTTCATTGCACTAAGTGCCCACATGAAGAAACTGGAGAATAGTTATACTAGAGAGCTAACAGCACAGCTGAAAGCTCTAGAACACAAAGAAGAAAACTTCCCCAGGAGGAGTAGACGCCAGGAAATAATCAAATTGAGGGCTGAAATCAATAAAGTAGAAACTAGGAAAACAATACAAAAAAAAAATCAATGTAACTAAGACTTGGTTCTTTGAGAAATGAAAGAGTATGAAAAGGCAAATTAACAAAATCAGAAATGAAAAGGGGGACATAACAACGGACACTGAGGAAATTCAGGGAATCATCAGGTCATACTTTGAAAACCTATACTCCACACAATTTGAAAATCTAAAGGAAATGGACAATTTTCTGGATAGATATCATTTGCCAAAATTAAATCAATATAAGCAACTTAAATAGACCTATAACCTCTAAGGAAACAAAAGTATTTGTCAAAAGTCTTCCAACTAAAAAAGCTCCAGGCCCCATATGGCCTCAGTGCAGAATTCTACTAGAAATTCAAAGAACAGCTTATACCAATTCTTCTCAAAGTATTCCAAGCAATAGAAGCAGAAAGGTCTTTGCCAAACTATGAGGGTTCAATAAGCCCCTTAAGACACAACTAAGAAAGAGAACTTCAAAACAATATCCCTCATGAACATTGATGCAAAAATACTGGCAAATCAGATCCAAGAACACATCAGAAAACTCATCCACCATGATCAAGTAGGTTTCATCCCAGGCATGCAGGGTTGGTTTAACATAAAATCCATCAGTGTAATCCACCATATAAACAAGCTGAGAAACAAAAATCACATGATCATCTCACTGGATGCTGAAAAAGCCTTTGACAAAATCTAACAACCTTTCATGATAAAGGTCTTAGAGAGATCAGGGATAACAGGAACTTACCTCAACATAAGAAAAGCCATATAAGCCGGGCGTTGGTGGCGCACGCCTTTAATTCCAGCACTCGGGAGGCAGAGGCAGGCGGATCTTTGTGAGTTCGAGGCCAGCCTGGTCTACAAAGTGAGTTCCAGGACAGCCTCCAAAGCTACAGAGAAACCCTGTCTCGAAAAACCAAAAAAAAAGAAAAGCCATATACACCAAACCAACAGCTAACATCAAACTAAATGGACAGAAACTCAATGCAATTCCTCTAAGATCAGGCACAAGACAAGGCTGTCCACTCTCTCCATACCTCATCAATATTGTACTTGAAGTTCGAGCTAGAGCAATACGACAACAAAAGGATATCAAGGGGATACAAATTGGAAAGGAAGAGGTCAAACTTTCACTATTTACAGATGATATGATAGTTTACATAAGTGACCCAAAAAACTCCAACAGGGAACTCTAAATACTTCAGCAAAGTGGCAGGATACAAGATCAACTCAAGAAAATCAGTAGCCCTACTATATACAGACGATAAAAGGGCTGAGAAAGAAATTAGAGAAACATCGTCCTTTACAATAGCCACAAACAACATAAGATACTTTGGGGTAACGCTAACCAAACAAGTGAAAGACCTGCATAGCAAGAACTTTGAGTCTTTAAAGAAAGAAATTAAAGAAGCCCTCAGAAAATCGAAAGACCTCCCATGCTCTTGGATAGGTAGGATCAACATAGTAAAAATGGCAATCTTACCGAAAGCAATACACAGTTTTAACGCAATCCCCATTAAAAATCCCAGCAAAATCCTTCACAGAACTTTAAAGAACAATTCTCAACTTTATATGAAAAAACAAAAAACTTAGGATAGCCAATACAATCCTGCTCAACAAAGCAACATCTGGAGGCATCACCATCCCTGACTTGAAGCTCTATTATAGAGCTGTAATCCTGAAAACAGTTTGGTGTTGGCACAAAAATAGACAGGTCGGCCAATGGAATTGAATTGAACACTCTGAGATTAATCCACACACCTATGAACAGATGATTTTCGACAAAGAAGTTAAAAATATACAATGGAAAAAAGAAAGCATCTTCAACAAATAGTGCTGGCATAACTGAATTCTGGCATGTAGAAGAATGTGGATAGATCCATGTCTATCGTCATGCACAAAACTGAAATCTAAATGGATCAAAGACCTCAATGTAAATCCAGCCACACTGAACCTGTTAAAAGAGAAAGTGGGAGCACCCTTGAACAAATTGGTACAGGAGACAGCTTCCTGAACATAATACCAGTAGCACAGTGAGATCAACAATTAATAAATGGGACCTCCTGAAACTGAGAAGCTTCTGTAAGACAAAGGACACAGTCAGAAAGTCAAAAAGGCAACCCACAGATTGGGACAAGATATTCATTAACCCCACATCTGACAGAGGGCTGATCTCCAAAATTTACAGAGAACTCAAGAAGCTATTCTCCAAACCACCAAAGGATCCAATCAAAAAATGGGGTAGAGAACTAAATAGAGAATTCTCAGTAGAGGAGACTAAAATGGCTGAGAGACACTTGAGAAAGTGCTCAACATCCTTAGCCATCCAGGAAATGCAAATCAAGACAACTCTAGGATACCATCTTACTCCTGTCAGAATCAAAAACTTCAACCAGTTTATGCTGGAGAGGATGTGGAGAAAGGGGAATAGTCCTACAGTGCTGGTGGGAGTGCTGACTTGTACAGTCACTTTGGAAATCAGTATGGAGATTCCTCAGGAAATGGGAAGTGTAGCACAAGACCCAGCAATTCCACTCTTAGGCATATACACAAAAGATGCACATTCATACAACAAGGATGTCTGTGGTGATGGAGATCCCACCCACCATGGCTTTGTGCATGGTAGCCACTCCCACTGACTGCAAAGCTGTATCTTCAACCCTCCCAGCTCCATCTTTCTCCTCGACATCTTTTCGTGACCTTTTAAATAGGACACCATTTTTTAAAATATTGTCTTTGAAACACACATGCCAAAAGAAGCCATTTACCCAATAGAGAGCATTTCTGAAAAAGAATTATTACTTGGGGGCAGGGAGGGTTATCGGTTGGGGGTAGGACGAGATGATCTCACTGTAGCCCGATCTAGCTTCAAACTCGGTAATTCTCCTGCCTCACCTCCCAAGTGCTAAAATTACAGGCATTAGGCACCATGCTCAGTTGGAAATAGAATTACCCTTTGAGTAATCACTTGGATAAAATAGTAGTTGAGGCAGGAAATAGCTGGACCATGTGATTTAGGGTAAGCAAACTCTAATTTTTTAGATATGCTATCAAAATTATCAGTAAAGGGATAACTGCACCCATAGACTTCTTTTGTAGAATTCTCTGTGGAATATGAATTACAGATATTAACTTGGTTGGGCACCATGAAACGCACCAGCATAATCTCTGTCATGACGAAATACACTGTTGAAAAGACAAGTGATGGGGCTGGAGAGATGGCTCAGAGGTTAAGAGCACTGATTGCTCTTCCAGAGGTCCTGAGTTCAATTCCCAGCAACCACATGGTGGCTCACAACCATCTACAATTCAATCTGGTGCCCTCTTCTGGCATGCAGACATACATGGAGGTGGGATGTTGTATTCATAATAAATAAAATAAATCTTTAAAAAAAAGAAAAGACAAGTGATATTTCTAATGGTAAGTTAAATTACAATGAAAGGCCTTATAAGTCATGTTTCCTATAATAAATTTTTGAAACAGAGTTCACCACTTTTAATCATGTAAATTAGACTAAACTGAGGTTCCAGCTCATCACAGTTGGGAATGGCTACAAGCCAGAAGAAAAACGACAACAAATGCAAGAGGATGGAGGGAAATGTCAATCGGTACCATATGGAAGTCACTATGGAGGGTCCTTACACTAAAACCAATAACTACCTTTATAACTACCTTGTGACTCACATGTGCCACTTCTGAATACATACCAGAGGTACTTGCACATCTCTGTTTACTGTCACACTAATCACAACAGCTGGGGACGGAAACAGCCTAGAGGTCCAGCAAATGAAAGGACAAAGGAAATGAGGAACACAAACTGAAAGCTATGCTTGTGAATAAAACTGTGAAATGCTTCAGTGAGTAAAAGCACATTCTGCCAAGAATGAGCCTAAATTTGATCTCTAGTTCTTATGTTGTGGAAGGAGGAAACTGACTGTCCTAAGTTGTCCCTTTTACCTTTTCTCTCTCTCACATGCATCTCAGGTGGTGGGAGATTCCAGATTGCTAACACATTACTAGGCACATTGTTCAGAAAGGAGTCTGTGTGCACAATACATACAGGAGAGGGTCCTAGGCTGTCCAGTGCAAAAACTGGAGAGATGGCTCAGAGATTAAGAGTACTGGTTGCTTTTCCAGAGGACCTGGGTTCAATTCCCAACACCCACATTAAGTAAACTTCATAAAATAAAAAAAAAGGCTTGTGTAGCCCAAACTAAGTGTTGTCACGGTTGCTAAACTCTTCCCTGTGCTTGCCTGTCTCAAAGGGGAGAGCTGGCCCACTACCCACAGTAAGTACCTCTCAACTACCTCTAACTCTAGATTCAGGGGCTCCAACACTCTCTGGCCTCCATGGTACCTGTACATACATGCATACACACAACGCATATATTAATGAATACAAATACTTTGAATGCTTTCTTTTAACATGCTTGCTTGAGTGTCTTCTGGGGGCTCCAGAATACTTATATACACCCAACCACATTCTTCAGTATGTTCCCAACCCCCTTCTCCCCTTCTGAAACAGGATCTATATTCTCTGTATTCTCACTTTCATTATGTTTATTTTTGTTATTTTTATTATGTTATTTTTGTTGTATTATAATGCTGTATAAGTATACAGTGAACTGGACTGTTCAGGGAATAACAAGGAAAAGCATCTGCACACCTATAATACAGTTAGAACCCAGAAATTTAAGTCAATACAGAGGGCCAGTGGTGTAGTTCACAACTGACTAACTTTAATTTATGCTTTAAATTATGAGAAAAACACTCCTTGGTTTCTGAACCGTCACTGTGAGGAAACTTTCCGGTTCTCCAAAGTCCAATTCGGCACTTTCTGCAAATTAGGAGACAGAGTTGCTTGAACACAGGGATTTTTGTTATAAGACATCTTTGCACAGGGCGGTGGTGGTGCGTGCCTTCCTTTAGTCCCAGCACTCAGGAGGCAGAGGCAGGCGATCTCTGTGAGCTGAAGGTCAGCCTGGTCTATAAGAGCTAGTTCCAAGACAGCCTCCAAAGCCACAGAAACCATGTCTCTAACAACAACAAAAAAAGATATCTTTTTGTCCAAATTGTTCTCTGGACCCCGTGGAACAAGGCAGCATTGAGCAAGTCCAATGCAGGGGATGGATGTTCGGTTCCAAAACCTTGACATTGGTCTAAGGTGGCAAATTTGGAGGTAGAATTTTACGTTTCCTTGAAGAGCGTTTGTCTTTAGTAAAATTCCTCATCGTTCTCTTATTTCTGTAAGAGAAAAAAGTTAGAGGGCTGTAAAAAGTTGCTGGGGGGATAAAAGTCCAAGCTAGGTGTGGTGGCACACACCTTTAATCCCATCACTAAGGGGATGGCAGGCACATCTATGTGAGCTGAGGCCAGCTTGGTCTACAGAGTTAGTTCCAGAACAGGTTCCAAAACAGGGTGTTAGCTCTCTGGATTCTATTAGGTTATTCAGAAACTCAGTTAATATTTTTCCTGTTTCCCATGCCTAGAGAAATTCTTGGGGATTACCTTCTGACACATTCTGGACAGAGCATGTTATCTTCCACTCCTGGGTTTGGGAAAACACAGGCTGGTAGCAAAAAGAGGGGGATCATTCTTTGGGGACTGTCTGGAACCCAGGTATGACCAATGTTCATCTGCAGACAAACCCAGCCTGGTTCATCTGCAGGGAGCAGTCTGCCATGGACAACACACCATCTGAACCCTGTGGAATAGGAACAAGCAAATAGAAGGTCAAAACAATAATCCAAGACCTCTTTTGAATTTGCTATCTTATGGTCTGCTAAATATCTAATGCAGGGGCTGGAGAAATGGTTAAGAGCACTGGCTGCTCTTCCAGAGGTCCTGAGTTCAATTCCCAGTAACCACATGACCTGGTGCCCTCTTCTCTCATGCAGGTAGAACACTGAACACAATAAATAAATCTTGAAAACAAATTTGAATGCATTTCTGATAACTTATAAACTGTCAAAACTCTTATATGGTATGCACAGGGAAATTTAAGTATTAAAACAAAGGCCAGATGGTAGTGGTGCATGCCTTTAATCACAGCATTAGGGATGCAGAGACAGGTCAGGTCAGTTTCTGTGAGTTTGAGGCCAGCCTGGCTTATAGTGCCAGGATCGGCTCCAAGCTACAAAGAAACCCTGTCTTGAAAACAAAAACAAAAAGATGACAATCTTTGGTCTGGAGACATGGCTCAGTGGTTAAGAGCACTGGCTACACTTCCAGACAACCAGGGTTCAATTACCAGCACCCACATGGTAACTCACAACTGTCTAAAATTCCAGTTCCAGAGGACCCTCCCACAGACAAATGCGCACATATTAAAAAAAAAATTAAATGAGATGCATGGAAAACAGGCCAGATGATATTTTCTAACCAAATTGTCATCCAAAGGCATCTTAGTTACTTGCAGAATGCTTGATTTGTTTTAAGATTTTGCTAAATGGTTCACATATTAACAGTTATTAATACTTGTATTCTACTTTTATTTCTTTCTAATACTAGAGATTAAATCCAGGACCTCATGCATGTTAAAGACTTCTACCACTGAGCCAAGCTGCCCAAATCCTTGCTGTTCCTAAAGGGGAGGGAGCAACTATTTACTACTGAATTTCCTTTCCCACAATGAATCAACACAAGAATTCTCAATGGACGATGGTGGTGCATGCCAGCACTCACTTGGGAGGCAGTGGCAGCCGGGATCTTTGTGAGTTCCAGGCCAGCCTGGTCTATAGAGTGAGTTCTAGGACAGGCTCCAAAACAATACAGAGAAACCCTGTCTTGAAGGGAAAAAAAAAAACATGTATTCTCACACAGCCCACTTATCTTAACTGCATCGTACTGACTTAAAGGATCCATGACTGGTAAATCAGGAGGAATAAAATTCCATACACAAAATTGCCTCAATGCATACATGTGTACATATAGCCTGGAATAAACATAAACCAAGAAAGTAGAAGACCTCTAAAAGTCTGAAAGAAATTGGAGAAGATCCTAAAAGCTGTGACCCCCCCTACCCCCCCAACCATGACCTCATGATTGGAAAATAGTATTCTAAGGGTGGCTCTTACCAAAAGCAAACTAGAGATTCAATGTACTTCCCCAAATTTTCAATGTCATTCATTCTTCACAGACGGGAAAAAAAATTCGAAAAATCATGTGGGAGCACAAAAGGAACCTGGAGACCCAAATGCAAGCCTGAGCAACAACAACCAGTATTAACTCAGAAACATCTGATTCAGAAGATACACTATAGGGGGGGCTAGAGAGATTGCTCTAGCGGTTAAGAGCAATGACTGCTCTTCCAGAGGACACAGGTTCAATTCCCAGCACCCACATGCAGCTTACAACTGTCTGTAACTCTAGTTGCAGGGGATCTGATGCCTTCATCCCAATACATATAAAGGTTAAATAAATAATTTTTTATTATTATTATTTGGTTTTTCAAGACAGGGTTTCTCTGTATTGTTTTGGAGGCTGGCCTCGAACTCACAGAGATCCGCCTGCCTCTGCCTCCTGAGTGCTGGGATTAAAGGCGTGCACCACCAACGCCCAGCTTTGTAGAATATCTTTTTTTAAAAAAAGTTATTGCCTGGCGTTGGTGATGCACGCCTTTAATCCCAGCACTCTGGAGGCGTGCACCACCAACGCCCAGCTTTGTAGTGTATCTTTTTTAAAAAAGTTATTGCCTGGCGTTGGTGGTGCACGCCTTTAATTCCAGCACTCTGGAGGCAGAGGCAGGTGGATCTCTGAGTTCGAGGCCAGCCTGGTCTATAGAGCTTGAGTTTCCAGAACAGCCTGGATACACTAGAGTCAAGTTAACTAAGGTGGCATGGTCCTGTCATGTAATAGAAGACCCTGACATAACAAACCCAAGAAGCTACAGCCATAAATATGCATTGGGAAAGATCCTTTTTGCTTAATGGTCCCTGAAAACTCAGATGGTCACATGTAGAAAACCCACCTCTGTCACAAAAATAATCAACTCTAAAAATGGATGGAAGATTTTGTTAACACAAGACCTGACCCTAAAGGAGAAAAAAAAAAAGACTTTCAAAGACAGGAATAGGGAATAACTTTGAGTAGGACTCAAATACCAAAAATTGATAAATAGTATTCATGAAATTACAACAAAGACTGAAAAGACAGCCTCAGCCTACAGAACAAAAGAAAAATCTTTGCTAGCTGTACAGATATATATATATATATATATGCATACATACATACATGTATTTCTGAATATCTAGAATGTATTCTCTATTAGCCACTCACCTTTCTATTAAACAAGGTCTCCCTATGTAGCCTTATTGGCTCGGACCTCACTAGAGACTAGCCTGCCCAGTCTCCCATGTGCTAGGATTACAGGTATACACCACAAAGTTTTCCATGGTGATAGGGATGTAATTCAGGGCTTCACAGACACTGACTAAGGAGCTACCTTCTCAATCCCTAAAAATACTAGAAGGAAAGACAGACAAGCACGTTATTAGATTAAGTTTCCTTCAATGTCAAAACTCCCTATTTGGCAAAGAGTGTCTTTAATCCAAATAATACTTTTCTATTCATTGAGAGGAAAAGACCAAGTTCTATGTGAGTCAAAGTTATCATCTACACCAGTAGTTTTCAACCTGTGGGTCACGACCCCTTTGGCAGACCTCTATCTCCAAAAAGTATTTATTAAAGTAGAATCAATTGCAAGCTGGGCAGTGGTGGCACATGCCTTTAATTCCATCATTTGGGAGCCAGAGGCAGGCAGATCTGAGTTTGAGACCAGCCTGGTCTATAAGAGCTAGTTCCAGGACAGCCTCCAAATGTCCTGAAGGACCAAAAAAAAAAAAAAAATGCAGTTATGAAGTAATTAGCAGTGAAAATAACTTTATGGTCGGGGGAACCATAACCGGAGGAACTGTATTAGAAAACTATATTAAAAAGGGTCCCAGCATTAGGAAGGTTGAGAACTGATCTAGTTTTGCTTCATTGAAATGTAGTTTTTCTTTGATTATTATCCAGGTTGATCTCGATTGAACGCGCCTGGGAAGGATCACCTTGGACTGCTGACCCAACAGCCTCCACCTCCCACAGGCTGGGATCACATGTATGCACCACCCTACCTGGCTCATCTTCAAACTGTTAGGTTATAGTCCTCACATTGATGTTAACTAGGAGCTTCTAAAGAGTACAAGTCACACCTTGCTGCTGATCTTACCGGGGGCTGGTAGCAGAAAGGTCTTTCCATTGGAGGGAAGAGGCTGCCGATTCGCAGACATAGGCAGACCTGCTCTCGTTACAATTCTTCCCCAGGAGGCAAAGGCAGACTCCCTTTCTGAGGTTAAAACCTCCACAATGGCATTCTCCTCCTCCTCTCTCTCTCTCTTCAGGTTTTGAGGCATAGGTTCTTTTTTGGCCTTCTTGGATTTTGGCTTCATTTTCGCCTCAAGGGGTGTTTGTGGAATATGCTGAAAATGAAATTCAACAGTATTCAAAAAATGCTCTTGCAAAAAGGACTCGTTAGACCAGTTTCACACACTGGCTTAAGCAAGTACAATTTTAAAACACTACTGTCCACAGTGTTGGTTCAACAGGGAAAAAAATTGGTAGTTAGAACTAGCCCCACTCAGTACCTCAGAGATTGGTCTGTCCCTGCCTCCCTAGTGCTGAGATCAAAGGTGTGTGCCAGCAGCCCAGCCTTTTTGGTTTTGCTCAGTCTCACCCTGTTGCCCAGGCTGGCTTTGAACTTGTTGCCCACCCTCCTGCCCTCATCTTCCCAGTTCAGTTCTGGGATCCTAGTTGCGTCACACCCACACTACATAGTACCCAGTTTCCAAAACGAAAGTCACAGTAAGGCGGGAGGTTGCTGTGTAGTGGACAGAGGACTTAGGTGCTTCTAAACACATTGACTACAATGACTACATTCAAAGCAGTAAATCATAGAGCCTAGAGGTGCAGGCCTGCAATCCCAACTGTTGGTGCCTGTAATCCCGGCACTTGGGAAGTTACAGGCAGGACTCAGAGCTCAGTATCTCCTTAGCTACACACATTGGGCTGTAGCAGGGCAGCCTAAGACCCTTGAGAGACCTTATCTATTAGATGCGGTGGCACACGTCCTGAATTTCAGCAGGTGGATCCCGGCCGTCAAACAAACAAAAAAAAACCCAAAAACCCCCACATAAAAATAAATAGAAAAAAAGGGGGTGGGGAAGGTTGAGTTCCAGCTACACATTTGGTCCCTCAGATATCAGTGACCTGGACTTAGAGGATGGTTACCTAAGAGAAATTTTAGTGAGCGCACGGGGAGGGTCCACCCCCACTCTATCATGATATCACTACTTACACATTTTTGTTCTGAAAACGCATTCTTCTGAAGTCTCTCGTAGACTTCAACCTTCTAAAGAAATTAAGAGAAAAGAATTAAAACCTGACCAAGCTCCACACACTTAGTCCACACAGTGTAGAATCCCGGTGGGGGTGGGGGGCACTAACCTTGCCATCGGTACTTAAGTTACGCAATCGACACCATTCCCGAAGAGTGTTCCGGGACACCTCAGTGATAGGAGGAAGCATATCGGGCAGGGATGGGTAGGGCTTTAGCTCCGATGCTGAGGGTTTGACATCCTCAGAAGGTACCATAGGGGGAACTTAGAGACAAAGCAAAAACTGTTTAATACCAGCCGATTGCTCACAAACCAGTTTGTACATAAAGCTGCCTTTTTTTCTTCCAGTTACAAAAGAGGAATTGACTTCAAGATCACACACTCTTTACACACCCCTTAAAATAGGTGACTTGGGACAGCAACTCACACTTACAGTCTAAGTTCTATGCTCTTTTAAAATTGTGTATGTGCCCAGTGTGCATTCTAGACAGCTGAGTTTTGTTTTTTTTGTTTTTTATGAGACAGGGTTTCTGAGTAGCCCAGGCTGTCCTGGAACTTTCTATGTAAACCAGGTTGGCCTCAAACTCAGATCTAGCTGCCTGCCTGTCTCCCAAGCACTGGGATTAAAGGTGTGTGCTACCACACCTCACCTAAGGCAGCAAATAGGGCTTAGCAACTGAGGTACGTGAAGTTTTCTTATGGGGAATTACAGTGAGGTTTAAGGAACTGTGTGGTGTATGCAACCTGCCTGGCCTGGTAATTCAGGCCTTTAATCCTTAAGGCCAGGACCAAGGAGGCAGAAGTGGGGGTTTTCTGAATTTGAGGCAGTGCAGTGAAAAATTTAGTCGGACAAAATGAAGTCTACGTCTCTTGGCTTTCTGGAAACCCATCTCACACGTGACAATACCTGGTGGCCTGTGGACTATGGTTGACGAAACCGATTCTGTTGGTACTTGTGCTGGTACTTGTGGGGTGATCGCTTCTTCCTCAGTAAACGGGACCAGCGTTAAAATGATCTCTTCTTCATCAAATTCTTCTTTAAAAGGCTTAAGCAAAGAGAAGCAGTGAGGGTTTCTGTTTCTTTTCAAGGCAAGCTTAATGAACTCATTATTCCCTGTCTGTTTTTTAGTGTTTGTTAGCAAAGCAAGATGCCTGGAATTTAGAAGAACTTTCTATAGAAGTTAAATAATCTCAGTTGCCCTGTTTTGCCAAGCGATATACCCAGTCTCAGAAAAGCAATGAACTAAGACTGCAGTAGTGACACCTCCTTGAGGAAATTCTGAACATTCTACAGAATTCTGCCATGTCCCTCCCCTTCTATTGAAATCTCACCTTTACTTGAATTACTGAGTTTTACATTTGAATAGCACCTTTCAAAGTACTGCAGATGCAGATTTCATTTTGTTACAAAACAGAAACAAAACAAGGACAAAAAAAGAAAGAAAGAAACAACAGTGGCTCGTGTCTTTAATCTTAACACTTGGGAGGCAGAAATAGGCAGATCTCTAAATTTGAGGCCACCCTGGTCCCTGGTCTACAGAGAGTTTGGACTACACAGATACCTTGTCTTGAAAAACAAAAAGCAACAACAAAACAAAAAGATGGACATCACCCCACTCTGGCAACTAAGCCTAAAAACAGCGGTGAGTTGGCCTGACCAGTTCTATCTCCTAGCTTGGTACAGTGGTCCCTATCTGGCCCCAGGATCACTCAGGCCTAGACGGGAAACCCACCTGCATTCCGGGTCCCAGGAAGTGCTTACTTCTCATTAGAAAAGAGAATGGCCACCGAAATGTGTATGTTTTTAAAGTATAAGTTATCAAAAATTTTTTATCAAATTTCCTCTTAAAATTGCCCTTTCCTCGAGATTTAGCTCAGTTAAAAACACTCCTTATCTGAGACAAATTTACAGGCTACTATTTCATCCAGGAAACAGTTTCATTTTTACTCCCAGGAAATACATAGTATCGAGCATGTGGGAAAAAAGTAACAAGCAAAGAGGATTCCAAGATGGAGGCTTTGAACCCGAATTGCTTCCTCCCCCAAGCCGGAACCAAGGCCGAGACCTAGAAAGACTGTGAAAAGAACTCTGAGAGAAAACTAATCGTCATAAAAAGAAAAGTTACCTTCTCTTGGGCGTCCCGGCTGGAAAGTGCCATTTTTGCGCAAGCTTCAAGAAGACAAAAGGAACACAGGTAAGGATTTCTGTAGCTCCCTACTGCTAACCTGAAGGTTCATTTACAGGTAAATGTCCCCTCCTACTTCCTGTCGCCCAACTGGGCTCTTTCCCCTCCTCCTCTCTCCACCTGGTCCTTTTTTTTTTTTTTTTTTGTCAGTTCTACTACTGAGTTGAGCTGCTAGTACATAGCTCAATTAAGAAGTAAATCTAGCAGGCGTTGGTGACACAGGCCTTTAATCCCAGCCCTCAGGAGGCAGAGACAGGCAGATCTCTGGGAGTTCAAGGCCAGCCGGGATCAGAGAGTGAATTATACGACAGCCTCCAAAGCTACAGAGAAACCCTGTGCTGAAAAACCAAAAATAAATCAATATAAATAAGTAAATCCAAAGCCCAGACCCCACCCCCTTTTTACAAATTTGGGTTTTTGGTTGGGTGTTGGTGCCACACTCCTTGAATCCCATCTCTTAGAAGGCAGAGGCAGGTGAATCTCAGTGAGTTCCAGGACAGCCAGGACTATAGTGCAGAGAAATCCAGTCTGTAAAAAAAAAAAAAAAAAGACAAAACAAACAAACACTGCTGGAGAGACTGAGCCAGGAAAATGTTCAGTTTCACTCAGTCCGGGCTACTGAAGGAAACCCTAGAACAGCCCCCCCATACTTAATCCTTAATTTATTAAGAAATCATAAGTAAATCTAAATTAAGAAACCCTACCTATCGCCTGACTCACTCCTTTCGGGGAGTGTCCCAGGAATCTGTATTTCCAAGATCCCTTCAAGAGCGTCTTCTGTTGACACTGCCCAAAGCAAACTTTGCCAGAACGGGCCTTGCATATAGGCCCAGGAGAGCCGAACCTCCTTGCCCCTCCCTTGTGGGACAGAAACTGAATAATGTCCAGAGGGTTAGGGACAGTCAAAGACTCCTCCTTCCCATGTCCTGAGGTGGGTGAGACAAGGACTGCTGCTGTCCTTATTTTGTCAATTGATTTGCCTCAACTTTACAAGTACCGGGATTACTGGAAGGAGCAACTATGTCAATTTTTATATTTGTTTCCTTTTGTTTATTTTTCTAAACACCCTTTTTTGTTGTTGTTTTGTTTTTGAGACGAGCCTCATGTAGCCCAGGCCGCTCAGCTTGCTAGATTGACAGATTTACCCAGAAGTCCTGATCATCTAGCCTCCACTTGCTAAGTGTTATGATTAGAATCATGTACCTTGGAGCCTGGCTGAGGGGCTGTAGAGACGACTTGGTGGTTAAGAGCACTTACATTGGGCTTCAATTCTCCCCAGCCACACGGTGGCTCACAACTGTCCAATATCAAATTCTGTCCCAGGGAATCCAACACCCTCTTCTAGCCTCCTGTGACACCAGGCACAGACAGAATACCCATACAAGTATGGCAAATAAATCACAAAATCTCTTTGAATCAGAATCCAAATAAGGGCTGTGTACTGTGATTTTGTTCTTGTTTGCTCTTTGAGACAGGGCTTTTCTGTATAGCTATGGAGCCTGTCCTGGAACTCACTCTCTAGATGAGGCTGGCCTTGAACTCACAGAGATGGACCTGCCTCTACCTCCTGAGTGCTGAGATTAAAGGCATGCACCACCACTGCCTTCTACGTTCAGGGAAATGTCATGTCTCTCCCCTCTTTCCACAGAGCTGAGATGGAAGTGAAATGCTCCATTTGCCCCCATTCCAAAAGATGATGAAGTTCGGATTGGCCCAGGATAGTACAAAGGCCAGCAGATTAGTGAAGTGCTCCAGATGTACAAGAAGCAAATATGTCTTCTACATGGAAGGAGTATAGAGGAAAAAAAAGACTAATAACACAACTGTCCTTGCGGTCGATCACCCACCCAGCAAGTTGGATAGCACCAGGCTGCAGCTGACAAAGAAAAAAAAAGGAAAGAATCCTGGAAAGGAAAGCCGAGTCTAGACTTGAAGAAACACAGGGCAAATGTGGGAAGAAATGATTGAGAAGATTTGGGAATAGAGGAATCTCATACACAACTTCATTAAAGACTAAATAAAAAACAGCCAGGTGATGGTGGTGCACGCCTTTAATTCCAGCACTCTTGAGGCAGAGGCAGGCAGATCTCTGTGAGTTCGATACCAGCCTGGTCTACAAACACTCGTTCCTAGACAGGTTCCAAAGCTACACAGGGAAACCCTTTCTTGGAAAACAAAACAAAACAAAAAGACTAAGTTAAAACAAACATTAAAATAATAATAATAATAATAATAATAATAATAATAATAATAATAATAATAATCCAGGGCTAGATAAATGGCTCAGTGGTTAAGAACACTGATTGCTCTTCCAGAGGACACAGGTTCTATTCCCAGTACCCAAGTGACAGCTAAGAACTAACTGTAACTCCAAGATCTGACACTCTCACACAGACATACATGCAGGCAAGCACATAAAATAAGAATAAATAAATTTTAAAAATGAAAGGGAGAATCCACCAGTGGTGGTGGTGGTAGCCTACACCTTCAATCCCAGCACTTTGGAGGCAGAGACAAGAGGATCTCTGAGAGGCCAGCCTGATCCACAAGGTGAATTCCAGGATAGGCAGGGCTACATAGAGAATCCTTGTTGCAAACAACAAAACAGCAACAAAAAGAATCCTATCCTCTGTGGAAGGTGGGGTGGGGGGTTAGGGCAGGGGTGGTGGTGTCTCAGTGTGTATCCCTGCCTGGCCTGGTGCTTGACATGTAGACCAGGCTGGCCTCAAGCTCTCATAGTTCCATCTGCCTCCATGTCTGCACTACTGGATGTTGGGATTAAAGGGAAGAGTCAAGTCCAGCCAAGGAGAACCCTCCTAAACTAGGTAGGGTAGCTCAGGGCTTTAGTCCCACCACTCAAGAGGCAAAGGTTGGAGGTAGCAGCACATTCAAGGCCAAAATGGTCTGTCCAGTGACTTTATAGGAGCCAGGGCAACATAAGAGCCTCTTTCAAACACACCTCCATATCCTTCCCCCGAAAGTAAGGTCAGATTCAGGGCTAGGAATGTAAGACTTGTAGAGTGCTTGCCTTGAAGTAAAGGGTTTTTGTTTTTTCAAAACAGGTCTTTTTTTTTTTTTTTTGGTTTTTCGAGACAGGGTTTCTCTGTGGCTTTGGAGGTTGTCCTGGAACTAGCTCTTGTAGACCAGGCTGGCCTCGAACTCACAGAGATCCGCCTGCCTCTGCCTCCCGAGTGCTGGGATTAAAGGCGTGTGCCACCACCACCCAGCTTTGAAATAAAATCTTGAGTGTGGTTCCTAGCATAACAACAACAATAATATAATAAAAGTGGGCATGGTGTTGTACATCTATAATTCCAGTAACTGGGAGCTCTACATAGCAAATTCCAGGCCAGGCAAGATTACATAGGGAGACCTGTCTCAAAGAAACAATATATCGAGTTCTTGGGCTAGGGTTGTAGTTCAGTGGTACAGTGCATGCCAGCAGGTACAGGGTTGCAAGCTGAATTCTCAGCATCAAAAAAAGAAAAAAAAAAGGGCCGGGCGTTGGTGGCACACGCCTTTAATCCCAGCACTCGGGAGGCAGAGGCAGGCGGATCTCTGTGAGTTCCAGACCAGCCTGGACTACCAAGCGAGTTCCAGGACAACATCCAAAGCCACAGAGAAACCCTGTCTTGAAACCCCCCCCCAAAAAAAACAAAAAAAAAAGGAAAAAAAAAAAGGAAAAAAAAGAGGAGGAGGAAGATGAAGGAGGAGGGGGGAAGGAAAGAAGGACAGAAGGGAGGGAGAGAAATGACCCATCCTCTATCCATACTTGGAGCTTTTCTCCAGGATGCTTCCTTTGAAACAGAATGGTCTGTTAAACAAACTAGAATAGAAAGATGAACTCATGCCTACTGGAAGTAGCTGAAGTTTGGTGTTAAGAATTCTTTAGATTGGTCTGGTACTATAGTCACCAGATATTTTCGGAGCATATGTGAGGTTCTGGCTTCAGTCCCCAGAACCTTGTAAACAGGCACGTTGGCTCAGTCCTGTAGTGGTAGAAGCCTGCTATCTCAGTACTTTAGAGGTTCAAGTATGAAGTTCAAAGTCATCCTCAGCTATGAAATCAGTTCTATGTCAACTTGGGCTAAATGTATTACACAAAAGTCTGTCACAAAACAACTGATTCTTGGACTACTCTGGGGACATAGCTTAGTTGTAGAGAAGGGGAGCCACCACCATCTCTAATGTATTCAACAGGTATTAAACACTTAAAATTTGCTTAAAATTGGCCATTTTTAGTGTTAATGCTTTTTTTGTTTGTTTATTTAGTTTTCCTTGTTTTTGTTCTTTTGAGACAGGGTTTCTCTGTGTAACAGCCCTGGCTGTCCTGGAACTCACTGTGTTGAAGAGGCAGGTCTTGAGGTCTTGAATTCAGAGATCCACCTGCCTTTGCCTCCAGGATGCTGGGATTAAAGGTGTGCAGTACCATCGTCCAGCAGCCATTTCTATCTTTTTGAGACAGGGTCTCATGGAGCTTGGGCTGCCTGGGAACTTACTATGTATCAGAGGCAGAGGATGGCCTACAACTTCTGCCTCCATCTCTCCTATGCTAGGTTGGTGTGTGCCGCCACATCCAATGTGTGCAGTGCAAGCCAGAGTCTCAGGGATGCTAGGGAGGTGCTCTAAACACTGAACTATGTTCCTCTTCCCCTTAACTTGATGTTGAACTACATCGCATCCTCTTGACTGCCTTTACCCACAAGGACCCCAGCCTCATGGTGACTCAAGGCCAGGGTCCTCTGGCTGCTGTTCAATCTTCCTGGTAGTTTTAGTCTCCTCGATTCCTAGTGGAGTGCCATAACCTGTCTTATGGCTGTGTTATTTCAGAGCCCCCCTATTCCCTAATGGATGTTATGGCCAGACATTGTGAATGCCTCGCCCATCATCATCATCGGAGAACATTCTCAGCTGTGCTCCACCCCTCTCCAGCACATTTCTTATAGGCCTTCTTAGTACCTCCTCTGTGAGGTTGTGCAAAAGAACATGGCTTGTCAGATGTGACATTGAGTACCATCTCTGTGTTTGTTGGGTTTTTTTTAATTGTTGTAGAGTCACTGTAACCAAGGTAACTCTTACAAAGAAAACATTTAATTGTGGGTGGCAACTCACAGGTTCAGACATTGTCTGTAATTACCAAGATGTGGAGTGTGTAGGCTGATGTGATGCAGGGTGTCTTGACCAGAGGCAGCAGGAAGATGACTGTCTGAAACTTGAGACCTCAAAACCTGAGTTCCCCCAGAGTGACACACTTCCTCCAACAACACAGGCCACACCGCCTAATAGTGCCATTCTCCCCCATTCTTTTTTTTTTTGAGACATGGTTTCTCTGTGGCTTTGGAGGCTGTCCTGGAACTAGCTCTTGTAGACCAGGCTGGCCTCGAACTCACAGAGATCCGCCTGCCTCTGCCTCCCGAGTGCTTGGGATTAAAGGCCTACGCCACCAATGCCTGGCTCTCCCCCATTCTTTGGGGGGGCATTTTCTTTCAAACCCCCTTAGTAATCTCCATCCCTCCAGGCCTATTTTCTTCAGCCTCATTATCCCGTCCTCTCTCCTTTGCCTTGGAAACTTGCATACTTTCTATGTGGATCAGCATTGGTTGTTGCTTTCTCTGGGTAAGAATCAACCTAGCCTTGAAATTGCCTCATTTCTGTCTCCTAGGATTCTCTCTTGGATGTTGTGTCTTGAGCCAGAAGAAACTGCCCGATGGAGTTAAATTCTTGTTGGTTCAGAACTGTGTTCAGAGATCAGCTGCCCTCCTGCTCTACTGGTGACTGTTCTAACTCCTGCCAGCTCATCCAACTAATGTCTGAAGGTCCTTTGAAGTACATTCTCCTTTCTCTTTTGCTCTCCCAGAACTTCCTCAGTTAGTTCCACAGGAATTTTGTTCTAAGATATTGAACTCATCCTGGAAGAGAACTTAGAAGAGTGAATGTTTGGGTGCCCACACTCTCTCAAGTGAGCTTGCTTGAAGTGTGCAGAAAGTCAGAGCATCATTAAATCACCCAAGCTAACCTGGAATGTAGTATAACCTGAGGTTCTTCCCAACCTCCAGAGTGGCAGGTGAGTGGCTGCACAGCAGGCCTGGGTCATGAGACCCAACTGAAAATTTTCTTTACTTATTTGCCTCTGCTATCTACCCATTGATGATTACTGTCAATCTTAACCCCACCCCACCATTTGTCAGTACCCAAGTCAACTTCTGTCCATTGAAGGCACTGCACACACGTGATACCCAGACATGCAGGTAATACACTTATACACATGCAATAAAAAGAAATAAAATCTCAAAACTTTTCATTTCCCTTTGTAATTTTCTTTTTAACTTTCTTTCTTACTTTTTGTTTTGTTTTTGTTTCCTTGTGTTTTCCAGACAGGGTTTCTCTGCATTGTTTTGGAGGCTGTCCTGGACTCATTCTGTAGACCAGACTGGCCTCAAACTCACAGAGATCTGCTTTTCCTACTACTGGGATTAAAGGTGTAGGCCACCAATGCCCGGCCTCCTTTAAAAAAATTTTTTTCTTTTTTTTTTTCTTTTTTCTTTTTTTTTGGTTTTTACGAGACAGGGTTTCTCTGTTTTGGAGGCTGTCGGTCCAGCCTGACCTCGAACTCACAGAGATCCGCCTGCCTCTGCCTCCCGAGTGCTGGGATTAAAGGCATGCGCCACCACCGCCCGGCCAAAAAAAAATTTTTTTTTTTCGAGACAGGGTTTCTCTGTGGCTTTGGAGGCTGTCCTGGAACTCTCTCTGTAGACCAGGCTGGTCTTGAACTCACAGAGATCTGCCTGCCTCTGCCTCCCGAGTGCTGGGATTAAAGGCGTGCGCCACCAACGCCCGGCTTCCTTTTAAATTTTTAATTACATTATTTTAGTTATTATTTGTGGTATAAATATATATAAATCCTAGTTCACCCTTTCTTCCTTCCTCCTGCTCCTTCCACCTTCTCCTCAGCCCATTACCCTTTTTATCCTCAGATAGTATAAGGCCTCTCATGGGGAGTCAAGGAAGTCTGTCCCATCACCAAATTGACACAGGACCAAGACCCTTTCCCTTGTGTCTAGGCTAGATATATTACTTTATATGTCTGATGTTTTGCCTGTTTCTGTGTGTAGGGAATGTGTGCCTGGGGCCATGGAGGTCAGAAGATGGTGTCCATTACCTGGAACTGGAGTTATAGATGGTTGTTAGCCTCTATATAGGTGCTGTGAACCAAACTCAGGTCTCCTGTAGGAGCAGAAGTGCTTTCAACCCATGAGTCAACTCACCACCCCTGATGTTTTTGATACAAGGTGTTGAAAAGTTTGTGCTCCTGGCTGGGCTCCTTTAATTCCAGCACTCAGGAGGCAGAGGCAGGCGGATCTCTGTGAGTTTGAGGCCAGCCTGTTCTACAGAGTGAGTTCCAGGACAGCCTCCAAAACAATACAGAGAAACCCTGTCTCAAAAAAAAAAAAAAGTTTCTGCATCCTGATAAGCCTCTCCAACAATGCAGCAATCAAAATCAGACCAAATCAAACTGAATTAGAAAAAGTCCACGTTCACGTTTAATGGATACAGCACTCCTGGATGGTTTTTCACCCACCCAGAGAGGGGATGAGAAAGAAAGACCAAAAAACCACTAGTCTATCTTTTGGGAGGCAGTTTAAATACCCTGTGGGAGTGGTCTTGAGCATCTCTGGGAGAGTGGCCATCATTTGACAGGCTTTCTGAGATGCAGCAGGGTTTGGAGCGAGATTGGGAGGGGGCTTGGGTAGAATTTCCACTGAACATCCTAGACTCTTTGGGTATATGGGTGCCAGGGTCTGGGGTGAAGCTTCCACCATAACAGGTTTCATATAGCCCAGGCTAGACTCAAGCTCTTTAGGTAGCTGAACTTCTAATACCCTTTGTAAATGCTAGGATTACAGGTCACAAAATTCAAACACCACGCTTGCTAAGCAGTTTAAAAAGTGATTTGTGAGACTTTATCCCCCTCTGCATTCTAAACCATAACTGCAAAGTGACCAGCTCTAGCTGGGCATGCCTCCAGCTCCTGTCACATGATTTCTTCATGTGATAGACTGTAGTCTTGAACTGTGTACCAAAATGAACTCCTTCTTCCTGGAGTTGCTTTGCCAGGATGGAGTGGTTATTATCTGAAAGGAACTTCGGAATGAAAAGAACACTCTGGACCTTTCTATTTTCTCTAGAGACATTTCTCATGGGAACATCAAATCAATCAACTTTATTTATTTTGGTTTTTCGAGACAGGGTTTCTCTGTATTGTTTTGGAGGCTGTCCTGGAACTCGCTTTGTAGACCAGGATGGCCTTGAACTCACAGAGATCCGCCTGCCTCTGCCTCCCGAGTGCTGGGATTAAAGGCGTGCGCCACCAACGCCCAGCTCAATCAAATTTAGGGCTTAAAATATTCAGTATGTGAATCCCAGCACTTGGGAGGCAGAGACAGGCTGATCTCTGTGAGTTCGAGGCCAGCCTGGTCTACAGAGCTAGTTCCAGGACAGTCTCCAAAACAATACAGAGAAACCCTGTCTCGAAAAACCAAAAAAAAAAAAAAAAAAAAAAAATTCAGTATGAATGACAAACTGTGACTCCAAATAATCCCTCTGTAGGAAGGAACCTTCAAATCAACTCTGAAAGCATAGGACTTTTCTCAGACTGGAGGGGGTGTGTTCAAATCAGGTTTTGTGGTCTTTCTCTGACTTTCAGAGTTCCCTTTCTTACTCAAATGTGAAAGAAACAACTAAAGGCCAAAGAGTCTTTAAACTCTAGGGTGTTAAGCTCAATGGGTGATGCAGTAGAAGGACTGGATGCTTAAAAAACTATGCTTGATGGGTGGAGATTATTCTGTGATGAAAAGCTCTTCCCTTCTTGCTTATGACCCGGATGGATTCCACTCCCACCTCCCCCACAACATCTCCTTACAATCTGTAACTCCAGTTCCAGATAAGACAACACTGCCTTCTGGAGACATGAGGTAAGGCTCAACTAGGAAGCAGAGGCAGGTGGATCTCTGTGAGTTTGAGGCCAGCCTGATCTAGAGAAGGATAATTCCAGGACAGCCAAGGCTACACAGAGAAACCCTGTCTGGAGGAGAGAGAGAACAAAACACTACAAATTGCTAGAAGGCTAGTTATGTACCTCTGAGGGTACTGTTCATGTCACATGTACGATACCCTGGTTTCAAGCCACAACACTAAATAAATTGGTCATAGTGACCTACACCTAGTATAACCCCCGTATTTGAGGTAGAGACAAGATTTGAACTTCTGCTACTGGCTCCTATTCAACTTTTTTTTTTTGTCTTTGCCTATCTTTGCCTGTGGGGACTGGCTCTCAAGCAGATGAAGGGACACCAGCACTCTAGGCATCTGGATCTTAGCCAGAGTCATCTCTCTAGTCTAAGATTCTAAGATTTTAATACTGCTCTCTCTCTCTCTCCCTTTCTTCTCTTTCTCCCCTCCTACCATACTCTCTTTTGTTTTTTTTTTTCAAGACAGGATTTCTCTGTAGCTTTGGAGGCTGTCCTGGAACTCACAGAGATAAGCCTGTCTCTGCTCCCAAACATTGGGGATT
Organism: Mesocricetus auratus; assembly: GCF_017639785.1. Classification (NCBI taxonomy): domain Eukaryota; kingdom Metazoa; phylum Chordata; class Mammalia; order Rodentia; family Cricetidae; genus Mesocricetus; species Mesocricetus auratus. The sequence goes on from NW_024429192.1 coordinate 44,086,162, forward strand.
AAAGGCTTGTGCCACCACAGTCCAGTTTAATATGATTTCCAAGTAATTTACAATTTTTATCCTTTGGTAGTTCGCTTGTTGTGAGTAGCAAGCATTTGCAGTTATTTTCAGTGCTGGGAAATGAACAAACACCTACCGAGCATCAATTACAGAACAGACCTCTGTTCTAGGAGACTGTGATATGAGACTCGGGGAGTGAAGTGCTTGCCCTACATACACAAGGCTGTGGATTCCATCCTTAGAGCCATGGGAAAAGGCAAAGCTTCAGGTGAAAGAGTGCACAGATGCAGGCAGGAGAATCGGACCTCAAGGCCATTCTCCCCGATTACAGACCTTATCTCAGACAGACAAGACTGTGCTTGGGGAAGTCACTGTAGAACATTTCATCTCTACATTATAGAGGAAGAAGGCAAACAATAGCCTTCAGCAGTACAAAGAGCCAAGGAGATGCAGCTGCAAGGTTGGTGTGAGACACAGCTGGGAAAAAAGTGTGAAGCGGGGCTGTTTTGGGGTTCCAGGCCTTCACTGGAATTCCAGTCAAAATTGTCAGGCTTGCATGATAAAACACTTTTCCCACTGAGCCATCTCCAAGGTCTGTACTCTGAAAGAAGTTGATCAAGTTGACATCTGGAAGAAAGAATCTGGAAAGGAAAAGATAGGGTTCTGCAGAGGGAGGATTCGGGCTGAGTAAGAAATGCAAGGGCGGGGTTGCTGGAGGGCACGCTGGAGCCAAGAGCAGAGAGGGTCAGTGTAAGAAGTCTAACTTCGTCGGGCGTCCCAGCACTCGGGAGGCAGAGGCAGGCGGATCTCTGTGAGTTCGAGGCCAGCCTGGTCTACAGAGTGAGTTCCAGGACAGCCTCCAAAGCCACAGAAAAAAAAAAAAAAAGAAGTCTAACTTCAGCAGGGCATTGGTGCAGTGCACCATTTATCCCAGCAATATGGAGGCACAGGCAGACCGATTTCTGTGAGTTTGAGGCCACCCTGTTCCCCAGAGCATGTTCCAGGTCGGCCTCCAAAGCAACACAGAAACCCTGTCTATAAAATTAAAAAAAAAATCAAACAAAAAAACCCTTTAGCGCCGGGCATTGGTGGCGCACGCCTTTAATCCCAGCACTTGGGAGGCAGAAGCAGGCGGATCTCTGTGAGTTCGAGGCCAGCCTGGTCTACAGAGTTCCAGGACAGCCTCCAAAACAATACAGAGAAACCCTGTCTTGAAAAACCAAAAAAAAAAAAAAAAAAAACAAACAAAAACCCTTTAGCTTCTCCTCAGAATGACACAACCTATAGGAATTGCATATAGTCATGACCTGACTTCATTTCCAAGCAATGTTTTCATACATCCAATTGGGTATTTTCCCAATCCTCACAGATGCAGTGGCACAGCCTTTAGTCCCAGCACTTGGGAGGCAGAGGCAGGATGTCTGAGTTTGAGGTCAGCCTGGTCTACAGGCTGAGTTCTAGGTCAGCCAGTGCTACCCAGAGAAACCATCTCTACCACCCCCAACAAAAAAGTCTAATGTATTAGTTGATACACCTCTAAGTAACTTGTACTCCCCATCAGCCAATTGCTAATATTAGTGCTTTTATTTAAAAAATTTCTCAAATTCTGCAGTATATATATGCAGAGATCATTTTGAGACAGGTTTTCTGTAAGTAATCCTTGCTGTCCTGGAAGTTGATATGTAGACCAGGCTGGCCTGAAATCCAGAAATGTTGAAACCCCCAATGCATGTGTGACATCGGAAGTAGCCACTGAAAAGAACCCGAGATTGATTCTTTCCTTCTACCTAACGGGTCTTGGGTGACAATTCAGGTAGTTAGGCCTTGGCGACAGGTGCTTTACCTGATAAACCACCTCAATATTAATATTTTAAAATGTTTTCTGCCTTATATACATTCTCTATAACCATGCTGAGGAAGACTTTGAATTTGGTACTCCTGCCTTTGCCTCCTTATTTCTGGGATTACAGGTGAGGGACACTGCAGTCCTGTTATTGAGCATTGCGCCAGCACACAGGGCTTCATGCATGCTAGACAGCACTTCAGAGGGATTACATCCTGAGCTCCTTTCCCCAGTACCCTTCTGACTGGAAAAATAAATCATTAAACAGCTTTAGAGCTGGGTTATGACAGATCACTCTTACAATCCCAGCCTTGTGGAAGTCAGAAAGGCTGCTGCCGAGTTTTGGGTGGCCTGAGCTACAAAAAAACCAAGGATACAGTAAGACCACCTCAAAACAAAGGGAAAAGGAGTGTGTGAGCTCGAGATGGTCCAATGGTTAGAGTGCACGATGCTTTTCCAGGCCACCCGTTTGTTTTCAGTCCCCATGTTGGGCAGTTCACAGATACCTGTGTAACTCCAGCTCTTTCGACTTCTCTGGGCACCCCTGGTCTACAGAGCGAGTTGCAGGACAAGTCCCAAAGGTACAGAGAAACCCTGTTTTGAAGGACTCCCTGAAGACAGGGTAAACAAGCTATTCGAATGGTGTAACTGTTACTAACCTATTTAGGAAATTGGAGCACACTTAAGAATGTCACAAAACCAGGGAGCCTACTAGGCTCATCCAGTAATTGCTGACTACAGGTATAATTAGGACTGATTGCTTCTTCAACATTAAATTCATATCTTTTCTTTTGCAAAGCAATTATCAGTAATAACTGTATTTCCCATTGCATTACTTCAGTGACACATTTTTTGGGGGGTCTTTCGAGACAGGATTTCTCTGTATTGGTTTGGAGGTTTTCCTGGAACTGACTCTGTAGACCAGGTTGGCTTTGAACTCACAGAGATCTGCCTGCCTCTGCCTCCCGAGTGCTGGAATTAAAGGAGTGCGCCACCAATGCCAGGCTACACATTTTTAATTGTTTGTAGCACTTTGCTCAAAGTGACTTGTGGGTGGGGGCAGGTAGGTGGTTAGTGGTACTGTGGATTGAATCTGTGGTCTCACGTATGTTAAGTGCTCTAACAATTGTTACTGCAGCCCCTTTAGCTGGGATAGTCTCACCATACTGACCAGCTTGGTCTTGTACACTCTATGTACTTAAGGCAGACTTTAGACATGCGTGACCTTCCCTTTCCTGGGATTTCAGACCCTAGCCTATAGGCTTAGTTCACACTTTAGTGTTGATGGAAAAGCTTCATCTTACAAAATACAAATATTTTCTTAGCTTAATGTTGTATATTTTACTGAACCGTACTTTAAAAACTTGCTATACCTTGTTTCTATTCCCTGCTTAGACACATTCACCTCAATGTCAGGGAAGGCACAGGCTTTGTTCATGGAGACTCATTTTCTACAGCAACATCCTTTGACTTTGGCACCTACTCTTGGAACTTGCCATGCCCTTTCGAAGCCAAGGGAAAATGGAGGACTGTGAGTGCCAGGATTCCTTCTTTGATTTATAGGCAGGCTTGCCACACACACTTGTGGACAGGGAACTATCTCCATGACTGGACTCTATGAGCTAGACGCAAAAGTGAAGTGCAAATCCCATCTTGACTCCCCAAGGACACCATCAGCACAGCAGCCCTCCTCCTCTCGTGGACTTCATCTGAGGCACAACTCTAGCTCCATGCCCATTTCAGCCAAGAGAAGGAGCAGAAGTGCAGAAACAGGGGTTGGCAGTTGAGTGTATCACATCATTAAGTGAAAACAACAGAGGTCCGTCAGTAGATGACACCTGGGCAGAACCAAATGTCTCACAGAAAGCTTCTTGCCTAACCTATAGTTTCCCAGGGCAGCCAAGCAAGCAAGTTCTGTGGTCATTCAACACCTTTATGGAATGACTGATGCCTGGCACGAGAGCCACAAAGTGGTGATGGTGTTCACGACCTTCACACCCAGAACGTGCTACCACCCTGCCTCCCTCTGCTCCAAGCATTGTTCCAAAGTCCTTTCAAACATGATGCCCAGAAAGGGGCAGAAGGAACGCAGGGGAAAAGTAAAGCAACCACACAGAAAAGAAACAAAACCAAAAGTCACAAATGAGATTCAGTGTAATATGTTACAACAGTAGAAAACAAACCCAAGGACTATACACTAACATACTACAACCTAGGAAAGAGAGCACGCAGAGTCTCAGGCACAAACTGAACTTTAGAATGGACCACAGAACTGGCTATGACCCTGTTGTGCCTGGGACAGGACATGCAAGTACTAGATCTGGGGATGCCATATTCTTGCCCCAGGTCCTCTTTGCAGCGAAACCAGTAGGACACTTTCTTATCTTCACACAACAGTAGAGGGTATACCTATTTACAGTGTCCTGTCATCATAACGAAGAGAGATGCATTTTGGTGGCCGCATTGGCTCTTTTCCCAGGCTGCTTGTACTACAGCAATAACTAACAAACAATGTCCCCTAGCTTCTGGGTTATATGGGCGCCTTCCCGGGCACAGATGTGGGTTTTCATCAGTCTCAGTCTTGGCTGTGGTTCCGTAGAACCACAAGAGTGGGTGATGACAGCAGATAGTCAAACCCGAGATCCTCCCTTTATCCCTGGAGACTCTTATTTAAGATCTTGTTCCTAGAAAACAAAATTATGCATGGATTCATTCATTCAATCATTTTCTCCTCACCACCTTGCCCCCACCCCCCATAACACTGGAACAGGGTCTCACATAGATCAGGCTGGTCCCAAATTCCCTATCACCCCTTGTACATTTCCCAAGTGCTGGGATTACATGTATGTCCTACCCAGATAATGAACTAGAACCAGGAAGAATCACCATTTTATTTGTTTACTTGACTATTTATTTTGTTTTTTCAACACAGGGTTTCTTCTATGTCTAACAACTCTAGCTGTCCTGGAACTAGCTCTGTAGACCAGGCTAGTCTGGAACTCAAGAGATCAGCCTGTCTCTCCCTCCCGAGGGTTGGGATTAAAGGCATGCACCACTACTGCCTGGCCATGAATCAAATTTCAACCTTTAAAACAGACAAGATTGGCCGGGCGTTGGTGGCACACGCCTTTAATCCCAGCACTCGGGAGGCAGAGGCAGGCGGATCTCTGTGAGTTCGAGACCAGCCTGGACTACAGTGCGAGTTCCAGGACAGCCTCCAAAGCCACAGAGAAACCCTGTCTCGAAAAACAAAAACAAAAACAAACAAACAAAAAAAAACATTTGAGGCCAGTCTGGTCTACAAAGCTACACAGAGAAACCCTGTTTTAGAAAAAAAAAAGACAGGATGACAGGTGTACACCACCACACCCAGCTCCAGTTGACTGAAACCTTCCTAAAGAACCAGTTTCTTTCCACATCTGATATCAAACCTACTCAATGCTCAACTCTAATGAGGCAAGAGGTACGAAAACCCTGTTTAAACCACATCTGTTGTGTGTGTGTATATGAAGATGTCATGATGCACGTGATGATAATCAGGGAACAGCTTTTGTGAATTGCTTCAGTCTTTCCACCACATAGGTTCTGGGAATAGAATTCAGGCCACAAGGCTTGGCAGTAAGTAGGTACCTTTTGAACTGAGCCATCTTGTGCCCAACAAGAGGACTCTCTGAGCCCAAGCCTAGCCTTGCTACACTATGAGACCTTGTCCTCAAACACATCCAAAAGCTAGTAGCGAGGCTTAAATGATATATACTTACAATCCCAACACTTGGGAGTTGGAGGCAAACAGACTGCCCCAAGTTGGAGATCAGCCTGATCTACACAGCAAGTGTCAGACCCATTAACACCCTGAGCTGTGGTGGTTACTTCCCTGAGCATAATAAGAAAATACTCAAAACACAGCTGATTACAATGACTGTATCTTTCCCTCAGGGAACTCCAGGCTCCCATTTTCCGGGTGAGCTCAGCACTCACCTGTGAACACACTCCGGGCACAGGAGATTGTCCTCCAGGTGTGGGGGAGGAAAGTTGCAGGCTGGAAGCAGGAAGAGGGCAATCACTTTCCCTTTCTTCTCAGGCACCCAGGCTTGTCCAGCGTGGAACTGCAGCCGAACCCAACCACTGGTGTTGTTGGGAAAGCTTCTCCCATGAACCACACACCACAACTCCCCTGTGGAAACTAAGAGATATAACACGGAGTCACATACTTGGGCACAAGACTGACCACAGCCTTCCAGCATACTTAATGACTCCAGGACATGCCAGCCCTGAAATAAAACTTGAGAATCCAACCTTTTATCTCAATCCATCTTGTTCCCTACTACAAAAGCATACAAGAACTCCCAGATAGATAACCAAAGGCCTTTTTCATGAACTAGGTCTAGGGGCATCGACCTTTTGTTTTGAAGTAGGGTCTCACTGTGCAACTCTGGCAGGCCTAGGTGTTCAAGGTATCTCTCTGTTCCTGTCTGCCAGGAGCTGAGTCCTCTACAAGAGCAAGTGCTCTGAACCTAGGAGCCATCTTCCAGTCCTCAACTAAGACCTGGACACGCACTGCATCACATTCCTTCCTGAATTTTCTGTTATTCCTACATGAGCTCTCTATTATTCTGGAAGTCTTAGGTAGACCAGGTTGACTTCAAACTCCTGATCCTCCTACTCAGGTGCTGGGTTCATAGGCTTATGATATCTTACATTGGTTGTTTTTGTATGGCAACTTGACATAGCTAGAGTCATGAGAAGGAGCCTCGGCTGAGGAAATGGTTTTATGAGATCCAGGTGTAATGCATTTTCTCATTTAGCCACCAACCCAGGAGGTCCCAACCCATGGTGGGCAGTGCCATCCCTGGACTGATGGTCCTGAGTTCTACAAGTTGGGCTGAACAAGCCACGAGGAGTAAGTCAGTAAGCAGCATTCCTCCATGGCCTCTGCAGTCGTTCTTTCCCTGTTTGAGTTCCTGTCCTGACTTCCTTCAGTGATGAACAGCAAAGCTGAAGTGTAAACCTAATGAATCCTCTCTCTCCCTCAACTTGCTTTTTCGTCATGGTGTTTCACCACAGCAATAGAAACCCTAACAGACGAGTCTTTTCTGAGTTATGTCTATTTTATAACCAGAAACGGGAGACTGTTAGTGTCCCCTTCTTAGCAGACTGAAGAGATCCCAGCCTCAATACCAGAGAGTTTTTAACGACAGGGGAAGAAACAACCGAAAAGCTCATGGCTTCTTGCGTGGTGTGTGAGTAATTTGAAGTAATTCTCAAAGTATGATTCCTTGGATCAGCATCCTCATTACTGCTTGGGTAGCTGTTAGAAATGCAGACCCTCAGCTGGAGACAGAGATGGTGGTGAACACCAATAATCTCATCACTTGGGAAGGTAAGGGCAAATAGAGGTTACCCAGGGCTATCCTTTTAAAGATCCTTATCTCAACAAACCAAAGGAATACTAGCTAGCTTTCAGGCCCTACCCCAGATGGGACTCAAGATATAACAGGATGGGTGTGGTCCAGGAATCATTGGTGGTGGTGACTTTTTTTTCCCTTCTCTAGACAGGGTTTCTCTGTATTGTTTTGGAGGCTGTCCTAGAACTGGCTCTGTAGACCAGGCTGGCCTCGAACTCACAGAGATCAGCCTGCCTCTGCCTCCCAAGTGCTGGGATTAAAGAAGTGGGCCACCAATGCCCGGTTGGTAGTGACCGATTCCAATAAATGACTTACCACAGGACTCTGCTGTTGCACTGGATTGCACTGACTCATTCTTCGTATTCTTCATATTATTATTATTAGCCTGGGCTACAATTTTGGACCAAGATGCCAACACTGCCTCAGAGGCAGTCGTTGTCACAACAGTGGTGCTGACTTCTTCATAGAGGACAGGAGGCTCAGTAAGGGCGGGTACCTGCTGCTCGGGTACGGGGACCACTTCCAGAGGAAATGTCACCTGAGGATAAGGCACCTGCCCCTCCTCTGTCTTCATTTTTTTCCGAAATGTCTTCACCCTGGCCTCTTTTGGTGTGTCAGGGACATTCTTTAAATCGTGCTGGGATATTATAGATAATAACAGGAAATAAATATTAAGAACTGGTAAGACAGCTCAGCGGCAAAAACACTATGAAAAGACTTGAACTGGACTGAATCTCCATATAAGTGGCTCACATCTGTATTCTATTCCAGTCAACACTCCTACAGCAGAATGGGAGGTGGAACAGGAGAGAGACTCTCTATCTAGCCAGCTAGTCTATGGCATCCATTAGCAAACGACAAAGACTGATTTAAAAACAAAGAAGGCAAGAGATGATATCCAGTGGTGTCCTCCAGAAACTCGCTGTAGCATCCCTATATAACACTCACACATACATTATATGAGGAAGAGGAGACGGTTTGGCAGTCAAGACAACTTACTGTTTTGGGAGTAAACTTGGATCCAGTCCCACCACTTAAATGGTGGTTCATCCACTGTAACTCTAGTTCTAGAGGACTCCATGCCCTCTTCTGGCTTGAGGGCACCAGAAGCCCATGTGGTGCAAAAATAATCATGTAGGCAAAATGCACATATACTTAAATAAGACAAGTATGAAATAAATAAGACAAAAGTGAAAAAGTGACCAGATTGTGGCTTTGCGTGAGGGAGGTATTTGCTGATGGATTCAGTTAGATAGAGGGGCAAAGCTAGAGAGACTGTCAGTAGCAGAACACACTAGCAGCTACTAGGCCCTGGGTTCAATGCATAGAACTTAAGGAGACCCAGACAGCGGGCTGACTAGAGCTAGTGAGAATACACTACACTCGCTTACAGAGTGTAAGCATTCTTCGGCCGAGGCCAGTGTGGCATGCCTGTGGTCTCCGCTAACCAGGAGGTGAGGGTATCACTTCCCTTGGTAATTTATAATGACTCCTAGTATCAAGATCAAAATGCATGCTGGGCACTTAGGATGCAGAGGCAGGAGGTTGCTTTTGCAAGTTTCAGGCCAGCAATGACCACACAGTGAAAACCTATCTCAAAAATATTACAAGTCAACCAAAATAAAGGAATGACCCAAGTACGGGGACACATGTATAACTATGGGAACTGAGAAAGGAGGTTGTTGAGCTTTAGGTCAGCCTGGGCTACATATAGACTTATTTAAAAAAAGGAGGGTGGGGTAGGGAATGGGGTGCAGCACAGGACAGAACACGCATTAAACATTCATTTTCCAGCTCCAAAAATAAAAGGACCTTACTTAGTTTTATTACTTTGCATCCTTTCCTCAAATTGGGGTAGAGGGGGAAGAAGGGGCCATGAGAAGTCTTCAACTTATTCCCTGATGAGGGAATACAGTCATTAGAAGAACCAAACCTTTCTGTCACTGTTCTTCAAGTACAAGGTTATATGTCGGGCATGGAGGACAGTGATGTCTAAAATCTGACCAATGAGAAGTAGGCAGATCTTGACTTTGAAGCCACTTTGTTCTACATACCTGACTACCAGGGTAGCTTGAGCTAAATACTAAACAATCTCAATAAATATATAGTTACCATTTGATCTGGGAAAGCCCCTGCAAGGAGTCGTTTATAAGCATCTAATTTCTAAGACAAAAAAAAGAGACAACAACAACAATAAAAAAGAGTTGTTAGTGAAAGTTCGGTTCCACTCTCCCACTCTGCAAGAGGCCCCCACAGGGCCCCCACCTGGCCTTTGCTGCTCAGCTTCATCTCCTGGCACCATGCCCGCAAAACATCTCGGTGAATCAGGTTCACTGGGGGCAGATGGGCTGGTAGAGGAGGAACTGGTACCTTCCTACGAGGGGGTTTGGGCGCCTCAGCGTCTCCTGTTTTCTCCTCTGATTTACAACCTGAGGGACAAAGGGAATACAGTTAGTAACAATTTTCATGCAGCTATATAGATTTTTGAATGAAACACATAATCCCTTTTGGTTCTTGGTCACCTAATGTAGATAGAGGTGCATGTTTAAAATGACCCAAAGGTCCGGGATAATGAGATTGATGACTACCTTATATGACATCCTAGAGCCTTCATCCAGTAAGCTGATGGAAGCAGAGGCAGACACCCACAGCTAAATCCTGGAACCCAGTTGCAGAGAGAGAGAGATGAGTGATGAGCAAAGGGGTCAAGACCAGGCTAGTGTAACCCACAGAACCAGCTGACGTGACAAGTGGGAGCTAATGGACCCCAGACGGATGGCTGAGAGGCCAGCATGGGGCTGATCCAGACCCCCTAAATTTTGGTGTCAGTGAGGAGGCCTCAGCAATCTATGAGGCCTGGGGTAGTAGATCAGTGTTTATCCCTGGCATACAAATGGACTTTGGGAGCCCATTCCACATGGAGGGATGCTCTCTCAGCCTGTACACACAGCAGAGGGCCTAGGCCCTGCCATGGATGATACGACAGACTTTGGAGATCCCTCATGGAGGGCCTCACCCTCCCTGGGAAGCAGAGTGAGGATTGGGTGGGGGAGCTGGGGGGGGCTCATGGGGGTGGGGAGAAAGGGAGGGTGAGGGAGCTGGGATTGACATGTGAAGCAAACTTGTTTCTAATTTAAATACAAATTAAAAAAATAACCCAAAAGTCATACAGACTACATAGGTCAGACCGCAATGTCTGGACTTTCAAATCCCCGTGTTCTTTGCTAAACCCAAGTAAATAAATGTGCTTGGCTTGCTCCTCTGAGAACCCTCCAGGAATGAATGCAGTTAGTTGGTTACCATTCTCCCCCAGGGAACTGACGAACTAGATGTGAGGTCCATACTCTATGCTGAGTGCTGCCCAGTCCTTTCACCACAGAAGCCCAGGCCACCCCATCACAGCAGCACCCCAGGTGCTGCTCTGTAAGATTCCTAGAACACCTCAAGGGCAGACTGTACTGACAACAAGCATCGTTAGAGTTTATGCAGACCCCTACCAACCCCTCTGCCCCATTCCTTATAAAGATTAAGTCTAGCCTCACTGCTTTAGGATAGCATGTGTGATGGACCCTCAACCACTGCTATTAGCCCCCAAAGCAAAATGGCTACCAGAACCACATATGTTATGTGACTAAATGATGGAAAGGATTGTCTTGGCAGGAGGTAGCAAGCCCCTTAAAAATTTATTGATTATATATACACTGACAAATTTCATTATAGATGGTTGTGAGCCACCATGTGGTTTCTGGGAATTGAAATCAGGACGTGTGGAAGAGCAGCCAGGGCTTTAACCTCTCTGAGCCATCTCTCCAGCCCCACCCGTTTTCTTTCTTTTTAAAACAGACCTGAGAACCTGTTAGACCTCAGGTGTACAGAGCCAGGCAGTGCAGGCATGTTTCATCCTTTTTGTAGACTTAAGGACGATTTCTTAAGTTTCTTAGACAGAAAGACATAGGACTAAGCGTTTGCAGACTCTTACCGTTTCCTTTCACTGTCTTTTTTTGTCTCTTCCCCGTTGCTGGAGCCTTTACAAAGGCTGCGCTTGGCTGACTAGACATCTGGCATTCCTCTTCTCTAAATGCTCCTGAGCTGCTATACTGTAGACAGAGGAGTTAGACAGTTATCTGGTGTCCTGAGCCAGCATACACCCTTCCTTGCTAACATCGACAGTCCCCACGGGGTCACTGCATATGACTGCCAGTGTGAATTCTATCATTTGAATAAGCAGTCTGACTTAATGAAATAAGGAAGCAATGGTTGGGGAAAATGAGAAGGTGACAGCAGGGAAAACAGGCTTGTTGACAACAGAATTTTAACCCTAGCACTAAGAAATTTTTTTCTTCTCCAAGACAGGGTCCTCTGTGTAATGCCTTGGATGTCCTGGAACTCAGAGATCCACCGACATCTGCCTCCCAGTGCTGGGATTAAAGGCTAAAGGCGTGTGAACACTTTGTGAGTCCCCTGTGGTGCTCTTTTAAGGAAAGGAAAAAAAAAAAAAAACAGTTGTTAAAGTTGCAATCTTAGCCTTGGGCAGCACATGGAGGATCACCAGGGGAGTCAGAAGCCATAATGAGCCTCAGGCCAAGTTGAGGCTATAGAACAAAACCAAAAGTACAAGATGAGCTATAAACAAAAGCAAAAGGGAAAAAGTGACAAAGACAATAGTGTGCTAGTCTGCTTTTGTGGAAAGAAACCTGCATATTCCTCCATTTCATCCTCCACCCCAAAGGTTCTTAGACCTCACTCCCTCAGTCTCAGTTCAAGGGTTATTTTGCTAGAATCTCTTTGCAGCCAATCAACCACATACTGCCTCATTTCTGCTTGTCCACAGCAGCTTTCCATGAGGTTGACTCCACTCCATTTTGAACTCCACAAGACTGGGGTCTCTTGCCAGGCTGCCTAAAACCCATGACAGGAGAGTTAGCCCACCCCAACACTGCCTGAAATACCAGAACCCACAGGCGAGATGACCCAGAGACCTAGGATAGAACCAAACAGGACTACAGAAGGAAAATGTCAATGTAATGATGTCTAATGCTATTCTGCTATACTCATAGATCATCAATGGAGAGGCTTCATCCAGCAACTGATGGAAACAGATGTAGAGACACAGCCAAACATTAAGAGTTCTGGGAATCCTGAAGATGGGGAGGAAACATTGTAGAAGACAGAGGGGTCAAGACACCACAAGAAAACTCACAGAATCCATTAACCTAGGCTCATAGGAGCTCACAGAGATTGAATCAACAACCAGGAAGTCAGCTTGGGACTGACCTAGGTACCCTGCATACATGTTACACAGTTGGGTATCTTGGTCCTCTTGGGGGACCCCTAACAATGGGGACAGGAGTTATCTCAGGCTTCTTTTACAGGCTTTTGGAACCTTACTCCACAGACTGGGTCGCCTTGCCCAGCCTTAATACCTGGGGAAGTGTTTGACCTTACTGTAACTTGACATGACATGCTTTGTTTATACTCATGGGAGACCTGCCCTTTCCTGAACTGAAAGGGTGGGGGCAGGAGGAGGAGGGCTAGGAGGAGACGACGGGAGGAGGGAGGACACTACCGCTGGGTTGTAAAATAAATTTACTTTATAAATAAACTGGGTGGTGGTGACCCACGCCATTAATCCCAGCACCCGGGATGCAGAGGCAGGCGGATCTCTGTGAATACGAGGCTAGAGTGAGTTTCAGGTCAGTCAGGGCAGTTACGTAGAGAAACCCTGTCTCAAAAAACCAGATAATTAAGTAAATAAATGAATAAAAGCAATCCCTGGTCAGTTTGTTCCCAAACCTAAGGCCTTTCCAAGTTGGACCTCCACCAACAAGAGCTGAATAAATTAACATTTGTTTTGCATCTCAATAGGAACTAGCTTCACTAGTTTACATTTCCATATCCTCTTCACAAATAATTCAGTTTTGGACCGAACAAAAATGTTACACTAAGAAAGCTGGAAATGATGGGCTCTTGGGAAGGAGACCTGGAGCGCACTCACGAGTCTGGCTCCTGCAGTTAGGAGCCAGCAAGGTTTGTTTCCCGGGTCTGCCTTCCTGAAATTCCTTAATTGAGGACCCTTGGAAAGATAAGGAGCCTAGAAGCCCTTCAGCAAGCATTTGTGAGCCAAGGCCTCTGGCTCTCCAGTGGTAATTAGTGGCTCTTGTGCCTTCGGAAGCAGACCGCTATCCAAATGCCTCAGGTTCATTTTACCTCCCCACTTTTATCTTGTGACCACTTTCCTCCAGTCACAGTACTCTAAATTGCTTCCCAGCAAAACATCCCTTCCAAAACACAACCTCCCTTTCTAACACCTACTGCAGCCAGGCCCCGGGGCGCCTCGTCTAAGGCCTTGAGAGCGGCCCGCCGCCGTTGGGCCCCACACCTGCTCGGAACAAACTGTAATGCTCCTTCTCTTCGCCCCCAAACAAAGGCCGAGTGTGCTCAGCAAAGAAGCACGAGACCCACCTATTTGGGAAGTCGAGCCACAAACAAAACAAAACAGCTCTCACCTCCCTGCGTTCAGCATGCTCCATCTTCAAATCAGAGACCGCCGAAAGAAAATTCTTCCAGCTTCCAAATGACCTCTGGCCTCAGTGGGCTTTTAGAAATCTCCTCCTACTTCCTGTTGCCTTGATGCTGTCTTCCGTTCCCCAACCTCGTGATCCCATCCCACCCCCCAACAATTTGTGGTGCTAAAGTCTGGGGGTGGCAGGGTTTTATTGTTTTCCAGGCTGACTTGGAACTCACTTTTGCAGCCCAGATGAGCTAAAATCCCGGGGTTATTCTGCTCAGTCATAGACTGAAAACTACAAGTATTTTTGGGTGGCACATACCTTTAATCCTGGCGCTCTGCATGCTGAGACAGGAGGATCTTTCTGAGCTCCTTGCCAGCTTGGTCTTAAAAAAGAAAAATAAAAAATAAAAAGGGCAAGTGGAGTTCCAAAAGAATTCCGAACAAGCTGTGTGAGCAGTCTGCCTAATTAGCGAATGAAATTAGAGTCTTGGATTTGAGGAAAACAACCCATTTCTCGATCCTTGTGAATTCCTTTTCTGTAAACCACAGGGGGTTCGTTCTGTTTTTATGGTGATAGTGCTCCTGGAGGGCCTTGTTTATGCATACTATAATCAGTCTGCCGCTGAGCCACAGCCAATAGACAACTTTTGTAAATTCCTTTCAGTCCTTTCCTAAAATCTCATGAGATTTCATGAAGTTCCGGTTGGCCTGGGGCGCAGAGCGATCTTCCAGTTTCTGCTCCTGAATGTTGTGATCAAGGAGCCTTATCACACCTGGCCAAGGCTTGCATTTCTGTTCTCTGACTCCGCCTCCCCAATGCTGGAATTCAGGCCACCAAACCTGGCTTAAAACTGTACAATCCTCCCCCCCTCCCGAGAAAGGGTTTCTCTGTGGCTTTGGAGGCTGTCCTGGAACTAGCTCTTGTAGACTAGGCTGGTCTCAAACTCACAGAGATCTGCCTGCCTCTGCCTACAGAGTGCTGAGATTAAAGGCGTGTGCCACCAACGCCTGCCTGTTAATAGTTTTTAAAGTCCGCTGGGCAGTGGTGGCACAAGCCTTTAATCTCAGTAGTAAGGGGATAGGTGGATCTCTATGAGTTCAAAGCCAGCATGGTCTCCAGAGAGAATTCCAGAACAGCTAGACACAAAGAAACCCTGTCCCGAAAATAATAATAATAATAATAATAATTTTAAAAGTTCAGCCTGGCGCTAGTGCATGCCCAAGACGTCCAGCCAAGGCTGCACAGAGAAACAAACTAAAAGTTCGTGTTGAATTTTTCTTTTTCTCAATGCAATTGGAGAAAACACTGATGGGTTTGGAGACATGGGAATTTATTTGTTTAGCGTGTGTGAGGGCCAGCTCATGCGTGTGCAAGGGCAATCCACTTAAGGTCTGAGGACTGTTTCTACTACATGGGTTCCAGGTGTTCTGAAAGGAGGAAAGGCTATACCAGGCCTGACCAGGCAGGAAATTGGTTCTCCAGACTGAGATCAATGGAAGAGATGTTTAACATCTCAAGGTGCAGTTTCTGACTGGATTTAGGACCCACTCTACAAGACAAAACTAGTGCCTGAAACTGACTGATGGTTGGTCAAGAACTAGTGGCTACATAAGTCATAGGCCTTAATGGAGAATCTATTACTGTTATTCTGCTAAATGGACTTAAACCATCTCCTGAAGATTTATCGTTATACGAAGAGCATGGACTGCAAAGTCCAACTTCCCTTTAGCATCTCTCAACTGACATTAGAGAGGCTCCTAGCGGTGGCCAGCAGTTAACCCACAAACCACATCTCATCACCGTGCAGAGAACACAGGACTGCCGAGTGCTCGCCCCTGAGTGGGGTGTCTATGTCACTTCCTGGAGGGTAAAAGAGCCAAGGAAAACACCCTACCCCTACCTGAAGTAGAATACACACACACACACCACGCACAACGCACCACCCCAGTGACAACTCACCATAGATGGCCAAGAAACATTGTCGGTCTAGTCTGGTTGAACATTTCCACTAGCTCACCACAAATATTCCAAAGACTCTATTAAAAAGCCCACCCAGTTGGTGGCGCACACCTTTAATCCCAGCATTCGGGAAGAAGAGGCAGGTGGATCTCTGTGAGTTTGAGGTCAGCCTGGTCTACAGATCAAGTTCCAGGAGAGCATCCAAAACAATACAGAGAAACCCTGTCTTGGAAAAACAAAAAATAAAAACAAAAACAAAAAAACAAACCCTCACACCTCTGCTCAGCCCACAGGTGTCTCTGTTCCCAGTCAGAGGCAGCCACCATTCTTGATAAAACCAGCATCTTTATGGGGCCCGGCTTGGACTTGAACTCTTATTTTCATGCCTAAATCTCCTAAGCATGAACAGGACCATGATCACTTTTCTTTCATTTATTATTATCTTCTTTCTTTCTTTCTTTCTTTCTTTCTTTCTCTCTTTCTTTCTTTCTTTTTTCTGAGACAGGATTTCTCTGTATAAAGGTCCTGGCTGTCCTGGAACTTGCTTTATATACCAAACTGTCCTCAAATTCGCAGAGATCTGCCTTCCTCTACCTCCTGAGTGGAGGGGTTAAAGGGGCGTGCCACCACCACCCCATTAGGGAGAAGTATTTTTTATTGATTTAGGTTTTTTTTTTGTTACGAGTTACGTTCTCACTCTGTAGTCCTGGCTGGCCTGGAGTTCACTGTGTAGGCCAGGCTGAACTGTCACTTGTAGTGATCATTCTGTCTCTGCCACTTGAGTGCTAGAAACAAGCATGCAGTGTGCAACCACACCTGACTAAACATGTCCTAATTGAACAAATGAATGAAGTTCGTGAGTCTCTGGTTCACCCGAAGGTGAGTTTTCCCAAGCCTGTTGTATCATGTGTGTGTGTGTTTGTGTTCATGAAAGCAAGAAGGAGGAGGAGGAGGAAAAGAAAATAAATGTTTGCTTTTAACCTCTGAGAATTCTAGAATATGATAATTATTTTTAAAAATACATGCTAGAAGAGAGATATAGCAGCACACATCTTTAATTCCAGCACTTGGAAGTAGAGGCAGGCAGATCTTTGTGAGTTCAAGACCAATTTGGGCTACAAAGTAAGAGCACCATAGTAAAACCCTGTCTCAAAAAAACCCAAAAAGCCAAGCAGTGGTGGTGATCGCCTTTAATCCCAGCACACAGGAGGCAGACACAGGAGGAGCTCTGTGAGTTCAAGACTAGCTTGGTCTACAAGAGCTAATTCCAGGATAGTCTCCAAAGCCACAGAGAAACCCTGTCTCAAAAAAACCAACAACAACAACAACAACAAAAAAACCCACAAAACCCCCCAAAAACCCATTTTTTGTTTTGTTTTCTTTGTTTTAAATTAAGTACAAACAGATACAGTGGCAGATTTTTTTGTTTGTTTGTTTGTTTTTCGAGACAGGGTTTCTCTGTGGTTTTGGAGGCTGTCCTGGAACTAGCTCTTATAGACCAGGCTGGCCTCGAACTCACAGAGATCCGCCTGCCGCTGCCTCCCCAGTGCTGGGATTAAAGGCATGCACCACCAACGCCCAGCTTTGTTTTTTCTTCTAGTATTTATTTATTGCATTTTATTTTGTGGAACGACAGTATACACCTTTAGCGAGTTCCAGGACAGCCTCTAAAACAATACAGAGAAACCCTGTCTTGAAAAACCAAAAAACCAAAACAAAACAGCAACAAAAACTAATAAGCAAACAACAACAACAACAAAAACAAGGCCAACACAAACAACAACAAACAAAATCAGAGAAATGTCCAAGCTTGTCTGTGTCACAAAGCTATTTCCAGTCCAGCATGGACATCTCACCAGCCTCTAGAAAATCTGTTTTGTTTGTTTGTTTATTTGTTTTTTTGTTTTTAGAGACAGGGTTTCTCTGTATTGTTTTGGAGGCTGTCCTGGAACTCGCTTTGTAGACCAGGCTGGCCTCGAACTCACAGAGATCCGCCTGCCTCTGCCTCCCGAGTGCTGGGATTAAAGGCGTGCGCCACCAACGCCCGGCTTCCACATTATCTTTATAGTGTAAATACATAGTTTTTATTTGCCAATTAAAACAAATAGGTAACAGACTCAGAGAAGGAAAGTGGATAAGCTAGAATATCCAGTAAAGGAAAATATGTCAGTGTTTGTTTTATGTATCCCAATCCAAAGGAGAAGACTTCAGCAAGTATATGTAAACATCCTCTCTTACTAGTACAGAGAAAAAGACTTTCTGCTTGTTGTGACAAGTTCATTAGCATGGGTCAAGGGTCAATTCTAACAAACAAGAATTGACTCCTATGGTTCAGCACTGATAGGAATTGAATGATTAGCACATTGTGTTAGAGAGGTGCATTGCTGGGCAGTGGTGGCACCTCTCTTTAACCCCAGCTCTTGGGAAGCAGAGGCAGATGGATCTCTGTGAGTTCAAGGCCAGCCTGGTCTACAGAGTGAGTTTCAGGACAGCCAAGCCTACACAGAGAAATTGTCTCAAATAACAAAACAAAACAACACAGCAAAAAAAGTGAGAGGTGCATTAATGGGAATTATGCTTTAGGAATTTTGCTCTGCAAAGGCCGGAATAAGGGGAGTTTTATATTGGGACAGAAAACTACAGTCATATAGGCAAAAATCTCAGGAGAACAACTTAGTAGATATGGGTGTTGGGACAAAGCATGTGAGGAACCTTGGCGGATTCCATGGCAAGCAGGGGTGACCGAGGCCGAGGGACAAACATGCCAGGCAGACAGAGTTTAAGTGAGAAGTTTTATTAGAAAGGGAAAGGGGTGGGGGTGGAGGGAGAAAAGAGGTAAAGAGACACAGACACACAGACAGTGGACAGACGAGAAGAGGGAGACAGGAAAAGTCTTGTCTGTCCCAGGGGTACCGGGAAGAGAGGGGGAGGAAGAGAAGAGGGACAAAGAGAGCAAGAAAGGAGAGCATAAGTGGGCGGGGTCTGTCCTTAAAAGGGGTCCTTTGCACCTGCGTGCGCGGCTGACCAGGGTACTGCCTGAGTACATTCTGCCAGGTGACAAGGGCAGGCCAGCGTAATGCCTGAATCCTTACACTGGGGAAGTGAAAATTGTTGCTGAAAAGGAGTGTAACTTTGGACGCTGGGGGATGAGTAATGTGGCATTTCTTTTCTTTCTTTGTTTTTGTTTTTTTTTGATACAGGGTTTCTCTGGATAGCCCTGACTGTCCTGGAACTCACTGTGTAGACCAGGCTGACCTAGAACTCACAGAGATCTATCTGCTTCTGTGTGCTGGGCCTAAAGGCGTGCGCCACCACTGCTGGCCTGTAAAGTCACATTTCAATCCAAGAGATGTGGAGGGGAGAAGGATTTACCCAGAACTCGTATGATCTCAGCATTTAATAACTACATCGGTTTCACTTGCATGGTTTTTGAGGCAAGGCCTCGGGTAGCACAGGTTGTTTTCAAGCTTGCTATGTAGCTGAGGATCCAAACTCCAGAGTTACCGGGGTGTGCCACCACTCCTGGGGACAACTGTTGACAGGAACTGTTATTCCTGATGAGCGTCAGCATGAATGTAAGACGTTCCTGTTGATGCAAGGTTAACTACCTCCCCATAACAAAAACAGGCATGAATAAAAAGAGGAAGGGAGAGGAAATGACTCCAAGGTGTCAGGAGTTCAAGGTTATCCTCAGCTACAATGGAGGTTTGAGGCTCATCTGTCTCAACAACATTAAACACACACACACACACACACACACACACACACACAAACAAAAAACCCTCATTAAACAAAGAAAAAATAGGAAGGGAGGAAGACAAGACTGGGCTTGGTGCTACATGATTGTGATTACAATTACTCAGGAGCCACAGGCATTGGGATAACAAGTGGCTCAGTGGGAGGGCACTTGCCTAGGCATATGTGGGACACTAGGTTTAAAGCCCAGAATAGCAATCGAAAAGTAAAATAAATAAATGAACAAATAAATAAATAAAATGAAAGGGATTGTCATGGTGGCACCTGCCTTTCATTCCAGCACTCAGGAGGCAGAGGTCTGAGTCAGAGGCCATTCTAGGACAGCCAGGGCAATAGAGAACCTCTGTCTTGAAAAACAAACATCCAGAACAATACAGAGAAACCCTGTCTGAAAAACCAACAAAACAAAACAAAACAAAAAAAACAAACAAACCACACAAACAAACAACCAAACAGATAAATAATAAAATAAAAAATGTTTTCCTTATAAGGGTCAAGGAGAATAAACAATATGAAAAAAGATTGGTTAACATAAAATTGCTTTTTAAAAGGGGTTGTTTTATTTTTATGTATGTGTCTGAGTGATGAGATAAGATGAGGGTGTTGAATGGACAGGCCAGAGTGAGTTTCGGGATCTGAACTCAGGTCCTCTGGAAGAAAACAAACATTTTTAACTGCTGAACTGTTCGCCCCCCCTCCCCCTTCATTTAGTCTGTAAGGGGCTCATTAATTTGTCCAGGCTAGTCTTAAGCTCCCGAGGCTGCAATACTCAGTCAGTAGGCAAAGCACTTTCAAGCCTTCTGTTAAATGGAAGTAACCTTTACCACAGGGTCCACATGATAAGGAAGTGATGTCATCAATAAAAGTTTCTGGTACACAGCAACCAGTCTGCAAATTTGCACATTTATTATTATATAAGTAAAGTTTTATTACCTTTTCTTCCAGAGAAGAGAATCAAGGGTTATATTTTTCCTCAGTTTGAGTGTACTGTTTAATTTTTTTTCTTATTTAAATAGGGAACTATTTATAGGACTATTTATAGGGACTATTTTATAGGATGCCCTCTAACTTGATTGTAGCCAAGATGATCTCCTGTTTCACTTGCCAAGTGTTGGGATTGCAGGAGTGTGTGCTGTTCCTGAGAAGCTTTTAATAATGTGGGAGCTGAATGAAGAGATGCTGAGTGGCACGTCTGGGGGACACTGAGGTCCTTCTGGACAAGGAGGCAAAAAAGGAAGAAGTGGAACACTTTGGGGGAAATTTCAATAATGTTGTTTATCTGAGGAGGCAGAGAGATCAGCACACAGATGGGGAAGAAAACATTGCATTGTCAACTAGGCAACATCTGGTGCATTCAAGTCAGTTTGGATATCTAACCAGCTAAGCAAAAGTTCAGCTAACAGATGATACCTGTGATGTTCTGCAAGTAGGAATGTAAATGCAACAGCCAGAATTAAGATCTACAAGAGAAAAAAGAGACACTGTTTAAAAAACAAAATCTTCTTGGGCTGGAGAGATAGTTCAGTGGTTAAGAGCCTTGGCTGCTGCTGTCCATTTAACAGCACCGATATGCAGGTTTAGAACCACCTGTGGCTTCAGTCCCAGGGACTCCGATACCCTCTTCAGGCCTCTGTGGGTACTGCATGCAAGTAGATGCATCGACTCAGGCATTCATACACATAAGAGTGAATAAAATCTAGAAAAGAAAACCTCATTTAAATCGACAAGGAATATCTAGTTGAAAGTGAAGCAACAGGAATTGGGAGAAAACAGCCATGGGAAGTATTAAATCCACAAGTGCATTAGGCTCTGTCTAGGCCACAGCTGAACATCTAGCGCTGAGAACAAAGCTCCACCCAAAGAAAAATACAAACAAAGACGATGAGTTTTTATTTGTTTTCATTTATTTATTTGTTATGTATACAGTTCTGCCTCCATGGGTTCTTGCAGGTCAGAAGAGGACATCAGAAAATCTCATTATGAGTGCTTGTGAGCCACCACGCGGCTGCTGGGAATTTAACTCAGGACCTCCGGAAGAGCAGTCAATGCTCTTAAGCACTGAGCCTTGTTTCCAGTCCTTATTTACTCGCTTTTAATTATGTGAATGTGTGTAACTCTGTGTATACGTGTGGCGCGCACAGATGACACCGAATACCTTGTGGGCAAGGAGGCAAAGTGGAGAAGCAGCAGATTCCTTGTTTAAGGGCATTCCCACAACATATCCTGGGAATCATCTCATTAAAGAGACTGAAAAGTTTGCAGACTCTGTTCACTCTTGTGTGGCCCAGCTTCTGAGGACAACAGTATCTGTTAGTCCAGGAATATCCTCTCCTGTTTCTTTTACAGGAAGCAAGTAGAGAACACTCAGTCTGGCATCCAAAGAGCATTCCCAAACTGACCCATGCTTCTTCAATCCAGTCCTCCTTGGTCCACAACGAGTAGTCCTGGTCAACATCAGGTGCACTCTGCCACAGGTCAAGACACCTTGTCCTATTTACCTATTGTGGTCGTGTGATTATGAAGTTTGTGTTCACTGTCTCCTCCATTGAGCTTCTCCTGTGGCTGGGAAAGAGATACTCAGCTTCATCTCAATGTGGCCATCTGCCCAGGAGGTGCCATGAAAAAGAATGGCTAGGTCTCGTGTAGCTCAGACTGACCTCTGTTTTGCTATTTAGTCATGGATGGTCCTGAACTTCTGATCCTCCCACAGTGCTGGGATTAGAGGCATGTGACATCACACTTGCCTTCTACAATATGTTTGGATCAACCATGAGTCACACGTAAGATAGTGAGTGGTACCATGCAGTTACGATTGAGCTGATAAACAGTCCCTTCATAGTAACGTTGCAGTCATCATAAGTCATAGTGTAATGTTCTAATCATGTTTATGGTGATGGTGTGATCAAGTCCTGGGCTTCCAGTCTTATGGAAGTATGACATGCGTAGTTCCAGAAGGTAGCTAGTGCTTTATAATGCCACCACGTTACTATACTACCTTATGCATTTACTGTGTTATCAAACTTTTGCTGCTATTTTATGGATGTGCTCCTTTTGTGTACAATAAAGTGACTTGACCACAAGTCAGCCTCGGGCAGGCCTTTGAGGAAATCATTGCTATTCTGAGATTGATAACTCTAAGTGAGTTTCTGCCCTTGGGGTTCTCCAGCGGGACAAGATGTGGACAGTGACATGGATTATTCTGACCCTGTGAAGGCCTCAACTGGTGTGTGTTTGTTTGTAGGTTAGCTTTGAACAAACAACTTTTAAAGAATAGAAAAAAAAAGAAACATTTGGGGCTGGAGAGATGGCTCAGTGGTTAAGAGCACTGACTGTTCTTCCAGAGGTCCTGAGTTCAATTCCCAGCAACCACATGGTGGCTCACAACCACCTTGAATGAGATCTGGTGCCCTCTGCTGGCATGCAGGCAGAAGACTGTATACACAATAAAAAAAAAAAGAAACATTTGTAGAAAAATAGAGGGGCAACACAGGCACATGTAATAGCCAATCATGTGACTTAAATTTGGAATCTTAGCACTTAGGGGGTTGAGTCAGGAGGATTATTGTTTGAGGAATTTCTGGGTTACAGAAACAACAAAAATGAAAATAGACTATAGAAAAAGAAACAACAATAACAACAACAACAAACTAAAACTAAAACCAAACCAAGTCAAAGCAACCTTCCTCCCCAAATACTTGGTTCCTTGGCAGGCAGGGCCCAAATTCCCTCCCCCAAACCTTGGTTCCTTTCCAGCCTACCATGAAGGAGCTTTCAAGTTTGGGGCTTGCGCTGGTTGAGACAGTGAGTGAATGGTGAGCAAATGTGAGCATAGTTCCTGAAAACTATGACAGTCGGCAAAGACTATGCACTTAAGCCATACACACGGCAACACAAACTGTTTTTCAATAGGGAAGAAAGGATGGGGAGGGACTAGGCGCTACTTACAAAGTTCTGGCTAGAAGTTCTAGGGTTATAGTGAAAAATTTGCAGTAGAGGTTATTCAGGCTGAAATAGGAACAGAGATATATGGGACAGTTTGAGTAGTAATACAAATGATAAGCAGTTTTTAACTAAGATAGCTCAGCAGGGCATGGTGGCACATGCCTTTACTCTCAGCACTTGGAAGGCAGAGGCAGGCAAATCTTTGTGAATTTGTGGACAATCTGGCCAACATGGTGAGTTTCAGGCCAGCCAGGGCTACACTGATACACATATATTGTACACAGGTCCATAGAGTGATATTTTGTTGTGGATTTGAGTAGGGATGGTATATGCTTTTCATTTATTTGCTGGTCATTTGAGTGTCTTTATTTGAGAGGTGCCTGTTTTGACCTTTTGCTTATTTTGTGCTATTCATTTTGGTTCTTGTAGGGTAGGGGTGTTCTAGGTGTATTTGACCACATGGGAGATATTAACATAATGCTATCTGCAGAGAGATTTGAGCTGCAGTCATGAATTCAGGATGTGGACACTATTGTACACAAAGAGGATGTGAAGAAAAGTTGAAGGGCCGTCCCCCTCCAGAGAGGCGTGTGACAGGGAGACTGCACTGGGGAAGACTGGAGACAGGACAGGGGAAAGAGATGACTCAGGCCGTTTTACCAAATGGGATTATAAATAGTGAGACAGGGCCGGGCATTGGTGGCGCACGCCTTTAATCCCAGCACTTGGGAGGCAGAGGCAGGCGGATTTCTGTGAGTTCGAGGCCAGCCTGGTCTACAAGAGCTAGTTCCAGGACAGCCTCCAAAGTCACAGAGAAACCCTGTCTTGAAAAACCAAAAAAAAAAAAAAAAAAAAAAAATAGTGAGACAGAAGCAAGAGACTGGGACAACAGGGAGGTCAAGGAAATGTCCTTATTTTTATTTTTCTATTTTGTTAAGATGGAAGGCAATTAAGAAAGTTTACATTGTTAGCTGGGCATTTGTGGCCCACGCCTTTAATCCCAGCACTCGGGAGACAGAGGCAGGCGGATCTCTGTGAGTTCGAGGCCAGTCTGGTCTATAGAGGGACTTCCAGGATAGCCACCAAAAAAATACAGAGAAACCCTGTCTCGAACCCCCCCCAAAACCCCTGAAAAACCCAGAAAGTTTAAATTGCCAAACTAAAGAAAAATGTACACCTTTCTTAGTAGTGGGTAACTTGCATTCTAGAATGACCAACACAAACCTTAGTTAGGCCAACATGATAGCTACTACGTCTACTACATTATGGAAACATCTTGGGCACAAACCTCAGGAATAGTTCTGTTATTGCTTCCCCACCTCCCCTCCTTCTCTGGGTGGGGGAAGTAAGTTTTTCAAGACAGGGTTTCTCTGTGGCTTTGGATGCTGTCTTAGAACTAGCTCTTGTAGACCAGGCTGGGCTCGAACTTACAGAGATCGGCCTGCCTCTGTCTCCCAAGTGTTGGAATTAAAGGTGTGCTCCACCAATGCCCAGTGGAGTTGGACCTTTTTCATGTAGAAATGCTCTGGAAATCCTTCCCAAAGCCTGATACTGTGTGTGTGTGTGTTAGGGAGGGGGTCTGATCAGTGAATGCAGAGCTGCACACATGCTCAGTGGTGCTTTTAGGTTATGAGAAAGGGATCCGCTGTGCTGAGTTCATATGGGTTTCCCGGACCTGTAGAGCAGCCCATCACTAGAGGGTGAACTTGGCACACAGCCTTAGCAATGGTATGGGCATTAACTATTCAAGCAGAGCAAAGAGGAAGACCAATGGAGGAAGAACAGGGAAGACTTTAGTGTTGGCAAGTGGTACCCAGATCAAGGTAAAGGGCAACGAGTCCTAAGTGATCACTTTTTTTTTTTTTTTTGGTATTTTCGAGACAGGGTTTCTCTGTAGCTTTGGAGGCTGTCCTGGAACTCACTTTGTAGACCAGGCTGGCCTCGAACTCACAGAGATCCGCCTGCCTCTGCCTCCCGAGTGCTGGGATTAAAGGTGTGCTCCACCACCGCCCGGCTACTTTTGTTTTTTAATAATACTTTTTTATTTAACTTTTTATACATGTTACTCCCAGATCCCTCTCCCTCCCCTCCTCCCCTGCCCCCCAGCCTCCCCAGCCCTCCCAGCCCATCCCCCTTCTACTCCCCAGGGAGGGTAAGGACATCCATGGGGGATTTTGAAAGTCTGTCATATCATCCTGGGCGGGGCCTAGGCCCTCCCCCATGTATCCAGGCTGAGAGAGCATCCCCCATGTGGAATGGGCTCCCAAAGTCCATTTGTACTTCAGGGATAATACTGGTCTACTCTCCGAGGCCCCATAGATTGTCGAGGCCTCCTCTCTGACACCCAAGATCAGAGGAGTCTGGATCAGTCCCATGCTGGCCTCTGAGTCACTAGTTTGGGGTCCACCACTGCCCGGCTGGACTTAAGTTTTGTGCATGGTGATAGATATGGATCTATCTGCAGTCTTTTAAATGATCACTTCTTGACTATGTCTGTCATGGTAGGGATTATTTACAAGTATATGACAACAAAAACGTCTTTCTTTGATCTCTCAACACTCATTCTGCTTGTCTCCATTGTTTCACTTGCTGAGATTCATTTCTCCTTTCAACATGTGTTTACTAAGCACTATCGATTAATCAAGCACAGCAGGGGCAGGTGATATCACTGCGAGTTAACAGAAAACCTCGTGATTGAAATTGAATTCTTGCCGGTCGGTGGTGGCACTCGCCTTAGTCCCAGCATTTGGGAGGCAGAGGCAGGCAGATCTCTGAGTTCGAGACCAGCCTGGTCTACAATTGCTAGTTCCAGCACAGCCTCCAAAGCCACAGAGAAACCCTGTCTTGAAAAACAACAACAATAACAACAACAACAAAAAAACCAACAAAAAAAACCCCAAAATCCCAGAAATTGTATTCTAGTGCAAGGAGGCTTAAATAAGAAAATTAAGTTAGCAGGGAATGTTATAAACTATAATATGCTGGAAAAAAAAGCAAGGAAAAGGAATTCACAAACATAGTGAAGGGGTTGTATCCAAGGATACCTTCTAGAGTTCTGTCGTGGACCAGAATGCAGGGGAAAAATAAAAATAAAAACAGAAAGGGATAAACGGGCTTTTTTTTTTTTTTTTTTTTTTTTTTTTTTTGGTTTTTCGAGACAGGGTTTCTCTGTATTGTTTTGGAGGCTGTTCTGGAACTCACTTAGTAGCAGAGATCTGCCTGCCTCTGCCTCTCCAGTGCTGGGATTAAAGGCGTGTGCCACCAACGCCTGGCCAGAATTGAAATGTTTTTTCTTTGAGTCTGACACCTTTTGGCCACTTGTGTTCTCCTTGTCTACTCACTGAGCAGGCTGACACAGGAGAGTCTTTGGATCTGATGAGACAGCATTTCCCAGAGCTACACTGAGTAGTCTCCTACACTTGGCCTTATTTTGTTGCGGTGCTAATATGAAGAATAAATCCAGCTCTTCCCAGGCTCCAAGCAAAGTTGAATTGTCTGTAATTTACGAGGCCATCACAACTTCTCATTAAAAAATGAACAGAAGTTTTGCCCTTTTCAAGTACGTATGTTCTATCTCCCAGTGTTTCTTAGTAAGAGCTAAAGGCCTGGCAGTGTGGGCTAATTAGGTTTTGCTAGACAATTGCATTCTACTACTTTTTCTTTCTTTCTTTTTTGTTTTCGAGACAGGGTTTCTCTGTATTGTTTTGGAGGATATCCTGGAACTTGCTCTGTAGCCAAAACTGGCCTCAAACTCATAGAGATCCGCCTGCCTCTGCCTCCTGAGTGCTGGGATTGAAGGCATGTGCCACCAAACGCCTGGCCATTCTACTACTTTCTTACCCAGTCTTAACTTCCTGCTTCTCTCTTGGAATAGAAAGTACATGTTGAACTGGGCATGGTTGTACATACCTTTAATCCCAGGACTTGGGAACCAGAGGCAGGCAGGTCTCTATGACTTCAAGGCCTGCCTGGTCTACATAGACAGTTCTAGGACAGCCAGGGCAACATAAATGGACTTTCTTTAGAAAGACCAAGTATATGTTGAATGTATTAAGATGGTTTGAAATTTTGTGATCTCTTTAGTCATATTGAGTTGTGAAGTATGTCATATTAAAAATGGAAGACAGGGACTTGAGAAATTGCTCAGTGGATAAGAGCATTTACTGCTTTTGCACAGGACTTAGGTTCAGTTCCCAGCTCCTACACAGTAGCTTATGACTTTCTGTAACTCCAGTTCCAAGAGATTGGACAAGAGGATACATACATGTAGGCAAAACATGCATACACACGAAATAAGCCTTTAAACCAAAACAAGACAAAGGCCATTTTTGTTGTGTGGAGTATTTACCAGAGAAGACTTCTCAGACATGGCCTTAAGCCAATAGAAGTCTTTATTAGCTGGCCGGCAACTATACTAGGTGTTTTGGATCACAAGGTAGCCTTGAGTCTTTCTTAGGGTGAGTGCTTAAGCACAAAAACTATGTCCTGAGTTGGCATACTTCAGTTAACAAGAACAGTTAACCAGAAGCAGAACTATAGAACCAAAAAGCAAGGTTTGTATGTCTAGAGACTTTCGCAGAACTGTAGGCTTTGATGGATTAGATCTTTGTTTTCATTTTGCAAGTAATGCTGTCTACTTGCTGAGTTTAATGACCTGAATAGTAGTTCGATCATGGAGTCAGCTATGCTAAGATCTGGGGGCCTTAAGGTCTGGGACCCTGTTATAATTTTCAATGTAGTCCTTATTTCCTATATATCTTTGTAGTCTCTCTCTAAGTGGGGATAAGGCCTTCTTGTTAACCTTAGACTTGCAGGGAAAACAAAATTCCTAATTTAGAGTTGATACAAGGAAAGACAGAGGAGGACTCTAGCTTATGCTGATAGAAGGGCTTTTCCATGTAAACCAGTTTTTTTGGGGGGGGAGGTTTAGGGGCTTTTGAGACAGGTTTCTCTGTGGCTTTGGAGGCTGTCTTGGAACTAGCTCTTTGAAGACCAGAGTGGCCTTGAGCTCATAGAGACCCATCTGCCTCTGTCTCCCAAGTACTAGGATTAAAGGCGTGCACCACCAACACCTGGTGAAATTAAAGTTCTTAAGCCTGGATCTTTTGTGTGTGTGTGTGTGTGTGTGTGTGTGTGTGTGTGTGTGTTTTCTCTTCCTCCATCTCTCTTCATCGCCCTTCTCAACATCACCCATGACTCTTCTTTTGGTTAAAGCCGAACAACCAATCCTAGCAACAGCACTGCACTCTGGCTGTGTGATTTCCGAGTGCTTCCAGGTTTTCACTCCAGTTCTTAGCTCTACTGCATATGATTTGGCCAAGGGATGCGGTTCTTCCCCCCTTACAGACTCTAACCACAGTACAATTAAAATGGAAACAGACGGAAAAGCTGGTTGTGTGGAACACAGTCCACATTGCTTTAAATTACGGATAGTGGTGCTTATATTCAGAACAATGGGAACATATTAAGAAAATGAACATAATTCATTACGAACATATTAAGGAAATGAAGATTTAAAAAAATCTGTTCTTCATTTCCCCCTAAACAGTACCCCATAGGATAATGAGAGAATGGATATAAAAATGAACAATGGTTGGGCTACATATGAAAATAGAATTTTGGGAGTAGATTGGTAGCTAAGTGGTAAAGCATTTACTCAGAACATGCAAAGCCCTAGGTTTAATTCCCAGTTTAAAAAAAAAAAAGAAAGAAAAAGATTTTTTTTGAGACATAATGTCTTTCTTTCTTTTTCTTTTTCTCTGTGTAGCCTTGAGCTCGGTCTGTAGACCAGGCTGACCCCGAACTCACAGAGATCCACCTGCCTCTGCCTCCGCCTCCAAGTGCTGGGATTAAAGGTGTGTGCCATCACAACCTGGCTGAGACATAATGTCACCATGGAGCATAGACTAGCTTTGACCTCTCCGTTCTTCTACTTCAAGCTTGATGAATGCTGGGACTACATTCAACTGTATCACTACTTAATATTTTGAATGCACAAAGGTTTTCAAATGTTCAGTGAAGCCTACCTATCTATCTATCTATCTATCTATCTATCTATCTATCTATCCATCCAACAGCATTTCTACTAAGAATTGCTTGATGCAACCAATAAGTAGTTTCAAATTCAGGGAGTTTTGTAGCTGGGTGGTGGTGCTGCATGCCTTTAGTCCCAACACTAAGGAGGCAGAGGCAGAGGCAGGAGGATCTCTGTGAGTTAAAGACCTGCCTGGTCTACAAGAGCTAGTCCCAGGACAGCCTCCAAAGCCACAGAGAAACCCTGTCTCAAACTCCCATCCCCCCCAAAAAACCCCAAATTCAGGAAGCTTTGTTATTTTCTTCTCTCTATGTGGTATCCTCAGCTGTAGATAGGAATTGTGAAGTAAGCCTGTGGCATATGTGTCTAATCACAGCTATCAGAAGCTGAGGCTTCAAGATCACTCTGGGCTACATAACCTTATCTCAAAACCAAACCAACCAGCCAATGAGCAAAACAGAAAGTATAATGCCAGAGATAGGTTAGTGTTAAAGGGCTTCCTAGCAGGTAGGAGACCTTAGGTTCAACTTCAAGTATCACAAACAAACAAACAAACAAACAACAACCCTCTCCCTATGTCCCCCAAGCAACAGCAACAAACAGTAGTAAAAGCCCAGTCTGCTGGTTCAGACCCTGCAGGAATCCAGCTGCTTTATCTGTAGCAAACAGCCTAGAAGCCGTAGTGTTTTCCATTGTAGAGACTCCCTTGGAGGCCCAGCGCTAATAGGAAGATTATTTTAAACTGAACTTATTAAAGATCCAGTAGATACAGGAGGGAAAATCTTGAGGCTTGGCTTATCTGACTGAAGCAGTAACTTCGGGGGGCTGTAGCTACTATAAATCATTTCAGGGGAGTTCCTGGTGTAGAAGGAAAGACCACATACACCTGCATAAGCAAACATTATCTCAGACTTTCCTAGAGCCTCTTAGTTCTCTAAAGCCCCATTCATCTTTCCTGGAGGAACTCATTTGTGTGTCCTCTAAGAGACTTTCTCCATTTTCCTCTTCCCCTGTTAGGCATCTACAGCTCTAACATTAAGCAGTAATTGGGCCTACCACTTCCTTTTCATATGGAAATTATTATTATTATTATTTGGAGAAAGGATGGTCTCATGTAGCCCAGGTTGGGCCTCATTCCCTTATGCAGAAGGGGACCGATGACCAGAATAGATTCTTGTGTCTCTGTTTTCAAAGTACTGGGTATGTAGGTGTAGGACACCACATGTAGCTTGTAAATACCCCATCCCCATCAATCTGACTTTCATCAATTTAGCTTGCAGTCTTTAGGTACTTCAGCTAGGACCACAGAGAGGAAGTTTTTCTTTTATAAAAAAGTTAGACTTGGCTGCAAGCCAGACTGCTGTCTCTACTAATAGTCCAAACAACAATGTTTCTAATATGTGGCTCAAAATGGATAGAACCTAGCAATAGGAAGATAGTTTAACTTTGTATTTCCATTCTGGATTACCCAGAGAAAATCCCTCACCAACAGCATAGGATGCTACAGATCCTCCATGCTCGCAGCCTGTAATCAAGGCACACCTAGTTCTCCTCTGTTCCGGAACCCTTTCTCTTCCTTGCTTTGAACTTTTGCGTTAGCACAAGCTAGTTGTCTGGCACAGTTAGCATCAAAACTACTTTTGATCTTATTATTTGATTGCTTCTGATTTATTTCCACAGTTCCACTGCCAGTTTAGAAATTTCTTTGGAACACCTTGTTGAGTAAAGTATTATTTTGAAGGGACCGGCCCCCTGTTTTATCAGCCATGACAGGCTGCAGGAAAGACTCAACATGTGCTTGCCTGACCTTGCCTTTCCTGTCCTAGTCACTAGGAGGTCAGATTCTTTCCTCATAGCAAGGAACGAATCAGAAGTTAGTTGGCAGGGCTGTGCTTTATGGCTCTGGGTGTGCTTTACAGTATGAGTGTACAACAGTGACGTGCAGAGCATAGCAACTGCCCTGGGAGGGCCTAAGGGCCATAACAACCAGGTAGCCAATCAACACAGGACAGGTTGTCCAAGCCTGGCAGCACACCAATCCTGAGACTATTGCATACCCTAGACATGCCTCTTCCTCTACCCAAAATTTCCTGCCTGGTGGTTCTCCTGGGTCCTTCTCCAAGTGTCCACGTGGTGAACAGATGAAGGGCCCCAGCTAATGGGGTTAGCTTTTTAAACAACAATATAAGACCCAGGCTTTTGCATCGGAATGGGTCTCTTGGTGATTTTGGGGGTTCAGAATTTGGGCACAATTTGAGATGATACTTTCTAGACAGTCTCTCTTTCCTTTATCTTTTGACTGAAGTTTGTGGATTTTTCCTGATATTAGTACAAAACCCCTTATTTCAAACAAATCAGTTTTTAAAATGACAGAGATGAGTAAGAGGTAGCTGCAGATAAGCCTCTTATTATCTAAGCTCTTGAAGAATCTCAAGACATCTACGTTGTATAAGTACTAAATGTGAGATGAGCAAATGCAAGTACAGTAATATTGGTTTGTAAAAATCAACTGCTTAGTTTTCTTCTCCTTTTTCTTCCTTTTCTCCTTTGAAAGAGGGTCTCTCTATGTAGCTCTGGTCATCCTGGAACTTGCTGTGTAGACCTGGCTGGCCTAGAACTCATGAAAATCCTTGCCTCTGCCTCCCTGGTGCTGAGATTAAAGGCTGTCTTGCTCCTTTGCTCTGTATTAAAGAGAATCAGGCTTCAGAAATTGTATCATCTTAACTTTGAAGCAACCTTTGTATATTTTCTCTGACCTTAAATGCACACATCACCACTGTTATTACCACTGGAAAGAAAACAGAGCAAAGCTCAGGTTAGCTAGTGCTATAACAATTAAAATGTCATTTTGAGAGTCTGGAGGCATAGCTCAGTGGATGAGCTAGGTCCTGGGTTCATCCAGAAAGAGAGAGAGAGAAAGAGACATATAGAGAGACACAGAGAGAGAAAGAGAGAGGGAAGGAGAAGGAAGGGAAAGAGGGAGTGAAGGAAGGAGGGAGGCAGGGAGGGAGAGTCATTTGCACACTACAGGGATTGGCATTAAAGAAAGATTTATTTTTATTTTAAAGTGTGTGTGTGTGTGTGTACTCACAGAGACCAGAAGAGAGCATCAGAACTCTGAGTTTTGTCCTCTCTCATGTCCACTCCCATGGTTATGAAACTCAGAAAGCTATGAGTTTGCAATTTTTTTTGATAAAGCTAATTAAGGAAGGGCAATAGAGGGCATAGCCATCCCAAATATCTCTTAATCTCTTAGTGAACATCATTCCGTTTTCTTTTTTTTTTTTTTTGGTTTTTCTTTTTTTTTTTTTTTTTTTTTTTGGTTTTTTCGAGACAGGGTTTCTCTGTAGCTTTGGAGGCTGTCCTGGAACTCACTTTGTAGACCAGGCTGGCCTCGAACTCACAGAGATCCGCCTGCCTCTGCCTCCCGAGTGCTGGGATTAAAGGCGTGCGCCACCAATGCCCGGCTTTTTTTTTTGGTTTTTCGAGACAGGGTTTCTCTGTGGCTTTGGAGGCTGTCCTGGAACTCGCTTGGTAGTCCAGGCTGTTCTCGAATTTACAGAGATCCGCCTGCCTCTGCCTCCGGAGTGCTGGGATTAAAGGCATGCGCCACCAACGCCCGGCATCATTCCCGTTTTCTATGTGAGTGAGCTCAAGTGGTGCATGAGTGTGCACGTCTGCTTTTGAAATCATGGGGATTACCATCTTAAGCACTTGATCCGTTCCTCTTGTGTAAAGTATAGCTGTCTGTGTCATCACAATGTGAGGCTGAACGCACTTCAGCTACCACATACAACTTTGCTGAAGGGTTTCGACTAGAATCACAATTCCCTCAGGCCCAGTGTTTTAGGCAGCTGTTATGTACACAATACAGAGAGAGGCTTTGTGTAGGGGCTTAGAAGGCAGTAACTTTATTCGGCATCTTTAAAATGACCAGAGTATTTGAATAAATGTGGCTTCACAGCAACTCACTAATGTAAAATATCAGATGTGCCCAGAGTAACAGTAACAGCTTGGAGAGACTAATAGTCCCTCTTTAATTTAGGGCCTGACACCTGGCAACATTTGGAGCTATAAATAGAGTAAGAGAGGAGGGGGAAAGCTGAAGAGATCCCCTGCTGGTGTCTCAAAACAGACCTAGAAGGACTTAGGAAAGAAGAAAAAAAATCCCATTTAGAAATGAATTAGGGGATCATTCTGCTGAATGTTCTATAGTTAAAATACCCAGAATTCTAACAGGGTTTTCAGGATGTCTTGAAACTATGGGTACGGGCTGCAAGAAGCTGCTTAATCTCTCTAATATGAAAATTGGATTTAAAGCCCCAGGACTCATGTAAATTTAGGGATAGGAGTCTAGCATCCTCTTTCAGGTTTATTTAATGCGGAACTCTCCGGCATGGGGGAGGGCAGAGAGGTTAGCAGGAAAAAGGCAGGCAGAAAGTGTAGGAATGTCCCAACTGGATCCTAGGAGAGGATGTTATTAATGTTAGTGAAGTGTCTCACAGCCAAAGAGCAGAACAGAAATTTTCCTCATTATGCAGACTTTGAAATGAGTTACTGGGCAAATAAAACGAAATCCCTGCCTCCTTCCCAGCGTGTTTTCATTTCTCTCTCCTTTCTTGTGATCAAATCTGGAGGCTTTGGGGGTGGGAGCGACAGTAAGTGCACTTGCTGCTCTCCAGAGGACTGGAGTTTGATTTCCAGCCCCCATTTCAGTCGGCTCACAATCATCTGTAACTCCAGCTCTAGGGTATCTGATGGCATCTGCCTTTATGTACACATAGTCACATGCAGACACACACTTACACATGATTAAAAAATAAGTCTTAAGACGTATAGATCTTTTGAAAGTGTTGCAGACTAAGTCAGGGTATTCCACACGCTAGGAAATATACCCATCAGTCTGCTGCATCCACAGCCTAGAAATCCAAGATTTTTTTTTTTTTTTTGGTTTTTTGAGACAGGGTTGAAATCCAAGATTTTATGGAGGCAGAAACCAGCATGCTTGGTGGATGAATACTCTGCTAACACACGTTGAAGATAAAGCACACAGTCAGAAAAGGTTAAGCAGGCAAGACTCAGCTCTCAACCCTCTCGCTGTTGACTTCATGATCTCCAGAGCCACTGTTGGACTTTTTGTCAATGTGGCAATTATCTGATGGAAGCCATCAGAAAGGAGACAGAGGGACTGAAGGGTGACTCAGTGGCTAAGAGTGCTTGCTGCTCTCCCAAAGGATTGGGAGTTTGGCTTCCAGGACTCATGTTGGGTAACCACCACCTGCAACTATAGCACTAGGACATCTGATGTTCTTTCCCAGAGCACCCCATGCTTGTGTGCATTCACACACACACACACACACACACACACACACACACACACACGCACACACACACGCACACACACACACACACCACACTACACATAAATAATAAAAACTTAAAAAATAACTAGAAGTCTGGAAGGTGGTGGTGCATACCTTTAATCCTAGCACTCCAGGGGCAGAGGCAGGTAGATCTCTGTTTGAGGCCAGCCTGGACTACAAAGCTAGCTATATGACAGTCAAGGCTACACAAAGAAATCCTGTCTTGAAAACCCAAGCAAACAAGCATGACTAAAAGAAGGCTTCATTAGCCAGGCGGTGGTGGCACATGCCTTTAATCCCAGCACTCAAGTGGCAGAGGCAGGAGAATCTCTGTGAGTTTGAGACCAGCCTGGTCTTCAAGAGGTAGTTCCAGGACAGCCTCCAAAGCCACAGAGAAACCCTGTTTAGAAAAACAAACAAACAAACAAACAAACAAAAAAGGGCTTCATCATGATCACATGACCGTCTCAGAGATCATGGTAAGAGAGCATGGTGAAGAGCAGATAGAGCAGACCTGCTTACCTCCTGGTAAACAGGGACCAGGGGCCCGGTCAGAGACATATCACCAATGACTTTATTCCAACATGGCCTACCTCCTGGTTTCTACCATGTGCCCAGAGTGCCATCACCTTATGAATTCACAAAGATACCATGTCCAAGACAATTTATAGAGGAAAGAGTTTATTTGGAGCTTATACTTTCAGAGTCTATGTCTGTCATGGAGGAGAACATGGCAGCAAGCAGGAACAGTAGCCAGGAACTTATACCTTAAGACACTATCATCAGGCAGAGAGCTAACTGGGAATGGTGTGGGATTTTCAAACCTCAAAGCTCACCCACTTCAGGGCCATATTGCCCAATCCTTCCCAAACAGTTCCACCAACTGGAGACCAAGGATTCAGACATGTGATCCATTGGAGGCCACTCTCATCCAATCACCACAAAATTAATCCGCTGGTAATGTCAGAACGTCCCCCTCCCCACTGGAATCCATCACTTTCCCAAAGACCACGAGTCACAAAACAGTCCTTAACATATTGCTGAGCCTCTTCTGAAACTCACTCTGTAGACCAGGCTATATCTCCTGTTTCTAGATTTATTTATTTTTATTTTATGTATATGAGTGCTTTGTCTGTCTGTGTGTAGTCGTATGGTGTGTACACCTGTGGAGGTTGTGAAGGGTACTGGATCCTCTCAAGTTAGGGTTGCAGATGGTTTTGAGCTGCCATATGGGTTCTGTGAATTGAACCTGGGTCTTCTACAAGAGAGTCAAATGCTCTTAATTGTATAAGTCATCTCTTTAGCTTTCTTAACTCTGTGTATCTCTGACTATCCTCGAACTTGCTCTGTAGACCAGGCTAGCCTATAGAGATCTGCCTGCCTCTACCTCCCAAGTGCTGGATTAAAGATGTGTGCCACTACAGCTTGGCCATTTTTTAATAGTTATGCTTCTAATTCTTGCCTAGTACCAAAGAAGTCTAAGAAATCTGAACATCATATCTAGCTAATTTAATGAGTTTGCAATGCTGTGAATATAGGAATCCCTTCTTTTCAAGTTAAACTTGAAAAACCCAGTATTCTCCCTTGAGGATTATAGGATTATATTTAATGTTTTTCACAACCTGTTATAAGGAACTAGGAACATTGTGAATGTTAAATAATGGTAACTAACATAGATCTTTATATTTTTCTTTTTTCTTTTTTTTTGGTTTTTTGAGACAGGGTTTCTCTGTGGCTTTGGAGGCTGTCCTGGAACTAGCTCTTGTAGACCAGGCTGGCCTTGAACTCACAGAGATCCGCCTGCCTCTGCCTCCCAAGTGCTGGGATTAAAGGCGTGCGCCACCAACACCCAGCGATCTTTATATTTTTCAAACACAAACATTAAACTGTGAATCTCTAAGTATACCAGAGTCATTTACTCTTATAACTTAGCTCAATAGAAAACAACGCAAGATTCACAAAGTCTTGTGTTTGCAAGTGTTAGGCAAAGCTAAATTGGCCCATGACACCTCTTTTAAGTTAATCTGAGATACTTTCTCTGCACATGTTACAGATGAAACAGGCTTCCTGTTTCTATTGGCCTCTGTTTTCCTCTACCACCCTCTCATAGCAGACTTGACGCTATTATAGACCTAGTTCGCAAAGCCAAATCTTCCCATGATAGTGAAGAGTAGAAGACAGAGTCTGTGTATCATAGAACTTAGTAGGGAGAGTTCTAATGTCACACCCACACCCACCAGAACACACGCACACATACCCACACACACTGTGGGAAGCTGTCTTTTCGGGGATGCAGTCAGAATCCAGCTGACTTGCTCATGGTTGGTACCTGAGATGGGGAGTGTGGATTGAGGAAGGCTAGCTAGCTAAAGGCGTTAAGAGAAAGACAGAGACACAGGATAAAATCAGGAAGGCAAATTCAGTGAATACTGACTGCCCTGAGTTTATTTTTCACCACTGTTAAATACCTTAACCAAAAAGGGGAACATGGTATCATGTATATGGAAGAAACAGACCTTCTTCATCAATTCTTCAACGATTTGGTAACCACACCTTGGATTCAATTTTTCATTATCTGGCTTTGAGGGTCGAGAGTAACCACACCTCATACCAAATCTATTCTTATTTGGCTAAGACACCTAAGGCCAAGATCAAACATCCTATTGTAGCCAAGCCTTAGACCTTTGGTCTTATGACTTACTAAGGACAGTTTTGAACCCTCTGACCTTAAGCCAAAATGAAGTGGAGCCTTCTTTATGGGCCCCGACAACATACCACGGTGACATTTTTTTTTTCTTTTTTCATGACAGCATTTCTCTGCATACCTTTGCCTGTCCTGGAACTCACTATATAGTCCAGACCAGCCTCAAATGAACAGAGGTCCACCTGCCTCTGCCTCCCAAGTGCTGGGCATGTTACTGTCTTGATATCTAGCAAAATCAGAGTGAAATTTGCTACTGTTTATCAATGTCATGATCCATGTTTAACATCCTAAAGTTAGAATATGTCTAGGGCATCATATGTCAACTCTCTTGTAATAGAGCATGAATGCTTACATTAGCTGTCACTAGGGGGTAGACATGACTGCCTGTCATTTCTTGCTCAAGAGAGTCCTGCATTGTTATTCCTTTGGTATAACTGAGGAAACACACTTGCCCAGAATTTCAGCTAGCAGAGAATTCCAGGAGCACTTGGGGGCAAATTTGAATTCTTAATGGTGGATTTCAGACATTATAGTGGAGAATTCTTTTGCTCTGAGTACATAATGGATAAAATTGTTAGAAAACCTTGATCATCCAAGCCACAGTGTTGAAAGTAATTTGGAAGGAGTTGCTATGTGGATGAGAAGATGTGTTAAGACAAATACATCTGATGCCCTTCATATACTTCTTTCTCTTAATAAAGGCACAGAGTGATGTATGATAGAAATTTATGTCTAAATAAATCAGAAAAAATTCAGTAGGCATGAAATAATAAGTGTTTAGAAGCATTTTGTCTCAGTTTAATGGATAGTGTTATTTCTTAGTGGTTGAGAATACAGTGGTGAGCTACACAATTGATAGAAACTTAGATTTAATGTTATGCAGAGTCAGAATTCTTGGGAGTAAGTAGATTATTCTATTCATCACTCTTTTAGAAGTATTTGAACATGTCTCAAAATTTGTATCCAATTATTTTAATATGTATCTGCATTGCTTTGACAAAGTTCATTGAAATATAGACATTAGCATTAATTTTTATTCACAGTCCCAAATTCTTTCACTTTCAATAGGTAAGAAGAGCTGGGTGTTGGTGGCACACGCCTTTAATCCCAGCACTCGGGAGGCAGAGGCAGGCAGATCTCTGTGAGTTCGAGGCCAGCCTGGTCTACAGAGTGAGTTCCAGGACAGCCTCCAAAAACAATACAGAGAAACCCTGTCTCAAAAAACCAAAACCAAACAAACAAAAAAAAAAAAAAAAAAAGGAAAAAAACCTTGGCAAGAAGAGCTCATCAAATAGGAGTTGTCTCTAAGCTGGGTGTGGTGGTCCTTGTTTCTAGTTAGGAATTCAAGTCCCTCTTAGGTTACTAGTGAGTTTGAGGCTAGTCTGGGTAACATGGAACAAGGAAACTTATCTCTGGACTTTTTTGGATGGAGTGGATGTTGAGGACACTAGAGTGTCATTATGAGAGGCAAATGTTCTATCACTGAGCCACACTTGCAGGTTTAGGTGATTCCATCTGTGGATGCCACATGTAATTTATCTTTTTCTTTTCTCTTCTTGACTGTGTTGCAGTTCGAATGTAGAAACTTTAGTCTTTCATCATTGAGCTATGTGCACAGTTCTCTTCCCTTTTTTTAAAATTTAAGACATGGTCTCTCTCTCTCTGTCTTTCTGTCTCTCTGTCTCTCTGTCTCTCTCTCTCTCTGCCTCTCTCTCTCTCTCCCCTTCCTTCTTCCCTCTCTATTTCTCCTCCTCTCCTTTCTTTTTCTTTGAAACAGGGTCTCACTATGTAGCCCAGGCTGGGCTTGAGAAAGTGACCCTTGTACCGAAGCTTCCAGAGGGTTAGGTTTATAAGCGTGTGATATCCTGTGTAGTTTATAATTTGTGATTATAGTTGATAATATGAAGTGGAAAGAAGGAAAAAGAAATGGAGACTCTTGACTTTCATACAGCTTATTGGATACACAAAGCAATTCCTTCTTGAATGTAAGTTTTTTTTCCCTGTGAGTCTGTGTGTGGTATGTGTATGAATATTTGCATATGTGCATGTGTACTTGTGTGTGTGGAAGCCAGAAGTTGACATACATTAGGTATCTCTGTCTTTTTCCATATATAGATATATGTCCATATATCTATATATGGTTCTTTTTTTGCTTGTTTATTTTTGTTTTTTTCAAGAGAGTTTCTCCTTGTAGCCTTGACTGCCTTGGAATTTAATCAAGATCAGGCCAGCCCCATGAATTTAAAGAAATCCACCTGTCTCTGCCTCCCCAGTGCTGGGATTAAAGGCATGCACCACCTCTTCCAGCCCAAAATAGGGACTCTTGACTCCAGAGCTCATTAATTTGGCTTGCCTGGCTAGCCTCCTGTCTCTGCTTTGAGAATGCCAGAGTTACAGTCAGCTGTCATCCTTATCCACCATGATGTGGATGCTGGGGATGCAGACTCTAGTCCTGATGCAGGTACTTTCATCTTCAAAGCCAGTTCTTCAACCCCCTGAGGAGTAGACATTTTGTTGATTATGTGTACTTAGTCTGTGTAAGGCCCCAAACTCTTAATGACTAGATGAAATACTTCAAGTTATAATAAGGCATAGGCAGGAATTTTTTTCAAAGAACAAAAATAAACCTCATTTTTGGAAAAAGTAAATTTGGGAAAGGCAACTGTTGTAGTTTGAAGGAGAATGGCTCCCATAGCCTCATGTATTTGAATACTTGGTCCCCAGTGGGTAGAACTGTTTGGGAAGGATTGGGAGGTGTGGCTTTGTTAGAGAAGGCCTCAAAAGCCCACACCATTCTTCTCTCTGTCTTTCTTTTTTATTTATTTAACTCTTTTTTTGTTTTTTCGAGACAGGGTTTCTCTGTGGCTTTGGAGGCTGTCCTGGAACTAGCTCTTGTAGACCAGGCTAGCCTCTAACTCACAGAGATCCGCTTGCCTCTGCCTCCTGAGTGCTGGGATTAAAGGAGTGCGCCACCAACGCCCGGCCTCTCTGTCTTTCTGCATTGTACTCGTAGATGGGATGTAAGCTGTCAGCTACAGCTTCGGCACATGTCTGCCTGCCTGTTGCTATGTTTTGCATCTCACAATGATGGGATGAACTCACCTCTGAAGCTGTAACCACCATTAAACTCTTTTTTCTGTAATTTGCTTTGATCATGGTGCCTTTTCACAGCAACATAAAAGTAACTAAGATAGGAATATAGGCAAGATTTTTTTTTGAGACAGGGTTTCTTTATTGTTTTGGAGCCTGTCCTGGAACTCACTTGGTAGACCAGGTTGGCTTCGAATTCACAGAGATCCACCTGCCTCTGCCGTCCAAGTGCTGGGTTTAAAGGCATGCACCACCAACGCCCGGCTGCAAGATTTTTTTTTTTAATTCCAGCACAGAAAATATCCCAAATATATTGAC
Source organism: Mesocricetus auratus (assembly GCF_017639785.1). Lineage (NCBI taxonomy): Eukaryota > Metazoa > Chordata > Mammalia > Rodentia > Cricetidae > Mesocricetus > Mesocricetus auratus. The sequence continues at coordinate 44,127,088 of NW_024429192.1, forward strand.
AAAGGGGATTGTATGAAATAAAAAAGGAGACAAATCTCCAGAATGAAGAGACAGATTAAAAAAGTCTTGGTCTACTGTGCATCGGATAGGAAAATTATATATGGAATCTATAGAAATAAATACCAAAAGGCAAAGTATTCAATTAATAACTGGCCTACTGAATTGAATAGACAGTTTTCAAAGGAAGAAGCACAAATGACCAGTAAGTAGCTTTAAAAAAGTTCAACATCATTGGCCATCATGAAAATGCAAGTTAAAATAGGCCTGAGATTCCATTCCAGAGTAGTATTCATGGGGAAAGTACCAGGCAACAAACATTGGCAAGGTGTGGGGAAAGAATAGTCCTTATAAGATGCTGGCAGAATAATGGTACATTCACTGTGGAAATTAGCATGGAGTTTCCTTAGAAAACCAGAACTAGAGCAACCATGTGACTTAGCTAGCTATCCCACTACTGGGTATGTAAGTGAAGGGATCTAGGTCAGCACATTACAGAGATGCTTATTGCTGTACCTTTCATACTAGTCATGATACTGAACCAGCCTAGATGCCCATCAACAGATGCAGGGCTAAAAATTATAATACATGTATACAATGGAATTTTATATGGCTATAAAGAAAAAGTAAATAGGGTTGGTAAGATGGCTCAGCAGGTAAAGGTACCAAGCCAGATGACTTGAGTTCAACCCCACGGACCCTCATAGTGGAAGGAGAGAACCAACTCCTGCAAGGTATTCTGTGAACCTTAGCATTGGCACATGAACCCTCACACACTCACATAAGTAATCAAATACTTTAAAAAATGAAAATATGACATTGACATGAAAATGGATGCAAGTTGACAATATTATGTTAACTAAATAGGCCAGACACAGAAAGATAAAGACCAGCATTTTTTTTAATTATTATTTTTTGTTTATGTTAGAAACAATCTTGTTTCACATGTCAATCCCAGCTCCCTCTCCCTCCCCTCCTCCCCCATCCTTCCCACTAGGTCCCCCAGTCCCTACCCAATTTCCCTTCCGATCCCCAGGGAGGGTGAGGCCCTCCATGGTGGATCTCCAGTAACTGTCATTTCATCCAGGGCAGGGCCTACGCCCTCTCCCAAGAGTCCTGGCTGAGAGAGCATCCCATATTGTGGCATGGGCAATCAAAGTCTATTTGTACGTCAGGGATAAATACTACCCAAGGCCCCATAGATTACCTAGGCCTCCTCAGTAACATCCACATTTAGGGGGTCTGGGTCATTCCCATGTTTTCCACACAGCCATCAATATGGAATCCAAGAGCTTCCCCCTTGTTCACGTCAAGTGCTTCTATAGGTTAAACCAGCCCAATCTGAACTCCTTTGCCCATCAGTTCTCTCTTTCTGACACAGGATTCCAGGAGTTCAGTTCAGTGTTTGTCTGTGGGTGTCTGCCTCTGCTTCATCATTCGCTGGATGAAGTTTCTGTTTGCTAGACTCTCTGGCAGTGGGATTGTATGCTGGCACTCCCCTGATTCATGTCTAAAATCCATAAATGAGTGAGTACATATCATGTTTCTCTTTTTATGACTGGGCTACCTCACTCAGTATGGTTTCTTCTAGTGCCATCCATTTGCCTTCAAATTTCAAGATTCTATTGTTTTTTTTTCCACTGAATAGTACTCCATTGTGTAAATGTACCACATTTTCTCTATCCACTCTTCAGTTGAGGGGCATTTAGGTTGCTTTCAGGTTCTGGCTATTACAAATAATGCTGCTCTGAACATAGTGGAACAGACATCCTTGTTGTATGAATGGGCATCTTTTGGGTATATGCTTAAGAGTGGAATTGCTGGGTCTTGTGCTAGACAGATTCCCATCTTCCTGAGGAATCCCCATACTGATTTCCAAAGTGACTGTATAAGTCGGCATTCCCACCAGCAGTGTAGGAGTGTTCCCCTTTCTCCACATCCTCTCCGGCATAAACTGTTGTTGGAGTTTTTGATTTTAGCCATTCTGACAGGAGTGAGATGGTATCTCAGAGTTGTTTTGATTTGCATTTCCTTGATGGCTAGGGATGTTGAGTACTTTCTCAAGTGTCTCTTAGCCATTTTAGTCTCCTCTACTGAGAATTCTCTATATAGTTCTCCACCCCATTTTTTGATTGGATCCGTTGGTGTTTTGGAGAATAGCTTCTTGAGTTCTTTGTAAATTTTGGAGATCAGCCCTCTGTCAGATGTGGGGTTAGTGAATATCTGGTCCCAATCTGTGGGTTGCCTTTTTGTGTTGCTGACTGTGTCCTTTTCCTTACAGAAGCTTCTCAGTTTCAGGAGGTCCCATTTATTAATTGTCAATCTTAGTGTCTGTAAGACCAGTATTTTTATAAAACATAGTTTATTTATTTTTTGGTAATTTCACACATGTATATAATATATTTTGATCATAGTCATGTTTCTTTGTCTTCTCTTATTCCTTTCCTACTCCCTCTGGACAATTTATTTTTTAAGTCCTTCTTGCATTTTTTTACTTATACTTTTGGTTTTTCAAGACAAGGTTTCTCTAGGTAACCTTGGCTTTCCTGGAACTCACTTTGTAGACTAGGCTGGCCTTGGACTCATGGATGATCTGACTGCTTCTGCTTCTGGATGCTTGGACTAAAGGTGTGCACCACCACACCCAGCACTCCTTCAGTTTTTAATTGTTTCCCCCCACCACAACCCACTGATGTGATGATAATTACAGTTGTTGTATGAATGTGGGTGTGGGGTTGTTTACTGGAGTTTGAGCAACTTATCAGAGGCTCCTTTGCTGCAGATAGGGCCTCATGGGCTCCTCTTTCATTCATATTGGAATGATGACAGACTCCATTTTATGCAGCTCTTGTGCAGTCATCCTCAGCTGCTGTGAGATCATGAGAACAACAGTCATATCATCCAGAAGGCAGGGTTTACAGGACTTCTCCTAACCCTCTGTCTTATCCTTTTCTCTGTTTCTAACCCTTTTTGATGTTCTGTGAGCCTTGGGGAGTCTAGGGGTGATGTAGATGTCTGGTTTAGTGCTGAGTACACAACAGACACTTGTAAGTCTCCACTGCAATTAGAAGTACTAATGTATGGGTATTAATATAGATATGTAGAAGAAAGTTTGACAACACTTTCATTTAGAAAAACAAGAGAAACAGATTCACTTCTATCGTGTATACTCTTCTTTGACTAGGTTAACAGTCCCAGGCATGGATTCCCTTCTGTGAAACAGGTTTCAGATGCAATCAGAAAGCATTTGACTATTGCCATAACAATCATACTACTATGCACCCATGGGTACTTCTTGCCTGTCAGGTCAGTATTGTAGTGCACAAGTCAACTCTGAGTAAGACCACTGATGACTTTTCCCTCCAGCAGATATATTCCTGCAGCACTAGGAATGCTAATCTTTTCCTTTCTTGTCTGGATAGCTAAAAACCACTAGCTTTAAGTCATCCATGCATTGTAATCAGAACTCACTTTTCACGGAGTTGCAGCTATTGTTTTATTGCCATACTTTTTGAGTTGAAAGATAATTTTTTTCTTTTTACAGCAATAGCTGTTCATAAATCCATGGATTTATTTAAGGACAAGAGTAGTCCTAAGAATATGATACCAAATTGCAATGGAAAAAGAGGCCTATACCCAAGTTACTGATGCTTATCCCACTCTGGCTCGCTTTGACAGGATCATGCATGCCCTCGGAGATTAGGCAATCTTAGCGCTCAGGAAGGATGATCCCCTCTGCTTTCATTTGTAACATCTATAGTTTTAATAGCATATTTAAAGTTTATTTTATTAGTGGTGTGTGTGTGTGTGTGTGTGCATGTCATGTGCCACAATACATGTGGAAATCAGAGGATAACTTGTAGGAGTCAGTTATGTCCTTCCACAATGTGGGTCTCAGGGATTGAACTCAGGTCATCAACTTTGGCATCGAGTGCATTTACCACTGAGCTGTCTCACTGCCCCTTAATTCCATCTTGGTCATTACTATTTTCTATATATTAGGTTCTAGATTCTATTTTTTTTTTTGGTTCTAATCGACCTAGAAAACAATATTTAGAGTTGATACAATCATGGGTATTTCATGAGCCATGGAGTAAAGACATGCTTTGTTTTTACACATGATCTTCTAGGTCAGGGAATAAGTCTTAGTCTATTCATGTCATGTATTTTAGGCTTTTCATCCCTTCTCAGTTGTGTTACATTGGAGTAAATCCATTGCTTTCACTGAGAACAAGAGCCTCATGTAGCCACATAGTGTTGTACCCAAGTCTCAAAGATCCTCATAGGCCATGTTTTGGAGGCTATCCTGGAACTAGTTCTGTAGATCAGGCTGGCCTCTAACTCACAGAGATCTGTCTGCCTCTGCCTCCCGAGTGCTGGGATTAAAGGCGTGTGCCACCAATGCCCGGCTTTGTTAGTAATTTTGATTGGTTGGCTACAGATGGGAGCATTAGTGGTTTCTATGGCTTTGTCTGTTACTTGCAGGTAGCCTGTTCTCATTGGTTGGTGCTGGGAAGGATCATTCTGTGGTTTCTCTGTCTCTTGGAGGTGGTGTGTTGTTAAACACAATCTCCAGGAAGGTTGTTTTGGAGTTTTTCTCACAACACAAAGAACTAGAGGCCACAGGACTGGATTTGCTTTGAAGACATTTCCATAACCTTTACATTTATATAGTTTCTCTCTAGTATGAATAATAAGAGTTGAATGGGAACTAAAGGCTTTGCCATAGTCATACAATTTCTCCCTAGTGTGACTGATTAGAAGTGAAGCCTTTGAGTTTAGTTTACCTCTTTCAATATAATTTAGAATCTACTGTTTAGGACTGAGAGCACATGTTTGATTTGTTTCTGTAGATACTGAATGTATCTGCAGATACTGAATGTATCCCCTGTTTGAAGATTGGGGTTGTGAAGAACAGAGTATGTGTGTGTGCGCATGCTCCCAAATGACTCAAGGAGACTGATGTGTAAAACTAGGATTTCAGTTGAGATTTTTTTCCCTTTCTTTCTTTTTTTTTTTTTTGGAGACAGGGTTTCTCTGTGGCTTTGGAGGTTGTCTTGGAACTTGCTCTGGAGACTAGGCTGGCTTCGAACTCACAGAGATCCGCCTGCCTCTGCTTCCTGAGTGCTTGGACTAAAGGCGTGTGCCACCAACGCTTGGCAAGACCTCAGATTTAATTTAGATTAAAATTAGTTAAGTTTTTTAAGGTTGCTAGCAGGACAGCAATCTCTGAGTTGGACTTGAAATTGCCTTGAGGAGGGGGATGTTGAGGGAAGGGTTTTTAAGGGTGAGAAACCAGGAGAAGACCTTTACCATCTGCCCAAGCAAGCCAGGAGCTGTTCTGCCCTACAAAGATTAGGTGTTTAAGGCAACTTCAAAATAGTCCTTGAATGTTTACACAAACAGGTTACAGAAGCAATTATTCATATCATAACAAAGCAGATGGTCAGGATTGTAGATTTATGATTGTGGGTCACTCGGTCAAGGTTACTGGGTTACTTATCCTCCAGGGACTGGAGTCAGAGATAAACGGCTAATGGGTAACCAGATGGATGTCTAGCATACAATGGAGTTCCTTTAGCTATCAAAGTCATATGCCTGTAATCTCAGCACTTGGGATGAGGCTGGATGATCAGAAATTGAGGTTGTGTCTACATAGTTAGTTTGAGGCCAGCCTGGCCTAACAAAAGACCAGGAAACCCCCACCCACAAAGAAACAATCATATTGAATTAGGGGTCATTCTAATAATAATATTGTAACCAAATGAACTCTTAAAGCCTCTGTTTTCAGATATAGCCACAATGTTAGGTAGTGGGGGGTTAGAACTTCAACCTATGAATTTTTTAATGAGTACAACTTAGCCCTTAACACGGTCCTAAAGAAGGATAAACAAAGGTAGAAATTGGAAATTCTCAATGACTAAACATTTAGAGGAAGGACTTTGCACAACTAAGACTTAGCTATGTAAGGGAAATTGCAGTTGGCTTTGGTATTTGCATCCCTGAACTCACAAACCTAAACCACAGAGCTTAGGGAGAGGCTAAGTCATTAACTGCTAGCATTGTACACGTACAGAGCTGGGTTTGATTCCCAGAACTCAGATTAAAAAAAAAAAAAAAAAGAGCCAGCTGTAGTGGTGCATACTTGTAATCCCAGCACTGGGGAAAAGAGACAGGAGACTCTCTGGGGCTTGCTGGCCAGCTAGCCAAGCCTACTTGGTGTACTTCAGGCCAGTGAGGGCCCTGTCTCAAAAAATAAGAAAAGGTAGACAGCAAGTTCCAGGACAGCCTGGGCTACACTGAGAAACCCTGTCTCAAAAACGAATAAGCAAACAAACAAAAAGGTAATTTATTCTTGCATGTTTTCATTCATATATGACGTATTTTTATCATATCCCTCCCCTACCAGTGATCAGCTCATATCCTTCCAAAATAGTTTTATGAAAGACTCAAAGTGAGCCGGGCGTTGGTGGTGCATGCCTTTAATCCCAGCACTCGGGAGAGGCAGGCAGATCTCTGTGAGTTCGAGACCAGCCTGGTCTACAGAGCGAGTTCCAGGACAGCCTCCAAAACAATACAGAGAAACCCTGTCTCAAAAAACCAAAAAAAAAAAAAAAAAAAGAAAGACTCAAAGTGATGTTTTATAGATAGGCATGATAACATCATAATAACATGAGACTGATTTTCGTTTGTGTGTGTGTGGGGGGGTATATGTGCATTTGTGTTCTGTGTGGTATGTATGTTTGTGTGTGGTATATGTATATTTGTGTTGTGTCATGTGTGGCATCTATGTGTGATATATGTGCATTTGTATGTATGTCTTATGTGGTATGTGTGTATGTGCACACGTATGTACAGGACATTTACCTGTGTGTAGGGCCAGAGATCCATGTTAGGTGTTTGCCTAAACACTTGCAACCTTTATTTTTGGGGCAGGGTTTCACTGAACCTGGAGCTTACTGTTTCAGACAGTGAGTGACAGTGACCCAGGATCTACCTGTTTCCACCCTCAAGTGCAGGAGTTATAGGTATACTGCCATAACTGGCTTTTATGCAGGTTCTGAAGTTCTCAACTCAGGCCCTCCTTGTGCAAGACCTTTATGCAGAGTCATCTCCCTATTCCCAAGTTTGATTTCAACAAGCAGAAATGTGAAGCACACTCAACAATAAGAATACTGTAAACAGACTGATATATTCACATACTGAAATACTGTCCAACAATAAAAAGGTGTGGCTTATGGATAGATACATGCAATAACATTAAGAAGCCTCAAAGAAATTATGTTAAGAGAAAACAGTAGACAGAAGAAGACAAGAGAAATTCACCCACAGTGACTGGTTGCCTAGAGACAGTACTGGGTCAGGTTCCCAAGGTATGCAGAATCCTTTTGGGGATGAAATTGTTCGTTATTTTGACTTTTGATTTTGGTTTCATGAAGGCACATATTTGTCAAAACTTGTGAAATCATCTTGTGTAAAACATGTTGATTACACCACTTTTAAAAAGCTGGCATCATTGGCAGGAGTACGAGCTTTTGGATGGGTGTCTTTGGGAAGCTATTACATACTAACCTGTCCTTAAATTTAATTTGCACTCTGAACTCCTGAGGGGCAATTGCTATATCAATGACTTTCTTTGATGTCATGCTTTTCTCTTCACAGATTTTGTATTGTTTTCTGAGACAGAGGCTTGTGTTCCCTCAGACCTTGACTTCTGATCCTCCCACTTTTATCTCCTGACTGCTGTGGTTATAGACATATGCCATGCCTGATTTATATGGTTCTAGGGACTGATCTCAGAGTTTTGTACACCTAAGCAAGCATTCTGCTATCTGTGTACATCTCCTTTCCTATCCACAGATCCTGTTTGTTTGTTTGTTTGTTGTTTGAGACAAGCTCTCTCAATGCACCTCTGGCTGTCCTGGAACTCGCTATGTAGCTCAGGCTAGCCCCAATTTCACAGAGATACAGAGATTCACATGTTAGGAATAAAGGCATATGTATACCATTATGCTTCATTTCCACACACTGTTGAGAAGTACCATTTATTTTCAATCTCATTTGAAGCGAATCTTACTCTTCCAGACAAGAGTTTGGAACCTCTAAACCCTTATGTGCTTTAGACAGCAAGATGCTGGATTTAGCGCTCTCGGTCAATGGAAAGAGAATGGAGAAGGGATGATATCCTTGCTGAATCTGCAACAACTGTGTGGTCCTTGCAATGCCGGGGCATCAGGTTGTCCTCCGGAATGAGGTCACTTTGTGCGCCAGGGACTCTTCTAGCTCTCCTACAGATAATTTAACTTGGTAACTTGCATGCAGAGAAGAGGCACAATGATCAGGACTTGCTGATTACCAACAAGGTCGACAGCAGATCTTTTAATCTTTGTTATGCCCCATCGTTAAATAATTCACGAGCCATTTAGGAGCGCTTCCACACCAGCACATGGAGCTGCTGGCAGCCTCTGGAGTCGGGCTACTCACAGTGTGTTTAGTAGGGCTCAGCCTCTGCACCACCTGCAAGCTTATTAGCAATGCAGACTCTCCAACTTCTCCCAGACATGCTGGGTCGGCATCTGCATTTTAACAAGGTCTCCCAGTGATGCGGATGTACATATGAGAAAGTCTGTCTGAAGGGTTCTTCGAAGCGCCACTGCTTAAACACCGCTGTGACTTTGAGAAAGTAACTTTATTCCTGCAAGGAATGTTGACCAAAGGTGGGAGTGGGAACGGAAGTAGAAGCCACTCTCCATTGCTGAGAAGATTTGGTTAGATAAGCCTTATAAAGCCCTTACACACTGACTGCTTGTCCACTGTAATAATTATTTTTATAATTGGGAGGAAAACATCTCTTTTAGTGATAAATCGGTGATTAGTGTTTTTTATCAGCTGGACAGAATCCGGGATCCCCTGAGATATGGGTGGGCCCCGGGGCATGCCAGGAGGGGATTATCTTGACTTCATTAATCGAGATGAGAAGTCCCATCTTAATTGTGCATGGCACCAGTCCCTGGGCAGCTGGACCCTGAGTTTGTAAATGGAGAGAAGGAACAGAGAAGCAATTTGGGTTCATTGTTTCTTTCTGCCTGCAGACAATGTAGCCAGCTGCTTCCGGCTCCTACTCTTTGGACTTCTCTGCTTCATGAACTGTAACTGGACCCGTGAGCCAGTCTAAGCCCTTTCTCTCCTATGTTGCTTTTATCAGATAGTACATCTCTCTCTCTCTCTCTCTCTCTCTCTCTCTCTCTCTCTCTCTCTCTCTCTCTCTCTCTCTCTCTCTCTTTTTGGTTTTTTCGAGACAGGGTTTCTCTGTATTGTTTTGGAGGCTCTCCTGGAACTCACTTTGTGAACCAGGATGGCCTCGAACTCACAGAGATCTACCTGCCTCTGCCTCCCAAGTGCTGGGATTAAAGGCGTGCGCCACCAACGCCCGGCTTGATAGTACATCTCTTGTTTCTGCTTCCATCTAGTTTGCTTAAGTGTTGAATGTGGTGACAGAGGGTTTCAAGGAAATACTCGAACCTGGGCAAGATTGGGAACAGAAAGAGGGACTGGGGATGACTTAATCAGCGTTGACTGTCACAACAAAATGCTGTAGTCGGAGCAACTGAAAGAACAGAAATGGGGTTTTCCTCATGCCTGGACTGTAGAAACCTGAGGTCAGAAACTCCACCCCCCCTTTCTTCCTTGTCTCCCATTCATAGTCCTCGTCTTAGCTTCAAATACCATCAAGAGGCCCCATCCACCTACTTTTATGACTTAATCTAGTCAAGTAAGTACCCAAATGACCTAATGCCATACAGCATCATGCTGAGAGATTTGGAAATTCACCTTATAAGGTCAAATTAGCATTCTGGAGGCCAAATCAGGATAGTTAGGAGTTTGGAGCTAACCGGTGATCTATATAATAAGAACCTATGTCAAACAGTCACCAAAACATCAATATTTGAATTTTAGAGCACAAACGTTCAATTACAGAGAGAATATATTTGCTGATCATGTTGTTACTTTATTTTTCTATGCATGGCATTTTGGCCATTAGAGTTTAAATGACATGAAGTTAGATGATGGTGAACATCTTTTTGGGGAAATGTTCTCAAGAAATGTCCAGGAGTGTCGGAGTTGTTGAGATGCTTGTGGCATAGATGGAGTCCAGGGCCTGCAGAGGGACGGCTCATGCTGGCTCATCCTAATGCTTCAGTTTGATTGAGAAAGAATACAGGACTGGCCTAATGACCTTTCTATTCCTGTGATAAAACACTGTGAACAAGGCAGCTCATAAAAAGTATGTGTTTATCTGGGTCCAGAGTTCCAGAGGGTTGGAGTCCATTTTGGCTGTCTATGGGGGCAGGAGGGTCTGAGAGCTCACAGTTGGAACCTCCAGTAGGATGAAGATAATTGGAACTGGTAGAGTGTTTTGAAGTCTCAAATCTCACCACTGGTGATGCAGCTCCTCCAACAACTCCATATCTCCTCATCTTTCCCAAACAGTTCCACTAACTGCCAACCGAGTCTTCAAACATGGCTTATGAGGGCCATTAGTCAGGTTATGGGATATGTGTTCCTCTCAGATTCTCTAGCTGGGTCATTTCTCTTATGCCATTATTTTCTCTTTGAAACATTTTGGGGTTACAAATGTCACAGGTTGATTATCCAATTACCTTGAACACTTCTGTGAATATCTTAGCAAACAAGGTTGCTGTTCCACCAACCTTCAATACTGCCCTCAAACAGATAGTTTTACATTGGTATGATACTTTAACCCCACTCAGGTTTTAGCAACTGTCCAATAATGTCGATGACAGAACAGCAATGTCGTCTGTTGCGTTCACCCCTTTCTTCCTTCATTTCCACTTTCAGATCCAGTCCAGGGCCACACATAGGACGTAGTTGACACACCTCTTCACTTTCCCTGATCAGTGTTTTCTTACTTTCTCCTTATTTAGTAACAGTTTGTCTTTTCTCAGTTATTGGTTCTTTATCATTTTGCCATGTTTGAAGAGAAGAGATCAGTTATTTTACAGAATTGCCTTCAAGTTTCCTGGCGGTGGTGGTGCACACCTTTAATTCCAGCACTTGGGAGGCAGAGACAGGCAGACCTCTGTGAGTTCGAGGCCAGCCTACTATACAAAGCAAGTTCCAAGACAGGTTCCAAAGCTACAGAGAAAACCTGCCTGGAAAAAAACAAAAGAATGTCCTCAAGTTGTGTTTATCTGATTTTTTCATTACTATATATAGCATATATATTTTGGGGGAAAGAACACTATAGAACAATCCTTTTTGCTTTTTAAACTTAATGCAATTAAACATATTTAAAATAATTCTTTTTCCGCCAGGTGTGGTGGCATATGCCTTTAATCCTAGCACTCGGGAGGCAGAGGTAGGCAGATCTCTGTGAGTTTGAGACCAGCCTTATCTACAAGAGTTAGTTCTAGGACAGCCCCCAAAGCCACAGAGAAACCCTGTCTTGAAAAACAAAAGCAAAAACATAAACCAAAAACATTCTTTTTCGTACAATATATTCTGATGATTTTTTTTGCTTCTTTCAACTTCTCTGAGATACTATCACCCCTACCCACCTAACTTCATGTTCTTTCTCTCTCTTTTTTGATTTTTTATTTAAATTAGAAACAAGGTTGCTTCACATGTCAGTCTCAGCCCCCTCTCCCTCCCCTCCTCCTATACCCTGCCACCAACCCCTCAGCCCTCCACCCAATTCCCACTCTGTTCCCCAAGGGGGGATAAGGCCCTCCATGGAAGATCTCCAGAGTCTGTCATTTTGTTCAGGGCAGGGCCTAGGCCCTCCCCCAAGAGTCCAGGCTGAGATAGCATCTCGCATTATGGGATGAGCACCCAAAATCCATTTGCATGCCTGGGATAAACACTGATCTACTACCCAAGGCCCCATAGATTGCCTAGGCCTCCTCACTGACACCCATATTCAGGGGGTCTGGATCAGTCCCATGATGGCTTCCCAGTCATCAGTCTGGGGTTCAAGAGCTCCCCCTTGTTCAGGTCAGCAGTTTCTGTGGGTTAAAGAAGCCCAGTCTTGACCCCTTTGCTCATCAGTCCTCCCTCTCTGTCACTGGGTTACAGGAGTTCGGTTCAGTGTTTAGCTGTGGGTGTCTGCCTCTGCTTCCATCAGTCTTCAACCAATGATTCTGCCTGCATGTATGCTTACAGGCCAGAAGAGGGCACCAGATCTCATTGCAGATGGTTGTGAGCCTCCAGTGGTTGCTGGGAATCAATGTTCTTTTTTTCTCTCTGCTTGCTTCTTTTTTTTTTTTTTTTTTTTTTTTTTTTTGGTTTTTCAAGACAGGGTTTCCCTGTGGCTTTGGAGGCTGTCCTGGAACTAGTGTAGACCAGGCCGGCCTCGAACTCACAGAGATCCGCCTGCCTCTGCCTCCCAAGTGCTGGGATTAAAGGCGTGCGCCACCAACGCCCGGCTTCTGCTTGCTTCTTAATGTCTTTTATTGACATTGAAATAAAAATATATGTTTTTAGCCGGGCGGTGGTGGCGCATGCCTTTAATCCCAGTACTCGGGAGGCAGAGGCAGGCAGATCTCTGTGAGTTCGAGGCTGGGCTGGACTGACAGCCTCCAAAACAATACAGAGAAACCCTGTCTTGTAAAAACCAAAAAAAAAATATATATATATATATATATGTTTTTATTAAAATTATACTAATATTTGTCACTTTGTTAAGTTGATGGTTATAGTATTCCTCCATTATGAAATTTATCAATGAGATTAATTATTTAGTATCGATTTTCTCATCAAAGTAAATTTGCTATTGATAACACCTAAACAACTTATTACAACAATTTCTATTGAATGCTTTTTCTAATAACTGTTATATTGTTATATTTTATCTTTCGTGTGTGTATGCACACATTTTAACTTGTAGTATTAAAAGCACATTTACAATCATCCCTTACTCCAGTTTCAAGGGATTGGATGTCCTCTTCTGGACTCTATAGAAACATGCACTCATATACTCATATACACAGATACATGAATACACAGACATTCAACTAAACATAATTAATCATGAAATAATCTTTAAAAAATTTATTTATTTTTAATGTGCTTTAGTGTTTTGCCTGTGTGTGTGTTTATGTGAGAGTGTTGAGTATGATGGTACTGGAGTTACAGACAGTTGTGAATGTGCTGCCATGTGAGTGCTGGGAATTGAACCCAGGTCTTCTGGAAGAAACCAGTGTTCTTAACCACTCAACCACTTCTCCAGTCCCATGAATCTTAAAAAATAAAAACAAGCCGGGCATTGGTGGCGCACGCCTTTAATCCCAGCACTCGGGAGGCAGAGGCAGGCGGATCTCTGTAAGTTTGAGACCAGCCTGGACTACCAAGTGAGTTCCAGGACAGCCTCCAAAACAATACAGAGAAACCCTGTCTCGAAAAACCACAAAAAAAACACCAAAAAAAAAAACAAAAAAAGAGAAAATTATAGACTAATCTCCTAACCACTCAACCACCTCTCCAGCCCCATAAATCTTTAAAAAAAAACCAACAACAAAAAAGAAAATTATAGACTAACCCCTGAGATGAACATAATTCCAAAATATTTCCACTAAAATCAGGAACAAAATGAGAGTGCTCACTTTTTCCACTACAATACAGTAATGGATGTTTTAGCACCAAGACAAGTGGAAGAAATAAAGGGGATACAAATGCCAAACTATCCTTCGTTGCAGATAATGTGATGCTAAACATATGAAACCCTCTAGACTGAACCAGAAGACACATAAAGGCTTTTTTTCTTTTTTTTGAGACAGGGTTTCTCTGTATTGTTTTGGAGCCTGTCCTGGAACTCACTGGGTAGACCAGGCTTGGTATCGAACTCACAGAGGAGATCCACCTGCCTCTGCCTCCCGAGTGCTGGGATTAAAGGCGTGCACCACCACCGCCCGGCAAGGCTGTTAACTCTTTCAACAAAGGTTCAGTGTACAGTATGAGCACACAAAAATCAACAGCCTTCCTATATGCCAATAACAAACATGCCAAGAAGGAAATCAGGGAAGGAATATCATTTGCAATTACCTCAGAAATGAAATGAAATGTCATGGAATGAATCTGTACAATGAAAACTTTAAAACACTGAAGAAAACCCCCTAAGCTGGAAACACTTACCATGCTCATGGACTACAGAGTTAATATCATACAATGGCTTTACCAAAGCAATCTACAGATTCAGTGCAGTCTCTATCAAAGTTCCAAAGAATGGTGATTCTTTATAGAAATTGTAAAATGATTTTAAAATTAGGTGGAAGCCCAAAGATTTATCTTATAGAGAGAAATTTTCTCTCTTATTTATAATTTCCTAAGTTGGGTTAGTATGGTCTCAGATATTTGTTTTATACTTATAATCCAGTGCAATTGCATCTTCTTGCTTGAATTGTCTCTGTTTTGGCCTTTGAGATCTCTTTCAGGACTTCTTTGCCCCAACTCAAGGTGGCTTTTCTTTTCTTTTTGTTTTTTTCAAGACAGGGTTTCTCTGTGGCTTTGGAACCTGTCCTGGAGCTAGCTCTTGTAGACCAGGCTGGTCTTGAACTCACAGAGATCCTCCTGCCTCTGCCTCCCGAGTGCCGGGATCAAAGGCGTGCACCCAGCGGCTTTTCTTTTCTTTCTTCTTAGCTCTTCCTTATGGTTTAATAGCAACTGCCCCATGTTCTTCCAGAGGTCTTGAATTCAATTCCCAGAAACCACATGGTGGCTCACAACCATTCGTAATGAGATCTGGTGCCCCCTTCTGGCCTGCAGGGTTACATGCAGACAGAACATTGTATACATAATAAAGAAATAAATCTTAAAAAAAAATAGTAACTGCCCCAGACTCATCTTGGGTGTTTTTTGCCCCAATCTTTGAAAGAACACTAATTCCTGTTATTGGAGATAAGTGTTAGAAATCAAGATCTGAGTCTCAATGTTTTCCTTTTGCTATGGGGCTATTATTACTTACTGAGGCCTTCCAATCCAATAGAGTGCACGCACGGGAGCACACACACACACACACACACACACACACACACACACTCTATACTTAAATGTACATAAGTGTGAGTAAATAAAATACTATGTTTACATACTTAAACATATATATATATATAGCCTTTACATGTACACACATATATAGATATTTCTATGTTTAAACTATCCATATATCTGTCAAAGTAAACATGAATTCATATTGATGTTTCAAATTGATACTAAAACAGATTGTTCAAGATGACTACGCCTGATTTTATATTAATAAATAAAAATTATATATTCAAGATATATGACACAATCTAATATTTATGAAAATCTATTCTGCTATAAACTTTAAGCTAATAATGTAGCATTATTAACACAGAGCTCATCAAGGTTCCAGAACATATGTAACATATGTGTTTTATAAATGAAAGCTTGCACTCTTTCGCTGATATCTTACACATTTCCTCTACTCTCTAAATTCTTAGTGACCCTCTTTCTACTCTTGGCTTTTATGAGTTTGACTTTTAAAACTTAATGTATTCTATAAGTGTGTGTGTGTTTCAAGAGTCAGTTCTCACTTTCTACTTACTAAGGTAAAGTCTCTCTTGTTTATGTTACCATGTGTACTGAGGCTAGCTGGCCTACAAGCTTCTGGGTGATTCTTCTCTTTCCATCTCCCATCTCACTATATGAGTGCTGGGACTTCAGATGCACCCATGGCATCTTTTTGGGGGGATGGGTGTGTGGGGGTTGAGGCAGGGTTTCTCTGTGTCCTGGAATTCACTCTGTAGACCTGGCTGACCTTGAACTCCAGAGTGCTGGAATTAAACGTGTGCACCATCGCCACTTGGCTGGCATCTGGCTTTTCCATGGATCCAACTTGGGTTATTAGGCTTGTATGGCAAACAGTTTTACCTTCTGAGCAACCTCACTGGCCTTTTTTCTTTTTTGGGAATGAAATCTCCTAAGGACTTCTAAATAAACTTTCTTTAAAAAAAAAATCTCACAGACTTATCTGTATCTAAAATCAATTTTACCATTATTCATAATATTCAATATATAGAAAAATCTGAATCTGTGATTAGACAATGAAAATGTAATATCACGATGGCTAGGTTTATTGTTCAACCGAAAACAATGAGAGTCGCATGGGAACGGAATCTCAATGAGAAGCTGTCTAGACATGTTTGGCCAGTCTGTGGTGAGTTGTACTGTTACTTTAACTATATTTTGTTGATAGTGTAGTTTCATGGTTTAAAAATTAAGAGGGTATTAAATGAAAATTCTTCCACTCTTTCCTACAGTCACGGTGATTCTTTTTCACGGGGATGCTTTTAAAAATATGTGTTTCTCCAGCTGTTCCTCAGGCAGCATCAGGTAAACAGGCCGGCTTCCCGGCCTGTGCTCCAGTGCCTGCAGATCGCCTGGGACCTGCACAGAGCTCCCAATCCCGGCAGGAGCCAAGCACCCCAGACTCCAGATCTTCGCTCCCACCAATGAGACCAGGAAAGGAGAGGAGGCTGGGAGTCCAGGGAAACAGCTGTTCCTCGGGCAGCATCAGGTAAACAGGCCGGCTTCCCGGCCTGTGCTCCAGTGCCTGCAGATCGCCTGGGACCTGCACAGAGCTCCCAATCCCGGCAGGAGCCAAGCACCCCAGACTCCAGATCTTCTCTCCCACCAAGAGACCAGGAAAGGAGAGGAGGCTGGGAGTCCAGGGAAGCAGCTGTTCCTCCGGCAGCATCAGGTAAACAGGCCGGCTTCCCGCCCTGTGTTCCAGTGCCTGCAGATCGTCTGGGAACTGCACAGAGCTCCCAATCCCGGCGGGAGCCAAGCACCCCAGACCCCAGGTCTTCTCTCCCACCAACGAGACCAGGAAACCAGAGGACCCAGGGAGACCAGAGGAGTAGCTGTTCTGGATCAAGTACAACAGGACCCAGCATAGGGTCCAGGGGACCAGGTAAGAGGATAAGCGCCCCAGATTCCTGTTCTTCTTCTCCACCCACAGGACCAGCATTCGGACAAGGAATAGAAGAACCACCAGATTATTGGACTTGCTAGCACCCACCAAAAGGGAACTCTGGTCCCCAGACCAGTAAGGGGCTCTTTCTGCACCCACTAGAAGAAGAGATGGGAAAGAGACAATACAAAAACACAGTCAGCAACAGAAAAACAAATATGACACCGCCAGATTCTAGAGACTCCACACCAGCAAGACCCCAATGCGAACGAAGCAGAAGAGAATGACCTTAAAAGCACTTTCATGAAAATGATAGAGGCCCTAAAAGAGGATATTGGAAAATCCCTCAAAGAAATGGAAGAAAAAACAAGCCAAAAAATGCAAGAAATGGAAGAAAAACAAACCAAAAAATGCAAGAATTGGAAGAAGAATCATACCAAAAAAGGGAGGAAATGGAAGAAGAAACAAAGCAAAAAATGCAAGAAATGGTAGAAAAAAACAAAGCAAAAAATGAAAAAAATGGAAGAAGAAACAAACCAAAAAAGGCAGGAAATGGAAGAAGAAACAAAGCACAAAATGCGAGAAATGGAACAAAAAGCAAACCAAAAAATGCAAGAAATGGAAGAAAGAACAAACCAAAAAATTCATAAAAGGCAACAAACGGACGAAAAGATAAACAGAAAATTGCAAGAAGCAATGCAAACACTGCAAGGGTTGAAAACTGAAATAGAGTCATTAAAAAAACACAATCTGAAGAAAGGCAGAAAATAGAAAAGCTGGACAAACAGTCAGGCACTACCAATACAAGCATTACCAACAGAATAGAAGAGATAGAAGAGAGAATCTCAAGTGTTGAAGATACGCTAGGAGAAATGGATTTATCAACCAAAGAAAACTTTAATCCAACAAATCCTTAACACAAAACATCCAGGAAATATGGGACACCATGAAAAGACCAAACCTAAGAATAATAGGTATAGAAGAAGGAGAAGAAATCCACCTCAAAGGGGCAGAAGGCATATTCAAGAAAATCATAGAAGAAAACTTTCCCAACCTTAAGAAAGACATGCCAATGAAGGTACAAGAAGCCTACAGAACATCAAATAGATTGGACCACAAAAAAAATTCCCCTCGCCACATAATAATCAAGACCCCAAACATACAGAATAAAGAAAGAATATTAAGAGCAGCTAAGGAAAAAGGTCAAGTAACATATAAAGGCAGACCTATCAGAATTACACCTGATTTCTCCATGGAAACGCTGAAAGCCAGAAGGTCCTGGATAGATATTCTTCCTACACTAAGAGACCATGGATGCCAGCCCAGACTACTATAACCAGCAAAGCTCTCAATCACTATAGACGGAGAAAACAAGATATTCCATGACAAAACTAGATTCAAGCAATATGTGTCCACTAACCCAGCCCTACAGAAAATTTTGGAAGGAAAACACCAACCCAAGGATGCTAACTACAACCAGAAAAACATAAGCATTAGAGAATCCCTCTCTACCAACAGCCAAAAGAACAAAGGGGTGAAATTCCACACATAATTCCACCACCAACAACCATCGCAAATCGAAGAAGGATGAGCAATCAATGGTCATTAATATCCCTCAATATTAATGGCCTTAACTCACCCATAAAAAGACACAGACTAGCAGAATGGATTCGAAGACAGAACCCTTCCTTCTGCTGCATACAAGAAACACACCTCACCCTCAAAGACAGACATTACCTGAGAGTTAAAGGTTGGGAAAAAATTTTTCAATCAAATGGACCCAAGAAACAAGGGGTAGCAATCCTAATATCTAACAAACTAGACTTTAAAATAAAATCAATCAAAAGAGATGAAGGAGGTCATTACATACTCATCACAGGTGAAACCAACCAAGATGAAATGTCTATCCTGAACATCTATGCCCCAAATACAAAGGCATCCACATTCGTTAAAGAAACATTATTAGAACTTAAATCTCATCTAAAGCCCCACACAGTTATAGTGGGAGATTTCAACACACCACTTTCACTAGTAGACAGGAATACCAAACAGAAACTCAACAAAGAAGCAAAGGGTCTAATAGAAGTAATGACCCAACTGGGATTAACAAATATCTATAGAACATTTCATCCACATAAAAAAGAATATACCTTCTTCTCACGACCACATGGAACCTTCTCAAAAATCGACCACATACTTGGCAACATATCAAACCTCAGCAGCTACAAAAAAATTGGAATAACTCCATGCATCTTATCAGACCACCATGCTTTAAAATTAGAATTCAACAACAACACAAATTGCAGAAAACCTACAAACTCATGGAAATTGAATAATGCTCAACTGCACCATCCCTGGGTCAAAGAGGAAATAAAAAAAGAAATTAAAGACTTCCTCGAATTCAATGAGAATGAAGACACAACATACCCAAACCTATGGGACACTTTGAAAGCAGTGCTACGGGGGAAGTTCATAGCGCTAAGTGCTCACATGAAGAAACAGGAGAACAGTTATACCAGAGAATTAACATCACAGCTGAAAGCTCTAGAACACAAAGAAGCACACTCCCCAGGAGGAGTAGACGCCAGGAAATAATCAAATTGAGGGCTGAAATCAATAAAGTCGAAACCAGGAAAACAATACAAAGAATCAACGCAACGAAGAGTTGGTTCTTTGAGAAAATCAACAAGATAGACAAACCTTTGTCCAAACTTACCAAACAGCAGAGAGTGAACATGCAAATTAACAAAATTAGAAATGAAAAGGGGGACATAACAACAGACTCTGAGGAAATCCAGAGAATCATTAGGTCATACTTTGAAAACCTGTACTCCACAAAATTCAAAAATTTAAAGGAAATGGATGACTTCCTGGACAGCTATCAATTGCCAAAACTAAATCAAGAACAGATAAGCAATTTAAATAGACCTATAACCCCTATGGAAATAGAAGCTGTCATCAAAAGTCTCCCAACCAAAAAAAGCCCAGGTCCAGATGGCCTCAGTGCAGAATTCTACCAGAAATTCAAAGAACAGCTTATACCAATTCTTCTCAAAGTGTTCCACACAATAGAAGCAGAAGGGTCTTTGCCAAACTCTTTCTATGAGGCTTCAATAACCTTGATCCCCAAGCCACACAAAGATACAACTAAGAAAGAGAACTTCAGACCAATATCCCTTATGAACATTGATGCAAAAATACTTAATAAAATACTGGCAAATCGGATCCAAGAACACATCAAAACAATCATTCACCACAATCAAGTAGGTTTCATCCCAGGGATGCAGGGATGGTTCAACATACGAAAATCCATCAACGTAATCCACCATATAAACAAGCTGAAAAACAAAAATCACATGATCATCTCACTAGATGCTGAAAAAGCCTTTGACAAAATCCAACACCCCTTCATGATAAAGGTCTTGGAGAGATCTGGGATAACAGGGACATACTTAAACATAATAAAAGCTATATACAGTAAACCAACAGCCAACATCAAACTAAATGGACAGAAAGTCAACGCAATTCCTCTAAAATCAGGAACAAAACAAGGCTGTCCACTCTCTCCATACCTTTTCAACATGGTACTTGAAGTTCTAGCTATTGCCATACGACAACAAAGGGGGATCAAGGGGATACAAATTGGGAAGGAAGAGGTCAAACTTTCACTGTTTGCAGACGATATGATAGTTTACATCAATGACCCAAAGAACTCTACCAGGGAACTCTTACAGCTGATTAACACCTTCAGCAAAGTGGCAGGCTACAAGATCAACTCAAGAAAATCAGTAGCCCTATTATATACAGATGATAAAAGGGCTGAAAGAGAAATCAGAGAAACATCACCCTTTACAATTGCCACGAACAACATAAAATACCTTGGGGTAACGCTAACCAAACAAGTGAAAGACCTGTATCGTAAGAACTTTGAATCTTTAAAGAAAGAAATTAAAGAAGCCCTCAGAAAATGGAAAGATCTCCCATGCTCTTGGATAGGTAGAATCAATGTAGTAAAAATGGCAATCCTGCCAAAAGCAATCTATAGATTCAATGCAATCCCCATTAAAATCCCAGCACAATTCTTCACAGACCTTGAAAGAACAATAATCAATTTTGTATGGAAAAACAAAAGACCCAGGATAGCCAAAACAACCCTGTTCAACAAGGCAACGTCCGGAGGCATCACCATCCCTGACCTCAAGCTCTATTATAGAGCTATAGTCCTGAAAACAGCTTGGTATTGGCACAAAAATAGACAGTTAGACCAATGGAATCGAATTGAAAATCCGGGTATTAACCCACACACGTACGAACATCTGATCTTTGACAAAGAAGCTAAAAATATACAATGGAATAAAGAAAGCATCTTCAACAAATGGTGCTGGCATAACTGGAGACTGGCATGTAGAAGACTGCAGATCGATCCATGTTTATCATCATGCACAAAGTTAAGTCCAAATGGATCTAAGACCTCAACATAAATCAAGCCACACTGAACCTCATAGAAGAGAAAGTGGGAGGTACGCTTGAACGAATTGGTACAAGAGACAGCTTCCTGAACACAACACCAGTAGCACAGACAGTGAGATCAACAATTAATAAATGGGACCTACTGAAACTGAGAAGCTTCTGTAAGGCAAAGGACACAGTCAGCAAGACAAAAAGGCAGCCCACAGAATGGGAAAAAATATTCACTAATTCCACATCTGACAGAGGGTTGATCTCCAAAATTTACAAAGAGCTCAAGAAGCAAGTCTCCAAAACACCAAAGGACCCTATTAAAAAGTGGGCTGCAGAACTAAATAGAGAGTTTTCAATAGAGGAGTCTAAAAGGCTGAGAGGCACTTGAGAAAGTGCTCAACACCCTTAGCCATCCGGGAAATGCAAATCAAAACAACTCTCAGATACCATCTCACTCCTGTCAGAATGGCTAAAATCAAAAACACCAATGACAATTTATGCTGGAGAGGATGTGGTGAAAGGGGGACACTCCTCCATTGCTGGTGGGAGTGCCAACTGGTTCAGCCACTTTGGAAATCAGTATGGAGATTCCTCAGAAAAATGGAAATAAACCTACCACAAGACCCAGCAACTCCACTCTTAGGCATATATCCAAAAGATGCCCATTCATACAACAAAGATGTCTGTTCCACTATGTTCATAGCAGCTTTATTTGTAATTGCCAGAACTTGGAAACAACCTAGATGTCCCTCACCCGAAGAGTGGATAGAGAAAATGTGGTACATCTACACAATGGAGTACTATTCAGCAGAAAAAAATAATGGAATCATGAGATTCGCAGGCAAATGGATGACACTAGAAGAAACCATCCTGAGTGAGGTAACCCAGTCACAAAAAGAGAAACATGGCATGTACTC
The DNA here is from genome assembly GCF_017639785.1 of Mesocricetus auratus. Lineage (NCBI taxonomy): Eukaryota > Metazoa > Chordata > Mammalia > Rodentia > Cricetidae > Mesocricetus > Mesocricetus auratus. Next base: position 44,149,414 of record NW_024429192.1, read on the forward strand.
TCTCATATATGGATTTTAGACATAGATCTGGGGAGTGCCAGCCTACAATCCTATGACCAGAGAGTCTGGGAAACAGAAACTTTATTTAGTGGCTGATCGAAGAAGAGGCATATTCCCTTGGTTAAGTACTGAGCTGAACTCAAGAAAGCCAGTAACAGAGAGGGAGGACTGATGATCAAAGGGATTAAGACTGGGCTGGTTTAACCCCCAGAAACAGCTGACCAGACAAAGGTTAACTCTTGAATCCCAGGCATCAGCCTGGGAAGCCAGCATGGGAGTGATCAAGACCCCCTGAATCTGGGTGTCAGTGAAGAGGCCTAGGGAATCTATTGAGCCTTGGGCAGCAGATCAGTACCCATCCCGAGTATACACACGGACTTTGAACTCCCATAGAACAATGTGAGGTGCACTCTCACCCTGAACTGTTGGGAAAGGGTCTAGGCCCTGCCCTATATGAAATGACACACTATGCACACCCCCATGGAGGGCCTCACCCTCCCTGGGGAAATGAGGGGATAACGGGGGGAGGGAGGTCTTGGGGGGAGGGCATGGGAGGAAGGGAGGGAATGGGAGAGGGACCTGGAACTGACTTGTGAAGCAACCTTGTTTCTTATATAAATTTAAACTGGTAAATAAAATAAAAAAATGTGTGTTTCTCTTTTCATTGACTTATTTTATACAATAGGTCTAATTAGTGTTGCCCATATGTACGTGGGATGGAGCCATCCACGGGGGCATGGACGACTCTCTAGTGCTCACCCCCCCAAAGGAAATGTCCTTCCCTCCCCCAGCAGCTGTCAACTGCCAATAGCTATTCTGCTCAGGGTGGGGCATTGGGAGCCCTCTCTTACTCTGGAAGTTCTTTTTATGTTTCACACAACTTTATTTGTTTGTATTGAGTTGCACTGTTTTTTTTTTTATTAAAAATGTATACAATGATCTGAACAAGGGAGAGCTCTTGGACCCCAGACTGACAGCTGGAGGCCAGCATGGGACTGATCCAGACCCCCTGAGTGTGAGAGTCAGTAAGGAGGCCTGGGCAACCTATGGGGCCCTGGGCAGTAGATCAGTGTTTATTCCTGGCATACAAACGGACTTCGTGTGTTCATAACACAAAGAGGGATGCTCTCTCAGCCTGGACTCTTAGGGGAGGGCCTGGATCCTGCCCTGAGTGAAATGACAGACTCTAGATATCCTCTATGTGGAAGGAAGTGGCGATAGGGTGGGAGGCTGGGGGGGATGGTGGAGGGACAGGGGAGGAGGGGAGGGACAGGGAACTGGGATTGAAATGTGAAGCAAGCTATTTAAAATTAAAATAAAAAATAAAAAGTATATACAATATACTTTGATTATATTCTTTCTCCTTCTATTCCTCCTCCCAGATCCTTCCCACCTCCCTACCCAGCCATTCCCACCCAACCAACTTCATGTTTAATCCCTTGCCTTCTCCTATAAATGGTTTGCTCTTCCTTTTCCTTACCTCCCTCCCTCCCTCCCTCCCTCCCTCCCTCCCTCCCTCCCTCCCTCCCTCCCTCCCTCCCTCCCTCCCTCCCTCTCTCCCTTCTTCCTTTCTTCCTTCCTTTCTTTCTTCCTTTCTTTCTTTCTTTCTTTCTTTCTTTCTTTCTTTCTTTCTTTCTTTCTTTCTTTCTTTCGGCAGTGTTTCTCTTTCTCTATGTAGCTCTGAATGTCACCGAAGTTTCTTTTTGTTGTTGTTTTGTTTAAGAGACAGGGTTTCTTCTGTGCAGCTCTGGCTGTCCTGGAACTCACTCTGTAGACCAGGCTGACCTCAGACTCACAGAGATCCATCTGCCTCAGCCTTCTGAGTGCTGGGAATGAAGGCATGTGTCACCACTGCTAGGCCACAGAAGGTTCTTAATACTAGATATTTATGAAGAACTGAACAGAATGTGCAAGATACCTCATTATAAAGCAAATTTATCTATTTGCTGTTATTTTCCTTTACACTACTAACCAGTTAAAAATGGTCATGTCACCAGGTGGTTGTGGCACACACCTTTAATCCCAGCATTCAAGAGTCAGAGGCAGGAAGATCTCTGTGAGTTCAAGATCAGCCTGGTCTACAAAAGCTAGTTCCAGGACAGCCTCCAAAGCCGAAGAGAAACCATGTCTCGAAAAAACAAAACAAAACAAAAAAGAAAAAAAGATCATGTCAACAATAAATTTCAAAGTTAAGAAATTTGAGGCTGGGTGTGCTGGCTCACAGCTGCCAATTCCAGCACACAGGAGGATGAGGCAGGAGAATTGCTGTGAATTTGAGGTCAGCCTGGACTCATAACAAGGCTTGACTTTGAAAAGAAAGGAAGAACGGGCTGGAGAGATGGCTCAGAGGTTAAGAACACTGGTTGTTCTTACAAAGACCCTGAGTTCAATTCCTATCAGCCACATGGTGGTTGACAACTATCTGTTATGAGATCTGGTGCCCTCTTCTGGCCTGCAGGCACACACGCAGGCAGAACACGGTATGTGTAATTAATAAATAAATAAATAAAAAAAGGAAGAAGAAAGAAGAACAGAAAGAGGCAGAGTCATTGCCAGGTGTGTTCATATACTTCTACAACTCCAGCACTGGGGAGGTAGAGGCAGAAGGGTCATGAGTTTACCTATATAGTGAATACAAGGCCAGAAACTGTCTTCAAAAGAAGAAAAGCATAGTTAATTTCATTTTTTTTTTGTTTTTTTCGAGACAGGGTTTCTCTGTGGCTTTGGAGGCTGTCCTGGAACTCACTCTGTAGACCAGGCTGGTCTCGAACTCACAGAGATCCGCCCGCCTCTGCCTCCCGAGTGCTGGGATTAAAGGCGTGCGCCACCAACGTGCGGCTAGTTAATTTCATTTTTAATGTGCTAAATACAACACATGTTTCAAACTAATTGCACAATTACTACTATTGTGTTTGAGTTGAGTATTTAAGCGTGAGACACTATTTGCTTATATGCCAGTAATAGTCACTTAAATTATCCTGAAATATTGGTTGCCTTTTCTTCAGCACCCCTGTTAATGTTTGTTATTTCTTGTTATCTTTCTACTAGTTGTTTTTATCCCTGTTTACCTAGGAAGGCCCATTGTTGGGACAGTATGCTCATTGGTGCATTAAGTCTTAGGGGCATTTCCCTTTCTCCCCTTCATGCAAATGTAAGACTAAGTTTTTAGAAAATAACTTGGTAAAAGTACTGCCACCCCATTCCTCCAATCTACATATTGGAATTCCCTTCAAAGATATAAGGCATTTGGGGCAGGCCTTTGTGAAACAGTTAACTGTACACTGTGAAGAGAACCTTATACACAGAGGAAATGGGTTTAAGTGACAGTTTGACAGTAAGAGAGGGCATTTCTCTCTACTTAAGTTGAACACTTACTTGGCTGATCAAATGTGACTCACGTCATCAAAATTAGTAATGCATGAAAACCCTTTATCAAATCATATATCACGTTGCCTGTCTGGAAGTAAGAACAGAGTGGGAGTGGCTGTTCTCTCTGCAAAGGAAAGGTTGTAGTTTTCAGGACTATGTTAAATGGATGGGAGTCCTTTAGCATTCCCATTTTCAGAAGGCCACTGATTGGAGCAGTGTGATAATTAAATTCTCTCCTACTCTAATTTGTGCCATTTATAACTAATTTAGTGGTTCTCTCATTAAAGCTCTTGCCTGAATGTATGTCCTTGGTTTTAGATAGCCCTCATATAGAACATAGTATAAGAGCATATAGCAAGAGCATAACCAGCTCTGGGGGCCACAGAAAGGATGAATTAATTAGAGTAAAGAAGACACAAATAAGCCTGGTGCCCTGTGCCTATAATCCCAGCACTGGAGAGGCAGAGGTGGGAAGATTATGAGCTCAGAACTAGCCTGGGCTACCTAGACCCTGTCTCAAAAATCACAGAAACTAAGTCCCCCAAATGTATGAAATTATTACTGTATCTACTCGTTATCTAGCTCTCTCATCCTTTTGTGTTTAATAAAATACAAGCTACCAGGTACTAGAAGTTATAAAACACCAGGGACATTTATACAAGCTAATGTTTGTATTCTTACCTGCTAAACTTTTTTTCTTTATTACCAAGGGTTTGTAAGACTCTAAATCAATTTCTAATTTGGCCAAAAGCTATTTATTTTGTAATTATTCATCATGTATTGATGCTTGTCCTGTTTCTGTCTCATGTTTGACAAATCATGGGGTTTCTAGCTAAATAAACTGGAGGAAGCTTGCTTTGGTTTAGGAGAATGCAGATTTCATTAATTGTGGAATCAGTTGAGTCTGTCCCTGACTAGTGGATCACCGTGATAAGTGCAGAGACTAAGAAATAATTCTAAACTAGAGACATGCCAGCATGGGTGAAGATGCTCCTGGGCGCCTTTAGAAAGAAACTGCATATTTGCCTAGCTAGTCCTGGCTTGATGCAAATGTTGACCTTCAGCACACAGCCAGTTCTGAAGGTGACCACCAGAGAGATACAAGGCTTCCAGCCATGACCACAAAAGGTAGGCACACATCAACACACACGGAACGGTAGGCATCACTTGATCATATTTGCTGCAAGCTCTACCTTTGAACATTCCATTGGGAAATTAAGCTCTAATATATGAATTTGGAGGTGTTTCTTATCCAAGTCACAACACCTGTTTCCTAACTTTACATGCTAGTAATATATCCTCTAGCTGTGGCAATCATGTGTCAGTCATTGTCCAATAACAATGGAGGTAGCAGATTAACCCTGGTGAGAGTTATTAGCCTCTATTACTACATATGTGCCACTTCTACATATTGTCTTGTTCCCTGAAAATGCGCCTGTTTTTTCAATCAATTCTTTTTTTTCTTTTTTCTTTTTTTGTTTCTTTTTGAGACAGGGTTTCTCTGTATTGTTTTGGAGCCTGTCCTGGAACTCGCTCGGTAGACCAGGCTTGGTCTCGAACTCACAGAGATGCACCTGCCTCTGCCTCCCGAGTGCTGGGATTAAAGGTGTGTGCCACCACCGCCCAGCTTCAATCAATTCTTATGTTGATAATGTTTTGCTGTGACAATCTGTGCTTCTGTGAATAAGCCTATGCATGGCCCTTTTGTGCACAGCTGCTGAGGGCGGGACTATGGAAGAGTAGAGGTGTGGACTCACTGAATATCCACTCTTTCAACTACAAAGATGACAATGAAGCATTTGTAGCTTTCTTCTTTCCCTTTTCTTTTCTGTAGATATACACACTTATCCTTTAATATATTGCTTCAAAGTGTTATCATCTAGGACAGCAGCAAAGATGTGGTTGGTGGAAAGCATGATGACAAAAGTCAGGGCTTTTTGGGTTCTAAAAATACATATTGTGTGTAGTAGTTTCCAAAGCAAAAATCTCACCCATAATTCCATCTCCCATTAAGTGTTGGGGTGTTTAAAGAGAATCTTGAGCATGGAAAAGACTAGAATTGCAATGCTCTACAATTCTCCTTCTTTTCAATGTGTCCAATGTCTGAAGCACCCAGTATGCACCTTGTCCTGTCAGAACCATCACCTTTACAAAAAATATTCAATAATTGTAGGTAAAAATATTATTATTATTATTTTTTGTTTTCTCGAGACAGGGTTTCTCTGTGGCTTTGGAGGCTGTCCTGGAACTCGCTTGGTAGTCCAGGTTGGTCTCGAATTTACAGAGATCCACCTGCCTCTGCCTCCTGAGTGCTGGGATTAAATGCATGCATGTAGGTAAAATATTTAATGTGTGTGTGTGTGTGCGCACATGCACATGTGCATATAGATATGTATGCTGATATGTGTGCCCCAGAAGCCATACAATGACACCAGGTGTCCTGCTTGCTCTACACTCTGCCTTATTCCATTGAAACTGAGACTCTCACTGAGCCTCGTGGCTAGGCTGGTCACCAGAAAGCCCCAGGGAATCTTTCTGTCTCCACTCCCCACAATGCCAGGGCTACAGTCATTCTCAGTCACTCCTGACCTTTTATGTAACTGTGGAATTTGAACTTAGATCCTTATACTCTTGTAGCAAGCCATCTCCCTAGCTGTGGCAAAGTCTTTGACTAGATGACAGCTGAGGAGATCCATGAATGGATTGAGGATGACACAAAAGGAGAGTAGGAGAAAGGCATAGAAAATGTAAAAGGCCTGTCGCAGCTGGGCATGCTTAGGAAGGGCAAAGCTAATGGGCTGATCTGGACTTTGAAGGGTTTTGGTGGATGGGGATGTAGCTCAGTGGTAGATGCCCTGCTGTACTGGTGTGAATAGTCACCATGGAAACTCACTGGCTGACTGTTGATTTCTTAATTGTCACTGAAATTTTATAAAAGGAATTTTTGAGACAGAGTCTTGTTAGGTAGGTCATTCTGCCCCAGAACTCATGATCCTCCTGCCTCAGCCATCTGTGTGTGTGTGTGTGTGTGTGTGTGTGTGTTAAATATTCAGCAAATTTTATTTTCTGTCAGACAGGGATATTCCTGTAAAGTGATTTTTGAGAAAATTGCATTCAACACAGGAGAAGGTAGTATTTATATAGTCCCTAAAACTGCAAGGCTAGGGGTTTTTCAAGGGTTGAGGGATTTCCAGAGGAATTTTGGTTATGTTGGAACTTGGTTGCACATTTTAAAATGATTTGGTAGAGCATCTTATCTTATCAGGGTACATTTAAGGTATGAGTTTGACTCCACAGGGTGGGGAGCACGTCAAATTCCAGAAACAGTTTAAAGCACAGTCAAGCTTGAATTTGCAGCAAATAGAAATCAACTTATTCTGATGTTATAACAGAATGGCTTCCATCCTTAAGATGGAGTCGGGTTGGTCTGTCATAATTCCCAGCACCCATATAAAGGCTCACAGCCCATTGTAACTCCAGGACTAGAGTATCCAATGCCCTTTTCTGACTTCTGTGGGTACTAGGCATGCATTGGTGCCCATACAGGCCCATACAGGCAAAACATTGCTACCCATAGATAAAAACTAAAAATAAACAATACAGGTCACAAATGAAAGGCTCTATATTAGCGTGACTCTTTTCCTAAGTCTCAGAAGAGTTTGGCATTTTGGTTACTGCTAGTAGAGAGATATTGACCAGGGTCTTTTCCTATCATTAACATTTCATGTCTTTTCATCTTTTCACATGTATCCATCAGTGAGTTGTCAGTGAGCAGCTCTGGGCTTTGAGAATGGATTTCAGGAAACCGGAGTGATTATACAGAAGTTAGACATCTACACACAGAAACGCTGATGGCACTGAGAAAATACTCATCTCTTTATTACAAATAGCATCACACTGGCAATCTCTGCAAAAGCAGGGCATTTCAATCCAAGCAATACCCACTTGCTTCTGTACGTAGTTTAACATTTAGAAAACACAATGGAAATACCATGGATCATCCCTTCAGCTTGCTTCCAAGGAAGACAAAGGAAATAGAATAAAGTTAATGAATAGGAAGCTGAAGTCATACTTACCCAAAATGGAGAACAAATTTCTTTACACCTACAGCACCTGCTACCAGTTGAGTTTGCATTACCTACCACCAGCTGCAAAGAGAAGCTTCTTCTTTACCGACTTCAACATTTCTCCCCATCGTCTACCTCCACCTCTTTCATATCTAGGACAGCTTCATCCTTAAATTATTTGGGTCCATCCCTGGCATTGTTCCTCTCACATGTACATTCTTTTCATTGGGAAATCTTGTACTATGTGCCTTTCAATACACTAGAAATATTTTGTCCATTTGTTGTTTACTCATCTGGGACCATAACCCAACAATTCCTCATCACATTTGGGAAGTGTGCTAGCATGTTTCCTCACTTGCTGTAGGCTATTTTTATTATGGTAGCCCTATTGGTCTTTGTAAAGTTACAGCTGTGGTCACTGCTTTATTCAAAAGTTCCTAATGATTTTAAGAAAAAATAATACCAGCCACAAAACAAGTGATGGTGAGAATTTGGGAGATGCTGAGGGCCTTTTATTTACTGCTGGAATGAATGCAAATTTCTCATGCTCTGTGGAAACAGATTCCTCACAAAATTTAAAGTAGAACTTTTATGTGACCCCCAAAATTGTATTTTTTTGGGTATATATAAAGAAGTGCTCAGCCCAGCTTCCTATACATAGGTCTGCACACCTTTATTTATCATTACACTATGTACAGTGTACAATAGACTCACTATTGAACAAGCCTAGGTACATATCAACAGATGAATGGATAATCTAACCATTCTTCATACACACAATGCAGTTATACTTAGCTAAAAAAAAGAGTGAAATTATAACCCTTTCAGGAAAATGGGTAGAACTGGAGATCACCATTGTAAATGAAATAAACTGGTCTAAGAGAGTAAAAACAAAACTGACAGTGCATATAGAAGGATCCTAGAGAGGGGATGTGATTGACATGCATTATGCTCATGCATGGAAACAAGCCCCTTGGTTTTGTATTCTTAATACGTGACAAATAAAATGTCTCTAATGGCTTCTCACCAGCCACTCAGAGACAAAGTTACTATAATGACTAATAAGGCTGTTATATTTTCTTTCCCAATATTTAGAAATTTTAATACACAGGGATGTGTTTCTATATACATTTTAATAAATGATTATATTTTTAGTTTCTGTTTAAAGTACATGCCTCTAACGGTTAATTTATAATTAATTAATAGATTAAAAAATCCACTTAAGAGTTAAAGGAATTTCCCCTGGTTTCTGGCAGATCATTTCTCTTTTCTTGGACAGTCGGTTTTTTTAGTAGGCACAGTGCTAATATCCACACAGTACTCTAAGAAGGTGTTGACAATGTGGAAATGCAATAAAAATCTTAACAGTAACGTGTTAAGAGCTGCAATATTTTAAAAAAGTTTATTTTAAATAATGAAGAATTGGGTTCCTATAGTGTAAAGATGGTGAAAAAGTAGACTCTTGGTCTTTTCTTTGTGATGAGACATTTCACAACTATCTTAGTCTTTTTGATTGTTATAGATTTGTTCAAATTGTTCATATATTCTTCAAAAAATTTTTTAGTAAGGTCTGAAATTTTTCTATGTGCATGGGACTTTTGCCTGCACATATGCATATATATATCATGTACATGCCTGGTGCCTTCGGGGGTTCAGAAGAGGGATCAGTTGCCCCTAGAATTGGAGTTGCCCATAGTTAAGAGATGCAGTGTGGGCTTGGGAGAATAGGATCCAGATCCTCTGCAAAAACAGTCAGTGCTCTTAACTGCTGAGTTGCCTCCCTAGTCCTGTTCCCATATTCTTGACCTAATTTGGTAGGTCATGTGGTTTAGGAATTTATTCTTTCCTTAGAATTTCCAGATTTTTTTTAAGTTTTAATCTCTTAAATAAGCTTTTTTTTTTTTAAAAAAAAGATTTATTTATTTATTGCATGCACAGTGTTCTGCCTACATGCCAGAAGAGGGCACCAGATTTAATTATAGATGGTTCTGAGCCACCATGTGGTTGCTGGGAATTGAACTCAGGACTTCTGGAAGAGCAGTCAGTGCTGTTAACCTCTGAGCCATCTCTCCAGGCCCGAGTAGATTTCTTTTTCTTTTTTTTAAAAAACACTTTTTAATTATATATTTAAATTAGAAACAAGCTTGCACATCCTCTCCAGCATAAACTGTCATTGGTTTTTTTTTTTTTTTGATTTTACCATTCAGACAGGAGTAAGATGGTATCTCAGAGTTGTTTTGATTTGCATTTCCCTGATTACTAGGGATGTTAAGCACTTTCTCAAGTGTCTCTCAGCCATTTTAGTCTCCTCTATTGAGAATTCTCTATTTAGTTCTGCAGCCCACTTTTTAAATGGATTCTTTGGTGCTTTGGAGACTTGCTTCTTGAGTTCTTTGTAGATTTTGGAGATCAGCCCTCTGTCAGATGTTGGGCTAATGGATATCTTTTCCCATTCTGTGGGCTGCCTTTTTGTCTTGTTGACTGTGTCATTTGCCTTGCAGAAGCTTCTCAGTTTCAGGAGGTCCCATTTATTAACTGTCAATCTCAGTGTTTGTGCTACTGGTGTTATGTTCAGGAAACGGTCAAGGGTACCTCCCACTTTTCCTTCTAACAGGTTCAGTGTGACTGGATTTATGTTGAGGTCTTTAATCCATTTGGACTTAAGTTTTGTACGTGGTGATAGACATGGATCTATCTGCATTCTTCTAAATGCCAGCATCCAGTTATGCCAGCACCATTTGTTGAAGATGCCTTCGTTTTTCCATTGTATAATTTTAGCTTCTTTGTCAAATACCAAGTGTTCATATGTGTGTGGCTTAACATCAGGGTTTTCTATTTGATTACATTGGTCTATCTGTCTATTTTTGTGCCAATACCAAGCTTTTCAGGACTATAGTTGTATAATAGAGCTTGAAGTCAGGGATGGTCATGCCTCCAGATGTTGCCTTGTTGAACAGGGTTGTTTTCGCTATCCTGGGTCTTTTGTCTTTCCATATAAAGTTGAGAATTGTTCTTTCAAGGTCTGCGAATAATTGTTCTGGGATTTCAATGGGGATTGCATTGAATCTGTAGATTGCTTTTGGCAAGATTGCCATTTTTCTATGTTGATACTACCTAACCAAGAGCATGGGACATCTCTCCATTTTCTGGTGTCTTCTTTAATTTCTTTCTTTAAAGACTCCAAGTTCTTCCGATACAGGTCTTTCACTTGTTTGGTTAGGGTTATCCCAAGGTATTTTATGTTGTTTGTGGCAATTGTAAAGGGTGATGTTTCTCTGATTTCTTTCTCAGCCCTTTTGTCATCTGTATATAGTAAGGCTACTAATTTTCTTGAGTTGATCTTGTATCCTGCCACTTTGCTGAAGGTATTTTTCAGTAGGAGTTCCCTGGTAAAGTTTTTCGGGTTACTTATGTAAACTATCATATCATCTGCAAATAGTGAAAGTTTGACCTCTTCCTTTCCAATTTGTATTCCCTTGATCTCTGGCTAGAACTTCAAGTATAATATTGAAGAGATGTGGACAGAGTGGGCAGCCTTGTCTTGTTCCTGATTTTAGAGGAATCACATTGAGTTTCTGCCCATTTAGTTTGACTCTGGCTGTTGGTTTGCTGTATATAGCTTTTATTTTTTATTTTTATTTTTATTTTTGGTTTTTACAAGACAGGGTTTCTCTGTATTGTTTTGGAGGCTGTCGGTCCAGCCCGGCCTCGAACTCACCGAGATCCGCCTGCCTCTGCCTCCCGAGTGCTGGGATTAAAGGCGTGCGCCACCACCGCCTGGCGTATATAGCTTTTATTATGTTTAGGTGTGTTCCTGTTATCACTGATCTCTCCAAGACCTTTGTCATGAAGGGGTATTGGATTTTGTCAAAGGCTTCTTCAGCAGCCAGTGAGATGAACATGTGATTTTTTGTTTCTCAACTTGTTTATATGGTGGATTACATTGATGGATTTTTGTATGTTGAACCATCCCTACATCCCTGGGATGAAACCTACTTGATCATGGTGGATGGGTTTTCTGATGCGTTATTGAGTATTTTTGCATCAATGTTCATGAGGGATATTGGTCTGAAGTTCTCTTTCTTAGTGGTGTCTTTGTGTGGCTTGAGTATTAAGGTTATTGAAGCCTCCTAAAAAGAGTTTGGCAAAGACCCTTCTGCTTCTGTTGCATGGAATACTTTGGGGAGAATTGGTATAAGCTGCTCTTTGAATTTCTGGTACAATTCTGCACTGAGGCCATCTGGCTCTGGACTTTTTTTGGTTGGGAGACTTTTGATGACTTCTTCTATTTCCTTAGGGGCTGTAGGTCTATTTAAATTGCTTATCTTTTCTTTATTTAATTTTGGCAGGTGATATCTATCCAGAAAGTTGTCCATTTCCTGTAAATTTTTGAATTTTGTGCAGTTCAGGTTTTCAAAGTATGCTCTAAAGATTCTCTATATTTCCTCAGTGTCTGTTGTTATGTCCCCTTTTTCATTTCTGATTTTGTTAACTTGCACGTTCACATTCTGCCGTTTTGTGAGTTCGGATAAAGGTTTGTCTATCTTGTTGATTTTCTCAAGGAACCAACTCTTCGTTACACTGATTCTTTTTCCTAGCTTTAGTATCATTTTTCTAGTTTCTACTTTGAGTTCAACCCTCAATTTGATTATTTCCTGGAGTCTATTCCTCCCGGGGTGAGTTTGCTTCTTTGTGTTCTAGGGTTTTCAGTTGTGCTGTTAATTGTCTAATGTGACTATTCTCCAGTTTCTTCATGTGGGCACTTAGTGCTATGAACTTTCCTCTTAGCACTGCTTTCAAAGTGTCCCATAAGTTTGGGTATGTTGTTTCTTCATTCTCATTGAATTCTAGGAGGCCTTTAATTTCTTTTTTTTTTTTTAAATTTCTTCTGTGACCCAGGAGTGGTGCAATTGTGCATTATTCAGTGTCCATGGGTTTGCAGGGTTTCTGTGATTTGCTTTGTTGTTGAATTCTAACTTTAAAGCATGGTGGTCTGATAAAATACATGGAGTTATTCCAGTTTTTTTGTACCTGTTGAGGTTTGATATGTTGCCAAGTATGTGGTCAATTTTTAAGAAGGTTCCATGTGGCACTGAGAAGAAGGTATATTCTTTTGTGTTTGGATGGAATGTTCTGTAGATGTCTGTCAAGCCCATTTGAGTTATAACTTCTATTAGCCCCTTTGCATCTTTGTTAAGTTTCTGTCTGTTATTCCTGTCTAGTGGTGAGAGTGGGGTGTTGAAGTCTTCCACTATAAGTGTGTGAGGTTTTATGTGTCATTTGAGTTTTAGTAATGTTTCTTTTATGAATGTGGATGCCTTTGCATTTGGGCCATAAATGTTCAGAATTGAGACTTCATCTTGGTGGAATTTTCCTGTGGTGAATATGAAATGACCTTCTTAATCTCTTTTGGTTGATTTCAGTTTAAAGTCTAGTTTGTTAGATATTAGGATTGCTACCCCTGCTTGTTTCTTGGGTCCATTTGATTGGAAAGTCTTTTCCCAACCCTTAACTCTGAGGTAACATCTGTATTTGAAGCTGAGGTGTGTTTCTTGTTTGCAGCAGAAGGATGAATTCTGTCTTCGAATCCATTCTGTTAGCCTGTGCCTTTTTATCGGCGAGTTAAGACCATTAATATTGAAGGATATTAATGACCTTTGATTGCGCATTCTTGTTTGTTTTGGAATGGTTGTTGTTGGTGGAATTGTATGTGGAGTTCCACCCCTTTTCTCTTTTGGCTGTTGGTAAACATTGCCTATGTTTTTCTGGTTGTAGTTAACTTCCTTGGATTGGAGCTTTCTTTTTTTTTTTCCAGTTCCCTCTCCCTCCCCTCCTCCCGTACTCCCCTTCCTATCCACCCTCCCACCCTATTGCCAAATCCTTCCACATAGGGGATATCTAGAGTCTGCCACTTCACTCTGGGTAGGGTCCAGGTACTCCCCTAAGAGTCCAGGCTGAGAGAGCATCCCTCTTTGTGCTATAGGCACACGATGACTGTTTGTATTCCAGGGATAGACACTGATCCACAGCTCAGGGCCCCATAGGTTTCCCAGGCCTTCTCGCTGACACTCACATTTGGGGGGTCCAGATCAGTCTCATGCCGGCCTCCCCACTGTCGGTCTGGGGTCCAAGAGCTCTCCCCTGTTCAGATCAGCTGTCTCTGCTGGTTTTGCCAGCCCAATTTTTGCCAATTTGCTCATCACTCCTCTCTCTCTGTCACTGGGTTCCTTGGGTTCAGTTCAGTGATTGTGTGTTTGCCTCTGCTTCCATCAGTCACAGGATGAAGGCTCCCGGATGGTTATAGACATCAAGTTCATTATCAGGAATGGGCATTCGAGGTGGTCTCTCCACTATTGCTTAGCTTGCCAATTGGTGTTATCCCTTTAGATCACTCGAGGTCACTCTGGTGCCTGATCTGTCTTCTATCCTATGATTCCCTCTTCCCCCTATTCTACCCCCACCCACTCAACTTCCTGATCCCCCATGACCAACTCTCTTCCTCTCAGCTCCCACTTCCCCCACCCCTCGCCGTGTTCCCCATCCATTCAGAGGATCTTCTCTCATGGATTGGAGCTTTCTGTAGTTAATTTCCTTCTAGAGCTTCCTGTAGGGCTGGGTCATTGTTTAAATCTGGTTTTGTCATGGAATATCTTGTTTTCTCCATTTATAGTGATTGAAAGCTTTGCTGGGTATAGTAGTCTGGGCTGGCATCCGTGGTCTCTTAGTGTTGATAGAATATCTATGCAGGACCTCCTGGATTTCAGAGTTTCCTTATAGAATTCAGGTGTAATTCTGATAGATTTGGCTTTATATGTTATTTGACCTTTTTCCTTAGCTGCTCTAAGTATTTTTTCTTTATTCTGTATGCTTAGGTTCTTGGTTATTATGTGGCAAGGGGATTTTTCTTGTTTTTTGTTCCACTCTATTTGGTTTTCTGTAAGCTTTTTGAACCTTCATTGGCATGTATTTCTTTAGATTGGGAAAGTTTTCTTGTATGACTTTGTTGAATATGTTTTCTGCCCCTTTGAGGTGGTTTTCTTCACCTTCTTCTATACCTATTGTTCTTACATGTGGTCTTTTCACGGTGCCCCATATTTCCTGGATATTTTGTGTTAGGGATTTGTTGGACTTAAAATTTTCTTTGGTCGATGAATCTAATTCTCGTAGTGTGTCTTCAACACTGAGATTCTCTCTTCCACCTCTTGTATTCTGTTGGTTATGTTTGCATCTGTAGTACCTGTTTGCCCAGCTTTTCTATTTCCAGCATTCCTTCAGACTGTGTGGTTTTTTTAAATTGTCTCCATGTCAGCTTTCAATCCTTGAGCTATTGTTTCTTGTAATTTTTCCTTTGTGTTTTCCTCCCTTTCTTGCATTTGTTGGATTTTCTTATTTGTTTTTTCTTCCATTTCTTTATGGGATTTTCTCATGTTCTCTTTGAGAGACTGTATCATTTTCATGAAGGTGTTTTTAAGGTCAATCCCTTCTACTCTATCTGCATTGGGGTGTTCAGGTCTTACTGGTATAGAATCTCTAGACTCTGGTGGTGTCATATTTATTTTTCAGTTGCCTCTTTCCCATCACTTCTTCCAGTGCGTGTAGAAAGAACCTCTTCCTCTCCTGGTGGGTAGGCAACCAGGGTTTCCTTTCAGTGGGTGCAAGCAAATTCAATAGTCTCTGGCCTCTGATCTGTGTCCTCTGCCTTCTGCCCTGAGTGTGGGCAGGAGTGGACTAGCTCTCTCCGAAGGCTCCTGTTTGCTTGGTCATCTATCGGGGGCGAGTCGACCTGCCTGAGGTCCCCAGGTCAGGCAATCCGAGAGAGGGCCGAGCCGGAGGAATTTGGGTCTAAGATGGGGTGAGTAGATTTCTTTATAGAGTTTTCATACATAATGCATTTTGGTTGATTCTTTTACTACTTCCACATTCCCTTCTGTACTTGTTCACTGCACCACTATTCCTGCACTGTAATGGTTTGAATGAACGTGGCTCCCATAGGCTCATATATTGTAATACTAGGTTCCCAGTTGGTGGAACTGTTTTTTTTTTTAAGGAAAACTGCTGAGTAGTTTATTTCAAGAACTCAGTGCTGGGCATGTGGTGAGATACCCTCCTAGTGGATATTCTTAAGTTATAGTCTCCTGTGAAGGCATATAGAAACAGAAGTGTTCCTTGTGCATTGAAGGGCTTGACAGTTAAAGGAATTACAAAGTCCTCTACTATCACTTCGGAGACACAGTGGTGGAACTGTTTTGAAATATGAGGCCTTGTTGGAGGAGGTGTGTCAATGTGAGTGGGTGGGTTCTGAGGTTAAGAAGCTCACTCCATTCCCAGTTAGTTCTCTCCCTAAAGGTTGTGGATCCGGATAGAAGCTCTCAGCTACTGCTCCAGCACAATAACTGCCTTGCTGCCATGCTCCCTGCCTTGATGACCATGGACTCACCTCTCTGAAATATAAGCTCCAATAAACTCTTCTACAAGTTGCCAGGGTCATGGTGTCTCTTCACAGCAGTAGAACTTTACTTTGCTCTATTATCTGCCCTTGGAGTCTATGTATTCTGTCATATGGGCTTCTTTCTAGTTTTCTCTTATTTATTTTTCTCCCATCTGAATATATATATTGAAAAGTTAGAGGCTTGAATCATAATCAAGAAAGAATGTGATATTTGCCTTTCCAAACTTGGGTTACCTGGGTTTATAAAAATACTTTCTAGTTTATCCATTTTTTTTTCTGCAAAATTTGTGCTTTGGTTTTCCTTAGAACTGAGTAAGATTCCATTGTGTGAATGTACAACATTTTCATTTACTGTTCATCTGTTTGATGGACATCTAGGCAGATTCCACTTTCCTGCTACTGTGAAAAGAGGAGCAATGAACATGGTTGAGCAAGCGTCTCTGCTGTAGCATTTGGACAAACATCACAAGTGGTATGGTTGGGCCATATGGTAGTGCTAATTTTAGAGGCCTCCACACTGTTTTCCATAGTGACAGCTCTACCTTACACTCCCACCAAGAGTCATTCCACTTCTACTTTCTCCACTTATTTATTTATTTTGTCAGCGTTGATGTCATTTGTTTCTTGATGGTTGCCATTCTCATTAGCCTGCCTGAGAAGAAATGGCAAAATAGTTTTAATTTGCCTTTTCTTGATGGCTAGAGATATGGAACACAAAATACTTATTGACCATTTGTATTTCTTCTTTTGAGAGTATCTTTTCAGATAATTGGTTCTTTATTGATTGGCAACTTTGTTTCTTTGGCATTTAGTCTTTAGTTCTTTCTGTATCCTAGATTTTAGAGTCAGATTTTCTCCCATTATGTAGAATGCTTGCTCTGTTGATAGTTTCTTTTGCTGTGTGGAAACATTTACATTTCATGTATCCCTATTGGTCAGTTCTTGGGAATGTTGCCTGTGCTATTGGGGTTCTAGTCAGAAGTTTGTTGCTTATACCTATGTCCTAAAGTGTTTTCCTGTGGTTCCCTTATGTTTTCCTACAGCAGTTTTAGTGTTTTGAATTTTAAATTAAATTCTCAGATCCATATATTTTCTTTCTTTTTTGGGAAACAAGTTTTTAAAGCATTCCTCAAGGAATGTTTCTGGATACCTTGTATGTTTTACTTCTGGGAGGTTTTATTATTTGATTTCTAGCACAGATTCCCAATTATTTTCTGAGTTTTTTGTTTGTTTGTTTTTCAAGACAGGGTTTCTCTGTGCATCATTGATTGTCCTGGAACTCATTCTCAACTCAGGTTGGCCTTGCACTTAGAGATCCACCTGTCTCTGTCCCCTGAGTGCTGGGAGTGAAGGTCTGCTCCACCACCATCTGGCTACTATCTGGTTTTTAAATTGTAAATGCCTGTAGCCATAAAATTTCCTCCTAGAACTGCCCTAGCTATATTTAAATGTCATACTTTCATTTTAACTTGATTTTTATCAACTATTTACTTATTTTGATGAGCACATGTGTATGAGACTGTGCATGTGCATGTGTTTCTTTCTCTGTGTGTTCTATGTGTGTGTGTGTGTGTGTGTGTGTGTAGGTATATGTGCCTGTGTGTATTTGTGGAAGTGTCCTTCTCTATCACTTTCTGCTGTATTTCTTTGAGATAGAGTTTCTTACTGAATTTGGAGTTAGTCTGGAAGCCATCAAGCCACAGAAATCCTCCTGTCTCCACTACTGGGAGAGATGGTTACCATACCTGGCTTCTTATGTGAATGCTGGGATCTGAACTTAGGCCCCCATTCTTGCCCAGCAACTATTCTTATTCAGTGAGCCATCTCTCCAGTCTCTGATTTTGGGAACTTAAAAATTTCCTCCTTGGTTTCTTCAGTGAGGGCGTCATTCATTCTCCAGTACTGCTGTAATTTCTGTGGTTTTTCTTGCTATTGATTTCTAGCATTGTGATCTGATGAACTACACAAGATAATTTTGATTCTTGTATTCATAAGTCTTGATTTGTGGTCTAGACGTTTGTCTGTTGTACAGAAAACCTCACTGGATAATATTCTACAAATGTCTGTTAAATCCATTTGATGTATGATGTAGTTTATCTCTGTGGTTTACTTGTACATTTTCAGTTTGAACAATCTACCTAGAGATGAGAGTAGGGTATTAAAGCTACGCCCTATTAAGGTATCAGGGCCTATATAGCCTCTAATATCCACTAGTGTATTTTTATGAACCGAGGGCCTCTAAGGTTTGATGCATATGTATTTATTTACATTATTATATATTCTTTAAAAAATTTAATATCCAACTATTTATTTATTTCATGTGCATTGGTGTCAAGTCCCCAGGTATGAACTACTGTGTGGGTGCAGGGAAGTGGGTTTTCTATTTAGTTCTGTACCCTATTTTTTGATTGGATCCTTTGGTGTTTTGGAGACTTGCTTCTTGAGTTCTTTGTAAATTTTGGAGATACATATTCTTGATGAATTTATTTCTTTTAAAATATGTGCTCTCTTGGAGGTAACAGATAATTGAATTTAGTTTAAAAGTGAAATCAGCCTGTTTGTATCTTTTTTAGTGAGTTGAAATTATTTGCAATAATGTTATTGTTCAAAGATGTTTGCTAATTCTTCTGATTTTCATTGTTGTTTTATTGTATCATTGTTTTTTACTGTCTTTCCTATTCGTTTTGGGGATTTGTTTATTTATTGTTATGGAACTGTCTTTGTCTCCTGTGTATATAAATATTTCTTCAAGTATCTTCTCTTTTATACTGACTTGGTGATCATGAGCAGCCTTAGCTTGTGATTACTGTGAAATGGTCCTTATTTCCCCATCAAATGTAAATGGTAGCTTTGCTGAATGTAGCACTATTGGGAGATAGTCATTTACTTTCAGGGCTTGAGATATACCATTCCATTCTTTCCTTGATTTGAGGGATGCTAATGAGAAATTGTCTTCACACTGATGCTCCTGACTTTGTGGGTGTGTTGGTGTTCTTTTTTTTTTCAAGACAGAGTTTCTCTGTAGTGCTTTGAAGCCTGTCCTGGCACTCATTCTGGACACCAGGTTGTCCTCAACTCACAGACATCCACCTGTCTTTGCCTCTAGAGTGCAGGAATTAAAGGCTTGCGTCACCAACACCTGCGTGTTGGTGTTTTTACCTTATAGATATTAATGTTGTGTCTTTGCTAAGGCATGTGGCACCACCACCCAGCCTATTTTTGACATCTTAACTATAATATAACATAGAGATGTTCCTTTCTGGTGCACACAATTAATCCCTGCACTGGATGGGGTGCAGTCAGGAGCATCTAGCAAGGTCACCATTGGCTAGATAGTGAGTTCCAAGCTGTCCTAGGTTACAGATGCTGTCTGGGAAAAAAATTGGTGAGGAAGGCTGGTGCAGACCTTTAATCCAAGCACCAGGGAAGCAGAGACAGGTGGCTTTCTATAAGTTAAAGACCAGCCTAGTCTACATAGAGAATTCCAGGCCAGTCAGGGCAACATATACAGACCATGCCTCAAAAAAAATTGTCAATAGTCAAGACCAAACTAATATACCAAACTAATGGTACTTAAAAATGCTACGTATGTCTATAGAGGTATAAAAACAAAACAAAGCAAATCAATACCACGAGCAAGCAAACAAATAATGAACAAGTTCAAAGCTGTCTGTTAACAAAAGAAGAGGATGGGAATTTGTTGGAAGGAGTTCTGTTGCTTTAAAGTCATCTAACATCAAGGAAAGCGTGTTTGTCTACTCAAGAGTTTTCAAGGTTTTTGCTAAGAGTGAGATAATTTGGTTTCCTGGGACTCAAGAGTTAACCCTTGTCAGGTCAGCTGTTTCTGGGGGTTAAACCAGCTCAGTCTTAATCCCTGTGGTCATCAGTCTTCCCTCTCTGTTACTGGCTTTCTTGAGTTCAGCTCAGTGCTTAGCCGTGGGAGTCTGCCTCTTCTTCCATCAGCCATTGAATGAAGGTTCTGTTTCCCAGACTCTCTGGCCATAGGATTGTAGGCTGGCACTCCCCAGATCTATGTCTAAAATCCATATATGAGAGAGTACATGCCATGTTTCTTTTTTTGTGACTGCGTTACCTTACTCAGGATAGTTTCTTCTAGTGCCATCCATTTGCCTGCAAATCTCAGGATTCCATTGTTTTTTCTGCTGAATAGTATTAATTTCCTATTAATATCAATTAATGATGTATTACCTCACACACTATCGTTTGGAATTCCAGAATTTTTATTAAAATATTTTAATATGTTTAAATTAACTAATGGCACAACGAATGTGAAGAAAATGAATCACAGTCACTAACTAAACAAAGAGGAGACACATTCAGTATTCCTATTTCCTCTACAAGATGGTGCTTTTCCTTGTCTGTAGCCATTTTAAGAAGACACAATCTTTTTTTCCCCTTTTATTGAAAATAGGTTCTCTCATACATTATATCCTGATTATAGTTTTCCCTCTCTCTACTCCTCCCTGTTCCTCTCCACTCATCCCCCATCCACTCCTCTCTGTCTCTCATTAGAAAAAAGCAGTGTTCTAAGGAATAACAATCAAAGGCGACAAAATACAATATTAAATGATAAAGAAAAACTATTATACTGAAGTTGAGCATGGCAACCTACCAAGATGAAAAGAGTTCCTAAGAGTAGGCACAAGATTCAGAAAGACACTTGTTCTCATAATCAGGAGTACCATAAAAATACTAAGATAAAAGCTGTAATATATACTCAGAGGACCTGGTGTGGACTCATGTAGGCCCAGTGCTTGCTCCTTCAGTCTCTGTGAGCTCATATGCATCTTGCTTAGTCAATTCAGAGGGCCTCGTTCTCTTGATGTCCTCCATCCCCTCTGGGTCTTACAAATGGCCACAATATTCTCTGAGCTCTGAGAGGAGGGATTTGATGGAGACATCCCTTTTTGACCCTCTCTGCATAATGAAAAGACACAACCCTAAAGCACAGCATGCTAATTGTTGGAAAATATTGCCCTTACCAAGGGATACTTGGTCACAGAGCAGAGACCTACCTGTATTTATGTGGTCCTGGAGTCATTCTGCCTTTGTAGGTGGAGAGGAGAGGGAGGTACTCTGGTCATTAGACTTCAAAGAGATGCTCAATGCACAGTAGAGGGACAAGTGTTTAAATTCAGAGAAAGAGGCTGAATTAATTCTATTCAAGTACCAATCAGGCCGAGATTAGCTACTTGAGTGAAGAAGAGAAAATAGTGGGAACATGAAAGGGAGCATTAGAAATACTCTTTCAGTTGGATTTCTGATTTCCAAAGACTATTTAAAATGACATAAACTAATAGTTTTAAATTTTCTTTCTTTAAAAAATTTATTTAGTTATTTGTTTATTATGTATACAGTGTTCTGTCTGTCTGTTTATATGCCTGCAGGCCAGAAGAGGGCACCAGCTCTCATTACAGACAGTTGTGAGCCACTATGTGGTTGCTGGGAATTGAACTCAGCCATTGCTCTTAATCTCTGAGCCATCTCTCCAGTCCTTAAATTTTCTTTTAAAAGATTTTATGTACATGGTTGTTTTGCCTGAATATATGTCTGCACCCCATGTGCATGCAATACCAGTGGAGGCCAGAAGAGTGCTGAATTCCCTGGAATGGAAATTATAGGGTTTTGAGCTACCATATGGGTCTTGGGACCTAAACCTAGTTTCTCTGGAAGAGCAGTCAGTGTTCTTCACTGATAAGTCATCTCCATAGCCCCATAAGTATATTTGAATAAAAAATTGCAAATAGAAAAAAACAGAAAGAGATTAAAAGTGAATCTGTAAAGATCTGTTAATGCTTAGTTAAATGTACATTAGATACATACTTGAGCCACTGTCTGTCTATACATGTTTTTTATATATATTTATATACACAAATTTGAGACAATAAGTATTTGTCACTTACCTATTTCCAAACGTATATACTTTTACAAAATTTGTTTATTTTTGGCTTATGTGTATGAGTTGTTTGTCTGCATGTGTTTAAGTGCCCTGTGTGCTCCTGGTACCCACAGAGACCAGAACAGGGAGCTAGATCCCATGGAATCCAGCAGAGGGTTCTGGGAACTCTGTAAGAGCAAAGACTTTGTGGCTTTGGAGGCTGTCCTGGAACTAGCTCTTGTAGACCATGCTGGTCTCACAACTCACAGAGATCTGCCTGCCTCTGTCTCCCGAGTCCTGGAATTAAAGTTGTCTGCCACCACTGCCCAGCAAGAGCAAAGACTCTTAATCACTCAGTGGTTTCTCTAGCTCTAATTTTAAATGCTATGAATATATGGTTTTTTAAAACAATTTTTAAAGATTTATTTATTTATTACATATACAGTGTTCTGCCTACATTCCAGAAGACTCAGGACCTCTGGAAGAGCAGTCAGTGCTCTTAAGCTTTGAGCCATCTCTCCAGCCCATGTTATGTATATATGTTAATTCTCTTAATGCATGAATGGGTGAACTTTTGAGAAAAAGGAAATAGATGTGATGGCTAATCTTGGCTGTCAACTTGACTATTTCTAGAATAAACTAAAACACAAACTGCTGGGTACTCCTCTGAAGAATTTCTTGATAAATTATTTGAAGCAGGAAGAACTACTCTAAATATGGGCAACACCTTCTGGGGAAGGCCAGATAAGGCCATGGGAGTTTGAGGCCAGCCTGGTCTACAGAGAGAGTTCCAGGACAACCTAAACAATACAGAGAAACCCCGTCTCAAAAAAAAAAGCAACGCCAAAAAAGTATTTTGAGATTATAATTGCAAAACTTTCTCCTTTCTTTTCCCCTTCCAAATTCTCCCATGTACCCTCTTGCCCTCTTTCAAATTCATGAATCCTTATCTTTAATTGTTAGTACATATATCTATATCCCCAAATATATAAATAACTATATATTTCTATGTAGCCTTAAATGTATACATATATATTCCTAAATAAATAAATACACCCTACTCAGTCCATATGATGTTGCTTGTATGTATAGGCTTTCAGGGTTGGTCATTTAGTATTGAATAATCAATAGGTGTGTTATTCCCTGGGGAAGACTATTTCTCTTGCTCTCATCATCGCTTAGTTTTTTTCCAGTTCTTTATTTAGGGTCAAGACCTTGTAAGCTTTCCTTCATTCATGCTAGCATGTCTATTGGCAATGTCCTTGTTCTCTTTCTCTGTAATTGTCTCTGTCTGTTGAAAACAGAATTTTACTTGATGGAAGGTGAGGACTACACTTATCTGTGGGTACAAGGGTAAGTACTTAGACACTTAAAATATAGATTAATTTTAATATAATTTAAGTATATTTATCTATGTTAATATTATATTTAATATATATGTTCATTCTATCAGTTCTGTTCCTTTAGTGAACACTGACTAATACACTAGGACTCAGAGAGTTTAACTGACTCTTCCAAGATCATCAAGCAATAAATAGCGATAAGTAAATAGGTTAAAGCTCACCAAATATGACCTAACACTCCAATTGGCCGGATGACAATATGGATTCATAGTGGCCTTCATTTTCACATTTTTTTTCATTTAAAAATTTTTGTATTCATGTGTGTGCTCTAGGTGAAGGCCAGAAGATAATCAAAAGGAGCAGTCTCTCTGCTTCTAGTGTGTGGTTCTGGAAATTGAACTCAGATATTCAAGCTTAGCAGCTAGCACCTTTACCTATTGAGCTATGTTATTGACCTCTTCCTTAAAGTCTATGTGAATGAGGGACCATAGGTGTTGATGGCTTCACCATGAACGTGGCTCATGCAGGAAATAAGGAAGGGTTATTTTGCTGTCAAAGGATGTGTGTGAGTGTGCATACATACATAATATACATGTATATATTATGTATGTTTGTGTGAATGTGTGGGTCTGTTTGTTCATTGTGTGTGGGCTCAGTGGTATATTTTCATCGTTCAGAACACTAGAAAGGCCATTTCTATTTCCCCTAAAGGGAATGTGTATTTTGTCAGGCTTATCCATGGGTGAGTTCACGTGACATGAATAGGCAAATGTCTATGATTATATGGAAATGCTCCTGTTAGTTTATCAATGTGACATGGAAAGTGACATGGAGTTAATGGCTTTTATAAAAATTATTTGCAATTCTAGGCACTGACATAGTCACATTTTAAAATAAATTTTGTATTTAGTACCACCATACAACATTAACTACATGCCTACTGTTTAGCACAGGAAACAAACTGAACATTCTACTTAGTTTATTCCAAGGACAAATTTTTGACAAAATACATATTTACATACAAGATTTTAGCTAGCCATGAGTTGCTGTGTGATTGTTCTAACATCTATCATTGGATCTGTTAGCAATGTACCTGAAAATAAAACATGAATATCTGTATCTACAGTGAATGATATGGTTAAATGTTTAAAATGAATGAATATTTTGCAGATAATATGCTACTCTGGGTAAGGTAAGTTCCTTTTTAGAAATTGCTGATAGTGGCTTTATTTCTATAGATCCAGTGCCTTCTTTTCTACAGCCCACTGGAGGGAAACCCCAAAGCAAACTTTCAAAACTGTTTGAAATAATTTGTTTCTTAACCTCTGTAACTGTCCTGTAGGTGGTTGATTGTCCCTTAATTATCAAGACTAAGCAATCTGTATTTAGCTTATAGCAATACTTGTAATTTTAACAGGCTGCAAATAGCTCTATATGCAGCTAGGGAGGTGAGGAGATTGGAGCTTTAGAAACCTCCCTCTTGAGATTGAAGTAAATTCCTTGAATAAAATCACATTTAGTGGAAATGCTTAAACATATTCATCTTCTTGTGGTTGGTAAACATTTCCCAAGAAAAGATACCACTTCAATATGTGTATGCACTTTTAGGTAAGTTTGAAAAAATAAATGTCATTCTTGCTACTAACGTATTTTATGTTCCAAAGAACTTTGTATATGTGCGAACTGCATCCAGCCCAAAGCAAAATGGTCTTTAAAGTCAGGCTGGGAACCTTAAGTGCAATAGTTATTGCTTTCCAAGGTGTAATGTTTATTTTTAGGTATTCTGTCTATCGAGAAACCTTATTTGATATTCAAATGATATTCACTTTATATTCTCTACTTACCCCCAGGACTGATCTACTATCAACACAGTTTTTCTATGTGGCATTTGATTTTGTTTTTTCTTTTGGTTGATTGTGGAAAACACACATTAACAGTGGTAAATACTCCTTGCTGGGGGAATTATTCATAGCTCTCCTAGAAATACAGAATTAAAAATAATTATTCTTTAAGGGCTACATTCAATCTTCAACTATATCTTAAGCTCTAGTTTTAAAAGAGGTAATATAAACTCAAATAGATAAGAAGCAAAAGGCAACTAAATGGTGGTGGGCTCTTCCACACTTGTGCTACATAAATTCATGAGCAGCTCAAAGCTCTGAAGGCAAATAACAGCCCAGTTCTCCGTGGTTGAATAAACTAGGTGGGAACTGTCGCTTCCCAAACTGTATGTTAATGTTTTTCAATTTCTCTGCTGTCTCTTCATATAATTAGTGGCCAATAGTTATTAATTTATTTGGCATTTATTATGCTAATGTTAATTCATGCATATCTAATGTGCCTTAATGAGAATCGGGAGGAATTTTCCAGTATGATGGACTAATTCTAACAGTATTTATGGGGGAGAAAAAGAAAAATTTCACACGTGTCTCTCCACAATTTACTAATTAATTACTCACACTTTGTGATACACACACACACACACACACACACACTGACATCCACATGTGTTTTGTTTTAGTTTTTGTGTTTTGTTTTTTTTCAAGACAGGGTCTCACTGTGTAGCTCTGGGTGACCTGGAACTCACTCTATGCACCAGGCTGGTTTGGAAGTCATAGAGAATTGCCTGTCTTTGTCTCCTAAGTGCTGGGATTAAAGGTGTATGCCACCACTCCCAGGTGCCTGACATTTATGTTAAATGAAAGAGCTGAGGTTAGGCAGAGGCAGGCGGATCTCTGTGAGTTCGAGGCCAGGCTGGACTGACAGCCTCCAAAACAATACAGAGAAACCTTGTCTCGTAAAACCAAAAAAAAAAAAAAAAAAAAAAAAAAAAAAAAAGAAAGAAAGAGCTGAGGTTTGCAGAATGTGCAGTGTCCACAATGGTGCAGACTACAACCCTCATATGAGGGACAAGTGACCCTGAAGACATTCTCTTTGAGCTCTGCTTCTAAGTCACTTTTCACAGGCTGGAACGCTTACACATGGAGGGTGATACCTCTTAGCCCAGAGGCGTCAATGGCGGGAATAAGCACAACTTCCTGAACTTTCTTTCTGAGCTATCTGCTCTTGTCTTCCTCTCTCTTCCCCTTCCCTCCCCCTCCTCTTTTCCCCTCTTTTTCTTCTTTTAAATGCCTCCTCTCCCTCCCCTGTTTCCCTCCCCTCTCCCAACTTCGCTTTGTAGCTGTCTGTATACAGACTGACTTCCGTAAATCAGGAAAATGTGCAACAGCCACTTTGAGCAAAAAGTGGCCTCTTCCTCTTAGGATCATGTACTTGTGGGAGCCTTAGACTGTAACATAAACCATCCATCTTCCTCAGCACCATTTCTAGGCGAGAGACAACCAAATTATTCCCCGTCCGTTACAACTCCCCCTCCCCACCAATGGTGCACAGAGTAACGGAACATCCTCACACCCCTCTCCCTCAGTAAGTTCTTTTTCTTGTTTTTTCTTTTTCTTGTATGAGTGCAATTAACTCTAAGGCAAAACTGGGCAAAGGTGAGTCCAGTCACACTACTTTCTCTTCCCATTCTTCCCTCTTATGATCTTCCATTTTCCAGCTGCAGTCACGTGACACCCCTCTTCCCTGCTTGTGTCCATTCTGCAGTCTGGACAATCTTTTTTTTTAATCACAAAATTCCATGTTTACTATTTCCAACTGTGCCTGTTGAGTGTCTAGGTGGCTTAGATTGGAACTCAATTGAGAATCTTTGATCAGGATACCAGCTGGGGCTGGGATTTCTGCTCATGCCCTCTCCAAGTTTGTATAGTCAATGAGACTCTTGGCACCATGGCTCTTTAAGAGAGAGGGTCTCTAACTTTTAGGCTCTTTTATAGTTGGACCTGAAATGTGGCCACAAGGGCTCATGTAGTGAAAGCTTGGTCCCTAGTGCAGTGATGTTCATAAGTGTGGCTTCTGAGAAACAACTGGATCATGAAGGCCTTGACTTCAACAGTGGATTAGTTTTTTGATGGACAGGCTATGAGAACGTGAGGAAAACTAAGGTAGTAGGATTTAATTGAAGGGAGTAGATCCATGGCAGCCTACCCTTGGGATTCATGCAATGTAGTCTGGACAATCTTGATTCTTTAGAGTTTCTAGGATATTGAGCTAATTCTTGTGGTGGTCTTTGCTTTTTGTCTTGTTTTATAGTTTATTTTAGGGTTGATTTATGGGAATTGTGTTTTGGCGGATCATATTTCTCCATTTCCCCAAGATCAAGAGGGGAATCACGTCCAGGTTTATTAATAGCTACCAAGGAAAGCAGGATGGGGACTGGAAAGACCGTTCAGTCTGGCTAAGTTCTTGCATTGCAAGGTTGAGTATCTTAGCTCACACCCCAAGTAGAAACTAGGTGTGGTGCTATGTGTTTAATGCCCTTGCTCCAGGGAGCTGCAGACAGGTAGACCTCTGAGCTTATTAGTCAGGCAGTCTAGCCTGTTGTTGAGTATCAGGCTAGCTCAAAAAGGATGGTGCCTGAGGAAAGACAATGCCCCCGCCTCTCCCCACTCACTGATGAAGCAGGGTTTTGTGGCTCAGATGTGGAGCATTTACTCTACAAGCCAACAACACCCCACCTAAACCCAAAACATAAACAATAAAAACCCACCAAAAAGTAAAACAAAGAAAGCCATGTTAGAGCCTATGGTGCAGACTCAGGGAAGAGTACACTAGTGTCCTTTTCACAAGCATCTCATGAATTTTGGGAAGGACAATGGTGGACAGGTGAGGACCAATGCTCATCTCTCTCCTGACCCATCATGGAAAAGACATCTAGTAAGTCCTAAGATAGAATACACTTCGGAAAATAAATAACTAGAAATTGCCCTTGCTGAAAAAACAAAAGGGGGTGGGGTGGAATCTGGTTTGAAATTAGAAAGAAGCAGCAGGTTGAAACATGGAAAATAAAGCCAGACTGTACCCTCAAGCAGAGAAGCTTTATCTGTCTTTGCTGTTGTGAACAGACAAGCTTTCTTATTGGCTAATCCTGTGCAGAAATAGGAAATGAGTCCCTGAGGAGAGTGGGGTGCTTTGCAATGGAGTTTGGTAATGGAAAAGTCCATTAATAAAGTTTTGTAGGCCATGCCAACAGATATCATTGTAGGATCTCAACTTCCTCTATAAATACAGTTCCAGGCTGCAGTGCACATGTGTGTGATCTGAGTTGGAGCATTGGGGTCACATAATACACAGCTTAATGTGGTCTTAGTAGTGGATGTTTATCCTTTGCCTATGTACTTAGGCTATTCCATTCCATTTTTTTTAAATGTTCAACTATTTTTCTCTTTTAGAATACATGGATAATAATGGAGCCATGCTTTTCAAGGCTAACCTGGGGTCTCTGTCTCAAAAAAAAGGAGAGAAAATTGTCAGGCAATATCTAATGGAAGATGCTTTATAGGTATTTTAATAAAAATGAACTTTGAAGTGGTGGTTGATTAGAGGTAGGATTCAGCAAAACTTCTTCAATGGGAAGCTATGATAAAGCAGTGACAATTGGGTACACTTATGTCTTCTTACTTCTTTTATGGTGGGAACAAATTTCTGACAAAATGTCTCTGTAAACACAAGATGCTAGTTAGAAAGTTAAAATAAAAATATATTTTATAGATATGATATATATTAGTTATATACATGACATGTACATTTTATAGATATGATGCATATACTTTTGAGGTGGTTAGAATATTGTTATATTGGATTTAACATAATATAAGCAAAAATATACAAGTAAAACATAGCATAATATAAACATAATGAGTACCCTTCCTTCCCTTAGATTTACACTATGAGAATTGAGGAGGATGTATAGGGTCACAGCAGACAGGATGACTTGTTGAGAAGACTCTGACCTGTGTAGGTTTAGTTATCCCAGAAACTGGAAAAATCAAAACAACAATGCCAACAACCCTCTGAGCTGTCAGTATGAAGCTGCCTGTCAGACCTAGGGTCAGATCAAAATGCAAATATTAGTACTTTAAATACTTCTGCTGCAGTGCAGCAAAAGAGAGAGAAACAGCTCAATAATGCACACTGCAGGGAACAGGGACGACAAATGCCTTTTCAATTTTCTGGAAGTTCCATAAGAGGAAAACACACTCCAGTAAATTAGGCTTTTACTAGACCAGGTTTGCTTTTTCATTTAGGAAGCAGAAGAGAAGATGAAATCTCTCCCCATTTCATTTGCCCTGATAGCTTTCAATGAAGAAAAGTACTTTTTGATTATCACTTTCAGTCACGGTAGCGTCCCTGCCCTGTGACACACCGGGCCCATCCTCTGCTGGTGTCAATATATCACAGCACACTCCCTTCATGTTTAAAACTGGCTTTGTTTTAAAACTACTATATCAAGTAGGTATAATTTGGGATGTTACTTTCCTAGCCCCAAAGCCTTCCATTTGAGTGGAAATGCCTGCCGAACGGAATTATAGTTGTTTAAGTATTTGGTCCTAGCCTGCATGGAGACTCAGGCTTTGCATTTTCTTTCGGTTTCCTTGAGGCTTGTGCTTCCAACATAAGTGATCTTTGGTGGGGATTGATGTTTATCTAGACCATAGGAATATGGAGTTTTATGAAAATTGATACAAGAAAAGCTACGAATTGTCGGATGGCTCCGCCTCTGGCTGAGTTTGAATTCTGCGCGCGCAGTCCAACAGCAGCCATGGGCTGTTACTGTCCTCTCTCCCGCGTGAGGAGGGTGGAGGCTCTGGATTCTTGACTGCTTGGAGCATCTGCCATGAAAAGTGAAGCACTAGCAGAGGAGTCCGTCGTATGCCTCCAGGAAGCTCTGATTGACCTTCGGGAACTATGGGAATTAATTGGGATTCCAGAGGAACAGCAATTACACAGAACCGAGGCTGTGAGGAAGCATATCAAGGGTCTTCTGGGTAGGATGATTGCTGAAGAGGAGAGCCTGAGGGAACGGCTTCTCACAAGCGTATCCATCTGTCAGAAGGAGCTCAGTACCCTGTGCAGTGAGTTACAAGTGAAGCCATTTCAGGAAATAAAAGAAACAACTGTCTTGCAACTAGAAAAAGATTTGCACACTCAAGTAGAATTGATGAGAAAACAGAAAAAGAAGAGAAAGCAGGAACTTAAGTTACTCCAAGAACAAGACCAGGAGCTCTGTGAAATCCTTCGTATGCCTACGTACGATGTGGATAGGGCCTCTGTCCCCACCTTAGAAGAGCTGAACCTGTTCCGATAACATGTGGTAATTTTGAGGGAAACAAAGGAATCTAGGCATGAGCAGTTTGTCAACATTAAAAGACAAATCATATTGTGTATGGAAGAATTAGAACACACTCCTGATACAAGCTTTGAAAAAGATGTAGTGTACGAAGATGAAAGTGCCTTTTGTTTGTCATTGGAGAACATCGCAACACTACAGAAGTTGCTATATCAGCTGGAAATTAAAAAGTCAAAAAATGAAGCAGAGTGCGAAGGGCTCTGTGCTCAGATCTGAGAGCTCTGGGACAGGTTACAAATACCTGAAGAAGAGAGACAACCTGTGGCTGCGATTATGACAGGGTCAAAAGCCAAAGTTAGGAATGCGTTGCAATTAGAAGCGGACCACTTAGAAGAACTGAAAATGCAAAACATACAGCAAATGATTGAGACAATTCGAGTGGAGCTGGCTCAGTTCTGGGAGTAGTGTTTTTATAGCCAGGAACAGAGACAGGCGTTTGCCCTGTACTATTCTGAGGACTACATAGAAAATCTGCTTCCTCTTCATGATGCTGAGATTAGACGGTTAAGGGACTATTATGAAGTTCATAAGGAACTATTTGAAGGTGTCCAGAACTGGGAAGAGAGCTGGAAACTCTTCCTGGAGTTTGAGAGAAAAGCTTCAGATGCAAGTCGGCTTACAAACCAAGGGGGAAACCTTCGAAAAGAAGAGAAAGAACGAGCAAAGCTCCAGAAAACACTCCCTCAGCTGGAAGAGGAATTGAAAGCACGGATTGAAAAGTGGGAACAAGACCAGTCAATGGCATTTGCGGTGAATGGGCAGACATTCATAGAGTATCTTACAGAACAATGGGAATTACATCGGTTGGAGAAAGAAAGAGCCAAACGAGAAAGACAACTAAAGAACAAGAGACAGACAGAGACAGAGATGCTCTATGGCAGTGCTCCCCGGACACCTAGCAAGAGACCAGGACTGGCTCCCAGCAAACCTGGCAAAGTATGCAAGATGCACACTACCATCCTGTCCAGTGCTACACCCAATAGCAGCACTCTGCCTCCCTTTGGTGGAACAATGTACCGTCCCTCTGTATCCCCACTACCTCCTTCAGGCAACAAGTCAGTAGTCACTTCTATGTGCTCTGGAGCTGCCCACCTCAGGGCCAACAAGGAGAACATGGAGCTCAATGGCAGCATGCTGAGCCATGGGTACTCTGGTTTGACACTCCCCTCTCCAGCACAGCTGCAGCATTGAAGCCTATTGCCAGCATCTATTCTGAGTTTCGAAGGCCCAATTCCTCTCTGACAGCTTCACTGTTGGGCTTCAGCAAGAACTTTCAAAGGCTTCCAGAGCTGACGCTACTTCTCGAATAGTTCAACCACCATCCAGTCCTGAGACTCCTTGACCAGTTAGCCAGGTGTGGCTTCCTGTGCCTAGACTGGACTGACTTATATAGGGGTGACTTTATAGTTTTTCTTCAGCTTAAATGTTTGAAACAACCTTGGGCTGGTTCTGCTACCATGAGCCTAACTTAAGACATGAGTGCAACAGATGAAAAGCCCTCATAGATGTAGTGGGTTCATAGAGACACCTTCAAATCTAGTTATGATTGTTAGTACAAATTTTAGCATCTGCTACCTAAGTTTTTTTCTCTATCCCATAATTTTACTTAAAGAGTAATCAAGGGGTTGTCTCATTTCACTACTGTATTGGAAAATGATTGTGTCCAGTCATGGGATATTAATTAGCAATTAACATCTTTACAAAAAAAACTTTGTTTAGGGACATTCAATTAAAGCTATAGCTATGATATTTGATTTTACCCAGAGGCCTGTGCCCCATGCCCTGCACTATCCCAATGAGAATTTCTTGTGTTCCAGCATTTGAGATGGCTTGACCTGCTGCCAAAGAATAGCAGTAACAGTTGTTTATATAGTGTAATCTCTTTATGAAGTATGTGTGAATGAACACACATGCTTGTCTGACCTGTTCAGTTTCTCTCCAGTCTCCCATCCCTGTGCTAACTATGCCTAGTTCTATTCTCTGTAGTTGACAACCAAACGGAGAGGCTATCTGGGTGGGTTGGGCCATTTTTGTCAAGGACATCATCAACTTTGCACATGCAAAAGGAAGTGTTCCCATAATCACATCCACAAGGCTCTTTCTTTCCTACCCAGATGATCACTACTTTTCCTAAAGCACTATTATTTATTCTCTGCCTGTGCCAGCTCTGTCAACACATTAAATTAGTCTTTAAAACTTGAAAAAAAAAGAAAAGCTACGAGGAAAAATAAGTCTGGGGTTTTCATCAGCAGTAATCTTCAATTTTAGGAGTGGACTAGCCACAGGGTGACTTCTAGAAGCCAGTTGTAAGTGTGCACCTGTTTATTCTATACCTCATTAACCATTTGACAAGAAGCCAAGCAACCAACCAACCAACCAAACAACAAACAAACCAGGTCAGGGGAATCCAAATATTTCCAAACCCCTGCAATCATACAGAAAATCAAAGTGAAATATGAAACTCTGATCTCCAAGCCTGATGGGGGGAACATATTCATTACTTTATTTATGTTTAAGGACATTATTTATTCTTTGACAATTTCATACATGTATACAATGTATCTTGATCATTTTCATATCCCACTGTCCCTTCCATCTTACTCTGCCCAGACAACCCCCTATATGTCCCTCTATCAACTTCATGTCCTGTCTTTTTTAAAATGTAAACCACTGAGTCCAATTACT
Source organism: Mesocricetus auratus (assembly GCF_017639785.1). Taxonomy (NCBI): domain Eukaryota; kingdom Metazoa; phylum Chordata; class Mammalia; order Rodentia; family Cricetidae; genus Mesocricetus; species Mesocricetus auratus. The sequence goes on from NW_024429192.1 coordinate 44,182,475, forward strand.
GTTGCCTACTTATTATTTATTTATTATAAAATATTTTATTCACTGTTTGAATATTTCATATATGTGTACAGTGCATCTTTGTCACATTTACCCTCTGCTACTTTACTCCCAGCTCTCCCTAACACATCTTCCTCCCAACTTCATGCTTTTTTCTTTAAACTTGTTTTTAGCCCACTGAGTTCTGCTTATATGCTCATGGGTATGGATGATCCACTGAAGCATGAGCAATCTACCAGGGTCACGCCTTGACATAGTGTCATTGTCAATTCGGACAAACTTAGAGTCACCTATGAAGAAGGAACCTCAGTGAAGAATTACTCAGGTCAGATTGGTCTGTGGCCATGCTTGTGTGGTATTTTATTAGCTGCTCATTGATTAGGGGCACTGAGACTATTTGGAAGGTGCCAACCTTATGCAGATGAGTCTGAACTGTGTAAAAAAGCTAGCTAAGCAAGCCAGGAAGCAGGATTTCTCCCTGGTCTCAGTTTCATGCTCATCACTTGAATTCTTGCTTGCATCAGCTTTGCTCTATGAAGTGCCATAACCTGTAAGACGAAATAAATCCCCTTTTCCTAAATAGCTTTGTTTATGGTGTTCATCAGAGCAACAGAAGCCAAACTAGAATACCTTCCCCAAAGAAAAGTGACCCTCCCTCCTCTGGTAGCTATCAGCTGCCAGTGGCTCCTCAGGTATGGGAGGGGCCTTAGCAGACTTTCCCTGACACATGCTGAATTTGTTTTAATTGACTTAAGCTTGTGCAGGTCTTGTGCAAATCATCACAGGGGCTATACATTTGAGTGAATCAGCAACACCGTGCACTCTTTTCCATCTTCTGGCTCTTGCATTCTTGTTGTCCACTTTCCTGCAATGTTCCCTGAATCTTGTATCTGTGGGTTGGGGCAGGTGGCTTACTCTTGGTACTTTAAATAGTTAGGAGTCTCTGAATTAGCCACCACCCTCTGCAACAAGAAGCTTCTCCTAGGTTGAGCGCAGCTTTGCTATATGCATGCAAACAGACAAATCCAGAACAGTTAGACAGCATGAGCATTTAGCAAAATTACAACAGTATTCTCCTTACGGCCTATGACCTTCCTAGCTTTGGGTTTCGAGCATGTTCACAGTACCAGACATGAATTGCTTCCTCTGGAGCAAGCATCAAATCCAATAAAGAAACTGGTATTTTATCCCCATAAACAGCCTCACCACTATTGTACTGGGAAGCACAACTTGCCTGGCTAGTTGGTATTATATCACACAGGGTTCAGTACTGTGTACGACTGTAGTGTCTTTTATTATTCCCCTAGCAGCCTGAATAGTACCTTCTAGTACTATGAAAGCTAGCAGGCAGAGAGAAGGTGATATTAGTTTCCTGGCCAGTTTAAGCCTGATATCTCTGTGTTCTGCAACCAAAGTGTGTTGTGTCTTTAGCAATAGGATCTTACAGTCCATTAGAGTGCACAACCAAAAACAACGGCAATAGTTTGTGTTGTTTTGGGTGCCCCTTGGGCCTCCATGACCAATAACTCATAGGGAAGTAACCTTGGCTTTGTGCTGAGATTTTCACTTAGTACCACTATTTTTTTGCAGTTACTAGCAGTGGGATTTTCTATACAAACATATTTAGACACCTAAGTACAGTCATGATAGGTTAGGAACTGGCGTTATTGACTACGACTCTTTCACAGTCAATATTTGGGACCCTGGTTTAAAAGAGACAGAATAACTCACTTCAGTGCTGACTGTGGCACTAGCAGCTCTATTTTCTTTGTGGTCTGTGCAGAGAACACTAGGAAAGTAGAGGAACAATGCCCAGTTCAAAGGACCAGCAGCACCAGCCCTGAATGGAGACTCTTACACTCACGGCTGGCAGGTACCTGTTGGTTACATACAGTGTGAGAAGACTCAGAAGTTGGGAACATAACTCTTTCCCCTCATTGGTCATAAGACAGTATAGTATTAGAGGGACTAGAAAGATGGCTCAGTGGTTAAGACCACTAGCTGCATTTCCAGGGGACCTGGGTTCGATTCACAGCACTCATATTGTAGCTCACCACAGTCTGTAACTCTAGCCCCAGAGGATCTAATGGCCTCTTCTGGCCTCCTTAGACACTAGGTATACATATGGTGTGCAGACATGTGTACAGGTAGAATACTCATATACAAAAAATACATAAACAAATTGATAAATAAGGTACTAGAAATGAGATAATTTGTGGAATGTTTTTTAAGTTCTGAACTTTTATTAATAAACAGGAATTTAAAAAAATCACACTTCCTGCTTCAAAATTTCCTCAGTCAGTTTCTTCATTGAAACTTTCAACTAATAAAAGTCACTCAGAGATGGATCAGCTAGCTAGAGGGCTAAGAAAGTCAAAGCTCCCATTGCTGAGCCTGGTGGCCTGAGATGGATGGGTCCCACATGACACAGGGAGCGAACAGACTCTGGACTTCTGACTTTCATGGGAGGCATGATGTTTTCTGCACATCCACACACATACGAGCACACAGTATAACCGGGCATTGATGGCGCATGCCTTTAATCCCAGCACTCGGGAGGCAGAGGCAGGTGGATCTCTATGAGTTTCAGGCCAGCCTGGTCTACAGAGTGAGTTCCAGGAAAGCCTCCAAAAAACAACACAGAGAAACCCTGTCTCGAAAAACCAAACAAAACAATAACAAAAAACAAAAAGCAAGCACACAGTGTAAATAAACATCCATTTTTTAAGTGTTGGTCAGTGATAGCTAGCTGATACCCTCCAGCTGGTAAAAAGACTTCATTTTTCTTTTTCTTTTTCTTACTAAGTGTCCAATGGCCATCAGATAGCACGAACTTTTTATCCATAACATCTGGGTCTCTCCTGTATTAGCTTTTCTGGAGTCTCACCTTTAGACCTGGGCTTGACATGGAAGAGGTGGGTGTTAGCTGGAGGTCAGAATTTGAATGCACCAGGTCAGGTCTGTTTCTGAGCCACCTGTTCTCCCAGAACGGGAATCGGTAGGGACGGAGATAGAGTGGGAGCTTCTTTGCTCCACCCCCATCTGTTTGCAGTTGTGGAGTGACCCAAAGGCAACTCGAATTTTCATTATGCCTGTTCAGTGGAGCTTAGTGGCTTGTCATTTCCTGCCTCCTTCCTGTCTGGGCTGTAGATCCCACAGTGCCACATTTGTTTCACTGATGACTCCAATGCCAGCTGTCATAATGTCATCTGATAAAACATAATCTGGCTTTTGATTGCAGCAGCAGATGCTGCTATTATCTGATTACTTCAGATGTATTTCGAAGGGATACATTTGCTCTTGGTCTAATTCTCCCTGCTTTGGTTTTCCTAACATCCTGAGGTCACCCTGCTGCTCAGGGCCAAGGTTTCCTATCAGTGTGTAAATGCTCCTCAGGGACAGGGAAGGACACAGCAAACCAAACTTCTGGAGTTTAGACACCCTCCCCCATTCTTCTCTATGACAGTCACAATGCTATTTCTATGGGAGAAAAACTGGAGGGTGTTGAGCATTCCCTTGCAATTTTCTCTCTATGAAAGCTCAGCCACACCCAAGTTTCCTGGTTGTATTGCAAATGAGCTGACTCCTAGGCTCCAGCTACATTTCTGTGTTTGTACAGCCTGCATTGAGATCCAAAAGCTCAGGTGGGCTCTGTCTGCCTCTGATGTTTTAGACTTTTCCCTCCCGGTTTCAATGTGGGGAAATCTAGCCCAAATAGATGATAGGTGACATTTTTTTAGCAGTATGAAATTTTCCCATAGCTCAAAGAGAAATTAAGAACGAATAACCATTATTGTACAGCAAATAGCACAACACAGAAGCATTTAGCAAGCAGATAAGCTATTATTGAGACTTCTGTCTTACATCTGACTTTATCAAGTGTTCAGAACTCATTCCTGTGCTTTGCTCCGCCATTTCCTTTACAGCATCCTACTCTATAATATAATAATTGATGGAATGGAGACATTGCTCATTGAATCTGCAGCTGGACATGATAACAATATAGAAAATCAACTAATTTCCTGGATTTACAGAGCAATGGCAATGGGGTAGATGGGAATGTCAGAAGATATGGAAATTGGATTGGGTAATGAATATGAAACAAAAGAATCATGGCTTTGTAGAGAAGAGGCCAGGAAAATGTAAATGACATATATAAAATTAGGGTAATCCCATGAATGCAGTTAGACTTCAGAAGTACAAGAAATATCTTTATTCTTCCAGATATGAGGCTAGAAACTGCTTAGAAATTCTTGTTATAGGACACATTTATTTGTGTTACTACAGATGCCTGAAAAATAAAAAAAATGATGAGATTATTAGACACAATAATATTTTGTGGTGGGAAGGCAGAATTTAACGGATTGGCTGGCAGAGTGCCTGATTTGTGTATAAAATCAGGTGTACTTGTTAATTGGACACATTTTCTATATGATCCCTTTTATAGCATGCCTGGAGTTGCAATCTAAGGAATCTTCTTCTAGAATTTTATTTTACAATAATTTCAGATTCATAAAAAGTTTTTAAAAGCAGAGTTCCACATATCCTGCATCTAGATTTCTAAAATGTCACACTATTTTGCTGCATTCACTCATTATCCTCTTTTCTGCCTCCATGTTAATTCTAAACGTCTCAGCGCACATTTCAGTGATCATCCATTATTTTAGACATGAAACTATCAAAATCAGAAAACAAAATGATGACTATAATTGTATAATGTACACGCCTTAATCCACTTTCCTCACTACTAATAACAAAATGCAATCTTTTTTTTAAATTTCAGAATTCGACACTTGATCACAAATTTCTTGAAACTTGGGGCTTTTTTAGCCTCGACACTTATAAACATCTTATGATGACACTGTATTTTTGTTAATACAAAAAATATCCATGACTATGCTGGGAGAAAGAGAGGGGGAGAAGAGGAGGGGAGAAGAGGGGGGGGAGAGGAGGACATGGGGGAGCAGAGCAGGAAGGTTGAGTCGGGGGAAGAATAGAGGAGAGCAGGATGAGAGATACCATAATAGATGGAGTCATTATAGGTTTGAGGATAAATCTGGCACCATTGAAATTTCCAGGGATCTACAAGAATGACACCAACTGGCAATCTAAGCAATAGTGGAGAGGCTACCTTAAATGCCCTTCCCTGATAATGAGATTGATGACTACCTTAAATGCCATCCTAGAGCCTTCATCCAGTGGGTGATGAAAGTAGAGGCAGACACCCACAGCTTAACATGGAACTGAACTTCTGGAATCCAGTTGCTGAGAGGTGGGAGTGATGAGCAAAGGGGTCAAGACCAGGCTGGAGAAACCCACAGAGACAGCTGACCTGAACAAGGGGGGAGCTCATGGACCCCAGACTGATGGCTGAGAGGCCAACATTGAATTGATCCAGAACCCCTGAACGTGGGTGTCAGTGAGGAGACCTCGGCAATCTTTGAGGCCTCGGGTAATAGATCAGTATTTGTCCCTGGCATACAATGGACTTTGGGAGCCCATTCCACATGGAGGGATGCCCTCTCAGCCTGGACACATGAGGGAGGGCCTAGGCCCTGCCCTGGATGATATGACAGACTTTGGAGATCCACCATGGAGGGCCTCACCCTCCCTGGGGAACAGAGGGGGGGGGTGGGGTGGAGAGTTGGGAGGCTGGTGGGAGGTGGGGGAGGAGGGGAGGGAGAGTGAGCTGGGACTGACATGTGAAGTAAGCTTGTTTTAATTTAAATAAAACAATTAAAAAATCCATGGCTAGGTCTGACATTCTCGTAGGCAACTCTAAAACCGTGTTGGTTTGTTAATGGCTTCTCCTATTTTTTTCCTTTTCGAGTTCATTCAAGTGTCCATGTTAGAGCCATGTCAAGTGTTTGAAGTATTATCTGCCTGTATCACATACAAACTTGCTTTCCTTTACTGATTTTATTTTTTCACTGAGACAAATCTCCTGCATCCTATGCTTGCCTCAAGTTCACTGTGTAGGTGAAGATGGCCTTGAACTCTTGATCCTCCTCCCTCTACTTTTCAAGAGCTGTGATTAGAGGCATGTGCCACTATACCTGGCTTAATGAATACTAGGAAGGTTTTCCAACAACTAAGTTAACATCCTCAGATCCCTACATTCATGATTGGAATTTCTTGGGCCATTGAGATGACTCAGTGGGCACAAAAATACTTTTGTGCAAGCCTGACAATCCGAGTTTGACTTCTGAAATCCATGGTGGAAGGAGAGAACTGATTCCAGAAGGCTGTCCTCAGACCTCCATATACACACCATGGTATGTGTCCTCCCGTATTCACCCAAAAATCATGTACACACACACACACACACACACACACTCACACTTAAGGAAGTAATTTTCTCTCTGCACTTAGTCCATTCTTTTTTGTCTATAAATTGTGATGAAGCTGTTCTGTTATGCACTAGAAAGCTGACAGTATTGGTGCTTCAGTTTAATGTATGATGGCAGAAGATGGCTACTCCTGAATGAGCAACTAAAGCCCTTCCAATGGCCTGAGCAGCAGGCCAGCTTCTGGTCATGTTGATGCTCTCAGCTCCCAGCCCCCATGAGAGTGCTGTGGAGGTAGACCCAGGTAGATGTGTACTTGAAGTGGAACTGTAATAACTCAGGTTTAACCTGATAGATAGGCTGCTAACAAGTGAGCCAACAGCATCCCAGAGGAGGGTGTTGTCTTCACTGTCAGGTCAGGAGAAAAAAAAAACCACAAGACAACAAACAACAAACAATAACAACAACAAAAAACCCCTCTATAATCCAGAGGAAGACAAAAGATTTTCCAGAGCTACTCCTACACAAGTATCCTGGGGAAGAGAGTACAGCCAAAATGCTAACACAAGGTCATAACAAGAGCTCATGGTTTAGCCCTCAACAACTGGCCGCTTGGATTTCTTTTAAATGGGCTATGCTCATTACAAGGGCTGTTGTGCATGTAGTTTTCATTCTAGAAACATTTTCCCAATCTCATTTAATTGTCCTATTATTCTTTTTGTTTGCTTTGTTTTGAGGTATGCCCTGATTATGTGGCCCAGGTTGGCCTTGACTCACAGGCCTCTGGTCTCTCCTTTTAGGGAGCTGGGATTACAAACATGTGCTACAGCCTCAGACAAAGGTGGAACTTGTTCAGTTTCCCTGACTGTTAGATTCATTTACTGATTGCTAGACAGCTTATTAAAATGATTCAGTGCCCCATAATTAGAGTAAAACTGATTGAGGGCTGTATCTTACAGTAGACACATTCCATAAATGTCAGGGGCTGTGTTACATTACTTGACCCAAATCTTCAAGTTAAACAGACTAACCAACACACAGTAGGATATATATAATATATATTTTATTTAGACTTGAAAAAAATCCCAAACCAAATATATGTTATACAAAGTGATCAGAACTTCTGGCTTTATAATCTTTATAAAGTTGGTTTTCTTGACAATTTCATGAATTTACATAATGTTGGTCACATTTGCTCTTCTATTGTTTTTCTTCCACTTCTACAGAACCCTCTCTTATTCTCCACAAGTGTCCCTTCTTCTTTAATTCTGTGTGTGTGTGGGTGTGTGTGTGTGTGTGTGTGAGAGAGAGAGAGAGAGAGAGAGAGAGAGAGAGAGAGAGAGAGAGCGCACAAGAGGGAGGGAGGGAGGGGTGAAAGGGAGAGGGAAAGGGAGAGGGAAAGGGAGAGAGAGGGAGAGGGAGAGACCCACTGGATTTTGAGTTTCTTGCATTAGACTTTATTTACTGGAATCCATATGGGCAACTTACCAGTGGCTACAGTACTAAAGAAAACAACTCTTCCTTCCCCAGCAACCATTAGCTGCCAGTAGCTTTTCAGGTAAGTGCACAGCCTCATACATCTGTAGTGGGCAACCACAGAGACTGTGAGTTCATGAATGTGATGAGTTCATTCTGTGTCCAGAAGACAGCATTTCATAGCTTCACTCTGGTCCTTTGACTCTTACATTCTTTCTTCCACGATGTTCCCTGATCTTGTGGGTGTGATACAAACATCCCATTTAGAGTTTAGCATTGGACAGTTACTCTTTCTCTGCACTCTGACAAGTTAAGAGTTTCTTCATTAACCACTACATTCATTGGGGTTACTATTGCTTGAGGAGGAAAGGGTCTTTTTGGCTTATGCTTCCACATCACTGCTCATTGTGGAAGAAGTCAAGATAGGAACTCAAGCAGAGTAGAAACCTGGAGACAGAAGTTGATAGAGTCCAGGCAGAAATACTGTTTACTGACTTGTGCCTCATGGCTTATTTCCATCACTTGTTTTATATTTTTATTTACCTATTCATCTATCTATCTATCTATCTATCTATCTATCTATCTATCTATCTTGTGGTTTTGAGATAGTCATGTGTCACCCAGGTAGGTCTCACACTTACTATGTAGCTGAGGCTAGTTAACCTTGACATTCTGATCCTCTCATTTCACATCTAAAGAAATACCTCTCTATTCAGGTGTTGCACATAATTTTCTTTAAGAATGTGTATTGAAGTTGGGTATGGCAGAGAAACCTGTAATCCAGGCATTCAGGAAGAGAAGGCAGGAGGGTCGCATATATTTTTGCCAGCATTTATTTTCATACAACCACTGAGAAAAAAAAAACTTCATTAAGTCACTGTTACCTCATAGTTGATGGAGAAATTTGATCTAAATGGTGTTTACTTATGCTTTAAATTTTTAAAATTAATTAACTTAAATTGTTTTGTATCAGAGTGTGCATGGTATATGTGTGTGTGTGCGTGTGTGCACACGCTTACTAGGACATTCATGTGGAGTTCAGGAGACAATGGGAGTATATTGTCTCTTTCTACCCTAAAATGGTCTGGAGATCAAACCTAGATCACCATGCATGTCAAGCCATTTCCTCAACCCTAATTTAATTTCTTCTTCTTCTTCTTCTTCTTCTTCTTCTTCTTCTTCTTCTTCTTCTTCTTCTTCTTCTTCTTCTTCTTCTTCTTCCTCCTCCTCCTCCTCCTCCTCCTCTTCCTCTTCTTCCTCTTCCTCTTCCTCCTCCTCCTCCTCCTCTTCCTCTTCCTCTTCTTCTTCTTCTTCTTCTTCTTCTTCTTCTTCTTCTTCTTCTTCTTCTTCTTCTTCTTCTTCTTCTTCTTCTTCTTCTTCTTCTTCTTCTTCTTCTTCTTCTTCTTCTTCTTCTTCTTCTTCTTCTTCTTCTTCTCCTTCTTCTTCTTCTTCTTCTTCCTCTTCATGTTTTCTCTGTTTAGCTCTGGCTGTCTTGGAACTTACAGGTTGGGCTGGAACTCACAGACATCTACCTGCCTCTGCCTCCTGAGTGATGGGATTAAAGACATTCATAACCACCCTCCACCCGAGGTTTAATTTTTAAACTAGCTTGCAAAGTAGCACATTTCCTTATAGGATTTTTATATATACTTATTTTTATTTAACCTTGTCCCCACCTTCTCCTGTCCTCCAGTTCCCTACCACCATCCCTCTTATATTCTCCCACCCCCAGTGTTCTCCCTTCATTATCATAGCACATGTATTCTATTATATTCTCCTACCCCTCTCCCTCCCCTAAGACTCTTGGATACTCATTGGATAGTCGCTCTAATCTTTTTCCAATATATTTTACCAGTGCATATTTCTAATAATCATGTGAGGAAGGCTGACACACAGTGAAGAAGTCTTGTGGTGTTTTGAATGAGAAATACCCATCACAGGCTCAGGTATGTGAACATCTTCACTAGCTGGTGGTGCTGTTTGTGGGATGTTACGGAACCCCTCGGAGGTGGAGCCTTGCTAAAGGAAGTAAGCCACTGGGCAGGGCTTTGATACTTTCATGGCTTCACCCCACTTCCAGTTTGCTCTGTCTGCTTGGTGTTTGGTATTGAGGATGTGATTGCTCAGCTTCCTGCTCTGACCACCTGCTTCCATGCTTCTCATCCCATCATGGACTTCCCGTCTGGGCTGTAAGCTAAAATAAACTCTTTCTAAAGTTGCTTTCAGTAAAGTTTTATCACAGCAACAAAGAAGAGACTAAAAAAGATCTGTTTGAGTGTCAGGCTTCTTTCTGTCTCTCTGAAAACTTGAAGGCTTTTCAAGGAAGTGCTTATAAATGAAGCCTATGGTCTTGATATGTTAAGGACCAGAATAGATGTGGGGTTTTGTGTGTGGTTATTCGTGGGTTTGGTAAATAGCTAGCTCCATTTCCTTCTGCACTACAGTCTTTAAAGATTTTAGTACACTTATTTTTACATTAATTAGATAATTGTGTGTGTGTGAGAGAGAGAGAGAGAGAGAGAGAGAGAGTGTGTGTGTGTGTGTGTGTGTGTGTGTGTGTGTGTGTGATGACTCATCTGTGCTAGGATATAATGTGGAAGTCAGACAATAGTGGAAATCAGTTGTCTCCTTCCTCATGTGGGTCCTGGGGATCCAATTTAGCTCTTTAGTGTCAAGTGCCTTTGTCGGCTGATCTATGCTGCATCCTTAAACTCATTAAAATAACAAGATTTTATCCACAAAAATTATTCAAAATCTGTGGTACTGCTAGCAATCACACTGTTCTTCTTTTCTATGTTTTACTCAACAATTTGTCATAGAAATGATATGTTAATGGGCTAGTGAGATGATTCTGTGGGTAAAGGCATTTGCTGCTAAGATGGGTGACCTGCTTTGCTCCCAAGAGTCATATAGTAGAAGGAGAGAACCGACTCCCTCAAGTTGTCCTCTAACCTCCATGTACATGCCATGACATGAGTACACGCACCACCCTTAAATAAATATAAAATTTGAAAGCTTACAACAGGTTGTACTAAGCATTTTTCAATATGTCTTTTTGTGCAGTTTCTGTGTGAGAAACAAGTTTGCATAGGACAAATACTCTGAAGTTGAATTGCTGAGTCACAGGCTTTGACTAGTTTTTAAGGATGCTGCACAATTGCTGACCTAAAGCATTTCCTTTCCTCACTGCTCTTGCCAACACTTGGTATTGTCTAGCATTTAATCTGCATGGTGAAAGTGGTATGTCTTTATGTGTGTGTGTGTGTGTGTGTGTGTGTGTGTGTGTGTGTGTGTTTATTCTCTATTCTGCTACACTGGTATATTTGCCTAGTCTTACAGAAATAATACACATTAGTAATTACCATGGCTTTGTAATACATTTTTTTCCTTATTGGGGATTAAATGCAGGATCTTGTGCATGCTGGGTAAGCACATTGTTGCTGAGTTATATCCTTGGCTTGTAGTGAATGTTGATATTTGTGGGAGCCCGTGCTTTCTGCCATGCAGTGTTGTAGAATGTCAGTGCTTTGACAATAGAGCCATTTTAATTTTACTCATTTCTTTCTGGTATTAGGCTCTTTTATACTCTTACAAGCTTGTGGAAGTCATAGAATGGGTATTAGGTCATTTATATGCATATTTTATATTTACAGATTTAAATTTATTTGTGTTTCATTGTGTTCTTTATGAAGGTTCATTTCTGTAACATTCTTAATGCTAATGTAAGTGTAATATGTATAGCAGATAGATGAATACATGAATTCAATAGTAGTTCCAGTCTGTCAGGAAAGGGACAGCAGTCTCATTAGAATAAGTGTTGGCTTGCCCATTAACTCGAAAAAAAATCTTATTGTGTGGGTGCATGGAATCCATTCCAGCTTGTCTTTAGCTTTACCAAACTTCCACAAAGGTGCTGCTATTAAAGCAAATCTATTTATTTTATTCTATTTTTTTGGACTGAAACACAGTTCCAATGGGTATTCTCTGCCACAAGTCCAACATTGAGTAGACCAGGGCAGCAATGAACAATGCTTAAGTAGTGTAAAACACTGAGTATGTGCTTGCACTGGTTAAATTTTATTGTTTGTTGAGAACTGTGCAGCCTAGTCTCAGATCAGCATGTGACTACCTGTTCAAAGGGTTTCCTTGGGGCAGGGCACTCTCACTTAGCAAGGACCAGTAGTCCACAACACAGCATAGGAATTTGCAAAATCTGTGCAGCGTGCAGGCTCTTTACTCTCTCATTATATTGTTGACTCTTTGGGCAGTTTTTAGTTTTACTTTGTCGGTCACACATGCAATAGCTGTAATTTTCCTGTAAATTCTCTTCTTTCTCAAATATTTTCCCTTAAGATTCAGCAGGGGCTGATGCTCCTCAAATCTCTTATCTGGAACTACTAACTACAACTGCTAATCCTGGAAACTTTTCTGACTCCGTTATGTACATATGAGACAGGCACATATGAGAAAACAACACTTGGGACATAAACCATGTCTCACAGATCTGGGAAGGAGAGTAAGGCATGCATACACAGAACAGGAAAAGGCCTGAGGAATACACATAGTGATGACGGTTGAGAGTAAGTCTGCTGGACACTAGACACATAGAATCAATGATGGGATCTAATATGATCCAATGGGAAAAATGGAATGTAAAATATGGGATGGATGGATCCTTCCTTACTGTACACAGGAGCTTATACTGATGGAAGAAGCGTGGTATAGTGAGATGAGAAAGGAGTGCCTTATCAAAGTCTGACGTTTGCAGACAGAGTGAGACATGGGACTCTCTTGTAAAAAAAAAAGGGAAATGTATAAAAACATATCTGACAGACATGAAAGAATTGTCTGGGTTTGAATATTGTTGTTCTTAAAGCATTGTACCCAGTCTATTACTTTTTTTTTGTTTTTTTGAGACAGGGTTTCTCTGTATTGTTTTGGAGGCTGTCCTGGAACTTGCTCTTGTAGACCAGGCTGGCCTCGAACTCACAGAGATCCGCCTGCCTCTGCCTCCCGTGTGCTGGGATTAAAGGCGTGCGACCACCACCCGGCCACTCTATTACTTTTTAACTTTGTGACTGCAAGTAGCTGCCAGGTGACACATGTTCTGCGAGAGCAGGATGTGTCTAGCTCCATATTTAGTTAAGCCTGCAAAAATGCTGGACTCTGTGTCTACTGTAAGATTTTGTAGGGGGTAGGAAAGTGTATTTAGGGAAGCATAAAGAGGAGCAATGGTTTTTTAATGATCATTATGGTGTATTTCTTAAGAGTCAAAATTAGGAGCCAATAATAAAGCTGTTTATGTAAGCCTGGTTAAAAAAAAGTTCTGTTTAAGTGTAAATAAAGATGGCTGGAGATATTTGGGTTCACTTTAGTGCAGTTCATCTGGTGATCAAATTTCTTCCTTGCACCGAAGCCCCTCCCCTATCTCAGGACCTTAACCTGAGTCAACACTGAACTTCAGCAATTGCCAGTTTGACACACCCTCGAGTCACTTGGGAAACAGGAACCTTAATTGAGTAATTGATCAAATCAGACTAGCTTATGACTACGCTTGTTACAGGTTATCTTGACCAATGATTGATTTGGAAGGGCCAGCTCACTGTAGGCAGTACTAAACCTAGGCAGGTGGGCTTAGGCTACATAAAAATGTTAAGGGAAACCTTCCAGAGTGTGAGTTAGTTAAACAACATTCCTCTATGGCTTCTGCTCCAGTTCCTGCTTCATCTCCTGCCTTAACTTCAATGATAGCCTGTCACTTGGAAGCATAATATTAAAAGTAAATTCCTTTCTTCCCAAGTTGCTTTTGGTTAGGGTATTTATTGCAGCAAAAGAAAGGCAAATAGGACAGTACTACTTGCATATTGCTTAAAGTGAAAATAAAAAATAATGCATTAATAATAGAATCCTATGACTGAGGAAGTGGCTCAGTGATTAAAGCTCTTGCTATGCAATTGTGAATACCTGGGTTTGGATCCCCGGCACCCATGTAAGAAGTTGGGCAAGGTGGCCTGTGCCTATAACTCTACTGCAGGGAATATAGAGATAGGCGGATCCTCAGAGTTCTCTAGTCAGGCAGTCTAGCCCATGTGTGTTAGCTTCACCGTAACTGAGAGACTTCATCTCAAAAACGCAGGTGAAAAGTGGTTTAGAAGCCCCCAACATGTTTTTATAGGATGTGGGCATTGTGGCCTTATCTACTTTGACTTTAACTTTAGTCTTTAACTTTTGTTTGGAGTGGCAATCTGGTCACATTGTTGCAGTTTTAAGGATTATTATTATTTTTCTCAATTTTTTAATTTAAATTAGAAACATGCTTGCTTCACATGTCGATACCAGCTCCTTCTTCCACCCTTCCTCCCTTGCCCCTCTACCACCTCCCCCAAGCCCCCACCTAATTCTCATACCATTCCCCATGGAGGGTGAGGCCCTCCATGGGGGATCTCCAGAGTCTGTCACTTCATCTGGGGCAGGGCCTAAGCCCTCCCCCATGTGCCCAGGCTGAGAGAGGTTCCCTCCATATGGAATGGGCTTCCAAAGTTCATTCGTAAGCCATGGTAAATACTGATCTAATACCCAATGCCCTGGAGATTGCTGAGGCCTCCTCACTGATACCACATTCAGGAGGTTCTGGATCAGTCCCACGCTGGCCTCTCAGTCATCAGTCTTGGGTCCCTTGTCAGATCTGCTGTCTCTGTGGGTTTCACCAGCACCATCTTGACCCCTTTGCTTATCACTCCTCCCTCTCTGTCACTGGGTTCCAGGAGTTCAGTGTTTAGTTGTGGGTATCTGTCTCTGCTTCCATCAGTTACTGGATGAAGGTTCTAGGATGGCATATAAGATAGTCGTCAATCTCATTACCAGTGAGGGGAAATTAAGGTAGTCTTTCCACTGTTGCTTAGTTTGCCAGTTGGTGTCATCCTTGTAGATCTCTGGAAATCACACTAGTGCCAGATCTCTCCTCAAACCTATAATGACTCCCTGTATTAGGGTGTCTCTAATACTGTTCTCCTCTGTTCTTCTGACTCAACCTTCCTGCTTCCCCATGTCTTCCTCTCCCTTCCTCTTCTCCCCCTCCCTTTATCCCAGCTCTCTCTCCCTTGCCCCCCAAGCTCCCAATATGCTCAGGAGATACTGTTCCATTCCCCTTCTCTGGGGTACCTTGCATATCTCTCTTAGGATCCTCCAGGATGCTTAAATATAGTGGGGAATTTAGTAACTTGCCTTCCATAAGCCTCTGGCTCATCTGTGCCCACAGAAGAGCTTCATTCTCTGTTTCGTTCCTGCGAGCACATTCTGATCTTTGTTTGGGAACCTGCTTTTCTATATCCCATATCATGTCAACATGATATCTAATCCCACTCCTCTGCTGATTCCTAGTGTAGCAAGCTACAGTCCTGTCCACCGGCATGCTTTCCCTTCCTATTAGTGATTTATTTAGACAGGCACCTGAAAGGAGTCGACCAATTAGAAGTAGTTTCTCAAAGTTTAGCTGAATCTGTTAGGGATGAGTCTGTTTCTTCTAGGAACATTAGACATAGTGTGAGAAAATGCCTGTGGGCTGCCATACTGTCTGAAAATAAATTCTAAACTGAGAAAATGGTGATCTTTGAAATCTTACCAACATGACTACCCAAATATGAGCTGAAAAAGGACAACACCAATAGATATTCCAGAGTGGATGGGGAGGAGATCATGAGGCCTCATCCCTACACAAAGAACTAAGGAGTGCAGAGAATGGGAGAGGTTGTCTTCTCCAGGGAAGACCATACCAATTGGTTATTCAATCCCAAATGGTCAGTCCTGGCAGCATCTATACAGCAA
This sequence comes from Mesocricetus auratus, assembly GCF_017639785.1. NCBI lineage: Eukaryota > Metazoa > Chordata > Mammalia > Rodentia > Cricetidae > Mesocricetus > Mesocricetus auratus. The sequence goes on from NW_024429192.1 coordinate 44,198,059, forward strand.
CACTATACAGACGAAGCAGGGTACAGTTAGGGTAATCTATGTATATACATGTACATATATGCATATAGTAACAATTAATGAAAGGAAATTCTTTTTTTAAAGATTTTTTTATTTTGTATACAGTGTTCTGTATGCCTGCAGGCCAGAAGAGGGTACCGGGTCTCATTACAAATGGCTGTTAGCCACCATGTGGTTGCTGAGAATTGAACTCAGGACCTCTGAAAGTGCAGCCAGTACTCTTAACCTCTGAGTCACCTTCCCAGCCCTGAAAGGGAATTCTTTAGTTATGCTTTCCCTCATATCTACAATAAACCTTTTCCTCCACCATACCTAGGAGCAGACATATCTCTTTTATTTCTTGTTTTTATTCATCTGGCAGTTCAGGAATCCCAATGATACTTTGGGAGGTCTTTCCGGTTTGAAGTCTGGTCTACTTGCATCTGTTAGTGTTGCAGTTTGAATATAAAATGTCTGCCTATGGCTTATGTATTTGAAAACTTAGTCCCCAGCTGGTGCTGATGTAGGGAAGGTTGTAGAATCCTTAGGTGGTAGAGTCTTGCTGGAGGAAGTTTGTCAAGGAGGAAGGGCCTTGAGATTTTAAAGCCCATTTCTTGTTTACTATCTGCTTCCTGACTGTCCATGCATTGAGACTGGCTGATTCTCTATTCCTGCTGTGCCCTCCTAGCTTGGAGGAATGTCTTCCTACCACAATGGAATGAGTTCCTCAAACCAATCCAAAATAAATCTTTCTGCCATCAGATTGCTTCTTGTCAAGTATTTTGTTACAGCAACAAGATAGATAATTGATTTATAAAATTGGTAACAAGAACTGGGGCCATTGCTGTGACATATCTGATCATGTGTTTTTTAGATCTTTGGAAATGGTTTGGGAGAAGAATACAGAACAGTTTAGAACTATAGGCTAGAAAAACCCTTGGATTCTATGAGCACAGCTTGATGGGATACCTTGACAGGAGTTTTAAAGGTCAGACGCCTGAGAGAAATGTGAGCATGAGGTTTCAGAGAAGAACAAAAGTTTATCAGGAACTAGGCTAGAGGCCATCCTTGCTACATTCTAGCAAAGGATGTGGCTGCACTCTGCCCTTGTCTGGATTAAGTAGTATGAAGCTGGGTTAAAAAGTAGTGGTATACTTTTCATTGGTGGAGGAAATTCAAGCTGTCATTGCATTGAGACTATGTCACGGCTCCTTTTCTTTGTTCTTATTCAGATCTCCAGTGAGAAACAGCCAATAGCAGAGCTGAGAGATATGAAAAATGAACAAGCAGCAGAGGTAAAGACTGCAAAAGAGATTAAAGTAACAGAGAAAGGCGAGTTGGAAAGCACTCCCATTGCTAAAGAACAGTAGGATTAATGGAAACCCTGGCATCCCACACTAGGGTAGGAAAGGTGACCCCAGAGCAAGACCCTGCCTACCAAAGGCTCTTACGACACATCCTGACATATACCATGGGGTATTCCCTGAAACCGAGGCTGCTCCTTCACAAAAATGCTCCTGGCCTTTTTTCTTTCAGGAACTCTCCTGCCATGTGGTGCCAAATCTCAGCTCCTCCTCATGGCATCTGCAACACCAGGGTTTCCAATAAAACTGAGGCTGACCATCCCCAGTGGTATGTCTTGCCCTCTCACAGTACCAAGCATCAGCTACTCCCAGTGACCCCATTGTGCCTTCAAAACCAGTACTACATGGGACACAGCCAAGTTGAGTTACCAGTTTGAGATGCAGTCCTGGCCTCATCTGGACCACAGCTTTATAGAATATGCTGCCTCAACGCTGTTGACCGTTTACTAATTACAGCTGATCTTTCAGCCCTAGCTACCCAACACCGATTGTTCCAGTAAAGCAAAGGTTTCACTTCAATGCTGGTTTCTTGTTAACCACAGCTAATTTTTCAGCTCCAGCTGATGAGAAACACTCATTCCTATGTCAAATATATCACACAAATGGCCATGAGTTCTTGCTTCCCTCTGAAATTCCCAAGCAGCCCTCTACTTTCTACATTGTGTTCCGCATTATCTACTGAGTTCCCACAATAGCTCATTAAACTTTGAGAATTCAACGGATTTCCAATATAAAGCTCCAGCTGCTTCCATAGTCCCCCTCCAAACTAATAAGTTCATGTCTGTTATGGCAAGACCCCCTCTCTGATACCAATTTCTGTTTTAGGTTGCTTTCTGTTACCGTGATGAAACATCAACCAAAACAACTTGGGGAAGATAAATGTTTATTTTACGTAAAGATTATAGTTGACAATCAAGGGCACCAAGGAAGGAATTTAAGCACCAATCTGGAGTCAGGGACTGAAGTAGGGACCACAGAGTAAAACTGATTACTGACTTGCTCCCCTGGGCTTGTCAGTTAACTTTCTTATATAGCTCAGACCTGCCTTCCTAGGAAGGGAACCACTCATAGTGTACTAAGCCCTCTTACATCAATTAGCAACTAAGAAAATGGGTATTCTGTGGCCAATCTAATGGAGGCAGTTCCTCAACTGGTGTCACCTCTTCCCAGATGGTTAAATTAACAGCTGAAACAAACTATGATAGGAATGAATGCCAGTGATCAGATCAATTTCTCCTTGTATTAGGACCAGGGCCCCAGCCCATTGAATGGTGATACACACAGTTAAGGTGAATCTTCTCATCTCAAGTAGCCTAATCTAGATAATCTCTCACTGCCAGGATCTTGAGATTAACTTCTGGTGGGCAATGGCTCACATTCATGTCTCAAACATTGTTTCCTAGGTCCTCCTGATCCTGTCAAATTGAAAATCAATATTAAGTGATCACACACCAATTTGATGATCAGACTTTCAACCCATGAACTTTCAGAGAACATATTCACATCATAGAAGGGCTTTTTGCTTCTTGTGGTCCTCTAAGGCTTTAATTGAGGCAACTAGAATGAGTAAGCTTAGTCTATGATGCTATCTTTATCACTGCTCATTCTGTTGCATGATGCTTCTAGACAGCCTGGTCTTCAGGCATTGTCCTGATTGAACAGCACTGATCTTGGGCAGAGGTCTCTGTCTTAGGTTCTTCTCTGGCCCACTGAAGGCATGGATGCTGATTTCGATATCTAGTTCCCTCAAGCCAACACCAGAAATTACTTTCACCATCTTTCTGGGGCAGTGTGTGCTAATGAGATACAAAAGACTAAGTAGTTTGCATTAAATAATACAGATGCTCAGTGTTTGAATCATGAGTTGAACCAGATAAAGTTGAGCCAAACATTTGTGCTAAAAATATTACGCTATAATCTCTTTGACTTTTACAAATGTACAGTTACTAGAATCAAAGGCAGTTTGTTGATTTAGCAAGAAATATTTTTGGGCATATGTATGAAACATTTTACACATGCCTCAAAAATTGCAAATTCAGTCAAGTTCTCATTTAAGCATGTCCGGCACACTTGGAAAGATGTTCTAATTTAGCTATTTTACTAGGAAATGTACTTTAATTTTGTGTTTTAGCTTTCTATTGACATCTTTTTTTCTGGTTTAATGAGACTGGGTTTCTCTGTATTGTTTTGGAGTCTGTCCTGGAATTCTCTTTGTAAACCAGCCTGGCCCAGAATTCACAAAGATCCACCTGCCTCTGCCTCCCCAGTTCTGGGATTAAGGGCATGGACCACTAACATCTGGCATCTACTGACATCTTTTTATTTTTTATTTATCCTTTTTTTTGCTTTTTAATATTTATTTATTTATTAGATGTTCATTTATTTCTAATACAAACCCATTTTTTAAATTTAAGTTAGAAACAAGCTTGTTTCACATGTCAATCACAGCTCCTTCTCCCTCCCTTCCTCCCCCACCCTCCCCACCAATCCCCCTAATCCCCGACCCAATCTCCACCCTGATGCCCAGGGAGGGTGAGGCCCTCCATGATGCATCTCCAGAATCTGTCATTTCATCCAGGGCAGGGCTGAGGCCCTCCCCCAAGAGTCCCGGCTGAGCATCCCTCATTGTGGGATGGGCACTCAAAGGTCTATTTGTACGCCAGGGATAAATACTACCCTAGGCCCCATAGGCCCCATAGGCCCCCTAAATGACACCTACATTCATGGGGTCTGAGTCAGTCCCATGATTTACAAACAGCCATCAATCTGGGGTCCAAGAGCTCCCCCTTGTTCAGGCTAACTGTTTCTGAGGGGTTAAACCAACCCAGTCTTACCTCCTTTGTTCATCATTTCTCCCTTTCTGTCAAAGGATTTCAGGAGTTCAGTTCAGTGTTTAGCTGTGGGTATCTGCCTCTGCTTCTGTCGGTCTCTGGATGAAGGTTCTGTTTCCCAGAATCTCTGGCAGTAGGATTGTATGCTGACACTCCCCTGATTCATGTCTAAAATCCATATATGTGTGAGTATATCATGTTCTCTTTTTGTGACTGGGTTATCTCATTCAGGGTGGTTTCTTCTAGTGCCATCCATTTGCCTGCAAATTTCAAGATTCCATTGTTTATTTCCGCTGAATAGTACTCCATTGTGTAAATGTGCCACAATCTCTTTATCCACTCTTCAGTTCAGGTTCTGGCTATTACAAATAATGCTTCTATGAACATAGTGGAATAGACATCCTTGTTGTATGAATGTGCATCTTTTGGGTATATGCCTAAGAGTGGAATTGCTGGGTCTTGTGGTAGACTGATTCCCATTTTCCAGAGGAATTTCCACAGCTGATTTTGAAAGTGGCTGTACAAGTTGGCATTCCCACCAACAGTGAAGGAGTGTTCCCTTTTCTCCACATTCTCTCCAGTATAAACTGTCATTGGAGTTTTAGATTTTAGCCATACTAACAGAAATAAGATGGTATCTCAAAGTTGTTTTGATTTGCATTTTCTGGATGTATTGAGCATATTCTCAAGAGTTTCTCAGTCATTTTAGACTCCTCTACTGAGAATTCTCTATTTAGTTCTGTACCCCACTTTTTGATTGGATCCTTTGGTGTTTTGGACACTTGCTTCTTGTGTTCTTTGTAAATTTTGGAAATCAGCCCTCTATCAGATGTGGAGTTTGTGAATATCTTTTCCCAATCTGTGGGTTGCCTTTTTGTCTTTCTGACTGTGTCCTTTGCCTTACAGAAGCTTATCAATTTCAGGAGGTCCAATTTATTAATTGTCAAACTTAGTGTCTGTGCTACTGGAGTTATGTTCAGGAAGTAATATCCTGTACCAATTCGTTCAAGGGTATCTCCCACTTTCTCTTCTAACAGGTTCAGTGTGACTGGATTTATGTTGAGCTCTTTGATCCATTTGGATTTAAGTTTTGTGCATAGCGATAGACATGGAACTATCTGCAATCTTCTACATGTCAGCCTCCAGTTATGCCAGCACCACTTGTTGAAGATGGTTTCTTTTTTCCATTGTATATAGCTTCTTCGTCAAAGATCAGGTGTTCATACGTGTATGGGTTAATGTCGGGGTGTTCAGTTAGATTCCATTAGTCTATCTGTCTATTTTTGTGCCAATACCAAGCTGTTTTCAGGACTATAGCTCTGTAATACAGCTTGAAGTGAGGGATGGTGATGCCTCCGGATGTTGCCTTGTTGAACAGGGTTGTTTTGGCTATCCTGGGTCTCTTATTTTTCCATATAAAGTTGAGAATTGTTCTTTCAAGGTCTGTGAAAAATTGTGCTGGAATTTTGATGGGGATTGTATTAAATCGGTATATTGCTTTTGGTAAGATTGCCATTTTTACTATGTTGATCCTACCTATCCAAGAGCATGAGAGATCTTTCCATTTTCTGATGTCTTCTTTAATTTCTTTCTTTAAAGACTCAAAGTTCTTGTGATACAGGTCTTTCACTTGTTTGGTTAGTGTTACCCCAAGGCGTTTTATGTTATTTGTGGTTATTGTAAAGGGTGACATTTATCTGATTTTTTTTCTCAGCTCTTTTATCGTCAGTATACAGGAGGGCTACTGATTTTTTTGAGTTGATCTTGCATTCTGCTACATTGCTAAAGGTATTTATCAGCTGTAATAGTTCCCTGGTAGAATTTCTTGAGTCACTTATGTAAACTATCTTATCATCTGCAAATAGTGAAAGTTTGACCTCTTCCTTTCCAATTTGTATCCTTTTGTTGTCGTATTGCTCTAGCTAGGACTTCAAGGACAATATGGAAAAGATATGGAGAGAGTGGACAGGTTTGTGTTGTTCCTGATTTTAGTGGAATCGCCCTGAGTTTCTGTCCATTTAGTTTGATGTTGGCTGTTGGTTTGCTGTTTATAGGTTTTATTATGTTAAGATAAGTTCCAGTTATCTCTGAGCTCTCTAAGACCTTTATCATGAAGGGATATTAGATTTTGTCAAAGGCTTTTTCATCATCTAGTGAGATGATCATGTGATTTTTGTTTTTCAGCTTGTTTATATGGTGGATTACATTGATGGATTTTTCTATGTTGAACCATCCCTGCATCCCTGGAATTAAGCTTACTTGATCATGTTGGATGAGTTTTCTGATGTGTTTTTGGATCCGATTTGTCAGTATTTTATTGAGTATTTTTGCATCAATGTTCATGAGGGATATTGTTCTGAAGTTCTCTTTATTAGTTGTGTCCTTGTGTGGCTTCATTATCAAGGTTATTGAAACTTCATAGAAAGCGTTTGGCAAAGACCCTTCTGCTTCTATTGCGTGGAATACTTTGAGAAGAAATGGTATAAGCTGTTCTTTGAAAATCTGGTACAATTCTGCACTGAGGCCATCTGGCCCTGGGTTTTTTTTTGGTTGGGAGACTTGATGAGTGCTTCTATTTCATTAGGGGTTATAGGCCTATTTAAATTGCTTATCTCATCTTGATTTATTTTGGCAAGTGATATCTATCCAGAAAATTATCCATTTTCTTCACATTTTCAAATTTTTTGGAGTACAGGTTTTCAAAGTATGACATTAAGATTCTCTGTATTTCCTCAGTGTCTGTTGTTATGTCCCCCCTTTTACTTCTGATTTTGTTAATTTGCATGTTCACCCTCTCTCCTTTGGTAAGTTTGGATAAAGGTTTGTCTATCTTGTTGATTTCCTCAAAGAACCAACTCTTCCTTACATTGATTCTTTGTATCGTTTTCCTAGTTTCTACTTTATTGATTTCAGCCCTCAATTTGATTATTTCCTGGCATCTACATGTCCTGGGTGAGTTTGCTTATTTGTGTTCTAGAGCTTTCAATTGTGCTGTTAATTCTCTAGTGTAAGTATTATCCAGTTTCTTCATGTGGACACTTAGTGCTATGAACTTCCCTTGTAGCACTGCTTTCAAAGTGTCCCATAGGTTTGGGTATGTTGTGTCTTCATTCTCATTGAATTCTAGGAAGTCTTTAATTTCTTTTTTTTATTTCTTCTTTGATCCAGGAATGGTGTAATTGCGCATTATTCAATTTCCATGACAAACATGGTATGTACTCACTCTTATATGGATTTTAGACATGGATCAGGATAGTGCCAGTCTGCACTTCCACTGACAGAGAGTCTGGGAAACAGGAAAGAACCTAAAAGATATGCATAGTACCCAAGAGAAGAGGAAGGAGGCAAGATCCTTTGAACAGATGGGGAACACTGCGAGGGGTGGGGGGAAGTGGGAGCTGGGAAGAAGAGAGGGGGAGAAGAGGAAGAGAGAGTAGGTCATGGGGGAACAGGAAGGTTGAGTGGGGGGGGGATAGAATAGGGGGAAGAGGGAATCGTAGGTTAGAAGACAGATCAGGCACCAGTGTGACCTCTAGTGATCTAAAGGGATGACACCAATTGGCAAGCTAAGCAATAGTGGAGAGACCACCTCAAATGTCCATTCCTGATAATGAACTTGATGTCTATAACCATCCGGGAGCCTTCATCCAGTGACTGATGGAAGCAGAGGCAAACACCCACAGTTAAACACTGAACTGAACCCAAGGAACCCAGTGGCAGAGAGAGAGGAGTGATGAGCAAATTGGCAAAGAATGGGCTGGCAAAACCATCAGAGACAGCTGATCTGAACAGGGGAGAGTTCTTGGACCTCAGACTGACAGTGGGGAGGCCAGCATGGGACTGATCCAGACCCCCCCGAATGTGAGAGTCAGGGAGGAGGCCTGGGCAACCTATGGGGTCCTGAGCAGTGGATCAGTGTTTATCCCTGGAATACAAACAGACATCGTGTGTCCATAGCACAAAGAGGGATGCTCTCTCAGCCTGGACTCTTAGGGGAGTGCCTGGACCCTACCCTGAGTGAAATGACAGACTCTAGATATCCCCTATGTGGAAGGAATTGGCAATAGGTTGGGAGGCTGGGGGGGGGGATGGGGGTGCGGGAGGAGGGGAGGGAGAGGGAACTGGGATTGACATGTAAAACAAGCTATTTAAAATTAAAATAAAAAATTAAAACAGACAGACATGGTATGTCCTCACTCATATATGTATTTTAGACATGGGCCAGGGGGAGTGTCATCCTACAATTCCAGTGCCAGTGAGTTGGGTAAAGAGGGAGGTTCCCAAGAGATATGCATGATACCCCAGAGAAGTGGAATGAGGCAAGATCTCCTGAGCATATTGGGAATATGGGAGGAGGGGAGAGGGAACCAGGAAAAAGTGAGGGGGATAAGTGGAGCAGAGAAGAAGGCATGGGGGAGCAAGAAGGTTGAGTCTAGGTAAGAAAAGAGGAGAGCAGGATGGGTGATACCATAATAGATTGAGTCATTATAGGTTTGAGGAGAGAGTTGACACCGGTGACATTTCCAGAGATCTACAAGGGTAACACCAACTGGCAAACTAAGCAATAGTAGAGAGACTACATTAAATATCCCTCCTTGATGGTAAGGTTGATGACTACCTTATATGCCATCCTAGAACTTTTATTCATTGATGGAAGCAGAGATAGATATCCACAGCTAAACACTGAACTGAACTCCTGGAACCCAGTGACTGAGATGGAGGAGTGATGAGCAAAGGGGTCAAGACTGTGCTGGTGAAACCCACAAAGACAGATGACCAGACAAAGGGGAGCTCTTGAACCCCAGAATGATGGCTGAGAGGCCAACAGGAGACTGATCCAGACTCCATGAATGTAGTGTCAGTGATGAGAATTCAGAAATCTCTGGGGCCTTGGGTAGCAGATCAGTGTTTACGATGGCATTCGAATGAACTTTTGGAGCCCATTCCACATGGAGGGATGCTCTCTCAGCTTGGACACATGGGGAAGGGCCTTGGCCCTGCCCTGGATGAAATGACAGACTCTGAAGATCCCCCCCAAGGAGGGCCTCACAGTCTCTGGGGAATGATGTGGTGTTTGGGTAGGGGTCTGGGGGAGGACTGTTGGAGGGACAAGGGAGGAGAGTTGGTAGAGGGAGCTGGGATTGACATGTGAAGCATGCATGCATGTTTTGAAGACATAATTTATTTTCATAAAAATTAAAAAAATAATATTCATCGATTTTTGAAAGGTTCAGACAAGCATCCAGTAGTATTTTGATTGTATCTACTCCTACTCTTTCTCTAACTCCCTCTAGACCCACTCATAATTTCATATCCTCTTTTGTATTTCAATAATGCACTGAATTCAATTTGTGCTCCCCATATGTGCATAGATATGGAGCCACAAATGGGGAAAATGGCCAACCTGTCAAGGACCACATCCCTAAAGGAAATTGACTCTCCCTTCCCTAGTAGGCATCAATTGTCACCAGCTCCTCAGATAGGAGTGGAGGCTTAGATGCCCCTCTCCAGTCATATTAGAGTACTAACTGGCTAAATTTGTGCAGACCCTTATGCAGGTGATTCCAGTTGTGATGACATCATCAAGTGGGATGGCCGTGTCAAGTTCATAACATACCGCTTCACTTTGAACTTTCCTTGTATCTTACTCTTTGAGTCTTTCTGCCACCACTTCTGAGATGTTCTTTGTGTCCTGGGGAGAGGAAGTGTGAAACTGGTGCCCCATGTATATTTGAGCACTCCATAGACCACAAGAGCACCTTTGAAACAGTAGATATTTGCTCCATGGTTTCAAAAGAAGAAAGAGGTGTCAGATGGGCTCCTGTCTGTCTTCTTTTCTATCCATATGTCATCTGTAATGTTTTCATTGACTTCTTGATAATCAAGTCCCTGTGTGCAGCAAAGTTCTAGATAATTATCATAGACTTTCATTTGCTTAGCTCCAGCGTTGACTAAAGCCATCATATTAAAAGGCAAAAACAGAAAGACAGGAAGAAAGAAAGAAAGAAGTCGTGACCCTGATGAACTTGAACTGTTTTGCTACTCCATTTATACTTCCGCTGTGACTCTTTGGATCGTTTCTGCTTTTAGGAGGGAAGGATGGACTATGAAAGAAGAAAAGTTGTGAAAGTTTCCTACTATGAGTCTCAGGTCACTAATTAGAGATCTGTGTACATCAGCTAAACTCCACAGTGTGGCAAAGGAAATATGGATGAAAGCAAACTCTTAGTGAACTATTTCAAATTTTTGGAAATGCTTTTTTTCCCTCACAAAAAGAAGAACTTTCTGGATGTCTAAGTATTGAAAAAAACCCATAAAATATTGTTAGGATTTAGAGAGTTGAGGCTATGACTCCTCTGTTGATCTTATTGTATACTTTCTTTTTTAATTTACCTTTTACTTTATGTGTATGGGAGTTTTGCCGGCATGTACATATGTGCATTGCATACATGTCTGGTGCCCTTAGGAACTAGATGGAATCAGCATGTGGGCACTGGGAACGAAACCCAGGTCTTCTGCAAGAGTAACAAGTGTTTTTCACTGATGAACCATCTTTCCACCTCCCACTTATTTTCTTTGATATTCTATTTCTTTAACTTAAAATGTGACTCTAACCTTGTTGGAAGCTACATAAAGACAAGACCATATTCATAAGGAGGTCTTTTGTGCTTGCTGGGATTTTCTTCCAGCATGTCCCGCTTCCACAGGTGACAGAAGCCTGTGGCTATCCACAGTAATTCTTCAAGGTTACTCGGATGTCATTCATGCCTCCAGGGAAGTTTCCATGCCCCCTGACTCACTCTGGCTGTCTATGGCACTGTATTGCTCAGAACATCTCTGACTATCCATTAGCGCAGAGGTGTTCAGAGTTAATGACGAGTAAACAATATATATTTTATGTGTTTTACAGGTAATTGCCTTCCGTTTGAATGTTAGATGGAACAGTTTGACTGTTCTCACAACTATTATTTGAACACATTCTAAAAATCACTTTGGTCATTATTTAAGGCACTTTTAAAGTCACCCCCTTAGATTCCCGTTAAAAGACCTATGCATTAAGATGCAAGACTATGATGCCAAGCAATCTCCTGCCTGAACAAAAGACAAATACCTGCCCAAGTGCAGTGGGAAGTTTGGGGCAAGTGATGAACATACTGTTCCTAACAATCTTAAGGAAGCCCATTCCCCAATTCTCTGGGCAGAATCATCATAGGCAGAACATATAGATAGTGACTTGCATGTTGGAGACTGCTTCCTAATTAGCTCTTCCCTAAGAGAGCCCCTCTCCCCTAATTTGGTAGGTTCCATGCATGAAAAAACTTTGGCTTTCAGCTTTTTCTATATCACTGTACTGTTGAGTGAGGAAAGCAGCATCTGTCCTTGGTTAAGAGAAAATGGTGGCAACTTTTCAGAGAACTTGTCACTTTATTTTTCTACTTCTTGAAGATATAGGGTGTTGCAACATCCCTCAAATACTTGTAGTTTTAACTTTCTCATTTACACAGTCCTTAACTCAGCCTTGTTGCTGCAGTAGGCGAAAACAAAGGCAAGAGCATAAAGTAGTTTAAAATTAGGAGACTAGCAGTGGGATGCTCCAAAGCAGAGATCCTGTTTCAGTTTCTGGCATCTCGTATATGGAGCTGGCATCACTGACTTTGGAGGGAGGTCTGTGATGTGGGGCAGTCCCATGAGTGGGGTGGTGGCATGGCATTCTTGGGGTCTTTGGGAGCACATAGTGAGACTGTTTTTTTATTACCAAACCCTCCAAACAAACAAACAAAAACCTAACCAAACAAAAAAACCAAAACAAACAAAAGAAATCAAACCCAAACAGAAGTCGTTGATGTTATAAGAAATTGCCACCCGTGCTTGAGCTAATCTGTTTTAAGTACCTTTTTGTGAACCGATTCCTCTCATTCCAGACACCACCACACTAGCATGCACTATGATAAAGCCGACCTGTTTGCATTCCTAGTTTTAGTTCCTCCACCTCCTTCTCCAGCTAAGCAATTAAGGCAATCTTCCAATATTTAAGTCTGAATAGTTATTCCATTGTGTTGCTCAAACTACCATTGTCGTCTTGTTTTACTTAAGTATGGTAACCCACCAACTTACCTGCATTGTTATGTGCTGCCACTAAGTTCCAGAAAGTGTTATCCAGGCTGAGTGCCACTTGCCACAGGCAGCTATAAGCCTGCCACCTTCTCCTTTTAGATGCTGACTTTATTTTCTACTGTTTTTTTTCATTTATTCCTTTTTAACCCTCTTTGTTTCCTCACTATTCTTCAACATGCCAATATGCTTTAGAGTGATTTTCCTTAGTGTTCTTACTAGTACTCATTCAGAAATATGCATACCTTATTCATTTCTTTCTATAGGCTTTAAAAGACTTTAAAATTATATTTGGTGCACGAGCAAAGGACACATCTCAGGGCTTGCTTCTCTCCTTCCATCATTCAGGTTTCTGGAGTCAAACTCAAATCTTCAGGCTTCGGGGCCAAGCAGATTTAGTGGCTGAGCTAATTCACATTTATCCCACTATGGGCTTTTTAATTTAAATGCATAACCTGAGTAATTATTTTATTGGCCTGTTAAGAAATGTATCTACGTTTGTGTTCTGTTTCCCCTGGTTTATTTTTTCCTTCTATAGAACTTGATATCCCATTTCAATGTAACACTCAATATCTTAGATTGTTCTTTTATTTATTCCCATCTCAGACCAACTGACTTACAGTCTAAAAGAAAAAGCTTTTATCTTCTTGGTCAGTCATGTTTCCAAATTTCCACAACTGTGAGCAGACAGGTACTCAATTCATATTGGTACTTTTGATTATATAATATAGTAATATTACTTTACTGTCTCTGTAATTCTGTGGAGTTCAAATATGCCTTGAAATGAATGAAAAAAGTACAGCTGAACAATAAGTTTAAATTCTAGCAAAGAAAGGGAATCTGTAACACAACGTTCATTTGTAAGGCAAGAAATGGAATTTATAAGATAGAAGTTAGTATGAATTGAAATTATATATATCTACAATAGCAAAATTCTATCATATTGCCAAATATGAATGGCACTTTGAATTTTTAAGAATTGCTATATCTGCTATCCACCACAATACAGGGCTATCATGCTTATTTAGTTAATGTGAGTTCATTAAAACCACTACAGTAAGGAAGCGAAAACATTGACTATTGAAATGCTTTCTGTAAGACCAGTTTTGTACCTTTTAAAGAAATTGAACATGCATGCAATTTTAAAATGCATTAGCAAGGAAAAGAAGTTAAGAAAAAAGTTCTGGTTCAAAAATACACACCATTGGGGAATTTAGCGTTTAACAACACTATGGTTTTGATTGGCTGTGAAGTTTGAGATTTAAGGAATGAAGCAAGAAGGTGCATAACTGTCCTTTGACAATGATATATTTCTTCACAAGATAACAAAATGTAATGTAGACTTCAAGGTGAACTTTGGCACAAAGATATTCAGCCAGTTGTCATGAACTGATAGGCAGCCTGGGAACGTTCCCAGCTGGACCTTTTCACAAATAGCTTTACCTCTGGTCCAGTGATTCCTGGTGTGTCTGTCTGTCTATCTACTCTTGGTTTTTCAAAGGGGTTCCTTTGTGTAGCTTTAGAGGCTGTCCTGGCACTCACTTTGTAGACCAGACTGGCCTTGAACTCATAGTGATCCATTTGCCTCAGCCTCCTGAGTGCTGGGATTAAAGGAATGTGCTACCACTGACAGGTAATTCTGAGGTTATTTAATTGAAAACATGGGTTTTCTTTTTTGAATAGGTATAAGAAGTAAAGGAATAAATGACTTATCAAGTTTATCATTCTTGTGGGCTGGAGAGATGGCTCAGTGGTTATGAGCACTGACTGCTTTTCCAGAGGACCCGGGTTGAATTCCCAGAACCCACATGGCAGCTCACAACTGTCCATAACACCTGTTCCGGGAATCCAATACCTTCATAAAGGCATTCAAGCAGGCAAAAACACCAATGTACATAAAATAAATAATTAAATAAATTAAAATTATTATTCTATTCTTTTCAGTGATAGCAAATAGACCACAGTGAAAATTGTGTTTTAAAAAATCCATTTTTGATAGTAGTGGTGGGCAATTGAAAATAAGGAAAAATAGAACTTATATAATGTATTCAGGGCTCCGCAAATCAAGCATAAGAAAAAAAAACCTTCCAGATGCTTAGATGTGGCAACATTTGGGGACTTGTGATAGCGACTTGTGAAGATTGAAAAATTAACATTGGAAAATAGACTCTTCTTTGTATTGTTCAATTCTCTTTTTTTTAACCCTTTTTTAATTTAGGTTAGAAATAATCTTGTTTCACATGTCAATCCCAGCTCCCTCTCCCTCCCCTCTTCCTCCTCCCTCCCCACCAGGTCCCCCAGTCCCTCACCCAATCTCCAGTCTGGTCCCCAAGGAGGGTGAGGCCCTCCATGGTGGATCTCCAATAACTGTCATTTCATCCAGGGCAGGGCCTAGGCCCTCCTCCAAGAGTCCTGGCTGAGAGAGCCTCCTATATTGTGGCATGGGCACTTAAAGTCTATTTGTATGCCAGGGATAAATACTACCCAAAGCCCCATAGATTTTAGGCCTCCTCACTGACATCCACATTTAGGGGGTCTGGGTCAGTCCAATGCTTTCCACACAGCCATCAATCTGGAGTCCAAGAGCTCCCCCTTGTTCACGTCAGCTGTTTCTGAGGGTTAAACCGACCCACTCTTAACTACTTTACCCATCAGTTCTCTCTTTCTGACATTGGATTTCAGGAGTTCAGTTCAGTGTTGTTAGTCTGTGGGTATCTGCCTATGCTTTCATCATTCGCTGGATTAAGGTTCTGTTTGCTAGACTCTCTGGCAGTGGGATTGTATATCGGCACTCCCCTGATTCATGTCTAAAATCCATAAATGAGTGAGTACATACCATGTTTCTCTTTTTGTGACTGGGTTATCTCACTCAGTATGGTTTCTTCTAGTGCTTTCCATTTGCCTGCAAATTTCAAGATTCCATTTTTTTCCTGCTGAGTAGTACTCCATTGTGTAAACGTACCACATTTTCTCTATCCACTCTTCAGTTGAGGGGCATCTAGGTTGCTTCCAGGATCTAGCTATTACATATAATGATGCTATGAACATAGTGGAACAGACATCCTTGTTGTATGAATGTGCATCTTTTGTGTATATGCCTAAGAGTGGAATTGCTGGGTCTTGTGGTAGATTGATTTCCATCTTCCTGAGGAATCTCCATACTGATTTCCAAAGTGGCTGTACAAGTTTACACTCCCACCATCAGTGTAGGAGTGTTCCCCTTTCTCCACATCCTCTTCATTATAAACTGTCGTTGGAGTTTTTGATTTTAGCCATTCTGACAGGAGTGTGATGGTATCTCAGAATCGTTTTGATTTGCATTTCCTGGATGGCTAGGGGTGTTGAGCACTTTCTCAAGTGTCTCTCAGCCATTTTTAGTTCAATTCTTAAAATGTGCTTGTTTGACTGTATTAATTAAATTGGAAAGAAATCCAGAAATAAAATGCATAATGACTGAGAAATGCAACTATTAATATGGGAAATGGTTTATACTACCGTCAGAAAGATTAGTTGGCATTTTCAGTTTTCTTTTTTGTTGTTTCCAGGTATAAGTGTAAATGAGTATGTGACTGTGTTGGGACCTGGCTGAAGTTGTAGAATGGAAGACTCTGCCTGGTTGTGATTGAGCGTCACTGCACTTGGAAATCATAAGAGGTTGTATCTCTTATGCTTTTCTATCTTCCTCCTGATCATGGGAGCACTGTAAAGGGGTCTGGCAAGGTTATATGAGAGAAAAAACAAAACAAAACTCTTTTGACTGAAGACAGGTACTTCGCAGAAGTGTGTTAACATTAGGTGCTGAAAAATAATCTATAGAAACTATCTTAGGATCCTCTTTCAAATTCCAATTCAATTTAATGGCAGATAAAATCTGCCATTATTCACTTTAGGAGTAACTTAAATCCCATATATATATATACATATGTATATATATGTATATATATGTAAGTAAATCCTTATTTTTATGCACATGTATTTTTATATTTCACTGTCCAGATTAAAAACACATATAATCTTCACTGTCTAGGTCATGAAGCCTTTGATGAGGCTTCCTATGCAGGAAAATAGCAGAAAGAGTGGGTGCATTTGCATTAGGAGGTAGAAACTAATAGTGAGGGCTCAGGAGATGGAGGAGTGGGTACGGCTGATTTCCCAGAGAATAAAAGTCAGTGAATCTGAAAGTCTAAGTTATGAAGGGAGTTGGTATTTTTCTCCTTAGCTCCATGAAAAGATAGCTTTATGTCTGCAAAGCCTGAAAGACAGTTCATGAGTTTTAGAGACCACCTAGTGAAGTAACTGTGTCTCCCAGTCTACTCTTCGTTCTTTGCTTTCCTGGCTCACATATGTGATTGTATAGACTTGGAGGATTTGGGAGTGGCCTTGTTAAGTTGATTCTCTAAAGTTTGCTGCTTTTGTCTAGTGGTCTTCACCATGTGGTACAGTTACTTTGTCTCATCTCAGACCTTTCTGTGATGGGAAGGACATTATCCTGACCTGCATTCATAACTGTTACAGTCATCACTCAGTATGCAAGAGCCCCTGCAGACACCCACAGCCTTAGATGCTCATCCATTATGTAAACTGGTACAGTTTTGCATGTAGTGCCTGCACTATCTCCTATGCCCTTTGGATCACCTCTACGTCACCTCTATGTTACTTATAATGTTTAAAACTGTACCCATACTATGAAAATAGTTGCCATACTTCACTGTTTAGAGTTATGACAAGAAAACCATATGTGAATGTCATCAGATTTCTTTTTCAGACAAGTTTCTGTTCTCCCAAATATTTTAGTCTACAGGTGGTTGAAGCCCTAAATGTGGAACTTGAGATAAGGAGGTCTGAATATTCTAGGCTGTTTACTGCTCTAGAGGTGGTGGGACCTGGGGGAATGGGGTAAAAAAACTGAAGTAGATTACAGTCTCATGCAATAGAGGACTTTATTCAGAGAGTCAGACAGTTTATGCTCTGAGGGTTAAGAGAGGTCACATGAGTAAACGGTACAATCACAAGGACAAGTCACATGTGTTGTTGGCTGTTATTTATCTTTAACTCTTTTGGGAGGCCCGCCACTAGGCTTCCAAATAAATACACATGGAGGCTTATTCTTTCTAGCCAGCTTTTCTTAACTTAAATTATCTTGTCGACCTTATGCCTCTGGGTTTTTTACCTTTTTCTATTTCTGCATATCTTTTGTTTACTTCTTACTTTGTGTCTAGCTGTGTGGCTGTGTGGCTGGCTGCTGGTGTCCTCTTTCCTCTTCCTTTTCTTTCTCCTTGATCTCCTTGACCTTTTTTCCCCCAGGTTTTTCCTTCTATTTGTTTTCTCTGCCTGTCAGTCCTGCCTTGCTGTTGGCCATTCAGCTCTTTATTAGACCAATCAGGTGTTTCATCAGACAGGCAAAATAACACAGCTTCACATAGTTAAACAAATGCAACATCAAAGAATGCATCACATCTTTACATCATTAAACAACTGTTCCACAGCATAAACAAATGTAACATATTTTAAAATAATATTCTACAACACACATGTGGTAGGCAGGCCAAGTTGCATATCATGGGCATTCAAGCAGCAAAAACATGTTTTTTTCTATAGAGGCGTATAAACAAATAACAATAGTAAGTTGTAATGAATCATCTGAGGTAAACTCACTCCCATCTGGCACACCTGAGGGGGCACAAAAACACATTCTGAAAACAATTCCATGTTTATGAAGAAACTAAGGTCACATAATTCTTGTCTTGGTTTCTTAGAGTTTTCTCACAAGCCCCCAGAAATCAAACACTACTCCATTCTTTTTTTTTTTTTCAAGACAGGATTTCTCTGTATTATTTCTGAGGCTGTCCTGGAACTCACTATATATACCAAGCTGGCCTCGAATTCTCAGAGATCCACTTGCCTCTGCTTCCCAAGTGCTGGGATTAAAGGCGTGTACCACCAACGCCCAGTTCACTACTCCATTCTTGAACTGGGTTCCAATACCAGACTTTTCAAAGATCACTAATTGCTGAATCTCTGTGATTTTGTGTTATCTATTCTTATACCTGAATTTATATATAAGCAATTTAATAAATCAAATGAAAATTCCATGTAGTTTTTATGAAAATTGTTCAGGCTGGAACTACTGTGAGTCAAGTTAAGGAGAAGTGAAGGAGAGATTTTCTTCAGTGGTTATACAAATAGGAAGTCACCAACATATTTAGCCATCAGGATAAGTAGTATTTTCGTGAAACATTTTAAAAATAAAAAGTAATGCCAAGAACTTCTGAATAAGAACACATCAAAGGTTCTGGTAAAGACAGGATCAGAACTGGACATGGTGGTTGCTCTTCTGATTTCCTTAGAACCTGGACGTGTGTGGTGCAAAGACGTTCAAGTACACACACACACACTCACGCACGCATGCACGCACGCACGTACACACACGTAAAAACAAATACAGACCAGTCAGAATGACATGCTAGCAGAACCATGATGGAGGCAAGGTGGAATGGAAATCAGAGGTGATTCTGGTTTTCATTCCTTGTTGGACACTTACATTTGGTTAAACCTTGACTTTTTACATTAAATTTGAATTCTAGGAAGATGATATGAAGATATATATTAACCTCTGAATTTTGTGATATCTTTTACATTTTTAATTTGGAGCGAAGGATGTAGTTTAGTGGTGGAGCCTAGTATGCCAGAGGACCCTAAACTTTAGCATCTTATTTTAAATAAGCAGGTATTTGCCTCAGTCTTCCAACCCTCTGAAAAGTACAATATCCTTATAGTTGACAAAATTCATCCTTCCATGGCTGAATTTTTTAGTCATGTGCTCTTTCAGTCTTTCATCTCTCTCTTTTTGTTCTGCAATATCTTGTGATTTTTTTCCCCATGAAGGTCTTGCATCCTATAAAAATGGTTTCTGATGACTTTGATAGCCCTTTGAGGGGATTTTACTTTTGTTGTATTTATAAATGGATACTTTTGCAGCTTGCCCCACACATCCCCCTTCTTTCCTTCCACCGATGCATACTAATGATCCGTGTGTTGGATAGAGTTCTAAACACTTTGATATTGCAATAAGCCAAACCACAGAGGGAAAACAAAATACATTCAAATGTGTTAATTAAAACGTGAAAGATAACAAAAATTATTATGAAACAGCTAAGCAGGTCAGATGGACAGAATGTGGCTGTGAGTGAGGCTAAGTTAAATATCAGGTGACTTTAGATTGCTAGGAGGGGGCATGTCTGAAGGCCTAGGAAACAAAAGATCAGCTCCAGTGGATAGCTGAGTGATCAGGTCAGAAGACAGACATCTTTCACGTTTACTCCCTGTACTAGCTGGCTTTGCCAACTTGACCCAAGCTAAAGTCATCTGAGAGGCGCGAACAACAATTAAGAAAACGCCTCCATAAGATTGGACTGCAGGCAAGCCTGTAAGGAATTTCCTTAATTAGTGATTGACAGGACATGGCCCAGCCCATTGTGGGTGGTACCTCTTCTGGGCTGGTGGTACTAGCTTCCATAAGAAAGCAGTTTGAGCTAGTCATATGAAGCAAGCCAATAAGCGCCACCCTTCCTGGCCTCTGCATCAGCTTCTGTATCCAGATTCCTGCCCTGCTTGAGTTCCTGCCCTCCGTGCTTTTGAGATAAACTATTATATGAAATGGTGAGTGAAATAAGCCCTCTCTTCCCCAAGTTGCTTTTAGTCGTGGGGGTTCATCACAGCAATTGTGACCCTAACTAATACACTACCTTAGACTTACTTCTTTGTCTAGTGCTGAAGTACGCGTCTCCTTTGTTTTTGTCTCATTTTCTAACTTATTCACTAAATCAAAAATATAAATCAACAGTTTTCCGTGCACTTTTCCCACTATAAGCACTGCAATACCTCTGAAAATTAAATTATTGATATACTAGCAATTATTAATTGAAAATTAAAATTTAATAAATGCCACACTGTGAGGATACCAAGAAAATTAAAAAAATGTAAATCTTAGAAAATACATCTGTAAACTGTTTACTGAGAACATGAAAATATTGATGAGATGAATCAAAGAAGGCTTAAATGAGTGGGACACACGCCGTATTTCATGGATCAGTACACCAAATTTATTTCAGATCATAATTCTACCCAAACTTACCTATAAGGTTAGTATAACACAATTGTTGTTTTATTGAAATCAACAAGATGATCTTGAAATTTATATGACATTGCAATATACAACAATTTTGCAAAAGAATGTGGTTAGAAGACATGGAAAGCTAGTCCGCATGTGATTATTCAATGACAAATAGGACATCTGTATACACCAACTCCCCCTGCCTTAAAAGGCTCAGGAACCATTTTGGAAGAGCAGACAGAAAAACTCTCAGAGCCAGAACTGACCTCTGGAGGACAAGAATGAAAAAGTGTTTGTTTAGTCACTATTGCAACCTGAGGAGAAAAAGGATTAGTTGGCTTATGTATTCTGAACCACTGTCCATTGGGGGAAATCAAACTGGGTGGGAATCTGGAGTCAGGACCTGATACTATGGAGCTTGTCCATTTGCTTGTTGAGAGAGAAAGAGCATGATGTTGGATGGGGAGGGAGGGTGGAATATCTGGGAATAGTTGGAAGAGGAGGAAGAATATAATCAGAATATATGACATTGAAAACTAAAATTTAAATGAAGATTCTTCCCATGGGTAGTAGTTAGGGAAATACAGATGTGTCTCTAAGGGGGTCTCACTACTTGCATTTTAGATGGTCTAGGATTAAAAGCAAACAATATTTAATTTTTGTGAGAATCTAGAGCAATTGTCTGGTAGTGGTGGTGGGAATGGACAATGTGGCAGCCATTTTTAAAGTTTCAGAATCATACTGCAGCTTCCATGATGAGATTTTTAGTTTTTTCCCTTTCCCCCCCTTTTTTTCTCTTAAAATTTGTTTTATTGGGGGGTGGTGCAGGAGTGGAGGGCAGATGAAAAGGGACAGGGAAATGAATGGGATCAAAATACATGATGTAAAAGACATAGAATAAATAAAAAGAAAGTAAAAAAAGTTTTAGGGTTTCTGATGAGGTGCAGCACATGCAAATTCAAATAGCTGTGTATCATGATTCCATTTATTCTGAAAAAAAAAGACAGTCAAAACAGAAAACAATTATGTTGTCAGCATGTGGCCATAAGAGAGGAATATTTTTCTATTTTTTCAGTGAAGCATGAAAATATTTTTTGAACTGAAAGAACTATTCTATATTTTGATTATGGTGATGATTACATGATGATATAAGCTTGTAAAATGTGCAGGGTCAGTTTTAGTGTGTGTAAATTATAATTTAAAACAATGGAAATAAAATTAAGTTATAGAGATAGGAATATCCAATTATATAGATAAATGATTTTTTTGCCTACTTTAAAACTTTTTGGTGGAAGTAGCAAGAAATTATAATAAGATTTGGAAACATGTCAAACTTCACTTAATTACTGTCTGGGCTAAAGAAATGGCTCACTAGCCCAGAGCACTTCCTGCTCTTCCAGAGGACCCAAGTTCAGGCCACAGTATCTGTGTTAGGCCCATCATAACTGCTACAACTTCAGTTTTAGGGTATCTGATGCCTTCTGTGGTCTCTCTGGGTACCTGCAAATGTGGTATTTGCTCATACTCATATACATAAAACACTTATACAGTAGAGTGTTACTCAACTCTTAGAGAAAATGACAGCATGAAATCTCCACATGAATGCATGGAACTAGAAAAAAATCATCCTGAATGAGGCAACTCAGATCCAGAAAGACAAACACTGTACTGATATGTACTCACTTATAAGTGGGTATTAGCTGTTCAGTAAAGGATAATCACACTGCAATTCACAGACCCAGAGGAGCTAAGTAACAAGGAGGGTTCTAGGAGATATGCATGGATCTCCCTGTGAAGGGGAAATAGAATAGATTTTGAGGGTGGACTGGGGACAGATGGGGGAGGGAAGGATGGAGAGAAAGAGAGAGTATAGGAAGAGATGGCTGGAATAGGGTGTTATTTAGGGGGTTATATGGACACCTAGTGTAGTAGAAACTCCCTTGAACCTACGAGGGTGACCCTAGCAGGCATTCCTAGTAATGGAGGATACAGAGTCTGAACTGGCTGTCTTCTGTAACCAGACAAGACTTCCAGTGGAAAGACTGGGACATCAACCCAGCCACAAAACCTTCGACCCACACCTGTCCTGCCTACAAAATATTCTGAGTCAAAGGTGGCTCAGAGCTGTGAGAGTGACCAAACAATGACTGGTCTCACTTGAGGCCCAAAACACAAGAGGGATCCCATGCCTCATACTACTTGGATGGCCTGGAACAGGAAGCTGAAAAATAATAAAAACAAATCTTAAAAAATTACTGTTGGGTGGCTGGAGGAGTGGTTCAGCAGTTTAAGAGCTGTAGTTGCTCTTCCTAAGGACCCAGGCTCAATTCCCTGCACCCACATGGTGGCAAGCAACCAGCTGTAATTCCAGTTCCAGGAGATGTCTTCCTCTGACTGCTACCAGCACCAGGCACATAAGTAGTGCACAGACTTACATGTAGGCAAAACACTTTGTGTTAGTGCTTATTTTGCTTTGAGCTGGTACCATGATCATGGCAACTTTTTTTGTTTTTTTTGTTTTGTTTGTTTTTTGAGACAGGGTTTCTCTGTGGCTTTGGAGCCTGTCCTGGAACTCTCTTTGAAGACTAGGCTGGCCTGGACCTCACAGAGATCCTCCTGCCTCTGCCTTCCGAGAGCAGGGATTAAAGGCATGTGCCATCACCGTCCTGTGCCATGAACTCCCTGAGCCACCACCGCCAGGCATGACCGTGGTAACTCTTACAAAGGAAGTTATTTAATTGGGGTGGCTTACAGTTCAGAGGTTTGGTCCATTATCACTATGCAGGTGGACATGGTATTGGTTAGAAGGAGCTTTTACATCTTGATCCCCAGGCAACTGGAAGTGAACTGCCTCACTGGGTGTAGCTTGAGAGAAGGAGACTCAAAGTCCAACCCCACAGTGACACACTTCCTCCAACAAGGCCACACTTCCTAAATGGCCATTTTTTTACAAATCATCACGCACCTATACATACACACACACATACAACATACTGCCTGAGCAGGGCGTTGGTGGTGCAAACCTTTAATCCAAGCACTTGGGAGGCAGAGGCAGGCAGATCTCTGTGAGTTCGAGGCCAGCCTGGTCTACAGAGTGAGTTCCAGGACAGCCTCCAAAACAATACAGAGAAACCCTGTCTCGAAAAACAACAAACAAAAAACTCCCAAAACAAAAACAAACAAACAAAATATTGCCTAAAACACAAACTTCTGGTGTTCACTGATTTTATTTTTCCCATTTTTTAAAATGTAAATTAGAAACAAGCTCCTTTTACATGTCAATCCCAGTTCCCTCTCCATCCCCTTCCTACCCTGCCCTGTACCAGCCCCCTATCCCACACCCTTTGAGCTCCCCAGGGAGGGTCAGGCCTTCCATGGGGGAATCTTCAAAGTCTGTCATATCATTTGGAGCAGGGTCTAGAACATCACCTGTGAGTCTAGGCTGAGAGAGTACCCCTCTATGTGGAGTGGGCTCCAAAAGTTCATTTGTGTACTACAGATAAATACTGATCCACTACCAGAGGCCCTATAGACTAACCAGACTGCTAAACTGACATCCTTGTTCAGGGGGTTTGGAACAGTCCTACGCTGGTTTCCCAGCTATCAGTCTGGGATCCATGAGCAACCTTTTCAGGTTAGCTGTTTCTGTGGATTTCTCCATCCTGGTCTTGACCCTTTGCTAATCACTCCTCCTTCTCTGCAACTGGATTCCAGAGTTCAGCTCAGTGTTTAGCTGTGGGTATTTGCTTCTGCTTCCATTAGCTACTGGATGAAAGCTCTAGGATGGCATATAAAGTAGTCATCAATCTCATTATTGGAGAAGGGCATTTAAGGTAGCCTCTTGACTGTTGCTTAGATTACTAGGTGGGGTCAACCTTGTAGATCTCTGGACATTTCCCTAGGGCCAGATTTCTCTTAAAACCTATAATGGCTTCTTCTATTATGGTATCTCTTTTCTTGCTCTCCTCTATTCTTCCCCTGACTTAATCTTCCTGCTCTCCCTTTTCCTCCTCTCCCCTCATCTTCTAGCCTTCTTGTTCTTCTATCCCCATCCTCTGAATTAACTCAGGAGATCTTGATCCTTTCCCCTTATCTGGGGGACCATGTCTGTCTCTCTTAGGATCTTCCTTGTTTCCTAGCTTCTCGGGCGGTATGGAATGTAGGCTGGTACTCCTTTGCTCTATGCCTAAAAACTATATATGAGTGAGCACATACCATTTTTGTCTTTTTGTGGCTGAGATACCTTGCTCAGGATAGTTTCTTCTAGTTCCATCCATTTGCCTGGGAATTTCAAGATTCCATTGTGTTTTTCCTCTGAATAATACTCCATTGCATAAATGTACCATATTTTCTCTCTCCTTTCTTCAGCTGAGGGCATCTAGGTTGCTTCCAGGTTCTGGTTACTACAAATAATGCTGCTATGAACATAATTGAACAGATGTCCTTGTTGTATGAATGTGCAATCTTTTGAGTATATGCCTAAGAGTGGAATTGCTGGATCTTGAGGTATACTGGTTCCCATTTTCCTGAGGAACTGCCATACAGATTTCCAAAGTGGATGTACGAGTTGGCACTCCCACCAGCAGTGGAGGAGTGTTCCCCTTTCTCTACATCTTCTCCAGCATAAACTGTCATTGGTGTTTTTGATTTTAGCCATTCTGACAGGAGTAAGATGGTATCTCAGAGTTGTTTTTTTGTATTTCCCTGAAGACTAAGGATGTTGAACACTTTCTTATGTGTCTCTCAGTCATTTTAGATTCTTCTATTGAGAATTCTCTATTTAGTTCTGTGACCCACTTTTTAATTGGATTATTTGGTGTTTTGGTGACTAGCTTCTTGAGTTCTTTGTATATTTTGGAAATCAGCCTTCTGTCAGATGTGGGAATGGTAAGTATCTTTTCCCATTCTGTGGGCTGCCATTTTGTTTGTTAATGGTTTCCTTTGCTTTACAAAAGCTTCTCAGTTTCAGGAGGTCCCACTTATTAATTGTCAATCTCTGTCTGTGCTACTTATGTTCAGGAAGCAATCTCCTGTACCAATTCGTTTGAGGATACCACTTACCTTGTCTTCTAAGAGGTTCAGTGTGGCTGAATTTATGTTGATGTTTTTGATCCATTTGGACTTAAGTTTTGTACATGGCAATAAACATGGATCTATCTTCAGTCTTTACATGTCAGCTTCCAGTTATGCCAGCATCATTTGTTGAAGATGCTTTGTTTTTTTCCATTGTATAACTTTAGCTTCTTTGTCAAAACTCAGGTGTTCGTATGTGTGTGAGTTAATATCAGGGTGTTCAATTCGATTCCATTGGTCTACCTGTCTATTTTTGCGCCAATACCACGCTGTTTTCTGGACTATAGCTCTGTAATAGAGCTTGAAGTCATGGATCATGATGCCTCCAGAAGTTCCTTTATTGTACAGGATTGTTTTGGCTATCCTGGGTCTTTTTTTTCCATATTAAGTTGAGGATTGTCCTTGCAAGGTCTGTGAAGAATTGTTCTGGGATTTTGATGGGGATTGTATTGAATCTGTAGATTTCTTTTGGCAAGATTGCCATTTTTACTACATTGATCCTACCTATCCAAGAGCATGGAATATCTTTCCATTTTCTGGTATCTTCTTTAATTTCTTTCTTTAAAGACTCAAAGTTCTTGGATACAGGTCTTTCACTTGTTTGGTTAACATTACCCCTAAATATTTTATATTGTTCATGGCAGTTATAAAGGGTGATGTTTCTCTGATTTCTTTCTCAGCCCATTTATGTATATAGTAGGGCTACTGATTTTTTTGTGTTGATCTTGTATCTTGCCACCCTGCTGAAGGTGTTTATCAGATGTTAGAGTTCCCTGGCAGAAGTTTTTGAGTCACTTATGTAAACTATCATATCATCTGCAAATAGTGAAAGTTTGACTTCTTCCTTTCCAATTTGTATTCCCTTGATCTCCTTTTGTTGTCTTATTGCTTTAGCTAGAACTTCAGGTACAATATTGAAGAGATATGGAGAGAAGGAACAAAGCCTTGTCTTGTTCCTGACTTTAGAGGAATCACATTGAGTTTCTCTCCCTTTAGTTTGATGTTGGCTGTTGGTTTGCTGTATATAGTTTTTATTGCATTTAGATATATCCCCGTTATCCCTGTTCTCTCCAAGACCTTTATCATGAAGTGGTGTTGGATTTTGTCAAAGGCTTTTTCAGTATCTAGTGAGATGATCGTGTGATTTTTTTCTTCTCAGCTTGTTTATATGGTGAATTACATTGAAGGATTTTCATATGTTGTATCCTCCCTGTAACGCTGGGATGAAGCCTACTTGATCATGGTGTACGATTTCTCTCATGTGTTCTTGGATTAGATTTGCCAGTATTTTATTGAGTATTTTGCATCATGAGGAATATTGGTCTGAAGTTCTCTTTCTTAGTTGTGTCTTTGTGTGGTTTGGGTATCAACATTATTAAAGCCTCATAAAAAGAATTTGGCAATGACCCTTCTGCTTCTTTTGTGTGGAATACTTTGAGGAGAACTGGTATTAGCTGTTCTTTGAATTTCTGGTAGAATTCTGTTTTTTTTTTTTTGGTTGGGAGACTTTTGATGACTTCTATTTCATTAGGGGTTATAGGTCTATTTAAATTGCTTATCTGTTCTTGATTTAATTTTGGCACATGACATCTATCCAGAAAATTGTCCATTTCCTTTAGATTTTTCAAATTTTGAGGAGTACAGGTTTTCAAAGTATGACCTGATGATTCTCTGAATTTCCTCAGTGTCTGTTGTTATGTCCCCTTTTCATTTCTGATTTTACTAATTTACATGTTCACACTCTGTCATTTGGTAAGTTTGGATAAAGGTTTGTCTTTCTTATTGATATTCTCAAAGAACCAACTCTTCATTACATTGATTCTTTGTATTGTTTTCCTAGCTTCTACTTTATTGATTTCAGCCCTCAATTTAATTATTTCCTGGTGTCTACTCCTCCTGAGTGAGTTTGCTTCTTTGTGTTCTAGAGCTTTCAATTGTGCTGCTAATTCTCTAGCGTGACTGTTCTCTAGTTTCTTCATGTGGGCACTTAGTGCTATGAACTTTCCTCTTAGCACTGCTTTCAAAGTGTCCCATAAGTTTGCATATGTTGTGTCTTCATTCTCATTGAATTCCAGGAAGTCTTTAATTTATTTTTTTGATTTCTTCCTTGACCCAGAAATGGTACAATTGTGCATATTTCAGCTTCCATGAGTTTGTAGGGTTTTTTGTAATATGTGTTTTTGTTGAATTCTAACTTCAAAGCATGGTGGTCTGATAAGATACATGGAATTATTCCAAGTTTTTGGTACCTATTGAAGTTTTCTGTGTTGCCAAGTATGTGGTCTATTTTTAAGAAAGTTCCATGTGGTGCTGAGAAGAAGGTACATTCTTCTGTGTTGGATGAAATGTTCTATAGATGTTTCCTAAACCCAATTGGGTCATAAGTTCTATTACTTCCTTTGTTTCTTTATATGTTACTTGACCTTTTTCCTTAGCTGCTCTAAGTATTCTTTCTTTATTCTGTATAATTGGGGTTTTGATTATTATGTGGCGAGGGAACTTTTTTGTGGCCCACTCTATTTGGTGTTCTCTAAGCTTCTTGTGCTTTCACTGGTATGTCTTTCTTTAGGATGGGAAAGTTTTCTTCTATGATTTTGTTGAATATGTTTTCTGCCCCTTTAAGGTGGCTTTCTTACTTTCTTCTGTACCTTTTATTGTGAGTTTTGTTCTATTCATGGTGTCCTATATTTCTTGGATATTTTGTGTTAGGGATTTGTTGGACTTAAGGTTTTCTTTGGTCTATGAATCTATTTCTCCTAGTGTATCTTCAGCAACTGAGATTCTTTCTTCTATATCTTACATTCTGCTTCCATCTGTAGTACCTAACTGTTTACCTAGCTTTTTTATCTCCAACAGTCCCTCAGACTGTGTTTTTTTCATGTTTCTTTTTTTCCAATATATTTTTATTTAAATTAGAAACATGCTTGCTTCACATGTCAATCTCAGCTCCCTCTCCCACCCTTCCTCCCTTGTGCCTCCACCAGCTACCCCAGTTCCCCCCAATCCCCACAACATTCCCCAAGGAAGGTGAGGCCCTCCATGGGGGATCTACAGAGTCTGTCATTTCATCCAGGGCAGGACCTAAGCCCTCCAGGCTGAGAGAGCATTTCTCCATGTGGAATGGGCTCCCAAAGTTCATTCATACACCATGGTAAACACTGATCTACTACCCAAAGCCCCAGAGATTGCCAAGGCCTCCTCACTAACACTGCATTCAGGGGGTCTGGATGAGTCCCTGCTGGCCTCTCGGCCATCACAGACTTTGTTTTTTTTATTGTCTCCATTTCAGCTTTCTACCCTTTTACTGTTTTGTTTCTTGTAATTTTTGCTTTCTCTTTTCCTCCATTTCTTGAATTTTTGGTTTGTTTTTTCTTCCATTTCTTAAAGGGATTTTCTCATATTCTCTTTGAGGGCCTGCATGATTCTCATGAAGTTGTATTTAAGGTTATTTTCTTCTACTTCATCTGCATTGGGATGTTTAGGTCTTGCTGGTGTAGAGTCCCTAGACTCTGGCATTGTCATAATATTGGTTTTTCTGTTGCTGAGTGTGTTTTATGTCTCCTTACCATCCCTTCTCCCATTGGGTACAGGAATCTTTTCCTCTCCTGGTGTGTACAGAACCAAGGTTTCCTTCTGGTGGGTGCAAGCAGCTCCAATACTCTGGTAGCTCTCCTCTTCCTGTGGATGGAGGCAGTCTTATTACTGGGGCCGTGGCAGTCTCAGTGGGCTGGACTACATTCGGGATGGGATCCCGTGTGCAGTCTCCAGGCCTCATCTGGCTCCAAGCAGAGCACTGGAAGGCAGGCCTGAAATAGGCCTATGCTTACCTAGCCCAGTGGGCGGAGAAAAGGACTAGGATGCTGCCAGTGTCTGGGAGGGTAGGCAGTGCACAGTCTCCAGGCCTCAGGTGGTTCCATGCTGGGCATTGGGAGGTGGACTGGACTTTCTGATTTCAAATGACACAGTGTCTATATTAACAGCACAAGTGTGGTCTGGAAGCTACATGGGAATTCAGATTACAGGGCCCCACTGATGGATGAGAAACTTTGTGGATGAAGCGAACTTATAATTTAACTTGTTAGGCTGGTGGTTTGGACTCAGTAATATCTGAGAGCAGTGTCAGTTCCTTTGCTCACTCTAGTCTGGGCTGAGGGGAAACAAAGTTGCTCTTGAATTTTGAATCTGTGAGTATTTACTTTTAAGTTTTGATTTCCCTCAGTTGTTAAATGAAGATTTTATTTATATACCTTATATATATTTTATTTATATACCATATAAGACTGTTTTTATAGTTTAGATGAAATAATGGTGCTTAACACACTTAACCTCAAGTGTCCAATGAAAGGTAATTAATTTAAAATGTTATTATTGTCTTGTTTTTCAATATACACATAATCAAATTCTATTAGGTAGAGATTTCAAACATGTCTGACTATTGCCCCTGCACCTACATAAGCAAAGAGCTCAAAATTCATGATATGTTTACCTTTTCCTAGTCCTTTCCCCTGGGCTTCCTATGTTACTTTTGTCTTTTCTTAGACATAATAGTATTTGAGGAGAGATACTATAGATGTTGTTTGGGAGCAGAATGCATTTCTATTTTGAGGGAGAGTGTTTTGTTTTGTTTATAATTTAGTTAATCATTACTTGACCTTTGTAAGAATGGAATTAAAATAAACTTAATTACAAACAGAGGACTATCCTGTTTGGCTAGCAGAATATTTGGAAGCAGGCATGGATAGGAAGCTTTTTTTTTGATTCACAATCTGTTTAAAAACTCATATTGCAAGTTTAAAGTAAGTGTGTATATGGAAATGTGTGAATACATGTGTGTTCAGATGTGTGTTTTTGTGTGTGTGTATGTTGAGGGAAAGAGTTGATTACAAAAGAAAGAGAAGACATAGGGAAAAGAAAGCATAAACATAAAAAATAAATTCTTTAGAGGTGCCCTCTCAATACAGGAGTTATAAGGAATTAATAGTTTTGTGCCAGTTTACCAAGTTGAAAGCAATGACTTCTGGTGAAAATGCCTTTTTTCTTTTGTAGGGAGAGTGGGGCAGTCCTTGATAACATTCTTTGTTTTCCATTTCCTGCGGGTGGCAAGTACTAGCTTAATTATTAATATGACTTAATAATGCAAGCACCTCTCCAAGAGGAAGCCCTGCCAAGGCATTTCCCCATGTCCTTTTTTTCTCAGAGGATCTATTACCTCATCTGTGATTAAGTAGAGAAGGGCAAATGTATTTCTTGTCTTTGAGGTTGTTCACTTCCATTTCAAACTCAACTGCATTTGAAAACAGTGGAATCTTTTTCGTTGATGACTAAATCTACATTCTACCTTGACTGCTTCCCCCAGCCTGGCAGCTGTTTTTTTTTTTTTTTTTTTTTTTTAACAAACAGTCCTCCTGTAGGCTTTCCTAGTCCAGAAAATATTAGTAAAATGGAGATCTTGAGAAGAATTTTTATTTTTTGAGAGGACAGTTGAGTTGTCTTTTATATTTATAAAAGGGAGGCTTTTTTTCCCCCAGAAATTTCAGTATCTTACATAGGTATTTTTCAACTTTTCTTTGCCTTTTTTTTTCAGGAAAAAATAAACAAAACAACACACTAAGGAAATGATAGTTTTCAACTTTTTTCTCTTGGTTGGTTTTGCTGCTCAGTTTGTACACAGTGGAGTCACCTGTGAAGAAGTGCCTAGATCCCATTGGCCTGATTACAAGGACCCAGCTCACTGTGGGCTGCACCATCCTCGGCTTGTGGGCCTGGGCTGTCTGAGAAAGCTGGCTGAGTGTGAGCCAGAAAGAGCAAGTCAGGAAGCAGCAATATTTTGTTCATTTAAAGCATTAGTGTGGAGAGGGTGGGGGAGGAGAGGAGGGAGAGGGAGCTGGGACTGACATGTGAAACAAGCTTGTTTCTAACTTAAATAAAAAAAGGAAAAACAAAGCAAAACATTAGTGTGTTTTTTTTCTCCGAGACAGGGTTTCTTTGTGTAGCTTTGGAGCCTATCCTGGCACTCACTCTGCAGACCAGGCTGGCCATGAACTCACAAGATCCACCTGCCTCTGCCTCCCGAGTGCTGGGATTAAAGGCATGTGCCACCAACACCCATCTAGTGTGCTTGTTTTTTATTGTTGGTTTTTTTTTTTTGGTTTTTATGAGACAGGGTTTCTCTGTTTTGTGGAGGCTGTCAGTCCAGCCTGGCCTCGAACTCACAGAGATCCACCTGCCTCTGCCTCCCGAGTGCTGGAATTAAAGGTGTGCGCCACCAATGCCCGGCTATTGTTGGGTTTTAAATGGGCTTTGTACATGTCTATGAATGGTCACTTTTTATCAAATGTGTGACCTCCAAATGTTTTTTTTCTTATTGTTTAGCTTGTACTTAATTCTTTTCCTAGTGTCTTTCAAATTTGTGGTCATCTATTTTGTTGTTTTTAAATAGAGCATATCTTTCATTATCTGACCTAAGAACTTGTCCACTGGGGACTCACTAGGAGTTTCCTTCTATTTTATTCTGCAAATTCCTATGCAATTTTATGTTTTATAATTACACACATGAACCACTTTACAAAGTCCTGCTTTCTTTCTGTAAGGATGCCCAATAAGCAATTCTACCAACCTTTGCTGAGGACCTGTTTTTCTGCATTAAGTTGTCTTTGGTGTCGTCTCTTTGTTTCTGCTAGTAACACATAGTCTGGATTACTGAAGCTTTATAAAACTGGAACACTTTAGCCCTCTGCTTTTATTCCCTTTTTCAAAGCTGTTTTGGCTTAGAGCAATGACTTTAAAGAGAGATGGAAAAGAAAGCATTTAGCTTACTGTATTTGCTGACAGGAAATATTTTAAGTCCAATTAAAATGGCATTTTTTTTCCTAGGGAGCTTCCTCTAGGTTTGCCATGTAACTATTAAACAGTGCTTTACTGAAGTGGCATCGCTGAGGGGAGCAGGCTGCTTTCTGGGTATTAGCCTACTCAAGGCTTGTTGAGAGAATACAGTGATACTTAGCATCAAGGCTGAACCTCACTTTTCTGAAACATTTCTTGCCTCATGGTAGAGAGACGTAATGCTCACAGGCATTGCTGCTGTGACCTTTGGTACTCTCACTGAAGCCACCACCAGGTCCTCAATATCTATGCCTGCTTTGTGTCATGCCAATGCCTCCTAACTGTGGCCATTGCTGAAAAATCACATTGCTGCCAACAAAGAAACTCAAGCCCAGTCAATTCCGAGGCACTAGGAGGACATAGAATATTCCCAGGGCTTAGATAGTAAAGCAGTCAGAGTCCTGCAGGCAATTCTGGGAAGCTTCCAGAGGGTTTTAAGAATTCCTTCAACAGCCAGCTGGAGGGAGGCGGTCTGGCTAGGAGAAGCGATCCCAGCCCCCAGGTTACTAGAAGAATGTTCGACAGTGTGTTTTCCTATACCATCTAGGAAGAGTTCTCAGAAATCGTTTTTAAACAGTGCGTCCTGGAATATTCTAGGAAAGGCTGCAAGTGGTTATAGTGTCTAGACAGATAAGGGTATATGATATTGAGTGATTCATGATCTAAATATGGGGATAAGCAGGTCAGAAACACAAATTTGGAAAGACTGAAGGATCAACTACTTCAGCCAGTGGGTTAAAATATTAGGTCAGGGGAAAAATGGCTTCTGAACAAGGCACTTAAAGGATCATTTTTATCTAACACCACCACACCCTCACAGTTACATCCAAATTGATTTTTACAAACACCTATTTCTGGTAGGAGCTGGGATGCAGTGATGGTTAATCAGTCTTGCAGCTTGTTTTTGAGAAGCTTCCTGTATAAGCAGCCAGGTAACTTTGGTTCTTTATTTCCGCATGCAGCCGTGTGACTGAAGAGGCACATGTTCACAGTGGCCCATGGATAGAGCTGGCAGTTGGTGGACACCCAGACAGAGAAAAGGCGGAACTCCTTAGGGAAGACAAACCATGTGCTTTGACAACCTCTCTTGCTTTCTTTCTTATCCCTCGTCTGTTAATGGCTTATCTGGAAGTTGATAAAAAAAATGTCAGAAGTTAACATTATAGGCTGCTTAATGTCATTCTCTGGGAAATTTTTGTTTTTTGTGGATAATTATTTTGATTGTTGTCGATGCATTTTGTGACTCTGATTTCCCAACTTTAATGAGCTGCCAACTTCTGTTCTTAAGCAGGAAGGATTCAGCAAGCATGCAAACCAAGGCTGATAAATAACTACAAGCGCAGAACTGGAATGTTCAGCAGATAGGAGGTTCGTTGATTAATGTGCTTGTGGGTCAGAATTGGATGCCCAGCAAAATTTTCTCAGATTGGGAGGTAGACATCATTGAAGCTTTCAAGGGACCATCCAAGGGGCTTGGGCATGTCAGTTAAGAGCTGCCGCATCCTGTTGAATGCTGGTCCTCACATAACTCATCCCACTTACTCAAGGTCACTGGGATGGTTCAGGTGACTCAGTCCTTCCTGTGTTCTCCACTCCCATTCAAAATGCCAAATCCCAGAGAATCCATTTGGCTTAACCAAACTGTCCATGGAAATGTTAGTAATTTTCTCTTAAAATTATAAATGGCAGTAACATCAAATATTTTCATATACAATTGAATTTTCTTCTTTCAGGTCATTGTGCCAAAAGGCTTTTGCCTTATTCTTGAGAGGAAAGTGATGTATTGTTATGCCAAGTTTGTGAGACCCCCCAAGGAGCTGACTCACTGCTATAAACCCATAAGGTTTAATTTTACAAGCCTCAGCAGGGACCCTGTCCAGCCAACTGGCACAGCAGCAACAGGAAAAGGGTACCTGGCCTCAATTGTAAGGGGGTTTTTAAAGGAAACCACAGGCAGGGTGGTACGTGCCTTGGCTGTTCAGGATTGGGTAAGAGTAGGTGACCTTTGCATTCACAGACGTGGGGGCTAGAGGAATTTCATAATTGTTACTAACAGTTGGCCACAAGGACAGTTGTGACAAGAAGATGTATTTACCAAAACTACTCATTGCCTGTCCACTTGGATGGGGTCACTTTGTCTGGGGTGGGCACAGTTTAGGTGCTCTTGGAATTGTTTATGATTCCTTGGCTGGAGCTGAATCAGCCTTGTGCCATGCAGGAAATTTCTCAACGCGGCTTTGTCTCTATCCTCCCCAGTTTACCTTGCTCTTAGAGTATCAGATGGACAAACATAACAACTTGACCAAGGATATGGTCAAGGTTTGTGGAAAGAATTAAGCTATAGAGTACAGGTCCTACCTTGAAAGCTCAGTTGCTTAACCAAGTATGCATGAATGCAAATATACCCTCTGATTCTTCTTAATTAGAAATTTTAGATTTATTTACTATCTTTTTGACACAACATCTGATTTCATTAAGGTGTCCTTAGTCTCTCAGTGTTTAACTTTTATTCTTCTCTCATACATTACATCTTGACTGGTTACCTCTCCCTCCATTCCTCCCAGTTCTTCTCCCATATCAACTACTCCTCTGTTTCCCTTTAAAAAATGAGCAGACTTCACAGGGATAATCACCAAACAACATGACCTACCAAGGTACAGTAAGAGTGGGCACAGACCCTCATAACAAGTCTGGAAGAGGCAGTGCAGTAGGAGGAAAATGGTCCCAAGCACAGGCAAAAGAATCGGAGACACCCCGACTCCTACTGTTGGGAGTCCCACAAGAACGCCAAGCTATACAACCATAAGGTATATGCTGATGACCTAGCTCATACCCATAAAGGGTCTGTGTTTGTCACTTCAATCTCTTTGAGTCCCTATGAGCTCTGCTTAGTTGATTCTGTGGGCTGTGTTTTCATGGTGTCCACAAACCCTCTGACTCTATAACCCTTAAACCACTCTTTTGTAGGTTTCCCTGGCTCCATCTAGTGTTTGACTGTGGGTTTCTGTATCCACTTTCATCAGTTGCTGGATGATTCACTTTTGACGACAATTGGGGTAGGCACTGATCTATGAGTATATCAGAATATCATTGGAAATAAGTTTGTTGACTTTTTTCTTTTCTTCCATTCATGTTTGCTTCTATTTGGGTCTGTGGTTCCTGGCTATCCAGGCAGTGTCAGGCATGGGCTTCAAATTGAACCAGTTGTGGGTTGGCCACACCCACAAATTCTATACCATCATTGCCCCAGCACATCTTGCAGGCAGGGCAAATGCAGGTGGAAGTTTTTGTGGCTGGGTTGATGTCCCAGTACCATCGCTAGCAACTTTCCTGGTTACAGAAGATGACCAGTTCAGGCTCTGTATCCCCTGTTACTGGAGACTTCACTAGGACCACTTTCATAGTTTCCACTGTACTAGATTTCCACCCCCTATGCTCTCCAATTCCAGTCATCTCTCCCAACACTCTCTCCCTCTGTCCCTCTGCCCTGATCCCTCCTGTTCCTATACCTACCTGCCCCAAGTCCACCAGCAAAATCTATTCTATTGTCCCTTTCTTAGGGGAAATCTATAAATAATTAAAAAATTTTTACGCATGTGAGTGTTTGTATGCCTCTCTCCCTCAGAAGTCAGAAGGTGTTGCATTCCACTGAGGAAATACAGGTGGGTATGAGCCACCATGTGGGTACTGGAAGCAAACTCAGGTCCTCTTTAAATACAGCACACACTCAACATCTGAGCCATTTTTCCAGCACCTACATTGATCTTTCAGTTAACATACAAAGTAGTATATTTCATTGTTTCATTTTCATACACATTTTATCTTGTTATATTCTTCATTTCCCTTTCCCGGAGACCTATTTCCCCCATTCTCTTATTGCTGGGCCTTTCCCTCAGCCCCAAAAGTTTCCTATTTCTGCTGACTGACTTAGACTGTTTAATTTCAGTGTCTATGGCCTTGTTTTTATGAAGAGGGAATTGAGGCTTAGAGCTATGAAATAACTTAGCTCAGGTCTGATGTTCACTGAAGTGTTCACTGCCTCAAACTTGTGACTCTCTGCACTGAACTCAGGCCTTTTTCATGTTTATGCAGCAGTCTGCTAAGTTTTAGGAACTTTAAGTGGGGCAGATTTTATGTGAAACCACTGCTGAATTCAGTGAAGGACTCTGCTGTGTGTTCCCTAGGACATTTAAAAGTATCCGTCATCCAGATTGGCATAGCCCTGACAGTTACTGAATCTGTTAAGGAAGCAAGGTCATAGATTTCCAAGAGAATATCTATGGCTTCTTCATTCTTGATTCCAAGGGCTAATATATTCATCATATTTAATTTATTAAGGTCACTCCAAACGCCACAAATAATGTATAGGGAATATAAATAGAATCCACTGATGTATGTTTTTCCTTCAATTACTGGTAAATAAAATCCAAACATAGATTGTCTTATGTATAATATCTGATTTGCTTTGTTTATGTTTAATATAAATAGTTTAAAAAGTCAAATGGTTATAGAAATAATTTACATATTTAATTTGCTTTATATTTGAAATGTTGATCCTGTTTATCTTTACAAATTGATTGTGCAACTGTTAGTTCAAAGTTATGATTGCATTAAAAAATAGCACCCAGGGACTGGAGAGATGGCTCTGTGCTTGAGAGTACTTGCTGTTCTCAGAAAGACCGAATACCTATATCAGGTGGTTTATAACAGCCTCAAACTCCAGCTGGACACCTTTCTTCTGGCCTCTGTGGGCACCCAAACATACAAGTCATACATATAGACAGACAGACACATAAGCATAAATAAAAATAAAAGTAAATTGTACAAAAGCAAGAACAATCAGCAAAGCCTGGTGATGAATGATTCTAATGCCAGATCTTAGTATTCTGAGGTAGGAGGATGATGAGTTTGTGTCTAGACTGAGCTACAGACCTAACCGAGTAACAGAGCAAAGGCTTCTTCAAAAAAATCTAGTGAGGTAGCTCAGTGGTAGAGTACCTGCCTAGATACCTAAGACCCTGGGTTCAATTCTCAGCAACACACACACACACACACACACACACACACACACACACACAGGAGAGAAAGAGAGACAGACAGACAGAGACAGAGAGAGACAGAGACAGAGACAGAGAACAGAGAATAAATGATAACATGTCCTTTTAAAAATTAACACCAGAGAATGAAGTAGATCTTTTTATTTGTGTTTTCTCACTTGATTCATGATCTTGGCCCATTGATAGTTTTCCTTATTGTAATTTCTCCATCTCTAATATGAAAATACTAGTGAATGACTTGCAAATAATTAAGCTGACTCTGAGGTTCATGATGAAATAATTTGAGGAATAGGACTTAGGGTTTCATATTTAGTAACAAAAACAACACACAGAGGGAAGAAAACATGCAATGTTTGTTTCTTAGAAAAGAAAAAAAGAGGTTATGATTATTTGTAACATATTCTAAAATGTTAGAAGACTACAAAGGTGAAATGTCAGTTGTGCTTATTTACCTCATTTTCATTTTTTAATTTTCAGTTTCCTTTAGTCTATTCTTCAATCCCCATCTCTCAACCCCTTCAGCCCCTCCACATACCATACTATTTTGGATCCAGAATATCCTTCCCAGATTCACGTGTTGAAGGCACGGTTCCCAACTGGCAACACCATCAGAAGGTGATTGAATCACAAGGGCCCCAACCTCTCCCTGTGCTAATCTACTGATGATATCATCTCTGAATGAGCTGGTGCGTCACTGGGAGCAAGCATCCCCTCACAGTCTTTACTGTCATTAGATGAGTAGCTTACTTCATTATGATATTTTTAAATGCCTTGCTATAGGTATAACAAGGCAATTATGAAGCTAGATGATTGTGGGCTGGACTCTCTGAAACCATGAGCCAAGACAAACCTTTCCTGTTTCAACTTGATTTTTGTCAGGGATTTTGTCACAGTAATAAGCAGTCTCTCTGTCTCTCTGTATCTCTCTGTGTCTCTGTCTCTCTCTCTCTTTCTCTCTTGTTCAGGTATGCAGAAATTCCTTCTTTCCCTGTGGCTTCAATAATCCCCAGTGAGACATGGTTAGAATAGCATCTTTATAATATATACTACATTTAATCTACTCCATCTGCCCCTACCTGCTGTGTCACAGCATGTCTGCCTCACGAGAGATTCTATGACTTAGAGCAGCTGGGGCTGATTTCTTTCCAGTGTCCTCACTTCCTTCCTGTTTTGCACACTTGCTCCTAATTAGCCAAGGCAAAAGACTGTGACAACACTGCCATTTGTGTCAAATCCATTTACCTGTCTTTCCAGGTCAGCTTGAAAACTGAATATCAGACAGAACACCCAGCTGGTTTCCACAGAAAAAGGGGGAATGCCCATCTCAGGAGGAGAATCGCTGGTGTGCTCTCCCCCAGATCAGCATGCATGTTTTCTAAATGGGTATTTGTCAGTTGTGTAAAGTCAAGTTCATAGTGGCATTTTCATTTATACTTATCACACTCTTGGAACATATTCACCCCTTTGGCACACTCTCCAGAATCAACAGATTTTTTTTATCATTTTTTATTTTAATTTTAAATAGCTTGCTTTACATGTCAATCCCAGTTCCCTCTCCCTCCCCTCCTCCCGCACTCCCCTTCCCCCCGACCCTCCCACCCTATTGCCAAATCCTTCCACATAGGGGATATCTAGAGTCTGTCATTTTACTCTGGGTGGGGTCCAGGCACTCCCTAAGAGTCCAGGCTGAGAGAGCATCCCTCTTTGTGCTATAGGCACATGAAGACTGTTTGTATATCAGGGATAGACACTGATCCACAGCTCAGGGCCCCATAGGTTGCCCAGGCCTTCTCGCTGACACTCACATTTTGGGGGTCCAGATCAGTCCCATGCTGGCCTCCCCACTGTCGGTCTGGTGTCCAAGAGCTCTCCCCTGTTCAGATCAGCTGTCTCTGCTGGTTTTGCTAGCCCATTCTTTGCCAATTTGCTCATCACTCCTCTCTCTCTGTCACTGGGTTCCTTGGGTTCAGTTCAGTGTTTAACTGTGGGTGTTTGCCTCTGCTTCCATCAGTCACTGGATAAGGCTCCCAGATGGTTATAGACATCAATTTCATTATCAGGAATGGGCATTCGAGGTGGTCTCTCCACTATTGCTTAGCTTGCCAATTGGTGTTATCCCTTTAGATCACTCGAGGTCACTCTGGTGCCTGATCTGTATTCGATCCTATGATTCCCTCTTCCCCCTATTCTACCCCCACCCCCTCAACTTCCTGTTCCTCCATGACCAACTCTCTTCCTCTTCACCCCCTCTCTTCTTCCCAGGTCCCACTCCCCTCCACCCCTCGCCGTGTTCCCCATCCATTCAGAGGATCTTGTCTCAATCCTCTTCTCTTGGGTACTATGCATATATGCATATCTTTTAGGTTCTTTCCTGTTTCCCAGACTCTCTATCAGTGGAAGTGCAGACTGGCACTATCCTGATCCATGTCTAAAATCCATATATGAGTGAGTACATACCATGTTTGTCTTTTTGCGACTCGGTTACCTCACTCAGGATGGTTTCTTCCAGTGCTATCCATTTCCCTGCGAATTTCAAGATTCCATTATTTTTTTCTGCTGAGTAATATTCCATTGTGTAAATGTACCACATTTTCTCTATCCACTCTTCAGTTGAGGGGCATCTAGGTTGCTTCCAGGTTCTGGCTATTAGAAATAATGCTGCTATGAACATAGTGGAGCAGATGCCCTTGTTGTATGAACTTGCCTCATTTGGATATATGCCTAAGAGTGGAATTGCTGGGTCTAGTGGTAGATTAATTCCCATTTTCCTGAGGAATCTCCATACTGATTTCCAAAGAGGCTGTATGAGTCGGCACTCCCACCAGCAGTGGAGGAGTGTTCCTCTCTCTCCACATCCTCTCCAGCATAAATTGTCTTCGGTGTTTTTGATTTTAGCCAATCTGACAGGAGTAAGATGGTATCTCAGAGTTGTTTTGATTTGCATTTCCCTGATGGCTAAGGATGTTGAGCACTTTCTTAAGTGTCTCTTGGCCATTTTAGCCTCCTCTACTGAGAATTCTCTATTTAGCTCTGTACCCCACCTTTTAATTGGATCCTTTGGTGTTTTGGAGACTTGTTTCTTGAGTTCTTTGTAAATTTTGGAGATTAGCCCTCTGTCAGATGTAGGGTTAGTGAATATCTTTTCCCATTCTGTGGCCTGCCTTTTTGTCTTTTTGACTGTGTCCTTTGCCTTACAGAAGCTTTTTAGTTTCAGAAGGTCCCATTTGTTAATTGTCGATCTCAGTGCCTGTGCCACTGGTGTTATGTTTAGGAAGTGGTCTCCTGTACCAACTCGTTGAAGAGTATCTCCCACTTTCTCTTCTAAAAATTTCAGTGTGGCTGGATTTATGTTGAGATCTTTGATCCATTTGGACTTACGTTTTGTACAAGGCGATAAACATGGATCTATCTGCAGTCTTCTGCATACCAGTACCCAGTTATGCCAGCACCATTTGTTGAAGATGCTTTCTTTTTTCCATTGTACAGTTTTAGCTTCTTTGTCAAAAATCAAGTGTTCATAGGTGTGTGGGTTAAAATTAGAGCTTTCGATTCGGTTCCATTGGTCTACCTGCCTATTTTTGTGCCAATACCAAGCTGTTTTCAGGACTATAGCTCTATAATAGAGCTTGAAGTCAGGTATGGTGATGCCTCCTGAAGTTCCTTTATTGTATAGGGATGTTTTAGCTATCCTGGGCCTTTTGTTTTTCCATATAAAGTTGATTAATGTTCTTTCCAGGTCCTTGAAGAATTGTGATGGAATTTTGATAAGGATTGCATTGAATCTGTAGACTGCTTTTGGCAAGATTGCCATTTTTATTATGTTGATCCTACCAATCCAAGAGCATGGGAGATCTTTCCATTTTCTGGTATCTTCTTTGATTTCTTTCTTTAAAGACACAAAGTTCTTGATATACAGGTCTTTAATTTCCTTGGTTAACATTATCCCCAGATATTTGATGCTGTTTTTGGCTATTGTAAAAGGTGATGTTTCTCTGATTTCTTTCTCAGTCACTGCATCATCTGTATATAATAGGGCCACTGATTTTTTTGAGTTTACCTTGTATCCTGCCACATTGCTGAAGGTGTTTATCAGCTCTAGGAGTAACCTTGCGGAGTTTTTGGGTCACTTATGTAAACTATAATATCAGCTGCAAATAGTGAAAGTTTGACTTCTTCTTTTCCTATTTGTATCCCCTTTATCTCCTTTTGTTGCCTTATTGCTGTAGCTAGAACTTCAAGTACAATATTGAAGAGATATGGAGAGAGTGGACAGCCTTGTCTTGTTCCTGATTTTAGAGGAATTGCTTTGAGTTTCTCTCCATTTAGTTTGATGTTAGCTGTTGGTTTACTGTATATTGCTTTTATTATATTCAGGTACATTCCTGTTATCCCTGATCTCTCTAGGACCTTTATCATAAAGGGGTGCTGGATTTTGTCAAAGGCTTTTTCAGCATCTAGTGAGATGATCATGTGGTTTTTCTTTCGCAGATTGTTAATATGGTGGATTACATTGATAGATTTTCTAATGTTGAACCATCCCTGCATTCCTGGGATGAAGCCTACTTGATCATGGTGGACGATTTTTCTGATGTGTTCTTGAATCTGGTTTGCAAGTATTTTATTATTTTTGCATCAATATTCATGAGGGAAATTGGTCTATAGTTCTCTTTCTTAGTTGTGTCTTTGTGTGGCTTGGGTATCAAGGTAATTGTAGCCTCGTAGAGTTTGGCAGTGAGCCTCCTGCTTCTAATGTGTGGAATACTGAGGAGTATTGGAATTAGCTCTTCTTTGAATTTCTGGTAGAATTCTGCACTGAAGCCATCTGGGCCTGGGCTTTTTTTATTTGGGAGACTTTTGATGACTGCTTCTATTTCATTAGGGGTTATAGGTCTGTTTAGATTGTTTATCTGTTCTTGATTTAGTTTTGGCAAGTGATATCTATCCAGGAAATTGTCCATTTCCTTTAAATTTTCAAATTTTGTGGAGTACAGATTTTCAAAGTATGCCCTGATGATTCTCTTGATTTCCTCAGAGTCCGTTGTTATGTCCCCTTTTTCATCCCTGATTTTGTTAATTAGCATGTTCTCTCTCTGTCTTTTGATTAGTTTGGACAGAGGTTTGTCTATTTTGTTGATTTTCTCAAAGAACCAACTCTTTGTTTCATTGATTCTTCTCAGTGTTTGTCTGGTTTCTACTTGATTGATTTCAGCCCTCAGTTTGATTATTTCCTGGCGTCTGCTCCTCCTGGGGGGAGTTTGCTTCTTTTTGTTCTAGAACATTCAGCTGTGCTATTAATTCTCTAGTATGACTGTTCTCCAGTTTTTTCATGTGGGCACTTAGTGCTATAAATTTTCCTCTCAGCACTGCTTTCAAAGTGTCCCATAAGTTTGTGTATGTTGTGTCTTCATTCTCATTGAAGTCGAGGAAGTCTTTAATTTCCTTTTTTATTTGTTCCTTTACCCAGGGATGGTGCAATTGTGCATTGTTCAATCTCCATGAGTTTGTAGGGTTTCTGCGATTTGTGTTACTGTTGAATTCTAATGTTAATGCATGGTGGTCTGATAAGATGCAGGGGGTTATTCCATTTTTTTTGTATCTGTGGAGATTTGCTATGTTTCCTATTATGTGGTCAATTTTAAGAAGGTTCCATGTGGTGCCGAGAAGAAGGTATATCCCTTTGTATTTGGGTGGAATGTTCTATAGATGTCTGTTAAACCCAGTTGGGTCATAACTTCTATTAGTTCTTTTGTTTCTTTTTTTTTTTAATTTTATTTTCCAATTTAAATTTAGAGAAGAATCAAGGTTGCTTCACAAGTCAGTTCCAGGTCCCTCTCCCATTCCCTCCCTTCCTCCCGTCCCCTTCCCCCCCCCGTTATCCCCTCATTTCTCCAGGGAGGGTGAGGCCCTCCATGGGGGTGTCCATAGTGTGTCATTTCATATAGGGCAGGGCCTAGACCCTTTCCCAAGAGTTCAGGGTGAGAGTGCACCTCACATTGTTCTATTGGAGTCCAAAGTCCGTGTGTATACTCGGGATGGGTACTGATCTGCTGCCCAAGGCTCAATAGATTCCCTAGGCCTCTTCACTGACACCCAGATTCAGGGGTCTTGATCAGTCCCATGCTGGCTTCCCAGGCTAATGCCTGGGATTCAAGAGTTAACCTTTGTCTGGTCAGCTGTTTCTGGGGGTTAAACCAGCCCAGTCTTAATCCCTTTGTTCATCAGTCCTCCCTCTCTGTTACTGGCTTTCTTGAGTTCAGCTCAGTACTTAACCAAGGGAGTCTGCCTCTTCTTCGATCAGCCACTAAATAAAGTTTCTGTTTCCCAGACTCTCTGGCCATAGGATTGTAGGCTGGCACTCCCCAGATCTATGTCTAAAATCCATATATGAGAGAGTACATTCCATGTTTCTCTTTTTGTGACTGGGTTACCTCACTCAGGATGGTTTCTTCTAGTGTCATCCATTTGCCTGCGAATCTCATGATTCCATTATTTTTTTCTGCTGAATAGTACTCCATTGTGTAGATGTACCACATTTTCTCTATCCACTCTTCAGGTGAGGGACATCTAGGTTGCTTCCACGTTCTGGCAATTACAAATAAAGCTGCTATGAACGTAGTGGAACAGACATCTTTGTTGTATGAATGGGCATCTTTTGGATATATGCCTAAGGGTGGAGTTGCTGGGTCTTGTGGTAGGTTTATTCCCATTTTTCTGAGGAATCTCTACACTGATTTCCAAAGTGG
Source organism: Mesocricetus auratus (assembly GCF_017639785.1). Lineage (NCBI taxonomy): Eukaryota > Metazoa > Chordata > Mammalia > Rodentia > Cricetidae > Mesocricetus > Mesocricetus auratus. The sequence continues at coordinate 44,242,231 of NW_024429192.1, forward strand.
CTGAACCAGTTGGCACTCCCACCAGCAATGGAGGAGTGTCCCCCTTTCAACACATCCTCTCCAGCATAAATTGTCATTGGTGTTTTTGATTTTAGCCATTCTGACAGGGGTGAGATGGTATCTGAGAGTTGTTTTGATTTGCATTTCCCGGATGGCTAAGGATGTTGAGCACTTTCTCAAGTGCCTCTCAGCCATTTTAGACTCCTCTATTGAAAACTCTCTATTTAGTTCTGCAGCCCACTTTTTAATAGGGTCCTTTGGTGTTTTGGAGACTTGCTTCTTGAGTTCTTTGTAAATTTTGGAGATCAACCCTCTGTCAGATGTGGGATTAGTGAATATTTTTTCCCATTCTGTGGGCTGCCTTTTTGTCTTGCTGACTGTGTCCTTTGCCTTACAGAAGCTTCTCAGTTTCAGTAGGTCCCATTTATTAATTGTTACTGCCTATGCTACTGGTGTTATGTTCAGGAAGCTGTCTCATGTACCAATTCGTTCAAGGGTACCACCCACTTTCTCTTCTAAGAGGTTCAGTGTGGCTGGATTTATGTTGAGGTCTTTGATCCATTTGGACTTAAGTTTTGTGCATGGCGATAGACATGGATCGATCTGCATTCTTCTACATGCCAGTCTCCAATTATGCCAGCACCATTTGTTGAAGATGCTTTCTTTATTCCATTGTATATTTTTAGCTTCTTTGTCAAAGATCAGATGTTCGTACGTGTGTGGGTTAATACCCGGGTTTTCAATTCGATTCCATTGGTCTACCTGTCTATTTTTGTGCCAATACCAAGCTGTTTTCAGGACTATAGCTCTATAATAGAGCTTGTGGTCAGGGATGGAGATGCCTCCGGACGTTGCCTTGTTGAACAGGGTTGTTTTGGCTATCCTGGGTCTTTTGTTTTTCCATACAAAATTGATTATTGTTCTTTCAAGGTCTGTGAAGAACTGTGCTGGGATTTTAATGGGGATTGCATTGAATCTGTAGATTGCTTTTGGCAGGATTTCCATTTTTACTACATTGATCCTACCTATCCAAGAGCATGGGAGATCTTTCCATTTTCTGAGGACTTCTTTAATTTCTTTCTTTAAAGATTCAAAGTTCTTACGATACAGGTCTTTCACTTGTTTGGTTAGCGTTACCCCAAGGTATTTTATGTTGTTTGTGGCAATTGTAAAGGGTGATGTTTCTCTGATTTCTCTCTCTGCCCTTTTATCATCTGTATATAGTAGGGCTACTGATTTTCTGGAGTTGATCTTGTAGCCTGCCACTTTGCTGAAGGTGTTAATCAGCTGTAAGAGTTCCCTGGTAGAGTTCTTTGGGTCATTGATGTAAACTATCATATCGTCTGCAAACAGTGAAAGTTTGACCTCTTCCTTCCCAATTTGTATCCCCTTGATCCCCCTTTGTTGTCGTATGGCAATAGCTAGAACTTCAAGTACCATGTTGAAAAGGTATGGAGAGAGTGGACAGCCTTGTTTTGTTCCTGATTTTAGAGGAATTGCGTTGAGTTTCTGTCCATTTAGTTTGATGTTGGCTGTTGGTTTACTGTATATAGCTTTTATTATGTTTAAGTATGTCCCTGTTATCCCAGATCTCTCCAAGACCTTTATCATGAAGGGGTGTTGGATTTTGTCAAAGGCTTTTTCAGCATCTAGTGAGATGATCATGTGATTTTTGTTTTTCAGCTTGTTTATATGGTGGATTACGTTGATGGATTTTCGTATGTTGAACCATCCCTGCATTCCTGGGATGAAACCTACTTGATCGTGGTGAATGATTGTTTTGATGTGTTCTTGGATCCGATTTGCCAGTATTTTATTGAGTATTTTTGCATCAATGTTCATGAGGGATATTGGTCTGAAGTTCTCTTTCTTAGTTGTATCTTTGTGTGGCTTGGGGATCAAGGTTATTGAAGCCTCATAGAAAGAGTTTGGCAAAGACCCTTCTGCTTCTATTGTGTGGAACACTTTGAGAAGAATTGGTATAAGCTGTTCTTTGAATTTCTGGTAGAATTCTGCACTGAGGCCATCTGGACCTGGGCTTTTTTTGGTTGGGAGACTTTTGATGACAGCTTCTATTTCCATAGGGGTTATAGGTCTATTTAAATTGCTTATCTGTTCTTGATTTAGTTTTGGCAATTGATAGCTGTCCAGGAAGTCATCCATTTCCTTTAAATTTTCGAATTTTGTGGAGTACAGGTTTTCAAAGTATGACCTAATGATTCTCTGGATTTCCTCAGAGTCTGTTGTTATGTCCCCCTTTTCATTTCTAATTTTGTTAATTTGCGTGTTCACTCTCTGCTGTTTGGTAAGTTTGGACAAAGGTTTGTCTATCTTGTTGATTTTCTCAAAGAACCAACTCTTCGTTGCGTTGATTCTTTGTATTGTTTTCCTGGTTTCTACTTTATTGATTTCAGCCCTCAATTTGATTATTTCCTGGCGTCTACTCCTCCTGGGGGAGTGTGCTTCTTTGTGTTCTAGAGCTTTCAGCTGTGATGTTAATTCTCTGGTATAACTGTTCTCCTGTTTCTTCATGTGAGCATTTAGCGCTATGAACTTCCCCGTAGCACTGCTTTCAAAGTGTCCCATAGGTTTGGGTATGTTGTGTCTTCATTCTCATTGAATTCGAGGAAGTCTTTAATTTCTTTTTTTATTTCCTCTTTGACCCAGGGATGGTGCAGTTGAGCATTATTCAATTTCCATGAGTTTGTAGGTTTTCTGCAATTTGTGTTGTTGTTGAATTCTAATTTTAAAGCATGGTGGTCTGATAAGATGCATGGAGTTATTCCAATTTTTTTGTAGCTGCTGAGGTTTGATATGTTGCCAAGTATGTGGTCGATTTTTGAGAAGGTTCCATGTGGTGGTGAGAAGAAGGTATATTCTTTTATGTGGATGAAATGTTCTATAGATATCTGTTAATCCCAGTTGGGTCATTACTTCTATTAGCCCTTTTGCTTCTTTGTTGAGTTTCTGTCTGGTATTCCTGTCTAGTGGTGAGAGTGGTGTGTTGAAATCTCCCACTATAACTGTGTGGGGCTTTAGATGAGATTTAAGTTCTAATAATGTTTTTTTAACGAATGTGGATGCCTTTGTATTTGGGGCATAGATGTTCAGAATAGACACTTCCTCTTGGTGGGTTTCACCTGTGATGAGTATGTAATGACCTCCTTCATCTCTTTTGATTGATTTTATTTTAAAGTCTAGTTTGTTAGATATTAGGATTGCTACCCCGGCTTGTTTCTTGGGTCCATTCGATTGAAAAATTTTTTCCCAACCTTTAATTCTCAGGTAATGTCTGTCTTTAAGGGTGAGGTGTGTTTCCTGTATGCAGCAGAAGGAAGGGTTCTGTCTTCGAATCCAATCTGCTAGTCTGTGTCTTTTTATGAGTGAGTTAAGGCCATTAATATTGAGGGATATTAATGACCAATGATTGCTCATCCTTCTTCGATTTGCGATGGTTGTTGTTGGTGGAATTATGTGTGGAGTTTCACCCCTTTGTTCTTTTGGCTGTTGGTAGAGAGAGATTCTCCAATGCTTATGTTTTTCTGGTTGTGGTTAGCTTCCTTGGGTTGGAGTTTTCCTTCCAAAATTTTCTGTAGGGCTGGGTTAGTGGACACATATTGCTTGAATCTAGTTTTGTCATGGAATATCTTGTTTTCTCCGTCTATAGTGATTGAGAGCTTTGCCGGGTATAGTATTCTGGGCTGGCATCCGTGGTCTCTTAGTGTAGGTAGAATATCTATCCAGGACCTTCTGGCTTTCAGCGTTTCCATGGAGAAATCAGGTGTAATTCTGATAGGTCTGCCTTTATATGTTACTTGACCTTTTTCCTTAGCTGCTCTTAATATTCTTTCTTTATTCTGTATGTTTGGGGTCTTGATTATTATGTGGCGAGGGGATTTTTTTTGTGGTCCACTCTATTTGGTGTTCTGTAGGCTTCTTGTACCTTCATTGGCATGTCTTTCTTAAGGTTGGGAAAGTTTTCTTCTATGATTTTGTTGAATATGCCTTCTGCCCCTTTGTGCTGGATTTCTTCTCCTTCTTCTATACCTATTATTCTTAGGTTTGGTCTTTTCATGGTGTCCCATATTTCCTGGATGTTTTGTGTTAAGGATTTGTTGGATTTAAGGCTTTCTTTGGTTGATAAATCCATTTCTCCTAGCGTATCTTCAACACTTGAGATTCTCTCTTCCATCTCTTCTATTCTGTTGGTAATGCTTGTATTGGTAGTCCCTGTCTGTTTGTCCAGCTTTTCTATTTTCTGCCTTTCTTCAGATTGTGTTTTTTTTTAATGACTCTATATCAGTTTTCAACCCTTGCAGTGTTTGCATTGCTTCTTGGAATTTTCTGTTTATCTGTTTGTCCGTTTGTTGCCTTTTATGAATTTTTTGGTTTGTTCTTTCTTCCATTTCTTGCATTTTTTGGTTTGTTTTTTCTTCCATTTCTCGCATTTTGTGCTTTGTTTCTTCTTCCATTTCCTGTCTTTTTTGGTTTGTTTCTTCTTCTTCCATTTTTTTCATTTTTTGCTTTGTTTTTTCTACCATTCCTTGCATTTTTTGGTTTGTTTCTTCTTCCATTTCCTGCCTTTTTTGGTATGATTCTTCTTCCAATTCTTGCATTTTTTGCTTTGTTTTTTCTTCCATTTCTTTGAGGGATTTTCCAATATCCTCTTTTAGGGCCTCTATCATTTTCATGAAAGTGCTTTTAAGGTCGTTCTCTTCTGCTTCGCCCGCATTGGAATGTTGGGGTCTTGCTGGTGTGGAGTCTCTACAATCTGGCAGTGTCATATTTGTTTTTCTGTTGCTGACTGTGTTTTTGTATTGTCTCTTTCCCATCTCTTCTTCTAGTGGGTGCAGAAAGAGCCCCTTATTGGTCTGGGGACCAGAGTTCCCTTTTGGTGGGTGCTAGCAAGTCCAATAATCTGGTGGTTCTTCTATTCCTTGTCCGAATGCTGGTCCCGTGGGTGGAGAAGAAGAACAGGAATCTGGGGCGCTTATCCTCTTACCTGGTCCCCTGGACCCTATGCTGGGTCCTGTTGTACTTGATCCAGAACAGCTACTCCCCTGGTCTCCCTGGGTCCTCTGGTTTCCTGGTCTCGTTGGTGGGAGAGAATACCTGGGGTCTGGGTGCTTGGCTCCCGCCGAGATTGGGAGCTCTGTGCAGGTCCCAGGCGATCTGCAGGCACTGGAGCACAGGCCGGGAAGCCGGCCTGTTTACCTGATGCTGCTGGATGAACCGCCACTTCCCTGGACTCCCAGCCTCCTCTCCTTTCCTGGTCTCGTTGGTGTGAGCAAAGATCCGGAGTCTGGGGTGCTTGGCTCCCGCCGGGATTGGGAGCTCTGTGCAGGTCCCAGGTGATCTGCAGCCACTGGAGCACAGGCCGGGAAGCCGGCCTGTTTACCTGATGCTGCTGGAAGAACCGCCACTCATTTCTTTTGTTTCTTTGTTACGTTTCTGTCTGGAGGTCCTGTCTAGCAGTGAGAGCGGGGTGTTGAAGTCTCCTACTATTAGTGTGTGAGATTTTATGTGCATTTTGAGCTTTAGTAATGTTTCTTTCACGAATGTAGGTGCCTTTGTATTTGGGGCGTAGATGTTTAAAATTGAGACTTCGTCTTGATGTATTTTTCCTTTGATGAATATGAAGTGTCCTTCTTCATCTCTTTTGACTGATTTTAATTTGAAGTCTAATTTGTTAGATATTAGGATTGCTTCACCCGCTTGTTTCTTGGGACTGTTTGATTGGAAGAACTTTTCCCAACCCTTTACTCTGAGATAACGTCTGTCTTTGATGTTGAGATGTGTTTCTTGTATGCAGCAGAAGGAAGGGTTCTGTCTTCGTATCCATTCTGCTAGTCTGTGTCTTTTTATAGGCAAGTTGAGGCCGTTGACATTGAGGGATATTAATGACCATTGATTGGTGATCCTTGCTTGTGCTTGATTTATTGTTAGTGAATTTATTTTGTGTAGTTTCTCCTCCCTTTTTCTTTTGGTGTTTTGTGAAGTGTCATTATATATTGCCTGTGTCTTTGTGAATGTAGTTATCTTCCTTGGCTCTAGGTTTTCCTTCTAGCATTTTCTATGAATCAACAGATTTTTGTATACTGATTGGGACCTGGAATCAGGGTGTGAATTTGGCCTCTGCTGCCTGCTGGCTGTGTGACCATGGCCAATTACTTCTCTAATCCTGTTCTTTGTCACTTTCTTTCTTGATAAAATAAAACCCCCCAAAATCAAAAACAACAATAACAGAAAAACCCCAATCCAAAACAAAGCAAGACAAAACCTTATATGATACTTTGCATCTCATTTTCCTTAGTAGTAAAAAGGAAGAAAAAAGGGAGGGGGACAGTCACTTTGTGGCTCTAACTTTTTTTTCCTTTTTTTAAAATTTAAATTAGAAACAATCTTGTTTTACATGTCAATTACAGTCCCCTCTCCCTCCCCTCCTCCTCCATCTCCCACTAACCTCCTATCCCATCCCCTTTCTGCTTCCCAGGGAGGGTGAAGCCTTCCATGGGGGATCTTCAAAGTCTGTCATGTCATTTGGAGCAGGGCCTAGGCCCTCCCCTGTGTGTCTAGGCTGAGAGAGTATCCTTCTATGTGAATGGGCTCCCAAAGTCCATTGGTATACTGGGGATAAATACTGATCTACTACCAGAGGTCCCATAGATTGCCCAGACCTCCTAACTGAGATCCACATTCAGGGGGTCTCGGTCAGTCCTATGTTGGTTTCTCAGCTATCAGTTTGGGGTCCATGAGCTCCCCCCTTGTTCATGTCTGTGGCTCTAACTTTAACATATTTTAAATATTCTGATTTCTGATGTTTTCATTTCTAGCCAGGTAAATACTTTGAATTGTTGAGAGTATATCCATCCCTCCATTAGAAATCCAACTGATAGGTTGGAGAAATGGCTCAGCCATTAAAGGCTAGGTTCACCACCAAAATCCAGTTGATGCTAACATGCTTCAGTGTCCCAGAGCTGTATAGAGCAATGCCTATTAGGGGCACTGTTGAGTTTTAATGTTGTCTTTTATTTTAATATATATAATAATTTTTTAATTTAATTTTTTACACATGTTACTCTCAGCTTCCTCTCCCTCCCCTCCTCCCCCCTCCCCCAAGCCCCCAACCCTCCACTCCATCCCCCCTCCAGTCCCCAGGTAGGGTAAGGCCTTCCATGGGGGATTTTCAAAGTCTGTCATATCACCCCGGGCATGGCCAAGGCCCTCTCCCATGTGTCCAGGCTGAGAGAGCATCCCTCCATGTGGAATAGGCTCCCAAAATCCATTTGTATGCCAGGGATAAATACTGATCTACTATCCAAGGTCCCATAGATTGCCGAGGCCTCCTCTCTGACACCCAGGTGTGGGGGGGGTCTAGATCAGTCCCATGCTGGCCTCCCAGTCATCAGTCTGGGGTCCATGAGTTCCCCCTTGTTTAGGTCAGCTGCCTCTGTGGGTTTCACCAGCTGGGTCTTGATTCCTTTTCTCATCATTCCTCTTTGCAACTGGGTTCTTTCGGAGGGTGCCCCCATGCCCACCTTGTGTTGCTGTGTGTTTTGTAAGGCAATTGTTAGGGAAGACCTGCCAGGGTAATAGGATGAGTTTCAGGGGTAAATAAACTGAGACAGAGAGATTCTGCATGTGCCTGCAGCCCAGCACCTGGAGACCTGGGAGGAAGAGGAGATCATTTCAGTGGTCTTGGGTGGGAGTGGGAAACACTGGTGTTGCCCAACTTATCTCCAGGCACCATTCTACAGGCAATCCTGTGTCAGCTTACCATTGCTTAACTGTAAGACTAAAATTATTAAGTAGCTAATTATTAGATTTTATAATCAGTAATTAGTTAACTATCAGATGTAACAATGGCTAATTAATGGAGCCAATTACAATTTACGAGCTCTTAATAAGGCCAAGCTTAAATTGGAGAGAGAAATTATATGAACAGGGTAGGGAAATCCATGAGCCACACTGGAGACTAGCTATAAAGCTTCAGGTTTCCAGTGGCAGGAAATGATGATTCTTGAGAGATTTTGAATCAGAAAATTGTACCTTGAAGGTAGTCTTTGGAGGATTCTACACTCAGAAGCAATAATCATCTGCATAGGAAATGATGCGAGCTAGGGGGCCAGGTGGTTCTGGAACCTGAACTGAAACCAATCATGATGGAAACGGAACCCACAGTGAAAGGCAGTAAGTGACAGGAGTCCAGGGAGGAGGGACACTAAGAGATGTCCTTCCTGGTAGGCTTTGGACTGGCTTGAGCTTGTTTTGTGATGATTCATAGACACACACATCAAAGTCTCTCTGAGGGGAGAGGACAGTAGAGGAGAGAGTCACTGAAGATGAAGGATGAAGAATCCCAATGATGAGCTTCAACTAGTTTGCATTATGTCCCCCTTTCTCCTCTCTTCCTCTTCCTCCCTCTCTCTTTTCACCCTTGCCTCTTCCACTTCTCTCTGCCCCTCCCCCTTTATAACTTTTCTAGAGTTAGGTAAATAATCTGTGTTTGGATTTTGTTCCTCATCAGTTGCATTTACATTAATTGCTCCTACACTGTACCGAGTTTCATTTCCTTCTGCATAAAATGTGGAGGGGATACTCCCAGGTATGGAACATATTGGAAATAGATGTGTTCCAGGGTGTAAAGATATTTAGCAGTATTAAACACGGTCTATGCGTACTAAACAAAACCTACTGAAACTGTGGTATATTTACATCCTTGTGGTTGGACACATTGAGGGAAGTTCATGTGAGGAATTAGAGGACTGAAATCCTTCTCCTCTTCTTTACACAAGGCTTCAAACATTTGAAATACACAAATACCATCACCTTTTGAGTAGACTTACTATGGAGGTGAAAAGGTTTTGTCATTGTGTCCCAGACACAGATCCTGTTAAAGTGCCTTGGAGATTAGCTGATGACACTGCAATGGAAAGTACAGCTGAATGATGACTGGTCATAAAATGCATCATTAATTCATACACTTTGATGGAGGTTGTTTATTGAGAGCAGGGTATGTTCCCCTGCCTCTGAGTCATCACCAGCCCTGGCATTGCTTTTTTCTTCACAGGAAGGTAGACAGCATTATCCCACACCCAAAGGTTATCAAAATCACAAATTCCAACACTTCACAAAATATTTTTCTGCCTCACTGAATAGTATAAATAGAGATAACAATAAGTTTATACTATTTTCCACACGACATCGATGGAATGGCTAGTTAATGAAACAGAAGAACTTAAAGTGGTAATGACTGAACACAAAAAAGGAATGCTAATCACCATTGTGGTTTATTTAGCACTATCTCATCCCAGGGGCCCACATCTTCTTTTTCTGCAAAAATACATTTGGTAATTATGAGAATTAATCAAGCCACAAACCGGATTATGGTGGTGGCTGAAATCCTTAATTACAGGCAATGGAAAAATGAAGGTCAGTTCTGGTTTGAATCCAGTGTAGGTCAGGGTAGCACAAAAGCCATTAGCAGCTGAATGTGATTCTGTGCTCTGAACAGAATGAATCATTGCTTTAGCCCGGTTTCTTAGCAAACAGCTCTCCTACATCCATACTAACAATCACAGAAATTATCTACAGCCCATTAGCTGACAACCTGGGTAAGCAATGCTTCTCAACCCTGGTTGTATGATAGAGTCACTGAAATAGCTTTGAAGATACAGACACCCCGACAGCACCCAGTCCAATTAAATTAGGATCTCTGGCAGTGTGATGAGGGTCATTAAACAGAAAACTTATCTGACTGATTCTAATGTATATTTTTGTTTCCACAGTGTGGCTCTATGGGCAGGAAAAATCCCAAAGCAACTCTTCTTCCTTTTCCTCCAACACACAGTTCTTTAAGACAGCTTTGTAATGAGCTACAACCTATGGCAGGAATGTTTATTTCAATATTGCCCAAGGGAAATAAGATGTACTTGTAGATAAATAATATACTGCTTCTCATTTATAAACATAGTTGAATCCCTTGGGGAATCATACTATTATTCTTAAGAACTGATTTGTAAGCCCAGCCCCAGCTGCCATTTGGATTTGTTGTAATATGCCTGAAGACAGAGATCTTTGAAGACTATGAAATGTTTCTGAGGGTTCACACCCATTTACCATCCTGGTTTTGCTCAGTTCAGTTCTTTGCCTGAGGACAGGAGTGCTCTGATACTTAGTAACTTTATAAGAGAAATAAATCCTTGATTTGTTAGTCTGCCATTTTGAATTTGGGTTAGATTCCAAGAGTTACTGTAACACATCCTACCTCCTCTTTCTTCTTGGCAGATGATGCAAAAATACAAAGTGAGTGCATCCCCGGACACAGAGTGTTTTGCGGGAAGTGAGGCAGATCATAGGCACCTCTGATTTCTAAGAGTTCCCAGAAACCCCTTCAGGTCGACAGGGTTTCCCCACTCCATTCTTCTGTCAACATTACCTTCTGAGTAGGAGACAGACAGACAAGCTGCTGGTAAGAAAGAAGCAGGTGTAGTGGCACTCTGTCATCACCTGCCTCTTTTATGAGCTCTGACCATTCACCATGGTTTCCCTCACATGACTAAAGTTCAAATGCTGCTCAGTTGCCAGACAGAAGGATGCTCCACACAACTGGCTTGAGCTCACAGGCAGGGATACAGTTGTAGTATTACTGATCCTAAATTGGGTTCATAGGCAGGGATACAGTTGTAGTATTACTGATCCTAAATTGGGTTCATAGGCAGGGATACAGTTGTAGTATTACTGATCCTAAATTGGGTTCACAGGCAGGGATACAGTTGTAGTATTACTGATCCTAAATTGGGTTCATAGGCAGGGATACAGTTGTAGTATTACTGATCCTAAATTGGGTTCACAGGCAGGGATACAGTTGTAGTATTACTGATCCTAAATTGGGTTCACAGGCAGGGATACAGTTGTAGTATTACTGATCCTAAATTGGGTTCACAGGCAGGGATACAGTTGTAGTATTACTGATCCTAAATTGGGTTCACAGGCAGGGATACAGTTGTAGTATTACTGATCCTAAATTGGGTTCATAGGCAGGGATACAGTTGTAGTATTACTGATCCTAAATTGGGTTCATAGGCAGGGATACAGTTGTAGTATTACTGATCCTAAATTGGGTTCATAGGCAGGGATACAGTTGTAGTATTACTGATCCTAAATTGGGTTCATAGGCAGGGATACAGTTGTAGTATTACTGATCCTAAATTGGGTTCATAGGCAGGGATACAGTTGTAGTATTACTGATCCTAAATTGGGTTCATAGGCAGGGATACAGTTGTAGTATTACTGATCCTAAATTGGGTTCACAGGCAGGGATACAGTTGTAGTATTACTGATCCTAAATTGGGTTCATAGGCAGGGATACAGTTGTAGTATTACTGATCCTAAATTGGGTTCATAGGCAGGGATACAGTTGTAGTATTACTGATCCTAAATTGGGTTCATAGGCAGGGATACAGTTGTAGTATTACTGATCCTAAATTGGGTTCATAGGCAGGGATACAGTTGTAGTATTACTGATCCTAAATTGGGTTCATAGGCAGGGATACAGTTGTAGTATTACTGATCCTAAATTGGGTTCATAGGCAGGGATACAGTTGTAGTATTACTGATCCTAAATTGGGTTCATAGGCAGGGATACAGTTGTAGTATTACTGATCCTAAATTGGGTTCACAGGCAGGGATACAGTTGTAGTATTACTGATCCTAAATTGGGTTCATAGGCAGGGATACAGTTGTAGTATTACTGATCCTAAATTGGGTTCATAGGCAGGGATACAGTTGTAGTATTACTGATCCTAAATTGGGTTCACAGGCAGGGTTACAGTTGTAGTATTACTGATCCTAAATTGGGTTCATAGGCAGGGATACAGTTGTAGTATTACTGATCCTAAATTGGGTTCATAGGCAGGGATACAGTTGTAGTATTACTGATCCTAAATTGGGTTCACAGGCAGGGATACAGTTGTAGTATTACTGATCCTAAATTGGGTTCATAGGCAGGGATACAGTTGTAGTATTACTGATCCTAAATTGGGTTCATAGGCAGGGATACAGTTGTAGTATTACTGATCCTAAATTGGGTTCATAGGCAGGTATACAGTTGTAGTATTACTGATCCTAAAGCAAATACCACACTAGGTGCTGAAAATTTTGTAGAAGTTTACAAATTTTACTTTGCCATTTTTTCTTTTTAAAAAGGAATTACTTTATTTTTATTTATATTTATGTGTGTGCCACACATGTGGGCATGCCCTTAGAAGCCCTCAGAAGCCAAATGCCTTTGAGCTGGAGTTACAGTGGCTATAGGTGGCCTGACATGGTGCTGGGACTGAATTTTGGTTTTCTTTAAGAGAATCACTCACTTGTAACTGTTGAATCATCTTTCCCCACCCCCCTTTTGCTATTTTTAAAATAAGAGACCTGATGCCCATCTCTATATAACTAGCCAGTGGAAAAGCGGTAATCTCTAACTTTTTATCACTGTACTGGCATGCAAAACAATGTTAGTCCATGAGCCAAAATAACAGGTCTTCATATTTGTGCTTAATAATTTTGAAATACCAAACAGCATTAATGGACTCAGAAATTCTGGTTCATGGAGAATCATCAGGGTTTGAGACGAGGATGTGTTCCAGCTTATGTATCTGAGAGGATTTCTTTTATTTTCGTTCAATTTCAAAACTAAAATGTAAATGTAATTATAAACAGTCTTAGCTCTTGAGAACAATGTGAAGGTTAACACAGGCATGCAAAAGGTAGCTCAGATAATGAACTAGTGGCACTGACATACTCTCCTTCCTGGGGAAATGACATTAGATAGAAACTTACAAACATTCTAGGGCCATCGCTAATATCTTTTCATGTGTTAAAAATTCTGAAAACCTTTAACAAATTATATTAGCAATGGTGTTTTGCTTTAGTAATTCAGTTTAATAGCACTTTGAATTATGTTCATATATTAAAAATGACACTATCATAATAGAGGAAAAAGACAAGCATTTGTTTTGTCTTTCTTTTTCAATACAGCTAAGTTTGTACATAAACATTCAATATTTCAGCATTAATTTCAATCTATCATTATGTCAAATTGGTTCCATAATGTTTCATTTCCATATTATAACTGATGTTGATTTCCAAAGAAATCACACATTACAACAACTTCTTGAGTGGCTGCTACCAGTGGATGGCCATCTATTCTGTTAGAACATGATTTCCTGACTTTACTACAAGCTCTGATTATGAAGTACAAGAAAGAGCTACAGAAGCCTGGTGGTGGTGGCACACGCCTTTAATCCCAGCTTTTGGGAGGCAGAGGCAGGCGGATCCCTGAGAGTTCGTGACCAGTCAGGTCTACAAGAGCTAGTTCCAGGACAGTCTCCAAAGCCACAGAGAAACCCTGTCTCAAAAATCAACAACAATAACAGCAACAACAACAAAAGAAAGAGCTACAGAGAATGAACTGGTAGAAAACCCTGTCTTTCTGTGTCTTGAATCTAGTTCAGGCAGCACATTTGTTTCTGGAAGAAGAGAATGCCAGGTTTGGTAAATAATCAATACTAGTTTAGTCGTTTTTAAGTTCCTAAGAAGCATCTTGACTTGCAAATTGATTAAGCAGATTTCACTGTTGCAAGTTACAGAGAAGGAACTTGTGGAAAACCCTACTGTGCTGCTCACCATTGTTCTAGTAAGGTTAGAAATATGGCAGAGACTGAGTCAGGGAACTGTGACCAGTTGGAAAAGATAGTCACTATTACCAACCTTTATCAAAGTTGAGGAAGGACTTAGGTTTGTAGTATTTTTTATAACTATCAGAGAACATTCCTGTGGGTTCCCTATAGGACCCACAGGAAAGTGACTGCTTAACTTGGCAAGGGATGGGATAGTGGGTTCCTGCTTTACAAAGGAAACTGCCAGATGTTCTACAGGACATAGAAGAAAGCAACTGATAAACTTGGCCAGTGTAAGGCAAAACAGATCTTCCGATTTCCTGCTTCATTAACAGGTCTGCCAGATACTGTGGGCCAACAGACTGAAGATGGATGCTACAACATTACAAAAGAACTTTGGGTGCAGTGAGATGTCTCTGTCAATTCTAGAGTTTTGGAAGTTGCTCCCAATGCACTTGCTGTTTACTTAGGTTATATTATTTCCTTCTGGGGTCTTTGATGGAGTTGAAAACAGAGCTATAATTTTCCTTAGTTATGATAAAAGATAAATTAGATATAAAACTTTAGACTCACAAAGATAGGATAGATGACAGAGTATTTTCTTTAAATTTTGCCAAATGTAAGTAAACTAAATATTATTAACTATAATTCTTGCTTGATAACTGTTTTGTTATATATAATTTTACTGTGTTCAAATTAAAACCTTTTTATTTAGACAGAAAGGGGGAGATGATATGGGAGGTCCTTCTTTCTGTATGCTGCAAATATGCATTTCCCTTATTGGTTGATGAATAAAGCTGTTTTGGTCCATGGACAGGCAGAATTTAGCTAGGGGGGAAATCCAAACAAAGGGACAGGGAGAAGGAAGGCATAGTCAAGGAGATGCCATGCAGCTGCCAGGGAGCCAAGATGTCAGGGCATTACTGGTAAGCTCTACTGCATGGTGATACACAGATTAATAGAAATATGTTAATATTTAAGAGAGAGCTAGTCAGTAAGGATCTTAATCCATTGGCCAAACAATTAATTAAGTCTCTAAGTGCTTATCTTATAAATGGCTTCAGGGATCCAGTGGGTGGGCAGAAACTGGTCCAGTGGGACTGGCAGGATGGAAAAAATTCTCCCTTCTACAGTCCCCACTTTTCTATGTAATCTATTTAGTGGAAATCCATCAAGTGAGATGAATAGGATTTGAAATACTCAGACCCTCATTTCAAAAAATGCACAATGGAGAATAATGGGCACTTTCGGTTTCTAGGATCAAGAAGCCACAACTCAAGAAGGACTTCAGCTCTGATGATCACAGAAAATGGCAAGTTCTATTGTGGCAGGAATATCCTATGATCCAAGTATTCTTTTATAGTAACCACCTTGCTTTACCACTTTTCTAATTTCAAATCTCAAAATAATTTATATTGCTTTTATATGTATTCAGGCGAGCTACTTACTTAAAACATTAGGTCTCTGTGGTGCTATTTTGTTTGCATAAAGTCTATTACTTAGATGATGTGAGAGTGTCTCGAGGCAGAAAGGGAATTTTACTTCAACTAAAGGGATTTAGAGTATATATAAGAATAGGAATGTTTAGTTTACTTTGAAATGGATTATTGGATTGTTCTTAAATAACTATGAGAAGATATATTAAGATGCATGCAGTTTGCACATATAAATACAATGAGTACACACCACTGATTTTACTGTCCCTTGAGCACATACATGCTAGCATAAGCATTGGCATCTACATCTCAAGTTGTGAGCTATATATGGATTTTGTGGGGCTTCAGTCCACTTCCAAATGCTGTTTTCTGTTTAGTTCCAGCTGTCCTCAGTATGGTGGTATCCTGTGGGCTCATAAGAGACCTCTTTGTGTACGTACTCATTAATACTTGGGTTCTGTTCCCATCACTTCCTCTGATAATGACACATTCTAGGTATGGATCCCTTCTACTGTCTCCTCCCAGACCTCAAAGCAGCACTAAGCAATTCAAGCTTAGTCTCACAATATTTTTGATGAATATGCCACCAGTTTTTTCATATCTAGTTCTCATTACATTTATTTTATATGTATGAATGGTTTGCATGCATGTATATCTAGACACCACATTCATGCCTGTTGCCTATGTGTTGGGTCCTCTGGGACTAGTGTAGTAGATCTCTGTGAGTCACCAAGTGGGTGCTGGAAATGGAACCTGGGTCCCCTGTAAGAGCAGCAAATGCTCTTAAACATTGATCCATCTCTCCAACTGTTTTTCTGGGTCCAATGTAAAGTTAATCAGCTAAACTTCTAGCCCTTTTACTGCCTTCATTAATATTCATTTTTGAGGCTTTATCTTGTTAGTGCCATCACTCTAAACAACAATAAAAAGTTTTGCCTTTGATATTGAAGAATGTGAACCTGGCTCTCCCATCTGTAGACACAAATAGACACCTATATGTGACACCTATATGTGCATTAAAAAAGAAACCTGTTTAAGGGTAGCTATGACTTCCAGGTAAAGGTAACAACTGTACAGATGTGATGGTTTGTATCACACAATTGCTTAGTTGTCATTTTTCAAGATAGTGTGGAAACTAGGATATCTGAAGTACCCAAACTCCCTGTTTCAATTGCTTTTTTTTTCTAATCCAACTGGGCAGTGAACTTCAGATTCAGTTAGTTAAAACTTGTTAAGACATGCCACCAGTGAAAGGGATGAGCCAGGGCAGCTCAGTTCAGATGAGAAACAGGTCAAAAAAGCAGACAAGTGTGCTGTTTTCTAGATGCTGTTTTGCTTAACTGTTTGTGATCACTTAATAGCTCGAGGGGAAAATATAATTCAGTCACAACCATGAATAACCGAACACCATGCACTGACACAAGTTTCTCAATAGAATCAAATAATATTTAAATATTTTAAACCATGTTCATTTCTCTTCTGACAACCTCCTCTGAGGAAGAAAGGGATGGATATTTGTACTATCATTTTATAGATATGAACAAAAATTCTGGGAGAAGGTGACTATGCTAGACTCTTAAGTCTGTGGCTTAACACTCTCCTTGCAGTATATATATTAGTGAAAATGTGAACTTCTGATTGTATTTACATGTTAAAAATTTAAGGTTACTTTACATATATATACTTTTGATCTTGATTTCATAAATTTTTTGAAAACTTTTGTCTTTGTTCTTACTCCTGTGAATATTGAATTTGAAATGTTTTCAGTATTTTGCAGTTTAACTGTCAGAAAGAAATGATTTACTCATTACTATGGCTCAACAAAACATTACAAATTTCTCCAGATCTCTGTGACAGCATTTATGATGCTTTCTTCTAAGCCTCTTGCTTTCTTGTTCTAGGATTCAGGAAAACACAGATGATAGGAAAAAAAAATCAAGAAGCCAAACACACAAAAAGTCTCTAAGATCCATCAGCTTTTCACCCAGCCTCTTTTAGTTAGATGATATTAGGTAATGCTATCTTAGCTACCTCCTATGATTTCTCCAATTGGAATCACATTTAGTGCACATAGATAGTGGAGCAGCAAAGAGAATCCGAAAGTCTACAGAAGCTAATGTCATCAGTGAGGCTTCACTGCAGCGTTCCCTCTTCTTATGAAGATAATTCTTTGTTTCAACTTGCATTTTCTTGTTCAAGCCTTATGATGGCAGACTTGACTAGGTCCTTATGTAATCTTAAGATGTCATACTTATTTTTGCTCCGTAAACCAGCATAAATCAAAACAGATGTAGGTTTTAGTCATTGATCAAGTAGGTGTGCGTTGAGGAGGAGGATGTAAAATTAATAAAAGTGAGTGATAACTGCATTCATGAGTTGTTTTAGCATCAGACTTATAGTCTACAGTAGAGAATTAATTAGATGGGTAATTCAAAACATTTGTGATATGATCTATCATAGAAAAGAGACCTTTCGCTTTTTGCCCCATCTCCAGCGAGAATGAAGACCATTATCAGCAGCCAGACCGTTGACATCCTGGAGAATGTGGACGTGAGTCTGAAGGGGCACACGGTCATCGTGAAGGGCCCCAGGGGAACCCTCCGGAGGGACTTCAACCACATCAACGTGGAGCTCAGCCTCCTTGGCATGAAGAAGCAGAGGCTCTGGGTTGACAAATGGTGGGGTAACAGAAAGGAACTGGCGACTGTCCGAACCATCTGCAGTCATGTTCAGAACATGATCAAGGGAGTCACACTGGGCTTCCGCTACAAGATGAGGTCTGTGTATGCTCACTTCCCGATCAACGTCGTTATTCAAGAGAATGGGTCTTTGGTTGAAATCCGAAATTTCTTGGGTGAAAAATAGATCTGCAGGGTTCGGATGAGGACAGGTGTTGCTTGTTCTGTCTCTCAAGCCCAGAAGGATGAGTTAATCCTTGAAGGAAATGATATTGAACTTGTTTCAAATTCAGCGGCTCTGATTCAGCAAGCCACAAGAGTTAAAAACAAACATATCAGGAAGTTTTTGGATGGTATCTATGTGTCTGAAAAGGGAACAGTACAGCAGGCTGATGAGTAAGACCTAAGTTACCCAGTTCCAGAAACAAGATCCTGAATTTAAGTATGATTTGGGGTGTCTTTTGGGACAATAAAAGAGTTGTATTGAGAAAACAAAGAGAACTTTCACATAGTGAGGCAATAGGGGAAATTAAGCTGTTTTTATCTGGTTAATGGATGATCATATACACATATTGAAAATATATCAGACTTACT
The DNA here is from genome assembly GCF_017639785.1 of Mesocricetus auratus. NCBI lineage: Eukaryota > Metazoa > Chordata > Mammalia > Rodentia > Cricetidae > Mesocricetus > Mesocricetus auratus. The sequence goes on from NW_024429192.1 coordinate 44,260,615, forward strand.
TATCTAGTAGATGTTGCCTTTTATTTGTGCTTATGACAAGGGAACACAAACTCAGGGTGAAAGGAGTTGAACATGTATTATTTCATGTTGTAACTGCATGCATATTTAAAGTTGGCTTTTTTGGATTGTAATTATGAAAGCAAATCAACCAGCCTGGGATACAAATGGAGCCTCAGTCTAACTTGCATAAGAACAAGGGAACCAACTATATAGCTAAAGAGTGTGTAGTGGCATATGTTAAGATTATCTTGTGAGTTTTTTCAAGTAAAATATTTGCTTTATGTTTAATTTACAAATTATATTTTCATATTCATTCAAAAACATGAGTTAGAAGATGATCAAAAACATAACTGACATGTCTATTCTGACATTCATTCTGATTTTGTGACCAGTCCTTGGTTTATAGGAAACAATAAACAAGGGGTTAATAGTTGATCTGTAAGATGACTGAATCTTGCTTTCTAGTGACTGGATTTCTCTTTCTTCAATATATCTACCTGAAAACACTGTGCTGCAAATCATGACATGTTTTTCCTACTGTGGTAGAAAAAAGTAAGGACACTGTTTAGAAGACTAAACCTGTAAAACCTACTTCTAACATATTTTCTCTATGTAGCACTTATTTCTATTGAAGTATTGACATAAGGCTTTGGGAAAGACCACTTATAAAAGAGTGGGCAATAGCAAAACAGGAACCCAGAGGCTACATAGCATAAGACAGCAATGCTACTCTGGTTGAATTGCATTATGATTTTGTTTTCTATATGTGTATAGCTGTTGCATATTTAATGAAGATGGAAGCTTGCACTCAATTTCTTCTATGGCAGTCATGGAGAGACTCTGATGTTCAAATTTTGAAAATACTACACTGGGAATAAGCTAAGTGGGTTGAGTAGATGTACCATCTCCTTTTGTGTGTCAACTTGGCACAAGATAGAGTCATCAGAGTTGAGGAAATGCCTCCATGATATCCACCTGTAAGTGATTAATGAGGGAGGGCTCAACCCCTAGTGGGTGGTGCCATCCCTGGGCTGGTGGTCCTGGATCTATAAGAAAGTAGGCTGAACAAGCCATGGAAAGAAAACCAGTAAGTAGCACCCTTCCACAGCTTCTGCATCAGCTCCTGCCTCCAGGATTTGTCCTGTTTGAGTTCCTGTCCTGACTTGCTTCAATAATGAATGACAATATGGAAGTGTAAGCCAAATAAACCCTTTCTCCCCAACTTGCTTTTGGTCATGGTGTTTCATCACAGCAATAGAAATCCTAATTCAAGTAGCCAATGAGAATACCTGTTTTTTTTACATCTATCTATCTATCTATCTATCTACTAATTAATTTATTTAATGTGTATACATTTGCCACAGTGCACTTGTAGAAGTCAGAAGAGAACTTGGAAAAGTTGATTCTTTTTTTTCACAATGTGGGTTGCTGGAATCAAACTGAGATGAACAGTCTTCATGGCAAGTGTGCTTACCTACTGAGCCATTCCACTGGCCCAGAAATACTTTTTGAATGACAGAATGAGTGAAAATGGAAAGTGTGTATATATGATTAAACAAATAACTAGAAGTTGACACTAATGGTTAGTTGTAAGAAGAGAAGGAAAAGAAGGTAGGAGAGACAGGGGAAAAGAGAGTAGAGTAAGATGCAGTGATGCTGATAACCCACCGAGTGAATCCTTTGTTAGGTCTTGCTCCACATTCTTGTATTCATTTATTGCTCATAATAAACAAACAGAGTGCTATCATCTTTTTATAGGCGAGGGAACTAAATCACAGAGAGGTTGAACAATTTTCTCAAGGCCACAGAGCTAACAAATGACCATTCTCATGAAGAAATCCCATTAATTAATAACAATATAGTAAATATATTGATTACTTGGCAGGTGGAACTAAAGTACCCATTTTAGTTCATGATATCTGTATCTATATTATTTTTCCATGTTCTGAGAAGCAGACTAGTAGTCAAGTGAAGAAGCTTTATTTCTTTGGAGACACACACAACCTAGAAAATGTTCTTATCTAAATTACAACACAATATTACATTTGTTTGAGTGCTTTGCTGAATACTGAAAATACAGGCAGTGCAAAATCAGAACAAGGTCAGGTTGCTGGAGGTTGGAAGGTAACCAAAGGCTTAATATAGAAAATAGAGCATTGAAATTCAGGATGAGTAATGAGGGTATGAGACCTTTCTAGTTTGGCAGGCAAACAAAGCAAGATGTTGGTTATAAATGCCATACTTGCAGGTTTCCACATAGAGCTATATTAAAAATAACATGGGTTGGTAGATTAGGAAACTAAATTGGATGGAAGCTTCACCTTTTTTACAGGATTTTGAATAGGAATGTGGTCTATTCCACCTTGTCACAGCCTTGGAATATTTTAGGGGAAAACAGCAATGGATTGGTGTGTGTGTGTGTATGTGTGCGTGTGCACACGCACACATGTATGCATGATGACATCAGTCAGTGGAACAGCAGGATCATTCTGTTTGAAAAACAAGACAATTTTCAGCAGATCTTGCGTAACCTTGAGCTAAGAAAATAGATTAAGAAGGTACTGTAAGCCCTGTGTAGGCTAAAGAACATTTATACAGGATGATCACTTAGGGAATACAGGAGAAGGTGTGGATTAAGCATTTCTTTGTAAAATATTTATTTTATTGTTTTTAATATAAATTTTATTTAGATTTGAAGCATATTATTTTATATATCAATCCCAGTTCTTTCTCCCTTCCATCCTCCCACGCTCCCCACCGACTCTCCCATCCCATTCCCCATCTACTCCCCAAGGAGAGTAAGGCCTTCCATGAGGGATCATCAAAATCTGTCAAGTCATTTGGGGCAGGACTTAGACCCTCCCATGTGTATCTAGGCTAAGAGAGTACCCCTCTATGGGAAATGGGTTCCCAAAGTCCATTTGTGCACTAGGGATACATCCTAGTTCCACTGCCAGAGGCCCCATAGACTTCCAAGTGCTCCTAGCTGACACCCATGTTGGAGGGGCATAATTTGGTTCTATGTTGGTTCCCCAGCTGTCAGAATGGGGTCCTTGAGTTCCTACTTTCTCAGATCAGTGGTTTCTGGGGATTTTCCCAGTGTGGTCTTGACTCCTTTGTTGGTCATTCCTCCCTCTCTGAAGCTGGATTCCAGGAGTTTGGCTCAGTGCTTAGCTGTGGATCTCTGCTTCTGCTTCTATCAGCTACGGGATGAAGGCTCTAGGATGGCATTTAAGGTAGTCATCATTCTCATTATAGGGGAAGGGCATTTAAGTTAGCCTCTCCACTATTCTTTAGGTTCCTATTGGGTCATCCTTATAGATTTCTGTACAATTCCCTAGTGTCAGATTTCTCTTCAAGCCTATAGTGGTTCCCTCTATTGATGTGTCTCTTTTCTTGTTCTCCTCTATTCCTCTTCCCACTCAATCTTCCTGATCCCTCATGTTATGCTCCCCCCAAGTCTTCTCCTCTCCTCTTTCCCATACATTCCTATCCCCCATGCTCCCAATTTGTTCAGGGGATCTTGTCTTTTCTAATTCACTAGGGACTGTGTAGGGTCTTATGGTCCTCCTTGTTTCCTTGCTTCTCTGGAGGTGTGGATTATAGGCTGGTAATCCTTTGTTCTATGTCTAATATCTATATATGAGTGAGTACATAGCATGTTTATCTTTTTGTTACTGGGTTACCTTACTTAGTATGGTTACTTCTAGTTCCATCCATTTGCCTGCAAATTTCAATATTCCATTGTTTTTTTTCCACTGAGTAGTACTCCGTTGTGTAAATGTACCACATTTACTGTAACCATTCTTGGGTTTAGAGGCATCTAGGTTGCTTCTAGGTTCTGGCTATTACAAATAATGTTGCTATGACCATAGTGGGTCATTTGTTTTTTCCATATAAAGTTGAATATTGTCCTTTCAGAACTGTGTATAATTGTGCTGGGATTTTGATGGGGATTGTACTTAATCTGTAGATTGCTTTTGGTAAGATAGCCATTTTTACTATGTTGATCCTACTTATCCAAGAACATGGGAAATCTTTCCATTTTCTGGTATCTTCTTTAATTTCTTTCTTTAAAGACTCAAATTTCTTGCCATACAGTTTTTCAACTGTTTGGTTAGAGTCACCCCAAGATATTTTATGCTGATTGTGGCTATTTCTCTGATTTCTTTCTCAGGTCTTTTATTGTCTATATATAATAGGGATACTGAGTTTTTATTTAAGTTAAAAAACAAACTTGCTTCACATGTCAATCCCAGCTCCCTCTCCCTCCACTTCTCCCCTAACCTCCCCCACCAGGCCCTCCATCCCTCCATTCAATCCCTACTCTGTTCCCCAGAGAGGGTGGGGCCCTCCATGGGGAATTCTCCAGAGTCTGTCATTTCATTCAGGGCAGGGCCTAGGCCCTCCCCCAAGAGTCCAGGCTGAGAGAGCACCCTTCATTGTAGGATGGGGACCCAAAGTCTATTTGTATGCCAAGGATAAATACTGATCTACTACCCAAGGTCCCATAGATAGCCTAGGCCTCCTCACTGACACCTACATTCAGGGGGTCTGGATCAGTCCCATGCTGACCTCCCAGCTATCAGTCTTGGGTCCAGGAGCCCCTTTTTGTTCAGGTCAGTTGTTTCTGTGGGTTAAGCCAGCCAGTTTGACTCCTTTGTTCATCAGTCCTCCCTCTCTGTCAATGGATTCCAGGAGTTCAGTTCACTGTTTAGCTGTGGGTGTCTGCCTCTGCTTTCAGCAGTTGCTTCATGAAGGTTCTGTTTCCCAGACTCTCTGACAGTGGGATTGTAGGCTAGCACTCCCGTGATCAATGATTAAAATCCATATATAAGTGAATACATACCATGTTTGTCTTTTTGTGACTGGGTTACCTCACTCAGGATGATTTCTTCTAGTGCCATGATTTACCTGCAAATTTCAGGATTCCATTGTTTTTTTTTCTGCTGAGTAATACTCCATTGTGTATATGTACCACATTTTCTCTATCCACTCTTCAGTTGAGGGGCATCTAGGTTGCTTCCAGGTTCTGGCTATTACAAATAATGCTGCTATGACATCTTGTTGTATGAATGTGCATTTTTTTGATATATGCCTAAGAGTGGAATTGCTGGTTCTTGTGGTAGATTAATTCCCATTTTCCTGAGGAATCTCCATACTGATTTCCAAAGTAGCTGTATGAGTTGGCCCTCCCATCAGCAGTAGAGGAGTGTTCCCTTCTCTCCACATCCTCTCCAGGATAAACTGTCATTGGTGTTTTTGATTTTAGCCATTCTGACAGGAGTAAGATGGTATCTCAGAGTTGTTTTGATTTGCATTTCCTGGATGGGTAAGGATGTTGAGTACTTTCTCAAGTGTCTCTCAGTCATTTTAGACTCCTCTGCTGAGAATTCTCTATTTAGTTCTGTACTGTACATTTTAATTGGATCCTTTGGTGTTTTGGCGACTTGTTTCTTGATTTATTTGTAAATTTTGGAGATTAGTCCTCTGTCAAATGTGGGCCCAGTGAATGTCTTTTCCCATTTTGTGGGCTGCCTTTTTGTCTTGCTCACTGTGTCCTTTGCCTTACAGAAGCTTTGCAGTTTCAGTAGGTCCCATTTATTAATTGTCAATCTCAGTGTTTGTGCTACTGGTGTTATGTTCAGGAAGCGGTCTCCTGTACTAATTTGTCCAAGGGTACCTCCTACTTTCTCTTCTAACAGGTTCAGTGTGGCTGGATTTATGTTGAGGTCTTTGATCCATTTGGACTTAAGTTTTGTGCATGGTGATAAACATGGATCTATCTCCATTCTTCTACATGCCAGCCTCAGTTATGCCAGCACCATTTGTTGAAGATGTTTTATTTTTTCTATTTTATAATTTTAGCTTCTTTGTCAAAGATCAAGTGTTCATACATGTATGGGTTAATATAGGGTTGTTCAATTTGATTCCATTGGTCTACCTGTCTATTTTTGTGCCAATACCAAGCTGTTTTCAGGACTATAGCTCTATAATAGAGCTTGAAGTCAAGGATAGTAATGCTTCTGGATATTTTGTTGAACAGGGTTGTTTTGGCTATTCTGGGTCATTTGTTTTTCCATATGAAGTTGAGAATTGTTCTTTCAAGGTCTGTGAAGAATTGTGCTGGAGTTTTGATGGGGATTGCATTGAATCTGTAGATTGCTTTTGACAAGATTGCCATTTTTACTACATTGATCCTACCTATCCAAGAGCATGGAATATTTTTCCGTTTTCTGGTATCGTCTTTATTTTTTTAAAGACTCAAAGTTCTTGGATACAGGTCTTTCACTTGTTTGTTTAGCATTACCCCAAAATATTTTATGTGGTTTGTGGCAATTGTAAAGGGTTATGTTTCTCTGATTTTGTTCTTAGCCCTTTTGCCATCTGTATATAGTAGGGCTACTGATTTTCTTGAATTGATCTTGTATCCTCCCACTTTATTGAAGGTATTTATCAGATGTAGGAGTTCCCTGGTAGAGATTTTGGGTCATTTATATAAATTATTGTATCATCTGCAAATAGTGAAAGTCTGACCTCTTCCTTTCCAATTCATATCCCTTTGATCTCCTTTTGTTGTCTTATTGCTTTAACTAGAACTTCAAGTACAATATTGAAGAGATATGGGGAGAGTGGACAGCCTTGTCTTGTTCCTGATTTTAGAGGAATTGCATTGAGTTTCTGTCCATTTAGTTTGATGTTGACTGTTGGTTTGCTGTATATTGCTTTCATTATGTTTAGGTATGCTCCTGTAATTCCAGATCTCTTCAAGACCTTTATCATGAAGGGGCATTGGATTTTGTCAAAGGCTTTTTCATCATCTAGTGAGATGATCATGTGATTTTTGTTTCTCCGCTTGTTTATATGGTGGATTACATTGATGGATTTTCGTATGTTGAACCATCCCTGCCTCCCTGGGATGAAACCTATTTGATCACGGTGATGATTTTTCTGATGTTTTCTTAGATTCGAGTTGCCAGTATTTTATTGAGTATTGTTGAATCAATGTTCATGAGGGATACTGGTTTGAAGTTCTCTTTCTATGTTGTGTCTTTGTGTGGCTTGGGGATCAAGGTTATTGAAGCCTTTTAAAAATGTTTGGCAATGAATCTTCTACTTCTATTGTGTGAAATACTTTGAGAAGACTTGGTCCTATCTGGTCTTTGAATTTTTGGTAGAATTCTGCACTGAAACCATCTGCCCCTGGGCTTTTTTTTTTTTTTTTTTGGCTTGGGAGACTTTTGTTGACTGCTTCTAATTCACTAGGTTTTATAGTTCTGTTTAAATTGCTTATGTCATTATAGATTTGAGGAGAGAGCTGACACTAGTGAGATTTCCAGAGATCTACAAGGGTAACACCAACTGTCAAACTCAGAATTAGTGGGGAGACTACATTAATAGCCCCTCTCTGATGATAAGGTTGATGACTACTTTATATGCCATCTTAGAACCTTCATCCAGTGACTGATGTAAGCAGAGACAGATACCCACAGCTAAACACTGAACTGAACCCCTGGAACCTAGTGACAGAGATGGAGGAGTGACAAGCAAAGGGGTCAAGGCTGTCCTGGTGAAACCCACAAAGACACCTGACTGCACAACGGCAAGCTCTTGAATCCCAGACTGATGGCTGAGAGGCCAACAGGGGACTGATCCAGACTCCATGAATGTAGTGTCAGTGAGGAAGCCTCAGAAATCTTTGGGGCCTTGGGTAGTAGATGAATGTTTACCCTGGTGTACAAATGAGCTTTGGGAGCCCATTCCACATGGAGGGATGCTCTCTCAGCCTGGACACATGGGGAAGGGCCTAGGCCCTGCCCTGGATGAAATGACTGACTCTGGAGATCCCCCCAAGGAGGGCCTCACCCTTCCTGGGGAATGATGTGGGGATTGGGTGAGGGCCTGGAGGAGGGACTGGGGGAGGAACAAGGGAGGAGGGGTGGGAGAGGGAGCTGAGATTGACATGTGAAGAATTAATGTTTCTAATTTAAATAAAAACATATATTGAGGAAAAAAAGAGTTTGGCAAAGACCCTTCTGTTTTTATTGTTTGAAAAACTTTGAGTTGAATTGCTATAAGCTGTTCTTTGAATTTTTGGTAGAATGTTGCATTGAGACCATCTGAACTTGGGCTTTGTTTTGGTTTGGAGACTTTTGATGACTGCTTCTATTTCCTTAGGTGTTATAGGTCTATTTAAGTTGCTTATCTTTTCTTGATTTAATTTGGTACATGATATCTATCCAGAAAGTTGTCCACTTCCTTTTAATTTTGAATTTTGTAGAGTACAGTTTTGGAAAGGATGACTTGATGATTTTCTACCTTTCCTTAGTGTCCATTGTTATGCCCCCCTTTTCATTTCTGTTTTTGTTAATTTGCATGTTTACACTTTGTCATTTGGTTAGTTTGGATAAAGGTTTTTCTATCTTGTTGATATTCTCAAAGAACCAACTTTTCATTACATTGATTCTTTTTATTGTTTTCCTAGTTTCTACTTTATTGTTTCTGCCCTCAGTTAGATTATTTCCTGGCATCTACTCCACTCCAGGGTGAGTTTGCTTCTTTGTGTTCTAGAGCTTTCAGTTGTGCTGTTAATTATCTAATGTGACTATTCTCCAGTTTCTTCATGTGAGCACTTAGTGCTATGAACTTTCCTCTTAGCACTGCTTTCAAAGTGTCCCATAAGTTTGTGATGTCCCTTATTTTCTTGACAATTTGTGGTAAGGATTTGTTGGATTTAAGATTTTCTTCAGTCAGTGAATATGTTTCCTCTATTTTATCTTCAGCACCTGGATTCTCTCTTTCATCTCTTGTATTCTGTTGGTTATACTTGCCTCTGTAGTTCCTGATTGTTTACTCAGCTTTTCTATTTCCAGCAATCTCTTAGTTTGTGTTTTCTTTATTGTCTCTATTTCACTTTTCAGGTGTTGAACTGTTTAAATCACTACCTTAATCAGTTTGATTGTTTTTTCCATAGCTTTCCTTGCTTTCTTTAAGAGATTTGTTGATTTCTTGCATTTTTGGTTTGTTTTTTTTTCCATTTCTTTTAGGGATTTTTCTCATATCCTCTTTGAGGGTCTCTATCATTTTCATGAGGTTGTTTTTACGGTCATTCTCTTCTGCATCATCTGTGTTGTGATGTTCAGGTCCTGCTGGTGTAGAATCTCTAGACTCTTGTGGTGTCATATAAGTCTTTCTGTTGTTGGATATGTTCTTATATTGTCATCTTCCCATTTCTTCTTCCAATGGGTACAGGTGAGGTCTCTTCCTCCTCCTCCTCCTCCTTCTCCTCCTCCTCCTTCTCTCTCTCTCTCTCTCTCTCTCTCTCTCTCTCTCTCTCTCTCTCTCTCTCTCTCTCCATCTCTCTCTGTTCTGGAGGTGGAGGCACAAGACAGGAATGGTTGCTGATGAAGCTGGCTGCTTCTGCCTTGTAATGCCTCCAGGTCCCTCTGGGGGAATCAGTGGCAGGAAGGGTCTGGTGGCTGCAGGCAAGGGGACTATTTACTTGTGTGTGTGTGTGTGTGTGTGTGTGTGTGTGTGTTTGCATGTGGATATTCATGTGTGTGCAGGTGCCAGCAGAATTTAAGGATGGTGTTGTATTCCTTGGCATTCCAGGCAACTGTAAGCTGCCTGATGTGGGTGTTGGGAGCCAAACATGTATCCTCCGGAAGAGTAGTATGACTGTTAACTGCTAAGTTTTCTCTCCATTTATTTTGTTTAAAACGCTTTTTTATTTTGTTTTATGTGTTCAGTCTTTGTTGACATGGGTGGATGTAGACACAGATGCTTTTTGACTCTTAGGTTCTTTCTGAGTAGTGGGGAAGAAGCTCAAAGGATAGAAGGGGTAAATTAAGTTAAAACTGAAATGTGGAGATAAGATGTAGAGAGAAAGATGGGAAAGAGAGGGCAATAGAGTGTGGTGAAGGCAGACTTTGCATGTTTTCACTTATATGCAGAATCTTGATTTACATATGTGTATAATATTAAAGCCAAAGGGGGAAATTTGGGGAGAGGAAGGGAACCAGCTGGAGTCAGGAGGGAGAAAAATGGAGGGTAGTGGGGGGGGTAACTATGGGCAAAGTATAATGATATGCATCAAAATATCATAGTGAAAACATCATTTTGCTATTAAGCAAACTTTAATACGGAGAGAGAAAACTACATCTGTATAGGGAGAGAAATATGGATCAGAAAATTCAAGTAATTTGTTTAGTATCACAAAACTAGGGAATGATAGCAGAGAGAGAGAGAGAGAGAGAGAGAGAGAGAGAGAGAGAGAGAGAAGCTGGAAGATATGTTTTAAAAATGATTCTTGAACTCCATTTGGGAAAATGTTCTTTATTATTGAGAATTTAATATATATATAAAGAAAGCCAATACTTGCCCCACCCCATTTATTCCTTCCAACTCATGTCGCTCCCAATTTCATGTCTTTTTGTCTTATATACAACCCATTAAGTCCAATTAGCGCTGCCCATGTCTGCATAGCTGTGGAGTCACCCATTGGGACATGGGAAACTTACCAATGGTCACAATCTCAATAAAGAATGCATCCACCCCACCTGTACCATCTGCCGATACTGAGCTCTATGTCTTTCAATCTGTTAGGAATGTATAAGATCTAAATACAGTGCTGGGCCTGCAACTTTGTGATAGAAGACTTGCTCAATATGCATGACATCCTGGATGACCATATTTCCATGAATACATGGGCAGTACAAATTGTACTTGACTGCAGAAAAAAAGAAGATGACACAGCATTGAGTGGGTGGGGAGTGGGATGGAGTGTGTATTTTGAAGGAGTTGGGGGTGAAGATGATTATGTTCAAAGTAGAAAATTCTCAAAATCTAACTACAAATCAAAACATAATTGAACATTGAAGGAAAAGCAAATCCAACTCTAAGATTACCCCAAACAGACTCACAATGATAGAACTTTCCCACACATACAAACTAGCCCAAAATATATCAAATAAATACACTATGCTGTCTCTATAATAAAAGGGTATGTGTTATCTAAAAGTATATATGGGGGGCCTCTCCTCTCCTAATGCTTGAAGTTTAATCTCTGTCTAAATGCACTGGATTACCATTTAGTAACTTTTATAAGAGATTCATCTAACAGTGATGGCTTATTTGGAAAGGCATGTAGGTGTGGTGATTGTATTATTGGGTCTGTCTCTCTGTATCTCTCTGTGTCTCTCTCTCTCTCTCTCTGTCTCGTGTGTGTGTGTGTGTGTGTGTGTGTATATGCTAGGGATGGACCTCAGAGTCTTGTGCATGTTGAGGTGTACCTTTAACCCTAGGAAAGTTTTAGTTACATTGATCAGGTAATTTGATGGAAGGCCATTTTGTGTTGGATAATTACATAACAAAGTAAATTAAAAATGTCTGCCTTTCCTTGGTTTCCATACTGTTTGAATCTATGTGATGTAGTAATACTTACTTTAGGTCATCAAACTGGTAGAGACAACATTGATGTTTTTACTTCTATCTACATTTTTTGAGGTAAGTGTTTTCTAATACAACTTATGATATTACATTGCCATCAAAAAACTCATGTGAGGTTACAAATCCCATTCATACAGCATTAGGATACTGATGATCTATCATTCTATTGCTCTATATTCTTAACATCTACACATAATCACTTATTATAACACCATTTAAAATATATGATTTTTCTTCATATATATTATTTTTGTTTTTTGATGGATATATTAGCATTTATTAACATATTTCAGAGTCCAGCAACTTCACAGAGACTGTGTGACTTTTAAAATAATAGGCTAACAACATTGGAAGAACAAATTACACATGTAACAAAATTTTAACTTACTTTATGAATTTTTCATTTCTCCCTTTAAACATTCATCCAGAAGAAAGATTATTTGATTGATTTCCGTCTTTATTATTTTTTAAAACATTTTATTTTAAGAACAATTTTAGGAATACTAAGAGAATAGTTCAGAGCTCTCATGACTCCCTTACCCAGCTTCTTCTACTTTATAGTGATGAAGTAATTATAATCAGTGAACCAATACTGATGAATTGTTATTAATTAAATTCTGCGGCTTATCCAGCTTGCCTAGTTTTACACATTGTTGTTTTTCTACTCCATGATCCTGTTGAGGATGTGAGATTGTACTCAGTTATCATGTCCCCGGGGCCCTTCTGAGCTAAGACATCACCTCAGACTTTGTTTTTGATATTCTTGACAATTTTAAGGATGACCAGTCATGGATATTTTTATATTAAATAAAATCATTGAATAGCAACACTCTCTCAAATAAAAACACCACATAGCTAGATTACAACCACCATTTAAACAAATAGTTGATCAGTCTCAAGCTTATACAGCTCAGTGAACTTCTAGACAGTTATAATGACCATTCTGAAACCATGGAGCCTCACTTAGTTGGGATTTTACATTTACTTTCTTTTAGAATTTTACATTTCCTTCTTTCCTTCCTCCATTCCTTTCTTCATTCCTTCCTTCCTTTCTTCCTTCTGTCCCTCCTTCCCTCTCCCCCTTCTTATTGAAAAAGAGATCTTCTCTCATATAATACCTCTTGATCACAGTTTCCCTTCCTTCCACTCCTCCCAGCTCTCTCCACCTCCCCTTTTCCCCAGGTTCTCTCCCCCTTCATTTCCCATTGGAAAAGATCAGGCCTTTAAGAGACAAAATTGAAACACAACAAAAGAAGATACAATAAGACAAGGAAAAAGCCCTCATGTTGAGGCTAGATAAGGCAACCTAATAGGAGGAAAAGTGTCCCAAGAGCAGGCAAGAGTCAGAAACATACCTGCTTTCACTGTTAGGAGTCCCACAAAATACCAAGGTAATAGCTATAAAACATACATAGAGGACCTGGTACAGACACTTCTGCTTCAGTCTCATTTGAGTCATGCTTATTTGATTTGAAGAGCTGTGTTCTCCTGGTGTCCTCCATTCCTTCTGACAGTCTTTCCTCCCCTTGTCTGTGAGGTTCCCTGAACTACAGGATATTGACACAATGGAAACCTCAAATTTAGACTCTTTCTCCTCATAATGTCTGGCTGTGGGTCTTTGCCTCCACTACCTTCTGCTGCTGAGGAAGGGCCTCTGATGATAACTGGTCAAGGTACCAGTTTATAAGTATAACAGACTATCGCTTCATTGATTTTTTTCTTATTGGCCAGTTGTGTTTGCTTCTACCCTAGATCTCTGGCTTATCACTCTCCTGTTCCTGGCCACATAAGCAGTGTCCAGCATGGGATCCCTTTCGTGGCGTGGGCCTTAAGTTAAACTGGATGTTGCTTAGCCACTCACACAGGTTATTAGTCCAGACTGCCCCAGTATATCTTTCAGGCAGGGCAGATTGTAGGGTTTTATGGCTGAGGTGGTGTCCAGGTTTCTCTTTGTGTAGCCTGTAGAGTGCCTTTCTGTACCAAAGAGACTGAAACACAGGGTTGAAGGCTTTATGCTGGTGCAGCTCCACATCTCTATGTTCAATGAGCTGTGTGAGTATTATCTTCAGCAAGGGGGTCCTGGTGTCAGTTTTCAGAGAGCAACCCTCTGTTCTAGCATCAGTTGGATTGTTTAGGGATCTCCATAGGAGCCCCTCAACCAACAACTTAACCAAATACAACCTGGTCCCACCACTGGAAGCCTTGCCTGTCTACCAAAGATCACTATGTTAGATTTTGCATCATCCAATACTAGTTATCATTTGGGTCACCTTCATTGATTCCAGGAAGTTTCCACAGTACTAGTTTTCCACACTGTACCCAATGCTTTCCAATTCCAGCTGTTTCTCCCTGTATTCTCTCTCCATTTATTACCCCTTACACCTGCTCCTTCCTGCTCCTGTTCCTACCCATCCCAGTCCACCCATAGAATCTGTTCTATTTCTCCTTCCCAGGGAGATCCATGTGTTACTCCTAGAGCCCCTCCTTTTTTCTTAATATCTCTGGGTCTGTGGATTGTATCTTGATTATCATTTACTTAACAGATAATACTCACCTATAAATGAATACATCATTCTGGGCTTGGGTTACCTCACTCAGGATGATTTTTTCCCCCTAGTTACACTCATGTACTTGCAAATTTCATGCCTTTTTAAAAATTTTTATTAAAATAAATTACATCTTAGAAACATGAATGTATGCTTCACATGTCAATCCCAGCTCCCTCTCCCACTCCTCTTCTCTATTCCCTCCACCAACCTCCCCCAGACCCTCATATAATCCCCACATCATTTCCCAGGGAGGGTGAGGCCTTCCTTGGGGGGGTCTCCAGAGTCTGTCATTTCATCCAGGGCAGGGCCAAGGCCCTTCCCCATGTGTCCAGGCTGAGAGAGCATCCCTCCATGTGGAACGGGCTCATAAAGTTCATTTGTATGCCATGGTAAACACTGATCTACTACCCACGGCTCCAGAGATTTCTGAGGCCTCCTCACTGACGCTACATCCATGGAGTCTGGATCAGTCCCCTGTTGGCCTCTCAGCCATCATTCTGGGATTCAAGATCTCCCCCTTATGTGGTCAGCTGTCTTTGTGGATTTCACCTGCAGGGTCTTCATCACTCCTCCATCTCTGTCACTGGGTTCCAGCAGTTCAGTTCTGTGTTTATCTGTCTCTGCTTCCATCAGTCACTGGATGAAGGTTCTAGGATGGCATATAAGATAGTCATCAACCTTATCATGGGGGGGCTATTAATGTAGCCTCTCCACTATTGGTTAGTTTGTCAGTTGGTGTTATCCTTGTAGATCTCTGGAAATGTCACTAGTGTCAGCTCTCTCCTCAGACCTATAATGACTCCATCTATTATGTTATCTCCCATCCTGCTCTCCTCTATTCTTACCTCAACTCAACCTTCCTGCTCCTCCATGCCTTCTTCTCCCCTCTTCTTCTCCCCCTCTCTTTTTCCTGGTTCTCTCTCCCCTTCCCCAATGTTCCCAATCTGCTCAGGAGAGCTTGCCTCATTCCACATCTCTGGGGTATCATGCATATCTCTTGGGAACCTCCGTGTTTCCCAGACTCACTGGAACTGGGATTGTAGTACTCCCCTGATCCATGTCTAAAATCCATACATGATTGAGTACATACTATGTTTGTCTTTTTGTGACTGGGTTACCTCATTCAGGATGGTTTCTTTTAATGCCATCCATTTGCCTGCAAATTTCAAGATTCCATTGTTTTTTTTTTTCTGCTGAGTAGTACGCCGTTGTGTAAATATATCACATTTTCTCTCTCCATTCTTCAGTTGTGGAGCATTTAAGTTGCTTCCAGGATCTAGCTATTACATATAATGCTGCTATGAACATAGTGGAACAGACATCCTTGTTGTATGAATGGGCTTCTTTTGGATATATGCCTAAGAGTGGAATTTCTGGGTCTTGTGGTAGATTGATTCCCATTTTCCAGAGGAATCTCCATACTGATTTCCAAAGTAGCTGTACAAGTTAACACTCCCACCAGCAATGGACAAGTGTTCCCCTTTCTCCACATCCTCTCCAGAATAAACTTTCATTGGTGCTTTTGCTTTTAGCCATTCTGACAGGAGTAAGATGGTATCTCGGAGTTGTTTTGGTTTACATTTCCCTAATGACTGAGGATGTTGAGCCCTTTCTTTAGACTCCTCTATTGAGAATTCTCTATTTAGTTCAGTACCCCACTTTTTAATTGGATCCTTTGGTGTTTTGGACTCTTGCTTCTTGAGTTCTTTGTAAATTTTGGAGATCAGCCTTCTGTCAGATGTGGGGTCAGTGAATATCTTTTTTCAATCTATGGGGTTCCTTTTTGTCTTGACGACTGTGTCCTTTGCATTACAGAAGCTTCTCAGTTTCACGAGGTTCAATTTCTTAATTGTTGATCTCAGTGTTTGTGCTACTGGTGTTATGTTCAGGAAGCAATCTCCTGTACCAATTCATTCAAGGATACCTCCCACTTTCTCTTCTAATAGGTGGCTAGATTTATATTGAGGCCTTTGATCTATTTGGACTTAAGTTTTGTACATAGCGATGGACATGAATCTATATGCAGTATTCTACATGTCAATATCCAGTTATGCCACCACTATTTGTTGAAGACGCTATCTTTTTTGCATTGCATAATTTTAGTTTCTTTGTCGAAAATCAGCCTGTTCATAGGTTTGTGGATTAATCTCAGGGTGTTCAATTCGATTCCCTTTGTCTGTCTACCTGTCTATTTTTGTGCCAATACCAAGCTGTTTTCAGGACTAAAGCTCTATAATAAAGCTTGAAGTCAGGGATGGTGATGCCTCCAGACGTTGCTTTGTTGAGCAGGGTGGTCTTTACTATCCTGGGTTTTTTGTTTTTCCATATAAAGTTGATAATTTTTCTTTTAATGTCTGTGAAGAATTGTTCTGGGATTTTGATGGAAATTGCATTGAGTCTGTAGACTGCTTTTGGCAGGATTGCCATTTTTACTACATTGATCCTACCTATCCAAGAGAATGGGAGATCTTTCCATTTCCTGATGTCTTCTTTAATTTTTTTTGTGTAAAGATTCAAAGTTCTTTCTATACAGGTCTTTCACTTGTTTGGTTAGCGATACCCCAATGTATTTTATGTTGTTTGTGGCAATTGTAAAGGGTGATGTTTCTCTGATTTCTTTCTCAGCCCATTTATCATCTGTATTTAGTAGGGCTACTGATTTTCTTGAGTTGATCTTGTATCCTGCCACTTTGCTGAAGGTGTTTATCAGCCTTATTTTGTTCCTGATTTTAAAGGACTTATCTTGAGTTTCTCTCCATTCAGTTTGCTGTTGGCTGTTGGTTTGCTGTATATACCTTTTTATTATGTTTAGGTATGTTCCTACTATCCCAGATCTCTCCAAGACCTTTATCATGAATGGGTATTGGATTTTGTCAAAGTCTTTTTCAGCATCTAGTGAAATGATCATGTGATTTTTGTTTCTCAGCTTTTTTTATATGGTGGATTACAATGATGGATTTACATATGAACCATCCCTGCATCCCTGAAATGAAGCCTACTTGATCATGGTTGATGAGTTTTCTGATGTGTTCTTGGATCCGATTTGTCAGTATTTTATTGAGTCGTTTTGCATCAATGTTCATGAGGGATATTGGTCTGAAGAACTCTTTCTTAGTTGTGTCTTTGTGTGGCTTGGCTATCAATGTTATTGAAGCCTTGTAAAAAGAGTTTGGCAAAGACCCTTCTACTTTTATTGCATGGAATACTCTGAGGAGAATTGGTACAAGCTGCTCTTTGAATTTCTGGTACAACTCTGCATTGAAGCCATCTGGCCCTGGGCTTTTTATCGGTTGGGAGAATTTGATAACTGCTTCTATTTCCATAGGGGTTATAAGTCTCTTGAAATTGCTTTTCTGTTTTTGATTTAATATTGGTAAGTGATATCTATACAGAAAATTGTCCTTTTTCTTTAAATTTTCAAATTTTGTGGAGTATAGCTTTTCAAAATATGACCTGATGATTCTCTGGATTTCCTCAGTGTCTCCGTTTTTATGTCTCCCTTTTCATTTCTGATTTTGCTAATTTACATGTTCATACTCTGCCATTTTGTAAGTTTGGATAATGGTTTGTCTATCTTGTTGATTTTCTCAAAGAACTAACTCTTTGTTACATTGATTCTTTGTATTGTTTTCCTAGTTTCTACTTTATTGGTTTCAGCCCTCGATTTAATTATTTCCTGGTGTCTGCTCTTCTGGGGCGAGTTTGCTTCCTTTTATTCTAAAGCTTTCAGTTGTGCTGTTAATTCTCTAGTGTGACTATTCTCCAGTTTCTTCATGTGGGTACTTAGTGCTATGAACTTTCCTCTTAGCTCTACTTTCAACGTGTCCCTTAAGTTTAGGTATGTTGTGTCTTCATTCTCATTGAATTCTATGAAGTCTTTAATTTCTTTTTTTATTTCTTCTTTGACCCAGGAGTGTTACAATTGTGCATTATTCAATTTCCATGAGTTTGCAGGGTTTCTGTGATTTGTGTTGTTCTTGAGTTCTAACTTTAAAGCATGGTGGTCTGATAAGATACATGGAGGTATTCCAATTTTTTTTGTACCTGTTGAGGTTTGCTATGCTGCCAAGCATGTGGTTGATTTTTGAGAAGTTTCAGTGTGGCGCTGAGAAGAAGGTATATTCTTTTGTGTTAGGATGGAATTTCTATAGATATCTGTTAAACCCAATTGGGTCATAACTTCTATTAGATCCTTTGTATCCTTGTTAAGTTTCTGTCTTGTGGTCCTGTCTAGTGGTGAGAGCTGGTGTTGAAGTCTCCCACCACAAGGTTTTATATGTACTTTGAGTTTTAGTAATGTTTCTTTTACAAACGTGGGTGCCTTTGTATTTGGGGCATAGATGTTTGGAGTTGAGGCTTCTGCCTGGTGGATTTCTCCTGTGATGAGTATGAAGTGACCTCCTTCGTCTCTTTTGATTGACTTTAGTTTGAAGTCTAATTTGTTAGATATTAGGATTGCTACCCCCGAGTGTTTCTTGGGTCCATTTGATTGGAAAATCTTTTCACAACCCTTAACTATGAAGTAACATCTGTCTTTGAAGCTGAGGTGTGTTTCTTGTATGCAGCAGAAGGATGGGTCCTGTGTTCCAATCTATTGTGTCAGCCTGTGTCTTTTTATGGGTGAGTTACGACCATTAATAATGAGGGAAATTAATGACCATTGATTGCTCATTCTTGTTTGTTTTGGCATGGATTTTGTTGGTGGAGTTGTATGTGGATTTCCACCACTTTTCCTTTTGCCTGTTGGCAAAGTGGGATTATCTATTGCCTATGTTTTTCTGGTTGTAGTCAACTTCCTTTGGTTGGAGTTTTTCTTGTAGAATTTTCTGTAGGGCTGGGTTAGTGGGTATGTATTGTATAATTCTGGTTTAGTCATGAAATATCTTGTTTTCTCCATCAATATTGATTGAAAGCTTTGCTGGGTATAGTAGTCTTGGCTGATATTCGTGGTCTCTTAATGTTGGGAGAATATCTATCCAGGACCTTCTGGCTTTCATAGTTTCCATGGAGAAGTCAGTGTAATTCTGATAGGTTTGCCTTTATATGTTTATATGTTATATTCTCTTTTTTATTAATTTTTTTATTTTTAAGTTTAAATTTAGATTAGAAACATGGTTGGTTCACAAGTCAGTTCCAGGTCCCTCTCTCTTTCCCTCCCCTCCTCCTGTGCCCTCCCCCCTACTCCCCTATTATCCCCTCATTTCCCCAGGGAGGGTGAGGCCCTCCATGGGGGTGTCCATAGACTGTCATTTCATCCAGGGCAGGGCCTAGACCCTCCCCCCAAGAGTTCAGGGTGAGAGTTCATCTCACATTGTTGGATGGGAGTCCAAAGTCCATGTGTATCCTCGGGATGAATACTGATCTACTGCCCAAGGCTCAATAGATTACCTAGGCCTCCTCACTGACACCCCCACTGGCACTTGATCAGTCCCATGTTGGATTCCCAGGCATCAGCCTGGGATTCAAGAGTTAACCCTTGTCAGGTCAGCTGTTTCTGGGGTTAAACCAGCCAAGTGTTAACTCCTTTGGTCATCAGTCCTCCCTCTCTGTTACTGGCTTTCTTGAGTTCAGCTCAGTACTTAGCCCTGGGAGTCTGTTTCCCAGACTCTCTGGCCATGGGATTGTAGGCTGGCACTCCCCAGATCTATGTCTAAAATCCATATATGAGAGAGTACATGCCATGTTTCCCTTTTTGTGACTGTGTTACCTCACTCAGGATGGTTTCTTCTAGTGTCCTCCAATTGCCTGCAAATCTCAGGATTCCATTGTTTTTTTTTTTTCTGCTGAATAGTACTCCATTGTGTAAATGTACCACATTTTCTCTATCCACTCTTTGGTTGAGGGGCATCTAGGTTGCTTCCAAGTTCTGGCTATTACAAATAATGCTGCTATGAACATAGTGGAACAGACATCCTTGTTGTATGAATGGGCATCTTTTGGATATATGCCTAAGAGTGGAGTTGCTGGGTCTTGTGGTAGGTTTATTCCCATTTTTCTGAGGAATCTCCATACTGATTTCCAAAGTGGCTGAACAAGGTTTGCCTTTATATGTTTATATGTTAAATTCTCTTAATATCTTCCTTTATTATGTATATTTGGGGTCTTGACTATTATGCTTTCGAGGGGATTTTTTTTTTGGTCCACTCTATTTGGTGTAGTGTAAGCTTCCTGCTCCTTCATTGGCATGTGTTTCTTTACGTTGGGAAAGCTTTCTTCTATGATTTTGGTGAATATGTTTTCTCCTCCTGTGAGGTGGGTTTTGAGGGGAATTTTTTTTTGGTTCACTCTATTTGGTGTTCTGTAAGTTTCCTGCTCCTTCATTGGCATGTCTTTTTTTAGGTTGGGAAAGTTTTCTTCTATGATATTGGTGAATATGTTTTCTCTTCCTTTGAGGTGGGTTTCTTCACCTTCTTCTATACATATTATTCTTAAGTTTTGGCTTTTTCACGGTGTCCCATATTTCCTGGATATTTTATGTTAGCGATTTTTTTAGACTTAAAATTTTCTTTGGTCGATGAATCTAATTCTCCTAGTGTATCTTCAACACCTGAGATTCTATCTCCATCTCTTGTATTCTGTTGTTTATGCTTGCATCTTAATACCTGGCCATTTTCCCAGCTTTTTTATTTCCAGCATTCTTTCAGACTGTGTTTTTTAATTGTTTCTATTTAAGAATTCAGCCCTTGCAGCTTTGAATTATTTCTTGAAAATTTTGCTTCATCTTTTCTTACATTTCTTGCATTTTTTTTGGAACGTTTTTTCTTCCATCTCTTAAGGGATTTTCTCATATCCTCTTTCAGGGTCTCTATCATTTTCAGGAAATTGTTTTTAATGTCATTCTCTTCTGCTTCATTTGTCTTGGGCTGTTCTAGTCTTGGTGGTGTAGGGTTTCTTGACTTTGCCAGTGTCATATTGGTTTTTCTGTTGTTCCTTGTGCTTTTATATTGTCTCCTTCCCATCGGTTCTTGCAGTGGGTTCCAGAAGGTGCCTCTTTTTCTCCTGGTGGGTGTGGGACCAGGGTTCCCTTCTGGTGAGTGTAGGCAAGTCCAATGGCTCTGGTAGCTCTCCACTTCCTGGTCTCTTGGGTGGAGAAATGTTTTTGGATTCTGGGGTACTTTGGATCCCATTGGGATGGATGGGAGCCTAAATGGTAGACCCCAGGCACAGGAGTGTGTCCTGGAGACAGGCCCTGATAGTCTTAGACCCATGGGTGGAGAAGGAGACTAGGGTGCCTTGGCTCTCTCCTCTGGGATGGAATCCTCAGTGGCAGACCCCAAGCACAGGCAGCTGGCTTAGTCTAAGGGTGGAGCAGGAGACTAGGTTTTTGGGGTGCCTTGGCTCCTGCCACCATCAGGATCAAAGCCGCCATGATCAGATTTCATGACGTTTTAAAGCAGTTTAATTATACTATATTTTGTTAATGTACCACATTTTCTTTATTCATTCTTCAGTTGAGGGACTTGTAGTAAGGTGGAACACCTTTGGGTGTATGTCTAAGTGTAGAATAGCTGGGTCTTGACAGTGGGGAGGCCAGAATGGGACTGATCTGGTCCCCCCAAATGTGAGTGTCAGTGAGAAGGCCTGGGCAACCTATGGGGCTCTGAGCTGTGGATCAGTGTCTATCCCTGGTATACAATCTGTCTTCATGTGCCTATGGCACAAAGAGAGATGCTCTCTCAGCCTGGACTCTTAGGGGAGTGCCTTGACCCTACCAAGAGTGAAATGATAGACTCTAGACATCCCCTATGTGGAGGGATTTGGCAATAGGGTGGGAGGGAGGGTGGAAGGGGAGTGCGGGAGGAGGGGAGGGAGAGGGAACTGGGATTGACATGCGAAACAAGCTATTTAAAATTAAAATAAAAAATGATTAAAAAAAAAAAAAAAAAAAAAAAAAAAAAAGAATAGCTGGGTCTTAAGGTAGATATATACCCAGTTTTCTGAGGAAGCACTGATTTCCATATGGTTGTACAAGTTTGTATTTCTACCAGAAATGGAGGAGTGTTCCATTTGCTCCACCTCCTTATCACACAAACTGTCACTTGTGTTATTGATCTCAGCCATTCTAACAGCTGTAATATAGAATCTCAAAGTAATTTCCTTAATGGCTAAGGACATTGAACATTTAAGTGCTTCTCAGTTATTTGAGATTTCTCTATTGAGAATTCTCTGTTTAGTTATGTACCCTATTAAAAAATTAAATTTTTTAGTTTGTTGATATATAGTTTCTTTAAAATGTATTTTGGATATTAGGTCTCTGTCAGTTCTTGGTTGGTCAAGATCTTTTCACATTTTGTAGGCTTTCATTTTGTCCATTTGATGGCATCCTTTGCCTTATAGAAGCTTTTCAGTTTCATGAGGTCCCATTTATTAATAGTTTATTTTGGTACCTGAACTATTGGTATTATGTTCAGAAAGTTGATTCCTATGCCAATGTGTTCAAGGATGTCACCCACTTTCTCTTCTATCAGGCTCAGTGTGTCTTCTTTTATGTTGAAGTCTTTGATCTGCTTGAACTTGAGTTTTGTGCTGGATGAGAGACAGGGGTCTATTTTCATTCGTCTACATGCAGGCATACCAGCACTAATTGTTGAAGATGACTTCTTTTTTCCAGTATGTATTTCTGGATTCTTTATATAAATCAGGTGTCCATAGGTGTGTGGGTCTTCAGTTACATTCTACTGATTAATGTGTCTGCTTTTATATCAGTGCCATGTGGTTTTGATTACTGTAGCTCTGTAGTATGAATTGAAATCAGAGATGGTGATACATTTACCGGTTCTTTTATTGTTCAGGATTGTTTTAGCCAGGCTGCTTGTTTTTGTTAATCCATATGAAGTTGAGAATTGTCCTTTCAGTATCTGTGGAAAATTATGTTGCAATTTGCTGAGGATTGCTTTGAATCTGTAGATTGCTTTTTGTAGTATAGCCATTTTCTTTTTACTATGTTGATCTTACTGATACATGAACCTGGGTGATTTTTATGTATTCTGATATCTTCTTCAATTTATGTCTTCAAAGACTTGAAGATTTGTCATATAAGTCTTTCACTTGCTTGGTTTAATTTATCCCAAGATATTTTTTATTATTTGAGGGTATGGGGAAGAGTGTTGTTTCCATGATTTCTTTCTCAGTCCATTTGTAATTAGTATATGGGAAGGATACTGATTTTTTTTTAGTTGATCTTGTAAAAACCCTTTGCTGAAGGTGCTTATCATTTGTAGGAGTTTGCTGGTGGGATTTTTCAGGTCACTTATGTATGCTATCATATCATCTGCAAATAACAATACTTTACCTTCTTCCTTTACTATTTGTTACCCCTTGACTTCCTTCCATTGTCTTATTGCTCTAATTAAAAATTCAAGTACTATATTGAATAGATATGGAGAGAGTGGACAACCTTTTCTTATTCTTGATTTTAGTGGAATTGCTTTGAGCTTCTTCTTATTTAATTTGATGTTGGCAATAGGCCTGCTGTAAACTTCCTTTATTATGTTTAGGTACATCCCTTGTATCACTAGTCTCTCCAGGACTTTTATCAAGAAAGGGTGTTTGATTTTGTCAATGGCTGTTTCAGCATGTGATGGGATGATCATATTTTTTTCTCTTTCTGTTCATTTATATTGTGGATTACATTTACTGATTTTTGTATGCTGAGCCATCCCTGCATCTTTCAGATGGAACCTACTCAATCATGTTGGATGATCTTTTGATGTGTTCTTGGATTCAGTTTATAAGTATCTTATTATTTTTGCAACTACGTTCATGAGGGAAATTGTTACTCTTTTTTTTTGTTGAGTCTTTTTGTGGTTTGAGTCTTTGTCAATTATCCACGAAAGAAAAAAAAAGCTATGACAGATTTAAAAACAAGATAAAATAGCTTTACATCCTCTTTCATGTCATGCATGCTTATGCCAATATGATATCCTTCTTTGCTGTAGTAAATGGAGCAGTGATAAACATGGCTATGTAATATTTCCATGGTAGGTTATAGGGTTTTCTGAGTATGCTCCCATGTGTGATATGGATGGTTCATATGGATGTTCTGTTTTTGAATTTTTGATTTCCATATAGCTAAATCAGTTTACATTCACATCAGTGGTGGAGCAGGGTTCCATTCTCCCCACACACTCCCCAACTTTTGTTGTGAAAATAGCCCTTCTGAAGAGAGTATGGTAGTATCTCAAAGTAGTTTTAATTTGCATTTTTCTGATGGCTAGGTATGCTGATATTGAACACTTCAAAAATTTGTTATTGGCCTCCCCCTCCTTCCTCTTACTTTTAAGGTTTTCAGATTAAGCACATATGAAGTCTGAGGAGACAATAGTTCTTACAAGTTTTTCAGCCCACTTCTTGTGAACTACTTGGGATGTGTTCTTACACCTTTAAGTAACATGTTTTCTTGCCACTTCTTTTTTTTTGAAACATATTGGATAACAATACATAGATTTCTACAAGTGACATTTCTTTTTATTTTATTTTATTTTATTTTCCAGTTTAAATTTAGATAAGAAATGAGGTTGCTTCACAAGTCAGTTCCAGGTCCCTCTCCCATTCCCTCCCCTCCTCCCGTGCCCTCCCCCCAACCCCCCCCCCCGTTATCACCTCATTCCCCCAGGGAGGGTGAGGCCCTCCATGGGGGTGTCCATAGTCTGTCATTTCATATAGGGCAGGGCCTAGACCCTTCCCCAAGAGTTCAGGGTGAGAGTGCACCTCACGTTGTTCTATGGGAGTCCAAAGTCCGTGTGTATACTTGGGATGGGTATTGATCTGCTGCCCAAGGCTCAATAGATTACCTAGGCCTCCTCACTGACATACAGATTCAGGGCGTCTTGATCAGTCCCATGCTGGATTCCCAGCCTGATGCCTGGGATTCAAGAGTTAACCTTTGTCTGGTCAGCTGTTTCTGGGGGTTAAACCAGCCCAGTCTTAATCCCTTTGATCATCAGTCCTCCCTCTCTGTTACTGGCTTTCTTGAGTTCAGCTCAGTACTTAACCAAAGGAGTCTGCCTCTTCTTCGATCAGCCACTAAAGCATCCACTGCCTACTTCCAACTGTGGACTTTACAGATTCATCTCACTTTCTCCACTGTCACTTCTTACTACACAAGTACTACTTCTGAACATGCATTGCCTTGACAGAGTAAAATGCAATGGAGTGCAGCCTGGAGAGCATCTTGATCATTTGCTTTCTGTGTACAACATTTTTTTGTTTTTCTCTGGAGGCCACAATCGCCTCAGTATCCTCTGAGGATGCTGTGATGCGTCAGTTTTATCTTCCTGGAGAACTCATTCTCTGAAACACTCTGTGACCCACTCTAATCCCTATTGTTTTTCTTTTCTGCTGCTACAGCTGTGTCAGAAGCTCTTGCCATCATTACTGAAAATTGTATTTTTCTTTCTGCTGAGAGTACACTGTGCCCTCAACTTCTTATTTTTCCCTTTGGCAGCTTATGTGTTCCATTCGATGGAAGCCCATTCTCATCTAGATTCCTTAGAAAGGAGGCAGACTGCAAAGAAATTCAGAATTTCCTGATTGACCTTTATCTTCACACTTCATTTTGATCTTGGCTTGGTATGCACACACTCCCTTGGGATCTCACAGTTATTATAGCAGGTTTAAAGTTCTTGTTTGTGGCTCTAGAAGTGTGACAGTACTTTGATTGGAATAGCTTGCTTCTTAATAACCTCCTCCTTGAGTTTTTCATTTCATTGTAAATGAATTCATATATTCATTGTAAAGAACTCTTAGTAAATGGCAATGCTCGTGAGCCCATTGTTTCTATTTGTGTGCTTTCAGTAACATATTTTGTCTCAAATATAGTAATAATTTTTATATTTTCTGCTTCTTGAACAGTAAACATTCTTTCCTCCATGTTGTTTTCATTATTATTATTATTATTATTATTATTACTATTATTATTGTGTAGTGCTAGGGATCAAAACCCAGGGTACTATACATGCAAGGAAACACTATTCCTGAACTGTATCTAGCCTGTCCCTCTGTTTATTAATATGGGAACTCAGGCTGGCCTCATTCTCATAGTGCTCTTACCTCTGCCTCTTGAGTCATTGGCATCAGTCACTTGCAAACCTGTTAAAGATTTACTTAGATATCAACACTGCTTGTTTTTTCCCTTCAAGAATACAGATCTTAAAAAGCCAGTTAGATGGTCAGAGAGTGACTGTGGCTGATGGTCTGTGACTTTACGTATGACGAAGAGGGTAGGCATGGCTTTTAGTATGTGTACCTATTATGTTAGCATTTGCCAGGTCTTTTATCTTAATTCTGTTTTCTGAAGATGACACTTCAAATATCTTTCTTGAAGGAGCAGGGCCATCAGCCACCAGCATTCTGAGGTCTAAGTAGAGACCTTGCATTGAGGTCTGATTTTCACTAATCACTCAGCACTCATCTCCCTGAGTTTGACTCAGTTCCTCAAGCCACACTGTTTCTGATGCTGATCAAACCCAGAGGTTCCTTCTTTTAACGTCTCTGTCAAGACTTCAGGCTTTCAGTGAAGTAAAGAATGTGTCCAGAACAGCCTCTCCAGACCTTGGAATACTCAGTCCTAAGTGGAAAGTTTCCATCAAATCCTTCCCCCCAGAGCTCAGGGAACTCTGCAGAAGAGGAAATGCAGATTGCAAGTGACAGTGGGCATGAAAGACACCAAGGAAGCAAGGCCTGCTAAACACAGCAGGACTGATGCATGTGTGAGCTCACAGAGACTATGGAAGCATGCACAGGGCCCGCACAGGTCTGGGCTGATGAGGTCCCCATGCTGAGAGGAGAAGTGGACACATACTCTCCCTTAACCCAGAAGCCATTTCCAGTTGATAAAGGGAAATTTAGTTTTCTCCAATGGAGTCCCACTGTGTACAGAAACCACACTCAAGGGCAGGCCCCATGTCCAGTAGTACATGGTAACACACATAAAAGAACTAAATGGTACTTTTGGAGGTTCTTTGTTTCGTAATGCCTTGTCTGGGTATTTTATTTAACCTTACAGATGTTTTGTTTATATATTATGATTTGTGATTTTTTTTTGTTTTTACAAGACAGGGTTTCTCTGTATTGTTTCAGAGGCTATCGGTCCAGCCCGGCCTCGAACTCACAGAGATCTGCCTGCCTCTGCCTCCCGAGTGCGGGATTAAAGGCGTGCACCACCACCGCCTGGCTGATTTGTGATTTTTTAAATGAGTTTTCTGTGTATGCAAATGTCTGTGTGGCTTTGTATATTTCCTGTGCTTTTTCTTTGGCTCTTTTTTTTCTGTTTGTTTTGTCTCCTGTTCTGGTTTATTTTTATCTTATCTTCTTATAATAATTAATTAATTATTATTTTAGATACATGTTTTTATTATAAGGAGAGAGAAGAGAGAGAGAGAGAGAGAGAGAGAGAGAGAGAGAGAGAGAGAGAGAGAGAGAGAGAGAGAGAATAAAAGGATGTGGACTTGAGTGGGTGGGTAAACGGGGAGGACCAGGAGGAGTTGAGGGAGAGGAAACCATAATCAGAATATACCCTGTGAAAAAATACCTATTTTCAATGGAAAAAATTGTGAACTAAACAAATCATTTCTCTTTGTAAATTTTTTAGATGCCTAAGATAGTTCATTGATGATGAAGGTAAGGAGTAATATAAGATGAAATGAAGATACCTTCCTTACCTTGGCTAAAGTCCCAAATGTGTCTAAATGTTTCATAATATTAGGCAATCTTTTAGTGTATTATTCATGCATACATGAATTTTAATGTAATATGCTTACTAATTCTTTGAGAATTTCATATGCTATATTTTGATTAAAATTGCCCCCTCTCCTCTTCTTGACACCTTATTTCCCCAAATTCTATATTAAAAAAATGAAGCATCAAGTCCAATTTGAGGTGCACACACACTCATGGGTTTGGGACCACCCGCTGGGGTGGGGTTGACCTACCTGGGGCTTCACCCTTAAGGAAGTAATCAAATGTCATAGTTTTAGTCTGGGGTAGTGGCTCATGAACTCCTTACTCTCTTTCATGCTAGAATGTTGACTGGCTTGATCTTGTGCAGGTAATCACAGCTGCTGTGAATTCTTGAGTTCAGTAACATTTTTGTGTCCAGAAGACAATGTTCGCTCTAGTCTTTCCCGACCTCTAGCTCTTACTGTCTTTGTGCCTCCTCTTGTGAGATGGTTCCTGAGCCTTAAGGAGGGCTTGATATAGTTGCCCCACTTTTGACTGAGTATTTGTTCTCTGCCCTTTGACCAGTTGTGTTAATTCATTGAAGGGCACTTAATTTCCAAGGTGTTGAAACGCACCCAAGTATCTCCCAGTTGTATCCCGATGTGTATAGGTGTCCAGTGGGCCAACGCCTCTGTTTGAGAGTCACAGAATGTTGGCCTTCCCTCTAGAGGCAGTCTAGTCTGGGGAATTTGAAAACCTAGTCTAGGCTTGGCTGGCCTTGAAGTGTTGCAATGTTCAATAATAACAGCTTTGCAACAGCAAGAACCTGGTTGTAACAGAGAATGACTTGAATTTTACTGATATAAAAAAACAAACTGAAACAAAAAACCCCATAAAATCCCTTGTGGTGCTCTGATCAGTAAGCAGAGAGGTCTGGTGGCTTTCCTTGCATTCCGTGTGGGGAATGAAGCATAGGAGCTTTAAATTAATGCTTTCCATCAGTAGTGTGATGTGTTCATTGTTCCAAGGTGTATCAGGGTCTGTCAGGTATTAGGAAATCTCCTAGGGATATTCTGTATCCAAAAGAAGACAGTGTTTCTGAGCAGTTAGTCTTAAAGTATGAGGACTCTCTTCTGATTTGGCTTGGTTTGACAATGTATATAAAAGGTATTTTTAAACAGAAAGTGCCACACTAACGTATACATACATAAGGTATTTTTAAGCAGAAAGGGCCACAAAATTTTCTAGCTGAATTCTGACACATACTCTCCCTATTTACATAAAAATGTAATTTTGCTCAGATTTAGGTTTCAATCAATTCCTGAAATTCCATTAATAAGAAATGGTGGTCTGCAATCAACATAAAATACCTTGGGGTAACGCTAACCAAACAAATGAAAGACCTGTATTGTAAGAACTTTGAATCCTGAGCTGTTCCTCCAGCAGCATCAGGTAAACAGGCCGGCTACCCGGCCTGTTTTCCAGTGCCTGCAGATCGCCTGGGAACTGCACAGAGCTCCCAACCCGACTGCAGCCAAGCACCCCAGACTCCAGATCTTCTCTCCCACCAACGAGACCAGGAAACCAGAGGAGGCAGGGAGACCAGGGGAGTAGCTGTTCCGGATCAGGTACAACAGGACCCAGCATAGGGTCCAGGGGACCAGGTAGGAGGCTAAGCGCCCCAGATTCCTGTTCTTCTTCTCCACCCACGGGACCAGCATTTGGACAAGGAATAGAAGAACCACCAGATTATTAGACTTGCTAACACCCACCAAAAAGGGAACTCTGGTCCCCAGACCAGTAAGGGGCTCTTTCTGCACCCACTAGAAGAAGAGATGGGAAAGAGACAATACAAAAACACAGTCAGCAACAGAAAAACAAATATGACACCGCCAGATTCTAGAGACTCCACACCAGCAAGACCCCAACATTCTAATGCGAACGAAGCAGAAGAGAACGACCTTAAAAGCACTTTCATGAAAATGATAGAGGCCCTAAAAGAGGATATAGGAAAATCCCTCAAAGAAATGGAAGAAAAAAAAACAAACCAAAAATGCAAGAAATGGAAGAAAAAACGAAGCAAAAAATGCAAGAATTGGAAGAAAAAACAAACCAAAAAAGGCAGGAAATGGAAGAAGAAATGAAGCGAAAAATGCAAGAAATGGAAGAAAAAACAAAGCAAAAAATGAAAAAAATGGAAGAAGAAACAAACCAAAAAAGGCAGGAAATGAAAGAAGAAACAAAGCACAAAATGCGAGAAATGGAACAAAAAGCAAACCAAAAAATGCAAGAAATGGAAGAAAGAACAAACCAAAAAATTCCTAAAAGGCAACAAACATACGAACAGATAAACAGAAAATTGCAAGAAGCAATGCAAACGCTGCAAGGGTTGAAAACTGAAATAGAGACATTAAAAAAAACACAATCTGAAGAAAGGCAGAAAATAGAAAAGCTGGACAAACAGTCAGGCACTACCAATACAAGCATTACCAACAGAATAGAAGAGATGGAAGAGAGAATCTCAAGTGTTGAAGATACGCTAGGAGAAATGGATTTATCAACCAAAGAAAACCTTAAATCCAACAAATCCTTAACACAAAACATCCAGGAATTATGGGACACCATGAAAAGACCAAACCTAAGAATAATAGGTATAGAAGAAGGAGAAGAAATCCAGCTCAAAGGGGCAGAAGGCATATTCAACAAAATCATAGAAGAAAACTTTCCCAACCTTAAGAAAGACATGCCAATGAAGGTACAAGAAGCCTACAGAACACCAAATAGAATGGACCACAAAAAAATCCCCTCGCCACATAATAATCAAGACCCCAAACATACAGAATAAAGAAAGAATATTAAGAGCAGCTAAGGAAAAAGGTCAAGTAACATATAAAGGCAGACCTATCAGAATTACACCTGATTTCTCCATGGAAACTCTGAAAGCCAGAAGGTTCTGGATAGATATTCTACCTACACTAAGAGACCATGGGTGCCAGCCCAGACTACTATACCCGGCAAAGCTCTCAATCACTATAGACAGAGAAAACAAGATATTCCATGACAAAACTAGATTCAAGCAATATGTGTCCACTAACCCAGCCCTACAGAAAATTTTGGAAGGAAAACTCCAACCCAAGGAAGCTAACTACAACCAGAAAAACATAAGCATTAGAAAATCCCTCTCTACCAACAGCCAAAAGAACAAAGGGGTGAAATTCCACCCATAATTCCACCACCAACAACCATCGCAAATCGAAGAAGGATGAGCAATCAATGGTCATTAATATCCCTCAATATTAATGGCCTTAACTCACCCATAAAAAGACACAGACTAGCAGAATGGATTCGAAGACAGAACCCTTCCTTCTGCTGCATACAAGAAACACACCTCACCCTCAAAGACAGACATTACCTGAGAGTTAAAGGTTGGGAAAAATTTTTTCAACCAAATGGACCCAAAAAACAAGCAGGGGTAGCAATCCTAATATCTAACAAACTAGACTTTAAAATAAAATCAATCAAAAGAGATGAAGGAGGTCATTACATACTCATCACAGGTGAAACCCACCAAGATGAAGTGTCTATCCTGAACATCTATGCCCCCAATACAAAGGCATCCACATTCGTTAAAGAAACATTATTAGAACTTAAATCTCATCTAAAGCCCCACACAGTTATAGTGGGAGATTTCAACATACCACTCTCACCACTAGACAAGAATACCAGACAGAAACTCAACAAAGAAGCAAAGGGTCTAATAGAAGTAATGACCCAACTGGGATTAACAGATATCTATAGAACATTTCATCCACATAAAAAAAGAATATACCTTCTTCTCACCAGCACATGGAACCTTCTCAAAAATCGACCACATACTTGGCAACATAACAAACCTCAGCAGCTACAAAAAAATTGGAATAACTCCATGCATCTTATCAGACCACCATGCCTTAAAATTAGAATTCAACAACAACACAAATTGCAGAAAACCCTACAAACTCATGGAAATTGAATAATGCTCAACTGCACCATCCCTGGGTCAAAGAGGAAATAAAAAAAAAATTAAAGACTTCCTCGAATTCAATGAGAATGAAGACACAACATACCCAAACCTATGGGACACTTTGAAAGCAGTGCTACGGGGGAAGTTCATAGCGCTAAATGCTCACATGAAGAAACAGGAGAACAGTTATACCAGAGAATTAACATCACAGCTGAAAGCTCTAGAACACAAAGAAGCACACTCCCCCAGGAGGAGTAGACGCCAGGAAATAATCAAATTGAGGGCTGAAACAACCAAGTAGAAACCAGGAAAACAATACAAAGAATCAACGCAACGAAGAGTTGGTTCTTTGAGAAAATCAACAAGATAGACAAACCTTTGTCCAAACTTACCAAACAGCAGAGAGTGACCACGCAAATTAACAAAATCAGAAATGAAAAGGGGGACATAACAACAGACTCTGAGGAAATCCAGAGAATCATTAGGTCATACTTTGAAAACCTGTACTCCACAAAATTCGAAAATTTAAAGGAAATGGATGACTTCGTGGACAGCTATCATTTGCCAAAACTAAATCTGGAACAGATAAGCAATTTAAATAGACCTATAACCCCTATGGAAATAGAAGCTGTCATCAAAAGTCTCCCAACCGAAAAAAGTCCAGGTCCAGATGGCCTCAGTGCAGAATTCTACCAGAAATTCAAAGAACAGCTTATACCAATTCTTCTCAAAGTGTTCCACACAATAGAAGCAGAAGGGTCTTTGCCAAACTCTTTCTATGAGGCTTCAATAACCTTGATCCCCAAGCCACACAAAGATACAACC
The DNA here is from genome assembly GCF_017639785.1 of Mesocricetus auratus. Lineage (NCBI taxonomy): Eukaryota > Metazoa > Chordata > Mammalia > Rodentia > Cricetidae > Mesocricetus > Mesocricetus auratus. The sequence continues at coordinate 44,293,099 of NW_024429192.1, forward strand.
AAAAAAGAGAACTTCAGACCAATATCCCTCATGAACATTGATGCAAAAATACTCAATAAAATACTGGCAAATCGGATCCAAGAACACATCAAAACAATCATTCACCACGATCAAGTAGGTTTCATCCCAGGGATGCAGGGATGGTTCAACATACGAAAATCCATCAACGTAATCCACCATATAAACAAGCTGAAAAACAAAAATCACATGATCATCTCACTAGATGCTGAAAAAGCCTTTGACAAAATCCAACGCCCCTTCATGATAAAGGTCTTGGAGAGATCTGGGATAACAGGGACATACTTAAACATAATAAAAGCCATATACAGTAAACCAACAGCCAACATCAAACTAAATGGACAGAAAGTCAACGCAATTCCTCTAAAATCAGGAACAAAACAAGCCTGTCCACTCTCTCCATACCTTTTCAACATGGTACTTGAAGTTCTAGCTATTGCCATACGACAACAAAGGGGGATCAAGGGGATACAAATTGGGAAGGAAGAGGTCAAACTTTCACTGTTTGCAGACGATATGATAGTTTACATCAATGACCCAAAGAACTCTACCAGGGAACTCTTACAGCTGATTAACACCTTCAGCAAAGTGGCAGGCTCCAAGATCAACTCAAGAAAGTCAGTATCCCTATTATATACAGATGATAAAAGGGCTAAAAGAGAAATCAGAGAAACATCACCCTTTACAATTGCCACAAACAACCTAAAATACCTTGGGGTAATGCTAACCAAACAAGTGAAAGACCTGTATCGTAAGAACTTTGAATCTTTAAAGAAAGAAATTAAAGAAGCCCTCAGAAAATGGAAAGATCTCCCATGCTCTTGGATAGGTAGGATCAATGTAGTAAAAATGGCAATCCTGCCAAAAGCAATCTACAGATTCAATGCAATCCCCATTAAAATCCCAGCACAGTTCTTCACAGACCTTGAAAGAACAATAATCAATTTTGTATGGAAAAACAAAAGACCCAGGATAGCCAAAACAACCCTGTTCAACAAGGCAACGTCCGGAGGCATCACCATCCCTGACCTCAAGCTCTATTATAGAGCTATAGTCCTGAAAACAGCTGGTAATTGTTGATCTTACTGCCTGTGCTACTGGTGTTATGTTCAGGAAGCTGTCTCCTCACGCAAAGGGCATGGGGGGCAAGACTCAAACTCAAGCTGAGTGTGTAGGGGGGCCAAGACTGCGATGCGGGTGCATTCTGGATAGTCGGGGCTGCTGGGGTGGGTCCACTAAGTGTGGCAGACCTAGGAAGCAAGGAAGTGATGGGGGGACCTAGGCCTAGGCATAACCCAGACTCAGTTCCACTGGAGGGCATGGGGGGGCCAAGGCTGGGATGTGGATAGACTCCAGAGTGTGGAGGTGCTTTTACTACGCACTGAGCAGAGGTCATATAGATACCCCATTTCTGGCTAAGTACTACACAGAACACCTATTTTCTCCATTTGATCAGTCATCTGTGTGATCTTAGTGCAATAGCTTAACCTGTCTGAGCTTAGCGTCTCCATAAAGAGAGATCAAAATAGTATTTGCTTTATGTGATTCTTAAAGAGATTAGAAAGATAAGATGGGCAAAGCATTAAAATGTTCAAGATTAGTATGCACACTTGTTCTTCCAATTTTCTTTTAATCTCCAGTTCATCTATGTGCACAGAGTCTTCATGGAATTCCCCAACATTAGGATCTGTTGCCTTATTTGTCCTCTCTGAACATACGAATTCCAGTACAAATATTCAGTTACCTTTTGTCTATTCATTGTGAACAAGGTTATTCTAATTCAGTTGTTTACAAAGACACCAAAAATGACTACTGGAGAATGAGTGAACTCACATCATGAAATTAGTTATGATTACTAAGCAGTTCACTTGTGTACAAACACAGTTATGAATGATGGCTGGCTAAATGTATGCCACCCTCAATGTTTATTACTAACTTTTTTCCAGGGACTTTTGAAAAAAAACACTCCATGGGTACTGCTAAGGATGTTGTCTCTGGGATCTTCATTCGTGCCTGTTTCCTTTCTGGGCTGTTCAATGATAGTCATCGATCTACTTCCAAGTTCCATGCTGGGCAATAGCTGCTGAATGAGCTGCTTCATGTCTTCTTTGTCACTTCCTTGATTTAAGACTGATGCACAGATCCCAAGGATGTCTAACTCCTGTCTACAGTTCCACAACCCCCCAAATGCTGATACTATCATACATATTCTGGCAGTTTATCCCAGGGTTGTGGAAATATGGTTGCCTGTTATAAAGTGTCATCTCTCTTGACTGCTGAGTACTAATGATCTTAATAGCAGCTCTTGGACAAGCCAAGCCTCATAACTTACAAGGTGATTGCAAAGTGAAAACAGATGGCTATTTGCTCAAAAAATCCTAATGCTCTCAAAACAGTGACAAAAAAATATAAAACTATTAGTGCAGTTTTTTGAAGTATGGAGCCTGTGCATCTGAAAGTTGTGCTCTTGAGATTTCTTGTGTTTAGCTTGCAAAGTATTTTAGGTAGCTCAGTCATCCATTTCTCTGCTGCATGAATTAATATTCAACTTTCTGCCATCTCCAACCTTAGCAATAACATAGAGTTGAATGTCCATGAGCTATCCTCACGGTTCTGGTGGGTCAATCATTGCATAGCTGGTAATTGTATGCTTCCAGATTACTAATAGAGGCAAGGTATGTACAAAGTTAGCCATAAACAAAGGAGCATAAAGGAGTTGAGCATGGTGGCTCAGATCTGTAATCATAACACATGGAGAGCTGAAGCAAGAAGGGCAGTAGTTCAAGATCATACTTGGCTATATAAAGAGTTTGAGTCCAGCTTGTGCTACATGAGACAGGTCTTAAAAATAAAAATAAAGGAAGGGAGGAAGAAAAAAAAGAAAGAAAAGGAAAGAAAGAAAGGATAAGGATAAAGGGACATAGTTCCCATATTGCAAAGGCTACTTTCCGATACCAGGTTCTAACTGCTGTCTGACTTTAAACAGTTTTTCTTTCTCATCATCATCCAATTTTCTTGTCAGGAGAGGTGAAAGCATAGTTAAGATAGTCAAGTTGACACAGCGAGAACTAAATACATTTTTGTACTGGGAACAGTATTTGGCACATAGTAAGTACTCAAAACATTAGTTATTTCTCTTCATTTCCATAGTTGGACCAGGGAAAACATGTAACATTTGTACTCTTGACTTTTATGACCAAAATTTGGATCAATATAGGCTATTTGTCCTAGTACAAGCTGACATTTTGCTTGCCATATGTAAAGCAATAAATATCAGCCCTGGATATACTTTAAGATTAGAGTCTATAAAATACATATATTTGCTGACTCTGCACTTGGTGAGCTCCCAGGTGTAAAGATAAGTGTTGGATATGGAAAGAAAATGAGTGCTTCTCCTCTCTTCTCTCCCTTCATTTTTTCCTTTCATTCTTTTCTTCCTCCACCTTCATCAGTCTATTCTGACCCTGGTGGTCAAAGATGGTAGCACTGTTTTGGGCCGAGAGTGAGTTATCTTCCAAGAAACTCAGCACAATGGAGAAGAGTACTAAGAAAAGTGAGTGTATTTAAAAATGTGATAATCTGGGAGAACAAAAATGAGATAAAAATATAACCTGTGCTTTGAGACTCTGGGATACCTTCTTGGGAAGGTAGCTTCTGAGCAAGCATTGCAAACATAACTGTGGACATGGCAGGGAAACTGTCTTGCAGATGGGAGGGGTACCAGGCACAGTGAGAACTTAGGGCATTTTCTTCAGTTTCCATCGGCAGTTTGTTCTATACCAGAGGAAAAAATGAAGGCTTGTGATTGTGGTTTGGTTAAAAAAGCAGCGAAACAAGAAGAGCCACATTTTTAACTTCATTCTGACCCTGCTTATATCTCAGCATCTCAGCTACCCTTGGAACTTACATTTTGTCTTTACACCTGTGTGGAAGAGCATAACCCTGCGGCTTTCATGTTTTGTGGTTATGCCAATTCTAAGAGAAGTCCTGGGACCTTATTCTAGTACTCAGTGTCTTCTTAAGGCTGAAGAATCCTTCCCACATGTGCCTTTATGCTTTACTTACCGTTTCCAGGTAGATTTTGTTGCTTATTCTCCTTCTCCCAATCCCTACCCATGGTAACCCAACTTTGTAGAATAATTTGAGATATTCAGTTCATGTACCTTGATTAGAACACTGATACTGTGATTCCAAAATTGGATTTCTTTTTAATTAGTTATAGCTTAGTTCGTCTTTTGGGCAACTCTTCCAATTCATGTTTTGTTTATTGTCAGATAGAGATGTGTGAGGAACTAGATTTCTTTGTCATTTTTTCTCTCCTTCTTTCACAGCATGCTCATTCTCTCAAGAAGAGAGCTCCAAATGTTCTGAGACTGAAGATTCTAAGGCCGACAGGTACTATTATCTTTCACTCTGTTTCCTCAGAAAACTTTAGTGAGATTCCACCTAAAACCTGTATCAGTCATGAGAGAAGTCTCATGAGCATTGAGACACACTGGTGTATACCCATAAATAAGCTTCCAGATGAGGGCATCTATTTTCTCCTGGAAAGGAAGCTTAATGTCCAATCAGAAAGCAGTTATTCTTAGCCATCAGGGAAATGGAAATCAAAACAACTCTGAGATAGCATCTCACTCCTGTCAGAATAGCTAAAATCAAAAACACCAATGACAGTTTATGCTGGAGAGGATATGGAGAAAGGAGAACACCCCTCCACTGCTGGTGAGTGTGCCAACTCCTACAGCCACTTTGGGAATCAGTATGGAGATTCCTCAGTCTAACTCAAGATCTAGCAATTCCATTCTTAGGTGTATACCCAAAAGATGCACATTCATACAACAAAGACATCTGTTCCACTATATTCATTGCAGCATTATTTGTAATAGCCAGAACCTGGAAGCAACCTAGATGTCCCTCAAATGAAGAATGGATACAGGTACAATTACACAATGGAGTACTACTTAGCAGGAAAAAAACAATGGAATCATGAAATTTGCAGGCAAATGGGTGGCACTAGAATAAACCATCCTGAGTGAGGTAATCCAGTCACAAAAAGACAAACATGATATATACTCACTCACATATGGATTTTAGACATAGAGCAAAGGATTACCAGTCTACAATCTATACCACACCACTAGAAAAGCTAGGAAACAAGGAGGACCCTAAGAGAGACATACATGGTCCCCTGGAGAAGGGGAAAGGGACAAGATCTCCTGAGCAAATCGGGAGCATGGGGGGAGGGAAGAGGAAGCTAGGAGAAAGAGAAGGGGAGAAGAGGATGGGAGAGGAGGACATGAGGGAGCAGGAAGGTTGATTTGGGGGAAAGAACAGAGGAGAGCAAGAAAAGAGATACCATAATAGAGGGAGTCATTATAGGTTTAAAGAGAAATCTGGCACTAGGGAAATGTCTAGAGATCTATAACTAACTAACAATCTAAGCAATAGTGGAGAGGCTAACTTAAATGCCCATCCCCTATAATGAGATTGATGACTATCTTACATGCCATCCTAAAGCCTTCATCCAGCAGCTGATAGAAGTAGAAGCAGACACCCATCGCTAAACACTGAACTGAACTCCTGGAATCCAGTTGCAGAGAGGGAGGAGTAAAGAGCAAAGGATTCAAGATAAGGCTGGTGAAACCCACAGAAACAGCTGACCTGAACAAGGGAGAGCTCATGGACCCCACACTGATAGCTGGGAAACAAGCATAGGATTCATCCAGACCCCAGAACGTGGGTGTCAGTGAGGAGGCCTAAGCAATCTATGGGGCCTCTAGTATTTATCCCTTGCTTGTAAATGAACTTTGGGAGCCCATTCCACATAGAGGAACACTCTCTTAGCCTAGATACATGGGAGAGGGCCTAGGCCCTGCTCCAAAGGATATGACAGACTTGGAAGATTCCCCATGGATGGCCTCACCCTCCCTGGGGAGCAGAAAGGGAATGGGATAGGGAGGTAGTGGGGGTAGGAAAGGAGGGGAGGGAGAGGGACCTGGGATTGGCATGTAAAATGATCTTGTTTCTAATTTAAATAAAAATGGAAACATAAGAAAGCAGTTGTTTATTGTCTTATCATTTGTGCCACCATTGCCTCTGTGGGCACCTCTTAGCATGCAAGGCTTTATTACAGTTAACAGATACCCACCTTTTAAAGTCAGTTTGACTGTTAGTCTGTCTACTTTGGGAATTTTAATCCCCTAGATCTAGGTGGAAACACTGATTACATAAAATGCATCTTTCTCATGTCTAGTGAACACAATCATGCATATCTAGTTTTATGAGCATAATTGTACTGGATTCAATATTGTGATCTTTATAACTTTGCCTGTAATTGTTAATCTATAGTTGGCTATTTTTGTGACTAACTCAGTTTTAGGTCTCTTTGATGTAGTGGAATTTCCCCTTCTGAGGACCTTCTTATTCCTAGGAATAGAAGGCAGAAGGTTGGACTGCCAAGGGAAAGCACTATATTCCAGATAGGAAACATTAGATACTCCCAGATGAAGCCACAGTATTTTGCCATTCTACTGCTGGGTAGCCATAACTGAACAGCCAGAACTGAACCTATGGATCCCCATGAATGGAACAAATTTCCATTTTGCTCTAGCATTGTAGGTTAACAACACATATTCTAACTTTCTGGAATTATATGCAGAGTGCATATATGGTATATGGATGATTTAAGTACTGTATGTGAAACAGTTTAGTAAAACACAAATTTCTGTATTACTGCCATGTGAGCATCTATATTTATATCCAAACACAGAAGGTTCAATTTGGGATGTATTTCAGAAGCGTTTCAATATCTAATGACTTTTTTGAAACTGTTTTTAATTACTCAGTATGATAGAATTCAAACAAAAACAACAAAATAAGCACATCAAAACATGTTTGACTTGAATAAAAATAGCAGGCAGCTGGAGAAACAGGCACACTTTGCAAAATAGGCTGTGTGAATCACACTTTACATATTTATAACTGAGTAGCTCCAGCAATGCTGGCAGTTAGGGGAGTGGTAATGGGAGAGAAGTTCTCTCAAAGGCATGCTTTTATTGGACAAAATGAAAAAGAACCAGGAAAACACGTTTTTTCCCCAATCTTTCTAGGAGAATAAGACATTTATTTACTTTGTACATGCCACATGTTTACCCAAGAGACAATCAGAAACACTAGGATAGAACCATCTTTATCATGTTCAAATTGGCTTACAAACAGAAATTATGTCCTGTAATAAATACGTTAGAGTTATGGAGGAATGCAATACATTTGACCAATAAATTTCTATTAACAAAAACAAACAAGTGAAACATGTAAAGTTTTAATGCCTATGTGGGATCTATAATAACCTACAGAAAAATGTGATATAAAATCCTGGGTAAAATTAGTACCTAAAAAGATAAAATGACATATGTAGGTTTTGGATTGTGGCATAGTAGTAAAAGCAGTAATGAAGGAAAAAACAATGAGTGTATTTGTTAAATAAATGTAAATTATATTGATATGCATATTTATAAACATTTCTGATTAGAAGCTCAAGTGTTGAAGCAGAGAATATAGAACAAGAAGAGTAGTATGGTTCCTTTCATGCAAACTGAGGATAAAATGACAGATATCACTGCTCTAAGTTGAAAACGATGTCAGTATAATAGGAAACAAAATAATAATATGAAAGTTTATTTATTTATTTTCTGTGATGTGACTGGTGATAAAGTTAAGCTCTAGCAACAAGAAAAGCATCTTCTTGGTCAAACTGAGAAGTAGTGAGTGGAACTTGGGTTTAGTTCATGGTCCATAAATGTGATTATGGGGCACAAGTAGATACTATGGTTCAGAAATGCATAAAAATACACCAAAGCAAAGCTATGGGTGAGTTTGGGGAATAGTTGCTGGAGAATATAAAACTTGTAGGTAATTGAGATAATCAAAGAGATCTAGCTATGTGTCTGCACTGTGCCTCCATGGCTCCACGCTATCTATATGGGGATGTCTGATTGTGTCTCTTCCTGTAATACTTATTTATTAGTACTACCTGTGTGTTGCTACATACTCCTTCAAATGATCAACTTCAAAGAATATATATTTATTATTTTATTATGACTGTGTATTAGAATTTTGGGAGAAATTTAGTAAGCTTAATGTCTCATGAAGCTGACCCAGGATGCCAGCCAGGGCTGTAGTCATTGGAAGGCTTGATTAATCTTTGGAGGTCAGCTATACTCATTCACATGGCTATGGGCAAGAGGTCTTAGTGCCTTGTCATGGGGACCCATAGTTAATATTGTCTGAATATTAGACAACTTGAACTAGTTTCCTAAATTGATTTATCTTGGAAAACATTGTCTTTTGACATAGGAAATCATGCTCCAGTATCTGCATTTCCTATTGCCTGTAGGCAAGGAAAGGAGGAGCAGGCTTCACTCTTACAAGAGAGAAATATGAAAGAATTTGAGGAAATATTCTAAAGCACTACTGGTTGAGAAATATATATTATGTCACTAGAGAGAATTGGACTACTGGCTAAGGCTTCTTAGAAGATATGTACAGTTAAATTACTCAGATGGAATTATTCATGGAGATTTGATAATGTGACCATTTACACAGATGCATTCCATATATATATACATATATATATACATATGTAAAGTCATAGAAATCCTATAAATTATAGATTTGTAGTATATTACCAGAGTTAATAACAATCAAGTTGATACTATCTGAAAGGACCCCGTGAAACAGAGCAACTCCTGGAAATGGAAAGAAATCCTGTTGATAGATGAAGCTTGGGCTTGTTTTCTCATGGAAAAGGGATGAGGAAATAAATATAAAAAAATCTTACTTCCCTCTTTTCTTAGGGACTATTCTATTGTGAAGAGAAACCATGACAAAGCCAAGTTATAAAAGAAAACATTTAATTGATGGCCTGCTTATGGTTTCATGGGGTGAGTTCATGACCATTATGGTTGGCGCAGGGCAGAAAGCAGGCAGGCATGGTGCTAAGGCAGTAGATGAGAGCTTACATGTTATCCACAAGTTGGAGGCAAAGAGAGTAAGACTGGGTTTAAACTCCATTGATACAGCTTCTCCTACAAGGCCCTACCTTCTAATCCTTCCCCAAACTGTTCCACCAACTAGGGACCTAACAATCAAATATATGAATCATTCAAACCACCACATTTTTCTCTTTCCTTCTCATTTCCTGCTCAGATTTTCCTTTAGCCAATTTTAACTGACAGCTGAAGTTGAAAGGAGATCACTGGTGTAAGCCATCAACCATGTGATTAAACGACAGGATAGAAAGGGATGGAGGGACAATCTGAGGGTCAGATAGAGGATCTCTTCTCCAAAATGAGAGCTGAACTTGTTTTTGAGGGGTGAGTCAGAAGCAATAAAAGGAAGAGTAAGAATAAGCCAATGGGCCTGATGATGTACTTTTGGTGTGTGCAGAGTACTTGCAGGGTGAGCCCTGACCGTTCATGAATGCAACGATGATCACAGAAGAGAAAACAAATATGAATGTAGGAAAATGACTAACAATTATTTATCTACCCAAAGAGAATTTATGTACTGTATTAGTGTTTAAATAGCATGGTTGCTGATATGAGTAGAGCCATCTTGAGGAGGTTCAGAAAAGCACAGGAGTTTAACTTAAAAGAATGGCCATTTAATGCTTATTAATAATAACAAATGTGTTGAAGAGAGTGTGTGATGGTTTGAGAGAAAATTACTTCCGAAGGGGTTGGCATTGTTAGCAAGTGTGTGACTTTGTTGGAGTGGGTGTGGCCTTATTGGAGGAAGTGTGCCACTGTGAAGGTGGGCCTTAAAGTTGCATATATGCTAAAGCCACACCCAGTACCCCAGTTCACTTCCTGTTGCCTGATGATCAAGATGTAGGATTCTCAGTTCCTCCAGTGCCATGTCTGCCTGCACACTGCTTGCTCCCTGCTGTGATGATAATGGACTAAACCTCTGAAACTGTAAGATGCCACCTTAATTAAATGTTTTTTCTTTAAAAGAGTTGCCATGGTCATGGTGTTTCTTCATAGCAATAAAAACCCTGATTCAGACAGAGTAGAAGAGGGATGGGAAAAGCTGAATAGGCAGGTATTTGGATATATATATATATATGTATATATATATGTATGTGTTTGTGTGTATGTAGGTATGTATATATATATATATGTGTGTGTGTGTGTGTGTGTGTGTGTGTGTGTGTGTGTGTGTGTGTGTATGAGGCAAATAAAACAATTGAATAAAAATTCACTTTGTGGGCCAGGGAAGAGGAAGGCTAACTCTAGATCCTTACTTTTCCTTCTTCTCTTCTATATCTGTTTCTCCAGTCTCACCCCTTGCTCTATAGCAGACCAGCTGCTGCAGCCTCCCTTCCTCTCCCTGCTTCTCCAGTGCATCACACAGATCTTTGAAATTCCTACTTCTATCCATCATTTTATTTCAGTCCCCAAATTCTAGCAGATACTCCCTGAGAGTGCTCAGGTCACTCCCTCCTCTCTGGCCTCATCTTCAATGGATCACATAGACCTCCACCAATATTTATTCCCTTCACTCATCCCATTATTCCAGCCCCCAAGTCCAGCAGTCATTCCCCCGGAACTTGTGAGGCTACATCTTCCAGGGAAGTAGGTAGACCAGGCAGATCTTCCCTTCTCCCTCCTTTCCTCTAAATCCCATCCTTGTGTTTCCCCCACCTCTGTAGCAGACCATATGTTGTGAGTTCCCCTTCCTTTGGTTTCTGCCCCCGTCTCCAGTGGATCACACAGACCTCCTCCAACCTTCCTCCTCAGTCACCCAGCTATCCTGCTTGCAGCTCCAGTAGGCTTCCACAGGGAACCCTCCAGACAAGCCTGCCAGAGAAGTCAGCAAGCTTCAGATCTCCACTCATCCTCTTCTCCATATTCAACCTCCACCCACAGCATTCTACCCAGTTCTGTAGCAAACTACTTGCTGTGGCCTCTCCTCACTCTCTGTACCCCCATTCACAGGGCACTAAACATCCTAGAGGAACACCCTGATTTTCTCTCTCCTGTGGGTCATCTTGGTCACTTCAGCCCAAGCTCATTCCTAAGTGTCAACTTCCAATCCTTAGAAATATATTTTACCTGAAAGCCTCGGTGACCATGCTTATCAGGGTCCCAGAAAAAATTCTGTACCAGGCAACACACAGCCTCCACATCCTCCTGAGAACCGGAGAGGGCAATAGGAACCTAGAAACAAACACTCACCAAACAAAGGCAAGATCAAATATTAACACCCAGAATTATATTTATCCCAGATGCCAGAGTAAAAACACAGTAACAAGCAGGACAATATGTTCCCACTAGAGCCCTAGAATCCAGGAAATCTAAGGCACAGCTGAAGCATAAGACAGATAATTAAAGTCTGTACTGTAGAGATCCTAAAAGAGGAAATGAATAAATACTTTAAAGAAATTTATGGAAGCACAAATGGTAGTAGGAAATAAATAAAATAGTTCAAGACCTTGTAAAGAGAAGCGTTTTCCTTGTCAGCCGCTTGCCAGTCGCCTGTGCTCTGCCGCGTTGTAGTCCCCAAATAACACACAAGACGCTGCATTAATTATGAAGCTGTTGGCCTTGCTTGTTTCTTACTGGCTAGCTCTGACTTAAGTATTTATCCCATAATTGTTAATCTAAGTATTTTTCTCCCGGAGAAGTTTCCGGGCTTCTTATCCCTATGGCGGTTACATCTTGACTCCCTGTGTTTCTCCTACCCAGAGTCCTCCTGGACTCCTAGTCCCACCTATCTTGCTTCCCTATTGGCCAACAGTGCTTTATTAACATATACACAGGACTTCCCCCATCAAGACCTCAAAGTGGAAATACAATCATGAAAAAAAACCCCCAAACTTAGGGAAATATGGAAGTGAAAAATTTAGTAACTTGAATAAAGAACCTCAGAGGCAAGCCTCACCAACAGAATGCAAGAGATGGAAGAGAGAATCTCAGGTATTATAGACATGGTAGAAGAAATGAAGACCTCAGTCAAAGAAAATAAATCTTAAAAACTCCTGCCATAAAACATCTAAGAAATCTGAGACACTATGAAAAGCCCAAATCTAAGAATAATAGGAATAGAGGAAAGAGGAGAAAGGCAAGAAAAGTATTTCCAAAAAAATCATAGAAGAAAATTTTCCTAACCTAAAGAAAGTGATGCCTATCAAAGTACTAGAAGCATACAAAACACCAAATAGACAGGATAAGAAAAGAAATTCCATTCGTGGTCTTGGGGTGTTGAAGTATCACACTACAAGTGTGTGAGGTTTTATATGTATTTGAGTTTTAGTAATGTTTCTTTTATGAATGTGGATGGCTTTGTATTTGGGGCATAGATGTTCAGAATTGAGACTTCATCTTGGTTGATGTCTCCTGTGATGAGTATGAAGTGACCTCCTTCATCTCTTTTGGATTGATTTTAGTTTAAAGTCTAATTTGTTAGATATTAGGATTGCTACCCCTGATTGTTTCTTGGGTCCATTTGATTGGAAAGTCTTTTCCCAACCCTTTACTCTGAAATAACGTCTGTCTTTGAAGCCGAGGTGTGTTTCTTGTATGCAGCAGAAGGATGGATTCTGTCTTCGAATCCATTCTGTTAACCTGTGTCTTTTTATGGGAGAGTTAAAACCATTAATATTGAGGGAAATTAATGACTATTGATAGCTCATTCTTGTTTGTTTTGGAATGGTTGTTGTTGGTGGAATTGCATGTGGATTTACACCACTTTTTCTTTTGCCTGTTGGTAAAGTGGGTTTATCTATTGCCTATGTTTTTAAAGAGAGGGGGATAAGAGGAGGGGAGAAGAAGGCATGGGGGAGCAGGAAGGTTGAGTCGAGGTAAGAATAGAGGAGAGCAGGATGAGAGATACCATAATAGATGGAGTCATTATAGGCTTGACACTAGTGAGATCTCCAGAGATCTACAAGGATAACACCAACTGGCAAACTAAGAAATAGTGGAGAGACTACATTAATATCCCCTCTCTCTTCCACCCATTAATATCTAGCAACAACACAGCCTTCTTGATTATAGGGTTGATGACTACGCAATATGCCATCCTAGAACCTTCATTCAGGGACTGAGGGAAGCAGAGACAGATACCCACAGCTAAACACTGAACTGATTTCCTGGAACCTAGTGACAGAGATGGAGGAGTGATGAGCAAAGGGGTCAAGACCATGATGGCAAAACCCACAAAGACAACTGCCCAGAAAAGGGGGTGCTCTTGAATCCTAGAGTGATGCCTGAGAGGCCAACAGGGGACTGATCCAGACTCCATGAATGTAGTGCCAGTGAGGAGGCCACAGAAATCACTGGGGTCTTGGGTAGTAGATCAGTGTTTACCATGGTGTATGAATGATCTTTGGGACCCCATTCCAAATAGAGGGATTCTGTCTCAGCATGGACACATGGGGAAGGGCCTAGATCTTTCCCTGGATGAAATGACAGACTTTGGAGATCTCCCCAAGGAGGGCCTCACCTTCCCTGGGGAATGATGTGGGGATTGGGTGGGGAGCTGGGGGAGGGCTGGTGGATGGACAGGGGAGAAGAGGTGGGAGAGGGATCTGGGATTGACATGTGAAGCATTCATGTTTCTAATTTAAATAAAAACATATATTGAGGAAAAAAGAAATTCCATTCAACACATTCCACTAAAAACATTAAACAGAACAAAGGAAGAATACTAAAATCTTCAGGGAAAAAAGGCAAGCAGCATATAAAGCAGACCCATTAGAATTATACCTGACTCCAAAATAGAGGTTTTAAAATCCAGAAGTGTCTGGACAAATGTTCTACAGACTCTAAGAGACCACAGATGCCAGTCCAGACTACTATATCCAGAAAAAGTTTCAATCACAATAGATGGAAAATCTAGACCCCCTGGATGTGGGTGTCAGTGAGGAGGCCTAGGTAATCTATGGGTCCTTGGGTAGTATTTATCCCTGGCATACAAATAGACTTTGAGTGCCCATCCCACAATGAGGGATGCTCTCTTAGTATGAACTCATGAAGGAGGGCCTAGACCCTACCCTTGATGACATGACAGATTCTGGAGATCCACCATGGAGGGCCTCACCTTCCCTGGAGATCAGGTGGGGAACTAGAGGGCCTTGTGGGGAGGGATGGGGAGGAGCAGAGGGAGAGGGAGCTGGGATTGACATGCGAAACAAGCTTGTTTCTAACTTAAATTTAAAAAAAGGAAGAGAAAAAAATAGATGAAAAAAATTCCATGTTAAAACCAAATTTAAGCAATACTATCTACAAATCCAGCCTTATAGAAGGCACTACAGGAAAAATTCTCACACCCAAGAAAACACAGGAAACAAATAATTCCTGACCAGCAAATCAAGAGGAGAAACACACACACACACACACACACACACACACACACACACACACACACACACACACACACACACCACCACCACCACCACCACCACCACCATAGGAAAGTAACAGCTGTCAAAATTAGAAAGGTATAATTATAAATATTTTAATCTGGAACAATTATACTGCATTGAAGTATGAATACAGGCAAGAATAAAATGTTACGAAAGCAACGATCAGGCCAAATTAGCCATCTGCATGCCTCTGCAGACCTGTTGTTTGAATGGTGTCAACAAAGGCTGAAGCATTTGGCATTTTGGATACAGCTATGCTCCAAATATCCATCTATGATTTGGAAACTTAGGAAATTCATGAAAATTTTACATCCTTAGTTCATTTGACACACAGGGAAATTATTATATGATATATATATGTATACACACACACACACACATATATATCAGAGATTGCAAGGAAGATAAAATATATGTTGTGAAACACTGGCATTGTGCCATAGTTGGGGGAAAATAAAAAGTATAATACATATTAAAATGGATAGTGTCTGAATCATAGCCATTAGGTTGGCACAACCTGACCCACTATCAACATGGGTATTTAGAGAGAAAATTAACAATAAATACTTGATGATAGCTATTGCAGAGGAGAATATGTGAATGGTATGTGACTGATTATGCTTGGTGACATTTCCATATTACATTTTATAGTTAACTATGCTTTAGAAAGTGCAATGTCATCATAAATCTAACTGGAATTTCACACATCTACAACACAGAAATACAGTGAATGCTTGCTAAGTTAAAAGGAAGATAAGTTTATTTGCTGAATGTTTGTACTCCATGTTGTAGGTTCTTTGCAGTTACTTTGAAGTTAAGTAATGTAGATACTGTGACTCTTTTTATTATTACTATTATTTATTTTAATTTCGTTTTACATTTCAACCAAAGTTCTCTCTCATCCCCTCATCCCACTCCTCCCCTCACAGTTCACCCCCCATCTACTCCTCCAAACAGGTAAGGGCTCCCCTGGGGAGTCAAAACAGTTTGGTACAGTAAGTTGGGGCAGGATCAAGTCCTCCTATCTGCATTAAGGCTGAGCATGGCATCCCACTATAGGAAATGGGCTCCAACAATCTAGCTCATGCACCAGGGATAGATCCTGGTCCTCCTCCTAGGGTCCCCTCAGATAGACCAAGCTTCACAACTGTCTCACAGGTGTGAAGAGCCTGATTTGGTTCCCTGGAGGCTCCACAGCTGTCAGTTCAGAGTTCATTAGTTTTCATGAACTTGGTTCAGCGGTCTCTGTGGATTTCTCCATCGTGATCTTGACCTCCCTTGCTCATGCATTCTCTCCTCCCACTCTTTGACTGGTTTCCCAGAGACACTGTGATTCTTGTGGAGAGGCACTCCTCACTTAAAAAACACTCTTAAAAACATTATTAATACAACAGTACTCAAATTAGCTGTTTTTTGAGAGCTTGGAAATTGTAAGTTTTAGTATACGGGTGAAGAATAAAACCATGTTTTCCAGACTAATGCATATAGGCTAGTAGATTTCACTTATGTAATCAAATAACTAATTTACCATTGTAATAAGTTTCTCAAGGGGCTTTATAGACACCAAGAGCACACAGGAATGGCAGACTTGGCCTGTTTGATAGGTTCTTTTGGCATTATCTTCATGATTCACACCTCTTAAAAGAAAACAAGCATACAAGTCAAGGAATATAGCATTGTCATAACTAGGAAGTAACTACAGCAGACATCTTCTTCTCAATCAACTTTGTTTTGTTTTAAAAAGTAAAACATTAAATTTACTCCATTGACCATTTTGTGGCTCTAGGAAACCATAAAAGAAAAAAAGAGAGGCTTGAGTGTAGAGAAATCTGACTTCATAACAATGATGAATATGAAATAGTGAGTGATTTCACATGATTTTGTTATAAAATATTAGAGGTGGGAGACAAAAATGAATCTGAAGTAGTCCTATTCCATGATTTCAGAGGCAAGTCAAATACAATGGCTGTCACATCCTTGCTTAATGACTATTTCTAATTTGGTCCTGTGTTGCTATTTTCTTCCCAGAAACAGAAAAAAAACCACACACAGGTGGGGACTGGGTGTGTAGCAAGAACTCATGATTCAGTCTCATTGAACCAAGCCAAAAAGGAAAGTATAACAGACTCAGGGTATTGGGGCAAAGCATCATTGCCAAAGATAAAGGGGACAAAAGAAAAGTCTTGGGACTCATTAGTAAAGTGTTAGGATATCATCTCACCCTAACTCACTAGTCACAATTGCAAATAGCTTACCCCAGAGCTCGAAGAACTAATGTGTGTGTATACACATAAGTGAAATGTACACATACATATAATATGACCACACGTGATCTAGCCCACAGGGAAAGTTATGGAAATTAAGAGAAGAGAAATGGAAGAAATGTCCAAATAGCTAAGGGAAAGAAAAATAGCTGTTGTTGATCTGAGCATTCTAATAGCGGCAGTCAGAGAAAGGTCATGTAAGTCATTGCCTGATTATGAGAGCCTCACTCCTCCCTCAGGCCTCGTCCCATTTTGGGCTTAGGTTTTCCTGCAAATCATGGTAATTGGGAATCAGTTCACACAGCTGTGAACCGGGGCTCACAGATACAGTGGGAACAAATCTGAAGCCGAGCCTCTCCGCTGGAGAGAGAAAAGAAGTGACTTGTTTATGTATCGTTTCATCACTCTTCCCAAGAGGTACCGGCTCCACATTGATGTTTCATTAAAGGTACAGTCACATTTTGATTTTAAAGTGAG
Source organism: Mesocricetus auratus (assembly GCF_017639785.1). Classification (NCBI taxonomy): domain Eukaryota; kingdom Metazoa; phylum Chordata; class Mammalia; order Rodentia; family Cricetidae; genus Mesocricetus; species Mesocricetus auratus. Next base: position 44,310,289 of record NW_024429192.1, read on the forward strand.
AAGATTGGCCTGCTGTTGCTATTAGAAGACAGAAATTCAATTCTAAGTTAAAAATCGCAAACTGTTAACAGTGTGAGGGAGCTAAGATTGTGACACAATTTCCTTGTTCTACAGATGAGTGTCTTTTGAACTACAGATATCAAATGATTTGTCAAGTTTGTTAGCGATGGCCTCTAGCTAGAATCACTAGTTTGGGTTACCTCGTCTCTTAACTATTCTCTCAGTCTTGGAAAAAATGTCCCTGAACTTCTGAAGCTGATCTATTGTAGTAATATCTTTCTCTCTCTCTCTCCCTCTCACCATTCCATGAAACATGTCTTGTGTCACACTCTATCACGTGGCTGGTCATTTCTGTTCTCTTATCCTTGGTTCTATTCTCACTCAGGTGATATTTTGATAACCATAGAAGTTACCATCCAATTTACTAAATTCAGCTTTCCTTGCCAACTTTTACTGTATTACTTTTTTTTTTTTATTAACAAACTCCCATTATACTAGCACAAACCATTTGTTCCTAAGATCAAAATAAGGTATGAAGTCACAAAATTTATTCTTCAACTCTCTGGTTAAAATACTTCTAGTCACTCATTAATCCACACATATTGGTTACAGGGTAATCTATCAAGATAGGTAGAACCCAAAACTTCATTTCTGGTGCATATGTGTAGAGGTCTAGGGTGGCAGACGGTGCTCAATGTTCTATAAGGTCAAGGGACACAGGTACTCCTTATCTTTTGAATCTGACATCCCTAAGAGGCCATCTTTGTTCACATATTTGAAGCTAGTTCCTGTTACCATGTGTAATTTTCAGTTGACTGAAAGAAGAGATGACAGAAATACTTTTTTTATTTATGCTTACAGTACATACAATATAGGCCACAGTATCTCCATATTCCTTGTGCCTATCCTCTTAGGTGAAGATTGGCCCTGTGTCCACATTCCTGGCTCAAAGAGATGCTGAGAGCTGCAATGCTTCTGAAATGAAGAGAGAGAGGTGTCACCGGGCACCTTTTACTCACTGTTATATTTGCTGACTACCTTAACCCAACACTTACAGCCAATGTATCAGTCTGATTCTGGTCTCAGTACTACCGCCTCTTATACACCAGGATCCCATGACACACAGCACAAACTTCCTATCATCACTTCTCTCTCTCCCTGTGGTGTCCACTTTAGATTGTCGTAGTGTTCCTCTGGTAGCATGCATGGCCAATTGTGGAGAAAATAATATTACTCTTCCTATTAGTGTCCATAGATTTTGGAGCTTCTAGCTCTGTAGAAGTCAATACACTTCAATTATCACTGAATCTGCTGGACTGTAAGATGTTCTAGGATAAGAGTTATCTATCTTCTTAAATGTCCACTATTTTCACACTACCTGGTTATAGATGATTGAAAAAGGAAACCCTGCCAATTAAAAATATGAACACAATATGTTCCCAACTTTGGAAGTTTATTGGCATTTTAAATTGGTCTATCATGCTTACTGTTTTCCAGATTATATTCTCTCTCTATTTCTCTCTTTCCCTTCATTTTTCTTCCCTCCTTCCTTTCCCTCCCTCCCTCCCTCCTTCTCCTTCCTTCCTCCCTTCCTTCATTTCTTTTTTCCTTTCTAAGATGGTTTCACTATGATCTAGCTCTGGCTGACTTGGAACTCACTATGTAGATCAGGCTGGCTTCAAATTCACAGAGATTCACTTGCCTTGCCTCTGCCTCCCCAGTTCTGGGATTAAAGGTGTGCCCAGACAGATCATATTGCTCTTATGCAAAGCTAACATCACTTTCTTCATTTATCATAGTCACAGTTTTCTGTAGATTATACTTCCAAATATCTTTAAAACTATAACTTCTGGACCCCAGTCTGACAGCTGGGGAACCAGCATGGGACTGAACCAGGCCCCCTGAATGTGGATGCCAGGGCAGTCTATGGGGCCTCTGGTAGGGGAACCAGTCAGTATTCATTCGTAGTATTTGAATGGACTTTGGAAGCCTTTCCCCGTGGAGGGATACTCTCTCAGCCTAGATACCTGCACCCTAATGATGTGACAGACCTTGATGATTCCCCATGGAAGGTGAGGCCTTCCATGGGGATGGGGGTTGGGATGGGGGGCTTGGTGGGAGGCATGGGAGGATGGGAGGGAGAGGGAACTGAGATTGATATGTAAAATAAGTGTTTCTCATTTAAGTAAAAATTTATATAAAAAACTATACCTTCCATTTACAATCCCATACTATTTATGTATCTCCATCCTTGACTTACAGGGCAATTGTAATAATTTAATTGTCCTTTAAGAGATGTTCTATGTTGAAGTTTGGAAACATCCCATATGGTTATATTTTCTCATTACCAAACCCTTCTTTGTGATAATAAATCACCCAATAAATAAGAGCTCATGAAGGTATGGGAAGGTGGAAAACAGTTTATCGTCAAAGCAATAAAGACTCTAAAGAGTCTATTTTTTCTGAATACTGGTCACTCTGAAGTTCTTGTTGAAGACTGTCCTAGTTAGGGTTACTCTTGCTGTGATGAAACACCATCAGTAAAAGCTAGTCCAGTAGGAAATGGTTAATTTGGATTACTTTTCCTTATCACTGCTCCTCATTAAAGGAAGTCAGGACAGGAACTCAAACAGGGCAAGAATTTGCAGTCAGGAGCTGATAGAGGCCACAGAGCGAACTGCCTATTGGCTTGCTCCCTCTGGCTTGTTCAGCCTGTTTTCTTCTAGAACCCAGGATCATCATCCCAGGGATGGCACTACCTACAATGGGCTGGGTCCTGTCCCATCAATCACTGACTAAGAAAACTCCCCACAGGCTTGCCTGCAGCCTGATCTTTTTATTTTTGGTTTTTTGAAACAAGGTTTCTCTGTATTGTTTTGGAGGCTGTTCTGGAATTAGCTCTGTAGACCAGGCTGCAGCCTGATCTTATGGAAACATTTCTTAATTGAACTTCCCTCCTCTCAGATGACTTTAGTTTGTGTCAAGTTGACATAAAAGTATCCATCACAAAACCCAGTCTTCATTGTGGTATTAATAGGTGAGACCTGTATTAAGTGAATAGATCTCATGACATAATGGGTGCGGTTGATGACTTTCCAAAATAGTTTCTGGAAGCCTATTTTACCTTCTGACACATACTGACACTGAAGGTATTCCCCTTGAAGATTGTTCCCTCACTAAACACTCAGTCTACTCAAAATTTGGACTTGTGTTTCCCACCCTCCAGGACTGCATTCAATAAATTCAATAAATAATAAACTGCCCAGTTGATGGTATTTATTATAGCAGCTATAATGAGAAAAGTTCACTATAATTTAAAGCACAGGCTAACAAAAAGTGACCTGATCATCTTCAACAACCTCAGATTTGAGAAGATAATGGAAGAGGAATGGGCTAAGAAATTAAGGATGGAACTTGAATTTCTGTGTAGTTAGTTAGGGTGGCATGAAAGTCAGGCTTGTGCAATCTTCACGTCTATATCAAACATAAAGGGTCATCAGGTCATTCTCACCCAGGACATTCTCAAAGCAACAGCGTCCTGGCATCTATACCACAATAGAAACCTGAAGAATTCTTTAGAAGATCAGAAAAATCCTTGAGAAAATGTTTCTACAAACCTCAGTGTACAATACAGATCAGCTCCATGACTAATCACATACACATGATGATTCTTCATGACAAATTCTTGTGATGTTATAATAACCTTAACATTTTATTTTCTTTTATGAATGTGGGTATGTTTGCATGTATGTCTCTGTATAACATATGTCTGCTGCCAGCAGAGACCAAAAAAAAAGTGTGTCAGTTCCCCTGTAATTGGAGTTACAGATGGTTGTGTGATACCTGACTTGGATGTTTGAAATTGAACCCTGGTCTTCTAGGAAAATAGCAAGTATTCAGCCTCTGACCCATCTTGGCAGACTGACAAAATACTTTTTAGGTATTTCATTATTCATTAGGAGATGAATACAAACCTCTGAGTAATTATGTGTTTGTTATTACCTTAAAAGTGGGAAATAAAAAGAGAAAAGGATACCTATCATCCAAACGAACAGTAAATAAAACAGAGACATGGATAAAACAGGTGATAATGTAAGCACCGAGAATCTAATATCCTGAGAACTACAAAACACATAATGTTTGTAACACAAGAATAGTGTTCCTCAAGGAGAATGACAGTAGTAAGAATTCAGGCATGAATTCCCCCGCTATTTAGTGGGCCATAAGTCCAATTAGACATCTGTTGGTTACTACTAAAATATTAATGCCTCTATGGTACCACTGGGGATACCCTGCAGGGCTGGTCATTGTGGTTCACAGACTTATAGCTGGATTGAATTATTAATTACCTTTCTTCCATGGCAGTTTGCATAGTACCTTCTGCTACTATGAGAGTTAGCTCTTAGGAAGAAGGCTTCTGGGTCAGTTCTAGTTCAATTGTTCTAATTCTGTACTCAAAGTTTGTGCTCTCTTCAGAAATATGGTTTTACCTTCAAGTGCTGGGAAGCATTAATAGGTGAAGACAATATCTTATATTGTTTTGGGAGTCTCTTAGATTTTCCTGACCAACAACTTGAAAGGAAAGGTCTTTTGCCTGGCACTGGAGTTTTTGTTATATAGTCCATGATTTCTGTGGGTGATGACAAGAAGTCATGTTGGTTGATAAATGCACACTTGCACGCACGCACACACATACACACACAGTGCTTGATAATAAGTTTATAAAAGAATATGTTTTTATATAGCTTTTACAAACATCCCTAGTGTTATTTATCTTATCTTTTCCCCTATCCCTTTCTGAAATAAAGACCCCTCCTATTTTCTTCCTTTCTCTTCATAGTGCCTGGATCCCACTAAATGCCCCCCAGAGAGCCTTCTCCTCCCTCACAGTTTTTCATACTTTTAAGGCTTCCATGTCACTGCAGTTTATATTTAGGAACTAGGACCCATAATAAGAGATCCAAAAAGAGAGAATATATAGTGTTTGTCTTTATGGGTCTGGGTTACTTCCATCGGAAGCCATTTTCATTCTAACCACAGCTTCTTTTTGGTATAATTTTTAGTAAAAATATGCTTGGATTGAATTGTCTGATTTTATCAAAAATGATTTTACCTTAATTCTTGAGGCACAATACTTGCACATAGAATTGCAACTTGTCATCTATACCACATTAATAATATCATCCAGCTTTAATTGAAATTCATCCACCAGCTTATCCTTTATTCTTTGAAACTAATTTATTCTCTATGTTCTTGCTTTTAGCAGTCTAATGTGATGTGTTCAGTTTGTGGTGGGCTGTGAGGATGTGCAAGAATTTTCATGTGTGCCTAAGTCTTCTCATAGCCCAGGCTCATTGCCTCTCTTACTTTTAAGACCCGCATTATCTAAAATTGGAGATTTATATGGTGCATCACTGATTATTTTTTCTGTCTTTTGCAATTGTCCCTCCTTTCTATGCTTCAATTTGATAATTTTGCTAAATGTTGTTCATTTGGGTCCACACTGATATTGCACTCATGTTTTGAATGATTAACTTTAGTTTTGATATTCTGGAATTCTAGCCTTTTCTATTTGACAGGTTTCTTCTAAACCTTTTTGTTTTACAATTCTGTCTTCTTTTCCATCTTATTGAATAAATTCTTATTATTCAAATATCATGCTTGCCTTTCATGACCGCTTTAGTATCTAACAGTTATGCATGCCTCTACACTATTTTAATTTTCTTTGGTGCAAGGCCATTTTGCTTTTCTTTATTTACACCCTTGACAATGTCTGTGGAGAATCACAACAGATCTGCATAATGCTTTGCTTTGAACTCCAACTTCTGTAATGTAGCTACCAGTATCTGCTCAGCTTTTAATGTCCTTTCTGCTGTATCCTAGTGGCAACCCTCTTGCTCTGTACATTGGATTCTTAAGAATCACTCCACAAATCAAAGGAAATTTACAGTCATATCTGTCTGAGGTGCTGTCTCTAGGATGATTCTCATCTGTTCAGAAAGTTCCATGCTCCATCACAAACCTATATTGACTACTGTTTTCCCTCTTTGTTCTACTACCTCCTCTATCAGAGAAAGCACCTCAGAAAATATCCTGAAGATGAAAAAGTCCACATGAATACAAACATTATGTAAATTTTAATCTTAGTTATTACTTCATTTGTTTTGTGAGTTTCCCTTTTTTAAAGGATTGCATTTTCTCACACACAATTAAAAACTGAAGTAAAACTGCATTTGCTTTCATTGTTCTGTATTTTATGTCAAAGATGGTTTTCTCTGTTTTCCAGGGAGTTAATCTAATCACTGAGAACAGTTTGTGCAGACAATTTGATTGATAGGTAGAGAAAATTTGCATTCTGGGTTTCATGACAGTTTCAATGTTTCCCAATAAAATTAAGACCATTGTACTATATATTATAAATTGTATTGTATATATTATAAAAACATTCCTCAGTGTGTCCTTCAGCAATCTTTTGATTTCAAGTTTTACATTTAAATTATTATTTATGCTCAAATATTTGATAAATCTCAGCTCATTTATAGAAAATATAAGTTCAGCTTGATGTCTGTAATCATCTGGGAGCCTTTATCCAGTGACTGATGGAAGCAGAGGCAAACACACAATTAAGCACTGAACTGAACCCAAGGAACCCAGTGGCAGAGAGAGAGGAGTGATGAGCAAATTGGCAAAGAATGGGCTGGCAAAACCAGCAGAGACAGCTGATCTGAACAGGGGAGAGCTCTTGAACCCCAGACTGACAGCGGGGAGGCTAACATGGGACTGATCTGGACCCCCCCAAATGTGAGGGTCAGTGAGAAGGCCTGGGCAACCTATGGGGCCTTGAGCAGTGGATCAGTGTTTATCCCTGGAATACAAACAGTCATTGTGTGCCCATAGCACAAAGAGGGATGCTCTCTCAGCCTGGACTCTTAGGGGAATGCCTGGACCCTACCCGGAGTGAAATGACAGACTCTAGATATCCCCTATGTGGAAGGAATTGGCAATAGGGTGGGGGGCTGGGAGGCAGAGGAGTGCGGGAGGAGGGGAGGGAGAGGGAACTGGGATTGACATGTAAAACAAGCTATTTAAAATTAAAATAAAAAATGATAAAAAATAAAAAATATAAGTTCAGTTGTTTTCTCAAATGCTAATCGGTATTCTCAATGCTGGCATTTTTTAAAATTCTATACTTGTGCAAAGCAGGTTAAAGAAGATATCCAAAAGATCAATCATCATTAACAAGCTCATTACATTACAAGCATACAAGGGTTAGCTGAACGTAGGTAAATAGGTGTGATTCACCACATACATGGGCTTATTCCTCTCAAGCACCCTTTGTGTAGCAGGAAACTGCCTTTTGCAGGACACTCTAAAATCTGCCTGTGTCCTATGTGCAGTGCAGGAGGTTAAGAATAGTTCTATGGGCCCCACTTCCTGTGCTCTGCTGGAGCCTCCTGAGGCCTAGGGACTATGCACTGGGGAACCCATCCCAGAGAACCACCCCATCCAGAGCCTGCCAGCATCCTAGTCCCGCCTCCTCCCACAAGAGGAGATAAGCATGCCTGTTTCCAGCCCACATTCTGGTGCCGTGCTCAGAACCTCCTAAGGCTTGGGGCCTGCACACAGGGAACCTAGCCTGAGCAACAGCACATACAGGGTCTGCCAAAATCCTAATACTAGTCCTGCCTCTACCCACTGGGAAGAGGAGAGCCATCTGAGTATTGGACCTGCTTGCAACCACCAGAAGGGAACCTTGGACACATATCCACAAGGAGAGGAGGAGGCTCTACCTGCACCCACTGGAAGAAGGGATTGGAAGAAGACAATGTAAAAACACATTCAATACAGAGAAATCAATATGTCACCACCAGAGTCTAGGGACTCAATATGAGCAAGACGTGAAAATCTCAATGCAGATGAAGCAGAAGAGAATGACCTTAAAAACAACTTCATGAAAATGGTAGAGGCCCTCAAAGATATGAGGATATGACAAAATCCTTTTAAGAAATAAAAAATGCAAGAAATCAACAAATCTCTTAAAGAAAGTCAACAAAAAACAATCAAACAGATGCAGGAAACAATTTAAACAGTTCAAGACCTCAAAACTGAAATAGAGACAATAAAGAAAACACAAACTGAGGGAATTCTGGAAATAGAAAAGTTGGGTAAATGATCAGGAACTACAGATGGAAGCATAACAAACACAACCAGACATGGAAAAAAGATTCTCAGGTCATAAAGATACACAATGGTAAATATATTCATTGACCAAAGAAAATCTTAAGTCTAAGATCCTTAACACAAAATATCCAGGAAACATGGACAACCATGAAAAGATCAAGCCTAAGAATTATATGTATAGAAGGAGGTGAAGAAACCCACCTTAAAGGTGAAGAAAACATATTTAACAAAATCATAGAAGAAAACTTTTCAAGACTAAAGAAAGACATTCCAATGAAACTGTAGAAAAATCAAAACCCCAAACATACAGAATAAAGAAAGAATATAAAGAGAAGCAAAGGAAAAAGGCCAAGCACCACACAAAGGCAAACCTATCAGAATTACACCTGACTTGTCCATGAAAACTCTGAAAGCCAGAAGGTGATAGATAGATATTATACAAACACTAAGAGACCACAGATGCCAGCCCACACTACTATACCCAGCAAAGCTTTCAATCATGATAGATGGAGAAAACAAGATACTCCATGGTAAAACAAGATTAAATAATACATATCCACTAAGCTAGCCCTACAGAAAGTACTAGAAGGAAAACTCCAACCCAAGAAAGTTAACTACAACCACAAAACATAGGCAATACATAATCCCACTTTACCAGCAGCCAAAAGAAAAAAGGAATAGAAATCCACACACAGTACCACCACCTTCACCAAATCCAAAACAAACAAGAATGAACAATCAATGGTCATTCACATTCCTCTATATTAATGTTCTTAATTTGCCTACAATAAGAGACAGCCTAACAGAATGGATATGAAGACAGAATCTATCCTTCTGATGCATACAAGAAACACATCTCAAATTGAGGACAGACAGAACTTCAAAGTTAAGAATTGGGAAAAGATTATCCAATCAAATGACCCAAGAAACAAACAGGTGTAGCAATCCTAATATCTAACAAATTAGCTTTTAAACTAACATCAATCAAAAGAGATGAAGAAGGTCATTTCATATTCATCACAGGACAAAGCAATCAAGAATAAGTTTAAATTCTGGGTATCTATGCCCCAAATACAAAGGCACCCATGTTCATAAAAGAAACATTACTAAAATTCAAATCACATATAAAGCAAGCCCCACACACTTATAGTGGGAGACTTCAATACCCCACTCTCACCACTAGACAGGACCACCAGACAGAAACTTAACAAAGAAGCAAAGGAACCAATAGAAATTATGACCCAATTGGGATTAGCAGACATCTATAGAACATTCCACCCAAGCACAAAAGAATATATCTTCTTCTCAGCTCCCCATGGAACCGTCTATAAAATCAATCATATACTCAGCAACATAGCAAACCTCAATAGGTACAAAAAATTGGACTAGTCCCCTGTATCTTCACACCACCATGCTTTAAAGTTAGAATTCAACATCAGCACAAATTGCAGAAACCCTACAAACTCATGGAAATTGAACAATGCTCAGTTGTATCATTCCTGGGTCAAGGAAGAAACAAAACAAACAAAAAAAAGAAGTTAAAGGCTCCTAGAATTCAATGAGAATGAAAACACAGGATGCACAACAAATGGGACAATGAAAGCAGTACTAAGATGAAAATTCAAAGCATTAAGTGCCCACATGAAGAAACTGGAGAATAGTCACACTAGAGAATTAACAGTACAACTAAAAGCTCTAGAACAAAAGGAGCAAACACAACCTGGAGGAGTTGACTCCTAGAAATACTCAAATTGAGGGCTGAAATCAATAAAGTAGAAACAAAGAAAACAATACAAAGAAGCACAGGAACACAGAGCTGGTTCTTTAAGAAAATCAACAAGACAACAAGACAAACCTTTATCCAAACGAGCCAAAAGGCAGAGAGGGAATGCGCAAGTTAAGAAAATCAGAAATGAAAAGGGGGACATAACAATGGACACTGAGGAAATCCAGAATCATCATAGTTTGAACACCTGTACTCCACAAATATTAAAACTCTAAAGGAAATGAATAATTTTCTGGATAGATACCACTTAACAAAATTAAGTTAAGAACACATAAGCAATTTAAACAGGACTATAACCCCTAAGGATATAAAAGTAGTCATCAAAAGTTTTCCAACCAAAAAAAAACAGCGCAGAGGCAGATGGTTTCAGTGCAGAATTCTAAGAACAGATAGTACCAATTCTTCTCAAAGTATTTCACACAATAGAAGTAGAAGATTCATTGCCAAACTCTTTTGATAAGGCTTCAATAATGTTGGTACCCAAGTCACAAAAAGATACAACTAAGAAAAAGAACTATAGACCAATGTCTGTCATGAACATTAATGTAAAAATACTCAATAAAATGCTGGCAAATAAAATCCAAGAACACATAAAAAATCATACACCATGATCAAGTAGGTTTAATCCCAGGGATGCAGGGATGGTTCAACATACAAAAATCCATCAATGTAATCCACCATATGAACAAAGTGAAAAAGAAAATCACATGACCTTTTCACTACCTGCTGAAAAAGCCTCTGACAAAATCTAACACCCCTTCATGATAAAGGTCTTGGAGAGATCAGTGATAACAGGAACATACCTAAACATAATAAAAACAATATACAGCAAGCCAACAGTCAACATCAAACTAAATGGACAGAAACTCAATGCAAGTCCTCTAAAATCAGGAGTAAGACAAGGCTATCTACTCTCTCCATATCTCTTCAATATTGTCGTCAAAGTCATAGCTAGAGCAATAAGACAACAAAAGGAGATCAAGAGGATACAAGTTGGAAAAGAAGTCAAACTTTCACCATTTGTAGATGATATGATAATTTACATAAGTGACCCAAAAAATTCTATCAGGGAACTCCTACAGTTGAAAAACACCTTCAGCAAAGTGGCAGGATACAAGATTAACTAAAAAAAATCAGTAGCCCTACTATATACAGATGATAAAAGGGCTGAGAAAGAAATCAGAGAAACATCATCCTTTACAATTGCCACAAACAACATGAAATACCTTGGGGTAATGCTAACCAAACAAGTGAAAGACCTGTATAGCAAGAACTTTGAGTCTTTAAAGAAGGAGATTAAAGAAGATAACAGAAAATAGAAAGCTCTTCCATTCTCTTGGATATGTAGGATCAATGTAATAAAAATTGGCACTCTTGAGGGGAGAGGGAGAAAGTGAGGGCAGGAAGAGGAGGGGAGAGGAGGATATGAGGCAGCAGGAAGGTTGAGTCAGGGGAAGAATAGAGGAGAGCAGGATGAGGCATACAATAATAGAGGGAGCCATTATAGGTTTGAGGAGGGATATGGCACTAGGGAGATTTCCAGAGCTCTACAAGGATGACACTATTTGGCACCGAGACTACCTTAAATACCTTCTCCAGATAATGAGATTGATGACTACCTTTTATGCCATCCTAAAGCCTTCATCCAGTAGCTGTTGGAAGCAGAGGCAGACATTGAACTGAACTCCTGGAACCCAGTTGTAAAAAGGGAGGAGTGATGAGCAAATGAGTCAAGACTCAGCTGGTGAAAACCACAGAGGCAACTGACCTGAACAAGTGGGAGCTATGGACTCCAGACTGGTGATTGAGAGGCCAGCAAAGGACTTGATCTAGACCCCCTGAATGTAGGTGTCAGTGAGCAGGCTTTGGCAATCTGTGGGGCCTTGGATAGTAGATCAGTATTTATCTCTGGGGTACAAATGGACTTTGGGAGCCCATGGAGAGATACTCTCTCAGCCTGGACACATGGGGGAGGGCCTAGGCCCTGCCTGGGATGATATGACAGACTTTGAAGATCCACCATGGAAGGCCTCACCCTCCCTGGTGAGTGGACAGGGGATTCGATGGGGGCTGCGGGGGCTGGTAGGGGATAGGGGAGGAGGGGAGGTAGAGGGAGCTGGGATTGACATGTGAAGCAAGCTCTTTTCTAATTCAAATTAAAATTATTTTTAAAAATTCTCACAGAAAAAAATAGCAATCTCGCCAAAAGTAATCTACAGATTCAGCACAATTCCCATCAAAATCCCAATTTTTCACAGACCTTGAAAGAAAAATTCTCAACTTTATATGTCAAAACAAAAGACCCAGGATAGTCAAAACAAACCTGTACAATAAAGGAACTTGTGGAGGCCACACCATTCCTGACTTAAAGCTCTTCTATAGAGTTATAGTCCTGAAAACAGCTTGGTATTGGCAGAAAAGTAGACAGGTAGACCAATGGAATCAAATTGAAAACCCTGATACTAACCCACACACCTACAAACACCTGATTTTTGATGAAGAAGCTAAAGTTATACAATGGAAAAAAGAAAGCATCTTCAAAAATTGGTGCTGGCATAACTGGATGCTGGCATGTAGAAGACTGCAGATAGATCCATATCTAGAGTCATGGACAAAACTGAAGTCCAAATGGAACAAAGACCTCAGCATAAATCCAGCCATACTGAACCTCTCCAAAGAGAAAGTAGGTGGTACCCTCAAATGAATTGGTACAGGAGACTGCTTCCTGAACATAGCACCAGTAATACAGACAGAGATCGACAATTAATAAATTGGACCTCCTGAAACTGAGAAACTTCTGTAAGGCAAAAGACACAGTCAACAAGACAAAAAGGCAGCCCACAGAATGGGAAAAGATATTCATAAACTCCACATATGATAGAGGACTGATCTCCAAAATTTACAAAGAACTCAAGAAGCAAGTCTCCAAAACAGCAAAGGATCCAATCAAAAAGTGAAATACAGACCTGAATAGAGAATGCTCAATAAAGGGATAGACACTTAAGAAAGTGCTCAACATCCCTAGCCATCAGGGAAATGCAAATCAAAACAACTCTGAGATACCATCTTAGTCCTGTCAGAATTGCTAAAATTAAAAACACCAATGACAGTTTATGCTGGAGAGGATGTGGAGAAAGGGGAACACTCCTCCACTGCTGGTGGAAGTGCCAACTCGTACAGCCACTTTAGAAATCAGTAAAGCGGTTCCTCAGGAAAATGGGAATCAGTCTACCACAAGATCTGGCAATTCCAATCTTAGGCATATGCCCAAAAGATGCATATTCATGCAACAAGGACATCTGTTCAGTTATGTTCATAGCAGCATTATTTGTAATAGCCAGAACCTAGAAGCAACCTAGATGACCGTCAACTGAAGAGTGGATAGAGAAGATGTGGTACATTTACACAATGAAGTACTACTCAGTGGAAAAAAACAATGGAATCTTGAAATTTGCAGACAAATGGATAGCACTAGAAGAAACTATCCTGAGTGAGGTAACCCAGTTACAAGAAGACAAACATGGTATGTACTCACCCATATATGAATTTTAGACATATAGTGAAGGATTATCAGCCTATATTGCACACTGCCAGAGAAAATTGGAAACAAGGAGGACCCTAAGAGACAAACATGGTCTCTGGGAAAAGGGGAAAGGAGCAAGATCTCCTGAGCTAATTGGGAGTATTGGGGGAGGAGAGAGAGAGTTAGGAGAAAGGGAAGGGAAGAAGAGGAAGGGAGAGGAGGACATGGGGGAGCAGGAAGATTGAGTCAGGGGAAAAATAGAGGAGAGCAAGAAAAGAGATACCATAATAGAGGGAGTCATTATAGGTTTAAAGAGAAATCTGGCACATGGGAAATGTTCAGAGATCTACAAGGATGACCCCAACTATGAATTTAAGCAATAGTGGAGAGGTTACCTTAAATACCCTTCACTGATAATGAAATTGATGACTGACTACCTTATACGCCATCCTAGAGCTTTCATCTAGTAGATGATGGAAGCAAAAGCAGACACCCATTGGTAAACACTGAACCGAATTCCTGGAATCCAGGTGCAGAGAGGGAGGAGTGGTGAGCAAAGGGTTCAAAACCAGGCTGTAGAAACCCACAGAAACAGCTGACCTGAACAAGGGGGAGCTTATGGAACCCAGACTAATAGCTGGGAAACCAGAGTAGGACTGATCCAGACCCCCTGAAAGTGGGAGTCAATTAGGAGGCCTGGGAAATCTATGGGGCCTCTGGTAGTGGATCAGTATTTATCCCTAGTATACAAATGAACTTTGGGAGCCCACTCCTCATATAGGGATACTCTCTCAGCCTAGGCACATAGGGGAGGGCCTAGGCCCTGCTCCAAATGATTTGAAGATTCCCCATGGAAGGCCTCACCCTCCCTGGGGAGCAGAAAGGGGATGGGATTGGGGGTTGGTGGGGAGCAGGGGAGGAGGGGAGGGAGAGGGAACTGGGATTGGCATGTAAAAAAAGCTTATTTCTAATTTAAAATTTAAAAAATCACCATAAAAAAAGAATAGCTCTATGGTCATCTAAATCCTAGAAAGTGCCTGCTCCCACTTTCCAGTTCCAGGGGATTTAGGCCTTGAACCAAAAACAGTCTGTTGTAGTCCTCCATCATCTACATTTCCTTTACATCTCTGCCATGTCTCCCTCGGGATTAAAACATCTTGAAGGCATACTGAGATCTATGTCACTGAGGTTTCTTCAATGGAAGAAAAAATGGAAGGACCAAGGAGAGTATGTGGGGTATCACAGTGAGGGAATCAAAGAACAATGGAGGAGAATGAAGAGACTGACCTGTTTGCTTTATTTCTATTGTGGGAATGAATAAGGATCTACTCTCTCTCTCTCTCTCTCTCTCTCTCTCTCTCTCTCTCTCTCTCTCTCTCTCTCTCATTTCTACTACTGCATTTTCTTTTCTTCAATTCTATTTTTATTTCGTATAATAAGTGTTTTTTTACTGGCATATATCAAAGGTCATGCTTAGCTTGCCTTGTAGAGATATTTTCCTTATATTCCAGCATATTCTAGAGTTTTCTTTAGTGTCCATAACTTACAGCATCGTCCAGCTACCCTTCATCCTCTTCATAGTTTTTGATGCTTTGTCCTCTGCACTTTATTTCCTCTTTCCAGATTAGCCACCCATCTATATTCATCTATATCCTTCTCTGCTTTTGAATGTATTTTTTTTGTTCATGAAGCTCTTTTCCAAATCAATTTGATTTATGTTTACAGTGTTATGAGAAACTATATCAAATGTTCTCTCTCATTTTACCATTCAAAAGAATCTTATCATATTTCTCTGAAAGACCAAGGACAACTTGAAGCTATTTCTCATTTTTTTGGCATTCTTTTTTTCTGAGATAGTTTCATCCTGTCCACCATTGAATTTCAATATGAATGCCTTGGGGCCTCATCTTTTGAAATTCTTTGGAAGTAAGGAAATGCACATATCCAGTTATCTTATTCCTAGTCACAAAAGAGTTTTTAAAAACAAAGCTTTGTATCCTAAGTATCCATGCTATTTTCTTTTTCAATAAAATGAACTGTCCATAAAAATAATTATTTGAATATTACATTGCAATTTATATACTGACCAATGTGCAGAATGTATCATCTATAATTTTTTTCAATTTTAGAAAAACTTTACAACCTATCTTGGTATTGTAGTGCAGGTTTATACTCCCAGCATGGAAAATTGAACCAGAAGAATCAAAAGTTCAAGGTCATTTTTAGCTTACATACTGAGTTTGAGGCTAGAAAGGAAGGAAAGACACAGATTAGAATAGTCCCAGGGACAGGGACTAAATGAAATGCATCCAGTACTTTTGAAAACTATCACAGATTATTTATAATAAAACAAAACAGCAAGACTGGTGTGGAGGCTCATGCTTGTATTCACCCCACTTAGGAGACTGAGGCAAGAACATTACTAGATATAAAGCCAGATTAGACTATATAGTGAGTTCCAGGGAAGTCTGGGTTATACAGTATGACCCTGTCTTAAAAACCCCAAAAACAAATTGGAAAAAAAGAGCAATAATAGTATGTTCCCTTATGTTATCAATGATCTATTTCATTAATGCATGTTACCTAGCATCTTGGGATTTGTGATAGCCTTTGAAGTCTATCCTTAAAAGAAAAGATCATGTTTTCCTATCAATGGTGTAAGCATAAACAAACCCACATTGTATATTTATGTTTAGTAAGTATGGGAGCATTTTAAAGCCATGGCATAGGAGAAAAGAAAGCCAAGTAAGGCTTTTTTCAGATACCAGGATTTAAACTGACTTGCCATTGATTTTGATACAAAAGATCTGCCAGATAAGACTAACATTTAAAAATGAAAACAGAAAAATCTCCCCACACTATCGTATGTTTGCAATATTTTCCAATTTTTAATTGTGCTACTTTGTGAATCCTTTAAAATTGTTTCCTAAAACAAGGTGTATACACAGATCAAGTTTGAGATTTGTATTTTTATAGACAGCCAATGACAGACTTAACTTTCTGTGAACACCATCTTTTCTCAGCAATTTAAACACTAAAAGACAACCCTCTGAACTATTCCAGGTAAGTAGTCTAATAGGTTATAATTTCTTCACAGTGAATGCTGGATTTCTTCTTAAAGATGGATTCACAGCATGATTTTACAATCTAACCCCAAAGAGAAAATTTATAGAACATGTTACCACACTCACTCCCCTTTCTGAGTCAGATGTCTTGGCAAGCATAGTGGCCTTACTTCAGATGGGTGGGTGAAGAATATGCTGCATCCATGGACTCTGTGATGATAATAGCCCCCGGTCGTCCTGTAGCTCTGCCAGTCAGGAGCATAATTCTGTCACCAATTGACCTAGAACCAGGCAGTGATGGTGCACACCTTTAATCTCATCACTGGGAAAGCAGAAGCAAGCAGATCTTTAAATTCAAGGACAGTCTGAACTACAGAGTGAGCTCATGGACAGCCAGCATTACAAAGAGAGACCTCGTCTCTAAAAGGAAGAAATGAAGAAAAAACAAAGAAAAAGAAGCATAGAGAGGGAGCATTTCCTAGCAACTATTCAAAGTCAGTATTAGTCTAATACCAAAGCCAAGTAAAGACATAACAAAAAAGTAAACCACAGGTCAATATCCTCATGAGCACACTTGCAAAAATTATTAATAAAATTCTTGCAAACTAAGTATAACCATATAACGAAGGGATTACTCATTAGGATCAAGTAGACTTTACCCAAGAAATGTATCTCAATAGACGCAGAAAAGACCTCAATGTAAAACCTGAAACATAAAGCATGTCCTATAAGATACAAGTCTAGCAATGGACTTTCTGAGTAGGGCTCCACTAACTCAGGGATTATGACCAACAACTGATCAACAGAACTCATAAAACTAAGAAGGTCTGTACAGCAAAGGTCACCATCAAGTGAAGAAGAAGCTCACAAGGTGGAGGAGAATATCTATTACCTATACATCCTATAGAGAATTAGTGCCTAAAACACACAGATCTCCAAAAAAAAAAATCTTGATCCAATAAAAAAAAGGTTATGGATTTGAATAAAGTGTTATCAAAAAAGAAATAAAATTGGCTAAGAAATATCTAAAAGTGCTCAAGATCCTTAGCAATCAGGGAAATACAAATTAAAAGCACTTTGAGATTTCATCTTACCCCCATCAGAATGGCCAAAAACAAAGGAAGCAACTAACAACTGATGCTGGCAAGAATGTTAGGAAAGGTCCTCATTCACTTTTGGTAGAATCCCAAACTGGAACAATAACTATGGAAATAAGTGTGGAGACTTCTCAAAAAGCAATAAGTAGATCTGCCATGTGATCCAGCTATACCACTCCTTGGTGTGTGTCAAAAGATGCAATATCCTTCCTCAGAGATACTTCCTCAGCCATGACCATTGTCACTGTATTCATGGTAGCTAGGAAATCAAAGCAGACTATATGTCCATGAGCTAATGAATGGATAATGAAAACATAGTGCACATACATAAGGTTATTCTGTTTAACTATAAAGAAAATGAAATCATGGAATTGTCAGGTAAATAAATGGAACTAGATCCTATTCACCCCTGAGAAGCCCTTGTAATTGGGGTGAATGGTCCATACATAGAATCTAGACCTCAGAAGATAAAGACAGGATAGCATGCATTCACCCCACTTATAAGGACAAATAAAATGACAGAAAAAGATTATACACTATACTATTCCACTACTATGAAGGTCAAGATCAAGTGAAACAGCGGTGTGGTGATAGAGGATAGTTGATACATGGAAGAGGAATAAGGCTTGAGAAGCAAACATGGGAGCTTTTCTATTACAAAGAATGGTCTATATCTTGATCTATAATTTTGTGAACATTGTACATATGTATACTAATGCATAATACATTATACACATATAGTGTACATACAAAAATATATAATATATGCATATATACAAATTTGTATGTTTAAATTTATCCACAAATAAGAGGAAATTTTTAGGTATTTATCTTTCTGAGTCTCATGCACTTAAAATAATGATTTCAAGTTCCATTTAATGTCCTGTAAATTTTAGTTTTCTTTGTAGCTTAGTACAATTCCACTGCATATATATAAACCACATTTTCTTTGTCAATTTACCTTTTGATAGACATCAAGACTGGTTAAATAACTTAGTTTTTGTGACTGATGGTATGTTGATTTAGAGACTTTTGGGTGCTAAAGACTGAACCTGCTGAGTCACATGGTAGTTATATATTTTTTAAATTTTTATTTTTAAATTTAAATTAGAAACAATGTCAATCCCAGGGACCTCTCCCTTTCCCTCCTCTCCTCCTATGCCCTCTCAACAACCCCATCAGTACCCCCTTATTTCCCCAGAGAGGGTGAGGCCCTCTATGGGGGTGTCAATAGTCTGTTATTTCATCTAGGGCAGGGCCTAGACCCTCCCCCATGAGTCCAGGCTGAGAGTGCATCTCTCATTGTTGGCTGGGGACCCAAAGTCCATTTGACAGGGATAAATACTGATCTACTACCCAAGGCCCAATAGATTGCCTAGACCTCCTCGCTGATACCCACATTCAGGGGGTCTTGATCAGTCCCATGCTGGATTCCCAGCCATCAGTCTGGGATTCAAGAGCTAGCTCTTGTCAGGTCAGCTGTTTCTGAGGGTTAAACCAGCCCAATATTAGCCCCTTTGCTCATCAGTCCTCCCTCTCTGTCACTGGGTTCCTTGAATTCAGCTCAGTGTTTAGCTGTGGGAGTCTGCCTCTGCTTCCATCAGCCACTGGATGAAGGTTCTGTTCCCCAGACTCTCTGGCCATGGGATTATAGGCTGGCACTCTCCAGATGTATGACTAAAATCCATATATGAGAGAGTACATACCATGTTTGTATTTTTGTGACTGGGTTACCTCACTCAGGATGGTTTCTTCCAGTGCTCCATTTGCCTGCAAATTTCAGGATTCCATTTTTTTTTCTGCTGAATAGTACTCCATTGTGTAAATGTACCACATTTTCTGTATCCACTATTTGGTTGAGGGACATCTAGGTTGCTTCCAAGTTCTGGCTATTACAAATTATGCTGCTATGAACATAACTGAACAGATGTCCTTGTTGTATGAATGTGCATCTATTTGATATATGCCTAAGAGTGGAATTGATGGATCTTGTGGTAGGCTTATTCCCATTTTTCTGAGGAATCTCCACACTGATTTCCAAAGTGGCTGTAGGAGTTGGCACTCCCACCAGCAGTGGAGGAGTGTTTCTCTTTCTCCACAACCTCTCCAGCATAAACTGTCATTGGTGTTTTTTATTTTAGCCATTCTGACAGGAGTAAGTAAGAGTATCTCAGAGTTGTTTTGATTTACATTTCCCTAATGGCTAGGTATGTTGAATACTTTCTCAAGTGCCTCTCAGCCATGTTAGACTCCCCTATTGAGAATTCTCTATGTAGTTCTGTACTGTACATTTTAATTGGATCCTTTGGTGTTTTGGAGACTTGCTTCTTGAGTTCTTTGTAGACTTTGGAGATCAGTCCTCTGTCATATGTGGGTCTAGTGAATATCTTTTCCCATTTTGTGGGCTGCCTTTTTGTCTTGGCGACTGTGTCCTTTGCCTTACAGAAGCTTCTCAGTTTCAGGAGATCCCATTTATTAATTTTCAATCTCAGTGTTTGTGCTACTGGTGTTATGTTCAGGAAGCTGTCTCCTGTACCAATTCATTCGAGGGTACTTCCTACTTTCTCTTCTAACAGGTTCAGTGTGGCTGGATTTATGTTGAGGTCTTTGATCCATTTGGACTTAAGTTTTGTGCATGGTGATAGACATGGGTCTATCTGCATTCTTCTACTTGCCAGCATCCAGTTATGCCAGCATCATTTGTTGAAGATGCTTTCTTTCTTTCTTTCTTTTTTTTTTTTTTGGTTTTTACGAGACAGGGTTTCTCTGTATTGTTTTGGAGGCTATCAGTCCAGCCCAGCCTCGAACTCACAGCGATCCACCTGCCTCTGCCTTCCGAGTGCTGGGATTAAAGGCATGCACCACCACTGCCCAGCTGCTTTCTTTTTTCCATTGTATATTTTTTAGCTTCTTTGTCAAAGATCAGCTGTTCATACATGTATGAGTTAATATCAGGGTGTTCAGTTCGATTCCATTGGTCTACCTGTCTAATTTTTGCCAATATCAAACTGTTTTCAGGACTACAGCTCAATAATAGAGCTTGAAGTCAGGGATGGTGATGCCTCCAGATGTTGCTTTGTTGAACAAGGTTGTTTAGGCTATTCTGGGTCTTTTGTTTTTCCAAACAAAATTGATTATTGTTCTTTCAAGGTCTGTGAAGAATTGTGCTGGGATTTTAATGGGGATTGCATTGAATCTGTAGATTGCTTGCCATTTTTACTACATTGATCCTACCTATCCAAGAGCATGGGCGATCTTCCATTTTCTGGTGTCTTCTTTAATTTCTTTCTTAAAGACTCAAAGTTCTTGCGATACCCCAAGGTATTTTATGTTGTTTATGGCAACTGTAAAGGGTGATGTTTCTCTGATTTTTTTCTCAGCCCTTTTATCATCTGTATATAGTAGGGATACTGATTTCTTTCAGTTCATCTTGTAGCCTGCCACTTTGCTGAAAGTGTTTATCAGCTATAGGAGTTCCCTTGTAGAGTTTTTTGGATCACTTATGTAAACTATCATATCATCCACAAATAGTGAAAGTTTTACCTCTTCGTTTCCAATTTGTATCTCCTTGATCTCCTTTTGTTGTAATATTGCTCTAGCTAGAACTTCAAGTACAATATTGAAAATATATGGAGATAGTGGTCAGCCTTGTCTTGTTCCTGATTTTAGCAGAATCGTGTTGAATTTCTGTCCATTTAGTTTGATGTTAGCTGTTGGTTTGCTGTATAAAGCTTTTATTATGTTTAGGTATGTTTCTGTTACTCCAGATCTTTCCAAGAGCTTTATCATGAAGTGGTGTTGTATTTTATGAAAGGCTTTTTTCTGCATCTAGTGAGATGATCATGTGATTTCGTTTCTCAGCTTGTTTATATGGTGGATTACATTGATGGATTTTCCTAAGTTGAACAATCCCTGCATCCCTTGGATGAAACCTACTTGATCATGGTGAATGATTGTTTTGATGTGTTCTTGGATCTGATTTGCCAGTATTTTATTGAGTATTTTTGCATCAATGTTCATGAGGGATATTGGACTGAAGTTCTCTTTCTTAGTTTTGTCATTGTGTGGCTTGGGTATCAAGGTTATTAAGGTTATTAAAGCCTCATAGAAAGAGCTTGTCAAAGACACCTCTGCTTCTATTGTGTTGAATACTGTGAGAAGATTTGGTATAAACTGTTCTTTGCATTTCTGGAAAAATTCTCTACTGAGGCCATCTGGACCTGGACTTTTTTTGGTTGGGAGACTTTTGATGACTGCTTCTATTTCAATAGGGGTTAAAGGTCTTTCTGTTGGTTATGCTTGCATATGTAGTATCTGAACGTTTGCCCAGGTTCTCTATTTCCATACTTCCTTCAGACTGTTTTTTTTATTGTCTCTATTTCAGTTTTCAACCCTTGCAGTGTTTGCATTCTTTCTTGCAATTTTTGCTTTATTTTTTCATTCATTTTTAAATTTTTTGGTGTGTTTTTTCTTCCATTTCTTGCATTTTCTGGTTTGTTTTTTCTTCCATTTCTTGCATTTTTTGGTTTGGTTTTTCTTCCATTTCTTTGAGGGATTTTCTTATACCCTCTTTTAGGGCCTCTATAATTTTCATGAAGTTGTTTTTTAGGTCATTCTCTTCTGCTTCATTTGCTTTGGAATGTTGAGTCTTGCTGATGTGGAGTCTCTAGAATCTGGCGGTGTCATATTTGTTTTTCTGTTGCTGAATGTGTTTTTGTATTGTCTCTCTCCCATCCCTTCTTTTAGTGGGTGCATAAAGAGCCCCTCACTTCTCTGGAGTGAGGGGATCAGAGACCTTTCAGTGGGTACAAGGAAGTCCAATACTTTGGTAGTTCTCCTCTTCCTGGTCCTAATCCTAGTCTCTGGAGAAGAAGACCAGGAATCTGGGGAGCGGGTGTGTAGGCTCTCACTGGAAGTCTGCATTCACTGGTCCTGGTCCCCTTGTCTCTTTGGTGGAAGAGAGGTCCAGGAATCTGTGATGTGTGGCTCAAGCTAGGAGGGGGCTCTCTGGCAGTCCCCAGGAACTGGAAGGCAGGCCCTGATATGTGTCCTGGTTTACCTGTCCCTTTGGTGGAAAAAACAACCAGGAATCTGTGGTGCATGGCTCCTACTGGGAGGGAAGGCTCTGTGGCAGTCCTCAGGCACTGGAAGGCAGGCCCAGATATATGGCCTGGTTTACCTGGTCCCACTGGTGGAAACGAAAACCAGGAATCTGGGGTGTGTGATTCCAGCCAGGATGGGAGGCTCTGTGGCAATCTCCAGGCACTGGAAGGCTGATGTTTAATGTTCTTGAAAGGTAAGTAATGCTTGTAAAATTAGTAATTTGGAAATGTCATTTAAAATATTTAACAACCTAAGAACTAGTCCATCAGATGAGAAATTGAGAAAGTTTTTGTGTCAATAGTCAGGATTGACCATGGAGTCAGATATTGACCTTCCCATTAGAGGATGGGGGATGGGTGGGGATTGGTATACATGGAATAAGCATAGAAGCCACATATAGTGAACAGGATTTCGGGGTTTAGTGAGTGGCCCTTTCAGGAGGGAAGAAAACTGTTCTTTAGTGATCATATTACCTGAAATGCTGAGGCAAGAGGATGGTAAATTCCAGACTAGCCTGACCTTAGAGCAATACACTGTCTCAAGAAAAAAAGCTTATAGAATTATGATTTGAAGGATTGAAGATTAAGGATTTAAACTCACTCCCACCCAAGTACTCAGCAGGCTCCATGCCTTGCTGCTTTGCTTCTGAGACGGATCTGGCTTATTTGGGGTAAAGATATCTCAGTGAAAGGTGCATCCTAAGACTCTCAAGAGGTTTGATTGCCTGGGATAGCAATAATGTGGCATATCTGTCCACATTTTGTGAGCTACAAAACACGATGCACATACTTGGAATTTTTTTCTCTGACTGTCATACAGAATAATCATCCAATGTTTAGATCCTAAAATTAAGAGATTTATTGTAAAAAATGTTCAGCTATTTCCCCAATCTCTCCAAAGAACACACATATCAGAATTGCTTGCTCTCCATAAACAAAATGAAAAATGTGTCTGCAGCAAGAAAGTATGCTGTGACTTCCCAAATGCATTTTCACTGAACAAAACTCATCTTTCTTGGTCCAGAATAGCAATGCCCAGGACTATACTGGTTTTGCTAGAAAAGACTCCTGTATTCAATAATAATCTTTCCTCAAATGCAAGTAGCTGTTTCTTCACACACACTCTACCCAACTTAAATACACACAAACACACACACACATGTGCACACACACACACACACACACACACACACACACACACACACACACAAGACCTTCCCTCTGTGCCTTTCCCAATCCTTCTAGTCAGGTGAGCTGACTGATCCTTTACCATTCTTAAGGGCTCCCACAAGCTAGGGACTATGCATGGAAGAGGAGATCTGTTGTGAAATATTATTTTAAGGTGTGTTATATTTGTTTATGCTGTGGAATATTTGTTTTAATGATGCAAAGATATGTTGTATTCTTTTATGTTGCATTTGTTCAACTCTGTGAAGCTGTGATTTTTGGCCTGTCTAAAATACCTGATGGTCTAATAAAACACTGAATGGTCAATAGCAAGGCGGGAACAATGATAGGTGGGGCTGGCAAGCGGAGAGAATAAATAGGAGAAAACTGGGAAGAACAAAGAAGAGAACAAGGAAAGGAGGATTCTGGGGGTCAACCACCCTGACACACAGCCACACAACCACACAGTCAGTCCAACCAACCATAGACTGAAAGTAAGATATTCAGAAGTTAAGAGAAAGTACAAGCCCATAGACAAAATATAAATGGAATAACCTAAGTTAAAAAAAACTGGCTAGAAATAAGCTAAGCTAAGGCTGGGCACTTATAAGGAAGAATAAGACTCCATGTGTTATTTATTTGGGAGCCCCCCCAAAAACCCAAAAGAGTAAAAATTAAAAAAAAACAATAACAACAACAGAGATCACTTCGTTTCTTCTGGTGAATTCACATCCAAAATTCTTGATTCTACTTTGAAACTATATAGCAAAATTTAGTCTTGCTTTTTAGCTAATGATTGGGTTGGTACTCTTTGTGTTAAGTCACAATAATTCACAGGCATTAAATTTTCTGCTTGCTTTTAAAAGGACAACTGAAGTGAAAGGTTAAGTAGGTGTTGGTTGAAAAGTGAAACCATTTTTCTATTCTCTACTCAGCATGCTAAGTTTTATCTCAACACCCAAGCTAATAGCATTCACCAAACCAAATAATGGTCTCTCTTGTCTTTAACATCCATTAATAGATCTAAATTCCAATTTACAGGCAAAAGCACTGTCACTAATTCTTGGTCCTATTGACCTTCCACTACCCTGTCCCACTCTGGTACTGGATTCCTGCATCATGGCTTCTGTCTATAACAAAAGGTCATTTTAAACTATTGTCTGTGTTTTCTACCTGCATGGTATAGCCTCCTATGAGACTGTGAGAGACTGTGCGCTGCAGAGGTTTCTTTCCAGTCAGGTCCTACAGTTGCTTCAGCCCCAAATAAACACACAGATGATGTATTAATTATTAAACTGTTGGCTAATGTCTAGGGCTTCTTATTGGCTAGTTCTGTCTTAATTATTAACCCATAACTACTAATCTATGTATTCCTATATGTCTTTATATCATCAGACAATGCCTGGCACATCCAATTCTCCCAGCCCCTCCATGGTGTCTCTCTCATGCTTTCTCTGCCTACCTTTTCCAGAATTCTCCTCATCTTCTAGTCCTGCCTATCTTCCTGCCTCTACTAGCTTTGGCCAAACAGTGTTTTATTCATTAACCAATAAGAGAAACATATATATAGAAGGACATCCCCCATCATCCACACACCCATAGATACTAGATTTCTGATAAAGAAGACAGAAATACTCAAGAGAAAAAGAAACTGAATAGCTAATAGCTGCATGTAAAAGAATGCAAATAGATCCATATTTATCACCCTGTGCAAAATCAAAGACCTTAACATAAAAACAGATACATTGAACTGGGTAGAAAAAAAGTGGAGAATAGCCTTGAACTAAATGGTTCCAGAAATAATTTCCTTAGCAGAACACCAATAGTGCAGGCAGTTAGTAAATGTGGTCTCAAGAAACTTAATAGCTTCTGTAAAGCAAAGGACACCACCAATAGGACAATATGGCACTCCACAGAATGGGAAGAGATATTTACCAATTCCAGACCTGAGAGGAGATTAATATCTCCGAAATACATAAAGAACTCAAGAAACTAGATACCAACAAAAAAAATCAAATTTAAAAATGGGCTACAGATCTAAACGGACAATTCTCAATAGAAGAATCTCAAATGGCTGAGGAACACTTGAAGAAATATTCAACAACCTTAGCCATCAGATATGTAAATCAAAATGCTTTAAGATTCTATCTCACATCTGTCAGAATGGCTAAGATCAAAAACACAAGTGACAACTCATACTGGTGAGGATTTGGAACAAGGGGAACACTCCTCCACTGCCGGTGGAATGCAAACTTGAATAGCCACTATGGAAATCAATATGGTGTTTCCTCAAAAAATTGGAAATCAACCTAACTCAAGACTCAGCAATACCACTCTTGTGCATATACCCAAAGGATACTCAATCCTACCCTACCCCATGTGGTTTTATTCATAATAGTCAGAAACTGAAAATAATGTAGATGTCCATCAAAGGAAGAATGGATAAAGAAAATGTGGTACATTTACACAATGGAATTTACTCAGTTGTTAAAAAGATGGCATCATGGAATTTGGAGGCACATTGATGAAACTAGAAAAAAAATCATCTTGCATGAAATAACACAGACCTAGAAAGACAAATATGTTATATATTCACTTATAAGTGAATGTTAGAGGTTAAGTAAAAGATAACCAACCTACAATCTGTAGACCTGGAATAGACAAAAAGGAGGACTCTAGGAAGGGATGCATGGATCTCCATGGAAAGGAGAAATAGAATAGATTTTGTGGATGGGCTGGGGTTGCAGATAGAGTGTGGGGACAGACAGACAGAATTGGGAGACACTTGGAGGGTACTGTGGGAACCTAGTGCTATGGAAACTTTTTGGAATCTATGAGGGTGATTCTAATGAGGATGCCTAGTAATGGGGGATACAGAGTCTCAACAGGCCATCTCTTATAGCAGCCAGGCTAGACTTACAGTGATAGGACCAGTTTACATTTGGGCAGTGGAGGACCCATGGAGATAGCTGATGCTAGGACGGATGGTTGGTCTCAGCAAACTGACATCAGGCCCTACTGCTGAAGACAACATCCACACAGCTCACTGAATGTGCAGATGTTGAGCTGATGCCTACATGGAGGTTCATATCTTTATTCTAGTCTCTTTGCTTTGGGAAGGTATTCTGCAGGCTACCAAAAGAGAAACATGATGAGTATAGGGCCTGCAGGGGTCTACACCAAGTCCTCTGTGTATATGTTGTGGTTGTTAATTTGGTTTTTGTGTGGATCTCTTAACTCTGGAATTGGGTGTATCTTTGACTCTTTTGTCTGCTCTTGGGACTCTTTTCTTCTTGCTTAGTTTCCTTGTCCAGTTTCAACATGAGGGCAATTGCCTTGCTTATTGTATCTTATTTGTCATGTTTGGTTATTGTCTTTTGGAGGCCTGATATTTTCTGAAGGGAGAAAGACAGGCAGTAGATCAGAGGTAAGGGGGTAGCTGAGGGACTGGAGGAAGGGAAATCTGTGGTTGAGATGTACTGTATGAGAGAAGAATCTGCTTTTAAGAAAAAAGAAAAAACAGAAAACCTCAAAAATTCCAGTGGAATATTTTACAATATCTAGCAACTCAAATAAATTGTCTTTAAAGTGCAAAGATTGAGATCAATATGCTCTAGGTTTATTTTAATGGTATTTATATTTCACACACTAAATGGGGGTAAGCCTGTTTATGTATTCAAATGTTATCGAAGGAACATCTTCATCACAAACATCTAGCATTAAGGCTGTAATTATCAAAATAGTCAAGTTTTTAAAAATTACAAACATAATGAAAAAGTATATGCTAATTTAGAGCATATTAGTTGTAGTCTAAATTAACTATGGCTATTTTTTCAGATGATGTTATTCATAGAGCTTAAACCTGAATAAATTTCAGATCATTTCAAAGATCAATTTCCAATGTATAAAGTTAGTAGCTGAATGTGTCTAATTTAAATAATAAAGGCATAGATTATTCTGTTTTGAAATTATATTTACTATTTGAGGATAGCTAGCTTTAGGTGGTATATTGTCATTCATCTGCAATAAATGGTCTCCTCAGACCCTCATGAAGAAAGGGTATATTCAGGAGCATTTGCACCTAGGATTTTCAGGTCATGATGGTGTACACTGATGCATATGCACCTGAGGCAGAAGCAAGAGGATAATGCGTTCAAAGCCAGCCTGGCTACACCCTTTAGAAAGAAAAGAAATACCACCACTGACAAGACCTTTGGGAGCCCATCATGAGGAAGGTGCACTCACAGAACAAAACTGCTCATGTTATGACATGGAAGTGAAACAAAGAAATTGAGGTACCATAATCCCTCAGGGACCCAAAGACCTTCTAAGTCCCATCTCTTAAAAGCTCTTCTCATTATTTCAAAGATAATGAAGCCTATAATTCAGGGGCCTTTGGGAGACATTTAAGACGGAAATGAACAGAACAAGTTTACAGTTTCAGTTTTAGTTACTGAAACTCTGAAGTGATTTCAAATGCAATTACAGTGTGCTAGGAAGGGACTGGGTGAGGGGCTTGCTGAAAAATTCATGAACTTTCCTTCATTTTGCCCTACTCTCTCTTTTGATGGCCTCCATAGCCATCTGGAATGCTCAGGGGCCTCTTGTTCTCTGAATTATTACGTGTGTGTGTGTGTGTGTGTGTGTGTGTGTGTGTGTGTAGGAGAGCAGTGACTGATCAAACAATTTGCTAAATTAAATATGTATCAAGTGGCTACAGGCCATGCTACAGTTTGCATGTGAATGTCTTGCATAGGCTTATGTATTGAAAAGTTGGTTGACATCTGGATGGGTTATTTTGACACTTGAGTGGGCTATTTTGACTCCTGGATGGGCTATTGGGGGAGGCAGTAGAAACTTCAGACAGGAGGACACAGAGTTACATCTGCTGAAAATTATACTCAGTCTGATAGTTTCCTTTCTTTTTCTCTTCTTGAGTTTCATAAGGAAAAACAGCCTCTTTCCCCCACATGTTCCTGTCTGCTGTTCTGTTAACATCAAGAACGCAGAACTGGATCTAGAAACATGATTTGAAAGCTCTGAAATCATAAGCCCTTTAGCTGTTTTGGCCCAGTGTGCTATCACAATGACACAACATCTGTTGAAGATAAAAAGAATGGTACTAAAGAAATGGGGAGATGGCTGTGACTAAACCTGACATTTGTATTAGAAGTCACCCACCTCCGCCAACCACACTTCCCTCTCTGAAGACTTCATAACATCTCAGAACAGTGCTACAGTTGGGGACCAAGTATTCAAGCACACAAGCATTTGAATCTGACATTTCAGACTCAAAATATGTTTGTTTTCCCGGCAGCCAGAATGGAAGAGGCATGGGATTATGGAGGTTTCCACCCAGATCTAAAGGAGGCCAGGAAATACGTGGTAAGCCAGGATCCAAAGGCAGTTCCCTGAGAAGATGCCACATGAAATTATGGGAATGAGGCAAAAAGTAATCAGAGATGCATGTAGCATGGGTTGTCTGACACAGAAACCTGAAGACAGCAAACAAAGCCAACCTAGGTGAGAGGCCATGGAGGCCTCAATCCTAAGAGCCCAAAGGAAGTTGCAGCCCACCCCTTTGGTGTTCCCATCATACCATGTCCAGACATGGAGCTACAGAATTTAACATTGGCTCTGTTGGGTTTTGCATTTTTCCTGTTGCTCCTTTTTATACTCCCACACTTCCCCTCTTGGACTGGAAGTATCACTCTACCATTGTATGTTGAAAACATGCGATTTTCGTTATTTAACAGGGGCTCACGAGAAAAGTTTTTCTTGAATCTCAAAAGAGAATTTGAACTTATGCTTTTCAAAAATAATGGAATTTTTAAGACTTTGGGTTATTTGTGTGGAGTAAGTGCATTTTTACATAATGAGATGGCCATGAAGCATCGGGGACCAGAGGATATGTGTATATGGGTTGAATATGAACTGCTTTCCACAGTTGCACATGATGAACATTTGATGGCCAGGAAATGAATCTATCTTGGGAAGTAGAATCAACTTAGGTAGTGAGGATTAGGTGGAGGAAGTAGATTATGGAAGTAAGATAATCTGGGAATGATTTTGAAAGTTACATCAGATTTATACAGTCTACCTCCCCTTCTCCCTCTCCCTGTCCCTTTCTCCTTTCCCCCTCCCTCTGCCTCCTGAGTGCTGGGATATTATCTCTCCGGGACTATAATAGAAATAGTTATAAATGCTCAGCCTCCTGACTCAACTACCACCAAGTAGCTGAGGAAATTATGGCAGATACTCTGTGTTGAATGAATATTGTTAAGAGATGCAAACCATAGAAGCCTGTGCAGCTGTGAAGGGAAAGTCACACTAATTACCATCAGTGCGGACAGATACAGCCACCATCGCTAGGCAGAATATGGTAAAGTGTTAAGAAGGAAGGAAAACACACATTTTAAACAAGTAATTATAGGATGGTCATAGACAGACAGGATTATAACTTCTGCTAGTTAGTTGAGACAAAGAGAGTTTAAAAAATGTTGTGTAAGTACTACTGCCCCATAGCCTAACCATACACCACTGTTCGTATACATCAAAGCTGTTGGTAATAATCAGGTAGGATGAAGCAAGCACATGTAAAAGAGTATATCTTCCAAATTTCTGTTACTATCAGCATTAGATTTAAATACAAATAATGCAATGTTAGATTGAAAATATCCCAGCACTCAGGAGGCAGAGGCAAGCAGATCTCTGAGTTCAAGGCCAGCCTGGTCTACAAAGTGAGTTTCAGTATAGCCAGAGCTAAAACACAGAGAATCCCTGTCTTGAAAAGAAAGAAAGAAAGAAGTAAAAAGAAAATATACCTCTTTCTGGAATTCTAATTTTATTACAAAGAATTGTACCTTTGAGTTGGCGAAATAATCTGATGCCTTCAAAAATAATGAAAAATTGTGGAGACTAATCTACGTGATCTGTAGTGATCAAAGGAAACATCTTTGTCACATTCAGGGAAGGCCTGACCATGCCATCTCTTTAATTTTCAAAGTATCTCTTTTTAATTTGATAATATTTTCCAAAAATGCAATAAAACTGAGGAATATAGATTTAAAAGTTTTCTCCAGTTTTCTTTTTGAGACATAGCCCTGGCTGTCCTGGAATTTGTTATGTAGACCAGGCTGACATCTAACTCACGGATATCCTCCTACATCTACATCCCTAGTGCTGAAACTAAAAGTATGTGCTGCAATATCCAGTTTCTTCAATTTTTCAATTAAATTATTTTATCAGTTTTAAAAGGTAAATTGTATAGAGCTTTTTATATCCTTGGATTACTTTCTAATTTGTGTAATTAAATTATATTTTAGTGGGATTTCTTTCAGGTTAACAGTTATTGTATTCTGAAAAGGCAGCTTCTAATGAAGAGTTGATTCCTTTTTAGAATTGTAGCAACATCTGGTTCCTTAGCCCTCCTGCAGCTGGAATCTATGATGATCTGCCCATGGCCTATGTTACTACCAAAGGCCATGCAGATGCCTATGGTCTGGAGTGCCACCTGAGGCCACGTGATGCCCAGGCCTGCACTGCCACTGAAGACTATGACTATGTTCCCTGGTCCTACATAAGCAGGTGTCAGTGTTAAGATCTGAGGCCTGTGTACCTCTAAAAGCTGTGCAGATGCTCCTAGTCTAGGCTGCCACCCAATGCCATGTTGATGCCTGAGGGCCATGCTGAGCTGACACCACACCTCCCTGACATTGGGAGAGCTGGCCTTGTCACTAGCCAGCTGCCACAGCAGAAAAGCTGGTCCCACCTTTCACAGGAGAGCTGGCCCCAATGGTCAGGGTGAGGGATAGCTGGCCCTGCTCCTCCCTATGGGAGTGAAGTGGGAGGAGCTTAACAACCTAGCTACCACCCAAGCCCACATTCAGGGCTTTGAGTTGGATCACCTCATCCATGACCTGCTGGAATATGTGAAGGCACTGGTCCTACAAAACCATAGCAGCAGGATCTCCATGATGAAGGATAGTTAAGAAGAGTCTCAGTGAGGGTCTAGTATTGATGGTGTAGTAGAAGCCAGAGTCCTTGAACTAGACCAACAACTCATTGCAACAAACATTTACAAGTAAAGCTGCTTGGGCAAAAGGATCTACAGCAGCTCCCACGGCCACAATGGCAAACAAGTGATGGAGAGGCAGGAAAATGGCCTCTTTTGTGGGGGAGACTACACATGTGAAGGAAAGAGTGGAAAATGATTGAGATTGGGGGACATGATGTAAAATTCCCAAAGACTCAACAAAAAATTATATACAAAGGATGACTGGGAACTTTTAAAACAGAAAGAATTATAACAAAGGAAAGAAAACTTTCAAGGTAGGAAAGGAATTTAATTAAGTGCAACAAAGCCAAGGACAAGAATTATAAATCTACAATTTCTGAACTTCAGAGATTTACATGAACCTACCATTCAAAATTAATGTTGACTTACTGCCATCATAAGAAACTCATTCTGTCTAAGCATTTATTTAAATACTTGTTGTCACAGAAGGATCAAACAAGATCAGATTTTTAAAGTACTTACTGTGTGGGGAGTTCTAAGCAAGATGAATCATGGATTCTTGTCAACTGAAAAAGTTTTAACAAAATAACCACAAAAGGTGATTCTCACCCAAATTGTTCTCATCCACTGCTCCAACTTGAGCCACTATCAGCAGTCGTCTGCAGAGAGAGCAAGCCTAGAACATCATGACCCTAATCTTCTACTTTCAGACATCGCAATTGAGAACAAATAGCCTGTTGGAGGTGAATTCAATTTCATTTATTTCATCCAAAAGACGCAGAGCCGAGTGGGTAACTTTCTTAGACACATTCATATACTCAAAATTTAAAATCTGAACAACCGTAACAGAAGTCACTATTTATTTCCTTTACTTATGTTTAAAACCAAGTAGAGCCACTTCAGAACAGAGGCACACTGCTATGTTTGGTGTTCAATGAGACTATTACATCATAGAATATGTTTTACTATCTTAACCCCTTGCTAAACAAAATGACTAGTATGGTTATACAATAGTTAGAATTCACATCAGTCACACTATCCGAGAATCCAAAGGCACTGTATGAACTAAGCAGACATGGATCTTTCTAGATTTCAGTGAAGAGAAACAGCTTTAGATGGATTAAGAACCATTTCTTCTCCTTTCATTGTGAATAACTGTATTTATCAACTGAAAGTGAGTTTTAGAATGTCATTTGGTCAAAGTCCGTCATAATGATAAAGTTGTCAACTATTCCTTCTAGAAATCTAATAAAAATTTCTAAGACAGTGAAAAATATGAATGTCTCACTCACACAAAATTACTTTACAAAAGTTACTTCCAACAATTATAAAATACTGACATTTCAAATAATATTTTTGTACTACATATTATACTTGAAGCTGTATTTTTGAAATCTAAGTAATAATTTAAAAATACGTGGTAAATCTTTAAATTTATCATTTATGTGTGTGTGTGCACATAGCTATGTGTGTTGTTATGTGTGGTGTGCACATAGCTGTGTTAGTGTGTGTAGTCTGTACATGGCTGTGGGAGTGTGTGTGTGTGTGTGTGTGTGTGTGTGTGTGTGTGTGTGGTCTGCACATAACTCTGTGAGCTGCTTGGTTACCAGAAAACCCAAGCCCTTCACAACACTGGGTTACAGATATGTGCACAGAAATTCTTGGCTTTGTATGTAGGTGCTAGAAATTTGAACTGAGGTCCTCATACTAATGTAGTGAAAACTCTCACCCTGTGAATTTTTAAGACGTCCTGTAAATCATTTATTTTAGCAACAATTCGATTTCTAGAAATCAATGATAAAAATAATTAGAATTTTATCAGAACATTATTTGTAAAAATGAAATCATATAAACAAACCAGACATCTTTTCCTAAACATGAATCTGTAATAACTTACAGCATATTGAAATACCATCTATCCTTGAAAACTCATTATCTTCCTTACAGTCTTTGTGTGAGTAGCCCTTGTTTTACATACCATTGACCTCAAAGCTCAAGAGTGGTGATCTCAGGAATTTTATTATAGTAAGTAATAGTAAACTATTAATATTATTCTATGTCATTATTATTGGTAATCTCATGTAGTGTCTAATTTATAAATTAAACCTTAGGTATATATGCTTGTATATAAGTGATGTGTGGTATCAGGTTGGCAGGATCTAGAGTCACATAGGAGACAAGTCTCCAGGCAGGCTTCTGAGAGAATTTCTAAATTAGGTGAACTTCTGGTCTTATCTGTGAAGGATTATCTTTATCAGATTAATTGATATGGAAGGCTGACAGTATTCCCTGGGTTGGGCCTGGGCCCATAAAAGGACAGAAGCTGAACACCAATATTCATTGTTCTCTGTTTCCTGGTGTGGATATGTTACCAACAGGTTCAAGCTACTGTCTTTATTTACCCCTGACCCACATGATGGACTGTATCTTGAAGTATAAGCCAAAATAAACCACTTTTTTTGAAAACCTCATATCTTCATACAACATTTAACATTTGTACTGGCTAGTTTTATGCCAAATTGATGCAAGTTAAGGTCATCAGAGAGGAGGGAGAGAGCCTCAGTTGAGAAAATGCCTCTACAAATCTGGCTGTAGGGCATTTTTTAAAATTAGTGATTGATGAGGGAGGGCCCAGCCCATTGTGGGTAGTGCAATGACTGGATTGTCAGTCCTGGGTTCTATAAGAAAGCAAACTGAGCAAGCTTGTAAGCAGCACCCTTCCACAGCCTCTGCATCAGCTCCTGCCTCCGGGTTCCTGCCTTGCTTTGGTTCCTATCCTCACTGCTTTTGATGATGAGCTATTATATGGAGCTGTGAGAGAAATAAGCGTTTCCTTCCCAGTTTGCTTTCAGTCATAGTTTTCATCACAGCAATAGTAACTAAGACAACATCTTAAAATTTTTTCACGATGTTATCATCCAGGCAAACACAAACCTGGCCCCACCCTTTGTGTACCTAACAGAGTATACCTTCCCTGTATGCATGGCAGGCAGTATCCTGGCTCTGTACACAAATGCCAAGGCCTCTTTAAGAGACAAACTCTGCCTGCTTTTGCTCTCTCCATGGCACATGGTAACAGCAGGATCACCAAGAAGAGTCCCAGAGTGTCCAGCATCCATAGTGTAGCAGAAACCAGAGGCCTCAAACCAGATCAATGGGACTTTGCAATGAACACTTGCAAGTAAAGATATATGGACAAAAGGCTTTACTGTGAGACTCACTGTGCCACACTACAGCTTCCATGATGAGATTGATTTTTCCTTTTTTTCTCTTAAATTGCATTTTTGGGAGGGGGTTACAAGAGCAAAGGGTGTATACAAAGGGATAAGGAAATGAATGGGATTAAGATGCATGATGTGAAAGAAGCAAAAATAAATAAAAAGAAAATTTTAAACAAACGAATAATGGGCTACAGGGTTCGACACAGACTGAGTCTGCAGCTGGACCACAGACCCAGACATGCCCTCAGGCAGCAGCACAGCCTGGTTGACATCCTTGTTCCAAGCGGTAGCTCCGGGCACTCAGATCAGGATGGCTCTGATGACAGCATGGCCCTGGACACCTGTAAGGACACAAGATGCAGGCCAGACCCCAGGCTTCATGTGGCCTTTGATGACACCATGGGGACATGGCACCAACATAGACCTCAGCTGTGGTAGGACCACAGGCACAGATATGGTCCTTCACAGCACCCTAGGCCTGACTGACACCGTGGCCCCAGGTGACAGCAAACACCACACAGGTAAGTATGCAGCGACAGCATGGCTTGTGGACCCAAACTCTGCTCCAAGAGGCAGCCCATGTCTCTAGAATCACCAGGGCACTCAACTGCAACAGAAGTCATGGACATAAATGCAAACCCTGGCTACTGTAGGACTGGAGACATGGCCCTCGACAGCAGTTTGGTCTGGACATCACAATGGTCCCAGGTGGCAAGCAGACCTTCCTCCTCAGTCTGCTCCTCACAGCCATCTCCATGGACACAGGAGGCAAATTGGCCTCCAACATTCACCAAATCCTCTCCATTTACCTTTCTTCCCTATGTTTCTTTCCATAGTGTGTGAACCATTCTGCTTCTCTAACAATTCTCTGCCCCTCATTTCCTTAAAATGTGGGGACCATATTTGGGTACCTAATGAGTGGGCCCCTGGCTGTCCTCCAACCAGCTTGGGCCCAAAGACCCTGGCTGGCTTCCTTCTCAACTGCTGGGTAGGTCCCAGCAGGCTAGGTCCCTTCTCAATATATATATTAAAAAAATCATTGAATGCTGATAGCCTGGATAAAAGGTCCTCAGCTTTCATAAACTTAGGCAACAGCTCATTTACATGGAGTTTGTTACTTAGTGCTCACAGCTTTACTGCTTGGAGAAGGTTCGATTAATAACTGCCTTGTTAGATTAATTTGTAGACAGTGTGAACTCTTGCTGTTCTTTAAAGTCTCATAAATTATCTATCTTCAAAGAAAATCAGAGATTAAACTTTGTGTGTCTTAAATATACTTATTTAATATATTTAAAATAAAAATTTAGATGAAGTAAAAATTATGTAGCTAAATATTCTTTTGCAAGTATAATCAGGAGAATTAAATTGCTTACATCTCTTATCATCTAAAATTATGGAAAAATTTAAATATTGCAGGCTTGGCAATGTGTGCACGCATTTTGAATTGTGTCACATCATAAAAGGAAGGAGGGTAACTAGAATTCAGTTTGTAGATTCCAACATTATTTCTAAACATCTCCAATGACATACCACTTGAATCTCAAGGGAGAATAAAAAACAACTGCAGCAGGACACTCCCCACCCAAGGATTTATCTGACATTGAAAACACCAATAATGCCAACTTTGAGAAAACCCGTTGTACAGCCAAATATCTCTGCCGAAGTCTTCTGTACCTATGTTATAGTCTAAGGGAAGGAACCAGAGCAATCACAAATCCTTATACAGTTGCAGTAGGTCATGGTGTCCTATTGCATGGTGCCTATGGATTGTGTTAGACCAGTAAAAGGCCACAATTTCCCAGGGTTTGTTTACAAACTCATAATTTCCAATGGGGTACTGGAGCTGTGAAAAGTGGCAAGGATTTCTTATTTATATATAGCTATAGACAATACAGATGTTCACACTACATACAGAATAGAAAGGACAGTCCAGTGGGAGAGATAATGAATTGCTCCCTGCCACAAATCTTTGTTTTATTTATGGGGGGTTCTGTTTGTTTTGATGTAGAGTTGTTTTTGCCAAGGCTGGCCTTGAACTCACTAAGCAGCTGAAGTTGACCTCAAACTCCTGATCCTTATACAGGCATATGCCACTACACACCTAACTTTTCGTATTTTTCAAGCATATGGAAGTACACTATTTTCACATCCCTAGTCCCACCAGGAGGATGGCTTTAAGGATGTGAGGTAAGGACAATACAGGAACACACCGGGCTGAAGGAGTTCAGAATATGTAGGGAAAAGAAAAATGGTCAGAGAAAACTTCCAGTGGACACAGACAAGGAATCACTCTCCTGGCCCTGGAACAACAGAACAATCTATAAGAATGTCTAATCAGAATTTCACCATGAATGGAGTCAGAGCCTGTAACGTGTAGTTTTCCCCCCTGACAGCTGCCTGGGCCCTGCTGAACTGTCTGAACCCCCAAATAACACACAAGACACTATATTAATTATGAAGCTGTTGGCCGTTTGCTTGGTTTCTTACTGGCTGCCTTTGACTTAAGTATTTAACCCAAAATTGTTAATCTAAGTTTTTCTCTTACTGGAGAAAAGGGTCCGGACCTCTTACTCTGGCAGGCTACCTCATGTCTGCCTTTGTCTCCCTTTCCCAGAATCCTCCTTGACTCCTAGTCCCACCTATCTTGCTTCCCTATTGGCCAACTGTACTTTATTGACATATACACAGGACTTCCCTATCAACTGCCACATGATATGCATGCGCCAGGCAGTTCTATATGAATTTCTCGTTATTGTGGGTACAGACACTAGGGGTGGGTATATGGTTCCATAAGGTGTACAGAAAAAAATGGCATTACTATAAAAGCAGTGGTGATGGTCACAATAGCAATGGTGTTATCGGCAGATAGCATAATAATCATGTTTGTTGGGAATTTATTTTTAAAAATTAAACTATCACCGGGCGTTGGTGGTGTACGCCTTTAATCCCAGCACTCGGGAGGCAGAGGCAGGTGGATCTCTGTGAGTTCTAGACCAGCATGGTCTACAGAGCAGGTTCCAAGACAGGCTCCAAAACAACATAGAGAAATTCTGTCTCTAAAAACTAAAATAAAAAATTAAACTATCAATGTCATCATAACACTTATCCTTTAAAATAGGAGGTGTTGTAATATTAGTTCTTTGGCATATAGACTATGCAAATCTGAAAGTGAAGGATATCTGGACACAGAGGCATCTGTAGAAATGAATGACAGGGTGCTAAATGGTACTAAAATGCACATACAGAAATTAACACCATGATGACTGGAGAGGAGTATCATTGTGGTTAGTTTCTTGGCAGGTAACATGTGGAGGTTTTGAAATAAAGGGCAAGTGGATGTGCTGATAGCTGAGGCACCAGAGAACAGGTCTTGGGAGGTTAATAGGGTTGCCACAGCAGGAATCCAACTGAAACAGGCGAGGTGGTAATGTTGCATGCTAGGTGGCTGGCAATTGCCAGAGATGTGGTTAGAATCAGGGGTACCAAGTGTACTTCAGGGCAAACAAAGGACCAAAGGATATTCAGGGTGGAAATGGGGGCCAAAATAAAAGCTATGCCAAGAATGAGGAGAGGAGGCAGTGTGCCCTTGCCATTGGATTGGGGTCACCATGGCAAAATATTGAATACGACACTAGCTGCTAGGAAATTTTTATGTATAAACAAAAATCTTACAATACCTACCAAGCTTGGTTAAAAGTAAACTGGAGTTCTCAAGAGTAGCCCACGTGTGGCCTGTCAGCATCTGAATTGCCTGAGAGAAGGTTTGTGAGTTCCAAAGCACATCTGCATTAGAAACGCCTTATGAAGGACAGGAAAAGAATGTATAAGTTTCCTGTATGATTGAGAATGACTCTCATCAATGATAATAAATTATAATCATGAATGTACATGGTGGTTTGAATGAGAATGTCTTCTATAGGTTCATATATTTGTATGTTTAGTACCCAGTTGATAAACATTGGAAAGGATTAGGTAGTGTGGCTATGTTAGAGTAGCTGTGTCCTTTGTGGAGGAGAGGTGTCACCAGGCCCAGTGTCTGTATCTCCATCTGTCTCTCTGTGTGTCTGTCTCTCTATGTCTCTCTGTGTTTATTTCTGTCTCTCTGTCTGTCTCTCTATGTCTGTGTCTGTCTGTCTGTCTGTCTGTCTGTCTGTCTGTCTCTCTCTCTCTCTCTCTCTCTCTCTCTCTCTGTTGCCTATAGATCAGGATGCAAAGCTCTCAGCTACTTCTCTATAAGCACTATGCATGCTCCCCACGATAATGATAATGTACTAACCTTCTGAAACTGTAAGCAAATCCCCAATTAAATGCTTTCTTTTGTAAGAGTTGGCTTGGTTATGGCATTTCTTCACAACAATAGAACAAGACAATGAATGAAAATGTTATAAGGAAGAAAATTGCTACATTGTCTGTTAGCATAAAATATTAATTTAAACATTACTGAGATGAACACCTGAAAAGGAGATGAAGCCCACACTGTGATCTTGGTGTGTGGTCACGGGTCCACAAAGGCTGCACAAGAATAGGGACTCTGAGCTCTGCATATACCCTACTCCCTGTTCATACACTGTACATAAAAATCTTCTCCATAAACCTTCTGTGTGTCTCAAAAGAGTGACTTCTTGTATTTTTTTTGCAAAAGTTACTGAAAAATATAATAAATTATGATATGAAATAGAAAACATCTCTTAAGGCTAACATGCTAACATTAATTTAGAGAGGATAAGAACATGGTCACAGTTTCCAGAAGACTTATTTTCCTAAGAAAATGAATGTCTACAGTATATGCTATCTTAAAAACATTTTTATTTTTTATTTTTTTGTATTGTCTTTTTCTCAGCTGGGCTCTTTCTTCTCTTTTGGTGTACTTATAATTTACAAATATTATGATGTACAATGTGATATTTTGATACATAGATATGACACAATGATCAAATGAGGATAATTATCATTTTATCAACTCATATTTATCAGTTTTTATAGTGAGAATACATAGAATCCTCTTTTTGAGGGTATTCTGAAACATATAATTCATTAGTTCTAACTATAGTCACCATACACAATATAACTCTAGAGAGAATTCAACTTATTTTAAAATAACTTCATGCCTATTGGTCAATGTCTCCCCTGTACCTACTTATGTCTCCCTTCCTAGCCTCTGGTTACATGATTCTGCTATGAACTTGACCTTTTCAGTTTACACATACAAGTGAAATAATACAGTATTTTTCTGCATCTAATTAGACTATATACTTGAAGGAAGACTAGTCTACCATTTCTATATCCTCAAATTATATTTAATTATGCTTACTGAAAGAATTAACAGAGTACTAGAAAAGAATCAAAATACAGAAAAAGGTATCTGGCTAAAATAATACAAAATAAAGACTATATTCAAATTAGAACAATCAGGAAATATAAGAAAATATCCAAGCAAATATGTAACTGGGAAAAAACCTGAAGAATTCCTAGTAAGTGTTCTACCTCAACCCCTTGGCACCTGCCACCAGGTCTCTTTATGCACAAATGGAGTCAAGTTGGAAGAGAAGAGTGATGGTAGAGTGGAGTTTGGGGTGGATGGAGCTTACACAAGGCCTGGTTGGTGCCTTTCTGCCTGTAAGTCCCTCCATGATGGAGTGCTGATCTATGTCAGAAAGCCAGTAGGCTTGGCAGCTGAAGAGGAAAATGTTGCATCACGAGGTTTTCTCCAATAACTTCTTCAATAACCAGTGAAATTCCCCTCATTACAGGGTACCATGATCCTCTTCAAGCTGCTATCCTCCCTCTCTTGTGACCCTTGCTATGACCGCCTTCTCTGGGACACTACCCTAGTTGTGATTTTGTTCTAGCTGTGCCTCTGGCCTGACTTAGGCTTATTTCCCATTTTACCCCTTCATCAAACATTACTTAATAAATTACTCAAAAAAATAAAATCAAGGGAAGGTGAGAAACATTAGGAACTATCTAACAAAAAAGGTCAGCACTCCACCAAAAAACATAAAAGATGATAGAAATAGAAAAATATACCCTACTTTTAATGAGACTGTATTATAAAGTTGTCAAATTCTTCAATCCCAGTAAAAATACATTTTGTAAGTACATTTGTAAATACATTTGTAAGTATACAAATGGGATTCCTTATGACATTTTCATATATGCATCTATCTATATGTGGTTTATATTTAGTCTCCCTCCATTAACTCCTTTGTCTCCCCTCCCTCTCCAGCTGTCCTCTTCTTCAGACTGACGATTCAAAAAGACTAACTCCATAGACCTCATTGTCTTTCTGTTCCACATTCTCTTAACAGTACTCCAATATAGGTGCACTGTGGTTTAAGTAACTTCTGATGGTTTGGATTGAGAACCCAAAGCATTTACAATATTGTTTCTGTGGGGACAAAAAGGGTCAGGTAAGTTCAGTTCTGTGTAAATGCTAAAAGAATATAATTCTGAAACACAGTGCATCTGAAAGGTGGATAGCCTTCCATACTAAAGAGACAAAAGAACACTTAAACTGTGATGCTACTTTCAGCCCTGGATTCCTAAGGCTATGAAGTGTACCCCACAACCTGCAGATGTTTTTTTTTTTACCAAGCCAATAAACCTAACTAAGATCTGCAGCAGAAGATTGTAGAAAACTGAATTATAAAGTGAATGAGCACTTCTGGGGTTTTCTTTGAGGAGTGGTTTTATGTTGATAAATCCATTTTTTAAAAGGTGGATTGTGTTTCAAAGAGCAAAAAAAAATGAGGAAATGATGAGGACAATTCTTTGGGAAAAAATCCTGAAAATTAACAAAACTGAAATTCTTCACTTCTGCCACTGAAGCAAAATCGGAGTGACTGTTAAGTAGAACTGCAGGCAGCTGTCTGGAGATGTTTGCTTTTCATATTGTTGTGACAGTATTGTAGCAGTTACTCTTTAGCAAGCAGGTGGCACTGATAAATTGAAGGTATTTCTCTGATACAACTTCTTTAATCTTTGCCCTGTGTTTTGATCTTTCTACCTCATCTGGCTCATGATTTATAGAGCATACGAACTGCAAGGGACCTGAGTCACCCTCGAATACAATTCTCCTTATTATACTGAAAAGGAGAATAAATTGAAGGAAAGTGCTCTGTCCAAATATCAGCCTTCTAGGACATTTTGTACATTCCAACCTAGGGCTAACCATTATCTGGAATGAACCACTTTTTCACTTTTTCCATTTTACACTCCAGCAGTAATCTCACTTACTGAAATTCAGTTCAAGGGTGAGAACTCTATTATATGCATCACAGAATACTTGTTTTTAAATTTAAAATTAATTTTCAAATGGGCAAAACTATTCATACTGTAAACAATTCAAGCCTCTCAGAAGAGTGTAAAGTAAAATGAAAAGACCTTCAGTGGCTGGTGTGCTTTTCAAATGCTGTACGAGAGAACAAATACATATAGAAACCATATGAAGAAAAGTCATATGTATTTAAAGATGGAAAGTAGTTCTCTAGCAGTACACATAGATCTATCTACCCCATTGCTTTCCTTCATATAGTGGCTAGGACACCATTCTTTTTACAGTAATTTTGAATACACTCATGATGTCTTGCCTGTTACAACTATCAAAAGATGAGGTCTCATTACCTTAGTTTAAATACAAGTCAGCCATATTTACCTATTTATATGGCATTTCTTTTCCTTTTTTATCCTTCTAAACATCCTTGAGTATGCAGCTTTTCATACTTATTTGTGTGTTAATATTGAAACATCATG
Organism: Mesocricetus auratus; assembly: GCF_017639785.1. Classification (NCBI taxonomy): domain Eukaryota; kingdom Metazoa; phylum Chordata; class Mammalia; order Rodentia; family Cricetidae; genus Mesocricetus; species Mesocricetus auratus. The sequence continues at coordinate 44,353,200 of NW_024429192.1, forward strand.
ATGTGACCTATAAATGTATAGAGTTAAAGATAAACTCAAAATAAGAACTGAAGAATAATGCTCAGTAATACTTACCCATCATTACCCGAGGTACTGAAACAATAGCAACAACAAATAACAATGTGCCTTAGTTAGGGTTTCTGTTGCTTGGATGAAACACCCTAACCAAAGGCATCTTGGAGAGGAAAGGGTTTATTTCAGCCTTAAAACTCTCAGGTTATGCCAACACAGGAAAGACATCAGCATTTCCAGGCCCCAAACTCCAGTGAGTCCAGCTTTAGGTGAGATTGGGTCTGGGGGGGGGAACTCCCCATCCCCTGCCCAACACCCATCCCCTCGATCTTCTGGGGCCACTCCTGGCATCCAGAAGATCCACCCACACAGGAAAGACATCAGCCCTTCCAGGCCCCAAACTCCAACGAGCCCAGCTTCAGGAAAGACATCAGCCCTTCCAGGCCCCAAACTCCAACGAGCCCAGCTTCAGGAAAGACATCAGCCCTTCCAGGCCCCAAACTCTGGCAACCCCAGCTTCAGCTTAAGCTTCAGTGTCAGCATCCCCAGCTTCAGCTTCAGGAAGGAAGGAGACTAGAGGAGACGGAAAGACCCCACCAGCACCCACTGGAAGAAGAGATGGGAAGAAAACAAAATAAGAGCTCACTCAGCAATAGAAAGACCAACATGACTCCACCAGAATCTAGGGAACCAATGCCAGCAAGACCTGAAAAGCACTACATAAACGAAGCAGAGGAGACAGACCTTAAAAATTATTTTATGAAGATGATAGGGACCCTCAAAGAAGAAATGAGGAAATCCCTTAAAGAAATAGAAGAAAAAACAAACAAAAAATCCATGAAATGGGGGAAAAATTCAAGAAATAAACAAATCTCTCAAAGAATCTAAAGAGCACCAAGAAAAAAAAAACAACCAACCAAATGAAGGAAACAACTCAAACAGTTGAAGGATTGAAAGCTGAAATAGAAACGATAACGAAAACAGAACGAGGGGATGCTGGAAATAGAAAAGCTGGGTAAACAATCAGGAACTACAGATGCAAGTATCACCAATAGAATACAAGAGATAGAAGAGAGAATCTCAGGTGTTGAAGACTCATTAGAGGATATAGAGTCGTCAACCAAAGAAAATCTCAAAACCAATAAATCCCTAACATAAAATATCCAGGAAATATGGGACACCGTGAAGAAGCCAAACCTGAGAATAATAGGTATAGAAGAAGGCCGAAGAAATACAACTCAAAGGTACAGAAAACCTATTCAACAAAATCATAGAAGAAAACTTCCCTAACCTAAAGAAGGATATGCCTATGAAAATACAAGAATCTTAGAGAACACCAAATAGGCTGGACCGGAAAAAGAAGTCACCTCGCCATATAATAATCAAAACATCAAACCTACAGAATAAAGAGAAAATATTAAGAGCAGCTAAAGAAAAAGGCCAAGTAATATACAAAGGCAGACCTAACCAAATTACAACTGACTTCTCAATGGAAACGATGAAAGCCAGAAGATCCTGGATAGATGTCCTACAGACGCTAAGGGAACAAGGATGCCAGCCCAGACTACTATATCCAGCAAAGCTTTCAATTACCACAGATGGAGAAAACAAAATATTCCATGACAAAGCCAGATTTAAACAATATGTATCCATGAATCCAGCTCCACAGAAAGTGATAGAAGAACAACCTAGATCCAAGGAAGATAACTACACTCACAAAGACACTGGCAATATATAATCCCACTTTACAAAATACCAAAAGAAAAAGGGAGGAGAAACTACACAAAATAACTTCACTACCAATAAATCAAGCACAAACAAGAATCATCAATCAATGGTCATTAATATCCCTCAATGTCAATGGTGTCAACTTGTGTATAAAAAGACACAGACTTGCAGAATGGATACGAAGACAAAACCCTTCCTTCTGCTGCATACAAGAAACACATCTCAACAACAAAGACAGACGTTATCTCAGAGTAAAGGGTTGGGAAAAGATCTTCCAATCAAATGGTCCCAAGAAACAAGCAGGTGTAGCAATCCTAATATCTAACAAACTAGACTTCAAATTAAAATAAATCAAAAGAGATGAAGGACACTTCATATTCATCAAAGGAAAAGTACATCAAGATTAAGTCTCAATTTTAAACATCTACGCCCCAAATACAAAGGCACCTACATTTGTGAAAGAAACATTACTAAAGCTCAAATTGCACATAAAATCTCACACACTAATAGTAGACTTCAACTCTTCGCTATCACCGCTAGACAGGACCTCCAGAAAGAAACTTAACAAAGAAACAAAAAAACTAATAGAAGTTATGAACCAACTGGGTTTAACAGACATCTATAGAACATTCCACCCAAACACAAAAGGATATACCTTCTTCTTGGTGCCACATGGAACCTTCTCTAAAATCGACCACATAATATGAAACATAGCAAATCTCCACAGATACAAAAAAATTGGAATAAACCCTGTATCTTATCAGACCACCATGCATTAAAATTAGAATTCAACAAAAACACAAATTGTAGAAACCCTGAAAACTCATGGAAATTGGACAATGCACAGTGGCACCATCCCTGGGTAAAGGAAGAAATAAAAAAAGACATTAAAGACTTCCTGGAATTCAATGAGAATGAAGACACAACATACGCAAACTTATGGGACACTTTGAAAGCAGTGCTGAGAGGAAAGTTCATAGCATTAAGTGCCCACATGAAGAAACTGGAGAACAGTCATACTAGAGAATTAATAGCACAGCTGAATGTTCTAGAACAAAAAGAAGCAAACTCCCCCAGGAGGAGCAGACGCTATTAAATAATCAAAATGAGGGCTGAAATCAATCAAGTAGAAACCAGGAAAACATTGAGAAGAATCAATGAAACAAAAAGTTGGTTCTTTGAGAAAATCAACAAAATAGACAAACCTCTGTCCAAACTAACCAAAAGACAGAGAGAGAGAGAGCATGCTATTTAACAACATCAGAAATGAAAAAGGGGACATAACAACGGACTCTGAGGAAATCCACAGAATCATCAGGGCATACTTTGAAAATCTGTACTCCACAAAATTCGAAAATTTAAAGGAAATAGACAATTTCCTGGATAGATATCACTTGCCAAAACTAAATCAAGAACAGATAAACAATCTAAACAGACATATAACCCCTAATGAAATACAAGCAGTCATCAAAAGTCTCCCAAACAAAAAAAGCCCAGGCCCAGATGGCTTCAGTGCAGAATTCTACCAGAAATTCAAAGAAGAGCTAATTCCAATACTCCTCAAAGTATTCCACACAATAGAAGTAGGAGGCTCACTGCCAAACTCTTTTTACGAGGCTACAATTACCTTGATACCCAAGCCACACAAAGACACAACTAAGAAAGAGAACTATAGACCAATTTCCCTCATGAACATTGATGCAAAAATACTCAATAAAATACTCGCATTCCGGATTCAAGAACACATCAGTAAAATCATCCACCATGATCAAGTAAGCTTCATCCCAGGAATGCAGGGATGGTTCAACATTAGAAAATCTATCAGTGTAATCCACCATATAAACAAACTGTGAAAGAAAAACCACATGATCATCTCACTAGATGCTGAAAAAGCCTTTGACAAAATCCAGCACCCCTTCATGATAAAAGTCCTAGAGAGATCCGGGATAACAGAAACATACCTGAATATAATAAAAGCAACATACAGTAAACCAACAGCTAATGTCAAACTAAATGGAGAGAAACTGAAAGCAATTTCTCTAAAATCAGGTACAAGACAAGACTGTCCACTCTCTCCATATCTCTTCAATATTGTACTTGAAGTTCTAGCTACAGCAATAAGACAACAAAAGGAGATAAAGGGGATATAAATAGGAAAAGAAGAAGTCAAACTTTCACTGTTTGCAGATGATATGATAGTTTACATAAGTGACCCAAAAAACTCCGCAAGGTTACTCCTAGAGCTGATAAACACCTTCAGCAAAGTGGCAAGATGCAAGGTAAACTCAAAAAAATCAGTGGCCCTATTATATACAGATGATGAAGTGACTGAGAAAGAAATCAGAGAAACATCACCCTTTACAATAGCCATAAACAGTATCAAATATCTGGGGATAAGGTTAACCAAGGAAGTGAAAGACCTGTATATCAAGAACTTTGTGTCTTTAAAGAAAGAAATCAAAGAGGATACCAGAAAATGGAAAGATCTCCCATGCTCTTGGATTGGTAAAATCAACATAATAAAAATGGCAATCTTGCCAAAAGCAGTCTACAGATTCAATGCAATCTCTATCAAAATTCTGGCACCATTCTTCAAGGATCTGGAAAGAACAATAATCAACTTTATATGGAAAAACAAAAGGCCCAGGATAGCCAAAACAACCATATACAATAAAGGAACTTCAGGAGGCATCACCATACCTGACTTCAAGCTCTATTATAGAGCAATAGTCCTGAAAACAACTTGGTATTGGCACAAAAATAGGCAGGTAGCCCAATGGAACCAAATTGAAAACCCTGATTTTAACTCACCCACCTATGAATACTTGGCTTTTGACAAAGAAGCTAAAACTATACAATGGAAAAAAGAAAGCATCTTCAACAAATGGTGCTGGCATAACTGGGTACTGGTATGCAGAAGACTGCAGAAAGATCCATGTTTATTGCCTTGCACAAAACTTAAGTCCAAATGGATCAAAGACCTCAACATAATTCCAGCCACATTGAAACTTTTAGAAGAGAAAGTGGGAGACACTCTTCAACGAGTTCGTACAGGAGACCACTTCCTGAATATAACGCCAGTGGCACAGACACTGAGATCGACAATTAACAAATGGGACCTCCTGAAACTAAAATGCTTCTATAAGGCAAAGGACACAGTCAACAAAACAAAAAGGCAGTCCACAGATTGAGACAAGATATTCACTAACCCCACATATGACATAGGACTGATCTCCAAAATTTACAAAGAACTCAAGAAGCAAGTCTCCAAATCATCAAAGGATCCAATTAAAAGGTGAGGTACAGAACTACATAGAGAATTCTCAATACAGTAGTCAAAAATGGCGAAGAGACACTTAAGAAAGTGTTCAACATCCTTAGCTATTAGGGAAATGCAAATCCAAACAATTCTTAGATATCATTTTACTCCTGACAGAATGGCTAAAATCAAAAACACCAAAGACAATTTATGATGGACAGGATGTAGAGAGGTTCCTTAGGAAAATGGGAATCAGTCTACCACAAGACCCTGCAATTCCACTCTTAGGCATATACCCAAAAGATGCCCATTCACACAACAAAGATGTCTGTTCCACTATGTTCATAGCAGCATTATTTGTAATATCCTGAACTTGGAAGCAACCTAGATGCCCCTCAACTGAAGAGTGGATAGAGAAAATGTGGTACATTTACACAATGGAATACTACTCAGTGGAAAAAAAATGGAATCTTGAAATTTGCAGGCAAATAGATGGCAGTAGATGAAACTATCCTAACTGAGGTAACCCAGTCACAAAAAGACAAACATTGTATGTACTCACTCCTATATGGATTTTAGACATGTGTCAGGGGAGTGTCAGCCTACAATCCCAGTTCCAGTGAGTGTGGGAAAGAGGGAGGTTCCCAAGAGATATGCATGATACCCTAGAGAAGTGGAATGAGGCAAGATCTCCTGAACAGATTGGGAACATCGAGGGAGGGGAGAGGGAACCAGGAAAAAGAGAGGGGGGTTAAGAGAAGGGAAGAAGGCGCTTCCAGCAGCATCAGGTAAACAGGCCGGCTTCCCGGCCTGTGCTCCAGTGCCTGAAGATCGCCTGGGACCTGCACAGAGCTCCCAATCCCGGCGGGAGCCAAGCACCCCAGACTCCGGATCTTCGCTCACACCAACGAGACCAGGAGAGGAGGCTGGGAGACCAGAGGACCCAGGGAGACCAGGGGAGTAGCTGTTCCGGATCAAGTATAACAGGAACCAGCATAGGGTCCAGGGGACCAGGTAAGAGGATAAGCGCCCCAGATTCCTGTTCTTCTTCTCCACCCACGGGAACAGCATTCGGACAAGGAATAGAAGAACCACCAGATTATTGGACTTGCTAGCACCCACCAAAAGGGAACGCTGGTCCCCAGACCAGTAAGGGGCTCTTTCTGTACCCACTAGAAGAAGAGATGGGAAAGAGACAATACAAAAACACAGTCAGCAACAGAAAAACAAATATGACACTGCCAGATTCTAGAGACTCCACACCAGCAAGACCCCAACATTCCAATGCGGACGAAACAGAAGAGAACGACCTTAAAAGCACTTTCATGAAAATGATAGAGGCCCTAAAAGAGGATATTGGAAAATCCCTCAAAGAAATGGAAGAAAAAACAAACCAAAAATGCAAGAATTGGAAGAAAAAACAAACCAAAAAAGGCAGAAAATGGAAGAAGAAATGAAGCAAAAAATGCAAGAAATGGAAGAAAAAACAAAGCAAAAAATGCAAGAATTGGAAGAAGAATCATACCAAAAAAGGCAGGAAATGGAAGAAGAATCAAAGCAAAAAATGCAAGAAATGGTAGAAAAAACAAAGCAAAAAATGAAAAAATGGAAGAAGAAACAAACCAAAAAAGGCAGGAAATGGAAGAAGAAACAAAGCACAAAATGCGAGAAATGGAACAAAAAACAAACCAAAAAATGCAAGAAATGGAAGAAAGAACAAACCAAAAAATTCATAAAAGGCAACAAACGGACGAACAGATAAACAGAAAGTTGCAAGAAGCAATGCAAACACTGCAAGGGTTGAAAACTGAAATAGAGTCATTAAAAAAACACAAGCTGAAGAAAGGCAGAAAATAGAAAAGCTGGACAGACAGGCACTACCAATACAAGCATTACCAACAGAATAGAAGAGATGGAAGAGAGAATCTCAAGTGTTGAAGATACGCTAGGAGAAATGGATTTATCAACCAAAGAAAACCTTAAATCCAACAAATCCTTAACACAAAACATCCAGGAAATATGGGACACCATGAAAAGACCAAACCTAAGAATAATAGGTATAGAAGAAGGAGAAGAAATCCAGCTCAAAGGGGCAGAAGGCATATTCAACAAAATCATAGAAGAAAACTTTCCCAACCTTAAGAAAGACATGCCAATGAAGGTACAAGAAGCCTACAGAACACCAAATAGAGTGGACCACAAAAAAAAATCCCCTCGCCACATAATAATCAAGACTCCAAACATACAGAATAAAGAAAGAATATTAAGAGCAGCTAAGGAAAAAGGTCAAGTAACATATAAAGGCAGACCTATCAGAATTACACCTGATTTCTCCATGGAAACGCTGAAAGCCAGAAGGTCCTGGATAGATATTCTACCTACACTAAGAGACCACGGATGCCAGCCCAGACTACTATACCCGGCAAAGCTCTCAATCACTATAGACGGAGAAAACAAGATATTCCATGACAAAACTAGATTCAAGCAATATGTGTCCACTAACTCAGCCCTACAGAAAATTTTGGAAGGAAAACTCCAACCCAAGGAAGCTAACTACAACCAGAAAAACATAAGCATTAGAGAACCTCTCTCTACCAACAGCCAAAAGAACAAAGGGGTGAAATTCCACACATAATTCCACCAACAACAACCATCGCAAATCGAAGAAGGATGAGCAATCATTGGTCATTAATATCCCTCAATATTAATGGCCTTAACTCACCCATAAAAAGACACAGACTAGCAGATTGGATTCGAAGACAGAACCCTTCCTTCTGCTGCATACAGGAAACACACCTCACCCTTAAAGACAGACATTACCTGAGAATTAAAGGTTGGGAAAAAATTTTTCAATCGAATGGACCCAAGAAACAAGCTGGGGTAGCAATCCTAATATCTAACAAACTAGACTTTAAAATAAAATCAATCAAAAGAGATGAAGGAGGTCATTACATACTCATCACAGGTGAAACCCACCAAGAGGAAGTGTCTATTCTGAACATCTATGCCCCAAATACAAAGGCATCCACATTCGTTAAAAAAAACATTATTAGAACTTAAATCTCATCTAAAGCCCCACACAGTTATAGTGGGAGATTTCAACACACCACTCTCACCACTAGACAGGAATACCAAACAGAAACTCAACAAAGAAGCAAAAGGGCTAATAGAAGTATTGACCCAACTGGGATTAACAGATATCTATAGAACATTTCATCCACATAAAAAAGAATATACCTTCTTCTCACCACCACATGGAACCTTCTCAAAAATCGACCACATACTTGGCAACATATCAAACCTCAGCAGCTACAAAAAAATTGGAATAACTCCATGCATCTTATCAGACCACCATGCTTTAAAATTAGAATTCAACAACAACACAAATTGCAGAAAACCTACAAACTCATGGAAATTGAATAATGCTCAACTGCACCATCCCTGGGTCAAAGAGGAAATAAAAAAAGAAATTAACGACTTCCTCGAATTCAATGAGAATGAAGACACAACATACCCAAACCTATGGGACACTTTGAAAGCAGTGCTACGGGGGAAGTTCATAGCGCTAAATGCTCACATGAAGAAACAGGAGAACAGTTATGCCAGAGAATTAACATCATAGCTGAAAGCTCTAGAACACAAAGAAGCACACTCCCCCAGGAGGAGTAGACGCCAGGAAATAATCAAATTGAGGGCTGAAATCAATAAAGTAGAAACCAGGAAAACAATACAAAGAATCAACACAACAAAGAGTTGGTTCTTTGAGAAAATCAACAAGATAGACAAACCTTTGTCCAAACTTACCAAACAGCAGAGTGACCATGCAAATTAACAAAATCAGAAATGAAAAGGGGGACATAACAACAGACTCTGAGGAAATCCAGAGAATCATTAGGTCATACTTTGAAAACCTGTACTCCACAAAATTCAAAAATTTAAAGGAAATGGATGACTTCCTGGACAGCTATCATTTGCCAAAACTAAATCAAGAACAGATAAGCAACTTAAATAGACCTATAACCCCTATGGAAATAGAAGCTGTCATCAAAAGTCTCCCAACCAAAAAAAGTCCAGGTCCAGATGGCCTCAGTGCAGAATTCTACCACAAATTCAAAGAACAGCTTATACCAATTCTTCTCAAAGTGTTCCACACAATAGAAGCAGAAGGGTCTTTGCCAAACTCTTTCTATGAGGCTTCAATAACCTTGATCCCCAAGCCACACAAAGATACAACTAAGAAAGAGAACTTCAGACCAATATCCCTCATGAACAATGATGCAAAAATACTCAATAAAATACTGGCAAATTGGATCCAAGAACACATCAAAACAATCATTCACCACGATCAAGTAGGTTTCATCCCAGGGATGCAGGGATGGTTCAACATACGAAAATCCATCAACGTAATCCACCATATAAACAAGCTGAAAAACAAAAATCACATGATCATCTCACTAGATGCTGAAAAAGCCTTTGACAAAATCCAACGCCCCTTCATGATAAAGGTCTTGGAGAGATCTGGGATAACAGGGACATACTTAAACATAATAAAAGCTATATACAGTAAACCAACAGCCAACATCAAACTAAATGGACAGAAACTCAATGCAATTCCTCTAAAATCAGGAACAAAACAAGGCTGTCCACTCTCTCCATACCTTTTCAACATGGTACTTGAAGTCCTAGCTATTGCCATACGACAACAAAGGGGGATCAAGGGGATACAAATTGGGAAGGAAGAGGTCAAACTTTCACTGTTTGCAGACGATATGATAGTTTACATCAATGACCCAAAGAACTCTACCAGGGAACTCTTACAGCTGATTAACACCTTCAGCAAAGTGGCAGGCTACAAGATCAACTCAAGAAAATCAGTAGCCCTACTATATACAGATGATAAAAGGGCTGAAAGAGAAATCAGAGAAACATCACCCTTTACAATTGCCACAAACAACATAAAATACCTTGGGGTAACGCTAACCAAACAAGTGAAAGACCTGTATCGTAAGAACTTTGAATCTTTAAAGAAAGAAATTAAAGAAGCCCTCAGAAAATGGAAAGATCTCCCATGCTCTTGGATAGGTAGGATCAATGTAGTAAAAATGGCAATCCTGCCAAAAGCAATCTACAGATTCAATGCAATCCCCATTAAAATCCCAGCACAGTTCTTCACAGACCTTGAAAGAACAATAATCAATTTTGTATGGAAAAACAAAAGACCCAGGATAGCCAAAACAACCCTGTTCAACAAGGCAACGTCCGGAGGCATCACCATCCCTGACCTCAAGCTCTATTATAGAGCTATAGTCCTGAAAACAGCTTGGTATTGGCACAAAAATAGACAGGTAGACCAATGGAATCGAATTGAAAACCCGGGTATTAACCCACACACGTACGAACATCTGATCTTTGACAAAGAAGCTAAAAATATACAATGGAATAAAGAAAGCATCTTCAACAAATGGTGCTGGCATAATTGGAGACTGGCATGTAGAAGAATGCAGATCGATCCATGTCTATCGCCATGCACAAAACTTAAGTCCAAATGGATCAAAGACCTCAACATAAATCCAGCCACACTGAACCTCTTAGAAGAGAAAGTGGGTGGTACCATTGAATGAATTGGTACAGGAGACAGCTTCCTGAACATAACACCAGTAGCACAGGCAGTAAGATCAACAATTAATAAATGGGACCTACTGAAACTGAGAAGCTTCTGTAAGGCAAAGGACACAGTCAGCAAGACAAAAAGGCAGCCCACAGAATGGGAAAAAATATTCACTAATCCCACATCTGACAGAGGGTTGATCTCCAAAATTTACAAAGAACTCAAGAAGCAAGTCTCCAAAACACCAAAGGACCCTATTAAAAAGTGGGCTGCAGAACTAAATAGAGAGTTTTCAATAGAGGAGTCTAAAATGGCTGAGAGGCACTTGAGAAAGTGCTCAACATCCTTAGCCATCCGGGAAATGCAAATAAAAACAACTCTCAGATACCATCTCACCCCTGTCAGAATGGCTAAAATCAAAAACACCAATGACAATTTATGCTGGAGAGGATGTGGTGAAAGGGGGACACTCCTCCATTGCTGGTGGGAGTGCCAACTGGTTCAGCCACTTTGGAAATCAGTGTGGAGATTCCTCAGAAAAATGGGAATAAACCTACCACAAGACCCAGCAACTCCACTCTTAGGCATATATCCAAAAGATGCCCATTCATACAACAAAGAGGTCTGTTCCACTATGTTCATAGCAGCTTTATTTGTAATTGCCAGAACGTGGAAGCAACCTAGATGTCCCTCACCCGAAGAGTGGATAGAGAAAATGTGGTACATCTACACAATGGAGTACTATTCAGCAGAAAAAAATAATGGAATCATGAGATTCGCAGGCAAATGGATGACACTAGAAGAAACCATCCTGAGTGAGGTAACCCAGTCACAAAAAGAGAAACATGGCATGTACTCTCTCATATATGGATTTTAGACATAGATCTGGGGAGTGCCAGCCTACAATCCTATGGCCAGAGAGTCTGGGAAACAGAAACTTTATTTAGTGGCTGATCGAAGAAGAGGCAGACTCCCTTGGTTAAGTACTGAGCTGAACTCAAGAAAGCCAGTAACAGAGAGGGAGGACTGATGATCAAAGGGATTAAGACTGGGCTGGTTCAACCCCCAGAAACAGCTGACCAGACAAAGGTTAACTCTTGAATCCCAGGCATTAGCCTGGGAAGCCAGCATGGGACTGATCAAGACCCCCTGAATCTGGGTGTCAGTGAAGAGGCCTAGGGAATCTATTGAGCCTTGGGCAGCAGATCAGTACCCATCCCAAGTATACACACGGACTTTGGACTCCAATAGAACAATGTGAGGTGCACTCTCACCCAGAACTCTTGGCAAAGGGTCTAGGCCCTGCCCTATATGAAATGACACACTATGGACACCCCCATGGAGGGCCTCATCCTCCCTGGAGAAATGAGAGGATAAGGGGGGGGAGGGGAGGGCATGGGAGGAAGGGAGGGAATGGGAGAGGGACCTGGAACTGACTTGTGAAGCAACCTTGATTCTTATCTAAATTTAAACTGGAAAATAAAATTTAAAAAAAGAAGACATTAAAGAGGCTGAGGGATCTACTTCATATGAACTACTGACCCAGGGAAGCTTCTGGTACTCTAAAACCTGAGTTCCATCTCCAGAAATGCTGTACATGGGAAGAGTCTGATGTCCCAGCTCCAGCAGTGAGGCCTGGGGTATGACTCCAACTCTCCCCAGGTTCTCTGCTCTGTAGGCCCAAAAGAGATGGACTGGTGTGTGTCTAGCATGGGAAGGACCCTGTACTCCTGGCATTCCACCATGCAGTTGGTCATCTCTTCCAGAAGCATCCTAATGCCTGCCCTGGAATAACGAGTGGTCAGATTCCCAGGCACCTCATGCCCCAGCAAGTTCATACATCAGATTCACCATCACACCACCCACTGGGTGTGTTAGTTACTTATGGCTGGGACCAGACAGCTGACAAGACGATTATTAAAGTAAGAACGGTTTGCTTTGGCTGGATATATCGGGAGTTACATTCCATTATAGCAAGGAAGTGATAGCAACATGAACAGGAGGCAACTGGCTTCTCACATGGCCTCTGCAGTCCGGCAGGAGAGCTTGAAGAGGAAGTGGGCCCAGTCTATACAACCTGAAGACCTGACCCCAGTGACAACACTTCCTCCATTGGAGCTCTACTTCCTAATCTTTCTATAACTTTCCCAAATAGTGTCACCCTCTGGGGAGCAAATGTCAACATGCATGTACCAAATTTGGGGTAGGAGGATGTCACATTCACATTACATACAGGGTTTTCTTCCCTAGCTACCTAGTTCTCGGTGAATAAAGCCCATCACCATACCTGAAGAAGCAATGTCTTCAGAGCTAAGCCTTCTCCTGTCTGTTCTCTGTAGCTGACACAAAGCCTTCCATGTACTAAGTGTTCAATAAAAATGTGTTGGCTGCTTCATTGATCCAATAAAAAAAAAAAGAGAAGGGAAGAAGGCATGACAGGGCATGAAGTTTGAGATGAGGTAAGAATAGAGGAGAGCAGGATGAGAGATGCCATAATAGATGGAGTCATTATAGGTTTGAGGAGAGAGCTGACACTAGTGACATTTCCAGAGATCTACAAGGATGAACACTAACTGGCAAACTATGCAATAGTGGAGAGACTACATTAATAGCCCCTCTCTGATGATAAGGCTGATGACTACCTTATATGCCATCCTAGAACCTTTATCCAGTGACTGATGGAAGCAGAGACAGATACCCACAGCTAAACACTGAACTGAACTCCTGGAACCCACTGACAGAGATGGAGGAGTGATGAGCAAAGGTGTTAAGAACATGCTGGTGTAATCCACAAAGACAGCTGACTGGAGAAGGGAGAGCTCTTGAACCCTAGACTGATGGCTGAGAGGCCAACAGGGGACCGATCCAGACTTCATGAATGTAGTGTCAGTGAGGAGGCCTCAGAAAGCTCTGGGCCTTGGGTCATAGATCAGTGTTCACCATGGCCCATTCCACATGGAGGGATGCTATCTCAGCCTTGATACATGGGGAAGGGCCTAGGTCCTGCCCTGCATGAAATGACAGACTCTGGAGATTCCCCTCCTTGGGGAATGAATGATGTTGGGATTGTATGGGAGGCTGGGGGAAGGCTGGTGGAGAGATAAGGGAGGAGGGGTGGGAGAGAGAGCTGGGGTTGACATGTGAAGCACGCATGCATGTTTTTAAGACATTATTTTAATAAACATTAAAAAAGCAGAATAGAGAATGTGCACAGTAGGTGCTCTTAGTGGCTGAAGCTGAGAACATTTCCTGTCAGAACCCAAAGGTTCCGATGCCTAAATACTAAGAACTACATCTGGTATTAACTAAAACCCAAGGGGCTAGGAACACCTGTGAGGGGTTTTCCTTAGTTAAATTATTTAGAGTGCAAAGATCACCTTTAATCCAGAATTTTCAGGTGAAATAATCCACCTTTAATCTGTGCCACACCTTCTGGTAGCGGCCTATATAAAGGACATAGAAAAAGTAAGCTTTTGATCTTTGTCTGCTTGCCCTCACTCTCACAGGCAAGCCCATTCTTTCACTGGCATTGGAGCCTACTTCTTCCAGATTCCGGTGTATACTAAAGACTAGATGAGACATCCTGCCTTGTGGACTGAACAATTGTGGATTCTTAGACTTTCTGTTGGTAGATAGCCATTGTTGGCCTAGATAGACCACAGCCTATAAGCCACTCTAATAAATCCCCTAGATACATACATACATATATACATGCATACATGATAGAGAGATAGATGATATATAGGTTCTGTCAGTTATGTTTCTAGATAGATGATAGATGACAGATGATAAATGATTAGATATGTAGATGATGGATGGATAGATAGATAGATTCACTCCTTCATTCAATCAAGTCAGTTCCTCCAGAGAACCCTGATTAATACACTGGCTTATGTCAAGCTAACAAAAAACTAACTGGAACAACATGATTTTCAAGTGTTAGAGTACTGGTCGAAAGATCCTTGATTTGGAAAAGGTGATAGCTAGTCACATTCATGAAGTCAGTTGGAATCTCCAGGAAATTAGCCAGAGAGAGTTGATAACAGATATCAGAAAGTGTGTGTGTGTGTGTGTGTGTGTGTGTGTGTTACACAAGCATTTGGAGACAAAGTCCAATATCATTTATCCCAGATGAATTCACTAGGTGTAGTTGCTTGAGTAGGTATGGCTCCCATGGATGCATATGTTTGAATGCTTGGCCCACAGGTAGTGGCACTATTAGGAGATATGGCCTCACTGTAGGAAGTATGTCACTGTGGGGCAGGCTTTGAAGTCTCAAATATGTTCAAGCTATGCCAGGGAGTTCACTTCTTGTTGCCTGACAATCGAAATGTAGAACTCTCAGCTGCTTCTCCAGCACCATGTTTTCCTGCATGATGCCATGCTTGTACCCCATGATAATAATGGATCCAGCCTCTGAAATTGTAAGCTACCCCAATTAAATGTTTTCCTTTATAAGACCAGCCATGGTCATAGTGTCTCTTCATAGCAACAGAAACCCTGACTAAGATACTAGGTTTGGGGAGCTCCCATCACCCAATGAGAGGTAGTGCCAATGGTAGACAGTAGAAATTACAAGTCAGAATGACCATCATCAAAGACAAAAAAATGCAGGCCAGGATGGGAAGAAAGAGGAGCCCTTTTAAGTTCTGGTGAGAATATGAACTTGTGCAGTCACTGTGGTAGTCAATTGGAAGTCCCTCAAAAATATAACTACCTTCCAGTGCCTGGGGACTGCCACAGAGTTTCCCATACTGGCGGAAGCCACACACCCCAGATTCCTGGTTTTCTTTTCCGCAAACAGCCAAAGAAAATCTTAAGTCCAACAAATCCCTAACAAAAAACATCCAGGAGATATGGGACACCTGAAAAGACCAAACCTAAGAATAATAGGTATAGAAGAATTTGAAGAAAACCACCTCAAAGGGGCAGAAAACATATTCAACAAAATCATAGAAGAAAACTTTCCCAATCTAAAGAAAGACTTGGCAATGAAGGTATAAGAAGCTTACAGAATACCAAATAGAGTGGATCACAAAAAAGTTCCCTTGCCACATAATAATTAAGACCCCAAATATAAGGAATAAAGAAAGAATATTAAGAACAGCTAAAGAAAAAGGTCAATTAACATATAAAGGCAAACCTGTCAGAATTACACTTGACTTCTCCATGGAAACTCTGAAAGCCAGAGGTCCTGGATAGATATCCTATGAACATTAAGAGACCATGGATGCCAGCCCAGACTACTATATCCAGCAAAGCTTTCAATCACTATAGATGGAGAAAACAAGATATTTCATAACAAAACTAGATTCAAGCAATGCACATCCACTAACCCAGCCCTACAGAAAGATCTGGAAGGAAAACTCCAACCCAAGGAAGTTAACTACAACCAGAAAAATATAGGCATTAGATAATCCCACCTTACCAACAGCCAAAAGAAAAAAGAGGTGGGATTCCACACATAATTCCACCACTACCAACCTTTCCAAATCAAAGAAGAATGAGCAATGAATGGTCATTTATATCTTCAATATTAATGGTATTTACTCGCCCATAAAAACACACCGGCTAACAGAATGGGTTTGAAGACAGAACGCATCCTTCTGCTGCATACAAGAAACACACCTCAGCCTCAAAGACAGACATTACCTCAGAGACAAAGGTTGGAAAAAGACTTTCCAATCAAATGGAACAAAGAAACAAGAGGGGTAGCAATCCTAATATCTAACAAATTAGACTTTAAAATAAAATCATTCAAAAGAGATGGAGGAGGTCATTACATAGTCATCACAGGAGAAATCTATCAAGATGAAGTTTCAATTCTGAACATCTATGCCCCAAATACAAAGGCATCCACGTTCGTAAAGGAAACATTACTAAAACTCAAATCACATATAAAGCCTCACACACTTATAGTGGGAGACTTCAACACCCCACTCTCACTGCTAGAAAGGAATACCAGACAGAAACTTAACAAAGAAGCAAAGGGCTAATAGAAGTTATGACCCAATTGGGATTAACAGATATCTATAGAACATTCCATACAAATAAAAAAGAATACACCTTCTTCTCAGCCCCACATGGAATCTTCTCAAAAATCGACCACATACTTTGCAACATATCAAACCTCAACAGGTACAAAACAATTGGAATAAGTCCATGCATCTTATCAGATCACCATGCGTTAAAATTAGAATTCAACAACAACACAAATTTCAGAAACCTTACAAAATAATGGAAATTAAATAATTTCCATTGCACCATTCCTGGGTCAAAGAAGAAATAAAAAAGAAAATAGAGACTTCCTAGAAATCAATGAGAATGAAGACACAACATACCCAAACCTATGGAACACTTTGAAAGCAGTGCTATGAGGGAAGTTCATAGCACTAAGTGCGCACATGAAGAAACTGGGGAATAGTTACACTAGAGAATTAACAACACAGCTGAAAGGTCTGGAACATAAAGAAGCAAACTCACCCAGGAGGAGTAGACACCAGGAAATAATCACACAGAGGGCTGAATTCAATAAAACAGAAACAAGTAAACAAAACAAAGAATCAATGCAAGGAAGAGTTGGTTCTTTGAGAAAATCAACAAGATATACAAAACTTTGTCCAAACTTACCAAACAGCAGAGCATGCACATGCAAATTAACAAAATCAGAAATGAAAAGGGAGACATGACAACCAACTCTGAGGAATTTCAGAGAATCATCAGGGCATACTTTGAAAACCTGCACTCCACAAAATTCGAAAATGTAAAGGAAATGGATAATTTTCTGGACAGATATCACTTGCCAAAATTAAATCAAGAACAGATAAGCAATTTAAAAAGACCTTTAACCCCTATTGAAATAGAAGCAGTCATCAAAAGTCTCCCAACCAAAAAAAGCCCAGGTCCAGATGGCCTCAGTACAGAATTTTTCCAGAAATTCAAAGAACAGTTTATACCAAATCTTCTCACAGTATTCAACACAATAGAAGCAGAAGTGTCTTTGACAAGCTCTTTCTATGAGGCTTTAATAACCTTAATAACCTTGATACCCAAGCCACACAATGACAAAACTAAGAAAGAGTACTTCAGACCTATATCCTTCATGAACATTGATGCAAAAATACTCAATAAAACACTGGAAAATTGGATCCAAGAGCACATCAAAACAATCATTTACCATGATCAACTAGGTTTCATCCCAGGAATGCAGGAATGGTTCAACATAGGAAAATCCATCAATGTAATCCACCATAAAAACAAGATGAGAAACACTAGATGCTGAAAAAGCCTTTGATAAAATCTAACACCCCTTCATGATAAAGGTCTTGGAGAGATCTGGGATAACAGGAACATACATAAACATAATAAATGCTATATACAGCAAAACAACAGCCAACATCAAACTAAATGGACAGAAAGTCAATGCGATTCCACTAAAATCAGGAACAAGACAAGGCTGTCCACTATCTCCATACTTTTTCAATATTGTACTTGAAGTTCTAGCTAGAGCAATAAGACATCAAAAGGAGATAAAGGGGATACAAATTGGAAGGGGATATGTCAAACTTTCACTAT
Organism: Mesocricetus auratus; assembly: GCF_017639785.1. Classification (NCBI taxonomy): domain Eukaryota; kingdom Metazoa; phylum Chordata; class Mammalia; order Rodentia; family Cricetidae; genus Mesocricetus; species Mesocricetus auratus. Next base: position 44,371,382 of record NW_024429192.1, read on the forward strand.
TTGCAGATAATATGATAGTTTACATAAGTGATTCAAGAAAATCTACCATGAAACTCCTACAGCAGATAAACACTTTCAGCAAAGTGGCAGGATACAAGATCAACTCAAGAAAATCAGTAGCTCTACTATATACAGACTATAAAAGGGCTCAGAAAGAATCATAGAAACATCACCCTTTACAATTGCCACAAACAACATAAAATGTCTGGATGTAACGCTAACCAAACAAGTTAAAGACCTGTAGCACAAAAAGTTAGAGTCTTTAACGAAAGAAATTAAGAAGACACCAGAAAGTGGAAAGATCTCCCTTGCTCTTGGATAGGTAGGATCAATGTAGTAAAAATGGCAATCCTGCCAAAAGCAACCTACAGATTCAATGCAATCCCCATTAAAATCCCAGCACAATTCTTCACAGACCTTGAAAGAACAATAATCAATTTTGTATGAAAAAAAACAAAAGACCCAGGATAGCCAACACAACCTTGATCAACAAAGCAGTATCTGCAGGCATCACAATCTTGGACTTCAAGCTCTATTATGAGCTGTAGTCCTGAAAACATCTTGGTATTGGCACAAAAATAGACAGGTAGACCAGTGGAATTGAATTGAACACCCTGATATTAACCCATTCATGTATGAACAGCTGATCTTTGACAAAGAAGCTAAAAATATACAATGAAAAAAAGTAAGTGTCTTCATCAAATGGCGCTGGCATCACTGGATGCTGGCATGTAGAAGAATGTGGATAGATCCATGCCTATTACCATGCACAAAACTTAAGTACAAATGGATCAAAGCCCTCAACATAAATCCACCCTTACTCAGTCTCTTAGAAGAGAAAGTGGGTCCTACCCTTGAATGACTTGGTACAGGAGACTGCTTCCTGAACATAACACCAGTAGCACAGACAGTGAGGTTAAAAATGAATACATGGGACCTACTGAAACTGAGAAGCTTCTGTAAGGCAATGGACACAGTCAACAAGACAAAAAGGCTGCCCACAGAATGGGAAAAGATATTCACTAACCCTACATCTGACAGAGGACTGATCTCCAAAATTTACAAAGAACTCAAGAAGCAAATCTCCAAAACACCAAAGGATCCAATCAAAAAGTGGGCTACAGAACTACATAGAGAATTCTCAATAGAGGAGTCTAAAATGGCTGAAAGGCACTTGAGAAAATGCTCAACATCCTAGACATCTGGGAAATGCAAATCAAAATAACTCTGAGATACCATATTACTCTTGTCAGAATGGCTAAAATAAAAAACACCAATAACAGTTTATTCTGGAGAGGTTGTGGAGAAAGGGGAACACTCCTCCACTGCTGGTGGGAGTGCCAAGTCATACAGCCACTTTGGAAATCAGTATGGAGATTCCTCAGAAAAATGGGAATAAGCCTACCACAAGACCCAGCAATTCCACTTTTAGCCATATATACAAATATGTGCATTCATACAACAAGGATATGTGTTCCACTATTTTCATAGCAGCATTATTTGTAATATCCTGAACTTGGAAGCAACCTAGATGCCCCTCAACTGAAAAGAGGATAGAGAACATATGGTACATTTAAATATTGGAGTACTATTCAGCAGAAAAAAACAATGGAATCTTGAAATTTGCAGGCAAATGGAGCATTAGAAGAAACCATCTTGAGTGAGGTAACCCATTCACAAAAAGACAAACATGGTATGTACTCTCTCATATATGGATTTTAGACATAAATCTGTGGAGTTCCAGCCTACAATCCCACGGCCAGAGAGTCTGGGGACAGAACTTTCATCCAATGTCTGATGGAAGAAGAACCAGACTCCCATAGGTAAACATTGAGCTGAACTCAAGGAACCCAGTGACAGAGAGGGAGGACTGATGAGCAAAGGAGTTAAGACTGGGCTGGTTTAACCCCCAGAAACAGCTGACCTGACAAGGGCTAGCTCTTGAATACCAGACTGATGGCTGGGAATATAGCATGGGACTGACCAAGACCCCCTGAATGTGTGTGTCAGTGAAGAGGCCTAGGCAATCTATTGTGTGTTGGGTAGTAGATTAATATTTATCCCTGGCATAAAATGGACTTTGAGTGCCCATCCAACAATGAGAGATGTACTCTCGCCTGGACTCTTGGGGGAGGGTCTAGGCCCTGGTCTGCATGAAATGAGAGACTATGGACACTCTCATGGAGTGCCTCAACCTCCCTGGGGAAATGAGGGCGTATTGAGGGTGGTTGGTGGGAGGGCATTGGAGGAGGTGATGGAAAGCGAGAGGGCCCTGGGGTTGACATGTGAAGCAACCTTGTTTCTAACTTAAATTTAAGTTTAAAAATATAAATTACAAAAAGGAATGTGTTCTGAAAAAAATACTGAAACATCTAGTCTTCAATGTTTTCTTTCAAATTTATTTTGTGTTACAATCTTAAAAACTCCAGTACATCATTTCAGAAGTGTGTTAGAAGGAAGAGATATTGGAACCTTGTTATGAAGTGCTATTTGAAAAGGATGAGAATTCTGTGTCCCAACATATAGAAATGTTGGACATGTCCCCCCACTCCCCCAGAGTCTTTTAGTGCCTTTTCTACACTTTTTGCTGTTCATTGTTAATTTGTAATCTGGCTTAAAATATATCATATCTCTCATCCTCATGTTTCCTTAAGAAATTTATCTACTTTTAAGTGTAATATATGTGTCTTTTGAAGGTAATAAATCCTCTCATAAACATTATTTTTCAAAGCAAAGGATAGATGTTCTGTCTGTCCCATATCATTTGTGACCCACTGGACAGTCAACATTCCCCTAGACAGGAATTTAAGATCTCCTTTGCATTTCAGCAAATCAACTTGTAACTATGTGCCCGAATCAACTGGTGCTTGAATTTGCCCAAGGAAAGAACTTGGACGAGAAAAGGAAACTGTTGCTGTCTGGATCCAGTTGAGGCAAATATGCAGCCAGAGCTGGCCTTACAAGATTTGCAAGAACTACTGGGTTAGTGACTTTGGTCTTTTTTTATTGTTTTTTTATTTATGGTAAAACAATCTTATTTTACATTCCAATCCCAAGTCCCTCTCTCTCCCTTTACTCCTCCCACCCTCCCACCCCCATCCATCCCTGAGGTAAGGTGAGGACTCCCATGGGGGATCATCAAAGTCTGTCACATCATTTGGGGCCGGACCAAGGCCCTCTCTCCTGTATCTAGGCTGAGAGATTATACTTCCATAGGCAATGAGCTCCAAAAAGCCAATTCATGCACTAGATGTAAACATTGGTTCCACTGCCAGAGGCCCCGTAGACTGCCCAAGCCCTCCAACTAGGCCATAGAACTTGTTCAGAACACCAGATTTCAGTAGCTTCCAGGTAAGATCTATAACTTCCTTTTTAGTAATTCCAGCTGAGATGACACTTCTAATCCCCAGAAGTAGTAGCTCCTCCAATTTTGTATGTAGAAACACCTGCTTCAATAGAACTGTACACTATTAGCTGTCCTTCCTTCCTTCCTTCCTGCCTTCCTTCCTTCCTTCCTTTTTTATTATTTTATTTTGAGACAGGGTTTATCAGTGTATCCCTGATCGGGGCTGTTCTGGAATCTTCTCTGTAGATCAGGGTGGCCTCAGACTCAGAAATCTGCCTGCCTCTTCCTCCTGAATACTGGAGTTAAAGATGTGTGCTACCACATCCAGCTAGCTACCACTTCTTTATTATTTCCTGTCTTATGATGAACCCCAAATGAATCAATACTAATGGGGAATTAGTGTTAGTGTGTCGATCAGAAATATCTGGGTAGCTAACTATTAAAATTTTGAAAGAAACAGAAAAAATCAATGTTTAGAGGACGTTTTCCTCTGAAATTTTTGACTAAAAATTATTGCAGTAGTTCATTTAGAGAAACTTCATCCAAAGAATGTCAGTACTATTTAAATTACCTACATTTTGGCCAACATATGCAACTTAGATTCTGAAAAGACAATGGCTAACAAATATGCTACTGTTGGTATGTCAAATTTGAAAAAATAATAATATTGAATTAGTGAACTATTAGATTATTTAAAAATATCACTTATTGAAAATTAGCAGAGCGTAGACTATCCTGAGATTAAATGAGAAAACAGAAGCAGCATTGAAAGTGACACAAATTCCTCTTCTCTGTATCTAGGTGTATGAACAATAAAAATTCTGATCTCTTCACTCACGTTGAGTGAGCCTCCACTCAGCTTTACCAGCAACCACATTCATCTTTAAATTTGTGTGTTAAAATACCCTTATCTGTCTGTAGATAGTTTTATTTCAGAGAATGGGCCTCTGTGGAGTGTGAACTCTTGCAGGGTGAGGACCAACTTTTTCTGTTTTCTATGGACAAAGGGTTGAATGAAGACATGCTTAGGTGTTAAAAATATTTCACTCTATATATTTGGGGTTACATATTGACTTGTGTTTATTGGTGTTTACACATCTGGCTTCTACTTTCGTTGTGTTTAGGAAGGTCAAGTAGACACAACCAAATACTAGTCAAATTTAAGTTACCACCTATCAGGCCAAAAGCAGATGAACAGAACAATTAACCCAAACATTTATACACTGATCTTAGCTCTTTTTGGAGAAGTTCTGTTTCTTCAGGTTCCCAGTCTGTGAAAGATCATGCATAATCACTTAATTCATTTACATTTTAGTCAATCAAAATGGGAATACATCAGGCACACCCTAAATGTCTAGAATTGTAATGAGTGCATATCATCTTCATTGTAAACAATATTCTTGAACCTTATACAGAAAAGAATATACAAACACATCTTCCCCTGAAGAGAATTTATATTGCACAGAATGAAATTTTAAGGTATATCAGCTCTTCCTAAATCCTGAAAAGGTTTGCTTTGTCATGGGACTGAGCCAATTCGCTGTTGACATCTCTCTTCCTTGCAAAAATATATCAGATCTTGATTTCAGTGATAGTCTTGGAAATTCCACAGTCTCAAAAAAACAGATGACATATGACTACTGAAATGCCACCAATATGAAAACAAAGCAATCTTACCAAGGCTAAAACTTTCTAATTGTTTGTGTTGTTTCTCAGGCTCAGAAAGCCCTTAGCTCTGAAAAACAACCAGAGAAAATGTAATGTAAAGTTGGAGAAGAGACTGAGATTTTGCCAAATCGTCAGCACAGGAATTGAAGGATCCTCAGTCTCCTCTATCAACATTTCCTACTAAGACACAGGACTGCAAGTGTCTCAAATTCAGGTAGCTCAGAGATGGAGGTGGGGGTGTGGCTTTAAATGATTTAATTACTTTCTTTCTTGCTCTTCTAATCACCTCTACCAAGAATCCAATGAGAAAAATGCCAGAAAAGGAAACTAAGACTTGTGTCTTTGATTAGCTTTTAAACAAATTAAAGGAATGGATATAAAAGAGAGGAAATTTGATTAAAAGGATGTTTTCAGAAATAGAATATGAATGTGGCTTCTGATGGCTACTTTTCTGTTTTTGTTGTTGGTTTGGATGGAGAAATGAGTAAAACTACACTTTGAAAATGCTGTTTAAATATGTTTTTACTTGATGCACAAGGTGACATACACCCATTTCTTTGCTGAGTGATGGAGTTACCAATGAACATATATTCTATTTGTTATTTCCAACTTACTCATAAATACATATTATTGATTATACAGCTGCTAAATATATGAACATGAACAGGTTAGCAAATATGTTTTTGAACCCAAAAACTTAGCTCAAAATGCAAATTTTGTTAAGAACATCTTAGGGATAGAGAGACAGATTGATGGTAGAGTGTGTACTTCAGGCCCAGGTTCAGCCTTAGTATCAAAACAAAGTCACAACAAAACCAAAAGCTCCTCCCCATCAACTCATGTTGTTTTAAAACTATAAAAGTCATTACCTATTAAAGATGAATTAATTTCAGTGTCCAGATGGTAGCATATTTAGATAAGTTGCTTGTGTGGCTCACTATGCTTCTTATGAAATGTCAGACAATTCAAAGTGTTCACAGTCACATGACTCAGAAATGACTTAGAACCAAACTTGATAATTGACGATTTGCATACATATAATGATGTGAACAAGAAGCTAGATTTAAGCATCAACTAAAGGGAGTTTTATACACATATCCAATTATCTGTTACTTAGTTTAAGATGTAAAATGAGCTAGCTTAGGGACAGACAGGTCAACTTGCTATGGCAGACCAAGCAACCGTGAGCCTGCTGAAATTTCTGGTCAGCTCCTGCCCCCACTCAGGGCAAAGGTGAGCTCCAACCCCTGCCTCAGGCCCCATTTCTGCTTGCCTACTCTGGGATCTACCAACCTAGGGACTACAGGTAGGTTGACTTGCCACCAGCTAACAAAGCAACTGCAAGTCTCTTGACAGCACTATGCTAATCCAGCTCCTGACCACCAGGAGAGGGGGGTGCCTCAGACCCATCAGCACACTCCATGGGACCCATCAGAATATTGGACCTGTTTTCACCCACCAGAAGAGAAACTTGGACCCATTCCCACCAGGAGAGGAAGAGACCCCACCTTTACCCACTGGAATATGGGATGGGAAGAAGACAATATAAGAACACATGCAACAACAGAAAAACCTATATGAAACCACTAGACTCTATGGACTCTACACCAGCAAGACCTGAACATCCCAACATAGATGAAGCAGATTAGAACAACATTATAAACAACTTCATGAAGATGATAGAGATCCTAAAAGAGGAAATGGGAAAATCCTTTAAAGAAATGGAAGAAAAGACAAAGGAAAAATTGCAAGAAACAATTCAAACAGTGCAAGGTTTCTTTATTTCTTCCTTGACCCAGGAATGGTGCAATTGTGCATTATTCAATTTCCATGAGTTTGTAGGGAAGCTCATGGACCCCAGACAGATGACTAAGAGGCCAGCATGGGACTGATCCAGACCCCCTAAATTTGGGTGTCAGTGAGGAGGCTTCAGCCATCTGTGGGGCCTCAGGTAGTAGATCAATATTTATTCTTGTTATATGAATGGACTTTGGGATGATCTTTCAGCCTGGACACATGGGGGAGGGTCTAGACCCTGCCCCGGACAATATGACAGACTTTGGATATCCCCCATTGAGGGCCTCACCCTCCCTGGGGATCAGAGTGTGGTTTGGGTGGGGAGTTTGTGGTTTTGGTGGGCTGCAGTGGAGGAGGGGAGGGAGAGGGAGCTGGTATTGACATGTGAAGCAAGCTTGTTTATAGATTCAGAATAGATTGCACCTTTTGCCCATGTTTGGGCATGACATTCATATTTATTCATTTTTATCACATAAATTATAGGGACTAATTTGATGGTAAGTTTGTGCAGATTTGAGTTCTTTAGTCCCCAGAACTGTGTTTAGACTATCAAGAGTAACATGTCTATGTTTTAGAGTATGCTCAAGCAGACATGTGGAGTAATGCAATGAGAGCTACCCGATTAGCACTATTCTTGGAAAAGAAACTTTGAGAAATTCCCAGAGCTCACTCATAGCAATCATTCACTGTAATTCTGCACACCTTCCCTGACCTTTAGCTCCTACAGCTGTAAATCTGGGAAAGTAACAATAATACACTTTTCTTTAATATGTGCTTACGTGCTCTTTATATTATATGCTGCTACATGGTTATTACATTTCAGCTAGGTCCTGGAATTTCTATCTTCATCTTTCATGCTACAGATTGACATTTCAAATGGAAACCTTAAGTAACTTTTATGAGTAGTTTCAAGACATCTCCTACCAGGTGTTTTCTTTTAAGTATTTAGATAATTGAGATAAAAACCCTCTAGACTTCTTATAGATAGTAAATCATGCAGGAAGCGGACTCAACTGTTAGTTGTATAGATGTGTTCAGCATTCTGTATAATTTGTGGCTGTAGCTGTTCTTGCTTGTCTTCTGGGCTTTGTCAACAGATCAGAAGTCCTACATTTATTATTCCCTTACATTTTAAAAATGGTATTTTGAGAACAGGTCAGACGCTCCTTGAGAAATTGTTAAAAATCATTTCTTAGAAAGGTTCACAGCAATTCCTACCCAGCACATTAAGCAGTGATATTTATTAATCTGTTTTTTTTTACAGGTAATCAAGGATAGACGAGATAAAGACCAAAATCTATGTGAATGTTTTTGGGGAAAGGCCATATGGAACTAAATTTCTATTTTGTTTATAAGCATCCTTTTTTTTCTTTTATCATTTTTTATTTTAATTTTAAATAGCTTGTTTTACATGTCAATCCCAGTTTCCTCTCCCTCCCCTCCTCCCGCACTCCCCTTCCCCCTCAGCCTCCCACCCTATTGCCAATTCCTTCCACATAGGGGATATCTAGAGTCTGTCATTTCACTCTGGGTAGGGTCCAGGCACTCCCCTAAGAGTCCAGGCTGAGAGAGCATCCCTCTTTGTGCTATAGGCACACGATGACTGTTTGTATTCCAGGGATAGACACTGATCCACTGCTCAGGGCCCCATAGGTTGCCCAGGCCTTCTTGCTGACACTCACATTTGGGGGGGTCCAGATCAGTCCCATGCTGGCCTCCCCGCTGTCGGTCCTTTTTATCTTCATTTTTTATAATAAACTTTGTGATCTTTGTATTTAGTTGTGATAGCAGGATCAGATGGAGGGAGAAGTCACACAACTTGATAAGAAGATTCCCAGCAAACTTTGCATTTTAGAGTTGCTATGCACCATGTGCAAAAAGTTAGGCACTTGTAGCTATTACAGAGGCTGGCAAGTCCAAAGTGTGATGTTGAGGTCATTTGGGACTCCTTGTAGAGAAATTGACAGGCAAAGACCAGGATAGCCAGTGATGAAGATGAATTAAAAGAAAAGCAGTCAGCTAGAAACATTCCCCTTTGCTTGTGAAGGCCAGTCTTCCATTCCACTCAAGCCATTAGTATATTCTTTGAGGCCCATACACATTATATAGGGCAGTCATCCTTCTCAAAGCTCATAGTTTTAAATGTTAAAATGAAATCAAAACACTCTTCAAGCTAACACAGAAAATTAATCATCACATGGTATGGTAGGTTAAATAACAGAGCCAAAGACAGCCATGTCCTAATTAACGGAATCTGTGACAACTACCTTACATGGTACTAGTGTCTTTGTAGAAGTAATAAAGACAGTTGAGCTAGTGTGGTTATACTGCTTTAGCAGTGAGAACCTTAAATGTAGTCACACTGTCCTTATTAGAAGGAAGGATTGGGGTTCTATCGCAGAAGAGCAGAAAAGCAAAAGGCTATTGCCAACCAGGGATTGGAGCAATGATATTTGAAGATGAGAGGGGTACTTGAAGAAAAGAGGCATCAGAAGCTAGCACTTCCAGAAAGAGCAAGCCTGGCAACCTCTTGGGTTTAGCCTTGGGAAATTAATATTGACTACAAAATTCTAGCAATGAAAGAGAATAAAGGTATACTTTCAGTCTATCCAATAAAGCGTGATAGCAGTGATAAAAAAACTGAACTCAAGTTGTGCACTCAGGCCCATTGGTTTGCACCACTGTGACTAGTAACAGACTACACTGTCACACTGAATAGAGAACAACAACATGGAAACCTAGGATTCAGATCCTCCTGTCTGAAGATTTGGAACATGACTACAAACAAATAGGCCACTGAGAGAAGCATCTGAAGTCTGTAAGAGTAATGAGAGTATAGCGCAGACACTAGAGGACAGAAGTATATGAACTAAGTCCAACTTCAGGGGCAGGGGCTGTGAAACCTCTCACCAAACTATTCTCTAAATGACAAATTAAAGAGGTAGATGTGAGCAGTATAATGTACAAATCACAGCACATGTGAAATTCTCTTTCAAAGAAAACCATTTGATCCAGCTGCACTGAATATATACAAAGTCTTCAGCAGTGAGTTTTCCTGGATTTACTCTAGATATAGAGCTGTATCCTGCCAGAGCCCAAGTTCATAGTGTTGCACAGATCTACTGTTTGTCATTGTTTCTCTGATAAATACATACTATTCATGAAGTCTATGACTGACCTTTCAACAGCAGTGAGTTTCTCTCTACTAATCAAAACTTCACTTGCGTTCTCAGATCAGGATGAAGGAGTTTGCCTTAGGCTAGACTTTTTGTTTACCTTGCCTAACTCTTAATCACTGTGAGGTGAGAGGTAGCTCCCTTGAGACAGTGAGCACAAGGCTCTTGACTGATGATAAGCTACTCCCAGTAGCATGCATGAGCACTCTCCTATGAGTAACACATGCTAGATTTTTCAGATAGGCTGAAAGAGCTTGTAATAAGAATGTAGAGTCTACACTTGGCTAGAAATGAAGTCTAAAATGACTAATCTCAATAATTCATTTCCATCCAATTCTTCCATAAAATGCATAAAAGCTCACTGGGAGGCACAATACTACAATATTCCTCCCTTGAGTCCTCACCTCCCCCACTTTCAGAAATTCTTTCTCACTTTTCCTTGATAAACCATTGTTCACACCATATCTGTGTTTCTTTGGCAGAGAAATAATTAACTTGATACTCAATAGTTCAAGAAACCTTAGTTACCCTTAATTGTCTGGCACCATAGCATCCTGAATTAACCTTCCCAGCAGTGGAGAAATGGCTCGTTTCCTCTCAGAAACATCAACTATATGCAACGAGAGAAGGGGTCACTTCTTTAATCCAGCATCTAGAATCAACAAGCTATGGAAAAACAGATCCGTAATAAATGGGGGAGGAAATGCTGGGTAGTCAAATTCAAAGTCTACAACTTTTAAGAATCAGGAAAAATTTTAGAGGCATCTGTAAAATATCTGTAAAAAATGATAAAATCTTACAGTCGAGAGCTTGAAAAATCTCCAGAGTCCACATTTTCTACATTGCCCAGTTCAGGTCTGTGGATAATGAGAAAAGCAAGAATAGTAGCCTCCTTTTGGTTGACAGAGGCAACAGTGGACTTAGTAAATGTGCTGCAACTACCCTAACAGGATGGCCCCTCATCACATGATTACATACCAGAGGAGTGAGCAGAGAAATAGATTTTTTTTTCAGAGAAGGAAGCTACTAAGGTTTCATACTGATGTCTCTGTTTCTTATGTATATCAGAGTCCATCTGGGACAATAAGATTCCTTCTGAGTATTTAAGTAAGAAATAATACATGTACAGATACTACTGTGTGTATAACAGAAGACGCATAGATGGTATAGCCACACTGGTTCATAGCAGCTAAAAACCACTGTCAACATTATGAGTTTACTAGATAAAGGAGTGGGGGACATGGATAAATGGCTAGAATCACCCATTTAAATCCCTGCCTACCCATTGTCTGGAACAGGGACTGTCAGGTTGGGCCTTGCGCTGGTCAACTCCATTTTTACAGAGTAGCATTTGACCCCGTTTGGGGTACAAATGCAGAGGAAGAATGTTTATGCATTTTCTTTGTAAATGTGCATATTGCTACCTGGTCTATAAAGAAGCACAAGGTTTGATAAAAACAGTCTCACAAGTGGAACAGTGGTACCTATAAATTATCAAAGTAGGTTTGGAATACATAGCATATGGTTGAATTAAAACCATATCAGAAAAAAATCTGTATTTATCAAACACACCAGATCAAGGAAAGTTGTAGAACCCTCATCTGGAGCCCGTAAAAAGAATGATTCCTACTGCATGTATCAAGGAAATCACAGACAACTGTCCTTGGGATATTTATGGTGAATATTTGTCTATCATTTATCTGTCTGTCTGTCTATCTATCTGTCTGTCTGTCTGTCTGTCTATCTATCTTCTATCATCTATCACATCTATCTGTTTGTCAGCCAGTCTGTCTGTCTTTATGTGTGAAGTGTAGTATGTGATCTGAGAGTTAGTATTAGTAATTAATACTGGAAAAATCTTGGAGATAATTCAGTTGATTAAGTACTGCTTTGTAAGTACAAAGACTTTATTTCAACTTCCAAGTATCCAGTGGTGGTGTAGACTTGTAATCTCAGTGTTGGGGAGGTACAGAAGGGAGAATCCCTGGGACTTCATGAATAGCATGTCTAGCATTATTGTTGAAATGTGGGCCAATGAGAGACCTAGTCTCAAATGAAGTGGGTGGTGTTCTTGAAGATGATGTTTTAGGTTGTCATCTGAAAACCTCATTCAAATACCCCCACATGCAAATGCATTAAAAAGGAAATTTGTTTGTCAATGATCATGCTATTCAAAGAAACTGGGACCTAACAGCTTATGAAGTTCTTGCCATTTGATGAATTCTGACATTACAGAAAGATGTGGGTGAATCTCTATTTCTCACAAGATTAACTGTAAAGTGATGGCTGAAAATGACAGGAAATGCAGTGGAGGCCAAGGCCCAGCAGTGGTTAGAACAAAAGCTATCAGCTGTAGGCTAAATGCCTTAAATTAGAGATGAGGCAAATGAAAAAAAGGTTCAACAGCTGAAATAGATATTTCTTCCTTTTGTAAGTGATTCACATCCTTCAGAGCTCTCAAGTCCAGTAAATCGTCCTGACAGTCTTTTCTCCAAGTCTCTTATCTGTGACACTGTAAGGGCCTCTCCATGCTCTAAGATTTATAATCCAGAAAGCCAGCAATGTACTAGTGATCTGGACCTCTTTATCTTAGAGGAGTTGAGGGTAGCAAGCTTCCAAAGAATTCAAAAGCTTTCTATTGAAAGCAAAAGTTGCATGGAGATAGCACCGTTATTTTTCAAGTAATGTGGCAACTGGTTCTTATCCAGAACAGAAAACTGAAGCTTAAATGAATTGTTTATTGGAAATAACATTTTAATATATGAAATTATATTCTGTAAAGGGAACAAATAACAATCCTTTATGAATCCGATCATTGAATGCTGGCAGCCAGAAATAGCCATGGTGCTCTTACATAGCAACAGCTGAGAAGGGTTGTCAGCTCAGGGTTATGAAAAGGCTAAAAGAATTGGCAGGGATGGCTCACATCATGCTTCGTAAGGAAAATTAATATTCTCTCTCTCCACACATACATGTCTTTGTGTGTGTGTTTATGGTGTGTATGTGCAGGAATGTGTATGGAAGTGTGTACATGATTGTGTGTGTGAGTGTGTACATGTGCAGGTATGTGTGTGGAAGTGTGTACATGATTATTTGTGTGAGTGTGTACATGTGCAGGTATGTGTATGGAAGTCTGTATATGATTGTGTGTGTGTGTGTGTGCATGTGCAGGTATGTATGTGGAAGTGTTTATATGAGTGTGTATGTGTGTAGGTCAAAGGTCAACCATGGGTGTGCTTCCTTAGGAGCTATCCACCTTGTCTTTTGAGGTGATCCCTCACTGGGTCCTAGGGCTCAATGATTAGATTAGGCCAATTGGCCAGCATGCCCCTGGGATCTGACTTTCTCCATCTCATTGATACTTGGTTAACAAGCAGGTGCCATCATGTTCAGTTTTGGACCTGGGTGCTAAGCAACAAATTTAGGACCTCCTGCTTGTGCAACATGCAACTTAGTGACTGACTCATCTTACCTGATGGAACGCTTATTTCTTACAAGGCCCTTATTGCAGTTGTTTTAATTACTTTGGTTTTGTTGTCTGTTCTTTAATGCCATAGTTTATACTGACTTTTAAATGTTGAACCATCTCATATTCCTGACATAAACACTATTTGCTCAAAATTATTATGATTTATACATTTCAGGATCTGGTTTGCTAGCATTTCACTGGATATTTTCTATTTACTGTCAGTCAAGCTACTAGTATGCCTTTACCAAGCGCTCTGTATGCCTTCCTCACTGTCATGATCAGATACCTGCCAAAAACAACACAAGACAGGGAAGCAGGGAAACCTTATTTTGGCTTACAGTTTGAAGGCACAGCCATTCATGGTGAGGAGGTCATGGGAATAGGTGTGTGAGTCAGCTGGTCATAATGCCTCTTCAGTCAGAAGGCAGAGGGTGGTACACCCTGCTACCCCCCCCCGTTTGCCTTTTGATTCAATCTGAGATGCCAGCCCATAGGACCTCCTTTTCTTAGAGGTGACACACACATTAGTAAGTGCCTTCTCATCTCAATTAATCTAATGTGGAAAATGCCTCATAGGCCTGGCCAGAGATATTGTTTCCATGGTGATTGTAAATCCTATGAATAGGTAATCAAGATCAGCCATCATGCTAGGGGTTTATTAAAGAACTGTAATTTTTTCTTTGATCTTTTCCTTTAGATAACATGATCAGTAAGTAGAGATGGGCAGACAGCTAGGGCTCAATAAGGGTTCCCTTGTCAGTTTACTGAATTCAGATTTACAGTACTCCCCAGTCTCTTGTCAAGAAGTTGCTTCATTCTTTTATTTCAGTTTTGTAATCATGATGGGACCACTGTTTTAGCACCTGTTACTCATGGCGGACTCTGATAACTGTGAAGATTTCATGACTATTCTGATACGCAATGGATATTTTTGCTCTTTGACAATTCTGGACTCTTTTTATATATTTCTTATATCACATCAATTACTTGAATTTATTTATTCCCTTACTCAATTTCATGTAGTTACCAGTCTGGTCCCTATAACATGTAATCAATGCAAAAAGTCAAGAAGATACAATAGTTGATTTCACCTACTCTAGATGAGCTATAAAAGTTGCTTTTAACAATAAAAATAGACTTGATGTTTTACTGGAATTAATTGAATTCATAAAGTAATTCATAGGAGGATTGACTTAGCACTATCTCTTGTATGTTGCAGACAGTATTTAAAAATAAATGTTCTTTCTTAGATGTTGATGTGCTCATATTTAACTAAACATAGTGATTGTTTCAGTATTCCTAGGTATCTTATGGAATTTATTGCTATTATCAATGCATACATTCATTTAACTTACAAAATAGAGGTTAATGCTGAGGTGAGACAATACCTTTGTTTCTTGTATGAAGTATTTACTAATTTTTGTGCAAAATATGATAGTTGTTTTTTTGTAGTTTTCCATGTAGAATGTACTGGATCTCTATTCCATGAGCAGTGTTCTGCAAAGTACTGGTTTTTAGTGTCGATAAATATGGTCTTTTTATTAATGTGAACAGGCAGCAGATTAATTTCATGTCCTAGGATCGGTGCCCATTCAGTCTAGTATTCATACTGGAGATGTATGGCTGTCTTGGGAAGAAACCACTTCCTACTTAGGGTCCAAGACAGTGTCTTACTTGGTTCTTAAACTTACATTCATTAGGAGCTTCTTGATTTTATTTGCTGTCCTAAAAGTTTCTGTTAGCATGAGACGCCGTGAAAATGCACCTGCAACAGCTGGATTTCATTTCTTAACCATAACTTAATAGATGCTATCCTGACTTTTCCCAGGCAAGTTCATTTTTCTCAGACTACTCCATCATCAAAATGTACAGATGCAGGGCTACTCTTATGCCCTATTCTATTGTGTTTTTTACCTTGACGTATGTATGTGTACACACACTTGTGTATCATGTCATGTATTTAGATCTCAGAAGACAAGTTGTCAGAGTCCATTGTCTCCTTCTGCCACTAAAGTTGTGGGGTCAGAGCACAGGTCATTAGGCTTGACAGTAAGCACTTTTTCTTGCTGAGTCATCTCACTGGACTCGTGATTTCTATCCTTAAGTCTCTGAATTTCACCTCAACACTCAAATATTAGTAAAGTATCTCTAGCATGACTCATATTTTACTAGGCAGTCAATTGGAGGGCAAACTCTCATCGAAAGATAAGGGCAAAACATCTTCAAAAGCAAAACAAAACAAGACCCAAAATAGGGTGGGATAGCAACAGTCTGAAGAAGAAAGAGGACCAGATCTGATAAGGCAAATTTCCATGCCTGCATGAAGGAAAGGTTAACTTGTTCTCAGGATATCTCAGCACAGCATCTGATAGTATTTGATGTTTGTCAAAGAGAGTTTCTACAGAAACCTGATGTTCAGCCCCTTGCCTAGGACCAAGTTTGTGACAAGTGTCCTTAACTCATTTTTTGTTAATTTAAATAACTTTGACTTTCAGCCGGGCGTTGGTGGCGCACGCCTTTAATCCCAGCACTCGGGAGGCAGAGGCAGGTGGATCTCTGTGAGTTCGAGACCAGCCTGGACTACCAAGCGAGTTTCAGGACAGCCTCCAAAGCCACAGAGAAACCCTGTCTTGAAAAACCAAAAAAAAAAAATAACTTTGACTTTCACACTGCCATTCTATGAGGACAGCAGCTGGATTTAACCATTCATCTTGAGTATAATTTTCAGGAACAAGATACTTTTAAAGAAACTTGCTATGTAGCTCAATTTCACTTAAAACACTTCAGTCATTCTTAAGTTATATCCTGGGAATTTGTCCCTAACAGAATCCTATGACCTTTTGCTGAGAATGAGTTTGTAGCTTGGAAATGGAGGAAGTCAAGTACTGGCAAGTTTAGCTAGGAGCACTGGGAGCAGACGAAGGCTGTCATAGGAAAGTGAGTAACTCGGCAGCAGGTAAAAGCTCTTCCCCATGAGGTTGTGTCCTTGGCAGCTGCAACTGAACAGCAGCTGTTTCCTTGAATTGTTGGTCACAGTTTTTCTTTATTTCACACAATTTCTGTTGACTGTCCAAAACCCAAAATGGTATGAAAGTGGCCACTTATAAGGAGTTGATATGGGCAGGATGGGACATGCCTCTAATCTCAACATGTGCAAGTAAGAGGTGGCAAGATCAGTAGTTCAAAGATACATAGCAAATTCAAGATCTGCCTGAGTTATCTCCATCACCCAGCTTATCCTGACAGGCCCAAGATGACAAAACAGAAGGAGTCAGGCCACATTTCCCAAGGCTGCCAACTCTTCATGATCAGCACTTTGAAAGTAGTGTCACCTTTTAGTTAATGTTTTCTTTGTTATAGGACTATGGGTAGTGGGGGAAATTTTTTTATGATATTTAAAAATTTACTTTTCTAAATTGTAAAGGCACATCTCATAAGGGATGGTTAATTCCAGTTATCTATCATAGAAAGTGTTCTTAGCAGTTAGATACAAAAATCCATGCTTTGTATTCATCTATTCATCCAATACTCACATTCTTCTGAAATGGCAAGAATCATAATAATGTGTGGAAGATGCAGGCTTGTATTATGGCTTAGTAGACACATCATAGGTAACTAAGTAGTTCCAGATAGTGGGTGTGAAAGATGCAGGTGTGTATTATGACTAAGTGGATACTTTAGTGAACTACTAAGTGAAAGGGTACACAGAGAACTGACCAATGGCTTTTTAGAAAGATAGAATCATGAGAAGTAAGAGCTATGGTGGCATCCTATTCTTGTGTGCTCTGTTTTTCTCCCAAACGTCTTGCTCTAGATGAATCTGGGATAGAGAAGAAACACTGAGAATGGAGTTAAGAAACTTTCTGGAAGCATTTAGTCAATATGTTTCTGTGTAGAAAGGAGACATCATGTATTATGGATTTGTGGTGCTGTGCAGAGTCTGGTTGACTTAGCAAGAGAATGGGAATAGTATTGTCACACCGCCTCTCCCTCTCAACATTTGCCATTTCCTGACTAAATAGAGCTATTTGTTTATGCTCAGCTGCGAGAATTTAACAACGAAGAGCATCTGAAAACATCAGCAATTTTGCACAGGCACAGAGCACTCTGTGAGTGACCCTGCCCACAGACGTGTGCTGTCCTGACTGTAGCACAGCTTGCATTTGTCACAGGTGAATGGACTGAATTAGCCAGCAAGAGAGTGAATGTTTCAATTATTTTTTGAAAGGCAAACCAAAAAGAAAATCTTTTCCCTCTTCGTAAGTCCTGAAGGAGAGGTGACTTTGATGCATATGAAGGTATTTTCCTCTGGCTTTGCAAATAAGGGGGCGGAAGCAAAACAGCACATCACACTGTCTTGGCAAAGTTATTTGAAACAAAACTTCAGGGGGGATATTCACCCCCCCCAAAAAAAACTAAGAAGGAATCAGAGTTTCATTTCCATGGGTTTTGATATGATCTTAGGCTTGTTATGCTTCTACACTTTCCTAATATGCTTGTTATGATCTCAGTGGGAGGGACTGGGTGATGCATTTATCTAATTATTTTTTGTCAATAAAAACTCTGGAATCAGATATCGGGTAAGAACCTGAATGATCAGAGAAGTGGCAGAGAAGCAACCAGTGACCTCCTATCTCTGTTGTTCTTCCATCCAAAAGGGCCAAGACCTTCTCTAAGTCCCGCCCTACTACTTCCTGTCTATCCATCTCTCTATCTATTATCTATCTATCTATCTATCTATCTATCTATCTATCTATCTATCTATCTATCCTCAGTCTTCCAAAACCTGTATGGTTAATTTGGTCAGCTAGTAGCCAACTCTGCCCTCTGATTCAAAGCAAACTTTGTTGTTAGAATTCAAAATATCAAACAACTGGGCATATTCTTTGCTGCATAAAATGAAGCAGATACCCACAATTGTGTTCTAATGTGTCATTTGCAAACATATGTTACTTTCAGCTTATGGAACAATAATTATGTGGTACTAGAATAGTTGTAGGGAAGCCTCAATTTATCCACTGACTAGTTAACTCAACTACAAGGGTAGCCAATTTAGTGAGGACATAAACTCTCACAGTGCTGTGAACTATATTTTATAGAATTGTGGAAACATAGTGAAGGTGTGTTGACATTAGAAATGGGGCATAAGTTTAAGCTGAAAATACAACCAAAAAGGGCCATGGAACAAAAGAAGGATTGTGAAGAAGAAGAAATCATCCATGTTCAAGACAATAGTAGAGAACTTCTAAGAAAGAAAATATCTGTCCTGGTTATTTTTTATTTTTATTTTTTTATCAGTTTGTCACAAGCTACACTTAATGGGAAGAGGAACCTCAATCGAGGAAGAAATTATCTCCATAAAATTGCCTACAGGCAAATCTGTAGAATGGGATGAGGGAACAGTGCCATGGGGGCAGGTGGTCCTTGGTTGCATACTGGTTGGGAGGCCTGGGGACTGCACAAAAGGAAGCCTACCTCCACTCATGGGAGGTACTAGTCCCACCTCCATCAACTGGAGGAGGTAAACATGGGCCTGTTTCCAGCCTGCCTTCAGGTGTCCTGCTCTGAGCCACCTGGGGACTGTGCACAGTGGGGCGGGGGTGGGGTACCCATTCAGGCAGACCAGGCTACCCAGAAGAAGAGGAGAGCCACCAGAGTATTGGACAGCTTGTACCCACTGGAAGAGAACCTTGAACTGGTACCCATCAGGTGAGGGGAAGACCCCACTGGCACTGACTGGAAGAAGGGATGGGGAGACAACAGTATAAGAATGTTCATATATCTACAAGGATGACCCAACTAAGAATCTAGGCAGTAGTGGAGAGGCTGCCTTCAATGCCCTTTAACTATAATGAGATTGATGACTATCTTAGTTGCCATCCTAGAGCCTTCAACCAGTAGCTGATGGAAGAAGTAGGCATCCACAGCTAAACACTGAGCCATACTCCTGGAATCCAGTTGTAGAGAGGGAGGAGGGATGAACAAAGAGCCTAGACTGTGCTGGAGAAACCAATAGAATCAGTTAACCTGACTTAATGAGGGCACAGAAACCCTATTCATAAATCTGGGGAGCCAGTATTGGACTGAACTAAGCCCTCTCAATGTGGGTTCCAGCTAGCAGGACTGGGCAGGCTATGGGACCTCTAACAATGAAGCCAGTGTTTATCCCTAGTGCACAAATGGACTTTGGGAGTCCATTCCCTATGGAGGAATACTATTGCAGTCTTGATACACAAAAGAGGATCTAGAAACTCCCCCAAAGTATGTGACAGACTGATGATACCCTATGGAAGGCCTCACTATCCTTAGACAGTGGGTAAGGGGTGGGTTGGGGGGCTTGGTGGTGGGCATGGGAGGATGGAAGGGAGAGGGAAAGGGGATTGATATGTAAAATAAAATGGCTTCTAAAATAAAACAGATAAAAAGAACACATTCAACAACAGAAAGATCAATGTGACACTACCAGCCTAGGGACTCCACACAAGCAAGACATGAACATCCCAACACAGATGAAACAGAAGAAAATGATCCTAAAAACAACTTTATGAAGGTGATAGAGACCCTTAAAGAGGAAATGAGAAAAATCCCTTAAAGAAATGGAAGAAAAAGCAAACAAAAAATTTCAAGAAATGGAGAAAAAAACAAACCAAAAATGGCAAGAAATAAACAAATATCTTAAAGAAAACAAGAAAAGTCAAGAAAAAACAACCAAACAAGTGAAGGAAACAATTCAAACAGTGAAAGGCTTGAAAACTGAAATGGAGACAATAAAAAGAATGCTGGAAATAGAAAAGTTGGGTAAACAATCAGGAACTACAGGTACAAGCATAACCAACAGAATACAAGAGATGGAAGAGAGAATCACAGATGTTGAGATACACTAGGAGAAATAGATTCATAGGCCAATGAAAATCTGAAGCCCAACAAATTCTTAACATAAAATATCCAGGAAATATGGGGGTACCCTCAAAAGGCCAAACCTAAGAATAATAGATATAGAAGAATGTGAAGAAACCCAGCTCAAAAGTGCAGAAAACATATTCAACAAAATCATACAAGAAAACTTTCCAAAACCAAAGAAAGATATGCCAGTGAAGTACAAGAAGCTTACAGAACACCAAATAGAGTGGACCACGAAAATGTCCCCTTGCCACATGATAAAACACCAAACATATAGAATAAAAAAAGAATATTAAGAGAAGCAAAGGAAGAAGGCTAAGTGACAAATAAAGACAAACCTATCAGAATAACACTTGACTTCTCCATCGAAACTCTGAAAGCCGGAATGTCTTGGATAGATATTCCCCCAAAACTAAGAGACCACCAATGCAAGCCAAGACTACTATACCCAGCAAAGCTTTCAATTATTGTAGATGGAGAAAACAACATATTCTATGAAAAACCAGATTCAAAGAATACATATCCACTAATCCAGCCCTACCGAAAGTTCTGGAGGAAAAACTGCAACCCAAGGAAGTTAACACCATTCACAAAAACATAGGCAGTAGATAATCCCACTTTACCAAACACCAAAAGGACAAAAGGGAGGGGATCCACACACAATACCACCACCACCACCAAATCCAAAACAAACAAGAATGAACAATCAATGGTCATTAATATCCCTCAATATTAATGATCTTAACTCTCCTTCAAAAATACACAAGCTAAGAGAATAGATAGAAAGACAGAATCCATCCTTTTTCTGCATACAAGCAACACACCTCAACTTCATAGACAGAATCCATCCTTCTGCTGCATACAAGGAACACACGTCAAATTCAAAAACAGATGGTACCTCAGAGTTAAGTGTTGGGAAAAGATTTTCCAATCAAATTGACCCAAGAAACAAGCTGGTACACTAATCCTAATATCTATCAAATTAGACTTCAAACTAAAATCAATCAAAAGAGATGAAGAAGGTCATTACATATTCATCACAGGAGAAATGCATCAAGATGAAATCTGAATTCTGAACATCTATGCTTCAAATACAAAGGCAACCACATTTGTAAAAGAAACATTACTAAAACTCAAATCACACATAAAATCTCACACACTTATAGTGGGAGACTTCAACATCCCACTCTTACCACTAGACAGTAGCACCAGACAGAAACTTAACAGAGAAACAATGGAACTAACAGAAGGTAAGACCAAACTGGGTTTAACAGACATCTATAGAACACTCCATCCCAACACAAAAGAATATATCATCTTCTCAGTGCCACATGGACCCTCTCTAAAATCGACCACATACTTGGCAACATATCAAACCTCAACAGACACAAAAAAATTGGAATAACCCCCTGCATGTTGTTGGATGACCATGGTTTAAAGTTAGGTTTCAACAACAATGTAAATTGCAGAAATCCTATAAACTCATGGAAATTGAACAATGTGGAATTGCACCATTCCTGGGTCAAGGAACAAATAAAAAAGAAATTAAACTCTTCCTAGAATTCAATAAAAATGAAAACACAACACACCCTAACTTATGGGACGCTTTGAAAACAGAGCTAAGTGGGAAGTTCATAGCACTAAGTGCCCACAAGAAGAAACTGGAGAATAGTTACCCTAGAGAATTAACAGCATAGCTGAAAGTTCTAGAACAAAAGGAAGCAAACTCACCCAGGAGGAGTAGATGTCAGGAAATAATCAAATTGAGGATTGAAATCAATAAAGTAGAAACAAAGAAAGCAATACAAAGAATCAATGTAACAAAGAGGTTGTTCTTCAAGAAAATCAGTAAGATAGACAAACCTTTATCCAAACTCACCAAAAGGCAGAGACAACATGCAAATTAACAAAGTCATAAATTAAAATGGGGACATAACAAGGGACAATGTGGAAATCCAGAGAATCATCAGGTCTTACTTTGAAAACTCCACAAAATTCGAAAATACAAAGAAAATGGACACTTTCCTGGATAGATATCACATACCAAAATGAAATCCAGAACAGATAAGCAATTTAAACAGAGCTATAAACCCTAATGAAATAGAAGTAGTCATCAAAAGTGTCCCAACCAAAAAACACGCAGGGTCAGATGGCCTCAGTACAGAATTCTACCAGAAATTCAAAAACAGCTTATATCAATACTCCTCAAAATTGCCCACACAATAGAAGCAGAAGGGTCATTGTCAAACTCCTTTTGCAAGGCTTCAATTACCTTGGTACCCAAAACACACAGAGATACAACTATGAAAAAGAACTACAGACCAGTATCCCTCATGGACATTGATGCAAAAATACTTAATAAAATACTGGCAAATCGAATTCAAGAACACATTAGAGAAATCATCCACCATGATCAAGTAGGCTTCATTGCAGGGATGCAGGAATGGTTAAACATAGGAAAATCCACCGATGTAATCTACCATATAAACAAAGTTCCAAAGAAATACCACCCATGATCATGTCACTAGATGCTGAAAAAGCCTTTGACAAAATCCAACACCCCTTCATGATAAAGGTCTTGGAGAGATCAAGAATAACAGGAACATCCCTAAACATAGTAAAAGCTATAAACAGTAAACCAACAGCCCACATCAAATTAAATGGAGAGAAACTCGTGTGATTCCTCTAAAATCAGAAAGAAGACAAGACTGTTCACTCTCTCCATATCTCTTCAATATTTTACTTGAAGTTCTATCCAGAGCAATAAGATAACAATTGCACATCAAGCGGATACAAATTGGAAAGGAAGAAGTCAAAGTTTCACTATAGATGATATGATAGTTTACATAAGTAACCTGAAAAACTCTACCAGGGAACACCTACAGCTCATTAACACCTTCATTTACTTAACAAAACTCTTCTCAGGGTCAGGAACCATATATACAGTTTTTAAATTTTTTTTATAAGCTGGGTCATGTACCTTTATGTTTTTGTTTTTATTAAGGATAGATTATTTTCTAATACAATATACCCTGATTATAGTTTTCCCTTTTTCCAGTTCCTCCCTACCTTTCCTCTATTATGGATCCAGTCCCTTTATGTCTTTTATTAGAAAAGAAGAATCTTTTAAGATGTAGCAAGAAATATGACAAAATAAAGTATAATAAGATGGATAAAACACTTTCATAATGAAGTTGGACATTACAGTTGAACAGGAAGAAAATAGTCCTAAGAACAGGCACAAGAGTCAGAGACCCACTTGTTCTCACAATCAGGAGTCCCCTAAAAATACTAATCTAATAGTCATAATGGATACTCAGAAAACATGGGTAGACCCAGGTAGCCACTGTGCTTACTCATTCAGTCTCTGTGAGTTTATGTGTGCACCTTGCTTAATTGACACAGAGGGCCTTGATCTCCTGTTGTCCTCTATCTTCTCTGACTCTTACAAGCTTTCTGCCTCCCCTTACACTGGATTCCCTGGGCCCTGAGGGAAGGAATTTGATGGAGACCTAAATTTAGATTCTCTGTCTCCATAGTTTCTGTCTGTGGTCTCTGTATTTTTTCCCAACTTCTTCAGAAGGAAGCTTCTCTGATGATGACTGGAGAAAATGCCGATCTATGATTACAACAGAATATCATTAGGATTCAATTTTATTGATTTTTTTGTTTTGTTTTGTTTTGGTTTTTGGTTTTTGGTTTTTCAAGACAGGGTTTCTCTGTTTTGCTTTGGGGCCTGTCCTGGAACTCGTTCTGTAGACCAGGCTGGCCTTGAACTCACAGAGATCTCCCTGCCTTTGCCTCCTAGGTGCTAGGATTAAAGGCATGTGTCACTAATGCCCAGTGATTATTATTTTTTAATACCAGTAGTGTTTGATTTTACCTTAGGTCTCTGGGCCATCTAGTCTCCAGTTTTGGTTACCCAAACAATGTCAAGTATGAATTTCTTATTGTGGAGTGGGCCTTATATAAAATACATTTATGTTACAATTTTATTTCCATCTGTTGTCTTTCTTCTGTACTCACTTTTTCAGTCACAAAAGTTGAACATGTACTATGTTCTGGGCACTGTCTTAAATAAAAAAATGGCAGCCACCAACCATTTAGCATCTGTATGTTTCTAGATTGTTGATGTATTATGAGGAAATGTTTTAAGTTCCTGTTGGTATGAGTTCCTGACATGATGGACTATAATGTTGAACTATACACTCAGAGAAACCATTTTTTCTTTTAATGGCTTTTGTCTCTGTATTTTATCACAGCAATAGAAAAATAAGACTCTAAGCATTGATTGAAAATCAATGAGTATTGACTCACATTGTAAGACATTTTGTATACACACACACACACAAACATACACCTCTTTCAAATTCTCTTTAACTCATTTATGTATTAAAATATTTATATTATCCTAAAAAGGAGTTGAGAACCAGAGTAAATGTTGGTGACTCAGTAATAAACACCCATAAACTCACCAACAAAAATAGACATTTAAACAAAGAATTTCATATTTTAACATATGTTAGATTCAACACGTAAGAGTATTGTAGCAAAACCAAGAGTGGGGGAATAACTTTTCCCCCTTCCAATCTATGAGAATGTTCAGCAGGTATCATATTTTAGCATGCCAAATATGCGCTACTTGGAGGACTACAAATCACCTAATGTCTCTCATCACTTCCAGCATGTCATCCACTTCCTGAATTGCAAGACTTGATGTCACCAAGACAGACACAACTTACACTGGCCCTGAACAGAACAACATTTTTGTTGTGTGCAGAAAAAAATAGATCAAGATCACTTTCAGACGTTAGGGTGATCCTGTGACATTGCCTCACAGCAGATTCAGGGGAACCCATGCACTCCTTTCTCTTGTGCTACCAGAAAGAATCCCATTCCTTTCCCATAGGGAGAAGACCCAGCAATATGGCGGATGAAATTATATAATACATATTCATGATCAGAACAACAGGAAAAAAGGCGCACATCAAGCCCAGAAAGGGAAGGGTAATTCCATGGATGTATACATGCCTAGGGCTGATTGTGAGGGCTCTTTATTCAGCAAAGCATTGTTTGTGGCCCAAAGCTGTTCTTTGGTGTTCATGCAAAGTAGCAAGATATGCATGCCTGTTATCACCAATGGGTTAGAAAAAGAGACTTTTAGCTAAAGGTACAGTTTATGTAAAGTTATAGGAGAGTGAAATAGTGGTGTGCTTGTTTACGGGTTTGTATCCAGGACAATTGTTTTTTCCTTAGTTTCCATGTATAAAATCTACAATTGACTTGAAAAATTTATTGAGGAAGAAAATGCTGTTATTACCAACTTTGAACTTCTATTTTCTTCTACTATAGGGACATTGAGGTTGGGTATAGAGTGTAACCTAATTATGTGATATCTTTCAGGGTTTTGGTTTAATAATATGAAGTATATGGCAGGATCAACTATATAGTCATTAACTAATGAAATATTCTGATGCTAGAGTTGGAAAGTGATTATTTAAGGGTCCCTCTTGGTAAAATCTCTACTTTCCTTTGCTGAGATTTGCCTGCTTGAGTCCTCCATTCTATGAACTATCCACCATACTTCTAATAAGTACCCCACTCCCCCAGGTTTTTAATTAATTAATACTATGCTTATTTATTTGTGTGTATATGTATGTTTGTATATGCATCCCACAGCACTCATGTGGAGGCCAGAGGACAACATGTAGGATTCAGTTGTTCTCTTCTCACACAATGTGGTTCTTGGGGATTGAACTTGTGTTATTAGGCTTGGTGACAGGTGTCACTACTCACTGAGCCATCATCTCAGACCCTTTTTTTAGTTTTTTAAAGTGCCAAACATTAGTCTCTGTTAGTTTTATCTCTTCTGGTTCAGAGAAAGCTGACTTATTTCTGATACCACAACAAGCATGGATCTCATATCTCTGCCAGTAGCTTGTCTTCCAAGTTTTATAAGGGCAAAATAAAAACACCGAGATTAGCGGTTTTCAACCTTCCTAATGCCACGACTTTAATGAGTTCCTCATGCTGTGGTGACTCCCAACCATGAAATTATTTTTATTGCTACTTCATAACTGTAATTTTGCTACTGTTATTAATTGTAATGTAAATATCTGTGTTTTCTGATGGTCTTAGGGAACCCCCATGAAGATAAGATAAATCACAATATAATTAACAATCTCTGCATATGGGCCCTTCAACATTTGCTTGTTTGAGGACCCTAGGATTTACTTTTAGACTCAAGTTTCAGCTTTCTTAACATAATAAAGACAGGCAAGAGAAAAAAGAGCTGTTGGTAGTATGTCCTCTTTTAAAATAATAATGTACTTTATTTAATTGAGAGTGAAGATATGCTATGCATATTTGTTAAAAATAGTCTATTTTATACTTAGTGTACTATTTTTTTAATTTTTTTTATTTTAAATAGCTTGTTTTACATGTCAATCCCAGTTCCCTCTCCCTCCCCTCCTCCCCAACTCCCCTTTCCCCCCACACTCCCACCCTATTGCCAAATCCTTCCACATAGGGGATATCAGAGTCTGTCATTTTACTCTGGGTAGGGTCCAGGCACTCCCCTAAGAGTCCAGGCTGAGACAGCATCCCTCTTTGTGCTATAGGCACACGAAGACTGTTTGTATATCAGGGATAGACACTGATCCACAGCTCAGGGCCCCATAGGTTGCCCAGGCCTTCTCGCTGACACTCACATTTGGGGGGTCCAGATCAGTCCCATACTGGCCTCCTCACTGTCAGTCTGGGATCCAAGAGCTCTCCCCTGTTCAGATCAGCTGTCTCTGCTGGTTTTGCCAGCCCATTCTTTGCCGATTTGCTCATCACTCCTCTCTCTCTGTCACTGGGTTCCTTGGGTTCAGTTCAGTGATTAATTGTGTGTTTGCCTCTGCTTCCATCAGTCACAGGATGAAGGCTCCCGGATGGTTATAGACATCAAGTTCATTATCAGGAATGGGCATTCGAGGTGGTCTCTCCACTATTGCTTAGCTTGCCAATTGGTGTTATCCCTTTAGATCACTCGAGGTCGCTCTGGTGCCTGATCTGTATTCGATCCTATGATTCCCTCTTCCCCCTATTCTACCCCCACCCCCTCAACTTCCTGTTCCCCCATGACCAACTCTCTTCCTTTTCACCCCTCTCTTCTTCCCAGGTCCCACTCCCCCCACTCCTCGCCGTGTTCCCCATCCATTCAGAGGATCTTGTCTCCATCCTCTTCTCTTGGGTACTATGCATATATGCATATCTTTTAGGTTCTTTCCTGTTTCCCAGACTCTCTATCAGTGGAAGTGCAAACTGGCACTATCCTGATCCATGTCTAAAATCCATATATGAGTGAGTACATACCATATTTGTCTTTTTGCGACTCGGTTACCTCACTCAGGATGGTTTCTTCCAGTGCTATCCATTTCCCTGCGAATTTCAAGATTCCATTATTTTTTTCTGCTGAGTAATACTCCATTGTGTAAATGTACCACATTTTCTCTATCCACTCTTCAGTTGAGGGGCATCTAGGTTGCTTCCAGGTTCTGGCTATTACAAATAATGCTGCTATGAACATAGTGGAGCAGATGCCCTTGTTGTATGAACTTGCCTCATTTGGATATATGCCTAAGAGTGGAATTGCTGGTTCTTGTGGTAGATTAATTCCCATTTTCCTGAGGAATCTCCATACTGATTTCCAAAGAGGCTGTATGAGTCGGCACTCCCACCAGTAGTGGAGGAGTGTCCCTCGCTCTCCACATCCTCTCCAGCATAAATTGTCTTCGTTGTTTTTGATTTTAGCCATTCTGACAGGAGTAAGATGGTATCTCAGAGTTGTTTTGATTTGCATTTCCCTGATGGCTAAGGATGTTGAGCACTTTCTTAAGTGTCTCTTGGCCATTTTAGCCTCCTCTACTGAGAATTCTCTATTTAGCTCTGTACCCCACCTTTTAATTGGATCCTTTGGTGTTTTGGAGACTTGTTTCTTGAGTTCTTTGTAAATTTTGGAGATTAGCCCTCTGTCAGATGTAGGGTTAGTGAATATCTTTTCCCATTCTGTGGCCTGCCTTTTTGTCTTTTTGACTGTGTCCTTTGCCTTACAGAAGCTTTTTAGTTTCAGAAGGTCCCATTTGTTAATTGTCGATCTCAGTGCCTGTGCCACTGGTGTTATGTTTAGGAAGTGGTCTCCTGTACCAACTCGTTGAAGAGTATCTCCCACTTTCTCTTCTAAAAGTTTCAGTGTGGCTGGATTTATGTTGAGATCTTTGATCCATTTGGACTTAAGTTTTGTACAAGGCGATAAACATGGATCTATCTGCAGTCTTCTGCATACCAGTACCCAGTTATGCCAGCACCATTTGTTGAAGATGCTTTCTGTTTTCCATTGTACAGTTTTAGCTTCTTTGTCAAAAATCAAGTGTTCATAGGTGTGTGAGTTAAAATTAGAGCTTTCGATTCGGTTCCATTGGTCTACCTGCCTATTTTTGTGCCAATACCAAGCTGTTTTCAGGACTATAGCTCTATAATAGAGCTTGAAGTCAGGTATGGTGATGCCTCCTGAAGTTCCTTTATTGTATAGGGATGTTTTAGCTATCCTGGGCCTTTTGTTTTTCCATATCAAGTTGATTAATGTTCTTTCCAGGTCCTTGAAGAATTGTGATGGAATTTTGATAGGGATTGCATTGAATCTGTAGACTGCTTTTGGCAAGATTGCCATTTTTATTATGTTGATCCTACCAATCCAAGAGCATGGGAAATCTTTCCATTTTCTGGTATCTTCTTTGATTTCTTTCTTTAAAGACACAAAGTTCTTGATATACAGGTCTTTAATTTCCTTGGTTAACATTATCCCCAGATATTTGATGCTGTTTTTGGCTATTGTAAAGGGTGATGTTTCTCTGATTTCTTTCTCAGTCACTTCATCATCTGTATATAATAGAGCCACTGATTTTTTTGAGTTTACCTTGTATCCTGCCACATTGCTGAAGGTGTTTATCAGCTCTAGGAGTAACCTTGCGGAGTTTTTTGGGTCACTTATGTAAACTATCATATCATCTGCAAATAGTGAAAGTTTGACTTCTTCTTTTCCTATTTGTATCCCCTTTTGTTGTCTTATTGCTGTAGCTAGAACTTCAAGTACAATATTGAAGAGATATGGAGAGAGTGGACAGCCTTGTCTTGTTCCTGATTTTAGAGGAATTGCTTTGAGTTTCTCTCCATTTAGTTTGATGTTAGCTGTTGGTTTACTGTATGTTGCTTTTATTATATTCAGGTACGTTCCTGTTATCCCTGGTCTCTCTAGGACCTTTATCATGAAGGGGTGCTGGATTTTGTCAAAGGCTTTTTCAGCATCTAGTGAGATGATCATGTGGTTTTTCTTTCGCAGATTGTTAATATGGTGGATTACATTGATAGATTTTCTAATGTCGAACCATCCCTGCATTCCTGGGATGAAGCCTACTTGATCATGGTGGATGATTTTTCTGATGTGTTCTTGAATCCGGAATGCGAGTATTTTATTGAGTATTTTTGCATCAATGTTCATGAGGGAAATTGGTCTATAGTTCTCTTTCTTAGTTGTGTCTTTGTGTGGCTTGGGTATCAAGGTAATTGTAGCCTCGTAGAAAGAGTTTGGCAGTGAGCCTCCTGCTTCTATTGTGTGGAATACTTTGAGGAGTATTGGAATTAGCTCTTCTTTGAATTTCTGGTAGAATTCTGCACTGAAGCCATCTGGGCCTGGGCTTTTTTTATTTGGGAGACTTTTGATGACTGCTTCTATTTCATTAGGGGTTATAGGTCTGTTTAGATTGTTTACCTGTTCTTGATTTAGTTTTGGCAAGTGATATCTATCCAGGAAATTGTCCATTTCCTTTAAATTTTCAAATTTTGTGGAGTACAGATTTTCAAAGTATGCCCTGATGATTCTGTGGATTTCCTCTGAGTTTGTTGTTATGTCCCCTTTTTCATCCCTGATTTTGTTAATTAGCATGCTCTCCCTCTGTCTTTTGGTTAGTTTGGACAGAGGTTTATCTATTTTGTTGATTTTCTCAAAGAATGAACTCTTTGTTTCATTGATTCTTCTCAGTGTTTGTCTGGTTTCTACTTGATTGATTTCAGCCCTCAATTTGATTATTTCCTGGCGTCTGCTCCTCCTGGGAGAGTTTGCTTCTTTTTGTTCTAGAATATTCAGCTGTGCTATTAATTCTCTAGTATGACTGTTCTCCAGTTTTTTCATGTGGGCACTTAGTGCTATAAACTTTCCTCTCAGCACTGCTTTCAAAGTGTCCCATAAGTTTGTGTATATTGTGTCTTCATTCTCATTGAAGTCGAGGAAGTCTTTAATTTCTTTTTTTATTTGTTACTTTACCCAGGGATGGTGCAATTGTGCATTGTTCAATCTCCATGAGTTTGTAGGGTTTCTGCGATTTGTGTTACTGTTGAATTCTAATGTTAATGCATGGTAGTCTGATAAGATACAGGGGGTTATTCCAATTTTTTTGTATCTGTGCAGATTTGCTATGTTTCCTATTATGTGGTCAATTTTAGAGAAGGTTCCATGTGGTGCCGAGAAGAAGGTATATCCCTTTGTATTTGGGTGGAATGTTCTATAGATGTCTGTTAAACCCAGTTGGGTCATAACTTCTATTAGTTCTTTGTTTCTTTGTTAAGTTTCTGTCTGGAGGTCCTGTCTAGTGGTGAGAGCGGAGTGTTGAAGTCTCCTACTATTAGTGCGTGAGATTTTATGTGCATTTTGAGCTTTAGTAATGTTTCTTTCACGAATGTAGGTGCCTTTGTATTTGGGGCATAGATGTTTAAAATTGATACTTCGTCTTGATGTATTTTTCCTTTGATGAATATGAAGTGTCCTTCTTCATCTCTTTTGATTGATTTTAATTTGAAGTCTAATTTGTTAGATATTAGGATTCCTACACCCGCTTGTTTCTTGGGACCGTTTGATTGGAAGATCTTTTCCCAACCCTTTACTCTGAGATAACGTCTGTCTTTGGTGTTGAGATGTGTTTCTTGTATGCAGCAGAAGGAAGGGTTCTGTCTTTGTATCCATTCTGCTAGTCTGTGTCTTTTTATAGGCAAGTTGAGGCCGTTGACATTGAGGGATATTAATGACCATTGATTGGTGATCCTTGCTTGTGCTTGATTTATTGTTAGTGTAGTTATTTTGTGTAGTTTCTCCTCCCTTTTTCTTTTGGTGTTTTGTAAAGTGTCATTATATATTGCCTGTGTCTTTGTGAATGTAGTTATCTTCCTTGGCTCTAGGTTTTCCTTCTAGCATTTTCTGTAGAGCTGGATTCATGGATACATATTGTTTAAATCTGGCTTTGTCATGGAATATTTTGTTTTCTCCATCTATGGTAATTGAAAGCTTTGCTGGATATAGTAGTCTGGGCTGGCATCCTTGTTCCCTAAGCGTTTGTAGGACATCTGTCCAGGATCTTCTGGCTTTCATTGTTTCCATTGAGAAGTCAGGTGTAGTTCGGATAGGTCTGCCTTTGTATGTTACTTGGCCTTTTTCTTTAGCTGCTCTTAATATTTTCTCTTTACTCTGTAGGTTTGATGTTTTGGTTATTATATGGCGAGGTGACTTCTTTTTCTGGTCGAGCCTATTTGGTGTTCTGTAAGATTCTTGTACTTTCATAGGCATATCTTTCTTTAGGTTAGGGAAGTTTTCTTCTATGATTTTGTTGAATATGTTTTCTGTACCTTTAAGTTGAATTTCTTCACCTTCTTCTATACCTATTATTCTCAGGTTTGGCTTCTTCAAGGTGTCCCATATTTCCTGGATATTTTGTGTTAAGGATTTGTTGGTTTTGAGATTTTCTTTGGTTGACGACTCTATATCCTCTAATGAGTCTTCAACACCTGAGATTCTCTCTTCTATCTCTTGTATTCTGTTGGTGATACTTGCATCTGTAGTTCCTGATCGTTTACCCAGCGTTTCTATTTTCAGCATCCCTTCATTCTGTGTTTTCTTTATCGTTTCTATTTCAGCTTTCAATCCTTCAACTGTTTGAGTTGTTTCCTTCATTTTTTTGGTTGTTCTTTCTTGGTGCTCTTTAGATTCTTTGAGAGATTTGTTTATTCCTTGAATTTTTCCCCCATTTCATGGATTTTTTTGTTTGTTTTTTCTTCTATTTCTTTAATGGATTTCCTCGTTTCTTCTTTGAGGGTCTCCATCATCTTCATGAAATAATTTTTAAGGTCTGTCTCCTCTTCTTCGTCTAAGTAGTGCTTTTCGGGTCTTGCTGGTGTTGGATCCCTGGATTCTGGTGGGGTCATGTTGGTGTTTCTATTGCTGAGTCATCTCTTATTCTGTCGTCTTCCCATCTCTTCTTTCAGTGGGTGCTGGTGGGGTCTTTCCGTCTCCACTGGTCTCCTTCCTTCCTGCAGCTGAAGCTGGGGATGCTGAAGCTGGACTCGCTGGGCTTGGGGTCTTGGAGGGGCTGATGTCTTTCCTGTGTGGGCGGGTCTTCTGGATGCCCCCGAAGCTCAAGGGGGATGGGGGAAGGGCGGGCGTTCCCCGCTGGAGACCCAATCTCACCTGAAGCTGGACTCGCTGGGGTTGCTTAGTGTACTATTTTTATCTTGGCTTGGGATAATATGAAAAGATGTAAAAGACTTCGGTGAACTTGCGTTATAATGGTAATATTGGCAAGAGCGGCTTTTCAGGCTAATGTGATTATTACTTATTCT
The DNA here is from genome assembly GCF_017639785.1 of Mesocricetus auratus. Classification (NCBI taxonomy): domain Eukaryota; kingdom Metazoa; phylum Chordata; class Mammalia; order Rodentia; family Cricetidae; genus Mesocricetus; species Mesocricetus auratus. The sequence goes on from NW_024429192.1 coordinate 44,404,443, forward strand.
GTTGTTTCAGTTCTTTGCAATTTCTGGAAAGTCTGTTTCCTTTTTATTGTAGAAAGTATACAAAATAAAACCTTGAAAGGACAAAGTAATTAAATAGAATGAAACTGCATACAAAAGACATTGTAGAAGAGTGTAACTGAGTGTGTTTCAGATAAATATGTTTAAATATATCTAGTATAGTATACTTTTTATATTATATTATTCACCAGTAAGGCTTGTCAGTAATATTCAGCATGTTTAGTTAATTTTGCAATCATGAGTGCTCAATTACAAGTATAGTTTTTTAATAATATCCACCAAAATATTAACACGACAATTAAAACTGAATTAAACTGCATTATTAAACATTTCAGTAAATATTTTCTTGAATAATGCATTCATTAAAATATTTCAACATTTGAAAATTAAACCTGCATGTGCATACATAAGTGTGCATATGTGTGTATGTGTGTATGCGAGGGTGTGTGATGTTGTAGAAAGCATTAACAAGTATAACAGGTCAAATGCATATGCTAGATGAGGAACTGCACTGCTGGTTATGGTCTAAAGCACATTAGTAATATTCAAAGTAATCAAGTCCTTGGTTGATAGACATGTCAGTTGTAGATATAACCTTCAAAATCTTATACCTGAACATATTATTTTTGTTGTTGTTGTTGTAGTATTGGTTTTTGTGACAGGGTTTCTCTGTATTGTTTTGGAGGCTGTCCTGGAACTCGCTCTGTAGACCAGGCTGGCCTCAAACTCATAGAGATCCGCCTGCGTCTGCCTTCCATGTGCTGGGATTAAAGGCATGCGCCACCAACGACTGGCTATACCTGCACATATTCTTAACATACATTAAAAAATAGACAACATAATTCTATTAGAGTTAACTATTACAAACAACCTGTACTAATGTTTTGGTCACATTTATTAATCAATCAACTAATCAAAAAGATCAGCTTTATTTGATTAACTTTTGTTCTAATTGAAACAGAAATTGTCTGTTAAGAAGGAAAAGAACTCCCAAGGGGAGTTGACTAATGAGCTGGGGAAAGGCATATTTTCAAAAACATACCTGATCAATTATTAGTCACATAAGACTAATAAGTTGGCATACAAGATAATGTGTTTCATCATGGTATCTTTATACATATGTAACATTTTACTTTATTTCCCCTCCCCAGTGACTTCTCTCATGTCTTTGCTTCACTTCTAGCTGGTTCTCTTCTGCCCCAGTTAGTCTCCACTGACCCCCATTGTGTCTATTCTATTACCCATGTCCTCCTCCCACTTTCTATGTCACCTTCTTTCCTTCAATAGTCACTTCTATGGGCTCATGAATGCAAACACACACACACACATACTCATTTACGCAACACAGACACACATAGACTTCACATTTATGTTCTGCATATGAGAGACATGCATAGTACTTTTCTTTGAGTCCGGATTATTTGGGTTTATATAGTGGTTTTAAATTCTATTCATTTTCCTACAAATGTCATGATTCCATTTTTATTTATGGCTACATAAAATTTCTTTGTTTATATGAACCTCAGTTTCTTTCAACTGTTGAGTAACCTTCAGACTGATTCCATTTCCTGGGTATTGAGAATAGTGTACACATAACTGTCAATGTATCTCTCTGGTATGGTGACTTAAGTTCTCCTGGCGTAATGCTGAGACTGGTATAGCTAAATCACATGGTAGTTAGACTTTCAGTTTTTAGAGGAACCTGAATAATGATTCCACAGTGATGCACAAGATACATCCCCACTGACAGCTATTAAAGGTGCCTATTTGTCCACACTCTAGCCAGAGTTTATTGTAATTTATCTTTTTGTGATAGCCACTCTGAGAGGGGTGAAAAAAAATCTCAAAGCTATTTTAATTTGTGTTTCCTTTTTTTATTATCTTTTCCCCCTCAATATATGTTTTTATATAATTAGAAACATGCATGCTTCACACATCAATCCCAGCTCCCTCTTCCACCCCTGCTCCCTTGACCCTCCACCAGTCCCCCTTCTAGCCCCCCCACCCAATCCCAACATCATTCCCCACCCATTCCCTCCTTGGGAGGATCTCCAGAGTCTGTTATTTCATCCAGGGTAAGACCTAGGCCCTTCCACATGTGTCCAGGCTGAGAGAGCATCCCTCCATGTGGAATAGGCTCCCAAAGTTCATTCATACACCATGGTAAACATTGATCTATGACCCAAGACCCAAGAGATTTCTGAGGCCTCCTCAGTGACACTACATTCATGGAGTCTGGATCAGTCCCCTGTTGTCCTCTTAGCCATCAGTCCGGGGATTCAAGAGCTCCCCCCTTGTCTGGTCAGCTGTCTTTGTGGGTTTTACCAGCACGGTCTTGACCCCTTTGCTCATCACTCCTCCATCTCTGTCACTGGGTTCCAGGAGTTCAGTTCAGTGTTTAGCTGTGGGTATCTGTCTCTGCTTCCAGCAGTCACTAGATGAAGGTTCTAGGATGCCATATAAGGTAGTCATCAACCTTATCATCAGGGAGGGGCTATTAATGTAGTCTCTCCACTATTGCTTAGTTTGCCAGTTGGTGTTATCCTTGTAGATCTCTGGAAATGCCACTAGTGTCAACACACTCCTCAAACCTATAATGACTCCATCTATTATGGTACCTCTCATCCTGCTATCCTCTATTCTTAACTCGACTCAACCTTCCTGTTCCCTATGCCTTCTTCTTCCCTCCTCTTATTCCCCTCTCTGTTTCCTGGATCCCTCTCCCCTTCCCTGATATTCCCACTCAGCCCAGGAGATACTGCCTCCTTCCACTTCTCTGAGGTACCCTGCATATCTCTTGGGAACCTCCCTGGTTCCCAGACTCACTAGCACTGGGATTGTGGGCTGACACTCCCCTGACCCATATCTAAAATACATATATGAGTGAGTGCATACCATATTTGTCTTTTCGTGACTTGGCTACCTCACTCAGGATGGTTTCTTCTAGTCCCTTCCATTTGCCGGCAAATTTCAAAATTCCATTGTTTGTTTTTTTCTCGCTGAGTAGTATTCCATTGTGTAATACATTTTCTCTTAACCACTCTTCAGTTGTGGGGCATCTATGTTGCTTCCACGTTCTGCCTATTACAAATAATGCTGCTATGAACATAGTGGAACAGATTTCCTTGTTGTATTAATGGGTATCTTTTGGGTATATGCCTAAGAGTGGAATTGCTGGGTCTTGTGGTAGACTGATTCCCATTTTCCTTAGTAATCTCCATACTGATTTCCAAAGTGACTGTACAAGTTTGCACTCCCACCAGCAATGGATGAGTGTTCCCTTTTCTTCACATCTTCTCCAGGATAAACTGTCATTGGTGCTTTTGATTTTAGCCATTCTGACAGGAGTAAGATGATATCTCTGAGATGTTTTGATTTGCATTTCCCTAATGGCTAAGGATGTTGAGCACTTTCTTAATTGTCTCTCAGCTATTTTAGACTCCTATATTGAGAATTCTCTATTTAGTTCAGTCCCCCACTTTTTAATTGGATCCTTTGGTGCTTTGGAGACTAGCTTCTTGAGATCTTTGTAGATTTTGGAGATTAGCCCTCTGTCAGATGTGGGGTTAGTGAATATCTTTTTCCAATCTGTGGCTTGCCTTTTTGTCTTGCTGACTGTGTCCTTTGCCTTACAGAAGCTTGTCAGTTTCAGGAGGTCCCATTTATTGTCGATCTCAGTGTTTGTGGTACTGGTGTTATGTTCAGCAAGCGTTCTCCTATACCAATTTGTTCAAGGGTGCCTCCCACTTTCTCTTCTAATAGGTTTAGTGTGGCTGTATTTATGTTCAGGGCTTTAATCCATTTGGACTTAAGTTTTATGCATGGTGAGTATGTAGGAGTTCCCAGGTAGAGTTTTTTGGGTCAATTATGTAAACTATCATACCATTTGCAAATAGTGAAAGTTTTACCTCTTCCTTTCCAATTCATATCCCCTTGATCTCCTTTTGTTTCTTATTGCTCTAACTAGAACTTCAAGTACAATATTAAAGAGGTTTGGGGAGCTGGAACAGCCTTGTCTTGTTCCTGATTTTAGAGAAATTGCCTTGAATTTTTCTCCATTCAGTTTGCTGTTAGCTGTTGGTTTGCTGTATGTAGCTTTTATGATGTTTTATCCCAGATCTCTCCAAGACCTTTATCATGAATGGGTGTTGGATTTTATCAAAGGCTTTTCCAGCATTTAGTGAGAAGATCATGTGATCTTTGTTTCTCAGCTGTTTTATATGGTGGATTACATTGATAGATTTTCGTATGTTGAACCAACCCTGCATGCCTGGGATGAAGCCTATTTTATCATGGTGGATGAGTTTTCTGATGAATTCTTGGATGTGATTTGCCAGTATTTGATTGAGTATTTTTGCTTCAATGTTCATTAAGGATATTGGTCTGAAGTACTCTTTCTTAGTTTTGTCTTTGTATGGCTTGGGTATCAATGTTATTGAAGTCTTGTAAAAAGAGTTGGCAAAGACCCTTCTGCTTCTTTTGTATGGAATATTTTGAAGAGAACTGGTATAAACTGTTCTCTGAATTTCTGGTAAAATTCTGCACTGAAGGCATCTGGCCCTGGGCTTTGTTTGGTTGGGAGACTTTTGATGACTGCTTCTATTTCCTTGTGTCTCATAGGTCTATTTACATTGCTTATCTGTTCTTGATTTAATTTTGGTAAGTGATATCTATCCAGAAAATTGTCCATTTCCTTTAAATTTTCAAATTTTGTGGAGTATAGCTTTTCAAACTATGACCTGATGATTCTCTGGATTTCCTCACTGTCTATTGTTATTTCTCCCTTTTCATTTTTGATTTTGTTAATTTGCATGTTCATAATCTGCTGTTTGGTAAATCTGGATAAGGTTTGTCTATCTTGTTGATTTTCTCAAAGAACCTACTGTTTGTTACATTGATTCTTTATATTGTTTTCCTAGTTTCTACTTTATTGTTTTCAGCTCTCAATTTAATTATTTCCTGGCATCTGCTCCTCTGGGGTGAGTTTGCTGCCTTTTGTTCTAGACCTTTCAGTTGTGCTGCTAATTCTCTAATGTGAGTATTCTCCAGTTTTTTCTTGTGGGCACATAGTGCTATGAACTTTCCTATTAGCACTGCTTTCAAAGTGTCTCATAAGTTTGGACATGTGTGTCTTCATTCTCACTGAATTCTAAGAAGTCTTTAATTTCTTTTTAAAATTTCTTCTTTCACCCAGGAGTGGTACAATTGCACATTATTCAATTTCCATGAGTTTGCAGGGTGTCTGAGATTTGTGTTGTTGTTGAATTCTAACTTTAAAGCATGGTGGTCTGATGCATGGAGTTATTCCAATTTTTTGTACCTGTTGAGGTTTGCTATGTTGCCAAGTGTGTGTTTGATCTTTGAGAACATTCTGTGTGGTGCTAAGAAGAAGGCATATTCTTTTGTGTTTGGATGGAGTATTCTAAAGATGTCTGTTAAACCCAATTGGGTCATAACTTCTATTAGTTCCTTCGTATCCTTGTTAAGTTTCTCTCTGGTAGTCCTGTCTAGTGATGAGAGTGGGGTGTTGAAATCTCCCACTATAAGTGTGTGAGGTTTTATATGTGATTTAAGTTTTAGCAATGTTTCTTTTATGAACATGGATGCCTTTGTATTTGGGGCATAGATGTTCAGTATAGACACTTCATCTTGGTGGATTTCTCCTGTGATGAGTATGAAGTGACCTCCTTCATCTCTTTTGATTGATTGTAGTTTAAAGTCTAATATTTTAGATGTTAGAATTGCTACCCTGCTTGTTTCTTGGGTTCATTTTATTGGAAAATCTTTTCCCACCCCTTACCTCTGAAGTAATATCTGTCTTTGAAGCTGAGGTGTGTTTCTTATATGCAGTAGAAGGATCAATTCTGTCTTTGATTCTGTTAGCTTGTGTCTTTTTATGGGCGAGTTAAGACTATTAATATTTAGAGATATTAATAACCATTGATCACTCATTCTCGTTTGTTTTTGAATGGTTGTTGATGGTGGAATTGTATGTGGATTTCCACCACTTTTTCTTTTGCCTGTTGGTAAAGTGGTATTGTCTATTGCTTATGTTTTTCTGGTTGTAGTTAACCTCCTTGGGTTGGAATTTTCCTTCTAGAATTTTCTTTAGGGCTCAGTTAGTAGATATTATTGTTTAAATCTGGAATATTTGTTTTTCTCCATCTATATTGATTGAAAGCTTTTCTGGGTATAATAGTTTTGGCTGGCATCCGTGGTCTCAATGTTTATAGAAGATCTATCCAGCACCTTCTAGCTTTCAGAATTTCCATGGAGAAATCAGGTGTAATTCTCATAGGTTTGCCTTTATATGTTACTTGGCGTTTTTCCCTAGCTTCTCTTATTATTCCTTCTTTATTCTGTATGTTTGGGGTCTTGATTATTATATGTGGAGGGTTTTTTTTTGGTCCACTCTATTTGATGTTATTGTATCTATTTCAGATTTCAGCCCTTGCAATGTTTGAATTGTTTCTTGTAATTTTTGCTTTGTCTTTTCTTCCATTTCTTGCATTTTTTGGATTGTTTTTTCTTCCATTTCTTTAAGGGATTTTTTTCATATCCTCTTTGTGGGACTCTATCTTTTTCATGAAGTTATTTTTAATGTCATTGTCTTTTGCTTCATTTGTTTCAGGGTATTCAAGTCTTGCTGGTGTATGGTCTCTGGACTCTGGCCATGTCATGTTGGCTTTTCTGTTGCTCCTTGTGTTTTTATATTGTCTCTTTCTCTTCTTTCTTGCAGTGGGTTCCAGAAAGTATCTTTTCCTCTCCTGGTGGGTGTGGGACCAGGGTTCCCTTCCGGTGGGTGTAGGCAGGTCCAATGTTCTGGTAGCTCTCCATTTCCTGGCCTTGCGGGTGGAGAAATGGACTAGGATGCTGGGGTGCTTTGGATCCCACTGGGATGGATGGGAGCCCAAGTGGTAGATCCCAGGCACTGGCAGGTGGCCCAGAGATGGGCCCTGGTTTACCTAGTCCTGTGGGTAGAGCAGGAGACCAGGATGCTGGGGTTCCTTGGCTCCTGCCGCCGGCATGGGAGATGCAGTGGCAGACCCCAAGCACAGGCAGCACAGGCAGCCGGCCTAGTCCTGAGGGTGGAGCAGAAGCAATTTTTGTTTTCTTGATAGCTAAGGATGTTGAAATGTTTTCAGTCACTAGGCCAGTGTCTTTTTCTGGAGAGATGCAACTTGTCCTAATGCGACAAAAAGGAGACTTTGACTCAAGTCGCATAATCAGCTGACGTTAAATCAACAAACTGCATCACCACAGGAACAAATTGGTGCTCTGTGGATAATGCAACAAGCCTATTGTTCATATTTTTCATAATGCTACACGTGTAACATCAATGATTGTACCTAATGTATCTGTGCAAGTCCACTTTCTAAATGCTTTCCTGAGCAGATCTTGGAACAATTGTAAACTTTATCAAATTGTAAATGTAAATCACATGCGGGTTACCCTTGTAACAGAATGTAAATCACGTGTGGGTTACCCTTGTAACAGACGAAGGCTGGTATAATGTTATGGCCCAGATCTGGTGATGGGTACGGTGATGGAGAGGTGCTATGTCAATGGGGGTCCTGGAAATGGTGGCAGTGGCGGTAGGCATTCTGGCTTTATGCCGAGCTCAAACGTGCCTTGTTCCAGAGGCAAGAGATCCGTAACCAAGTATTGCTTAGCCTAGCCCATGGCAATCCCGATAGCCATGAAGGTTGGTTACAGATGATTTAAAGTTGGGGTGCTCTGATGACTGGCAACCTGTGGGGAAGACCCCTCCCACCTAAGACAGGGGTTCAAGGTCCCCCAAGGACGGGAAAGGGAGGGTGACCCTACTTGACCTAAGCCAGGAGTCCCTCATTTAAAAATAAAAAGGGGTGAATTGTGGGAACACCAGACCTTGAGCAGAGACCCACTTCCCCTTCTGCCTGGGAGTAGGCAGCTGTAAGACAATGTTTACTAAAAACATGTTTACTAAAAACAATACAATGCCTGGGGGCATTAAGTTCCTGGAAAAGGCCTGCCCACAAAAACCACCCTGACCTCGACCTTGTCCAAAGACTAACTGCCTCTTCTGCCACGCCCAGATCAGTTTCTGGGGTCAGAGCAGAACCAGCCAGGGGAGAGGAGAGAGCAGAAGCTTCTCTGGAGGGAGCCTTTCTTAGGAAGTTTTCTTAAACCTTTTTGGAGCCTGCTTAAAGTTTTCTTTACATCGTTAAACGAGTCTCTGTGTTGTCAATCCCCGACACCCTCCGCACGTCCTCGGACACAGGCCGCGCAGCAGACGCGACAGTTTCTTAACTTTATTAGTTCATTTATTAATTGTATGTTTACTCGTGTGTGTGTGTGTGTGTGTGTGTGTGTGTGTGTGTAATTTCTTGCAGTTCTTTATACATCCTTGATGTCAATCCCCTGTCTGATGTGTGGCTAACAAACACTTGGTTTCCTCAGTCTGCTCCCTGTCCCTTCCCTCTAGTGTTGTTTTTATTGCCATATAGAGAAACCTTCAATTTCCTGCACTCCCATTTATCAATTTATTGAATTATTTTCTGTGCTTCTGGAGTTCTGTTCAGAAATTTTTGCCTATGCCTGTATCTTAGAATGCTTAGCTATGCTTTCTTCCAGCGGTTTCAAAAATCTCAGATTTTATATGAGTATTTATTTTCCAATTTGAATTGATTTTTGTTCAAGACAGTTTAATCCCTCTACAAGTGGAAATCCAGTTTTATCAGCACAATTTGTTTAAAATATTGTATTTTCTCCCTTGTATATGTTTTTGATAATTTTGACAAACATTGAATAGCTTTATCTGTGTGAGTTTATTTCTGGAGAATGTCTGTTTTTTGTTCAAGTACCATTTTTTATTACTCTGTTTCTGTAGTGTAATTTGAGCTCTAGTATTGTGATATTTCTGTTATTATCCTTTCCTCTATTGATTGCTTTACTTTTGTCTGCTTCCATGTACATTTTAGGGTTTTGTTCCTAGTTCTGTGCTCAATGTCATTGGGATTTTGATGTAGCTATAATGAATCTGTAGATTGATTTCAATTATATATGCACATATATGTCTATATTTAAAAACGTTGTTTTTGTCAATTCACCAGTATGGGAGATGCCTCCAGTGACTTGCTTCAGTGTCTTAAAATTTCATTGTAAAGATCTTTTACTTCTTTTGTTTAGTTTATTCTACACGTACCTATTTATTTTAAAGCAAATATAAATGAGATTTCCCACCTTTTTTCTTTCTCATCAAGCTAATTTGCATACAGAAAAACTCCCTTTTGGCATGCTGATTTTATATTATACTTTGATGAGCATGTTTATCAAATCTATGAGTTTTCTTGCAGAAATCTTAGAGTTTAGTCATGTGAAAATGGGGATAATTTGAATTTTTCCTTTCATATTTGTATTTCCTCTCTCTCTCTCTGCTCTCTGTCTGTCTCTCTCTCTGTCTCTCTCTCACTCTCTCTCTGTCTCTCTCTCACTCTCTCTCTACCTCTCTCTCTTTCTGTCTCTCTCTTATCTTACTGTTGTAGCAAAGACTTCAGGCACTGTACTGAGTTAGAGTGGAGAGAAAAGACATTCTTGTCTCATCCCAGTTTATTGGAAATTCTCTCTGTTCCTCTGTATTTAGTATAACATTGACTAGAAGTTGGCATATATAACCTTTATTATGTGAAGCTATGCTCTTTCTGTTTCTAGTTTTTCCATGGCTTGTCAGTGTTGGAACCTTCTGTTCTCCAGAGCTCACATTCTTGTCCTTTGTCTCCCAGTGGGTGTAACATGCCAAATAGAGGCTTCTTGACCTGAGGATGTTCCCTGATCTCAGGCCTCTGGGGTAGCTCAATTTTTAATAGTAGATTCCCTTTCAAGATAGTGCATAGCCTCTACCCTATGATTAACATAGCAAGACAAATGGGGTTTCTCTATGTTTTAGTAGAGAAGTCATTGTTTTACCAAAACCCACAGAGCTGCATCGCCAAAACTGTGGTTGGTTTGTTTCCCCGTGTCTTTGTTTCTGCTCATGTCTAGTATCATTCTGCTTCCTGTGAGGATTTGGGAAGCTTTTCTCTATTTCTATCTTTGGGATACTGTCTCTTTTGATTTTGACTTTTGTTCCTGGCTCATATAGAGGCAGCCTCTAGCCCTTCATCTTTCCCAGAAGTTCCAGTAAGTTGTTTTTCTTTCCTTTGCTTTACATATAGGTTCTATTCTAGCTTCTGAGATACAAATACAAAGAGATATGGATGAGATTCTGTAAAAGCTGATGTTCTAGGGGAAGATGTCAGTAAACAATCACTTAAACATATTATCTTGTAAATATAAGCTTTCTTAGGGGTTTATTTTTTAACTTTCAAGGCGTGTGTGTGTGTGTGTGTGTGTGTGTGTGTGTGTTTGCGTTTGTGTTGGGGAGTATGTACACATGATTTCAGGTGCCCACTAAGGCCAGGAGAGAGCATTGCTTTAAGTCCTCTGGGGTTGGAAGTACAGGTGATTATGCACTGTCTGCTTTTGGTTCTGGGAACTGAACTCAAGTACTATGTGAGAACAGTACACACTCTTTCCTGTTGAGATATATCCCCAACCACATTGGTATAAGATCAATGAAGAATAAAAAGGATAAAAAGATAACATAATAGAGGAGAGAGGAGAATGTTGTTTTGGTTATCATGCCACAAGAAGTCTTTCCGAGGCAGTATTATTTGACCATGAAGTGATAGCATTCCAAAAGAAATAATGAAAAAAAAATACTCAAGGCGTTATGACTTCAGTAGAGAAAAAAAAGCAAGGAATAACAGCAGTGATTTTATTTATAGAGTTTTTAGAACTTTTTTATTTTGAGACAAAATTATTATTCTTTTGAGTAGGCATATGACACAACTCTATTTTATATTTGGAAAGTATTGGCATGGCAGCAAAGTGGAGAACACAATGAAGGAGGTAGAAAAAATTTGGGAAGATGAGCTAGGAAGCTAACAAAATAATACAGACAAGAGGTTTATAAACTTAATCCACATTGGGACTGGTGGATGGTGGACAATGGTGACAGTGACAGTGACCTGTTTGTGATTTGGATGTGTCAGAGATGAAAAGACCAATGATGAGCCTGGGTTTTTGCCTTGAGTGACCATGGAAATTGGGAAACTCCTTATCAGGATGAAAAAATTGAAAAATAGCTGTAAAAGGGAGAGAAAAAATAAATAAATAATCAGAATAAATAAATAAATAAATAAATTGAGAGTCTATTGGTTCAATAGTCTACTTATTGTGTAAGTATTGGATTTACAAGTAGAGAGGGAAGGAGAAAGACAAATATATGAGTTTATGGAGAGTTTCTGCAAAAGTATAAATTTGTGACTCTTGGCCATAGAGACATTGTTGTGATTTGAAGGTGGTTAACACTTTCTGAAGCTAAGGATAGAATTTAATTTCTATGATGAGGTAGTACAAGGTGAAGCATTCACGATGTGTCTGGCTTATGCTCTCTTGAGTAGATAAATCCAATCACGCTATTAGTGGATTCAAAGAGAATAGACTAATAAATAATCTCAAAAGTGGATGTGTAAGTTTGAGTAAGTTTTGTATATGTTCCTTGTGTCTTGCCACACTATGTAATGTGATACCTTGAGACTCAGCCAGCAAGAAAATTATCATCAGATGTGGCCTCTTCATCTTCTGTCAGAACTGTGAGCTAACATTTTTCTTCCTAAAATGTGGTCAGTAATATTGAGTTGTTAACAATAGAAACTGGACTCAAACACACAGTTTTCATAATTACATGAGATGAGTTCACCTACTTAGAAAATATAAATGGGGGAAATGCTTAAGAACTGATTCTGGGGGCACTGTGTGATGCTTGAAGTCCAGACAAGACCAAGTGAAACAAATTCACAAAAGGAGAGATAATTTCTAAGGACAATAACTACAGCTTGGTGTTGGTAAGCTAATGATAAGGTGTCAAATCAATTCTGCTATCTGTGTTGTGTTAATGAAGTGCAAAGAAAGGATTTTACAGTTTTAACAGGTTAAACAAAAGAATAACTACTAATATATTGATAAATATTGATTGTACATGATACTGAGTTCTATGAGGACATTTTCTTATCATTTTGTAATGTACACTGAGCATATTCCTCCTCACATCCCTTTACTCTCCTCTCCATGCTAGTCTCTTTTGTTCCTTTATCTCTATCATGTATATATATATATATAATATAATTACACACATATATATTATGTGTTATGTAAACTCTAGAAACCACAAGTGAAAGAAAAATTCAATATTTTTTTCTGAGACTGATGGATTTCACTCTAGTATCATTTATTGCCTGAAAATGACATAACTTGATTCTTCTTTATAGCTGAAATATTCCAACATATATATGAACCACATTTATTTTACTAGAATAACAACATTTTTGACACATGAAATTTATATGAAATTCAAATCATAGCACCAAAGAAAAAAAGTTTTATTGAAACCTAGTTGCTCTCATAAATTTGCATATTGTCTGTGCCTGACATTATGTTACTATAGCCAAATTGCATAGTTGGCACAGAAAAGTCCCTAAAGCCTAAAATATTTACAGAAAAGTTTGCCACTTTCCCTTAATCACCGACAGAAAGACATGTTTCTACCAGGTAGAGGTCATTATAAGTATCAAATTGTGTGAGAAGGTCAGCTTAGAGAACAGAGTTGATTTCTGGATTGACAGGAGAGGTATAATTGCTGGATACTTCTAGAAGGGCTCTCTACATAGTTGGGGTGAAAGCCTCACAGGCAGATTAAGGAGGAAATGGAAATGTAGGCAATGAAGAATAAAGCTCCTTAAGAGTAATACTTTTAATTATTGTTTCATGACACAGTCCATGTATACCATAGTGGTAGAGGACAACAATATTTAATGCGTAGCAAGTTGTATTCTCTTTTTCATTGCCAGTGTAAGTCACAATGATAAAACTGATCTTCAATGAAGGACAGCTATTGAGAAAACTACCAGTTTTAGTTAATTTAGGGTTTGCTTGGTAATTCATTTTTTGTTTTTTATTAATTTATTTTTATATTCCAATCCCAGTTCTCCCTCCCTCCTCTCCTCCCACTCCCTCCACCTCCCACTTACTCCTCAAGAGGGTAAGACCTCCCCTAGGCAGTCTACTAAGTCTGTCCCATCATCTCATTGAGGCAGCACCAAGGAACGTTTCCACCCCGCACACCCTTGTTTTTAGGCTAGGCAAGCTCTCTCCATGTAGAATGGGCACCACTAAGTCAGTTGGTAATACAATTTTTTAAAATTATTAATTAAACCACAAGCAGAATGGGGGAAATATTGGCAAATGTGCATTATCTCTCACTCTTGAAGATAATCAGAAAGAAAGGTAACATCATTCATATAGTAAATGTATTCTATGACCTAATGGTTATAAAAATTCTAGCCAAGAATGGCAAAGTTTTTGATAATAGCTCCCATAGAAGACTCTGACTTAACAAATACCCGAGGACCCTTGGAATCCCACTGTTTCTAATAAGGACTGAGATCATGAACTTGAATATCTGTGGTGTGCAGAGATACTATATTTTAAATACAGCCTTTTGGGAAGAGTATTATAGGATTGAAGTTGTCAGAAGGGATCAACTACCAGATGATGACGCTGGGAGTAGATAATATAGCTTACATCAGCTAGAACTTTATAGTCATCACTGAGTAGTTTCTTTAGTAAGGCACACAACTGAAAATAATCACATTAATTAAGCTCTCATGCATGCACTGATTTTTTTTCTCTCTGTTCTTTACTGTGGATGTGACTATGGCTTCCAATCCCTTGATTTGCCTGCTATGATGGACTGTCACCTTGAATTGGGAGCTAAAGTAAATCGTTTCTTCCTTAAGTTGTTGTTGTCAGGGTATTCTATCACAGCAACGAAAACGAAATGCAGGGTGAGCCACCACTGGGACATTATTTGTAATAGCCAGAACCTGGAAATAACCTAGATGCACCTCAACTGAAGAAAGGGTAAAGAAAGTGGTACATTTATACAATGAAGTACTACTCAGCAGAAAAAAAACCACAATGAAATCTTGAAAATTGTAGGCGAATGGATAGAATTAGAAGAAACCATCCACAGTGAGGTAACCCAGACCCAGAAAGACAATCAGAGTATTTACTCACTCATAAGTGAGTACTTAGAGCAAAGGATAACCAGTCTACAGGCCACAACCCCAGAGAATCTAGGTAACAAAGGACCCTAAGAGAGGCATACATGGATCTGCCTAGGAAAGCAAAAAAGACAAGATCTCCTGAGTAAATTTGAAGTGTGGGGGACATGAGGGAGGGTGGAAGGCGAGAGGAGAACATGGAATGGGAGTGAGGAAAATGTATAGCTCAATAAAAAAAAAGCCAAAAAATGAAATACAGGGTGAGTCTTAGTGTGGAGTTTCACAGTCATCTGACATTTTACTGAGAAGAGGATTTTTCCTTCCTCCCTGGATACAATCTTCACTTTTTTTTCCCTGAGGAAGTGGTCTTCTCCACACGTAAGATTTAACATAAGGCTGATCTTCAGTGGACTCACTCTCCCCTTTCTCACCACTCTCTACATCCAGGGAAAGGAAATATAACCTGCATTTTTACACAAGGTAAAGAACTCCCTTCATTTCAGAACAGAAAAAACAGAAACAAACAACATCAACAAAAAACCCAACAGAAAAAAACAACAAAAACAAACAGCAAGACCCTTTCCTAAGGTAGAAAAGCTTTCCCTGGGGTCCTATATAGAAAAGTTAGATGAAAAGCTAACTGTTGGCCTTTGGATAGCAATGCTACTATTACTACTGTACAAACACCCTTCCTTCTCTTGTGTTTAGAAGCTATTTAAAGTAGGAGAAAATGGGCAAATACAGACTGAAGGTAGGATGGGCAAATAGACAGTTAGGGAAAGCATCATTTTTCTTTTGGAGCCACTATTGTCTATTCGTAGGACATAATATACATTTTCCACCTCCCTTCTTTTTCTTTATAAGTCAATGTGGTTTTAATTTTCATAAGCATGTAGGAAATAACTCTTTGTTATTAATGACAAGTATAATGAGTTATTCAGAAGTAAAAAGTAGCATAGAGTGAATATTGATTATGATATTGTACGTACAAACTAGGTGCCAGTTTCTGAGCTTCAATGATCTTAAAAATAATCTAAGGAGAATTTCAAACATCCTTTTTATTTTTATTTTTTGAGGCATTTCATTTACCACATTATAGGGAGAGATTTTAGGTGATTGTGCCGCTGACCACGCCCACTTTGGGCGTGGCTAGAGGCACATACAGGCATGGTAATAAAAGCGGTGCAGGAGAGACACATGCTCTCTTTTGGGCTTCCAGTCGGATATCTCTTGCCAGTTTCTCTTGTAAGTACTTTCCACAATAAATAGTTACCTATACCCTCATCAAGTATGCGATTTACTTTTACACCACCTAAATGATAACCCTCAGGCAGGACCTGAGCATGTACCACACTTAAACAACAAGTTGCTAGACTACTTGGCACTCAAATATTCTACTCACATTTCAATACCTTTCTCCTGGTCCACTGTACTAGTGTTAAGTTTCAACATTGGCTGGGAACCTGTTGTCAATACAACCAGCAGTTATGTCCTTATAAAATAAATTAGCACACCAATAAATCCAATATCTGGGCGACACAAGGACAAAAGCAGAAATGTCCCCTTTAGTGAAATTGTCTCACAAACACAGGGAAATGGGAGAGTAAAGGAAAAATGATTCAATGGTAAAAATGCTCTGAGCACAGACATTGTCAGTTGGGCAATCATTACTACTATTGATGTGAGTAGGATCTCTGCTGCTTCTGAATGCTATCATCCATAAGATGCTCTGTGAGGTTTATGTCACTGCACCTCAGTGTCTTCCATTCATATAAATTAAGGAAGAGACAGCCCCTGAAAGAAGCTGGTCTGGTTCAATGCAGCTTGAAAACTCATCATGACTTCTCTGGAGATACTGGCTAATGTATTTGAGAGCTATTATAAAATTATTTCAGTTATTGCAAAAATGACCAAAATGACTGAAATATTCTAACCAAACATTCTAAAAATGTATGTAACAAATTTTAACTACCAAAGAACAATAGTCAGTAAGAAACAGGTTTTATTAAATAGTCAAATAAGTTTTCAGACAAATAGGGAGAGTGATTGAGACATCAGTGTTAAATTCAAAGGGGTGTCTGAACAGCTTGGGGATCAGATTAGAAACATCTCAGCCTGTTTTCTTTCAGGTTCAACCATGTTTTAGTAAATGGCAGCACTTCCTTCCTTTAGAAATAATAATCAGCTGTTCATATTTGCTATATTTTCTGAAGTTTTAGCATGCAGGATTAAACATCAGAGTAACAAAAATACTTGTATATTATATCAATCTGCTTTCTTTAAGTGTTTTGCATAGATCTAATAATTTGATGCTTCTGATGGCTGTGACCTAAAAATAGCTCTCATTTGTAAGAGGGCAAAGTAAAATCCAGAAATCATAATGAGTACCCCCACCTTTATGTCCAGGATATGGGCTAGCAACTTTATCATCTTCCAACTCTGTTATCTCTATCTGGCTCTATTTCTCCTACTGTTTCTGTATAGAGAACCTCAATATATTTATATCCTCAGGAATCAAAATACAGTAGAATAGACATAGAACTGGCAATAAAAGAATCATTGTTGTCCCCCTGTCAGTTCTAAAACTTACTCTCTGATGTTGATAGTCGGTTACTCATCTGTGAACTGAGTATGCAGACATGGATAGAGAGAGCTCAGACTCTGACTTTAGTAAGGCTGAGATACTGCAGATGAGAAACAGGTCAGTATGTCAAATAAAAAGAGTTAGGGATGTGGAGTTCATTCTTAGTATTGGGTAGAATTCCTTCTTTTTGGCTCCTTCTATGTTTTACCATATCAAAAGGGTTCAGAGTAAGTTTTCAAGAAGCTAAGGTTGAATTATGAATCTTCTTTCTTCTTTGGAACACTTTCTAGTAGACTGGACTTACGTGGCAATGCAGTAGTATAAAAATACCTCATATCCTAAGAGACTTGAACTTTTGCTGGATCTAACAGTCACAGTTGATAATATACCCCAAGGTTACTTAAGACTTAATACTGCTATCCTACTACATACTAAGTTTTTGTTTGTTTGTTTAACATCCCTTTAAAAGAACAATATAGCCACCAACTTTACTTGCCTTAAGGTTTCCTAGGCAATAAACTTTGACAATCGATGTTAAAGCATAGTTATAATCTCAAGTTATGTACTCTTGCATGCCCCTGACCCAAGTAATGCATAGGTGTTTGTGTGTTGTGATAATCATTTGTTGAAAACAAAATGTTTCTAACAGCAGCCTTATAAAGTGAATATCCCCTATAAATGCTAGAAGTGGCATTCTGATATTGCTTGATAGTGTTTGTCTGTTATCTAGATCAGTTGGAGTCAGTTGGATTTAGTGACTTAATCCCCTGTAAAACTCTGTAAAAGATTTCTGTAAAGTATCCATTATTCCTTCCTCATGTTATGCCTTTTGTTCTGCTAAATAAATAGAGTGCAAAAGCCCAACATAGACTTATTTGCCTATGTAAGATTCTCTTGTTTGCTGTTTCAATATTTTTATTCTAATGACAAAAACCATATAATATAAATAGGATGAAATTGCGTTTTTTTTAATAGCAAGCAAGAAATGACTTCCAAATTAGAACCCTTAGGCTCATTTTTTTGGTGCTAGTTACAAATACATGTGCATACTCTGGGTTCTCTTCAGATCTTATAAATCTTTCGCCTTTTATCAAATACATGTGCAAACACACATGTTTATGTTCATATATATGCAGTGGTCACCACCATCTGTAGATCAATGTTTGGTTGTATTTATTCATTATGCAGATCATGTGCATGCAAGACTGCAAATACACACACACACACACACACACACACACACCTCTAAGTTCATGGACATCATACCTCTCTCTTTCCATCAAGTAGACTCACTCTAACTGGGTACAAGTACCAAGTTCTTGTGTAACTACTCCAGGCTGCAATACAAAAGGAAACTCAATTATACAGCAGGTATTATTAAGCACTTACTGCTATAGAAACTGTGTGGATTTGCAAAGAAATGTAGTACACCTATGTCCTGTAGGACCTTAGCATACATGAAACACTATCAGGCAGCATATAATTAAGTCTTAAAATGCCTGACACATGTTAAATGGAGTGGCAATTTTGGAGTGAATAAAAGAAATGAGAACTAGCAAATCAAATAAAACTCTGAGGGGATGAGACTTGAGCTAGAAAAAGAAAGG
Organism: Mesocricetus auratus; assembly: GCF_017639785.1. Lineage (NCBI taxonomy): Eukaryota > Metazoa > Chordata > Mammalia > Rodentia > Cricetidae > Mesocricetus > Mesocricetus auratus. Next base: position 44,422,799 of record NW_024429192.1, read on the forward strand.
GGAGGGGTATGAAAATGTTTACCTACTTCCCAGATTTCCTTGTCTCACATAAAGCTGTGTGTGTGGTTTCTAGACAGGATGTAAGAAGAAGTCATGATCAGCTTCAGAAGAATGTTTCCATAGTAAAGGACATGTCTTTATCTGTAGCTCTCAGTTTCTTGTTACAATACATGTTACAGATGTAATAGCAAGGTTCCATCAGTCAGCAAGGACAATGAGATTAACTTACCTAAGAAAAATGATAAGAATTTTATGGATAATATGAATAGTAATGAGAGGGCTGTTGAAATGACTTAGTGGGTAAAGATGCTTACGGCCAAACCTGAGCACCTTAGTTTGATCCCTGGAATTCACATGATGAGAAAATCAGACAGTGTAAGTTGTTCTCTGATCTCCATATACATCCAGCTGGCTTCCTCATATACAAATGCAATGAATAGATTTTTAAAATGTTTTGACAATAGTGAGAAAAACATGGAAAACACTTATAGACATAAGTTATACGGAATTATCTAAGTGTATATTGATTTGGATTAGGCTGGGTTCTGATTTGGAGAAATAATGCAATGTTTTTGTGTTCTAACATCTGTAAGTATCAGATGAGCGTCCCGTTAACATTGCAGTTTGTACTAAAAATGTGATCAGACTTGGAAAACCATACCCACCAGATTATGGCATAGCCCACTGTGGACTATCTATGTAGAGTTCCCACCACTTAGACTGGGCAAACACCTAGATATATGTGCTACAGAGAATTAGAGTGTGGAACTGGGCTCTACTGGCTTTTTTAGCCATAGAGGTGTCAACAGCTAAATTCAAGTCCATCCTCACGGTTCAAATCACATCAAGATTAAAGGGGAAAAACATTTGCTTTTCTCTGTGATTCAAGTGTGAGTAGAGTAATACATTAGAGTGTTACATTGAGACATCAGGAACAACTTTCATCTTTCTAATTTATGGGGGAATTGAAGTATGGGTGTCATTCTGGTAGTTAGGCATATCCCTTAGATCTGATTATCCATCTTACTCTTTTTTTAATGCTCTCAGACAAATCCCTTACATCATTGGTGGTATAAGGTGTGGATAAAGAAGAACATGACTAGGACATAGAAGTAATAGTATTTAATGGGAGCAAAGACAGGAAGAACCTTTTTTGGAAATGTGTCATAATGCCTCTTCATGAGTCAATGTAAGGGGCAGTTTGAGGTAACTGGTCAGGAGATATGGCATATAGAAGAACTAGGACCCTTGGTCTACCTCAGCCTGACTAATTTTGTTTCTTTTTGTGTGGTTGTTGATTGTTAGACAGTCTTTTAATTTTTTTTTGAGACAAGATTTCCCTATGTAGCACTGGCTGGCCTGAAACTATGTAGATCAAGTTGACCTTAGACTTGCTGAGGTCTGCCTGCCTCTACTTCCCAAGTGTCAGGATTAAAGGAATGTACCACTACATCTGACATGATGTTGTCTTTTCTATATCAAGCATTAACATGATACTGAATGTTCTTCTTTAGTCAGTGTTAGAGAGGTATGGATGTGTAGAGATGTCCAAAAGGAAAGAGTACCAGTTTTTTTCCATATTTCTTCATGAAAGTCCCTTAATTTGTTTAGACATAGATAAAGACAGGACATCATTTAATAGACACAATATGGGAGCTAGAGTGACCATCTACAGGTTTAGAAAAATAATGAGGACAGGAGTGAATGAACTACAGCTGGCTATAGAGATTGTTGAATTGATTCTGAAATCCAAGGCAGGTCAGCTCTAGCCATCTATGCTCACAAAGTCATACAGAATCACATGTGTAATTGCCAATTTGATGAAATGAGCAGGAAACCAAGACTCTGGCAAAACTGTAGGTGAGTCAGAGGAAGAATTCCAATGGTTTGTCTTCAAGGACCATTAGATCAGTTCTGAGCTAGTGACTCACATTCAACACTCTTTTCTTCAGTATTCATTAGCCTCACTTTCACCAGGTGAGGCTATGATAAACTACATTAAGAAAAGCAAAAAAAGACTACTGTTAGAAAAAATAGGGATGATGCATAGAAACTATAGAAGTGGATGAAGATGGGCTTCAGTAGCACACAACTTACTGTTTTTGTTTTGTGGCTCCATGTGCTTATGAATGGCTGCTTCATTGCCCAAGTTACCATTCTTGAGAGAGAGAAGTTGAGCACTTTTGATCAATGTCTATTTCTGGCATTGACCCAAATGTCAGTGGTGTTTGGGTTTGATAGTAAAAGTTGTTTATTATATTTACAAGGTTTATTCCCAAGGTTGAGCTGTTGTGGTCTAGGCAGACATCATATAAAGTAAATTACTGTATTAATTTTAGATCTCACTGCCTGGCTCCTGTGTATTTTCTGAAAAAGTGATTGTCAGAACATGGTCCAAGAATGGAGTTGTGTGAAGAGATTTCTGTGCTTGTGAGAAAACTCTGAGAAACTAAGGCAAGAGTCTTGTGACCTCAGTTTCTTCAAAAACACAGAATTGTCCATAGATTATGTTTGTGTACCCCCTTGCAGGTGTACCAGACAGAAGTGATTTTACTTCAGATTATCCTTTGCAGTTAGCTATTGTGACTTGTGTATATACCTCTTATGATTATACACTCTACTCATTTGACTCTTTTTAATATTCAGAGTATAAATTGTCTGATGTGCTGAATAAAGTTGGCTATTGCATGAAACATTAGCCTACCTCATTTATTAGCTCCATTCTCCCAGAAGTACCACTTCTATAGCAGTGAACTAGTGATAAATAAAACTAAAAAGAGTTTTCATTTACCTCCTGTATGATCTTCAAATAGTATCTTATAAATACCATTGTTGTAAGTAAGCAGAAAGGATAAGGATGCTTTTATTAATTTAATATTCTTGCTTTGAAAAGTGAATTCTCAACTCTCTGATCTCCCATAGTTAGAATATTTGACTCTTGGTAAATGCAAAGTCAACTGTAAGGGTGAACACTTTTTTTTATAGATGTTTTAAGCAAGGCCTTTGGTGTACACATGTATAGTGCATATGCTTATATCAAATGATCTTTATTACCCAGTGGGAGGAACAGGATCTCTCAGGTGACTTCCCTTCAAGCAGCTTCTCAGGGCACACAGAAAGGAAAATGAAAATTGTCAAGGACATTCAGTCATCTTGAGGGTTGTGTTTACAAGATAATGGTCTGTGTTTGCAGAATATGCATCTTACAAAAGAATTCCTGTGCACTCTTTGGATTGCCTGTGTTTTGTGGAATCTATCCATTTTGATTAGGTAAAATCAGGAAAGTGAATGCAAAGAAAGTATATGCAAGCCTGTTCCTGTTAGCTAGAGTGTTCTAGGATCCGGAAGAGAGCCCTCAGATGATGGTGCAGAGAACCATAATCATAAGACAAGCTGAGAGGGAATCTCGAGGGAGATACTACTTTATTTCTTCAGAAGTTAGCTCTGAAAATTGTCACTTGTAGATCATTTCTGGACATGAGGTCAACAGCTGGGTACATTGAAAAAGTTCCATTAACCAAGATCTTTTATATACGGTATTGGAAAATGAAGATATGGAATAGCTAAAGGCATATAGAGCAATCATTTATGTTGAGGCCAAAAAATATTAAACAAAATAGAGGGATGTTATCCAGTGTCTAAATAAGCAATTAACAGAAAACACTTTTAAAAATTTAATTTACAGCTGGGCGGTGGTGGCACATGACTTTAATCCCAGCACTCGGAAAGCAGAGGCAGGCAGATCTCTGTGAGTTCAAGGCCAGCCTGGTCTATAAGTGCTAGTTCCAGGAGAGCTTCCAAAGCCACAGAGAAACCCTGCCTCGAAAAACAAACAAAAATTAATTCACTTTATTTTTCTTGTATAAAAACCCTAATGTGTTGACCTCATGTTGAGCCTGGGACCTCTGAACAGACTCTGGTGTGGGTTTTTACAATCTGCTCAGTGAATTCATGCTAAGGAGACTTGGTGAACACAGTCTCTTTCCTGGGACTAGTGGTCAGGTAGTTGTAGTTCTTAGAGATGGCATCAAAGGTGGCCTTGGAAAAGCACAGCCCCTGGCTGATGTGTAACAGTCATTAATACCCAGCAGCAGCAGCAGCTTCTTGGACACAGGAGCAGAGATGATGCTAGTGCCTCTGAGGGCAGGGATGAGACCACTGACACAGAGCCATAGTGGCTTGTCACTTTACATGGAACACTGTGGGGATTGTCGATCTGGTCCTCCCAGTAGCCTCTCCGCACAGGGACAATGGGAAGCTTGGCCAAGATGATGACCCTTTGATAGCAGTGGCTGCTTCTTTGGAGCACTTAACACCAAGACCAATGTGATCATTGTAGTTCCCAAGAGTGATAAAAGCCTTGGGCCTGGTCCACTGGCCAGCCCAAGTCTGCTTCTGCACCAGCATGACCTTCATCCTTCAGAGATGTGCTCAAGGGAAAGAAAACAATAATCTCAGATTCCTTAATGCCTTAATGGGCAGGGAGAACAGGTAGATCTCTTCCAGGGACCTGATACTCATGACCTTAACCAGGAGGCCCACCTTGGTGACAGGGATCCACTCCTTGTCTTTGGCTTTATCTCTTCGAGCCATGAGGCCTCTAGCACACCTCAACCAAGACCTTAGCTCCTAAGATCACTGCTGAATCCTCTTCTCAAGCTGGGTTGTCTCTTAATCCTGGGCTTCATCAGCATTGGTGTCATCCCCATTTGGTGGTTTTTTTTGAAGGAGGGGGAGGGAAGAAGAGGAGAGGAGGAGAAGTAAGAGGAGGAGGAGGAGGAAGCAGCAGCAGCAGCCTGAAAATGCTTTTGAAAATAAACTGAGTGCATTCAATTCATTCTATAATAATGGAGGAGGACTTTAGTTGATTCATAGGAAACACCCCCCCTGATCCATATACCCTCTGGAATTATTACAGGTAGAGATTTAAACCATAATTGTTTAAGAAAGAGATTTTTAAAGAAAATGTCCTTTGGATTCTGTCTTGTTTTGCCTTAATTAATTACAAGCAAAAAGTTCTATGAAATATTATAATATTGTATGGAAAATATGGTCCTACTGGGTGATAGATAACTCACAGAAATTGCAGTCAAAATCCACAGTAATGATAAGACACAGGGCAAAGAAGACAATGTACTCAAGGATAACATGGGTGGTAATATGGTAGAAATAAATTTAGACTTCTTACCGAAGGAGTGGGCAGTGAGTGGGTCAGAGGATATACATTTTTCTGAACTCAAAGGGAAGATAAAAAATAGAAGTTTTCTTTGTATTGTTTCATTGACTTAAAATAGTATCTTGATAGTCGTGTTTTTCTGAGCCAGGGTAACATAATTATGTTGACATATTTCCTTTATCTGGTACATCTCTTCAGGAAACTAAATTTATTAAGTGAGATTTATTGTCATATTTTATTGAGAAATTTCTGTGAGTTATTCCAAAACCTTTACCACTTTATTTTTCAGGGACAGAAAATAGTTGAATTTTAAAAAATGACTAATTTCATGTCTTTCCACAATTTCTTTTTATTTTGAGAATCTGGGCATTCTGTTCTCACAATTTTCTTTCCTGTTTTCTTTTGCTTCCTTTGACTCATGTCACAGGGAAACATGCCCTGTTTAACTAAAATGTCTGCCTCTAAATGCATTTAAGAGATTTTATTTTATTTTATCATGTACCAAGGAAATCCGGGACTGATTTCCTCATATCACTTCCCTCCAGAATTCATTCTGACTTCACATCAAATTTGTTGTTGGTCCAACAGGTCCCCGGGAGTAGGAAAGCTGTGCCCTGTTCCCATGTATTTGGAAAGTCATGCTTCTTAGAAATGAACAGCTGATTGTGTTTAGTGGACTATTCAGAATAGCTGTTTTACAGAAAGGTTCTGCATGGGATTACCAGCTACTCAGTATTCTGAGTACTTTCACTTTTCTTGTCATAAAATGTCTATCAGGACCTATTTTATGGGAAGGTTTTAGCCAGGAGGTTCATGGTACTATGCTTTATCCACTTCAAACATCAGTGAATTTGAGACAACTTCATGAAAAGAATTCTAGGAGAGGCATAACCCGACAGAATGTGTGGTCAGGTTGGTAAGCCAGGGAACCAAAAGCTCTGTGTGATGTTGTCCATGTGGGTTCCCTTTCCAGATGTGGGGCCTATAGTAACCTATTTGAACCTCTGTCTGCTCCCCTAGATGTTCCCTGATGGGTGCTAATTATATTTTCTCAGAGGTAGTAACTAGTATAACCGAGATGGGCCAGGACTCAGCCAGTCACAGGCATGCATATCCACGCCATCTGCAGCAGGCAGTCCCACACAACATAGGCCAACTGTTTAAAGAGAAAATAGATGAGCTGCTGGCCAGCATTTCATTTATCACCCTCGAGACAGCCCAAGGCAGCTGTTGCCATTTCACTTGTTTGCCTGACAGCTCAGGTGTTTGAAGGGTTTGGCCACTGCATCTCTCTGGCCCTCAGCTCTGATTTTCTTTTAGGCATCTTCATGGCAGTGTCTTCATGACTTTTGGTTTTTAAGCACATTGAGACTTGATGTCAGTATTTACTTGCAAGAGGATCTATGGCTTACAAAGTTGTCTTGTCAGATGTGAGCAGAAACAGTTCTAAACATCCCACCTGCTAACCTTGGTGGAAATAAATCAAACCCTTTAAAAGACTTGTCATGCAGGCTTCTATTCCCAGATTGGTGTTGAGGAGGGAGCTTCTCAAGTTTAAGCTTTCATGGTCAACTTAAAATATGTGTGAAAGGCCTTTTTTTTTTAACAAAATGAGTCCTGTGATATAGCTTGGTGATGAAGCACTTACCTGCGTTATATGAGACCCTAAGATCAACATCCAGATATTTAAAACAGGAAAGAAAGACGAAAAACCATCCTGTATCTCTGAAGTTTGCAGTTGTAAAACAATTAGTTCTAGCCTTTATTCAACAAGAAGATATATGTGTTTGGTCAAGTAACAGATAAACTTTGTTTCTGAGATTCAGTCAAAGCATACATCATGTGTAGGGGAGTGTATTTTCATAGAGGGCTAACAGTTGAGTCTTATAGGTCATAGCATTATGCTGTACTTATGTATTTGCTTGAAATATTCTGTAATAAAATATTTTGTGAATACTACTCAGCATACTTATCAGCAGACATAAGAGAGTGGTTGGAGGTGAGTATGGGCAACAGCATGCTGCAAATACTAAGAGCCCTGGTAACAGAAACAGAAGTCCACACACCCAGGCAAGCCTATCTCAGTCAAACGCAAATGCTGAATTAGCCCTGTAAGTCTCCCACTCATATGGTTTTTCTAACTTATGAAATTTGAAAACTACAGGTTGCACAGGTAATTGGTGTTGACATTCTTATGTTCTTTTAAGTGGGTGAAAAGATTGTTCCTAGTTGGGCTGAGGACTTGTTTGCTACAAAGCCCTGCAGACTCTACAACAACCTCTCCTCCACCTACAGTATAGAATTTGTAGCAAATTGCATTCCTATAACCCAGGGTAGGGTTCTGGTCCTGCCACCTCAGTTGAGACCCTTTTGTGCAGCCATACTTCTCACTCAGAATAGAACTCAGAAGGGTGTCCTTCTTCTGCACCTGGGATCGACAGGAAGCATGGAGATGAGAGCTCTGTCCTGAGGTCATTCCTCTTTCTAGCTATTGTCAAAATACTAGACTGGTGTGTAGGAAGGAGAGGAAAAGAAAATGTCAGAGGAGAAAATTTTATGGGCTAAAGACACAAAGACCACTCAACATGGACAAAGTCTGAATGGAGAGACCTGTAGTCTATTATTTGATCCCCAGCTTCTAATAGTTGCCTGTGCCTCAAGCTAATGAGGGCTCCATTATCCCGTTGTATATAAGCTCCACTTGTCCAGAAAGTTCTGGGTGCTTTCTTGTCTGTCAGAATCAGTGGCTTCAGCCTCATCATGCTGAGTCTGCATAGGCTTTGGTCTGTCTAACTATATCCCTGCCCAGATACTTCAGGGTACTCATTAAACTTAGCCCTCCACCAACACTCCTCCAGAGAACAGTGGCCCACACAATGGAGTCCCTCCCCTTATGGAAATTGTATTGTAGATTTAGAGAGTTTCTCTGAACCTATAAATAAATAATAGAACATTGGGTTTGGAGAAATGGCTCACTTGTTACTATTGCAGAGGATCCAGGTTCAGTTCCCAGTACTCAGGATAGCTCACAACTGTTTCTAATTTCAGCTTGATGGCATCTAGTTCCCCCTTCTGGTCTACTCAGGCACTGCATGCATCTGATGCAAAGACACATGCAAACACAGCACCAATACACATACAATAAAAACAAATCTTTTAAAAAATGTTAAACAATACAACATCGGTATTATAACATGTATCAAAAATGAAATCAGCTAAAGAAAAAGGAGCTTAGAGTTTGATGAGTCTTTGAGTTTGTGTCTTTGAAGAAATATTTAAATAGAAACCTAAGGTGAGAGGAAGAAAAAAACTAGTTAGTTGAAAACATGGAGTTGGTACAAAGGCCCCGAGACAGAAATATACTCAGAGTCAAGGAATAGCAATTAGACAACCATGGTTGAATTATCCTGGTCAAGAGACAATGCGGCAAGAGGAAAAGATGGAGTAGATGTCGGGTGGTAGATTGTGAAGGCCTGAGAGAACATGCAAAGACTTTGACACATAGTTACAGCCATGTAAATTGAAGGTAGAACTCATGAAATTGCAACTGCAGTTGTTTTGTGATAAATCTCAAAGTAAGATTATTATAAACAGTTTTGTGCTTTAGAACTAGGTAGGTAGGCATGTTGGTTCTCATTTTCTAGCTTGTCTTTACTGTGTCTTTCTTCCACTTCCTAGAAATTTGTATTCTACCCTCTCCCATGAGATGATTCTTTTCCTTTAGCAGAATGGCCCCACGTTTATCTCTTCAAGCAGGTGGCAGGATTTCCCTTTTCTGGAGGGGTTAATAGCATTTCACTTTTTGTATATACCACAGTGTCTTTATCCGTTAACTCATGAACATTTGGGTTGTTCCACATCCAGGCTATTGTAAGTCATGCTACACTGACCATAGGAGTACAGATAACAGTCATTAAAGATTGTTTTGTTGTATCTTTTGCTCAAGTTTGTACCTTTCTAATAAGGTATTGCTAAGTCACTTTTGGCTGGAAAACCTCACAGGAGGTGCTGGTCACTAGTCCAATGTGGCTACTTCAAAACTCCTTGTTTTCCAGAATTTGTGCTTTAAAATATCTTTTTCATTTCTTTTTCCTTCCTTCTTTCTTTTTTTATAAATCCTTATTATAGTTTTCCCTCTCTCTGCTTCTCCTAGTTCCTCCCCACCTCCCTTCCTATCCAGATCTACTCCCTTTATGTCTTTCATTAGAAAAGAACAGGATTCTAAGTGGCAATAACCAAACACAACAAAATAATATATAATAAGATAAAACAAAAACTCTTACACTGAAGTTGAGCAGGGAAAACCAACAGGAGGAAAAGAATCCCAAGAGAAGTTACAAGTATCAGATACTCACTTATTCCCACATTAAGACATTCCATAAAAATAATAAACTGAAAACTGTGATATATATGCAGAGGTCATGGTGCAGAACTGTGTGATCCTTGTCCATACTTCTTCAGCTTCAGTGAGCTAGTATGAATTTTCTCTGTTGATTCAAAGGGACTTGTTCTCCTGGTCCTCCCTCACCTCCAGCTCTTACACTCTTTCTGTCTCCTCTCCCATGGGGTTTCCTGAGCTGGGGTGGGGAGAGCAGATTTGGTGGAGACATTCAAATTAAAGCTGTATGTTCCCAGGTCTCACTCTCTGTATAATATGTGTCTTTGGGTCTCTGTATTTGTCCCCATCTGCTGCAGGAGGGAGCATCTCTATTGATGGTTGAGCAAGGCACTGATCTATGAGTACCACAGAATGTCATCAGGAGTCATTTAACTGTTACTTTTGGTTTGTTTTCAACAAGTAGTATTCGGTTTTACTCTAGGTCACTGGGCTATCTAGTCTCTGGTTCTTGGTCACCCATCTTGTGTGTCATAAGACGAATCAGACAGTGGCTGGTTACTCCTACAAGCTTTCCGCCATTGTTACCCTAGCATGTTTTGCAGGCAGGAGGATTGTAGATCAAAGGTTTTGTGATTGGGTTGGTGTTTATGTTTCTCTTATGGTAGCCTGCACAGTACCTTCCCATACCAAAGACACTAGAAGATAAGGGTGAAGGTTCTATGTCGGCATCAGCTCCATCTCTCCATTACAATGAGTTAGTTGTATGGGTGTTGTCTTCACAGTGGGGTCTAGCTATCAGGTTTAAGAGAGCAATCCATTATCTTGGAAACAGTCTGGGATGTTTGGAGAGTGCGTTGAAATTTTAGAGAAAACACTTTTCCCTTGAGGTACTGTCAACACCATAGTTTCCAATTTCACTGAACTTTATCTTTAAAGAAGCCCAGAAAACGATGTGGAAAGTTCTCATCCACAAGTGCATAAGTCTGCCGTAGCCAGATCTGGCCACTAGATGGTGGCTATATTTCAGTATAGTAAAACAACTGTTTTCTAGTTGACAAGCAGCAAACAATAACACACTAAAGATACACAAAATACATGTGCATCTAAATTGTTTTAATTGAAAATATCAGCTAAATAAAAAGGGACATGAAGGCCCCCTACCCTGAAGTTGGTTTTTATTGTATCGCATCCTCTCTTCTTGGGACTTCTAGATTCTCTGTTGTAAGACAGGATGCTCACTTATGTAAGCCGGATGCCCAAGGTCATGACTGTGGCTGCAGAACAGCTTTTCACCACCTCTCTCCTCACTCACCCACTGCTGTTCATCACCTGAGAGTCTTTCACCACCTCTGCGTTGCCAGGAATTGCATCAGTCTCATCATGGTGTCCCTGCATTTTGACTATGATAACACACATATCAAAAGACATTAAAATTGTCTTGCAAAGAAAACTCAGGTTCTGAGTTCCTGCCTACAAACACTGTTGAGAGAAGCCTTTCCGCCAGCCTGGTCCCAGAGCCGCATCAGTCCCAAATAAACACACAGGAGGCTATATTACTTATGAAGCTGTTGGCCTTGCTTGTTTCTTACTGGCTAGCTCTGACTTAAGTATTTACCCCATAATTGTTAATCTAAGTATTTCTCTTATCGGAGAATAGGGTCTGGATTTCTTACCCCTATGGCAGCTACATGATGACTCCCTGTGTTTCTCCTCCCCAGAGTCCTGCTCGACTCCTAGTCCCACTTATCTTACTTCCCTATTGGCCAACAGTGCTTTATTCAACAACCAATAAGAGACAGATTTACAGAATGGCCTCTCCCATTAAACCATAGACTAGACAAGAGTGACCTCTGATTCCCTCCCTATCTTTATTTTTTATTTTTATTTTTTTGAGATAGGGTTCCTTTGTGTAGACCTAGGCTGTCCTGGAACTTGCTCTGTAGACCAGGCTGGCCTCAAACTCTCAGAGATCCACCTGCCTCTGTCTCTCAAGTACCAGGACTAAAGGTGTGTGCCACCACTGCCCAGCTTCCCATCTTTACTGGTTGCAGAAAAGCCCCCCTACCTTCTTCCTACTCCTACTTCTGACCATGGATATTCTTATGTGGGGAAAGACAGAAGATGTTTCCCAGAGAATCTCAATACCAGGAAGCATCCACTCCTTGAAGGGTGAAATTTTGGGTTCAGATGAAGAGGAGCAGGAGCAAATGCCCAGATCCCAGGAGCCTCACACGGACTCACCCTCCTGTAATGCTGGCACAGAGGGAGAGCCATCTTCAGAACAGAAACCCAGAGGACTACCCGAGGCCAGGAAGCTTCATGGTTCCCACACTCATGTCTTGTTCTAGTGACTGGCACTCTCCACATATTCCAAGGGTGCTCTTGAGATGACCAGATCCCCATGGTTCCTTTGTGGGCAGACAGCCACTTTTACTTAGTGTGACATCTACAACTTACACCAGTATTTTGGGTAAATGGCACACGCATGAGCTTGTTATCTGTGGTTACGGGCAGAAACTCAGAACTTGAGTTTTCTTTGCAAGACGTTTTAAACGTCTTTTGATGGAAATGTGTGCATAATGATCCGTGCCTTCCATGAAGTATGTCATCCAGTCTGAAACCATTCTGTGTTGTGTTATTAGTTCAAATGAAAGAGACAGGAAAGCAAGAGGTTAAAATTCCATTCTCCTCTTATGGCCAGGAAAAAAATTATATATTTCTACCCCCTAGTCATGCATGTGCATTTGTCTGGCAAGAGATAACAGAAGAGTGTGGCTTTCATTTATATTTCAATTTTATTATAACAGACTTTGAACTCTTTAGAGACGGGAGACATTCTTTGGGGTCTCAAATATTCCTTTAAATATGTGAATCACCTCTGCTACCCAGCGGTGCCTGCTGTGCAGGAGGTGATTGAAACCATCCTATGCCGTCTCCCACATCAACCTTGGGAACAGTCACATTGTGCTGTTTCCCACGGGCTCCTCCCTGCTTCACTCACTCTATGTGCAAACCTATCTCAGAAGATAAACTTAAAAATAATAGCTCTTTCTATGTGGATGAAGGTTCATGTCTTTAAAATATTTGTTTTATTTTTAAATTAAGTTACTTGCATTGGTGTGTGTTCTCACATATGTGGGGGGAATGAGCAGGGGTCAGAAGCGAGTGTCAACCCCCTTGGAGCTAACGTCATAGCTACGTCAGATGCTGGGAACGGAACTCCAGAGAGCATCAAGAGTGTTTAACCTCTAAGACTTCACTCCAGCCCCCACAGCGTTTCAAATTTTAAAACACTGCATAGACTTTTATGAACAGTACCAATAGATTTGCTGTGTGGATGAGAGAGCCGAAACTTGGAGACAGATTTACTCGAAGTTAGTTCCAGGAACAGTGTAAGCAGTGGGACTGGCTTCAGATTATAGTTTTCTGAGTATTGAACTCTTTCTTAGCCATACCATTGTTGAGGAAATATCAGTTCGTCACAAGTGGTGGCTTTGGGGTAGGAGACAGTTTTATTAGGCAGAGGTGGACCGGCATGCTAATAACCAAATCTGCTAGTAGCCTTTTCCTCTCTGAGACATAGAGTGGCCCCTTCACTATCAGCCAGCTCTGCTCCACACCTCTGGCAACTGTCAACAAGAACAGGGGCATAGGTGTTATCTTTCTTTAGGGGAGTCTCAATAATTAGCTATTGCCCTGGGAAAAGGGCAATGCTGTGTCAAAAGACAGTACCAGCTTTGATTTCTCTGTGAAGCTTCAGGAACAGTCCTGGTGCCAGCTTTTAATCTAAAGATTAGTTAGCGGGTCTGCTCTTCTGCTGAAATACATGTTCTGATGGGAGACTAGTACCAACGCATATTAAGAATTTTTATGTCTTATTAAAGGTTGTTCATTGGTATTTGGAGGATTCTACAACAGCCTTCAACATTATTACCAGGCAAATTCTAAATTTACTCAGAGAGAAATAATATTATGAAAAGAGTCTTCAAAATCATAAGGGATTGTACAGCGTAAGGAATATCATTGCCACTAATAAGGCTGTGACTCACCTTTCTTTATTATTGTATTTTAGACCCTGAGTCAGATATGTGTGTATGCATATGAGAACGGGTGCCTATGGGGGCCAGAGGTGTCAGATAGTGTGGAGCTGGAGTTACAGGTGGTTGTAAGCCACCTGACAAAGGTGCTGGGAATTGAACTCAGGTCCCCTGGAAGAGCGATACTTGCTCTTAATCACTGAGATACCCTAGATCTAGTATTTTTGTTTGTTTGTTTGTTTTATTTTTTGAGGTAGGGTTTCTCTGTGAAGCTTTGGAGCTTGTCCTGGAACTTGCTCTGTAGACCAGGTTGGCCTCAAATTCACAGATGTCTCCCTCTGCCTCCGGAGGGATTAAAGGTATGTGCTACCACCACTCAGTAAGACAGCAATCTAAAGGATATATATATATATATATATGTATATATGTGTGTATTATATCCTTTTATTTATATATAAATAAAATCTCAAAAGCACTGAACTGTACAAATTCTGAGATACAGCATTAGGTATAAAGTGACAGTCTAAGACACAGTGTCAGTGCTTCCTGAATCATGATGTGGCCTCCAGGAAGCTGTAGATGTGCTGACTTAGTGCCATCTACATGTAGGGTTAAGGCAGAGACACCAAGATTGCAATCAAGAAGACTCCGGGATACAAACACATGTTAAGATAAAGACAGAAATAGAACAGGGCTTGAAGCACAAATATCTAAACTGGGCCAGAGGGTAAGACCAGTTCTTGGGAATAAGAGGGAGCCCAGCTGGCATCAAGGTGGAGGGACAGTGTAAAGACAAAGATCCAGGACCCCCCAAACTCCACACACACACCAGGTCCCCTTACCTTCTGTCGGATCACTCATTTCCACTTCAAAGCAATCTCTGTTATGTGGAGATACAGACTTCAATAATGATTCTAGAGTTCAAAGCTGTAAGGGAGGTGCAATACAGTTGAAAGAAGTCTAAGCACCATCTAATAGCATCGTTCATAAGTTCACTTATCTTTCAAGCACTGTGCTTTTATGATTGGAAATTCTTTTTAAAGATGAATTACATCTAAGTAGTTCAGTGCCACATCCTCTGCATGTCTATGTGCTTGTATGTAGGGAGTAATAAGTCATTTGTAAAACAAATACCTAATTCTTTAAGACAGGTCAGGGAGACTTTAAGTTCCTTATTTAATCTCACCTTGTTTTTGCAGTCCTGAATTGATCTCAGGGCCTTGGACTTTATACACAAGTGCTCTGTCCCTGACATACAGCCCCATCTCTCATTTTCACATTTTGTCTTTGGAGACAGATTCTCTCTAAGATTCCCAAGCTGGCTTTGAGCTTTTTATTTCCTTCAAGTGGTTGGTATTAGAGACATGTACCTTCACAGCTCAGGCAAAAGCCAAACCCGGTAGCTGGTCAAGAAACAAACAGATAACAACACTCAGTGAAAATGTTTATGCAGTGGTCCTTGCCCTTCAGGCGGAAAGGACATTCATTAACAGAGAAGCTTTATATCCTTAGCTGTGATCATTGACTGGACACATTCATCTCCATCCACCAATGCCCTGAACATAAGGACATTGAGGACTGTCATTGGATGGGGGAACACAGGAGGGAAAGCCTTTGCTAGGAGCTTCTTCCCTGGAGAAGGCAGATGAACCCTAGATGCAGTCTCACAAAGGTGTCCCCTTATAGGGGAGTGGAGGAATCATGGGCTTTGGGGCTACTTCCAATTGCTACTCTCTTATAATGTTTGTCCTTTTAAAATGACATTTTTTCCCTCTGTAGATGTGCTTATCAATTCTTCATGGTTGGTATTGATTTAACTGCACAGAAAAGTTTTCCCCAAGTCTTCGAATGTGATGAAGCCAAAAGAAATAAGACAGGCTAAAATAAACTTGGTTTTTATTTCTATCTTTGCTGACTTACTTTTTATATATCCCTGATACCAGATCTGATAGCAGTCTTTCATACATGGATATATTTATATAGTAAAGTTCACATGCAGAGAGAGAGAGAAAGACTCAGAGTTTTTGTCTATCAGATATCGGTTTCTGATAAATTTTGAAAAAGCATTCATTAAAAGGTTTGGGAAAACAAAGTGCCATCAATGATTTTTTACAAGATGAAGAGATAGATGTTTACAATTTAAAAAGTCCTCTTTCACATATTAATTCTCTAATTTATGCTTCATTTGAGGTTTCTTTCCAGATGCACTTGTGCAATACACAATTATTCAAACAGTGCCAGTAACTGTGAACATAATAAAAGTCTAATAGCATGGCTTCATTATTGACTTATTTCTCATAAAGAATGCATCATTAATTCTAAAATTATTATGTACAAGTCAAAGTGCCAAATGAAAATAAGACAGAACTAATGTTGATATCAGTCTAAAATGTTTTAGAGATATTTTTGTTGCTGGTTATTGAACACAGAGACTCACACATGCTAGGGATTTAACGCAAAAACTCATTCACATGTATACTGGAGATAGAATTCAGAGACCCACACATGCTATGGTAGAAGCCAGAAATTCATCATTTTGGGGCGTGGTACCCAAAGCTTTGTATATGATAAGGTAAGCACTTTACTATGTCTCATACCTCAGCCTGGAACTACTTTTCCTGAAGATGAGAACTAATTTAATCTGGATGTTAATAAGCAAGCAGAATAGGACATTTCAGTGCTTCCTCTCCTATAAAACTGTCAATCAGGATAATTCTACACTTGAAAACACATTCACAAGAGTTGAGACGTCTACATGATGGGCTGCGCCATCTGGGTATAAAATAGGGAAAAGAAAAGGCACACTGGAGCAATAGAAAAGTAGTTTCACACTATTCAGCATGTCTTTCCCAAGCCTTGCAACTGAGTGTGGAGAAAGATAATAACCATGTGAGGATGACATGTGAAATGAGAATCCAACTTTGGCATGGATCCTGGTACAGGGTCTGCTTCAAGAAACTGTGATTTAAGCCATACCATGGACACATGCTATAGGTGGAACATGACCTTAGACTTGCTCATGTGGCAGGCAGGGCTCCATGAATCCAAAGTTAAGGTCTTCTTCAGATCCCTGTAGCTCTAGGTGTCAGTCTAGCTTTTGATAGAGTTGGGTCACAAGTTCATCTGTATGTAATCAGAAGCAATCTATTTCAGTATAGGACAATTGTTCAGATTAAGGATCAGGGTTGACATCAAATTGGTCGCCATGGAGCTATGATTGATGGTGGCCCCTGAAAATATAAGCTATAAGCCCACACCATTTATACTAGGTTCCAGGTCCACCTCCGCGCCCAACTGACAAAGCTATATATATATATATATATATATATATATATATATATATATATTAGTAGTACCAAGGTTTTGATCCATCTACCTGTTGAGATACCAGACTAGACAGATACCGGAGTAGACTGTCTGAGAGCTTTGGAAAGAAGCTTATCTATGGACCCCGTGTGCTAGCAGAGAGGGAGGAGTGGTGAGTAAAGGGGATAATACTGGGCTGGTGAAACTCACAGAAACTGCTGACTTGAACAAATGGGAGCTCATGGACCCCAGACTGATGGCTGAGAGGCCAGCGTGGGACTGATCCAGACCCCCTAAATTTGGGTATCAGTGAAGAGGCCTCAGTAATCCATGGGGCCTTAGATAGTAGATCTGTATTTACCCCTGGCATACAAATGGACTTTGGGAGCCCATTCCACATGGAGGGATGCTCTCTCAGCCTGGACACATGAGGGAGGGCCTAGGCCCTGCCCAGGATGATATGACAGACTTTGGAGATCCCCCATGGAGGGCCTCACCCTCCTTGGGGAGCAGAGTGGGGATTGGCAAATACCAATATAAATAATTGCTCAAACTAATATGTTAACTTTAAGTGCTGGCATAAACTGTAGACTGCCATACTTTGAATGCAAACTTCAATGAAGTTAGTTCAAGTGCACACAGAGAACTAAGCTGGTTTCCTAGAGCTAGTTTGCATGTAATCATTTCATGTGATCTTCTTTTTGCTTTGAGTTGAGGCTGATGTCCACAGAACTCTTTCTTTTTTTTTTAACTTTTAAGAAATAGTTTTATTATTTTTCTTTTCTTTTTCTTTTTATTAATATTTTTTCCATTTTAAATTTAGATAAGAAACAAGGTTGCTTCACAAGTCAGTACGAGGTCCCTCTCCCTTTCCCTCCCCTCCTCCCGTGCCCCACAGAACTCTTTCTTAACTTCAAACACTGCATATCAGCTCAAACGAGTGCATCCAAATTCTAAATTGAATTTGGAGTTTTTAAGGAAACCAAGTTAAAAACACAGGATCAAAACAGAATAGGAATGGGGAGGTGAGGTAGGGATTGCTTGCCAGTTTGCCACAGTGAGGCTCATACGGTGTCCTCATCATAAGCACTAGAACTGTGGTCTGTCAGACTAAGGCCATTTTGCTCCAGTCTTTAAGAGTTTGCAGGGATATTGAGAAATATACACCAAGGAAAAAGGACTCAGAGCATAGATGTCAATAAGTATTTTATTAACAATTAAAAAGAAGTGGGGAAAGCGTGCAGAAAAGAAACAGGCAGAGTTAATGTATGATCACTAAATGTTACCATAACCAAACTGAAGACTTGTCTTAAAATATTGATGAATATACTGACTGTCTCTGCAGGACAGCCACTACCACCACCATCCCTACTTCTCTGGACCTCCTTCTCCTCCCAAATCTTCAATAGGAACTCTTCATGTAGCCCAGGCTTTCCTCAAACTCCCAATCCTCAAGCCTCAATTTCCTTAGTGCTAGGAGTATGGGTGTGCACCATCACTCCAAAATTGATTACTTAAAGATTATTTTTTGTTTGAAAAGCATTAATTGATGAACGGTGCCTTACCATGTTGACATTTTTTCACTTTGAAAATATTGGAGATTCTTTCATAGTTAGGTAACAACTGTGTGTGAAAGTAAGGAATGAAGGCTAAGGATCTCAGCAGACAAATTTGGAAAAATCTCTGACATTATGAAGCTGATCCCATATCATAAAGTTATATGGTTGGATTACTATGATGTCTGTACTACTTTGTCAGTAGTTAACTGACAAAGATTGATACATCCAAGCTCCACACAGAAATCCTTATATTATGAAAAAGAGAACGTCAAATATTATTGTTTATATGCAGAACTAAAAATGATGATTCAAAATATCAACATAAATCCTTATAATATATTTAAGCATTTAAAAGGCTGTTTATAACTTCAACTAGCAAAAGACTTAGAGCGTACCCCTCAGTAAAATTATGGAGTGTTTTCTTCTTTAAAAGGCAGTTTTCCCTTATATATCAATCTCATGATTGCAAATGTTTGGATACAAAGAAAAAGCCTGCAAAGCCCACATTGCAATTATGTCTTAAAACCATGTCTCTTTTACTGCTCTTAAATGAATTGTAAATGTTTAATTGCAGCTTACATGAAATGACTCTGTATTGAAAGCAGCATGTAATCAGAGTTCTTAGTGCTTCCCCTCACACAATGCACAGTGGTGTCGCAAATACTGGGTCCTCCGAGGACAGAGCTGGTTTGGAATTGGACCTTGGATGTCAAAGAGAAAAGCAACCATGTCCTCCAAGGTTACAGCCGCTTTTATACTTAGAAATGAATACCTTTAAAAATGCCTTATCTTCAGTTCTATCCTCGGGGTAAAATGAGGAATCCTGGTTATGCCTGCCACGTTTGTCTCTCCATGGTTTCTGTAATCCTCATAACCCAGGATCTTATCATTGCTGCTCTTTCCCCACCTCACCTGGTGCTGCCAGACATATTCTAGTGGGATAGAGGCACTTTATTACCCACTATTGAAAAATCCTTCAGCTATGCCTCATGGGATTCCTAATTAGCAACCCTCCTTCTTACAGCTGAAAGTTAAGACAAAAGTTCCAGAAAAGCACACATGCAGCAAGTAAGATCCTATCTGTGTACTGACAGGGGTCAAAGCTTCACAGAAAGCTAAGATATGACCCTGCCAATTAAGACAGGACACTTGCACATAAAGATCGGTGGGGTTTAGATAATGACTAAATTGCCAAACTATAAAATCTTTAAAGAAGCACAGAAACATTGAGGTGAAATACCATTAGTAATGGGGGTCCCCTGGAAAGGAGGCTCCTCTGGCCTGTGCAGCCCTTCATGTCATGCTGCTCAGAATACAAGAGGCAGTAGCTATCAGAAAGAACCCTTCAGGCCCAGAAGCCTGAAGCCCTGGCTGCAGGTCTCAGCTTCCTTAAAGATTAGCCTTCTGGGGAAAAAAAGTTTCTCTTTTGAACTTCAATTTGCATTTCTGTAAAAGAGAGGCAGCAAACTCTGTCTTACCTCACAAAGTTTTATAATAGAATGGGGTAATACACAGGCAAACACTCAGCTAATTTCAAGACAGCATTAGCAGGACTTCCTACAACACGCATGGGAACTCCGAAGAAATACAAGATGGCACCAACAGAGCATGAGATACAAGGGTCTTCTTCTAAGTGCAAAATCTAGGTGGCTGCACATGCCTGCATTAGCAACCAGCCCTGGCAGAAAGAATAGCAGTGTGAGAGGCCTCTCCTTTTATCCTTTGTCTTCTGTTGTCACATAAATTGGGAGAATATCTACTGTCATCGCTACGTCAAGACTGCTTTGTTTTCCAGTGTTCACTTCGTTTGTAGCACATTCCCCTGAGAACAAGTATTTATGAGTGGCATAGATAAAAAGGGAGAGTTCCTTTAGGGGTTAAACAAGTTTGATTCACACAGCATCTCTCTAGTGAATGTTAATTATTACTAATGACTATGGTTTCCACAGGGAATGAATTAGAACTTTTGCCACTGAAGCCTTTTGAGCAGTTTACTACAATGGTGACTTCCTATACATTCTGCCCTCCCGCAGACCAGCTACCATGTTAGGATAGAATGCATATTGGCTGCTGAGAAGTTCAAGCTCAGCTTTCTCTCCAAGGATGTTTGATCCTCCCATAGAGAAATCATTAGATACCCATTTGTGCCCAGAGCTACCGAGAACTCTAATAAAGTCTCGGGGAAGTTGTGGTGCAGACATAGAAGGAGACAGACAGGATGTAGAAGAAATCCAATAAGTTGATGCCCCTACGGGGTGGCACAAAATTGTTTACTGTGACCCTGCTCTCTTTCTAGTCTTTCTTTAAATATAATTTCAAAAGCTTATTCTAGGCCAAGAAGATTCTTCTTGCTATTCAGAAATAAAAATTTAAAGTCTCTTCATTCTATAGCATGGGGCTATATCCCTTTTCCCACCACTAATTGTGGTTTTCTTTTCATTGTTTTACCTTCCAAGTATTACATTTAAATATTTCATTTTTTCTTCCTAGGAACCACAAAGAAAGACTATATGAATCTGATTTTTTCTTGTTTCATAAGCCATAGAGTATATTCATTAGATCTTTTCGTTTGAGAAAGTTTTCTTGTCACCTGATCTATGTTGCTGAATAAAAAGAGAATGGAACCCTGCGCTTGCTGTGCAGCCGTGTCCGAGAACGTGCGGAGGATGTCGGGGATTGACAACACATAGACCGGATGGTTGCTCAAGAAGGCTCTCTTTTATTCCTACTCTGGCTGGTTATTATATACCCTGACACCAGAGGTGGATGTGGGTGGGTCTGAAGGTGCGGTTAGTCTTTGGAAAAGGTCAAGGTCAGGGCTGTTCCATGGGCCAGCCCTTTTCAGGAACTTATTGCCCCGGGCATTGTATTGTTTTTAGTAAACATGTTTTTAGTAAACATTGTCTTACAGCTGCCTACTCCCAGGCCGATGGGGAAGTGGGTCTCTGAACAAGGTCTGGTGTTCCCACAGAACCCTTTTATTTCTTTAGTCACAGGGGTATTATGCATATCTCTGGGTATTATTTACATATTATATATATATATATATCTGTATTTTAGAAATGTCTTGAAAAACTGTTCACTTTTTTCTGCCATGTTTGTTGCTATGAAGACGTGTAATTGCAGGTTATTAGGGAAATATCTGTAAGAGATTAGTCAATGACAAAATCAGAAATATAAACAAAAACAAAAGCATACGTTGGATTTTGTAGTTAAGGATCCATCTTGTGTAACTCTTAATTTTTTGAACCACTTCCTATTTTTTTAAGAGTAGCTTCTAGTATTAATTACTTTAAAAAAACCAACAGATAAAATTGTATGTATTTATTGGTTGAATAAGCTAATTATAAATGTATCACCCCACACAATTATTATTTTTACAGTGATAAGAGTTAAGTTCCATTACCTGTGTTTTTATAAACACCATTATTAATGATAATTTCTTTGCTATACATTGGAACTCTTAAAATTATCCCTTCCACATCGCCTCAATTGTGCATTCTTTGGCCAATGTCTTTCCAGCACCTCCTAACTGCTCCACACTCTAGTAACCTCTATTTTATTCTATTTTTCATGATGAAATTTCATTTTGGTTGCACATATGTATAAGTTTCTATGTTACTTATCTTTGTATGGGTGGCTTATTTCTTTCAGGTTCATTCAAGTCATATCAATGACAGGAGTTTCTTTTTTATGTCTAAAAAGTATTGCATTCTATGTTGTGTGTGTGTGTGTGTTGTGTACTCTATATTTTTTTCATCCATTCATTCTGTTGATGGACCCTTAGGTTGTGGTGATAGTTTGCTTATGATCTAACAAATAAAGCTTGGCTGAAGATTAGTCAAACACTAGAGTTCTTACCTCTACCAAGGCTGAGGCAATCTTGTCCTCAGCGTGACTGCAGACTGAATACACTGCACTGCCATCTCCACTCACCAAGCACTCTAGTGCTTGGATTAAAGGCATGCACCACTATTGCCCAGCTTCTAATGTGGCTAACTAATGTAGTTGTTGGGATTAAAGGTGTGTGCCACAACTGCCTGGCCTCTAAGGTTGACTAGTGTGGCTAGTTTTGCACTCTGATCTTCAGGAAAGCTTTACTAGATTATAAAAAAATCATCATATTAGGTTGATGTGGCAGCTTGGAGACTGAGAATAGTGCTTCAACAAATACAAGTGTGTACACGTTTCTCTGATGCCTGGATTCCAATTTCTTTGGTTATATACTATAAATGGATTGCTAAACCATAGGTGCTATAGATGCAAGGTCTCTAAAGGAATAGGGATTGTAGAGATGTGCCATTTGAATTATTATTCAAGGAAGAACTTGGTCTTTGGTTGTAAAGTGTGCAGCTGCAGCATCCATAGCAACCACACATCCATCACTGTACTAAGATCCTGGATACTCTCTTGCCCACCACCAAACATGGTGGTAGTGTTAGGGTCTGGTGAATTCTTCCCAATGCAGTGCTCCTATCATAGGCACTCCTTGTTTCACAGAATGTGATCAAGTTGTCATAGACTGGTGGGGCAGTCCCTGCTTAACCTTGCTTCCTGCCCTCTTACCATTCACAAGTATCAGTTCTGATGAGCTTCTCAAATGCCTGCTCTTCCATTGGGCTCCTTTCACTTTAACCTTTCTAATAATTACCCTCAAATGACCTATTTTAGGTTTGTGAGAACTCTCTGAAAGAATCAAGACAGAGTCAACATAGTCTTCAACCAGTAACCATCTTTACGAAGCCTGTGAGATCTACTACCCAATGCAGGGTCCAGCTCCTCTCACTACCTCTAGTCTCAGGCAGCTTGCCAACGTAAAGGGAATAGAATAGTTTTTCTCTGCAGAAGGGGTAGGTTGGGAACATGACAGGAGCCAAGAACGAACCTGAGGGTGAACTTCTGCATCTCCCTATGGTCTCTTTGGAAACCAAGTTGTCCTTTTCTCTATAAATGTTCCCAGTGGAGTGAAGCATCCAGTCAGTCCACAGAGATGTTGTGTCATGGTGGCCTGGTTTAATAATACACTGACTTGTATGTGACCTGCTTTCTTTACTGCCTTTCTTCATCCTTGCTTTTGCAAAATTATGCTTTGCTTCATAAAAATGTTAGTAATTGACTTTTGACTTAGCTTCCCAGAGAAATTCAGCTAAGAAAGGCATCACTAAAAATCACTTTTATTATCAGTAGTTTTCCATGTACCTAAGACTCTCCAAGTCACTATTTCATTCAGGCTGTGTTGCTATATAACTCAGCATAACCTGCTTGTTATAAAAGATCATAATATTTTACATACACCCCAGCAGGAAAAGAATTCAAAGATATCAGCCAACTAGCTGTTTGTTTATGTAACTGCCTCAGTGTATGTGGACATATTTTACTGCATTGTGATCTTTATTCATATATTTTGATAGTAACTTAATTATAGTCTATTTTTACTTCACCTATATGTGTATACCACAAATAAAGTGGCTTAAATAAAGTGACTTAGTTTGGACTTTGATCACATTCTCTGGAAGACTGAGAGTCACTGGAATTTGTAGGCCACTTAAGTGATTCAATTAAGACTTTAAAAACATTCTTCTTACTGAAGTAAAATTTACATATGTCTATGGGATTCATAATGGAAATCTGTTGCATATATACAAGTATACAACATGTAAGAATTTAATCAGCGTAAAGAGTGTTTATATCTGTTCAAATAACTAGTCACTTTTATGTATTGGGTTTCTCATTATTATGTCATTATGAAATGAATTGTTTTTCCTGATAGTTCTCTTCTTGTGCTTCAGAAAAAAGATCTCTCTCTCTCTCTTCCTCTCTTTCTCTCTCTGTCTGTCTCTCTGAGAGAGAGAGACAGACAGAGACAGAGAGAGACAGAGAGATTAGCCATTTAACTAGTGACTATCTACTAGGTAGACTCCTTATTTTGGTCATCAGGAGCAGTACAATGTAACTAAGAGTGCTATATCTTTGGTGTCTAATAATTTGCCTCTTTTGGAAATATTTCCAGTAGGGGAATTACTGGATCATATGTTATTTAAATTTTTTCTTTAAGTATTTCTTGAGGGGGAGTTGATGTGGCATGCATGGAGAGGTCAGAAAGCAACTTATGCAACTTGGATTTTTCTTTTCACCTTGCTGGCTCTGTGGATCAGTCTTGGATGCTTAGGCTTGGTGGCTAGCATCTTTATCCACTCAGCCATCTTGCTGACCTTCTATTTTGCTGTTGTTTACTTAGTAATTTCTATAAGGACTATGTTAATTTATATTTTTATCAAACAGTACATAAAGGCACTCTTTTTTCTTTAGACTTATAAGCATTGTTGTTTTTCTTTTTTGATGATAGTCATTCTAAGTGTGGGAAATGATATTTGATTTCTGTTTTGCCTGTGTTTCCCTAGTGACTAAAAAGATTGAGTAGTTTATTACTAACCTTTTTTTATTGATTCTTTGGGAATTTCAATCATGCCCATTCCAACTCATTTCCCAGTCCCTTCATATCCACCCTTCACTTCCATACCATAACCCCCACGAAAATTTAAAAACAATTAAAAACAAACAAACAAACAAAAATCCACTTGAGGATTTAGCCTTTGGTACTGGGTAGCCCACTGGTGTGCTCTTCCCTCTCCCACACTGCTCTCAGCATTCCTTAGTTGCCTGTAGTCCTTTGTGTAGGGCTGAGGTCTTCTCCTGTTCATTTTGGCAAATATATTGTTGTCCCTGTTCATCTCCTAAATTTTATTTTAATATAGTGAGGATGGGATTGTTTTCTAATTGCTTTTTCAGCAATTTATTTCGGTTATAAGAACACTGTTTTCCTGTGTGTACTGGATTTTAAAAAATCGTTCAGTTTTACTCAATTTTTCCTTGAGTCCAACATCTTTCTGATGGAGTATTTGGAATGTTCTGTTTAGGACCATATCATCTGCACACATGGTTTTTCTAAGTCTTTTCTTTTCAGTAGGAGCACTTTCTCTCTCTTGACCAATTGCTTCCCTCAAACATGCTGTGTTCTATTAAATAGGAATGGTGAGAGGATATCTCTGTCTTATTCTAGGTTAGCCTACAGGGGGATGGGATCCAAAGGGAAGAGGAGGTCAAGAGTGACAGAATGTGAACAATTGCACATTAATGCTCCATCAGACTCACTTAATGATGGAGAGGATCACAAAGCAACTCTCTACCTTAGACTCAAGGCAATGAGTCACTGTATCTAAATATGTGTCATTCCTTAGTAGTAGGATGGAGCTGATCAAATATTCATTTGAATATGAAGCAGTCGTCATTTGTCCAGGGAAAGAATTTCACGTGCATAACCCCATTTCTCTCTTAGTTATTATGTATTCTTTTCTTATTCCTTTTCAAGGATGAGAAACGTACTAGGGATTAAAATGCCCTTTGTCACACAGATCTTCTGTGACTATGTTACAATATAAACCAGATGTTGCAGATTATAATTTCCTTGGTCTCTGTACTACTGCATGCTGTCATATGTACAGACCCATATGATTAAAGATCTAGTGAGTGATACACTACTAGACCATGTAAAGGATGGCAGAGTCAAGGTGCTCAATTGGCTTCAGTTTTTTTCTGCCTTTTTTGCTTTATTTTTACAGGTATGAGTAATGAGTGTCATTTTTCCCCAAAGATTAAAAAAATAACACATATGTGGATGTGGTGTGTGTGTATGTGTACTTGAGTACTCAAGTACACATGAGTACAGATGCTTGAGGAGGCCAGGTCAGGTCTACTGGAGCTGGAGTTCGAGGCAATTGTGAGCCACCCAATCTAAGTGCTAAGCACTGAAATCCAGTCCTCTTCAAGAACAGTGAACATCTTAACAATGAACCATCTCTCTAGCCTCCATGATCATCTTTCTTTTGTTTGTTTGTTTGGTTTTCGAGACAGGGTTTCTCTGTGGCTTTGGAGGCTGTCCTGGAACTAGCTTGTGCAGACCAGGCTGGTCTCAAACTCACAGATAGCCGCCTGCCTCTGCCTTCCGAGTGCTGGGATTAAAGGTGTGTACCACCACTGCCCAGCCTCCATGAGCATCTTTAACATGTCAAAAATAGGTTATTATTGAGCACCTTTCTTGAACACTCAGACAGAGTTGTCATGTTCTAGGGCCAAGGTATCTGAGCAATTGTGTACCGAGGAATACATGGAGAAGCTGTTGAGCCAATAGCATTGCTTTTAGATGTGAAGTCCATCCTCATTAGGTGGCATTTGCTATCTCTTATCTTGTTGAACTTTTTGGACTCAAGGATGCTACAGTCATTTCTCGTTCCTGTAGCATTCAGGATGTCCTGACCTGTGGATGTCATGTGGCCACAGTGAACTCAAGAATTTAACTAAGTAAGCAAGAGTAAAATCCTTTAGATGTTTGCCAGGGAAGCTGCAAGGCAGTTGACATAATTTCCTAGGCATCATACTAAATACTGTTTTTACCAAAATAAGAAAGGAGATAATAAAATTAAACTGGGCTCTTTATCCTGTCAAGAAATTATCATGATTTTATAAAACAATATTTATATTCAGGCTGATCCTGCTGCATTATTCCACAGAGTGCTTATGCTTTTAAAGTAGGAGGAGCTATCTCTAGAGAAGGGAGCCAAATTCCCTCAACCTTTACTGCAACTCATTACAACCTTTCCTTGAATTCCTGGCTCTAACTGTTTGGTACATTATTATTTCATAACATTGCAGACTTATCTTACTCTAAGTAAACCACAAGGGTAAGTTGTGAAAATGATTAGATACGATGCCTTACTTTTCATTGGTGTTTGCTACACAGTGTCTTTAAAAGAGCTTATTGAAAATAGAATGTGCTTTGTAAAGACATCTGTTTCCATATACATTTCTGGGGATCCTTGCCATGCTCAATATAGGTTGATGTATGTATGTGTGGCACCAGCAGCCACTGGGGAAAGCACTACATGTACAGGAGCCCTGTTTAGTCTTGGTATTGCTACTGGAGTCCATATTATATCTTATTTTTGCCCTATATGTCTTTATCCTTTACAAAACTCAGTTGGCTTGTGTGTGTGTGTAAGGTATTTCATTTTAATTTTTATTATAGTACTGAGAGTCGAACTGGGTTTCCCACATGTTATGCTAAGTAATTGCTCTTCTATGGCTTGGAGTATATATACATAACACCTAGCCCAGTACCTAAGACATGAAGATGTTCAATAGCATTCTGTTAAACTGATTGGTTTATTTGTTCTCAGCCACTTATTATAATACTCATCTAACAGGTACTGGGTGTTTTTTTAAAGCAAACTCTTACTGGTGTGGGCATGGAGAATGTATTAAATATATATATGACTGTGTATACGTATTGGCTATTTCTCCAGATCCATGTTTTCTTTGGCATTAGTTGTATTGATTCTAATGGCAGAAGTATTGAGATATCTGGTAGTGCAAATCAGTGATGGAGCAGTGACTGATATCATCCCAGTGCAGAATTCCAAATGCCAATGTGAATCAGTGTGGGATTAGAGGGTTAAATACAGCTGTAGAAGTGAATCTTAAAATATAAGATATTCTTTCATTAAAAATATAAGTTCTAAATCTAATGTAGCAAGTTAAGTCAGGATAATACAGGCTTTGTATCCTTGATGAGAAAAGCTTAAGTGCAAAAGTTTCCAGAACATAAAGATTTTTTCTTTTTTTTTTTTTTTTGAGACAGGGTTTCTCTGTATAGCCTTGGTCTTGAACTCAGAGATATGCATGCCTCTGCCTCCCAAGTTCTGGGATTAATGATGTATGCCACCACTGCCTGGTCAGAACCTGAAGATTTTTGAACAGTGATATAACACCATAACTAAACATGCAGGTACACTAAAAATAATGTATAAAGTAACCTTGAGGTCATGTGTACCAGGTCTATTTAAAACATAGAATGCCATGCTGAAATTTGTACTCCTTCCCAAGAGCTGTCATCCAATACATGCAAATATTTTAAAATCGAAAACCAAATCTGAAATCTGAAAATTTTCTGGTCTCCAGCATTACACACTAGGGATATACAACCTATATTTTTAGCTCAGTGATACAAAAGTCATTTAGTTCATAATAGGGCTCCAGACAATAAAATCTGCATTTTGTATACTCTTCACACGAGAAGTGGTAACATGTGTGATCCTGGAGAGAAGGGTGCATTCATTTTTATGTATATAGAACAGCAGTCCTTGAAGCACTCTGATATTTGACGAATGTTTGCTGGATGGCTGAGGTCCTTAATATATGAAAAGTTATCACAGACTAAGAGAAAGAATACCATCCTAATCATTCACAGTGCACAAGGTAATATTTATGACCTGCAATTCAGGAGAGGTAAGAATATTGATTACATTTTGTGAGAATGCAAAATGTTTCCCTTTAAAAATAATTTATTTTTTAATTAGATTGTGGTGGTGCATGCTTTTAATCCCAGCACTGTCACGTCTGCTGCGCGGCCTGTGTCCGAGAACGTGCGGAGGGTGTCGGGTATTGATAACACAGAGACTCGTTCAATGATATAAAGAGAACTTTAAACAGGCTCCAAAAAGGTTCAAGAAAAACTTCCTAAGAAAAGCTCCCACCAGAGAAGCTTCTGCTCTCTCCTCTACCCTGGCTGGTTCTGCTCTGACACCAGAGGTGGATGTGTGTGGGTTTTTGAAGGTGCGGTTAGTCTCTGGACAAGGTCGAGGTCAGGGCGGTTTCCGTGGGAAGGCCTTTCCCAGGAACTTATTGTATCATTTTTAGTAAACAGGTTTTTACTAAACATTGTCTTACAGCTGCCTACTCCCAGGCAGAAGGGGAAGTGGCCAGGAACTTATTGTATCGTTTTTAGTAAACATGTTTTTACTAAACATTGTCTTATAGCTGCCTACTCCCAGGCAGAAGGGGAAGTGGGTCTCTGCTCAAGGTCTGGTGTTCCCACAATTCACCCCTTTTTATTTTCAAATGAGGCACTCCTGGCTTAGGTCAAGTAGGGTCACCCTCCCTTTCCCGTCTTTGGGGGACCTTGAACCCCTGTTTTAGGTGGGAGGGGTCTTCCCCACAGGTTGCCCGTCATCGGAGATACCCCAACCTTAAATCATCTGTAACCAACCTTCATGGCTATTGGGATTGCCATGGGCTAAGCTAAGCAATACTTGGTTACGGATCTCTTGCCTCTGGAACAAGGCACGTTTGAGCTCGGCATAAAGCCAGAATGCCTACTGCCAATGCCACCATTTCCAGGACCCCCATTGACATAGCGCCTCTCCATCATCATACCCATCACCAGATCTGGGCCATAACATTCTACCAGCCTTCGTCTGTTACAAGGGTAACATGCACATGATTTACATTCTGTTACAAGGGTAACCCGCATGTGATTTACATTTACAATTTGATAAAGTTTACAATCGTTTCAAGATCTGGTCAGGAAAGCATTTAGAAAGTGCACTTGCACAGATACATTGGGCACAATCATTGATGTTACACATGTAGCATTATGAAAAATATGAACAATAGTTGTCGCATTAGGACAAGTTGCATTTCTCCAGAAAAATATACTGGCCTAGTCGTGATTCCAGAAACAGGAACCACCAAGTCTGATATTTCAAGTGACCATGTCCTGTTCAAATACTGAAAAGAGGCTTTTGCCACTCATAGTCCATACCAATGTCCAAATGCTTTAAATGGGTCCTTTTTTCTCTGTTGGCTTCACGATGAAAACTCATGGGTCCAGAAGGTTGATGCAGCAGGTCTGTTGAGAAACTGGAAATCTCGAACCGACTGTTTTCTTTCTTTCTTGGGCTGTAGATTCGATGACATCAAGGATCAGGAACACTGATTTAGGAGATCTCACTCAAACTGGCTTAGGTAGGCTCCCATGGTCTCAGGTCCAGTTTTTTTCTGCTCCTTGCATCTCACTAAATGGTCTGACAGCTGCCGAAGCTTTATTCTTTTCCTGCAAGAAAACACAAACATGCCCTCGACCCCAAATTAGGGTCTTCTCCACTGTCTAGTGCATGGATGTCTCCATTTGACCTGAGCAATGGTTGCTCAAGTTCCATCATGCCAGAATCTGTCTGAAGCTCACTGGCATTCACATTATAAAATTTTTAAATGAGGAGTGTATTATTTGATGAGTCATGTGGGGACTGGGGACATTATTCCCCCTTTTTTATTTTCTAAAAAAAATTTTTTTTTGAACTGTTGAAGCTGGACCATAACAGTAGGAGGATTTGTATACCCTCCTTGGTTGACTATCTAGGTAAATTGGGATTACTACTTAGATTATTTATAGATGCCCATTAAAAAGGGACATATCCATTAAATATTTCCCAAAAACTTCTGAAAATCACTCAAAGATTGTAAACTATACTGCGTCCAAATAAGTTTTTAAAATTATTTGAAGTCTGTGAGCAGTCTTTCCCAATCTAACCTGTAGAGCTCTCACTAGCTGACAAGGCCTCATTTGCATCTTAAATTTTTCTGTTAAAACATTAACAGACTGGCTGGATGTTCCTTTTGGCTATATTTAAAGCAATCTAGGTAGCTTCTTAACTATTTTTGAAGGAATTTAAGTATCCTTTTAATCATATAAGCAGTTCACACTCACGCATTCACAATCACATTTCATACATACCGGTGTGGCCACACCATACATTTAGAACATACATGTATCTTTCTGTCACCCTTTTTCCCTAGGTAATGATTAGTCTGTTGCAATGAAGCTTCCTTAATTGAAATCTATGTAAAAGAACAACTCCAGCCAATCCTTGAACTAAAAAGGTTAAAAAGTCCTATATGTTTTTATCATTCCTCCATTTGAGCTACAGTCATGGGGTACAGCCGTACCTACTCCTTGTAACTCTGTAGATGTAAGGTAGAGAGGCCAGGCTTTTGGCCAAAAGTTTCTAGAGATGACTCACAAAATAGAACTTAAATGCAAACAAAACCCTCCATTCCATATACCTTTGTCTTTTTCTTTTTCCTTACTCAATACCAGTACCTCTTCACTGTTACCAATTTTTAATTTACTCACTTTTAATCCATCCTCCAACTGAGGGTGATCTCTCAGGTTCCCCTTTCTTTCCTGACCTTGGTGTCAGGCGAAGGCCTGGAGATTTAATCCAGTACCCCTAGCTTGGTACCCCTTTTTAACACATCCGCATAGCCTTACTGGCCAGCCTTTTAGATCTCTCAGTTTCCCTCAAAAATGACCAAAACCCTTCCTATCCCCTGGGGCCCTGGTCTCCAAAGGGAGGGATGCCACAGGGCAAACCTCTCCCTGTTCTAGTTTACCTAGTTCCCTCCCCGGGCTCCAGCCCCTCCCTTGCGTCATCTGGGGGCCCCTGCTTTTGGACTTGGGTGCCTGAGTGGTGAGGACCACTCCCATTTCTTGCATGAGGTCCCGTCCCCAGAGGTTAATAGGGAGGCCAGGCAAAACATATGGCTGGAAAAGCCCTGTGTGGCCTTCAGAGTCTTGCCACTTTAAGATTCTGAGGCTTTTTTGGGGCACAGCCTGTCCTATTCCCTGGAGGGTCACTGTCCCTTCCTCTTTCGGCCAGGTGGGGGGCCAGAATTTATCTGAGAGGACAGAGAAATCTGCCCCAGAATCTAAGACGCCCCTAAAGGACTTGCCTTCTATCTTTAATGTAAGCTGGGGGCGGTTCTCCATAGTGGCTACCCAAAATGCTGCCGGGCCGGTACTTCCAAAACCTTGGTTGCCCCTTTTCTCTTTAATTTTTCTAGCCTCACAAGGAGCTGTAGGGAGAAGGAGTATCTGAGCAATCCGTTCTCCTGCAGGGATGGCAACAACCCCACTGCCCACTGATGTCATTATTTTAATCTCCCCCTCACTATCCTGGTCTATAACACCGGGGTGTACCTGGATGCCTCGAAGAATAGTACTGGACCGTCCCAAGAGTAGTCCGACCGTGCCTGGAGGCAATGGCCCATGCACCCCAGTAGGGAGGGCCTGGATCCCCATTTCCGGTGTTAGGATTGCCCGGGCAGAGGGAGCGAGGTCCAATCCTGCACTCCCGAGGTGGCTCTAAGGAGGTCTGAGATATGAAGGGGTTGCTCTGGGGGAGAAAATGAGTCCTGCCACTGCCCAGAGCAGGGGTCATTGCCCCGTACACATTGGTTTTGGGGCCCTGGGGCGGGGCCCTCCTCCCGTTTCCCTGATTATTATTAGCAGAAAGGAAATTTCCCTCCCTGTCAGTTTTAGAGTAGCAGTTATTGGCCCAATGATATCCCCTTCGACAACGGGGGCATAAACCAGGTCTCTTGAGACCCGTAGTACTATTTTGGGGGCACTCTCTACGGAAGTGTCCCTCCCTACCGCAGCTAAAACATGTTTTTCTCCCTCCCAGAGTAGGTCTTTCTTTCCCCACTTGGGGCCGAATAGCAGCAGCTAACACTTGGCCCTGGATGAAGTTCCCATCAATGTCCCTACAGATCCGGATATAGTCATTTAGACTTTTATTGCGATAGGGGCGAAGGGCTTCCTTACAATATTTATTTGCGTTTTCAAATGCCATCTGCTTTATGACTGGCATCGCAGGCCCAATGCCCCCAAATATTCTTTCTGCTACCTGACTGAGACGGTCTATGAAGTCTTGAAAAGGTTCGGAAGGTCCTTGAAGGACTTTGGACAGATGATCTCCTCCTTCCTTGGAAGGCAATGCTTTCCAAGCTCCTTGGGCCGCTGCTGCCACTTGGGCATAGACTGCGATGTCATATTGTATTTGTTGCTGAATGGTGGCGTATTGACCACTCCCGGTAAGCATCTCCACATTTCTCTGGGGCTGTCCGGCCTGTGCATTTCTTTGGGCTGTCTGGCTGCATCTTTCCTGAAACTCACCTCTCCAAATCAAATAATCTCCCCCCGACAGAGCTGCTCTGCAAAGCTGCTGCCAATCGCCAGGTGTCAAATTAAGAGACGCAAAAGATTCCATTAAGGAAAGTGTAAAGGGAGCCTGTGCTCCATAATTTAAAGTTGCCTCTTTCAGTTGTTTTATATCTTTGAAACTTAAAGGGTCATGGCGCCGAATGACCTGTCGAGAATTGTTCGGATCTGGAACTTCCATTACTGGGGCCACCACCTGGCAGCATTGGACCCCTCCTCTGGGTCTTCCCTCCAGGTCCAAGAAGGACTGGGTTATCTCATAGGAGGAGTCCCTTTTTTCAGAGTATGGGGAAGGGTTTCTCTCCCTGTCCTGTCTTTCCTTAATTAGAATCTTTTTAGTTCTTTTTTAAGGGCCGCGATCTC
Organism: Mesocricetus auratus; assembly: GCF_017639785.1. Taxonomy (NCBI): domain Eukaryota; kingdom Metazoa; phylum Chordata; class Mammalia; order Rodentia; family Cricetidae; genus Mesocricetus; species Mesocricetus auratus. The sequence continues at coordinate 44,456,475 of NW_024429192.1, forward strand.
AGCAAGTAACCGTTCCTTTTCAGACTGTGACGAGTCTGAGTCTGAGCTACTTCCATTTTCTAGGTCTGATAGAGAAGGATATAACCGATTCTGACCGGAGTCCTTCTTTTGGGTCGCGCCCGGAGATGTCTACCCGTTTTTTTGTTGTTACTAAGAGACTCCTCCTCATCCTCACTAACAATGGAGCCTCTAGTTTCAATCACGGTCTCTTCATCATCACTCTCTGCCCCTGAACTCAAGGAGGCTTGAGTCTCAGTCTCTTGTAACTCTAAAAAGCCTCTTTTGTGTCCTGAACTACCTGGCGGTGACGAACCTTATCTGTCAAAAGTGCTCCCCTCACTAATCTCCATAAGGAGAATGTCGTAGGGGGCAAGGACTCAGATCCCTCTTTTCGTAAAAGTCTATGAAGATCACGGCGAACCTCCTCCCAATCTGGAATATTTAAGCTTCCCCCAGTAATGAACCATGGACTGGCTCGTTCGATTGATTTTAGAAAGCCTTCTAGGGTTTTAGACTTGACTGCAGTCCCATGTTCTTTAAGTAACTTTTTTAGTTGATACTGCAATGATTCTAGCTTCCCGGAACTATTCCCCATAGTTTCTTAACCCCGTCCACTTACCTCGCTTTCACGATCTCAGTGGGACCTCCAATTGTCACGTCTGCCGAGCGGCCTGTGTCCGAGAACGTGCGGAGGGTGTCGGGTATTGATAACACAGAGACTCGTTCAATGATATAAAGAGAACTTTAAACAGGCTCCAAAAAGGTTCAAGAAAAACTTCCTAAGAAAAGCTCCCACCAGAGAAGCTTCTGCTCTCTCCTCTACCCTGGCTGGTTCTGCTCTGACACCAGAGGTGGATGTGTGTGGGTTTTTGAAGGTGCGGTTAGTCTCTGGACAAGGTCGAGGTCAGGGCGGTTTCCGTGGGAAGGCCTTTCCCAGGAACTTATTGTATCATTTTTAGTAAACAGGTTTTTACTAAACATTGTCTTACAGCTGCCTACTCCCAGGCAGAAGGGGAAGTGGCCAGGAACTTATTGTATTGTTTTTAGTAAACATGTTTTTACTAAACATTGTCTTATAGCTGCCTACTCCCAGGCAGAAGGGGAAGTGGGTCTCTGCTCAAGGTCTGGTGTTCCCACACAGCACTTTAGAGACAGAGGAAGCTGGATCTCTATGAGTTTGAGGCCAGCCTTGTCTACAAAGCTAGTTCCAGGACAGCCATGGAAGGTTATACAAAGAAACCCTGTCTCAACAAAACAAAACACAAAAAACAAAAAGAGGGAACAAAAGGGAAAAACTTCCCTATTGAATTGGCAAAATTTAGAGGACAACAAAAAATTCCTTGTGAGGGCACAAAGACACAAGGCATGTATAAAATGAGTTTTGGCTATAGACATTGACACAGTGTTCTTGGAAGACTATTAGAAAAAATATTCAAACTTGATTAAGCACATAGTGCCTGACCCAGTAACTCTACTTCTAGTAACTTATGCTTAAAGAGATAATCTTATAGTAGAACAGCATCCTTGTGTGTATAAGGAGAATGTAAGACACTGAAATAAACTTCTAGGCTGTCTGCTAGCCTGCTCTGCCCTATGCTTCTCAGCATTCTTCATCCCAACTGCTTAAATCTCTCCCCTAAATAACCCACAAGACCTCCTGGTTTCCTAGCAGCAACAGCAGCAGCAGCAGCAGCAGTCACACATGCTCTGTGTTAGGTGTTGGAAGGGTCTAGGTTTCCAATGTCCACTGCATCTGGATTTCCAATATCGTCTGCACCTGGGCATCCAACATCTACTGCACCTGAACTTGTGGTATTATAGAAACCGGTTGACAAGAAGAAATAAAACATATTTATTCCTATTATTAAGACTGGATCCAGAGAAGTTTAGTAAATAAATGAACATAGATGTATTCTGATAGCTTAAGGATTTGTTTTTGTTGCATTATGAGAGCTAAACTGACTCATAATGAGGAGATGATTGGCTCACCTGTACAGGCTGATGTGTTGGTAGTAAAGTTTCTATGACCAGGGTAGTGAGAGGCCTCATTGCCGTTAAGGTTTCTGAAACATGCAGGGCTAGATTTTTCTTCCTTTGACTCACATAAAAAGTATTTAGTTAAATTTACCCTTTCTCTGAGGCATCAAAATAATCAAATGTTTCAGTTAGCTCATTACAAATGTCAGGCAGCAGGCTGCTTGTTGCAGGGAGGTATTCCATGGTCGTGCATGGCATGTACCCCATGTGAATAGGGACACGGCAGAAGTGCAGACTTGGGAACCTATGGTGATTATTTTCCTTGCAGCAGAAGCATTAAGGTGACAATTTTCAGTAAACTGCACACTAATGAAACTTGGGAAAACTTAAAAGGAATTCTGCGCTTGGCAATATAAACATCTATTGAGAAAGAATACCACTTATCCTGTAAATACTAAATTGCACATCCTTTGATTTTAATGAAGGAATTACTATTCTCATTTTTTAAACAAGGAAACTGAGGCTTAGAAGTGCAATGACTATGTTAAAACAATTTAATGTCTGATTAAAATTTCAAATATTATTCAAAGCTATCTCTCTACTAAGCTAAACTGTTTGCTAGTAATAATGTCAATTTGATGATCCCACTTGGGAGGCCTGAGGACTGGATCGTGGGGCTGGTGGGGAGCATGGAAGGATGGGAGGGAGAGGGAACTGGAATTGGCATGTAAAATAAGATTGTTTTTTAATTTAAATAAAAAATTAGATGCAAAAAAAGTAATACTGTCAAGGCTAGGCATGGTGGCAAACATCCTTAGTCCCAGTACTTGGGAGGCAAAAGCAGGTGGATCTCTGTGAGATTGAGGCCAGCCTCGTGTATATAATGAGTTCCAGGACAGTCAGGACTACATAGGGAGACAGGTTTCAAAAACAAAGATCAACAAACAAACAACAACAAAAGAATATTTTCAAAACACTTCAACTCACTAGATCTGAGACTATAAAAATCCTACAAAATTCCAGATATAAATGTTAAAAATTGATGTTTGAAGCAATAGATCAATGATGGGACAATGTGTGAATAAGAAACTCCACTGTAATATTGGTAAGTGACACCTAAGAGGGAGAAACATTCTAGTTTTGTTTTCTTTTGTCTTCATCGTCAAGTAGAAATGATCTTCAAACCATAGAAGGACAAAAAACATTAGTTCTTGGGAAATTTGAATCTGTATGATAATGATGCTTTGAGACAGCAGCTAACAGATTTAAATGAACTCGGGACTCCTGCTAGATGAAGTATGCCCTTGAAAACTAGGGCAAGCCCAAACAGATCGATACTCTGTTATATTCTCTCACAGCACCCTGAACAACAACACAGTTTTCATTTGCAAGTCTGTATGTATTTGTTTGCTTGTATCAGTGAGTATGTTTCTATTTAGCCTCAGCCTATTCTACCCTCCTTTGTTTCCACTTGTGGCTGTGCTGTGTTTGGAACTGAACTGGTACTCTGCATACTTTCAAAGAATGAAAAGAGTTTGCTGGTGACTTCCAAGGAGTCAGTAAATACTGAGGAGGCGGAGGATACCCTGGTTTTGATAATTAGTATGACAAATAGAGCACTTTTGATAAGTCACGAAGCTTCTGAGACACAGAAAATTGTCAAAAATCTATTGCCTGCTACAGAAAAGTATTTAATAAGAGTACCTTTAGGAATATATATTTTCTAGTTCATTGTAATCTCCAGTTACCTCTGCTTGGGATCTAAATTTTATTCCCTGAGTATTTCTTAGCTGTATTTTGCTTAGTATTTAATTCTTTGTTGATACTGTAAATCCTATACAAAGTTCTAGAGAACAAAACTGTGAAAATGGATAGATGGGGGGGGCTAAATCATCTCTAAGACACAGATCAAATAATTTCTTATTCCTTTCTTTGGCAGAAAAATGTAGCAAATTGAGACATTGAGACTTTCTCTGTGTATTTATTATGAATTATTGATACATTAGGCTCAATTCTTATTTTCCAGTATCTTTTTCTACAAGTTAGTTTTAAAATTTATTAATTTTGACTGTTTTTGTGTAGTTGAATATATAATACTCTTTACAGAGTCAGGATGATAATGACGTACTGAATGATTGGGGCCTTGAGTTTCTTAAAACAGAATTGAGACAGAAGTACTCCCACAAGATAGCATGAAAAACAACAGTAACCCACCTACGTGAAATATGGACATCTTTAAAAATTACTCTAAATTATCACCCTTTCCACACATGCTAGGTCCCCCATTCAAGCTGTTTAGGGATAGTGATGTCATCTTAGATTGTAAAAGGCAACACTGTATGTCCTCAACTTGCTACACTCACCTAAAATATTACACAAAAAAATCGGTCTAAAGTTTGTCCTTCTGCTTGGTCTAAAGTTTGTCCTTCTGCTTCTGTCTTAGGACAAAATTGTTGGTTCTATACATATGGGTGCAAAGACCTTTGACAAAGAACCAGTCTGTATAAAAAGAATTTAATATAGCTTACCTTGGGAAGCAATTGCGAGGATGCTATAGATTTGATGAGACATCTATCCCATCCTGAACTATGATCTGGGTGAGTGTATTATGCTACACATACACACCCTTTTACATACATCCTAGCATAGGTCAGGAGATACACCATACACCCATATACCATTTTATATACACCCTACATAGAGCAGGAGACACCACTGATCAGCATATACAACCTTTTACATACATCATAAGCAACAACTATCACCCTCCTGACATTTAATTACAGAAAAAGTCTGAATGTCCCAAATTCTAGATTTATGTTTATTCTCAAGAATATCACTTTCTACAGACTATTTCCACTATCAGACATGTGTTTTGTTTGTTTTTATTTTTTAAATCTACTGTCATTGATGTTTTAAAGAATAGCAATTCACTGAATGTGGAGGCACACACCTTTAGACCCAGTAGTTGGGATGGAGAGGCACGTGGATTTCTATGAGTTCTAGGCCAGTCTGGTTTACATAGTGAGTTCCAGTATAGCCGGGGTTGCATCCATAGAGAGAGATATTGTTTAAAGAAACAAAGAAAAAAGAGATAAGGAAAGAAGAAATAAGGGAAGAAAGAAGATAACACAATTTCTTTTTATTTTCTTTGACAGGAATCACATCAATGTTTTGTATGTTTAGAATTCTGTTCAAAGGCTTTGTAGTGTTATTATAAAGAGTGTCACTTGGTTCCAGTACTTGCTGGATATGGCCTGTTATTTTTCCCACCCACTCACCACCATGTATCTTCTTCTGAGACTTCAAGCTGGGTTTTAATTCTTCTTTGAAAAGGTTATTATCATGAGCTATAACTTGAGAGAGTCCATATTCTGTACCACATGTAGCCTTTTAAAAACCAATCCTACATTTATCAAAGTAATATATGAACATAATCAAAATCCAAGTTGAACCAACAGGTATCTGTATAATAAAATATAATCGTTATCCCACTTTTCCTCATTCCAAAGTTCTAGTCTTCAGCTACCTAGTTCGTACAGCAGAGAGCCTCTCCTAAAGGTTCTACAATAGTCCCAAACAGCACTACCAGCATGGAACATATGGTGTTACTTTCAAACCATACCACTGATAGAATATCGATTTTCTTCCTCAAAATTTACTCTATTACTGAATTAATTTCTTTTTTCATTTTTTAATTTAAGTTAGAAACAAGTTTATTTGGCATGTCAATCCCAGCTCCCTCTCCCCCCTTTCTCCCTGTCCCTCCCCACCAGACCCCCCCAGTTGCCCACCCAATCTCCACTCTGATCCCCAGGTAGAGTGAGGCCCTCCATGGTGGATCTTCAGAGTCTGTCATGTCATCCAGGGTAGGGTCTAGGCTCTCCTTCAAGAGTCCAGGTACTACATTAATTTCATTATTTTATATGTATCATGTTATTTTCATCATTCTAACATTTCTAGTAAACTTTGCATTTTTTCAAATGTTAAAACATGATCTATAACCATTCCCCATACCCGAAGCTTCCATCTGTCTTCTGATTCTCTGACCCATGTAACAGAGGTCATCCTGGAAGTTCTTGATCTTATTTGATGTTTGCCCTCATTTCCAGGATGTAGCCATCTCTCTCTCTCTCTCTTTGGTTTACTCCCTCATTTTCTCATTTTGCTGAAGCTTGTAGTTTTTGTTTACAATAACCCCACACTGGAAAGCCAAAATGTTGTTATTTGCTTTTTTATTCTTTGGTCTTACTCTTTGTTCTTTGGTCTTTTGGGAGCCTACTACCCAGTTCCCAAATAAATCACACATGGAGAGACCTATTCTTATTTATGAATGCCCATCCTTAGCTTGCTTAGCTTGGCTTATTTCTTACCATATTTTCTAAACTTAAATTATCCCAACTACCTTTTTCCTGCCTCTGGGCTTTTTCCAGCTATTACTTCTTCTGTATATCTTCCTTTCACTCTTACTCCATGGCTGGCTCCTGAAGTCCTCCTCTTCTTGCTCCTTTGTTGCTTTTCCTCCTAGTTTCTCCTTCTATTTATTCTCTACCCTTTCTCCTAAATCGCTATTGGTCTTTCAGCTCTTTGTTAGACCATCAGGTGTTTTAGACAGGCCAAGCATCACAGCTTCAACGAGTTAAACAAAGGTAGCATAAACAAAAGCAGCACATCTTTACATTGTTAAACAAATGCTCCAGAGCATAAACAAATGTAACACATCTTAAATTAATATTCTACAACAGAAGCTTCCTCTAGCATGCCTTTGCAAGAAGGCACAGGGCAAGTTAAATATTCAGTCTTTGTATGTCTGAAAACATCTTTATTCTACTTTCGCATTTAACTGATTATTTGTCTGGAATATTGGATGCCAATAATTTGACAAGAATAGGTGTTGACTATTTCACAAACATGCTACCTGCATTCTTTTTACCCCTACCTCATCAAGTCTCTTTATATAGTACAATGCAGGATTTTTCCTTTCACCTGCTTCCCTTACAACTACAGGACGAGAATGCTAATTCAGTCCAGCTGACACATGAGTAAAAGTTATAACCGGCAGATAGTGAGGGACACATTTTTCTGGAGAAGACTTTGCAGTTTCACTGGCGCATGTTGCAGGGGCAGTTGGTGCATCCCAGTATGTGGTGAGGAGAGTCACAAGAGGAAGTTTTTCAGCATGGTGGTTGTTATAGTGATTTCTCTCATTGTTGTGACAAAAAAAAAAAACCTGACAAAAGCAAGTTACCAAAGAAGGCGTTTGTTTTCCTTCACAGGTCAAGGTCAAATGCTTCAGTATGGTGTGGAAGTTGGGAGGAGGAAACTGGCCATATTGAATCTGTGCCTAGGAAGGAAAGAGCAATGAACACCAGTACTCTCTTCTGTTATCTCCTTTTTTTCAGCTGAAGACCCCAGCCCATGGAATGGTTCCACTGAATTTTGGCTCGATCTCAAGTATTCCCAGAGGTTTGTGTTTCCAGTGATTTAGTTACTGTTAAGTTGATAATTCAGGTTAACCGTCACAGTGGTTCTGCAGCTTGGTTCTGGGCCACATTATTGGGACTTTGATATTAAGAATAGCATCCCCCCAATGATTCAGTGAGTCATTCTATCCTAAGAAAAAAAATCATTCATCTTGGTAAGGGGCGTGTCTTTGTATCCACTTTCCCTTTCCCTTGCTGGAGTTTTATCTGGTTTGAGCTTGTGTAGGTCTTTGTCTGTGCTGCTAGTTTCTGTGGATTCACGTGTGTATCAGTCCTGTTGTGTCTGGGAAGCACTGTTTCTTTGCTGTGGATACCTGCTGTGAAAGGGATAATTCCTTTCCTTTGATGGAATGACACGGGGTATGTAAAAATAGTTAGCCAGAACAAAACAGACTTTATACTTTTTGTTTCTTTTGGCTTGGTTTTGTCTTATTGTTTTTTTCCCTTTATTTGTTTTTATTTTTTTTCCTTCGAGAGATAGAAACACATGAAATTGGAAGGGTGAGTGGTAGGGTGGTAGGGTAGATCTGGGAGGAGCAAGAATATGATCAAAATACAGAAGTATATGATCAAAGTATGGAAGAAAAACATTTTCTTGACCTACCTAATGGGGTACAAATAGGACAAATAAAGGTGTCATGAAATTCTATAGTGTCACAAGTTTGTATGACTTCATTATCTTTCAATATCAGTGTTACTGATGTCACATGATCCCCTGCTTGCTAAGGGTCTCTGTGTGTCTTTTGGCTTAGGAATCTTCTCTGGAAACTTGGAGAAGTGTGTGACATTTCTTTTTCTGGATTTTTTTTACTTACTATTCTGTGCACTGGAAATTTATTTTGTCCAGTTCAGGGAAATGTAAAAGCATTGCTTCAATCATTTTTATATTCATTTTTTTCTGAAACTATGGCTAGTAGAAAGCTAGGCATAATTCCTTGATTTTTTTACTGTGTTTTTCCCATTTTTATCTGATGATGTATTTTATTTTCCTTTATACACCCTTCAAATATCAATGCTGTCCATCATTTTGATTTATTTCATCTATGACTTTTTTAATTTTTAGGAGTTCATTTAAGCCTGGTGGTGGTGGCACATGCCTTTAATCCCAGCACTTAGGAGGCAGAGGCAAGTGAATCTCTGTGAGTTCAAGACCAGCCTGGTTTATAAGAGCTAGTTCCAGGACAGCCTCCAAAGCCACAGAGAAACCCTGTCTCGAAAAACCAAAAAAAAAAAAAAAAAAAAAAAAAAAAAAGGAGTTCATTTAAATTTCAAGAGTATTTTCAAGAGCCATTATTATTTTTTAAGTCAGTTTAGGTTCACTGCAAAATTGAGCAGAATATACTGTCATTTCCCATATATTCTTTCTCCTATAAAGACAAACTATCAGTTCTTGTAATCAATGAACCTATAACAATACGTAGCTATCACTAAAGGTTCATAGTGGATGTTCATACTGTTTGTAATGACATGCATCTATCATTATAGTGACATATAGTGTTTTCACAGATATGTCCTTTGTGTTCCATCTATTCAACCTTCCCTGTCATGCAGTTCCTGGAAACATTGATAATTTTACTTTCTCTGTTGTTTGTTGGTTGACTTAAAAGACCCCTCTCTCTTTCTCACAGCTCCCTTTCTCCTCCCCCATGCTCCCAGTCCACTCAGGAGATCCTGTTCCACTCCCCTTCTCTGGGGTACCATGCATGTCTCTCTTGGGTCCTCACTGTTTCCCAGCATCTCTGGTGCTGTGGATTGTAGACTGGCAATCCCCTGCTCCGTGTCTAAAATCCATATATGAGTAAGTGCATGCCATGTTTATCTTTTTGTGACTGGACTAACTCACTCGGGATGGTTTCTTCTAGTGCCATCCATTTACCTGCAAGTTTCAAGATTACATTGTTTTTCTCTGCTGAATGGTGCACCATAATTTATGCCTAACTGTAGTAGCTACCACTCCCAGCAACTTTTTTTGACTAATTGTATAAGTACAACCCTGCTCTCTCCAATGTCTACACCCTAATTCTTAGAAACTTAGAATATGAGACTGTATGACAAGGACATTATGTTTACATATACAATTAACATTGATAACATGCTGATTTTATGTATCTGAATCACAAGGGACGTGGAAAATTAAATGGGAACACTCAGGAAAAAATCAGAACAACAGAATTTTAAGCAGAATTATAGATACTGGCTTTAAGAATGGAGAAACTAGACCAATAGTGTAAAAACTTGTAGTCCCTAAAACTGGAAAAAGAAAAGAAATGCAGAGAGAGAGAGAGAGAGAGCAGGAGAGAAAGAGCTATCTTAGTTACATTTCTTTTGCTATGACAAAACACCATGATTAAGGCAACTTATAAAAGAAAGTGTTCAATTTGGTTTACGGATTCAGAGAGTTTAAGTCCATGGTGGTAGAGCAAAGGCATGGCTTCAGGAACAGCTCAAATGTTGATCCACAAGCAGGAAACAGAGAGCACACTAGGAATAGCAGTCTTTTGAGACCTCAGGCCTACCCCCAGTGATGACAATCCTCCTTAAAAACCTTTAATTTTATTTTATCACTATATTCATCTCTTATTGCAAATATTATATATTATTACATAGTTACCCTTAAAACAAATTAATAATATTATCCTATGGTTCTGTGAGTCAGAAATCTGAACTGGGTTTCAGTGTGTGTGTGTGTGTGTGTGTGTGTGTGTGTGTGTGTGTGTGTGTGCAGCCTATCACAACAGAAAGGCATTAAGTGCTTAATGGAAAGGCGTTGAAGAACTTTGTGATGTGGTTAACTAGTAACTCCAGAGGAAAGGAAGGAGAAGCTGCATCTGCAAAGACACTCTCAGAAGTAGGATAGAAAAGGCTCTATTCCATTTTCAACCCAGAGGAGAAAATTTTGTGGCCTATACTTAAATGCTATTGTGTGTAGAGTATAAATTCTGTCAGTCACAGGACACCTGTGGGAAGAAAACCTGAGGTGCCCTGAAAATGGAAAGAAGCTACTCTTAGTGGAATATGAGCTAGAAAATGATGCTCTATTAAGAAAATGTTTAGAATGTCAAAGCAGAGCTAGGTGCTTTAACTATTCTTATATTTTATGTATAAGTATTTTAACTGCATGTATGTCTGTGTACCACTTATGTGCTGCAGAGTTCTGAGGAAGGCATCTGATGTCCTCGAACAGGAGTTACAGAAGCTGTGACTTGTTATGTGGGTGTTGGGGATTGAACCCAGGTCATACGCTAGAGCAGCCAATGCTCTTAACTGCTGTGTCATCTCTCCAGTTCTTAGAAACTCATTGCTTTCCGGTACATCTTTAGAGGGTATAAGTCACTGAAGTCTCTACTTATCCATCAATTCTCCTTTGCCAATTGTTTAAGGCTGTTCTAAAGAGTTAACCTTTGGACACCTATATATCTTAGGGGATAAACATTCACTAGTAAGTCAATGAAAGCCCTCTGTAAAGAGCTGCAGGTGACAGAAGTAAGAAACCCTTAACAGGCATGAGAATGGGGATGGTAGGGGTTTATGTTCAGCTGTGCTCCCAACTGTCATGGACAGATGATATGATACCAACTGCATAATGTCTTAGGGTTACTAGTACTGTGATGAAGCAACATGAGCACAGAAATCTGGGGAAGAAAGGATTCATTTAGCTTATGCTTCCACATTACAATCCATTATCAAAGGAAGTCAGGACAGGAATTCCAAAAGAAGGTCCTGGAGGCAGAACCTGAAGCAGAAGCCATGGAGGAGTGCTGCTTACTGTCTTACTTACAATTTCAGAGGTTTGTCCCATTGCCATCATGACAGGAAGAATGGCAACATGCAGACAAACATGGTTCTGGGGAAGTAGCTAAGAATTCTACATTTGGTTTCATAGACCACAGGAAGAAAGAGAGAAAGTCACTTGGAATGGCTCGGGATTTGGAAACTTCAGAGTTCACCCCCAGGGACACACTTCCTCCAACACCACACCTACTCCAACAAGGTCACACCTCCAAATTCCTTCCAAGTAGTGCCTTTCTCTGATTACCAAGTATTTGAACATATTTGTTTATGGGAGCCATTCTCATTTAAACCACCACACACAAGAATCTGTTTGGAATCTCACCAGAGAGTTCTAGAAGAACCTAAATGGCCCATATGTAAACAAACAAACAACATATAGATCAATCACAGGGTTTAATGGTCAAGAATTTTCTGAGAAAGAGATGAGGAGTTGATGTAAAAAAGTTTCTCATATTTACTTGGAAAATTAATAACTTTCCAAGTGTAGATGAGTCTATTTATGTAAACGTAAATTTGAGTATTTGAGTCAATATGTAGGTATTCAAAGACAGCAATATAAATCGTTCTAATCTCTAAACTTTATTGAATTATGAATATGCCTTTTAGTACACAATGCTTTTTTCTCTATAAATGAAACAAACACACAAACAAACAAACAACCTAAAACCCCAGAACGCACACTTTTGAAAGTATGCAAATTACAGGTTCACAATGTGTGGCTGAGGATGAGGTCAGGGATTGGTTGCATGTTCTTCTTTTCCTGAAGGGAGAACAGTTGGGGAATATCATCTTCAGGCACTAAGAACTACAGCTAAGGTCTGAGATTATGTAAGTTCCCAGCAGGCTGAGCTAACTGTGGCAGATGTAATGGCTTAGAAATGAGCAATGTAAAAATAAGTAAAAAAGCAAACATTTGGACATTTCTCTATTCTTAACTTTTATTTGAAGACCATAGTCAATTATACTTTGAGATATGCCAAAATGCAAATGAAAAACTGTTCCTTTTTATGTTATATTTTCTGATACATTCAGAAGAAGACAAAAAAAAGCCCACAAAACCAGAGCTCTGAGTTGAGCTACTCCTGTTCTAACATTCACCTACTTTGAACTCAACCAAGACATTTGATTTCATATCTTCATCTGTCAAATGTGGATGGTGCCTTCTTCAAGTACAGTTACCACAGAGGTTTTAAAGTCTTTTCATTGTGGACTTTGAGTTTAATGTTCTCCCCATTCCTAATTATTCAATCTTTGTCTTTCTCAGAGAAGAATAAGTAGTTGTTTTGCTATAATTAAGTTCAAGACATTTTGCCAATCTTCTGATGTCTAGTTGGTGAACTAGCGACTAGTGATACCCACAAGAAAGCATGCCAGGGCTGAGGCTCAGTGGCTGAAGTACCTGCTGCTGGAAAATCTGGCTTTGACTCTCTGGAACCTGTATAGAGAATATGTGTGACTAAACATTGCTGTAACCCTTGAACTGTGGGAGTAAGTAAGAACAGGTGACTCCATCCTGGGAGCTTGATGGACAGCCCACTTAGCCAATTGGTGAGCACTGGACCTAGTGAGAAACCTGTCCCAAATGAAAAAGTGGAGAACAATAGAGGAATACCCAGAATATCAAGTTTTCGTTTTAGACACACATACATACATAAACATGTGCACACGCACTCATAAACACAGATAAAGACACATATACCACATGCACACACATATTTTAAAAGAAGAGAGGAACTTGGCTTCAAGTCTTTGAGGGGCTCAGAGATTAATGAAAGTGGAGGCGATAGATTTGTTCAATTCCTTGAGTAGGATCTTTACACAATACAAAATGTGCATGGGCAATGAGCTGTTCATTTATTCCAGGGAAACAAAGGGACAAAAAGGGAGATTAGAGAGAATAAGTAACATTTGGGGCTGCCTTGAGGAATAAGCATGACTCACTAGTAGAGCTGAGAGCAGAAATTCTGAGTAGAGGGCTCACACTAATAGCCAGGTTGCCCATGCTTTGCTGAGCCGCAGATTGAACGGTCTGGACAGAGAGCTTCTAAGCATCTGCAAAGTCACTCTGAAGACTCTTCCCTAATGCATTTTGCAGAAAAGTCTGACACTGTTTTCATGATGGTTGCATAAGTGACTTGACTGCTGATTGTAATAAATATTTGGGGAGAAAGACCAACAGACTCAGAGGCTAACATTCAGTGAGCTTAACCTTATAGCATTAGCCACAAAACAGAAAAAGTAGTAAAAAACAATAGGAAACCTACAAGTAGAGAAAGAGCTTTTACAGACCCCAGGGACTAATTTTAGATTTAATTTTAATTATAGATATAATTGCCAATGAGCTAGAGATGTTGACCAGTGGCTTGCCTATCATGCATAAAGATAGACTTTCAATCCTAAATTGCATGAAAAGAAAAAGAAGGCAGATAAAATACATGCAAATAAATTCTTAATATTTTACTACAAAGAAGAAAATTAATAGTTTAAATTTTGGTTAAGTAATATACAAGTGCCCACACTTTAATTATTAAGATTTTCTTTATCATTAAGTTTTCACACACATTTTAATTCATGCTTTTTCTGAGAAACTGAAGCCATTTTAAAAACCTAAAAACCTCCGATGGCAAGACAAACACTCTAAGAGTGGACAACAAAGCCGATGGGTAAATGCTGAACTCAAGGTTGAGGAAGCTGAGATATTGACCACACGGCGGGCGGGGGGGGAGGGGGAGCGCGGGTAACACACAACAGGAAAAGCAACTTTGTCCACGTGGCGACATGAGGCATCTTGGGAATTGAACTATAAGAAGTACCGAAAAGCAGAATTTTTATTCTAAGATCTGCAGAATAGATACACCTTAACATTCTCTGTGCAGCCCATACTGTCCAGGCAGCTTCCTCTAAACATGTGGATTTTCTGGAGAGCCAGAGTCACTTAGATTCTGGCATAAGACATCAATCACTCATGGGCCTTCTACGTAAGCATATAAAGGAAAACTATATATACTCCATATATTTTATGTGCATGCATAAGAATGTTCTCTAAGTCATCTTTATCTGCTACTATACACCATTATGTAAATACATAGACACATGTGTGATATTTGTGGGTGAGTCAGTGGGAAGAATAAGAACTGCCAACATCTTTAAAATTTCTTTGGGGCTTTTTTTGTTTTGTTTTTTTCTAGACAGGGTTTCTCTGTAGATTTAGAGACTGTACTGGAACTTGCTCTTTAGACCAGGCTGGCCTTGAACTCACAGAGATCCTCCTGTCTCAGTCTCCCAAGTGCTGGGATCAAAGGCATGCACCACCACAACCCGGACACCTTTTAAAAAATTTAAATGTCCTAGAACTGTTTGATAAGTATGGTAATAACTTTGTAAAAATAATCCAAAACAGAATTTTCTTTCTTACTGTAAAATTAGGTGGAGAAGCAATATTCTTTGATAATGGGCCAGTTATCACAACATAATTTATCCTTGTCTATTAAATCAGCATTTCAGAGAGAGGTAAAAGATGATAGGAAAATCAGGGGACATATGGCACAAGTTTTCCCCCAAACCAGTTTATTTACCATATTTTTCTTCAATAAGGTATCAGAGTAAGCAAAATTCAGTTTATTACAAGCCTTTTTACAGTCTTAGGACAGAGCTAGTGATTTTAAGTTTCATCAAATCTCTGGTTCAGACTCTTGTAAATAATACAATGGCTGATTCTCCCTTTTCTCTCAAATGTAAAGGAGATTTGCATCTTTGTCACGACCACCTCGACCAGCAAGGAAGACGCGACTCAGGAATCCTTCTCACAAGCAGTTTATTCAGGACCTTGAACAAATCTTCTGACCCCAGGGAGTGCCTGCCCACAGCTTAAAAAGGCCCTTGGGCGGCCAACCCTGGTAAGCTATGTGGCGACAGCAGATAGGTCCACATACGAGGAAGCAAGCCAGATATCCAGCCTTGACCAAATAAGGAGTTGTTTATCACAGAGAGCACTTGCTATCGGGCTAGCAGAGGCGGAAGACAGCACCATCTTAAGTGTGCAGCACTTCGCAGCTCTCTACACATCTTGTTTAGCCAAACACCTAAAAACGTTGATTTAGTGCCCAACAGTGAACTCAGATGTGAACAACGCCCCTTCCCTGCAGTGATGGCATCTTACTTCAGTGTCTCTAGGGCTGCATATAAAAATGTTCTTATTAAAGCAAGGTGTTCCTCACTTCTAAGATGTCTTTAACTTCCTCATCATATGAGTAATAATAACCAAGATTATTCTCTATCCAAAAATTTTACATCCAAGTGAGTGTTGTTCTTTGTAAAGTATTCATCTTGGAAAACTAGACGCTAATCCATGTACCTTGATGCTTCAGAATTATGCCTTTGACATTCATTTGGAAGGTGAAATGTGTTTTTCACCCCTATTTTGAGAATAAACCAAATTCATTAGAAGTATAAGTCCATTAAATAAGTTAGATAAGAAAGTCAACAAATTCCGTTTTGGACAATAAAGTTGAAAGTGACCATATAGTATTGTTTGTGATAATTACAACAGCAAATTATTTTCTCTAGGTGACTATTTTGAAAAGACATTATTCATTCTTCTATAGATTTTTGCAGATCACAAACAGTCTATGACTGAACATCCATACGTTCTTCACTGTTTTTTCTATTTGATTTAACATCCATAACATGTTCATTCATCTTAATTCGCTAGTATTAAGAAGTAGCTATTCTGTAATTTTAGTCCAGTAGTATAATCAGTCAGGTGATAAGGTATTTTTTGTAGATGGTGGATTCAACAGATAATTATATATATGTTTATATATATATTAAAATGTGATGCTGAAGCAATCATCTTTGACTCTCATAGGCTAGTTATTACAGCATAATTTCTACTTGTCTATTGCTTTAGTGTCCTGTAGAGAAGGGGAAGGATGATACGAAATGAAAGAGACCTATTACATTTTTTTTGCATTCATGAGTTTTCCTGAAGTGACAGCACAAGTTACTTTTTAAATATTTATTTATTTATTATTTATACAGTGTTATGCCTACATGCTACAAGAGAACACCAAATTTCATTAGAGATGGTTGTGAGCCACCATGTGGTTTCTGGGAATTGAACTCAGGACTTCTGGAAGAACAGCTAGTGCTCTTAAGCACTGGGACATTTCTCCAGCCCATGTACAAGTTATTTTAAAGTTAAGAAGCTGAAAAGAGAATTCTGGGGATTACAGCAATGATAGTGGTTAGTGGTTGGGCAGCTGTAAGAATGCAGGTTAATGGATAGAGACTAGCAAAAATCATTGCATATGGGGCCATCAGGCCTTTGTCAATGCCCTTATTTTATATGACATAGGCCCAGATATTTGATTTTCCTAATATAAATGAAAGAGGGAGATACAAGTTTCAGGAATTGAGGCTTAATATTTCCTCTCTGTCTCTCTGTCTCTCTCTCCCCCTTCCCTTCCACTGTCTCTCCCTAACCGAAGCTCTAGGGTATTGTTTGTCTAAATTGCTTTCTTGACTAAAGTCTCACTGCTTTCTTCTATTTCAGTCCTTCCCTTTCTGTATTACAACATCCCTATCATCATTTCTTTCTTCTCTACCTTTAAGTTATTTTATGTAATTGGGAACCTAACCTATCGTGGAGTAAGATTTTAAAATGCCAGTAAACATCTGCCTTTAATATTTTATTGGCTGAAGTTTCTCTCAGTAAAATTTCTAGAAATTTAGTGTGAGGAGAGAGAGATCTTCCACATCCCTTGGCAGAAGAAACCTATCTATAAAAATCAGTGAGATTCCCTACCGTTACTAGGAGGGTTTATTGCACTCTCATGGTTGCGAGTCTTTATTTTCTGACCAGTGGAATGGGAGGAGAGTCAGGCTGGAGAAAGCAAAACAATTTCAAATTAATTTACACCATGAGTCTACACCAGAGGCATCAAGAAGCAAGCAAATCACAGCAGATGGAGAAAAAGCATTTCTAGGAAGCTGTGGGGAGTGGGGTCCTGTGATGTCTGTTCTTGGGTGTCAGGTAACCAGCTAGGAGCAAAGATGTTAAGTCTTCTGTGTGAGTCTACACAGGTTTCTTCTGCCTTTCCGAGACACTTCATTATAGCCATATTGCTCCCTAAGATTTGATGTAATAAGATTTCAATTCTTTCCACATGTACAAATGCGTTTTCACGTTGAAGAAAAAGGAGTTTAGTAGGAGAAGTGACTGTGCGGCAGAAGCTGAGTCAACTTTCAGAGCTGCGGTGCAAATGGAATTAATGCTTATAAACAGCAGAGAGGAAGAAATGATGAGTAACACAGTAAATGCTTTTTCTGTCTTCTCTGCTTTGAAATGTTGTAAGGATTAATTGTATCAAATAAAATCTGGTGACTCACTGACTGGAGAGCAAATTCCTTCCCTAAATTTCCCAGCAGCTCTTTCAAGATGCTGCCTGTCATTAGCAAATCATTCCCCAATTTGGCTGTCTTATTTATGATAAGGGTGAAGATGAGTGCTGGATGAACTTGTTATGCAACTTGAATCAATCACCATTGAAGGCAACCCTGGAGATATATCAGGAACACTCCCGACCCTTCTGGCATCTCCTTTCCATGGTAATGCCAAGCCCCCATTATCCCGTGGTTGGTACTGTGACATTAATCCATATGGCTGTTTGTTCCATTGTGGCCTCTAATTTCAATCACACACGAAAAAGAAGGGGCAGGGTATTAGAGACAAAATGGATAGCGCTAAATAATTACAGTTTAAATTCTCATTTATCAATGTAATTGAAAGCTGTTGCTAGCAGAGTGCATGGTGCCAGTGTTTCGATCAAGGCGTGAGTCATCCACTGAGGCTGCATAGTTCATCCTTCTGAGATTCTAATGCCGACCCCTTCATTTAGGCTTTATAAAGTCTGACCAATCATCGCTGAAGTTGGCAGTGGTTTTGTTCTCAGGTGCTGCTTCTTCGGTATACCTTCTTTGTGTGTACTTTCGGACATCAACTATTACCGCAAAAAAAATGATAGTGTATTATTTTCTTTCAACATCCAAATGCCAAATATTTCTTATATTTTTAATACTCAAAAATACTACCTGCCAGGCAGCTGCAGAGATGACTCAGTTGCTAAAATTCTTGCTGTGCATGCAGAAGAACATGAACATTGCCCCCACCACCCATGTAAAAGCTGAGTGGGGCATGCACTAGTAATTCAAGCATAGACAGAAACAGGATGGCCTTAGATCTTTCTGAACATCCATTTAGTCCCCTAAGCAGGCACGAGGTTGACTTAGTCTGTCTTAAAAAATTAAAATGGGAAGTTATTGAGGAAAACTCTATTGACAGCAGACTACTACTTCACATATTTGCAAATACATGTTCATCTGCTCATGCATATGCATCTATGCATATATACACATACACATGAAAGTGCTACCTATTATCAGCAGATTTTTTATTTATTCCTCATTTCACTGAGAAGTAGCAAAGAAGAAAGCACTGAATATTAATGTCTGTAAACAGATCTACCTCATTTTGCAAAACACGTGCATTTCTTGAAATTGTCCAGGTTTCAAATCTTGCCGTTATTCAGCAATCTAAGACTTGCCACCTTCCCTTTGTGGCACAGCAGTTCATGGATAATGGTGTTTTATTCAGCCTTTGACAGAGTTCTCATTGTATTGAATATCATTTTCATCACAATCTGGAAAATAAGATTCAGTTTAGGTCACATGTGATTCCTTGGAATATTGTGTACAGGGAAAAAAGTCCCTTTTTTTACTTCCAAGGCATTTGTTACATATCATATGTTTCTTCCATCATAGGTTATAGGAAACGCAAATGTATTTGTTTTATTGCTTTTGAGTCCTAACTATGGGTATTAAACACGCTGGTTTGTAATCACAAGTAACTGCCCGCCCCTCCTTCCCTCCTGCCCTGTCTCTGAAGGAGTTCAGAAATGTATTTATCTGGGAAGACATTTACTGAAATAAAAAGAAACTGATGAGCAATGAGTTTAAATATTTTATGTAGTTGTAGTAATTAGTTGACTGTAGACTCTGACTCTAGGCCATTTGATTTCCTAGTCATTGCATTTATGGGTGTATTTAAATAATGACTTATGTAACCATTACTGGAGTTAGTCTTGTTCACATTGGGGCAACAGGCTCTTCTGGATGGAATTGCCCTGGAGGAAGCAGAGATTTACAATAAAAAGCACGGATAGGTGGTGTGTATGCATGTGTGCATGCAATCTCCTCTTCTTCATGCCCCTCACATTACTTGTTAAGGGAAACCAATCAGTAAAACTGTGGTCCTTTTTCTGTGACAATACTTGCCTTTATTTTCATCAAGACAATAGATAGGACAATGATAATATGGATTCTAGACTATCAATACTGGAAACAGGACAAAACTGGGTGCTGTGATGCTGAGTTGACTCAAATGGAGAAGATGGGGCTGAGTATAATGAGAACAGGTAATACTTAAGTTTTTAGCCAAAGCCTTGGTGATTAGCTAACTTTTCCTTATTAACTCTTCTATCTTCAGGGCTGTGAGAAGATGCTGAAACAGGTGAACATTAGGAAGTATTGAAATTAGAGAAGTATGAATGAGAAGGCTGTTTACATGATCTTTTCCATTTTCTCTAATGAAAATTCAGGGAACTACAAATTAGTTTTAAGTCTGTAAGCATTTCAGATATTACAGAAGTATCTATAGGAATCAATATATTCTTGATGACTTCCAGAAAATTAAAAGTAGATGGAACATATTTAGGAAAAAATAAAGATAAAATAAAATTAACCCAAACTGGCACAGAGAAAAAATTCTAGAAAGGAAAATTTGGAGAAGTTGCAAACTTAAACTTAGGTTTATGGGTCAGAAACAAGCACCGATGCTATCAGCAGATGTTTTCACACAGAGAATCCTACAGACTATTCTCAGTTCTCCCCCAAAGTCTTCACGGCCCCTAGCTCTAGAGTTTCCACCAGGATCAAGTTCTGGGAATAACTTGCCAATTATTGGGCTCCGAATGTATGTAATTCATATATTAAACAGTGAGAGTAGGTAAAAACATAGACACTGAGAAGACCGTGGCTCTCATAATAGATAAGTAGAGGTGGGAAGGAACCCTCACTTTAATCCTGTCATATACTAATGCTCTGCTCTTCTTCAGAGCTGTCCTTATGACCAACATGGGTATCCCCATCAGTCTTTGTGCACCTGACCACTTTCCATAAGGGGAGCTTATCACTTGCCATTCCATCCATGTGTTGTCAGTAGTTCCTGTACAGCTGTCATCCAGTTACTGCTTCCATGTAGTACAAGAAGAGAAGCATCAGCGGCATAAAGAAGCCTTGAGTTAAATTCTTACATCCATGCAACTAGACCTTCACTTATGCATATCCTGGCATCATTAAATATCTGAAGTAAACCCATAGTATCAACAGGAGGGCATATGAATAAACAGAAGCAGCAGAATTAGTTTCATAATAAAATAAAACCTCATACAAACTTAATTTTTATTAGTTTCAGAAACTGAAGATAATTTTCCACTCACAAATCAGCAAGAAGTGGGAAAAATTGAGTAATAAGACAATAAAATAACTTACATGAAGTGAATAACACAAGAATGGAAGAAATCATAAGAAAGGCTTTTCACACAAAACACAATTTAAAGTTTGGCTTGGGATCTGAAAGAATACGGATAGGCTATTTTCAAAGATAATGTAGAAGAAAAAGAAAATTCCCTCAGTTTCAAGTCTTCCATTTATAAAAGTCTATCATACTGATATGGAAGAAAAATAAAAGTAACCATCTAGAGAATTTCTGGTTAAGTTTTGGACCCTATGGACAATGATATAAACTCTAATGTGTTCCTTAATTATACCCATATTTATACCCATAGATTAGCGATCTGTCTAGCCTCCATCGAAGAAGCTTCATATGGGGGCAGGAGTGGTTAATATAGAGACCCAAAGCTGGCCGAAGTGCTGAAACTAAGTGATTTTGTAGTGTTTAGTCCTGTCTGGGAGAGTTGTAACACTCCTTCAAATGCTCAGGGAATGAATCTCACGTGAAAAGGGACAGCGAGAATGTCAGAGCAGAGGATGGAAGGTGTGTCACAAAAAAGGTGCCTTCTGGTCATGACCTGATCTTGGCACTCATGAATCCATGGCAGCCTCTGTACAGCATCAGATCTATCAATATTCATCAGTGATTAGGGAGGGCTTGCAAGGCCCTTCCTATCCTAGAAGAACAATTTATGTTGTTTGGGGAGGGGCTGTCACTTTCTTCAGTCTTGTAGCTATATATAAATTGTCCTTGCTCCAATAAATGACTTCCCACCTACGGTCAAGCAAACAGTTCTGATTTAAACTTGGTGCCTCCACACAGAAAGAAGATGGGGAGGGACAGGTTGAGGAGAAGGTTGGCAGTGGGAGAGGAGAGGGATGTGAGGGAATGGGGGAAGAAAATGAATAAAAATTAGGTAAATGCATGAAATTATTGCATAATAAAAATGGGAGAAACTGAAGCAAACACTACAGAAAACCAACCTAACTCTAAGAGGCTCCAGAGAGAGTAACAAAAACTCTATTTACACATTAGATTCTGTTGGCTGTTAGACTGTGGTTTATTTACCCTCACCCTAGCCTCCTCTCACCCCCTGCCACCACCACCCACTGTTTTATTTCTTTTCTTCCTCTTCTGTTTATATTTGGTGATTAGCAGGTTTTACATTTCTTTAGGGAGAGCAAATATCTTCTCTGAGAAAGAATAATTATGAGGGTTTTATTCCTGTTAGATGGATTGATTTGTGCAAAGAAATGTAAAGTTTGCTTCTGGATTAAAGATCCTGGAGAGAGAGAGAGAGAGAGAGAGAGAGAGAGAGAGAGAGAGAGAGAGAGAGAGAGAGAGAGAGAGAGAGAGAGAGAGAGAGAGAGAGAACTAAACAAACCTCGTCTATTGCAACATACTACCAAGAATATGTGTGATTGTGGAATCCTTACATTTATCTCATCAATAGAGTTTGAATAGCACTGAAAAACAGGGAAGGAATGGAGATTTTAGAAACATAGTTCCAATTCTGAATCTCTGAATTAACCCACATGACCACTCTTTTATTACAACGCTTCATGTGAAAAACTTATTCCTGTATTTTCTTTCTGTGTCAAATATTAAGTAACTTGAAACAGTAGTGGAGCAATGGTACATGTGTAAAACATCACAAACAAGAGTGAGGCCAAATTCCTGTCTAGAAGATATTGAAAACTGACTTCAAATAGGTAAGCGTTTCTCATCATGGAATTTTGTACCCAGCCAAACTATAATCAAATATGAGAGAATGATACAGAAGTAAGTCTTTACAGCATCTACCACTAACGTTTATTCTGTGCAATTAAAGGTAGGTTAGAGCCATCCTTTTGAAACATGAAAAAGAAATGAAAGAAAGGGATATATCAAGGAGAAAGAAATTATTGTCAACATGAAGCATCATTCAGAAAAATAAAGGTAATTAGAAATAAAATGAAGCAGGCTCACACTAAGCATCTTGAGGATTTACTTAAAGATGTCATAGTTTAAAATATAGGATTGAATTTCTTTTTAA
This sequence comes from Mesocricetus auratus, assembly GCF_017639785.1. NCBI lineage: Eukaryota > Metazoa > Chordata > Mammalia > Rodentia > Cricetidae > Mesocricetus > Mesocricetus auratus. The sequence goes on from NW_024429192.1 coordinate 44,479,333, forward strand.
GTTCAGTAAACACAATGCTTTGCTGTTGACTATGAATATACTAAGCTGTAATCATAATGTTGTAAACATTACAAGAATATAAAGGGTGACTTTTTAGTGTGTTACTCTGAAATAAAATGATAAAGCAATTCTAAAAATATTGGCTTGAAACCAAAATGGAACCAGCACCTGTTAATAAAAAGAAAACTGTTATCAATATATGCAAAGTGACTTTAATTTTCATGCAATACATATAAAAGAGATTTTTATATTGAGAAGTTAATGAATGAGAGATTTTAATTTTAATTGGCTTTTATCGTTTCATCACCATTAGCACTAATGGATATTAAGCAAAGCCTAGATAGTGAAATAAAAATAAATTAACAAACTTTAGTGGGAGACTTCAGTTCCCTGCTCTTAGAAATTTGAAGATCAAGGAAGAAATAAGCAAGGTAATAGAGTTTGAATGACACAATTGCACATTAAGCATAAATGTGCATGTATAACTGTGGTATTGAGCAAAAGGTACATACTGTTTATAGGTCTCCATGAAACATTCATAGATATTGAGCAGACCATTATGCTCCAAAATTATATGTGGTAACTCTAAAAGAGAGAATTTATACAAAACAGATTTTCTAAGCACAAGCAACAAAATAGAAAAGTTATTCAAAATAAATGCATTCATTTCATTTTCAAATAAACTCCTGAAGTTTCTTGGGGAATTATTTTAATCATATGTTTATCTAGATAGAGTGAGATACTGCAGCACATTGTTTCAAACCTTTTGAAAACTGGTAAAGTTAGATTTGCATATGAAGACCTAATTTAGTCAGATTCATAATCTCATGAGTCATGTACTCAATTTGAAAAGTGAGCTAAATAAGCCTACAGGGGAGGGGAGATACTGACAAAGATGAAGGGGTCCACACACAAGGCAAATGAAGGCTTGAATAAAGAGCATCAGGTATACAAATTGTGACACAGAGAGGTTCAAAACTACAAGAGTACCAACATCAACTGAAGCATGAATATAAAGAAATAAGTATTTCCTTAAAAATTAGGTGCTAAATCATACATCCAGAGAAAGGCAAAATATTTAGGTTAAATGAAAAACAGAGGGGAAAATCCTCTTCTTTAGGAAAGTATGAAGGCCTAGAGTTTGATGTTGATTCCATCAATGCAGCCTTTAAAGAATTCCCAAACATTCAGAAGTCAGAAATCCTCATATCCAGAATGCTTCAGTAACAAATTTCCCAACAAGATCATCAGTGGCTTTTGCATGTCAACTAAGATCTTCTGAGGATACAGGGGACACCTTTCAGCAGACCTTCTCCCAAGGATGCTATTGTTCTGTGCTTTGGGTATTATCACCATTTGTCCCCATAGTCACTACTGCAGGGGAAAAGCAATCAGGGACTGAAGGGACAAGATATGTTTCAGTCATTTGATTTAGTAGAATTATGAAGATTTTTAATACTTTGAAAGATACAATGAAATGCCCTTCTTTATCTGATAAAGGTTATCTTCCTTGACACTACAGGAAACTATGTGATCAAAGCTAAAACTAGTGAAAACCCTAGAAGTGTCACAACCACAACAGGAAATGACTAAAGGGGTGTACCTTAAGCACCCTGGAGACAACTTATTAAATTAATAGGTGTACTCAATTCAACACACACTGAAAACACAATGATTACTAGATATTGAAAAACTGTATTACTGTGGAATAAGAAAGAACATTTTACTCTTGGAAATAGTGTGAAGACTTACTGGGAAATATGAACAAGGCAAGTACATGCAGAAAAGAGAGAAAAACCACTGGTGTTGGGTCTCACCTTCCACCTTGCTTGAGACAGTTTTCTTGTCCTTTATTGCACATGCCAAACAAGCAGAACCACAAGCATCTGGAGATTGTTGTCTCCACTGGACATTTTGTTGCAGGTGCATTGTTGTTACAGGCACACACTTCCACATCTGGCCTGATGTGGGATAAGGGAATCCCAACTCTCCTCTTCACCTATCTATCTATCTATCTATCTATCTATCTATCTATCTATCTATCTATCTATCTATCTATATCTACCGACATGGTTTCTCTGTGTAGCCTTGGCTGTCCTGGAACTCAAAGAGCCTCTGTCTTGAAACCAAAATGGAACCAGTGCCACCACCAATGAAGAACGACTTTTGATGAACAGATTATTGGTACCAAATTTCAAGTGTACCATGCATCAACTGTATGATTTCACTTATAATACATATTGGTTGACCAACTTATTTCTATTTCATTTGTAATTATGGGAAAATAAAAATATGCCAAATGCAGACTAATAGAACATTTCCTCCCAAATTCTGGTATTAACAAAATCATTATTACAATGATCTAGAAAGTGGCCATCCCTTTGAGAGAAGAAGTATTGAATACACAGGATGTATTAAGGATACAAGAGCTTGTGTTCACATGCGAAAATTGAGAGTTGTCACCTTGGTTCATAGCTCATCAAGGATGTGACCATTATGGATTATTATAGGTGACTATTAGTATATAAGAAAGGAAGGAAAATTGATAGCTATTGACCCCGGAGTTCATATGTCCAATTGAACAACATACAGTTTGACTTTGGAATTCTGTTGCTAAAGAGAGGGCCATTCTCAAACCTGTATTCTAGAGAGAAAACTGATTCAGAAAACATAAATCCATTTGGAATGCTGACTTGTATTTGTAACATTATTAAAATTTTAGTTTGGGGTAAAGAGATTGGGAGACTATTGCTTTTATGCTTAGGTCATTCCCAGTGGTACTTGGCATCCTAAATGTGAACCGCTTGCTCTCCGTCTTCCATGTACTGCTGCCTCAATGCATTTCACTCTGTAATATAAGGGAAGAAATGGGGGTCAGGGTGATGCAGAGGTGGCAAAACACTGTCTTAGAATAACATTTTCACAGAATTGCAAAATAACTCAAAACAGTAAGAAACACTGTATGGATGCCAAATCACATAATTACTTAAAGAAATTATGAGAAATGTTTGTATCAAAAGTCACATTTGTAAGATTATTTTCAGGAACTAAATGACATTGCTAAATTTTGCTTTTTTCAGGAAAAAAGCTACAAACAAAATTTTGGATAAGCTTCAAGCCTGTTGACTACATTAAAACATGAGTTTGATTTATTCTTAAACTTTAAGAGTTCAGAGAAGTAAACAGTAACTATTTAATTAATATTTTCAGTAACTAATTTATTTCTCTAAAGTATTTCTTAATTGCTTAAAGTTTTGATTAAAAACAGTGTTGGGTTAACATTCATCACTTAGGACTTCCAACAAAGACTTTTGTAGTTTCCCCAAATTCAGTTATTCTGGGTGTCAGAATGAGGAATACAGGAATGTCATCTAAATTCTTTGCTGTGCTCCATGTGAGTCTATAAAGGCATCCCATCAACTTTTGTATGGTATTGGCTAAGTCCTTTAACTAAGTTTAGAATTCTGATGTTACTTTAGACTGTGGCTTTTTGGGTGGTCAATGCTACTGGCCCTCAGGCTCCATCCTGGGTTCCTCTACCTTCCATCACACACTGAAAGCATCTGCAATGGGATTACTATGCAATGCTAATTTTCATAGGAACAACAATTTACTAAAACCATTACACTTTCCTGGACCATTCAGGTAGAGCTGGGAAGTTGTGCCTTTCTCTCTTATCTGTTCTTTCATTTTTCTGCAAAGAGCATCTCACTATGTAAATCATGATGAACTCAAACATACCATATTCCTGTATCAGTCTCTTCAATATGGGAAGAAAAGGTATTTTCTAACAGTCAGATCTCTTTTTTTCAGCCCTCTGTCAGATGTGGGGTTAGTGAATATCTTTTCCCCATCTGTGGGCTGTGTTTTTGTCTTGTTGACTGTGTCCTTTGCCTTAGAGAAGCTTCTCAGTTTCAGGAGATCCCATTTATTAATTGTCAATCTCAGTGTCTGTGATATTGGTGTTATGGTCAGGAAGCTGTCTCCTGTACCAATTCATTTGAGGATACCACCTACCTTGTCTTCTAAGAGTTTCAGTGTGGCTGGATTTATGCTGAGGTCTTTGATCCAACTGGACTTAAGTTTTGTGCATGGCGATAACATGGGTCTATCCAAAGTCTTATACATGTCAGCATCCAGTTAAGCCAGCACCATTTGTTGAAGATGCTGTCTTTTTTCCAATGTATAATTTTAGCTTCTTTGTCAAAAAATAAGTGTTTATAGGTGTATGGGTTAGTATCAGAGTTTTCAATTCAATTCCATTGGTCTACCTGTCTATTTTTGTGCCAATACCAAGCTGTTTTTAGGATTATAGCTCTATAATAGAGCTTGGAGTCAGGGATGGTGATGTCTCTGGAAGTTCCCTTATTGAATAGAGTTGTTTTGGCTATCCGGGGTCTTTTGTTTTTCCGTATATAGTTAAGAGTTTTCTTTCAAGGTCTGTGAAGACCCTTGCTGAGATTTTGATGGGGATTGCATTGAATCTGTAGATTACTTTTGGCAAGATTGCCATTTTTACTTTGTTGATCCTACCTATTCAAGAGCATGAGAGATCTTTCCATTTTCTGATGTCTTCTTTAATTTCTTTCTTTAAAGACTCAAAGTTCTTGTTATACAGGTCTTTCACTTGTTTGAATAGCATTATCCCAAGGTATTTTAAGTTGTTTGTGGCTATTGTGAAGGGTGATGTTTCTCTGATTTCTTTCTCAGTCCATTTATCATCTGTATATACTAGGGCTACTGATTTTCTTTTTTTATCATTTTTTATTTTAATTTTAAATAGCTTGTTTTACATGTCAATCCCAGTTCCCTCTCCCTCCCCTCCTCCCGCAATCCCCTTCCCCCCCACCCTCCCACCCTATTGCCAAATCCTTCCACATAGGGGACATCTAGAGTCTGTCATTTCACTCTGGGTAGGGTCCAGGCACTCCCCTAAGAGTCCAGGCTGAGAGAGCATCCCTCTTTGTGCTATAGGCACACGATGACTGTTTGTATTCCAGGGATAGACACTGATCCACTGCTCAGGGCCCCATAGGTTTCCCAGGCCTTCTCGCTGACACTCACATTTGGCGGGTCCAGATCAGTCCCATTCTGGCCTCCCCACTGTCGGTCTGGGGTCCAAGAGCTCTCCCCTGTTCAGATCAGCTGTCTCTGCTGGTTTTGCCAGCCCATTCTTTGCCGATTTGCTCATCACTCCCCTTTCTCTGCCACTGGGTTCCTTGGGTTCAGTTCAGTGATTAATTGTGTGTTTGCCTCTGCTTCCATCAGTCACAGGATGAAGGCTCCCGGATGGTTATAGACATCAAGTTCATTATCAGGAATGGGCATTCGAGGTGGTCCCTCCACTATTGCTTAGCTGGCCAATTGGTGTTATCCCTTTAGATCACTCGAGGTCACTCTGGTGCCTGATCTGTCTTTGACCCTATGATTCCCTCTTCCCCCTATTCTACCCCCACCCCCTCAACTTCCTGTTCCTCCATGACCAACTCTCTTCCTCTTCACCCCCTCTCTTCTTCCCAGGTCCCACTCCCCCCACCCCGCGCCGTGTTCCCCATCCATTCAGAGAATCTTGTCTCAATCCTCTTCTCTTGGGTACTATGCATATATGCATATCTTTTAGGTTCTTTCCTGTTTCCCAGACTCTCTATCAGTGGAAGTGCAGACTGGCACTATCCTGATCCATGTCTAAAATCCATATATGGGTGAGAACCTACCATGTTTGTCTTTTTGTGACTGGGTTACCTCACTCAGGATGGTTTCTTCCAGTGCTATCCATTTCCCTGCGAATTTCAAGATTCCATTGTTTTTCTTCTGCTGAGTAATACTCCATTGTGTAAATGTACCACATTTTCTCTATCCACTCTTCAGTTTAGGGGCATCTAAGTTGCTTCCAGGTTCTAGCTATTACAAATAATGCTGCTATGAACATAGTGGAGCAGATGCCCTTGTTGTATGAACTTGCCTCATTTGGATATATGCCTAAGAGTGGAATTGCTGGGTCTAGTGGTAGATTAATTCCCATTTTCCTGAGGAATCTCCATACTGATTTCCAAAGAGGCTGTATGAGTCGGCACTCCCACCAGCAGTGGAGGAGTGTTCCTCTCTCTCTTTCCAGGTCCTTGAAGAATTGTGATGGAATTTTGATAGGGATTGCATTGAATCTGTAGAATGCTTTTGGCAAGATTGCCATTTTTATTATGTTGATCCTACCAATCCAAGAGCATGGGAGCTCTTTCCATTTTCTGGTATCTTCTTTGATTTCTTTCTTTAAAGACACAAAGTTCTTGATATACAGGTCTTTCACTTCCTTGGTTAACATTATCCCCAGATATTTGATGCTGTTTTTGGCTATTGTAAAGGGTGATGTTTCTCTGATTTCTTTCTCAGTCACTTCATCATCTGTATATAATAGGGCCACTGATTTTTTTGAGTTTACCTTGTATCCTGCCACATTGCTGAAGGTGTTTATCAGCTCTAGGAGTAACCTTGCGGAGTTTTTTGGGTCACTTATGTAAACTATCATATCATCTGCAAATAGTGAAAGTTTGACTTCTTCTTTTCCTATTTATATCCCCTTTATCTCCTTTTGTTGTCTTATTGCTATAGCTAGAACTTCAAGTACAATATTGAAGAGATATGGAGAGAGTGGACAGCCTTGTCTTGTTCCTGATTTTAGAGGAATTGCTTTGAGTTTCTCTCCATTTAGTTTGATGTTAGCTGTTGGTTTACTGTATATTGCTTTTATTATATTCAGGTATGTTCCTGTTATCCCGGATCTCTCTAGGACCTTTATCATCAAGGGGTATTGGATTTTGTCAAAGGCTTTTTCAGCATCTAGTGAGATGATCATGTGATTTTTCTTTCGCAGATTGTTAATATGATGGATTACATTGATAGATTTTCTAATGTTGAACCATCCCTGCATTCCTGGAATAAAGCCTACTTGATCATGGTGGATGATTTTCCTGATGTGTTCTTGAATCCAGTTTGCGAGTATTTTATTGAGTATTTTTGCATCAATGTTCATGAGGGAAATTGGTCTATAGTTCTCTTTCTTAGTTGTGTTTTTGTGTGGCTTGGGTTTCAAGGTAATTGTAGCCTCATAGAAAGAGTTTGGCAGTGAGCCTCCTGCTTCTATTGTGTGGAATACTTTGAGGAGTATTGGAGTTAGCTCTTCTTTGAATTTCTGGTAGAATTCTGCACTGAAGCCATCTGGGCCTGGGCTTTTTTTGTTTGGGAGACTTTTGATGACTGCTTCTATTTCTTTAGGGGTTGTAGGTCTGTTTAGATTGTTTATCTGTTCTTGATTTAGTTTTGGCAAGTGATATCTATCCAGGAAATTGTCCATTTCCTTTAAATTTTCAAATTTTGTGGAGTACAGATTTTCAAAGTATGCCCTGATGATTCTCTGGATTTCCTCAGAGTCCGTTGTTATGCCCCCTTTTTCTTCCCTGATTTTGTTAATTAGCATGCTGTCTCTCTGTCTTTTGGTTAGTTTGGACAGAGGTTTATCTATTTTGTTGATTTTCTCAAAGAACCAACTCTTTGTTTCATTGATTCTTCTCAGTGTTTGTCTGGTTTCTACTTGATGGATTTCAACCCTCAATTTGATGATTTCCTGGTGTCTGCTCCTCCTGGGGGAGTTTGCTTCTTTTTGTTCTAGAACATTCAGCTGTGCTATTAATTCTCTAGTATGACTGTTCTCCAGTTTTTTCATGTGGGCACTTAGTGCTATAAACTTTCCTCTCAGCACTGCTTTCAAAGTGTCCCATAAGATTGTGTATGTTGTGTCTTCATTCTCATTGAAATCGAGGAAGTCTTTAATTTCTTTTTTTATTTGTTCCTTTACCCAGGGATGGTGCAATTGTGCATTGTTCAATCTCCATGAGTTTGTAGGGTTTCTGCGATTTGTGTTATTGTTGAATTCTAATGTTAATGCATGGTGGTCTGATAAGATGCAGGGGGTTATTCCAATTTTTTTGTATCTGTGGAGATTTGCTATGTTTCCTATTATGTGGTCAATTTTAGAGAAGGTTCCATGTGGTGCCGAGAAGAAGGTATATCCTTTTGTGTTTGGGTGGAATGTTCTATAGATGTCTGTTAAACCCAGTTGGGTCATAACTTCTATTAGTTCTTTTGTTTCTTTGTTAAGTTTCTGTCTGGAGGACCTGTCTAGCGGTGAGAGCGGAGTGTTGAAGTCTCCTACTATTAGTGTGTGAGATTTTATGTGCATTTTGAGCTTTAGTAATGTTTCTTTCACGAATGTAGGTCCCTTTGTATTTGGGGTGTAGATGTTTAAAATTGATACTTCGTCTTGATGTATTTTTCCTTTGATGAATATGAAGTGTCCTTCTTCATCTCTTTTGATTGATTTTCATTTGAAGTCTAATTTGTTAGATATTAGGATTGCTACACCCGCTTGTTTCTTGGGACCGTTTGATTGGAAGATCTTTTCCCAACCCTTTAGTCTGAGATAACGTCTGTCTTTGATGTTGAGATGTGTTTCTTGTATGCAGCAGAAGGAAGGGTTCTGTCTTCATATCCATTCTGCTAGTCTGTGTCTTTTTATAGGCAAGTTGAGGCCGTTGACATTGAGGGATATTAATGACCATTGATTGGTGATCCTTGTTTGCTCTTGATTTATTGTTAGTGAAGTTATTTTGTGTAGTTTCTCCTCCCTTTTTCTTTTGGTGTTTTGTAAAGTGTGATTATATATTGCCTGTGTCTTTGTGAATGTAGTTATCTTCCTTGGCTCTAGGTTTTCCTTCTAGCATTTTCTGTAGAGCTGGATTCATGGATACATATTGTTTAAATCTGGCTTTGTCATGGAATATTTTGTTTTCTCCATCTATGGTAATTGAGAGCTTTGCTGGATATAGTAGTCTGGGCTGGCATCCTTGTTCCCTAAGCGTTTGTAGGACATCTGTCCAGGATTTTCTGGCTTTCATCGTTTCCACTGAGAAGTCAGGTGTAATTCGGATAGGTCTGCCTTTGTATGTTACTTGGCGTTTTTCTTTAGCTGCTCTTAATATTTTCTCTTTACTCTGTAGGTTTGATGTTTTGATTATTATATGGCGAGGTGACTTCTTTTTCTGGTCGAGCCTATTTGGTGTTCTGTAAGATTCGTGTATTTTCGTAGGCATATCTTTCTTTAGGTTAGGGAAGTTTTCTTCTATGATTTTGTTGAATATGTTTTCTGTACCTTTGAGTTGTATTTCTTCGCCTTCTTCTATACCTATTATTCTCAGGTTTGGCTTCTTCAAGGTGTCCCATATTTCCTGGATATTTTATGTTAAGGATTTGTTGGTTTTGAGATTTTCTTTGCTTGGCATTCTATATCCTCTAATGAGTCTTCAACACCTGAGATTGTCTCTTCTATCTCTTGTATTCTATTGGTGATACTTGCATCTGTAGTTCCTGATCGTTTACCCAGCTTTTCTATTTCCAGCATCCCTTCATTCTGTGTTTTCTTTATCGTTTCTATTTCAGCTTTCAATCCTTCAACTGTTTGAGTTGTTTCCTTAATTTTTTTGGTTGTTTTTTCTTTGTGCTCTTTAGATTCTTTGAGAGATTTGTTTATTTCTTGAAATTTTCCCCCATTTCATGGATTTTTTGTTTGTTTTTTCTTCTATTTCAATAAGGGATTTCCTTGTTTCTTCTTTGAGGGTCTCCATCATCTTCATGAAATAATTTTTAAGGTCTGTCTCCTCTTCTTCATCTATGTAGTGCTTTTCAGGTCTTGCTGGTGTTGGATCCCTAGATTCTGGTGGGGTCATGTTGGTGTTTCTATTGCTGAGTGATCTCTTATTCTGTCTTCTTCCCATCTGTTCTTCCAGTGGGTGCCGGTGGGGTCTTTCTGTCTCTAGTAGTCTCCTTCCTTCCTGTGAGCTGAAGCTGGGGATGCTGACATGGAGTTTGGGTCCTGGTATGGCTGATGTCTTTCCTGAAGCTGGACTCGCTGGGGTTGGGGTCTTAAAAGGGCTCATGTCTTTCTTGTGTGGGCGGGTCTTCTGGATGCCAGGAGCAGCCTGTAAGATTAAGGGGATGGGCATTGGGCGGGCGGTCCCTACGGGAGACCCAATCTCACCTGAAGCTGGACTCGCTGTGGTTGGGGTCTTGGAGGGGCTGATGTCTTTCCTGTATGTGGCTACTGACTTTCTTGAGTTGATCTTGTATCCTGCCACATTGCTGAAGGTATTTATCACCTGTAGTTCTCTGGTAGAGTTTTTTGGGTCACTAATGTAAATTTAAATTAGAAACAAACTTGTTTTACATGTCAATTCCAGTTCCCTCTCCCTCCCTTCCTCCAGTGCCCACCACCAACTCCCTATCCCATCCCCTTTCTGCTCCCCAGAGAGGGTGAGGCCTTCCATAGGGGATATTCAAAGTCTCTCATATCATTTGGAACCAGGCCTAGGCCCTCTCCCTTGTGTCTAGGCTGAGAGAGAATCTCTCTTTCTGGAATGGGCTCCCAAAGTCCATTAGTACACTAGGGATAAATACTGATCCACTACCAGAAGCCCCATAGACTGCTCAGGTCTCCTAACTGACCCTCACAGATCTCTAAGTTTTGAATTGAGCATTATTGTTAAAATTCTACAGAGGAGAACAAAGAGATATTTTAATAGAGATAGCTGTTATGGGATTAATGAGAAACCTGGCACTAGGGAAATTTCCAGGAATCCGTAAGGGTGACCCCAACTAACAATCTAAGCAATAGTGGAGAGGCTACCTTAAATGCCCTTCCCCTATAATGAGATTGATGACTACCTTAAATGCCATCATGGAGTGTTCATCCAATAGCTGATAGAAGCAGAAGCAGAGATCCACAGCTAAGCACTGAGCCAAACTCTTGGTATCTAGTTGGAGAGAGGGAGGAGGAATGAGCAAAGGGGTCAATACCATACTGGGGAAACCCACAGAAGTGGGAGTTCAAGAACTCCAGAGTGACGGCTAGGGAACCAGCATAGGCCTGAACCAGGCCCCCTATACATGGGTATCAGTTAGGAGGCCTGGGCAGTCTATAGGACCTCTGACAGTGGAACCAGTATTTATCCCTATTGCATGAATGAGCTATTGGAACCCATTCCCTATGGGTGGATATTCTCTCAGTCTAGATAAACGAGGCGGGGAAGGGGGGGCTAGGTCCTGCCCCAATTGATTGGGTGATATGGGAGGACAGAAAGGAGAGGGTACTGGGATTGGCATGTAAAATATGACTGTTTACAAAAACTGAAGACTTGTTTTTCCTCTTACTAATGCTCTCCTGCGAATGTAACAGATTGGTGCCCAATAACAATATAAGCATATCTTCTTATAATTTTGTAAATTAGAAATACTTTACTGGTCTCTCTAAGGTTCAATCAAGGGATTATGGAACTATTTTCTTTACTCAAGAGCATAGGGGAGAACTCCATTCTTTGGTGTGTGATTTCCTACTTCTGCCTTCACAGCAAGCAGCACTGCATCTTCCACACTTAAATGTTCTTCTGATGGCTGCTAGGGAAGATTTCTTGCTTTTCAGAGCCCATGTGATTATAATTCCCTAGTATAGGACAATCCTTATTCTTACTTATGTCTTCTAGTTTCCCTTTATCATATTCAGATATCATATCTAAAGATGAGAACATGGGTGATGTTGAGTGTACATTTTCCCAGCTGTTCAATTGTCAACAGATCATGGAGATTTAAGTATAAACAACTCCATTCACTATGACTTCAAGTCCCTCCTGCCCATTTATTCTCTTTGTAGAATTCAGACATTAATCTATAAGACATTCAGTGTACAGCTGAGATTACAACTGGCGAAACAGTTTTCTCAATTCTCCTTATATACTCTTCTGGTAATTTTTTTTATTTTTTTCTTGCTTGTTTGAGCTTAGATCAATTTCTTCCCCCACTATTTCCTAACTTGGCTGTTCTTTTGTTTTGTCTATCATGTTTTATGTTTCTAGACATATTCATCCACTGGAAGGCACTAGGGAGTTGCAATGATAGGTGATTTTTTAAATTTACTTGTGTGTGTGTGTGTGTGTGTGTGTGTGTGTGTATAAAAATTCACAGCTTCTGGCCTGAACTGTGTGCTCTTTAAGGAAGTCAGTCCTATCTGAGTGGTTTTTATCTTTACAGACACATCTCCTGGTAGACTAGCCCTGCTAATTCTAGCTTCTTTTGAATATCTCAGCTTCTGATTTATAGTTGCATCACTCTAATATATGTTCATACAGTTTCTACTGTTTTAAAATGCCCTTCTGCTAGTCTGGCAGGGGGATTCCTATTCTTTATTTAACTGGATAGCTATTTCCGTATTGAAAATTTCCTAGGCTTAAATCACCTAGAGAGTTTCTTGTTTCTTCTCTGACTTTTGATATGGCAACTGAGTATGACCTTCTTGATGTATATTCAGCTAAATCTTTTCTTCTATCCAGTAGCAGAAATCAGGCAGCCAGAATCTCATGGCCAATGTGAATTTAATTCTGAGAACAACCCACAGCTGACTGAGAAGACATTGGTGCTTAATAAATGTAATAGAGTATCCTGTTTATATTGGCTGAATATTTGTGCCGACTCTGGAATCCTAATGGTCTGAAAAGAATAAACCAGTTTTAATTTTACTTCTATGTAGATGGACAGTGGAACAAGTAAAAACAGAACACGATGTTATTCATTGGCATTCAAGCTCTACTTTCCAAAGGAGCTGGAGCTACTTGGGAGATTAATCTAGCGACCGTGTGACTCAAATCTATCTTCTACTGATCTCCAGTGGGAAGTAGAATATAATGTTACCCTACCTTTTCCTCGGTCTCCACTGCAGTTTGAACTGCTCTGTTTTTTTCCTTGTGTTAGGTTAAATTACAGAAGAGAAAATGGGCATAAGGAGTGAGAACTTTGTTTGAAAGCATACATTATTTTAAGGTACTAGTCAAGTCATACCTTTTAATCTTTTCTTTTTCCATCCCTGTTACTCCCTTTTTGAATGGAAGTATTTAGTCTGTGCCATTGTACTGTGGAGACATGTAACTTGCACTAGGGATAAACACTGGTTTTGCTGTCAGAGGTCCCATAGACTGCCCAGGCCTCCTAACAGGCACCCACATTCAGAGGGCTTCTTTTGGTCCAGTACTGGTTCCCCAATTTTATGACTGGGGTCTGTGCTTTCATTTGGTCAGATCCACTGTTTTGTGGATTTCTCTAGTATGGTCTTGACCCCCTTTGCTCATCACGCCTCCCTTTCTACAACTGGAGACCAGGAGTTTGGCTCAGTGCTTAGCTGTGGGTCTCTGCCTCTGCTTCCATCAGCTACTGGATGAAGGTTCTATGATGGCATTTAAGGTAGTCATCAATCTCATTATAGGGGAAGGGCATTTAAGGTAGCCTCTCCACTATTGCTTAGATTCTTAGTTGGGGTCATCCTTGTGGATCTCAGGACATTTCCCTAGTGCTAGATTTGTCTTTAAACAAATAATGGCTTCCTCTATTAAGGTATCTCTTTTCTTGCTCTCCTCTATTCTTCCCTGACTTAATCTTCCTGAACCTTTACGTTCGCCTTCCCCCTCCTTTTCTCCCGTTCTCTTTTTCCTACCTTTCTACCCGCTCTCCCAGTGCTTCCTGTTTGCCCAGGCATTTCTTGATTAATGATTTATTATATTGCTTATGATTACAATTACAATTCACCTTCAAACTGTAAGCCAACATGAACCCTAAAGTATTTTGTTGTTGTTACTGCTGTAACAATAGGAAAAGTAACAAATTAAACTATGAATGTTTTTTGCCAATTGTATAAATACTACCTTATTAAACAGGGTTTGAAGGACAAAGAAGAGATGGTTTCATCCTGGGTTTTATTAAGGGAAGGACTACAAAATTATTCATGTTTAGTAGGGAGAAGGAAAGAGAAGACAAGTCAATAAGGGCTGGAAGAAATCATAGAAGTAAACACTGGTCCAGAAAGATACAGCTGTCACCATCCCTCTCTTAAAGTCTGAACCATCTTATTGCTTTTTATTGCTTTGATAAACACCATGGACAAAATCAACTGGAAGACAGAGGGCTTTATTTCAACTTCCTGTTTATAGTCTATTATGAGGGCAAGAACTCAAGAAGAACATAGACGCAAGAACTAAAGCAGAGATATTGGAAGAACAATGCTTACTGGCATACTCCCCCTGACTTGCTCAGCCTTCGTTCTTAAACATCTCAGAGAGGCACAGTGATCTGGTCCCACTCACATGTATCATTAATCAAGAAGGGAGTTGGTCATGGGGGAACAGGAAGTTGAGGGGGTGGGGGTAGAATAGGGGGAAGAGGGAATCATAGGATCGAAGACAGATTAGGCACCAGAGTGACCTCCAGTGATCTAAAGGTATAACACCAATTGGCCAGCTAAGCAATAGTGGAGGGACCACCTCGAATGCCCATTCCTGATAATGAACTTGATGTCTATAACCATCCGGGAGCCTTCATCCTGTGACTGATGGAAGCAGAGGCAAACACACAATTAATCACTGAACTGAACCCAAGGAACCCAGTGACAGAGAGAGAGGAGTGATGAGCAAATTGGCAAAGAATGGGCTGGCAAAACCAGCAGAGACAGCTGATCTGAACAGGGGAGTGCTCTTGGACCCCAGACCGACAGTGGGGAGGCCAGCATGGGACTGATCTGGACCCCCCAAATGTGAGTGTCAGTGAGAAGGCCTGGGCAACCTATGGGGCCCTGAGCTGTGGATCAGTGTCTATCCCTGGTATACAAACTGTCTTCATGTGCCTATAGCACAATGAGAGATGCTCTCTCAGCCTGGACTCTTAGGGGAGTGCCTGGACCCTACCAAGAGTAAAATGACAGACTCTAGATATCCCCTATGTGGAAGGATTTGGCAATAGGGTGGGAGGGAGGGGGGAAGGGGAGTGCGGGAGGATGGGAGGGAGAGGGAACTGGGATTGACATGTAAAACAAGCTATTTAAAATTAAAATAAAAAATGATAAAAAAGAAATGCCCCACAGACTTGCCTCTGACAGTGACATTTTTTTCAATTGAGATCCTCTCTCTACACATGACCCCAGTCTGTGACTCGTTGACATAAAACTAACAAGTGCATGATCTCACATATGTACTTTAGTATCTGAAACTCTTGTTAGTTAAATTTTCATATCTGTCATCTAATTAGAGCTAGATGGTCATTATTTTTTCACAGAGGAGATTATTGCTGTTTGCTTTGCTAATCTGCTTTTGTATAGAATACTTTGACTTTACAGCCCAGGGGGTGACCTACACTTAACTTTTGTGATGTCATGAGGAGACTATTCTGAAGCCATGTCTACTTATAACACCTCTGTAAAATTTGTTGAAAATGACTGTCTATATTTTACAGTTTGAAGCCATCTCACAGCTCTGATTACCATCATTCTGTACACTGTCTCTAAGGTCTTCAGATCAAACCTTGTTCTTAAAAATTGATGTCTTTGGGGACATTTTCTTTACAAAAGAATGGAATAATTAGTTCCCAAGAAATGATGAGCCGCACATTGTCAATGCAATTCAGTATACCACTGCCAAACTCAGATGAGCGCATATTTCTGTCATCCCTTCTGATGCCAGCACCAACATACTTTTGATTGTTATTTTATAATAGTCATTTAGAAGCACAAGGAGGCTTTCTGAATCTTAGTAAAATGATAAAACAGACCACCTACTATCCTGGTGAGGCTTATCTTTAAACATGGTCATTTAGCCTATCCTACCACTTTGCTTTATAAGAAACACACCAGATATATAGGGGTTATTCTACTTTTCAACGCTACCAGTAGAGAGTTTCCTATGAAGTATCCTGTAATTGATGGCAGTGTGAAATAATGTGGATCATCAACAGTGTTTAAAAAAACTCAATCAGTACTTTCTATTTTGGCTAAGTCCAAAGCAACTAATCAATAGATATGGATTTCTTTCCTGATCATCTCTGTTGTGGAGAGATACTTACTAATTTTGGCTACACATGAACTGCTTCACTCATTGTGATGCTTTGTATATCAGACAGAATGGGGGACAGAGAATTTATAAGTCATAGGCTTGACCTAGTAGAAAGGCTCTGTTTCCCTGCACACTGTCCTGTAAATTGTCAGGTAAAATAGGATTATGACTTTAATTTGAATACCAGATGCAATGAATAGAGGTTCAGCTTATGGTTTTTTTTAAACATTCTATAGACACCTTGTCAAATATCTCACAAGATGTATTGATGTATAGAGGGGATTTATACTAATGTGACATTTGTCATTCTCTGAAAATCAATTTTAACTGGGCAGTCTTTGTTTTTGTTTGCTAAAGCCAACAACACTTAAAGGAGGACCATGTCCTACCTCACACCCTCTCTATTTTCTTTTCTGTTTTAAACAGTAAAAGAGAATGTTTCTGTGGGAGGAGATACAGGCAGGATTAAATCTAAAGCACCTACCAGTCACTTTCCCTGATGAGTATAGGGAAAAGTAAGTATTTAGAGAAAAACAGATGACTGACGGGGTGGAAGAAATAAAGAATTCTGCATCCAAGCTCCTCCACACAAGACAAGGGCTTTCATGGACTGCTATGAGCTAGCGCTAATGCCCATATGGGTTAACTGTAACAAAACAAAATAAAACCAAACCAACAAAAAATCTTGCTTGTATAAGCAAGTGTGAAGCAACACTATCCAATTTTGTCCTTCACATTTCTGCACTCCTGTGCAGAACACGACACTGGCACAATCCTACTTCCCTCTTCTTTCTTTGTCCTTTGGTATTAAAAACCAAAATATTCTCCTTCATGCATATTCTAAGCAACTTTAAAATCAGAGAGAAATTGGAATTTAAAATTAAGTTATAAAGAGCAGAAACACAGTGATGAAACTGTTTACTCTCTTCAAGGTATGAACAGCTTTTGTACAATCTGACAAGGTAAGTCCCCCAACATGACACTGTTGTGTCTGACATTGTATTTTTTCTGCCTCTAGAGAAATGTTAATTTGTTTCTGCTTTGGAACATTATTTATAAACATGTAAAAGCAAAGATCTAATCTATCTATAGGTTACCATCCCTTCTCATACAAAACATGATGATAAAACATGACTATATTAAGCTAAATACCATCATTATCAATATTTAAAAACTAAAATCAGAGCTAACCATATGATACAGATATCCCTCTACTGGGTATAGAAAACCAAAGAAAATAAATTCATTGCATTAAAGAGACACCTGTGTGGTCATGGTCACTTGGTCACTCACAACATTCAAGACATTAAATCAGCCAACATATCCACTGAAAGATAAGTGTTAAGACAATATAGTGCATATACAAGCTGGAATATTGTTTAGCCATAAAAATGAAGTCTTTCATTTGGAGGCAACATGAATGAAATAAGAAAATGTTGTAAGTAATAAACCAGCTACAAAATGAAAATAGGAATTGAATGTAGAGTAATGGTTATTAGTGAGCAGGAAAGGAATGAGAAAAGGGTAGGATTTGGATAGCAGGAATGCAAATGCCAGGACACAGGAGGAATACCTTATAATTTTCTGTAGCTCAGTAGGATGATTATAATCTACAATGTCTAACACAATCTACCATTAAGCAGGTTTGGAGTATGAAATGAAGGCATGGATCAGGGGCTAAATTTCAGAGACATTTGGAAAGTTCAGAACAATTCAACCCTATTCATAGGGTCTCACACTATTTTGATAGTGTGAAGTGACAGTCCTTGATGGCTGACATAGAGACTGGAATCATGATTTGGAATCTTAGTAAAGAAAACAAATTGCCAAAAGCCACTCTAGTCTCTGTAGTTTGCCATGAGTAGCTCTCACATAAGCCAACTCTTTACCTTCCATTTGCCAATTCCTCCATTGGGTAAGAACACTATGGTCAAATGAGACAGGCTAGGGATCCTGCATGAAGTGGGGAATAGGGCAGGTGGAGGAGAAGATAAGTAGTGTTTGATGACTGGGTTCTAGGACAGTGAAAGTATACTATATAAAACCATACTCTACTTAATCCTCTTTTCTGTCAGTGCCAGATCTTCATAAGCCTCAAGAGAAGACGGTGCAAAGTAAAGAACATACAAAGAAATTGAACTCTAAGAGACAAAGTAAAGTGCTCAAGATACTTTAATAATGACCAGCTCAGTAGACTCAGCCAATGTATCCTGTGGCCTTTTAATTACTGTGCCTATTTAGTTATGATTCCCCCTTCTAATGGAGGCACATGAAATGGACTTCTGCTAATTACCAAATAAACAAAGAGTAACAAGGAGGCAAGATAAGCTGGTGTCTAGAGTGTCAGACTCAGATTAAGGATCCATACAGGTATTTAAGTAGACACTTGAGGAAGACACAGTACCTTAGAAACACTACTTTCGATGGTACCATTCTAGAAAATGTAAAATAAGTCTTTAAGGAATACCAGAGTCCCCCACACCAATACACACACACACACACACACACACACACACACACACACACACACAAAGTAAGTGAGCAAATAAAGAAAGAAAGGAAGGAAGGAAGGAAGGAAGGAAAAAGAAAGAAAGAATCCAGAAAGATGGTGGGGAGGTGTAGGAATATGGACACTCTTAATAACAGTTGAGGTAAATGGGACTCGGCACAATGCTGGTGAACTCTATCTGATGGGAGAGGCAGTAAAACAGCAATGGAGGTTACTAAATTCTTCAGATCCATGTCTTAATATGGAAGACAGTTATAAAGAGGGGGCCCTTCTTTGGTTTCCATGCTGCTGGTTTTATGGCTTCAGTGATGCACTTTTCTGTGATGTACGTGTTGGCACTGCCTCTGCCTCTTTCTCTTTTTCCTGTTTTGAAGCTAAATCTACCACATTAGCATTCAGAAGAAGAAGATGAAAAAACTCTTTTTAATCTTAACCTTACTGAACTGCTGAACTAATGGGAGTAAGCTTGTATTTTCTTATTTTTGTATCAAGATGTTTAAAACCTCTTATTTCAATCACTCCCAGTCAGGTATTATTAGCAACCCAAAATACTGCTAATGAAACCTTAAATTCCTGTCTTGTGTTATCTCTCTCTGCCTGAGATTTCTTTCGTATTATTTTTCTCTCTTACATTAGAAATCCCTTCTGTTGTGAGATGAATTTTTCTGCAGACATAGCCAATTTTAAGTTCATAGAAATACTAACTTTATTAGTGCAATGACAAAAAGGGCCTCCTATTCTCTTTCTTAGCCTTATCTAAAGACAGAATTTGGGCAAATTGTCCATATTCTTGTAAGTCAATGTTTTCACAGTAGTTTTGAGTATGAAGTTAGTGACATGGAAAAACATGGGTATTAACTTGTTGTTAAAGGAAACTGTTCCTGGTGTATCAGTGGCAGCAATCACTTAGACACTGCTTGTCCTGGCAGAGCTATCCTTTCTCCTCAGCTCAACTTCACAGCCTCAGTTAGGGCTTTATTCTGAGATATACAATTCTGAGCAAGCTGGTCCTGAGGATCAGCTGCTGTAGAAATCCAGCCTTTTTAATTCTTCCTATTGCTTAAGCAGTAAGCAATCAGTCATGGTGGATTTCTCTTGTTAGCAAAGAAGAATGCCTACGGATAAATTTGTCTCTCCTCACCCTAGGTTAAAAGATTGGCAAGGGTTAATCAGTTTGACTTGGAGAAACAATATATATTCTCTCTCTCTCTCTCTCTCTCTCTCTCTCTCTCTCTCATACACACACACACACACATACGCACACACCTCTAGGTAATGTTGTCACTTTCGCATATGAATGGGCATGTTTAACAAATTGTCAGGAATTTGTATGTTGGGAGGTTACATGCATGTTTATGTTTGTGTAGAAGCAAAAATTCAGCAATGGATATTGTTCCTGAAGTGTGGTCCACCTTGCTTATGGAGATACAGTATCTCATTTAGCCTGGAGTTTATTAGTCTTGGCTGACCAACGAATGAGCCCTCGTGGTCTGCTTTTCACTGCTTCCTTAGTACTGGGCTTACAAACATGTACTATAGTACTTCCTGGCTTTTTTTTAAAACAAGGGTATTGGACTTTGACCTCAGATTTTTATGCTTGTTAGGTATTTTACCAACAAAGTTATCCATCTTTCTAGTCCAGAAAATGCACTTTGAATCTCTTCCTCTATTTTATTTTTGTATTCTCCATCCAAGGTAGCCAGGCTTTCTGCTTCTTTTTGAAGAAAGTTTGAGGTTGAAAATAAAATTGTTTGCTTCTATCTTAGATGTTCAGTTTCTAATAACCCAAATGTTTAGATTCAATTAGGCTTGTTGCTCTCAAGGGAGACAAGAGGCTGTATCATGAGACAGATGAGGAAAATATTTACCTTCTTTACAGGAAAAGGGTTTCTAGCAGATAGTTGGAGATGAGGTGACCATTGCAGGGATCCCACAGGGCCATTGCAACCACATTTGTCATGGCTACTAGAAGGCAGATTCCAGAAAGTGTGTAAGTTCAGAGCTTGCCGAAGTTTCCCAGAAAGACAGTATGATTCATTGAAGCACCAACCAAGGAGAAGGGTGGACTTGAGGCACCATGAAGAACAGAGGTTCAGGACTTATACCAGGACAGTAGCTCTAAAGGTAGTATGTATACTGATTCCAGATTGAATTTGAAGATCATGCCAACATCACTTAACAAGAATGTGGCAACAAAATTAAAGGAGGTCAGCATGGATTCAATGTTTTGCTCTGTTAAGTTGGAAGAATAGATTTGCCATGTACTGAGGTGAAGAATGCAAGAACATGGAGTTTGAACTGAAACCATGTGTTCCGTTTGGAGGTATAAATTTTTATAAGGTCTATTTGACACAGTTTTCTGACTTTGCTTCAATATAGTTCCATTGATAAACAATGAAATGCCTTCAACCATTTATCCTTTAAATGAGAATAATATAAGATGTCTCAGGAGAAGTTACTAAGATGGAGGCTAAATGAATTCATTCTTGGCTGTTTTAGAAGAGTCTGTTCAATGGTATAGTTAACGTTAAGATACTCAGTGAAGCGGTTCAGCTTCCAAATCAAGCCTTGATCCCTATAGGTAGATCTTCCTCTGTGTCTCTGGCCCCTTGCTGCCTCAGGCTGTAGAAGCAAAGCTGTCCAAGATAAGAGATTTTGGATAGCATTTAAGTTAAGCTCCTATAATTACAAATTACGATGTTACCAGTTTAAAAATATTAAATGTATTCTGAGAAAGCAGAATGGGTTTCCAGAGTTAGGAGAGGGGGTTTGGGAAATTATTGTCTAGTGAGTACAGAGATTCAGTTCTATAGATTGTTAAAAGCTATGAGCAATGATCAGACTCATGTTTAACCTATAATGTAAATTTACTTCATGTAAATAAAATGTACACTCAAAGATAATTAAAGGGAAAATATTTTACTGAATATTTTATTAACAATTTGAAAATAATTGAAAGCTGTTGTCATGAATCTAAGGTGAGATAATTTATTGTGTTTTTGTTAGGGTAGGATGTAAAGAAAGGAGTTTTTCAAGATTACAAGACCTTATGAAAAAGGGTCAAGAAACTCAGGGTGTATAATGGAATGCATTTAATGACTAAGTGTAGATTTAGGCTAATTACTAAAACTCTATTAAGTCAAGGCTAGTCTTCAGAAGAAAGGGGGACAGCGATAGAGTCAACTTTCTTAGTTGCTCACTTTCCTTTAACAGCCTTCCTGGGAATTCGATATACACTTTAGTTGACCCACTGAATTATATGGGTATAAACATCTTTAAGGAATTCTAGAAGATTCAGTCATTGATTCTAAAAAGAGATTATGTGCCAATAAAGAAGAGAGAATGCATGTATATGGCAAGCTGCCTCCCTTGTCACTGAATGAAATCATATCTCTCCTAGTGAGATGCTCTGGGGGTGGAACACAGAAGTTGATTTAGCCTGAGGAGGGGCTGAGAGTAGGAGGTGATGTTCTTTAGAGCTAGGCACAGGGCCATTTACGCAAGAATGTACATTAGACAACAGTGT
The DNA here is from genome assembly GCF_017639785.1 of Mesocricetus auratus. NCBI lineage: Eukaryota > Metazoa > Chordata > Mammalia > Rodentia > Cricetidae > Mesocricetus > Mesocricetus auratus. The sequence goes on from NW_024429192.1 coordinate 44,501,333, forward strand.
GTTTTTAGCTCATCCATCCATTTCTCTGTACTTCTCTCCCGGGCACATTTATCTTCCAAATCATGAGACTCTTCAGACACTTTTATAACTTGACTTCTGGAAGATTCTTTCAGGAAAGGATCTGATAAGGCCCAAGTTCATTGTGGCTTAAAGGACTACGAAGTTTAGACACATTGGTTTAAACAGAATAAACATTTTTAAAGGAAGTAACATCTGAAGGCAAAAGCTACAGCATTTTGTTGGGTGAGTTCTTGGCTTGGGGTGTCAATATATTAAGGATATGAGGAGCTTCTTAGCGTCTGTCAAACAATGCCATCTTGCCACTCCCTTCTGAATGTTCCTGGGGTTATCTTTGGCCAGAGTTACATGCTTCAGTCTTTCAAACTGTCAATCTGGCAATATCTATTAAATTCCACATGAGACCAAATGAAAAGGAGCAGTTTAAAATTGGATTGGAGAGAAGTTAATAGTGTAAAAGAGGCAGAAACCACGATCAGATACCTGTGGGACTCAGACTTTTCACAATCCAATATGTGCATGCCTCGTAGTGGACCTAACCTCATGTATTCAGTAGAATAGGCCCAGGACAAGTTTTTGTTTGTGACAGGAGCCCAGCTCCTTCTCTGCTCTTTGATAGCCAAATAGAAGTGACTGATGATTTACCGAATGCCACCAAGAGAAATCCTAGTTAGTGCATCTGATAGACTACAGAATAACAATGCTGCTTAACATGAATTTTATTGCATCTCAGCACCTGCTCCAGCCAACAGTCATTACTGTCTAGAGGAGGCTGTGCTCAGATTATCATTATTCCTGTTTCTTTGCATTTGTATTCTGCTGACTACTGTGCCAGGTAAAATTGATAAATGGAGGAACTGATTGTGAGTGGCATAAACCTGTGGCTGCAAATCTTCCGTAAGCCTGGATATTAGCTGAGCTAGTGGGGAGAGGGACTGTTTACCTAGTTGAAGCCATTGTCTATAACACTAGCTTGTCTCTTGCTTACTTTGTCTCATTCATTCTTCCCCCCTCCTGTACCCTTCCCCTCCTTAACTTTTGTAGACACGTGCTTCAATAAGAAATGTAAAAAAAAAACAATATAATAACTGCCTTAGGTTTTCTATTGCTGTGATGAGATGCCATGACCATGGTAACACTTGTAAAGTAAAACATTTAATTGGGCCTGGCTTACATTTCAGAGGTTTAGTCCATTATTGTCATGGCAGGTAGCACACAGGCAAACATAGTGCTGGAGAGGTGGCTGAGAGTTCTACATCTGGATCAGTCAGCAACAAGAAGAGAGTGAGCCCTTGGGCCTGCCCTGGGTATTTGGTACCTCAACGTCCACCTCCAGTGGTACACTTCTTCCAACAAGACCAGACCTCCTAATGTTACATCATAAGCATTCAAATATGACTCTATGGGGGGCATACTTATTCAAATCCCCACTACTGTCAAGATAAAAGGCAAAAAATCCAAATGAGCTTCATTCCCTGATCACCAAGCTAATCCTAGAATTGCTTTTCCTAACATGCTCTGTCTCCCATCCCCACCCATACAGTGCTAACTAAGTATCAAGCCCAGGGCCTTGTGCATGTGATGCAACATTCAGCCACTGAGACAAACTCATTGGCAAGATTAATACTCAACCAGATCAGCCGTTAAGGCACCGATATGCCCCTTACCAAATGGTATCTATCTGCTGATCTTAGACCTCTGAAAGCATCCTGACACCAGACTTCTTTGCTGTCTTCATTAGGTACCTAAGGCTCTGAAGATTGCCTGGATACCCAGAAAGCAAATGTTTAGACCTTATCTTTGGAGGAGGGGATCAGAAGCTGCTCTAGGTGCCTGAGCTGGTGGTTTGGGGACCGTGTTCCAACAGTTGCTACCTGCTAAAATGGCTTTTAAAGAATCAAAGAGAGGCAGTAACTGTGGGGCAGGAAAGAATATAACAAAAGTGATTGCTTCTGTGTATTTTGCTGTTGATTTTTGTTTTTTATGTGTAAACCATGTTCTTAGTTTGAATCCTGGTGAAGAAGAGGTTGAATGGGTACTCTTTGTTGTATCAAAATGTGTGCTTTTAAGTAATGGAAGAGCAGTTTGGTGTGTGAGTAGACGAGGAAAAAAAGATCATGCTCTGACACCAGTCAGGGCTCCCTCAGGCCTAAGTGATGATTCAATACCTTTTGTGCAGTCTACTGTGACCCTTTGCCTGTTAGAACATTGAATGGACTACGACTGCCTGCCATTATGTGTAGGCATGTTTCTCTTGTTGCAGCTCCCAGGAGAGTTTGCATTTTACTTTTTGCCTATTTCTTCACTTCACAATTCAGGAATCATAACAAATATTTTATCTTTTTAGCAGGATTCCTGGATTTTTACTCCTGGCTGACACTGGTCTTTGTTGACAGAAACCATACCCACTCCACATTACTGTGTGCATTTCTTTGGACCCACCATTTGTGAGCTGTGTGTGATTGGTTCTGTACAGATTAAAATAGCACCTAGAGAGCCAATTTAAGATTCAGGATGAGTGAACCTGAATATTAGAGACATTCTGGCTTGTGCACACCTCGTAAATCCCATTGTTTAAATTTGTAGTGCTAGCAATGGCATGCACAGCTCTGCACTTCACCCTCGTTAAAGCAAAGGTAAGCTGTAAGGGCTCTTATACAGCTCCGGTGGGCATAGAGACAATGTATTGGGAAAGGCTTTCTTAAATCCGCTTGGCACTGTGAGGCACAAATACACCTTCTGGATAGGCCAGTGTCTTCTAATTTTAGACTCTGTTAATTAAAAGTGTGCTGTCATTTATAAAAATAAATCTCCATGTTAAAAACGGAATAGGGCACTTGAAAAAATTTAGTATGTAGTTCATTGAGAAGATACAGAAAATATTTGGTAATCTAAACATCTATTTTCTTCAAAATTTCACGTTCGTTGGTGGGTGTGGCAGCTTATACCTATAATTCCAGCACACTGGAGTTTGAGACTGTGGGGGTAGACACAACTGGGAATCTGAGGACAGCCAAGGTTGCATAGCAAAACTCTCACTCAACTTTTAAAGAAATTCTTCTCTTAAATAACAAACCTGTTTGCTGCACGTGATCATCGGTTAGATCAGTATTTCTCAACGTTATTGATGCTTTGGAATCTCTTAGGAGGGGTTGTACAAAAATACTGCTGCCTGAGTCCTATGCAGAGATATTCTGGTTTATTTGGTCTAGAGTGTGGTTTGGGTATCATGGGTTTTACAAAAATCCTTAGGGAATTATTGTGCAGTTCAGGTTCAGAGCTTTTCAGCTGGAACCACTTTGAAACATTCAGCTTAGAAGATGCATCAGGGACATAGATGCTTTCAAAGTCTGTCTTAATGGTTGCATTTAATATACATAGTCTTCAAACTACACAGGACCCATAATTGCTTCAAACCTTTAAGACAGGGACATATTTGAATAGAGAGACTGAATGTTTGATTGGATACATTTAGAAACTTGCTTGGATCACTCAACTGAGCATTTTAATGCCTAAAATTTAGAGATGTCTAGATTGTATGCATGCTATATTTTTTATTTTTTATATTTAAATTAGAAACAAGCTGGCTTCACCTGTCAGTCCCAGCTCCCTCTCCCTCCCCTCCATGCCTGCTCTCCCCAGCCCTCCCATCCCCCCACCCAATCCCTACTCTATTTCCCTGGGAGGGCAAGCCCCTCTATGGGGGATCTCTAGAGTCTCTCATTTTATTCCAGGGAGAGCCTATGCCCTCTCCCAAGTGTCCAGATTGAGAGAGCATTCCTCATTGTGAGATGGGCGCCCAAAGTCCATTTGTGTGCCAGGGATAAATACTGATCTACTACCCAAAGCCCCATAGATTGCCTAGGACTCTTCACTGACACCCACATTCAGGGGGTCTGGATCAGTCCCATGCTGGCTTTTCGGCCATCAGTCTGGGGTCCAAGATCTCCTCCTTGTTCAGGTCAGTAGTTTTTCTGGGTTTCACCAGCCCAGTCTTAACCCCTTTGCTCATCATTCCTCCCTCTCTGTCACTGGGTTCCAGGAGTTCAGTTTGGTGTTTAGCATGCTATATTTTTATTTAAGAAAACAATCCTCTGGTTCTCACAGGGTTAATTGTTTTACTGAGAAATATCTTCCTTTCCCCCCTTGGAAAAAGACACTGTATTTGTGTATTATAAAGTAGTATTTGTTCCCTTTTCAAAAAATGATGATAGTCTTCACACAGAAGATAATAGCAGCTGAATGCTGATGAAAATTTGCCTGATTTGATTACAGTTCATTAAGAACAGCAGCATTTCTGAGAATCAAACCTGCTTTATATCAGATACAAGGGGAGGCATCATTTTGATGCTTCAAACAGCCTACTAGATAAGTGAAATCTAGCAGAACTTAGATCAGGCAATGACTTTGATATAATTGTTTATCGTTGCTTGGTTACCTGTCACATGAAGGACAAATTCACTTCATTATTAACTTAAAGTTGCATTGGTGAGACCATTTAAATTTGTCCATTAAAAGGCAATCAGGAAAGCTCCCTTCCCTCTTCAGAAGTATTTCACCCCATCGTTGCCAAATCTGAACATAAAAATGTGAAGCTTTACAATATTTATTCTCTAATAAGACATGAAGTTTCAAGACGACATGAGTCCAGGTAACCTTCATCTGTTTGGGGTCTCCTTCCATCCTAGAAGTTTTGACAAAAACATTAAAAGAAAACTATGTGCCACTTTACCCTGAAGAATAGTCTGATGGTTGATAGACAACAGTCTTTCTACAGCACCAGCAACATGTGTTTTAGAACTACTAATAGGTCAGTTTTGATGGTACAAGGCTATAACACAAGAGGTTTTGGTATATGGAGAAGTATGAAACAAACTCTCTTTGCTTTATGAGTCTCAGTAAAGTGTGTTATAGGCATTTTTACAGGACTGATGTTATTGTCCCCAAAGTGCATCCCTAAAGACATTGTATAGACTTTATTATTATTTGTTCTTTTTTTAGTAAGCTATATATTCTACTTCTTCAATTTATAAGTTATAAAGGAACAAAGGACATTGAGAATAATTCCAAATTTTCTGTGTCCCAGTCTGGCAGCATCTAAATCTTCAACAGTATAGGTGGCCAATCATGTTTTATTTGGAGGGAGGGGAAGAGGAAACTAGGACTTGATGAAGGAGAAGGGTGAAATTATTGCCTAAGGAATTTATACACCTGCTATGCTTACATTTTCTTCCAATGTGATATAAGCTTCTTCAGTCTTTCACTACACCAAATCTGAAGCAAAGCAAGTATTATTTGTCTTTATCCCAGTAGTTCTAAGTGTCACTTGATACCTTTTATTCCATTTCTATAGTCTAATGTCAGGATTGTGACTTGTGTTCTTTATATCAGGAAATGTTAAAAGTTAAGCTTAGAAAATCATGAGCTACAGTTGAAAGAATGCCACATCACATGACAAATCATAAACAATTGATAGCCATGTATAATGGCTAATCATTTTTGTCAACTTATCTGGTTGGAGTGCCTGTTGAGTCACATTCCTGGGTGTATCTATTAGTGGATTTATGGAAAGAGTTAATGAAAGATTGGATAGAATAGTGACCCTAAATTTGGGCAATCCTATTTAATGGCTGCATTTGTCCAGGACCAAATAAAAAGAGTAAAGCAAGTTGAACACTGGTATTATCCCATCTCTGCTTCCTGACTCTAGATACAAGGTAACCCTCTTGTCACCATGCAATCCTATCACAATGGACTTATGCCCTCAAACTAAGAGTCAAAAAAAACCCTGCCTTCCTTAAGTAGTTTTTTTTCTTTTAATTCAGGTATTTTGTCACAGCAATGAGACAAGTAACTGATACTCACCCATAAAATCATAGTGATCATATTTTATCTTTCTCTTCTATTACACAGCTGAGACAAATAACTGTCTTTTAAACTAAGAGATTTGACCCACCTCCAAAATTACACAATCTTCAAAATTGGTATCAAATATAGGTTCTTTGGAAAAATAAAACTGATGCTGTTTAGCACCTGTCCACTTCCCTTTTATTTACTATCCGATTGTCTTTTGGCAGTGAAAATCAGGTGTTTACAAGTTCTTGCATCTCTTCTCTCTTCCTATTTCCTGTTTCCTCAACAACCTAGGACTTGTTTGCTTGTCTTGCTAGGTCAGGGAAATTGAGATTGGGTTTTTTGTGCCTCTCTAACCCTATGTTGAAATCGCACCCCCTAAGTGATAATGGGGTCTTTGGGAATAAAATTGGGTTATGAAGGTGGATCCCTCATGAATAACATTGTCACATTCATAAAGGAAATACAAGGAAGACTCCATATCTCTTCTCCCATGAGATGTTATAGAAGGAAGGCATGCATTATAAACCAGAAAGAAGTCAATAGATACCAGACCTGCTGACACTTTGGTGTCAGGTCCCAACTTTTAGAATATTAAAAAAGAAATGTGTCTTGCTTATTATCCCCTAACTTTGTAATGTTTCTTTTTTTAATGAGCCAAAATTTTTATTTATTTATTTCTTGCACTTGAAGTATTCTTCGAAGACATCTGTGGCCTGAGATTCTTTGCCATAGTCCTTTAACCCTACATAACTGCAGCCAATCACTTTCCGTGGCTTCCCTCTGGATCAATTTTACAGAGGCCTAGCCATTCCCCTAGTTTCTTGTTGCCATCAACCTTAATTAGGTTGATCTGGTGCTCAGCACAAAGGGCCTCCACCAACTTGACAAACATGGACTCATCACAATTGGATGCAAGCACACAGAGATGGGTTTGGCACTTGTCTAAGGCTTTGGCAGCTTCACAGATGCCACGTGCTAAACCATCGTGGGTAATGTTTCTTATAGTGGCCTGAATGTACCTGAGTGGACTAATGCAGATGTGTGGTTAACTTTTGTTTGGTGGAATAAGATCAAGATTGTCAGTTCACATTAAGGCCTTCCCTCTATTTTGAGACTAATAGAAGCTCATAAAATTTAAAAGTTCTGCACAGCTAAAGGAACAGTCAGTCAAGCGAAGAGGAAGTCAACAATATGAGAGATAATATTTGCCAGGTATACATCTGGCAAGGAATTAATATCGAGAGTATATGAAGAGCTAAAAAAAAAAGTACAGTTAAAAATGGCACATTCAAAAATGGGATATGTATTCTATTTAGAGGGATACTCTCTCAGCCTAGACACACAGGGGAGGGCCTAGGCTCTGCTCCAAATGATATGACAGACTTCGAAGATCTCCCATGGAATATCTCATCCTCCTTGTGGAGCAGAAAAGGGATGGGATAGGAGATTAGTGCGGGGCAGGGGAGGAGGGGAGGGAGAGGGAACTGGGATTGATATATAAAACAAGTTTGTTTCTAATTTAAATAAAAAATAGAAAAACAAAGCAGTACAAAACAAAAATGGGCTATGGCTCTAAAAAGAGAAATCTCAAAAGAAAATAAAAAATCAGGATTGACATCAGTCAGTGTCAAAACTGGCACTTGTTCCTACAGGATCCCATCTGCAGTATCTTTTATTTCTTTGTAGACATTAGAAATGAGTTGCTCCAGAAAGCACAGCTCCACCTGTCAGGCTCTAGCTCCTGAGTGAGTCCTTAAAAGACAGTCATGGAAGAGGCTCACCCAGCTTTGCTGGTACCCAGCTTAATTGAGTCAGTCCTTGAAAGACAGCTGTGGAAGGGGCTCACCTAGCTTTGCTGGTCTTCAGCTTAAAGGAGTGAGGCTTTGAAAGACAGCCATGGAAGAAGCTCACCCAGATTTGCTGGTCTCCAACTTAAAAGAGAAGCCAAGTTTGGTGTGTTAAGCTGAAATTTCATGGTTTCTTGGTATCTGTAGAATAGCTTCTTCTATCTACAGAGGCTTTAACAAGTGTGCTGTCGACCTCAGTATAAATGTGCTTTCATGTAATACACCCCTTTACTCTTTCTCTTTCAATAATGAAGCAAACTATCACTACTTTTAATGATAGAGAATACCGTTTAATTTTCTCTGGGTTTCTATATTGCTCTGTCCTCCCCCACCCCCATTTAGCTTAGTTGTAGATCAACTCTGAACTTTGGCAAATTTTTAATGAGCTGCTTGCCTCTGTTTCCTAATTATGAAAGGGGAATAATATTGCTTCCCCCTTTGTTACTCAGGACTGTCAAAAAGACAAACGAGTTGACAATCATTAGAGGAGGAACGTATGTGCATAATGTGTTATGTTATTATGTTATTCTCAAAATGATAGTGAAAAGCATATCCGTGAAAAGGGTCTGGGCAATGCTATAGATGGAAGATTTATGATTTGCTTGCTAGAAGTGGAATAGTTCCTTTAGGTTACACAGAGAACCCACTTATCTTAAAATTTGAAGGCATCTTAACACGTCTACATGAATATTTAAAATGCTTCAGGGCATGGATATTATGACTGCTATATGAGGCAAAGTGATTGATTTAGAGGAAACCATGTATGGCTTTTCATGTGGTTTGACATCACAGAGTAAATGTGCAGCTAAGTCTAGCTTTGATATGGATAAAAATGTAGGGTACTTCACTAAGGGGCCTAGTGACTCTTACAAAAATATAATGGTTAATGGTGGATCTTACCAGGACATCAAAGGTTTTAAATATTTAATTCTAGTGTAAGCATGTGTTATTGTTTAAAACACTGGGATATCTAGCTATAACTAGTTTTTGAATTTGGGTGATTATTGTAAGGAATTCTTTGTTGCCTTGTAGAACCATACCTTATTTACATAAGATATTTATTTCTAACACTGAGATGATCATAACATGTCCTCACGTATATTTAACCTGTTTGCTTACCCATATCAATTATGCATTAGAACAGAATAATAAAATTAATCAAAGAAATGCTTGTTCTATTGCTATATAATCCACCTGACATAAAGGACTTACATCCCCCAGTTTCTCCCATGTTATTCTGACCATTCTCAGAAAGTTGGTCACTATATGTTCCACTCACCATTACACTTGGCCACCCCCATGACATTGTCTTTTCATTCCCATTAATTTCTGAATGATGAATCCTGGTATCCTAAGCAGGAGCCAGGTTCTGAACGAGCCTCACAGGTATCCTTCGTTGACTCTGGTGCCTGTAAATATGTTCTGAGATTAAACAGTGGATGTTTGCACTGATGGTGTTTGTATCTAATGAATCCTTAGCATGCAACAAATGCTAAGTATGTTCTAAAAGTGATAATGATATTACTGTTGCTGACAATAAGAATTTTGACCTGTGATTACAGATGTCACTTTCCCCAACTGTGGTAAAATAAATAACTTGAATCAGGCCCCCTCTTTAATGTAGTTTCCATTACAGACAATAAAGGTATGAATCCTGTATATAGAACCTGGTAACAACAGAGAGATCTGGTAACAACTATGATGTGTTCACAATCCCTCCTTCTGGCTGTCCCCATATTTTGTCATTCAAACAATTTTAATTCTCTTTATTTATGTGAAGGGTGTTCATAGCTCAGCCTCCTTATCCTTCTTATCAGGTCTTCAAAATAGTGTGGACATATAACAATACCTAAACAAATGAAAAATCAAAATCCCGAAAACCTTCTGTAGACCTTCTGTAAGCTTGAAGAATATAACTAGGCTAGAAATCAAAGGTGCCTCCAGCATTAGGATGCTTGCGCAGCTAGAATTCTGTCTGCAATCTTGCCACTCCATCCATTCAACTCCATTTCTATTTTCTCTTTGAGTCTTCCTCATTTCTTGTCCATCCTAATTTGGTGGGTGTATTTTACCTGTATTCATGAGTAGTCAAACATATCCTTATTATCAAGCTTTTGCTATTGCAATTGATAATAATTACCACTCTGTGAATTCTATTAGGTTGTAAATTCCACAAGGGCCTTCTAATTAATTTGCTTTATTGTAGTAAAATATACAAGCCAAATAATTGAGCACTTTAGTTATTTTAGGTATGGTGTTCTGAGGTGTTTGGTACTTTTGCTTTGTGAAACCTACTATCTCTAGAAATCTATTACTTTCACAAATGAAACTCTTGCCGATTAAGCTCTAATCTCCTCAGTCTCCCCTCCCACACCTTCCAGAGACTACATCTTGAAGTCTCAGGGATGAGCATAGTGCCTGTCATATCAGAGGTAAGCAACACAAATCAATGTTTATCCAGTAATCAAATGTAAGTGCTCAGCAATTTGTGCTTTTTTTTCAGTAGAAAATATGAGCTGATGTTCTAAAATTTGGAATGATGATTTCATCTCTGTATTAACCAGATGGAACTAAATGGATAACAATGTATTGTATTCACATTCTACCCTTATTTAATAAAAAATCATGACTAAAAGAAATAACTGAATACAAGTAAGCAAAAACCTCAACTCAGAAGATGGATATGTGTGAAACAGCATGCAGATCATTCAAAAACATAAACACTAAGGAATTCAATTATCAGTAGCCTTTAAGAATAAGAATGAGAACACAGATAATAGCTGGTCTCAGAAAAATATCAAATAAATGACAATGTCAGCCACGATAATTATGGAATTAGGGCAAAAGAGAAAACATTACAGCAGCGAGTTCTCTTTGTTGCCTCTGTGACATTGCTGGTTGCATGACATGGTTGCAGATGTTGCTTAGAAGTAACAGTGAAACACAAGCAGCTTGAACCTGATCAAATTATTCGGTTTTAATGATTACTTAGACTGTGGAGCAGGAAGTACTCTCTTTACTACTTTATGGATTTTTTCAACTATGAATTTGGAAAATGAAAATCTTGAAGGTTTTTAAAAATAGTTTTTAGTTTGATAGTGCCCAACATCATATTTTTAAAAAAATAATTTATTTTCAGAATACTTGGGTTTCTGGTCATCTTACATAAGGTGGCTACAATAGGGATGACAACAGCTCCATGTGTTTAGACAACAAATGCCTGCCAGCACTGCTAGCAGCTGATGTTCCTGTTCCTGTACCTGAGGTTAAGACATGCACTTTGGAGTTAAAGATGATTTGCTTTGTCCAGAATATAGGTTGATCTTTTGGGTCTTGTAGAGAGAAACAAACAATTACAGTCAAGTGTCATTTTCCAGAGATGAAAACCAGTTGTGAAACCAGCATGTGCTACCAACAATGAGACAGAAAATCTGGAAGAAGATTAGATATCACAGCAGAGGGAGAACATTTACAAACTTATACAAACATGTGGCTTCAACTTTTTACTTCCACCATTTATAATGTGAAATCCACAGACCTTTTATAATACAAAATTATGGCTGAAAATTTAGGATGCCATGCAGTCACATAATTTGGGAAATGATTTGGATGGTCTAAAAGCATGCATTAATAACCTAGAAGTAGTAGGGTGTTAAGAGAGGCTGGATTTTGACAGACATGGTGGGTTGCAATTTCATTATTTAGTTGCTGTGTGATTTAGGCTATATTCTTTAATTTCCAAGTGGGGGAGGAGTATCCCTTATCTACAAAATGAGATTGAGTTAGATAATCAGAGAAACTCACATTCTACAAAGCAGAGCAAACATTGTGCTGCTACTGTTGTATTAACTTCCTCAGAGTCTGGCTAGGGCTCTAGATGAGTACTGAACCTATTGAATTGCCTTTGAGTGTCCCTGTTAGCCTTAACTACAGTGTTGTTTTAACTTTCCTGGACAAACAGATTTGTTAGATGAGCTAATATATGGACACATACAATAGAATTGGGTTCTATTTTTTAAAATCTCAGATAGAATTTATAGAGCAGAGACCAGGTACTTCCTTCTGGAAGAAATGAGAATTGATTTATTTAACCCAATCAAACCTTCTACTTCCAGAAGAGGAACTTAGAACTGTTTTAAATATTAGAGCCATTCTAAGGACCTAAGGATAAGGAGATGTTTGCCAGTTAAGCCACAAAAAAGTTATGCGTATCTCATTTTACTCTTTTGTGTAAGTAAGTATGACACCCAAGTCCTTAAATGCAAAGATTCATCTCAACTTTTGTCTCAGTTAACTTTATGAAGACTGAGCATAGGGCTCACATTGCATCTGAAAAACTTTTGAGCAATTTATATACCAGTCACCTCTTTTTAAACAATTACAGTTTTACATTTCTTCACATGCTACTCAAAGACCTTATTTTTGTAGCTGTCTGTTTGAATTAAATGCTAGGGATAAAAAACAAGTCTGGAGATGAATATGTATACATTTTGTTTTTAGAAAGTCCAAACTTCTCATTTGCCTTCACTATCAAAAGATGTTAAGATAAATTTAGTGACCAGTTGAGTCGACTTGCTTAGTTCTGAGGGATGACAGCTTCTTTCTTCAACTTCTTTAGATGATCTTCTCCCAAACAGCACTGCTGTCCAGTTTCATGACCTCCAAACGCTTAAATGATACTTTCCTGCATAACTACATATATATCTACTGAAAGGCCCCATTCTGTTACCTACCTTTCTTGTTACTGTGATCAAACACCCAACAAAAAGGAAATGAAGGAAGGAAAGGCTTCTTTTGTCTCACAGTTCCAGGGTCTAGTCTATGCTGGTGAGGAGGTCACAGAGGCATGAGTTTAAGGCAGCTGCTCACATCATAGCTATACTCGGGAAGCAGAGTGAAGAATGTTGCTGCTCTTCCCCACCCTGTCTCAAACTTTTGCAGATTTTGCACAGTTCCTTGGCTGCTAAGTGGATAGTTTAACTGAATCCCTTAGAGTGTCAGATACTTAGGAAGAAATATTCAAACCATTTTGCTTCCTGCAGAGACCTATAAGATTAGCTGCACTGGGGCTGTCTGTCTTAATGAATATTCCTACATCTTACCAAAATTTTACTAAGAAAAAGTACCTGAGTGCTTCCCCGTTGGGGACTAGCTTTCATGGTTCCACACATTTCCAAATGAGGGAAGCAATTAAATATCAATAAACCACAAGAATGACCAGCATGACTTGATAACATACTCAGAAATAAAAATAAGTGTCTTGCTATTTCATCTTTAAAGATATATTTATTTCATTTAGGTGTATGAGTATTTTGTCAGTCTGTAAGTACAACTTGTGCTTGAATTGCTTACAAAACCCAGAAGAGGGCACCAGATCCTGGGGACTGGAGTTACAGACTCTGTGAGTCATTATGTGGGTGCTGGGAACCAAACATGGGTATTATACAAGAGCAGCAAGTACTCTTAATTGCTGAGCTGTTTCTCCTGTACCTTGTTATTCTTTTAAATATGTACACACATTTTTCTATGACAACTTCAGACATATATATATATATATATATATATATATACATATATATTATATTTTAATCATTTTTACCTCCATTACCTTCCTATACCCACTGAATTCCTTCTTCCCCAAAAATTCTCTTCATTTTAATATCTGCTTTTGGTTATTTGCTAAATTATGCATTTGCTTATTGTTACTCATGAGTTTAATTAGGGTTGCTCAAACTATCTTTTCCTTTGCACATCTTATAGAGACAATCATTGTTTAGAATATCATTATCACAAACCAGTCAAACTGTCTCTAGAACTGTAGTCAAATAGAATGATGCAATGCTTTTGTATAAAGTTTTTAATTAAATTTAATGCTTTATTCTTTTTTTCAGTTTCAAAAACTAAATTGATGAATTTGATGAAGAATGACTAAATTATGTATAACAGATATTGTGGAATATATGCTTGTTTTTATTCTTATTTCTGGCTATTTATTTGTTATTTATATATTCTCATAGTTTATCCTTACTATTGACAAGAACCTGGGATGTACATAGATTTTTGCTGTCATTAAAAAATTAGTTTCATGTGGAGGCCAGATTTCAACCTTGGGAGTCATTCCTCAGGAGCCATCCACTTATGTTTTGAGATAAGATCTCTCACTGGGATCTGGGGATCTCCAAGAAGGCTAGGCTAGCTGGTCAGCAAGCCCCTTGAATCTGTCTGTCTTTGTTTCTTTGGGTTTACAAGTGTGCGCCATTATGCCAGGTTAAATGAGTGTGCTGGGAATCAAACTCAGTTTCTTATGCTCCCATGACAAGCACTTGACTAACTGACTATGTCTTTATCTCCCTGCTATTACATTCATATATATATGTATATATATATGTATATATATATCATTGTACTTTCCCTTGTTCGTTCATGCACTACATTTCCCTAACTCCCGCTCTCCCCTCTTTTGCTATTCTTCCTCCAACCAATGATAACAACATTCTGATTTCATGTTGCATTATGTGTACGAGTGTGTGGCTGTATGAATTTAAATCTAGATTATGAAGATATTTTAAAAATAAAGTAGATGTCAAAATATTAAGTATGTAATTTTTCTCATAATTCATGTTATTTTCTTTTCTACATATTAACGTGTTCCCATTAAACAAGAAAGAGAACCAATATTATCACCTTCCTAAGTATAGTGATATTACACTGAAAAGGAAAACTAGTATGTAACATCACACACCTTATGTTTGAAAAAACATTTTACAAACCAAATATTTGCATTATAAGCTAATCAGTGAGTCATCCACTGTTGTTTCCAAAATTTAGTGATGTCTGCATGCAGCACGAATTAGCATATTAACATATAAAACAATTTTGCAAATGACAGCAGAAGACTAGCTTCCCAGTTTAATCTGCTAAGAGGTTGTAAAACAAATGTTACCATTAATGTTATAAGTAAAAAGGACAATTACCTGTATTAACCTACCTTATGTTTATGCAAAGAAGAGATAATTGACATCCATTCAAGGGATCATAAGGATTACACGAGATTATACTAACATCATGTAAACTGTAATTATCACCTCCCATTAATGATAACTTGAGTTTATGTACATGTATCTATTTCTCTGCTAATTAACTATAATTGAGGTAATAATCCATGGGATAAATTGGATTTTTCTTTTGTTTAATTCCCTAGGTTCCTCAATACATGTGTTTGTTTTATAATACGAGCTTCTTGGCTTGTTTATCTTGCTGACTACAGGGAGAACAAGTTTTCTGTAAAACACTAGTCAAGGCTTCTGAGGTGAGGCTAGCTGGAGGCAAAGCTGGGAATCTTAGCACTTAGGAAGGTTCAGTTTCTCAGTTAAAAAGTCAGATGGCCAGGAACTCTTGATGAACATATGCATGAATACATCCACAAGCTCCAGATAACTAAGCTAATTACAGGCTATCCCATCAGCACCACCTTTCTGTGAAATACCTGCTTTTGAAATGCGCTTAGTTTTCCTCTGGTATGCAAGTACCCAATATCAGGAAGGGTTTCTTTCTCCAGATTCTGCCAGTAAATTATTTCTCCTGCAATTAGAATCTTAGTTTTAAAGAGCCAATCTATCTCTTTCTGCACTAGTTATAATATCAATCAATGTTTGTGACATGAAGGTGATGAGTTAATAGTTAACACTTCTCTGAAGATAATTTTTTCAAACAATATCTACAAATGGTATTGATTGTAAAGGAAGGACTATGTGTAGCCATTAAAAAGGAAAGATGATTAAGATTTTAAATGCGTTTAGAGGAAAAATTGGAAGAATAAAAGTCAGTTTGTGGTCTTTTCAAATAAACTGGTGAAAAGCATAGTATTTTCATGTCTAGAAAATAAAGTCTCAGTTGGATATTAGTCTAGAGGGACGAATGGCAGGGAAGGTAATTATGATGCCGAGGGGTAGAGGATCTTTGCAGATTATTGTCATTTATTCTCTATTATGGGCCAAGTGGGCTATTGCTAATCCTTCAAATAATTTCTATTTTGAGAGCATTTATTTATTTTTCCAAGTGAACTACTTTAGTGTTATTTGACATTGTCTAGAAAATACATATTTGCTTCCCAATAGTAACATTTTGGGGTGTAATAAATACATTAATAAGATAATTTATGTGCTATCAGTTGATATAGGAAATATCATCTGTACTTTTCAAAAAAAATCAAGAAGAAAATAGAAAATTTTTATACATTTTTGAATTTAATTTAAATTAGGAACAAGTTTGCTTTACATATCGATTCCAGCTCCCTCTCCCTGCCCTCCTCTCCTACCCCCTTCAACCCTCCCACAACCCCTCCTCCAATCCCCACTCCACTCTCCAAGGAGGGTGAGGCCCTTCATGGGGGAATCTCGAAAATCTGTCATAGGATCCGGGGAAGGGCCTAGGCCCTCCCTCATGTGTCCAGGCAGAGACAGCATCCCTCCATGTGGAATGGGCTCCAAAAGTCCATCTGGATGACAGGGCTAAATGCTGATATATTGCCTGAAGCCCCAAAGGATGCTGAGGCCTCCTCACTGACACCCACATTTAGGGGGTCTGGATCAGTGCCATGCTGGTCTCTCAGCTCTCAGTCTGGTGTCTATGAGCTCCCCCTTGTTCAGGTAAGCTGTTTCTGTGGGCTTCACCTACCAAGTCATAACACCTTTGCTCATCACTCCTCCCTCTCTGCAGCTGGGTCCCAGGAGTTTAGTTCAGTGTTCAGCAGTGGGTGTCTGCCTCTGCTTCCTTCAGCCACTGGTTGAAGGCTCTAGGATGGCATACAAGGAAGTCATCAATCACATTATCAGGGAAGGACATTTAAGGTAGCCTCTCCCGTACTGGTTAGGTTGTAGAAAGTTCCACCCAAACACAAAAGAATATACCTTCTTCTCAGTTCCACATGGGGCCTTCTCTAAAATTGACAAAATACTTGGCAACATAGCAAACCTTAATGGGTACAAAAAATTGGAATAACAACCTGTATCTTATTGGACCACCATGCTTTAAAGTTAGAATTCAACAACAACACAGATTCCAGAAATCCTAAAAACTCATGGAAATTGAACAACACATAATAGCACCATTCCTGGGTCAAGGAAGAAATAAAGAAATTAAAGACTTCCTAAAATTCAATGAAAATCAAGATGCAACATACCCAAACTTATGGGACACTTTGAAGGCAGTACTATGAGGAAAGTTCATAGCACTAAGTGCACATATGAAAAAGCTGGACAATAGTCACACTAGAGAATTAACAGCACAACTGAAAGCTCTAGAACAAACAGAAGCAAACTTACCCAGGAGGGATAGATGCCAGGAAATAATCAAATTGAGGGCTGAAATCAATAAAGTCAAAACAATACAAAGAATCAATGAAACAAAGAGTTGGTTCTTTGAGAAAATCAACAAGATAGGCAAACCTCTATCCAAACTAACTAAAAGGCAGAGAGAGAACATGCAAATCAACAAAATAAGGAATTAAAAGGGGGACATAACAATGGACACTGAGGAAATCCAGAGAATCTTCAGGTCATATTTTGAAAACCT
The DNA here is from genome assembly GCF_017639785.1 of Mesocricetus auratus. NCBI lineage: Eukaryota > Metazoa > Chordata > Mammalia > Rodentia > Cricetidae > Mesocricetus > Mesocricetus auratus. The sequence continues at coordinate 44,518,627 of NW_024429192.1, forward strand.
GTATTCCACAAAATTTGAAAATTTAAAGGAAATGGACAATTTTCTGGATAGATATCACTTACTAAAATTAAATCAAGAGCTGATAAGCAATCTAAACAGACCTATAACCCCTAATGAAATAGAAACAGTCATTTCAACCAAAAAAAGCCCAGGCCCAGATGGCTTCAGTGAAGAATTCTACCAGAAATTTAAAGAATTGCTAATTCCAGTACTGAAAGTGTTCCACACAATAGAAGTAGGAGGTTTGTTGCCAAACTCTTTTTACAAAGATACAAGTCCCTTGATACCCAAGACACACAAAGACACAACTAATAAAGAGAAATACAGACCAATCTCCCCCATGAACATTGATGCAAAAATACTCAATAAAACATTAGCAAATAGAATCCAAGAACACATCAGAAAACTCATCTACCATGATCAAGTAGGCTTCATTACAGGGATGCAGGGATGGTTCAACATATGAAAATCTATCCATGTAATTTACCATATAAACCAACTGCAAAGAAAAACCATATGGTCATCTCACTTGATGCAGAAAAAGCCTTTGACAAAATCCAACACTTCTTTCGTGATAAAGGTTCTGGAGAGATTAGGGATAATAGGAACATACCTGTACATAATAAAAGCAATATACAATAAACCAACAGCTAACATCAAAATAAAAGTTGAGAAACTCAAAGCAATTCCTCTAAAATCAGGAATAAGACAAGGCTGTCCTCTCTCTCCATATCTCTGCAATATTGTACTTGAAGTTCTAGCTAGAGCAATAAGACATAAAAGGAGATCAAGGGTTTACAAATGGAAAGGAAGAAATCAAACTTTCACTATTGGCAGGTGATATGATAGTTTACATAAGTGACCAGAAAAACTCTACAAGGGAACTCCTACAGCTGATAAACACCTTCAGCAAAGTCGCAGGATACAAGGTTAACTAAAAAAAAATCAGTAGACCTATTATATACAAACTATAAATGGGCTGAGAAAGATATCAGAAAAACATCACCCTTTACAAAAGCCCCAAACAACATACAAGATTTGGGGATAACGCTAACCAAACAAGTGAAAGACCTGTACAGCAAGAACTTTGCGTCTTTAAAGAAAGAAATTAAAGAAGACACCAGAAAATGGATTGGATTGGTAGGAATAACATAGTAAAAATGGCAATCTTGCCAAAAGCAATCTACAGATTCTACAGATTCAATGCAATCCCCATCAAAATATCAACAGAATTCTTCACAGAACTTGAAAGAACAATACGCAGCTTTATATTGAAAAAACAAAAGACCCAGGATAGCCAAAACAATCTTGTACAATAAAAGAACTTCTGAAGGCATCACCATCCCTGACTTCAAGCTCTGTTATAGAGCTATAGTCCTGAAAGCAGCTTGGTATTGGCACAAAAATAGACAGATAGACCAATGGAATTGAATTGAAAACCCTGATATTAACCCACACACCTACGAACACTTGATTTTTGATAGATAGATCCATGTCTATAGCCATGCACAAAACTTAAGTCCAAATGGATTAAAGTCCTCAACATAAATTCAGCCAAACTGAAACACTTAAAAGAGAAAGTGGGAGGTACCCTTGAACGAATTGGTACAGGAGACTGCTTCCTGAACATAAAACCAGTAGCACAGACACTGAGATCCTCAATTAATAAACTTAGAAGCTTCTGTAAGGCAAAGGACACAGTCAACAAGACAAAAAGACAGCCCACAGAATGGGAAAAGTTATTCACTAACCTCACATCTGACAGAGTACTGATCTCCAAAATTTACAAAGAACACAAGAAGCTAGTCTCCAAAACACCAAAGGATACAATTAAAAAGTGGGGCACAGAACTAAGTAGAGAATACTCAATAGAGGAGTCTAAAATGGCTGAGAGACACTTGAGAAACTGATCAACATCCTTAGTCATCAGGGAAATGCAAATCAAAACAACTTTGAGATACCATCTTACTCCTGTCAGAATGCCTAAAATTTAAAACACCAATGACAATTTATGCTGGAGAGGATGTGGAGAGAGGAGAACACTCTTCCACTGCTGATGGGAGTGCCAACTCTTACAGCCACTTTGGAAATCAGTATGGAGATTCCTCAGAAAAATGGGAATCAGTCTACCACAAGATCCAGCAATTCCACTCTTAGGCGTATACCCAAAGATGCACATTCATACAACAAGGATGTCTGTTCCACTATGTTCATAGCAGCATTATTTGTAATAGCCCAAACCTGGAAGCAATGTAGATGCCCATGAACTGAAGAGTGGATAGAGAAAATGTGGTACATTTACACAATGGAGTACTACTCAGTGGAAAAAAAAAACAATGGAATTTTGCTGGCAAATGGATGACACTAGAAGAAACCATCCCAAGTGAGGCAACCCAGTTACAAAAAGACAAGCATGGTATATACTCACTCATATATGGATTTTAGGCCTGAAACAGGGGAGTTCCAGCCTATATTCCACAGCCAGAGAGTCTGGGAAACAGGAAGGACTCTAAGAGACAGCATTTATTGATGAAGAATTAGGGTTGGCAAAGTTAATTTCCTCATATCAAATCTCACATCCTGCATATGAAGAAAAAAACTGGTCATGTTCAATTTGCTCCATTTCTGTGAGTGCTCATTCCCCTACAAGACATGATATCTTCTGATAAGACCCGCCTATATCTCAACAAATTTGTGCTCATTTAAGGATATGTGACAGGATGTTATAACTTTTTAAGATTTACTGCTTTTTTATTTTATATGAATGAGTGTTTGCCTCCATGTTTGTATGCACAACTCATTATTGCATTATGCTCATGGAGGCCAGATGAGGGCATTGGATCCACTGGAACTGAAATTGAAAATAATTGTGAGCCACTATGTGGGTGCTCAGAAGCACACCTGGTTTTCTGCCAGAGCAGTGAATGCTCTTAACCACTAAGTCATCCGTTCAACTGCTGTAAAAGCTTCTTGCTTAAAAATACCCAGTTTTCTATCTCTAGTAGTATCCTAATGTAGTTCTGGAGCACACATGTATAATCTTTGTGGGAGCTATAGTTCTTTTGATTTTCTTTTCTTAGATAGAGGAAGAAGTCATGGCAAGAACATTCCTGGAACTGGAAATTGAATATTTTCTCAAGGACATTGAAACTTTGGAGAGTGATGCCAATGACAGCTGGGATCTCATTGCTCACAGTGAGCATCAGGTAAGGCTTTCCTAATAATGAGCTTTTGTTCCCCAGTTTTACAAGGGGCCCTTGATTCCTGATCATTTTCTAAGATGAGCTCCCAGGCTTATTTTTTTATTCAATCACACCGACAGACTTTCAATATATTCCCTTTGTACTCAGGCTAGTCAGGGTCAGTTCTATTGATTGTAAGCAGGAAGAACTCTGACTGATATTAAGATGTGAGGTGTGCCTCATCTCTCTGTCCAAAAGAGAAGGCTGGAAAATAGGCAGTAAAATAATAGGTAATTTTCTTAATATTCAAGATACTGTTTAAAAGTAAAACTGATGTGTAAATAATTGTCTAAAAGTTCTCCAGTTGATTATTAAGAATATCAACAAGACAATTTAATCCAGATTATGGATATTAGCCTTAGCAATCAATCTCTCCAAGATGCAAAAGCTATCAAAAAGAAGTCTTCTTAATAGAAAAATTGCATCTCACGTTCTGAAGGATTTCTTTCAAATTGAATTTGATGTTGAATATTTTAACTTCATTTCCCCTTATTTTTCTAAAATCTTCTTTTACCGATTTAACAGCATTACTGCTTTCCTGCTAATATAAATATTTGTTTACAAATAAGTTATTTTTTTTACTAATTAAAAATCTGAATACTTTAAACCAAAGCCATGCCATTGCCTATGACCATTACATATCATTCTTATCCAACAGGGGTGTTGGCCAAAGTGTTTTGGCTTGAGGTTAATTAATGCTAATTAATTACAATCAAGAGTAAAAAGAATATATAGCAAAATCTTTTGTGACAACTCCTTTCCTGACCTTTTTGATAGATGACTTTTGATTCCTGATTTTCATGCTTTGCAGAGTGGTTTGAGTACATCATGTCATTTGGGAAATGTTCACAGCTTTGATGGGAAAGAGATGTTGAGATTTTTCTTGGGAAGAAAATAATGTGAGTTTCTTTTTTCTGGAGCAAAACGTTTAGCGGGGTATAAAATCCTGTCCTCCAGGGGAAGAGTTGAGGGCAAGGAGAACTCTTTTGTTGCTGCATTGAAAAAATGCTTTTTCATTTAATTAAAATGAAATTATGGTGCATATTTCTTTAGCTTTACAGGCAGAATACACTTGTTTAAGAGAATCCTTTCATCCAGCTATAGGATACTCTTTCTGAAAGCTCGTTTCATGTTAGCCCTAAAAGATCTTCAAGGACTAGATAAGTCTTAATCAAACTTCCCTTTCACAGCTATCTCTGGATCTTTTTAAGGATGACAGTTAGCACATTAGTTAAACATGAAAACATAAGAGAACAAAGATAAGCGTATAAGCCTCTAGAATAAAAAATGTATGGATTAATAGGCACTGTTTAATCAGTAAGTGTGCTTAGTTGAGCTATGTTACCTTGATTTCTTTGCTCAATGATGTGACCAGTAAACTGACAGCTCAACTGATCATTAGCTCATGAAATAATAATTGAGCAGATGCTATGAAAATTTTTAATACTAGGCACTGAAAGAACTTAAACAAAACAGGTAAAAACTCTGTCCTCATGAATCTCACTGGATAACAACCAACAACTTTATTCAATGTGTTAGACATTGTTTTAAAGCAACACATACATATATGGCATTTATATCTAAAATATGTGCATATATGTCAGATACATGGTATTTATATATACAATCAATAATGAAAACTACTTTATGTAATTGATGCAACCAATACTCCCACTCCTTTTGACACTGGATTAAATGAGCAATAATATATAACTTCAGAAAGTTCTTATAAAACGTGACAGATGATATACATAGATGATTGATAGATAGATAATAGATGGATGACAGATGATACATTGAGATATACATATATATAATTATACTGGCTTGCTGTTGACATTTATGCAATATGTAATTTTCTTTTAACTGTATTATAATATTTAAGGCATATAAAATATGTGACATGAAAAATAGAGGTCTTTAAAATTTGGTTCATAACTTATTGGATGTAATACCAAATAAATACTATAATATTTGCAAATATACTCCCCACTATTAAAACTGTGACTTATAATTTATTCAATAGACTTCCCTTTCTAAGACATTTGTGACATTAAGGTTTAGAATGTAATAAGCCAAGGTTCTGGATGCAATCAGTATTCATTTAGGCAATGTCAGATGATTTCTATTATCAAAGAAAATCTCTAGTAGGGAAGAAATAACTTGTTAAGGAGCAATATAAAGAATGCCTTGGCAACTTGATAATTGGATATTTTTCTTTCCACCTACTTATATGGATAATTCCATATAATACCCCCTTTCTTTGTAGAATAGAAAAGAGCTCTCTGTTTTTGCCTGATTGGATTGACTGCTTACCACCTGTGAACATTAAATGCCTGTCATTATTTAGTGAGCAACGCTCTTCATGGCATGTGTTCATATTTATGTATGAAGAGTCAGTCATAATTTGGAACATGAAATTGAGCTGTTCTTTGTATTCTTTTTATACACTTTATACTCCAATTACTTGAAAACTTAGTTTCAGTATTTATTTGCATTCTTTCATTTTTGATTCAGCCCAACTAAAAAACTAAATCTCATTTTATACAAACTAGCATTTTGATGCTGTAATTAACAATAAAATACTTTGGTAATATGATTAGCTAGTAAAATTCCCTCTAGTCTTACAGACAGTATTATCTCTACCTTTTATATATGTGCTTATTGGGGAACCACAAACTGAACTAAAATGTGCTCTTTCAAAGTGAGAGAATACTTAATAGTTATGATAGGACCTTAAACAAAATTATGCATAATTGTGAACTATACTCTAGATGTTACTTCGTCAGAGAAAGGATACAATCTACAGTAAATTGCAGTATATGAATAATAAGGTGTACACAAAGTAACCAATTCCAGAAATGATTTCAAATTCTGTCCCTTATACTTTTAGTCTAAAAATGGAAGAAAAATGATCCAGTGACATGCAATATGTTAACAATATGAAGGAGGTGATAAGACTGAATCCTGTGAGCAAATTTGCATGGAAAATAAATGGACAGAGATAAAATAGAGAAAACGAAAAAACAGCATCTATCTTAATTCCCATTTTCTCTTCATTGGGTACATCGCTATATAGAAAAAGGATCACCATGAAGCTCCTTAAAAATAAGATTCTGGCCAGGCGGTGTTGGTGCATGCCTTTAACCCCAGCACTCGGGAGGCAGAGGCAGGTGGATCTCTGTGAGTTCAAGACCAGCCTGGTCTACAAGAGCTAGTTCCATGACAGCCTCCAAAGTCATAGAGAAACTCTCTTGAAAAGCCAAAAAAATTATTCTGAAGATTATTTAAAGGGTGGATTTATTTCCACATCATTAAACCTCACGCTAGATGCTCTCATGACTTGCGATATCAGCATTTCTTGAGACATAAAAAAGGCATCCTGCACCTACCAGTAAGTGAACATAAACACCACATACAATGTATCTGCAATATGCACACACAGCAGCATGCACCAGGAGTGAATTTTTCCTGCATTTGAAAAAAACCTTTGGAGAGCATTGATCCCATGAAGGCCAAAACCATTCCACACCTTCATTATTGATGGAGAACTTACCAGAAGGAAAGTGTACTGTACACCTGAGGTTGCTAGCATGTTTTCTGTGAGCCACATCAGTTTAATGGAGCCACAACTGTTTTATCAAATGTTCTATGCAGTGTGTGTAATGTTGCTTTAGTTATTTCCTTTACTTCGTTGCTGACTTTTAAAGCTCATGGGATTTAATATTTTAACAGTACTTTTTTCTCCTGCAAAACCTTTGCAATAATGTTCATGCTCTTCTGCCTTGGAAATAATGTTTATGCTCTTCTGCCTTGAAACACCAGTGTGCTTAAAATAAGAGAATAGTTTTTAAGGGCTCTACATAACCACTACCTACTGTATTGCATGTCCCATCTGTTTTATTCAGTCATGGCCCTGTAAGAGTTGGATTTGTGAACTTCTTCTGAATTCAGAGATGACCCTGAACAAGAACAAAGTTATCAGGTGGAAATCATTACCTGGAATAGCAGAGAAGAAGCCTTCTGTAGACAAAGAACATATTTACACTGTAATAAGCCTGCAGGGGTTGGAGTTCTATTGGTGCAGCAATAGGCACCACAGCAAGTAAAAGATGCTCATATTTATGAGATGCTTATATCAGGATCTATAACTGTCATGTAACCTGATAAATGTCATGGAAACAAACTGAAATTACAGCGGTAAGTACTTGGCTGCATCCATACCTCAGAGGCAAGCAGACCTCTTTTTATAAAACCTTCTTTACTGTGAAATCAGTTACCTTTGATTTTTAGAAAAATACTACTAAACCAGGCAAAGGCAGTACATATAAAAACTAACAACCTGACAGATTAAATCAAGTCTCGCTTCTCTGTAGCGTAGAAGATTCAAAGATAATAAACTTTAAGGCCAAGTGTGAAAAATTGTAAAACAAAAAAATTTCCTTAAGTAGAGTATTAAGCTTATTTCATCACCCTCTACTTTCATATTTTTTTAACCCGGTGCTATTTTAGCCTTCCTATAAGGTATGTATCAACAAATAGAGGAAAAAAAAAACATCAAAAGGTTTCTAAGAGAAAGTAAAACAGAACTTGACTCACGAATCTTCCAGACAAAGGTGGCTTTTGAACCTGCAGGGGGTGCTATAGAGCTTTAACTTCCAGGACCAGGATCCACACAAACAGAATTGTCTTAAATCCACACAAAACCCTTGAGTGTTCAGCTCCCAAGTCATGATATCAGTTGCTTTTAATCCCCACAGGAGCAGGCTGAATGTTTAGTCTAATAGACGGTAGCCAGCCAGAAGAGATGGAGTGAAAATAATGTAGTTACTCAAATAATATAGAACCATTGTCTTGTTTTCTACACAAAACAGAAGTTTAAAATTTTGCAGTATCTGTACCAATCAGAGTAGTTTCACATACTTTATTGGTTTTTGCCAGTAGCCAAGTTGGACTTGGGTGATGCCGACACTCCTGAGCTCAGAGATTGGAATAATTTAGCATTCAAGTCAGTTTGCTGCAGAAGATGAACCATGACTGCAGTATGTTTTTGCAGCAGGTAAATTTCTAAAAGTTTATTATGTTTAAAATTTCCCCTTTTAATAAATTTTCATTTACTTGCTAATGCAACAGACTTGGTCGAGCACATACACGAGTTATAGGGTATTTCCCTATGAGCAAGACAGTGTATCTAACCTCAGAAAACTACAGGATTTAAGCAAAATGTATGACTACGTGTTTTGGCAGTATCTCACTTGAAATCTCTTAAGATTGTGCTGTGTAGACTAATCAGAAAAATATAATGGATTTGATTAATAATTAGAGTTCTATCCATTATTATGTTCCTTAAGATAGCTCCTACAAAAGCAATATCTTGAATTCACCACCCTTAATGCTTCTTGGATGAAACAAAAATTTAAGCAGGGTTTTGAATGGGTGAAGATTTATTTCATTTCTAGACTCCAAGCATCTGAATATATTCTCTCCTATTATTTCTAATATGGCAGCATTACCTTGGGTAAATGGGTGTGCAGGAATATGAAGATGAAAAAGACTGTCAAGTAGAGCCCTAAAATATGGTTCCAAAATACTTGGTTCTTGTTATTGTAGCCAGTCATTGACAAACAGCAGCCTACACTGTAACATTTATTCCAAAATCATTAAGTTTTTAGAAAGAAAGTGGCCAACTCTTAAATTATATTAGTAGCACTGCTTTATGAATGCTTAGAAAATTTGAGTAATGAGGCTGGTGAGACGGCTCAGTGAGATCAGGTAATTGCTGCTGAGCTTTGAAATTGATTTCAGTCCCTGTGGACTGACCCAAGTTGTGGAAGGGGAGAACCTATGCCTATAAGTTGGCCTTTGACCTCTACATGTGCACTATGGGAAGCACTGCACCCCATGGAAAGTGAATAAATGACTGCAGTATTTTTTGAAAGGAACTTCTTGCAATATTCTCAACTTATCTTCAATCCTGCTCAAACTCATTCTGTACTTACTCAGAAATTTGAATATAATTTTGGAAAAAGTCATACATGATAATCATCATTACCAATATGTTTTCATAAGATCAAAAGAAAGGAGGGTTTTTTTGTATACACTGTTTAAAAAAAGGCTAACTAGGCAAGAGATTTCAGAACTTCGGCCTACCATCTCAGCAAATTCAACTCATTATATATAATAAAATGTGATAAGCTTAATCAATCATGTACCACCAACTAACTTACTGCAGTATTTACTAATCAGAAACAAACAACTGACTTCTAACTCAGATTTTTTAGGTTAGCAAATTACACAAGCATGCATGTCTGACTTACCACCTCAAACACTTTAGAAAGGCTTCCAATCATACCCTGCTAGGTGGAGTCCAACTTTTTGTGATCTGAAATTGCCCCCCCAAAGGAATATCTGGTTCTAGTAATCAACTCTTATTTATTATGACTATCTGGTCCTAGCAATCAACTCAGTTTAATGTGAGGCTAAGTACAAAATAAAGATATTAACCAATAATAGGCATCAGATCAAGAGTCCAAGATTTTTTTTTGCCCTCCCCAGAATGCCCCATATTTCAAAGTTGCAGCTGTGCTTCTAGAAGCTTGCCTTGCCTTGACAGAGGCAGCAGTGCACTAGTTCTGCTCAGTGTGGTAACTAGCTTTAAGACAGAAGAGAATAACATTGTTTCAGGCATCTATCTCTCTTGTTCATAGCCCTCTAGGACAAGGGAAGACATTTTGGCAGGTTCTTACTATAATATTGGGTGTAAATGTGAATGAAAATTAGGTTAACGTATCCCCAGGAAAGTTTGGGAAGTTTAGGGTCTTGTCAAATTGAGGGAAGGCTTCCTCTCGATTGTGTCAGCTTAGCTTGAACCTTGAAAATGATCATATGAAAAACACTTTGGAGTAGATTTTATTTGGTCTTTGATCAAGTGCTGTCTCTCATTCTATTGACAGAAGTCCTGACCTGGTGTATTTTCTGTGCTCAATGAAATGCAAGTAAAGTATTGTATGCCATTTTAAAGGAGAATATTTCATGCACATGGTTCAAATACTCTCTGTTCCCTTTGCCATGGGAGTGTCACACCCTCTATGAAGATTGCTTTTACAATGTGGATTGAAAAGTGAATCAAAATCAAATTTGGCAAGTAATTGAAATAGAAATGGGCCAGATATAAAGCCTTTTGTGGAAATACATTAAGATATTAAGAGAGATAATTACCATATGATAATGAAACTGGTTATTAAACATTTCCTCCCCCCAAAAACAGACTTTTACATGTTCACTGTGAATATGCTTTTCTTGGTAGAACTGTTTCCTAATAGATAATGTCTATGTTGATGTGAATTTATTAATAAGATTTGTGTAAATTATCCCAGCATCTTATTAAAAACATTAACCTAATAGAATAAAACTAATCCATAGTTTCTATACAAAGCATTAATTATTAATAAGAATATTCAATTTTTGCATAGACTAGTATTAGAAATATGAAAACATTTTCACTTCTTGCTGAGGAAAAACAGATTCCTCACTTTTAACGCTAAAATGTTTTAAAGAAAATGTGATTAATTTTGCAATTGTCCATATTGGTGCTTGGCATGAATTGCCAGGAAATTTCTATACTGTCTCCCACGACTGTTCCATCACTCTTTGAAGAGACAAATTGACATTCTACATGACCTTTGAATACAATGTGAAAGCATTTCCAGTAGGTTGGATGACAGCTGTAAATGGAATGGTTCAGAAAAAATAAATATAAACACCATGAAAGAAAATTCCACAATTATGCTTGACTGATCTATAATTCTGACCTGTACTTTCCATATAACATCCTACTTGATGACTCCAGAGAGACAATTCCAAAGAGTAATGAATTATCTGTAAGTAAGCAAGAGTAAATAGAACACTTAGAAAAGAAAAGAGATTTAGAACTAGAAAAAGAAGTAGGTAAAAAGTTGCTGTCACAGATCCCTGTGAAAATCACATATACCTTCTAGGCCATCCTTTTGGCAGGAAGTCAAGCAAACAAACAATGAACTGTTTTATCTATGAATGCAGTTTTAAAACTTGACCTGTTAGACTTTCAAATCTTTTTAAAGGGGGAGGGCGGAGTGTGTGATGAAACTGTTCACAGAGAAAAGAAAAATACAGTAATTAATTTTTGGTTTACTGATAGCATTGTTTTTTGATAACAAGACAGTAAGTTTGTATTTGCTAGGAAAGTTGTGAATGCAACTTTTAATAAAAATGTTTTATCAGACTGTGCTAGCTTAACTAAAAGATTGATAAAAATGACATCCTCATCTCAGCATTAGAATTGGAGCTGGGAAGCCCTAGTTGCAAGAGAAACAGGGATTGTGTCTTGTTCTGTGGACTGTTCTTTCTCTAGATGCCAACAGAATTAGTAGCATATGTTTGTCACCCAATAAATGTTTGTTGAATAATTGAATGTAAAAACCTTTTAGGATATAAAGACCAACATAGAGAGAAACCACTGAAACCTTACATCTGTGAATTGTAATTATAATATTAAAGTAAACTAAAGTAGATATTAGTCAACATGTCTTTGATAGTATAGACTACAATAGAGAGACTTGCCAGTATATTTTCTACTTGTGTACACAATTAAGAAGCTAAGGAGAAGATAGATCTTTCTCTGAAAGTTGGAATAAGCAGTCACTAGCTCTCAAGTATGGTTTACCATTCATCTAGATGTCAGAGTTTTTATAGCACAGTTTCATCTATCTTAAGGGACTTAAACAGCAACAGTTTATAAAGGTTGTTAAATATGGCCAATACCACAATTTACTTAATAATGCCCTGGCTAACCTCATAGCTTCATGTATCTTGTCAAATATATTCTTTAAAGACTAGTTAATATTGATAAAATAAAAATTACATGGATTTATCTCATGTAGAATGATGTTTGGAAACATGTACACAGTGTGGAATGGCTGGCCCTTAACTCACAGAGACATTCACTTGCCTCTGCCTCCTAAGTGCTGGAATTAAAGACATGTACTACCAAGCCTGGCTTTCCTTTTTGTTTTTAAGGTATGATAATATTGTACTGTGTGTATACATATATAAATGACATATTTTTATTAATCTTTGGGCTATCTATTCCACAGCGTGTGTCTCTTTATAGCAACGACATACTATTTTGATTACTATAGTTGTGTAGTCGTGTATTATGATGTGTCCAGTTTTTTTCTTGAGACTTGTTTGGGGGAATCTTGAAGGATAATACAGTGACTCCTCTGTTGCAGAAGGTTTTCAATACAAGGTGTAGCTTCAGGAAGAACATACATGGATCAGTGGGGGAGGAATGGGACAGCTGCCACACAGACAGTCAGATCATCTTGGCAATGAATGGGGTGACAGATGTCCCACACAAGTCATCCTCAGAGCCAAAAGTTTCTTCCTTTTGGTTAAGATATTTCCATATTTTACTTTGTTATTCCATATGAATTTTACTGTTTCCATAAAAATATATCATTGGTACTTTAACAGAAATCTTTGAGAAAGATGTTTTAACAAACTTTTTTTTAGTCTATGAATATTTTAACCACTTTATCTTTGTTTTTAATCAATGTTTTATGATTTTAATCTATAGATTTTTCATCTCCATGAGTTTATTCATGAGTATTTAATTGAATTTTATAACTATTACAAGCAAGATTATTTTTTGAGTCTCTCTTGGATTATTCAATATTATTGTATAGAACCATTGTTGGATGGTTTCTATAAGTTAATATTATACTTTGTTATTATTTACTCAGCTTGATCTTGGTAACACTTCTGAATATATATACACATACATACATACATACATACATATATATATGAACACACACACATATATATACATGGATTTATACATGAATACACACATATGACACACATTTTTATGTATATGCATGCACTTGTATGTTTGCAATCATACCACTTTCAATCACAGAGAACTGAATTCTTTTCCAGTTATAATTCTTTTTATTTATTTTGCTTTTTCAATTCAACTTACCAATTTTTACCTTGAAACACTTGTGACTATAAGTACATTTTGCAATAAAGATTTCTCTTCATGATATGTTTAAAAATAACTTCAGTATGCCCCTTTGATGGTAAAGTTTTTCCTGATGCTCACTTTAAATTCTATGTTTTCCTTTCCTCTTTTAATTCTGTCACTTGTCTGTTTTAAATCAGCCTCAGACTGATTTAAGGCAAAATTTTCTTCTTCATTTTATGCTTGTGATTTCATAGACATAAGATAGAGAATCTCTTACCATAGGGAGAAACTCCCTCAGGTTTTAACTTTAAACTGTTTCTAGACATCTGTTTCTTTTCCCTTATCATTCACTGTTTCAAACTTCATTCCTCTAATATATGTCCAAGGTAGCAAATGACATTTGACAATCATCCAGATACACTATATCAACTAAGATATTGTCAAGAACCATGATTTCAGGGAAACATAATTATTGCTGCATATAAAACAGCCTGAGAGAGTAATTCTAGTGTTGGCTGATTTAGTGACTTCTTTACCTATTTTAGTTTTTCCAACTTTATCATGATGTTTTTGTTCTCTTCATAGTCTCAGACTGACTGACCCAACTCTGTGAATTTTACTTGCAGGCAAAAGGTTTTGCAGATATCCCAAAGGCATTTTTCTACCTCAAGTAATTTTCAACTTTTCTGCAAGTATTAAGACATTTCCTTCTGAAGTGCTATGCCTAGGATTGTGTCTCAGGTCACTGCTGATACATTGGCTTGAGCGAACGAGAGAGCCAGAGAGAGAGAGAGAGAGAGAGAGAGAGAGAGAGAGAGAGAGAGAGAGAGAGAGAGAGAGAGAGAGAGAGAGAGAGAGAGAGAGAGAGAGAGAGAGAGAGAGAGAGAGAGAGGTGGGGGGAAGATACCTCATTCACTGTTTAGAGAGAAACTCTGGCCCCTTAGATCAATTAATCAAAGAATGTTGAACAAAATTAGATAACTATGAAGTTGAGTAATAGGTGGTGAGTGTAAACTCCTCTATGAAGACAACTTGTTTTTTGTGCTCACTGGATTCTTGATATGTTCCTTTGTGCTCATTGGATTTTTGATCTGTTCCCTCTTCAGGTGAGCTACAGCTCAACCACTAAGATCTCTCCCTAAGTCACACTGCCTGGAAAGCTTTATTTGGTACTCTACAGAGTTAGATGCTTCTTTACCATGAAAGCTTCTTGTTTATACTTCTTTTTTTACCTGTTTTTAATTTAAATTAGAAACAATCTTGCTTCATATGTCAATTGCAACTCCTCCCACTCCCCTCCTCCCCATCACCCATTCCCCCAACCCCCAGCCAATCCCAATTCCACTTTCCAGGAAGGGTAAGGCCCTTCATGGGGATCTAAAACTCTGTCATATCATCCCAGAGCAGGGGCTAGGCCCTCCCCCATGTTTCCAGGCTGAGAGAGCATCCCTCCATGTGGTATGTGCTCCCAAAGTCCATTTGGATGCCAGGGATAAATACTGATCTTTTGCTTGAGGACCCAAAGAATGCTGAGACCTCCTCACTGACACCCACATTCAGGGGGTCTGAATAAGTCTCATGCTGGCCTCTCAGTTATCAGTCTGGGTTCCATGAGCTCCCCTTGCTAACCAACAGAATACAGAAGTTAGAAGGAAGAATCTCAGACATTGAAGATTCACTAGGAGAAATAGATTCATTGACCAAAGAAAATCTTAAGTCCAATAAATCCCTAACACAAAATATGCAGTAAATATGGGGCACTGTGAAAAGGCCAAACCTAAGAATAACAGGGATAGAAGAAGGCGAAGAAATCCAGCTCAAAGTTGCAGAAAACATATTCAACAAAATCATAAAAGAAAACTTTCCCAACTTAAAAAAAGACATGCCAATGAAAGTACAAGAAGCCTACAGAACACCAAGTAGAGTGGACCACAAAAAGAAATACCCTCGTCACATAATAATAAAAGCCCCAAACATACAGAATAAAGAAAGAATATTAAGAGCAGCAAAGGAAAAAGACCAAGTAACATATAAAGGCAAACCAATCAGAATCACACCTGACTTCTCCATGGAAACTCTGAAAGCCAGAAGGTCCTGGATAGATATACTACCAACACTAGTTTGTACTTCTTTTAAACAACTTAGCAAACCCTACTGCACTGCACACTTAGAATTTAAATTCTGGCAAATAGATTTAAGATGTGTTTGTCTTCAACTGTATTGGAATCAATGTACAGCCCTGTCCTTTAGAAGCTCAGAAAAACCAACAGGGGAGATAAACGTTTTTTATGTTTTCTTTTAAGCAGGGTCTTGCTGTGTAGCTACAGCTGTCCTGGAACTCACTGTGTTTGCTGGCTGGTCACAAACTCACAAAGGTCTAACTGCATGTGCTACCACCCTCAACTGGAGATAAACTTTTTAAACGATGGTTTAGAATTCAGAAATTACAAGGAGAAATGTATCCTGGCCCAAAGCAAAATATCTAGGGAAGTGATGACCTGAAAGGACTTTACTCTCATGTCTTCTGAGGTGATTTCTCTTTGTATAGTAACTGACACCTGGTTTTAATCTTGGCAAAGGACTAGATGAGCCAGTGAGAAAGGCATTGCAAGCCAAGGGGCAGAAGAGGTACCTATTTTAGGAAAGTTAGAACATACAAGCAGATTCGCTATCTTGTCGCATACATTTTTGAGGAGAATGATACCAGGAGAGGGAAAGACACCAGAAAACAAGAGATTGATTACAGTCAGTATTTTATGTCATTAGAAATATTCCAAAAGCTTTTTATTGGGAGCCAGTTAGTTCATTTTGCATGGCTGCAAGGGAATACATCCTTCAACCAATAAATGCACCATGAGCTCTCACTGGATTTATGATGTTAAAGTCTTTTATTGGCAAATTAGAGAACCTCAGCAGACTAAATTGATATAAAATGACCAACTTTCTCTTTTACTTTAAAAATAATAGGAAATCCGAAATGGATCCTTCTCCCTATGAGCATTTTTCATCCTTTTATTGTCACCTAGGGGATGTTAATGCTTTTGGACTACTGCCTGCTGCCTTGGCCTCACCACCTAAGTGGATATTTGGTGGTAGCAATGCACCCTCATAAAGACAGACTGCTGATTACATTTCCATTAAAGACCAGAGCCAAGTCAGCCTCCTAACTTCCCTGCCAATAACAGTTAGATTTTTATATGCCCAGTTCAGTGTGAAGAACCACCTTTCTTTATAGAGAACAAACAGATAGCATAAAAAATTTAAGATTGTAATACAGAAAATAGAATTTAAAAAAATAGCCTTTGTACATTATGAATTGTTGTTTCACTTTCTTTATCAGGTTACACTGTTGTCTGATTTTTACGGACTTTTATTTACTGCCTTTTCTGATTTTATTTGCTCAAGGCAGATATCAAAATTAGCCAAACAAATGTACAGGGTAAAATTGTGATCATTCATGCATCAAACATCTATAACATGTGCCTTATACCTGAGACATGTTGCTAAGTATCGGAACTTGTTTTTTTTTTTTTTTGGTTTTTACGAGACAGGGTTTCTCTGTATTGTTTTGGAGGCTATCGGTCCAGCCCGGCCTCGATCTCACAGAGATCCGCCTGCCTCTGCCTCCCAAGTGCTGGGATTAAAGGCGTGTGCCACCACCGCCCGGCTAAGTATCAGAACTTTTATAAAGCGAATATGGCACAACCACTGTCCTCAGAAAACTTGACAATCTGTCCATCTTGAACACATTTTTAAAATAAATTTTAAAATCCTGTAAGGAAACATTCTTATAGTATTATGTAGAGCAACAAACAAAAATGGCCACAAAAAGGATTCTTTTTATCCTCAGTTGGTTTAAATACTAATGATTTCTATCACACCATTTCTAAAATTCCATTGTTTTTCTCTTTTAATATCTTCCCATTTTTATGAAATAAATTTTTGTGCTCCATCTAATATTCATTTACTCTTGTCAAAGTTTCCAAAGTGATGGTATTTAAGAAAGTTACTGGGTTTAGATGATGTAATAAAAGCAAGGAATACTTTTAGCATTACGTGTTAAAGTATGGTCACGTGAGCACACAGCAAGAAGGTAGTCATCTATAAATAGGAAGAGAGACACCAGCAGGACACAATGGCACTAGAATGCTGGCTTGGAATACAGAGGCTTCGTATCAACGTGAAAATAAATTTCTATTATTTAAGCCACATAATCTATGTTATAGAAGCATAAATTGGTTAATATATCCAACTAGGTACCATGTTTGGGACATTTTAATACTTGTTTAATGTCTACCATGGTACGGGAAGGTGGTTAATGTCTTTATTTCATTAGCTCATAAATTGAGGTTAAGGCACTGAAGTTATTTGCCTCTGATGATATGTCTACTAAATGACAAGCCAGAATTGAAGCTCATTCCCATGTAATCTCTACTAACCAATGGCACCCTTCATGGCATGAATTTATTAATCTTTGTTCTCCTAATAACAAAATACTCTACTCAGTTGCTTGTATTTTAACTTTGCATTTCTTTTTTGAACTCATAATTTAGCAACAATAGTACAAAATAATTTCCCTTGTTCTAAAGAATTGCATTGCTTGGCAGTAATCTATCATGAACATAATGATGTCAGGACATCTAGGGGTATGATCTACTTCACTTATTGCCTAATTTTACAATGATAAGGAGATGCAATATAGTAGTTGTCTGACAAGGGATGCTATCACATCCATCATTTGATGACTGGGCTGCTTCAGCTCTGTGCAGGCTTTGATGTGAATTCATTCAGTGTAGAAGGATTTATCAAGCCCGCCATTCAGGAAGCCATACAACTGTTCTGCTGGCTATTTTATTATTATTATTTTTCTTGTGATTCCTAAAAATGCAGCATTTCAAGTATGAAGGATATACAAATTTCATAATACTTTATTTTCCTGGGATATTTTGAACCTATAAGTTTCCTTGGGAGGATGGATTAATGCTCATTTATTTCTGGTCAGTATTTATTTATTTGTTTGTTTGTTATTTGTTTCCCACTTACTCCAAATAGTTCTGCTTGTATTTGGGTGTAACTACCCGGGAAATGGGGAAAACACCAGAAACCACACTCAAAAGTGTTCCTCCCTCCCACAGCAGACATCAACTACAAATAGCTCCTTAATTAGGAGTGGGATCTTGAGAGCCTCTCCCAAATTCATGTTGGGATTTTTTTCTTCTATTTTCCTTTGACTGAAAATAGATTTTTCACTCAAAATGTTCTGATTACATTTTCCTCTCACACAGCCCCATCTGTCACAGGCCTATGCAGGTCCTGTGCATACTGCTAGAGTCTCTGTGGGTTCATATGTGTATCATGTCCTGTTGTGTTTAGAATACTTTGTTTCCTTGGTGTTCTCTATTCCCTCTTTCTGTCTCCTCCTCCTCAGGGTTTCTTGAACCATGAAGAGAGAGATACGATGGAGACATACCAATAGGATTAATTGTTCCAAGGTTTCTCCATCTCTGCACATTGTCTGGGTGTTCTCACATGGCTAAGCAAAATATTGATCTGTAAGTGTAGAAGAATACCATTAGGAGTCATTTTTCTGCTATGCTCCTTTAGCAGGAAAATAAATAGTCTTTGGTTTAACTTAGGTACCTGGCCTATCTGGTTTCAGACTCTTGGCTATCTGAGTAGTGTCAGGGATGGGTTCTATATGATGGAGTGGACCTCAAATCCAACAGACATGTATGAAGTTTTCAGTTAATCTCTTTGAGAACCCAACTGATAAGAAGTAATTTCTAGGGGTTAGAGATATTGCTCAGTTGGTAGAATGAAGGCCTAGGATTCATTAAGCTCTGGGTTCAACCCTTAGCAAACATTTGTAATTCCAATATACAAGCAGGTGGAGATAGGAAATTCAGAAACCCACTGCCTGTAAATGCCAACTTCAAGACCCAGGCCTACATGAGACCTAAATGAATAACCAAGCAAATGGGGGAAGAAACTTCAATGGCTTGTCAACTTAAATACTACAGAATATTTTACTTAAAAAATAATGTTCAAAAGAACGAATAGTTCCAGCAATCGGGAGGCAGAGGCAGGCAGATCTCTGTGAGTTTGAGGTCAACCTGGTGTACAGAGCGAGTTCCAGGACAGGCTCCAACGCCACAGAGAAACCCTGTCTCGAACCCCCCCCCAAAAGAATGAATAATGGATAACAATAAAGTTGTGAACTGAAAGTACAAATATGGCATTAACACAGAATATCCATGAAGTGGCCTTCAAGAATAGGTCATCTCCCATAACTCCCACAACTAATCCCATGGAGTCATTTTCATTTAATTTGAGAATGAATATGTAAGTCCTGGGAGTCTGCATGCCTTAGCCATCTTTGAGGCTGTTTTGTATTTTCCCCTTTAGCCCTTAATTGATAGCCCTCTCACTTATGACATGAATTTACCCATTTGTTAATAATAGTTTACAAAATTTTATTTCTTAGTGCATGAAGTTGATAATTAAAGTTTTGACTATTTGTTTTGGTAGGGATGTTTAACTGACCTGCATACATTGGCATCCACCAGTAAGGTGATAAGCAATAGCTGAAGTCCTTTAGAGGTGATAAGGTGATGTTAGTAGAATTTCATGAATGGGATTAGCACTCTTAAAAAGAGATGTACATGAAACCCTCACTTCATCCGCCACACAAGGAAAAAAAAAAAGAAAGGAAGCAAACCATCATCTATGAACCAGAAAGTGGATCTCAATGGGAACAAAACAATTCTCAACCCTGAAGAACTATGATAAATATATTTCTATTGTTTGCCATCTTTCCACACTCAGGAACCTTAGACTAAGTTCATACTTTTCTCCTCTTGAAGTAAAGTTTTAACTGATGAGATACACTGTACAATTGGTGACATATTACTCTCAGCACACTGAATAGAGGGGAGTTAGAACAAACACATGATAATTGCCCTTGATCTCCCCCTCCCTCTCACCACTTCAAAAGGTAGATGGTAATAGGACACCAGGACAATTTTCCTCAAACATTTCTGAAACGTGGGTGTGGACATGTTGCCAACTTCTAAGACCAAACTGCACTGCTTGAAAACTCTTCGTTCTCACACTTCTACTGGGGCAAGGTCCTGATTTCACCATCACAGCCATCCTTTCTGCTCTGCCTTAAAGGCCTCTTAGTTGTAATTGAATAGTTTTTCAACCCTTTATAGCCCATAACAATTTCAAAGTCCATAGCCATCTTTTACTTTTCTCTTATCTTTTATACTTTTAATCCAAGCTAGCCATATTCCTCAAAGTACAATTCATTTAAAAGCTTTGTGGGTTTCTAATATCTTTTATTGGGTGATTGAACAGTTGATAAAGGTCCCATTGATTAAAAAAATCTTGTTACAATAATCTCTCCTTTGTCTTGTACTTCCTGATTGGCTGCTAAGAGACACCAGATATTCTTAGGAGTCCCTTTAACGGAGAGCAGTAATCTACATTTTCTAACTCTAATGAAATGTTTGATACTATATACACTTCAGAGGTCTTGATAAACGATTTTATAGTAACAATATTGACCAGCTAATGTCTTGGGATTACCTTTTTCTAGAAACTGTTTTCTTATTGGTAGCATTATGTGTCACTGGAGAGGCAGGAATTAGTTTTATTTTGAATATGAGAATCCCAGAATAGCTGATTTACCTTATTACCGTTACTTTAGTCTCTATGTTTCATCTAAATTTCTCTATAGGTGGTGCAAAGCTAGGAAATCACCTCTAACATACTATATCTGAAAATATTTTTAGCTAAATGATCCTGCTCATTTGTAGATTCCATGCTTACTACTTCATTGCAGGTTACAATGTTGTTAAAACTCACACTACTACATAATAATAATCCCCCTTTCTTTGGTTCCCAGTAACATTTCTTCTGTTTCTTTTGAGTTCTTTCTGTCTTATAAAAAGTCATTTGATATAATTATCGGGGAAGCACATCTAAGGTAGCCTATCCACTACTACTTAGATCGCCAGTTGGTGTCATCCTTGTAGATCTCTGGAAATCTCACATGCCATTATAGAGCCTTCATCCAGTGGCTGATGGAAGAAGAGGCAGATATCCACAGCTAAACACTGAACTGAACTCCTAGAAAACAGTTGCAGAGAGGGAGGAGTGATGAGAAAAAGGGGTCAAGACCAGGCAAGTGAAACACACAGAGGCAGCTGACCTGAACAAGGGGGAGCTCATGGACCCCAGACTACCGGCTGAGAGGCCAGCATGGGACTGATCCAGACCCTCTGAACGTGGGGTGTCAGTGAGGAGACCTCTGCATTCTTTGGGGCCTTGGGTATTATATCAGCATTTATCCCTGGCATCCAAATGGACTTTGCGAGCCCATTCCACATGGAGGGATGCTCTCTTAGCCTGGACACATGGGGGAGGGTCTAGACCTTGCCCTGGATGAAATGACAGACTCTGGAGATCCCCCATGAAGGGCCTCATCCTCGCTGGAGAGTGGAGTGGGGACTGGGTGGGGGCTTGGTGGCCTGGGGAGGATGGAGGGAGCAGGAGCTGGGATTGACATGTGAAGCAAGCTTGTTTCTAATTTAAATAAAAAATAAAAGAGCCATTTTATTTGGCTATCTTTTTCAAGAACCTCTGAATTTCACTAATATTACTTTTTGAGATCTTTTAAATTGCCTATTCTGTATCTTAGATTTAAATGTTTGGGACTTTATTAAAGAAGCACCCTATGCCTTATAAAATGTATGTTTGCTTTAATTTTCCTTCTGCTGAGAAAATCACCTCAAAATTTAATTACTTGAAACAAATAAGCAATCAACACGTTATGCTTTGGCATCTGATAGTATATAATTCAGATTCAGTGAACTCCTTGCACATTTAGGAAAGTTATCATATAAAAGATATGACTATAGTCATATGGAAGCTTAGATGGAGCAAAGTGCCACAGTATCAAAGCAGCTTATCAGATAGCTAACAGGTTGATTCAGGCTATTTTCCAGAGTCCTCCATTTCTCTCTACTTGAGATTTTCCACAGTGCTATGTTTTTGTGGCATGGAAAATGACTTCTCCAGCACAACCATTTTAAAATTCTAAGAGAGAAGCTATAATATTTTTGTGTGTGTGTCCTTGCTGCAAAATTCATATACATTCATTTTTCAGCTCCATTGTTAACACAGAATTATGGCAAATGCATTGTAGGAGCAGATACACAAGGGCAGCCCTGAAAGAAATGTATGTTCTTACATATTGTCTCAGCAGCTATACCATCTTAATATATAACACTTCTTTATAGGTTTACCTCTAACCTGAAAATTTCATCTACAAACAAACTTACATCTATAGTTTGTGAAGTTTTGATTTAACAGTGTTATGATTTCACATTGGTGTGGAAAAGGATATGTTTGCAGTAGCAACCAATGTTAGATGATTTAATTGGATGGGTAAGTTGGGTATACTGGGTGTATTTTAGCTTCTCTTTTTAAACTTGCAAAGGGTTTCATCAGGTTACAATGTTATAATAAGTCAAGAACAGCTTTATATCCAAATGCTTCAGCAACATCTCTTCCTGAATGTTTGAAAGTAGCTCAACAAATCATACAGGAAATTTCTCATTCTACATATTCTAGTTGTACCTCAAATTTGTACATCTTTCTTTGGCATCTCCATCTCAGTGAATGACAACTACATTTTTCTAGTTTCTCTAGATTAGGTAATTAATGTTGCATTTCATTTGTCCATTTTTTTCTTAGTATCACACTTCTGAAGACATAGTTTTATTTAAAGTCAAAAAATATCTAGTATGTCTCCTTCTATCTAAGCTGCCTACAACTAGAACAACCATAATTTATCAAGCAAGTTAAAGAAATAGCTAGCTCTAGCTTTTTTCTCTGTCCTTCTTAAGTCCCCTTATGAAACACACTCATATCCTGAACTAATCTATAAACTTGTATGGCAAGCCATGTCTTTGTTCCTTTTTCTGGTACCTAAAGGAATGACTAGGCATATGGTAAAGGACAAAAGTCAAGTTTGGGGTTACTGCATAATCATGTAATATAATTTATTTCTTCACGGGCTTTTACTGAGAAGATATCAGAAGCAAAATTCTTTGTACGGTTTTCCTGAATGCTGGAAAATTTGTTTCCTCACAACTGGAAATACCTTGAGATAGATTTCTTGGGAAATAGTCAAGCTACCTGGGTACATATTATGCAGGCCATTCTAGTTGACAGTGTCAGCTGGATTCAAGGACATGAAACCTGTGACACCAGCAGTATTCCAGCCTAATCAAGACTTCAGATTATTTGATTACACCTGGAACCTGTGCAACATAGTTGTCCAGTATAAACAAGCCAACTTTTACAGTACTGAAAAAGAAATACAACAATTGTTCTTGATAACCTTGTTTGGAGAATGAATTTTCACACATTAGTTACAAAGGGAAAGCAATGTGGTGGCAGGAGTGGGGGTTTGTTTTAAACCAAAATCTAAGTTGTAAGTTGTTCACTCTTGTTTCTGACTTAAAAAACATGGTTCAATGACTTCCTACATTTTTGTTTGAGAACTGAAAAAAAATGACTATGGTGAACAGAAAGGTAGGTGATATTCTTTTCATACTTGGTAAATTACTTAGATTTTTAGCATTTTGGGAGAAACTCTGTGAAGAAAGTGTGAACTAAAATTAAGATCATTCTTTCCCATGTCTCTCTGAATATACAGTGCTCTTGTCCATTTTATTTCTAGTATGGAGAATACTAAACTTTAATCAAGGTCTAAAAATGATGAGTGTCTTGTACAAAAATTTTGCTTCACAAAACAGTAAATTTCTTGAGTTGAATGTTCCGTGAGGTTCCTTTCAACAAGCCAATCAAATAATAAATGGGAATATACTTTAGAAACAGCATTACTGTCATATACTCATTATGTAACATAATCGCAAAAAGTCACAAAAAGTTGAGATGCCATGTTTAGTAAATTAGAGACACTTCATAATTCTTAAAAACTAAGTCTAATATATGAAGATAGTTTCCTTAGGGAACTGGAGAATTGACTTTGAGTGCTGGTACATTAATCCGGCTTTGAAACACTTACCATGAATAATTAAAAACACTGATTTGGGAAAACAGACTGCTGAGGGAGATTCCAGGAAGAGAAACAGTGAAATAATGGTCTCTGTGAGGTAGTGTGAAGATATGCCATTAGAGAAACCATTCTGATCTTATTCCTCCTGGGAAAGAAACGCATTTTTTTTAAAACTTAAGACTTCCAGAAAAAAATGAATGAAGATAGCTTCTTCAACATAGTCTCCTTTAAGTCAGCAATGGACATGCAAATGGATACTGGTTTACAAGGAAGTACAGTGTAGACAAAAGCATAGTTCCATCTGAGCCACAAATGGAATTGAATTTCATAAAGTAGAATGTCTGGAAGATAATGTAGAGTGAAAAATAGAGTGTGTTTAAAAATATGTGTCTTTCAACAAGCCCACCACAAATCCCTCAAGCAATAAATTGGAAAACAAGCCTATAAGGTTAGACCTCAACATGCACATTATTCCACTTAACATGAACATGAATAAACAAGTTGACTTTATAAATGTCCTAATTTCTTTTTTTTTTTAGATAAATGCTGAATCATAGTCTCCCATCAAGTGTGACCATTTTCCTGGAGGAAAATCACTAGTGGAAAAGAAATTTGCAATGTACCTACTGTTTGAAGACATTAAAAAATGGTTGTATACATTTAAGATGAAAAGAAAACAAACAAACACATCCTGAAATTCTAAATGTGGTGGTGTATACCTGCAAGCACTCAAGAGGAAAGCTGCAAGGTTGAGGACTTGCTGGGTTACTCAGTGAAAACATTTCTCAAAAAAATCAAACAATCAAAAGAAGAAACCCCTCAAGGAAACTGTAATAAGAATTGCCATCATTCATCCAGGAAATGCAGGGTTAAGAGGTAAAGAAATGAGTTGTAAAGGACTAGAGGAAAGTGTTTGTAACAAAGTGAAAGGGAATCTGTACATCAAAGCTGTGTGGTGCACGTTACTCAGTGACTACAGTGCTCTGGGACTGGGCATCTTGTTTAATGTGCAAGTTTAATGTCAGAGTTTAATTTATGATCTGCAATGAACCCCTATTCTTACGTGGTTTTTAAAAAATATGTCAGATTGTCAAATGTATCACAATATTATTTAATTCTACAAGGCTAATGACAAGGAGTTGCCATTATAATGAAGCAAATGATAGTTAGTTCCAGCTGGTTTAAATGATTTTTTCATTATTTCACCAGTCACATGACTTTCTACTGTAAGGCAGCCTTGCAGTTACATCAGGCTATAGCCTTCATGTGCTACCTAGCCTGCTTCAGAAGTCACTATGTGTTTTCAGTGATTTTGGTAATGTCTTAACAGAACTTTTTCCTTGGGCAAACACTGGGGACAGAGGCCAGTTAAGGGAGTTGTCACAACTCAACTTCCCCTTTGGATGTACAGAGATAACTTATTTGATGATGTTATAGGAAACAATAACGAATACGGAGAATTTATTAATGGTCCAATACAGAATTCAAAGTGTTCTGGAGCATGGCTTTCCAATGTCTACTGAATTATTTTTCTAGTCATCTGTACTAAGTTCATGTGTCAAATCTCTGCATGTCTCCTGTACACTTTAAATAGAATTGTGATGACTTTTTTTCCAAGCAAGATGTTTTGGTTTGATACACACATTTGACAAAATCCTTGAGTAAATATTTCTCCATAAACAAATTCATAGTTTTATGTGTCTACTGATACCTCAAAAGGAAAACATGAATAAAAAGGGTGACATTAATGGTAAACACATAGAAAGTGACAAACTTCACAGAAGAGGAGGCTATCATTTGCAGTAGAATGTTTCAGAGCTCATTTGAAAGCATTTGAGAAAACTAAAGGAAGTTTAAAATGATATGAAATATAGATGATACAGAATAATGCTTCCTGGAAGGATAGAGAAAGAAATGTTCTTAATGGCAAATGGAAAGGCATATTTGAAAAGCTTTAGTACTCAGTTTTGCTTTCTCTAGATGTCCTGGGATGAGTGATGACTAAAAGAGTCAATGAACCAAGGTGATGATGTTTATAGTTTACAAAGAAAGACTGAAGAGTCTGGTGAGCTCTTGCAATATCCTCCATGTTATATAGTACCAGCAGTCACCTAGAAGCTGTTTTTGCAAAACAACAACAACAACAACAAATCCAAAAGTCTCTAACTTAATCAGTCCCACAATATAATGAAAAAATGGGACAAAAGCCTTATATCTCTGCATTCATGTAGTGCCTGTCTCCTTTACTTCAAGGCACATTCCTGTTTGATTCTGTCTAGGCATTATCATCTCTGCTACCCAGTCCTTGCCAATGAAGAAAGCATAAAGTATTCTTGTACTAAACCACAGTTACCTGAAGTTCTAGGAACAGTGAATCTGTGTCACCTATGAAACAGAGGTTTGAAGCAGGTAATTTTGTAGAATCCAGGTACCAATCTGGTTACCAAATTAACAACTTAGGGGCCACCTTGAAGAATGGAGGCTTACACTTTGCTGTATAGGATTAGACCATCATCAGAACTGCTTATGAATCATTTCAATTTTACTCAGTCTTTCTCCATTCAAAGCTTGCATCAGCACCCTGAAGATGAACTTTGTAAACCTGGCATAACTGGACCAATACATGGGTTTTACACCAATCCTTGTCTTTTAATTGGAATTCTGTGTTAGGGAGTAGAGTCTAGCTTTTAGGCAGTGTGAGAGCTGGGGAATTTGATCCTAAAATTCTAGTTACATGCTTGCTCTATTTAAGTTGGTAGCTTAAATATTGTGCTCTTTGAAAGCTATAATATTCATTCAATGCCATTTACTTTTCACTTTAGCATATAAAAATTATATGATGTCCAACTTACATTAGTTTCTGAATAGAAAAGTCAATTTTCATGTTAAGAAAACAAAATCTGGATTTTAATATACAGTGTAATTCGTATGAGGAGATAGTATCCATTTTCTAAATTAACTTACACAATATTTTATTACAATTATGTTGTTTTAACTTTTATAATTACTCTCAACTACAAAGCAATAGTTGGTTTATTTACCAAATCAAAAATTGTTTCAGTATTAGTAAGATCAACTGACATATCATGGGAGTTTACGGTTTTAACAACAAAAGAAGATATAGCAAAAGTAAGTGTGCTAACACAATTAAGCTGAATTAACTTTAATCTTCAAAGGTTTAATATATTGCTTTGATGTTCTTCAGCTGCTGATGTTCTAACATAGGCTTTTTTATTATTTTCAAGTCAAATATTTTCCATAGATATGGAGTCAGAGATAAATAAAGGGCACTGTTTGCCTACTTTGTGTGTGTATATGTTTGTGGTGTGTGTTTTGTGTGTGTGTGTGTATGTGTGTGTATACATGCTTTTCTTGGTATATATGGAAAATGTTTCAGAAATGAACTATTTGCCTTCACTTAGCCATTCCATTGTGTCACTAACACATCATTTTGCAAGATGCATATTGACAGGTAAAATAACAAATTTATTAGTCAGTAGTAGACTTTGATCCTTGGTGACTCTTATTAATACTGTGTTTATCAAGTGAGAAAATCTGCCACCCACCAGAAATAAAACCATGATTTGTGTTTATGGTTGTACTTTAGAGAAGGCAGACTAACTACCAATTCTAGCTAAAGAGTCTGGTCATTTAGGCATGTTCTTGGTAAGATATTGCTGTAAAAATAGAAAGCATCATCAAAACAACCCCCAAAAATTTCACAGTATTCTCTTGGCAGATGTCAACTGCTCTTGGAAGGGGTGATTTTTGCTTAGCCAAGGTCTCAAAATACAATAATGACAACTGAAACAACTCTAAATGGCCCGAGCAACAAGGAAGTGTGCCAGAATGAATTATTATTTTATTGTGATAAAGAATGTTGTCTTACTAGTAAGTTATAGAGCTTTAAGAAAACCACATTATTTTTATTCATTATTGGTAATCGATTTCTACTGTCCCTTTAATTGTTCCTTTAGTTTGGGAATGCATCACAAGAGCTAATATGGTTTTCTAATGTACACATCACAGAGACCTGAAGAAACTCTCCTGCTAGTCCTTGCACTTCACCTACACAGAAGTCCATATGGACTGGGAGATGCTCTCTCCTATTCATAAAGTCCCTGAAATTAACATGGCTGTAAAGGTGTCAGAAGCCGATCAGTTCTCTGTCTTTGGAGTATATCATTTTACTTTGGCATCAAAATATTCAAAGTGTATTTAGGTTAACTTCAAATGCAAAGTGAAACAGGCCATAAATTCCATAAAAGCACAGGAAACAAGGGCCATTTAAATACATGTTACTGCCAAATTCTATGAACATATGGCACATATTCATTTCAATGTGGGAAGATGGAGACTCGGTTCTCCTCATATCATAGGGAGATGCATTCATAACAAAATGTTCTACATGGAAACTATAGTTATGCTCAAATGAAAACCCTTTTAATAAATTCTATTTATACTGTACTTACCAGTATCTTTAACTCAGTTGCACTTGAATGTTAGTACCTTTCAGAAGGTTCCTTCAATTATTGTGAAGTAGAAAAAGACGCCCACACATAAACATTAGTAGAGTCATTTAAATGGAACTTTTCAAAGAGACTGGCTTGCAGAATGAAAGACATACAACCTTCCCCTGAACAGTTTATTTCCAAGGTATTTTACTTCCTTAGTTTGAATAGCTGTGAAGGTTGTAAGAAAAGAGTTCATATGGAGAAACAAAGCAATATCTCTTTGACATACATGACAGCAACAAGGTTAGCTACAAAACAAAGGAGATGTTTTGAAAAGTATGCTGTATGGATTGAAAACACAATCACATATATATTAATAAACTTATTTAAAGCTATTTTAAAATCCATGGAATGAATTAAATTGATATCAAAATTCTTTTTAACAGACCCCAGCATGTGTTCATGCTATTATTTCGAATTTAAAAAAATGTTCCAGTTACTTATTACACAGATGATAGACTATGACCCCGTCTGGAGTATCTTCATAGGAAAAAAACAATGGATTTGTCAAAAATAATTTCATATGTAAAGTTTGAAGTTCCTTTTTCACCAGCATGTTAAATTTTTCTTTCCTTGTAACGGTAATCAAGAACCTCTACATAATATAAAAATTAAAATCTTAGGCAGGGAGAAACAGAAAAAAAACTGTTCTTTGCAACTACAAGAGGAATATTATATCAAATGATTAGTCAATAGATCCTTGTGAATTTATAGGTATGGTCTCCACAGTATTGTGTAGGAGGCTTTGGTTTATGGATCAAAGAAAAATATTGAAGGCAATGTAAAAATTGAAAAGTTGTAATAGGAAGAATAATTTAAAGTGTGTTTGTAGGAAACAAACATTCAAAAAAAACCAGATTTCCTGCGTTGCCAAGAGAGTATGATTAGGTAAGTCATAGCATTATAGGGAAATAATGACCTCCAAAGATAATTACTTCAAATGATGTACCAGAACAAACACATTATTATATGCTGAAGATCATGTGTTTGTATTCTTGGCATATCTATGTAATAAAATAGGATGTCCAATGTTTACATAAGTTTTTAATTATTCTGGAAGAAGAGACAACACAATTAGGTATCACTGAGTCCAGTCAGTGCTCTAAGCACATCACCTGATGCTTCTAGTTCCTGTTCATTCATCATGACCCCCTGAGGAAAAGCCCATAACTCAGAAACTTGCCCAATTATAGTTTTCACCACCCATAACCAGAAGCAGAGTGATACTACAAACCTGGGTCTAATTTGATGTTTGTTATTCCTAATTTACATGCTGAAAACCAGAGTTTCCAAGACTTTTTTATATCATTGTATTTAATTTTCTTAAGAACCATGTAAGTGTAGATTACCTAGGCCTCCTCACTGACACCCAGACTCAGGGGGTCTTGATCAGTCCCATGCTGGATTCCCAGGCTGATGCCTGGGATTCAAGAGTTAACCCTTGTCAGGTCAGCTGTTTCTGGGGGTTAAACCAGCCCAGTCTTAATCCCTTTGATCATCAGTCCTCCCTCTCTGTTACTGGCTTTCTTGAGTTCAGCTCAGTACTTAACCAAGGGAGTCTGCCTCTTCTTCAATTAGCCACTAAATGAAGTTTCTGTTTCCCAGACTCTGGCCATAGGATTGTAGGCTGGAACTCCCCAGATCTATGTCTAAAATCCATATATGAGAGAGTACATGCCATGTTTCTCTTTTTGTGACTGGGTTACCTCACTCAGGATGGTTTCTTCCAGTGTCATCCATTTGCCTGTGAATCTCATGATTCCATTGTTTTTTTCCGCTGAATAGTACTCCATTGTGTAAATGTACCACATTTTCTCTATCTATTTTCGGTTGAGGGACATCTAGGTTGCTTCCAAGTTCTGGCTATTACAAATAAAGCTGCTATGAACATAGTGGAACAGGCATCTTTGTTGTATGAATGGGCATCTTTTGGATATATGCCTAAGAGTGGAGTTGCTGGGTCTCGTGGTAGGTTTATTCCCATTTTTCTGAGGAATCTCCATACTGATTTCCAAAGTGGATGAACCAGTTGGCATTCCCACCAGCAATGGAGGAGTGTCCCCCTTTCACCACATCCTCTCCAGCATAAATTGTCATTGGTGTTTTTGATTTTAGCCATTCTGACAGGAGTGAGATGGTATCTCAGAGTTGTTTTGATTTGCATTTCCCGGATGGCTAAGGATGTTGAGCACTTTCTCAAGTGCCTCTCAGCCAATTTAGACTCCTCTATTGAAAACTCTCTATTTAGTTCTGCAGCCCACTTTTTAATTGGGTCCTTTGATGTTTTGGAGACTTGCTTCTTGAGTTCTTTGTAAATTTTGGAGATCAACCCTCTGTCAGATGTGGGATTAGTGAATATTTTTTCCCATTCTGTGGGCTGCCTTTTTGTCTTGCTGACTGTGTCCTTTGCCTTACAGAAGCTTCTCAGTTTCAGGAGGTCACATTTATTAATTGTTGATCTCACTGTCTGTGCTACTGGTGTTATGTTCAGGAAACTGTCTCCTGTACCAATTTGTTCAAGGGTACCACCCACTTTCTCTTCTAAGAAGTTCAGTGTGGCTGGATTTATATTGAGGTCTTTGATCCATTTGGACTTAAGTTTTGTGCATGGCGATAAACATGGATCGATCTGCATTCTTCTTCATGCCAGTCTCTAGTTATGCCAGCACCATGGAGGGCCTCACCCTCCCTGCGGGAATGAGGGAATACAGGGGGGTTGGGAAGAGGGCATGGGAGGAGGGGAGGGAAAGGGAGAGGGACCTGGAACTGACTTGTGAAGCAACCTTGTTTCTTATCTAAATTTAAACTGGAAAATAAAATAAAATAAAATAAAAGAACCATGTAAGTGTAAAATTTATTTAAAATCTATAGGTATCATCAGATTGGGAGTGTAGTTCAGTTGGAATAGTGTTTGCCTAGGATTAGTTTCCAACATCATTGAAAGTCAGGTATGGTAATGCATGCCTGCAACTTTAACCCTTGAGAGGTAGACGCAGGAGAGCCAGAAATTCAGTCTTATAGTGAGTTCAAGGGTAGCCTGGGAAACATGGCAATCTTCATTTTAAAGACAAACCAGCACAATGAAAGCAAAATAGATAATCTGAAATTCTGTTTTTACATTTGTGAGAGAGCTAATTGTTTTGACTATGACCAGAAACACCATAGAGAAGAAAGAGTTTATTTTGACTTCTAGCTCAAGAGGGAGAGTCGGTAATGTTGGCAGAGGCTTATAATCAGAAGACTGAAGAAGGATATGAAGAGATCATGTTTCCATCCACACTTGGAAACAGAGTGAATTGGAAGTGGGATGATAGTAAAGACTCTCTCAGTCTTTCTCCAGTTGTTTAAACTATCAGAGACCATCCCCATCTTCATTCAAACCATCATGCACTTCCACTCAGAGTGCAGCAGTGGAGGTGGCACCACTAATGAAGAGAGAAAGAAAGAAAAGGACCCTAGCCGATTCACTTGAAACATTATGAGCAGTGTCTCCTTCCTCTACATCCAAAGGTTAAGAGTCAACAGGGAAAATTAAATTTAATATCACCAAATAGCACTTGAAAAACTAAAAGGGAATAATTATATTCTGTAATCTCACCTCTTAGGAGAAAGAGGCAGGTGGATCAGGAGTTCATGAGTTGCATGTTTCAAAATTCTGCAAACAAGAGAAAACAAAAACCCCAAACAAGCAAAACAAAATGAAAGAAATAGAACAGCTTCTTTTGAATTATCTCACTGAGTTTTCATATATCTCTGAGGGTCAGATATCATTATTATTTCTCACAGGTAAAAGAAAAAACTGAATATACACCTATAGCTCTATGTATTTGGGAGGCTGATTGAAAGGTTGCTTGAGACCAGGAGTTTAATAATAGCATGGTCAGTTCCGTGAGACTCCATTTTAAAACTAATAAAATAAAAAAATTTACATGACTGTGTATATATAACATACACAAAAACAATAAATAAAAGAAAAACAAATATATTCCTCACTATACAATCACTTTGCGACTTCCCCAGTCCCCTCTTCACCCTAACTACGCAAGTCACAGAGAACACCATTTGATGTAACCCCTTTCCTCATTACCAGAATCCAGCTTGCTAAAGACTTGTTGCTCATCTTAACTGCATCACATAAAAAATGATCCATCCCAGCAAGACAAAAAGACAACTCACAGATTGGGAAAAGATATTCACTAAGCCCACATCTGACACAGGGCTGATCGCCAAAATTTACAAAGAACACAAGAAGCAAGCCTCCAAAACACCAAAGGATCCAATTAAAAAGTGAGCTACAGAACTAAATAGAGAATTCTCAGTAGAGGAGTCTAAAATGGCTGAGAGACACTTAAGAAACTACTCAACATCACTAGCCATCCGGGAAATGCAACTCAAAACAACTCTGAGATACCATCTCACTCCTGTCAGAATAGCTAAAAAAATAAACAAAAAACAAAAAACTCCAATGACACTTTATACTGGAGAGGATGTGGAGAAAGGGGAACACACCTCCACTGCTGGTGGGAGTGCCAACTTGTACAGTGTACAGCTACTTTGGATATCAGTATGGAGATTCCTCAGAAAAAATGGGAATCAGTCTACCACAAGACCCAGCAATTCCACTCTTAGGCATATACCCAAAAGATGCACATTCATGCAACAAGGATTTCTGTTCCACTATGTTCATAGCAGCATTATTTGTAATAGCCAGAACCTGGAAGCAACCTAGATGCCCCTCAACTGAAGAGTAGATAGAGAAAAGGTGGTACATTTACACAATGGAGTACTATTCAGCAGAAAAAATCAATGGAATCTTGAAATTTGCAGGTAAATGGATGGCACTAGAAGAAACCATCCTGAGTGAGGTAACCTAGCCACAAAGAGAGAAACATGGTATGTACTCACTCATTTATGGATTTTAGACATGAATCAGGGGAGTGCCAGCATACAATCCCACTGCCAGAGAGTCTGGGAAACAGAACCTTCATCCAGAGTCTGATGAAAGCAGAGGCAAATATCCACAGACAAACTTCTGGAATCCAGTGTCAGAAAGGGAAAACTGATGGGCAAAGGAGTTAAGACTAGGCTGGTTTAACCCACAGAAACAGTTGACCTGAACACGGGGGAGCTCTTGGACTCCAGACTGATGGCTGTGTGGAAAGTATGGGACTTACCCAGACCCCCCTGAATGTGGGTGTCAATGAGGAGGCCTAGATAATCTATGGGGCCTTGGGTAGTATTGATCCCTGGCATACAAATAGATTTTGAGTGCCCATGCCACAATATGGGATTCTCTCTCAGCCAGGACTCTTGGGGGGAGGGCCTAGGCCCTGCCCTGGATGAAATGACAGTCACTGAAGATCCACCATGGAGGGTCTCACCCTCCTTGGGGATCAGAGTGGAGATTGGGTGGGGGACTGGGGAACCTGGTGGGTAGGGTGGGGGAGGAGGGGAGGGAGAGGGATCTGGGATTGACATGTGAAACAAGCTTGTTTCTAACTTAAATTAAAAAAATGATCCATCCCTTGAATTAACCTTGTATGATAATGGAAAAGCAGGCTGAATACATACACATGGTTGGTCTACATGATTCTTTCTCCTTGCACGTAAAGCAGAGTCCTAGCTACAGAAAGTTTCTCATTTCACTATTCCCTGTACAGTGGTCAAAGTAACCTGAGCAGAGAATTTGCTGCCATGGTATAAACTCTTTATATGTTCTGATGTACACTCACATTTCTCTTTAATTTGGCTCATCTCTAAGGTTCTCGTGACATTTGAAACTTAGCATCTTGTTCTATTTTCTCTTCATTATATTAATTTTCAATTTCCCAAGCTGAATCATATTTTAAAGTCCTTGTTAAAACTCTTTCAGAACCTTCCTGTCTCTTAAAGTTTTGTCTCCTTTTCTATTTTATATCACTTTCAAGTTTATTAAATTTATTTAAGATTTGCTGTAAAGAAAATTGGATTCCTTCAGGTAGAGCAAGTCCTATTCCCACACATTTCAAGGTATTCTGGCAAGGTCAAAATTTGAGAGGCATTATCTAAGAATTTAAGTTAAAGTTCAAGTGTTCAAGAGAAGATGGAGCAAAGAGTGGCAGGATACCCATATAAAGCTTCTTTCTGTCTGTATCACCCACCTGTGTTTAATCTACCATGAAAACAGAAAAATAAACTCTTAAGCTGGTTACATAGCTCAAGTCATGTTGTTCGAAGGTATCTCTATCAAGCCTAATGATTTGTATGTAATCCCTCAAAATTTCCTTGTGTTACAGGAAAGACAATTTCTTATTACCTAACCTGATTCATGAGACCATGAGTATGTCCTCAAGGCAGTGCTCCACACTTCTCAATTGTGTCTCGGTAACCAGCACCTTCATATGTTTAGAAAGTGTGAAATGATATATATTTAAAAAATTAAAATATATATGTAACATATTTAAGACAATATTTATAAAGCATATTGGGATAAGGACTCTTTGTGATGTATGACTACCACTTTGGGGGGAAATGTTTAGGAAATAGCATTCAAGGAAGTCACTAGGTTCCTCTTGAAAGCAACAGGAGACTCATTGTAACTCATTATTATTGACTAGTTATAGAGAGGGGGTAGCTGAATAGATGCTCACAAAAAGGAAGCCAACACATCATTACCCATGCATTGGTCTACCTGGTACAACACAGCATCACTTTCTGTTTCTACCTGCTATTCCTCCTTGTTTTACCTCTGGGCATTTTGGAATCCTCCAGGTTTCTGAGCTCATACACGAGTTAACCTGCAAGTGCTGAGATGGAGGACACAAGCTACAAGACTATTCTGCAAGACTGATCTGAAGGTCCTCAGTGAATTTGAGTTAGATTCTTCACAATCTCTTGTAGGTTAGGGATATATGACAGCACGTGGAAAACTAGATGGCACTCAACTGAGGAGCTAAGCACTGTATATAAGTTCAGACCAATCTATTGGCAACAGCAAAAGGGATGAAGAAAATGGGGAATACCTAATATATACTCAGGAGGAATGAAGTTAGGAAATAGCATAGCAACATTGTACGTTATTCTCATCAATGTTAATAAAATTTTAACATATTATAAAATGCTCCATCTCAAGCTGTGTCCATTCTCTTTCCTTTCAGCACTGCTCTACCAACACCTGATTCCTGATTCTGGTCATTATTTCTACAACAACTCGTTGTTTGTCTCATCTAGTCTTTCTAGTCTTTGTTTATTTGTTAGCATTTTCTTTATGCAGTGCTCATGACAGAGCCCAGGGCCTTATGAAAGCTAGGCTAGTGCTCTCTGACAAAATAGACTCAAGATCTGTCACCGTTGCCATTGTAAAGGTGTGTTTTCTAGTCAAGAATTCACATTTGTCTCATAATCATCTATTTACATCCTCTAATTCTTATACAATATCACCTAATGGATTTCCATCATACTTTCAGTAGATGAAAAATGTTCACGTTGCCCATGCCTGTCTGTGACTTAAAATCCTAATTTCTTTTGTGTGAAGTATTTCACATTGCTTAAAAATATCAAATACCAAAGACTTTCCTGTTAGCTATAGTCATCAAGCCACAAAGCAAATTTCCAGCAATCATTCATTCATTGTGTTCTAGTTCAACTACAACTTTTTTTTTTGTTTTTACGAGACAGGGTTTCTCTGTATTGTTTTGGAGGCTGTCGGTCCAGCCTGGCTTCGAACTCACAGACATCTACCTGTCTCTGCCTCCCGAGTGCTGGGATTAAAGGCATGTGCCACCACCACCCGGCTCAACTACAACTTTTAATCATCACTTCCACATGGCCCTGCCCATTCTAGTCTCTGAAGAGTGACTGTGTGCTCTCCACAACTTCCACCAGTTGTTTCTATGGTTCTCTGTCGTCTCAGTATTCTTGCTCTTCATTGATGCTCAATGATCCTTTCTGCTTCAGCACGTCTTTCCCCCCCTTTCTCTCAAATCTTTCTACACATAAATCATACTTCAGTCATTTTCTAAGTCCTTCCTCTATCTGTCTGACTCTCCACCACCCTGTGTGTGCATGCGTGCATGCGTGCGTGCGTGTGTGTGTGTGTGTGTGTCTGTGTGTGTGTAGCATTTATAGAGTTTAAACATACTGTATATCACCTGGCAGTTTAAACTGGGTTCTGCATTACGCTGTAGTAAAATGACAATGTTTTTCTTCCACTAATTTTTAGTAGGATAGAGCAACTTCATTATTTTATCTATCTTTAGCTAGTTTTTGTTGGTATAAAATGATAAAATACATTATATATACACTTTGTTAAATAAATATATATATATATATATATATATATGAAAATGACCATAGTCAAGCTGGTTAACATGTTAATACACTCATAATGCTATAATTCCTTTCTGTGGTGAAGCATTTTTCATTAATTTGCTTCATCATTTTCAGGTACATATCACGTTGTTATTCACTTTGGTGCCCATGTTAAAAAACAGATTTCCAAACTTCATTATTCCAGATGAAATTTTATAGAATTTAACCATCTTTTCTTCATTCCCTTTTCCATTCTAGCATCTGGCAGATACAAGTCTGGTCTCTACTTGGAAGAGAGTTTGAAGACAAGAGTCTACCATAAAGGTAGATAAGATCATGTGGCATGTCTTTTGTGCCCGTCTTATGCTATTCAAATTCATTCATGAAAGTGATAGTACTCCTTTGGTTTAAGGATAAATTATACATGTACACACATATCCCACATTCACCACATCGATTAATTAATTGTAATACTAAGACCTCATGTCTTGGTGTATGTGAATGATGTTGCAATGACTCTGGCAGTGAAGATATGGTTTTTCACTATATACAGAAGGGTGGGATTCCTAGATCATACAATCACTATGTAGTTAAGGGTGGGATTCCTAGATCATGCAATACTTCTAATTTTATGTTTTTGAAATTTTTCAAATTGCTTTAAATACTTATTTTTCTATTTTAACTTATGTGTATGCATGTATGTGCACACAAAGGCTGGTGCCTAAAGAAATTAGAGGCATCAGATTCTCTGGAGCTGAAGTTACAGGCGGTTGTGAGTCATCCAACATGGATGCTAGGAACTGGAGGGTCCTCGAAAAGAGCAGCAAGTGCTCTTAACTTCTGAGCCTTTCTCACCCTGAATTCCACCTTGTTTGAAATAGTAGGTTCACCTATTTACATTCCCACAAACATCCTAGGGAGTACTATCTTCTTCTCATCCTTGCCAAAACTAGCCATTATTTATCCATTTATTTATTTTTGTAATAGGCATCTTTCCAGGTATAAATTTGTATCATTGGCTTTATTTGAATTTCTCAGAAGATACTTGATGTTGATGATACGTTTCACATTTCCGTTGGGAATTTGTACATCTTCCACTGGGAAATATTTAGTTTTGAAAACTAATTTTTAAAATCAAATTTTTGTATTATTGCTATTTTTGAGTTCTTTGATGTCTTTATGAATTTTAAATCCTATAAAATATGTAGCTTCCATTCCTTCTCTTCAGTTTGTTGGTTGCTGATTATTTTCTTTGATGAGTAAGGTTTCAATTTGTTGTAATTAATCCTTTTTGTATAATTTTGCTTTTGTTCCTTCATGTTTTAGTGTCATATACAAGAAATTATTGTGTATGCCAATATCAAAAATACAATTGTGTTTAATCTATTTTGTTTATTTTCTGTAGATTGAATGAAAGTGCACAAATTTATTGAAAATAATTTTCTTATCCCAGTGTGAGAACTTAGTGCATTTAGTGAAGGATAATTGATGCTAAATGCATGTTTGTCTTACCTCTCTTTATTTTGTTTTGTTGGTCCTAAAGTCTTCTTTCATGTCAATACTATTGTTTTAAAATTTTACCCCTGTAATATATTTTAATGTTAGTTCAATGTTGCAGACTTGTTCTTTTTGCTCAAGATTATGTTGACGTTTGTTTGTGTTTTTGTTTGGTTGCTGTTTTTAACTTGTGGTTCCACAAGGACTGTTTTGATGGGGGTTACATCAAATCTGTAATTACTTAAGATAGTATAGACATTTGATTGATTCTTCTAACTTATCAATGTGTAGTATCCAATTATTATGTTTTTTCTCTGTGTTATGGCTTTCAGCATAAAGGTATTACTTGTTCAAGCTTATTCCTGAGTATTCATCTCCTTAGAATTTTGAATGGTATTGTGTTTTTGGTTTTCTACCAGATATTTTGCTGTGAGTGTATAGAAACACTGTTAATTTTCATGTTGATTTTATATCCTGTCACTTCACTGAGTTTATTTGTTCTAACATTTTATGGCAGTCTTTGATAATATCCTTGTAAAACAGAAACATTTTGTTTTACTTCCTCTGTCCATTTGCTCTAAGTAGGAGCCTTTCTGTGCTGTACAGAGCCAAGAGTTGCCTTCCTTATCTTGCTTTGAGGACAAGGACATACTGCACACACACATGGTGTGTTCCCATACTTCTGAATATCTGGATTACAGGCATTTGCTTCAAAAATAATGAGTACCTGACCCTGCCATTGAAGCTTTTGTCCTTGCCATCACTCATGGGGCTTATTTTATTTTCTCATGTATCACAGTATTTTTTCTCTACTCTCATGTGTTTATATTTTCCTACCTCTGAAGGTCTATCAAATGATGACAATTTCTCTTATATTCACAGCCTAGCAGTGACCTCTAACCATGATGTTTCAACTACAACAAATGAAAAGAAGCACTGGCTTTTATATACT
Source organism: Mesocricetus auratus (assembly GCF_017639785.1). Classification (NCBI taxonomy): domain Eukaryota; kingdom Metazoa; phylum Chordata; class Mammalia; order Rodentia; family Cricetidae; genus Mesocricetus; species Mesocricetus auratus. Next base: position 44,558,222 of record NW_024429192.1, read on the forward strand.
GTTTCTTCTTCTCTCATTTCTCTCTTTCCATCCCTACCTCTCTCCTTCCTTTCTCATGGACAAAGAGCCATTCAACTGCAAAAGAAAATCTGCAATAACTTAATAAATGAGGGTACAGAGAATTGCTATATTTGAATATTTATAATTTACCCACATGGATGCTTATCTTATAAGATAATCGTGTGTGTGTGTGTGTGTGCGTTTGTGTGTGTGTGTGTGTGTATACCAAAAATTTAGTCATAAATTTTCAAATGTACTGACTCTCAAAGGCCACATAATAGAAATCATGGTAAATTCTCAAACCCATTCCCTTGCTTTCCACATTTAAAGTCAACATATTCAAATAAATATTGCTGAAAGTATAGACACATAAAACTTTTGTTTATAGATCATGATCAGTAAAAAGTCAAAATGAAAGGCACATGCCTTTAATCCCAGCACTTGGGAGGCAGAAGGAGGGGGATCTCTATGAGTTCCAGGCCAGCCTGGTCTACATAGTGAGTTCCAGGACAGCCCCCAAAACAATACAGAGAAACTCTGTCTCGAAAAACCAAAAAAAAATCAAAATGAATTAGGTATTTTCTCCCCAGACCTGGTGTGCAGACCTCTTTCTGTAGGGTGGCTGAATGTATTGTGGTTAGAACAGCACCTGTCTTAGTCCTTAATAAATATTTAATACCTAACCTCAGATATTGTGGTCAGTGACAGCAATCTATGTGCTTTGTATAATAATCATAATGCAAAGGAAGGAAGACGATGAGTTCACCAGAGGAAAAGCAGCAAAGAATGGACTTGATGCCTTAAGGAGCACAGCTGGTTTGATGGCAGAGCAAAGCCACAAGTATCAGCTAGCACAAACACGGCTGCATCGATACTCTGATTCAACTGTACAGAAGAACAACAGCACATGGTGTAATGACATCCATTTAAAAGGATTTATTTATCAGCCTGGCTGTCACCTGAGGTAGAAGTGTCACTGGTGGAGTCACAGCCTGTTCCCTAGAAGCCCTAATCCAGGTGTGGCCACCTATCCTCAGTTGAAAGAACCAAATTAATAGTGAAAAGACAAAAAATGTGAGCAAATTAGGAAAAGGAGACACACACACACAGAAAGAGAGAGGGAGAGAGAGAGAGAGAGAGAGAGAGAGAGAGAGAGAGAGAGAGAGAGAGAGAGAGAGAGAGAGAGAGAGAGAGAGAGAGATCCAATTACCCTCTAGCCAGGACAAAGTCCATCTTCATCTTCAGGGTCCCGGCATGGTTTAAGTAGAGGGCCAGAGTTATGCAGAGCTAAATATTATTCTTTAAGTCATAATCCTGCCCCTCATTATCTAGGCTCCAGTCCCTCCTACAAGGTGTGCAGATGAGTTGTCAGCATTGTGTGTAATCTTTTTTAGTAGGCTTTTAGCATTTTCCTTCTCCTAGAGTGAGATTCATCATGGAACTTCCAAATCCTTTTGTGCCTTGTTTCAATAGCCCCATAGCCAAATATGGGGACCCAGGTATTTCTTTAGAATGTTCTCATTCCTTACAAGTGAGCTAGTGACTAAGGCAAGATGAAGAAAGCATTATTCATCACTATGACTACTATAAAAAGGAAAAAATATCTATTGCATGATGACTAGGGAGACCTCTAGTCTGCTCTGCTGCATCAATGTAAATATTGGTGTGTCATGTATCCATATGTCTGTTTTCTTATGACAAAATGAATTACCTTATCCTACTACTTTAAAAAGATAAGCACAAATCTGTTTTTGCCTCTTCTGAGGACAAAAGTAACTCATATTTGTGCATAAAGAGAAATTAAATATAGTATAAATAGTAGGAAATTAAATTCTTCATAAAACTGAATGATTTGAACTTGACATTCATCCACTATTTTAATAAAAGACTTGTTTTTATTCTCTCTCTTCCTCTTCCCTTTTTCTCTATGTATGTATGTATGTATGTATGTATGTATGTATATATGTATGTATGTATGTATTTATTCATTTATGTACAGTATATAGGTATTAACACATGTGTGTACAACAGACTATATAAACACCAGATGCATGCAGTTTCCCACAGAGTCCAGATGAGGACATGAGATCTCCTGAAACCAGAATCACAGACAAAGAATAGACAGGACAGGCTCAAATCCTAGGAGCATTTGCTAATGCTGGCTGTGAGCCTTCATGGACCTAACTTTCCTCCTCCAGTCCTCCAGGAGCCAGTCTGAATATCCCATCTCATGTGTGACATTTTGTGTACTGTTAGCATAAGGTACAATAAAGCATGTTCAGATGGCATTGCTGTTTTCTTTATGGTTTCTATCTTGAGTTAAGCAAAGAAATCCTTGGAAGAGCTGGAGATTCTTGCGTGAGCTGGACATAGAAAAAGAACTGTACCCTGACTTCCATGATATCTGTCCTGCAGTGAACACATGGAACCTGTGACGGAATAACAATACTTCTTACTGCTGGAATTCATCCTGATCACTGGCATAAGTATTCACTTTTTTATTTTTAGGTATGGTTAAATTTCACAGACTATATTAAACCCCACAGGATATACTCCAATGCTTTATATATTCTTTGATTTCCTGACTCAGCACTCCAGGAATTAAACTTCTTGCAATCCTTCCTGCCCAACGCACCCATCTATCTTTACCTTTGTATCCACCTGCAATTACATAATCAATATTTTGGACTTTGGTGCTTCACCGTTGTTTCCTACTTCTGGGTAGTCATGACAGCACCAATCTCATACCCACTTTTCTTTCCTGGGTCGTTATTCCTCCCCTGGGATCAAGTGCACTCATTTCTTCCAGGAAGCCATTTCTTTTTATTTTTCTTTTAGAAACAATCTTATTTTGCTCATTAATCTCTCCATTCCCTTGCCATGCCATCCTCCCATGCCCCCCACTGATCCCCCATCCCACCCTCCCTTCCACTCCCCAAGGATAGTGAGGCCCTCTATTGGGGACCACCAAAGTCTGTCACATCATTTGGGCTAGGGCCTAGGCTCTCTTTCGTGTATCTGGGCTGCAATAGTATCCCTCCATAGGGAATGGACTCCCAAAGTCCATTTGTGTGCTAGAGATAAGCACTGGCCCCACTGATAGAGGTCCCATAGACTGCTCAGGCCTCCTAGCTGGCACCCACATTCAGAGGGCTTGGTTTGGTCCAATGCTGGTTTCCCAGCTTTACTACTGGGGTCCCTGTGCTCTCACTAGGTCAGGTCAACTGTTTCTGAGGATTTCTTCAACATGGTCTTGGCACCTTTGCTCATCCCTCCTCCTCCACAACTGGATTCCAGGAGTATGGCTCAGTGTTTAGTTGTGGGTAGCTACTTCTTCTTAGATCAGCTACTGGATGAAGGCTCTAGGAATGGTAACTAAGGTAGTTGCCATTCTCATTATAGGGAAAAGGCATCAAAGGCAGCCTCTTCTCCACTGCCTAGAGTCTTAGTTGAGGTAATCCCTGAACATTTCCCCAGTGTCAGACCCCTCTCCAAACATATACTGGCTCCCTCTATCAAGGCATTTCCTTTATTGCCCTCCTCTACTCTTCCCCTGATCCCTCGTGTTCTCCTCTTCCTCCCTTTCTCTCCCTTTCTGCTTCCCACCTCCCTCCTCTCTCCCAATCTGTGCTCCCAAATTGCTCAGGGGTTCTTGTCTCCCTCCCCTTCTTTGGAGGACCATACTTTCTTCTCTTAGGATCATCCTTGTTTCCTAGTTTCTCTGGTAGTGTAGATTGTAGGTTGGTGTCCTTTGCTCTATATCTAATATCCATATATGAGTGAGTACATACCCTGCCTGTCTTTCTGTGATTGGGTTACCTCACTCAGGATGTTTTCTTCCAGTTCCATACATTTGCCTGTGAATTTCAAAATTTCACTGTTTTTTTCCACTGAGTAATACTCCATTGTGTAAATGTACCACATTTTCTCCATCAATTCTTCAGTTGAGGGGCATCTAGTTTGGTTCTAGGTTTGCTGCTATGAACATAGTTGAACATATGTCCTTGTTGTATGAATGTGCTTTCTTTTGGTGTGTGTCCAAGGGTGGAATTGCTGTATCTTGAGGTAGACTGCTTCCAATTTTCCGGAGAAACCTCCATACTGATTTCCAAAGTGGTCCTACAAGTTTGCAATCCCTTCAACAAAGGAGGGGTGTTCCTCATTCTGGCCTGTGTATTTCTGATCCTGTCTTGCTGACTTAGGTGTTTGGAATCTCAAATTAACAACCTGTTAATATCTATCTTCATGTAGCTAAAAATTTCTCAAGGGCAATGAATATTCTTGTGTCACCAATGTTTTCCCAATGCTCAGCAGATAATTTTTGAATCATGGCAAATAATCCCGAATATGAGTGATACCCAGGTACCTTGGATCCTCTTTTGGAGTTCTTAATCTTAATGGAATTATTAAGAACTGACTCAAATGGAAGCTTGAGGACAATTTCATTAAAGTTTAAAAGAAAAACCTCAGGGCAGGCAAGCTGTAAATCTCAGCAGCTGCCCAGGGAAGGAAAATGGAAAAGTGAAGGGGGAAAAAGCCATAAAATTTGAGTTAAGCTACTTGGTGGACAAATAGCTACACGGGGAAAGGGACTTTGGAGAAAGAGCAGTGGAAGTCCAAAGCACGAGAGAAAGCATACTTAGTCTCTGGACATCATCCAAATGACACAGAAGGAAAGAAAATGAAAAGGAAATGCCCCCAATGAGTTGGGACTCACAAAGGTTGGCAGACCCAAACAGAAGACAGACCATGCTAGGATGTGTGAAATTTGCCTACCTGAGAGGTTGTCCTTTGGCCTGGTGATTAACCATCCCAGTTGGAATAATAATTCTCCACATGGGAGAATGAATTCATTCTCTTAGCCAGAAAGAAATAGTTTTGCTCAGTAGTCCTTGATGCTGATGTATCATGGGTATCAAAGTACATAAGCAGAAGTGCTGGAATTAAGAAAGTCATTACTTATTGAGTCCAAATATTTAACTCTCTGCTATACTTTTTCTACATGCTAATGTCATGAACAGTGCTCATTATTTTCAGTAGGAAGTTACCCAAGTTTGTGGCTAAGGTTTTAAACTTTCTCTCTTTCCTTCTATCCTTCATCTTCTATATATTTTTTTTACTTTTTCTTTTATTTATTACATTTAATCATTCTTATCCATCTACACTGATGCTAGATACTTACCAAGTTTGTGGTGGATTTATATTCAAAAAACATTCATCATCGTTTTTCTATACTGAAGATTCATACTAACTGTAGCATTTTAGTCCTTCCAGCAATCTTCTGATCAGCTACAAAACCTGATAAATTACTTTTCCTCAGTTGCTTAAATTGTTATTTGAAATTCTATGTCTAGTTCATATTGCATCGTTATAGCCTTGTTTTACACAACAACCTATTAATTCTCCTTGCTTCCTTCCCTTTTTAAAGTACATTTTAGTCTAATTCTGTTTTTAGTTCACTTGTGGTAGTTTGGCTTTCATTTTCATTCCCTAATAAGTAAATCATGATCATCCCCTCAGACAGAATGATCTTTTACAAAGCTCTGCAAAGCTTTATGTCTGAAAGTGTCATTCACCAGACAAATATAATAAACCCCCACCACAACTCGATTTCTCTCCCTCTCTCTGAATCCTCCCACTTCGTTCTCTCTGTCTTTCCATCACTCTTCTTTTGTTCTTCAGCTTCAAATTAGCACACAGCTATAAAAGTAATTTAAAGGAACTCCATTAACTAAGAAATGTAGAGAAAAACATTACAGGTTCTCTCTTTAGGTCAGTAGCCCCTGCACTATGATCTTTATATTAATTCTTGCTCTGCTGTTATTGCCTCTGTGGTGATGTCTTGGTATGTCATAATACTTGTTAAAATGGAAAGGTTAATTTGTGTCTCAGTACATTTAACATAAAGAATCAGGTAGCTGAGAAGCAAAATATGAGAGGATTGCTAAAATTTTAGAAATGCATACATGATAAAAATATATCATTAAAGAATTTGATTACAACAGTTGATGCTTTCTTGCAGTGCAGCTCACAATGATGATAATTATATTTTTTATATACTAGTTAATACTCATTATTACAGGAAAAGTTTTAACATGCTTTTGTGGAATTATTTGTTGCCAGTCTTTTGAAAGTATTTTAAAGACTGCCAGTTTAACATAATGCCAATTGGTATAGTGTCGTAAGTATATATTCACATTTAAAGGTATTAAAACTCCTCAAAAGACTTTTATTGAAAGTCAAGTCTACGTGTGGCTCTAAAATAGAAGTCTCCCATCCCACCTTTTACAAGTGCTTTCTCTGTGGTTACTCTGTCCTTAAGGGGGGATTCTAATGCTAGAAAGACCATTTGCTTTGTAATAGCTCTTTGGCCAGACCACTGAGGGTTTTAAGATGTTGTGGCTCTGAATACAAGGGCAGAGTATTAGATTAATAGCTTTCACTTTGACCAGCAAGATCCCCTGAGTTAGGGAATAAGAAGCAGGACCCCTGTTTTTCCCATGGCAGAGCTCTTTGTTCCTGGAACCATAGGGGGGATTAGTTTGAATACAGCTGAATGAAATGGACTCAGTGTACAGATCTTATCACCTTTTATCACCTGGTGAGGGAGGGTTCAATTTAATAAGACATGGTATTAACTGCTTTTGCCTTGTTGCAGACTTTTATATAGATTAGCAACCCAGACTCTCTCTTTTTATTTTTTTCTGGATGAGGGCTAGTGTGACTCATAGGAAAAGGAGGTGATGGCAGCAGGAGTGCAGGAGATTTTTGAAGGCCCAGCTTTGATCCTTATCGAGACTTGGAACTCACAGGAAGGCACTATCACAATTCCTCTGTTCTGAAATCTTCCTGATCAAGTTCTGTCAGAGTATTCTCAGTGGTTTTTGGTTTCAGCCTAATGGAAAACAAGCAAAAAAAGATGTCCTTTGTATTGCCTTCTGTGACTAGGTTGTCTGTAAGTCCATCTGTAGTTTCACAAACAGAAATTGGATGCACCCAAAAGCAATGGTCCTGGTTGGGAATCTGGGAACTAGACACAGTGGCGACTGCCAGCTCTCACTGCCATACTCACAGTGTCATCTCTGGTTATCGTTCCGTTTCCTTTCAGCAAGCATTGACTGTGTGCCAGGCCTTGTGCTAGAGGTTGAAAGGGATACAAGACTGTGAAACCTGTCTCCTGTCCCTGATTTCCTTACCTTAAAACTGCAGTTGTATCCCAAACAATGATTAATTCATTCAGTAATCTAGATCAAATCATAGACACAAAGAATATACCAGGAGGTGTAACTAAATAAAGACACCTAACAGAACAAGTGTGCTTTACAGGGCCAGACTGTAGCATAAGGTAGAGTTTCCTGAGAATGACGCTGAAAAAGAAAAGTGACACAGAATACACTGTCATGTGGATCCTTGCAAAGGACGTTTTGTTCTTCACACCACTCAGAGTTAAGACATGGCATGACTTTATTGGCATCCGACATTTGATAATTAACAGTTTTAGTACATCTTTTCTTGTCAATTTAAATTTAAACCGTGAATATTGAATTGAAACAAATGGAGCCTGTTTTGCTCTCCTCTGTTGTAATCTTTGCAAAGATTATTCTTTTCTCCTGAAGGGATTTTTGGAATGTATTATACTGATAATTTTACTTTAAACTCTTACATAAATTAAAGAATGCATGCATAGTACTGTCTTTAGAGATAGCGACTAAGGCATATGAACCCTGTAGTATCTTCAGAAACCCAGGAGCTACACTGGAAGCAAAATTAAATTGTCCCCAAAAGACAGCTTTGCTAGTGTTCATTGTTCTTAATGAGCTTACTTGCTTTCTTCCCAGATTGTAACACACTCAAGAAATCACAAGAGCAACACAACTCTCTGTCAGCCAACAGAGAAGACAAGAGCCCTCCCTTTTGGCAGAGCTAGTTGGATGGGAAGTGTCTAAGAAAAATCTTTCTGAATATAAGCTGGTGCATAATTCTTGTTTTGTGAGTTGAATCAAAGATGAATTGCTGTAAGGGAACAGAATTTCTGGATGACAAACTGATGGCCACTGTTTTGGCTTTTATCCCCAGTCAAATGAAATGCTTATCTCTGGCTACCTCACCCTACTCCCATCTTCTGATGGCGTGGAGTTCAGCTACCCTACATTTAACATATTCATTTGACGCAAAATGAAAGTTTTCTGAGCTGGAATAACAAGCAGCTACATTTCCACAATACTGAAACAGTTCTTTAAATGTCACAAATTGTCAAGGCTTTTCTCCTCCATCTTTCAAAGAGTTGGCAAATAACTAAGAAGTTCACTGTGACAATTTAAGCAGCTTGCTGTTGATGCAGCATCTAACATTCTGACGGATGTAGGAGCTTTGCAACTTAGGGATCACTACTGTATGTCAGCAGAATTCAAGCTTCAACAACCTGTACTGGGAAAAACACACCAGCATTAGACTTCCCAAAGGGAAATCTTGTGAGTTTCACCTCAGGAAACATAAAGTAAAAAGTAAAATAAAAATAGATGTAGAGAGACAGTCCAGGGGGTTGGGTGGGGGCTGCAAGTCTGGATAAACATTTCCTGACTTTCATGCTCGCAAGCAGTATTACTCTACATTCATGCCAACCTTCATTTACCCACTGTAGTACCAGCTATTTTACCAGCACTATCCAGTTTTTGAAATATTTATGTTCTCTAAAGATTTTATATATGTATCCTTGAATTAATGTGGTTTGATGGAAAAAGAATGGCACCTTGAATCAGGACTTGGCTTCACATTGTCATCTCATCTCTGACCCTTGTCACTCTAGAATTCAATTTCCTAACTGTAAAATGGGCATATCATTCACAATTTATTATAAGGATTAATAGCAGTAACTAAGTGTTAAACTTTAATGAAGTTGGAGCTTTGGAGCTTTGCATAAATATCTATCTTTCCTATTAGAGTGAAAGTTTCATAAAATTAAAGAAATGTGTGTGTGTGTCTGTCTACCTTTCTGCCCGGTATCTTCAGTTCTTGGGAAATAATAATTTTCCACAATTATCTATTAATATTGAAGTTAATATCAGTAACTGAATGACTACTGTTACAATGGAGTAAAATCTTTTTCCCCACTATTTTTGTCTTTATTTCCAGATTTTTCTCTTAAACCTAAATTTATATTTTTAATCAAAATCAATTCATATAACTAAAGAGAGTATATAGGGAACTGAAAGAGGAGAATTGTTCAACATGCCATCTGTCATAGGGTCTTTTCATGTTGTTTTGTTTTTTTCTTTCTTGGGGATTGAAAGCATGCTGGTTAGCACTCAAAATCTTTTCCTAGGATTTTCTTGTCCTAGGAAGATAACATGTCACAGGATCCTGTTTGTTTTAATTTTTAGCCAGATGCTTCATGAAGAGACCATGTAAACCCCTTTATAGTCTTTCAGTTTTACTATATGATTCTTACTTGTCTACTCTCATTAGAATTTTATAATTGATTCCTTGTCCTCACTCTACCTATTGGTTTCCCACACTAATGCACAACACATTTTATTATTGCACATTTTAACACTTCTCTTCTGTTCAGTTTGATTTTGAGTCAGATCTGGATTACATGAATAACTCAAGTAACTTTTTTGCAGCCAACCACACAAGGTTTTTATATTTTAGCCTTGAATACCAGCAAGTTTGACAGAAGATGTGCTTCCTTTGCTTTCATATAGACAGCAATTTGTTTGAATATTAACTAGCAAGCCATAGTTTGGCCCAGATAATGCCATTTTCTTTAAAATTTGTTAGTTAAACAATAACTATAATATGCTTAAGGGTGAATTTTGAATAATATCTCCTTGTTCTTTACAGTAAGCATAAAATTTATCTTTCAGCTCTGCTTGTGATTTTAGCTTTTGTTTCATTACAATTACTCTCCATTTTTATTACATATAATCACATTTGTATGTTTCCCAAAAAATAAGATAGTAAAAATACACAAAGATGCAGAGTGGACTGCAGTACAACCAACCAACTGTGGTCTCCTTTTCCAATTTACTTCTCTTCCTGCACACATTTTATCTCTAAATGCCACCATATCTCTCCTTATATTAAATAATGTTTCTACCATGTTCTTGTCTTCAACTACAACCCATGGAATTCTTATTTTGTGGTTGAATATTTAGTTAAAACAATTTTCCTTTTCAAAATGACTTCTGATGAAATTAATAATCATTTTCACATTGTAATTAAATAAATATTGATTGTAACTGAGGCAAAGAAAATTGTTATTTTAGTAGGGTACAACTATAATTTGTCTTAGAGTTGATAATTTCTTTTTAATTTCTTGAGTTTACTGAATGTCCATGTGTAATCACTCATGTGTGGATTCAACACATTGACTATGACATGGTAGATACATGCTCTGTTACTCAGCTCTATCCCTGGTTCTTATTAATTACCCTTCATAATTGCTACAAATGATTTATCAGCCACATAGTAATAATTTGCTAAAAGTACTTGGAGGCATCAAATAATCTATACTTCAATTTGAGGGAGCTGTTTTCTCTCAACTTTCCCTTAAAGTTGAAGATACATTATTGTTCTCTAATCTTGTTCTATTTGCCAATTGGTGCTTCTTCATAAATATACAGTGAAGCAGTGTATATTCTGTTTCTTTCATGTCTTTTTACTGATGTATGCCTTCTAATGCTGTTCCAAAAATTGAAAAATGAGTAACAGGTTTTTGAGACATTATATTTTTTTCTCCATCCAGCTCTCCTTCCCTTCTATCTCTCACTCTTTTGTTCTCTGTATTAAGGACTGAACCCAAGTTAAGAAGGTGCTCCTACCACTGATTAATTATTTCTACTAATATCCTTGTTCAGAGTGGTGAGAATCTGGACGACTGATTTACTGTCAAACTTTTATTCCCAATATCTCACAATACAGAGAATTGACATTCATTTGTAATCTTCTGATCTACAAATGTGAGCATGACATAGGTCTTCTCTTTGTCTCTCTCACTTTCTCTCACACAATAATAATAATAATAATAATAATAATAATAAACACAATTTTAAATCACTCCTTTTTCCTGACTTGACTGAAGGTTTGAGTGAGAATATACTAGTAGACTAGAAACTAGAGTAGTGGGAAAGCAGCCCTGAATGTATTTCTTTGGGAGAATTTCTAAGGAATGTTAAAAGTGGTTATTTCTTTGCTCAGTTTTTATTGTTATTTCAAATTTTGATCATCTTTTTGACACATTAAATGTTCTTTAGGGGCAAGTAAGAAAATTGTTTTATGTAGTTTATTAGACTCTTGGGAGCCCCAGTTACAGAAGATGGCCAGTTCAGACTCCATATCACCCAATACTAGGAGACTTTGCTAGGGTCACTCTTGTAGGTTCCAGGGAGTTTCCACTGCATTAGGTTTCTACATTGTGCCCCACAATGTCCCCAATGCCCCCAATTCCTGTCATTTATCCCCATTCGTTCTCTTTATGTCTGTCCTACCCACCCCCTGCCATCCTGATCCCTCTTGTTCTGATCCCCACCTGCCCTCAGTCCACCCAAAACTGTTTTGTTCCTCCTTTCTTGGGAGACCCATGTCTTCTTGCTTGAGTCCTCCTTGTTACTTAGCTTCTCTGGGTTTGTGGATTGTAGCATGCTTATCCTTTACCTACCAGCTAATATCTATTTGTAAATGAGTACATACATCCATGTTTGTTTTTCTGAGTCTGGGTTACCTCAGGATGATCTTTTCTAGTACCATCCATTTGTTTATGAATTTCATGTCATTGTTTTTAACAGCTGAGTAATACTACATTGTGTAAATACCACATTTTCTTTATCCATTCTTTGGTTGAAGGACATCTAGGTTATTTCCAGTTTCTGGCTATTATTAATGAAGTTGCAATGAACATAGTTGAGCAAACGTCTTTGTGCCAGGATGGAGTGTCCTTTGGGTATATGCCCAATAATTGTATATCTGGGTCTTGAGGTACATCAATTCCCAATTTTCTGAAAAATCATCATATTGATTTCCATATTGACTGTTCAAGTTTGGATTCCCACAATCAATGGAGAAGTGTTCTCCTTGTGCTACATCTTCTCCAGCATAAGCTGTCACCTCTGATTTTGACCTTAGTCATGCTGACAGGTATATGATAGAGTCTCAAAGTAGTTTTGATTTGCTATGGCTTAGAATGTTTAACGTTTCTTTAAGAGTTTATTAGCCATTTGAGATTCCTCTGTTGAGGATTATCTATTTAAATCTGTACCCACTTTTAAATTTGAATTATTTGTTTTTTTAATGTTTAGTTTCTTGAGTTCTCCATATATTTAGATATTAGTTCTCTGAAGGATCTGGGGTTGGTGAAAATCTCTTCCTATTTTATAGGCTGCTGCTTTGTTCTATTGATGGCATCCTTTGACTTACAGAAGCTTCTGTTTTATTAAGTCCTATTTATTAATTGTTGTTGATTATTATTTTCAGTGCTTGTACTTAGAGTGTTCTGTTCAAGAAGTTGACTATTGTGTCAATAAGTTCAAGGTTGTTCCCTACTTTCTCTTCTACTAGGTTCAGTGTATCTGGTTTTATGTTGAATTTTTGATCCACTTGGGCAGGCTTGAGTTTTGTTCAGAGTGATAGATAGGGAGCAAGTTGTATTCTTCCTGTGGTTTTTCTACTGTGTTGTAAGAATATATATATAAGACTGCTACCTCCTGCAAGGGAGAGACATCTTAGCACTTGCAAAATCAAGACACTTCTTAGTACAAACAGCTGGACATGTGGTCTTTCTTTTCCTTATACCCTGGACTAGCTTGTGGTGTGGGTGCCACACATGCAGGATTCCCTGGCAGTTTTTCTAAATCCTTCATAGTATTTAAAATATTATTTTTATATCCTTATAAAAAGAAATTTATGTCAGTTAAATAAGTTGACAACAATAAAGGTGAGTATATTACACACAAACACTGACCAATAATATCTACTGTCTGTCTATCTATGTATCATCTATCTATACATATTTATATGTTTCTTTTTTCCTTTTATTAAAAATAGTTTCTTTTCTCATATAATATATCCTGATTAATCACACCCTGTACTCCTCCCAGTTCCTTGCTGCCTCTCTGCCCACCAGATTCACCCTATTCTCTCTCCTATTAGAAAACAACAGGCTTCTAAGAAATAACAACAAAACAGAACATAATAAGATAAGGAAAAAAACCCATCACATTGAAGCTGGATGAGGCAAACAAACAACAGGAAGAGCGCCTAAGAAGAGGCACAAGAATCAGAGACCCATTCATTCACACCCTTAGAGGTCCCATAAAAATATTAAATTGTGTGTTTCTGGCCAAAGCCACCTGGCTCTCAGATGTTCTTCTTTACAATATGCACTATCATATTTTCAGTGATGATTAAATTAAATAATGAATTATTAGTGCTTGCTGTACACACTGCACAATAAACAATAAACCTTTTCCCAAAAATTAAGTTCTGTTCATTAGTATGCTATAGTCTTTTAAAAATTGGATCTGCGAACCCCAAAATTACATCTCATTTTTATCATTTTGGTCAATGTTATGCTGGTCTCTATGCTTTTATATGCTCAATGGGATTTAAAAATATGGAAACGAGTTTCCATATCTCTAATGTCTACAATATTGTAGTGTTTACAGCAAGTAATAAGGATTCATTGAAATAGTTAACACTAAAACTTAATCCAGCCTGTGTTCATTCATTACAGCCACTTACAGCCAATTACTGTCTGAAGATTACCAGTCATCCCTAACCTGGCGTCTTCAATATAGCATCAAATCATGTTCTGTTTCTATAGTAAAATAACAGCCTGGGTAACAAATGTAAAACAAAATGGTTCACTTACCTCACAATTTTAGAAGTTTAAAATATATAATCAAGCAACTAGTTTCAGGTGAAGAACTTCTGGCTACATCATGATATTTTGATGTCACAGATAACATCATGGTTGAGCACATGTTAAAAGGAAAGCGCAGGTGGTTCAGAAATGCAAGGACATTAAGAGATAGCTTTGTTCTTTTTATGACAACTGAATTTTGAAGGAACTTACGTTGATCCTACAAAAGTTGTACTGATCTGCTCAATGATGGAGCCCTTGATGTCTCCCTTACCTCTGATCTAACGTCATCTCTTCATTCTATTATCTCTGACCCCACTCAAAGGATCATGAATTCGGCATAAGAAACTTTAGGCAATATACTCAATTCATATAAAGTATTATCACACCTAGTGGACATTGATATTTATAATTTATCTGAAATTGTAAACATGTAACTCTACTATTCTTTAAGTAGAAGACAATTTAAACTCACTTTATAAAACAATTCCTTCTCACTGCAAATGAGAGTATTATGCTCTTAATTCTTGTGTGAGTAGGCACTGTACCAGACACTGGCTGTGTCCATTGGAGAACTAAAAAAATCTATTACACATACTATCTTTCTCCAGAAAGCTTATGAGATATTTAGAAATATAAACTGTAGAACTCTAAATGAATTAAAGAATACACAAAAAAGCCATACAGGGGAGGCACCAGAGCCTCCAATACCAAATAGGATATTGCTATTGCTCTTGGTTGCATACAGTTGCTAGAGAGTAAGACCCTGTTGCTGAAAACACAGCACACTTTGGTTGCTGGACATAAAGCAAACATGCTGGAACTGACCTGGAAACCTCCTATTTGCTGTATAATTTTCATAGTACCTGAAGATTTTATTTAGGATGCTGTGAGAGAAACATCATCAATGGACTTATTCAGTGCTGGATGGTGCATGCTACAGATAATGCCAGATTTCCAGACAGGATGCTCCATTGATGTAATAATGGAATGATTGATATGAGAGTAACTGATTACTTTCCAAATTGATTTTTGAACCGAGCTACATGAAAGAATTCATGTCTGGTTCTTTGGTCAAAAGCCCATAAAACCTAGGGTAGAACTACTGTTGTTTTGTTAGGTAGATTCTCTCTAGGTAAATTGCCCTCTAAAGATTTATTCTTATACTCATATATTTGTGGCTTCTGTCAGCCTTGGTCATAGATGCTTCTTTTTTCAATGGACAGTAGTCAATAAAGAGACATATGACTGGTAAAAATGCTGAGAATAAATGATTGTTCAGTATTTAGTCCTAAATGAGAAATCTATTTTGCAGTATCTCTTGTACAATGTTTAAGAAACATCTAAGGAGAGGAAGCGGCAGGACTCTAAGAGCAGCAGAATTGGATGGAGTGCTACGAAATGTTCTCATCTGGATATGACATGGCCATTGCCCTCATGAACTCACTGAAGCTACTGGGTTTTTTTTTGCATAAGACACTCATAGATCAAGCTGTTTAGCATTCCAACATGGCAAAGGAAGGAGAAAATGAAGCTCCACCATGAGCTCTAGAGCAACTGACATTTTATGGCTATTAGGGAAAAGATTCATTTCTTCATGAGTATCACCAATGGTAAATTGCCCATGTTCTGGTATATGGCCTCACACACCTGTGTGCAGCAATATTAACTGGACAAATCAGGCTAAAAAACAAGAATGGGACATGAATGAGGGGGAGAAATTGGGATGAATATGATCAAGATACATTGTATACTTGTATAAAATTTCAAAGAATAAATAGAAAACACTCATTAAAACTGTACAGTAGAAAACATAGGATTGGACAAAAGATTTAATCATGAAATTGAGAATTAAAGGAAGATAGCACATAGTGTATTTCAGCAATTGTGAGTGGAAAGATGATAGTGTACATTGCAAAGAAAGGATAAATAGGCTGCATCCTGGGTTCTTTGAATTATTATGAACTTGTACTTTTTGTTGTTGTTGTTCATAGTAAGAATCAGTTTCTTAAGTTTATCTTGTTAGTAGCGAGTGCATTGTGATTTTTGTTTCTGGAAGGTGATATGAATATCAAAAATGTTAGGGAGAAAAGATTTGGGAACTCTGACAGAACCTGATCTAGAAGCCAGACTCATAGCAAGTATTCAGGAAAATGCTCAAGTTTCTCTTCCCATCCTGTGTTCACTGTGCTTTTTCACTTACCTCTGTATTACATTTGGAAAAGCAGCTTAAATAATATCAGAAAAATTAGAAATGATGATTCTGCCAAGGAGAGCAACCGACTGGATTCTGTGGGAAGCTGACGTTTATATGAAGGTAAGACTGGATAAAGAAAAATCATTGTGAAGCACTCGTTGGCTCAATTCCTGCTGGAGAGCTGGAAAAGAAAAGGAATGTGACAGAACAAGTTAGTCCTGCTGTATCCTCAGGGAAGGTCTTTGACAATAACACAGTGTGTTCTGAAGTAGGAAAGACATTTTTTTAGCTAGTTCATGCTGTGGTGACGGGCAGGCATGAAAGCTACCCCAGGAAGGAAAGAGGACATTTAACTGATGCCTCTGGCTCCATCTAAGATGAGAAAGCTATTAGACTTTCATTTCCTGGGGCACTAACTCTTGCAGTCATCTACCATCCTTCAAGGGCTACTACTACCTCCTTTGGCAGAGCAATCATGGGAGCTATATTGGTCAGTTCAAGCTGCTTTAGCAACTGGGTGACTTAATTAAACAAAATTAATTTTTTCACAGTTCCATAATTCTAAGTCCCAAGACTCAGATTGTTTCATGGTCATCTTCTTGCCAGATACCTATATGACATTTCATTATAGGGAGAAAGGAAACACAGGTAGCATTTATCTCTCATAAGGAGAATTGAGGCCAAGATCACTGACATACTGTATGGAAGTTTTGACATTCAAATAGTTCTAATGCTGGCCATGAATTTAAGTGATTTTTAAAAGTATTTGTTTCATTTTAGTTTTTGGTGTGGATGTCCACAGACACAAAAAGTGGATGTTGGACCCCTGGGACTTTGACTTATGAGCAGTTGTGAGCAGAATGAAGTAAGTGGTTGAAAATAAGCTTTGTTCTCTGGAACACCAGCAAGTGCTCTTAAACAATGAGCCATTTCTTTCTTGTTTTCTTTTTTTTCCCAGACAGGGTTTCTCTGTGGCTTTGGAGGCTGTCCTGGAACTAGCTCTTGTAGACCAGGCTAGTCTCAAATTCACAGAGATCTGCCTGCCTATGCCTCCGGAGTGCTGGGATTAAAGGCATGAACCACCACTGCACGGTTCAATGAGCCATTTCTTAATCCTCTTTTTTTAAAAGAACAATCATATGAATACTACAAAGTGTTGTGGAGTATTTCATGAAGACTCCTAGGGTTAAACTTGACAGTTTCAGTGATATTTATTTTTCAGAGATAGACACAGGTTACAAATGTTTATCTGAATTGATTGGTGGTTGTGGAAAATACATGGATTCATAATAACCAGTGCTTGGAATAAATGAAAAATTTTATAAGCTTTTATATCACAGTCAACAATAATATTTGATTTTTAGATGGCATTCGCACATATGCTCTGCTCAAATATTAAAGGACTGACGTGAATTTGCTACTTAAAATAAATAGAATTCCTTTTTAATTTTTGCCTATATGTGTTTGTCACAACACAATGTAGAAAGACATTGATATTTTACTTGATATTTGGGCATAAAAGGAAGAAATTGAAAAATGTTGCTCTGTAAATAGTGAAGAAATCTTTTATGTGTTTTTTTTTGTGTGTGTGGGAGGTTGAAGTGTCTGAAGGTGGGTGGGTAGTTATGGAAGAAGTGAACCTTTTTTCCCACTGTAAGTGTTTAAACCTTAGCCTTTCATTTCTTGCACCTTTTCTTCCCATTCTGTTTAGTGTGTTATAAGTATGACGAAGGAAGTTTAGTCTCTTCCCTAAACCTGAGCATGCTGACAAATTCTTCTGAAACCTATAGCACACTTGTCCCAGGCAGCATGCTTACTTAGTATATAATGAAGTCCCAGCCCTTCACTCTGGGCTTTCAGAGGTTGGAGAATTCTGCTACTCTTTGCTGACAGGTTTATGTGTTGCGAGAGGATGATAACTTGTAGACATTTTTCCTTTTCTTTTCTTCATATGCCAATTAAAAAAACCCACAGTTGAAAACTGTCACTTGTCACATCAGACACTAATATCATCTCCCTATGAATACAGGATAGTCATGCTTCTCAACTGGACTCTGAACTGCAGGATAAAACAATCCCTTTCAGTTTATCTTTTGTTAACTATGAGCTAGTCAGCATTCAGTTATGCAGAGGGTGTTCAAAATATATCAAAGATAGACACACACCTTTATTTGTGGTAGAAATGGATATTTGAAAAACAATATATAAATTTATTTAAGAGATTAGCCAAGGGATAATAAATTATATGATTCAAATTTGGAAATGAGTATTAAACAAAAAATAGCTTACATCCAGACTAATTAGGTGAAATTCACAGATTAAAAACTGGGAGTGTATCCTTGAAGGATAAAAATGTTCATCTTGTTTTTTGTGGCATATTATTTTAAGATGTGTTACATTTGTTTATATTGTGGAATATTTGTTTGATTGATACAAAGATGTGCTGCATTCTTTTATGTTGCATTTTTTAACTCTATAAAGCTGTGTTACCTTCCCTGACTAAAACACCTGATTTGTCTAATGATGAGCTGAATGGTCAATAGCTAGGTAGGAAAGGGATAGGTAGGGCTGCCAGGCAGAGAGAATAAATAAAATAAGAAGTAGAAGAGAGAGGAATGAGAAAAGGAGAAGGAGAGGAGGAGGATGCCAGAGGTCAGCCACCTAGACACACAACCAGTCACAGAGTAAGAAGAAAGGTATATAGAATAGAAAAATGTAAAAGTCCAGAGGCAAAAAGTAGAACAGTTTAAGTTAAGAAATGCTGGCTGGAAATAAGCCCAGCTAATGCCGGCATTTGTAAGTAAGAATACATCTCCATGTGATTATTTGGGAGCTGGGTGGCAGACCCCAAAGGAATAAAAAAATGAACAAATTACATCTCATTGCTAATGGTACAAAAAATGTAGTAGGAAGGCTGATTAGACTTCAGTTCAACTTGTGTGAGGAAATCAGTCTAATTCTACACGAAGCATGGGCAAAGCATTCAAGAAGGACCTGTGTTTGTGAAGATCACCATTTACTTTTCATGTGTTGTAGAGATTATGGTATAACACATTCTTAAGAAATACCTGTTGAGTAAGTGAATAGGACAGGCGCAGTGGGTTATATGCATTTCCTGACTACCTATAGATACATGTCTGGCTTTGTAACAGAGGTTTCTAGGCCATTTTACCTAACTGATCACTTGATTTTGTTTCTGGCCGTCAGATAGATATCTTTCTTTCTCTTTTGTAGCCTTACTGTGTAACGCATTTGATGTCATTTTGCCGGGATGAGAATCATGTACAAATTTTGTTTTCTTTGATTGAGTTTTGAGTGTGAGAGAAAACTCATACCCACAGCTTTACAGCACATCCAAAGGAAGTTGAAAGATCTAGGCAAGAAAAAAAAAGAGTTCCACAAAACCTGACATGTTCTCTTGTGCTGTGATTCACACATATTCTTATAGCACAGAAGTGCTTAGAAGCCAAATTGTCACTTCAACAGGAGAGTTTCGCTAGTAGGGAAAGGGCCCAGACAGGTCAACAAAAATATACTGTGCATTGACTGGTACCATGACCCATGTCTAAATTTCATTCTCAAGGAGGTGTGGAAACAGCTTTGAGAATCTCCAATTTAGGTGAAACAGTCAGAGAATATTATACCTGACTTCATCGCTTTAAAAGTTTGGTCACATGCCAGAGGAAGATGAATATAATAAATGCATAGCTGCTCTTCTGCCTCTAAGTTCATTTCATGTCAACTGTCTACAAAGGGGCTACCAGATGAATGGCTGCAAGACAAATCCTTCATCATATGTCTATGGCTTTGATCATAAATTTTAAAGACATTGAAATATAGTAACAAAACCAGCTCAGGTACTCCCAAGTACCCTTTCTCTCCCTTTTTAATGAGTACTCATCAAGTGTATTATGCCCTCAATCAGTTGCTTGATAGTCACCTACTCATTTTCAAAATCTCACCCATCTTTTACCTAACTGTTACTCCCTCCTAGAGCCAACAGGTTTGATGAGCATACTCTATTTCCACCAATCATTTTACATTTCATTTTCTTAATTTGAAGCTCTTGAGTGAAGTTACTTTGTCTAAAACAAAACTTATATTTCATACCAGTAAATTGTACAATACCTTCCAAATAACAGTTCTTTTAAAAATGTGTGTGTGTGTGTGTGTGTGTGTGTGTGTGTGTGTGTGTATGTGTGGTCAGAGGACAGTTTTGTGGAAGTGGTTTTCTCCTTCCAGCTTTACATGGGTTCCCGGGATAGAATTTAGACTGTTTATCATGTATCATCAAGTGAGTAATGCTAGTTCACCAGCCCACACTGTAGGTTTTTTAATAGATGTGGTCTCTTAGTTCAGAAGCAGTTTCCCTTTTCTGATTGAATCTTAGCTTTCATATGGTTACTTTCAGAATGCTGATATAATTTATTCCCTTGACAAACATTTCTGAAGGCACTGGTAGGTGATGCTTTTCATACTGGCACATTTCATAGCCTATTTCTTCAGCATCAATGGCATTCAGGAAATGGAACCTGGGTGATGTAGCCATCTTCCACCTCCCATGTGGCATAAATGTTTCTCAAATTCCAATTTATGTGAATCTAAAGCCTGTGATTTTTTATGCCATAATTTTTCCTCTAGGGTAGAGCATACCTTTCTGTACATCTTATATAGTAGGCAAAAATACATTACAACTTAGGTTGTTCATAATGAAATTCTTAGGACTTTAAATTTTCTTATCCCTTGATCACAATGAGCACACAGTTTGAAGTCCAACCCGAGTTAGGATGTAAATGGCTAAAAACTGACTCAGGATTTTATTTTCCATTTATTAATAAATTATTAGGGGGAAACACTCCTCTAATGGGAGTCTGTAGGGAATTGGTTGTTCTACATGCTTCCTATTCCTTTCTGACAATTTACATGAATCCACAAGATTATTTGGTGCTGAAGGTGTTATAGAAACAAGGATGGATGAATATGAGTAAAGGCAATGGAGAAAAGAGTGAAATTGCAGTTGATTATGACTGGTGTTTTGCTGCAGACTAAAGATGACTATGAATTCTTCTCATTCCTCCCAAAGAGAAATGAGATTTGTTTCTCCTTTCACTGATTTTGGGATGAAAAATTGATTGCTCTGAAAGAATAATCAGGAAGTAATGTGGAGCTAACTATAAGACCTGGGATTTGATTTGTAATGGTTATTTTTTCTGATTTCTGGAGTCCTCAGTTTAAAATCTCATACCTATGTGGTAAGAAGTCCAACATGATGTGCATATAAGAAGGACTATGCACCTATGTGGAGAGGTAGAACCATCCACTGAACATAATCTAGCTCTTCTTGAAATCAGATGTGGACAATTCATTAATTGCCACCTAACAACTTTGTGTGGAGGCAACTGATACTATTTCTTCTGGAGCAAACCTTCAGAGTAACCCTTCTTGGATTTTTTTTTACCAATGAATATTGTTTTAATTTTTAATAGACATAGTCATTATTTATACATCCATTTGATTTATGTACATTTTAGAATACAAAATTCTTTTTCTACTTTAAGTATATTCCTCAGATAATTCATTCATAAAGACAATATTTTATTTTCCCTTCTTGGATTTTTAAACTATAGTAAGTCATGAAAGTTTGGATGTTCATGTCTAGTTGTCAATTAATAATTAACTTACTCTACATCTACTATGGGAATTGCTGATGCTAGCTAGATAAACCACAACACAAAAAATGGATGTATAAAACAGGGTATAATATAGGTGCTTTAAAATAAAATTAATATTTGTGATATTTTGTGTGTTTGTGTGAAAAAATAGTTTCAGGAAATGCATGTACTATAGAAGGTGGCATTGTTTTCATTAGGGTGTCTATTGCTGTAAAGAGACACCATGACCATGGCAACTCTTATAAAGAATGGCTTACAGTTTCAGAGGTTTAGTCCATTATCACATTGTGTGTGCAGGCTGACATGGTACTGGAGAAGGAGCTGAGAGTACTACATCTTGATCCACAGGTGAGAGAAGGAGAAACTGCCACACTAGGCATGGCTTGAGCATACAGGAAACCTCAAATCTCATCTCCACATTGACATACTTCCTATAACAAGGCCACATGTACACCAACAAGGCCATGCCTCCTGATATTGCAACTCCCTATGGGCTAAGCATAGAAACACATGAGCCTAATGGGGTCATAGCTATTTAAATGATTACAGGTACTTTAGTCAACTGGACATGTTTTAGTAGACAAGTAATGGTGTATTATGTGCCCATGATCAAATCAGACGACCCCAGAAGTTACCATTCAGACTGTCTCAACTTTAGCTGAGGAACAAAACAAGAACACAGCATCCTTGAGAATTCTGACAAAAGGGTAAACATTGCACACACAGGTAGCACAAAAAAAAACCTCATCCAAGACTGATTTTGCTGTAGTCAGAAACAGTCACCCTATGAAAAGAGCCCCTGCTCCACAGAGGGTGCATCAAGATTTTCAAGGAAGGTCCATGATCACCAAGAAGTATCAAAACATATTCATTATTAAGTTTGACAAACGTTAAGCCATATTTGTTTCTCAGGTAACATTTAACTAGTCTCAATATTTGAGAAAAACACAAAGATAAGCATAAAATGTTAAAAGTCTGTCTTTCAAAGACAAATCCTATTAATACTTTACTTTTCTCCTCTCTTTCTCTTTTCCTGCCATGTTAAATCAAAATTAATGTTGTCAAAGCCACATCCCATAAAGTTGCAAGCTTACTTGTCTCACTGCCTATCACGCACTTTTAAAAATCTTTTTTATTTGATTTAGAAACAATCTTATTTTACATATCAATCCCAGTTCCCTCTCCTTCTCATCCTCCCATGCCCCCCACCAAACCAGTTGCAAGCTTACTTGTCTCACTGCCTATCACACACTTTTTAAAATCTTTTTTATTTAATTTAGAAACAATCTTATTTTACATATGAATCCCAGTTCCCTCTCCTTCTCATCCTCCCATGCCCCCCACCTATCCCATACCTATCCACTCCCCAAGGAGGGTGAGACCTTCCTATCATGCACTCTTGTAATTTTCTGTAATAATCTAAAGGTTCCATTGGCATGAGACATTTAAAGCACAGCATATTGTTAATGGCTGAACACAGATCCTGGAATCATTGCATGTGTGCTATATTATGTAGATTGTATTGGTACAAATGCATTTTATAAACAATAAAATATGCATAAAAGGATCTGCTAAAAACTTTGAAAGTTCCTCATCACCAAGTAGATAGCTCATGACTTGTTTCTAAAAGCTGAATTCGTTGTGATAATTTGTTCTAGATACTCCCATTTTTTTCTGGTACTCTTTCATATAATTTACATTTATGCATGATGTTGGTTTATGCTAATGCATCTGTTTACTTGAAAAACTTCCTAGAAGTGTTTTTCCTTAAAACATAGTGGAATGAATGCCTACTCAATTCCCTGAAGTGTACTTCCATAACAGTCTCATGAAACATACTGTGTCCTGTGAAGAACAATACTGTGTCTTTTCCTCTCACATTTGTGATTAACTTTATTTCCAATCATTCTGTGTGTGTGTGTGTGTGTGCGCGTGTGCAAGCGCACGTGTGTGAGCACATGCACTCAGGCACATTCTAGGAAGAGTAATTTCTTCTTTCAGCATCTTATAAATCTACCCCTATCCTCTAATACTCACCTGCCCATCCACCTGCCCCTGTCTTTTCTGAATCCATGAAGAGATGGTACTGGTTTTCTGTATTCTGTGATCTCATAAACATTTTACTTTATTTTTAACATAAGAGTAATAATGGCCACAAAGCATAGTTTTGTTCTTTTCTTTCCATTAACATGTTTTTGTACATTAAATAGCTTAAAATTTTTAATGATCTTAGAAATCATTTTCACTTTTGTTTTTGAACAAAAAATGCACAAGTTAGTGTCAAATGGAGAAAGAATAAACAAAATTATATCAGTATTTTTAATATGTTCTATGAATATACTATTTAAATATATATAAATCTCATACACACAATTTATATTTGTCTAAAATCTCAAATATTTTATTGCAATTTATTTTACAAAGATGATACTTAGATAATTTAACTAATTTGTTTCCATTATAGCAATCTTTTTATTTTTTTTGTTCTGACGCAATATTTTTTATGTTTTTTTATTATTAAATTTAAATTAGAAGCAAGGTTGCTTCACATGCCAATTCCAGGTCCCTCTCCGTTTCTCTCCCCTCCTCCCATGCCCTCCCACCAACCCCCCCAATACCCCTCATTTCCCCAGGGAGGGTGAGGCCCTCCATGGGGGTGTCCATAATCTGTCATTTCACCCAGGGCAGGGTCTAGAACCTCCCCCAAGAGTTCAGACTGAGAGTGCATCTTTCATTGTTGGATGGGAGTCCAAAGTCCATTTGTATACCCGAGATAAATACTGATCTACTGCCCAAGGCTCAATAGATTACCTAGGCCTCCTCACTGACACCCACATTCAGGGGTCTTCATCAGTCCCATGCTGGATTTCCAGGCATCAGTCTGGGATTCAAGAGCTAACCCTTGTCAGGTCAGCTGTTTCTGGGGGTTTAACCATCCCAGTCTTAATCCCTTTGGTCATCAGTCCTCCCTCTCTGTCACTGGATTTCTTGAGTTCAGGTCAGTGCTTAGCTGTGGGAGTCTGCCTCTGCTTCCATCAGCCACTGAATGAAGGGTCTGTTTCCCAGACTCTCTGGCCATGGGATTGTAGGCTGGCACTCACCAGATCTATGTCTAAAATCCATATATGAGTGAGTACATGCCATGTTTCTCTTTTTGTGACTGGGTTACCTTGCTCAGGATGGTTTCTTCTAGTGCCATCCATTTGCCTGCAAGTCTCAGGATTCCATTGTTATTTTCTGCTGAATAGTACTCCATTGTGTAAATGTACCACATTTCTCTATCCACTCTTCGGTTGAGGGGCATCTAGGCTGCTTCCAACTTCTGGCTATTACAAATAATGCTGCTATGAACATAGTGGAACAGACATCCTTGTTGTATGAATGTGCATCTATTTGATATATGCCTAAGAGTGGAGTTGCTTGGTCTTATGGTAGGTTTATTCCCATTTTCTGAGGAATCTCCATACTGATTTCCAAAGTGGCTGTACAAGTTGGCACTCCCACCAGCAGGGGAGGACTGTCCCTCTTTCACCACAACCTCTTCAGCATAAATGGTCAATGGTGTTTTTGATTTTAACCATTCTGACAGGAGTGAGATGGCATCTCAGAGTTGTTTTGATTTGCATTTCCCGGATGGCTAAGGATGTTGAGCACTTTCTCAAGTGCCTCTCAGCCATTTTAGACTCCTCTATTGATAATTCTCTATTTAGTTCTGTAGCCCACTTTTTAATTGGATCCTTTGGTATTTTGGAAACTTGCTTCTTGAAATCTTTGCAAATTTTGGAGATCAGCACTTTGTCAGATGTGTGATTAGTGAATATTTTTTCCCATTCTGTGGGCTGCCTTTTTGTCTTGCTCACTGTGTCCTTTGCCTTACAGAAGCTTCTCAGTTTCAGGAGGTCCCATTTATTAATTGTTGATCTCACTGTCTGTGCTAGTGGTGTTATGTTCAGGAAGCTGTCTCCTGTACCAGCCAATTAGTTCAAGGGTACCTCCCACTTTCTCTTCTAAGAGATTCAGTGTGGCTGGATTTTAATGTTGAGGTCTTTGATCCATTTGGACTTAAGTTTTGTGCATGGTGATAGACGTGGATCTATCCGCATTCTTCTACATGCCAGCATCCAGTTATGCCAGCACCATTTGTTAAAGATGCTTTCTTTTTCCCATTTGTGTTTTTAGCTTCTTTGTCAAAGATCAGATGTTCATACATGTATGGGTTAATATCAGGGTGTTCAATTTGATACCATTGGTCTACCTGTCTATTTTTGGGAATCTTTTTAAATGATAATTTTGGTTTACAGAAAAATAATATGTTGTAGGGATTAAACTACATACAAAAGTAAAATAAAAGACATTAGTACTAAAACAAGAAGTATAAAATAATATTGTAAAGTCCTCATGCGTGTAAAATAGTATTATACCACTTGGAGTAATGCTATTAAATCTAAGTGAAGGGTGTATGTTATATACTTAAAAACAATCAAAATAACAAGGGGTATGACTAACAGTGTAACAA
Organism: Mesocricetus auratus; assembly: GCF_017639785.1. Taxonomy (NCBI): domain Eukaryota; kingdom Metazoa; phylum Chordata; class Mammalia; order Rodentia; family Cricetidae; genus Mesocricetus; species Mesocricetus auratus. Next base: position 44,584,465 of record NW_024429192.1, read on the forward strand.
AGGAGAGGAAATGGATGCAGTATATCTAATCAATTAACCTAAAATATGAAAGAGGAAGGGGTGCAGAGTGAGAACAGATAATAGATGGCTCAAAGAAAAGTTCTCAGAAGCCTGAATGATTGAAGCCTGATTATATCTATACGGCATTAAAAATGACTTAGCCAAACACACCTATTTGAAAAGGAGTCAGGGGTCAGTTTGTCAGAACAGAAAAAGTGCTAATATACTTTGTTAATAACTTGTAGAAGAAAGTTTTGTAAAACAGAAGAGAAGGAAAGATCACCTTATTATATTCCTACACCACCATCATCATTACAGCATGAATTCATTATCCTGAGACACTTTTCAAGGAGATTTTTTATTTGCTTCCATTGGGCTGTGTACAGTTTTCTTGCCTGATTTTTTCTTTCTACAGGGTCCTGCTTCAATGCATTATGGGAGCTCATTCACATGTATGAAATCAAAAGGAAACAATTTTAGTCAAATAAAACCTTTGCATGTTCACAGCCAGGATCAGAGTTAGTGTCACCGGTCATGTTACTACCAGGGACCATTGTTGACCTGGCCCTGGTGATCTAGGCAACCAGAATGGGAGAGATGCTTCTCCCCCAGACTGGCCCCATTGGCATGGGCTTGGGAGAATTGGCCCCTACCTTCAACTGCTCTGAGAGAATTGCCACCCTCCTTATCCTCCACCCACTGCAGGCTGCTGCAACTGGAGAGTTGGACCTGTCCCGTTTGTGTGCAAGAGATGACCTCTATGGCATGGGCACAGGAAACCTGGTCCTAACCCTTGCCTGAGAGGGTCAGTCCCGTTGGAGATCCAGACTGACCAACTCAGCTACCACTCAGGCCCATATCCAGGCCTTTGAAATGGCTTATCCCAACTCATACCCTATCTATGACCTGCTGGAGCTGGTGAAGGGGCCCATCCTGTGTCACCATATCCACAGCATTTCCATGACTCTGGGCAACAGCAGAGTATCTGAGAGGAGTTATGTATTGATGGCGAGGGTCCAGCATTGATGGTGTACCAGAAGCTGGAAGCCTTGAAGAAGACACTCATTGCAATGAACATTTACAAGTAAAGCTATTTGGCAAAAGGATATACTGAGACTACCACAGCTCCCAAAGCCACTACGACAAATGAATATGTGATAGAGAGATGGGAAAGACTGAATATCAAAGTGGTAGGTTTTTATTTATTCTCATTTTCTTTTTGGTGGAGGGAGGCTACAAACGTAAAGGGAAGACATGGAGGGAATGGGAAATGAGTGGGATTGGGATGCATAATATGACATTTCCAAAGAATCAGTAAAATAATTGTGTTGATTCAAAAACAAAAAAAAATTTCCCGTGTTGAACTGCATGAGTAACACAATATAAGGAAACTTCTTAATTTTAAAATGTTAAAAATACCTTCCTTTTTAATACTGATTATATTGGTTAGGGTTTTTGTTTGTTTGTTTGTTTGATTTTTGTGAAGCAGCACCATGACAGTGACAACTCTTATAAAGGAAAATGTCTAACTGAGGTTGGTGACTTATAGTTTAGTGGTTTAGTCTTTTGTCATCATGGTGGAGAGCATTGAGGCATACAGGCAGACATGGTACTCCTACATCTTGATCAGAAAGCAACAAAAGTGGCCTATGACCTGGGAAGTGTCTTAAGCATAGGACACCTTGGAGCCTGCCCCTATAGTGACACACTTCCTCCAACAAGGCCATACTTACTCCAACAAAGTCACAACTCCTAATAGTGCCACTCCCTCTGAGATTATGGGGGCCAACTTTTTTTTAAACTACCACACCTATCCTGGGTAAAAGACTTACAGTAGACACTAATGATACAATGGCCCAGTTAGTAACCGTATCTTTCTATCTGTATATCTATCCATCTACCCACACACCCACCCACCCCCCCACCCACGCATCCGTCCATCCATCCATCCATCCATCCACTTGTTCATGCATTCAGTAATTCATTTCATTCTTTTCCTTCCAATCATTTATTTTCCAGCATTAGTATCAAACCTTGGGTTTCTCATGTGCCAAGGAAGTAGTCTACCATTTCGTTAAATCTTCAGGCCCAACTACATATTTGTAAATATATGACTATTCTGAATTTGATGTGATTTTCCTTAAATTCTTAGAAAGGTATTTTAAAAATAATTTTCTTAGTGTTATTCTACAACATCATTCATCTACAAACTATGAAAATACAAAATTACCTAAAACATAATTTTTGAGTCACAGACTACTGAGCTCATCACTTTTGGCTGTTCTTAAAGATGATGTTTACAACCTCTTGCTTAGTTTTTGCATGTAGTATTTATTAACTGACTTCTTATTGGATTTAAAGAACCTAAGTATATTTCTGATAATTACAGTTTGAACCACACCAAATATCAAATATCACAAAAAATGATCTGTGATAGGACTCAGGAAAATGCCGTTAAAAGGTAATTCTAAAATAAGCTCAAAACTAGAGGAAACAAATTTTAGAATTTAGATAAAATGAAGGCTTGAAATCATACAAAGAATTGAGATTAACTTGATAGCCATGGTAGGAAATTCAGTTTTAAATATACAGTTCTCATTGTAAACATTAATCCATACCTTTACTCTACATTTATCTAATGCTTGTGTGTATTTGAGATATTATATAGTTGCTTTTTCTACTTAAATAGCTAAATTTAAGATACATTACAATGTTAATAACCATAGGTAACTTTTTCTGTTTGAATACTATATTGTTGTGTCAATATGCTATTGCTTACTGGATTATTTCTATTATAGGTTATTAAATTACTTACTGTTTATGTGATATAAGCATTATTCTCCCAAATGTGTTCTTTTCATGTCTACTTTATTTTTTTAATGAGTAAGTTTCTGACCACTGAAACCATTTCATGATATTGCAGTAGGTTTAGATTCAGTCTTTTACATAATCTTTCACAGTGTGACTTTTAAGATTCAAGTGTGAAAGAAGCAAGGTTGTCCAGGTTTTCAGGCTTGACTCATTACAGATATGCTTCAGCAGTCTTTGACAACTGACTGTCCTGTCATGGAAGGGATCCACAGCTTGCCATTATCACCTTCATTTTTTCTGTATGTTGCTCCTTATATAAGTTTATAGAAATTCTAAGGACTATATATTATATGTATGTGTGTGTATGTGCTTTCTACTCTTTGAATTTTATGCTTTAATTTGTATGTGTTTTAATCTCACATAAATCACAGCACTAAAACTATTACCAGTGGTGAAATTTAAGTGAATGACTACCTTTGAACTAATAAGCATAGAACTGAAAATAATTTGCAAGCATATGGTTAAGAGTAAGGGTTGGAACATGTGATAATGCCTGCTAATACCATAAAAGTGGGTTAATAGTTAGAAAATAATTTAAAGTGTTTGATAGTCAGGCTCTTGGTGGAAATATTGTGATCTTGGAAATGATTTTGTTGTTAGCTGAATTGAAATCAATACAAGTAGGACAAATTAGAGATCTATTAGGTTCATTTTATGGAAAATATACGTTTGTTAGGTTGCTTTTAAGTGAATAAAATGGTGATGACATGACTCCTGAGATCCCTTTTATTAGTTGGGACTTAACTATATCTTATCCTGATATCAGTCTAAAATATTTAGCATACACTTCTGTAGATTCAATTACATTCTTTAAACATAACCCCCATAATTAGAGTGGAAGCAATATGATTTCTAAGGAAGATTTCAGAAGTGGGGCTACTAATTCAAAATAATGAATAGATGGAAGAGGATGCATTTCACCAGCTTTATTTTTCTAGGTTTGTTTTTATTAACATAAAACTATGTATATTCCATTTAGAGAGTGTCCACTTCCAGATTTTTTTTAATTGGAATGCATCGGTAGGGAGAATAGGAACACACTAATTTTTTGAAATAGTTCTCATTATAAGTAGGTAGTTAGGTTTGCAATTTTTTAACAATTTATTTGTTAAAACACTCCCTTTTACATATCCCCTATGTGGAAGGATTTGGCAATAGGGTGGGAGGGAGGGGGGGAAGGGGAGTGCGGGAAGAGGGGAGGGAGAGGGAACTGGGATTGACATGTAAAACAAGCTATTTAAAATTAAAATAAAAAATGAAAAAAAACACTCCCTTTTTGGCCTACTTAGTATTATTGTGTCATATTTTCCCTTTTGAGGGGAAACCAATAAAAGTACTGTTTTTAATACTGAACTGTGAAAATAGAGATACTCAAGACACACAGAAGGAGTTCTCCAGAAGGATATCATCAGAGCTGGAGTTGAAAAGTACATGCTGGCATTTTCCTTGTGCAGTTAATTCTAACCAGCAGTGTTCCCACTTTTCTGGAGACCCTAATGATGTTACTAAGCTGCCAATATAGTCATTCACTCCTGGGACTTGGTATACACAGGATAGACATTTCTTTCTTTCTCTCTCTCTCTCTGTGTGTCTCTCACAAGAAAAAATCTTGGAACATAGTTTAATGTTAATGCCAATAAGAAAATAAATTAAAAAGGTATGTTATATGAACACAATATAAAAGTCAAATATCTAAAATATTTGTGAGGAAAGATGTCCCCTGTCTTCTGTCTTCTCAGGCTACTTTGGCTTTGGCAGGAAATTAGTAAATAGACTAGTCAGACTCAGACTGTGCAAACTTCAGTGAGACTGCTCATCTCTCCAAAGTTTATCTGTTTATTTGTTCATTTATAAGGATGGCAGAAATCATTACCTCAGAGGTTTCTTTTCCTCAAAATAAGAACAATAAGCCATAGCCTGGAACATCCCAAATGTTCAGTCAATGGTAGTTATTGTATACCTTATCATTTTATATAAATGCTAGTTTTATTACATCATTGTTAAGAGAGACAAGCAGAAGAAATTATTAGCCACCATTCTACAAACATAAGCAAAGGAAATATTGCAACAGGGGATTCTGTTTCTAAATGTCAGAACAATGCCAATCACCAGGTTTCTTTCTTACATCTTGTCTTATTATCATCAAATTAGTGTGTCAAAATAATATTGGTCAAAGTATCCAAACACCTGGATTTCTGTCTCTCAAGTTTATGTAAGAAAAACTTGCTAATGCAGTTCTCATGTTTTTTTTTTTTAGCCTAAGACAATTCAGCACCATCCATTAACCCCACATGTTTTCATGGAGACTCCCCATAGAGGAATTCTTTCTCTATGAAGGAAAGTGGCCATGAACATAATAACCATTCCTTAATTATGCCTGGCTCCAAAGAAAAAGCATTATGTGGGGAATGATTGATACAGCCTGGGTCAGGTGTCTGTCTGATGATGGGCACTGTGTTCAGGTAGAGTAACTGATTGGTATGTAACCATAGAGTATCTGAAGTGCTTAGGTGAATGTTCTCTCTGTAAAGCTTGACTGTAGCTACAATATGCCACAGTCATTTCTGAACACCTCTAATCTTATGAAGAAAGCCATGGTAATCTTTTATCTTCTTGGTGATAATCTTCTGTAGCATATGGCATACAAATGGATGAAATTAACGAGCACTGTGCACAAACAAGTCAATCAAATCAAACTCTGAATGTGTTACATCTTGTTTACTTAGGGCATAGCAAAGTTTTCTCTTTTTACTTAATGTTCTAATTGTACTGCATGATATTGCAGTGCATTTGTTGAGGTGTAGGTATTTCCTTCCTTTTTAATATTAATCAGTTTAAGGTTATTAACACCAATAATTGTCTGGTGATTTTTGTCTACTTTCTGTCTTGGGGAAGACCGCAAAGAAACACTGAAGAATTCTTTTTCCTCTTAACTACCTGTTTGATTATTTGTTCTTTTTTATTTTCAGTTGAGGATTAAAAGGAGAAAATACTGTGTTGAGGAATTCTTGAAACTGCTTTAAAAAAACCTTTACAAAATTTTCTCTTTCCTTTCTCATTGCTTTGTTCTTATTCTTAAATCCTGCAATAGCTAACACTTTAATACTCTGTTGACAATATGACACTAGAATTCTTGTGCATTTTCTACTTAGAAATGTAATTCCCATTTGCAAGGGCATGTCGCAAGAAATCATGCAACTGATACATGTGAAGACTAGATGAGATAATGCCTATAAGTAGGGAGGAACTCAGCAAATTCATTTATCTCATGTAGGATGATTCAGGATAGAAACTTGTCAACTGTCCTACTCTGTATCTTAATAAGAATTTAGGTCGTTGAAAATAGAGTCAAAGAGTATTGAAGTGGAAAGTATTAATCAGGAAGGTAGATGAGGAGGAAAGAAGAGTAGAAGGGGTGGGATAGGGATAATCTAACAGAAGGATATATGAAAAAGTCATTACCTGACAGGCAAGATAGGTCAGTGAACAGAAGCCTGACAACATGAGCGCCACCTCCAAGACTCACATGGAAGAAAGAAAATAAACAATTACCATGTGTTATTCTGTGACCTTCACATATGCACCTTGGCATACACATGACCCCACAAAACACACACATATTTATAAATAAATAATAATAATATATAAATACAGAAATAATTGTATTATTTTGTAAAATAATTGAAAATATAGCTTTAAATATATATAGTGTAATGAGTTCCAGAGATCTACAAGGATGATACCAACTGGCAATCTAAGCAATAGTAGAGAGGCTACCTTACATGACCTTCCCTGATAATGAAATTGAAAACTACCATGCATACCATCCTAGAGTCTTCATCCAGTGGCTGATGAAAGCAGAGGCAAACACCCACAGCTTAACAGTGAACTGAACTCCTGGAACTCAGTTGCAGAGAGGGAGGAGTGAGGAGCAAAGGGGTCAAGACAGGGCAGGTGAAACCCACAGAAACAGCTGACCAGAATAAGCAGGAGCTCAGACCCCAGACTGATGAATGAGAGGCCAACATGGGATTGATCCAGACCCACGTGGGTGTCAGTGAGGAGGCCTCAGCAATCTTTGGGACCTCAGGTACTCGATCAGTATTTATCCCTGACATCCAAATGGACTTTGGGAGCCCATTCCACAGGGATGCTCTCTCAGCCTGGACACATGGTGGAGAGCCTAGGTCCTGCCCTGGATGATATAACAGACTTTGGAGATCCTCCATGGTGGGCCTCATCCTCCCTGGGGAGCAGAGTGGGTATTGGGTGGGGGGCTGGGGGTACTGGTGGGGAATGGGGGAGGTGGGGAGGGAGAGGGAGCTGGGATTGACATGTGAAGCAAGCTTGTTTCTAACTTAAATAAAAGAAGAGGAAAGTATATATAGTGCATAAAATATTGTGTGTATATATAATGCATGTTTTGTGCAATAGTTTAAAGAGTCATTCCCTGAAAAGTCAGATAAAGCTACTCCTGGGATTCAGGAGTCACTTAACAAAATTCTGAGTACCAAGAGTAAGGAACTTTTTTGAGTTGTTTGTCCAGGGAGACTCCAGATCCTCTCCAAGCCATAATGACTCAGTCCATTTCTCTTGGTGATCACCAGAACTGTTCCAGAAGACATCAGACACTATTTCTGAAGACATCAGACACCTCAACTGCATGGTACAGAAAAACAAAACAAAGCAAAACAAAAACCACAAAATAGCAAAACATTTTCAACCTGAGATGGAAGGTTCCTTCCAGTTGGTAGATTTCAGAATACCATAAGGTGCTATGTAGCCTGCAAAGGGAGAAGATGTCAAAGGGTCTTGGCCAGCTCTAAACTCTGTGAATTAGGAAAACAATCTGCCTAGCACAATGTATCTAGTTGTGCAGTAGTGATAGGACTGCTACAGAAGTGTCCAAGTTGGTTTCTATGTTGCTTTGATCAAACACTGACCAAAACCAACATGGAAGAGCAAAGGACTTATTTGGCTTAGACAGTCTGTCATTAAAGGAAGTCAGGACAGGAGCTCAAGCTGAGAACTTGGAGGCAGAAACTGAAACAGAGAATGGAGAATTCTGTTTACTGCCTTGCTCTCAATGGCTTGTTTAGTTTGATATTTTTTTTTACACAACTTGAACCTCTTGTCTAGAGGTGGCAACACCCATGATGGGCTACTCCTTCCATATCAATCCTTGGTCAAGAAAATGCCATACACACATGACTACACACAGGCCAATGTGATGGAAGCAGTTGCTCAAGTTCTTTTTTTCCACAGATACTATAGCTCCTATCTAATTAGAATAGGGAGCAATGACTCATACTCTGGACTCCAAGCCTAACCCATTTTTGGTACTGTAAATTCTGATAAGAATCCCACGACTGGGTAAGTAACAGGTCCTAGCAGGGAACCTACTGATCCTGTTTACCTAAACTGAAATAGTGACAAAATATCTTTTATATGCAAAGATGAATACTACTCTTAGCCTTTACCAGAGGCCTCTGTTTGTAGTGAAAGCTGAATACAGTGACATGATTGCTCAAATTTCTGAGAAGAAGTTGAGTTTGAGTCTTCAGCTATTGGCTACCATCCCATCTAAGGCTCAGGGATCATGTGAGAAAAGGGATTAAGAGCAGAAGATAGAAGGAACTCTTCTTCTATTTTGCGGAATGATACAGCTACTTCAAAACCAACTCAAAGCAATGCGATCAACTACACTGAGCTTGAACAAGAAGGAACTTGTCAATAGCAAATCCCTCATGGATTCCCAAGGGGCTCAGCACACACTTCATCCTGCTCCTACACACCTAGTAGCCTCTGATTTATTTTGGGCATTGGAGAGTAACTACCATCAGCTGTGTAATAACTGGTGATCCCAACATGATCTAGTGGAGGGTTTCAGAACTATGTAGATACATAGATGGCTCTGGGTAAACTCACTGGGTTTCAAAATAAAAATACGAATATGGTGATAGGACTTGTAGTGAGGAGAGGAAGGTTATGTGGGTAGGAAGGAGACAAAAGAGGGTAGGGGTTGAGAAATCAGAAAGCTTTGCTTGCATGTATGGAAATGTTGAAGAATAAATTTAATAGTAGTGAAGAATGTTGTTACAAAAGTAATGTTCTGGAGTGATTCTGGGAAATTTATAATTGATTTTTACTTGCTTGTTTTTTTCTCATTTATGAATATTGTCTCAGACAAATAGTAACTACTGGAACCATTAGTTTCCTATTACAAGAAATTAAATAATTTTTAATAGCAGAATGACCTCATTAAATGAACTCAATAATTTTTTTCTATCACCTTCAGAGTGTCAGTGACAAGATTTCAAAACATAGCTGTACTATATATTCAGGCATTTTCTCAACAGTATTTATTCTCTTTTGTGTCAATGAATTTTAAGACATTCTATTATGCTAGAAGTAGTATTTTCAACTTAAAATGTTGTCTATATTATAGGAAATTTTTAACATTATGTACCATATATAAAGGGACCATCCATTCTATAAATGAATATTTGAGTTGGTTATATCTTCTTTTTACTCAATTCTTTTGTCATTTTGCTACTGCCATAAACATATCCCTGAAGAATCAAGTCTATTCAGGTAAGAATGTTGCCTTCTTTTCTTAAATCCATAAGGCTAATGGCTTATAATGAATCCTTAATAAGTGCCTGTTTGCATTAGTGTTGTTCAGAGATATAAATTGGAGCCACAACAACAACAACAACAACAAAAACTTTGCATAACTTTCCTGAATGTTATCATGTGAGGGTTTTCCTTAAATACATGCCAATAATGTAAAAAAAAATTGCTCCCTGTCTTAGGTGGTTTTTATACAGCTATAGTAGAACACTTAATAGTTGATGTTTTATAACAAACAGACATACACATCTTACGGTGTAGATCCTAGGAAGTTATAACTTTGGAGGGTCTTTGTTTTTCTTTGTCAACATTTGGTAGAAGAAGAAAGATAAAGATAGGTAGATAGATAAAAAGGTAGATAGCAAATAGATGGACAGATAGACACATAGATGCATATACGGATATATAGACAGATACATAGATAGATAGAAACTTGAACTCACAGTACAGTGACCCATATAGGGCTGAACCCTAAGGATGTAATCAGTTACTAAGTCTTTGCTCTCCATATTGTTGCTCTGAAGGTTTGTTTCCAACCAAGTTTGGAGAAACACATATAAAGTCCCAAGTTAGGGCACTAGTTCTCTAAATTCACATATGCATTTTATCTAAAATATCTTTATTTTATCCGTACAACAACACAATATTAACTCATTCTAGTCCAATTTCTTATATTTGCCTATAGACTTTTGTTATGGACAAAATGAAATTTATGGATAATCTTGAGCCACAGCCCCTCATATCTGTAAGTCCTTGAAACCAAAGTAGGCTCTCTATTGTAAAAACACAACACCAGTCCAAACACAGAATAAACATATTACCACCAAAGAAGGCTAAAGTAGGTAAGGAAATAGTGAAAAATACTCTCCTAAACTCAAAAAGGGAAATGCTATTCAATCTTAAAGCTGTAAAATGGCTTTCTTTGGCTTCATACTCTGCATGTTGGGTGCCTCTGAGGCCATCATGGCTTTGTGGACTAAATCTATAGAAAAAGCCATCCTGAATGAGGTAACCCAGTCACAAAAAGACAAGCAGGGTGTGTACTTAGTCATATATGGATTTTAGACATAGAACAAAGGATTACCAGTCTACAGCACACACCTCCAAAGAAGCTAGAAAACAAGGAGGGCCATAAGAGAGACATACATGGTCCCCCAGAGAAAGGGAAAGGAACAAGATCTCCTGGGCAAATTGGGAGCATGGGGGAGGGGAGAAGGAATTAGGTGAAATAGAAGGGGAGAAGAAGAGTGGGGAGGAAGACATGAGGGACCAGGAAGATGGAGTCAGGGGAAGAATAGAAGAGAACAAGAAAAGAGATACTTTAGTAGAGGGGGCCATTCTATGTTTAAAGAGAAATCTGGCCCTAGGAAAATGTCCAGAGATATACCAGAATGACCCCAACTAAGGTCACTAGGCAATAGTGAAGAGGCTATGGTAAATGCCCTCCCCTGATAATGAGATTGATGACTACCTTATATGCCATCCTAGATCCTTCATCCAGTAGCTGATGTAAGCAGATGTAGACACCCGCAGCTAAGCACTGAACCGAATTCCTAGAATCCAGTTGTAGAAAGGGAGGAGTGATGAGCAAAGGGGTCAAGACCAAGCTGGGGAAACATATAGAAACAGCTGATCTGAACAAGGGGGACCTCATGAACCCCAGACTTACAGCTCGGAAACCAGCATAGGACATAACCAGGCCCCTTGAACATAAGTGTCAGTTAAGAGACCGGGGCAGTCTATAGGGACTCTGGTAGTGGAGCAGTATTTATCCCTAGTGTATTAATGGGCATTGAGAGACCAGTCACCATAGAGGTATACTCTCTCAGCCTAGACACATGGGAGATGGCCTAGGCCCTGCCCCAAATGATGTAACAGACTTTGATGATCCCCCATGGAAGGCTTAACCCTTTCTATGGAGCAGAAGAGATGGGATAGGGGTTGGTGGGAGTATGGGAGAATGGGAGGGAGAGGGAACTGGGATTTATATATAAAATAAGATTGTTTCTAATTTAAATAAAATATTTTTTTACAAGTTGAATTGTGTCCATGGCTTTCCCAGACTATAGTTACATACTGATAGTTTTGTTTCTGTAGTCAGTGTGGAGGCCCTGCCCCAATGGAACTATGAAGTATTTACCTTAATAGGGATTTTCTACATCAGCTCCAGCTCCATAACTATCTTACTTTAGCATCATGTTAAAAATTCTTTTCATGTTAATATTTTCACTTATCCTTTAAAAAATTTGTAAGTGTATGTAATACATCTGAATAATACCTACCCCCCTCAACTCCCCACTTAAACCTCCATAAAGGACCCTCCCATCAACTCCTCTGTTTTCTTTCTTCCTTCCTTCCCTCCCTCCTTTCTTTCATTCTTTCTTTCTTTCTTTCTTTCTTTCTTTCTTCTTTCTTATCTCACTGACTTCAATCATCACTCACTGCTTGTATGCATATATACATGCAATTACACAATCTTCCAATAGACATGCATCTAAAGGAAAGTAACCCTCACTACCTCAGCTGCCATCAATTGCCCATAACTCTTTCGCTATGAGCGTATCATCAGGAGCTCTTCTCAACTATATGCTAGAGTTTTAAGAGACTTGTCTTGTGTAGGTCTCATATAGGTAACCATAGCTGCTATGAGTTCATGTGTACAACAATTCATGTCATGTGCAGAGGCCATCATTTCATAGCATTTATCTCATTCTCTGACAATACATTACTTAAACCTTCCCTTCCATGATATCTCTGAGTCTTGACAGTGGAATTATTGATATATATGACACATCTACAGCTCAGCACCCATAGTCACTTATTATTAGCACCTTGAACAGCAATGAATCTCTGTCTTAACCACTACCCATTGAAATATGATGCTGGAGCAGCACGAATTTATTATTTAGAATTGCCACCTAGATGACCATTTATAAAAACAACATCATTAAGTTCTTCTGTAGGACTTATGACTTTCATGGTCATAGGTTTTGACCATGTTACCAATATCAGATACGAAGTCCTTCCTGTGGAGCAGTTCTGAGATCGAATCAAGAAAGAAGTGGGTCATGCCCATGAATAGTTATTCCATGATTTCAACAGTGGGCACATCTTACTTGGAAAGTAGGTATTGTAATATGCAAGGTCCAATGCTGGATAAGACTATTGTCTTTTATCCCTGAGCAGCATGAATAACACATTTTGGAAGAGAGTTTCCTGGTGAGTTGAAGAATTATTTCTCTGAATCCTGCAACTAAAGTGTTTGGTGTCATCATAAATAGGGTTCTATCATCTAGATACAGTGAACAGTCAAGTGCAATAACAATAGCCTGCATAATTTTGGGTGCCTCCGAGATCTCTCCAAAAAATAATTCTTAGGGAAGTAAATCTGTGTCTAGTACTGGGATTTTCATTTAATATCCCACATCATCTTGAAGCACCATTTTTGCCTACAATAGAGTACTTCTGTTATGATCTTTGCAGGATTCCTTGAGACATGGATATAATTATGTTAAATGCACAATGTAATCAAAGCTTATAGTGAAGAATGTCTTTACTCCAGTTTCCAATATCTTGTTCATTTCTGTCTGGGACATTGTGAGAATGTCCTTTGTGTTTTATTCTTTCCTGTATTCTGTTCATGACTATTTAGGAACTACCTAAAATATTAGAAAATGCTTGTATCCAGAATCTTCAGTGGAATCCTTCTTAACACTCAATTTGCAGTCATCTGTAATTTTTCTTGCATGTTCCTCCAAACTATGCCAACCTCTCCCTATTATCAAATTCTTAAGTCAACTCTATGCTTTTGGATTTATCATAGCAACAGACTCTCTTCTCAGTACTAATTTTCTATGTGAGTCTCTTCTATGATGCTCTAATAGAATAACAGAAAGCAGGCAGTTTATAATGAGCAAAGATTTGCACCTGCAGTTCTGGAGGTTGAGGTGTTCCAGATCAGAGGACTTTGATCTATCTATCTATCTATCTATCTATCTATCTATCTATCTATCTATCTTCTATCTGTGTGTGAAGTGTGAACAATCTTATTAAGGTTTACTATTTCTGTGATGAAAATTGGAGAGGAAATAGGTTAACTTATACTCTCATATCTCTGATCCTCACTGAAGGAAGTCAGGACAGGAAATCAAACAGGGCAGGAACCCTGAGGCAGGAGCTAATGCAGAGACTATGGAGAGTTGCAGCTTACAGGCTTGCTCAGCCTGCTTTCTTATAGAATCTCGGGCTCCCATCCTAGGAATAATATCACCTACAATAGACTGGTCCTACCCTCTTCAATCACTAATTAAGAAAATACCTTATAGCCAGATCTTATGGAAATATTCTTTCAATTAAGATTGTGCAGCCACTTTGGAGATCAAGATGGAGATTCCTCAGGAAAATGGAAATCAGTCTACTGCAAGATCCAGCAATTCCACTCATAAGTATATATCCAAAAGATGGACACTCATACAATAAGGACATCTGCTCAACTATATTCATAGCAGCATTATTTGTTAAAAAAAACCTGGAAACAACCTAGATGCCCCTCAACTGAAAAGTGGATAGAGAATATGTGGTACATCTACGTAATGCAGTACTACTCAGCAGAAAAAAATGGAATCCCCACAAACAACATAACATACTTTGGGGTAATGCTAACCAAACAAGTGAAAGACTGTATCGAAAGAACTTTGAGTCTTTAAAGAAAGAAATTAAAGAAGACATCAGAAAATGGAAAGATCTCCCATGTTCTTGGATAGGTAGAATCAATGTAGTAAAAATGGCAACCCTGCCAAAAGCAATCTACAGATTCAATGCAATTCCCATTAAAATACCAGCACAATTCTTCACAGACCTTGAAAGAACAATAATCAATTTTGTATGGAAAAAAAGACCCAGGATAGCCAAAACAACCTTATTCAACAAAGCCACATATGGAGGCATCACCATCTCTGACTTCAAGCTCTATTATAGAGCTATAGTCCTGAAAACAGCTTGGTATTGGCACAAAAATAGACAGGTAGAGCAATGGAATCGAAGTGGAACACCCTGATATTAACCCATAAATTTATGAACATTTGATATTCAACAAAGACCTAAAATATACAATGGAAAATGAAAGAATCTTCAACAAATGGTGCTGGCATAACTGGATGCTGCCATGTAGAAGAATGCAGATAGATCCATGTCTATCCCCATGCATAAAGCTTAAGTCCAAATGGATCAAAGAACTCAAAATAAATCCAGCCACACTGAACCACTCAGAAGAGAAAGTGGGTGGTATCCTTGAACGACTGCTTCCTGAACATAACACCAGTAGCACAGACAGTGACGTCAACAATTAAGAAATGGGACCTCCTGAAACTGAGAAGCTTCTGTAAGGCAAAGGACACAGTCAACAAGACAAAAAGGCAGCCCACAGATTGAGAAAAAATATTCACTAACCTCACATCTGACAGAGGGCTGATCTCAAGAATTTACAAAGAACCCAAGAAGCAAGTCTCCAAAACACCAAAGAATTAAATTAAAAAGTGGGCTACAGGACTACAGAGAGAATTTTCAATATAGGAGATTAAAATGGCTGAGAGACACTTGAGAAAGTGCTCAACATCCCTAGCCATCAGCGAAATGCAAATCAAAACAACTCTTAGATACCATCTTTATCCTGTCAGAATGGCTAAAATCAAAAACACCAAGACAGTTTATGCTGGAAAAGTTGTAGAAAAAGGGGAACACTCCTCCACTGCTGGTGGGAGTGCCAACTCATACAGCCATTTTGGAAATCAGTATGGTGATTCCTCAGAAAAAAATGGGAATAAGCCTACCACGTATATATCCAAAAGATGCATATTCATACAAGGAAATCTTTTCCACTATGTGCATAGTAGCATTATTTGTAATAGCCAGAACTTGGAAGCCACCCAGATGCCCCTCAACTGAAGACTTGATAGAGAAAATGTACATTTATACAATGGAGTACTATTCAGCAGAAAAAAACAATGAAATCCTGAAATTTGCAAGCAAATGGATGGCAGTAGAAGAAACCATCCTGAGTGAGGTAACCCAGTTCCAAAAAGACAACCATGGTATGTGCTCTCTCATATATGGATTTTAGACATAGATCTGGGGAGTGGAGTGCCAGCCCACAATCCCATGGCCAGAGAGTCTGGGGAACAGAACCTTCATCCAATGATTGATGGAAGCAGAAGCAGAGTCCCACAGCTAAACACTGAGCTGAACTCAAGGAACCCAGTGACAGAGAGGGAGGACTGATGATCAAAGGGATTAAGACTGGGCTGGTTTAACCCCCAGAAACATCTGACCTGGCAAGGGTTAGCTCTTGAATCCCAGACTGGGAATCCAGCATGGGACTGATGAAGAACCCCTGAATGGGGTGTCAGTGAGGAAGCCTAGGCAATCTATTGGGCCTTGGGTAGTAGATCAGTATTTATCCCTGGCATACAAATGGACATTGTGTGCCCATCCAACAATGAGAGATGCACTCTCAGTCTGAACTCTTGGGGGAGGGTCTAGGCCCTGCCCTGGCTGAAATGACAGACTATGGACACCCACATGGAGGGCCTCACCCTCCCTGGAGAAACAAGTGGATATTGAGTGGGTTGGTGGGACGGTGTAGGAGGAGGGGAGGTACCTGGGATTGACATGTGAAGCAAACTTGTTTCTAATTTAAATTTAAAAATAAAAATAAAAATAAAAAAAGAAAATTTCAGGCAAATGGATGGCACTAGAAGAAACCATCCTGAGTGCGGTAACCCAGTAAAAAAAAGAAAACATGGTATGTAGTCACTCGTATTTGGAATTTAGACATAGAGCAGGAAATTGTCAACCCAAAATCCCACTGCTAGAGAGTCTGGGACTCAGGGAGGAACCTAAGAGAGATATGCATGATAACCAGGATAAGGGAAAGGAGACTAGATTTCCTAATTTGATTGGGAACAGGGGAAGGGGAGTGGAGAGGGAGATGGGAGAAAAAGAGGAGGAGAAGAGGAAGTGACAGGAGGACATGGGTGAACAGGATTGTTGAGTAAGGGTAAGAATAGAGGAGAGAACAATGAGAGATACCATAATAGAAGGAGCCATTATTGGTTGGAGAAGAGATCTTGCACTAGTGAGATTTTCAGAGATTTACAACAAGGATACCAGCTGGCATTAAGGCTACCTTAAATGCCCTCCCCTGATAATGAGATTGATGACTACCTTATATGCCATCCTAGAACCCTCATCTAGTGCCTGACAGAAGCAGAGGCAGACACCCACAGCTAAAAACCGAACTGAACTTCTGGAACCCAGTTGCAATGCAAAGTGATGAGCAAAGGAATCAAGACCCAGCTGGCGAAACCCACAGAGGCAGCTCACCTAAACAAGGGGGAATGCATGGACCCCAGACTGATGATTGAGAGGCCAGCACGGGACTGATCCAGACCTCTGTCCCCAACCTGTGTGTCAGAGAGGAGGCCTCAGAAATCTATGGGATCTTGGAGAGTAGATCAATATTTATTCCTGGCACACAAATGGACTCTGGGAGGCCATTCCACATGGAGGAATGTTTTCTCATCCTGGACACATGGGGGAGGACCTAGGCCCTGCCCGG
The DNA here is from genome assembly GCF_017639785.1 of Mesocricetus auratus. NCBI lineage: Eukaryota > Metazoa > Chordata > Mammalia > Rodentia > Cricetidae > Mesocricetus > Mesocricetus auratus. The sequence goes on from NW_024429192.1 coordinate 44,601,584, forward strand.
GATGATATGACAGACTCTGAAAATCCCTCATGGAAGACCTTATCCTCCCTGGGGAGCAGAAGCAGGATGGAGTTGGGTGGGGGTTTAGGGGGACTGGGGGGTGAAGGGAGGAGGGGAGGGAAAGGGAACTGGAAGAAACATGTATAAAAAGATAAATGAAAAATAATAAAAAATAAAATAAAAGGAAAAAAAACAAAAACCAAACAAAAAAATTCCTTCTTTCTGATAAGGTTGATGAATACCTTGTATGCCATCCTAGAACTTTCATCCAGTGACTGATGAAAGCAGAGACAGATACCCGCAGCTTATCACTGAAGTGAACTCCTGGAACCCAATGACAGAGATGGAGGAGTGATGAGCAAAGGGGCAAGACCGTGCTGGTGAAACCCACAAAGACAGCTGACCAGATAAGGGGGAGCTCTTGAACCCCAGACTGATGGCTGAGAGGCCAACAGGGAACTGATCCAGACTCCATGAATGTAGTTTCAATGAGGAGCCTCAGTTTTTAGCATGGCATATGAATGAACTTTGGGAGCCCATTCCAAGTAGAGGGATGCTTTCTCAGCCTGGACACATGGGGAGGGGCCTAGGTCCTGTCCTGGATGAAATGACAGACTCTGGAGATTCTTCCCCAGGACGGTATAACCCTCCCTGGGGAATGATATGGGGATTGGATGGAGGCCTGGAGGGGTGCTGGTGGAGGGACAAGGGAGGAGGGGTGGGAGAGGGAGCTGGGATTGACATGTGAAATATTCGCGTTTCTAATTGAAATAAAAACATATATTGAGGAAAAAAATCCTTCTTTCAAATAACTCTAGTCTGTGTCAAGTTGATATAAATCTAGGCAGGATACATAAATACATACATACATGCATGCATACATACATACACATGTATGTGTGTGTGTGTGTAAGAGAGAGAGAGAGACAGAGATGGAGAGAAACAGAGAGAGATAGTCCAAGAGAGACAGAAATACAAAGATACATATAGAGGAATAAAGACCTTCAGGAAAATACATGTAGAAGAAAGGGAGATGGAAGGGAAGGGTCAAACTCATCTTCCTGTGATGGATCTATTTCTTTTACAACTATACCATTCCTGTGAAAATGGAATTAACCCATTGTGACTTAATTGTTAGAAAAGTTTCCCTTTTCAAAACTGCTATGGTGAAGGTTATTTCTAATAAATGAGTTTTTAGAAATACTTTGAAAACTTTTTTCATATTAGTATTCCATAGTATAATATTGAAAATCTTGAACTCTTCTTACATTTTATATTTGATATCTATTTTATCAATATAATATTAATTACAACCCAATATAATTAATATCTACCAGTTATTTCAATGTAATTAATAGAATAATATAATTGGTAGCATATACAAATATTGACTACAATTGTTCTTTTAAATGGACACAATGAAAATCAAATCATTTCATTAATAACTTTTACCCACCAATGTTTGTTAAGAACCTTTGTTTTTCTTTGATGTTATTGTTTTTTTGAAATAGAAACTTTTATAGCTCAGGCTGGTATTGAATTAGACAAAAGGATGTGGATTTCCTTAGGGTTTTTTTGCTGAGAAGAGACACCATGGCTACAGTAACTCATAAAGATAACACTTAATTGGGGTGTCTTACTGTGTAAAACGTTCAGTGCACTATCATCATGACAGAGAGCATAACAGTGTGCAAGCAGATGTGACACAGGAAGTTGCTGAGAGTCGTGTATTTTGCAAGCAACAAGAAGCCGACTGAGACAGCTGGCAGTATACTGAGTATAGGAACCCTCAAAGCCTGCCCCCACACTGTAAGTAGCACACTCCCTCCAACATGGTAAAAGCCACTCCAATAAAACCATGCCTCCTAATAGCACTATTCCAGATTAAGGGGCCAATTATATTCAAACTACTACAAGCATTGTTTTGAATATTTATTACTCTGGAGTGCTGGGATTATAGCCATGAGCTAAGGCTATCTTTGCAGTGCAAATGCCACAATGTATTTTGAGATGGTATGTGTGTATGGTAGTGATGGGGTTATTTCTAATGCCTATGTTGTCTTTGGTATGAATATATTTAGATAAGACTGGGAAGAGCTCAGCATATATATATATATGTATATATATGTATATATATATATAAAACACTGGAGTTATTGTTTTTATAATTAGAGTTCAACTTCATTGTTGCAACCAGTATTTATTTATAGTATGTAAATCTCTTCAGAAAGATCCATTCCTTCCTTTAATCAATGGTAGAAAACATTACTAAACAGAAGTAGAAGCTGCACTTGTATGTAAACAAAACACAGCTTCATTACAAATTCATGAACATGGATCACAAATGTTATTTCACTTAAACAGCATATGAATGTGGCTGTTGATTTTCACTTCTGTAAATTAACAGTAGTAAAAAGTAAATTTTAAACACAAAACTAGGTAACAACAAGAAGAACAACAAAGGAAGCAAAGCAGGAGGTATCTGCGCTAGGTAAAGATGAGCAGGTTTTCAGGTGCACATACCCTTTCTGAGGCATGAGAAAATCAAAGGCAGAAGTTTCAATTGTCTTCAAGGTATCAGTCAGTGCAGAGACTGTCTGAAGCACAGTCTACGCAAAGCAACACTGGCCCACAGTTCACATTTGAGAAACAGAAATATAAGGTCTATGCCACAGCTGCCCAATTCAGCAGAAAGCTAACACAAGGACAGTTATTCATTTCAGGTTTTCCTTTGCATGTTGCTAACACCATGTCTTCTTGAGTAACAATGTTTGACCTAGCTGTTATACAAAAGCTCCTAAATCAAGAAAAAGTTATTTGCAGGTTTTGTTAGTTTACAGTTACTTTAGTACAAGTAAATACATACTACTACTTCATAAGTATTACTATTTCATGTTATAGACAACAAACACTCAGTTATGTTACTACCTAGGATCAAGCAGCAGCATCCCTGAGCTATAATCTCGGCAAGTGAGTATTAAAGAAAAATTCTCTATTCCAAATACATGTTGGGCTAATTTCCAATTTTACAGCACTATGCATTTTTTAAATTTAGATTTTAAGTGACATGTAAAAAATAAAAATGGTGTGTTCCCAAGACACTATAATATGCTTGATGAATGGATATACTATTTAATATTTAAATCAAGTTAATCTTCTTCCCACATTTATCACTTTCATTGCATATGTTGAAAACTCTGAAGTCCCTTTTTTGGTATCTTGAAGCTCATGCATGTCACTATTATCTGTAGTCATAAAACTGTGCAACACCACATACTTTCACTTTCACCCTGCCTCTAGCTATCCCCACCAGCCTCTGTTATTACCCTTCTACTACCAGTTTCTATGATATTTGAAATTTCAATTTTCACACAAGTGAGATGGATCATACTTTTGTTCAACATCATATCCTATAGTTGCACTCACATTGATAAAAATAGCAGGATCTCATTATTTTGTCGCTGGATATTATTCTACCATATATGTGTACCACATTTTCTTTAAACATTAACCAATCAAATGATACAGGGCATTTCTTTTTTTTTTTAAATCAAGCATTTAATGAAAACAAATCATAAATTATTTTAAATGACATTGATATACATACATTTTAACATTTATTAAAGATGAACTATTTGCATTTTAATGAGTTAGATGAGATTTTTAAATTTTTAATTAATTTGTTGGTTGTTTATTTATTTAGTTATATTAGGAATCAAACCACTGGGCTACAGCCCCAACCACCAGTTATATCTTTTTATTTCTTTTTTTCCCTCTTCCTCCCCTCCTCCCGCACACCCCCACCATCCCCCACAGCCTCCCACACTATTGCCACTTCCTTCCACATAGGGGATATCTAGAGTCTGTCATTTCACTCAGGGTAGGGTCCAGGCACTCCCCTAAGAGTCCAGGCTGAGAGAGCATCCCTCTTTGTGTTATGGACACACGAAGTCCGTTTGTATGCCAGGGATAAACACTGATCCACTGCCCAGGGCCCCATAGATTGCCCAGGCCTCCTCACTGACTCTCACTTTCGGGGGGTCTGGATCAATCCCATGCTGGTCTCCCAGCTGTCGGTCTGAGGTCCAAGAGCTCTCCCCTGTTCAGATCAGCTATCTCTGCTGGTTTTGCCAGCCCATTTCTTTGCCAATTTGCTCATCGCTCCTCTCTTTCTGTCACTGGGTTCCATGGGTTCAATTCAGTGTTTAACTGTGGGTGTTTGCCTCTGCTTCCATCAGTCACTGAGTGAAGGCTCCAGGATGGTTATAGACATCAAGATCATTATCAGGAATGGGCATTCAAGGTCATTTCAATTTTTTGATGAATCATGAATAAACCATGGTAGTGTTAATTTCTTTTCAATCCCATTGTCTTTGGATATAATTCTAGCAGTTAGATTGTTGGTTTACACTACAGCTGCTGTGGTGTGCATCTAAATATTTTTATGACTAAGCATTTATTTGTAAATTGGAACATATTTTTCTTCATATTTTTTTGCCATTTATCATTCTGCTGTTTAATACCAATGCATATGTTTCAGCAATTTCCCCACTATAATATTTGATATTTCTATCTGTTTTCTAGAATTTCTTTCTGTACTCTGGATATGTTGCAAAATGTTTCTAGTTTAGACTTTTCTTTTTGCACTCTTCAAGTCTCAATGATCAGAAATTCTTAATTTACTATGTGTGCACAGTCCCAGTGAATATATCTACAACACTCCCTACAACCAAGGGTTAAGAAACCTTGTGAAAGAGGGGATAAGATCGTAAGAACCAGAGGACCAAGATATCTGCTACAAAAATATGTCTTCTATAGACGACAGAAAAGTTGCACTCATGAAATATCAATAATATGGTGTTAAATGAGACATGAACAATGACAATACCAGTTGACATCCCAATGAAGATAGAGAAATCCTACAAGGCCCCACCCATGGAAGAGGAGCTATAGGAAATTAATGACTGTGGAGAGGAGAATTAGTCTTTCACAGGTGTGAGCTCCTTAAATGGTTATCAAATATCAAGGGGTCAGTCCTAAAAACACAGACATATAAGCAATACTAAGATAAATATATACAATTATTTCACAAAATCATACTTTTCAGAGCCTCAAGAGTTGTATATTTCTGCTCCATTTTTAACTTATTGGGAATTAACTGAAGACATATTTGTAGAGTGAGTGTGGGAAAAGAAAGTGAAGTTCTCAGTTTAATTTGGCCCAATAGATTTTTTTCTGTAATGATTAGAGACTTTCACTTTCCTCCCAGCTAACAGAACATTTCTTTTATCCTGCTACTAAAAGTTTCTGATTTCACATTGATGTCTTTAATCCATCTAGAATTATTGATTTTCTTTTTTTTAATGCAGTGTGAAGTGGAGACAAAATTTCCATTTTTCGCACCATTATCCAGAACTGTTTATTGTTTGATGCAACTCCTGCCTAATGATCTGGAGTATCATCTTTATTATGCTTTGAGCTTCATGTATTTGTGTCTGTTTCTCTATTTGCTTTATCTACCTCCTAACAACAGGAAAATCCTTCAGCCTCTCTACAATTATACCATACAGAAAGAAATCTGAATATCTGTGGCAGATTAGAGGATTGCATGTTTCCATCCAACAGGAAAGCTCTTCCCCCCTATGAGAACTTGTGCTACTCTCTGATTGCTTTGACCAAACAAATAGGGATATAGAACAAATAGGGATATAGAACCAAACTTTTTCCTGAGCTTGAAGGATCTGGCTGCCTTAGCTGAAAGGTCAGCTGGTAGGGTCTTAATGATGACATGGAGAGAAAGGGCCAAATGAATCCATTCGGCAGCCTGTTCCTGTCAGGGTACAGGTATTACTGTGAAATTGTCTGGGTAGGTAGACCAGTTAGCATTCACCTGAGTCCCAATGTGATATGGATTGGAGTAAAAAAAAAAGAAATATTGTGCCTTCCTTGTGTGTCAGTCTGTGGATAGTGACTTTAGCAAACAGAGACTATAGGGTTCCAGCCTATGGTTGGTCCTTTTTTCCTGTTTGTGTCAACGATTGTGAATTTACCTGCATAAATAAACCCTTCTTATAATTCCTGCAGTCCTATGTGCTTTTGAGTCTGTTGAAGTCAGTAAAGTGACTTTATCCCTTGTAAAACTGTTAAAGAACTCCATAAAGACTCTCTCATTCCTTCCCTATATCATGTTTTCTTCGATGTTTCATGAATGCAGATGAAAGCCCTTTGTTATTGACAGAGACAGGCATAATACAGACACAGAGATGAAGAGATGAAACAAGGGCAAAAGTAGAAAATTCAAAGTTGGACATGTTCTTGGTTTAATTAAGCTAAGAGGAAGAGAGGAAGTAGCTTTAATTTCACCCCCATAGTGACACTGACCCCACTCTAAATTTTAGAGCCCAAAGTTACCTCTAATTTGTTAACTAATACAATGACATTTTAGAAATAATATTCTGAACCTAGTTTGAATGGTAGAGTAATAAGCTTTGGCCAAAATCAAGGAAAGAAACAGACTCAAATACAAAGCTAATGAAAAGTACAGCTGGTGCATTTAGTAGTTTATTCAAATTTGATCTGATTTATAAATGCATTAAAGAGTTCATCTACATATTCTATTCAGTACTAGAGTAACATATAATTAAGCAAAATTGTTTGTAATTGTAGTGCACCTTATCATTGCTTAACGATCTTTTCATTTTTTGTTTAATGTGATTTAAAATATTTCATTCAATAGGAAGGGTCATGATTCTTTTTAAACCTGTCTAAGACAGGCTTTAAAATTATAGGTGTTGGTTATATATAAGCACCACAAATTAGTAAACAACTATTATCTGGTTATCTAATGAAAGGAGGGCAGGCTGAAATAATTTGTGCTGTGACATCGACAAGGCTAAAAGCTGTTAACAGAAAGAATTGCATTTCCCCTTATGGTCTCGTTGTTCTCCATGTGTATTTTCCACAAAATTAAATATGCTAAATAGCACTTTGGCAGGAGGTCAAGAGACTAAATTTTTTACTTCTGGAAGGGGGTAATATTCAAGACTGAATTTTACCCCTGTATAAATTTATTTGTTGAAGCTAAACCACATCATGTTTAGAAAAAGAGATAACTAATTTTATGGAGATTGTTAAATTTAAGTGATTTTTTAAGGGTGAGATGTCAGTCTACCAGAACTGATGTTCATTTAACAAGTAGATGAAATGTCAAGAATATGCACAAGGAAGAATGCCCATATGAGGCACCAGAGTGAGAGCAGCTGTTACTGAGAGACATCTCACCAGGAAGTACTCTGCTACAAACTTGATATAGGACTTCCCACATTCATGTTATGTTTGGTTTGAGGTATTATGTCATAGAAACTTAAGCAACATAATAACTGAGTGGGTGTTAGCAAGACCAGGGAGTTTGTGGTAGGGAAAAGAATAGCAACATGTGCTACAGTGAGCATTCCCAGTGAAGATCATGCTGTCCTTTGCTTTGGGAGTTTGATGACTGTTCCAATAGAAGGCATTGGGATTACAGAGAGAAGAGAGTGGTGCCACCTTGGTGGTTGGAAAATGCACATTGGAGAAGGATGGTGATGAAGATCAGATTTATAATGCAGAGCCAGACATGGAAGATAGGAAGAAAAACTTTGTGTCCCAGTTCACTTTTTCAGTTGGCAAATATCTGCTTTTACAGAGAAAAGAAAACCCATTGTTATCAGATGTTACTCCAAGTTTTTATCAGATAACAGTTTTAATTGAGTTCAGGTAATACCTTAAGAATAGAATAAACTGTTATTTTTCTTGTATTTTGAAAAGCTCTATTCTATTACAATTTTTTCTAGATATATTACTACTCAGGTATCAGAAACTTTGGAGGATATTTTGATATCTGCTAATATCAATATTTTTCATGGTCAATGCCTTTCAACTTAAAATAAATCCCTTCAAGTGGTGATTTCAAAGGAGCTGTAGCTTATTTTAATATATTTTTAAAAATCCAATTTTAATGGAATTACAATTAATTTATTATTAACATTGAATTTAATAATTCTTTTTTCTGTATGCAGAAACATGGTATTATTCTTTATTCAAGTGTTTTATATTTCTTAATCAGTGTAGTGATACATTTTCTTATGTCTATGAAAATTTAAGCTTTATTATTTAGTTAATATATTTAGAATAGCTTGCTTAATATAATGGATACAAATAAATTAATTAATTGTTTAACATTTCTGATTTAATCGCTCAAAATTTGGATTCTTGCCTAAAGGGCTTGAATATTGCTTTATTATAAGCTCAATTTACCAAGACACATTCTGTAACATTATATTATATGAATAAGGACCAGGTTAACATGACTGTCCTAAAATAGTCTAGAATTTTCCCTATGAGGTTTGCTTTTAGAACATTCTCTTTTTCATTTACTATAAATATATTTGCTTTTTTGAAATATTAAAGAATGTTCCATTTATTAAGTATCTTCAAGTTGGTAAGTATACCTAGTACTAATGTTAATACAGTAGAACAAAGGAGAAAGACACAGGATTATTTCACTTAATTGAAAAAAGCATTGAACACACAGCAGTGTATTACTGGAAAAGGTGGGAGAAAGGAAATTTTCAAAGCTTTGTGTTTTAAAGAATGCTACCAAGAAATAAAAATTTAACCTGCACATTGAAAGAAGGTGTTTGTAACTGGAATGTTTGAAAGTAGAATGCTTTGAAAAGATTTACTTTGTTATCTCTCTCTCTCTCTCTCTCTCTCTCTCTGTATGTGTGTGTGTGTGTGTGTGTGTGTGTGTGTGTGTGTGTGTGTGTGTGTGTGTGTGTGTGCGTGTGTGTGTGTGTGTGTGTGTGTGTGTGTGTGTGTGTGTGTGTAGAATGATTCTGGAGCTAGGATTACAGGTAGTGTGGAGCAATCTGATAGGGATGCTGTGAACCTAACTTCCAGTCTTCTAGAAGAGCATCAAGTGCTCTTAATCAGTAAACCCTCTCTTCAGCCAATGCAAAATATTTAATAATTCCTTATAAGTTGACAATAAAAAAAAGATTTAAAGATTTATCTTGACATTTTCCTCAAGAAGATATACCACTTGGTTTATGATCATATTAAAAGTTACTTACGAAACTAGGCAAGAGAGAAATACAATGAAATACTAGAATATACTAACTAGGATGTTGCCAGAGAAACGTGAAGACAAATAATGCTTTGTGAGCCAGAATACACTTATAGAAATTGGAATCCTCCAACACTCCTGGGGAAAGGTAAATTGGTAAGCTCACTTCTTAAAATATCTTGTCATTTTCCAAAAACATTAAGCACAGCATGCCACATGAATCAACAATTTTGTTCTCTTATTTCATATGTAATTCACATACAAATTTAATGTATGTTCACAAAAAATTTTGATGCAAATGCTTACATTAGTAAAATTCAAAAAGCAAAGCAACCATATTGTTTATAGACTGATAAATGAGAAAATAAAATATGATATGTGAATAAAACAGAAATTATTAAAGCAATAGAAAGAATAAAGAACGAAGACTGATACATTCTATAATGTAAACAGATCATGAAAACATTTTGCTAAGAAAGAGAAGCTAGTCCCAAATATCAGATCATATGTGATTTCATGTATGATGCATGTCTAGAATCAACAAACCAAGTAAGACAGAAAATAGATTCACTTTGGATAGCCATGGCACTTAGGGGGAAATATGGACTGACTGTGAACTGACACTGTTTTTCTTTGGATAAGCACTTCTAAAGTTTTAATTACAGTTACACAACTCTGTGGATTATAATAGAAGATAGTGGAGTGACTTTTTATTATTTTCTTGTGTGTGTGTGTGTGTGTGTGTGTGTGTGTGTATGCACGTGCGCATGTGCCCACATACCTGCAGATGCCTATGGAGTCTAGAAGAAGGGATTGGATCCTGTGAGATTGAAATTACAGGAAGCTATAAATCACCCAACATGTCCTCTGGCAAGTCCTTCTAGTCCTCTGCAAGAAATGCAAGAATCACGGAGCCATCTACCAGCCCCTGGTGTGCTTATTTTAACATGGGAAGTTGTAAGTTGTGAGATGTAAAGGTTGTTCTGATAATTTCTGCCCCAGTGTTCCTTTCCTACTTCCTAGATTAACAAAACCTCCTACCAAGGAATCCTTAGGAAAGAGGGTTGCTGTTGCTTTAGTCACGATCAAGCATTTTCATTTACTTTAAGGAATTGCCTTTGCTCTAAACATCAGTTTCAAGAGTAACCATGAAAATATTCTTAAGTTCTTTGTATCCTTCTCTGATTGATTATTTAAATATTTGCTAATGTGTTAGAAAAACTATGTTAACATCTGGCCATGAAAAAGGTAAAATTAAAAGCTAAAACGTTTTCGACAACAATCATCCAATTTACTTGAAAGTAGAAAGTGAACCTGCACATTAGCCACAACCCTATTCCCTTTCATTTGAAAGAAAACAAGGACTCAATATCTACATGTTATATTCCCACTATTGGTTTGACACATTTGCATCATTTACGATAAAATAACTTTGATAAAATTTCAAAATTAGAGGTAGTGAAAATAAAGGAGAAATAATGAAAAGATGTAGAGGGGGAAGGGAGCAAAGAGGTACAGGGGGGTGTGGAAGACAAAATGGTAGCTATCACATTCTCGGTTGTTGAAAATACTAGCACTTTAGGAGCCAGGAATTCATTAGCATCCATTCATAGAACACTGTTCTTGCTTCATTTTGAAATACGATAGCGTGAAGTTGTGGAATAGATTGATCAGTTCATGGCTGGTAATCTACAGCTCTGGCATCAATGTAAATCACAGCTCTTGTTTCACAGGGATTGAGAGACAATGTATTCCCTACAAAGGAAGAATGACCAGGGCCTGGGAACATGGATTCTGCTTACCCCCCCAAAACAAATGGTCCCATCGTGGAAAAGAATATATGAGCTTTCATAGTCACTGAGTCAAAGAAAGTCATAATCAATGCATTTACCAAATACAGAAAGAGCAGAGCAGGATGGCCTCACTTCAGGTTTTAGATGTTAGAAAACTATTCTTAATCTTAGGGATATCTGGAGCTAGAGGACTGCTCAGTTTAATAATACACCCCGGAATCTTTGCCTAGCAGTCATAAACTTATTAGAGCAGATACAAAAATTGGTAGTAAATGGTTCTTAAAAGAGACAAAAGAGAGTGGAAGGTTAATTTTGGGTCTTCATTTGAAGCACTCCATTTCTCTACAATTATAGTGTTCTAGTCAGTCAATCCATTTGCAGGATTTTCAGCTCACTTGTGGCTTCTTCAGAGAAGTTCTCAACATTGGATACTTCTGCCCATGTGTTCCTCCACCTGTTTAGCTTGTGCTAGCTGCAGGACAGATAATTTTTCACTGTCAGGGAGCAAAACACTTCTATCAGAAAAAATAATGTGTCTCTATTTCACGTTAGTTCTCAATATCAAATTATCCTTGGTTTTAGAGAAACTTCATATTCTTAATCTGAGTTATAATTCACTTGTGAAGCTGATCAACTGAATTTGATTAACTTTGAATTTTGTGACTTGATATCTTGAGTTGACCATACAAATCCAGGTAAGTTTTGATTTCTTTCAAAACTTCTTCAGCTAAATTGATATGAAAATAATTCTCTGCTCTCCATGATGTGAGATTCCTCCTTCATGGTGGTGGCAAGTTATCTCATTCCTTCTAGAGATTCATAGAATTTATAGTTTATGTACCTACTCTAGCTTATGCTTAGAAAATAATTTTATCTCAGTGGAGGAAGAATATTTTATGACTGGGTTTTCAAAAGTAGCTTGAAGAAAGTCAGTGACTTTTGTTCACAAGTGGATCAGACGGTAGAAATGAAACCTTCTGGGATGGAGACATGCAGCCATCGCAGTTTTCACATGACCAGTCGTTCTTTGTTATGAATGTTAGTTTGTCCCTAGAAGGGTCTCGGGAATCCAAACCCACAGAGATATAGCTGTCAGAGAAGACACTCTTGATAAAGTAGAGCAGTATGATGCGTATTCCATCTTAGCACCTGCCTGCTTCTCTTGCAGAATACATAGTACCACTGGAGACCTAATTTTCTCATCTGCTGTCAGCTGCTTTATATAACACCATGGTGTAGATGCAGTGGACCACTCAGGTTCAGCATCCAGCAGATATCAGCGTTGCTGAGAAGTGCCTGTTCCATCTGTGTGGCGGTGAAGAGGAGAAGAGAACCTCTGACATCTCTTCTCCATGGGAGTCTCAGAAAAAGAGGTGGGCTGGAGTTTAACTTTGTCAGACCTATGGCCTATCACCAGCTGTGGGATGATTGCTCTAAGAGTGGCCCCCTTTTTGGCTCCTCCGGGCAGTCATCCTGTTGCCCTCCTCTAATTAATGCTCTGGTGAGCCATGGGGTATTTTGCTGAGCAGGCTTGCACAACACATGTTTCTTTGGAGGATGGAAGGCTGATGTGCAGGATTTAAAATCTGTTCTGACAAGCTTTGGGTTTGTACCTTTTATCTTATTTTCTATCCTCTCCCCCTTCCTATAATTTTGGAAAAGAGAATAGGAGTTACGAGTGTGACTGGGTTCATGTACATTCAGGTTTGTTATGTTACTTAAACATTGCTATAAGTCGAAATGAACTTCTATATAATGACCATGATTAAAGACACCCTTTGGTTTTAGTCTTCAACTGACTTGAACAGCCTATGATTTTTCTTGGCCTTTATCTCATTGTTAGCAATTTCCTGCTGTCACCAGCTCACACCCTTCTTAATGCTATACACCCTAACTTGCTGAAAACCAGCGCTTTTTAATCTTTTGTTTTCATAGTTTGTAAAATGCACCAGCTTCTCCTGCTTGGTTTATTTATTCATTTATATTGATTGATTGATTTTGATTTTATTATTAATTAATTTATTTTCTTTTTATTTATTCTATTCATATTTTACATCATGTACCTGCAAGGGCAGAGGGAAGATTGATTGATTTTGAGAAGCACTCTCATTTATCCCAGGGTTACTCCAAATTTATTATGCATGCTCTGTAGCCTAGAATGTCTTTAAGCTTCTAATCCTCCTGCCTCTACCTTCCAAGTGCTGAGCTGACAGGTGTGTACCATTATATTCAGTATTATTGGGAATGGAACCCAGGGCTTCAAGGATGCTTGTCAAGCAACTCTACCAGTTGAGGTACAGTCTAGCCCCTTAATTGTTTGCCTTTAACTAGAGATACGACATCACAAAGTTTTAGCATACTGTCCTTCTAACCTTCCACCCATTTTAACCTCTTATGAATTGTCTCCTTATTTTGAGCTCTAGCTTTTCGTTGCATTTTATACCCACTCCTAACTGGTGGTTACTAACTCTTCCTATATTAAAAAAAAACATGTTAGCACCATCCCTTCCCAATGTCTGGCTTTGATTGCTTTCCCCAAACACATACAAAAATTTGTCTGACTCTATCCTTACTCATTTTTTGAACTATCCAGCGGTTTATAGTAAAATGGTTTTGTATAACATATTTAGTTTAGATATTTGCCTCAAATGATTGGCTAACCTCAAAGCTTTGTATTTTTTAATTTTAAATGTAAACTTTCATATTCATCTCTTTAAAGGGTTCTGTAGGTATTAGATTTCATTTAGCAAATATTATTCATAAAACTCATTTGGTTTTTTCATGTGTTTTACTGAAATTTTACTTTATTTACATAACCATTATGTAAAGCAGTGTTCAACTTAATGTTGCTTTTCAACAAGCCTCTCCCAAGAACCATCTCATTTCATCTGCTGGTGTCTGTATCCACAGCAAAGCTCTTGCTACTGCTTCTCACATGCTGATGAAAGTTGTGCCAGCTATCTTCACATCTGTGACTTTGGCTCGTCTCAAATATAAGTATTAAACATTAGATTCTGAAGCTATGTGATCTGGAGACTACACTGTTGTTTGTTCAGTGCTTTAGTACATACTGGAGTGAGTAATTTGTTGTTGTTGGTTGTGGTGGGGTGTGTGTGTGTATGTGTGTGTGTGTGTGTGTGAGAGAGAGAGAGAGAGAGAGAGAGAGAGAGAGAGAGAGAGAGAGAGAGAGAGAGAGAGAGAGAGAGAGAGAGAGAATTTATGTGTGTTTGCATAGGGGCCACAGGTTGACATCAGTTGTCTTCCTCTGTTTTTCTCCACATTATCATTTGAACCATGATCACTTATTGAACCTGAAGCTTGATGTTTGGACTAAACAATGCATCAAGTCCCAATGATGGGACTGCAACTGCCTGCTGCCACAAGTGGATTTTTATGTGGATGCTGGATGTCATGCCTATATAACAAGTTCTTTACCTACTGAGTCATTCCCCTGCCCCTACATCAAATATTTTTTGTGTTTTAAAACCAAGTCAACTTTACATATTTTATCATGTTTACATATTATAACTACGAGTCCATAAGAGGCTAAAATGGCCAAGAGACACTTAAGAAAGTGCTCAACATCCTTAGCCATCAGGGAAATGCAAATCTAAACAACTTTGAGATACCATCTTACTCCTGTCAGAATGGCTAAAATCAAAAACACCAATGACAATTTATGCTGGAGAGGATGTGGAGAGAGGGGAACACTCCTCCACTGCTGGTGGGAGTGCCAACTCATACAGCCACTTTGGAAATCAGTATGGAAATTCCTCAGGAAAATGGGAATCAATCTACCACAAGACTCAGCAATTCCACTCTTAGGCATATATCCAAAAGAGGCAAATTCATACAACAAGGGCATCTGTTCCACTATTTTCATAGCAGCATTATTTGTAATAGCCAGAAACTGGAAGCAACCTAGATGCCCCTCAACTAAAGAGTGGATAGAGAAAATGTGGTACATTTACACAATGGAGTATTACTCAGAAGAAAAAAATAATGGAATCTTGAAATTCGCAGGTAAATGGATAGCACTGGAAGAAACCATCCTGAGTGAGGTAACCCAGTCACAAAAAGACAAACATAGTATGTACTCACTCATATATGGATTTTAGACATGGATGAGGATAGTGCCAGTCTGCACTTCCACTGACAGCAAGTCTGGGAAACAGGAAAGAACCTAAAAGATATCCATGGTACCCAAGAGAAGAGGAATGAGGCAAGATCCTCTGAACAGATGGGGAACCAGGAAAGGGGTGGAGGGGGAGTGGGAGCTGGGAAGGAGAGAGGGGGAGAAGAGGAAGAGAGAGTAGGACATGGGGGAACAGGAAGGTTGAGTGGGTTGGGTAGAATAGGGGGAAGAGGGAATCATAGGTTAGAAGACAGATCAGGCACCAGTGTGACCTCTAGTGATCTAAAGGGATGACACCAATTGGCAAGCTAAGCAATAGTGGAGAGACCACCTCGAATGCCCATTCCTGATAATGAACTTGATGTCTATAACCATCCTGGAGCCTTCATCCAGTAACTGATGGAAGCAGAGGCAAACACCCATAGTTAAACACTGAATTGAACCCAAGGAACCCAGTGACAGAGAGAGAGGAGCGAAGAGCAAATTGGCAAAGAATGGGCTGGCAAAACCAGCAGAGACAGCTGATCTGAACAGGGGAGAGCTCTTGGACCCCAGAACGACAGCTGGGAGGCCAGCATGGGACTAATCCAGACACCCCGAAAGTGAGAGTTAGTGAGGAGGCCTGGGCAACCTATGGGGCCCTGAGCAGTGGATCAGTGTTTATCCCTGGCATACAAACAGACATCGTGTGTCCATAACACAAAGAAGGATGCTCTCTCAGCCTGGACTCTTAGGGGAGTGCCTAGACCCTACCCTGAGTGAAATGACAGACTCTAGATATCCCCTATGTGGAAGGAATTGGCAATAGGGTGGGAGGCTGGGGGGGTGTTGGGGGGGAGTGCGGAAGAGGGGAGGAAGAGGGAACTGGGATTGACATGTAAAACAAGCTATTTAAAATTAAAATAATAAAAAATCTTAAAAATTAGGGTGAATATAAAAAAAAAAGAATTAAACTTCATGTATCTATTTTACCATGCCATTTTAAATTGTCTAGTAGGATGGTAGACCCATCTGTGATCCTAAACTGATACTATGCCAGATGCTTGTTTTCTTAGTTAATTTTTGTTTTGTTTCTGCTTAATTTCTAATGTGAATTTAACCTTGTTTTCCTCTGCTAATATTTTTAATAATACTGGCATAACAGGAACTCAAATTTTTGAATACGTGAACAAATGCACTCAAACCCAATCCACATATTCAGAGTAAGCATAATTGATGCTGTTCAACAAATTAGCAAAGTGAATTTTGCACTTATGGGTGAGTTTCTAGAGTTTAATTGCATCAGGAAAAGAGCAAGTAAATTGTCTTAGAAATAAAAGTATCCTTTCTCATCTATAACGGTATCAGCTTTCATTGTCATTGGGTTCACAGAAGAACCACAGTCACATTTAATCTCCCAGTGTTTTAAGTTTGTGCTTTCTTTGGATCAGCTTCCCAAGTGGCAAGTGTCATGCTGGTCTTAAAGCTACAGCAGTCCTCTTTGTGGAATTGTCTTTTAGTATGTAGTTAGTATCCCTCATTTTACTTCAGGGAATAAGTCAGGCTTAATGAGAAATCATTGCTTTTTACCTGCAATTTTATTTCTTGAGCATAATGCTGAATGCAAAGTGCATCTTGATCAAGACATTTATTTCAAGTGATACTTGGATTGGTGATTTCATTTTATACATATCCCCAAGTGTATTAAGTATGTCAGTTTAAATCTCACTCACATCTTTATTAGTTTTACTCATCTCTTTTTGTCATTTTTAAATGTTTATCTTAAGGTGGGAAATACTGGTGAGAGGATGTCTGTCACACCTTATATGTAACTACAGAGTTAATTTTATTTTTACAATACTAAAAACCAATAGAAGATGGGAAGACTTGGGAACTGTCTGAAAACATCTGTGATGCTGTTTGGAAAATTGATTCAAATTGAGGTTTCATTTTTGTTCTTCTAGGAAAATACCTTATTCCAAATTCCATTTTTCCTTATCATTAACTTTTGTTGACTCACCTCACAATGGTATTGTTAATTTATGTCACTGTTATCTGTTTCCCCCAATTTTATGTAATCTATATATGGAATTATGGCCTGCCTCAATAAACTGAATTTGTTTCTTTTTGAACTTCGGATTTGAGGCCATTTAGTATGTTATTTAGTCAAACCTAAATAATTTCCAACTTTAAGATTCACTCATATATTCTTACTCATCTCTCCATCTTTATATGACCACATTTTTCACTTGCAATATTATCACTCCATGAGTCAGTTCATATTTGTTGGCTGGTTTATATTATTAATCTAATTTACACTTCTAGCCCACTACTGCATATTATAGTCTACTTTTATAATTGAGGAAAGGTTATGTTCAGGGTGGTTGCAAAGCTTTCCTTAGATAAGGCTGTTTGATTTTGCTGTCTGATTCCAAATTCTCCTTCTCCTACTCCTTGTACTTTCAAATGCATATATGTATGGTGTGTATGTGTGTGTGTGTGTGTGTGTTTAAGTGTTGGACACTACTTCTTGCTAAAAAATTTGACCTTCTGTTGCTATGTGTTAAGTGAAATATAAATATTTCTAAAATACTGACTTTCTTCAGTAACTTCAGGCTTCTGTTTTGCTTTGCTGAATTGTTAATTATGGTGAACACAATCTCATGGTACTTAGGTGTGTATGTTATCTAGGAAATAAACTATCTATAATCAGAACATTAGCTATCATTAGAAAAATCTAATTAGGAAGAACTGATGCTGTTTAAATAAAACCTGAATTCAGAAGTTACTTTGATTTACACAAGTAGTTGGCCTGTGAGCAAAATAACTTGATGTGAGTATTTC
Source organism: Mesocricetus auratus (assembly GCF_017639785.1). NCBI lineage: Eukaryota > Metazoa > Chordata > Mammalia > Rodentia > Cricetidae > Mesocricetus > Mesocricetus auratus. Next base: position 44,619,441 of record NW_024429192.1, read on the forward strand.
ATAACATAGGACATTGCCAGGGTCTATGTGAATACAATCTCGAATTATTAAACTCTCTATAGAGATGCATACCGGAGACGTCCCACATGGTATCTTTCTGACTTCTGAAAGAACACAGATTATTTCAGCTCTAATTGGGTAAATTGTTGATAGTCCAATAGCAACTCAACCCATTTCCTGAGAAAAAGTTTTGGTCAGTGACAAAACAAATCCTAGATACTGTTCTGAGCAGGGCAACTGAGAAGTACTTAGTTTTCTGGAATAGTTTGTATGAATGTGAAATATACGGTCATAGCATGAGTGGGTATTTTGCTTCTTAACAATATCTTGGCTCCTTGGGATCTTTGAAAGTAGATTCTACCGTAAAAGAGAAGGCTTGAGAGCCTTGGGTGCCATGCCAATGACTACTCAGAAAGTAAATACAGAACAATTATTCTTACCCTAAATGGTGTTTCCTATGTATTCATAAATTAGTCTCAACAAAATAAAACGAGAGCCTTATAAAACTTGTCCCCCTTGTTTGAGGGATCAATGTGAATCTTTTCAGTTCTGCCTCAGATTCAGGAAACTGTTAAACTTTTGGAATTTTTGATTGAAGATTACAATACTGAGATGTTTTGACATAAGACTTTGATAGTAAAAATGCATGTATCTTGAACTGTCTGTGTGTGTGTGTGTGTCTGTGCTATGTGTTGTGTATGATGTATTTTGACTTCTTTTAAAACCAGTCAGAAAATATTAGACCTTTTGAGTGCATGCCAAGAATAAAGTAATCTTAGCTAAAATAAATAGCCTTTCTCTTTCCAGAAATTTAAGGCAAGTGTCTAAAAACAAGGTTTACAATATAAATGATTTTGTTCTACCAGAATTACAGCACAATTATGTGAAGACCATATTGTATTTTATACTGCCCTGTCTGGACTTTCTACTATTTTCAGCCTTTGGAAGATTTTACTGCACTGAACTTAGGATAGAGGTCACAGTTTACACATCTAAGAAATAAATACAAAAGCAATAATCATAAACAGGATCTGAGGTCAGCTACATTCTGCAGAGTAACACATCAAATGCCTTGCCACCACTTTAGGTGTGCTAATCCACTATCAAACCTATCAAAGATTCAGTTAAATCAGGAACTCAGTAATGTAGAGTAGATGGTTATAAAAATTGTTTCAGTTGCAGGATACTAGAATTTTCTATATTTTCTAGTCTTTGCAATGGATGGAAATTAAAAAAATGAACTCGTATAGTTAGTGTTACCTATTTGTACTTGAATATAAACGTTTGGTTTAAAAGTGCAACTGTTTATAATTTTCAGGTAAAATATACTCCAAAGACATGGCTAGCATTACTGTAGACATAAAAAATGCCACTTTAAAGAGTCTAACTCAGACTGGCCTCCAATGTAGCCATGGCTGGTTTTGGACTCCTGATACTTTTGCCCCATTTCCAGGGAATCAGGTGTGACTCAACTTTTAGGGAATTATTTATCTCTTGTTTTATAATTTCTATAATTGTGGCATAAATTTTAATTTCCCAACAGCCTATTTGTGAAACTTGTTCCAATAGTCTATAAATTGATTCAAAGTATTTAATGACAAAGACATCTGTTACCTGTGTTCCAACCCTTGTTTGTTATCTTGTATTATTACTTTTATGGAGTTAATAGGGAAGTTGAAATATTTTCAGGTTATACTCAAAACAAGTTAACAATTCTACCACTCTAATGCAACATGATGTTTATTGCCCATATATCCAAATACATGTAAGTGAATTAACTGTCAAATAATTGAATTATATAAATATAACATGTAAACTGAATATGTACATGTACACACATACACATATATACACACATGTACACGAACACAGTATATACTTAAGTTGTTAAAGGATAATGAATGACACCCAAATTATCACTCTCACCTACATTCAATACTGTCTTAAGGATCATAATTACCTTCTGTTTGCACCTATTAACATTTTTTATATCAGGATCTATTGGGGATTTACAAAATTTTAAAATTAATTCTTTATATGCCCCTTTTATCTCTAGTTGTGCATTTTTCTCATTAAAATCAACTGTAAATTATTGTGTAGCCATTGTGACTTAAGTTTTCAGGACACATTTATCCTATTTATTTATTTTCATTTCTTTTTGTCCTTATGTACATTGCTCTCCTAATGTTTGGGAATTATCTACTTATCTTAGTCTGTTTGTGACACTTCAGAATGTACTACTGACTGAGTGAGTTCCAAATGCAAGAATTTGTTCCTCATGCTGCTGACATCTGGGAACACTGACCGAATTACTATCTGCAGAGGGCCTTGCTGTAATCAGCAATGGTCAAGAAAAAACAAATGCATATGCACACCAAAATGCTGATATCAGGTGGCCTGTACTCTCTGATGGAGAAATCTCAGAATGCTGCTGATTGTATACAGTTGAACCAGAAGGCAGGGTTACTGCATACAGTTTAATCAAGGAGGTAGGATTTATGGTATGTGTTTAGCTAATCTTAGCAGGAGAAGTCTCTCTTGGAAACAATTTTCAGATGGCAAACATCCAGAGGGAGAAAGATACAATGGGTATTTTTTGCCAGCACTATCAACATCCACACTTGGACCACCAAGAATACTTTGCCATTTCTGTAAGCTTCACCTGGGGAAAGCTTTGACAATTCTATTGGGTTAACACTATGGAGTCCCTAACATGGCAGTAGCTATGTCAACACACACTATTCACTAAGGATTTCTTCTGTTATATATAAGCCTTTATTCCAGGCTCATAGGTAGTATCTTCTTCAGCATCATCATACGACAAAAAAGGATAAGATAACTCTCTGTGTCCTCTTTCATAATGACACCAATCTGACTCAGGAGGTTGCCCCCCTTTTAAGAAGGTCACTTTGGTCCCAAGATGAACTTTGAGAAGATACAAACTTTCAAATTTTACTGGTACTGCATTTTTATGCTTTTAGTAGTTACTCTAGAAATTTCAACAATCTACTTGACCTTGCATTCATTAGAAATGGCTCATTTATATGTATTGTATCATTACCTCCACAGAAAGAGTCTTGTTTGTGGCTGTTTCATGGATCAAAAAAGTATAGTTTTCAATTGTCATCCAAAGAAATAGCACCAATTTATTTTGCAAATGACAGTGTACACAATTTCCTATGGTCTTTCATTCTCTATGTACTGTATGACTTCTTTACCTGTACCTATCCAGACTCGATTGTGGAAAGATATTCTTTAGCACTGATAATTTCTACTTTTTCCTAACTACAATCTTTATGTATAATTTATTTTTTCCAACTAGGCTATTTATTTACCAAATTTCATGTAGTACTAATAAAGCAGTTATTTGAAACTAGTGGGTTTTTTTCTGTCTATGTAACAGATGTGAGTTTGGTTTTAATTTATCCTGAAAATGTCCTACGTCACTCTGATATTTGTATTTTAGAATGTGTCACTTAAATGAATAGTAAGTGTTTTTCTCTCTTCTAGATTAGTGTAATATTATACTCACATTTCAGTGTCTACTTAGTAGGATGTTCATGTGTTGTGAATTTCTAAATGCTGGATGTAGCATAATTAGCCACTGCAAACCATGCCAAGCCAATTTCATCATTTTTCAAGGATGGCATGCAAAGGAAAGACAGTGATTTTTTTGTCAATTTCTTTTACTTAACCAAATCCATTTACCAATGTTTATTTGTCTATTATCTATATCCACCTATCTGTTTATTCATATTCCAATCTTTCTCTCACTTATTCATCAACTACTGCACAAGAATTAAAATGGTATTGCTGAAAAAGAAGAAGGAACCAGTAGGAGGGAAGAAAAGGAGATAAGATAACTTGGTGTAGGAGTTGAATATCAGGAAAATATATGATATCCATACATGCAAATATCACTATGAACAATAAATAAATGTTAGTAATATTTCATAATAGGCAGAAAGAGTATTCACAGTTCAGTATTGATCTGTTTACTAGGAGGACATTTATGCTTTGAGTAACACCTTTCAACTTTCACTCAGCGGTGCATTGTCTAATATAAGATGCTGTCAATTAGTGGCATGGCTTTTCAAAATGAAGCATAAGGTAGTAGCTATCATATGCTAAAGTTCTCAAATATGTATATGAAATGATGAATAAGATTTTCTCAATATGGTAAAACAAAATGCCTCTAATATTTTTTAATGATTTACTAAATTTTTTTTCAAGGCAAGGTTTCTCTGTATTGTTTTGGAGGCTGGCCTAGAACTCACAGAGATCTGCCTGCCTCTGCCTCTTGAGTGATGGGATTAAAGGCCTGCGCTAACCAACGCCGGTGATTTACTTAACTTTTTAAGTGACTATATGAACTGGGCAATGGTGGCACATGGCTTTAATATCAAAACTTGGATAACGAAGTTGGGTGGATCTCTGAATTTGAGGCCAGAATGGTCTATAGAGTGAGTTCCAGTCCAGCCAGGGATACACACAGAAACCCTGTAGCATGAGTTTTAATTAATCTTAATAATAAAAACCCAGAATCAGCTATAGGGGTAAATTCTAAAAGATCAGAGAGACAAAGTAGCAAGACACTGACACTTCTTCCCTTGTCAACTCCTCAGACTGAAAGGGGGTGAGCTCCTGTCTCTAAAAATCCTCAAACTGAATGGCCAAGAAATCCTATCTACACCTATTTTATATTCTTATCGCTACCTCCCTAGTGTTGGGATTAAAGGCGTGTGCCTCCCAAGTGCTGGGATCAAAGGTGTGTGCCACCAATGCCTGTCCTCTATAGTTAAATAGTGGCTAGCTCCATCCTCTGATTTTCAGGCAAGTTTTATTTGGTAAAGCATAAACAAAATATCACCACCAAACTCTATCTTGAATATTGCCCCCAAAAGTAGCTATATGAAATAATACTTTGAACATTATTGATAATTAGCTTATCCTATCTTGTCACAAATGGAACATCCTAATTTTTATTGGCATAAACAGATGATTATGTGAATTTTTATTATACAAATGTACAGAATTTTAATCTCTGAAGTGTCTTAATTGTCTAACATTTTAGTTAAAGAAAAATTGAATTACTTGAGGATGATATTCTGAAATTTTTCAATTAAATAGCTCCTGTAATTTACTGAGTCAAATTAGTGCTTATCATATGTACATTGATATAGGTCCATATACTAGCGCATGAACAACCTATCAGAGGTCGCACTGGTGCACAAAACTTGCATTCTTTCCCATCAACTATGAATACCTCCCCACTGTAGGTGTGACCTCATGAGCTCTTTCTTCATTTATCCAGCATAGTTGGCTAGTACGATCCTATTTAGGACTTTTACAGAAAACCATATTGCTGTAAGTTATTGTGTCATGTCCAAAAGGTAGTGTTTTGTTGCAGACCTCCTCAACCTCTTAGGATCTTCTTTTCATTGGCTTCCACCATGTTCCCTGAGGATTTGAAATATCATAATTTTAACATGGAGGATTAGATTTAAAATTTTTTGTGTAGACAAGGCAGGCTTCTATTTATAACTCACAGTTTTCTTGCCGTGTTCTCCTGGGTGTTGAGGTTACAACTATTCAAAGTCACTATGCTTGGCTGTGCATATCAATTTGTCAGCTGAACAAATAATACTTCTGTTGGTTACTGGCCAAGGGTCTAAACAGTGTAATTTTCTCTACTTTCAATGACATATTTTAGTACACGATCATAGCCATGCCCTTCCCAATATTCATTCATGCTTTGTTAAGACTATAGCACCAGTTACCCTTGGAGCAAGCATTCCATTCCACAGCTCAGTCCACATGTAGCAGGAGGTTTGATCCAAGCCTGGACTTTCTGAAAAGCTAGTGGACAGGTCAAGCTTACTCACAGTGCTTTTAATGTCAGTTCAATAACAATTGGTTAAGAAGTCACTTTGTGATCAAAGAGTTTCCTGGATAATGAGGAGAAATGGACTCCCTTATTTCCTCCATGATGAATTTTTAAGAGGATAATCTTGTTGTTACCAATGTAACAGCAAGCAGCCTGGGAATGCAGTCTCTCAATAAAATGTAAGAAATTGATTTTTGAAACTGAATTAATCTTGTATCAGTGATTCTTGTGTCTGACAGCACCTGTCTGCAGTGCTGAATGTAGAGCGAAAGAGTGGAGAATTTAGTCAGAATCAGGGAAGGTAGAAAGAAGTAGCTGGCAGTGGGCTGGTTGTATCAAGTTCCTGAGGGAATTGTAGGAGAATCCTGCATATTTACTGCTGTTTGGACACTGTCTCCTTCTGCCTTCCCTCAGTGTCAGATTCTTACAAGCAAATCGCTTATGATTTTTTAACATGGAAGCTTAGCTAGAATGACTATCTTTGGCCCTATTTTAAAATGTCATGAATGAAGGTCTGCCACAGAGGAAATGGGTAGGAAATCCACAGGGATAAACCTAACTAATAATCTAGGCAGTTTTGGAGAGGATGCCTTTGACGCCCTTCCTCTATAATGAGATTGATGACTACCTTGGTTGCCATTCCTAGAGCCTTGACCCAGTAGCTGATTGAAGCAGAAACAGGGACTCACAGCTGAGCACTGAGCCATACTCCCGAATCGGCTGCTGAGAGGGAGGCAAGATGGGCAAATGAATCAAGACAGAACTGGAGATACCTGCAGAAACAGTTGACCTGACCTAATGAGAGCACGCAGACCCTAGTTGTAAAGTGGGGGAACCAGCATTGGACCAATCCAAGCCCTCTGAATATGGGTACCAGCTAGGAAGTGAAAGCAGTCTATGGAACCTCTAACAGCGAAATCAGGGCTTATCCCGAGGTCACAAATGGACTTTGGGAGCCCATTCCCTATGGAGGGATACTACTGCAGTCCAGATATGGAAAGGAGGGCTTGGGTCCTCCCCCAAATGATGTGACGAACTTTGATGATCCCTCGTGGAGGGTCTCACTATCCCTGGGGAGTGGGTTATGGGTGGACTGGGGGGGGTCAGTGGGAAGCATGAGAGGATGGGAGGGCAAGGTAATGGGGGGATGGATATGTAAATAAGAGTGTTTCTAAAAAGAAAAAAATGTCATGAATGAAGTAACAGATATGGGAAATAAAGATCTTGACCACATTCTGACGACCACCGCTGAAGAAGATGATCAATCAGTCTTTGAAGACACTTTTTTAGTTACTTTTTTATTTTAAGCACTTTGGTTGTGATAATACTGTGTGATTTTCACAATGAATAACCTGAATCTGGAGTCAGTCTGAACACACTTAAATGCTGACCCCACATTTTTTTTTATTGTATGGACCTGTAAAAGATTTGTTTTAAATCTTCTTATCACCTCACACTATAAAATAATGAATATTGCTTTATATAACTGTTGTGATAATTTAAAAAGATACACATGCTTCTATTGTGTGGAACAATTTGAGGAGTATTGGTATTGGCTCATCTTTGAATTTCTGGTGGAATTCTGCAATGAAACCATCTACCCCGAGCTTTTTTTGGTTGGCAGTCTTTTGATGACTGATTCTGTTTCATTAGGGATTATAGGTCTATTTAAATTATTTATCTGTTTTTGATTTGATTTTAGTAAGTGATATCTATCGAGAAAATTGTCCTTTCCTTTAAGTTTTCCAATTTTGTGGGGTACAGGCTTTCAAAATATGATCTGATGATTCTTTGGGTTTCCCCAGTGTCTGTTGTTAAGGCCCCGTTTTCACTCTGTTAGCATGTATGTTCTCCCTCTCTACTAGTTTAGTTAAAGGTTTGTCTATCTTGCTAATTTTCTCGAAGAAGCAACTTGTTGTTTCATTGATTCTTTGTATTGTTTTTTTTTGTTTCTACTTTATTGATTTCAGCCCTTTATTTGATTATTTCATGGCATCTACTCCTCCTGGGTGCGTTTCCTTCTTTCTGTTCTAGAACTTTCAGTTGTGCTGTTAATTCTATATTGTGACTATTCTCCATTTTCTTCAGTGGGCACTTAGGGCCATGAACTTTCTTCTTAGCATTGCTTTCAAAGTATCCCATAAGTTTGGGTACGTTGTGCCTTCATTTTCATTGAGTTCTAGGAAGTCTTTAACTTTTTATTTCTTCCTTGACCAGGAGTGATGCAACTGAACATTGTTTAATTTCCATGAGTTTGTAGGGTTTCTGCAATTTGTGTTGTTGTTGAATTCTAACTTTGAAGCATCGTGGTCCAATAAGATATAGGGGGTTATTCCAATCTTTTTGTATTTGTTGAGGTTTGCTTTGTTGCCGTGTATGTGGTCAATTTTAGAGAAGGTTCTATGTGGTGTTGAAAAGTTTTATTCTTTTGGGTTTGGAGGGACTATTCTATAGATGTCTTTTAAAACCAACTGGGTCATAACTTCTGTTTGTTCCTTTCTTTCTTTGTTAAGTTTCTCTCATTTAGTCCTGTCCAGTGGTGAGAGTGGGGTGTTGAAGTCTCCCACTATAAGTGTGTGAGGTTTTATGTGCGATATAAGTTTTAGTAATGTTTCTTTTATGAATGTGGGTGCCTTTGTATTTGGGGCATAGATGTTCAGGATTGAGACTTCATCTTGATTCCTGTGATGAATGTGAGATTACCTTCTTCATCTCTTTTGATTAATTTTAGTTTCAAGCCTAATTTGTTAGATATTAGGATATCTAGACCAGCTTGTTTCTTAGGTCCGTCTGATTGGAAAATCTATTCCCACGCCTTTACTCTGAAGTAATCTGCCTTTGAAGTTGAGATGTATGCAGAAGAAAGATGGATTCTGTCTTCATAACCACACTGTTATCCTGTGTCTTTTTTATAAGTGAGTTACAACCATTGATAATTAGGGATATTAATAACCATTGATTGTTGATTCTTGTTTGTTTTAGATTTGTTTTTGGTGGTGGTAGGGTGTGTGGATTTCCCTTTCTCTCTTTCTTTCTTTTAATTTGACTTTTGGTAAAATGGGTTTATCTATTGCCTTTGTTTTCGTGAGTGTAGTTAACTTCCTTGGGTTGGAATTTTCCTTCCAGCACTTTCTGTAAGGCTGGATATGTGGATTTGTATTGTTTAAATTTGATTTTGTCATGAAATATATTGTTTTCTCCATCTATAGCTATTGAAAGCTTTTTTGGGTATAGTAGTCTGGCATCCGTGGTCTCTTAGATGATTAAATAGAGCTATGAGATATAGTAATTTGCTCATGACATGCAAGAGTCAGAGCAAGAAAAAGAGAATTTAATTTTACTTCTAGTTAACTAAATTAATGACTTCCCTTCATTTTTACTCTGTGGCAAAGGAACCAAGTATGACTCTGTATGGTCTCCTCTTATTCTTTCTCAAACCTGGCTGTCCTGTCTTCAACTCACTGCATGCCCAAAGGTTTTTTACTCTAGGCCAAAAGGTCCAACGAACTAGTATAAACTATATGTAAATTTAGAGCACTGAGATTCAGATTCCCTTAAACTTCCTTCAACAAAATTCTTCCAAATTTACATTCAATTTAATCAAAGCCCAGATAAACATCTTATTTAAAGCAATGTTTTTGTAATACTCGTATCCAAAATTAATTATCCATTTACCTGTATGTATTTCCTATGGATTTTAAGTTTTCTAAGTTATAGTTTTATGTATCTCAAGAATCCATGTGGGATATTAATTTAAAATTAAGTGGAAAATAATACCCACCTCTTTGCTTTCATATATAAATTGATTTTTAACATTCTATATCAAACTGCAAACTTTTAGAAGGTGAATTTTTTATGTGTAATACCTCTCTGTGCTAAATATATCTAGTTTCTGTCAAGTGGCCACTTAAACAGGAAGCATTATTGACTTAGTAAGTAGTTCAACGTTGGAACTCATTCTAGGAGTGTCCAAATTATGCACTGGAACTGTCTTTTTCATTTGCTAACTCAGGGCACTGCAGATTATGAAGATAATGCATTCTTTTTGAATGTAGTTTTTCTCATTTTTAAACTATTACAGATAATGTATTTTTCATTCTAGAATAATGTAAATTATAGATTATCATGATGGATGTGGAGAATTCACTAAAGATTATTTGGAACCTGAAATGTAGGGCGAATAAACATATATGATACCAAATCGCATATTGCTAGCAATGGACTTGGGACTGTGAGATTTGCCCCAGGAATGCCATGTAATGGCAACATGCAGAGTTTAAGAGTGAGAACTGAGCCGGGTGGTGGTGGCACATGCCTTTAATCCCAGCACTCGGGAAGCAGAGGCAGGCGAATCTCTGTGTATTTGAGGCCGGGCTGGTCCCACAGCCTCCAAAACAATACAGAGAAACCCTGTCTCATAAAACCAAAAAGTAAAAAAAAATAAAGAGTGATAACTGAGGAGCTGGCATTCAGTCCCATGGCCTTGGCTATTTGGATGCATCCTCAGTGACAGTAAAAACTGTCACCTTTTAAGTAGTATTGTAAAAATATATTTTACTCGATACTTTTAATCACATTTCATAATATTGTAGTTATATTGCACAATATTTAAAAATGGTACCATAAATATACCACTTTGAAAAAAATTACCAAAAGTATTAGAGTTGTGAGAGATTATCTCAGACATTTTTATAAGCCATGTAATTTTAGGAAGCTGTGATTATAGAAAACAGACTTGTCACCTTACTCCATGAGAACAGGACCTACAACAAAGCTAGAATATAAGTAAAATATTGAAGAAAGTATTGAGAAGTTGGAATCCTTGTGAACTGTTACAAACTAAAATAGTGAAGTTGGCATAGAAACAATTTGCTGATTCCTTAAGAGATTGAACATAGAATTATAGTAGGATATAAAGCCGCACACCAAAGAGATATTTGGCACACATATTCATTGTGTTATTCATAGAAATCAAAATATAGACAAAAATACATGTTTTCATCTCTAGAACAAAATAGTGTAGGAAATATACAGTACAACTATTATTCATCTTTATGAAAGAAGAAAAATGTGAAATAAAGCAGTCATGAAAGGACACATGTGAGCTGGAGAGAACACAAAAACTTTTAGAAAAAAAAAGAAATGGTGCCCTACAACGGGGGCTGTATGCCTGTTAGAAATACATAAGTTGTTAACTAATGGGTGTAAAATTTCAAACTCATAATTGAAAAAGTCTTGGATACATAACTGAAGTAAGGATTTAGAATAGTTATGTTGGTAAATTTTACACATGATTCAGCACAATTAAAAACAAACAAAAATTTGGACTCCCATCCAACAATGTGAGATGAACTCTCACCCTGAACTCTTGTGGGGAGGGTCTAGGCCCTGCCCTGGATGAAATGACAGACTATGGACACCCCCATGGAGGGCCTCACCCTTCCTGGGGAAATGAGGGGATAATGGGGGAGGAGGGGAGGGAAAGGTAGAGGGACCTGGAACTGACTTGTGAACCCACCATGTTTCTAATCTAAATTTAAACATAAAAATAAAAACAAACAAACAAAAAATTTTTGATACAGGATTTCTCTGTGTAGCTTTGGAGGCTCTCCAGGTACTCACTCTGTAGACCAGACACAATGGCCTTGAACTCACAGAGATCCACCAACCTCTGCCTCCCAAATGCTGGGATTAAAGGCATGCGATACCACTAGCCCACTCAAACAAAAATTCTTAACTCAGGGTTCATGAAAGAAAAATAAGCAGAATATTCCAGTCTGCAGTCAGTTTAAAACCACTGTGCTGCAAAGCAGTGCTCTTCATATTTAACCAATGGATCTAGCATATCTGTTAACTGAGAGCCTAAAACATATCTGTTCAGTGTTTCACTGAGCCTACTTTAAAGAATAAATGTGAGAATTAATTTGTATTTAGTGTAAGAAAAATCTCTCTAGTCCTAAGGAAAATTAAATTCAGCATTTGAGATTATTATAAAAATAAAAAGTTGGTAAGCTCATAAAAAATTTAAAAAACAAAATAAACAAGAGTAAATGAACTACAAATTATATGATCAGTATAAAATGTGAGAAAGAGGAACAGGAAGTCTTATATGAACAGGCAAACATTCTTAAGGGTAATATTCAAAATATTTAATAACTTGTATGGGTGAAAATACAACAAACAAAAAGCAGAGTGCTGGCCTTGATGCTGAAGTTTAATTCAGATTTACTTTTGAGATTCTGGGCATTGTTTGTTTAGTTTCTTGGTAAGAAGAGCTGAGAAGCAATAGTCTGTCTGGGGGCTCCAGTCCACAAAAACAAGTGATATAGTTTAGGCTTTCGGAGTGTCAGCTAAATAAAAATGTTGGTTGAAACATCCGAGTATTATAGCTCCCCTAGAAGCACAGCTGCTATACTGTATTTGATTGTTTTGAAGAGTCCACATTGTACACAACTTCTAAGTCACTTTTATAAATTTTAACACATTGTACTGAAATATGAATATGTCATAAAATGTAATCTTGCTGCTTGAGTTAAACTTAAGTTGTGGAAAATTGTAGACATTAATACAGAAGTACAGTCCAAATTGTAGTCTGTAGTCTGTGACAAAATAATCCAACAGAATCAAAAATATTCCAAAATAAATATGCAATCCTATAAGATAATGATAATCCATTGGCCGGTATGTTTGTTTTATTTAGATATTAAAAAACCAACTTTGCTAACTAGGTCAGAAAACGGAGGAGGAAAAGTCTAATTGCATTGTGGAGTAGAATAAAATGAAAAAAATAAACTATCTAATACATAATACACCTAAGAAAATAATACTTCAAAGTGAAAGCTTTAATTATGAGGCCTTGGAGCATCATTTAATACTCTTTCAATAAGTAATTTTGTGTGGTAGATATATTATTCCTTAATCATGTTTTTAAAATTACCATTAGCTTTATTGGATATACACAACTTATTTTCTATGCACCTTTTGTGAGCATGAGTCATTATTATTCTTACTAAAATTAGAAAGTGGTTTTTCTTTTGCTACACAAAGAACACTTGTCTCAAAAAACAAAAACAAACAAAAGAACATGATATGATCACTGATGCATGCCATAATGTAATTAAAAAATTCACTCAAATTTTTTGGTTATTCTAATTATGTCATCATTTACAGTAAGAAAAACCTATCATTGACAACTTGTTGAATGCACTAGCCATGTTTGGTTTTAGAAGAATTTTGTAGATTGTTTCTAAAGTTTGGTTCATGTCTTCTCATAATTAGACACTGGATATATACTTCTGGAAGAAATAAATGAGAAATAATACTTTGTTTCTATCTCATCAGATAGTGTATAATATGCTAATTACAAAAATATGATTAATGAGTTTGCCATGTTTATACGTTATAAACATCCCTGTTATATTCAATAAATATTTTACTGGGAAAATTCAGAAACCATGTAAATATCACATTGCTCATCAATCACTCTCTCACCTTAAAGCAGTGTATCTTGACTGAATTAATTATTTCAAGGATTTCAAGTAGTGATTTTCAAAATGAAATAGTCTGTTATACTTGGCTATTGGCATCCTATACTGGTGTCTCTTTTTTTGTTATGTTTTGTCTTTTTGGGTGTATTGTGTGTGTGTGTGCTCATATGTGTGTGCTTATACGTATGTGTGTGTGTGTGTGTGTGTGTGTTTAGGTGTGTGCACGTATTTGTATGTGCATATTTGGTGGATGTATGTGAGTGTGTAGGTGTGTATTTAGGTACACATACACAGACCAAAGAAGAAAGTCAGGTTTTTTTCTTCTATTACTCTCAGCATTAACACCCAAGACAGAGCTTCTTTCTGAACTGGCCACTCCGCTTTTTGCAGCTAGGTTTACTGACCAGAAAGTTGTTGGGATCTTCCTTATCTGTAACCTACATAGTCATGTAGGGACACACAGTCATACATGACTTTTCATGCATATACTGCAGTTTCAAATTCTGCTCATTATGCTTAAACAGCAACTGCACTTAAACAATGGATGATTTCTCTAGTCCCAGTTTCTCTACTTTGAATTAACTAATAAAGAAAGATCATCATATGATCACATATTCCTGTTTTCATTCATGAATTGATATTAGTAAGTACTACTTTTTGTTGAGTTATTTGTTTCGGTCTTAAATAATTAAGCTTGTTGAATATATAGGGCCTATAATAAATTGCTGTGGAAGGGAGCATAGAAAGATGGTAAGAGACAGAGTCCATGAAACATCATTTTCTAGACATGAAAGCACTCCTTCACATATGAAATCACAGGTGTTATTACAGCATACTCAAGACCAACACAAGATCAAGTCAGTCAGAATCCCTGCATGGATGAGAGCTTGTGTGTGTCTGTGTGTGTGTGTGTTTGTGTGTGTGTGTGTGTGTGTGTGTGTGTGTGTGTGTGTGTGTGTGCGCGCGCTGGACATATGCGAGACACCTCTAGCTGAGAAGATACTAGCACATGAAGACTCCTGGGGGAATAAGAATGTTTTCTTCAAGGGTGTGTTTCCTGAGAGACTGCCCATCAGTCAACAGTCCTACAACAGGAAACACTAATCAGATTCAATGGGTTTTATTTTTTTATTACTTTAATTTTAAATAGCTTGCTTCACATGTCAATCCCAGTTCCCTCTCCCTCTCCTCCTCCCGCATCACCCCCAGCCTCCCACCTTATCCCCACTTCCTTCCACATAGGGGATATCTACAGTCTGTCATTTCACTCCGGGTAGGGTCCAGGCACTCCCCTAAGAGTCCAGGCTGAGAGAGCATCCCTCTTTGTGTTATGGATACACAATGTCTGTTTGTATGCCAGGGATAAACACTGATCCACTGCTCAGGGCCCCATAGATTGCCCAGGCCTCCTCACTGGCTCTCACAATCGGGGTCTGGATCAGTCCCATGCTGGTCGATCTGGGATCCAAGATCTCTCCCTTGGTCAGATCAGCTGTGTCTGCTGGTTTTGCCAGCCCATTCTTTGCCAATTTGCTCAATGCTCCTCTCTCTCTGTCACTGGGTTCCATGAGTTCAGTTTAGTGCTTAACTGTGGGTGTTTGCCTCTGCTTCCATCAGTCACTGGATGAAGGTTCTAGGATGGTTATAGACATCAAGTTCATTATCAGGAATGAACATTTAAGGTGGTCTCTCCACTATTGCTAAGCTTGCCAGTTGGTGTCATCCCTTTAGATCACTAGAGGGTTTTTCACTGGTTCCAGATCTGTCTTCTAACCAATGAATCCCTCTTCCCCCTTTTCTACCCCTCACTCAACCTTCCTGTTCCCCCATGACCTACTCTCTCTTCCTCTTCAGTTGTTTTAAAAAAGAGCATATTAAGTTGGAATGGAAATGTAGAGGGATAGAGAAGGAATTTGGGAGACTGGAATTGTTCAAACTACATTATAGATATGCCCAAATTGTTCTACAAAAGAAGGAAAATGAAAAATAGCAAACTTCGCAACTGTTTAAACTGTGCTGTTTTTCATTTGACAACTACATAAATCTATGACACTGTCAAGTCATCAAGTCTCTAGAGCATTTAGCATTTGTGTTACATTAAACTGTCCTTTGTGTACCTTTGTAACCAGCCTCTTTACTGACATCACATATTCTCAGGTGATATTCTTCTCTCAGTCACTAAAGATTTGTCAATGGTAAGCTTATATATAAATAGATATCTAATGCCTTGGTTTATTTAGAATATTTTGCTCTTAACGCCACTTAAAAAATCTATATAATTTAGCATGTCAGCAATTTGCTGCTCTTATTGTTGTTAAGATTCTATTTATATTCTAGAATCTATCTGTTTGCTGATCAATAGGCTTGTTGGTTATCTCAGTTTGGTAATAAAGCTATCACAAACATTTACAGAAATGATTTGTGTGTGAATGTTTGTGTGGTGGATACATGATTTTCTGTTGTTCTTAAGGGAGAATGGTCTTGTTTCCAGTTCATGGTTTGAGGGTATTGTCATCATAGTGTAGCGGGCATCTTCAGAGGAGCAGCTTGCAGTTGTGGTTGCAGTATGGGATACTTGCTCATATCTCAGATGACTAGGAAGCAGAAAGACAAGACAGGAAGTATGGTCCAGCTGCTAAACCTCAATGCACTCCTCTGTTGAATCAGTACCATTGGCTATGTCCCAAATTCTAAAATTTCTACAACCTGTCAATATAGATTAAAGAGCAGGTTCTAAGCGTTCAAATAACCAAGTTTGTAACTTTCTGTAGGACGTACAGGAAGTTCAACAGTTTATTTTCTCCTCCAAGCAGTTTGGCTGGTCGAAGTCTTTTCCCTCAGCAATGTATTACTCCTATAACCTTGCAACCCATATCCAGGTTCTGGAGTTCACAATGGCATCACCGATGCTCCAGTGGCCTACATAACCCCAACTTTTTTTCATCTCTGAGGCCTGAAAAACACAGAACTTCTCAATTGGGTGATTCTATTTGATGACTGCAGGTTTGGGGATGGACTTCTCATGTTCTTGGAATTTACAATATGCTTGAAATCTTCATTGACACTTTGGTTTCACCTTCACAGCTTCATGTGCAGTTCACTCAGGAGTTCAGAGGGAAGGAATCTGACGCTGTTACACATTGCCTGACTTGGATACTCTACAGGCTTCTTCCTATAGTAATTCTTTTTTAAAAAATCAAAGTTTTAAAAACTGAGTTTTTATTATTGTGTCCTACAGTTTTCAGTGAATGAGTTTCTGCCTTTAAAATACCATTCATATTGTTTCAGTCTAGACTAAGATTTCTTCATTTTTTAAATATGTATTCTTTTAGTCTATGTGTGTATTAATGCATTATACATGTGTCTATGTATGTATTGTGTGTGTGTGTCATATGTGTATGTGTTTTCAGAGGACAGAAGAGGATATTAAATTACCTAGGGCTGAAGTTACAGGTAATTGCAAGCTACATGACATGGGTTCTGGGAACAGAGCCACATTGTAGTTTGACTATTACCTTGTTTTGAAATTTTCTTTAGCAAGTTACTCAGTCCATTGCATTTGAGTTCAGCCTGAGTCAAGCTCTCAGGACATGGGTACGAAGCCCCAGATCCTTTGTCAGAACATAACACAAATATCTACCCTCCAGTTCCTGGTAGATTCTTGTTCCCCTGTGCAACTACACATGCTCAGTCTTTGCAGTCTGTATTTCTATTTATATAATGGCCTTCCATGCTTCCAGTAGAATTGGCCATTTATCTGCTTAAAGCATTCAAAGGATTCCTTGGCTCACAACTCTAAACTCTTCTGTATTTTTTCTACAAACCAGGTATAAGGGTAGATGAACAACATGGTATTGTTGAGTCAAAGCAACATTCCTATTCTTGGTACAAACTTTCTCATAGTTATGATCTGATATTTACCTGTCAAGAACAGTAGAACAGTAGATTGTTTTGGCTTATGATTGAAGATATAGGCTACCACAGTAGGAGGGTAGCGTGGTGGCATTAGCACCCTTGCTTACATCACCATAAACACAGGAGAAGAGATAATATTGCATCGTTTGTTCCATTATTAATGTGTAGAATTAAAGTATTCCACACAATAGAAGCAGGAGGCTCACTGCCAAACTCTTTCTACGAGGCTACAATTACCTTGATACCCAAGCCACACAAAGACACAACTAGGAAAGAGAACTATAGACCAATTTCCCTCATGAACATTGATGCAAAAATACTCAATAAAATACTCGCAAACCAGATTCAAGAACACATCAGAAAAATCATCCACCATGATCAAGTAGGCTTCATCCCAGGAATGCAGGGATGGCTCAACATTAGAAAATCTATCAATGTAATCCACCATATTAACAATCTGCGAAAGAAAAACCACATGATCATCTCAGATGATCATTTCAGATGCTGAAAAAGCCTTTGACAAAATCCAGCATCGCTTCATGATAAAGGTCCTAGAGAGATCAGGGATAACAGGAATGTACCTGAATATAATAAAAGCAATATACAGTAAACCAACAGCTAACATCAAACTAAATGGAGAGAAACTCAAAGCAATTCCTCTAAAATCAGGAACAAGACAAGGCTGTCCACTCTCTCCATATCTCTTCAATATTGTACTTGAAGTTCTAGCTACAGCAATAAGACAACAAAAGGAGATAAAGGGGATACAAATAGGAAAAGAAGAAGTCAAACTTTCACTATTTGCAGATGATATGATAGTTTACATAAGTGACCCAAAAAACTCCGCAAGGTTACTCCTAGAGCTGATAAACACCTTCAGCAATGTGGCAGGATACAAGGTAAACTCAAAAAAATCAGTGGCCCTATTATATACAGATGATGCAGTGACTGAGAAAGAAATCAGAGAAACATCACCCTTTACAATAGCCAAAAACAGCATCAAATATCTGGGGATAATGTTAACCAAGGAAATTAAAGACCTGTATATCAAGAACTTTGTGTCTTTAAAGAAAGAAATCAAAGAAGATACCAGAAGATGGAAAGATCTCCCATGCTCTTGGATCGGTAAGATCAACATAATAAAAATGTCAATCTTGCCAAAAGCAGTCTACAGATTCAATGCAATCCCTATCAAAATTCCATCACAATTCTTCAAGGACCTGGAAAGAACATTAATCAACTTGATATGGAAAAACAAAAGGCCCAGGATAGCTAAAACATCCCTATACAATAAAGGAACTTCAGGAGGCATCACCATACCTGACTTCAAACTCTATTATAGAGCTGTAGTCCTGAAAACAGCTTGGTATTGGCACAGAAATAGGCAGGTAGACCAATGGAACTGAATTGAAAGCTCTAATTTTAACCCACACACCTATGAACACTTGATTTTTGACAAAGAAGCTAAAACTGTACAATGGAAAAAAGAAAGCATCTTCAACAAATGGTGCTGGCATAACTGGGTACTGGTATGCAGAAGACTGCAGATAGATCCATGTTTATCACCTTGTACAAAACTTAAGTCCAAATGGATCAAAGATCTCAACATACATCCAGCCACACTGAAACTTTTAGAAGAGAAAGTGGGAGATACTCTTCAACGAGTTGGTACAGGAGACCACTTCCTAAACATAACACCAGTGGCACAGGCACTGAGATCGACAATTAACAAATGGGACCTTCTGAAACTAAAAAGCTTCTGTAAGGCAAAGGACACAGTCAAAAAGACAAAAAGGCAGGCCACAGAATGGGAAAAGATATTCACTAACCCTACATCTGACAGAGGGCTAATCTCCAAAATTTACAAAGAACTCAAGAAACAAGTCTCCAAAACACCAAAGGATCCACTTGAAAGGTGGGGTACAGAGCTAAATAGAGAATTCTCAGTAGAGGAGGCTAAAATGGCCAAGAGACACTTAAGAAAGTGTTCAACATCCTTAGCCATCAGGGAAATGCAATCAAAACAACTCTGAGATACCATCTTACTCCTGTCAGAATGGCTAAAATCAAAAACACTGAAGACAATTTATGCTGGAGAGGATGTGGAGAGAGAGGAACACTGGTGGGAGTGCCGACTAATACAGCCTCTTTGGAAATCAGTATGGAGATTCCTCAGGAAAATGGGAATTAATATACCACTAGACCCAGCAATTTCACTCTTACGCATATATCTAAATGAGGCAAGTTCATACAACAAGGGCATCTGCTCCACTATTTTCATAGCAGCATTATTTATAATAGCCAGAACCTGGAAGCAACCTAGATGCCCCTCAACTGAAGAGTGGATAGAGAAAATGTGGTACATTTACACAATGGAGCATTACTCAGCAGAAAAAAACAATGGAATCTTGAAATTCGCAGGGAAATGGATAGCACTGGAAGAAACCATCCTGAGTGAGGTAACCCAGTCGCAAAAAGACAAACATGGTATGTACTCACTCATATATGGATTTTAGACATGGATCAGGATAGTGCCAGTTTGCACTTCCACTGATAGAGAGTCTGGGAAACAGGAAAGAACCTAAAAGATATACATATATGCATAGTACCCAAGAGAAGAGGATGGAGACAAGATCCACTGAATGGATGGGGAACACGGCGAGGGGTGGTGGGGAGTGGGACCTTGGAAGAAGAGAGGGGGTGAAGAGGAAGAGAGTTGGTCATGGGGGAAAAGGAAGTTGAGGGGGTGGGGGTAGAATAGGGGGAAGAGGGAATCATAGGATGGAATACAGATCAGGCACCAGAGCGACCTCGATTGATCTAAAGGGATAACACCAATTGGCAAGCTAAGCAATAGTGGAGAGACCACCTCGAATGCCCATTCCTGATAATGAACTTGATGTCTATAACCATCCGGGAGCTTTCATCCTATGACTGATGGAAGCAGAGGCAAACACACAATTAATCACTGAACTGAACCCAAGGAACCCAGTGACAGAGAGAGAGGAGTGATGAGCAAATTGGCAAAGAATGGGCTGGCAAAACCAGCAGAGACAGCTGATCTGAACAGGGGAGAGCTCTTGGACCCCAGACTGACAGTGGGGAGGCCAGCATGGGACTGATCTGGACCCCCCAAATGTGAGTGTCAGTGAGAAGGCCTGGGCAACCTATGGGGCCCTGAGCTGTGGATCAGTGTCTATCCCTGATATACAAACAGTCTTCATGTGCCTATAGCACAAAGATGGATGGTCTCTCAGCCTGGACTCTTAGGGGAGTGCCTGGACCCTGCCCAGAGTAAAATGACAGACTCTGATATCCCCTATGTGGAAGGATTTGGCAATAGGGTGGGAGGGTGGGGGGGAAGGGGAGTGAGGGATGAGGGGAGGGAGAGGGAACTGGGATTGACATGTAAAACAAGCTATTTAAAATTTAAAAAAAGTGATAAAATAAAAAAATAAAAAATAAAAAAAAAGAATTCATGAGTCTGAATGTTTTTCAAGTGGCCTTAACACTTAATATTCCAAGTAGTAGCAGGTGAAAGTTCCACATCCATCCTGTCATTCATAATAATTTAAACTGACTTATTGGTATGTTGGGATATTTGTTTAGCTATTTTGTTTGTATTACTCTAACAAACCAACATTATTTAATGTGTTTATTGATTAATAACATATCTTTTTTGAAGTGTTATTCAAGTGACATTTTATTTCTGTTGGTTTGTTTTGTGCCAGTGTGTAAGATTCTTTCCTTATGTATTTGAGAAGCAATTTCTTCATTAGGTACACACATTAGAAATGTTTTTCTCATGCTGTGGGGTTGCCATTTAATTTTGTCAAACATGATTTTGAAGGAGAAAGAGATTTCTCCTTTGTTGAGTTCAATTCAACTGCTTGTTTTTGTGTTTGGATTTTTACTGCATTTGATATAATCATTTTAAATGACTGTCTCAAGGGCACTTACTTGCAGAATTGGAAAGTTCTTCTCTTTGATGTTTTCTCCTATATAGTACTTGCTCTGTTTACCTGGTCACCCAAGCCTCCAGATGTCTAGTACTCATTTTTAAATTCATTTTTCTACGATCACTTGTAAGTATAATACTGATAAGAAACTCTTTCCCATTCCAGGATGTTCTCTGAATTCATTGCGAGATTCCCATTCCTCTAATGTGATACACGAACCCTTATCTTCAAACAGGAAGATGTTTCTGGACAGAATGTCTGGGTTAAAGATTAAAGTCAGGTGTTACCTGTTGCTAAAGGTTTAAACAGGGACTTCATCAGTTTTATTTCTGTTGAAAGGACAAACCTAAGGACAGCTACTCCAATGGGGTTAATAGATGCCAATTACCTGAAAAAATAGCAAGCTAACTTTGAAAAAAACTGAAAAACCAAATTGCAACACTATACTTTCTTATTGATTTTATTTCATAAAATTAGAATTTTGAATTCAAATCTTTGAATCCTTAAAGTACACTTTTCATAAATCCAAATAGTTAATTTTATCAAAGAATTTTGCATGTGTTATTGGAATTTTCTAGGGTTTCTCAAATAAATTTATACATAATATAGGTATACATATACATATTATTTCCAATCCAGTTGAGAATTTTAATGGTTTAGGAAAGTGCAGTAGTAGATTCTCCTCTAGGGGCCATGACCTCACTATCCACAGTTAGTTGACTACGTTGACAACACCATGCATAAATTCTATCCTATTGAGTGAGTCTGAATTCCAGTTCAGTGGCTGTTGGTTACCTCTAAGATAAAAGTACCACTATTTCATCCTTAGGTGTATCTTGCCTTGTTATTCTTGTTGTGTTTTATGGGTTTTACAACCAGGTAAAACTGACATATCACAATCTTTGCTATGCAATGAATTTGGAAGCATAATTTTGTATATAATACTTACACAGTCTTGGAATCTTTGCACAAAATCACTATAAATTAATCGATGTTCCTTTATTAAAATTACCTGACAAGAAAATAAAAAACAACATTTCAATTTCTACATCTCAGCTGCTAAGGCAGATCAGAAAAATGGTAGATCATATGTTAAGATGTACAATATATGAAGCACAACAGAGGGCAGAGGTATCCTTAATATTAAAAAATAATAATCATCTGACTTTAAATTATTTAAATGTGTGTTTTACCTGCTGTGTGTTTGTAAACCATTTGCATGACTTGTGTTGTGGAGGCCAGAAGATAGATTTCTGACAGTTACAGATGGTCATGAGCTGCCATATGGGTACTGAGAATTGAACACAAGTCCTCCGGAACAGCAGCCTGTGCTCTTAACTCCTGAATTATTTCTCCAGTCTTTTGCCATTTTCCAAATAGCATTAACTGCTTTTTAATTTGCACTTGGAGCTTAAATTGTATCTGACAATCACTCTATTTCAATTGTCACGCGGTCACGATCACACAGCATGTCTGATGGTATCAATTTGACTGCACCAGAAAGATACACTGGTGTGCACACACCACTGTAAGACTTGAGGTACATTCAACAAAGTAGTAAGAGCACACATATTTATTCTGTGTGACTTTTAAACACAAAATTGTGATATACAGTTTAGAATTCATGCATGAGAACTGTACAATGAGTAAAAAAAAGGAACACACACACAGGTGGGGGGCAGATAGTTTTAAGTAAGTTTATGATTTTGAATTGGAACAAAATTTATAGCTATCCTAGGCAGCATGTGACTCATGGGTCATGGAGATACTCCTTGTGCTGGTCAGTTTTATGTCAATGTGACACAAACTAGAACCATTTTAGAACTGGGAGCCACAGTTAAGAAAATGTCCCCACTAGACTGACTTGTGGGAAAGCCTGTGGTACATTTTTCATGATTGATAATTGATGTGTGAGGGTTCACATCGCTATGAACAGTGGAAACCCTGGGCTGAGTGTCCTGGTCACTGTAACAAAGCATGATAAGAATCCATGGGAGAAACCAGTAATCAGCACATCTCAATGGCCCCTGCATCTGCTCCTGCCTCCAGGTTTCTAACTTGAGTTCCTACCCTAACTTGTAGATAACTGAATACAGTCTATAATATAACATAAACCTGGTATTCTGCAAGTTTCTTTTGGTCATAGTGTTTCATCATAGAAATATAGCCCTAGCTAATATCCCATAAACTAGAAAGAACACTGTGACAAATCTGCAAAAATCAGTGTTAAACACCTACACATATTCAAGATGCATGGAGGGATTCCAGATGGAAAACAAAAGTTCCTACAGATATTTATATTGGCCTAATTAACTGGATACTTTCATTCATAATTAGGTGAAAATCTTAATCACATTTGTCACCATTTATATCCACTTAATAAAAAATATTTTTATATTTTATATGTCTAAGTGTTTGTTTATATGCTAATATATGTACCAGGTGGATGCCTGGTACACAAAGATGCCAAAAGATAGCATAAGATGTCCTGAAAAACTGGAATTGCCAATGGTTTTGAGATGCTGTGTGTGTGTGGGGTAATCAAACTTAGTACTCTGAAGAACAGTAAGTGCCCAACACCATTGAACCATCTCTCCAGCCCTACCTTAACTTTTCAATTTGATCTAACATATTTGTGACAAGGATGCAAAGCTCTAATATTACATCATTAATCTTAGGAAACTTTTAGATTCTACCAACTAGAGAATAATGAATGCTCTAAGGCCATATTTAAAACCTTATAAAATATAGTTGCATACTTATCTGTACTCCAGTTACCCTGTTTTCTATCAATGTAATCAGAAGATGTATTAATTACATGATTTTCTTTTCTTCTGTCACTATAAATGTTTGTGTCACTTTCTTTGTGATAGAACACATCATTCAGGGTAATTAGAATTCATGCTGTAAACGTTCACATTTGAAACAAAATGCTGCCTTTGAAACAGTCATCTTAAAAGATAATGGACTTGTAAGAATTATATATGAATTATTCAGTTGTTGGAGAAAAACTGGTATTACTTTTTTATTCTAGATTCTTTCACAGATCTTTATTTAATTGTTCCTGTCTGTTATCGAAGCTTTTGATAATACAGTGTAGAAGACTCTACAGGAACTTTAGTACAACTTAAGTTTGTTAGCTAGTTAGGTATTAGGAGGGTTACAAGGCGTTAGGATGGGAACATCCTCTCATTAGTAAATTACAAAACCAATAATTTGAGGTACTCTACTGGTTAGAGGAATGGAATCTCAAATAAATCCCCAGTCCTGATAGGAAACATAGCATCCTGAACTGCACATGAAGTTGTTAACCGATAACAACCTAAATCTGAGTCTAGGAACCCCAAATCTTACAAGATAACAGCAACAAGAGGTTTTCTGCCAAACATTATAAGATTAGACCAACAAGAGGCTTTCTGATAAAGAACTAGGGCATACCATTATACTCTCCTGAAAGAATCAATTCAAATGGGCCTGTCAGTCATCTGGAGAGGAAAATGTCCATCAGAAATGCTGTCTAATATTTTACGTAGTATAAAACCTGCCTAAAATGTAGATCTTGGTAATGGCTCCTTTAACCATTGCCTATTCTCATCTTCTACTGTGTAGTAAACTCAGTCTGTCTTCACCATCGCACTGTATGTGTCTTTGTTTAAATTCTTTTTTGACATAGAGCAAATGGACTGGGGGAGCCAATAGGAGTTCAGAATGAGGTTTCAGTGACAGTTTTACTTTACATAAAACAAATCAAAATGGACTCAAGTTCAGGGTCAGATTTTGTTTTTATTCTTTTCTATTTCCTTGACCAGTGTCATAGAACGTATTTTTTACTGTGAAGCTGATAGTGTTTTTCACTACACAGAAGTTATAATTTGATATAAGGTAGTAGATAAACTATATATTCTTTTTAAAAATTATTGACAATTATTTATCTATGGAGATAATTTTAAATAAAATATTCTTATTAATAGTTGAGAATATTAAACAATGCATTTTCACCATA
Source organism: Mesocricetus auratus (assembly GCF_017639785.1). NCBI lineage: Eukaryota > Metazoa > Chordata > Mammalia > Rodentia > Cricetidae > Mesocricetus > Mesocricetus auratus. Next base: position 44,644,692 of record NW_024429192.1, read on the forward strand.
CTTACCCCACCCCTCTCCCAACTCCTCCCTTCTCCCTGCTCACTCTGTGTCCTCCTTTTCTTTCTGTAATAACACATCAAGTCCAACTCATGCTATTCAAATACTTATGGGTGTGAGGCCATCCAAAGGATGATAGCTGATGCTCCAATAGCTATATTATAAAAAAAACTACCTCTCTCCCCTCAAGAAGCTTCCAACTATCAATAGTTCCCTACTCCTGGGGGGAGGGTAAGTGGCTAACAAGTCCCTCCGTGTTGGAATGTTAATTGGTTTGAATTTGTTCAGTTCTTCTGTAAACAACCACAGCTGCTTTGAGAGTGTGACTACATAGGCCCTGTCATGTCCAGAAGACACTGTGTCAATTCATTGCTCTCTAACCTCCAGCTTTTACAATCTTTCCTCCGGGTCTTCTTAGATGGTCCCTTAGTCTTGGTGTGTCTGTGTGTTTGTGTGTGTGTGTGTGTGTGTGTGTGTGTGTGTGTTATAATTGTCCCATTTGTGACTGAGCGCCACCCCCCCCACTTATTCTCTGCACTTTGACCAGTTATGATTTCTTAGTTAACCTCTGTCAATGTCACAAAGAAACTTTTCTGGTGAGGTCTGAGAGCTGAACTAATTTCAGAATATACAGACATGAGGCAAATAAGGCGAACTGAATATTTTATTCATTTAGCAGAATAGTAGTAGTAGTAGTAGGTCCATTCTGGGATCTCTGAGCTCCCATACTGGGTTATTGGCTAAATTTACACTTCCTGACATGCACTTCCATTTGTGTAGCAGTTATTAATATTATCAGAAGGAGTTAATTTGCCCATAAAAGTCATGCCACTACTGCAATCATGGGTGTGTCTTGACATGCTGATGATTATTGTAATTCACAAGGTTCACACATAAGTAAGAGTACTGATGAATTTCGCCACACACACACACACACACACACACACACACAGCAGCAGCCTACATAGGACAGAAATTCTGGCAAATAAAAGTGCATAACTTTATTAAAATAGTAATTATTTCATCTATCTCTTTGGCAAGACTTAAGGTGAAACTGTCTTACTGTCTTGGTAGGATGATTGACCAGCTTGACTGAAATGTTATGTCCATTCCCAGTACAGATATTTCATCCTCTGGACTGGAAGGAATTAGTTTTCTTTAAATGGGCCTTTACTACTGCAGTAAACCCCCACCGCCCCCACCCCCCAAAGATGTAACTCTGAAATCATTTAAGAGAAGGACTGATTATCAATATAAAGTCCACAGACCCAGAGAGGATAAGAAAAGAGAAAGGTATAGAGGGGGAAGCATCGATGTCCTTGGGATTGGGAAATAGAATAGATTCTGAGAATGGACTGGAGTGAGTGGGGACGGGAGCAGGAGGGAGAGTTTGCAGGGACAGATAACTGGAATTGGGAGGCATTTGGAGTGGTGGTTTGGAAACCTAGTGCAGTGGAAATTTCCTGGAATCTATGCAGGTGACCCTAGTGAGGACTCCTAGTAATGCATGATGTGGAGTCTAAGCTGATGGCTATCTATTGTAGCCAGCCAAGGCTTCCAGTGGTGGGCCTGGATTATATTTGGTTGAATTATTGATGAAGGAAGTCTCATGGCGATCCCCCAACAACCCAGGCTTATGCTAGGACAGAAGATTGCTCGTTGAAAACTGACAGCAGTGCCCCATTGCTGATGACAACTTCCACTAAGCTCATTGGATATAGAGTTTGAGCTGGTACAGGCTTGGAGCCTTCACCCCTACAACCTAGAATCTTTGGCATGAGAAGATGTTCTGCAGACCATGGGAAGAGAAATCTCAACACCAACCTGGCCATGAAACTTTTGATCTACAATCTGTTTTACATGCCAGATGTACTGGGGCAATGGTGGCACAGAACATGGGGGAGTGAGGGCAATCTCACAAGAGGAAACTAATGTTCTACCCTGTCCAGATGACCAGAGATGGGAGACTTCATAGCCCAGAGATTTGGAGTATAACCAAACATGACTAGAAAAATAAATAAACAAATACATAAACAAAACCCTAAAACAATAAAATCAATGAAATGATTCATAATGATATTCTGCTATGCTCACACATCAGTGCCTTGTCCAGTTGTCTTCAGAGAGGCTTCCTCTGGTAGCCAGAAGGAAGCTGGTGTATCGACCCACAGCCAGACATTAGGCTGAGAGTCTAAATAGGAGGTGTTGATCAGGGCCCTCTCCTCAGAAATTGGCAAACCACATGGATTGGGGGAGGAAAGACTATGGAAATCAGAGGACACAAGGAGAACATGGCCCACTGAATCAACTATTCAGTGATCAGATGGGCTCATAGAAACTGAAATGTCAAACACAGGGCCTGCCTGAGTCTGTACCAGGTCCTTGAGTATGACAGTGAGCTTAGTGTTCTTATGAGACTCCTAACAGTGAGAATGAGCATATTTCTGACTTTTTTGTCTGCTCTTGAGACTCTTTCTCACCTGTTGTGTTGTCTTCCTTGTCCAGCATCAATATGAGGGCTCTTGACCTTTTTTTAAATATAATTTTTAAAATTTAAATTAGAAACAAGCTTGCTTCACATGCCAATCACAGCTCCCTCTGTGTCCCTTCCTCCCTTACCCCTCCATCAGCACCCCAGCCCCTCACCCAATCCCCACTCTGCTCCCCAGGGAGATGAGGCCCTCCATGGGGGATCTCCAGAGACTGTCATTTCATCTAGAGCAGGGCCTAGGCCCTCCCACATATGTCCAGGCTGAGAGAGCATCCCTTCATGTGGCATGGGTTCCCAAAGTTCTTTCGTATGCCATGATCTACTACCCAAGGCCCCAGAGATTGCCTAGGCCTCCTCACTGACACCATATTCAGAGTGTCTGGATCAGTCCTATGCTGGCCTCTCAGCTATCAGTCTGATGTCCAAAAGCTCCCCCTTGTCAGGTCAGCTGTCTCTGTGGATTTCACCAGCATGGTCTTGACCCCTTTGCTCATCACTCTTCCCTCTCTGTCACTGGGTTGCAGGAGTTCAGTTCAGTGTTTAGCTGTGGGTGTCTGCCTCTACTTCCATCAGTCACTGGATTAAGGTTTGGCAGTTCCCTGACACAAGTCTAAAATCCTAATATGAGTGAATACGTACCATGTTTGTTTTTTGTGACTGGGTTACCTCACTCAGGATGGTTTCTTCTAGTGCCATCCATTTGACTGCAAATTTTAAGATTCCATTTTCTTTTTCTGCTGAATAGTACTCCATTGTGTAAATGTACACATTTTCTCCATCCACCCTTCAGTTTTTGGGCATCTAGGTTGCTTCCATGATCTGGCTATTATTCGACCTTTTCTTATTATATCTTATTTTGTCCTGTCTGACTGTTATCTCAGAGGGTTAGTCTTTTCTGAAGAGGAAACAGGGGAAGTGGACCTGGGGGAGAGGGAGGTAGAGGGAATCTAGGAGGAGTGGAGGGAAAGAAGGAGGAGTAACTGTAGTTAGAATGTATTGTATGAGAGAAGAATCTATTTTCAATTAAAATAGTTTTGTGAGTAGAAATAAAACATTTCTTTAAAATGTAAAAAAGAGCTGAAGTTACAGAATAGATATAACCTATTTTAAGCATGAGAATCTATAGATCAGTTGCAAAGCTGTTTACTACAAGAGATTATTAGTGGATGGTCTGGAGTATTCATTTCCATCTTTATGTGTAGCTTCCATGTAAGGTTTGCCATTTAACAGGGGGTAAGAAGCCAAAGCTCCCATGTGGCACTCCTGGCAGAGAATACAGGGCGCTGTGGAACTGTTGCTTTTGGGGGTCCATGCTTTGAGCTTCCTGGACCGTTTTTTACCTCTTTTTCTAAGATGTATAAAAACTACTGTTGCTATTTTTACAACAGTTTCACATACCTAAAGTTTGTGCCTGGGAACCACCTGGAAGGAGTTCCTTTCTCCATATTTTCTGGCTCAGTCACCTGCATTTTTAAGTTCCCAGGTGGTGCCAATACTACTTAGAGAAACAGTGTTAGAGACCAGAGCTGTTAACTTTAAATAAGGGATTTCACAGCGAGTAAATATTTTTGCCTTGGCTAACTGCCTGCACTTGAAGCTGTAAACATTGTGTCTATATTGTGTTTGGGTGCCTTAATTCCTGTATTTGCAACAATAATATTTGTTTGGTGATGAAGTTTACATCTGTTACAATCTCTCAGACCTATTCTTGAATAGAACAAGGCTTTCCATTTGAGATACACATTTCATTCATACTTTTCCCAGTCAGACCAAGTCTGATTAATGAATTTCACTAAATAATTGCTTGTACTCTGATATGCCAGTTATTTTAGTCTAGCCTGCAATCAGTTCAACTTTATATTATACCAGAAACAGTTCTTTTTCCCCATTTCTTTATTTATAGTATATGATTTTCTCATTCTGTGCCTTTTCTTTCATATATGAATCTTGCTGTGCTATTTTTCCACTACTAAGAGGAAGTAAATTCAAGAAAGATTATTAATAAATGACCCTTTCATTTGTCACTCAACTTATTTTTTGGAATATGGTCAACTAAAATAGAATTACTATTCTTAATTTCTGTCCTCATTTTTCTCATTCTTAACACACATGTACACACATATGTGTGGTTACACATACATGTACACGGCATGCAATCATCAGCATCTATCATTATATATTTATATAGTACTTCACTTTTAGTTGAAGTCTAGTTAAAGTATCTTTTTTTTTTTTTAGGTTTTATGAGACAGGGTTTCTCTGTATTGTTTTGGAGGCTGTCGGTCCAGCCTGGCCTCGCACTCACAGAGATCTGCCTGCCTCTGCCTCCCGAGTGCTGGGATTAAAGGCGTATGCCACCACCGCCTGGCAGTTAAAGTATCTTGTACCAGAAAATGCTCTAACACTAACATGAGCAGGAGAGGTGATGGTTTAGAATCTTTAACAGCACATCTAACTAATAAGTGTAGCTTGACTTCTGTATCTTTGTGATCTGTTCTTTAAGTATAAATAATAACATGAATGTCCAGTTAACATGCCCTGAATATACAACAATGTGCACTTGATTGTTTTCCGCAAACAAGTCTAACTGTAGGTGATTTAATGTCTATTCTCTTTATCTTCATGAAAGAAAGTATTTTTAGTGTCCTTGACCAATAAAATAGTATTTATCATTATTTAGGAAATAAGTGGGAGGCATTCATTGAATACAAAAGAGCAGTTAACAAAAATAGCACTATTTTTATGTTTGGGTTTATAGGAAACTAGGCTTAAGAATTTCTAAAAGATTGAAATTGCTTAGTTTTTTAAAAATTTTATTTAGGTTAGAAACAATCTTGTTTCACATGTCAATCCCAGCTCACTCTCCCTCCTCTCCTTCCCCTCCCTCCTCTCCTCCCCCTCCCTCCCTTCCTCCACTGCCCTCCCCACCAGGACCCCAGTCTCCCAACCAATCTCCAATCTGATCACCAAGGCGGGTGAGACCCTCCATGGTGGATCTCCAGTAACTGTCATTTCATGCAGGGCAGGGTCTAGGCCCTCCCCCAAGAGTCCCGGCTGAGAGAGCCTCCCATATTGTGGCATGGGCACTCAAAGTCTATACGCCAGGGGTAAATACTACCCAAGGTCCTATAGATTACCTAGGCCTCCTCACTGACACCTGCATTCAGGGGTCTGGGTCAGTCCCATGTTTTCCAACAGCCGTCAATCTGGAGTCCAAGACTTCCCTCTTGTTCAGGTCAACTGTTTCTGTGGGTTAAACCAGCCCACTCTTAACTCCTTTGCCCATCAGTTCTCTATTTCTGACACTGGATTACAGTTCAGTTCAGTGTTTGCCTGTGGGTATCTGCCTCTGCTTTCATCAGTCGCTGGATGAATGTTCTGTTTCCTAGACTCTCTGGCAGGGGGATTGTATGCTGGCACACCCATGATTCATGTCTAAAATCCATAAATGAGTGAGTACATACCATGTTTCTCTTTTTGTGATTGGGTTACCTCACTCAGTATGGTTTCTTCTAGTGCCTTCCATTTGCCTGAAAATTTCAAGATTCCATTGTTCTTTTTTTCCTCTGAATAGTAATCCATTGTGTTAATGCACCACATTTTCTCTATCCACTCTTCAGTTGAGGGGCATCTAGGTTGCTTCCAGTTTCCGGTTATTACAAATAATGCTGGTATGAGCATAGTGAAACAGACATCCTTGTTGTATGAATATGCATCTTTTGGATATATGCCTAAGAGTAGAGTTGCCGGGTCTTGTGGTAGACCAATTCCCATTTTTCTGAGGAATCACCATACTGATTTTCAAAGTGGCTGTACAAGTCGGCACTCCCACCAGCAGTGGAGGAGTGTTCCCTTTTCTCCACATCCTCTCCAGCATAAACTGTCATTGGTGTTTTTGATTTTAGCCATTCTGACAGGAGTGAGATGCAATCTCAGAGTTGTTTTGATTTGCATTTCCCGGATTGCTAGGGATGTTGAGCACTTTCTCAAGTGTCTCTCAGCCAATTTAATCTTCTGTATTGAGAATTCTCTATTTAGTTCTGTACCCCATTTTTTGACTGGATCCTTTGGTGTTTTGGAGACTTGCTTCTTGAGATCTTTGTAAATTTTGGAGATCAGCGCTCTGTTAGATGTGGGGTTAGTGAATTTTTTTCCCAATATGTGTGGTGCCTTTTTGTCTTGCTGACTGTTTATTTTGCCTTACAGAAGCTTCTCAGTTTCAGGAGGTCTTATTTATTAATTGTTGATCTCAGTGTCTGTGATACTGGAGTTATGTTGTGGAAGCTGTCTCCTGTACCTATTTGTTCAAGGGTCCCTCCCACTTTCTACTCTAACAGGTTCAGTGTGGCTGGATTTATGTAGATGTCTTTGATCCATTTGGACTTAAGTTTTGTGCATGGCAGGTTCAGCGTGGCTGGATTTATGTTAAGGTCTTTGATCCATTTGGACTTAAGTTTTGTGCAAGGTGATAGACATGGCTCTATCTGCATTCTTCTACATGCCAGCATCCAGTTATGGCAGCATCATTTGTTGAAGATGCTTTATTTTTTCCATTGTATATTTTTAGCTTCTTTGTCAAAAAATCAGATCTTCATACATGTATAGGTTAATATCAGGGTGTTCAATTAGATTCCATTGGTCTACCTGTCTATTTTTGTGCCAATACCAAATTGTTTTCAGAACTACAGCTCTATAATAGAGCTTGAAGTCAGGGATGTCCATATCTCCAGGTGTTGCTTTGTTGAATAAGGTTGTTTTGGCTCTCCTGGGTCTTTTATTTCCATGCAAAGTTAATTATTGTTCTTTCAAGGTCTGTGAAGAATTGTGCTGTTATTTTAATGGGGATTGTGTTAAATCTGTACATTGCTTTCAGTAAGATTGCCATTTTTACTATGTAGATCCTACCTATACAAGAACATAGGACATCTTTCTACCTTCTGTTGTCTTATTTAATTTCTTTCTTTAATCACTCAAAGTTTTGCCATACAGGTCTTTCACTTGTTTGTTTAGAATTACCCCAAGATATTTTATTTTGTTTGTGGCTATTGTAAAGGGCAATGTTTCTCTGATTTCTTTCTCAGCCCTTTTGTCATCGGTATATAGTAGGGCCACTGATTTTCTTGAGTTGATCTTGTATCAAACCACTTTCCTGAAAGTATTTATCAGCTGCAGGAGTTCCCTGGTAGAGTTTTTTGGGTCATTTATGTAAACTATCATATCATCTGCAAATAGTGAATGTTTGACGTCTTCCTTTCCAATTTGTATCCCCTTGATCTCCTTTTGGTCTAGCTAGAACTTCAAGTACAATATTGAAGAGGTATGGAGAAAGTGGACAGCCTTGTCTTGTTCCTGATCTCAGAGGAATTGCATTGAGTTTCTGTCCATTAATTTGATGTTGGCTGTTGGTTTGCTGTATATAGCTTTTATTATGTTGAGGTAAGTTCCTGTTATCCCAGATCTCTCCAAGACCTTTATCATGAAGGGGTGCTGGATTTTGTCAAAGGCTTTTTCAGCATCCAGTGAGATAATCAAGTGCTTTTTTTTGTTTCTCAGCTTGTTTATATTGTGGATTACATTGATGGAATTCGTATGTTGAACCAACCCTGCATGTCTGGGATGAAGCCTACTTGATCATGGTGGATGTGTTTTCTGATGTGTTCTTGGATCCGATTTGCCAGTATTTTATTGACTCTTTTTGCATCAATATTCATAAGGGATATTGGTCTGATGTTCTCTTTCTTAGTTGTGTCTTTGTGTGGCTTGGGTATCAAGGTCATTGAAGCTTCGTACAAAGAGTTTGGTAAAGATGCTTGTGCTTCTATTGCGTGGAATACTTTGAGAAGAATTGGTATAAGCTGTTTTGGAATTTCTGGTAGAATTCTGTACTGAGGCCATCTGGCCCTGCATTTTTTTAGTTGGGAAACTTTTGATGACTGCTTTTATTTCCTTAGAGGTTGTAAGTCTATTTAAATTGCTTATCTGTTCTTGATTTAATTTTGGCAGGTGATATCTATCCAGAAAATTGTCCATTTCCTGTAAATTTTCGAATTTTGTGGAGAACAGATTTTCATAGTATGGCCTGATTATTCTCTGGATTTCCTCAGTGTCCATTGTTATGCCTTCCTTTTCATTTCTGATTTTGTTAATTTGCATGTTCACACTGTCGTTTGGTAAGTTTGAATAAAGGTTTATTTATCTTGTTGATTTTCTCAAAGAACCAAGTCTTCGTTACATAGATTTTTTATATTGTTTTCCTAGTCTCTGCTTATTGATTTCAGCCCTCAATTTGGTTATTTCCTGGCGTCTGCTCCTCCTGAGTGAATTTGCTTCTTTGTGTTGTAGAGCTTTCAGTTGTGCTGTCTATTCTCTAGTGTAACTATCCTCCGGTTTCTTCATGTGGGCACTTAGTGCTATGAACTTCCCTAGTAGTTCCCTGCTTTCAAAGTGTCCCATAAGTTTGGGTATGTTGTGTTGTTATTCTCATTGAATTCTAGGACGTCTTTAATTTCTTCTTTTATTTCTTCATGGACTCAGGAATGGTGCAAATGTGCATTATTCAACTTCCATGAGTTTGTAGGGTTTCTGCAATTTGTGTTGTTGTTGCATTCTAATTTTAATGCACAGTGGTCTGATAAGGTGCACAAAGTTATTTCAATTCTTTTGTACCTTTTGAATTTTGATATGTTGCCATGTATGTGGTCAATTTTTGAGAACGTTTCATGTGTCGCTGAGAAGAAGATATATTCTTTTTTATTTGGGTGGAACGTTCTTTAGATGTCTGTTAATCCCAATTGGGTCATAACTTCTATTAGTTCCTTTGCTTCTTTGTTAAGTTTCTGTCTGGTAGTCCTGTCTAGAGGGGAGAGTGTGGTATTGAACTCCCCCACTGTAAGTGTGTGGGCTATATGTGATTTAAGTTTAAGTTATGTTTCTTTTATGAATGTCGGTGCCCTTGTATTTTGGGCATAGATGTTCAAAACTGAGACTTCATCTTAGTGTATTTCTCCTCTGATGATTATGAAGTGCCCTCCTTCATCTCTTTTGATTGATTTTATTTTGAATCTAATTTGTTAGATGTTAGGAATGCTACCCCTGCTTGTTTCATGGGTCCATTTGATTGAACAATGTTTTCCCAACCCTCAACTCTGAGGTAATGTCTGTCTTTGAGGCTGAGGTATGTTTCCTGTATGCAGCAGAAGGATGGGTTCTGTCCTCGGATCCAGTCTGTTAGCCTTTGCCTCTTTATGGGTGAGTTAACACCATTAATATTGAAGGATATTAATGACCATTGATTGCTTGTTATTGTTTGTTTTGGAATAGTTGATGGTGGTGGAATTATATGTGGATTTCCACCTTTTTTCTTTTGGCTGTTGGTAAGGTGGGATTATCTATTGCCTATGTTTTTCTGGTTGTAGTTAACTCTCTTGGGTCGGGGTTTTCCTTCCAGAATTTTCTGTAGGGCTGGGTTAGTGGATATGTACTGTTTAAATCTGGTTTTGTCATGGAATATCTTGTTTTCTCCATCTATAGTGATTGAAAGCTTTGCTGGGTATAGCAGTCTGGGCTGGCATCCAGTGTAGGTAAAATATCTATCCAGGACCTTCTAGCTTTCAGAATTTCCATGGAGAAGTCAGGTATGATTCTGACAGGTTTGCCTTTGTATGCTACTTGGCCTTTTTCCTTTGCTGCTCTTAATATTCTTTCTTTATTCTGTATGTTCGTGGTTTTTACTATTATGTGGCAAGGGGATTTCCTTTTGTGGTCTACTCTATTTGGTGTTCTGAAGGCTTTTTTGTACTTTCATTGGCATGTCTTTCTTTAGGTTGGGAAAGTTTTCTTCTGTGATTTTGTTAAATATGTTTTCTGCCCCTTTGATGTGGTTTTCTTCACCTTCTTCTATACCTATTTTTCTTACGTTTGGTCTTTTCACATGTTCCATATATCCTGGATATTTTGTGTTAGATATTTGTTGGACTTAAGATTTTCTTTGGTGGATGAATCTATTTCCCCTAGTGTATCTTCAACACATGAGATTCTGTCTTCCATCTCTTGTATTCTGTTGGTTATGTTTGTATCTGTAGTACCTGACTGTTTGCTCAGCTTTTCTTTTTTATTTCTATCATTCTTCAGAATGTGTTTTTTATTGTCTCTATTTCAGCTTTCAACCCTTGTAGTTTTTGATTTGTTTCTTGTGATTTTTGCTTTGTCTTTTCCTCTCTTTCTTGCATTTGTTATAGTATTTGCTTTGTTTTTTTCTTCCATTTCTTGCATATTTTGCAGTTTTTGGATTGTTTTTTCCTCCATTTCTTGCAGTTCTTGTAGTTTTTGGTTTGTTTTTTCTTCCATGTCTTTAAGGGATTTTCTCATATCTTCTTTGAGGGTCTCTATCATTTTCATGAAGTTGCTTTTAAGGTCTTTCTCATCTGCTTCTTCCACAATGAACTTTTCAGGTCTTACTGATGTAGATTCACTAGTTTCTGGTGGTGTCGTATTGTTTTTTCTGTTAGTGGGTGTGTTTTTGTATTGTCTCCTTCCCATCATTTCTTCCTATGGGTGCAGAAGGAGTTTCTTTCTCCCCTGGTGGATATGTGACCCCTTTCCATTGGGTGGGAGAAGGTCCAATACCCTGTTGGCTTTCCTCTTGAATGGATGGAGGCCATCCTAGTGTCAGGACCTTAGCAAACTCTAGGTAGGCTGGACCCTTGCCTTGCTTGTCCCGTGGGTGGAGACTGGGACTTGGAAGCCATTAGTCTCCCCGTGGGCTGAATCCCATCCAGCTGGGATCCTGGTCTGCTATGTGCAGTCCTCAGGGAAATGGCTTAGTTTTAATGGTGCTCATCTTCTAGCCTGAGAACTCTAGTTTGATCCTTGGGTCTCCCATGGTGAAAGGAGAGAGATGACTCTAACAGTTGTCCTCTGACCTTGACAATTGTGCCATAATGTAAGAGATACTTGATGGAACCTAATCCCATTGATCTAGAGGATGACTAGGAAGTTGATAGTATTGGGGTCACAGTGAAACACTGTTTCACAAACAAACAATTAGAAAGGGATTCCTTTGATCCAATTACAGAATGAATTGCAATAATTTTCAGAGTCTATATACTGATTTCCTGTATTAGAACCAAGGAGTTTTTTCCTCTTTTCTTCTCTCTCTTTCTTTTTCTTTCTAATATCCTATGGCAGAAATATAAGTTCAAAAAGAATGGGAACCAAGACCTTCTAGACACAACAGGATTGACTCATATACAAACTTACAGAGACTGTGGCAGCATGCACATGACCTGCACAGATCCAAGATAGGTCCCAGCACTAAGAGAGGACTTAGAAACAAGCCTCCATTCTTAACCTAGAAGCTCTCTTTAATTGTAACTACAGGAAAAGAAAGAGTTAATTTTTCTTAGTGGAGTCTCACCAGGTATATAAATCACAGTTAAGGGGAGGGTCTAGCAATAGCTGGCCAACACAAAATTAACTCAATGGTGACTTTAGAGGGTTTTATTTTTTGTCTTTTTTGTGTTTTTACAATTCCTTTTTCTGGAATTTTCCTTTCCTTCTTCCTTCCCTTTTTCTTTCTTTTTTTATACCATATGAATTTTCACTTACATATATTTTCTGATTTTGTTTTTATGGGTTCTCCGTGTGTGCTAATGTACATGTATTGGTTCCTTTTCTTGCTACTAAGAAAAAATATTATCAAAAAGTCACTTAAAGAGGAAGACTTTATTTGGGATTATAGTTCAAAAGGAAGCTGAACATGACAAGGAAGATTTGGTGTTGGGAACATGAGGATACTGCTCACAATTTATCCAATCAGAAAATGAAGAATAATAAATACCACTGCTCAACTCACTTTCTTTTTTATTTGTTTACATATTAGTACATGTGCTCATACCTCAATTAGTTTAATTTAGATATTGCCTCATAGATATGCCCAGAAGTTTACTTCTTACATGATTCTAAATTTGTTCAGTTGGCGATATTACCCATCACATAACTTAAAGAATGAAAAAAGAACTGTTAGCACCATTGATTTTTAGGAGAGTGAGATCAGTGTGCAGAATGTCATGAATGTCTGATAGCATACCCAACACAAATAACAATAAAACTATACCATCAAATACATCTAGAGATAAATAAATCATCAACTTACCAAATCATGCTCTGTATCAAGAAGGCAAACAAACATTTTAATGAGTTCATCAAAGTGTACCAGGTATCAACCTGTCAAAAATAAGAGGTTCTCTCAGAATGTCTATATGTCTATATGAGCAAGTCATATTTCTGTCTTGTTTTGAAAAAAATGAATTTGTGATACAGAGTCATAATTCAGTTTTCCACAAGTAGAAAATGACACCAAATTCTGACAATCATGTGCTCAGCAATGAATGACATTTGAGGCAGCCTCAGAAACCCTTAATCACAGTGAAATTAGGCCCAGAGTTTGACAGTTCCTCCTTTGCCAGAAGCCTTCACATCTGAGGGTGAATGCATCCCTCAGTTTCTACAGTATTGTTCTCTTTAAGCAATCCACATCTTTGTCTGTCAAAATAGGAATCTCTGAATTTCTGCAGATCAATTTTCACTTCTTGTTGTTGCCTTTGTAAAGCAGGGCCCAAAGGAAAAGCCCATCTCGGAAAAGGTCACATGGTAATTTGAAGAACTGGACAGGAACTTCCATTGCCAGGTGCCTGGGGGAGACAAATGAAATTGCTTCTGTTCTTAACACCTCTGTGACCCGTTTGTTTACTTTGGTTTATTCCCTGGAGTCACATGATGCTCCTATTCACAGTAACTTAGAGCTCTTGAACCTCAAACCCAGGGGGTTTAGATTGTTCTGTAACTTTCAATTCAATTGAAACTTGCCCTTATTTATTATGGCAGTAGCTCACATGTGAGCTTCCTTTAATAATAAATAATTGTGAAAGTGACTGTTCTGTTTGAAGTGCTAAAAAGAGTGAATAAATTGGTGGCTATAAAAAGCGGCTTCCCATTGGTTTCACATAAAGGATGAACTTTACAGAAGTCTATAATGAAAATCAAAACTCCCATTTTGTTTTTCTACTAAGAGGCCACAATTCCTGCTTTTAAAATGATGACTTTCTAAAACAATGACTAACCTCATCTTGTTTGGCCCAAGGTTTTATTATTTTTAATTACTCTTTCTTCCACAAAGTCACTGACATCACTGTTCCAAGTATCCAACTAAAACCTTGAACATTTGCCATGTTGTGAGGCAAAGGAGAAAAATAGAAGTTAACTGTGGTCTAAACGTTCACATTTAAGTGGACACAGCTACAAAAACATTTGCTGGAAGAAAATTACAATAGAATCACACATTTGAGAAAGGCAAGGGGAAACTCACACATCACTCTGTAGGGCACATTAAGGAGTTAGAAAATGGAGAGGGAAGTCAGCGCTACAGTGAGGAAATCGGGTTTAAATAATCAGTTTCTCTTCCATCAGGGTGACCTGTGATCACAGACCTTTGTGATACTTAACCTACTTGTATGTTCAATGGGAAGGGAGTCGGGTACCCACAAACAGAGTTCTTACAGTTTTTGCAGTTGATAATACATGTGAAAATGTCTGGAAAGCAATGTGTTATGATTTTCCAAGTACTTGAGATAAAATGGGCATGAGATAAGTGTGATGGAACCCTGTAGCCAGAAATTACAAATGAAATATCCTGAATTCTTAAGATCAAATCTTAGCATCTGTTAACAACTTCTTCCCCTACTTATTTTTGATAATAAATTATAAAGAAATGTATTTTAAAGTAATTCTTCAGTTTACATGTAATTTTATAATTTCTTATGGATGAAAGAAAATTTATATACTAATGAGAGAGATGTGTTATCTATTGTTAAACAAATAATTTAATCTTGGCTGAATACCTTGACTACAGGACATGGAGTATCTTCAATGATTTTCACAGTTAATCGGTATTTCATTTTATAATCACTAATTGTGCGAATGTCACATTACATAAATGCAAAGTACAAAGTGACAGAAGTATGTTGAAGGTCATTTTAGAAATCATTGGAAATTCTGTCCTTATCTTGAGCCAAAATTCATTTGATGATTTTTATGAAAGTAAAGTCAGCAGCTCAGACAGCAATTTTTAAAGTCAACCAATATGACTCCACACCAAGATATTAGAACCTGATATTTACATGCTGAGAAAGACAGTAGCAAAAGTCTTTGCTTTCTATAGTTAATTATGCCTAGTTTTTACTTTATTGAAAATATATTTCTTCTCATACAATATGTCCTGACTATGGTTTCTTTTCCTTCTACTTTTCCTTGTCTCCCGCCCCCACAGTCTCCTATACCATTCAGACCCACCCACTTACTATCTCTCAGAAAACAAACAGACTTCTAAGGGATAAGTATAAAATACAGTTTTTTTTTTTACGAGACAGGGTTTCTCTGTATTGTTTCAGAGGCTATCAGTCCAGCCCGGCCTCGAACTCACAGAGATCCGCCTGCCTCTGCCTCCCGAGTGCTGGGATTAAAGGCGTGCGCCACCACCGCCCGGCAAAATACAGTTTTATAAAATAAAAACTCACTTATTGGAGTTGGACAAGACAAACAAACATAAGGAAAATAGCTCAAGACCCACTTGTTCACACACTCAGTAACCCCACAAAAACACTAAACTGGGGGCCATACTATATATGCAGTGAACCAGGGCCAAGCTCATGCAGGCCCTGTGCATGGTGCCACAGTCTGTGACTTCGTATGTGCTTTGCTCAGTTGATTAGAAGAAGACCTTGTTTTCTTGGTGTTCTCCAGCCTCTCTGGCTCTTACAATCTTTCTGGTCCTCTTCTATAGGTTTCCTGAGGCCTGAGGTAAGGGATTTGATGGAGACCTCCTGGTTAGGGATGAGTGTTCGAAGGTGTATCATTTGAGCACATTGTCTGGCAGGGTTTTGTATTTGTTCTGATCTACTGCAGGAGGAAACTTCTCTGATGATGACTGAGCAAGACCCTCCCTGTGAATATAGCAGAATATAATATTTGTCTTTCTGAATCTGGGATACCTCATTCAGGACGATTATTTTTTCTAGTTGTTCTCCTTTATCTGGAAATTTTATTATTTCTTTTTCCCTTTTTCCTTTATTTCCTCCTTCCTTCCTTCCTTTCAGTTTTTACTTCTAACAGCTCCATTGTGTAAATGCCAAATTTTCGCTGTCCACTCTTCTGTTGAGGGACATCTAGATAGTTTCCAATTTCTAGCTATTATGAAGAGAGCAACAATGGACATGTGTGAACAAGTGTCTTTGTGGTAGGATGAAGCATCTTTTGGGTATATGCCCAAGGTGGATCTTTGGGTAGGTCAAGTCCCATCTTTCTTTGGAACCAAAACACTTATTTCCATAGTGGCTACACAAGTTTGCACTCCCATCAGCAATAGATAAATATTCCCTTTATTCCACATACTTGTCAGCATGAACTGTCACTTGTTTTATTGATCTTAGCCATTCTGTGATATTTAAATATTAAAGAATATGTTGATCATATAATACAATCATTTCAGCAATTGATATGGTTATATGGAATAGATATAGCCTAAGAAGAAAATACTGTCTTCCATTGTCTTCCAGGAATTTAATAATACATAATACATTTCCTAATTGTCTCAAAGACCCTAGTTTCAGTCTAAAAAAGGGAAAAAGAATTATGAAAGGGGTATATAGAGCTCTATACAATGTAGTGAGCTATGATTCTTCCTGACCAAGCAGTGTGTTTTGCCTCGGAGAAGAGGTCTGTGTCTGGCTTCCACACCATCCTGTGACAGAGCTGAGTGAAGATCTAGCAGCCCTGTGTAAGTGATAATGCCACTTTTGGAATAGAGGTTCCTTGTTCCAGCCCACCTAAAAGCCTATCTAATGTTTATGAATTCATACAAATCACAGAGTCAGATGCAAACAGCTGCCATGCTCATTCTAACACTGAAGGTTACATAATACAAGGAGACAACAGATGATGAGTGAAAACAATAGTTTTCAAAAGGTTCTAATCCATGGGCTAAGTTATCCACTGGTAGTACAAGTATGGATTTTCAAAAATTTTAACCTCAAATCCCTCCTATAAAAACAATGAAGCTTTTCAAAAATGTGGAACAGCAAGTGCCACACCCAAAGTTAATTTTGCAGTGATTCATATGCCAGGCTTTGCCCCCATAATTTTCCCAATCACGCCTTAGAAACTTAGGGCATTACTGTCATGTCTTATGGCATTGAGTCATACAAAAGACACAGATATAAGGTGTTGTAATTTAAAAAGTGGCACAAGAGAGAAAGAAAGATACCATGTGATGGAGCTCATGTGGAGGGATTGTTTTATTAAGGAAAGGGAATTGGAAAAGGGAGAAGGTGAGGTGGGAGATCCTCCTCAGGATACAGGAATAGCAGAAGAGAAAAAAGTGGTTGTGGGGGGTCAGAAAGACAGCCAGAGAGAGAGAAAGAAAGAGATGGGAAGGTGGCAAGAGAACTTAGTGAATGAACAAAGGAGGTGCTCTTAGTGGCTGCAGCTGAGGACTATCCTTTCAGGACCGCAAGGGCTGGCCAGTCAGATGCCTGAATACTAACATAAGGAGCGCAAACTTATTTTTTGAAGCTTTTAGAAAACAAAAGTAAGAACAAATACTAGATAGTGCTATGGTTAGAGGTTAAGGGTTTAATTTAATTTAAATAAGAGATACTATAGGGAGCTATAGAGATGGTTTAGTGGTTAAGAGTACTGGATGCTTCTCCAGAGAACTGAAGTTTGATGTCCAGCACCTACATGATATCTCCCAATCTTCTGTAACTCCCATTTCAGGGAATTGGGTGCCCTTTTCTGGCCTCGAAGGGAACCAGGTATATGTGCCACATATGCATGCAAAGACCCATATATAAAATAAAAATAATTATTTTAAAAGATACTGTACTATTCCCATCATATTTATAATTCTGCACTGATTTGTGTTGAGGACTTCATTTAAAGTTCAGTTATAAATTTAATTGCTGCATTTTATTCTGAAGTAGGAGAATGAATATTTCATTTTACTGCTTTTTTCTTAAAATTTTACTTTGTAATCTTATTCATGATTAAATTCTCATTTGGGAGTGGTGAGCATCAAAATTTTAAGAGAATAGAGTATTGAGTGCATTTTTAAGTGCTTTCAAGCACTTATGCTTTCATGCACTATCTAGTGTATACCAGGTGCTGGAAAAATATTTGGCAATTTATAGCACTTTTTAACACTTCTCAAGAGAAATGTAAGTTATTACTTTGAAGTGAGGAATAATCTAACAAATAAAGTAATCAAAAAATTACTTATTTGATATGTTGATAGATTAAGGTTAAACAATATATCTGAAACAAGACTTAAATAGTCAAACTTAGAATTTGAGTAATATATTAAATAAAGGATTGAGTTTAAATGAGGCCTAAAATCAAGTCAATTTATGTTCTTCCATGTTCTAGAGGCAGGATTTATATTAATTTTCATTGCTTGCTAATTAAATGTTACTTCATTCTATTGATTCTGACTGAGATTATCAAGCAAAAACTATCTGGAACAATGACTGGTAAAAAAGAACCAATTATTCACCAGAGTCAGGGCGCAGACACAAAACAAAATGCTACACTTTTGTTTTTAGGTTTAGACTTCATAAATTCTTTTCAATATGTGTGTGGAAGGGTCGGTAAAGCAAATGATAGGAATATCTTCTAGTAATATGATAGCTTGCTTTATTCTACTGAACTTCGGAGTCCTTGAATCATTTGCTGAACAACAGAAGCACATGCCACAGCCTCAACATTTTAAAGTAGTCTAAACAATGACAGTTTGACTTTTGTGATAATAAATTTTAATTGTCAGCTTGTTGCCATCTAGAATCATCTGGAAGAGAGTCTTAATGATGGATGTCTGGGTAACCTTCATTTGAGGGCATGTCTGTAAGGGATTTTCTTGCTTACATTAATTAGTGTGTGAAGACCCTACTCACTCTCTGGACCCTGTAAGAGTGGAGAAGTTAAGCCGAGTGGTAAGCAGGGGTACTTTGTATTTCTCTCTTCTTGACTGTGTGTATGAGGTGACCAGGTGTTCCAGTTCCTGTCACCTTGGTTCCCATTCAGTGTGTAATCTGGAGTTGTACACTAAATCAAGCTTTCTCAACCAAGATGCTTTACATTAGGGCATTTATCATACAAACAGGGAATAAAACTAGAACAACATTCAAACTCATTTGACAGCAGAATTGAAGCTAATTATTTAAGAAGTCCTTTATGGTCTTTACCTATCCCCCCAGTCCAGTGATATTTCTAGCTTAAGTTTTACAGTGGGAATGTTTGGGTATTTGATTATTCTTGAAACATCATATACATTTAATAGAACTAAAATAAAATTCATAAAGGATTGTTCTGGCTATTGGGTACATTGATTATAAATTATAGATGTAAGAATTCATAATTAATTGAAATTATAAATTTATATGAATACAAAGGGCTAAAAATAGTCAAAGCATCTCTGCAGATAAAGAAATGGTAGATACTAATAATGAAAATATTAGACTATGAAGATTCTTAGCTTGGTTATTACCCATCTATGATGCTTCCTCAGTGTTTGGTCTTGAAAATGTTACTGACTCTCTCTATACTTCAGTCTCCTCATCTGCACACTCAAAATAAAAGTTGCACCTTATAAGGTGCTTTTGAGCAACATAAGCAAGTATTTTTTGCAAGCATTAGAATAAAACCTGGGACAAGTTAGATTCATACTTGTTAATTAAAAACATAGCTTAATAAGGGATGAAATAATTGTTCCCCATGCAACATTTTATCAAGCTGTGAGGTATAGTTTGAATAATAATATCCCTCTAAAAACTCATGTGCTAAATAGCCTGCCATGCAATGTTCACAATAGGTTTGTGGAGGTGATGGGGTCATGAGGATTCTGATCATTAGTGTTCATCCAAGGGCAAATTAGTAATTTGATGCTGCGAGTGTGCAGTGGTAGGCACTATTTGGATGTACTAGAGCACTGAAAATTTACCCATGAGGGATATATCTTATCCTTAATACCACGATTTGTTTCCCTCTGCCTTCTGTGTGCAGTGAGGTGAGCAGTATCCTCTTAATCTCCAGTCACTGTCATTTATCTTATGTCTTTTTCAAGAGCAATGGAGTCAACAGTCAATGTGGCCTGAAAAGCCTGAAACTGTGAGCCCAGAAGACAAGCCCAACCACACACACATTGTTTCCTTCTGTGTGATGGGAAGTACACAGCATAACGTCGTACAGCAATAGGGGAATGGTCAAATCAACTATTGGAAGGAAACAGGGTGTGTGAAAAGACTTGTATAGAAATTGGTATGATTTGAATACCAGAATAAATCTCTGAAGGTAAAATAATTTTTTAAATAGAACTTATTTAAATTTTTATTACAAAAGTATAAATCCACGCTAGTCAAATCATTACTAACAGAGAACAGCATGTAAAAGAGACCCACACTGTGTTGATTCCAGAAAGAAGCGGTGACTAATACCCTGATCAGAACTACAGCGGTACAGAGTTTTGATTGCTACAAGTTCAACCCAAGTTATACTGAGCCGTCTTGTCCTACTGTGTAAATGTAACCTAACTTTTAAAAATTTTTTCTTTATTTTTTTACATGTCAATCCCATTTCCTTCTCCCTCTCCTCCTCCCACACCCCCCCAACATTTGTCCCCCCCCACCCCAGCCTCCCACCCTATTGCCAATTCCTTCCACATAGGGGATATCTAGAGTCTGTCATTTCACTCAGGGTAGGGGCCAGGCACTCCCCTAAGAGTCCAGGCTGAGAGAGAATCCCTCTTTGTGTTATGGACACACGATGTCCATTTGTATGCCAGGGATAAACACTGATCCACTGTTCAGGGCCCCATAGGTTGCCCATGCCTCCTCACTGACTCTCACATTCGGGGGTCTGGATCAGTCCCATGAACCTAACTTTTTTGTAACTATCAGGTAAATCTTTGAAATGTTCAAGCAGACTCCTAGTTTCTATCAATGAAAAGGACTAAGAAAACCATCAAATAGCATCTGAGGACTATGACAAAGTTACCACATCCTCAAATGTTGCTAAAGCCTGCTTACCTGATGTTCCCACCAATGTATTTAAAAAGTGTTGATTTGTTGTTCTGTTTCTTAAGACTGGAACATGAAAAGGAATTTGAGGTAACCTGAGTCTGTGTTCCTAGGGCCATTGGCGGTCATGCTCGGCTCTAGAATAAATGATATTTTATTCCCTTTGAAGTGAGTTATGTGTTTATATTGACAAAATTTATAAAGAATTAAAATGTCAAAGTGGATACTTTCACTGGAAAAACTGTTTACTAAGAATTATTTTTCTGCCTGTGGTGGCACATTCCTTTAATCCTTGTACTCAGAGGCAGAGGCAGGCTGATCACCGGGAGTTTGAAGCCAGCCTGGTCTACAGAGCTAGTGCCAAGACAATTAGGGCTGTTAAATCCAAAAAACCCTGTCTCAAAAAACTAACAGCTGTGCAGTGATGGCACACACCTTTAATTCCAGCATGGGGGAGGCAGAGACAGTCAGATCTTTGTGGGTTCGAGACAAGCCTGGTCTACAAGAGCTAGGTCCAGGACAACCTCCAAAGCTACAGAGAAACCCTGTCTTGAAAAGCAAAACAAAAACACAACCAACCAACCAACCAAATAAACAAACAAAACAAACAAACAAAAAAGATTTTATTTTTCAAATCCAAAACCAAAATATAAGGTCACATTGTTTCATTCAGGTCCCAAATGCAGACAATTTATTCTTACTTTCCATCAACTTGTATAATTCATACATTGACTCTTTAGATTATGAAACACAACCATTTATTTTACTAATTCCCAAACCACTTTAAGGATTAGCTTGACAAAAATCTCTTCCCTTCTTTTTCCATGCCACAATCCCATCCATGTTGTAGTTAAGTCCACTTTTGGATTATGGCCCAGGTCCACTTTAAGGAGTTGCCTGCCTAAAGGTCAACCGGCTTGCTCCCCAATGACTTTAAAACTGCCGCTGAAAAACAAGGCCAAAACTAAGCAGAAAGCAGGCCTCCAGCTGCTCTAGAAGGTTCTGGTTCTGTCTGCTAGGCACCTGCAAAGACCACAGTCCTGGAGTTCTGAGTCTGCATTCCACAGCGGCAAGCGCACTTAACCCTGCTGGAGTCCTTCAAATACCACCCAGATTACTTCTGAGTGATGGGGGAATGCCTTTTTGTGTATAAGTTTCTCTTGTTGGCTTTTGAAATAAACACTGTTTGGCTAATAAAGGCAAGAAAATAGGTGGGATGAGGAGACGAGGATAATCCTGGGAAAGGTAGGCAGAGAGAGACTGGAAAGAGACTTCATGTAGTCAAAGCTGGACTGTGCTCCACACTGGTCTTCCATGGCTGTACCCTTGCTTCTGGGAGAGGCCACCCACCGTGGACTAAAGCTTGGGGGCTAGAGAACCTACTTTGCAGTGCCTTGACCTCCACTAACAGTCAAGAATATATTAATAAATAAGTGTAACTATACATCAGCAATAGGTAAGGCAAAATGATATTGGGTTTCCACCAGAATGGTGAAAGAAAAATAATTGTTGTGTAAGAAGTAACACTGAAAAGCTGAAGCTAAAATTTAAATCTCTTAGAAGAAAACATTGTTAATTATAAGAGTGCTGACTTTGGGTGATGCTGTGGATTAATCCTACTGTACACTGTGAAAATGTGTTGCTCTAATTGTTAATAAGGAGAATACTAGGTGATAAATAGGCAGGATTTGGGGAGCAGAGTGAACATTGGGAAGAAGAAGAGTGGACTCTTGGAGTCAGGAGGGTTGCTGGAGATACACAGAAGAAGTGGAAGATGAATAGTCCATGTTGAAAGAAGGCACCACTACTAGGCAGAAGGTAGATAAAAATATTGGTTAATTTAAGTTGTAAAAGCCAATTAGTAATAAGCCTAACCTATTGGCAAAACAACTATAATTAATAATAAGTTGTTATTATACTTATTTGGGAATGGCTGGCAAGACAGAGGTGACCATCATTCCTGATGAAAAACTCCCCCTACAAGGTGATATAAAAATATTTTACATTCAAATTAAAAACTTCAAAAACTTGAGAGAGCCGCCCACACAGGAAAGAGATCAGCCCCTCCAAGACCCCAACCCCAGGGAGCCCAGCTTCAGGTGAGATTGGGTCTCCAGCGGGGACCGCCCGCCCATCACCCATCCCCCTCCATCTTCGGGGCCGCTCCCGGCTTCCAGAAGAGCTGCCCACACAGGAAAGAGATCAGCCCCTCCAAGACCCCAACCCAGCGAGCCCAGCTTCAGGAACCGCCCGCCCATCACCCATCCCCCTCCATCTTCGGGGCCACCCCCGGCAGCCAGAAGAGCCGCCCACACAGGAAAGAGATCAGCCCCTCCAAGACCCCAACCCCAGGGAGCCCAGCTTCAGCCCACAGTAAGGAAGGAGACCAGTGGAGACGGAAAGACCCCACCAGCACCCACTGGAAGAAGAGATGGGAAGAAGACAGAATAAGAGATCACTCAGCAATAGAAACACCAACATGACCCCACCAGAATCCAGGGATCCAACACCAGCAAGTCCCGAAAAGCACTACATAGATGAAGAAGAGGAGACAGACCTTAAAAATTATTTCATGAAGATGATGGAGAGCCTCAAAGAAGAAACGAGGAAATCCCTTAAAGAAATAGAAGAAAAAACAAACAAAAAAATCCATGAAATGGGGGAAAAAATTCAAGAAATAAACAAATCTCTCAAAGAATCTAAAGAGCACCAAGAAAAAACAACCAAGAAAATTAAGGAAACAACTCAAACAGTTGAAGGATTGAAAGCTGAAATAGAAACGATAAAGAAAACACAAAATGAAGGGATGCTGGAAATAGAAAAGCTCGGTAAATGGTCCGGAACTACAGATGCAAGTATCACCAATAGACTACAAGAGATAGAAGAGAGAATCTCAGGTGTTGAAGACTCATTAGAGGATATAGAGTCGTCAACCAAAGAAAATCTCAAAACCAACAAATCCTTAACACAAAATATCCAGGAAATATGGGACACCATGAAGAATCCAAACCTGAGAATAATAGGTATAGAAGAAGGTGAAGAACTTCAACTTAAAGGTACAGAAAACATATTCAACAAAATCATAGAAGAAAACTTCCCTAACCTAAAGAAAGATATGCCTATGAAAGTACAAGAATCTTACAGAACACCAAATAGGCTTGACCAGAAAAAGAAGTCACCTCGCCATATAATAATCAAAACATCAAACCTACAGAGCAAAGAGAAAATATTAAGAACAGCTAAAGAAAAAGGCCAAGTAACATACAAAGGCAGACCTATCCGAATTACACCAGACTTCTCAATGGAAACGATGAAAGCCAGAAGATCCTGGTCAGATGTCCTACAAACGCTAAGGGAACAAGGATGCCAGCCCAGACTACTATATCCAGCAAAGCTCTCAATTACCATAGATGGAGAAAACAAAATATTCCATGACAAAGCCAGATTTAAACAATGCGTATCCATGAATCCAGCTCTACAGAAAATGCTAGAAGGAAAACCTAGAGCCAAGGAAGATAACTACATTCACAAAGACACAGGCAACATATAATCATACTTTACAAAACACTAAAACAAAAAGGGAGGAGAAACAACACAAAACAACTTCACTAACAATAAATCAAGCGCAAACAAGGATCACCAATCAATGGTCATTAATATCCCTCAATGTCAACGGCCTCAACTTGCCTATAAAAAGACACAGACTAGCAGAATGGATACGAAGACAGAACCCTTCCTTCTGCTGCATACAAGAAACACATCTCAACAACAAAGACAGACGTTATCTCAGAGTAAAGGGCTGGGAAAAGATCTTCCAATCAAACGGCCCCAAGAAACAAGCGGGCGTAGCAATCCTAATATCTAACAAATTAGACTTCAAATTAAAATCAATCAAAAGAGATGAAGAAGGGCACTTCATATTCATCAAAGGAAAAATACATCAAGACAAAGTCTCGATTTTAAACATCTACGCCCCAAATACAAAGGCACCTACATTCGTGAAAGAAACATTACTAAAGCTCAAAATGCACATAAAATCTCACACACTAATAGTAGGAGACTTCAACACTCCGCTCTCACCGCTAGACAGGACCTCCAGACAGAAACTTAACAAAGAAACAAAAGAATTAATAGAAGTTATGACCCAACTGGGTTTAACAGACATCTATAGAACATTCCATCCAAATACAAAGGGATATACCTTCTTCTCGGCACCACATGGAACCTTCTCTAAAATTGACCACATAATAGGAAACATAGCAAATCTCCACAGATACAAAAAAATTGGAATAACTCCCTGCATCTTATCAGACCACCATGCATTAACATTAGAATTCAACAATAACACAAATCGCAGAAACCCTACAAACTCATGGAGATTGAACAATGCACAATTGAACCATCCCTGGGTAAAGGAACAAATAAAAAAAGA
The DNA here is from genome assembly GCF_017639785.1 of Mesocricetus auratus. Taxonomy (NCBI): domain Eukaryota; kingdom Metazoa; phylum Chordata; class Mammalia; order Rodentia; family Cricetidae; genus Mesocricetus; species Mesocricetus auratus. Next base: position 44,669,734 of record NW_024429192.1, read on the forward strand.
AATTAAAGACTTCCTCGATTTCAATGAGAATGAAGACACAACATACACAAACTTATGGGACACTTTGAAAGCAGTACTGAGAGGAAAGTTTATAGCACTAAGTGCCCACATGAAAAAACTGGAGAACAGTCATACTAGAGAATTAATAGCACAGCTGAATGTTCTAGAACAAAAAGAAGGAAACTCCCCCAGGAGGAGCAGATGCCAGGAAATAATCAAATTGAGGGCTGAAATCAATCAAGTAGAAACCAGGAAAACACTGAGAAGAATCAATGAAACAAAGAGTTGGTTCTTTGAGAAAATCAACAAAATAGACAAACCTCTGTCCAAACTAACCAAAAGACAGAGAGAGAACATGCTAATTAACAAAATCAGGGATGAAAAAGGGGACATAACAACGGACTCTGAGGAAATCAAGAGAATCATCAGGGCATACTTTGAAAGTCTTTACTCCACAAAATTTGAAAATTTAAAGGAAATGGACAATTTCCTGGATAGATATCACTTGCCAAAACTAAATCAGGAACAGATAAATAATCTAAACAGACCTATAACCCCTAATGAAATAGAAGCAGTCATCAAAAGTCTCCCAAACAAAAAAAGCCCAGGCCCAGATGGCTTCAGTGCAGAATTCTACCAGAAATTCAAAGAAGAGCTCATTCCAATACTCATCAAAGTATTCCACACAATAGAAGCAGGAGGCTCACTGCCAAACTCTTTCTACGAGGCTACAATTACCTTGATACCCAAGCCACACAAAGACACAACTAAGAAAGAGAACTATAGACCAATTTCCCTCATGAACATTGATGCAAAAATACTCAATAAAATACTTGCAAACCGGATTAAAGAACACATCAGAAAAATCATCCACCATGATCAAGTAGGCTTCATTCCAGGAATGCAGGGATGGTTCAACATTAGAAAATCTATCAATGTAATCCACCATATTAACAATCTGCGAAAGAAAAACCACATGATCATCTCACTAGATGCTGAAAAAGCCTTTGACAAAATCCAGCACCCCTTCATGATAAAGGTCCTAGAGAGATCAGGGATAACAGGAACGTACCTGAATATAATAAAAGCAATATACAGTAAACCAACAGCTAACATCAAACTAAATGGAGAGAAACTCAAAGCAATTCCTCTAAAATCAGGAACAAGACAAGGCTGTCCACTCTCTCCATATCTCTTCAATATTGTACTTGAAGTTCTAGCTACAGCAATAAGACAACAAAAGGAGATAAAGGGGATACAAATAGGTAAAGAAGAAGTCAAACTTTCATTATTTGCAGATGATATGATCGTTTACATAAGTGATCCAAAAAACTCCGCAAGGTCACTCCTAGAGCTGATAAACACCTTCAGCAATGTGGCAGAATACAAGGTAAACTCAAAAACATCAGTGGCCCTAGTATATACAGATGATGAAGTGACTGAGAAAGAAATCAGAGAAACATCACCTTTTACAATAGCCAAAAACAGCATCAAATATCTGGGGATAATGTTAACCAAGGAAGTGAAAGACCTGTATATCAAGAACTTTGTGTCTTTGAAGAAAGAAATCAAAGAAGATACCAGAAAATGGAAAGATCTCCCATGCTCTTGGATTGGTAGGATCAACATAATAAAAATGGCAATCTTGCCAAAAGCAGTCTATAGATTCAATGCAATCCCTATCAAAATTCCATCACAATTCTTCAAGGACCTGGAAAGAACATTAATCAACTTTATATGGAAAAACAAAAGGCCCAGGATAGCCAAAACATCCCTATACAATAAAGGAACTTCAGGAGGCATCACCATACCTGACTTCAAGCTCTATTATAGAGCTATAGTCCTGAAAACAGCTTGGTATTGGCACAAAAATAGGCAGGTAGACCAATGGAACCGAATCGAAAGCCCTAATTTTAACCCACACACCTATGAACACCTGATTTTTGACAAAGAAGCTAAAACTGTACAGTGGAAAAAAGAAAGCATCTTCAACAAATGGTGCTGGCATAACTGGGTACTGGTATGCAGAAGACTGCAGATAGATCCATGTTTATCGCCTTGTACAAAACTTAAGTCCAAATGGATCAAAGATCTCAACATACATCCAGCCACACTGAAACTTTTAGAAGAGAAAGTGGGAGATACTCTTCAACGAGTTGGTACAGGAGACCACTTCCTAAACATAACACCAGTGGCACAGGCACTGAGATCGACAATTAACAAATGGGACCTTCTGAAACTAAAAAGCTTCTGTAAGGCAAAGGACACAGTCAAAAAGACAAAAAGGCAGGCCAGAGAATGGGAAAAGATATTCACTAACCCTACATCTGACAGAGGGCTAATCTCCAAAATTTACAAAGAACTCAAGAAACAAGTCTCCAAAACACCAAAGGATCCACTTGACAGGTGGGGTACAGAGCTAAATAGAGAATTCTCAATAGAGGAGGCTAAAATGGCCAAGAGACACTTAAGAAAGTGCTCAACATCCTTAGCCATCAGGGAAATGCAAATCAAAACAACTCTGAGATACCATCTTACTCCTGTCAGAATGGCTAGAATCAAAAACACCGAAGAAAATTTATGCTGGAGAGGATGTGGAGAGAGAGGAACACTCCTCCACTGCTGGTGGGAATGCCGACTCATACAGCCTCTTTGGAAATCAGTATGGAGATTCCTCAGGAAAATGGGAATTAATCTACCACTAGACCCAGCAATTCCACTCTTAGGCATTTATCCAAATGAGGCAGGTTCATACAACAAGGGCATCTGCTCCACTATGTTCATAGCAGCATTGTTTGTAATAGCCAGAACCTGGAAGCAACCTAGATGCCCCTCAACTGAAGAGTGGATAGAGAAAATGTGGTACATTTACACAATGGAGTATTACTCAGCAGAAAAAAACAGTGGAATCTTGAAATTCGCAGGGAAATGGATAGCACTGGAAGAAACCATCCTGAGTGAGGTAACCCAGTCGCAAAAAGACAAACATGGTATGTACTCACTCATATATGGATTCTAGATATGGATCAGGATAGCGCCAGTCTGCACTTCCACAGATAGAGAGTCTGGGAAACAGGAAAGAACCTAAAAGATATGCATATATGCATAGTACCCAAGAGAAGAGGATGGAGACAAGATCCTCTGATGGGGCACACGGTGAGGGGTGGGGGGGAGTGGGACCTGGGAAGAATAGAGGGGGTAAAGAGGAAGGGAGTTGGTCATGGGGGAACAGGAAGTTGAGGGGGTAGGGGTAGAATAGGGGAAGAGGGAATCATAGGATCGAAGACAGATCAGGCACCAGAGTGACCTCGAGTGATCTAAAGGTATAACATCAATTGGCAAGCTAAGCAATAGTGGAGGGACCACCTCGAATGCCCATTCCTGATAATGAACTTGATGTCTATAACTATCCGGGAGCCTTCATCCTGTGACTGATGGAAGCAGAGGCAAACACACAACTAAGCACTGAACTGAACCCAAGGAACCCAGTGACAGAGAGAGAGGAGTGATGAGCAAATTGGCAAAGAATGGGCTGGCAAAACCAGCAGAGACAGCTGATCTGAACAGGGGAGTGCTCTTGGACCCCAGACCGACAGTGGGGAGGCCAGCATGGGACTGATCTGGACCCCCCAATTGTGAGTGTCAGTGAGAAGGCCTGGGCAACCTATGGGGCCCTGAGCTGTGAATCAGTGTCTATCCCTGGTATACAAACTGTCTTCATGTGCCTATAGCACAAAGAGAGATGCTCTCTCAGCTTGGACTCTTAGGGGAGTGCCTTGACCCTACCAAGAGTAAAATGACAGACTCTAGATATCCCCTATGTGGAAGGATTTGGCAATAGGGTGGGAGGGAGGGGGGGAAGGGGAGTGCGGGAGGAGGGGAGGGAGAGGGAACTGGGATTGACATGTAAAACAAGCTATTTAAAATTAAAATAAAAAATGATAAAAAAAGAAAAAAAAACTTCAAAAACTTGAAAAAAGACATTAATAAAATCTATATGGTGGTCTTACTTCCTTCTGCCCATAATGGAACACATCTGCTGCCTTAAACCTTCTTTAGATGGCTACTCTTTCTCCTTTGAGAGTGGCCTTTCCTCCTAGATTTGCAGAGAATATTGACAAGAATATCTTGGATTTGTTGAGTTTCAGAATACTGACTTGCGAAACAGATCATTAGAGTTAACAGTGTTAATAATGAAACCAACCCCATTAATAAATAGGAAGCTCATTTATGTCATAAAGCCAGAGAGGGTGTGGTATGGAAACTGAATGGAAAATTAAACCATCCCTCATCTTCCTTTTATTACCCACATGTCAGAGGGAAATACTGGCCATAAAAACTGTTGCTTCAATATCATGGGCTCTGAATATAGATGTTTAAAGTCTGTCACCTGCCCCAACTGTAGGCATTATTTTGTAAATTTTAACAAAGAATTTCATGGAAGAAACCCCTTGTCAGATGTTCTAGATTCCTTACCCTCAGTTCTCCAGCTGTGGCAGTAGCTGATTTTGCATTAAATGTTATGCTTCAAAAAGGATCTCAGACAGTCTGTCGTATGGCTGTATTATCAAATTTTTGCATAATCATTTTTTATTGTCTTTTTTAGTATAATTAGAGGGGAGAATGGAATGGAAATGGTAATGACATAGTCAGAAGCAGTTCACATTTTTCTATAATCTGTTGCAGGTGTTTGGAGTGTTCTTTCCACTCAAAGTTAGTATTTATCCTCTTAAATTTAAACACAGATGTTTGGAGATTCTTGTATTTCTATCAAGACTCCAAGATATTCCCCCAAACAGTTACCCATATTCCCTACACCTTTTGAAAAGTTTCATGTGTTCAATCCTGTTTGATTATTAACAATTCTTGTAAAATACCAGCAATCGTTTATGTATAATTATAAGATGGCTTAATATTTGCGATTCAAAAGCATATCAGTTGAGGGGCATCTAGGTTGTTTCCAGGTTCTGGCTATTCTAAATAATGCTTTTGAATCGCAAATATTTGAGTGGAAATCTATTTGAAAATAGAAAAATGTTACATATGGGATTTCAGAAGGTAACAATATGATATAGTAGACTGTTGAAAGAGAAAAAAAGCCTACTTAAGTGATGACTTAAGTGAAAGTAGCTGTTTTTCACACTATTTAAGACTGTACCGTCTCTGAATTTGGTGTTTTTAGAGGTTGAGTTTCTTTAAAACACTCATTCACATTCTTATTTCTATGCTGTTGAGCATAAAAATTATGAATAAAGGTTCTTTGAGACTACAAAACACTTTTTGGCTTCCCAAAGTTCACACTGATAACTTTAGTGTACATTGGAGAAGTTTGTAGTAATATTCATTAATGCAGAGGGATCAGCTTCTAACAATATTTATCTTTCTAACACCACATGACATGAGAAGTTAGAGAACTTTAAGTATAGAATCTGATGTAGTTCTCATTGAAACACACCAAGCGACATGAAGGGCCAGAGCAATGGCTCATCATTTAACACATCCTGTGATGCCCTGCCAGAGGACTCAAATTTGCTTCCTATCACGTTATCACTGGTCTCTGTAGGCATCTGTACCCACACATGCATATACACTCCCCACGTCCACATATAATTAAAATAAATAAAAAAACATCGAGTCTTAGCTGGGGTTCTTGTCATTCTTGGGAGTCTCCCTAGCACCAGATTTCATCCTAAGCCCATAGTGGCTCTTTCTGTTTAGATGTCCCACCACTCAGGAGGCAAACACATGCAGATCTCTGTGACTTCCAGACCAGCCTGATATACAGAGCTAGTACCAGGATAGGCTCCAAAGCTACCCAGAGAAACCCTGTCTCAAAAAATAAAAGAGGTATCTTTTTCATTCCTCTTCCACTATACCCCTCCTGTTCTCATCCTCCTCCTCTCCCCCTTACCACTTGCCCTGCCCCCAGTTTGTCCCTGATATCTTATCTAATTTCTAATCTCAGAGGGATTCATGTGTCCCTTTAGCGTCGTCCTTGTTACTTAGCTTCTCTGAAGCTGGGGATTGTAGTCTAGCTGTCCTTTGTTTTACAGCTAATATCTACTTATGAATGAATGCATACCATCGTTATCTTTCTGACTCTGGGTTACCTTACTCAGGATGATTTTTTCTAGTTTCATCCATTTGCCAGAAAATTTCACAAGGTCATCATTTTTTACTGACTCCATTGTGTAAATGTACTACATTTTCCTCATTCATTCTTCAGTTGAGGGGCATCTAGGTTGTTTCCAGGTTCTGGCTATTCTAAATAATGCTGCTATAAACATAGTAGAGCAAATGTCCTTGTGATATAATTGAACATCCATTGGGTAAATTCCCAAGAGTGGTATCGCTGGGTCTTGAGGTAGATTGAGTCACAATTTTCTCAGAAACCACCATACCGATTTCGAAAATGACTCTACAAGTTTGTATTCCCAACAGCAATGGAGTAGTGTTCCTCTGATTCCACATCCTCTCCACCATATACTATCTTCAGTGTTTTTGATCTTAGCCATTCTGACAGATGTAACATTGTATCTCAGAGTCATTTTGATTTGCCTTTCCCTGATGATTAAGGATGTTGAGCACTTCCTTACATGTCTTTTGGCCATTTTCAGATTCTTCTGGTGAGAATTCTCTATTTAGCTCTGTACCCCATTTTTCAATTGGGTTATTCTGTATTTTGATGTCTAGTTTCTTGAGTTCTTTGTAAATTTTGGAGATATGCCCTTTGTCAGATGTGGAGTTTGTGAAGATCTTTTCGCATTCTGTAGGCTGTCATTTTGTCTAATGACAGTGCTCTTTACCTTACAGAAGCCTCTCAGTTTCAGGATGTCTCATTTATTGATTGTTGCTTTTAGTGTCTGTGCTACTGGTGTTACATTTAGGAAGTGACCTGCTGAGCCAATGCATTCCAGGCTACTTCCAAATTTCTCTTCTATCAGGTTCAATGTAGCTAGATTTATGTTGAGGTCACTGATCGACTGGATTTGAGTTTTGTGCACGGCAATAGATATGGATCTACTTGCAATCTTCTACATATTAACACCAAGTTATGCCAGCACCATTTGTTAAAGAGGTTTCCCTTTTTTAACTCTACCATTTTGGCTTCTTTGTAAAAAATCAGGTGTTCACAGGATCATAGGCTTGATATCATGGCCTTAGATTCAATTCCATTGATCCATTTGCCTATTTTTATGCCAATGCCAACCTGTGTATGTTACCATATCTCTATAGTACAGTTTGAAGTCAGAGATGGTGATGTCTCTGGAAGTTCCTTTATTTCACAGGATTGTTTTAGCTATTCTGGGCCTTTTGTTTTTCCATATGAACTTGAGTACTGTTCTTTCAAAGTCTGTGAAGAATTGTTTTGGGATTTTGGTGGAGATTGCCTTAAATCTGTAGATTATTTTTGGGTAGGATTGCCATTTTTACTATATTGAGCCAACCTATCCAAAAGCATGGGTTATCTTTCCATTTTCTGATATCCTCTTCAATTTCTTTCTTTATGGACTTAAAGCTCTTGCCCAGCAATAGTAGGGAGGATGCCTGAACTGGCCTACCAATGTAACCAGATTGAAGAATACCCCAGCTACCATCATAGAGCCTTCATCCAATAATTGATGAAACCAGATGCAGGGATCCACAACCAAGAACCGAGCCAAGCTCTGGGAATTTAGTCAAAGAGAGGGAGGAGGGAACATATGAACAAGGGAGGTCAAGATCATGATGGAGAAATCTACAGAGACAGCTGAACCGAGCTTGTGGAAACTCATGAACTCTAGACCTATAACTGTGGAGACTCCAGGGAACCAAATTAGGCCCCCTGTATGTGGGAGACAGTTGTGAAGTTTGGATTACCAGAGGGGACCTTGGCAGTAGAACCATAATACAAACCGGGTACATGAGCTAGTGTATTGGGGCTCATTCCTTAGGGTGGGATAACACCCTCAGTGGCAAAAGGACCACGATATTTTCCTGGAGCATGAGCTAGCTTGTTGGAGCACACTCCCCATGGTAGGATGCCATGCTCAGTCTTAATATATGGAGTAAGGGGCATGGCCCTGCCACAACCTATTGTGCCAGACTATGTTGATTCCTCATGGGAGTAGTGTGTGGGTGGGCTAGGGTGGAGGTAAGGGAGGTGGAAGGAGGCAAGGGGTGTAGGAGGAGGGCTTGGAGGGAGAACTGTGGTTGGAATGTAAAATGAAATCAAAAAGTAAAAAATGGGGAAAAACACATTTTAGTATCACTAGAGTAACCATTTAAAGGAAATGACATCTTTCAAAGTGTTTTCTAAAAAATTCTTCTAAAACATTTTTAATGTGTATGTGTGTGTGTGTTTGTATGTGTGCCTGCAAGAGTTTACGTGCATTTCATGCATGCATGAGCCCATATAGATGGCATTGGATTCCCTGGACATAGAGCTACAGGTAGTTGTGAACCAAAGTGTGGGTGCTGCAAATGAAACCAGGTAAAAGTGGTAAGCACCCCTAACTCCTGAGCTCTCCAGTCTCTTCATGTTAATATACAATACCCATTTAATGTAGATCATGGACCATGTGTGTGTACACAGTGGAACTAGAAAGTTACAACTCTAAAACTTTAAATAATCAACTGTACTCCTATCATCCTGTTACTCAAGAGATGCAGACAGAGGATCAGAAGTTTCAGGTCATCCTTGGCTACATAGTGACAAAGAAGCCAGTCTAGACTCTCTCTTAAAAACTAGCAAACAAAAACTTTCCACAACATTTCTGTGGTGTATTGTTAAAGCTAATAATGATTTTAATGATTTCTATTTCTTTAATATGAGAAAATATCAAAGAAATAGAAACAGGGAAATCGAAAACAATAATTGATGAATATGCTTCAACAGTACCAAGGTCATAAAAGAAATGGAGAGTGCCAAGCCATGACTGTCAGGTCCAAGGTGTGACTCTTGAACAGAAAAAGGAACATGGAAACAGACAGTGGTCAAGAAGACAGAGAAATTTCAATAAAGTTAGCAGCTTAATTCATGACATTGTATGAATATTACTAACTTTAACAATTATATTGTCATTATATTTGATGTTAATAATAGGAATCCTAAGTGAGGAGGATGAAGGAACTCCACTAGTTTTTTGCAACTTTTGAATAGATATAAAGTTTACTTACAAGTAATATCTTAAAGTAAGGATAGAAACATATTAGGACTCCTTAGTCCTGGAGGGGAGTTTTCACTGTGACTTTGGTCCACATTTTCCTTTCCTCTATTGTACAAGTGTTTTGATCTAGTTGGATTTTTTTTTGTTTAGTATTTTTTGTTTAGGATGCAGAGCAAGCAATTTACTAGCACTTAATTCTAGGTTACTTTAATATAGTAGAAACCTTCTCAGGAAATATTCTGATTCAACAGATTATTAACACATGGATCCTACAAAAACCTGAACCCCAGAGCAAGTAGTGGGTTGAATTTTATCACTCAATTGAATTGATCTTTAGAGATAATACTATTCTAATCAACATCAGAATTCTTATTAAAATTTATCTTAGTTATTTCCAGGAGGAGCCTCTTATTAACCATATCCTGTCATGCTAACAAAACAGATTTAGTGCTAAACTACAATTGTTAAAACACTCAAATTCAGTCCATCATAACCTAACCTTAACTTCCAATAACCAGATGGTAGAAATTGTGTGAAATTTTCAAGCTCCATTAAGTCTCTATCTAAATCTGTGGATTAGGATGAAAGAATGCACTGAAAGAAAGGCTTTCAGAAAGTAAAGTCAGTGAGAGACTTAGCCTGAGGCTTAGAGACTCCTACAGGAGAATGTGATGCCACCCAGGAAATAAAATCCATCCTTAGTGAGAGTTGGAGGAATTAAAAACAACAGCCAGGAAGACTGGGGCATGAATTGGGTTCAAGTCAGTTCACAAATAATTGAGGCAATAAATATTTTTAAAAACTATTAGGAAGCAGGATTCTTCTTTTCTTCCTCAAGGCTTCCCACCACTCCTGCAGCCTCAGGCAATTAATTATCTTTGCCTATTAAGGTTGGCAATGAGTTAATGCCTTTTAACATTATTATTTTTAACCATTACTATTTTACATTGTAGTAATCTTATAACCATATCATTAGTGCAAGAACATTTTAAATTCTTAAGTGAAAAGCATAAGTCTTTACTTAGTCTCAAGGTAAAAAGCAGTTCTGTAGCTAAGAAAAAAGCAAAGAAATAATATAAGCACAACATCTGAGTTTTTAGAAATAAAGTTTTTATTAACAAAAAACTGAGAATATTGTTCAGAGTACCAAACTAAAAGAATAACATTTTCTCATTTATTTCTCATCAAATAAGAAAATGAAATAATAAATGAGAAGTAAGGGCATGAATTCTCCACTCAGAATTTTGTCTGTGATCTGAAATATATATGTAATGGTTAAATTGAAAAACTCAGTGAGTTTACCAGATGGCTTTACACTAAGATAATGCTTGTGTCTTTAGAGACGCCTGATGTTCCTTTCTCTCTCTGTCGCATTCGCAAATCAGTGAGAGTGAAAATGTTGAAGCTAAAGAATGATGTTTGAAAACATCAAACAAAGCCCTCTACAGTAAAGATATCATGTAAAGTAAGTTTCTCAGGATCTCTGGGGATGCCACGTTTTTCTCTCTAAGGCAGAAACTGAGCCTGTCCAGTAGTGCAGCTCTAAAAGACAGGCATCTTATGCCAAATAATGCTTAAACTGGGTTAGGTTTCCAGGGTGTGGGCAGTGTGAAGGCTCAGGACAGTGAAGCTGTAACTCCTGAAACAGAATAGATTGGCTTTGTCCCCGGGATATCTATCTTCCTATGTTTCAGCTCAACTGAATTCAGTTATTAGCCCTGTAAGAAGATGATTCTCCCAACAACTTTCCAAGAATAAGTTTCTGTGAATTAGTGCTAAAAGGATCTTCAAGGTCACCGGTGGTCTGCAGTGTTTTTATATTGCATTCATACTTATATCATCCTATATTATCACAGGCGATTTGGCATCAAACTAGGATGTCTTAGAAAAAATAACTAACGTGTGTGTGTGTGTGTGTGTGTGTGTAAACTGAACATCAATATGGAGAAAGGGTTGCTCCTAGTAAGTCATTATTATCTATAAACAAGTGGGTCTTCAATAAAAACTGGGATCTGAACCCTTTCTTGGTCATCAGTGAACTTTCTCTGTCTCTAATGCTGACTCAAATTTCCATATGAAAATGGGAATCTAAGGAATTCAAGTTATAGGGAAATCAGTCAAGTCACAAGGAATAAAAAACATTGTTTCTGGGTAAGTTTATGATTTTCAAGTGGATTCACTGTGATTCACTTTGTATTCTTGTTCTCTCACATTTTCAATATGATTTGCCAGTTGTTTTGTTCACATTAATGATAAAATCACACCTCATAACTTCTCAGTTTTCTAGTCAGTAATCAGCAACCTAGATATTATATCCTGGAGCAGCATCACTGACATAATCTTCAAGCTCGCAAAACTCTATCTCAGGATCCTCCCCAGACCTACTGAGTCTCCATTTTAATGAGGTCCCCTGGCAATCTTCTGTGCATTAAGTCTTAAGAGGTACTGTCTTCCTCTATTGGAGTGGATGAAAGATGTCTGTTTTTAGTTGACATTTGGTGATTTTGATTGCCTTTTGATTCTCATCAATTGAAAGTCAAAGTATGATGTGTCAGTCTCAATAACACAGAAATTCTCCAAGGAATAATGCTGCTTATTTGAGACAGGCAGAACATCAGATGAGAACGATGATTGCTATAGTAAAATATCTGCATGTTCAAATATGTAACATGAAGAAGTTTTTAAAACAAAGGGAAGACTTCTGTGTAGGATACTTGGATACAGAGTTCAATGATCTTGGAGGGCTATCTCAGGAGTTGGTGGCAGGTCACCAGTGGCAGTTTTGTTGTTGGGCAAATGTTCTAGAAAGAGCATATTATCTAGATTGTTACTGTCTCAAAGACCATTAGAGATAAAGTAAGTTACAGAAATTTATGCACACGTGAAAGACATGTAAAGCACATGGTTTCATGTACAATAGGAATGTTCTCTTTTTCATTTTTTGAGGGAGCACTTAGAACAGTATCTCAGAAAACTGTGCATGATTTCCCCAGTCTTCTTTCTTTGCCATGCTGAAATTTATCAAGATTGAAAAAAGTACTTTGATCTTGCATTTGTAATATTTATAGTGGTATATAATGTATACATATTGATAGTTTTTTATTAAACTTTACAATTCAGGAACATATCACTAAGAATTATATAAAAAGATAATTCTCAATCAGATGTTTGAAGTCTTATCTAAAACTTGAATTTTCTAAGAAACTTGACGTTATTATGAGCTATGTAAATGTCACAAAATGATAACAGTGTATTTTAAACACATTTGCAACAAATTATTTTTCTCAGTTAACCTGATCAGGCATCTTCATATGTTTAAGGTGGTGAACCAGGTAGAGCTTGTGAAATAAACCTCTTAGATAAATGCTGCTCCTCAAATGTACCAGGTTCCTTGTACTTGAGGGTTAGCTGTACTACTTATCCGAAGAGATACACTAAGTACATAAGATGATAAAAGCAATAAAATGAAACATCATGGGTATCTCCTGCTTTTTGGAGGAGTGGATATGAAAATGAGAAAAAAGAGGTACATGTAAAGAAACTCAGACAATGATCTATTAGATTATTATAGATCCTGTGAGGAGGAGATAATGTTTGAAGTTGAGTGACCTGAAGGAAGAATGTAGTCCAGTTAGGTTTCAAGTACAAGGAATCTGGTGTGTTTGATAAGCAATGATATCTAAGAGGCTTATTTCACAAGCTCTGTCTGAAGAATTCTTTGAAAATATGTGAGGATGTCTCACCAGCACAGCAAGGTGATACAGTTTCAGTTCTTTGAGTATGTACAGAGCAACAGTTCTACCCATCTTTGCTACCTAGTATGTTGGCTTCTCTCTGTAGAGTGACATATTTGCTTTCAGAGCAAGGCACAAGTAATGATGTTTGGTCTGTAACCAAAATGCTACAGCTTGGACTGCCTTTGCAAAGAGCTGTAGGGGAAGTGTTATAGAATACTTGCAACTTACACATGCAAATTATAGCTCTCTAAAAGAATCAAACAAAAGAACGAACTGAGTTTTATAATACTCTTTTTCTAAGTATAGTTGCATTGATTCCCACATTCTCTTAGGTCCAAGCCATTGTTCTATTTCTACATTTTATATTTATATTGTTTTATTAATTATGATGCTCATTCTTAACATTAAGTCATGTAGACATGCATATGGTATATCACTAATAATGCTAATTTCTTGTATTGGATGAATTAATTGTTCTTTAAATATGACTTAGATAAATCATTGTAGAGTTGTCAAAAACTAGTAATTTAATTAATTAAGAAAACAAAAACACATTGCCTGATATTTATGGTACCTGGCACACATGTGCCATCATTACACCCTTGTAAAATTTAGTTGATTGCTTTATACTTCATATTTTCTGATGGAATATTATATTAGTATATTATTTTCCCTCATACAGAATTGTCTAGATTCATTACTGAGTTCCTGTGGCCCTTGGTTTTCATAAGAGATGTGTTCAAGCTGTTTAAGCCTGTTTCTATGCATACTAGAAATTAATCCACAGCTAAGGGTTGCATTTTATAGTTCATTATTTACAGCCATAATTGCTGTAAACATTATATAACATGTTAGATATTTGTTCCATTGCTACATAAAAACATCTTAAGGATGGAAAATTTTCTTTTGACTCACAGTTTGAAGTTTCAGATCATCAACTCTGACAAGGTATAAGGCAGAATTTGAGTAAGTTCCATGGGCTACTGAGAATGAGGTAATCATTAATTTGGGGGTGGAATAGTCTGTAGATGTTTGTTCAGTTCATTTTATTTATGGTGTAATTTACCTTCAGTATATCTCTGTTTAGTTTTTTTCTCAATAACATCTTTTTTGTTAGTGTACTTAATTCACTCTTTATCACTGCATTGGGTTGATCTTTTGTTTTACATCTAGATTTCTTTTAATGAAATTGTCTGTGTCTTCGGTGTATATGTATTGAGAATACCCTTTATATCATCTTACCTTAAGATGATATCTATTATTTATGGTAAGGTGTGTTGCATGGAGGTAGCAAAAGGATTACATGTCTTTCCCCAGAGCACAGCAGAGGAGTAGGCAGAAAGACTGCAAGAGTGAGAGGCTCTTGCTGGGCATGACAGTTATTGCACATATGAATTCACAGCAGTCATGACTGCTCACACAAGACCCCCATGAATTACATCCATCAATGTCCTATCATGAATGTGGAAGGGCCTCATGAAGTCCCTCCTCTAGCTGAGGAGCTATTGGAATTGATGGCAGAGTAAATTTCTTTCAGGGATACAGTCTCTTAGAGGCTATAAATAGTCATACTCCCATGAACATACAGATAACACCAAGTAGATTTATTATCTTTTTTGTTTGTTTGTGTTACAATGGTGGGAAGGGAATAGTGGTATAAAAAATTGGGGGTAAATTGGAGGGGGAGGATATAAGGTGCAATGGGTCAATACACTTTGTATTGTTTAGGAATTTATGATTCTTAAGCAATAAAAACAGTTTAAAAAGGAAAGGAATATAAAATCTATATGAAAAGCATAGAGAGAGAAATGGCAAGAGACTGAGATTACCTAATGAGTACATTCTATATTTTATATAAATAAATTTGAGAACAGGAAGGAAGATGTAGATAAACAGTTTTACAGGAGAAAAAGAATTGAAATAATATAAATGATAGTGAATAAAAAAGACAGTTGTGAAAATGTATATGATCTAAAATATTCTTGCTTATTAGTTCATGCAAGAAAATCAGAAATACTGAATAGAACACTGCCAAGGGGAACTTTGTAGTTTTCAAGTTTTATTTTAATTATAAATAACAAATACTTTTATCTGCAGAGTCATTGCTATGTTTGCTGTCAACATACATTATGAAGTGATCATATTGCTTTAATTAACACATACAGCACCTCACCCATACTATTTCTGAGTCTGAATGCCCTTCTGACACAGGATGTGTTCCCTAGGCTGTGTATAGATAACCTAGTGATGAGGACTCTCATCATCTATTCAGGACTAGGTTTCACTAGTATTTGACTAAATCCTTGCCTACCAAAGTTATATAATTAGTGAGCAGTGGGAGGGGTCCTGCTCCATGATTACCTACCTAACATTGAGGCAGCAGTGGTATGTTCACCAAGCTATTGTGAGCCTGAGTCTCATAGTGCAGAAAACTGTATAGTCTTAGAGGCACACAGAAAGCTGTGCTGCAGTAAGTGGCATTGAAAACTAAAATACAAATCCATCTCACAGGGAATCTATTTGAAAAGATGCTGAGCCCTGGCCTTCTAGAACAATCCAGATCAAAGCTGGGATCTGGGTGGCATAAATACTTTATTTGCTACCAAAGCTCTGGCTCATGTAGATGACATATCACAGTCACAAATACCTGCACAGTCTGGGTGTGGGAAGTTATGCCCTAGTCCCACTATAAAGCTAAAATATGTGTTGAGTAAAGCCTAAGACTCTCTCACCAGTTCAACATAATATCAGGAAATTGCCCAAAGTACTTTGGACCCTGACTTGGGTATGTGACCCTTGGTGTTCAACTGGTGATCTCAATGTCCTATGCCTGGTACTGAGCTCCAAGGTAAAGACCAATGCAGCTGTTTCTCCATCACTCCCATAGGCTTATATTTTTGTTCTTTCTCTACTCTGTGAAATTGAAGAAGGGATATTGGAGACCAGCAGCTTCCTGGCTATGAGCTCCTGTGGCACAGTCTGCCGGCACTGGCCTGATGATAGGCATTGTGTAGCTCTGCTTGGCACTAGTTTTCACTGTGGCAGGTCTAATATTGAATTTCATGTTTAAAGCCTGGACTTAATTCTCTGTCGTTCTAGCAATCAGGAGCATCTCTTTCCATTTTGCTGCTTAGAGTCATGGGGGGTGTGTATTGCTCTGTCCTGTCCTTCTTAAGTCACCCTTGCTTGTGAATAATAAAAAGAGTAACCATTGTATCTCACTTTGTTCCTGTAGGTCTTATGAATGGTGGTTGATGCATGAATATCTGTCCAAACTGCTCTATCTGAAGAGATGATTCTCAATTCATAGAAGACTTACTTAGCCACTATTTTTGATCCCTGGAACTACATTTTAAATGACTTTTCTCTTCATTACTTTCAGAGGCTAAAGTCCACATCTAATACTTCTTCCAAGTAGTCTACGTTGACTTGCACATACCTTGTTCCATCTGCTCCCAAGAGAGGAACTTCGATAAGCTGCTTCTCTAGAGGAAGCAATAAAATTTATTGTGTGGATCAACTCATTTCTAAAGGAATTATTATATCTAGACTCACATCTGGAAGGAGCCATGGAGATTGGCAATCTGCTACTCAGTCTGCCAATTGCTGTTAATGGTAAAATTTATGATTTTCTCATGCAAATTTCCCAAACAAGGAGCCACATGAAGAGCAATCATACTGTTAGCCTTTCCAAGGAGAAAGAAGGGATGCATTTTTCAAGATCCTTGTCTACACTACTTCTTGGAGAAAAAGGTCCTGAGAGTACATTAGCTCACCTGGTCTAGAGAGATTCACAGGTATGTAATGTTGAACACCACAGGGGTGGTGAGTTAAAAGCCACTCAGTAAGGAACCTTGGAATTAAAACACCACATGTTATTTCTTAGCTTTGCTATCCACAGAGAGAAGCTGAAGGCTGGAGTTTCCGTCTTGATGTGGTGCACTGTCTGCAGCCAAGTAGACACGACTCAGTACGCTTCAGATTTTCTGTCTGGTTGAGAGGTCTTTCATCAGCATTCTCTGATTTTCTATCTCTGGAAACTGGTCCCAGATTAGATATTTGTTTGGTGTGTTAATGGGTGGGGTAGATTTAGAACCTCCTCTTCTATCATGTCACCAGTCTCATTCCCAGGATTTGCACTGATGAATTGAAAGCAACATTTTTCTTCTTTTGTTTAAGTGTTTCTAGAAACTAGGAGTCAAACAGTATAAAATATCTACTAAAGTTAGACATTGCATCAGAGAATTGAGCATGAAGGGAATGTAAGAGTGCTGTCTGAAATGAGAAATAATGACTCTTTTAAGAATAATAAATGTCCCCTAAAAGAATAAATGGACATTTGTAGTGATTGAAGACAATCTAAGAAATGATAGTTTGTGTGTTTCAAGAAAGACACAGTGAGAAATTTAAACCATGTTTTGCAATCCCTAAAGAAATATATATGCATAAAGACACACACACACACACACACACACACACACACACACACACACACACACACACTCCTGCTGAATTCCAAAATCATGTAAAATAATGGTTAAAATAATGGTTAATTGTTTTACAGAAATATTTATTATACAGAAAATATATACTCAAACCTAAAAGAACTAAAGTTCTTCAATTTGCATATTAATTTCTTTCAGACCTGACTGCTTTTGGATGGTGTCTTAGTCTAAAGAGTCTCAGAGTAGATGTTAAAGCACATTATGGAAGATCTTTAACGATTTACAGGTATTTTATGGAAATTCAAATGTGTCTTTCTTCTTTTGACTTAATCATGCAGTATAAAATTTCCTTAAATTGTCACCTGAATGTCAACTTTTTAATAGATTACATGTTTGAACTTAAAAAATGCTATTAGGATAAAGTTAAAGATAGGTAATGGGCTAGTATAAATTAAAGTATTCCTTTTTTCAGTAATAATTATGAACTGAATGCATAATTACATTTCATGTTCAGAAATGTACATCTACTTGTAGTAACTAAAGTAAAAGAAACACTGTTGATACTGAATAGTGCTGAAATAAGATATCTTCCATTTTTCCTATTATAAGACCAGTGATTTAATAATGTTTAAATGCCTTGGGGAATGTAAACAATGAAATTTGTATCTTACTACAGAGATATCTGACATCCTTGTTCATGGCTTCTCTGTTCACATTAGTTAGAATATGGAATAAACCTTGATATTCTTCAAGAGACGTATGGATAAGACAAACATGGTATACAGAAAGAATAGAATATTACTCAGCTCTAAAGATAAATGAAACTTGTAGGTAAATGTATGGAACTGGAGAAAATGATACTAAATGAGATATCTCAGGCTCAGGAAGACAAAAGTACCTTACATTAACCTTCATTTGGGAATCCCATAAAACTTTAAATCATTTGTTTTGTGTATTTAGATTGATACCCAAGTGGAAGCCAGGGAACTGGAAAGTGGCCTTTGGAGTGGGGGTGGGTGCATGTTAATGGAGGGGAAATAGTACAATATAAGTAATCTGAAAGTTGTGAAGTGTTGTACTGACAGAAAGCATGAGAATGAAGGGGCATAAGAGTAGGGGTGAGACCAGGGGGCAAAAGTATGGCTAATCCAAAGGAAGTGGGTAGGAAAAGCCATAGGAAAGGACACTATCTCACAGCCAAACTTAACAAAAAAAAAAGAATAAAGATAGGAGAGCATATATGAAATGATATAAGAGGGAGGAATGCTGAGGGTTAAAGGATTAGGTGGGGGAATGAGGAGTAGAGGGGTTTGTGGTGGGTTAACTAAAGGTAATGATCATGGCCTCACCCTCCCTGGGGAGAAGAAAGGAGATGGGATAGGGAGCTGGTGGGGAGCAGGGGAGGAGGGAACAGAGAGGGAACTTGGGTTGACATGTAAAACAAGCTTGTTTCTAATTTAAATTTAAATAAAAAAAGAAAAAAAAGGAATGATCAAGAAAAAGCCTTATGGAAATCCATTACTCAGCAAGCTAATTTCAAAGTACAACTTAAAACAATTTGAAGGGAATTATCCTCCACAAGTGGTGATGCTGATCTCAGAATACATGTGTTATTAAACAAAAATTACAAAGGCATAGGGTAGCTTACTATGAGTCACTGGTCCAGGAGGTCCTGGAAGCTTCCAAAGCAACACAGGCTTTTGTTACGGTTCTTGTTCCCCACTAGACTTGATGGTACGACCCTATCCCTGAAAATATCACACACTTTGACTATAGATCACTTTAAAGGTCCTCCTTTCCAGCTCACTTTCATAGTGACAGCATGTACCATGCCTGCTGCTGGGTGAGGAAAGACAGCAATAATCTTACCGGGCACTAGACTCTGCATGCTGTAATACTGACCTGACAGATCAGATATATTCATACTGGCATAATAGTGTCATGACTATTATTAAGGAGTAATTAATACCACTTTTCTTGGGTTTGAGGTCAGTCCCATAGAAAGGAATTTCACTCTTTGTATTGTAATCCTGGTAAAAAGCCTATGGTTCTGGTTTATAGACCCTAAGGTATAAGAAGGTATTTTCATTTTATTAAATGACCACAATATCTTGATTTCTAAATGTTTATGCCTATATCTATAAGCCTGGTCCTCCCTCAGACTTGACATAGAAGGTACTTTTTGCACTTGTAAAAATGCTGAGAATAACAAACTGAGTTCTCAGCCCCAAATGGAACATCCTTAGTACCTGAATACCACCACTAAGGCTTAGGGTGCTTTGTGAAAAAGGGAGGCAGAAAGAATGTGTGAGTTAGAGGATGGGGAAGGGTGTTGCTGAAGTTTGTCTTTCAGGTAAAGAATGGTCAATACAATCATGCATTCATTGTACCTGTGGCTGCCATTTAAAATTCTGGCATAGCTATGGTAATGTGCCTACATGCCTCACTTCTTACAGAGGAGCTATTGGCAGTTTCTTAGAAGGGAGAACACTTCGTTTTGAGGGTATGGTCACTGGAAGGTCTCCCCCACTCCAGTGGAGAGCCATCCACGGAAGAGTTGACAGCACTTACTGTACTTAGTGGATTATTAGAAATATAGGCATAATTTGAGGTGAGAAGTATGTTGGGGGAGCATAAGGGGAGTTGGAGGGATAAAATGGGGGTGGGAATGATTGTATTTCATTGCAAGCATATATGAAATTCTTCAGAATAAAGATATATAAATGTATGTCATGTTTTGTGAGAAATTAACAAATAAAGTTGACTTATTTATGCTGTCAGTCATGACGATACTCATCAATTATTCTTTTGATCAAACTGCTAGCTGAGTATAGAGTTTAATGATGTTCTGTGGTAGGAATCTTGATCCTGAGGCATTAACCTTCCTCCAAACCAACTTATAAAAATTAGTAAATCCTGGTCACAAGAGATCACATCTGCTTCACTTTGGGACAGTGAGTACATTGAATGCAATAAAGACACTTTACCTAAACTGAGGACAAAAATGTCCACAGCGTTCAGAACTTCTCAGCAACTTGGATGTTTTATAGAAATGACATTTTTCTTCATTTTTTATTTCTTGCTCCAGAGACATTGGCGGCTACATTTTCTCTGAAGTGAATTTCTCTCACTTGTTCTCTCACTTCCTGAGCAATGCTAAAAGTGGACCATGGCCATTTGTGGCTGCAGGTACCTCTGAAGTCAGAGTATTAGCCTTCTTTACTAGCAGTGTGATAAATAAAATAGTATATGATTTATTTCAGATTACAACACTGCTCTGGTAGTTCTGCCATCTTGACCAACACTGAGAAGAACATGAGAAGGGCTTCTCTTTTGAAGGGGTGCCTCATGTTGATCAGTAGTGCCTTTAATTGAGATGCTTTAAGCAGCTACTGCTAGGCAACCCAATGTCAACCACCCCTTGGAAGTTGCCACTATTGAGAAGAATTCACAGTCAGAGTTGGAAGGTGATTTCCTGTTGCTTGTGGCTAAATTCCAGGATTGCTGCAGCTTCTCTGCCACTGTATTTCCCAGAGAGAATATTTGCTAGGAAAAGATCTAATGCATTCAGGTAGTTTAGAGATATTGCTAAAGGGGCCAGAACTGGAGTGACCTAATCCTTAATACAGAGTAAGGACTTCAGTGATGAGCTGTGGTAAGGGTATTACAAAATCCCATAATGTTGTGTTATTCTTTAAGGTAAAAGTCTTTGCTTTCAGGAGTGTTGTTGCAAGAAAAGTTAGTCTTAGAACAGACTTTAAATCGTTGAACCCACCTTTAGGAGTTGTTTTTCTGCTTCAGGATTGTTACTCCAACAATTTTCCTGCTCCCTTTGTTCTCTCACATTACTAACAATTTCTTTTCTGGATTAATCAATTAACATTTAAATATTTCAATGTAAGTCATATCTTGGAAATAATTATATTGGCCACAAGCATATTTTATCTACCATTTTACACTTCAGTGTTCATCCTTATAAGCAAAACTCAGCAAAATTAATCAATAGTCATAGCTACTAATTTCTTTGCTACCAGATTCTTTAAAGCCACTAAAACATGTCATACTCACTACTCTAATTGATTTTCTGTAATTTCTTTATGATATAATGATTTCGATCTGATTTGATTCCTAGTTCGTGGTGCTTTTGAAAAGTAATGGATCCTTCAAGAGATGAAGTGTACTAGCAAATGGTAGGTCATCGGGAATAGGACCTGGAAGGGAATAGTGTGCTCTTTGCACCCTCTGGCTGTTATTAAGTCAGCAAATTCTTATGTCACTTTCTCACATAGTAGTGTACTCCCTTGCCACCCTCATACATATAACCCAAACCTCATACATATAACCAGTTGTGAACTGAAATCTCTGAAACTATGAACCAAAGTAATTCTTCCTATTGATGCCCTCTCATTAAATGGCAACATTTTTGCCTCTTTAATTGTTTTTTTTTGTTTTTACAGCCAGATATGATACATGGTGTAAGTGAAAGTGCTCTATATCATATTTAATATGATGACAGTGTAGGAAGATATGCCTCGCTCCCGAGATTAGCCCTGGTATTTCATTGCATTTGTGCCTCAGGACTGTGAACAAGTAATTCTCAATTCCTCACCCTGGGGCAGGATGGCTAGAGAGGGCTCAATTGAGAATTTCTTTCTTCCATGTTTTGAGTATTTCTTGCCCCACACCAGGCACCCCATGAAAGGGTAGAGTCACCTGCCAAGTCAATATTTGCCTCTTCCCATGCTAGGAAGAATAGAATAAAATTCTAGAAGTTAGGGATCTATTTAAATAGTTTCACTTGAGGAGGGATGACAAATAGAAATCTCTAAGGGTATTCCAAAATGGTACATTTCCCCCTAATGTTGAACAAAGCATGAATGGATTTTACCTTTATTCATGTCTAGAATAGGTAGATCACCAGGGGATGAAACCCACAAAATTGTGGGGTTCACTCTGATAAACTGGGACCCTCCTGAGGTTTTACTCCCATACTTGTGCATGGTAAGCCTCCAGCAATTTTTCAATTACAATTTAGCCTTTCCTGTTCTGACAGCAGTTCCCACAGAGATTTCTGCCCATGGGCTATTATTTTATACATTCACTTGTCAGATTCAGGGTAAGCCTTGCGACCTCATTTCTATTACAGATTTAGAGTTGTTAATATCTT
The DNA here is from genome assembly GCF_017639785.1 of Mesocricetus auratus. Classification (NCBI taxonomy): domain Eukaryota; kingdom Metazoa; phylum Chordata; class Mammalia; order Rodentia; family Cricetidae; genus Mesocricetus; species Mesocricetus auratus. The sequence goes on from NW_024429192.1 coordinate 44,692,232, forward strand.
AGACTCTCAGCTTTTGTTATTAGGATTAAATGAATACTTCACATTTCTCTCATGTTAGATTAGAATTTCTAAATCTCCGAGTTCAGACAAAAGCAATGGATAGAAACCTCTTGGATTGTTTTAAGGACTTTACAGTGTTTTTGACAGTTCAGAAAACAAAATAGATCTAATGAGGTGAAAAATCACTTATTTAACCAACCTATCTATGCTCAAGAAATTTTAATAGTTGAGCATGGTATTTTCAAATGGATGTGGCAGTTTAGCATAACTTTTGAATATTTTTTCTAATAATTAATCTCGAGTCAACAATCTTTTTTTGTGGGATTTTGAACAAATGCAATATTTTTACATACAAAATCCTACTTGTAAGCCAGGGAAATGACTCAGCATTGGAACTTGGGACCAAACATGGCAACCTGAGTCAATTTTTGGAACCCATACAGTGGCAGCAAAGAAATGACTGCTGCACGATGCCCTTTTGTCTGAACATCAGACTCACACATGTGTACCCACATAATACCAAATAACTAACTAACTAAATAAATAAATAAATAAGCATTAAATTGTACTCATTGAAATTGGATGGCTAAATCATAAACCATTTACATTTCTTATTGTATTTACTTTTTCAAACCACCAGATGAAGTAAAGTTTATAATATCCTTATTATAAAGATTAAGTTATAAATGCTAATATTTTTGCTATAGCCCATCTTTGATGTACCTCTTTCTGCTCTTCTCTCTGAGTTGCTGCAGGCTAAAAGCCTAGAGGAGATAGAAGAGTAGATGTCCTATCTGGCAGAGTGGTATATACCTGCAGTCACAACACATGGGAGATAAAGGCAGGAGCAACAGATCAGGACCATCATCATATAAAGTGAGTTTGAGAACAGCCTGGGTAACACAAGACCCTGTCACAGAAAACTAAAAAGTGGAAAAGGAAAGAGAAAGTACCTCTAGATAGATATAGAGGGCACAAAGAGGATCAAAGACTGGGAATGGACAATGGACAGCATGTGGAACAGGATACCATTCCAGGGTACCAGCCATTTCCTGAGTGCTTACTTAGTCAATAAGCATAACTTTGGAGATGCTGAGGGGTAAGCATGATTTTTAACACCTGAAGTGTGTCCCTATGGGTTTTAATGACTATTTCCTATTTGATTAAGTATGTTAGTCATGTTTAATCTCTGTCAAGTTAGAGTTAGTTTTTATAGATATACAAATCTGATTTCTAATTTTGATTCCACTTCAGTATGACATGCACTAAAACTCAAAAAGAGCTAGTTAGAAATGACCAGATGTTGTAGAATATTAATTTTGGTTGTGTTATATTTGTTTATGCTGTGGAATACTTGTTTAAGGATGCAACGGTGTGTTGTATTATTCTGTGTTTCATTTGTTTTACTCTGTGAATCTGTGTTACTGTGCCTGCCTGAAAGAGCTGAACATCCAATAGCAAGGCAGAAAGGGATAGGCAGAATGCCAGGCAGATAGAATAAATAGAAAAACAGAGAAGAGGAAGAGTGAGAAAAGACAGAGAGGAGGACATCAGGGGTAGTTACCAAGCCACACAGCAAGTCACAGAGTAATAATTAAACAAAGGTATACAGACTAGGGAAAGATAAAAGCCCAGAGGCAAAAGGTAAATGGAGTAATTTAAGTTATTAAATGCTGACTAGAAATAAGCCAAACTAAGGTTGGGCATTCATAAGAAAGAATAAGTCTCTCTGTGATTATTTGGGGGCTGGGTGGAGGCACCTCCCCCAAAAGAGTAAAGAACAAAAAAAACCCTATAGCTAGAAGACTTGTATTTATCATAACACTAGCATTTAGATTGTTAAAACAGTATCATTTTTTGAAACTTATTATATAATATGATTTTATTCCCCAGATACATTCAGGTCCTGATGTTGAAGACAGTGGAGGTGTAGCTTTCTCTACACAACACAGACAATGAATATTGTATTATAAGAAATGCAATCAATCCAGGTCACATTTGTGATCACATTGAGCTTCATCATTCATTTACTCTTTAAAACCACTTAGAAATAATCTACTCAGGTTTGGACACAGTTTGTCCCCTGAGAAGTTAATTTGCTGGAAGGTTTATGATATGACTCTCCAAGATGAGGATCTAGGAGGAGATAATGAGAACACAGAGTCTTCACCATCATTAGTGAATTAGTAGTTGCTCTCTTATGAGAGTGGGTCAAGTCATGTGACACTCCATTAGTTCCTGTGAGAATAGGCTGTCATAAAATGAAATTTCTCTATACAGTTGATTTATTTTCTATTTGCTCAGTCCCTTTCCATTTCTCTTCCATGTTTTCATGACACTATGGTTGTACTGTTTGGACCCCTCTCCCCCTGACACACACCCAGGCCAAGTGAATGTCTTCACCAGCTTTAGTTGTTTCATTATACGACCACAATAAAAGCACTTAGGAAGGAAGTTGGTAAGGAGGAATGAGATATTGTGATAGCAAGACCTGGAAACAAGGAAGCGGATATGTAATTAGGCAGTGGGCAGAGGTTGGAAAGGTTTTGAGGAGCAGCCTAGCAAAGACTATGCCACCATACCAAGGACTACAGTGTGATATGAAGATAGATGTTCTACAATAAAATAGGACTAGGAAAGAGCTAGACCTCCTAGAGATTAGCTAAGTGGTGGAGGTGAATAGAACACCAATAGGAGGGTGCACAGCTGTGGTCCTGCCATTGGAGACAGGAGGAAAGAATGCCCCTGTACTATCAGCATAGAGGACTTAGCTGCATTGTGTTTGTGCTATGGGAAGCCAAAGTATTAAATGATGAAATTGTTGAAGAAATTTTTGGACAACAAAACATAAGGTGGTTGCTTGGTTACTTTTAACTCTGTGTGAGTGGGTAAAGACAGGAGTGGCTTGAAGAAAACATAATTAAATGGGGAGGGAAAGTGATAGGCAGTCACTATGAATGTAACATTCATAGCCTGTTGAAGAAAAGAGCAAAGAAATTAATAATGCAAAGGTGAGGTCCAAAGAGATGAGAAAAACTGGAGTCCACTGTTGTACATCAGGGCAATGTGGCAGAGGACTGGATGCTGGTGCAGAAATATGAGACTCCTTTAATCATGGTCCTGTCAACCTTGTATGATGCTTGTCCAGCATTCTGTCCATAGGATGTCTGCCCAGAGCGTCTTAGGGAGTCTGATCATTACTTTCTAGGGAAGTGCTCAGCACCCATCCCAGCTAGTATACCATGAGCTACTGTTTCTAGGGAAGCAAGATGCATGCTCCATTGGCATCCATGTGGTGCTAATTCTGTGGACAACCAGAGTGAAAGAACTATGGGATCCTGATTGATCCCCTCTGAGATTTCAAGGATGTCTAGAAACTAGGCATGTGTGTAGAATTATCACCGGGAATCTCTTCTAAGGTTCATGGAAATCCACAGGGTCTCAGAATGAAGACATGGCATCAGCCATGTTGACTGAGCCTAGTAAAGGCACACAGTCCTCTGTGTGCAGAAGGGAATATGCCAAACCTGCAGTTATAAGATACAATGTGTGACTTTCCAGGTTTTGTGCTTAGTGGTGTCTGTAATACCTTTGCATCTTTCCATGATTTTTCACTTTTGAACAAGAATTTTTTTTGTATACCTGTTAGACTTGATTGTTTGTTTGTTTTTCATTTTTACAGGCATACAGATATAAGCAGTTTGCCATGAAACTCAGATGGACCTTGAGACCCAATCTCACCTGAAGCTGGACTGGCTGGGGTTGGGGTCTTGGAAGGGCTGATATCTTTCCTGTGTGGGCGGGTCTTCTGGATGCCAGGAGTGGCCCGGAAGATCAAGGGGATGGGTGTTGGGCAGGGGTCCCCGCCCACACAAGAAAGACATCAGCCCTTGCAAGACCCCAACTCAGATGGACCTTGAACTTCTCAGGGGAATGTTGGAAATTCTTAAAGCTTTGAGATTGTTTGGGCAGAATAAACAGCATTGTGAGGATGTTGGAAACTTTGGAGCAGGAGTAAGATGCCTTGGTTGGAGATGATTTTTGTCTTAGAATCCCATGTGCTAGAAGCCTGGTCCCTAGTGTTCTGATACTAAGCTGAATAGAGCTTCTTGTTTTTATTTTTTATTTTTAAGACAAGGTCTCATTATATTTCACACAATAGCTTTGAAATCTCCATATTCTTACAACAGCTTTCCAAGTAGCTAGTACCATAGACATTTATCACCATACATTATCTGAGGTGGTAGACATTGTAGAATGGAGTTGGAATTAAATCTAGCTTTGTAAAAAAATGAGAATTGTCCCAGGATAATGTATAAAGTCTTATGAAGTTGGTTTCTGTTACAGTTATAAACAGGCTAGGCACCTCCTCTAGATCTTTTTCTATCAACACTATTAAGTCATTTTATGCCCACTGCCATCCTTTTCATGCCACTTTCTAAAAATGCTTCCTTAGAGTTAAGTTGGTGATATTTATATCTCTTAAATCTTAACTGTGAGCCAAACAATCTTCTTTTCTTTATAGCATAAACATCCTCATGTTTTTGTTACAGCTGTAGAAAGTGAACTCAAGCACTAGGACTTCTTTCACATAAAATTTGACTAATTAGGATACAATTCAGAATAAGCATTAAAGACTATGACCAACCTTCAAATAAAAAAAAATCACCTTGCTAGTGGTATTCTTAGTACACTGATGATACTTTAACTCCAAAATCACAATATAGATATTATTGGAATGTGTGTATAATAAGTTCTATACTTTTCATACATCTACTGCACTATATTCTAGCCTCTGGTTTTGATGCAATACTTGTCAACCTATGCAAACAGAGAAGCTAATGGAAGTCTCTGTTTACCAATAAGTGTGTAATGTCTGCTAGTCTAATTCTTACAAATGGACATTCTACCTTTTCTTAGGGTTTCTGTTGTTTTAAGAGACACTATGACAATGACAACTCTTATAAAAGAAAACATTTAATTGAGGATGACTTACAGTTCAGAGGTTTAGTCTGTTATCATCATTATCAAGCATGGCAGACATGGTTCTGGAGATGGAGCTCAGAGTTCTACATCTTGATCCACAGGCAGCAGGAAAAGAGAGAGACACTGGACCTGCTTTGAGCATTCAAAACCTCAAAGTCCACCCTCAGTGATAAATTTCCTCTAACAAGGTCACACTTCGTCCAAAAACATACCCCTTTTAATAGTGCTATTCTCTTTCTCTTTTCCCTTCTCTTTCTCCCATCTTGTTCTCTCCTATCCTCCCCTCTCCCAGATCCCAATCCAATATGAGATCTCATCCCATAACCCTTCTATGGGTTATCATGCATATTTCTCTTAGGTTCCTCCCTGTTGTCTAGATACTGGTGGCAGGATTGTAGGCTGGCAATCCCCTGCTCCATGTCTAAAATACATGTATGATTGAGTACATACCATGTTTGCTTTTTTGTGACTGGGATACCTCACTCAGGATGGTTTCTTCTAGTGTCATCCATTTGCCTGCAAATTTCAGGATTGTTTTTTCTGCTGAGCAGTACTCCATTGTGTAAATGTACCACATTTTCTCTATCCACTCTTCATTTGAGGGTCATGTAGGTTGCTTCCAGGTTCTGACTATTACAAATAATGCTGCTATGAACATACTTGAGCAGATGCCCTTATTGTATGAGTGTACATCTTTTGGATAGATGCCTCAGAGTGGAATTGCTGGAACTTGTGGTAGACTGATTTCCTTTGTCCTGAGGAATCTCCATACGATCTCCGTAGTGACTGCACAAGTTGGCACTCTCACCATCAGTGGAGGATTGTTCCCCTTTCTCCACATCCTCTCCAGCATAATCTGTCAGTAGTGTTTTTGATTTTAGCCATTCTCACAGGAGTGAGATGGTATCTCAGAGTTGTTTTGATTTGCATTTCCCTGATGGCTAAGGATGTTAAGCACTTTCTCAAGTGTCTCTCGGTCATTTTAGACTCCTCTGTTGAGAATTCTCTATTTAGTTCTGTATCCCACTTTTTAATTGGATCCTTTGGTGTTCTGGAGACTTGACATGGGGAAGCAGGAATGTTGAACCAGGCTAAGAACAGAGGAGAGAAGTATGAGAGATATCATAATAGGGGGAACCATTATAAGTTGGAGGAGAGATCTGGCACTAATGAGATCACAGATCTACAAGAATGGCATCAACTGGCATGCCCTCTCATGATAATGAAATTGATGACTACCTTATATGCCATCCTAGAACCCTCATCCAGTGGCTGAAGGAAGCAGAGACAGACACCCACAGCTAAAAACTGAACTGAACTCCTGGATCCCAGTTGCAAAGAGGAGTGACAAGCAAAGGAATCAAGACCAGGCTGGTGAAACCCACAGCCAGCTGACCTAAACAAGGGGGAAACACATGGACCCGAGACTGATGACTGAGAGGCCAGCATGAGACTGATCCAGATACCCTTGCTCCTAGATCCTGGGTGTCAGAGAAAAGGCCTCAGCAATCTGTGGGACCTCTGAGAGTAGATCAGTATTTATTCCTGGCATGCAAATAGACTCTGAGAGCCCATTCCACATGGAGGGATGCTCTCTCAGCCTGGACACATGTGGGAGGACCTAGGCCCTGGCCCTGGCCGGGATCATGCCACAGACTCTGAAAGTCCCTAATGGAAGCACTTCCCTCCCTGGGGAGATGAGGGGAAATCAAATGGGATGGGGAGTTGGGAGGATTGGGGAGGAGGGAAGGGAGAGGGAAATGAGAGTAAGTTGTAAAAAGTTAAATTAAAAAAATGCTCAAGGCAAGAAAAAGTAGTGCTATTCTCTGTAAGCCTAGATGGGCTATTTTCATTCAAGCCACTACATATTTTTATGTCTTATTGCCTGTGTCTGTGTCTCCTGTTTGGTCTTAATAAACCTCACGAAAGATCTTGAACATTTTAACATTCAAGTCAACAGAGAACTTTTAAATTGTCTTTGTAATTAGAAACTTATTCCTTCTTTCTAATGAGAATGAGGTTCTTCTAAGTGCTTCTAGCCCTCAAAAATAGAAGTTGTTCATAGCATTTTGGAGGTCTCTTATTCTCTAAGCCTTAGATGTTTTCATGGACAGAGATTTTTTCCCTTGCACAGCTAAGTCCAAATGTCTCTGCTTGAATGTATAATGCCCATTCATTTGTGTCCTTTATTATGTTGATTATGCAATTACATTTTAATTAAGTAATGATGTAAAATGATGTACCAGTAAAGATATTAAAAGGATTTCATCCGCAAATCAATCATAAGACAAAGTATCTGAGGCAGAGTCTGGATATAGGGAATATATTTAGTAAATACAATGTTACAAAATAAAATAAAATGTAGATTTTCTTTGTTATTCTGTTCTATAAAACAATCTGAGATATTGGATTTTTTCTTGTAAAATGTATTATGTTAATTTTTGTCACTAATATATTAATTTAAAATTTTTTGAGTTCATATGTGGATATAATAAAATATAATCAGCTCTATTCCTCGGTTCCCCCTCCAACTTCTCCCATTCCTCAACCACAAACACTTGTCAACTTTGTCTCTTTATAAACCACTAAGTTCAGTTAGTGTTGTCAATATGTGCATGCGTATGGGACCATCCACTAGGGCATGGGAAACAAATGATAATTCCCTTTCCCAGAAACTCTTCCTTCCCATCATTATAGGGTGGACAAGTTTTAATTCAATGCATTTCAGTCCAAGTTTGCCAATTCTACTTGAAAAACCTTCATAACTCCTAAACAATATAACTTTTAGACTATCCTTTTGTTGCTTTTGATGGTTACATGGAATATAATTGTTTGAAGCTTTCAGTGTTTTGAATGTTACATTTGCAGGCTTTTTTCCTTACCTTCTCCCCTCTGCTTATCTCAACACTTTATTGTTCAATTTTCAGAATTAATTGATTAGTAAATGTTAAGTACATTAATACACTGTGATGTATGATCAAGAAATTCAGAGGTAGCTATATCAGTAGCCCACGGGAGATAAAGTGCTGCTTGAACTGAGGGTAGACATGGCCATTGTCTATACAAGCCTGTTTGGTTTCCAAAAGCCTTCTCTCTTTCTCTGCTTCTGTATACCATGGTGTAAGCAACTTTGTCTTGTTGTACTCACTTCCGCAATGGGCTGAAAGCCTAGAAACTGTGATCAAAGCAGTCTCTTCCTCTAAGTTAGTTTATGCCAGATGTTTGTAACAGAGACAGGAAGTGTGACTAATGCAACTTCATTGATTCTAATTCCAGCACTGGAAAGGAAGGAGACTACAGTGTGAGAAAACTGAAAACTACTTTTTAGAACATCAATAAAAGACAGCAGTCATATTTTCTATAGGAAGGATTGTGACAGTAATATGAATCACAATTTATCTATCATCTAGTAGGTACTCACCCCCTGTTTTTTTGCTCTAGGAATATTATTCTACATGTTCAACATTTCTGCAGGGTAACTATTATTATCTTCTTTTGGTGGTGGAAAAAAATCTAACTCCCATGGGGTGTATTTCATTGACTGAAGTCTCACAGCTATAAATACAAAGGCTGGTTCCCACTGAAAGATTCTTATTTAATTTTTTTCTGTAAAACTGTGCTATCATCACATCATCAATAATTATATTATCAAAACTTCTCTCTGTCCATGAAAAGTTTTTCCTGAGTCATTCATGAATTCACATGTTTTTTTCTAATGCCAGATATTTTTCTAGTAAAGGGAAAATAATGATCCTTTTTCTTTTCATAATTTTATAATCTTCCAGAGTTTAATTTACATATGAGTTTTGATAATATTAAATTCCTTCTACTCTTTCCTGTTTTACCCTTCTATCCATCTAACTTTGTATTCTTTTAGTATTTCAAAATCAATTAGTGCTGTCCAAATATTCATGAATGCATGGGCTATAATCTAAGAGGAAATTGCCTATGTCTCTTCGAGCAGCTAAAATTTAATTGGTAATAGCTCAGCAGCTTTGGGTGGGATTGTGTGCCCATTCCCCACTCCATGCTGGGCTTTTGGGTGGATTGGCCTTTACAGGTTTTGTTCGTAATAGTGGAACCACTTAGAGTTCATATGTGCAGCTGCTCTGCTGTCTCCACAAGATGATTCTTTGTGGTCATCCACTGCCACAGGCTCTTAGACTATTTCTGCTCCTTCTTTTGAAATGATCTCTGAGCCAAAGGGATGTGTGGATGCAATGTATATGCATTCACTTTAGGACTGAACATTCTGCAGCCTCTACTTCACTACACCATGAATCTTTGGGGGTCTCTGTGTTAATCACCATCTACTGCACCTTGACCAGTTGGAGGGAGGTCTCTGTGTTAATCACCATCTACTGCAAATAGAAGCTTCTCAGAAGAAGGTCAAGAGATGCAATGATCTCTTAGTATAGCCAACCATAAACATCAGGAGTTGGTTTAATACTCTGTCCACTTAGCAATATTTACTCATCTCAGATAATCTGAAGAAAATGAAGTGGAATCGTGAATGTAAATAGCCTTACAATGTGCAGTTAATTCTAATGATCATTGTATAAGTTGCAACTGCAATATATTGAATCATATCACTTAAATGGTTGAAACAATGAGCCAGAGATTCCACTAAGACCTGCAACACATCTGGTCAAGTCATGCTATAAACTCTATTAAATGTAGAATTATTAACTTGAAATTGTATTCTTTTGTTGTTGTTGTTACAATGCTGCCAGCCAATGTCCAGGGCTTCTCATTGACTAGTTCTGTCTTAAGTATTAACCCATGACTACATATATGTGTTTCTATAAGGTCTTATCTTACCAAGGATCCCAGCCTCATACATCCCCTCTTCCCAGGATCACACAGCGACTCTACTCTTGACTACATTTCCCAGACTCCTCCCTGACTCCTAGTCCCACATATCTTGCTTCCTTATTAGCCAACAGTGTTTTATTTATCAACCAATAAGACAAACATATACACAGAAAGACTTCCTCCATCAGACATATAGAAGCCTTCTAAAGATGTAATATATAGAGTTCCAAGGTGCAAGCAAGGGTCATTCTATTTACAACACTTTATCTCATGCCATCAAGCCTTAGCAATAGCTTCTTATTTGGTGTCTCCTGATCTAAATGTAATCATCTGTGAAGCCATTCTTTTTTGATTTTCTTTTTATTCAAATTAGAAACAAGCTGGTATCACATGTCAATTCCAGCTCCCTCTCCCTCCCCTCCTCCTCTGCCCTCCTCCAACTCCCCCAATGGCTCACTAAATCCCCACTTTGGTTGTGAGGCCCTCCATGGGGGATCTCCAGAGACTGTCATTTCATCCAGGGCAGGGCCTAGGCCCTCCCCTATATGTCCAGGATGAGAGAGCATCCCTCCATGTGGAATGGGTTCCAAAGTCGTATTCCAAGGATAAATACAGGTCTTCTACCCGAGGCCCCATAGACTACCAAGGTCTCTTCACTGACAGACAAATTTAGGGGGTCTGTATCTATCCCATGCTGGTCTCTCAGCCATCAGTCTGGGGTCCATGAGCTCCCCCATTTTTCAGGTCAGCTGATTCTATGGGTTTCACCAGCCTGGTCTTGATCCCTTTGCTCATCACTCCTCCCTCTGTGCAACTGGGTTCCAGGAGTTCTGTTCACTGTTTAGTTGTAGGTGTCTACTTCTGCTTCCATCAGTCACTGGATGAAGGCTCTAGGATTGCATATAAGGTAGTGCTCAATCTTGTTATTGGGGAAGTGTTTTTAACTTAAACTTTCCACTATTGCTTAGTTTGCCAGTTGGTGTCATCCTTGTAGATTTCTGGAAATCACACTAGTGCTAGATCTCTCCTCAAACTTATAATGACTCCCTCTATTATGGTATCTTTCGTCCTGCTTGCCTCTGTTCCTCCCCTGACTCAACCCTCCTGCTCCCCCATGTCCTCCTCTCTCCTCTTCTTCTCCCCTTTTTTTATAGCTCCCTCTCCCCATGTTTCCAATCTGTTCAGGAGATCCTATCCCATTCCCCATCTTTGGGATACCATGCATATCTCTCTTAGGGTTCTCCCTGTTTCCCAGACTCTCTGGCAGTGGGATTGTAGACTGGCAATCTCCTGATCCATGTCTAAAATCCATATATGAATGAGTACATACCAAAATTATATTCTACATATAGAAATATATTTATAGTAAGTCATTTTGCACAAATAACCTAGAATTTATAAAATTTATAAAATGAAATAATTAATGAACATTGATGATAACAGATAACATACCTTTCTTGTTGTTGTGTTATAAAATTATTCTCATTGTTATGAATAGAGCATTTTCTCACACCTTTTAGAATGGGAAGTGGATAAACATGTTTATAGCTTCCTTTCTTCTCAAATCATTATATGACCTCTCCTTCAACCTCAAACATTTCCAGTATATGCAATTTACTTCACAAATTCCTCCTTCCTTCCTATATTTTTTTCTTTCTTCCTTTCTTTTTTTGTTTGTTTTGAGAGTGGATCTCTCTACTATTGATTCTGGAACTCACCATGTAGATCAGGTATTTTTTTAAATCACAGAGATCCATCAGCCCGCTACCTCCTGAGTTATGGGGTTTAAAATGTGCTTCTTCAAAAAATTTTATAACATTCCTTCCCATTGACCTTGACCCCCCTGATGGTTACAAGGAAGAGATATTGTACTAGAAGATGGGAAAATGATAAAACTATAAACCCATATGGCAATGGGGGATGAATGGAAGTATAAATTAAACAGCTTGTACATACTTTACATCTATAGAATTTGCTGATGAACAAATTAGATTCAAATTTAGAATATAATAGAGACTTAAATAAATTATGTATCAGCTTCACAACAAATATAAATAAAGGAAGGGCAAGTTTCCTTGAAGAAAAATGAATCTTGTGAGCTTCCATATAATTGTGGAGTCTGTAGGACCTCTTGTAGTGTTGCCTACTGAGGATGTTGAAATCGTAGCTCAGATGTAGGGTTGAGGTCTCTATGAGGCATCATTGCATGTGAGATCTAAAGAGTTAAGACAAAAAGTATCACAGGAAAGATGCCCAGTCAAGGTTAGTGACTAGTTTGACTCCTCAGGCAGAGTCTGTTAGGAGGAAAAATTAGGATGGAGGTCACCACTGCCTGGCATCTATGGCTAAATAGTGTAGCTAGCTCTGCAGTCTAATCTTTAGGCAAGCTTTATTTGTTAGATCATAAACAAAATACCACCACACTTCTGTATGTGCTTACTGTCTCCATTCTCTTCCTTTGGGTATTTGTGAGATTCACAATTTTCCTCCTCTGATGCTATCCTTTTAAACTCTAATATATTAGCCTTGTGCTTTAGTGTGAGCTGTTCTTTGCTTAATAAGACTAAGATGCTAAAGAGAAGAGCCTAGTTTTACCTATCTCATATGATGGTTCTGCCATGACTTTCCAAGATCTGGTAATACCTTTTCTCCTTCCTTTTAATTCTTTAATTGTCAGAGAAAAGAAATCCATTCTTGCACTCCTTGACTGAATCAATAAGATTTGCTGTCTTGGTAACTAAATTTTTTCCTACTTGGTCATGCATGAGAAGTAGTAATAAAACAATAAATTAAAATTTAATGGGATATTTAATTAGCATTAATTATATGTCAGACCCAGTGTAACATAGTTTCAGGACAGTAAAGATTTTATACACTCAGGTCTAAAGGATTAAGTAGAGAGCTAACTGCTAAGATAATCAATACAAACACAGCATACCTGCTGGTGAGCTCCTGTGGAAGCCAGGTTCCACAAAGATTCAAGTGAATGAGTGCAAGGTCGAGATGGAGAACATTCTTATATTGAACAGGGTTGCCAGGCAACCAAACAGCACACACATTGCCAGGATGAATCTGTGACTGAGCTTGGTCACAATGGGAAATATTTTGTGAATTTTTTTGTCATAGTATGCCTTCGACAAGGACTATCCTTATCGACATCTGTCTTGCACATGTCTGGGAAGGGGCCATCTTGCTCAGTATGGCTGCTCTAAAGGAACCCTTCTTCTTTAATTCTTCTACTACATCATTTCTTTCTTTAAATTTTCTTAGCTCTCTGCTCAGGATGAGTAGAACACAGGGTACTATCACGTTGTGAGGAACACGCAATGGCTGTGGGATGATATGGAATGCTGACCACTGTCCTTGACCTTGCTGGAAAACCAAGGAGCAGGAGCAATGGCTGCCACCTATTCAGAGTTGAACACTCTGTGAGTGTCTTACTGGTTAAGAATCTGCTTTTTAATAGATCGATGGGTGATCCTGGTGTGCATGGAAGTTTTTGGAGCATTGTTTCTGGGCCTTTTGAAAGCATGTTGTTTCCATAAGTCCTTCCCTAAGTCAAAAACTAAGGAAACAAACCAAAGTACAAGTCTGCCTCTAGTTTATGATATTAAAACTGTGTTCTAAACTTTGGTCATGGAAGCTCTGATACAAGCTACTGTAACAAGTAGAAAGGCATAAATCCAGATTTTAAAATTAATTCAGAGATGAAGAAGATCTTGGGATATAAACTATTTCGCTGAGTAATTTATATAACTTCGATTTACTGATACTCACTACGTATTAGCAGTGGCTCTGGGAGATACATCATAAGTTCAGAAGATCCACGGGCATCAGTTTGTGGAACATTCCCTGTCCCAAGAAACCTGATCCTGAGATACAGGTGAGGCTGGTGGCCAAGACCTTTTTTCACAATGCTGCTAGGGAGGTGCATTTCTCCTGCCTAGACACTTCCCTGTCACTGTATCTAAATGAGGCTTCTGTAAATGATACCAACAGGTCAGGGGAAAGGTCCTCATTCATGTTTCTGTATTCATGACTTCAAATAATTTATCAGAATACATGTCATTTCTAGACTTTAAATGGAAGAATCTAGTGTCATTATGTGCTTGTTACAAAGCTCAAATGAGATATTGTATATGAAGAATTTTGTGGACTATAGAATTATATACTTTATAATAACTATGCATGCTTTAAGATAGTGTAATTACTAGTAACACCATTATTTTATTATTTCTTCTGATGTCCACACCAACTGCTCTATTAAGAAAAGTTAACAGAATGATTTGCTAACAAAACTAAGGCGTTACATTATCCTTCATAGTTCCTAGCTACAGAACTTAGGAGAAACATTTTGATCTCTTCCTATCTTATTTTCCATTACAAAGAAATTTATACTATATGCCTCATGTGCTTCAATTTTTCTAGGAATAAGAATCAATTACAATGTAAGCAGTTAGTTTTGCAATGAGATATGAAGATCAGCAGAAGCGAAATTGGGGAATCATATAAGTAAAGAGGTTAGTAATTAAAATGATGTCATGAAACCACTTACCATAACAGGTGACTAGAGTTTAATCTTGATGAAAAATTCTTGCAAATGTGATGGTAGAAGCATTAGGAAGACTGACATGTCCACAAGCCAAAAATGCAGGCAGCCTCTATAACCTAGAAAAGATTTTCTCTAAGGAATATTGCCCTAATAATATATGTCTAGATTGTAGCCAGTAAAATTGGTAGTGAGCTACTGAATTCCAAATGTATAATATAATAAATGTGTATTGAACCAGGCCATGAAAATTAGATACTTAGAATCTAGTCAAGGAGTGAGGAAGTGAGGAGTTATGGCAGGCATTTTCCATCCAGTACCAGGGTGAATGAGGTCTCTAAAATATTGTGGTGGATTTCAATTATAATACCATATTCTTAATATTACCTCTCCTCTTATGTCTCTCTTCATCTATGAAGCTTATACTGTTGCCTCAAATTCAGATGAATTAGCATCTTTGCTGAAGTGTTCTCTACAACAGGTGGAACTGACTTTGTGTCTTCTGTGCATACTTCATTGGAAAACACTTATTCAATAAGTATTTGAAATTTAGAATTATCACCAGACTTTTGAGCCCTTGAGTTTAAGAACCATCTTTAATGCATTTGACAGTCCCATGAGTAATGTCTTCTGTAATCCTGTGTGAATAATATCTGAGAACTTGAGGGCACAGAGACATTTGATAAATAAATGATCTTTTATTTTTAACATGTGGGTGTCAACTTCATATAGGCCTCTTAATATAATACTTCTCAGCTTTCTAGATCTTTGTCTTATTTTCACATTAGCAAATAATATAAGAAATATGTTCACAGAGACTTCCGTTGTTCAATACCATCCAAATTAAGAATCTGTATTGAGTCCATCCTGGTCTATATAGGAGTTTAGGCCAGCCAGGACTAGTTAGTTTGTCAGACCTGTCTCAAAAGTAGCAAAAAATAATAACATCAGAAAGTCTATTCCCACTGGTCTCAAGAAATACTCTGCCATTTCAAGGAAACACAGGTGCAGAAACGCAACAAGTGCCGCAAAAATTAAGAAACTTCTCATCGGTTACATATTTATTTTTCTATTAGAAGAAATACTGTGGCTCTATCACATCCAGGATAGCAGAATGCAAGAAGGTATATATTTTAGTCTTCTTTGTTTCCACAACATTTGTAACCTCTACTAAGTAGATAACAGCTGTTACACTGGCAGTCTGCAGTATATTTTGGGCAAGTAGGGCAGAAGGGTGACTAATGTGCAGTGTAATGGCATTATAAGTGACTCACTGGAGTTCAATTATCAGTAGAATTGCCACATGCCTGGTTTATGATGAGGTTAATCTGTTCTTTAGTTGATTTCGCTCTGTGTCTTCCTCTGGCAAACTTGAACATTTTGTTATCTTGCCTGGGGATTCCAGTTGTTGACTTTATTTCCAGATGTCCCTTGGCTAAATTTAATGTCACTTTTGTTTCAAGTTGCAAATTTCTTAGGTTTGTGCTTGGCCCCATAGATCAGTTTGGAAACTAAATCACCATTTGAAATTCAAGCATTGTGAAATTCCCATGTCATGATATGCTGTACCAGCCAGGACTTTCTCTAAAGAATCTGTTATTTTCTTCCACTGCTTTTCTTACTTAACCTGGTTTTCTGTTGTCATTGGGATACTGTGGGAAGAGATAGCACTGTTTTTTTTTTGGTTTTTTGTTTTTTGTTTTTGTTTTTTCACATCAGAGAACACAGCACAGGGACAACTCATAGGTGCCTCTCAATTCAAAAATGACCACTTAGATCATCTTGTTGTTATGACCTAACCCTACAAAGGCAATTAACACTCTTAATATCTGTTTCTTAGTTTTCATTTCTCTATTTGAAAAAAACCATAAAACACAATCCCCTGAAGTTTCTCCTTCTTATAACTCAATTCTATGTAAAATGATTTTAATGAACTTTTAATGATCTAAGTAGAATCTTTCTTTTTAACATGCTGGATTATCACATGGTTCCCACCACTAGTTGTTCATGTATTGCACATCTCCCTTCTTTGTAACTCAGGCAGAATCTATAACCTAGTCCTAATCAATAGATGATTGAAATAGCCTTTAGAGTCTCATCTGAATCCCTTGAAAAAGTCAGTGATCCTCAGAGGGAAGAGCACACACGGCAAGGAATTGTGAGGCTTTGCTCCTTCCGCAGAATGGCTACACCAATGGTTCACAATATGCCAGTGCATCTATGCACAGGGAAATGTGTGTCCCCAACTGAGACTCCAGATGAGAATGCAGCTGGCCAAACTTTTCTTCAGTTGGTGAGAATGTGATTATAAAATTTGGTTAATCTGTGGCAACAGTCATGAACAAAAACACATAGGAAGATAATATACTCTTATTAGAAGTTCCAACATCATGGCAATTCATAAAGAACAATACAGCAATAATCAAAGGTTTCTGTAACTCAGATACTTTGGCTTTTTTCTACAATCATTCATATGCATGATATATACACATAAGTATATTTTATAAATTATTGTGACACAGACCATTCTTTAAATGTTCAGGTTATTTATCTGCAATATTGTATATTAAGAAGTTCTGTTGTAACATTATCTTTACTGTAACAAAGAATACTGATACATTGAAGTTTTCTTGATTATGAAATCATATAGTACATGGAGAAACATAAGGTTTAAACCCTTTGGGCTTATAGTAAACATTAATAACCTGTTTTAAAATTTTTCCCTTTTGTGAACTATCATTTTTATCTTCTCTGTTTCTGATTGTGCTTGCCTTCTTTCTTCTCACCCTGTCACACCTAGGCTTGCCAAGTCTTTATTGTCTCCCCTCGCCTCCCTCCCTCCCTACCTGCCTCTCTCCCTCTCTCCCTCTCTCCCTCCCTTTACCCTCCCCCCTTTTCTCCTTCCTTATTTCTTCCATATTTCTCTTTCCCCTGTGTACTTTACATTTACCTCCATATATCCTCTCCCCTTATTTAATTCCAGCTTGTTACTCACTTCCCCAAGAAAGACTGCTTTTCACCAATCATTCTTTCAGGCTTTATTCCTACATACTTAAAATTCACTACTTAAAATGCAAACTGAAACTAATGTAACAATTTCTTATCATTTTAAAGGGCAGAACATATTTATATAAATATGTATATATCTCTACAATTATATTTATACTTGCTGGTGAAATGTGGTTTTACTCTCTGATTTTCTCTGACATCTTGTCTCATCATCATTGTACAGTGCAGGTAGAATGTTGGACAAGGCTTTGTATACAGGAGTTGTTTCTCACATTCTGCTTCTACACATGAGCTTCACCACCACCATTGTTAAGCCCCACATTTTGTAAATGCTTCACTTTTTTTCACTGTTTCAGAGTTGGCAGATGAAGTCTGGACTATTACTATTTGTATTTTAAAAAGAAATATGAACATAGAAAAATACCATGTAGATTTTCTCAATGAAAATGGGAAGTATGAAAAGTATTCTCCTTGATATTGTTATCCACCTATAGTGTTCTAATATACACAATCAAAAAGCCTGCGATAGTACATAATAGTGCATGGTTTATTTCCTGAGACCTAAATGAGTTTTTTGGTACATAAAATAGGCAAAGTCAATCTTGTTTAATATACTAAATCTAAATGTAAAAAGGACAAACATATCATTTATAGAATTGAAATGCTCCAGTGAACAAATATAGAAATGCCAGTTTTATGACTATTCACAAATAAGTTATGTACCTTGTAGTGTGACCACTGGAATTTAATGCAACATTAAGACCCATGATAATCACATTAGACATTTTCTTCTTTGTCCCTTAAATGCACCAAACTATTAGATTTTCATGATATTCTTATAATGCAGTTTGTAGAAAGTCTTAGTTACATACAGAGATTAACTTTGGAAGGAAAACAGATGTATCTTTTAAATTCTTTTCACTCATTGACTTCTTTAGAATCACATTTTATATTCTTGGGTACTTTCCCTTTTGTTACAATCTGTTACACACTGGCTGAGTGCAGGTTGTTTCATAAATTTTGTACATGTGCATGCACTAAATTGAATGGCTCTGGAGCAGTGACAAGGGAGAAGATGGTCTACTACATGTTCAGTTATTCTCAGAAGGCTTTTCAAGCGTACTTGTGACGCTATAGCCTGGAATATGGTTATTTGTCTCTTCTTCTTTTGTGAATGTACAAACATCCTAGAAATATTTTAAAATGAATGCTACCTTTATTTTTATTGCCGCAGTCTTTGTCTATTTGTATCAAAGAATGTGAATACACTTGAAATAGTAAGCAAGAAGAGGTAAAATTATCGTTCATTCTTGATCAAGCAGAGGAAATCAAGAAAAAGTCTGGTTCAATTTCTGAGGCAGAGTAGTGTCAGGGACAGTCTCATAACCTTCACAACAACTTGGCTTGAGCTATGTCTACACCCATCTTAAAAATTCATAAATTGGGCAGCTTGAGACATTAATCTACATGTATTAGATATAAGAACATATTCAAAACAAACAAACCCCAAAAGCAATAATAGTGTAGTCATTTTTAATATCTGACTATATAGACTTCAAACCAAAACTATTTATAAGAGATAGGGAGGGACACAATATACTCACCAAAGGAAAACATCCACCAAGGGGATATTACAAGTCTAAATATTTAAGAGCCAAAGAAAAAGACACCCAGATTCATAAAAGAAGGACTGTTGCATCTTAAATCACACACTGACCCTCATACACTGATAGTGATAGACTTCAGTACCTACTCTTGACAGTATATAGATCATCTAGTCACAAGTATAATAGAGAAATACTGGAGATATCAGAGGTAACATACAGAATGCATCCAGAAGATATTTACAGAACATTTCACCCAAACTTAAAAGAATATACCATTGTTCAACAGCTCATGGAACTTTTCCCAAAATTGACCATATATTTGGATACCAACCAAGTCTGCACAGTTACAAGAAAAATTGGAGATAAAATAAAACACCCTGAATCCTATTTGACCACCATGAATTATAGATGGATATCAACAACAGAGAGCTTTCAAATTCATGGGCACTGAACAGCTCACTACTGATAGAAAAATAGGTCCAGACATAAATTAATAAAGAAATTAAAACTTTTTAGAATTGAATGAAAAACAACAGCACAACACACTTAAACAAAAACAAAAATGAACAAGTGTAATATTAGTAACTTAAGGGCAAACTTGAAAACTCTAAAATAAAAGAAATCAAAACCAAAAGGAGTATATGACAAGAAATAATGAAATGATGGCTGAAACCAATAAGAGAAACAAAGGAACAAAGCTATACAGAATGAAGGAAGCAGAGAGTTGGTCATTTGAGGAAATCAATAAGATCAACAAATATTTGCTCAAATTAATTAAAAAGCAGAGAAAGGATCTAAATTAACAAAGCTAGAAATGAAAAGGAAGACATAACAGATACTGTGGAAATCCATAGATTCATAAAAACACACTTTAAAGACTGTTCTCTACCAAGTTGGAAAATCTGAAAGAAATGGATAATTTTTAAATACATACCACCTACCAAGATCAGGGAAGCAAAACAGAACTATAACCCCTAAAAAAATGGAAGGAGTAATTAAGAGCCTCTGGTGATATATTTGTTTGTGATTTATTAAAGCCACTGGAGATCAAAACAGCCATACTAGTTTGCTATAGAAGCCAGGCAGTGGTGACACACACCTTTAATCCCAGGACTCAGGAGACAAAGGCAGATGGATCTCTGATGGGGGAACTAATTCTGTGTATGTGTTTGTCTTATTGATTGATAAATAAAGCACTGTTGACCTAAAGGGAATCAAGATAGGTGGGACTAGGAGTCGAGGAGGATTCTGGGTAATGTAGTCAAGGAGTTGAGTTGCCATGTGATCCCAGAAAGACAGGACACTTCAGGATGGTGTCCTCAGAAAGATATATCCTTACAGAAATATATACTTGTAGTCATGAGTTAATACAGAACTAGCTAATGAGAAGCCCTGGACATTGGCCAACAGCAATGTAACTAATAGAGTCTCTGTGTGTTATTTGGGGTTGATGAGGCTCTGGGACCGGCTTTGTGGGAAAAATCTTGTTACAGATATCTCTGAGTTCAAAGCTACCCAGGGCTACATGAGATTGAATCAGTCTAAATGAGTAATATAGCCCACACTTTTAATCCCAGAACTTATGAGAAGTATTTAGAACAGGAACAGGGGTCACAGAGCTGGCATACATTCTCAAGCCACATTGAGGATAGGATGACATTCATTCTCCAACCATGCTGGAGAGGCAGCAATCAGAGACTTGGTGGGAAGCTCGTGGAGACAGAATCAGTCCTTTAAGCATGAGGTTGATGTAAGAGCTGGTGGCTTGGCTGCTTTGCTTTTCTGATCTTTAGTTTGAAGTTTGAACCCCAATGTCTGACTCTGTGTCTTTTATTTTTGTGTTACATCTCCCAACAACAATAACAAAAATTGTCCAGAGACAGATGGTGTTAGAGTAGAATTCTGCCAAACTTTCAAAGAAGAATGAAAGCCAATATTCCTCAAATTATTCTCAAAAATAGAAACAGAAGGGGCAGTGTCTAATCCTATTTATGAGGCCACTGTTACTCTGATACCTAAACCACACAAAGACCTAACAAGGGAAGGGCATCAAAGAACAAATTCCCTTATAGATACAGATACAAAAAATACTTGTTAACCAAATTCATGACCATATTAAAAAGGTCATCCCCCCAATGATCAAGCAGATTTCATCTAAGAGACTGAGGAATGCTCCAACATACATAAGTTGATAAACGTAATTCACAATATAAACATACTGAAAGACAAAAGTCACATGACCATCTAATTTGATGCCGAAAATGTTTTAATAATACCCATTCATCATAAAGAAAAAAGTCCTGTAGATACTAGGAATACAAGGCACATGCCTCAAATTTTAAAAGGCAACTTAATGCAAACCATAAATACATAGTGAAAACAAGACATCATCTTCAACAAATGGTCCTGATCAAACTGAATGACGACATGTAGAAGAATGCAAATAGATTCACACTTATCACTCTGCAAAAAAGTCAATTGCAAATGGATCAAAGACCTCAACATAAGCTAATACATATTGAATCTGATAGAAAAGAAAGTGGAGAAGAGTCTTGTGCTTGTTGGCAGAGGGAAAGACTTTCTGAACAGAACACCATTAGCACTAGCACTAGCACTAAAATCAACAATTAATAAATTGGACCTGATGAAACGGAAAAACCTCTGCAAGACAAAGGACACTATCTCTCAGACAAAGCAGCAGGCTACAGAATCAGAAAAAAACTTTTTAACAATTATATATCCAATGGTAACTAATATCTAAAATACATTTAAAAACTCAAGAAACTCAATACCAAAAAACATATAATCCAATTAAAAAGGGGCACAGACCTAAACAGCGAATTCTTAAAAGAGGGTATAAAAATAACTGAATAGCACTTAATCAGATGTTCAAATTCCTTAGTCATCAGGAAATTGCAGATCAAAACTACTTTGAGATTTCATCTTATGTCATCTTATGCCAAGATGAATAAGACAAATGATAGCTCATACTGGTGGGGATGTGGGGATACTTATTCATTGCTGGTGGTTGCAAAATTGTGCAGCCACTGTGAAAATAAATATGACAATTTCTCAGAAATCTGGGGAAAGATCTATCTCAAGATCCACCTGTACCTTCCAAAGGATGATTCATCCTACTACAGACAGATATGCTCAGTCACTTTCATTACTGCTGTATTGATAATAGTCAGAATTTGGAATAGTCTAGATGTCAACCCACAGATGAATGGATAGCTAAAACACGATAGATGCATTTACACAATGGAATATTATTCTGATGTTAAAAAGTAAAATAATAAAACTCAGAGGTTAATGGATGGAACTAGAAAAAAAATCATCCTGAGGTAGGTATTGGCTGATTTTGTGTCAACTTGACACAAGCTAGAGTTATAAGAGAGGAAGAAGTGTCAATTGAGGAAATACCTGTATGAGATCCAGCTGAAAGGCATTGTCTCAATCGGTGATTAATGGGGAAGGGCTGAGCCCATGGTGGGTGGTGCTATCCCTGGGCAGGTGGTCCTGGGTTCATTAAGAAAACTGGCTGAGCAAGCCAGGTGAAGTAAGTCAGTAAGAAGCACCTCTTATGGCTTCTGTATCAGCTCCTCCCTCGAGATTCCTGTCCTGCTTGAGTTCCTGTTCTGACTTCCATTGGTGATAGCTTCTAGTTTTCTATTTTTATGGGATCTGTGTGTGTTTGAATGTTTGTGCCTCTTCATCTGTATGTGTTTCTTATGCTTTTATTTTATCTTCCTTTTCTTATGCTTGTTTTGTCTTATCATGATTTGCTTTAATTTAATTAGTTTTCTTTAGAAGCACATTCATTTTCTAATCAGAGACAGAAAGGGAGTGGATTTGGATGGGGGAAAGGAATTGGGGAAATTAGGGAAGAGGAAACCATAATTAGAATATACTGCATGGAAAAATCAATTTGCAGTAAAAGGATAAAATAGAAAAAATGTTTGAAAATTTGCTATTTGATATATTGTCTTACATATTCATACATGTATATAACATATTTGATCATGTCCACTCATTACTCTCTCTTACCACCCTGTTACTTCTACAGATGTTTCTTTCCCAATAACCCTCTGACTTTTATGTTTTTAAGTTTTTTAATGACCCATTTAGTTTAATAGGTTTGCTTACAGTAAACCTATGAGTGTGGGGTTATTTACTGAGCAACTTACTAGTAGCTACACCAATAAAGATTTCATGTGCTTTCAACAAATATTAACTGCCAATAATTCCTCAGACAATGATGGGGTCTCATCAGCCCTTCAGTCACAACAGAGAGCTGGTAGGCTCCATCTTTTACTTTTTCCTCATCTACCTCAATTAATCTTGCCCTTTGATAAGCTTTCACATGCACATCATGCATTCTGATTTATTTTTCCTTCACCCATTCTTACATCCCTTCCACCTACCTCAGCCCTTCCTCCACCCAACACATCCTTGTTGCACATTCATTCACTCTTGCTTTGCTTTGCTTTGTGGCCCACCAAGTTTATCTAGGGACATCTCTGTGACCATCGTATTAGAAATATCTGCTGGGGTTTGATGGTTTCAGCATAAGGTATGAAACTGAAGTAGCCCATTGTTCAAAAGCAGGGGTAGGAAAATGTGAAGACCTCCCCAATTCATGACTGACTGTGGACAGGACCACTATTTTGTAGGCCCAGTGCAGGATTATGTCTGTTACATTTGAGAAAACAATTAGCAAATGTATATTTTAGTGCTATAAGTGTATCATTGATTTTATTGTTAAAAACCTCAAATATTTCAATACTTATCTCTATGAAACACTATTGAAAATTTAAAAGTTGGATATAATATTTGAAATCAAATTTATTAAAATATTCCTTGTTTTATTCCAAGTATTCATCCCAGCAACTTGTTTGGGTAGAAAATCATCTCGTGTATTTTAGACTTCCCCTTCAATTGCATTACAATATATCTAAAGTATTTCTTAACTAAATGTTTGATTTGATAATTATCAGCACTGTGGTATAAGCCCTTTTATCATTTAACAGCCAGCACATCTACACAAAAGTGATTACTCTCATACTTATATGGATACTGTTGTAGCAGCCATTATTTCTACTCTATAACATTTTTGTTTCTGACATTGTGTTGCATAAAAATGTTGGCAACCCACTCATTTAATGCTAACTTACATTTTGATGGTATTTGTCAAGCATTTTTGCATAAATGAGAGCCAGCCTCGCATTCCTGTATAGACATAATGCATGCAGAACCATTTGCTTTCTATCTGGCTGAAGTTTAGAGTCATCTGGGGAATTAAAAAATAACACAGGTGTCTAGATTCTACCTAGAGTTCTCATTTAAAGCTGTGGTGAGTTTTAGATATCAGCAATATATTAATCTCTGGTTGATTCTAATGTGAAACTTAGGCTATGAACTACAGTCTGTATTCTTACCAGTTGTAAAAAATGTCATAGGTACTGTCTTCACATTAAGGCAAGAAATGATTGAATATACACCATGAAATTACATTATATGAGCAGTACTTTACAAATCTTTGCCTTTATTTTCCTAATATTCTATTCTACTAGTAGATGTTTTCAGTATTTAATAAGCTCTCCATTGAACACTGAAAAAGTAAAGTTTTATTTTTATACTCATGGTAGTTAGATTAAAACTTCACTGTACCACATTTGTTAGGTTTGACACATTTACAAATAAAGCAACATATTTAACTATTAAGACGGTTTAAACACCTCTAAAATTAAATCAAGTTGCAAATAACTAAGATAGTTTGTCATGCTACCTTGTTACATCAAAAACAATTTTGCTTCATTCCCTGTTCCTAGACTGTTACCTTTAATTCTTGGTGTCATCTACTATTGGCATTTATCCTAGACTCTTGTGGTTAAAACCATGTTCTCCAAAGCAGTTATGCAGATTTATAATGCCAAGAACTACTGTGACTCTTTTTAGGCTGGTCACAAAGTGCGACGAAGAGGCAACATCCTGTTCTTGAGAAGCCTGAATTCATGGTCACACCTGAAACATCAAAGGCTTTACAGGCTAAATCTACTGTATATTTTTAACAACATCTCTTCTGGCTCACCCAGAGGAGAGTCATCAGAGGGAAGTTCTCCCTATATAAATGTTATTTCATTCATATCTCTAAGAAAGTGAAACCAGAGGCAGCCAGCAATAGTTTGTATAGGGGAAACAAGAACAGGTAGCACATAGGCTCCTGCAATCATGCCCAGGATTATGCAGCAAACTATTCATCGGCCAAAAATGGTTTAAATTCTCTACTGAGAATTTAAATTCTTTCTTTTCTATTGCCACAAAGAGAAGTTGTTCCTGCTATTCTCAGGCCTTGTCCCACCCCAAAAGTCACATGCCCCTTGGTACTTAATGATTTCCATGACAGGGTGCACCAGAAATAGAGAATTGTCATTAGGAAGCAACCTCAGTCTGGAGATAATGGATACCATACTGTCTGGCAGCAGAATATTTCTATTTTTACTAGTACCTTAGGCTCTTGAATAGCCTTTCTGCAACAGGGCTAGTATGCTTCTGTTCTCAATGGGCAAACCCAGGGTGAGGCAGATCTAGCTGATAGACACAACTAAATGAGTTTTTTCTGAATATCAAAGGCTTCTACAACGGTTTCTTTTCTAGTCACTAACGTGAGTCATAGACATTTAATTGCCCATTTCCAAACATCCACACAAATACTTCTAGATTTTCTTTCCTCCAGTCTGATATCAAATCTCAACTAGACCACTCAGATCTGTAGAGCCAGTGCAGATGGACACCTGGGTTAGTGGATAGTTAGAAGGATAGTTATGTCAAGTCTATTTCTCCCTTCTCTAAAAATGATGAACACATGTACTCCTCTATTACTTGCATGCTTTCTTCATTGCTGTTGTTAAAGTATCTATCTCCACAAGTGACGCCTTTGGGAAGAAACTGTAGTATATTTTGACTCACACCAGCAAACAAGGATGATCCATTTCTGAGCCAGGCCAGAGCTTGCTTTCACTATCCTTTTGTGGAGACTGCTTCTCTTACCAGCCTTTTAAATCTCAAGTGTGAGCAGAGGAAGAGGTTGTGATCCAGCAAAGACGGATGATTGGTGTCTGGGCTGACTATTTATATCTTTTGCTTTTGGTTTCTAAAACTACAGAGCCTGGAGACAAATGAATCATTTCTTGTCTGTGACATATCGATTCTATTCCTGCTGTACCCCCACCACCACCCTGGGGGTGACTTCAAAGAGGTGCTGATAACAGCTTGTGATGGACAATTCAAGCTCACAGTCACCTGATGACTCATCTCATGATTATGCTCTCTCCCAGGCATTAGGAGCACTAAGTGAAAGGCAAGTTCTGTGACTTGCTTTTTAAACATACAAGAAAGTAACTGACAACAAAACTCTTATAATCTGTATTACAAATCTGTTAGGGTTTTGCAGATACTCCAGAAGGTATCTGTAACTATAAACACCTTCAGTTCAATGGGATCTACTGGATTATATTATGCTGAGCAGGAAGGTAGTCCACACTGAAAACCAAACTTCATGCTGGTTCCCACCTGATTCCTTAATTTTCTATTAAGTAAAAGGGGCAGAGCTAGTTATAAATGTTATGTATGTTATCTTTAAAGCCCACAGATAAATCTAGCACTGCAGCTTCCATCAAAGCGGCAGGAGCCAAGGCACCGCAGCAGCCTAGTCTCCTGCTCCACCCACATGAATAAGTTTATCAGGACCTGTCTCCAGCCCACACTCCTGTGCCTGGGTTCTACCACTCGGGCTCCCATCCATCTCAGTGGTATCCAAAGCACCCCAGCATCCTAGTCCATTTCTCCACCCACTAGACCAGGAAATGGAGAGATACCAGAGCATTGGACATGCCAACATCCATAAGAAGGGAACTCTGGTCCCACACCCACCAGGAGAGGAAGAGGCACCTTCTGGAACCCACTGCAAGAATAGAAGGAGACAATATAAAAACACAAGGAGCAAGCAACAGAAAAATCAATATGACACTGGCAGAGTCCAGAGACACTACACCAGCCAGACTTGAACAACCCAACACAAATGAAACAGAAGAGAATGACATTAAAACAACTTCATAAAAATGATAGAGATCCTCAAAGAGGATATGAGAAAAATCCCTTAAAGAGATGGAAGGAAAAAAGTACAAAAAATGCAAGAAATGGAAGAAAAGACAAAGCAAAAATTGCAAGAAATAGTTCAAACAGTGCAAGTGCTGAAATCTGAAATAGATATAATAAAAACAAAACCACAGGCTGAAGGAATGCTGCAAATAGAAAAGCTGGGAAAGCAGTCAGTACTACAGATGCAAGCATAACCAACAGTATACAAGAGATGGAAGACAGAATCTCAGGAGTTGAAGATACACTAGGTGAAATAGATTCATTGATCAAAGAAAATTTTAAGTCCAGCAGATCCCTAACACAAAATATCTAGGAAATATGGGACGCCATGAAAAGACCAAACTTAAGAATAATATGTATAGAAGAAGGTGAAGAAACCTATCTCAAAGGGGCAGAAAACATATTCAACAAAATCATAGAAGAAAACTTTCCCAACCAAAAGATACCAATGAAGGTACAAGAAGCTTACAGAAAAACAAATATTGTGGAGAAAAAAATCCCCTCAAGACATAATAATCAAGAGCCCAAACATACAGAAAAAAGAAATAATATTAAGTGCAGCTAAGGAAAAAGGCCAAGAAACATATAAAGGCAAACCTATCATAATTACACTTGATTTCTCCATGGAAACTCTGAAAGCCAGAACTTCCTGGATTTATATTCTACCAACATTAAGAGACCACGAATGACAGCCAAGAATACTATACCCAGCAAAGCTTTTAGTCAATATAGATGGAGAAAACAAGATATTTCATGACAAAACAAGATTTAAACACTACATAGCCACTAACCCAGCCCTACAGAAAATTCTGGAAGGAAAACTCCAACCCAAGGAAGTTAAATACAACCAGAAAAACATAGACAATAGATAATCCCACTTTAGCAACAGGCAAAATGAAAAGTGGTGGAAATCCAAATACAATTCCAACACCAACAACCATTCCAAAACAAACAAGAATGATCTATCAATGGTCATTAATATCCCTCAATATTAATGGTCATAACTTGCCCATAAAAAGACATGAGGTAACAGATGGATTTGAAGACAGAATCCATAATGCTGCTGCATATAAGAAACACACCTCAGCTTCAAAGACAGATGTTACTTCAGAGTTAAGGATTGGGAAAATATTTTCCAATCAAATGGACCCAAGAAACAAGCTGGGATAGCAATCCTAATATCTAACAAATTAGACTTTAAACTAAAATCAATCAAAAGAGATAAAGGAGGTCCCTTCATACTCATCATAGGAGAAATCCACCAAGATGAAGTCTTAATTCTGAACATCTATGCCCCAAATAAAAGGCATCCATGTTCGTTAAAGAAACATTACAAAAACTCAAAGCACATATAAAACCTCACACACTTATAGTGGGTGACTTGTACAGCCTACCCTCACAACTAGACAGGACTACGAGACAGAAACTTAAAAAGGATACAAAGGAACTAATAGAAGTTAAGACCCAATTGAGTTTAACAGACATCTACAGAACACTCCATTCAAAGTCTCTCAAACAAACAAACAAAAAAAGCCCAGGGACAGATGGCTTCTGTGCAGAAATTTACCAGAAATTCAAAGGAAAAAGCTTATACCAATTCTCCTCAAAGTATTATGTGCAATAGAAGCAGAAGGGTGTTTGCCAAACTGTTTTTATGAGGCTTCAATATCATTGATACCAAACACACAAATAAGAAAGAGAACTTTAGACCAATATCCCTCATGAACATTGACTGACAAATTGGATCCAAGAACACATCAGAAAACTCATCCACCATGATTAAGTAGGCTTCATTCCAGGGATTCAGGGATGGTTCAACATTCAAAAATGCATCAATATAAATCATATAAACAAGAGAGAAACAAAAATCACATGACCATCTCACTAGATGCTGGAAAAACCTTTGACAAAATCCAACACCTATTTATGATGAAGTTCTTGGAGAGATATGGGATAACAGGAACATACCTAAACATAATAAAAGCTATATACAGCAAACCAACAGCCAACATCAAACTAAATGGACAGAAACTCAACACAATTCCTCTAAAATCAGGAACAAGACAGGTCTGTCCCCTCTCCCCATACTTCTTCAATATTGTACTTGAAATTCTAGCTAGAGCAATAAGACTACAAAAGGAGATCAAGGGGATACAAATTGGAAAGGAAGAGGTCATAGTCTACAAAATTGACCCAAAAATCTCTACCAGGGAACTCGTACAGCTGATAAATACCTTCAGCAAAGTGGCTGGGTACAAGATCAACTCAAGAAAATCAGTAGCCCTACTTATATACAGACGATAAAAGGGCTGAGAAAGAAATCAGACAAACATCACCCTTTACAATTGCCACAAACAATAAAATACTGTGGGGTAACGATAACCAAACAAGTGAAACACCTATATCACAAGAACTTTGAGTTTTTAAAGAATGAAATTAAAGAAGACACCAGATAATGGAAAGATCTCCCATGCTTTTGGATAGGTAGGATCAACATACTAAAAATGGCAATCTTACTGAAAGTAATATACAGATTTAACTCAATCCCCATCAAAATCCCAGAACAATTCTTCACAGACCTTGAAAGAAGAATTATCAAATTTATACGGAAAAACGAAAAACCCAGGATAGCCAAGGCAATGCTGCTCAACAAAACAATGTCTGGAGCCATCACCATCCCTGACTTCAAGGTCTATTATAGTCCTGAAATCAGATTGGTATTGGCACAAAAATAGACAGGTAGACCAATGGAATCGAATTAAACACCGTGAGATTAATCCACAAACCTATGAACACCTGATTTTCCACAAAGAAGCTAAAATTATTCAATGGCAAACCTTTACATCTTCAGCAAAGCATGCTGGCATAACTGGATATTGGCATGTAGAAGACTGCAGATAGATCCATGTCTATCACCATGCACAAAACCTAAGTCCAAATGGATCAAAGACCTCAACATAAATCCAGCCACGCTGAACCTGTTAGAAGAGAAAGTGGGAGTTACCCTTGAATGAATTGGTACAGGAGACTGCTTCCTGAACATAACACCAGTAGCACAAACACTGAGATTGACAACTAATAAATGGGACCTCCTGAAACTGAGAAGCATATGTAAGGCATAGGACGCAATCAGCAAGACAAAAAGGCACCCCACAGATTGGTAAAAGATATTCACTAACCCCGTGTCTGACAGAGGGCTGATCTCCAAAATTTACTCAAGAAGCAAGTCTCCAAATCACCAAAGGATGCAATTACAAAGTGCGGACTGAACTAAATAGAGAATTCTCAATAGAGGAGTCTAAAATGGCTGAGAGACCCTTAAGAAAGTGCTCAATATCCTTATCCATTAGGTAAATGGAAATCAAACAACTCTGAGATATCATCTTACTCCTGTCAGAATGGCTAAAATGAAAAAAAAAAACAAGTGATAGTTTATGTTGGAGAGGATGAGCATGAAGAGGAACAATCATCCATTGCTGGTGGGAGTGAAAACTTGTACAGCCACTTTGGAAATCAGTTTGGAGATTCCTCAGGAAAATGGGACTCAGTCTACCACAAGACCCAGCTATTCCACTCTTAGGCATATACCAAAAAGATGCCCATTCACACAACAAAGATGTCTGTTCCACTATGGTCATAGCGGCATTATATGTAATAGCTAGATCCTGGAAGCAACTGATGCCATACACTGAAGAGTTGATAGAAAAAATGTGGTACATTTACACAATGGAATACTATTCAATAGACTTCAAATTTACACACAAATGAATGGCACTAGAAGAAACCATCCTGAGTGAGGTAACCAGGGAAAAGACAGGGGGAGAAGAGGAGGGGAGAAGGCATGAGGCAGCAGGAAGTTTGAGTTGGGGTAAGAATACAGGATAGCAAGATGAGAGATACTATAATAGATGGAGTCATAGGTTTGAGGAGAGAGCTGACACTATTGAGATGTCCAGAGATCTGCAAGGATAACACCAACTGGCAAACTAAGCAATAGGCGAAAGACTACATTAATAGTCCCTTCCTGATGATAATTTTGATGATTACCTTATTTGCCATCCTAGAACGTTCATCTAGTGACCAATGGAAGTAGAGACCGATACCCATAGCTAAACACTGAACTGAACTCCTGAAACCCAGTGACAGATGTGGAGGAGTGATGAACAAGTGGTCAAGACCATGCTGGTGAAAAACACAAAGTGAGCTGTCTAGACAAGCGGGATGTCTTGAACCCTAGACAGATGGCTGAGAGGCAAACAGGGTAATGATCCAGACTCCATGAATGTAGTGTCATCGAGGAGGCCTCAGAAATCTCTGGGGCCTTGGGTAGTAGATCAGTGTTTACCATGGTGTTCGAATGAACTTTGGGAACCTATTCCACAAGGAGGGATGCTCTCTCAGCCTGGACTCATGGGGAAGGGCTTAGGTCCTGCCCTGGATGAAATGACAGACTCGGATTATCCCCCCAAGGAACGCCTCACCCACCCTGGAGAATGATGTGGGGATTGTGTCGGGTGCTTCCAGGGCTGGTGGAGGTTTAAGGGAGGAGGGCTGGGAGAGGGAGCTGGGATTGACATGTTAAGCATGCATGCTTCTAATTTAAATAAAAATTATATATTGAGAAAAAATAAAACCCACAGATCACCTGGAGACATGTCTCAGTTGGTAAAATACTTGCCATTCAAGCATAAGACAAGATTCCAGTCCCTAGGACCCACGTGCAAAAACTGCATTATATCTTATATTTATACTCTCGGTGCTGCCGAGATGGGGACAGGTGGGTTCCTAGGTTTATTGGCTTGTTAGTCTAACCAGCTTGGCTATCTACAGACCAGGGAGAGACTGTGTCTCAAAAAACAGAGTAAATGGTACCTGAGGAATGCTATTCAAGGCTAGTCTTTAGTCTCAGAATGTACACACACACTCACACACACATTCATTCATACACACATACATTTACTCTCTCTCTGTCTGTCTCTCTGTCCCTCTGTCTCTGTCTTTCTCTCTCTCACACACACACACACAAATGCACACACCAACCAATGTGCTAGCTTAGCTGTGATAACATCCTCTTTATGAAGAAGACATCCTTCAGAGCATTAGATCTTTAAATTTTACAGATGCACTGAATAATTTTATAGTTCACTTTCAATTATCTGGCATTTAATGCCTTTTAGAGCATCTGGATTTCTTCCCAGTCATTCCTCCTCAAGTACAATTAATGTACATCAATATAATGGAACAAAGTCATCTTTAACAGAATTCCAGAGAAGTATAGTCTATGTAGATTACGTGTCATAAAGAACAGAAAGTTGATAGCACCTTGGGTTATGGAAGTGGATTTTAAATTACTACTTTTTCTTGTGGAAATGAAGTCCTATATTCATTTGTTTTTAATTGCGAAGGCAGGGAAAGGTACTTTTGCTCTAACTGGAGCCACATACATTTTTCCTGAGCTGCAGTGACATACTTCAATAACTACAACACAGCTTTCATAGTGACTAATATCGGTGCAACCATGTTACAAGTTTAAAGTCTATATTTTCTCTGAGATATCTGGGTTTTATTTAATTTTCTTTTTCTCTATTTTTTAAAATTTTGTTTTGCTTTACTTTTTAAACAAGCAAAAGCATGCTGCATATTTGAAATTGGGAAACCTAAACTTATATTTCATTCTTTGAAGGGTGTCAAGCTATATCTATATCCTAGATGCAATAATGGCAATAATGTTATTTAATGTTTTCAGTATGGATAGAATCATAAAGAATTTCCTACAATAATGATTTTTACTTTTGAAGTAAGTGATGACTAAGAAAATAGCTGCACCATATTTACAAACTCAGATAACCATTGTCTTAGTTACTTTTCTATTGCTTTAGAAGACATGGCAAAGGCAACTTACAAAACAAGCATTTACTTTGGACCTCGTTTACAGTTCCAGAGGGTGAGACCATGACCATCATAGTGGTGAACAAAGTAGCAAACAGGCTGACAGCATTGGAGCAGCAGCTGAGTGCTTACATCTTAATTCACAAGAAGGACACACAAAAAAAGAGAGAAGGAGCCTGGCATGGGTGTTTGAAACCTCCAAGCTCATTCATAGTCAAAAAGCTCCTCTATCAAGGCCACATCCTCTATGGACAGGCTCCATTTTTATTAAAAACTACCATACCCATGAAAAGGACTCCGACCCCATTTATAATGACTTTCATAAGAGCAGAATCATTGGTGACGTTGACTACTTCAAAACTAGAATTTTCTCACTCTATTTAGCCACGCTACTTTTTCAAGTAGTTTCCCACTTAATTTGGAAAATATTTGTTAAGTATCCATTACATAAAGTTGTTGAGTCACTGTAATGTCCTAAGTAAAGAAAATGTGACCTTCCCCTGGTAAGTTCTGTGTATGAGAGGTGGTTCAAAACACAAAACAGGGATACAAGTTATTTACTGGAGAATATATGAAACTCTTCTGTCCTTCCTTTATGATACATACATGAATATAAGTTTATTGCTTACTCTATAAGAGAGAATCAGATGAAGAAAGCATGCATTTTTTTAACAATTACTTTTATTTAATTAAAATATAATTACACATTTTTTCCTTCCTTCTTCTCTAACACTTCCCATTGCATTTCAGCTCTCTGAAATTCATGGTCTCTTTTTCTTTAATGCTTATTGTTACACACACACACACACACACACACACACACACGTACACGTACATGTTCACATATATGCAAATAAATATAAAAATAGACCATGCTGTGTCTCTTTAGTGTCGTTTGTATTTCTGTGTCTTTAGGGCTGACCACTTGGTATTATATGATCATTTAGGGGGTTCATCTGAGAATTGGTAATTGCTTGAAGCTCTTCATCAAGGGGTCAGACCTCATGAGATCCACCTCCTCCATGTTGGCATCTCTGGTGTTGTCAATGTTCATGTTTTGCTTAGGCAGCCATGTTGAGAGTTCATGGGTGTATTTCCTGTCATTTCTAGAAAGCGCAGTCTTGCAGCAGACTTCCAGGAACTCTGGCGCTTAGAATCTTCCACCTTCTCTTTTGAAGTGTTTCCTGAGCTTTAGGTTGTGTTATAGGTGGACTGGACACAACATGGTCAGCTGTTCTCTGCATCCTGACCTCTCTACTTATTTTATATTGGCTTTGGTTTAGTGCATTTTGGTAATTGGCTGGCATCCCATCATCATTATACAAGTATGGTGACAGTCTCTGTTGACTTGAAACAGTATGTGTTGTTACTGATCGCCTAACTTTAGGAGTATAGTACTCACCTAGAACTTTTGCTTGTAGTACTTGTTCATAAATAGTTCAAAGAATCAATATTTTTCTTTGAAGAACTTGTGGAGGTCAACATTAACTCTCAAGTTGTCAACAAATTTTTTGCTTTGTAGCTCTTTTTTGTTATTTTTCTTATTATAGAAGGTAAAGGTATACAGAGACTGATTTCCATATGTGTCATTCTTAAATATACAGTAACTTAGGAGCCATTGTCACATACCAGTGCAGGCAAGACATCCTCATTAACCTTTTGCCTGACAAAAGTCATTTTATTCATGTTTCTGCCGTGCTGAAATCTTACCATTCTATTGACACTAGAAGATTGGATTCATGACAACTTCTGCTAC
Organism: Mesocricetus auratus; assembly: GCF_017639785.1. Lineage (NCBI taxonomy): Eukaryota > Metazoa > Chordata > Mammalia > Rodentia > Cricetidae > Mesocricetus > Mesocricetus auratus. The sequence goes on from NW_024429192.1 coordinate 44,727,003, forward strand.
TGTCATATTTAGCCTCTGGAGATCAGGCACCACTGAGAGTCATAGAAATGACAATGACATCCATGGCCAGCAATTCCTCGCAGTCTTAACAAATTTTTCCCTTGGGCAATCACAAGGGCCCAGCTCACAGCCAGCTGTTAGCGTTCCATGTTTGACCACACATGGATACACCCAGATTTAATGGGTTCATCTTGGCAATGATTGTGACAAGTTTCAAGTGTTCTTGCTGGGTTGATTTACCCAATTTTAGGAAATATTTATGTATGACGAAAAATAGTGGTCATATTAAAAATTAGCAACACAGTATGTGTAAAAGTATGTATCTCGCTATAGACTTCACGCAATCTCAGCAATATTGTCTGTGCATTCTTGTGTTCTGAGGAAAGCTTTTCTGATTGTGATTCTTTTATCATACTTCACATATTCAAAATATTTAAAACCAAAATCTGTGATAACTCCATGTATAGAAAACAAAGAACCAAATATATCATATAGGCATGCCATTCGTGCTTTGTTGAAACTTGCTGTATAACGTAAAATATCTATGATATCTCCATTTTCTTTAAATTAGATGTACAATGGTGATATGACTTATACTCAGTTTTGACAGGGCTGCTTCACAGATAATGTACTGTGCTTCCATAAGGGGTCAGATAAAGTCTAGGAACTGTTCATGCTCAAAGACAGAATCCACATATTTTTTTGAGAATTGTAAATGTATAAAACAGTGCTGTCCTAAACCTAAAATAAAATCCTTATCTTGATAGCAAAGATATTTTGAAAAAGAATGGCTTTCTTCTTTTCCAGTTGCAGAATATATACAGGAAATAAAGATGAAGTTAAGGTTTCCATTTAGCTAACAGTATGAAAAATAATGTTTTACCTAGCTTTTTCTGATGGAAACCAATGATATCTCTTAAAGTTATATTTTATTAACTCACATTTTTAACCCCTTAAAATTAACTCTATGTATTATAATTCTTTCTGGTAATAACATTAATATGATCTTATTCACCAGGTAATAAAGGATCAGAGCACAGATGTGTTTCATCCCACATTACATGCATCAATCTCCAAAAATACCCTCAATTTCCTTACTGTTGACAATGTGACTTATATTGTAATCACTCACTAGAGCCAGATAGTCAAAATACAATTTTCTGCTAATTGATTTGGAATAGAATTTCTGTGTTGAATAACACCTACAAGTTCAGATCTAGCAAGAAAACTTTTTATGTAAGAAGTACTATTTCATGATGATAAAAGTATTAAAGTTTCCATGATCAGAGGAGCATACAATGCATATTCATGAAGACCTATGTCTGCTCCTGCATTGTATCCTTTATCATACAAATAGCTATCTTTACATTTTTATATATTGCATAGTTCTTACTCTTCCTATTGCCCAAATGGCAGCATGCCATAATACTTCTTCCAATCATTTTTCAATTCAGTAATAAATCTATGATATTATGTTACATAAAAATCTGTGATGCTGCATTGCATAATTACAGAGATATTTCTCATTAATTTTTGTAACAAATGAATCTTTTATTTAATCAGTGTTTTGAAATAATTTTTGAGATGATTGCTTTAAATTTATGCTGTTATAACATTTAGTAGAGTAGTATGGGTAGTATTTTCATTTCAAGTTTTGAAAGACAAATTTCTTCTCTCATACTTCTTCATTGTTCTTTTCTGGATATGTGCAGTGTGTCTATACATGTGGGTGCAAATGTGTGCACATGAATATGCTTGCCAAAGTTCAAACTTGGGTGTTTTTCCTCAGGAACAATAGATTTTATTTATTTTTCCTCCATATATGTATTTATTTAAATTAGAAACATGAATGCTTCACATGTCAATCCCAGCTTTCTCTTCAGATCATATAAATCTTTCACCTTTTACTAAAATTTTTATTTTTCTGAAACAGTAACCCTCATTGTTTCAGGGCTCACAAACACAGCTTGACTGGTTGACCAGCAAGACCCAGAAACCATCCTATTCCTTCATCTCACCATATGCTTGGAAGTACATACTAGGACAACTGACTTTATGTGGGTTCTGGGGATTGAACTCAGCTGTCCAATGAGGGCTTTACCTAGGAAGCCCTCTCTTTAATCTTGTATGCTGAAAATTTAATAATGTAGTTTGTGATTTATTTACAAAATATAAAATCATCTTTGCTATATATCAGGACATATTACATACTTTAATTGACCTAATTTTTAATTACTTGGAACACATAAACCTGCATCCATCATATTTTAGTTTTTAAGAACTAAACCTGTTCTTTCAGAATGGGAAGAACTTTTTAAGTTCCCTGTTTTTATTCCCATTATTTTCATGTAAATTATAAATTTGAGAAATGAGCTTCCTATTTTTTAACTAAAATAGTTAATAAAACGTGTAATGCATTTTGGACAGAAGTGAATGACCTGAGTATATATACTTCAGCAATTCTACTAGAGACAGTTGCAGCACCCGTGCACCAAGCAACTCCGAGGTATCAGGAAAAGAAAGACCAGATGTCCAGCTGCTTTTACTAAGAGAATGCATGTGCTGCCTTCATTGCCAGGAGAGAGAAAGAGAGAGAGAGAGAGAGAGAGTCTTTATTGCAAGTGCTAAGAGGTCTCTCTCTTGTAGGAGGGAGCAGTCTAATATATACAGGATTACAGCACAGTGGAAAAACCCCAGGTAGAAGAGAGCATGTTTTCCTCGTGCTAGATGTTGATGTCATTGGGTCTATATGGGGGCAGTAAGCCAGGACTTAAAAACAGGATGCACCTGTGGCTATCAGCTGACAAACAACTCAGAGACTATGTGGGGGCTATGCCCAACAACAGTGACCACAGTCAGTTGTATTGAGAGTACTATGTAGTCAGGAAGAGCCCAACATGATTTTAACTATCCCATATTACTTCATTTAAATCTTCCTCAGACTTGTCAGTAGACTCGACAAGTTTGAATTTTATTTTTTACTTAAAAATGTATACATTAGCAGGTCTGGATTTAGAATCCAGAAATCACAAAAATTGGACTATTAACAAACTTTAAATCAAATAACATGAAATATTGCCAAATGTCTATAAAATCAGATACTTTAGCGATGATTTCTTAAAATTCCCTAGCACTTTTCAATTTGTCTTTAGTGTATTTGACCCTCATAATGACTCCACAAAGAAGAAAAATTAAATCAAATATCTCCATGTGGAAACTACCCCAGAAAGAAGTGATTTCTCCTGGGCAAACAGATATCTGGTTGGTGAGTAAATCCTCTTCCATACTCACAAAGCAAATGCTACAAGAAGCCAATGCAAGCAGCAGTGGTTTCAGTCAGTGTTATTTTGTGAGAGAACTTCTGATTTACTTTAAGCCAATATTCCTTAAATAATTTAAGCTTAAGTTTTTATCCATGTGTATTTTTGTGTTTGCCTGTGTTTATACTACATGTACATGTATCCCGGTGCCCATAGTGGCCATAAGAGGGAATCAGATCCTGTGGAACAAAAGTTGCAAGAATCATGAGACTCCTTGTGGGTGTTGGAAACTAGCTTGAATTTTTTTTTTTTTTTTGGTTTTTACGAGACAGGATTTCTCTGTATTGTTTCGGAGGCTATCCGTCCAGCCCGGTCTCGAACTCACAGAGATCCGCCTGCCTCTGCCTCCCGAGTGCTGGGATTAAAGGCGTGCGCCACCCCAGCCCGGTAACAAAAGTAATCACTCAAGCACTGAGCCAGCTATCTCTCCCTCTCCCAAGCCTTCATTGTTTAACTGAATTCTTCAAGAGTGACCTGATTTGGAATCTGAAAACTGAAGCACTGAACACTGAATTAACATTGAATTTACTCCAATAGCTTCTGAGTGTCATTTGGGCACAAATTATAGTCAGTAAGCCAAAGTAGACTGGACAGACACACAGACACTCAGATACAGATTCAGATACTAACTCAATATTGGAAGGGAAGACACAAATCCATTGTAATTTCAAGTTGAGACTTGAAACCACTGCAGGTAGATGCAATATAGGAATGCAAGGGTACTGTAGAGAGACTTGTAAACACAGTTTTTCTACCAATATGAATCAAGTAGAGTTTCTGAGATGTTCTGATGCTAGACCATTTAAAATGGGTGTGTAGAGACAGACTGCCTCAAGTATTTTCCTGAGGGAACATAGATGTGAAGGGACTCCTAGAGAAGCAGCAGAGGCAGCAAATGGTGGCTTCTTCTGTGTCAGTTGGTATTATTGTGAGGGCAAAGATCAGTGTGGGAATCATGTGGGGTGTCATGCTGATGGCAGATATACTTCATGGCAGAGCTAAGCAAAAGGTTTCTATAGAATTTTACCTAACTTACCTTCCCTGCTACAGTCCTTTTGACCCTGGGATCTGAGGCTGTCAGCCAGAACCACCTGCATACTGTAGCAAAGAGGGTCACTACTGTCATGAGAAAAGATGGGTATCTTCGGTCATCCTCTCATTTCATGGTCCATGATAAACACACCCACAGGGAGAGCAAGAGCAGATATTTCTCACTGAAGCATTCTTTAAGTTTTAGGTTTTCAGATCCTTCCCAAGGTCTCAATAGAAAAACAAATCCTAAGAGACATAGACACAACAAAAGGAAATCAACTCTATGCATCAACTGTGATGAAAACAGAACTATAAAATATGAGAAGAATATGTAGGCTATAAAATAGGTAAAGCCACGATTAAAGAATTTAAAAATATGTAGAACAAAGGCTGACAAGTCAACAGCATAAAAAAGCAAACAGTGAATGTATTTCTGAACAGCAAACCCATTAAATTCCCAACAAATTCTGTTTAAGTGATTGATGTTTTTAATACCCTATAACAAAAAATTTCTCTTGTTAACAATTCACAGCACACAAAGAAGGTTACTAATATATGAATAATAAATATAGAAATAACCAGTGTGAAATTTACAGTCACAGTGTTTGGAAGCTTACCAATCACCATGTTGATACATAGTTACTATTTATAATCTGAAATAAATTATACTGTTTCCTATTTTAATTGCATGTGTAAGTCACAGTCACTACTTTGTAATGTATCATTTATTGAGTTTCATGCCATTTTCTTCTTCACTCTGCTTATTCTATTCTGTAATAGTTATAAGACCAGAGTGAATTCCTTTTGTTTTTATTGGTCATCGTGTGTGTGTGTGTGTGTGTGTGTGTGTGGGTGAGAGAGAGAGAGAGAAAGAGACAAAGAGACAGAGAGAGAGACAGAGATAGAAAGAGAGAAAGAGGGAATGTGTGAGTGAATGCACATTATGATAGTGTTGAATATTTCTTCACACATTTTATTATTTTTGTACAGCTGTTTGGTATTTGGTATCACTTTAATTAATAATACTAAAATATAGCTTGACACGATGTAACACAACTATAATCTCAGAACTCAGGAGGCCATAGCAGAAGAATCACAAATTAAATGTTAGTGTAGGCTGTGCAAGCGTCAGCTTTGGCAACATACCAAGGCCTGTGTGATGGCTAATCTTGACTCTCAAATTTACTACATCTGGAATTAGCTAAAACTCAAACATTTGGACATATCTGTGAGAGATTTTTCTTGGTTGGATTATTTGAGATCAGATAATCCACCCTAAACCTGTGCCACACCTTCTGATGGAAGCTCACATTCAAAGACATAGGAGAAGCAAACTTGATTTTCATCTGCTCGCCCTCACTGTCACTGAAAGTTCATCTATCCCATTCCTGAGGTATTTCTTCGCCTGTGTTAAGAACCTACTTGTTTGGGTTTACAATGTAGACTGCAGACCAGAATCTCTCTAGAACTTCCCTGGGACTCTAGCACCAGATTGGCACTGCTGAAACATTCAGTCTAGCAGACTGAACAATGCATGATCCTTGTATATTGTTGGACTACTTGGACCTCAGTCTGTAACTCACTCTATTATATGTGTTTATTACATATATATGTAATTTATATATAAATCTGAAACATATTAGTGTAAGACAAAAGAGCATAGCATTTTTATAAAACCTTCCCTCTATAATTTGTTATTATTAATATTGCTTAACAAATATAAATTTAACATAGCAGTTATTATCAACTTATTGATAAGCAAGATACACGAGTGAAAAAATCTTAAAATTATAATGAGTTAGGGTTGCTTATGTGCATAATTAAAGGGGTATTTACAAGAGTATGGGCTCCTTCCCAGTGGATACAGTGCTAAAGGAAATGCCTCTCCCTTTCTTAGTAGGCATTAACTGCCTACAGATCTTCAAGAGATGTAGTAGCTAGTGAACCTCTCCCTGAGCCACCATTACTGTGTCTAGGCCCTGGGAGGGAGTTTATGAGCCTTTCTCTGCTTCCCATAACAGGATGCTGACAGTCCCAAATTTGCACAAGTCTTGTGCCAGTAATGACCACTTCTGTGAGATGAAGGATGCAGTGGGGATGTCATGTCTGAAAGAATGCTCATTCCCATCCCACTTGTTTCTTGGCACTTAGATTACTTCCACACCCTCTTTCAGGATGGCCTCTGACTTCTTGAAGGAGTGATATAGAACAACTGTTTTTGACTAAACTTTCAGCAGTCCCCTTCTCAGCATTTTGACCAGTTATGATGCTTTGCAGTTATTACTCATCACTTCATAAAGAAGTTTCTCCAGAAAAACTGACAGTACTTCACAGAGTTCCCAAATCACTAAACTTATATGGACAAAAGAGACAATGCAACAGAGATAGAAAGAAGGGAGGGAGGGAGAAAGAAGGGAAGGGAAATGAAGGAAGGAAGGGAAGAAGAGAGAGGGAAAAAGAAGGAAGGGGAGAAAGAAAGGAAGAGAAGGGAAGGAATAATGGAAAGAAGGAGAGGGTGAGGGGGAAGAGAAGAGATAGAAGAGCTACATGGGAAGAAGAAAGGGATCAGGAGTGAAAGGGGCATAAACGAGGGTAATGGGGTGAATATGATAAAAAACTATATATGAAAATGACATAATAAAACCCATTTTCCGTATAATTAATGTATTTTAATAATTTTTATTATAAAGAATAATGTTTTCAGTATGAATGCAATGTTTTTCTCAGTATACTTACCTACAAGCTGTATGTTAATGACCTACTATTCATCTGTTCTTAAGAAATTTTACAGTCAAGAAAATGCAGATTCTTCTGAAAAGTCCAAATAATTCATCTGCTCTTAAAATTTCCATTTAAATATATTCCCTGAAGCAGGGACTTCTTAAAATTATAGGAGATTCAGTGACAAAAATACTTCACATTGACTAAATGTACTTCACAATATGACTAAATGTCTTCTTTTAATTAACCTATTGTTAGAAAATGCATACTTTATTAAAAGATAAAACAAAATGATTGTGGATATTTCAGTTACAAATGTACAATATTGTTAATGGTTATAATGGCTCTAGTGAGCCCTCAGTAGTTTTCATAATATAACCCAACATAACTACATATATGTGTATATGTATGTGTGCATATAAAAACATATACATATGGATTAAAACACAGGCCAAGCCAGCTAGTTCTAGAAAAGGAATTGGGTGTCCCTCTGACATCAGAGTCAAGAGAATTAATTGATTAAAGAAAGTAAGCTTTTATAAAAGTTTCTCATTTGTGTTATTCTAAATCCAGTTTTTCTTATCTCATGATAAAAGCAGGTGCCATGAAAAGACAGATTGTACTTAAAAGATAGATACACACTTGAACCTTGACATTAGAAATAATTCTTGCCATGCTCACTTTTGTAACACATGTACATCAATTGAAAAGAAGGGGCAACGACTAGCATAGTCTCTATGTAAGGATGACATACAAACCCATGATGTATACCATGTTTAAAAAAGAAGTAATTCTTCTCCAAGACAAAAAACATATTCTGTCGCTGTTATCCAGGCAGCCCTTAAAGCAAAGTCATGGTAGAAGCTTTCATAGAAATGTCATCATGTCTTGAGCTTTATTTCTAAAACTAATTAAGGTGCTTCACAAAAATAATCAAATAAGAAGGATGAGGCAGCCATAGGGTTTTAGTGCTAAATGAATATCAGAAGCAGTGTTGGTAAGGTGTTTGGGAACACTGAGTATCTAAGCAAAACAATCAAACTGAATCCTCCTAATGCACATATGCACATTAAGATGAATTAGATTATAGAATTATGTGTTGGATCCTAGAAAGAAACAAAGGAAGAAGCTCTTGAATAGTGGTCTGACAATTCCTTAGGCAAGACATGACACCAAAAGCAGAAAGATTAAGTCCCTAAACAGACCCACGGACAGCATCGACTAAAATGGTACTGCTCAAGAACGTAAGCAACCTGCAAACATAAGTGCAACCTGTCATGATATCAGACAAGTTGTGCCAATTTAGCTGACATGAAGTTAATATCAAAATAGCTAAAAATTCATCAATAAACAAATATCTTGGTTTAGAAAATGGCCAAAGGATTTGGGTTTAGATCTTTCTGAAGACAAGTAAAAACCCAATGTATACAACATCATTATATAAAAAAACAAGACAAACAACAACAAAAACAAAGGCACAATGAAATACTTGCTCACGTATATTGGCAAAGCTGTTGGGTAAGCAAAAAACATTAATAAATATATGATTAGTGAAATAGAGGGGAAACAGAGTCATTGTGGCCTTTTCTGGGAATGTGCTTGCTATTGTTTAGGGATTAGTTTAGTTTCACTTGGTTGCTATGAGGAAATATCTTGCCCAAATGTTACTAAGTGAAAGAAAGGGTTTATACTTCACATTACAATGTTTGGGGAAGTCAGGACAGGATGTCAAGCAGGACTTCCAAGCCAAAAACCAGCAAGTTCCTTGCTGACTTGCATGTACACAGGCTCATGCTTAGTAACTTCCTTATGCATACAGCCCAGGACTACCTGCTGAGGGACTTCTGTCAGTCTCATCTAGGCCATTCCTCAATTGAGGCTTTTGTCTCATAGAACTCCAGGAGCTGTGAAGTTGACAATTAAAGCTAAACAGGCCACATGTGGTCTGTGTGTAAGAAGGTTGGTCCATAATTCATGGGAATAAGAGACAACTAGATCATGGGAAAACAAGTCTTAAAGGGTATTAATGCATTTTGTACATACAGGATTTACTTATGTGAAAAGGTTGTATTCTATATAATACTTGACTTTTTTATGTTTTGGGCATCAGTTAAATAAAATTTAATAAGATAGACACTACCTGTGTAAAATGGTAAGAATGCTGTTCTTTTACCACACAGATAGGATTAAAGGGCACTGAAGAAGCAACCCAGACTCAGAAAGACAAATAGGGAATAATCTTGGATGTGAAATCTAAAGAAGTTTGAATGCGCAGAAGAATGGATACAGTGGTGCTTCGCAAGGGCCAGGTAGGGACAAAATGGGAGATGTTGGCCAAAGAAAAGACATTTTCAATTTTAAGATGAAAAAGCCTTGAGAATCAAATACTCCTTATAGCTTATTATAGGTACATTTAGTAATTTGATAGTGATAACCACTACATAACTTGTATGTATATTGATAACTTGGATGTATTCATTCTTTTTTGTTTTGTTTTTATTTTAATTTTAAATAGCTTGTTTTACATGTCAATCCCAGTTCCCTCTCCCACCCCTCCTCCCACACCCCCCCATCCCTGCCCAGCCTCTCACCCTATTGCCAATTCCTTCCACATAGGGGATATCTAGAGTCTCAGGGTAGGGTCCTGGCACTCCCCCTAAGAGTCCAGGCTGAGAGAGCATCCCTCTTTGTGCTATGGGCACATGATGTCTGCTTGTATTCCAGGGATAAACACTGATCCACTGCTCAGGGCCCCATAGGTTGCCCAGGCCTCCTCACTGACACTCACATTCGGGGGTTCTGGATCAGTCCCATGCTGGCCTCCCCACTGTCGGTCTGGGGTCCAAGAGCTCTCCCCTGTTCAGATCAGCTGTCTCTGCTGGTTTTGCCAGCCCATTCTTTGCCAATTTGCTCATCACTCCTCTCTGTCACTGGGTTCTTTGGGTTCAGTTCAGTGTTTAATTGTGTGATTGCCTCTGCTTCCATCAGTCACAGGATGAAGGCTCCCGGATGGTTATAGGCATCAAGTTCATTATCAGGAATGGGCATTCAAGGTGGTTTCTACACTATTGCTTAGCTTGCCAATTGGTGCATCCCTTTAGATCACTAGAGGTCACACTGGTGCCTAATCTGACTTCTAACCTATGATTCCCTCTTCCCCCTATCCTACCCTCCCTGTCAAACTTCCGATTCCCCCATGACCTACTCATTCTTTATTTGATGACTGAAATGAGAAAATTAGTATGCCCAGGGTTTAGAGTTTCTAGGCTATGTTGAGCTGGTGCCCCAAACTACAAAATGAGGTATTTGCTTGTGTTCTGTGAAGAATCCTTACTAACTTGCTTGACTGAGTAAAAGGTATTATGAAATCCAGCATTTGGATATTAGCTATCTCCTTAGAGGTAGTTGCCATTGAATATATATGGAATAGGGAGGGTCATGATAGACAATGAATATGGAATGAACTTCTGATAAACATAAGCCTCACTAGAACAGAATTTTACTTTTTTTTAGAGGTTTGAGGTAGGATCTCATATTTTGAGGCTGGTTTTATAGTTGCTGTAGCTCAGGTTAGTTTCAAATTCACTATCATCTGGCCTTTTCATCCTGAGTGTGGGATTATAGGCATGAGCTACTACAACAGGGAAGCTTTTATTTCTTAATACAATGCCCCATTTTTTCACAGGGAGATTTTTCTGCTTCTCAGAGATAATCATAACAGATGGTGCTATGAGGGATCATGTTTAATTTTATTTCCCTGCCTTTATGTTGATGTCCTTGAGATGTGTATCATAATGAAGTTGTTCTTAAGGATTCCTAAAGCATGGGGGAGAGGGGATTAAATCCAGATGGATTCTGTCACTTGAAAATATATGATGTTTGAAATATTTGGAGGTCAAATGCTTTTTTTTTGAGAAGTCACTGGAGTTGTCAGAGTCATCAGGAGAATGGATTGTGACTGTGAGACTATGTGTTTTTCCAGGTTGACTTAGTGATATAAATAATTTTCCTGGGTGGTTTGTGTCACTTATGTGATAGAATATCAGCCTCAGTGCACAACTGAGGTGATTCTAAAAATTATTATTTTTGCTCATTAAGCTTGGATATGGTGTTTACAAATAGCATGGTAGAACACATATGCACACACACATAAACAATTAATGGGGCACAAAGGCAGAGACAGACAGACAGAGACAGAGACATTGAGATCCTGAGAGAAAAAATAAATTACTGCTTTTGATTCTTAATTTCTGAGACCTCACTGGTGTCCACAGCAGTCAAATATATAATTGTTTTAACTCAATATTTGGCGAAACGGAGGCTTAGTGTAATAAATTAGAGAGATTGATTGAGAAAGATTGAAGGGAAATGTAATTAAATGAGAGCAGTAGCCAAATGAGCAATTACATGCAGACATGCAAGTATACAAGAGAGACAGCATGGAATGGGAAAGAGAAAAGGGGGGTTGTTAAGAGAAGCTTTCCTTGAGAGGAGCCTTCCCGCCAGCCTGGTTCCAGAGCTGCTTCAATCCCAAATAAACACACAGGAGGCTATATTCATTATGAAGCTGTTGGCCTTGCTTGTCTCTTACTGGCTAGCTCTGACTTAAGTAATTACCCCATAATTGTTAAATCTAAGTATGTCTCTTACCGGAGAGGTTTTTCGGGCTTCCTACCCCAATGGCGTTACATCTCGAACTCTCTGTGTTTCTCCTTCCCAGAATCCTCCTGGACTCCTAGCCCCACCTATCTAGATTCCTATTGGCCAGACAGTCTTTATTGACAAATGCACAGGACTTCCCCCAACACTGTTGGAACCCCCTGTAGGAGGAAGTCTGCATGCCGCCATTAAACATGTGACTTACTAGAGGCGCATACAGATGAGGTAATAAAAGGGTGGTTTACCACACCGCTAACCATACCCACTTTAGGCAGGACTAAAGACGTATACGGCTGGACGTAAAGACGTATACGTACGTAGGCGGAACTACGTCACTAGCCATGCCTGTGTATATGTCAATAAATTACTGCTGGCCAATAGGAATCTAGATAGGTGGGGCTAGGAGTCCAGGAGGATTCTGGGAAGGAGAAAGACGAGAAGAGAGTTCGAGATGTAACCGCCATTGGGGTAGGAAGCCTGGAACCTCTCCGGTAAGAAGCATACTTAGATTAACAATTATGGGGTAATTACTTAAAGCAGAGCTAGCCAGTAAGAGACAAGCAAGGCCAACAGCTTCATAATTAATACAGCGTCTTGTGTGTTTATTTGGGGACTAGAATGTGGCAGAGCCCAGGTGGCTGGTGGGGGATAAACCAAAGCGGCTAGCAAAAGAAAAAGCTTCTCTTAACACAACAGAGGAAGAGAGGTCAACACAGAAGGAGAATGAGGGAGAAGGGACAAATAACAGTAAGATCACTAAGACCGTCTCATTAAGCCCTCAGGGAACCTTACCATTTTCTATTTACATAAAACCAAATAGAATGCATTTCAGAGCATACATCGTGAATGTATGTGTGTATACACACAAACACATACATATATACCTACACATATACACATATATTTTTCTGAGTGATGCAGAAGTTATGCCACTAGAGTTGACAATGTTGCCCACAAGAATCACAGACTAATAAAATCCCTAGTACCAGGTAAGGGAAATCTATTTTTGAATGGTTGGCCAGAGTATTTCAAGTTACTCCCCCTTCCCCCCCCCCCGCTCAAAAATGTAGACCATGACTCTTCCCATTGGTTACTTCTCAGAGGTTGAAGGTAAATTTGATTGCTGAAGACATCACACATTTAGGACACAGGACTTTAGATTTGATCTGAAAGCCTTCTTTATTCAATCTAGCTTTCATAATACTAGAAAATCCTATGCAAGGTGCCAAGGGAGGGAAGCAGTTAGTAGTCTTTCCCAATCGTGATATATATGGATGAGAACTATGCTTAGCATAGCAAGATATCTGTAAAGATGTGGTAATTTTCACTCACATGTTGCTGGCAACCAACAGCTATCTAATTGTATGTAAGGCTCATTAAACAGGAGGGAAACCATACCTGGTAATAGAAAACTAAGCTACTTCTAGAGGCTACTGGGGCCATGGATCTTTGGTGAGAGTCTTCTTTCATCAAATTGATAGAGGAACATAATGCCTAACTATATTCTAAATCTTATCCTTATTCTCACAGCTAAGTGTCACTGTCACCAGTTATTCAGGAAGCTTTTCTTCATGGCAAGTGTAGATAAGCACAGAAAACTACAACTTAGAGCAAAATATACAGATCAATGCATGGTGGGAGTCAGCTCCTACATGTTATTGTTCATGGAACATAACAGAAGATAGGGCTGACAGATTAAGAGCCAGAATGCTAGGAAGTCTCCTGTGAAGCTGTCTCTCACAGGAATGGTTGCATAATCAAGACCAGGACAATGCTAACATCTATAGACATGCTAATATGTAAAGGTGAAAGGTCTCATGGATTCCCAACTCTAGACAAATAAATAATAGCAAATGATGACTGCTCAGAGAGGAAAGTTATCTTCTCTTAGGGTTGAGTTGCCTAATTTGTTGTTCAATATGAAGTGGTCAGTCATGAAACCATATACAAAAAAGTCAGCAAAAAAGGACCCAGCAACTTCTATTATTATATTTCTACATATAAAACAATAATTAGGGAAGAGGTGGTAGTGGGAGTAGGAAATGAAAGGAATTTGAAGGAGGGCACTTGGGAGTAGCTAGAGCATGGAAAGGGAAGACATAAAGTGATGCATATATATATATACATATATATGTATTACATTATAATTAAAATGCATAAAATTAAATTTAAAAAGTCAGTACTGAGCATTTCCAGAACTTAAAGCCACACTGATTACCCCTTGTCCTGTAAGTGTTTATCCATGTAGAGTTCTTGGTCCACAAGTATTGAAAACTGTCCTAATTATGTTTCCTGTTAGTATGATGCATACTTAGACAAGAACTTAAAGGACAAAGGGTTTATTTTATTCATAATTCAGATTAAAGCTTATCACTGCCAGACTTGAAATAGCTGGTCATATCCACAGTCAAGAGGAGAGGGACAGAATGCATGCATGCTCACCTCTCTTTCTCTACTCTTACCTTTTCAGGATCCCCAATGTAGGCAGTGGTACCACCCACAGTGGGTATGATCCTGTCTCAACTAAAATAATCAGGATTATCTCAAATAGATATACTCACAGATTAAACTGATCTAGACAATTTCTTGTTGTGATTCTCTTTTCAGGTGATTTCATATTGTGTCAATCTATAGTTAAAACTTAAACATTACAGACACCAAATCTCACATGTACAGAGAATTAAACATTGCCTTTTAACGTTTCCATATTTCATGAACCAATTGTGCTACCCAATATTTCCACACCAAATGCAAAACAAAGCTCTTGGTCTGGCCTCTCCTATGCAGGAAAACCACCAGATAAATGTTCAAGGATTTAAAAATCTTTTTTAGTTGTCAATCCAGCATTCTGAACAATATTAAAAATAGGTATCTATCAAAGTGAAGAAATGGTCTCTGAAAGGATTGTCTTATAATAGGTTTTTCTTAATAATGAGTAACCTGGTACGGGGAATTTGGGGAATATAGATCAATGGTTTCTATGTCATGGGAATTTCTTTTGGAACTTTGTAAGCATATAAATGCTTAGTCATTATCATGGAAAAAGAGAATCAGATTCTATCTAGCTTCAGTTGAAGATGGAGACAGCCTTCTTATATTTTACAGAGTCCCTGGGCAATTGCTATGACCATTCTTATTTTGGAAATAGGATTTAGACAAATATCCTCCAGGGCAGTGTTCTTAGCCCAGAACTCACAGTGAGCATTCTGGGTCATTAAATAATAAAAAAGAAAGGAGACAGTTTATCTCAGTGCTTGTTTTATAGAGTATGTAGTAACTGAAATAACAATACCATTCCAACCGGGGCCATTCTGTTTGCCAGGATCTATATTATGAGTCTGGATAACCCTTATATTGGATACATGATATCCCTATCATTATTTTGAATTTAGGACACTGAGATTAGAGAGTAAGAAATGTCACCAAGGGCATGTACAATGTGATGATGATATGAGTCACCCACATACACCTGCAAGTCAGATTTTCATGCCTGTTATATAATAATATTTCAATGTTTTATATTCAAGAATTTTAACTTAAATTATCATTTATGTAGTATCCTAATGATGTTGAAAGCATAATTTTAAAAAAGCATTAACACCCCATTGTGAAGTTAACTACTGTTAATATTCTAAAGATTGTTACATCCTTTCACATATTTTATGCAATGTGTGAAGTTTTTATTTTGATGCATAGTAGTTACATTTGGATGCATTTTAATTTTTTTATTCGTTCTACATACTAACCACAGTTCTCTCTCCCTCTTCTCCTTTAACTCCACCCATCTGCCCCTAACCAATACCCCATCCATTCCTCAGGGTAAGGGATAAGGCCTCCCATGTGGAGTCAACAATGACTGATACATTAAGCCAAAGCAGGACCACCCCCCCCCCCGTATCAAGGCTTGTGCAACAGGGATAGATCCTGGTCCCACTGCCAGTGGCCCCTCAAACAGATCAAGCCATACAGCAACCATCCACATTCAGAGGGCCTCGTTAGGTCCCACGTGGGCACCCCAGCTGTCACTATAGATTCCCAAGATGTTGGGTCAGCTGTCTCTGTGGGTTTCCTTATTATGATCTGAAAATCTATGGCCCAAATACAAAGGCATCCATGTTTGTAAAAGAAACATCTTCTCAGCACAACATAGAACCTTCTCAAAAATCTGTCACATACTTGGAAACATAGCAAACATCAACAGGTACAAAAAAATGGAATAACTCCATGTAGCTTGTCAAACCACCATGCTTTAAAGTTAGATTTCAACAACAACACAAATTGCAGAAACCTTATACACTCATGGAAACTGAAAAATGTGCAATTGTACCAATCCTGGGTCAAAGAAGAAATAAAAAAAGAAATTAAAGACTTCCTAGAATTTAATGAGACTGAAGACACAAGCAACATAAAATACCTTGCAGTAACACTAACCAACCAAGTGAAAGACCTGTACAGCAAGAACTTTGAGTCTTTAAAGAAAGAAATTAAAGAAGACACCAGAAAATGGAAAGATCTCCCATCCTCTTGAATAGGTAGGATCAATGTAGTAAAAATGGCAATCTTGCCAAAACAATCTGCAGATTCAATGCAATCCTGATCAACATCAATGCAAAATTCTTCACAGACCTTGAAAGAACAATTCTCAACTTTATAAGAAAAAAACAAAGACCTAGCTAGTAGTCAATGAAGATTTCTAGGTTCAGTTTGAGATCCTGATTCAAATTTTAAGGTGGAGAACAATTAGAGAAGACACAAACATTGGTTTCTACTGCCAGTATACAAGCACATACATGTGCATAAGCAACTGCATACACATGTGCTCATACCTACACAAATATATACAACTGCATATACCACACACACACACACACACACACACACACACACACACACACACACATTGTGTGCCTGTGGTATATGCATTTAATGTAAAGTAACTTCATTATTTTATAGACATATTTTCTGTAATTCTAGTTCCTAACGCTTTGTTTAGTTATCTACAGTTTGAAATACATCATGCAGTATTTATGAGATTGGGATCTGTGCTTTGTATATAATTAATATGTACTTTACCATTAACTTATTTCATGTTTCTTTTTTCTGTAGTTGTTTATTTTTTTCTTTATACTTTAGAGGCCTGCCACCCAGCTCCCAAATAATCACAGAGACTTATTTTTGCTTATGAATGCCCAGCCTTAGCTTGCCTTGTTTCTTTTTTTTTTTAATCAATAATGATTTTTTTTATTCTTTTTTTAAAATTTAGATAAGAAACAAGGTTGCTTCACAAGTCAGTTCCAGGTCCCTCTCCTTTTCCCTCCCCTCCTCCCGTGCCCTCCCCCCATCCCCCCCCGTTATCCCCTCATTCCCCCAGGGAGGGTGAGGCCCTCCATGGGGGTGTCCATATTCTGTCATTTCATATAGGGCAGGGCCTAGACCCTTCCCCAAGAGTTCAGGGTGAGAGTGCACCTCACATTGTTCTATGGGAGTCCAAAGTCCGTGTGTATACTTGGTATGGGTACTGATCTGCTGCCCAAGGCTCAATAGATTACCTAGGCCTCCTCACTGACACCCAGATTCAGGGGGTCTTGATCAGTCCCATGCTGGATTCCCAGGCTGATGCCTGGGATTCAAGAGTTAACCTTTGTCTGGTCAGCTGTTTCTGGGGGTTAAACCAGCCCAGTCTTAATCCCTTTGATCATCAGTCCTCCCTCTCTGATACTGGCTTTCTTGAGTTCAGCTCAGTACTTAACCAGCCACTAAATGTAGTTTCTCTTTCCCAGACTCTCTGGCCATAGGATTGTAGGCTGGCACTCCCCAGATCTATGTCTAAAATCCATATATGAGAGAGTACATGCCATGTTTTTCTTTTTGTGACTGGGTTACCTCACTCAGGATGGTTTCTTCTAGTGTCATCCATTTGCCTGCGACTCTCATGATTCCATTATTTTTTTCTGCTGAATAGTACTCCATTGTGTAGATGTACCACATTTTCTCTATCCACTCTTCGGGTGAGGGACATCTAGGTTGCTTCCAAGTTCTGGCTATTACAAATAAAGCTGCTATGAACATAGTGGAACAGACATCTTTGTTGTATGAATGGGCATCTTTTGGATATATGCCTAAGAGTGGAGTTGCTGGGTCTTGTGGTAGGTTTATTCCCATTTTTCTGAGGAATCTCCATACTGCTTTCCAAAGTGGCTGAACCAGTTGGCACTCCCACCAGCAATGGAGGAGTGTCCCCCTTTCACCACATCCTCTCCAGCATAAATTGTCATTGGTGTTTTTGATTTTAGCCATTCTGACAGGAGTGAGATGGTATCTCAGAGTTGTTTTGATTTGCATTTCCCAGATGGCTAAGGATGTTGAGCACTTTCTCAAGTGCCTCTCAGCCATTTTAGACTCCTCTATTGAAAACTCTCTATTTAGTTCTGCAGCCCACTTTTTAATTGGGTCCTTTGTTTCTTGTCATCTTTTCTTAACTGAAATTAGCCTGTCTTTTGTCTCTGGGCTTTTACCTTTTTCTATTTATGTATATATTTTCTTTACTTCTTTTTCTGTGTCTGGATGTATGATTGTGTAGCTGGTCCCAAGTATCCTCCACTACTTTTTTTCTTCCTCCTTCTTTGCCTTTTCTCCTATTTTCCTCTCTGCTGGGCAGCCCCAGCTATCCCTTCCCTGCCTAGATATTGGCCATTCAGCTGGTTATTAGACTAAGGAGGTGTTTTAGACAAGCAAAGTAACAGAGCTTCACAGAGTTAAACAAACGTAACATAAAAGAATGCAACACATCTTCGCATCATTAGACAAATATTCCACAGCATAAACAAATGTAACACATCTTTGACTAATATTCCAAAAAAAATTTCCTCTTGATTAGTGATAGGCTCTTTATTAAATACTGAAGTCATCCATTATATTCCTTTATTTCCTCTTAAATTCTTAGCATACCATTTATATTATTATAATATCTTAAAGATTTTAAATACTTTTAGAATATCTAGATTGTTTTGTCACTGTTCAGCCTAGGTCAATATTCAATTTCAAAGAAAAGGAAAGAGGAAAAAGTAACGATAAAAAACTTTTTGAACTGGATCTGGTGGCACAGGCTTTTAATCCCAGCGCTCAGGAGACTGACAGTCTGGTCTACATAGTGAGTTCCAGACCAGCCGGAGCTACACAGTGAGACCAAGTCTCTACAAAACAAACAAAACAACCTATAGGATATGATTACCATTATTAGAAATGTGGGTTATATGTCTCTGAATATTCTTAGGAATGCACTCAAATGGGCAGTGTCTGTAAGGAAAGAAACTTTTGTAGCTCTTCAAGGATACAAACTTCTAATGATGTGCAGAACTGATTCTGCCTCTCAGGACCAATTGATCTGGGAAAGCTAATTTATGGAAAACACTGAATGTTGGCATTTCAAACATTAATGTGTACAAAGCTACAATAAATTCTCAATATTGTATTGTCATTAAGCTGGGTACAATGTTTATGCTATTATCTATGTTGACCATGACTCACACCTTTGAATTATGTTATTCATAGTTTTGATATGCCAGGAAAAATCACTTTACCTTTCCAAACATTGATTGAGCCCATATTACGGTAAGTTCTGGGAATTAAAAGATGAATGGATCATGGCTCCTGCTTTCAGCAGAGCTCAGATTTTCAAGCTGTTAAAAACATGTCAATATCAATCATATCACACTTTGTTTGAATAATAATAATGGATCGCCTCACCTCCACTTACGAGAAAGGTGGAGGACTTAGAAAGATCTCAGTGGTAACGTTGGTGGAAAATGTCATAAAATCCCACAGATGACATGACTGTGTTACAGTATATTACACACTTGAAAACAAGCTTCACAGCTGTAATATGTTCAGAGTTGAATATCATATCTTAGGGTTTTATTAGTCAATAAAACACTCCTTTGAACAAAATTCATATCAGAAGACAACACAATCGCCTATCCTTATTTTCTGTCACTTTAGCCTTACACAGATTTTAGTAGCATTTCAATTATTTTTGTCATTTTATAATACTTAAATCTTGCAAGTTGACATATTCATAGCACAGAAATAATACTGTATCCTTTGCTGTCCTGTTTGTTATGGAGGACTGTAAGTCACACAGCAGGGACTGGCAACATTTAGGATAGTGTTTTCCTCCATCAATTTTATTCTCTCTATTTAATTATAAATGTACTGAAAAGATGTCTTTGCACTTTGACCCTGAAAAAATTAGTACTTTTTTAACTAAAGAATTGCATTTCATGAGCTGAAATTTAACGAGTTTCTAACGTTAAGGTTCAGGTTAAGGGTAAAAATAATCACTGAAAATAAGAACATAAAGACTTGAATAAGAATCTCTTTCCTTTCTGGTCTTAATTAGACCAAAGGGTCATGTTTATGAAATAAATACACACGTCCCCTGTGCAATTTGCGTTGAATGGATAAATCAATACTCTATTAAGACTATGTCAAATTTCTTGTAAAAAACGTGCTTTTCTCTTCTTTTCAAGTGTATGTGTGTTTATGCTTCTTTGAATACTTATGGCTTTGTGTGCATATGTGCATGTACATGTGTGAATGGTCATATATACATAGGCATTTTTCTGTGTGAAAGTGTGTGCTTGTGTGTATACATATGAAGGCCTGGTGGTGATCTAGGGAGTCCTCCTTGATGGATTGTTCTTCCATCTTAATCTTTGGAAGCAAAGTCTGAAGCAAATCCAGAGTTTAATGATGAAGGGAGTCTCAATAGGGAGACATCACTAGTCTCTGGGGGTTCAAAATCTGGTCTCCTTGTTTATGAGGCAAACACTTATAAATGAGCATGTGCCCATTAAAACCATATTAAGAAATCCATGGATGCCTTTAATTATCAAAATACACAACTCCCAATAGAACAGAATACCCAAAAGTCAAGAAAGGGTGACATTCAATGTTTCTAAATAATGGAGGTTAGTTTACAGTTTTAATTCCAGAAACAAATATCTGGATAAAATAATTGATGGTCAATGATGAAAGTACCCTTATGGGGTGGCATAAACATGAAGCAAGTTCCCTCAAACAATGTTATACCCTAAACATCTGCAGACTGATGGATTGGGATAAGTACATGTGGGACACAGAGAAAATGATAACACAAGAAACGTATAGTGCTCCATAGGTATCTTTGTTCAGATTTTTGTTTTTGTTTGATTGTTTGATTTTGAGTCAGGTTTCCATTCGGTTGCCCAGGGTTGTTTGAATTTGTGATCTTCCTGCTGTAGCCATTTATGTAATTGGTCCTCATAATAATTGTTTTATTAATCAGTCTTTATTATGAGGTGAAAAGGGTCTATTTCCTGCTCCCATATAGTCTGTTCTCTTCCCTCCCACATCATGCTCTCTATAAGATAGAATTCTTAGGTTGGCCTGACCTAATGTAGTCTCCTTGAATTCTTGTCTTTTATTGCCTGCAATCACCTTTTGGTGATTACAGTGCACTGCCCTGCTGTGTGGTATTTGATACTTCCATACTTAATTTTTATTTTGCTTTTCTTTTATTTTCTCATTGGTGTAGGCAACCAGTAAGAATCTGAACATAGGCATCACCTACACATTAAATAAGACATCCTTAAAAGTAGAAACCATGCTTGACATTTGAGAGACTGTGTCCTATTCTAAGTGAAGAAGCAGGGGCATATCAATATAAAACTCCCAAATGAGCTCCAAAAATTATTATTATTTCTCTCTTGCTGTTTTTTTTTAATTTAAGTTACAAACGAGTTTGTTTTACATGTCAATCCCATCTCCCTCTCCTTGCCCTCCTCCCCCACTCCCCATCAGGCCTCCCAGCCCCAACCCAGTCTCCACTCCGATCCCCAGAGAGGGTGAGGCCCTCCGTGGTGGGTCTCCAGAGTCTGTTATTTCATCCGGGGCAGGGCCTAGGCCCTCCCTCAAGAGTCCAGGCTGAGAGAACATCCCTCATTGTGGGATGGGCACTCAAAGTCTGTTTGTATGCCAGGAATAAATACTACCCAAGGCCCCATAGACTATCTAGGCCTCCTCACTGACACCCACATTCAGGGGGTCTGGGTCATTCCCAGGCTTTTAACACAGCCATCAATCTGGGGTCCAAGATCTCCCCCTTGTTCAGGTCAACTGTTTCTGTGGGTTAAACCAGCCAAGTCTTAACTCCTTTGCTCATCAGTTCTCCATTTCTGTGACTGGATGCCAGGAGTTTAGTTCAGTGTTTAGCTGTGAAGGAGTGTTCCCCTTTCTCCACATCTTCTCCAGCATAAACTGTCATTGGAGTTTTTGATTTTAGCCATTCTGACAGGAGTAAGATGTTATTTCAGAGTTGTTTTGATTTGCATTTCCTGGATGGCTAGGGATGTTGAGAACTTTCTCAAGTATAGTATATGTTCGTACATACCAGATTTAAGGTTTAACCCACAGAAATAGTTGACCTGAACAATAAGTTTGCTCGTTGCTTTGGGGCTGGAGGATGAAGCTTAGCTGGGAGAGTGAGTACCTGGAATCTAAGGCAGGATTTCAATGAGGTAGAAACTGAAATTCATATTGGACCAATTCTACTTTTTGATGAATATTTTCCATAGGGATGAGAAGAGTAAGTCATCATAAAAGCAAGACAAAGCTGTGCCAACCCCAAATACAGATAATATCCTGGTGGACTCAATGGAATAGATCAATTATTTAAAAATAAGGTTTTAATACTCTGAGACTGATAAAAGTAGACAAGTAGTTAGTTGTCATTCATGTGTCTTCTTAAAAATTTTGTGTAAGTAGGAACACTCCAGTGTAGGAGAACCAATGCATTTTTCTGATTATACTATAATTGTTTTGATCTGTTGCAGTGATAGTGTCATCAAAATATATACAATATCACTAGGAGAACACACTCTATTCTTTTTAATATTCCACTATTTATGTAAAATAGCATTTCTTTTGAAAAAAAGTGTTCCTGGAAAAGTTAAAAATTATGTGTTTTGAAATCAGTGCTACGGGGGAAGTTCATAGCACTAAGTGCCTACATGAAGAAACTGGAGAACAGCTATACTAGAGAATTAACAGCACAGCTGAAAGCTTCAGAACACAAAGAAGTAAACACCCCCAGGAGGAGTAGACGCCAGGAAATAATCAAATTGAGGGCTGAAATAAATAAAGAAGAAACAAGGAAAACAATACAAAGAATCAATGCAACGAACAGTTGGTTCTTTGAGAAAATCAACAAGATAGACAAAACTTTGTCCAAACTTACCAAACAGCAGAGCGTGAACATGCAAATTAACAAAATCAGAAATGAAAGTGGGACATAACAATGGACTCCGAGGAAATTCAGAGAATCATGAGATCATACTTTGAAAACCTGTACTCCACAAAATTCAAAAATTTAAAGGAAATGGAGTCTTCCTGGATAGCTATCACTTGCCAAAACTAAATCAAGAACAGATAAGCAATTTAAATAGACCTAGAATCCCTATGTAAATAGAAGCAGTCATCAAAAGTCTCCCAACCAAAAAAAAGCCCAGGTCCAGATGGCCTCAGTGCAGAATTCTACCAGAAATTCAAAGAACAGCTTACACCAATTCTTCTCAAAGTATTCCACACAATAGAAGCAGAAGGGTCTTTGCCAAACTGTTTCTACATGACTTCAATAACCTTGATCCCTAAGCCACGCAAAGACATAACCAAGAAAGACAACTTCAGACCAATATCCCTCATGAACATTGATGCAAAAATACTCAATAAAATACTGGAAATCAGATCCAAGAACAGATAAAAACAATCATTCACCACGATCAAGTAGGTTTCATTCCAGGGATGCAGGGATGCTTCAACATATGAAAATCCATCAATGTAATCCACCATATAAACAATCTGAAAAACAAAAATCACATGATCATCTCACTAGATGCTGAAAAATAATTTGACAAAATCCAACACCCCTTCATGATAAAGGTCTTGGATAGAGCTAGGATAACAGGAACATACCTAAACATAATAAAATCAATATACTGCAAACCAACAGCTAACATCAAACTAAATGGACACTTAAGAAAGTGCTCAACATCCTTAGCCATCCAGGAAAAGCAAATCAAAACAACTCTGAGATACCATCTCACTCTGTCAGAATGCCTAAAATAAAAAACACCAACGAGAATTTGTGCTGGAGAGGATGTGGTAAAAAGGAACACTCCTCCATTGCTGGTGGGAGTGCCAACTTGTTCAGCCACTTTGGAAATCAGTATGGAGATTCCTCAGAAAAAGGAGAATAGACCTACCACAAGACCCAGGAACTCCACTCTTAGGCATCCAAAAGATGCCCATTCATACAACAAAGATGTCTGTTCCACTATGTTCATAGCAGCTGTATTTGTAATAGCCAGAACCTGGAAGCAACCTAGATGCCCCTAAACTGAAAAGTGGATAGAGAAAATGTGATATATTTACACAATGGAGTACTATTCAGCAGAAAAACACAATGGAATCCTGAGATTTGCAGGCAAATGGATGGCATTAGAAGAAACCATCCTGAGTGAGGTAACCCAGTCACAAAAAGAGAACTCAAGAAAGCCAGTGACAGAGAGTGAGGACTGATGACCAAAGGGATTAAGACTGGGCTGGTTTAACCCCCAGAAACAGCTGACCTGACAAGGGTTAGCTCTTGAATCCCAAGCTGATGCCTGGGAATTCAGCGTGGGACTGTTCAAGATCCCCTGAATATGGGTGTCAGTGAGGAGGCCTAGGTAATCTATTGAGCGCTGGGCAGTAGATCAGTATTTATCCCTGGTATACAAATGGACTTTGGACTCCCATCCAACAATGTGAGATGCACTCTCACCCTGAACTCCTGGGGGAGGGTCTAGGCCCTGCCCTGGATGAAATAACAGACTATGGACACCCCCATGGAGGGCCTCAACATGCCTGGGGAAATAAGGAGATGTTGGGGGGTTGGTGGGAGGGCACGGGAAGAGGGAAGGGAAACAGAGAGGGACCTAGAATTGACATGTGAGGCAACCTTGTTTCTAATTTAAATTTAAGTTAAAAAATAAATAATAAAGAAATAAAAAAGAGAAACAAGTTCTTATGAACCTACCTTCGTGTTGCTTTTAATTGTTTTCTATGCCTGGAGAGTCCTCTATGAGGTTATTTCAGAAGCTGAATATTAAATATTCATGAGCCTTTTGAAGACTGAAAGCAGTATCTCGTGAGCTCATTTACTACTAGTCTACACAGTTGTTTGTCTTCATTCTCTCTTATTTACCTATGCCTTCAACTTCAATATGTATGTTACTTCTCATGCAAGTCCCCATGGGAACATTCTGCGTAAAGGAAACAACTGAGTCTTTTCCAGTAGCTCTATGTCATATATTTCCAGACATGAAGAAGAGACATAATTAACCCAGATAATCCATTGGCACCTGTTCTTGTGTAGTTATTTTCTTTGAGTTAAAACATTACATTCTTGAAGGAGGAGGAGGCTCATACAATTCAGTAAGCTAGAGAGACTTATCAGTGTTAGTAACTGTTAGTATTCAGGCATCTGTACTGACCTGCCTTTGGGGTTCTGACAGGGTATGCCCTCAGCTGCAGCCACTAAGAGCACCACCTATGCTTTTTCACTATATTCTTTTTTAAAAGAACACGGCTAGGGGGCAAGGAGTGGGACCTGGGAAGAAGAGAGGGGGTGAAGAGGAAGAGAGTTGGTCATGGGGGAACAGGAGGTTGAGGGGGTGGGGGTAGAATAGGGGGAAGAGGGAATCATAGGATAGAAGACAGATCAGGCACCAGAGTGACCTCGAGTGATGTAAAGGGATAACACCAATTGGCAAGCTAAGAAATAGTGGAGAGACCACCTCGAATGCCCATTCCTGATAATGAACTTGATGTCTATAACCATCCGGGAGCCTTCATCCTGTGACTGATGGAAGCAGAGGCAAACACACAATCACTGAACTGAACCCAAGGAACCCAGTGACAGAGAGAGAGGAGTGATGAGCAAATTGGCAAAGAATGGGCTGGCAAAACCAGCAGAGACAGCTGATCTGAACAGGGGAGAGCTATTGGACCCCAGAGCAACAGTGGAGAGGCCAGCATGGGACTGATCTGGACCCACAAAATGTGAGTGTCAGCGAGAAGGCCTGGGCAACCTATGGGGCCCTGAGCTGTGGATCAGTGTGTATCCCTGGTATACAAATAGTCTTCGTGTGCCTATAGCACAAAGAGGGATGCTCTCTCAGCCTGGACTCTTAGGGGAGTGCCTGGACCCTACCCAGAGTAAAATGACAGACTCTAGATATCCCCTATGTGGAAGGATTGGGCAATAGGGTGGGAGGGTGGGGGGGAAGGGGAGTGCAGGAGGAGGGGAGGGATGGGAAATGGGATTGACATGTAAAACAAGCTATTTAAAATTAAAATAAAAAATGATCAAAAATATTGCAAAAAAAAGTGTCCTTCCCACCTCCCATCCATCTCTCTTTCTCTCCCTCCCTCTGTCTGTTCCTTTCTCTCTGCCTCTTTCCTCTCTCCCACTGCTCCTGTCCCTGGAGTTCAGTCTCCCTGCCTCCCTGTTCCCCTGTTTATTATCCTTTTTCCATAATAAAAAATAACCCCTCTGCTTGAACTCTGTTGTATGATGTCTTTCTCTCTCAATCCACTTTTGTTTTTAAATTACAACAGTAAGAGCTTACCCGATCCAAGAGACAAAGAAAATAAGTCCAGTTTAGAAATGCGCTGTGGAGTCCTTCCCAGGATCCAAAAATTAAATCTCTGTGGAATACAAACAGTGAACAGAGAGAAAGACTAAGGAAGACATAATAAAAGATACTTCTGAGGTCTAATTTTTAAAACAGAAGGACGAAAACCTCCTAATTTATCCCAACTCAGGTGCATGGCTTGCGGGGTGAGATGGTAGAGCATTGTCTTTATGTTGTAGGAAGAGTTCTGACAGATTTGTATAACATACATCAACATGGAAACCAGGTTCATAAAGTGCTAAACAAAGCAAAAGGGGAAAAAGAAAGGCAAAAATCACTTAGATCCACCCTTTCAATTGAGCCCAATAGTGGCAGGACTTATACTGAGCTAGTCTTCTTAGAGAAGATATTAATGGAAAGCCAATTGCTGTGTTAGTAAACACCTGCAATATATTAATAAAGCCTGATAAACTGCTTATAGAAGGCACAGTGATAAAATGTGTGGATGGAAATATCAGTTTGTTTTAGAGATTAGTAATCATTACTTCATAGTATGTAGTGTGTATTTCTTCCCCAAATTAGAACACTAGTGTTTTCCTAGCCTCCAGCCCTTTCAGCAGCCAAGATTATTTGATAGACAGGGGAAGCCTACTTTATTGGCCAAGGTCCTTTCAAATCTGAGGAGACAGTTCTAGCAATAGGCATGCAGACAGGCAGAACACAACCTTAGTTCTCGTTGTCTCTGAGCCAGGAGGAGCAGCATAGGCTCACCCCAATAGTTCAGTATTAGGAGTGAAGAGATGCAGGGTAGTTTCACAGGAACAGTAGCAGCATATCATAAGAATGGGCAGATATCTCATGGAAAACAACTGTTGATTATGGAAAGTATTGGATAGGGTTGACATAGAATCCATGTATAGTATCTTTCCCTATAATATTGGACTTTGATACTGTTTTTAACCTCTCCATTTTTATTATTCTGTAGTCACTTTATTCCAAGATCTAATGGCTCTTATTTAGAATGGACAGAAGTATGTCTTCAGAGACAGTGTCCACCCTCTATAAAAAAAGTTTCATTATATAATACTAACCTTTTTCTATCTAGAGTCTGAAAACAATCTGAAAGGATATTAAAAATAAAAGTTAGTGAGTTTGAATGAAGACACCCTCATGAGTGGGAAAAGGCATGCTCAGGAGACATAACATAATTGGGGGAAACACTGGTAGTGTGGGTGGTATACTTCTGTCTTAGTTGGGGCTTTTAGTGCTATGATGAAACATGTGACTAAAAGCAAGTTGGAGAGTTATGGGTTTATTTCATTTTCCAGGCCACAATGAGCTGGACACCACATCAAT
The DNA here is from genome assembly GCF_017639785.1 of Mesocricetus auratus. Classification (NCBI taxonomy): domain Eukaryota; kingdom Metazoa; phylum Chordata; class Mammalia; order Rodentia; family Cricetidae; genus Mesocricetus; species Mesocricetus auratus. Next base: position 44,754,805 of record NW_024429192.1, read on the forward strand.
CATCAATCAAGTAATGTACTACAGGATACTCCACAGTTCAGTCTTGTGGAGACATTTTCTCAGGTGAGGTTCCCTCTTTCAAAATGAGTCTACCTTTTGTCAAATTGACATAAGAGTAGCCAGCATGCATCTCTGTGAATTCTTCACTAGAATAGCCCCTGAAGTTTCATAACTACGAGGCTACTGAAGTGGATTTTGAGGGCATTCCAGAATTAGACATTAAGAAGATATAGCTGAAGATATTACATGCCTTTGACTGTAGGAATTGCAGAAATCAGACTTGGACTGAGCATCAAACTCCCTTGTTGATAGCTAGCTTTCCAAGTGCTTGGGGTGACACAGAGCTGCTTAAGTAGAATTGGCACTGACAGTTTTACTCTGTTATGGATCTTGAATACAATACTCTTAACATGCCAAGCTAGATGTGGCCATTTATGGAATGGTGGCAAAACTGTCATAGATAAATCCACCATTTCATATTTGATTTAAAAACCCACCCTGAAAGAAGGAAGTCACACCTGGTACTGTAACACAAGGCAAAAACTTTGACCAAGGAGATCATAGGTCCTGGTGAGGAGGCAACTTCTGTTACTTTATTAAATGGGTGTGATATCACTGCTTTCTAATATTTGACCAGATGTCTGATTTCTAGGACTATCAGTTTCAGTATTGAAAGTAAACATTTTATTTTTAAGAGATCAGTATTTATTACAGGAAAATACCTCATACTTTGGCACCTCAGATATATGCTTATTCATAAATCAAAGCAAATAGTCAGAAATCAACATCATCCTTTACACAATGAAAATAGAAAAAAAGAGAGAAGAGAAAATAAGGTATGTGGTGTAGCTATTTTTTTTTCAAACTTTAACATTACTTCCTAGAGGAAGCTTGTAAAAGGAAAAGATCCTCAAGGCCCATCCCCAGAATTAGAAAAGCAGCACATAATTAATGGTGGTGGAGGAACTGCCCATAAGCTAGGCACTGGACCCCAATGATGTAGTTTTCACATGAAGCAGAAACTCAGGTAGGCAAGCAAGAAACCAAGAGGTTGGGTTAATGATTTCTAAGAATGAAGATAAATCTTTAAAATTCCTAGCTGAAGAAGTACAATAGTAAATCATCAATATACAAATAATAAGTAAATATCATGGATAATATCTAAATATTTAATGAGGTGATGAATTACCCATGAAACACTATTTTCCATATAAATTTACTTTATTATATATCACATGCTCTATGTAATAAATAATCTGCCATATTATATTATATAATGTATTTAAGAAACTATATGCTGCATCCTATGAAACAAGCCATAATACTGTAAATATTATATATGTATATATTATCACATCATATTTAAATATATTGTAAGAGTGGTTAAAATTAATCATTAATAACTGACAAAACAGATGTGCTTTCTATTATTATATATTTAAAGATTACCAAGTTGTGTTTTTATACACATACACATAGTGAAACGATTCCTATAGTTACAGCAAGTATTAATCATTTCACATATTTGGTTTTCCAAGAAAAAGCACCAAGAAAATGTTGCTTAACAAATTTCTAGTACATAATTAAATACTGTGATTCTAGCCTTCATCTGTTTGCTGGGTCTCTAGATTTATTTCTCTAACACAAATAAAAGTTTGACCAGTATGTTCATTCCTTCTCTCCCTGGTAAGCACCACTCTGTTTTGCTGCTTCCATGTTCTTTTTTATGTAATAATTAAAAAAAATTATTATTTTAATTTTAACTAGGTTGTTTTACATGTCAATCCCAGTTGCCTCTCCCTCCCCTCCTCCCGCACCCCCCAGACCCCCCCCTTCCTCCCACCCTATTGCCAATTCCTTCGACATAAGGGGATATCTAGAGTCTGTCATTTCACTCAGGGTATGGTCCAGGCACCCCCCTAAGAGTCAAGGCTGAGAGAGCATTCCTCTTTGTGTTATGAACACACGATGTCTGTTTGTATGCCAGGGATAAACACTGATCCACTGCTCAGGACCCCATAGGTTGCCCAGGCCTCCTCACTGACTCTCACATTCAGGGAGTCCGGATCAGTCCCATGCTGGCCTCCCTGCTGTCGGTCTGGGGTCCAAGAGCTCTCCCTTGTTCAGATCAGCTGTCTCTGCTGGTTTTGCCAGCCCATTCTTTGCCAATTTGCTCATAGCTCCTCTCTCTCTGTCGCTGGGTTCCTTGGGTTCAGTTCAGTGTTTAACTGTGGAGTTTGCCTCTGCTTCCGTCAGTCACTGGATGAAGGCTCCAGGATGGTTATAGACATCAAGTTCATTATCAGGAATGGGCATTCGAGGTGGTCTCTCCACTATTGCTTAGCTTGCCAATTGGTGTCATCCCTTTAGATCACAGGAGGTCACACTGGTGCCTGATCTGTCTTTTAACCTATGATTCCCTCTTTCCCCTATCCTACCCCCCCAGTCAACATTCCTGTTCCCCCATGACCTACTCTCTCTTCCTCTTCTCCCCCTCTCTATTTCCCAGCTACCCCTGCCCCCCACCCCTCGCCTTGTTCCCCATCTGTTCAGAGGATCTTGCCTCATTTCTCTTCTCTTGGGTACCATGCATATCTTTTAGGTTCTTTCCTGTTTCCCAGACTCTCTGTCAGTAGAAGTGCAGACTGGCACTCTCCTGATCCATGTCTAAAATCCATATAGGAGTGAGTACAATTTTTAAAGGTTTGAAATCTTTGATTTTTTGTTAGATTTGTTTATTTTTTTCCTCAATAAATGTTTTATTTAAGTTAGAAACATGAATGCTTCACATGTCAATCCCAGCTCCCTCTCCCACCCTTCCTCCCTTGTCCCTCCACCAGCCCTCCCAGCCCCCCCAATCCCCACATCATTCCCTAGGAAGGGTGAGGCCTTCCTTGGGGGGATCTCCAAAGTCTGTCATTTCATCCAGGGAAGGACGTAGGCCCTTCCCCATGTGTATAGGCTGAGAGAGCATCCATCTATTTTTCCATGGGCTCCCAAAGATCATTCATACACCATGGTAAACACTGATCTACTACCCAAGGCCCCAGTGATTTCTGTTGCCTCCTCACTGGCACTACATTCATGGAGTCTGGGTCAGTCCCTTGTTGGCCTCTCAGGCATCAGTCTGGGATTCAAGAGCTCCCCCTTAGTCAGGTGTCTTTGTGGGTTTCATCATTATGGTCTTTACCCCTTTGCTCATCAATCCTCCATTTCTGTCACTAGGTTCCAGGAGTGCAGTTCAGTGTTTAGCTTTTTTATCTGTATCTGCTTCGATCAGTCACTGGATGAAGATTCTAGGATGTCATATAAGGACGTCATCAACCTTATCATTAGGTAGGGGCTATTAATGTAGTCTCTTCACTATTACTTAGTTTTCCATTTGGTGTTACCCTTCTAGATCTCTGGAGATCTCACTAGTGTCAGCTCTCTCCTCAAGCGTATAATGACTTGATCTACTATGGTATCTCTCATCCTGCTCTCCTCTATTCTTACTTTGACTCAACCTTCCTGATCCCCCATGACTTCTTCTTCCCTCCTCTTATCCCCCTCTCTTATTCTTGTTCCCTCTTCCCTCCCATGATGTTCCCAATCTGCTCAGGAGATCTTACCTCATTCCACTTCTCTTGGGTATCATGCATCTCTCTTGGCAACCTCCTCGTTTGCCAGACTCACTGGCACTGGGATTGTAGGCTGACACTACCCTGATCCATATCTAAAATCCATATATGAGTGAGTACATACCATGTTTGTCTTTTTGTGTCTGAGTTATCTCACTCAGGATGGTTTCCTCTAGTGCCATCCATTTGCCTGCAAATTTCAAGATTCCATTGTTTTTTTCCGCTGAATAGTACTCCATTGTATAAATGTACCACAATTTCTCTATTCACAGTGTCTCTCAGTCATTTTAGACTCCTCTACTGAGAATTCTCTATTTAGTTATATACCCCACTTTTTGATTGGATCCTTTGGTGTTTTGGTGACTTGATTCTTGTGTTCATTGTAAAGTTTGGAGATAAGCCCTCTTTCAGATTAGTAAATATCTTTTCCCAAATTGTGGGTTGCCTTTTTGTCATGCTGTGTCCATCACCTTACAAAAGTTTTGCAGTTTTAGGAGGTCCCATTTATTAATTTTCGATCCTATTGTCTGTGCTACTGGAGTTATGTTCAGGAAGCAGTCTCCTGTACCAATTTGTTCAAGGGTATCTCCCACTTTATCTTCTAAGAGGTTCACAGTGGCTGGATTTATGTTGAGATCTTTGATCCATTTGAATTTAAGTTTTGTGCATGGTGATAAACATGGATCTGTCTGCATTCTTCTACATGTCAGCCTCCAGTTATTCCAGCACCATTTGTTGAAGATGCTTTCTTTTTTCATTGTATAGTTTTAGCTTATTTGACAAAGATCAGGTGTTCATATGTGTATGGGTTAATTTCTGGCTGTTCAATTAGATTCCATTTGTCTATCTGCTGTTTTGTGCCAATACCAAGATGTTTTCAGGATCATAGCTCTGTAATACAGCTTGAAGTGAGGGATGGTGATGCCTCCTGATGTTGCCTTGTTGAACAGGGTTATTTTGGCTATCCTGGGTCTCTTGTTTTGTATATAAAGTTGAGAATTGTTCTTTCAAGGTCTGTGAAGAATTGTGCTGAGATTTTTATGGGGATTGTGGTAAATCTGTATATTGATTTCAGTAAGATTGACATTTTTTCTATGTTGATCCTACCTATCCAAGAGCATGGGACATCTTTCCAACTTCTGTTGTCTTATTTAATATCTTTCTTTAATGACTCAAAGTTTTTGCCATACAGGTCTTTCACTTGTTTGGTTTGCATTACTCCAAGGTATTTTATGTTTATTGTGGCTTTTGTAAAAGGTGATGTTGCTCTGATTTCTTTCTCAGCCCTTTTATTATCAGTATATAGTAGGGCTACTGTTTTTCGTGAGTTGATCTTGTATCCTGCCACATCGCTGAAGATATTCATCAGCTGTAAGAATTCTCTGGTAGATTTTTTTGGGGGTACTTATATAAACTATCATATGATCTGCAAATACTGAAAGTTTGGCATCTTCCTTTCCAATTTGTATCCACTTGATCTCCTTTTGTTGTCCTATTGCTCTAGCTAAAACTTCAAGTACAATATTGAAGAGGTATGGAGAGAGTGGACAGCCTTGTCTTGTTCCTGATTTTAGAGGAATCATGTTGAGTTTCTGTCCATTTTGTTTGATGTTGGCTGTTGGTTTGCTGTATTTGGCTTTTATTATGTTAAGGTAAGTTCCTGTTATTTGGGATCTCTCCAAGTCCTTTGTCATGAAAGGGTGTTGGATTTTGTCAAAGTCTTTTTCAGCATCTAGTGAGATGCTCATGTGGGTTTTGTTTTTCAGCTTGTTTATATGGTGGATTACATTGGTGGATTTTCATATGTTGCATCCCTGGAATGAAGCCTACTTGATCATGGTGGATGAGTATTCTGATATGTTCTTGAATCTGATTTGCCAGTATTTTATTGAGTATTTTTGCATCAATGTTTATGAGGGATATTGGTCTGAAGTTCTCTTTCTTAGTTGTGTCTTTGGTCTTTGTGTGGCTTAGGTATCAAGGTTATTGAAGCCTTGTAGAAAGTTTGGCAATATCCCTTCTGTGTCTATTGTGTGAAATACTTTGAGAAGACTTGGTATAAACTGTTATTTTAATTTCTGGTAAAATTCTGCACTGAGGCCCCCTGGATCTGGGCTTTTTTTGGTTGGGATGCTTTTGATGACTGCTTCTCTTTCCTTTGGGGTTATAGGTCTATTTAAATGGCTTATCTCCTCTTTATTTAATTTTGGCATGTGATACCTATTCAGAAAATTGTGCATTACCTTTAGATTTTCAAATTTTGTGGAATACAGGTTTGACCATAAAAGGAAGTCATCTTGTCACATAATAGTAAAACCCTGAACATACAGAATAAAGAAAGAATATTAAGGAAAGCAAAGGAAAAAGCCCAATTAACATACTAAGGTAAACCTATCAGAATCACACCTGAATTTTCCATGGAATCTCTGAAAGACAAAACGTCCTGGATAGATATTCTACTAACACTAATTGACCACGGATGCCACCCTACACTGCTATACCCAGCAAAGCTCTCAATCACTATCCATGGAGAAAACAGGATATTCAATGGCAAAGCTAGATTAAACAATATGTAGCCACTTACCCAGCCTTACAGAACATTCTGGAAGGAAAACCCCAATCCAAGGATGTTACCTATCAGCAGAAAAACATAGGCTTTAGATAATCCCACCTTACCAACAGCCAAAAGAAAAAAAAGAGGTTGAACTCCACTTATGATTCCATCACCATCACCCATTCTAAAACAAAAAAGAATGAGCAATCAATGGTCATTAATATCAGTCAATATTAATGATCTTAACTTGCCCATGAAAGGACACAGGCTAACAGAATAGATTCGCAGACAGAACCCATCCTTCTGATGCATACAAGAAACACATCTCCGTCTCAAAGACAGACATTACCTCACAGTTAAAGGTTTGGAAAAGATTTACCAACCAAATGGAACCAAGAAACAAGCAGGGGTGGAAATCCTAATATCTAACAAATTAGATTTTAAAATAAAATCAATCAAAAGAGATGAAGGAGGTCATTTGTACTCATCACAGGAGAAACTCCACCAAGATGAAGTTTCAAATCTGAACATCTAGGCCTCAAATACTAAGACATCCACGTTCATAAAAGAAACATTACTAAAACTCAAATCACATGTAAAATTCCACACGCTTATAGTGGGAGAGTTCAGCACCCCACTCTCACCACTAGACAGGTATACCAGACAGCAACTTGACAAATAAGCAAAGGAACCAAAGAAGTTATGACCCTATAGGGATTAACAGACATCTATAGAACATTCCATCCAAATAAAATAGAATATACCTTTTCAGCGCCACATAGAACCTTCTCAAAAATTGACCACATATGCTAGGGCCTAGCCCACACAGGGTTTCTGAGTTGTTTGTCAGCTGATAGCCACAGGTGCAACCTGTTTTCTAGTCCTGGCTTACTGCCCCCGCATTGTCCCACTAACATCAACATGTAACACAAGGAAAACATGCTCTCTTCCACCTGGGGTTTTTCCACTGTGCTGTATATAAGACTGCTCCCTCCTACAAGAGAGAGACTTCTTAGCACTTGCAATAAAGACACACACTCTCTCTCTCTCTCTCTCTCTCTCTCTCTCTCTCTCTCTCTTTCCTGGCGATAAAGGCAGCACATACATTCTCTTCGTACAAACAGCTGGAAGTCTGGACTTTCTTTTCCTGATACCTCAGACTTGCTTGTGGCACTGGCGCCACAATTGGAGGTCCCCCTGAGATCCAGAGAGACTTGGAAAGACTGAGAAAGATCAGCCAGAATGAAGACTCGGGAGAGGAGAGACTTGAGAAAGAAAAGATTTGAAAACAGGTACCTCAACTACTAACAGTAAAATTGAATGGTCAAATGCCAGGCTTTTGCTTGAGAGATCACCTTCTAAGGAGAAGGTGTATTGAATTAATCTCCAGCCTTCACCCGGTCTACTGAGGTCAGGAAAGTAAGGGGAAACTGAGAGATCGCCCTCAGTTGAAGGGTGTATTGAATTAATCTCTAGCTTTTCATCTGATCCATTGAGGTCAGGAAAGTAAAGGGGAACTGAGAGATCACCCTCAAAGGCTGGCCAACAAGTAAGGCTATTAAGGTGTATTGGAAAGGGGTACCAAGTTAGGGGGTACCAGGTTAAATCTCCAGGCCTTTGCCCGACACCAAGGTCAGGAAAGAAAGGGGTACCTGAGGGATCACCCCCATTTGAGGAAGGATTGAGTAAATCTTAAGGCTTTTGCCTGAGGGGTCATCCTCAGTTGGAGGATGGATTGAAAATGGGTGAATTAAAAATTGGTAACAGTTAATAAACGAGGCACTGGTATTAAGTGAAAGAAAAGGAAAAGGTAAAAGTATATGGAAAGGAAAATACATAGAGAGTCTGGATACTGTGTGCTGTTGTGTTGTCTTTAAATTGTTTAATTGCTAAGAAAGGAACAAAAACTGCTAAAAGTCATTTGGTTATCAATGCTGCTGAATTAATCCAACTTATATATTTTGAAAATGCTTTGATTTCTAAATTTAAATATAAGGACAGACTAGTATGGTTTGATGAAGCAAGACCACCTGAAGCAGTGGCCCAGGTGATCCAACATCTAAAACAGATGAGATGATGCAGCCTTGCAGACCACAAAAACAAGGACTTCAGCAGGTTTCTGTTTTTGTTTGCTTGTTTTCTTGTCATGATCCCACTGGTATTTCAGCGCCTCTTAACAGCAGGAAATAGTTTGGAAAGAACAACGCCCACATTCCCAAATTTGTTTATGTTTGCATTTATACAGAGTGACACCTACATTCCCAAATATTGTTTATAAATCCTGGTTATTGATAAAATTTAAGGTCAATTTTGTGAGTCATCTCTAAAAATTTTTTACAAGGAGTGGGAATGGCTTTAGCCCCTGAGTGAAGCTCAGAACTTGTCAAATGGAGGGATGATGAGGAGCATATTGGACTTTTCAGCCTTTTGTTTTAATTCAAGGATTGGCTGGAGTTGTTCTGTTATAGAGATAGAGATTTCAATTAAGGAAGCTTCATTTCAACAAACTAATCATGACCTAGGAAAAAAGGATGACTGAAAGATATATGTATGTTCTGAATGTATGGTGTGGCCACACTAGTATGTATGAAATGTGATTGTGAATGCGTGAGTGTGAACTACATAAATTTCCTTGGATATGATTAAAAGATATTTAACTTGCTTCAGTTAAAAAGTTACCTAAATTGCTTTGGATATAGCCAAAAAGATCATGCAGTCAGCCAAAGTTTTCACAGGAAAGGTTGACGATTTGAGTCCTCAGAGCAAATCATTGGAAAAATAGCAAAAGCCTATAACATGGCCTGAGAGCCAAAGAAATCTGTAAAATCTGTATGGAAGATTCTATAGAGTAGCAAACAGTTCAAACAAAATTTCAAAAAATAAAAAATGGGGAGATGTTACAGCCTAGCCCCCACAGGGTCTCTGAGTTGTTTGTCAGCTGATAGCCACAGGCACATCCTGTTTTCTAGTCCTAGCTTACTGTTCCTGCATGTTCCCACTTACATTAACAGCTAGAACGAGGAAAACATGCTCTCTTCCACCTGGGGTTTTTCCACTGCGCTGTATATAAGACTGCTCCCTCCTACAAGAGAGAGACCTCTTAACACTTGCAATAAAGACACACTTACTCTCTCTCCTGGTGATAAAGGCAGCACATGCATTCTCTTAGTACAAACAGCTGGACATCTGTTCTTTCTTTTCCTGATACCTTGGACTTGCTTGTGGCATGGCTGCTGCACACATACTTGGCAACATATCAAACCTCAACAGGTACAAAAAAATTGGAATAACTCCATGCACCTTAAAATTAGAATTCAACATCAACACAAATTGTAGAAACCCTATAAACTCTTGAAAATTGAATACAGCACAATTACACCATTCCTGGGTCAAAGAAGTGATAAAAAAATCAAAAACTTCCTAGAATTCAATGAGAATGAGGACACAACATATCCAAACTTATGGGACACTTTGAAAGCAGTGTTAAGGTTTAGTTCATAGCACTAATTGCCCACATGAAGAAACTGGAGAATGGTTACATTGGAGAGTTAACAGCACAACTGAAAGCTCTAGAACACAAAGAAGCAAACTCATGCAGGAGGAGTAGTGCCAGGAAATAATCAAATTGAGGGCTGAAATCAATAAAGTAGAAACTAGGAAAACAATACAAAGAATCAATGTAACAAAGAGTTGGTTCTTTGAGAAAATCATCAAGATAGACAAATTTTATCCAAACTTATGAAACAGCAAAGTGTGAGCATGCAAATCAACAAAATCAGAAATGAAAACGGTGACATAATGGACACTGAGGAAATCCAGAGAATCATCAGGTCATACTTTATAATAATTTTTATGTAACTTTTTACACATGTTATTCTCTGTTCCCTCTCTCTCCCCTCTTCCCCTGCCCCCATTCCTCCCAACCCTCACCCCATTCCATCTTCCCTCAGTTCCCCAGGGAGTATAAGGCCTTCCATGAGTGAGGTTTCAGAATCTGACTTATAATCCTGAGCAGGGCCAAGGTCTTACTCGATGCGACCAGTTTGAGAGAGCATCCCTCCATGTGGAATAGGCTCCCAAAGTCCATTTGTATGCTAGGAATAAATACTACTCTTCAAGGTCTCATAGATTGCTGAGGCCTCTTCTGTGATACCCAGGTTGGGGGGGTGATTGTATCAGTCCCATGCTGGTCTCTCAGTCATCAGTCTGGGGTCCATGCATTCCCCCTTGTTTAGGTCAGCAGCCTTGGAGAGTTTCGTCATCTGGGCCTTGATTCGTTTGGTCATCACTTCTCTTTGCAACTGGGTTCCAGGAGTTCAGTTCAACTTTTAGCTGTGGATGTCTGCCTCTTCTTCTGTCAGGCACTAGATGAGGGTTCATGTTTGTCTTTTTGTTACTGGGTTACCTCACTCAGGATGTTTTTTTCTAGTGCCATCAATTTGCCTATAAATTTCAAGATTGCATTTTTTTCTGCTGTGTAGTACTCCATTGTGTAAATTTACCACATTTTCTCTATCCACTCTTCAGTTGAGGGGTATCTAGGTTGCTTCCAGGTTCTGGCTATTACAAATAATGCTACTATGAACATAGTTGAACAGATGTCCTTATTGTATGAGTGTACATCTTTTGGGTTGATGCCTAAGAGTGGAATTGCTGGATGTTGTGGTAGACTGATTCCCATTTTCCTGAGGAATCTCCATACTGATTTCCAAAGTGGATGTACGAATTGGCACTCCCACCAGCAGTGAAGGAGTGTTCCCCTTTCGCCACATCATCTCCAGCGTAAATTGTCAGTAGTGTTTTTTATTTTAGCCATTCTGACTGGAGTGAGATGGCATCTCAGAGTTGTTTTTATTTGCATTTCCTTGATGGCTAAGCATTTTGAGCACTTTCTCAAGTGTCTCTCAGCCATTTTAGACTCCTCTATTTAGAATTCTTTCTTTAGTTCTGTACCCCACTTTTTAATTGGATCCTTTGGTGTTTTGGAGATAGGAAGACATAATCCATCCTTTTGCTGTGTGCAACAAACACACCTCAATTTCAAAGACATATATTATCTCAAGGTTAAGGTTTGAGGAAAGATTTTCCAGTCACATGGATGTAAGAAGCAAGCAGGTGTAGTTATCCTAGTATCTAACAAAATAGACTTCAAACTAAAATTAATCAAAAGAGATGAAGGTCATTTCATATTTATCATAAGAAAAATCCATCAGGATGATGTCTCAATTCTGAATATATATGCTCCAAATACAAAGGCAACCACATTCATAAAAGAAACATTACTAGGTTTCAAATAACACATTAAACCCTACACACCTATGTGGGAAACTTTAACACCCCACTCTCACCAGTGGTCATGTTCACCAGACAGAAGCTTCACAAAAAAATCTATGGAACTAACAGAAGTTTTGACCCAACTGAATTTAAAAGACATCTGTAGAACATTCCATCCAAACAAAAAAAGAATATACCTTCTTCTCAGCACCACATGGAACCGTCTTTAAGATCAACCACATACTTGTCAATAAAGCAAACCTCAACAGATAAAAAATTGTATTAACCCCCTGTATATTGTCGGCCCACCATGGCTTAAAATTAGAATTCAACATTAACACAAATTGCAGAAACCCAGAACACTCACGGAAATTGAACTATGCTCAATTGCATCACACCTAGATAAAGGAAGAAAGAAAGAAAGAAATCAAAGACTTCCTAGAATTCAATGAAAATGAAGGCACAACATACCGAAACCTATGGGATACTCTGAAAGCAGTTTTAAGAGGAAAGTTCATAGCACTATGTGCCCACATGAAGAAACTAGAGAATTGCCACACTAGAGAATTAACAGAACACCTGAAAGCTCTAGAACAAAAAGAAGCAATCTCACCCAGGAGGAGTAGACGCCAGGAAATAATCAAATAGCTGAAATCAATAAAGTTGAAACAAACAACACAAAGAATCAATGAAACAAAGAGTTGGTTCTTTGAGAAAATCAACAAGATAACAAACCTTTATCCAACCTAAACAAAAGACAGAGAGAGAGACCATGCTAATTAACAAAATCATAAAAGAAAAGGGGAACATAACTACAGACACGGGGCAATCCAAAGAATCATCAAGTCATACTTTGAAAACCTGTACTCCACCAAATTAGAACATTTAAAGGAAATGATGATTTTCTGGATAGATAACGCTTCTATGTTCTTCACTCTTTTTGATTTTCAGATTCATCATGTAACTGAAAATGTGCAATGTGTTGTTTCTGAGTCCCACCTAGTTCTCTCAAAAAATATCCTTCTAATTACTTTATAGAGTTTTTTATTTTAATTTTAAATAGCTTGTTTTACATGTCAATCCCAGTTCCCTCTCCCTCCCCTCCTCCCACAATCCCCAACCCCCCCCCCCCCCAGCCTCCCACCCTATTGCCAAATCCTTCCACATAGGGGATATCTAGAGTCTGTCATTTGATTCTCTGGTTAGGGTCCAGGCACTCCCCTAAGAGTCCAGGCTGAGAGACCATCCCTCTTTGTGCTATAGGCACACGATGACAGTTTGTATTCCAGGGATACACACTGATCCACAGCTCAGGGCCCCATAGGTTGCCCAGACCTTCTCACTGACACTCACAATTGGGGGGGTCCAGATCAGTCCCATGCTGGCCTCTCCACTGTTGCTCTGGGGTCCAATAGCTCTCCCCTGTTCAGATCAGCTGTCTCTGCTGGTTTTGCCAGCCCATTCTTTGCCAATTTGCTCATCACTCCTCTCTCTCTGTCACTGGGTTCCTTGGGTTCAGTTCAGTGATTAATTGTGTGTTTGCCTCTGCTTCCATCAGTCACAGGATGAAGGCTCCCGGATGGTTATAGACATCAAGTTCATTATCAGGAATGGGCATTCGAGGTGGTCTCTCCACTATTGCTTAGCTTGCCAATTGGTGTTATCCCTTTAGATTACTCGAGGTCACTCTGGTGCCTGATCTGTCTTCTATCCTATGATTCCTTCTTCCCCCTATTCTACCCCCACCCACTCAACTTCCTGTTCCCCCATGACCAACTCTCTTCCTCTTCACCCCTTCTCTTCTTCCCAGCTCCCACTCCCCCCCCACCCCTCACCGTGTTCCCCATCCATTCAGAGGATCTTGTCTCAATCCTCTTCTCTTGGGTACTATGCATATATGCATATCTTTTAGGTTCTTTCCTGTTTCGCAGACTCTCTAGCACTATCCTGATCCATGTCTAACATCCATATATGGGTGAGTACATGTACTCACTCAGGATGGTTTCTTCTGAAAGTACTGCAAATTCTTTACTCACTCTCTGACTTCAAGAGTAAATGTAATAACAAGTATCAAGGTCAGTGAATTCCTAAATATTATATTCTTCCATCTATTTCATATTAACATCAAGAACAATCCTATTAAAGGGAATGGAAGGGGAAATAATGGACATGGAAGACTACAGAAAAGACAGAGGCAGAGAGATGGGAAAGACAGGGGTGTGGAGAAAATCAGCCAAAACAAAGAAAAAATGAAAATGTCACAAGCAAAGTAGTTACATTGTAGTTAAAAAATAAATTTTAAGAGGTTTGAAAGCTATGGAGCAAATTAGCAGAAAGTTTATATCATTAAATTTTAATATTGGAGGGCTCTTTGAATTCAGAATCTTGCCACTTCCAAGTACAGAACTTTCATGGGTATGAAATAATAATAAACTGAAGCAGTATAATTACCTGTAGGTCAAAATGAGCCCCAAATAAAGCTGTAACTAGCTATAAGTCCTTTGGGTTAATGTTTACAATGTGTCTTACTATGACTTCCTATGTAAAAAATCTTAGAATAATATGTAATGTATTCCATGAATAATGCTCACTAAAATGAAATAATAATTTCCTAAGCATTTTCTCTTAACAAAGCTAATGATTTAAAACAGATTTCCCCACAGAGGAGTAGAAGTAGAGTCCAAAGACTTTATAATATAAATGTATATAAAAATACTTTGAATAACTTCAAACAACTTGCCTAAGTGTAGTTTTCATAAGAAGTTGGCCTCCACATCTCTCAGTCTTCATCCCTGTAACCCATTTCTGTGAGGATAAATTTATGTTGTTAGAACTCAAAGGTAAAGTGGGAGGGGCCTCATTCAAGGGACTTTATCATTTTTATATTTTTTGACTGGTATTAATTATTATAGCTACTTCTCTATGTAGCAAGGTATTCATTATTGGACAAGATACTGTTATGTAATTTGTCTTTGGAATTTTTTCTATGAACCTCAGACGGAATTTTTTTTATGATCGTCAGTCAAAGCACCAGTTACTAGCATTATCAAGCAAACTCTACACTTGGGAGGCCTGGTGGTGAGACACATATTTAGATTTGCCTTGCTTCAAAGTATCTTGGTGGTATATTACAAACATTGAGCTCCAAAGTATGTTTGACTGTAATAAACACTTTTTGTTTCAGTAGAATAATAACTCTTCTAAAATCTTAAATATTAAAACATTACTGTTAATGAAATGCAGTTCTTAGAGCTAAGGAAATTTTTACTTATTTCTATTATTTTTTTACTGAATTTATGTGTATAATATATTTTTACTTAAAATTTATGTGTATAATGTATACATAGACATATATATGAACATAAAATAGGAATAAAAGCACAACAAACTCAGAAATAGTTTTTAATATCACTTAACATTTAAATAACTTATGCTGGTTATCTTTCTGATGTGCAGGTATATAAATCATTATTTTTTATTGTTTCTCTAAAGACATCATTCAAAGCTTTCAAGAAGAAGCAACTTGTCATTTCTCCTTCTAAATGCAAATGTGGTTGTATTTCCCAATCACGGATTCTGTAAGATAATAGCATGATTGCTAGCTAGGAACCAGCAGCCTCCCAGAGTGGTTATTGTCTTTGACAATTCCTCTGGTACTTGCTGAAATAATATGGTATATTGTTATTTTTGTATGTGCAAGTTTTGTCGTTCAAGCAGATGCTAAGATCCTTGATGAGCTGCCTGTCCCTCGCGTCTCTCTAGAGGTCTTGGTGGGAGCTTATCCATTGTCATAGTTGGGTAATGTTTGGACATAAGGTTGGAAACTGAAAATGTCAGTAGCTAGTTTTTCTTTTCTTTTTAATAGCAGCTCTCTCAGAAGATAAAGATAGGAATCATAACTAAGCCTCCTGAAGAAATGGGCTTGAGCTGCAGAGAAAGTGCAAGTGCATAGAAGTATTTCTGATGTTCTGCAGTCACAGTCAAGGCTAATTGTAAACTTCGCAGACAAGAAGCTCTAGGCACTTTCTATTATAAAAGAAATTCTGATGATCAATGCAAAATGGAGGCCAGATGGGTTTTCCTCTTGCAAATGCATCATGGGCCTCTAGCATTTCCTCCTTACTGAAGAAGAATAGAGTTGAGGGTGGTCAGAAGTGTCAGAGGATCTTCGCACACTAGGGTAGAATGGCAAGTGATTATTTGGTTTTCTCCTTGCAATCACTGAAGACTACGGCCTCCTTGTTCTACAGATGCCATTTCTAAAAATAGCTAAGGAAAACCTATAGGTGAGATCTCTAAGGCACTGAGTATGTCATCCTCTGATTGGGAGTTTGCTGAACTGCAGTGCTTATCAGTCCAATTTTGCCATATTTCAACAAATGCACAATGAAGAAGGTATTAATGATCTTATCTCCTCTGAGTTTGGTGCTCTCCATTTACTCTGATACATAGTAAGGGCCTAAGAGAAATCTGCATTGTTTCATATTATGAGGGCCAGGAGGAAACACGTTGAAATACAATCAGACAAAATATAGAAGCAGCTTCTTTTCCATCCTTTTCCTCTTTGAGTCTCACAGCGTTGCCCAGGCACTGGCCATATAAAGCAATGTGATGCTCAATATTGACAAATGGAAACCAACTGGATTCCTCACAGAATCTAGAGGTCAGCTGCCTCAGCTGAAGGAATGATCAACAATGAAGTCTGCAGTAGAGAGGGCAATTATTCTAGAAAACAAACTAACACAACTCCCAGATAAAATCAGGATGACCAAAGTGCAGGGAGACTTAATGCCAGAGATAATTAAGCATGAGCAGATTTCATCATTTTTATGTCTTTTCTATCCCTAGCCAACTAATGGGACAAAAGATTAGGAGAAATGGATGGGAGAGGGTAAATATTTTGATTCAGATATGGAGCTGCTATAGAATGAGCTAAATTTCAAAAACTGGCAGTTTGCAAAAAAGTATAGAACCATTTTAAGGCAAAAGAGTGTTTACTAGAAGACGTTTGTAGGAATGATTGGATGATAAAGGCAAATGTTAATAGAATCTCGCCTTTGTCAATGTCTACTTCTCTCACAAGCTGTGTTAGCTTCTTTCAGCATTAGGTGTGGCATAACCACTCCTAGCTTTCTTTGTTTCACCTGTATGACTGTTCTGAACGAATATGATTTAATGTGTTCCCTCTGTAGGCTAACACATCATTAGGTTTCAAAATGCATTTTCAAAATAAGACATTTAATTTTCTTTACTCCTTTAGCATATTGATTCTCATTAGATCAGTCACTGTTCCAATTAGGTGTCGTTACACTGGAAAGTCATGAGGCAATCCAAGAATAGAATCAGAGGTGGGTACTTTCTCAAAGAGGTGCAAAGGAAATCGGTGTACTGGGATATACTTATAGTGTTCATTTGCTGAATCGGGGATTCTGGTGCCCTTTGGCTAGGTCCATTTCTAAAATGGAGAACTGCCTTAAACCACAAAGTGACTCTGTGATCATACCAAGGTGAGTCATAACAGATCTTTAATCTGCTTGTTACATGTTAAAAGAAGGGGAGTCTAGTTGAGAAGGTCAGATGTGACGTCCAATCTTGTTCAGGAAGAAGAAATGAAACAGGCAAAATAATCTTTCTTCAAATTATTTACAGTTTAGTAGAGCTTCAGGTAAATGAAAAGTGCAATTGCATTAGTGATGTACTTGTTTCTCAAAGTGGGACATGAAAACTTGTGTGTAAAACTGAATGCCACTGTTAGAAAAACACTGCACCATGTAGCCTCAAACGGTGAATTGCAGTGCTCTGAAGGATAGCTCGGTCACACCATGTCCTTGAAAACAGCTGAGGGTTTTGCATTTGATATGCAACTGTGGAGATACAGATACATGCTGGACACTATTTTCTCGTTACTTGGCAACAGTTTCTTTTCCCTCTTAGCAACAGAGCAAAGAAAAGCTTTATGAAAACTGAAAAGACTACAGAACAGAAAAGTCAAAGCCTTTCCTGTATCCTTCAGCTGGAGGGCATATTACAAGAGGCTGGATTCTGCCGTGAACAACATAAAGTACTCTTGTTATCTAGTTATGATTATTTTCTTATTGAAATTTCACCCACAACTCCAGTATTCTAATTATCTAACGGTTCTACCTTTTTATCCCACCGTTAGGTATGTGGAAACACAGTGCTATTGGTCAATTTGCATTCACATCATTTCTGGCAGCATGAGACTGAAAATAAAAAGAAGTATATCAGGAAAGGCAATGATTTTCAGGTAACCTCTGATTACTTGTTTAACCAGATGCATCCTGGATTTCTCATAGAAATTAGCTTGTAGGAAAACTGCTGCTATAACAAGAATGAGAAAGGCAGAATAGTGGGTAATACCTAGCTAGCACAACCCTTGGCTTGTAAACAAATGTTCAATCTTCCATCTTGGTAGAAATGATAATCATTTTTGGAAAAGAAATAGGTGCATTAAGTCACTAAGTTTTTTTTTTTTGTTATAGCTACTTATGACACTTAAGGTGCAAACAATGAAAGTTAAGAAAATATTTTATAAATGTACTAAGTCTATAAGGAAAAGTAACTCCAAGGAGGACTTGCCAGTGATTTTAAGAAACAAAAGTCAGCCGGGCGGTGGTGGCTCACGCCTTTAATCCCAGCACTCGGGAGGCAGAGGCAAGCGGATCTCTGTGAGTTCGAGGCCGGGCTGGGCCGATAGCCTCCAAAACAATACCCTGTCTTGTAAAAACCAAAAAAAAAAAAAAAAAAGAAAGAAAAAGAAACAAAAGTCATTAGTTTCATGGATGAAAGTATCTGAAAACACTGTCAAAATTTCCATAGTCTTCTCTAGGCAGTGAGGTTGGTGCCTACTGAACTGAAGGTCTGTATCATATCATAGTTGGATCTTGGTTTCATGGGACTGTTTAAAATATATATATTTATGGTGTTTGGTTTGCCTGTTATTATCAGTAGACATCACTGCACCCAAGATGTCCATCATTTCTATAATCCCAACAAAGTCCTCTCACAGCCCTTTCTAATGAGCCCACACTGCTACCCAAGCAATGGCAGTCCACGTGTTTGCAAATGTTAGTATTTCCTGGCCTTGATAAGTGACTCAGTATGACTGCACATAAGCATACACCAAAATCCACTGTGAGAGGCCATGTGGTACAGTTTTTCTAATAGTGGCATCCAGTTCTCTATATAAGTTTTCATGTCCCACCTTAGGAAACAAGTATCTCACCAATGCAATTGCACTTTGCTCAGTCAATGCCATTACCTCCCTTTTGTGTGACATTTTCTGGAAAGACATGAACAAATATATAGTCTCCCCAGACAGGGAACTGAAGACAGATCAAGGTAGCTATTCCACTCAAGGGAATTATTTCCACTGGGCAATGCGGTGGGCTTGCTGGGGTGACTTACAAGAGCACAATTGACTTTAAGCAGCCTCATCATGGAAGGTGCACACTAGTGTGAGGGATGAGTCACTAGTGCTGTGCCCTTTCATGTCTCTGCACAACTTGCAGGCAGCTCCACAGAGAGTTTTTTTCTCTCCTAGAAACTGTTTACTGCTTGCAAACCCTTTGGGGGAGGCATCTCATCATGACACTTAACTGAGTTTCTTGAATCCTGTAATTTTTGTTTAGTTTTTTCAGCCTTATGGATTTCAGTTTCCCCTTCAGGATGTATGTTTCTATTCAGAGGAGATCTCTCTACCCTTTCTCACCCTACCAAGGTGCTTTCCTAATCTCTGCCCCTTCCGCCACATACCTTCTTCTGTGGTTCTTGTCCTTGTTCTCTCCTCCTAAACACAAAAGGACAAAGACAGGCAGTGGGTTACAGCTGTTTCACTAGTGGGTAACCTCACTGGTTTAAAAGGTCAGTACCCTTTCACTGTGTCAGTTGTCTTTTTTCCTGGCAATGATAAGCCAGTTCCCACAGGAATCATTCATATTGCTTGCCATTCTTTTTGTTCCTTTTGTTGTAAATAAAGTTTTATTGAAATATGTCCATACGCATTAATCCAAATACTGTCTGAATATTTTTATTTTTAAATTTAAATTTAAATTAGAAACAAGGTTGCTTCACATGTCAATTCCAGGTCCCTCTCCACTTTCCTCCCCTGCTCCTGCACCCTCCCACCAACCCCCCAATATCCCCTCATTTCCCCAGGGAGGGTGAGGCCCTCCATGGGGGTGTCCATAGTCTGTCATTTCATTCAGGGCAGGGCCTAGACCCTACTCTAAGAGTCCAGGGTGAGACTGCATTTCTCATTGTTGGATGGGAGCCCAAAGTCCATTTGTATACCCAGGATAAATACTGATCTATTACCCAAGGCTCAATAGATAACCTAGGCCTCCTCACTGACACCCACATTCAGGGGGTCTTGATCAGTCCCATGCTGGATTCCGAGGCATCTGTCTGGGTAACCCTTGTCAGGTCAGCTGTTTCTAGGGGTTAAACCAGCCCAGTCTTAACCCCTTTAGTCATTAGTCCTCCCTTTCTGCCACTGGATTTCTTGAGTTCAGCTCAATGCTTAGCTGTGGAAGTCTGCCTCTGCTTCCATCAGCCACTGAATGAAGGTTCTATTTCCCAGACTCTCTGGCAATGAGATTGTAGGCTGGCACTCCCCATATCTATGTCTAAAATCCATATATGAGAGAGTACATGCCATGTTTCTCTTTTTGTGACTGGGTTACCTCACTCAGGATGGTTTCTTCTAGTGCCATCTATTTTCCGGCAAATTTCAGGATTCCATTGTTTTTTTTCTGCTGAATAGTACTCCATTGTGTAAATGTACCACATTTTCTCTATCCACTCTTTGGTTGAGGGGCATCTAGGTTGCTTCCAAGTTCTGGCTATTATAAATGATGCTGCTATGAACATAGTGGAACAGACATCCTTGTTGTATGAATGGGCATCTTTTGGATATATACCTAAGAGTGGAGTTGCTGGGTCTTGTGGTAGGTTTATTCCCATTTTTCTGAGGAATCTCCATACTGTTTTCCAAAGTGGCTGAACAAGTTGGCACTCCCACCAGCAATGGAGGAGTCTTCCTTTTTACCACATCCTCTCCAGCACAAATTCTCATTGGTGTTTTTTTATTTTATGCATTCTGACAGAGTGAGATGGTATCTCAGAGTTGTTTTGATTTGCATTTCCTGGATGGCTAAGGATTTTGAACACTTTCTTAAGTGTCTCTTGGCCATTTTAGCCTCCTCTATTGAGAATTCTCTATTTAGTTCTGTGCACCACCTTTTAATTGGATCCTTTGGTGTTTTGGAGACTTGCTTCTTGAGTTCTTGTAAATTTTGGAGATCAGCCCTCTGTCAGATGTGGGGTTAGTGAATATTTTTCCCATTCTGTGGGCTGCCTTTTTGTCTTGCTGACTGTGTCCTTTGCCATACAGAAGCTTCTTAGTTTTAGGAGGTCCCATTTATTAATTGTTGATCTCACTGTCTGTGCTACTGGTGTTATGTTCAGGAAGCTGTCTCCTGTACCAATTTGTTCTAGGGTACCACCCACTCTCTCTGCATTGCAATGCCTGGGGATGGCCTGGAGACTGCCACAGTGCTTCCCATGTCAGCAAGAACCAAACACCCCAGATCCCAGTTCTTCTCTTCCACCAACTAGACCAGAGGACCAGTGGGTCCAGGTAAAACAGGCCCTGCATCCAGGCCTGCATTCCAGTGCCTGGGGATTGCCTGGAGACTGCCACAGTGCTTCCCATGTTGGCGCGAGCCAAGCATGCCAGATCTCAGGTCTTCTCTTCCACCCACGAGACCAGAGGGTCAACAGGTCTGATGGTTTGTACCAGGTAAAACAGGCCCTGCATCCAGGCCTGTATTACAGTGCCTAGGGGTTGCCTAGGGACTGCTTCAGAGCTCCCCATCCTGGTGGGAGCCAAGTACCCCAGATCCCATGTCTTCTCTTCCACCCATGAGACCAGGGGACCAGGTGGGAGACTATGCACACCAGATTCCTGGGCTTCTTCTCCATCCACCGGACCAGAACTAGGACAAAAAACAGAAGAATAATCAGAGTATTGGACTTGCTTGCACCCACTGAAAGGGAACTGTGGTACCCTAACCGCCAGACCAGTAAGGGGCTCTTTCTATACCCACTAGAAGAAGAGATGGCAAAGAGACAAAACAAAAACATATTCAGCAACAGAAAAATAAATATAATACCGCCAGATTCTTGCTTGCCCTTCTTTCAGTTGTCTTATGCACATTCACCAATCTGTTTATCTTCTCTATCATACCTCCAGTTCAAAAATAATCGCTAAAGAAGGTCAGCAGTTTGGTTCTGTGTATATTTTGTCAGGCATTTGTATGTGGCCATGTTTTCTAACTCAGATTTATCTTCAAGATAAATTTCTTCTCAGTCTTTTGGTTATGATAAAGTGAAAAATCAGGACTAAACATCAAAGATCTCAAAATAATAATTACCATTTCTGTATTTTTGATTATTGGGTTAATTTTAATGTGTGCTGATTTTCACTGGCAACTTGTTTATAGAAAAGTTTTAATAAATTTAAAAAATATAAAATAATGTTTCTTTCCTGTCACAGTTTAACACTAGCTTTGTTGATATGAGACTCTTGGGTTGTTGTTTTCCACACTTTACTCATTTGCAGATACTTGGCTATGACTGGGAATCACACTGTTCCTCCCTCATTTTTAAAACCTGCATATAGAGAAGGAATTGTACCACTGGCTTTTGCCCTACCAGTTTGCAAATGGAACATCATAGACGGAGTTGGCCTCTTTAAATGCATCTTCCATCTTAATTTATTTTTATCTTTCTTTCTGTTTGTGTGTATGTATTGTGTGTGTTGTTTTGTCTGTGTGTCTCTGTGTGCACCCCTATCTTTGTGTCTGTGTATATTTCTCCAGCTCAATTTCTTTAAAAAGCCCTGACTATTAGAGTTACCAGGTCATATTAATTTCCAATTTTATGTAGTATAGTAGCATTATACTGCTAAGAAATGTTAGTCCTTGAAAGTTCCCTTCCACAGTAAATAATGTTGAGACAACATATCTATATCTAAAACAGCTAATTAGATCTCACCTCATAGTAAATGAGAAAATTAACTTGATTAAGTACATGAAAATACTTGTTTCTGAGTCAAAAACTAACCTACAAAAGAGAAAAATCTATTCATAATCAGAATATAGAGAGGACTAAACTCATAATATATATATAACTAAAACTCAGCAGCAAACATTTGTATGAAATTGGACAAAATGTTACAATGACTATTTCCCCAAAAAAGATACACCTAGACAGTTTGTATATAAAGAAGGCTAATCATCATATATATGCAAAAAAACCAACAGAATAAGTCACTGAATCACACATTAACAGCTGTTTTTTCTTGTTGTTGTTGTTAAGATGAATACTGAAGAGGATATAGAGCAAAGGGAATCATACTGGAGTGTAAATTATGAGATAAATTTAAAAAAGTATAGACTCCTCAAAAAAAAAAGGAACAGAGTGATGAGGACCCCTTAAAGGAGGAAGGGGACCAGTGAGAGAAGGGGTGGGTATGAGGAGTGAATATCCATGATCAAGTTACAATATATGGGTATGACTGTGTCATAACTAAGCTCATTATTTTGTATGCTAACTCAAAAAATTAATAAAGATAGAAAACTATTTTTATCAAAAAGCTTTAGGACTTACCAAAGTGATGGTATGCAATCAGTTGAAACCACATCATTAATTGTTCTGGCTATAAGTTGAATTTATACAATTTGGCATCATTATAACACAAGTTTTCTCAGAAATACATTCCTTGCCCTCTGCATTAGTTTTTTTTATTGCTGTGATAAAATACTCACCAAAATCATCTTAGGTGAGGAAAGTGTTTATAAAATTACCCTTTCAAATGACAATTGATTATTGAAAGAAGTCAAGACAGGACCTGAAGCAAAATTAAAGGCAGGAACTGCAGCAGAGACTATGACATAATGCTGCTTACTGGCTCATGATGGAATGTTGCTTACTGGCTTCCTCAGTTTTGTTTTCTTATACAACCCAGGACCACATGCCCAGAGATATCATTGCCCATATTGAGGTGGGCACCCCAGGTCAATCATCAAATAAGAAAATGCTCCATCGATGTGCCTACAGTCTAGTCTGATGGAAGGAATTCTTTAATTGAGATTTATTATTCTGGGGTGTCTAGTTTGTTGCAAGTTGACAAAAATTTAACAAGCCCACCCTCTGATTTTAAATACTTGAAAAAAAAACAGGCACAAAACAATTACCTGGTGTCTATGCCAGAGTAGAACTTTGCAACCAGCATCAATTTACTTTTATTTTTCTCATATCATGTTCCTTTGCCTAGAATGACATTCAGTGAATGTCTGGTTTAGTCAGAGTCTAAGGTCTCCAGCTCTCATAACTACATAAAGAATGCTGGCCCTGCAGCCCTCCCAGACATTGCCTTCTAGAATGACAACAAGGGTAATTATTGGAATCCAGGGAAATTTTACTTTCAACAACTACTCTATTTCACTTTATTTTAAAAAACTTAAGTAGTATTTCTTTCTTTTGTATTTATTAATATTCTTCATTGTTAATAATAGTAATGCCCATAGTCGATCCTGGATTCACCTTCAGTATTCTCAGTCTCAAATTTACTGTGTCGTACATGACCTCCAGTCTTAGGGCAAATGGCTAAGGAAATATTAAACACTGAATGATGGTCCTTATGTTGGCATCGGCAGCATGTTTCAATGCCTGCAAATTGTGCTTTAAACAGTATAGGACAGCAGTAGATTAAGGGAAACAGCTTCTATGCTCAGGATCAACCTAATATGTACAATAAGAGGTGGGTATGTAAAAAGCTCAGAAAAAACAATTGATTTCCCAGTTTATTACAAGAAATGCTTTAAAATACCATTGTGCTAGTGTCTTAAATGTAGGCAAAATTTATTTAACATTGAGGTGTTTCAAAAGAGAGGTTATTAATGTAAAATAATAAGAATTTCAAGTAATAATGACAATTTCTGAATATTTATTTCCTTAAAATTATTTTTGAGAATTTAATACACAAGCACTCCGTCTACATCATTCCAACACCTTCCTCTTCCACCACAACTCATTTCATGTTATCTTCTTTATTATTTTTATATTTATGTATAGATATATGTATTTATATATATGTGCCCATATGCACATCTGTACTTGTTATTTATTAAATTATGTGTACTTGGTATTTATTGAAGTAACTTGTCCCTTTACCTATCTATTCCCATTTCAATTAAAAAACATACAACTTTGAACTTATCAGTGGAATAAAGGGCTAATTAGCAATATAAATTTGTATGCTTCTTTGATTGCAAAACCTTTTATTACTTCAAGAATATCAGGAGTAAACTGTTTATGTTGATTTATGTTAATTTTTGACCTTTTCTCATGATTAACTAAGCCCGTATGCAATTATATTTAGAGACTTTATGTTATCTAACAAAACACACATATATTTTAAATAAGAAAATACGTGTCTATTGTAAGTGGCAAAACAAAACAAATAAAACCCAGACACTAAAAGGAGAGATTTTTTTCATAAACAGCTTTTATGTAATAGTAACAGTTTTGGACCCCAATTCAATATAATCTAAAACTAAGAAAATTTAAAACAAATAAATATTAATATTGATCAAATAATCCAGGCACACCTATGCAAAGAACTGGTTTATAAATCTTCTTGGCATCCAGTAAAAAGAACTTTTGGGATTAAATTTTGCATCATAGAATTATTATCATTTGGGGGAACATATAAATATCTATATCATAAAAACATTGTTTTCAAATTCTAAATATCACCCTTTAGTTAATCATGTGCTAGAATTTGAAAAACAAGAGATTTTGGATCACTATCCTTATATGGTACCACATTAATAGTGGTCTAACTATAGATATTTATCTTAGGACATTCCCATTCTCTCTCTCTCTCTCTCTCTGTCTTACTCACACACACACACACACACACACACACACACACACACACACACACACACGTACACACATAGAAGCAGTCTCATGAACATGAGGGGATTTAGAGAACAAGTTGCGGGCATTTCTTATCTCTTTCCTCCATGTAGGTTCCAGAAATCAAATTCAGGATATCTGGCTTAGTGTCAATTACCTTTAGCCCACAGAGTCATGCTATCAATCCCAAATTAAAATATTTAAGGGATTACTGCTTAGGCAACAACTAGCCTTGTTTCTAAGACATCCAGTTCTTAAGAAGTGAAAAATTTAAGGCTATACTTTAAAATACTTTCATTAACAAAAACTGTTGTTTAGTATCTCTTCTTAAGATTTTATTGACTTACCTTTTAAAAGAAAGCTGTTTACTCCTGCAATGACCAAAGGACACCAAGTCAGACTTATTTGTGAGGCTGCAAAACAGACGGTACCACAAAT
This sequence comes from Mesocricetus auratus, assembly GCF_017639785.1. Lineage (NCBI taxonomy): Eukaryota > Metazoa > Chordata > Mammalia > Rodentia > Cricetidae > Mesocricetus > Mesocricetus auratus. The sequence goes on from NW_024429192.1 coordinate 44,780,701, forward strand.
ACATGAAAGAACTCTCTTCCTATGTGTCTTGCAAGTTTTATCATTCATTATTTATATGGGACAACACAGTTGTGAAAGCTAATTTTAAAAATGATGACATCAAAAACATACAATATTGCTCTGTATACTAAAAAGTATAACACAGTGCTGAGACAAATGGAAGAAGTCCTAAACAAATAGTGATTTAAGCCTAGTACATATGCAAGGAGACTCATTGAATAATTCATTCCCCCATCCCCATGAACACCCACGGATTTAATGTACTTAAGCAAGAAGTATGCTAACAGAATACTTTGGTAGAGACTGGCAAGATATTTCTAAAGTTTTATTGAGATGCAAACAATCTCAACTGATGTGACTAAAAAGCTTGAAGTGTTCTCTCGTGATTTCGGGTTTTGTCTTTTTCCATGAAGTGACACATAGCACCAACACAGTGAAGAACACAGAGTTTAATGCATTATAGAAGGAATGAGTACATTTGCACACACATGGCCAACTGCTTTGATGAAGGCATCCAAATAACTAGACAGAATAAAATGTAATTTTCAGCATTGAATAAATTCTCACTCAAGTATTCAAATATAATCAACACAAATTTTGCTCCCTCATTTAATTTAATGAAAACTGTTAACCCAGACTTTGAAGTAAGAATGGTATAAGTTCTGGAAGAAAACATAGCTAGGCAAAAATGCTCTTCAAAGACAAAAAAACAGTGCAGAGAAAGAAAAAAAAATTGTTGCCATTTGTCTTTAGGAAAGTGACCCACTTTTGCTGTGGAACACTGTGAAAATGGGTAGTATTCTCATCTGATGCCCATGATCTCGCCTAAGCTTCATCAGATGGAGTCAGGGGACCAGGGAAGATCTTCCATGGTTGGAGTTAGCTTATTTCATGAAAGAGATTCTAGGGAACCTTGTAGTCCCTTCCCATGGGAATTCTTCTAGAATCTGGTTATCTATGAGCAAGAAAACAGGCTGTCCCCAGATTCACAGTTCAAGGACCTGGCCTTAGAGTGTTAATCTCTGGGAAGGTGAGAAGCAGCGTTTTGTTTTCAGTGGCTTCCCAGTTTATGATGTTTCCTTGTAGCAACTGAAATGGGTTAAGGCAAAATGAAAATCCAGGCATTGGATAAAATGCTCACAATGTGTTACCAAATATATTTTTATCTTATAAGTATTTCACAAAACAGCACATATAAATGACAAGTACAAGAAAGATGTATAGTCAAAGAAGAACCTAAGAGTGGTATACATGGATCTGCCTGGGTAGGGGAAAAAGACACGGTCTTCTGAGTAAATTAGGAGTGTGGGGGAAGGGAAGAGGGTAGGAGAGGAGTGAGGAAAATGTATAACTCAATAATAATAAAATTGATAGAGTTTTACATTATTAGATATAACTTTCCACCCAAAAGAGCAAATAAATATTTTTATTGTAAAAAAAGTTGACCACACACATAAAATGTTTAAAACTTAAACAACCTTGTAGGTGGAAATAAAAACCAAAGTTTGCAATCCCCTTTAGACATTTACTACTGTCTTATCTAATAAGGCCACTGTTAAATGATTGCCCAAGCAACATGAAAATGTTTGTCCATTAAAAGACTTGTAGGTGAATGCTCACACTAGCTTCATTGAAAGGAAGGAACCAAAACAACTCAAGTTTTTATTAGCAGGTAAAAATAATAAATTTATTATCAGAAATTCACACAATAGACTATCAATAAATGATAAAACAAAAACAAAAACAACATGTGAAGACAGCATTCTGAAATAAATGTCAAAAATATTTTGCTGCAGAAAGTAGGCTGATGCAAGTAAGTTAATCCTACAGAGATCCATTGACACAAAATGATACACAGTCAACAATGATAGTACTAGAAAACTAATCACTGATTTAAAGCAGTGGGGATAGTAAGATGCTCTTTAATGGGAGCTTTAAAAACTTCTTGCTAATAAAAATACTTTATATCCTAACTTCAGTGTGGCTGAAATGGTATATATTAGATTAAATATGTTAGTATACTTAACATTGTTTTTAATGTTTTTGAAGGTTAAACAATGTCTATAATCAATATCTTAGACAGAGCTGTTTAAGGGGAATGATTGGTGACAGTCATATAGGAATTCTGTATCATTCTGCAAATTTTCACTAGTCTATACTTAATTTCAAAAGGAACTGTTTTTGATACAGAATAATGTTGTGATTCACACACACACACAAGATAACTCTGAAGAAAGACATTGAATTACTATAAATTAAACATCTACAATATTTGTTTGTAAAGGCAATGTCTGATTTACATAAGAAAGATGCTGGGATATATAAGCTAAAACATTACACCATGAACATCTTTATTTTAGAAACAAATATTACAAACATATTATCCAGAAGACTATGGAGGGATCTAAAGTCAGTAAGTTTCAGATTGACACTTAGTGGACAGAGGGATAAGAGGTGGAGAAGGAAGAGCATCATTTACAATGATAGATTCATTCCCATGCAAAAATGACTAACATGTTGTGTAGATATAAAATCTGATTACAGAGAAAAATGATAGTGTTCTAATTGTGTTTGCAGGAAATGATCCTTTTAGTGAATAATAATGTAATTTAGAAGAAGCTTGAAAGAATGTTCTCCTGATACATCGTCCCAAACTGTCTTTTCAATAAAGAAGACATACAGCATTAATTATGAGATGGCTGTGTAAAAGGCACATGTAATTTTCATGTGAAAGAAATAAATAAAATTTTATGACTACAACCATAATTGTAATAACACCTCCAAGATTCTTGCCCACACAATTCAAATTTATGTCAATTACAGCAGACTGAATCAAAGAGGCTGCTGTTATTACACAGAAAGTGGTGGTTCCTTTGTTTTAATATCAACAGGGAAACTATCAAGAAATGTAATCCACCTGCTAATAAATTTAATATTTCTGGATTTTCAGTCTCTCTCTCTCTCTCTCTCTCTCTCTCTCTGTGTGTGTGTGTGTGTGTGTGTGTGTGTGTGTGTGTGTGTGTGTGTGATTGCTTCATTGGTACAAGAGCCCCCTCTTGTATTCTGGCTACATTAGCCCTTAGGAGTCCAATGAACAGACAAAAGCTTTCTAGTTAGGATCATAATACCGTGTCAGCATTCTTTCCATAGGAAGCATGCTTTATGAAGAAAATCTATTCGAGTTTCTCATCTCTTCCATTCTTCATGGATTTCTAATAACTCTGCTGTTTCTGCTGCTTTCCTTGAGCTTCAGCTCTGACATTTTGTCTACAATGACTGAGTCACTCATAGAGATCCCTCTCTCACTCAGAATTACCCAACCCATATATATATCATATAAATTAGGGCAAGATGCTTTCATACAGGTAGCAAAGAGCAAGGATTTTCTCTTTGATAAAGATACACATCATAAGTATAAGAACTTACATTGCACAAAGTAATAACACTGAAATAAAGACTATGAGAATCTGGGATCTGCACAAACCTGAGAACTCAGAGACAACTACATAGTTCAGGGGAGATGTTGCAGTAACTATTCTCATCCCTTAATCTTCTGGTCTTTCCCTTAGAGGAACCCACCTTTGCCATTTTTATTTCATTTTATCTTGCTGACTGCATCTGTCAGTATGAACAGTGGACATGTAACATTATTTATTGATTATGCAGACATTACTAAATCAGAAGAAGATATCATTTGCATAACCCTTTATATACAATTCCTAGTCTTCCACACATTATATAAATGGTACTGTTTTAATTTAACCACTGTTGTATTTGGCTGACTTTAAAATATTTTGTTCATTCTTGCAATTCTTGCTTTTCAGCTTAGTTCCTTTCTTTTCACACCTTTCAGCTTGTATTAGAGGCATTGGATATTAGCCCTCTTTAACATCTCAAATTCTACCAGCTCATTCAAAACTTCCTACAAATCACTAGAGCACATTTTGTTCTTAAACTTCATCAAATGTCCTCTCTTGGAAATCAAACTGAGTTCCAAACATTCATAAGCAAAGAAAAAGTTATTCTACCCTAATGGATATATTGTTAAGTTAGAGTGAATTGTTCCCATTTCTTTCTCTATACACTCATTGAAAGAATGTTTATGAAAAAAAGAAGTATCCTAATAACATTCAGTTTTTTCTTACATTCTTTCATGACTTTAGATGATGCTGTAACAATATCGAGACTTGGTCCACCCCTCTCCCTGAATAACTTCACAACATTTTTTTTATGAATGGATAGCCTCAGACTCTATGTGTGTATAGATGAAGAAGAAGTTAGAATTGCCTGCCATATTTAATATTACACGTGGCAAAGAAATTTCAATAAGTGCTATATATATGTGCATATATAAAAATGTAAGGACTAATGAATTCATTGGGAGTTGATGGTATGTTGATGGGTTTAATGCTTACTACTTGGAATATGATAAACTATCAGACAACTTGTCCCTTGAGAAAAAATGATTTTACCTCCTACAATAGACAACTAATGCTGTTAGCTCTTCATCTGGTGGTAAGGTCTTGTGAAATTTCCCTATCCCTCTTCACAGATAAACTGGTGTGACCATTATGCAGGTCTTGTTTACACAACCATGCCGTTGATATAAGTACAATATCCTTGATGTATGCAGTAGATATATCACAGAAGATGTCTGGATCCTCTGACTCATACAAGCTTTCATCCCTCTCTTCCACTATGCTACCTAACATTAGGGGTAGGTTGTGCTACAGATATACTAATGGAGGTTGGACACCTCTGGTCTCTTATTCTCTATAGTTAACCAGTTGTGGATCATTGTAGTAGCCCCTCTGCTGCAAAAAGAAGCATCTCTGGTAAGCAGAGAGAGTTACATTTATCTGTGGTTATGGCGGTGTTGAGAATAAAGTGAGAAACTGCAATACTCTAGGGAAATGGTAGTAGTAGTTTTTCCTTTATAATCTCTACAGCACAGCACTGAGTAGTAAAATAGGCTTAGAGTACTAGATATGAATTACTTCCTACTGTCTAATTAGACAATTATTTGTTACCCCCAAGATATGCTTTACTATTGTACCATTTGGGATATCTTGCTGAGAGCAGCTATTGTTATGGTTCATAGGCTTAGCAGCTGGGAAGTAATATTGATTACTTTTCTCTGTTGGCAGCTTACATAGCGCCTTTAGAGTCTGTGAGAGTCAATTCTTAGGGAGGAGGCTTCTAAATCAGTATCGGTTCAATCCTTCCAAATCATTTGATTGAATGGAATGAGTCTTACCTTCAAGATCTGGAAGGCAACTAAGGGTAAGGCAAACAACCATTATTGTTTTGGGAGTCTTTTGGATCCCCTTGACCAAAACTTGAAAGGGAGGTTTTCATTACCTAACACTGCGAGTTTTGTTAGATGACTCTTGGAGGAAATATTAACATTCTTTGATAACATACTTTTTCTCTCTACATATGTGTGGTGTGTGTGTGTGTGTGTGTTGCTGTTGTTGTTCACAGAGTTTCTTTCCTGCCTGATTCTACAGCTGTTTAGCTCCAAATAAGCACGCAGTGACTTATAATAATTTTAAACTGTTTGGCCATTGGCTTAGGTTTCTTATTGGCTAGCTCTCTCATAATTATTAACCCATTTCTATTAAACTGTGTATCTCTATGTAGTTTTGGCTTACCAGAAAATGCTTCAGCATGCTACTCTTTCACAGGCTACATGGCATCCCTATTGCGGCCTCTTTAGGTGTCCTCTCCCCAGAATTCTCCTTGTCTGGTAGCTTCCCCTATACTTCCTGCCAGGGTACTGACCAATCAGTATTTTATTCATCAACCAATAAGAGAAACATATATACAGAAGGACATCCTCTGTCAATATGTATGTATGTTTGTGTGAATTAAACATTACCCTCCCTCTTTTTCTGAAGCTAAATCCCATCCAATTTTCCTTCTTCTCACTTTATAGGTGATAACTCTCATGATGACAATTAAGACCCTGTTTTCCCACTTTTTTATTATTTTATTCCACCATACTTCTAGTTATTGGGGTATACACGGCAATTAATTAAACTATTCACTAAGTAAACTACACATATTCATTTCAAGTTCCTATCAGTGCTTGTACATTGTACATAAATACCCCCTTACATCTCCTGCCTCTATACATGAATAAACTTTTCCAATATTAATATCTATATTAGAGTGGTTCACTTGCTATAAGTTATAAACTGATGTTTAGGTATATCATTATCATCCAGAAGACATAGATTGTATTTAGATTTTATGTCATGTATCTTATCGGTTAGGAAGTTGTATAATGATGCTTATACAACATTATAGTATGGGGCCCCAAAATCCTCAGTGCTTCACTTAATCATTTCCTTCCCCCAATTCCTGCTAATTAATGTCCTTGTGCTTTTGTACAGAATGAGTAATCTATAAATAGGTGGACTTGCAAAAATTGTTTCAATTTAAGTTCTTTTACTAAAAATTTTTTTATCATTTTTTATTTTAATTTTAAATAGCTTGCTTTACATGTCAATCCCAGTTCCCTCTCCCTCCCCTCTTCCCGCACTCCCCTTCCCCCCTCCCTTCCACCCTATTGCCAAATCCTTCCACATAGGGGATATCTAGAGTCTGTCATTTTACTCTTGGTAGGGTCAAGGCACTCCCCTAAGAGTCCAGGCTGAGAGAGCATCTCTCTTTGTGCTAGGGGCACATGAAGACAGTTTGTATACCAGGGATAGACACTGATCCACAGCTCAGGGCCCCATAGGTTGCCCAGGCCTTCTCACTGACACTCACATTTGGGGGGTCCAGATCAGTCCCATGCTGGCCTCCCCACTGTCGGTCTGGGGTCCAAGAGCACTCCCCTGTTCAGATCAGCTGTCTCTGCTGGTTTTGCCAGCCCATTCTTTGCCAATTTGCTCATCACTCCTCTCTCTCTGTCACTGGGTTCCTTGGGTTCAGTTCAGTGATTAGCTGTGTGTTTGCCTCTGCTTCCATCAGTCACAGGATGAAGGCTCCCGGATGGTTATAGACATCAAGTTCATTATCAGGAATGGGCATTCGAGGTGGTCCCTCCACTATTGCTTAGCTTGCCAATTGATGTTATACCTTTAGATCACTTGAGGTCACTCTGGTGCCTGATCTGTCTTCGATCCTATGATTCCCTCTTCCCCCTATTCTACCCCCACCCCCTCAACTTCCTGTTCCTCCATGACCAACTCCCTTCCTCTTTACCCCCTCTATTCTTCCCAGGTCCCACTCCCCCCCACCTCTTGACGTGTTCCCCATCCATTCAGAGGATCTTGTCTCCATCCTCTTCTCTTGGGTACTATGCATATATGCATATCTTTTAGGTTCTTTCCTGTTTCCCAGACTCTCTATCTGTGGAAGTGCAGACTGGCACTATCCTGATCCATATCTAAAATCCATATATGAGTGAGTACATACCATGTTTGTCTTTTTGCGACTGGGTTACCTCACTCAGGATGGTTTCTTCCAGTGCTATCCATTTCCCTGCGAATTTCAAGAATCCATTGTTTTTTTCTGCTGAGTAATACTCCATTGTGTAAATGTACCACATTTTCTCTATCCACTCTTCAGTTGAGGGGCATCTAGGTTGCTTCCAGGTTCTGGCTATTACAAACAATGCTGCTATGAACATAGTGGAGCAGATGCCCTTGTTGTATGAACCTGCCTCATTTGGATAAATGCCTAAGAGTGGAATTGCTGGGTCTAGTGGTAGATTAATTCCCATTTTCCTGAGGAATCTCCATACTGATTTCCAAAGAGGCTGTATGAGTCGGCATTCCCACCAGCAGTGGAGGAGTGTTCCTCTCTCTCCACATCCTCTCCAGCATAAATTGTCTTCGGTGTTTTTGATTCTAGCCATTCTGACAGGAGTAAGATGGTATCTCAGAGTTGTTTTGATTTGCATTTCCCTGATGGCTAAGGATGTTGAGCACTTTCTTAAGTGTCTCGTGGCCATTTTAGCCTCCTCTACTGAGAATTCTCTATTTAGCTCTGTACCCCACCTTTCAAGTGGATCCTTTGGTGTTTTGGAGACTTGTTGTTTGAGTTCTTTGTAAATTTTGGAGATTAGCCCTCTGTCAGAAGTAGGGTTAGTGAATATCTTTTCCCATTCTGTGGCCTGCCTTTTTGTCTTTTTGACTGTGTCCTTTGCCTTACAGAAGCTTTTTAGTTTCAGAAGGTCCCATTTGTTAATTGTCGATCTCAGTGCCTGTGTCACTGGTGTTATGTTTAGGAAGTGGTCTCCTGTACCAACTCGTTGAAGAGTATCTCCCACTTTCTCTTCTAAAAGTTTCAGTGTGGCTGGATGTATGTTGAGATCTTTGATCCATTTGGACTTAAATTTTGTACAAGGCGATAAACATGGATCTATCTGCAGTCTTCTGCATACCAGTACCCAGTTATGCCAGCACCATTTGTTGAAGATGCTTTCTTTTTTCCACTGTACAGTTTTAGCTTCTTTGTCAAAAATCAGGTGTTCATAGGTGTGTGGGTTAAAATTAGGGCTTTCGATTCGGTTCTATTGGTCTACCTGCCTATTTTTGTGCCAATACCAAGCTGTTTTCAGGACTATAGCTCTATAATAGAGCTTGAAGTCAGGTATGGTGATGCCTCCTGAAGTTCCTTTATTGTATAGGGATGTTTTGGCTATCCTGGGCCTTTTGTTTTTCCATATAAAGTTGATTAATGTTCTTTCCAGGTCCTTGAAGAATTGTGATGGAATTTTGATGGGGATTGCATTGAATCTATAGACTGCTTTTGGCAAGATTGCCGTTTTTATTATGTTGATCCTACCAATCCAAGAGCATGGGAGATCTTTCCATTTTCTGGTATCTTCTTTGATTTCTTTCTTCAAAGACACAAAGTTCTTGATATACAGGTCTTTCACTTCCTTGGTTAACATTATCCCCAGATATTTGATGCTGTTTTTGGCTATTGTAAAAGGTGATGTTTCTCTGATTTCTTTCTCATTCACTTCATCCCTACCAAGAGTAAAATGAGGGACTCTAGATATCCCCTATGTGGAAGGATTTGGCAATAGGGTGGGAGGGAGGGGGGGAAGGGGAGTGCGGGAGGAGGGGAGGGAAAGGGAACTGGGATTGACATGTAAAACAAGCTATTTAAAATTAAAATAAAAAATGATAAAAAAATAATTCTTTACCAAGAATGTATTGAAATACATAAGTTATAATAAAACTACTTTTGTAAATATTTACACTCTTAAAATTAGACTACTTTTTATTATCCTATTTCACTTCTTTGTGAAAAGTTGTAAAATGATGCTATGAAACTCATCTGGAAGTCTTAATTAAAATAAATAAATAAAAAAGGAACTCGAGTTATAGACAGTTGTGAGCTGCCATGAGTGTGCTGGGAATTGAACCAGGGTCCTCTAGAAGAACAGCCAGTGTCCCTAACCCCTGATTCATCTCTGCAGCCCCTCACTAGGGAAATGTGTAGAGATATACAAGGATGACTCCAACTAAGAATCTAAGCAATAATGGAGAGACTATCTCAAATACCCTTCCCCTATAATGAGGTTAATGACTACCTACTATGCTATCTTAGAGTCTTTATCCAGTAGCTGATGGAAACAGGAGTAGAAACCCGCAGCTAAGCAGTAAGACGAATTCCTGGAATCCATTTGTAGAGAGGGAGGAGTGATGTGCAAAGGGGTCAATACCATGCTGGGGAAACCCAAAGAAACAGCTTACCTGAACAATGGGGAGCTCATGGACCCCAGATTGACAACTTGGAAACCAGCATAGGACAGAACAAGAACCCCTGGACGTGGGTGTCAGTTCAGAGACCTGGGGAGTCTTTGGGGCCCATTGTCATGGAATAGCATTTATATCTAGTGTATGAATGGACATTGGAGTCCATTCCTCATAAAGGGATATTCTCTCAGCCTAAACACACCAGGGAGGTCCTAGGCTCTGCCCCAAATGATGTGACAGACTTTGATGATCCCCATGGAAGGCCTCACTCACCCTTTCTATGGAGCAGAAGAGGTAGGGGGTGAGAGTTGGTGGGGGGCATGGGAGTCTGAGAGGGAGAGGGAACTGAGATTGATATATAAATAAGATTATTTCTAATTTAAATAAAAATTTAAAAATACAGGAAAATTAATTTGTATAAATAAAGATGTTGAAGATGATGTTTTTACCCAACGAAATTTTGTGAACAATTTCTGGTTATTTTAATTGTTTTTAGTTTTAAATGTCTCGGATTGTATATTTTGTAAATATTTGATATACAAAATATATATAATTATATCATTTCCTTCCTTCCAGTAACTTTTTCCAATCCCTTCCATCTCATAAAAGAGGGAGAATTAGTCTCCTCTGGGGATTAGTCCCTCATTTTTTATCTAATACAAAACGGTCACCCCAAAGTCATATACACACAAACAACAGAGATAGACTTAGCAGATTGTAGTCATATATTTGCACATATATTTGTGTTTTGTAAATTTTAAAGATAACACCATCAGACTTTAGTGAAATTATTTTAAAAATACTAAGAGAAATAAATGAAAGTAAAATGATTATTATATAACTTAATGGGTTAATTCTTTCAACTTTAGTGCAATAAATTTATTCTGTTTTCAGTGACATAAAAGAAATAACTAAGGATAATAATACCATACACTCAAAAATCAAATCAAAATGAAAAAAACGACTTTTTTAAACAATGGACAATTTTGTTGCAGAAATGAGATACAATAAATAGATTTTCTGACTTTATCATCATAATTTTATTTTTCCTCAAGGCTAAAAAATTGGTCCCTTTCTATAGGAACTTAAGCCAGACACTGTAAAGTTAAATAAAATGGTAATACTCATATATTTCAAATTTGATCAGTATTACCAATCACCTTATAGATGATACTTCTGGCACTACATGAGACTCAACCAATATATAGTGGGAAACAAATAGCTATTACATAAAAAATGAACAATTTTAATATCTCACAGTTTACAGGGATGAAAGTCCTTTTAGAGTCATTAGAATGTTAGTACAAAAGAAAATCTTAAAAACATAGTCAGTTAATTATAGAAAATATAGTTATGTACAGACTATGTGATGAAAGGAGACTGGAAATGTTCTTTCAGCAGATAAGTCATACATTTTATCAGTCTAAGAACAGTAAAGAAAACATAGCCCAGCAATAATGCTTTATGCATAGGTAGCACATTATAGACTCGGAAACTGACCAGTGTGACCAGAGCTAAGTGACACATTAAACTCAATAGGAAAAATCAAAAGAACAACAATCAACAAGTGAAGCTTAGATGAAAAGAAACTAATGGTTAAAATCATATGAAATTCTACTCATGATTTTACATATTCAACTAATAAGTACAATCTTCTGGCCGCGCTAATCAAGGCAGGCTCATTTTACTCGATTTTTTAAAAATCTCCACTTGTCTTAGTTACTTTGCTATGACCATTACAAGACACCATGACCAAGACAACCTATAGAAGAAGGAGATTATTTGGGGTTTACAATTTTAGCGGCTTAGAGTCCATGACTATTGTGGTGGGGAGGATGATATCAGGCCAGTAGACATGGTACTGGAGTAGTAGATGAAAATTGACATCTTCCACAAGTAGAAAAGAGAGAGGGAGAGAGAGAGAGAGAGAGATGAGAATGACACAAGTCTTTTGAAACCACTATGTCAGTCTCCAGTGACACTTTCTCTAATAAGGCCACACCTCCTAATCCTTCTCAAATAGTTCCATCAACTGGATATCAAGTATTTAAATATATTAGCCTATGGGGTGTGTTTTTATTCAAATAACTGTACAATGTTATTTTAAGTCTATAGTTATGATTTGGAAAATTATTTTGAAATAGAAACTATATAAACATTGACATTACCAGAATATATGCAGTAAAATGATTGTGAAAGTCATTTAATAGAAAAATATAACTAACTGAAGTATAATTGTAATCAAGAGGTAAATCAGAATTATTACCTTAACTTGTTCTTCCTTCACTCTTTCTTATTAGTACCTTTTTCCTTTGTTCATAACTGTCACCTTGTCCTTTGAAATGTCAGCTTCTCAGGTTTTGCATGTTGTTTTCCTGAGCCGTCATGACACAGGAATTAAAGGACAGCACCAGCTCAAAGAAACTTACGTCAGAATTTCAGTGATATCATTTTGGTTGAGCTTAATGTATGATCAAGTTTGAAATGCTGTGTTACACTTAGCAGGAGTGTAAATTTTTTTTATCAATTTAAACACCAGCTGCACACTCAAAATTTCCCTCAGATTCATGGGCATAGGAGAACAGGATAATTGCTAAGCTATGCCTTCATTTGCTCAAAACTTTGCAATTCAAAATTTAAATCTCATAAACAATAATTTCTAAGCTCTGGGCTGGTAAACACATACATTAAACCTTGGATACTTGTTTTAGAAGAGTGCAAAGAACTTTGATCAGATGACAAATTGTGACTTGGAATGTAGGTTTGTGTTTATCAAACTACCCATTAAACTAACATATGGGCATTGTTTTTTATACAAATATCTAAAGTTATCAAGTTTGTTCTTTTTCATGGTCTAAAATGTTTACAGTTATATAACTTAACTCAATTGTATTCTTATGTCTTCTGATAGGAAAAAAATCAGTTGCTGCTAGAAATTGGTAAGAGACAGATCATCAAACAGTTTTAAAGTGAGTGGGTACTCCAGAGTTGAGCAACATAATACATGTTCTAGTTTTATAAGTATTTGTCATGTTTCCATGATCAAATTTTTACTAATTTTTACTTATTTCCTTTATCTGTAAAATAGGAAAAATGATATCTTATGTCCTTACTTGATTAATTGTGAGAAATAATAAATTTCATGATGTTGGTAAATTACTATGCATCAGTAGGTTATACATTTTCATAATTGTCTGTTTTGAAAAACAATATTAATATGTTGAAGATACTCATACATGCTATGTAAAAATATTGTTCAACCATTTGCTTTATATGAATTCAATTTTTGAGCCATTAAAATATGAATTTAATAGATAATCCATGCTAATATATATTGATTCCTACATTTACGTAGACGAAAATTACTGTTGAAGACCCAGAGGAAATTAGAAAGCAAGAAATATGTATGTGGACATATTATTTCACCTGATATGAATCAAACACAAAACCAGTTTTAACAGACAGTGGTAGCATATGCAATTTTAGCATTTAATGGGGGAAGAGAAGGAGGTTGCTGCTGAGCCTGAGGATAAGCTTAGCTGTTAAATATGATATGAACTGAACCAAGTAGCGCAGTTGTCCTTAAGACTTGGGTCAGTGCTTTTCCTACTTCTCTTCTTCCTGCTTTCCTTCCCTCCTCTGGGTAAAATATAGAAAGAATCTCTATCATCCACACATTTATTTTTTTATTTTTTTTCTGTCGGTCTGGGGCCCAAGAGCTCTCCCCTGTTCAGATCAGTTGTCTCTGCTGGTTTTGCCAGCCCATTCTTTGCCAATTTGCTCATCACTCCTCTCTCTCTCTGTCACTGGGTTCCTTGGGTTCAGTTCAGTGATTAATTGTGTGTTTGCCTCTGCTTCCATCAGTCACAGGATGAAGGCTCCCGGATGGTTATAGACATCAAGTTCATTATCAGGAATGGGCATTCGAGGTGGTCTCTAAAGTTAGCTAGTTCTTTAACATATGCTTCAAGTTTTCTTCACACTCAGCACAATGCAAGCCACAAAACTGTGAACATAGCCAACATCACTCCATCACAGTGTAATAATGGTTCACTGTTAATAGACTTACTACATTGTTATATTCAATCAATGATTCATTGTACTTACAGAATATGTAACATCATCAAAACCCTTGTCATAAATTTTTATATAGAAAAAAGGTTTAGAGTTTAGAAACACAAATTTGTATTTCCCTAAGACATGGTACCCTTCATTACTTTGGACTTTGTATCTATTAAAATATTTATCTACTTGATTTTATATGGGAGTGTCTGCGTGTAAATATGCACATGCCCGGTGTCTGTGAAAACCAGAAGATGATATGAGATTACAGAGAACTATAGCTACAGGCAGATGTGAACTGACATATGGGCTCTGGGAATCAATCCTTGGTCCTTTGAAAGAGCAGAAAGTGCTCTTAACTGTTGAGCCATCTCTCCAGTCATGGAACTCTGAGTATTAATGCAATAAACTTTACTAAAAAGATTGCTCCCCCAATCATCCAACAACAGATACCCTATTCCTAGTCACAGCCCTGCTACTTCTTATACTTGTTTTCAATAACACTGATGTTTTACTTTCCTTATTTGGAAACAGAAGTAAGTAAAGTTATATGAGAAAATCATCTGCTTGTAAAAAGAATCAAATATAACAACACTCTGTGATGCTTTGTAAAAATAATACAAGCAAGTTTTCTGTAACTATTGAATTTATAGGCATAAACATTATATTGCTTCTAATGTCATATTCTATAAACAATAAATGATTACTTTATTATAAACAACATTGCATAATTAATATCCATTTATGATCTGTTTTTTTCTCTCCATGGGATCTATGACAGTATCTCATATAACATTACTTTATTTAATGATGGTATTGGAATAGTGTTTGTAAAATAATCTAAGGAACAAAATCCCTTTGCTGTAAATTCAGATGCATATTTAGGTTCAGCTAATCTTTTATAGGATGCTGAATCTTTAAGACTCATGAGAATTTCAGAACCAGTTGAGAAACTACTTTTGGTGAGGTGTTGGGTACTTTCAGCAAGTATAGCACCAAGAATCTAATGATAGCCATGATGATGAAATGTGTACTTTGGAACATTGAGTTAGGAAAGCAGCTGAACATTTTAAGCCACATTTATTTTATTTATTTATTATTTATTTTTAAGTTTAAATTTAGGTTAGAAACAAGGTTGCTTCACAAGTCAGTCCCAGGTCCCTCTCCGTTTCCCTCCCCTCCTCCCATGCCCTCTCCCCAACCCCCCCAATATCCCCTCATTTCCCCAGGGAGGGTGAATCCCTCCATGGGGGTTTAAGCCACATTTAATGATCCATACTAGTAGGAAGAGGGAAGACAGTGATGTTGAGTGCAATGTAGATTACCATGGCATGGCTCAAGAGCTTTTGAGGGAGAAGAATATTGGTGAGTAGTTTAGAGACGGTTTTGAAATACTTTTAAAAGAATGAGACTGCTTTATACCCTTGCCCAAAAATTCTGCCTGAGACTAAATTGAAGAATTTTTGGCTAATGGAGTTGGTAGAGGAGATTTCAACACAGTCTAGAATTGACTGTGTTGTGTAATTATTAGTGTTCACTCTTATGCAGATCTATAATAAAAGGCCCAATCTGAACAAGGAAAAAAACAAAATATACAGTTAGAGGAGAAAGTGAGCACCAGGAAGTGTAATGGAGGTAAGTCCAGTGCTCAAGGATATAAAAAGTTTAAAGGAAAGCCTGATGCTAAATGTATTAAAGTGAGTGGTAACCTTAAGTCAACACCTCATTAAGCTAATCTTCAACTTGCATAAAGGAATTAAAGAAAAGCTTAATCAGTGAAGGAAATCATTGATAATAGAAAGGTGATGCAGCTGTTATTGAATTAGGGGCCCCTGTTCCAACCGTAGCAAGCAGCAGAATTTGGCAGATTGAACCACAAGGTTCTAAATATAGAGTCAAGGATACAAGAAGGTGAGTGGCAAGGGTGTCTCTGAATGAAGGTCCAGAAAGCCACAGTGTGAAGCTGTGAAAGTAAAGCTTGGAGACCACAAGATGTTGAAGATATGAGAGGACTGGAATACCTGCCAAGGAGAGCTGCTAACAGGGTGTGGAACCAGAATGAGAGAGAGAGAGAGAGAAAGAGAGAGAGAGACAGAGAGAGACAGAGACAGAGACAGAGACACACAGAGACAGAGACAGACAAAGAGAGAGACAGAGAGAGATACAACAAAGCTGAAAGGAATTGGAGATTTGAAAAGTGAAAAGTGCTTTGACATCAGGCATGGAGATATGACAGACTTTGAAGATACACCATGGAAGACCTCAGCTAACCTGGGGAGCAGAAAGGGGATGGGATAAGGGTTAGTGGATGTCAAGGGAAGAGGGGAGGAAGAAGGAACTGGGATTGACAAGTAAAACAAGCTTGTTTATAATTTAAACTAAAACATACGAAAAAAAAGAGTTTGGCATTTTCCCAACTGGTTTTCAGTCTTGCTTTGGTCTACTATTTCATCACTGTGCTCTCTTTTGGAATGGGAATATGTAATCTGTGCCATTTTGTGGTGAAAATATGTGATATGCTTTTTAATTTTGACTATACAGAGGTTTACAGTTATGAGATCACCATGAGTTTTAGAAGAGATGTTGAGCTTTTGACTTTTAAGCAGTGTTGATACTTTGGGTATAATAGACTAAACCTCTGAAACTATAAGCTAGCCCCAATTAAATATTTTTCATTATAAGAGTTGCTGTGGTCATTGTGTCTCTTCACAAAAAGAATATTAAGACAGGACAAGCAAAGACTAAATGATCACACCATAGTGTAGGTGTGAAACCTTGGAAAGGAGAGTGGTGAGGAAGAAAGGAAGATTTATTGGAAGAAAACTACCATACATGGGATAGGAATATAATAGGTTATTTTCATTGGGGAGAATTCACTTACATGAGAAACTGATAAGCCAGTGTCAGTGCTCTGATTATCCAGTCTCAGCTGCTCTCTGAGACCTGACCAAAACCAGAGAGAGCTCACCTCTCTCTCCTCAGGCCTGTATCCCATATGTCCCCCATACACCAGTAGCCATGCACAAGGCCTAGTAATATCTTACAGGTACCTAGTAAGAACTTTCCCTACAAAAACTGTACAGGGAGATTTTTGCAGTAGCTTGAAGTTCAGTGTCTGTAGGAAGTTGTTGAATTAATATCACTCATGAGAAGAGTTTTGTATCTTTAGAAAAGGGTCCATGTTCATAAGTCCATCATGATTACTCACTGCCTGAGAACAGCTTATATGAAATGTGGTCTCAGTATGATATGGGAAAATATTGAATAGGAACACCTGGGGTTGACAGTCAATTATATTCCCTACTGTAAGCATGATGTTCTCTGTAGATATATGCCTTTGCTTATTCTTAGTTTTTCTCATTTCTTTGTAAATTAACCATATCCTATCCATTATAAATTTCCTAGGGAATGCCTTAACAAAGTACAACAAATCAAGAGTTTTAGATGGCACAGATTTTCTAAATTATATTCTTAGAAATTAGATATCTGAAATTAAAGTGTTTATAGTATCTATTTCTTATGAAGGCCTGATAGATAAGCTATTCCAAAATGATATAGACATGGGAATCCAGCTTAGCTGATAGAATGCTTGCCTTGTAGACCTGAATCTCTGAACCTGGTCCTTAGCACAGATTAAAAATTGACACATGTACACTTGGGAGGGAGAAACAGGAATTGAAGAACTTTAGGTCATTTCCAATTAGATAGTGACTTTGATTCAATCGGGGTCTACATGAAACCTTATCTAAAAATATGTAACTATTGTTGGTAGTAGATGCTTTAAAAGTAGGATCACACAGCATTTGATTCTTGGAGTTGTGAATTTAAATAAATGCTCCACACATGTCTAGTTCTCTATTTTTAAAATGGTTTAAGGAACCAGACTAAGCTGTAATAAGACTCACTGATAATTTGATAAAACACAATGTTGCCATGTGGAGAAAGTTATTTTTGCCAGTCACACCTTCAAATACTCTAATTTGTGTTTCATTTGACATAAAATTTTTACTTTGTATTTTTAAATGTTATTATATTATAACCCCCTTAATTGGCAAACATGTTGCAGAAATATATTTTCCAAACTTAGAGCTGTATGTTGTATACCCATTGCATGTGTCCTGCTCTTTATTCACTAGCTTGTTCTTTTAGTAAATTCCAAATAGTTTTAAAACATGCTTTTGATATCAGCGCTTGGCAAGGGAAAGATGTTATATGTCAAAAAGGTCATGGACTGAGGGATGAGACAGAAATAGGTGGATAATTATGCTAAGTTTTTCTTACATGTGAAAGCTAGTAAAAATAAAAGGCATGAAAATAATAGGCATTACTAGGGACAGGGAAGAAAAAGCGCAAAGTGGGAAAGGGAATATGAGCAACAGTGGACGAGAGATGATCAAAATGAATTGGACATTGTAAGTGGATATTTTCTTTGTCCTGCCTGGTCCTGCAGCCACTTGTAAAATAATGACTTGGAGGCTTAATATTAATTGTAATTGTTTGGCTTGTGGCTCGGGCTTATTTTTGACTACCTCGTGCATTTAAATTAAGCCATTTCTATTAATCCAAGTATTGCTGCATGGCCATGGCATTGCCAGTCCCTTGGCACATTTTTCCTTGGACAGCTGGATGCCATCTCTTTGACTACTCCTTCTTTTACTCTGATCCCTTTATGGATTTTCCATCTAGCTATATTCTGCCCTGCCATAGGCCAAAGAAACTTTATTCATCTGCCAATAAAAGCAGCTCTTATTTACAGCATACATCAGGGCATCCTACATCATCTCCATTTCCATCTAATAAAAGGAAGGTTTTAACTTTAACATTGTAAAATTACATATAACAAAACAGGTATCAGGCAAGAATTACAGTTATAATATTAAATCTATTTGCTTTGGGCAAATTAAATAAAACATTTTTATATCATCTATCCTATCTTTGTGAGTCTAAAGCTTTATGTCTAATTTATCTCTTATCATAACTAAGGAAAACTATCATTATAACTATCTAGTCTTCAACTCAATCAAAGACCCCAGAAAAAACATTACCTAAGTAAATCGGAAGTACTTTGTAAACAACTTACAAAACTCTAGAAATGATTGAGATATCTGGTTGCATGGACAGTCACCCAAAGTTCTTCTGTAACATTAGGACATCCATCTTCAGTGCAGTAGGAACCCTGACAAACTGATCCACCTTGTTTTGTCAAGTTCAACAGTCATTTTTCAGCGTGTCCTGCTTGTCTATATTATTTAGCATATTGTCAAGCTGTCCAGGCAACAACAGTTTTGTTTTTTGTCCTAAATGACTAGCCTTGCTACACTGAAATCAAACTCCATAAGGAGCTCCTTTGATACCCATCATCTCTGAAGTAAATAGGTTTCACTGTCAAAAAAAGTCTAATTTCTTAAAACATTTTAAATGCTATATTCTATATGTCTTGGAAGTGTTTGAAGATTATCTATCCATCTGAAATATATCTCTGTATATCTAGAAAACCTAATGTTTGACTATTATAGATGACTATTAATTTACAATTCTTAACTATGCATTACATTTTGAAAAGAACTCCATAGCACGTTAAACAAGAGTGGAAATATGTATAGAATATACCAAAATTGGCCTTACATTTATATCAATACACAAAAATTCTTTAAACAAGAATAGAAACATATATACAGTATAACAAAATTAACTGTAAATTTGTATCACTATGCCAAAATCCATGACAATGCAAAATATTTGAGATTAATAGTTGCCTCTTTATCCTGTTTCTATATTCTCCTAAACATAACACACATCTATAGCCCGGCTATAGGCCAAAGCAGCTTTATTCCTCAACCACTAAAAGCAATACATATTCACAGCATACAGAAGGATTTCCCACATTAGTACACATATAAATAATTGTCACAATAGGATCCATACCTTTGTGCAATTGGCACATGCCAGTAAAAATTATTAAAAATGATAAGTTATGAGGGATGCTCTCTCAGCCTGGACACATGGGGGAGGGTTTTGGCCTTGTCCAGGATGATATGACAGAATTTGAAAATCCCCCATGGAAGGCCTTACTCTCCTGGTGAGAAGAGGGGGATGAAGTGGGGAGTTGGGAGGATTGGGGGATGGGGGAGGAGGGGAGGGAGAGGGAGCTTGGAGTAGCATGTGTAAAAAGTTAAATAAAATTATTATAATAAAAATGATAATTGTTCATTAAATAAACAATAATAATTTTGAATATGTTAGAACTGCTTCATTATATTTATTTTTATTATGTATGTTTGAGTGGGTATATGCATAGCATGGTGTACATGTAGTGATCAGGAGTTGATTCTCTTTCAATAATATGGAATCTGGCATCCAATTAAGGTCATTAGCCTTGGCAGCAAGTACCTTTACCCACTGAGTCATCTTGCGAGCCCTGCGTGTATCTTTAATGTATGTTGGTTCTTTACCACTTGTCCGTTGTTAAAGAAAAATAAAGAAATATAAATTGTGTGTTCAAACAACAAGTTTCAATTTTGGAAGTCGGGGTATGTATTGAAGCTCTGAGGCTTTCTTTTGAAAGATGTTCTAACATGACTCATCTCTTATCAAATATACCATATTCTTAAATAGCAGAGCATAAAATAAGCACCCCATTTTCCCAGGTGTGCTCCATTCCTGCTTCCATAGTCTCAGCCTATTGTTAACAAAATATTACTGAATAATTATTGGTTGATGACTTTGAAGATGTCACATAGGCTGTCCTATATCAGCCACCTCTTCTTAATACCACTGATGCATGCCTAGTTGACAAATGTTGGTTGAGTATTCTAGTAGCAGAAAATATTCTAAATGATTCTGTGATTTTTCGTGATAATTCTTTAGCATGTTTAAATGTTTTATATCTTTTTATCCTTTAGACAGAGCCGGAAATTAAGGGAAAATTCAAATTCTGGTGTTAACATTTTAGTCACCAAAAATACCTAAATACCCAAATTAGCTGTAATTATTGTGATTTTATTTGAGCATTTCTATTCCTCAAACTGAAATAGTAAATTGGAGTGAAATTAGCATAGAAAATGAGAGTATCTTAACACAGCTTCAATCAGGAAAAAATTGATCAGTTTAACTTACAGAGACAATTAATGCATTATGCTCTTAACAAAGAGAAACGGGTGTATCTTGTTATGTTAGGTTTGAAAAACAGAAGTTATCAAAGAGGTGAGACACTGCAGAGATATAATAATGAGAACAGATGAGCCTAATAGATAAATAATCAGTAATAATATAAGGCTATCTGTGAATGGATACTAAGAAAATAGATGACATGTGAACACCTGGAGTAGGCATAATCTTTAACCCCAACAAGGAGACAATCTTACGGCTGGGCATGTACTCACACATATATGTGTATCAACTGCAACTGTGGGAGGGCCTACACAGGAAGGAGAATAAAGGAGCTGTCGAGTGCATACAACATGAACTCACCACAAATGTCTAAGAGAATCGATCTCTAAACAGTCTACTCAATAGATTATCAGTAATTCTTCTCGTCCTAGTGGAATCTCTCCCTAGATCAATCACATCCACTGTCAATAGAATGCTGTCCTTCAGCATTTACTATACCAGCTACCAGGCTTTCTTCTTTGCAGCCATGTCTGACTTAGTCTAAAGCATAGAAATCTTACCTTTAACTTTCTCAAAAATAAAAACATACATGCACACTCATACTATTAATAGTTACACAGAAAAATGCATGCATATTGTATATATGATGCTTAGTGTATTTTCCTGTGTGGATGAGGAGGAGGTAAGACATTCCAGGGATTTAAAACCAAATTTTCATAACTTTGAGCTCAAAGGTACCTGATGGCCTTGATGCTTATAACAACAGATAACTATTCCCAAACTAAATCCTGAATGGTGCTAGGGGCACAAATTGTAGCCTTATTCAGATCTGCATGGTGTATGTGGAGCGATTAATTGTATTAACAATAAAAGAAAAGCAGACAAGAAGCTAGGAGCCTGTGCTTGGGATAAGGGGAGTTGGCTGAAATGCTGAGCAATCCTTCCAGGTTATTTGTCAAAGAGGCATTAGAATTTAACTTTTGGAAAGAGCATTTCAAGTAGTACATCAGCAGAAAAACAGATTGCAATAAAATTGTTTTTAAATTCCTTTCTCAGTTCCTTTCAGGCCCATCCTTATTTCCCTAGTCACCAAAATCTGTCTTTCACTTTTTTTTAAAACCACCAAGTCCAGTTTTTGCTACTCATATGCTCATGGATGTGTTGCCTTATACTGCAGCATGAACAAACTATAAAGGGTAACGGTTCCTTTTCTCGAGGTGTGGTATTGAGACAGGGTGTCACTATGTAGCTTTTGCTGTGTTGGAACTCACTATGTAGACCAGGCAGGTCTTGAACTCAGAGATCTACCTTTCTCTGCCTTCTAATGATAAAACTAAATATGTGGTCCACCACATCAAGCTAAGGGTTACATTCTTAGACAAAACTGACTCTCCCTCTTCCAACAGTTATCAATTGCTAATTGCTCCTTAACTATAGATGGCTCTCAATGCTAGTTATCATCTCCAAGCTTGAATATTGTATGACTTGAATTTGTGTAGGTCTTGTACATATTGTCACAACCACTTTTAGTGCATGTGTACAGGTGCCCCACTATGTCTGAACACACAGTTCCTTTGTAGTCATCTACTGCCTCTGGCTCTTCCACTCTTTTTTTCATTTCTCCAGAAATGTCCCATGAGCTTTGGGAGGAGGGTATGTTCTACAGATGTACATTTAGGTCTGAGTGTTCTGCAGTTTCTTATTCTCAGCACCTTGACCCTTTATAATTCTGTGTTAATCACCATCTATCGAAGTAAGATAATTCCATGATGAGGGTTGAGATATGGACTAATCTAAGGATATAAGAATAACACATTAATAAGTCTGTTCAATAAAATACCAATTTGGTGAAAGAATAGTACACAGTATTCTCAAACTGATTGAAATAAAATAAATGTTAGTACACTTTATTCTAAAAAGATGGCTGAATTTTATTTTACACAAACTGAATCTCAATGAAGTTGAAAAACAAAACAAATCAATTGCAAGGAGAAGACCAAAGGCTCAGTTGGCTAGCATTGTTTTCTACTCTATCTGCTAAAACGTGCTGAGGACAAGAGACTTTTAAAAATGTTTAATTAGCTAACAAAGAATAAGGCTTCATTATGGCATTTTAACCAGAATTTGTTTTTATTATTTCTTTCCTGTCCTTATTCCTTCACTTTTGCCTGCCTACTCTATGTATCCTTATTTTCCCTCTTATGTAAAACTGGGGTACTTTAAGTCTCCTGCTTTCTCTATACCTCTGTGCCTCTCAGTCTCCTATTTAGTTTCATAATCTATACCCACTCTAACAACCAAAATCCTTTGTTTACACATTGAAAGTATTTATATAAGAGAACATGAAATTTGTCTTTAAAGATTGGGTCACTTCACTACATACAATTCTTTCCAGTTCCACCCATAATCCTTCAAACTTCATTTGTCTTAACATATGAGGAAAATTTCATTGTGTGTTGTGCCATATATACATGTTCCAATTTCTAAATCACAACAAAAGAATAAAGGGGATCAATGGTGATGCTTTAACTACTGGAATATATATTTGTTATTATATAATACTCCTGTAAATAAATACTATGTTGTGTGAAATATCAGAAATTAGAACATAAAATTGAAGTTGAGCCTCCTGTTGGACTCTTGTTCTTTCCTGCATCCTATCAAAGATATATACACACACACATTCATATTTATTGATACACCTTTCACAATAACAAGATCATAGACCAAGTCTAGATGTCCATCAACAGAAGAACAGATCATGTAAATGTTTTATGGATGTGAAACTGAAGATTAACCAAAATATCTTAATCAGTCCACATTTAAATCAGAACTATTAGTATTAAAAGCCAAGGACCTAGAGGCAAGGAGTAAAGTAGACTCAGTTCTGTAATGGAAAGAACACAAAACTCTGCTTTCCCAAGGCACTATCCTAACATGATCGTCACTTATGTTTTCTAAAGAATCAGACTTGTATAATATACTAGCCTCTTAGTAATGTAACATTTTCTGAATTCCCAGAAAAATTAAACATTAAACATTAAAAATTAAACATTAAAAAGGAAGTATCACAAAATTCACCCAAGTAGTCACAAATGTTCTTCACTATACCTGAAAACTTTTAACATGTGTTTCTTTAAAAGTTAGTATAGCAAAATATTCAAGGTACATTTTTAATAAATGGACTGTTTATGACTTGAGAACTAGTAAGATATTGAACTCATTATCATGACAACACTGTGTCGCCATGTATCATCAATTCTAGGTGGAAATTCTAGCTTCTGAGTGACACTTGGCACCTTTTGTATCTGTACTCTGGTTTACAGGCACAAAGATGACTTCTAGAAATATTAAATATCCCACTGGAAAGGTATTTCTCTCAAGAAATGTCTTCTTGCTTAAGATTCATGCTAGAGGAAAATAAATCAATCTCCTAATGTGCCAAATTATGGTTTAATTTTTTTGCCAACAGAAGACTGTTGTGGGGCAGGAGAAATGGTACAGCAATTCAAAGCTCTTGTTGCTATTCCAGAGGACACTTGTTTGTTTCCCCACTCTGCTGGTAGGGCAGTTCACAACTGTCTGTAACTGCAGTTTCAGGGGATCCGATTCCCTCATTTGGCCTTGATAGGCACCTCTCCACAAAGGCATACTTACATACAAACACACACATAAACATAAACTATATGTATGTATGTATGTATATGCATATATAAGAATATAGAATATAAGAATATATTTATATACATATATATATGAATATTTATCTGCAGGATGGGGAGATTGCTCATTAATTAAAGCCTTTGCCACAAAATCATGAGGACCAGAGTTAAGAGCCCTAGAAATCACATAAAATCTTGTCAGATATGTAATCCTGTAATGCTTTTGGAATTTGGAAGACAAAAAAATGAGCTTTGGAACAAGATGGCTAGACTAACCAGAATTGAGGAGCTCTGGGAGAAATGCTGCCTCAATTAAAATAAAGTGAAGAACCATCAAGGAAGACACTTAGCATTATAAATGGGCCTCCACATGCTTACATGCACCTGCACTCACATATGCGTCCACACAATCAGAGAACACATACACACATATACACACAAACACACAATATGAAAATATAAATCTAGTTAATGTTGCTTACATTTCTGTTTTTGCTTTTGACCAGATACAGCTTCAGTGTTACAAATTACATAGATTGAAGGGGAATGTTCTTCTGTGTGTATGTTTGTCTTATTGGTTTATGAATAAAGCACTGCTGGCTAATAGGGAAGCAAGATAGCTGGAACAAGGAGTTAACGAGGAGTCTAGGAAATGTAGTAAAGAGAAGTCTCCATGTGATCCAGGCAGGATCGGTATGTAAGCAGGGACAAGCAGGAAATCCCTTCACTTTTCTTCTCTTCTCTTCTTCTCTCTTCACTTCTCTGTGGAGACATGGAACAGATATTATATAGGCCCAACAGACACAATGTGGAGCGCAATGGTGTAAGAGGCCTAGACCTTTTCTCCAATAAGATAAGGCCACAAAGAAATACATAGATTAGTAGCCATGAGTTAATAGTTAAGACTGAGCTAGCAAATAAGAAACCTTAGCCAAGAGGCCAACATCTTTATACTAATAAAATATCCATGTGTTTAATTAGGGCAGAGAAGGGCGGCAGGACCTAGCCGGGTAAGAAATATTCATGTTACAATTGAGTGTCACATTTTCATCCCTGACTCATTTGCCATGTGTGTTTTAATCAGTGGGTACCCATGAAAACCAAGGGTATACGTACTTTTATTTCTCCTCAACACAGAGAAATCCTGTTGTTCTTGTATCCTAGATGACTAGATATTTGAAAAACACATGCCAATTGTCATGCTGGAATCACACAAAGATTCAGTGCCTAGTTTATGTCAACAGTACAATTATTATATTAGCTAAATTTACTTGTGTCATTTTAACTCATAAAAAGATGGATAAAATGAGATTAAAGAATTTTCTGGATAAATATCACCTACCAAAATTAAATCAAGAGCAGTTAAGCAATTTAAATAGAACTATAACACCTAAGGATATAGAAGCAGTCATCAAAAGTCTCCCAACCAAAATAATCCCAGGGCCAGTTGGCTTCAGTGCAGAATATTACCAGAAATTCAAATAAAAGCTTATACCAATTCTCCTCAAAATATTCCATGCAAAAGAAGCACAAGGGCCTTTGCCAAATGCAATTTACGAGACTTCAATAACATTGATGCCCAAGCCACATAAAGACACAACTAAGAAAGAGAACTTCAGACCAATATCCCTCATGATGCAAAAATATTCAATAAAATACTGGAAAACAGGATCCAAGAACACATTAGAAAAGTCATCCACCATGATCAAGTAGGTTTCATTCAAGGGATGCAGGGATGGTTCAACATATGAAAATCCATCAATGTAATCCGTCATATAAACAAACTGAGAAACAAAAATCACATGATCATCCAACTAGATGCTGAAAAAGTCTTTGACAAAATCCAACACCCATTCATGATAAAGGTCTTGGAGAGATCTGGGATAACAGGAACATACTTAAACATAATAAAAGCTATATAAAGCAAACCAACTGCCAACAACAAACTGAATGGAGAGAAACTCAAGGCAATTCCTCTAAAATAAGAAACAAGAAAAGGCTGTCTCATCTCCCTAAGCATCTTCAATATTATCCTTGAAGTTCTAGCTAGAGCAAAAGGAGATCAAGGGGTTACAAATTGGAAAGGAAGAGGTGAAATTTTCACTATTTGCAGATGATATGACAGTTTATGTAAGTGACCTGAAAAACTCTACCAGGGAACTCTTGTAGCTGATAAACACCTTCAGCAAAGATACAAGATTAGCTCAAGAAAATCAGTAGCCCTACTATATAAAATGATAAAAGGGCTGAGAAAGAAATCCAAGAAACATCACCCTTTACAATTGCCACAAACAACATAAATTACCTTGGGGTAACACTAACTAAACAAATGAAAGACCTGTATAGTAAGAATTTTGAATCTTTATAGAAAGAAATTAAAGAAGACACCAGAAAATGGAAACCCATGCTCATGGATAAGTAGGATCAATGTAGTAAAAATGGCAATCTACAGTATTGTATTCTACAGACTCACTGTAATCCCTTTCAAAATCCCAGTGCAAAACTTCACAGAGCTTGAAAGAACAATTCTCTACTTTATATGGAAAAACAAAAGACCCAGGATAGCCAAAACAACCCTGCTCAAGAAAACATCGTCTGGAGGCATCACCATTCCTGACTTCAATCTCTATTATAGAGCTATAGTCCTGAAAACAACTTGGTATTGGCACAAGAATGAACAGGTAGACCAATGGAATCATATTGAATACCCTAAGATTAATCCACAAACCTATGAACCCCTGATTTTAGATAAAGAAGCCAAAATTATACTACGGAAAACCGATAGCATCTTCAACAAATGGTGCTGGCATAGCTGGATATTGGCATGTAGAAGACAGCAGATAAATCCATGTCTATCGCCAAGAACAAAACTTAAGTCCAAATGGATCAAAGACCTCAATGTAAATTCAGCCACACTGAATCTGTTAGAAGAGAAAGTGGGAGCTACTGTTGAATAAATTGGTATAGGAGACTTCTTACTGAAAAAAAACACCAGTAGCACAAACACTGATATTGACAATAAATGGGACCTCCTGAAACTGAGAAGCTTCTGTAAGGCAAAGAAGACAGTCAGCAAGACAAAAAGGCAATGCACAGACTGGGAAAAGATATTCACTAACCCCATATCTTTCAGAGGGATGATCTCCAAAATTTACAAAGAACTCAAGAAGCAAGTCTCCAAAACACCAAAGGATCCTATTTAAAAGTGGGGGTTTGAATGAACCAAATAGAAAATTCTCAATAGAGGAGTATAAAATGGCTGAGAGATACTGAAGAAAGTGCTCAACATCCTTAGCCATTAGGGAAACACAAATCAAAACAACTCTGAGATACCATCTTATTTCTGTCAGAATGGCTAAAATAAAAAACACCAATGACAGTTTATTCTGGAGAGCATGTGGAGAAAGGGGAACACTCCTATACTGCTGGTGGGAGTGCTGACTTGTACAACCACTTCGGAAATCAGTATGGAGATTCCTCAGGAAAATGGGACTCAGTGTACCCCAAGATCCAGCAATTCCAGTCCTAGGCATATACTCCAAAAATGCCCATTCATACAACAAGGATGTCCATTCCACTATGTTCATAACAGCATTATTTATAATAGCTAGATTCTGGGAGCAACCTAGATGCCCCACAACTAAAAAGTGGATAGAGAAAATGTGGTACATTTGCACAATGCAGTATTACTCAGCAGAAAAAAATGGAATTTTGAAATTTGCAAATCCTGAGTGAAGTTACCCAGTCACAAAAAGTCAAACATGGTATGTACTCACTCAAATATGGATTTTAGACATGGATCAGGGGAATGTTAGCCTAAAATCCCAGTGCCTGTGAGTCTGGGAAACAGGGAGGTTCCCAAAAGATATGCATGATATCCCAGAGAAGCAGAATGTGGCAAGATCTCCTGAGAAGATTGGGAACATGGCGGGAGGGGAGAGGGAACTTGGAAAAAGAGACGCTGAGAAGAAGAGGTGAGAAGAAGACATGGGAGAGCAGGAAGTTTGAGTCGGGTAAGAATATAGCAGAGCAGGATGTGAGATACCATAGTAGATGGAGTCATTGTAGGTTTGAAGAGAGAGCTGACACTAGTGAGATTTCCAGAGATCTACAAGGATAACAGTAACTGGCAAACTAAGTAATAGTGGAGAGACTACCTTAATAGCCCCTCTCTGATGATAAGATTGATGACTACCTTATATGCCATCCTATAACCTTCATCCAGTGACTGACGCAAGCAGAGGCAGATACCCACAGCTAAACACTGAACTGAACTCCTGGAACTCAGTGACAGAGATGGAACAGTGATAAGCAAAGTAGTCAAGACCATGCTGATGAAACCCACAAAGACAGCTGACCAGACATGGGGGAGATCTTGAACTCCATACTGATGGCTGAGAGGCCAGCAGGGTACTGATCCACACTCCCTGAATGTACTGTCAATGAGGCCTCAGTAATCTCTGGCACTGTGGGTAGTAGATCAATGTTTACCTTGGCGTATGAATGAACTTTGGGAGTCTACTCCACATGGAGGGATGCTCTCTCAGCCTGGACACACGACGAATATCCTAGGCCCTACCCTGAATGAAATGACAGACTCTGGAGATCTCCCATGGAGGGCCTCACCCTCCATGGGGAATGGTGTGGGGGACTGGGAGGGCTGGTGGAGGGATAAGGGAGGAGGGGTGGGAGAGGGAGCAGGATTGACATGTGAAGCATGCATGTTTCTAATTTAAATAAAAACATATAATGAGAAAATAAACCGTTTTCCTCTGTGTGACATTATATAAGTCATAGAGAGTATAAGTGTATGAAATGTGGATATTTGATGTACATTAAATTAAAATTTAAGAAATTAAAAAAATAACTTGCTACCTAAAATGAGACAGAGCATAGTTTAGTTTTAAATGTCAGTTATAAAATTCCCTTGAAAATTAAAAGCAAGAAATAAGACTGACTTAGCTAATTAACTTCCGTATCTTTTGACACAAACACTATAAGCAAGTGTTATTATTCAGTTCACCTATTATTATCATGCAAGTGTCATTTGTGAAGTTAACTGACAAAATGAAGAGCAATGTGACTGCCTCAGAGACCTTAACAAGACCATTTAATTACTTACTGAGAATTAGAACATTTAAAAAGTTAATTTTATAATACAGTTGCAAATATGGATTTCTAGATACTTTTCAGAATTTCAGGCCAATAATTAAATGTTCTTACAATGAAACATTATTTATGTTCTATTTGTTAGTTAAGCAAGCAAGGCCATACTCTCAGTACTTGACATAGAAATCAAAATGTTACAGAGCATCAAGAAATGGATTGTCACATTTTAATCAAATTAAACCTAGATAAATTAGTCAGTGCTTTTCATGAATTATCTTTCCTAACTTTTGGAGTAGCTGAGTTTTACAGAAATAATGGAGGATACTTACATATTGAAATGTATTTTTGATATTTGTGGGCTCTGTTGTACATTGTACCTTAAGATACATTAATTTTAAGAACTGCTATTTCTTTTTTCTCCTTTTTATTTAAATTAGAAACAATCTTATTTTATATATCAATCCCAGTTCCCCCTTTCTCACATTCTTCCATGCCCCCCATTGGACCCCACCCCATTCCTTTTCTGCTTCATAGAAAGGGTGAGGCATTCTATGGAAGGTCATCAAAGTCTGTCCCTTCATTTGGGACAGGGCCTAAGCCCTCCTCCTTTTGTCTAGGCTGAGAGAGTATCCCTCTATGGGGAATGGGCTCCCAACTAGGAGTCCAACACAAGGTATAAATGCTGTTGCATGACCAGGGGTCCCATAGACTGCCCAAGCCACCTAAATGACCCACGTTCAGGAGTCCTGGTTCCGTCCTATACTGGTTTCCAAGCTGTCACTTTGGGCTCCATGAGCTCCCCGTTGTACAGGTCCCCTGTTTCTGTGGGTTTCCCTAGCATGGTCTTGTCCCCTTTGTTCATCACTCCTCTCTCTCTACAACTGGATTCCAGGAATTCGGGTCAGTGCTTAGCTGCGGGTCTTTGCTTCTGTTTCCATCAATTACTGTATAAAGGCTCTAGGATGGCATATAAGGTAGCCATAAATCTCATTATAGGGGAAGGGCATTTAAGATAGCCTTTCCCCTATTGATTAGATTCTTAGTTGGGGTCATCCTAGCATATTTCTGGACATTTCCTAGTGCCATATTTCTCTTTACACCTATAATGGCTCCCTCTATTAAGGTATAACTTTTCTTACTCTCCTCTTTTCTTCCCCCAGCTCAGTTTTCCTGGTCCTGATGTATTCTTCCCCTATCCTCTTATCCCCTTTTCTTTCCCCAACTCCCTCACTCCATGCTCCCAGTTTGCTCAGAGGATCTTGTCTCTTTCCCCTTGTCCAGTGAACTATGTATGTCTCTCTTAGGGTTCTCATCATTTCCTAGCTTTCTTGGAGGTGTGGATTGTAGGCTGGTAATCCTTTACTCTATGTCTAATATCCATATATGAAGTAAGTACATACCATATTTGTCATTCTGTGACTGGTATACCTCACTCAGGATGGTGTCTTCCCGTTCCATTCGATTGCCTGCAAATTTCAAGATTTAATTCTTTTTTTTCCCTGCCGAGCAATACTCCATTGTGTAAATGTACCACATTTTCTCTATCCATTCTTTGGTTTTGAACTTCTTTACCTGGAAGGGTAAATTTACCTTACCAAAATAATTCACTAATTATTAGTCACAATCTTTGTTTAACCAACAAATGGAGACTTTAAATTTTGGTATCCAACCTTTTCTAAGCTACCTCACTGACAATGAAAATGATTGCCTAAGTGCTAAATACATAAAGTGTCAAATCTGTGTGTCACTGTGACCATGTGTTCATTCCTTGAAGGCCTCAGGCAATACATGATGTTTCTCATATTGAAATGCATACTCTTTGTTCTGACCTTTTCAGTGTAGCCATGATTTATGCTTAGATTTACTCACACTTAAAATACAATTTAGCATGCAGTAAATTGACTTGTATGTGATGTAGATTTTTTAGTTTTATACCAGTATAGAGTTTGTAACTATGGTAAACTCCAAATTCAGAATAATTCTAAAACTGCTAAATTTG
This sequence comes from Mesocricetus auratus, assembly GCF_017639785.1. Taxonomy (NCBI): domain Eukaryota; kingdom Metazoa; phylum Chordata; class Mammalia; order Rodentia; family Cricetidae; genus Mesocricetus; species Mesocricetus auratus. The sequence goes on from NW_024429192.1 coordinate 44,812,368, forward strand.
CCTTGCTTTCCTAGTTACTCCCTTCTGCACATTTAGTCAGTGCAGTCACATGACAAGCTATTCTCTGTTATTGTAACTTTGCTTTCTCTGATATAATATATATATGTAATGTTAAAATAATTCTTAAATGGCAAGCAAATAAAATCAAATGTTACATGTTTTTTAAAGATAGACTTCTATGTAATACTCTGTTTTTAATTGCATTGATACTGTAACTTGTTTTACAAATTTGTTACTTTTCAATACTATTTCATTAGGGATTTATTAGGGTTTAATAAATCCAGTTACTGAAAACCATTTGCAAAGTTTTCTGTTTTACCACTTACCAATGAAACTAAAATAAATATTAATGTCCAATAATCTGCCAATCAGGAAGCTTTGCTTGCAGTTAGGTGTTTTCAAGGAAAGCAAAAATAGTTAAATAATGGTTTCCAGAACCCTTTTCACGCCAGGGTGACTGTGGTCAGAATCAACCAAGTCTGGGATGACCCAAGAGGAAAAACATGAAAGTGTAACACATAGAGACTGGAGGGGAGGGTTTGAAGGTAGAAGGAAGGTAAGAAACAAACTATGAATATTATATAGTCAATCATAGCATCACAAACAATGAACAGCAACAATCTCCAGACTGAAAGCCAATACCTACTGTTACTAGCACACACTGTCTAAATTAAAAAGTATGTAGAAAAAGTGTATGAGATAGCCAAAGAATTAGGAAAATATAAACCATCCCCTAAGAAAAAAATGCAGTCCTCAGAAATAAACAATCCTTCCTGCAAGAACAACCATGTGCCAGCTCCCTCTCACCTCCCCACATGCTCCCAATCTGCTCAGGAGATCTTACCTGATTCCCCTTATCTGGGATACCATGGATATCTCTCTTAGGATCCTCCCTGTTTCCCAGATTCTCTGGCAGTGGGATTGCAGGCTAGCACTCCCCGGATCCATGTATAAAATACATATATGAGTGAGTACACAACATGTTTGTCTTATGTGACTGGGTTACCTCACTCAGGATGGTTTCTTCTATTGCCGTCCATTTGTCTGCATATTTCAAGATTCCATTGGTTTTTTTTCCGCTGAGTAGTACTCCACTATGTGAATATACCACATTTTCTTTATCCACTCTTCAGTTGAGGGGGAGAAGAGGAGGGGAGAGGAGGACATGGGGGAGTAGGAACTTTGAGTTGGGGGAAGAATACAGGAGAGCAGGATGAGAGGAACCGTAGTGGAGGGAGTCACTATAAGTTTGAAGATAGAGCTGGCAGTAGTGAGATTTCCAGAGATCTACAAGGATGATACCAACTGGCAAACTAAGCAGCTACCTTAAATACTCTTCCCTGATAATGAGTTTGATGACTACCTTATATGCCATCCTAGAACCTTCATCTAGTGGATGATGGAAGCAGAGGCAGACACCCACACCTAAACACTGAACTGAACTGGAACCCAGTGACAGAAAGGGAGGAGTGATGAGCAAAGGGTTCAAGACCAGGCTGGTGATACCCATAGAGACAGCTGACCTGAACAAGGAGGCGCTCTTGGTCCCCAGACTGATGGCTGATTGGCCTGCATGTGACTAATCCAAACCCCATAAATTTGGGTGTCAGTGAGGAGGCCTAGGTAATCTATGAGGGCTTGGGTAGTAGATCAATATTCATCCCTGGCACACAAATGTACTTTGGGTGCCCATCCCACATGGAGGGATGCTCTCTCAGCCTGAACACATGGGAGAGGGCCTAGGCCCCACCCTGGATGAAATGACATACTCTGGAGATTACCCATAGAGGAACTTACCCTCCCTGGGGAGCAGAGTGGCGGTTGAGTGAGGGCTGGGGGGGGTTTTGGGGGTCGGAGGCAGAGTGGAGAGAGAGGGAGATGGGATTGATACGTGAAGCAAGCTTGTTTCTAATTTAAATAAAAAAGATAAAAAAGAACAACCATGTGCAGAACTTCATTGAAAACAAGACTCAAATGACAAATCGTTATGAGACACTATATTTTAAAAGCTAAGATGCAATGAAGGAATTGATAGACAATATCAATGAAAATGTAATTCATACAGAAAACTGAAGTTCTTTTTCTTTTTTTTAATTTCAAGCTTGCTTCACATGTCAATCCAAGGCCCCTATTCCTGCCCCCTTCCCACCAGCTCCCCCAGACTCCCACCCATCCCCACTCCATTCCCCAGGGAGGATGAGACCATTTGTCGGGGATCCCCAGAGTCTGCCATTTCATCCAGAGCAGGGCCCATGTCCTTCCCGGATAGATTAGATTGAGACAGCATCCCAAAGTCCATCTGTATGCCTGGGACAAACACCAATCCATCAGCCAAGGCCCCAAGATTGTTCAGGTCTCCTCACAGACACCCATCAGGGAGTCTGGATCAGTACCATGCTGGTCTCGAAAACTGAAATTTAACATTGAAAGTATAATAATTAAAACAGTTTCAAAATGGGGACCCTAACTGAGTAACAGAGATTATTTAATCTCAAACATTTTTATTCTTGAGTTCTCTCTTTCTCTGCCTCTCTGTGTCTGTGTCTGTCTCTGTCTGTTTGTCTGTCTGTCTGTCTGTCTCTCTCTCTCACACACACACACACACACACACATGAATGAAGAAAATGGAGCAACATTAAAATAACAGCACTTGTGTAATGAGAAGAACAATAGGAGGGTCAGTACAGTAAGAAGTAGAAAATGTATTCAAAGAAATAATGGTTGTTTAAAAACAATAAGTCACATACCCAGGGAGATATCAGCAAACCCCAAATATGATTACAAAGGCATCCTTATGGTGACATATCATACTAACAAAGACGAGAAGATAATCCACTTTTATGTAAATGATATCTTTAGAAAAGGCAAAACAGAAAAGAGAATGGTAGTTTAAGGTTGGAAGACCAGCATGTATGAAGATGGGGTGGCAGTTGGCTGGCATGGAGCTTCTTTTGGGTGGTAACAAATACTTCCAATACATTATGGTATCATGCATCTCTAAATATGTTGAATAGAATTGAACTGTGCATTTGCAATGGGTACAAAGCAATTACATTTATGTATAATTCTATGTATGAAAGTTGAGAAATCTCTGTTTTTAATCTTGAAATGATAAATTATAAATAAACAATATAGCCTGTTGCAGATTATTTACCATAGAAATAGACTGTGCTTCATCCATAAAATACAAAACAGCTCAACGGTTTTAAAGGAACACCATGCTGATTCACAGAAACAATAGACAGATGTAGTGATCATATAGATATTATTGGGTTTCACTAAATGCAGGAAAGCAGAATCAAAGGAATATGTTTCTTTATACTTTTATCACATTTTTATAACACAATTTATAAAAAGAAATTACAATAACCAGGAACTATGGTGGAGAGAAGGCTCAGTTCAAATGGATTCTATAAGGAGGTAATGCTGTTGACTATGGTACTGAATTAGTGACTATGACTTTGTCCAAACTCATTTGCCTTGCACTTAATTGGATGTCTATTTAAATTTCATATGTATGTTTGGAAGTTCCAGGATGAAATGCCATTGTGGCATGTGAATCTAACTCCACTATTAACAAATGTGGGGAAAGATTAGCTAATTTTCAAACCTGGTTTGACTTGAGAGTATAAAGTTAAAAATCAGAAGAACTGTATATAACACTCTGCACTGATTAACTATTTTTTCCATAGAGATTACCTTTTAAGAACTCTAAAGCTAATTTACATGTATACTTGGGGTTAAATAAATTATACATCAAAAATATACAGTAATAAATTATAGATTATAGGACCAATTTCTCATTGTCAAATAACCTTTCATGTATGATAAATATATCTGAGCTCACAAAAAGTTTAGTTACATGGGGTTTAATATTAAATAACAGTAATTCTTTCCATGACGTGTTAACATTTGGAGAAATTATCAACAGTGGAGAAAAAGCTAATTGCCCCAGAAGGTATGGCATAAAGTCTGAAATGAAAAATGAGACCTAAAACCTGTAGATACAGAACCAGCTGCAGAAGTACAAAACAAGTGGCACCTGATGCTTTTAACAGATCATCGATCATTAGTCACCTCCAAAGACTGCTGCTATGAGATGAGAGAGCGTCCCTCCGTCATCAGCGGTGGTGTGAGCACCCTAGAACAGAAGTCCACAGGGCTTATTGTTGGGATAGTGCACACTGTACTTGCAGGAGACAGGTTGGACGTTATGCCTTCACAGGTACACCAACTCATGATAGAGTTGCCTCCACGCTATGCTCCACTGCACACTGCATTAGGATATTGGGGGGGGGTTTGCTGGCCCGGGTTCTTTCTTTCCCAGACCCTCTTTAAACCAGGAGCGAAACATTAAGTGGTTTTACTCTTGCACATGTCAGGAGTTTCAGAAGCTGCAAGGACTAAGAGAAGTGGGCCGAAAGGACACGGTTCTGATGAACAGCAAGCTGTTCCTGCCTGTCATAGGTCACCCTTGAGTGAAGTGTATTGTTAATCAAGTGGCCACCTGCATGGGCCAGTGAGTCATCACTGAGTGCATACTTGTGGATGGAAACATCTTAATTTTATAAGTACTTATTGAAATTGTCAAAGGCATTTTCAGCCTCCTGTGAACTGGCACAGTTTCTTTCGAAGCTGAAGAGCAAAGCACACAGTTAATAACAGAAGAAAAGCAAAGCACTCTTAACAACCAATGCCCCGCATTCAAGGCACCATATTTCCATTCATCATTTCAGCCTAATTCTCCGGGAATTACAGAGCTCTTGTAAATGTCAAAAGCACCATTCACTGTCTTTGAGTAGAAATGTGCTCAGTTGAAGTTGTGTGCTTTGGTACGAAAATCAAAGATTTCTTCTGCTTTAGATTTTCCGTCAAAAAAATAGAAATATGTAGAAGAATGGTTTTCTTCCAAGGTCTTATTAATAAACTGTAAACTTCTTTGACCATGGTAAAATAAAATATGCCACAACACGTAAGTGAAAGGAGGGCACATTATTAGTGTAGTGAGCTACCCAGAACATTTTCAATTTACCAAGCAGAAATGAATTAAATGACCTGAACATTTACCACAGGTACTCCAGAACAGATGTTAACTATGTTGTAGGTTTAGGATTGGTTATTGCTATTCAAGGTCATGGAAACAGACATATGACTGTTAGAAAGACGTCACAGAAATGGACTTTTTAATTTGTAATTTTCAAAGTTGTTGAAAAATTAAAAGTAAAATCACCGCCACAAGTAGGTTTATATATAGCGGGATTTTGTTTAATGTTGCAACTGTGTATAAACATTACCAAAAGCAATTTCACTACTCTATGGCCACACAGGGAGATGCATAATACAGGCAAGGCCAGAGAAGGCTGTCACAGCTCCAAGAGTAAGAAGTGGTGGTTCTTGTTTTGTGCCAGAGTCGAAAGTGTTGCTTCTATTATAACAAGGTTGAAGTGGGGAAGCTTTCTTTGGAAATGAAAACACACCTAGCCCCAGAGAGGTTGAGAATCTCCATTGCCGTCAGCAGACAGCATTACACAATAAAGGCATATTAAATGAGCCCACAATTGTAACAAGAGGAAAGAATCCTGTGAGAAAATACCTAGCTTCACTGAACTACAACTATATCTGAAATCAGGGACTACATTACAAGGGGATGATATCTGTGTATCTGATGAATCAGTTCCTGTCCCTTACAGGGCCAGAATGTGCAACCATTTTTATCTTTCCAACGAAAGAATAAGAATAAAGGAATAAGAATAAAGCTTCTAAAGGGTTTGCCGGCACCTCGCAGAATTTTGTAAGTGAGTGTGAAAATAGGTCATGGGTCATAGTCAATCTTGCTACATACTGAAGATCCAAAATAGTTAAGATAACCCAGGGCAGAGTATCCTTACTCATCCTTCCAAAGTGTTCTTTCCATGTGTCTGCTGCACGTTTGTTACAAAAAGGTAACCTACATGTATTTGGGACACTTGCCTGATTGTCTGAAAAATAAAAACCCACCTGTCAGATGGTGCCCCAGATAATGTAAATATGAAAGCTGTTTCTGGATGAGCAGAGCCAGATGGGGGCAGGCAAATTTATAACTGAGCAAGAAGGAAAATTCACAGCCAATCTGGAGCATCTAAAAGATGGAATGGAATATCTCTTTTTATCGATATTTTCCAATGCTCACCCCTCTGCCCCACATGTGTCTTGTGTTTCTACATTTTCTGTTTCCACATTCTCTTATATTTTGCCACTTCTACTGACCCAAATAGAAATTTACGCATTGTTTTCTATGCTAACATTGAATTAGATAGCATGAAAAGATAGAGGCTTTGCCAAATAAAAGTTTACTTTGGAAATCTAGGTCTTTAAAGTAGTTCCATGCCCGTGATATTAAAAAGTTCCTAGATATCTAGATATGAAATCCTTAGCATATTGCCTTTATCCTCCCAGTTCCAAGATGCCCACTGTCCCTCAGGGCAGCATACCCACAGAACACAAAAGAGAAACAGCTCAATAAGTCTTAAGGCTTTCATCAAAGTGGGAATCTATTTGTGTGCTTTGGTTATGACTGGTTTGCAAGGTCATTGTAAGAGCTGGGACAACATAATTGGCATTCTCCCTAGTAACAAGGACTAGTTTGGATATACGCTACATTTAGTGGGGTTATGAATTAATGCTTTCTTCTCTCTGAGTTGGAATCTGTAGCTAGATTGAAATTTGACTTGTTTTATTTGTGATTTATTATACAATCTTTTAAAACAATGCACTCTAATACATTTTAATGGTGATTTTCAGAGTTTAGTGTACACTGTCAGTGCTTAGACTGCTTTTCTAAATAGAACATATAAAACTTTGCAATCCACTGTCTGTGTTGCCATCCAGGTGTAGGATAGGGAGTCTAACCTTCACAGCTAATACTTCTTAGGTGATGTATGGTCACAGAGCCATGTGATAAAGGACGTAGTGGTTGGAATGTTTCAGGGATGTTTTGTGAAGTATAGCTACCATCTCAGAGGTTGGCTTGAGTGAACACACTTTCTGAATTTACACAAGTTATTACACATTGCTCTCTGTTTTAAAAGAGTGTTTAGAAGCCCAAATGACATTTTTTGAAAAAGAGGTTAATAATACCTAGTTACTGAATATTACACAGAATCAATGTTTATACTCAGTGTGAACCTTTGCAAACAATGCAGTGAGCACAAAGCAGCTCTGCTGACCCTTGACCACATCACATGCCCCCCTGAAGACCTTTGCTCAGACAAGACTATCATGAGCAATTTGATATAAATCCTACCAAACTTTTAAAATGCAACTATATACATGAATGTTTTATGTATATATATATGTGCTTAAAATGTACCACATATAGTTAAAATTAAATACTATGCTGTATGCATTTTTCATAAGCTTTATTTTGTCTACTTAATATATTAGAATTTTTCCTGAAAACAACTTTTAGGAGTTGCAAATGCAGGCATTTAAAGTAACAACACTCAGTAACCTGTTGAAATTAGTTGCCTTACTCTCAGAATGCACATGACAAAAATTACAGAACAAACCCTGTGGAAGCATCCTTAGTTCCAATGGAAAATCTAAGTAAATTTAGTAGTTATATTTATGTTTGCTTTGCTCCATCTTTTCTCCTTTTAGGTGACTCTGACAAAAACTTAATTCATTCAGTTTTCCAAAGATCATATGTATGTCTCAATTAGAAAATGCTTTAAAATAACATAAAATTTATTTTGTTTATAAAAGTGATATATGTCCACAACAAAATATTGGAAACTTGGAAATAATGCTGAGATATATCCATAGTCAATGGCTGACATTGTAATGTTCTTGGAACTTGATAACATGAATGTATATGGAAATGTGTATGAATTTGTACTTTCCATCATGTTTCAATATAATAAATTCCAGTTTCTTCATTTGACAGATCAGCATGAGACGATATGAGACATTCTTCAAGAATATTGGAAACATCACTTTTAATATTTATGTAATATTCCATCATTAAAAACTCTAGCTTAACTCCCTTTCTTATGTATTCACCATTTATTTTAAAAATAATTTCTATAGATATAAAAAAGGCTTTGACAAAATCCAACATGCCTTTGTGAACTAAAGGAATTGGAGCAGACATATCTCTATATAATGAAAGCTACATGTGACAAACCCACAGCTAGCATCATTTCATTCTCCTTTTCAATCTAGGACTTGAAACATTATTTAGAGCAATAAGATGAGGAAAATAAAGGAATAAAAATAGGAAAATAACTCAAATTACTCTTATTTGCATAAGATACCATATTATACATAAAAGATCACAAATATTCAGTAGGTAATTTCTATTTAATACTAACTCCTTTGACAAATTGGCAGGATAAAGATATACTTCCAAAACTGAGTTGACTTCCTATACATCTATGACAACCATACTCCATTCACAATATCTTTAAAGAAAATAAAATTTCAAGGAGTAACCTATCAAAGGAGGTGAAATAACTTGTTGATGAAAACTTTAAATCTATGGGAAAAAAGGATTGAGAAAAATACTATAACATGTAAAGAGCATGCATGCTATTGTATTGGTAAAAATAGTATTTCTAAAGTGATCATTTTTCCAAAGTTCATTTATAGATTCAGTAAAATTGCAATCAAAGTTTGCAAAACATTTTTCATAGAAATAGAAAAAAACTTTCTAAAACTCAATCAGAAGCACAGAATACCTTCAATGGCAAAAGCAACCCTGATCAAAACAAAACAAAACAAACAAACAAACAAACACAAACAATGGAGGGATTACCATTTCAGATTTCAAGCTATAGTACAAATCTGTAATAATTAAGACAGCATTGTGCTGGCACAGAAAGGAAAAGTTACACAAAAGCAAGAGTACATGTAAATATCCACAGGTACTGTATATATGACAAACATGCCAAAAAACATCTATGAGGGAAAAGACTGCATCTTCAACAAATGTTGAGAGAAAAACTGAATGGTTGTATGTAGAATACAGTTGGACCCATGTCTATCACCCAATATAAGACTCCAAATGGATCAAAGACATCAATGACAGCCCCAAAGCAACGAAAATTCTAGAAAAAAAAACATTGAAAGCGCTGTACCAGATATAGGTTCAGGAAGAAGGTCAACATTTGATAAATGGGACTTCATAAAATCGATTCAGCAAAAGAAACAGCAGATCAAGTAAAGAAGACCCCCAAAGAGAATGAGAAAACCATTGGTAACAATATAACAGACAAGGGTTAATATACATAATATGTAAACACTCTAAAACCAAATAATAAAGTAAACAAATTATCCACTTAAAATGGAGTACTGATCTGTTAAGAGAGTTTTCAAAAGAAGAAATAAAAAAATGTAACTCTTAAATATCCTTACCCACTAGGGAATTAGGAATTTCTTGTATTTTTCACAGTTTCCATCCAAAGAGGTATATGTGCTATCTTGTTATATTTTTATTTGCATTTCTTTGTTTATTAATAATGATGTATATCTTTTCATACAACCTCTGTTGGCTGTATTTTCCCTTAGAAAATTTTCTATTCCAGTCATTTTCAAGTTGAAATAGTATTGCCTGTTCTCCTTCACTTCTCTCCTCTGTTTTATTATTTATTTGGTTCTTGTTTCATTTTGGGACTACATTATACATTTTCATATTAATGACCTTAAGATATATAATTTGAAAATGCTTTGTCCCACTCTTTAGACTACCTTTCTATTTTAGAATTTCCATTGATTTGCAGATGTTCAGTTCAATGTACTCTTATTTTTGCTTTATTGGCAATGCTTTTGCATCATTTCCAAAATAATTGCTGAAACATACATCAATATTTTCATCTAGGGATTTTGTGGTTTCAAATCTTATAATAAAGCCCTGGTTGTTATTTATTTATTATTTTTATACAGTGTAAGAAAAAAGTCAAATTGTATTCTACACCATTTATCGCAAATAGAATGACCTTGTCATTTTGTGTTCTTGCCAATTGTGATGGTTAGGTTTATGCCAACTTAACACAAAATAGGCTTATATGAAAGCAGCAAATCTCAATTAAGAAAATGCCTCTATTAAATCTAGCTTTAAAGCATTTTATTAATTAGTGGTTAATGAGGGAGGGCCCAGTCTATTGTGGGTAATACTATCCCTAGGCTGGTGGTCCTGGGTTCTATAAAAAAGCAGACTGAGCACCGTATGAGGAGCAAGCTAATAAGCAGCATCCCTCCACGGTCTCTGCATCAGATCCCGCCTCTAGGTTCCAGGTCTGCTTGACATCCTGTCTTCTCTTCTCCCCTCCTCTCTCTCCTACTCTCCTCTCCTTTCCCAATCTCTTTTCTCTCCTTCAATTTCCTCTTCTCCCATCCTTTCTTCTTACTTTCTTGTTTTACCTTCCCCATTTCCAACTTCTCTCCTCTTGCCCATCATGTCCTCTCCCGTCCTCTCTTTTCTCATCTTTCCTCTCCTCTTCTCCTCTCCCTTCATTTTCCTTCATCTCTTCCCCTTCCTTCCAGTTTCCTCTTCCTCTTCTCTCCTCCTCTCCCATCCCCTCCCCTCTCTCTCCTCCCCTCTTTCTCCTCTGCTCTCCTCTCTTCTCCCCTTGTCTCATTTTCTGTCCTCAAGGCTCCTTCATCTCCTTTCACTTCTCCTTTCTTCTATATCCTGTTTTACTTAACCTATTATTGAACACAGGGAGCATGAGACCTTGTCATGTTAGGCTCCTTTCTGGAGTTAATTTATGCAGTTCAAATCTTTTCTATTAAATTATCCTTAAGTGATAATCTGAAATTTTAATTATTCAGAAATTTTAGTAATGGGTATGATTTGACCATTGCTAAAAGATGAATATTCAATTGCTTGTGCTAGAAAAAAATTGCGATCACTGCCTTTTCCTCTAGTGCAAAATTGCTTGTTATTGAAACTTTTAAGAAATTGGACATTAGAGGAGACCATTAGGATGCCCATGACAAGCCCACAGAAGTAATTTGTAGTCGTTTGGCAGTTCAAAGAAAAGATTGCTATAAAGATCTCCTTAGCTATTTCTGTTTTCTGGCTCAAGCACTGGCTATTTGTTAAAACTCACACCACATATTGCTCTCACATATAAGTGAGGCAGCCAAGGTGATCCTTGCCATAGAGCCTGTGCTATGAAAACTGGATTTTGAGATTCCAAATCTATGACAAAGGGTCAGAGAGATGACTGAGTGGCTCAAGATGCTTGCAACAAAGTTAGACAATCTCAGTCAATCTCCAGGATTCACATATAGAAGGATAGAACTGACTGCACCAATTGAACTCTTATCTGTACACCCATACTGGGCACACTCATACACACACAGGCACACACACACACTTACCAACTCCTCACTAATAATAAATAAAAGTAAGTTTAAAACCTGTTTAAATGAGTTTCTCCTTACTCATAATCCTGATCCAAATAAATCATCCTTTTTCAATGATAACTCACAGGTTATTTTTAATATTTAAAATTGACATTGGAAGTTACTTTTCTTTCTAGTCATTGCCCTTTTAGTACATTTATGCTTCCAAACCAATTCATTCTTTAAAAGATTAACTTTATTCTATAATTCCATTTGCTCCCTCAAGCATCCAACTTCCTATTATCTGTTTCCCAAACTTTTGCCCTAGTTATAAATTCATTGTGTCTGTTTTCCAAATTTTTGTAACAGGGATTTATGAAATGTTTTATTATTACACATTCTGGACTACATTCTTTTCCACTTTTAATAAGCATTTCTATTGTTGCCTACCAATCATGTACAAAATCAGTAGAAAATCTAAGACATAGGGAATTCAGAAGATCGGCAAGGAAGCATGACTAGCCATTCATTTAATACCATTCTATCTCTGGAGCCTAATGTCAGACATGGCACTCAATTGGTAATTAAAGGTGTATTTCATATGAGCATAGAAGGGATGCATAACTGACTGTGTTTTATCCACTTATGTCACTTGTGTTAATGAAGACCTTGTGTCAAGTGACCTGCTAATTATGCACACTGTAAGTAAAAGCATTCTTTCCACCTGTCTATTGTCAAGACAGCCCACATGTCATATCTTGAACACTTTAAATGGTACACAATTAGATTTACAGAAATGAAAATATAAAAGAGAGTTCTTAAATTCTCTGTCTATCCTTGGTCTCCCATATTATCAAATCGTGCACTGGTTTAATAGCTTTGTTTTATTTGACAAACTAGCATTTATTCATTAACATAAATTAGAATCTGATTTGTTGTCTCCTTAGTTATTTCCTAATTTTTGCTTTCAGTTACATCATCCTACACGGACAACACCATTGAATTTTCTCCTTGAACTCCTTGGACTACTCTTACACATGGAAATTTCTCAGCTTGTGTTTAACTAATGACACCAAAATGTTTCTTAAAGAATTTTAGTTGGTCTTTCATAGGATGCTTCTCTGTTGGGAGTCCAACCTTTTCTTGGGTTTAGTTAGTGGTGTTAGGAATGGAGGCGAGGCTATGGGGTGAGTACCACTTGCATCATGTCATATTGTATCAAGTATGAATTATGCCAGCAACGGTTAGCATTGTTGGTATACCCTTAATCATCTAACATCATTTTACAATGTAGTTGTCATCTTTTACAATGAATCATTTCTTTCTTCTTCCCTTCTCCTGTTTTTAAGGAAATCAGCATATTCATATTAACCCAGCATGTAAGATAGGGGACATAAGAATCATAGGACAAAGAATTTATAAAAATTACCCAAACAAATATATATGTAGATAAATAGAGACCATTTCCTTCATACTAAGAGTATCTTTAGGGCATCTAAGCTGGAAATTTTGTAACATAAATATAACCTGCTTTGGTTATCTATTAGTTAGATCTTTGAGAGGATATATGAGTTGTCATGAATTCTATGGGATAAAAAGCTCACAACATGAGGTTCACAGTGAGGAAAGGAATGATGAATGAATTTATCACTTAGATTTAAAGACTTGTGTAGGGAACATTCCTTTATGTTTCCATAGCAAATATTAAAGACAATTGTCTCTATAGTTGAATAATAAGACTAAAACCTAGCAAGATAAGTGCTACTAAAATGTCAAATTTTAAAAATTTGAAAATCATAAATGCATTCCTTCCTGGACTAATTTTTTATTTAACTAACAAAAATGTATTTTATACTTGAATGCAGTAGTGAGCCCATCAAATCTATGACATTACAAGACAAAAATCTTTAAAGATTTATTAAGATTAATGTAAAAACACAAGTCACAAGTTCACATCTCTTTTTCTTAAAGTGTATTCACTTGTGTTTACATTATGCCCATTTACAAACCTTAACTGCTTTAGCATTAGCACAGATGTCCCCAAGGACTCTTAAGTTACCCCTTCCCAAAACAACTATCAACCTAATTTCAAAACCATATGTTTTACTGATTGGGAAGATAAAGAAGTGTAAGCACACAGCACACATGTTATGTGTTACCTTGACTCTTTCGCATTACTTTAATGAGTATCAATTATTTCATTATATGCAATTGTAGTTTTTAATTATTTTGCTGCATAAGATTCTACTCGAGCACATTTCACATTATTTTTCATTTTACTGTTGGATGCTTTAGTAGATTTCAACAATAGAATCTTTTTAATAGTTCTGTTAAAACACTCCTCTAAATGAACAGAAATATGAATTTCTAAGGTATGTATAACCAGGATTTGAGTTATTGGAAAATGATCAATTTGAGAAAATACTTCCATGTTTCTAAAACAAGTGTAATAATCTATATTCCCTACCAACTGTCTATGAGAAAGAGTTCTGACTGTTCCACATTTCACCAATATTTTGCATGAATACTTTTCCATTTTAGTTACTCTCTTACTATTTATATTTACATATATCCTATATTTACATATATGTGGTAGTATGTGTATGTATTATGTATATTGATCTTTGTATGTGTGGATTGGTTTTAATATGTACTTTCCTAGTAAGTAGCAAAATTGAATGATTTATTTCATTAATTAATTGGATACTTAGTTTACTATTGAATCTTTTTTTTTTTTTTTTTTTTTTTTTTAAAAATATTTATTTGTTTATTTATTTATTTACTGTGTGTGCTTGCATGTATATTCCCCTGAAGCTGGGATTACAAGCAGTTGTGAACCACTTGTAGTGGGTTTTGGGAACTGAATCAGGTATTATGGAAAAGCATCTAGCACTCTCAATGACTGAGCATCTCTCTAGTCCCATAGACACAGCTTTTCTTTTTCAGTTGTTTATGCTCCATTCTGTACCATTGCCCTTTTCAGTTCATTGACTGCTTCAAGGCACTAGGATTATTTTTATTGACACATGTCTCAGCAAGCTCTAATCATTGTTTGGAAGCCCCTGAAGTGAATAAACTGGTATAGTTGCCTGAGTGGAAAATACCAGCAAGTGGTCCAAGTCTTTGTCACAATTAGAAATTCAACAGAAGACTGGCAATAAAGGGATTTTTCTCCAAACCCCAAGATCCGTGGGCTCCTTGTTTTAAAATCCAATCTCCTAAATTCTTTAATATTAAAATAATTTTCAAATGGCATGTCATACTGCATTAACAAATCTGAAGAACTAAATATAGCACTTTTGTAGTCATCTTAGGAATAAAGATATTCTAATGACATACTTGTGTCCCTCCGGTTGGCTATAAAACATTTGGGATGACAGACCCCAAGAAAATCGACCCCCTCTCCAGGAATCTTATAGTGAGAGAGGGAAAGGCCTGGGAGGCTGTTGTGGGGGGAGCTTGTCTCCTGGAGAGAAATTTTACACAGTTCTGACAACTTCTCAGTTTACTCAGGAGAGACTGGGCTGAGACAATAATGGTCTGGGAAGTGTGGGAGAGATTGCTCTTGTCCTCTGTTTAAACCTCATGTCAGAAACCAGAAGGCACACTGTGTGTTCTTCTTCCCAATGTGGCCACATTGAATAGAACTCTTTGATTTTCACTATTACTTGTTTGTTTAATTGACTTAATGAGAAAAGCTAGTACAACTTGGCTGATTATGGCTTTAAGGGCCTAGGGTTTGACCCTAACAACTCTGCTAAAACTTTTACCTTAGAGACAATGGAAGTTTGTTGTAAATACTGGACAATAAAAGGAAACAACTTGACATGTTGTATTTACCCAGACCTTGAGAGGAAAACACAATCACATAGTCTATAGCCACAGCAGTCAAACGAAATACTTGGGTTTTATCAGGGCATGGCCACATGCAAAGCTTAGTTAAATAAGTTTGAATGAAAGCCTCTGTGATAGGAATGATTAATGCAAAGACATCCAAGTCCTGTTATGTGACAAAAATCATTACAGTAGCAGGTGCAGTTAAGATTGCTAGTCTACTGATGTTAGAATAGAGGTGAGTTTTATTAACTGGGTTAAACCTATGTTATCACAAGGAACCAGAGTGAACCATGAGGAGACAGACATGGTTGTCATAAAGCAGCCTTGAGCCTAGGAATGTGGTTACCCCTGAATTCTGAGAATTTTTAAAAAAGGAATGGATCTGTCTGGTTTTGTGCATTTCTCTTAACCCTTGGCTGTAGCCCAGTGAGGCTTATTTTTGGTCATTTGACCTAAATAATTCTAAGAAAGTAGTTTTTGTTGTTTTAAGACATGAAACATCTGGTAATTTGCTATAGTGAGAGTGGAAAGCTAAGCACAGTTGTCTTAGTTATTTTTCTATTGCTGTAATAAGACGCCATGACAAAGGCAATTTATATTTTTTAAGAAAGCACTTAACTTGGGGCTCATGGTTCCAGAGGTTTAGAGTTCATGACCATCCTGGGGTCAGGGGAACATGCAACAGGCAGATAGGCAAGGTATTGGAGCGGTATCTGAGACCTTACATTTTGATCCACAAGCAAGAGGCAGAGACAACTAACTGGGAACAGCATGGGCTTTGGAAACTTCAGTGTCTGCCCCAGTGACACATCTCCTTCAATAGGGCCTTTTCCAAACAGTTCAATCAACTGGAGACCAAAAATTCAAACATATGTGCTGTTAGAGGCCATTCTCATTCAATCCAACACAATGACCAGTAAGAGAAAATATTTCTTAATGTAGAAAAAAATGGAGATTATTTTCAGAAATCATAAATTCATAAAATCTTGCTGGCTAATAATGTTGAGCAGTTTTTAAAGTGTCTTTCAGCCATTTTAGATTTCTCTATTGAAAATTCTCTATTTAGTTCTGTATCCCACTTTTTAATTGGATTACTTGGTGTTTTGGTGGCTAGCTTCTTGAGTTCTTTGTATATTTTGGAAATTAGCTCTGTGTCAGATGTGGGGTTTATGAAGATCTTTTCCCATTCTGTGGGCTGCCATTTTGTCTTATTGATTGTGTCCTTTGCCTTACAGAAACTTCTCAGATTCAGGAGGCCCCATTTATTAATTGTCAATATCAGTGTCTGGGCTACTGTTGTTATGTTCAGGAAGCAGTCTCCTGTACCCATTTGTTCAAGGGTACTTCCCACATTATCTTCTTTTTTTTTTTTTTTTTTTTCATTTTTATTTTTATTTTTTTTATATTAATATTTTTTTTATTTTCCATTTTAAATTTAGATAAGAAACAAGGTTGCTTCACAAGTCAGTACGAGGTCCCTCTCCCTTTCCCTCCCCTCCTCCTGTGCCCTCCCCCCATCCCCCCCCGTTATCCCCTCATTCCCCCAGGGAGGGTGAGGCCCTCCATGGGGGTGTCCATAGTCTGTCATTTCATATAGGGCAGGGCCTAGACCCTTCCCCAAGAGTTCAGGGTGAGAGTGCACCTCACATTGTTCTATGGGAGTCCAGAGACCGTGTGTATACTTGGGATGGGTACTGATCTGCTGTCCAAGGCTCAATAGATTACCTAGGCCTCCTCACTGACACCCAGATTCAGGGGGTCTTGATCAGTCCCATGCTGGATTCCCAGGCTGATGCCTGGGATTCAAGAGTTAACCTTTGTCTGGTCAGCTGTTTCTGGGGGTTCAACCAGCCCAGTCTTAATCCCTTTGATCATCAGTCCTCCCTCTCTGATACTGGCTTTCTTGAGTTCAGCTCAGGGGCTGGAGAGATGGCTCAGCCGTTAAAGGCTAGGCTCACAACCAAAAATACTATTGAATCTTACAATTTTTCATGCAATCAACAACATTCTAGACTTTTGAAAATAGTAATTCTGTGAAGTTACCACTGGCCTTTGTATCTCTTTTATTACTTTGTGTGATATATATAAACACCATTTATTGTATATTATCATTTTCATGTGCAATTTTTTGATAATAGTTCTTGTTAGGAAGACAGTTTAGGATTTATCTTTATTAGTGATTAATACCTATGTCTCCTTACAGTGTTCTCTGAACTTCTAAAGTGGAAAAATTTTGTCATACCCTGCACCGATATATTTAGCTTGTTGTTTTGTACAATTATTAATGCTTAAGTGATTTGCTGCCCTTATGCATGGAAAAGTGATATTTTATGCCAGAAATTTTAATGATCATGATTGAGCATCCTTTTCAAAACATTTTCCAAAGGTTGATGATTTATCTCACAAGTAGTATGATTGCGTAGCACACACATGGCAGGTTCCAGTTCACAAGACAAAGAAAATAAATAATAACAAATTCTCTCTTAAGATAATCTTATAAATAAGACCTAATATATTGACTTTTGGAGGTTTGATTTATTAGCAAAGTATATGCACATATTACTTCAGGCATTAGCATCTAAAAAATCATATCATTACTAACTACTGGTGTGACACACTTTATGACACAATCATATAGCCGGATCTTTTTGAACACCTGTAGTGTACTAGGCATTATGCAAACTACTGTGTAGTAAAAATATTAGCAAATATCACAGTCTAATGACTTAAGGCATTTCAGTGGATGAATGGGGCAAAGAAAACCGAACTTCCACTTGGAGCTGAGGGAAAAACCCAAAAGATAGATTTCTTTTGCAGAAATATTTATACAGATGATTTCATCCTGACTTTATGCCTCAGTGCATTGTAGAGGATGAAGCATATGGCACCACACATGGGATTATTGCCAAGAGTTTCCTTCTGCCTCTTCCTGCTCTGGAGCTTCACCATACAATCCTCTCTGCACTATGTTCTTGTAACAAATTTCTAAAGCACAAAATATTTGACTGGTCTGCTATGGGCTTCCTGCCTGTCCCACAATGTCCTGATGCATATCTTCCCCCATCTCTTCTCCTGATGAAATACACATTCTTCAGTCTAGTAATTGTTGTTATTTCACACCATCATTCCTAGCCAGCACACTCAATTCATGTGGATTTTGGAATATGGGCAAGCTCACGGATATGTCTGATGCCTCTGCTCACCACGCTACCAATTCTCCCTTGAAATGAACTTCTCCAAACTTTTCTATAAATACTGCACGAGTCCTTAGATTTTATCCATAACGGTCCTTATCAAAAATCAGAAAATTTTTCCATGTCACATTAAAAACTCATAAGTGTACTATTTGATAAATTGTTGATATATTTGAATCCAATTTGTCTTTAAAACTCAAATATCCAACTCTAATTCCATCTCTGTGAGAACTAGCTGCCTGTTAGTTATTTCTTCTCTCCAGTTCTATAGAATTCTCTTCTTAATAATAGTTTATGTGTACTATAATGTCCTCAAAGTTATGCTTCACTATTCTCTTCATATTAAGTAAAGATTCTTGTTAAATATATTTAGAATTAAAATTAATTCTCATCTGAATAAGAGAGATACATATTAAGCTCTTTTTAAAATGTCATCTTCTCATATGATGATTCTGATTATCTTTTAAACATATCACGAGTTTCATTTTAGTTTTTGTTTATGTCTTTGTTCCAAAGAAATTTCTTTGTTATAGCCATGATTGATAAGTGCTGTTGGATATATTGACAATAAGTTTATTACACCCTTTCCAGTCCTCCTGCTATATTGACAATGGTGTTATAAGAAGTGTTATACATTTTAAAAATAGTTTACTAATGTGTACCATATATGTATGATTATATAGTCTTAAATTGTCATGAAAATGAAAAAACTAACCATAAAATATCTGCTGGTCTATGTCCATTGACTCTCTGGAGTTATAACCATCTATGTGAGGAACTTAGAATCTGCTGTTGAGAACAGTATAGGACTATAGTAAGCACTTGCTATTTAGCTAAATAAAGACCAATTTTGGATTTCTGTTCCAAAATATACTTCCAAGTAATTTTTAAATCTTTTCATGAGATAAAGGAGATCAATCTTGGAATAATACACATTTTTTTGCCTTGCAGGTTTTTATTCTGAAAAGAGATGGATGAAAACTAATATGTTGTGTGGCACTTTGCAGAACTGTTTGTTGTAAAGGTGAAATCATGTCCTAAAATCTGAAGACTGAACAATAAATGTCCAGCCAAAATTGTGAACCTGATGGTCAAGCTATACATGGGGAACTAGTTCTATCTCTGGATACAACAGACAGCTTTCTTCACCTTATTTAACTTGAGTAAGATATAGTTAATATATTTTCCTGAGAGATGAAAACTTTAATACAATAATGAGTCTTTTAATGTCACCGTGGTTACACTGTAACTCAACACAATCATACTACAGCTTAGCAGACTAGTACATCTGCACTATTAAACACCAAGGCAACATTTACTTAGTTTTTGTGTTATGTTTTCAGTATGGGGTAAGCTTGATGATATCAGAATATTTTTCAAACTATTAATGAAAGTTTTGACACAAGGTAGTTAAAAATTTTCAACTCTATTTTTCCACATACTCATAGCCACCCATTTAAAATTAATTCTTTGAAGCAAAATTTAAAAATTAGAGTTTTATCAGCAGAACAGAACTGACCTGGCGACTATCCAGCACCTCAATTTCTGTATCATTTTCTGTCTGCTTTGATGTGATCCTTCACCACAGGTATATTTTATGCAGTTATTCATTTTAACACTTAACAAATCTTTGCTTCCCATAAGCAATGTGTGCACATGAAATCTAATAGAGGTCAGAGAATCACATCAGTGCTAAAATATGTTACATGCAGAACCACGAGTTCTGTCTTGCAAAAGGAGAGAAAAGTCTCACTGAGGCTGGAAGTTTTAGTTTCCTTATCCACAGTACACAGACAATTATGTATCTGCTTAGTATCTTAATTTTTAATGGATGAATCATATTATCCTTCCATGCACAGAACCTTCATCTTAAGCTTTCCTGGTTTCACCAGCTTTGCCTCAGAGCTTTTTGAAGCTGTAACAGAAACAAAAAGGATCTGTTTTAGCCCATGAGTTTGGATGATTCAATCCATATTCATTTGTCTCTGATGCTTTTGGACTTATGGTGATGAGTATCATGGTGGATGGGAGGGGGCAGAGCAAATCCTATCACCTCAGTATGGAAAGGAAGCAGGGTTGATGGCCTAAAGTAAGAACCAAGGCATGCTGTACCTTCAAATAGATCCTTCTGGTGACCTACTTCTTCCAAGCATGCCCAAATTTCTAAAGGTGTCTCCAGCTATAAAGCTGACCAAAGTATGAATCTATTAATGGTGCTATAATTTTCAAGGTTCTAACACTCTCAAAAAAACTGTTGCTGGGCAGAAAAACCTTTAACATATGTGCCTTAAGGAGTATATTTTTAGATTCAAACTACAACAAATATTGTTGAGTAACAGATACATTATTTGCTTTTATGAGTTGCTAGTGGTTTGTCTGCACTGAAATCAGGACTCTCAGAACATTTTGTAGTATAACAGCAGGAAGCTCAGTCTGAGCCTTCAGTTGATGGTGGGGAGAGTCCTATACAGAATACACTACGGAGTTCCCACCATTTGTTCATATGAATCAGCTACACCATGAAATCTGAAATTTTAATTAATTTGCATTTTCAGTTATTTCCCTTAAACTCATTTTCCTACTATTTATGTAAGACATATCAAGTGTTAGGTTTTCTCAGAAGATTCTTCCAATAACAGCTGCTCAGTGAAAAGTCAGTCTTATTAAAATGTAAACCTTACATAAAAATCTAGCATCGTTAACACACAAGGTGCCTCAATGGGCAAAGGTGCTTGCTGTGGAGTCTGAAGACTTGAGTCTGATCCTGGGAACTATTATGATGGAGGAAAGAACTGACTCCCATGGCATAAGTGCTCCTCCAAAATAAATAAATGTAGTAAAAACCACATTAGATTTTGTATAATGTCATGTACACCTGAAGTAATTTTTGCTTTTTGTTTGCTTTTCCTATTTCCCTTTTTAACTGCATTGCATATACTTCAAATTTCATTGCATCCTCTATGATATAAAGCATAGTAACATTCCCTTGGAGGTTAATTAGTATGTGTTGGGTGATCCACATTTGATGGCAAATTTAATGAAGCTCAGTTTGTAAATTCTGGATTAACTCTGGCAAATATTTACATGATTTTTCTTGCTTGAGAAACACTTCTGAAATTAAAAATGTAAGAAAATCCTCTGTTCTGATTCATTTTTCTGTCAAATTGTGAGTGGTTCATTACCCACAATCTGTAGTGTAGTGACAGTGATTGCTATAACAAACGTGTGATCCACACATTGAAACTAAATGTGGCAAAGAATTGTGTTTATGCAAATATGTGTTCACCAAACACTCACGTTTCAGCACTGATTCAGTTAGCAGTTTCTAAATGACAAAAGTAATTTATGTTATTTCCTTCTCCAACAAGAATCTTGAAATGACACATATGCTGGAATTAACTTATGTTAAAAATAAGGCTTCATGGGGAAGAACCTAGGCCCTTCCCAGGATGATGTGACAGAATCTGAAAATCCCTCATGGAAGCCCTTGCCCTCCCTGGGGAGCAGAGGGGGGATGGAGTGGAGATGAGGGGTTGGGAGGGTTGGAGGGTGGGAGAGGAGGGGAAGGAGAGGGGCCTGAGAGTGACATGTGTAAAAATTTAAATAAAAAATAGGAAAAAAGAATAAATTATAAAAAACAAAAAAATATGACTAGTATTAATGAATTAAGTCACACAAAATTTTGTTACCCAAGAATTGCATCATCAGTTACTATAGTTTGCAAATTAGGCACTATCAGGATTAGTTGCTCCTCCAACAGAAAGCAAGATTTTTTTAATGAAAGTTTATTTTCAAAAAATTTATTATTTTTCTTCCTAAAAAGAATTAAGAAAAGGAAAGAAAATGAACAGTGTTCTAGTTAGGGTTACTATTGCTGTGATAAAATACTATGACCAAAGCAAATTGAAGAGGAAAGAGTTTATTTCAGTTTTCAATTCCAGGTCACACTCAATCACCGGGGAAAGCCAGGGCAAGAACTCAAACAGAGCAGTAACCTGGAGGCTGGAATTGAGGCAGAGGCCATGGTGGGGAGGGTCTGTTCCTTACAGGCTGTTCTTTGTGGCTTGTTCAGTCTGCTTTCCTATATTACCTGGGACCCCAGTCCAGGAATAGCACTACTCACAATGGTTGTACTATTCATCATCAATCATTAATGGAAGTAATGCCTTACAACCAGATCTTATGGAGGCATTTTCTCAATTTAAATTCCCTCCTTTCAGATAACTCTAGCAAGATGACATAAAATCTAATCAACAAAAACAGAGAATTAACAGCATAACGTTAAGGCACAAGTTAGGTCTCTGGTTTACTACCATACTTCAGACTTGGGAGTGTTGTGATTTTAGTGTATAGGAATCATAATGTCATGGTCATTGTAGTTTGGAGAAGGTATCCTTGTTTAGTAGCTATGAGCATATGATATTGGTGCATGCTTGTGTACACTCACATATAGGAATGATCTTAAGAACAATGGTTTCAAAGATGCACAGGTTTTAATTAACCTCAATACCATGAATTTCACTTATCTCAAATGGTTGTCATTGAAGATCTGTATAACTATGTTCTCAATAAGAAACTTCTATAATCTGTTCATGATTTTGTGAAATCTTTAAGATTTTTGAATAGGTCAGTACCAGCCTGAAGCATTTCAAAACTAAGCTCACTGTGAGTGGGAAACCTTGCAGATCCCCATTCATCTGTGTGATGTATATCAGAGTTAATCTGATTCAAGGTTTCTAGCTTTTGCTACAGTGTCAATACTGTACTGTCTTAGAGACTCCTCTTAGATACCTTGCTGTTGCTGAGTCATGATGAGCCTGTGGCTATGGTTCCAACCGACTGGTTCCATCATGTGCTCCAGCAGGTCATAGAGGGGATTGATGTTGGGGTGGACCAACTCAAAACCCTGGATGTGGGCCTAGGTAGTAGCTGAGTTAGTCAGTTTGGGCCTCTATTGGATCTGCTCCCTCAGGCAGGGTCAGGGCCAGGTCTTCCCCATGCCCATGTTGAGTGTTGTATCACCATCTCAGGTACAAGGCAGACTGATCTCCCATTGATGCAGCCTGTGAAAGAGGACAGTTCTCCCAGCGTAAACAAAATTTGGGGCCAACTCTCCTGTGACCATGTCACTGGAGCCAGTTCTCCTGGGAGAGGGTACAGCTCTCCAACTGACAAATGACAACACCAGTTCTCCAGTACTCAGGCCAACAATGCCCGCTCTTCTGTGGCCCCAGTTAGTAATACAGGGCACAGAAGTCAACATAGACACCAACTGCAGTAGAACCACGGACATAGACATGGTCCTTGGCACAGCTTGGGCCCAGTGGTCACCATGACCCTGGGTAGCTATAGGCCAGTCAGATCAGTATGGGCCCAGAAACAATGTGTCACTCAGGCATCAACATGACCTCAGATAATAATAGCTCAGACCCTGGTTGGAAAGACACACCTTTAATGCAGACTGAGCTGGGAAAACATAACTCTAATCTGAGCCATGTCTGCTTCTGGAAGCCTCTATAAGAACATGGAAGAAGGAAGCTTTTGCTCTTTGCTTGCTTGCTTTCATCTTGCTAGCAATTCTATTTCTTCGTTAGCATTTGGAGATTACTTTTTCAGAATTCTGGCATATACTGAAGACCAGTGAGACACCCAGACTCATGAACTGAACAAATACTGGATTTTTTGGATCTTTTCTACTTGTAGGAAATCATTGTTGGATTAGTTGGACTACAGCCTGTAAGTCATTCTGATAAATCCCACAAGTATAAGTTCTGTTATTCTAAATAACCCTGAGGAATACAGACAGATTCATCATACCTTTTCTTCTTTATTCCAGTTTTTAATAATATGACCCAATAGTAAAGAAGTAAAATTATCACAATTGTCAGAATAAACAAAAGGATGAAAATTATATCAGAAAGTCACAGTTAATTAGCTCTACTGGCAAAAACAGACTATTGCTCACAGAAAAGAGCCATGCAGTGGTGGCACACAAATTTGATCCCAGCACGCGGGAAGCAGAGGTGGGTTGATCTTCCAGCTCCATTCCAGCAGCAGAAGTTCCATGATAGCCAGGGCTACACAGAGAATCCCTGCTTTAAAAAAAGCAGCAGAAGTACAGGGATGATATTCTTAAATCAGTTTATAAGAAGTTAATTATACAAATAACATTATCTAGACTGAATATCACGTGAGTATTTATGTATTGGGAATATATATATATGTATGCAGATATATACATATGCAATAAAAACTAGTGAAGGGGAAAAATATGAAGGTTTTGGAGGAAGATAAGGTAAAAAATGTAGGTAAATTTTTAAAAAATTTAAAAAATTTAAAAAAATTTAAAAAGTAAAAAGACATCTTTCCAACTCAAATAAATACATCAAAGTCAACATGATATTAGAGGTCAAAATGGCAATGAATATATATAAAAATAAAAATAAATACTTATAAATATAATAAAATATATACAAACATATGTATGTCAGCATGTTCCAACATCATGTGCTACAATAGTACCATAATCTAATACAATATATTTAAAATATGTAATGTGTAAATAATTAATTCTCTTTATTTTTGGTGACTGTGTTTTGGATGCTACTCACAGAAAGGCTGCATGCTCTGTCACAGGTACCCTAGGAGTCATAAACATATTATCAAAGATGTTGGCAATTGTTTTAATAGGAGGAACCGGTTACCCTCAATTCACATTTTGCATAATCCAAACTTTCCTTGTCCATAGGCTTGTTTATTTGGAGTGACAAGCTTAAATGAAACCATGACATATTCTTCAATATACTTCACTTGACACTTCTTCAGTCACCACCCAAAAGGCTTCTGTGTGTTGCTAGACTGGCATGTATCCCCAGAAATCACAATGGTATTATCACAGTGCTGCTATATTGGGATGTCATCGAAGCATGTAATGGAAAATCAGTGAGACTAATCCACAGCTATAAAAATACAGTGACCTGACAGCTTAGGGCAAGTTAGCTCAAGAGAATGCTGTGAATTGCATCTTGTGTCCATTTGATATACATGTACATCCATCTCTGTGCATTATATGTATACACACATATATGAATGCACACATATATTTATTTATACATGTATGGATTTACAGTTTAATAGTACCCAATCTCAGCTGCAAATGTGTGATTTTCAAAATATGCCATACAGGGCAATGGTATGAATCAAAGGCTCTGATTCTTCAATAAAATAGGCTCAAGCTCAAGTAATAACAGAAATTTATGATTTCCATGACTCTTAGTAACTTAAAATTTAAGAATCTTCATTTCTTTTCTAATACATTTAGAGTAGCAATGGTGCCGACTTCCTACAAAGATTAAGGCTTAAGTTAGATAAATAATATAAAATGTTTAGCACAATGTTGGGAAACACAAAATGATTATTGAAAGCTGTATATTTTTTAACATGATCTGAGACCAATTTGAATGAACAGACTGGCAGAATCAACACAAGCATAATTGTTAAATTCAACCTTCTTACCTCATTAGTGTGTTGCATAGCTCTACTTACTACAACCAAATAACTAACTGTAAGTCATTTTCATTCATCATCTACTTTCACAGATGTTTACTGCAACCACTGAAATAAATATGTAAGGACTTATACAGAAATACTCCCAGGAAAACCACATGACCTTCATTGTGAAGACCTATGCCAAAGTTTGATCTATGGGCCCTCTGGAGGAGTGTATACATCTTAACTGTAATCATTTAATTTCATGATATCTAGCAAAATATGTATATATATTTCACTATATAGGTACAATGTCCAAAATGTTATTAAAATACTTGAGATAAATTCCACTAATATTTTAACATGCTGAAAATATGCAGGGTCAACTCCTATGAACTACACATAGTAAAAATATGTAGTATCATACATTAAATAAGGGAATTGAGGGAATCAAGTTTGAGAGGTGCCATTATATACATTAGGGTCTGCTTCATGAATATGATAATAAACTGTGTTTATAAGATTAAAAATGGGTAGAAATGTGAGCTATTTTAATAAGACTTAGATAGTGTTACATGAAAGGTTTCAATTTACTTCTTTTTAGACTTTCCCATATGAGTACTGTATTAACATCATTTTTCCCTCGTACCTCGTACTCCTCTCCCCAACTCCTCCAATGCTCTCAAATTCATCTCAATCCACAACTTCTGATATATATATATATATATATATGTATATATATATTCTGCTTAATATATGTATATTCAGACTGATTTCTGTTATATATATATATATATATTCAGACTGATTTTTCTCTCACTCTTCTCTGTCTTTCTCTCCCTCTCTGGGCTTAGAGCCACAAATAACACTCTTACATGAGGCCTATGTGATTTTTGCTCCATTCTTTGTCCCTTCAATCACTAAAATACCCTTTTGCCAGTAGAAATTATACTGTCTTGGGAAGGTGGTAGTAGATTCTCTCCTAACCAGTCCCATGTAGTTGGCTAGTTTTTCATTATCAGACATGAATTACCTTCTATTGACCAAGCCTCAATTCCAATTAGGTAACTGTGATCTCTGTGATATAAGTGCCTGCCGCATCTGCTTGCACAACCTGTGTCTGAGAATGTGCGGAGGGTGTCAGGATTGATGACACAGAGACCAGTCAGTGGTACAAGAAAGCTTCTAGAAGGTTTACAGAAGGCTCCGCTTTATTCTTACCCTGGCTGGTTATTATATGCCCTAACACCTGAGGCAGCAGTGGGTGGATCAGGAAGAGGCAGTTAGTCTTTGGAAAAGATCGAGGTCAGGGTGTTCATGTGGGCAAGCCCTTATCAGGAACTTATTGCTCCAGATTGGAAAAGGTGAAGGTCAGGTCATTTCCCGCATTGTATTTAGTAAACATGTTTTTAGTAAACATTGTCTTATAGCTGCCTGCTCCCAGGCTGATGAGGAAGTGGGCCTCCGGCCAAGGTGTGTTGTTCCCAGAAGTGCCAATATTACACCTCTGGGGATCTTTTGTCATGCTAGTTCATTGGGTTTTGTAGGCATCAAAGCTCAGGAAAATATTGATTTCTTTCTCTCTTAGTAGCTTCATAGCAGGATCTAGTACTATCAGAGCTAGTCTTTACGAAGAAGACTTCCAGGTCAAACATAACTCCCTTCCTCCAGGAATGACACCAACTGCAGCATTATTATGTAGATATTTTTGTGGGATATTGTAGAGTGCAGCCTTCCTACCAGCCTGGTTCCAGAGCCGCATCAGTCCCAAATGAACACACAGGAGGCTATATTAATTATGAAACTGTTGGTCATTTGCTTGGTTTCTTACTGGCTATCTCTGATTTAACTATTTACCCCATAATTATTAATCTAAGTATATCTTTTACTGGAGAAAGGGGTCCAGACCTATTATTCCTATGGCGGCTACATCATGAATGTGTTTCTCTTTCCCAGAATCCTCCTTGACTCCTAGTCCCACCCATCTTGCTTCCATATTGGCCAACAGTGCTTTATTGACATATACACAGGACTTCCCCATCATCTCCTCTTTTCCGTCTAAATAAAAAGAAAGGTTTTAACTTTAACATAGTCAAATTATATATAACAGAACAGCTATCAAGCAAGAACACAGTTAAAATATTTGTCCATCAACATACAGCAAAATTTAAAGAAAATATCAAATATCCCATCCTTATGAGTCCAAAGTCCTATATATAGCTTATCTTTTACCATAACTAAGGAAAACTATAATTACAACTATCTGTCTTCAACTCCATCAAAGACTACAGAAGGATAATACATAAACACTAGGATTGGCAGAGACATCTTGCTTCCTGGACAGTCACCCGAATTTCCTATGTAATATTGGGGCATCCATCTTCAGCCTATACACATAGTGTGCCTGGAAGACTTCTCAGCAAAGCAGGAAATTTCAAGCTGTCCATCTGCACTGGCAGCCTCTCAGTAATTTTTATGTGTCCCGAAGAAAGTCTCATAGTCTCTTCCATGAATCAGGAAGCCTGAAGGACTGTTTGAGTTCAGTAGTCACTTTCCTGTGGGTCGTGCATGTCCAGTTTATACAGAAACAGTCAAGCAGTCCAGGCAATCTTGCCATGTTGAAAGCAAACTCCATAAGGAGTTTCTTTGATGCCCATCTTCCTCTCAGATGTAATTGATGTGCCAGGAGCAGACATTTCTCATTGTCAAGAAAAACCCTAAACCATTTTAAATGCCATTTTCTGAAGGTCTTTGAAAGGTTTGAAGACTGTCTATGTATCTCAAATATATCTCTGTATATCTAGAAAACTTAACTACCCTAACTATAAGTTCTGACTATTATAAGTAACTATCTATAGTCTGTATTTAATTATGTGTTACATTTTAAAAGATCAGTATAAGCACAATACTTAATCAAGATGAGAAATATACACATCATAAAATTGACCTTGTAGTTGTATCAATAAATGAAAAACCATACCCATACCAAGTATTCATTTCCATACCATAATTCCCCTTTTACCATTAAAAAGAGATTGGCTGTGATCATTAACCAATTGGAAGCAACCCCATTCAAATGAAAACAAAGATTTATAATCAATATGGGAATTTGGACATCTCTCATTCCAAAATGCTTCCTGCTGGATGGGGGTGCTGTTCATACTATGGGGATCATGACAAAATTCAGAAACCTGTATAAGTCCTTATTTTCAGGGTCTGTAAGGCTGCATCATCTTAGCTGTCTTAATAGTTGGAACACCTGGCCCACTACTTCCAGGGGTCTTGGTTTATCAAACCACAGAAGACTGGAAGGTATCCACAAATTTCCATTTTCTGTGAAAATATAAATAAAAACTCTTTTCTCAAGTAACCGCCCTTATATTTAGAGTTAGAAGTCAAAGCATTTTTGAAATATATAAGTTGGATTAATTCAACAGCGTTTATAATCGAGTATACTTTAGCAGTTTTCCCTTCTTTAGCAATCAAAAAACTGAAAAACACAATACTATACAGTATCCAGACTCTCTGTGTATTTTCCCTCTTTACATGGTTTATTTATTTATCTATTTGTTACTCTATTTCTTTTACTTTTATTTATTTATTTATTATTTATTTATTTATTTATTTATTCTCTGAGACTGGGTTTCTATGGAAATCTGCCTCTGGAGCAAATCCTACCGGTGTTTGCTACCACAGCAGGCTTCTCTATTTATTTACCATTATGCTGTTTCCTTTTCTCTCTCAATCCTACGTATATTTTTAAACACCCTGTAAACCTTTAGAGGTTTTTCTTTAGTGTTAATCTTTATGTTTTTCTGGTCACGTGTCTTATCTGTTAAAACCATGGCTGTTTAAACTGCAGTATTTCCAAGGTGGCATGCATAAGTTTGACTCCAGCTAACCGCCTCAGTCTATCTATGCTGACATTCAGCAAAAGCTGCCAGCTTGGAGATGTGGTCACTGCCACTTCTAGCTGTATATTCAAACCTTTCAATTGTTAGCAGAGCCTCTTAAGAGACCTTGCTGGTTTTAGTTTTTTGTTTGTTTGTTTGTTTTTGTTTTTGTTTTTGCTTATTCTGAGTCAGGAAGACTCCCTTAAGTGAGCCACTTGAGTCTCTGCTTGTCTCTAGCAAAACAGAGCCCACCTGAGAAAAATGCTGCTACCGAGAAGCTGTGCTTCTCTCCATTCTTTTATTCTAAAACTCCTTTATAGCTTTTGTCATTCTACGTGGAAATTCAATCCCACTTCTGACAACCATATGTAGAGTGCAGCCTTCCCACCAGCCTGGTTCCAGAGCCGCATCAGTCCCAAATGAACACACAGGAGGCTATATTAATTATGAAGCTGTTGGCAATTTGCTTGGTTTCTTATTGGCTATCTCTGATTTAAGTATTTACCCCATAATTGTTAATCTAAGTATTTCTCTTACTGGAGAAAGGGATCTGGACCTCTTATGGCGGCTACATCATGAGTGCCTATGTTTCTCTTTCCCAGAATCCACTTCAACTCCTAGTCCCATCTATCTTGCTTCCCAATTGGCCAACAGTGCTTTCTTGACATATACACAGGACTTCTCCATCAGGATATGTTAAGAATGGCTATATTTTGTTGCTGTAAACTGCTAATCTAGGAAATGCATATTAGGGAAGATTAATGTTTAAAACCCATGGTTGAGCATTCATTTTATAAAATAGTGTGCTGTAGTGAAATATATTTAGGTTGATAACAGATGAGAGATAATCATGGAAGCAAAAGTAGAATGGAATCAGCTGCAATTAGCAAATATTAGTGAGTGACCCTAATTACATGCAATATATGTGCATTTACAAAGTTAATCACTTTTAACGTACTGAGATTTTCTTGTTAGGAATTAATACAATAAATAATTACAATTTACATAGTCTGGAAATGATTTTAAGAATTACTTATATTTGAGAGATGCAACAATAATAAATATACATGCATGTAATTATATTTCTATTTTCATATACTTTTGCAAATATAATAAAATATTCCACTAAAAATATCATGAATGGTCATTTTAAAGATGGTCCATCTATCTTTTTACAATCTGGAACTGAGTAAAACCAGAAAGAAAGGACAGTTAGTAACAACAAAAACCTCTATGAACTGCATTTGGGTCTAGATTTTCCTTAATTTCTACATTCTTCCCATCATGATTAGTTCTTGTCAGTCACATTCAATTTGTTAATAATATTTTCATAATCTTGTGTCACAGTTTTGGCTTGATTTTGTGTCTTTAATACTGAGAGAAAATAAAACTGGTTTTGTGAAAAAATTCAGGACATTACTATCTTCTGTTTCCTGTTTCAGCATTTCCCTTCAATTTTGAGTTGGCTTTAGTGATCTTGGACTCAGAGTTACATTTATAACCTTCTCTAGGGAAATTTATTATAGCTAAGTTCTGAAGCAGGCAGAACATCAAGAAAATAGTTGCTCAGATATGTGTGAAAAGAAATTGCAAGTATGCCAACATATTTTGGTGTATGCGTTAAAGCTCCATTTCTGAAGATGGAATGTGAGTTAGGTCAACTATATTTAGAATTTCACTTTATTTTACCTATTCCATTTGGTTCAGACTTGACTAAGGTGTTACATGACTATTGGATATTTGGGTTCTATAAATTAACTCTTTATAGCACTAAGATAGTATCTTCCAAAAGTAAAGCCACTCCAGCTGTGGTATGTTAGGATGCTATGCAGAGTCCTTAAGTTATATACACAGGTCTACCTGGACAACTGTAAATGTTATACCCATAGCTAGCAACTACATGCCAAAGACCTGAAGCATATATTTTTTGCTTTGTATTAAGGATATATTTTGTTGTTGTTGCTGCTTGTCTTACTTCTTTGTTTTTAGTGAGCCCAAATTGAAAAGCAGTGCAGCTGGATCTTGCTATACAATGGCAGTAGCATGCTAGATTAAGGACCTGATTTCCTGTTTGCTGTGTCACAATAGGAGTCTTTAGCTGCACAAATTATGGTACATGGGATTGGAATGAAGTAAATTCATTTAATTGAAGAGAAAATCACTTTCATGAGAAAACGATATCCTGAGCATGCAGTATCAGCTCCCTCTGGGACCCGACTAGAACTTCAAGAGAGGGCAACCAGCCTCTCCTCAGGTCTATATCACACCCCATGTATGCACCTGTGACCACACCGAAATGGGCATGGTTCAGCGCCACAGGTACCTAGGAAGATCTCTTCCCTACAGGAGTCTCATTTCAAGTGCACTGAGAAATCACAAAAATCTTCTTCAGCAATTGGTACAAGGTGTTGAGTGCTGAAAACAAAGATGAAATTGGAAGCCCCAAATGATAAACATCAATGCTACCAGAGTTTGTCCCTTCACTTTTTACCTATTTTCTTTTAGGTGAGTTTCAATTCATGAGCATTTCATTAAAAAGAATATTTCACTAAAAAGAATTTTTGTTGTTTGTTTTCTTTGTTTCTTGGATCTAGTTGGAAACTTTCCAAAGAAGAGTTTTGTCTGAATCATTTTGCATGGCCATCAATGTAAAAATTCAAGTAGATGGAGTAACATGATTGACAATAGTCATTAGAAGTACCAAGGTTGAAATGAGAAAATGAGGAGATCCTTCAAAAGAAAGAGATGCTAATCAAAGGGGAAGAGATTAACACACATACAAGCAGGCGTCAAATATTTCTTTCAGAAATAAAAGGAAACTAAGATAACAGGTAAATGCCTAAGTCCATAGGAACACCCATGGGCAATTCATGTTACTACACTCAGTTACTACATCTATCACATAGAGACATTTTCTAGAATACACTGATGTCTTTATAATCCACAGAAAAGGACTTGGTATTATAATACTATGAGATATCTAAATCTTCCAACCTGCCAAACTGTGTTCTGCAGGAGAACTCCATTCCTTGGTGATGACCAACAGGAATTCACAGGGCATGCCCTCCTGACTGTTCTCAATGTATAATGATTTCCTATGCAGATGTATTTTTGGTTCAAACAAAAGTCAGAAAAACCAAGTCAGTGTAAATCAATGGGAGGAACAAAGGAAAATGTCTGGCAGCTGTCAATTTTAATTTCAGCTTTTCTATTTTCAAATATTTTTTGTTTTAAAAGTTCTTAGCTTCCTTCATTCTGCTGGTTAAAAACTCTTGTCTGTAAATCATTTCAGCTCTATGTCTGATTTATATACTGTATTTCAGTCTCATAGCTTACTTCCCAGGGAGAAAATGGAGACATAAACTATTCAAAGTCATCTCATAGTAGTGATCTATAATTATTCTGTGATGTTAGGTTGTTGAAAAGAACACATGGCATATTGAGTGTTTTCATTACTCATATGCATCAGGGTAAGAATTAAATATTTCAGTGAATCTGCAAGTTTGGAGTCCTTTACATATTAAAAATAATAAGTTATTTTATAGTGAGTAAGACAACATCTACCCCATCAGGTTCTTTCTAAAACATAGCCTGTTAATAGGTAAAGTCGTGGTACAAGACATTCCCGCATTGGCTTAGGCTTATTCAGGAGACAGTAAAAGCTAACCTTACTTGATTTTGTGATGCTCATATTTTAGAGGAAAAAATGTTATTGTGCCCATCATGAGTCAGTGTCTGGGCCACTGTGGAGCTTTTCTATGAAAGAACTTGCTGCATAGAGTATCATTAACAGTATCATTAACAGCCATGACAGCAATGTTTTCATAGAAGTTGTTCTCATGTTTCTTTTTCCTACTCAAGTCATTGTTCCATATTGGTTAATGAGTGTGTGACTCATGTAATGGTCAGGTGGTTTTTGTTTTTTTTTTTAATTCTGAAACTCTCCACCAGCAAGTGCAAGAGACATAAGTAATGTTGATCATAACTCATTAGATCAGCTTGGAAGGAGAAATAGAATAGATAATTATGGGTGAATAGGGAGCTTGGTGGAAGTATCAAATGCAGGTGGGAGTGAGGAGAAGTAGGAGGGATGAACATCTATAACTAAGGGCCCTTTGAGGGGTCATATGGAAACCTAATACAGTGGAAGCTTTCTAAAATATATACATATATGAAAGTTACCTAAAAGGAATCACTAAATAATTGAGGAGATATTGCCCTAACTTGACAATTCTTGTCACCAAATGAAGGCTTTAGTTCTAATAATGGTTTACATCTAATTGAGTAGCAGGCCAAAGGGGTTCCATGGGAACCCACAAACTACCTAGGCCATTGTCAATGTTATTGGTGGCTCTCTACAAACTGATAGTATGTCCTATTGCTGAAGACAACACCTATACAACTCAGTGAACACAGAAAAGTTAAGCTGGTACCTACCTAGAGTCTTCACCTCTACATACTAGTATTCAAATCACTGTAAGGTACTCTACACATTACCAAAGGAAGAGATAAACCCTTCAATCTGCAATGGTGACCTCCCTGCAAGATAAACTAGTTCAAAGGTTACACAAAGCTTATAGGACTAAGCAACCACCCTCTGACTGGATCTGAAGTAAACCTCTTGAGGTGGAGCCCATCTCCAACGATGTGTGGATAGCTAAGAACCAGACACTAAATAGGCCAGAGACCTAGGGGGAAAACCAAACACTACTGTTCTGGTAGAGTGGATATAGTCATAAAATGACTCCTAATGACATTCTGCTATACTTGCATATCAGTGTTTTTCTCAGTCACCATCAGAGAATCTTTCTTTTGCAGTAGGTGGGAATAAAAACAAAGATACATAGCTAGGCAGTGTACAGAGAGTGAGAGATCTTGGAATACTCAGACCCAAATGAAAAATCTCTATCAATTTCCTCTCCTAAAGGCTCAGGTAGTCGTGCAGAAAAAAACGCAGAGAGAGTAAGAACCAGAGGGGATGGAGGACCCTGAGAAAATGATGCATTATAGACACAACAGGGCTGAATGCGCATATGAAGTCACAGGGACTGTGACAGCATACACAAAGCCTCCTGAGTATATGCAAGGTGGAGTCCCAGAATCCCAAAACACACACACATACACACACACACACACACACACACACACACACACACACACACACACACTAAATTATGTTGTAGAGAAAGTGAACTTCATAGGCATTTATAGGGCATTTTGTTGAATAGCTCTGAATATATTCTTCTCATCAGCTCATGGAACCTAATCTAAAATAGATCATACTCTGGGTCACAAAACAAGTCAAGAAATTTTAAAATGAATATACTGTGTTGGTATACAAAGAGAAACAGTGACTAAATGAACACACTAGAGAGACAACTGAGTATTGACAAATGTGCTAAAACGATAGTGGAGAAAAGGCACTTTATTTAACAAACAGTTCTGGAGAAGTCACGTGTCCACATGCAGAGGGTTGAAACTTGACCCTATCTCTTGTTCTGTATAAAAATCAACCAAAATGGACTTCAATATGGGACCTGAAACTGTAATACTAGAAAGCAACACAGAGGAAGTATCTCCAGGTACTGGTATAGGTAATGGATAAGAGGCTAAATAGGACTCAAGACGCATGCTAAGTAGAAGAAAAATTTGATAACTGGAACTGACATGGACAACAAGGCAAAGATCAGCTACCAAGTGAGAATATATATCTGTCAGCTATTCATCCAAAAGCACTGATATCCTGAAACATATAAAGTTTATCCAGAACATATAAAACTAAAGACTCAAACTATGTTTAGTTGCATTCCTGGATTGCTTAAATCCAGAAGGCCGACACAGCAGGGATTTTGTCAATTCATGGCCAACAATGACTACAGAGTGAATACCAACCACTAGTATACATCACTAGTCTGTGTCAGGGATTAGTGAGCATATCTCTGCAGATAAAGACAGTTGACATCAGGTCTGATAACCTGAGATCAATACCTGGAACCCATTTGGTAGGATGAAAGACATGGTTTTAACAAGTTGTCCTCTGACCTCCACACTTCTTTGGGCACATGTGTAAGCATACACATTAGATATGCATGGACTAATTAGATAAATGTTTATAGAGACCCTTTCTCAAAATAACTGAGAAACAAAACCAAAAAGAATTCCCAATGTTAACAAAAAGTAACTCAACAAAACATGAATATATTATCAAAACAGATAATTTTCAAAAGAAGAATTAAAGGGCCAATTCATACATGGAACAAGGGTAGATATCACTAGGCACCAGGGAAGTGCAAATCAAAACCACGACTCACCCCAGTTAGAATAGCTCACATTAAAAAAGGATTAAAAACAAATAGTAACAATGGCTGGTATTGATACAGAGAAAAAAGAACACTGCATATTCTTGATGGAAGTGTGAACTGGTACAATCACTGTGCAAATTAATATAAATTTTCCTCTGCAAATTAAGAGTAGAACCACTGTTTCATTCAGCTATATATGTGTGTGGGGTATGTATGTATGTATGTATGTATGTATGTATGTATGTATGTACATACATACACATCTTTAACAAATGAAATTAGCCTACAAACAAATGTCTATGTTTATTTCAACATTATTCACAGTAATACAGGATCAACTTAAGCCATTGTAAACAGATTAACTTTATAAGGAAAAGATGATAGATACACAAGATATGTGACTATTCAACTATAAAGAAGGATAAACTTGTGCCACATGCATTTAAAAGAAAAATTGAATAATACCGTGTTAAGGAAAATAAACCAGACATAGAAAGATAAGTATCACCTCTTCACTTTCATATGTGGAAACTACCAATAATGAAAATCAACCTGACAATAGAATGATTATTTGAGTCTGGAAAAAATGATGGGACATGAGGGAGAAAGGTAGATGAAGATGGTAAATGTGCAGCATGTATATGATGGAAATACCACTGTGAATCCTATCAGTGCATACAATGAATGTGTTGAGAGTTGAACTGTGCATACACATAACACAGTGAGAGATAAAATTGAGCACATGATATCAGAAAAATGCACAGAAGGATTTTATCTGAATGAAATCATTGTTGATTCTTTCTCTTTGATAAATATCTGCATGATCTTAAAAATTACGAAGTCATTAAAATTGTTAGTTTTCATGAAAGTTGAAGAAAAGTAACTAAAGAGGGAATTAGTAGGGCAATATCCTTGTGTTTAAAGGAAAATCACCCTGGTCTACCCTCGACTTTGACTCCAGTCTTCCTGACCTGGAAATAACCTTGACTCAAGCTTTCCTGCTCTAGAAATGACCTTGACTCCAGCCTTCCTGCTCTGGAAATCCTTAAGCAGATTCTACACTAGATTTTTCCTTCAAACATTCAAATCATTTTATTTGACTTGGAATATCTCTTTTTACTAAATCCTGACCTCATTTTATTTGTGTGCAGTATTGAGGCTAGAAAAGAACTGTACTCTCCATATCCACTGTTCAACTAAGTAATATTTATCATTCCCTATTTATCACTTCCATTTTACTATCATTTGAGGTAAAGTTTAACCTGTCACATTCTAAAATATAGTCTCTTAGGATGACTATAATTAATCACTGAGAAATCTGGAGTTCTTGTTTAAAATTGTTCCCCCAAAGTATTATAAATATGAGCTGATGTGAAATAAATAAAGTTTTGAATTAACATTTGCAACAATGCTACAGATAAACATACAAATTTTGAACTCACAAAGGTGCAATAAGGTAGGGAAAGTTTCTCTAAGTTTGTACTTAAGCAGCATTAAGGTAGTCTCTTTCTATAAGTTGAATAATATGGGTCATTTGAAGCAGAATTATAACTGTGTTTTAAAATAAGTAGATTATGGAATGAAGAAGAAATATTTTGTGGAGT
Source organism: Mesocricetus auratus (assembly GCF_017639785.1). Taxonomy (NCBI): domain Eukaryota; kingdom Metazoa; phylum Chordata; class Mammalia; order Rodentia; family Cricetidae; genus Mesocricetus; species Mesocricetus auratus. The sequence continues at coordinate 44,850,014 of NW_024429192.1, forward strand.
CCTCTGAGAGAACATGAACATATTTCTAGAGACCACATAATTGCTTTGCTCAGTTATTTGAAGAAAATATTATAATATCTACTTTGAAAAGAAAGCAAATTAGAACTATGTCCGACTCCACAGAGTCTCTAGGGCCTTTTGAGCAAGAATCACATTAGAATTCTTATAATGATCTATCTGCAGCAGTCAAATTGATTACACTGAGGGATCTTTCAGGAAATAACAGTGAAACCTTATAAGTTTTCCCATTATGAACATTAGACTGCTTGGATCCCCCACCTCCACCCACTACCCTCTGCCACAATGTGATGAAGTGTGTCACTGTGCTTGGACGTTGAGGTTTCAAAACAGTCATGCTATTCCCATTTATCTCTCTCTACTTCCTGGTTGTGTCTCAAGACATACACTCTCAACTACTGCTCCAGAGATATGCCCTTAACTGTTCATAGACTCTAATCATCTGGTGTCGTGAGCCCCAAATTAAACACTTTATTTTATAAGTTGCCTTACTCATGATGTTTATTATATCAGTAAATAATCAATTAATTAAATATATATATTTCCATTCCCTTTCTTTCCTCCAAATCACTCATATACTTTTTCCTCTCTCCTTCAAATTCATGATGTTTTGCTTCATTAACTGTTTTTCATGCATACATATGTATATATAGGACTATATTGCATGCATACACATGTGTAAATGTATATATTTTTCTAAATGTACATATATTTCTAAATATAATATAAATTCCTAAATATATGTATACATATATATATATTCCTAAATAGAACCAGTCAGAACCTTGAGGGAATGATTTGCTCATGGAAGGTCTGACTTCAGCAAGATTAGTGTAGTAATCCATTGATGAATTTATAGCTTAATAACCTATTTTGAGGTAGGGTTGTATTGGAGAGGGAAATCCAACTCTACTCTGTGTGTCTCTCTGTCTCCATCTGTCTATCTCTGTGTATGTGTGTGACTCCATTTCATCTGCTATTATGTCAGCTTCACAGTGTCAGAAGTTGCTACTGAGGGAGAAAAGACATCAACAGGTTTACCCAGCAACAATGAATGCTGTGAGTTTTAGTAATGACCTGCCAAGCATGATGTATCGACTGTAACAATAGTGGCATAATTATTGTGGGAGGAACCAAGTGCTTTTTGAATGTATTTGAAGACTGCTTCATGACAGAACTCATTTCTGGTACAGTGACCTATCAAGAGCATGTATGGTTGGGGAGGTCATAGGATCTAAGGAGTGAACATACTGATATTGTTTGCTAATTGGTCATTCCATCAAACTGACTCCTAAATACCATTTACCCATAGCTCAATGCTTTTCTCAACTGTTGCCAGAGAAGCTTCTGGTTGCAGCAGGTGCCAGTTAATACAGAGTCTCATAGATGGTCAAAGCAATGAACATAAACACTCATCCTTAAATCAGACATTTGAATCAACCCTTCAGAGGTTCATGGAATACTATGGAAAGGGGGCAGAATGAATGTATAGCTAGAATACAGATATGTTTATTTTTTAAAAATAGGTCTCCTTGATATGACATGCTGTTGTTATGAATGTCTTGCATCTTTGGTTACCAGCATCAGGGGTGGAGCAGGAACTCAGGAAGTCTCATTTCTTTCTGAGGGATGATTTGTTGTTAGTTAATCCTTGCTGTAGTGGTTTTAAATAAAATGGCCTCAAAGGGAGCAGATTAGGAAGCAAGGCTTTATTAGAATAGGTATGGCTTTGTGGAAGAAAGTGTGTCACTGTGGGGGAGAGCTTTGAGGTTTTCCATGCTCAAGTTACCACTCAGTGTCACAGTCGACTTCCTATTGCTTTCTGATCAAGACGCAGTCAACACCACATGTACCTGAATGCCACCATGTTCCCCCTCCATGATGATAATAGACTAAACCTCTGAAACTGTAAGCCACCACCCCCAAATAAATGTTTCCTTTGTAAGGGTTGCCTTGTTCAAGGTGTGTCTTCACAGAGATAGAACATTTATTGAAACAAAGTTGAGAGAGAGTTATTATTTTCTTCAGTGTTGTAACCACTGATAAGTTTTTCATGCTCAGCTAAATAGCCTCCTACCCACCCATGCAATGCAACCTTTATTAAAAATATTGAGTCACAAAAGTAAAGAAGACACGAAAGCCCATGAGGCATTGTTAGAAAGAAGAGTTGCAGCACAAGAGGAAGAAGAATGAGAAAGAATAATGGGTGATAAGATAACAAGGCTGTGTATAAAAATGACAAAGAATCAACAGGAATGGAGAGAGGTAATCCTTGACAGACCAGAGAGTTATTAATGGCACTTTCACAGATGTAGAATTTTCTCATTGGAGACATGACCATTGCAGTCACCCGGCATGGCAGATCTGCAGAACTGAAATTGTAAGTGACTAAGTACTGGGATCGTATTAACTTCACTTTCCAGTGTAATTCATCTATGGTGATGTTCTTATAAACTGTAAAATTAAGAAGCTAATCTATCGATGAGAATCCTTATATTGAAATTCACATGTACAAAGTTCCTTTAGTTTTTTGATGAATCCAATTTGACCTCCCCTCATGGAGTTCACAAAATACCTGTCCAGTAAGCTGTACTCATTAAATCATTCCTAAAATATATTGTCAGTATATAACATTTTTATTTTGGCCTACTTAGAAGCTCTATGGTGAAGTAAATAAAATGACAAAAGAACAATCAATATTTTAATATATGCTTTAGACTAGGCCTCCAAATGTGTTATTATTATTCTCCATTTTTCTTTCAAAAAGTGGAAAATATAACTCACATTAATGCAGCAAATTAAATTTTTGACCATATTTTTCATTTTGTGTTAATATCGTTTAGTTCTGAAAGGTTTGGATGGCAGCTGGAATCTGATGATAAATGGGCAATTTCACTAAAAATATTACTCAATTTTCACAGTGTATGTCTTTTTAAAATAAGACCGGCTGTACAAAATCTTTACTTCTTAATAAGCATTAACTGTAGATAATTCCAATTAGCTCAGCATTTATCTCAGGGATCATGGGGTGGGATTGAATACGTGATAATCTTAGAGGGTGGGCAATTGACCTTACTTACTTTTTGCCTGTGGCAAGGTGGAGCTATGTAGAAGGCACATAGTATAGAAAACTGTTTAGAACATGCTATCTGGGGAGTAAAGAGAAGAGCAGGGGCTGGGATCATAGCATTCTCTGTCAGAATGTGCCACATTGTCCTACCTGCCTTTCACTAGGCTTCACATTCTAACAGTACCGCCATTGCTCACTAGTTAGTATTGGCCTGGAGACCCCAACTGTCTCACATGCCAGTTTGAGAAACATTCATCCATACCATACCAGAATGAATCTGTTGTTGCTGGAACTTAGAGGAGTTAGATATAACTTGAGTCAGGAATGCAGAAAGGTGAAGATCATATCTTGTTTTAAAGATTTTTCCATTTTCTAGTTCTGTTTCTCATGTTCTCTTTCCCAAGGTTGTTTTCAATTCTATCTATCCCTGCAAAATTAGGACAATAATCATTCTCACAGACAGAAGAGGTAGTATACTGATAAAATGAGTTGTCAATGAATTGGTTTTTTATGGCAATTTTATGTATAATTTTCCATGTTTGTATTATATCATAATATTCTAAACCTGGTATATAATCTACAAAAGTCCATTTTGATTTTTACATCTCAAAATATAAGCTATTCATATATGTGCACATTTATTACTTGTTTATAAACTTATGCAGACACACACATATATATGCACTTAAATATATTCCATACATGATTATGTTTATTACCATATGTAATTAAATTAAATAATGCTTCTATCCATTCTAAATAATTAAAACATTTTAATGTGTTGTTTGATAACATCAAGAGTATGTGCACTTATTTTTACAGAGTTCCAGTAAAACTATGACCTTAAACAATGCCTTTGTCTTTAATGTGATGATTCAAAATGCCTTCATTTAAACATATTAAGTTACAAAAATAAATGGAATTAAAAATTATATTTTCTTCTGAAAATATTTCTACCATTATGTCAAGAGAGTTTAATGGAGTGCATAGGTATATATTTTACTTTTTATTTCTTGTGTATTTTCCATGAATATTCTATAAAAGTTAAATTTTTAAAATAAATTTATTTCTAGCCAAACATTATTTCTACCTTGATAATGCATCTGTGATTAAATTCTTCAAAGAGATTAAGCTATGTACTTCTGAAATATAGAAAAAAAGTATATATAGTAGTAGAAAATATTGCATTAATACAAATATGAATGCATAGGTTAAAACATTGTAATGATTAAACATTGAAATATGTCTGTCAAGTCCAAAACTTCTGCTTTGTTCAAAACCACATGAAGAACCTCTTTATGGTAGATTTCACAATGCTCTTCTGAAGGAACTACAAAAATAAGCCTATACAAACCCTCTCCTTTCCTGGGCATGGTGATACCTGCACTTCCAGCTACTTGGAGTCTAAGGCTTGAGGTCATTGAGCCCAGGAATGGTTCCTTCTCTTTAACACTGAAAATACATGTTTTGGAAATTCTGTTGAAAATCTGTAGTTCTAACTGTAGATTTTTTTTAGATTTTTCCTTAATATGTACATTAAATGAATGACCACAAGTAAATTTAATGTCTAAACTTTGAAAGCACAGTTTTTGCTTGTTCTGAAGCCATAAAGTGCTCAACAAAAGATGTGAAATCAATTTTGTGCCTTGGGGAAGGGACAGGGACATAATACCTAGAAGCTGTTACTTCATTTTGTTTGTTTTCTAAAATGTTGGCTTTATCACATGTTGGAGATCTGTTCCAAATTAATTGTTTCTTTTCAGTTTTTGTATAATATGTTTTATGTCCTTGCTCTCAAGGTTTCAACTTGATGAAAACTTATAGGCAACTTTGGCCAACATTCAAACTATTTGGCAGACTCATAAGTTACAAGAGCCAGTATCTAATCAAATAGTATACATTGGTCTTTTGTTTTCTTTATTTTCAATCTTTGAACCAATGCTATTTCACTTAGCTTCCCATCCATCATTATTGTAAACATTTATTGCTTTTTAAGTGATAATAACTTGTAAAGAAAACAGAGGCTACCAGTAATATAATTCCTTGTTGCTTGTATTTCCAAAATTTATTACTGTACATGCCTGTATTTTTCATTGTGACATCAAAAGCAGATTCAGATTTTTTCTTTTTATAAATAAAATGGACACTTTTTGAAGTTCATGTATGAGACATGTCTTAATATAAGTATTTTCTTTGTGCATATATGTATATATGATTGTTGTCTTGACAATACACATGTATATATGCAGACTGCTTATACGTATGATTAAATATATGTCCAAACATTTGCTGGTTTCTATTGACTGTTTTTAAACATCATTGTTTAAGCATAATCATGTTTTACATTCAATAGGTATGTACTATTGATGATGGTCACATGGAGAACAAAGGCTCATATCCTTAGAACTCAAAATCTTTGATATAAAACAGTGTCAATAACTGAAATGTCTTCCATGCTGGCCAGCTTCCATAGTATTTGAGGGTACCATGCAGGGCACTCACTATGTGAGGGGGGCATACATTGTCTTACCCACTGTTAGATGCTACAGTACAACCTATCAGTGCCAAGGGGTTAAACAAACATTTTGTGCATGTACTTGAGGCCGGCTCCATGGGAAGAAATTTATGCTGCCTTATGTAAATCTGGTCATAAGGATGTGGCTTTGGAGGTCCTAAGCTGCAGCAGAGAACCTACTGTTGTCATTGTACTAACTAATCATGATATCAAACTGTCTTCCAAATATTTGTGCTTATACTCATAGATTTGTTTTTCTCTCAGACTTGGTTGGAGAAGTTTCTGTGGTGGGCAGCAATTTTGCATACTTATAACTGGTCAGAGTATTAAGAATAAGTGGCTGTGTTTACCCACCAACATATGGAATGCAGGCATGTCCCCACATATGGCTTAGGGAACATCATGGAAGAGGTGGATAGAATCAATCTAAGAACCAGAGGAAGATGAAGAATGCAGTGAAATACTACTTTTAGACATGATGTGACTATTGCCCTTATGATTCTCAGCAGCATGGCTGCCATTTTAAGAGCAAGATAGTCAAAATTTCAGAAGGGATGAGGCTGGAGCTCCCTGGACCCTATCAATAGTTGAGAAGCAATTTGCAGGTGATGGCTAGTGGGTAAACATAAGAGTGTGGCTACTGGAAGTTGCTAATGTCCCGGTGGATGGTTCCACACCTATGCTACCATACAAGAATAGAAAGAGGAGGAAGAGGAGTATGAGGAAAAAGAAGAAGGGAATGTGAATGGGAAGGGCACGAAAAAGAGGAAAAAGAAATAGTTGGGGTGAGTTCTGGGAGATCTTGGAAGTAGGAGTACCAGATAGATCTGAACAACAACAACAACAAAAACACATTGTATACATGTATGACATTCTCAATTAATAAATTAAAATCTTATTTTAAAAATAATAAGGCCGGGCGGTGGTGGCTCACTCCTTTAATCCCAGCACTCGTGAGGCAGAGGCAGGCAGATCTCTGTGAGTTCGAGGCCAGGCTAGACCGACAGCCTCCAAAACAATACAGAGAAACCCTGTCTCGTAAAAACCAAAAAAAATGTCCAATAAGAAGAAAATGGGAATAACGCTACCACAAGACCCAGCAACTCCACTCTTAGGCATATATCCAAAAGATACCCATTCATACAACAAAGATGTCTGTTCCACTATGTTCATAGCAGCTTTATTTGTAATAGCCAGAACTTGGAAGCAACTTAGATTTCCCTCACCCGAAGAGTGGATAGAGAAAATGTGGTACATCTACACAATGGAGTACTATTCAGCAGAAAAAAATAATGGAATCATGAGATTCGCAGGCAAATGGATGACACTAGAAGAAACCATCCTGAGTGAGGTAACCCAGTCACAAAAAGAGGAACATGGCATGTACTCTCTCATATATGGATTTTAGACATAGATCTGGGGACTGCCAGCCTACAATCCTATGGCCAGAGAGTCTGGGAAACAGAAACATCATTTTGTGGCTGATCGAAGAAGAGGCAGACTCCCTTGGTTAAGTACTGAGCTGAACTCAAAAAAGCCAGTAACAGAGAGGGAGGACTGATGATCAAAGGGATTAAGACTGGGCTGGTTTAACCCCCAGAAACAGCTGACCAGACAAAGGTTAACTCTTAAATCCCAGGCATCAGTCTGGGAATCCAGCATGGAACTGATCAAGACCCCCTGAATCTGGGTGTCAGTGAGGAGGCCTAGGGAATCTATTGAGCCTTGGGCAGCAGATCAGTACCCATCCCAAGTATACACACGGTCTTTGGACTCCCATAGAACAATGTGAGGTGCAATCTCACCCTGAACTCTTGGGGAAGGGTCTAGGCCCTGCCCTATATGAAATGACAGACTATGGACACCCCCATGGAGGGCCTCACCCTCCCTGGGGGAATGAGGGGATAAGGGGGGGCTGGGGGGAGGGCACGGGAGGAGGGGAGGGAATGGGAGAGGGACCTGGAACTGACTTGTGAAGCAACCTCATTTCTTATCTAAATTTAAACTGGAAAATAATATATAAAAAAAAGAAGTGGTCAACTCTAAAATTTTATGCATACAAGTAACACTAAACTGAATAGGTAGTTTGTGTGTGTGTGTGTGTGTGTGTGTGTGTGTGTGTGTATGTGTGTGTGTGTGTCTGTGTGTGTGTGATAACAACTGAAGCCAAAGTAACGTAAGAGAGACTGGAGGAAGGAGAAAGAGTGAAATTGTGTAATTATATTTTAAGTTAAAAAATTAAAAAGACAGGAAAAAAACCTGTCAATTTGGTTTCTGAGTTCCAAGGACATGACGACTCTACTGTGGCTAGATATGGAACCAGGCCCAGTAGAATCTTCCCAAGGTACTGTTCCTATTACACTGATAGATATATCTAACAACATTATTCAGATCCTACCTGCACTATATCAGATAACCTACCTCTGTCCTCCAAAGAATGCCCATATTAATGCACATAGTGCTTCATATTAATCATGTAGGACTGCAAGTTAGCATAATCATGGACACATTCCTTCAAATTATTACATTTATGCTACATACTAAATGATGAACTAAATTGGAAGAAACTTGGTAAGAGATAATAGGAAAAGGTAAAGTCCAAGAATCTAAGACTAATATTTGATTAGGATTCATTATCACTGCATGACAAGGTTCTTGCTCAATCTAAATTGATTTTTGAAGTAGAATTGAACCCATGCATTTCTTTGTGAGGTTAAAACTACATATAATCATGCAATAGTGATTAAAGAAAACAAGAGGCCATGAATTTACAGGAGATTGAGAAGAGGTATATAGGGTGGTTTGGAGAGACAGAGGGGAAAATGCTTTAATTAAGATGCAATCTCAAAAATAAACAAAGCAAGGCTAAACAAAGTATATGAGCTACCCAGGCATTATTAGCAACAAATTATATACACAGGTCATGTCTAAGTGTCTTGGACTGCCTACAGTGTTCAGAATTAATAGTGTTGCTTACCTCAGAGAGCACTGAGATAGTAGACTATAGAATTAAAGGATAAGAGTGCTGTGAATATCATAGTAGATATCACCCCTCTTCCACTCTACACACGTTCACTTTGCACAGCTAATGTTATTTGTGGTCAGTCACAGACTGGATATCATTTGTCTTGATTCTTTCAAGACAGACACTCCACATTCACATAGCTTCTATTTTGCTATAAGACTGAACTTGTCATCATTTATTGTTAGTTACCCTTTTTCTTTTTTTTTCGTTTTTTATCATTTTTTATTTTAATTTTAAATAGCTTGTTTTACATGTCAATCCCAGTTCCCTCTCCCTCCCCTCCTCCCGCACTCCCCTTCCCCCCCACCCTCCCACCCTATTGCCAAATCCTTCCACATAGGGGATATCAGAGTCTGTCATTTCACTCTGGTTAGGGTCCAGGCACTCCCCTAAGAGTCCAGGCTGAGAGAGCATCCCTCTTTGTGTTATAGGCACACGATGACTGTTTGTATTCCAGGGATAGACACTGATCCACAGCTCAGGGCCCCATAGGTTTCCCAGGCCTTCTCGCTGACACTCACATTTGGGGGTCCAGATCAGTCCCATGCTGGTCTCCCCATTGTCGCTCTGGGATCCAAGAGCTCTCCCCTGTTCAGACCAGCTGTCTCTGCTGGTTTGCCAGCCCATTCTTTGCCAATTTGCTCATCACTCCTCTCTGTCACTGGGTTCCTTGGGTTCAGTTCAGTGATTAATTGTGTGTTTGCCTCTGCTTCCATCAGTCACAGGATGAAGGCTCCCGGATGGTTATAGACATCAAGTTCATTATCAGGAATGGGCATTCGAGATGGTCCCTCCACTATTGCTTAGCTTTCCAATTGGTGTTATCCCTTTAGATCACTCGAGGTCACTCTGGTGCCTGATCTGTATTCGATCCTATGATTCCCTCTTCCCCCTATTCTACCCCCACCCCCTCAACTTCCTATTCCCCCATGACCAACTCTCTTCCTCTTCACCTCCTCTCTTCTTCCCAGGTCCCACTCCCCCCCACCCCTCGCCGTGTTCCCCATCCATTCAGAGGATCTTGTCTCAATCCTCTTCTCTTGGGTACTATGCTTATATGCATATCTTTTAGGTTCTTTCCTGTTTCCCAGACTCTCTATCAGTGGAGGTGCACACTGGCACTATCCTGATCCATGTCTAAAATCCATATATGAGTGAGTACATACCATGTTTGTCTTTTTGTGACTGGGTTACCTCACTCAGGATGGTTTCTTCCAGTGCTATCCATTTCCCTGCGAATTTCAAGATTCCATTGTTTTTTTCTGCTGAGTAATACTCCATTGTGTAAATGTACCACATTTTCTCTATCCACTCTTCAGTTGAGGGGCATCTAGGTTGCTTCCAGGTTCTGGCTATTACAAACAATGCTGCTATGAACATAGTGGAGCAGATGCCCTTGTTGTATGAACTTGCCTCATTTGGATATATGCCTAAGAGTGGATTTGCTGGGTCTAGTGGTAGATTAATTCCCATTTTCCTGAGGAATCTCCATACTGATTTCCAAAGAGGCTGTATGAGTCGGCACTCCCACCAGCAGTGGAGGAGTGTCCCTCTCTCTCCACATCCTCTCCAGCATAAATGGTCTTCGGTGTTTTTGATTTTAGACATTCTAATAGGAGTAAGATGGTATCTCAGAGTTATTTTGATTTGCATTTCCCTGATGGCTAAGGATGTTGAGCACTTTCTTAAGTGTCTCTTGGCCATTTTAGCCTCCTCTATTGAGAATTCTCTATTTAGCTCTGTACCCCACCTTTTAATTGGATCCTTTGGTGTTTTGGAGACTTGTTTCTTGAGTTCTTTGTAAATTTTGGAGATTAGCCCACTGTCAGATGTGGGGTTAGTGAATATCTTTTCCCATTCTGTGGCCTGCCTTTTTGTCTTTTTGACTGTGTCCTTTGCCTTACAGAAGCTTTTAGTTTCAGAAGGTCCCATTTGTTAATTGTCGATCTCAGTGCCTGTGCCACTGGTGTTATGTTTAGGAAGTGGTCTCCTGTACCAACTCGTTGAAGAGTATCTCCCACTTTCTCTTCTAAAAGTTTCAGTGTGGCTGGATTTATGTTGAGATCTTTGATCCATTTGGACTTAAGTTTTGTACAAGGCAATAAACATGGATCTATCTGCAGTCTTCTTCAGACCAGTATCTAGTTATGCCAGCACCATTTGTTGAAAATGCTTTCTTTTTTCCATTGTACAGTTTTAGCTTCTTTGTCAAAAATCAATTGTTCATAGGTGTGTGGGTTAAAATTGGGGCTTTCGATTCGGTTCCATTGGTCTACCTGCCTATTTTTGTGCCAATACCAAGCTGTTTTCAGGACTATAGCTCTGTAATAGAGCTTGAAGTCAGGTATGGTGATGACTCCTGAAGTTCCTTTATTGTATAGGGTTGTTTTGGCTATCCTAGGCCTTTTGTTTTTCCATATAAAGTTGATTTATGTTCTTTCCAGGTCCTTGAAGAATTGTGATGGAATTTTGATAGGGATTGCATTGTATCTGTAGACTGCTTTTGGCAAGATTGACATTTTTATTATGTTGATCCTACCAATCCAAGAGCATGGGAGATCTTTCCATTTTCTGGTATCTTCTTTGATTTCTTTCTTTAAAGACACAAAGTTCTTGATATACAGGTCTTTCACTTCCTTGGTTAACATTATCCCCAGATATTTGATGCTGTTTTTGGCTATTGTAAAGGATGATGTTTCTTTGATTTCTTTCTCAGTCACTTCATCATCTGTATATATTAGAGCCACTGATTTTTTTTGAGTTTACCTTGTATCCTGCCACATTGCTGAAGGTGTTTATCAGCTCTAGGAGTAAACTTGTGGAGTTTTTTGGGTCACTTATGTAAACTATCATATCATCTGCAAATAGTGAAAGTTTGACTTCTTCTTTTCGTATTTGTATCCCCTTTATCTCATTTTGTTTTCTTATTGCTGTAGCTAGAACTTCAAGTACAATATTGAAGAGATATGGAGAGAGTGGACAGCCTTGTCTTGTTCCTGATTTTAGAGGAATTGCTTTGTGTTTCTCTCCATTTACTTTGATGTTAGTTGTTGGTTTACTGTATATTGCTTTTATTATATTCAGGTACGTTCCTGTTCTCACTGATCTCTCTAGGACCTTTATCATGAAGGGGTGCTGGATTTTGTCAAAGGCTTTTTCAGCATCTAGTGAGATGATCATGTGGTTTTCTTTTGCAGTTTGTTAATATGGTGGATTACATTGATAGATTTTCTAATGTTGAACCATCCCTGCATTCCTGGGATGAAGCCTACTTGATCATGGTGGATGATTTTTCTGATGGGTTCTTGAATCCGGTTTGCGAGTATTTTATTGAGTATTTTTGCATCAATGTTCATGAGGGAAATTGGTCTATAGTTCTCTTTCTTAGTTGTGTCTTTGTGTGGCTTGGGTATCAAGATAATTGTAGCATTGTAGAAAGAGTTTGGCAGTGAGCCTCCTGTTTCTATTGTGTGGAATAATTTGAGGAGTATTGGAATTATCTCTTTTTTGAATTTCTGGTAGAATTCTGCCCTGAAGCCATCTGGGCCTGGGCTTTTTTTGTTTGGGAGACTTTTGATGACTGCTTCTATTTCATTAGGGGTTATAGGTCTGTTTAGATTGTTTATCTGTTCTTGATTTAGTTTTGGCAAGTGATATCTATCCAGGAAATTGTCCATTTCCTTTAAATTTTCAAATTTTGTGGAGTACAGATTTTCAAAGTATGCCCTGATGATTCTCTGGATTTCCTCAGAGTCCGTTGTTATGTCCCCTTTTTCATCCCTGATTTTGTTAATTAGCATGCTCTCTCTCTGTCTTTTGGTTAGTTTGGACAGAGGTTTATCTATTTTGTTGATTTTCTCAAAGAACCAACTCTTTGTTTCATTGATTCTTCTCAGTGTTTTCCTGGTTTCTACTTGGTTGATTTCAGCCCTCAATTTGATTATTTCCTGGCGTCTGCTCCTCCTAGGGGAGTTTGCTTCTTTTTGTTCTAGAACATATAGCTGTGCTATTAATTCTCTAGTATGACTCTTCTCCACTTTTTTCATGTGGGCACTTTGTGCTATAAACTTTCCTCTCAGCACTGCTTTCAAAGTGTCCCATAAGTTTGTGTATGTTATGTCTTCATTCTCATCTCTTACTGTGGCCAAATTCAACATTGCTTAGGATAACTCAGGGAAAACTGCAGTATATGTAGAATTTAATACTATCAGTAGGTATAGAAACCTGTGAGGGCATTTTAGAATATGTTCTAAGTATATAAACAGAACCACTCTTGGTCTACTTGAAAAATCCAGTAGGAATTCAACACTCTGAAGGGCAGCATAATATGAAACCAAGTTCTCCTCTCATTACTAAAAATGATGCACTTACTGAAGTCTATAAGGATACTTCGTGACTTCAGATTTGTTTGCCCAATAAATTATTTGTGCCCTAGCTGGTTTAAATTTATAACCTCCAAAAAACATCTCTGACAAAACATTCCTCAAAATTTCTATGTTTCTGAAAAGTTAAAATTGAAATATTTCTTTGTAGTGCAACACATATCTTTAAATCTTTACTATGCTAAAATGGACCCAATTTAGCCCAATACTCAGGATGTAAGCAATAAATTTCAATAAAATTAGCAAATGAAACACATCTATTTGCATTCTAATAAAACTGATCTCTTTAACATCAGTTGGATTTAAAATAGAAACAAAACCATATTTCCCTTACTGTTTAATTATTAGAAAATCATTTGAATGTTCATCTAAACTGGTATGCAGACAGTTACATTTAAAAATTTCTAGGTCTTTATATTGAGACAAACAAATTAATCTTTTTCTCTAAACTTATTTAATACAAAATAAAATTAACTCTTTCTTCATGCCTTCTGACTGCTTTACAAGTTACTGAAGAAAAATATAAGAAAACAATATTTTCTAACCTTGCACTGTGACAGCCATTAGTCTCTAGATGGTCTCAGCAAGCTAATCCTCACAAAGAACAACAAACTGTGAAGATTATAATTTCCATTTTCATACAAGGATGATGAAATTGAAAGAATTTCAGCAGTTAGTGCCTCAGTTTTATTTCACTGATCAATGAGTCTGTCTTTTATGTTAATAATATGCTGCTTTTAATACTATGGGTGCATAGTATAACATGGAATCAGAAATAATGGTATTTAGAGTGGGGCTTTGGTTTACTGTTGTTGTTATTGTACAGGACAGTTTCAACTATCTAGAGTGTTTGTGCTTCTATATGAATTACAAGACTGTTATTTTTTTAATTACTGAGATTTCCTGCAAAAGAACTTTACAAGATCAGGCAGCCAAAATTCTAGCATCGATGAGAGTGGAAGTTGATAGCTGCTAGGGAAGGAAGAGTCATTTGTGTGTGTGTGTGTGGACAAAGCTCCTAGTAGACTGCCCATGCTCCAGTTTGTGACCCTATACATATGTATATATGGGCAACATCACTTTGTCTCAGTAGGCTACAAAACACATAAGACATATAATCTGATGTTGAGGAAGGGTGCCTGTGGGGGGATCTAGAAAGAGTTGGAGATGGGCTTGATATACTCAATATTTTTATAGCTATGAATTTCTCAATGTACATTAAAGATTTAAAATATGGATGGCATCAAATAATGGAGCCAGATTGCAAAATTTGTGATTTAAAAGTGGTGTGCTGATTATGCTTGTTTTAAGAATGGTCCAGCCTTTGACAAAATCCAACACCCCTTCATGATAAAGGTCTTGGAGAGATCTGTGATAACGGGAACATACCTAAACATCATAAAAGCTATATACAGCAAACCAACAGCCAAAATCAAACTAAATGGAGAGAAACTACAGGCAATCACTCTAAAACCGAGAACAAGGCAAGGCTGTCTGCTTTCCCCATACCTCTTCAATTTTATATTTGAATTTTTAACAAGAGCAATAAGACAACAAAAGTAGATCAAGGTGTTGGGGGAAGTCCTGTGCATTTGTCAATAAAGCACTGCTGGCCAATAGGGAAGCAAGATAGGTGGGACTAGGAGTCCAGAAGGACTCTGGGAAGGAGAAACACAGGGAGTCAAGATGTAACGCCATGGGGTCGGAAGCCCAGAACTATTCTCCAGTAAGAGAAACACTTAGATTAACAATTATAGGGTAATTACTTAAGTCACAGTAAGCTAGTAAGAAACAAGCAAGGCCAACAGCTTCATAATTAATATAGACTCCTGTGTGTTTATTTGGGACTGATGCAGCTCTAGAACCAGGCTGGCGGTAAGGCTTCTCTCAAAGAAAAAAGCTTCCCTTTACATAATGGTGATCAGGAGTGTGATGATGAATTTCCACGTAGAATGACAAAAGCTTTAAAGGAATTTTAGAAACAGAAGAACGGAGAGAAGCACAGATTTTTGATAGCAGCATTTTTCTCAGATGGGCTCTGTTTTGCTAGCGGCAAGCAAAAACTCACGTGGCTCGCTTAAGTGAAGCTTCCTGACTCAACATAAAAGAAAAAAAAACAGCAAGGTTGTTTTAAGAGGCTCTGCTAAAAATTGAAAGGTGTGTACGTACAGCTGGAAGTGGCAGTGACCACATCTCCAAGCCGGCAGCTGGAGTCACGCTTACTCCCGCCATCTTAGAAAAACTGCAGTTTAAACTGCCGCGGTTTTAACAGATAAGACACGTGGCCAGAAAATCATAAAGATTTACAGTAAAGTCAGACTTGGTTAAAGAAAAGCCTCTAAAGGTTTACAGTGTGTTTAAAAATATAGGATTGAGAAAAAGAATCGGGCATAGTGGTAAATAAATAGAAAAGTCAGCTGTGGTGGCACACGCCGGTAAGATTTGCTGCAGAGGCAGAGGCATGCGGATTTCCAAAGAGAAACCCTGTCTCAGAGAAAAAGAAATAGAAGTAAAAGAAATAGAGTAATAATAGATAAATAAATAAGCCACGCAAAGATGGAAAATACACAGAGAGTCTGGATACTGCATGCTATTGTGTTTTTCAGTTTTTTGATTGCTCAAGAAGGAACAACTGCTAACGTATACTTGATTATAAATGCTGCTGAATTAATTCAACTTATGTCTTTTGAAAATGCCTTGACTTAAAAATTTAAGTATAAGGATATGTTACTTCGAAAAGGAGTTTTTGTTTATGTTTCTACAGAAAATGAAAAGCTGAGGATTCCTTCCAGGCTTCTGTGGTTTGATGAACCAAGACCCCTTCAGAAGCAGTGGACCAGATGTTCCAACAGTTGAAACAGCTAAGATGATGCAGGCTTACAGACCCCGAAAATAAGGACTTATACAGGTTTCTGAGTTTTGTCATGATCCCCATGGTATTAACAGTGCCCCCTTCCAGCACGAAGCAGTTTGGAATGAGGGACATCCTAATTCCCATCTTGTTTATAAACCTTTGTTTTCATTTAAATGGGATTGTTTGTAATTGGCTAATGATCACAGCCAATCTCTTTTTAATGGTAATGAGGGGAATTATGGTATGGGTATGGTTTTTCATTTATTGACAAATTCAAGGTCAATTTTGTGATATGTGTATTTCTCCTCTTGATTAAGTATTGTGCTTATACTGATCATTTAAAATGTAATGCATAACTAAATGCAGATTATAGATAGTTAGTTATAATGGTCAGAACTTATAGTTAGGTAAGTTAGGTTTTCTAGATATACAGAAATATATTTGAGATGAATAGACAGTTTTCAAACCTTTCAAAGACCTTCAGAAAATGGGATTGAAAATGGTTTAGAGTTTTTCTTGACAATGAGAAATGTCTGTTCCCTGCAGCACCAATTACGTCTGAGAGGAAGATGGGCATCGAATAAACTCGTTATGGAGTTCGCTTTCAACATGACAAGATTAGCCATTTGGGCAAGAAACTGCTCTTGCCTAGACTGCTTGACTGTTGTTGTATAATCTGGACATGCAGGATCCACAGGAAAGCGACTGCTGAACTCAGTCTTACAGGGTTCCTGCTTCATGGAAGAGTCTACGAGACTTCCTGCAGGACACAGATAAATGACTGACAGACTGCCAAGGCAGATGGACAGTTTGGAAATTTCCTGCTTTGCTGAGAAATCTTCTGGATACATTGTGGCCTATGGACTGAAGATGGATGCCCTAATGTTAGAGGAACTTTGGGTGACTGTCCAGGTAGCAAGATGTCTCTGTCAATCCTAGTATTTATATATTATCCTTCTGTGGTCTTTGATAGAGTTGAAGACAGATAGTTATAATTATAGTTTTCCTTAATTATGATAAGAGATAAGCTACATATAGGACTTTGGACTTGCAAGAATGAGATAGATGATATTTTTTTAATCTTGCTAAATGTTGGTAGACAAAATATTGTAACTATGTTCTTACTTGATAACTGTTCTTTTTTATATAATTTCACTATGTGAAATTTAAGACTTTTCTTTTCGTTTAAACAGAAAAGAGGAGATGTTGGGGGGAAGTCCTGTGCATTTGTCAAAAAAGCACTGCTGGCCATTAGGGAATCAAATAGGTGGGACTAGGAGTCCAGAAGGACTCTGGGAAGGAGAAACACAGGGAGTCAAGATGTAACACCATGGGGTAGGAAGCCTGCAACTATTCTCTGGTAAGAGAAACACTTAGATTAAAAATTATGGGGTAATTACTTAAGTCAGAGCTAGCCAGTAAGAAACAAGCAAGGCCAACAGCTTCATAATTAATATAGACTCCTGTGTGTTTATTTGGGACTCATGCAGGTGTAGAACCAGGCTGGCGGGAAGGCTTCTCTCAAGGAAAAAGTTTCCCTTTACATCAAGGGGATACAAATTGGAAAGGACGAAGTAAAATATTTACTATTTGCAGATGATATGATAGTTTGCATAAGTGATCCAATAAACTCTACCAGGGAACTCCTAGAGCCAGCAACGTGGCAGGATATAAGATCAACTCAAGAAAATCAGCAGCCCTTCTATATACAGACAATAAATGGGCTGAGAAGGATATCATAGAAACATCACCCTTTACAATTGCTACAAATAACATAAAATACCTTGGGGCAATGCTAACCAAACAAGTGAAAGACCTGTATCTCAAGAACTTTGAGTCTTTAAAGAAAGAAACCAAAGAAGATATAAGAAAATGGAAAGATCTCCCATGCTCTGGGATAGGTAGGATCAATGAAGTAAAAATGACAATCTTTCCAAAAGCAATCTACAGACTCAATGCAATCCCCATCAAAATCCCAGCACAATTCTTCACAGACCTTGAAAGAACAATTATCAACTTTATACAGACAAACAAAAAACCCAGGATAGCCAAGACGACCCTGCTCAACAAAGCAACATCTGGAGGTATCACCATCCCTGACTTCAAGCTCTATTATAGAGTTATGGTCCTGAAAACAGCTTGGTATTGGCACAAAAATACACAGGTCAACCAATGGAATTGAATTGAACACCATGGGATTAGTTCACAAACATATGAGAAGGTGATTTTCGACAAAGAAGTTAAACTTATAAATGGAAAAAATATAGTATCTTCAACAAATGGTGCTAGCATAACTGGATATTGGCATATAGAAGACTCCAGATAGATCCATGTCTATTGCCATGCACTGAACTTAAGTCCAAATGGATTAAAGACCTCAACATAAATCCAGCCACACTGAAGCTGTTAGAAGAGAAAGTGGGAGGCACCCTTGAACGAATTTGTACAGGAGACCAGTTCCTGAACACAACAACAGTACCACAAACACAGATATCGACAATAAATAGGACCTCCTGAAACTGAGAAGCTTCTTTAAGGCAAAGGACACAGTCAGCAAGACAAAAATGCAACCCACAGATTGGGAAAAGCTATTCACTAACCCCATATCTGACAGAGTGCTGATATCCAAAATTTACAAAGAACTCAAGAAGCTAGTCCGCAAAACACCAAAGGATCCAATTAAAAAGTGGGGGATTGAACTAAATAGAGAATTCTCTATATAGGAGCCTAAAATGACTGAAAGACACTTAAGAAAGTACTCAACATCCTTAGCCATTAGGGAAATGGAAATCAAAACGACTCTGAGATATCATCTTACTCCTGTCAGAATGGCTAAAATCAAAAATGCCAGTGACAGTATATTCTGGAGAAGACGTGGAGAAAGGGGAAAATTCATCCATTGCTGGTGGGAGTGCAAACTTGTACAGTCACTATTGAAATGAGTATGGATATTACCTAGGAAAATGGGACTCAGTCTACCACAAGACCCAGCAATTCCACTCTTAGGCATATACCCAAAAGATGTCCATTCATACATCAAGGACATCTGTTCCACATGTTCATAGCAGCATTATTTGTAATAACCAGAACCTGGAAGCAACCTAGATACCCCACAACTGATGAGTGGATAGAGAAAATGTGGTACTTTTACACAATGGAGTACTACTCAGCAGGAAAATAATGGAATCTTGAAATTTGCAGTCAAATGGGTGACACTAGAAGAAACCATCATGTGTGAGGTAACCCAATCACAAAAAGACAAACATAGTTTGTACTCACTCATATATGGTTTTTATATATGGATCAGGGGAGTGTTAGCCTACAATCCCAGTGCCTGTGAGTCTGGGGAACAGGGAGGTTCCCAAGAGATATGCATAATACCCCAGAGAAGTGGCATGAGTCAACATCTCCTGAAGAGATTGGGAACAGGGAGGTAGGGGAGAGGGAACCAGGAAAATGAGATGGTTATAAGAGGAAGGGAGAAGAAGGCAAGGGGGAGCAGGAAGTTTAGGTCGAGGTAGGAATAGAGGAGAGCAGGATGAGAAATACCATAATAGATGGAGTCATTATAGGTTTGAGGAGAGAGCTCACACTAGTGAGATTTCCAGAAATCTACAAGGATAACACCAACTGGCAAACTAAGTAATAGTGTAGAGACTACATGAATAGCCCCTCCTTGATGATAAGTTTGATGACTACCTTAAATGTTGTCCTAGAACCTAGTGACTGATGGAAGCAGAGAAATTTACTCACAGCTATACAGTGAACTGAACTCCTAGAAACCAGTGTCAGGGATGGAGGAGTGAAGAGCAAAGGGGTCAAGAACGTGCTGGTCAAACCCACAAAGAAAGCTGACAGGACAAGGGGGAGCTCTTGAACCCCAGACTGATGGCTGAGAGGCCAACAGGGGACAGATCCAGACTCCAGGAATGTAGTGTCAGTGAGGAGGACTCAGAAATCTCTGGGGCCTTGGGTAGTAGATCAGTGTTTACCATGGCATATGAATGAACTTTGGGAGCCCATTCCAAATAGAGGGATGCTCTATCAGCTGGGACACATGGGGAAGGGCCTAGATCCTTCCCTGGATGAAATGATAGACTCTGGAGATCCCACAAGGAGGGCCTCACCCTCCCTGGGAAATGATATGGGGATTGATTGGGCGACTGGAGGGGGGGCTGGTGGATGGACAAGGGAGGTGGGGTGAGAGAGGGAGCTGGGATTGACATGTGAATCATTCATGTTTCTAATTTAAATAAAAACATATATTGAGGAATTTAAAAAATGATCCAGGCTTTGATCCATTTGGTCTATATGTTTGATTGTTTCCTAAATAAATCTCAATTATAATGGAGTAATAATTCTTTTGGCACTTTATATATTTTTCTTTTTTCCCATCATAATATCTTTATTACACTCTTAATCCCAAGACTTGGGGAGCATTGTGGTAAAGGGATCAGAAAGACTGCAAGAATCAGAGTTGTAGATAACTACAAGAAAAGAGTATTTTCTAGACACAGATGTGCAGTCGCACATATTAGTTCACAGGGTTTTTGTCAACATGCATAGAGTCAAGTTCCAGGACAGAACAAATTTCAACATATGGAATAGAACTGGGTACAAATTCCTCCTCTTCACTTTACTACCTGAGGAACTATTAGCAGTCAAATTTCTGTAAGGCTGTGGCCTCTTATGGATAGACTGCGCTCCAGGCAAAGGATACACTTCCAAGAATAAAGGTGTGGAATTGGACTTGCCTGATGTCTTAGTTACATTTCTATTGCTGTGACTTTATATATTTTTCAAATACAAAAGCTCATGTCCTAAAAAAGACTGAATGTTTGTATATTGAAAGGACACATATTAAGTTTCTCCTTTTCCATGTTATTAGGATCCACAAAAGATGCCAAGAATGTTAAACACGATGGTAGATACTCATAATTAAAGAGCAGAATTTGAAGGTTTCTGAGTCTGAGACCAGCCTGAGCTACATACCATAAAATTAACACCTAATTTTTACTACATTGAGAGACTATCTTTCAAAAAAGAAAAAGAAAATCTCAAAATAATGTGGAAACCTGTCTTTGTGGACCTTCAGTCAAATCCAGCTTACCTGCTGGTTTTGTACCTGTGAGGGAGAGTGTAGATTCAGTAAGGGCAGGTGAAGACACTAAGAAAAATACAGAGACACGGGATATAGTCAGCAGGGCATTCCAGTGAATACTGAGCACCCCAAATTTCATAAGTACCCCAATCAAAGTGAGGGCATGGCATAAGACTTCTATTATCTTGTATAAGGAGCAAACAGATTTTCTTCCCTTAATCTTCCAAGCATTTGTAACCACACCTATTATCCAGTTTTTATAGTCAAGAGTAAACACATTTGAGGCCAAGTCTGTTGTTATTTAGATAAGATGTCTGCTATCAAGACCAAAATACCCTGCAGTAGCTGTACCTTAGACTTACTAAGGACAGTTTTGAGTTTTCTGTCCTTGAGACAAGATGAAGCAGAACCACCTTTGTGGGCTCCAACAAAATTATGACAGAAGGTGTTTTAAAAAGGAAGGAAAGGTAATATTAGGTTTTGCTTACTAACAAAGAAATTAGATACTTTATAAAAAATCATAGAGTTTTACAATGTAAATGGAGCAGATCTACAAAAAACATTTAATGAGCATGCCTGTATGTACAGACATACATATGTTTATGTGATATACAGTTTTTCATAATACAAATGTATCATAATTTTCTAATTTAAACTTGTAACTTGTAGAGAGGAAGAAATTACTGCAATGATTCTAAATAAAAATTATTCTCTCGTTTTGTAGGTTGTAGAAGTCCCATGATTAGTTTGAAATCTTGTGCTTTCTTGGGATTTGCTGGATGAAGATGGTGTTCAGTCATTGCATTTGTATTTGGATTTACTATTATGATAGAGGCAAAGCCTTACACCTTATATACTTTTAGATTATTTTATTTGTGTGTGTGTGAGAGAAAGGGGGCAGGGAGGGAGAGAGTAAGAGTTTAGGTACCTGTGTGATCAAGAAGAGGGTGTCAGATACCCTGAAGCCAGAGTTACAGGCTCTGGGAACTGCTCAGTGTGAGTACTGGAAGCAAACTTGATAGAGTTTAAAAGAGCAGTGAGTGCTGCTAAGAGCTGGGCCATTACTCTAGACCCAGTTTAACGTTTTGTAATGTCAGCTTAAGAAATTTGTACTTTACTGATTCCAAAAAAAATTTAAAAATCAACTCCTCTCAAAGCATCTTTTTAACAAGACCAGTCCAGCAACATAGTATGTGGTGCTAGAAAAAAAGTGCAGTTAGTGAAATATTGCAGGTGTCCCTGGAATGCAGCTTTTGATATGCTAACAGTATATGGCTTAATTATAGTATAACACTGTTTTAGAAAGGATTATATATTTGTATAAAGAAGATGTATATAATTGCATAAATAGAAATTAAAATGTGATGGACCATAAGTTCCTATTTTCTGGGACATATGATCATGTCCAGATGGTATCAGAACAATGTGTCTGAAAGTGTAGCCTAAAGACACTTAGCATCTACATTATAGAGGATTCACTTTTACTTTCATCCTTCGATAAATCCAGTATTGACCAAGGCTAGAAGTATGTCACCAAGATTTTTAAAAAATGCTACAATAAGGACAGTTGGACATCTTTGATCATAACATTGTTGTCTTCGTGCCCTCTTAGTTCCTGAATAATTTGTCTCCTACATTTATTATTTAAGAGGAGTAATAACCATGTCCTGATTATATATTGTCCATTCCCACCATACAGGAAATGACCAGACACAGTGGTAGCCTCTGATTATATCGCAAACTACTCCAGGAATACCATTCCAGAAATTGTTATTAAAGGCAAATTTAGCTTATTAGATATATTTAAACAGAGAAAGAGAGACAGACAGAGAAATAGAGAGAGAGAGAGAGAGAGAGAGAGAGAGAGAGAGAGAGACTCAGATTGGTTATGAGTTAGATAAATTTACTTCTACATAACTTCAGGTACACACAGAATCCAGGTGTCATGCTTCTCTCTCACCATTCCCTTTCTTGTTCATGCCCCAAATATGAGGATGTGCAGGAAAAGTCCCCATAAAAATTATAGGAAATACAGAAGTAGCCTTCCAGAGGGAAGAGCACAACAATTGGTTGTCTAGAGATGCAGAGACTCACTTGTGTTACATATTTTCTTGAGCATGTATTATCTCAAGTCACAAGGGGACTATTCTAAATGTACTTTAGTTTATAGGGTGCACTATATAAGGGAAATAGAAAAGATCTCATGAATAAAGTGGGAGTGGTGGGTGAAAGGGTGGGGGAGGAGAACATGAGGAACACTGGGGAACAGGATGGTTGACTTGGGGAAGGGACAGAGTGGAAGAGCAAAGACAGCTAAATCGTCATAGAGGGAACCATAATGGGGTTAGGGAAAAGTCTGGTGCTAGGGAAACTCTCACCTCAAGTTTTGATGATATATGCTGATGAAGAAGCAGGATTATTGTAATAGTTATAAGTGGAGAATAACCACAGAGAAAGATTATCTGGATATATCAAGTGTACAGACTCGGGGACTGTGGCCATACTCACAAGCCCTGCACAGGTTCAAGCCAGACAAAATTCCAGCACTGAGAAGGGGAAGCAGTTACTAAGTCCTACAACTAACCAAGAATCTCTTTGCAATTAATTGCAGCCTGCTGGGAAAGGAAAATTAGTTTTCTCCAATAGAATACTATTGGTTATACGAACCATTCTACAGGACTGTCCAATGCAAAACAGGCTTTTCCTTTCCTCCTCCTCATGGTCTTTCATATTTGAACTTTATCCAGATGTGGGCTTCTGTGTTAATTCTCATTTATTTATAGTTCTTAGTCATTTGAAATAGGAATTTGAATTTAGTCAATTTAAATAACAGAGGCTGATGTGGCTCAATACATCAAAAATAACAGAAGAGTATGGATTCAGACAGTAAAGAAGACGAGATCGGGCATGTTCAAGGTGGAATGACTATATCATGTAAGATATGCATAATTTAGCACTACACAAAATAAAGTTAGGCATCGATAAAAATATTTTCAAGTTTAATACATATTAAGGAGTGAAGCTTTCATTAAAGCTCTATTTATATTTGACAAAGCAATATGCACCATGGCTAGGTATGAATTGCTTGCTGCTGTTATCATCTCAACATCAGAGTTTAGGCTTCAGTTATGGTAATAACAGCAGCACAGATAATAGTCATGACACTGGGAAGATAGATAATACATTTAGTTTATAATTTATTGTTCTTTATTTACTTTAATATGCTGAATATTATAATATGTAGGTATTCCTTTTGGAAAAAAGAGATTTTATTTTTCTTATTAATAAGTATTTCCTAAAGTCAGAGCGTATGTTATTGCCATCACTAATCTACTAATAAAATAGGCAGTATGGTATTGTGTAAGGAAAATGTGTTTTGACTTGAACAAAATTTGGTTCAATTTTATCTTTTCCACTTACTTGCAATGTCATGTCTGAATTTCTTAAAGGCTCAAATATCTTCACCAGCAAATTGTGGATAATGATACCTGTTCCATCAGATTTTCATGAAAATGCATTGAAGTAATATGTCTATAGCTCTAAGTGCAGCTTTGAGTCAATTGGTATTTTAGCTGAAGCTACCACCATTTGATACAACTGCAAGAATTTGATATAGAAAGTTATTCAGAGTATTATAGATGCTTAAAATAAGTAGTAGCTTACTTACACAGAAAATGATGAAAGATGCCTGAAAGGCAGATAGCAAATGACAGAGACCTGGAAACTTCTCATTTAGTAATTACTACAAAAGAATTTTAGAATCCAGAAGCTTTGTAAATAGAGTAAGATTTTTAGGGAGCTACTGCTGTAAGCCTTAGCTTCATGGGTACAACTATAAAAGGAAAATAGATAAGATGATTCAGAATGGAGAAATAACCTTGAGGAATTGATAGAATTTGCATAAATATAGAAATAAATCAACAAAAAGATGTCTTCAATTTAAAATAAGGAGACAAGCAGGTATGAAAGAAATAGTTTTTTTTCTTAAACAAGAGACATTATTGAAATGGCTTGCATTTGTGGGTGTTAGTTTGGGAAATGTTTAATAGATGAATCATTATTCATATTTAATCTCACTCTTCATTTTGTGCGCAGCAAAATTACCCAGAGTGCCTTTCACTAACATGCAACTGTATTACTTGTAATAAATAAGCATCAAAATAAAGCATACTCATGACAAATGAAGTACTCACAAATATTGTGCCATCTGGAATAATAACTCAGTGCAAGGGGTGGGTAATGAGCCATGAAATCTGTGGTAAAGCATACATTCAGCATGTGCAATAGGTCATGAAAGAAATAAAACTATAAACTGTGAAGCAAACATAAGAAACCCAAGCATGCTTATTTATTATAGGCAGTTTATTATACTTAAGTTTATTTTGCTGGAAATGTTTCTTAGTAATTATATTTATTTGTATTAGTGTATTCTAGACTGGTTTAGAATTCACTACATAAAGTAAATTTGCCTTGAACTCATGGCAATGCCCTTTATCTACTGAAGATAAAGATTATAGATGTAAGTGACTACATCTGGACCCATTTGTATTTTAAACAATATAATATGCAAATTTAGAGAGTATCTTGATGTTTTGGAACATGATATACATTCAAATCAAGCTGAACACTTACAGCTCCTCAAATGCTGATAGTTTCTTTGAGGTAAAAGCTTAACAAATAAGACCTTTATTCTAACCTTTTAAAAGCATATAGTAAAATACTATCATTTGTAGTTACCCAACCATACAATAAATTGCAAGAACTCAAATAGAAAATTGAACTTAAAGCAGCAAAACTCATTCTTTATTGGAAACCCAACCAAGTATATGTAACACACTCCTACAGTGACAAACTTGATCTATTATAACTTAGTCAACTCTTAATCCTTTTAGTCTTGTTACACTAAAGATTAAATTTCCAAGCAATGAACCTTGCAAGACACATTCAAACCATAGCAAATCCTTAGCAACTTTTATTAAAGCAACATTTGCAAACAGTTTGCTTTTTTAAAAAAGTGGCAGTAATGTTATTCCATATGTGATTAATTTTGTTTTGTTATGATTATTTATAGTTTATAATATGATGCTTTAGGATATGCGAAGATACCAAAATGTTTACTATAATGAAAAAAATAACAAAACTATTATTTTTTAATCTCCTAGTTACTGCAGTTTAGATTAGAGAAACTAAAATGTATGCTTAAAAAGTACATGATCAATAATACTAACTCCAGACCTCATGTTATAGACAGATTCATCTTGCATATCGTCACTCTGAAAAATTTGTACATATATTCTATATACTCCTCTCCCTACTTAACTATTAGTAAAACGCAGGGGGTACATTATGTTATGAGGAAGGACAGAATGCATTATAGTTTTATAAAATAAATTCCTTATTGAGAGATTGCATTTGGAAGTACTTCATTTTCTTATACAAGCAATTGGTACCTATTTCCTCAGTCCGTGAGTCCATTCTCATCAGGAGAATAGCAGAAGGTAGAAATGGTTTGGTTGATGAATATTTCTATGAGCTACAAATTTAGCCAAGGAACCTGCTTCATAGGATTCAAGCTGATTTTTCTGCTTATAAGGGAAGGGTAGCTGTGTAAGAGTCACAAAAGGGGGTTATTCAGGGTCCCAAGGTCCCTGCCATACATTTACTGCAACCCTTAGTGGAATTTAGCCAAATTTCCACTTGTCAATTTATTGATTAAAATTTTATCAGACTTTCATCTTTTGAGGTTCAGCTCATTATTTCATTAGTATCTGATCAAATAAGTACATTCTCAGAATGCTAGTATCCAGAGCAGCAATCAGTTCTACATCAATGAAATCTTACCTGGAAGCTCTGAACTAAAGGATGAAGCAGTAGTATTTCACCATTTACTGACTATACTGACTGCCTCAAGTTTAGTAATGTGTTCACAACACCCTTTCTACTACACTGATAAATTTTCTTGTATATCATGCAAAAACATTTTTAGTTGGGGGATGACATCAAGCAGTCATGACCTTAAACTCTTCTCTTTCTTATTTTCTATTCTATCCTATGATTCAAAATGTGTATCTTTTGTCATCAGAAAACAGCATTTGATCATGAATCATTAGTTATCATTCCTCTTATAGCTATCCCAACATTGGAAATACCATGATGAGACTTCATTTAAACTTTCCTTTGTTTCTTAATAAGCATCACCCACAGAAGTCCAGTCTACGTTCATCAGTACCAATCAATAAAATGCCCCAAAGACTTGTCTACATGTCATCTGAGGCTCCCTCTTCTCAGAAGATCATATTTTGCATCAAGATGACAAAAGAAGCTAACCAGCAAAATCCCTACCTTAGAAAAATTTGAATATTCAGATATAAAAATCAAACTTTAGTATTTATTGAATATTATCATGATGTTTTATATGATTAATTTTGTAAAATTTCTGTATGAATTAAATATAAATAGACTAGTTTTTAATAACATTCGCATTTAACAGAATGTGGTGTAAAAAGAACATAAGTACATGCTTCACTTATTAAAGAGAATTTTAAACCCAGTAATCTGGCTTCAGAACTCATCTTCTCAACAACTGAGATATGTCAATAATCTCAAAGCATAGGTTATTTACACATATTTTAGAAAAATTAAACGGCAGACACTTGAACTAAGTAGTTACTGAAGTGTTTGGGTTAATATTTAAATGTTTGGCATGACTGACAACATGGTGACAGTGAACCAAGTAATGAATGATTTCTTCCAGATCCTTTTGGGGAAGGGAAGTGTTTATTATGATGAGGACTATGCCTACCATACAACTCTTATTTGAAGCTACACATTTTATGGACATGGTATAAGTCCTTAGTTATCATGTTTAGAGGAAGACATAGATATTTGTAAAAATAAGAAAATGAATACTTAAGACAAAATGGACTTGTAACAGGAAAATCACTATGCAATGATTACACTTTTTACCTCTCTGTGTGCTTTATTGATTGATCACAGCATTCACTGAGATTTCTATTACTTAATGTAGAGATTTTGTTTAACAAACTTATTCAAGACCAATAAGAAGCTGGTACTTCAAATTTTTTTATTCTTATTATTTTTATTTGTTTTTAAAAGAGAGATTCATACTGTAGTCTCAAGCAGACCAAGACTAACTGCATAGCCCATGTTGGCCTGCAATTCATTTCAATCTTCTTACTGTAGCTAGGCAAGTCCTGAACTCATAGGCATGAACCACCACACTTAACATTCTAAATTGTTGTGTAAATTAGTCAAATAAAGAAGTTCATTCCATTTCTCATAACTATTTTTTCTTTCTCTCTTGGCACACCCCTCTTATAACTCTCTATCAAATGCCCCACCACAAACTTGTACAGCATGCATATATAATAAGAATCAGTGTGTCAAACTCTTGTGCAGTGTAATGGTACCTATAATCATGAACAATATGATAATAAATGAAATGGAAAGTATTTAAAAAGAAGAGTGTCTGACTTAATAGGAGAAGTGAAGAACACATCTAGGTATATCATGAGGGGATAGCATCAAGCCGTTAATCTTGTTATAAATTTAAATTGGGATGTCCTTTATTAGAAAAGCCATTACACTTACATAGGATATATATGCTTAAAGGCTTCATAAGGGACAGCAAAATGTTCCTAGCTCCTTAGCCCAACTTTATGATAATCACCATGGTGCATTACAAATATCAGTCAATGAAACAGAGTACACCAGACTTGGAGAGAGCACAAATGGGATGGAAACTTGAGGAACCTGATTTTAGCCAGACATTTTGAGAAAGGAACAGCATATTTACTAGGGTAACTCCTGTTCTATATTCATCACCCATGATTCAGGGAGTAAGAAAAAAAAATACACAGCC
The DNA here is from genome assembly GCF_017639785.1 of Mesocricetus auratus. Lineage (NCBI taxonomy): Eukaryota > Metazoa > Chordata > Mammalia > Rodentia > Cricetidae > Mesocricetus > Mesocricetus auratus. Next base: position 44,878,861 of record NW_024429192.1, read on the forward strand.
ACACATACAGGAGATAATTCTTATTTCTTGAGAAGCTGAAGAATCTCAGACTAGAACCTAGTAAAAGTAGAAGTCTCCCAATTACAAACTATATCATGGTCCCAGATTAACACCCTCAGTCAAACCTGGCCATTAAGCTCATTTTTTCAAGAAAAAAACCCCTTCAATCCACTGCACAGTGCCTTGCTCTAAACAATAAGGGATAGTCAAAATCCACAGATATTTATGAAACCTATCTAACAAAGGTTAAAAGACAAAACCAGAAAAAAGCATATTAACAGAGAAGGCAAATAATTGTAAGGACTGCTTCTATGTAGGCAGCATAATTCCTGTTCTCAGTGAGTCTAAAAAATAAGTTCAACCATGAAAAGGCATATATTGCTCAAATAAAAAAGCAACCAGGGAGAAACGAAAGCTTTGAGAAGCTAAAGATATAGCAGCAAAAGTACAATATTGTATAAATAATTGTGATATATAATTTTATTAGACACAAATTTTTAACAGACCAGACAAAAATAAGATTTGTGGATTAATCTAATGAGTTTAATGTATCTGCTGAGTAGATATTACAATAGGGCAAATTGTGGAGATATAGTATGAAAATGTCATTTGCAATGTTACAATTAGAGAACAATTTCTATTTCACTTTGTGCCTAGATATTGCTGTATTCAAGATACACAGGGGAAAATGTTGACCCAAAAAGCATCAATCTAGAGAAAAGGAGATATAGAAAGAAATAGGAACCATGATGAAATCAGATGACTCTATAGTAGCTTTAGATAACAGAGAAGAGACAACATACCTTAAAACTTTTATAAATAGACCTTTATAAGAAAGGACATCCCACATCATTTCCCCCTTTCTATCTAATTAAAAGGAAGGTTTTAACTTTAATATAGTAATATTACTTATAGCAAAACAGTTGCAATATTTAGTCTGGTTGTACTTGGTAAGATTAAAGAAAATAACCTGTTATCTATCCTATCTATGTGAGTCTGAAGTTTTAAGGCTTATTATCTTTTATCATAATTAAGGAAAGCTACAAGTATAACTATCTAGTCTTCTGCTCCATCAAAGACCCCAGAAGGATATAATATTACCTATATAAATAGGAAATGAACTATAAGCAACCTCCAAAACTCTAGAAATGACAGAGGAATCTGGCTGCCTGAATAGACACCCAAAGGTTTTCTGTTTGTTTTGTTTGTAATGTTGGGGCATTCATCTTCAGTTTAGAGGCCTACAGTGTCTGGCAGATTTCTTAGCAGGAAATTTGAAACACTGTCCCATCTATTCTGACAAAATTCATCAGTCACTTTCTTCCATGTCCTGTAGACTGTCGGGCAGACTCTTTCATGAAGCAAGAACCCCGAATGAATGTCCAACCTTATTTTTGCAAGGTTAGCAGTCGTTTTCCTGTGAGTCCTGCATGTCCAACTTATACAGCATATTGTCAAGCATCCCAGGCAAGAGCAGCTTCTTGTTTAAATGGTTAGCCTTGCCACACTGAAAGCAAACTCCATAAGGAGCTTCTCTGATGGCCATCATCCTCTTGTAGTAACTGGTGCTGCCAGGAGTAGATATGTCTCACTGTGGAGAAAAGTCTAAGTTCCTAAAATATTTTAAATGCCATATTCTGTAGTTTGTTGAATGATCTGAAGACCATGTATCTAAAATATATCTCTATATGATCTGAAAAGAATACTTAATGTTTCTATAACTTTATTATACATGACTAACCACTAACCCATGTTTCCTGATTAGCCTCTACAGTTTACAATAATAGCTTTTAAAAGCTAAAACTTTACCCTATATTTCCAAATGAACTGCATAGTCACAATACCTCAAACAAAAACAGAAACTTACATACAATATTTTGTAAAAATGAATTTAAATTTTTATCAATATACAAAAATCCTTTGAACAAGAATAGAAACATATATACAGTGAAACAGAATTAACTTTAACTTTATATCACTATACCAAAATCCAAGGCAATTCAAATTATCTGAGATTAATAGTTGTCTTTTTATCCTATATCCTTACATAATCCTAAATATAACAAACATTCATAACCCACAAAATAGCTAAAGACCATCCATACTCTCCCATCTTGGGATGTGAATTTTGTTTTCTCCAAACTGCTTCATGCTGATGTGGATGAAGTATCTTTAAGGTACCTCAGAAAATTGGAAATAATAACCAAGTCCTGAGTGGGCTAATTTGTATGTTTGGTTCATCTCAGCCAGTAGCCATGAAGCTGGTGTGGATGTTGGATCACCTGGGCCGTTGTTCCCATCAGAAACTTTTCAGGAGGTCTTGTTTGATCAAATAATATTAGCCTGGAAAGAATCCATAGGTTCTCATCTTCTGTGGAAACCAAAGTAGAACCTCTTCTCCAAAGCAATATATCCTTAGACTTAAATTTTGAGGTCAAGATACCTTTAAAATGCATATGTTGGTTTAGCTTAGTAGCCCCTACAATCAAATGTCTCTCAGAAGTTAGCTCATTAACAATCAAAAATTCAAAGAAAACATAATAATATGCATAATCCTGACTTTCTGTGTATTTTCTGTCTTTACTTATTTCTTTTATGTGTCTTTTACTGTCTATTTTTTCAAACTATTTCTGATTAGCTTTTCTATACCAAGGCCTGAGTGAGACTGTAGAAACCCACCTCACAACTTAGCTCATGGTATTTGGCAGCTGGCTCCATCTTGCAGCCAGTTATTGGGAACACATATTTGCAATATACAGAAAGACATCCCATGTCAGGAGAGTGTAATAAAGAAAATTTTACTTATTTAATTATGAACTACAGGAACAGAGACACTCATTACTTGAATACCTCTCACTAAGTTATAAGAAAATGAACTGAACTCTGTCACACCCACATTGAGGATTCCAGGTTGCTTTGCTAAGCTGGTTGATTCCAAATCCTAATCATATATATATGATATATATATCATAACCACAGAGCCACAGCCACAAATGAAACTTGTACAGTTGGCCATCATAGTATCACAGTTGTATGTCCTTTTTTATTCATGTGATATCCAATTGAATCACAAAATCAGACAATTTATACTCTGAGGTAAAGAGACATTACATGAATAAAAAAATGTCTAATCACAAGAGCGAGTCACATGTAGTCAACAAGCCATATGTGAAGGACAAAGTACACATGGCAAAAGCCATGTTTTTCCATAGAACAGAAGAATTTACTTAGTGTGGTTTGAATGAGAATGGCCTGCATAGGCTCATATATTTGAATTCTTGGTACACAGTTGTTTGTACTGTTTAGGAAGGGTTAGTAGGTGTGGTTTGTTGGAGTAGGTATGTCATTTGGGGTGGAATTTGCTGTTTCAAAGGTCCAATCCATCCCCAGTTAGTTCTTTCCCTCTTTGTCTAAAAGGTTTGGATCAGGCTGTAAACTGTTAGCTCTCAAGTATCACGTCTGCTTGCCCCTGCCATGCTCCCTTCTGTGAAGGACATGGACAAACCAATGAGAATGTAATCCCCCAGATTAAAAGCTTTTGCTTTAAAATTATCTTGGTTATAATGCTTTGTCATGGCAATAGAAAATAACCAAGACACTTAATTATTTTTTACTTACTAAACTACTGAAATATATAGTTCTTACTTGGTTAGCACACATGCTAATGAACAGCTAATTTTTTAAAGCCTCAATTTTTGTTGTTGAATTTTGAGATTATAATTTAATTACAATATTCATCCATTCCATTTCCTCCTTCCAAATCCTTTCAAATACCCCTTCCTGCTCTCCTTCAAACTCATGACCCCTTGTCTCATTCATTGATATTTCATATGTGAATATATTTGTATATCTTTTTTCCTAAATGTGATATACATGGTTAATCTTAAAGATGATTCATACTTTGGCACTAAGATTAAAATTTCATACAGATAAACTTAGCAGCTATCCCTATATATGAAGGAAGATGTGATTTCTCCTGCAGTTAACTGAAGAGGAGCCCTGAACTCACAAGGACAGACTTTTTTACAATAGGACCTATGAACTTCAGCTATATATGTTACTTAAGATTTTTGGTATAAACTTCAAGAATGCAAAGGAATTTTGTATGAGACATGGTTTTCAAACATAGTGACTACTCACAGTAAAAAAAAACAAAACCAAAAAGTAAACAGGACACCTGCAACTTCAAAGCAGTGTTCTAAGTGTTCTATATGCTGCAAGTGAGAACATCATTCAGGTTCATCATTGGAAACATGAATGAACTAGGGAGCCATGGGCACCTGAAGGAGAAAACACAAAACAGAGTTCTGATTGCTTTTTTTGAAAAAAAGGGGGGGTTCTTGGAGCACATAACTGAATTAAATACTTAATACCTTTCCTTGGCCTGTTATCATTATCCATTGCTATTATTATTAGGCAAGAATGGATTTGAAACCTGTAATTTATTCCATGAGTTACCCAGAACAGTAAGTAGGCAGCTAAACTTGTCTTGACTATTGGTCAATGAAAATAATTTTAGCTATATATGTGCTTCACTATGCCTGTATTTTCCCTCTCCAAACAATTAAGAATAAGAAAGTACCTACAATCAACATTTACAGTCAAGTACTCACAAGACTCTAAAGTATATTGATGATGAATGATTATATAACTATGTTCTCGTTGTTTCTCTGTAATATCTTTCTTTATAAAATATCATTGTCAATGACGAGAAATTATTTGTGGTTCCAATTCTGACAAGATTCTATCTTCTGGATGACTCTCATTTCAAAGCATGTTCATAGGAACTTTGTTAATCATAACTCAATATACCATTTCATTATGTTAAAGAACCTTTCAAGTCCACTTTAAATTTTCAAATAGAGGAAGAAAGAATAAAATAGTTCAAGATTCACCAAATTTCTAAAATTAAGACTGAATAAAAGAAGTGTAACTTTAGAAAAATACATTATTGGTGATGTACCAAATATAAGCAATGCATTAGTGAAAAATAAATTCCACAATTAAAAAATGACACTGATTACTATTACATAATATTCTTAAACTATGGTTCCAGGTACATCCCTCCTCTAGAGGTTAACAAAACTTTAATAGCTTTGCTTTTCTAAGGAATAGTTTTAGAAAACTTTAAAGTCTTTAACTTTGGGGTTCAGTGAGATTGCTCATAGGGTAAAGGCACTTGCACGGTAAGCCTGGCAACCTGAGTCTGATCATTAGAACCCATGGGATGATAGGAAGAAGGAACATACTGCACAAAGTTGTCCTCTGATCTCCACATATGCATGCTCACACACATGACATACATAACCACTCACAAGAATGATAAATACAAAATTAAAATTATTTTTTAAAACCTTTATTTTACTCAAGCTAAACCCTTTACAATATTTCTATTTAAATGAAATTTAACAATTATATATATACATATTCACACTTACTGAAATACGCATATATATTTATGTGAGCTAACATATATGATAATGAACATGTACTGGAAAATTCATGTAGAAAGTTGATTTCTGACAGTAGTAGTAAATGTGTTTTAAGCTCTATTTGCTTGTTAATAAGAACAGCTTTCATTAGTTATTTAACATGAGACAGGTACTTGATCAAGAGTGTTATATATATTTTGTACTTTAACCTCTGTGACTTGCAGGTTTGAAACAGAATGGAAAAGCATATCTGTGTTCTCATTTAGCAAAGACAATATAATAAGTTTTGAAGTCAGTACACCAGATCAAAAACTTGTATAAATACAATATACTGATTTGCCCAATGGAAAACAGAAAAGAATCAAGCAGACACAAAGTCTTTTGAAAGTCAAACACATGTAAATGGAAATTGAAAGTGAGGAGGCAAGTAATGTATGTGTAGCGTAGCTATTTCCAGAATTGGGCTTCTTTCTTGGAAATGTCTTAATCAATTTCCACAACAGATGAATCGGTATATGATATTAACTCATAGTAATATTATGATGACCCTATTTGAAAACAATAGATCAAACACATATAACGATATTATGATATTATGATATTCATTGCATATGTTACTTATGCAAGGCAGTCAAGCTATTTCCATGTTAGAATATAAAATGAAACTTTATGGTGTGTTACAGAAATCTTGTGTTTTCTTTGTTCTTTCTGGTTTGGCTGACATGGTTTATTGCTGTCAGTGTCATCATAAACACTATGAATTACTTTAAAATCTTTAACTACACCAGTTCCTGTTGAACTTTGGAAAGTTTCACTACTGTCACTTTCATAATTTTAACATCTAGACTTCATTAATGCCTCGCAGTTACATTTCCCTCTATGGATTCATATATTGAGCGAAGGACAAGGGATGCCTGAAGATCTTAGATACGGTTTTTGCTAATCTCTATCTGAAGTAAGTCAGGTTAGAAAATCAGAAAAGTATTAGCATGTGGTGTGTGGACAGACAATTTCAATTATACTCCTATTCTCCATCAGGAAAATTATTAGAGAGTAGCCTAAGCACATAATACTTTAACAACTAATTTCAGATTAAACCTGATACTCCACTTTACAAATTATGTAGAATAATTGGCATACTAGTATACTGCTGAGGTCAGTTAGAAGAATTAGAAAAATGAGAACAATCTCCCTAAAGACATTAGAGACTAACCCAAAGATAATAGTAAAGAGATTCCAAGCTCTCAAGAAAATCTCAAGTTGAATGTTGTTTTCTTCACTTTATATGTTAACAGTCTAATGTTTGCTATCTTCAAATGTGACATAATTTGGAAATAGGATCATTGCAATACAATTAATTAAATTACAATTTGTTTGTGTCCCTAAGCCAATGTAACTGGTATCATTCTGAAGAAAATTTAGAGAAAATGCCATTGGGAGAATACCATATGCAAATGGCAGCAGTTACTGTGATGCTTTTATAAGCCAAAGAGGATCCAAGAGTACCAATAAATCCTTAGAAGGAGAGATGCCAAGAATAGATTCCTCTTTCAGAGCTCCCAGACAGAATGGCCCCTGCTGACAACTTGGTCTTTAGACTCCCCTCCTCCAGGACTCTAAGGCAGTGCAAGTCCATAGCTTAAGCTGAATAGTGGTACTTACTGGCACTGTATTACATCAGCTTTAGCTAATTTAAAAAGTAGAAAAGCACACTGTGGTGTTGTTTTACCTCAACATATTTTCAGATCAATTGATGATGCAAAGGCAAAGAGTTAGAGGTGAACACCAAATAATAAGTAACTGAGAGACGGATATCCTCAGTTACAGGATGAGAGAGACAAAATTGAGAATTTGTTCTTGCCAACCAGCCAGACTTGAATGTCCAAAATTCAGGATAGACATAAAAACACAACAACAACAAAACCACTGACACTTCCTAGCACTAATGCCTTCAGGAAGTTTGAGCCAGGTTAAGAATAGGAGAGAGGAGAATGGGAGATACCATAAAAGAGGGAGCCTTTGTAGGTTGGAGGAGAGATCTGTCACTAGTGAGGTCTTCACAGATCTACAGGAATGACACCAACTGGTATTAAGGCTACCATAGGTGCCCTCCCATGATGGTGAGGGTGATGACTACCTTGTATGCCATTCTAAAGCTCTCATCCAGTGGCTGATGGAGGCAGAGGCAGACACCCACATCTGTGAACCAAATTGAACTCCTGGAACCCAGTTGCAAAGAGGAGTGGCTACCAAAGGAATCAAGATCAGGCTGGCAAAACCCACAGAGGCAGCTGACCTAAACAGGGGGGAAGACATGGACCCCAGACTGATGACTGAGGGGCCAGCATGGGACTGATCCAGACATCCCTCCCACCAAACCTGGGTGACATAGGGGAGGCCATGGCAATCTGTGGGACCTTGGAGAGTAGAGCAGTATTTATTCCTGGCATACAGATGGAGTCTGGGAGTCCCTGCCAAGTGGAGGGATGCTCTTTCAGTCTGGACACATGGGGAAGAACCTGGACCCTTCCCAGGATGATGTGACAGACTTTGAAAATCTTTCATGGAAGACCTTACCCTCCCTGGGGAGCAGAGGAGGCATAGAGTAGGGGTGAGGGATTGGGAGGATTGGAGGGTAGGGGAGAAGGATAGGGAGAGGGAACTGAGAAAGACATGTAAAAAGTTAAATAAAAAATAGGAGAAAAATAAAAAAAAACAAATAAGCCAGATGTAAGATGAACAAGCACTGGGGACTGCTACAGATCCTCACCTACCGGCAGAAGCCTACATGCCTGCATGCCAGATTCCTAGTCTTCTTTTCCACAAAGGAGACCAGGGGCCAGGTAAACCAGGCCCTGTATCCGGGCCTGCCTTCCAGTGCCTGGGTACTGCTTAGGGACTGCTACAGAGCTTCCCCTCCAGGCAGGAGCCACGCACCCCAGATTCCTGGTCTTCTCTTCCACCAATGGGACCAAGGGACCAGTGCCTGCAGATAGCCAGTGAGCCTTTGCTCCCAGTGTGAGCCTATGAACCCCAGTTTCCTGGTCTTCTACTCCACCCATGGGACCAGGCAATTCGGGGTCTGTTTCTGGGCCTCTGCTCCAATGCCTGGAGACTGCCACTGAGTCTCAAGGTGGGAGCCTATGCACCCCTGATTCCCGGTCTTCTTCTCCACCCACGGGACCAGAACTAGGACGAGAAAGAGGAGAACTACCAGAGTATTGGACTTGCTTGCACGCACCAAAGGGGAACTCTGGTCCCGTAACCACCAGAACAGTAAGGGGCTCTCTGCACTAGAAGAAGGGATGGGAAAGAGACAATACAAAAACATACTCAGGAACAGAAAAACAAATATGACACCGATAGATTCTAGACACTCCATACCAGCAAGACTCCAACATTCCAGTGCAAATGAAGCAGAAGAGAATGACCTTAAAACAACTTCATGATAGAAGCCCTAAAAGAGGATATAAGAAAATCTCTTAAAGAAATGGAAGAAAAAGCAAACCAAAAAATGCAAGAAATAGAAGAAAAGCAAACCAAAAAAAATGCAAGAAATGGAAGAAAAAAACAAACCAAAATATTCAAAAATGCAAGAAATGGACAAAAAGACAAAGCAAAAATTGCAAAAAACAATTCAAACAGTGCAAGGGTTGAAAACTGAAATAGAGACAATTAAAAAAACCACAATATGAAGGAAGGCTGTAAATAGAAAAGCTGGACAAACAGTCAGGTACTACAGATGCAAGCATAACCAACGAAATACAAGAGATGGAAGAGAGAATCTCAGGTGTTGAAGAGACACTAAGAGAAATTGATTCATTGACCAAAGAAAATCTTAAGTCCAGCAAATTCCTAACACAGAACATCCAGGAAATATGGGACACCATGAAATGACCAAACCTAAGAATAATAAGTAAAGAAGAAGGTAAAGAAAACCAAATCAAAGGGCAGAAGAAAACTTTCCCAACCTAAACAAAGACATGCCAATGAAGATAAAAGAAGCTTACAGAACACCAAATAGAGTGGACCACAAAAAAGTCCCCCCACAATAATTAAGACCCCAAATATACAGAATAAAGAAAGAATAGTAAGAGCAGCTAAGGAAAAAGGTCAAGTAATATCTAAAGGCTAACCTATAAGAATTACACCTGACTTCTCCATGGAAACTCTGAAAGCCAGAAGTTCCTGAATAAATAGTCTACCAACACTAAGATACCATAGATGCTCTATCCCAGACTACTATTCCCAGCAAAGCTTTCAGTCAATATAGATGGAGAAAACAAGATATTTCATGACAAAACTACATTCAAGCAATACATATCCAGTAACCCAGCTCTACAGAAAGTTCTGGAAGGAAAACTCCAACCCAAGGAAGTTAACTACAACCAGAAAAACGTAGGCATTACATAGTCCCACCTTACCAATATTCAAACGAAAAAAATGGTGGAATTCCACAAATAATTCCACCAACAACAGCCATTCTAAATCAAAGAAGAATGAGCCATCAGTGGACATTAATATCCCTCAATATTAATGGTCTTAATTCACCCATAAAAGGACATAGGCTATCAGAATGGATTCAAAGACAGAACCCATCATTCTGTTGCATACAAGAAACACACCTCCACCTCAAAGACAGCATCACCTCACAGTTTAAGGTTTGGAAAAGATTTTCCAATCAAATGGACCCAAGAAACAAGCAGGGGTAGAAATCCTAAAATCTAATAAATTAGACTTTAAAATAAAATCAATCAAAAGAGATGAAAGAGGTTATTACATACTTATCACAGGAGAAATCCGCCAAGATGAAGTTTCAATCCTGAACATCTATGCCCCAAATATACAAAGGCATTCACATTTGTAAAAGAAACATTACTAAAACTCAAATCACATATAAAGCCCCACACACGTGTAGTGGGAGACTTCAACACCGCACTCTCACCACAAGACAGGAATACCAGACAGAAACTTAACAAAGAAGCAAAGTGGCTAATAGAATTTATGACCCAATTGAGGTTAGTAGATATCTATAGAACATTCCATCCAAATAAAGAAGAATATACCTTCTTTTCAACACCACATGGAACCTGCTCAAAAATCGACCACATACTTGGCAAAATATGAAACCTCAACAGACACAAAAAAAAAATGGAATAACTCCATGCATCTTACCAGGCCACCATGGATTAAAATTAGAAGTCAACAACAACACAAATTGCAGAAACTCCACAAACTCATGCAAACTGAATAATGCACAATTGCACCATTCCTGGGTCAAAGAAGAAATAAAAAATGTAATGAAAGACTTCCTAGAATTTAATGAGAATGAAGACACAACATACCCAAAACTATGGGACACTTTGAAAACAGTGCTATCAGGGAAGTTCAGAGAGCTAAGTGCCCACATGAAGAAACTGGAGAATAGTTACACAAGAGAATTGACAGCAGAGCTGAAAGCTCTAGAACACAAAGAAGCAAGCTCACCCAGGAGGAGTAGATTCCAGGAAATAATCAAACTGAAGGCTGAAATGAATAAAGTAGAAACTAGGAAAACAATACTAAGGATCAATGCAGCGAAGAGTTCTTTTTTGAGAAAATCAACAAGATAGACAAAACTTTGTCCAAACTTAACAAACGGCAGAGTATGAAATGCAAATTAACAGAATAAGAAACGAAAAGGAGGACATAACAACGGACTTTGAGGAAATTCAGAAAATCATCAGATCATACTTTGAAAACTTGTACTCGAGTAAATTAAAAAAAATGTAAAGAAATGAACAATTTTCTGGACAGCTATCACTTGTCAAAATTAATTCAAGAACAGATAAGCAATCTCAAAAGTCTCCCAACCAAAAAAAAGCCCAGGGCCAGATGGCCTCAGTGCAGAATTCTACCAGAAATTCAAAGAACAGTTTATACCAATTTTCTCAAAGTATTCCACTCAATAGAAGCTGAAGGGTCTTTGCCAAACTCTTTCTGAGAGGCTTCAATAACCTTGACACCCAAGTCACACAAAGGCAGAACTAAGAAAGAGAACTTCAGACCAATATCTCTCATGAACATTGATGTAAAAATACTCAATAAAATACTGGCAAATCAGATCCAAGAACACATCAAATAATCATTCACCACGATCAAGTAGGTTTCATCCCAGGGATGCAGGGGTGGATCAACATATGAAAATCCATCAATGCAATCCACCATATAAACAAGCTGAGAAACAAAAGTCACATGAGCATCTCACTAGATGCAGAAGAAGCCTTTGACAAAATCTAACACCCCTTCATGATAAAGGTCTTGGAGAGATCTGGGATAAGAGGAACATAACTAAACATAGTAAAAGCTGTATGCAACACACCAAGAGCCAACATAAAACTAAATGGACACATATTCAACGGAATTCCACTAAAATAAGGAACAAGACAAGGCTGTCTACTCTCTCCATACCTTTTCAATATTGTGCTTGAAGTTCTAGGTAGAGCAATATGACAACAAAAGGAGATCAAGGGCATATAAATTGGAAAGGAATAGGTCAAACTTTCCCTATTTGAGAAAATATGATAGTTTACATAAGTAATCCAAAACACTCTACCAGGAACCTCCTACAGTTGATAATACTTTCAGCAAAGTGGCAGGATACAAGATAAACTCAAGAAAATATGTAGCCGTACTATATACAGAAGATAAAAGGGCTAAGAAAGTAATAAGAGAAACATCACCCTTTACAATTGCCACAAACAACATAAAATACCTTGGGGTAATACTAACTAAACAAGTGAAAGACCTGTATCACAAGAACTTTGAGTATTTTAAGAAAGAAATTAAAGAAGACATCAGATAATGGAAAGATCTCCCATGCTCTCAGATAGGTAGGATCAATTTAGTAAAAATGGCAATCCTGCCAAAAGCAATCTATGGATTCAATGCAATCCCCATTAAAATGCCAACACAGTTCTTCACATAACTTGAAAGAACAATAATCAATTTTGTATGGAAAAACAAAAGACCCCGGATAGCCAGAACAACTTTACTCAACAAAGCAACATCTGGAGGCATCACTGTCCCTGACTTCAAGCTCTACTATAGAGCTGTAGTCCTGAAAACAGCTTGGTATTGGCACAAAAATAGTCAGGTAGACAAATGAAATCGAACTGAACACCCTGATATTAACTCATACATGTATGAACATCTTACCTTCGACAAAGAAGCTTAAAATATACAATGGAAAAAAGAAAGCATCTTCAAAAATGGTGCTGGCATAACTGGATACTGGCGTGCAAAAAATGCGTGCAGACAGATCCATGTCATCACGATGCACAAAACTTAAGTCCAAATGGATCAAAGACTGCAACATAAATACAGCTACATTGAACCTCTTAGATTAGAAAGTGGGAGGAACCCTTGAACGAATTTATACAGGATACTGCTTCCTGAACATAACACCAGTAGCAAAGACAGTGAGGTCAACAATTAATACATGGTACCTCCTGAAACTGAGAAGCTTCTGTAAGGAAAAGGACTCAGTCAACAAGACAAACAAGCAGCCCACACAATGGGAAAAGATATTCGCTAACCCCACATGTGACAGAGGGCTGATCTCTAAAGTTTACAAAGAACTCAAGAAGCAAGTCTCCAAAACATCAAAGGATCCAATTAAAAAGTGGGCTACAGAACTGCATAGAGAATTCTCAATAGAGGAGTCTAAAATGGCTGATAATGTTCAACATCTCTAGCCATCTGGGAAATGCAAATCAAAACAACTCTGAGATACTGTCTTACTCCTGTCAGAATGGCTAAAATCAAAACACCAACAACAGTTTATGCTGGAGAGGTTGTGGAGAAAGGTGAACACTCCTCCACTGCTGGTGGGAGTGCCAACTCGTACTTTGAAAATCAGTATGGAGATTCTTCAGGAAAATGGGAATAAGCCTACCACAAGCCCCAGCAGTTGCACTCTTAGGCATATATCTAAAAGATGCACATTCATACAACAACGACATCTGTTCCACTATGTTCATAGCAGCATTATTTGTAATATCCAGAACTTGGAAGCAACCTAGATGCCCCTCAACCGAAGAGTGGATAGAGAAAATATGTGGTACATTTACACAATGGAGTACTATTCAGCAGGAAAAAAATGGAGTCTTGAAATTTGCAGGTAAATGGATGGCACTAGAAGAAACCATCCTGAGTGAGGTAACCCAGTCACAAAAAGACAAACATGGTATGTGCTCTCTCATATGTGGATTTTAGACATAGATCTGGGGAGTGCCAGCCTACAATACCATGGCCAGAGAGTCTGGGGAGCAGAACTTTCCTCCAATGGCTGATAGAAGCAGAGGCAGATTCCCACAGTTAAACAGTGTGCTGAACTCAAGGAACCCAGTGACAGAGAGGGAGGACTGATGGGCAAACGAGTTAAGACTGGCCTGGTTTAACCCCCAGACACAGCTGATCTGACAAGGGTTAGCTCTCGAATCCCAGACTGATGGGTGGGAATCCATTCGATATCCCTTGAATGTGGGTGTCAGTGAGGAGGCCTAGGCAATCTATTGGGCCTTGGATAGTAAGTAGATCAGTATTTATCCCTGGCATACAAATGGACTTTGTGTGCCCATCCAACAATGAGAGATTCACACTAAGCCTAGACTTTTGGGGGAGGGTCTAGGCCTTGCCCTGGATGAAATGACAGACTATGGACAGCCCCATGGAGGGCCTCACCCTCCCTGGGGAAATGAGGGGGTATTGGGGGAGTTGGTATGAAGCAGGGGGAGGAGGGGAGGGAAAAGGAGAGGGAACTGGGTTTGACATGTGAAGCCACCTTGTTTCTAATTTAAATTTAAAAATAAACGTTAAAATAAAATGATGAACAGGCAAATTGAAAATTGAACTGTAAACAGAGCAAAGACCTTACTACAAGACATGATACCTTGAAACTGATGGAGAAAAATTGGATTTGTATGTTAACCTTTCGTATAAGTATTTAAGTATTTACTATATATGACTGTGGTAGCTCAGAGCCTAAAACCAACAATCATATTTTTAATTAATTAATTATTTGAAAGTTCATAGATAGAACAGTTTCCCCTCCTTCCTCTCCTCCAAGTCCCTCCCACCAACCTCACCTCCATCGATCCCTCCTCCTTTCTCTTTAGAAAAGTGCAGTCCTTCCTGTAAATCAGCTAAAACTTCACAAAACCAAAAGTTGTCTGATTAGCAAAGGAAACTGGTAATTGATAAAGAAACATCCTATAGAATGTAATAATATGTTTGCCCGTCATTCATCTGATAGAGGATTTGTAACTAGATTAACTAAGAACCCATAGCACTAAATGGAAAGAAACCAAACAAGCCAGTATTTTAAAATGAGCTATGGATCTAAAGAAACAGTTTTCCAAAGAAGAAATGCAAAGGGCTAGGAAACACTTTTCTAAAGTTCACTACCCTGACCATAAGGGAATTGCTCCCATTCCCCAATAAACTCCATGTGAGTTTTGTTGAGTTGTATTTTTAGAAACATTCTTATTATTTCACACATCAATCCCCCTTTCCTTCGCCCTCCCATCCTCCCATGCCCCCAATCAAACCCCCTTACCCACCCCGATCCACTCCCTGAGTAGAGAGCAGTCTTCCACAGGAGATCATCAAAGACTGTCACATCATTTAGGGGAGGGCCTAGGCCCTCTTTCGTATCTGAGTGGCGATAGTATCCCTCCATAGGGAATGGGCTCCCAAAGTCCATTTGAGCACTAGGGATAACAATTGGCTCCACTGTTAGAGGTCCCATAGACTGCCCTGGCCTCCCATCAGGCCCCCACATTCAGAAGGCTTGGTCTGGTCTAATACTGGTTCCTCGGCTTTACTTCTAAGGTTTCTGTACTCTCACTAGGTCAGGTCAATTGTTTGTTGAGTTTTGTGGTTCGTGTTTTATTGCTTGCAGCTACAGCAAACATATCTCTCTGTCTCTGTCTCTGTCTCTGTCTCTGTCTCTGTCTGTCTCTCTCTCTTTCCAAATAAATAAACACACACACATACACATACACACACACACACACAGACACACTCACACTTGCCTCAGGAGATGTCTGTTGGCCAAGTACTCACTGCACAAGAGTGAAGACCAAAGCTTGATCCCTGGAACCCATATTAAAAAGCATGTGCTGATGTCAGATACTTGTAATCCCAGCACTGGGAAAGCAAATACAAGAGGATTTCTGAAATTGTTGGCCAGTCAATCTAGCCTAATTATCCAGGCCAGAAAAAGATCCTGTGTCAAAACTTCTGTGGAATGATGTGTAAAGCTGGTCTCTCACCTGGGTAAGTAATACACATGTGCATTCACATACACATGTACACCCATACACATATGAACATGCACACATATAAACAGGTGTTTTCTTACATGAGTATTTTTCATTTTCTGAATAATGGCCTGAAGTTCAATCATTTGAATTGTCATAGTTAATTTCGTTTCAAGAATTACATCTCTACTTGCGTATATATCAGAAACACTGGATACTCAGTACATGCGTGTCCAATAAATACACAAATAGGTGATGGAAAGAACACTAAATAATATTTGCCCAGGCTAAAAATAATTCTAAAACATCTTATAAACAGACAAATAAGAAAAGTCTCTGAAAGGAAAAGGCAGAAAATCATTTGCAATACCAAGTGATTTAATGTCAATGTAGATCTAAATTAAAAGAATAATTCTTGGCAACATTAAAAATCAGCTATGTGGGACTGCTGGCTCCCTTTCCTCACCACTGTGCTCTCATGCTCATTGTTAGGCCCATTTGCTTCTGAGTTTCTCATTCTTGTTGGCAGCTTTGAAAAACTTGAAGCTAGACAACTTTCCCATGCTCTCGAATTGAGGTTGATGCTTCTTCAATTATCATTTCAAACCATGACTATAAAAATGTACCTAAATACCGGCACTTCTAAGTTGTAACTGACCACTGGTGTGTATCTTTCCAAAACAATAAATTCTTCCATCACAGTGTTAAGACATAGCAATTTTTCCCAAGTACCTTATAGAGTATAATAGTAAAGATAACTTCTGTTTCTGAAGAGATTTACCTACATCTAAATGGTAGCTTTTATAGTTAGAGATGGAAGGATGTTTTAGCAATGAAAAGCATTTTACTGTTCTTTATTTAATTCTAAATCTGACTTTTATCAAGTATTTGTAAAACTAGAAATAAAGTTCAGTAATATGAGGATTTATTACTTACTTGTGCCTGAAAATGAATTTCTCAGTTCAGGGTTAGGGTTAGGGTTAGGGTTGGATAAACATGTTAAAAAGTATATGAAGAAAGAGATACTTGAAGCAGAAGATGATCATAGGGAAACTTGGGGAGGTAGTAGTTACAGTAATGAGGGCAGAGGCAGTTAAGTTAGGTCAGTCCCAAACGTAGTTACATTCACAGAAATGCAAGAACATGATTACTAAGAATTATTACATGTTCAAAAATCTAACCGAGTTGAATAATTTGCGATTTAAGAGCTTATTTCTTAGAGTAATTATAATGATGACACAAAGGGCAATACTCACTCAGAAAAGCAGACATTAGAACAGAGCGGTGAAGCAAGAAAAAATATACAAATCTTGAGAGGAAACCAGAAGAAAAATGATGGCTAAAACTTTAGTCTTACTCCTCTCTTCTGTCAAAATATTTTTATGGGTCAGGAAAAAGCATGATAAAGATGCGGACAAACATAGTCCAGAGTTCACTTTAAAAGGCAGGTTGGAAGACAGGTTAGTTTGGCCCACATCCCATGATATGCCATACAATTAGCAGGCCCTTTCCTTCAGGGAGCAAAGGTCCTGCTCATCTGTAATAAATGATAAATACTGATTCTCCCTTCTCCTGGAAACTCACAACCAATATGTACACTTTCTCTCCAGAATTGCACTAATGAGAGATTTATTGTTCCATACAAACCACCCAGAGGTGCTGTCAAAGAACAGTTTCCTTGTGATCTCAGGGTCTTTAGTTCACATCTCTGTAGGGCAGAGATCTGTTCCCACTTGTTGCCAGTTCTTCCTAGAAAAGATCAGTCATCTCGATCTCTAGAATTGTAGAAACACATGGTTTTAAGCATTGTCACTACTCAATAACAGGCATGTTTAGAAAAGGTTTCTGGAATTACCCTTTTTGTTTGTTTTAAAAAAATAGCAGTTATGGATGGCTGGAAGGCACAGTCAAAGCTCTTAGACAAAGCCTATTCTTAAATCTAGGGACTCCATTCTAAACCATGCTCTTTCACTTAGTGTCTCACACCACACATTTGGTAACAGATGAGCTGTTCAGTATTTCTAAGGTATCAGTGGGAGAGTGGTGCAGGTCCTACCTGTAACCCTCCACACACTTCTCCACCACATCCAATGAATTGTGGTCCATTTCTGCCCCAGTTAATTTCTAGGAAGTGTTGAAATGCTCAAAAAGGATCACAACCTCATATTTGGTGGCTCCAGATCACATGGCACTATGACTACTATCCTGTGGCCTATGACTGATTGGGGCTGTGTTTTAATGAACAATCCTGTCTCCTGTCTCCAAAACATTCTCATATATCTGACATACTTTTCTCAAGACTCACTGAATTTGGGGCTCTTTTTACTTAGTTATCTTTTCATAATAATATGATCTGAAGATTGTTTTCTATATTCATTTATAAGGCACTCATTCTCTATTCTCAAATATCTTTAATTTGTTTTTTAAATCTTCATATATTGGTACTGTATTTACATCATTTCTACTCCTCCCTCTCCCCTTTAACTCCTTCTGTGATCCCCCACTTTCTCTCAAATCAATAACCTCTTCTATTAAACATGTGCATGTAGACACACACACAGAGACTTTACTGGCTCAATTTAATATTGCTTCTGTGCACATGTGTTTACCATTTATAATTAGATAACCTATTAGAGCTTCTGAAGAAAACTGAGTCTTCCTTTATCTGCAATATTTGGTACTGTAGCTCTAAAACTAGGGGTAAGTCCTTATGATCTATCTACATTGACATGTCAGCTATTTGAAAACTATACATCAGTTCAAACTGCAGAGATTATGTCACCACAGGGTGCCCAGCCCCAAACAGTACATCTGCAAGGCAACCACTATACCTCAGGCTCTGGGAACATTGAGGAAGAGGGGGAAGAAAGATGTTAAAGCCAATGGATAAAGACATATTCTATGAGATAGTGTCTTCCAGACATTGACAGGGATGATGCACCCATGAAATTTGAATATGCTTGCTTAAAAAAATCACCTGCATAGTGACTTCAAAAGTAGGCATGTCCTACTATTAAAAAAAAAAGGTTTCTTTGCTGAGGATGACAGCTGACAGCTATACTTACTTACATCTCAGTATAAGAAAGCAGAATGTTAGATGGTGGCTAAACATCTCTTTTTTTTGTTTGAATTAGAAACAAGCTTATTTTACATGTCAATCCCAGTTCCCTCTCCCTCCCCTCCTCCCCTGCCCCCACCAATCCCCTATCCCATCCCCTTTCTGCTCCCCAGGGAGGCTGAGGCCTTCCATGGGGGATCTTAAAAGTGTCTCATATCATTTGGAGCAGGGCCCAGGCCCTCCCCTTTTTGTCTAGGCTGAGAGAGTATCCCTCTATGTGGAATGGGCTCCCAAAGTCCATTCGTATACTAGGGATAAATACTGATCCACTACTAGAGGCCTCATAGATTGTCCAGTCCTACTAACTGACACCCATGTTCAGGGGGGTCTTGGTCTGTCCTATGCTGGTTTCCTAGCTATCAATCTGGGGTCCCTGAGCTCCCTTGTTCAGGTCAACTGTTTCTGTGGGTTTCTGCAGCCTGCTCTTGACCCCTTTGATCATCACTCCTCCCTCTCTGTAACTGAATTCCAGAGTTCAGTTCAGTGTTTAAATGTGGGTATCTGCTAATGCTTCCATCAGCTACTGGGTGAAGGCTCCAGGATGGCATTTAAGGTAGTCATAAATCTCATTATCAGGGAAGGGTGTTTAATCTATTTCTTAGATTGTTAGTTGGTGTCATCCTTCTAGATCTCTGGACATTTCCCTAGTGCCAGACTTCTCTTTAAACCTATATGGCTCCCTTAAGTATGGCATCTCCTTTCTTGCTCTCCTAAACATCTCTTTATGCAGCCAAGGATATAGAGTAATATGTTAATCTACTTCTAGAACTCAAATTGCTGTAGTTACTATAATTGTCACAATTCAATGAAAATGAAGGTTTATTTTGCTTTTTGTTTTGTTTTACAATGTGGTGTTTCTTGCTAAAAGAGATAAAATTAAGATAGCAACTGATTATATAAGGTAGAGAGGATAACAGCAACACTACTGAGATTATTATACAAACAAATCAGAAACTAAAGCTTCAAATACTTGTGGTATTTCTTTCTGGCCTCTTGCTGGACAGAATCAAGAACATTTCAAGCTTCTAATCAAGAACACAAATAGAGGCTACTATTGATAAATCACTATGTTTATAAAATCTCTTCCCGTTTTTCTGACTATCATATTCCATGAATCATTTCCCACAAGAAAAACAATGCCTTTACTTTCATGAGAATTGGGTCAGTCACATGTTTATGCTGTTTTGTCCCTAACTTTAGTTCAGTTATTTGAAGATAATGAGTTGCTATTTTTGAAAATAACTGTCCTTCCACATTCCCTACTGCCTGTCCTTCATATGAGAGGTATTGATAAACGCTTTACTCAATTCTCTTTAATGCATTGCTATCGTGTTCTATGTTATCATTAGAAAGTAATTTGCATGGCCCGCTCATTCCACTTTTTCTTACATATGATTTATTCTATGTTCTTGATCCTAGACTAGATTATAAACAAAAGAATAAAACATACCCCTTGATTCAAACAGTTTGAACTATTATAGGAAGTAACAATATGAAAGTAAATGTGGAAATAAAAACTGTAAGATTTTATGATTGTAAGGATTGTCTGTGAGGACTCTGTGTTGGCTTTTCTTGAGTATAGCACATTTCTATGCTTGTTCAATATGGGGCTATTGATCTAGACCTTTGGCTTTAAGATGGGACAACCAATTATTAATCTCCTTGAGAATTTCTCATTAGGTAAGCCAATAATGTTAGATGATTGGGTCAACTTGCTTAAATCTCACAGGTTTTAAAACAAAGTTAAAACAAATATTAAAAGTGTTACTCAAGTATGATAAAAAATTTCAAACTCAGAGAATGTAAATGTAGATGGTAGGTATTACAGAGAAGAATATGTGTGTCCTAGAACATGGAAAAAGCGATGTTGGCCAAAGATTACAAAAACTGTGTTATAAAATGAATGACTTCTATTGGGGAGAGTGTTATGCAGGGGCCATGGTAGATCCTGAGTTAGTCATGTATTACATATGAGTCCTCTTTCAAGTCTACAGTTGGGCTCAGGAAGCATGTACAATGGATTTGAATTCCTAAGTTTATCCACAATATACTTAAAAATAACGAATTCTGCTGGGTGGTGATGGTGAATGCCTTAATCCCAGTACTCGGGAGGCAGAGGCAGTCAGAACTCCTGAGTTGAAGGCAAGCCTGTTTTATAGAGTTCCAGGACATCCAGGGCTATACAGATAAATACTATCACAAAAGCAACAACAGCAAAAAGACTAATTTCAACAGAATACTTCAACTCAATCCCCATCCAATTCCGACTGTAAGATCCACATGCGCCCACTGGGAGGACAACAATGCTTCATCTCTTTGAGCCCTTCCTACTCTTGAAAATTCTTTTTCATTTTTCTGTAATAAATTTAAGTTTTCTTTGTTCCTTTCTTGTTTATATCTCTTTATTCTCCTTTAGAGCATGTCAAACTCAGATCCACTCTCTGAGGTGTCTTTAGAGTCCATTGGTTGTCTAGGATTCTATCCCCTCAAGATAACATCACCAAGAGTCCAGAGAAACAGTATCACTTTCAAAGAAAGCACATCACTGGGGACCTAATATCCAGCTCTATGCCTATAATTCATAATGATGCACTTGAAAAAGTAGATCTGTTGTATTGTTATCACATGGAAAAGAAAAGAAATAAAAACATTTGGAACGTGATCACTACGTCAGGTAGCTTACATATGTATTGCTTTAACTGTCAATTGCACCTCATTACAGCTAAGGAAAAGAGAAAGAAAGTCCAAGCAAGTTTCATCTCTTAATCAGTTTATCCATATGCCCACCTTATGAGAGGATCATTCAGTTCAAGAAAGGCAAGTGCTTACAGGCAGAATACAGAAGAGAAATGTGAACATGCCACACAAAAGCCAGTGTGAGGTACCACAAATTCTTGCTGAAACTGGTCTTCACGCCTTACCTCATGCTTCATATTTGTTTGGTTTCATTTTTTAATATATAAATTTGTACATGTTTAATTACAAGCCTGTATGTGTCCATATACAGAAAGTGTTCTTCCTTTGCAAATTGTCTTTATGTGTTTTGTTAGTGTGTGGCAAGGAAGCTTCTAAAAAAGTTCTTCTGAATCATCAAATGTTTTCTAATATCCATATTACTTTCACGTCTTATGAATAAACGTTTGAGTAAGTGGGACAATATATGGAAGCCTTCTTTCTGCGATTTTAGTAATATCACCAAAGAAATATCATTATTCTTTCCATTTTACTCTTTAAAGTATTATAGAAAAACAAATATTGCAAACAAAACCCAAACACTGCAATGCTAAGACTTGAATTAAAGCCATTCAATTAGAGTTATTCGAGTTGCCACATACACATGAGCAGCTGATTCCTGAGACTGTGTGAAATATGCCCAACCCCTTCCCCTCACTACTTAGAAAACTGCCATACATTCACCTTTATTTTGTAGCATGTCAATCATTTCATCAAAAATCAAGCACTAGGAAGAACACAAAAATGACTAGGTAAGACCCGACCAAATGGTTATGGAGGAAGATGATGTAGAACAAATTCTTTTGAGATAAGATAAATAGGAGAAGCACTCTTCTAAAAAGCTATGAATGACCCGGAAGGACTGTATGCTACCTGAAAACTACCCTCTCCTTGCATCGTTTCCCCACTTTGCTCTACCACAATTTGTAGATATTTATTCATATTAATATCCCAGAAGTGTGTTAATTTCCTACAATTCGGATTGAGCCTTAAAATCAGTCTAATCACAAACTCAATCCTGGTTGTGAGTTCTGGCATCATCATTTAACATGTCAGAGAGACTTGGAAATGGAAGAGATGCATTTGAGGAGAAGTGGGTCCACAACATGCAAATGAGGGAGATCCAGGCAGAGTCTGACAAGGATTCTAATTCAGTTTTGCAGAGAGCTGGACACTTGTCTTTACGTTTCAATCACTCCTCTGCTTGTAGAAGCCTTCGTTGGGCTGTCATGATGGCAAAATTATATGCAATTAAATTTAGAGGTCTAATCTTTCCTATGATTTTGGCTTCATAAAAATCAAATGAGAGGTAACTTAGATTCTTCTTGACAAATGAAAGCTTTTTCTTTTCCAGAATCAAAGGACCGAACCTGTGACATAGATTATACTTTTCATGAGAAACAGAACTTTTCAGCTTGGACCTTTGTGACAGAGAAATGGTTTAATCTATCTGCTATAGGCTTGTGCTAAGATACGAAGATGGAGACATTTGGCAGCAGCTACTAACCCACCTGCAGAGAAATCGTCTGTCTCATTTTATCTGTTGAATTGTTCATAGCACCCAGGCTAATGTTTACTTGTTCACAATTAAAAATACCACCTTGTCTTCAGTAATTGTTCCAAGAAGGCTGTCATGGAGTCTGCAGGATGTGAATGTTAAGTTGTTCTCCCAGTTTAAATGCTAGCTCACCATGTACATATGTATATATACATAATGTCTGTTAAATTGTCTAACTGGAGCAAAGTACAAAAAAATCTCATTAAGAAAAAAAATTGGCTATCTTCCTGCACCTGCCTCTGTGGTGGTAGTCTTAAGTGCTGTATCTATTTGCATTTCATATTTTCTACCATAATGTTTATGGAAGCCATCACTGTAGCACTGAGAGACACATCTCAATTTGTTTTTCCATGTGCTTCTTCTGTGCTGAGGAATTTGGATCGTAATACTTGCTTATGCTAAATTTTGTTGGACAGAGCCCCCTTATCCTTAGAATCAATTGTATCTCTTTAGAAAGCATGGCTGCCAATAATGCATTCTGGTTTCTATACTGCAAAATAATGCAATTGAAATAACTAAAAGCAAAGCAGATTGAAAACAGCATACATTTTAAAATAGAAATATAGCAATTCTAGCAAAAAGGAGCATCTAGGTAGTATCGGATACAGGACCTTGAAGTCTCATATTTCTGTGATTTAAAAAGGAGTGGAAAATAGCTTTTTAACTACACATGAATTTATTCAAATAAACTTATTAAAGGCACTGTTAAGAAGATAACTTAGAAAGTTCAAATCAAACGTCCTGGCAGATATACAGACTAGAATCATTACTTAGTGCATCAAATATGTTTTCCTGGATACATTATCTGAAGTTGAATTTTGATGAAGACAAGTGTTGGTGACATTTACTTTTTGTTAGAATTCTCTGTTAGAGGATATATTATGTTGAGTCAGAGACAAATTGTTTATTTGGGAAACAGTGGTTCAGTTTCTGAGGCACTTGAGTAGTGCAAATCTAATTTTTAAGTACAGGGGTTGTCCAGGGAAAGGAATATCTTCATGACTTTATGTTCCAAATATGTGTAATATGGATAAACTATGGATTAAATGAAAAATGCATTATTAGAGTGGTGACAAGAATAAATTAGATTACAAGAATTCAATCATTAATGATCTTGGATTTCAGTATTCAAAATATATTACTATACTTCTAAAAGAGATGAGCTAATACAACCATAAAAATATGAATTAAAATAAATATATGCATGACTACATAAAGTACACAACCTCTTGGAGATTAAACAATACGTTATTGAATATGTATGTATAGGT
Source organism: Mesocricetus auratus (assembly GCF_017639785.1). Taxonomy (NCBI): domain Eukaryota; kingdom Metazoa; phylum Chordata; class Mammalia; order Rodentia; family Cricetidae; genus Mesocricetus; species Mesocricetus auratus. The sequence continues at coordinate 44,903,277 of NW_024429192.1, forward strand.
TGCTGAGGAATCAGGAAAGAAATTCTAAAATGAATGAAAATTAAGACACAGCATGTCAAAATCTGTAAACATAATTAAGGAGACTTTTTCCTTTTTAAAATTAATTTCTTTATTTTATACCTGGATGCACTTTCCCCTACCTTCTCTCCTCCCAGTCTCTCCCCCATACCCTCTGTTCCCACTTCCCATGTGTCCCCAACCCCAATCCACTCCTCCTTCATTTCTGTTAAGGAAATGGCAACCGATGGCTAAAAGCAAAACATAGAATATCAAATTATAGTAAGACTAAGCACCTTTCCCATAAAGTAAGGCTGGACATGGTGACCCAATATAAGGAGTAGGGTTCTAAAGCAAGAAAAAGAGTCAGGGACAGCCCCTGTTCCCACTGATAGGAGTTCCATGAGATGACCAAGCTACACAACTGTAACAGACAGATGAAGTGCCTAGGTCATGAAGCAATTGTAAGAAAGAAGAGGCCTGGCAGTGGTAACACATGCCTAATAATCTCAGCCCTTGGAAGGAAGAGGCAGGTGGATGTCTGTGAGTTCAAGGCCAGCCAGGTCTACAGAGCAAGTTCCAGGAGAGACAAGAAAAGCTAAGGCTATACAGAAAAGCCTGTGTTAAAAAAAACAGACAAACAAAAAAGCCAAAACATAAAAAACAAGTTCATATGGTGGATTACATTGATAGATTTTCTAATGTTGAACAATACCTGCATTCCTGGGATGAAGCCTACTTGATCATGGTGGATGATTTTTCTGATGTGTTCTTGAATCCAGTTTGCTAGTATTTTATTGAGTACTTTTGCATCGATGTTCATGAGGGAGATTAGTCTATAGTTCTCTTTCTTAGTTGGGTCTTTGTGTGGCTTGGGTAACAAGGTAATTGTAGCCTCGTAAAAAAGACTTTGGCAGTGAGCCTCCTGCTTCAATTGTGTGGAATACTTTGAGGAGTATTGGAATTAGCTCTTTGAATTTCTGGTAGAATTCGGAACTGAAACCATATACACAAACTGTGAAAGAAAAACCACATGATCATCTCACTAGATACTGAAAAAGCCTTTGACAAAATCCAGCACCCCTTCATGATAAAGGTCCTAGAGAGATCAGGGATAACAGGAACATATCTGAACATAATAAAAGCAATATACAGTAAACCAACAGCTAATGTCAAACTAAATGGAGAGAAACTCAACACAATTCCTCTAAAATCAGGAACAAAGCTATCCACTCTCTTCATATCTCTTCAATATTGTACTTGAAGTTCTAACTACAGCAATAAGACAACAAAAGGAGATCAAAGGGATACAAATAAAGTGAAGCTTTTACTATTTGCAGATGATATGATAGTTTACATAAGTGACCCGAAAAACTCTGCAAGGGAACTCCTAGAACTGATAAACACCTTCAGCAAAGTGGCAGGATACAAGGTAAACTCAAAAAAATCAGTGGCCCTGTTATATACAGATGATGAAGTGGATGGGAAAGAAATCAGAGAGACATTACTCTTTACAATAGCCATAAACAGCATCAAATATATGTTAATCAAAGAAGTGAAAGAACTGTACATCAAGAACTTTGAGTCTTTAAAGAAAGAAGTCAAAGAGGATACCAGAAAATGGAAAGATCTCCCATGCTCTTGGATTGGTAGAATCAACATAATAAAAATGACAATCTTGCCAAAAGCAGTCTACAGATTCAATGTATTCCCTATCAAAATTCAGGCACAATTCTTCACAGACCTTGAAAGAACAATAATAAACTTTATATGGAAAAACAAAATGCCCAGGATAGGCAAAACAACCCTATACAATAAAGGAACTTCAGGAGGCGTTACCATCCCTGACTTCAAGCTCTATTATAGAGCTGTAGTCCTGAAAACAGCTTTGTATTGGCACAAAAATAGACAGGTAGACCAATGGAACCGAATTAAAAACCCTGATTTTAATGCACACACCTATGAACACTTGAATTTTGACAAAGAAACTAAAAGTATACAATGGAAAAAAGAAACTATCTTCAGCAAATGGTGATGGCATAACTGGGTATTGGTATGCAGAAGACTGCAGATAGATCCATGTATATCACCTTGCACAAAACTTAAATGCAAATGGATCAGAGACCTCAGCATAAATCCAACCACACTGAAACTCTTAGAGGAGAAATTGGGAGATACTCTTCAATGAGTTGGTACAGGAGACTGCTTCCTGTACATAACACCAATAGCACAGACACTGAGATCTACAATTAACAAATGGCACCTCCTGAAACTAAGAAGCTTCTGTAAGGCAAAAGACACAGTCAACAAGACAAAAAGGCAGTCCACAGAATGGAAAAAGATATTCACTAACCCCACATTTGACAGAGGGCTGATCTCCAAAACTTACAAAGAACTCAAGAAGCAAGTCTCCAAAACACCAAAGCATCCAATTAAAAGGTGGTGTACAGAACTAAATAGAGAATTCTCTATAGAGGAGGCTAAAACAGCCAAGAGACACTTAAGAAAGTGCTCAACATCCTTATCCATGAGGGAAATGCAAATCAAAACAACTCTGAAATACCATCTTACTCCTGTCAGAATGGCTAAAATCAAAAACACCGAAGACAATTTATGCTGGAGAGGATGTGGAGAGAGGGGAACTCCCCTCCACTGGTGGTGTGAGTGCCGACTCCTACAGCCTCTTTGGAAATCAGTATGGAGATTCCTCAGGAACATGGGAATCTATCTACCACAAGACCCAGCAATTCCACTCTTAGGCATATATCCAAAAGATGCACAATCATACAACAAGGACATCTGCCCCACTCTGTTCGTAGCAGCATTATTTGTAATAGCCAGAACATGGAAGTAACCTAGATGCCCCATAACTGAAGAGTGGATAGAGAAAATGTGGTACTTTCCAAAAAACAATGGAATCACAGGTAAATGGATGGCACTAGAAGAAACCATCCTGAGTGAGGTAACCTAGTCACAAAAAGACATTCATGGTATGTATGGATTTTAGACATGGATCAGGATAGTGCCAGTCTGCACTTCCACTGACAGAGAGTCTGGGAAACAGGAAAGAACCTAAGAGAGATATGCATAGTACCCCAGAGAAAAGGAATGAGGCAAGATCTTTTGAACAGATTGGGAACATGGCGAGGAATGGGGGGAGGGGGAGCTGTGAAAAAGAGAGGGGGAGAAGAGGAAGAGAGAGTAAGTCATGGGGGAACAGGAAGGTTGAGTGGGGAGTAAGATAGGGGGAAGAGGAACTGGGATTGACCTGTGAAGCAAGCTATTTAAAATTAAAATAATAAAATAAAATGAAAAAAGTTTGTAACACTGAGTGCTTCCTCACAAATTTTGAGATACCACTTTTAGATTTGTACCCCAATTTTTAAATTTGATTATTCACTCTATTTGATATCTATTTTCTTGAGTTCATAACATATGCTGGATACTAGACCTCTATTTGATGTGGAGTTGATGAATTTCTTTTCCCACCCTGTATACTGTCCCTTTGTCTGATGGACCATGTTCTTTGCCTTAAAGAAGCTTTTCAGCTTCATGAGGTCCCATTTATTAGCTGTTGATCTTAGTGCCTGCACTATTGGTGTTTGGGAAGTTGTCTCCTGTGCCCATGTGTTCAAGGCTATTCCCCACTTCCTCTTCTATCAAGTTTAGTGTGTCTGTTTTGTTTGCTTATTTGTTTATGTTAGGACTTGAGTTTTGTGCAGGGTTATAATTAAATATCTATTTATATTCTCCTACATGCAGATATCCAGTTTAACCATCACCATTTGTTGAAGATTCTTTCTTTTTTCTACTGTGTATTTTTGGCTTCTTTATCCAAAATCAGGTGTCCATACACGTGTGTTTTAATGTCTGGAACTTCAGTTCCATTTAATTGATTAATGTGTCTGCTTTTGTGCCAGTAGAATGATGCTTTTATGACTATAACTCTCTAGTACAACTTGAAATCAGAGATGGTGATACTTCCAGCAGTTAATTCTCAAAAGAGGAATCTCAAATGACTGAGAACCACTTAAAGAAATGTCCAACATTCTTAGCCATCAGAGATATGCAAATCAAAACTACTTTGAGATTCCATCTTATACTTATCCGAATGGCTAAGATAAAAAACACAAGTGACAGATCATGCTGGAAAGTATGTGGTACAAGTCATCTATTGCTCATGGGAGTTCAAACGTGTACCGACACCATGGAAATGAATACAGCAGTGCCTCAGAAAATTGGGAATCAATCTACCTCATGATCTAGCTGTACTACTTTTGGATGTATACCCAAAGGAAGATCCATCCTACCACAAGGACTCATGTTCAACTCTGTTCATAGTAACTTTACACACAATAGTCAGAAACAGGAAACAACCTCAACTGAAAAATGTTTAAAAAAAGTGGTACATTTACACAATGGGATATTATTCAGCTCTTAAAAACAATGGCATCATGAAATCTGTGCAAAAGAATTAAACTAGAAAAAAAATCACTGGAGTTAGGTAACCCAGTCCAGTCACAGAAAGACAAATGTAGTAGGTACCCACTTACAAGTGGCTATTAAGGAAATGATAAGCAAGCCACAATCTGTAAAACTAGAAATTTAGGTAAAGGGGAGAGCTCTGGTGGGGCAGGTAGGGATGGATGCATGGAGCTCCCTGGGAAGAGTAAATAAAATAGATTTTGCTGGTGGGCAGGTGTATGTGGGGGCCAGACTAAAAAGGGTCAGGTGGATGTGGGAAGAATGAATGGAGGGAGAAGCCTAACAATGTAAGCCTTTAAGACTCTGATTCATTTGTTTGGACTCTTTCCCTTCTATTAGGTTGCCTTGCATAGCCTCGGTATGAGGGCTTTTGCCCAATCTCATTGTATCTTGTTTTTATCACATTTGATTGTTGTTTCTTGGAGCTCTGGTCTTTTCTAAAGGGAAAAAGAGAAGGAGTATATCTGGGGAAAGGTGAGATGGTAGGGAGTTGGTAGAAGTGAGCGAGGGGAACCTGTGGTTGGGATATATTGTATGAGAGAATCTATTTTTAATAAAAAATAGATATCTCAAATAAATAAATTAAGAGCATATTTGAAAGTCTTAGTTATTTCAAATAAATAAGTAAATGACATCCTGGAAAGTTTTAGAAACACAAGAAAAAGCAAAATCACATTAAAACTGTCAGTAACCATCAAACTCTGAAAGAAATAAGTAAAATAGAAATGAACAATAATTATTCAATATAAACAATTAATGATACAAAGGACAGGTTCTTTGGAAATATGAATGAAATTAACAAATTCTGAACCAGAAGGAGAGAAAAAACCCAGATTTATAAAATTTGAGATCAAAAGGCAGACAGTCCAAAAAGCACTAATAAATTTTGAAAATCGTGAGAACACACCCTCAAAACATACTCTGCTAAGTTGGAAAAGTTAAGACAAATGGTTGAATTTCTAGATGTATCTTCTATGGTAACATTAAACCAAGATAAAATAAATAATTTAAATATATCTGTAACTGGCAATGAGATTGAAATGGTAATAAAAATAATAAGTCTCCCCAGTAAATGAATGCCATAAATGAGATAGATTTTCTGCAGAATTGAACTGAAACTTCAAAGAGGATCTAGTATTAATACTACCCAAATTGTTTCTTAAAACATAAAAAATTACTCTCAGTTTTTTCTAAAAAGTCATTTAACCCTAATACCAAAAGAAGATAAAGACATGATAAAAATAAAAATTGTAGGAGGATCTTATGGCTAAACATGGTTACAAAATTATCAATAAAAAAACTCCTAAACTGAATTCAGAAGCAGCTGAAAAAGATAATTAATAATGGCCAGTTTTCCTTTATTCCAGTTATGCGGGGGTGTTTCAACATAGGCAAATCAATAAGGATAACAAGTTTCATACGTTAATTACATAAATTCAGGGACAGAAATCACAGAATTAGGTTCCATTGGGTGCCCCTCCTCCTCACCGTATACCTAAGCAAAAATTATTGGACTTAGTGCATTGTGAAAAATGAAAAAAAGATGCAGAGTGAGGAGGAGATTAGATGGGCAAGTTTTGAGGGGATTTGGAGGAAGAAAATGAGGGTATGGTAATATTTCATTCTGTACATATACAAAATTTTCAGGAAGAAATAAAAATTATAGAATTACTCAAACCAAGTAAAAAGAGACTCAGAAGGATGCTCCTGGATTGTTTTCATAGAATTTGAAGGACTAGCAACAGAACAGGCAAGGTATATATTGACAGTTGCTGGAAGGAAGGGCATAGAAGTGAGGTGGTCATGTCTTTTAAACTGTAATCCAAGAAATTGGGTGTTCTCAGCAATGCAGGCCAGGAAATAGCTGCATGGAAGAAGTGGAAAGAGCCTTCAGAAAAACAAGGAAGCCCAGAATTTCAAAGCAAATACCCTCAAGATTCTGGGCAGCATCTAAAGGAGATAGAAAGAAGAAAAGGGATGTCTTTTTGAATTTGAAACAATATAAGCAGCTGCACTAGGGGAGGGGCTTCTGGGACGGGATAAGTACATGATCTGATCCATCCCATTGCCCTAGCCTGTCTAGGGTAAATCAGCATTCCTGAGCCCATGTGACTGACAGTCTTAGCTGGATTAACTCTTAAGGCAGTAGTAAGAAATGTTCTAATCTTTGGAGCAGATCAGAATGTCATGGTTCTTTCCAATTCCAAAAGTAGAACTCAGATTGAATCCTTTGACTAGGAAGAAACACATTTCCCTTAATGGGTCTCAACAAATCCCTGTTATTACCACATTTTCACACAGTATTTTAAATCCTAAAGGAAGTAGTTGCGATATTTTCTAGTATTAGCAGGGAAACAGGAGGTAGGTTTCAAAGCCAACTTCAAGGGAAGGATCCATCTTTGGGAGTCTCTAAGTAGGTTAATCACATAACAGTGCCACTTGCAACATGTGGGACCTGAAAATCATGTAAGAGATGGACTGAAATCAGGGTGTAGAGTGTTGTAGGGTATTCACTCTTGCTGATATTCGTGTCTTAGAAGGGTTATCCAGATAAGTTGAGTTAGATTCTTATGGGACCATCTGAGTTCACATTGTCTGTAAACATGATGAAATAAAATTAGGGTACCATTTGATTACACAAGGTTCCAACATTAAGAACATCATTACTCAGATGGACATATATAAAATCCATTTCCAACATGAAGATCCAGATATCCAGTTTTAAAGTTGCTCCCTAAAGGGATGGGTGTCTGGAACAGAGTTTTGATTGTGCCCTTATATAGAGAGTACATGCAGAGAAGCTCCCTTTAAGAAAGAGAGAGCACAAAGCCAACCTAAAAGCTACTGCCTAAAACACATCTGGCATTTCTGGACAATAGCCAGGACAGAAACAAGGGCATTAATGGCTTCTGGACAGGACAAGAATGAAGCTACTACTTTTGAGATCCTTGCCTTAAAAGAGTCTGATTAGTCTCTATCTCCTGTTTTCTCAACACCATGGCAGGAACCCAAGAAAGCAAATCTGTAAAGGCCGCCTAATTGGTTGTTTGGTTCTAGAGAAGCAGTGATGCATGGGGTATCCTAGAAAAGGAGACCCACTAACTATGACTTCTATCATGTCTTGGGTAAGAGGTATAGTCAGTGGGTAAGCAATGAAGCAATTATAAAATATACCAGAGAGCATGTAGCTGTTTCATAGATACTGCTCCTCCACTGGACACTCGTAGAGGAGCTAAAGGAGTTGCCTTCTCATGATTAATGTTTAGTATTCTTTTGTTCTGTTTTTCTTTTCTTTTTATTATTTTTATTCATTTTACATGCCAACCACAGTTACACCTCCCTCCCTCCTCTTGCTCTCCAGCAACCCACTCCCCATCCACTCCTCAGAAAGAGTAAGGCCTCTAATGGGGAGTCAACAAAGCCTGGCACATTAAGTTGAGACAGAACCCAGCCCCCCCCATTCAAGGTGGAGCAGTGCATTCCACCATAGGGAGTGGACTCCAAGAAGTCAGCTCATGAACTAGGGATAGATCCTAGTCCCACTACCACGGGTCCCTCAAACAGACCAAGCTACACAACCGTCATCCACATGTGGAGGGCCTTTCTTGGTCCCATTTAGGTTCCTCAGTTGTTGGTTCAGAGTTCATGAGCGTCCATGACCTCCATTTAGCTATCTCTATAGGCTTCCCCTTCATGGTCATGCCCCCCTTCTTGCTCATATAATCCCTCCTTCCTTTTTTTGACTGGACTCCCTGAACTCAGCCCAGTGCTTGGTTGTGAATCTCTGCATCTGCTTCCATCAATTGCTGGATGAAGGTTCTAAGATGCCAGTTAGGGTAGTCACCAATCTGATTACAGGGGTAGGCCAGTTCAGGCACCCTCTCTACTATTTCTAGGAGTCTTAGCAAGGGTCACCACTGTGTATTCCTGGGAATTTCTCTATCTCCATGGTTTTCCCTAATCCTATAATGACTTCCTCCATCAAGACATCTCTTTCAGTGTTCTCCCACTGTGTCTGCCTACTTCACCATCCTGTTCCTTCATGCAGGCCTAGCATTCTTTACTAGGAGGATTCCCTCCTGTGTATTTAGCTCATGAGCAACTGTTTTAAATTACTTAATAATATATCAAAAACACCTTATCCACCCAATTTGTTTTTCTACTTCAAATTCAAAGACAATGTATTTAAATTAGTTGCAACCTATTCTTTAACAGGTCTCAAGAAAATGATGACAAACTTCATAAAATAAAACTTTTCCTCCAAACAGGTGCCTTTTCCTTAGTTTCAATATGTTCTTGATTTTGTTCTCTTTCCATATGAACTATGTTCTGGGCTATCCCATGTCTTAAAGAAGGCCTGCTATTCTTACCTAGTATTTCATTTTTGGATGGACTTTCAGGTTAGTTTTAAAAGCTCTCATTGACTGAAATCTAAACTTATTTTATGAAAGCTTATTCAGGGCTGATTTTTTTCTTTCATTTAACAATTAGAAAGAATAATCACAATGCTTTTTCCTGTGGCTGCATTTCCTGAGTACCCAGTGAGTCATATCTGTGCCCATATCCTGAGTTCCACTGGTAGCCTCAATTCCAACACCTGACCTCTGAATAGGTAGTTTCATCCCATGATGATTAGACACCCAGGATCCAAATGATCCCCAGCCTTTTTTTCTGCTTTATTTCTAACATTCATGAATGAGTCAGGGCTATTCTGGGAAATCCCGAGTCTCATATCAATTCAGAGAGAACATTGCTTCTCTCCATTCATATAACACTTCTGACACTGCATTTATGTGCACTAACTAACCTCACAACAACCTCTGGGGGAGTATTTGTAACACTTTCTACCTAGAGTTAAGTTTAGATCCCACAAGTTAAGAATCTAATTTAAATATGCCTATTCTTATTGCAGGTGCCAAGCCCAACACAAGGCCAACTATAGTTCTCTTCCAGGGTTGCTAGGACTCTTCTAGGGTTAACTCAGAAACAGATGAGGAAAGTAATATACTACTTTCCAGTGGGTAGTTTATAAATAGCAGAGGTATATCAGCTCGTTGTTAATCCTGTAAAGTCTAAGGAGTAGCCGATCTGAGGCCTAGAGACTGCTGTTCTGTTACATCCTCAAATAACAGAAGGGAAAACAGACTCCCTTAGGCCTCTTCTATAAAGATATTAACTGTGTTTATGAGAACAGACCTTCCATGATCTGATCATTTCCTAAGACCCCATCTCTTAGTACAATCAGATTGAGCATTAGGCTTCATTTGTGAATTTGAGTAAAACATCAATTTTCAAGCCATAGTAGATGCAAAAGGAGAAAGGAAATGAGAACTCTGGAAAAGAGAGATTATGTTGACCTGGTTAAAAACAGGATAGACTCACAGAAGTCCACCTCTGGCTTCCTATTTATTTAGGTATGTGGTCCCAGGTGAACAAAATAATATATATATACATATACATATATATATGTTTTCATTTCCTCAACTGATTAATTGACCATATTAGCTCCTAACTTATTGGGTTGATGTGAATAATGAAAATTTCAAGCAAAATGCATTAAAAGCAGCACCTGTTCCATAATAGAATGAACTGTTACTAGATACTGCATTGTTATTTTGGCTTTATTTTGCACACATTCACTCATTCATCTTTGATATAAATTAAGTGAGATCGGCTTTCCTATTCATACTATATAGATGAAGAACTTTCTTATGGAATATTATTTTAAGATGGGTCACATTTGCTTATTCTGTATAACATTTTTAATGATGCAAACATGTTTTGCATTCTTTTATTTTGCATTTATTTCACTCTGTGAAGCTGTGTTACTGTGTCTGTGTAAGGCATCTAATTGTTCTAATAAAGAGCTGAGTGGTAAAAAACAAGGCAGGAGAATGGACTGGCAGGCAGAGAGTATAAATGAATTAGGAGAAATCTGGGGGGAGAAGAATCAAAGATCAAGAGAAACAGGAGGATAGGAAGACTCTAGGGGCCACTCAGCTACTCTGCTACACAGTAAGCCACGGAGAAAGAAGTAAAGAAAGCTATACAGAAATAGAAAAAGGTAAAATTGCTGAGGCAAAAGGTAGATGGGTAATTTAATTTAAGAAAATCTGGCAAAAAACAAGTCAAGCTAAGGCTGGGAATTTACAAGTAATAAATCTCTGTGTGTATTTATGTGGGAGCTTGGTTGAACCCCCACAGTCTAAAGAGTCAAAGAGTAAAAATCAAAAAGCAAGCTAAAGAACCAACTATAGAACTTAAGATCCAGAAATCTTAAGCTATTGACTCAAATGTCTCACAATGCACAGGTTTTACACTGAAGATTTTAATCCAGATTGTTTTCTTAATGTTGCATCTCAAGAGACAAACTATCTCCTCCCAAATTTTCACTTGTTATTCTACCTGTCTCTCCACTACCCACTTCCAACCATCCTGTGCTGAACTTTCAACTGATGATACTGTTAATCATTTAGCCTGTGTTCTTTCTTGGATTTTAGCTATGACTGTTTCTATGGAAGCTTAAATCTTATGACCTGTACTTAATTAAAGGTCATGGAAAGTTTAAGAGACAATCATTGTAGACATGTCAGTGAGTACTGATTCAGCCAGAACTTAGGACAGGTCTCTTCACGTCTTATTTAATTGCTTCTAATTATTTTGTAGTTGTCTCTACACATGATGACTACTATTCTGGAAATTTCGATTTCCATAAAATGTCAAAGAGAAGTTATTTTATGCCTTGTGAATATTTTCATTTTAATAGACAATTACTTTCAATAGTTCCAGGATCATAGCAAAATTGATCAGAAAGTGAAGTTGGTTTTCCAATATCTGCTGTCCTCAAATATATATTATTTCCCCTGCTGTCACAGAATGGTGCATATGTTGAAATTAATGAACTTATGTGAATGTGCGATTGTTGGCATTAGGGTTCTCCACTAATTATGCATACTCCCTGTGGTCACCAATGTATACTGACATGGGGTCTCCACTGTACTGTCATACAGAATAATATTGACAACCTAGAATATGTAAAGATCTTATTTGTTGTGGCTTGAATGTGAAATGTTTCCTCATAGGCTCATATGTTTTGATTCAAGCTGGTAATATTGTTTTAAAAACCTTTAGGAGGCAGAGTCTTGCTGGAGGAGGTAGGTGACTTAGAGGTAGGTTTTGATATTTTTATAGCTGAGTTCTACTTCCCATCAGCTTCCTGCTTCTTATTTTGATGAAATGTGAAAAATCTTAACCACAACCCCACCAAGCTATTGCTACATACCTCAATGCTGTCATCTCAAAATGAGACCCAAGACAAACTAATCCTCCAATAATAAATTGTTTCCTTCAAGAACAGTTATTAATATACTGCTCTTTCTTTCCCTATGACACTTATTTGCACTTAACTTACTTACACTCTAGACTTTTACTGGGTGAAACAATTTCAAGTTCTAGCCATAAGACAAACTTTAAGACAGTCATGTCAGAATCCGCATATGTATTTTTTTTTGGCTAAAGATCAATTTGCTTGGCTTGTTGAGTGCTGTCATACCATTCTGGTATTAGACAACCTTAATCTGCATGCTTTTGATTTTTTGTCAGAGTTACACATTCTTATATGATAATAAATTAATAATCAGTTATTTATTATACAAATACTATCATGAATGTCTAAGTGATTTCTCAGTTTCCAGATTGAGTATTGCTTGAGAATGAGAGCAAATTAAAGGTATGGAATAAGCATGATCATAGCCTGATAAAGATGCCTAGTATTTCAAAATATGCCCTATCTTATCAAGGGGGTGATTGACATTATAAATATTTAAGATGAGATACTCTGGTTTCCTAATAAAAAGAAGAAAACTGGGCATAGACATGCACACAGTATTTTCACATGTTACGACAGAAAAGAAAAAAAACCCAAGATGTTAAGAAAGCATACACAAGAGAAGAATGTATTTGAGACACTAAGCAGGACTGTGTAATGTGGCAAAATATGAAATGATTTCCCTATCTAAATAACACCAGTATTGTGGGTAAAAACAGCGACAGGGTGGTCAGAGAGTTTGAGATTTTGAAGAGAAATACTATATATTTTCCAATGTTTTAATACCAGGAAAAAATAGTTCAATTTAATTTTGAAAAATCAAATACATCACCACGTATCCTTGAACCTACACTTAGCAAATTTGATCTATATTTGATCAGAATCATACTTATGTACTCTTCACTAGCTTACAGGAGGTGATGCAAATGTTCATTTAAGTTCGTGTGAAAGTGCCCTGCCTCCAGAAAAGATCTGTACTGTCTAGATAATTGATCATCCACAGAAGACTAGTGTAAATGTGTTCAGCTCAGTAGTCACTGCCCACTTCATCACTCCTATCATCCCCTCCGTTACTAGATCTTCATTCCGGTTATTGGCCCAGTCTTCATTCTGTTCTTCTAATGAACCAAATCTTGTCCTTTATAGGAATTGTAGTTGCTCTAAAATACAAGTTAAAATGTTCTTCTCTTGTCTTTCAGATCATTGCTTTACCATCATGGTTCATAGAGAAGCCTAACCTGATTTGCTTTTATAAATGAGGATGCTGAACTCATTCTCTCTTGGATAATCTTGCTTTATTTTTCATATTTATCTCTATCTGAAATTCTTTAGCTCATTTTATTTTATGCTGTCTCCTTACTATCAGTCACAGAGAAGAATCAAATGGAATGTAACTTCAGCAGGAGACTTGTCCTTTCAAATATTCACTGATAAGTATCATTAGCCAATGCACTGCCTAGGACATAGCTGGATACTGAGTGTGTGTGTGTGTGTGTGTGTGTGTGTGTGTATGTGTGTGTGTGTGCATAAGGTGTACATGTGTCTATGGGTGTGTGTGGGTGTGTGTGTGTGTGTAGGTCAGAGACAAACCTAAACTGTAAGTGTTATTATTTAGACACTATCACTCTTATTTTGGGACAGAGTTTTTCATTTTACTGGAGCCTGATTAGCCTCGGTTGGCTTACCAGTAAGCCACATGGGACCCTCCTGTTTCTGTTTCCTCAACACTGAGATTACAAGCACATACCACCATATTTGCCTTTTGTGGGTGCTCACATCTTCATGCCTTGCAAGATAAGCATTTTGTAAACATAGTCAGCTCCACAGCCTAAGTACAACCTCTAAAAATTGTGTGTGTGTGTGTGTGTGTGTGTGTGTGTGTGTGTCCATGCATGCAACATGTATGTGGAAGGCATAGAACAACCTCAGGAGTTCCATGAATGAGAGTCTCTCATTCATATGGAGTCCTACAAATAGGTTATGCTAGCCAGCCAAGAAACCCTAATTATCTGTTTCTCACCACCTCCCCAGGACTGGAATTACAAGTACCACATAACCAATCCTGTTTTTTTATGTGAGATATACAGAATGAACTCACAGTATCATGTTTCCAAGACAAGCACTTTACCATTTAAGTCATCACCCTACTGCTCCAAGGATTATGTCTTGAATGAATACAAATGTTAAAATCTCTGAAGATCAACCCAGTCTACTAGTAAAATTGCATGCATTGAAGGAAGCAATTAGATACAATTTAGTTTATTGAAACCAGATACATTTTAAACAAATGAATATCCTACATGCTGGCTTCATGCAACATATGAAAGATATTAAATAACAGCAAATTATGCTACCAAATAGTGAAAATAGATGCATACAATTTCATCCCCAAATAGGAAAATTCCTTAAAATTGGAATATTAGACTGATTATATCATTGTCCGTCAGAGATGTATGATTAAGAGAATCTATTTTTTGCCAAAAACGGACAATATAATTATCAGATTTTATGAGGAGATTTTAAATGATTCCTTTAGCCTTGACATTTCTCTTTAGATTTTTATGAAATGTATATCAGAGTACCAATAATCACTATCAAATTAATTGTTTTTATACAATTATTTATTTTTATTTCATACCTGTTTTTCAATAAGCATAAAAAATAAAAACTCTAAATATGCTGGCTTGGTTTGAAATTTGTTTTTAAACATATTAGAAATGTCATATTTTAGAAAATTAGTGTCTATAAAATGATGATGCTTGATTTACAGACAGGTCCATCCTGTGTTTCCTACAAAAATTAATAGTTTGCTTTAAAGATTTTTTTTACTTTACGTGTGTGTTTTTGATATAGCCTCCAAAACTCTTCCAACATATTTAATTCACTAAAATATCATATTTCTTTTTTTTTTACTTTAATCACACAAAATCCAGCTGCAGCTTTACCCGTTTTCATTAGGAAGTATGGCAAGACTTCCATGAGACTCCTAGTGATTCAGACAAGCAAATGGAGACAAACCTGTGGCGAGCTGACTGTCATGCTCTTGGCTGAATGCTGTTTTCCCAGACCTCAAATGCACTGAGCCTGATGAATCCTGCTGGCTTCACACACACTGTCCAAGTCAAGTCAGGAACTAGATAATTGTCTTGGTTCACAGGGTGAAGTTCAAGCTTGATCTGCTCTCTGAATCCTGTATGTTTCCCACAGCTTGCTTTGAACATTTCTGTACCGCCCTTGTTATGGGGAACTGGAAAACAAACAGTACAAAAATAAAAAATAATATCTATCAACATTTTTCATGTTAATTTTATTTAAATTAGAACCAATCTTGTTTTACATATCAAATCAGATCCCTCACATACGTCCCAAAGACTCCCCCATCCCATGCCAAATTCACTCCCCAGGGAGGGTGAAGCCTTCCATGAGGGATCATTAAAATCTGTCAAGTCATTTGGGGCAGGGCCAAGGCCCTTCCCTGTGTATCTAGGCTATGAGAGTATCCCTACATGGCAAATGGGCTCCTGAATTTCGTTCTTGCACTAGGGATATATCCTGATTCCAGTCCAGGGGACCAATAGGCTGCCCAGTGCTCCTAACTGACACCCACATTCAGGGAGCCTGGTTTGGTCCTATGTTGGTTCCCCAGGTATCAGACTGGGGTCTATGAGTTCCCACTTGCTCAGGTCAGGTGTTTCTGTGGGTTTCCCAGCATTGTCTTGACCCCATTGTCCATCACTCCTCCCTCTCTGAAACTGGATTTCAGGAGTTTGGCTCAGTGCTTGGCTGTGGATCTCTGCTTCTATTTCCATCAGATCCTGGATGAAGGCTCATGTTTGTCTTTCTATGACTGAGTTATCTCATTTTAGGATGGTTTCTTCAACTTCCATCCCATTGTCTGTAAATTTCAAGATTCCATTGTTTTTATTCCACTGAGTAGTACTCCATTGTGTAAATGTACCACATTTTCTTATCCAGTCTTCAGTTGAGGGGCATCTAGGTTGCTTCCCGATTCTGGATATAACAAATAATGCTGCTATGAACATAGTTAAACATGCCCTGTTGTATGAATGGGCATCCTTTGGGTATATGCCTAAGAATAGAATTGCTGGATCTTGACGTAGACTGTTTCCCATTTTCTGGAGAAACAACAATACTGGTTTCCAAAGTGGCTGTACAAGTTGGCACTGCCACCAGCAATAGAGAAACATTCCCCTTTCTCCACATCCTCTCCATAAACTGTCATTGGTGTTTTTGATTTTAGCAATTCTGACAGGTGTAATATGAAAGCCCACAGAATGGGAAAAGGTCTTCACCAATCCCATATCAGACAGAGGGCTGATTTCCAAAATATACTAAGAACTTAATAAGCTAGTCATCAAAACACCAAATAATTCAACTAAAATGTGGAATACAGAACTAAGCAGAAAATTCTCAGTAGAGGAATCCAAAATGGCTGAAAGACACTTAGGAAAGTGCTCAAATTCCTTACCCATCAGGGAAATGCAAATCAAAACAACTCCATAAACATTTTAAGTGAGCCCTGTGAGAAGCTACCGGTCACCTTCATGGATGGTATGCTTTTAAATAGTCTACTTCTCAAGCAATTGAAAGGAACTTTTAATTAAGAAGATATAAAGACATTTCTTTGTGTTACTTTTTTTTCTTTTTGGGTGTAGTGAGCTTTATTGATAGTATTCAAGAGAGCAGGGCCCCCTAAGCCTCTCCTTACTTTATTCTGGAGGTCTGTGATGGAAACTGTGAGAGCGATGACCAGTGTGGAGATTGTTGGACAGGGACTTCTCAGCAGTCAGGACCTCTCTGTTGCTCAAGTCTTTGCTAGGGGTGGATGGTCTAGGGTGGGTCTCTTATTCCTTGGAGGCCATGTAGGCCATGAGGTCCACCATCCTGTTGCTGTAGCAGAATTCATTGTCATACCAGGAGATGAGCTTCACAAAGTTGTCATTGAAAGCGATACCAGCCCCAGCATCAAAGCTGGAAGAGTGGGAGTCACTGTTGAAGCTGTAGGAGAAAACCTGGTCCTCAGTGTAGCCCAGGATGCCCTTCAGTAGGCACTTGGATGCCTGCTTTACCACCTTCTTGATGTCTTCATACTTGGCAGCTTTCCCCAGGCAACATGTCAGATCCACGGTGGACACATTGGGGGTAGGAACACGGAAGGCCATGCCAGTGATCTTCCAGTTCAGCTCAGATGACCTTGCCCACAGCCTTGGCAGCACCAGTGGATGCAGGGACAATGTTCTGAGCAGCCCCAAAGGCCATCATGCCACAGTTTCCTGGAGGGGCCATCCAAAGTCTTCTGGGTGGCCTTGATGGCATGGACTGTGGTCATGAGTCCTTCCACAATGCCAAAGTTGTCATGGATGACCTTGGCCAGGGGGGCTAAGCAGTTGGTGGTGCAGGATGCATCTTAAGAGAGTTGTCATACTTGTCATGATTCACACCCATCACAAACATGGGATCATCAGCAGAAGGGGTGGAGATAATGACCATCTTGGCTCCACCATTCAAATGGGCTCCAGCCTTCTCCATGGTGGTAAAGATGCCAGTAGACTCCACAACATACTCAGCACCAGTATCACCCCATTTGATGTTGGCGGGATCTCACTCCTGAAAGATGGTGATGGCCTTTCCTTTGATGACAAGATTCCCATTCTCAGCCTTGACTGTGCCTTTGAAGTTGCCATGGGTAGAGTCATACTGGAACATTTAGACCCCGTAGTTGAGGTTAATGAAGGGGTCATTGATGGCAACAATGTCCACTTTGCCAGAAGTGAAGGCAGCCCTGGTAACCAGGCATCCAATACGGCCAAGTCCGTTCACCCCCACCTTCATCATTGTGTCTCAGGAAAGAGGCTGGAACTGCACGAAGAGATGCGGCTATGTCTAGAACAGGGAGGAGCAGAGAGCTGTGATATGCTTTTTAAAAATATCTTTTGGCATACTGATACTGTATTTAAATTCTCCAAGAGGAAAATGTAGTGAGTATTTTCTGAAATTTTGGGACAGATAAAAATTTTTGTTTAAGAGCCCCTCCAAGACCCCAACCCCAGCTAGTCCAGCTTCAGGTGAGATTGGGTCTCCTGCAGGGGACCGCCCGCCCATCACCCATCCCCCTCGAGCTTCGGGGCCGCTCCCAGCATCCAGAAGACCCGCCCACACAGGAAAGACATCAGCCCCTCCAAGACCTCAAACCCAGCGAGTCCAGCTACAGGAAAGACATCAGCCCCTCCAAGACCCCAACCCCAGGGAGGCCAGCTTCAGCTGTAGGAAGGAAGGAGACCAGTGGAGACAGAAAGACCCCACCAGCACCCACTGGAAGAAGAGGTGGGAAGAAGACAGTATAAGAGATCACTCAGCAATAGAAACACCAACATGACCCCACCAGAATCCAGGGATCCAACACCAGCAAGACCCAAAAAGCACTACATAGATGAAGAAGAGGAGACAGACCTTAAAAATTATTTCATGAAGATGATGGAGACTCTCAAAGAAGAAATGAGGAAATCCCTTAAAGAAATAGAAGAAAAAACAAACAAAAAATCCATGAAATGGGGGGAAAATTCAAGAAATAAACAAATCTCTCAAAGAATCTAAAGAGCACCAAGAAAAAACAACCAAAAAACTTAAGGAAACAGCTCAAACAGTTGAAGGATTGAAAGCTGAAATAGAAACGATAAAGAAAACACAGAATGAAGGGATGCTGGAAATAGAAAAGCTCGGTAAACGATCTGGAACTACAGATGCAAGTATCACCAATAGAATACAAGAGATAGAAGAAAGAATCTCAGGTGTTGAAGACTCATTAGAGGATATAGAGTCGTCAACCAAAGAAAATCTCAAAACCAACAAATCCTTAACACAAAATATCCAGGAAATATGGGACACCGTGAAGAAGCCAAACCTGAGAATAATAGGTATAGAAGAAGGTGAAGAACTTCAACTTAAAGGTACAGAAAACATATTCAACAAAATCATAGAAGAAAACTTCCCTAACCTAAAGAAAGATATGCCTATGAAACAAGAATCCTACAGAACACCAAATAGGCTTGACCAGAAAAAGAAGTCACCTCACCATATAATAATCAAAACATCAAACCTACAGAGTAAAGAGAAAATATTAAGAGCAGCTAAAAAAAAAGGGCAAGTAACATACAAAGGCAGACCTATCCGAATTACACCTGACTTCTCAATGGAAACGATGAAAGCCAGAAGATCCTGGTCAGATGTCCTACAAACGCTAAGGGAACAAGGATGCCAGCCCAGACTACTATATCCAGCAAAGCTCTCAATTACCATAGATGGAGAAAACAAAATATTCCATGACAAAGCCAGATTTAAACAATACGTATCCATGAATCCAGCTCTACAGAAAATGCTAGAAGGAAAACCTAGAGCCAAGGAAGTTAACTACATTCACAAAGACACAGGCAATAAATAATCATACTTTACAAAACACCAAAAGAAAAAGGGAGGAGAAACTACACAAAATAACTTCACTAACAATAAATCAAGCGCAAACAAGGATCACCAATCAATGGTCATTAATATCCCTCAATGTCAACGGCCTCAACTTGCCTATAAAAAGACACAGACTAGCAGAATGGATACGAAGACAGAACCCTTCCTTCTGCTGCATACAAGAAACACATCTCAACATCAAAGACAGATGTTATCTCAGAGTAAAGGGCTGGGAAAAGATCTTCCAATCAAATGGCCCCAAGAAACAAGCGGGTGAAGCAATCCTAATATCTAACAAATTAGACTTCAAATTAAAATCAATCAAAAGAGATGAAGAAGGGCACTTCATATTCATCAAAGGAAAAATACATCAAGACAAAGTCTCAATTTTAAACATCTATGCCCCAAATACAAAGGCACCTACATTTGTGAAAGAAACATTACTAAAGCTCAAAATGCACATAAAATCTCACACACTAATAGTAGGAGACTTCAACACTCCGCTCTCACCACTAGACAGGACCTCCAGACAGAAACGTAACAAAGAAACAAAAGAATTAATAGAAGTTATGACCCAACTGGGTTTAACAGACATCTATAGAACATTCCACCCACATACAAAGGGATATACCTTCTTCTCGGCACCACATGGAACCTTCTCTAAAATTGACCACATAATAGGAAACATAGCAAATCTCCACAGATACAAAAAAATTGGAATAACCCCCTGCATCTTATCAGACCACCATGCATTAACATGAGAATTCAACAATAACACAAATCGCAGAAACCCTATAAACTCATGGAGATTGAACAATGCACAATTGCACCATCCCTGGGTAAAGGAACAAAAAAAAAAAAGAAATTAAAGACTTCCTCGATTTCAATGAGAATGAAGACAACATACACAAACTTATGGGACACTTTGAAAGCAGTGCTGGAAGGAAAGTTTATAGCACTAAGTGCCCACATGAAAAAACTGGAGAACAGTCATACTAGAGAATTAATAGCACAGCTGAATGTTCTAGAACAAAAAGAAGCAAGCTCCCCCAGGAGGAGCAGATGCCAGGAAATAATCAAAATGAGGGCTGAAATCAACCAAGTAGAAACCAGGAAAACACTGAGAAGAATCAATGAAACAAAGAGTTGGTTCTTTGAGAAAATCAACAAAATAGACAAACCTCTGTCCAAACTGCCCAAAAGACAGAGAGAGAGCATGCTAATTAACAAAATCAGGGATGAAAAAGGGGACATAAAAACGGACTCTGAGGAAATCAAGAGAATCATCAGGGCATACTTTCAAAATATGTACTCCACAAGATTTGAAAATTTAAAGGAAATGGACAATTTCCTGGATAGATATCACTTGCCAAAACTAAATCAAGAACAGATAAACAATCTAAACAGACCTATAACTAGAAGCAGTCATCAAAAGTCTCCCAAATAAAAAAAGCCCAGGCCCAGATGGCTTCAGTGCAGAATTCTACCAGAAATTCAAAGAAGAGCTAATTCCAATACTCCTCAAAGTATTCCACACAATAGAAGCAGGAGGCTTACTGCCAAACTCTTTCTACGAGGCTACAATTACCTTGATACCCAAGCCACACAAAGACACAACTAAGAAAGAGAACTATAGACCAATTTCCCTCATGAACATTGATGCAAAAATACTCAATAAAATACTCGCAAACCGGAATCAAGAACCCATCAGAAAAATCATCCACCATGATCAAGTAGGCTTCATCCCAGGAATGCAGGGATGGTTCAACATTAGAAAATCTATCAATGTAATCCACCATATTAACAAACTGCAAAAGAAAACCACATGATCATCTCACTAGATGCTGAAAAAGCCTTTGACAAAATCCAGCACCCCTTCATGATAAAGGTCCTAGAGAGATCAGGGATAACAGGAACGTACCTGAATATAATAAAAGCAATATACAGTAAACCAACAGCTAACATCAAACTAAATGGAGAGAAACTCAAAGCAATTCCTCTAGAATCAGGAACAAGACAAGGCTGTCCACTCTCTCCATATCTCTTCAATATTGTACTTGAAGTTCTAGCTACAGCAATAAGACAACAAAGGAGATAAAGGGGATACAAATAGGAAAAGAACAAGTCAAACTTTCACTATTTGCAGATGATATGATAGTTTACTTGGTGACTCAAAAAACTCCACAAGGTTACTCCTAGAGCTGATAAACACCTTCAGCAATGTGGCAGGATACAAGGTAAACTCAAAAAAATAGGTGGCCCTATTATATACAGATGATGAAGTGACTGAGAAAGAAATCAGAGAAACATCACCTTTTACAATAGCCAAGAACAGCATCAAATATCTGGGGATAATGTTAACCAAGGAAGTGAAAGACCTGTATATCAAGAACTTTGTGTCTTTAAAGAAAGAAATCAAAGAAGATACCAGAAAATGGAAAGATGTCCCATGCTCTTGGATTGGTAGGATCAACTTTACAGTGGAAAAAAGAAAGCATCTTCAACAAATGGTGCTGGCATAACTGGGTAATGGTATGCAGAAGACTGCAGATAGATCCATGTTTATCGCGTTGTACAAAACTTAAGTCCAAATGGATCAAAGATCTCAACATAAATCCAGCCACACTGAATCTTTTAGAAGAGAAAGTGGGAGATACTCTTCAACGAGTTGGTACAGGAGACCACTTCCTAAACATAACACCAGTGGCACAGGCACTGAGATCGACAATTAACAAATGGGACCTTCTGAAACTAAAAAGCTTCTGTAAGGCAAAGGACACAGTCAAAAAGACAAAAAGGCAGGCCACAGAATGGGAAAAGATATTCACTAACCCTTCATCTGACAGAGGGCTAATCTCCAAAATTTACAAAGAACTCAAGAAACAAGTCTCCAAAACACCAAAGGATCCACTTGAAAGGTGGGGTACAGAGCTAAATAGAGAACTCTAGGTAGAGGAGGCTAAAATGGCCAAGAGACACTTAAGAAAGTGCTCAACTTCTTTAGCCATCAGGGAAATGCAAATCAAAACAACTCTGAGATACCATCTTACTCCTGTCAGAATGGCTAGAATCAAAAACACCGAAGACCATTTATGCTGGAGAGGATGTGGAGAGAGAGGAACACTCCTCCACTGCTGGTGGCAGTGCCGACACATACAGCCTCTTTGGAAATCAGTATGGAGATTCCTCAGGAAAATGGGAATTAATCTACCACTAGACCCAGCAATTCCACTCAGGCATTTATCCAAATGAGGCAGGTTCATACAACAAGGGCATCTGCTCCACTATGTTCATAGCAGCATTGTTTGTAATAGCCAGAACCTGGAAGCAACCTAGATGCCCCTCAACTGAAGAGTGGATAGAGAAAATGTGGTACATTTACACAATGGAGTATTACTCAGCAGAAAAAAACAATGGAATCTTGAAATTCGCAGGTAAATGGATAGCACTGGAAGAAACCATCCTGAGTGAGGTAACCCAGTCATAAAAAGACAAACATAGTATGTACTCACTCATATATGGATTTTAGACATGGATCAGGATAGTGCCAGTCTACACTTCCACAGATAGAGAGTCTGGGAAACAGGAAAGAACCTAAAAGATATGCATATGTGCATAGTACCCAAGAGAAGAGGATGGAGACAAGATCCTCTGAATGGATGGGGAACACGGCAAGGGGTGGGGGGAGTGGGACCTGGGATGAAGAGAGGGGGTGAAGAGGAAGGGAGTTGGTCATGGGAACAGGAAGTTGAGGGGGTGGGGGTAGAATATGGGGAAGAGGGAATCATAGGTTCAAAGACAGATCAGGCATCAGAGTGTCCTCGAGTGATCTAAAGGGATAACACCAATTGGCAAGCTAAGCAATAGTGGAGGGACCACCTCGAATGCCCATCCTGATAATGAACTTGATGTCTATAACCATCCGGGAGCCTTCGTCCTGTGACTGATGGAAGCAGAGGCAAATGCACAATTAATCACTGAACTGAACCCAAGGAACCCAGTGACAGAGGGAGAGGAGTGATGAGCAAATTGGCAAAGAATGGGCTGGCAAAACCAGCAGAGACAGCTGATCTGAACAGGGGAGAGCTCTTGGACACCAGACCGACAGTGGGGAGGCCAGCATGGAACTGATCTGGACCCCCCCAAATGTGAGTGTCAGTGAGAAGGCCTGGGCAACCTATGGGGCCCTGAGCTGTGGATCAGTGTCTATCCCTGGTATACAAACTGTCTTCGTGTGCCTATAGCACAAAGAGAGATGCTCTCTCAGCCTGGACTCTTAGGGGAGTGCCTGGACCCTACCAAGAGTAAAATGACAGACTCTGGATATCCCCTATGGGGAAGGATTTGGCAATAGGTTGTGGGGGAGGGGGGGAAGGGGAGTGCGGGAGGGGGGAGGAGGGGAGGGAGAGGGAACTGGGATTGACATGTAAAACAAGCTATTTAAAGTTAAAATAAAAAAATTAAAATAAAAAATGATAAAATTTTTTTTGTTTAAATAAATTTAACTAGTATTTTAAAACATTTTTATTTGACAGCCTAGCATCATTTTGTAAATATATAGGGGATTTTAATATATATTATATTATATGTATACAATATATAATTTAATTATACCTTTAAAATAATATATTATATGTAATTATATATACTCTGCACGTACATACATCCATATATAGAGAGAGTGAAGGAGAGAGTGGATTTCTCTGTGTAGTCCTGCTGTCCTGGAACTTGTTCAGTAGACTAGATCTGCCTTCCTCTGCTGGGATAAAGGTTTAAGCCTCTAACAACTGACTAAAAATATATTTTTACTTTAAATAGAATTTCATCATTTTCTCCCCCCCTCTTTCCTCCAGCTCCTCCCAGTTAACCTTCTTCAGATCCCTCCCAGACACCCTGTGCTCTTTTAAAACATTTTTACATACATACAACTATTCATACACATGTGCATGTACACAAAATATGTAAAGGCAAACCACTTCCTTATTGTTTGTGTGTATATGGTTTTAAGTTTGATCACTCTAAACTGGTTCAATAATTGATTGTTATTGCTTTGACCAATAATGAGGCCCATTTGTGGAAGAGATTAGTTTTTCTTTACCAAGCACTCATCAGTTATTTGTAGTTCTTTGTTTAGGGGTGAGTCCGCCATGGAAATTTCTCCTTTACACTTTAACAATGACACTAATATTATCAATCTTTTGTTTTTGTTTAGGCAGCCATTTCTGGAAGAGACTTTTTTACAGCACATTTCCTGATATTCTGGGTTTATTTTGTTCTCTCTCTCTCTCTCCTCTTCCATGTTTCTTGAGTCACAGATGACTGAGCTGTAATGTAGATGTATCTACTGTGGCTGAGCTCCCCATGATCTAGTAATCTCTGTCCTGTGTCCAGTTATGATTTTTTGTGATGGTCTTCATTGCTGTAAAGATGTAAAGAAAGATCTCCTGATGATGGTGGTAGCTACTGTTATCTGTGGATGTAAGGTAAGTTTTAGAATATAGTAAGGACCTACGCTGTTCTAACAAAGTGACAGGAAAACTCATCTATGCTGTGTATAATTTTGCTAGTCAATATTTTGTTTTGGGACCAGAAGTTTCCGAATTAGTTCTTATGCTCATTAACCTCAACATACTGTTATATAATAAATAGCCAGGCTGTTTTCTACCAATTATGTTTCACTGTTTGGGAATTAGTGTTCCTTGGGGTGTAGGAATATATATGATCCCTTACATAATGAAAGAGGTATTTCAATACATTATCTCTTTTTTCCCTATCTTTAAACTTTAAAATGAATTCTATTTACTTATATATTTAATGTGTGAGTATGTGTGTGTACATGTGTGACACAGTGGTTGTATAAGCAGACTTCATGGGAGAACTTGTAGGATTCTTTCTACCAATCATGTGGAAAAGATCAAATGTGAGTTAGGCAGGCATGGTGTCAGGCTCCTTTACCAGCTGAGCAATTCACTGCCCATTAGAGTATGTCTTGACCTCATATAATGAATGTATCTGTTTCTTTGGTAGAACAGCATGAAAAATTGATGAAAACTGATATTTCCACATTTTATAGATATGAGAAGAAAATAAGCCACAAATACACAATAGTGTAACAAGGGAACGGATTGAAGGAGAAATCTACCAAATAAGATTGTTTTCTGAGAAGAGAGCTAGAAGGCTGAGGCTATGTATTTTAGCAGACTAGATAATGGTTCCTAGTTCATTGTGTTTTTGTTGTATTGTTGCTTTTTCTTTTTAAGTTAATAATGATTGAGGTTTCAACGAATGTGATAGATTGTAATACCTAGGCTTCTACTAACTGACAAAATGCCTAATGACCAACAAGCCAAAAAGGTATCTGTCACCCAAATGGAATAATCTGGAGGTTATCCTTTGAATTTGAACTTATTTATGAAGTATAGAGCATCAGTGGAGTTCATCAGTGGCCCACATTAGCATTTAACTTGAACATTTACTAGTCTAACACAAAGACAAAGAAAAGCACAGATGCAGGTATGCATCTGTGATAGGATTTGGTTGTGAGATTATATAGTATAATATATATTATTTATTATAATATATATATATATAGTATTTCCAGTGAGTACAAAATATATGTTAAAAAGTAACTTGATATTATAAAATTGCTGAATTTTCTGGTAGGTATTTCCCAAGCTGAACAGTTTCCTTAAAGATGTACCACACATCTTAATTTCTTTTCCAGTCTGAGTTGCACTGTGTAAATAATTTATGGCCACAAATGATAAAATATACAGTTTCTACATATGGCACTAAAATAAAATTTAGCAGAAGAGAGTAGAAATGGATGTTTTTAATAATATTTGACTAACCTCAAAATCAAAGAGAACACATTTTTAGACTAACTTCAGCCAGAATTTTTAAAATATGTTTAAACATTTGATTGTAAAACTGCATCTTTTGCTTGCTACATCTTTTCTATAGAGGATAAATAACAGAGTGTGAACCCAGAGGCTGTAAGAATCTGTTTGGCAGAGGTTGGCAGAGGTATGGCTGGAGTTCATTACTGAGTGTGAGATATCTTTGTCAGCCTCTCTTCACTAGACTCTCTGCCCCAGGACATGCTGTAAATGCTGTGAATCTCCCTATTTTACTGCCCACTAAGTAGAGAACTGACACTGTCACAGACATGTATAAGAAAAAAAATGATAAAGAGTTACCTTTGAAGGCAGAGCTTTTCTTCCTACCTGATACTCTATTTATGGAGTTTTCTAGAGAATATGATGACTGCTTCTTGTTGACTGATTTTTTGAACAAGCAGCTATCCCAGAGCCTTTCTCCATGTGTGTTTGTCAGAAATGATCCAGAAGGAGAAGGGGGATTCTGAAATGCAAACTATAAACCATGTGCTTCCTAAGACAAATTTCTTACTGTGTTTAAAGAATGTCTCAGGTCAGTCACTAGGAATGAGCTAGGAATAGTTTTCTAAGGTTAAACAGTGTTCCTTAATATTTTTACCATTTCCTTCCCACAAGAAAAGCAAATGCAAATGAATAAGGGTCACCATCAGAATATGCATGTCCTTTCTGAAACACTGGAAACAATATATAAGCTGACCATGTCCTCTCCAGAAATGCTCCCTCCCAGAATTTGAAAATCTTCTAGGTGGCTACTTTAGTTCTCCTTTTGTTTTTGTTTTTGTTTTTAATAGTGAGATACAAAAAAACAAGTCAGATGATTTCTGTTGTTTCCTCCTTGGGATAGCAGGGCAGGCACACTGTTCCTATATTCTCTCTCAGTGGTACACTGTTTTCCTTGACCTAGAGAAATCCAGTGATAGATATCTTAGAATGATATTCTCTGGGTCATTAAGCATGGGTCTTTAAATTTGTTCAGATGTCAGATCTTTGTTGGTGTTTCTCCTGCTCTGTTTTGCTTTCCTAGCTACTGTGGAAGGAAACAGCTGGGTAATGTTGGCTTTATCCAAGTGTGTCATGCAGACCATTGAATCACCAAAGTCTGTAAATGTTTACTTTTGAATTCCAGAATATCTCATAGAATTTTTTTCTGAATCTAGGGTACAGACTCTTCACATCTTTCTTTTAGACTGAGCACATAGGAGTTTGTGTTATGAATAGTAGGAAACAAGATGTGGTCTCTTGGTATAAATAAGATTTTCTTATACCAATTAAGTGTGTTCTGGGATTTCCCTTTTCCATTTTTTCCTTTTTATGTTTTTAATATGGGGTAGAATAGCAAGCAACATGTCATAAAAATCCCGGCTATCCCAAATAAAGCCATTCCAATACAAGATCAGGTTGATTTTTCATTTGGGTGCTTGTTCTGCCCCAAGAATATCTTCAATAGGGAAAAATTTACTTATTCTCATCTAAACTGTGAAGGGACTCAGTATAAAGTTCAACAAAACATCTTAGAGGAAATGATTACCATTGTCTTCTATATATTTTCTTTTTCAGGAGTAAATGTGTTCTTTATTGGGAAGTCTATTAAGAGAAAGTGGTGTTCCCCATGCTCTCTTCTCTGCAATTTCCACATAATGATAGAAGGAGTAGAGATGGTGAATGAATGAATAGAAAACCCTATCTCTCAAAGAGAGGCTGGCCTAAGATCACTCATACAAAGGGTTTCTTGCTTTCCTTGAAAGTGGATGCTTGTGCTTCCTCTTCTGTATCCAGGAGGCAGAGTACTTTGCCAATGACTTTCACCATGTTGTTGCTGAGTAATACCTATTCGAACTCTCCTCCTCTGTCTGGGTGGCAATCATTATAACACCATTCTGCAAATTACAGAAAATGAGCAAAAAGGAAAACAGAGACACTATGTGACACTCTCAAAAACCCCTAGGCATTTCAAAATCTTACCTCTGCATGACAGACTGTCTGTTTATCTAATTTCACACTTGAATAGTGAATCATTAAACCAGAATGAAAATGGACATTTTGCTTCTTGGGAGTCTCTCTCCCTTTTAAGATGGCCAATCAAAGAATTGAGTTTTTCATCACTTAAGCAAAGAAAGAGTATTTGGAAATAATTTTTTCTACAAATCATTTATCCATAGCATTCTAATTAGACAATATGAAGCATTAGGAATTTACATATCTATTGAGTAAAACCACTTTCTGTTCACCGATTTGACCTTGCTTTGTTGCTTTTTTTTTCTATTCCGTTTTTAAAGAAACCACTATATTGAGCCTTTCAGATTTACTATTATATTAGATTCATAATGAAGTCACAGGTTTTTATTCCAATTCTTGCACTTTATAATTCAACCTGTATTGAAGAAAAATATATATCATATATAAGTATGTACTCTTCTTGTCAAATCCTTTACACTCAGAATCAGAAACTCTACGAACCCCTGATATTGTTGAGACATGAGATTGATATCTTTAAATCTCTTCTCTTTTTTTCTTTATTGAAAATCATTTTTCTCTCATAATATATTCTGATTATGGTTTGTATTCTGTTGGTGAGGCTTGTCAGTGAGGTTCCTATTTGAGTTCCTAAGTTTTTTTGTTTTCAGATTTCTCTCAGTTTGGCTCTTCTTTATTGATTTATTTCTGCTTTCAGGTCTTGAACTGTTTATTAATTTCCTTCCACCATTTGTTGTTTTCACAATTTCTTAAAATGGGAATCATTTATTTCCTCTTTAAGGACTTCCATCATATTCATAAAGACTATTTTAAAGGTCTTTGACTACATTGGTTTCAGGTAAGTTGCAATTCTCAGGCCATATTAGGTTACTGGACTCTAAAGAGATATATTCTCATGCTTGCTACCAATTGTGTTTTTATGCTGGTGTCTGGGTAATCTGGGTTTGGAATATTTTAATTCTAGGTGCTGATATTTGGTCTTGTCTTGGTTTGGTGGGTGTTTTGTTCCTTGGCTTCTGTATACCCTCTTCAGTTCTTAGGAGGATGTGGTGACTGACTGTATGTTGTCTGGTGGGGAATTACTCTGTAATCCTGTCAGGTGTGGTGACTGGGGTTCTGTATAAAATGTGTTTCTAGGTAGTAAGAACTGATACTTAGCAATGTGAATAGGTATGGGAGGAAAGTGGTCCACAGGAATGATGAAAGCATGGTGTTCCACCAGGATCTGATTCGTACCCTGGGCTTGGGGCAGAGTGAGGAAAGGCCACAATTAGTAGAATTAGGAATGAAACTGAAATTGGCTTTAGAGAAGGGAAGGGATACTAAAGATCTGAAAGTTGCCTACATACTTCTCTAGCCTACTTGTTCCCTGGAATGTTTGGCTGGGAGGTTCCAAGGAAATACTTGCTGCACTGGGAGGAGGGGATAAGATAACACAGGATGAGTTGCATGGGAAGGAAGTTTGAAGGAAAATATCTGTGTGGTTCACTAAAGATGGTGTCAGGGAAGGAGAGAAGGCTATGGCAGGTAATAAAGTCATCTTGACTGAGTTTCTTTCTTTGCACACTTTTAAAAGTCCCACTAGTGTGTAATTAGTCTTAGTATTAACAATTTTATGTCTAGAGCAATGACCATACTTTCAGAAGACACTGAAAAAATTAGTTGAGTACATGAAGGGCTCTCAATATACACCTCTCATTGAAATATGTTTCCTTAGTTTCAAAACCATACAACTGCTTACTACATACCTACAGAATGTTTACAGATACACCCTAATTGGTACAGAATCTTCAGTTTCCCACATATTGCCAGTACCCCCAGTTGCCTATTTGAAGAGGAAACTTTAATTTTACTATTTGTCCAAGCAAAAATTGAATGTTCACCTTTATCACTTCCTTTGTCAATCTATAATTATCAACAAACTGCCAGTTGTTTCAAGGAAGTTAGGTACCTATCTGTTTCATGTCCTCCCAGTGTTTCAACACTTACCAATGGGATGATAGAGACTCACAGAATTTGTGGGATCGTGGGGTTCATAACCCTTTATGTATGCCTCATGAGGTCACTGTGAACCCTACAGTTATTGAAGTAAGCAGTGATGGAACAGCTTCTCACAGCCAGGGAACTTATCAGTCATGTGAATTCATGACTCATCTATACCACATGCAAGTCAGATTGTTCAGTGGCATAGCTGCCTGTAAGTTGTACCTGTGTGTGCGGGAGGTGGGGGTCCGAGTGGTGTAGCTGCCTTTGAGTTACTCTGGCTTCTGTAAGTAACTGTAATAAACTCGTCATCCCACAACCTGTACTTAGATGAATCATTGCCCTCTCTCTCTGGATTGACTAGGGATTGGCATTTCTTCAAGTCCTCCCCAGGAAAAGGAACATAACCGAATCATGACAGAAGCCTGTGTAGATAATCCTACCTACCTTATAGTATATGGAAATTTAAAAAAAAAACAGTGTAAAGAAGCAAGTGTCCTAGCATTACCTTCATGAACACAGCAAAAAATGACCTAAATTCTTCCAGTTATTCCTTATCACCCAATAATACTATGAACTGGAGAATAAACCTTCATTGCATGGCATGGACCTTAGGAGACATTGCAGATCCAAACTACAGTAGACTTTTTGAATGCGGCAAAGTTATTATATCACCTAGGTAGAGATGTTTAGGCAAGGCTAGTGGAGAAACAGTCTAGGTTGATTGCTCAAGAAAATGTCAAATCAGACAAAAAGAATACAGTCTTATTCTACCAATATTGTAATCATATTAATGCAATTAGCAATATGTATTGGGACTTTGGGAGAAGTAAATAGAATATTCAGAGTTTTAAGAACCAATGCCAAGTGTTTGTTGACTGAAATTCCCTAGTCTTTAACTAGATTATTCATAAAAATAATTATTACAAGGATATATTAACTTATAACACACCCATAATACAATTCTTATGCTACATGACATTTACTACATTCCTATAAAGTGTGATATCATTAAATTTGCAGAGAAGAAAATGAAATATCAATATAGTTAAGTTTCTAAAAATCATGAACCTTGTAAAGAAAAGAACTATAATCCAAAATCCAAGGATAGCTTGTTATGATAACCCCCACAGTAAACTGTCTTTTAAAGAATTGTATTTCCATTTTCACAATTTATATATATACATATACATATTTATAAATAATCTAGATATATATCTTCAATTTAGTTTTAAAATATGGGATGTTTCAAATAGCATCTATTAATTATTCTTAAAATAGGGAATAAGCTAGACACAAAAAGATAAATATTTTGAAATACGATGTTATTTATACATGGAATCTCAAACAGTTGAACTTAATCAAACAGAACAAGATACTGGTTGCTAAGGAATAGGGTTGGGGAGAGGAGAAGTTAGCTGAGGTATATAAATGTTCTAACATGAATGTGTTCTGGTGATCTAGTTTGAAGCTTGTTGACCATACTTAATGTTACAAATTGGTTATTTCAAATTTGGTTAGAAAAGAGTTTGTGTCCTCACAACACAAATGCTCATGCAGACAAGTGTACATGTATACACCCCTCCCACACACAAGTGTGCCTATGGGTAAAGATGAATATGTTAATACAGTTGATTATGGAAAGACAAATATCAGATCATCATGCTAGTAACATTTTTTATCAATTATACACTTATATTTTATACATAATGAACAAATAAAATGTAAAAATTGACTGTTTTGAATAACTCAATGCAGTGATTCTCATTGCAGGTCTTCCAGACTTACAATGCCTCTAGTGAAGCTTCTATGTATATACTGCATATTATTTACCAGAAAACATTTGTCACAATATGTAACATTCATTATTTACTAATAACCTGCACACTGATGGAATCATACTGATAGTTAAACATCCTTAACCATCAGTTTTTGCTTAGATACTTTATACTCTTTAAGTTTTGAGATAAAAAAGAAGCAATCTAGAAGAATTTTATTAAATTTGTCATTGATGTTTGTCAGGGCTTCATATATACCAAGCTTGACATCTGTCACTAGGCCATCCAGACTTGTTTATAAAATATTTATTTAGTATCACTGTCTTAGTTCTGACTCCAGGTGCTACGGTTACAGTAATGAGCTGGGTTGAGCGCAGGACTTCAGAGAGCTTTCAAGTTATTGAAAGAAAAGAGAGAATCATGTCTGCACATAGGTGGTCATCTAGGAGTGGCTTAGGGGAAGGTAGATAGGTTAGAGTGGAAATCTGATAGTTAAGATGTATAGTAAGCTTGACGTTGGTGGCACACACCTTTAATCCCAGCACTCGGGAGGCAAAGGCGGTGGATCTCTGTGAGTTCGAGGGAAGCCTGGTCTACAAAGCGAGTTCCAGGACAGGCTCCAAAACTATACAGAGAAAACCTGCCTCGAAACAACAACAACAACAAAACAAAAAACAAAAAAGAAAGTATAGCAATAGATCCAGATAATAAAACTGACTGCAGGGGCTTGCTCTCCAATGTGGTATTTCCAAGATCAATCAGGGTGCTTGCTTTTATCGCTTCATCCTTACCCAAGTTAATTAGGTAAGAGAGATTTCTGAGGAAAAACATCACATGAGTGAGAATGTTTGCATTCATTTATTGTTGTAATTTTTTAGAGCAAAACTACAATGAGTTTTGTAACCTGGAATTACTTCTTCCTTCTGTTTAAGACTATAGAAAATCATTCTATTATGTGTTGCCTAATATGTAAATTTCATTGCTGCCCAGAAAATGATATATAGTTAAAGTTTTACTTCTAAATTTCATTGTTTTTCTCTATGGTTTTATAAAAATTTTAAATGGATTTAATGTTAAAAATTGTATAGGAAATGTTCATATGATTAGTATGCATCTGTGTGTATGAATTGTTTTTTATTTGTAACTAATACAAAGCAGGCATCAAACACAAAAAATGATTACTCTGCTAGTTGGAGGGTTGACTAACGCGAGTTTTCGTCTTTGGCAGAGAGAATTTTGTCTTGTTCCAGGTCTGACAGGGATGTGAAAAGCATTTTCATAGATAATGCAAAAAGCAGGTTTCTGTCTGCCTGTGGAACCCCAGTTCCTTAGATGAAAAATGGGACTCTCCTTTCTCTGAGTCACAATGTGTAATTTCACGAAGGTCACTCACTGCAATTCTCATGTACCTCCTGGAGGAAATTCTTAACATCAGCTTGAAGGTGCTCTTCTAAGAGACTCACTATAGAAACATCCAATCCTTTTACTATGTTTAATTCCCAGCTCTGACATTGGCTAGTTAAGTGACCTTGGGCAAATTGCTTTCTCTCATAAAACTTGTGATTTTTTTCCTGATTAATTCTCCTTTTTTCATCACTCAAACAAGCTTTGAAATCTCATCTTCCACAGGCAGCAATTCCAATGAATTAGACAAGAAATGGCTAATTCCAATATGCCCTTTCTCTCATGCCTTCTTCTTGTTCTTACTAACTGAATACATTTGTCCCCTGCTGTTTACGGCTACTAAGCTAGTAAATGCCACATACAGACAAACCTAATGAAGGGCATGATTAACCTTTCAATATCACTGTTTATTTAAAGCTAAACATTATTATCTCATCTGCCTACAGAAAGCAGGGGTGGGGGGTGAGGGGTGGAAAGTAAAATACTTCACCTGTTGCAAGATTTCTTCAAACACTCCTTATATCAAAGAGAAGTCCACAACGAGAAAAGCAAGGCCAATCTATTCAATTAAAGTTTTAGATGACATGGAGCTTGGAGAAGACTCACATAAAGCTATGTTGGAGCGTGTTTTCAGGGCACAGACTCTGATCCAATGGCCAAAGGGGAGGGGCTCAGCAAGACATCTTTGCTCGGAATCTTCTTAGCTTCTCTATACAGTGTAGGAATCCTCTGAGATGAAGCTCCACCTGTTCACTTTCTTATATGTTTATTTACTTATTTATTGGCTTTATTTATTTTCCATGTCTCAGGGGTGAAAGGCTAGCTGGTCAGCAAGTAATATTCAAGTTGGTGTATTTGGGGAGTGTGTTCTGAGCCCTTTCATATTCGAAAGTAATTAAGCCAGACTTGCATGTTTCAGCCTCTTTGAAGCTCTCTCCTACCCTCTAATTCTGCTCAATAAAACAGAGCACTCTTCCAGGTAAACCAATACTCTCTGCGGGCATTGTAAATGAGTAGTCAGTTTTGTGGTCAGAAGCAGTGTGGGAGTGGCTGTGATCATTTCCAATAGAAGGACCCCCGCATTCATACCTGCCGTGCTGGTATGAATGCCAGGGAAGGCATTGTTTCCTGAATCTTGGAATACTCAGCACTCAGGGGACTAACTAAAGTGCTTGAGCAAGTGTGAGTTGAGGATAATTGAGGTGTGATGCCTGGCAGGCAACAGGATCCTTCACTTGTCAAATAATGTCAATGAGGGTACACATGTGGAAAGATGCCGGGAAATACCGTCTGCAGTGCCGCTGCCGTGATATGAATATATAATCTACTTCCCACTCAAGAGCACTGTAAGAATTAATGAGAACAAAATTCTTTTGTGAACTGGGTGAGACATCCTGAGCTTTGTCTGAGCAGAGAAATGGGCTGACACTAAATAACCCAAAGGCCTTGCAAACAGAGCATCCTGCGTATTAACATGTGTAACACAGTGCGTCAATATTATGAGTGATTAAATTAACCGTCACCTGAATGTAACAATAGCTGAAGCAGGCAGAGCAGAAAATTGCACACAGCCTCTGAGCATGGGGCAGTGAGGAAGATCGTAGCACTTCAGTGTAAGCTAGGCAGAGGCGGAACTAAATTAAGACTGTTTGGTTCCCAGGAGTTCCTGGCCCTGTTCCAGGGAAAGCTTCTCCTGCAATTAAACATCAAGAGGGCATTAGCATACCACCCTTCCATTCAGTGCTAAGGTGTTTATTAATCCATTTGAAGACACATATAGCACAAGGAAGAGCATCCTCCCATACAGACCATGCTCTCACACACACACACACACACACACACACCCTGTTTTGTTGTTCCTTTTGCACTGAAAATCTCCAGCACCTAGGTGCTTTGCTAGGGGGAGGGGGACAGGGCACAGATATAGCAATAGACTGCTTTCTTGTGGTATCCCAATAGCATTAACAGGGATTATAGTGTGAATGCAGGATAAAAACGCACATTGTTATACTGAGCATTCATTAGAAGAAAGAAAAGTGTGAGAACCAAACATTGCACACTCTAATATGGAGTACTCCTTCCTGTTCCAAGGGCTCTCCTAATAATCCCCCGGGGATGGGGGAGGAATCATCTTTTTTGTCTATTGTTATTATAATAAAGCACTCATGAGTCACTAAAAGAATCAAATTTCACCATGTGGTCTTTCATGCTCTCTAGTCACTCTGTTGTTCCCATAGATTTCTGGGATTTTTTAACTGCCCTTGCCTTTATAATGCTTAAATTGTCTCTTTCTTCTGTTCCTGCTGTTATACAGGAGCCTAGTGAACACTGGTTACTGTTGTGGCTTCACTGAAAATAATTAGGAATAGCACTCTTCCAAAAGCAAAATGAGTGATTGGTTTCACAAGCACCCTTTCCCAGTTTTCTGCCAGACTAATGACATAAGCACCTTGTTTAAAATATTTCTCTAGAAACAAGAACAATAATAAAGGCACAGTTTTGATGCTATTGTTGTTTGCAAGAATATAGCTTTTGGGAAAGAAGCCTGTAGAAATTTGAAGGCTACTTGCCATAGTCTGGCTGTATTTGGGATTCAAGGACCAACATCCTTGTTGACATCTTCATTGCAGATCTTTGTTTTCAGGCATTGCAGTGGCAATTTGGCCTAATGAACATCGTATATTCTCATGTTCTCATGCTGATAAAAGGGAAAGGAGTTAACAGTGCAGACACTGCCACAGATACTGATGATAAAGTCTCATGCACCTTCTACATCATGACAAAACCCCAAGACTGGCCTTCTTTCTACTCTGGATCCTGACTTCCTGTGGTGGTCTGAATGAAAATGGTCCCCATAGGTTCATAGGAAGTAGCACTATTAGGAGTTGTGTTTTTGTCTGAGGGAGGAAGTGTATTACTGGGGATGGAATTTGAAGTTCCAGAAACTAAAGACTGGCCCAGTACTATTTCCTCTTCCTGTTGCTTGTGGATACAGGTGTAGAACTCTCAGCTACTCCCTCTAGCACCACGTCTGCTTGTGTGTCTCTATGCTTCCCACCATGATGACAGTGGTCTAAACCTCTAAACTTTTAGCCAGCCCCAGTTAAATGTTTTCATTGTAAGAGTTGTTGTGGTCATGGTGTCTCATTGCAGCAATAGAAGTCCTAACAATGATACTTCCCTAACCTTTTTCTTTGTCACCCTAGCTGTTTCTCCACCAAGTGTTGTGCCCAGACTCTGGACCTCCAAAAGCACCATGAAACCAGATCCTTGCAAAATCAAGGACTATTTTTAATAACGAGTTAATTCAGGTCCTCCATCTGTCCAACACAGAGAGTAGAGTAAGAGTGACCCCGAGTAGCAGTGGGGCAGGGCATATATTGGGAGTAGAGCAAGGGGGGTGCCAAGGGGTCTGCTAGTTGCATAGTAACAGTCTTAGAATTGGCACAACTCCAGGATTGGGCAACCTGTCCTGAATTGATTGATCAGCTATAGTTGCAAAATGGTTGCTATGCCTGGAGGCCATCTAAGGGCCATTGCTCCACACTGCATTCCACCATTATCAGTAAAGCACATCCAAAGTCCTCCAGCTAACTTCTGATTGTCTATTTACCACATGGAGGGTATCTGGCAATTTCTCCCCAGTAATTATGGTAAGGTATAGAAGGGTGGTCTGTACATCCTGCTGAGTCAGGGACCTGCATCTTCCTGGGTCTTTTCTGCAGCCTACCCCTAGGCACTCCCCTATGCTGCCCTTTAAGATCTCTGCCTCATGGTTTCTCTGGGTCTTTTCTCCAGCCATTCACTGCACTGGATGGATGATATGCCCAAGCTAATGGGGTCAACTCGTTAAACAACTACAATAAAAGACTCTTTGCTTTTGCATCGAAATGGGCCTCTTGGTGATTTTGGGGTTCAGAATTTGGGCACAACACTATCTCAAGTATAACTTTTGCATTGCCGAATTGTGAGCCTAATTCTTCTCTCCATTTTTTATAATTCTCCATAATTCTTTTATGCATCTAGAACATTAAGGAAAATCTTTTACTTTAAAGTCAGCTAATTAAAAGCCTTAGCTTCATCTTCAATCTTAGTTTGCCCTTACCTATAAAATAACATCTTCATACCTTCCAGAGCTTAGAACATAGGCTTTGAGGTACCATTATTCTACCAAATACAAGAGCCATAAGAAACACGTTAGAATAGTGAATAGTTTAGGGACCTGGCTTTGACCTAATCCATATTCTTTTTCAGGGAATGCTCATTTGTAACCTTAAAAAATGGGTGTTTTAAATTATATAGTACTCAAATCCGATTCTGAATGTAAATTAAAGGATATTTAATCAGTGGCATGATGGATTCTCCAGCAGGTAGAGGGAGGAAGGCCGTTCCAGCCAGTCTCTTCCCGGGGCTGAGGCAGGGAATGGAATCTTAGGATGGGGTAAGGTGATGTGAGGAGTAAGGGCCAATAATATTCTACCAAGCTGGCAGGTGGCTAGGCAGATGGGCAGTCTTACATCAGGCCTTGCTGAGTGCAAAGGACACCTTTAAAAGGCAGACCCCTGCCCACTTACGTTCTTCTTACCTCTTCTCTCACTCTACGTGCTCTTACCTCTCTGTTCTTCTCCTCTCTCTCACTCCTGTCTTACCCCTTCTTCTCTCTACCTCCCTCTTGCCTCTCTTTGTCTCTTTCTCTCCCTCTCGCTCTCCCACTGCTGGGTTAAACTATGGCTTGTACACTCCATGGCTCATGCTGTATTGCGCTGGTCTCAGTTTCCCATAGCACAGCCTTTCCTTTTTCTTTTTCTAATTTATTAACTTAAAAAAATAACAACAGTTACTACATCTATTACAATTTTCAAAGAGAGATTTTAAAAATCTCTTTAGTATTACTCGAGTGATCTTGGAAAATTTTGGTATATACACTATGTGAAACAATAATATATTCCTTAAAAATAATATGAAGATGTATATCTTCAATTTAATTCACGTACCTCTTGTATTTGAACAAATTCAAGAAAATTGAAATAAAAATAATATGCAAATGTATATCTTCAATTTAATTCACATGCCTCTTGTATTTGAGCAAATTCAAGAAAATTGAAATAACACCCTGAATCCTATCTGACCACAGCAGATGAAAACTGGTCACCAGTAACTACAAAAACAATGGAAATCTTACAAACTCATGGCAACTAAACAACAATCTACTGAATGAAAAATGGTCTACGTCAGTAATAAAGAAAGAAATTAAAGGCTTCCTAGAACTGAATAAAAATGACCATACCCAAACTTTTTTTTTTAAAAACAGGTCTTGCCTTAAGTTTATTTGTAAAAACAACACAGGGAACCATCACCTGCAGATAGTGTGTAGGTGTGTCACACCAGTCCATCTGTCTTCACAGTGGCAGAAACCTTTTTCTATGGGGCCTTCACAGGGACTTGGGCACCTTTGTGAGCCTGAGCTGAAGCCTGGGCCTTAGCTGGAGCGGGGGCCACTGCCTTGGTTTGAACCTTAGGCTTTGATTGGCAGAGCCTATGACTCTTGGTTATGTAGTTCTAACTGCTTCCCCAGCTTGGGGTGAGCGATGAAAGCAAGGCGGCTGAGTTTGCGGCTCTTTGGCATCTTGGCATCTTGGGCTTAACCACTTTGGGCTTCACCAGGTCGTTGATGGCCTCTGTGCGTGCGCTCATTGCCTTGACATTGTTTGCCTGCATCTTCTTCAGTCCTTTATTGTTGTGCTTCTTGGCAAAGCGCATGTTCCTCAGGAACTTGGGGTCGACCCCCTTGAGAGATTCGTATCTTTGTGATCGGGGTTTCTTGATGCCATTTCTGTGCCATTTCCTGGACTGGTTATGTGTGATTCTTGGACTGTGCCATGTCTGAACGGTATCCGGTGGCTCCCGAAGCCATACCCAAACTTATGGGACCCAATGAAGGTGGTTCTAAGAGGCAAGTTCATAGCATCTAGTGTCTACATTTGAAAGAGAGATCTACTATCAGTAACTTAACATAACACATGAAAACTCTAGAACAAAAAGGACAAAGTACATATAACAAAATACAAAGTATCAATGAAACTAAGAATTGATGCTTAGAGAAAATCATTAAGATTGACAAATACTTATCCACCTTAATTAAAGATCGAGTAGATATCCAAATTAACAAAATTATAGATGAAAAGTTGGGCATAACAACAAACACTGAAGAAATCCAGAGAATCAGAAGGAAATACTTTAATGCCTATTATCTAACAAATTGAAAAAACCTAAAAGAATGGGTGATTTTCTCAATAGATATCACTTACAAAAGTTAATCAAGGTCAGATAAGCAATTTAAGTAGAACTGTAACTCCGAATGAAATAGAAATAGTAATTAAAAATTTACCAACTAAAAAAACAAAAATAAAACAAAAAAAACCTGGTCCTGATAGCTTTAGTGTAGAAATTTCAGAATTTCAAGCAAGACTTAATACCAATGCTCCTCAAATATTTCCACAACGTAAAAACAGAAAGAACATTGTCCCATTCACTTTAAGAGACAATAGTTATCCTGATACCCAAACCATATAAAGACCCAACTAACAAAAAATAATTACAGACTGATTTCTGTTATGAACATAGAATCAAGCTTTCTCAATAAAATGCTTGCAAGCTGAAGCCACGAATAAATCAGTAAGATCTTCTACCATTATCAAGTAGGCTTCATGCCAGAGATACAGGGATGATTCCACATTATAGAGCTATAGTCCTGAAAATTTAGAAATGTAATCCAACATCTCATTGGATGCAAAAAAAGGTATTTGACAAAAGCCAACACTCCTTCATGATAAAAGTCCTGGCAAGATTAGAGATAAAAGGCATATACTTCAACATAGTGAAGGCAGTTTACAAAAGCCCATAGTCAACTTCAATAGAGAGAAACGCAAAGCAATTCCAATAAAATTTGAAACAACATTGTGTACTCTCTCATACCTAATTAATATGGTACACAAAGTCTTAGTTACAGCAATAAGAAAACTAAAAGAGATCAAGGGGATAAAAATTGGAAGGGAAAAAGTTAAAGTAACTTTATTTACAGATGATATGATAATTTACATAAGTGACCATAAAAATTCTACCAGGAAACTTCTATAATTAGTAAACATTTTTAGCAAAATAACTGGGTATATAATTTGCTCACAAAAGTTGAGAAAGTAATCAGGAAAACAAGTTCTTTCATAATAGCATAAAATAATTTAAAATATATTAGAGTAGCACAGTAAGTGAAAGACTTGCATGACAAGCACTTTATGACACTAAAGGAAGAAACTGAAGAGCTATCAGCAGATGGAAGAATCTCCCATGGACATAGATTGATGGAATTAACAGAAAAATTGGCTATCATACCACAAAGAACCCATAGATTTAATGAAATCCCATCCAAACTTCAACATACTTCTTCACAAATCTTGAAAGGAAATTTTTGAGTACATATGAAAATACAAAATACCCAGGATAGCTATAACAATAGTGAATAGTAATAGAATGGCTCGAGGTATCACGATCCCTCATTTCAAATTGTACTACAGAGATATAATAATAAGAACAGCATGGTGTTGGCATAAAAACAGATAAGTTGATTAATGGAATTGAATCAGAGGCCCAAGCACAAATCCACACACCCATGTACACTTGACTACTTTTTATAAAGCCAGAAATACACACCAAAATAAGACAACATCTTCAATAAGTGTCAAAACTAGATAGACACATGTAGAATTCAAATAGATCCATGCTCATCACTCTACACAAAACTCAAATCTAAATGAGGAAAATCCCTCAACATAAAACCAGATGAACTGAACACAAGAGAAGAGAAAGTAGGCATAGTCTTAAATGCATCAGCACAGGAGAATACATTCTGATCAGAACATGGTTAACACAGGCACTAGGATCAACAATTAATAAATGTACCTCCACTTCTGTATAGCAAAGGACATTGAGACAGAGCAGTAGCCTACAGAATGGGAAATAATTTTTACTGACTACAAATCTTATAGAGATCTAATATCCAAAATATACAAAGAACTTAAAAAATAGATTATCAAGAAAACAAATAACTCAAT
Organism: Mesocricetus auratus; assembly: GCF_017639785.1. Taxonomy (NCBI): domain Eukaryota; kingdom Metazoa; phylum Chordata; class Mammalia; order Rodentia; family Cricetidae; genus Mesocricetus; species Mesocricetus auratus. Next base: position 44,944,711 of record NW_024429192.1, read on the forward strand.
TAAAATAGGATGCATATTTAAATAGAGAATTCTCAAAAGAGGAAAATCAAATTGATAAGAAATAATTAAAGATGTAAAATAACCTTAGACATCAGGGAAATACAAATTCAAACTCTGTGGAAATCAATGTGGTGGTTACTTAGGAAAAGAATATAAATCTACATCAAGATTCAACTATTCCACTCTTGGGCATATGCCCTAAGGATGATTCATCCTACAACAGAAATATATATTCTGATTTAATTTTTAATGGCTGAGTAATATTCCATTGTGTAAATTTACCAGGACATTGCTGGAGAGCTCCCCCTGGTGGAACTGGAGGGCTGACCAACTCTGCAACTACCCAGGCCCAGAACAAGAGTTATAAGTTGGCACACTCAACATTCACCCCATCTATGATCTGCTGGAGCACATGAAGGGGAAAGTCCTGCAGACTCTAAGCTGCAGGATCTCCATGACACAAGGCAACAACAGGACATCCAAGAGAAGTTCCAGTGAGGGCCCAGCTTTAATAGTGTAGCAGAAACCAGAGGCCTGAAACCAGACCAATGACCTTTTGCAATGAACACTTGCAAGTAACAATATATAGGTAAGGGGGTTTACTGCATGACTAAGTGGGTCACATTCAGCTTTCATCATGAGATTTTTTTTCCTTTTTTTCTCTTCAATCATATTTTATTTTAGGAGGGGACTGCAAGAGAAGAAGGCAGATACAAAGGGTCCAGAAGTAAATGGGGTCAAAACGCATGATGTGAAGGACACAAGAATAAATAAAAGTAAAGTTAAAAAATAAAAATAAATAAAATCATAAAAACTTCAGGGAAATTTTTCAGGGAACTAGAAAATAATCATTCAGGGTGAGGTACCTGAGATGCAGAAAGGCAAATATAATATGTATTCATTTATGTATGTATGTTAGAAGTTAAGTCCATGGTAATCAAGCTATGGTCCATAGGCCCACAGATGATAAGAAGAGAGTAAGGGAATAGAGGATGGGCAGATTAGAGCTTTCTAGTAAAGAGAAATAATATAGAGAGTTGTGGATAGATGGGGTTGAGACTGGGACGGAAGGACCAAATGGAAAGTGGAAGGGAAGAAGGCATAATGAAGGGAATAAAAGGAGACACAGCTAAAATTAAGGGCCATTTGAGGGTTATTAGGAAAACTAATACTTCTTAATGCATACATACATGAGGCAGTCACCAAATAATGGGGGAGGGGGAGACAGGGTCCCAGCTGTACATCTCTTGTCACCAAATGAAATTTGAGTAGCTGAATCTAAACTGAGCTTTTGGGAACCTCCAAACAACCCAGGCTGTTCCCAAAATTATAGATAGCCTTCCACAAACCGATGGCAAGGCCCCATTTTTGAAAACAACAACCACACAATTCATTAAACAAGTTCAAGCTGATGCACACATAGAGCCTTAACGCCTATGCACCAGAGTCTTATGTGCAGAAATGTACTCCGTGTGTTACAAAAGGAGAAATGTATAAACAAATTCAGCTACAAAACCTTTTACCTATAATGGTGTCCGGCCTGCAAGATACGCTAGCACAGTTGCAGCACAAAGATTGAGGAGTAACCGACCAATTTGAGATTCATTTAATGCATATTACACAAGATGGAGCCCATACCTGGAATTGCTTGGGTGTTAAAGAACCTGAGACAATTAGCCCAGGAACAGAGTAAAAACAAATGTGTGTGTGTGTGTGTGTGTGTGTGTGTATACAGAGCAGAAGAGCCAGAGAGGATGGAGGACACCAGGAAAATAAGATCCTCTAAATCAGAATGATTGAAGCACTTATGGACTCACAGAGACAAAATGCACAGGGTCTGTATGGGTCTGCACCAGATCTGGACCTGAAGCTGAAAGGAAATGTGAACACCTCCCCCAGCCCTAATCTAGAAGCTGTCTCCAATGGATTACCTTTTGCAAATGAAATTTAGTTTTCTCCATGGAAGTCTCACTGGGGAAACAAATTATTCTTAAGTGAAGCCTGCATGCCCAGAAGATGATCAACAGAAAATAAACTCAATGGCATCTTAGAAGTCTCCTTGTCTCATAATGTTGTGTTTGGATTTTTTCTTTTTTTAAATTTTTGTTCCTATTTATATTTTACCCCACAATTCGTTGGGGTAAACCATATAGTATGGTTTACAGTTTGAGGTTCTTATGGCATTCCTGAGTGTGTGAACAAAAGGGTCTCAGCTTCTATATCTGTTTCTGTGTCTTTTCATTTTGTTTGATTGGTCTTGTCCATTGTGTTAGTTTTTATTTTATCTTATTTTATTTTATTATTATCCCTTAGACTCCTATTTGCTTCTAATGATATACAAAAAGGGATTGGATCAGATTGGAGGCGATATAGGGAGTATCTGACAGGAGTAGAAGAAGGGAAATCACAATCAGGTTGTATTATGTGAGGAGGGAAAAACTATTTTCAATAAAGGAGAAAATAATCTAAACTGAAAAAATGAAATTAGGAGTTGTTTAAGTTGTAGGACATAAAGTTGAATAACTTTTAATAGAGATTTAATAAATATTTGAAACAGTCTATAAAAAGGAAATAGTGTTAGTCTAGCATGTTATGTGGATTTCCTACCTCTGCTTTGCCAGGGTTGTTTCATACTCTAAAGCTATGGGACTGAGTTACGCCTCATTCTACGTTCTGTATCATCCTCATTGTTTTTGCTCTCATAATATATATATATACATATATATATATATCATAATATATATATTTCTAGTGAGTCTTCTAGATGCATAGTCTGCTTTGTCTGCTATTTGCATGGATTTAACAGTTTATTGTTTGAACAGTTTTAATTTTTCTCTTTTTAATCACTTAAATTTATGTTGAAATGTTCATATATGACTCCCTGTGTTTCTCCTTCCCAGAGTCCTTCTCAACTCCTACTCCCACCTATCTTGCTTCCCTATTGGCCAACAGTGCTTTATTTAACAACCAATAAGAGACAGATTTCAGAATGACATCTCCCATCAAGCCATTTTGGACATCAGTATAGTGGTTTCTTAGGAAAATGAAAATCAGTCTACCTCAAGATCCAGCAATTCCACTCTTAGGCATATACCCAAAGGATGCAAATTCAGAACATCTGTTCAACTATGTTCATATTTGCAATAGTCAGAACCTGGAAGCAACCTTGATGTCCCTCAGCTGAAAAATGAATAGAGAAAATGTATTACATTTACACAGTGGAGTACTACTCAGCAGAAAAAAAAGCAATGGAATCTTGAAATTGACAAGCAAATGGATGGAACTCGAAGAAACCACCCTGATTGAGGTAACCCAGTCAGAGAAAGACAAACATGGTATGTACTCACTCATATATGAATATTAGACATAGAGCAAAGGATTATCAGCTTACAACCTACATTTCCAGAGAAGCCAAAAAACAAGAGAGATATACATAGTCCCCCAGAGAAGGGAAAATGACTCTTGAAGAAATTGGGAGCATGGAGGAGGGATGATGGGAAGGAGGATGGAGGGAGGAGAAAGAGGAGAGGAGAAAAGAGCATGAGGGATCAGGAAGATTGAGTTGGGGGATGAATAGAGGAGAGCAAGAAAAGAGATGCCTTAATTGAGGGAGCCATTACAGCTTTAAAGAGAAATGTGGCACTAGGGAGATGTCAAAAAATCCACAAGGATTACCCCAACTAAGAATATAAGCAATAGAGGAGGGGCTACCTTAAATGCCCTTCCCCTATAATAAGACTGATGACTACCTTAAATGCCATCCTAAAGCCTTCATCCACAGCAGAGATCCACAGATAAACACTGCAGCAAAATCCTGGAATATAGTGTAGAGAGGGAGGAGTGATGAACAAAGGAGTCAAGACTGTTCTGGGGAAACCTACAGAAACAGCTGACCTGAGCAAATGGGAGCTCATGGTCCCCAGACAGACATTTGGGGAACCATCATAGGACTGAACCAGGACCTCTGAGCTTCGGTGACAGTTGAGAGGCCTTGACAGTCTATGGGGCCTCTTGTGGTGGAACCAGAATTTATTCCCAGTGTCCAAGTGGACTTTGGAAGTCCATTCCCCCATGGAGGGATACTCTCTAAGCCTAAATATATGGGGGAGGCCCTAGGCCTTGCCCCAAATGATTTGACAGGCTTTCATGATCCCCCATGAAATGCCTCATTCTCCCTGTGGAGTGGGTGGGGAGTGGGATGAGGGAAGGGTCTGGAGAGAGAGGGGTTTGTTGGGGGCCTCGGAGGATGGGTGGAAGAAGGAACTGGTATTGATATGTAAAATAAGATTGTTTCTAATTTAATAAAACTTAAAATAAACAAATAAATAAAAAGTATGCTATCTCCATCAAATCAAAGAGGATATTTCAGTAAGTGATGTTATTTGTGCTGAAAATCTTGTGGAAAATGATGGCATTGACAATTTATCCTGAATCACCTGTACATGCACAAGGGCAATTGTGTATGTGTGTGTGTGTGTGTGTGTGTGTGTGTGTGTATGTGTGTGTGTGTGTCTGTGTGTGTATAAGAGAGAGAGAGGGAGAGAGACAGAGAGAGAGAGAGACAGAGAGAGAGAGAAAATTTTACTGTTTGTTAGTCATTTCATTGGTCAGGTTTCTCTATATGAACAGAACAGGTAGAGTGACTGTGAAGCTGAGAATCGAGCAAGTACTTAGTCCAGGAGACGGAAGACCTCAGCAATTCAGAACTTTCCTTAATCACACATTCTCTTGGCCATCACTAGGAGGAACTGTCTATCTTTCCTTTGTGTCTACTCACACCAAACTGATCACGACTATCCCACACAGTCCCACACAGGTGTGCCAATGTCTTTTCTGCTCGTTGACTCCCGATGCAGTCAAGCTGACAACCAAGATTAACAGCCCACAGTCATCATCTGACAGGCTCTACTAGATGTATTGTCATGACTGTGGTGTATCAGACACTCTTCTGTACACTCTCACTGTATATATCTAATTAGTGTTGAACCCCATGCAATCACTTATGGAAGACCACATAGTTATATCCATGTATTAATTTTCATACTACTAGAATATGTATCCATAAATGTTTTCAGGATTAAATTTCTTAAAATGTTTCATGTTCACTGTAGCTAGAGGAGTTTCAAGACCTCTTTTAGCTTAAGCATCACTTAATGAAAGTATAGCTTGAATGAATATCAAGGTTAAAAGTCATATTCAAGTTCTATTCTGTAATTTTCAAAAATAGTAGATATGTATAAAGCAACATATACATAAGTCTAACAATTTTGAGATATAATACATATTCCTAAAAGAATAAAACTAATACACAATCCAGTAAGTCCTGAATAAATACCCAAAAGAAATGAAATCAGCTTGTCAAGGTGACATCTGCACTGTCTTGCTTATTGTAACAGCATTTACAACAGCTAAGACATGAAACTCTTTCTAAGTGTCCATCAATGGTTAAGTGGATTGAAAACATATACAGAGCTGAAAAGATGGCTCATAGGCTAAAAGCACTTGCTGCTCTTCCGGAAGACCAAGCTTGAATGTTATGACCCATATGTAAGCTCACAACCACCTACAATTGCAGCTCCAAATGGATCCAATGTCCTCTTCTCCCTCCTTGAGTACCACATATGATGTGGTATACCTACATGAAGTCAGACAAACAGACACACACATGAAATAAAAATAAATCTTTCAAAAAGTCAAACAGCAAAACCCTATCATCTGCACCTATAATGGAATGCCATTCAGCTCTAAAAAGAGGATAGTTCTGTCATTTTCAATTACATGGGTGAATCTGGAGGACACTGGTGTTAAGTGAAGTAAAGAAGAAAAATACAAGTACTGTAGGGCCTGGTGACACAAGCTTGTTAATACAGCCACTCAAGAGACTGAGGCAGGAGATGACAAATGCAAACCCTTGTTGGGCTACAGAATAAGTGCAAGGCTAGCTTTAGCAAATTAATGAAAGCTTGTCTCAAAATAAACAGCACTCCTAGTGTTGAGGATATAGTCCACTGGGCCAGTATTAGTCTAGTTCATGGTGAGGTTCTAGTTTCCATTTCTAGTAGTTACAAAGGGTTAAAAGGATCAGCAGATATGTGGAGATATCGGTTAAAGGCTATAAACTTTCAAATTAAAATTAAGCGATATATTGTACAGTATGGGAACTATTGGTACTAATGTGTCCTGGGAAAATGTTAAAAGAATGTAATAGACAAAAGGAAAGGTAATATTAGTGATTCAATGTGACATGTATACTTTTCAACATTAGAGGGTTTCTCATAGATTCATACAATTTTCTATGTCCCTGCAATAATAATGATGGTAAGAATACAATTTTATTTAATTGTTTAAAAATTTAAATTATGTAATATGTATGAGTTTGTCCATGTGAGTACAGTGTCCCTGGAAGTCAGGCAAGGGCACCAGATACTCCAGAGACACAGGCAGTTGTGAGTTACCTGACATGGGTACTAGATGCCTTACTTAGATCCTCTGCAAGCTCTTAAACACTGACCCATTTCTTCCTCCTTCTGACCAAGCATTAAAAACATAGCAATTGTGTACATGTGTGTTTAAAATAACACTTAATGAAAAAACATGCTATGGTTTGAAGAAGAGCAGGGAGGGGATTATGGCAAGGTTTGGAGGGAGGAAGGTGAAAGTGATGTAAGTATATTATAACCTAAAAAAATAGGAAATAATATTTAAAATTTCAGACTTTCTGTCACCTGTCCAGGCTTGATCTCCTTTCCTGCTCATCAGTCACTGGGCTTAGAATTTGATGAAAGCCCTGGCTCCTTCATAAGTTCGTGGTCACACCCCCATTGCTAAGGGATGGGATCCAAAATTTATGGATCAGTAGTCTCATCCAGAATGACAACTCCTGTGGAATGAACTATATCTTCCTTTTACTCTGTTCAGCCTCTCACAGGGAACACCTGGTCACAGCTCTATTCACGGCCTCTAGCCACCTTTCAAATCACTTCCAGTCGGCAAGATTCTTCATTTCACATAGCATCCAACCTCCTTTGTCTTTTCTCAAATTGACTGACATGAACTTTGACTTGTTTGCTACCTTGCTAGCTTGTCTTCCTCATGCTCCACTTCCTAGGCTTCCTCTGTGGATTCAATGTACAATTTGCTTCAAGGCATTTTGGGAAATGGTAATTCCATATCTCTTATGATTGTGCATATAAAATAGAGTCTTGGACTTTAGCAAACAATGTAATAAAATGATGGCATGGAAATTATGGATTCACCAGAGCCAGTATGAAGGATTAGTGTAGTTTTATTGGTGGAAGAAATTACATACAAAATGGTAAGTGGTGGTCACGGCGTTCCTGCTCGAAGGACACAACCTTGGCTCTTTGATGCTCTCCAACCTCAGAGACCTCCACCCTCCAGCCCTATCCTTTCCATTTAACCGGTCACATCCACACCTGTAACCATGCCCAAAAGGCATGGTCACTGTCATAGGTACACAGGCAAATATATCGCTATAATAAAGTCCTAGCAGATAGAATTTGAAAAACTTTAGTGAAATGCTTTGCCAACCCTTTTTCTGATGTATTGATGTAGTGACAGAAGTTGTAGTAATATCAGACAAAATCGTCAAATACTTGAAGTCCCGAGAAGACTCTAAAGATTGGAAGGTTACAGTGATGGTTAGATTGTAGAATCACATCTTTAGATTTGTGACTTTGAGTCAGTAATTTCAATGTGATTTCCTTGTCTATATCAATGAAGGACTGTTCCAAGTACCATTCACTCCCTTTAAAAGTTAGTTAATTTAAACTTGATAACAAACCTAGATAAATCTTGGAAGTCAAGGGACTAAATTTACCTGCTTTGTCTTAAAGAATATGAGAAAGACCCTTCCAAAAACAGTTCACCTGTATGTCATCTGTATCTGTGAGTAAATATATTGTCCTGTTTAAGTTATTAAATTTATTTATTAGGGGAAATGGTTTCTTTATGTTTACCAGCCTATGAATCCAGATTCTGAGTAAGTGTTGCTCTCCAAGATTAAAGAACAGAAAGAAATTGGACAAAAGGATGCTTTTAAAATAAGAGAAAATTCTCTTCCTATTAAATTTAAAAATAACCTTAGGTTAATGTAAAAAAAAACCTAGCAGTCAATCTCCATGTGAATATTCAATAATTCCTTTGATTCCCACAACAATGCTAAAGAGGAAGCTGAAAGAAAAATACGCTTGATTAAAATATTGCCTATGGGAGGAGATTTTTATTTTCTGACTTTTTAATTTCCAATGTTCAGAGATAATTATATTGTATAAGATTTATAGGATGGGATGTTCAAATCAAAAGTGGAGCCTGAAAAAAAGTTACTTATGCTTTAGTGAAAGTCAGTGCATATTGAAACAAATGTAACTTCGCTTATTGGATACAGCATTCGTGCATGCATCTAACCTAGAACATCTACACATACAGCCATACACTTTTGTAAAAAGCTACAGAATGTTGGACAGTCATACTTCTATTATTATTGTCACAAGAAACAAGTTATAGGAGGATTGGTCTATTTTTTCCTTTCAATTCAAGTGGATATATCCACAGTTGTAGATGAGACAAGACATCCACAGAATGAAGTGGCTGGCTACATTGTCTCTGTTGTAAGGAAACAGAGGTATAGTGCTGACCAGAGTAAGAGAACTCAGTGGCCCATATTCTCTTGCCTGTCCCCAATTCAAGTCCTTCCAGAAGCTGGTGACCAAGTGCTCAAATAAGAGCTTATTGTGGGGAACATCTCGTTTCAAATCACTGAGAGTGTACTGGCTTAATAATAAAATCCATAACTTAAAAACAGATGTTTCTTCAGTGACTACAGGATAGTTAATAAAATTAGCTGATTCAGCAAGATAAAATCCTCAAACTTGTGGTGCTAGAAACATTACTAGGGAAGAAGATAATGTTTTCTAAAACTCTTTCCCCACAAAGATGCTAGCCCTATTGACACAACAGACCCAAGTTGGAAAAATAAAGAAATCAAGACCTAACCCAATGGCAACTTCAAGGAGATCATTTCTACTGGCAGGAAGAAATTATCTTGTTGGCAGCTAGCCAGGACACAAAACAGAGAGGGCATCCTTAGCCCATCTCGGAAGTCTGTGGGATTCTTAATAAACACAAATGGTCATGGCCTTGGGTTTTATATTCTATCCATGGGGAAAAATTACTAGCAATGCCTAGATGCTTCCTCCCTTCATTGATGCTATGGAGTACTGATTTGGAAGCAAGGATTAAGAAGTTAGTAAATATAAAATAGCTTGAGGTAACACTAACCAAACAAATGAAAGACCTTTATCACAAGAACTTTCAATCTTTAAAGAAATAAATTAAAGAAGACACCAGAAAATGGCAAGATCTTCCATGCTTTTGGACAGGTAGGATCAATATAGCAAATATGGCAATCTTAGTGAAAGCAATACACAGATTTACTGCAATCCCCATTAAAACCATGGCACAATTCTTCACAGACCTTGAAAGAAAAATTCTCAACTTTATATAGAAAAACAAAAGACCAAGGATAGCCAAAACAACCCTGTTCAACAAGGCAACAACTGGAGGCATCACTATCCTTGACGTCAAGCTGTATTACAGATCTATGGTCCTAAAAACAGCTGGGTATTGACACAAAAATAGACAGATAGACCAATGGAATCGAATTGAACACCCTGACATTAACCCATACACATATGAACACCTGACCTTTGACAAAGAAGCTAAGATTATACAATGGAAAAAAGAAAGTATCTTTAACAAATGGTGCTGGCATAACTGGAGGCTGACATGTAGAAGATCCATGTCTGTCCACATGCACAAAACTTAAATCCAGTTGGATCAAAGACCTTAACATAAATCCTGCCACACTAAATCTATTAGAAGAAAAAGTAGGAGGTTCCCTTGAACAAGTTGGTATAGAAGAATGCTTCCTGAACATAACCCCAGTAGCACAGACACTGGATTTGACAATTAATAAATGGGACATCCTGAAACTGAGAAGCTTCCATAAAGCAAAGGACACAGTCAGCAAGAAGACAAAAAGGCAATGCACAGATTGTGAAAAGATATTCACTAACCCCTCATTTGGGGGAGGGCTGATCACCAAAATTTACAAAGAACTCAAGAAGCAAGTCTCCAAAACACCAAAGGACTAAATAGAGAATTCTCATTAGAGGAGTCTAAAATGGCGAGTGACTCTTAAGAAAATGTTCAACATCCCTAGCCATCTGGAAAATGCAAATCAAATCAACTCTGAGATACCATCTTACTCCTGTCAGAATGGCTAAAATCAAAAACTCCAATACAGTTTATGCTGAAGAGGATGTGGAGAAAGGAAAACACTCTTTCACTGCTGGTGGGAGTGCCAACTCCTACAGCCACTTTGGAAATCAGTATCGAGTTTCCTCAGGAAAATGGGATTCAGTCTATCACAAGACCCAGCAATTCCACACTTAGGCATATACCCAAACGATGCACATTCATACAATGGAATCTTGAAATCTGCAGGCAAATGAATGGCACTAGAAGAAACCATCTTGAATGAGGTAACCCAGTCACACAAAGAGAAACATGGTATGTACTGACTCATATATGGATTTTAGACATGAATCAGGTGAGTGCCAGCTTACAATCCCACTGCCCAAGAGTATGGGAAACAGAACCTTCATGTGTCGACTCATGGAAGCAGAGGCAGACACCAACAGCTAAACACTGAACTGAACTTCCAGAATCCAGTGACAGAAAGGGAGAACTGATGAGCAAAGGAGTTAAGAGTGGGCTGGTTTAACCCACAGAAACAGTTGACCTGAACAAGGGGAAGATCCTGGACCCCAGATTGATGGTAGTATGGAAAGTATGGGACTGACACAGGCCCTCTGAATGTGGGGGTCAGTGAGGAGCCTAGGTATGCCCCAGGTCAGAGTCACAGATATCTAACCTGGTTGCTACAAAAAACACCCTAAGAAAAGCATGTCAATTCCTTGCTTGCCAAGTCTGCTATCAATAGACCTATTCCTCAGTGCTTATCTCACTGGGCTCTGTGTTCCTGCCCTCTGGTCACAGTCTTACTTCTGTAACTTTGGAACTCTGCATTGCTGTGGAAAGGGACTTTGTGTCACTCACCCAAAGGAATGTGGTTTTGACCAATGAGATGTAACTCTTGTAATTTTTTATTATTATTGTGTAAGCCTCCTGAAAAACAGTGGTTTTAGACTAGAGGAGAAGAAACTAAGTGGAATTAGAAGTAGGAAGGAGAATTAGAATAGAGGAGAAGAATAAAGAGACTTGCTTGGAACAGCATGCATGAGAGAATTCATTTGCCCTCAGGTAAAAAAGCCCTTTGCTTGCTGTAACACCTAGTCTGAACCTTGAAGAGAGTCTTGTGGCTGAATCCCAAAGACTTTCATTAGAAAAGACAACAATCAAGGCTGAATATAAAGGGATGAGGAAGGACTACATTCAGGTAGTGGACACAAGTTATGAAACAGGATATGAAGCTAATTCTTTTTTCTAGTTCTAATTCTGTCATGAGTCTTTTTAGCTTTGATGGTGTATAAGTAAATAAAAATATATTCAATATTAAAAGTCTAAAATTTAATGTGAAATTCCACAGCTTCCTTTTGAATGCCTCTTCTAATAACCAAGATATGATTGAATAGACTTGGGGCCTAGTTAGCCTTGGTTTGCGATAAGTTTATTTAATTTACAAGTTTTCATTACAATAAAGTTTATAAATTTCTTGTAAAAAGTGTGCTGCTCTTACAGAGGACTGCAGTTTGGTTACAGCACTTACTTCAGGTAGCTTACAACTACCTTAACTCCTGTTCCAGGATATCTGATGCTCTATTCTGGCTTCATTGGCCAAACACACACAAGTAAATACATGCACATATACACTAAATACTAAAATAAAATAAAGTACATCTTTAAGAAGGCAGAAGCATAGAATACATTGTATTATGCACCATTTTTCTTTCCTTCTTGATATTTTCCTTCTCACTTCCAGTGCTTCAGTTTTTGAAGGGGCCAACTCAATCCAATTTAATTTCACCACATCATTTGCCATAATTAGAATTCAGCTACTAATGGATAAACAAGATGGGATATGTGTTTGCAATGAAATGTTTCTGAGCCTTTCAACAGAAAACCATTTAATGGTATTAGGTAACATGAGTAAGCCTTTAATACTTTTCAGTAAATGAAATAAGTGAGTTACAGAAAATAAATGTGGTGATTCAACTTTTCTGTAGTATTTTAAGTAGGCAGATCCATAGAATACAGCACAGGGTTGTATTCCAGGTACAGAGACAGGTGCTATCAGGGAATTTCAATCAGAGTATAGCCAGAGTGTTCAATACTAAAGGTATTTGCTGCTAAGACTGATGACTTGAGTTTGATACCTAGCAGACATATGGAGGGAACCAAAAAAATATCCTCTAACCTCTACTTTAGGAACATAGAACTTCAGAAATCAGTTGAATAACAGTGAACCTCAATCACCAATGATAATGCAAATCTAATTTTGTGTTTCTATCACAATATTTTTAAAGTTGAAAATGCTTTGTCTCTTCATTATAATAGAAGTATTCATAATTCCTCCAAATGCAATTATCTACAGAATATATATTAACAATTGCAATTTTAATACTTTTAATAAATAGGTTTTGATGGGGTATCTTGTATTATTCTTATTGGAATCCTTACACTAAGTAATCCTTTCTTGTTTAAATGTCACAGAAAGTTTGCCAGGTATAAAAATCTTGTCTCAATTCAAGTGATAGCGTTTATCCTACTTTTCAATAGCAGGGTGGACATATAGCTGAAAGCAGTTTCTGTCAGTCATCAAATAATTTAGGGTATCTCTGTGAGGTGCAAATTCTGAGCTAATGAATATCAATGATCAATAAAGTGAGTGTAACAAATGAAAGACTAGCAAAAACTGAATGGAGCTAATGCTACTGAAAATGCCCATATCAAGTTCATAATATGTTTGATGAAGGATTTGGTGATAGGGACCCTAACACACTAGTGTAAATGTTAGCAGTTTTGGATCTGAATTCTGTGCTTCAAGGCATGGTGCATTTTATCCAAGAATTAAATAAAAGATCATGTAAATCACACAGTAGTGAGAGAGTTTTAAATCAAAGCAATAGGAAGTATCAGAATACTTTGTACTGCTAGTGTGTGAATGGGTGTGACCTTCCCATATGCAGCAACCATCAGTTATCAATACATCCTCAAACAGAAGTAAGATCAAGGCTTATAAACAGAGTACATGAAGTCGAAGCAAAAGGCGGTGGGTAGCAAAGGGAAAAATCGGAGAGGGATGATGAGGTGTTGAATCAAAAACACATTGTGTGCATTTATGAAATCCCCAAACAATAAGACAGAATTTAAAAAGAATACGAAATCTCTGAGCACAGTCAGTTTGAATGTACTTAATACATATTGACAGAATAATATATAGAAAAAAATCTAGCAAAGAAATTAAAATTCAAGAACTTTCATTTTATTGCCTATTGATGAGAAATGTCAGCTCATTTGCCTTTTTACAGTATAATGAGTTCTTGAATTTTCTCCTCAAATAAGTATATTGATTTTATAGATTATGACAAGTAGTGGGACTTCTTTAATGAGAATAAATGTCAGCATAAATGATCATACAAATAACATGTAAACAAACTGTGTGACTAAACATAATTCTTACATTTGAGCATTTAATGTTTGGGTGACTGGAAAGATGACTATGTGGTGAAAGCGCACTTTCCACTGTTGGAGAGAGCCACCCTCATGAGACAACTCACAGTTCTCTTTAATGCCAGTTCTAGGAAGACCAGAAGAAATTGCAAGGGAATAGCGGGCCATATTAGTTAAAGTATTCATGGTCCTGATATAAGCCTGTTTGGGCTTTTATTCTACGACTTTCAAAAGCAGAAGTTTGGATATAGGGGTATAATTTCAATAGTTCTGTATTTGGCCATGTAGACTTAGATTATGCTAACCTTTGCTTACTAGGTATTTCCCTTTCTATAAAGCATCTTGTTTTATTTATTATTAATAATATGCAGGCAGCACGAATAATAAAAACCCAGAGACAGATACTGGGTTCAAACTGAGCCCAATCAGAAAAGCAAAGCAGCCAAGCCACCAGAGAGCTCCTACCACTACCAAGGCTGGAACAATCCTGTCCTCAACGTGGCCGGAGACTAATGAGAATGAGACCCCGCTCCTGTTTCATGTATCTCTCTAGTGTTCAGATTACAGGCATGAACCATTACCACCCAGTTTCTATGAATAACTCATTCGACTGCTAGGATTATAGGTGTGCACCAACAGTGCCTGGCCTCTATGGCCTTGGTTAGCTTTGCATTCTGATCTCCAGGCAAGCTTTATTAGATAATAAACAATATATCACCACATATGCATCTCAAATATGCATGGGCATAAGATGGCAAAGTAGGGATTAACCCTGACACCAAAGATTTGCATTTCCATGTGAATCTGAAACTTATCTAAGACAGACTGATCTACAGTATAGCGTCCCCAGGTTGTGTTTCAGGATGTTTTTGAATTGAGACAGTATATTTACAAACTAAAGGGAAGAGAAATAAAATTTGCTATCTCAAATAACACAGAGGGACACAGAAGTCCTTGTAGTAATTGCAAAATAACAACATATGTAAGACCAATCCTGTATGATCTCAATACATGCAAAATCTAAAATACTCAAACTTACAGGAAGTAGAGAGGTTATTTCCAGGACAGAAAATGGTTCAAGCCTACAGTTTTTTTCTCCTACAAGAAAAATGTGCTGTATAGGCTTATATAACATGGAACCTAGAACTAACTATACTAATTTGGAAACCTAAATTTTGATAAGAAAGTAAATTTTGTGTTAAATACTGTTATCACACATACAAAATACTGATGACAATAGTAATAGAAACAATGACAGAAAACTTCGGGATGTGGTTAGTGTACTTGTGAACCAGCTGGTGGTTTTATAAATTAAAGAAATATCCATCCACATGAATTTAAGAATAGTGAAATTTACCTGCCTAAAACACAGCTCAGTGGCACAGTGCTTAGCAAAGCTCTGAGCTCTATCCACAGTAATATTTAAGAAGGTATGTAATGATATAATACCCATCAACCTTCAACTTGCATATGATTCAGAAGAATCACAGTCATATTTCTAGCAAGAATCTTAACAAATTTGGCAAAGCGAACATAAAACACATGTAGTAACATAGCAAAATCAGGGTTCCCAATTCAACTTCGGGGAAAATAATGAAAATGATGCTCTTTAATACTCTAATAGAAAAAAAATTAATGTAAAGCAACATTACTCAATACAGTGTGCTTGAACAGACTGACACATAGCATAATATGCTGAGTAAGCAAATGTAATAAGAAATAGGGCCTACTATCTTATGCTATAACAAAATAATTATAAGTGAATTACAGTACTACATATTTAATCTAAAAAGACAGTGTTGTGATTGACATATACATACTAAGTCAGGCTTGCTGGCATTTGCCTTTAGTCCCATGACTTCAGATGAGGAGCAGAGACAGGGACCTTTCTGTGAATGAATCCAGTCTGGTCTATACAGCAAGTTCCAGGCCCATCAGGGCTACATAGTGAAAAATAAAACATCTTAATTTCTGTCCTGCTACAGAAGCATTACTGTATTAAAGATTACCAGTAGTACATTCAGATACTTCAGAAGTGTTTTTCAAGAACATATTGATTTCATTTTGACATAAATTTTATAGCCACAAGCTAATTCATAATAAATAAGCTTTAAAATGCCAACTGCTATTAAGTTAGTTCCATAATGAACTGGCTATTAATCAATTCATTTACAAGGTGACTTCAATATTACTTTGAGAAAAATCATGTAAGGTCTTTAATTTTATTGTCCTTTCCCATTATATATATAGTACAAATACAATACACTTAAGTGGAAACTAAATTACCATATTTTAAGCACTCACCCAGCTCAGATTATATGATGAATTCCTATGTAAATTTAGTCTCATTTTCTACTCATAAATTATATTTACTTCAACTTATATAGAGAAAATTTAAGTTAATAAACAAAAATAAGAATATTTCAATTTCTGAGAAACTTTAATACATTGGGTATACTTTTACAAAGCACTAAAACAAGTATATGGTGTATCACTTCTGGTCTTTGCATATAACTTCCTGGGCTCAGCTTTGGCGTATCATGTAAAATTAGCATTATCCCTCATATGAAAATGTGGAGATTTCCTTCAGGAATGCAAAGGCAACTATAGGAAAAACTAGAGTGTATGGAAACATTTATATGACTACAAGTGGATTTAGTCCAATAAAATGTGGCCCATGAAACATGAGGTATTTTAAACATTCATACAAAACAAGGTCCTATGCTGGTTTCCCAATCTGGGGTCCCTGAGCTCACCTTTATTGAGGTCAACTGTCTCTGTGAATTTTTCCAGACTGGTCTTGACTCCTCTCTGCAACTGGATTCCAGGAGTTCAGCTCAGTGTTTAGCTGTGGGTACCTGCTTCTGTTTCCATCAGCTACTGGATGAAGGCTCTAGGATGGCATGTAAGGTAGTCATCAGTTTCATATCGAGAAAGGACATTTATAAAGTAGCCTCTCCATGATTGCTTAGGTTCTGAGTTGGGGTCATGCTTGTAGACCTCAGGACATTTCCCTAGTGCGAGATTTCTCTTTAAACCTATAATGGCTCTGTCTATTATGGTACCTATTTTTTGCTGTCCTCTAGTCTTCCCCCAACTCACTACTTCTCCCTCATGTCCTCCTCTCCCCTCCTCTTCTCCCTTCTCTTTTTCCTAAATCCTACCCCCCCCCATGCTCCCAATTTGCTCAGGAGATCTCGGCCCTTCCCCTTCTCTGGGGGACCATGCATGTCTCTGCTAAGTTTCTCCTTGTTTCCTTGCTTCTCTGGCAGTGTGAATTATAGGCTGATAATCCTTTGCTGTATGTCTAAAATCCATATATGAGTGAGTACATACCATGCTTGTCATGTTGTGACTGGGTTACCTCACTCAGGATGGTTCCTTCTAGTTGCATCCATTTGTGTTCGAATTTCAAGATCCATTGGTTTTTTTTTTTCCGCTGAGTAGTACTCCATTGTGTAAATGTACCACATTTGTCTATGGTCATACTACCCTGAATTTGCCCTGTCTTGTTTAGTATGACATTTTTCTTATATTGAACATAATTGTGGGTAATGATAAGTAAATATGTATATGTATGTGTGTATATGTATATACCTAAATACATAAACACATATGTCTAAATAAGATGCTTGAAAATGATAAAGTTAGGGGAGAGAGAGATGGATTAGCAGTTACGAACACTAGCTGCTCTCCTAGAGAATGCAGGTTTGTTTGCCAGCATCTGTATGGTCAATCACAACTGTCTTTAACCCCATTCAAGGGGAACCAGTGCCCTCCTCTGGCCTGTGTACATGGTACACAGACATGAATGCAAGTAAAACACTCATACAATATAATAAAAATAATAGTAAAAACAATTTTTGAAAAATACGCAGGTCTGGAGAATAAGTGTTATATAAATGGAAATGGAAATGCTGTGGTGAAGCACACATCTGTAACTGTAGCACCCAAGAGACAAAGGTAGGATGATAGGGAGTTCTGGGTCAGCTTGAGCTGCATTCCAAGGCCTGACCAATAACAAAAAAAAGTACTAACTGAAATCTACTATCCATAAAACATGCTAATGAGCACAAATACCAACACCTTGAGATTGGGGAGGGTGAGTTCAGATGGCACAGGGTAAATGTTTTCCTTAGCAAACAGAAAACCACTGTCAACATCCCCGCCCCTTGGATTTTCCACCCTCTTACTGTTTGCAGTATTCCATACATAGAATCCAATGTTCAAATACAAAACAGCAGTGATAAGAAGTTACATTTTGCTTGTTGTTTCCTCCATCTCTGTCTTTCATTAGATCTGGGGCTTTTTCCCCGGAATAAAGATCCTCCATCTGTTCATTAGCCGAGCATTGCAGTTCTCAGTTTTATTATAAATCATTTAGGGGCCTCTAGCTGGCAGTGGTCACTAGGCGAACACTAGCAGAATAGTTAGTGACCTTGGAGGAAATGCTCTTGTTAGCCTGCGGCAGCTATGCACCATATCACCCAGCCCACAACCTTCGAGAAAACACACATGCACATGACTGCTGAAGTGACAGATACAATTTAATCTATCACAGCCTATGTCTGGCGGGAAGATGCTAGAAAAACTGGGACATGGTTCTTCCTGGTGATACTGGACTGGACACAGTAGCACATAGAGAAATTGTCACCCTCTAATTGACTGCCATTTTTAATGTGTTTGTTCCTATGGTGATAGGGTGAAGATTCCACTTCTTCCAATGCAGATATTCTAAAACTGTATGCTCTCTTTGAAAAGGTCAAACATCGTCATAAGTAAGCAAACTCTAAATGGATGCACCTGTTTTAGACTTGTTTCTATACATTTTGTTTTAATCATGATCTGAATGTTCAAGGATGCTTGTGAAGAGTTTAGCTCCCAGGCCATGAAGCTCTTGCATTTTGCTTTTATCAAAGTCCACTGACCTATCGCTATTTCTTAGATTGTGGATCCAATAAAACCTAAACTTCTCCCAACAGATAGGTTGACAACTCTCATGAATACCTGATATGTTTTGGAAAATCTGTCAGGTTACTTAAATTATTATTTGACAAGTATTAAAAATTTATTTTGAATTTATTCACATATAGCCAGTGTTACCTTTACTATTCTGATAACTGCTTAAAGAGTCTGAGAGCTGCTGACTATAGTAACTGCTCTAGTGTTTGACATTTGGTTTCTGTTCTAAGTAGAACTGAAATAAGAGTTCATACTGCATGGCTCCTGGTTATGCTGACAAGAATTTATGGCTGTGTGTGTCTTCTAAGAGATAGAAATAAAACCTAATTAACTACGATTAGTAAGGACTGGAAGTTACATCCCTAAAGAAGATAAAAAGATCTGGGAAGGAAGATGCTGTCATCCATAAGCTATCTCATGGGCTAGCTTCAGAAGGATAAAATCAACAAATTAGCTATTAAAAGGTGCTTTTTAGTCTTCATATAACAAATAGGATGGTAAACTCACAGTCTCAATGGAAGGTAGAAAAAAAGGAAATAACTCAAATTCATGGGAAATAGCATGGAACATCCATAAAGGGAGAGACAATGTGAACATGAATGTAACTCCTACCCTTGATAATGTGTAAATGACCCAGAGCTTTTATTCTCTGAGGCTTTGTCACTTATTATGAATATGAGTCCTATTTACAAACTCATTGGATATTCAACAATACAATATACAAGGCTCTGATGCATGTGGTGGGAATATGGGGCAGAAATCAGTCCATACACTTTTCTTGAGGAGAAATGAGCAGTACACTTCACTTTTATGTGACATTGTTCTTCTTCTTTTTTATATATAATGTAAGGTGCTATGGGTTTTTTTTGGTTTTTTTATGAGACAGGGTTTCTCTGTATTGTTTTGGAGGCTATTGGTCCAGCCCGGCCTTGAACTCACAGAGATCCGCCTGCCTCTGCCTCCCGAGTGCTGGGATTAAAGGCGTGTGCCACCACTGCCCAGCAAGGTGCTATGGTATGATGAAGGAAAAATATAGGATGCCATGACATAGTTCAGTTAGCATCCAACCTAGCTAAGGAGAGCACCATGGAATGTGACAGTGCTTTCTGCAGTTGTATTATGAACATTAAGTACTCCAAAGTGCTTAGCCAATGAATTAGCACAAACAAGGGTGTAGGAATTGCTACTACCAAATCTATACTTATTGAGGACATGACAGTTTGTATAGAGATTGAGCATAAATCACATTATGTTCCTTAAGGATTGCAAAGTCCCATTGAAGATTCAACATGTGACACAAATATGGGATTAAATGCCCAACCAGTAATTTATAAAATATATATTACCAATTTATTCTGAAGGAAAAGGATGACTAAAGTGGAGGTAAAATACAGTCTAGTGCCTGGAGGAAATATTAGATATTGTGTAGGTGGAAAGAATAAAAACAAGGCTTGATAGAATGTGCACTTTCTTTTTTACTTCTTATATAAGTGATGCCTATTTAATCCATCACTTGGTATAAGAGTCTGGAATCAGCACTTTAGTGATACAAACCATCAAGGTTGATGTTCTGAACATCCTGTAATCCATTATTCTCAAGATGCTTAGAATATTTCCAAAATGGGAGAAATAATTGCACCTTCTGAGAATGATTATGCGTCAGAGGAAATGATCTTTTTCATTTGGAGACTAAAGACTCCTCACTTGTCATTGGACACAATGCATCATTTGCAGGTCTCTAACCAATTATTTCATGTCAGAGAAGGGGTATTCCACCAGTTAAGAAGATGGAGCATGGTTCATCTCTTTGGTAAGTTTTATATTGGAAAACATACAAAATACAAAAATTTGTGTTGTACATGGGTCAAGGACGGTTGTGAATGGATCAGGGAGTTAAAATAAATAGGGAATGGATGTGATAGAAAAATATTTTATGGAATTCTCAAAGAATTAATGAAAAACATGTTTTAAAAGAAAAAAGCACAATTATGCATATGTATATGTATCAAAGTTGTAGTTTGTTTTTAACATTTTTGGGGCCTGCCTCTCAGCTCTCAAATAAACATATGTAGACTTATTCTTACTTATGAATGCCTTGACTTGTTTCTAGGCAACTTTTCTAACTGAAATTAAATTATCTTCTTTCTCTTCTATGTTTTGCCTCTGGGCTTTTACCTTTCTTTATTCCATATATCCTTGTTTCCTTCTTACTCTTGGACTGGCTGTGAGGCCAGCCCCTGGCATCCCCCTTTCCTTCTGCTTTTCTCACTCCTCTCTGCCTAGAAGTACCACCTATCCTTTCTCCTTCCAAGGTATTGGGCATTCAGCTCTTTATTAGACTGATCGGGTATTTTAGGCAGGCAAAGTAGCACAGCTTTACAGAGTTGAACAGATGCAACATAAAAGAATGCAACATGCCGGGCATGCATTGGTGGCTTATGCCTTTAATCCCAGCACTTGGGAGGCAGAGGCAGGCAAATATCTGTGAGTTCAAGGCCAGCCTGGTCTACAGAGTGAGTTCCAGAACAACCTCCAAAGCAATACAGGGAAACCCTGTCTTGAAACACCAAAAAAAATAAATCCCAAACAAAAAGAATGCAACACATCTTTGCATCATTAAACAAACAGTCCAGAACATAAATGAATGTAAAACATCTTAAGCTACTATTCCACAAGACAAAGTATTATGATGAACCTAGTTTACATATTAACTAAACATTTTAAGCATATTAATAAAAACATTGGCATTTATTAAAACAGAACAATTATTCCTCTGACCCTTCAATCTGTGTTGTGTCAGTACTGTGTAGCATAACAGATCTCATGAGTACATTTCATAGAAAGCATAGAATGCAGGATTCGAGATTTACAGTGATGGAGAAAATAATAAAAAAGTAATAATGGGAAATGTCACGCTTTTTACAAGAAGATCGAATTAGGATCTATAAGAGAGAAAGATCTAGGAATCGAATAAAATGAGGAGATTAAGATTTGCTGAGCGGTTTTACTTCTGTAGACTCACATTTTTTCAACCATCCATGCTTATGTGGAAAAAAGTTTATTATTTTTAATAAAATGCATATTGGATGAATTTTTCATTTGTAAGATAATGGCTAGTTATTTGTATCTGAATTATCACCTTTAGACTAAAAAGATCCCTGCTGATTTTTGGAATCTGTAGAAGGTGAGATCTGAACAGAATATCATATATTCTTGCCCCCAAATCTGGGGATAATTTGGGCAGTTTTGATTCCATCTGTTTCCTTTGCCATGTGTATGATTTATCATATTTCAGATTGTTACTGGAAAGTCAGTGCTCACATGGCACAAAGCACACTGATATCCCATCTGATCTCAGAAATACAATGTTTTATTTAGCTAGGAGAAATGAGAACAATAATTATATCAGTGGAACATAGACAATGCATTTTGAAAGGGAACAGAAATTAAATAAGGCCCTTGAAACTTAAGATGTATTACATTTTCCCATTGCTTTGTAGACATTTAAAGTTTGGATCATCAACAGCTAATATTCACATATAAATGAGTAATATCATATTTTCATATTTGTCTTTCTTGGTCTTAGTTGCCTTGCTCAGCATGATATTTTTTTACTGGTTTTATTCATTTGCCTGAGATTTCATGATTTTTCAAAAAAACTTTAGTATTCTGTGTAACACTGGAGATGGGGAGAAGTGAGACTTGAAGGTCTCACTCACTGCACCAACAAAGATCTAACATCCCCAGGAATAGAGGTAAGAACTAATAACCTTATAGCCTGCAATACAGAAAGCAGTGCAATCCCACTGTCCTAACAGTAGGTAATGAATGGATATATGTGTGTCTGTGTGTGCGTGTGTTGAATTGCGGGGTTAAGAATTGTTTTGTCTTTTTTACTCCAATAAGGCATTTGAAGTGAACAAAAGAACAAGGTCTGATCTTTTAGAAAAGTACCAATACTACATTAATGTGTTCGTACAGATAGGAAGTCATGGAAGCTTCTGATTCTTGACATCTCTTTGGATTGCTCACATTGTGAGACCTGTTTTATGAATTCATTCAACATTTTGAAATCATCTATGTCTTCATAAAATATATGATAATGTTTGATTCAGATAAGTAGAACACTTCTTTTTGACTTTGAGCTACACTGGAATGATTTGACTTTTTTAACATTCTGTCAAATGCATACCTCAACAGTACTTCACATTTATACAATAAAAAGCTGTTGCTTTGAACTTGGCCTAGATTCTAAGGCATCATCCTTGAATTCACAAGATGGATAGAATCAATTTTAAATCAGCAAGCTGAGTTGCAGGAATGTGAACTAAGTATAAGCTGTCATTCTTCAAAGTTGACTTCAGAAAAGGAAGTTCTTAAAAATGTGTTGTGATTGTAGTGGGTCTTCCAATGAACAGATAATCTACTGTGGCTTAAATATGCCTCTATAGTACACCTGACAATAAAGAAGCAACTGATTGTCCTAGGAATAAGAATAGCTGCTAGTAGGAATGTGAAGCTACCATGAAACTCATCTTCCTCAGTTCTGCACACATAAAAAACATAGGAATAATATAGTAACATAAATAGATAATGTTTATTTAGTAACTATTTTTATGTTACAGGGTATATATTGATTACGTCGTTGAGTCTTCAAAGATTCCTGTATGTTTAGTACTATGAACACTTTATTTCATACATAGGGTCATGTTAGTGATCAGATTACTAATTTGTTGGATAAGAGCAAGAGTTTGAATTCAGATGTATCTGATAACCTGGGCATCACTACTTAACTACCATGTTAGACAAGTCATGGTTTCCAATAATTAATAAGAAATGACATTTTGTAGTGTTTTAGGTTTCTCTGCATGTGTTGTTTACTCTTATCCACATGTGCTTTCCAAGGCTAATTGCTACAGTTTTTTGGTTAATGTTCATCCAGTTGAATTTCTGAGTCGTCACAACTCTTTCTCCGTCAGCGACATTGTATTTTTCTCTTCTATTGGTCTAACCTGTTCATCTAGCAGACCACAAATCTTAGAATAGTACTAGGCATGGTGGTTTTCCTTTTTTATTGTAATAGACTGTGCCTTATATCAGCATAAACCCAAGAATATTCTCTGTAATCTTTGTTTTACTTTGCTGGTACTGCCATTACAAAGAACAACATATAAGATGGCTTAAGAATATTCAAGTCAGAGGAATCAGCAGAACTCATTTCTCCTGCAGTCCTTCTTCTGGTCTTGCAGACAACATGTTTTCATCCTCTTCCTGTGTCTTCTCATTGTCTTTCTCTTGTGCATTTCTATGTCCAGGTTTTCTGCCCTTATAAGGACACTGTTCAAGATGCTCAAAGTGAGTCTAACTAGAACCTGTGTTTCAACTTAATCATCTATTAAAGATCTCATTTCCCTCCTACTGGTCACAAACCACAGTACTTGAGATTAAAAATTCAATTCAATCTACATATGTAAGGAAGATGCCACTCAGTATCTAATGCTCAGAAAGATGCAAACTGTTTCCTGACGTTCGGAAGGTAAAATAAAAAAGTGAGACTTTACCCTTTTTATAATCAAAATAAGGAAAAGTACTCAATTTCAGTGGTTTAAAGATAATACCTATTTTCAGCTTTAATGTCAAGATTTGTTTCTGGGCTAGGAAAATGTTACCAAAATACTTTGTGCCCAGTCATTTATCCAATTTTGATTAAACTGAAACATAAGCAAGTGTATTGCCAGTAACTATACATACTATATTCTCTTGAAGTATTTTATCTAAAATATCTTAAATACCTAATGTATATAAATAGTTATAATTTCCACTAATGAATTATTCATTTTTAATCTATGTTCTCAAAATACTTAACTTAGAAACTGTTTTCAGGACCAAACGTAAATTACTAGGTCGGGCCCAGATGCAGTTACTTTATTTTTCCAAAGGCAGCATCATTTAACAAGACATACTCAGTCAAAACAGACAACAAACTGAATGGGTTAAGCCACAGAATGAGATTTTCTTTTGGTCCTCGAGGGGAAAGTTAAAGATAGAAAATGAGAGCTTTGCAGACAGAAGAAAGACAAGAATTAGTTGGTTGAACAGATACTGAATATACAGTAAGCCTCACAATAATGTAGTAGAGATGTCTTCAAATTTGATAGAAGTGAATTTATATGTTTATTTTCTTACTTGGCTTCTGTAATTCTTTCTTCATAAAATAAAATAAAAACTAAACTTTTTTAAAAAACTAACAAATTTAAAATTTTCACCAGAGCATTTGTCTTAAGACTATTTTTTCATCCTCATCACTTTGTTACTTCTCCTTCATAATAAGAGTGCTAACTGCTGAACAGAGATTTACAAAATCTTCAAGTTCTACATGGAACAGAAGGATGGACATTTTATACTCCATCATAGCACATGGGTCTTCAGCAAGACGAGGGAGAGTTCCATATAGTTACAGTTGAAGATACATATGATAGTTTTGAAGATTTTAATTTCTCCATATTATTCAAATGTCTATTTACTACTAAAAGGGCTGAAAAATATTGAGTAGTGTAAAACCATTAATTCTTAATTTTGGGGGGGTTTGTTTGCTCCTTTTTGTTTGTTTTTTCAAGACAGGATTTGTCTGTGTAATTTTGGCTATCCTGGATCGCACTCTGTAGACCAAGCTGGCCTCTAACTTACAGAGATTCATAAGCCTCTGCCTCCCAAGTGCTGGGATTAAAGGTGTGTGCCACCTCTTCCCAGTCAATCTGTGCCTTACTGGGAGTCATCTCCACAATGTGCTAAGCAAGTGTCCTACCACTGAGCTCTGTCTCCTGCTATACATCTTTCTTGGTTTTAGCAGATAAATGACTTCATTGGAACCTATTTCAACTGGTATGCTGCCTCCTTCAAAATCACAAATTCATGATTACAGGAAAGAAGGTAACTATGGTTTTGTGGAAATATTATATAATCAAAAGAATTTACATCTTAACACAAGAGATTTGATTTCTAAGCGTTGTAGCCCTTTTGATTTATATTCAGATAGAAAGTCCTATCTATAAAGCAGACTGAAACAAGCTTGTAGGCAGTTAATACAGCAACTTTAACTGCAGTATCAGCTGAACTATGGATGCAGATTAATCTACAAAGGGTTTCTCTCCTCATAAACAAGACAAACAGAGGTAATCTATTAACCAGCTTGGAATGTACATGTATCTTTTGCCACCTTCAGCTGAGTAATTGACATGTTTAAAGATACAGAAAACACTCTTCCTTAAACAAAATCAAAGTTGGGATACACTTATTAAAGTGCTTTTGAAATGAAGCTGTTATGTATTTTTATTGCATGTTCTTTAGATTTTAATTCTATTAAATACTCCATTCTCGGGATCTAGATGCCAGGGAAATGATTCCTTGTGAACTCTCACTGACCTTTGCTGGGATCCAATTTATGGTAAAACCAGAACTCTGGGGAGAATGAGAAGAATACATAAGTTGTAGAGATTTAATTACTTAAAAAGAATTGGACTTCTGTCCTCCTCATGCCAACAATTAGTGTTTTCTTAATAGGAAATCAGGATTGCTTTCACTCACATAGGACTTGCCTCCACTGCTTATAAAACCCTGATATACTATTCTACTTTCTTCCACTGTATCAACTTTAAGAAAGGTTCTAGAAATAAGAGATTGACATACACAAAGTAAATTGGGCTGTTCACTATGAGAAAAACTGATACCAATTTTTAGGCCACTACCTAACTCTTTGCCTTCATAGAAAAATACAGAAAGCCTCATTTCCAATTGGAAAATGCTACATTAACTGATGGAATTACCTGTTGCCTGTTTGCATCTATTCTGCTTTAAATATTGATAAGATGCATATTTACAAGAAATTATGACTTACTACTATAATGAACAGATACTAAAGAAAGAAATTAGCCATTTCCTTCATACCTTCCTTCCTTTTTTAATTATTTACTTGTTTTATGAAAACCAATTTGCAGCCCTGGCTTTAGTAGAAATTGCTCTGTAGACCAGGCTGACCTCAAACTGAGAGATCTACCTGCCTGTGCTGGAATTAAAAGTACACCACGACTGGCTCACAATGACCTAGGAAAAAAACTCGACTCTTCAGCCAAATGATATTGGTTATCTGCATCTCTGTGTTAATGGAAGTCTGAGTTGCACTGAGCTGGAAGCAAGGACACTATTTTATCTTATTCATATATCTATTGGTTGGTCTGCAAGTCATTATGTAAATCTCAAACTTGCTACACTCCACTCAGTGCTGGAATTCAAGGCATATACAACTCTTTCCAGTCAAGAAAGGCTTTTTTAGATTAGGAATGGATTTCATGGATGAGAAAGACCACTAACAACCTTTAATAGTTCAGCCAGGAGATATTATTCTTCATGGAACAGGTAGTCACATATTCAACATTTACTCCAATTTATATCTGGAAATGAAGTGTTCACCCTCCCTTCCATTCCATTTGATAACACTAGTCATGTTCTCCACAGGAGTTGATGTCAGCATCATACTACAACCTGCTCAAAGCAAAGACATTAGTGACACACATAGTTATTTACTGGTGGCAGCACACGCCTTTAATCCCAGCACTCTGGAGGCAGAGGCAGGCAGATCTCTGTGAGTACCAGGCCAGCCTGGTCTACAACAGCTAGTTCCAGGACAGTCTTCAAAGCCACAGAGAAACATTGTCTCAAAAAAATAAACAGAAAAATCTTTACATTCCTTAATTTTATTGTATCTAAGTGGTTCGGCTTTCAAAATAAATCCAGAATAAATCTACTCTTATTACTAATATAAAAACTACTGCATCTCTTTTAGGAAACTTAAAACTTCCAGATCCCAATATACACAACCATTATGTTAGAAAAATTGAACAAAAATAATGTTTGATGTGTCTATTTATATTGCCACTGTTCAGGTCTTATTAACGGATCCATTTCTTGAACAAACTTTTCTCAGCATACTTATTGGTATTCTGGTTATTACAATCTTTCCACCCCCTTTTATGATGTTCACTGATGTAAGTGTCTGCTTTAATTTACAGGGCCAAGGTCACCTGGTATGGCTGTGATGAATGAAATTAGGTCAGTTTGGAGAGGCCATAGCGCAAGTGATACTGTGACAATTTTATTGAGATCAATCAGACTTTCTATACCTTTATCAGAACCAGAATGTAATGGCATTGACCAGGGTCAATACAGTTGTAGCTGCCACAGTACAGTGTCATTTGCAAGTCATACAGAGTAGACAAGACTAATTGTCCCATCAAGTTTCCAGTCTTTCTTGACTTCTAGAGGGGGCATATAGAAAAGTACAAAACAACCTGAACACTTCACTTCCTGTGGGAATGCACTGGTCTCTCAGGAACTGGAAGGAATCTTGCGTGCCAGAAGCCATGGCTATAACCTTAAAAACCTATGATACATGCCTCTTGGGGCAGCTAGATAACTCCATGGTTCCCTGTACCCTGAGGCATAGATGTAGTAACTGTATTAGAGATGTATCCTTTGGGGCCAGGATCCCCATGATCCCCATGATCCCCATGATCCTGTGATCCCCATGACTTATGCATTGTGTCCAGTTTTGGATTTCTGCAATGGTCTCCACATGCTGTAAAGAGTGGCCCGTTTGATGAAGGGTCTTAACTCCACTAATCTGTGGGCATAAGTGTAAGATTTAGAATCTTAAAGTCATTCTAAGGAGTTATGTTTATCCAGCAAGGTGGTGTGTGTTGATATCTTGTTTGTATTGTAACAAATAAAGCTTGCGTGAAGATCAGAGGGCAGAGCTAGCCACTAGCAAACCATAGAGGTCTGGAGGTCTATACAAACAGACGGAAAAGTGAGATGGCTGGACAGAGAGAGGAATATAGGCAGGAGGAGACAGGGACTCAGTCCCTTTTCAGTCTCAGAATTTCATAGAGGTAGGAGCTCCAGTGGAAGATGTTCTGCTTCTCTGACCTTTCTGCTTTCACCCTCTAATATCTGACTCCAGGCTTTTATTCTTAAGACCTATTACAACTCATGTTATGGTAGGGTTATAGATTATTTGCCTCATTAACCCCAGGATACTGCCTAGGTTTTCCATATCAAGAATTATTTCCCTCCTGTTGAGTGGACTTTAAGTTCAATAAAACAACTATTGGCTACCACCAATATGGGAGTGTCACTTCTTATTTAGAATATTATTTAAAGATATGTTACATTTGTTAATGCTAGGGAGCATGCAAAGATGAGTTACATTCTTTTATGTTGCATTTGTTTATCTCTGTAAAATTGTGTTACTTTGCCTGTCTATAACACCCAAATGGTTTAATAAACTACTGACCATCCAATAGCAAGGCAGGTGAAAGAATAGGAAGGGATGGGAGGCAGAGAGAATAAATAGACAAATCTGGGAGGAGGAGATAGAGTAACATGAGAAGGAGTGAGAAAAGCAGAGGGCAGGCAAGCAACCACACAGCCAGACACAGAATCAGACGGGATAATTTAGAGTAAGAAAAGCTGGCAATCAAAAAGCCAAACTAAGGCTACACATTTATAAGTAAGAATAACCCACCATGTGATTTATTTGGGAGCTGTGTGGCAAGGCCCCAAAAGAATAAAAGGGTGAAAAACAACCAGCAACAGATTTTGTAGCCTCATATATATCTTTGGGTAGGGGATCATCAAGGTTTCTCACATCATTCGGGGAAGGACCTAGGCCCTCCTTCATTAATCTTGTCTGAAAGAGTATTCCTCCATAAGGAATGTGTTCCCAAAGCCCATTTGTGCCCTAGGATTAAATAGTGGTTCCATTACCAGAGGCTCCATAGACTACTGAAGCCTCCCAATGGACACCCACATTCAAGGGGCCTCGTTCGGTCTTATGCTGGCTCCCAAGATGTCAGATTGGGGTCCATGAGATCTCACTTTCTCAGGTCAGCTGTTTCTGTGGGTTTCCCCAGCATGGTATTGACCCCTTTGCCCATCACTCCTACCTCTCTACAATTAGATTCCAGGAGTTTGGCTCAGTGTTTAGCTGTAGATCTCTGCTTCTGCTTCCATCAGCTCTAGGATAGCATTTAATGTAGCCATCAATCTCATTATAGGGGAAGGACATTTAAGGTAGACTATCCACAATTGCTTAGATTCTTAGTCAGGGAAATCTTTGTGAGTCCCTGGACATTTCCCTAGTACCAGGTTTTTCTTTAAGCCCATAAGTGATCCCTCTATTAAGGTATCTCTTTCCTTGCTCTCCTTTTCTGATATTCCCCCAAATCAATCCCTCTTGTTCTCCTACCCCCTCCCTCTCTCCACTCCCCTTGTATATTTTGCCATTCAGGACTTTGCATGGCTTATATTGCAATTGGGTAGGACTGTTAATTGTTTACTTCCCATGTTAATATCCAAGGGGGAAATTTCTCAGGATCCTACAATTAGACAAAGAATCCCAGAAAATTAATGACTACTGGGAGAAAGGGAATCAGCTGATCCCTGTATTGACTTTCTGATGCAGTCATCATCACTGAAACCAGATATATACAAATAGAGAAAATGGACTCAGTAGGTTGCATTTGTGTGTTTCTGAATGCACATACATACATACATGTATGTATGTAACAGTATAATCAAAGAGGCAAACCCGTCCACTTGGGAGTGAGGGCAAATAAGAGGGGTTGAAGGAAAAGTAACCTAAGTCCACTCATGTCCTGATCTGTGTTCTGTTGACAGTAGCTTTTGCACTGGTAGTTCTGTTTGCAGTATGTATCACTCCTCTGCAGTTATCTCCAAGAAAATTGTCCCTACTTTTTCTTATTTCACCCTCTCAGTGGAACCTATTGAGAAATCATTCCTAGTCCTATTGATTTTCCCTATCCTGATGAATTTTCAAATATATATCAATGTCTTGTGTGTTACTCATTCTCTGTACTTTTTGTTTAGAATTTTTTTACCATCTGTTTTCTTTGTTCACATCTGATACACTCCAATTGCCTAGAATAGTATTTGACATTCATTAGGCATTTAATTAATGCCCACTTCAATGATGGATAATCAATGTTCACCTGTCTGTGTTAATCTATATATTCAAATTGTGCTGTGAATATTACTGTTCTGAAAATATAATATAAACACTGAACACATACATACAAAGCTATGTAATTATTACTTCAATGATACACTTTATTTATTGTGTGAACTGTGTTTGAAAAAGTAAACTGTAGATGGCTAATGGTCTATATAACTATTAAAAAGAAATGTATTACATTAAACTCTTAAGTTGCTATATCTGTCTGAGATGAATTCTTCAGCTCATCACTAAAAGTTTATTTTCTCTAAAACTACACAGGGTGTATGGCTTTAGTCTAAATTACTAATAACATATTTAGAAAATTAGAAGAATATCTTTAAATGAGTATAATTCTTTACCTGTCTTCAGTTGAGGGAAACTGTATTTTAAGCTTCCTGGTTCCAGATCCTATATTTTACCAAGTTTTATGATGATGACCAAATTTATCTTTGCTTGGAGCTAAGATATTGATCTATTATTTTCTAGCTCTACAGAGTTTTCTGGCTGGCTTTATGAAAAAGACACTAAGAAAGAAAGAATTTCACTGAAAAAGAACCAACTTGTGCTGTGAAGATTATTATGGTGTCTATACCCACCTTATAAGTGGCCTTCCTAAGACTGTTATTTTCATGAAATGAGCCAATTAGAGATACAATTAGGCAAAATAGAGCAAGCGACCAAAGAAAAAACTTTTCAGCGCACTAGAAAATTTGTGTCAAGATTAAATCTAGGGAAGGTGTAGTCAGACCTGTCCCGAGTGTCTGCTCCCAAATAATTAGCACAGAGACTTAAGATTACTTATAGATTAAAAAAGATTACTTATAAATGTTCCACATATAGCTCAGGCTTGTTACTAGCTAACTTTTACATTTAAATCAACTTGTATTTCTTATCTATGCTTTGCCACATAGCTTGGTACCTTTTCTCAGTAAGGCATGACTATCATGCTTTTTCTACTTCTCCTCAAGACTGTCCTCACTTCACCCTTCTTCATCCCATCACTATTATTTGGCTTTCCAGCCAAACTTTATCCTGTTCAGCTATTGGCCAGCCACCTTGTTTATTAAACCAAGGAATGGAGGAAGCAGGCGGCAGCTGCTCTTCTCCTTCTCTGATCTTTTAGGTTTTTACCCGATATCTGGCTCTCAATTTTTATTGATAAAGAATAATTAAATAAACACTTACGAAAGGCAAATTTGAAACCAAGACATATGTCTCAAAGATAAAGCATTTTCAGTGGCTTTTGTGTTGTGGAATACGCTGAAGACACTTGACCCTTTACTTTAGAATCTTAGTCTTTCTGTCATAGCTTGGAAGACAACATGGTTGGTGCTTTGGTGGGCTTGCACTCAGCTTAGATTAAACAGCAATACTGGAATCACATGTTACCTCATGCAAGGAAGTTTATTGTCTGGAAATTTCCAATGGTTAAGTGCTCATCCCACAGAGAGTGTGCAGAAGATCATAATGCAGACGTCTCCCACAGACGCTAGACTTAGTAAGGAGGGCAGCCATAACACATATTTCATGGAAAGCTCAGAAGTTGTATTGGATGTGAAATTGCTGAATAATTGTCCATACCATATCCTGTACTTCCCCTCATGGAGTTATACAAATGTGACTTTTAAGAAAATTCAGAAGACTATAGTCTTCTTATCAACTAAAACATGTTCTACTAAAAACGAGCAAGGTACCAGAGCAATGACTCCTGAGTTGTACTTTAGGACTAAAATCTATTAGAATGCATTTTTTTCTTTTTTTCTTTTTTCTTTTTTTGGTTTTTCAAGACAGGGTTTCTCTGTGGCTTTGGAGGCTGTCCTGGAACTCGCTTGGTAGTCCAGGCTGGTCTCAAACTTACAGAGATCCGCCTGCCTCTGCCTCCCGAGTGTTGGGATTAAAGGTGTGCACCACCAACGCCCGGCCTAGAATGCATTTTTGTTGTAAAAAACATTTTGCCTGGTTCAAGTAAAGTTTCTAGCACTCAGAAGACTTGGTGATATTGCAACATCAGTTGGAACCAAAAATAATGGATCAATCATAAGGACATTGCAATTTTTACTTCAATTAAATTTATTAAGCACCAGAATGTCATAGATTAATATCCACACCAATTTAGTAATTCTACTTATTGTAAGATTGCTATAGTTATATTAATTTAAAATAAAATCAGATCTGCCACAGTTTTTTTCTGAGCTAACAAAAATCCATCTGTACTTTGGGCACAATAACAAAAGTTGCACAGTAATCTTAGAATGAACACCTACGTACCAGGTGATTAATATCTTTCAGTTTCCACTAGATTAAAATGTTCTGTTCTCCACAGTCTTCCCATTTCTTAAAGCTTTTGAATATACTTCATAGTTAAGAATAATACAAATTCTAGGAAAAATAATGCAAATAGGCATTTCTTAGTTAATGAACAATGGTCCTGCTATGTTCAACCCTATCACACTTTACCTAGGAATGTTATACAATAAACTCTGGGACAAAGTAACACCAAACAAAGAGATATGGTCTCTGCCTCCTAGGATGTTAAGAGATATGCCAAGGAATAATTAAAATAGAGGCTGTCATATATGATGGATGGCATGTTTTCAGAAAGCATAGTTGTAAAGCAGACATTTCTATGAGAGAAGAAAACAAAAACATCCTTCACACAGGGAAAAAAAGACAATTCTACAGGAGATTAAGATGCTTTAGGACTGCAGGGGGAAAAAGCATTCTGAGAAACTGGGCTCGCTTATGTAAAACAACAGAGTAAGGAGGCTGTGAACTGCATACACAAGCCATCAAGAATTTCTGTCTGTCGGGGATCTAGCTCAGTGACCTTTCATAATTGCTATCCTCTGGATTTAGACATAACTGGAATATTTCTCCTTTAAATTCTTAGTTTTGAAAGGTTTATTTCATAGCAATTCTCCTTTAAAACCAGTTTCTGTACCTCCAAATCTTAAGGATATCTCAGATCAAAAATAGAGTGTGAAGACTAAAATGTTCACTTAAGGATGTTACCCAGTGTGGCAGGGCTGGTTCCATCATATCCTCCGATTCTCATGCAGCTTGTCTTCCCTCCAGCTTCTCTCCTTCATGTGATAAGAGGTTTAGATCATTTCAACATTTTCATTGCTGTTGATATTGTTGCCTGTCTCCCATCCTACATGTTTGGATTCTACCTTGAATATTTTCCATGTAATATTAAATAAATGAAAATAGTTGTGCATAATTGTATAGTGTATTGTGTAATGAAAAACAGTTTTCTAAGTAAAGCTATTTATTCATTTTTTATTTATTCATCTTTTTATCCTCAGGTTTTACATATGTATACTTTTTAAGGAACCATAGTGTTTTCTTCCATGAATGTCTGCTCATTTCTGTCCAGTTTCTTGGCACCCTTGTCCTTTTAAGATTTTTTAATGGTAAAAAGTTTTGAGCAGCCGGGCGGTGGTGGCGCACGCCTTTAATCCCATCACTCGGGAGGCAGAGGCAGGCGGATCTCTGTGAGTTCGAGGCCAGGCTGGACCGACAGCCTCGAAAACAATACAGAGAAACCCTGTCTCGAAAAACCAAAAAAAATAAAAAAAAGTTTTGAGCATCATTTATTTTTTCATTGGCCATGCATATTTATTATTTTTAGAAGTGTATTTTCAAATCTTCCACCAATTTTATTGAATTACTTTTCCTTCTAGAAGATTTTTAAAATTATTATTAATGATACTCTTATAGAAAGGAAGGGACGTAGGGAGCAAAAGAAAGGGAGAGAGAGGGAAGATATAGAAAGGAGAAAAAGAAAGAACAGGGTGGCAAGAAGAGAAACGGCTTATGGTAAATGATTTGTGTTCCACAAATATAAGTCATAAGAAAAATGTGAAACATGAATACCAGGACAATAACTCATACACGACAACAATGACAACAATGAGTTTGGTACTAACGTAATAAGGATTAAGCTGAATACAGTGAATATTTATGACCATATGTTTATACAACGAGACAACCTCAAGAGCTTAACACCAAGAATTAAAAAAAATAACAGTCTCAAGGATGTCATAAACTGCAATGACAAGGTGAAAAATACCATCAAATACTCCACAATCAGAAGATGAGAAGTATAATGGGTCAAAGATTCAAAGGAGAGACGATTTTATATTAGTGTGTGTGGCTGAGATTTATAAAATAAATGGAAAAGCTAAAGAGTAGGTCAACACCATTAAGTATTGATGGACCACTCCCAGAAATCAAAATTATCATTTTTAATGAGATAGCATTTGTGCATATTTGCAGACAGTGTTAAAAAGATTCAAGTCACTTAAAATTTGTGTTCATGTGTGTAGTATATGTATATGAATACATTTGTGTGTGCATGGACATATGTGCATTTATGTGCCTGTGTGTGTGTTTGTGAATTTGCATATCCGAGGTTGGTATTAGGTAAGTTCCTCTATTGTTCTATTGTTGTGACAAAATACCACCATCAGAGTAACTTATAAAAGAAAGTGTTTAATTGGACTTATTTCTAAGGGTTAAGTCCTCAATGGTGAGCAAAGACACAGCAGAAGGAACAGGTGAGATCTCACATCTTGGACTGCAAGGAAGAGAGAGAGAGAGAGAGAGAGAGAGAGAGAGAGAGAGAGAGAGAGAGAGAGAGAGAGAGAGAGAGAGAGAGAGAGAGAGAGAGAGAGAGAGAAAGAGAGAGAGAGGAGACTGGTAATGACATGAGTCTTTTGAAATCTATAAACTAGTCCCAACTGGGACACCTCCTAATCTTTCCCAAACAGTTCCACAAATTAGGGACCAAGTATTCAAACATATGAACCTACAGGAACATTCTCATTCAAATCACACCATCCATTTCCGAGAAAAGGATTCTCACTGAACCAGGAGCTCACATATTGCCTATACTGGCTAGTCAACAAACCTACCTCTTGCCCACCTGCCTGGCATTTACATAGGTGTTAGGGATCTGAACTCATGCCTTTATGAGTTAGCAAGCACTGTAAGAATGGAAGTAAGGGCCCATTAAAGGGAAAACGCCTGTTGACAGTAGAATCTCTGGCTGTGTGAAGACCTAATATCATTCTAGTTGAACTGTGTAAATCACCTGGCCAAGGGACCAGATATACGGAGGCAGGCCCACATTACACCAGGCTAAAATGATAGATAAAGTAATCAGTCCTTTAATAAGACTAAGGTTTCTTCTATCTAACTCATAATTCCCACCTTTGGTGTAATATTTTACAAGAACTAATCCACTTTGGTTTTAGAAATCTTCCTATTGTTTTGAATTCATAAGAAAAGTGTAAATCTTCCTTGCCTTGTATTTCTACTCTGATCATGCATTCTACATTTTACTATTTCTCTAAAGTCTGAATTGCTGTCATGTGACTGACACCCATCATGTGGCTGATCTCTGTGCAGGCTCAACTCAACTGGCATAGCTCCTCTTTTTCATTTATTAACACTGCACCCAAACTATATTTATGTAGAAATGCGGAAGCTAGATTTAATAATAAAAATGTTATGAAGCTTTTTTTGTAAGAAAATCTCAAGAGTTTTAAATACAAATTAATGGCAAAATACTACTGTGTGGTGACTTTTTTCATCCCTAAAATTCCAGTGAGAAAAGGCAAACAGACAGGCATGCAACTGTGTTGCTTCTAGGCAGTCAGTGTAAAGTAGCAAAGCTAACTAGGAATTAGGACTCCATTTCTTTAGAGTCTTTTGTATACACTACAGAGATTCAGCTGCCACTGGCTTATAGTTTAATTGATTTGTTAAGCACTAAGAATGCTGAACCCCAAATCATAATGATGAAGACAGAACATATTTTAATTTTTTCCAGGTTCCAAAATTAGTTGCCAGGTTTAACAAATAAAAATATACTCAGATCATCTATATTTTACTTTCATGATTGGTATTTTAATAAACTTACATATGTACCACAGATGTTTGTGTTAAATATTTTATCTGTGGCATGCAATTCAAATGTAATTGACTGCTTCACAGTTTATCTGTAAAATCATATTCAACATGAAAGCTGTGATATTCATTGTACTGACTTAGATTAAAAATAAAATAGTAAAAATGTCAACTTAGGTTAAAAATAAAGCAGTAAAAAGAAAGCAAAATATTAGAGCATATATATGCTTTGCTCTGTTCATTACATCAACTAGATAATAGTTTCAGATTTTTCTCTGAATTGTCGTATGTATCTACAAAACAGAACTAATATAGAAATATTCAGGTCATGCTGTGTATTTCATTTTAAGTTATTCTGGGGATTCTTTCACAAGTGATTCACTCTGAAAACAAAACAAGAGCACTAATAGATGTTTACAGAGTCTGGTGTTTGTCAGCTCCTACGAAATACCATTTAATCTATGCTGAATTCTAGTGCTTTCTTAACAGGCTGCACAAAAGAAGACCTTATCATGTCTGCCAGGCTCTACAGCAACAAGAAAACATAATGCCTCAGGAACATAAAGTTACTGGATCTATGTGTAATTATGAAACTGGAATTCAAAACAGATTCCCAAGAATTTGAAATATTTTATGGGCTCAAAATGCAAATTTTGAATTCAGATCTGCTTTAGTTAGCCACTTTTTTGTAATTTTCCTGGAGAGTCTGGATCTGAGTACACTTGAACTGCTGAGTCATTCCTGAAATGTCACAGCATCTGCTCAGGCAGAACAAGCTGGGTGTTTATCCTGAACTTTCTCTTGAACTTACTATAGAATGATGTAGTTCCTGCAGCCTACACTTGCACAGAAACCCTTAGGTGCTGGAGTCCCAACCATGGTGGTAGCAAGCATGAAGTCCAGTTCTTACTGTGTCAAGGAATACAGGTGCAGTGAAAGCAAGCTACCAAGTTTAAGAAGCATTCAGTTGTATTGGGCATACCAGAAGCACTAAATTAATGATAATTGTTTTAATTCCTCAGCAGAGAAATATTCTTACAAATAATATCATATAGGCACAATGGAAAATAGTTAACCTGGTGTCTCAGAGCAACATAAAACAATTCTGTATTTTCTTTGTCAATGGTATCATGAGGGAATTTGAGAAATGATTCTTAAACAGTGATGTATAATATAATTTATATACTTAATTAAACTCATCATTATATTGCTATGTCCTTGGAAGATGACTCAGATAGTTAAGGAAAATCAGCAGACACACTGGGAATTTGGATATGTGCACTAGCATTAAATTATCTCACTCATTGCTTATGTTTCTGTCCAATCTCCTGTAATCTTGTTTTAATTTTATTTTCCAGTTTAAATTTAGATAAGAAACGAGGTTGCTTCACAAGTCAGTTCCAGGTCCCTCTCCCATTCCCTCCCCTCCTCCCGTACCCTCCCCCCAACCCCCCCCTTTATCCCCTCATTCCCCCAGGGAGGGTGAGGCCCTCCATGGGGGTGTCCATAGTCTGACATTTCATATAGGGCAGGGCCTATACCCTTCCCCAAGAGTTCAGGGTGAGAGTGCACCTCACATTGTTCTATGGGAGTCCAAAGTCCGTGTGTATACTTGGGATGGGTACTGATCTGCTGCCCAAGGCTCAATAGATTCCCTAGGCCTCCTCACTGACTCCCAGATTCAGGGGGTCTTGATCAGTCCCATGCTGGATTCCCAGGCTGAGGCCTGGGATTCAAGAGTTAACCTTTGTCTCTCTCTCTCAATCTCCTGTAATCTAATCATTCTGTGGTATAGCATCAAGAGAGAGGCAGGGGAATGATTTTATACAATGGAATCTCTAAATCATAGAAGAGAAAGCATACATTCAAGAGGTGAATCACTTCCTTCAAGTTCTACCAAAAAGTTGGTGACCAATGAGCATTATCAAAATGTGTTCTCTGTCTCTGTGATCCCCAACACTGAGATGTTTATACACTTGTACTCTCTTCTCTGGGTACAGGCAGAATGGACCTAATGATTTGCTTCTAACAAGTAAAATAATGGAAGAACTAATGCTTGATTTTTTTATTCACTCCCTTGATATTTGATGGAAAACAGTTACCAAGTTCTGGTAAATCAAATTAAGAAGCTGAGCTGGTAAAGAGCCAAAACATCTTGCCATAGTCATGCTTGTGATTTTGAATCCTACTAAAGTCAGATTTTCAGGTGAATGGTGCAGTAAACAATAGCTGAAAGACACCCTCATGAGAATCTTTGGAGTCAGAAATATCCAGATATACTGCCTTAGAGTCTTTGTTAGAAACTTCATGAGATAATAAGTTTTGTAGTTTTAAGCTGCTGGTATGGGGGTTAAATTATTATGTTACAGAGCTGTATTGAAAGAATAACACTTTTACTAATTAAATCATAATTTCTCAAAGTAAAGTGTTCAATAACTAATCTGCATTATATTCTTTCAACACATGAACAACAGCCTAAAATGCACTCAATATAAATGTATGATGTATTATGAATGGGGAAAATAGTTTGCTTTTTTCCTCTATCTCTTGGTCTTTAACTAAACTGTTCCCAGATGAAGCTACTAAGTGAACTGGACTTACTAATCAGCTGCAACGTTGAGAGTGATGACTGCAGGCCTTATCTAATACCAAAGCTTGGGCATAGTAAGCATCTCTGGTACGTATTCAGGCTAAACCTAAACAGGGACTACCTCAAATCTACCTCTCCTATTTGAGTTACATAAGCAATGGCAATGGCAATTCCCATAAACATCATTCAAAGTAGATTCTATTAGAAACATTGTTACAATGAAACTCAGTATGGAGTACTTAAACTTGATTCTATTTTCTAGAAAAATTTTTTCACAGCAATCTTTACAAGCAGGTTGGTGTTTTAATCCTGAGTTTTCACCATGAGGAAGCAAACTATCTTCTCCTATGAGATCATTAAAAATAGGTCAGAAAGTGAAAAGTGATCAAGATGAATCCTTGCTAAGATCAAGTGATATGAAATCATAGGTAAACTGGGAGAGAGAACCTTCCACACTTCGTTTCCTTGAGGATGGGAGGTTTTGACTATATACAGGGCTGGCTCTCTAACTAGAGAAAAGATGCTGATTGCAAATGCATTTGGGAAAAGGTTGAGATGACTTCTGGGAGAGCTTCCTAGAAGATGATGGGTCTGAGCTATGGAATTAGGTGCAGTCTGATGCCATGGTTGCCAGGTGGAGGAGTACCTCTGATTACAATGTTCCATCTAATTCAAATCATCTCCTAGGCATCTTTAGTTTGGGTATGTTCTTGGATTCAGGCATCACAGAGAAGAACTACAGAGAACATAAAATAATTGTGCTGGAAAACCTGCCACTGTGGACACTGCCCTGTGATGCACACAGCACAGCAGTGGAGAAGTAAGGAAGGAGCTGGGTTCCCTTCCAAAGTTAACCTTTAACCTCTGAGTCTTCCTGCTCCACAGTCCATAGCCCACGCTGTAGGAGGAAGCCTGTATGCCGCGATTAACCATGTGACTTACTAGAAGCACATACAGATGAGGTAAGAGCAGTTTACCACACCGCTAACCACACCCATTTTAGGCATGACTAAAGTGTATACGGATGGACGTAAAGACGTATACATACCTAGGCAGTGAACTACGTCACTAGCCAGGCCCACTTTTGGGCATGGCTAGGGGGCATTACGGGGGAAGGCATAAAAGACAGCACACAGGAAGTCTTGCTCTCTTTTCCCGGAGTTCAGCTTCCGGTTCGGCAGCAGAAAACTACTTGGCTCATCTGGGTTACTTGTTTGGTATCTTGTGAGTAATTTCTACAATAAATACTTAGTTTTACTTTCAGTAAGTGTCGCTTATCGTTACAGCGTCATTTGGAGCCACACCACGCTACATTTATAGTTTTGCTAAAATGTATTCAATCACAACCCATTTCAGGTGCTTCTCCTGATTTAATTTTTACATCAGTGGTTCATTTGTTTTCACTGTGATGGGATAAAAGATGTTATTGAGATTTGAAATGCCTTAGAATTAGTCACTCTAGTTCTATCAGTACACAACTACATAACTCCTCCTGGGAAGTGTTTTAAGTTCTCCATGATGACTTGCCTTCCCCACGTCTCCCCTCTGATTCACTGTCATTGCCCTCTTAACCCTTCGTAGCAAGGCTAATTATAAGTATGTCAAACCTGCCAGTAGAGGTTATTTTCCCTTTGCCATCTCTGATTCTTATAGTTCAGATATGTTTTCTTTTTAAAATGTAGCAGTTAGTACAACTGAATTGACCTCAGTGTGTAAAGCTTAAAATATTCTTCATATTATACAAAGAAAAGCCTGCTTTCTTGGAGACAACTATGTATATGAAACTAGAGAACAAAATAGGGTTAAGTTTTCTTACTTAGATTTCATTATTTAGCATTACAAGTTTGCCTTTTTGAAAGAGAGCATGTCTGCCCTTCCATCCCAATAGAGCTGTATAAAAGGGATGGCCTCTCTAGTTATCTGTCCTGCTTCATGAGCTCCTTTCAAAGGAACACATTCTAATCTCCTAACACTAAGGTAACTGCATAATATTACTGTGGATGAGAATCTGGCCAATTATACATTTTTACAAGCTTACAATTAAGTTTCAAGTAATTGCTCAAATGCTTGCATAACATGAGCTATTAACATAGCTCACCATGTAGTATGTCGGTATTGAATTTCAATCGAAAGGGTTATTTAATAAAGGCATTGAAATAAAAAATGAATTTGCCGTACCCTGAGCAATATCACCGCTTTTACATGCTCTGCAGTCTGTAATAGGCTATTAGATAAAAGATAGTAATGTGTTCTGGAGAAGCAAACCCATTGACAATGAATAAAGGGCATGATTTTAGTCTTGCTTCAGAAAGAATGATGTCTGTATCTTCCTTAAAAGGATTATAGACATTACGAACTTCTAGACCTGCAACCCTTTGGGCTTTGAATATAGCTTTAATTCTATCCAATGTCTTTCAGAGATCCAGAAATATTTTATAATATATAAAGAAAGATGTCTAGGAACAGAGATATGAATGTTAAATGTACCAAGACTTGAAAGACAAAATTATTAACATTTAGTTTATAAAATGAAGAGTATGAAGAAGCCAAACATTTCCTCAAAACATAAAATGTAATGTACACAATTTTGAATCTTTTAATAATAAAACATATTCAGAATAAAAATATTCAAAATTGCTAGCTGTATGTATGTATAATTTCTATATACTAGAATATTATTGGGGAAATTGTGTATAGATATTGATAAATTTTGCTATATATCAACGTTAGAAAATAAGTGCCTTAAAATTATTGTTAACTCTCTGATTTGTCTATGATCAATCTGGCACAAAATAGCAGACAGAACAAACCAGAGCCAGTAGAACCCATGACAAGCAGATTTCTTTTCCATGTCTCCTTCACTCTGCAGCTATCCTTTATAATAGGGAATTCTCAAAAGATCCTTACCTTATGTTTAAAAAAAATCACAATATAATTTCCAGTTACCATGGTGATAGTTTAAGTGACTTATCAGGATTTAATATTGCCTAGAATTTCCTGTTTATAGTGATCATTCAAAATTCCTATCTGACTGAGGAAGAAATCATTAACCACATTAGAAAATTTTATCAATTTTAAATATTGAACAAAATTTTAAAAATGAGGAATCTTTCTATGCCCTTTGTGGGCTCAGAAATGATTTGGAGTGTTATGCTGTGCTTTTCCAAAAATCATTTGATGCTAAAATATTGAATTTCACTCGAGCTTTGCTGTGTCTTTTGGTTAATGATAGATTAGGGCAAACTGCCTTTGAAAATTTGGATCAGATTAAGTACACTGGCAGTTAACTTTTTGAACTAGATGAAAAACTTGAGGGGCAGTCTCTCAGATTATTGCAAGGCTCCCTTGAAAACTAACATCTGTAGCCACTCAGGTTGGTTGTATAGAAGGGTATAATGTCTACAAACAACTAAACATTTCCCTTCTACCCACCTCAAATTGTTTCTAAAATATCCATGATATCCCATACAGTACAAATTTGATCTGTACAAACAGTTGCTGTGCTGTTATACTTCAATGAATAATTACAAGTAAAATCATCTTCCTATATTCAATGAAGATACCATTAAATAGTATTTTCAATCAAAGATTGGTTGATTGAATTTATAGGTAGATAGCCAATGGAGACGAAAGGACATACATGTATGATAGGTATACAAAATTTTGTCAGTGTCCTGTGTTTTGTTTTTTGTTTCTTTTTTTCCTACTTGATACAAGCAAGAGGTATCTGAGAAGAAATGATAAAAGGAAGCCACTATAAGGTTCACCTCTAAGTGTTTATTGCCAGGTGTCATTGATCTGGCTTGAGGAGTCTGGTTTCTGCTACACCACGGATAATGGACTCTCACTGGGGCTCCCAATGACTTGTGGCAATGAGCACTTGCAAGTAAAGATGAACAGACTAAAGGGTAAAGTATGTGTTTCATTGGGGAACACTGTAGCTTCTACGACAAGAGTATTCTTTTTTTTCTAATTTTTGTTTTTTGGTTTTGTTTTGTTTTTTTCTTTGTATTTTTTTGGTTTTTGGCTTTTCTTTTAAATTTGCTTTTTTGGGGGGTGGGGGAGTTGCAAGGGCAAAGGCTGGATAGGAGTGGACAGAGGGATAGGAAGGAATCAGAATGCATGAGATGAAATCCACAAAGAATCAAAAAAGGTAAAGAAAAATCACCTATAGGCAAGCTCATGGGGTATTTTCCTAACAATTGATGTGGTAGAGTCCAATGCATTGTGGGTGGTGTAAACCCTGGGCAAGCAGTCCTTAAGCAGCACTCCTTAATGGCCTCTGTTTCAGTTCCTGCCTCCAGGTTACTACCTTGAGTTCCTGCCCTAAAGTCCTACAGTTGTAGACTGGACTGCAGGTGTAACTGAAATAAACCCTTTCCTCCTCCCACCAAGCTGAAGGTCATGGAGTTTTAACACAACAATAGAAATCCTAAAACTGTGACTTAACCTGAAGATAGATCATTTGGGCCAGCAGAGGACTATCACATACCCACTTGAGAACTAAACTTCATTGAAAAACAAAGAATGCTCTATCACAGCAGCTGTTCCCAAAACAAAGAAACCTGTCCTTTATTGCAGCATCACACAGACCACAAAATAAGAAACTAATTGACCAAAAAGAAAGGATCTTTCTGAATTTTAAAAGGGAAATGAGCACAGGATCAAGCCTTGCTTATCTATCGCAGTGAAAGCATTATCTTACCAAAGTGGTAGTCAAGACAGAGCCTGTATGTGGAGCCTTTGGGAGTTCAGTCAGCATCATTAACAGCAGCACGCACAAACAGTCTGCAATATATTAGTTTCTGAAGTTAGTTTAGACAGCACATATATAAACACAGTATTGCACATATCATGGATGCAAGAACACAGCTCAAGTAGTTTTAGAAAAAAAGATGTTAATGAAGATCTATCTGTCTAATATAGTTTTTGTTATGAGGCACTTCATACGTATGAAAGACAAAGAAATATTTTCTCCTCCTTTTTTTAGTTCGTACCCATATAGAGTATATTAGTATCATAGCCAACAAACTATCATATCAATGAAATACAAGGGCACAACATTCACATATATAGAGATCCACTCATTCAGATTTTATATATGCACAAAATCACTACTCACGTGACATCCCATATATTCCTAATAGAAAAACATACTAACATTATTCAGACTGCAGCCAGTTTTCCAGTTTTTGAATCTCACACCCAGAGCAGTTCTCTCCTTTCTGTTCGTAAAAGCATTGTTGTGAGCCCAGCACCTGTACTGACTTAGATCACAAGTGAAAGAAAGCATTTGCGTTTCCACATATTTATTTCTTGATTTGTAAAAGCAAGCTTCATAGGATATACTTGATCTAAATTATGTTTAGA
Organism: Mesocricetus auratus; assembly: GCF_017639785.1. Lineage (NCBI taxonomy): Eukaryota > Metazoa > Chordata > Mammalia > Rodentia > Cricetidae > Mesocricetus > Mesocricetus auratus. The sequence goes on from NW_024429192.1 coordinate 44,989,335, forward strand.
TTCAGAACAAATTGTTTGTTTGAGGAACCAGAAGGGAAAAGATCAGTTTTACCTACTATTTGGAGAAGGTTGTAATTGATGGACAAAGAAAGCTGCTAAGCTTGGGATTAGTTTTTTTTTTTCTCTACTGGCATGTGTAAAGACACAAGAGGGAGAAGAAGGAAGACTGTACTGTCTTTGCCTATCATCATGGCTGCCTGCTATTGATCCAGCCTGCTAGGTGTGAGTGGGTGACCTGATGTTCTAAGGAGACTGTAGTGATGAGTAACTAGCCCAAGGTGTTCTCAAGACATCTTGGGAGTCTGTCTATTGGGAGGACAGGACACTTAGCTTATCCCTTTGTGATAGGGAGAGTTTTTGTGCAGCAAGCAGCTCCACAAAACAGGCCTCAAACACATAAGCACATCCTTGACATTTTTCCTTTTGTTCAGAAATGGATTTTTTTTCAGGCATTATATCCTGATTTCAGTTTCCCATACCTCAACTCCTCCCATTTCTCCCTCACTTTCCTTCCCATCTGGAATGATCCTCTTTCTATCTCTCATTAGAAAACAAATAAGCATCTAAGGTTAATAAAATATTGAATAAAACAAAACAAAACCATCTGAATAGGAGAAAACAACCAGAAGGAAAAGAGCCAAAGAAAAGGCACAAGAAATAAAGATACAATTATCCAGTAATTTCATTAACCCACAAAACCAGAAGCCATGATATATATGCAAAGGAACTGTAGATTAAAAATAAAGAAAAAGAAAAATAAATATTAACAAGCAAAAATTAAGTCAGGAGGTGATGGTGCACACCTTTAATCCCAGAACTCAGGAGGCAGAGGCAGATAGATCTCTGTGAGTCCCAGGTCAGCAAGATCTATAGAGCTAGTTCCAGGACAGCTTGGCCTTTACAGAGAAACTCTGTCTCCCCAAACCAATAATAATAATAATAATAATAATAATAATAAATTAAAATTAAAATTTAATAATGTTTAAAAGTCACAATAAGAAATTAAAAGGCAAGGAATCTTCAAAAATGCCATTGACTTCATTTTCTGTTGGTCATTTGCTACTGGGAATGCAAACTCCATTTAAGAGTAATTTGCTTACCCAGTGAGATTCTTCTGGAGAAAACTAAATTTTTGTTTATAAATGCTTATTAATTAGAGGTAGCTTCTGAATTAGGCACAGGTCCATTTCTCCTTTCAGCTTTAGTACATTTAGTGCATACTCAAATGTATGTGCTACTCAGTCTCTGTGAGTTCATATGTGTATTTGTTGTGTAGAGTTTAAAAGACCTTGTATCCTTGGTATCCTCCATTCCTTCTGGCTGTTAGATTTTTCCAACTCTTCTTCCACAGTGATAGATTTATTCCTGAATAAAACTCAGCTCCAAACAGGTCAAAGACCTTAACTTAAACCAGGTACACTGAACGTGATAGAAGAGAAAGTGCGAAAAAGCTTTGAACAGTAAAAGATCTTCTAAACAGAACCCTATTAGAACATGTACAAAGTTTTACAATTAATAAATGAGAGATCATGGCACTGAAAAGCTTCTTCACGGAAAAGGACACTGTCAATTAGACAAGCACAGGTTACAGAATGGAAAAAGTATTTTTCCCACCTTCACATCCAATAGAATATATAATTATGAATTCATGGATGTGAAGGAACTGGGTCATTAGGATCAACCAGGGATAGGGAACAAAGAGAGGGACAATGGAAAGAATACAGAATACAGGATTGATAGCTAAAATTAAGGGTCATTTGAGAGATGGAATGGAAACCTAATATGGAAGAAGTTTCATAAAATATATTCATAGATGAAGGAAATCTAAATGAAATTTCCAATTAATGCGGGGCAGAGAATCCCAAATTGTCATCACTTGTCACCAAATGAAGCTTCCAGTACTACGAATGGGTTACATCCAATCCTATAGTTGGCTAAAGGGATCCCATGAGAATCCTCAAACAACCTATAATGTTGCCATGGTTATAAGTTGCTCTCCACAAAATAATGGCAAGGCCATATTGCTCAACACAACACCTATACAAGTCATTGTACATAAAAAAAATCAAGCTGGTACCCATCTGGACTTTTCACTCCTATAGGCTAGTGTTCTTGTTACTGGAAAATATTCTGAATGCTACCAAGACAAATGTAAACAATAACACAACTACAAACCCTTCAATCTACAGTGCTGTACCACCTACAAGATATGAAGTGCAATGCTGAAACAATGCTTGTGGAAGTAAATAATCAATATTTGAATTGTCTTAAGGCTCAGTTCAAGAGGAGGAGTCTATATCTGACACTGTTTCAGTGACCAAGAACCTGGGATTAGATAGTTTAAGGCATAGGGTAAAACCAAATACTACTGTTCTACTGAAGGAATGTAGCAATAAAATGACATTCTGCTGTGCTCATAGATTAGTTACTTGCATAGCTACACCAAGGAAGTTTCCTCCTGCAACAGATGGAAACAAATACAGAGACCCACAGCCAGACAATACGAGAGTAAGAAAGACTTTGGAACACTCAGCCCTACATAGGATATCTCCATAAAAATCCCTCCTCTCAGGGTTTACATCCTTGACTTTTCAAGAAATGTCTTAGTGTTGGGAAGGTGATAGATTCAGTTATCCAGTAATTTCATTAAACCACAAAACCAGAAGCCATGATATATATGCAAAGGAACTGTAGATCAAAAATAAAGAAAAAGAAAAATGAGAATTAACAAGCAAAAATTAAGTCCAGAGATGATGGTGCATACCTTTAATCCCAGAACTTGGGAGGCAGAGGCAAACAGATCTCTGTCAGTCCCCAGGTCAGCCTGACCAATAAAGCTAGTTCCAGTACACCCTGGCCTATACAGGGAAACTCTGTCCCCAAAAACCAATAATAGTAATAATAATAATAAATTAAAATTAAAAATATTAAAAGGCCCTGATAAGATATTAAAAGGCAAGGAGTCTTCAAAGATGCCATTGAATTCATTTACTGTTGGTCATTTGCTGCTGAGCATGCAACCTCCGTTTAAGAGTAATTTGCTTACCCAGTGAGATTCTTTTGGAGAAAACTAAAGTTACTTTCTTTCATTTCACACCTCAAACACTGCTTTTTGGTGACACAGTCTCTATTTCACATCTTGTTGAGATTCATTTTTTACATGTAACTATATAGTTTGACCAGCACCACTTATTGAAGTTATTTATTGCTCTCCAAAGAATATTGCTGGATTCTCCACCAAAAATTAGGTGACTATAAGAGTGTGGCTTTTATGTAGGTTCTAATTATATCCAGTGATCAATAAGTCTGATAGTCGAGGAGTTATTGGTATTTCTTAGCTTCTGGGAGAGGGTCAATTTTGTCTAAGTACATTTGACAGCTCTACCAGACCACAGAGGATGGCAACACATCAAGAAGATTTGGGGCAGACAAACTGACCTAAAGTGGGAATCAAAGTGAAAAGTGAGAGAAGATACAAAGTTCAGTTGGAGGGAAAGGAGTGGATCTGGGAAGAGTTGCATGAGGGACAGTAAATATGATTGAAACTGTACAAAATTCTCAAAGAAATAATAACCTGTTTGAATCTGTCTTATAATGCTGTGGGGACATGTGTGCTCATGGGATCAGTTTGAATATTGTAGAGCAAAGAACCCAAATAATTTTGTCTCCTCTCTTTTTATTTAAATTAGAATCAATCTTGTTTTACATGTCAATCCTAGTTCCCTCTCCCTTACCTCCTCCCCTGCTCCAACCAACCGCCTATTCCATCACATTTCTGCTCCCCAGGGAGGGTGAGGCCCTCCATGGGGGAATTTTCAAAATCTATCATATCATTTGGAGCAGGGCCTAGGCCAACCCTAGGTTTCTGGGCTGAGAGAGTATTCCTCTATATGGATTGGGCTCCCAAAGTCCATTCATACAATAGGGATGAATACTGATCTACTACCAGAGGTCCCATAGATTGCCCAGTCCTCCTGACACCCATATTCAGGGGGTCTGGGTTAGTCGATGATGGTTTCTCAACTATCAGCCTGGAGTTCATGAGTTCCCCATTGTTCAGGCCAGCTGTTTCTGTGGGTTTCTCCAACCTGGTCTTGACCCATTTGTTCATCATTTCTCCCTATTTGCACCTGGATTTCAGGATTTCAGCTCATTATTTAGCTGTGGGTGTCTGCTTCTGCTCCCATTAGCTAGGGATGAAGGCTGTAGGATGGCACATAAGGTAGTCATCAATCTCATTGTAGGGGAAAGGCATTTAAGGCAGTCTCTCCACTATCGCTTAGATTTTTAGTCAGAATCATCCTTGTAGATCTCTGGATATTTCCCTAGTGCCAGATTTCCCTTTAGACCTATAATGACTCCCTGTGTTATTGTATCTCTTTTCTTGCTCTCCTGTATTTTCCCCCTGAATCAATCTTCCTACTCCCTCATGTTCTCCTCGGCCATCCTCTTCTCCCCTCCTCTTTCTCCTAACTCCCTCTCCCCTAACCTCATGTTCTCAATTTGCTCAGCACATTTTGTCGCTTTCTCCTTTTCCCGGTACCATGTATGTTTCTGTTAGGATCCTCCTTGTTTCCTAGCTTCTCTGGTATATTGGATTGTAGGTTGGTAATCCTTTGATCCATGTCTAATATCCATATATGAGTAAGTACATACCGTGTTTGTCTTTTTGTGACTGTGTTACCTCACTCAGGATGGTTTCTTCTAGTTCCAGCCATTTGCCTGTGAATCTCAAGATTCCATTGTTTTGTTTTTCCATTGAGTAGTACTCCATTGTGTAAATGTATCACATTTTCTTCATCTTCAGTTGAGGGGTATCTAGATTGCTTCCAGATTCTGGCTATTACAAATAATGCTGCTATGAACATAACTGAATAGATGTCCTTGTTATATAAGTGTGCATCCTTTGAGTATATGCCTAAGAGTGGAAATGCTGGACCTAGAGGTAGACTGATTCCCATTTTCCTGAGGAACCACCATACTGATTTCCATAGTATCTGTAAGAGTTAGCACTCCCACCAGCAGTGGAGGAGTGTTGCCCTTTCTCCACATCCTCTCCAGCATAAATTGCCCTTGGTATTTTTGATTTTAGCCATTCTGACAGGAGCAAGATGGTATCTCAGTGTTGTCTTGATTTGCATTTCCCTGATGGCTAAGGATGTTGAGCACTTCTTAAGTGTCATTCAGTCAGTTTAGATTCTTCTTTTCAGAATTCTCTATTTGGTTCTGTAATCTATTTTTTAATTGGATTATTTGGTGTTTTGGTAACTAGCTTCTTGAGTTTTTGTAAATTTTGGAGATCAGCTCTCTGTCTGATGTGGGGTTGGTTAAGACTGTGGGCTTCTGTTTTGTCTTGTTGACTGAGACCTTTGCCTTATAGAAACTTCTCAGTTTCAGGGGGTCCTTTTGTTAATTTTCTATCTAGTGTCTTTACTACCTCTACCAATTCATCCAAGGGCACCTCCCACTTTTCTTCTAAGATTTTCAGTGTGGATGGCTTTGAGCCAATTTGGACTTAAGTTTTGTGCATGGTGATAGACATGAATCTATCTGCAGACTTCTACATGTCAGCTTCTAGTTATGCCAGCACCATTTGTTGAATATGCTTTCTTTCATTTCATTTTATAATCTTAACTTCTTTATCAAAATTCAGGTATTTGGAGTGTGGCTTAATATCTGGTCTACAATTTGATTACATTTTTCTACCTGTCTATTTCTGTGCCAATACCAAGCTGTTTTCAGCACGATAGTTCTTTAAGAGGGCTTGAAGTCAGGGATGGTTCCTTTATTGTACTGGGTGGACTAGACTCCAGGAAATAATCAAATTGAGGCTGAAGTCAATAAAGTAGAAACAAAGAAAATAATATAAAGGATCAATATTATAAAGAGTTTGTTCTTTTCAAAAATCAACAAGATAGACAAACCTGTATCCAATCTAACTAAAAGGGAGAAAGAACATGCAAAATAACAAAATCAGTAATGAAAAGGGGACATAACAACAGACACTGAGGAAATCCAGAGAATCTACAGGTCATATTTTGAAACTTGTACTCCACAAAATTTGAAAATTTTCTTGATAGATATCACTTACAAAAATTTAATGAATAAGAGATAAGCAATTTATATAGACCTATAACCCCTAGTGAAATAGAAGCAGTCATCAAAAGTCTCCTAACTAAAAAAAGCACATGGCCAGATTGTTTCAGCAAGGAATTCTATCAGAAATTCAAAGAAGAGCTAATAACAATACTCTTTAAAGTGTTCCATACAATAGAAGCAGAAGGAATATTGTCTTTTCACAAGGCTACAATTACCTTGGTACCCAAGCTCAAAAAAGACACAACTAAGAAAGGGAAACTACAGATCAATCTCCCTCATGAACATTGACTCACAGTTCTTTCAAACAGGTCTTTTACCTGTTTTGTTAGTTACCCCAAGATATTTTATGTTGTTTGTGGCTGTTTAAAGGGTGATGTTTCTCTGATTTCTTTCTCAGCCTATTTTGAGTATTTAAGGAAAAAATTAAAGAAGATACCAGAAAATGGAAAGATCTCCCATGCTCTTGGATAGGTAGGATCAACACAGTACAAACAGCAATCTTGCCAAAAGTAATCTACCAATTCAATGCAGTCACCATCAAAATACAGGCAATTCTTCCCATTTCTTGAAAGATCAATACTCAACTTTATATGGAAAAGAAAAAACCCAGGATAGCCTAAACAACCCTCTCCCATAAAGGGACTTCCAGAACCAAAATAATTTAAGTGTTCATCTATCCTTATGAAAAGAATGCATACCCTGGAGTAACATGAAGGAAAACAATCCACTATGGACTGGCTTGTAACAGCCACTAGAGTCACTTTGTTATGCTGCTAGGAACAGGATGACACTACAAGGTTTATAGGCATTGCTGAGGAAATTGGGCATGATAGAGTTGATGTTTATATCTGGTCACAGGAAAGTTAAGAGAAAAGTTTATTCAGAACAATCTTGAAACTGGTTTGGGTTTGTAATCATTTTGCTGAGCACTGTGGTGAGACATAATATTTCCTGGGTAGGATGCACTTTGGCAGATCTGAATGATTTACTCCTGCATATAAACTGCATTTGTAAAGGGTCAAAGCAATCAAGAGGCTATGAGACAAAGATAAAGCACACAAAAGGACCTGCCTGTATCACTTAAGAGATAATATGGGCAAGATTGTGTACAGCCAGCATTCCTAAGGAAAACAAATTGGCAGGGTCAAATTTAACACTAGAAGGATGTAAACCTGAGCAAAAGATTAGTGAAGTTATAAAAGGCAAAGTTATGAAGGACAAATTTTGTCTATTAGTGAACTATTACATATTACCTTGTACCCGTAATCCAGAGTAATTTGTGTACATTTCTCTCCTGAAAGAAAGTAAAGTGTAAGTGAATTATTAATTCAGCCATCTATTAATCTACGTGGCAGTATGTGAGCTATGAAAGGTAGCCACAAGCCATGACTCCATCCTGGAGGTTGTTAAACATGGTGGGCCTGTGGCCACATCTGGTTGCTTTCAGGCTTCTGACAAGGCAGTCATCAAGGTAGAAGAGATTGGTGGAAGAACATTTAACTAGAATGACCAGGAAACAGCGAAAGGAAAGTATCAAAGTCCCAATATGTAATTCAATGGTTCAGTTACAGTGATCTAGTCTTCCAACCAGGCAACCTACCTCCTGAAGGTTCCACCTCTTCCAAAGAATATCATCACCTAGGGAACCCAGCTTTCAGCCCATGAAGCCTTCAATAACATTTAAGATCCAAAACATAAATGAACTGAATCAAATGCCTTCCCTAACCATACAATGATATCTCAAATCGAAAATCACAGACTGAGATAATTTTTGGAGGTGAGGCTTGAACAGAGTAGATTAATTTTGTGTTTAGTAAGGTGGTCTTTGATCTATACCACTACTGTCCTTCTAAGAGATGGCATTCATACAAAAGAGAAGGAGCTATGATAAGTCATGGAGAGAAAACAGAAATCTATAGACCAAAGGAGTAGACTCAGAGTACATCCATTCTTCTAAGACTTGGTGAGGAACAGTCAGGCAGCACTCAGGAAAGATTCATCCTTTCTGTGTTATTTTGTTGTAGTGGTTCTCATAATTTAATACCAGATGAGGAGATGACAGGGTGCATGATATGAGATCACGTGAACAAATTAATAGCAATTGTCTGGTACAAAATACCCTCACTAAATTGTTATATTTAAAGCACAGAAGTTTTTATGATTAGACATAAAATTTGCCCAAATAGTAATTTTACAATAAAATATAATTTTCCCATTAATACTTAAAACAATTCAAAGACTATGATCTGAAAGAAACTGTCTTAAAATAATAATTACATATTAAAAGTGATCTGAGAAGTAATTACTTTATTATTTATTTTTACTTAAAAGAGAATGTAGATTACATGATTGTATCTATGCTAAATCTCTTTAGAAGAAAACTGGTTTTCAAAGAGCTGTCTAGATATTTGTTTCAGACTTGTTTTAAAACATTGTTTTACAGGTATGTTTGGTCTATGACACAAGGCTGACATTTTCCTAAATGGTTGTTTTAATTCTCATTTCAAAATAAATTTACATTTCCCCACATAATAAAGTAGATCTTAACTGCCTCATATACCTGTATTTTACAGGAATTAGTTCTGTTTTCAGTAGGAAGACCACACACAAGAGATTGCTTTATATTCTAGAAGGGACTCAGATTCCTTCAAAGCCAACACACTCATATTTACTGCTATATAACTTGCTGCTTCTCATTTTAACAGCTTGTTCTAACCTGGTAGCCAGAGTGTTGGGATTGAATGAAAGGTTCACAGCCACAAGAAAGCTCTGAGACAGCCTGTTGCCATGGAGTTAGGGTGAGAATGATGAACTAACTTAGTTGATAGACAGCTGAGGTCAATAAACTACTGAATCTGAGATCAGAAAGCTCAAAAAGGAGATAAAATGAACAAATGGTATGGAAGGTGAACAAAACAAAAACAAACCAGAAAATGTCCCTTAAAAGCATTAGAAAATAAAAGAACTAGGCATATCATAGGAATAGAATGCACAGAGGTAGTAATCTGTACATAGAAACAACTTTCTGTGTGCTTCTAAATCCGTGGGGACACTTGAACTTGGATAGAAAGAATCACACAGTGGGTTGAAGAATCATACTTCACAGGATGACTGGGGGGATTTGGTTAAGCTAGTTATTCGTGTCTTTCATTATTTCATTACCTTGCTAGCTATACAGTATCTGGGTATTCACGTGACAGTCCAGGAAATGCAAACAGGAAAATTGAAATGCAATAACATGGTAATTCTTTCAGATTCCTGATGTATTCTGGTACTCCTGTATCTGTACACCTCCTTTACTGAAGTTGGAAAGTGTTGACCTTTATTTGTACTATGAAGTCCATATCAAAACTCAATCCTAGCCATAGGAGAAATCTAGGAGCCTTGAAAGACACTCAATATTTTCAGTTGTATTTGTTTATTTGACCCACAGCCCTAACTACTGGTAACTGCCTTAATTCTACTGGTTAACTCATTCTTATAACCATCTATTCTGTTTAGTTTGTGTTTTGTCCTTACTATTTTAGGAAAATATTTGGATTTCCTGTTTTGTCATGACCAGTCCTCAAATAAGGTCCATAACTGAAAACCAGAATACAGATAAGTTCTGCCTTTTCCTGGTACCAAATAATCCTAGAATTCTGAGTCATGGCTCTGTGACCAACCAGAGGCTCCTTTTGTTCTGGGTTGTATCCTTTGTTACAACAAGGAGTCGCATCTTTTTGTCAGATTCCCAACCTGAAGGAAACCATTACTCTTTGTCACCTCTCTCTCTGGATTAGAGTAGACGACTCTGTAATGTTCCTAACAGCAACTCCTGGTTTATGATACTGACCAGTACTTGTTTCTTCCATGCTATTTGTCATGCATTATATCAAACTAAATTGTGTGATATGAAACTGCCTGGCACCCCTAAAATGTTATTAAAAGATAGATAAAGATAGATTATTCCTTTTTTCTTGAGAATTTGGTTCCGGGAGACTTCTGGTGTTCAGGGCTTGATGGGAGAGGCATTCTGATGCTGCTCTCTGAAGAGGCCCCTCTGCAACATCCCCCCACTGCTAATGAAGTTCCTCTCTAATCTTTAATGAGAATCCCCTTCTTCCATTTAAGGCCTCTTCATGTTTAAATTTTCCAATAGGTCACTGTTTCTGTCCAATGCTCTCCCTCCCTTCTCGACAGCCAATCCTGTTCTTGAGTTCTGTCATTCTATTAAACCACTGTCCTGGGTGGGGGGTGATGAAGAATCTTGTGACAGTATGCTTTCTGAACCAGCGTCTGTTACTAGTCTCTTACTCCATCCTCTCTAAGGCTGGGTGGTGTAAAGAGTTCCCTCATCCTTTGTGTTATACTTCTTATGCTAGGAATTACATTAATGGGATCACTTCCCATCCTTTTTGCTCTGTTCCAGCAAGGGATCTCACTTGGTGCTGGACTCTGAATTGTAGCATATTCTCTGTGCTTTGCATGCCTCAACTTTTAAATGAATGCTGTCTTCATCTACCAGACAGCCCAACAGTTGTAATGAGTGTAAGTGGTGCTCCAATTCCATGCATAGAAAGTTGCCCTGATGACTATACTCTATATCCAGAAGTTATTTGGTGTCCATTTGCAGGAAAGAATCACCCTCTGTAGCCACTTGTCATTCTCCCAGAACATAGGTAAGGCCATCAGATGAAACATGACCAATTCACATTGGCTTCAAACAAAAATGAGCAAACAAATAAAAGAAGACTGACTCCTTCCTGTTTCTTATACCTGTATTGTGATGGTAAAGAAAAATCTGCCTGTTGTTGCCACTCCTGTCCTGAGTCTTTGAAGAACAACCTTTCCATGAAATGCTCCCAAATTCTGTGACAAATGGAAAGAGAAAATACTCTCCGGCTTCACATAGTCTTTACTTAATTAGTAAGTAAGTGGCATACATAATTCTGTCTGAAATTTACCAGAATTAATTACTGACCTCACCCGAGCTCAAATCAAACTCTTAAATGCAAATGGCCAGATGTTGCTGTTACACATATCACTAGTAATTCTTGCAGTGGCCGCATTGACTATTAAACCCAAACCTGCCTGTCCCAATTTCAGAAAGTATGGAGGAAAGACAGGAATGGAAAGAAAATAAACACCAGTATTCACAAAAGGAACTGTAACAGAGAACTACTGAGGCAATGTCAGAGACAAGAAACAAAGGCAGGCCAAGTATCGCCTTTATAGAGAAGTGATTTCAATGGCAACCGATAGTCACTAGTACTGACAAGCCTTGTTCTCTGCTCCAACCCCTACCAAAAGTCAATGTATGATTTTGTGGTTATTAAGCTAGTATCTAACAGCTAGAGTTCACTGGAATTCTCTCACTAGAAGGAGCGAAATTATATCCTTTACCCTGTGTTCATAAAACAGTTTAACAGGTCTGTGTCAAGTCCAGAAAAGATAAATGTTGATGTCACAAGTTTAAAAGTCAATATTGGTTTAGAGATGGGTAGGGAACAAGCTTTCCTTTCACATCACAGTCTGAGGAACACTGCATGTGAAGGGACTTTGTCACTGAGTTTGTCACTGGGTTGAGTTTTAGATTGAACTTCTGGTTCTGCAAAGTGTTAATGGATCACTGATTTCAGTGTCCCTTAGGGTAAACTGGCAGGGAAGCAGTATGAAGCCACAAGTTGCACAGCATGCCTATTGTTGAAATGAGGTTCAGTACGTCTGAGAGTCTATGTTTGAACATCAGCATTAAATTCCAACTGGGTGATATTTTAACTTCTTAATGGAACAACGTTCAATAACTGGAATAGCTTCATGAGCATCATATGAAGTAGCTTTCATTTTTTTGTTTAGATAAAGTTGCAAAACAATTTATTATAGGCACTCTTCAAAATTGAAAATAAATTCAAAATAAGCACAATCTACTTATGTTTGATATTTAACTGTATAGAGAAAACAATGATAGTTAATGTTTTTCTTGAAGGCTAAATAATAAAGCTGATGCAAGGGACATGAAGTAGCACTGCAAGAAAAGCATTTGTCTAAAATCACAATGAAGTTTTGTGTTTCCTTTGGTGCTTTATGTAGTTTAGTCAGATGAATCAATTTGTAAATGCACATCACACCTAGCATTTCTGTTCATTGAAGAGTAATTCTGAAGACCTTCCAGGAATAAAAAACCCACTGATTAGAATTTTATAATTTCTTCATAATTTGATCAGTTCACCAAGTTAGGGATTTTTTAGAAAAAAGTTCAGTATATAAAGTATAAAAAGCAGGGTTATCATCCCACAATGAGAGATGTTCTCTCAGCCTGGACTCTTGGAGTAGGGCCTAGGCCCTGCCCTGGATGAAAGGACAGTGTATAGACACCCCCAATGGAGGGCCTCACCCTCCCTGGGGAAAGGAGTGGGGATTGGGGAAGGGGCAGATGACGGAGTTGGTGGGAGGGCTTGGGAGGAGGCGAGGGAGGGGGATAGGGAGCTGGGATTGACATGTGAAGCAACCTTGTTTCTAATTTAAATTTAAAAATAAAAAGAAGAAAAAGAAAAAATAACAACAGTAATAATAATAATAAAGTTTTTTAAAAGTCAATGAAAAAGAGAGAGAGAGGCAGAGAGGAGGGCTGCAGGTGAGGGATCTAAGGAGGAAAGGGAAAAGCCGGCACAAGTTTTCTAAGAACAGGTGTGGTCTGCAATGCTTTTGAGGAGAGGAGAACAAATGTTGAGGCAGATGTTAGAGGTTGAGGACTGTGTGGGATGTGTTTTCTTCCCCACTTCTCTTATAATTATAATTATGCTTTAATATTTTAATTTAAAAATATTTTACATAGAAATCCTGAGGCCAGCAGAGGGCCCTTATACCAGGTGGGCCTGCTCACTTCTTTTTAGAAGCAGTCTGTGTCACTATATCTGTGTGAGAGGGGCTCTGGCAGTGAGCATCAAGTCAGTGAGGGATTTGGTGACAATGTTTTGCAACATTGTGTAAGCACAGTAGTCTAGGCCTAAGACATGCCTTATACTTTATGTAGTAGTACTATTCCTTTCATGGTATTATATAGCTAATTTCCTAAATGATGATGATGTCTAAATTTCTTTATTTTGTCTAGTTTGTAATCCAAATACTACATTTATTTTGCTCATTTTTATTTCAAAGTCAAACAAATTAAAGTAGTTTACATTTTAGAGTCTAAGCCAGGCGTTGGTGGTGCACGCCTTTAATCCCAGCACTCTGGAGGCAGAGGGAGGCGGGTCTCTGTGAGTTCGAGGCCAGCCTGGTCTAAAAAGCGAGTTCCAGGACAGCCTCCAAAGCAACACAGAGAAACCCTGTCTCGAAAAAGAAAAAAAAAACCATTTTAGAGTCTAACATAGGGTGGGGAGTAAGAACTAATAATACTATCTACAAAGCTGATATATTTTGTAGACTACTCAATTATGTTTATATTTTGTTGTGTCTTTGTACAACTACTAAATAAAAACTCTTAGAAAAAAATTATAGTCACTCTGCGCTCCACCATCCTATGTGACTAAGGGAATGTTCGATAAAAAACTAACTCCATTTTAGTGGATATTAATTGTGATTTCCCTTATTGTGTATGATTATAGATGATGGAGTAAATAACTTTCTGCATACATGTGAGAAAAATGCAGGGTTATAATGGTGCAAGTCCTTGAGAAAAGCTACTGGTTTAATTGAGCTTCAGTTTATGTGACTGTATTCAACTTTATAAATTGTTTCTGTGAGGCACAAGATTTAAAAGAGAAGTGGGGAAGAAAAAGTCCTCAACCTCTAACATCTAACATCTAACATCTGCCTCAACATTTGTTCTCCTCTCCTCAAAAGCATTGCAGACCACACCAGTTCTTAGAAAACTTGTACCGGCTTAGCTGTTGACACAGTGATGCTTCACTCAAGACCTCATCTTTTGTTTATTGCGGCAGCTATACTTTTCCTTCAAAATTTGCACAAAAATTTCTTCATTTTTCTTTTTTCTCTTTTCACTGCTGAGAACCTTTGTTTTCTGAAGGTTATTACAATGATCAGGGTGAGTCCAGAGAGAGGAATCTTTCACATGTCATTTGCCCATCAGTTTTCCCTGGAGCCATGAGAGGGTTGGATAGGCAGATATTTGCTCTTTTCAGGAGACTCTCATTATCAATGTGGACAACTGACCTTCAGATCTGAATGTCTATAAACAAGAGAAGTGACAGAGCATGAAGTTCTATGAAGCCTTCCAGTACCTATCACTTAACATAAAACCCAGAATATAATATGTGCCTTCTGCTCAATATATATTGGTTGCAATAAAAAATCATTAGTTTCTATATAAAAATTCCATGAAACTGAAAATTTTCTAAGGATGTTCCATCAAACCTGAATTTGAGATAAATTTACTGGTAGGTCAGTAATAGCTCCTGGAAATCACCACCAGAGGAACAAAAAAATATGGGAATAGGCGGTTTCACTTAAAAATTTAGTGTTTGGACAAACATCCTATGGAGTTTTTAGTATATTTGTGATAGCCTTAAATGCCTCTGTGTGAGATACATAACTGTCAACTCTTTTATCAATAATTCTCCCAACAAAATTACAATGTATCAAGATGAGTATTCCTCATTCTTAATCATAGAAACTCTGATTCTACAACTGTATAATTGATGAGAAACTATGAGAAAGAAGCCAACCTAAGATGATCATTTATTACCCAAGATCATATGGGTTTCCAGAAAAAGATTTTTTGTTTTGTTTCTCTGTATTGTTTTGGAACTTGTTCTGTAGACCAGGCTGGCCGGGAACTCACAGAGATCTGTCTCCTGAGTGCTAGGATTAAAGGTGGGCGCCACCAACGCCTGGCGTTCCAGAGAAAGATTTAATCATTAGTTATGATTATAATTATAATATCAAGTGACTCCTTATATCTTGCAATTTAGTATTTAAAATTTATCTATATTTGTATGTGTGCCCTTGAATATGCCATGGTGCTTGTGTGACTGCAGAAGACAACTTGATGAAGTCATTTCTTTCCTTCTACCACATGGATCCTGGTATTTGAACCCAGGATTTCAGGCTTTGCGTCAAGTGCCTGTTCCTACTAAATCACTTCATTGTCTTGCAGCACTTACTCCTTGTTTTTAAGTGGAAATAAGTCAGTAGAATAAATAAACTAGAGAATATGGCTAAGGCCTTAACTAAACATTTTTACTTCTTTGATTGTCTAAAAGCAAACTGACATAGCCTAGTCTACTGACATCCTTATAAGCAATGTAATTTATCACTTAGGAATCTGCAATAAGGTAGCGCATTGTCATACGTGGTACACCATCCTATGGTAACACCACCAATGACTGTGGAGTTTTCTCCACGCATCAAAAAAAAACAATTTTATTAAAATCTAATCCTGTTGTGTGATATATTAACAGAATTTGAATATTCTGTTGAACTTATTACATGTAAATCATGCCAATCATTCAAGAAACAAGGCCCTATAAAATGAAAGGTGACTTTTCTTTCCTTTTTGCTTTGTCTCTTCCTTTCCCTTTGCTTTTCATTTCTTTTTGTTTGTTATTTTGAGGGCAGATGTCACTATGCACCTCAAGCTGCACTCATTCTTGTAATATTTCAGCCGCAGCTTCAAGATAATTTAAGGTAAGTTTATATTTAAACACCAGTTAATCAAAATATGAAAGAAATATACAACATCACCAGAAAGGCTAGGCCTAATTGGAGTGGTACTTCCTCAGAATTGATTGACAAACAGTCTCTTTCTCATTTTCTTGTTCTAGTATAATTTTCTGTATATAAAACTGTGTCAGTGAGGAGGCCTAGGGAATCTATTGAGCCTTGGGCAGCAGATCAGTACCCATCCCAAGTATACACACGGACTTTGGACTCCCATAGAACAATATGAGGTGCACTCTCACCCTGAACTCTTGGGGAAGGGTCTAGGCCCTGCCCTATATGAAATGACAGACTATGGACACCCCCATGGAGGGCCTCACCCTCCCTGGGGGAACGAGGAGATAACGGGGGGGGGATGGAGGGAGGGCACGGGAGGAGGGGAGGGAAAGGGAGAGGGACCTGGAACTGACTTGTGAAGCAACCTTGTTTCTTATCTAAATTTTAAAAAAAAGAATAAAAAAATGCTTATCTTAACATCATTTTTGGATATATTTCTGAGATATCCAATCAAAATTCAGTATTAGAGATTCTTGTGCACTAGTGAATCAATTAAGAATGTTTCTTATGCTTAGGGACAAGAAGAATTTCATTGAAATTATGATTTTCAATTGTACTTATAAACACTTATCAGTGTTACAATTTTTAAGCTTCAGTATTCTGAACAATTTATAGCAGTCATTATATGAAAAAAAATAATTTTCCTTTTGTCTCCATTGAGTCTCTTAATATCCCTGCAAAGGTCCTAATAACTCCATGTCCCCAAGGATGTCAGAGTCCAATGCTGGACATCATATGGAGAAGGGAGGGGTGGATATTTTTCCCTAAAAAAGAGGAAATATGAGCTTATACATAGTTCTTCTTCTGAAACTGCTACTCTTTTCCACATAAATATTTAATTGATTATCATCTTGCCTATCTAATTTTTATATTTCATTTAGGTATGTGTTTGTGGTAGTGAATAAGCCATGCAACATTTGTGGAGACCAAAGGATGCCTTGAAGAAGTCATCTATCTTATGGGTTCCAAGGATTGAAATTAGATTGTTAGCAATTGTGTCATGCACCTTTACCTGCTGAACCATCTTAATGGCCCTAAGTATTTATTAGTAAGGCGTGTGTGTGTGTGTGTGTGTGTGTGTATTTAATGATGCATATTAACTATTTCAAATAAAATAATCTTGTGGAGAGGTTGAACAAAATGTAGATTCTATTATTGCTTAAGTAAATGGAGATTGATCTTTGAAAAAAGATCACTCTAAAGTCAGTGTGAGCTTGAATAGTCAACTGCTCCTAAACAAAATAGCTAAAAGAATTAGTAGATGATAGAGTTTCTAGAAGCTACTATATATATACATATATATATATATACATTAGCAGTTTTTAATATCTATCCAAAAACATAGGACGTAAGATTATCCACTGTGAAGAGGCATAGGGTGATAATCTGATAAGTCAAAGATAACTCTCTATAGAACATTCAGAGAAAAATTCAGTGTAGGAAAATGAATCAGAAACCCATATTTGATTACAGAAAAAAATGAAATGGAAGTTAGCATAAATTTCATATAGATTCTCTTAAGAGAAATTGGGGCAAGTGTAGCACTTGACCATCTGACATTTTATTGGAATTATAATCAATATTGATAAAAATATTTTAAGGTTACATGTTCCTGTTTTTGAGACTAAGGAGACTTACTAGTAGACAGGAAAATGACTTACTTTGAGGCCATGTTCTTTGTTGATTGGGAGACTCCAGCTTCAGCTCCAGGAACACTGATGCTACTCTCAGAGTTGTTATTTCTAACACACCCTTGGTTGGCACTCAGAGATGATGGTAAATGATTACACGGAGATCTACATGTTGACATGTTAGAAACATTGGCTGCCAAAGATTGAATGAAAGAGAAAAGTTTATGAGTTAGAGAAACTCAGCTCTGGCTACAAATTAATTACTTAACATCAGCTTGATATCTTCATATATTGATTAAATATTACTCACTAACATTTACTTCCCATTTGCTGTAGAAACTGTGAGAGATCACCTGTGCACTCAACAAAGGCATCAAGGCAAACATTGGGGCTAGAAAATTAGTATGTTTCAAAACTTGAATAAAACAGGATTGACTGGTGAGTGTTTAGAAACCTGAGAACTAGAACTTTTCTTTCCTGTCTCTCTTAAACTTTAATTTGATTTAAAAATATTTCTGTGCTTTCAGTTTTATTTAAAATTTTAATTTTAAAATATGATTTAACAATTCAGCATTTAACTGTGTTCTGTTATCTTCTAAAAATAGTCTTTGAGAGCAGATAAAATTTATAATAAGAATAAAACTGCTGATTTAAAATGTTTCCTTAGTATCTATAATACAAGGAAATGTGATATTCTAAATATACATACATATTTTTATAAGGATACCCTGATATAATATATCCTGAATATCAGATAATGATGTCCAAATTGTTATAATAGAATCAACATGCTGAATTTATGTTCTTTTATTATGCTTCATTTGTTATTATTCATTCTAGTTTTGTTTCATGAAGTAGAAATAGTTTTATATAAAATCCAAGACTAAAATTTCAGGCTATTTTCCTGATCTGAGAAGTCCAAGCAATTTGAATGTCTTGCTGTGTCTTTTGTTACATTATAATACTTTCAAAATTAAATAGCTCATACCTAAATGAATTTCTGTGAACTTATTATTTCAAAAATTCAATTTTTAAATTAAAAAGTTCTGTTTAGGTCACAGTAAGATTGAAGAATCTATCAAATTATTTTCAGAAGGTTAAATATATCATAACATTCTTGAAATGAAATGAATTTTCTTCCTAGATGAAGAACTTTTCTCATATAATTATATTTCACTTGTATTGGGTTCTTCCAAAGAAAATTGATACATTCTAACTCTTGTAGATTTACTCTAGTTCTTGTGTGTGTGTGTGTGTATGCATGTGTATGTGTGTGTATATGAAATATTTATCTTCAAGAACTGTTTATATTATCTGACCCTGGCCTGTGAAGAAGTTAAAGTAGTATTATCATAACTTTAAGAATCTAGAGGTAGTATTTGAATAGTTGTTCAGTGGATTTTTAAGGAAATAGCACAGGTGTGCTTTTATCTAAAAGGTCAGATGGGACAAAAATGGGATGTGTCAAAGAGTATGATGTTACAATTGCTCACAAAGAAAGGCCATTTCCAGAATATTCATGATCAGTCTCATTCTGGAGCTTTCCCATTTCCTCCATTGACATGCCCAACACGGACTAGTTTTCCTTTCAAAGCACTGTCAGTATTATTAACAAAAGTTAAAGAAAACAAAATGAGTAAAATTGAAGTTAAGAACAAGAACACAGTCCTTCCTTCTCTACAGTAATGGAAGAGAGCTATTATGAAAGCAGGTGTTCAGTGGTCTGGGTTTGCTAAGTTTAGCCTTACCCATGACTCACTGTTGAGAAAGGATGACCTATTCAATTTTAAAAATAGTACATTTTGAATAAGCTGGCCTATAACAAAACTGACCTAATAGCAGCTATTAATGACATAATTTTAAAGTGTGATTTCTATTGTCTTGCCCAGTTGTTGAAGGAAACGTAAGTACTGTGCATTCATATAGACCTCACTTCCTTTGTCCACTGCCCCATTATGTTTCTAAGCCTGCTCTGCTGGGAGCACATCTGTGTGTCTCTGACTGCTTAGGAGATAGGAGGTTGGTTATTGTGACCATCAACTTGCTTTCTTTTGGGATTTTTCAGTGTGGATGATGCCAAGGCCACTTCATATCTATAGGCAGGTGTTAGGGTTATCTAATTACAGCAGGTGTTTCTCTGGAGGGCCTCTGTGTTTTCCATTGGTTTTATTAACTGCATCTTGTAACTTCATTCCTATCATATGTAACACATTGTTTTTTACCATAAGCTATCATAGCCTAAACAGAAGATTGATCTGTGCACTTTGGTAGACTACTCTAGCTCATGTGTGATTCACATCAATTATTTCATCACACTGAATTCTGACACATCTGCCTGTCATTACATTTCCTGACCCCACATTTATTTGTTTTCTTGTCTCTCTTCCTTAGTTCATGATGAGTTATTACTCCTCCTCTACCGAGATGTTTGGAGTTGAACACCAACTCCCCCGTCCTCTCTCTCTCTCTCTCTCTCTCTCTCTCTCTCTCTCTCTCTCTCTCTCTCTCTCTGTGTGTGTGTGTGTGTGTGTGTGTGTGTATTATATGCTTCTGTGATGGCAATTTTCATTGGCAGTTTTACCAGATGAAGAATCATCACAGAAACACAGTTCTAGGTGTGTCTAGGAGAGTACTTATCACAGTTAATTTCAACTGTCAAGTTGACACAGATTTAAAAATATTTGGTAATAGAAAATCAAAGTTGAGCCGGGTGTTGGTGGTGCATGCCTTTATTTTTAGCACTCTGAAAGCAGTGGCAGGCAGATCTCTGTGAGTTCAAGGCCAGCCTGCTCTATAGAGCAAGTTCCACGACAGTCTCCAAAAAAATACAGAGACATCCTGTCTCAAAAAACAAAAACAACAAACAAACCAAAAAAGACAAAAAAGAAAACCTAAGTTGAAGAATTGCCCAGATCATGTTGACATGGGTTATTGTCTGTGACACAATTTCTTAATTGATAATTTATGTAAGAGGATTCATGCCACTATGAGCAGTACCATTCCTGTGCAGGTAGGCCTGGATGGCATAAGAAAGGTAGCTGAGCAAGCCAGTTGGAGAAAGACAGTTATCAGAAATGCCTCATGGTTTCCACTCTAATCTGCTGCCCTGAGTTCCTGTTTGGCTCCTCTAGATGAAGAACTGTCTCTTGTAGCATGTAATAAACTGTTTTCACTCCTAATTGCTTTTGCCCTATGTTTTATCACAGCAGCAGATGCAAACTAGTACAGTGCTTCCAGATTCGTCTTCAGTGTGGATAACACCATCCCATGTGCTGTGGTTTCCATCTTTAAAAAGAAGTAGTCAGTTTGTGGAGCACCAGCGTTAGCATTCATCTCTCTGCTTCCTCACTGCAGATACAATGTGATGAGCTGCCTCATAGTCCTATGACCACATCTATGGCAGTACTTACCAACATGCCTTCCTCACCATGGTGCAAGGTACCCTAAGTCTATGATACAAAGTAATGCATCCCTTTCTTTTGTCACAAACTTTGTCAATCAAAGTAAATAAAATTACTCAGGCCCTCAACTCATCTGTCTTTTCATACAGTACCTTTCTCTTTATTTTGTGTTTGTCCTTCAAATTCACTCATTTACATTTAAGTTCATGAAGAAAAGTGCTTCCTTTCATAAAGAAGCAGAACACTGTGGAACTGTGTGATGTGCTCACTTCTGTCTTTAATATAGGTACTATCCCTTGAAGCCATGGAGTAGCTAGACTTATTTCTCACTGGGATCTTCAAATTTTCTATGTTCCTAATGAGATAGTTCTGTATCTACAGCCATCTAAATCTACAAAAGTTTTCTCTTCATTCTGTTCTAAATAACTAAAATTATTCAAAACAACTGGACAATTAATAAATATTCATTCACACTATCTTGTAGTCTATGCCCTTCAGTTCTTTTTTATATCATTCTTTTATTTTGAAGCAATCATTTCTAATTTACACCAGTCCCAGTTCCCTCTCCTCCTCTTCTCCTGCCCCACCTACCTTCCCTTCACCTCACCACCTTTCTCCACTCTTCATAGAAGGTAAGTCTTCCCATAGAGAGTCAACAAGGTCTGGAATGCTTCTTTGAAACTGGACTAAGGCACATGCTCCAATTGCTGGCTGAGCAAAGTATCCCTCCAAAACCAACGGACTCCAAAAATCCAGTTCAATCACTAAAGTTAAATCCTGGTCGTACTGCCAGTGGCACCACAGACTGCCCAAGCCACACAACTGTCACCCACATTCCTAGAGGGCCTAGTTTGCTGCTATGAGAGTTCTCCTGCTGTCAGTCCAGAGTCAGAGAACTCCCACTAGCTCAGGTCAGTTCTTTCTGTGGGTATTCCCAAAATGACCTTGACCCCTTTGCTCATATCATTGTTCCTTCCTTTCTTCAAATGGACTCTGGTTGCTCTGCCCAGAGCTTAGCTGTGGTTCTCTTCATCTGCTTCCATCAGTTGCCGAATAGTGGTTCTATGATGATAATTAGATAATTTGATTACAGGGAAAGGCCAGTTCAGGCTCCCTCTCCACTAATGCTTAGGATCTTAGCTGGGGTCATCCTTGTGAGTCCCTGGGAATTTCCCTAGTGCCAGGTTTCTCTATAGCTCCATAATGGCTCCCTCAATCAAGATAACTTTTTCCTTGCTCTCCTTCTCTGTCCTTCCCCCATCTCAACCATCCTGTTCCCTCATGTTATCACCCCTCCCCTTTTTCCCCTCCTTCTCTTCCTCTGCTTTCCCTTCTTCCCACTCCCCTAGACTTCCAGTTTTCTTAGGATGTCTTATCAATTTCCCCTTCCCAGGGGGATCCATGTATGTCTCTCTTACTGTACTCCCTCTTACCTAGCTTCTCTGGGGTTGTAGACTATAGGATGATAATCCTTTGCTTTATGTCTAATATCCACTTATGAATGAGTACATCCCATGTTTGTCTTTCTGTGTCTGGGATACCATACTCAGTATTGTATTTTTTTGGGTTCCATTAATTTAGATGCAAATTTCAAGATGTCACAGTATTTTACTTCTGAGTGGTACTCCATTGTGTAAATGTACCACATTTTCTTTTTCCATTCTTTGGTTGAGGGACATCTAGGTTGTTTCCAGGTTCTGGCTATTATAAATAATGCTTCTATGCCCTTGTGGTATGAGTATGCATCCTTTGGTTTTATGCCCAAGAGTGGTAATCCTGGGTCTTAAGGTAGATTGATTCCCAGTTTTGTGAGAAAATGACATACTGATTTCCAAAGTGACTCTACATTTTTGCACTCCCACCAGCTATGGAGGAGTGTCCCCCTTTCTCCACATCCTCTCCAGAATAAGCTATCATTGGCGTTTTTTTATCTTATCCATTCTGATTGGTGTAAATTGGTATCTCAGAGTTGTTTTAATTTTCATTTCCCTGATGGCTAAGGATGTTGAACAATCCCTTTCTTTGTGAATAAATACAGCCAGGCTATTTTCATTGATTGGTCCTATTAATTTGTTCATTTGAAGTATTTAAAAATACCCTTTCATTGGTATTGTTTTTGAACACTTATATAGTATCAGATATTCTAACAGTGCTTTATGTAATCACACTTAATTATCTTAATAGTCCTGCTTGATATTAATTTTATTGTTGATAGCACCTTTCTAAAAATAAGGAATGTGAGAATAGGTGTCTACATACCTTGCATATGCTTATCCAAATAAAAAATTATGTTAGTTCAAGAATATGCACTGACAACTCTCTAGTATTAATGAGTCATGTACAAGGTTTAGATGTTGTTTACCTCTCTTCTGCCATAATGAATGAAGGATCCTTTGCTGCAAAAATGACTACAAGCTGGATCTGGGAAAAGAAGAGGTTGTTCTCCCATTCATCTGGCTGTGTAAACACAAAACTCACCCTAAAGTTAACAGGAAGCATAATATCCCCACATCTGTAGTTTAAAAGCTCGCTACAACCCCTCTTATAATTATTTATGTTTCCTTGGCAATGATGACCTGTAAGATTTTCTTCTTCTCATTTGTCACTGAGTGCACCTGGTTGCTAAAGCCTGTTTACCTTGTGACACACGATCCTATTAAATCCTGTATTCTCCCAACCCCACTTAAAGATAGCAAATAAGCCAATTATTCAGAATCATTCAGGATAAACCAAGGGGAAATCATTCCTGATGAACCAAATCTTACTGAAGTTGCTTCCTGGACCTTTCTCATCATGTGGTGTCTCCTAGTTTGTCTAGAGAAGTGGTTCTCAACTTGTGATTTGTGACCCCTTTGGGGGTTAAATGACCCCATCACAGGGATGACATGCCAGATATTCTACATATCAGATATTTACTTTATGATTCATAACAATAGCATAATTATAATTATAAAGTAGCAACAAAAATAATTTTATGGTTGAGGTCACTATAACATGATAAACTGTATTAAAGGATCACAGCATTAGGAAGATTGAGAACCACTGTCTAGAGTAAGAGCTTTCATTTCATCAAGTCAATGAATATTATTCTATCAGACTTCAGGTTTTCAATGGTGATCTTTTTTGGGGGGGGGGGGGTTTACGAGACAGGGTTTCTCTGTATTGTTTTTGGAAGCTATTGGTCCAGCCTGGCCTCGAACTCACAGAGATCCGCCTGCCTCTGCCTCCCGAGTGCTGGGATTAAAGGCGTGAGCCACCAACGCCCGGCTTTCAATGGTGATCTTAAGCTGATTAATAAAACTTTTAACAATGCATAATGAATTAAGTAATTACACATTGGTCTCTTCTAGTGGAAGAAAACAAATAACTATTAAACATTTGAAGGAATTATCATTGGCTTTTACATCAAAAAGTAAACATAAATTCATATGCTACTTTATCAATTTGGTAAAGACATCGAATACACTTAAAAATCATACTAGAGGAATGCATGTATGCACTCACAATTGTGATGTGGATGTCTTCTGTATATATGTTTCTCTTATTGGTTGATGAATAAAACAATGTTGGCCAATTGGGTAGCAAGATAGGTTGGTCTAGGAGATGAGGAGAATTCTGGGAATTGTAGTCAGAGTCAGACGCCATGCAAGACCACAAAGGGGGTAATAGGTTCAGATCCTTCTCCAGTAAGATAAGACCACGTGGAAATACTTAGATTAATAGAACTGGGTTAATGATTAAGATAGAGCTAGCCAATAAGATAACAGTTTCATAATTAATATAGCATTTGTGTGTTCATTTGGGGCTGATGTGGCTGTGCTACCAGGCTAGCAGGAAAGAGTGCTTGTTACATACTTACAAGTGGGAATGTAATTTATATCAGATTATCTGGAAGGAAATTTGATTAAATATTTTTTCATCATGACCTTATAGCAAATTGTTTGGGTGGTGGAAGCACAGAATAGTTTTTGATGAACTATTTTCTGGCAGGACTTTGATAAGTCAATGCTACAGATGTCCCAAAAAGATGTTTAGTTAGACAGTATTGGGTCAAATACGTGTATTTGTAACTTATGTACTGCCACTGCAGTAAAAACCTAAGGACATGAGTGAAAGGAGTGAAGGTTTATTTTGACTCATAATACCAGGGATGTAAAAACTTGTGTATAGGACATGGAAGAGTTTATGTTGGCAGCAGCCTATAGCAAGGATTCCTCATGTGGCAGCAGATAAGTATAAACAGAAGACTAGAATCTATTTCCACAGGCTAAGCTTCACCTCCTGAAGCTACCATATACTTCAACACAGTAAAACAAACTGGGACAAAGTGCTCAAAGCAAGAAGATAGGAAGGACACTCTAGAACCATACTGTCACAATATGCATGGTGTGATTTTACTATAACAAAACCCTTTTATAACTTCTTGTTTAATAACATCCTATATTAAATTGAACAACACATTTTGCTAACTGATACATCTGAGGCATTGAAAATTGTAGGTTTACATATATGTGTCTTGAAATATACAGAAAATATGTTAATCAATACCTCTCTAAATATTGTTTTTGTGTAGGGAATCCCAGGGATTCTTTTGTGTACTTGGTGCATACACATTCTCTGCATGCTCCTTAGTGAAGCAAGCTCTGAAAGAGCAATACAATAAATCTGAAACCAGCAAATATTCAATCATTGTTCAGGGAAATTTTACTTAGTAGATGGATTTTCCACTTTTCTTATCAGCTGAAGTGCTATTAATTATTGTTAACAATATCCATGTCACAAGACTTTTACCTCCATCCCACAAGTATGATATCGCCAGATAAAATAAGGCACTGTTTTGCTTCACATACACTAATTGAAGCTTTCAGATTCCCAAAGGAAGCATGGGGAATATGTTTCTGAGCATGTGTCATGGCCCTCACTCCACACACATTTCCTTTTCTAGAGTGGGAACTAAACTACTTATGCACGAGGTTCCATGAATGAGTATAGGTCAAGATAATGTTAGGCAACTGAAGTAACTGAAGCGTCTGTTGTTACATATACACCAGATTTTGTTCCATGCAGCACAGGATAATTTAACAGATTTACAACAGCCATCTATACTTCCTTTCTTTCCTATTTCCTTTTCTTCATCCCAAAGGAATTCATATCCAAATCCTCTTGGAGTACCAGAGGAAGGTAAATTCTCAAAAGGTGTATGCTTTACTGTAGATATTAGGGGAAGGGACTCCAGGCAGACAGCAGTGATCTGAGACAATACACTACAGAAGAAAAGGGTAGACAGAATCTCCATGTAATGGAATCTATGAAAAAAAGGTGGTTCCTTCCTGGAGTATTATCTAAAAAGTAAATGTTCTATAGGTGGTAGGAAATTAAGGTGAATCCTCTGATATTGGTTTAGAATTAAAGGCATGGAGTGAAATTATGGTTTTCAATATATGTAACTGTAGATATGTGTATATTAATGCTGCATTGTATAGTCAGATGGCAAAGATATGATGAAGAATGATCGAAATATCTCTAAGAAAGCCCTTAAATTACCTCTGTGGAGCAAACCTGAAATATTATGAGCATTAGAATAATGAATGTCATAGAGAAAACCCTAACGTATATTATAATGGAAAAGTATAACTGCATCCTTATATAATGAAGGAAACATAGAAATGACATAAAACTATTAACTGCAGAGTAGAATTAAAAAGGCAGAAAGATACACTTAGGACAATTCATCTACATTCATTATCACCACAACAATAAGTAACAGCAAGGAAATCTTTACACACTAATGTTTCATTTACCAACATAAAATTCTCATAAATTATGAATTTTTAAAATATAAAGTAGGGGCAGAGCATACTTACCTACCATATTGGCCATTTAATAAGCTGACACTTTTGACTTACTTTATAACCAAGAGACAAATTAAAAATATTTAACATCTGAGCAATGCTGCTATAAATATGAGACCATTTCTATGGTGATCACAATCAAACTGCACACCTTGAGTGGGCCCTTGTGAGACAAACCCAAATTAAGCAACATCTTACCAAATGCGTGGTCTCTTATCATCAAAACTGTTAAGGCAGTGACTGATAGATGGAGGCTGGGGCATTATCCTCAATTGAGGAAACTTAAACAATGACAGCTAGCTTAGAATGAGACATTTTACTTTCTTTTTTTTATTCTTAACTTTTTACACATGATACTCTCAGTTCACTTTTCCTCCCCTCCTCCCTCGGCTTCCCATCCTTTCCAACCCCGCATCCCACTCCATCTCCCTTCTGCTCCACAGGAAGGGTAAGGCCTTCCATGAGGGATTTTAAGAGTCTGTCATATCACCCCCAGCAGGGTCTATATCCTCCCGGATGTGTCCAGGCTGCCAGATCATCCCTCCATGTGGAATGGGCTCCCAGAGTTCATTTGTATGCTAGGAATAAATACTGATCTACTCTCCAAGGTCTCATATATTGTCAAGGCCTCTTCTCTGCTTCTCTGACACCGAGGTTGGGGGCAGGGTGTCTGGATCAGTCCCATGCTGGTCTCTCAGTCATCAGTCTGGGGTCCATGCATTTGCTCTTGTTTAGGTCAGCTGCTTCTGTGGGTTTCACCAGCCTGGTCTTGATTCCTTTCCTCATCACTCCTCTTTGCAACTGGGTTCCAGGAGTTCAGTTCGGTTTTTGGCTGTGGGTGTCTGCCTCTGCTTCTGTCAGCCACTGGATGAGGGTTCTAGGATGGCACATAAGGTAATCATCAATCTCATTATGAAGGGAGGACATTTAAGGTAGCCTTAATGCCAGTTGGTGTCACTTTTGTAGATTTGTGAAGATCTCACTTGTGCCAGATCACTCCTCCAACTTATAGTGGCTCCTGGTATTATAATATCTCTCATCATTCTGCCCTCTATTCTTGCCCTGGTTCAACCTTCCTGCTCTCCTGTGTCTTCCTCTCTCCTCCTTTTCTGCCCCTCTCTTTCTCCCATCTCCCTTTCCCCTCCCCCTCTCCCCTTCTCACAATCCAATTAGGAGATCTCCTCCAATAACCCTTCTCCAGGTTACCATTCATATCTCTCTTAGGTTCCTCCATGCTTCCTAGACTCTCTGGTGAATTTTTGCTTTCTTTCTTGTTTCTTTTTTTTGTTTTGTTTTACGAGAACAGGGTTTCTCAGTAGTGTTTTGGAGGCTGTCAGTCCAGCCCAGCCTCAAACTCACAGACATCCATCTGCCTCTGCCTCCTGTGTGCCACCACCGCCTGGCCTTTCTTTTATTTTTTTTGAAACACTTTTTTATTAGGTATTTAAATTTGAAACAAGCTTGC
The DNA here is from genome assembly GCF_017639785.1 of Mesocricetus auratus. Classification (NCBI taxonomy): domain Eukaryota; kingdom Metazoa; phylum Chordata; class Mammalia; order Rodentia; family Cricetidae; genus Mesocricetus; species Mesocricetus auratus. Next base: position 45,017,503 of record NW_024429192.1, read on the forward strand.
TTCCCACTCCCTCTCCTACATGCCCGCTCTCACCCATCAGACCCCACAATCCTAACCCTCATCCCCACTCTATTCTCCAGGGAGGGTAAGGACCTCCATGAGGGATCTCTAGAGTCTGTCATTTCATTCCAGAGAGGGTCCAGGTCCTCCCCCAAGTGTCCAGATTGAGAGACCATCCCTCATTGTGGGATGGGCACCCAAAGTCCGTTTGTGTGACAGAGATAAAAATATTCCCCAAATCCCCATAGATTGCTGAGGTCTCCTCACTGACACCCACATTCAGGGGGTCTGGATCAGTCCCATGCTGGCCTCCCAGTCATCAGTCTGTGGTCCAAGAGCTCCCCCCTTGTTCAAGTCAGCTGCTTCTCTAGGTTTTACCAGCCCAGTCTTGACCCCCTTGCTCATCACTCCTCCCTCTCTGTCACTGGGTTCCAGGAGTTCAGTTCATTGTTTAGCTGTGGGTGTCTGCCTCTGCTTCCTTCTGTCACTGGATGGCAAGTAAGATAGTCGTCAAAATCCTTGTCAGGGAGGGGTATTTAAAGTAGTCTATCCACTACTGCTTAGTTTGCCAGTGTCATCTTGTAGGTCTCTGGAGATCTCACTAGTGCCAGATCTACCCTCAAACCTAGAATGACTCCCTCTATTATGGTATCTCTCATCCTGCTCTCCTCTACTTCCCCTAACTCAACCTTCTTGCTCCCCCATGTCCTCCTCCCCCTCCTCTTCTCCCCTCTTTTTTTCCTGGATCCCTCTCCCCTCCCCCCATGCTCCCAATCTGCTCAGGTGATCTTGCCTCCTTCCACCTTCTTTGGGGTACCATGGATATCTCTCTTAGGATCCTTCCTGTTTCCTGGACTCTCTGGCAGTGGGATTGTAGACTGGCACTTCCCTTATTCTTGTCTAAATCCATATATGAGTAGTCCATACCATGTTTGTCTTTTTGTGGCTGGGTTACCTCATTCAGGATGGTTTCTTCCTTTGCCATCCATTTGCCTGCAAATTTCAAGATGTCATTGTTTTTTTTTTTTTTTTCTGCTGAGTAGTACTCCATTGTGTAAATATACCACATTTTCTCTATCCACTCTTCAGTTGAGGAGTATCTAGGCTGCTTCCAGGTTCTGGCTATTACAAATAGTGCTGCTATAAACACAGTGGAACAGACATCCTTTTTGTGTGAATGTGCATCTTTTGGGGATTGCTGGGTCTTGTGGTAGACTGATTCCCATTTTCCTGAGGAAACTCCATACTGATTTCTTAAAAACTGAATGATTTCTATGGAGGCCCTAGTAGCAGCCTATCCATGTTAATTTCTCACTTTTGTGTGTACTTGTATTTTCTGAGAAGTTTTGAATTGCTAAGTAATATATATTAAGGAGTTTGGGATAATTGGGCTGAATATTAGCTGGATATTCTTAAGTGATTCAGTATTTTATAATGTATTTATGTATGTTTACAACATTTTTAGTTAAAATTTTTAAAGAAGAAAACAGAAAAATATTTTCTTCTCTCTTCCTGTTTACTTACAAAAACATCCTTCTTGAGTTGCCCCATAACAGAGAGAGGTGAGTGTGTTAGTGACATGAAGAACAGAGAAGCCAAAGATAAAGGCGCTCTAGCTGTCACTGGTCTAAAGTCTTCTATTGACTATTAACCCAATCATAGAATTCAACCACACAGCTGCCATTTATGATACTCTTTCCTTCTTCTGGTATCTAAATGTATTAATATTGTTTGGAGATTATAGTTACAAAATAATAGATACATTTTCATGTTATTTCTTCAGTGAGCCAAGGAAGGGCTCTAATGTGCCTCTGTCACTCACCATATGTGACTCATACTTCTCTTCCAATAGTAACTGCTTTTCCTATGCAAGTTCTTGACAGTGATTTAATAGAGCTTATTTGAGTGGACAAAGTTACATTCACTCCTACATGTTTTGTCATAGTAAATTGTTAAAAATACACTTATATTATTAATATAGGTATTTCTCTTTACAATAGACGTTCTTTCCATAATAAAATAGTATTAGTTTTGTTGTTTTATACATGAAAAATATAGAAAATTTTAATATTAAAATTGCCCCTTAATCCCATTTCTCTGACCCCTCAAATACCACCATTAACATAAAATATTTTCCTTTTAGTGGGCAGATTGTACCTATGAATCAATATATGTACACAATGTATTATTTTGTTTATATTTTAAGTGTAATTTTATATTGCAACTGTTTACCATCCCACGATCTCATTTTAATACTCATTATTATTTTCACAAGTGTAGACTTAAATACTGTATACACATTGGATAATGTAACAATGTCTGTTTTTTAATCTAGTCATTCCACTTCAAGCACAAAGAGCCTCTAACATTGTAGAATCAAATCTTTTATGAAATGTTAGATAAGAATTTACCTCAAGAACAACCTTGGAAAAAGATTAGGTAGTAATGAACTCTTTACTCTCATCTCTTTGTAGAGCCCTAAACAGACTAAGCTCATAACTATAGCCTCCTGTATTTTTCCTGTACGTTTTGTCTGAAATGTTCCCTTTTCATTTAACAAGAGCAGTTACATGTTTCCCAGATGTCAAAGTGTCATTACCAGCTGTGCTCTGAAGCATCCTATCTGCCTAAAACATAGCTAATTAAACATCTGAAATTATCTGTTGGCCCTGTCCATTTTAGAATACACCCATATGGGAAATTTTGGATCTCTCTCTTAACTCAGCAGTTAATAGTGACACCCATTAGAATAACATTATAGGTAAACAACCCTATAAAATAAATATAATTCTACTGGTTTCGCAGTAAGATTTTCCAGTCTTTGAAATTAGTGACAGAACGCAAAATATTATATAACCTTAATTTTTTCACAAGATGTTAAAAATGTAATAAAGAAAATATACTATATTAAGTATATAAATTTTAATCAGGAATTTTATATCATTTCATTACAATCACTATCACTTTGAAGAATTTATGATGGTGTGAATGTCTTAGGTAGATTAAGAAATAGTTTAAAGCTAAGTGTATAAAGGATTTTTTGCAATGAAAACAGCTGTGAATTCCTTTACTTGTCATTGAAAATTCCAGATAACCTGTAGAACCTAAGGAGACTCACTATTTCTTTAGATACTGTCTATTAATACTGAGACCATTGAACATTTTTTAGGCAAAGAACTCTTACTCTACTTTGATGGAGCAGTTTCCACCACTTGGCTATTGTGTTACAAAAGTTATTTTAACACCATGTATATGACAGTTTATGGATAAATGTCTTTGTGTCTTTTACATCAATCCCTGGGAGTGGGAGAATTGAGTCCTACTGTGCATGTGTGATTGGCTTAGCAAGAAACTAGTAAATATCTTTTAAAAGTTTATATCATTTAGCATTATCAGTTTGTGAGAGTGCCATTAACCTACAAACTCACCAATGCTTTAAAGTTCAAATATGGAATGATTTTCACTTGTAACTTATATTTTTGTCACCAGATGGCTAATGATATTAAGACTTGTTTATGCCTATCCACATCATCTCTTACACTGAAATTTCATCTGTCTCACTGACATGAGAGCTGAGACCATGAATGACAGACATCATTGCTTTCTTAACACAAAGTGGATGGATTACTGATCTTTGGGCAGGGCCATGCTTCTACACCCAATAAACTCACAATAATTGATGTTAATTGCACAAAACTTTCACAAGATCAAGTAAGTCAAAATTCAAAATTAAATGGGAGAGGGATCCTCAAGATTCCATCTCTATTGAGGGAAATTATTGGCAGTTAATAGACAATGAGAAAGGCAGTCACTTCAGTTTGAGGATATGGTCAATATGGTATATTGTCCATGGCCTAGAAAACAACCACATATCCATGTGCACATTGGCAGCATGAATTGACTCATAGTGTTATTAACAGCAGTTAAAAAAAAGAGGAGAGTTAGTTGGTAGTGACATAAGGTGAAATAAGCTGAGGAAGTACTAAAGGGAGTTGGAGAGATGAAGTGGTGGAAGGATGTGGTCAATACGCATCATATAAACATATAAGACTTTTAAGGATTAAAATAATATTTAAATGTATTTTCTTTTTAATGCAAATTTTCACTCACATAAACTCCTTCAAATGTTTTTATGTTTTTCATATCCCTGTTTGGCATTCTCAGTTCGACTTCTTCTTTCTTGAGCGTGTGGTACACAGCTTTCACATGGACTTTGGACTCCCATAGAACAATATGAGGTGCACTCTCACCCTGAAGTCTTGGGGAAGGGTCTAGGCCCTGCCCTATATGAAATGACAGACTATGGACACCCCCATGGAGGGCCTCACCTTCCCTGGGGGAATGAGGGGATAACGGGGGGGGATTGGGGGGGAGGGCACGGGAGGAGGGGAGGGAAAGGGAGAGGGACCTGGAACTGACTTGTGAAGCAACCTTGTTTCTTATCTAAATTTAAACTGAAAAATAAAATAAAAAATAAATAAAAATAAATAAAAAATAAAACACCCAAAAAATAAAAATATTGTAATGTTTTCCATGAAAGCATTAACGTTTACACCAGTTCAGTTTCAGTTTCATTTATTCTTTTTATTTGTTATTCTCTCATGCATTACATCCTGAATGGTTTCCTCTCACTCTACTCCTCCCAGGTTCCTCTCCCACCTCCTCTCTCCCTCAGATCTAGTACTCCTCAGTTTCCCTTCAGAAAAGTGCATGTTCCAAGGGATATCAACCTTGGAATAAGATGCAATAAGACTAGGGACATACCCTTATATCAAAGCTGGACATGAAAACCCAATAGGAAGAAAGGGATCTCAAGAGCAGGAAAAAGAGTCAGAGACACTCATAACTCCCACTATTAGGAGTTCCACAAAACCCCAAGCTAAATAACCACAGCATGTAGGCTGAGGATCTAGTGTAGACCCATGCATGTTTTCAATTTTTATTTACTGCTTTTTGCATGTTTGGTTGGAAAACAAACATTGTTAGATTTTCGTTGGATGCTGAGTGATTTCGTAGTCTTACACATATTGTACATTTCTTCAGATTCACAGTCAGCCATGTTGAATTTGTTTAGTTCTCTGCACATTTGTTTTTAAAATTTTCTGCCCATGCTAAAACAAGATCTTCTTCTTCCTGACACACTCTGAGTCATGGATATTTCACTGTGGTTTTGTGAAACAGGCTTTAGTCAAATTCATCTCATTCTTGTAACTTGTATATATATATATATATATATATGTGTGTGTGTGTGTGTGTGTGTGTGTGTGTGTGTGTGTGTATTTGTATTCATGCTTGCACATGAGAATGGGTACTTGTGCATGCATGAGTGAAAGCCAAGCTTGTCATCAGGTATCTTTCTGAACTGTCTCTAGATTGCTTTGTTTATTTGTTTGTTTTGTTTTTAACAAACAGTGTATCTAACTTTATCTAAAGCTCACTAATTTCATTCAAGTACCTATACCAAAAGCTTCAGGGATCCTTCTGTCTTTATCCCCCGCCCCATCAAACTGGAATTATAGAAACATGCTTGTGTTTTCATACTAGCACAGGAATCCTAACTCATATCTTCAAACGCACACAGCAAACACTTTACTGAGACACTCACCCCATCATTTGAACTATTTTTACCGTTAATGTATTTTCACTGATCCATCTTCAAATGAATATTGTAAAGAGATATTCTGTATATATTGAGAGTTCCCTCTGTGAAGCTCTTTCTTTTCTGGTACTGAGCCCGAGAATCCCAACAGCTTTCTTTTTTCCAGACTTCAAGCTTAATTGCCTCCACTGAGAAAGACACTTCAATTTTGCCAAGATTCTTCTGTTCCTTGCCATGTTCTAGAATCTCCTCCTGAGAGCTTTCTATGAAAACTATGGGGTTTGTTTCATTGCTTTCCAGTTCCCAGGGACCACTGTCCATTCTCATTTAAAGTTCAATATTTTATGTTTGGTTTTATGTGTATTATATTTATTTTCAAGTTATTCTCAGTAGTTGGTCAAATCTGTCCATTGTTAGTCTGTGTGGGTCATGAATGTTCAATACTTGTTATCTTACTTACTTTATTTTATTTATGTGAATGTATAAGCACACAAGTATCATAGGTGCTACAGAGGTCAGATAGTGGTCATTGGATCCCTTGAAGTTGAAGTCCTCGGTGTTTGTGACCTGCCTATTGTGGGTATTAGGATCCAAACTCTGGTGTTCTCAACTGCCAAACTATTTCTCCCATAACTATTCATTTTTAGTATGGAAATGATACTTCTCTTTTCACTAACTTAATTTGGATTCTACACAACTTCTGTCTAGGAACTAAATCTTTCAAAAATCCTTAATTTTATCTAGATAAATTTTAGAAACATATAAAACATTGGAACCCTAATGCCTTAGGAAAAGAAGAGGAGATTGAGAGCATCTATTCTACTTCCTCTATGTAGAAGAATGAATAAGAATAGTGGAAGGGATTGTCCAATAGCCATCTTATTTGTGTTAGTCTGGGAGCAGAACCAGCCACTAGATGTCCAGTGTATTAATTCCTCAACTCTGATGGAAACAGCTTAGAAAGAATGACCCGAGGGCCTAATTATGTTCTGAGTGAAAGCACATTTACAGCCACTGATTTCTCTCATGATTTAAATCTACCATTTGCTCAAATATTTGAGAACCTGGTATGCTGATCAACATTTGTTTGGGAGTCACATACACTAACAACTAGGCCAAATTTGGACTTTATTTCTGGTCGGTAAGTCCTATTGCACCAAGGGCTTAATTCTGGTGTGTGAAACTGTATGTCACACAAAACCGAAAATCAATTGAGAAAGGGAGACTTAAAATGATTACAGGGGAACTATATAAACACAGCCATATGCTTAAAACATAAATTCCAAGCTTAGTTATACATAATACAAAACAAAGGTTAGGGTCGCTGTGAATTTACAGCTAGTCAACAAGATAATATGTGGCATTCTTTTAAAAACTTGGGGCTTTAAGAAGATGTAAGATTTTGTCTTTTATGAAAACCAAAGCTAGGAGCTAGAAGTTTATTTTGCCTCTTTTAAAAGAATAAACACATGATATTTGCAGTATTTTTCTTAAAATTAATGTTATAAGTCAAGAGTATAAAAACTAGGAAATTTCTACTCGACTTTATTTTTTATATAATAATTTTATTTAATTTTTTACACATGTTACTCTCAGTTCCCTCTCCCTCTCCCTCCTCCCCTGCCCCCAATGTTCCTCCCAACCCCCTATCCCACTCCATCCCCCCTCTACTCCCCAGGAAAGGTAAGGCCTTCCATGACGGATTTCAGAGTCTATCATATAATCCTGGGTAGCATCTAGGTCCTTCCCCATGTGTCCAGGCAGAGAGAGCATCCCTCCATGTGAAATGGGCTGCCAGAGCTCATTTGTATGCCAGGAATAAATACTGATCAACTCTCCAAGGTCCCATGAATTGCCAAGGCCTCTTTGCTGACACCCAGTTTCAGGGGACAGGAGTGGTGTCTGAATCAGTCCCATGTCAGTCTCCCAGTCATCAGTCTGGGGTCCATGCATTTCCCTTGTTTAGGTCAGCTGCCTCTATGGGTTTCGCCAGCCTGGTCTGGATTCCTTGGCTCATCATTCCGCTTTGCAACTGCACTTCGCCCTCGACTTTATTTTTAACTTTATTAGTTGCAAAAATTATTCATGCAAATTTACTAAAATTCAAGTATGAGCCATTATATTTTTGCTTCCTCTCCTGTAACCAGTCAATTTTTATTCCTTGAAAAATTAACTTTTAAAAATATACCAAGATTGTACACAACTCTCATTTTATGTTACTATTCCATTCACCCCCTGATACTTGCTAGTCTTTTTCATTTTAATTTATTAAGTTTTTCATTCAGCTTATACTTAACCCTGTCTTCAAATTAACTGATTTTCTGGAAGACAAAACAAAAATAAAGATAGTAGAGGAATTCAAATTGATTTTCAAACAGAAAATTGTCTCACATTTTCATAAGCTAGAATCTACACATTGTAATTTATGCTGCAAAGAAGTGGACCACATTATACTAGTAATGCATTTAATTGGTAGTAACAATGTTCAGTAAGTCAAGATCATTTTCCTAAGTGGGAGTATGATACCTCTGCCAAGTGAGAGGCATAAGCTTTTCAGGAGGGAATTATTGTCCTGCAAACCTAGCTGAGTCCACATGGCTTACTACTGCCAATTTCTGAACCAGTATAATTCCAACTAAACTATAAATCCTCATCCCTATACCCACAGATAAGCATAATCTGTCTCTTCATCAAAGAACCTTCTTTTTGCAGCAGAAGGGCACATATGGCTAAAATTTGGGGAACAAGTGACCACACATCCCCTCTTGACACATCCGTACCATAACTCCTGCTTTAAGGCTCAGGAATACTGGGGAAGATGCTTCAGAAGGATTATTAGAACCTGGGGACCAAGAAGCACGTGTTATGGCATTCTTCCTACTAGCTATGATGAGAAAGCTACATTCACAATATGGTGGCAATGTGGCTGACTAAACAGGATCTGATGCATTGCAACACCAGTTATCATGTTACTCATAGTCACATCTCTAGATGAAAATATATAAACATTTATCAACTGCTGAGAGAGGGAGAATTAGTGTTTCCCAGGGAAAATCCTCTCATTCACTGCCCATTAACAAGTGGTCAGTCTTGAAATCATATATGTAAAAGGAACACTAAATAGATTTATTAGGATATAGAAAATGTTTCATATATGCATATACCTGTAACAATACCAGTGCAATTAAAGAAAAGAAGACATAAATTTGTGAGGGAGCAGTGGGATGCATGGGAGGCATTCGTGGGAGAAGAGAGGCGAATATGATAGAATGACATTTTAATTAAAATGTTAGGAAATTTAAAAAACCCAACAAAAGTGAAAAGAGCTATATATTAATTTTAAAATTTATCTACCTTAAATTATTTATTTATGAACATTTCACTGTCCCCAAATTCAGTGGTTAGAGCTGCTAATAACACTAGTGACTCACAGTATGTACAGTTCTCAGTCAGTGAGGTTAAGCTCTTCTCCTTATGGCATCAGCTGAACTCAGTCACATTGTGATGGGCCAGTCAGTATATTGCTTGTGGATGGGTCACTTACGTAACTGGCTTCAAGTGTGGCCTGTAGCCAGGGTATGTCAACTCCATCTATATTATACCTCCAGTAGGCTCTCTTCAGATGCTTTTATACAATATTTGATTTCTTAGAAGACACGAAAAGAAATCAAGCATGCTCTTGAGTCCTGGACTTGAAAGACAAATCATGTTGCTTTTCCATGTTAGTCATAACAAATTTCAATATAACAGGAGAGTAAATAAAATCTGTTTTCACAGGAGATAACCAAAATCACAATGAAAATGTATACAATAAAGGTAAGTAGAAAAGTTGTGTATTTGTGTATATGTGAAATATTCAAATATGAAATGCTTTCTTAATCTTTCTCTTTCACGTTGTTATTGATCTTCAATGACAAAAGAATTATGGTGAATATGGGTCACTACTTTTGTGTATATTTTGCTTGAAGTTGTGGTGAACCTGTACTGCTCCAAGTAATTCCATACTCTTTCTTCAAGATGTAAATGGTGTTGTCTATGGAGCTGTAAACCTGTCTGGTTTTAATATCAATTAAAAAATATTAGTGTTAAGCCTTTCTATGACTAAATTTAACAATTTGTAACCTTATATAATCAACTGATTTTTAGAATTATCTCATGTTGCATTTTCAGTAGAATTATTTTCCCTGCATATGTTAAGTGTGATACATGGCAATGATGGGCATTATGTAAAATCAGTTAAAATACAAAATCTTGTAGACATGCTGAAATCAGAGTTCAGGCTTCCTTGTGAATGTTAGAGGTACAGAAGAACCTTCCTCTACATGGTATGTTCATTTCCTTTCTTCATGTACTGACTCAATGTTATGCCCCAGATATGAATATGGAACAATGAAATAATATGTATCCATAGGTACTTCAGTTTTACATATCAAATGTTTCTCAGGCAAAGATTTCATGACTGATCTGTTGGGAGAGATACTTCAGAACTAATATAAAGAAGAAGGAAACTTGCCCAGCTTCAGGCATAGAGGAGAATTTCTTTAAGACTTCATATTTGATGTGGGTGTTTTTGATTATTCTGTCACTTAAAACCACAAGGATAAAACAATTCTTGCAATAAAACCAAATAACAAAAAAATCCTTCAGAAATAGATCTCTATTTTCTCTTCTCATTTCAATACTGCTTTAACTTTCAGAAATTTATAGTATTGCTCAATGAGTAGCTATACTGTTTAAAACACCAGTTAGGTTAATTCAATACTTACTGACATCAAGATACATTTCAGTCTTGTATGGCTATCTGATATAGGCAGTCCTGTCCCAGGGGCTGTTTCCTTCCTATCCTTCCACTCCTTCTGTCTTCCTGGTAGAGCCAGTTCTCCACAATGGACACTTGCCCTAGGATGGGTAGAAAGAGGGAGAAATGGGGATCAATTTCCTTTGAAGAACAGTAGTTACACACAGCATGTGGCACGTATACCATTTGTCAATATCATTCACTATTTCTTCAGCGGTTAGAAATATAATATTTATGTGGGTAGCAGCCAAGACTATAAATAAGTAAGAAAGCAATAACCAAAATAGACACAACTGAGGACTGGGATAGTTAACACTCTCAAGTTCATTATTCAAATTTTACTGTGAACATGTGGATAGTTGTTTCCACAGGACATATTTGACATTCAACACCAAATGTCCACCAAACACAGTAATTGTATAGCTAAACACACCTTGAGAAAATCATTGTTGATATGTTCCAATATTTTGCGACAATTATGATCACTACAGTATTATTGTGAGACAAACAAAATCCTGTCTACCAACAGTCTATGAGTTTTAAAATTCTAGGATACTAACTCATTGGGAAAGGAATATTGAAATTTATGCCCCCTCTCCATACAGTTATGGCACATGGCACAGCCTGCCTGAGAACTCTCTAATCATCTGCTCCAACTTTCAAAGGGCTGAAGTTACAGGTGTACATCCTGCCAAGATTCTTTAAGAAGAAACAAAAATCACTTTAACAAGTTCTATGCATGGGATATGTGTGCATATGAGTACAGTTCCAAAGGAGGCAAGATGAGAAAATAAGATGTACTACAGTGTGAGTTATACGAAGCTGTGAGCCAATGAATGTGGGTGCTGGAGATCAAACTTGGGTCCTTTACAAGAGCAACAAATACTGTCAACCACCAAACCTTCTCTCCAACCCACCTGAAATTCACTTTTAAAATCCATTCTTCTTGTGACAAAATATAAGTACATCCAAAGGTGATTTTGCAGAACAGGTTTCTTGTACCTTATCACTATCGCTTTACAAAACAACCATTTATCTTGGTTTTACCTAAAACACAGTCCAGCATTAATAACTAAGGATTCAACCTGCCATTCCTCTCAATCTTTCTGGGCAGGCCTGTGCTAGCCAAAAGTGTATGTGTTGGATGTTACAAAGTGCTTAGACTAAGTGACTGTCAGAATGAGATCCATCACCTGGGAATGCAAGAATTCGGCAAAATACATTTTGTTTGTTTGTTCGTTGTTTTGTTTCTGTTTTTTGTTTGTTTTTTTGAAGTACCTTAATTTTCTTGCCATGTGATCCCATTATTGACTGCAAACTTTGGGGAAGACCACAAAACATTAATATACAATACATGAATGAATATACAGTAATTTATAATATATTATTAAGTTATAAATATATATTAGCAAAAATCTTACCAGAAATGATGTTCACTAACTCACTCCTTTTATACACAACAGTGTGTACTGAAATGAAACACTTTCAGATCAGTTAGTATAACTATTATGTTTTCTGTTTTACGTTTTAGATTTGTGGTTATAAGTAACTCCTGTTCCCACATTATTTTGTTAGTCTAAATCCTTGTCCTGCATACTTAGGGGCTGCATAAATTTTCCAGAAAGCTACTTGGGCACCAGTGATATTTCCTATGACTATAAGTTCTTGCAATAAAATGTCATTTTGTTATCAATACATCTAATAAATGCTTTTAATTCAGTTAGTATACTATATGATCATTCTAATAGATGAAGAAAAGTCATTTAACAGGAGTGCCAATAATTTGCTTTAAAATGCATAGAAGATAATGATAAAATACTGGTTAAATCAGTAGCATTGAACAATGACATGGATGCCATTAATGCCACTAAAGTGTGCATTTGAAGCTCAAGTTAATAAAAACAAAAAGGGATGTTTAAACATGGGATGATACAAATATGTCATATACTTAGTTATATATTCCCTTTTTGAATAAGAAGAAAAGCTCATATATTGTTAACAGCTGTGTTCTACTCTGTATTGTTGCTGTAAGTCTATTTCACTGAAGTCCTTTATTTTCTCTACCAGCTATCAAGAACTTTGTATGATTCTGTTTACACGTCACAAAGTTCCAAGAGCTCAGAAATAGCAGTTTTGTTTTATAATGAGGAGAGTAAAGATCAGACACTTGAATTTGCTCACCTAAATTGTCACAGCTGCTACATAGCCATACCATAGCTGGATCCTGGTTCATCCAACTCTGAAACTGGTGATAACAGGGCTTTTGAACTAGTCCATTTTACAGTTATAGTCATTACATTTCACTGGCCTAAGGACAAAAGGAAATGTTTTTAGAATCAAAATAAACCATCATCTATCTCCAAGTATATACCCACATTCACTTTCAGGAATCTTAAAACAGAGATTTTAAAAATAGGTCTTTGTATTATCATTAAAAATTTTGAGGGATTATTTTGCATTATCCTGTGATCTGGAATTCCAATGACAAATATCCATGTGAAAAATACATAGAGAGATATTACAGAGGAGGAACAGTGACCAGGAGAAGAGGGTTTGATGTGCTGTACCCACAGATCAAGGACCATCAAGCCATTAGGACCTAGGAAGATCAAGGAACAGCAACTCCCCAAGAAGCCCTTGGAGGAAGTGCACATCCAAACTGAGAAAACCGTTTCTGTCTCTTTAAGAGAAAAAGAAAGACATGAACCACCTAGAATAATAAACAAGTAAAAATGAAAAATATAGACATGATCAATAGGTACAGTTAAAGACAGGAATATATTTGGGCAATGGAATCCCTAATAATCCAAGAATGGGCATCTTTACTCCCACTGCAAATTCAGGAAAGAAAAACTCAAACTGTCCTCATTTGTGATCTGTGAGGAAGAAATGTCATGAAAACAAAATCAATCATTTTTTGCTATCATGATGGGAATCTATGTAGACAGTTTATGGATGTGTTTACTCCAATAGAATACCTATGAAACTGAAAATCCAAGCTAACAATCATGCTTTTCCTCTTTGTTCTACTTTCTTTCTTTTCTTAGAGTAGGTTTCCCTTCTGGTTCATGGCACTCTTCACTCTGACATCTGATTCACCTAACTGCAGAAATATCAAAGTTCTATCTAGAGGTGATTTATTTCAAGGATCATTGTGGTTGACATTATTCTGCTAAATTATTGTATTTCTTAGACATATTAGGAAGTAATGGTTTAATTTACTATGTTATATCAGTAAATATAAGTACATTAAATCAACAGCTTGACATCCTAAAGACAATTTATCTTTAAAATATGATGCTTTGACTTTATATATATTATATATATATATTCATTTAGATTAACTTATAGCATAGTATATATCTTCAGCAGATAAATGTCCAGCAAAAAGGAATAAGTAAACCCTAGAGATGGGAGGTTAAGACCATTTAGTTCAATATGCCAAAACAATGCTTACTTACCTATCTATTTACAGTCGCATTACCCTGAAGTTGGGGATTTATTGAAGCTTCATTCTTTCTATGACTTGGTCTGTTATCTGGATAACTCATTTGATGTGTGTCCCTAGACTTTTGCTCTAATATGATTGGACTAGATTGGCCAATCTCTCCAAGTAATTTTCATTTCTGAAATTCCACAGGTGTAAGAATAAAAAGAGATATCTGCTAGTCACTTACTTCAAGGAATTATGATGCCAAATGCTTTACTTGTATACCCTGTGTCTCTGACAAATAAATTTCTATCTTCATTTTATAGACAGGGGAGCAATTATTTAGTGATATTAAATAACCAATCAAGCAAACAGCTACTGAACTGGGAGGGCAGGATTGGAACTATCATCATTTGAGTATAAACCAGTAAGATTAGCTACTTTGCTATTTTATAAAAACTCTGCCTTAATATTTTTGATTTAGCAAACACTAAAATCTGATTATTCAATCATAGCCTTCTGGTTAAGACTGTACACCAAAAAGTGATCACCACAATAGTGCCGCAGCAATAGATAGATGTCATTAAACTTGCCATTGATCACAGATTTCCTTTCACTTCTCAGTGAAAATGCCTTGGTGGTACATATGCATCCTCTGATATAATATTTAGTGTATTGACTTATAGTGCTTGGTTTTGCTTTTCTGTATCTCCCATGGTTATACTTTACAGAACAAGGATGTATGATTGTTTTATTACCTTAATTTATATTATTTAGAGTAAGTTCTTCTATGTACATTATGATCATTAAATGTTTACTGACTGAAAGAATAATCAAAAGGTAGATATAAATGCTATTTTATATCTACACATGATCAGTAGACCTGCACACAAGCATACTTCTTGCAATATTTAAATTATTCTCTTTTCAATAATTTTCAATGAATCGTTTCTTATTAATAAGAGTGTAGTCAATATTTAAAAGCATAGAATCCATCCAGATATCTAAGCTGCTTCATTGGCATAATTAGAATAGTCAAGATTGTCTGGACTGATCATGCCTGCAAGACTTCCTGCAAGACCTCAGTAAGAAATCCACATGGCCTTTTCTAGTTATTTATTCTTCATGTTACACTTGTACTTTCCCAAAAGTTAAAGTAAATGGCTTCACCCATTTAGAAATAGCCTTTTCAGGCAGTTTACTCTAATCATATAATAAGCATTTAGTGTGTTTTTGTTGATTGACTCTAAATTGGAGTCAACGCATTTCAAATTATCTCTCTGCCTGGGGAGCTACATCTGAGATTCAAAACTATACATCCTCCAGTTTGCCTGTTTAATCACAGCGTTGCTAGTAATTCCTATTATCTCATTAAATACACTTGAGCAAAAGCAAATGCACCTTTTGTTTAGGAAGGATAAGCATGTTGCTTGGTGGGATACAGGAAATAAAGCCTCTAGCAGTGCTGCTGGTTTAACTTGGAAGCTAACGACAACCAATGAAAAAGGACCCAACAATGAGCAAGTCACCATTTTCACAGTTGGTCCATTCCTTCCTGGAGACTGAAATCTACAGTTTTGCTAGACACCCCAAATGTTGTAAGTGAAATGTCTCTCATTAGCACAGAGGAATACATTCAGGGGAGACTCGAAATGGCTACATGCTAAGAGACCAAAGTGGTACATGCCGAGCTGTGGTCTTCATAATGTCTGTGCTTGGAGAGCCCCTGACCAGAAATATCCCAATTTGATCTAGCATCTCTCTCTATGTTTCATAACCCTTCTCTAATTCAGCTGTAAAACAGGCCATGCCAGGTAATTAAGACTGCAACCATTAGCACCATAAGTGAGAGAAAGTGAATTATTAGAAAGGACCACAGTGAACTCACTTTCTCCAACACATTTTCCTTCTCACATAGGTCCCACTTTCCCCTTTGACACCCATTGAGCTGCAGAACTACTATTATCTCTGTTAGCATTCTCTATTATAACTTATCTTGACTCATGCATGGCTGGCAACTGAGTAGCTAATAGACTTTCAAGACAAAATAGGTAACATTGATTTGTGACTTCTGTGCTTGGCCCCATTCAAAAGGATTATCATTCACAAAGTAACTCTAACCAATATTACAGACAAGTATATATAGGCATAACCCTAAGAATTTTTATCATGGAACAGGTGGAATTATCTCAGTTTCTACCTAGGATATTAAAGGCAGGGCAAAATAGACTAGTTGCCTTTGGTTAAAGAAAACATGAACAGGAGAACTCATATCTGAGTTTAGAACAAGTGCCTAGGCTGGCATGTGTCACAGATTGTTACTCAGTGAGTGTTTGCAACTAAGGACTCAGAACAAAAGCAGGTTCATAGAGACACACTTAAACCAAATGGAAATTCTATGTATACAGCCAACAGCAATTAAAATGTTTTCTTGGCATTCAAATGTTGAGGACACCAGGACCCACATTTACTGTCTGCTTCCTTGTTTAGACTTAGTATGAGGCAGGAATTGCATACAGTGAATATTAAATGAAAATTCTCAGCTTCTTTGTGTGTATGTATTTTGAGAAAGAAACTAAGAAAGAGGTGAAAGGACAAAATGCTTTCATACAAGTTTTCCTGAGGGCTTATAGAAAGGTCACTTTCACTTGGAAATAGAACAAGCAACCGGAAACAATAACTCACGTTGCCATTAGGAAAACCCATATAAGAAAAATGCATTTAGCAACAGAGTCTTGCCCAAGGCTGTCTTTTGAACATCTAGTGATGGCTGTTGGAATACAATTAGGCTAGTAGAATATGCCTTGTTTTTTGGAGTATTAGAAGGGAAGACAAGGGCTGAATGTGACTCTTAGTCACTTGTAGACTCAGATTTTCACTCGGCATAATTTTTAGTCTGTCAACTCATTAGGGGGCTCAGAGCGTTTCCAGTAAATAACACTTTTTCCCCCACTGAGTCACCAAAGTCTTTTTTAAAGGGAATGCATTCAGGATTTCCCTTGGGAATCTAAGTTCACAAGTTAGCCCAGATGGCTTAGACTGGCAAGAATGCAAAACATACGATCACTTTAGCTCTCTAAGTCTGGGTGCTCTCAATAGTTGAACTATAGGGGCAAAGCCAGACTTGTCTCTTTCAAAAACCTTATTGACACATCAGGAACAGCACCTAGGTTTTGGTGTGAATTCCCACAGTGCTTCTTGTCAATGCAAGTTCCATACTATCACACTAATCCAATTCCATTCATACAGACAAAAGCCACTACAGTCAATAAAGCATGATAGTGATCTTTAGTTGTGATTCAGGCCCCAGTAACTAACTTTAAAGTGGATAGATTCTCTCAGGGATTCCTAAAGTCCCTTGTTAAAAATGATGAATTTTAGCAATAATAACGTAAACTGAAAATTACAGCCTCACCAGTAAAGATAGTGTGAGTCATTTGCCTGTCTATTAACCACAATTTAAAAGCCCAGAAGCAGTTCTATCCAAAGCATTCAGATCCCAGAAGACCATTTTTAAGTCCATTATCTATAATATATAAATAAAGGAGATATCATACATCTGTATATATACCATATACTATATGTAATATGTAATATAAAAGAGAAAATGTGCACAGACGTATACTAAACAAGAGTTGGAAAGTGAAGTAAAGCATCTTTTTAAATACTATTAGGTAATTTTAAATGTTCATCTATTCTCATGAGATAATTCCTAAAGTCGCTTTTGACAGGCCATAAAAGAAAAATACATTATATGCTAAGAGGTGGATGATTTGGTAGGAAGACAACATAGAGTAATATTTAAATATTCTTTGAAAAGTGCATACATTAGTACTACATTTATACCACTCACACCCTTTCTTCCATCCCCCATCTCCTCCCATGCCCCCTTTCAAGAAACAAATTTGGCTTTTGCATACACCATACATATGTAGATGTAACCATATCCCTAACAATATAAGAAATATTCATATCCATTATGGTCTTCATTTATACTACTACTACTATCATTTATATAACTTCCACTACCATTCTATATTTTTTTCTCCCCATCTAGCACATTAACACTAACTGGTTATGCTTCCTTGTCTGTCAAGGTGACTTTACTCCTTTAGTGTTTGGACCATTTAGCAGTCATGCCTGAATTTATGTGTTTGGTTTCTCATTAACTTTAATCACAAAATATATTATCTCTCATAAACATATTATCTCACTAGACCTACACTTCCTTGCTGTCACTGTGTTGTAGCAGCCCAAGATCTCCTTGGTAATTAGGATCAATCACAGGAACAATCAATGTGACTCCATTTGCTGTCTATTGATTTGGAAACTTGGAGGCTTCTTGAGCACAGTGTCAGGGACTGGATCTACTGTTATGACATCCTGGTGAGGTAGAACATCATTGCGATAGGAACATTTGGCCAAGGAAGTGATTCACTTCATGGAAGCTGGGAAACAAAGAATCAAAATAGTGATAGGCATACAATATACCTGCAACTAACCCAAATAAGCTCTATTTCCTACTACCAGCATATCAATAACACCATCAAATTGTGAGTCCAGCAAGAACATTATTCATTAGTTAGGTCGAAACTATCATAATCTCATTTCTCAAAAATTTTATCACCCATTAATGTCTTTTCACTTTAATCCTGACTATTAAAAAACATGAACCCTGATTTAGATAATAAACAACCTCCAGCTGTGAAAGATACTGTCACATGCTCTTAAGACTATGTCCCCAAGGCTACTACCTCATTAGGTCCAGGAAACATCTTCAGAATGATAGGGAATGAGGTAAGGTCGAAGAGTTCCATGATCACCTCCCCAATGAGCTATGCCCAGTGTCTTCCTCATCATTCTCCATCTTATTTTCTGAGACGGTGTCTTCACTTTGCTTCTGGTTTTGATAAAATACTCTGACAAAAGCAAACTTGGGACAAAGAGTTACTTTTAGGTCTAAATTTATAGTTACATAGAGTCCATCACAAATAATAAAGTCACAGTGGGGTTACAGATGTCCACTGTTGTACCCAACTGTTTATACAGGTGCTGGTGATTTGAACTCAGGATGTCCTGCACACCCAGAAAACACTTTGACTGAACCTTCTCCCAGCACCTTCACATGCCAAGGATTCTAGGAGTCAAGCTCAGGTAATTAAGCTAGGTAAGAAACACATTTATCCATAGAGTCATCTAAGCACTCCTCAATTTTCCTTAGTAAAGTAAAATTAACAAAAAAAGCTGTAAGGACAAGGACTTGAACAATTGAATATTTTCTTCAGGTAAACAAGTAATCATTTTTCAGAGAAAATCTAGTTAATGTAAGAATTCAGTGTGGCAATCAATCAACAAAAATAAACACAAAGAATATAATCAAATATAATATTTGTTTCTTTTGAAACAGTGCCCTCTTTATTAAATGTTCAAATCAGGATGATAATTTGATAAAGTGGCTATGCATAACCAAGATAAGTAAACTTAATCTTGAAGTAATGCTGGCAGAATAGAATACATTTTTGTAAGAATATTGTTCTGTTAGAAATTAAGAAATATTAGCTATTGTTTTGACTGATGATAAGCATTTCAGACTCTATTTCTGGCATTGTGTTAAGTATCTTACATTAGGATCAGCTTATTCTTTGCCTAAAACAACATTAGATACTATGTTTTATTATTCAAATTTATTATTTGAAACCTATGAAGCTTCAAAAGTTCAGGCATCAGGGTCACGGTCAGAAAACTGACAAAGGGAAAGAAGAGTTTTCAAAATTTTAAGGCTGATTGTATCCTTCCAGAAACATATTACAATATTATTCATTTAGTGAGAGCATGCTTTTAAACTATATCTTGCTTGGTTAAAATTTGAAAGTACCATGACCTTCCCTAGAAAAACAGAAATCCATCTAAGCAGCATGTATAATTATTTAGATAAAGAGATTTGCCTTTAAGTAATTTATAGTTTTAAAACTGTAATGTTTCTTCTCAAGTAAGTTACTGAATTCCATCCAAATTATATGACCTGCTTTATCTGGTTTTGCATTGTAAGCCTGTGACATGTGTGGTCTCACAGAACCCAGTACTAAAAGTACTTCATTCAGGGGTAATACTTAGTTATTTTGTCTTAAAATTGTTAATACTATTTCAACAAGTCCTACTTGTTGTACACCATAAATTATACACCTATTACATCTCGTCAACACCTGAATTATCTTATTATAAACACCCTCCTGCTTTATACTTTGCTTTCACCATTAGAGTGTTACCTCTGAAGATATTTCGTCTATGTGGTATAGAATATATCAAAGTAGATAGTGGACACAGTGAACATGAGTTTATAACTTTTATCATTTATTCTTGTTGAATAAAGTCATGCCTTTGAAAGTATGCAACTCAATCCAATGAATCAATAAGCACCCAAAGTTTCACGGCAGTTAAGAGAAGTACCAAGGAGAAATAAATATTTTCTCCAAGCTTGTCCCTTCATTTACAAACTTATTAAAGTAAATGTCACAGCATGTCTCAAGAGAATAATGCTGAATTTTTTGCATTTAATATTAGTATCTGAATTGTAATTTCTTGTTGACCAATTCCCATCTGGAATTTCATGTGCAAGTGGCTGCCATTCTGCTGACCTTTTCTTATCTTTTAGATTCACCTTGTCATTTCAATGTCTACTACCTGAATCAGGAAGGAGGAAGGAAAGCTATGAACTTATGCAACAAGAAATAAATCATCTCTGCTCTCACTATGAAAGGTAAATTCTGGCAGTGAAGTCTTGTATCACAGCTACCATGCCTAGATTGTCTATTATTTTAAAAAAACACCTTTTATATATTCACAATTTCACAGCTTTATAATAATTCTCTGAAGGCAACATTTCTTTGAGAGGTGCTTGATATGATGTGTGTAAGCATCTATGCAAGAGATTGTCCTGTTGGAAATCAACTGAGCTTCTACCAGGTGGATTATTTACAACTTTCTTTTTTTGTACTTTTGCTAATAGACTTCATTTACCTTTATTTTAATTTAGTGAATGTGTGGATTCCCAAATCACTTTCGCAAGTATATAGGATATAATGATCAAATCATAGCAGTTGATTTCCTATCCTTAAATAATTTTCAAATACTTTGATCAATGTAATATTACACAAATTCTGAAATCTACGTGTTACTTGAAAGTATTCATATAACACAAAGTGGTCAGATAAAGGTAAATAATATTTCTCCACTTTCTATCACTTTGTGTTTGGAGCCTAATAATGCCTCTCTTCCAATTATTAATAAATTAAATAATAAGTGACTAAGCATGATGATAAACTCAGTTTTTTATTTCTTACTTTATCTGTTTGTGCTTCATTACAGACTATTCTATCTCCCATTAAGCCCCATAGTATCAACTCATCTATGCTTCTAGTAATCATCATTACATATTTGTAATGGCATTTTATTGATTTCATCTATTATTGAAGCCATGAGATGCTTATTTTTATGTCTGGTTTATTTAATTTAACATAAAAATCCTGTAGTTGCACCCATTTTGCTGAGACTTGTAATACATTACTATTTTAGGAATTAGCAATCCTGCATTCATAAACCATGCTTTCCTTACTCCTTTATTAATCAACATCTAGATGATTCCATATATTTCTGTGTGAGTAAATTTTTCCTTAATATGCCAGCATCATTTTCTGTGACTATAAGCCAGAAGTGGAGTTGCTGATCACATTCTAGATTTAAAACTAGTCTATTAATGAAACTCCATATTGCTGATAAGTTTCCAATAACAAAGCTATCGGGAACAAGAACAACAAACAGTGAAATTAGAGGCATTACACATCTGAGCTAAAACTAAATTTTAAGAAGGTGGAGTAAAGCAATGTGGCATAACAGCTGGCACACAGACAAATGTAATGGAGTGCCTAGACTCAACCCCAAGTTATGGACAAGTGATTCACAAGAAGGACAACACGAACATACACCCAAGAAAGGAGGTCCCAATTACCATGTGATGCTGGGAAAACTATATCCATATGCACACCAAAAGACCCCAGAATCCTGTTTTCATTATTTCTTAAAATATTTTTATCCATCTTTGGTCTCTTTTTACAATTCTCATTGTGTGTATGAATGCACTTTTGGTTACAACCATAGGTTTTCTGAAGCTCTGTTCATTACTCATTTTTAATTCTTTCATTTTTAAATCTTTTTTAAATTTTAAAGTTTCTTTCATTGCTCAAGGTGCATATTTTGGCTTCAAAATCACTATTTTTTCTGCCTGCTGAAGTCTGCTACTGAAACACTGTCTAGAATTCTTCATTTCATCAACACCAGGACTTCTTTTTTGTTACTTCCTGTAATTTACATATTTTGTCAGAACTCTCTATTAGACGAACTATCATTCTCATACTTTCCTTTGGTCCTTTAAACATGAATTCTTTTGTTTTCTGGACCAGACTTAAAATCTTTGGGAAATACCAAGTTATGTACTATATCTGTGTGACTTCACATAAGAAAATAATAATTTGGAGAATAATGTCTATTACTGTGGCAGGAAGAGCTATAGAAGTGAATAACTGAATTGAGACATCAAATGCCTTCTGCAAAGAAGTAGCTGTCAGGTTGTACCTGGTACACTGGATTGCTCACAGCAGTAGCTGCTAGGGATTAGTGACTCCTAAGCACAGGTGCTGTAAGAATGAGGAGTTAGAGAAAGTCTGGCTGGGCCATGGAGACATACCCACGGACCATGAGCAGACAGAGAAGCAGCACTACTGGCAGTGGAAACTGCAGCTGAGTGCATCTTGGGATCTTGGGAGCCTGAAACTAAGATTGAGTCTAAGATAACCCAAGAGGGATTAGTCTGAGAAGGAATCACCCATCATTGACTCAAAAAATAGGCAAGCAATGTGTGTCTCCCCTTTCCAAAGATGGAGGAGAGGAAAAAATGGGAGATCATTTAATTATATTATAAATTCAATAATAAAATGAATATTATTTTAAAAGTATGCAAATCATGATTCAGATGTAGTGAGAGTGATTGTTCTTTGACAGCGGACATTACACACACACACACACACACACACACGGAACTGAAATCTAAAGACAAATCACAATGACAAAGATCAGAACAAGCATGAGTAGGGTTTGCACACCCATTTAGATCCTTGGGTGCAGAAATCCTTGTAGGTAAAGTATGTTCCCCCAGCACATCAGAGACAACAATGTAGGCAGGAAGTTTCAGATGAGGAATTTCCTGAAGAATGAACATGGAGTACAGATTTTCAAAGTATGCCCTGATGATTCTCTTGATTTCCTCAGAGTCCGTTGTTATGTCCCCTTTCTCATCCCTGATTTTGTTAATTAGCATGTTCTCTCTCTGTCTTTTGGTTAGTTTGGACAGAGGTTTGTCTATTTTGTTGATTTTCTCAAAGAACCAACTCTTTGTTTCATTGATTCTTCTCAATGTTTTCCTGGTTTCTACTTGATTGATTTCAGCCCTCAATTTGATTATTTCCTGGCGTCTGCTCCTCCTGGGGGAGTTTGCTTCTTTTTGTTCTAGAACATTCAGCTGTGCTATTAATTCTCTAGTATGACTGTTCTCCAGTTTTTTCATGTGGGCACTTAGTGCTATAAACTTTCCTCTCAGCACTGCTTTCAAAGTGTCCCATAAGTTTGTGTATGTTGTGTCTTCATTCTCATTGAAATCGAGGAAGTCTTTAATTTCTTTTTTTATTTGTTCCTTTACCCAGGGATGGTGCAATTGTGCATTGTTCAATCTCCATGAGTTTGTATTTTTTTTTAATCATTTTTTATTTTAATTTTAAATAGCTTGTTTCACATGTCAATCCCAGTTCCCTCTCCCTCCCCTCCTCCCGCACTCCCCTTCCACCATCCCTCCCACCCTATTGCCAAATCCTTCCACATAGGGGATGTCTAGAGTCTATCATTTCACTCTTGGTAGGGTCAAGGCACTCCCCTAAGAGTCCAGGCTGAGAGAGCATCTCTCTTTGTGCCATAGGCACATGAAGACAGATTGTATACCAGGGATAGACACTGATCCACAGCTCAGAGCCCCATAGGTTGCCCAGGCCTTCTCACTGACACTCACATTTGGGGGGTCCAGATCAGTCCCATTCTGGCCTCCCCACTGTCGGTCTGGGGTCCAAGAGCACTCCCCTGTTCAGATCAGCCGTCTCTGCTGGTTTTGCCAGCCCATTCCTTGCCAATTTGCTCATCACTCCTCTCTCTCTGTCACTGGGTTCCTTGGGTTCAGTTCAGTGCTTAGTTGTGTGTTTGCCTCTGCTTCCATCAGTCCCAGGATGAAGGCTCCCGGATAGTTATAGACATCAAGTTCATTATCAGGAATGGGCATTCGAGGTGGTCCTTCCACTATTGCTTAGCTTGCCAATTGATGTTATACCTTTAGATCACTCGAGGTCACTCTGGTGCCTGATCTGTCTTCGATCCTATGATTCCCTCTTCCCCCTATTTTACCCCCACCCCCTCAACTTCCTGTTCCCCCATGACCAACTCCCTTCCTCTTTACCCCCTCTACTCTTCCCAGGTCCCACTACCCCCCTCGCCCTGTTCCCCATCCATTCAGAGGATCTTGTCTCCATCCTCTTCTCTTGGGTACTATGCATATATGCATATCTTTTAGGTTCTTTCCTGTTTCCCAGACTCTCTATCTGTGGAAGTGCAGACTGGCACTATCCTGATCCATATTTAAAATCCATATATGAGTGAGTACATACCATGTTTGTCTTTTTGCGACTGGGTTACCTCACTCAGGATGGTTTCTTCCAGTGCTATCCATTTCCCTGCGAATTTCAAGATTCCATTGTTTTTTTCTGCTGAGTAATACTCCATTGTGTAAATGTACCACATTTTCTCTATCCACTCTTCAGTTGAGGGGCATCTAGGTTGCTTCCAGGTTCTGGCTATTACAAACAATGCTGCTATGAACATAGTGGAGCAGATGCCCTTGTTGTATGAACCTGCCTCATTTGGATAAATGCCTAAGAGTGGAATTGCTGGGTCTAGTGGTAGATTAATTCCCATTTTCCTGAGGAATCTCCATACTGATTTCCAAAGAGGCTGTATGAGTCGGCATTCCCACCAGCAATGGAGGAGTGATCCTCTCTCTCCACATCCTCTCCAGCATAAATTGTCTTCGGTGTTTTTGATTCTAGCCATTCTGACAGGAGTAAGATGGTATCTCAGAGTTGTTTTGATTTGCATTTCCCTGATGGCTAAGGATGTTGAGCACTTTCTTAAGTGTCTCTTGGCCATTTTAGCCTCCTCTACTGAGAATTCTCTATTTAGCTCTGTACCCCACCTTTCAAGTGGATCCTTTGGTGTTTTGGAGACTTGTTTCTTGAGTTCTTTGTAAATTTTGGAGATTAGCCCTCTGTCAGATGTAGGGTTAGTGAATATCTTTTCCCATTCTGTGGCCTGCCTTTTTGTCTTTTTGATTGTGTCCTTTGCCTTACAAAAGCTTTTTAGTTTCAGAAGGTCCCATTTGTTAATTGTTGATCTCAGTGCCTGTGCCACTGGTGTTATGTTTAGGAAGTGGTCTCCTGTACCAACTCGTTGAAGAGTATCTCCCACTTTCTCTTCTAAAAGTTTCAGTGTGGCTGGATGTATGTTGAGATCTTTGATCCATTTGGACTTAAGTTTTGTACAAGGCGATAAACATGGATCTATCTGCAGTCTTCTGCATACCATTACCCAGTTATGCCAGCACCATTTGTTGAAGATGCTTTCTTTTTTCCACTGTACAGTTTTAGCTTCTTTGTCAAAAATCAGGTGTTCATAGGTGTGTGGGTTAAAATTAGGGCTTTCGATTCGGTTCCATTGGTCTACCTGCCTATTTTTGTGCCAATACCAAGCTGTTTTCAGGACTATAGCTCTATAATAGAGCTTGAAATCAGGTATGGTGATGCCTCCTGAAGTTCCTTTATTGTATAGGGATGTTTTGGCTATCCTGGGCCTTTTGTTTTTCCATATAAAGTTGATTAATGATCTTTCCAGGTCCTTGAAGAATTGTGATGGAATTTTGATAGGGATTGCATTGAATCTATAGACTGCTTTTGGCAAGATTGCCATTTTTATTATGTTGATCCTACCAATCCAAGAGCATGGGAGATCTTTCCATTTTCTGGTATCTTCTTTGATTTCTTTCTTCAAAGACACAAAGTTTTTGATATACAGGTCTTTCACTTCCTTGGTTAACATTATCCCCAGATATTTGATGCTGTTTTTGGCTATTGTAAAAGGTGATGTTTCTCTGATTTCTTTCTCAGTCACTTCATCATCTGTATATAATAGGGCCACTGATTTTTTTGAGTTTACCTTGTATCCTGCCACTTTGCTGAAGCTGTTTATCAGCTCTAGGAGTAACCTTGCGGAGTTTTTTGGGTCACATATGTAAACTATCATATCATCTGCAAATAATGAAAGCTTGACTTCTTCTTTTCCTATTTGTATCCCCTTTATCTCCTTTTGTTGTCTTATTGCTGTAGCTAGAACTTCAAGTACAATATTGAAGAGATATGGAGAGAGTGGACAGCCTTGTCTTGTTCCTGATTTTAGAGGAATTGCTTTGAGTTTCTCTCCATTTAGTTTGATGTTAGCTGTTGGTTTACTGTATATTGCTTTTATTATGTTCAGGTATGTTCCTGTTATCCCTGATCTCTCTAGGACCTTTATCATGAAGGGGTGCTGGATTTTGTCAAAGGCTTTTTCAGCATCTAGTGAGATGATCATGTGGTTTTTCTTTCGCAGATTGTTAATATGGTGGATTACATTGATAGATTTTCTAATGTTGAACCATCCCTGCATTCCTGGAATGAAGCCTACTTGATCATGGTGGATGATTTTTCTGATGTGTTCTTGAATCCGGTTTGCAAGTATTTTATTGAGTATTTTTGCATCAATGTTCATGAGGGAAATTGGTCTATAGTTCTCTTTCTTAGTTGTGTCTTTGTGTGGCTTGGGTATCAAGGTAATTGTAGCCTCGTAGAAAGAGTTTGGCAGTGAGCCTCCTGCTTCTATAGTGTGGAATACTTTGACGAGTATTGGAATGAGCTCTTCTTTGAATTTCTGGTAGAATTCTGCACTGAAGCCATCTGGGCCTGGGCTTTTTTTGTTTGGGAGACTTTTGATGACTGCTTCTATTTCATTAGGGGTTATAGGTCTGTTTAGATTATTTATCTGTTCTTGATTTAGTTTTGGCAAGTGATATCTATCCAGGAAATTCATTGTCACCAATTTCACATGTTTGAATTAAGATCAGCAGCTCTTCCCACCAGCAGTGTCCTACATAGGGTGGGGTGGCAGGGAGGGGAGTTAAGGAGGTCACACAATTCCAACTAGAAAAATGAATAAAGATTTTTTTATATTTTAATTTTAGTTTTTAATTGCCATTTTCATCTTGTATTATATGCATGTATTTTTGACTATTTTGTGTCAGCTTGTACCACTCCTGAAGGCCATTTTATGACTTTCTTTGGTTGCTCAATTCTGTGTTATTTTTTTCTATGACTTCTCATAATTTCAGCCTGTAATTCTTTCCTTCTTGTTCAGTCTTCATTCCTGTTTCCCTTATCCACCCCATCCCCTCTTTTCTACTTAAGTACCAACTACATTTATTTCAGAATTAGTCCCTTAGTGTTGTTGTCTCAGAACCTCGTGGTAGACACAGTTTAAGTATAGATGGCTTTTCTATTGAAGAACCACAGAGGTGCTGATATCAGATCATCCTACCTGTTGTCAAAGTTGGCTTTCCCCTCAAATAGCACTGGAGACATAAATCCAGCTGAAGATAGTTCATCATGAAGACTTGTATAAGATGAAACGAGCAAACACAAAGAATAGGGAAAGAAAAAACTACAGAGTGACACCAGAGGCTCAAAACGAGAAGCATATGAGAAAACAAGGCATCATGACACCGTCAGGAGCTCCCAGCTCCTTAACATCAAAAGCCAATGATAATGGAAAAGACTAAATGCCACAAAAAGTTTTCAGAAGGAATCAATGCCTGAAAAAGAACCAAACAAAATGTTGGAAATGGGTCAATCAATGATAAAATGACATTGGGTTCATAAGAAAGTGGCACAATTAGATGACAACTTTGAAGCCATACTATATTTAAAAAAATGAGGATGACCAAAAGTCCAAAAACTTTGAAGTGCAAAAGCACGATCTTTGCAACATTCCCGTGGCACACATTAGATTTCAGATGCTGTTTCTGTGTGCACATGACCAGCAAACGACTGGGCTAAATCATTCAATTATGGATGAAGGAGGTGATCTTAAGTCCTCACTCTTCTTTGAGAAGCTATAGAAAGTTATTACAAGAGGAGTGGTGATATTGTAGCCATTTCTCTATGCTACTGCAGCCTTGAATATATGCAGTGGGTCACAGGGAGAGAAGACATAGAAATAGGAAAGGAACTTGGGAGGAAGGTGAGAGGAGTTGGGTCTAAGGAAGATAATGGAGGAACTTGATCTAGATGTGTGTGTGTGTTTGTGTGTGTGTGTCTGTGACAGAGTAAATAATTTGAAAAATAGACAAAGCCTATGATTACTTGGGATAGCAGAAGTATTTGTATAAAAGGAACCATAGATAAATAATTCAATGGAAAAAACAAAGGCCCGGGGTTGTATTATGGCTTAGCAGATAAATGTGTTTGCCATCAAAAGTCTGGTGAAATGAGTTTACTCCCCAGAGTCCATGTGAAGGAGATAGGAAAATTCATGAAGTTATCTTCTATCTTTCAAAGACATGTGTGGCACATGAGCCTGTGCATGTGCGTGTACCTGAACATGCACACACATGAACAAACACAACCACAAAGTAATATTAAAACATTGATTTATTTTAGTTTTTACTTATCAAGAGATTTTAGAGCTGAGCATTGGTGGTACACGCCTTAAATCCCAGCACTGGGAGGCAGGCAGATCTCTGTGAGTTCGAGGCCAGCTTGATCTACAGAGCAGGTTCCAGGACAACCTCCAAAGCAATACAGAGAAACACTGTCTTAAAAACCCAAAAAGAAAAAGAAATTATAGCAGAAAATTCAAATCTAGGGAATAAAATTGACATCCAAATGCAGGATACAATTAGGATCCTAAATAAATATGACCAGAGAGGGATTTCTCTATGCCATCTATGCCATAGTCAGGAAGTCAAAAGTACAGTGTTAAGAAACAATACTCAAAACTTCAAGGTAAAACTTCCAATCCAGAAAGCCAAATATATCAGGGAAACATCTTCTGTAAAAACAGAAAGAAGGCTTTATGAGGCAGTTGACATGGATTACAAAGGACTGGAAGTCAAAAGTACAGTGTTAAGAAACAATACTCAAAACTTCAAGGTAAAACTTCCAATCCAGAAAGCCAAATATATCAGGGAAACATCTTCTGTAAAAACAGAAAGAAGGCTTTATGAGGCAGTTGACATGGATTACAAAGGACTGTGTCTTCAAATCCTTGTAGAAAAATGGATAAATATGCTCAAATTAGTCTTCGTGCACTCCTTTCATTGTTTGTCTTATTTTTTTTATTTTGTTTTTGTTTTCCAGTTTCAGTCACAGTCAGAATGGTCAATTAGTGAAAACCTCAGTTTTCAAGACTCTTATCACAGTTCATTGACTATGCAAGATGATCTGATCAGCATAATTTGTAATTTAGTTCTGTTTGTGGAGGGGTTTTGCATAATAAGATGCCAGATATCACAGACTTATCTAAGGAAGTTGAAACAAATGTATCCCTTTATTTAGACTCCTTGGAGTATTAAAGAATACTAAAAGTATATTGTTTTAGATACGGGGCACCTGTTTAAAAAGAATTCAGAAACAAGATGCATTTTCATGTCTGGGTCTGTATAATTTATATTCAGATTTAGAAGTCTTTATGTCATTAGTAACAACTAGTATTTCTCTCAAGTTAACACTTCAATACATTATCCCATTTAACTCTCAAACAAGAAATGGCTTTATTGTTTTTAAACATCTGACCATTTTTGAATGTGAAATGCTTTGGAAGGTTTTAGATTTTTTTCACCTCTGGGAAAGCAAAGACCTCAAGTCTAAATGTCCAACACTACTTAAAGCCTAAGCCCAACTGTATGGCCTGCTGAGAATGTCATACACTGTGTTAAACCTTGGAAAATCCAATTTGGATCTCTTCCATATTAGTGTTTCACTGGAGTAACAGTTCTGTATACGTAATATTAAAATGCAGATTTCTTGCTATAGTTTCATGATTCCTTAAAAGCAATCAAACAGAAATTACATATTTATGTTAAAAATAAATGCAGTATAAATACCTTACCCTTGCCATTATAAAAGAAAACATTGAGTCCTGTGTATGGAAAAATGCTAACAAAACATGCTCTGATTAGAAATTCAAAGTAAATGCTGAAGCACACACTGCTGTTCAACATATGAAACTACTGTTGACAGATGTCTACTGATTTCGTTACTGAGAGTTGTAGTCTCAGCTACCTAGATAGAGTTTTCTTGAAGACACTTAGCTTTTCCACAAGAAAACAGATCTGAAATCAGTCAAGTGCATTCACACTTTTTTTTATTGAATATAGCTTTATTTTTCATGGTTTTCTTTCCCTCTACCTCTTCCATTTCCTCTCATCTTCTCTCCCATCCAGAAAATAAACAGGCTGATAAAAACGGAGCATCCAGAGATGGGCATGCTCATGCTCACCCAGAGAAGTTTGCTCTGGGCAGACAGGGATAAGTCAAAGACCTGTGAAGTCTGATACCATTATCGTGAGCAATAATGTAGCAGAGTATGGGAGGGAGAAAGAGGCAGAGAGAAAGAAGTACATGTTCTGTGGAGAGAGGCATATCTGATGAGGAAAAGCTGTGAAGACTGATGTGGTTATCCCACTTACTGCTCAGAACATGGTGTTGTCAGGTCCTGGGTGGGCTGACAACAAGGGCCAGGTTTGGGTCGATGGCCCTACTGCAGCCAGGGTCTATTTTGATGTCCATGGTGCCTGTTATCATCCGGGGTCATGAGGATGCCCAGGGTCTGGGTCTTCATCTGGGGCCGTGTTGGGTCCCAAGTGTCATATTGTCACCAGAGTCATACAAATGGGCATAGACTGAGCTGCCACCTAGGGCAGTAGAGAAGTCTGGGCCCAAGCTATGCCTAGGGACCATTTCTATGTCTGTGGCTTTGTGGCAGCCAGAGTCTGCATTGAAGACCCTGGCTCTGTTGCCATCTGAGGGCCATGTGACTGCCCTGGGAACTGATCCTCCACATGGTGCCAGGTTGGAGCCCCGGAACCACAACGCTTCTGGACCCATACATATTTGAGAGGGCTGAGCTACTACCCTGGACCATGGTGACATCCATCTCCAAGCTGCTGCTGCCCATGACAACGACGATATCCTGCAGCACCTGAAATCTGTTTGGGTGTCTGTTGTCAGTGTTTCCACAGGGGCCCATACAAACCATGTATATAGGGCCCTGCTGAACTGGCCCCATGCGTCAGTAGCCTGGGGTGACTTCCCCCACCAAAAAAAAAATACAAAGAAGAGCTTCCTATCCTGATGATAATGAATTGAACCTCTGAAACTGTAAGCAAGTCACCCCAATTAAATGTTTTTATTTGTAAGAGTTGCCATGGACAGAGTGTTTCTTCACAGAACTAGAAACCATAAGACAGTGTGTGTGTGTGTGTGTGTGTGTGTGTGTGTGTGTGTGTGTGTGTGTATTCATCAGTAATAATTGGGGAAGACACCAAGAATATGGCAGGCAGAAAAGGGGAATGGCATGGGGAGGTAGTTAGAAGGAAGTATGTGGGAAAATAAAAATACATAAATTGAATGAGAGAGTGACATGTTGCTTATAAATTAAAGACATTTCTAAAATTCCATAATACAAAAATTTATTTTTTTACCTTCATTACTATCAGATTTGAGGGTCTCAAGTAAATTCTTCAAGAATTATACTTTGCTGTGTTGATTTGTTGTTATCAAGGTTATTCTCCTAAGTATACTCTGATGTATATATATATATATATCATATAATTAACAGTTTCTATATTCTAACTTAGACCACCTGAGTATAAATCCAGCCTCCACAATTACTAACTATATCATCTAGAAAGATGTTTAGCCTCCCGGCTAAACTTTCTCTCTCTAAGTAAGTGCAAGGTTAACAATGGAACTCATTAGTTGTATTATTTACTCAGCTAGCTCATTAGTTTGTCATAAGGATTAATGAGTTAGCACTACAAAATTTTTAGAACGTATTTAACACAATTACAAGCACACAATGTGCATAGTGTTTCTTCTTATGCATAATATATCTTCAAACTATGGTGTCCTTTTCTTCTGTTTTTTCTCATATTGATCAGTAAAAGTTCTTTATGTTTCATATTCACTACTTGTAATGTATCTTGAAAACGTTTTCCCCAAGTTTTTGATCTAGTATTCAGTGCTGTTTATGGTAATGTTTTTCTATTACACATCTAATCCTGTTATTATGACAGATTTATCAAAAACCCATTCTAAATGATGCAACTTGATGAGTTTGGAGATAAGCACACTGAAACTTATGCCTTCAATTTTTTCTTTCATATTTATTCCATTTTAAATCTTAGATAAGCAGTTAATTTAAGATCATACTTTATTCAAATTAAATATGCATTATTAATTGTAGTTATTCTTTTTAAGATATCTAGAATTTGTTAATTTTCATCACTAAAAGTGCTGTGCTCTTTAACTAATATATTATCTTCACAGTATTGTCCCCCTCTCTTGAACACCAAAATTACATTCTCTGTTTCTAGGCACTTGATAATTTTAGATTAAATAAATGTGGAGTGTCACAAAGAACGCAGCATCCTGTACATGGGCATATTGAGTTACCCACTCGTCTTCTACCCTCCTCTCCTTCTCTCCTTCTCTCTGTCTCTGTCACTCTCTCTCTCAAACAACGGAAAAACAAAAAAAATTCTCATAAAAGTGAAAATCAAAACAAACTAGTAAAATACCTAGCCGACATAAAGCAAAATAAAAAATAAACTACAGAAAACTCTGATTGAGTTAATTTTGTGTTGGGGAACTATTTTTGCACAGGAAATGGGGCCTGCCCTGAGGTGTGGTTGATATACACAAGTTTCTCTTTTGTATATCCCCATCAAATTTGCTACTATTTGCTTTTTGATAATAGCCATTCTAACATGTATACAATGATATCTCATTGTGGGTTTTATTTGCATATCTGTGATGATTGATGATATTGAAAAGCCACTAACCCTTTGTATGTTTTCTTTGGGTAAATATATTTTAAGTGAGTGATTTGTTTTATCTGCTGTTGAGCTACTAGAGTCCCTTACATGTTTTAATATTAATCCTCTTTTGAGCACATAATTTGCCTTTTCATTCAGTCATTTCTTTTGATATGACAGAAGTGTTCAGTTTTATGCAGTCATGAATCTGTTTTTGTTTAGTTTGCCTTTGCCATCAGTTGTCTTCCAGGACTTTTTCAATCCAAGTCTCAGGTTTAAGTGTTTGTTTCATTTTGTGTTAGTATTTATATATAATGTAAGAAAAGCTTCTAATTTCATTTTTACATATGAATACATAATTTTTCCAAACACCATTTATTGAAAAGGTTATCATTTCTTCATACTTCATTTCATGGGGAGTGTTTTTACTGCTTTTTTTCCTTGCTGGATCAAAACCAAGGAACTGACTAGGTAAGCACTCTACGTCCAAGCTACATCACCAGCCCCCAATCTATATAATTTTGGTAATCAGTGGACTGAACATAGAAATTTGTTTATGAACGTTTGACAAAGGTATTTTTCTTTACTTCCATTTATTGTTACGCATTTTATAAATTCTTATGTAATTTCTTTGGTCCCAAGTCACTAAAAGGTTTGAAAAATAATTTGCAAGCTTTACTATAACCACATGTACAAATAAATAAAAAAATCACACCAAGACTACAAGAAACAATGAACTTCCATACATTTAGAATATACATTCAGTAAAGAAGCTGTGGAATGGACTTTGCCTGCCGGTAGATTTTAATTGTGTGTACCTGTATTAAAACTTATCTATTTAGTCTAACAACTAAACGGATCCACCAAGGGAACAAACATTAATTTTTATGTTGAATTCCTTAAATTATAGTACAGTGTGTATAGAAGTCAAGGTAGGAATCCAATTGAGTGTCACAGTAAAATATTTATTTGGGTAGTGTCTATACTATATCGTATCCAAACTGTCATATCCTCAACTGAAAGAATTCATTATGTTACATGCAGAAACATTGGAATGTTAATGGAAATACTTTTCATGAGAAGTCAAAAATACATATTTACGATAGCATTGAAGTTATTTCTCAGAAGTCATCATTTTAAATATATGACATATAAGCAGATTCATATAAACTTCCATGTGTTTTATTGGCAAGAGTTTCATTTAT
The DNA here is from genome assembly GCF_017639785.1 of Mesocricetus auratus. Taxonomy (NCBI): domain Eukaryota; kingdom Metazoa; phylum Chordata; class Mammalia; order Rodentia; family Cricetidae; genus Mesocricetus; species Mesocricetus auratus. The sequence goes on from NW_024429192.1 coordinate 45,051,805, forward strand.
GTGTATTACTCAAAAGTGACAGTGGTTGGGGAAATAAAACTAACTGATTATATCAAAGAAATTTCAATGAAATACTTGCATTTCCCTCTCAAAATCTTTTACAGTTTAGATGAATAGTCTATATCTTATTGCTTCAAAATATAAATGATTAATCTGTACTTGATAATATTTTTATTGCAAGGTATGAAAATCTTCTTAACTGTACTCTTTTTATATATCCATCATATATTCTTACAAATAGGGATGTTATAAAATGTATGCAAATTCATGTAAGTGATATGTAGGTGTGCTTGTGCTTGTGTGTGCAATCAAATAAGTAATACATAAAATATTATGTATTGTTTAATTATGTACATATACATAAAATGAATCAAAATGACACAATTAAAGGGAAAGTGCAATGGGACAGAAATCTTTTACTCTGCCTCTACAGTCTATCTGTGGAGCTTCAGAAAAAGTACTATAAACCATTCTTCATTTTTCCGGTTAGAAACAGAGTTTGGGCTACCTTTCTTCTCTATTTCCTTTGAATTCTATTTTGCCTAAGCCATTTAACATCTTTAAGTCATGGTTGTAACCAATAAATGAGAATCGATCTACTTTTCACTCACTTGTTTTCTCTTTTTTTCCTGAATATCCTAATTTCTGACCCCCTCTAACCATTTATTATATTCTACAGAACTAGAAGAAAAATAATCCCATCATGGGATTTATAATATATCATGAAAGGCCTATACATTTTAACATTAATAAATACAGATTTATATTAGCCTTTAATCCCTGCACATATGTGGAAAGCAGATCTCTAAGTTCTCTCTGAGTCCAAGGCCAACCTGGTCTACATAATGGGTTACAGGACAGGCATAGCAACATAAAAAGAGCCTGTCTTCAGAAAAATGTATAAATGAGAGTCAAAATTCAGAATTAGAGGCAATTCATAGTGTGAAAATCCTGACATGATGTAGAGATGTTCTTGATGAAATGACTTTGAAGGTGAGAAATAAAGGGTGAAAGAGTGGTGAAGACAAATGTGCCCAGCAAATGAAAGACCACATTAAGAATTCTGATACAGAAAAAAAATTAGTAAAGGTCTTTGCTCTGAGTAAAATCCAAGAAAAACAGAATACAGAGAATGGGTGTCGAGGCATACAATGAGCAGAAATTAGCTAAAGGCTGCACAAAGGGTATTAGTTTAACAAGAAGACAATGATGAGCTAATGAGAGACTTTATAAGGCTACAGAGTACTGTGTTTTTTAAAAATAATCATAGAAAGTGGTAGAAAATGAGGAAAGAGGGATGATAGAGTGTGGGGGAAGTTTCAGTCTCAAGACAATGTGGTTACTGAACTAGAGAGAATATGGATAAGAGGACAGAATGGGAACAATTTATAAAACTTGCAAATTATAAAAAAGGAAGGATGAGAGCAAGTGTGAGACTTGAGATTTTAACTTGAACAGTTTGACAGTAATGATATCATTTGTTTCAAGAAACCTGGAGGATATCCAGTTTAGGTCTGGGAGACAGTTTCAATGGAATTCTGCTAGTCTTAACTATATTTAAATTGAATACCAATGTTAGAAAGCCACTATATAGCTGATAATGGAGTTAAAAGGCAAGAAGTAGCTGGGTGCAGTGGTACACACCTTTAATTCCAGCGCTTAGAGGCAGATGCAGGCAGATCTCTGTGAGTTCAAGGCAAGCCTAGTCTACAAAGCAAATTCCAGGACATCCAGGGCTGTTACACAGAGAGACTTTGTCTTGAAGCAAACAAACAAACAAACAAGCAAATAACAAAGAGGCAAGAAGTATAAAATAAATGTGAAAGTTAAAGTGGCTTTTCACAGTCTGAGGCATGGTCTATGTTAGTGCTGAAGAATACATATCATAAAGAGATGGATAGGCCAGGGAAAGAAGCATGTAAGCAGGAGACAGCATTATTGATCAAAACTAGAGGCTTACCAAAACTGAGAAAGAGGAACAATTCTCACAGGGGGAGGAACTAATGGTAGAAAATTACCTATTTGGTTATCTACACATTAGATGATAAGGCAAGTGAGGATAAAACTAGTAAATCACACCAGCCTTGTAAATGAGATGATAACACCAATTTATCTGAAGATAAATTAATCACTGTAAGCTACAAGGTGGTCAGAACAAATAAAAAGTTGAAGTATTTCGCAGATATGTCAAGATTAGATGAGAAAAGTTTCCAAGTCTCCAAATCTGGCTTCTGGGAAAATGCAAAGAGTTAAGGAAAACAATGAGAGTGTTTGTAAAAGAACCTAGTTGAGATATTATAATGACTTTCAATCTCCTGCCAATGCCTTTTTCACTCTTGGAAGCCATGGAAATTTCATCTTTTCCTTTTAATTTTAATCTCTCTATAAAATCAATGTTTTAAAAACAGAAAAATTCACAAACACTATCAAATGAGTGAAACATGGATTTAGGACAAAATTTTTATCTCAAATTTGGCATTATGATTTGTTTAACTTACTCAATGCACAAATAATGAAGAGTCAGAATTTAAATATGATAGATCCCCATATGTTTTAAGTTAAAATTTTAGGCTCTTTGCTAATGTGAATAATCTAGGGAGCTGTAGTTGAGTCTTATTTCACACGTGTTTTTAACATGCAAAATGAGTTTTTATATAAAAGAATTGATGATTGAGTGTAGATGACTTCTGATATGCTTGCAAAATATTTCCTGGAAACTATGTTTTAGTTGAATTCATTTCATCTTTTTCATGTTTGCTAATAAGACATCTCTTTGGCTGGGCGTCCTCTTTGGCACATCCAAGCACAGATCACCTGCTGGGCATCTGTGGACCGTAAGTGAGCTTGTCATTCCATTCTCCTCAGCGAAATATGACATGCAAGACATGAGCTCAGCATGCTGAGTGGTGAAGCCAACAGACGGAGTGTTAAAGAGTTTATAGCTATGAAAGCATGGGGAGTTTTACCTCCCGAGGAGCTGTGTGACATGCTAAAGTAAATAATCTCATTCCCTTGGTTAATAATATTTTAGTGATTCTCCCTACCATCACAACTATGTTATGACATGGCAGATGTCAAAAGAACTATTTTTATATTCATTATATTTTGAAAATACAATACATGCAGCACAGTATATTGAGTCCAAAAGTGTTACTGATGAGACAGATTAACAGATCATAAAACCAGACAAACATCAATGTTTGCTAGCAGCAAGCCTTCAAAGTAGGTATCAAAATGCCTCCTCTAGCATCCATTCTTTCTCATATATGGTATTTGTTCACATAAATATATCACTGATCTCAGATCCATGCCAAAATCCTGTGAGATTTCATTCTACAAAATGTCTCAGGTGAAATCAGTCACTTTGAAAACATGAAAAATTCCTTGAATCCAATGCAGAAAACAAAGCATGGATACTTTGGAAAGTCTCAAAAGTAAAAGGAGCTCATCTTTTATAAGGTTCATAAAGCCATATTCTATTACTTACTACATTAATTTTAATGTAAAATCTTTTATTTTTGTACTCTAACAGCTAAGCAGAATGAATTTGAAAGTACCATAATGCACTTTTCATGGAAATATTAGTTTAATTGCAATCTCAGTTTCTGTGACCCACCTAAAACATCATCACTTAAATAATGAGCTGGTCATAATCTTACATGCTAGGGACAAAGTATAAGTGGATTTTCTTCATGTTTATATCCAGTGTTGGATGAACTATGGAGACAGATCGCAGTTCAGTTTCCTATTCATGCTAAATACTGATCTACATCTTCTTAGTACAGATCTACAGACAATTTACCAAACACTATTTTCAAGACCTGAGTAGAATTATATTGACTGATTCATTTAGTTCTATGTAGTATGCAGAAGAAAGGTCCTCAAAGGTATCTATTTGCTCACCCAGAACCTGTGATTACATGGTCAAAGGGACACTTAGATGTGACTCAGAAGAAGCTCGTGAGATCCAATTGTGCTGGATTATTAGTTAGGGACAAACATAATCGTCTTAGTTAGGGTTTCTATTGCTGTGAAGAGATGCCATGACCACTGCCACTTATAAAGGAAAACAATGAATTGAGGTGGCAGCTTTCAGTTTCAGGGGTTTAGTTCATTATCATCGTAATAGGGAGCATGGTGATGAGCAGGTAGAAATGGTGCTGGCTCCACCTTGATAAGCAGACCACAGGAAGCAAACTGTCTCACTGGGAGTAGCTTGAACAAAGGAGACCTCAAAGCCCAATCCCACAGTTACACCGTTCTTCCAATAAGCCATAACTACTGCAACAAGGCCACACCTCCTGATAGTGTCACTTAATTTGTGGGCCATTGTTTTTCAAATGCTATTATGGTCCTATGGGAGACATTAGAAGAATTGTTCAGTCTTTAAAAGAATGTGCCAGGAAGGTCACAAAGACACAGAGAGATTTACACGACACTTATTTTTGTCTTTACGTCTACGGGAAAGAGCAAAGCAAAAAGGAACACTAACAGCCTTAAAATAAAAAAAACTCATAAGAGCCTTGACAGTAAATATCCAGGTAGACTTTAGGACTTCTGACTTTCATACATATGTTAGCACAACTTTGTGTTGTGTTAATCCACTGCATTTGTGGGTCATTTATTATAAAAGAAGTGCATAGACCCAAGTATTCTTAATTCTTTCCACTTCCTGTCTGAGGGCAAGCTTGATGCTCATCTAAACTCTTCCCAGATTAATCCAAACCCCAGAGTACCTTAGACCAAGTGCTGCAGGGAAGTGGAGAAGTCCCAGACCAGACCAGATTCTCATTGAAACTCACAAGTTTGATTATGTACTGAAAGGCCTTGGCTTATAGGAAATCAAATAGTTAGCTATTCATTTCTCCACCTTTATTACTATATATTACATTGTTCTCCTTTTTCCTAGATAAAGGTGATCTTTTAATTTTGTGCTAACAGATTTGAAAAACTCTTCTATTGCTTCTGTTTTTTATTCTAATACACATAATTCTGGAATATACAAGATATTTTGAGAATCTATGTGTTCTAATTTATAGATTCAATGTGGGCTACATCATTGTCTTTTGAAAGAAAAACAATGATAGAAACAGAACAGAACCATGTGTTACAGCTTTTGAAAACTGTGTGTCCTTGAAAAAGTCCCTTTGCTTTGCTGTGCCAGTCTCAATGTTCAACAGTGAAATAACTCTCAGAATTATTAAAATGGCACATGCTCTGATTTGTCTTGAATGTTGTCTCAAAGTTAAAATATTTTACGTATTTTAAATATGTATTGTTTTGGACTACCTAGGTGAACAGAATTTCTAAAATATTCTCTCTCTTACATGCGAGCACCTGCGTGTGTGTGTGTGTGTGTGTGTGTGTGTGTGTGAGAGAGAGAGAGAGAGAGAGAGAGAGAGAGAGAGAGAGAGAGAGAGAGAGAGAGAGAGAGAGAGAGAGGGAGGGAGAGAAAGATTAATTCAAATGTCTTACAGGCTGTGGTCCATCTAGTCCAATGGAAGTTCCAATAATCCAATAGTTGTTCAGTCCATGAGGTTTGATGTCTCAGCTGGTCTTCAGTATACACCGGAATCCAGAAGAAGTGGGCTCTAATGTGAGTGAAAGAATGGACTTGCTAGTGAGAATAGCAAGGAGACAAAGAGAAAGCAAGATTTCTTCTTCCATATTCATTACATAGTCTTCCAAAAGACAGTATGTCCAAGATTAAAGGTATTATTTTCCCACCTTAAAGATCTACTTCAAATTGTTTAATTAAGAAAAAAATCCCTTATAGGTGTGCCCAGCCATTTGGGTTGCAGTTCATTCTAGATGTTGTCAAGCTGAAAACCAAGACTAGCCATCACAAAATATAAAATGTGTTTTAACTGAAAATGTTTTACAATTATATTTTAATTATGCCTTTTATTTTTGATATTATAATATAATTATATCATTTTCCCTTTTCTTCCCTCTCTCCAAACCTTCTCATATCCCCTTACTGTCTCCCTTTCAAATTTATGGCCACGTTATTTCATTAATTGTTGCTGTATGTGCATATATAGATATATATATAATTCACAAATATTATCTGCTCAGCCTTCATACTGTAACTTGTATGTATGTTTTCAGGGATGAGCATTTGGTACTAGACAACCAATTGGTTCACTAACTTTAGACATTAGAGAAGAAAATGTAAAAGGCTTATGAGAGAGTAAACTTGCATAGAGAAATATAGATGCTCATTGACAAGCATAGTGTCCCACAGCTAGTAAATCTCAGCTTTCTCAGTGCTACCAGGGATAATATTCTCCTTAGCATCTTGTTTTTGTTTGCTGTAAACAACCCCAACTACTCAAGACTATGCAAGTTATTGAATTATCCCTTCGTTTCTTTTCCAATATCCAATATCGTTGTCCAGTTACCAAATGACTGGCATTTCATTAAGCCTTAAAGTAGAGTTGCTGCACAGAGAGTAGATGACTCAGTTCCCCATGGAAAGTTAAGCCTAATGAGCAAGGAAATACTCTCATAATCATTGTCAATAGGAAGTTTTTCATATCTGTAAAAATCACTGAACTGAACCCAAGGAACCCAGTGATGGAGAGAGAGGAGTGATGAGCAAATTGGCAAAGAATGGGCTGGCAAAACCAGCAGAGACAGCTTATCTGAACAGGGGAGAGCTCTTGGACCCCAGACTGACAGTGGGGAGGCCAGTATGGGACTGATCTGGACCCACCAAATGTGAGTGTCAGCGAGAAGGCCTGGGCAACCTATGGGGCCCTGAGCTGTGGATCAGTGTCTATCCCTGATATACAGTCTTCGTGTGCCTATAGCACAAAGAGGGATGCTCTCTCAGCCTGGACTCTTAGGGGAGTGCCTGGACCCTACCCAGAGTAAAATGACAGACTCTAGTAACCCCTATGTGGAAGGATTTGGCAATAGGGTGGGAAGGTGGGGGGGAAGGGGAGTGCGGGAAGAGGGGAGGGAGAGGGAACTGGGATTGACATGTAAAACAAGCTATTTAAAATTAAAATAAAAAATGATAAATAAAAAAATTAAAAAACTGTTTTTTCCCTACTTTGGTTCTTTAAATGAAATACAATAAAATATCTATAACATATAAGTGTGAGTATATATCTCTCACTGTATATAAATATGTTGCCATGACAAAATAACATAGTCTTTTCTAATTTTCAAAAATGTGTTCATTTAGCATGCTTGTGTCTGTGTATATATGAGCTTATATATGAGTGACGCCATGTATATACAATTGTATATGTTGTCAGAGGATAAATTTGGAGGTTGTTTCTCTTCTCCACTTTGTTTTTTGTTTGTTTTTTGAGACAGAGTTCTTCTGAGTAGCCCAGTCTGCCCAGTAACTCACTCTATAGACCAGAATGGCCTCAAATTCAGAGATCTGTCTGCCTTTGCCTCCTAAGTTTTGGAATTAAAGGTGTGTACCATCACTGCTTGGCTAACTGAAGGGAACAATATCTCTCTCTCTCTTACACACACAGTCTCTCTCTCTCTCTCTCTCTCTCTCTCTCTCTCTCTCTCTCTCTCTCTCTCTGCAACCATGACAAAAGCTATCATGAAGACATTATGAAAACACAGGTTTGCACAAAGACTACCACAAGCTTGTAAAATAAGTCCAATGCAAGGAAATCTGCTGAGCAAATGCTTTTTTAATCCTGCAATTGATCTCTGAAGCCTGGGATAACTATTTCAGAACAACATACTCATCTTTCCTCCTTTTTAAAAATACTCTGCCTTCGTTAATGTGCATATGAGCTGGCATAAGGCATGTGCTCCATCTTATGCCCATATTTGAGTGACCTCATTATCTCTTTATGGTGCATTTTGTTGCTACAGAAAATCAAAGATTACCAAGTAGATACAACCCACACAAGTATCAGATATAGATCAATTCTAATAGTGTGTTCTCCATAAAGCAACATTATCTTTGCATTGCACCGAGTGTCATCCTTTGAAAATATGAATTTGTTTAGCAACTTAGCTCTGCATATCTAATATATCAGGGCAAATGCATGTGCTATTGATGAATGCTTTCACACTCTCAGCATGTTCTACCATCTTTGGGTACAAAGCATAAACTCTTCAGTTTTGGGAAACATAAGAAAGTGCCCTACCCTTTGAGGAATTCACTGTCAGTCACTCAGTGAATTTGTGTTTTATTACTTTCCTTGTGAGAAAACATTCCTTAGTCTATGAGTCCTTGACTGTTCTGAGATAGGTGAATCTTATTTTTATAAATGCTTTGAAATGTCATTGCTATTATGTTTTCAAGGAGGGATCCCTGGTGGTTATCCATTATCACTGTAGACAACAATTCCACACTGTGCCAGTAATGCTTCCTCTCAAATAGATAATTAATGATGGGAATGTAGGAAATTATGATAACTACAAGAAAATGTGAGGTTTAAAAAAAGCTGGTATTTAGAAACCAGGTACAATACACCAAGAAAAAAATGTATAGGACTAAGAAATGTTACTCCATGAAGCAGGATGACTCCATCCCAGGTGTGATAAAGACTGTCAGTGAAACCTGCAGAGTAGAGAATTACAAATCATAATGTAATCCTCTTTTCAAGGTCCGCTCATCTGGAACAACTCCAACATGCTGTGAATCTCAAGATTCTCTTGTGTCTCTGTGTCTTGGGTCTTCAAACTCTTCATTTCTGAATTATGAGATTCTGACTGAGGCATCATGTTGCTCTTTGAAAGCAAGGGAGGGAGAAAGGCAGGAAAGAAAGAGGTGGGCAAGACTGGTGGAAAGAGAGAGAAAGGGAAGATAGAAAGATGGGAATGCTAAAAGTCAGAATCCACAATCAAAACTTTTCTCTATGAATGAGGAAAATTAATAGTTATAGTTTTCTCACAGTTGCAAATTCTTTTGATTAAAAACATATCTATATTCACACAGAAATTCTTGCTGATTCAGGCTCCATAATCTATATTAGTTAGGGTTTCCCAGGAAAAAAATGAAGATAGACGGGAGTTATTGGTACGCGTTAAGCAACTGGATTATGGAATGTCACGTCTGCTGCGAGGCCTGTGTCCGAGAACGTGTGGAGGGTGTCAGGGATTGACAACACAGAGACTCGTTCAACGATATAAAGAATACCTTAAACAGGCTCCAAAAAGGTTCAAGAAAACTTCCTAAGAAAGGCTCCCACCAGAGAAGCTTCTCCTCTCTCCTCTCCCCTGGCTGGTTCTGCTCTGACCCCAGAGGTTGATGTGTGTGTGTTTTGAAGGTGCGGTTAGTCTTTGGACAAGGTCGAGGCCAGGGCGGTTTCCGTGGGAAGGCCTTTTCCAGGAACTTATGTATCATTTTTAGTAAACATGTTTTTACTAAACATTGTCTTACAGCTGCCTACTCCCAGGCAGAAGGGGAAGTGGGTCTCTGCTCAAGGTCTGGTGTTCCCACAATTCACCCCTTTTTATTTTCAAATGAGGCACTCCTGGCTTAGGTCAAGTAGGGTCACCCTCCCTTTCCCATCTTTGGGGGACCTTGAACCCCTGTCTTAGGTGGGAGGGGTCTTCCCCACAGGTTGCCCGTCATCGGAGACACCCCAACCTTAAATCATCTCTAACCAACCTTCATGGCTATCGGGATTGCCATGGGCTAAGCTAAGCAATACTTGGTTACGGATCTCTTGCCTCTGGAACAAGGCACATTTGAGCTCGGCATAAAGCCAGAATGCTTACTGCCACTGTCACCATTTCCAGGACCCCCATTGACATAGCGCCTCTCCATCACCATACCCATCACCAGATCTGGGCTATAACATTCTACCAGCCTTCATATGTTACAAGGGTAACCTGCATGTGATTTACATTCTGTTACAAGGGTAACCCTCATGTGACTTACATTTACAATTTGATAAAGTTTACAATCGTTTCAAGATCTGCTCAGGAAAGCATTTAGAAAGTGCACTTGCACAGATACATTAGGTACAATCATTGATGTTACACATGTAGCATTACGAAAAATATGAACAATAGTTGTCGCATTAGGACAAGTTGCATTTCTCCAGAAAAATACACTGGCCTAGTCGTGATTCCAGAAACAGGAACCACTAAGTCTGATATTTCAAGTGACCATGTCATGTTCAAATCTTGAAAAGAGGCTTTTGCCACTCATAGTCCATACCAATGTCCAAATGCTTTAAATGGGTCCTTTTTTCTCTGTTGGCTTCACGATGAAAACTCATGAGTCTGGAAGGTTGATGCAGCAGGTCTGTTGAGGAACTGGAAATCTCGAACTGATTGTTTTCTTTCTTTCTTGGGCTGTAGATTCGATGACATCAAGGGTCAGGAACACTGATTTAGGAGATCTCACTCAAACTGGCTTAGGTAGGCTCCCATGGTCTCAGGTCCAGTTTTTCTCTGCTCCATGTATCTCACTAAATGGTCTGACAGCTGCCGAAGCTTTATTCTTTTCCTGCAAGAAAACACAAACATGCCCTCGACCCCAAATTAGGGTCTTCTCCACTTTCTAGTGCATGGATGTCTCCATTTGACCTGAGCAATGGTTGCTCAAGTTCCATCATGCCAGAAACTGTCTGAAGCTCACTGACATTCACATTATAAAATTTTTTTAATATTTATTTATTTTTTCTTTTTTTTTCTTTGTTATGTGGTTCATTTTTTTTATATTTTATTTTCCAGTTTAAATTTAGATAAGAAACAAGGTTGCTTCACAAGTCAGTTCCAGGTCCCTCTCCCATTCCCTCCCTTCCTCCCGAGCCCTCCCCCCCCCCGTTATCCCCTCATTTCCCCAGGGAGGGTGAGGCCCTCCATGGGGGTGTGCATAGTCTGTCATTTCATATAGGGCAGGGCCTAGACCCTTCCCCAATAGTTCGGGGTGAGAGTGCACCTCACATTGTTCTATGGGAGTCCAAAGTCCGTGTATATACTTTGGATGGGTACTGATCTGCTGCCCAAGGCTCAATAGATTCCCTAGGCCTCCTCACTGACACCCAGATTCAGGGGGATTATAAAATTTTTAAATGAGGAGTGTATTATTTGATGAGTCATGTGGGGACTGGGGGCATTATTCCCCCTTTTTTATTTTCTAAATTTTTTTTTCTTTTTTGAACTGTTGAAGCTGGACCATAACAGTAGAAGGATTTGTCTATTTTCCTTGGTTAACTATCTAGGTAAATTGGGATTACTACTTAGATTATTTATAGATGCCCATTAAAAGGGACATATCCATTAAATATTTCCCAAAAACTTCTGAAAATCACTCAAAGATTGTAAACTATACTGTGTCCAAATAACTTTTGAAAATTATTTGAAGTCTGTGAGCAGTCTTTCCAAATCTAACCTGTAGAGCTCTCACTAGCTGACAAGGCCTCATTTGCATCTTAAATTTTTCTGTTAAAACATTAACAGACTGGCTGGATGTTCCTTTTGGCTATATTTAAAGCAATCTAGGTAGCTTCTTAACTATTTTTGAAGGGATTTAAATATCCTTTTAATCATATAAACAGTTCACACTCACACATTAACAATCACATTTCATACATACCGGTGTGGCCACACCATACATTCAGAACATACATGCATCTTTCAGTCATCCTTTTTCTCTAGGTCATGATTAGTCTGTTGCAATGAAGCTACCTTAATTGAAATCTATGTAAAAGAACAACTCCAGCCAATCCTTGAACTAAAAGGGTTAAAAAGTCCTGTATGTTCTTTATTATTCCTCCATTTGAGCTACAGTCATGGGGTACAGCCGTACCTACTCCTTGTAATTCTGTAGATGCAAGGTGGAGAGGCCAGGCTTTTGGCCAAAAGTTTTTAGAGATGACTCACAAAATAGAACTTAAATGTACACCCACAATGGAACTGGAATCTTGACAAGTTCACACATTCATGGGGCAGGTCACCAAGCAATTTAAGCCCCAAGTAGTACTTGGCTGAATTCCTTCTATTTTGGAAAAATAAAGTATCTTTGAAGAAACTCTATTCCCTCAAGCTCTGAGGAGTCAAGCATTTGTTCTTCTGAAACAACTAGGTGAGGTCTGCCAATGCTAGACATAGTAGTCTGTTTCACTGAAGTCTTCTGGTGAAATGTTTTTTGTGCCGTGTGAGTGTGTGTGTGTGTTCCTTCCATAGACTGAGTTACATTATCACATAATATGTTAACATTAAACACTTTCATTCTATATACTCATACTTCTTAAATGCTTATTCCCATTTTAGACTTATAAAAATTAAGTTGAAGTCCATTTAAATCATACTTTAAGGACAACTCTTTTGAGGGTCATACAAATTTTAAAATATAACATTTCCTTTATATAGTCAACATTCAGGTTTCCTGAAATGGTGCAGCACCCTGATATTAGTTAGCTGGAGAAGGTCTTGATAGAGAGAAGAAGGAAGGAGAGGAGGAGGTGGTGGTGGTGCTGGTGACAGCAAGATGAATTTGGAGTGAGGAACTCATTCATGAGAGTATACAAAACATCATGAGGTAATCTGACCCTGACCACTGAAGAAGATGTTACTATTTCATTTCCATGTTCTATGCTTTCTACTTCGTCTCTGCCAAGATGACTCAGGAATTGGTAGAGAACTGTGTTCCACATCAAAGTTTTTGATTTATAAAAAAGCAGGTGTAAGTTATTTCTAATGTCCAAAATCCCTGAACATAAAAGGTTCCAAAATCTGAAAAATTTGAACACCAATAAAGGACAAAAGTGAAATTGCACACTATTATGAACTGTGTCTAATGCATAAAATTAATAAAAGCAGCATGTAGCATCACCATTAGACAATACACTTAAACAAAAGTGAATTTTGTTCTTGAGCATGGATCTCATCTCCAAGATATCTCATTACCTATAAAACTATCCCTAAATCTAAAAAGCTTAAAAATAAACATTTATTGTGTGAAATATTTGGCAATGGGAAACTCCCTTTAGTAGTCCTTCCCCTCCTGCTGCAACATTTGTGTTGGTTTCTGTTACCAAGTGTCAATAGTGATTGGAAAAGACTAATAACATTCTGCAAATAAATGACATGACAAATTTTAATTCCATGTCATCAGACTAGCATAGCGAAGGATCACTCACACCAATTCTTATCCTCTTGCCCTGGATATAAACCAACCCTTTAATGAATCTATACTGTATGTGCTTCACAGCTTTTAATCACTTAATCTCTCTCTCTCTCCCTCTCTTTCTCTCTCTGTGTGTGTGTGTATGTGTGCTGCCACATTAATTTTTATGATACAACAGTGTGATGCTCAAGCAACCCTTAGTGTATGTCATGACTTTCCCAAAGAACAAATTAGATATTCAAAGAAAAAGTTATGAAGTACAGTGCTTCCACTAAATGAAACATGTTCTCAGTGAGCTCTGTGGTGAGAATTGAGCTTTTAGGTAGAAAATTATGTAGGAAAAGAAATACTTGGTAGTTTTGATGTTTGATGTCACATTTTAAACTTAATAGTTAAGGACACCATAGTAAGTATTAGTTTAGATGGAGAGGACTGTGTGTGTGTGTGTGTGTGTGTGTGTGTGTGTGTGTGTTGTATACATATGGGGCTTGTTACTCTTTGTTTAAGTCATCTACAATGGAAAGGAATATGTAAACTATGGATATGTGGGTGTGGTGATTTGAATGAAAATGGGCCCATAGGCTCCATAGAGAATGGCACTTATTAGGAGGTTTGACTTTTTGTGTGGCCTTTTTGGAGTAGGTGTGGCATTGTTGAAGAATGTGTGACACTGAAGGTGGGCTTTGAGGTTTCAGAATGTTGCAACCAAGCCAACTGTTTCTATCTCTCTTCTGCTGCCTACCAATCTAGATATAAAACCACCAGCTACCTCTCCAGCATCATGTCTGCAGGGCACCATGCTCCATGCCATGACGACAATGAAATAAACCTTTGAACTGTAAGCCAGGCCAAACTACATGTTTTCCTTTGTAAGAGTTGCTGTGGTCATGGTGTCTCTTCAGAGCATTAGAAACCCTAATAAGACAACTGGTAAGACAGGACCACTCTGTTGATACAACAGCTTCAGAAAATTTCTGTTCTTCATATACTTCTCAGTAATCTATATCATTGACTAGTCGTATGGTCTTAAAAGGTATATAACTAGCTTGCTAAATAGCCTTCAACAATGCCATTATCTGTGACTCTTCTGTCCTTAGCCTTCATTACCTTATATGTCCAATTTGCTGTCAACTTGTAGCACTGGAGACAGAAACTCAGCTGAGGAATTGCCTCCAACATATTGGCCTATGGACACATGTATAGGTAATTTCCCTTTTGTTAAATGATCGATTAGCCTAATCCACTGAAGACATCACCAGTTGTTTACCTGTTACATTAAATCAGTTGAGCAGAGACAAGTAAGCCAATAAGTAGCTCCATAGGAACTGCTTCAGTTCCTGCCTTCAATTTTCTGCTTTGTAGGCAGGCCTTGGCTTTTCATCATGATGAACTTTAACCTGTCAATTGAAATAAATACCTTTTTTCTCTAAGTGGCTTTTAGTCACAGTGTTTATCAAAACAACAAAAAGGAAGGACATCCATTCACAGAATAATGATGATCTAGAAATTCATGTCCAGGAGGCCATAGGACTTCTCTTTTACTGTTTCTGTACATACTGTATTTGATCTGTCCCACAATCTTTCAGAAACATAAGTGCAAAATGCTAAGTAAAACCTATTAAATAGAATGAGTTTGACTGTTGACCTCAACTAAAGGAATCACTACCACACATAAGTATCTGTGGGCATAATCTGAATGTGGGTCACCATAAAAAAAACTGAAAGCCACTTTTTCAGGAGGAGTACCAGTGGTAGTTTTGTTAGTACATAATTTAAAAGAGAAGCTGAGGTCATTTTTTTTCTTTTCTTGCATCGTCAACAAAAAATGTAAAGCAGAGCTCATTAACCTGTACAAATGTCATAAAATAATTAAGTTATGGAAAGAGGTTGTGTAAACAGCAGGAGAAATCACAAAATAGAAAAGGCTTTGCATTATTTCCAGAGGAAATAATGATGAGAACAAAGAAAGAATATATTCATACCAAAAGGTATTTATATAATTGTCATTCTCTCTTTACAAAAAAAGCATGTATTCAGGTGCATTCCCACATGCAGATTAACCGCATGTACATTAAAAATCACATGACTTGCTAATTCAGAAGAACCACTTGTTTCTGGAGAGGTAACATAATTTGTAAATTGTCACCCATAAACAGTACATGGTGTACTTAGGACCACATGGAAAGGGACATGAGTGACTGGTCATTCGTAGTGCATTCCTTTAATCCCAGCACTCCAGAGGAAGAGGCAGGTGGATCTCTGTGAGTTTGAAACCAGCCTGGTCTACAGAGCAAGTGCCAGGATAGGCTCCAAAGCTACACAGAGAAACCCTGTCTTGAAAAACTGAAAATATATAAAGAAAGGGACATGAGCACAGAGATGCATGTCCAAACATAAGCAAGAGTAAATGAATCATATCCACCATCACATTCATAGAGCACATGTAGGAACCTTCCTTAAAATAGACAGAAGTTTACCAAGTCAATTATATGTTCAAATTACATATAAGTTGTGAAACTTTGGCAGTAAGTTGGTCACTTTTCAAATTTGAAAATTGAAAATATTTTGAGTTAAATTATTCTCTTCTTCATTACTTTGAAGTCCTAACACCATGAACAGAGGAATACATCTATGTTGTATTCAAGAGCTCTATAGAAGTATTGATGTACAAAGGAGTCAAGTGGGTGGGTCTTAACCAATATGATGATATTTGTCAATAGCACTTTAAATAAACAATTACGTTAAAAATGAACTAAAATGAGCCCAATAGGATTGGACAGTGATCCAATATGACTGTTATCTGTAAAAGAAGCAAAAGAGGCAGGCAGAGATGGACCAGCACAGAAAGGAAAGAGTCCATGAGGACAGATCATTTCAGTGGTCATGTTTTGAAAGCAAATGAAAGAGGCCTGAGAAGACAAAACACGTTGAAGACATTGATCTTCGACCTCTGGTCTCAAGAATTGTGAGAAAATACATTTCTGCTGTTAGGCTCTCCTGTTAGTGGAAACTTGATATGGCAGCCATAGAAAAGTAATGCAATAAAAAAAGAGAATAGGAACATGCAATGCAAAAACTGAACTCCCTAATATTAAAAGCAATAAAAAGTTGTATCATGATATTAGAAGATTATATTTCACATTTTTGACAGATACGATTTGCTTCTGATAGTTTGATGTTTCTTGGAGAAAGTATACCTCGTTTTAATTTCTTCTGCTATATGAATATTGTGGATTTTGTAAGCAGAAAGTTTACAACTTTTAATCATAAAATATTTAAATGAACATATGTGTATTGTTTTAAGCATAATTATCTTGAATACTAAGTAAACTATAACATGATATGGAGTTTGGGCACAAAATTAAAAATCACATGACTGCTTTGTTGAAATATCTACATCACAACTATGATCTAGAACTAGATGGGTTATCCATGAAGTAAGTTTGTATTGAGTTAGTTTTCTAATTTTTAATATAACTCACTCCTAAGATTCCTGCTTTTGAATTGAATGCAAAATACTCCTCAGAGTAACAACTACAAGGTAGATTTGCACTTATCTTGCAAGTGAAGAAACTAGTTTAACAAATTTAAGACACTTGAAATTTTTCTATTAGGCTGTCAAGTTTATGTTATTTATTGAAATAAGTAATAATTCAATATGTTTTCCATGCAACATTTTTACCATATAATACTGTGATAGTTACATTCTTGGGTGAAATGTTGTATTGATAATATCTTTGTCAGTGCTCTATCGCTGTGAAGAGACAGCATAACCACAGTGACTCTTACAAAAGAAAGTAGTTCTTTGTGACTTGCTTACAGTTTCAGGTGCTTAGTCCTTAATCATCATGATAGGAACCACGCTAGCACACAGGCAGTATGTTGTGGAGAAGGAACCAAAAGTTCTACATCTGGAATGCAGACAGCAGCAGGAGAGAAAGCCGCTATGTCTCACTTGAGCTTTTGAAACATCAAAACCCACCCCCAGTATCACACTTCCATCAACAGGGCCATGCCTACTCCAACAAGGCCATAACTCCTAATAGTGCCACACCCTGGTGACCACATTAAAATCTATATGCCAGTGGGACCATTCTTATTCAAATCACTACAGTATTCAAAGTTTGTCCTTCAGAGTTCCCTGTTCTACGGGGCCAAATCAGGGTAAAGAAAGTTCAAACATCAAAGTGCACTGTTTAATCAGAATATATCTCTCTGATTTTTTTCTTTGTGGACTTCCCGGTGAAAATGCATTTCAGTAATTCTAAGAAACTATTTGCCAGATTATTTTAAAATGCCTTCTACCTGTTACAATAGGAATAAATTTAACATGGGTTCCATTGATTGTAAGAATAAACACATAGATATGCCTTCAGAAGCCTTGTAGGTTAACTACTAAAATCAAGCATAAACACATGATTACTACAATGGGTCCTTAAAGACTACTCATGACCCTGTTTCAAATAAATGATGGTTATAGCTGACAAAGCAACTTTTCCTCTCAGCCCAGGTCATGTTGGGTATGCCTATATGACTACATACTTGCTGAGGATAGAGTAGCTACTTTTTAACACCTTCTTTCTATAAAGGAAAGATCACAGCCCTCCTTGCTGTGAAAGGATTGTTGCAGCTCAGTGTTATGAGAATTGAAACTTATTAATAAACACCTTCAGCAATGTGGCAGGATACAAGGTAAACTCAAAAAAATCAGTGGCCCTATTATATACAGATGATAAAGTGACTGAGAAAGAAATCAGAGAAACATCACCTTTTACAATAGCCAAAAACAGCATCAAATATCTGGGGATAATGTTAACCAAGGAAGTGAAAGACCTGTATATCAAGAACTTTGTGTCTTTGAAGAAAGAAATCAAAGAAGATACCAGAAAATGGAAAGATCTCCCATGCTCTTGGATTGGTAGGATCAACATAATAAAAATGGCAATCTTGCCAAAAGCAGTCTATAGATTCAATGCAATCCCTATCAAAATCCCATCACAATTCTTCAAGGACCTGGAAAGAACATTAATCAACTTTATATGGAAAAACAAAAGGCCCAGGATAGCCAAAACATCCCTATACAATAAAGGAACTTCAGGAGGCATCACCATACCTGACTTCAAGCTCTATTATATAGCTATAGTCCTGAAAACAGCTTGGTATTGGCACAAAAATAGGCAGGTAGACCAATGGAACCGAATCGAAAGCCCTAATTTTAACCCACACATCTATGAACACCTGATTTTTGACAAAGAAGCTAAAACTGTACAGTGGAAAAAAGAAAGCATCTTCAACAAATGGTGCTGGCATAACTGGGTACTGGTATGCAGAAGACTGCAGATAGATCCATGTTTATCGCCTTGTACAAAACTTAAGTCCAAATGGATCAAAGATCTCAACATACATCCAGCCACACTGAAATTTTTAGGAGAGAAAGTGGGAGATACTCTTCAACGAGTTGGTACAGGAGACCACTTCCTAAACATAACACCAGTGGCACAGGCACTGAGATCGACAATTAACAAATGGGACCTTCTGAAACTAAAAAGCTTCTGTAAGGCAAAGGACACAGTCAAAAAGACAAAAAGGCAGGCCACAGAATGGGAAAAGATATTTACTAACCCTACATCTGACAGAGGGCTAATCTCCAAAATTTACAAAGAACTCAAGAAACAAGTCTCCAAAACACCAAAGGATCCACTTGAAAGGTGGGGTACAGAGCTAAATAGAGAACTCTCAGTAGTGGAGGCAAAAATGGCCAAGAGACACTTAAGAAAGTGCTCAACATCCTTAGCCATCAGGGAAATGCAAATCAAAACAACTCTGAGATACCATCTTACTCCTGTCAGAATGGCTAGAATCAAAAACACCGAAGACAATTTATGCTGGACAGGATGTAGAGAGAGAGGAACACTCCTCTGCTGCTGGTGGGAATGCCGACTCATACAGCCTCTTTGGAAATCAGTATGGAGATTTCTCAGGAAAATGGGAATTAATCTACCACTAGACCCAGCAATTCCACTCTTAGGCATTTATCCAAATGAGGCAGGTTCATACAACAAGGGCATCTGCTCCACTATGTTCATAGCAGCATTGTTTGTAATAGCCAGAAACTGGAAGCAACCTAGATGCCCCTCAACTGAAGAGTGGATAGAGAAAATGTGGTACATTTACACAATGGAGTATTACTCAGCAGAAAAAAACAATGGAATCTTGAAATTCGCAGGGAAATGGATAGCACTGGAAGAAACCATCCTGAGTGAGGTAACCCAGTCGCAAAAAGACAAACATGGTATGTACTCACTCATATATGGATTTTAGATATGGATCAGGATAGTGCCAGTCTGCACTTCCACAGATAGAGAGTCTGGGAAACAGGAAAGAACCTAAAAGATATGCATATATGCATAGTACCCAAGAGAAGAGGATGGAGACAAGATCCTCTGAATGGATGGGGAACATGGCAAGGGGTGGGGGGGAGTGGGGCCTGGGAAGAATAGAGGGGTAAAGAGGAAGGGAGTTGGTCATGGGGGAACAGGAAGTTGAGGGGGTGGGGGTAGAATAGGGGGAAGAGGGAATCATAGGATCGAAGACAGATCAGGCACCAGAGTGACCTCGAGTGATCTAAAGGGATAACATCAATTGGCAAGCTAAGCAATAGTGGAGGGACCACCTCGAATGCCCATTCCTGATAATGAACTTGATGTCTATAACCATCCGGGAGCCTTCATCCTGTGACTGATGGAAGCAGAGGCAAACACACAACTAATCACTGAACTGAAACAAGGAACCCAGTGACAGAGAGAGAGGAGTGATGAGCAAATTGGCAAAGAATGGGCTGGCAAAACCAGCAGAGACAGCTGATCTGAACAGGGGAGTGCTCTTGGACCCCAGACTGACAGTGGGGAGGCCAGCATGGGACTGATCTGGACCCCCCAAATGTGAGTGTCAGTGAGAAGGCCTGGGCAACCTATGGGGCCCTGAGCTGTGGATCAGTGTCTATCCCTGGTATACAAACTGTCTCCATGTGCCTATAGCACAAAGAGAGATGCTCTCTCAGCCTGGACTCTTAGGGGAGTGCTTTGACCCTACCAAGAGTAAAATGACAGACTCTAGATATCCCCTATGTGGAAGGATTTGGCAATAGGGTGGGGGGAAGGGGAGTGCGGGAAGAGGGGAGGGAGAAGGAACTGGGATTGACATGTAAAACAAGCTATTTAAAATTAAAATAAAAAATGATAAAAAAATGTAGACATGGAGTATGATTTTTGAATAATTTAAATCTCTATCTTATTAAAAATAAAAATTTAAATACAATAGGGAAAGAAAAGATACACCCAACTACATATAAAATAACAATGAAAGAAAAAAGTTAACCATCTATACTTCTCATAAATCATTTTTCTATATGAAATCACCTTTATGAAAATATATAGAGGAATTTACTTTTTATTCTTTTGAACGCATTCCAAAAGAATAATTGATACAATTAATATAAGAGGATTTATTGTCGAACCTATTGTTTTTTAATTTAAATTAGAAACATGCATGCTTCAAATGTCAATCCCATCTCCCCCCACCTTCTCCCTCCCAGCCCCACTCCCACCCCCGAGTCCCAGCCCAATCCCCACATCTTTTCCCAGGGAGGGTGAGGCCCTCCTTGGGAGAATCTCCAGAGTCTGTCATTTCATCCAGGGCAAAACCTAGGCCCTTCCCCATGTGTCCAGGCTGAGGCAGCATCCCTCCATATGGAATGGACTCCTAAAATTCATTCATACACCATGGTAAACACTACCCAAGGCCCTGTAGATTTCTGAGGCCTCCTCACTGATACTACAATCATGGAGTCTGGATCAGTCCCCTGTTGGCCTCTCAGCCATCAGTCTGGCATTCAAGAGCTCCCCCTTATACGGTCAGCTGTCTTTGTGTGTTTCATCAGCATGGTCTTGACTCCTTTGCTCATCATTCCTGCGTCTCTGTCACTGGGTTCCTGTGGGTCAGTTCAGTGATTAGCTGTGTGTATATGTTTCTGCTTCGATCAGATGAAGATTCTAGGATGTCATATAAGGAAGTGATCAACCTTATCATTAGGTAGGAGCTATTAATATAGTCTCTCCACTATTACTTAGTTTTCCATTTGGTGTTATCATTTTAGACCTCTGAAAAACTCACTGGTGTCAGCTCTCTCCTCAAAGCTATAATGACTCCAACTATTATGGTATCTCTTATCCTGGTCTCCTCTATGCTTACCCCAACTCAACTTTCCTGCTCCTTCATGTCTTCTTCTACTCTCCTGTTATCTCTCTCTCTTTTCCTGGTTCCCTGTCTTCTCCCCCATGTTCCCAATATGCTCAGGAGTTCTTGCCTCCTTCCACTTCTTTGGGGTATAATGCATATCTCTTGGGAAACTCCCTGTTTCCCAGACTCACTGGCCCTGGGATTGTAGGCTAACACTCCACTGATCCATGTCTAAAATCTATATATGAGTGAATACATAACATGTTTGTCTTTTTGTGACTGGGTTACCTCACTCAGGATGGTTTCTTCTAGTGCCATCCATTTGCCTGCAAATTTCAAGATTCCATTGTTTTTTTTTTTTTTTGCTGAGTAGTACTCCATTGTGCAGACGTACCACATTTTTTCTATCCACTCTTCAGTAGTGTGGCATCTGGATTGCTTCCAGGATCTATCTATCTATTACAAATAATGCTGCTATGAACATAGTGGAACAGATATCCTTGCATGAATGGACATCTTTTGGGTATATGCCTAAGAGTGGAATTGCTGGGTCTTGTGATAGACTGATTCCCATTTTCCTGAAGAATCTCCATACTGATTTCCAAAGTGGCTGTAAAATTTTGCACTCCCACCTGCAATGGATAAGTGTTCCCCTTTCTCCACATCCTTCCAGCAAAAGCTGTAATTGATGTTTTTGATTTTAGAAATTCTGACAGGTGTAAGATGATATCTCAGGTTGTTTTAATTTGCATTTCCCTAATGGATAAGCATTTTGAGCACTTTTTTAAAGTGTCTCTCAGCCATTTTAGTCTCCTCTATTGAGAATTCTCTATTTAGTTCAGTCCCCTACTTTTTAATTGGGTCCTTTGCTGTTTTGGAGAATAGCTTCTTGAGTTCCCTCTGTCAGATGTGGGGTTAGTGAATACCTTTTCCCAATATGTGGTTTGCTTTTTGTCTTACTGACTGCATCCTTTGCCTTACAGAAGCTACTCAGTTTCAGGAGGTCCCATTTATTAATTGTCAACCTCAGTGTTTGTGCTACTGGTGTTAAGTTCAGGAAGCATTCTCCTGTACCAATTCATTCAAGGCTACCTCCCACTTTCTCTTCTAACAGGTTCAGTGTGGCTGGATTTTTGTTGAGGTCTTTGATCCATTTGGACTTAAGGTTTGTGCAAGGCAATAGACATGGATCTATCTGCAGTCTTCTACATGCCAATATCCAGTTATGCCAGCACAATTTCTTGAAGATGCTATCTTTTTTGCATTGCATAATTGTTGGGGAAGTCCTGTTATTTGCCTGTTATTTGTCAACAAAGTACTGTTGAGCCAATAGGAAACCTAGATAGGAGGGACTAGGAGTCCAGGAGGATTCTGGGAAGGAGAAATACAAGAGAGTCGAGATGTAACGCCATTGGAGTAGGAAGCCCGGAAACCTCTCTGGTAAGAGACATACTTAGATTAACAATTATGGGATAATTACTTAAGTCAGAGCTAGCCAGTAAGAGACAAGCAAGGCCAACAGCTTCATAATTAATATAGCCTCCTGTGTGTTTATTTGGGACTGATGCGGATCTGGAACCAGGCGGGCGGGAAGGCTTCGCTCAAAGAAAAAGCTTCCCTTTACAGAATGGTGATCAGGAGTGGGATCATGAATTTCCACGCAAAATAACAAAAGCTTTAAAGGAATTTTAGAAACAGAAGAACGGAGAGAAGCACAGATATTGGTAGCAGCATTTTTCTCAGGTGTGCTCTGTTTTGCTAGCGACAAGCCGAGATTCACGCTGCTTGCTTACGGGAGTCTTCCTGACTCGGCATAAAAAAACAAACAAACAAACAAACAAAAAAACCAGCAAGGTTGTTTTAAGAGACTCTGCTAACAATTGAAAAGTTGTACTTACAGCTGGAAGTGGCAGCTTTTGCCAGATGTCAACATGGACTGAGGCGGTAAGCTGAAATCACGCTTATGCCCACCATCTTGAAACGGCAGTTTAAAACAGCCGCGGTTTTACAGATAAGACACGTGGCTGAAAAACATAAAGATTTACAGTAAAGTCAGACTTGGATGAACAAAACCTCTAAAGGTTTACAGTGTGTTTAAAAACATACGTAAGATTGAGAGAGAAAATAAAGAAGCTGGCTGTGGTGGCACACGCCAGTAGGAATTGTTCCAGAGGCAGAGAAAGGCAGGTTTCCAAAGATAAACCCTGTCTCAGAGAAAAAGAAATAAAAGTAAAATAAATAAAGTAATAATAGATAAATGAATAAGCCACATAAAGATGGAAAATACACAGAGAGTCTGGATACTGTACGCTATTATGTTTTTCAGTTTTTTCATTGCTAAGGAAGGAACAAATGCTAAAGTATACTTGATTATAAATGCTTCTGAATTAATTCAACTTATATCTTTTGAAAAATGCCTTGACTTCAAAATTTAAGTATAAGGATATGTTACTCGGAAAAGGAGTTTTAGTTTATGTTTCCACAGAAAATGAAAAGCTGAGGATTCCTTCCAGTCTTGTGTGGTTTGACAAACCAAGACCCCCGGAAGCAGTGGATCAGATGTTCCAACAATTGAAACAGCTAAGATGATGCAGCTTTACAGACCCTGAAAATACGGACTTATACAGGTTTCTGAGTTTTGTCATGATCCCCATGGTATGAACAGCGCCCCCTTCCAGCAGGAAGCAGTTTGGAATGAGCGACGTCCCAATTCCCATCTTGTTTATAAATCTTTGTTTTCATTTAAATGGGATTGTTTATAATTGGTTAATGATCACAACCAATCTCCTTTTAATGGTAAAAAGGGGAATTATGGTATGGGTATTGTTTTTCATTTATTGATACAAATTCAAGGTCAATTTTGTGATGTGTATATTTCTCCTCTTGATTAAGTATTGTGCTTATACTGATCTTTTAAAACGTAATGCATAATTGAATACAGACTATAAATAGTTACTTATAATAGAATTTATAGTTAGGTAAGTTAGGTTTTCTAGATATACAGAAATATATTTGAGATAGATAAACAGTCTTCACACCTCTCAAAGACCTTCAGAAAATGGCATTTAAAATGGTTTAGTGTTTTTCTTGACAATGAGAAATGTCTGCTCCTGACAGCACCAATTACGTCTGAGAGGAAGATGGGCATCGAAGAAACTTGTTATGGAGTTTGCTTTCAACATGGCAAGATTAGCCATTTGGGCAAGAAACTGCTCTTACCTAGACTGTTTGACTGTTGTTGTATAATCTGGACATGCAGGACCCACAGGAAAGTGACTGCTGAACTCAGTCTTATAGGGTTCCTGCTTTATGGAAGAGTCTACAGGACTTTCTGCAGGACACAGAAAAATGACTGACAGACTGCTGATGCAGATGGACAGTTTGAAATTTCCTGCTTTGCTGAGAAGTGTTCCAGACACACTGTGGCCTATGGGCTGAAGATGGATGCCCCAACGTTACAGAGGAACTTCGGGTGACTGTCCATGCAGTAAGATGTCTCTGTCAATCCTAGTGTTTATATATTATCCTTCTGTGGTCTTGATGGAGTTGAAGATAGATAGTTATAATTATAGTTTTCCTTAGTTATGATAAAAGATACATATAGAACTTTGGACTCACAAGGATGGGATGGATGATATTTTCTTTAAATCTTGCTAAAAGATTGTAACTATGTTCTTATTTGATAACTGTTCTGTTATACACTATTTGACTGTGTTAAAGTTAAGACCTTTCTTTTTGTTTAAACACAAAAGAGGAGATGTTGGGGAAGTCCTGTTATTTGCCTGTTATTTGTCAATAAAGTACTGTTGAGCCAATAGGATTCTGGGAAGGAGAAACACAAGAGAGTCGAGATGTAACGCCATTGGGGTAGGAAGCCCAGAAACCTCTCTGGTAAGAGACATACTTAGATTAACAATTATGGGGTAATTACTTAAGTCAGAGCTAGCCAGTAAGAGACAAGCAAGGCCAACAGCTTCATAATTAATATAGTCTCCTGTGTGTTTATTTGGGACTGATGCGGATCTGGAACCAGGCGGGCGGGAAGGCTTCGCTCAAAGAAAAAGCTTCCCTTTACACATAATTTTAGCTTCTTTGTCAAAAATCAGCTGTTCATATATTTGTGTATTAACTTCAGTGTTCAATTTGATTCCATTGGTCTACCTGTCTATTTTTGTGCCAATACCAAGCTGTTTTCAGGACTATAGCTCTATAATAGAGCTTAAAGTCAGGGATGGTGATGCCTCCAGGTGTTGCTTTGTTGAGTAATGCTGTTTTGGCTATCCTGGGTCTTTTGTTTTGCTATATGAAGTTCAGAATTGCTCTTTCAAGTCTGTGATGAATTGTGCTGTAATTTTGATGGGGATTGTATTGAGTCTGTAGATTGCTTTTGGCAGGACTGCCATTTTTAGTACATTGATCCTACCTATCCAAGGGCATGGAAGATCTTTCCATTTTCTGGTGTCTTCTTTACTTTCTTTCTTTAAAGACTCAAAATTCTTATGATACAGGTCTTTCACTTGTCTTGTTAGCATTACCCCCAAGGTATTATATGTTGTGTGTGGCAATTATAAAGGGTGATGTTTCTATGATTTCTTT
The DNA here is from genome assembly GCF_017639785.1 of Mesocricetus auratus. Taxonomy (NCBI): domain Eukaryota; kingdom Metazoa; phylum Chordata; class Mammalia; order Rodentia; family Cricetidae; genus Mesocricetus; species Mesocricetus auratus. The sequence goes on from NW_024429192.1 coordinate 45,077,711, forward strand.
CTCAGCCTTCTTATCATCTGTGTATAGTAGGGCTACTGGTTTTCTTGAGTTGATCTTGTATCCTGCCACTTGCTGAAGGTGTTAGTCAGCTGTAAGAGTTCCCTGCTAGAGTTGTTAGGGTCACTTATATAAACTATCATATCATCTGCAAATAGTGAAAGTTTGACCTCTTCCTTTCCAATTTGTATTCCCTTGATCTCCTTTTGCTGTCTTAATGCTTTAGCTAGAACTTCAAGTACAATATTAAAGAGGTATGGGGAGAGGGGACAGCCTTGTCTTGTTCCTGATTTTAGCCAAATTGCCTTGAGTTTCTGTCTATTTAGTTTGATGTTGGCTGTTGGTTTGCTGTATACAGCGTTTATTGTGTTTAGGTATGTTCCTATTATCCCAGATCTCTCCAAGACCTTTACCATGAAGTGGTGTTGGATTTTGTCAAAGGCTTTTTCAGCATCTAATGAGATGATCTTGTGATTTTTGTTTCTCAGATTGTTTATATGCTGGATTATATTGATAGATTTTCATATGTTGAACCATCCCTGCATCCTGGAATTACTTTCAATTTTATGAGCTTCTGTATCACTGGGGTTAATGAAGTCTTTTACATTATATCTCAAAACCACAAGGGCATAGAGTGAAACAAATGCAGGTAAAGTAGAAATGTAGGATTGACCAGCACGGAAGTATGATTTTTAGGCTCATTGCTAAGTGTGTCTGCCAATTGTTCATTCTGCCACACTCACTGGCAGCGTAGGACATTCTCTTACCCCATGCCACCTCACTGGGAAAAATGACTTAGTTCTAAAACCATAATGCCTGGTCTTAAGATGAAGGCTTACATATGTTTTCTTGAAATATAATGACCTTTCATGAAGCTTACCCACTAGAAATAGCTACTGCTCCTTGGAGTTGAAAGAAATAAAAAACACCACTGGCAAAGTCTCTATAGACATTTTGTAGATGTAACTATTTAGTGTTTCTTTCACTGTGAGGATATTTTTATTGGGAATTACCTGTAATACAAGTCTTTACTACATGTTAGTGAATGCTAAAGGTTCACACAGATCCCTGTACCCATCTTTCCCTTGTCTCTCTATCATTTTCTTCCACGATACTGAATAATTAATTCGTTGCCATTTTCATTTCAAGTGAGAGAGGATTATAGCAACTTACAATCTTACTGACTGAAAAAAATCCATTTGTTTCAAAATCATCTCAAATTTTAGCATCATGTACCCAGCATACGTTTATAGCTTGTGTCCAAATAACAGCCAACTTCATCCTTGAACCAAGAAGGGAGTTCTTCATTCTTCAGATGCTTGCTAAAGACCCTCTGCCTATATCACTATGGAAACATATGGAGGTACTACAATGGAAAGTGACAGCTTTATGGTACCTAATAGGTGGCTTATTTGAGCCCTTGAATATTACCTGAAGACTAAGCAAATATTACTGGAAGACAAATGCATCGCAGAATAGCCATCCTTTAATTTTCCCATGTGTCAAGGAAACAATGCAATTGGGAGACAAGGATATTTATTAAAAGGAGCAATCACTTACATGGGAAGTGCTCTGCCCTCGGAAGCACAGCCAACATCCAAGAGAGAGTGAGTACCCACCTCTTTATCTCCTCAATGTTCCCATGTACACATTACCACGTGGTCAGCTGCAGGTCTCTCCATATACCTGTGTATTTTAATGGTACAGGCTCATCCCCAAATCAGATTCCTGTTGAGCATTCTAGCCATACAAATATTTAGTGACAGCTACACACTTATTGTGACCCCTCACAATTTCATGAGGGAGCCCTGTGCTGCAGTGTGATGGTATTTGGTAATTTAGTAGGTAATTCATTTGTGAGGTTAGTTCCATAATCAGAAGCATGTCCAGTGCTGATATTGGCTCAGAACCTGGACATGAGCAAGGACTCAGCCTGTCTTTTCCAATGTTTCATGTTGTGACTGCAAATGTTAAAAGCACTCTCCATTATATACATTGGCACACACTTGAGAATCCTATATTTTATTACCTATATCCATAATTCCTGGCAGGTCAACTTCCAGTGGTGTTTGTCTGAGTTTTGGATTTCCTATAGCCATGTGATCCCCAGATTCTGTTAATTAAGCTAAGTCTCTGAATTCTGTTGTGATATGACTAAATCCACATGCTAATTAAGAAAAAACTATGTTGCCTCCTGTTCTATGCATGCCTGACCAGAAGTAAACACCAAGAACAGAATATCTTAGATATGCACCTGTCACATGGCTCAGGTAAGTAGTGTCTCTATCACATATTCTCATGAAACAGACTTCTTTATTATTCTCTGAGTATTCCACCCTCAGTATGTTCAAAAGAGTAAGAGTATTTTCCCCAGTCCTGCTATTCTTTCCTCTTCAGTCAATCACAGAAATGAAGCACATTCCATTTCTTCATTGTGAGTCATACTTCCTACATGTTTAGAGTAGGCAAACTAATAATGTATCATCCAATCCTCCAGGATCCTGTCAAAGTATTAAGCTGTCTTAGCAAAGCACTATCTTCCAGATAACCATTACTTGCCCAGTTTTATGACCCAGACACTGATCAATATCATACCGTAGGACTGTCTCCATGACTTTGTAACAACATGCCACCTCCTCAGCATGTCTTCCTTCTGCTAAATTGTTGAGATTTCTGAAGGTTTATCTATTACAACTGCTAGTGGTATTTGTTTTGACTAATAAATAGGCAGCCTCTTCCTATGAGAACAGAGTAAATGAACACAAAGAAGAACTTTCTATATTTTTCAAGGAGATACACATGCCACATTTCACTCCTCTTTGCTAATCTATCACCTTCGTTTATTGAATATACTAATCCTTTGCATTTACTTATAATTTAGTAACCATAAGAGACTTCTGTGCATATCACCCTCTGTGATCTTTGGTAGAAAGCGTTAAGGTGAAAATCATACTCACTTTTAACCAATAAGTAAACAGATGGCTAAAAATTTGCTATCAATGTAGCTAAATACTTAAAAAATGAATTCAGGTTTTAGAGTTCTTTATTCTACTATAGCCAGATATATAGATATAGATATGGATATAGATAATATAGATATATGTGTGTGTTTGTATATATGTATGCATATAAATGTCTGTTTATACTTTAGCAGTCTCTTCCCCAAATCCAGCATCTTTATCAACTTTGTTCCTAGCAGGAAATTTTAAGTAAACAAAATTGTGTTCATCTTTCTCAAATTTCTTCCTTAAGTCTCATCTCTTCTGGCATCTGCTTTTTACATTTCACTATCCTTTTCTCTCTTTATTCCCTCCAATTGCAGTTAATGGGTTCTTGGTAGCACATTGCTTTCCCTCCATGTTCATTCCTTTCTATCTTTGAAGTTCTTTTGAAGATGAATGACCTTGTGAAGACATTTCTACAAACATAGAAATAATTGGGTTTGATTAATAAATTATTAAGGAAACATAGCAGATTCAATCAGAAACTAAATATCTCTAAGTTAGTAAACTTTCAGATGTTAAAAAAATCAGTTGGGAGGAATCTGCTCTACTACTGATTGAACTGTTGGTGTCCAACATCAAGACTGGAGATTTATGAACACTCTGTCCCAAAGTGTCACGGGTATTTTTCATTTTTTTCTTTTAAAGACAGAGACATAGAATTATATTTGACAAAAGTAAACAGTTTACTAAAGGCTGCAAAGTCATAAGTAACAGAGCCTGGAATCATATCTAGTTCTGTACAACTGTAAAACTCAAGTTGTTGTTGTATTTTCCTTTTTTCTTAGTATCATCACATATTTAAGTTTCTGAAATGGTGTTTTGGAAAGAGCTATAAATATTTAATGCTGGTTATGGGTAAAGCACCACAGAAGCATGTGTTTAAGTTTTACTATTTAAAATTGCAGAACATCTCACATTTTAGACTGTATTTCCCATTCTTTCTGTGTCTAATATAAATAAAACAGTTCTAATAAGAAGAGAGAAAGAAAGAAAGAAAGAAAGAAGGAAAGAAAGAAAGAAAGAAAGAAAGAAAGAAAGAAAGAAAGAAAGAAAGAAAGAAAGAAATACAGATGGGAAAGAAGGAAGGAAAGAAAACAGACAAAATCATGGTAGTGTTTACAATTGTGAAAATGACAACAATAAATGCCACTTCAACTCTAGAGCATTCTTTTTGGCTCATTTAAATATAATTTCTACAAAGATATAAACCTGAGTGGAAATAATAAAAATTGATTACCTTGTCAAATGTTTCACTGTAAAATAAAGAAATAAAAAGCTGAATACTTTTTTAACTTAGGGAACAATCTGCGATATTTAATTTTTAGCATTACTACAATAAACTATACTAGATGAGCTTGTAACTGGAGAAGTATATCAACTTGACGGCCTGAATTACTATTACCTACTGTGTTAGCATGCTTCAGAGTTGAGAATGAAATTATAGGAATTCTGAATGAAATTCAGAAAATACAGTAGTGAGTTTGACAGTACACAGAGTAATCATTTTTATTTTTGACAATTTCATACATGCGTAATATATGTTTTATTCTAAGCCATCAAGTTTCACTCTGTCCATTCCTTCACTGCCCCCCAACCACAATTCCCTCCTAATTAATGTGCTCCTAAAAAAATTAAAAAACCTCACTAAGTGCCCTCAGTTGCGTGTGTGTGCAGGAGTGTAGTACAATCTACTGGAACTTAGGTAGTTTATCAGGGATAAATCCCTGAAAAAAACTGACTCTTCCTCTCCCAGCAGCCACGAAGTGCCAGTATCTCTCCAAACAGGGGTGGGAATTCATGAACACCTATCCCACCATGCTGAGATTTGTACTTCTTGATCTTATTCAAATCTTGTACATGCAATCACAGCTTCTGTGAGTTCATGTGTACAATGGCTTTTTAATATCCAGCCAATACTTTTTGTGCTACAACTTCTTGGTCTTACAATCTTTCTATCCTCTCTTTCATGGAAATCCCTGATCCTTGGAGGGAGTGGGTGTATATAGATTAATCATTTAGAACTCAGTGTGCCTTAGTCTTTCTCATTTTGCATGTCAGTCAGCTGTTGGGTCTCTGTGTTCATCACCATCTACCAAAAAAAGAAGATCCTCTAGATATTCTGGAGAGAGGCAGTAATCTATGGGTATAAGCATGAGAAGGTAGGAGCCAATTTAATATTATGCCATTTATCAGAATTGGAGTATTACTTTTGCCCCTAGGACAAAATTCTATATAATGGACTGTCTTCTTAGTTAACTATAAAAAATAATGATTTACCAATATAGCCTGCACTGTGAAAGATTCTTGGTAACATTGTGGTAAGTGAAGGAAACCAGACACAAATGATCACATGTGAATATTTTATATTGAATGCCCAATATGGGCAACCAAGCACAGAAAATATGTTGACAGATCCTGAGGCCTAGGGTACATAAGAGGATTAAACGGTAACATATAACAGTCTCTTGGGAATATTTCAGTTTTGAGATGGCAAAAGTATTTTAAGATTAGCAATTGTGACCAGTGGGAACATTAGAAAAGTTATTGAACAATATATGTTCAATAGGTGAAGTTTTGGTTTAAAACCATTTGGAAAAACTAAACTAACACAATGCTGGGGTTGGAGAGATGCCCAGCTTCAGGTCTGAGCACCTTCATGGTGCCTAGCAACTATCCTTTATTCCAACTGCAAGGGACAGATACTCTCTTCTGACCTCAACAGGCATCTATATGTATGTATTGTGCACATACATATATGCAGGGAAAATGCTCATACACAGAACATAAATGAATCTAAAAAACGAAAAAAAGTTTTTAATGCTAGTTGTAGTATTAGATTAAACTTCAATATGGTTGAATGGTGGCTCTTGTTCTATTTCAATAAAATAGCTGGCTTTTGTTTAGCCCTTGAAAAGTAATGCCTTGGGATTAGATCCAGATTAAATCAATGTCTGCATTGTGACTTTAATAATATTAATGTTGAAAATAACCATTCATAAAAGTGTCCTTCATGACATATAATTTTATGAAAATGACCCCAAGCAGGACACAACTGCAATAGAAGTTTTTAAGTACACAACAGGATACCAATTTAAATGTTGCATCAATTAATGAACCTCTAAAGTAATGCTATCAACATGAAGGTAAAGTTACATTGTTGTATTATTAAGCTGTGCATTAAAAATAAGTTAGTTTCATTCACTGATATAACTTTGGATAGAAAGTGTTTGTCATGTATTACTAATTATATTAAGTGCATAAATAAGAGCTATTTCAATTTACTTTTTTCCTCTAGTGCAGGCTTGCTTAACTTTCCAGTATTCTTTACTTTATTAGAATGTTTCTGTCTTACTTATGATTTCTATTGCTGGGATAAAATACCATTATCAAAAGCAACTGGATAAGGAGAGGGTTTATTTTAGTTTATACATCATATCGCAGTCCATCACTGCAGGAACTCAAGGCAAGAACTTGGAGCAAAGAGCTGATGTAGAGGATAAAGAGAAATGCTGGATTGTTACTAATAGCTCGTTCAGCTTTCTTATAGCGTCCAGAATCACCAGACCAGAAATGTCATGGCCCACAGAAAACTGGGCCCTCCCACATCAATTACTTACCAAGATAAATGAAGTACAGATTTCTGCACAGGCCAATCTGGCAGAAGCCTTTCTAAACTGCGGTTATCTCTTCCAAAATGACTTCAGTTTGGTCCAGCTGAACTTACAGTAGCCAGCATAGTCCATGTATTGTATAACAACACAGTCTTCCCATTACATTTTTTTCTCAGCTACTTTAAGGTCAATACACCCTTTAAAATTATGACAATAAGATTATTATTTTTAAAGGAAGCCTGAATGTGTGGGCAGATGCTAGAGGGCAGTACTTGACTATGCTCCCTAAATATAAAACCTAACACAGGTAACTCCTAAATCTGTAAAAATGTCAAATGAGAGAGCATGTGCTACCATTTGGGAGTAAGTAATTGAAAATCTAAAGGGATATTTTATGATAAGTTTTAAGACTTGGGAATAGTAATGAATGGAATTCTAATATGAAGAGCTCCAACTATAAACAGATGTCAACCTCCCATTGTGCATGTATTAACTTTTATACAAACTTTCCTTGGAGAATAAATATAAGGATATGAGTTATACAAAATAATTTTGGACCAGCAAGTTTACACTTCATAAACAATTATTTTCGAGTACTATTTATGTTTGGCATAGACACATAAAGATCTGAAATCTTCATATTTACAGAACACTATAAAGGAAAATACTATTAATTACAAAAGAATCGGGAGTTAGGAGTTAGATCTAGAATTGACAGCAACAGACTTGCTACCTTTTTTGGGTAATCACCCAGGCTTTAGGAGCAGTAAAAGCATTTCACACAGTGCAGCTTAATTAACGAAAGGCCAACAATCAAATAGTTGGAAGAATTATTGGCATTAGTGGTTTAGACTGTTGTGACATGACTGACAAGAGTATATTATCTGGATGAATACAGTGACAGATAAAACCTGAAGCGAACTATTACTGAAGTGTTATGCTACATCACCACGGTAATGCAAATAGCCTACTAATACAGGAAATTAGCTCTCAGGCCTCACTGTTCACACTGATTCTTTACTGTGGGTCTAGAGTTTCTTAAAATTTACTGTTAGTTTTCCCTTGAGTTAAATAAAGATTATTCTTTCTACAACTTTCTTCTTCAAATGTACTCTGGCTGTATTGAAAAGCTGAATTTATAATAAAAGATTGGAATATTCCAGTGAAAAAAGGTAATAATGAAGATGTATGTAACTGCTTCATGACATAGAGGCAGAATTTAATTTCTCCTTTTGCCTAATAATTTAAATTTATTATAACAAGGAAGGGACCTATAATTTTTTTCTTTGGGGGGGTTTTGAGATAGCGTTTCTCTCCATAGCCTGGCTATCCTGGAACTCACCACTATGTAGAACAGGCTGGCCACTGATGAGACTTTTCTGTTATAGATTTTTCTTCAGGAAACAATTTTGTCCTACAGACAACTCTAAAAGTATTCCAGTCCAAACACTTGCCATTTTGTTCCTTTATGCTCTAGTATACGCTCTAAAATAAGTATTATTCTTAAGGGATATATTTAGAGTTTGACATATCAGCTATATTTTATACACATTTGGAATTTATTATAAAATGCTTTCTAAAATAGGCAATTATTTCCTGAAACAAACATGGAAGTAGCAATAGGTTTAAATCCATATTATAAACCTTCCTCAGCATAAGCACCCATCTTCATAGCAGAGGAAGTGTTTATCTTTCTTGTCACTCACATGAATTGTTTGTGATTTTATTATATGCATTTCTCTATGGGAGCTTACCAGAAAAAAATTAAAAAGAAGATACATACATATATTTATATGACTCTATGAATACCTCACATATAAGAAAAAGAGGGGAGGAGGATGGAGATAGGCAGAAGGAGAGGAAGTGGGGGAGAGAGAGACAGAGAGACAGAGAGACACAGAGAGAGAGACAGAGACAAAGAGAGACCGAGAGATAGAGAGGCAGAGAAAGACAGAGAGAGCCAGAGAGAGAGAGAAAATACACACAGAGAGATGCTCTTTAAAGTAATTATATCACTGAATTGTAGGAGTGACACAGTCAAGATCCACAGGACAGTTGGACGATCTGAACTTTCAGATAGAGTTGACATTGCAATCGTAATTCTGAAGGTTGGAAATTCAAGCAGAATTTCTGTGTGGCAACTTCACTCCTGCTTTTAAGGGCTGGAATTGATCAGATGAAATTCACTACACTGGGGAAACCAGTCTGCTTCATTTAAAGCAATGGTTCATAAATATTAATCATATACCAAAAATGCCTTTGCAAGATTTCAGGGTAAGATGGCAGATCAGAAATTGTCTGCTAGTGTCTCCATGCATTAGAAGAACAATAAAGTTTATTCTGATGAGAGAGAGAAAGACAAACAGGGATCAAAAAGCTGATAGATCACAATGAAGAACAGCATAGTGGAATAGAGAAGACTATATAGAACAATCGGGGAAAGACCTGGATCTTCAGGCAAGTGGGAGCCAGTACCACACTTCCATGATAATCCAGGTGTCAGGCCAGAGTACTTACAACCTGGAAATGCAGTGGGGTACATTAGTGAGGCACTGACTTATCTTGCATCTGGCCAGCCCTGGGAAATTTTGCCATTCCACATATCTCAAGGACCTTCCTTCAGTAGCCAAAGATTGTATAGTTTGAGAGTCCGCTACTTCGGGGAACTGAAAGTAAGTAATTATCGCAAGTCAGGGAGTATGGGGGCACAATGTCACAATATATTGTAGGGTAACATATTGGGACCAAGCACCAAGGCCTATAGTGTCAAGAGTCCCAATCTCTGAAATGAGGAACAAAGCTCCAGATGAGTATAACTTCAGAGACAAGACATTCCAGCCAGTACAACTGCCTTTCTTCAATGTATGGTTTGCTGTTTGGGAAGTGAGAACTCTGCAAATCAAACACACATTTCCACATTCTCCTTTCCAATGCATGGTGGCTTAATGCTGAACACCATCCACAATCATAACACTTTGTGCTCTGCTCTCTGTTTACCCCTTCTGATGTAGATCTTAATGCTGTTTACTCTACTCTCAATGTATTTGGAGAACTGTCCCTTCACTTGTGAGAACATTAGTCACTCCAGCATACACAAACAGGTTGGAGGTATCTCAGAATCTGCCTGGCCCAAAGACCACAGTGGCTAGAGTGGCCAGCAATGACTGGAGGGTAACATTCACAGTGAAGGGAAAACTAATAGGCTATGGATTCTTCATTGCCCCATGCTTGGGATCAACTTGAGTGTTATGAGATATAGATCATCCACTATCAACCCATTACTCTTATCACCTTGTAGGTTGTAATTTAATATCACCAACAGAGAAGCCCATTTGATTCTATGCTTCTTGTTATTTGTTTAGTTTTTTCTCATTCCTCTTTCTTCTTGTCTGCAAGAAAATACACCTCACTCAAAAAAGACATGTAGAATTTGAAAGTGAAATGATAGAGGGAGAAAATGGATAAAATAGGGTAGTGTGATGTTAACATGAGAAAAGTACATGATGTGCATGAATGAAATAATTATAAAGAAACTCATCATTCTGTCCAATGTATAGATGTGAATAATTTTTTCCTTTGAAGAAGCATCTATGAGTGCTTGAGAAATTAAATTATCACTGTGGTTTATTAGATTTGAAAAGTAAATTTAACTATTGTAATTTCTACCTTTAAATGCATAGACTAGTTTTTCACATTTTAAAATGTAAGTGATAGGAATTGATTAAACGTTTGATTTTTCTTTTTATTTACAGAATCTATCCACTTGACCATTTGTGTTTCACATTTGATTATTTTTAATCCAATACAGAACATAATCTTGGTGACAGACTTAATGACATAGGTCTGTAATCCCAAATCCTGGGTGGCTAGCAATCCAGTGACTTCTTGGGTCAGTAGATAATTCAAGGACAGCCTGGAAACATATATACTTTCTCAGAATGGTTATTCAAAGAGAGATTGGAATATATTCAGTTGTTAAATGAATGGGTCCCTGTGCTTAATATCAAAGAAGAAAAGAAGGGAAATAAATGTAGTACTTGTTATGGACAGTGCTTTTGTCAATTGTTGACAACAACGCTTCTCTAAGTGCCTTTGCTCAGGTACCCCAGAACTCACATCCTGGAGTCTCTTTCTAGGAATGAAACCACTGTTCCTAGATGTACCCATTTTATAGACTTTACTTGTTATGCTGAAATTACATGGAAATATAATGAACAAGTCCCATTTTTCTCACCCAGTGCCCTTAGAACAGCTATTGGGAATTTATGATCGATTTTAGGAAGACAGTATGGTGACCACTCTCATATAACCCAGAAGATACTACAACAGCATTCTATATTGGTTTTATGCAATGAAAGGTACAATTAATTACAATAAAGTAGATTAAGAATTCTCAACTTCTAAGATCAACTTTTTCTTTCATATAAAATAAAGCATGTGCATTTTGGATATAAAATCAAAAGTCTCTCAGTTTTAATATGTTTTGACTTCAGAATATAAAGACCCAATTGTTACCACATAATTGCCTACATTTAATGATATCATAGCATTTTCTGTTCCAGTCCAGTGTGAATATGATGTTTGAAAATGTGGCTGATAGTGGCCTGTAACTAAGGAGACCAACATCCTTCCTGGGTTTTGGATTGGGCTTTCTCCTGTGTGAACTGCTTGTTTGCAATGTGTTATAATTACTCTTGTTTTCCCTTTAAATTTTGAGTAGTAAGAATTAAATGTATCAATCATGTTTTGTGAGTAATATAGACAATACTAATAACATTTAGTCTTTGGTTTGTATTTGTCCTTTATAAGTGTGTGTGTGTGTGTGTGTGTGTGTGTGTGTGTGTGTGTGATGTTTATAATAGAACTTCCTTACTGTGGTAAAAATTACCATCTTCCTGTTTGAAGCAGATGGTATGAGATTTAAGGCATGTATTTAAATAATTCTGTCTTGTTATATCTAAGATCTGATCTTAATTTTCTTTTAAAGATTGTATACTAAACTCCTTGGATACAGCTTTTTGTTAATTTAGCTGTTTGATTGGTTCACTTTTTGTTTTGTTCTGTTTTCTGAGACTGGGTTTCACTATGTACCTCAGGCTGAACTTATACAAGTAATCCTGCCTCTGCTTCCTAATGCTGGAATTAAAGGTATAAAACACTGCATATGACTGATAGTTATAAGCTTTTAGTTCCAAGGGACTTGATATTTAAATAAGTGTTCCAGTTTCATTGCCTGAATGCACACAGGACCCTACACAAGATAGACTTTATTTCACCCTGATACCTTCTGTCTTAGGTAGGGTTCATATTGCTGTGAAGAGACATCACAACATAACAACTTTTATAAAGAAAAACATTTAATTTGGACTGTCTTACAATTCAGAGATTTAATCCATGTCATCATGGTAGGACACCTGGCAGCATGCAGGCATACATGGTTCTAGAGCGGTGCCTGAGAGTTCAGCATTTATATTTGAGTGTCTATGTCAGGAAGATGTGAACCACTGGCCTGGCTTGAGCATCTGAAACCTCAAAGTCCAACCCTAGTCACACACTTTCCCCAAGACCACACCTACTCCAATGAGGCCACACCTCCTAAGGCTGCCACTCTAAAGGGCCTATGGGGGACATTTTTATTCAAACCACTTTCTGTCTTTCTTAGTCTATCTGTGGGTAAGTGGTTTTCATTTCTACATTTTTTATATGTGTTCCATTGTCTGACATTTTTCTTTTGAACCAGTATTAGATTGTCTTACTATGCCTCTAAAATAAATCTAACTATCATACATTATATTGCTACATAGTATTCCTAGTTAGTTGGTTTCCTCCACATGTCAACATAAACTTTGGAATCAGATTCCTAGATTTCAGAAAAAAAATAGAACAAAAAGTCTTTTGGGATTATAAAGAGTAACATGGATTAATCGTCAAAGAATTTAGATAGTTTTTAACTATATCATTTTTGTTTTCATACTCGTTTATTAATTTAGAGCATTTTATTTGGCCTCTTCTGCTTTTCTTGAGCATTCTACAATGCTTCCAAATACTATTTAACAATTTGTACCAGTACAAGGTTTTAAAACAAGTCAATTTTTTGTATTATAATTTCTCTTTTAAAATTAACATATTTAAAATAGGGTGCTTCTCCAAGGAAAAATGTAAAGAAAATTTATACACATCCTTTTGTCTGATAAAGAATACTGTATTGGCTGACCAAGGTTAATTTTACTTATCTATTGGACCAACCCAAAGTTTACAGATATTTTCACAGACTCTGATAGTGAATATTTCTGTGATGGTACATTTTGTATAAAATTAACGTTTATATTGATGGATTTTGAGTACAGTTAGATTGTTTTTGATTATGTGGATGAGTTCCATTGACCTTACTTGAAAACAAGACTATCCTCTTCAGAGACCATTGGAGTTCATTAGCAAACCATCGCAGACCCAATTGCATCATTGATTCTTTTCATACCTGATGGCCTGAAGACTTGAAATACAACCTCATTTCCTGTCTGAGTCTTCAGCCTGCAGCAGACTCTGCAGATTTGGGCCTTGAATCAATCCACTAAATAATTTCTTGAGGCAGACTACATGCTTCCCTTCAAAAATCCCCATCCCATCACTCTCTTCCTCTCCCCCTTTCCTATAAGAACATATGTAGATATACTTTTGTTTCTTGTTTATTGATTGGGGAAGTCCTTCTATGTATATGTTTGTCCCATTGGTTGATAAATCCAATAGGGAAGCAAGATAGGTAGGATAAGAGGTCGTGTAGGTTTCTGGAACATGTAGTCAAGAGTAGAGAGTTACTATGTGATACTAGGAGGAGAGGACACAGGTCTGGCCTTCTCAGTAAGATAAGACCTTGAAATAAAAAAATATATATATATATATATATATTAGAGTTAGAGTTATGGGTTAAAAATTAAGTCAGAGCTAGCCAGCAAGAAGCCACAGCAATGGCCAACAGCTTCATAACTAATATAGTGTCTTGTGTGTTACTTGGGGGCTGAGACAGCAGCGGGACCCAGGCAGATGGCAGGAAATAGTACATATTACAGTTTATGCTACTTCTTTCAACATATTCAACATGAATATGTGATAATTAAATAATTATATACATGATAATATACACATAAAAGTTATTCAATGGGAAAGTTCAAATTAATAGTATGAATGCAAGCTGGCAATTCTAAATAATGGTGATAAAGCAAAATGAATTCTGACAAAGTGTTCCATGTTTCCAGCTTCCATGAACTGCCACGCATGCTAGGGTGGCATTTAGTGATATAACTATCTTTTGTAAGTTCTGTTACTGTACATAATTCTAATAAAGCCCATTTTCTGGACTTTGGCAGCATCTGTGCTTTAATCTATCATTGGTTCTCTCTGAGGGGTGAGTAGACATTTATTTACTTCTGCCCAGAAACGCCCATCACACAAAACAATGCAAAGTAGACTTTTGCAAGACAGAGACCATTGGATATTTCAATTATGTTGAAGAAAGTAACTCTTTGCCCAAATCTGCAAGAGACTTACTACATACCTATTCAACCAATTCAAACCTTTGCTATATAAAACGTCCTGTGATGCTTTCATTTAGCCTTCCTGTCCCAGATTCTGTTGGTGTAGGTTTTCTAAAATGAGGAGTCTTATAACCACTGATACACTGCAAAAACATCTTCAAGGAAGGAAGACTGAGAAATGAACACAATGCTGATCCCAGTTGCTGTTGTTTTATAATAACCACGTGGTTTGGTCGTTACACTGGCTACAGGAGGTAAAGTATCCCACAGAGACTCTTTATAGAGAAAGTGGGATAACAGGACATGAGAAACTGGCTAGGAAATGCCTGACAGCATCTGCCCAATATCCAGTGCTCCGTGACAGTGAAGCTTCTGTATTAATTCATGTATACAGAACATGGAAGCAAATAAGGCACTCTGATGATTTTTTGTCGTTTTATTCATCTCAAATGACTGACTGTGCCAGAAAACCAAGTAATTAAGTATTACTTATTAAGACAGAAAACCAAGTAATTCAGTATGAAAAATCAGGCAAAGAAAACATTCTAAGTCCGGTGGTCTCCATGAGAAAGCGTAACTTACTAAGAATCTCTTCCTTCAGGCAATACCATGTCTTTCCAGGAGCTTCCTGGGGAGGTGGTAGGAAATACCCACTGCTACCAAACTGGCCTATTGTTAACAAAGTGATAGATTCTTCCTCTTCTGCATTCCTTGTAATGTCCTTTAGTCATCAAATTTGTAATCATCAAGATATTCATCAATTATGTTTCTGTGGAGAACATGTCTGACCTTACTTGCAGTTTCCAAGCATGTGTTGGCAGGTGCACAGACAAATAAAAATTTCTTATAGAAAATGTGACTCATTAAATTGTCTAAAACTTATGTTTTCAGATAAGGTTCTTGTGTTACTTTTGCTATCATTAATGTTTAGCATGGGCTGAGTGATTTGCATTAAAACATTTCTTGGAAACTGCAAGAACATAAAGGTTCTGTTTAATGGCTGCATTAGGACATAGCATGTGTGTAGAAGGGTTAAACAGTGAGAGATGTCTCTACTGCATCACAGCCTTTGGATGGGGCTCAGAAATATATATTATAAAAGGCAGCATGTTTTAAAACCAAGAACAGATATTCAACTGTCACGCTGTATAGAGTAATCTAGGAAGGAAAACGGGTGGTTGGAGAACTGGAAGGTAGAAGAAAGGCAAGAGGTACCACTGAGTGTTTCTGTCAAAGAAACTGCAGCTGTTAGAACTTTTTGTGATGATCTTGATGCATTTACAGCCATGATGCAGTACTATTCTGACTGAGTGTGATGATTCCAAACTTCAGCAGTAAGTCAAGTGGGCAGCAACTGAGTTCAGAAACAAATGTTATCACATAAGAAAGAGGCAAAATCCACCACCTTCTCATAGGTGTCCAAATTTATGGATTTGAGTTAAGAATGAACTCAATATAATTATTTTAAGTGAGAACTGGAAGCCTTTATTTAATTTTGTTTTCCTATTTTGGCAATACAAACTAGAAGGAAGTTTCTACCTGATTTATAGATAACTTAGAAACTAACGAAATAGCTCACATTAACCTCTTTTGATTTACTCAAAGCAAGTGCTAATTTTGTCCTCAGTTTAGACTAGCTAAATCACTTACCTTTACTCTTAAGCTAGTGCTTTAAACAGGATAATCTACTGGGACACTAATTTGTGTATGTGTTTTTCCTAATTTCCTCTCTCTCCTTTAAGAGGATAGCCAAGATTGCTTTTTCGGTGACTCAAATATTTTTACTGTAAGAAATGGTCCTTGTGTTCAGTAAATGGTACTCCACGATGAAGAGATAAATAAAGAATGTAAAGAAAAAGATCTCGAACTATAGAAATGATCCCTGAGTTGGTCATGGGGGAACAGGAAGTTGAGGGGGTGGGGGTAGAATAGGGGGAAGAGGGAATCATAGGA
Source organism: Mesocricetus auratus (assembly GCF_017639785.1). Lineage (NCBI taxonomy): Eukaryota > Metazoa > Chordata > Mammalia > Rodentia > Cricetidae > Mesocricetus > Mesocricetus auratus. The sequence goes on from NW_024429192.1 coordinate 45,093,809, forward strand.
TAGAAGACAGATCAGGCACCAGAGTGACCTCGAGTGATCTAAAGGTATAACATCAATTGGCAAGCTAAGCAATAGTGGAAGGACCACCTCGAATGCCCATTCCTGATAATGAACTTGATGTCTATAACTATCCGGGAGCCTTCATCCTGGGACTGATGGAAGCAGAGGCAAACACACAACTAAGCACTGAACTGAACCCAAGGAACCCAGTGACAGAGAGAGAGGAATGATGAGCAAATTGGCAAAGAATGGGCTGGCAAAACCAGCAGAGGCAGCTGATCTGAACAGGGGAGTGCTCTTGGACCCCAGACCGACAGTGGGGAGGCCAGAATGGGACTGATCTGGACCCCCCAAATGTGAGTGTCAGTGAGAAGGCCTGGACAACCTATGGGGCTCTGAGCTGTGGATCAGTGTCTATCCCTGGTATACAATCTGTCTTCATGTGCCTATAGCACAAAGAGAGATGCTCTCTCAGCCTGGACTCTTAGGGGAGTGCCTTGACCCTACCAAGAGTAAAATGATAGACTCTAAACATCCCCTATGTGGAAGGATTTGGCAATAGGGTGGGAGGGAGGGTGGAAGGGGAGTGCGGGAGGAGGGGAGGGAGAGGGAACTGGGATTGACATGTAAAACAAGCTATTTAAAATTTTAAAAATATATAAATAAATAAAAACTTACAAAAAAAAAAAAAGAAAAAGATCTCCTAGAAATCGGAAAGAAATAGAGATAAGCAGACGATTAGTGGTTCCCGGTGAACCACTCCCTGAATGTCCCAAGAGGAGCACATATTGGAGAGGATGGAAGTGTGATAGAAATGGCCAGGCTGTCATTGGCTGAGATCCAGCATCTGAAGAACTGCCCAGGACCACCTGCCTTCCTGCACTGGGCTCATAGCAAACCCATATACGCTTGACTAGTCTTCTCAAGTGCCCAGTTGGGAGGAAGTAATTGCTGCCATCATCCATAGCAATTCTCTCTGGTTTGTATGCATGCATATAGAGCACAACTCTATTTTTTACCCTTCGGTTTTCATTTATTGAAATTATATTTCAACAAATACATTCCTATTCTGTTTTCCTCTTCTCCAACTCATCCTAAATCCTTCATACATGCTCCCCCACACAAATCCACACCCCTTCTATTCCTTGTTAGAAAAAAAACACAGGCCTAAATATTAGACACCTGTGGTTTTGGTATTCCTGAAAGAATGTCTTACACCCTTTTCACTTCCAACACATACTCTTGCAAGTCTGAATCACTGGACTTCGAACTGCTTCTTGCTCTCTGCTCATTCCAAGTTTTTTCAACTTTAAGGGAAAGAATATTCATGTTTTCTTGTCTTGTAAATTTTAGATTATTTCATATACAATGTATTAAAACTGCCATATCAATTTAATGTATAGACATTGCAAGTGCTGTGCTGTGTAATGCCTGACTATATCTGTGGTGTATATATAATATATTTATGCCCAATAAGTGTTTTAATTATTTCTGAAAAAAAACCAAAAGAAAGAAATACATACAGGCATCTCAAGAATAATGATAACATAATTTAATATAAAACAAAATCAAACAAACTGAAATAGAGCAATTCACTTCAAGTACATTTTCTACAGAATAGCACTGATCATTACAGTAAGCCTGTCCAGGTTGGCGAGTCCTGCTTTGACATGTCATCTAGCTCCATTTCATTAGTCTGTGTATAGAAGAACCAGATCTGAGAAATCCTCCTAAAGCAAGAGTGAGTAGTTTCATTAAGATGTGTGTAAGATCAATATTGGGGCAGGCCTGTGCCTTATTTCAATGTCCATCTTGCAAAGTGGGCAATGATGGGCTGAATTCAAAGGACTCTATGTTTAATATTAACTGTGCAGTGGACTGTGGGTAACATGTGCACTTTGAACTGAGCCATTCAGCATCTGTACAAAGAGTTGCAAGTGAGAAACAGGAACCTGAGATGGAGCTTTTGCTAAGGACTTCATTCCTCTTGTGGTCCTTGATAGCATCAGCTCGACAGGGAGCTAGAAATTTGTGGAGCTCCATAGCCAATGCTTGCCATTCAACTACTCAGACAGAGGCTGAGTGAGGAAGATAGACTGAGCTCAGGGGTTTACAAAATCACCAGAATATTGTGAGGGTACTCACATATCAAAGACAGAGACAGAGACAGAGACAGAGATGGAAAAAGAGATGGAGGCAGTCAAACAGACTATAATAGAAGGGTGGGTGGAGAGTCAAGAAAGGGTAGGAGGGATGAAGGAGGGGCATGCAGGACAAGACAGCAGATCTCAGCACACAGTCATCACAGCCTCCCTAGTTTAAATAGAGATGTGTTTGTCAATTTTGGGAATACGGATATTCCATTCCATTGTTTGACACAGAGAGACACAAACAGAATTTGAAAATTGTTCATTTGACCCTATATGGCTTGGGTTGTTGAACCATTGAGACAAACAGGTGAGGCTGGAACACCCATATTAACCTTATCTACCTACCCCCCACTGCTTTTCCCCCTGTATTCTTACTCCTTTCTGCTTATCTTGCAATTTCTTTTCTTCGAACTTGAGTTCAAACATCACTTCTGATAGTCTGTGATTTCTGTAGACTTCTGTCTTTGATGACACATAACATGCAGTTTTAATTTCTCCTACTCTATTTTGTCAAATTGATTAACCTTCTGTGCATTTCTAATTGCTGCTTTCTCAATTCTACCATGCTGGCCTTCATTTCTGTATGCCATTAGTCTCCAGCAAAGCACTGTGAACCTCATGAGTTTAATAAATGCTTATTGATGAAGTTATTGACACTACATTTAAAGGTGAGTTAAACACAGAATTAGACATAAACAGCAGTAACAGAACTCTAAAAGGAGGTGTTTGCTCTGTTGCAGTTGTATAAATCACTGGTTCAACTAATTAAAAGATAATCTGCTGTATTTTTATGTTCCTCTCATCCAAAACAACATTTTGAATTATCAACTATCACACTTTTCAGAACCTAAGAGATGTTGTTTTTTGTTTTGTGTTACGTTCCTACATACCTCCAAATTTCAAATAATCAGGAACTGTGATATTATGTAGCTGTAGAAAGTAAATACAATATATTAATGCTACTTCACAACATTTTAGAAGCTACAATCACAGCTAAAATCAAGCTAAACTATTATTTCACACATCCCTAAAATGTGAATATTTCAAGTTTACTTCAAATTTCCCAGAAAATTAAATATCATTGATTTTTTCATTAATACTTTTCTTTTTATTTAAACTAGAAACAAGCTTGCTTCACATGTCAATCCCAGCTCCCTCTCCCTCCTCTCATCCTCCAACCCTCCCACCAGTTGCCACAGCCCCCCACCCAGTCCCTACTCAGTGCCCCAGGGAGGGTGAGGCCCTTCAATGGGGATCTCCAGAGTCTGTCATTTCATCCAGGGCAGTGCCTGTGCCCTCCCCACAAGGGTCCAGGGTGAGAAAGCATCCCTCATTGTGGGATGGGCACCCAAAGTCCATTTGTATGCCAGGGATAAATACTGATCTACTACCCAAAGTCCCACAGATTGCCTAGGTCTCATCATTGAAACCCACATTCAGGGGGTCTGAATCAGTCCCGTGCTGGCCTCTCAGCTATCAGTCTGAAGAGTGGATAGAGAAAATGTGGTACATTTATACAATGGAGTACTATTCAGCAGAAAAAAATGGAATATTGAAAATTGTAGGCAAAAGGACAGCACTAGTAGAAACCATCCTGAGTGAGGTAACCCAGTCAAAAGACAAACATGGTATATACTCCCTCATATATGGATTTTAGACATGGATCAGTGGAGTGCCAGCCTATAATCCCACTGACAGAGTGTCTGGGAAAAAGGAAGGAACCTAAGAGAGATATGCATGGTATCTTAGAGAAGGGGAATGAGACAAGATCTCCTGAGCAGATTGGGAGCATGAAGGAAGAGGAGCGGGAGATAGGAAAAAGAGAGAGGGAGAAGTTGAGGAGAGAGGAGGACATGGGGGAGTAGAAAGGTTCAGTCAGGGGAAGAATAGAGGATAGCAGGATAATAATAGAGGGAGTCGTTATAGGTTTGAGGAGAGATCTGGCACTAGTGAGATTTCCAGAGATCTACAAGGATGACACCAACTGGCAAACTAAGCAATAGTGGAGAGATTACCTTAAATGCCCCTCCCTGATAATGAGTTTGAAGACTACTTTATATGCCATCCTAGAAACTTCATCCAGTGACTGGTGGAAGCAGAGGCAGACACCCACAGCTAAATACTGAACTGAACTTCTGGAACCCAGTTGCAGAGAGGGAGGAGTGATGAGCAAAAGTGTTAAGACCGGGCTGGTGAAACCCACAGAAACAGCTAACTTGAACAAGGGGGAACTCTTGGATCCCATACTGATTGAAGTTTTTAAGATTTTCCATAGGAACTACTTAAAAAAAAGAATTGTACTTCAGAGATCTAAATCCACCAACCTTAGTCCACTTCAGAGAACACAAGGAAAGGAAACACTTAGAGGAAGAAGTTGCCTCTGTGGTTAACAGAACATTTGCTCTGGTCTTCTCCTGGTCTCTGCCTCCCTGTTTCCATAGGTTTCCTTTTCCCTTCATTGCATGCTCTCTCTTAAGGTGTCCAAGTTTTCATATGCCTCTCACCCTTATTTTGCCTGCCTGGAGTCCCTCCCACTTCCTGTGCTTCAGAGAGGCAGAATTCTCCAGCAGCTGTCCCCCAGTCCCTCATGGCCAATACCACCCTAGCTCTCAGTATCTCTCATTCTCAGTCTCTCTTCTTAGCTCAAATATCACATGACACACCTTCTCTTATCACCTGGTCCAAAGTGGCTCCCTTGCACTGCCTCACAGTCTTTTATTTTCTTGCTTATTTATGTTTAATCATTAGGGTACATTTCTTTACATGTGAGTGAAGATTTATTTTTTGCTTTGTTTTGCAGCATTGTATATTGACTAAGCTACAGACCTTGGCTTGCCCAGCAGTCCTCAATTCTCCATTAATTCCACTCTCATTGTAGCTTCCTTATTAGAGCAAATAGTTAGAAATGTCTTACACATCCAGATATAAATGGGGGCAGCTGGATGCCAAGGAACTTCTGAATTCCAGAAGAGAATGAAGAAGGATGAAGCCCAGTAGAGACCCTGACTTTGCCACCTATACAGCCATGAGCTCCAGAACAGGTCACTGGCTTTGAAGTTGGACTTGAAATAGCTTTAAGCTTCAGAACTATGCAAGTGACTAAACTGTGCTATAGTCTCTGTAATAGTTAATTGCTTGTGATGCATTTTTATTTTTACTTTTCTGCAAGAGTTGTCTGGCGTTTTTGGGTTCTGTATTTATTAGTTCTTTTACAAATAATTTCAAAGGCAGGGTAAATCAGAGGGATCACTAAAATCACTTCTCAAATTTTTGTTAACTTTTTATTTTATCAATTAGAAATATGTGGAGGGAAATCAACAGAAGATGGTGCCTTCCTGAGTTACCACAGTGCTACTGACAGTGCCATGCCTACTTAGTGATGACTAAGTTTAACCATTTGTGTATTTTGTCAGTATTACTGACAAGACACAGTGTATTATTTACTGTTTCAAAAATAGGTATTATTAACAGATATAAAATATTTGATATTATATTAAATTCTGATTCCTCAAATGGTTTAGGATTGAACAGTAGAATTTATGCTTGACCTTTTGACTGAGGAGTTTTTATGGTTTATAGACAGATAAAACCTCTCCCAAAATGTTCATGTGTCTAAGACATTATCAGGTGGTGGCACTGGCTGTTGAATGCTCACTTCGCCAGTGGATGCACCCATTGATCTGTGCACTCATGAATTGGCTATGCATGAGTTATAGCCTGACCAGAGGAAGTTGGTAACTAGGAAGGTGCCTTTGAAGAATGTATGTATCATTTGAAATACCTGTCTTGAGACTGAAATCTTAGAAACCACAAGTCAAAGCAAATCTTTCCCCCAGGGTGTTTTCTAGTGTATTATCTTCAAGCAACAAAAATTCAACTAACATGGTGTCCTTCTTTGGCTTCTAGACTAGAATATCTCTCTTAATACACAAATCAACCATTGCTTAGAAACATCAGCATCATCATTTCAGCAAGTATCAGGGCTTTTGCAAATACTAGACTTATCCTATACTAAGAAGAACACTTAGATTTTAGTGTTTTCTAATGTAATTCTTATAGAAAATATGAACATATATCATTTTTGAGATGTACATCACTTAACAAAGTGTCATAGTTACTAAGTATTGAAATAATCTTGAGCCCTAATTGTTTGGATCATAAAATTAGCAGTTATAATTGATTTTCAGGCACACAATGTATGCTTTTTCTGTTAAATTCATCTATTTAAAAGAACCCTCTCCCCAAATGTGGTGCTGGTGCACATAATCCCAATCAGGAGATGGGGGCCAGGAGGCTGTGAATTAGAGGTTAGACTGGGTTCTGCAGCATAGCCAGAAACCAAGTCTCAGGAAGAACAAGAAGAAACAGACAAATGAGCACTTTAACACCAAAACCAATAACTCTTGTCATTGTGGTTTGTTTGCATTCTTAGTTTTGCTGCTATCTCTCATCTGCTTTTTTATATTTTGTAATTAAAAAACACAAGTCCCACCCTCCCTGGAGAAATGAGGGGATAACGGGAGGGGGGAGGGCACGGGAGGAAGGGAGGGAATGGGAGAGGGACCTGGAACTGACTTGTGAAGCAACCTTGATTCTTATCTAAATTTAAACTGGAAAATAAAATTAAAAAAAAACACAAGTCCCTTAAAATTGTCAGTGCATTCTACTATCTTAAAAATGTATTCAAACCTTTGAGTCAAACGTATTTTCATACAATATTTTCACTTAAATAAATGAATTTAATAAAATCATACAAACAGATAATAAACACTGCAAATTTTTCCCACAATATTTGCAAAATTCAGCACCTTAAGGAGGATCTAAGAGAACAAAAATGAGACAGGTGGTGGGAAATTCAAATCACTTTTTAACACTGTAAGACTCTTTAAATACTTAAACACCTTCAGCATTTGGTAAAGCATTCCAAAAAAGTGTTTATATTAGCTTGAAGGAATAACCTGTAAGCAAACTAAAATGAAGAAAATTAAATTCATTTGCTGAATAGCTCCCTATACAAAATGTACCATCATTGTATCTAAATTTCAATTTTTTCCTAACAATGTATCCCTATAAGAATGAGTGCAGCCAGGCAATGGTGGCCCAAGCCTTTAATCCCAGCACTCGGGAGGCAGAGGCAGGCAGATCTCTGTGAGTTTGAGGCCAGGCTGCACCAAAAGCCTCCACTACAGAGAAACCCTGTCTCATAAAACCAAAAAAAAAAAAGAATGAGTGCAAGATTTGTGAGGGGAAGAAAAATAGGTATTCAGTTTCTAAACAAATTGAATTATTTTCAAGTTTTAGAATATAGTTCCATAGTGCACCAATGTTATTCACAGTAGAGAAGAGAAAACCATTAGCTTTAAATAGGTAATCCTGGAAATCACTCATTATAGTTTTTTTAACACAATACACTGGGAACTTTAATTTAAAGCTTGACTCTCAACAGTGAATGATATTGTCAACTATAGGGAATAGAGTCATCCTAAGAACTATAAAGCTTATGTTTTTTTAGTTGTGAATAAAGGAAACTCCATGCCCTGCTCTAATCTGTCCTCTTGATGCCTTGAAAGGACATAATTTTGTGGTAGCATTATGTGAATTAAAATAAGGGAAATCAATTCAAGCTGTATAATCTCATAGATGAAAATGAAAACTAAGAAGTCCCAGGCAGGGACTAAGTTCTCAGTGACTATATAAAAGAACCTCCTATTCATTTGAAGTAAACTGAAAAACCTGTGGATAACTGATGGCAGAGATTTCCTGTCCCTCAGTCGCTCTCAAGTAAATATGCTGAGGCTTATATTAATTAGAAATGCTCAGCCAATAGCTCAAGCTTATTACTAAATAGCTTTTACATTTTAAGCAATGATCCATATTCCTTATTTACACTCTGCCATGTGGCAGTACCTTTATTAACAGAGCATGTTCATCTCTTGTTTCCTTTGTCTGGCTGGTTGACTCTTGACTTAGCCCTTTCCCTTGCTACCATTCTCTTAGTCTGGCTCTCCTGACTAACATTATGTTCAGCTTTTGACCAGTCAGCTTCTTTATTGGACCAGTCAGAGCACATATTCACACAGTGTAAAGGAATAGTCCAAAGCAGATAACGTTTCCCAGTTAAGACAGCTGTTCAGGTTTACTCATTCCTCCTTTGCCTTTGAACTCATTCTTTATAGGGATGAACAATCTTCATCCAAATGCCAACATCAAATGGTCAGTCCTATATCCCATGCTCTGGTTCCAGGATTTAGGTGAATTAAAAGAGAAAACAAATTTATAACAGCTATGGCTGGTGGCATTCAACCTAGCAGTCACTAGTGGGAATAAAAAAAAACATGTTTGGTAAATTCAGAGTGTAAATTATCGAGCTACATTAAGTTATATTCTAATTCACCTTTTGAACATTAGACACACTCCATAGATAATGCACTGACAATTCATTAATTTGAACTTTAAGTTTGCTTCATATCAGGTGCCTTACAAGAAAATGAACAGAGTCAGTGAAGAAGTTAGGTCTAAAGCATCACATGAAGACTTTTAGCAGTCTTCAGGTTTATGTTAAGTGTATGCATGTGTGTACCTGGGTAAATTATCACATGTATAGAGAGTATTTCCCAATGGTTCACTGCAATGTGGTGGGCTAAATCTTAATACCTTGCTTTAATCAGTCTAATGGTTCAGAACTGGAAGTTCTGTCAACACTCTTTCTGATAACTCCATATTGTCAAAATTCATTCAAATGCTAAATGTTTAACAAATCCAAAAATCACTTAACCTTTCCCCAAATATTCACAAAAAACCCTTGTTCATTGTAATTATATTGGTTAACTGTTTTACATGGAATAATGTACTCCTTGTCTTAAAATTTCTCTGCCAAAATTCCAACTGATTTTTTTTGAAATTTTCATTACTTTTCTAACCATCTATAGTATTCTGTACAATGACTTTTTTTCAGTTGTAAATGTTTTCAAGGTGGTGTATGTTAAAGATTAAGAAAAGTTTCGGGGGGTTCTTTTTAATTTTTTTATTCATTATGCATACCAACCACAGTCCCCTCTCCCCTCCTGCCACTTCTCCCATCTCCCTCCCACTCCACCCCCTATCCACTCCTCAAAAAGGGTAAGAACTCCCACGGGGAGTCAATAGCATGCCACATCATGTTGAGGCGGGACCTAGCCCCTCCCTGCTGCATCTAGGCTGAGCAAGACATACCACCATAAGAAACAAGCTCCAAATGCTAGCTCATGCACCTGGGATTGGTTCTGGTCCCACTGCCAGGGGCCCCACAAAGAGACTAAGCCACACAGAATTTTCATTTACTTTTTAGAAATTGGGCACCAAAGCAAGAAAGAAGCGCTCCACCTGAGGGAATTAAGAAGTGATGTTGGCTATAAACATTACTTTTTCATCATTACCTGATTCCTTTATCTCCCACAAGCACATGCTAGAAAGAGGCAAGTCAAATCAGAAGCCTCTCACACAAACTCAACTTCTAGTGCATCTTTGGCTTTCACAATGGTTAGAAGTCAACCTGGAAATCTTTATTATAACAGATGAAAATTATTTCATTTCATGAATACTCATTTTCCCCCAAATGATAAAAAATACACAAATGTTTATTTCCCTTCCTGGTGTTACAGACTCCTGCTGTTCAGTCATGCCAGCACAATTCAGCAGTTCCCAGGGTGCAGTTAGATTGATCTGTGGAAGTTTATGTCAGTTCCAGTTACCTTACCAAGAACCCATCAATGGCTTCTAATGTGATGCAGGGAGAAACAGATACTAAAATAAAAATTTTAAACCTAAACTCTTTCAGTATTTTATATTTCTCATTTCTTCCTAATGTCATGTGATACATACACTTCTCCTTCACACCCCTTTCTTCAAGTAAACCTCACTAGTGTCCCTTGCCCTCACTATACATGCTCCTAACATGTTCTGAGTTTTGTCTGATTTCCTGTGTTTTAGCAGAGCTCTTCTTTTTTTGGGTGGGGGACTCACTTTCTTTGCTTACCTGTGTAGAGTCTTGATTAGCTGTACTTTGTGTACAAATGCTTCTATACTTTGATGTCTAATTTTTCACATCCAGATTATGGGTTCTCTGGGAGGCTCATTTGCTTTGTTTCCTATTCCTTCCTAAAATATAACAACAGGATGAGGGTGATGTCCTCAAACACATTTTAGTATATTTAAGACAGATAAGTAATGTTAACGATGTTTCAATAGTGAAACAGCTGAATTTGGGCTCAGTTTTCTTCTTCTTTTATTAGTACGACGTTGCAGCTGGTCTAACAGGTGCCAACACAAATGTTTGAAGCTCACAGATAAAGGGTTTTAGGGTATTGCTCATATGTCTCAGAGGCAGGGGTCGGCTTATGCTTCCTCTCTACAGCGTAGCTCAGATACGTATAAATCACAAATCTCCACCAATACAATAGGTGTGAGGCCGGCATCGGACCTTCTTCTTGGAACTTTGGTGGGTTAGCTAATTAACCACATCCTAGAGGGTACTAAAGGTTCCGGGTACTGCTGCATTTCAACTATATCGTTTAATTCCTCTCCCCACTCCTCTCCACGTACATCATCTTTCTGCCTTCCTGAAAAGTGCCAATAGTGCCAGCTCTGGAATATTCTCCCATGGTTGTTTCTGGTTCCTATCTGAATATCGTTTGGTAAGAAAAGATTCCAGCTTGCCTTAGCAGCCTGAGCCACCGCTACTCTCGCGGAAAAAGCAGTGATCTCTCAGCCCCCATATCAGTGCCAGCAGGCAGCAGGCTCTTCTGTCTCACCTGGCTCTACTCTGCTTCCCATGGATAGACTCTCTCTATGTCTGAGTGGTGAAGGAGCCTACTTGCAGGGCACGACTAATACAAGAGTGACAGAAAGATGCTTAAGTCTCAGATCACATATGCTTTTGTGCATACAAGATGTCATTAAGGTAATTTCATACCATGAACGAAAATTAGGAGAAAACACATAAGAGAAATAGTGATTAAATGAAACAAGGAATGTAGAAACTGTAGATTTTGGAAGGGAGAGGGCAAGTTCGAGTTTCTTAATTTACAATTTTATTATATTGTTATATTAAGAAATAATTAGAAATTGCTTAAGATTTTCAGTCAAAATTGGCATAGTATTTTTTCATAGTAAATATAGGACTTACATTTTTTTTTATTTTCCAGTTTAAATTTAGATAAGAAACAAGGTTGCTTCACAAGTCAGTTCCAGGTCCCTCTCCCTTTCCCTCCCCCTCCTCCCGTGCCCTCCCCCCAACACCCCCCCCCTCCGTTATCGCCTCATTCCCCCAGGGAGGGTGAGGCCCTCCATGGGGGTGTAGGACTTACATTTCAATTCTAACATGAAAATGTCTAATATTGATTATTAGTTGTTTCACATATCCAGTTACATGTGAAAACAGGAACAATCATTATGATTTTTCTCAAATGATAGCTCATACTTTGCAAATCAAATAATAGCTTTTGGAATTTAATATAATCATGTTCTAATCTTTATGAATCCTCATATGTACATGGTAGTCAAACATAATCATATTGGTGATCATATTTGATAGCCACATAATCTTCCCCACATTACTCTCTTGTCAGAGTGAGTGACATCCAGCAATCTCCTCAGTGTACCATGACACTGAGATCCAGCGTGCAATGAACCACAGGTCCTATGGAACAGAATTGCTGCACTGTTGTTAATGACTTCAATTAAGTTATCTTTACTTGTATAAATTAGTTATCATAGAAAAGAAGTAAAGTAACAATAGAGACAAACATGGAACTGATGAAATTAACTCAAAAATTCCAGTTGAATGCTAAGTCAATCTTCAGTTGACTGCTGTAGAATAAGGTGAGGCTCAAATAATCAAAAACACTCTGACATCAAAATACCACACATCTCTCTTGAAAGACTTCCATCATTTTAACTATCTCAAATGATAGTTAAAATGGAATTATTATAACATGGAATTATTATAAGTGTGACTCATATGAAAAGAGAGTGTTAATTTAAATTACATAGTATACTTGTGCTAAAACAAAACTTTTATATTAACAAAGACTCATTTCTTATTGGAAATGAAATGCACTGTCATAACTTTTTACTTCTCTCAAGTTTTAAATAGACATTTTGTCTACAAACAAATTAATTTCTATCACCTCCCTATATTGATTTTCTACTTGTAACTTTGAATGACATGAATTTATTTCTCTATGTCTTATAGGTACAAGTCTCTGCTCAGGATCTCATGGAGCTGAAACCAGGGAATCATGTAGGTTTGCCATCTGGGGCTCAGGTTCCCCTTCCAAGCTCACCAGTTGTTGGCAGTGTCCATTTCCTAGCCATTTTAAGCTTGAGGGCCCATTTTCCTGTTCATGGCTAGCTAGGGTCACTTTTCACCTTAGAGACTGAGCACAGCTCTTTTCTGTGACCTTCAAAGGCTATTTGCTGTGTGGACATTTGTATTCTATCATCCAGACTCTGATTTTCTCTTCTAACTAGCTAGAGGAAAAGTTCTGCCTTTAAATAATTGATTTGATTAAGTAATGCCTGTCTGGACAGCCTGTGTTCCTTTTGTCTCTTTAAACATAGCTTTATTGTATAATTGGTATACAAAGAAGTGTGCATATTTCACATGTACAATTTGATTATTTGGAACATCTAGGAAGACCCCTATCTTGATTGTGGTACTGGTATCTCTCTTCTCATAGGTACACACTAAATACTGAATAACCCACTCACTGCAGAGAAATTCATTATTTTCACAGTCCCTGGGATAGGCACAGAGCATCGGACCATTGAATATATGAATGCCAAATAAAGGGCTGTTTGATCCATGGGATGACAGTATGCCCCCAGTTGCACACAAGTGTAATCTCCTTCCTCTGCCTGCATCCCTCCTTTTATCATCTTGTCATCCCCTTCCTCATAATCTGAATGTTTGCAAGGTCATAAGAGAGTCAAGATGATAGTAAAATCAGCTTCAATTCATTTCAAGACAGAGAAGTTCAGATTTGTGTGAAAAAGAAAATACTGTGGGAGGAATTCTCAGTAGATATACGCCAGACAGCCTCCTACTTACTCTGTGACACCCACATCACTTTTCTTTAGCACAAGAATTAGGTTAAAAGAAAAGGGAGTATTTAGGATATTATCAGTTTGGGTTGGAGATAAAAGATCAAAATCTTGTTTCCTAAAATAACCACTTATCTCCAAGGGGAAATACTTTACAGTAAAAATCCAGATAATGACAATCATACTATAATGTATCATAGACTTGAAGAAGCTGTGATGAACTTTGTGATGGAAAGAAATTGGATGTTCTACCCTGTTTTAATAAAGAGAGAGAGACTTTGGGGATACCTACTGTGCTGTTGTCATAGCTATACACACTTCTGTGTTGTCTCCCTTAATCTATGTGCACTTTCCAGTTAGAAAGCCAACAGCTTTCCCTTCCTTGTGAGTCTCGGGCCTAGGTAAGAGATGAGCCTCTCTAGTCATTTACATGCTTTATGTTCCCTTTTATCTTGAAAGAGTTGTGAGTAAGAATGAACTGATAAAACTATACTATAAAGGTATGTGTTGTGGATTGTTGTCATGTCTTATGAAGAAAATAATTTCATTTGTCAAGATAAATGTAGTTTATAGGAAATTAGGCATCAATGGGAAGATCTGGCTCTGTGTTAAAGTCCTTCTCCATATTGGCACCTATGAATTCAAAATGTATCAGAAAAATGTTTAGAAGATTCTAAGAGTCAAGCAAAGCAGACATTATTGACCCACTGCTCAATAGTTAACATACCTTCATTCTATCTGCATTCTAAAATAATACAATGATTATCACTTCTGAAAACTACTCATAGCTTATTTCACTGGTAAACACATTATCTCATTCAAAACAAGTATTTACTGTACATAAATGACCTTCCAAATCACACATGCTATCTGTATTATTGTTTGCCAAACTGGACTACAAATGGTCCAGGGTTCAATAATGTCTACAAAAAGCTTTAAGAATATGCTCAGATTTGAATTTATAAAAGTAAAACAAAAGCGTCCCTATTTTCAATATTCAATCTCTTATTATCATTCACTATTTGTTATCTTGATATGAAAGAGGATTATGCAATTCCAAAATAATCACCAATTCTACTATCTCGAGACTGGACTGGAAATTCTTCAATATATTTGTAATTTAACTGAAGGGTATTTTACAACAAAACTGTCTGGATGAGTTTTAGAAATGTGGAGAAATATATTTCAGCCACAAGAGATTCACTACTCCTTAGGAAAATTTTAAATCATAAACAGAATAAGAACCAAGCTATGCAACTACTTTGAATCAAACATTTAAAGGAAGGCACATGTCTGGATTTCTCTTCCTATGGTTTTTATGAAAGATCTTTACAAAACCAACTTACAGGATAGAGTTTATTCTGCTCACAGTTCAAAGGTTAGGGTTAGTAGAGAAATTCAGGCAGCAGGAGCTTGATGCAGCTGGTCATGTAGCATCCATAATCAAATTGATATATTGATGGGGGAATTCCTGTGTATATGTCAATAAAGCACTGTTGGTCAATAGGGAAGCAAGATAGGTGGGACTAGGAGTCCTGGAGGATTCTGGAGAGGAGAAACACAGGGAGTCAAGATGTAACCTCCATAGGGATAAGAAGCCCGGAAACTTCTCAGGGAAGAGAAATACTTAGATTAGCAGTTATGGGATAACTATTTAAGTCAGAGCTAGCCAGTAAGAAACAAGCAAGGCCAACTGATTCATAATTAATATAGCCTCCTGTGTGTTTATTTGGGACTGATGTGGCTCTGGAACCAGGCTGGCGGGAAGGCTTCTCTCAAGGAAAAAGCTTCTCTCTACAAATGGTTGTCAGGAGCGGGATTGAATTTCCACGTAGAATGACAAAGCTTTAAAGAAGTTTTAGAAAAAAAAAGAACGGAGAAAAGTATGGGTTCTTGGTAGCAGCATTTTTCTCAGGTGGACTCTGTTTTACTAGCGACAAACGGAGACCGACGCGGCTCGCTTAAGGGAATCTTCCTGACTCAGCATTAAAAAACAAACAAACAAAAAAACCCAACAAGGTTCTTTTAAGAGACTCTGCTAACAATTAAAAGGTGTGTACGTACAGCTGGAAGTGGCAGTGACCACATCTCCAAGCTGGCAACTTTTGCTGGATCTGAGCATAGATTGAGGCGATGAGCTAGAATCATGCTTATGTCCGCCATCTTGGAAAAACTGCAGTTTAAACAGCCACAGGTTTAACAGATAAGACACATGGCCAGAAAAACATAAAGATTTACAGTAAAGTCACACTTGGATGAAGAAAAAAACCTCTAAACATTTACAGTGTGTTTAAAAATATATGTAAGATTGAGAGAGAAGAAGAAACGGCATAGTGGTAAATAAATAGAGAAGCTTGATGTGGTGGCGCATGCTGGTAGGAATTGCTCCAGAGACAGTGGCAGGCAGATTTCCAAAGAGAAACCATGTCTCAGAGAAAAATAAATGAAAGTAAAAGAAATAGAGTAATAATAGATAAATAAATAAGCCACGTAAAGATGGAAAATACACAGAGAGTCTAGATACTGTACGCTATTGTGTTTTTGGGTTTTTTAATTACTAAAGAAGGAACAACTACTAAAGTGCACTTGATTATAAATGCTGCTGAATTAATTAAACTTATATCTTTTAAAAATGCCTTGACTTCAAAATTTAAGTATAAGGATATGTTACTTGGGAAAGGAGTTTTTGTTTATGTTTCTACAGAAAATGAAAAGCTGAGGATTCCTTCCAGGCTTCTGTGGTTTGATGAACCAAGACCCCCGGAAGCAATGGCCCAAGTGATTCAACATCTAAAACAGCTAAGATGATGCAGCCTTACAGATCCTGAAATAAGGACTTATACAGGTTTCTGAGTTTTGTCATGATCCCTATGGTATGAACAGTGCCCCTTTCTAGCACGAAGCAGTTTGGAATGAGCAACGTCCTAATTCCCATCTTGTTTATAAATCTTTGTTTTCATTTATATGGGATTGCTTATAATTGGTTAATGATCACAACCAATCTCTTTTGAAAGGAAAAAGGGGATTATGGTATGGAAATGAGTACTTTGTATTGGTATGGTTTTTCATTTGTTGATACAAATTCAAGGTCAATTTTGTGATGCATATATTTCTCCTCTCAATTAAGTATTGTGCTCACACTGATCTTTTAAAACATAATGCATAATTAAATACAGATTACAGATAGTTACTTATGATAGACAGAACTTATAGTTCGGTAAGTTAGGTTTTCTAGATATACAAAAATATATTTGAGATAGATAGACAGTCTTCAGACCTTTCAAAGACCTTCAGGAAATGGCATTTAAAATGGTTTAGGGTTTTTCTTGGCAATGAGAAATGTCTGCTCCTGGCAGCACCAATTATGTCTCAGAGGAAGATGGGCATCGAAGAAACTCGTTATGGAGTTTGCTTTCAACATGGCAAGATTAGCCATTTGGGCAAGAAACTATTCTTGGCTAGACTGCTTGACTGTTGCTGTATATGCAGGACCCACAGGAAAGTGACTGCTGAACTCAAATAGTCCTTCAGGGTTCCTGATTCATGGAAGAGTCCATGAGACTTTCTGAAGGACACAGAAATATGACTGACACACTGCCGATGCAGACTGACAGTTTGAATTTTCCTGCTTTGCTGAGAAGTCTTCCGGACACACTGGATGCCCCAACATTACAGAGGAACTGTCCAGGTAGTGAGATGTCTCTGTCAATTCTAGTGTTTATATATTATCCTCTGTGGTCTTTGATGGTGTTGAAGACAGATAGTTATAATTATAATTTTCCTTAGTTATGATAAAAGATAAGCTACATATAGAACTTTGGACTCAAAAGGATGGGATGGATGATATTTTCTTTAAATCTTGCTGAATGTTGATAGAGAAAATATTGTAACTGTGTTCTTACTTGATGGCTGTTCTGTTATATATAATTTGACTATGTTAAAGTTAAGACCTTTCTTTTTGTTTAGACAGAAAAGAGGAGATGATGGGGGAAGTCACTAAAGCACTGTTGGTCAATAGGGAAGCAAGATAGGTGGGACTAGGAGTCTGGAGGATTCTGGGTAGGAGAAACACAGGGAGTCAAGATGTAACCTCCATAGGGATAAGAAGCCCGGAAACTTTTCAGGTAAGAGAAATACTTAGATTAGCAGTTATGGGATAACTATTTAAGTCAGAGCTAGCCAGTAAGAAACAAGCAAGGCCAATGGCTTCATAATTAATACAACCTCCTGTATGTTTATTTGGGACTGATGCGGCTCTGGAACCAGGCTGGAGGAAGGCTTCTCTCTGCAATGTATCCTTTTGCATGGTCCAGCCTCTCAGCCCAGGGACTAGTTCCCTGGTGAATGGGTCTTTCCACATCAGATAACCTAACCAAAATAACCCTTCACAAACACACCCAGAAGTCAGTCTTTCAGGAGACAACCATAACAAGGCTTGCATTTTCCTTACTTATTTTCATTATGTTCACTAGCATCTATATCATTGCACTTCACATTACAACATTGCTATAATCATGTGTTTGATAAGAAATGACTTATGATTAGAAATGTTTACATACAATCAATTTGGCTAACCTGTTTCTAGTTTTGTAAAAGTTACACTCTATGACACATAAATTCACTTATAAAGATTCCTAAAAATTTCAGAAAAACCTGTTCCACAGAGAACTTCATTATGAATACTCCTAATATATTTGGTCATAGTAGATAAAGAGCAGAAACATTGTATCTACCAAGAGAAAAATTCATAAGATGAAATATACAATGTATTCCCCCCAAAAACGAAAAGAAATGAACTACAGAAATATTTAATATTACCAAATCTCAAAAACAGTCACAGAAGAGTGTATATATACAATCCCAGTTAAATGAAAAAACTCAAGAATAATTGAAAAATTCAGCCTCATGAATACATCACTACTCCTGAGGATTGACAGGGAAGACATACTGATCTTTTTCAATGAATAACTTACATTCCCAAGTGGTGTAGACCACATAGGTATTTCCATTTGTCAAAATGATACAAACTGTATATTTGCAATCAGCACACTATGCCATGTTTTATTATTAGGATTAAAGTATAGAATTTTTTGGTGACATTACTCTTCTTAAATAATAATAAGGCACATGGTGTGTCTCCACAAAGTTTTTCATCATTACCTAAACCACCTAAACATACTCAGAAAATAACACAAAGTTAAAACTTTTATGTAAGGCAGATAAAATGTAGAACAAAGAAAATGTGTATTGCATACATATATATATCAGCAGCAAATAGGATTGAGACCAAATTAAAAGACATAAATTTATGTGTCATAATGAGAAACATGATATCTCTTTTGCCACCTGTTCTTAATGTCTGGGGAAAATGGAAATTGATACTGAGCCTGCAAAGAAGATTAGAGAAGACAGCTGAAAAATATTAGCAAAGAGAGACAGCATTCAGGACAGAGAAAGGACTGCAATTGTGACTTCGATTTAGGCAAGGAAGAGTCAGGGATTTTTATTTTTTAGCTATGTTGCAGAGCTAGCCAGCAGCTCTTAGAAAATTCATACATGCAATTTATAACATTCCAGTGGGCCTTGTATGTTTGACCTGAGAGTTTGTAATCACCTGTGGCTTGTGACAGCTGAAACAAGGGTACAACAGTCAAGGTGATTTCCCTTTGTGTTTTATCCTTGAGGAGACACCAAACATGCAGTAGAAAATCTGCTAGTAAATAAAATGAAGTATTAGACAGGATCACCTGTAAACAGGTTATCTTCTAAATAATGTCTATGGATTGCAGTCCTCACTGTGGTTTGTAGTGGTACCCATCTGTTTCAGAGCTATCAGAGAAGGGCAAAATATGCTCCTAAGGGCTTGAGGCAAGGGGTGGAGTAGAGTGACACAGTTGGATACCCTGATCCTAAGAGATAACTTATATGTACTCAGATAATGAAACCACAGGCAAAAGACTGAATATTTGATCAATCATACATGCCATATATTTATATTTATAAATAATCTTCCCTTTCAAGAAAATGAACTGGTATTATGCATAGAGAAAAACACAGAGAAGATTTGTCTTCTGTTCTCTTATATGAAACATAATTTATTTTCTCTATGAGCCCTCCCACAAGGAAATACATATTCTTACAAGGGTAAATTATTGTTGTTAGTCATGTTTCCCATCTCATGCACCAGATGCCTTCAAAGCACACCAAATGTATCACTGAGAAAGCCATAGCCAGAAGAAAGAATAAATGGGTGAGTGCCTTGAAGGATTAGAACAGATGAAGGAATACACAGCTGATACAACTCAACATTACACATCGATGAGAAGGAAGAATACTATTTTAACAAGTTTAAAGGTTAATGTTAGGATTTCTTATTTGGGCCAGAAGAGATAGACCCATTTAGTTTCCACTAAAACTATTTGGCAAATTGTATTAATGAAACATAAAAACACTAAACGAAACATGGAAACAGTAGACTAGCCAGGAATCTCAAGACTAGAAGAGTGGGTTGGTATTTGTACTTAAGTTTTCTTTTATATATCCTGGATGAGGACCTGAATAAATCTGCAACCCAGAACTTCCAACAGATGCCTAATTCTAAAGTATTAAGAAAAGTGTGTGCTAATTAACAGAAGGAGTGAGAGAATAGTGGAATGCAAGGACACAGAAACTTTTATTCACGAATACTCTAAATCGTTATAAATAACAGAGAGAGAGAGAGAGAGAGAGAGAGAGAGAGAGAGAGAGAGAGAGAGAGAGAGAAACAAAAAC
Organism: Mesocricetus auratus; assembly: GCF_017639785.1. Lineage (NCBI taxonomy): Eukaryota > Metazoa > Chordata > Mammalia > Rodentia > Cricetidae > Mesocricetus > Mesocricetus auratus. The sequence continues at coordinate 45,113,812 of NW_024429192.1, forward strand.
AATTTTCCTATAAAATTGGTGCAAACAACTGGAAGCAAAAGTTCGACCTCGTGCCAATGGCCAGTGAAATTACAGGAGAAAAAGACAGCCAGGTCTTCTCACTTTTCCTTTCCTGATTGATGCTAATGGGGCTAACTGGAAAGTGAACTCTCCGAGCATGCCCAGAAGCAAAGCGCTGAATCAAGAAGCCTGGGGTGCACTTGCCTGGCAATTTTGATTGCCACAGCACAATCAACGGGGAAGAGTGTGATGAACTGAGCTTTCATCCAACTACAACTTTACATCTGAGTAAAGAAACCACCATTCTCAAAGAGATTAGCAAATACTCAGTCTCTCACAATCACCACCCCAAATACCCAGAAGTGAAAACCCTCTTAGATAGAGAAGAGAGTGAAACTCAACAGCAAGACATCCATGACAAGAAGAGAAGCTGGAAATATCTGACAAGGACTGTAAAGCAGCTACTGCAGAAATGGTTCACTAAGCAATCTCAGACATTAGTGAAACAAACTTAAAAAGATGGGCAGTCTACAGAAATTAAGATATAAAATAGAGCAGTCACATGTACAAACACACACACACATACACACACGACAAAAGCCATTTAAAGGAAAGAAAGAAGAAGATGGGAAATGATGATGTGTCTTTAATATTTATCTGGTAGTGTTATAGCAAAACATATTACCAATACAGAAATAAAAATTACAACCAGGATAATTTATCAATTCATGTTACAACAACCAACATATACAAAGATGGTAAATCTAGATGTTGGGAGAAGAAAGAAAGTCCATAGCTCATGAAAACTTTAGGAGAGGAAAAACAGCATAGCCACTCTCACAATAGTTGTACAATCATTTAAAGATTGGAGAAATATATGGCCAAGAAATTTTACTCCTGAGATTGTATCACAAAGAAAAGAAAAACAATGTTAGCACAGCACATGTTCACAAAACTTTGGCATCCAGTCATTCCATGCCCAGACCTGGATAACTAGATACATAATCTACTCTTCAAACAGAAATCAATTCCATTATGGTAAAAACACCACTCTTAAAGAATGCGAATTGGAGTACATTAGATGTGTGAGGAGTTGGGCTGAGTGGAAAATAAAATGAACAGAAATCAGGTCTAAGGTGAAAGTCTATGTATTGAATCATCAGACCGTAAACTCCTTTCTACACCAGAAGGGAAACTTTTTAACAAACACTTAAGTGCAGCACAGTGAGTCCTCCACATCACTGCAGCACACTCACCCCTGCACATCATTGCAGTACAGAAAATTAGAAGTATTCTCATCAGCCATTAAAAAAAAGTTCTCTCATGCCCTTATACAGTTTCCAAAGAAAAAGGACCTTGTGGGAGTTTCTAAAAGATGCAAGAAAGCTTGAAGTCTGGGTCTACAATAATGTTGCTGAGTTGCTGGATTAACCAGGTATTCAGTTGAGCTATTTCAAGCTTTCATGTTCCATGCAACATAGTAAATTCTTATAAATTATATTTTTCTTCTAGAAAATTTTGCTATAGAAAACATAAAACTCAGCAAAAGTAAATAATGCACTTAACATGAACAGACTGAACACAAACAGGAAAACATGAAAAGTTCAGCAAAGATGATAGTGATACAAGGCACAGATGAGTCACAGAAGTTAAGGGTGTTTGCCACATGAGTCAGCCTGAGTGCTATCTCTGCATCCTACTGAGAAGAAAAGACTCAACTCTCAGAATTGTGTTCTGACTCCTACACACACACACACACACACACACACACACTCACTCATTGTGACATACTCATGTATATTCATGTACTGTGTGCACAAAAACACAACAAGAAAGTAAATAAATGTTAAAGAATATGAGAAATGTAATATGAATGGTCCTTGAAACAGAATACTGATAGAGCAAGTAAGCAAGAGAGAGAGAGAGTAAAAGTGAGAGACAGAGAGAGGAGGAGGCATCTAGGTAAGGAGACATTCGACACCGGTGTACAAAGAGAATTCTAAGTGGCTCAAAGGCTATTTGCTGAATGAAAACTGGCATAAAGTTCATAGCACAACATCAAGAAAGACAACATAGATTAATTAAAACACAGTAACACAATATTCATGATGATTATATACAAATAATGAAGTTCTCAAAATATTAACTATGGTTTAATTATAAGACATTTAGAAAAATAATGTCATTATGAATGTTATAAAAATTAACTCATGCCAAATAAAGGAATTAGTTGCTATCAATTGTATGATTATTGTTTGTCAAAATGATATAAAAGCTTACACTAAATCAAATATTCTAACACTATCATATTTCAGGACAAGAACAGACAAGGAAAAAAACAAATTGTTGGCTGTTCTCTTCAATTTGGCACAGAGTCTAGGACTTAAGTTTTATTTGTGGAACTCAACATTATGAGGATAACAATAATGTTGATGTTATGTACATTTACTACTGGTAAAATCTATATGAACAGTTTTGGGTTCTTGAATGATCAGGCAAATCTCCACTATGGGACTATTGAACTTGTGATTCAGAAAGTTCAAACCCCAAAGATCCTTTTAGAAAACAGTTCTCATTTTCCTCAAGCAACAAAATCTTCAATGAAGCCTTCTTTGTATAATTTGCCTACTTCCCCTCCCAATATTTTATACTCCCTTCCCTCGGACCTTACATATTTCCTAGAATGTGCCACGATCCATCCAACTGAAAAATGTTATAATCACATTATTTATGAAATTTTTGTCTTTGCATCAAAGCAATACATATTTCACATGGGCAAGGATATGTGTGTGCTGTTTATGGGAAAATCTTAGCAATTAAACAGTGCCTCACATATGGAAAGTTTTCATTACATATCTGGTGAATAACAAGTACCTGTTGCAGATTATCTGAGGAGCCAGAAGACAGTTTTGAAGCTTTAGGTAGCATAAATCCTCATTGATCTTGCCATTAGAAGCCTTGTTCTTCTACAATGTAAAAATATGAATATATACTTTTTCCAAATAAAAGTACATTAAGGGTGTGGGGTGGTGGGCAGGGGGGCTGCAGGCTCACAAATGGACATCAGATGACAATTTGTAGGAGTTGGTTCTCTTCTTCTACTATGTGGGTCCCAGGAACCAAACTTAGTTTTTCAGACTTGACAATTAACTATGTTCATCTACTGAGGTATCTCACTGTCCCCAAAAGTCTATTTTTATTTAGACAAAACATGTTAAAAAGAAAAAGAAAAAAACTAAAATAATATTGAGTTTGAAAAGTTTGGGTGTAGTCTCCTGGAGAGAGTTGAAGTAATATGAATTTATTTTGGTATCTGAATTGAAAACCAATTATCCCTCAATATGAACATGTTTGGAAGATTAGCTATTGACTTAGCAACTCTAGTTCTATATGCTTCGCAGAAGAGCTACTGGTAAGACCATTTTATATATGTGATCTAAAGGGAGAAACTGGTTAAGGTAATATGGGGGGTTATTTTAAATGCCATAAAAATCAGTCTGAGGATTGTTATTTTATAACATACAATATTCAGAAAACAGGATTTAACAAAACATTAACTGACCTACAATCCTACTGCTCAAAACTGCTCTTCATGTACGTACGGGAATTCTTGTACTTGTGTTCCTATATCTGTGTAAATATTTGTGTGAGTGTGTGCTTGTATGCACATGTGTACACAGACATGGATGTGCTAGTGTCTGTTTATACACTCAGTTTCAAATTGGAAGTTGTGATGTTAACTTTAAAAGAGTAAGTGTGTGGAGCCTTCTTTTTGTCTCCTTGCAAATTATTTACATTTGGACTCTGGTAATCTCCTAGCCACTACTGACCAAATACAGGTTGGCATTCTTGACCTTGAGGTTAGAGTTGCCATATTTCCTGTTCCTAAATTCTGAGACAGCTTGTCCCCAGACATTTCTTTTGGGCATGCTTTGTTTAACTCCATGTAACACACTGTGAATAGATAAGGCTAAGGAAGGAGAGAGCTGAGCTTTGGGAAACCATTTAACATTCTGTGAGATATTCTTTGAACTTTGATATTGCAGAAATTTCATGCTCAATGTGAAAAGCCCTCAACATTCCAGAAAATTTTCTGTGCTGTTGATAATAAGGAACATTTAAATGAGGACACTTTGTAAAATCACTGTGTTTTAGAGACACATAAATAAATCATTAAGAAATAGGTCCCCCAATCAGGTTGCATTACTATGTGTGATTGGAAATCTATTTTTATTCTCTTACTTCTTTTATTCTTTTTCACAAATTCCATGTACAGTACCAAGTTTGTCATAGCAGAATGAAAGAGGAGTTCACTTCCAAGCCCATCCACAAACAGAAGAGACAAAGTTCACTTTACTTACCTTAATATTTTCTTATTTTTATCTATCATAAGCATATGAAGTGTACCAAGATGAGGGTAGAACAGCAACAACAACAAAAAATTCCCTGTGACACAGAATATTGAAATTTTAATGTTCAATGTTAATTCTCACTGAACTCTAAACAGCATTCAACTACTCTGGTATAAACCATCTTCACATTATAAATGTCAACGCTGGTTTAATACAATTAACATCTTCCCTCCTACAGCAATGTGCATAAACTCATTTGCTCTCATTTTGGGATAGTCTACCATATGGCCATGTATTAACCTTTGAGTACTAACTGACTTCATTATTTTTTGCAAATGAATTTGTTGTAAAAGCTTTTAACAAACTTATCCTCTAATTTTTTAAAAAAATAGCTACAGTCTAAAATACAGTTAAGTACAAAAATTGTGTGATCGCAAATACTCAATGTCAACACTTGTACTAGTCAAAAATAAAACTATCCTTTGCAATGACATTTATTCTCTGAGCATTTTCAAATAATATAGAAGTGCATACCTTTGGGGTGCCTGGAAATCTAATCTCAGCAAATGGACTATATCTTTTTCTTATTTCTGAGGAAAAACATTTTAGTATAACTTTCCTTATTATACATTTTACTTCAATATTAAATAGTATATAAAACCATTGTATACTCCTCTCCTCTTTGAATATATGTCAAAACAAATATAGAAAACATGAAACAGAGTGAAACACCTATGGAAAAAAAGCAAGTATTTGTCACTCAAATTAAAAATATATCAATATTAAAAGTGAAATGGCTCTTAGAAGATCATCAGTGTAAAGGGGGGCCTTAACCTAGGGAAGTGGTTAGAGCAGCCTACAGGATGGCTAACATTTTGAGAGGACAAAGCTAGAATCCTGTGTCACATATAGCCGGCATTTGATGTGAGTGAAAACTAGTGTTGTATTCTTTGTTGTCCACCCAGAATCCCGTTTGGAGAAGATATTCTGAATCCTGAGCATCCAGGGAGCTTCGGATACTCCTGATATCAATGAAGTGAGGAATCATTCACCCAACATCTCCAGGTCTGTCTGATGAGGAAGCTCTGTGAGTGCTGGAGAGAAGCCTGCTATTTGGGGCCTCCACCTCTCACTTTTCCAACTACTCTTGAATCAAACCATGTTGTTAAAATTCATCAAAATCAGAGGCAAAAAATTGTGGAAACAGAACAGGAAGACATTGGGGCAAGATAGAGAATCAGTAAAATAAAACATAGATATAAATATATTACTACCCAGTGGCCTACTTCCATGAATTTGAATAAGTTAACAAATGTCACAGGCAAGACACAATACATTTGATAGCAATGGTGAGACAAGGTGATATGAAATAGGAGCTCACTGGATCAGTTTTATGGATAAAACAGGAAAGAATATTACAAAAGATATAAGAGCAATATTTATATGACTATTTTAGATGTCAGAATGAAAAAGATTAATGGCATAAAATGTGAATATTTATACAGAAAGTGCAAGATACAGAAGGCAGTTTAAGAAGGCACTACAGTGCATAACTTCCCAGGTAGAGGAAGTTCAATCTTCTGACTGAAAATTATTTCCAACAATATAGATTTGAAAGATTTCTGGAAAAACTAGGTCTTGTTGCACCCAAAGAACAGATTGATTTATATGTAATGATAAATACTCACACTTGACTTAGTAAACACATGGCCTTAAAAATTAATAAAATGACAGACTCTGGATATCCCCCATGGAGGGCCTTACCCTCCCTAGGGAATGGAGTGAGAACTGGGCGGGGAGCTGAGGGGGTTGGTGGGGGGCATGGGAGGCAGGGAGGGAGAAGGAGCTGGGATTGACATGTGAAACAACCTTGTTTCTAATTTAAATAAAAAAGTGAAAAAAACTAATCTTTTGGGTTTGACAGACACATTAAAATATACATTGGTCACCTGGTTTGAAAAAAAATCACATTTTTCTCAGACACATTGTCAGCAAAATCACTCAGGCTCATGATATAATGGGGCTATACTCAAGTCTCAAGAGATAAAATGTTAACATATAGTATTAATATAGCACATTGACTGTTAATCTCTGTCTACAGTGTCCCAGACAAAAACAGTGTCTGGGAAATTTTAAATTAATGAAAACCTGAAGAGCTTTGAGATACAACGTGCTGCTCTGATTCTCCATCCGGCTTCCATGAGAGGGTATCCAGGAAACATCAAGGAAAAAAGAGGAGTGCTTCAGGGGGGATGACAGACATTGTAAATTATGATAAAATTCTGCATTAAAATGGTCCATAGTTTAAAAGTTAAAGGAAAAATAAACCATTGTTTCTGTGGGAAGTCCTTGGATAGGTTATGTATGAAGCTCTAAAAGTAAATCTAAAGATGTCATAGAGGCACCAAACACCTGCCAAGGAAATATGTAGGCAGTGAGCAGAGGTAGTCCAAGACAGCAGAAATCTGTGGCTTCTCAGGGCCTGTGGAGTGCATGTCGTGCACTGCCTGTCCTAAACATGGAAGTATAGACTTTGATATTTTATCTGAGAGGTACCAATTTTATTTTGTTCCAATGTTTCCTTGTTATTTTTTATTAGTTTTGAGAATATACTATAATTATAACTTTTCTCTATTCCCATTGCTTCCTCCAAATCCTCCCAATAAATTCTCCTGCTCTCTTTAAAATACAAGGCTTGTTTTTTTCATTAATTGATATTGCATGCATGTATACATTTCTATATTACGAATTTACTAAACTTGCAAATCCCTAACAATGATGCATAAACATTTGTCCTTCTATACACAGATACCTTCATTCTTTAACTACCTCTTGTTTAATTATTGCTTCCTTTTGAAATCAAGACCTTTATGCTGTATTACTGTATATTTGGAGTATGCATCATGAACGTTTATTTTCACAAAGGTTCACAGTGAAGAATTTTGTTTTATCCAGATTAGATTTGGAGTCCGGACTTTTTAATGCAATGCATGCCTATTCTCTGGGCTTGGGTTTAGGGGCTGTAGTGAAGACACTGAGATTCAGGGATATCTTAAAGAAGGACATCATGCAGCATGATGGTTTGCATTTCAAATGTTCTTAGAAGACCATGTTCTAAAGACTTCATGTCAGCATGTAGCACTATTGGGAGCTGGTAGAAACTTGGGAGGTGAGGATTGTTTAAGAAAATTTAGGTCACTGGGAACATCCCCTTGAAGAGTCTATAATATCTGTATTATCCTAGGCCTTCTATCCTACTCTATTCCCTGGCTACCGTGATGTGAAATGTTTTCCTTTACCACCTAAATTGATAATATACCATGTAACCTTTGGCCTTAAAGTAATTGTGCCAAACTATCTTGAAAAGGAAGATCTAGTACTATCAACCAAGTCACTCGTTCCTTCGTTAGGCTTGACTCTCTTGCCTATACTGCCACAGCAACAAAATGCTTATTATCATGCTGTGCCTTGCAGAATTTTTATATAGAAACACAATGGTTTCTTTCAAAATTTTGCATGCATATAAAGTTGCTTAATTTTGTTTAAAATAATATGATAGTAGTACTAACCTCATAAGTTTGTCTGAGAAAGGAATTTCGTATTATAAAGGTTTACTAGTGTCAGCATATGAAATGTTACCTTTTAGTATTTCACTGCATTATTACTAATATTAATAGAGTTAATTTCAAACAAGTCACCCTGGAGAAAATGCACTGCTCTGACCTTACAAACATACTTTCATGATGAAGTCTACATAAAGGGTATTTATAATAGATTTTTATTTTAAGCCCCAATTGAAGCAATAATAAATAGGATATTCTTTGTTCTTCTGCTTCCATCTGAAAGGGGCTAATTTTAGAAGATCTTCCCTATAGGCAGGTGAATAAGGTCTGAAGTTTCTACCTGTGTATGTTATACAAATATCACTTAGTTTCCAACTTTCACCATTTTCTGAGTGGTCAGGTATGACTCATTATATTTTGAGAATCGTCAGGTAGGAGTTATTTTAAGATTCATCAGACTTACATAATATTTGTTGATTACATAGGGCCAAGTATATTCAACTTCAGGAAGTATGGCCAATTTTATATCCTCTAGTCTTTTATAATTTAACTTATCATTAGTTGTGGAGGCAGAATGTGGGATGAGCTACGTGTCAAACAATTATACCAGAAAACATTCAAATACAAAAATATTTTTAATTCCAAATGATTGTATCTCGATGATTACATTAAAACTTGATCAGGTGAGCTTGGGTCCTCCTGGAGACCCAGCCTCCTCTATCTTCATGGTACTGCTCCTAGAATCCAGTGGACCCACCCAGATAGGAAGGGCATGAGTCTTGCCCACACACTACCCTTGGCTCCCCCCACACCTACAGTGCCCTGCTTCAAGCAGGAAGGTGTTGATTTCTGCCATACCACACTCTTGGCTCCCCCGCTCCACCCATCAAGCTCTGCATGAGTGTGGAGAATACCAGGAGAATCAATCCATCTAGAGTTGCAGACACTAAAGTCTTGGACCACATATATCACAGGGAGACCAGAGGAAACAGAGAGCCCCATCTACACTCACTCAAAGAAGGACTAGAAAGATGACAGTATAAGAACACACACAGCAAAGGAATGACCAATATGACTCTACCAGAATGTAGAGATTCCACAACAGCAAGACCTGAAAAGCACAACACAGATGAAGCAGAAGAGACGGACCTTAAAAATTATTTTAGGAAGATGATAGAGACCCTCAAAGAGGCAACTAGAAAATCCCTTAAAGAAATAGAAGAAAAAAACAAACCAATAAATTCAATAAATAAACAAATCTCTTAAAGAATCTAAAGAGAGTCAAGAAAAAAACAAAAAAGTGAAGAAAACAATTCAAACAGTCCAAGGCTTGAAAACTTAAATAGAAAAAATAAACAAAATACAGAATGAGGGAATGCTGGAAATAGAAAAGCTGGGAAAATGATCAGCAACTATAGATTTAAGTATAGCCAATAGAATAAAGGAGATGGAAGAGAGAATCTCAGGTGTTGAAGACTCATTAGAGGATATAAAGTCATTGACCAAAGAAAATCTCAAGTCCAACAAATCCCTAACACAAAATATCCAGAAAATATGGGACAACCTAAAGAGGCCAGACCTAACAAAAATAGGTATAGAAGGTAAAGAAATATAGCTCAAACGTGCAGAAAATGTGTTCAACAAAATCATAGAGGAAAACTTCCCTAACCTTAAGAAGGATATGTCTATGAAAATGAAAGAGACTAACAGAACACCAAATAGACCGGACCAGAAAAACCTACAGAATAAAGAGAAAATATTAAAAGCAGGTAAAGAAAAAAGGCCAAATAACATATAAAGGCAGACCTATATGAATTACACCTGACTTCTCAATGGAAAATATGAAAGCCAGAAGGTCCTGAATAGATGTCCAACAAATGGTAAGGAACAAGGATGCCAGCCCAGACTACTATACACAGAAAAGCTTTCAATTATCATAGATGAGGAAACAAGATATCCCATGGCAAAACCAGACTTAAACAATACATTGCCACAAATCCAGCCCTACGGAAAGTACTGGAAGGAAAACTACAACCCAACAAAGATGATTACACTCACAAAAACATAGGCAATAGATAATCCCATTTTAGCAAACACCAAAAGAAAAAAAGGGGGAAAATCCACACACAATAACAACAACACCAATCATTCCAAAACAAACAAGAATCAATAATCAATGGTCATTAATATCCCTCAATGTCAACGTTCTCAAATACCTATAAAAACACACAGGCTAACAGAATGTATATAAACACAAAATCCTTCCTACTGCTGCATACAAGCAACACATCTCAACATCAAAGATAGAAATTACCTCAGAGTAAAGGGTTGAAAAAAGATTTCAAATCAAATGGATACAATAAACAAGCTGGTGTAGCAATCCTAATATCTAACAAATTAGACTTCTAATTAAAATCAATCAAAAGAGATGAAGATGGACATTTCATATTCATCACAGGAAAAATTCACCAAGATAAAGTCTCATTTCTGAACATGTATGCCCCAAATACAAAGTCACCCATATTGGTAAAATAAACATTACTAAAGCTCAAATCACATATAAATCTCACACACTGGTAGTAGACCAAAACTTTGCTCTCACCACTAGACGGGTCCTCCAGACAGAAACTTAACAAAGAAACAAAAGAACTAGCTTAAGTTTTAACCCAGTTGGGATTAACAGACATCTACAGAACATTCGATACAAACACAAAAGAATATGCCTTCTTCTCAGCTCCACATGGAACCTTTTCTAAAATCAAACACATACTTGGAAACATAGCAAACCTCCACAGATATAAAATAAATGGAATAAACCCCAATATCTTATCACTTCACCATGCTTTAAAGTTAGAGTTTAACAAAACATAAATCACAGAAACCTTACAAACTCATGGAAATTGAATAATACACAATTGCACCATCCCTGGGACAAGGAAGAAATAAAATGAAATTAAAGACTTCTTGGAATTCAATGAGAATGAAGACACACCATACCCAAACTTGCAGGACACATTGAAAACAGTGGTGAGAGAAAAATTCATAGCACTAAGTGCCCACATGAAAAACTGGAGAATAGTCACACTAGAGAATTATCAGCACAGCTTAAATCTTTAGAACAAAAAGAAGCAAACTTACCCAGGAGGAGTAGATGCCAGAAAATAATCAAATTGAGGGCTGAAATCAATAAAGTAGAAACCAGGAAAACATTGCAAAGAATCAATGAAACAGAGTTGAATGAAACAAAAATCAACAAGATAGACAAAAATTTATGCAACCTAACCATAAGGCAGAGAGAAAGCATGCTAATTTACAAAATCAGAAATGAAAAGGAGGACATAATAATGCACTGAGGAAATCCAGAGAATCATCAGGTTATATTTGGAAAATCTATACTCCACAAAATTTGAAAATCTAAAGGAAATGGACAATTTTTGGATAGATATCACTTACCAAAATTAAATCAAGAATAGATAAGCAATTTAAACAGACATATAACCCCTAACAAAATAGAAGCAGACATCAACAGGCTCCCAAGCAAATAAAGCCCAAGGCCAGATGGTTTCAGTGCAGAATTCTACCACATATTCAAAGAACAGCTAGTACCATTACTCCTCAAACTGTTGCATATAACAGAAGCAGAAGGGGTATTGCCAGATTCTTTTTATGAGGCTATGATTGCCTTGGTACCCAAGCTCCACAAAGACACAACTAAGAAGGAGAACTACAGACCAATGTCCCTCATGAACATTGATGCAAAAATACTCAACAAAATACTGGTAAATCGAATCCAGGAACACATCAGAAAAAATCATCCATCATGAACAAGTAGGCTTCATCCCAGGGAGGCAATGATGGCTCAACATATGAAAATCCATCAATATAATCCACCATATAAATAATACATGATCATCTCACTAGATGCTGAAAAATCTTTGACAAAATCCAACACCCATTCATGATAAATGTCTTGGAGAAATCAGGAATAACAGAATCATACTTAAACATGATAAAAGCAATATACAGCAAATCAACAGTTGACGTCAAACTAAATGGAGAAAAACTCAACGCGATTACTCTAAAATCAGGAACAATACAAGGCTGTCCACTCCCTCCATACCTCTTCAATATTGTACTTGAAGTCCTAGATAGAACAATAAGACAACAAAAGAAATAAAGGGGATACAAATTGGAAAGGAAGAAGTAAAACATTTACTATTTGCAGATGATATGATAGTTTACATTGGTGACCCAAAAAGGTCTACTAGTTAACTCCTACAGCTGATAAATACCTTAACCAAAGTGGCAGGATACAAAATTAAATAATCAGTAGCCCTACTATATACAGATAATAAATGGGCTCAGAGAGAAATCAGAGAAAGATTACCCTTTACAATAGCCACAAAGAGGATAAAATATCTTCGAGTAACACTCAAACTGTTAGAAAGACCTGTACAGCAATAACTTTGAGTCCTTAAAGAACGAAATTAAAGAATATACCAGAAAATGGAAAAACCTCCACATCCTTACTCCTGTCAGAATGGCTAAAATCAAAATCTCCAATGACAGCTTATGCTGGAGAATGTGGATAAAGGGGAACACTCCTCCACTGATGGTAGGAGTGCCAACTCATAGAGCCGCTATGGAAATCAGTATGGAGATTCCTCAGGAAAATGGAACTCAGTTGCTCTCGAGACCCAGCAATTACACTCTTAGTCATATACCTAAAAGATGACCATTCACACAACAAGGCTGTCTGTTCCACTATGTTCGTAGCAGCATTATATGTAAAGGCAGAACCTGGAAGCAACCTAGATGCCTCTCAACTGAACAGTGGCTAGAGAAAATGTGGTATATTTACACAATGGAATATTTACTACTCAGTGGAAAAATAAAATGGAATGTTGAAATTTTCAGGCAAATGGATGGCACTAGAGGAAACCATCCAGAGTGAGGTAACCCAGTCACAAAAAGACAAATATGGTATATGCTCACTCACATATGGATTTTAGACATGGATCAGGTGATTGTCAGCCTACAATCTCAGTACCAGTGAGTCTAGGAAACAGGGAGTTTCCCAAGAGATATGCATGATACCCCAGAGAAGTGGAAGGAGACAAGATCTTCTGAGCAGATTGAGAACATCGGGGGAGGGGAGACGGAACCAGGAAAAAGAGAGGGGGATAAAAAGGAGGGAAGAAGAAGGCATGGGGGAGCAGAAAGTTTGAGTTGAGGTAAAAATAGAGGAGAGCACAATGAGAAATACCATAATAGATAGAGTCATTATAGGTTTGAATAGAGTTGACACTAGTGAGATTTCCAGAGATCTACAAGGATAATACCAACTGGCAAACTAAACAATAGTTAATAGTCCCTCCCCGATGATAAGGTTGATGACTTGATGACTGCTTTATATGCTTTCCTAGAACCTTCATCCAGTGACTGATGGAAGCAGAGACAGACACCCACAGCTAAACACTGAACTGAACTCCTGGAACCCACTGACAGAGATGGAGGAGTTATGAGTATAGGGGTCAAGACCATGCTGGTGAAACCCATAATGACAGCTGACTGGACAAGGGGGAGCTCATGAACCCCAGACTGTTCACTGAGAGGCAACAGGGGACTGATGCAAACTGCATGAATGTAGTGTCAGTGAGGAGGGCTCAGAAATCTCTGGGGCCTTGGGTAGTAAATCAGTGTTTGCCATGGCGTACAAATGAACTCTGGGAGCCCATTCCACATGAAGGGGTGCTCTCTCAGCCTGGACACATAGGGAAGGGCCTAGGTCCTGCCCTGGATGAAATGATAGACTCTGGAGATTCCTCCCAAGGAGGACCTCACTCTCCCTGGGGAATGATGTGGGGATAGGTTGGGGTGTTGGGTGGGCTGGTGGAGGAGTGGGAGAGGGATTTGGGATTGACATGTGACACATGCATGTATCTAATTTAAATAAAATATATACTGAGGAAAAAATTTGGGTGTAGAAGTAAATAGATAATTTTCAATAGAGGAATCTAAAATGGCCAGAAGACACTTAAGAAATTGTTCAGAATCCTTAGGCATCAAGAAAATGCAACTCAACAATTCTGAGATATCATCTTATGCCAGCTAAATGACTAAAATCAAAAACACCAATGACAGTCTGTGCTGGAGAGGATGTGGAGAAAGAGGAACACTCCTCCATTTCTGGTGGGAGGGTAAGCTTGTAAATCCACTCTGGAAACCAGTAGGGCAGTTTCAGGAAAATGGCAATGAGTCTACCTCAGGATCCAGTAATTCTTCTCCTGGGCATATATCCAAAGACATATGTTCATACAAGATGGACACATGTTCAACTATAGTAGTGTTGTTTGTAATAGCAAGAACCTGGAAGCAACCTAGATGCACTTCAACTGAAGAAAGGATAGAGAAAATGTGGTACATTTACACAATGGAGTACTACTCAGGAGAAAAAAAAACAATAGAATCTTCAAATTCACAGGCTAATGGATGGAACTAGAAGAAACTATCCTGAGTGAGGTAACCCAGTCAAAAAACGACAAACATGGGATGTACTCACTCATATATGGCTTTTAGGCATAGAAAACAGGATTTCCAGCCTAAAATCCATATCACCAGAAGAGCTAGAAAATAAGGAGTATCCCAAGAGAAAAAACTCAGGGTCCCTGAAGAAGAGAATGGGAACAAGTACCCCCGAGCAAACTGGGAGCACGGGGAGGGGCATGAGAGGGAGAGAGAAGGAAAAGAAAGGGAGAAAGGGGGAGAACAGGAGAACCAAGATGGGAGGAATAGAAGAGGGCGAGAAAGGAGATGCCTTGACAAAGGGAGCTACTATGTTTGGAGAGAGGTCGGGCACAGATGAAATGGTAAGGAATCCACACGGATGACCCCCTACTAAGAAACTAGGTGGTGGTAAGGCTGCCTTTGATGTCCTTCCCCTGTAATGAGATTGATGACTACCTTTGTTACCATCCCTAGAGCCTTGACCCAGTACCTGATCAAAGCAGAAAAACAGGCACCCACAGGGAGCACTGAGCTATACTCTCAGAATCCAGTTGTGGAGAGGGAGAAGAGATGACCAAATGAACCAAGATGGAACTGGAGGTACCCGCAGAAACAGTTGACCTGACCTAATGAGAGCACACAGACCCTAGTTGTAAAGTGGGAGAACCAGTATTGAACAAAACCAAGCCCTCTGAATGTGGATACCATTTGTGAGGCCAAGACAGTCTATGGAAACTCTAACATTGGAGCCAGGTTTTATTCCTAGCCCACAAATGGACTTGGGGAGCCCATTCCCAATGTAGGGATTCTATTGCAGCCCAGATACAGAAAGGTGGTCCTGGGCCCTCCCCAAGATGATGTGAACAACTTTGATGATCCCCTGTGGAGGGTCTTACCATCCCTCGGGAGTGGGTGGTGGGTGGGTGGGTTGGTCAGTTTGTTGGGAAGCATTGGAGTATAGGAGGGCGAGGGAATTGGGGGACAGATGTGTAAATAAAAATAAAAGGAAAAAATAAAACTCAAAAAAATAACATTTTTAGAATTAATGATTACCTCATATCCTTCAACATGTAAGGAAAGGCTGTTCACTCACAAATTATTCATCTTAGCCTGCTCTTAACTGTGTCCCTTAGTTATTGCTATGAAGACTACAAGCCTTAAATAAAGTGTGGACTTTATACACTTGTACCACTGGCTGCCCTGCTGCTCTTCTCCAAGCCAAGAGCTCCTCCTTGTAGTCAGTTGCCATACAATCTTCCTTGGGCACATTTGAGCACTCCATAGACATGCCTGCTTTGAACAACAGCAAAGACAAGTGCCCATGAAATTGACTCTGCCTTTCTTGTCTGTTTTCTGAATCGTGGGTGTCTGGACCTTTCCTGGTTTTAGACACTATTTACTTACTGGTCATCATACCTAATGATAGGCACATCTCTTAAGGTACTGAGTTATTGGAAGTATTCAGTTCTGGCAACTTTGTCAAACATGCTTGAGCTCAGCTTTCCAATGTGCACTATCAGGCATGTAAAATAGTAGCCGTTAGTAAGCTACTCTGTGTTAGCATACACTGGTTTTGCAGGTTTCCCATCCTTTAAACACTGCAAGACATCCAGAGAAGTCACGTTACATCTCATACTTTAGGCTTAACAGATATAGAGGCAGTAATCTAACAAGCTCACAGGTAGAAAAATAGTACTGATGAAGTTTACCAGGATTCTGCCATTCTTCATGTGCAGAGCAGCTGGGGAGAAGGACAAATCAAATCACACTGATACTGTGTCCCTCAAGTCTTCTCCAGACAGTCAACATGAGATACAGGATCTTTTATTTAAATCAAGATGCATAATTGACTAATGAAATGGGACTGACCACTTCCTGGCAGCATTTGCATGTTAGCTTCTCACCTACTTTTCAAATGCTTAGGGGATGCAAAAATGAGTTGTAACACAACTGTTGAATACAATGTAACCAACCTCCTTGGAAATTTTGCTAGGGGATACTATAAAAATAAAGACTAAAGTCTTAGTTATTCTTTGTGACTCTTTGTGGTTTACATAGAGTAACCTTGAAAAGATTTAACAATTAATACAAGATAAAACTAATAATTATGGGTTTTTAAAGTATGGGTTAGATTTATAATTTGTAAGGATAGCTTTTTAAATTCTGCCCACAGTAGAGCACGATTGTCATTACCTATATTTGGCTCAAAATTATAAACTATTTAGTATTTGCTTAGCAGTTCCATGATTTCAAGTTTTATAAATTTTTGTTCTGTTCTCTCACACCTGGGCTCATTTTTTTAACCTCAGGTAGGTCTTGAAATCCCAATTCTCCTGCCCAGACCTCCACCTGCTGGGATTACAGGCATGTGCTAGCACACCCAGCTGGGTATTGAAAAGTTTCTCAGCTACAATTCAGAGAATACTACTCACCTCAACAGAGGAACAAAGAAGAGAGAACTGTTTAACAGAAGCAAAATTTTCAAGTACAAATAAAATTTCACTCACACCCCCGAGGCTACAATCTGCACTTTAAAGTAGTTTTACATTTTGAGACACACAAATACTCTTTACCTAAATATGCAATATTCTTTACCTAACATACAGAAAATAGTTATCTTCAGACAGTATTACTTCTTCTGCTCACTTAAAAATTAATTTAAAAATATATAAAAGACAAAAGAAGACACATAGAATAGTTAATAAAAATACATATGTTTACACACATATAATATTGGCTGCTTTTAATCCAAATGGAATATCAAGAAGTAGATTTAAACGACATGAATGTTTTCCATGAAGGCACTCCCTTCATTTCCTCCATCTTTTTTGACTGTGAAAAAGTATCTGAAAAAAATAACTCAGGCTACAGAAAGTTGTTTTGCTCCAGCTGGGTATGAACACTTGCTACACAAGCCTTATGGCCAAAGTGCAGATCCCAAGCACTAATGTGTAAAGTCAGATGTGGTAGCATACATCTGTATCTCTTGCATTTCTCCATGGAACAAGAAGTACAGCCAGCAGAATCTCTCAGAAATTTTGGGACAATTTTTCTGGAGAATGCAGTGTACAATAGAAACAATACTGCCTCCAGCAAAGTGGAAGAGAAAACAGTGACCTGAAAAACTTCTCTGTGACCTCAACACAACACCCTGGCACATGAACCTATATTCATGTACATGGAAACTAACACATACCTACACACACACACACACACACACACACACACACACACACACACGCACAGACACACACGCACACACACGGTAAATAAGCAGACAACTGAAAAAATGTAAGGTGTATTCAGGCTCATGATCTCAGAGGTTTCAATCTCAGGTTGGCCAACTCCATTGCTTTCAGGATTGTGGCCAGGCTAAGACATTCAGAAAGAAGAAAGAGGCAATGATGCTCACCTCATCACAGCCAGGAAATAGAGACAGAAAATGGCAGGGAAATAAGATGTACATTTCTATATATATGATCTACCTAGGCATTGCCTAAGAGTGGTTCATTTAACTGTGATTCCATTGATTCATTGATGAGGTATCATCCTCATCATCCAATACCTTCTGAATAGTACAACCATATTGGAACCAAGTCTTCAAAACATGGGTCTTCTATACAGGCAATATACACCCTGAAATGTCTTTTCTCACTGTACTGTTCATTGCTATTGTTTTGTAGGTTTTGTTATTGTTTAATAAACATATTTTGAGCACTCCACATGCTTTCATCCTTGCTATACTGATCAGCAATTCTCAAGCAGTTTCCAATTCAAGACCTGTAAGTAATCCTTGTGGTACATCCTGCCTTCTTTCAATATCTTTCTTCTGTGATATGGCCTAATGCCTCTGAGACCTTAAACATGTTCATCAGGAAAAGCTGGAGCAGCAATACCTATAAAAGTTCTGTCAAGAGTCCCTGTATACAACCAACTAACTCCTACTATACTCAAAATGAAAAGGAAATGAAACATACATTCCTTTTTATTTCCAGTTTTTATTTCTGAAAAAATCAAATATTCGTATTACTTGGAAAAATCTGTGCCATGCAATTCTGTGCATTGCATGAGAAAATAATTTCACATTGGGCACCATCTGCAGAAAGCAGAAAAGTGTGCAAGCCATCCTTGAGCTGGTAAGTAATCTGTAGTGAAGATTCCTAATAAAATCAATCTCTGGTAAACTAGCCTATGGTTACTTGGGCCTGTCCAAAATTGAATTTTATTAATCTCTTATTGGGTTTAAGTCAGTATTAGTTTTACTCACAAAATCTACTCCACGATGTGATTTCACAAAAAGACATGTTTTAATTTTCATAATACTCATGAGAAAATAAGTCTAGAAGTAGTTTACTCACTGAAGTAAGATTGAATGAAAGTGATGAGTGTGAATTAGGAAGAAAAGAACATATAGAATGAATTTAATCCATAGAAACACTGAATAAAAAAGAATGAACAGATAACTTTATAGCCAATTTAAAATGACCTGGACACATTCATTATTAAATGTGCTTGGTAAGATATTAGAGGTCCAAAATTTTGTAAGGTTATTAAAAACCATATCAGGCTTATTGTAATTCTTCTGCCCTTTGTCCTAGTACTCAGGATAACCAAATATGCATACATTATGTATATTTTAAAATATACAAGGCCTTATCATTTGTAATAGATAAATAATATGTCCAATATTGCTTTAAATTATTTACATTATACACTTAAATTATTATACACAATTTACAAGTTGTGCTTTCTAAGAATATTTAACGGTGTTGAATGTTCTCTAAAGTATATAAAATGTCATTCAAAAATACTTGTTACTGTATTTTGAAACAAATACAGGAGCATGATGTGATCATTACAGAAAAGCACCTTTGTGTGTACAGAAAAATTATCCCTGGCTGATAATGGATGCATTATAGTTTTCATTTTTATTCTTCAAACGGTGCATATTTCTCTTCTGTTAAAAATCTTTAGAGATTAAGGTGGAAAGAAGAAAGCCATACTAATAAATATAAAGACAGGAAAGAGATGAGGAAATGGAGAGTGAGGGAAGGGCAGCAGGCAGAGAGAAGAAAGGGACCAGGAATAAGGAAGTATATTTGAAATATTGCCAAAAGGAGACCCAGGAAGCTTCCAGGAAGAGGAATCCCCAGCTGCAACAGGAAAAATTCTTAATATTCTAATTGTTAAATAAAATTATGCCAATACTGAATTTGACTTCATGTCAATCCCAGGATTGCTAACAGACAATTCGGGCCTTTGAAAAACAGGATGTGAAATATGAAAAATGCCATCTTGTTCACACCCCATTACCCTGTGTAGAACTATTTACTGTAACAACACATAACAATAGTGACTCCTCATCATAAATCAGCAAGTATACTGGTGAGGAAAAGTCACTGTCCTTTTAAAAAGGGCACTCATTCACCTTAGAGTATATGGACACCTTACTAGGTGCTCAACTACAAACCAGGTTGTTATGCCTGCTTCACTCATAAATTGACTTGAGGACCTGCTATCTGCTTAGTCTCACATTTGAACTCCCCAGTCCCTAGGTTCTCTGAATAGCCATTTATTTATCACTATGCCTTCACTCAAGAAGTTCATTTAGGTGGTTCTTTCCTAGTCATTTTCCTCATATACTCTGAGTCAGTCATATTCTAAAATGTAATGTTGACTTGTTAGTTATTTTTATTTTAGATGCTATTATATCTACTCCATACCCCAATTTAATTTAATTTCCTATCACTTTTTTAGTGTAGGAAATTAAGGATAATTATTTAAAATAATAGTAATTTTTAAATTTTTATTTATTTTTTTTACATACCAACAAAAATTGCCTTCCCTTATCTCCTCCCCCTACACCCCGCTTCCCCACAACTGACCCCCATCCACTCCTCAGAAAGGGTAAAATCTCTCAACCAAAGAATGGATAAAGAAAATATGGTACATTTTCAAAACAGAGTATTGCTCAGTTGTAAAAAAGAATTAATAATTTTCACTGAACACAAATATGTACCATCAGCTCTGAGATACTTATTGCCCTAATTTTTGAATATTGATACTGAACAGTTCTCAGGGAGTCAGTCTCCACAGGTTACCACACATGACATTCTGTGATCTAGGCAAGTGATATGTTCAGTAATTGGTGGAAATGGGCTGTGAAGATCTTTACAACG
This sequence comes from Mesocricetus auratus, assembly GCF_017639785.1. Lineage (NCBI taxonomy): Eukaryota > Metazoa > Chordata > Mammalia > Rodentia > Cricetidae > Mesocricetus > Mesocricetus auratus. The sequence continues at coordinate 45,134,413 of NW_024429192.1, forward strand.
TTAGATGACTGTAATTGAACTCGTGTTTGAAACACTGGGGAGTGAACCTAGGGTCATGGGCATGTTAGTCAATCTGTTTACTGCCAAACTATATCCTCAGTCCTATGGCCTATCAGATAACTCCACTGCACTCCAACCTCAACCTCTGCTAGATCCTAATTTCTTACTCCAATAACACCTAGAGATTAGTTCTGAAAAACTTCCCCCTGAGCAATTACTATATACAAATTTTTATCTTCATGCCTGCTTTTTGCAGACACCAATCTGAAATGGTGCCTGAAGTAATATGAAGAAACAATTCTAAATTGGTGATTCTAAATCCAAAATCAAACTCTACGAATCTTGGCTATGCTGGCAAGGAGGACCCTATCACTAGTCTTGATGTATAGATTTTTTTATAGATGATCCCAGCGCCATTGTAAAATTTTATACTTATGAACTGGATGATGCATTGAAAGAAATTAAAAGAAATATATTTAGAGAAAGGCAGAATAATTCTTATTATAAAGACTGTGATGTCCTGTAGCTGTTATTAGAGGCAACTGATTCTTTGAAATGATAATGAACCATTAAGCACTAAATTATATGTATAGATGTTGTCAAGGTTAACACATTACAATAGTCATCTCCTATAGTTAAGGGGGTTTCTGAGCTTTCCACTGTTTAGATCGTCCACTTCAACTGCCATAATCTCATTAAAGTTGTGGATTAGTACAATGATCTGCGTATGTCCTGGCAATCCTCTGAAGCCTCAGGCAACAAATATCTTCCTGTTTCTTCAGACTCTTTGAATCAAAAGAAGTTAGGTTAGAGTTAGGGATGCTGTTTACAATTGGGACAGTGAACTACATACTTAGCATCAAGTGATCACCAAATTACTTGATCTCTGTGACTGTATTTACTGTCTGTAAGATATTTGAATATCAGACATAATAACCTTAAATTGAGAATTAAATAAATATATGCTCATAAAATACTTATACTGTGGCAGGTGATACTAAATATGGGTTATATAATATCAGCTACCATGGTAGTTATGGTCTATTATATCATAGGCTATTATATTATAGTTTAATATAGACTTTTATATTATAGTGTAATGTAATATTAACTACTATGTAAGTCAGACCTGAATTCTAAGGGAAAGTCATCATACATTTTGTAAAGACACTTGTTCAACTTAGAGTACAAGACAATCCCAGGTGTTCAAGAATAAAACAGACTTTTATGCCCATTTCACTTGTAACCTACTCCAGAGAGCCTGGCATCTGCTTAGACACCCACATTTGAACACTTATGCTTCTAGGTCTGGATGATCCTGGCCACCATTGTGACTTTACGTAAGAAGTGGTTTTTTCCTGCTCATGTACTCTGACTCAGACACCTTTAAAAACTTTTTTAAATGTATTGGTCATGGTTTTTTTTTAAAGATATTCTACTCTTATCCCACCGGTGACTGGTCCCTTTTAAAAAGCCTTTCTTCTTCTTTGTCTGCTTCTTTGGTATTTTGTTGTAGGATTTCTTTTCACTATACAAAATTTGTTCAATTTGAGTACTTTCAGAACCAATTGACTTACTGTTCAAAAAATAGTGGCACATTAGTGATAGATGATAGCCAAAGCTCCCATCTGAATAGCTAAGCCTCTCAGAGCATGATTATTAGAGAACAAGGTGTCTAGAGATACTTACAGTTATCTTCCCATTATAAACTCTAGAGTAGAGTATATCTTGACAAGGTTACACACGGCATGAATTTCCTACCCCATGATTTTTTTCAGACATCATCGAATAGTTTACAGAATTAACAGCATAAATTTTAGTCAAATATACTATTTCCTAGATTAATAGAGGCAAAGTAGAATATTGGGAATGTAGATGAATCATAGGAAGGTTTATTAAACTGCATTGCTTTCCCAGCCATACAGTACTTTCTATAACAACCATTTTCCCCAGGGATAGGCAAAAATGTTAAACATGAACAGCTCAGGAATGCATAGGCAGTGCTGTGACTTCCATGACCAGAATCCATTTCTAATTCCTCCATTCAAGAGTCCTTGTTCAAGGCCTGGAGAGATGGCTCAGTAGTTAAGAACACTTGTTGCACTTGCAGAGGACCAGAGTTTGGTACCCAGCACCTACATTGGGTGGTTCACAACCACCTGTAGCTCCATCTTGAGGTGATCTAACACTATTTTCTGGACTTCAAAGGCATCAACATGCCCCCATACACATGCAAGCACACATACACACATACACAAATAAAACTGAAATAAGTCTTAAAGAAAAATTAAAGCCCTGGTCGTGATCCTCTTCTTCCACCTTTCTGGACTTCTGTCTCAGAAGAGGAACTTAAATTCACCAAACCTCCAGACACCTTAACTTCTACACTTGTTGTTGCCTTTCCTCTCTGTTAAAAGCATTATAATATTTTCCTTATTTGTAAGACATCAAATCTGATGAATCTTCATGCATCATGTTTCACATTATTCCTAGAAGATCTTTTCTTAAAAGGAAAAATTAAAATAAGCCAAACAACAGAAACCTGCTCGGTGTTTTTTCTCTCCTTAGATAGCAGTCTATAGAAAGAGGTAGGATAATATATTTCCAATGCTGAGATTGCTGTCATCTTCATTATCTTTTCTTTGAAGACAGATATCTGTCTAATACAATGCCCCCAGCATTTATTGCAGTCTCAGGGGGAAAAAACTCCATATTTCTCTATTTTCCTTGATAGTGTCAATAAAATATGATATAATCCTTCTCTGCCTTTTCTAAATATATATAGGAATTGCCAGGAGAATTACAGTCTCAGCCTCTTCTAGAAGATAGTTTATTCAATAGCTCAAGAAAGGCATTAAGTAGTCTCCTTTTGAAAGTGACCCAGAGCTAGGAATGCAAGTCAACAGTGGAGAACTTGCCTCGCATGAACTCTCAGAGTGACGACCTTCAAAACAACTGAAAATCTAGGGGTCCAGAGCCTCATCCACACAGTTTCACACGACTACAAACTTGATTGTTTTTTCTGCAAACTCATATCTGATCGATCATGATCAAAGCTACTTATTCACAATACATTTGACCATAATGGACATAAAATTAACATGAGAAACAGGACAGTCAGAAGACCAATTTGTAACTCAGTAAATGCTAAGCTATATGATAATCAACATGAGATACTATCAAATTATAAAAAATGGCATAAAAATTGCTTCATGAACAAGGAACTTATATGAGTGGTACTCATGACACAGAGCATAAATTTCTAAAAAATACCCTCTCCTTCTACCTCAAAGTCCACTTCTTTCAGTTTAATATGATATGTAGAACCAGAATTGCTAACATTCCAGTTTCTGCTTACTTAGATTTAAATCTTTCATATCTAAAATATATTATGTAGCTCAAAGTTCATGATATCTACTTGGCATTACAGTCCTATTTTGAGAAGATGAATTAAAACGGCAATTGAATCCCGTGTAATCACTGGAATAAAATAGCCTCCGAGAAAATTATCAGTGTTGCAGTTGTAACTTGATTCCAAGACATAAACAACTAAAACATTAAAAGATTCAGTGACAGAAAAAAGAAATATTAAATTGAGATAATATTCAATTTCATACAAAATACTAATGCACGCATACAAGAATTTTCAAATTGTCACACAGGTTGATTTGGATTTTAAATGGAAGAGTATATTATTCTCCTCTAAGAAACTCATAGCTGGAAGACCTGTTCTTCAGAGTGTGAACAAGTTTACATATGATACCATTCACTATGAGGGATTTTGGTAAGCAGGCCTAAATTTCCCCACTGTTTCAAATATCAGCAAACTCTAAAAAGCCTAGATATAATATGGCCTACATTAGAAGAGACCACACAATTTTTTGCTATTCTAGAAATGGAGTCAAATTCCCTTCACATAAGTGTTAGTTGACCTCAGGGGTTGTTTGATTAATAGAATGCACAAACAGACATATAGGCTTCCTCAAAAGATGCCATAGAACACTTTTTCTTCTTCTTGGAACACTCAAAGTGAGGAAGCTGCTGTCATGTATAAGAAAGGACCACAGACCTCAGTCTTCTGTACTGCAAGGAAGGCTAAACTAGACTTGCAGTCATATGGAGAGAGTTAAAGGTAAGCAAGTATTAGATGCTCTAGCCTGCTAGGCCACGCACTAGTCAGACTGAGGCATGAAAGAACTTGTTGGCATCTCTCCAGCTACCAGTTGACTACAATCACACAAGAACTATCCAATGAAGATAGCAAAGAACAGAGAAGAAAACCAAACCAAAAGAAAGGTAATAATCTAGGCAACCCAACCATTTTGGAAGGGTTTATTTTATAGATATCAAGAAATATATATATATATATATATCCTCTGAATTCAAATTCAGAATTCAAAGATCAGAATTCCCAAATGGATTCAGCAGAGTTCCTGTGTTCTGTCAGCTCTTACTAGAGGTTCTATAATAGAGAGTAAGTTAAGAGAACATGTGAACTTTTGTCTTCAGCCTATTGGTACCTTGGTGACTGAGGAGTTCAGTTATCATTTTTGTTATCAGCTGAATTAGCTATACATTTGTTTGAGTCTAGCCTCCATCTGAGTACATGGCAGATTGTTGACTACCTGTATTTTCTGTGCTGTAGGAGGGAAATGATTTGTGGTTTGGTATAATGCCTATTCTTCCCAGCTTACCTTCCAAAAATTCCTATTAATATTTCACAAACTGATATGGGAAGAAATAACCCTAACCCTAGCCCAGACCAATCTGGACTTCTCTGTGTGAAAAGTTCAACACTGAATTCATGATCCCCCTGCCTTAATATAGCGAATGCTGGCATTGCAGATGTATACCTCCAAACCTGGCTCATGACTGATAATCTTGATAAAGTTCACATTAAAGAAAATGAAAACAATCCAGTTATAAGATTCATAGTCCATCAATATGTCTGTAGAAAAAAAGTATAATTGCATGTAATTGATGGGAATATTAATTTAGTTTTTCTCCAAAAAACTGAAACTGCCAAATGATCAAGTAATTACATTTCTAGGTACACATACAAAAAGCAGATGAAATCAGTGTAGGAAATAGATACAAGCTTGTCTGTGTTTCCTGTAGCACTAATCATAATAGCTATGAGATGGAGTCAAATCAGGTGGTCACCCATAGATAAATGTGCAATGAAGAAGTGCTGTATAGATACAGTGGAATACCAATTCACAAAGTATTGAAATTCTGATATGTGCAGAAAAAAGAATGAAATAAGAGAACACTTTGGTACATGATCTAAACCATACAGAGGAATATACTGTCTGCTCCCCTTCATAAATAGAAGTTTAAAAATATTCAAATTTAATGCCCAATAGACATTACTAATAGTTCAGAATAGATATAGGAAAGCAAGATGTGCAGCCAGAGGCAAATATACAGAATGCATTTTAGTGTTTGGTAACATAAAGTATTTCAAGTATATACACTTCTGCTAAGAGCCTTCAATTTTATAAAATAATAGCATTACTGGGAGAAATGGACGCCAGTATAATGATAGTAGGTGACTTCAACACTCATATTAGTCAATGACCCATATAGAACGAATGTTCTTTTCCTTTTTATGCAGATACAAGACTGACATAGTATCCTGAACATAGCACATTCCTAATAAATTTTGGTTAGAACTAGCAGGTTAAAATTTTAAAACTTTCTATGCAGTTAGTCCAGTTAGTCCTTGTTTCTGTACCTTAATTTTAATTGGGAGCAAGAAAGTATGTATTGATTTTAAAGGAAATAGTCACATACTCATACCATAAGCATCTAAAAGCTGTGTCTTTTCACACTTCATGTAAAATTGTCATAAGAATACAATATTTGACAATAATATGCTAAGTGGAGGAAGGCAACATGCGTGCAAACCTAGCACAAGGAAACTGTTCAGTTCCTCATTGCTCAGATGAACACATATGATGAGTGGTAAAACATTATAACGCCCAGACTAGTGAGATGCTTTTCTGTGGATGACAGACGTGTTCATTAACTATTTAAAGTGCATCATATTCAGAGACTCTGACAGTGAATGGGTGTAAAGAAGACCAGAAGTACAGAAATTATCAACTTTAGTTCAAACCAGTCTGCTTGAATATTCATCAGAATCTGAGGACCATGATGCAGACATGAGCCCTCCCCTAGACCCCCACTGCTCCTCCCAGACATTCCTAGGGGGTGACATATCCAGTTGTAAGTATCAGTAACTGCATGGCTCACTGCCTCTTTTCATTTATATAGCGAGCCTGTGGATCTTTGGGGAAAAATGAGAAATGAGTTTCAAAAGAGGTTTTAACAAGTAAATGGCATAGTTTGCACCATGGGAGAAGAAAGGCAATAGGGTAAGTAATTAACATGTTTAGGAATTCATTGAATTTACCAGGCTAAATAAAGGGACCATGGCCTGAAATGTATTGTAGCCAACATCATGCGTGAACACTTCTATTTTCTTTCATTCTTTTCTGGAAATGAACTTGAATCATATTCTTCCAGTCACTTCACAAAGGTGGTGCTTCTAAGAAATTGCATGTTATTGAGAGGCAGTACATTGTTATCGAGGTGTGTAATTTAATTTGAAGTAAAAGAACTCAAAGAGAACTTTTCACCTAGACTACAATACAGTTCTTCTGACAGTGAAGTCTTTAGAAGAGATGAGGATATTCCTCTTTCTGAGCCTATTTATTGGCCATAAAATGCACATGAGGCTTGGATACGACATTGTTTATCCTGTAAATATATAGCTATACACTTCCGTGTTTCCACTTCTCTTGCTGAGTATAGCTCAGAGTTCTCAGCATGATCCAATGTGTCTTTCTCAGCATGGCTTCTGGCTCCTCCTTTCCACCACTCCCTCCAGAGGAAAGACTTGGCCCTGCCATTCAGTGTGCCTTCAATCCCTGCAACAAAAGCACTTTGTAGGAGGTGTTTCTTCTTTCCTTTATCCATTCTCTGCACCCTCTTTCCATCAACAGGGATCCCAGGCTTGACCTCCTTTGTTAAGGTAATCATTGTCACAATCTTAAACTCTGTGTTCTATTCCCACAGCTCCACCAATTTAAAAGGAGCTACTCCTGAACCAGACTACATGATTCTGGTAGAAAGGAACTGTCCTCTTCCTGTCCCATCCCTCATCTTGCATTCTCTTAGAGCACAGCTGTGTCTGGAGTAAAATAGGAGATCCATTATTTAAAATTTCTTCTTAGGGTAGTAAGGGGCTACAATGCCCACCTTTGTCACTTTTTTTTCTGTTAATCTCTCTGTAGAGTTCATTTACTTGATTATTAACATACTGTAAAGAGATCTGCATGGTAAAGTCCTGAATGAAGAACCTGATCACACTCAGGGGTAAAGTGAAGGCATCAGTCCTGTGCTCAAAGTACAAATAAAACTGTCAACAATCATGATGTGGATATCTCAAAGAAATTCATGCCCCGTAGTATTGGAGAAAACTACAGTCTTGTGAAAGACCCTTCTGGAAGCCCTCAGCAAAGTCATGCTTGAATTCTTGACCTCCAGACACAAGAGTGTCTATTGTACTGAACCTTTTGTACTCAGGACAATCTGTTTCAGAGTAAGAGATAATATAGGGAATAAGGAATTATGCTAAATTGTAAAACTCTAAATTACATGTTAGTTCCATGAATTTGGTTTTGTAGCAAAGTAGTTTAGTCTAGGATTTGCAATGCATTTCAAAGCTAGGGATTCTTTGTACACCTTTCTTTCATTTTCCTAATTTCCACTTAATTTAAAAGATACTGATTAAACTTCAGAACTGATTAAATCTCAAAGAACTGTTGAAGCATCTGGGAATTCAACAGCAAACAAGCTAGGAATATGTGCCCCTTTCCATGGTACAGTATTATTGAACCAGCCTTCCTACAGAGAGCCATGAATACCTGGACAGGGGATAGTTGAACTTACCTGACAGCACAAGAGAGATCTAAAAGCAGATGGATACTGCAGAATACTTGAGGTTTGAAGGACAGCAAGCGACCAACCATGGCGGGATTTTTCCCCTGGGGTACCCCTGAGCAGGCCAATATAGTAGGCAGATGTGTGATAGAGTGCAGTGGGAATGTGCTCACACAGGTACAGTGAATCTCAAATAGAGGAAATACTGAGCAGGGAGGCTCGGTGCCATGTTGCACTGTCTAGCACTGCTGGGGAACATGTTTTCCCAGGCTTCCTCCAGAACCCTAGTCATCTAGCTTTATATTGATTTTATGCCATACTCGAGCTTTGCCTCTGGCAGACTAGAAGACTGCCTGTCATTTGCAAATGAATGTCTTCAAGTTACATCTACCCTGAGACCAGTATGCATCCCAGTAGGAAGGAACATTTTTGGCATGAACATTATTCAGAGTTGATAGTATATGATAGTAACAACAAGAAACCGACTTTCAGTCCATTTTATTGCTGCTTTTGAATTATCTATAAGAAAAAGAAAAAAAATCACCCCTAATTTACACTAGAGTATACTGATCCCACCCCCACACCTTCCTTGTTGCAACTTCATCTGTTGTACCAGTTTAATGCAGACATAGGACATTCTTTGTCACTTACTCTCCATAGTCTCCTGAAACTCCAGCACCTGAAGACTTTTTTTCTTTTTGTCCTGCTCTCTTGTAACAATGGAAAGAACGCTAAACTGAGACTCTAGAATCCTGGGAGTTGCAACTCAAAGCTTGCTACATAATCATATGTGTTAAATGTTGTAAGTGTATGGACCTGGGATCACATTCTCCTATGAAATTGCTCAAGCTTCACAACCCACTAATTTGATGTGTGTGGTGTATGTGTGTTGTGTGTGTATGTGTGTGTGTGTGTTTGTGTGTGTGTGTGTGTGTGTGTGTGTGTGGTTGTGTGTGTGTGAACTCCTGAGTATTAAGTTCCTCAAAATTACTTCTGGCTTTAAGATGTTGCTGTTTACTCCGTTATGTAGATACCTACTTTTCTGTAAAGCCTTGTCCCTACCTTCTCTACCCAGATGTGGAATATCTTTCCCATGTTCAACAGATCAATTCTCCAAACAAGGACAGCTGTTTGGATAGCAGGTCTCAATAGATTTGGGGACTCGGGATGGAGATTATCATCCAATAGCATTTTCAATCTTGACCCTGGAGTCCTCCAGTCTTCTGTCCACAGTTCTGATCAGAAGCCTGCTTTTACTACATACCATTTAAAATGTATCTTCTAGCTCTTCCTTTCTCCGACTCTCTGTCATCTAGACCTATCATTATCTCCAAGGATTTAATTTATGTGTTTTTCTAAACAGAGATACAACTATCTACTCTGAATTATAAAACTAAGCAGACAAGAAAATCTGGCCGGAGAAAGACACTATGGTCTGTCATTTTTTTTCTTTCTCCTATGACATGTTGAAAAAATAGTATAAAGATATGTCCCTCTTGACATGCTCTGTGCTATCCCTCGGCCGCATAAAGCCATTGCAGTTGGCAATATAAATATAAATGTGTCTCCCCACAAAACATGGACATTTTTTAGCACATAAAAGTCATTTAATTAATTTTTGTCTCCTTTCTTCCTCTAATAAATTTTACTTGAATTGATTCATCTCCCTTAGTCTTTCTGTCCATTTTGTTAATGCCCAACAATTATGGAGCCCCCATTATATATTTCTTTTATATATATATATATATATATATATATATATAATAAAATAATAAAATAACAAATAAAGTAGTTTCCTTTCTCTATTTCCATTGTAATTCATATTATGACTGATCTTCCTTTATATAGATAAACACAATTCATTTGGGTGTTGAGTGTGTTCAGTGAGTGTGAGTGTGTGTGTGTGTGTTTGTGTTAAGAGATGGAACCAAACATAGAGTTTACATGTGTTTCTAGGCCCCTGTGTAGATTTTCTGAAATATTTTCTCCCATAGATTTATTTTTGTACAGTTAAATCTTTCCTAGCTTCAGCACCCAAGTCTAATACAATATCATTTATTGAAGAAAAAAATCTAAGTCTATATTTTCAAGGATCCTCCCCCAAACTTCTGTAACATACATGTTTGTATAATACCTACACATACAGTCACTCATTCCAACTCTAACAAGTCCTTCCTGCACTGCGGAGATGCCACAGTCAATAAAGCATTCACCATGAAGGCATGAGATCCTGAGTTACTGTGACATGGTAACTCACCTCTGTAATCTCAATACCTATGACAAGATGTGAAACACATCTGTAATCCCAGTGCTTATAGCACAATGACAAACAGAGACAGGATACTCACTACAGGTTTCTAGACCACCTAGTATAGTGTACAAAACGGGCAGAAAAAAATTATTGTTTCAACATTTTATTGTGATATAAGATGTGGGCACAAGAAACATTGGGCATCACCCAACAAGGTTAAGGAGGATGAAGTAGTTTGAGCAATATTTATTAGAGTAAGGAAGAAAACAAAAATTAGTTAAATGCCTTTTAATATGCTATAATTTACATGATTTGCAAGGACATGCATGCAAGGTAAAGCCTAATATTTGAGGAGGCATGCCCTCAGATCCCCACATCTGTCATGTAGCAACATGCTGTTTACATTAACACAAATGAGTACACATAGACACAATCATCACACATACACAAATAAAAGTGACATGCTTCCTTTTGGAATATTGGTAATTTGAGAAAAATACTCCACTTGCTTGCTTTTGTACTCCTTAAAGGTATAAGGTGCCATGCCTATACCTTCCATGTTGAAGGACTGAATTTCAACACATGTTCACAGTTTTACCATATTTCCATGTTTACCCTATTTCAGATCTTTCTTTAATCTATCAATTCATGTGTTAGTGCCAAAGTTCATTTTTTCATAGTATTTTTCAAGTATACTCTGTAACCCTTTCATCTGTACATCAAATATTCAACATATCTGTGGTGTCATACTGTTTTGTTAACTCTGGAAGTGGTTCCTGTAAAATCCTCTATAACCTCATTGGAAGGGTGCGTGACTTCTTTCATTTTCTTTCCATCGCAGAAAATCTTCTTAATTTCCAAGTAGCCATGATCAGCCACAGGCTCAAGTTTTGTTCCTATAAGGATAACTGTAACCAAAAAATAAGACATATCTTTTGCCATTCATTTTAGGTTTGTTTTCACATATTCTGTACTCCTATTCCCACTAGAGATAAAAAGAGACATATCAAATTAAAATTTGAAGATTATAATAAGACATTGAATACTATCATTGTAGGCATTTTCTAAAAGACAGCCACAGCATAGCTGCAGACACTAGGTTCTTCTCATTTTATTCAGCTATAGATACTTTTAAATAGAATAACCAAAAATTTATATTTTAGGATTTGTGCATAGAAATGTGACTATGGTAAAAACTCAAGGTATGTGTGAATATGTGGAACCCTGAAATAGAGTTCACATAGTTTATGAAAATGATTTCAAGTAAATATGACAAAATAAAGGGAGATAAAAAGCTTTTCAGCCACTATTTCATGATGCATAAGATATTTCCCGCATTACTTTGTAGTTGTTGAAATACTGTGCCAGGCACCGTTGTGGATAGGCCAGGGTAACTACACAACAGACTGAAATTATCTTCTTAGAACTACTTTATGTCTGTCCACTCATGTGTGTCTATGATAAGAATGGTATAAAGAAGTTTTACATTTCCTCTTGGCACCCAGACTCCCTTACAAAGCTGCCTATATAACTGTCTTTTATTTCTCAAGAGGAGTGGGTCTTTGCTGCCATTGTGGTACTGAGATTCTACATCTCAGGGGCCTCCAACTCATTTAAAGTAGACTTTCCCAGACTTAGACACCTATCAACATGTGGGTCCCAAATTACAATTCTGAAAAATTTCAGAACCACAACTTTAGTCTGATGTTATAAACTACTTTTAAGTTACCAGTTAATTGTAATTCTCTTTCCTCAGATTACTGAGAAGTGAGTTAATTCTTCTAAAAATGTGAATTGGCTGCCTAATGGGGAAAATAGTTTCCCTCGAAACACTGAAAGAACCCAAGGCGGCCCTGTAACCCACATGCCAATCTACCATCTACCCAACTATTCTCTTCCAATCTGTATAACGAATCTTGAGACAATAGCTTAGATGCTTGAACTGAGAGATCACTTGGGATGAGTGACCTTCATTTTGTCCAGGAATTCATAGAAGAAAGTTATACAAAGATGTGTGTTCTCTTGGCTGCAAAAAGGAAACATAAATAGAGGGTTGGTCGCCGGGCAGTGATGGCGCACGCCTTTAATCCCAGCACTCAGGAGGCAGAGGCAGGCGGATCTCTATGAGTTCGAGGCCAGGCTAGACCGACAGCCTCCAAAACAATACAGAGAAACCCTGTCTCATAAAAAACCAAAAAAAAAAAAAATAGAGGGTTGGTCATGAAGGGTGGTAGCCTCACAAACCATTTCCCGTAGAGCAGTGCTCTGTTTCTCTTAATGTGACCTTTTATTTAAACTTTCTCCAATATGGACTTCATTGCCAACGCATCTTAACTAAAACATGGCTGTAAAAAATATCTTGCTATGTGTGAAGGGAAATATACTGTACAATTGAGGAAGATTTCTAGACTTTTTCTCCTAAACAGTAAGAAAGCATTCTACCTGGAAAAAAAAGACCTCCAAAATTTGATAGTATTGCAGTTCCTTATTTTCTACCATATCAAATATATTAAATAGAAATTCTTGAGCATTGTTTCCTTTTTTAAAAAATTAAAGGTAATATTATTCAAACCAAGGACTATTTTAATCAATCAAAGAGTTAAGGGAAACAGCTTAATTATATCTGTTTTCTTTCTAACTTTCAACCGAGTCACACAGCTCAGGGCAGTAACTTCCAACAGGTCTCAGTCCTCTCATCTAAAAAAAAAAGGTTAAAATAGATGTCATCAAAGATTCCTTCAACCATTAAGAAATTATAGTTCTAAATTCATAGGAGATTACATGTGCTGCCCAAGAAAAATTATGAACAGTTGCAATTAGGTTTTTCCTAGTTTTCAATTAACTTGCTCAGCTGTGAGCATTGTGATAAGATTGCAATATAATTGTGATTAATGGTTGTTATTGTTATGATAATTTTTATCATAACAAATCAGGAGGAGAGATCCTACAACATAAAGAGGATAGAAATGTATGGGCTGCTAATATCAATAACAATTTTCATTTATAAGGAAATTTCACAGATTAAGTAAATAGTCTGTGGATTTGCCTAAGTGGTTCTCACATATACTTTATACATTGTACACAAATAAAATAATGATCATAACAACTGTGAATATTTAAAGGCAGAATCATAGGAACTCACTGATGAGGACTTCCAATTTGAGGGAAGGAAATCAATATGATTTATAGGAGGTATTGTAACATGTAGTAAGAAAACAACCCAACCAAAGTCACTTAAGCAGTAAGGTCAAGGTCATCACTGCAGAAAAGGCATAGCATAAGTACATTGAGACAGTTGGTCACATTGCATCTACAACAAAGTAGGAAAGAGACGACAACTTGCACTCAGCTTGATTTCTCTTCGTGTACACAGTTTGAGAACCCAGTTCAAGGAATAGTGTCACCTGAGTGGGGTCTTCTACATGCAATTAACCTAATCAAGATGATGTAATCATCTCCAGAGGCTTATCATCCGGGTGACATTAGATCTCGTTGATTATTTGAGATTACCCATTACAGGGCTATAAATCAAGGATCATTTCAAAATGTAAAGAGAGCTGGAAGAGTTCAACCAGAAAATGCATATTTGTGCAGCTACTGATATTAAAGTTTTTGGAAAGAGCTTCCCTGTATCTTTCATTATTGACCCAAATTCTATCTCTGAAGTACTCTTGGGCAGCTTGGGAACTTTTAAGGAGCAGGGTTTGGGAAAGGGGGCAATGGGGGAGTTCATGAGAGGGCATGGGAGGAGGGAAGGGAAAGGGAGCTGGGGGGGGTGACATGTGCAGCAACCTTGTTTCTAATTTAAATTTAAAAATTAAAAATAATTTCCACTGATGTCTACATAACTAGGTAAGAGACAAAGTATTTACTAAGTTGGACCTAGATATTAGTTTATATTATTTCCCATTTGATTCTAATAATAGCTCTATGAAGTCAGAATTAGCTGCACTTTTTCTTGAAGGTCAAGAAGATCTATCAACATATCACACAATTAGAGATCAATTGACAGAATTTAAATGTTGGAGTCTCTTATAGGAGATATTGTCCAGGACACCATACCAACAACATGCTAACTCATTGTTTGGGAAGTAGAAATGTTTAGCCAGTCCTTGTAGTAACTGAGCTTAAGGATCTAGGTGGCCATCTTTGTAAAACTACATCCTGAAAATTCTTTATAGGAGTTGAGGAGACAGATTGTAAGATGAAAAGAAGTAGCATTGTGTTACATGTGGTGCATAGTTTATACCAGGAAGAGATCTTGCAGTTAGTAGAATAACAAAGTAAGACTCACAGAAACTGATGACAGATAAGCTAATTGAAAAAGATGTGTTATCTTTGAGGTCAGAATCAAAGGGGAAACTGTCATGGGTGCAGGAGTAGGAATATAGATGATACCTGTCTTCAATGCAGCTAAGTCTAGTGCTCCTTTGTGGTCTTTCTGCTCATTTCTGCGCTAAAGTAATGAGGCACCTCCTGGTATTACCTTCTAAAGGAAGCCTCCTGAAACAGTCTGCTTAGGAGCATTGCCTGCGAATTTCTGCTGCCTGAATAGAGGGAAGATGAAATCTGTCCTGAGGACATAAGAGTCTATCTTTCAGTTTGTGTGTGATGTGAACCACCACCCACAAGTATCTGCTTCAAGCCAAGTGTTTCCCACATACCACAGAGTAAGAGTCACCAGGGGGCTTCTGCACATGTAGCTCCAGTGATCTGTTCTTAATGCTTCCAAACTGGTAAATCTCAGACTCCCGAAATCTATCTATAATACAGCATTTGTCATCCACCCACCAGCCCTTCAGACATCCATCCATCCCTCTATTTTTTGTCAATTCCCAAGGTGATGCTGGTGAATTGGTGGAATACCTCATAACAAAGAATACAAACAAATAGGAGAACAGTCCAGATTTCTTATTTAAAATATCAACTGGAAAACAAAAACATTCAAAACTAAATTAAAAGTCTAGAATATGCTATAGTGTATTTGAAGTTGGATAGCATTTTCCTGAAGACAGATTAGAATACAAGCCACATGTATTTGGTAAGAGGTCATGTGTATATGGTAAGAGGTCATGTGTTATTCATCAACTATGTCATGGTTTGCATCTGTGGAGAGGGGGTGGTGTTGACAGGATTGGTGAAGAGAAGGAAGTGTGAGTGATTGGGATGTATTCCATACATGTGCAAAATTGTATAAAAGCAAATTTGATTACTTTGACTTTATTCATATCCCTTTGATAGGTCTCATTTACTCTGGAGGTGCTGCAGTAATGAATTCTCAGGAAATTGAGTAGTGTGACCATTGTGAGAGTTAAAATAATGGAAATATTCGGCAATGCAAATAAGATGGATTGCAGCTGGATCACAGAACTGCTAAGCTAATGAGATGAGTGGACGGACA
This sequence comes from Mesocricetus auratus, assembly GCF_017639785.1. Lineage (NCBI taxonomy): Eukaryota > Metazoa > Chordata > Mammalia > Rodentia > Cricetidae > Mesocricetus > Mesocricetus auratus. Next base: position 45,150,015 of record NW_024429192.1, read on the forward strand.
GGGCTTTGGACAAAAACAACAAAGCCAGCGGCAGTAGGCTATGCAAGGGTCCCACTGAACTCCACCTAATGAAGACACATAGGCACCTTGGTTCTTTTTCCTACTAAGTATTTCAGTTTATGAGTAGATATATCATACACATTCCTGCACCCAATGTATCTGTTTGTCATATAAAGACCACACTGTCCCCAGGGTAGACACAATATGTTTTACATTTTTAAATCTCTTCACAATGTAAAGACATTACCTCCTCTTAGAAATCAAGCTGGAGTTTCTCCTTTAATAGATTGCTGTGTAAAAGCAAAGTTTGGAAAGCAGACCTGCTGATGATGGAGGAAATCAGGATGGTTCCTCCAGATATATGATGGATGGGATGTCTATCCCACATTCTTTCCAATCCCAGTCACAGAGTAGGAGAGATATTGTTGACAAACACTTAGAAACCTGGATAGTAGAGGCAGTGCTCATGTCAGGTCTCATAGGGTCTACTCTCTCCTTTGGAAGTTTAGTGTAGCTTCTCCTCTTTACTTGGCTCCTACAAGTAAGGCTAGCGAACTCCACCTGTGCCCTCCTTGGGACCATTAGAACCAGGACTGCAGCCCTATTGGGATTGTGGGGCTTCTTGAGAATATCACTTAAAGTTGAAAGCTGTTGGCAGTGGGACCTTGGTAGGGACTATGGCAGAAGACCAGGACCGCCTCAGGTGAGGGACAATGGATGGGAAACAGAGACTTGCACAATATCTGCAATTCTGTCTTTTGTTTTCATTTATTCATTGGAAAATGCATAAAATAATGTTTTTAACAGGGCTACTATGTAAATGAACTCATCATACACATTAAACACAAGAATAAAATAATGGGGCTTCATGTCCAATGGCATTTTGTGTGAAAATGCTATCAGCATAATTGTGAAATTAAGTATAATATATTATTTTCCATTTAACTTTAAATTTTAAATATTAAGAACTACAAATGTATAAAAATATTTAACATGATGTCAGAAACATGGATTTAAACAAGTTAATAAATTGCTATGGAGATCATGCTTGTTAAAAATAATACAGTATTACAGACAATAGCTAAGACCCTTCTCAGTATCTTTTCTCTCTCCATTTTTCAGAAGTAACCACTATTTTAAGGTCAATGTTTCACCATATCAAGTATATATATTAATGTAAATGATATGTAAATATCATTTGTATTTCCAGGCTACTATATGTACCATCATATCCTAATGACCATTTTATGCTCATATATATATTTGCTGAAACATGAAATCCTGGTTGCTTTGTTTTAATTTAATATTCCATATAACATTTCACTTTATAAGTTAATTTTATCTACTTATTCATTGTCTGTTGAGGAATGGTCAGGTAGATCACTTTCATTCTCCTATTGCAAAAGTGAAATGATTCTTCAGCTACATATTTAAAGGATTTTTTAATAGAACCTACCCAAAGATCCACAATTTTGGTTAGCTAATATAACCAGTGTGTCTTTGCAGCTCAACTCAATTCTAAGAAATTGCTTTGCAAAGTTTTGGTGGCAATTTTTGCTCTAATCAGCAAAGCTAGTTTTTCATCATACTTCATATCTAGAAAACTAGTTTTATCAGTTAATAGTACATAAAATAGATCATAATTAATTTTAACTTGTGTGGTACTGATTACTGGAAGGAACAAGAACTATTTGTAAGTTCCATTGCTTTTAAATATGCATCATGGTGGTTGTTATTATTCTTATAAAGAGAGATTGGAGGTGGTGGGTAGATGTTCAACAAGCAAGCTAGTAACTAACAAAATGAGTGGTTCCTGTTTTGTTTTTGTCTAGAGAGTCATATTAAATTAATTGCCCTTTACAATTGTATTTATAAATAGGACTATGATGTATAATGATTTATATTGACTTTGCTGAATATGTATTATTTTTCTATCATCACAATTCTCAGAATTTTTCTGCAATTCCTAAAATAATGGACAATGGCAGAGAAAAGCCAAAACACAAAATAAGAATGATTTGAAATAATTGAACATATTTCTCTCAGAATCAAGATGGATAACAATAGACTCATATACTTCTCAGGGTAAAATGACCCTTTGAATTTATTAGGATGTGAAAAATGCTATTAATGGGCAACAAGGTTAGAAAATAAGAAAGAAAAATGAAGTATAGCAAAAGTCAAACAGCTATTTCTAAAACAGAAAGACTAACGTGACTATGAAATAATTTCTTATTTTTAATTAAGGGACTATCAATCATAGAAGACTTTACTGCGGGGGAATGAGTCATATTCCACTGTATCTCATGGATATTTGAGAATGGAAAACCTTAATTTCTCCATTCGATGTAATTACCATTGCTATTTATTACCATAGACTCTGTGCAAACCTTGGATGGGATGTTTCAAACAAGAACAATTACTGCGATGGCTCTGAATTTTATGACATTTCATATTTTTCCCTGATTTATATGCTTTTAGGTTACCCATTAACATGCTTTGTTGCATTCCATACAAAATGAAATGGGATCAATGCACATCTTAAACTCATTATGCTGATATTTCAAATGCAAATTGGTTGCTACCTACAGTGTAGTTAAACATCATCCTGCAGTTTCCTGCTACTTATGAACAATTTAGAAATAACATCTGCAATTTTGCATGTGTTTTCTTTGTCTCTTCAACCTTGCACTGATCCTATTATATGCCATATCTTAAAACTTGAAAAGTCAAACAGGCTACGCCCTTTTTCTTTACTGTGTTATGGTGTTAATTCTTTTTAGTTCAACTGATCTCAATCCCAAAATTCAGTATAACTTTATTGTTCATTTTCTGCTTACATTATTGTTCATTTCTTCTAAAGCATCAACACAAACACGTTGCTGTTCACAGACAAGGACTGCACATCCAAGGAGGATCTTTTGGTCTTTTCAGCCTCTCACAGCAAAATAATGATTGTTAAATATCTCTGGATATCCATCCCTAAGGGATGCTTAATAAAATATTTCCCATAAGCAACCTCACCGAATGACACCAATCAAGCAATGAATATGCTATGGCCATAATACTTTCAGGACAATACAGGCAGGAAGGAAAGTGTAATTCTGGGACTAATTCTTATTTGAAAATGTTATGGGCAATGTCTAAAAAATTTGCATAAAATATATCCTATCCTTAATTATCAAAAACAATAGTTGGAATTTATTAGCTTTTCTTGGGTCTTTTCCAAAGAAGTTCAATTATGGTTTGTGTTTTCCTCTGCTAACATGGAAAAATATTTGGTTTCTGAGTAAGCAAGAATTTGTGGATAATTTGCCATTTTAATGTGATCCTTTATTTCTTCTTATGTACTTACTACCTGTTTGCATATACTTACACTGGCATAGATCTCATATCAGTAGTTAGCTATTCTGATCAGGTCATTATGGTTACTTAAAAAAAAGCACAGTAAAGGAGATGTTTTGGCTGTTGGCTTAAATTTAAAAAGGTTTCTTGGTATATTTCTTTGCTTTGGTCAAAAAACAGATGATATTATCTGAGAGTTCAAGTAGAACGAGGAAAGAATCAATCTAGTAAGAGGCTGGAAGTATAAGAAAAAGAGACATACTTGAAGAAGACCTTGAACATAGTATAAAATCTTTTCAACTGTTTTTCATGGTGGTGGTGTGTGTTGGGGGGGCAAGTATATGTATATAGATGTGTGTTCTTTTGAAGTCTATAAGTAGATGTTCAACTATCTTTCTCAGTCACTCTCCACATTATCATTAATATTATTATTTTTGGTTTTTCAAGACAGGGTTTCTCTGTGGCTTTGGAGCCTATCCTGGCAATCGCTCTTTATATCAGGATAGCCTTGAACTCGTAGAGATCTGCCTGCCTCTGCCTCCTGAGTGCTAGGATTGAAAGTGTGTGTCACCAACGCTCAGCTACTCTCCACATTATTTTTGAGAAAGGGTCTCTCACTGAACATGGAGCTCACCAGTTTAACTATTTTCCACATCCAACAAACTCCAGCGATCCGCTTCCCACTTCCCACAAAGGTACCCACTTTTTACATGGGTGCTAGTGAAACAAACTCAAACCCAATAAGAGAGAAAGAGTTCCAAGAGCAGGCAGCCTTTTACACTGTTTGGAGTCCTAAAAGAATACCAAGCTAACAGTAATAACACATATACAATATGTGTAGATGCATTCATGCCTCATGCTTGCTGCTTCAGTCTCTATGAAACTAGAGAAAGCCTTTCTGATGATGGTAGACAATGACCAATCTATGAGTATATTAGACTATTATTAGCAGTCATTTCTTTGATTTTTTTGCCAATTGTGTTTGGTTCTACCCTAGGTCTCTGAGCTATCCAGTCTCTGGTTCCTGGATACCTAGACAGGGTAGGGCATGGGCTTCCTTTCTTGAAAAGGGCTTGATGCTAAACCAAACATTAGTTGGCCACTTCCACAAGTTCTGTGCCACCATTGTCCCAGCACATTTTGCAAGCAAGAGAGATTATAGGTGGAGGGCTTTGTGGCTGGGTTGGTGTCCAGATTTTTCCTTCTACAGCCTGCAGAGTATCTTCCTGAGCCAAGGAGACCAGAATGTGTAGGTAAAGGCTCTATTTTCAAAGATCTGGGTAAAATGTTGTTGTCCTTAATATTGGGGACAGACCGTTAGTTTTAAAACAGCAACCCCCTGCCATAGCATCAGCCTGGGTTGTTGAGTGATCTCCACAGGACCTCCTTGGCCAACAGTTCAACTGAATGCAACTCAATCCCAACACTGGAAGCCTTGCCTGACTACAAAAGATGGCCAGTTGAGACTCTATATCCTACATTACTAGTCATGACTAGAGAAACCCTCATAGATTCTAGGAAACTTCCACTAAACTAGATTTCCACACCACCCACCAAATGCCCCTCAGCTGTTCCCATTCTTTCTCCTTCCACCCCTCACTTGATATCTACTGCTCCAGTCCATTCATGCCCCAGCATACTCACATAGTCTATCCTAGTTCCCCTTCCCTGGGAAATTCATGCACCTCCACAAACCCATACCTCAGAATCCCTCTCTTTATGTAACTTCTCTGGGTCTATGGATTATACTTTATTGATATCAACTTACAAGTGAATAAATATCATATTTTCTTTTGCCAGCCCTTTATATCATGCTGTTTTTTAACTTTATACCTTGGCAAAGGACACTAAAGCCAATGATAGTCTGGAGACCATGAAGTAATAATCATCTACCTATTTGCAACCATCTGGAACTTTCTAGCTTCTACAAGTTCTTTCAAGTTCTCAGGGCTTAGAATGGTCACATAAAATCCCTTAGATCCTAGTATTAATTGAGTCATGCCCATAGCCTTCAACTTATTTAAAGAACCCCCACCCCAATCTTTTATTTCTTCTGGAATTCAGTTCCGTTTGCCAATATTTCTCTTTATGTTCTTAAGAAATATTACAGAAAATCCAATATGAAGTTCACATTTAATCAATCAAATGTATGAATTTGGGTGATAAACTTTTAAGTTTCTTTAAGAATTCATACAAAAATTCCTGAATACTAGCCTTTTGGAAAATGAAAGAACCTCGATAAGAACTCTCTTTACTGATGTTGACTGAAAGTAATTAAATGGTAATAGAAATATTCATAGTTATAAAAACAACCAAGTCAAGCTCTGCTCCTCACAATTCAGTGCTATCAGCTGTGAAATCCATTATGAACTATGAAATTATAGTTGTTTCCTTGTAGAAAGTTATCATTAAGTGTTTAGGACCAAACACTACATTAGATAGAATTTTTAAGACCTGCGTCTGGTTCATAGTGCGTCGGCAAAAAGTGAATATAGAAAACTGGTATTTTTATTATGAGCATTTTATACATATCAGCTATCCTGAAACAATTTACTTTGCATACCAGCATTGTATAATAAGCATCAACTGTTTTATGGCCCAGACCTTATAAAAGGGTTTGTTCAGCAGTAGCTGCATTTGTCCTTAAAATCCCAAAGATTTTTTAGAAAGAGATAATCAGTTTGGAGAGATGCTGGAATGAAGCTGCAATGCAGAGGTGAATAGAAGGTCATGCCAATGACTTTCTCAATAAATAGTCCAAGCAAAAAGGAAAGCATAATGGTAAAAACCTTAGAAATGTGTTTCCCACAAACAAAAATAGTTTACTTCTGAAGTCATACTGTTTTTCAATCTATCTATTTGAGGAAAAAAGCTCCAAATTTTGACTGATAAATTGTGGGGGGGTTTTCTAATGAGTTTTTAAATTTTAAGCATATGACTGGTTTAGTTCTATACTGCTAACATGAACAATTCCCTCCCAAAATACAGGACAGGTCAACACTTTATCCAGTTAAGAGGACAAGAATTCTGGAGGGATTTTGTGAACTGTTTCAAAGCAACAGAATAACTAGGCATTTGGTAAGTTGGATCACGATGTGATAAAATTCTTAATCCTTTGAGGGATTCTGGGTGGCAGAATCGACAATTGGGGTTTTGAGAGCTGACAATTTTCCATTTTAAAGTTTTCTATATTTTTATAATTTTTCACAATTTCCACATTTTATGTTTGTTAGAAAAAATGTATGGTGGTGGTCTGCAGATATCAATGAACCGTGCTTGGTAACAAGACAGGAAAGTTAAGGACAGAAAAGGGTTTGCCCAACTTGCATAAAAGATTTTAGTAATTGAGTTACAAGGACACAAGGGAAGAGGAATATATTTTTATCAGAAATGGAGTGACTTTTCAGAAGAAAAGTACTGCTGGTAGGGGGAGTTATTTCCATTTTTTATGGACTATGATGCAGAGCAGGGAGTCTTCATGATGCATTCTGAAGCCATCTTTACCTGAGCGCTTGTAAACCATAGTGTGAATCAAAGTTTGCTGCAGTTCAGAGCTACACATTCTTTTTGAATGTCACAACAGTTGAGAAAAGACAGATGGTAGTGACTTTCTCAGAGTCTGTGCAAGTAAAGCCCAACCAAGGCAGTGCTAATACAGATTACATAATTTCATTCCCTTTGAGTCTTTTATTACATCCTCAAGTTAGGGATCTCAATAGTTCTGCATGAAAATAATATTTCTCAAGATAGACAGCAAATAATTTAAGGAAAGAAAATGAAAAGTGCCCATGTATACTAGACTCTGCTCTGACTCCCAGCTCTTGTCAAATTCCAAGGAAACAGATAGCAGTTAGTCTACTATATTCTTGCACAAAGAAGAACAATTTAGTTATGTTCAACCTAATAGATACTAAGACATACAGACACTTAAAGAGAATGGATGCAGAAGAATCCAGAGACTGAGTTAAATCATTACTCCATTCCTAAGGAGCATAATTTAGCTTTACAACTTTCTCCTTTTAGTTAGATGTTTATATTTTCCCTTACTTTATATTCTGAAAGTTTTATTTGCAGTTAGGCAACTTTATACAGAAAGAATTAACCTAAACTTGTTGCTACAGAGAAGTTGGAATAAAATACAAGAGTGAGGTTGTCTCCCAGAAAGAAGTTCTGGGAGATGGGGCAGAGCCAGCAGAAGCAGTCCCAGAAGCAGAAGCTCCAGCTTCAGAGTTTGGAAATTTGACTTTCTCCACCTCTACCTTGTGCCCAAACACTCTGAGCAGGAAAATGCAGCCTCCAAATATTACAAGAATTGATCATCTGAAATGCAAGTAAAATGACACTGAATCCAGTCCGGATTTCTCATTCATGGAGGGGAAGGGAGGAAGGATGAATCAGAAGTTCTTGGCTCTGTCATTAGGTACTATGGAAGAGCCAAAGATGAATCTGTGCATAGAATAGTTACACAGATAACACTGTAAGTGCTTTCTGTAGAGTGTACAGTGAGTACTATTCAGGAAGACAGTTTCTCTTCATTTGAGAAGATATTAAATATTTAAACTTTCAGCATAAAATTTTAAATGTATATAAAGTGGGTGGAATAATATAGTGAATCATTGTATTCCAATCAGAGAGTACAGAAGTTAGGGGTTTGTACTCAGTCTTAATTTATATATATCAGGAATTTAGATTATTTTGAATTCAAATTCTAGACATTTGTAACTTTGATTCATAACAAAATAAAAGCTGTTAAAAGTGTAATTATAATACCATTTTCATAGTTTTAAATAGTGTATTAATTTCTTAGCTTCATTGATTATCTAATCAGTGTATGAATTTTCTATGTTGTTTTTCTTGCACAGTCTGTTTATTTATAGGGGAATCTAAAATATCTGTATTACGGGGTTTGGGGAGGTGACTTAACTGATCAAGTGTTTGCTGCTTAATCATGAGGACTGGAGTTCAGATTCCAAGAAACCATGTAGAAAGTCAGATGGATGGCAAGCTTCAATATTCACAGCACTTGGAGAGAATGTAAAGGATCCCCAGGACAGACTGTCTTGCTATAGGAGCCAGAAGAGGTGAGCTCCAGGTTTGATAACAGACCTTACAATGGTAAAGAAAGTGATTGAACAAGAATGATTGAAGAAACCTGAAATCATCTTTAGATCTCCAGGTACACCCACATGTATACTTGCAATCACACACACACACACACACACACACACACACACACACACACACACGCACACACACACACAGATAGAGACAGAGAGAGAGAGAAAGAGAGAATAAAAAATTCATAATTTGAAATTGTTTCATATATACACTAAGATTTTCCTTACATGCATATGCACCATTATTCTTTTTTGTTGTAAAGTGTGTGTGTATGAGTGTTTGAGTGTGTGTGAGAGAGAGAGAAAGAGAGAGTGTGTGTGTGTGTGTGTAGTGTTAGCCTTAAAGTGCTTTCTGTGTAAGCTTGATTTATAGATTGTATCACCATGGCAACATCTAACATATTTCTTCCTTTGATTTCTGGTAAACTGACAATTGTAGGTGCTTTAGTAGATTTAGGTTTAAATTTAGCTAAAACGTTATTTTGGAATACTTATTTTAAGGAGATATTTACATATATTTTGAAGACTAGTAATTTGAAAAATAAAATCCAATTTGGCAGATATTGTCTTAAGGGTGCCTCTTAGAAAAAATGCAATTCAAATCCATGTTTAAAACCCAGTGTAATGGTAAACACTTATTATCACAGTACTCAAAACTACGAAGCAAAACAAGTCTACACTACAAAGCAGGATCTTGTCTCAAAGAAATTATAATCTTCGCTCAAATTAGTTCTGCAATATCAAGAATAACTATGTAAACTTTTAATCCTACCTATATCATTGAAATAAGTATAGATATACCACAATGATGACTTTCTACAGAATTCCTTATGTGGATGAAAAATCAACTTCTTGTATTCATGGCCTTCATTACCAAGAGCTTAAAATCTATCCAGTATATTCAATAAAATAAGGCATAATACTAGCTAGTAAATTAGACTATAACTAAGACATTTGGAAGACAGAACTCACATGCATAGATAGCAAGGAAAGAGAGGAAGAGAGAGACTTCTCTACATTACATTGACATTAAACATTGAGAAAATCTTGTAGCTGATGCAAATTGGAAAAACACTGAGTGGTAGAAAGAGTTGTTATTTACGGCTAGAAAAAACTAAACTGGAATGATAGGAAAAAGGAAGGCATTGAAACATTGATAAATACTGTGACTATATCAATGATTAAACAAGTTTTATCTGTGGTTTGTTTTAGGTTTTATTGTAGACTGCAGACACTTATAACCCTGTTCTACAGAAGGCTGAAATGTAAACAGTAATTGTATTAGATGTAAATGAATGAATTTGTGGGGATTGTATCAATTATTATGAAAATCGGTTAGGAAAGGCAAATATATACATGTTAAGAGAATACTAAAGTCATTAGTATTAACATGTTGACAGGATTATGCCAATCAAAAAAGAATAACAAGAAAGTGTTGTTTAAGGACATTTCTTTATTGATCTTTGTAATTCAGCTGTTCTCATACAGCACAACTTGAAATTTATTCAAGTCTCAAAGTTCCACCCTCTCTCCCTCTCACCTCATGGATCCTATGAAGTGCCCCTGATTTACATTTACAGAGACATTACCCTGAACTGCACTTGGAGAGAGATCAGAGTCTACCTACAATAACCATGGCACAAAAAGATTAGAATATGTATGTATTTAGATGTTTGTATATTTATTTGGAATGAAACTATGACTAAGAAATGTTTTGTCCCCTGAGAATTTACCTAAACTAAATTTTTCATGACAGTTCACATAGCAAAAAGATAGTAGATGTTTAATTTATCTTTCTGACATTTGCTCAAACATATTTCTAGTGATCTAGACAATATGTTCCAGCTAATGCATCTTACTTGACCTATCTGTAGCACCTGACATAGTCAATCACCCCTGACTCATACTGAGATTTCTATGCTGGCCTCCAGGATACCACATTTAGCATTTCTGCCTCAGGTTCCTCTCTCTTGCCTCTTTCTGTCTCTCTCTCTCTGTCTCTGTGTCTCTGTCTCTGTGTCTGTGTCTCTGTCTCATCAAACATAGATACGGAGATATGTGCCTAGTCTTATTGTAACTCGTTATGCTATGTTGAGTTGATATCTCTGAGATGCCTGCACTTTTCTGAAAGGAAGTAGAAGAGGAGTGGATCTGGGGGTGCCAGGAAGTGGAGGAGGAGGGACTTGGAGGAAAATATGGAGAGGAAACCATGGATGAGATGTAATATATATATTAAGAACAGAAGATTTTAGACATAGATCTGGGGAGTGCCAGCCTACAATCCTATTGCCAGAGAGTCTGGGAAACAGAAACTTCATTTACTGGCTGGTTAAGTACTGAGCTGAACTCAAGAAAGCCAGTATCAGAGAGGGAGGACTGATGATCAAAGGGATTAAGACTGGGCTGGTTGAACCCCCAGAAACAGCTGACCAGACAAAGGTTAACTCTTGAATCCCAGGCATCAGCCTGGGAATCCAGCATGGGACTGATCAAGACCCCCTGAATCTGGGTGTCAGTGAGGAGGCCTAGGTAATCTATTGAGCCTTGGACAGCAGATCAGTACCCATCCCAAGTATACACACGGTCTCTGGACTCCCATAGAACAATGTGAGGTGCACTCTCACCCTGAACTCTTGGGGAAGGGTCTAGGCCCTGCCCTATATGAAATGACAGACTATGGACACCCCCATGGAGGGCCTCACCCTCCCTGGGGGAATGAGGGGATAACGGGGGGGGGATGGGGGGAGGGCACGGGAGGAGGGGAGGGAAAGGGAGAGGGACCTCGTACTGACTTGTGAAGCAACCTTGTTTCTTATCTAAATTTAAAATGGAAAATAAAAAAAATATTAATAAAAAAAAAGAATCTCAGCAATAAAAAAAAAAGAACAGAAGAATCTTTTAAAAAACAATTTTAAAATTGTACAGAGGAGAGGAGGTGAATAAGATAGAATGCATTTGGTGGAGTTTCTTTTTTGACATCCAAAGAGTCCAGAAAAAACTTATTAGAATGTCTATCTTTATGTTTTGTTCATCTTAGTCATTCAAATAATAGCTCTGCTTCACTCAGAACAACTATGCACTAAAAGAGATGTCAAGAAACACTCTTAGGTTAATAAATAAATAAATCAAAGCCTGCTAGGTTTACCTTCGAGGCTCAGAATGATCTGAAACAACTATGATTTTTTTAAAAAAGGATTTACATTCAACTAGTGAATCTATGTTAGGGTACCATGCACAAAGATATTCTTCTGGTTTTTTTGTAATTGAACAAATTGTCTTTATTATTTATTGCAATGTGGGAGGACATACAGCATAGGGTGTCAGTAACTTTTCTATTGCTGTGAAAAGACATCATGATCAAGGAAATATAAAAATCAAAGCATTGAATAGGAGACTTTCTTATGGTTTCAGAGGGTGAGTCCCCGACTGTCGTGGTGGGGAGAATGGCAGCAGGAAAGGTGCTAGAGAAGTAGCTGAGAGATCATATCTGATCTGCAGCTGTTAGGAAGAGAGAAGAGACACAGGAGAGAGAGGAGACAGAGGAGAGAGAGGGGAGAGGAGGGAGTGGAGGAGAGGGAGAGAGGAGAGAGGGAGAGCAGAAGGGGGCAGACAATAGATGGGGAGAGAGTGAGAGGGAAGAGTGGGAGACAGGATAGGGAATACAGAGGGGAGAACTACTTGGGAATGATATGGGCTTTTGAAATCTTCCAATCCCCAGTGACACGCTTCCCAATCCTTTCCAAAAAGTGCCACCAACTGAAGACCAGTCATTTAAATATGTGAGCCTATGGAGCCCATTCCCGTTCAAACCAGCAAACAAGAAGGAACTGGGAGGATCCTATCATAGAGTTTGGCTCTTTTTATGTTTCCAGCATATTCCATTTTTCTCAACAGCTGAATGATACTCTTCCTGGCAAATGTCTACATTTTCATTATCCATTTATCAGCTGGTAGACATCTAGGCTGTTTCCATTTCCTGCCTACTGTGAATAGAGCAGCATGAACATAGATAAGCAGTGTTCTACAGTAGGATATAGAGTCCTTTAGTAGCCCCAAGGGTGATATAGCTGGATCATGATGTAGATCTATTTCTAGCTTTTTGAGGAATCTTTACAGTATTTCCATAGTAGCTGTACCAATTTGCACTACTTCCCGCAACAAATACGTGTTTCCTTTTTCTCCGCATCCTCACCAGCATTTGTTGTCATCCATTTCTTTGATCTTGGCCATTTTGATTGGGATAAGTTTTTTTGCATTTTTTCTTCTTTTTTTATTATTTATTTTTAAATTTAAATTTTTTATTTTTCAGTTTAAATTTAGATTAGATACAAGGATGCTTCACAAGTCAGTTCCAGGTCCCTCTCCCTTTCCCTCCCCTCCTCCCTTGCCGTACCCCCAACCACGCCCATTATCCCCCTCATTTCCCCAGGGAGGGTGAGGCCCTCCATGGGGGTGTCCATATTCTGTCATTTCATAAAGGGCAGGGCCTAGACCCTCCCCCAAGAGTTCAGGGTGAGAGTGCATCTCACATTGTTGGATGGGAGTCCAAAGTCCGTGTGTATACTCGGGATGAGTACTGATCTACTGCCCAAGGCTCAATAGATTACCTAGGCCTCCTCACAGACACCCACATTCAGGGGGTCTTGATCAGTCCCATGCTGGATTCCCAGGCTGATGCCTGGGATTCAAGAGTTAACCTTTGTCAGGTCAGCTGTTTCTGGGGGTTAAACCAGCCCAGTCTTAATCACTTTGGTCATCAGTCCTCCCTCTCTGTTACTGGTTTTCTTGAGTTCACCTCAGTACTTAACCATGGCCTCTTCTTCGATCAGGCACTGAATGAAGGTTCTGTTTCCCAGACTCTCTGGCCATGGAATTGTAGGCTGGCACTCCCCAGATCTATGTCTAAAATCCATACATGAGAGAGTACATGCCATGTTTCTCTTTTTTGTGACTGCATTACCTCAGGATGGTTTCTTCTAGTGTCATCCATTTGCCTGCAAATCTCAGGATTCCACTGTTTTTTCTGCTGAATAGTACTCCATTGTGTAAATGTGCCACATTTTCTCTATCCACTCTTCGGTTGAGGGGTATCTAGGTTGCTTCCACCTTCTAGCTATTACAAATAATGCTGCTATGAACATAGTGGAACAGACATCCTTGTTGTATGAATGGGCATCTTTTGGATATATGCTTAAGAGTGGAGTTGCTGGTTCTTGTGGTAGGTTTATTCCCATTTTTCTGAGAAATCTCCATACTGATTTCCAAAGTGGCTGAACCAGTTGGCACTCCCACCAGCAATGGAGGAGTGTTCCCCTTTCACCACATCCTCTCCAGCATAAATTGTCATTGGTTTTTTTTTTTTTATTTTAGCCATTCTGACAGGAGTGAGATGGTATCTCAGAGTTGTTTTGATTTGCATTTCACAGATGGCTAAGGATGTTGGGGACTTTCTCAAGTGCCTCTCAGCCATTTTAGACTCCTCTATTGAAAATTCTCTATTTAGTTCTGCAGCCCACTTTTTAATTGGATCCTTTGGTGTTTTGGAGACTTGCTTCTTGAGTTCTTTGTAAATTTGGGAGATCAGCCCTCTGTCAGATGTGGAGTTAGTGAATATTTTTTCCCATTCTGTGGGCTGCCTTTTTGTCTTTCTGACTGTGTCCTTTCCCTTACAGAAGCTTCTCAGTTTCAGGAGGTCCAATTTATTAATTGTTGATCTCACTGTCTCTGCTACTGGTGTTATGTTCAGGAAGCTGTCTCCTGTACCAATTTGTTCAAGGGTGAAAGACCCCGGCCCAGCGCAAGCAGCTGAGGCTTATGGAAAACTCCTTTCCCCCACAGCTCAGCCATTTTTTATCAGGAGGGAGCTCAGCTCAAGGTCTTCGCAGCTGAATAGTCACTACTATCTCTGTCCAGATAGGGGCACAGGTGTCTATGGTCTGCATAGCCAGCCCAGAAAGATTGGGCAGGCACAGAAACCCTTTGTTCTTCAGATAGGGCCAAGGCCGAGAATTGAGTTCTGAGAGAAACCTTAATTGCCTCTCTGTCCAGATGAGAGAAACCTTAATTGCCTCTCTGTCCAGATGAGAGAAACCTTAATTGCCCTCGTTCTGAGCCCCAGCCTCATTTAAATTACCCAATCAGGGTCCCGTAACTAGGCTTCTCGCTTCTGTACTGCGCTTTTTGCTATAAAAGAACCCCTGAGTCCCCAGCTCGGGGCTCTCAGTTCCCGAGACTGACATGCCCCGGGTACCCGTGTATTATCAATAAAGCCTCTTGCTGTTGCATCCAAGCTCGTGGCCTCGGTGTTCCTTGGGTTCGGGTCTCCCTCCCGTGAAAGTCCCCCGCCTGGGGTCTTTCATGGTACCACCCACTTTCTCTTCTAAGAGGTTCAGTGTGGCTGGATTTATGTTGAGGTCTTAGATCCATTTGGACTTAAGTTTTGTGCATGGCGATAAACATGGATCAATCCACATTCTTCTACATGCCAGCCTCCAGTTATGCCAGCACCATTTGTTGATGGTGCTTTCTTTTTCCATTATATATTTTTAGCTTCTTATTCAAAGATCAGATGTTCATACGTGTGTGGGTTAATATCAGGGTTTTCAATTCAATTCCATTGGTCTACCTGTCTATTTTTGTGCCAATACCAGGCTGTTTTCAGGACTATAGCTCTATAATAGAGTTTGAAGTCAGGGATGGTTATGCCTCCGGACATTGCCTTGTTGAACAGGGTTGTTTTTGGCTATCCTGGGTCTTTTGTTTTCCATACAAAATTGATTACTGTTCTTTCAAGGTCTGTGAAGAATTGTGCTGGGATTTTAATGGGGATTGCATTGAATCTGTAGATTGCTTTTGGCAGGATTGCCATTTTTACTACATTGATCCTACCTATCCAAGAGCATGGAAGATGTTTCCATTTTCTGAGGGCTTCTTTAATTTCTTCCTTTAAAGATTCAAAGTCCTTGTGATACAGGTCTTTCAATTGTTTGGTTAGAGTTACCCCCATGGTATTTTATGTTGTTTGTGGCAATTGTAAAGGGTGATGTTTCACTGATTTCTTTCTCAGACATTTTATCATCTGTATATAGTAGGACTACTAATTTTCTTGAGTTGATCTTGTAGCCTGCCACTTTGCTGAAGGTGTTAATCAGCTGTAAGTGTTCCTTGGTAGAGTTCTTTGGGTCATTTATGTAAACTATCATATCATCTGCAAATAGTTTAAATTTGACCTCTTCCTTCCCAATTTGTATCCCCTTGATCCCCTTTTGCTGTCGTATGGCTCAGGCTAGATCTTCAAGTGCAATGTTGAAAAGGTATGGAGAGAGTGGACAGCCTTGTCTTGTTCCTGATTTTAGAAGAATTGTGTTGAGTTTCTGTCCATTTAGTTTGATGTTGGCTGTTCGTTTACTGTATATAGCTTGTATTATGTTTAAGTATGTTCCTGTTATCCCAGATCTCTCCAAGACCTTTATCATGAAGGGGTGTTGGATTTTGTCAAAGGCTTTTTCCGCATCTAGTGAGATGATTCTTTCTGGTTTCTAATGCATTAAAATTAATAAAAATGCTTATTCTGAAGATTATAAGAGAGACTTGTACTAGTTTTATTTATTTTGCAATTTCAAATTGGAGCTGAAGCTCTCATTATAATCAGAAAAAAATGAAAATATTCAGATGTGTCAATAGTATATATTGTGGAGTTTCAATTGCTATAATACATTTTCTGTATCTTACATATGATGTCATAAAATATGGGAGAAATTTAGATCAGAGATGGGAGACTCTGAGAGTTGTCATTTCAATCCTGAATGTTCACTGTAAGAATGGACACTCATTATATGTCAAACCAAACTGAGAATAACAGTAACCCAACATTTTGTTATTGTTTTTCTTTTTTGTGAGATAATTTTTTTTCTTATTTAAATTAGAAACAAGCTTGTTTCACATGTCAATACCAGCTCCCTCTCCCTCCCCTCCTTGCCTGTCCCCCAGAAACCTCCCCAACCCCCAAGCTCACCCCCCATCAGTGAAGTCCTCCATGGGGAATCTCCAAAGTCTGTCATATCAACCATGACATGGTCTAGGAACCTGTCTGTCCAGGCTGAGAGAGAATCTCTCCATGTGGATTGGGCTTCCCAAGTCCATTCATACACCAGAAATAAATATATATCTACTACCTGAGGCCACAAAGATTGCATAGGCTTCCTCATTGAAACCCACATTCAGGGTGTCTGGGTCAGTCCCACACTGGCCTATTAGCCATCAGTCTGGGGTCCATGAGCAATCCCTTGTTCAGGTCAGTTGTCTCTGTGGGTTTCACCAGCCTGGTCTTGACCCCTTTGCTCATAACTCCTCACTCTCTGAAATTGGGTTCCAGGAGTTCCATTAATGTTTAGCTGTGGGTATCTGCCTCTGCTTCCATCAACAACTGGATGAAGGCTATAGGAAGGCATATAAGTTAGTCATCAATCTTATTATCAGGGAAGGGCATTTAAGGTAGCCTTTCCACTATTGCTTAGATTGCCAGTTGGTGTCATCATTGTAGATCTCTGGAAATCTAAGTGGTGCAAGATCTTGCCTCAATCCAGTAATGACTCCCTCTATTATGGCATCTCTCATCTTGCTCTCTTCTATTCTTGCCCCACCTCAACCTTCCTGCTCCCCCATGTTCTCCTCTCCCCTTCTCTTCTGGATCTCTCTTTCTCCCAACTCCCTCTCCCCTCCCTCATGCTCCCTCAGGAGATCCTGCCCCATTCCCCTTCTCCAGGGTACCACGCATATCTCTCTTATGGTTCTCCCTGTTACCCTGACACTCTGGCAGTGGGATTGTAGGCTGGCAATTCTCTAATCCATGTCTAAACTCCATATATGAGTACACACCATGTGTGTCTTTTTGTGGCTGGGTTGCCTCACTCAGGATGGTTTCTTTTAGTGCCATCCATTTGCCTGCAAATTTCAAGATTTCATTGTTTTTTTCCATGAGTAGTACTCCATGGTGAAAATGTACCATATTTTCTCTATCCACTCTTCATTGAGGGGCATCTGATTTGTTTTTCCTTTTGTTTCTTTAAGGGATTTTCTCATATCTTCTTTGAGGGTGTCCATCATTATCATGAGGTTGATTTTAAGGTCATTCTCTTCTGTTTCAGATGTGTTGGGATGTTCATGTTTTACTTATGTGAGTTCCTAGACTCTGGTGTGGTCTTACTGATTTTTCTGTAGTTAACTGTGTTTTTATATTGTCATCTTCCCATCCCATCTTCCAGTGGGAGCTCATGGGGTGTCTTCTTCTCCTAGTAGGAACAGGTCTAAGGTTCTCTTCTGGTGGGTTCAAGCAGGTCCAATACTCTGATGGGTTTCATGATAGGTATAGGTATGTCAGAGACACTCTAAGTTAGGGGCAGGCCCAGAATGAATGAAGCAGGGGGATGTCAGGGATTGTGTCCCTGAACAGAGTACACACTCACCTCAATCAGAGGACAGAGGCAGATGGGTTCCAAAACTGAGGCGTGGCCAGACTCAAGGTGGTCCTTTCTGGTGGGGTGGGTCTACTCTAGGTGCAGAGCAGGCCCAGGAAATTCAAAGCAGTGCATTGTCAGCGTTGGGGCCCTGAGCAGAGAGCCCACACTCTCCTCAAGCAGAGGGTGGGGGAAGGAGGGGCTTGTTATTGTTTTTCACTGCCATTAGGTAAATTATTAATCTACTTCTTCAGTTATAATTTTTCACTAAGGGAAATAATTTACTAGCCTCATATCATTTACAGAGCTCATAAACAGAGAATAAAAATACTATTGTCATCCTGCAGGAATCATTTCCATAATAAAGCTCAAAATGACTGAACTGAGTAATTATTCCTTATCCATAGATATCATGAAGAAGGAAAATAACAATGTCACTCATGGGCTAATATTATGTTGAATTCAGGTGAGAGTTGGTCTTTAGAATAAATACTTAAAATAGTTTACAAGGTTTTTTATTACACAAAACACTCAGGTATTGCTAGATACTAAAATGATATCGACTTCCCAACTTTATTTTCTTTGTTTCTGAACTTTATTTTTTGTACTTAAAAGTCACTACAAGCTTGCATATCAAATGTAACACTTTGATGATTTTTAGCCTTTTAACTATAAATTGTAGAAGAAAGAATATTAGATTTGTTCCTTCCTTCCTTCCCTACTTCAGTCCTTCCCTCAAACTCCTGTTTTTCTATATTTTTTTCTTTTTCTTGGTTCTAAAGCTCCCTGGTTTATGTAAAGTTCAAAGTAAATAGAGATTTCAATAGAGACTTGGCAAAATTTTCTAACATTTAAAACAGTTAGCTCATATGTGTATGAATATATGCCCATACCTCTGTGTTCATGGAGGTCAGGAGATAACCATGGTTATCATTCTCAAAAATGTCATGGATCTTTTTTTTGTGATAGGGTCCTTCATTGACCTAGAGCTCATCTATCATGTTACACTAACATGAACCCTAAGAATTATCCCTTCTCAGCCTTTTGTTCATGGGATCACAAGCACAAGGAACCACATATAGGAATTTTAAGTGAGTTCTGGGGCTTAAAAATAGTCATTATGCTCACAAGGCATGTACTTGAGCACACTGAGATTTTTTCCCAGCCATGCCCTCCATGTTTTAGGAAATGAATAAACATTACCTTCGGTAACAGAAAATATGTTACTAAGAGATCAATGACTTAATCTGTAATATATCTATAGCTTATGCCTTCTCTACATAGTTGTGAAGATAAAATTGGAAGCTAAGTCGTGTATCTACATGTCACCATAATAAGGGCAAACCAATGTTTCAGGGCAGGGGATGTGGTTTAGCTCAGATATAGGGTGCTTGGAACCAAGCCCGACAAACTAATTGTGGTCTCTAGCATCACCTAGTTAAAGAGGAGAACAAACTCCTCAAGTTTTTTACTTATCTTGAGACCTATAACACAACATACACATGCATTTTTGCATATACACATTATGATAATAATAATTGAAATTTAAAAGTATAATTATACTATTTTAGCACATGCAAGTCTTTTATTTAAAATGAAGCCCCATGACATAGAGTGCAGAAAACATAAATTTTACTGTATATAGATTGTCTTGATATAGGAAGTTGTGGTCTTTCTTAAAAACCTGAGTTTTTTGAGCTCATGATTACAGTCACTGAAGATAATACTGAAGTAATACTGAAGACATGCACTGATGGAGTGGGATGGAACAGTAAAAGTTCGTTAAAGTTAGTAGTGTCTTCGAACACATTGTCTTTCCTTCATAACTATATTTACTGTGTGTTTATCCTCTCCCACCTGTTCTCACCCTTAAAGAATCCAGACTAAATTTTTATTATGTGAAACTATTTTAATTTTAAATATATTTTGATCATATTCTTCTCTCCAGATCATCTCCCCCTCTCTATCCACCCGAATATAAGTTCTTTCAAATAAAAAAATACTACAAGATTAGAAGCCCTCAAAACCAAGAAAATGAAATGCTACAACACCCATAAAGAAAAAAAACAAAACCATCAAATAGTAACCCCCCCAAAATCACACACACACACACACACACACACACGCATACACACACACACACACACACACACACACACACACACGCAATCAAACTGTGGAGCTCATTCTATGTTGGTCCACTACATCCGAACATGAGGCAGTGTCACTCTATTGGAGAAAACATATTTTCCACCTACACCCAGGAATAAATGACAGGGCAGCTATTAACTTTTACCCTAGTGACTAGCTTCATTCATTCATTCATTCCCTTTTTAGCTTTTTAAAACTATAACAAAATATAATATAAAACAAAACTCTCACAATAAAGTTAGACAAGACAAGCCAACAGAAAGAAAAGAGCCTGAAAGAAGTCATAAGAATCAGAGACTCACTCATTCACACACTCAGGAATCACACAAAACTCACTAAACTGTAATCTCTAATATAAGTGTAGAGGACCCGGTGCAGACCCATGCATGCTGCTTGAGCATGCAGCTTCACAATGTGTGTTCATAAATTGAGCTTTGCTTGTGTTTATTTGGAGGGGCTGTTACTTGTTATCCTCCACCCCCTCTGGCAATTACAATCTTTACACCTCCTCTTCCTTGGGATTCCCTGCACTCCTAGGGGAGCAGTTTGATGGAGATATCCATTGAGGGCTGAGTGTTACAGAATCTCTCCCTCTGGATGTGGGTCTCTGCATTTACTTCCATCAACTGCGTGAGGAAGCTTCACTGATGATTGCTAAACAAGGCACTTATCTGTGAGTATAGCAGAATATCATTAGGAGTCATTTTAGCACTATGGTTTTTTTTTGATGACTAGTAATATTTGGTTATACAGTAGGTCCCTAGGCTATCTAGTCTTAAGTTCTTGGTCACCCAAACCATGTTGGATATGTGTTCCATTTCAAGTAGTGTGTCTTAAGTTAGTTATTGATTGGTTACTTCCACAAGCTTTGTGACCCAATTATCCTAGCACATCTTGCAGATAGGACACCATTGTAGATAAAGGTTTTATGGCTGTCTTGGTGTTTATACATCTTTTTTGATAATTAATGTGCATAGTATCTTCCTGTACCGAAGATGTTGGAACTTTGTGGGGAGCTAGTTTGGTCTTAGTTAGTTACCACAGCTATCAGTCTGGAGTCAGTGAGCTCCCACTTGTTCACGTCATTTGTTTCTGTGGGTTTCCCCAACATAGTCTTGACACATTTGCTCATCACTTCTTCCTCTCTACATCTGAACTCCAGGAAATCAGAAGAGTGCTTGGCTGTGGGGTCACTGTGTCTGCTTTCATCAGTTACTGGATTTAGGTTCTATGATGGCAATTAGGGTAGTCACTATCCTGATTATTGGAGAATCTGGAATTAAGAAGGTTATAATTCTTGGTGCTTCTATCTGGTCTTTTCTTTGTTGGGTGTGTATTTTGTTCTTCGATTTCTATTTCCTTTTTAGTTGTTAGAATAGTGTGTTGAGTGTTTTGCCTGTAGGAAAATCTTCTGGGGTCATGATAGGCTTGGGCTTGGAGGTTCCAGATAAAATGTGTGTCTGAGTATTGGAACCTGGAACATAAAATGAAGAAGGTCTGGGTGTCATGGAAGAACATCACAAGAGAGAAGAAAAGGAAAAGCTTTGTGTTCTTTGTTGATCCCCTGGGTATTGGAAAAGAGTAAGGAAAACCCACAGCAGGTCTCCTACAGAGCTGTGGATGAGACAGGGATATTGGACTTGGAGGAATGGAGGAAGACATAAGGATTTGACCAGAGTCAAATTTTATTTTTAAGAAAATTATGTCTTTAATCCTTTTGCTATGAATATAATTTTAACAAGATTAAATCATTTTTGAGAGAGAGAGAAGCCAAGATTTAAAGACTAGCATCTGATAAGGCTAATGAGAATTATAAATGACTTTATTGTTACTACATAAGTATGACCCAAGTTAGGTATCTGTTGAGGATTGTGTGTGAAATTGCCTAAAGTGGTTTAAGTGTTTAAATACTTAGTTATGGGTTAATAGAGCTGGTTTGGATGGTTTGAGACATCTTAGACATAGTGCATATCTGGTGTACCAGTAATGGCAGACATTTAAGAGTGTTGTTAGGAAAGTAAAAGATTATGCCACTTTAAAATCAATATTGAAACATCTTATATTACTAAATGTATAATTTTGTTCATGAGACCACACTTAAGAAAAATAAGTATACATATCTATACGACAGTTGTACAATTGTGATTATAGTGATATTTTTTCATAGTAGTCAAAAATATGGAACAGTCCAAATGTTTATCACCTGGACAATAGATGAGTAAATTATAATAATAAAGTTATACCATGAAATATTAATCAACTATCATGTAGCTCAACCCCAATTGTATTTAGAAAGAATTCTATCGAGTAAGTCAAACACAATGTTCTATGACTACAAGAGATTTCAAGAAAGACAAACCTATAGTCAAAATGAGCAAATCACTTGCTCCCTTAGGAGAGCATAAATAGCAAAGGACTTTTAGAATAGTTTGAAAGTTAGGGACTCGTATGTTTTGATTATAATGTTTCCTGTATGATTGGATATGATTATCAGAATTCATCAAGTCTTAAAATGTATGAATTTTATTGCCTGAAGCAGACAATGTCTTTAAAAAGATCAAAGACAGTGCTCGGGAAGGAGAGCCAGGCAGATCTCTGTGACTTCGAGAACAAGTCTGGTCTAGAAGAGCTAGTTCCAGGACAGCCTCCAAAGTCACAAAGAAACTCTGTCTCAGAAAAAAGAGCAAGGGCAATTACCCTGGTCAGAGCTTTAAGAAAGGTTTAACAATTTTTCATGTAGGTAAGATTTCTGTGACAGTTACCATCTTTATCAGGCTCTGGTGGTCAAGAAAATGCCATCCATGGGGCTATGAATAAAGTTTTATTTTTATCATTTATGAAAATTAAAAAGAATAAGAGTGAGATTAGGAACAATCTGCATTACTCAAAAAAGAAGAGGTATGGCAGTTGGGACTGAGCTCCACAACCCAGCATTCTGGTGCTATGATTCTCTGCAATGGTGTCCACTAGTTGCAAAGTTGAGTTTCTTTGGTGATTGTTAAGGACTACAATTATCTGTGGGTTTAAGGATAAATATTTAGACTGTAGTTAGGGACTATGCTGGGTTAGTAGCATTGCAATTGTAAATTATTCCATCACTGCACTTGTTCTGGGTCCCTAGCTGGGTATTCAGTACCACACATGTCTCAGGGGGAATCATTGCAGAAAAGGGCAAAAAGATTGTAAAAGATAGAGAAACAGAAAGTTTGCTCTAAGAATCTGTATTATAGACATGTCAGAAGCTGTGAATTCTCACCAACATGGGTGCCTAAACATAATCTGAACAAAGATGACACCAATAGACATGCAAATGCGGGAGGAGGAGATAACACTTGGTGCTAACACTAAACAAAGAACTACAAGCAACTAAGGAATGCTGGGAGTGGAAAATAAAATCTTCCCCAGGGAAGAGCACACCAGTTGGCAATGCAAATGCCATGTGGTCAGCTCTGAAAACAGACACATGTAAATATGGTTTTCCTTTGTATATCCAGGAAATATGCATATGGGTTTGAAAGAGAGAAAGGAGGAGTACATGAGAGGCTTTGGAGGGAAGAAAGAGAAAGGTGAAAAAATATTAATTACATTATAATCTCAAAATGGTTTTTTAAAATATAGTTTTAAAAGATAACAGAAAATTCAGGATGGAAATTTGTCCCAAGTTCCCTGGTCTATGAAGGAGGTATTATATTTATTGAAACCTTTGGATTCTTTGGACAGTGACATAATCTCCTGGAGATTTGAATGAGTGGAGTAGAATTTTCTCATCTGTTTTATAAGGATATTAATTTGATGCCAAGTATATTGTGTATAAAGAGTCGCTATAGATTAGGATGTGCAGATAGGCAGTAATTCATTATCAAGGTATACATAAAATAGGACATGTTTGAAATGACTACTAATTACCACAAACTAACAGAAATAGAGAGAGACAAGATAGATGTTGGAGATGTAACTGTAGGATTTGCAATATAGTCATACAGGAGATGTAAGAATTGCAATGATACAAATGCTGTGAGCATATGGGAAGGGGTAATAGTGTCTTCTTAAGTGGTGAAGATTTGATCTATAGAGAAATGTAAAATTACTTTTCATATTTTCCTTTAGTGTGTATCTATTTCTTTTCAGAATTCTCAACTTTTTATATTATTTCTTTTATTTAGCCAGTCTAACTATATAGCCCTGACCAGCTTAAAATTCACTGTGCAGACCAGGATGGCCACAGGTTCACAGCAACCCCCTGTTTCAGCATCTTGAGTGCGAGGTTTATATAAATGAGCAACTGCAGCCTGTACAACATTAAATGTATGAGGATATGTTATAGGAAAGTAGCAAGTGACCCATATGTAGAGATAGTTTACTACTTCACACTTGAAGTTGAGTGTTGACCCAAGCAACAATCTTCTTAAATGTGAGAAGTAGTTATCAAAATACAGACATGTGCTGGGAAAGATGGAACTTTATTAAGCCTCCAGATACACAGTTTAAGACAAATACACTATCTGATATTAGTGTGAATTTTACAATATTGCATAAACAGTTATTAGTCAGATTTGACCCCATTTTCATCTTTCTTCAGAATCCTGATAGCGAAAGAAACAGAAAGGAATCATTTTCCAACTGAATCCCTGGTGATATCTCATCTGTCATGAATTACTTGATTGAGATTAAACCACTCATTGTTATAAGAATTAATATGACTTGAAATTAAAATAAGCCTCCCTGGAGAAAGCCTTCTTCTGTTTGTATTTATGGATGTTGGAAACCCTGGAAGGTCACAATCATACACAGTACTATAGATATAAACCAAGACTCTGTCCCTGGAAGTGACTGCTCAGACTTCATGCTCTGTATCTGACAAAAAACCTATTATAAGTGGGTTTTGGTGACCCCTTTAAATCTAGAAAGGGGCTTCCTACAGCTAGCAAGCCACAGCTGCCCCTTATGCCTTCTGGTCAGGATGCACACCAATCATGGAGAAGGGTTGTGTTGTTTGGTTTTATTTACTTTTTTGCTTGTTTGTTTTTCAAGGGGAGACAGAATGATTTCAGGTCCAATATATATGTCTTTATTAATAAAACTCGAACTTGGTAATGTGTCTAAGATCGATTTCAGCAAAGAAAGGGCTGGGTAGAGATGGAAGCTGACATTTACTTCCAATATAGCATGGTAGACACATAGCAGATATCCTTTACATTTTACTTACCAATGTCACCAAGCTAAATACACCAAAGGAGAACGAAAGAGATGAAATGGACATTTCAAAGTACCTTATTCTTTACAATTGTGGCATAATATATTTAAGTGCATTATACATATATCTAAGTAATATAGAAATACTCCTTACAAAGTAATCTGTATTTGTGTATGTGGGTATGATTATGTTTGCTCAGGTGTGCATGTGTACATATATACACATGCATGTGGAGGCAGAACGAAGAAAAATTATGTCATTTTCAAGAAAATGGATGCAATTATGAACTCTCATACTAAGCTTATTAAGTCAGAGTGAACAATATTTATCACATTTTTTCTAGTTTGCGGATTCTACATTTTCTATAGATAGATAAAATTAGTATGAGTGTATGAAATGAAAATAGAAGCAAGACTCCCCAGAACAATAAACAGGACTAACAGGATAGAGGACGATGAAAAAAAGGAAAGTTAGAGGCATGGGAAAATATATTATATTGTTAGATGAAATGTTCTTATAAAATCTAGAACTATGTTCAATGACTACTGCTGATTTTAAAAATATGTAGAACATATCTGGACAGAGTCTTCACTCAATGAATAGTAAATAGGGTTGATTAAAACAATAATAGTGGTTATCATTTTCATTAAAGTAGTCAACACACATTCTTATTAAAGAAGCATAGCCCTTAGTTCCTTCAGTGGTGAAGAGAGCTGGCCGGAGCTGTGGTGACATGTGGCTGCGGATGATCCCTTCTGCACTTTCATTATAAGATCTGGGTCATTTCCTCATTTTCAAATTTTACCCTGCAGAATGTTTGCTCTACTTCAAAAATATCAAATCATACATTGAATATGAAAATGGATCACGACTTCTCTGAGTTATTCTTTACTGTTGTATTAGCAAGATGTTTGATCTGTTCTATAAGACCACAAGGAAAGAATGGGAAGAAAGAAGAAAGGAAGGAAACAGAGTGCAAGGGAGGGAGGGAGGGAGAGAGGGAGGGAGGGAGGGAGAGAGGGAGGGAGGGAGGATGAGAGTGAGGGAGGGAGAGAGGGAAGGAGGGAGGGAGATAGCAGCAAGCAAGAAAAAAAACTAATATAAATTAAAGGATTGCGTTTTATTCTTCTTGTTTTACATTCTTTCTTAGACACATTATCTGCCAGCAGATATAAAAACTTCTAAATCCCGGAGGCTAAGCAAAATACCTCATAACAAATTAATTTGAACTATACCTCTAGATCTTTCCTCCCAAAAATAGCATATGCCTTAGAAATTCACTTTCTCCCTGCTGACTGCCCCCCACACACCTATCATTAAACCACGACTTAATAGTAATCTTGATACCCATTTTATTTCTTCTGGATATGCTAAATCAATGGCTCCCACATCAAGTGAGTGTGGGTTACATTAATTCCTATTAGGAAACAAGATATTTCTCAGTGGTGATCTACTATCTGAATTTACATTCAAGGAGTCATATTTTGCCAGAATTTTCTTTCCATTTCTCCTTTAATTTAATTTTAAGCCAAATATAATAAAACATTATGCCATTGAACACACAGTATTCAGACACTCATCTACTAGCAAAGCTCATTGAAAACACAGGGATCTCTTGATGCAGGACTGCTTCCGGCTTGGCGTGAAGACAGTATATGTGTGATCTCAAGGACCAGCTGGAAATTGCTTTATCAAAAGATGGGACCAAATTGTGAGTCAGCCCACTGAATATCTACAAAAACCAGCAGTTTTCTGGAAGGACCAGAAAATAGGAGACTGCCTGCAGTAGAAGTGATTAAAAAGAAAACACTGGCATTCTGCAGTAATCTATCTTTGTGCTTCTTACAACCATCTCACCCCAGCCTCCCACAAATTCCAGAGATGAAGGAATGATTCTTTTTTTAATCAACTTTGGGTAATCCCTCTGTGTCACTGGGTTACTTTAGTAAATTGTAGAAATATTTAAAAATAAGTGTAAAAAGATTGCCTGCTCAATGATACATCTGAATAGAATATGTGTATTCATGCAGAGAGGCCACTTTGTGCAATTACACTCAGTGCTGTACAAATTAAAGCTCCAAATAAGACAACATGTTATCAAGGGCCTATACTTATTACTCTATATAATTCGTAACATAGTAGCTTTCAGGGAAATTACATGTTTCTATAAAAAGCCAACCACAGTCTTTGGATGAGATTATCCCTTTTAAGTTCCATGTTCCTAAACCTAGGCATTTTTAGTTTCAAAATGCCATCGCTGTAAAAATGAAATACTGTTCTTCAGGTTATTCCCCATCTAGGCTCTTGAATAAACTTCTTGTCCAAATTCTCATTTATCACAAAAGCATAGCATAGGAAAACATTTTTCTTTGAAGATGTATAATCATGACAATAATGCTGGTAGAAATGTAAGTACCTTTTTCTCATAAACATGTGGATGCATACATTGTCAAGTTGATAAGAGTAGATAGATAGGTTAAAGCAGACTACTTCGCAGATATGGAAATAAGACAGTTTTCTGAAGGTTGGAAATTATAGGACCACATGACATTATTTTTCTTTATGCCCATTTACCACTAACAATCACCATGCCACTCTGTGCCTCTCTGCTCTGGCCTGAATGTATGGGTCCTCCTAAGACTTAAGAGGAAACTTAACCAACAAAGTATTGGTGTTATGAGAGGGAGCCTTTGGAAAGCGATCGTGACGTTTTTTGCACTAATGAGAAAGGTACAAAAAACTGTTTTCCTTCCATATGAGGACACAGTAAGAAGAAAGAAGTCCCCGGGCACCAAGTCTGCCCACCTTGATCTTGGCCTTCCCAGGAATCAACACTTTAATCAGTACATTTCTGTCCTTTATAAATACTCAGACTCAAATATTTTGTTAAAGCAGTGGGTGTTGCCTGAAATCCCCTCCAAAAGTTGATAAACATGTAATTGGAAGTAATATGCCATGTGTAGAATGTCAGCTCTGTGGTTCTCACATATTATTTCAAACATACCACAAATGTTTTACCTATTGTTTAGATGAGTAAGTTTAAATTTTATTCTTTCATTGATTCCTGAATGTATATAATAAATTTTAGTTCTTTTCATTGCTTATCACCCTGTCTCATCCTCCATTTTCTCTCATACTGAAACCCTTCTTTTTCCAAATACATGTCTCCCACTTTCGTGTGTGTGTGTGTGTGTGTGTGTGTGTGTGTTTCTGTATGTGTGATGTGTGTCCCTCTGTGTTTCAATGGTGAGCTCACCGTCATCTATTCTGGAAGGTTGTCAAAGTAACCACAGATGCAGTGAGCTCAAGACTGAGACATGTACACAGATTTCCTTTTTTGCAGCATGTCTCTTCATCCTATGGATGATCATTTTGTCTTGTCTTTTGCAATGTTTCATGAAACTTGGAGGATGATATAAATTTTGGTTTTAGGGCAAATTATTCTACCATCAATTATTCTTGAAAACCTGATCATTTCTAAGCATTTACTGGTCATGAAAATCTTCTCTGTCAAATGCTGAGAGAAGCCCCAAACTCTCTATATACACATGAGTATTTAGAAGACAGTTTGACAACGTAACCTCTAAGCATTAAGCCTTTGACCTACCTGCCATGTATACAGGACCAGATTTACAACACCAGATATGAATTTTTGTCTGTGCAGTTGGCCTCAAAACCAGTCAGGAAGTAGTTGGTTACCACCATAACAACCATGACACTATTGCACCTGTGGAAAGATACTATTTTGCAGGTTATTACTGTAGTTTGTATGGTTTGTAGTTTAGCTTCTCCCCAAAGAACCTGTATAGCAACTTGCTGCACTGTAGGATTGGCCAGTAGGGAGGAAGCTTCTATCTCAATTTGCTTGATTCCTCTATTCCCTGTGTCTAAAGCCTTAACTTCTTCAGCAACAGAGTATTACCATCACATTCTGATAGGCAATCAGGAACAATAACAATTGCCTGTATAGTTTTGAGGCTTCTGAGGTCTTCTTCATCAACAATTAACAACTACTTTATCATGCTTCCTGGTTCTATCACAACAATAATATTTTAGTTTAAGTTGATCTTTGAAATGTTTTGATACGGAAAATATAAACGTTTGCTCTGAGCTTAGAGGAAACAGCTGTTTCTAAAATCTGAAATATAGAAATAAATGTATCCATGCATTGGAAAAAGCAGCACACTGTTGTAGCCAGTACAGAAAAATCTGGTATAGTATCTGAGTTAAGCTGAAGAGAAAGCAGTTGAAATGACAGATGACAATTCAATGTTTTTTTTCCATGTTTGTAAAATCCAACTTCCTGAAATGTCTCTTCAGTTGCTCTTAACTCCATTTTCCTAATGAACCTGCAAATCACAATTGTGCTGTTACACAGTTTTATAATATTTCAAAACATAGCATCATGTTCCTCCTCTTTTTCCTCCTGTCTTCTTAAGTGGATATCTCTCCCACTTTCAATACATTATAGAATGTGCTGGAGTTACCTAGGAATATTATTTTAAATGTTACCAAGTGTGAGTTACAAACTGAGTCACAAATTTACAAATTCAGGTTACAGACACATAGAATAAGAATTTTATATTAAAAAGCAAAACAAAAATTTCCTTTCTAATCTGCCCCACACATCCTGGGACTAGGCAAAAATCAGGAAACAATAACTTTTGGTCAAGTGACTGAATGAATGTGTTTAACCAGAGCATGGTGTCCTTCATATGTTAATGTCTGCTTTTAATTTGTTATCTTCTCCATATAGTCAATTACAAACTTCTGATTATGAAAATAATACTCATCATAGATAACCTTGAATATATAAAAGAAAATAATGATGATGATGATCCTGCACAATAGCTACCATGAATATTCGAGTCTGATCAACAAGCTTGCAAGTTCACATTTTGTAAATGTATTTCTTACTAAATGTTACATGTCTATTATTTCATATTATTATAATGCTACTGATTATTTCCATTTTATTAGCTTTGTCTCCTAGGTTTTATGTCAGTGCAATTTTTATTTACTTCATATAATGGACCTGAATTGTGTATGTTGGAACTTCTTCAGAAACAATCTGGAATATGACCATATTTTGACATAGGGACTTAAGAATAGTAGGTTAACATTGAATTAGGTTGACAGAACTTAAGGTTATTTAGAACATAACAAGAAGGCTACTGTACCCAAGGCATAGAGAGTAGACACAGGAAAAAAATCAATGCCTCTCATTACCTTGATCTTGATTTCTAGCATCCAGAACAGTAAAACAATGTTTCTAGTAAAGATATCACGTTGTGGTATTCTGTCACATCACCTCTTGTAAACAAATGCACTTTATTTCTAAGTTTTTTTCATTTCTTCATTTATTTTGCATATATATGTGGGGACACGAGCAGTTTAGAAGATCTGGTTCCTTCTACTGTATGGGTGCCAGGGATTGAAACTTGAAGGTTTGAAAGAAAGGATATTTATACACTGATCAATCTTGCTTTCCCCAATTTTTAATTTTATACATAAAAATTCAGAAAAATTTTTATTTAAATTAGAAACAAGCTTGCTTCACACATCAATCCCAGATCCCTCTCTCTCCCCTCTTTTCCCTTTCACTCACCAATCTCCCCAAACGCCCACCCAATACCAACTCAGTTCCCCATGGAGGGTAAAACCTTCCCTGTGGGAACTCCAGAGTCATGTCATTTCATCCAGGGCAGGACCTAGGCCCTCCCCATGTGTCCAGGCTGAGAGAGCATCCCTTGATATGGAATGGGCTCCCAAAGTCCATTTGTATGCCACAGCTAACTACTGATCTACTGCCCAAGGCCCCATAGATTGCTGAGGCATCCTCGCTGACACCCAAATTTATGGGGTATGGATTAGTTCCATGCTGTCTTCTCAGCCATAAGTCTGGGGTCCAAGAGCTCCCCGTTGTTCAGGTCAGGTGTTTCTGTGGGTTACACCAGTCTGGTCTAAACCCCTTTGCTCATCACTACTCCCTTTTCTGCAACTTGGTTCCAGGAGTTCAGTTCACTGTTTAGCTGCAGATGCCTGCTTCAGCTTCCATTAGCCACTGGATCAGGGATCTAGGATGGCATATAAGGTAGTCATCAATTTCATTATCGGGGAAGGGCATTTAAGGTAGCCTCTCCACTATTGCTTAGATTGCCAGTTGGTGTCGTCCTAGTAGATCTCTGGAAATATCACTAGTGCCAGATTTGTTCTCAAACCTATAATGACTCCCTCTATTATGGTATCTCTCATCCTTCTCTCCTCTTCTCCCAACTCACCCTTCCTGTTCCCCCATGTCCTCCTATCCCTCCTCTTCTCTCCATCTCTTTTTCCCAGATCCCTCTCCCCTTTCCTCATGTTCCCAATCTGCTCAGGAGATTTTGCCTCTTTCCCTTTCTCTAGGGTGCCATGCATATCTCTCTTAGGGTCCTCCCTGTTTCCCAGGCTCTCTAGCAGTGGGATTGTAGGCTGGAACTCCCATGATCCATGTCTAAAATCCATATATGAGTGAGTACATACCATGTTTATATTTTTGTGACTAGGTTACTTCACTCAGGATGGTTTCTTCTAGTTCCAGTCATTTGCTGGCACATTTCAAGATTCCAGTTTTGTTTTCTGCTGAGTAATACTCCATTGTATAAATATACATTTTCTCTATCCACTCTTCAGTGGAGGGGCATCTAGGTTTCTACCTATTTCTGGCTATTACAAATAATGCTGCTGTGAACATAGTGGAGCAGACATCCTTGTTATAGGAATGTGCATCTTTTGGGTATATATCTAGGAATGGAATTGCTAGATCTTGAGGTAGACTGATGCCCATTTTTCTGAGGAATCTCCATACTGATTTCCAAATTGGCTGTATGAGTTCGTACTCCCATCAGCAGTGGAGGAGTGTTCCTCTTTCTCCACATCCTCTCCAGCATAAACTGTCATTAGTGTTTTTTATTTTAGCCATTCCAACAGGAGTAAGATGGTATCTCAGAGTTGTTTTGATTTGCATTTCCCTAATGGCTAAGGATGTTGAGCACTTTTTTAAATGTCTATTAGACAATTTAGACTCCTCTATTGAGAATTCCCTATTCAGCTCTGCATCCCACTTTTTAATTGGATCCTTTGGTGTTTTGGAGACTTGTTTCTTAGAGTTTTTTGCAAATTTTGGAGATCAGCCCTCTGTCAGATGTGGGGTTAGTGAATATATTTTCCCATTCTGTTGGTTACCTTTTTGTCTTGTTGACTGTGTCCTTTGCCTTACAGGGCTTCTCAGTTTCAAGAGGTCCCATTTATTAATTGTTAATGACTGTCCTACTGGTGGGTCCTGGATAGTTCAGAAAACTTTTATACCAATTTTGATTACATATATGTACAAAATTTTCGGAAAGAATTAATTTTAGTTTCATAAAGTATTTTACATATTTTCTGATGTAAAATAGTGTACTCTTCAAGATTACAATATTTTCCTGAACTGATAAATAAAATAATCCCAATCAATATATATATATTTCACTGTCTACTTCATGTGTGTGTATATGTGTGTACATACAATATGCATGTGTGAGTATATTCATATACAATTGTGCACTTATATATATGGAGCACAGAAAAGAGTGTCAGGTAGTCTCTTCAATACATTCCACTTTATTTTTTTATTCATAGTATCTCCATAAACATTGGGTAGTTTGGACAAGCATAGGCTCCATCAGCTCATATGTCTGAATACTTGGTCTCCAGTTGGTAGAACTGTTTTGGAAAAATTGAATGATGTGGCCTTTTTGGAAGAGGTGTGTCACTGGGGGCAGGCTTTAAAAGACATGTGTCATTCCCTTCTGTATCTCTCTGTCTCTTGTTTGTGGGTCAAGTTGTGAAAACTCAGCCTTTCACCATGCCCTTGTGCCACCATCATGGACTCTAAACCTCTGAAACATAAGCCCAACTAAATACTTGATTTTATAAGCTTCCTTAATCATATTTACTTGCCACAAACATCGAAAAGTATGTAAGACATTCCTGGTGTCTTTTTAGATAAGATGATAGCCCTCAAGCCTCTGGACTCTGTGAAGCATAGCATGGAGTCATAGGCATGTGTGCTTACATTGGAATTCAGTTCTTCAGTGTTGAACAGTAAGCACTTTTAATCACATTAGCCCCTCATTTTTATTCATTAAGTTCAATTGAATGTTTTTCAAATAATTATTGGTCAGTATTCTATTGTAATGGGATGTGCAAACGTAGAGACTGAATGAACATAAAAATGTGATAAAACACTAATAAATAGGATAATTTACATGTGTTTAGACATAGATGTTTACAAATGACAAATGTTTTCAATTTTGTTTTTAATCATTCAACAATATTTTGATACTAATTTGTATAATATTTTCCCCTTTATTGTAAAATTTCATTTTGTATAAATATATCTCAATTATTTAGCTCTTCATTAGAATGGAATTTAATGTTAATCTGTTTTTGTTTTTCTACTAACAATGCAATTGTCACATACATACAGGCACAGTTTTATTGTGCAATGAGGAAAAGTTCTCTATGGTATATGTCAGTAGGTAAAATTGCTGACATTACTAGTTGGATAGATCAGATAATATAGTGATGAATCTTATGTAACAGGAACTCTGTGATCAAACTGCCTGGACCCAATGTTGGTTAGAGGATCTTTCTTTGGTTGGTGGCTAGGTAACCTAGCCTTTCCATTTCAGTTCCCTCATTCAATAAATGATGAAATCTGCAGCATTTAGTTCACACTTACAAGAAAATGAACTGCTTCGTTGTAAATATCCATTATATTCCTAACAGTATAATCTATTCATCAGATATTAAAGCATGTATGACTCCTGTTGATTCACTAGCATCGGTATTGCAGACGTATTTCCACAGTGTGTTTGTGTAGCTATAGGTTACTCCGTCTCATTATTTTACAGCATTTCAACATAAATATTTTACTCAACTTAATAATTCTCCTTCCAGAGGAATTTCATTGTTACCTATTTTTTCATTGTTCATATCATGCAGTAAGCATTCTTATAGATGGTATTTGGTGCCCACTAATAAGTTTCTTTTTAGTTATGTCAAATATAGCAAGACCAAATCCCAAATTTTGAAATAAAACCAAAGACACATCCTTAGATTATATATTCCCGTTTAAGACCTAATTAATGAATATTTCAACAGGTCTTCAAAAACACTAGTCTTGGTGTGTACAGCAGTCCTAAGACATAAAAGCCAGATTAGCCTTCCCTCTCTGAAAGATTTATCAGTGGCTACACTTCTGAGAAAGGACTAAGAGACTGGAAAGAAGTTTCACATACATACACATAGATTCATAAGTGCTACAACATGCCTGAGCAATATGACTCACCTGTAAGTAAACATGTCAGTAGCTGCAGGAGTGCAGCCCTTCACCTGTCTCTGCCATGTCACAGGTAAACAGCATCAGTGCACCACGAGTAAAGAAAATCCTCCAAAGTCATTCCAAAGTGTATGAGAGAGATGCAGACTATCTGAGACCAAAGGGGGAAAGGGGCCTTCCGTTCTCTTTTGCCTGTCTGCTGCGATGACATCAATCATATTCTATTACATTTTTAGTATTCATCTTTAATAATGTGTAAGCACAACCTGTCATTACAATCAAAGGACAAAATCAAACATAAAAATGTGAATAGAGGCTACATAAAAAAGTAATCAGTTTGCTCATCACGGAATCCCTGGTGGTTATCTTGATTCATATTCAACCCCAGCATCAAATATGCTGTGTCTCAGGCTTCAGCCCTCATCATTCCTTCTGCGGTGACCAGACAGTTTTTACTTTCATCCACCTTTTCACCTACAAGATAAATCACAGATTCAAACAACCTTATGTAGTTTCTACAATAAGCTTGCAAAAACAAGATGGCGGCATTAATCCCCAGAGTAAGTACGGGGGCATGCCATTCAAATCACTACAGGTGTGGAGCCAAGATAAAGCCCAGTTCTATAGCCCATGCCAGCACAGCAAAACAGGATTTTATACAGAGTCCCAGATCTTATAGTAGAGGCTGATTAGAACTGTCAAACATTAAGCTTAAAACAACAGTATGAAAATGGCATGCAAAGTATGCTGTCTCACAAGCTACTTGAGCTTGAAGCTTTCAATGTGTGTGTGTGTGTGTGTGTGGTGTGTGCATGTGTATTATGTATATATAGGTGACATACACACATATATAAAACACATATAATTTTAAAAGTCATCTTAAAGGGTAAATATGGGTTTGCTCTTTTATCCCAGTCAAAGAACTACACAAAACTGAAGTGAGTACAGGAGCTTCAGTCAAAAGGCATGGCTGGTCTCATACAGGCTGTGTAACATTGACCAGACCACACATTCTCTAATGGTAGCATAACTGTGACCATATTAAACATGAAGTTAAATAATACGAACAGTTCTCACTTTTATTAGTCCATGTACAAGAGCAGAAACCCCTTCTCGAATCACAGTTACTATGGCATAGTTTATACACAGACTTATGACCTTGAAATATCCTTACATGGTTTCTAAGTTGCCTAAAAAACTGAAGTCTAATCCTATTAATACATTAAAATCATCTTGGGAACTAAAATATATTACAGTGTCCAAAAAACCTGAGCTATTCAAACTTCACCTATCAAAGTAGGATATGCTATTTATTTATGCCATAAAATGATGCTTGAAAGCTCTCTGGATGATTATCTGTAATGATCAAGAAAAGTTTTTCTCAGGGTTGTGATGCATGACCAGATGCAGATTCTTGTTTTGTCCCTTCATATTAGTTCCTATGCCAAATGCCTAGAACCACTCAGTCAGCAAATCAGGCAGCAGACTTGAAAGGAATTGAGTAAATACTGTCTGTCCTTATTAATTCCCCTGGCTAGACTTCTGCAGAGTGGATAGGGACACAAGCTGGTGCATCCTTTGGACACTCTACTATGAGCAGAGGCTGTCTGGGAAAGTGACACTGAGAAGCACAGATACCATAGTGATTAGTGTGCATGGTGGGAACTTGGTGAGCCGTTCAGAAAACCTATGGATTTCCTAATCGGTGCCCCAGGGCTGGATTTCAGCAATAATCATGCCACTTGTGCATTGTGTGTGGATGAGGAAGCAGGATTCTATGGATGACTAGTGGCCTCCTTCTCATCTGTTATGTCCCATCTGCCTCTATTTCAGCAGCTATGGGTACCAAACTGACTCACTTCACCCTGGACCTTGGCATCCACACAATCTGTTTCCTGGAAGTATGCACAGCCCTGAAGCCTATCCATTCATTCTATAAATAATTTTCCAAATAATGGGATAAGTCTGACTTTCACATTTTTCACTGCTATTCATTGTATCAGAAAACTGTATTAATTCCATTCTTACTGCCAAAAAAAGGGAAAAATCCATTTCACACAAAAGTGAGGGAAAGTATTAAAATTTTATATAAAATCACCTACTATGAGCATAAACTACATTACATGAAAAGACAACATTATATTACAGTATGCCAGTACATTGTTAAATTGTGGAGAGGAAATAATAATCAATAAATATTCACATATATGACAATATACTAACTCATAAATCGTATGTATGTATTCTTTAAATAGCTTAATAAGAGATCAATGATTGCTATGGTTTGTAAATATCAATACATTTGAATATAAAAATAGCTGATTACATCATTAATATTGAAAAGGAGCATCAAGAAGAGAATCTTTTCTGACATGAGTTCATGTATCATTTCATTGCAGTAGCCACAGAGAGGAGATGGTTGGATCTGGTTTAAAGCCGATAAATATGTCTTAAAATTTTTACTTAACACTCAAATGCTCATATTTTAGGTCAAGTTGTTGAGTAAGAAAGAATAAAAATGACTTCATTTTGAGAGTAAAATGTAAGCAAGTATTAATAGCTAACAGCTAAGAATAACAATATTAATGTCTGTAGTTTAAAGAGACTATGTACCAGACACTAATGGTTACTTTATAAGTTTCATTCCATTGTCTCACATAATAGCTATCAATATTCTGGTGTTATAGATGAAGAAGTTGCCCCTTACATCATAAACAAGTATACATGTAAATCATGTAACTTACAAATGCAGAGGTAGATAGGAATCCAGGTCTGTCTCTTCCAGACCCCTACAAAGAGTGTTCAAAATATGAAAATGTGTGAACTATTAGAGTGAATGGCAAATAGTAAGTACTAAGCAAAAGTAAGCACTTGAAGTAGACACCGTGAAAGATTGCTACTGGTGGACTAGGTAGCAGGCTCATGTTTAGTAAATTTTCTAATTTAGCCTAGGACCACATTTCTAGGGAATATTGCCATTCAGTGAATTGGGCCCTCCAAAACCAAGTAATAATATGACAATCCTCACAGACATATTCATAGGACAATCTGGTCTATGCAGTCGTTACCCTCTTGTCCAGGGACTCTAGGCTGTTGACAGGAAAGCTAACTAGTAGAGAGTCTAACAATCACTCAGGCTAATGAATTCATACATGTCTTAGAGACCATAAGCTGTAAGCCTAAGTATGAGAACATAAGTACAAGTTCTTTTTTTATTTTATTTTTAAGTTTAAATTTAGATTAGAAACAAGGTTACTTCACAAGTCAGTTCCGGGTCCTGCTCCCATGCCCTCCCCCCAACAGCCCCCCAATATCCCCTCATTTCCCCCAGGGAGGGTGAGGCCATCCATGGGGGTGTCCACAGTCTGTCATTTCATCCAGGGCAGGACCCAGACCCTCCCCCAAGAGTTCAGGGTGAGAGTGCATCTAACATTGTTGGATGGGAGTCCAAAGTTGATGTGTATACTCGGGATGGGTAGTGATCTGCTGCCCAAGGCTCAATAGATTACCTAGGCCTCCTCACTGACACCCCCATTCAGGGGGTCTTCATCAGTCCCATGCTGGGATTCAAGAGTTAACCCTTGTCAGGTCAGCTGTTTCTGAGGGTTAAACCAGCCCAGTCTTAATCCCTTTTGTCATCAGTCCTCCCTCTCTGTTACTGGATTTCTTGAGTTCAGCTCAGTGCTTAGCCATGGGAGCCTGCCTCTTCTTCCATCAGCCACTGAATGAAAGTTCTGTTTCCCAGACTCTCTGGCCATGGGATTGTCGGCTGGCACTCCCCAGATCTATGTCTAAAATCCATATATGAGAGAGTACATGCCATGTTTCTCTTTTTGTGACTGCGTTACCTCACTCAGGATGATTTCTTCTAGTGTCATCCATTTGCCTGAAAATCTCAGGATTCCATTGTTTTTTCTGCTGAATAGTACTCCATTCTGTAAATGTACCACATTTTCTCTATCCACTTTTCAGTTGAGGAGAATCTAGTTTGCTTCCAAGTTCTGGCTATTACAAATAATGCTGCTATGAACATAGTGGAACAGACAACCTTGTTGTATGAATGGGCATCTTTTGGATACATGCCTAAGAGTGGAGTTGCTGGGTCTTGTGGTAGGTTTATTCCCATTTTTCTGAGGAGTCTCCATACTGATTTTAAAAGAGGATGAACAAGTTAGCACTCCCACCAGCAATGGTGGAGTGTTCCCCTTTCACCACATCCTCTCCAGCATAAATTGTCATTGGTGTTTTTGATTTTAGCCATTCTGACAGGAGTGAGATGGTATCTCAGAGTTGTTTTGATTTGCATTTCCCGGATGGCTAAGGATGTTGAGCACTTTCTCAAGTGCCTCTCAGCCATTTTAGACTCCTCTATTGAAAATTCTCTATTTAGTTCTGCAGCCCACTTTTTAATTGGATCCTTTGGTGTTTTGGAGACTTGCTTCTTGAGTTCTTTGTAAATTTGGGAGATCAACCCTCTGTCAGATGTGGAGTTAGTGGATATTTTTTCCCATTCTGTGGGCTGCCTTTTTGTCTTTCTGACTGTGTCCTTTGCCTTACAGAAGCTTCTCAGTTTCAGTAGGTCCCATTTATTAATTGTTGATCTCACTGTCTGTGCTACTGGTGTTATGTTCAGGAAGCTGTCTTCTGTACCAATTTGTTCAAGTGTACCACCCACTTTCTCTTCTAAGAGGTTCAGTGTGGCTGGATTTATGTTGAGATCTTTGATCCATTTGGACTTAAGTTTTGTGCATGGCGATAAACATGGATCGTTCGGCATTCTTCTACATGCCGGCCTCCAGTTATGCCAGCACCATTTGTTGAAGATGCTTTCTTTATTCCATTGTATATTTTTAGCTTCTTATTCAAAGATCAGATGTTCATACGTGTGTGGGTTAGTATCAGGGTTTTTAAATCTGTTCCATTGGTCTACCTGTCTATTCTTGTGCCAATACCAAGCTGTTTTCAGGACTATAGCTCTATAATAGACCTTGAAGTCAGGGATGATGATGCCTCCGGACATTGCCTTGTTGAACAGGGTTGTTTTGGCTATCCTGTGTCTTTTGTTTTTCCATACAAAATTGATTATTGTTCTTTCAAGGTCTGTGAAGAATTGTGCTGGGATTTTACTGGGGATTGCATTGAATCTGTAGATTGCTTTTGGCAGGATTGCCATTTTTACTACATTGATCCTACCTATCCAAGAGCATGGGAGATCTTTCCATTTTCTGAGGGCTTCTTTAATATGTTCTTTAAAGATTCAAAGTTCTTGTGATACAGGTCTTTCACTTGTTTGGTTAGCATTATCCCAAGGTATTTTATTTTGTTTGTAGCAATTGTACGAATTGGGAAGGAAGAGATCAAACTTTCACTGTTTGCAGATGATATGATAGTTTACATAAATGCCCCAAAGAACTCTACCAGGGAACTCTTACAGCTGATTAACACCTTCAGCAAAGTGGCAGGCTACAAGATCAACTCAAGAAAATCAGTAGCCCTACTATAAACAGATGGTAAAAGGGCTGAGAAAGAAATCAGAGAAGCACAAGTTCTTATCTGTGCTAGTTTTCACTCTCTGCTGATTAAATAAGAAGATCTTCCTAGAAAGACAGTCATGTTTTTAGTGGGATTTCTACCACTCTCCTTTCTGTGAATGGCACCAAAACCCACCTAAAATAATATCTAGAAGCCAAACTACACTTAGTCTAGGTCTTACTAGGTCACCAAGCTCAGTTGTTCTCCCTCACCTTTTATCCAACACAGTTGTCTGCCTGACATCGATTAGCTCAGGCAATCACTGGCCCGCACCTACCAAAGCTGCTAGCAAAAGAAAAAGCTTTTCATAACAAAATGGTGTCAGAAGTGGGATCATGAATTTCCACGCAAAATAACAAAAGCTTTAAAGGAATTTTAGAAACAGAAGAACAGAGAGAAGCACAGATTTTGGTAGCAGCATTTTTCTCAGGTATGCTCTGTTTTGCTAGCCACAAGCCGAGATTCACGTGGCTCGCTTACTGGAGTCTTCCTGACTTGGCATTAAAAGAGAAAGAAAAAAAAACCCAACAAGCTTCTTTTAAGAGACTCTGCTAACGATTGAAAGTACGTACAGCTGGAAGTGGCAGCTTTTGCTGGATGTCAGCATGGACTGAGGCGGTAAGCTGTAATCACGCTTACGCCCGCCATCTTGAAACGGCAGTTTAAAACAGCCGCGGTTTTACAGATAAGACACGTAGCCAGAAAAACATAAAGATTTACAGTAAAGTCAGACTGGGATAAAGAAAAAACTTCTAAAGCTTTACAGTGTGTTTAAAAATATATGTGAGATTGAGAGAGAAACTGAAACGACAAAGTGGTAAATAAATACAAAAGCTGGCTGTGGTGGCGCACGCCGGTAGGATTACTCCAGAGGCAGAGACAGGTGGATTTCCAAAGAGAAAGCCTGTCTCAGAGAAAAATAAATGAAAGTGAAAGAAATAAAGTAATAATAGATAAATAAATAAGCCACGTAAAGATGGAAAATACACAGAGAGTCTGGATACTGTATGCTATTGTGTTTTTCAGTTTTTGGATTGCTAAGGAAGGAACAGCTGCTAAAGTACACTTGATTATAAATGCTGCTGAATTAATCCAACTTCTATCTTTTAAAAATGCCTTGACTTCAAAATTTAAGTGTAAGGATATGTTACTTGGAAAAGGAGTTTTTATTTATGTTTCTACAGAAAATGAAAAGCTAAGGATTCCTTCCAGGCTTTTGTGGTTTGACGAACCAAGACCCCCGGAAGCAGTGGACCAGGTGTTCCAACAATCGAAACAGCGAAGATGATGCAGTCTTACAGACCCTGAAAATATGGACTTATACAGGTTTCTGAGTTTTGTCATGATCCCCATGGTGTAAACAGCGCCCCCTTCCAGCAGGAAGCAGTTTGGAATGAGCGACGTCCCAATTCCCATCTTGTATATAAATCTTTGTTTACATTTAAATGGGATTATTTATAATTGGCTAGTGATCACAGCCAATCCTTTTTTAATGGTAAAAAGGGGAATTATGGTATGGGTATTGTTTTTCATTTATTGAGACAAAATCAAGGTCAATTTTGTGATGCTTATATTTCTCCTCTTGATTAAGTATTGTGCTTATACTGATCTTTTACAACGTAATGCATAATTGAATACAGACTATAGATAGTTACTTATAATAGAATTTCCAGTTACATAAGTTAGGTTTCTATATATACAGAAATATATTTGAGATGGACAGTCTTCAAACCTCTCAAAGACCTTCAGAACATGGCATTTTAAATGGTTTAGGGTTTGTCTTGACAATGAGAAATGTCTGCTCCTGGCAGCAACAATTATGTCTGAGAGGAAAATGGGCATCGAAGAAACTCGTTATGGAGTTTGCTTTCAACATGGCAAGATTAGCCATTTGGGCAAGAAACTGCTCTTGCCTGTACTGCTTGACTGTTGTTGTATAATCTGGACATGAAGGACCCACAGGAAAGTGACAGCTAAACTCAGTCTTACAGGGTTCCTGCTTCATGGAAGAGTCTACGAGACTTTCTGCAGGACAAAGAAAAATGACTGACAGACTGCCAATGCAGATGGACAGTTTGAAATTTCCTGCTTTGCTGAGAAGTGTTCCAGACACATTGTGGCCTATGGGCTGAAGATGGATGCCCCAACGTTACAGAGGAACTTCGGGTGACTGTCCAGGCAGTAAGATGTCTCTGTCAATCCTAGTGTTTATATATTATCCTTCTGTGGTCTTTGATGGAGTTGAAGACAGATAGTTATAATTATAGTTTTCCTTAGTTATGATAAAAGATAAGCTACATATAGGACTTTGGACTCACAAGGATGGGATGGATGATATTTTCTTTAAATCTTGCTAAAATATTGTAACTATGTTCTTAGTTGATAACTGTTCTGTCATATACAATTTGACTATGTTAAAATTAAGACCTTTCTTTTGTTTAAAAAGAAAAGAGCAGATGTTGGGGAAGTCCTGTTATTTGCCTGTGCATTTGTCAATAAAGTACTGTCTGGCCAATAGAAAACCTAGATAGGAGGGACTAGGAGTCGAGGAGGATTCTGGGAAGGGGAAACACAAGAGAGTCAACATGTAACGCCATTGGGGGTAGGAAGCCTGGAACTATTCTCCGGTAAGAGACATACTTAGATTAACAATTATGGGGTAATTACTTAAAGCAGAGCTAGCCAGTAAGAGACAAACAAGGCCAACAGCTTCATAATGAATATAGCTTCCT
Source organism: Mesocricetus auratus (assembly GCF_017639785.1). Classification (NCBI taxonomy): domain Eukaryota; kingdom Metazoa; phylum Chordata; class Mammalia; order Rodentia; family Cricetidae; genus Mesocricetus; species Mesocricetus auratus. The sequence continues at coordinate 45,192,905 of NW_024429192.1, forward strand.
GTGTGTTTATTTGGGTCTCATGCGGATCTAGAACCAGGCTGGCACGGCAGAGCCCAGGCAACTGGCGGGGGATAACCAAAGCGGCTAGCAAAAGAAAAAGCTTCTCTTAACACGTCTGGCCTCTGTAATCCAGTCTCTTCATTGTTCAGAGAAATGTGTTTTGAAAGGGCCAACTCGGTTATTTTCCTGAGATTCTGCAATCCAGCATTCACACTAATCATGAGACCCTGTTCACAAGTGCAAGAGAAATTCATGCATATGTTCACATAATGCCATATACTAGTGTGTGCACTAGTGGTGAATTTTGAAAACCATCCAAATGCTCAAATATGCAATGGAATACAAACTATATTATAGTCACGCAGTGGAATATTATATAGCAATGAATGTAAATTAAAATATTTATAAGCAAAATGTTTTTATGTACAGGCAGTCAAAATAATTAAACTTTAAAACCATGGAAAGCTAACCTTGCCTCCTAGAAGTTGAAACTGTAGTTTAACAGACAGAATGCAGATGTGTGTTCTGGCACTAATCCATTAGTCTGTCTACTTTCTGGGAAAATTTTAGGTGGAGTCGTATAAAAGTTTGCAAAATGTATTAACTTTGCTCTTCTCATGTCAATAAGAAATACAAAAGAAAAAGTTCAGTCTCAAGGTTTTCCACTGATTTTAATATCTTACCTCCCTCCTATGAGTTCTCACTTCAACACCATGCAGAATTCCTTGAGCCCCATCTAAAGTGACTAACATCACTTCCTCTGGAGGTGTTCTGTGTCCTCACCTCATGCTTAATACCACTTTTGCTGTGAATCATACCACCGCACACCAATACTGTAACATTTCTCTTCTCTACCTTTTCCCTACTGCCCCTCTCATTTTCTCATTTTATATTAGAGATCAGTACAACTCATATATTCTTATTTCAAATCATAGACCACCTGGAAGGAGAGAGACCTTCAGGTCCAGCATATGGTGCAGAGTGACAGTAAGCAGGACCTTATAACTAAAAGAAGACTTAGTAAAATAATGTATGAATAGAATGTTGGCCTTCTCATATACACATGTCCAGGTCGGTGGCCCCAGCACAATTCCTCATTTCCCCATTTCCATTTTAGTTCAATACACTAAATACCTGGGGTTACCCTGATGGGATATCACAACCAGAGCTCGATTTGTCAATGACAGAAAATGAAGTTTTCGTTTTACCATTTGCCTTTAAAATGACCTTGACAATTGTTCCTGAACTATTTAATGCATTGAAGGTAATTGATATCATTAAGAGTATAATTTAAATGCCTACTTACATGTCACACAGCTAAATATGAAATTAATTGGCATAAATTCCCATTACTGAAGTTAAAGATCTACCTTTATCACAAGTTGAGAATTGGGGAAATATAATTTTCTCAAGGTATTATACTATTTTAAAGGAAGTAGGAGTTTCTAAACTGTATGTTATCATTTCACAGCAACTTAAATGAATTCTTCTCTTCTGTCTTCTGACATTATCTCATAACCTCTTAAAATATACATTTTTTTGAGTATGTGTGTGTTGAGGTACAGCTAAGTATATACCTGTATGTATATGCATAGCTCAAAGGTCAACCTTAGATGAGTGCCTTCCACCTTAATTTTGAAGCAGAGTTTCTCACTACTGTTTGCCAATTAGTCCAAGCTGTCTGACCAGTAATCTCAAGGGTTTTTCTGCCTCATCCTACCCCAGCCCCAGTGCTAGGACTATAAGTACATGATGATACATCCAGACATTTTTCTCTTTAGTAATTTTTAGATTGTAATATACTTACATTCCCCTCCTTTTTCACATGGATTTCAGAATCAAACATAGGGCTTTATGTTTCAGCAGAAAGTATTTTCCTGGCTAAGCCAATTCCACAGCTACATATACTTATTTTGAATTCATATTATTAGCAAATGGCTAGAGGTTTATTCCATTTTGTGATGCTGTAACAGAATACAAGTTATTGAACAAATTTAAAGAGCTGTAAGAACTTAGAAAAGTTTACTTTGAACAACTCAAAAAGAGAAAAGTTTTATTTTGATTTTGTTACAGAGGATGTTGACTCCAATACTTGTTGGTCAAGAATGAGGCAGACTATCATAGTGGTAGAAATATGTGGAAGAGGATGCATAGATCTAGGTGTGGAATGCTGGACATCATAGAGCCCTGAAGGAAGAGACTTCATAAAGTACCTCTTCCCTGTAGTCTCCACAAACAAAATCTTCAAGAACCTTCCCACAGACACCAGGAGCTAGGAACTAGGTATTCAAAGATGATCCTGAGAACCACATTTTACATTCAAAGAAAAAATGTGTTACATTGCATTTTTATATTGTATAGCCACATCGCAATAAAAATGAGTTGACTCCTTCTCCATGTGTCCTCACAGTCTTAATAGTTCCAATACTATTCAAATGTACATACCCAAAAATTTATCTAAACCAAAGCAAACTTTTAGTTGTGAGGTTCTATAAAATAGAAAAATAATATTAAATGTGTTTAATATAGAGTAGCACAAAATAAGTATTCCCAGAAGGAAGAATGAGAGTGTGGAAAATGGTATAAAGAAACCAGAGAGAAAGTAAAACTCAGTAGAGCCAACATTAAATCTCACAGTTCTACACATGGTATCCATATTATGAAATGTCATGATATAATCTGTATCACGCTTAGGCACATTGTTCTTATAGTCTTGACATTGTCATTTATGTGAACTTGCTCAGGCTCATTCAACTCACTGTTAGTGGCTTTATTCAACAGATGTTCTACATAGTGAGCAATGCCACTCCTGAGATCTTCAGTATAACTTCAGATTCACTCAAACAGTTTTATGTACATATCATCAAGATTCCCCTCATGGATTTTGACCTTGTCGTACATCACTTAGAAATTCTTCGTAATCTAGCTGGAAACCTTCTTATTCCATAACCCTTGCTTCTGCATCATAATGACAATGCCAAGTTTGGCTACCACCTTAAGAGGTAACCAGATGACTTTCATTATAGGAGCAAAGACCTTTGAGAGCTTGGGAGTCTGTTCCTGTTGAAAGGAATCCTGGGGAGGCAATTTCCCAGACTACACTGTGCTGTTGTGTGCAGCAAGCCATTATTCAAAGCGAAGACCTGAAATGAGTAATGGATATGCTCTTGATATGAACTATGAGTTCTACTTAGTTGAAATCTATCTGTGTTTGATAAGGCAAATTTCATCTTCAGATTTACATCTGGAAAATAGAAACAATGTCACAATTTCTGACTTAAAGTTTTCAGAATGTAGCAGTATATATATATATATATATATATATGTATGTATATATACATATATAGGTAATGTAAGTATCATAATAATGAAAATCTTTAGCATTTAATTAGTGATATTACATTTACCTGGAAAAACTATAAACATGGCAGAAAATTTACAGAGCACAAATTTCTAGCTAATTTCTAAATTGTATCTTTTATCATAATTTGTTTCATCCATCTTAGTTGGTCCTTCCAACAATTAATTGGAATAATCATATAATTAACTTGACCTATGCCCTCCATTAAACACTTTGTACATTGAATTTAATCCTTAAGATCATAAGATGAAGACTGTATTATTATCCTCATTTTATAGGAGAAGCCAATGATATCACTATCATTGTCCAAAGTTACACAATTCGTAAGTAGCAGAGCTAAAGTTTAAACTTAGGTCATTCTGAGTTCACAATGTGAATTCTATCTCTGGAATGTATTGCCTGATAAGTCTGAGACCATGCATTAACTCTCTTCATACTTTCTATTATTAGCTGGATCAGTTATCCATAGAAGTAAATATATAATAAGAATCCATGAAATATAGAAAAACTAATAGAATTTTAAAGTAAATAAATAAATATATTCATCTTGGAAGGTTAAATGATTAAGGAATTATATGGTCAATATATTTAAAAATACCAGCAGATCAGACAGATTTTTCCAAGAAGAAAGTTTTGGAGATTTCAACGTGAGCTATACACTCTTAATCTCATATATCAGGTACACAATATCAAGTATGTTTCATGCTTGCAAACAGAATTCGCATCTTAGGTAATCATTTTCTTAAACTTTAGGAAAGTTTAATTTTTTAATAGAAATCTATTTGGAAGTAATTAGCAGGGGCTGCAGAGAATGCTCAGTGGTCAAGAGTCTTTGCTGCTTGACAGCTACTGTTTTCAATATCCTCAACTTCCTGTAACTTCACCTCCTAAAAAGATGACATCCAATTCTGTCCTGCATGGGCAACCCCCTAAACACACACACACACACACACACACACACACACACACACACACACACACACACACAGAGGGGGGGGGGAAGAGAGAATGTATTTTAAAGAAAATCATTAAAAATCACACTTTTATATAGTAAAATATCATTTTTCCTGATATGTGAGCAATTTCATTTACACATCTTATAAACTGACCCTATTTTTATACCATGCTAAGTTTGAAAAATCTACTTTCTGCTATAATGATCAGTGTGATTTAGATATAACTCCCCTCCCCCACTGAAACATTATTGAAAAGCAGGAACTATGAGAGGGACCTTTGGAAGACATAATCCTCAAGAATAAAATCACCTCATTGTATTTGTTATGAAACTAGCTCAGCCCCTGCCCCAATTAAGTCTGTTCACATGACATCTTCTGCCATTTTATATTGTACTAGGAAATCCACAGTCAAATGCAGATTTTCAGTATGGTTCTCATATGAAATGTCCTCCATTAGTTATCAGTTGATGACTTGGTGCTTCCTTGGGATGTTCTGGAAACTTTAGTTGGTGGTAAGTAGGTGGAGGAAATATTTCAGGGTGGATGTGGTTTTTATGGACTCTGTATGGTAATGGGCTTTTGTCTGTATAGCTCTCTGTTTCCTGTCTACCATAATGAACATAGTACCTGTGCCAGACTCTTCTACCACACTAATTTGAGTGACCACAGTCCCAGGAACAATGCAGCTGGCCATGATATCAATCGCTGAATTGCTAGACAAAATAGTTTTAGTTATTTATGTCAGGTATCTGGTTACAATGATGATGAAAGTAACATACAAAATGAGGGCCAGAGAAGTATAGTCATTGCTCTAATTAAATGTGACCAGGAGGTAATTAAGACTTGAGAACTGATTTGCAAGGGAAATTTGGAAGGGATTCAGTGTTAGTTGAAATGCCTAGATACTAGGATTTCAGTTAAATGAACAGTTTTCATGGGAACAAACTAGAATGTCAAGAACAAAGTAGACAGAAAAGGCTAGCTCATGGGGCTTCAGAAGAAAATGGAGACTTTATCAATAATTGAGCTAGAGAACATTAATGTTAAATGCTGGAAAATAATTTATCTACATATTTTGAGACCCTGACATTGAGGAAGGGTGAGTTTAAATGTAGTCGATCGTTGAAGCCATTGCATGGTTATTGTTGGCTTTTTTTGGCCAATTTTCAGTGAAGACAGAGAACATAAAGGACGGCAGAATAACTTGAATAATGTACAAGTGATTTAGAAAATCCTGCATAAAAATGGAGCTAAGGACACCACAGTGCTGAGAGATCAGGGCCATTAAAAAGGAGCCAGATCATTTGGATTGAGACAACAGAAAAAGTGAATCATTTCAGTCTACTCATTCATACATATGAAGTAATGAAAGAATAAAATCATAGGAAAGGCCTTCCTTCTAGAAGGGAACACCTGTAGTAGACAATGCAGGACTGCATAGTGTGTCGTTTCCCAGCCTCACCTTTGTCAAGCTTAGGTGTCCAGGCTCTCACAGGCTACTAAAACTGTCACTCAAATTGACTCACCTACAGATGAAGCTGATAGCAGACTTTGTTGTCATCAACATAATGATGGTTTTGTAAAAATACAGAGTGTAGGAGTTATGGGATCGGGGCTGAGGGATTAGGTTTTCCACCAAGATTTTCATAATAGGCATGCGGCTCCAGACAATGTGACTGTGACATAGTGCCTGCAGTCAAGCACTGAAAGGATGATACATGAAGCAGTGGTAAAGAAGCTTCATTTGAAACTCTAGGAGGTTTCATGTGCGAGGAACATGAACATCTGCTGATGAACACTTAATAGAGAGACTATGTGTGCTACAGAAGGCCATGCCTGTTAGACTCACTCTGGATGCACTACATGGAACTCTTATGTCTAATGCTTCTCTTCAGTTTTGCCTTGGCCCCTTCTCTTCTATCAATGCTGAGTCATTTTCTTTCCATATGGGGATGTTTAGTCTTTGTTGCTGTATGTTAGAAGTATATCTCATTCTGTATTTTTCCATGTCCTCATAGCCAAGAGCTGCTTTGAGTTTTAATAGAGACTTTCAATTTGCTCTCTTAGATAATGCTGGAATTTATAAATATGTGATGACTCATGGGAGATATACTACATTATTTTTATTACAAGTATTGTATTGCATTGGTCCCTATGATAACAGGGTGGAATATTGTGTTTAAGGGGATGTGTTCGGTTCAAGTTAACAAGTAGCAGACTTGAGTTAGCTAATCTGATAGACACACAAGGGACTAGTGAAACATACCATTGCATATGTCTGTGAAGGACTTTCCAGAGACAAAGATATCATGAAAGTGACCTAAAGAAATCGTCAATCACTGCAACAATTTGAACTTTCAGTGTTCTACTGAAAGCAGTACATCTTTGGAAGATTTGAATATATTCAGCAAGTTGACCTCTGGGCATATGTATTTGGGGCTTGTGTTTTTCATTTAACTATTTCTGTTACTGCATCACTGGTTCCTGTCTGCCTTGATGGAACAGTGTCTCTCACTACAGAACTCTGCTACCATGATATTTTATCTCACTGTGGACACAGAAATAATAAATACCATGAAAACGTATGCTAAAACTTCTTTGATGGACTAAAACTTCTGAAACAATAAGCTAAAGAAAAACTTTCTTATTTTAATTTTTCTATCAATTATTGGTGGCAGTGTATATAAACCTAACTTACATGTTCAGTTTGTAGAAGAACAAGATGAGGCATTTAATGCTGGTAGAACAGAAAGTGCTTTCATTCATCTTAGAAAACAGCCTATTTGTAGAACACTAGCCCTATAAAATCATTTGATATTGAACAGAGCCCATAAAAGGTAACATTTGAGAAGACAAAAGCTGTGTTAGATTAAAAAATACTATGATCAGATCACAGGATATTTATGTATTTAAATTTCCATTCACTCATTCATTAATTGGAGGGTAAGGTCAGTAGACTCCTTCTACCCTGTGGGCCTGAGGATCAGCCTTGATAGAAAAGTTCTTTACATGAAGAGTGAAAACATTTTTTCAGAAATCCCTACTGGCACTTCTGTCTCTTGAGATCTCAACTTAGATGTCTTCTCTTCATATAGAATCCATAGAGTAGTGTTGTACAATAATAAGTCTCTAGTGCTTGCTCTGTCATGTCATAAGCTTTATTGCACTACACTTTATTTGGCTTCATACTGTTGTCAATGGATAGTAATCGTGTTGAGTATGTTTTACCATTTTCACAAGAAAAAATAATAATATCAATGAAAATAGAAACATTGTTCCCAGTCTTCTTTTCACTGTGTCTTCAGCGTCCCTGGCATAATATTAACTCATTCTACAATGTATGAGTGGATAAGAGTACCAGAAACAAAACATACTAACCAATAAATATTTTGGTCTCTTTGTTGTACATACTGGGTGGCAAGGGGTTTAGGGGCTAGTTAATGAACTAGAACCTCACCAGCGTTTCTCCATGCACAGTATGACATGGAGCACAAATTCCTTCTAACATGGTCATTTGAAGTCAAATCCCATCAAACAGTTTAATTATTATTTATGGGTGCAATGTCCTGGGCTTATAGGTAAGTCTCCTATAGGCTTCTCTTTAGACTACCTTCTCACTGAAGTTTCCTTAGCTATCCTTGTCAATGAAAAACCAAACCAAGAGAAAAAGAATTCGACTTGCACTTGGGTAAGAATTGTTTAATTTTCTGTCATAAATTTGGCTCCTAAAAAAATCCCACTGAGATTTATATAGGTCACTACTGAGATACTTTACACTGAATACAATTATTGGAATAAAACAGAAAAGTTCCTCATTAGTGTGGAAAGGTATGCCTGAGCACTCACAGGTTCTCTGATGCTTGGAGAGCAATGCAAATATGGAAGCCTACTGGGTGGGTTTGATGCATCATGCACAAATTTGTGTCAGGCATCTTCCCCTCAGCTCTCTGGAGGCCATAGCTGGGGATTCTCTTCCATTTTGAAGAAGCAAGGACAATTATTCTAGGCTTCAATGCATGACATGGGTAGAAAATGAGGGAATTATGACACTTCCTGCTTAATTGGAGTCTAGCCGTGATAGCTTAGTCCTAAGTAATTCAAATCAGGTCACAGTCACTTCTATTTTCCGTAGAGGATAAATAAAATGACACAGTTCTCTCATAGCAACTTAGCCAAATATATCACTTTTAATTCTTAAGTGAATTCCTACCGTCTCATAGCCAACTCCCAATTGCTGCCAACCAGTATTTAGCAAAGCCAGCTGGGCTCAATCACCTTTTAATACTACAGGTAACCCAAATGCCTTAAGAGATGGAAATAAAAGAAGACTGTCTACAGAAGGAAGTGAATCTCCCTGTGCATCTACCACAGCACTTTCAAAGACAGGTGATTCTAATGAGATGCTCTGATCCCGGACCAACTGACACAAAGACAGGTCCAGCTATTTCTAGGGTAAATGGTTCTATCCTGGGGTAGGATGTTGAGGTCGTGGTTTGAATAAAAATGGTCCCCTTAAGCTAATGGATTTGATTATCAGGCAGTCGTACTATTGAAAGGATTAAGATGTGTGACCTCGTTGGAGGAAGTGTGGCACTAATGGTGGGCTTTAAGGTTTCAGAAGCCCATGCCAAGCCCAGATTCTCTCTCTTTCTGCTGCCTGTGGAACCAGACATTGAACTCTCAGCTACCATAAATACTACAGTGAATCATGCTCCCTGCCCTTGGATAATGGACAAAACCTCGAAACTGTAATCAAGCCCCAAATATACTCTTTCATTTACAAGAATTGACAAGGTCGTGATGTCTCTTCACAGCAGTACAACAGTGACTAAGACAAAAGGGAACTGAAGAACCCACACTCCACCACCTACCATTTCAGTGATTGTCTCCCTTTTGTAAAAACACTAGCAAATAATATTCTATATTTGAGCAATGTGAATATTGTTTCTACCTTTTGGGCCAGAACACCTACCTAATAACAGTTCCTACCAAAAATGTCCTATGGACAACAAAATTCTAAAAAATCAATATTGTGGTAAGATGTAGCAGGCTTTCTTGAACTGCCAGGTCCCAAATAATGACACAGAGACTTATTGCTAATTATTAATGCTTGACCTTTGCGTGGCTTTTTTCTAGCTAGGATTTTAAATTTTAACTTAAATTAACCCATTTCTATTAATCTTTGTGGCACCCCAAGTCTTGTTTACCTCATCTACATACTATCCATCCTGCTTTTCTGCATCCTGTGTACCTGCCTGGCTGGCCCCCAGCTGGCTGACCCTTGGCTGGCTGTACCCTGGCGGACTGGCCACTGGCTGGCTGGATACCCTTTTCTCTTCCCACCAGTCGTGACTATCCCTCCTCTACCTACTATTTACTATTCAGCTTTTTATTAGACCAATCAGGTACCTTAGGCAGGCAAGGTGAAATAGCAACACATCTTTATATAGTAAAACAAATGCAGCATAAACAAATGCCACACAACTTTACATAGTTAAATAATTGTTCTGCAATAAAACAAATGTAACACACCTTTTCTTAGTTAAACAAATATTCTATTCCACAACAGAAAAATACATTCATTTCTCTCTCTGTCTCTCTCTGTCTCTGTCTCTCTCTGTCTCTCTTTCTCTCTGTCTGTCTATCTCTCTTTCTCTCTCAAGATTTTCCTGTCTACAAATAATGATTAGAAAATAGAGATAAAATACTGCATTTGAAAGCCATCTAACTTTAGAACTCATTATTAATTTCCTCCCCTATTCTCTGTCTGAAGCTCTGGCTTCCTCCTCATGATACATTTTTTATTCTCCACATAATGACACTCTTATTTAAAGTTGAAAGGATTCATTAGAATATCAACCTAAAACTGTTAACATTAATACTTACCCAATCACAGTCCAATGTTTTATAAGACTTTCCTTTCTTTTTAATTATGAGAGCTAAATCTCTCATCTATTAAGCAATTCAAACAACTGAGGACAGTTTGGGGAGATCATTAAGATGACAGAGCTTTGATCTGCTTCACAACACAGAGCCCTCTAACTGGCTTTAAGCATGGTGACTAGAAAAGAGGATGACCACACTGCAGACTGTTTGCTGTTTTAGCTCCCAATGCATGGGTTGAAAGGTTGAGTAAACCTTCTATGTAACCTTCAGGAAACTCCTTCACATTTCTTACTATCATTTTTCTAATTTGTTAAACGACTCCCTACTTTTGAACCAGGAGGGTTTGTTTTGTTTTGTTTTTAGGTTTCTAAAAAGATTAATGAAAATGAAGAATACAGTTCTTGTGTAAGGACTAGAACAACAATGTACATAGAAAACATTCTCTACCCCCCTTTCTGTAGATAGGGGAAAGGATGATATGAATAAATCAGGCCATAGCTGTTTATATTCTATCCTTTTTCCAAGTTCCTGTGGCGGTATCAGGAAAGGTACCAGTAGTGGCACAGCTTTAGAATTGGATTATTTTTTATTTTTATTTTTAGAAACACTCTTATTTACATATCCATGGCCCCATTCCTTCACCCTTCCATCCTCCCATGCTTCCCACTGACCCCCCAAGCCACATACCACCCACTCCCCAGGGATAGTGAGACCCTCCACAGGGCATCATCAAAGTCCATCACATAATTTGGCGGGGTAGGGCCTCCTTTCCATATCTGGGATGCAATAAAATTCCTCCATTGGGAATGGGCTCCCCAAGTCCAGTTGTGGTCTAGGAATAAACCCTGACACCACTGTAAGAGGTTCCATAGATTGTCTTGGCCTCCTAGCAGGAACCCATATTCAGAGGTCTTGGATTGGTCCAATGCTGGTTACTTCCTTTACGACTAGGGTCTGTGTGTTATCATTAGGTCAAGTCAACTGTTTCTGTGGGTATCTCCAATTCAGTCTTGGTTCATTTGGTCATCTCTCCTCCCTCTCCACAACTGGACTCCGGGAGTATGGCTCAGTGCACAGCTGTGGGTGTCAGTTTCTGCTTCGATCAGCTACTGGGTCAAGGCTCTAGGAATGGTAACCAAGGTAGCCATCAATCTCATTATAGGGGGTAGAGCATCAAAGGCAGTCTCTCCACCAATGCCTATATTCTTAGCTGCGGTTATCCCTGTGGATCCCCTACCATTTCCTCTCTGCCAAACCTCTCTCCAAACCTATAGTGGCTCCCTTAATGGAGGCATCACCTTTCTTGCCTTCTATTACTCCTCTGTCTCAGTTCTCCTCCCCCTTTTCCCTGTCTCTTCTTTCCATCACCATCCTCTCTCCCCCATGCTCCAAATTTGCTTAGGGATTCTTGTCCCCCTTCCCTTCTTCAGGGGACCATGAGTTTTTCTCTTGGGGTCTTCCTTGTTTTCTAGCTCTTCTGATGGTGTGAATTATAGGGTGATAATCATGAGAGAAACTCAATGTGATTCCTCTAGAATAGAATAGAATTGAATTATTATTATAACCAAAACCTTAGACCTTTTCCCTTTTCCTCTCTTGCTTTCTAGAGACAGAATGGTGCATTCAACACAGGCTTCTTGACTCCTGAATGAATGTTTTTCTCTCTCTCTCTCTCTCTCTCTCTCTCTCTCTCTCACACACACACACACACACACACACACACACACACAGAAAGAGAGAGAGAGAGAGAGAGAGAGAGAGAGAGAGAGAGAGAGAGAGAGAGAGAGAGAGACTCATTTTCTTTCCTTAGGGATAATAGCATATACAGGAAGTCTCCCTTCAAAGGAATTGACAAATACCTTTAGAAGGAGATGGTTCCTAAATAAGAGAGCACAATATAGTAGCTGAATTAATCAAATAACCATAGCTTATAATGTAAAAGTGATCACATACAAGTATACATATATATGAATATATTCATTTATTCATTAGTACATAGTCTATCCCATAAAATGGGTTAGTTCTCCCCTTGATTTTTCTGTGTTTTTTTAACAAAAGGATAACTATTTTCAATACTACCATGTATCTCCCCAGTCTCTAAGAGTAAGGCAGAATCTTTCTGTTCATCTTTCTGGCTTTACAAAAAAGTCATCTGTGTAACTGATTGCTAAGACTGAATTTCTTTGGTGTGAAATATCTATACTAATCTATGTTTGAACTTGATGTTATGTACAAGGCTTGTCCAAATATAAATACCACCATACATTCCAATGCAAATTTTGTGTGTAAACACTATGAACACAGACACAAACTAACTTACACTATATCCAAGACATTGACTGGCATGCAATTGGTGTGAAATATGTATTCACTGCTGAATTAACTGCATGTGGCACCAGGGGATATAACATGAAAGGTATTTCATCATTGCCAAACTCACAGTAATTACTATCATTCATGAACTAAATAGTCCTCAACAGGGCTGGAGAGATGACCCAGTGGTTAAGAGCACATACTGGGTAACAGTGAGTGTGATTCGCAGTATTGACATGGGGTAGTGTACAACTGCATGTAATTCCATTTCCAGGGTATGTAATACATGAAGGGATACTTTCTCACAGCATGGGAGACACTTAACTCAAAAAATCCAAAAGATGTTTCAAATTTTGTTTAACATTAACCTGTTGATATTTTAGTGTGAATTATATTTAGAATACATAGATGAAGGAATGATAAGTTACTAGGTAGCACATTGGGACATAGCATGTACTGATGTGTTGAGATACACAGAAAGTAATAAAGCATCATTTGAGAAGCCTTTGAAGTTTTAGCAAGGTAGGTAATATGGCTAGCTAGCTGAATTCCACATTCTTTTCTCTGTTTGTCAATCAATTAGGTGATTTCTGTTTTAATCTGTCTTATATGTTGAGTTTTTGCCTGAAATATATTATACAGCTAAGAACAGGTGAACTATTTAACCTGGAATATTCCCTCCCATAAAGTATCTGTACTCTGAAATATGAAACACTATGAAATTAAACTTGAAACTAACTTAAGATAGCAAAGTAACAAAAATAAGTCAATGAAGGAAGCAACTTTAGTAATGGACTTGTGATATTAAGACATTTTAAGGATGACTAATCAGTGACAGAGAACATAAAAAGATTAATTAGAAAGTGTTCATAGTGGCATTTTTTTTACGAGACAGGGTTTCTCTGTATTGTTTTGGAGGCTGTTGGTCCAGCCTGGCCTCGAACTCACAGACATCTGCCTGCCTCTGCCTCCCGAGTGCTGGGATTAAAGGCGTGTGCCACCACCGCCCAGTTTATGACCAAAGGGATTAAGACTGGGCTGGTTTAACCACTAGAAACAGCTGACCTGACAAAGGTTAACTTTTGAATCCCAGGCATCAGCCTGGGAATCCAGCATGGGACTGATCAAGACCCCCTGAATGGGGGTGTCAGTGAGGAGGCCTAGGTAATTTATTGAGCCTTGGGCAGTAGATCAGTACTCATCCCGAATATACACACGGACTTTGGACTCCCATCCAACAATGTGAGATGCACTCTCACCCTGAACTCTTGGGGGGAGGGTCTAGGCCCTGTCCTGTATGAAATGACAGACTATGGACACCCCCATGGAGGGCCTCACCCTCCCTGGGGACATGAGGGGATAATGGGGGATTGGGGGGGAGGGCACGGGAGGAGGGGAGGGAAAGGGAGAGAGACCTGGAACTGACTTGTGAAGCAACCTTGTTTCTAATCTAAACTTAAACTTAAAAATAAATAATAATAATAATAATAAAGAAAGTGTGCATAGTAATTAAAGTAGGAGACCAGAACACAAATAATAGTGGTCACTACTGGAATGAAAAGAGTAGTATGGACACTAGATAGCTATTAGAGAATGGCTTTGTCAAATCATGTCTTCTAGGAGCTATGATGTAGCTGAGTATTGGAACATGCACTCGGCACATGTGAGGCACTTGTCATTTTGACAGATAATCACAAAATAATACCAAGTTTTACACCAGTGCTCAAGAGAAAAGACATGAGCAACAACACTTTCTAAGATCTCAGCCTGAATCAACAAAGGACTGCCAATATCACGTACAAAAATAATTAGTGTGGAACAAGGGACTATGGTGAAAAGAATACAGCTCCTATAAGAGGACTTCAGACCACACGATCTTTCCAACTGAGGTGCTCAGAAAGACTAAGGCAGTGTAAGGAGGCAGGGGTCTGGATTCTGAGTCTTTAAAAGGGTTGAGTATCTGTCAGATATTGCAATGTTTCAGATATAGGTTCACTACATCCTTGCTCAGAAAATCAGTTGGTACAATGCCTTAGATAGAAAAAAACAACTACATTCAAACAGAGTTCCGTGAAGAATTGTTCCTACACCACCAATGAAGGGGAAAATTGCTGTTTTGACTTATTCATGTGACTGACAGTTATGAATATTGGCTCTGCTCTGATAACATGAAAAAGTCCGTGACTTCTGAAACAGTAGCCAAATACGATTTGTCAGTTTCATCCATAATCCTCAATGTGAGTTTCTCTTCCTGAATAAACCACACTTCTTCCTCAAGATGCCTTCATGCAAGAGTGGAGTATACTACCTTGCTTCACCTTCTGTGGGTTTAGTTTTGTTCTGCAATTAACAATACCTAGTTTGGGAATTAGCCTGTGGTAGTTCTTGTTTTTGAATATTCACTGAGTCTTTTTATGAAAAAAATGTATAAACTCTTCAGAGAGACTCGTGTAGTTTGTTGCCACGGATAATTGTTTCTAAATAGATTGAGGGTGGTTAAGTGGATGAGAAAAGACAGAAGTAAACTGATGGAAGTTGGCTGTTGTGCCTCTTGGATCCCTTTCATATGTTCTGCAGCATATCCTTGTCTTGTCAGGCCTGACATTTTATGCACTTGAACTTTAACCATGGCAGCCCAATTCCTACTTAGAATCTGAATACACTTGTGCTCCTGAGCAGAGCCTTCTTCCAACCTGGCGAGAATCACATCTATTAAGTGTGGCCATGTATCTACTCTTATTTTATATATAAGGTAAAGGAAGCCAGGGAGGATAAAATGATTCAGCATATTTCAGTCATTTATGCATTTAAAAAAAGAGTCCACAGTTAAATACTAAATGCCAGCTACAGACAGACAATATTCTAGACATGAGAGATTCAGGAGCATTAAACCGCGCTTTCTGTTTTGGGAAAGCTCGAAGTCCAGGGTAGAAGAAAGAAAAATTCAGCAATACTTTAAAAGACAACAATGCAATCATGCACGAGAATGATGCTGAGATCTTGTGAGAGGGGCACTTGATTCCATCTTACAGGGTAGAAAACCAATTTCCAATAGAATATGCCTCTTAATTGGGACTTGAAGAAGAATAAATACTTGAGTACTATAAAGGAAATAACTCACCCCAAACTATAGCTATCCTATAAAACATGCCTCTGGACACTCCAGTTTCAACAAAAGAATGCTTGTGGGGCCCCTGTGGTAGCTAGTTTAGTATACCAGGAAAATAAACTACCAAGGCTCCTGCCTTCAAAAACTTATGATTTTGTTTATTAAAACAAACAAATTATACAAATCAATTAGAATGCCAAAAGAAAGATTACTTAAAGAACAAGATATGTTGTAAATAATATTACAAAACTCCTCAGAGCCTTCCAGCTGGGGCTTGGCAGATGACTAGGTAGTAAAGTAGATAGCACTGATGATACCTCAGGTTTTGGGTGCACAACACTCCCAATGTTAATTCTGAAAACATTATTTTGCTGATTCTTTTGGAAGCCCTGTATTTTCTCATATTAACTTCTGAATTGAAATATTTTGGGCAAAACGAATAACATAAGCACTAATCATAAATATGTTCTTATTTAAAAAATCTATACAGATTCAGTGAGGTTAGCATGAGGTCCTACTAAATTTTTTGACATGGGCCCTAATCCAGTGACAAATGCCTTTAGTAAGAGAATCTCAGAAAGAAGATGATGTGTAAAGGTACACAAAGAAATGAGGAAAAGGGAATGGAGTGATTCATTTACAAGCTAAGGAATGTCAAGGACTGCTAAAGGAAATGGATAGTTAAATTGTTCTATAAAGTATTCAGAAACAACATGACCCTGATACCTGATTACATGTATCTTGCCTCCAGAGATTTGAGGAAATTTATTTGGCTTGTGGCTCCTCTGTGTTTGTTTGTTTGTGTGTGTGTGTGTGTGTGTGTGTGTGTGTGTGTGTCTGTATATCTGTTTACATACGTTCATGTGTTTCTATGTGTGTCTTTGTGTGTGTGACAGAAAATACATGAATGGCTTCCTCATCCAATTTACAACTGTAAATTCTCTAAGTGAGTAGTGAATAGATTAAAAATATCAATTGAACTGACAAGGTTAAAAAAAACTCCGCAGCAGAGCTGAGGGGAAGGTTGTCCAAAGTAATTGTTTCAGTTGACAACTTCTAGATGTAGAGATCAGGACTTTCATAGCAGCTGGCAGAGAAAGAAGGACACTAAGGTCCTAGAAGGCATCTATGTGGAGTGTGTGTCCTGTGTCTAAGTGTTTAAGAAATAGTATTTACGTGGAATGCACTGTTGGTGTTCTGACAACTCAGTAGTTACATCAAATATATGTGGCATTTGACCATTTTTTCTAAAGTCTCTACCCCAGCATCATGATCCAAGTCACTACATCAGTTACCTCCAGTATTGCTTGAAGCAATTCACTTCTTTTACTTTATGTGCCCCACAGAAATTATGCTGACAACTTCCAGAATAATTTTGCTATCAAAGTAATCATTATTACTTCTCAGGTTACTTAACATACCCCCAACTAGTACCTTCCTATTGCAAATGAAGGGATGATGTTTCTTTCAGGACACAGAAGATCTGGTTTCGTCTCCCTTTCTGGTCTCTTGTTCTACTCACACAGACTTCATACTCTTTTATGAATATGTTCCTATCAAACATTATACACCCCCACAATTTATGCATCACCCTTAAAGCTTGTGCTCAGTTGTTACCCTCAAATCAAAGTCTCCCAGATTATATGCCAAAAATAACAGTCTACATTCACCAGCCCTTCCTTTTTTTATCCAATGTTTCTCCCCTTCAAGTATATAACATCCCATTTACTGCTTAATTTGTTTATTGCCTGTTTCTTTCCCAGTGGATCTAACGTTCATTAGGGCAGGATTTTCCATCTGTTCAATTGACTCCTACAGTTTATTGCCTAGTAGTGTCTGTCATGATAGTTACTCAATACATATTTGCTCAATGACAGGAGAAGGATATTTATTTACCCTAGCATTATTCGAAGTAGCAAAGTATTGGAAATAGTCTGCATGTTCAGAATGTAATGGCCAGTTGGAAATTCTACTTTTCAATGAATTATTTTATGCCTATAAATGATTAAATATATTGACTGTTTTATCTATATAAATGTTTACAATGACCTATAATGATGAAAATTAGTTTGTTAGAGCAACTATGTCAGAATTACCTACAAGTCTGCATTAGGAAAAAGAAAAATGATTCATACAGATAATAGGTACATTTTATATTTTTGTTATTATGATTAATTTTGAAAATAGTAAAATTTAGCTTTATTTCAGTAATGAAACAGACACATTGGGGGGTGAAACTGGAAAGTAGATTAATTAGAGAATGTCGAGTAAGAACCTCCAGTTATGAAGGGGCTCCAGGAAAGAACATGTATACTGATATTTTTATGGAATATGGAAGAAGAGATAAAAAGGAAAAATAAGTAAGCAGACTCTTCAAAATTAAATAGATGAAAAGAATAACAAAGAACAATGTGAGGTGCACTCTCACCCTGAACTCTTGGGGAAGGGTCTAGGCCCTGCCCTATATGAAATGACAGACTATGGACACCCCCATGGAGGGCCTCACCCTCCCTGGGGGAATGAGGGGATAACGGGGGGGGTTCGGGGGAGGGCACGGGAGGAGGGGAGGGAATGGGAGAGGGACCTGGAACTGACTTGTGAAGCAACCTCGTTTCTTATCTAAATTTAAACTGGAAAATAAAAAAAAAGAATCCTTTTTTACCTTGGCATAATTAAATATAGGTAGCTTCCAGGGCCTATATACTAAAGGTTCATCCCCAGAGAAGTGGTATGCCTGGGAGGTGATAGAAAGATTAATGTGGGGCTAGTGGGAGGCCTTTGGGTCATAGAGATCGAGGCCTTGATGGAGACTGTGAAACCGTTGCCTGCCTTTTCTCTCATCTTCCTTCTGGATCATAGTGAGGTTAGCATTCTGTCTCACTGCACAGTCCCAAACCCAAATATGCCAACCAAGGGTGGAAGGCAACTTCTAAAATCATGAGACAAAATAAACCCTTATTTTTGTAAGCTTTTATACTGCAGTAAAAAAAAGTTACTAAAACATGCTTAGTAGAGTTTTAAAATCAAACTTTATTCTAATGATTAAAAATAATGGCATTAACCTTTCAAAGCAGGAAATGGCATTGGTTTACTCAAGAAACATAGATGACATGTCCTGTCTTTCATGGGGGTGAATATTTAAATTATTATGAAGTTTAAGTTTACTCCATAAATTATGAAAACAAGAGTTTCTCTATTGGCTCAAAAGTAAGGAAATGTCATTGTGCTGATTAACACATGCCCTTAATGGGTTTAAAGAAATGTGAGACTTTCAAACATAATCATATATAATGAAGCTTAATATCAACAAGGAAGCCCAGGACTTTATATCAAACTCTTCTTATTAAGAAAAATCATAGTATCTGGTAAGGAAAAACTAATACATTGCTGATCATCAAGAGATAAAAGTCTCTCTCATCCCCTTTATTGTCTATATATATAGATATAGATATATAGATATAGATATAGAAAGATAGATAGATAGATTGATTGATAGATAGATAGTAGGGCTACTGATTCTTTTCAGTTAATTTTGTATCCTGCCACTTTGCTGAAGGTGTTTATCAGCTGTAGGAGTTCTCTGGTAGAATTCTTCAAGTTGTTTACATAGATGACCATATCATCTGCAAATAGTGAAAGTCTGACTTCTTCCTTTCCAATTTGTATCCCCTTGATTTCCTTTTGTTGTCTTATTGCTATAGCAAGAATGTCAAGCACAATATTAAAGAGATATGAAGAGAGTGGACATCCTTGTCTTGTTCCTGATTTTAGAGGAATCGACTTGAGTGTTCTCTCCATTTAGTTTGATGTTGGCTGTCCTTTTGCTGTATATTGCTTTTATTATGTTTAGGTATGTCCCTCTTATCCCTGATCTCTACAAGACCTTTATCATGAAGGGGTGTTGGATTTTGTCAAAGGCTTTTTCATCATCTAGTGAGATGATCATGTGGTTTTTCTCTTTCAGATGTTTATATGGTATATTACACTGATGAATTTTCATATGTTGAAACATCCCTGCATCCATGGGATGAAGCCTACTCGATCATGATGTATGATTTTTCTGATGTGTTCTTAGATTTGATTTGTGAGTATTTTAACATCAATATTCATGAGGGAGATTAGCTCTTCCTTGAATTTTTGGTAGAATTCTGCACTGAAACCATCTGGCCCTGGATTTTATTTGGTTGGAAGATATAAATAGTCAGTCTACCACAAGATCCAGAAATTCCACTCTTAGGTATATATCCAAAAGATGTACACTCATACAATAAGGACATCTGTTCAACTATATTCATAGCAGCATTATTTGTAATAGACAGAACCTGGGAAGCAACCTAGATGCCCCTCAACTGAAGAGTAGATAGAGAAAATGTGGCACATCTACACAATGGAGTACTACTCAGCAGAAAAAAAATGGAATCTTGAAATTTACAGGCAAATGGATGGTACTAGAAGAAACCATCCTGAGTGAAATAACCCAGTCACAAAAAGACAAACATGATATGTACTCACTCATATATGGAATTTAGACATGAAGCAGGGGATTGCCTGCCTACAATCCCACCGCCAGAGAGTTTGGGAAGCAGGGAAGACCCTAAAAAAGATATGCATGATAACCCAGAGAAGGGTTAAGGGAGAAGATCTCCTAATTGGATTGGGAGCAGAGGGGAGGAGAGGGGAAAGAGAGGTGGGAAAAAGAGACCTGAAGAAGAGGTGGGGAGAGGAGGACACAGGAGACCAGGAAGATAGGAGAGGAGAGAATGATGAGATACCATAATAGAGGGAGCCACTATAAGTTGGAGGAGAGATCTGGCACTAGTAAGATCTTCACAGATCTACAAGAATGACACAAACTGGCATTAAGGCTACCTTAAGGCCCTCCCCTGATAATGAGATTGATGACTACCTTATATGACATCCAAGTAGAGGCAGACACCCACAGCTAAAAACTGAAATGAACTCCTACAACCCAGTTACAAAGAGGAGTGAAGAGCAAAGGAATCAAGACCAGGTTGGTGAAACCACAGAGGCAGCTGACCCCAAACTGATGACTGAGAGACCAGCATGGGACTGATCCAGACAACGCACCCTGGCCCCGAACCTGGGTGTCAGAGAAGAGGCCTGGGAAATCTATTGAACTTTGGAGAGTAGATCTGTATTTATTTCTTGCATACAAGTAGACCCTGGAAGCCTATTCTACCTGGAGGGATGCTCTCTCAGCCTGGACAAATGGGGGAGGACCTAGGCCTGGTCAGGTATGGTATGAGAGACTCTGAAAATCCCTCATGGAAGCGCTTACCCTCCCTGGGGAGTGGAGCGGGGATGGAGTAGGGTGGGGCATTGGGAGGATGGAGAGGCCAGAGGAGGAGAGGAGGGAGAAGTAACTGAGAGTAACATGTGTAAAAAGTTAAATTTTAAATGAAGAGATGAACATCCCTGATTCAGATGATTATTTTCTGTCTTTGCTATAGCTGCTTTCGTAGTCCCATCTTAGCTAAGCCTGTGATGCCCAATAGTTCTGTACTAATATTGTTCTGGAGAACCAAGGGTTAATCCTTGGACCAACAAAATAGGGAGATGAAAGATAGGAAGATAGATAGATAGATAGATAGATAGATAGATAGACAGACAGACAGATAAATCAAGCTAGGAAACTATATATACCCGGAGCAATAGAGTTTGCTCTGTCTGCAGAGCAAAACATTGTATAACTGTAGAATGGACTTTCCTGAAAGCGTGAAGAATGGAGAGACAGGATTGGTCCCCTTAAAGCATAAAGGATGGGTGGAGACTATGAATATGAGGATACTTCAATTATGCCTGTTTTATTTAATCAACAGATTTGTATTTGTATTTGGTCTTGATATATTTTATGAAAATCATGGGAAGAACCCACAAGAAATTTAATTTTTCATTTGCAAATGGAATAAGCAAATATAAAAATTAGGAAATTTAAAGATTGAATCGAAAAAGAAGAACAGAAAAATAAATGCAAAGAAAATATATCTAGAAATATCATACTTGAATGTGAAAAAATGATAAAAAAGAAAAATAAGTAAGTTATTCACAATAAAATAATTGAAAATAATTACTAAAGGAAGTACATTGAACTAAGACGGGAATCTGAAAAGGAAATCAAGAGAATGAAGAACTCAATTGACAGAAAATGACTCATTCACAAAACTGCACATCCAGGAGTGCTAGGAACTCTGAAGGCAAACATGCGAAAGGAAGGATGCATTCCACCTGAAGAGTCAAGAGATGCCAACTGTAAGACAAGTAATATAAGCCACTGGTCTTTATAGCATCCCATGGCTTTTGTTCCTATAAGACTTTGTTGTAATGAGTAATGCTAAAATGATAGTTCACTGCTGTAATTCTCTATTATATTGTTAACATAAAAATAACATTGTACTAGAAAGGATATTATTGCTCAACCACGAGGTCGAAGCAGGATCAGCACTTGGAGTTTCTGCGCAAACAAAGGGAAATCTAATCTAAGAACAAAATTGAGACTATAAAATCAACCTCCAACTCATTTCCAAACAGGGACTTTCCACCGAATCCTACAAGAATAAGGAAAGTGCCTAGTTGAGGCTAGTTGCATTATTTTTCACCGTTGCTCTATCAAATTTCATTATGGTAATTCAGAAGCAGAGTCCTTTGAGCCTGTTCTGATCCACTAATCAGTCTACTCATATGGTCTCTCTGATAATTCAAATTTGGTTGGAGCTTTTAACAGTGCTCATAATGATGCTGGCCCATGACTGGATGTTTCCAGAGGTAATTATACAAGTGGAGATCCACTCTGAATAGAAGTGTCAATTTTCCCACATCCAGATGGAGTAGGAAAGTTCTTTCTCTCTCTTTCCTCCTCTTTTTCTCCCTCCCTCTCTCTTCTTCTCTTTCTTCCTCTCCCTCACTCCTCTGTTTTCTGGTTGCTTTGAGATTGGTTATACAGTGCTACGTCCTCTTTGCCAAGACAAACCAATGTCTTTGGACTTGTGAGCCAAACTAAATTCTACTTCAACTGGATGGTTTCTCTCATGCATTTGTCATGGTATGAAAACTCTAGCAATGCCTTAAACAAAACATCACTTTATATTTTTAAAGGTTATTAAATCCTGAGGCAAATATGAAAGAATTCATCAAACCCCTTAGAAAAGGCATTACCATTATTATATTGAAAAGTTAATTAATGTTTAAAAACCATAGCCTAAAGATTTTACACCTCCAGTGCAGGTTACAGAACTTATCTAAAAAGAATTGTGATGATTGCTTATCATTATAAAGGTACTTGGTGCTACTGAATTATTTTTTAAAATATCGAATTTAGTAAATTTTAATTTTATATATTTACCTTAAAGGACGAAAGATATTTTTATTGTACAGCAAAGAATAATATGATTACATTATGATAAATTTGATATAATTTCAAATTGCAAACAGTAAACACCTGTCCTAAAGCAATCATGTTTACATTTGTAAATTCCTTAAATTAAGCAATGTAGGAAACTATGAATGTAGGAAAATGGTTGCCTAGGAGATCAAATTTTGTGAAATAAAATAGGGCCTGTGCCTAGACACTATTATTTTCTAGCACTTTGAAAAATAACATCCACCAGATGGCAAACCTTAAAATTATTGAAATTTACGATTTTTTGATGACCTCCAAATGCTGTAAATTGTAGTAATATGCATTTTATGGTATACTATCTATCTTTAGTTCCTCTTACCCTTTTTTTGCTAACTTCTAACATCCAAATCCTTCTTGATTCGAATTGAGAATACAGACAGGTGTCTAATGCACTTTGTTGTTTCTCTTTTACCATCAATTTGTTGGGAGTCAGCTTAAAGTCACTATTATTTAAAGGAACATCATCTCTCAAGGACATAGACTGGCAAAATATCTTTGAGGATAAAATGAAAAGAAAAATTTACATACTGAACTTCAAAGCAAATGGATATGTTTTACGCAGTTAAAACCTGGATATTCTCGATTTTGGAGATAGGCTAAGAAAAAAGAGGGCTTTATAGTGCTTATAATCAGGAAAATGAAAATCATAACTGAGGCAGAATTTCACAGGAAGGATAAAAAAATCACCTGACTTGCTTTTTCTAAACCTTTCAAGAAGTGCTTCCTGGAATGGTCCAAGGAGTATCAGCAAGAGTAACTACATAGAAGATGAGGCCTAAGCAAAAGAACTTCTCCTCCTCCATCCTGTGAATGGTTAAGAATCAGGATCTGGTACTATTTGTTGATCTCTTTGTGATGGATGCATTAAGCTATGAGTTCTTGTTTTCACCCTTTTAGTCATGTCCATTATCAGGAATGTAGGGCTCTGAGAATATACCGTCAGTGTTTGAGGTGAATGTTACAGAAGCGAATGCAAGGTATAAAACCCAGTCCAGCTGCTTTAATGAAAAGTTTGCCAATATACAAGCCTAAGGAAGGTTTGAGCAGGGACTGTTAACTGCTTTGAAACTTAATGTTAAAAGTACCAGACAGATAGCTACACTCTCCAGATATTTTGGGTTGTCTAATAAATCTGAGATATCTTAATTTTAACAGGGATATTCTTAATTTCAGAGGTTGGCAACCTATGAAACATTCTCAACATGCTATGAATCTGTACTCCAAATGCTCTCTTACTATATTCAGACCACAGGTCTTAGAGTTGTGAACACAGGTTTATATATCAATGACAGAACATAGAGAAGACAGCCTGAGAAGGAAGGATAAGAAACACATTGTTTAGACAGCTATTAAGCAAAGTGGGTATTTGAGAAAGAAAAGCTCCCAAAGGGGAGGTTTCCCAATGGTTTTCTACTTTATTTTGGTGGTGAGCTCTCTATTTATAAATAAAAACATCTCTAGTGTTTTAAATTTTAATTTGGGTATTTTTTAACACGATAACATGCTAATATTTGCTTCAACATAAGAGAGGGGCTGCACAACTCTATGTGTGTTCCTATATATATATATATGTATATATATATTGATTCATGTTTTTATGAGAGTGTATGTTGGATTTTTGTATAACACTTGAGATAAAGACCGTATCTTTCAGGAATTTAGTAAGGTCATCTGTAGACCCACACGATTACAGTAAGGAAGTGTAATTGCTGGGCAGAATGCTATCTGGCCAGCATATACACAAAACACAATGGACAAGTGCTAAGAAATGAACTGAAATACTTTGAAAGTAAATGTGCTCTGGTCTGCAAACACACATGCAAACACATTTAACAGCTATATAACAGATGCTATGATATAAACTGTCAATCCAACATACATGGAATAAAGATCTAGTTCAGGTTCAAAAGTATTTTCTTATTGTTGAGAACTCCAAGCAATGTATTTTGATCATATTTACATCTGTCCTCCAACTCCTCCAAGATCCACTCTCATCTCCCTACCCAACCAAATTCATGATTTTTTTTAGTTCCTTGTATTCGATTGGTATTGTCAAAACATTTTTGGATGTGGATAATTGGTCAAAATTCAGGGAATAACAGACTGACATAGCATACCCATTAGAAAAAGCTACTCAGTCCAATGTGTTTAATAGCCCTGGTGGGCTTAGCAGAATAGTCCAAATTTCAAACATATACTTGGAAACTATTTATAAAAAGATGCTTTGCAGTTATTCTTCCATCAACCTCTATTTAAGGTGCATTACCCAATCAACTTACTAAAATCTAGGCATACTACACAATGAAGGTTTGTGTGCCCTCATATTTCAAACATTGAGATCTTTCTCCCCAATGCATGGTATTTGAAGCCAGTACTTCTGAGAGTTAAGTAGGTCATAAGGACGAAGACCTGTGATTAGTCTTTACAAGAATATTCCAGAGGGCAATGCTATGTTAAAGTGAGAATGTAAACAGGAAACAACCTGGAGGGGCATATGCCACAGGACACATGCAGGAATCTTTAATTTGGACTGTGTAGTCTTCATAGCTGTGAAAAGTTAATGTTATTTAGACTGTCAATTTGTCATGCTTTCTTATGGCCACCTGAGCTGCCAGAACAGATTCTTTAATTTTAGATACTGATTTTCCTCAATTAAACTGTTAAACTGGAGTTTGGATATTCTATAACATTATAAGTACACCTTGTAAAATTTACATTTCATCTTACTTCAAATGGGATATCATCATTTTGTTCAATGAAATGAGATTTTAAAGTCAACAAGGCCAAGTTTAGACTGTGATGTTACTGCTTACTAATTATGTGGCATTGTATACATTATTTAACCTATGAATAGAATTCTAGCACACTGAACTGATAATGTTATTGCCTGATAGAACTGTTAAATTAAAATAAGACTTGTAAAGCATTTAACACAGAGGAAATCTTTTGTATTTCTTTTAAACAGGACACACTTGCTTTACTCTACCCAAAGTGGTTTTTGGAATATCCATAAGTATCTATAAGTAAGTTTTCCCTATGGACAAATACCAATTCAAGAAGCAGCAGCTAGACCTTTAAGAAGTTAATCTGAACTTCTAACAGTACCAAGGTTCCAAAGCAATACTAAAACACATTTGCTCTCTAGGACTACACGTGTGGAGTTCTCTTTGAAACTGTCAGCTTCAGGTCAGAACCATAAGAAATGATACATTACAAGAACGGTTGAGCCAGAAGTCGATAAGCCCTAGAACCAAAGAGCCACCATGAATCATTCAGTCCCTGGATTCTCTTTGTCTCTAGAAGACCACAACGTCATCCTAAGTTAAAATTTGTTTCTATAAATTTTGCATAAAGTATGCAGCAGCAATTAGGAATAATAATGTTTTTGAATAAGGAAAACAATTTATAAGAAAGTAAAGTGGGTCGTAGCATTAACAGATAAAATTAATTTTCTTGGAAATGCTTCAAGCTGTTCTGGTTTCATTTCATGGACATGTGACTGGTTTATTATGGTTTTGCCACTATGATCATAATGCTTGATAAAAACAACTAACGAGGATTTGTCTCCTGGTTTCAGATGGCTTTGTACCCGTCACTTGGACAGGACATGGTGGCCACAGCAAACTTTCACTTTATATAGAATGGAGAAAAGAAAGAACATGTAGGCATTCAGGTAGTTTGTCTTTTTATATATTTTATTCTTTCCATGACACCAGTCAATGGGATTGTCCAGTTCACATTCAAGATGAATGTGCCCATAAGTTAGTCTTCTCTGGAAATATCCCCACAGACATATCCATAGACGTGACTCACCAATTGCCTGGGTCATTCTAAGTTTAACCAAGTTAACACTGAAGACTAGCCATCATACCTACTCAGTTACTACACCAGTTAGATTGTCAGCTTAATGCAACCTGGGAAAAGGGAATCTCAGTTATAAAATTGCCTTGATCAAATTAGCCTATAGACATGTGTGTGAGACATTTTTTGACTGATAATTGATGTAGGAGGGTTCAGCCCACTGTGGTCCATGGTATCTCTTGACAGGTGGGCCTGGACTATATTTTAAAAACTGATGAAACTTGAGCCTGTAAACAAACCAGTAAAGCAGTGTTCCTCTGTAGTTCCTCTCTGTTCCTACTAGAGTCCCTGGCTTTCCTTGATAATGAACTGTGACGTGTAAGATAAAATAAATCCTATCCTTCCCTAACTTGCTTTTGGTCATGGTGTTTACCACAGCAACAAAAGACAAACTTAACAGTCATTTGGGGATTGCAGATGAACAGGAATTCATCTTTTTAGTGATCTAGTCTTGACATCTTTAATAACAAGTTTTAAACAACTTTCTGGTATACCTATTTTGCAGTATGTTCCTCAAATTATGATTTCTCTGCTTTTAAGATTAATTAAGGGACACTAGAAATGTGTAATCTGGAGTTAACTGTTCCCCACTACAAAGGCAAGACATTTCCCATTACGCTACCCAATGTCCCATGAATAATCAAATTTTCCAGTTGGACTGTAGTGATCGGGCACCAATCCCAGAGCTTTGTATCAGGTTGCTCCTCTGATGTGGTCTGGAGTTTTTTTTCCTCTTCCTCACATAATTCCTTCATGTGGGCATGCAAATCAGTACGTTCCCAAATATTCAAGTGGACCCATAGAGTCTCACACTCTCTCTTTAAGCATTTGTCCCCTTTCCAGAACTTTCTATTACAAACTTGAGTTTCCCTGAGAAACCCTCTAGCATCATGCTCTGTCAATTCTTTGAAGGTAATAAACAATGGCAATCATTTGATAACATCGTCTGTTCCTCACCTCACAGGGGTAACTGCCCTCTGTTGATTTGTGTTCTATATACTGAAAGTATTTTGTCATATCTTGTCTCATTTTGTTGTACTACTACCCAAATCAAAGTGATTTATCCCATCCTGTTCCACTATCTTGGTTGGCAACATTTTTGTCACAATCCAAGATTCTGACAATCCTAATATTGATATACTAAACTAGGTACATAAATTATAATATTTCGACACAATGAAATGCTATTGCAGAAATAAAGATATATGGCACATAGCCACCTCCAACTACAGAAATAAATCTTACAATGTTGAACATATGAATAAGACATAAAATAATGCATAATTGAAGCTGTAAGATTCAGAACAAAAACGCCTTCTTAGACTTCAAACAGTGGTTATCTTTGGAAAGAAGAGAGAAAGGGTCAAGATGCCAGGGAACACAAAGGAGACTTCTGTGGTTTCATCATTTTTATTTGTCTTGACACTGTAGTAGGTATCTTTATGGTAATTACTAAAAGTTTAGTGCCTTTTTCTGTATTCCTTATGAAATATAACACAAATGTTATTGAAATAGTAAGATAAAAGGAAATACACATAACAAATGCACATGATACATGCCAGAATTACAGAACTCATATATTACTTTTTTAGACAGGGTCTCAGTACTCATATTTATCTCTGGCTATTCTGGAACTCACTATGTAGAACAGGCTGGCCTCTTCCTCCCAAGTACTAGGATTAAAGTGTATGCCACCGTGCTAATCTAGAACTCGGAATTCTAACAGGCACGCTTGAAAATACATTTTTTCCAGTAAACATCTTACATTTTGATGACAAAATTCTAAAATCCCTAAGACATAAACCACATGCTGTTTGTGAAAACACGGCACTTTTGACAGGAATATAAAAAGTTGTGGTATATATTGTTTGTCAAGAGCTGCTCTGCTACAACAGGTCACCTTTCACCAAATGTTGTCAATGCAGATACTTTCAAAATGTTACTAGTATTTATTCTTTGATAATTCCATGTGTGTGTACAGTGTCTCTTGATCATATGTAACTCAAATTCTCCCTATTTTCCTTTAACCCTCCAGTGCTTCCACCAACAATACATGCTCTGATTTTAATGATCCAGTGACTTGAACTTATGCTGCCTGCATGTGTATGGGCATGGAGCCACCTGTCACAGCATAGAGCATAGGCAACTTATGAGCAGCCATACCCATAAATAAAAATGGTTCCCCCTCTCCCATCAGCTACCATTGCCAATAACTGTCAATTAAGAGTTTTGTGAGTATTTGTTTGCAATCACTTCCATTCAAATATTTACCAAGTGACTAATGCCTTGAGTTCCAGAGCATTGACAGTTTGCTCAATATACAGGCTTAAAAGCTTACAGGCACTGTTAAAAATGCATTTTTGTAGTCAATTTAGTGCCAATGCCCAGATTTATTTGAATCTGTAGCTTATGTGGCAAGGCTAATAAAAAACTTGAGTTCTGACTTTGTTTAGTTATCAAATCATATGTGATAATGTCATAGGGAGTAAGTTCTGCCTTCAGATATTTGAAGTGACTTATAAACTGACTGTATAAAAAAAGGAACAAGATAGGATGAGCAAGCAAGTCTCAATTCTCACCTGTCATGGACTTCATATTTTCCATCTTCTGGTGTTAATCTTCATATACATGTGTGTACATACACACACACAGACACACACACACAAAGTCTCTTCTTCTACTACCCTCAATATGAAGAAAATTAAGGTCAAATCCAGCACTAAAAAAATAAAAACTCAAACATAGGTTACTTTGAACTTCATAAACTAAACTACTCATGTTCGAATTCTTTTGCAAATTTTCAAAGTTTCTCAAGGCTAGAGAAGCAGTTACTGATATTAGATGAGGGAGGTGCTTGAAGGGACAACTCAGAATTGGGTCCTTTACCTAATTTATTTACTAATTCATGTACTATCTGTGTCACCTTAAGGAATCAAGATTGTTAATTTGATTGTAATTGTTTTCTTCTGTGAAATGATAATTAGCCCATGTGGGTGGTTGTGGACATCTGTCACCAAGCTCTCTGTATATTCTAATTCAAAGTTTCACTTTCCGAGACAAAGTCCTTCTTATGATTCTGATGCTCATCTCAAGTGTGTTGAAGACAAATACTATTCCTTTGCCACCAAATCAGGAAGGAGAAACAAGACAGAGAGCTTCTCTCTCAGTTTCTAAATTCATTTAGAAATCATGTGTTCTCCACAAAGACAGGTGATTCATACACAAGAAGCCTGTGTCACTAAGTAGGTGTTGAGCCCCTAAAACTGGAAAAATAAACAACATGAATGTCTTGAAAGAATCCATAGTGAGTGGAGAGGTGTTTCCTGGCATCTGTCCTGAAATATTCCCAGTTATTCTATATCGTGACGGAGAGATAGAGGAGGCTGTCCTTCCAGGGATTCTTAATTGCTTACAGAGCTAATGAGTATAGAAAATTAGGAGCATTTCCATGAATGCAAACAGCATTTGCCTCAAAATATCAAAACCAGGGTCCATAGAGATGGCTCAGCAGGATGCAAGCACCTTCTGTGCCAACATGAGGACCAGAGTTTGAATGCTTAGAACTCTTATAAAAAGCCAGAGTGACCACAAGCACTCTTAATCCTAATGTGAGGTTAAGGTGCAGTGGGGCCCTGAGATCACAGGAGCGTGCTTGTCAGCCTAGCTACAAATCAGCAAGCTCACAGTACTGTAAGAGATGCTGTATAGAGAGACTAAAATAGAAAGCAATAGATGGGGGACAATCAGTGTCCTGTTCTGAACTACACATGTGCACGCACCTGCACACTTATACCACACATACAAATAATAATTATTATTATCTTTATTATTACAGTAACATCTTGACTAAATTGAAACTTGCATTGATATTGCTATTTTTTTAATTCCTTGTTAAGAATATGCTACATTGACAGGAAAGATATAGAAGCAATGTTGTTTATCTTTCCTTGTGTTTCACTGTTTCTAAATTTCTCATCAACAAAAAATAATACTGAAAAAATTAATGCTGGGAGCACTACAGTAGAATATGCATTGGAATCAGGAAGTGCAACCTAAAATTAAACCTACACAGTTTTGTCACAAGCTCAGAAATATGTGAAAATTTCAAAACAAATGTAAGTCTTCGTTATCATTAGCATAATCATCTATCTTTATCTTCAGTGGGCTATTTTTAGTTTAATAAGCAGTTCTTGGTGATGATATTTTGACTTAAAGCTTTTCATAAAATATATTTTATTAAAAATAACTTAAAGTAAGGATAAGATTGTTTAGTTAATCTTTGTAATGTATGTATGTGTGTACATATATACTTACATATTTGTTGCAAGAGGGCCTCTATAGAAAAGAAAATGATGTGAAAGGAAACATTTATCATCCATTTGACAGAACTCGATGCTGCCCTGTATATCCTGGGAAAAATGGAAGGTTCTGTGTTGGTTACTTTTCTATTGCTATGACAAACACCATGATCAAGGAAACTTATGAAAGAAACTATTTATTTGGGAGTTCATGGTTCATAGGGTTAGAGTTCATGACTATCATGACAGGAGCAATGACAACAGACAGGCAGGCAGACATGGCACTGAGGAAGTAGCTGAGAGCTTACATCCCATGCACAAACAAGAGGCAGGAGAGGGTGGGCAGGACTAGAACGGTGCAGTCTACTGAAACCTCAAATCCACTCTCAAGGGCACACTCTCAAGGGCACACCTCCTTTAAAGCAAGATCTACTAATCCTTCTCATTCAGATTCACCAGCTAGGGACCAAGGATTCAAATATATGAGCTTATGGGGCCCAGTCTCATTCAACACATCACAGGCCAGTAGCTACATACTTCACTAACCCTTGTCTATTGGACACTTCAAACTGTAGAACAACTTCGAATCATTAGAACAAAATAAATAACGAGTGTGTGTGTGTGTGTGTGTGTGTGTCTGTGTGTGTCTGTGTCTGTGTGTATAATTGATGAGAAAACTGCAACATTACAAGAGAAAGCCTATTGCCCAAGCAATTGAATTTGAAACAATTTTATTCTCTAAAGATCAGAAACTCTATGTCAGCCCAAGCCACTGCTGTTCACACTTTATTTAAAGTAATCCACCATCCTAATACTACAGCCAGTAAAGTGGGTGTCTCCGTTGCTGCCGCAGTGATCCAAGACTCTTGTTCACATACTGCAACCATTTTTAATACAGGCTTTAAAAATTATTTTCTCTAGGATAACTCAGAGACACAAAACTAGATGACAGTGATAGCTGGAAGTCAATATTTGGAAATCCTAAGATGCAAGTGAAGAAAAATCAACGAAAAAGAAAAAAAAATCCATGAAGGAAGCTTAGAAATTACTGTCTCTGTGTTATTACTAGGTGAAGATGTAAGAAATCACATTGAACAGCACAATACTAACTGGAATTTGTAAGTAGAAATGAAGCATGAAAATCTATGTGGACACACATTTACATATATGCATATGTTTATATTTAATTATTATATTTGTTTTTAGAATATGTATATAGGGAATGGAGGTTTTTAACCTACAACCCAAGATGCCTGACCAATAAAGTGTGCAACCTATGAAACTGCTTCTGTGAACCTTGGATGACATGGATATGTTGAATGTCACTCCTGTGACTATGCTCTCAGATACGGCACAACTGCAGGTAATTCACAGATTCAGTTTAGTTGATCTGAGTTTATCAACAGAGTGGGAAGGTCTGACACAGCCACCTCACTTGTTTAACTATAGAGGCCGTGTATTCCCAAAAAGGAAATTCGAGACAAGAAAAACTGTTCCTGATTGCATGTTAATATACACCATATAATAGTTGACTCCTTTAGTTTTCTGTGTCTTGATGTATTACACATGGACAACAACCTGTCCAAGGAAAAGATTAAAAGGGATACAAATTAGCAATTCTCTTTTTTTGTTTTCCCCAAAGCAAGACATTGAATGTGAGGGGCCCAAGCCTTTCAAAGTTAAATTATTTTTATGTTGGGTGAAAGACTATTAGGCTGGGTAGTCTGTTTTGACAATGATAGGACATAAGCTTTGGATCCTGAGAGAAGGTGAGAGTTGGGATTGGTGGCACATGCCTTTAATTGCAGCAATGGGAGGCAGAGACTGGCAGATCTCTTAAGTTTGAAGCCAGCCTGGTCTACATAGTGCATTCCAGAACATCCATAGATACATACTAAGTTCCTATCTAAAAAAAAACCACACACACACACACACACACACACACACACACACACACACACAAAGAAAAGACAAGAAGTCAACAGACACTTTGAAAAGAGTGGAAGTTAGTTTGTAACCTGAAATAATTATCTAAGAAACAGTGTAAATAGAAAATATTTAAAGCAATATATTTGTGCCTAATAAGAAGAAGAGACTTATATACCAAGGATGCTTAGGGATCACTCAACTTTCTACCCATATAAATAACAAAGCATATCACTAGTCCCACATCATCTAATCTATCATGTTCCTCAAAAGAACCACAGGACTAAGAAAGGAACGTGTATATTGTCAACAGGCAAGTTTTCAATGTGTGTGGTGTGTGGAAGGGTTGAGAATCCAGTTCAACTTCTAAACATGTCAATGGAACCATGACACTCATATCTAAAACTTCTGACACTGACACTGTGTGAAGGTTACAGACAGAGCACACGTAGTCAACATATAGAGAGTACTATGACAGTTTTACTGTGTTTTATCTCAGGAGATAAAGACATTGGGAATGAAATGAGAGAAAACAGGTGAGCATGGTTACTATTTCAAGCTTGATTGAGCAGAATTAAATAATGAAACGGCTGCTTGTTTGATGTATGTTGTCAGTTAACAAGTTCATCAGTGTGAGATTCTGTTAGATTATAGAGTTGCTTTAGACAACAGTGATTCTTGCCAGTTTAGCAATAATTTAACTATATTGGTATATACCATGAAGTTCCCTCTCACTATGCTTGCTAAATGAAATTACAGTGTTTAGCTGTTGGTATCTGTTTCTGCTTCTGCTTCCATCAGCTACTGGATGAAGGCTCTAGGATGGCATATAAGGTAGTTATCAATCTCATTATTGGAGAAGGGCATTTAAGGTAGCCTCTCCATTATTGCCTAGATTGTTAGTTGGGGTCATCCTTGTAAATCTCTGGACATTTCCCTAATGCCAGATTTTTCTTTAAACCTATAATGGCTCCTCTTTTGTGTTATCTCTTATCTTGCTCTCCCCTATTCTTCCCCTGACTCAATCTTCCTGCTCCCTCGTGTCCTCCTCTCCCCTCCTCTTCTCCTCTTCTATTTCTCCTAACTCCCTCTCCCTTCCCTCCATGCTCCCAGTTATCTCAGGAGATCTTGACCCTTTCCCCTTCTCTGGGGGACCATATATGTCTCTCTTAGGGCCCTCCTTCTTTCCTAGCTTCTCTGGTGGTGTGGATTGTAGGCTGGTAATCCTTTGCTCTATGTCTAAATTTCAGATATGAGTGAGTACATACCATGTTTGGTCAAGTTTTAAAGTAAGAATTTTCTCATATAAATTAGAATTTAACATTATTTATTCATTTATTTAACAATTTGTTTTTAGTTTGCCAGAAAACATCAAATTTCAAAAATCAAAAGAAAAAAATTTAGAGTGGTTATGATGGTTAACCTTTATTTTCAACTTGATTTAGAATAACTGAGGAAATACACCTCAGTGTGTTTAGCATGGTTCTTGAATTAATTGAAGAGGAAGACTCATCCTGAATTGAGGTGGCACTATCTCATAAACTTGGGTCCAGGACTACGTGTTTGTTTGTTTGCTTGTTTTTAAGTAAGTTAAATATAATTATCCTTTTTTCTCTTCTTTCTGGCTATAGATTCCATGTGAGCAGGGATTTCATGCTTGTGTAGCTGTGACTTCTCCACTATGCTTGACACCATGAAATCAAGAGCCACAATAAACCTTTTTCTCTTCAGTTTCTTGTGTCAAGAACTTTCTCAATTATTAATAAAAATGACTAAAACTGAGAGTCTATATCAAAAAGCAGGGCTGTTGCTGTAATAAGCCTCACTAGGTGGTTCATGGGCCTGTGACTTGGTTTGCAGAAGGAATGTGAAAGAGTTTTGATGTGTAAGTTAGAATATTATAAACTACAGTTAAGTAACATTTTGTCAACAATTTAGAATATCAGAATGCCAACAGATTTACAGATTGTGGAGTCCTAACTCATGAGACTTCCAGCAGGCAGCAAGGACTCTGCTGAGAACTCGTATCGAAGTGTTTCATGCCATATTTTGACAAATAATCTAGGTATGTGCTGTATGTGATCTGTGAAGGTGAGTGATATGGAGTTCCAAAGTAAAGGACTAATGTATTTGGTGGGGGGATTTTTCAAGATAGCATAGTGCTCAACATGTAGCATGGTGATTACTTGGTGTTCTTGTCCAGATTTACAGCAAGTACAGTAGAACAATGAAGAATATGCAGCTTGCGTGGAAAGGAATGTGAGCAAGTTTTATGTTGAATAAAAGGAGGACACCAATTAAGCATCTGTGATTATTAAAGAGATGATAGCCCACTTAAGGTGATACCTCCCACCTCCCACTGGGACAACAGCAAAAGTGTCAGCAGTGTTACATTCCACCCATTAAAGGCAAGTTTATGTAAACACAAATTTATTGAAACAAGAGATCCTGGTGTTGTTGAAGGCAATCCATACACCAAAACAACTACCTAGGCATACATTTTTTTCAGAACAGCTACCAAGGTACCCAAAGATTACTGCAGTTATGGCAGAAGAAATCCAGACAACATATCTAGCTGGTGCTAGAACTTGACATTATATTCTAAGTGATATGATTTTTCAAACATGAAAAAATGCCAGAGTTACAGGGTTATGGATGGTTCTACAAAATGTTCCAGAAAGGCACCGAGACCCACAAACATGTGGCAGATCAGATTATCTTTAAGAAATCACTGGGAAGTCTCTGCATGAATCCACAAATATAAAGCCTAAGTTATAGTGGTGACCCCATAATGTTGGGGATATCAGGACCAAAAGATTTCTGTCAAGTAAAACAGTGGCCACATAGTGGAAGAATCCCAATAATAAGGCTACATGTGCTTCAGACATCAAAACTAGAGGGGCAAGGCTATCTTAATCAACTAAATTATTATTATATCATGACCTCCAGAAGTGTGAAAAGGGATGGTAGGGTTTGATGTTTGCCATGCTGGGCTTTAGTCTTGCTTTTTCTCTTATGTCTTCACATTCCTCTCTTCTCAAGTGGGAATATTTATACTATGCCATTGCAGAATGGAAATATATAGCTTGCTTTTTACTATACATTAAGTCACTGTTAAGAGATTGTCTTGAATCTCAGAAGGAATTTTGGACTTTTGTTCAATGTTGGCACTGCTAAAGAATGTGAAAAGTTCTAAAGATAGATAAAGTAAAATTTTGATTATAAAATAAAAATGAGAGTAATTGTTACAATTAAAAGTTATGCCTTGAGTGTCAAGTGGAATTGGTTGATTCATTGTCAACTTGGCTGTATTTATAATCTCCATCAAACACATCCTTGGATGTGTCTTTGAGGATGTTGATGAAAAGGTTTAAGTACAAGGGAAGACACACCCTGAATGTGGGCAGTATCACCCCATGGTTGAGATCCAGGACAAAATGAAAAGGAGAAAATGAGTTAATTTTACTCTTCCCCTGTTTCCTGCCTCTGGATACAACCATGCCAGCCTCTTCACTCTCCTCTATGACGTCCCCACCATGATGGACTGGACCCTCAACATTTGAGCTAAAATAATTTATTGCTCCTTTACATTACTTTAGCCAGTAACTAATACAGCAAGTATCCTCTTAACCACTACATGTATTGGTGACATATCCTAAAACGACTGGGGAAAATGGTTTTCTTGATATTTTATTTTTAATTTTCTACATGCCTGCATATATGATCAATTTACTTAATCTAATGTGATTTAAGCACACAAGTAAATATATATGTATATATAATGTATATACAAATATGCGTGCATATATGTGTATATGTGCATATATAATATACATGTTATACTCATATATTTATATAGAGATACATATTACCCTTAATGACATTTAAATATGAGTCATTCATTCTCAATAACAATTATCATCACTCTGTACATTACATATTAATGCATGACATGCATGGAATTCATACATTTGTATATCAAAAAGGTTTCTATTCTTCATTCTATGGCATTTTGACATTTTCTTAAATTGAATTTTGACTCTGTACAGATGTGACTATACTGAGAGCATATCTGATCTCTTCTCCAGCTGCTAGTGGACTTGCTAGTATATGAGAGATAAACCTCTGAGACACTGGCAAACTGAAGGCTCAGCAGTGATGCTCTTTGGAGAAAGGGATGAAAACCCTGGAAATTCTTGGCTGAGTCATAAATAACCATAACCCAAATAACAATTTTGAGTAAAATAATATTAAGAAAGGATGACATGTGCCTGATTAGCTTGCTGTGAATGGCCACAAAGTGATCATCACCAACAAAATAGGAAAGACAGCCTTCCAAAGGTTGCTCAATGGAAGAGATACAAAATGTAGCCTGGCTGGCTCTAAAGAAACTTAAAATGGAGAATTGAGAAAATCATATAAGGTGTCAGGGCAATGAAATGATTATATGAAAACACAAACTAGAGGAAGGGGAAACTAAGCAATAAAGTACCTCAAAAGAGTTAGGGTGCCCCCATTGACTATTTATGAAATGTCTGTGAATGGAAGATGTTGGAACAGGGCCAAAAGCTGCTTTATACAGATGAGCAAAACCCAGGATTATTAGAGATGACGAAGAATAAGATCGTATCATTCCCTACTCTTTGGTTAGGAACCAAAGGATAGATAGGCAGCAATTGTAGTGGACCTTCTATGTGTTTTGTGGGATACTTTTAGACTTTCAAATACTATAGAGTGGAATCCAAATATAAATAATATGTGGAAACATGAAAAAAGTCATCCAGTCTATACTCTAAGAGGAATAGTCTGTAAATTGCTGATTAATCCTCTAAATTTTATAATCAGTGTGATTGCTTAACTTATTTATACAGATTTTAATCTTAGATGCGTAGATTCGTAGGATGCTTACGAAAAAGACATTGGTCAAGGTGAGGGTAACAGGAAAACAAGGGCAATTCCTCAGATGACTTGGTAGACTGTGACAGACCTTCTTGATGTAGCCTGGGTATGCCACAGCATGTCTCAAAAAATATAAATATCTCAAGCACCTTGACATTGAATCTCTCTGGATTCATATTTTAGATCTTTTCAGCAGACTTCACAGTGGCAAGTGACAACAATCTATAGAGGTACAAAGTTTCATAGAATCAATATAATTATTCTTTTTTATTTTTATTGATTCTCTGTGGATTTAACATCATGCATTCTGATCCCACTTGTCTACCTGTGCCCTTATATCCACCCTCTTGCCCTTGCAACACCCCCCCAAAAAAACAAATCTAAAAGAAAAACAAAACAAAACCAAGAAACAAAATAAAAACAAAGAAGGATGTCATCCTGGAAATGGTATTGTGGCCCATTGAGACACAAACACAGTTTACTCTTTGGTCTGTACATGTCTATTTGCAAGTGTTAATTGCATGAGACCTTGGTCTGGTCTGAGACCTCTGGCTTCTGCTTCACTAATGATAATATGCCCTCACTGGGGCTCCTTTTGGATATTCAGTTGTTGAGCTGGGTTTTGGAGATCCTGCTCTTCTGGATCTATAGGTTCAACCCTTTTACATGCACCAACAGTTCATAGAATCTGTAGATGTTGGGGTGGGCCAACTCATAGCCCTGGTTCTGGGTAGTAGCTGAATGTTTGAAATGAAATGACAGGTGTCAAAGAAGTTACTAAATTTTTTTGAAATGATGTATAGAAAAACTATTGATCCACATATACATTGAAATATTTTTTAAGGTTGATCTCTCAGGTCCGACTAAGGTTAGGACACTGCAGAGACCAAGTGTCACAATCACACTCCTAGTGACCACAGAACACATCATGTGCAGCATATCTGCCTTGGTGGAGCATCTCCATTTCATAAACCTTTAAGCTTTAAAATATATTAAACTACAATAGCAAAACATCATGGATTTCTTTTCCAGTTTTGCCTTAATCACATACTTAAACTAGATATGAATATAAGCAAAAATGTATATGGAACATTATTACCCTAAAGGAGGAAAATTACAAGTGATAAATTGAGTTTTCGGGGAATTGTTTCTCTTTAAATAACAAAAGATACAAGCCACAGTATTTAAATAACTAAAGAAATCAAATCATTTAGCAATTAAATATCACACTGGAATCTGTTACACAAAATTCAAGGACACATTTTTATGTCATAAATAT
This sequence comes from Mesocricetus auratus, assembly GCF_017639785.1. Taxonomy (NCBI): domain Eukaryota; kingdom Metazoa; phylum Chordata; class Mammalia; order Rodentia; family Cricetidae; genus Mesocricetus; species Mesocricetus auratus. The sequence continues at coordinate 45,232,210 of NW_024429192.1, forward strand.
TAATAAGCCCAGCTGACTTCAAATTCTAACATAATCCAATTGACCAGATGTTTCTCCATTTATTTAAGTTATTTGAATTTTTTGTGTAGGTACCATTCTACCATAAAAAATGCCTTAAAAGATTTTGAGATTGGATCTGCAGTTTGAAAGATAGAAATACATGGAATGAAGTGCAAAGTTCAAAATTTGATTGATTCATGCCAATTGATAATCTCATTCTGGTAGATACAGTCAATGTGGAGAGGATATATGAAACATTAGGTCAGATAAAAAAGCAACAAAGCACCCAAAGACATTCTGTAACCACTCATCTAATGCCATTGTCTCCATTCAGCCATCATAGAAAATCACTAGCTTTACTAAATTTCATTTCCACACACATCCATCCACACACAGCTGGAGAAGAAAAGATTATTGTTATATAGCTAATGCTTGTGAAAGCATAATGTAGCTTTCAAAAGTTTGAGTCAAAACACTGAGTAGACACATTTTCTGTGTCTATTTCCACTTCTATCATTATGTGCAGAACTGGCACCTGCCTGTGCACCTTGGGCATGTCTCTGCTCATTTAACATCTTCCAATCTATTTTGGCATCTTTTCAGAGTAGCATAAATTGAGAATTAAGGCTATGATAGAAGGGAAAATGTAGTTACTACAGATTAAATATTGATTAAGAAGTTGGGTAGGAACTAGGAACAAACTTGGGGCAGAAATCAACTCGTTCTACAAAGACTTAGAACACACTTGGTAAGTATATATTTCATAGCTGCAACTATTGTGTGCTGTGTGTATGATTGTATGTGAGTACATGTGCACATATCACACATATGGAGGTCAGAAGGCAAATTCTCTTCATCACTATGGATGCTGGTGATTGAACTCAGATCATTGGACTTGCACAGTTGAGTTGTCTCACTTGACCAAAATTTCTATTTTCTTTAATAATGCTAGTAATAGTGAAATATTGATTTACTTATTATTAGTTAATTCTCCAGTAATAAATAGGAAAGTTGATGTTAGACCAGAAGATGGTTGCATGGCGAATGAAGACTAACACAGTTGATGCTAAGAGTGTTCTTGCCATCATGTCACACCTGCCTTCCAGTACTCTTCTGTGTGGACGTATATGCATCGTTCTACCTCCCCTTTCACTTAACAAGTTTCCCTTTGTTTCTTTCATCCTTAAAATAGCCAAAACATCTTGGAAACTTTTAGAGCATGTGTTGTAATTTGTAAGTAGCATATTATGCTTCTTATTCTCATTTTCAAAAGAGATAACAGTACATTCTCCAAAAAGTCTTGATTTCATCTTTTATAAAAGAAAGAAAGCAAGTCCAAAATCCTATAATTTCTTTTCCCTTTTGTGGATCACATCAATGCTAAAATAACTTTCTATCCCTCCCTATAACATAAAGCACTGTCTTCTTTGTTGTTACTGGGTTAGAAAAGTCAAAGCATATCATATGTTTGAATATGTGCATTTAAGCAGCTTACAGTATAAAAGGATATACAACAGATGTAAGAAAAATGAAACCATTTATAGCTAATTATGCTTTTAAACTAACATTTATTTTTAAGCCAATTCTGATGCATTTGTCATTATCACCCTGAATATGCAGCAGATAGCAAGAAAGGCAGTGGGCTCTGGGAATATGAGAAGAAGGAAAAATGAAAGAAACAAACATTAGATCAGGTATGGATTTGAGTGGACAGAAAAGAAGAACAGAAATGAGGAAAAATTCTTTCTTTGAGAATGATTAATATCAAGAATCCATACCACTTTGAGGGTCAGATGGACAATTAAAAATTGTATCCATCTTACCTGCTGGCTGACAAGAGTTGAATCAACAAAATAGACTCTGTTCCAATGAGATAAAAATTAAAAGGATCATACAAGGTGGGTGGCAGGATGCTAAAGAATGCACATAAACAGAGCATCAATACTGAAAAAAATGTGAGTGGACATCACTCCTGCCAAGGCTCACTTGTATGACAAAGAGAAATAGAAGCCTCATCCCATTTCAATGTGGGTTCTCTTCTCTGAGTAACATTGGAGACTGAGCCTTCCAGAGAAATCTACTCATAAATATCGCCAAATAAAAAGAAAGAGATATCAAACCAAAAGATGTACAAATTGCAATAAAGAAATAAAAGAAAAACTAAAAACTGAAATAATTTGATACCTACATAAATTGCAACTCCTAAATTACCAAATGTAATATTATTGAAATGGCTGAACTACTGAGAAGCTAAATTACTGAGCAAAAATAAATAGATAAATAAGTACATAAATACATACACAATCTACTTTTCAATAAGGTCTATAACTTTAAACAGGGAACAAGAAGATAAATCAAGTAAGAAATGCAATTCAGGATATACGTAGACCATCAACAAAAAAATCAGCAAAATTAATGGGAAATACAGAAAAATGAAAATTTGAAAACAAAAGTAGAAAGCATAATCAAAAGACTAGATAAAGCAGAAGGAAGAATATTAGAGAAAGATATAATGTTAGAAAATACTATGTTCATACAATAACTAAAAAACAATAAACAGACAAAATCACAATTCTAGACACTCAAGGAAATAAACCAAGAGAAAGACACATAGAACTCTAGGACTAACACAAAAACTGAAGATAGAGAAAACCTATTCAACAAAACTGAACAACAAATTTCACAAATCTAAGAAAATCAATGGAGATCAGAGGAAGACAGGCATTTATTTTTTAAAATATTTTTATTTTTTTGAGAAATTCATATATGTATTTAATATATTATGTTCATATCCACTCCCTGCTTTTCCCCTCTGACTGCCTTGGATGGTATTTTATTGAAATATCTCATGATCAAACAAGACTTCCCATGTGTACACAGACCATGGGCGGGGTCATGCACGAGAGTATGGGCAATCTACCAGTGACAACAACACCCTTGAATAACGGCTATCTAACCCCCAGCCACTATAGCTACCAGTATCTTCTCAGCTTTGGGTGGGCCCTCAGTTTCCTCTCCACATCCATGCTGGATTTTCTTATGTCTGCAGTTCACCACAGCTTCCGTGATTTACAAGACAACATTTCACAGCCTTCCTCACCATTTTCCAGCTTTCATGTTCTTTCAACCTCCTTTTCTGTGGTGTTCCCTGAGTCTTCGAGAGGTGGGAGGGGTTATAGATATCTCTTTTAGGGTTGTGCATCCACAGTTACTAATTATCTGTCATTTAGTAGAACATGAGTATCTATATTAACTTCTGTTCATTGCCAAAACATTCTCTGTTCAAGCTTGAGGGCACCCGGAATCTATGGGTAATAGACACAAATACTTGGAAAGTAGTTTGACAATATAACTATTTAGCAAAATAACAATAACAGGCTTCTCCCCAGGATCTATGACCTCCCCAATCATGGACTTTTATCCAGATTTACAGTATTAGGTATGGATTCCCTGTTGTGAAGAAGGCTTAAAATATAGTAGAAAGTGGTTAATCACTCTATAACCACTGTGCTGCTATGGCATCTGTGGGTACACTGTGTCCTTCAGGTTGGTATTGGTACATGCAAAGCCTAGCTCTGGGTAAGACCATTGATGTCTGTTCTCCCCTAAGTCATACGGACACCTATTATTTTGTGAGCCAATTTAAAATGTTATCAGATAGGATGGTAGGACACATGCAGCAAGAAAGAAAAAAGTGGGGGAGTTATTCAGGGTTGAATACTTAACTGTAGATGGGAAGGCGGGGGAGAAGAGAAGGTTTGAGTGTGTCAAAGAACCTTACGAAAACTCACAAGCTTGGAAGCTATTTACAAAAAATAATTTGCTAATGGAGAACTCTGTGGGGACAGACAATTACATTAGCAGAAGATTTGGATTATTAAATGCAAACTGCAGCATCAGGCATTAGATTCTCCTGAAAATGAACAATAAAAAGCTGAAGGATTAGGGACTGAGATGATGGCTAAGTTGATAAACATCTGTCATGAAAGCATGAGGGCTTGACTTCAACTTAGCAGAACTCACAGAAAGACAGGCACAAAGTGTGTCTGTCCTCCTATCACTCCAGAGATGTGAAGCAAGACAGGGGAGCCCAGAGGCACTGTGCGCCAGCTAGTCTGGTGTCTACAGCAGTGGACAAAAGACCCTATCTCAGACAAGGACCAGCAGCAAAGGCGGTGCTCCAATTTCCTCACCACATCAGTGGCGAGCATGGGTGCACTCACACACATGAACATGTACACACAAACATCACACACATTCATACACATACACCAGAAAAAATTAAATTAAAAAGTAAAAATTTTAAAGAATTAGGAACAGGCCAAGGTATATAAGTCAATGAAAGAGTGATTGGCTAGCATACTGGTTTCCCTCATTTCTCCTTATACACATAAATACATTTATATGAATATATATAATTGCATATATGTTATCAAACTTTCAAGGAGTTAGTAATGAAACAAAGACCCAACTGTTATGCTATCCCTTGTAAAGTCTATTTTTGTTGTTCCATTAACCCCTTTACCTTTTACCTTTGGTTGCCAACGTTGGAACACAAGATTTTTCTCTTCTGTGTCTTCCTCTTCCCACAGATAAGAGACACACACAGGATGGAAAACACAGAGATATTTCCAGTTTATAATCCAGTCTGTAGACTTTCCCATCATATCCTTCATCAATACTGAAGTGTAAGCTTACTACTTTCCAGATACTTTCTTTCTGGAGACAGATTCTATTCTTACTCTTCACTTCTGTCTTGCATTTCTACATTGTTTGCACTAGTTTGACATGCCTTAATATAAACTTATGGCTTCCAGAAGATACTAAGAGTAGAATTTAAAATAGCTTTAGATAACTTACTTATTCTGAGGTTAGATTTGGGAGCTTTCTGAGACTGACCAATTTATGAAAAGCCATGAAGTAAGCTAAAAACTTTGAAGGTATCTGAATCCTCCTGCAGGGCTCCTGCAACATCCTGCTATTTGGTCCATTTTTCCCTTATGGAAAACTTAGTGGTAACATCACACCACATTTTGAAGTTTTACAAAGAATTATTTGATCATTTATTAATGTTCTTAGGTACTATGTTTAATTATCTTATATTTAAATAAAATAGTACATTTTTAAAGTTTGAGAATTCTATCGTATTCAAGATCAAAAATTCAAGTACCATTATTTTTTTCTATAATCATGCCATTTGAAAATATTGACTACATATAATCTCAGAGAAAGTAATATATACACACCAGATGTAAGGGGTAAACTTTACTCTTCCAAACTTGGAAAAATTTTAGTGTAAGATCTTGTTTTCCTTGACTTAACAGAAGTTCATTTTCAATCCTGTCATAACAACTGCACCAAGGACCACCAAAATTTATTGTGTACATTTTATATGCTTCTTGAAACTGTGGCAATCATCACAGAAGAAAGATGGGGTAGGAGAGAGGAGGCAGGATATGTAGAAAAAAAGGCTGCACACATTAGTGGAGGGAATAAACATATAATGTGATATTTAATGTAAAATGGATAGAGTAGCCTTGAGGCACGCTGAGGTGTCTAAAGTGCAATGAATTTGTCATTAGGGCACTTAATCTAATCTAAGGATAGAGGGAGAAGGGAATCCTAGAGGTTTGCCCCCAGAGAAATCTTAAAGGATAAATAGTAGTTGGAGGGGAAAGTAAGAAGTAGCTTTCAGGCCAATAAAAGTCACAACACTAAGAAAATACGCTGTGTGCAGGGAACCAAAAGCAAGTTAAAGTGACCAGAGTATTAAGTTAAATTTGAGGAATGGGGAGAAGCTTTGAAAATCGACTAGCAGGTTCATAGAAGTCCTTTCCCTTGACATAAAAGAAAAGAATTCCCTGGAATCCATTGTCTAGTTACTTTATAATTATTGTGCAGAAAATTTGTCTACATCTTCCCATTCTATCACCAGCTGCACTTTTCTAGGAGGGACAAATAAACATTATGAGTTATTCTTTAATATTGTTTTAAGAGAGTCAATGTTGCAATAGGCACATCAGTGTTGAGGATAATGACACATGCCTGTAATACACAGCACTCCTGAAGCAGAGGATGAGGACTGCCTTTCAGTCCATGCCATTCAGTGCTATACATCAAGGGCCAGGTCAGTCAAGGCTACAGTGTATCATAAAACCAACAAACATAAAAAAGCACAATAAACATTTTTACACTGAAGATTTACTGAGAAAACAATTAAGATATAGGTAAATATAGTTAAGATACCCTAAGATCAGTGGTGATTTCTCATTTGTCTCTATCAAGAAATAATACATTTCAATATGATGGACATAATTTTAATACTTTATTATGCCAGTAATAATGAATAATAGTAAACTCTTTGTGATATACTATACATATATACATACATGCACATGTCTATGTGCATGCACACACACTAAATTCAAGGCTTAGCAAACAATAGAAATCCTAGAATGTTTTCAGATAGATATAAAGCCATAGTCTTCTGCTTTGAGACCCCTTCTAAGACTTATGATTATTTTTGGTCTGGTAAAACATAGGTAAATTAATGCAACTCAAATCATACTGCAAGTTCCTGACCTCAAGCCAGCTACAATTTCTTTTTATGTAAAAAGGACCTCTACTTTGAAATTCCCCATTCCATTCAACATAAGCAACCTCAGCTGTAGGAGGAAGTCTGATGCCGCCATTAAACATGTGACTTACTAGAGGCGCATACAGATGAGGTAATAAAAGGGCGGTTTACCACACCGCTAACCACACCCACTTTAGGCAGGACTAAAGATGTATACGGCTGGACGTAAAGACGTATACGTACGTAGGCGGAACTACGTCACTAGCCAAGCCCACTTTTGGGCATGGCTAGGGGCGTTACGGGGGAAGGCATAAAAGACAGCGCACAGGAAGTCTCGCTCTCTTTTCCTGGAGTTCGGCTTCCAGTCCAGTCGCTAGCTGAGATCTGCTGGGCTTCTCGGGGTTTGGTATCTTGTGAGTAATTTTCTATATAAAATACTTAGCCTTATTTTCAGTAATTGTGTGTCGCGTATCGTTACAGCGTCCGTAAAGCCAACAGTTTGGTGTCGGAGCGGGATTGGAATCGGGACCCAGGGCTTCTCTCGGCCCGACCAGGCACACGTGGACTCTCCTTTCGCTAAGTTCCTCACTACTTCGCTCGGCAAGGCACGATTCCTGCCGCCAGGAACCAGCACCTTCTACCTGCCGGTAAGGTTAGGCGGAATTCCAAGGTTTCTCTCGCGGCCACGTGCTGTTTTACTGGCGGCCAGCTGACTCCGGCCACGTGCTCTTTCGCTGGCAGCCTGTTGATTTCGGCCTGAATTACTCCATTGGTAACAAACGTAACTGCTTTATACAATGTCAACAGCTAACACTATGATGCAGGATGTTAAGAATTTTCTTGTTTTTTGTATGGATGGGATTTTAGAAAGGGTTGAGGACCTACCTGAAAGGTGCTTCCTACCCATGATGGTGATTATTAGCTTCATAATCAATATAATTTTGTTAATGAAATGGCTCAAAAATAGGAATAAACTTATACAGGTCATACAGTCATCGCAGGATAGTTTTGAAATCTTAATACAAAGGATTCAGGAATTGCAAAATTCATTGCAGGAGAGTAAGAAAGGGTTGGTAGAAAATATTCAGGATATTAAAAATGATAATGTAGGTCTGACGAACAGGTTTAAAGAGACGGAACACAAAATTGAATTATTTTCAGGTAAAATGTGTTCCATAGATAGAATTGAAAAATTGGAACATAATGTGGAAATATTTAACGACAAACACGGTTCCATGTTTGATGATTTCACTAGCAAATTACAAAGACTGGAACATAAAATTGAAATGCTAGCAGAAAAGAATTGTTCCATGTCTGAGAGCAATGGTAAACTAACTGATAGAATATCATTTGTAGAAGGCAGTTTACATGCTATTGAGGTACTTGCTAAGGATGAGACTATTAGAAATTTGGAATCACATGTAAACGATGAATGTAAAAAAATGAAAGATTCCATGACATCCTTAGAAAATCATTTGTCCCAAGAACTTCAAGAGCTCAGAGAAACAATGATGAATAGACTGCAGGATTTAGAAGACGCTCAATCTGATACTTCAGAATCAGAAATACAGGCAACAGGTCAGGACAGGAGTTTCCCAAAGCTTCTCAAATGCCGGAATGATTTCCCTAAGGTTGCTATGCGTTCCCCTATGGTTTTTCCGGTATCTGTAACAGAAAAACCAGCAACGAAAAAACAATCAAATGGTCCCATTGCTTATCACTGGGAGCCTATACAGATGAAGGATCTAAAAAATATTAAGGAGGCCATTGTCATGTATGGTCTTCATTCTCCCTTTGTCAGAGAGCTCCTAACCTCATGGGCTACTGTAAATAAAGTAACCCCAAAAGACTGGGCCCAATTAGCCTCTGCAGTACTCGAAAATTCTTGCCAAATTCAATGGAGAGCTTTATGGAGGCAAGAAGCAAAAGCAATTGAGATTCAGGAATTGCAGAAGGGTCATGAAGTACCCCAAGACAAGATTCTTGGGGAGGGTCCTTACGCTGACACGCAGGTTCAATCTGCATATGACGAGCACATGTTGTCTTTGTGCCGTACAGCTGCGTTAAATGCCTTGGATAAGGTTTGTGAAACAGGAGAGATAATGCAACCCTACACCAAGGTATTACAGGGCCCAAGGGAAAGGTTCACTGAATTTTTAGAGAGATTATCCAGAGCAGTAGAGGTACAGGTAGCGAACCCAGAATCCAGGCGTCTCCTTATAGAATCTTTGGCGTATGAGAACGCGAATCCTCAATGCAGGCAGGTAATTTGGCCATTAAAAATAAGATCAGCGCCATTGGAGGAATGGGTTCTGCATACAGCGAACCTGGAATGTAAAAGTCAGGATACAGGAGCTTGGGTAGGTGAAGCTATTTCTACAGGTTTGAGGAGGCACCAGGATGCCAAATACCCTACCTGTGATGATATAGAGGCATGGGTAGGGAAGGCAATCTCAAAGAATTTAAATAGGCGTAAAGATGCAAAATGCTTTAACTGTGGTAGAATAGGACATCTTAGTAGGAACTGTAGACAACGCATTCCTAGAAATAATGCTTTTACCAGGAATGTATCAAACAGAAGGCCTAAGCCTCCTGGTCTATGCAGGAGGTGTGGGAAGGGGCGCCATTGGACTGATGAATGCTTTTCCACAATAGACAGACAAGGTAGATATTTACAGCAGGGAAACGGGCTTCCGGGGCTCCATGGAGCCCCGAAGAAGAAGATTATCCGGTCATTCCCAGTGACAGTGGAGGACAGCCTCTCCCAGGACAATTAGAAGATCCACTGCCCATTGTAAATAATACGGCACTGGATAATACATTAGCTCCAGAGGATGAATCAATTACATCAGGAGGAGATACAAAACATATATTTTGGCAAACTTCTATACAATATCATAGACCCAAACTTCCGGTTAAGGTAAATAATAGGGTGATTTACGGATTACTGGACACCGGAAGTGACGTCACTATCCTTAATCAGCAGTCCTGGCCACAAAACTGGGCTTTAAAAGAGGTTAATGTTCAATTCTTAGGGATCGGAACCCTATCTGAAGTTAAACAGAGCGTTAGATGGATTGACTTTATTGGGCCAGAAGGACAGAGAGGAAGGTTAAAGCCATACGTTGCAGATATTGCTATAAACCTCTGGGGTCGTGATCTACTCCAGCAATGGAATACGCAGATTAAAATTCCTCCTGTATCAGCTAGGAATTATAGACAAGCTCTTAGTGGTAGTAAGAATATAGTAAGACAGTACAGAAAACAGATGCCAAATGTACAGGCTGTGCAGAAGCAAGATGCTAGTGCCAAACCTACAGAGCAACCAAAAGCTCTACCATTAAAATGGCTGACAGATGAACCCGTCTGGGTGGGTCAATGGCCTATGACATCTGAGAAGTTAGAGGCTTTGGAGAAGTTAGTTCAGGAACAGCTAGATGCTGGACATATTGAGGAATCAACTAGTGCATGGAATTCGCCTGTTTTTGTTGTCAAGAAGAAGTCTGGTAAGTGGAGAATGGTTACTGATCTTAGAGCCATCAACAAGGTAATTCAGCCTATGGGGTCTCTACAACCTGGGATGCCGTTACCTTCTCTAATTCCTAAGGATTGGCCAATTATAGTTATAGACTTAAAAGATTGTTTCTTCACCATACCGTTACAAGAAAACGACAGAGAAAAGTTTGCCTTCACAGTACCTACCTATAATAATTCCCGTCCGGTACAGAGATTCCAGTGGAAGGTACTACCTCAAGGTATGTTAAACAGTCCAACTTTGTGTCAATATTTTGTGAATAAACCTCTAGAAATAATTCGTAAAAAATTTCCACATTCATTAATATATCATTATATGGATGACATATTATTGTCTGATTCAAATAAGGATAATTTGGAAAAGATGTTTGAGGCAGTAAAGGAAATTTTGCCTCGCTGGGGATTACAAATTGCCCCAGAAAAAATACAAAGAGGAGATTCTATTAACTATTTAGGTTATAAAATAGATGCTCAGAAAATTAGACCACAGAAAGTACAGATCAGAAGAGATCGTTACCGGACTCTTAATGATCTTCAAAAACTATTAGGAGAAATCTCTCAATTACAGACGATTATTGGTGTAGAAGGGCATGATTTAAAACACCTGAAAATGGCTTTAAAAGGAGATAAAGACCTAAACAGCCCACGAGTACTATCAGCTGAGGCTGAAAAAGAATTAGAATGGGTAGAAAAGAGAATATTAGAAGCACATGTGGACCGTGTGGATCCAAATCTGGACTGTATTCTGGTTATTTTACCATCTAGAGAATACCCCTCAGGAATATTAATGCAGAGGGATGACATCATTCTAGAATGGGTATTTCTGCCACATAAACAGAATAAAAAATTGAAAACCTATATAGAAAAGGTCTCAGATTTGATATTAAAAGGTAAATTAAGGCTTCGTCAACTGACTGGGAAAGACCCAGCTGAAATTATTGTACCTTTAACGAATGAGGAAATTTCCTCCTTATGGAAGGATAATGAGTATTGGCAAATAGCTTGCAGTGACTTTTTGGGAAGTATTAGTAATAACTATCCCAAAACAGAGAGAATCAAATTCATAAAGAAAACAATTTGGATTCTTCCATGTATCGTGAGGCAAACACCTATTTCTGGAGTTCTTACCTTCTACACGGATGCAAACAAATCAGGTAAGGCAGGGTATAAATCAGGAAATATAAGTAAAGTAGTTCAAAGCCCTTACAACTCCGTACAAAAGGCAGAGTTATATGCCATTCTCATGGTACTTAAAGACTTTACAGAGCCTCTCAATATAGTCACGGATTCTCAGTATGCAGAAAGAGTTGTCCTGCACATTGAGACTGCAGAATTTGTTCCTGATAATACAGAATTAACCTCATTGTTTTTACAATTGCAGGAAATCATCAGAAACAGGACTCATCCTATATATATAACACACATCAGATCCCATACAGGTCTGCCAGGTCCTCTGGCACAAGGCAATGATGAAATTGATCGTTTATTAGTAGGTAATGTGTTGGAAGCTTCAGAATTTCATAAGAAACACCATGTTAACAGCAAAGGTTTAAAGAAGGATTTTTCTATCACCTGGCAACAAGCCAAAGAAATAGTAAGAAATTGTCCCAGTTGCTCATTGTACACTCAAACTCCATTACCAGCAGGTTGTAATCCTAAAGGTGTTCACAGAAATGAACTTTTGCAAATGGATGTATTTCACTTCCCAGAATTTGGCAGTTTGAAATATGTACACCATACTATAGACACGTACTCAGGCTTCCAATGGGCTACTGCCCTCAGCTCTGAAAAAGCTGACTCTGTTATTACACACCTCTTAGAGGTAATGGCTGTTATGGGTATACCTAAAACAATAAAAACTGACAATGGTCCAGCATATGTCTCCAGTAAATTGGAACAATTCTTCAAATATTATAATATAAAACATGTAACTGGTATACCTTACAATCCCACAGGACAAGCAATAATTGAAAGGTCTAACCGAACCTTAAAAGAGATGCTTCATAAACAGCCAGGGAAAACAAAGACACCTAGACACAGGTTACACAATGCTTTACTAACGTTGAATTTTCTTAATGCTGATGAAAAAGGACAAACTGCAGCAGAAAGACACTGGACTACAGAGAAGACTTCTGAACTGAACCAACCGGTGTATTTTAAGGATGTTATGACCTCAGTCTGGAAACCAGGATATGTGTTACGTTGGGGAAGGGGTTATGCTTTTGTTTCCACAGGAGAAGAAAAGGTTTGGGTTCCATCAAAATTAATTAAAATTCGATCAGAACAGAAAACATCTCAGGAGGAGGAAGATAACAGCCCATCTACAAATTCATAGTCCACAATGGGTAAAGTGACCTCCTAAAAGGAAAGAGAAGTGTTTTGTTTTTGTATTCACAGGTAAACTCAGCAAAGAATACTGGACATATGGATTCCTGTAGAAGAATGAATAGCTACCCTGAGGACCATCAAACACACACTGTGTGGTATCAAAGTCTAAATCTCTCTATATTGCTTTTTCATAGTATCCTTTTATCTTTATTTCTTCACATACCTCAGTTCCCATTCATTTAACTGAAGCTGGCTTTGGAGTTGGATTGGCTCTCCTACTCTAAACCCAAGCATATTATTTAAATACAATTCAGAATTTCTGTATTATATCAAAGAGCCATTGATATAAGACAGAAGAAATAAAATGAGGGACTGTTATCTATGGATTTCTTTTTCTGAAAAGTCTAATTTCCTCCAGGTTTTCCATCTTCCCTATTGTCACCTCTTTTGTATGCATACATATGAAAGTTAAAATATTTCTTCGTTAACATTAATGTTTGAGTTTTCCAGAGAACAAGGGATTTCCTGACAGCAATCTTCAACTGCTTCCGAAAGAGAATGAGGATCCACTTCCTTGACTTCACCTGATTCGACTGGAGGCATCTGAATTGCCCCACATCATTGACTCCACCTGACAAGCACTATCCTGAAACTGGCTTGAAACTACATCACTCGACACAACTCCAGACCAAGGAACAGAAATAGCACATCTTCTACAATCTGACCAGAGCTTCAAGATAAGAGCTTCAATCAACACTAGAACCTCAGTCAGGAACTTCAATCAAGCAGCTCCTGCCATACTGAGACTGTCTGATCTACTCAGATTTTGTTATACTAACATTTTCTTTTCACAGGTCCCCATGAGATTATCATCGTCCCATCTCAGCAGGAAGTAGTTTTGAGAATTCCACGCCCCTCTCCCTACTATTGATATTATAAGTTTACACCTGTTAGTGTTAGTTTTCCATTATTTTAGAGTTGGGATTGGAAGGAGGTGTTCATATTTGGGTGTTTCTTTAAGATAAGTTTAGGTTTAGATAGAATAGATGTTTGATACATTTTGTTCATGGACACAAGTTAGTTGTCCTTTTTTAGACTAAAAGGGGAATTGTAGGAGGAAGTCTGATGCCGCCATTAAACATGTGACTTACTAGAGGCGCATACAGATGAGGTAATAAAAGGGCGGTTTACCACACCGCTAACCACACCCACTTTAGGCAGGACTAAAGATGTATACGGCTGGACGTAAAGACGTATACGTACGTAGGCGGAACTACGTCACTAGCCAAGCCCACTTTTGGGCATGGCTAGGGGCGTTACGGGGGGAAGGCATAAAAGACAGCGCACAGGAAGTCTCGCTCTCTTTTCCTGGAGTTCGGCTTCCGGTCCAGTCGCTAGCTGAGATCTGCTGGGCTTCTCGGGGTTTGGTATCTTGTGAGTAATTTTCTATATAAAATACTTAGCCTTATTTTCAGTAATTGTGTGTCGCGTATCGTTACAGCGTCCGTAAAGCCAACACTCAGCTACAGAATGTCTCCACTTTTTTTGGCTCTCCAGAGAAATATGCACTTGTTCTTGGAATGCTGAGATAACTAAACAAATTTTCCTTCCCCAAGTCACCTTTTTCTAGACTCTGATTTATTTGAATAGGCATCCATCAACTTTTGAATCTCCCTCTGTTCAATTCTGTGTTTATAAAACTGTGATGCTCCAACAAAAGAAGAAAATGTAGCACTTATTCTCTCCGGGTCTATGATCAGTTTTGGAGACAAGACTAACATTCATGCAACAACTGGAAAACAACTTGAGACAGTATATAATTAAGTGCTAAAAGTGATACTGACTGTGAGTGCACAATTCTTCACTAATTACCAATTGCTTTAAGGAATTAATACTTAACTTTGGGGATTTCAATCACAATTTCCCTATATGCATTAATTCTTGTAACCAGCCATCCAATTGATTTCGAAGAGCTACAAACATACCCTGGTTTAACAAATTATTAGCATTGTTCCAAGAAGTGTTTTTTTCCATTAAGCAATTAATTTGAATCCTGATAGCTCTGACCTCCAGGGCCTTTTGGTAGGTACTTGCATCTCAGACGCAATTTAATTTTTCAAATGGGGTTTTTATCTGGTGGAGGATTCATAGCCCTAGCGGGGAGAAAAAACTTTCCAATAGGCATGGGGGATCAAGAAGCACCTTGCATCTGGAGGAATGTGAGCCATCTCATTCCCCTCTGGTAGAAAGGAAATTTCAGTGCTTGACTGATATCCTTTTCTCTGTCTCCTTTTATTCTCCCTCTACTTTTTTGTCTACCACTCTTCATGTTTGCCCTGCTCTGCTTATCCTTTTCCTCTTCCCCCACTTCTTCAGTCTAGCTGGTAATATCTGCAGGGCTCCACTTCTGGCTGCAACCCTCATTAAAAACACACTCTTGATCCTGATACCTTTGTTGATTTTGTTGGATACCAGAGATGGAACCCAGGGCCTGATGCATGGTAAGCCTGTGCTTGCCTATGTCCATTCTTTTTTTAATTAGAAACAAGTTTGTTTTACATGTGAATCCCAGTTCCCTCTCATTCCCCTCCTCCCCTGCCCTCCCCTGGTCCCCTACCCCATCCCTTTTCTGCTCTACAGAGAGGGTGAGACCTTCTATGGGGGATCTTCAAAGTCTGTCATATCCTTTGGAGCAGGGACTGGACACTCCCCTGTGTGTCTAGGCTGAGAGAGTATCCCTCTATGTGGGATGGGCTCTCAAAGTCCTAGAGTGTACTAGAGATAAATACTGATCCACTGCCAGAGGCCCCATAGATTGACCAGATCTCCAACTGACACCCATGTTCAGGGGGTCTGGAACAGTCCTATGCTGGTTTCCCAGCTCTCAGTCTGGTCCATGAGCTCCCCCTTGTTCAGGTCAGCTGTTTAAGTGAGTCTTGATCCCTTTGCTCATCACTCCTCCCTCTCTCCAGGAGTTCAGCTCAGTGTTTAGCTGTTGGTATCTGCTTCAATCTCATTATCAGAAAAGGGCATTTAAAGTAGCCTCTCCACTATTGCTTAGATTGGTAGCTGGGGTCATCCTTGTAGATCTCTGGACATTTCCCTAGTGCCAGATTTCTCTTCAAACCTATAATGGCTCCCTCAATTATTGTATCTTTTTTCTTGGTCTCCTCTATTCTTCCCCTGACTCAATCTTCCTGCTCCCTCATATCCTCCTCTTCCCTCCTCTTCTCCCCTTCTCTTTCTACTAACTCCCTCTTAAATTTGCCTGGTTTCCCTGTCAGTACTGCAATGACTTTGATTTTTCTCCTCTTCCTGACCCTCCTTCTGCTTCCTGCTTCCCCTCCTCCTCTTCCTCCTTCTTCAACTCCATTCTCCTGGAGGCTGCCAAGATTTATGGCTTCACTGCCCTGTTGTTTTTCTCTTGATATCTACTTAAATATTCTTCAAAGTGCCTCCTATGTCTATTTCTCAATTCTTTAATTAGTAGTACTAAGAATTCAAAATAAGGAGCCCCGATTTTACCAGGAACATAAAGCTCTATGATCTTTTAATCCTGAGAAAGATATACTGACAATATTCTGACTAGATCACTGAGAATACCAAATGCTGACCAAAATGGGGGCATGGAGATTGCTGCTCTCAAAGTTATTTTTCCAGGAGACTCTGTGCTCTGGGATTGCAGTCTGCCTAACTCAAGAGTTTTGATTTGCTTTTCTATGAAGGTGGAAGCAACAAAGTGAAGGTTATCTGTGTTGAACTTAAAAGTAACAGAAAGAGGTCAACTTTCATAAACGGCAGATATTGTTTATAACTTTAAAAACCTGTAGTCATCACATTTTTAGTACCTACTTATTTACAAGGAAATATAATTCTGCTCTATTAAGTACAAAACTTTGAAAATTCAAAAGCTGTTGCATCGTTTTGTACTAGATCCCAATCATGTTTGTAAACCAGGAATGCTTTACAACCCTCTTTACAACTAAGACAAGAGTACAATTCCCTCATTCTTTTCCTTTCACAAAAGAGCAAGGCGGTTTATTTATCACATACCCTGGCCTTCAGTTTCCGCACTGCCTTCTGAAGTTTACCTTCAGGAAAGTTAATCATTGGCAAACCTCTGGTTTTCAAAAGGGAGGCCAAAGGTTGCTTTGTTCCAAAACCCTGGCTGATAAAACAAGCATCAGAAAATGGCAATTTTATTTTAACAATTTTTATGTCTATTACTACTTCTTCTTCTTCTACTACTACTACTACTGAGTGTGTGTGTGTGTGTGTGTGTGTGTGTGTGTGTGTGTGTGTATTGGAAGCATGCCACAACACACATATGGAAGAAAGAGGACAACTCTGTGGAGTTGATTCCCTCCTCCCATGTTTATGTGGATTCCAGTGATTGAGCACAGACTGTCCTGTATATATTGTTGGTCTGCAAACACCTTTACCTGCTTAGCTATCTCATATGGCTCAAATTTCTGTGTTCTCTAGAGTAGCACTGGTAACTGTGAGACACCAGGCAAAATGTAACAGAAATTGCTACAGCACAGGGGAAAGTGAGAATGAACAGATGAGAGTATATCTCTTTTTTTTTTTTTTTGGCTTTATGAGACAGGGTTTCTCTGTATTGTTTTGGAGGCTGTCCTGGAACTCACTATGTAGACCAGGATGGCCTCGAACTCACAGAGATCTGCCTGCCTCTGCCTCCCGAGTGCTGGGATTAAAGGTATGTGCCGCCACTGCCCGACTGAGAGTAAATTCTTAACACATATGAAGAAATATACTTCAGAACTGATGGTTTGCTCTTTCTAATGATGAGCTTGAGTGTACTTTTAAATACTGTCAAGTGAAGGGATAAAGTAACAAATGGATTGCTGTCTTACTAAGCCTAGAGTTTTCAACGCTGCCCAGGTAGTGTCTAGAGGGGAAAAATCCTAAAGGATTTATATGCTTTAGAACTATGACCTCATAGTTTTCCTTTTATGCCCAGATCCAGTCTGTAGCTAGAGTAGAACGAGGCAGAGTCCACACATGCACTTAAGCGGAGAGATAAAAGGGGTAGATAAGAAAAGAAGGCCATGGTAACTTCTGAGAAAAACTGCTCAGCTGTCAGAATGTCTCTCAGTTTATGGAACCATTTGGAGAATTATAGTCACATGCATGTGACCTTGACAATGTGTGCCTTTACTTCCTTCCTTCCTTCCTTTCTTTTGTTTTGTTTAGTGTTTGTTTTTCAAGACAGGTTTTCCCCGTGTAGACTTGGTTGTCCTGGAACTCACTTTGTAGACCAGGCTAGCCTCAAATTCATAGAACTCCACCTGCCTCTGCCTCGTAAGTGCTGGGATTAAAGGTGTGTGCCACTGCCACCTGATGATAATGTGTTCTTTTCTAAAGACAGCTAGATAATGAATTGAGTTTCCATAGGAAGTAAAGTAAGGAGAAATCATGAACACTTCTATTCCCAAAAGACTCTTGGCTTTGAACATATGAATGTCCTAAATTCTAAGGGAAGTTTAATTTATAAAACCAACTTGTTGAGACTAATTAGAAGAAGAAAGAATACTTTGTATCCAAAGAAATGAAATAACAAAGTTGACAGTGGGCAAGTAGACTTGACTATAAATTATTGATCCCATATGCACTGCATTAACATATTTTCATTGATGATGATCACACATATTAAAATATCACTAGAGTATTAAAAGACTGTTCTTCTGTCAAAAGAACCATAGAGTGTTGACTGGGTTTGCAATACAGTCAACTGCCTGAACAACATGGAAATTGTATCACACACCAGACTTTGATAAAGAGGAAATATATCTTTCTAATGGACAACTTTATGTTTTCTACTTTTGCAAGAATGATTACATTTGAGTTTTACATTATAGGTGCAATGAATCCAGAACTTATTGTCTGAATATAGATCAAAGCAAATCAGAAAGTAATTAATTCTTAGGGTAAGGAGCTACTTATTTGAACATAAAGTAACAGGGAACCCTTGGCTATAACAGGGAGACCAGTCTGGTCTACAGAGCAAGTTCCAGGACAGCCTCCAAAACAATACAGAGAAACCGTGTCTCAAAAAACCAAAAATCAAAAGAAGAGGGAAAGCTATAGAGAAGTAGTTTGTCAATAAGGTGGAAGCCAACTACATTTATTCTTTTCACTTGCAAATTAGCTACCTTTCTTCCCTAGTGCTAAACTTTCTAATCTGAAAATCCATTTCATCTCATTGCCTATATTTCCCTGGAGGGTGCATATTCATTTTCCGGGTATTAGATACCCTATTTACCACAGCCTGGATCCTGGAGACATTTGTCTTGTTGGGTTCTTTCCCCACCCTTTTCAACACATAATTTCAGAGTGAAAATTACTGCTGAAGAGAGTGAGTGGCAGACTCCTGTTGAGTAGCCAGGATCACTATACATTTAAACTTTCTGTTACTATTATTCAACATGTGAAATGCCCACTCTATTATCATTGCATATGACTTCTCAGGGGATATCAGAGCACTGAGCTTCAGGAAGACAGGGACTAATATTAGGTTAATAATAGTTAACAACAGACTGAAGGCCAAAGGAAAACATATGTAGAAAGTCAACCAGAGGTATATTTTATTTTAATGAAAAAAGAATAATGAAAAGCCCTCTGCAGGGAAAGCAAATTTGACAAGGTTATTTAAATATATATATATATGTATATATGCTTTAATATTTTAGAAGTAATTTTTGTTAATAAAGGAATTTAATCTAATTTGTGAATTTGGCCTTAAGTTACAGGGTAGCTACAAGATGATCTTGGAAAATGAAACACCTTTGCCAGTTATCAGTTTAGAATAGGTTTTAGAGTGCTGCCATTGGAGGGGGTAATAAAGAGGATCTAGTTGATCTCTGTTAGACCAGACACTGCAGGACAAATGTGAAAGGCACTAAGGCTATGAAGCTCTCAAGTATGGACAGTTTTGCTAGGGATAGCCATTATATGATGAGGACTTATGCAGGCTACATCAGTTACTATGACTACCAGTTTACAAAGGAAAGGAAACCGAGGGGAATATTTTAATTAACTGAAGGTCATATGGACAGCAAAGATGTAACTTGGATGCAGCCTAGACTGTGATGCAGGACTGGAAAGCAGAGTTCTCTTGCTAACCACCAAGGTCTACAGCCCAGATGCCAGGCCCTAGCAGACATGAGCAGTCTGTTTCTGGTTGCTGATACTTGGATTCAGACCTCCTTGACATAGATCTTGACTTTACCCTGGTCTCCGATTTAGCTCCAACCTCTCCAGTTCATACACATCCTATTTATCTTGACTCCTACTTGGGATGATCACCATTTTCTCATTAGGCCTAACACCTCAGAGTCTGGTTGATGACAAAAGACAGGCCTAGAATCAAGTCAAGCACAGGTCAAACAAAAAACAACCTGTCCAATTACATTTCAAGCAGAGTGCTGGTGATGACACAGGTGAATGATGGTGAGTCTATTTGAAACAAGTGAGAGCATATTGAAAATGCAGGCTCTGAGACAAATTTGGCAGTCTAATGACTCAAGGTATCCATTGATATCAATTGTGACACTAAAGATCATGTTAAGGGATGGATCATAACGTTAGTTGAAGCAATTACCTTGAGGGCAACACTCAGACTATGTTAGAGCCAGTCTGGAAGGGGACACTGTCCATAGTCTTCTACAATAAAAAATTGGGACAGGTGAAACAGGGCATTTACATTTGAGGGAGGATTTGAGTTACAAACCAACACAATACCTGCTGTTCTAGCCTCATGTTTCTGAGGCAGGGACCAATGCAGATGGTTGAAGCTGCTGAGGCAAGATTTCGCCTTTCCCAGTCCTGTGTACCATCTTAATGGCAACAATGAGGACTTAGGTTTTAGTGCTCTAAGTTCCAATGCTACCATTTACTATTATAATTAATCCCTTCTAGCTTGATATCATTCTTATGATAAATCTTAGGAAATGACAGTCAGCGTGAGCACAGGGTAACCCCACATATGTATTGCTACTCTCTAGGACTAATTTCTACGTCAATTTAGATCATTCAAATTCTCAATCAATATAGAAAACCTGAAAACCATCATTAATATAACACATACAATAACAAATTTGAGGACTCTCAAAGAAAATGTGAGAATTCATGCCCTAATTAAGCTAATGATTAATTCTGTGGCGATTTGTTTCAGGGTTTAATTACAGAAAACCATATGCCTATAGACTGAAGTTTGAACTGCCAAATGAACAACTCTCTGTCCTTAACTGACTAATTCATTCCCTACTTTAAGGAAGACACATTGTATATATGGGATCCAGTGGGCATAATTTGCTCAGGATTTTGGCAAAGCTTGTTGAAACATTTTTATAAGGAAACATTAGTAGGAAGAATAATGTAAGAATAAAGGAAAGAGTGTTGCCATGAGTTGTTGCAATAAACTCCATAGGAGGCATGCTGTCAGACACTAGGGCTGAAGAAGGTGATTAGACACCTTGTGTCAGGCATTACTCTGGTTTTGTATGATATCCCTTCTTTATCTGCAGTTTTATTTACTATAGTTTTACATAACTTCGGACAACCAGAGCCTGAAAGGAGCACATGGAAAACTCCAGAAATATGTAATTTATATACTTCAAATTTTATGCTATGTGTCATATAATACATTTTTTTTGTTCCTTTCTATTCCCACTGGGGCATGAATTATCCCTTTTCTAAAACACCAGCTTCTTCCCATATACCACCAATTAGCCTTCTTTTCTTTTCCTAAGGCAGGGTTTCTGTCTGTAACTGGTCTTGAACTAGGTGTATTACTGAGGATGACCTTAAAACTCCTAAGCCATGTGTTGCCACCTCTCAGATACTGGCATTATATTCATATACCACTATATTTGATTTTATATGGCACTAAGGACTGAATGAGGATTTCAGGGCAAACACTCTACCAAATGTTCTATATTCAAAGACTCATTTTTGCCAGTTAGAAGTCATTTTGGGTTATTAGATCAACTCTCATGGTACAAATATTTGTGATAAACCCTTACTTTAGATAACTATGATCTTTGATCCAAGTTTTATAATAGTAGTGTTGTGAAGTTGTTTCCTCTGAAATTGAAACATCCCATTCCATAGGGAAGTTCCTGCCTTAAGGCAGAAAGTAAAAAACTCAAAATAGCTTCAGGAAGTGCCTGAAACTGAGAAAATCACTAGGACCCTCCATTTCCAAGTAAACTAGCAAAGATGCAGAGAGTCACTCTCGGATAAGCCTAGCTACAAACAATACTCTCAGATAAATCCAGTCACCTGGAAAGGGGCTGTCTGGAAGAGACCATGACCAATTGAGCAACCTGGAGAGAACACTCCTTACTTATTGAGATGCCTGCAAATTATGCAGTGTGCTCCAGGTTTCCACCTTATATGAGCTGTTACCCATCCTGTAATTTCTTTTGGTGCTGTACCTGTCTTTGAGTCATTACTGATCCTGTGTTAGCCTTTCCTCAATAAAACCCATGGATTCACCAAGTGACAATTTTGTTGTGTCTGTACTTTGGCCTGTTTTGTGCTCCCAATCTAGGGTGAGCAGACATGCATATACATATACATATACATATACATATCAGCAAATACTTATTATTTTTTGAGACAAAGTCTCATGTGTAGTCTTGGCTGGCCTGACGATACTCACAATGTAGACCAGGCTGGCTTTAAGTTCACAGAGGTCCACCTCCCTTTGCTCTTGAGTGCTGGGATTAAAAGCATGCATACCTTATTTATATATGCTTATTGTAATCATTTGATTTTGTCATTATTAAGTATTAGTGATCTACTAAACTTTATTATGGATACAATTTTATTGGAAAAATGAGCAGATGAAAGGTTCAATACTGTCAACAGTTTCCAGCATCCTCTGAGATCATGGATTGTCTCGCCTTCATGGGGGGGGGGGACTATGTAACAGTATATTACATTAGGAATGAAAATAAAAGTATTATGAACCAGTAGGATCAGTCAGACTGTCATATCTTCCAATGATGCCGAGTTAGGTCATAACAATCAAAGTAAGGTCTTTTGGGAAGTGAACTGGTTAACAGAAGACATAATGTCTATATGAGCAGATAACAGCCAAGATAAGGATACATTTATAACATAAAAGAGTAGTTTAAATATAAAACTTTAAAGGTTATGAATTTCTATAAAATTATAATAAAGACAACGCTCACTTAACTGAAAATGATTCACACCAATACAATATTTCTATGTCAAGAAACATTCTATATAAAGATGCATTTAGGAAGAAGAAAAATAATACCACATTGGTATAAAGAAAATGTTATTAGAGAGAGAGACATTACCTGATTGATTCTGGGATACTGGGCACTTTTCTGACACTCCTTTGCCCTTATCCTTACCAACCTAGACACAGATGAGCTCAAATTTGGCTACATGAATTTCCAGAGAAAGCAGCCGTTATGCTCATAAATGCCTCCAAGATTCCAGAGATTCCTAGAGTGTTAGGAAGTGTGAGCCTTGTACTCTTGCTTTCCTGTTTTCTAACCTGGCTTCCCTGTGATATGATGGGTGGAACAGGACACATTTCTACTAGGACCACTACACAAGAAAGCTACATCCTCTATATCCTTATCAGTCTTGCCCCTGTGCCGAAACTGCTTGACCATGATGTCCTGCAAATCCTAGAGCCTTTGACCTATTTTATTTGCATAAACTGGCTATAGCTTTCTTTTGATGACACATACCCCTCCCCCCCCACACCATTCAGTAACTAGTTCCTTGAACCTCAGCAGTCTTATGATTGTTCCAAGCAATATATTAAGACAAAAATGTGATGTGGATTCAGCGCTCTTCTGGCTCTTCCCCATACAGTTATCTTACTCAGATCCCAGCCACAATCTTGTCAGAAAGCACCAGCCATATGGAGAAAGCATGGAGGTTTTCCAAACACCAGCACCGCCTATTATTTTCATCTACATTCCACATTGATTGCTAACTACACAAAGAAAGATTTTAAATTCCAGATCTCAGCATTGCAGCTGCCCAGCTGACATCTAGTCAAACAGCAGAGAAGAGCTCCTGGCAAATTCTGCCACATTGCAGAAAAAAGTGAGCAAAGGAAATGTTGATTTTT
Organism: Mesocricetus auratus; assembly: GCF_017639785.1. NCBI lineage: Eukaryota > Metazoa > Chordata > Mammalia > Rodentia > Cricetidae > Mesocricetus > Mesocricetus auratus. Next base: position 45,255,795 of record NW_024429192.1, read on the forward strand.
GCCATAGGCCAGTGTTTGCAAGTGGTTGTACTTGTAGCAGCAGCGATGCTCTTTCATCTGCCACACATATTTCCTTACAGATATGAGGCAAATCCTAACATCCCTTATTCTATATTGTCCTAGGAACATCAAGTCCAAGTCTAAACGGCCCAAATACTGTATATCCATTCCTGATAATAGGCTCTTACCTTTTGCTGTAGATATTTCCAAATATGGAACAAGTGAAGACTCTTCAGGCACCAGAATATCATCTTTATCACACATCTCTTAAACTTCTTGCTATCAGTTTTCTCTGTTGCATGAATTTTAGCCCATGTGAATAGATGCCTGTGGCTGGGGGTACAGATGAGGATCTGACCCATCATTATAGAGAGAATACCAACAGAAGATTGATTCAAAAAAATGCTGCCCCAGGCCAGATCTACATCTACTATATTTTATAAACCACCTCTGAAAGAGGAGCTTCTAGGGGACTGTGGTTTCATTCTTTGTCGTTTGATAAAGGGCAGGTGGCCAAGCAATACAAATAATAAAAACGCTTTAAGGGAGAAATTTTCCTGTCAGAAAATACTTTATGAAGGCTGTGTGGCTACAATAAAAGAAAATTTGGGAATTTCAATACCCTGTACAAAAAGCCCATTTACTGTGGACAAAATGAGAGGGTTACAGAAAAAAATATTTGTGCTTTATAAAACTATAAAAAGCATGAGCTAGAGGAAGAAACAGCAGACAACTGGAAAATAACTGAATGCTTCCACAGGACAGATTTGAAAGGGAACACAACTCTTTCTAAGAAATCAATGGGATCTAAAGACTGCATGCCACCCATGCTTATCCTTTGACATCCTTTGATATAGGCCGTGAACTGTAGGGGTCACTCTGATACACATAAGTATTGCATTGCCTGATAGTTAAATAAGATACTCAGAATTTACAGCAAGTGTGGTAACTTTCTTTTTCTCTTTGCTAGCCTAACTCCACTATAGCAATAAAAGTTGCTGTAGATGAATATTATAAATAAAAGTTAAGAAAGCCTGCACAAATACGTGCCATATAATGAATACCTCATAATTTCATTGTAGTGGTTTCACTTTGAGCTCTTTGGCTTGTGTTTTGTAAAGGATGTACTGTTTCCTTCTTGTTAACATTTACTTACAGTCCCTATGACTTCCAGCTCTTTAGGACTCAATGGCACTAGTCACTGTACCAATTTCTGAGAGCATCTCATCTTACACCCATGAAAACCCTCTGAGGCATAAATTATTATTTATTATCTTTGTATCATGATAAATCAAACAACTTGATCAATATTACAAGCCTAATATAACTAGATGTGCATGACCCCAACTTTTCTTATGTTCTCAAACATTGTCTTCCTATGCCCTATCTTTTCTTTTGTTTATTTAATTTTTGAGGAAAAAATTATAAACTATGCTCCCACTAATGCAGTATATAATACCACATCTCATCCTTCTGTTATTTAACAGGTCAGGATATTCGACTTTTAGAAAAGGAAATAATTGTGAACAAATTGCAAATGTAGATGCAACTAGAAGATTTGGTCATGAACAGCATTCCAATTTGTCTAGGAGGTTAATGACAAAATCATTGATTGCTAGCTTGTCAGTAGCATTGATGCCAGAGACTCCAAAAATCAATATGAATGTACATTTCACACTTTTTCGAGGTGATCAATGATTCTCAACACTGTTGGTCCCCCAAACTCATCTCGAATATGCTGTACGTTTATGGATTGAAAGTTATGAGTTAGTGTGCTCTTAAAGGGGATGATATCTAATCCTAAGAGCGGAACAGACAGCAGAAACCTGGAAATAAAGGTTACCAAATGCTCTTCAGAGCAATCCAAGAGCTGTAACTGAGGTCAACTGGTTAGACAAAGTGACAATTTTCCAATAGTATTTGTCATGAAACCTTGAAGTTTTCCCATTGACGGGAATTCGTCTACTTTCTCTGTCTCTGTACTTGTTTGCCTCCTTTGACCAACAAAATGTGGCAGAAGTAATCTGGTATCTGTTGCAGGATCAGGATTTCAAGGGTCTTTTAACTTCTTTTATTCTAAGGAACCACACCAGCCAGTGAGAAAGATAGAGCAGGAATAATTATAGGATAATGACAGGTCCCACAGAGTTGACATTCCCCATCATTGGCCATTTCACCAGTGGCACAAACACAAGAATGAGGATGAACTAGGCTGTCCAACTCTAGCTCAAGCAACACACAAAATAATAGGAAGTATGAGTGACCCCAGGAGAGACAGAGCAACATGAACATTACACAGACCAGGAGACAGATGCCGTTGCTCTGAGCAATTAAATCATGAGTTATTTTCTATCCACTGAGAGAACATCAAGTCAGTGCTGTAAAAGAATCTAAACGTTAGTTTGACTCACATCACCTTTGCCTCCAAATACCATTAACTGAAAGTGTTTTCCAAAGTTTAACCTATGCATACCAACAATAAAACTAATACACAGTGTATTTACAGGTCAGTTAGGATTTCTGGTTGGTGTTAGACACAGACCAGATGTTAGATCTTCCTCTAACAATATAGCAATCATTGCCACAGTTTTATATTGATTACTTTGCCTAAAAATGTCTTCTGCCTTCCATCACATTTTGTTTATGGTAAAAGTTGTGGGTTTTACGTTTTGTTGTTTGTTTATTTAGATCTGAAACATGGATATTAGCTACTGCACATACTGGGTGAAAGGGGTGCCTAATGCCTTTTAATTCCATGCTAAGCCTAAAACCTTTGACTCAAACCCAAGGAGTGTGAAAATTCAAAACTCTCAAAATAAAGCCATATGCCACAAGAAAAACAACAAATAGTTGAACATACTTGTGCTGAAGCTAATTTGCAATCACTCACCCTTGAGCTAGTAGTGTCATGGCACTTAGTGAAGAATTAAATGTGACCTTCAAAGGTCACTGGTTCAGTGCTTTCCAAACACTGTTTTAAATTACTGATTGGTGTTTTGTTCTCTTATGCCTTATTTTTTTCCAGCATTGGAAAATAAAGCAAAAGAATTCTCCAGCTGAATAATGTCTGGTTAAGACCTGTGTTATTTCAAGTATTTATAATTTAGAGAGAGGACATAATTTTATTTTTCGTGCAATAGCTACCAGTAAATGTTTAACATCCAGTTCTCTAATAAAACAAATGTGTGTGTGCCTCACCTTATTATAATTTTAATGGCACAGAATATTTGTAGCACACAGCTTACAAACCATAACATATCATGAGACAATTTATTCTAAGTTCCATGTACCAATTTATTGGCATAGAACATTCTCATTGACTTTTTACTGGTTTAATGTGTTGTATTTTTTTTGTCTGTAGCTCATCTATGGGACAATTCAATCATTATTTGGCAATTAGAATTGCATCCAATGTAGTAATCATTTTATCAATAAATGTATTATTATTTAATATAATATGTGGTCTATGATTTAACTAGTTCTCATTTTTTACAAATTATATCCATTAAATATAAATTTCAGCTCCAGCACTAAACATGACATATGATTAACTTTTATCTTCATTATTACCACTTTCATCATTGTCTAAGTCTAGACAATCAACAAAATAATATATCAAGATCTTATCAAAGCATTTGCAGATCCCTATGGTACAAGGCCCTAGCCATGGCTTAACTTCAATCTGCCAAAGCAACGTCAATCATTCTGAGCTAGAAAGACATAAGCAGTAGCTTACAGCTAACACTGCCTGCAGAGCTGTGGAGGTGGCTCAATGAGTAACAGCAGGAGAACCTGAGTTCAAGTTCCCAGTACCCATGTAAGGCTGGATTTGGTAGCAGACATCTGTAATTCCAGTATCTCTATAGCAAGAAAGGAGGTAGATCCAGGACATCTAAGGTATCTCATAGGCCAGGCAGCATGACATATGCTGCAATGAACAAAACACCTCATTTAAAACAAGATACAAGTTGAGGACTGACAACCCAGTTTGTCCTCTGACTTCCATCTCCCTCTGCCTCTCCCTCCCTCCCTCCCTTCCCTCCCTCCTTCTCTCTCTCTCTCTCTCTCTCTCTCTCTCTCTCTCTCTCTCTCTCTCTTTCTCTCTCTTTGTCTCTCTGTCTCTCTATCTTGCTCTGTCTCTCTTTCTCATACACAGACCACGTACATGAATTAGAAAAAAACTATTCAAAGGTATAAATACCTCAACAAATAAGTGATGAATATCAAAGATGAATATCCTTTGCTTTTAGGATAATTCATTTTATTTTAACTCTATATGATCTAATTGAAAATGATGATGGTGATTTACAGCTGGTGAGCCTGCATTAGCTGGATCCATTACATATTGTTCATGTATAGTTTAATGGAGACAATTACTCTCTTTTTAACTTCTAAGCAAACTGTTTGTCTTACATTTATTTTACATACCTACCACAGTTTCCTCTCCCTCCTTTCTTCATATTCCCTCCCTCCACTTCTTTATACCTTCGACTCAACCACTCTTGGAAAGGGGCAGGCCTCCCATGGTAGTCAACAAGGCATGGCAAATCAAGCCACTTTTTTGGTCAGCGTTACCCCCAAGGTATTTTATGTTGTTTGTGGCTATTGTAAAGGGCGATGTTTCTCTGATTTCTTTCTCAGCCCTTTTATTATCTGTATATAATAGGGCTACTGATTTTCTTGAGTTGATCTTGTATCCTGCCACTTTGCTGAAAGTATTTACCAGCTGCAGGAGTTCCCTAGTAGAGTTTTTTGGGTCACTTATGTAAACTATCATATCATCTGCAAATAGTGAAAGTTTGACCTCTTCCTTTCCAATTGTATTCCCTTGATCTCCTTTTGTTGTCGTATTGCTCTAGCTAGAACTTCAAGTATAATTTTGAAGAGGTATGGAGAGATTGAACAGCCTTGTCTTGTTCCTGATTTTAGCAGAATCGTGTTGAGTTTCTGTCAATTTAGTTTGATGTTGGCTGTTGGTTTGCTGTATATAGCTTTTATTATGTTGAGGTAAGTTCCTGTTATCCCAGATCTCTCCAAGACCTTATCATGAAGGGGTGTTGGATTTTGTCAAAGGCTTTTTCAGCTTCCAGTGAGATGATCATGTGATTTTTGTTTCTTAGCATGCTTATGTGGTGGATTACATTGATGGATTTTCGTATGTTGAACCAATCCTGCATGCCTGGGATGAAGCCTACTTGATCATGGTGGATGAGTTTTCTGATGTGTTCTTAGATCCGATTTGCCAGTATTTTATTGGGTATTTTTGCATCAATGTTAATGAAGGATATTGGTCTGAAGTTCTGTTTCTTAGTCTTTGTGTGGCTTGGGTATCAAGGTTATTGAAGCCTAGTAAAAAGAGTTTGGCAAAGACCCTTCTGCTTCTATTGTGTGGAATACTTTGAGAAGAATTGGTGTAAGCTGTTCTTTGAAGTTCTGGTAGAATTCTGCACTGAGGACATCTGGCCCAGGACTTTTTTTAGTTGGGAGACTTTTGAAGACTGCTTCTATTTCCTTGGAGATTATAGGTCTAATGGATTCGAAGATAGAACCCATCCTTCTGCTGCATACAAGAAACACAGCACAGCCTCAAAGACAGACATTACCTCAGAGTTAATGGTTGGGAAAAGATTTTCCAATAAAGTGGACCCAAGAAACAAGCAGGGGTGGCAATCCTAATATCTAACAAATTAGATATCAAAATAAAATTCATCAAAAGAGATTAAGGAGGGCACTTCATACTCATCACAGGAGAGATCCACCAAGATGAAGTTTCAATTTTGAACATCTATACCCCAAATACAAAGATATCCTCATTCATAAAAGAAACATTACTAAAACTCAAATCACATATAAAGCCCCACACACTTATAGTGGGAGACTTCAACACCCTACTCTCACCTCTAGACAGGACTACCAGACAGAAACTTAACAAAGAAGTAAAGGGGCTGATAGAAGTTATGACTCAATTTGGATTAACAGACATCTATAGAACATTCCATCCAAACAAAAAAGAATATACCTTCTTCTCAGTGCCACATGGAACCTTCTCAAAAATTGACCACATTCTTGGCAACATATCAAATCTCAACAGGTACAAAAAAATTGGAATAACTCCATGCACCTTATCAGACCACCATGCATTAAAATTAGAATTCAACAACAACACAAATTGCAGAAACTCTACAAAATCATGGAATGCACAATTGCACCATTCCTGGGTCAATGAAGAAATAAAAAAAGAAAAAAAGAAATTAAAGACTTCCTAGCATTCAATGAGAATGATGACACAACATACCCAAACTTATGGGACACTTTGAAAGCAGTGCTACGAGGGAAGTTCATAGCACTAAGTGCTCACATGAAGAAACTCGAGGATAGCTGCACTAGAGAATTAACAGCACAACTGAAAGCTCTAGAACACAAAGAAGCAAATTCGCCCAGTAGGAGTAGATGCTAGGAAATAATCAAATAGAGGGCTGAAATCAATAAAGCAGAGACTAGGAAAACAATACAAACAATCAATGTAACTAATAGTTGGTTCTTTAAGAAAAATCAACAAGATAGACAAACCTTTATCCAAACTTACCAAAGGACAGAGTGTGAACATGCAAAATAACAAAATAAGAAACAAAACAGGGGATATAACAACAGACACTGTGGAAATCCAGAAAATCATCAGGTCATATTTTGAAAACCTGTACTCCACACAATTTGAAAATCTAAAGGAAATGGACAATTTTCTGGATAGATATCACTTGCCAGAATTTTTTATATATGGTAATGGAATACTTTTTGCCATTATTTCTGATACTTCTGTGTTCTTATTCTGTTATTTATAGATATTTTTAAGTATTAGTTTTTTAAAATGTGATTTCATTCCCCACCACCAAAAAAATGAGTTTTACTTAAAATTCTGATCTATCATAAGCCTCATAAATATTGAGCTAAAATAGTATGGTACTAAAAATATAGCTTTGTTTTTCATTCTCTAATGAGAAAATTGTAGCATACGGAGATACAGACAAGCAGCTTGAATAGAGGAAGGAAAATGACAGTGAAAAATAAACCATATGAGGGATGAAGAGATGGGTCAGCTGTTAAAGGCTAGGCTCACAACCAAAAATATAAGAAACCATATGAAATGTCACTTATTTAAACATGAACATTAAAGTCAGGTATCAATCACCCTCATATCTCATGGAACCATATAGTGCTCAGCCCTCCAACAAGCAGCCTCTAGACTCCACAGCTCTGACTCCAGAAACTTCCTACAGCTCTCCTTCCAACTAGAAGTAAACCCTCCCAATTAATAACCCCAGGTCCAGGACAGTAGTAGTGGAGTGCCTTGAAATCTTAGTGGCATGCTTGGGAAACTTCTAAAGGACTCATTAACACATAGAATACTAGCCCATTTGGCTGCTAAAGCATACAGAAATGAGTGTTTGTGTTTACTGTGTAGACACTCCCTACTAACAAAAGCCCTTATTCATGATTGAATTTTCATATTTGATGCTTGCCAAGTTTCCAGGTGATAATGCTAAGCAATGATTTCTCTTCTGCTCCTGGTTTTATTTGACAGCAGGCACATGGTTTCTCTGAGACCTCCTGGAATACAAAACCTTTCAGTAACTAAATGTCATCTGAAGCCTCTACATTAATTTTCTGGCTTTTGGTTTGTTTGACTGTTTCCCAGTTCTCCTTTTTCTAGATACTAGCCTTTTTGAAAGCAATGAGGATACCTAATTCTTCCCAGGATCCTCTGCAGATCACATCACACATTGTCACCTGCCTGCTACAAAGTCTATTGGAGGACCGTGCATGGCAAAGCCAAGGATCTCTGTCTTCCACCTTTGGAATGCATGAAACAAGAATCCAGATTCATTAGCTCTTTTCACTTTTAGGTAAAAAAATCAAGCAAATCAATGAAGCAAATAAACCCTGTGTTTATTTAAAGGACTTTTCCCATTAATGAATAGATTTCTTTTTAATTTGACAAGAAGGTGAAGTTCAGCATGAGGAAGCAGAAATGTTCAGCAGGCTGACTGCAAGTGTCAAAAGCAAGGTTAATAGATTCCACAGTCCACACTGGGTGGTAAATTAAGGAAAGCTAAGGATGGATAAATACTAGTGAGTTGAAGAGTTGAGGAGTGTTTGTCTGTTCGCCTTCAGTGTTTATTCTTATAAAGACAAGGAAAAGTTCTTTCTGTGCATGCCTATATCTCATGCAGAATGCTGAGGGTGAACTAGTGCTTAACACTGGCTCTACCCTTCTAAAGCCATAGTCAAGCAGGAAAACATACCTTTATCTCTGGTCAGCAAAGAGTCACCAGTATTTATGTGTCAAGCCAGGGAGAAAGCAAGCAAATTATATGGGACATTTGCTATGTGCCGGACAGTGGCCAGGTGCTTTGTGTATTTTCTCTCATTTGCTGGGCTGGCAGTGAGGTGTAATTACTGTTTGCTTGTATGACTGTGGGTCTTAACTTCTCAGTGAGTTTAGAAACTCCTGTTTTGAAAGTCTTCATGTAGCCATAGTAGCTGAGCAGAGTAAATAAAATGTGTGTGGAACAGTTCTCAAGCAGAGGTTTAATTTTTTTGCATTCAAGAATTTCTTTGTTAATGCCTACAGATTTTATTCTCTAATGATTCTTTTCTGTAATTTCATTATTCTGTGTCTTTTTAAGGGTACTAATTTCCCCACTTGTCCTTTTTGATCTCTAAATATCCATGTATTTATATGCACTCTCCTGGTATTCCCATCATCCATAGCTCCTCTAACAGCTGACATACATTACCCAGTTTTATCCACTTTTACCTCCTTTGTAAAATTTATGCTCATCATTCAAAAAATCACAAGTTTTTAAGGGGAGATCTAGTGTTTTTTTCACACCTATTATATAAGAAGCACTAGATTGATCAATCATCATTTAGTACTGAAAAAATCTTTCACGCAAGGTTTATTTTTTAGCCAACTGGTTTGTATGTTGCCTTAGCAGTCTCTGTTTCAATCTGAAATCTGGATTTTCAAAATTCATAAGATATTTCAATAATATATGCATATAATAAAGAGACATATGTGTGTAGAGTTGAAAATTTATATAGAATAATCTGGATATACTATAAACATTAACATTTTATTAAATAATCATTAGGCAAATATATAAATATAATATATTAATATATTATTCTAGATTATTCTGTGTTAATAAAACACTGAATTCCTGGGTACAATGGATATTTTTCATGACACATCACAGGCTTGTGAAAGTTAGTTCCAAGTTTTCTCCAGATGAAATGGGTGTGGTGCACCCACTGTAATCCCAGCACTTAGGAGATGTGGATTTGAGGTAGAAGAAAAAGAGATCCACACATATTCTTAGCTCCATAACAAGTTCTATGCCAGCCTACAGTACAGAAGACTTGGGAGGGAAATTTAAAAGAAGGAATGAATGAAGGAATGAACAAACTAGCAAACGAATGAATGAACTGACCCAATGACTGGCACAATGCTGACCTCCGTTTCATCCAATCACCAAAGTGATTCCAGAAATGAAGACTAGATTCGTGGGTGATTGTAAAACCCAGCTACCAATGAGCACCTTCAGAAGACTAAATAGCAAAAGTGAAAATAGAAAACAACCCTGTCTATCACAAAATGGTTGTTATCATGCAGTAACTGAAGCTAAGAATTTTTTTAATTCCAAATTTATACAGATAGCCAGGCAGTGGTGGCACATGCTTTTAATCCAAGCACTCCTAAGGCATAGGCAGGTAGATCTTCTGAATTTGTGGCCAGTCTGTTTCCAAAGCTACATAAAGAAACCCTGTCTCAAAACAAAAACAAAAACAAAGCAAAAAACAACTTCACAATAACAATAACAATTTCACATTGTTAATGAAAGCAAAACAAAGAATTTGAAATGGTGTCATTGTGGCATGAGCATGTTCATGAGGTCAATGATGTCCTTCATAGCACTCAGACATCTTGAGAGGGTGCACAGGTTGGGCTCTTGAGTAAAGGTATTCACAGTGTTTATCTGAAATCATCCTTTTGTTCTTGGCTCTTAAAAAGCAACTGATTGGATACAATGTGTCCCTTCCTTCTGTTGTTCCATACATAGTCTACAGTGTCTTCAGTCACTCTTGGTAAGCAATGCACTGTGGTCCAAAATAAATGCTTCATGAGATATGTAGTCAATTTAACTTCTTAACTAAAGGAGGAGACAAGCATGACAGTGATTTTAATTTCAGTTCTTCAGAAATGAAAATGAATACCAATAGGATGTATATGTAAATACATATTAGTCTTTTCCTTGATCCACAACTTTGGGCTAGAACCTTCCAGGGCTAGTGGCTTATTTTGGATGGCCACTAAGAGTGAGGAGGCTCTCCAGGGCTAAACCAAGGCATCTAACCTAGCTCGTCTGCATCCAGGAGTCATAGGCCTGGGGTATGGGGCTCTAAACAGTCTTATTTAATTCGTTGTTTATTAAACATGTCAGATCTTCAAAATTACGTTGGCGTGTTCCCTATTGTTGCAGGTTGTCAAGGTTACTTCTCTGGAGAACTAACTTACATCTATTCTCTGGCACTCATGACATTGCCCCTGGAAACCTGGTGATTAAACAAGCAAGAGGACAACGCATTGAAAAACGGAGCAGCCATGATCTGTGTAGGTTGTTATATGTAGCAGCATTTAGAATTTAGGGAAGGCCAGTTCTTTCAAAATTTAGCTCAGCCTTCATAACCTCCCCTAATTTTTATAATATCAAAGTTTTAATACAAACACAGTTTGAATTATAAATACATTTTCATGGTTTATTTGAAGAAAATAAAATCACACTTCTTTTTTTAAACTAGGATACTTTTTTTTTCTTAAAACTTTACACCTTGGTCCAGATTCTCTTATATTGAGTGTGTGGCATTTCTGAAAACCCCATAAATATAAGTAACCACAGCTGGGGGAATCTCTGCCTGCCAGCAGCATTCCTCATCCCCTGGAAAACAGCAAATGTCTTTCTCTTTCAACAAATTGGGACCACGAGCTTCCTATACCAGTTAGTAACTCAAAGCTATGGGGAAACAGGAAAGCCCAAAGGGATAACAAATAGTTTTTTATCTCCAAAAGGAGTATCAGAAAATACAATAATTATGTCAGGATTTTATTGTGATTACATCTAAGGCAGGGCTCAGATTGGATTTATTTTTAAGCCAAATCTCTTTCTATGGCTCTTTGTAGTCCCTCCGTGTGGCCTGCGGAACAGCAGCCTGAGAGAGATTGCGTAGCTTCTATTAGCTGCAGTTGCAGAGTGCGTGCATTTGGCTTGTTTTGAGAAATGCTTGTCAAAATGACCCTTTGGATGTGTCCCCAGCTACAAGTTGATCACACCGTCACACTTGTCGTCATAAGCATATTGAGGTGAGTGGCAGATTGCGCCAAATGATAAGAAGGTAAGATTGATTTCCTATCGTGGCTGCTGATTGGTTACCACTGTCGCCAAACCCTTCTGCATTTTCTGCATCAATTTTTAGCCCACAACCTAAAAGAGCTGATTTGAAGCACGTTTCCTATAAAGCATCTGTCTTCCAAGCCCAAGCATAATCAATTCTGATTGTTCTTCAGGCATTTTTAAAGCAGCTGGAAAAGAAAAGTCAGTTTCATCCTTCCGTTTTTAGCAGAAGCAACACAAATTAGCAGTCATGTTCAGGATGGAATCTTGACGGCATGTCTAGTCTTTATATCCTGTTCTTTTACTGGACAAATGATCTTCATTCCTTCTCAAAATCCCACAAATTCACAGGAAACAGAATCTCTTTTATAGCCTTTTATTGGCATGGAGAAGACTATTAAATCTGTGAGCATCCCCAAATGGCAGAACCCCCAACATGTGTGTCATGGAGGTCATTATACACTGAATGGCAACTTACCATGTTTGTCACACTACAGGAGCTCAGATTTAACTTACTTTTTAAAAAATATGTGGAAAACTGCCACGCTGTAGCTTCATTGATTATTCGTCTATTTAATACTATCTCATTACTTGAAGAAAATGCATGCAGTTAAATAAAATAGAATGAGAGTTAAATTAAGCAAGTGAAGAAATTAGAGAAAATTGAAAGGAAAATAAAATTGGGAACTAAATTATTGCATAAAAGACTTTCTTGATTTTATAGATTTGCTTAAAATTGGATATTGAATTACCTCTGAGAGTTGTAGTGCCTACACATTGACTTTTGTTTCCTGAAGCTACACATAATAAGTCAAAAAGTCAAATCTCTTTTCCACAAGGAAGGCCCCCAGATACACAAAAAGAGGTACTGAGTCCTCCAGGCTAAATCAGAATAATGATCTTACCCATTGCCCAGAAAACATGAATTTTTTCACCTTTAAGAGGAAAATTCTAGTCTATTTAGTTCTTTCTAAGCTTGAGAGCCCAGGGAACTTGATTTCCTAAGATAGGTTCACTTAACTTTTCTTTAAGTAGAATAGATTTTGACATGGAATTGAGCCATTTGTGAGACAATGACTGGACCAGACATTGCTAGACCCCAGTGACTGCAAAATACATTTTTAAAACTATCTCTCCAGATCTAAGTGAAGTCAGGAGTCATTGCTTAAATCCTTCATAGTGATCTGCAAAAGCCTGCCATACACACATAGACACAGATTCAGAGCTGTTTAGACAGCTGGGAACCTTAGCAATTGCTTTTCTTGCTTACACACTTGATGGACTTACATTGAGCCTATTCAAAAATGAAGATATATTCTATTCTAAATTTTTTCTTATAAAAGAGGTTTCATGCAAGGATTCATTGGGCTGAGCAGACTCTGGTAGCTGTGATTCCAACAGTGTCAACGTCGTAAGGTAGACTATTACATTCTCTCCCCCATGTTCTGTATTTGTTCTCTCTGAAGCTTGGCATTTAATGACCAAGAAAGACTTTGTCTGGCAAGGACCTTCCTTCAGAAAGAGGAAAAAGTGTCTGTGCCCCCATGCTGAAACCCCTAGTGAACATCATAGGCTGTAGTGGGGAGAGAAACTGTAAATGGTTTTTAAGTAAAAGTCAGCACATTTATACCATGCTGAAGACATTACATTTTGAAATATTTGAGAACACCTTCAAACCCATGGCCACTCCCTGAAACTCACCCTTACATAGACAGGAAACAGCCACTATTTACATCCTCAATGATCCCACAGCATAGCAGTCTGATCCACGTACCATCTGGCAGCTTGAAATATATTTGAATATCCCTCAAATCAAGTGGCAATTATGCATCAGCCAGCTGCGATCTTCTGCCATTCATCACTACCTTCTCAGAGACCATTCAATTAGACATTCTAGGGAGATTCTGGGGGAATCTAACATCCAGATCAGAGGTAAAGTTGTTTCCCAAGGTTCAGTCCAAAGTAATTAGCATTCACGACAGTCCCACATTTCAAGTGGGGGGAAAGTACCTTCTAAGTACCTCTGCCCTGACATCAAAATTTTCACAAGTGTATCAAAAGATTTCTTTTCATCTCCAGCTTCTCAAGGTTGAGTGGCTCTGTGTTATAAAACCTTTGATAGGAGGAGTGGCGATGGTGTCCACAGCAGTAAATGCAATGTTTGTTGTCTTGACAACAAGATGCAAAAGGTAGCCTGGGATTCAGGTGCTGCTACCCCTCTCTGTTTAAAGCCCTGACCTCTGACCTTCTTCAGAATTCAGTTCCCTGATCAGAAAGATGTTAGTTTTTCTACTCCTGTATAAATGTGATTCTTTGAAAGATAACCACAGGACCTCTGGACAAGGGAATGCTAGTCTTCTGATGTGTATCCGAGACACTTTAATACATGATCCTCTAAGTGTAAAGCCTAAAAAAGAATCAAAGGACACAATCAGAAATCCTAGAAGGAAAAGAAATACAACTATATAAGAACTTTTAAACTAAAACATAATCGTATCATTTCCCTCTCTCCCTTTTCTCCCTCCAAACTTGCCTATGTTCCACACCATTCCCTTTCAAATTCATGGTCTCTTTTTCTTTAATTGCTGTTGTGTGTGAGTGTGTGTTTGTGTGTGTGTGTGTGCGTGTGTGTGTGTAAATGTGTATATAGTTTTTCAATCAGTCCACACACAAGTTTCATCTATGTTAGCTTTGTGGACATTATGATAAATTCTCAGAAAAATATAAGGGAACACTTACATGGAAAATGGTCTTCATTTTCCAGAGAAGAAATACTGAAGTGCATAAATGATAGCATAAGAGATGAACATTTAAATTATTTAAGTAGAAATATATAAGCAATAAACTGGAGTGAGCAATAAATTACTGAGCAAATTATGCTTCTTATCATATGAAAAAAATTTAAATGTTATTTCTAATGTTTGTATGTGGAGTAGTCATTATAGTAGCAGGACATGAAGCCTATGTATCAACCCCTAGATGAACTAAATAGAAACACCAGAAATAGTTGATTCTGAGAAATAGAGCTGAGACAAAGGAAGGACACAACAAGGGACTACACTTTTCTGTTACTTGTTTTTTCTGTACTACTTGATTTTATAAAGTGCCCATGGGATGTTTCCAACACTGTCCTTGGCTATTTGCTCTGTACCTTCAAGAGCAATTCAGACAGAAAGCTACAGCTAAAGAAGAAACTGAGAGAGCTCTTTAGAGCCTCTTCCTGAGAGCCCGCCAACATAGGGAACAATTACTTAGTTCAAGGTTGGATTCTACCACTAAGATTTTCTATCTCTAATTTTAGTAATGACAGTTGATCTTAGACTGAAGTTAGAGATACAACCAGCCACAACGAGACTCTTAAAATCCATAGATCAATTCACATGTCTAGTCATCCCCACTCAGAATTTACAAATAGATTGTGATTCCCCTAAGTCAGAAGCCCAACAAAGAAGTGCACTGAAGAGCATAAGAACAGTGAGTTCACACAATCCACAATCCTCTGTATGTGTGTGGTTTTTTTTTTTTTGTATATATAAGAAGGTGGTTTTGTTGTTGTTGGACAGTTTTTTTGTTTTGTTTTGGTTTTGAGACAGAATCTTGCTTTGTAACCCAAGCTAGTTTGGAATTTACTATGTAACCCAGACTGCTTCTGAATTCAAACCTATCAGTTTTTCCGTTTGCCCCAGGCTCTGTTGGGTTGAGATTATAGGAGAGCCGCCACACCCAGATTAAAGTTACATTGCTTTTAGTGTCTACCCGCTTCTCTCTTCCTCCCCCCTTCTCCCTTCCCCCTTCCCCATAAAATGGAGACCTTGGAATAAAGCTCTGTGACAGAGTAGTTGTTTAGCATTTTTGAAGCCATGAAACACAGAAATAAAAGAAACCAAATTTTGCAGATAATATAAATTAGAAAAACTACATTTTGTTTAAAACAGAAAGTGTATCTTATGTATGCAGTACAGTGGAGGATGGGATCATTGCTTCTCTCAATGGAGTCATGGCTGACACAGAGCTTCGGGTGGCGCACCTGCTCAGTAAGAAGCGAGAACTCAGGACTGAGTATCACTAGACTAGGGGTGGTTGAAAATTCACAATTGAAAACATGGTTTCTACTGAATGTGTATTATTTTCCACCATAGTAAAGGCTACCAGTTATAAGCTGAACCATTGTCACAGACCCATTGTCTTCATTCAGATTGCTAGCCTCAGACTCACAGAAACAATAGCTAATCTCCACTGACCATCCATTATATGTTAATTCTTGCACAGGAACTGGCTCATTTCTTCTTCACACTCTGCTATTTGCCAAGCCATCGTACTAGCAATAAAAATGAGAACCAGCAAGATCAATTTAACCAGGTAAGCTTAGTTAGTATGTCTGTGCTCTGAACCCAGAATTTACTTGTTAGATAGGAAAGTGAAATTATTTAGCCCAATTCATAATTTTTAATCGACAATAATTCTGCATTACAGGAGAAAACTAACTTTCAAATTTGCACAGCTGGCTAGTGCCAGAGCCAAGACTAGAACCCACGAATTCTGGCTTCTTGTCCAATTCTCTTTCAACCACAGAAGGTCACAAAATGTTAAATTCATTAAGACTGCACAGCCCATCTGGGCTTTTTAAGAGCCAGAAGAGTAAGTCTCAACACTAAGTTAACTTGGGATCTGGAGAACTCTAATACCACCAAATGGTACCACACTTGGCTGGGGAGCCTTTTTCCCAGTTTGGTAGGGTCACCTCGAAGCAGATTATTTTTTCTTCACATACCTTTAGGGTAGAAGAAATATTTCCTGTAATTGACTAGTGATTAAAGTGAAAACTTAAATTAGTACACAGGGAAATTTGTGTGTGGTGAAATTAAAGCACAGGGTTGAAAACTACACAGAAATCATTTTCCTGTATCAAGTCAATTCCTGATCTCAAATTGGTGATTAATTCAACAATCACATTCATGGCTTTAGCCACTAAACTATGATGTCACAGTGCTTCTAAAACAATGAGCTCAAAATTTACATATTTACACATAAACCCTTGGAAACTGAAGACAGCAAACAAACACAAAGGAATCACAAGAAATTACTTACACAACTCACCTTTTTTATAATATTAAATATTAAGAACATCTCCTTACTTATATTAGCCACCATAATACCATTGCAAACTTTCATGGTAAGAAAAGGTCTATGAGCAAATATTTACAATTAGCTTAGCAAAAGCATTCAAGTAAGATCTTGGAAAAAATAAAACCAATGATTCTTGATTTTAACAAAAGAAATGGGAAAAGAAGTAAAGATATAACCAAGGAATTAAAAACACAAACAAACGAACAAACAAAGGAGTCCATAAATTTGAAGGGGCAGGGGGAGTGGCATTTGGGAGGGTTTGGAAAGAGAAAAAGGAAAGGAGAAATGTTGCAATTCAATTATAACCGAACAAAGAAAGAAAGCAAAACTATGGTCATCTCTCATCCTATGGAAGGCAACACCATGAAGGGATGGGGATGCAGAGGCATGATGGAAAGAAATGCTCCAAGGAGGGAAGTAGAAAAGACTCAAAGAGAAATGCAATTTCCTTTGGAATTTATTCATTGCCCTGTGGTGTTGTTAAAAATCATCCTGAAGGGTGCTTCTGGAAGACAAAGCAGAGTTAAGCTAGGACCTTCCTGAAGCCATGAACTTGGGTCAGGCAGACTTTCAAAGAAAGTCTTTTGCATTCCTTTAGCTATGAAGGCTATGGAAAAGTGGGCTGGGGTATGACCTGAAATCGAAGCTGATATGGAGAACTGATAGTTGCCAGGATTGGCAGATTAACCTGAAATTCATATCACATGTGGTCAAAGGTCACTTTGCTTTTCGATAAGAGATGTATATACTTTTAACTGTGAAAGCGTTTGAGAGAAAGAAGCAAACCTCAGAGGCTTCATTCAAGAATCACAGAAAACAAAATAGAACTTTGGACTGCAGAATTCTGAGTGATTAAACGACTACTCTAGTCTCAAATAGTTATTCGCCAAGACAGCCAATGAGACTGGCAGCAATGATGGACAGGTCGAATTCCTAGGCCACGCAAGCAAAGGTTGCAGGAGCCAATCTAGAGAGGCTCCCAGTGATGCTTAGCAGGTGATGTGGACTATAAGGACGCCCACCTTCGAAGGTTAGATAGGCTGCTTCGTGCATCTCAGTGTGCTACTGGTGGACTAAGGTAAGGCTCTGTGCTTCCTACAGCCAAGACTTATTTGGCCAGGTTTCAGAGGTTCTCAGCAGTTCAAAACCCATGAAATGATTTGTTCTGTTTTGTTTCTCTCACATTTTACTCAGACATGGATTTTTAAAAAAGAAATAAAAACCCTATAGGAGACCAGCTCTCCAAAAACAAGCGTATCTCCCATGTCCCTTCACAAAGCAATCCCCAGTTGCATCAAGCATACTTCAGAAGTACTTCAGCAAACACTTAGAATAGAAAAGTCCCTAAGCCCAAGGGAATAAAATCAAACTTTAATGAGAAGTTAAGTCATTTTTGTATTAAATTTCTGGTTTCAAATGTTTTAATGAATCACTTTTTTTGCTGCTTTTTCTTTTAAAGAGCCTCCTGGCTTTAGTGAGAAGCCACAGTGACTAAGTTCAGCATAATTGCCATGAGAGAAGAAATGCCCCTAATCATCAGCACCATTAATTAGCTCTAACTACACATTCTCAAGTAAAAGATGTCATCATCATTGTACAGGGCACCACACTTTATGGTTTCTCTCTAGGGGAAGAATCAGGTAGCATGTGATGAAAATACCAAAAATGAAGGCTCGGCTAAAGGCTTAATTTCACAAAGAATC
The DNA here is from genome assembly GCF_017639785.1 of Mesocricetus auratus. Lineage (NCBI taxonomy): Eukaryota > Metazoa > Chordata > Mammalia > Rodentia > Cricetidae > Mesocricetus > Mesocricetus auratus. The sequence goes on from NW_024429192.1 coordinate 45,274,075, forward strand.
TAAATCTATCCCATTGACATGGGTCTTAGGAAGTAACACAAGGGGTGGGAGGGAGAAAGGCTAAGGAAAGAATGTCAGAGAGAAGCAAAGGGACACCAGAGAAGAGAACAATTCTATGTAAGAGGCCCATGCTGATTCAATTATATTCCAGGAGCCTCCCATCATCCCATGGAATTAATAGGTCTGTGTTTCATATCCAAAAATCGTGCTTCCTTGTGATGACAGATATTTGATAGGATATTATTTATATACTCCACAACTATGAGGTGAAAACAGAGCGTCTTATTATGGACACGTTAAACAGAGTGACATAATAGCAGAGGGCAACAGGGTACTGTTTAACTGAGTCGACATACTAGCCTTTATGTAGACTAGAGCAAGCACGTTTCTCTGTCTTAGCTAAGGTTTCTATTGCTGTGATGAAACACCATGACCATAATAAGCAACTTGGAGAGGAATGGCTTATATCATCTTAAAATATTAATTCATAGTCCATCACTGAGGGAAGTCAGAGCAGGAACTCAAACAGGGAAGGAATCTGGACTCTGAATTGATGCAGAGGACATTGAGGATTGCTACTAACTGGCTTTTTCTCCAAAGCTTGCTCACCCTTTCTTATAGGACCTCTGTAAAGAGAAAAGCCTTCCTGCCAACCTGGTTCCAGAGCCGCATCAGTCCCAAATAAACACACAGGAGGCTATATTAATTATGAAGCTGTTGGCCTTGCTTGTTTCTTACTGGCTAGCTCTGACTTAAGTAATTGCCCCGTAATTGTTTATCTAAGTATTTCTCTTACCAGAGAAGTTTCCAGGCTTCCTACCCCATGGCGTTACATCTTGACCCCCTGTTTTTCTCCTACCCAGAGTCCTCCTGGATTCCTAGTCCCACCTATCTTGGTTCCCTATTGGCCAAAAGTGCTTTATTGACATGTACATAGGACTTCCCCCATCAGACTTTGGTGCCCCTGCCTCATGGGTAGTACTGCCCAATGTGACCTGAGTCCTTTCGCATCAGTCACCAATGAAGAAAATGCCCCACAAGTTTGTCTATAGGCACCCTGTTTCTGCATTCCCACCACTAGAATTATAAGCACATGCTGCTGTACCCAGGTTTAAAATACAGTCCTTATGCTTATCGAGAATGCACTTTAGTGATTAAACCATCTCCAAAACTCCAGATATTATGAATACCTGTATGTGCTTGGTGTATGTCAAGTATATTTATGTGTGTATGCACATGTGTGTATTCTTATTTAACTTCTTAGTGTTATTTTTACAGAAAGACTATTTCCTCTATTTCTCTTGGGACCCAGAGATTCATACAGTTGATTCTGTTTCCCTAAAATAATTCACACAACAAATTGATTTGGATAATCAATACAAAATTACATGAATTGCAAGACTAGATAGCATTTTAAAAGCCTCAAGAAGAAAGTGTTAAACACGATAATTGTTTGTAGGATGAGAATTCCTCATAACCCCATACTTTGGTCATAGAATGTAAGTAGCAGCCTAAATAAAACCATCAACTCTTTGGCCTTAAGCTTCCCAGGAGCCCAAGCAAACACTGGATTAAGTTATGCAATTTTCATTTATTTAAAAATTAATTAAAGCCATTCCCAAAAGAAGAAGTGCATTTTAAAAAATTTTGTCCATAAAAGAAATTGCCATTTAAATGTTTGTTTGTTTTTTGTGGGGAGTTGAATGTTTGTGTGTTTGGTTGGTATCTGTTTGTTTGTGTATTTTTATAGGGGCACAATATCTCAAAAAATCATAGAGAAAGTATACCATGTTTGGTGTTCATTTGGTTCAGTTGTTGAAACTCAGAAAAGAACGTGGAAGCACCATTGGGGAAGAAAAGACTGGCCAAGATGCTATAGGCTGAGAAGATGAGCATGTTGACATCTGATGTTGTCCAGATTTAAGAAGAAAGCAAAGGCTCAGGACATGGATGTCTTTGTCTGGCAGGTAGCACTGTCTCAGCACTTGTCAAAATTACTCAGAGCTGTATCATATGGAAAGCACTAAGCTCAGTGATTTTAATTCTACTTAGAGGTCAAGTTGTTGTTCTTCCATGGAAAATAAATGTCACAATCATGATTTCTCAAGTAATTTTCAATTGGAGGAAGAAGGCTGTGAATAGTCATATTGATTTTAGGACAGCCATGTGCTGCTGGACGGTAACAACCAATGTAAAAATCACAGAGAAAGAAAACAGTATTGTTTTGCATTTCAGAAGTTAAAGAGAAAATAGAGTTGAGGAAACAGAAAAAAAGTGACACATAGACAACTCTGCCAAGACACCTGCATAGCCAAAGATCAAGATAGCCAAAGATGAAGCAAACAGGTTGCTTGCATCCTATCATAGAAATTCATAAAACTTCAAAATTCCAACCTGCCTAAACCATAAGGCCAATACCTGTGATACCTAAGTATTCAGTATCAGTGTAATTTAGCATTACATAAAAAACTGGAAAGTTTTTAAAAGAAAAATGAACAGTATATAAAAGTAACCTTTGGAGAAGAGGCTGCCATGTCTATACTCATGCAGTAGTGTGCTGAAAACCTTGTGAGATAGGAGCTACAGGGACACAGAAGCAATTAGCAAAGCATAGCATTGTAAGACTATGAGTGGAGGAGTGAAGCAGCCACTAAACTATATGCCTGAACACATGCTTATGGTCTCAGGATTTGTGAGCTAGCGGCAGGGTGGAAATCAAGGCAAGCCTCAGCTACATAGTGAGTTTGTGCCCAGCCTGGGCTACAGGAGGGGTTGTCTCAAACAAAACTATTGCACCTGGGAGCTCCATGGTGATGATGTGGTGTAATCACTTCAAGATCCTTATTCTACTGGGTTGCTGTCAGCAAAGCCTTATACAGAAGTTTTAAGGAATCATGATCATCTCACTAGATGTCGAAAAAGCCTTCAACAAAATTCAACACCTCTTCCTGATAAAGTTCTTGTTGATATCAGAGATAACAGGAACATACCTGAACATAATAAAGGCAATATACAGCAAACTGACAGCCAATATCAAACTAAATGGAGAGAAAATCAATGTGATTCCTCTAGAATCAGGAAAAGGACAAGATTTTCCACTCTCTCCAAATCTCTTCAGTATTGTGTACTTGAAGTTCTTGCTAGAGCAATAAGACAACAAAAGGAGATCAAGGGGATACAAATTAGAAAGGAAGAAGTCAAACTTTCAATATTTGCACAGGATATGATAGTTTATATGAGAGACACAAAAAATTCTACCAGAGAACTCCTACAGCTAAAAAACACTTTAAGCAAAGTGGCAGGATGCAAGACTAACTAAAAAAAAAAAAACAGTAGCACTACTATATATAGACAATAAAGGGGCTAAGAAAGAAATCAGAGAAACATCACCCTTTACAATAGTCACAAGCAAAATAAAATATACTGAGATAACTCTAATCAAACAGGTGAAAGACCTGTACTGTATGTCAAGAACGTTGAGTCTTTCAAGAAAGACTCTAAAGAAGATACCAGAAAATGGAAAGATCTCCCATGCTCTTGGATAGGTAGGATCAACATAGTAAAAATGGCAGGCTTACCAAAAGCAATTTACAGATTCAATGCGGTTTCTATCAAAATCCCAGCACAATTCTTCACAGACCTTGAAAGGACAATTCTCAACTTTATATGAAAGAACAAAAGACCCAGGATAGCAAAATTAACACTGTACAATAAAGGAACTTCAAGAGGCATCACCATCCCTGACATTAAGCTCTACTATAAAGCTATAGTAACAAAAAGAGCTTGGTTTTGGCACAAAAATAGACAGGTAGACCAATGGAATGGAATTGAAAACCCTGATATTAACTCAGACACCTATGAACACCTGATTTTTGACAAAGAATCTAAAACTATACAATGGAAGAAAGTGGGAGTATGGGAGGATGGGAGGGAGAGGGAACTGGGATTGATATGCAAAATAAGACTGTTCTAATTTAAATAAAATTTATTTTTTTAAAAGAGGAATCATGAAGCCTAAAGTCCAAATGAGTCTTCTTAAAGCAAAATAAGAACAAGAAGCTAGATCTATTTTTCTTAATTACGTGCTCAAAAAATTATTTATTCTAGTCTTGTCTACAATGTGAGTTCCAGGACAGCCATGTCTCCAAAAAACAAAACCAAATAAATAAATAAGTGGAATAATTATCTCTTGATCTCTCAAACAATACATCCTGGCCACAGTTTCCTTTCCCTCCACACCTCCCAATTCTCATTCAACCTCCTTCCCCTCTCCTGAAGACCTACTCCTAATCCCATCGTCTCCACACTGAAAAGAGCAGGACTCCCAGGGACATCAACCAAACATGGCACAAAATACAATAAGACCAGGCACAACCTACATATCAAGGCTAGACAAGGCAACCCAGCAGGAGGAAAAGGGTCCCAAGAGCAGGTAAAAAGATCAGAAACAACCCCACTCCCATAGCCAGGGATTATATTTCTGGAACTGAAAAAAAAGCATGAGAGGAATTCTATAAAATCCTCAATGATTCCACAGAATAGTAGAAGACATTGCAAAGATATCAAAATCTTCTCTGTTAGTTTCCAGGTGTTGCTAAATGCCACAAGTTAAAATTTTTCCTTTTAGCATCCTTGAGGCCAGAAGTGAAACATGACTTGGGTCAAAATGTCTAGGGGCCAGTGCACCTCTAGGGCTAGAGGCGTGAAATGTCCTTCTTCCCTTTTCTGTCTTCTGGAGCTGTATTGACTCACAGTCCCATACTCCATCTTCAAATGTTTCTCTGTTGCCACTGCATCCTGTTCTCTGTCTTTCTCATTAATTCTTTCTGCTTCTCTTTCATCCACATCTATGATAACACTGGAGGCCCAAGAGGAAACACAAGACAATCTCACATCTCAAGATCCTTAGTATAAGCCTGTCTACAGAGCCCTTTTCTGCTGTATAGGGCAAAATAGGGTAAAAAATGGAATTATCTTGGGGGACAACAAAGAAACTTACCCAGGGAGACATGTTTGAAAATGACCATAGATGCTATTCCAATGATGTTTAGACAGACACACTTCTGCTGTGTGTGACTGGAGTGAAAATGTTGGTAGCAAGAAGTAAAGAGGACTTGGGGTGCTGGGTGGGAAGATTCATGATTCTTGCCATTTAATTAAGTCCCCTAGAATATGAATACAGGCAGATCACTAGAGGAGTCTAATTTGACAGCTGAAATGGAGACCCATTATGTGGTAATTTTATTATATAGCTTAAGTTCATGTGATTACAGAGGAGTGTAAGGAGAGAATTTGAATGCCAGGCAAACAGCAGCACTCCCTGAGAGCTGCAAGTATTAGCAAAACTTTTTGTTTCTCTGTAATTTGTTCTGATTAACAAAATGATTCATCCAAAAAATTAGGAAAGAAGACAAATTACAGTGAGAATTACCCATCATACAAAGATAAGCAGCATTTCTCATTATGTATTTGTTGAAACACAAATACAAACATACACACTTGGATTCAAAATAAATGCATGGGCTTGCAATTAACTCTGCTTCACATCACTCAATAAAGACTTCCTCTTATCTTCAATAACATAATGTAAATGGTTAAATTAATACCATGTAAACATTTTATTTAGTAAGGGCTCTTCTGTTGAAAATTTCTGGTCTTATACATCACACCCTTATATAAATATTGTTATCTTCTTAGGATATTTTGATGATTATGCTTAAAATGAAACCACAATGTTATGGGATACATATAATTAAGTGTCTCATTGAATAGCTTTACCTATTGTTGAACCATCACTCACATCATGACCTCTGTCACTTTTCCTGGTCCACTCTTCTTTACGCCAGAGTGGGAACATTTTCCATCCAGTTCTGCCCTGTACATTGGAACCACCTGCATAGATACCATATATGCCATTACTAGCTCATAATTCTGTCTCAGCCACCAAGTGAGCTCCTCAAGTAAGTAAACACTACTCATGTCTCATTCTTTGGTATAAATCGACATTAAAAATTCATCTTAATAAAGTTTAGAAGGAGAAAATTAAATTAATTAACAAATAACATAGTAAATGGAAGACTCAATAAATACAGTACTTGGCCTTTGCAACTAATCAGTTTAGAGTTTTCTTTATCTCTGTGTAGAAAGTTCTCACTCATTATTTTATGAAGAGAACTGCTGATCTTTGTTCACATTATCCCAGTGGTTTCTGTTCTAGCCTGCATGTGACAGGGTCTTTTCATATCTACCTTACTTCACTGTGCAAGAATAGCATCAGCCGAAATCATCAGGGTAAGGACAGAATGGTGGAAACAGAAGGCACCCTCTCCTAGTCCTACAGGCTTGAAGCTGACAATCGTGGTCATATCTGGGGGAAAGCAGGGAGTTTGGCATGCACGAGTCAGTCAGTCTTTATTCACCTTCCTTGATTTTAAAGATATACTTCTGAAACATATCTTAGAAATCAATTATTCATTAAGTAAAATGCACCCCAATTCAATAAAAATCCATCAATAAGTGTTCACTGCCCACATTCCACATGCATTATCCTCTAGGATAATTTAATCAAAACCAAGAAAATCAGAAAGAAACTCTTCCCTATTGGAAGGCAGGAATTAGAAGCACATCAGTGATTTCAGGACCAAACTCTGTGCCTCATCACGCAAAGAGATTTATCTCCCTATCCTTCTACAAGCCGTAGAAATAAACCAGGGCATTGGATTTTTTTGTTGTTGTTGTTATTCTCTGAGATCAAAAGACAAACATGGTGCCTTCTGTGATCCCGCCTGTCAGACAGAGGCATCCTTGACTCACCTTGAGATAAGGAAGTGCAATGCGGTTGGCCTCTTAATCTCTCCTGTTTTTTTTCTGCACCACAAGCAGATTTCTTCCCAGGCTCCTGTCTCCTTCTATGTGTGTGGGGCATGCATTAGCATCAGAATCCCATAAGGAAATTTGCTATGGTCAGCAGGAGCACAATAGCAGCTCTATGCCGACTAAGTGGCTGTCATGGATTTCCAGGTTTGTGCAGTCAAATCTCTAGATAATATGCAAATTTGGCTCAGTCATTGAGCTTAGGGGTGAAAGAAGGGCAAAAGCGTAAACACAGAAATGATGGAAAGAAAAGGAATTCAGGGAGGGCTAGTTCTTCCATGTCTTAGTGTCTCCATACGTATCTCAAATAACTTGGAAAACCTGAGACATTTTTAAAATGATTAGAACAGATATGCTCAGAAACATTTCTAACCTTTCTAAAACATGTCATTCTTCCACGTAATGCTAACACTAGTAACAACTGCCTTTATATTTTGTATGTGTTTTGCAAAATGGCTTGTGGGCTAGCATCGTAATAGTCTGTAACAAAGGTATTACTAACATGGTTTTGATAGGATAAGAAAAGGGAGATAGATGCATAGGGTTAAGCAATTTTTGAAGTCTTTGAGTCAAAGGAAACACTGGGAAAGAGTATTATTCAATATAGAACCTGATGATGGTCATTCACCTTTAGGTGTTTTCTAAGACTTGTGTGTAATCTGGTTATACATCTTACTAGAATTATCTATGAAGTGTAGTCATTAATGAGTTTCCAGGTCAGGTGCTTTGTTAGACTCTCAGAGTTCATAGGTAACATATTCCTGTAATGCTAAATTTGGCTCATTGTGTAGGGGCTCTGTTTCTAGTCTCAAACTTCCTCTTGTTCATCCCTCTGATCCAAAGAGGTGCTGAATGGTAAGTGGTGATAAAATAATAATAAAACATATGACTAGCTTGCTATGAACTTGGAGTAGATTGCAGAGCTCCATCTTCAATGGCTACTCCTTGCCTAACTACCTAACAGATTAGCATCATATTTCTCATCAACAGCCTGGAAATTTAGGAAGATAGGGAATGATACATTTCTGTCCCTGGAAGAAAACACAGGCTTACAAAGATTGGTATATACAACAAAATTATGTTTTAAAATTGAGGAATAAACATTAACATTTAAAAGCAAGGATGAGCCAAGGCAATTCAGGACAACCAAGGCAACAATACAGAAAATACTTACAGAAATCCTATACACAAAGGAAGAAGAATGTCTCATTAGGCACACACAGTAAAGAACATATATCCTAAAAGGAATAGAAGCACAAACAGAAGTCAGGGAGGAGCATAATATGCCCAACATAGAAATCAGCAAACCCAAATATTAAGGGAAGAAAAGATATATTAGTAATCCACCCAACCAGAACAACAACCAATGAAAACAAGGATGTAAGCAGGAGCAGACTTGTGAGATTATAAACAGTGTCAGACTAACTTTTCTTGCCAAGAGCCACACCCCATTAGCAAAGAAAGTCATAAATGTTAAACAAAAGGATAAAAATAAATGAACCTTTCAAGCAAATGGGAGACAAAAACAAACTGGAATCATTATCTGATATTTGATAAAGCAAGAAATCCTCAGGTTCTTGGGAAGAAGATGGCTGATCACCCCAAATGTCACTGGTTAATCATAAAGAGCTACCACAATAGTAGACTTCAAATTAAAAACTGACCAGAAGAAATACAGATCACTGTAGTTTCTTGTATCTTGTATTTGGTCGTATTTAGCTGTTGTCTATTGGAAGCCTGCTCCTTTTTGAAGGGAAATGGAGGAAGATTAAATTTGGGAGAGGGGAGTTGGGAGAAGAGTTGGGAGAAGTAGAGGGGAGGGAAACTGTGGTTGGGATGTATTGTATGAGAAAACAATCATTTTCAATTAAAAAAGGGAATAATTAATCAAGAAGTTGCAACATTTATAAATAGTTTTGTGGCAAGAGTTAGGTCTCTCTATTTCATAGAACCAATATTAAAAAGAAAGGCCAAATAACTGTAATAAAACATATAAATAGATTTATGAGGACAGAAATTATCCAATCATCCCAGTAGACATGAGGCATTTGGCAAAGTTCAACAACCTTGCATCATAAAAGTCTCAATGAAACTGGGAAAGAAGAGAAGAAATGTGCATCAAATAATAAAGGCTACAGAAGACAAACCTATTGCAAACATGATAGTAAATGTAAAAATGAGATGAGACAAGGGTGCCAACTCTTTCTATTCCTTTTTTAACTTTTAATTTTTTAATTTTAAATAAGTTTAAGTAAGATTGTTATTTAATATAGTCAGATACAAAAGTTCAATATTGTCTCTGGGATCTCCAGTCCTGCGGACTACAGCCAGCTCAACTTGCCCCAGGAAGACCAAGCAACCAGGAGCCTTGTGAGAGAGCAGGTCTACTCCTGTCCCTACTCAGGGCAGAGGGCAGAGGGCAGAGGTGGACTCCAGGCCCCTATCTTGGTTCCTACTTCCTTCTACTTGCCCTCTCTGGGATCTCCGGGCCTGTGGACTGCAGCCAGCTCGACTCAACCTGGGAAGACCGAGCAACCAGGAGCCTGCTGAGAGAGTAGGTCTACACCTTTCCCCACTCAGACCAGAGGGCAGAGGGCAGAGGGCAGAGGGCAGAGGGCAGAGTACAGAGAGCAGAGGGCAGAGGGCAGAGTGCAGAGTGCAGAGCTCCTAATCACCGGGAGAGGGAGTGTCTCAGCCCTGTCTGCAACCACCATAGGACCCTTCAGTGTATTGGATCTACTTGCACCCACGGGAACAGAAACTTAGGCCCTTACCCACCAGGAAAGGAAGATACCCCACCTATACCCACTGAAAAAAGGGATGGAAAGGCAACAATATAAGAACAAATTCAATGACAAGAAAACCAATATGATGCCAATAGAATCTAGGGACTGTATACCAGCAAGATCTGAACATCACAACACAGATGAAGCAGAAGAGAAAGAATTTAAAACAACTTCATGAAGATGATAGATACCCTAAAAGGAGATATGAGAAAATCCTTTAAAGAAATGGAAGAAAAAAACAAACAAAGAAATTCAAGAAACAGAGGAAAAGGCAAACCAAATATTGCAAGAAAGTTCAAACAGTGCAAGGTTTGAAAGTTGAAACAGAAACAAAAAATAACACAGTCTGAGGGAATGCTGGGAATAGAAAAACTGGGTAATCGATCAGGAACTATAGATGCAAGCATAACCAACAGACTGCAGTAGTTAGAAGAGAGAATCTCAGGTGTTAAAGATTCACTAGGAGAAATAGATTCATCGACCAAAGACAATCTTAAATCCAATAAATCCCTAACACAAAATATCCAGGAAATGTGGGACACTGAGAAAAGGACAAACCTAAAAATAATAGGGATAGAAGAAGGTGAAGAAAACCACCTCAAAGGGGCAGAAAAAAATAATCAACAGAATCATCGAAGAAAACTTTCCCCAACCTAAAGAAAGATATGCCAATGAAAGTACAAGAAGCCTACAAAACACGAAAATAGAGTGGACCACAAAGAAAATTCCCCTCACCACATAATAATAAAAACTCCAAACATACAGAATAAAGAAAGAATATTAAGAGTAGCAAAGGAAAAAGGACAAGTAACATATAAAGGCAAAGCTATCAGAATCACATCTGAATTCTCCATTGAAACTCTGAAAGCCAGATGGTCCTGGATAGACATCCTACCAACACAAAGAGACCATGGATGCCAACCCAGACTACTATACCCAGCAAAGATTTTAATCACTATGGATAGAGAAAACAAGATATTCCATGACAAAACCAGATTTAAGCAATACATATCCATTAATCCAGCCCTACAGAAAGTACTGGAAGGAAAACTTCCACCTAAAGAAGGTAACTACACTCACAAAAACATAGGCAAAAGACAATCCAATCTTACCAAAAGTCAAAAGAAACAGCGGGGTAAATCCACAAACAGTAACACCACCAACAACAAATCAAAAACAAACAAGAATTAACACTCAATGGTCCTTAACCCCCATCAATATTAATTGTCTTAATTTGCCTATAAAAAGACACAGGCTAACAGAATGTATATGAAGACAGAATCTATCCTTCTGCTGCATACAAGAAACACCCCTCAATAGGCATTACTTCAGAGTAAAAGATTGGGATAAGATTTTCCAAACAAATGGTCCCAACAAACAAGCTGGTATAGCTATCCTGGTATCGAACAAATTAGATTTCAAACTAAAATCAGTCGAAAGAGACAAAGAAGGTCATTTCATATTCATCACAAGAAAAATCCATCATGATGAAGTATCAATTCTGAACATCTATGCCCCAAATACGAAGGTGCCAAAGTTAAAAAAAGAAACATTGCTAAAATTCAAATCACACATAAGACCTCACACAGTTATAGTGGCAGACTTCAAAATCTCACTCTCATCACTAGACAGGACCACCAGACAGAAACTTAACAAAGAAAGAAAGGAACAAACAGAAATTCTGATCCAATTGGATTTAACAGACATCTATAGAACATTATATCCACACACAAAAGAATATACATTCTTCTCAGCACTACAAGGGACCTTCTCTAAAATCAACCACATTCTGGGTAACATAGCAAACCTCAACAGGTACAAAAAATATAGAAGAACCCCCTGTATCTTATCATAGCACCATGTTTAAAGTTGGAATACAACAACAACACAAATTGCAGAAAGCCTACAAACTCATGGAAATTGAACAACACTCAATTGCACCATTCCTGGGTCAAGAAAGAAATAAAGAAATAAATTAAACACTTCCTAGAATTCAATGAAAATGAAGATACAAAATGCACAAACTTGTAGGACACTTTGAAAGCAGTGCTAAGAGGAAAATTCATAGCTTTAGGTACTCATATGAAGAAACTGGAGAATAGTCACATTAGAGAACTAACAGCACAACTGAAAGCACACTCACCCAGGAGGAGTAGATGCCAGGAAATGATCAAATTGAGGACTGAAATCAACAAAGTAGAAACAAAGAAAACAATGCAAAGAATCGATGTAACAAAGAGTTGGTTATTCGAGAAAATCAATAAGATAGACATACCTTTATCCAAAATAACTAAAGGACATAGAGAGTACATGCAAATTAACAAAATCGGAATGAAAAGGGGAACAAAACAATGGACGCTGAGGAAATCCAGAGAATCTTCAAGTCATACTTTGAAAACCTCTACTCCACAAAATTTGAAAATTTAAAGGAGACAATTTTCTGGATAAATATCATAACAATTAAATCAATAACAGATAAGCAATCTAAACAGACCTATAAACCCTACTTTAATAGAAGCAGTTATCAAAAGTCTGTCAACCAAAAAAAAAAAAAAAAAAAGAAAGCCCAGGACCAGAAGGCTTCATTACAGAATTCTACTAGAAATTCAAATAAGAGCTAATTTCAATACTCCTCAAAGTGTTCTACACAATAGAAGCAGGAGGTTCATTGCCAAACTTTTTTTACGAGGCTACAATTACCTTGGTACCCAAGCCACACAAAGGCACAACTAAGAAAGAGAACTACAGACCAATGTCCCTCATGAAGATTTATGCTAAAATACTAGCAAATCATATCCAAGAACACATCAGAAAAATCATCCACTATGATGAAGTAGGCTTCAACCCAGGGATGCAGGAATGGTTCAACATACAAAAATCTGCCAATGTAATTCACCACATAAAAAAACTGCAAAAGAAAAATCATATAGTCATCTCACTTGATGTTTAAAAATCCAACACCCCATTATGATAAAGGTTCTGGAGAGATCATGGATAACAGGAACATACCTGAACATAATAAAAGCAATATACAATAACCAACAGCTAATATCAAGCTAAATGGAGAGAAACTCAAAACAATTCCTCTACAATCAGGAACAAGACAAAGTTTTCCAGTCTCTCCATATCTTTTCAATATTGTATTTGAATTTCTATCTAGAGCAATAAGACAACAAAAGGAGATGAAGTGGATACAAATTGAAAAGGAAGAAGTCAGAATTTCACTATTTGCAGATGATATGATAGTTTACATAAGTGACCCAAAAAAACTCTACAGGGGAACTCCTACAGCTGATAAACCCCTTCAGTAAAGTGGCAGGATACAAGATTAATTCAAGAAAATTAGTAGCCCTATTATATACAGACGATGAAAGAGCTGAGAAAGAAATCAGAGAAACATACCCCTTTACAATAGCCCCAAACAATATAAAATGTCTGGGGATAACACTAACCAAACAAGTGAAAGACCTGTGTAGCAAGAACTTTGAATCTTCAAAGAAAGAAATTAAAGTAGATACCAGAAAATGGAAAGATCTCCCATGCTCTTGGATTGGTAGGGTCAACATAATAAAAATGGCAATCTTCCTGAAAGCAACCTATAGATTAAAAGCAATCTCCATCAGAACACCAGCACAATTCTTCACAGATCTTGAAAGAACAATACTTAATATGGAAAAACAAAAGGCCAAGGATAGTCAAAATAACCCTGCACAATAAAGGAACTTTTGAAGGCATTGCCATCCCTGGCTTAAAACTCTATTATAGAGTGATAGTCCTGAAAACAGCTTGGTATTGACACAAAAATAGACAGGTAGAACAATGGAATTGAATTGAAAACCCTGATATTAACCCACATACCAACGAACACTTGATTTTTGACAAATAACCTGAATTACACAATGGAAAAAAAAGACAGCATCTTCAACAAATGGTGCTAGCATAATTGGATGCTGGCATGCATAAGATAGATCCATGTCTATCACCATGCACAAAACTTAAGTCTAAATGGATCAAATACCTCAACATAAATTCAGCCACACTGAACCTCTTAGAAGAGAAAGTGAGAGGTACCCTTGAATGAATTGGTACAGGAGACATCTTCCTGAACATAACACCAGTAGCACAGACACTGAGATCTACACTTAATAAATTGGAACTCCTGAAGCTGAGGCAAAGGACACAGCAAGACAAAAAGGCAGCCCACAGAATGGGAAAAGATATTCACTAATTCCACATCTGACAGAGGGCTGATCTCCAAAATTTACAAAGAACTCAAGAAGCAAGTCTCCAAAACACCAAAGGATCCAATTAAAAAGTGGGCTACAAAACTAAGTAGAGAATTCTCAATAGAGGAGTCTAAAATGGCTGTAACTAAGTAGAGAATTCTCAATAGAGGAGTCTAAAATGGCTGAGAGACACTTGAGAAAGTGCTCAACATCTTTGGCCATCAGGGAAATGAAAATCAAAACAACTCTGAGATACCATCTTACTCCTTTCAGAATGGCTAAAATCAAAAACATCAACGACAATGACAATTTATGTTGGAGAGGATGTGGAGAGGGGAACACTCCTCCACTGCTGGTGGAGTGCCAACTCATACAGTCACTTTGGAAATCAGTATAGAGATTCCTCAGGAAAATGGGAATCAGTCTATCACAAGATCCAGCAATTTTACTCTTAGCATATACCAAAATGAGGTACATTCATACAACAAGGACATCTGTTCCACTATGTTCATAGCAGCAGTATTTGTAATAGCCAGAACCTGGAAGCAACCTAGATGCCCCTCAACTGAAGATTGGATAGAGAAAATGTGGTACATTTATGCAATGGAGTACTACTCAGCAGAAGAAAAAATGGAATCTTGAAATTTGCAGGCAAATGGATGGCACTAGAAGAAATCATCCTGAATGAGGTTACCCAGTCATAAAAATACAAGCATGGTATATACTCACTCATATATGGATTTTAGGCCTGAAATAGGGAGTGCCAGCCTACAATCCCACAGCCAGAGAGTCTGGGAAACAGGGAGGACCCTAAGAGTAATATGCATTGTACCCCCAAAGAAGGGGAATGTGACAGTGACAGAATCTTCTGAGAAGATGAAGGGAGAGGAAGACATGGGGGAACAGGATAGTCGAGTATGGAGAAGAATAGAGAGCAGGATGAAAGATACCATAATAGAAGGAACCATTATAAGTTTGAAGAAAGATCTGACACTAGTGAGATGTCCAGAGACCTACAAGGATGACACCAACTGGCAACATAACCAATAGTGGAGAGGCTACCTTAAATGCCCTTCCCCCATATTGTGATTGACGACTTCCTTGTATGCCATCCTAGAGCCTTCATCCAGTGATAGAAGGAAGCAGAGGCAGACATCCACAGCTCAACACTGAATTGAATTCCTGAAACCCAGTTGCAGAGAGGGAGGATTGATGAGCAAAGGGGTTAAACCTTGGTGGTTGAAACTCCCAGAAACAGCTGACCTGAACAAGGGGGAGCTCAAGAACCCCAGACTGATAGTTAAGAGGCCATCATAGGACTGATCTAGACCCCCTGAATGTGGGTGTCAGTGAGGTCTCGGCATTCTCTGGGACCTCGGGTAATAGATCAGTATTTATCCTTGGCATCCTGCTGATCTTTTGGAGCCTACTCCACATGGAGGGATGCTGTCTCAGCCTGGACACATGGGGGAGGTCCAAGGCCCTGCCCTGAATGATATGATGGACTTTGGAGATCCCCCTTGAATGATCTCACCCTGCTTGGAGAGTGGAGTAGGGATGGCGTGGGAATTGGGGGGGTGGTTGAAGGGAATGGTGGAGGAGAGGGAGCTAGGATTGACATGTGAAACAAGCTTGTTTCTAATTTAAATTTAAAAAACTGAAAAAAATAGTTGAGTATCCTATAATCTATACTGTTCAAAGGAAGGCAGTAATGGACTTTTCTATACATTTACAAAGGTAAACACATGCTTTTAGATGGGCTCACAGTGACTGAAATGTCAATTATGGAGCTTGCATAGGTTGGTATCCATTCTTCTGACTGTATGTTATGGCTGTTAGTTCGGTGTTTTTGTGGGACTGAAAATTTAAAGATATATTTCTAACATCATCAAGAAATTGTTATAATTAAGGAGAATGGATTCTAGGCAATAAAAAACAACATCTAGGAAAATGCCAAACACAGGGAGCTTAACCTTTGTTTATTAATTTTCCTGACAACACCATTTCTTCCTTGGTGATCAAACTCTAAAAACAACCAAGAGGAATGTCTGTCTGTCATCAAAAAATCTGTGTTTTACTTAAATGAATATGTTAATTATCATCATAGTCTAAAAAGCCCTTGGAGTTTTTATTCAAGTCAGATTTATCTTAGTCCCACACTCTATTGATAATGTAAAGCAAGACAACCACCCTCCTACTTGGAGAATAGATCTGTAAAACTGTTGGAGTCAGTGGTAAGTTAAGTTCAGCAGTAATTGTCTTGTGTTGCTTTATGTCTCTTGCTAAAGTGAACTTCTACTCTGAGTCCTGGTCAATCAGACACATTTCTTAGTGACAGCAGAAAACAATGCATTCTGTTTCAACCTGCTGTATCCCTGTGAAATCTGGCAGATGTTTCAGGTGTTCAAGATAAGCAGGTTCATTCTCCTTAAGTGTTGCTCATCAAGAAGTATGCACTATGGTTCTTCCTATTGTGAATTTTATGTTTTGGTGAAGTGAGGTGCAGTTTGTGTCTACTCAAAACTCATGATGGAATTGGGAACCAAATAGGCTGCAACTGATTATAGTCGTCTGGTTGTACTAGCATGCCAAAAAGGGCAGGTGAAGAGCTAACACATGTAAACAGAAAAACATGGTAACTTCAGAGGGCTACTTAAGTTGGAAGGACATGAACTTAATAGTGAAACTCTGTAAATTAATTTTTGTTGTGGGTACAACAGAGTTAGTCTATAGGATTTCCTCTGAACATGATTGTCAGATACTAAGGGCCGAGTAAAATACAGAAACTATTATTTTCTTGCTCATCTGTAGAAGTGTCAGCTGAGGAGGCCCTATTTTCAATTCAGACTTGAAGTTCTAGTTAGGATTCAGCTACATCTGGGAGCAGCAGGGTCATTGAACCAAGTTTAACATAGTTGACTCACTTTTGTTGGTCATCAAATCTTTACCTTCTGTAATTGAACTCATCTCTATAAGAATAATCTTAAAGGCAAGTCAAGAACATAGAATGGTTAGGTGGCACTGTTGTACAATTTACATGAGAGTTGAGACCTGGAGATAGTAGACAAAAGGCAAGACTTTTGCTTTAAGTGTTAGGTCTTTCCTGTTTATCCAATCACCAATTAGATTCTTAACTCCTCATTTTGACTAAATAAGGCATCAATATAATTAGGTGAAAGATGGGAAGTAGCCTTGCCACCTTTAGCTAACATACTTACCATTTTTAGCAAACATAATGTCTTATATAAAGCAATATGGCAAAAGAAAGAAATATAATGGATACAACAAAAAAGGAAAAAATGAAAGTTTTGGTATATTCAGATGTCATGATTCTCTACTTGAACAATTAAATATTCCAGCAGAAAATTCTCACATATGATAATTACTTTTATCAACTACTTGATGCAAAATCAACTCCAAAACAGTAATTTTACACCTATCAGAAACAAACTTTCTGAGAAAGAAATTAAGAGGGGACATTCCCAATATCTTTAAAATTCCACAAAAATAAGCATAAAAAAGGAGGTATGAAGATCTCTATAATGAAAGTGTTAAACTACTGAAGACAGAAATTGAAGATGATATTAGTTGATAATAACATCTATACTCATATACTCACACATTAGCAGAATTCTATTGTAAAAATGCCTACAATTCTAAAAGCAGTCTACAAATTCAACACAACCCCTATCAAAATTAAATGATATTCTTTATTGAACTTGAAAAAATATATTCACAGAGAGACACAAAAGATTTTGAGATGCCAAAGAAACACTAAGAAGAAAAACAAAGAACTGACCTCAGATTACACCAAAGAGCCATAGGGACAAAGATAAAATAATACTAGCTGCAAAAACAAACAAGTAGGATAAGAGAACAAAATAGAGGGTCTAGAACAGAGGATACAGCTATAAGGACATAATATTTTGGAAAGGTATCAAAAATATACATTGTAGAAAAAAGAGCATCTTCAATAAATGGTTCTGGGAAAGTAAGACATAAATATGAGAAAAAAGAAATTAGATCTATTTTTCTCACTGTGTATAAAAGTTAATTCAAAATAGATCATACTTTAATAAAATTCCTGAAACACTGAAACTTCTAGCTGACCTTGAGAAGAAATATGAGTCTTGGGGAGAAATATAGTAGAATACATTTGACATGAAAGGAAATAGTGAGTTGTTAGAGGACAATGAAGAAGTACAGGAAAGATTAAGATCTTGATGAAATGTGAGTAGGACCAATATAGATAAGGTATATATGAAACTTTCAAAGTGTATACTAATTTGAAAAAGTAACAAAAATATTTAATAATTGTGCAGACATAAAATCCAAGTTCTCCTAAATGGGGGTAAAAACTAGGTTGGAAGGTACTTATGTTCACCACTAGACCACCAGTGCAGATTGGAACAAGAGGAGGAGCTCAGTCTTGCCTCAACTTGATGTGCCTTGCTTTGTTCAAGCCCTTGAGAAGCCTGCCCCTTTCTGAAAGGAGGTGGAGTAGGAGTGGATAGGGAGGGCAGAGGGAATGGGTGAAGTGAAGAGAGGGGAAACTTCATTGCGAATGCAAAATAAAATAAATGAAAAATGGAATTTAAATTAAAACAAAATGGGTTGGAAGTTTCCAGAGCATGATCTTGAACCAAGGTCAGGAAACCTTGTCTTCAACAATGCTTTCTATTCTACCTTATACAGCAATCTAAAAAGTGACAAACATCTTTGGTAGGAAGTGTTCCCTGATGAGATGCCATGTGAACCTTTGTTCCCACATCAATCCCAGTGGATGCTGTTTTTTTGAACTATAATCTCTTCAAAACAATTACAGAAATATCAATCCAAGTCAGCAACTCTTGGTTAGTGTTGATTTTTATGGATTTGTTTTCAGTGCCAAGCAATGAACTTGCTCCCTCCTGAATACTGGAGCAACATTCTACCACTGAGTTATGTCCCCAACCAAAACAACTATTAAGGGCTCAAATATAATCAAGAATATACACATTTAAAATACACAGTTAATTTTATTTATATAATTATAATTCTCCTCACTTGTGGATGCTTTGGAAAGTTAATACTCAGAAGCCATGGTAAGTGGTAATGGCAGCTGGGCTAGCTGACTTATCGCTTCTATAAATATTGCCTTCTAGAAATGTCTCTCTGGGCAATGATACCATCTTTTTTAAAGAGCTGAAAGTTGAGGTTTTGTTTTTTATAAAAAGTCTGCATTTTCCATGTATTTATGGCTTCGAGTACGCATAGTTAATAAGGACAAGCCTTTTTCATTCTAGCAGCTGTCGCTTTAAAGAGCAAACATGACATTTTTTCTTCTCCTCTTAAGTGGATTTGGTCTGAATTTGTTATGCATGGAAACCCAAGAAGCATTTTCCTTACTATTAATGTCCAATGAACCATGTAAGTAAACACAGGAGAAAATTAATATGCCTGGCCTGCATAGCAACATCAATTAACATGGAGATTACTAGAAGAGAAAAAAGGTGATGGATTGGAACCAGAGTATAGTCTAGATGTACCTAGTAGAATCCTAAAAATCCTAGGATTACTATCCCATGTTACATGTACATGTTGACTTACAGGCTAGGCTATCATATACATGTCAAAATACCCATGAATAATTTGAGCTCTAATAGATATATAATCCTATTGAATGTGTACAGCATTCCTAGGAGAAATCAATGTCCTTAATTGCTAGTCCCATGTCTGAAGTAAGAAAAATCTTCCCAACATTCAAGACAGGTACGAAATGACAGGCAGGGAGCTACAATTCAGGTTGGCTTCTGAACCCCAGCCCTTAGCTACCATATTATATTGATCTACAAGGGGGTCACAGGGATAGCCAAGCACTCACCCATCCCAGTGGGTGCAGGCCAAGGCTTTGATGGTGGCAGATGTGATGATGGATGGTTTGGGACTGTCCCTAGGTGTCTGGAGTTTCAGTGGGCCAATATTGACCTTTGTAAGGTATAACTACCAGTGTTTCCCAAACTTCCTTTCAGGACTGTAACTCAAAGGATGAGAGGTGTTTCCTGTGGGTATACTAGGGGAAGGTAAGAGATGTGGAATCATCTCTTATTCTAGAATCCTCTAGATTTACAGCGTCTTAACAGGAGATCCAGAGCATAGCATACTTGTGTTTTCTTGTGAAGATTCATTTGATGTATGCTAATGCCAAATAAGGAAAATGGTGAGTATACTGTCCCTGAGCATGTCCACTGCTGTGATCAGAGTGAGCTGCTCTGGGAATCTAGAAAGCTAAAGGAAAAGAAGAGAAGTGAACCTGAATTAAAAGTGCCCCCCTGACATTTACAAAAAAAAAATTAAACTGTCTAAAAACTAGGAAATGCTCCAAGTCCCTTTAATAGGAGCTAATCTTCCAGAGGAATGAATTCCTATAGCAAGGCAAAATTTGAAAGTATCCTTGAGTAAGGTGTGAGGAAAATGGGCAGCTATCTGCTAAAGTTGTTTTATTTTACTACCTTACCACCTTAGCTAATTATTAGCTTCCTAAGGTGAAAGGTGTAGTTACAAACAACCTTGCAAAACTGTTGACCCTTTAGGGGAGTGTCTCAGAAGGCAATCTCTTCTCTCCCTACTTTACAATTAGTAGTTCCCTCAGTATTGGATATAGCATTTTCTTAAAGAAGTGATTCACGGGGTATGGAGATGGCTCAGTGTATAAAGCACTTGCTGTATAAGTGTGAGGACCAGATTTGAATCACTAGAATCCACATTAAGTCAAGAGTGATAGCAAATCCCTGCAATCTCAGTGTTTCTATGACAAGATGAGAGGTGGAAACATAATACCTGAATGACATACACAAAAGCCAATAACAAAAAGAGCACTGTCTCAAACAAACAAAGTGGAAAGCAAGGGCCAACACCTGATGCTGTTCACTGACTTACACTCACTTTATGGGACACACCACACACACACACACACACACACACACACACAGCATACACATACACACACATACATTCACACACACACAGCATACACATACATACACACACATACACACATATACACACACATATGATACATTAAAACAGTCTTACAAATGATACTAGCTTGCATAGATAATGTCACTCCATCTTTACAAGCTATACAGAATAAGGTGAGAGACATCTTTAAGTCAGTTGAGAATGACCCATATTTAGACATACCTTTTAACTTCTATGGGTCAGTCTATGAAATTCCTCGATGATTCTTACAAAGAATCCCCAGTAATTGCTCAGTCTCTTCCCTGTGGGTCTCCTTAGTGGCAATGGAGCTGTTCTCTATGAGTCTCATTGCGATGTCTCTTGGGAGAATTTACTTCCTAATGCAGCACCAGATTTGAAGAATCAATTTAGCTCCTCTTCAACACT
The DNA here is from genome assembly GCF_017639785.1 of Mesocricetus auratus. Classification (NCBI taxonomy): domain Eukaryota; kingdom Metazoa; phylum Chordata; class Mammalia; order Rodentia; family Cricetidae; genus Mesocricetus; species Mesocricetus auratus. The sequence continues at coordinate 45,295,346 of NW_024429192.1, forward strand.
AGCAAGAGGGAAACAACCCAACCACTGCCAGACTTTCACTATGCATATTTAACCTCTTGCTACAAATATTTGGAAAAGACAGTCCCATTCATAATAAATGCTATGCCTAAAACTGAGAAGTCACGGTCACTCGGGCCTCAACAAAAGGATCAATCAGCAGAGCAGGTAATTTTCAGAGTTCAATGCATTCCTTCTTTTCCATGACCTCTGAATTAAATTTGATAATACTACGTTAGCATTACTTAATTATATTAAATCTGTTTAATCCAGTATTAACTCGCCCACTTTCCAGAAGTAAAACCATCAAGCATATGTCATGGAAGCCACTTCAATTAGCACAGAACATGTTGGTTGATGACTTGCTTTCCTTGGTACCCCCCTTGAATACCAAAGTGGATGAGAACCCAGCTTCAGACTGAAAAGCTATAAATCTCAATCTCTTGTGACTTTGAATAAAGAAAGCACTTAACTTCTCTTAGTCTGGCCCCTTTTGAAAAATGTGTGTCAAAGTGGCTGGTGCAGAGGATCAACTACAGCATGAGGTGACTCATCACCAGGTGCCTGATGCAATGTGGAGTCTATAGTAACATTTAATAAACATTAGGCATTATTGGGGCCAGATCTACTCACTGCTTAGATTTTAATGATCAGATCTCTCTTCATCAACAGCATGACCCTTCCTGAATGTCATCTTAAATGTCACACTGTAGCCATTTGCCTTTGATTTGGAACACTGGAGGTTATCCTTGGAGAGACTGCCCTGCAATTTCTAAGTGTATTTAATGTACGATTTCTCTGTAAGCAGAGCTTCACTCTCCTCTTTTCTGAAGTTGACCCTCTCTCAATCGCTGGCTTTTTTTCTGTGTTCATTGCACCTTGAAGGCAGTGCCACCAACAGGTTTTCGTCTTGCTCTACCAGGTGTGATTTATTATATATCCGCAGGGTCTGAGTTAAAATGAACAAAATGGGATTAGCTATGAACAAAAGCAAAATGTGATAGAGAATGACACAGCCATGTCTTGCCCTACAGGGTGTTAAGGGTGATTACATTTGCCTATTTGTGTGTGTGGGAGGGTCACTGGGCTGAGATAATTGGTTCAATATGATTAAGTGCTACTGTATATAATTTAATATTAGGTATTACTTACATCGCACCTATATCTTCCTCCTGCTAACATCATAACATCTGCAAATATTAAGGTGGTAGAGTTGGAAGCAAACCATTTTCTTTTGTGTCTCTGCCTGTAGTCGGGTTAAAAAGACAACAAGAATCTCAAATGTGTTTTGCTTGTAACACAAATGATTAGCAATAAAGATGAATAATAACTTTTTATTAAAAATTATAGTAAATAACAGATGGCTGAACCCTTGGATACCCCAGTAGAATAAACCCCTTTGGTAATCTAGCATCCGCAGTTTAGGAAATATGTATGCTCCTTACTTTGTGATGAGTAACAGCATGTAGCATTGTTAAGCTTGATTAAGCAAATTTAATTAGTGTTAGTCAATGTGTTTTTGTAAGTGGATAAAAAATATTCTAGTTTAGGCATGACTGTTAATCTTTAATTTATGAAATAAATGCTAAAATGTAACCATAAAATATTAAAATTGCAATAATCCACATTTAAAGGGCCAAGGTACTATTGAGTGGAATTTTCTCAGTTATTTTTTAACCCTGAAATTCAAAGGAAATCAACATCCAATGATCCTATTTCTATTGTGTCAGTATCATATATAGTAAAATAGTGATAAGAGTTCTACTTTTCCTGCGGAGGCTATTTAATTTCTAAATTGACCTGTGGTCCACATTAATTCACAGCCAGACTTTACAATGTTCTTTAAACCTCAGTTTTCCATTCATGGATTGATTTAGGGTCTGTGAGACTCAACACATAAGGAGAAAAAAGATCTCACTTTAGAAAGTAAAATTATGTTGGGGGGGAAAGAGGGAGGAGCTTGCTACACATAGATTAGAATAGGGAACTTCAGATGAGGATGGCAGGCATTTGGACTTTGCCACTTTGCCCGAAAATGAAAATATAGAATATTATCAAGCCTACTTCCTTAACAGTTGTCAAATCCCAACTGGGCAGCTAAATACAGTAGCTGCGTATATTGCTTCCAAGAACATGCCTTGTTCCATCAAGAGGCACCTAACCCTAGAGAATACAGATGTTCAGAAGTACAGCATCCTTCCTTGACTATGGAAGGAAGGGGTGTGAGCAAAAGAAAATGTATGTATCCATGGAGAGCAGTTACTCCAAACAGAAGAGGAAAGCTATCTTTGTTCAAAAATCTTGTTTCACTTACTCATTTGCCAATATCTTATATAAATCTATGATGTTCATAGTGCTTTGCTAACTGGCAGGATTATAACCCTGAAGCAGGCTGACAATTATTAACCTCATGGACCTCTCAGATGGTTGATTTGTAAACTTATCAGAGGAAAGAAATGGAAACATGCCACAAAGTTCTTCATGGTCCAGCTGTTGTCCACATCTCATGTCACCTTATATTGCTTCTAACTTACTACTTTTGCACCTTCCTTCAAAAGTACCTAAGGCTTTACCAAAAAATACCTAAATGCCCAAAGCTTTGATGATGCTTCCCTGACTTTGTAACCTTGCTGGGAAGCACTATAACTTATTTCTTAGGATTTGACACAAGCCATAACATCTGCCATCTTCTGCAGGTAAATGCAACAGATAAATGAAAAAGTTTTTCTCCTTTTAGTATATTTTAATATTACATGATATTTCATGGCCAAGATATTAATATTATGTTAAACTAGTGATATCAAATAGTATTAACATAGTAAGAAACAGCTAACTGAGGTAACACTGTTAAAATACAGTATCTCACTGGTAATAAGGCAAGAGTAACTTTAAATACCCCATATCTAAGTTGTCTGGTGTGAGTTTGACTGAATTCTGGCAATCATATAGTAATTGTTCTAACAATCATAGAATACATATCTGCCTCTTCACCATTTATGTAGAATTGAATTTTGCCCTTTCAAATATAATGGAAAAATATATTAACAAAAGTTAGTGCCATCTAGTTCTTTTATTCTTTCTTCTTTATGTTATGGTTATCATATATTATGTATAGTTATTTTGCATCATGCACATTGCAAATTTCTTAAGTGTTATTTTTTGTTTCCATTGCCAAGTAGATTTCAGAGAATTCAAGAGAAGATCTGACTTACATCTGCTAATTGGCTGGTTTTCTTTATTCCTGGTGCTTTAGACACATTTTAGTTCTTATGCAGTATAAAATTTCCATTTGATCCTTCTTTATATCTTGTTTCTTCCTAAGAATGCTTTTTATCTTGTTTCAAGATTTTTGCAAGTCCCTTTCCAAATCATTTTTAACAGCTATTTTAAATTCCTTACAGGTAATATCTACCTTATTAAGAGCAGGTCTTGATCATCTTTACCTTGTTAGCGTTTGCATACTCTTTTAGCTGCATGTTTTTAACAGTGTCATATACAAACCTATGTTTTACTTAAACACTGTCAAAAATGTTTTGTTTCATTATTTTCCTAACAAGCACTCTTGATTTGTTTCAGCTTACAAGTTCTAGATCTGTCTTAAAGGCCTGTGCTTCCAAAGTCAAATCAATTATCAATATTTTTGTTTTTGTTTTGTTTTCAGCAAGAGATCCCCAATAAAATCCAGAATGGCAAATACTGTATAAGATATAAATACTCAAAAAATTCATTTTTCCTTGAATTTGAACTTCTTGACTTTCTGTTAGCTAATTATGACAACCCTGAGTGTCACACTACAGGTGTTTGTCCTACAAGTTAACTTACCACCTCAGTACTCTTGTCAGAGACTTGATGTTCTAATAAAGACTAGGCTCAATCATAATAGTTGGGACAGACAGGAATCCAGAAACTCACTCTCACACACACACATCCACCTTTTCTTTATTTATTCAGTTTTGTAAAGTTACCTAGGATGTTTCTCTCTATCCTTGACTAGCATGTCATACTTTTGCAGACCATGTGGAGGTAAGAACAAATGTGGAAAGGTAAAATACAGCAGTCTGTAGCCTACTATGGCCGTTCTGGACTACTAAATCCACCCAGACCAGGAAAGGTTCATCTTAGTGCGGCACCACTGTCACTATAGACATTATAGGTCCTGAGGATGGAAGCCTATAGGGAAAGACAGCAAACTGGCCTCCCTGCCCCACCCTGAGCTTTTGTTTTGTTTTCTAATCCTTGCTAAAATGAAAGGGCTTCTTCAGGCTTTCCCTCCATCTACCTGACAGTGCTTATTCAAAACGTTGAAATTTCTAATGCATTTAAGTTGAGAATCCTAGCAGAATGGTGAATGATAAACATCTTTGCCCTTCCTATGGTATTTCAAAGTCTAGTGCCTTTTCCTAATTATATACTAATCTTTACTTTTCTTTATTCATAAGGTGGTATAGTTGCTTTCAACAGGAAAGGAAGGTTAGTGTTTGTTTACCCTTCTTACTCAGAAACAGCCTCCATTTCATAGTCTAAGACACTGCCGGAAGCCTCTCATCCTAATACCCAGAAAAATCAAGAAAACAATGCAAACACATACAGCAATGATGCCAATTGTGGTGGCACACGTGGATAGGAGATACCAAAGTAACTAAAGTAGCATACTAAAGCTATTTGGCTATGAGGAAGAAAATAAAGCAGAAGAGCCTAAAAATAAAGAAGTAATGAGACCAAAGTTCTTTTTTTTTAATTCCCAAGATGTTAGACCAGTGTACATCCATATCAATAATGACATTAAGTAAAATTGTCCCCTATGTAAGTTGCTTTGGTAGGGACAGATATTGACAAAGAATATTGCATCAGTAGTTCTAAAATTTAACTTAAGATGAGACTGAAAGGATGGCATTCAAGAATAGCTTAAATATTCTGCTCAGCTGTCTATGGGTTAAAGGAATCGTCCTAGAAGTCTGGGACAAGATCATCTAGATCACACATGAAGTTCATGCTTGGGAAAAGTGCAATGCACATCACTCCTGCTGTTGTATCTAAGTTTTATCTTATGATTCTCGAGCAATATTGATAAGTCATACTCTTCCAAGATGTTCAAAAATCATTGACACTGACCAAAGCCTTGACCCACATTTGAGCAAAGTACTTAATAAATGTCAGGGTCCATAGATAAAACATATGACAGATAAATATGAAGTTAGATAATGGGTAAATGATATAAATGCTCTTGTAATACAAATGAAAATGAAATAGCAAATGTTGAGTATCTGTTTATAGTTGTAGAAGCAGCTGCTTAGAAGAGGAAAATAATTGACCCAAGGTAAAACAAATTCAAAATTTTAATCCAGCAAGTGTCTTAAAATTAAACCCATGTTCTTTTCACTATCCATTGCTTTCACATTTAGTAGATCCTGGCATCGCTGAGACCTTGTGTAGGATGGAAAAATTTAGACTTTAACAGTCTAGCAGTGGATGAAAAATCAGGTAAACTGAAGAGTTTTTTAAGTTGCTACTGGATGCTCATTTCATACTGCTAGCTCCCATAGGGGAGGGAGAAAATGTCTGGCTGATGATTGAAGAGGTAAACAAAAGAAGCAAATACCAACACTTGGTGGACAATCAATCAGCCGCTGAGTACATGTCAATAAGAACAGGTCCATTTTTTCTGGCAATTATGTATTTGGAATAGTTCGCTTTCAGGGGGAAAAAAGACAGTATCACTGACAAGAGCATAATATTTGACATTTCTAATGAGTGTAAGTAGTTAAAAGGCAAGAACCAATTAAAACAATACTATATTCAAATCAAAATCAAATCAGAGGCACAGTGCCTGGAAACATGCTTTTGCAGAACTTTTAATGACCCAAATGCTTTTAACCTTTCAACAGGAATTCTCTATCCCAGTATTTTACGATACAGCAAAATGGTTTTAATTTAATCAAACCTAGGGTCATTTTCTTCCCTGTGATGACCAAGTAATAAAAACACTAATTATTGATTTTATTTTTTCAGAAAGATAATTTGTAAATGTATGTGCATTTAAGTGGAAAAGTGTGATCTGTGTTCCCAATCTTTAATACGCATCAGAAGATGCATACCTTTCATGTTGCTGTACTCTGCTAAAATGATGGGGATGGGCTTAAACTGAACCATGTCTACAGCAGTAGAACTGTTTTCATAAAAAACTCAGTCACTTATGTTGCTTTGTTTTGTAGCACTCCATGTGTTTGAGAATTAGATACTTTAAAGAATAATTTAGCTACGATGGGCAGTGTGAATTCACTAGCATTTGCTAGCATGCAAATCAACATGACTTCCAATCAAAGAATCTGTCTGTCTGACTCTTGGAGTCATTTGGGAAAAGTCAGTCCACATGCCATAACATTCTTAGGAAGAACATAGGGGAAAAGGCCGTCGTGTTTGATAAAGCCTTTGCTTCCTATTTATGAAGCACGTAAATGTATTTCAGTTCAGCTTTACAATGGAAACCATCTTGGAAGGAGAGAGACATTCTAATAAGAGACAATTTTACACCTCACTTGGGTTTTCCATATTCTTGCAATAGTGAACCCAAAGAAGTAAAATCTCCTCAGGAATCTCATGCTGTGGGAAGGTTACGATCTTAAGAATCAGGGTCAGTCAGAGGAGGAACTTGCTTCCAGGAAGAGAGTTCACATTGTTATGACGACTTATTATTGGACTGCAGGAAAGACTGCAGCTAAGGCCGTGATTTATTAATGGTGGGCAGGACCACATGGGAAGCAGTGGGTGGTCCCATTTGGTCCTGCCCTCCTCTATTCAAATCAAAGCCTCGTGTTGGTACCCCAAAATGGACTTGGCATCACTGGATCCCATTTGTTCCTCTTTCCAATGGGGCCATATTGAATAAATCTTTTATTTTCCTTTTTAATGTTGCTTGCCTCTTTAACAACATGCCAAGGATGCCTGGACACGCCTACTTTGCTGAAACAGCCTAGACTTTGGTCCTAAACTCTCTAATAATACAACTGAGGCGATTTTTATAAATGAGGGAGCAGACACAGAACCACTTAGACAATGTAACAAGAGGTGTCTGTTTCATGTTTATAAAAAGAAACCAAAGTCTCCTAATTGCATTAGACTATCCTTGCATCTGCCTAGGAGATCATGTATCTACTAACAAATAATATTTTATTCCACTCACAAGACAAAAATACTGTGCCCGTTATGCAGAATTGGCATTGTGTTCTATGTCCTATCTGTCACTGTCACAAACTGGTAACTTTACATTTATTAATTCCTTTATAAAAGTATTATGGGTTATAGTGCAATCTAATTCAATATGAATATAGACGTTTCAGTTTTGGTTTTGTTTCTTTGTTTTTTGAGAAAGGGTTTCTCTGTGTAATAGTACTGGCTATCCTGGAATTCACTCTGTAGATCTTCCTGACTGTGCCTCCTGAGTGATGAGATTAAAGGCATGTGCCACCACTGCCCATTTCAAATATAAACATTTCTTAATATTATAACTTCAATGTAATGGTTACAATACTCTAGTGCTGCCTATTGCCTACCTGCAGTAAATTTAACTTTTAAATGCTTTCAGATCCATGTCCTAGAGCAGTCATGGTGGTATGTACAATCCTAATACATTCATAGTGATAAACACAGTTCTAGTATGGTCATAGTTGTATACGCAATCCTAGAGCAGCCATGGTGGCACACACAATCCTAATACAGACATGGTGGTACACACAATCCTAGTACAGACATGGAGGTATACAAAATCCTAGTACAGACATGGAGGTACACACAATCCTAGTACAGACATGGAGGTATACAAAATCCTAGTACAGACATGGAGGTACACACAATCCTAGTACAGTCAAGGAGGTACACACAATCCTAGTACAGTCATGGAGGTACACACAATCCTAGTACAGTCATGGAGGTATACAAAATCCTAGTACAGACATGGAGGTACACACAATCCTAGTACAGTCAAGGAGGTACACACAATCCTAGTACAGTCAAGGAGGTACACACAATCCTAGTACTTGGGAAGCAGAAGCAGGAGGATGAAGAGTTTTAAGTCCTTCTCAGCAGCATAGCACATTCAACACCAGCCTGGGCTACATGAAACCCTGTCTCAAAACAAAAAAACAAACAAGGAAACAAACAAAACACCATCTACTCCATAGACAAGCATAATGTGTATATGAAATATCCAAGTCAATATAAGTTTCATTTGTAATATAGGCAGTTTTTTTTGGTTTTTCAAGACAGGGTTTCTCTGTAGCTTTGGAGGCTGTCCTGAAACTCACTTTGTAGACCAGGCTGGCCTCGAACTCACAGAGATCCGCCTGCCTCTGCCTCCTGAGTGCTGGGATTAAAGGTGTGCGCCACCAACGCCTGGCTATAATATAGACAGTTTTAAATGAGATAAATATCCAACAAAAACAAGTAAAACCAAGTATAGTTTAGCTATATAATATAATACCATATAGCCATAAAGAATAATTCAATGCTTTTGTTGATACATAAGATGTTGATGGTGGAAAGTATGATCATATATTCATAAATATATGTACATATCTTTACACACACATAAAATGATATAAAATCTTTGTTTGAAAATTACAGTGATTTCTTTCTCCAGGGAGCAGAAGAAGTATGCTGCCACTAAAACAATTCCTCCCATCAGAAAGGAGTTCTACCATGAGAACAGGAGCTAAGTGACTTCTAAGTCATGCTGACCTGAAGCTAAAGGTGAACATGAAAATGGGTACTTCATCCCAGTGAGCACAAATAATCACATTCACCCAACATTCTGCCTACATTTCAAAGAGAACTGTGAGCCTGAGATAAGAATATAGAGTGACTGACATCCAACTTCCAACTTTAGAGCCTGGGAATCGGTCCACTATGCCATACACAGACTTCCTACTTACCATGGGTAAGTATCTATTGATCTTGTTATGATTTGGAATGATTTCTTAGCCATAAGCATACAATTTTGCAGAATTGCTTACACAATCTCAATGGTATGGAACATTATGCTACATAATTAGTTAGAAAATCCAAAATTAAAAGTTACTGTTTTCTTTACCATATTGAACTATTTTGTTATTAAAATTATTTTTGATTCAATTTTAAGCTGCATGGGTTTGAAATGATCAACATTCTCATTTTTAAAACTAGTCAAAAAGAAACATGCAGGACAAAATTTACAAATTGTGGCAAAATAAAGATAAGAGTTCTAGCCGGGCATTGGTGGTACACGCCTTTTTTATTATTTAAATTAGAAACATGCATGCTTCAACTGTCAATCCCATCTCCTCCCCATTTGTCCCTCTATCAGCCCCACTCCTCCCACCCCCCCACCACCAGCCCAGTCCCCACATCATTCCCCAGGGAGGGTGAGGCCCTCCTTGAGGGGATCTCCAGAGTCTGTCATTTCATCCAGGACAGGACCTAGGCCCTTCCTCATGTGTCCAGGCTGAGAGAGCATCCCTCCATGTGGAATGGGCTCCCAAATTTCATTTGTATGACATGGTGAACACCAGTCTACTACCCAAGGCCCCAGAGATTTCTGAGGCCTCCTCAGTGACACTACATTCATGGAGTCTGAATCAGTCCCCTGTTGGCCTCTTAGCCATCACCCTGGGGTTCAAGAGCTCCCCCCCTTGTCCAGTCAGCTGTCTTTGTGGGTTTCACCTGTCTCTGTTTCCATCAGTCACTGGAAGAAGGTTCTAGGATGTCATATAAGATAGTCATCAACATTATCATCAGGTAGGGACTATTAATGTAGTCTCTCCACTATTACTTAGTTTTCCAGTTGGTGTTATTCTTATAGATCTCTGGAAATATCACTAGTGTTAGTTCTTTCCTCAAAACTATAATGACTCCAACTATTATGGTATCTCTCATCCTGGTCTACTCTCCAAAACACCAATTGACCCAATTAAAAAGTGGGGGACTGAACTAAATAGAGAATTCTCAGTAGAGGAGTCTAAAATGGCTGAGAGACACTTAAGTTCTCAACATCCTTAGCCATTAGGGAAATGCAAATCAAAACAACCCTGAGATATCATCTTACTCCTGTCAGAATGGCTAAAATGACAGCTTATGTTGGAGAGGATGTGGAGAAAGGGGAACACTCATCTATTGTTGGTGGGAGTGCAAACTTGTACAGCCACTTTGAAAATCAGTATGGAGATTCCTCAGGAATATGGGAATCAGTCTACCACAAGACCCAGCAATTCCACTCTTAGACATATACACAGAAGATGCCCATTCATATAACAAGGATGTCTGTTCCACTATGTTCCTAGCAGCGTTTTTTGTAATAGCCAGAAAGCAACCTAAATGCCCCACAACTGAAGAGTGGATAGAGAAAATGTGGTACATTTACACAATGGAGTACTACTAAGCGGAAAAAAAAACAATGGAATCTTGAAATTTGCAAGCAAATGGATGGCACTAGAAGAAACCATTCTGATTGATGTAACCCAGATGCAAAAAGACAAACATGGTATATACTCACTCATTTATAGATGTTAGACATGGATCAGGGGAGTGTCAGCCTACAATCCCAGGGCCAGTGAGTCTGGGAAACAGGGAGGTTCCCAAGAGATATGCATTATACCCCAGAGAAGTGGAAAGAGGCAAGATCTCCTGAGCAGATGGGGAACATGGGGAGAGGGGAAAGGGAACCAGAAAAAAGAGAGGGGGATAAGAGGAGGGTAGAAGGAGACATAGGGGAGCAGGAAAGTTGAGTCGGGATAAGTATAGACGTGGCACATGCTTTTAATCCCAGCACTTGGGAGACAGAGGCTAGCCTGGTCTACAGATCGAGTTCCAGTCAGAGAACCCCTGTCTAGAAAAAAACAACCAAAAAAATTAAGAGCTCTAACATTTCAAATGCATTCACTTTGGGGATTAGGGAGATAGCTAAGTTGAAAATATACCTGTAATGCAAGCATAAGGAACTGAATTGAGATCCCAGGGGGTACATAAAAGTTGGGTCCAGAAGTATACATCTGTAATCCCAGCAGACATAGGAGGACTACAATTAAATAGTGAGCTCCAGGTTAAGTATCACACCATGTCTCAAAAAATATGGTGGAGAGCAATAAAAAAATGCTTTACTTTGAACTCTGACCTACACACACAGCTGTACTAGGATGTGCACAAACACTTATGAATGCATATATGCTAAAAAACAGTAAGAATAATAAACAAATGTTAACATAGTTCGAAGATTACACTATGATCTTACTATATAGAATTAAATTGTAATCTTAAATATTAAAATAGTCTCCATCATTGAGTTTTGATCTCTTTTTCTGGTCTTCTATGTGATCTTACTTTACTGGTGATTTGTAATTGTTTCCTACCTTTTTATGGCTGTGCTTAAGGTGCTCCCTCAGCTTCCTTGTGGGCAGAAATTCTTTCAACTCTGCTGACACATTTATACTCCTTCTTTACCCACTGCAGGAAAACTTGTCCTTCTCTTCGTATTTGGGAAGATGCCCAGTTGCTTCCTTGGATAGAACATACTCTCCCCGTTCAAAGGTGTATAAGAATTTAGCATTGCTGTCACCAGACTGAGCCAGGCAGTGTGAGAGACAGGGATGCTTCTCATCTAAATATATGATATAGAGCTGTGTTAATAGTTCATGGTTAAAATTACAATAGCTGACTTTTAAAAACACTCACCTTGTCAATACTCAAGACAAGATACCAACCACAATACACATAGTTTTAATTTAGTAAGGGCAAAACAAATTTTTGATGATAAACAGGGGAAAATCCAGGGTTTCAGAAATGAAAGTGACTTTGTTCAGAGATTCAACAGATCAGAACACTGCTCGAATAAAATTGGAATCACAATGGAAGGATTGCAGAGGAGGCAGTTGGCTGTATTTAAGAACTAGAAGTGGAACACACTGTGCATTTTATTCCTTATGGCTCAAGAATTTCTGCTGTAGCATTTTGCACTATTCCTATCTTTTTATTGCTGCTTATGACAATATTTGCCCCTTTTATGAATTCATTCTCAGACAGCCTTGGCCTATGGTTTCATTTGAAAGATATTCTAATTTAAAATTATCAGAATTAGGCAGAAGACCAACTTGACTGAATAGCAGAAAGTTTTATACTTATGAAATTCAAACTGCCTGACATATGACTGAACACCCCACCAGCCCAAGGGGCATGTAAAGCAGTCTCGGGGACTAATGCTTTACTATCTCTAGCTCACATGAAATTACTTTTCACAATCAGGAAATAATATTATTATACATGCATAAAATACCAATAACATAAAGGGGTTATTGAGTCTCTCCATCCATTCAGCTGAGTGTTTATGAAGTACAGTGTATAGGTTACTGTCACTAGCCTGTAAAGATACAAATATGTTAAAGAAAATAGAAAGGAGACTAAATGCATTTCATGTTCTATACCAGCCTTTGCTTAGGACACTTGTATTTCTATGTATCTAGAAAGTTTCTGAATATTTATTATGTCTAATTCTAATTCTGAATGATTACATAGATTGTCATGTAGTCTTTAAAACTGATATATTTGGTATCATTATATTTCCCCTTGGCTTCAGATCAGGAAACCACACCTAAGAGTAATAAGTTGGTAACTATCTCAGAGCTAAGAGTTTGAAAAGTAAAATTTGAACTAGATTATTCAAGGGCTACATAATTCCCACTGTCTATAGTCTAACTCTATCATCATTTTATATTGCAGGAACTTCTGATTCAGACAGTTAAGGAGGCTTGAGAGATGCCTTGGAGATCTCTTTGAGAAATGGCGTGGTGGTTAAGAACACAAAAGGACTGCTCTTCCAGAAGATCAAAGTTCAATTCCTACACCCACATCAGGCAGCTCACAACCACGTGTGACTCCATTGGGAGAATTTGACATCTCTGGTCTCTGTGGGTACCTGAATTCAATATGCATATCCTGCCCCTGTGGAGGCTCCCCCCATACACATAACTAAAAATAATAAAGAAGAAATGGAGATTCTTTTGAGCCTGAGGAGATGGCTCAGCTACTAACAGAAATTGCTACAGAATCCTGAGGACTTGAGATCAAAACTCAAAAACCCATGTAAAAATTTGGGTATGGACCCATGCTTTTGCAACCCCAGGTGGCACAGGAGCTGGATACAGGAGGGTTGATTGACATTTCTTGCTGCCAGCCAAGTTCAATGACCTATAAGGTGGACAGTGGTAGAGCAGGCTTTCCAAAGTCATCATCTGACATAGGCACCCCCAGCTCAAGGGTGATTGCACCTACACACACACACATACACACATACTCACACACTCACACACTCACTCATACATTAAGTTTTTCAATTAATCATCTGATAAGCAACAGGATGAACATCCAAAGTCAGATCTGTCTGTTCTACATCTGTTTCTCAATCCTATGCACCACTGAAAGGATAAATGAGAAAACACTATTAAACACACACACACACACACACATTCACACACATACACACATTCATGTAAAAAGACAAATAAGTATATTTTATTATCATAATTATTATCATGATTATCATTATTTGGCTATTTTTTACTCTGGAAGATAACAAATATATTAACACTATTAATAATACACCGAATCCTGAACTAAGCTCTTTATTAGATTTTTACACAGTCTCTTCCCAACACCTCAGATGTAGTAAAAATCATAGGAAACTCATCATCTTAGAGGTGAAAAAAGAGACTTCAAAACTCAAGGAAGATGTCTAAGATCATGCAGCCAATAAGCGCAAGGACCTTCCAGCAAAGTTGGACTTTTGTGACTTCAAAGCCCATGGGGAAGTTGTAGGTGTTATGGAATACTCCTTTTGTACAACATGAAAATGTGATGCTCTCATTGATTTAATAAAGAGCTAAAATGTCTAGCCAGGAAGAGGTTAGATGGGAATTGCATACAGGGAAAAGAGAGTGTGAGGATGAAGAAGAATGGAGTGGCCAGGGCATGTAGAGAAAAGATGAACTTCCTGTGCTGATAAAAAGTTACCAAGCCATGCAGTTGTACATGGATAAGAAACATGGATTAATTTAAGTTGTAAGAGCTAGTCAGTAGCAAGCTATTAGTCTTTATAATTAATAGGAAATCTCTGTGTGGTTATTTGGGACCTAGCTGGAAGGACAGACTATTCCACTTACAAGTAGAATCAGTGTCAAAGCAAGGCTGAATGCAAAGTTCAGATCACACAGAACACCTACATAGGTGAGACTGGCATTTTTGGTGGATTGACTTTCGATTTACTGGGAAAGCAAAATTTCAATATCTGAGAGAGGTGTATATTTTGGATGACAAAACAAGCTTATGTGAAAGAACTGAGCAAACTTTGAGAATAGGGCATATTACAGACACCAGAGAAGAAAGAAGGGCCCATAGCTCAAGTATAATAAATGTAAACCTATGTCATTCGCTGTGTTGTTCAGTGTGGTTGCCATGGCAAGTGTGTCACCTAAAATGTGCCCCCCAAAAACCATGGGACTTGACTCTAAATTTTATTTCATCTAACTAATCAAAACTTAAATATAAAAACTCAAACTCTATTCAGCTAATGAAAATCTTGAAGTACCTTTACAATTTGCATGGTCAGATCTATTTCCAACTCTATATCTTATGATATAAATATAAAAAATTAAGGATTTTCAATGAAAATTCCACAATGTGAATTTAAGTATTCCATAAGTATAAAATACACATTAGATTCTTAATATTTATTTATAATACTAAAGAGATCTCATTAATAAATTTAAATAGTGATTACATTTTATATTTTGTTCTTTTATATGATGGATTAAATAAAATGCATTATTTAAAGTAAGCTTAGTCTTGAATTTTAATATTATTAAGTTTTTAAATATGTGTGAGTTCCATAATATTTCTACTAGAGAGAGTTTGTTGGCAAACTGTAAGTACTCAAAAATGCTTGTGCACCATTACAGAGGGAACCTATTGTAACCTCAAAGTCTGTAGGAAGATCTTGTGTTTTATTAAATAGACAATCCACTGAAACTTCTCAATAGGGGAAGTGATGTGCTCTATGCTCTGATTTAGAAGGCTCCATCTGGAAGAGTAATTCAGAGGAGAAACTGAAGGCATGCTGGAAGTGTATTGCAGTATTAAAACAGAGCCTGGGCAATACACCCCTTACCCACAAATTATTTCAAAGCAGGTAGTCCAGTGGCATAACACTGGAAATGTTCCATGTTTCTCCCTCGAATGATAATCACTTCTGCAAGTGAAAGGCCATTCCTTTTCGATTGGAACTTTACCCCACTATGCACCTAATTTCATCACTGCTGCCTTTAAAAAGAAAGTCAGCACCAGTGTGCTTAATCTCTTGATCGAGTCACTAGGGGTAAAGTTCCTTTTATTACAGAAATGAGCTACCAAATAAAGCTGCATGGTGTAATTCTGAAATATGCAAAGCCAGAACTACACTATGAAAAGGCCAAATGTCTTACTCTCCACCCAGCAATCAGAGTTTTCTTTTGCCTCACAAGGCTTAAAAAGATGAAAGGAAAACTCAGCAGCCCTTCCCCCCAACAAAGCCTATCCAACCTCAACTTTCTGCAGTAACTCTTATGAACACTGACTCTTCAGGCCTCCTTTCCCAGGAAATGGCAGGCATCAAACACAAACGTGTAAAAGAATGTATTGATTCCTCAATGTATGAATGTCAATAAGAAGACACCCAAACATGGGGATGAATGACTGTCTTAACACTGTTGCTCTCTGGATGTCGTCCTCACCCACTTCTGATGAAGACAGACTTTCTTGTGTCAACCATCCAGTTCTACCTCATTTTATCCCAACTCTTTGAATTCTAAGTAAAGTCAGATGAACTCTAAAATAAAAGTAAATCCTTTGAAATCTGTAAACAATTGGTTCCAGAATTCATTGCATAAATCAATTCTTCAGGTGGACAAGTCATATATAAAACAGAACAATATTTATATACAATGCATCCTTCAGTACACATCAAATCATCTCTAGGCTGCCTATAATGCCTAATACAATTAAAATGTTATATAGAGAGCTGTTATATTTTAAGAGAAAAATGACATGTTCAGTGGGTTTTCCTGAAAATAGGTTATCCATGATTGCCTAATCCAGTGATGATGAGAGCTGACTAAATACTACCAGTGGAGTACTACCATGTACCTCGTTCAAAATACAGTTATGCCAATTTGCTATAGTTTAGCTCTGAAATACTTCCCAATGGCCCATGTGTTTTAGTATTTGTCTCTGTTCTGGCTGGTCTAAACTATCAAGAAAACCTAGAATCACCTATAAAAAGAGTCTTATCTAGGAATTATCTAGATCAGGTTGTCCCACAGGCTTATCTGTAGGTCATTGCCTTGACTATTCATTGAACTTTCCCAGTGGACAGAACCATTTCTTAGGCAGAGGTTCTAGACTTTATGACAGCACAGAAGGCTAGCTGAAAACATGCAAGAATGTCTACTAATTTTAACCGTGGGTATCATAAGACTAGCTAGTTGAATTCCTGCCTAGACTTCTAGAAAATGATGGATGGTAACATGCAACTGTAAGCCAACTAAACCCTTTCATTACTTATCCTGTTTTTTTTCCCCCTCAGGTTATTTCTCACACCATCAGAAATGAAACTTGAACAGTCAGTCCTCAACTTGGAACTATTAATCGTAAGTTGTTGGGCCTTTAAGAGGTGGGGCCTTGTGAGAGGTCATTAGATAACTGTGATCATGCCAAAAGGGACTGTGGAGCCTCATGTGGGGCTTCTATTTTGCATCCTAACCTTGGAATAAACAGTTTCCTTTCCATTCACTTTTCCTCATGATGTTCTATCTTACCACGAACCTAAAGCAAAGTGTGAAGTAGTCACAGATAAGAACCTCTAAAACTGCAAGCCCAAACATGTCTTTTCTTTTCAATAAACGTAAAAACAAGATCTTCAAATACACAAAACCACCACAAACCAAATTAACTGTGCTCAAAATATCCACAATCCATATTGTTAGAGCAAGCATTTTAAACAAAAGCCGTGGAGTTTCACATTAAATTTTATGCTTTAGGTATCAAATATGTTGTATTCATTTATCCATCACCAAAACCAAAACAACAGCAAAAACAGTATCCATAATAGAATTGGACCTAGAAAAACAATTAGCTTTCTGTCCTCTTTCAAAACTCACATCCATTGCCTGCCTTCAGTCCTCCTTCATTCCCTTATATTTGGCCTTTCGTTTTTTCTTTTCATGTTATAATGTATCCACGTGTGCATTTATTTACATATATACAGATATTATGTGGATTCTGCATATTAAAGAAAATATGTCACTTTTTGAGGTTATGTGACCTTGTTTAAGATTACACATTCTAAAGAAGAAGTTTAAAAAATTTTAGGAAGATGGATAAATGGATGGATGCATGGATGGATGGATGGACTAAGAATATATGATGAGATAAAACTTTTCTAAGTTATTTCAGGAAGTTTTTATAGAGGGTGTTATCAAAAATGTGAGGGAAATCCTAGAAGAGTTGCTGTATGATACCAAGAAAATTGAGTTCCCTTATTGGGGTTCATAATAATAATAATAATAATAATAATAAAAGAACAGACTCAAATAGAAACTCAATGACAGTATTACTGGAGTGTAAGTGAAACCCCTTCAGCAAGCAACCTGCAAACCTCAGCAACTGCCTAGAGATTAGAAAGTTAAAAAGCCAGGCCATTTGGTTTGAGATGGCAAGGATGTCAGCCATGTGGTGGACAAGCATCCACATAGTTCAGAGGGAACTTTAGAGAAAACATGAAAAAACCCAAAGCATCAGAAAATGCATAGATAACCTTGGGACTAACATATGAAAGAAGAAAGAAAAAGAAAAGAAAGAAAAGTTATACCTTTCAAGGCTCAAAAAGGCAAGCAGACCCAAAAGAACTGTTCCGGTGGCAAGAATGCTAGAAAGAAAAACATACATAATCTCATTAAACCAACAGCTATTCCTCCTATCTCATTGGCATGGCTTAAGGAGACCACTTCCTGAGGATTAGTACCTTGGCTATGCCTTTCGCCTGGCCAACAGGAATGTTAGATCTTGGGGGCATGAGAGCCAAAGAACTAGCCCTGCCCCTCAGCAGAGTGGGCCCTGCAGCCTGCCTGGCCAAACAATAGAGCCAGCCTTTGTGGTATGGGTGGCAGTAAGCAGGCCCCAGGGGTTGGAAAATAGGAGAACTGTCTCTGTCCCTTGCTGCCAGATGCATCGAGTGAGCTAGCAGGCTCAGTGATTGTGAGAATGAGGTAGAACTGGCAGGCTGACCAGCCAACCCAGCTACCACTCAGGCCCAGAGCTAGGACTATAAGTTGTTTCACCTAAACCTCCACCCCATCTATTCACTGTTGGGAAATATAGTCCTGCAGATCTAAAGTTTCAGGATCTCCATGATACAAGAGCCTCCAACTCCTGACTCAAAGACTCCTCAACCAGGATACAATATATCTTTATATCGTGAACTAAAAGTCACTCTTCCTTTACTGATTTTATTTAGTCAGGTACTTTTCTGCACAGCAGTAAGTAAGGTAACTAATAAAAATGTTGTCTTGTGTCCCAAACTTCACATTTATTTCTGGTAGTTTCTTTTAATTCTAGATTGTAAATGTACAAATTAGAGTTGTATACATTTATGGGGCACAAAGTACTGCTAGGATTTATGAATTTAATGAGGAATCATTAAATCAAGCTAATTAATTATCACTCAAATACTTGTATTTTTATGACAAGAACATTTAATATTATTGTCTTACCAAGTTTGAAATGTATGTTATTTACTATATGCACGTGCTTGTACTACATATTAAATAATATAAAATATTTCCCAAGATCTGATTACAGCCCTGGACCCTTTGATTTTTCAACCATCCGTTTTCCATTTCCCAGGATCTGGTAACCACCATTCTTCCATCTGCTTCTTTGAGTTTGATTTTTGTACCTGTTACATTTAAATGAGAAGATGTAGTATTTGTCTATCTGTGCTTGGATTATTCTGTTAGCACAATGATCTTTATTCCACTTGAGTTGGCAAAATTACTTCAAGGCTGAATAGTGTTCTATTGTGTACACATAGCTCCATCTTCTTTAGCTGTTCATCTATTGGTAGACATGAAGACTGATTCAACATCTTGTCCATTTCAAATGTCACTATAAGTCACAAGTGACTGCTGATATATATTAGATGTACTAACTTTAAATACCTAGAAAAGGTATTTCTGAGTGTCTTATTGCCTTTCAATTGCTGTGTTAAGACACCATGACAAAGTCAACTTGTAGAAGAAAATGTTTACTGGATTTAGGTTTACAGTTATAGAGTGAGCGCATGACCATCACGGTAGAAAGCATGGCAGCAGGCAGAGAGGTATGGTGATGTAACAATAGCTATGAGCTTAAATGTTGAGAAAGAAGACTGGAATTGCACAGACTTTTGAAACCTAAAAGCCCACCTCCAGTAACATACATCCTCTAACAAGGCCATACCTTCTAATTCCTCCCAAACAGTTCTATCAATGCTGGGGACAAAGCACTTAAACAATCATCTACGGGAGCCATGATCATTCAAACCACCACGAGTCATGAGATAAGTTTATGTTTGGTTTCTGAAGAACATCCACTCTGTTTTCTATAGTAGCCATGCTATTTACATTCAAACGAGTAATTCGACAATGTTTCTCTTTTATACTCAATTTCACATTTTTAAATCAGAGATTTTAACTGACATAAACTATCCCTACCAGCATCCTAATTCTCTATGTCATAAAAAATAAATGCCTCCTTACATCCTTGTGATCTATACTAAAACTCTAGTCTGCTTCTATTTGCTGTGCAAAGGCATTCTCTTTAATTACCTTCCTAAAACACACTCTTGCCTACCACTACTACTATTCTATATGACACTTCATAGACTGATTTTCATTCAGTCACCAGAATGATTTGCATTTAATTTTCAAAATTTCAAACAGTATTAAAATATTGAAACTAAAACTAAATACTTACAGCTTTACTTATATAACTTAGCATTAAGCAAGAAGGAAAATTAGTAAAAAAAGGAAGGAACACATTAAAAGTAATATTGGAACTTATAACACAGACTTACATTTCTTAAATTATAGAAACGGTCTTAACATTTAAGAAGGGAGGATATAGAAAATACAATATAGAGTATCTTCTGTAACTTCACAACACACATTAGTAGAATATATTTGAAGAATCTGGGCTTTTAAGAGAGAAAAACCTTAGTCAGTGTTTTTAGCCCAGTTTTACTTGATCATGAAATGCTTTTTATTTGTAACAGTTATCAGTACACTACAGAATTATAAATTCATTTTTTGTTAACCCTACCATGAATAAAAGGATTTCAACCAGGGACTGCATTCTGTCCACCAAGGCCGCCATCTACGCTGACAGATTATAATGTTCTCCCTACCCTGCTTCATCATGATCTGAGTTTTGCAGCATAGTGAAGGGCATGCAGCATCTTCAGGAAGACCTTTTATTCACGCAACTCTTTCCTGCTCTGACATTTGAAGGGAACAGAAGTCATGGTTTGATAAATAGAAGGAAAAGGGAATCTGAGGCAGATGTTTGACTCAAACTTCTCTGGAAGTTAAAAATTAGCCTTAGATATTGAAAAAGTGAATGAATAGGTAGGGTTCATTGCTTGGTAATTAAATTAGAAGCCACAGCATGCAACATGTTAAGATTAATTCTCCCCTTTATTGAGCTACTTGTTACATTCACTGAGCATCATCACAGATTGACCAAGGTTGGAATGGATATTTCAAAAGGAGTTATAATCCAAAATTTGTGTTTTTTCTTTAAAAGAAATTAAAGCATAAATTATCACAGGCCAATAGTTTCACCTGAAATTTCTTTCATTAAATGTTGACTAATAAAACACTAATACAGAAAAAAGCTACAACAGGGCAAAAATTAAAGAATTATAAAATAGAATAAACAATAGAATATGTAAGAATGGTTTGATTTGGGAACACTTTGTATTTAAGGAAATAAAAAAAATCTCTAAGTAACGTTTGTGTGTTGTAATACAGAAGAATTAATATTAAAATAGACATAAACAAAGAAGGATAAATGAAGTGAATTAATGTTGGGGAAGTCTTATGTCAATAAAGCACTGTTGAGCCAATAGGAATCTAGATAGGTGGGACTAGGAGTCCAGGAGGACTCTGGGTAGGAGAAACACAAGAGTCAAGATGTAACACCATGGGGTAGGAAGTCCGGAACTATTCTCCGGTAAGAGAAATACCTAGATTAACAATTATGGGGTAATTACTTAAGTCAGAGCTAGCCAGTAAGAAACATGCAAGGCCAACAGCTTCATAATTAATATAGCCTCCTGTGTGTTTATTTGGGACTGATGTGGCTCTAGAACCAGGCTGGCGGGAAGGCTCCTCTCAAGGAAAAAGCTTCTCTTTACAAATTAATGTTTCCAGGGAAAATAACTAGCTGTGGAATTATGATGAAGAAATGGTTGTTTTAAATATTTTAATGGGGTATAAGAGAATATATGTAACCCTTTCATCAATTAGAGCTATTAAATCATGATGGGTAAAACACTAGCCAATTGATGTTGTTTTAATTGCCTTTAAAAAATAATAATAATAGTAAATAGACTGTGTCTAAAGCAATAAAGAAAAAGAAGAGAACAGCGGGGTCCCTTTGGGAAGGCAAAGGATAGGTATTGAGTTAAAGAACACTCATGTCCAGAAGTAGGTAGAGAATAATGCTTGGTGTAGCCCACATCTTTGTGGCTCCTTTTGCTCTCTCAGTTATTGAAACTGAGTTGTTAACTTGGATTTCCCGTGAACCTAGAGAAGGATAGAGTTTACTAAGCAAATTAGTAGTGTAAACATAATTAGACAGAGCTATTTTTTAAATAAATCTGGCATGTGCCTTGCCTGGCAACCCTTGGCTAGCCATTAGTCAGTGTTACTAATTAACCTGCCCCAGTGCCATCTGCTCCCCTCTGTTTCCTCTCTTCCTTAGAGAGTGCATCTATTCTTATGAGTCTCAACATCACCTCTTTGATAACAACTCAGAACTCATGTGGCCATGTCTCATTTCTTTGCAAGTGCTAGTCTCAAAAGTACATGCATTAAACAAAATCTTATATGCATAAAGTCAGCTTCATAGTTCTTTCCAGTAGCCGCCACTCATCCTAACTTCTGGATCTTAGTAAATAGTGCCATTCTTCAAATAAGTCAGTTTTATATATTAGAGTAATTTAAAGCTACTTCATTTTTCATAATTCACATATATTACAGGCCCACTTTTGATATAAAGCCCCATTCTAGGTTATTGGCCCATTTCCTCACCCTGCGATGTTTCTGGGAGTTTTGTTCATCTCAAAAACATACTTCTCTAGGCTAAGTTCTATCAAGCTTCTAATCAAAAATTTTCATTCCCTCCCTGCATCATCCCTTATCAAAGTTTAACAAAGAGTTAAGAGCATGGTCCGCAGAGAAGACTGATGAGTTTAAATGATTTGAACCTTCTGTCTCAGTCTCTACCTATGTAACATGGGACTAGTAATTGCAATAATATCTATATCACAGTATCGACACACAATTTAAATAAATAAATGCCTACAAAGCATTTAGAGCAATACATACCTCATTGCAAGCAATAAATACCAGCTGTTATTATTAGATGAAATTCTATTCTTTTCAAGGTCTTCTTAATTAAATATTATGGCAACCTAACATAATTTTAGATGACTTTACATATCTTTTTAAAAAATAGAGATAGGGTCTCAGTATGTAGCCTTGGATCACTTGGAAATTATTATATAAATCAGGCTCGACGGTCACACGCAGAAATCCATCTACTTCTGCCTCCTGTGTGGGTCACCATACCTGGCCTCTAATGTGACTTTATAACATAAAGTTCCATTCATTAAGCTATGCCACATAGACACTAGATAAGATCATGTGATTTCCTGCCTCCATGCCTTCAGTGAAAGAAACAGTCCTGTGTTACCCATCAGTGAAAATCTGTTGCTTCCTTACATACACAGCACAGGCCAGTCAACCTGACATGTTGGTAGGTTTGTTGAGTTTCCAAAAGTAGTTATAGATAACAGTGTAGATCTGAACTAGATAAAGATTTTATAGTTCATTATTTCAAGTAAGATTCTCTTACTATTACTATGTAATGCAAGGAGTGGGGCAAATCTTTGTCTGGTATCAAACAAATGTTAAAGCAGAGGTCAATAAATTAAACAATTTTCAAATCCCCTCTTCATCAATCAGTACCTGGCAAATTTTAAGCACTTAATAAACATGATATGCAAAGGAATGTATTAAGAGAAATATGACAAAAGAATTTAGATGTCGATAGATTGTGCCAAAAGGGTATTAAACTCTAATGTGTAGATGTCTTTTCTCTTCCATTGAGAAAACCAGAGAATGAGCAGACACACAAAGATAGAAAACACATGTAAATTATCAATGTTATGTTTGAGCCCCATCATTTTATAAATGATTTATTTAAGAAATCAATATTCAAATACTGGATTCATTAGAAAGCTCTGCTGCTTGCACACATCCAAATCCACCGCAGTTTAGAAGGAAACCCTCTTTTTCTGCTGTCCCCACTGTTTTCCTAACAGAAATCAACCAGCAAACAACTCAAACTGAGAAGCAAGTCACATTCATCTCAGCATGCTGCTGGACAATGTATATGGAATTCTTTTATGCTTCAGAAAATGAAGTCTTTTATTCATAATTTCTCTTAATCCTTACACATTGGAAAGTGTTAGGTGAACTTAGTAAGTGAAAAGTTCACATTGGTTTTGTATTTAAGGTTCATTTTCTTAAACATCTCCACCTAAATTGCTAACTACAACAGTGGCTGTCAGTGAAAATAAACTGATCTTTAGGTTTCAAACCTGAAATAATTAATGGGCAATTTACCAATTTAGTGTTCATTGATGCAAGGAAATCCCAACACACAATTATAAAAGAAATTTTCATATTTAAGTCAAATGATACTTGAAGCTGAGAGAAACTGGAAAAATCAGATGCCAAAAATATTATGAGAGAAATGCAAAAAAGAAAAAGAAAAAAGAAGCTACGGTTCCAAAAGAAAACCTGTTGTGATAATTACCTTCAGACAGAACAGTAGAAGCAAGTAGCAGTAGGGTGTGGTAACCACAAACCTCAGGCATCAGACGAGTGAAGCCACGTCCTGAATACATGGCCTTACATAAATCACTTTACTTCTTTCACTAAACCTTTGATCGCTCATTGATAAGTTTTACTAAGCAAATTCCATGTGTTTATATGCATGCACTCCATCTACTTACTGTCACATGAAATAAAATTACATTTAAAAATAAATGTATTAGTAATACATATATCTGTGTGCTTGATATATGTAATAAAAAGGTATATGAAATAACAAACACTTATAGAACTAACAAGACCTTTGTAAAACAATCCAAATTAAAACACTACATTTCCACAAAGTAATCATTGCAAAGTAATAAAATTTGAAGGATTATAGTAAAGTATAACTTACTAAAGCCAAGATATCAAAATATTCACAAAAATGTATCTGTTACACCTAATTTAAAACCATTTAGGATATCTTCACAATGCAAAATAATTTTTAAAAGACCAAACAACAAAGCAAAGCATCCCTAAATTAATGTAAACCACAGTGTTGGGTTCAAAGTTAGGAGTCACCATAACCTTGGCTACAATTTTAGTGACCTTTAGTTCAGATGCTGTAGGAATCCTCCTGGCTCGCCCTCCAAGTGGAGAGATTACAGATGTGACACCCTTGACTTGTAGTAATATAAGTGTTACTTATTGTTTTTCTTTGTTTCTTTTCTCAATATGAACTACTATCCTATTTAATACTACCATCCTCCCATACTATTGTTTTGAATACATCTGCCATAAAGGTAAGGAAATGGTAGACAATTAATGCCCAGATTCCTCATCTATGCCAACTTTTGGGATGATGGTGGGTTTTGAGATCTCTCCCACCCCACCCCACCCCACCTACTCACTGACAAGCAATGATACAAAAATAATTATAATATGTGGTGGGAAGATCGAATCATCAAGAATTTATTTCTGTTTTTCCTGGATATCTTGCCAATGCAATTGTAAAAACTGTGCAAAAAAGTCTTTATGAGGGTTGATGTTCTACTTTGGTGAGAAAAAGGCAGAAAGATAGGCATTAACATAAACACAGTTTATGTAAAAGTGTTAATTCTACTTTCACGTCATTGTCTCAAATTTTAATCAAAAGAGAAAAGGCTCTAGCAGTCCCAATGCCATGAATTTGGAAGTGAGTGTAAAGGTCACAGCACCAAATGGGTAATCTGTGAGAAGGAAAAGAAAGATGAACATGAGAAGGAGGCAAAGGCGTTGACTGAGTGTCTCTTCTCCCACATCTTACCGTGCAGCCAGTGATGGTTTCTGTTTATATCCAGAAGGAACAGGCAAATTTTGCTAATTAAATCGCCCACCAGAGCTTCTACACTACTTCAAATAGAAAAAAGAAAGAACAGTTGTACTGAGAGGAGGAGATATATTTGTGAGAGGCAAGGAGCTACCTGAGAGGCTTTCCAAGATTCAGGTAGAAAAAGAAGTATTCTGGCAGATGTAAAGTACATGAACCATTCAATAATTGATGACTTGAAAACTGGAAAAAACAAAATTTTCAGTTAGCACCTGATCAGAAGCATACCTGGGAAGATAAATTCTGTGATATCTTTGCTGGAAGATGGCAACACCTGTAGAAGCTTTTCTTTTGCCCCCAGTGCAACTCCCTGATCACCTAATCTTTCCTACCTAGCTGGAACTGTGACGAGACCATCCAGCATAGTGTTCTCATTGTCTAATTAGAAGCTCCCAGCTCCAGTGAATCCTTTTCATTCCCACCCAGTGATACTTGTTAAAAAACACAGCTTCTTCAGCTTTCTTCCAATGATAATCCAGCCAGCAAGCACTTCTCCAGAGAACTTCTAGTCCCCAGACAAAGTGAATGATCAGGAAATTTAGGCTAACTTCTGAATATTTCTGTCACATTTTCTGACCTTAACTCTGTACCCTGTTGTCCTTCTAACATACACAGTGAACCATGTTGGTGTTCTGGGAATAACCTCATCAATGTTACTTCTTGCTTCTAATGCTCCCCACCCCCATATCTTAATGTTTATGAAAGTATTTTTGTTGCATGGGCATAGAAATTGTAGTATCAGTAGCAATCAAATGGCACATTTTAATTCATGTCCATTTAAGATAGGTAGTGAAAAATCCACTGTGAAAACAGACCATCTTTGTATTATAGTTTTTCTCCCAACCTAAGGTCAGCCAAAGGTCATTAGAAACCTATTCTATATCATCAATTGAAATCATGTATGGTTGATGAGGCATAGAAATTTGTAGAAATACATCAACAATGATTTTAAGGATACAATGTAGATTGTTAGCATACAAAATACCTTTAATGCAGATTAACCAGTTTGAGAAGTCAGCTTAAAATCACAAAAGTGTCTAAGCCAAAACTACCACTCTTTTGTTATTTGGACAGATTGCCTGTGTAAGACTGATTATGAGGAATTTCAAGAGAAGGATCCATAGCTAGCCACCAAGCCCAAGTGCCCATCTGCTTTCTTCTCCCTATTACAGTTCTTCAAGTAAGAGTTATCTTTGGCTCGAATATTTGCAGCACAACAGGATGTTCATCTGTTGCCACTCTTATTAGAAAGCTCTTCCTTATCTGAAATTGAACATGTCCCCTTTTTCTTGTAAGTTCTGCTTGTTACTTCAAGGTATATTCATGGAGGTCATCTAAAAATTATATTCCTCATTTCATCTGACCTCACGTACCAACGTTTGAAGCCGTGGGGCTGCTGGCTAAATTTTGCTGGCAGTTTTATTCCATATATGTGACTGCATTGTTTACTGCTTGCTGTTCTGTGACTTTTCTCACTAATTGTGAAGACCCCAAGCAACCAAAGAGACCAAACACTATGTCATCCTTCATCCTTTGTATTGTCCATCAACTGGTTGCTGGATGTTTCTGTCCCACCTGGTCCCACAGCTGCTTTGCCCCAAATAAATACACGGACACTATATTAATTACAAACTGTTGGTCGAAGGCTAGGACTTCTCACTGGCTAGCTCTCTCTTAATTATTAGCCCATTTCTATTAATCTATATATTTTTACATGGCCTTATCTTACCAATGAACACATGGCACATCCTGTCTTCCTGATCTCTACATGGTGTCTCTTGGTGGACTCTCTCTTCCTCCCTCTCCCTGCATTCTCCTAGTCTCATAGCCCTGTCTATTCTTCTTTCCTGGCTAGTGGACAAACAGTGTTTTATTCATCAACCAATAAGACAAACATGTATACAGAGGAACATCCCCCATCATCAACCAAATTATCTGAGAATTGTAATTGTATTGTGACTGTTACATCCCACTACTACTCACTCTGTACTTGCTGTAATGCATGATGTCTGTTTTTACATGTCTTTGTGAAGTAAATACCTCACATGTGATGTCTTATGAGTGTACTGGGAAGTTCAGAAATAGGCCCTTAGATATTTCCTATTAAGGTTTATTTGGATGGATCTTGTCCATTATTTCAGACTAGAAAGATGATATTTGTACTGTAACACCTAGCACATTCACTGACAACATATGGCTGAAGTCTCATTGTAGGATAATTTGAAGCCACTGAGTTTAACTCTTTGTGGAGTCCTTCAACAGTTGGATGTAGTCCAGGACTATGGGTGTGCTCTCACCCAGCATGTGTCAGACCCTAAGCCCAATCTCCAGGATCACTCAAAAAAAATAAAATCATACTATCATTAGAGAGGTAACCTATCATTTCCTCTGTACTTCTTTATCATATCTAGGAGAATATCATAAAGACTTTATCCAGAGGAACAGAATCAGTTAGTAAAAAAGAGTAAAAATAGTTAGAAACTTCTATGTCACTTATCTTTTCAGGGAGACATTTAGATTGACAGTCAATGTTTACTCAACTTCTTTGTACTACTACTGTACATATTTGAAAAATAAATCATAGTTCACTGTCATTTGTTTATCAAATAAGTAGACAGCTTTCTTTAAGAGAACACAGGAGATGACCCCACACAGGTACAATGCATAAAGCACAGCAACAGGATGTGTCTGAGTACTAATAGAAAGGCAAAGATTTCTGAAAGCAAGGTGATGTGTTTCTAACCCGTACAAAGGCTCTGTGCATTCGCAGATAACTAGAATCAGGGTGAATAGATCATAATATGACTTAGAACCAGACATTCACCATTTTCACATGTGACAACTTCATTTGTTCTTACAACTGAAGGAACAATCCAGCTGGCAACGAGTGGAGCACCAAGCAGGTGGACAGGCTAACCATTCCCTCAGATGCGTCCTTCCTGACTCACAAGTTCACAAATTCCAGCTGGCTTTGAAGATTTCTCATGTTCCTTAGTATCTGGGACTCCAATTCAGAAAGCTGTTCATCCATTATTCATCATCGCTTCACACCACATTTCTAAATTAGCGTCTGACCTGGAAAAAGGAAAGACTGGCCCCTTTAAATATGAAAAGTGGTGCTGTGACGTTATAGAAGGTAACACAATGAGACAGATCAAAGAGACACTGCAACTGAAATTTTGAACCTCAGTTGAGAGTTTTTTTTACCCCCACACATAAAAAATTCTAGTTGCCAGCCATTTCTAAACACCCTCATTTTCAGATGTCAAAATATTAATTGTCAAGGGGGAAATGCATTAGAAATTGTTGTAAATTCCCACTTTGTGCTTCCTAGTACAGAGTATAACATTATTTCTACTGATTACTTCTTGTGGACAAGAGTTGACCTCCTATAATTTCGATTTAGGAAGGAGCCTTTGTTGACAGAAATGAAAAATAAGATTATACCAAGATAATCCCATGGTGCAAGTATCCCATCTCTTTCCTTTGGTCTTCCAAAGTATATTTTATGGAAATCTAATAGTCCTCCAACCCGTGCCATTAAGTAGTTTTCAGTTGGACCTGTTTTTATGACAGGGTCATGCTCTGCCTGTAGCAGCACAAGTAATGAGTGAAATGCAAATGCCCCAAGTATTTGCTGCTGTGAGTCAAAGTGAATCTGTTTAGAAATAAGAGAGCTGGACTACAGAATTGCCAGGGACATGGGGGTATGCTCCAGGAAACAGCAAAACCTAAGATTGCTGTTGTCATTTTAAATAATAGGATCACACAGGGCTGTGCTAATTGCCAGGAGGCAGGTCTGAGGGTTTTCTTAATTAGGATGAATAGATTTCTACTGCAATTCCAGTTGACTGTGAGGATTTCCATTGTCCTCTTTAAAGCTCATTCACATAGAAGCCAGATTTGAATGCTGTGTGTGATGAATGTAAATGATGGCAAACTGAGAGACCTCTGCAGACAAACCCAGGTAGTCTTATTACCAATGCTAATAACACTCCGCGTGTCAGGAGGAGCCGGGCTGCTTGTGTCCCAGGTTTTGACATCTCTGCATTTCTGCATTTTGTATACAGATGTGTTAAGGGTCTTGACTGGTAGGGAGAATAGCAGCATCCTAATAGCAGGCTGAAAGTGATGTCCACTGTACAACAAATGGCACGGCAGTGTGTGCTTTGAAGAGCAGGATGAAGAATCGCTACTCCACACCTTCCACACTAGGGTCTAGGGAAACAGATTAATCACAAGGATTCAGATGGAGAATCAGCTAAGGAGTCTAATTTTTTTAATCTAGGCATAATGACACAAATAAAGCAAGTGCAACAAAATTGCTACAGAAAAGATTGTTATATTCTTCAAATGAATGAATGCAGGCAGTATGGGTCTGTTTTCTTTAAGAGACATAAGCTACAAATAATAGAAACGGTTTTTGGCACGATGTGCTCAGTAACATGGGTTTCTCCAGATTTTCTGTCTGTTTTACTGTGACCATAATTAAGGAGAATGTATTTAGCAGAACACTGGGTACGATAGGTACTGTCACAGAAGCGTAAAATAGAATCTTTGCCTTTGAAGGACTTGAAAACTTACTTAGACCTAACATAGTGACTAAGTAATTGTGGGGAAAGTTACTATTGAGTTCGGGAACATAAAAGAAAGTAAATAATGGAGAAAGCTTCCCCTTAGTGTCAGACCATGGAAAGGAACTCTATGGGAAGTAGGATATGTTCTTTGGGTCCAGGACTTGGATATTTCTTACTGAAAATAATACTTAGATCAGGACACTTCTGTGTGTTCCCTGAGTGTCATTCAGGTGGGTTTGAGGAACAGAAAAGTTCATATAGTTAAAGCATTCAGCAGAGAACATCTTTGTAGTGTTGGCTCTGTAACTGGAGTTTGTTACATTAGCCAGAACACTAGAAAAAATAACATACAGAAAGAACCCTATGGTACAAAGGGCTGCTAACTATCAAGAGAATAATTATTTTTCAGTCAGCAACATGTATTTGGATGGTTTGTTGAACTCTTCATCTGCATCTTATTCTATCTTACTCAAAGGGACTAATGTAGGAGTTGTGAATAAGCTTAGTAATATTATTCTGTTTCTCACCTAAGTTGAATAAACTACGAAACAAACACAAAAGTCAGGTTTCAAAACAAATCAAAATACCCCTTTTCTAACTGTAAGGTATGTGGCAACTAGGGCTGCCCAACTGCGGTGGGAATTTATAGCAAAGGGAGCAGAAAATGTGCTACACAAAGACAGGTTTCTTCTCCCAGGAGGAGACAAGACGACACAAAACTGAATGGCACAACTTCAGCCTCACAGACAGCAGTCATTCCTCACCAGGAAGGAGTGAATGAAGGGGCATTCACTCAAGAATAGAGCACCATAGCTCTAGAAGTGTGGGCTCCAACTTCAAGTCTGCAAAATAAGGCTGTTTTCAAAGAAACATTAAGATGCGATTTGTCTCTTTCAGATGTATTCTCTACCAGGGGAGAAATTCTCTAGCAATACAGAATGGAATTTTCCAGAGGATAGATGGTGTGCATCTGACAGTACAATGGTTTACAGGAGACGAGGAGTCTGCAGCTGTGCCCATTAAACCTGACCTTGAGAGATTTGAGGAATTTAAGCAAGCCCAACTTTCCTACAAATAACTTTTGACTTTGGAACATATGGTTCCTTTGAAAGTGAGGGGGGGGGGGGGGTAAAATACAAGAGTAAATTACTTGCATTGTTATTTTGAATACATAAATTTACAAAAATTTTCCCAATGATTTTCAATGGTGATCAGGAGTGGGATCATGAATTTCCACATAGAATGACAAAAGCTTTAAAGGAATTTTAGAAACAAAAGAACAGAGAAAAGCATGGGTTCTTGGTGGCAACATTTACTCAGGTGGGCTTTGTTTTGCTAGCAACAAGCAGACTCACAAGGCTCGCTTAAGGGAGTCACTGTGACTCAGCATAAGTAAAAAAAAAAAAACAAAAACCAAAAAACCCAATAAGGTTCTTTTAAGAGACTCTGCTAACAATTAAAAGGTGTGTACGTACAGCTGGAAGTGGCAGTGACCACATCTCTAAGCCAGCAGCTTTTGCTGGATGTCAGCATGGACTGAGACGATGAGCTGGAGTCAAACTTATGCCCACCATCTTGGAATAACTACAATTTAAACAGCCGTGGTTTTAAAAGATAAGAGATGTGGCCAGAAAAACATAAAGATTTACAGTAAAGTCAGACTTGGATGAAAAAAAACCTCTAAAGGTTTACAGTGTGTTTAAAAATGTACATAAAATTGAGAGACAAAAAGAAACGGCATAGTGGTAAATAAATAGAGAAGCCAGCTGTGATGGCACACGCCAGTAGGATTTGCTCCAGAGGCAGAGGCAGGCAGATTTCCAGAGAAACCCTGTCTCAGAGAAATAAATAAAGATATAAAAGTAAAAGAAATAGGGTAATAATAATAGATAAATAAATAAGCCATGTAAAGATGGAAAATACACAGAGAGTCTGGATATTGTATGCTATTGTGTTTTTCAGTTTTTTGATTGCTAAAGAAGGAAAAACTGCTAAAGTATACTTGATTATGAATGCTGCTGAATTAATCCAACTTATATATTTCAAAAACGCTTTGACCTCTAACTTTAAGTATAAGGACCTGTTACTTGGGAAAGGAGTTTTTGTTTGTGTTTCCACAGAAAATGGAAAACTGAGGATTCCTTCCAGGCTTCTGTGGTTTGATGAACGATGACGCCCCGGAAGCAGTGGCCCAAGTGATTCAACAGCTAAGACGATGCAATCTTACAGACCCCCAAAATAAGGACTTATACAGGTTTCTGAGTTTTGTCATGATCCCCATGGTATGAACAGCGCCCCCTTCCAGCACGAAGCAGTTTGGAATGAGGAACGTACAAATCCCCATATTGTTTATAAATATTTGTTTTCATTTTAATGGAGTTACTTATAATTGGTTAATTATCACAACAAATCTCTTTTTAAAGGAAAAGAGGAATTATGGTATGGAAATGAGTACTTTCTATTGGAATGGTTTTTCATTTATTGATACAAATTCAAGGTCAAGTTTGTGATGTGTATATCTCTCCTCTTGATTAAGTATTGTGCTTATATTGATCTTTTAAAACATAATGCATAATTGAATACAGACTAAAGATAGTTACTTATAATAGTCAGAACTTATAATTAGGTTAGTTAGGTTTTCTAGATATACAGAGATATATTTGAGATAGATAGATAGTCTTCAAACCTTTCAAAGACCTTCAAAAAATAGCATTTAAAACGGTTTAGGGTTTTTCCTGACAATGAGAAATGTCTGCTCCTGGCATCATCAATTACGTCTGAGAGGAAGATGGGCATTGAAGAAACTTGTTATGGAGTTTGCTTTCAACATGGCAAGATCGGATATTTGGGCAAGAAATTGTTCTTGCCTAGACTGCTTGACTGTTGCTGTATAAACTAGACATGCAGAATCCATAGGAAAATAACTGCTGAACTCATACAGTCCTTCAAGGTTCCTGATTCATTCATGGAAGAATGTTAAGAGAAGCTTTTTCTTTGAGAGAAAAGCCTTCCCGCCAGCCTGGTTCCAGAGCCGCATGAGTCCCAAATAAACACACAGGAGGCTATATTAATTATGAAGCTGTTGGCCTTGCTTGTTTCTTACTGGCTAGCTCTGACTTAAGTAATTACCCCATAACTGTTAATCTAAGTATGTCTCTTACCGGAGAATCCTACCCCATGGTGTTACATCTCGAACTCTCTTGTGTTTCTCCTTCCCAGAATCCTCCTGGACTCCTAGCCCCACCTATCTAGATTCCTATTGGCCAGCAGTAATTTATTAACATCTACACAGGACTTCCCCAACAGAAGAATCTACAAGACTTTCTGCAGGACATGGAAAAATGACTGATAGACTGTCAATGCAGATGAACAGTTTGAAATTTCCTGCTTCGCTGAGAAGTCTTCCAGAAACACTGTGGTCTGTGGGCTGAAGATGGATGCCCCAACATTACAGAGGAACTTCAGGTGACTGTCCAGGCAGCAAGTTGTCTCTGTAAATCCTAGTGTTTATATATTATCCTTCTGTAGTCTTTGATTGAGTTGAAGGCAGATAGTTATCATCATAGTTTTCCTTAGTTATGATAAAAGATAAGCTACATATAAGACTTTAGACTCATAAAGATAGGATAGATATTTTCTTTAAATCTTGCTAAATGTTAATGGACAAAATATTGTGACTGTGTTCTTGCCTGATAGCTGTTCTGTTATATATAATTTGACTATGTTAAAGTTTATTTAGACAGAAAGAGGAGATGATGGGGAAGTCCTGTGTATATGTCAATAAAGCACTGTTGGCCAATAGGGAAGCAAGATAGGTGGGACTAGGAGTCGAGGAGGACTCTGGGTAGGAGAAACACAGGGAGTCACGATGAAACCGCCATAGGGATAAGAAGTCCAGACCTTTTCTCTGGCATGTACATCCATAACCTGCCTCCAAGTTAGTTTTAATGTGGTAAATATACAAACATAAAACTCAAATCAACAAAAGATATGTGAAGCCAAAGACATTATGTCAAGTGAACTAAACCAAAGGAAGGCACACCCTGTATTATGTCATTCATCTGTAGTATAACAAATTCATGGAGGTAGAGCATAAAATGGGCTTCTTAGAAGCTTTGGAGGATTTGGAAGATGCCTGTTAAAAAATACATTTCTGTTAAACAAGAATAACACTCAGATGTTTAGTGTATGTCTTGGGGACTATCAATAATACTATATGGTACACTTGAAAATGAATGTAAAAATCCATTAAACATATAAACACATGTCTGCTTGAGACTCTCTATACATTTTGATTGGCCTTGCCATTAATCCTGGTACAAGCACCACTACATCTTAAAACGGAGGCTTCCACAGAATGCAGACCCTCTCTGTGTTTCACAAGATGCTTAAATTTTTGTCCTTTATTTATTTCTTCTGGGTTCTTTGTATTTCTTTTTTTTTAGTTCTTTTTTAACATTTTTTAAATTTTAAATAGCTTGTTTTACATGTCAATCCCAGTTCCCTCTCCCTCCCCTCCTCCCGCACCCCCCCTACTATACCCCCATCCTCCCACCCTATTGCCAATTCCTTCCGCATAGGGGATATCTAGAGTCTATCATTTCATTCAGGCTAGGGTCCAGGCACTTCCCTAAGAGTCCAGGCAGAGAGAGCAACCCTCTTTGTGTTATGGACACACGATGTCTGTTAGTATTCGAGGGATAAACACTGATCCACTGCTCAGGACCCCATAGGTAGCCCAGGCCTCGTCATTGACTCTCACATTCAGGGGGTCTGGATCGGTCCCATGCTGGCCTCCCAGCTGTCGGTCTGGGGTCCAAAAGCTCTCCCCTGTTCAGATCAGCTGTCTCTGCTGCCAATTTGCTTATCGCTCCTCTCTCTCTGTCGCTGGGTTCCTTGGGTTCTGTTCAGTATTTAACTGTGGGTGTTTGCCTCTGCTTCCATCAGTCACTGGATGAAGGCTCCAGGATGGTTATAGACATCAAGTTCACTATCAGGAATAGGCATTCGAGGTGGTCTCTACACTATTGCTTAGCTTGCCAGTTGGTGTCATCCGTTTAGATCACTAGAGGTCACAATGGTGCCTGATCTGTCTTCTAACCTATGACTCCCTCTTCCCCCTATCCTACCCCCCCCCCCAGTCGACTTTCCTGTTCCTCCACGTCCTACTCTCTCTTCCACTTCTCCCCCTCTCTATTTCCCAGGTTCCCCTCCCCCCCCATCCCTCGCCGTGTTCCCCATCTATTCACAGGATCTTGCCTCATTTCTCTTCTCTTGGGTACCATGTATATCTTTTTGGTTCTTTCCTGTTTCCCAGACTCTCTGTCAGTGGAAGTGCAGACTGGCACTCTCCTGATCCATGTTTAAAATCCATATATGAGTGAGTACATACCATGTTTGTCTTTTTGTGACTGGGTTACCTCACTCAGGATGGTTTCTTCCAGTGCTATCCATTTACCTGCGAATTTCAAGATTCCATTTTTTTTCTGCTGAGTAATACTCCATTGTGTAAATGTACCACATTTTCTCGATCCACTGTTCAGTTGAGGGGCATCTAGGTTGCTTCCAGGTTCTGGCTATTACAAATAATGCTGCTATGAACATAGTGGAGCACATGCCCTTATTGTATGAATTTGCCTCCTTTCGATATATGCCTATGAGTGGAACTGCTGGGTCTTGTGGTAGATTGATTCCCATTTTCCTGAGGAATCTCCATACTGCTTTCCAAAGTGGCTGTACGAGTTGGCACTCCCACCAGCAATGGACCAGTGTTCCCCTCTCTCCTCATCCTCTTTGTATTTCTAAGAAAAATTAGTTATATTGTCTGACCAACTGTACTTTAGAAAAAAGCTTGTGGGAAACATCCTCAGTCTTTCAGTCAATAATAAATAATAAGCACAACTTGCCTTCCAATTAGCAACAGGTAGATGAAATACAAGACAAGAACTATTTTCAAGATAGTGAACATCAAGCAATAAAGAACGATAATCTCAAAGAAATCATTGCAAATAAATAGCAGGATCAGTAAGCTGCCAAGCTTGTTACTTTCAAAGAATGATCAGGCTACAGGGCAAGGAGGGAACCCAAGCAGAACAGGGTTCACCTGTCCTAGTTCAGGGAATGGAGTTAGGAATCAAAGCCAAACTCAGTAGGTATGGCAGAGCCCTGCAGAGATCTGAGAGCTATGGAGTGTTACCCACCTGTCTTCATTTGTCACTTGCCAGAGTTAAAATAAAAATATAGAGACATCTTTTTAAGAACGATAAAACAGAACAACCCTCAGATTCCATATTTGAATGGTAGCAATCCCTCTTCACTCCAGCTATGCTAGAAAGGGTTCCTGACGACATTATGTAGAGTAGTCAGAAAGGTCTGCCTTCAATAATGAAATATAATTAGCCCTAGCTTGAATGTTGTTCTGGCCAACTAAGTATATTTTGAAAGCAAAAGTACAGGAGTGAGCTTTCAAGAGACTCAATGGGTATACCATCAGGCTTCATCAGAGTGCACAAACACTACTCTTGCAGCCTGGAATGACAGTTTTCATGTGATTATGACTGCATGTTTTTGCTTGAATTTCAAACCATTGGTGTTCCAGTGAAAAGCCACATGGAAGTCAATCATGCCCCGTGTTACTTTACTCTTTCAAAGGCAATAATTTCTGCAGTTTTTTACTCATCTGTATTGTCAGTTGTATATATGCATATGTGTATGGATGTGTGCATGTGTTTGTGTGTGTGTGTGTGTGTGTGTGTGTGTGTGTGTTCAGAAATGAATTCCTGAACAATTGAAATCCTGAGTGAGTGTGTGTTAATGATACAGGCATGCCATATCAAGGACAATAGCCTCAGACTCTTGGGGGAAATTTCGAACTTCCCCATACCCCAATCCTCTGGGACAAGGCTTAGATGGATGACAAAGCCTTCCTCTGGTTCATATGTGGATGCTGACAGTATGTGCAGAAAAATGTCCACTATAGTTTCCCCCTCCCCAGGGGTTGTAGCCTAATGACTGCTCCCCTACAGAAATTGCTCCTGTTATATCTCCTTGATCCAGCTGTACCCCATTAGCCCTATTTCATTATTTACCTATGTGTAATATTCACAATTCCTTTTCCAACTCTGTGTAATGAACTCACTGAGCTTCCAGATGCTGTGTTTTCAACCTACCAGAGACAGCCAAGTCCACATAACACCAGTTTTTCTGTGTATATGTGCCCATGTGTCTGTCTTCTGTTCACTCCCTTGTCATCTTAGTCAAGTCAAGTTCCTGGAAGTCTGGCAAGGACTCTGCATTTATTTTTAATTTATTTGTAAAGTAAATGACCTTATGTCTCTTCAAATTTTAGCAAATTCAAAGATATTCTGAATATATCTAAAGCAGAGCCTTTCCCAATATATTTTAAATTTGTGAAAACTAAATGCTTTTGCTACCAAGCTGCCCCAGAGGACTAGAAGATTTTTATTATTATTGGGGTTTCTTTGAGCTGAAGTTTTATGCATTAAGTGTATAGAGCCTTTAGTTAGGACTTGGTGGTCTCATCTACTTTTAGTTATTCGTTCACAAATATTCATTATCAACCACAAGTATTAGGGATTAATAGTGAATTAGATGAAGTATGCAATATCAAACTTATTTATAAGTATAATTATTTCCTGTCTTAATGTCAGAAAATAGTTATAGATACAGATACATGCTAATAAATCATACCAGATGATAAAAGGGGTGCAAATGTTTATGTTATATGGTCTGAGAAGATCTCTTTAAATGGATTAATTACAGCTAAAACCTGGGCTGTAATTGACTAGACAGGAATGGCTATGAGAAACCATGACTAGTTTCTCATTCTTGGCAATATCAGCATTTTAAGTTGAGTGATTCTCTATAGAAGAGAGGAAGGCTTTGTATAGTTCAGTCATCAGTTTCCTCTACCAATATTATGTCAAGAGGCTTCCACACCCACCCTCAATGGGAGCCACTGAAAAATCTAAAAATATTACAAAATGTCCACAGAAAAACAAAATGATCCCCAGTTAAAACTTACTAATCCAGGGACAGAGAGATGGCTAAACCTTTTAGAAAGTTGGTGCTCTTTCACAAAGTCATAAGTTCAAGTCCCCACACCCACTTTGAACAACTCATAAGTGTATGTAACTTTAGCTCTAAGGTATCCAATACCCTTTTATGGTCTCTTCACTCACTCTCATATACTTGTACATGCATACAAGCAAAAGTAAAAATATTTTTATAAGTTGAGACCTGGAATGAAAGCTGAGTAGTTAAGAGCATTTACTGCACCTGCAGAGGATCTGAATGAAATTCCCAGTACCCACGCCATACAACTCACAGCTGCCCACAACTCTAACTCTGGGGTGATCCAAACAGTTATGACCTCCATGGGGCATTTACCAACATGTAAGTATGAGGAACCATGCGGTCACACAGGACATACACAAAATTAAAAGTAATAAAAACAAAATTTTTAAATGAGAAGGGAGATGGATCAAAGAACAAATGGATAAGAAGCATTTGCTGGTCTTGCAGAGGACCCAGGTTGAGTTCCTAGCACCCACATGGTATTTCACAACTACTGTCTGAAACTCCAGTTCCAGGGAATTTAATACCCTACACTCTTCTATCCTCTACAGGCAAATCACTCATGCACATAAAATAAATAAAGCTTTTTAAAAGAATAAGTTGCCAGCTTGGTGATTCTGTCTGTGTTCCTAACATGGGAGCCAAAGATAAGAGGATTGCTATATGTTCAAGGACAATCTAGATCACAGAGTCAGTTATAGGTCAGCCTAGGGCTGTCAAGTGAGACCCTGTCTCAAACAAACAAACCAAACATGCACACACACACACACCCACACACACAAACTCAAACACTGATCCAAATAAAAAACTCACAAATAATATCAAAAGCAAATCTTATTATCTGTAGCAACAAGTTCCCCAAGCTCAAAAATAGAAAAATGGGGTAAAGTCAAGTAAAACTGACAGCTTGTGAATGAAGAAAAACGTGGTCAAGACAGGCCCAGAAAAAATGAAGATGAATCACATGGATTACACTTTACTATGCCAAGTCCAATAAATAAAACTGATTTTTATGAAATATTTTATCTATTCTCTTATGTTCTTAGATTTCTGATGATATGACAAACATATCATGCCCAAAACTATCTTCAGGGAGACAGGTTTATTTCATCTTGCACTTCCATGTTAGTCTATGACTGAGAGAAGTCTTATCAGAACTTACACAGGGCAGGAACCTGGAAGCAGGAATAGAAGTAGAGAACAGTGAAGAATGCTGTTTACTGGCTTGCTCCCCATGGCTTGTTCAGCCTGCTTTTATTTGTTATTATTTATTTAGCCCATTCCTATAGAGCAGAACCATGAATATTGTGTATTAGTGATGATGTCCTTACCATCTCTAAAGTTATAATTTTATTTATTTATTTATTTATTTATTTATTTATTTATTTAGTTAGTTAGTTAGTTAGTTAGTTAGTTAGTTAGTTAGTTAGTCATTCAAGATAGGGTTTATCTGTGTAGTCCTGCCTGTTCTGGACCAGGCAAGCCTCAATCTCTAAGATCCATCTGTCTTCATCACTCAAGTTCTTGGGCTAAAGGTATGAGATGATTCTTTTGTATAATTATTTATTTATTTATTTGTTTTTACATCTTAACTGGACCACAGTTTTCCCTCCCACCCCAACTCCAAGTCTCTACCCACTCCTTCAGAAAAACACAGGCCTCCCTTGGATATAAACCAGCCATCAGCCTGTTTTCTTATCCACCAGGTTCACTTGCCCAGGGATGACACCATACACAATAACCTGAGCACTCCCATGTCAATTATTAATGAAGAAAATGCCCCCACAGACTTGCTAACAGACTGTCTGATGAGGGATTTTTTTCCAATGAGGTTTCCCCTTCTCAGATCACTCTAGCTTTTGTCAAGTTGAAAAAAACCTAACCAGGACACATATATTGGTATTCATAAGGCAATAAAAAGTCTTTGGTGAAACCTTTATAGATTCCTTTAGAATAAAAGAATACATCAGAGTCACATCTAATAACATGAAGGCAGGCTCATAATAGAATTTGGATGCAAATAACCTTTGATGGACTTTGTCTAAAAGTCTGGGGGGTGTTTTTTACTTATGGAATGTTAAAGGAAGGAGAATAAGTGGAGTGAAAATAAAGAAAGAATAATTTGTTCTTTCTTAATCTAAAAATAATTTCAAATTCATTTCACTCAGAAAAATAATGTCCCAGCATGTTACCTTTTCCCTTGTGCTGACAACTGGCTTCTAAGACAGGATCTATTGTTTTCTACTTTTCAAGAAATATCAGAAGATTGCAAGAGGTTATTTTTTGGTTATCCAGCTCAGTGATAAATTTCCTTCATTGCTTCTATGTTGAGATATCAAGTACAACTAGTAAGCATCAATGCATCTTGGGTCTGTTACTTGTAAGGGGGTGTTTTAGAAGGCCACATTGTTGTTATAGCAACTCCACAGATGTGCTCTGGCATGTGTAGTAACAAGATACCCTTGCCAAACCCTGTATCGTGTGTAGAGGATGACATGTTTTTTCCACATCTGCAGTAGTATTAAGATGTCAGTGAGTAGCAAATGTTATTTTCAGTTTCTGGTATCTGTTCTCTGTGGTGAATTCCTTGAATGGTGCACATTTAGGTTGCACCTGAACATCTTCTAATCTTATAAGCTTACAGCATACTGGAGAGTAATACCATAACCTATGTATAGCTATATCGTAGTCTGACTAAATAAAAATAGAAAATACAAAAGCAATGCTTTTCATGGAGTGAAGTCAGAGACTCTGCTCACTCACAACAGGCGTTTCCACATGTGTCAATCAAGGAATGATGAATACCTCACAGCTGCAAGGGATTGTGATGCCTGTCTGTCTCCACCCATTCAATTTATCAAAGAGTAATGCTTGAGGTCCAAACATTTGATCAAATGAAAATACATTTCCCAAAGCTTTAGTAATAAAGAGAAGTTAAAGAATAAGTATGATGGCCCTCTCTGTTTTTTCCTCATATTAATTATATTGCCATAGTTGTATCAAACTACTCATCCAAATCACTCAGAGTTATTTTTTGCCTTTAAAAAACAAAAACAAATATCAATGGCCATCCCCTAAGTACAAAGCTTGGCCCTAGGTGCTGTTCCTGTAAAGAGGAACTCACCTCCGTTTTTATGCTTCAGGAACTCAGACTCTGACAAAGAAATTTATACCAGAACCAAAAAAGGGTAATAAGACATGCTATGGCAGAGGCAGCAGAGTGGGAATACACAGAAGGCGGACACATTGGTTCTTTCTAGAAAATCTCTCCTGTACACCTCAGGAAGGTTGAGTTTCTGTTGGGCACCCAGGTTAAATAAGAGAACACAGCATTTAACACATAGAAACCTTCTTGTTAGAGGGAGGTACATTCAGGAAGCCCCAGGTGTAATATCTCAGGGTATGTTCAGGTAACATGGAGCTCATGCTGTGGAATGGAGAAGAGTGAGGACAAACA
Source organism: Mesocricetus auratus (assembly GCF_017639785.1). Lineage (NCBI taxonomy): Eukaryota > Metazoa > Chordata > Mammalia > Rodentia > Cricetidae > Mesocricetus > Mesocricetus auratus. The sequence continues at coordinate 45,337,034 of NW_024429192.1, forward strand.
TGAGCAACAAAGCCAGAAGAGAAAGCTGTAATGAGCCAGACTTTAGAAGGAGCAGAAACTTCAAAGACTTCTCCAGAAGTCACAGACAGAGCAGAGGTTTTGAAAGTTATCAGTACAGTAAGAAGGATAGGTTTGAGATAGCAGAGGGGCACACACTGTGGAAAGAGTTAGGGGTCAGTGCAAGGGCACAGATGGCAGATCATGAGATGTAGACCAAGAGAGCCATACACAGAGGAAAGGAACACCAGGCCTAGAAAGATGTGTTTCCAAGGAGACAAGAAAGGGATGATGACAGTGCTGATGCTGGAGGAATGTTTGTGACTATTTGTATTAATTTTTTTTGCTACCATCCTTCTCTCAATTTTTCTGTCATTCCTTCCTTCCTTCGTTCTTCCCTTCCTTCCTTCTTTCCCTCATGCCCTTCCCTCATTGATATGTTTTTTTTCAGTTTCTCTACAGCTGAACACATTGCCAGGCCTTCACTGTCATTTTTGAAACTATTTTCATCTAATTATTATAACCTGAGTAAATCGCTATCCAAAGATTTTTTTTACAAGGCCTCCATGATATTGCTCCTTTGCCTTCTTGACCCAGTCTCCTACAGTTAGTCCTTTCTTGCTACTGAGCTCCTGAAAGCCATATTGACCTACTTCCTTTCACTAAAAATGCAAGGCCCCTTCTGTCTTTGGGCTTCATGGACCAGCTGTTCCCAATGGCAGCACTCTCCTTCACTATTGCAACCTGTCTTCTACTTCCCTACATTCTGTAAGGCACTTCTTAATTATGGTAAGAAAGGGATGTGTGAGTGAGTGAGAGAGAGAGAGAGAGAGAGAGAGAGAGAGAGAGAGAGAGAGAGAGAGAGGAGACTTGACATCTCTTCCTATGAACATGTTAACTCTGTAATAACCAATAAAAATTTTCCATTTATTCACAGTTAAACTTCAGCAAATACAAGCGTACCCAGTAGATGCTCAATAAATATTTGTTGATTTAAACAATGCCCCCATGCCCTGCATGAGGAATAAACTCACTGATAGTACTTTAAACATAAAATTAATGTGGTAACATCTTGTGAACATGACAATATTTGTATGTCTTTATTATATAAAATCTAAAGGAAGTGAACAAATTGGATTCTCACATTTTCCCTTTATCTCTGGACAATAGTTTGTTGAATCTATGTTAACGAAGTTCAAGATTTCATTTTTCTGCCTCTTATAACATGACCAATGTTGACTAGGTTTATATTAATCATATTAAAGGATTCTTTATTGTTGCCAAACTGACTTAAAACCATTACTCTCTAAAGTGTTATTTAAATTGAACCTTAGGACTCTATATAAATTCATCCCTTTTCCATCCCAGGGAGTTTTTAGGTATTTATTTCTCTTTTGTTTCTTCTTTATTCCTCTACCAACTCTCTGGAAATTTAACATGTCCTGACTATTCTCTCTTCTCTCACAAGTCCCCTTCTAGACTCCTATTATCTCTAAACTGCTCTTATATCATTAGAATAGAGAAAGCAGAAGAGCATTACTTTACAACTTGTGCAACTTATATAACCTTATTTAGATGCCTCATTGTCTTAGAAAGATTTCTATTGTTTGATAAATTCTATGACCATAGGGCAATTCAGGTAGGAAGGGTTGATTCCATCTTATAATTCTCAGGTAATATTCTGTCACTGGGGGAAGGCAGGTCAGGGACTCAAGGCAGAGACCTGGAAGCCAAAACTGCTTACAGGCTTGCTCCCCCTGGCTTGTGTAATTTACTTTCTTATAAACTCCATGACCACATGATTAGGGACAGTGCCACCTACACACCTACACTGGGCTGGATGCCACCCCCTCCCCATCAATGAATAATTAAGAAAATGCCATACAAACTTTCCTACAGACTATCTGAAGAGAGATATTGTCTTAATTAAGATTATCTCTTCCTAGATATGTCTAGGTTTGTGTTGTTGACAAAACCAACCAGGACACTCATGTTAGGTATCATTTTCATCTAAAATTGAAGCACCACATATTATAAGAGAATTAGAAAGAAGAAAACACTACTACTCAGCTAAGTAAGATTTTAGTCAGGCCCTGGACATTGGTACATGATAGTACTTTCCACAGATTACATGATCTTTCAAGGCATGTTCAACTGACTCCTTTTATTTGTCATGAGAATTTTCATGCTAAGAAAACTCCATTGACTTGACTATGGTTGTGCTGCTATTATGTAACAAGTCAAGACTTTAAATCTAATTCTGATGCTAAAAACCAAAAAGGTTTCATAAATTAGTTTAACCTTAAAGTTTTATTAAGCACTAGTATTCTAGAAAAGTAAGGAGTGACGATTCCTTTTAATATAATAGCTTCCCAAAACCTCCAAACGAATACTCGCTGTACTCTGGTGACTAAGAGGAAGCAAATGTGCAAAGTCATCTTCGAAGCTCCAAGGGAAAAGCAGAACTATGATTCTATGGATGGAAAAGTAAAGGAGCCAAATCATAACAATCTTTCAGTCAAATTCCAAGCCTTAGGTTTGAAGTGACAACATTTAGACAAATGGAGAGGCCAGAGTTTAACTTAATATCGGATCAAATATCAACAGTATGCATTGTATAAACTTGGATGCTCAGAGCCTGTCATGTCATCAGAGAAGTATGCTATTACTACCAAATTAAGAGGCATAAGTATGCCTGCTGGCTTCAAAGGAGAGTCTCTGGGGATCAAAACACCAGCACGACAGTCCTTGGTAAGCCCTGGTTAAGTTGGATCTCTGATGTGCTCTCCATATATGGCCAAGGCATGTCCTGTGATTCACAGCCAAGGGGCTCTACAGGGAATGCAGGCTCTTAGAGGCATACAGGTCACATAGTCTGAGCTCTTCAAAGACAAGACAGCAAATGGCCCATTCCTCTCATATGTAGAATGTGCCTTTCATGAGGTAAGGGTTCCCTCTGGATTAATCCCTACCCCATTACCACCACTTATAGAGAACCAAGAATGTCTGAGTTTGAAGAACACTTGAGCTCACTGATAGAGCCTTCCTGATACATGTGTCCATCAGAGCATGAGTGACGATGGAAAATGGGCCCAACTGTCACTTTTTTCATGGATTTCCAAAGGTGGCCCTGCAGCATGGCTAAGAGCTCTGAATTAGACTGTGACTATTTGAATCCTGCTTCTGCTTTGTACATGGTACACATGAGTCTAGGTGAATTGATTCCCATCTTGATGGTGAAGATGAACTTGAGTAGTGGCGTTTCCACCAGGTCTTACAAAGGGTATGTCTTTTTTGCCTCCGATTATATTGGTTATATCATTGTCAGTTGTAATATGCCTTCTGGTCAGTGATAAGAGGGAGAAGATGAAGAATGGACATTTTTAGTGAATATTTTTGTTCTTTTGGAGAATTAGCTTTTACCTGGAAGTAAACTCCTCAGAACAGTCAATGTGACTACCGATTCAGGACTGTATCAATCACTATTCCAACTACCATGATTAAATGCCAGACTAAAGAAACTAGGGAAGCAGTGTTTATTTTGACTTATAGTTCAGGAGTAGAGTCTGTTATGGTAAGGAGTGTGTGTTAACAGGGATATGAGGCAGCTAGTCACACTGCAGATACAATCAAGAGGCTCACTTTTTCCTTTTCACTGCAGTGAGGCAGCTTAGTACTGCCCACATTGAGGGCAGGTCTTACCTTCTCAGATAAACATCTCTGGCAACAGCTTCACCTCATGGTCACTTTAAGTCCCACTAACTTTACAACAGGGCTAGCTATCACCAGAACCCAGCGCTCTGTCATTAACTGGCATCACTTCTCCTGTAACTTCAGATTCACCAGCGTAAAAGAGTGTTAATCACCTTAAGTGCCATCAGAAATCAGTTGATTTTAACCAGCATAAAAGAGTGTTAACCACCTTAAGCTCCATCGGAAACCAATTGATATTAATTTCAGGAAAATTAAAAATTAACTCCAAATAAAGTTGAAGTCAAAAGGACAGGCAACGGTTGATAAATTGCAGGAAAACTGATTTATTAAACCGCTCAAATAGCATAATTTAACACCTATAATTAATTCTAGTAAGGTTAACAAACCTGCTTTCTCTTTCCTCCCCTAAAATTTTGTGCTCAGGCCAAGATGTTCCTCCTTGCAGGAGCACACACAATTTGCCTGGACTGCATCTCACCAATTTTGTGTTTTGCACAAAAGTTCACAGGTTGAAGAAGAGCTTTACACTTAGCTTTGTGTGACAATTCATAACAGAACAACATGTGAGCCAATGAAGGGACCTTCACATTAAAGAGTTGTGGATAGTTCAGCAGGAATTATTGTTAGATAAAGACTTTGAAATTACTAAGAAAACAGAATCTCTGTGTGTTATTTGGGGTTGACATGACACTGGGACAAGGCTCTCTGGAAGAGTTATTGTAACATAATAGTGGCACAAAAGTTGTGGGAATAACCAGTCTAACCAGTCACTTTCCGATTGGATGTAAGTTCCACTTCATGAGATAAAACCCTGCACAACTCTGCTTGGGTGGCCAAGAGACTAAGAATAGATAGGCCAGGGACCTAGGGTAAAACCAAATACTATTGTTATGCAAAAGAAATGTGACAATAAAATGACTCCTAATGACCTTCAGCTATACTCAGATCAGTGTCCTGGTCGACCATCATCAAAAAAACCCTCCTTCTTCAGTAGTTAAGAACAAATACTGTTATAGAGAGTGAGAGCCCTTGAAACAACATGGTCTTATAGATACAAGAGGGCTGATGCTCAAATGAACTCACAGATGTGTGACGGCATGCTCAAGGCCTGCATAGATCTAAGACAGATGAAGCCAAAAGTGAAAGGGAACACACATGTCCACTTCCCTAACATGGAATCATTTCCAATTGATAACCAGACACAAAGAATTAGTTTTCTCCAAGGGGGTTTCACTGGGTATACAAACCATACATATCCCATGCCCAGCAGTAGATGGTCAACACAAAACAACTCAATGGCATTTTTTTTTGAGTTTGTTGCTTAATTCCTAGGTGTCTTCTGTGTCCTCTGGCTCTTTACAATCTTTTGCCTCCCATCCTGAAAGGTTCAGCCAGCCTTTAGGGGAGCAATTTGATGGAGACTCATTTAGGGCTGAGTGTTCCAAGTAAGAGCCAGAGAGAGAGAGAGACAGACAGAGAGACAGACAGAGAGACAGAGAAAGACAGAGAGAGAGAGACAGAGAGAGACAGAGAGAAGGAGGGAGGGAGAGACAAAGAGAGGGAAGGAGAGAGAGAGAGAGACAGAGAGAGAGAGAGAGAGAGAGAGAGAGAGAGAGAGAGAGAGAGAGAGAGAGAGAGAAGACTAGGAATGACACAGGCCTTTGAAACCTCAAGGCCCACCCCAGTGACATGCCTCCTCTAAGACCTCTTAATCCTCCCAAGTAGTTACACCAATTGGAAGCCAAACATTTAAAAATGTGAGCCTATGAGGACCACTCTCATTTAAACCACCACAGTACCCAGCACTTACTCAACTGTACTTACAGTGTTCAAGCCTGCCCTCCTCATGATGAGACATGTCTCTACCCCAGAACTGTTTTCCAGACCTTTCTATATGCCAGTGTGTACACAGAACCTAGTCTATACCAAAAGCCTTTTAACATCAGACCTAACAAAACATTACCAAATTACCAATGTTAAGGGCATAACAGCCTGTGACTGATAAACAGGTGCCATAGACTTGAGTTCTCTGTGATTAAAGAGTCACTTCCAAATAAAGGACAACTATTACTGTAATGCGGAAACGGGGGCCATACAGGAATTGGTCACATATTAATTATCTATCATCAATGTGTTTTATGTCAAAATTTGACTCACATTGCCAAACAATATTTTCCTAACCTGTAAAATAATATTTAAAATCGTATCATAATATAAAACTTCAATAATCAGTGCTCTTTCCTGACAGGAGAACTGCTATGAAATATAACACCACCTTCAATAAAACAGTCCCTTAAAATTAATTTGAAATTTTAGTTATTTCACTATTAATGAAATCAGTATCTACCAGATTTATAAATGGCAGTCTTTTTAAAAAATTCAAATTTATAAATTTGGAAAACCTCAGGTGGTTTTCACTTGGATCATAAATATTTCCAGGAACATGTGTTTCTTTTGTGTAAAAATTTTAATTAGGGAAGTTGACCTTTCTACCAAAGGATCTATTAGTAACAAGGCAATGAGTTCACACAATTTTCCTGTTTGGAATCCTAGTATTGTCATGCCAAACAAACTCACACCCTGTAGCTCTGAGATTTGGAGTCTCTCCCCTGCTTCGTTCTACTTAAAACTCTCTCATTAAAATGCAATCTAAGAACGTGTTTATTTAAAAGATCATTTCCTTAAAAGGTAATAAACCCCTTTTGAATTTTTTTTTAGCTGACAAGTTAATAGAGTCTGAAGTGAACAGATTCTTGGAATACATAAAGATGTATCAAGTTTCCAATGAAGCAATGTGTATCTCACTTCCACAATGTGCACAATATCACTTGTGATTATTGGTTACTGTTTTAAATGGAGCATTCCTTTCACCCTGTTGACTTGAAAGCACATGTTTTCCTAATTTTTTAAAGATTCATTTTGATGTTAAAATGAAATACAATTTCTTTTGAACACACTTCAAAGAACACTAGTGTTGTAAAGAAAATCATTGCCTCCAATTACATGTGGAAATATCTGCCCCCTATCACTTGAATCAGTGACTCAGCTTTGCCTTGCTAGGGTGAAAGCAGCAATTGCTGTGCTGTGTGGTAAGGCTGAGGAAATGCCTACAGACAGCATAACTAGGAAATTAGTTCCTGTTCCTGTGTCTGTGAGTATTGTTTTCCTTCATCTCTGGCTTGACTCATTCATTTCCCCATGAATGAACTCAGGTTGAGAAGCTTGACAGCAACAGAGTTTGGAACCAGCCTGTATTACTGAGACCCTGTCTCAAAGAGAGGGGTGGTGGTAATCCCTAACTGTCACACATATATTGATGGAGCAGGGTAGCAGGTGTCTTAGATCCCAGACTCTAAGTGGCTGCCAGAATAGGACAAGATCCTCAAGCACTGATTAACTGAATAATTCACACCAAGCATGTAGTAGGTACTCTGTAAATGCCAAGGCTTCCTTTCAATGTGGTGATATGGGGTAACTACCTTGAGCTGGGTGAAGATTAGGTTCATGGGGAAAGCCAAGACTACAGCCTCTGCCACAGGCCACAGTTCTTTCTCTCACCACCAGAAGACAGTTACTAGGTGTTTAAGGATAGTGATGTAGAGGAAGGATACACGTGACCCATGTCTGGCTTCAGCATCCTGCCAGGTGTCATCAATGCTGTCTTCTTCTGGGCCCACAATGACAGTGTTGAGGTCACTAGGGGCCCCCTGGGTCGAGGTGGGAGAGGGTAGAGTAGGCTGTTCACCCATCCCTCAGCCTCCCTGGAACCTGGAGACAATCAGATGCAAAAGGGAGTCAAGTCAAGCAAGATATCGTTTATTGTTTAACAGTAAAGCTCTCTTAAAGTAAAAAAAAAAAAAAAAAAAGGCAGGGCTGGAAAGTCTTTTTTTTTTTTTTTTTTTTGCTTTTTCTCTGTATTGCTTTGGAGGCTGTCCTGGAACTCACTCTGTAGACCAGGCTGGCCTCGAACTCACAGAGATCCGCCTGCCTCTGCCTCCCGAGTGCTGGGATTAAAGGCATGCGCCACCAACGCCCAGCTTATTACCCAATAATTTTAAAGGTATTTCTATTGTGTATATAGCGTCCTATCCCCACTTGGGTGTGGTCTGCTAGCGTGATGGCCTCATCTGGTGTGAGTTTGGGCAGACAATTGTTTTCCTTAGTTAACCCTTGAAGCCTCGCCTCCTTAGCTTTCTCCCAGCGCCATCTTGTAATGGTGCTGGTGGTCACTCCCTCTTCTGGCAGGACATATCTGTGCTCTTCCACAGACAGTACTTATTTAAGGACCAGCTGTATGGCATGCTGTGTTGACCACACAAAGTGCATGGACCCTGTCTATCTCAAGCTGCTGAGCCATCCTGCTGGCCCTTTTGATATTTTAACTCACCAGTCAAGTGGGATTCTAAAACCAAGACTTTCCTTCAAAGTTTGTGAGTCTGATTTAAGAACACAGCCAAAAATAAATAGATACATAATACTCTGTAGGGAAATATACAGAGAAACAGTTGATAAGATGGCCCAAAATGACCACAGCACATTGCTTTGAATACTAATTCATATCTATAATTAGTGCTTATCTGCAAACAAACTATTGTTAATTGAATGAGCTATTTTAGGGGGCAGCAGATGATTACTATCAAAATGTGAATTTTCTAATTTTCTACGGGACTAGCTATAATCACTTCCACCAAAGACTTTGAATAATAGACCATGCTATTATGCATGCCTATGATTGTACTTCCTTGTGTGCTTACAACATGACTGGACATGGATAATTTCGTAGCAACTGTTATATGACTTGTGGTCTAAGAAGTGAGAATAAACTAAAGGAAAATTTCAAAACTATACCTAATATCTGTATTAGCCTGTTTTCTGTCCTGAAGCAGAATACCTGAAACTAAATAATTTATGGAGAAGACAGGTCTATTTTAATCTACATTAAGAAGTCTGAGAATGGCCCAAGAATTGCCTTGCTGTTGGTGAATAGGCTATAATGGAAGCCTGTGTATCAAAAGCTACCAAATAACTGGTTTCTTTTGATAACAAAAAGTACCCCACTGTGACAGAAGACACATCAGTCACTACATTAGGGCATAACCCCATGAACTAATTATCTCTTAAGTGTTCTATCACTTCTCGGTGCTGTTATGTGAGGACCAAGCATGGACATACATTTAATTGGGAACAACCAATATTTAAACTACACTCGTATTCAAGTCTGTTCTGAGTGATATAGTTTGTCAAAATTTGTGGCTCCTGGTCCCACAACCGAAATAAGGAAACTTGGCAAGCTCCTTGCTATGAGGATATAATAAACTTCCCCTATGTGGGTAGAATTCCATTGCCACCAACAAAGGTCTGTGGGGAAATGGGAGATAAGAGGAGTCCTATTTAGCTATTACCAAGCATGCTGTATCTTGCTGGAAATATATAATTTTAGCTTCCTTTAACTCCAGCACTTTTTTCTCCCTAAACCACAGATTATCACAAATATGACTGGTGAGTTTATTTTATTCGTTTTTCATAACTATGCCTACAAATGACAAATAATAGAATTTCAATATAAGGGGCACATTGATGATGAAAATCATATTAATAAACCACTAAACATCCAGCACTGCCATCTCTATATCCCTAGATAATAAGAAGTAAAGTTTATGTTGAACACATGCAAATCTCATAAAAATTAATAATACTTATTAGGAAGGTCCCAGATGCCCCCAAGAGACATTGGAAGCAATCTGGGGTTTAGGGTACAGAAATGAAGCAAGACATAGCCATATGCTGTGTGGGTCATATTACAAAGAGCACACTTAAAAGCCCAGGGCATGCTGTATTACATTAAAACTGTTCTAATCTGTAAGACCCAAGAATTCTCAGGATTTTCTTCACCTGACATAGCAGAACCAAAGGTCAGGAGACTTGGTCTTAACCTAACTCCTACCAGAAGCTGACTTTAAAGTCTTTTGTTTTATTTATTAATTTATTTCACAGTAAGTCATGAGGCACAAACTCCGTACCACATAGTGTCATTACTGGCATTAGAGTCAAACAAAGTTAGAATGTCTCATCTTCATGAACCCTGTACTCCTATAGCAGTGACAATATCATCATAATATTTGCAAATGAATCCTATAAATGGAAAGTAGTCAAGTACAGTCGCTAACCAGAGCCTGCAGAGGTGGGAAATATAGCATTGAACCCAGGTGTTCTGAGTTTTGCATATTAGAGTCACCTGGGAGCTTCAAAGATGTGAACAGCTGATCCTACACCAGATCACAGAAACTGACTCTAATAATGATATTTATAATATTGATTTACAATAATCCAAATAATAGTATTTATGAAAAATCCAAATTATTATCTTAAACTGTTCCAGTAGTCACTGGTTTCAGCTGCTCTCAACCAGCAGGAAGGAGTTTTGTACAAAGCAGAGGAAGGCATTCTCAAGCAGAAAGAATGCTATGCATCAGGGTAAACTTTCCCCATTTGATGGAAAAAAGAAGGCTGTGGGAATGGGTTAGCTCAGGCAGTGAATCTTGCCTGAGAAAAGCTTGTTGTAGACTTTGGAATTTTATTTGCTGTCTAATGGAGAGCTGTTAATAGTTAACAGGGAACTGACATGGGCAGCCATTACAAGTCACTTTAGCCAATCTGTAGCTGAGTCAATGGGGGAACCAAAGATGACAGAAATGAAAGAGAGTGGCAATGAACTGTACAGGGAGAGAGGTAATTTTTACATGGCATCAGAAGTGGACCTGATGATCACTGCATTAAAGGAGAATCCGTGAACAGCACAGGGTGGGAAGGTTCTTTGGGTTCTGAAGGGTTGGCGAAAGTATACACATTTGCTGAGATGTTTAACACCAGAGAAGATGCCAGGTTGATTTATACCTGAAAATGTGAGGTGCCCGTGAAACACCCAGCTGGAGGTGTCAAGTAGGCAGTTGGATAAATGGATCTTAGGAAAAGGTCTAGAAATACCGATTTAGGAGGTGGCAGCAGTCCCAGAGGATGTGAAGCTGTGTATGATTTGAGAGCGTGGAATAGGATGGCCCAGTTAGTTCTAGTCAATGTTATTACAGTGAAACAAAATGATGGGACCTGACCAGCAAGTCTCAAACTTCAGTGGGCTTCAGAACCATCCTGTCCTTCACTGCAACATTCTTTTTCAGGCCCTGCCTTCAAGAGTTTCTGGGGCCTATGAGTTTGCATTTTTAACCAGCTTCCCAAATGACACAAATGCTGCCCACAGGGGTCACATTTGAGAATTTAATGAGCTGAGATCTCCCTTCTATCTTTAATATTCTGTGGTAACAAACTATGCCATCTGTAAAAAGTCACAAGAAAACCTGTTCAAATACCGAGTACAGATTTTATTATTGTCATATGAAAAGATTTTAAGGGAAAAGAGATGCAGTCATAGAAAAGGTTGAGAACTGTTTTATATCTTCATGGGGTTTTTTTTTGGTATTTTAATGTCAGACATATAGGACAAACTGACAAATATTTATCAAGCACCTTACACAGGCAAAGTATTTTTCTGCAAGATTAATCTGTTGCTCTCTCAAAGTAAAGTGAATCTATTGCGCTGGTGGGGTTGCAGCTGTGTTTGAAGAACCTAATGAGATTTAGAGATTTTAGTTCTGAGAGCATCATTTTTCTCACATAACAAAGAAAGCCTTGGGGTATGACAGTAAGAGAGATGAGCAACATAGAACACACAACAGAGAAATATTCTGCTCAGCACACACTTGTGTGCACATGAGTCTATACATGAAGCCTGGGAGAAAAGCATTCTGTCCTACTCACTGCTTCATCTCATTCAGACATGATGGGAGGGAAATAAATAGCTCATTATTTAAAGGAAAGTTTAATGGGCATCACTAGCTCTGTGAAATGGAGCATTTCCTTACTACACTCTGGCACTGTTATGTCACCAAAGTTGTGTTTCTCATTTCTTTTTTGTGAGAATAGGGATTTGCTTATAAGTTGTAATAGGGTTGGGGGTGGAACAATGAAGACTCCCGAATCTCTTTTGGAAAAAAGGGGGGGGGATAGATAGGATAGGTTATTAAGGCTGATTAGTGTATCTTCTTATAAACTATTTTAGCAACTATTAGTTTTAGACAATTTACATTGATATAGATTCTTGTATATTGATACTTATATAAAATTATTTTTGTATTCCTAACATAATTTGTATGTTGACACAAATTCAAAATTATATTCACTATGTTCCTATTTCTATTTACAGTATTTTTGCACACAAATATGAAGTTATTTTGCCATACTGTATTTATGTATGTTTCTACCACTGCTTAAGATATTTTTTATATTAATACAATTTAAGGATATTTTTGTTGCAGTACACTATACATTTCTACCTCTGATCAAGATATTTTATATGTATATTGTTACAGTGTCAAGGTCATTGTCCTCAAGCTGCACATCTGTTTAAAGATTGTTTATTTTTATGTGCAAAGCTTTAGTCTATAAGCTATATAGGTTATTGAGAATTTCAGGTAATAGTCACCCATGTTTGTCATCCTTATGTTAGTTAGGTTATCTAGATGCCCAGAGAAGTACTCCACATAGATAGATGATCTTCAAACACTTCAAAGACCTATAGAATAGGGCATTTAAATGTTTTAATAATTTAGAATTCTTTTGACATGAGACACAACTGATCCTGGAAGCACTGAGCTATTACCCAAGAGATTGATGGGCACCAGAGACACTCCATTTGGAGCTTTTTTCTTCTTGGTAAAACTGGCCTATCAGACAAAGAAATGCCTTTGCTTCCACTGCTGCTGAAAAACACACTGTCTAAACTGGATAAGCAGGTTATAAGGAAAAAAAGGCTGCTGAATCTTGCCCAGACAAGGTAGGACAGTCTTCTGAACTTTCCTGCTTCTGATATGGTCTTTCAGATATTCTAGGCCTATAGCCAAAGTTGATTGCCCCAACATTGCAGAGAGACTGTCCAGGTAGCCTGCTTTTTCTATCATTTCTTGTGTCTTTTGGAAGTGGCTTCCTTGCACTTCCTGCTTACTCAGGTAATATTATTTTCCTTCTCAGGTCTTTGATGGCATTGAAGACTAGCTACTCACAGTTACTATCCTCCCAAAACTTAGGTAAGACATTTTAGGTACAAGACTTAGACTCCTCAGGATAGGACAGGTTTTGAAATCATCTCTGTAATTTGCTAACTACCTTATTGTACATGGTTTTGTATTAGGTTTAGAACCCTCTTATTTAGACAAAAAGGGGGAATTGTTGTGGGAATTCATTCAGTCACTAGCTTTTGGGATACTGACCTTTAGGGTATTGTCTAAGGTGCTACTTGTGGACTGATGAGCAGAGAGAAGAAGCGTGCTTGCTCTCTTACGAGGTCAGAGCAGAAGCAAGCTTGTGCATTTGTTCACATCTCCCTGGGGTAGGGCCACAGGACACAGCAGCTTCCACCTTATCTGGTATTCTGTGAGTCTGTGTTTCCCTTTGAATCCCATTTCCCTTTGTATCCCCATAATAAAGACAATTTGTAACACTCACTTTACTTCTCTATAGAATTGTCAAGATAAATAAAGTATTCAATTTCAGTTATCTTCTTTGGATGGTTTTGTGGATCAGCGAACCTGATATTTCAAAAAGAGACAGTTTAACAAATGTTTTAAATCGACTGGGAGAACCATGGTAATTCACCCAATTTCTAAAGCATCCCTCTGGTATTATCTACTAAGAACCATAACATCTTCCGAATTCCAAATTCCCTAACATGTTATGTTTGTATTCAAGAATAATATCTATGAGGTGGCTGAAAAAAGATGATGGGCCCTTTCAGGTGGGGGGAGTTGATTGCAGCATTTTATAAACTTACCAAACTAAGTAGCTGTAGCATGAATTCTAATTGTTCTTAATGATAAAAATTCAAGGTCAGCTATCAGGGGGTGAAACCTGAAGTCTCAGAAAATCAGAGTAGCCAGACCAATGTTCCCACCAAATGGACAATCCAGTCCTCAGAAAGCATCCTCAGACTGACTGCTTCAGATGCTGCTCAGATTGACTGCCTCTGACTGCATTGAACTCCTGTCTCCTCCCACCTTATATTTTTCTCTCCACCTAGCAATATCATTCTTGTCTCTACCTCCCTAGTATTGTGATTAAAGTCATGTTATCCTAAGTGCTGGGATAACCTTTGTGTGAGCTCTGTTTCTCTTTTAGGTTGGATCAATTTTGTGTAGGCCAGAGTGGCCTTGAACTCACAGAGATCCATCTACCTCTGTCTCTTGAGTTCTGGGATTAAATGTATGAGACCCATTACCTGACCTTTGTGGCTAACTAGTGTGGCTAGCTCTGTGCGCTCATTCCCAAGCAAACTTTATTTGTTAGATACTAAACAAAATATAACCACAAATAGCTTTCTCTTGTTTTAGTCTAAGCATTGGCTCTGAGATGTAAAGTGCCAATAATTAAAGTTCCAGGCTGTCAATAGATAAAAAAAACAGAATTATTTTTGTATTCTTTATCTACAATACAAATTCACAAAAATATTCTCATTACTTCCAGCCCTAAGCTCCAAGGTCACAATAAGTTGGTGAACTGGCTTGGTCAGTTATGACAAGTTATGCTGTACTGGACAAGGGTTTGATTGACATGTGAACATACTTCCTAACCACAGCTAAGGTATCAAAAGGAATTGATCTTTATTCTCTAGTAGGGACATAAAGCTATAAATGAGCAGGTCTGTACAATGAAGGTCTTCTCCCAGGAGCTATCCAAGCATCACATGTCTTCTGTCCTTCATGAATACCAAGGGAAGAGGCATAAAATCTTGGTGTGGCTTAGTGTGTCTTAACCCATTTGCTTTCTATGGAAAAGAAAAAAAAGTATTACTTTTTATAGTTCTGCAGTCTATTAATCTTGATTATTGAATCTTTGGTCCAACACAGGGGAATTTGATAGATGCCTCCAGTTGCATAAATTTAAATGATTGTCAAAGGTATTGAAAAATATTAGATGAATGTTCTGAATAAGACTATGGATCTCGCCGGGCGGTGGTGGCGCACGCCTTTAATCCCAGCACTCGGGAGGCAGAGGCAGGCGGATCTTTGTGCGTTCGAGGCCAGGCTGGACCGACAGCCTCCGAAACAATACAGAGAAACCCTGTCTCGTAAAAACCAAAAAAAAAAAAAAAAAAAAGACTATGGATCTCAGGTGCAGGAGTACACATATAGTCACATATTAGATACACATGGTTAAGGAACACAAGTGATGTTTTTGAATTACTCAATGTATGTGAGAAAAAAACATCAAAAGAAGATTGGTGATTTATTTAAAGTATAAATGTAGAGGCTGCTCTTAAGGATGGCGTAGAGCACCAAGTCTGACGACGGGAGCTTGATCTCCTCTCTCCACAAGGTGGAAGTGGAAGGAAAACACTGACTTGTGTAAGTTGTCCTGTGACTTCCACATATAGACTGTAGCATACACATGCACAGTAAATAGATAAATAAATAAATATGAGAATAATTTTAAAAGAAAATATAAATTAGTAGGTTCCCATTTCTCTCCCTACTTTCAATTTTTGTATACTAATACTGTTCAACAACAGTATTATAGATGAAAAGAAGCTTTAGCTGAGTTAATAATAAAACAACTTGAGTTTCTACCAAGTTCCTCCATGTTATATATTTTACACAGATTATACTGTTTAATTAACAAACAGAAGCTATTTAGTGCAGAGAAGAGAAGGTCATTTTATTCTCATTTAACAAACATGGATATCAAGTTACTTAAATTACCCAAAGGTTGTAAGCAACAATTTTAAGGGTGTGATTCTAGGCTAGATCATCCAGTTATCCTATCCCATTTTCTTAAACAATATCATCTCTTCAAATCAATAAAAAGAATCACAGTCTATAAATGAACTGTGTGTTCATGCTGTGGAAGACACTGGAGAACTAAGAACTAGGCTATGATGTCTGGACACAAGAATTCAACCAGCAAACACAGTTCTGCAAGTAAATTATATGAGGCCATGTATAATTACCTAAGAAATTCTGTGCCTCAAAGCACTAGGGGAATCCCAAAGAAAGATGGTGAGTTCTAAAGAAAAGTAGTTAAGAATCCCTCAGGAAATGGGATTTGAGCTTCCTTGATATCTGGAGATAGGGACAGGTGTACAGTCTAAGGGCGTGGCAGGAACAAATACTTAGGAACAGAAATAGAAACAAAAATGAGGGGTTGAAACTCATGAGACAGGGAATCCATCTACCCAATCATAGCAGAATGCACAATTAGGGATTGTACTACTCCGTAGACATCTATGAGCTTGTGTACACACAGGTCAGTGTACAACAGTGGCACCTCTACTTCTGAAACCATAAGAGCAAACACTAACAAAATCAAACTCTCTCTTTAAGTTTAGATTCTTTCACCTCCCTTTCCCCAATCTTTAAGGTTACTGATGAAAATATATTACTTTATCAGAAAAGGTTAAAATAAAATAAAAAACAGAATTCCTAAGATTAATTTGTTTTAATTAGATTCACTCCAAAACATGTCTTGGAAATCCAGACACCCATAACCTGAATAAAAAACAGGTTACTTTAGTCGCTCATGTCTCTGTAATTTTTAATAAGAAAACCAAAATTCAATTCACTAACACTATGCCTTCAGGGAAGTATGAGGTGCTTGAGGGAGAAAACTGAATAGCTTGTTTTAATGTGACAATGACACCTGATCATCTAAGCATTTTAAATAAACCAAGAAACATTTGCCATACACATATAGGAAGTCAATGGTAACACAGTAGGTCAATTTAAAATTACCTTTGCCATGAGGCAAACAAAACAAAACAACAATAAAAACAAAACTCCCTTGGCATTGTTAACATAATCTTTACCATTTCAATTTACACTAGTCATTTGGCTGACTCTTCCACTTGCTCAGGAGACACTCAGCTAAACTGACCCAGGTAAAAAGTAATTATAAGCCAAACTCTCCCTACTTTCTGATATTAGACACTGGTGCATCAACTGAGGTGTTTCCTTATCAACAAAAATTCACTTAACTAAGGAAACAATGCCCAATTAAAATGTTTTCTAAAGATAGAAGTTCAGTGACTATGCAAATTTATTTCTTAGCTATAAAGGCCCTGATGGTTATTTGGATTGATGGAAGGGCTTATTAAAGATGATACCTCCCCAAGTGTGTTAAATGAAACATTACTTCCATGAATTGCTCACAAGCTGTGACAGGAAGAAATGTTCCTAGGATTACCAAGGTCTGGGGGAAATAAACTCTACCACTGGGCTTCTCTGAGCCCTTCCAATGAAGATGAGCATCTTTAATACCCTAGGGGAGGACAGCATGTGACATTTCCTGAAGTGCCAGACTTTGAACCTAGCTGTAATGGCACACTGAATAAACTCCCAGGTAGACTGACTTGGACAAGATTTTAACAGATGGGGGAAAGAAACACATGAGACCACTAAAGATGACAGACTCATTTCAAACCCTAGAAAACAATGTTGTTTGTTTATTTTTTTAATGGAAACTAGAAGATTCTTCAGAGCCTTCAGGGCCAAGGTGTATTTAAGTTAGAGGAAAAATGTGATTTTTAAGACACTGCAGTTTTCTTGATTTCTTTTCCATCTCCCTAAGCATTCTTCAAGGAGAAAAATGATTCTCTGAAAGCAGAATTTTGTGTTAAGGTTTACATTTTAGATAAATTAGAGCAATAGATTTTTAAATTAAATTTGTCGGAAAGAAAATGCAGAAGGAAATAGGAATAAATTCATAAAATAGTAATACATAAGAACTTGAAAATGCATCAGTATTTTGAAATACTGAAATTTTTATTAGTATTCTCAATAAAAGTAATCACTTAAAATAAATTAAAAATAATAAATAATTCTTTTCCATCAGCTATTAAGACTAGAAATTAAAGCTGTTTTCGAATACAATCACAGATGCTCACTATTCTTTGACAATGAAATCTTACAATCTGAAACATTTATGTAATCTATAAAATGGGATGAAAACAAAACTATGGATGCACACTATTTTGAGAACTAAAATGCAGTTTACATCACTGACTTTTAAACTTTTATATATACATACATATATGAAATGAGAAATCGGAAAATAGATAAGAAGTATGTAGTAAAGGGCTGTGAACAGAGGGACAAAGAAGTGGACCTGTGTGAGGAGAGAAAAGTATCTGTCATAAATGCTGGACCCCTTCTTGATCAGGATAGGCCACACTCCAGTGTGGTCCAAGAAACTATGGGCCATGCGTTTTCTCAGTCAAGTTCACTTAGTTTTAGAGTAATTTATGCCTGATTTATTTCCAAAATCTTCATTTGTATTCGAAAAGTAAATATTTATTTTGTAAAGCACAATCTTTTAAAATGGAAAGGAAGGAAAGAATGCTATCAGGGAATGTCATATCTTATTTCCTTGTTCAAATAGCTATGGAGATGTTTGGATCTAGATGCTTTCACCACAATGCAAATGAAAATGTCTTTTTAATCTTTGCCTGGAAAGTCCACACTAAATACCCACTGCGTCTCCTGACACTGGTCCTTGTCCTCTTCCTTTTTGTTCTTATATTGTTTAAATGAATATAACTTTTGGAAAACTTGTGTCTAATAAATAAAATACATCATTAGCTAATATCTCACTTGCCTATGCATTAAGATGTTAATTAGAATCAAACATTCATAGGTCAAAGGAATTGTTTGAAACAAACTGAATCATGAGACTATGCCTCATACAACAGAAGTCTAAAGGTAGATTAAAGGGTAGGTTGGTTTGGTAGATAAATCAATGGTAATCTCAGAATCCCGTGTATCCTCTTCCCATTCAGGCAACTTCCTTAGACACAGAACGGTGGGACTACAAGTTTCAGAAAACCTTTTAAATTGTGATACCCTGTAGCTGTTTCCAATTCTGCATTTACTCTTTCCAAAAGATCATCCTTGTACTTCCCTGGCCAAAGTTGCCTCATCTTCTTATTTGTCAAAGAAATCACCAAGGATGGTAGTTCATCTAATGAACTGATCACAGAAGCTACAAGTAGGAAGCTCATAAGCTTTACAAAGATCTTCCAAAGAAAAACAGCTGGATTAGGAAGAGGTAAATGGTTTAAAATAAACTTAAAAGGATTCTTTGAAGACAAAGAAAAAATGAAAGCTAGCTGGGAAGCCAACAATGTCTTCCACATAGCATAGCTTCGTGATGTCTACCTTTTTCTATAATATTAAATATATTATGATGTATACATATTATATATAATGTTCCTGGAACTTACATAGTAATGCTAAAGAAAGTTTATTATAAATTGAATACCTGAATAAATAGCACATATTTACATAATTTTCTCTTCTGAGAAAGCCAGTAAACTCTTAAGAGCTTGGTTTCTGGTAACTTCATTTCTTAAACATTTCCTGGGACATCCTGGTTCTTTCCTGCAAGTTGTCTGCCTGCAAAGAACCTTGCAACAACCCACTTAAGAATAATGGCAGAGCTCTTAGGCAGTTAATCTCATCAGTGTCCAAATAAAACAAACTATGATGGCAATGCTGGCGGCTTCTAGAGGTCTATCATGGTACCATCCCCTGTGTATTTGAGATCCTACATAAGTGATGCTAATCTAGCACCCCATTCTTGGCTGGACCGTTTGGGTTTTGCTGCTACTAAAAAAGCCCTGTTGTAATATTTATGGATAATTAGTGTGTTCATGGGAAACACACTGTTGGGAGTGACATTTACAGAGCATCATTCTCTATAATAGTCACTTTAAAAATGACAGAGATGAATTATTTTTATTTCCACACAGCATGAGAATGGAGAGGCCATGAAGGTTCACTGGGATCAGAATTGACACTAAGTGGCAAAGACAAACTACTATTTGAACATGAAGTGGCTGTCTTATCTGCCCAAGAGATAAGAAGGCAATGGCTGCAGAGGTCTCTGTCTGCTTTAGCTCTCTTGTCTCACCCTAGCCTAGTGCAGAGAATGTCTTTTATCTCAAAACCTCACAAAGCTTTTGATGGATTGTAGAATGGCAATACAGAGGTGTGGAGGATGGTCTGATAATCTTGCCTTTCTAAAAAAAAATGCAAGATTCAGTGTGAAATGGAGTATGTCAGCCGCACATAAAACACTGCAATAGGGTGAGACAGAAGCAGAGAAGACAGAAGAAAGAAACAGAGAGGGGACCTTTAGTAGCCATGAGAAATTTGTGTGCCACAGAGAAACAGACACTGAAGAATGAAGACCTGCTTGTGCTTGCTTTGATATCCAATTATAAGATTTGAATCTTTCTAATGATGGATGAGGTCACTGAGCCTCTGCATGCCATAGAAAAATGGGCCATTACCCATCAAGAAATTTCCCAGCAATTCCACTCTTAGGCATTTATCCAAATGAGGCAGGTTCATACAGTTTGTAATAGCCAGAACCTGGAAGCAACCTAGATGCCCCTCAACTGAAGAGTGGATAGAGAAAATGTGGTACATTTACACAATGGAGTATTACTCAGCAGAAAAAAACAATGGAATCTTGAAATTCGCAGGGAAATGGATAGCACTGGAAGAAACCATCCTGAGTGAGGTAACCCAGTCGCAAAAAGACAAACATGGTATGTACTCACTCATATATGGATTTTAAACATGGATCAGGAGAGTGCCAGTCTGCACTTCCACAGATAGAGAGTCTGGGAAACAGGAAAGAACCTAAAAGATATGCATATATGCATAGTACCCAAGAGAAGAGGATGGAGACAAGATCCTCTGAATGGATGGGGAACATGGCAAGGGGTGGGGGGGAGTGGGACCTGGGAAGAATAGAGGGGGTAAAGAGGAAGGCAGTTGGTCATGGGGGAACAGGAAGTTGAGGGGGTGGGGGTAGAATAGGGGGAAGAGGGAATCATAGGATCGAAGACAGATCAGGCACCAGAGTGACCTCGAGTGATCTAAAGGTATAACATCAATTGGCAAGCTAAGCAATAGTGGTGGGACCACCTCGAATGCCCATTCCTGATAATGAACTTGATGTCTATAACCATCCGGGAGCCTTCATCCTGTGACTGATGGAAGCAGAGGCAAACACACAACTAATCACTGAACTGAACCCAAGGAACCCAGTGACAGAGAGAGAGGAGTGATGAGCAAATTGGCAAAGATGGGCTGGCAAAACCAGCAGAGACAGCTGATCTGAACAGGGGAGAGCTCTTGGACCCCAGACCAACAGTGGGGAGGCCAGCATGGGACTGATCTGGATCCCCCAAATGTGAGTGTCAGTGAGAAGGCCTGGGTAACCTATGGGGCCCTGAGCTGTGGATCAGTGTCTATCCCTGGTATACAAACTGTCTTCATGTGCCTATAGCACAAAGAGAGATGCTGTCTCAGCCTGGACTCTTAGGGGAGTGCCTTGACCCTACCAAGAGTAAAATGACAGACTCTAGATATCCCCTATGTGGAAGGATTTGGCAATAGGGTGGGAGGGAGGGGGGGAAGGGGAGTGCGGGAAGAGGAGAGGGAGAGGGAACTGGGATTGACATGTAAAACAAGCTATTTAAAATTAAAATAAAAAAAGTGATGATAAAAAAAAGAAATTTTTTTCAAGACCCACAGACTCCAAAGTTCTCTTCTAGCTCCAATATTAGCAGTGGTGCAAACCACTAGTTTCCCCTTCACACATAGAAAAACATTCACTCTTGCTTTCTCGCATTAAGTAGAGAATGAGGATGACTCCATTATTCAAGAGGAAAGACTCAACTCAAAAGTTGGCTACCTTCAGCCAAAACAACCCTGTTCAACAAGGCAATGTCCAGAGGCATCACCATCCCTGACTTCAAGCTCTATTATAGAGCTATACTCCTGAAAACAGCTTGGTATTGGCACAAAAACAGACAGGTAGACCAATGGAATCGAATTGAAAACACGGGTATTAACCTACACACGTATGAACATCTGATCTTTGACAAAGAAGCTAAAAATATACAATGGAATAAAGAAAGCATCTTCAACAAATAGTGCTGGCATAACTGGAGGCTGGCATGTAGAAGAATGCAGATCGATCCATGTTTATTGCCATGTACAAACTTAAGTCCAAATGGATCAAAGACCTCAACATAAATCCAGCCACACTGAACCTCTTAGAAGAGAAAGTGGGTGGTACCCTTGAACGAATTGGTACAGGAGACAGCTTCCTGAACATAACACCAGTAGCACAGACAGTGAGATCAACAATTAATAAATGGGGCCTTCTGAAACTGAGAAGCTTCTGTAAGGCAAAGGACACAGTCAGCAAGACAAAAAGGCAGCCCACAGAATGGGAAAAATATTCACTAACTCCACATCTGACAGAGGGTTGATCTCCAAAATTTACAAAGAACTCAAGAAGCAAGTCTCCAAAACACAAAAGGATCCAATTAAAAAGTGGGCTGCAGAACTAAATAGAGAATTTTCAATAGAGGAGTCTAAAATGGCTGAGAGGCACTTGAGAAAGTGCTCAACATTTTTAGCCATCCGGGAAATGCAAATCAAAACAACTCTGAGATACCATCTCACAATTTATGCTGGAGAGGATGTGGTGAAAGGGGAACACTCCTCCTTTGCTGGTGGGAGTGCCAACTTGTTCAGCCACTTTGGAAATCAGTATGGAGATTCCTCAGAAAAATGGGAATAAACCTACCACAAGACCCAGAAACTCCACTCTTAGGCATATATCCAAAAGAAGCCCATTCATACAACAAGGCTGTCTGTTCCACTATGTTCATAGCAGCATTATTTGTATTAGCCAGAACTTGGAAGCAACCTAGATGCCCCTCAACTGAAGAGTAGATAGAGAAAATGTGGTACATTTACACAATGGAGTACTATTCACCAGAAAAAAACTATGGAATCCTGAGATTTGCAGGCAAATGGATGACACTAGAGGAAACCATCCTGAGTGAGGTAACCCAGTCACAAAAAGAGAAACATGGTGTGCACTCTCTCATATATGGATTTTAGACACAGATCTGGGGAGTGCCAGCCTACAATCCCATGGCCAGAGAGTCTGGGAAACATAACCTTCATTCAGTGGCTGATGGAAGAAAAGGCAGCCTCCCACAGCTATGCACTAAGCTGAACTCAAGAAAGCCAGCAACAGAGAGGGAGGATTGATGACCAAAGGGATTAAGACTAGGCTGGTTTAATCCCCAGAAACAGCTGACCTGACAAGGGTTAACTCTTGAATCCCAGGCTGATGCCTGGGAATCCAGCATGGAACTGATCAAGACCCCCTGAATGGGGGGGTGTCAGTGAGGAGGCCTAGGTAATCTATTGAGCCTTGGGCAGTAGATCAGTATTCATCCTGAGTATACACATGGACTTGGGACTCCCATCCAACAATGTGAGATGCACTCTCACCCTGAACTCTTGGGGGAGGGTCTGGGCCCTGCCCTGGATGAAATGACCGACTGTGGACACCACCATGGAGGGCCTCACCCTCCCTGGGGAAATGAGGGGATATTGGGGGGGGCTTGGGGGAAGGGCACGGGAGGAGGGGAGGGAAACGGATAGGGATCTGGAACTGACTTGTGAAGCAACCTTGTTTCTATTCTAAATTTAAACTTAAAAATAAATAATAAAATAAAATAATTAATTAATTTTAAAAAGTTGGCTATCTTCACAGGCTGCTGAGAAGCTCAACTTTTTTTCAGTCATTGACCTATGGCAACTTTAAGGCTTAACAAACCACATGCTATCACCCGCAAACACTTTTATTCATCATTAAAAGAGATGCTCCCAATGTCTCTTTGTTAATAGTGACTGACAGAAAGGTTTTTTCCTTTCTTCCCTTTTATTATTTAAGTTAGAAACAAGCTTGCTTAACATGCCAATCCCAGCTCCCTCTTCCTCCCCTCCTCCCCCGCTCTCCCCACCAGGCCCCCCAGTTCCCCACCCAATCTTCATTTCGATCCCCAGGGAGGGTAAGGCCCTCCGTGGGGGATCTCCAGAGTCTGTTATTTCATCCAAGGTGGGGCCTAGGCCCTCCCCCGAGAGTCCAGGCTGAGAGAGGATCCCTCATTGTGCCCAACTTTAGTTCCATTCTGCCGGAGAGGTTAGGGATCACGGTCTAACTGCAGTAACTTCTTGCCTAAAACGTAGTATTGCAGTTTCAATTGCTTGCCAGAATAGAGGTGAAGTTGGTTACTAAGAGATGCTCATTAACACATCTGTGGTGATGGCTCTTTCCAATGGCTAACCCATCACATATTTCATTTTACCTATCAGTTCATGAAAAGCAAAATTAAAAACACTTTCTATTTCTAATCAAAACTTGTATCTAATGTAGAATTTTCTAGAAATAGTGGAGATATTCCATTAGTTCTTGAAGTCAGTTCTTCTCACAGAATATTTTCAGTGCTTATTTTTTCAGATATAATGTTTAAGTGCCATAGTATTTTGTCAATAACCTTTTTTTTTCCTCTGGTTAAATTTCTTCTTGGCAGACTGAACTACTCCAAAGAAGCACTTTAGTAAGAAGAAGCATTTGTTTTTCACTTTTTTAATTGCAAATTTAATTTTTCAAAAGGACTATAAGACAAAGCTACTGTCATTGCCTTAATTTGATAGTATTTTACCTTTTACCACATTGCTATTTGTCTCATTAAAATAGGGATGTTTCCTGGTTCTTCCTTTACAGAGCTCCCCAGAGTTTCTTTGAATGTCTTCGCTTGTATGTTTTCTAGATTATAGACCCATGGTGCTATCCTCTGCATAGCCTCATTCATCTTAATAAGCTAGAGATTTTCTGGTAATTACAGTTTAGAGATTAATTTACTGCCAAGATTCATAATGGTTTCCTTTTTATTTTAACACTTTGGGAAACCTATGCCCTCAAAAGGTGATATGGGGGACTGCTGCAATCTTTAATCCCACATCAACTCTCACATTCATTCTGCAAACTTGACAAATGGCTTATGCTCTTAAAAAATGGAAATTATTGAACCAGGCCAGTTTGCAAAGGCTTCCAGGTAGGCTCCATCTTACTTTCTGAATTTAATACACTTTAAACTCTGCATCCAAATCTTCCCATCACTATAACACCTCATTTAACAATTCTGATTTTTTTCAGTCTTATTCTAGGAAAAGAAGTCACCTGGAAGACGCAGGCTTCAGAACCCAGAGCGTAATGCCTACTGATGAAAGACTCTAAACAAGAATTTAATGATACTAGCACTCAACTGTAACTTCAAGTTTCTTCAAATCGTGTCCTTTGTGTCTCCCTTCCACAAAATTTGACTAGTCTCAAGACACCAGTTCTAATTTTGAGCAGATGGACAGTCATTTTGTAAGGTTCAAATTAGACATCAATGAATAACACACACTTAAGGAACAAGAGACTCATGTATACTTTATCCTTCTACTTGATTATTGAAAACTAACCATAATATGTCTAGAAGGAAGAGCCAAAACCCCATAGCTAATATACTGTTCATCTACATTGTAATCCAGAACACATTTTCACTTATTTCAAAAATGCTAACATAAAATGAAATCAGATTCACAATAAAGTGCAAATTAAATTATAGGAGTTGGTATTTATCCACAGCTCTAATTTTACTACATCTTTGCAATTATTAACAAAAGAAGTTATTAATTATGACAAATTATTAGGTCAGGAAGACATTTTGTTGGC
This sequence comes from Mesocricetus auratus, assembly GCF_017639785.1. Classification (NCBI taxonomy): domain Eukaryota; kingdom Metazoa; phylum Chordata; class Mammalia; order Rodentia; family Cricetidae; genus Mesocricetus; species Mesocricetus auratus. The sequence goes on from NW_024429192.1 coordinate 45,362,447, forward strand.
TATATTCATAGGAGAGGAATTGCTGGCTGATGGGAAAGGACTATTTTTTAATTATTTCCTTTAGGACTCTCCATTCCATATTTTCCTGATGGCTGCATCAATTTACATCTGCCCCAAGCCTCACTAGCATTCCTTTTTCTCCACAGCCTGAAACTTGTTATCTCTTGTCTTCTTGATAGTAGCCATTCACAGGGGTGAAGTGACAACTCCTCAGGTTTTGATTTGCATCTCCATAGTGATGAATGATATTGGATTTTCAACATTTTTATAAACCTTTTGGCTATTTTCATGCCTTCCACAAATGTTCATTCAAGTTCTTTGCCTTTATTTCCAGACTGTATCTAGTTCCAAATTCCCCCAATATTTAACATTTTAATAGATATCTGTACAGATCATGGTCAGCAACTTTCAGAAAGGCTAAAAATAGACTCTGGTATCACAAATTATACTTTCATTTCTAAGTATATGCATATATGTGCATGCATATATTTGTGAATTTCAGACTTTATAAAAAGTAAAATGAATATACAAATTGTATACCCTTTGATGTATCTTCCACCTCTATAACACTAGGGAAAACCATGGCTTTCCCAGTATAAAAACCAAGAAAAACAAAGAGCATATACCATGAAGAAGTGTGTATACACTATCCCCCACAGAATTCCCACAGGGTTGTGCTTTACAAAACGCAGTTTTAATTGTTTATTTTTAAACAAAAGACTTAGTTTCAAAATAGAATTTAAAAATACATTTTTCTCACATATTTTATTCTTATTTTGGTTAGGGTACATTCAATACAGTATTTTTGTTGAAAATAGATTCTTTGCTCATACAGTACTTCCTGATCACAGTTTCCCTCATGTTACTCCTCACTCCTCACAGATCCCCCACCCCACCTACACTCCCCCCAAGAACAGAGCAGGTCTTCAAGAGATGACAACCAAACAACACAAAACAAAATAAAATAAGGCAAAAACCCTCATATCAAGACTGGACAAGGCAACTCAACAGGAGGAAAAGAATCCCAAGACCAGGCAAAAGAGTCAGGGACACAACCATATCCACTATTGGGAGTCCCACAACAACACCAAGTTAATAACCTTAATAATATATGTGCAGTGGACCTGGTACAGACCTTTGGAAGTCCCATTTGCCATTTCAGTCTCTGCGAGCCCATGTAAGCTTTACGAAATTCTATTGGCCATGTTCTCCTACTCCTCTTCTTATTCAGGATTGCCCAAGTTTTAAGATTGACCTGATGAAAACCTCCAATTTAGACTCTCCACATAGTGTCTGGCTGGGAGTCTCTCCATCCACTCCCATCTGCTGCCAGAGGAAGCCTCTCTGATGATGACTAGACAAAGCACTGATCTATGAGCATACATTTTCAAGAAAATTGAATAAGTGAGACAGTAAGGTCAGCATTCACAATCAATCATGGCTGGAGACAACTTCAAAGAAGTAGACTACACAGTAAGAGCTTTAGTGAGAAAAGATAAGGACAGTGTGTCACTAGAGGTGCCAAGAAGCAAAAAAATAAAATAAAATAAAAAGACCTGGCCTAGGAGAAGTCACATCAAGAACTATATTTACCAGCAATGTCACATGGTGAAAGCGATTTTTTTTCATTCAAGTATTTTAAGCAAGGGATTGCACTCACATTAAGGAATTTATTTTTTGTTTACCTCCTTTACCAATATTAGCTTATGAATTGCTTCAGTAAGCATTGTTTTATTATAAGTTAAGGAAGAAATTTGCTTATAAATATTTAAAAGATATCACCATATTATGCCTTATTATAGAAGCATACAAATTAAAGAAAACTTCACGAATATAGAAAACAAAATATGTTTAAATATGACCCAATTTTTCAGCACCAGAGAAATATTACAATAGCTTTAAATACAGTCTATAAATTTCAGCGACAAGAACCTGAATATGAAACCACAAACTATAGCCTTTAAAATAGAAACATCGCTTGAAGAAGTGACTTCTGTAAAGTTGCAAATTATGAAATTGGAAGACTGTAATAGACAGGTACACACATGTATATGCACAATGTAGACACACATATCACCTACCCCAACACCACATAAATGTCATCCCACTTGTCTGAACTGCATGTGTGCTTGCATAAGCAAGTACAGACACAGGTATCTATATTACATAAAGATTAAAGTTAAAAGTATGAACATTTCTTTTTCCAATTCCATGTTAGTGTGGTAAAACACTGACATGGGTGCTAGGGCAATTTTCCTGAGAAAAGGCTACAGTAACTACTCAAGGCCATTTGTAACAAATGCCCTGCATCATTGAATATACAGCCTTGCTAATATAAAACTAAGACAACTTTTTCTTAAAGTGGATCATTATCTGAAACTAATTGCTGAGCCAAGTGTTTACATAAATCTTACAAGTGGTTCTTAAAAGTTGGTCATTTTCGACACTATATAGTCATTTATATATATATATATATATATATATATATATAAATGCTCAGTCTTTTCATCCCTTGCTTAAAAAGCTAGTTACTTAAAACCCCAGTCACTGCATGCTATAATTCAATACATGTGTCTGCTTTCAAGATAAATGGATGTTTGTGGATTACCAAAAGAATTATTCTAGGAATGAATACAATGGGGGGACATAAAGGAGCACAGGGAAAAAGTACTGTGAAGACTATTACCTCAAAACTCGTCTTTCTTTAATTGGCATTTAGCCCCTAGGAAAAGCCAACAGGAAGAACTGATAACTTCTAAAAATACAAAGATCTGCAGGGGTGTGGGCATTTTGCCCTTTCTGTAATCTTTTTCCCCTTTCCATTCTTCCTCCCATTCCTTAGAAAGTAGGACATGAGATTAAATAGGTGATATGTCTACTAATAAGAGAGAGCTGTGTGAAATGGAGATTCTTAAAACTAGGGAGGAAAATACTAGCAATACAACTAATGCCTGCATTCACTTACTCATCCATATATTTGTTTATTTACCAAATATATACATAAGTATTTACTGGTGCAAAATTAGTGAGTCCAGTTTTGAAAATCTCACTTTTTTCATGTTCTAGTAGGGACATGGATAAGAAATATTACCAAAAAAATCACCAAGAGTGCAAATTAGAGTGTTTTTTATAAGGTTCACTAGGACAAGATAACATTATCATACAACCTCAAATGCTATCTTAACACTTGGGCATTCTCCATAGACGTATCACTGGACACAGAGAAGTGGACATAGGAAACAATCCATGTACTTGGGTGATTTCAATGACTGGTATGGATCATGTGATCAGTGATGAGCCTCGTTGACCTCATGGACCTTACAATAAGTAATTTTTGTTAGGCTAGGTCCAGTTTCCATCCTATGTATAATTCTCAAATGGATTAATCAAAAATATTTTTATACTAAGCAAAACTCATTTCTCAGACTCAGAAATCCGTATTTCAAAAGCAAACTAAATACTTTTCAATATGTCAGAAAAATATTTTTTCCAAAGTTATAATTTTATAAATTTGGAAACCAGACTTAAAAGTCATTTTGTGTATTAATATTCTACAACTCAATAGGAAAGTACAGCTAAAGAATGTTTTAACAATTGATATATCTGTTTCTGGAATATTAGGTGTGCATTTGACTACCAGATTGTAAACTTGGTGCCACTGAAACATAAAAACATACTATTGCATACATTTTTTGTTTAAACTTTACATTCTGAACCAAACTTTTCTTTTTAGTTTACTGATGCTGTGTAACCTGATAATGCCTTTGACTCTGACTACCAAAAAGCAAAGGACTTTAGAAGATGAAATAGTCCCAAGAAAAAGAATACATTGGCCTATTGGTATATTGAATTTCAAACAGGATAAAGTTTCATAAATCTTACCAAATGTTTGTATCTGCTGTTCTCTACAGAAGTATAATGTAAATGGTCATTTTATAGTTCCATTTCAAGTAAAATTAAAGCTGGCTTATGAAAAAAAGAAGATGAAAGCAGTTGCTCCCTGTAAATTCAGCTCTGCTTCCTGAAAATAATATTTTTTCTTTTATATATAGATGCCCTACAATAGCTGAAACACTTAGAAAATCAGAAATGGAAAGGGAATATGGTTTGGGACTATGTAAAGGATGGTGATTATCTGGAAAACACAAGAGATGATGATGTACAAAGGAGAGCACATTCATTATCCCAAGATGTTAATTTCCCTTTGTACAAGGAAACCAGTCAGTACTGGATTAGATATTAGCATCAGTTCATATTGTAATTCCTTTCAATAGTCATGAAAACTGTGTGGGAGAGAACATTTCAAAGATGAAAGATTTAGAGCTACGTAAAATATCTAAGATCCTATAGCAGTCAAGCAGAGAATGTCATCCCTGTCCATATGATTCAAGAGTCTGCCTTCATTCCCTTATGGGTAAGAGATCAGAGACCTGATAAAAACTGATTGTTCTAGAAAACTAGAAATATCTGGGTGTTCATCTTGGAACACTGAGAAAACTACACAATTTTACTACTTTTCTATTGTTCAGCAATGCTTAATTTAAAATAATTCTGTTAATCTTTGCAATGAATTTGGGGAAATTTCTCAATGTAAATAGTAGTAAACCATGGAGTTAGGGAGGTCTTGCTGGGCTTGTATTGATGAACTTTTCATGACTGTTCACACAGCTTCTTGATCTACCTGTAAAACACTTTTTACTGTATCAGAAAACTGATGTACTCATGGATGGGTTATTCCTTGAGTTCTCTGGGGAAAAATATAGATAAAAATCAAAATGACATCAACCCCACTTCACTGGATTTCTTGCTTAAGTTGGATATTTTAGGCTTGCTAATTCTGCTTCTCACTAGAAAAATGAAGCCACAATTCAATGCCCAAGTTGGAAAAGAGATCATTTATGCATTTAACTTCCACTTCTCAGTGTCCCGGAAGAACATTTTTTAGTGATGTCTTCATTTCCACAGCTTTAGCACGTGTTTTGGCCCTAAATCATGATACAACCTTTACTTACTAAGAGTCCAGAAGGTCCTGATTTAGGAGAGTGTGTAAGAAGCACATTGTCCCGGCAAAGACGAGCAATCTCTTAAGAATCCAGGAGGTAAAGCAGGATGGGTGTGAAATTAATGAACCCAGCAGATTATAAATGCTCATCATCATATTCCAGAAACATGGATGTCATTACTCTAATGACCTGCAAGGCAAACTACCAGGGGTGTGTGTAGTCAGTCAACGAGCTATGGATGTATTAGAAACCATTTCTGGCTCACACTAGGTGAAAGCTAGACAGGATTCAAATAGAAGATGCTCTTTTGGAGCAAAAAAATAATTTTGTTTCGTTTTCCAGGACAGTGTTTCTCTGTATAGCTTTGGAGCCTGTCCAGGAACTTACTCAGTAGCCCAGGGTGGCCTCAAACTCACAGAGACCCACCTGCCTCTGCCTCCTGAGTGCTGGGAACAAAGGTGTGCACCGCCACAACCCAGCTAAGCAAAAAATAATAATAATAATTTGAACTGCTGTTACTAATCATATTGTTGCCAACTTTGCATCCTCCTTTGACCTTATTTTGTGTATCTCACCAATATCATCAGCCTTTGACTTCCTTTTGTTTGTTTGCTTGTTTATTTTGTTTTTTTTTGGTTATTTTTTTACAGATACATTTAAACCTGGGCAAAACAGTTTTCTTTGGAAATATGCTGCATTTGTTCAACTAGATAATATTCTGCTGGTCCTGATGCCTTCTTCCTCAGCAGTCCTATTACTTGCATTGTGACTGTTTCTATCCATATGGATTAGGGTTGTTTTTATATGTACACAATTCCCAAATCTAAGCTCCCAAGGTGGGATCTGTCACATATTCTGTTCCCCTCTCATCACTCAACCTAAATCTCAGTGCTCAGTTCATTCAGAACAAACTCGCCATCTTCTTCCCTGTACCAGTTAGGTTCCTGTTGTTGGGATAAAACCTTGACTGAAAGCAACTTGGGAATGAAATGGCTTATTCCATGTTATGCATGTAGGTAAGAGTCCATTGTTGAGGGAAGTTGGGACAGTGACTAAAGCAGGAACCTGGTAGGAGGAGGAGAAGCAGAAACCTTGGAGGAGTGCTCCTGCTCCTCTTGCTTTCTATGATTTACTCAGCCGGCTTTTGTGTACAACCCAAGAGCCGCTGCCAAGGGATGTTACCATCCACAGTTGGCTGGATGCACCCAAATCAAACATTATTCAAGAAAATGCTCCACAGTCTTGCCTATGGGCCAGTCTTTTGGAAGAATTTTCTCAACTGAGATTTCTTCTCAAATGATCCTAGCTGTGTCAAGGTGACCAAAAAACAAACAAACAACAAAAACATACAAACAAACAAAAAAACTAAACAGAATAATTGATCATCGTCAACTTGACAAATAAATATATCAATATTAAACAATAACCTTTCCTTTCTTACTTATTACTGAGATCTTATGTCAATATTACAGCATAAACTGTAGTCCCACTTTTAAAATTCTAATTCTTTTTAAAATTCTGGCAATTTAAGTGTAACTATGAGTTCCTGTAAAAATTCAAAATAAATTACATATTTTCTATTTGTATGATGGAAAAACTGGGCACAATACTGAGTATCTGATATATCTCTAAGGGGTTTGGGCAGTCATGCTTCTCCGGCATCATCATCTTCACGACACACTTTGGTAAACTGGTGACAGCATCAGGCCACACCTACCTCTGTCCTTGGTCATTCTATAGGCCTGGAATCTCCAATATTCTAGGACTTCCACTGTAACTGAAGTTACAATTTCACCAGCGATTCTCCTGGCCTCTCACACTAGCAGGTCCAGCAGTTCTCCAGACCCTTTCAATCCTGAATTTTTCTTGCCCCTCCCCCAACCAGTACCACTTTGGAGACTCTTACACATTCCCAAGTTCAAATGCTGACTTAATCTGCAGGATTGCCCACCAGGATGATCCACAGTTTCAATATGCTGACCCTGAGAAAATACTTCCCAGAAGATTTTACCTCCATGATGCTACTCTCTCAGTAATGATAGCTGATTCTTCAATCCCATAACAAGCACTGGTTATACCAGTAAATCAAAGTTTCACATTGTTGATATTGGTCTCTTGATAATCATAGCTGATCCTTTAGCTTCAGATGATTAGAAACAAAAGATTATTCACTTAAAGTATTACACAAGGAACCGGGACAGAATCTTTGCTTCTCTCTGAAACTTTACAAGCCAGGTCTCTGACTCTTTCACAGTATTCCCTTCTTCCAAGTCCACACAGAATAGCTCCTTAGGCTCTGAGCTATCAGAGGCTTTTCTAACCTAAAATTCTAAAACCCTCCTACAATCTTTTCCAAAAACAGCGTATTTAGGTTTATCAAAGCAATACCCCCTTTCTGTTATCAAGTTCTGTTCTATCTTGTTTTTTATTACTGTGATAAACACCATGACCAAAAGTAAACTCAGGAAGAAGTTCATTTGACACATTGTAGTCTACCAGGAAGAGAATTTGAGGCAGGAACTGAAGCAAAGGCTACAGAAAAGTAGTATTGGCTTATTTAACCTGCTCATTTATACCACTCAGGTTCTCCCCAACCCCCACCCGCCTACAGGCCAATCTCATGGATGCATTTTTCCTATTTAAGGTCCCTGTTCTCAGATGACCCATGGAGAAAAAGAAAATCAAGCAACAAACAAAAACCAACTACCATACTTCCAAGTCTACTCTTGGTCTTCCCTGATTCAATGAAAGGAAGTTCCATGCATTTTACTTTCCAGGCCAGAGATCTAAACACTGTCCTTTATTTCTTTTCAGTACTTAGCTCCAATATTGATTACTACATGCTGCCTAAATATTTCCTGGATCTATCTGTTAGCCTCCAACTCATTGCATCTATTGCAAGCCATACTGCAACTTTTGGAGGACTACATTACTACGAAGGCCTCCTAAACTTTCCATCCATGTTCACTTGACCTGCAATAATCTGGCTAGGCATAAATATAGCCCTGTCACTTACTCTTGCTAAAAACCTTCCTTGTTGCTCTTATAAAAGATGTCAAGTTCTCCCAAACAACTTGTAATTCCCCCATCTGTATCATTTATCTCTCCTTGACCAACCTATTTTGAAACTGTCACTGAGTTATTTTCCATTGTGGGAAACTGTGGTTGTCTTTGTCTAGACCTTCCTGAACATTTCTCTCTCTGAGACATTCACACAGCACCATTTCTCCCCTATAAATGTAATTAAAGCATTTATATCCTTCAGCTCCTGAGAAGCTCCTGTTTCTAGAAACCTCCCTTTTATTTGTTTGTATAAGTTTAGTTACTACATATTTTTTATAAATTATTAGTCATTGGTTTTTAATTCTTATATAACTGTCTATCTGTTTCAACAGAGTTCACCATTTTTAAGAAAACTTTGTATTACTTTGATCTCACTCCATCTATGACTTCCAGTTAAGGACTTTACAAGTAATGGGAGTTTATAACATTGTTATAAAAACTTTTATACAATATAAAAGATAAATAAAAAGTAGTATCATTCATGCATATAATGCTTCATAGTTAATATCATCCTCTCCTTTTAGCCAAAAGTATAAATTCAATCTTTCTGGGTAGAGAGATCACATTTATACCAGGACACATTTTCAAAAGGAATGGAGCTATTAATGAATTAGTAAAAAATGGAACTTTCAAAGGCAAACCACAGACCATGGCCATCTGTATCAGGAGTGAGGACGATGCAGTAAGTTTAGTACAGGTACCTTTCTTTCTGTGATAGAGTAGAGTAGTATTGACATGGAGATACTGGGAACTCCAGATAACTAACACTTAAGAACATCTATTTAATCTCATCAGAACTTCTGATTTGTAAAAAAAAGAAAATAAAAAGTAAAGAGATGAATGAAAATAATAGAAATAAAAATTTTGATCTGGAATACTGTGTTTTAATAAAATTAACATGAGAGTGTTAAGCATAAGATAGTGTTATAGTCAAAATATGAAGCCATTTGAATAAGCCAGAAACATGGACATCATTTATTTTGTGAGAGCAGTCCTTTGATTGCTGTGTTGTGGGGAAAGTACAAAAAATACCCAGCAAGATGTCTAGATAACTGGGATAGTAGGGGGCACTTCGAGGTCTGATATCATTTTAATATCATGAGTCTGGTATGTGATTCTCAAGTCGTATAGATACATGGTGTTACAGCTTGTGGGAGTGGATGAATTCCTGGGTAAGTGTATAATTCAATGAAGTCCTGAGTTAATATGTGTTTCTGACATGAGCATGGTCATATCAAAGACACCAGTGCTTCAGACCCCTGGGAATGACAAAGCCTTGCCAGGATAAGGCTCTGGAAAACAGTAAGCTTTCCTCTTGTTCCAGTGTAGATGTAGCTTCTTTCTCTTGTATATTTACAGTCTCAGACTGTTCCCCTAAAGAGATCCCCTATAAGATTAGTCGAACCTGCCTGTTCAGCTGTATACAATAGCCCCAACTCCTGGATTCAGATATACAAAATAAACAAACTGAGTTTCCAACATGTTGCTGGTGGATCTCCATCAGTGGACATGGCCTACTTGATCCCAGCTTTTCTGCACGTGTGGCTGTGTGTGTGTCTGTCCTCTCTCCATATTTTTGTCACCCCAGTCAGGTCAACTCCAAAGTCATGTAAGTCACGGCAACAGCTAATCTTGTTAGTCAACTTCTCAGGCCTAGAAAAAGTGATCCTCAGTTGAGGAGTAACCACTAGAAGAATGTCTATGGTTATTGTCTACACAACATAGTTGGGATTGGTAATTGATATAGGTAGACACAGCTAATAATTGTGGGCAGTGCTACCCTGGACAGCTGGGCCTGGGATTTATGAGAAAAGAAGTTGAGAAAGTCAGGGGAAGAGAACCAATAAGCAGTGCTCCTCCAGGGTCTCTGCTTCAGTTCCTACCTCCAGGTTCCTGCTTCACTTACAGCCCTGAGTGATGGGTTGTAAGCTAGTGACTTTAAGATGAAATAAAACCTTGCCTCTCCAAGCTATATTTGTTCACAATGTCTATCACAGACACAGAAACCAAGCTACAACATAAGAAATAGTTCATGAAACCCCCCTGTTTCTTTCTGAAAGTATGGTTATTTTTGTTTTTCAACTTATTCATTATACAATTACTTTCTCAATGTTTCCAATACTTGATTCATTCTACAGTAGGTAATAAATTTCTTTCTCCCGGTTTCCATTCCAGAGTTTCACTATCAGTTGAAAAGCACATACCATTATCTGTTAATGCCAAAGTCATTAGCTTGGTAATTATAATGCAAAACAAAAAGATGTAGCACACTTTCCCACACTTCTAACTCACAGTTGGCCCACGTATGTATCTGTTGAACATTCACAGTTCCTGTAGGAGATGTTGCTTAACCTAGTAATAAATATGCATATAATGGTTTCATGACCAAGAACTAGATGAGTCATTGCCTAAGCAGTTTGTGTTATTTATGTTCTCCAAATGTATACAAAACAGATTTACAAAAATGATTATGACAAACTTATAATTAGCAAATGAGCCACAAAGAAACTTTGAGATCATCACATCTAGGCTCTTCATCTCACATATTAGCAAGAGTCACCTGCAAGAGGCTAAGCAAACTCCTGAGGGGTGTTTGACTTGGCAGGTGTTCCTGTGAAACTTTCTGGATGAGTGTGTGAGTGGTAGAAGCCTCAGCCTATGGATGGGGTCAGAGATTCCATGGTGTGGGTGGGAGGACTTCTGGAATCAGAAGTCATTCCTAGTAGGTTACCCAAAGATGTAGTTTGCTTCCACAAGGCAAAATCTATGACCTCACACAACATACACTTCCTACTGAGGTGACGAGACCTTTAGTTACCTGAAGAGCAGAATGACAGTCACAGGAAACACCTCCACCACAGACTGCTGAGTGTAACTGAATTTGTAAACCTTACTCTTACTCATTTCTATCAACTTCTAAATTTTCTGCTGAAGTCACCTCCTCTCCCACTTGCACTTCTCTCCACTTTAAATGTTCAATTTCCTTTTTGTTTTCTCAGTCATGACTTCTTGTCCCACTGCCCCCATAGAATTCCAAACAATTGTTTTAATTGTCATGTAAAATCCATTTATCTGTTTGCCCTGCTGAAACCTGGGCACCATATGGGAGAAATGCTTTTCTCCTAAGCTTCCAACTGAGTTCTTTGTATTCTCTGCCTCCCACCCTCCTGTTCACTGAATCAACCAAAGCCAGATTACTCTTGACTTAGCCTTCCTGCCATCAAGAGCTGATCTGATCTTCAGATTTCTCGCTGCTGTTTTGGGTCCTGCATCCAGAATTTCTGATTTAATCATAGTTGACTCTTAATCAAACAAATCTCTTTGTCTGCTTCCAGTTTAGATGATCTCTATATGGTCACCAGCATTTTCCATCTCAACCACAAAACTGATAATGTCATTGCAGCACATATACCTATAACTCCATGATAAAGTCAAAACATCTTTCATTATGAAATATTTGACTCCGTAAATTACATGATTTTCATGCTTTGACAGAGCATTAATTTAGATGAGCTTCTTCTACCCATCTCAGTAATAACAAGAAACATAAATGGTCTAAACACATTCTCCTGGCTAGGGTTTTTTTTTCTTCTCCGTTTTATTTTTATTTTTGTTTGTTTTGACAACTTAACACCAAGAGTAGAGTCATTTGTAATATGGAAACTCACCTTAGAAAATGCTTCCATCAGATTGGCCTGTGGCAAGTCTGTGGGTCATTTTCTTGATTAATGATTGAAGTGGGAGGGCCTAGTCTTCTGGGAGTGATGGTACTCTTAGACATGTGGCCCTTAGAAGTATAAGGATAGCTGGACATGAGCCTAGAGAACAAACCAGTAAACAGCAGGTGTCCATGCTCCTTGCTTCAGATCCCACCTCCAGATTCCTGCTTGAGTTCCTGCCTTGACATATCTAAATGGTGTACAATGATTCGAACATGTAGGCCAAACAAACCCTTTCTTCCCCAATGTGGTTTTGTCCATTTATAATTTATCACAGCAATAGAAACCAAACTAAGACACATATGAATTAAAAGAAAAATTTTCTGATTTAATCCTTTACTTTCTGAAGACACACTATATGGTTTCTATAAGAAACTCAGTTTGGTCTGAGAGTCAGCATGTAAAAATGTTTCTTTGCAAGCATGATGACTTGAGTTCAATCCTAGGAACCCAAGTAAAATCTTCGGTGTTGTTACACACATCTCTAATCCCAGCACTTCCATGGTGAGATGGAAAGCAGAGATCCTACCTCAATCAGGTAAAAGATGAGACCATTTGATCAAAGTTATCCTCTGATTTCTATGTGTGCCCTATATCCTATATATGTTCACACACACACACACACACACACAAAGAGAGACTCCATTGAGAATAAAACAATAAATTAAAATACAAGAAGAAAAAACATATACCATAAAAGCATTATGAAAAACAGATGATTAAAGCTAAATGCCTCCTAAGCCTTCTTCTCTCTGTATTTTTGATGTCTCAGTGAAAGGTTCCTTGTTCATTCAGGATCTGATTCCCTTTCAGGATATTTGGTCTTCCTCCCTATTGATTATCTACCTTCTTGACTCTATCACCTTTTCCAAATTTCCTATTCCATTAACCTCCTAAGTATTTTTGCTTCAGTTCTGCCTTCCTTCACTGGTGCTGACTAGTTGCTACAGGAATTATTTTCCACCAGAACATTGATTTCTTATTGTGCTTCTCATAGTTTAAAATGACTTCCCTCTGAACAAATATTCATACCATCATCAGAATAAACATTTCAGAGATAAGTAGCCACATGGCTCTCCTGTTTTAAATATAGTGATGCTACCTCTTGCCTATGGTGAGGCTTCCTTGTGTGGAATATTTCATAAGGAGAACTGAAATCTGATGATCAAAATCTCACACTGTTTGAAAGGTATATTTGTAGAAATATTCAGAAGTTGCTACTCATACTGCACACCACCTCCAACTTACATACCTCCCATGTTTCTAGAGAAGGGAGGTGAGGCCACAACATGGAATTCCTTCTAGAACAAGGTCTTCATTGAGGCAAAGTTGACTCTTCACTAATTCTGATATTTTTCTCAACTTTATTAATATTCTGATGTTTTTTGTTTATTTATTTGTTTGTTTTAGCTTTCTTTCCCTAGGTTTTGAGAGTAGAAGGAAATCAAAAGGTAGACCTACATCAAAACTGTATTTTTAACATGTATAACTCTCCATGTACTTGTATGATCAGTAAGTAAACCAAAGAGGGTCAAAGAGGCCCCATGGATTTCTGTGAAAAAGCAGACAATGAAGGTTGTTTTGTCACTATCTGCCTATTTAAAGAAATGACATTTTAGTCTATTAAAAATATACAGATGGCTCAGAAGTTAAGAGAACTGGCTACTATTCTTTTTTTTTAATTTTTTAATTTTAATTTTAAATAGCTTGTTTTACATGTCAATCCCAGTTCCCTCTCCCTTCTCTCCTCCCTCACTCCTCCATCACCCCCAGCCTCCCACCCTATTGCCAATTCCTTCCACATAGGGGTAGGGTCCAGGCACTCCCCTAAGAGTCCAGGCTGAGAGAGCATCCCTCTTGTGCTATGGGCACACGATGTCTGTTTGTATTCCAGGGATATCCCATGCTGGCCTCCCTGCTGTCGGTCTGGGTCCGACAGACCCCAGACTGGCTACTATTCTTGATAGTCCAAATTTCATTCCCAACAACCACATGACCACTCACAGACTGTAACTCTAGTTACAGGGCATCCAATGCCCTCTTCAGGGCTGCATGAGCGCCCGGCCCACATGTGGTGCATTTAAATACATACAGGTCAAGCATCTATACACATAAGTTATTATCCTTCAAAAGAACAATGAATGAAGTACACCATACACACACGTGATCTGGAAACATCATCATGTGCCATGAAAAATATTGTTATTGTAATGAATTGTATGAGAACAGTCATCATCTGTTTGTTTTATAGCTCTGTCGGAATGGATCAGAGGCATTTATCAAAATTAACTGTGGGATAAAAGCAGGACATGTGACCAAAAATGCCCCCTTTTTTGTTTTTCGAGACAGGGTTTCTCTGTGGCTTTGGAGCCTGTCCTGGAACTTGTAGACCAGGCTGGCCTCGAACTCACAGAAATCTGCCTGCCTCTGCCTCCCAAGTGCTGGGATTAAAGGCATGCGCCACCACAACCCAGTTACAAAATGCCCTTTTTGTTCCAGTGACATTTAGATTCTAGAGTTTTCTTCGTCGGCTTTTCCTTTACCTGTTAGATTCTGGAGTAGAACGGATCATTGTTTACCACACATTTTGTGGAATGCTTCATGCTACTGACTTCAGAAAATGTGCTTCCCTGGTAAGTTGTGGCTTCATCATGTTAAATGTAATCTAATGGATTTCTTTTTAACTCAGTAAATTGTATTTTATTGTGATATTGTTTTCTTCTCTTTTCCGTTTTTGTTACTTTCTCAGACAGGGTCTTACTCTGCAGCTACATTAGTTATGTTTCCAGTTCTGTGATGGACCATGCTGATAAAAAACAAATTATGGAAGAGAGGCTTTAGTTTAGCTAACAGTTCCAGACATGGCACAGCCAAACATGGCAGAAGAACCAACTTGAGGCCAGCCCCACAGTCAGGAAGCAGAGGTTACAATTTGTCTGAGGTGGTAGCAAGCTGGAAAGCCTCAAAACTCAGTGGTGTATGTTCTTCAGCAAGACCCTCTTAAAGGTTCCACAGGCCTCCACTGCAGACCAAAAGTTCAAATGCATGAATTTATGGTGATGTTACATATGTAAACCACGTTAGCCCAGGATAGCTTAGCACTCACCAGGTAGTCAGGGTGGCTTCAAAGTTATCCCCTTGCCTCAGCATTTCAAGGTCTGAGTTTACAGGCTGAAGTCACCAATTTTTTTGTGTATTATCATTGAGTAATATTTTACTTTATAATCTTATACACATATATTCTTCTTTGGTTTTGCTTTCTTTTGTGCATTCAAAATAAGAACTGTTTGAAGAAAATTAAAAGTAAAAAATAGTTCTATCATGTTGGGGGAAGTCCTGTGCATTTGTCAATAAAGTACTGTTGAGCCAATAGGAAACCTAGATAGGAGGGACTAGGAGTCCAGGAGGATTCTGGGAAGGAGAAACACGAGAGAGTCAACATGTAACCGCCATGGGGTAGGAACTATTCTCCGGTAAGAGAAATACTTAGATTAACAATTATGGGGTAATCACTTAAGTCTGTGCTAGCCAGTAAGAAACAAGCAAGGTCAACAGCTTCATAATTAATACAGCGTCTTGTGTGGTTATTTGGGGACTACAATGCAGCAGAGCCCAGGCAGCTGGCGGGGGATAAACCAAAGCAGCTAGCAAGGAAAGCTTCTCTTAACACTATCAGGCAAGTTTATTCCTAAATGACATAAAAATTTAACATTCCGAGTAGAATTATGATTGTGCCCTTATTATACTAACTTTAAAAATATAAGCTTAGGACAATTATTCTAGTGTGTATTTTAAAATAACGATTACTTAAGTACAAAAACAATAAAGAAAATAAAATAATCTTCAAGTTGATATAATGGCCATCATATAAAATGCAAATAATTACATTTAAAATGGATACATTTATATTGGGAGAACATTAAAAAGTATATAATAAAACAAAAAAAATAGTTTCTCCACTCAGAGCTTTTTGCCCTTAACATAACAATTATAATTCTGAGCGAAATCTTCCTCCAAGAGAAATATATACTTTTAAAGTTTCATCTATCAGTTTAAACACAAAGTTATTATAGTTATTATATAGTAACAGGGATACGGCCTCAAACTTGTCCTGTTTTTACTATTATACATCTTATTTTTCTCATAGGATTTTATTATTTTATTCAAAATATTTATTTGTAAAGAAATTTAAAATGAGGATCTTAAAAACTTCAGTATATGTTTGAGGAGAAGGTGTGTCTGTGAAAAGGTGAGTAGATGTGGACCTGACATGTTGAGTAGATGTGGACATGACATGTTGAGTAGATGTGGACATGACATGTTGAGTAGATGTCAGTAGATGTGGAGATGACATGTTGAGTAGATGTGAGTAGATGTGACATGACATGTTGAGTAGATGTCAGTAGATGTGACATGACATGTTGAGTAGATGTGGACGTGGCATGTTGAGTAGATGTGAGCAGATGTGACATGACATGTTGAGTAGATGTGACATGACATGTTGAGTAGATGTCAGTAGATGTGGAGATGACATGTTGAGTAGATGTGAGTAGATGTGAGTAGATGTGACATGACATGTTGAGTAGATGTCAGTAGATGTGCACATGACATGTTGAGTAGATGTGGACATGGCATGTTGAGTAGATGTGAGTAGATGTGGACATGACATGTTGAGTAGATGTGAGTAGATGTGCACATGACATGTTGAGTAGATGTGGTCATGGCATGTTGAGTAGATGTGAGTAGATGTGCACATGACATGTTGAGTAGATGTCAGTAGATGTGCACATGACATGTTGAGTAGATGTGGACATGGCATGTTGAGTAGATATGAGTAGATATGGACATGGCATGTTGAGCAGATGTGAGTGGATGTGGACATGACATGTTGAGTAGATGTCAGTAGATGTGCACATGACATGTTGAGTAGATGTGGTCATGGCATGTTGAGTAGATGTGAGTAGATGTGGACATGACTTGTTGAGTAGATGTCAGTAGATGTGACATGACATGTTGAGTAGATGTGGACATGGCATGTTGAGTAGATGTGAGTAGATGTGACATGACATGTTGAGTAGATGTCAGTAGATATGACATGACATGTTGAGTAGATGTGAGTAGATGTGACATGACATGTTGAGTAGATGTCAGTAGATGTGACATGACATGTTGAGTAGATGTCAGTAGATGTGCACATGACATGTTGAGTAGATGTCAGTAGATGTGCACATGACATGTTGTAGGACAACATTCAGGAATCAGTTCTCACCTTCTACCCTCTTCACAGCAGGGTCTCTCCCATTTCTACTGATTTGCTCTGCACTCCAGGCTAGCTGGCCTGAACAATAAGATCCTGTTGATTCTGCTTTCTCCAGATCCCACTTTTGGTAGCAGCTAAGACTACTGATGTACCCCCACATCAGGTCTCTTTTTATGTGTGCTCAAAGATCAGCTCAGACAGCAGTTTATCCAGACTGCACAGCAAGTGCTTCTAACCCCTGACCCATCTCTCCAACCTACAAAATATCCTTCATCTGTACCCGAATATTCACACTTCCTATAGCTGTTTATTCAGTAGTTTCAACCGAATGCCTACCTGTTTTCACAATTTACCTGGAAGTTAGCAGTGGTTCACATCTGCTGCTAAGTAAGTCCCTTCTTACATTTCCTTTATTCTTTTTTTTTCTTTTCTTTCTTTTTTTTCTCCAGATTTATTTTGGTAAAAAAAATCATATGTAACCTTTCAAAAATTACATTAATGTTTAACATGCATTCAAATAACTTTCGTTTTTTTTTTTTTCCAGTTTAAATTTAGATAAGAAACGAGGTTGCTTCACAAGTCAGTTCCAGGTCCCTCTCCCATTCCCTCCCCTCCTCCCGTGCCCTCCCCCTAAACCCCCCCATCCCCTCATTCCCCCAGGGAGGGTGAGGCCCTCCATGGGGGTGTCCATAGTCTGTCATTTCATATAGGGCAGGGCCTAGACCCTTCCCCAAGAGTTCAGGGTGAGAGTGTACCTCACATTGTTCTATGGGGGTCCAAAGTCCATGTGTATACTTGGGATGTGTACTGATCTGCTGCCCAAGGCTCAATAGGTTCCCTAGGCCTCCTCACTGACACCCAAATTCAGGGGGTATTGATCAGTCCCATGCTGGATTCCCAGGCTGATGCCTGGGATTCAAGAGTTAACCTTTGTCTGGTCAGCTGTTTCTGGGGGTTAAACCAGCCCAGTCTTAATCCCTTTGATCATCAGTCCTCCCTCTCTGTTACTGGCTTTCTTCAGTTCAGCTCAGTACTTAACCAGCCACTAAATGAAGATTCTGTTTCCCAGACTCTCTGGCCATAGGATTGTAGCATGGCACTCCCCAGATCTATGTCTAAAATCCATATATGAGGGAGTACATGCCATGTTTCTCTTTTTGTGACTGGGTTACCTCACTCAGGATGGTTTCTTCTACTGTCATCCATTTGCCTGCGAATCTCATGATTCCATTATTTTTTTCTGCTAAATAGTACTCCATTGTGTAGATGTACCACATTTTCTCTATCCACTCTTCGGGTGAGGGACATCTAGGTTGCTTCCGAGTTCTGGCTATTACAAATAAAGCTGCTATGAACATAGTGGAACAGACATCTTTGTTGTATGAATGGGCATCTTTTGGGTATATGCCTAAGAGTGGAGTTGCTGGGTCTTGTGGTAGGTTTATTCCCATTTTTCTGAGAAAACTCCATACTGATTTCCAAAGTGGCTGAACCAGTTGGCACTCCCACCAGCAATGGAGGAGTGTCCCCCTTTCACCACATCCTCTCCAGCATAAATTGTCATTGGTGTTTTTGATTTTAGCCATTCTGACAGGAGTGAGATGGTATCTCAGAGTTGTTTTGATTTGCATTTCCCGGATGGCTAAGGATGTTGAGCACTTTCTCAAGTGCCTCTCAGCCATTTTAGACTCCTCTATTGAAAGCTCTCTATTTAGTTCTGCAGCCCACTTTTTAATTGGGTCCTTTGATGTTTTGGAGACTTGCTTCTTGAGTTCTTTGTAAATTTTGGAGATCAACCCTCTGTCAGATGTGGAGTTAGTGAATATTTTTCCCATTCTGTGGGCTGCCTTTTTGTCTTGCTGACTGTGTCCTTTGCCTTACAGAAGCTTCTCAGTTTCAGAAGGCCCCATTTATTAATTGTTGATCTCACTGTCTGTGCTACTGGTGTTATGTTCAGGAAGCTGTCTCCTGTACCAATTCGTTCAAGGGTACCACCCACTTTCTCTTCTAAGAGGTTCAGTGTGGCTGGATTTATGTTGAGGTCTTTGATCCATTTGGACTTAAGTTTTGTGCATAGCGATAAACATGGATCGATCCGCATTTTTCTACATGCCAGTCTCCAATTATGCCAGCAGCATTTGTTGAAGATGCTTTCTTTATTCCATTGTATATTTTTAGCTTCTTTGTCAAAGATCAGATGTTCGTACGTGTGTGGGTTAATACCCGGGTTTTCAATTCGATTCCATTGGTCTACCTGTCTATTTTTGTGCCAATACCAAGCTGTTTTCAGGACTATAGCTCGGTAATAGAGCTTGAGGTCAGGGATGGTGATGCCTCCGGACATTGCCTTGTTGAACAGGGTTGTTTTGGCTATCCTGGGTCTTTTGTTTTTCCATACAAAATTGTTCTTTCAAGGTCTGTGAAGAATTGTGCTGGGATTTTAATGGGGATTGCATTGAATCTGTAGATTGCTTTTGGCAGGATTGCCATCTTTACTACATTGATCCTACCTATCCAAGAGCATGGGAGCTCTTTCCATTTTCTGAGGGCTTCTTTAATTTTTTTCTTTAAAGATTCAAAGTTCTTATGATACAGGTCTTTCACTTGTTTGGTTAGCGTTACCCCAAGGTATTTTATGTTGTTTGTGGCAATTGTAAAGGGTGATGTTTCTCTGATTTCTCTTTCAGCCCTTTTATCATCTGTATATAGTAGGGCTACTGATTTTCTTGAGTTGATCTTGTAGCATGCCACTTTGCTGAAGGTGGTAATCAGCTGTAAGAGTTCCCTGGTAGAGTTCTTTGGGTCATTGATGTAAACTATCATATCGTCTGCAAATAGTGAAAGTTTGACCTCTTCCTTCCCAATTTGTATCCCCTTGATCCCCCTTTGTTGTCGTATGGCAATAGCTAGAACTTCAAGTACCATGTTGAAAAGGTATGGAGAGAGTGGACAGCCTTGTTTTGTTCCTGATTTTAGAGGAATTGCGTTGAGTTTCTGTCCATTTAGTTTGATGTTGGCTGTTGGTTTACTGTATATAGCTTTTATTATGTTTAAGTATGTCCCTGTTATCACAGATCTCTCCAAGACCTTTATCATGAAGGGGTGTTGGATTTTGTCAAAGGCTTTTTCAGCATCTAGTGAGATGATCATGTGATTTTTGTTTTTCAGCTTGTTTATATGGTGGATTACGTTGATGGATTTTCGTATGTTGAACCATCCCTGCATCCCTGGGATGAAACCTACTTGATCGTGGTGAATGATTGTTTTGATGTGTTCTTGGATCCGATTTGCCAGTTTTTTATTGAGTATTTTTGCATCAATGTTCATGAGGGATATTGGTCTGAAGTTCTCTTTCTTAGTTGTATCTTTGTGTGGCTTGGGGATCAAGGCTATTGAAGCCTCATAGAAAGAGTTTGGCAAAGACCCTTCCGCTTCTATTGTGTGGAACACTCTGAGAAGAATTGGTATAAGCTGTTCTTTGAATTTCTGGTAGAATTCTGCACTGAGGCCATCTGGACCTGGACTTTTTTTGGTTGGGAGACTTTTGATGACAGCTTCTATTTCCATAGGGATTATAGGTCTATTTAAATTGCTTATCTGTTCTTGATTTAGTTTTGGCAAATGATAGCTGTCCTAGAAGTCATCCATTTCCTTTAAATTTTCGAATTTTGTGGAGTACAGGTTTTCAAAGTATGACCTAATGATTCTCTGGATTTCCTCAGAGTCTGTTGTTATGTCCCCCTTTTCATTTCTGATTTTGTTCATTTGCGTGTTCACTCTCTGCTGTTTGGTAAGTTTGGACAAAGGTTTGTCTATCTTGTTGATTTTCTCAAAGAACCAACTCTTCATTGCATTGATTCTTTGTATTGTTTTCCTGGTTTCTACTTTATTGATTTCAGCCCTCAATTTGATTATTTCCTGGCGTCTACTCCTCCCGGGGGAGTTTGCTTCTTTGTGTTCTAGAGCTTTCAGCTGTGATGTTAATTCTCTGGTATAACTGTTCTCCTGTTTCTTCATGTGAGCACTTAGTGCTATGAACTTCCCCCGTAGCACTGCTTTCAAAGTGTCCCATAGGTTTGGGTATGTTGTGTCTTCATTTTCATTGAATTCGAGGAAGTCTTTAATTTCTTTTTTTATTTCCTCTTTGACCCAGGGATGGTGCAGTTGAGCATTATTCAATTTCCATGAGTTTGTAGGTTTTCTGCAATTTGTGTTGTTGTTGAATTCTAATTTTAAGGCATGGTGGTCTGATAAGATGCATGGAGTTATTCCAATTTTTTTGTAGCTGCTGAGGTTTGTTATGTTGCCAAGTATGTGGTCGATTTTTGAGAAGGTTCCATGTGGTGGTGAGAAGAAGGTATATTCTTTTTTATGTGGATGAAATGTTCTATAGATATCTGTTAATCCCAGTTGGTTCATTACTTCTATTAGACCCTTTGCTTCTTTGTTGAGTTTCTGTCTGGTATTCCTGTCTAGTGGTGAGAGTGGTGTGTTGAAATCTCCCACTATAACTGTGTGGGGCTTTAGATGAGATTTAAGTTCTAATAATGTTTCTTTAACGAATGTGGATGCCTTTGTATTGGGGGCATAGATGTTCAGGATAGACACTTCATCTTGGTGGGTTTCACCTGTGATGAGTATGTAATGACCTCCTTCATCTCTTATGATTGATTTTATTTTAAAGTCTAGTTTGTTAGATATTAGGATTGCTACCCTTGCTTGTTTCTTGGGTCCATTTGATTGAAAAAAATTTTCCCAACCTTTAACTCTCAGGTAATGTCTGTCTTTCAGGGTGGGGTGTGTTTCTTGTATGCAGCAGAAGGAAGGGTTCTGTCTTCGAATCCATTCTGCTAGTCTGTGTCTTTTAATGGGTGAGTTAAGGCCGTTAATATTGAGGGATATTAATGACCATTGATTGCTCATCCTTCTTCGATTTGCGATGGTTGTTGTTGGTGGAATTATGGGTGGAATTTCACCCCTTTGTTCTTTTGGCTGTTGGTTAGAGGGATTCTCTAATGCTTATGTTTTTCTGGTTGTAGTTAGCTTCCTTGGGTTGGAGTTTTCCTTCCAAAATTTTCTGTAGGGCTGGGTTAGTGGACACATATTGCTTGAATCTAGTTTTTTCATGGAATATCTTGTTTTCTCCGTCTATAGTGATTGAGAGCTTTGCCGGGTAGAGTAGTCTGGGCTGGCATCCATGATCTCTTAGTGTAGGTAGAATATCTATCCAGGACCTTCTGGCTTTCAGAGTTTCCATGGAGAAATCAGGTGTAATTCTGATAGGTCTGCCTTTATATGTTACTTGACCTTTTTCCTTAGCTGCTCTTAATATTCTTTCTTTATTCTGTATGTTTGGGGTCTTGATTATTATGTGGCGAGGGAATTTTTTTTTGTGGTCCACTCTATTTGGTGTTCTGTAGGCTTCTTGTACCTTCATTGGCATGTCTTTCTTAAGGTTGGGAAAGTTTTCTTCTATGGTTTTGTTGAATATGCCTTCTGCCCCTTTGAGGTGGATTTCTTCTCCTTCTTCTATACCTATTATTCTTAGGGTTGGTCTTTTCATGGTGCCCCATATTTCCTGGATGTTTTCTGTTAAGGATTTGTTGGATTTAAGGTTTTCTTTGGTTGATAAATCCATTTCTCCTAGTGTATCTTCAACACTTGAGATTCTCTCTTCCATCTCTTCTATTCTGTTGGTAATGCATGTATTGGTAGTGCCTGACTGTCCAGCTTTTCTATTTTCTGCCTTTCTTCAGATTGTGTTTTTTTAATGTCTCTATTTCAGTTTTCAACCCTTGCAGTGTTTGCATTGCTTCTTGCAATTTTCTGTTTATCTGTTCGTCCGTTTGTTGCCTTTTATGAATTTTTTGGTTTGTTCTTTCTTCCATTTCTTGCATTTTTTGGATTGCTTTTTGTTCCATGTCTCGCATTTTGTGCTTTGTTTCTTCTTCCATTTCCTGCCTTTTTTGGTTTGTTTCTTCTTCCATTTTTTCATTTTTTGCTTTGTTTTTTCTACCATTTCTTGCATTTTTTGCTTTGTTTCTTCTTCCATTTTTTTCATTTTTTTGCTTTATTTTTTCTACCATTTCTTGCATTTTTTGCTTTGTTTCTTCTTCCATTTCCTGCCTTTTTTGGTAGGTTTCTTCTTCCAATTCTTGCATTTTTTGCTTTGTTTTTTCTTCCATTTCTTGCATTTTTTGCTTCATTTCTTCTTCCATTTCCTGCCTTTTTTGGTTTGTTTTTTCATCCAATTCTTGCATTTTTTGGTTTGTTTTTTCTTTCATTTCTTGCATTTTTTGGTTTGTTTTTTCTTCCATTTCTTTGAGGGATTTTCCAATATCCTCTTTTAGGGCCTCTATCATTTTCATGAAAGTGCTTTTAAGGTCATTCTCTTCTGCTTCGTTCGCATTGGAATGTTGGGGTCTTGCTGGTGTGGAGTCTCTAGAATCTGGCGGTGTCATATTTGTTTTTCTGTTGCTGACTGTGTTTTTGTATTGTCTCTTTCCCATCTCTTCTTCTAGTGGGTGCAGAAAGAGCCCCTTACTGGTCTGGGGACCAGAGTTCCCTTTTGGTGGGTGCTAGCAAGTCTAATAATCTAGTGGTTCTTCTATTCCTTGTCCAAATGCTGGTCCATGGGTGGAGAAGAAGAACAGGCATCTGGGGCGCTTAGCCTCCTACCTGGTCCCCTGGATCCTATGCTGGGTCCTGTTGTACCTGATCTGGAACAGCTACTCCCCTGGTCTCCCTGGCCCCTCTGGTTTCCTGGTCTCGTTGGTGGGAGAGAAGATCTGGAGTCTGGGGTGCTTGGCTCCCGCCGGGATTGGGAGCTCTGTGCAGTTCCCAGGCGATCTGCAGGCACTGGAACACAGGCCAGGAAGCCGGCCTGTTTACCTGATGCTGCTGGAGGGACAGCTACTTCCCTGGACTCCCAGGCTCCTCTCGTTTCCTGGTCTCGATGGTGGGAGAGAAGATCTGGAGTCTGGGGTGCTTGGCTCCCGCCGGGATTGGGAGCTCTGTGCAGTTCCCAGGCGATGTGCAGGCACTGGAACACAGGCCGGGAAGCTGGCCTGTTTACCTGATGCTGCCAGAGGGATAGCTCACATTTCCTTTATTCTTAAGGAACACAATTTCCAAATGTAGAGCTCTTCCCTCATAGACTACTTTTTCTCAGGACTTTAAAAGTGTCACTACCTTGTCTCCTGGCTTGTAAAATTCTCATTGAGGAATCATGTGCACTTTTTTGTTGCTGTGAATATTTCTCCCATATGGCTGGTTTTTGTTTGTTTGTTTGTTGTTGTTTGTTTGTTTTGTTTTTCAAGACAACATTTCTCTGCATAGCCTTGGCTGTCCTGGAACTCACTCTGTAGACCAGGCTGGCCTCCAACTCACAGAGGTCTGCCTGTGTGTGCCTCCCGAGTGCTGGAATTGATGGCATGCATCACCACCACCCATATCCTTCTGGCTGTTTTAAAGGTTGTTTTCTTTATCACTTGTTTTCAGCAATTTAGATATAACAGTATGTTTTTCTTCTGTTAGAGTTCATGAGCTTTTAAAAATCCAAGTGAATAGTTTTCACTAATTTTTAATATCTTATAATCATTATTTTTCAGATAATTTTTACAAGTCTCCATTCAATCATATATTTTGTGTTATTTGATACTATTCCACTGCCTACTGTGTCATGTCCAACATTTCTAGCCGGATTTCTTTTATGTGTTATTTTGGGTACTTTCTACTGCTGTGCATTTGAGTTCATTGATCTTTTCTTGTACTTTGTCTCATCTCTTATTAATCCTACCTGCTAGAAATAGAATGTGTCACCTTCAAAATTTATGTTAAAGTACAAGTTACAGTGGAACCTCAAAATGTGACTTATTTAGAGATCAAGTTCTTAAAGAAATAATTAAGGTCAAATGACATGCAATTTAAATGAAAAAATTCAGTGTGAGTGGTATCCTTATAAGATGTAGAAACTATGAGGTTGGAGAGGTGCCTCAGCATTTAAAACCACTGGTTACTCTTGCCAATGACCTGTGTTCAGTTCCTAGCACCCTCATGATGGCTCACAACCATCTGTAACCCTAGTTCCAGGAGATCGTATGCCTTCTTCTGGCTGCTGCTTCAGGAACTCACAAAGTAGACTTACCTATACACACTTGTTCACATAAAATAAAAGCTAAGTAAATAAATAAATCTTTGGAAAATATAGATAAGAACCATAGAAGGAGAAAAAAACAGAACAAACACTGACAGAAGGGAGTCAGATAAAGACAAATGAGGATGTACCTCAATGAAATAAGCATCTTGTTACCTTGGTCTTGAACTTCTAAATCAAGGATAATGAGACAATATTTCTGTCATTCCATCACCCAGCCTGTAATTAATTCCTAGAAATATAATACATTAGCAAATCTATTTTTACCTCTCTAATGTAACATTTTTCCATCTATAAAAAGTTAAATTATAACCTTTAAGAATTTTTTAACTATTGTCATTATCTACTACCTCTGAGTTGCTGAGTATACAAAGCTTTTTAAAAATACTTATTTGCAACTTCTAGTTTTCTGTTTCCAGTATCTATGCTACTCTGGTTGTGTCTGTTTTCTCAATTGATGTATCTCATTGCAGGTCACATCCTCCTGCTTCTTAGAATATTATCTAATAGTTCATTGGACACTATACGTTTTGGTGCTGTGTTTATATTAGTCCTATATATTGTTCTGTTTTTTAAAAGTAGTACTTCACAATATCCATGCTATTGTTTAGAGTCAATTGATTATTAAACAGACCTGCTGTAATTTTTAGTTCAGGGTATTTTAGCTTAAGTAATAAATGGATGCGTATGGAATATCTACAGTAGATCCTACATAAAGACAGATCCTTGGATTTTGTTTTGAACTCACAAAGTCTGCCCAACCCCACTTGGGTTCCAGGACTCAGCAAGCTTACATCTTCCTGAATATTTTCACCTTATGCTAGGTAACCATTCTCTCATGCATATACAGAATAATATTCAGTCATGGATGTCAAAGGTCTTCATTAAAGAGATCTAAAATGTCTGTCTGCAGCTCTGGAAGTCTTACCCCCAGTTCTAACCATTTTGACAATCATAAACTATGCTCTGTTTTATGAACCTACGGAATCCCCTAGACTCCCAAAGTTGACCTTCATGCGTCTCAGGATGAAAACCATCTCCAGAAAGAAGGCACACATAAGACATAGCACTAACCACACCTTGTTTTTCTCTTCATATTCTGGATCATGTGTGACCTGTATTTCAGTGTCTGTTAGCCATTGTCCTTATACTCTGTCCAATTTTCTAAGGCAAAGAGTACTATTTTAACAGTTATTCTTAAATACATATATTATTTATATGTTTATCTATTATACCATTTATCTTAAATAATTATTTAAATGTTTGTGCATATATTAATTTTATTTATTTGTGCATACATGCACACATGTTTGGGTGCATGTGTACCATGGTACAAGTGTGGAGGAAGGCAGACAACTTACAAGTGTAGGTCCTCTCCTTCCACCATGTGGGTTTTGATCGGACTTGGCAGCAATTGCCCTTACTGACTCAGCCATCCATACTGCCTTTTTCCCCACTATTATTCTACCAATTGTGGTTAAAAAGGAATCATACTTTGATTCTGCAATCTTTACACAATATTCACATTCAACCCAGGTATAGCAGATATGCAAAATTTTGAAATTGATCCAGTAAAATTAGCAAGCCCTTCACTAAAAGATATTTATGATATAGTCACTACTTTAATTGTCATAATGCTATTATGATAGATGGTTTTCTTATACTGGCAATAGAAAATAATTCTGTACTATTTTATTTTATCTTCCAAATTCCTAGAATAGAATTTTCTGGATCAAAATGTATGAATATTTTAAAGGAAAGTCATGTGATTTTTAACAGTGATATATTAAGTCCATTGTTTGGACATTTTGCTAGTGTGGTACAGACTAGATGCTTTGGCCTAATCTATTCCTACAATATATGGTATAATATATTGTTTACAAGCTACAAACCTGTAATAACCATTACAATATTTAATACCATAGAAAATTATATCACAATTTATGTATCTAAACAACTCTAAACACCAAAAATTACACTAATAATATACTACATAAGACTTTTGTGAAGTATCATACCTTTATAGGATGCTTACCGTGAAGGGAAGTGGCAGTAGACAGGTCAAGGGTTAAGTGATGAATGACTGCAAAGGTTAAGGCAATACTGTACATGGCTGTGGACCTCATGAACATTGTATACATGGGATAAAGTGAATTCAGTATCTTTTTCATTATTTAATAATAAATTAATATGTGCTTATT
Organism: Mesocricetus auratus; assembly: GCF_017639785.1. Classification (NCBI taxonomy): domain Eukaryota; kingdom Metazoa; phylum Chordata; class Mammalia; order Rodentia; family Cricetidae; genus Mesocricetus; species Mesocricetus auratus. The sequence continues at coordinate 45,389,848 of NW_024429192.1, forward strand.
TGTAACTTTTCTACTGTAATATCATAGCTTTAGATACACATAAAACATTTTCTTCCTTTTGAGTGTTTGCTTTTTCATTTTTCTCTTTTTACATTATGATCTTTTTTGGAGAGAGTCAGAGAGTCAAAGAGAGAGAGAGAGAGAGAGAGAGAGAGAGAGAGAGAGAGAGAGAGAGAGAGAGAAACAATTTCATCAGCCTCAGCCTACACAATTTAGTAATCACCAACATCATCACCGTCCTCCCCACGGCTAGCTACACTTGCACTGAAAGGTCTGTGGGAGTAGTGACACACATGAGGCTTCTGCTATGAGAGCAGGCTCATCTGAAATCCTTTAGAAGAACTTTCCTGAGGCTCCTCTTGAGAACAATCCCACTCCTACCAGATGTATTTCCATGCTGCTTTGATTGGCTGTCTCTTCTTTTCACTGTGGTTTTGTGTCAGCATATTATCCACCGTGGCATCTATCTCTGTTAATTATCAACTTTTGGAGACAGGAAAATGGCTCTGTGGGTAAAAGCATTTGCCCTTCAAATCCCCCAGAATTTATGGGAAAGGTGAGAGCTAGGTGCATCAATGAGTATCTGTAATTCCAGACTCCTAAAATGAAAGAGCAGGTGAGAATAGGGGAATTCCTGGAAGCTCACCAGCTAGAAATACCGGAAGACACAGTGAGAAGACAAACAAGAAATTGTCTTAAGCAATGTGGATGGCAAGGATGTAAGCTATGCTTTTTCATCCACATGTGTGACATATTCATATATTTATAAACATGCACACACAGAAAGCATTGGGGACTGGGGACCATGTTTTTATACTTCTACAGACTTGTTGAGGTCTATAACAACTTCTGTTAAAAAATCAGCATGAATTTTATTAAGATTTCATATTCTTCTTTCTTCAGCTATGCATTCCTACCAAAAATCCCAACAAATTCCCAGGAACTACCTCTAAGACTTCCTCAGCATCACCCTCTCCCACAGGTAGTATCTTGCATCTCGGAATGTTTCCTTGTTAAAAAGTGATGCCAAATGATGTCCAAATTCTCCTTTAGGATTTTGCAAAATTAACACTCCTCTCAATAATGCATAACAATGCACAATTTTCTACATTTCATCCAGCATTAGAAAATTAACATTTAACAATATGAGGGGGGAAAATCTGCTTTGATTTTTCACTTATTCAATAATGAGTAAGATTCACATCTTTTATCAGCCATTAATTTTCATTCTCTTCCAATTGGTTGTTTCTATATTTGAACATTTTCATTTTTTATTATAAATAAACTCATTATGAAGACCAAATTTAGGGTTATTAAACATTATTTTTAGAACTAGTTTAGTTTTTGCTGTTAATGTCAGATAGAAGTTTTGAATATTTATAAATTCCAATATTGCCATTACAGTTTTCTGGGTTGTATGCAGTGAAGCCCTCCTCAAAATATAATTCTTTGTCTTTTCTTCTTAATTGCTTCTGTTTAATTTTCTATTTCTATTTAAAATTTCTGTGTACGGCTAGTGTTGTGTGAGTGTATATACATGTAGTGTAAATATACATGTGAACACCTGTGCTAACCAGAAGCTGGCATCAGGGGTCTCTCTTGGTTATTCTCCACCTTGCACTTTTGAGTTTGACTCTAAGTACCCTCATGTCCTTGCCCTCCCAAGACTAGGGTTACAGAGGCTCATCACCATCCCCTGCTTCTGTATGGGTGCTGGATATCTTAATGAAGGTCCTCATGTTCGTGTGGATGGCCCATTGCTGACTGAACCATCTCTCCAGGTCTCATTTAAAACTTTATCAAATTAAGCTTTGCTTATACAGTATGAACTGAAGAAGAAAAATTTTCCAAAATCATTATCTAGATATTTTAAGTCCATTGACCTCTTTCCAAAAATTAATCTCAATTATCATTAAAAGAAAAATATTTATTGTTTTCATATGACCTTTTATCTGCTGATCTGCTGGGGTGCATATTTAATATTTAGACTCAGATTACTTCTGTGTTTGGCCAACACCACTATCATGGAAAATTTTCTTGTGTTTTTCTCAAGAAATTGTATCAGTTATGCTACTACTTTAAAATATCGAATTAATTTTGGGATGATTTTTGTGAATAGTTCAAGATATGGGTCCAGTTTCTTTTAATTCTATGTGGATGTCATTTTCAAACATTAGATATTGGATATACTTTCCTTCTCTCGTGTGTGTTCTTGACACCTTTGTCAAATACTCATTGACAATATTCATGGCTGCACTTCTGAGCGTTCTCTAATGTTTCACAGGTTTATTTGTGTGTTTAAATAACAAATGTTGCCATACTTCTTTGACTAAGGTAGTTTCTAATATTACTTGAGATCTGCAAAATGTATTTGTTCTTAATTCTCATAATTGTTTCATCTAGTCAAAAACTTTTATGTTCTATGCAAATTTGTGTGTCATTGCTATTTTAAAAAGAATACAGGGAATTATACTATATAAGATGGACATTTTAATAATTTATTGATTCTTCTAACCCACAAATGTGTATTTTTGTTTACTTGTATTCTTCTCAACTTTTTAAAATTATATTTTATTTATCTCCATATGGATATCTCACTTCCTTGGTTGAGTTCATTTTTAATTATTACATCCTATTTTGATTCTATTACATCCCAGAAAATTGGAACTCCTAGAAAAAAAATACAGTTCTAGACTTAAAATGAATTAATCCTGAATTCCAACTGACAAGGTAGATAACAAATAGTGAAATTAAATCACTAATGGAAAACTTCCCATCAAAGAAAAGTCCAAGATCTGATATTTTCATCTGCTCTCATTGAATATCTCATTAAAACAGATAGTTCCCTTCCAAACTTTAAAAATTTATTGTTTATTAGTGCATGAGAAGGTGGTACTCCTAGCATGGCTCATGTGTGGGGGTCAGAAGACAACTGGGGAGAATTGGTTCTTTCTTCCTGTCACATGTGTCCAGGTATTCAGGCTTAGCAGCAAGCCCCTTCAGCTACTAAGCCACCTTGATGGTCCTCTATCAGACTTTTACAAAAGAGTTAATACTGTTCTTTCTCAAAATTTTCCAAAACAAAATTGAAGGAGAATGACTTTGTGTGGGAATCATCTTTGTGTCACTATAATAGAGTAACTGAGATGTTAAAGATCTACAAAGGACTAATGATTTGAGTTCATAATCAGCTTCAGGAGCTGTGGTGGAGCAAAGCATCATGGAAGTGAAGAACTGATAGTGAGAAGCTGCTCTCCTCAGGGAGACTAAGAAACTGAAAAGAGAGACTCAGGTCTAATTACACACCCTTAAGAGTAAGCTCCCTGCTTCCATCAGTCCCTGGATGAAGGTTCTAGGATGCCATATAGGGCAGTCATCAACCCTATCATCAAGGAGGGGCTGTTAATGTAGTCTCTCCACTATTGCTTACTTTGCCAGTTGGTGTTATTCTTGTAGATCTCTGGAGATCTCACTAGTGTCAGTTCTCTCCTCAAGCCTATAATGACTCGATCTAATGGTATCTCTCATCCTGCTCTCCTCTATTCTTACCTCAACTCAACCTTCCTGCTCACCCATGCCTTCTTCTCCCCTCCTTTTATCCCCCTCTCTTTTCTTGGTTCCCTCTCCCCTCCCCCAATGTTCCCAATGGGTGGGGGGCTGGGGAGCTGGTGGAGGGATAAGGGAGGAGGGGTGGGTGAGGGAGCTGGGATTGACATGTGAAGCATTCATGTTTCTAATTTAAATAAAAACATATATTGAAGGAAAAACAAAAAGAATAAGCTCACATTAACTCTTTCACCAACTCAGCTCTATCCTCAATGTTTCAGCAACCTTCCAATAGTACCATGAGCCATGCACCAAGCCTTCAACATGTGAGCCTTTGGGAGACATTGAAGTCCAAAACCATGACACCTTTTGCTAAAGGCAGACAGGCTGCCCATAAGAGAAGCAACTTTTTGGTTCATGAGCCCAATAAACACAGATGAAAAGCATTCTCAGAAAAGTACTAACAACTAAATTCAACAGCTCATTTGAAAGAAATGTGCCAAGACAAAAAGAGACCTATCCTTATGGTGGTGCAAGGATGGATCAACTTATAAAAATCAATAAATGTGATACATTGTTTAAAATGATGAACAAATGTCATATGAGTTACTTAAAGATGCATAAGTATCCTTTAAAAAATTCAACATGATATATAAAGGCTTCCAACAAATTAAGTATGGAAGCGACATGCATAACACATGAAAGTTACATATGAAATTGCCACTGCTAACATCGCAGTCGGAGGGAAGGGTTGAGGTGAAGCAGCCACAGTAGTCTTCTTACTCACGGAACCACTCCTTTAGGGATGTATTTAAAACAAGCATCATCCATTCATATTTTATATAGTATAATTTTGACAAAAATACATATAGCAAATCCAGGTTCTGCAATTAAAGTTAGAGCATAAATTGGAATGTGAATATTTGAGCAGCAGTCAATGGTAGACTCCTTAGAAAAATGGCTGTGTCTGCTTGTATCATCACTATATGCTGAAAAACTTGGCAAACAAAAGGTCGCAAAACTATTGAATATAAATGACTAACAAAAAGAAAGGTTGGGGCAAATAGCAGGCTAGAAGGATTACAAGTGAAAGAAGCTTTACTCAATAATTAATAACTGATCCTGCAATTAGACTGCAGGTCTTCAGAAACAATGATTTAGGAAGGGAAGTAATGTCTCAGAGGTGAATGTTCAAAAGTCTCTGGAAGGAGTTTATTGGGGCAAAACTTGAAATCCCACCCTATTATGGAGCTTAGAAATAGAAATTCTCTGCAGTAAAACTTGAGAAGTTCAATGGGCCCTACATCTTTGAAGGGCCTCAGAACTATGTTTAGTTTTAAAGTATTTATAAAACTGTTATTTAAGAGCACTTCTTGTTTCCACAAAATTCACTATGAGGGCAATACTGTTTGGAGGCTTCAAGGAATGAATACATGAGAATTGGAAAGGATCCCTGGTAGGACCCTGATATTGCACTCTAGATAATCCAAACTGACACTCACTTTGTGTGGGAATTAGTGTGGACATTACAAAACCTACAAAGGCCTCAGCTACTGGTTGCTTTGGGACAGAATTGGCCTTATTTGTTTTCAGAAGCTCCCAGAGGATTCTAATGTATAACCAAGGATTTAGACGATCTAAAGCAAAGATTACAGTGTTTTTAGGTTTGAGGACACAGGTGAATCCTCAGAAATAGTGTGTTGCAGGTGAAGAAGCATAGGAGGTAAGAATGTTTGGAGAGTAGAGGCTGGATGAAAGAGAAGGTGGATCGTTTGCATGCACCATGTAAATTATATTATATTTTGAGTACTGGTACTTATATGCCTAGCGTCCAGCATTTTAGATACCATGAGTTACAAATAGTTATCTGTCTTTAATAAGTTACTCAACTTTGATGAAACTAATTATTGTCCTTTGTGACCCGGAGACAATTATTTTAATAATCAGGAAATGACTACAGATGAAAGATTCACTGAGATATCTGTGCTAGTATTACTATAATAAAAAGCTGAAAGGCTTCCCCAAGATGTGGAATTCATTGAGAAACAAGTTCTGGAGTTAAAGGAATGATATAGTTGCAGGGTAATGATAAACACAGGAAATGGAACTATCTACAGAATAGAGTCTCCACGGTTCAAGATTAAAAAGACAGAAAAAGAGGTGAAGCCAATGGATAGTTTGTAGTTGAAACTATGACTACCACTCAGGCAAGTCAAAATTGATTATTTTTAAAAAAAGAAGTCACCATAGTTCATGCAGGAATTGGAATTTTCCTAACCATGTGGTATACCACAAAGCCACATTTTCCTTGTTGACTGGGGTAAAGCCCCGTATTCCTTGCTGGAGACCCGGGGTTAGCTGACAGAATGGCAAAGGAACCACCACTCTCATTATAGCTTCAAATGGGATTTTCATTTCCTAAATAGGATGACCAAAATGGAAAGTGAAATAAGAGACTGCCAAAAAGAAATAGAATCTCAACTTCATGCCCCAAAACAGCACAGCAGAAAACATTATCTATGCGCACCCAGTGCTTGCCCTTGCTGGCCTGGATACCATGAACACACAGGACTCTATATCTGGAAAATTGAAAATGAAAATAAGCATCTTGTAAAAATATATATGGCATATTCATTTTCAGACTTCTACCTTGCACAGGATCATTTGGCTGAAATTAATTCAGCTTTCCATCTGTGAAATTATTGTTTTCTATGGGCTTGGTCATATGATTATTAAATGGTGATTTCAGTGCCATCATTCTTTATTACAGTTTAATATTAATGTTTTATTATCTATGTAGAAAGTAGAACTGAGGACTGAAACCACATTCATCATGCTTCTACTCTGAGAAAGAATTTAACGAGCTTCACATAAAATGCTACCTCGAGGAAATGTCGCAATTAAAATGGTACAGCTGCTTGGAATACATAAAATTTCCCACTGAGCAACAAGCCAGGCAAACCTGGAGCATTGTGGCAGAGACTGGCATTGTTAGCACAGTTGTTAGGAAGCCCCGCCTACCCCATCACTCAAGTCTGTCCATTCATTGCTTACAGCTAACACTGTGTGATAGAGCAGGGCAAGATACATATATTCATAATGTATTCATATTCAGAAGATGGAAAAGCAGACAATGTAGATGCTCACTCTGTGATAACAGGAGTATGTTTATCTAATTATTTGGTTTTGAATTTTAGTGTGAGTGCTTGTGTGCCTATATGAGAGAGAAAGAGGTACAGAGAGACAAGATGGAGAGACAGCAAGAGAGAGAGGGGGCTAGTGTGTGTGTGTGTGTGTGTGTGTGTGTGTGTGTGTGTGTGTGTGTGTGCATGTGTGTGTGTGTGCCTGTGCCTCATATGGAGGTCAGCTTGCCAGGCTTGCTTGGCCAGTACCTTTACATGAAGAGCCACCTCTCCAGCCCAAGACTAGCCCTTTGAAACACCTGTTTGTTTACCTGCTACTCATTTCCTTGTACCTCAAACCACTGAATCTGAAATCATTGAAACCATACCTCATCTTTAAGCTCTTTTGTGAGAGTGAGTGAAGGAATTCCAGGAGCGTTATCTAACACACACTGCCTTTCCCTTTATGTGGCTAAGGAAATAAAAAGGTATATAATACAGTCATAGAAAAGAAAAATGATAGCACTTAAGCACATGTCTGGTGGGGTATCAGTGTAGCCTCATGTAAGCGACACCTTACCTGCACTCAGTGTGGGCTGAATAGCAAGCCGAGGAGCTAGCTAGGAGGCTGGCATTCTGGTTCTCAGACACTGGTACAAACCTGAAGGAAAAGGTCAGACTTGGAAGCACACCAGCAGCACACATATAATCATTATGGGAAGTTTATGGGTTATTTACTCAGCAAGCTTGAAAATATCAAAGGATGAGTTTGGCTCTTATTAGCATGAAGTCTTTTAAGATGACACTGAGGAAATTCTTCCTGCCCTTTTATTTGCAATTCATCTCAGAAGCACCTCTGTATTTCAGCTTGAAATCACAGAACCACCCACAAATTTAATCCCCTTCTTTTAGACAAATATTGATTGTTACCCATCATCTAAGCCTAGGCATTTTGGATAGGGTGCAAATGAATGTCATGTCGCTTTTCAGGGCTGCCAGTACTTAATAAATAACTGAGATATCCTCAGGAACTATATACAGGTTTTGGCAGGTAAGATTCAGATGGATGAAGCAGCTTGTGTTGGTTAGGTTATGTCAACTTAACATAAACTAGACTCACCCAGGAAGAAGGAACCTTAGTTGATGAGTTACATCCATTAGATAGGCCTGTGGGCATCTCTGGAATCATTTTCTTAATTTCTAATTGTTTAGCAGGCCTCAGTCCATGGCAGGTGGTGCCATTCCTAGGCTGGTAGACTTTGGCTGTATAAGAATAGTAGCTGAACAAGCCACACAGAGCAAGCCAGTAAGCAGCATCATTTATGGGCTTTGCACCCATTCTTGGAAGTTCCTCTCCAGACTCCCCTCCAAAACAGACTACTGTGACATGGAAGTGTAAACCAAATCAACCATTTCCTACCCCATTGCATTTGGCCATGGTGTTTATCACAGTACTAGAAAGTAAACTAGAATACAGCTCCACTGTTCTCTGGGTTCCTATATTGGGACTAGGGGTGTTACCATATGTTAAACAGCCAGTCCATCTTCAGTGACCTACTCTCATGTGTTCTTCTCAACCATGAGCTGCAACAGAGAGTCGCACACTTTCTGTGTAAACCTTTGGGCATAATCTTGGCGAAGGAGAACCAGTTAGCTGACCCGTGAACTGCCCTGAGGCCTCAGGCTGGAAGAGACACTTCTCCTGGAGACCCTGCTCCATCTCCTCTCAGTACAGGTCATAGAAGTTATTGAAAAGGAGCCTTTCTCAGGAGACAGCTTGGAGACAGGGTAGCCTGTGTGTGTGTGGAGGGGTGAACCATAAGAACAATGGGTTGGAGTGGGCACAGAGAGGAAAGGAAACTAAAGACAAGGTAAGTGAAAATATTGCAATGCAGAGAAGAACAAGGCTCCAAATTACTTGCAAAGCAATCACTGAGAAGGCCAGATTTGGTGTAAGGGACCCACACAATAGAGTAAAGGAGGAGGTTTCTAGTTCTCATGAAACTTTGAGACCAGTGAGAACTTACTAGTTTTCCTGGATTTCCAGTATATCCTTCAATAATAGCTCTAATGAGGTGTTTTAAAGTAATAAAGAATTTTCATGTAGATCTCATCTTCTGTTCATTGCTACAATGTGATGGAACAGGGATGAGGAAGAAAAGGCCTAAGGATAATGGTCATTTATGCTGAGTTTTCATTAGCCTCAGTGCCATAATCTGGGATTCCATTCATTTCATCATTGGTCTACAAGGAAGCTAGTCACATTGAAACCACGTTATAAGAGACATGTGGAGGTCAAAAGGGATATATAATATGTCTACACCAGCCTATACTGAAGTGCTGTAGACAGAATTTAGCTTAGCACATTTTTAGAATTCAAACCACAATCTAATATGGTAACTATTTTCATAAGACAATAACAAAAATATGGGGATTATAGAGAATCAGTACTAAAAGAATTATGTAAGACACTGTGGAGAACATGTAAACTCATTGTCAGTGACTTCATAAACATTGTTGTGGTTGTGAACTATCTTGGCTCCAGTATTTCTCTCACTTGTAGAGGTTGAACTTCACCTGTGGGAGTCCTTAGGATTCAATGTTATGATTGTCCCTCTCATCTTAGATAGGAGGAACACGCTTCTCTTTCCCTTTAAGATAGACCTTGCCGTAAGGGTTAATACAGCTGATGGAATAGGGATGACAAATTTCCTCACAAAAGCAGTAAGAACAAGTATGTGATTTGCCATTGACTCTTTTTATCTGTATCATGGTGACCATCCATTTTTCACAGGTGCTGCTTTAGCCCACAGCCCTAGGTGAGGTGATGTGGGGATGTTATTCCTCACTGGCAAATATTCAATATTTGGTGCCAGAAAGAAATCTTTTGCTATGTCAAAATACTACAGTTTGGAGGAATATTGTTTTGTAATATAACCTATCCTACCCTGACTGATGTATAACTCTATTAATCAAAGTAGATACAAAATCATAAAATACTATGCATATTATTTTAGCAGAAATCTTTATTAACAAAATAAGTTGGGTGCTTCAAAATTAATGAAATGCTTAAAAATTGTTTATGTCAGGGCATGGTAAGCTGTGGTCTACAGAAAAACACTACCCCTTCTATTTATTCTTGCAAATAAAGTTTGATTGAGATACTACTATATCCATTTTTATATGTTGTCTATGACTATTTTCAAGCAATCTCTGAATTTAAAAATTGTGAAGTAGACCACATGACCAACGAAACCTCTTTACTAACTTCCGTTTACAGAAAGTTGTTCTATCTTTGGTTTACATAAGCATTCTAGAATGTCTTCCTAGAGACAGAGTTCTGTCATCTGCCTAACTGTGTTAGCTTTCTGCTACTATAAAAATAATCTTAGATAATATATTTATATGAGAAAAGTATTTTTGTTGGCATTTTGTTTTGATCTTCAGTTTTAGAGGTTTTCGTCCATAACCACTTGGCCCTACTGCTTTGGGATTTCTGATGTCACAATGTGTTTCAGGATATTTGATCACGCTGTGAAACCAGAGACTGTATTAATAAAATCAACCTTGGATCAGGGGATGAAGCCAGCAATTAGTTGACAAGGATTAACCATAGAGAGTACAGGGGATCTAGGAAGAAATTAGAGAGATACACATGAATGAATAAGGAAGGACTTGGAATTTCAAGATCTTTTTGGTTTGTGATGGCTGAGAAGATGCTCTTTAGCTGGGTCTCTGGCCAAAAAGGAAGGTCAGTTGGTTCCTTCTCAGCCTCTCTGAGCTATCAGGTTTTCACCCCAGCATCTGAATCTCAAGTCTTTATTGGTGGAGACTTAAGATATTTGGAAGCCTTGACTGAGCCAGTGCCAACAGGACTGGATATCCCATCAGGCTACTGCCTAAGCAGCTAAGCACTGACTGCAGGCATTGGGACTGCAGAAGGTAGTTAAAATATCAGTGTATTCAGGTACACCTTCTAAGCTAATGGAAGAACAACAGCAGTGTATCACAGAAGGAGCATGACTAAAGAAAGTGCAGAGGGAGGAGTGCAGATAGGCTGTGTACATTATCTCATTCATGAATTCCCAGTGATCTAACTTCTGTTTTGTCACTAGGACTCACCTCTACCTCTTGATGATACAATAGGATAGAGATATAGTCTTTAACATATTACCACTGGGAGGCACTTTTCCAAACCATGACATAGTGATGCTTGCTGACTCTGAATCCACAAATGTCAGAGGAAGATGACATATTTGCCTGTCAACAGAAAGAAGCCTGGGGAACAGATGCTTGGCAACAGCTTCATACAAACTTCTCAGGTCTGAGACAGCCTTTAAGAGAGCTTCAGGAGGCCAGTTCTTTCTGCCTCTCATATCTTGTGCAAGTAAACATGTCTGGTGGAGTGTCCTTCCCATTCATGATTTCAGTATTTCAGCTATAAGAAAATGTAAAGTAAACTTGTCAACACCCCGGTTCCTCACAGAGAAGTACAAAGAAGTGGAGATTGAATGAATCAGCTCTGAGCATTTGGCTCACAGGTTTGTTTGCAGTTCTCATGTTTCTGGGAAAGTCCACCCCTAGATGGCTGCACATGAATCCCCACAGTACACACTTCCTCGTGTAAGTTAATCTAGGTGCCTTCTTACGAGCATTAGAGAGTAACTTGGAATTGAGCTGTATAAAGGCATCTGTGTCTCAATTTTATAAAAGAACATCTAAACATATTTACCTCACAGATTTATACATCAGTCACAGTAGAGCTGCCAGCTGTCAGTGGTGGCTGATGAATATACGTTATGTCAAACTGTCAAAGCCTCCGCAGTCCATCAATTTCCTTCTACATCAAATACAGTTCTCTCAGTTGAATTCCAGGAATGGCTGCAATCTGGCCCTAATCTAACTGCTCATGCATCCTCTACTTTGCAAATCTGGTCAGCTGCCTGCAACCCTGGTGTCACAGTAGTAACACCTTCTTGCAATCACGTCTGCAGCCCCCTTGTTATCACCCTTTCTCCTTTCCTCATTCTTAGACACCTACCCTTTAGATGCAGTTATCTGTATTGTTTGTTTGGCTCAGTCCCACACTGATCCATTACCTAGTCCATGCCACTGATTTCTTTGTTTTTGTTTTTGTTTATTGGTTCTAGGACACATTGGAAGGTATTAGAAACCTTTCATGTTAAAATACTTGTTTTGTGAGGATATGATCAAAGTTTACTATATATGTATGAAATTGTGAAACAAGAAATTATACAACAAACCAAAAAGAACACTGATACCTGAGGCTACGTCCTCCCACCAAAAAATTATCCTTGTTTGGTGTGATGGTCATCAGACTGGTGACTGGCTGCTTATTATTGTTATTTTCTTTGTCTTTTTACTTTTGTTTGAGACACAGCCCCAACTGACTTCCTCCCAGCTACTTCTCTTTCTCTAAGGCCCTGGTGGTTTCTCACACTTGTCCCAGGCTCTTCTCTCCCAGCGCGGTCCTTACATTGTCAGAGCCCACACATGAGGTCCATCCTCACATTGATCATCCACTGTGGTTTCTCTCTAGCTCTGAGGAAGATGATTCTTACCTACTCCTCACCCACTTTTTATTTGTCCTCATGGAAAGAGATGTTCACTAGTAGTACATCCCCAGCTTCTCCACTACCTTTTTTTTATCACATTGTGGGAGAAAATTTCAAAAGTTAACTTTGAGAAGAACACTCGGTCAATGCTTGAATGGACATCTTCTTTCTCCGTAGAACTCAGGCATGGAGCACACATGCTCCTTCCTTCCTCCATTGTGCAGGCTTCTAGCAAGGATTCATCTGTGAGATATATCACTGCCTCATATAAACTGGTGGCTCTGGGCATTTGTCACTTTTCTGTTAGTAAACAGAGTACCTACAGTCAAAAGCATGTTCATCAATATCAGGTCCATTGGTGATTAAAAAAAAGGAAAAATTAAACAGTTTAGTTCTCCACATTTTTTATTCATGTCATGCATACATTTAAAATTGGGTAGAGAAAGTAGTGTATCAGAACTGGCCCACAATGCTCAAACAATTGCATTTTGTTTTCAGGACACCCACTTGCTTCAATATGGAAATTTTTATTTTTGTTAAATAGCTATTATGTTCAGATATATTATGGATTCAGAATACATACTATAGATTCTAAATGAATAAAATAGCTACTTTTGCTTATTTATTCATCCATCTGGCAGCAGTAATATATTAAGCAACTGTTCCACATGCTACATATAAATCAATTAAAATGAATAAAAGGAAAATAATCCATGCTTTTGTCTCATTTTTCTTATTGGGGAACTATTTTAGAAGATGTTATGTTTTGAGAAACAGAAGCATAAATGAAGATGAAAATAAAGAATAAAAGGAAAGGAGTAGAGTAGAAGGAAGGGAAGGAGAAAGAGAATAGAGGGAGGGAGGGAAGGAGAAGGAAGGATTGAGGACAGGATGAGAACTTGAATTCTATTATGATTTACTTACTCATGGGTATTTGTTCAGGTGTGTGACTCTTGTCGTGCTTGAACTCTGGGATCTCCTGCCTCAGCCTCCTGGGTAGCTAGGACTATCAAATGTGTGTTGTGATTCTTAATAAGTCTTTAGTGTCAGTCTTTCTGAGTGACTGTCCTGGACCAGAGTACATAACAACCTGTAGGGTATGCTATGGGAAGTCTTGGGTGTGTACTTTGCTTCTGTGTTCCTTTGTGAAGAATAAATGATACCTGCAGGGGTAGTGATGGATCCAGGAGCAGAGCTGTGTGACTTTTTTAAGAAAATGGCTCAGACTAGGCTGGTGGCAGAAGTGGGAAAGTAGTCAGCTTTTGCATAGAATACGGAGATAAATCAACCAGATTCCATCAAGAATTGGACCAGACTGGATGAGAGAAGAAAGAGAGAAGCTGCCACAGGAGAATTCAAGACTGCATTTGTTTTTTGTGATTCTTTTTGTTTGTTTTCATTCTTCCAATTTATTAGTTTTTATTTTTATCCTAATTTTTTACTTTTTCATTATGCATCTTTATATTATTTGTCATTTTGGTTGTCTGTTTAGAGATTGGCTTCACTTAACATAGAGATTCAGAATTACTGTTGTACAACTTCGAACAAAATGGAAGAAACTTTCAATAATATAATTCCATTTGCTCCCATACATTGTGGTACTAATGCCATATATTTTGTTTGTGTCTAAATTACAAATGCTATGAAAATATTTTTTATTGCTGCTTTAAACCATCTGCTGTCCGTGAAAGAAAAACATAAGATCATCTCTTGGATTTGCTCATGTATTACAGTTGCCCAGATTCCTTGCCCCTTCCTGTGGTGCTGAACCCCTTTATTTCCTCCTACTGAAACAGCATCATGTAGTGAGAGTGAGAAGGCTGGCAGCCGACTTTGCCAGTTTTCTTTCATCTGAAAATGTCTTTATTTCATTGTCATTTAAAAGGATATTTTCAACAGAACACAGAATCTAAGCAGATTACCATGTCCCTTCCCTCCCTCTTTTTTTTCCTTTTTTTAAATCATTTTTATTTTAATTTTAAATAGCTTGTTTTACATGTCAATCCCAGTTCCCTCTCCCTCCCCTCCTCCTGCACTCCCCTTCCCCCCCACCCTCCCACCCTATTGCCAAATCCTTCCACATAGGGGATATCTAGAGTCTGTCATTTTACTCTGGGTAGGGTCCAGGCACTCCCCCTAACAGTCCAGGCTGAGAGAGCATCCCTCTTTGTGCTATAGGCACACGAAGACTGTTTGTATACCAGGGATAGACACTGATCCACAGCTCAGGGCCCCATAGGTTGCCCAGGCCTTCTCGCTGACACTCACATTTGGGGGGGTCCAGATCAGTCCCATGCTGGCCTCCCCACTGTCGGTCTGGGGTCCAAGAGCTCTCCCCTGTTCAGATCAGTTGTCTCTGCTGGTTTTGCCAGCCCATTCTTTGCCAATTTGCTCAATACTCCTCTCTCTCTGTCACTGGGTTCCTTGGGTTCAGTTCAGTGATTAATTGTGTGTTTGCCTCTGCTTCCATCAGTCACAGGATGAAGGCTCCCGGATGGTTATAGGCATCAAGTTCATTATCAGGAATGGGCATTCGAGGTGGTCTCTCCACTATTGCTTAGCTTGCCAATTGGTGTTATCCCTTTAGATCACTCGAGGTCGCTCTGGTGCCTGATCTGTATTCGATCCTATGATTCCCTCTTCCCCCTATTCTACCCCCACTCCCTTAATTTCCTCCCTCTTTAAGACATCTACCTTACCGCTGTTACCAGCTCCTGTCTCTGGCCCTTCTTATGGTTTATTTTCCCATTGTCCTTAGTCTCCACAGTTTGAGTGCTATGTATATTAATAAAGCTCTCCTGTTATATGTTCGTTCTGGGGCTTACTGGGATTCTCGCTTCTATAGATTTATAATTTTACCAAATATAGAAGAATTTTGGACATTATGTTAGCAGAGATGAGCCTTAAACTTGATCTGTGACTGCTGATGGACTTGAATTTCCCAGTCCTGCCATAGCTTGCCAAGGTCTAGGACTAACATATTTCATTTTACCATAGTTCTGTCTGAAAATGTGTACACATAAGCATCACTTTAAAGAGTCTACTCCAGTGGTCAGACACTATCAAAAGCACCAAGAAATTTTCGTAGATGCTTTTGAAAGAAGATAATCACTTCTCTCTGCCAACAGGGAACTTAGTGGAATTCCAGTATGAGAAATTTGGCAAATCAGTGAGACCCATAGCCATGGATTTGGAGGAGGTTTCTTAGCAAATGAAAAGACATTTCTGTTTGCAGCATTCTCTTGTAAGTGTGGCTGGGTTTGTCAGTTCAAAGCATTCAAAGATGTTTTGCGTATTTTGTCAAGATTTGGAGCAGTCATTAATTTGTAGTTTACTGTTGTACTTAGAAGAACATCAAATATTTCCATTGGGCATATTTTTGATAGGTAAAGCAACTAACACACATTAAGAAGGAAAATATTCACTTCCTGCCCTGGACCATCTTCCATGCTTCCTCACTGCTTTAGAAGAGTGCTTCGGTGGATGCTGGGGAGCAGAGGGCAACTAATTGCCTTGTTGCCTTTACCACTTTTCAGGCAACTTTCAAGCCCAAAGCCCCTGAATGCTCAACTTCTAACAGAGGAGATGGGTGGTCTGAATTCGAAAGGGGTTTTCTGAATGTTATTTATCAACAAGACCCTGAAGATTTCACCCCGTTGAATGAAAATATTGGCTTGTTATACACACAAGGGGAGACCCCCAGAGACTTAGACATACATGAGGTTAGAAAAGACAGCTGGACTCTCTCTAAAATGCATGTGTGAACCAGTGTGCTAATTAATTGTTGAATACTTATTGTGAATTACTGTGAATCCAAAGCAAATGAGTAATGAAGAGGTAGAGAGGAGGAGAGCTACTAGATTGTACACCACTAGGAGAACAAGAAGGACGGAGTTCTTGGACTTACTTTCTCGGAGTCTATCAAAGGACAGGAGGCATGTGCAATCAAATAAAGGAACAAAAATAATACTTTTTAAAAACCTGAAAACCTAGATAAATACTATAGAGTATATGTTTCAGGACATTAGTATTCTAATATTAATAAAACTAGAGATCCTGGAACAATAAAGCACCATGCAGGATAAACAGCAAGGCACCTGGGATTCTCTCATACTTTAGTTCTTGAAATGGTTGTAGTGAGTGTTCATTGCATGCCCTGCTATGGTGATAAAATCATTTCAGGAGACTCGATCCTGTGCTTCTGGAATCTGCAGGCTGATGCCCTAAGCCAACACTGAGTGATGGACCATAATGAATGAATAGAAGATCCATATCTTCTCTCAACGTCAGGATAAAAGCTCTTCTTGTCTTCACCCATGTTTAGTCCTCATTCCTACATTCTCCTGTTACTGTCTAAATGGGAGGTAAGCATCTCACCCACAATTCTTTACACCATTTCCTTTGTCTTTTTTAAACACCCATAATTAATCTCTAATTTGAATTGATCTGTTTTACCTCAAAACTGTTCTGTGGAACTCCTAGCCCCTGTACCTAGGAATGTGGCTTTATTAGGAAATGGCATTGTTGCAGATAGAACCAGTCAAGATGAGGTCAGAAGGAAGTTGGAAGTCAACTGTATTCCTATTCCAATGTGGCTAATGTCCTTATCAAAAGGAGGCTCTCTCTCTCTCTCTCTCTCTCTTCTCTCTCTCTCTCTCTCTCTCTCTCTCTCTCTCTCTCTCTCTCTCTCTCTCTGGGCCATGTGAGCATAAAGGCAGACATCATGCAAGTTAACCAGATCTGGAAACTGTCAACAAACCCTAGAAGCCAGAGGAATGGAGCCAGTTCTCAGCTCTGCATCACCATGTTCAAAGGAATCAGCTTCGTCTATCATAACGTGATCTTGGATCCCCAAGCTCCAGATCTAGGAGATAACATACTTCTGTTGTTTAAATCACACAGATTGTGGTACTTTAATATGGTAACCACAGCAAACAAACACAGTGCCTATTTAGTCTCTTTGACTCTCTCACAGTTTAAAATTCTCTGTGCCTACCACATCTAAATTGGTAATTTTATTTCAGAACTTTCTTCCATCCTCCAGACCGTAAAACTCAATGCTCACTGCTATTTCACATAAGTGCCTTAAAACTATCCCACACTCATGTACCTTGAACTTAACTCTTGATTTCTTCCCACAATAGCAGTCACCTCTAGCCTTTCCTGTCATCAGAGATGGTAGTTACATCCTGTTGTTTCTCAAGCCAAACTCCATAAAGGAGGCCACTGCTTTTTATCATACACATAATGCCTTAGGCATCCACATACTCTGACTTCCTCTGTTTTGACATAGTCTCTCCCACCACACGGATAGACAGCTAATTAAAACATTGAAGATTCTAGAAAATTCTTTGAATGAAAATTGAATTTATGAAGTTATCATACCCATGAACCTTGCTTTCTTCACTTATAAAATGAGAGGTTTGCAAAGATTCTTTCAGTTCTTACCCATACAAATGATTTTATTAAAGGAATTCACTCACAGTGTGTGGTGCCAACACCATGTTTAAGGAGCCTAAAATGAAGTGACTATTTGGTAATTACAGAGCTGATCTAATCATTACAGGCAGTACTCTAGGTAATTTAATCCCCGAAGTGAATTTTATTCCATTTAGCTGCCTACGTTCACACAAATAAGATAATGAGATAACATAGCCACTGTGCAAGATGCCAGGAGTCTTCATACAAGATACATGTTCCAAATGGGCTGCTTCAACTTTTTATGCACAAGAAGACATACACATGGGTTGGAATGTTAAATCTATCTATTATCTATCAATCTATCTTCTATCATTCTAGCTATAGTACATAGATGGTAGAGTACACACATGAAAATGAGGGACAAGGCAACTTCCATGCCTTTACGATGTAAGAAATACTTTAATTAGCATTAAATATAAGACAGGTTAATCAACTCTTTTGTGTAAAAAATGTTTTTTTGTTAGTGCAATTGTTTTCATTTATATTATCAACTTAAGGGTTATCTCAATATTAAGAAATTATTTCTGAAATTAAAATTTACTTTGACAAATTTTCATTGCATTCATTCTTGTTCTTGTCTTTGGGGTACAATACTTATTCCTGCATATACCAGGTATTCCCACCTTTGCACTGACTGTCCTCTCAATGACTTTAATGACACAGAAATGTTCCTTCAGATGTCAATTTCTCAATGAGATTTTATTCATCATCTCTTTTCATGATTCTAACTTAAGGTCTTTGGTGTTTTAACCATAATATTAAATATCTCATTATATATACTTTAGTTCTTACAGTTATATTTGTATTTACTTCAAAAAGAATACCCCTCTGTTACAGGTAAAGGGATGTGTTTTGTTCACCCCATGTATCCTAATCACCCAGAATAGCGAATTCTAGAATATAACTACACAACTGGTACTTGTTAAGCAAATAAAACTAAACATAGTCTTATGTATATTAATTCAGACAACCACTATGTAAGTATCTTAAAATATTCAAGAACTGGGAACAAACATATAAGTTTGTAGTCTGGCAATATTCAAAATGGAAATATTTTACAACACATAGTACATTTTAATTGACCCTTAAGCTTTGGAGCCCTAATAGTCTCTTCCCTACAAGACTGAACCATGATAATAATTAAATTATTATTCCAGAAAAAGATATGGTAGAGTTTATGTGTTTATGTTTCTCTCTCTCTCTCTCTCTCTCTCTCTCTCTCTCTCTCTCTCTCTGTGTGTGTGTGTGTGTGTGTGTGTGTGTGTGTGTGTGTGTTTGTGTGATGAGTGTCTGTAATGAATGGGTGTGAATATTGGGACAATGCCGCAGTGTGGACATAGAGATCAGAGTACAACTTTTAGGAGTCTGGTCTCTCCTGACACTATTACCCCCAGGGATCAAGCAAAGCAAGTCAGGCTTGATCAGCAAGTATTTTTACATGGTGAGTCATCCCACCTACCTAACCCAGTATTTTAACTTTTTTTTAGCAAGTCAATCAATAATCTCATAAACTAAATATGGGGGAAATGGTCTTTTACTGAATTTTACTAGGTTTATCTAAGTATACTTTTATCAAGATGTTGAAACCATGAAAAAGATGAAAGAACGTTACAAAAAAAGTCATTCTAACCTCTGTCAAGAAGAACCTTCTCCATGCCAAGCCAGAGGATTTATTTTTAATTATAATGGGGAAACTACTTGGTTGAGAAAATTCTGTGTTAATGAATGGTTCTTTACCAAAACAGCAGGCCACAGTGTAGGTAAGAGAAATGAATGCTGATAGACAAAGTGGTGAATAGACAAAGTGGGAAATAGATCTTAGATGAGGACCACTCTATCCTCACGCTAAGCAAGTCATCCATGTTTTGTTGGTATTTGCGGTCATTTAAATTTGAGGAAGAAATTTCTTGTCAGGGTCCCTCGTGTTCGATAAAAGTATCCACATATGCCCCCCCACCTCTCGGTACTGTACTAATGTTCACAAATTATAAAACACATTGAGTATGTCAGTTTATCAGTCCACTTTTCCCAAGAACCAGCAAAGAGGTTTGATAGAATCTAGTCTACCATATTCTGCAGGCTTTCCATGAAGCCAACTAAGCCACAGTCACACTAATTTCACCATACTCACCAATCTCAAGTGACTGAGATGCTTCTGTGAACCTCAAAGTGGTGGTCAGATGGCAGACAGGGAAGCCATCTCAAAACACTTGGCATTCATTCTTGCATTAGGAGTGTGCTAGTACGATGAAGCAGTTGCGTGTACTTGGCTTTAATCTAAAGACATAGTGAAGAGATGAGTTTTAACAGTAGAAAGACTTCAAGGCCAAAAAGAATAAAGGCATTCCATCCAATAAGAACATGATAATACAAGATGGGGCCACTTCTCTGAGAAGTATAGGAGAAGCACATTGGTTTTTCCCAGAGGATAAACTGTCTACAGCATGAGACATTAATTTACACCTTAGTAAGTTCTAAAAGCACCTGTGGAGGAATCATTTGCTGTAACTTCCTTGAGGCCAAACTATGTTTACCTCAAGGGAAAACTATTTCCTACTTCAGCAGTGAAACCATATCCAGGATCACCCTTTAGCTGAGATTATGTAGAGGGCTTTATTTTTAATGCTTTCCTCTGAGGAATTTTCCCCTTTGGGAGTTGGCATTAAAATATCGCCATAATAAAACCACCCGACAACTGTAGCTACACGTGTAATGCTTGAGCAGTGTTTAGCTGAGATACCATGGTATCAGAAAACACAACAAATCCTTTGGAGGAACAAGAAATGGCTTCTATACTTAGTAAAACGCTGTTTATATGTCATAGGTGGAAAAACCTCTGGGACAAGCTTTAAATGACAAAGGATTAAACACATTTTGTCAAAGATTCTAATGAAGAGAGTAAGTGAGCTTATGAATGCAGCAATACATAGACCTGAAACACTGTGACACATGTACGTAGCCCTTATAATGTCTACCCTGTGAATAAAAATGTACTCTTTATATGTATATTTGTGAGGGGCAAATTCATTTTTGAGAAATGAACTTGCAAAGTAGTCACTCCTTTGACTCTAAACCAGCCAACCAATATGTACTGAAAAGTCTATAAATCAACTGAGCTACATAATATGGATGCTTGAAATAACATCTCAGACCCTTGAAGAATTATTATCTTTCTTATTACAGAGCAGTCAGAGTAAGTGGAAAGTGAAGAGGTCTTGGACCTGGCACATATCCAGATAACTGTGCAACCCAATGGTTAGAAGTCCTACAAGACCTAACATGAGTCTGGCAGCTGAGAGAAGGTCATATTGTTCCAAAAAGCAGGCACTTCCCTACCTCAGGAATCTAAGGTGGAAACCATCACAGCTTGTCCTAAGTGTGGAGGTTTTAACCAAGGATGTAAGACCACAAAGGCACATAAAAGTTACCCAGCAGCCTGGCAGCCCTGCTAAGGTAAATACTTAATAGACCATTCAGGAACCTCAGACAATATGTTGAAATGACTAGGAACTCCTGGAAATCATACACACACACACACACACACACACACACACACACACACACACACAGAGAGAGAGAGAGAGAGAGAGAGAGAGAGAGAGAGAGAGAGAGAGAGAGAGTACCAATTATAAATGCCCCAGTTCTTCATCCATTGGGTAGAATTCACCCCAATCCATGAAACAGACTCAAGAACTCTTCCATGTGCCCCTTTTCACTGTATACCTATCCTATTTTTTAACTAAAAAATACCAAAATAATTCACCAGGTTTAATTTCAATGAAAAAACATACCATGAGCCCTGTAAGAGACTATAGAAATGAAGTTTTGGGCTACTTTCCCTTCCAAAGATATACTTGACAAATGGTTTTGATATACCGGAATCCATACTGGCTTGCCAAAACAGAGAACACAGCCCAAGAAGCTGTGTTCCCAAGGAAGAACCTGAGTCAAGCACCAGGGGACACTAAGAGGCCTATCTTTCGGTAACCTCCTCAGACAAGCAAACAGAAGACTTCAGTCAAGGAAATAGAAGGAGCCAGGAAACAATGAAGTCCAGCTTGTGAAGAGAAGTGATAAATTTGAAGTTCAACTGACATGCATCAAAGTGAGGTCAGGTTGAGCCTAATATCATGATAGGATTTAGCTAAACGCTTTGGTGAGAAATATAACTTAGTCAAATATCTGAGATAACAAAGTCAAAAGGAAAAGACAAAATTCAAAGAAGTCAAATGCAGATATGGAACTAAAAGGTAAAAATCCAATGACAGAGAAGTTATACCTCAGTATCCTAAAGGGATCAGCCCCCCCAAGACCCCCAAATCTACTATGTTTCCAAAGATGTTCAAGGTTCTTGTATAAAATGGCAAAGTATTTGCATATCATCTCTACATATCATCCCATAGACTTTAAGTAATATATTATTATTTATAAAATTCCCTAGAGTAGAAGTATACATGATTAGCTCAATTATTTAGAGAATAATAAAAATGCCCATACATACTCAGTAGACACAATAGTTTTCAATTTGTTTTTATCTGTGGATGGGTGAATTCATGGATGGGAATCCACAGATTCGGAGGACTGATTGTCCATGTAGCAAATGACAATTCATACTCCTAAGGTGGCCATGAGTTTCACTGTTGGACCACTCTTACAGAAGAGGTAACATTTGAGCTCAGTCATGAATGAGGAGACACTTACCAGAATATGGGAGAGAATAAATATAACCACAGCCTACTGTAATAAGACAGGCACAGCATGGGTGAACCATGTATAAGGAAACAAAAGTTGTAAGCAAGTCCAGCACCAACAAAAGGCTTTAATAAATTTGTCCTCTGATACACAAGTCCTAAATGAGAAACCATCCCTTTTTACCCATGATTATTCCTTGAGTAGCCACAAGGAATATTAAGAAGGCATATCACAAACACATTAGGTTCTTCAGGCAAACACAAAATAGACAACAGCAACAACAAAGAATTCCCCACAAGTCTCAAGACATAGTTGGTGCCATCATCCTTAATGAGGCAAGACATAACCTGTCAGTTAATACCAGGACTGAGGCCTCCACCAGCAGCCGGCCAAATCAAACAACACTGCATTAGATGTGTCACAGTTCGTCACTTTAATAAATGAGTTCCTTAATGTCAGTTTCCCCTCCATACACATCAAATATTTTCCTATTATTTAGTTATGCTGTTTTAATTGGGTTAAGTTCAGCTCACTGAGGCAACTCCATTTGTGAGAGACACTTATGTCAGTTAACAGAAAGAAAACTGAAAGAGGGAGTGATAGTTCAGAGAGATGTGTGCTGCTTGTCAACACATACACACACACACACACACACACACACACACAAATCAGGCATCCAAAATTCATACTTTTCAATTAAATGTCATAAAAATCTACTGGTGGTAAGCCTTTTATTTCATTGAAATAAACATTATCAATCTTAATTGTTTTCCAAGCAAAAGAAGCATTTTTATTAAATCCTGTGACAAGGGAGCGATACTGTCTTTAGCCCATTTTGCTACATGTGACAAGAGAGCAATGTTCCCTTCAGTTCATTTTGCTACATGTGACAAGAATGATAGAGTCATTATCAGCATCTGAGGATGCAGCATAAAGTGATACCTGTCAGTCTCAAATCTGAGGAAAACAATTAGTCAGACTATAGTCTGGCAATTGGAACCTTCTCACATGCAGCAAAGCCACTGAGGTGACATTGGAAGAAGCAAAGAAGATAGATACTAAAATGTTTTGGCAGAGATTTGGAAGAATGTTCAGTCATTATAGTGCTTGCCTTTTGATCATAAGCACCTGAGTTTGCCTCCTCAACAAGCAGGTAAAAGTCCCAGCATGGTGTCACTGGAGATGAGGAGGCAGAAAGGGGAAGATCCCTAAGGTTTGGTAGGCAGTGATCTAGCTGAATTCAGGAGCTCTAGGTCCAACAAGAGATTCTAATTTTAAAACATGGTGGAACATAGTTTAGAAAGGCATCAGATGTCAATTTCACCTATACACACACTTGTATACACACAGACACACACACACACACACACACTTTTCTAGTTCAAAAGTATTAAATCAACAAAGTAGTTACCATTCCAGTAATAACGGAAAAAGCATTAATAAGAAAATATGTCAACATTTTAAATGGAATTTTAAATTCTGTTTTGAGAATTTTCTATAGCCAAACTTAAGGCATGTATTACTTTACCTGTACAAGTTAAATGTATGGCCCAACTTCCTTCCCCTTGCCCAATCTGGGATCTCCTGTCCTGAGAACTGCAGGCAGGTCAACTCCCACTCCCCCAGACCCCCAACCCACCCCTGAAGACCAAGCAACAAGAGCCTGCTGAGATTGCTGGGCCACTCCCACACCCACTCAGGGCAGAGGTGAGCTCTGGCCCTCGCCTCAGGCCCTACTTCTTCTTGCCCACTCTGGGATCTTCTGGACAGAGGACTACAAGCAGGGCAACTCCTCCCTTGACTCACCAGCTCACCAAGCAACTGGGAGTGAGTCTGCTGACAGCACTGCCCTAATCCAGCTCGTACCACCAGGAGAGGGAGTGCCTCAGAATCGCCTGCACCCACCATGAGACCCATCAGAGGATTGGACTTGCTAGTGGCCACCAGAAAAGAACCTTGGACCCATACCCATCAGGATAGGAAGAGACTGCACGTGTACCAATGGAAGAAGGGATGAGAGGACTGACAATATAAGAATATATTCAACAACAGAAAGACCAATATGACTCCACCAGAGTCTAGAGACTCTACACCAGCAAGACCTGAACATCCCAACACAGATGAAGCAGAAGGAAACAACCTTAAAAACAACTTCATGAAGATGACAGAGACTCTAAAAGAGGAAATGAGAAAATCCTTTAAAGAAATAGAGGAAAAGACAAACCAAAAACTTCAATAAACAATTCAAACAGTACAAGGTTTGAAAGCTAAAATAGAGACAATTAAAAAAAAACACAGTCTGAAGGATTGTTGGAAATAGAAAAGGTGGGTAAATGATCAGGAACTACAGACGAAGCATAACCAACAGAATACAAGAGATGGAAAAGAGAATTTCAGGCACTGAAGGTACACTATGAGAAATAGATTCATCAACCAAGTCCAATAAATCTCTAACATAAAATATCCGGGAAATATGCGATACCATGAAAAGGTCAAACCAAGGAAAAACTAGGTATAGAAGAAAGTAAAGAAACCCAGCTCAAAGGTGCAGAAAACCTATTCAACAAAATCATAGAAGAAAATTTCCCAGCCTAGAGAAAGACATACCGATGAAAGTACAAGAAGCCTACAGAACACCAAATACAGTGGACCATAAAAAAAAGTCCCCTCGGCATATAATAATTAAAACACCAAACATACAGAATAAAGAAAGAATACTAAGAGCAGCAAAGGAAAAAGGCCAAGTAAATTATTAAGGCAGACCTATCAGAATCACACCTGACTTCTCCATGGAAACTCTGAAAGCCAGAAGGTCCTGGATAAATATTTTCCAAACACTAAGAGCCCACAGATGTCAGCCCAGATTATGATAACCAGAAAAGCTTTCAATCACTATAGATGGAGAAAATAAGATATTCCATGACAAAACCAGATTTAAAAACATGCATATTCTCTAATTCAGCCCTACAGAAAGCACTGGAAGAAAAACTCCATCCTAAGAAACATAACTGCACCCACAAAAACACAGGCAATAGATAATCCCACTTTACCAAAAGCCAAAAGAAAAAGAAGGATAAATCCACAAACAGTACCACCACCATGAACAAATTAAAAACAAATAAAAATTAACACTCAATGGTCCTTAATTTTCCTCAATATTAATTGTCTTAATTTGTATATAAAAAGACACAGACTAACAGAATGGATACTAAGACAGAATCCATTCTTCTGCTGCATATAAGAAACACACTTCAACTTCAGCTTCAACCACAGAGTAACATTAACCACAGAGTAAAGGGTTGGGATCAACAAGGCAACGTCCGGAGGCATCACCATCCCTGACCTCAAGCTCTATTATAGAGCTATAGTCCTGAAAACAGCTTGGTATTGGCACAAAAATAGACAGGTAGACCAATGGAATCGAATTGAAAATCCGGGTATTAACCCACACACGTACGAACATCTGATCTTTGACAAAGAAGCTAAAAATATACAATGGAATAAAGAAAGCATCTTCAACAAATGGTGCTGGCATAATTGGAGACTGGCATGTAGAAGAATGCGGATCGATCCATGTTTATCGCCATGCACAAAACTTAAGTCCAAATGGATCAAAGACCTCAACGTAAATCCAGCCACACTGAACCTCTTAGAAGAGAAAGTGGGTGGTACCCTTGAACGAATTGGTACAGGAGACAGCTTCCTGAACATAACACCAGTAGCACAGACAGTGAGATCAACAATTAATAAATGGGACCTACTGAAACTGAGAAGCTTCTGTAAGGCAAAGGACACAGTCAGCAAGACAAAAAGGCAGCCCACAGTATGGGAAAAAATATTCACTAATCCCACATCTGACAGAGGGTTGATCTCCAAAATTTACAAAGAACTCAAGAAGCAAGTCTCCAAAACAGCAAAGGACCCAATTAAAAAGTGGGCTGCAGAACTAAATAGAGAGTTTTCAATAGAGGAGTCTAAAATGGCTGAGAGGCACTTGAGAAAGTGCTCAACATCCTTAGCCATCCGGGAAATGCAAATCAAAACAACTCTGAGATACCATCTCACTCCTGTCAGAATGGCTAAAATCAAAAACACCAATGACAATTTATGCTGGAGAGGATGTGGTGAAAGGGGACACTCCTCCATTGCTGGTGGGAGTGCCAACTGGTTCAGCCACTTTGGAAATCAGTATGGAGATTTCTCAGAAAAATGGGAATAAACCTACCACAAGACCCAGCAACTCCACTCTTAGGCATATACCCAAAAGATGCCCATTCATACAACAAAGATGTCTGTTCCACTATGTTCATAGCAGCTTTATTTGTAATAGCCAGAACTTGGAAGCAACCTAGATGTCCCTCACCCGAAGAGTGGATAGAGAAAATGTGGTACATCTACACAATGGAGTACTATTCAGCAGAAAAAAATAATGGAATCATGAGATTCACAGGCAAATGGATGACACTAGAAGAAACCATCCTGAGTGAGGTAACCCAGTCACAAAAAGAGAAACATGGCATGTACTCTCTCATATATGGATTTTAGACATAGATCTGGGGAGTGCCATGCTACAATCCTATGGCCAGACAGTCTGGGAAACAGAAACTACATTTAGTGGCTGGTTAAGTACTGAGCTGAACTGAAGAAAGCCAGTATCAGAGAGGGAGGACTGATGATCAAAGGGATTAAGACTGGGCTGGTTTAACCCCCAGAAACAGCTGACCAGACAAAGGTTAACTCTTGAATCCCAGGCATCAGCCTGGGAATCCAGCATGGGACTGATCAAGACCCCCTGAATCTGGGTGTCAGTGAGGAGGCCTAGGGAATCTATTGAGCCCTGGGCAGCAGATCAGTACCCATCCCAAGTATACACACGGACTTTGGACTCCCATAGAACAATGTGAGGTGCACTCTCACCCTGAACTCTTGGGGAAGGGTCTAGGCCCTGCCCTATATGAAATGACAGACTATGGACACCCCCATGGAGGGCCTCACCCTCCCTGGGGGAACGAGGGGATAACGGTGGGGGGATGGGGGGAGGGCACGGGAGGAGGGGGGAAAGGGAGAGGGACCTGGAACTGACTTGTGAAGCAACCTTGTTTCTTATCTAAATTTAAAAAAAAATAAGTACTTCCATTGAACATGCAAAAAAAAAAAAAAGATTTACCAATCAAATAGGCCCAAGAAACAAGATGGTATAGCTATCCTAGTATTTAACAAATTAGACTTTAAAATCAATCAAAAGAGATTAAGGAAGTAATTTCATACTCTTCATAGAAAAAATCCATCAGAAAGAAGTCTCAATTCTGAACATATATGCCCCAAATACAAAAGCACCCATGTTCAGAAAAGAAACATTACTAAAACTCAAACCACACATAAGATCTCATGCAGTTACAATGGGAGACTTCAACACCCTACACTCACCACTAGACTGGACCACCAGACAGACACTTAAAGAAACAAAGGAACTAACAGACGTTATGACACAATTGTGTTGTTTAAAAGATATCTACAGAACATTACATCCAAACACAAACCAATATACCTTCTCAGTACCACATGGAACTTTCTCTAAAATAAAAAACATACTAGGCAAGATAGTAACATCAACAGATACAAAAAAAATGGAATAAGCCACTGTAACCTATCAGATCACAATGGTTTAAAGTTAGAATTCAATAACACAAATTGTAGAAACCCTACAAACTCATAAAGCAAAGCACAGTTGCTCCATTCCTAGGTCAAGGAAGAAATAAAGAAAGAAATAAAGACTTTCTATATTTTAATGAAAATGAAGGCACAACATACCCAAATTTACGTGAAACTTTTAAAGGAAAGTTCATAGCACTAAGTGCTCAAATGAAGAAACTGAAGAATGTCACTCTAGAGAATTAACAACACAAATGAAAGCTCTAGAATGAAATGAAGCAAACACACTCAGGAGGAGTAGATGCTAGGAAATAATCAAACTGACCACTGAAATTAATAAAGTTGAAACAAAGGAAAACAAAGAATCAATGTAACAATGAGTTGGTTCTTAGAGAAAATCAAGAAGATAGACAAACATTAATCCAAACTAACCAAAAAGCAGAGAGACAATATGCAAATTAACAAAATCAGGAATGAAAAGGAAATTCAGAGAATCTTCATTTCATACTTTGAAAACCTGTACTCTACAAAATTAGAAAAATTTAAAGGAAAAAGACAATTTTCTGGATAATATCACTTACCAAAATTAAATCAAGAACAGATAATCAATTTAAACAGACCTGTATCCCCTAATGAAATAGAAGCAGTCATCAAATTCTCCTAAAAAAAAAAAACAGACCCAGATGGCTTCAGTGAAGAATTCTACCAGAAAATCAAAGAAGAGCTAATACCAATACTCCTCAAATTGTTCCACAAAACAGAAGCAGAAGGTTCATTGTCAAACTCTTTTTATGAGGCTACAACTACCTTGGTAGCAAAGGCACACAAAGATACAACTAAGAAAGAGAACTACAGACCAGTATCACTCATGAATATTGATGCAAAAATACTCAATGGAATACTGGCAAATTGTATCCAAGAACACATCAGAAAAGTCATCCACCATGATCAAGTAGGTTTCATCCCAGGGATGCAGGGATTTTTCAACATATGAAAAACCATCAATGTAATCCACCATATAAACAAACTGCAGAAGAAAAATCACAAGATCATTTCATTAGATGCTGAAAAAGCCTCTCTCAAAATCCAACACGCCTTCATGATAAAGGTCCTGAAGATATCATGTATAACAGGAACATACCTGAACATAATAAAAGCAAAATACAGTAAACCAAAAGCCAACATCAAACTAAATGGAGAGAAACTCAATGCGATTCCTCAAAAATCAGGAACAAGACAAGGCTGTCTACTCTCTCCATGCCTCTTCAATATTGTACTTGAAGTTCTAGCTAGAGCAACAAGTCAACAAAAGGATATCAAGGGGATACAAATTGGAAAGGAAGAAGTCAGACTTTCACTATTTTCAGATGATATGATAATTTACATAAGTGACCCAAAAAACTCCACACCAGAACTCCTACAGCTGAGAAGCACCTTCAGCAAAGTGACAGGATACAAGATTAACTAAAAACAAATCATTAGCCCTACTATATACAGACAATAAATGGGATGAGAAAGAAACCAGAGAAAATCACTCTTTACAATTGCCACAAATACCATAAAATATCTTGGGTAATGCTAACCAAACAAGTGAAAGACCTGTCTAGTAAGAACTTTGAATTTTAAAGAAAAAAATTACAGAAGATTCCAGAAAATGGAAAATTTTCCCATGATCTTGAATAGGTATGTTCAATGGAATAAAGATGGCAATTTTGCCTAAAGCAATCTATAGATTCAAAGCAATCTCCATCAAAATACTGGCACAATTCTTCGCAGATATTGAAAGAACAGTACTCAACTTTATATAGAAAAGCAAAAGACCAAGGATAGTCAAAATAACCCTGTACAGTAAAGGAATTTTTGGAGGCTCTATTATAGAGCTATAGTCCTGAAAACACCTTGGTATTGGCACAAAAATAGACAAGTAGATCAATGGAATTGAATTGAAAACCCTGATATTATCCCACACACCTTTTGACAAAGAAGATAAAATTATAGAGTGGGAAAAAGAAAGCATCTTCAACAAATGATGCTGGCAGAATTGGATGCTGGCATGTAGAAGACTGCAAATAGATCCATGTCTATCGCCATGCAGAAAACTTTAATCCAAATGGACTAAAGACCTCAATACATGCAGCCTCACTGAACCTCTTAGAAGAGAAAGTGGGAGGTACCCTTGAACTACTTGGTACCTGAGACTGCTTCCTGACCATAACACCAGTAGCACAGACACTGAGATCGACAATTAATAAATGGGACCTCCTGAAACTTAGAAGCTTCTGTAAGGCAAAGGACACAGTCAACAAGACAATAAGGCAGCCCACAAATGGAAAAAGATATTCACTAACCCCACATATGACAGAGGGCTGATCTCCAAAACACCAAATGAAGGATTCAACTAAAACGTGGGGTACAGAACTAAACAGAAATTTTTCAATAGGGGAGTCTAAAATGGCTGAGAGACACTTAAGAAAGTACTTAACATCCTTAGCCATTATGGAAATGCAAATCAAAACAACTATGAGATATCATCTTACTCCTGTCAAAATGGCTAAAATCAAATACATCAATGACAGTTTATGCTTGAGAGGATGTGCAGAGAGAACACTCCTTCACTGCTGCTGGGAGTGCCAACTTGTACAGCCAGTTTGGAAATCAGTATGGAGATTCCTTAGGAAAACAGGAATTATTCTACCACAAGATCCAGCAAGTCCACTCTTAGGCATATACCAAAAAGGTATACATTCATACAACAAGGATGTCTGTTCCACTATGTTCATAGTAGCATTATTTGTAGTAGTCAGGACCTGGAACTGAAGAATGCATAAAGAAAATGTGGTACATTTACACAATGGAGTACTACTCAGTGGAAAAAGCAACCATAGAATCTTGAAATTTGCAGGCAAATGGATTACAATAGAAGAAATCATCCTGTGTGAGGTAACCCAGTCACAAAAAGACAAACATGGTCTGTACTCACTCATATATGGATTTTAGACATGGATCAGGGGAGTGGCAAGCTACAATCCCACTGCCAGATAGTCTGGGAAACAGGGAGGACCATAAGAGAGACATGCATGGTACCCCCAGAGAAGGGGAATGAAACAGGATCTCCTGAGGGATTGGGAGCTTGGGGGGAGGGAAAAGGGAGCAGAGAGAAAGAGAGAAGGAGAAGAGGAGGGGAGAGCCGGACATGGGGGAGCAGAATGGATGACCCCAGGGAAGAATAGAGAGCAGGATGAGAGATACCATAATAGAGGGAATCATTACTGGCTTGAGGAGAGATAAGACACTAGTGATATTTCCAGAGATATACAAATATGAAATCAACTGGCAGTCTAAGCAATAGTGGAGAGGCTACCTTAAATGCCCTTCTCCGATAATGATATTGATGACTACCTTACATGCCATCCTAGAGCCTTCATCCAGTTGCTGATGTAAGAAAAGGCAGACACCCATGGGTAAATATTGAACTGAACTGGAACCCAGTTGCAGAGAGGGAGTGGTGATAAGCAAAGGGGTCAAGAATGGGCTGGTAAAACCCATATAAACAGCTGACCTGAACAAGGGGTGCTCATGGACCCCAGACTGATGGCTGAGGGCCCAGCATGGGACTGATCCAGAACCCCTAGATTTTGGGCGTCAGTAGGGAGGCCTCGGCAATCTAAGGGGCCTACAGTAATGTAGAACTGTATATATCCCTGGCATAAGAATGGACTTTGGGAGCCCATTCCACATGGAGGGATGCTTTCTCAGCCTGGACACATCGGGGAGGGCGTAGGCCCTGCCAGGGATGATATGACAGACTTTGGAAATCCCCCCATAAAGAACCTCACCCTTCCTGGGAAACAGAGTGAGGATTAGGTAGGGGGCTGGAAGGGTGGTGGCAAGTAGGGGAGGAGGGGAGGAAGAGGGAACTAGGATTGACATATGAAGCAAGCTTATTTCTAATTTATATTTAAAAAATCTTGCTGTGTGATTTGAGGGATTAAGAAAGGATGTTAGAGGCTTCCAACTAGCATCTAAGAGGCAATAAAATATGTGGACTCAGAAAAAAATAGTTTAACATGATTGATGTGAGGCATGGATCAGTTCATTCAGCATCAACAGCTTGAATACAGACTGCTGGCTACTCGCACAGGCACTATGGTTATCTAATCACTCAGTACATGTGACAAATATAGATAGCCAACCTGAATATAACCCTTTTCAGGGATTGAACACTCCAGGTTAGCTGCCTGCATTGATCAGATTCATTGTGTTACAATAAAATTAATTTTAATTTGTGATAGTTCCTCATCCCAGGCAGTACATGCTGTTGTTCAAAAAGAATTACAGATTTTTTTTCAGCTAGAAGGGACCTCATTTTACTGATGAAGAAATTGAGTTTTCTCAATTGAATCAGCGCAGTTAAATCAGGGGAAAAATTTATACTGAAATGAGAATCATCTCAATTAGTTTTCTAAAATAGCGCACCAGGCCATTAGACTTGAGTGATTTTTAGACGAGAGTTTCCTAAACAGAATGGCATGAGTGAACAAAGATCTTGTTCCTAGAAGCTGGCATGCTTGGGCAAGACCTGAGGCAGCTGACCTCTTGGTCCAGATGCCTCAGATTTTAAACAAGTGTGACTATTTAACTAGGTGTGCCAAACAAATACTCTCATCACTTGTTTGCACACTGGAGAGCAGGGACTGGAAAGAACTTGATAGTGGACACTTCAGACAGCTGAATCTAAGCTGTGACACATCACATGCACTCTCTACTAAGGCATGGGACATCTACCAATTACCTGCAGTCTTTTCCTCTTATCATATTATGGTATATCCTTCAGAGGATAAAGTCATATTAAAGCATCAGACATGGTATTAGCCAAGCTAAGCACTGTCATGCTGTGGTTCCAAGTGAGCACTGACTACACTTATACACCATGAATTAATCCAACCTGAGCAAGTGTAAATCAAGGTCACACTTCCATCTTCCTGCTATGCAATCTGCAACATTGGAGCGCCAAGACTCTGACAACAGGAATAAAGGAAAATGGAGCAGAGAGTAGAGATAGGAGTAGGGGGACCTTTAACTGTTGACCCAGATGAACACACTAATTCTGCTCACATTTCAGTGACTCATATGTTCTTACCATAATCATCAGGATGTAGCAAAAGTAGAGGTCCACAAAGATATCAAGGGAACTTTTCTCATGAAGAAAAGCCATATATACACATACAATTATAAGAGTCCAAGGTTATACTTCTATTTTTCTTTAGATAGCTGTTACTAAGCATATCAGTATTCTAGCTGGTTGAGATTCATGCCATAAAAGCACAAACTTTTTATTTAAATGAAATATACTGCCACTATTAATAGCTTACATCCATGTAACTCCTTCAAGTTTTAAAATCTATCAAACAAATGACAATAACACATAATCCATTAAAGTGGCTATAACAAAGACTACCAATTAAATAGATGACTTGAAACAGAAGTGTGTGTGTGTGTGTGTGTATTCAGAGGCTGGAAAGTTAAAGATAACATCAGAATATCAGATTTGGGATCAGGGGAGAACTCCTTTCCTAGCTCAGAAATAGTACCTTTCACCATCCATGACTTCACACAGCACAGCTCATAGCAGACTTTGGGTCCTCAAGATTTAGCTACTATGGCTCTATTTCCTTGGAGTATAGGCTAATGATACTCCCAGGGAATAGGATTTCAACATATGATTTTTGGTATTAAAGCAGCCACTCAGAACACAGGGGAATCTATAATTTCTGGGGAAACACAATGAAAGTGACCATACCTGTAATCCCATCACTTGGTAGGAAGAGCCAGGCGGATAAATAACTCAAGGCTATTCCAAGTTCAATAGTTAGTTCAGGAAGCCTGCGTTAAAGGTTCACACAAACCAAAATGGAAAAGAAAGCAAAATGTTAAAACAACTGTACATCGAAGAACTCAACAAATGTTAGTTGCTATTATCTTCACAAAGAGTGTGTTTGTTGTCTTGTTGCTTGGTCACATAAGATTTGCTGCAAGCCACATTTAGCCTCATTAAAGGAAGTAAGATTTAAAGGATTAAGCCCCTGATGAAAAGCCCAGTTAACAGTAAAAGAAGCAGTGCTGCTAGCAATAGTGACACCAAGCCCAGTCAACTCTCATGCTTGATGTCAGCATGAGTTCAAAGCAGGACCTTGTCTCAAAAAAACAAAAGCTCTCTCTTAATCCGACAATGTAATAACCCTGGTTTAACTAGGCTTACCAGATAATCTGCCCTTTATTTGTTAAATTATGTGTACAATTTTCCCACTTAGTTACAATCTTCTTGCAATCATATTAGTAAAAGACACACCCTACTTTCGTCATGAAATATACCCTTCGAAATTCAAATCCTGATAAGCCATCCACAACTTCCAGACATATTAAATTCACTCTGTGCAGCAAGTTAAAATTTAAAGCTTATTATGTATTTCACCATCCTGATGCAGGTGAACCTCAACACCAGTTCTTTCTGGTGAAATGGTCACTTAAAGCCCTCACCATTCTTGTTTTGCTCTTTGTTTAAGAAAGGATTGGCAGGGTAGAGAGATGGCTCAGTAGTTAGGAGCACTGGCTGCTCTTTCAGAGGACTTGGGTTCAAGTCCCAGAACTCATCTAGCCGCCCATAACTGCCTGTAACTCCACAGACATGAATGCAAACAAAGCAATGATGCACATAAAATACAATTAAATAAAATCTTAAAAAGAAAAAGAAACAATGGATTGAGAGAGTAATAATGTGCTTACCATCTCCCATAGATCCAAAATGAACATAGACAGTTAGTTATATTAGCCATCCTTCTCTGGGAAAAAAACCAGAACTGATAGATTCTAGATAGATAGATAAAACTTATAAAGGGAGCTGGTAAACAAGATTAGGAAGACCTTGGAAGTCTATGCAGTTCTCTGGTAGTGGAACAGTATTTATCCCTAGTGTATGAATGGACTTTGGGAGAGCATTCCCTATGGGGGGATACTCTCTCAGCCTAGATACATGGGGGAGGTCCTAGGCCCTGCCCCAAATGATGTGACAGACTTTGATGATCTCCCATGAAAGGCTCACCCTCCCTGGGGAGCAGAAGGGGGATGGGATAGGGCAGGGGGCTGGGGGAGGGGGATGAGAGGATGGGAGGGAGAGTGAACTGACTTTAATATGGAAAATAACATTGGTTCTAATTTAAATAAAAAATATCCTGGGAAACCATCTCCCATTGTTCTACAAAGTAACAGAATATTTGAAAGTAGTAGTCTAACAGGTGGACAACACTTGCACAACTCATTGAATATTGAGAAGTTGAACTTGTGCCTATCTTAATGTCTATGGTACTGGAAGGCACTCCACATGCTACCAAAGGAGAAAGGTAAACACCAACCCAGATACAAAACCTTCAATATACTAAAGTGACGCCCTTGCAAGATAAGCTGGGGCAATAGTGGCACCAAGCTTGTGGGAGTAACCACCAAAGATTTTGATTTAAGGTCCACTTACTAAGATGGAACCCATACCTGCCCCTGCATGTGTGACCAGGAACCTAAAACTAAAGAGGCCAGGGACTTAGGGAAAAACGAAATACTACTTTTCTGATAAAGGAACATAGTGATAAGCCATATACCTTATGTGAGATGTTGCAGGGGAAATGTTGATTGTAGATTATGACACTGAGAAGTAACTTTCTGGTTTGAAGCAAGACAGATCTGAGATCTAAGCTTTGACTTGCTGGATCCTTTGCAAGCTAGTCTCACACAGGGTCTGGTCTCCTGAAAAGCTCCACAGAAACTAACAACAGACCAGTGAGTGAGGCAATCCATCACTGTCAGCTATAAGGCTTTGAGTTATGTCCCTTGTAGTAAGGGTAGATACAGCATTACACCACACCTAAAACACTTGTAAGTGGCAGGATAAAGTAACACTCACTGTACTGCCAGGGGATACAGGTCTTATGGCAGGCTCCTGCTCAAATCACGGAGAAATATTTTCCATTGCTAATTATGTAGCTAAATATCCACACTCTAATGCACAGAACTCTCATATATTCTTGTGCACTGCCCTAAAAGCAAATGAGCATGAGAGACAGTGCATGTCTATTGCTAAGACAGTATGCCTGAATTTTCCAGAACACTGCTCTGGTGGGCTTGTATGAGTAGTTTTGAAAGCCGTCTATGCACAACAGAGATACTGAAATTAGTCATTAGAACATGAACACCTCTATGGGTGAAGGATAGCATAACTGCTATTTATAGGACACCTTCCCTGGAAATCAAAGACATACAGTCATTCTATGTGCATTGCCATTCAGAGAAGGAAGTTGAACAGTGAATGGCTTGGAATCCTGGCATTTGTATGATACAAATAGACTGGAGACAAATGAAAAGTAGCCTGACTACACAAGGACCTTTCTGGGCGTGTATTTCACATGTGCACTTACACGCATCAAAGGCCAAGGAAGGACAACATAAACTTAACCAAAGGGCCATCACATGGCAAAGAGAAAAACACTTCTTGACTTGTGGACAAAACGGTAAAATCATAAAGAAGAAGCTGACCCACACTCAATATATCAAGAGCTTTGCCTCAGAAGTGCCCAGCAACAGTAAGAGGTTGTGGTGTTAGAGTGCTCTCCTGCCTTAAAAAACGTATGTGCTGGGTACCAGTGGGGTCCTTTCACAGGTGTAAGGGATGTTTGTGCAGTGAGTGGGCAATTACATACATAGCTCCCTTTCCTTTTACAGATTGTAATTTACAAATAGATATCTTCACAAACTATATGATAAATTGTCAGCTTTGCAATACCGGTGATTGTGAGCATTTTCTAATTTTCTAATGTGTTTATGGTCATTCATAGTAGGTCATGAAGATAATAAAATTCCATGCATGGACCATTAAGGAAAACCATAGTAGGATACTGTCATTAACTGTTATTACCTCACAAAAGTTTAAGTTTAAAATTTCATTGAAAATCTGCATTAACTTGTGTGGAATTAAAATATTTAAACATGAATTTAAAACCCGTGGGATTTTTATTGATGCTTGAAGCCTTTGAATGACTACCACATTTCTTTAGAGTATTAATTTTTCTAAAACAGAGCTGAACCTTGGCTAAATTATGAAAGTAAAATTTGTCTTCAAGCAAACATTACTGCCTTGTTCTCTGTTTTCTCATCTCTGGGCCAACTCTTACTTTTATCTTTCCTTTTTATCCTTCCTCTTTCCTGCCCTGCTACACCCAGGAAAGGTTTGAATTAAATCAAGTTCTATACCATTAAGATGCTATAGAACCCCCACTTGCCAATGATTTTATATTTTAGCAACATGTTTGATACTTTAATCAAAATGTAATGAAATCATAAGAATACAGTCTCAGGAAAAAGTGTGTCAACTCCGGTCGTTTAGAGGAGACTTCTTGGCATCTGAATGTACCTGAATGATAGGTATATAGCAAGCCACACAACTAGTTATTGCACTAGTTTATCCTGCCCTGTATTTATCCAATTTACTGACCCCCATAATACCAAAGAGAAGCATTTTTCTTTCGCTGTTTTTTATTTAAATTAAAATCAAGCTTGTTTTACATGTCAATCCCAGTTCCCTCTCCCTCCCCTCTTCCCCTGCCCTCCACTAGGCCCCATCCCATCCCCTTTCTGCTCCCCAAGGAAGATGAAGTCTTCCATGGGGGATCTTCTTCAAAGTCTGTCATATCCTTTGGAGAGGGCCTAGGCCCTCCCCTGTGTGTCTAAGCTGAGAGAGGATCCCTCTATATGGAATGGGCTCCCAAAGTCCATTCGTACCCTAGGGATAAATACTGATCTACTACCAGAGGCTCCATAAATTGCCGAGGCCTCCTCACTGACATCCACATTCAGGGAGTCTGGATCAGTCCTATGCTGGTTTCCCAGCTATCAGTTTGGGGTCCACGTGCTCCCCTTGTTCAGGTCAGTTGTTTCTGTGGGTTTCACCATCCTGGTCTTGACCGCTTTGCTCACTACTCCTCCCTCTCTGCAACTGGACTCCAGGAGAGCAGTTCAGTGCTTAGCTATGGGTGTCTGCTTCTGCTTCCATCAGCTACTGAATGAAGGCTCTAAGATGGCATTTAAGGTAGTCATCAATTTCATTATTGGGGAAGGGCATTTAAGGTAGCCTCTCCAGTATTGCTTAAATCGTTAGTTGAAGTCATCCTTGTAGATCTCTGGACATTTCCCTAGTGCCATATTTCTCTTTAAACTTATAATGGCTCCCTATATTATGATTATCTCTTTTCTTGCTCTCCTCTATTCTCCCCCCCCATTCAACCTTCCTGCTTTCTCATGTCCTCCTCTCCCCTCCTCTTCTCCACTTCTCTTCTTCTTTCTCTTAGCTCCCATTCCCCTCCGCTCATGCTCCCAATTTG
Source organism: Mesocricetus auratus (assembly GCF_017639785.1). NCBI lineage: Eukaryota > Metazoa > Chordata > Mammalia > Rodentia > Cricetidae > Mesocricetus > Mesocricetus auratus. Next base: position 45,428,338 of record NW_024429192.1, read on the forward strand.
CTCAGATCTTGTCCCTTTCCCCTTTTCCAGGGGACCATGTATATCAAGAAAAGCATTTGTGATTTTTACCTGTTAGTAAGCAAAGCAGTGCACTGATCGGTTTTCATATGCCATCTAACCCTGTAGTCACCACACTATGTTATGTTGTGCTGTCATGGAGTTAGATTAAAAAAAAAAAACAAGGTACAAGACAATAGAGGAATTTGCTTATAAGAAACTGATGTTCTCTTAGCTTTCTTTAATTCCCACAGCTGAGTTCTCATTCCACAGTCTTCCCTTCATACTGGTATGCTGAAACTAATGTCATGAGATTCAAATGTTCAGATAGAGACAATAAATATAGAGACTACCCTTTCTTTGTAACATTCCCAATGCCTCTTCTCATATCTCGCTTTCTCCCACTGATGCATATACCTGTGAAAAATGTAATCAGAAGTCACCCAGACATCTCAGGACCAATTAGAGAGTATTAAGTTTCTCTCAGGCTTTAACATCCCAACCTACACCACCACCCCCATTTTTCAGAATTGCATGCTTCACACTTTCCCTTGATTAAATTATTTTAGGTAAAAGGGAAATCTTCCTCCTGGAAATTGAAACATGAATTTCTTTTTTCCTGCTAATTTCCTTTAAACAGAATTTTGGGTAACTTAATATGAGAACAGAATATTATTTTCATATTAACCCAGAGGGGAAAGTCAAGGAGACAGAAGAAAAAACACGGTGTTGCTTTCCAACCACTTTCTACAGAACTAATCTCATCTCATTATCAAGCATTTAATCATCTAGGGTCAACTGGTCCCCAAATGGTCCCCAAATACATATAACATACTACTTAATCTTTACTGTGGTTTGCCACACATGGGTGGGCCACAATTAGTGCAGGTAACACTCCAAAGTACTCCAAAGATTTCATCAAATAGTTAGGAAACTAGAGCACTAAATTGACTACAGTGTTATCAAACTCAGTCAGGAGGCAAGGTTAATAGACTCCAGCTAATTTAGAGGCCTCCATTATGTCACCTCTCTTTGGACTAAGTTGGAAGATTCAAAGTATAGACCATGGATGCCACACAAGTTAGAATCACCAGAAATGAGGGAGCCTCAACTTAGAAAATGCCTCTATAAGATCCAGTTGTAACACAATATCTTAATTACTTATTGGTGGGGGATGGCCCAGTCCATTGTAGGTACTGCCATCACTGAACTGGTGGTTCCGGGTTCTACAAGAAAGCATTTGGAGAAAGCCATTAGGAGCAAGCTTGTAAACAACACCACTCCGAGGCCTCTGCATCAGCTCCTGCCTCCAGATTCTCATCTTATTTGAGTTCCTGTTCTGACTGCCTTGCACAATGAATAGTGATATGGAAGTTTAGGACAAATAAACCCTTTCCTCCCCAAATTGCTTTGGTCATGGTGTTTCAACACAGCAATGATTAACCCTAACTGTGATACCATCTGTGAAAGTAAAGACTTTTATCTCTTTGCCTGTCTCCTCACCATCATAAAGAAGATACAATGTTCAATGTTTCCCTTCATTATTATAGAGAATATCACTCACTTGGTAATTTTATCTGCTAATCTGCAAATAGAAATCTCTTTTCAGTGAGGAACTAACATCAAAGTGCATCAACTCCTCAAAACTACCATGGGCTATGAGGCTTCTTGACTGATGATTTGGATGACAGGAGAGACTGGCAAAAGGGCTTCTTGGGATTGTGACAGTTTACCAAGTTGTATGTAGGGTGACATTTCAAGGCCTTTATAGTTTTTGATACCTAACTGGTCTTATTATAGGAAGATCATGAAAGAACAAAATACACACTAAGCTAATTTCCACTTTTGAAAGAGCATGAAGCATTATTTTTAAACATTTTATTCATTTTTTTCCAGGGCAATACTACCACTACCACTGCTTTGGGTAAAGCTCCCATCTTGAGGCTCCTTGGTGGTAATAAATATTTCAGATGTCACTAAATTGAGAAAGATTGGGAAAGGAATACTGAAGAGAATAGGGGAAAATATTTTTATCATATTTTTAAAGGAAGTGTTACTGAAGAAAAGTGATTAAATATTTTATAGAAATTACCATTTTAATTAAAGTGTGGTCTGGGTACTAAGTACTAAAAAGGGGACTACTGAGGCTTAAATCCTTGAAAATATCCCAATTTAAAGTTATTAGCTTTAATATTAACCTTGGGGCCATCTATTAAGTTCCTATCTGAATATTAAAATATATTAACAAAAGAGCAAATGATTGAACCCTTTTACTTAGCATGAAGCTGTAGATTAGACATCCAGCAGCACACTGAGTCATTTTATGGTTGTACATGGAACAGTGATGATGATTCAGATGGAACTCTATGTTATTTGCCAACAATAAAATTTGCTCTTTTTGATGTATAGATCTGAGTCTTCAACAGTCGTAGCTTGTTTTACCATAACCACAGAGGAGACACAAAGTAGCCTACCACTCACACATGGTCCTGGGACTGCCACTTCAGGTTCAGATCCTGCATTGTCCATAAGCCTGACAAACTTCTATTATTTATTCCTTCTCTCCATTGGGGAGGAGCATTTTCATAATGATCTGTAAATAATGTTATACATTATATAGCCTTGGTGTTCGAGTTTTACCACTTAGCAGACCTCTAAGGATTCTTTCAAGTCTTTGTGGGTTTCAGGAGTTCTTTCCTTTTATTTGGTGATAATTTTCTATTGTGTAGATGTACTCATTTGTGTATTCATTTACACATTGGGAATCAAATGGGATGTTTTCAGGTTTAAGTGATCATTGCTAAAGCCACTAAAATATTTATCTGTGGATGTAAGAGTACTCATGTGTGTGTGTGTGTGTGTGTGTGTGTGTGTGTGTGTGTGTGTGTGTATGAGCACAAACTTGCATTGCCCTACAGTGTATACCTACAAATGGAATTGATGGAGTACCCAGAAAGCTCATGGTTAGCCCTTTGAGAAGCTGCCATGTCGTCCTCCAGAGTGGAGGACCATTTTGTGTTCCTGTTAGCAGTGAGTAAGAGTCTCTTTCACTCTGTAGCCATGGTGCTAAGAATCATCTTTTTTTTTTATTTTAGGACAGCCAATAGGTGTATGAGGCTCTCTCCATCTCTTGGTGATTTTAATGTTCTCTTCTCTAATGACTAACAATGAAAAGTGTTTTTGTTTTTGTTTTGTTTCGTTTCAGTCTGTATTTTGTGGGACTGGAAATAAAGTAAGATCAAATACACTATCCATGTTTTAATTTGGGTTGTTTCATAATTCTCAGTCTTGGGAATTCTTTACAAATTATAATGAAAATTCTTTGTCTAAATTGTAGACATTTGTCCTCTGTATTATCTTTCTTCCTTAATAGTATTATATAGAGAACAAATCTTTTTAATTTTGGTAATATTCAATTTACCCTGTTTTTATTTAGTGAATTGTTGCTGGTGTTGTATCTAAGAATTCTTACTCAATCATTTTTTTCTCTAAAGATTTTTAAAGTTTTGGATTTGCCTTTACATCTATTCTGCATTTTGAGGTAATTTCTGATTATGGAGTTTTATAGATTAAAATTAATTGTCCTCCAAGTGAGCTTCCTCTTACATTTATTGAAATACCCTGCTCTTTGCCTGTTGAGCTGCTTTTGCAACTTTGAAAACAATATGTTAAACACTTTTGTTTGAATCTAAATTAGATTTTTCTTTTGTTCCAGCATTCCACACTTCAGTGTTTTCACAAGGACTACACTGCCTTCATCTGACAATACTTGGGTGGGAGTCTCCCAGAGGTGGGCATGCTAAAAGCTTAGTTCCCCGGATTGTGCTGTTGGGAGGTACAGTGAATCTTTAGGTAGTGGAAACTTCTGGGAAATCTTTAGGTTATTGGGAGTACATCCTCAAAAGGGACTGGGGAATTTCCACTGGTCTTGTCTGTGTTTTTCCTGGTTCACAAGCAGTTGATACCACTGTGATGTTTCCTTACCAGAGCTCCAAAGTGATGGGCCCACTCAGTTTTGAACTGGGACCTCTAGGTTAGTGAACCCAAACAAATATTTTAACCCTCTCAACTCCTTTGTCCGTGTCTCTTTGAAACAATGTTTCATGTATAGAAAACTGGCCTTAACCATTTTCATGAAGTCAAAATGTCCTTGAACTCCTAATCTTCCTCCCTCTACCTTCCAAGTGCTGGGATTACAGCAAATTGGATTATATGCCAAGTCTATGCCATGCTGAGGATGAGAACCTGGGCTTTCTATGCACTAATTCAGCACGCATTCTGCTAAGTAAATTACATCCTTGGTGCTAACACTTTCTCTTTATATCTTAACGTTGCAGGTATTTCATTGTAGTGATTAAACTCTGATACAACTTTTATTAACTTTAAGGAAACAATAATGTGTGTAATTAATTTTTGGGCATTCCATTTCTTTGTCTTTCCATATATTTTGTCACTTCCTTGATATATTCAAGATAATTTCTCCAGTGATATTGATTGAGAAGGCATTAAATATAGTTACACTTTATCCAAAATAGGATCTTTCAACCCATAAATAAGTTATGTTTTTCCATCACTAACACCAGCATACTAATCTTGCACACATTTTAGTATATTTACCTCAGAATATTTCATAGTGGAATGATCACAAATATTAATGATTTTAATATCCCATTTCCTCAACTGTTTACTGTATTGTCTAAAAACTATTGAGTTTTGACTACTTCACTTGAATACTGCAACCTTGTTAAATTCAATTTATTAGTTCTACTGTAATATTGTCATACAGAAAATAATATCACAGATAAAAATAGTTTAATTTTTCCTGTCTAATAATTTAGGAAGAAACAAAAGGGGAAAATGTCTCTTGTTTTGTTTTCAAGAGCAAATGCTTTTGCTAGACTTCAAGTTCTGTACTGAACAGGAATAAGGAGAGTAGAAGTGGCTGACTAGTTTCTATCTTAGGAAGAAAGCAGTTAGTCTTTCACCAGTAAGTATAGTGTCAGCTGTAGAGTGTTCATAGATTGAAGGCATTCTTTCTACTTCAAGTAAGCAGAGACTTTGCATCCTGAATTGGACGTTGAATTTTGTCAAATGCTTCTGCTGTGCCTTTTGGTGTAATCAGTCTTTTTGCTACTAAGTCTGTTAATGTGATGATGTGCGCTAGTGGATTTTGAGCCAGGAGGGTTCAGGAAGGAACTGATGTTTATAATAGCTAGAGATGTTCCTAGTTTAGCCATCACATGCTTACAATTATTGTATTTCAATGTATTGCTGAATCTGGCTTACTGATTGATAGTTTATGGAAAGTTTGCTATCCCTGTTCAGGAGGAATATTGATCTGCTGTTTTCTTTTCTTGTGCTGTCATCATCTAGTTGTAATATCAGCAATTTTTTAATAAGCTGTAAGCCGGGAAACAATTGACACTATTATTTTCCTTAATTATTACAGAGTTCTCAAGCATATCTCTCTAGGCTTAGGAATGCTTCCTGAATATCTTTAACAATGAATTAGATTTTTAAGTAGCTATAAGTTGAGATGTTGCCAGTTCCTTTTAAATGAATTTTTTGTAGTTTTGTCTTCAGAGGAATTGGTTTATTTCATCTATATTATAAAATTATACATATGAAATTGTCCATAGGATGTTATCTTACCATTTGAATGTCAACTGGGTCCATGGTAATTTTCCTCTCTTTCTTGTCAATGCTGATTATTGCTTCCTTTATTTTACTGATTAATGTTATCAGAGATTATTAATTTTATTTATTGTTTTAAAAGTCTAGTTTGGGGATGCCCATGGCTGCTTATGTTAATAATCTCATGAGTCATGAGGTAGAAAAAGATAATCAAAAATTTGAGGCTAGTCTGGGTTACATAGCAAGTCACACTCTGAAACGAGAGAGAGAGAGAGAGAGAGAGAGAGAGAGAGAGAGAAACTCACTAGTAGCTCTCAGTTAAAACTGATTTTCATGTTTGCAATTTAATTTATTCCTGCTTTTCAGTTTTCATCTTCTTAACATTTCTTTGAAACTTAATATGAAGATTTGAATAACAATGAATCCCAAAGACTTGTATATTTGAATCTTAGTCCCCTGTTAGTGGAACTGCTTGGGAAGGTTTAGGAGGTGTAGCCTTGTTGGAGGAGCTGTGACAGGCTTTAAGGTTTCAAAAGACACCATTCTTCTTCCCCCTCTCTGCCGTGTACTTGTGGAGGAAGATGCTACCTCTCAGCTGTGACTGTCACTGCCACGAGCCTTCACTCCACCATCTAACCCTCTGAATCCAAAGCTCACTAAACATTATTTTTAATAAGTTGCCTTGGTCACGGTGTTTTGTCCCAGAAACAGAAAAATAGCTCAACATTTAAATTACTGGTTTAAGCGATTATTTTTTTCATATGAATTTTTAAAGTCAGAAATTTCCTTTAAACACTGTTTAACTGATTTAAATAATTTTAGTTGTTTTTATATTTTCACCTTCCTTTCAATCAAAAATAATTTCCAATACCCCTTGACATTCCATCTTTGATTAATTAATTAATAATGTCTTATTTAACATTTTCTTTTTTATTTATCCATGTCTGTGTGTATGTACATGTGCTTGTGGGTGTCTTTGATTATGCCATAAAAGTACATGAGATCCCCTGGATATAGAGTTAGAGGCAATTGTGAACCCCTTGATGTGAGTACTAAGAATTGAACACTGGTCCTCCGGTAGAACAACAAGTACTTCTAGCTGCTGACCATTTCTCTAGCCACTATTTTTGTTTAGCTTTCTAAGACTAATAGGGTTTTCACTTCATTATTTTATATCATTTGCACATTTAATTATATGAGCACAAAATGTACGTCAAATAATTCCAATCCTTTTAAATTTAATGGGTATTTCTTTGTGATTTCACATTGTAGACAATGATGATGGATTTTCCATCTGAACCTGAAAAGAATATATTCTCTTCTGTTTTGACATGTGATATTTTACCAACATTTTACAAAAATGATTGATGATGTTGCTCAAATCTTACATATATTGTCTGAATTTTTATTTGCATTTGTCAATAGTTTTCTTCTCCTTTCATAACACAAATATTACAATTGATGATGTTCTATAAGTCCCTGGGGCTCTTTCTCTACCCCCCCAATTTTGGATCCCCTAGTGATATCTTAAAATACCGCTACTGTGGTCTCTTGCTCATTTTTTTCTTTCTTTTATTGCTATTTTAATAGTTTATATACTACCTTTATTTGCTGAAAATTTCTTCCCATTCTTTCATAGATCTCTTTTCCCTTGCTTATCATGCATGTGTAATACAAGCACTTCAGACTTTTTCTATGTTTACAACTTTTTGGTCTTCTTGTGGCTGATGCCATTTGATCTCCTTTTCCCTCATAGTTCTTTGAGTTATTCTGTTTCTCTGTATGTTGAGTGCATTGGGATTATATCTGGACATCCTAAATGCTATGAGTCCCAATAAATTGTGTGTAGAATATTGGTTTGTGTTTTAACAGCCATTCCCATCCTGACTCATTCTTAGTAGACTTTTTCCAACATTAATTTCAGAAGTCTGATTTCAGAGATACCTTGTCTGCCCAGGTTGCTCATACTGAAACATTTGGTGGTTCTTACTGTAGTTTATTACTCTAAAGTGTTGTTGAAATTTTGTTTTGTGAATAAATAACTCAGTGGTTTGCTTAATACAAAAGTGAATTTAAAGGGGAAATTTTTCTGACTACTTTCCATTATCAATTTCCCCACTCTGTTTATAAGATTTCTTATTCCCAGTTTTCATGTTAGAAATATGGAAAGTCTGGCTGAGGTATAGCTCAACTGGTAGGCAGCTTGCCTAACATGAACAAAGCCTTAGTCCAATCCTTAATACTGCATAAGCCATGTATAGTGATACATGAATGTGTAATACTGTGATCTCAGCATTTAAGAGATCTGGAGGCAGGAAGATCAAGAGTTCAAGGTAATTATGCAAATTGTCCTCTGATTTCCACAAATGCACTGTGGATTGCATACCTCCTTCTTCATAGACAAAAAGGAAAGAGAAGAAAGGGAAGGGATAACATAAAGGAAGAGAATGGAAGAGGGAGAGAAGGGAGAGGTGAGAGGTGAGGAGAAAGACAGGTCAGAGACTCCCTACACTGACTTCTGGAGTTGGCCTTTGCCTCCGTGACAAGCAGAAGGTGCTCTGAAAGACTGGATTTATTTGTCAGTGTTACAGACTTCAATCCCACAGTTTTTGCTGACACTAACCTGGTGGGGTACCACTGTGTTATTGATACTCAGTTGGCAGGAAAAGTAGACAGCTCCCTTCCTTGGGATTTGACAATATATACTGATGAAAAAGAAGGCAGGTAATGGAAAGGAAAACACAAAACCTATATGGTAGACTTCAGCCAGACTATCTTTTTAGTTCAGAGGAATCTATCCAGTCTATTTGTATTTATACTGATTAGTGTTATGTTGTATGTTAATTATTTGAGAGAGAGAGAGAGAGAGAGAGAGAGAGAGAGAGAGAGAGAGAGAGAGAGAGAGAGAGAGAGAGAGAGAGAGAGAGAGAGAGAGAGAGAGAGAAGGTCTTTTTTGGTAGTTAGAGATGAGATACAGTGAAATATACCACAGTTTTATAAAAATTCTAAAATGTGGATAGGAGAGGGAGAAAGATTCTCTCATTGAAGTATATATATCAAGGATAATAAATTACAGAGCATGTTTGAAAAGTTAATGTCAAAATGAATAAATGTTAAAATAAAATGAGACCAGAACAGGACACTTTTCTCTAACCCTCTCATGGCTTGAAGACATAAACTGCCTGGGAGTATGCCACCTCTTTTTTGCTTGCCCAGGGAAGAGTCCATCTCTCTAAGTTATATGACAGAGCTTGAGCCCTTGTTCCAACAGAAAGCATGTATGGTACAACACTTACTATATAACTTGGTTGGTGAATCCCAGTAACTTCAGAGTTTAGTTCAGGAAGCTTGTTTACAGACAGAAGCACATATTCAACTTCATAAGTTACTCTGGCTACTTTGTTTTCCCAAGATGTATTCCATCACCCAATTGATTACTTTGCTGCTGCCAGAAGGGAAACAGGTTAAATTGTAGAGCACTCTTAAAAACTCTAATGTATACTAATAAGCAAATGTTAATTAATTCACAGAAATTCCCAGCTTTAAATGATAGAACCCTCAATACCTAGTTACTCATTGCATGGGCATTTAATTTTATCTTTTTGTCTCCAGTGCTTAGCATTTTGCCAAGATCAATGAACACATACTCAATGTGCAGTAACTGCTTGTGAAATAAACAATAGATTCAATGAATAAAATAATCATAATACATATACAGGTATACATATAATCCTTCTTGTTTTAATAGTGCTGTTTCAATCTCTAGTCCTGCATCCTCCTGCTCCCATATGAGGTTGTGACACCAACACTCCTCCCAGGTTTCTCCTTCCGTTTATTCTCTCTGTCTATCCTTTCTCCTGCCTCACTATTGACTGGCTGTTCAGTTCTTTATTAGTCCATCAGGTGTTTTAGACAGGCAAAGAATCTCAGCTTCCAGAGTTAAATAAATGTAACACAATAGAATACAACACATCTTTGAATCATTAAAATAAATGTTTCATAGTGTAAACAAATGGAACACATCTTAACATAATATCCTACAACATACCACATCCATAGAGAAGTCATAGCATTTCAAATATAACACCTTACATCTTTCAATAAAATTTATTTTCATTTAAATACCTCCATGCCTTAGTTATTGATTTGTTATTGTAAAAAGCATAAAGGGAAAAACGGATGAGCAAAGGGTCTGGTTTAACCCACAGAAACAGTTGACCTGAACAAGGGGGAGCTCTTGAACCCCAGACTGATGGCTGGGTGGACAGCATGGGACTGATCCAGACCCCCTGAATGTGGGTGTCAGTGAGGAGGCCTAGGTAATCTATGGGTCCTACGGTAGTATTTATCCCTGGCATACGAATGAACTTTGGATGCCCATCCCACTATGAGGGATGCTCTCTCAGCCTGGACTCTTGGGGGAAGGCCTAGGCTCTGCCCTGGAGATCCTCTGGAGATCCTCCATGGAGGACCTCATCCTCCCTGGGGATAATTGTGGAGATTGGGTGGGGGACTGAGGGGCCTGGTAGGGAGGATTGGGGAAAAGGGAGGGAGAGGGAGCTAGGATGGACATGTGAAGTAAGCTTATTTCTAACTTAATTTAAAAAAACAAAAAGGACAGAAAAAAAGAGTGCTCAAAATGGAGGGATCTGTAAAGCCAGTGATCTGCTGTTTCTTGTTACGCCTTAGCATGTCAAAAAAAAAAAGTATCTTCCACCAAAGTCTACAGAAGCGTGCAGAAAAGGTTAGACTGAAGTCATTAACTGAAGTAATTCTTAGTCTTAAAAATGTGGTTATTTTACAAATGAACATAAGAGATCTAAATTATTACTGAATCATTGTTTTGAAAATATATGGAAAAAATTAAACTGCAAAAAACAATCTAGAACAAAATGTAAACCAGAAACTGAAAGCACACACAAGCATTTTAAAGACAGAAATGCTTTGCTGTCTATGCACCACTGTACGCTATTAAGCTGCATGAATGGCATCTATGGCAAAAGTTCTCAAATTTTGGGGTACAACATCACACACATGCAGAAAGAACAGTGTCTAGAAATGACAGTTCTTAAAGCTGTGACTAATCCCACTGAGAAGGATCTTTGTGACTGAAACCTAAACAAAAGTATTTTAAAGAAATTTCATTTTTTCCAACAATGCTGAGATCCACAAGGTTTGAAAAACACTGGAACATAATTGACTCTCAGTACCAAAAGATTGGATAACAAATACATACAAAACACATCTCAATTAATTGGTAAGTGCCTCCAATTCAGCATAACTTCTCATATTAACTTGTATTCATTTTCTGTTATTTAAATACCTCTCTGCAGGAAAGAATGGTGTAGGTTACCCAACTTAGAAGTATGTTTTCCAACAACTTTTCCTAGAACAAAACAAAATATAAAAATCATAATTATAGTACAGTTTGGTTCTGATATAAGTAAGTGTATGGATCCTTTCTTATATGTGAAAATCAATCAGGTATGTCTTTGTCTTTTACAGCAGTTAGAAAAGCCACAATCCAACATGTCAATTTATTTTCTGGAGTGTAGGTGTTTGTATATATGTTTTGAATACATAGACCTTCAAATAGATTGGTAGTTAGACAATTACAAAGTGCTTTTTATCATGTAGCCTGCTTGGATTTTACACCTCATTGCTAAAACTCAACAGAAAATTTGTGTCAAAATTGTTAGAGAAATACTGAAATGTTTCATGTTCACTTTCTTTTAAAAAATCTTTAATAGCTCTATTAATACTTGTCAATCATCACGTGTTCTTAATCTTTTGACTCTTTAAACGTAATTCCTCTCTCTTTGTTGAAATCTATTCTGTTACCTTTACTATCTTCTACACAACTGCACATTTCTGGAATTAAAATACATTTCTTTCCACTTGATTTGTCTTCATCCCTTCAATTACCAAAGTTGCTTCTACAATTTATGAAAATACTCAAATTCCAAACTTTCTTGTCATTTCTTCAATCAAAACACTCACCTGAATGCTTTTTAGATAATTTTATTGTGTGTTTATTTCTGCCAGACAAACAGTTTCCGAATGTCTAACAATAAATTACTACCTGTCTAAAGAAGTCATACTGTTTGAAGGATTTTCCTCAGCTCAGCTGCTTGAAGAAAAATGAAATAGGCTCATTAACAAACAGTCTTCATAAAGGAGAACAGCATATATTCTGTAAGACTCAACTGTTGATATGGTCTGTGTCTGGTTAGTGACTAATGTTATCTTGTGATGAATTTTCTGAAAACACTGGTAGTCATTCAAACACAGAAGTGACACTTAGAATAGAAAGTGAATTAAACTTGAAAAAGAGAAATATAACACTGATTCAAAATAACCCCTTCTTGTTCGTGTCCAAACACAATATTAAGTGCATGCAATCAGTTCCAAGCCATAGGTTAGAGAGCTCCCACAACTCACAGAAAATGTTCAGTTTTCATCCCCATGAACTGTCATTACTACAAGAAAATGAAACAAGTCTATAGTTCATTTCTGTCTCTGCTTGCTATTGGGAAGAGAATCCTGACTAAAGAAGGAATGATCTCTGTGTCCTACTTCATGGAAAGGTGCTGATATTTAACTACTACCATCAAGAGAAATGCCTTGAATCCTGAACATGTTATAGTTTGGACTCCATACATGCATATCAATGGGGCAGAAACCCTGAAATGGGCCTTGCAGTCCTGTAATCCTCTTCTACAGCTCTTCCTCAGGTTTGCAAGGAAATGAGCCCACAGCTCCAACCTAAGTGTCCAGATAAGAAATTAAAAGACCCACCTGCCACTCAGTGGTCCCATATCTTGGGTTCTAATATTTTCCGTAAAGCTACCAATGACTCTTAGTCCTGACATAGGAACATGCAGCCGTCATAAGTATATAACCATTTAATTATTCTTGTTTGTCATCAGGAAACTAAATTATTAAACAAAGAGTATGACAGACCTGTGTGAGGTTAGTTCAAATTGTATGATTGTGGAAAATCAGCATCAAAGTACTTCCCAGAGGGTGGTAAAGTCAGGGACTAGTCTTGTTGTTAGTTGCTCCTGCCAAGGCAGTCTGCTTGCCAGATTAACATTCCACTAGGAAAAAAGAAGAATCGCCCCATTCAATCACAGCTTGGCTTTGATAGTATGCTATGCATAGAAGGAAACCATCTGAAATTGATAAATAAATTTGGGGGAAGAAAATGCATTGTTTACATTCTTTTTTCCTGCTCCAAATCCAGTACAGAATAAGGAAGGACATGGCTTTGGGGAATGCTATCAATTTTTTTGCCTCATTATACAATCAATAGCAATAGCAGTTTAGTCTTGAATGAAACAGATGTAGCCAAAGAAGATACAAAGTATCCTAGGCCATCTGGTCAGTTTTAGTAGAGGTCCACACAAAGTATTAAAACAGAACTTTTACAAAACCATTTGAAAGCCTCTCCTTTGAGATAGGCCGAAGCTTCTGGCACTTGGTTTGCTGTCTGCTTTTCTCAGCCTAGTTATCATCACTCTTGAAAGCAAGCTACAGTCAGTATTTCTATTTCACTTGAGAGAGTAAATAGATACTCACAGACAAACTGTTGATACATGTGTCAGATATAGATTTTCCTATGATTTTCAATTTGGTGGGTCAGGCTCATGTGGCCAAGGTTTTTATATTTTGCTTTGTTTTTCTTTCTTTTTCTTTTTTTGAGCCTCTGGTCATTCTAGAAAACTGTTCAGACACAGAAGAAGAAAAAATAAGCCTAGCTGTGAACACACTGTATGCTATGTAAAAGGAACTACGGCTTGAGGCCCTTGGTTATTCAGACTGTTCTCATCCTTAGACATCAACAGGCAAGGGGAAGGTCCCTAAACCCAGTCTTTAAATTGTTAACACTTAGCTCTTCCTACCAAAGGAGTTCATTCAGCTAACTACCCAGCTGTTCATTCTATTCTTGGCAGCTTTTAGATCTCATTGAACTCATCTCTTCCCAAATCTCCCTTGAAGCATTTCATTCTTAGACTACATCACTTTTAGAAAGTATTTCCTACATCTCACAATGCCCTTGACTTGGTAGGGAACTCCAGAGGTACCTGAATTAAAAGTTCTTCTAAACACTACTGGGAAATGTAGAATTTGCCCTGGCAGCCTGAATTTTCCACACTATCCCATTATGTACCTATCTTATGTAACATGGAAGCATTCCCATTGGGAAGCAAACCAGTAAATGGGACTTTCCATGACCCTGGGTGAACTTTGACTGTGGAACTTGGTCCTTTCTCAGACTTCATCATGAGACCTTGCTTCCAACTTGGGTCTCTGATAAGCACACTCTTGGAAGACAGCCACTATGTGCTCAAAGAAACCCACCTGGTCTGTAAAGCATAACCTATGGACAGAAACTGAGGACCCTGGTTCATCTATAGAAAGAAAAAGAAACTGGAGACCCTAGTCCATGCGTAGACAAACTGAGCTTGAAGCTAAGAACCGGCACAGATGTACCAATTCTGTGAGTGGACATCTTGAAAAGTAAGTTCTAGTGAAAAATAGAGCCACTCTTTCAGATAATCATGGAGTACAGATGAGACTTTACAGAGTACACCAACAAAATTACAGGTGTTTATACTACATAGGTGCATAGTTATGGTGGCTCTGAGCTGTTGAGTTTTCAGGTGGATTGCTATGTAAGCTTTAACAAAACTTAGGTATATACTTTGTGACATGTTTATGTATTTAAACTCTGCATTTGTGTTTATTCTAGTAAGTACATGTACCTATTTTAAAGCACAAACTGCAGATATTAAGTGATAATGCTCTGCTTCTTTTAATTGCCGAATCTAGCAGTTATGAATCTAATATCTGAATTTAACCTACCACAGCCCCATCACACCCTATCGAACTGGTGAGATTCAGTTCCTTTGGGGATTCTCCCCCCCGTATGCCATGGTCTGAGATCTGTCTTCTGTGCTATCTAAAAGATTTCAAAAGCTAGTTAATAGCTTTTGAAGATAAAACAAGCTATTCCCATGAGCAGTATAACTAATTTTATACATACTGGAACTCTTGATCATACACTGAAGTGACAGACATTTATTGAGAAGTTATTATATACTCATTGTACTTTGCACTGTGCTAAGCATTAAGTAAAAATAGATGAATTAGACTCCTACATAATTTTTATAGGTGTTAAGAACATGTCCCGTACCTGTAGAATCACTGGGTCTCTGTATACAGAGGTAACCACAGAATCTCTGTAAGTTTTGTGGTTTAACAAACTTTGAGTAATGCTCAGAATAGCAAGCCTGTGCTCTGATGGTTCGAGCCAGACTTCCCAGGTGCCTCTCACAAACTCCCATTTTTTTTTATTTTATTTTTTTATTTTTTTTAATTTTTTATCATTTTTTATTTTAATTTTAAATAGCTTGTTTTACATGTCAATCCCAGTTCCCTCTCCCTCCCCTCCTCCCACACTCCCCTTCCCCCCTCCCTCCCACCCTATTGCCAAATCCTTCCACATAGGGGATATCTAGAGTCGGTTATTTTACTCTTGGTAGGGTCAAGGCACTCCCCTAAGAGTCCAGGCTGAGAGAGCATCTCTCTTTGTGCTATAGGCACATGAAGACAGTTTGTATACCAGGGATAGACACTGATCCACAGCTCAGGGCCCCATAGGTTGCCCAGGCCTTCTCACTGACACTCACATTTGGGGGGTCCAGATCAGTCCCATGCTGGCCTCCCCACTGTCAGTCTGGGGTCCAAGAGCTCTCCCCTGTTCAGATCAGCTGTCTCTGCTGGTTTTGCCAGCCCATTCTTTGCCAATTTGCTCATCACTCCTCTCTCTCTGTCACTGGGTTCCTTGGGTTCAGTTCAGTGCTTAGTTGTGTGTTGGCCTCTGCTTCCATCAGTCACAGGATGAAGGCTCCCGGATGGTTATAGACATCAAGTTCATTATCAGGAATGGGCATTCGAGGTGGTCCCTCCACTATTGCTTAGCTTGCCAATTGATGTTATACCTTTAGATCACTCGAGGTCACTCTGGTGCCTGATCTGTCTTCGATCCTATGATTCCCTCTTCCCCCTATTCTACCCCCACCCCCTCAACTTCCTGTTCCCCCATGACCAACTCCCTTCCTCTTTACCCCCTCTATTCTTCCCAGGTCCCATTTAAAACCCTATTACCACCCAGGCTGTAGTGGTGCATGCCTTTAATCCCAGCACTCGGGAGGCAGAGGCAGGCAGATCTCTGTGAGTTTGAGGCCAGCCTGCAGTACAAAGCTACACAGAGAAATCCTGTCTTGAAAAACCAATTGAAAAACAAAAACCATCTTATTACATTTCTACACACATATCAATATTGCAACAAACACCAAGTCCTTATGGGAGTGACAAGATGAATATCTATTTGTTCTCATTCTCTATACCAAGTTCTATTATGTTTCTAAAATTGTTATTATTTTAGTCCTCACCAAAACCCTACAAAAATAGTTATGAATTGATTTTAAAAGGCCAGGAATTGAACCCAGAAGCAGTTAACTGAGACACTGTTCAATGCTACTCTATATAGATGTGTTACTGTGGTGCTTAATATTGATTATCAGCCTAACAGACTTGCAAATCACCATGGAAACAAACCTTTGGGCATGTCTGGAAGGAAGTTTTTAGCTTAGATTAATTGATGGAAGTACAACCCTAAATATAGCACTATTCTATAGGCTGGGTTCTTATAATGACTGAAAAACAGAAAGCAAGATAAGCAGAACACTTACCTCTTTCAATTTCTTGACTGAACACATGCAATGTAACCAGCCATCTTAAGCTCCTACTGTCATGATGTCTCTTAAATGATGAAACAAGCACTTGAACTGTGAGCCAGAATAGACCCTTGCTTCTAGAAGTTGCCATTGTCAGATATTTTATCACGGCAATGCACAAAGTAATTAATATAGTTATGAACAAATTAGTAATGTGGGATGTGAAACCATGTAAAGGAACTTCCCACATTCTTCCCAATACACTATGTGTGCACAAATGGACTCTGTCTTAGTTACTATTCTCTTTCTGTAAAAAGACAACACGATCAAGTCAGCTTAGAGAAGAAAGCATTTAGTTAAAGCTTGTTTGCAGTTTCAGAGTATTAGTTTATGAACTTTATGGCAGTGAGCACAGAGGCAGGCAGGCCTAGTGCTAGAGCAGTAGCTGAGAGCTCATGTTGGATCCGTAAGTTGCAAGCCCAGAGACAGAAGAGGGGAAGTGGTGGGAAGGGGGGGACAGCAAAGCAAAGCATAGCTACTCAGGACACACGCTTGGTGACCTACTTCCTCCAGCTAGGACCCCCTTAAAGCTTCCAGCACCTTCTAACAGGGGATAAACCTCCACCCCAGGAGTTTATAGAGGACATTTCATATTCAAGCCATAACAATATCTGAGTCATGCCTAAATCACTGTTTCAGTAATAATCATTGCCACCATGAGGCTTTGTTATGTGTGAGATTTGCCCTATGAATCAAGAGAGTTAAAGAAAAAGAATGCCAAAGTTACCACTTTGTTAATAGCTATGGAATAAGTTGTCTTTGCAATTAAGATTCCTTGCAAAATGCTAATGCCTTATTAAAGAAAAAAACAGTTGTAGAAATCACAGCAATTAGGACCCAGATAAGTATTCATTAAGTCCAACAAATCAAGGATAAAAGTTCAGGTAATACTGATTTCGCAGGTTCTAACACTGAAGAAATTTTGACTTCTCAAATTCTGGAATTAAAATATGTCCCAGAACATACAAATTAGAAGTAAGTAGGTATTTACTATATTGCATGTGATACTCCTATATGTAAAAGTAAAATAAAGATAGGCAGGAGGACATTGATCTTGTATAACTTTTAATGAAGATAAATTTTGCTTTGTATGAAGTCAATAGGCATTACAACTTCAAAGGCTTTGCACTCTGAAAAATAGACACTGGATACTTTCAGAGACTTTATTACCTAATACTTTTTTTAATATAAGAAAACCAAAAATTAACAAATTCATATTAAGAGTTCTACAGTACTAAATTACAAAATCTAATTCTAGTATTTAAGTATTTTGACGTTTACATCTAGGCTCAGGACCATATTTCAAAAATGCTTACACAGTTACACAAGATTTTGAGATAGAGGACTAATGGTTACATACAGATAAATATAGACCTTTGCCTCATGATTTCAGCTTTAAAAATAAGACCAAAACTCAGCTGAGATGAATGGTCACACTTAGAGATAAACCTATTATCTCTGTATACAATTGTAGGCAGAGATCCTAAGTGAGCATTGCAACCCACATGGGTACTTTAGTACTGACTGCTATCTGAAATCTGTTTTAGTTTTTGTGTTTACAGGCATTATAATTCTGTTTTCTGTCAAGGAAAGATATAGATATAAATGGATCATTCTTAAAGTAATTTTGAAAAATCCCAGTTGCAATCCCATGGCTCTTCTATGAATGGGCCCACTGTTTCATTCATCAAAAGGGCTACCATCACAGTGATCGACTACTGTGCATTCCTACAGGAATTCTAATATTAGGACAGTGAATAAATACACAGAAAAAGTCAAGTTCAGTATAGTAATAATTTGTGGATGGATTTCAGAATTTTGAACTTTTTCCAAAATTATGTAACTTGTGAGAATCCTATCATCTATTTTGAGATTTCCTTTTCATGTACATTAGTGCAATTCCTTTCAAAAGAGCCAGCTGTGGGCTTAGCACAATTTCAGGACTGATGCAATGGCACAGGTATACAAAAAAAAGAAAGAAAGAACGAGAAAGCTCTGTGAACTAAGGTAACCACTCTTGTGCCTATTATAAAGTTGCCAAGGAGGGGTATTGCTTTATTTAATTCTATAGCCAGTAGAAATAGTTCAACAATCTCCATAAGTCTACTTCAGCTGTTCTCCTGTCCTGTAGCTTCAAAAAGGAAGAACAACATTCCTTGACCACAGGGCCCAGTGGTTTGAGTCTTTCAATTTTGTTGTCCTCTTCTTTTGTCTTAAAAGAGGCCTTGTCAAGCTGGAATGAAAAGAAAGTTTCAGGCGTGAGAAAATTCAAATTTCACATTTAAAGTCTGGAGTTCATCAGCTGGTGTGTGCAGCCCTTACGCCAGGGGTCACTGGGTTATACAACAGAACCCATCTGTCTCCCTGTTCCCAAACTGCAGCTCTTCACCTGAAAACCACTCACAATCTCTCTGAAGTTGATTAGCCTTCCTTGGACCCAATTCATCTTGGCTGTGCTTTGTCCTGTGACCCTGTCCAGCTGAGGTCCCTGCTTTGATTATGTGCTATCTCCTTCTTCTTGCTTAAATGTTAGTTAAGTCATTTCTCAGTTTAATTGGTGGCAATGAGAAGAAGCTAACTGTACTAGTATTTATAAGTCAATGTAAAATTTTCATCCAAAGGAATAGTCTATTTTAACTGGATTTTTATTATCTGTGTGAAGACTAACATTTAAGTTTTGACTGGTGAAAATTTGCCTGTTCCTTGTATTAAAGAGTTATAGTAAAAGTAAAGGTTCTATAATGTAATATTTAGAGGTGGAGTGGAATGAACACAGGCTTTTAGGGACCAGATCTGGGTTTAAATTCTACATCAGGACTTAGAAATCCTGGGACCTATCGCAGATAAATGATCTCATCTGTGAAATAAATCTATAAAAAACTAACCCATACCAGTTGCTCAAAGATTATAGATACACCTTGAGAGTAAAATATTCACTCCAATATCAATTACTATATGTCTTAGTCTTGCCAATAACCAGCCACAGTGGGAGAGCTTACTTTTAATTTCTCTTTTTTGATTCTGTGATAATCAAGAGGTCAGTAATTTCTACTCTTTTTGTTGGAACCCAGTTAATAAATAAGCACTCTCAATTTATCTAAGATTTTTTTTTGCTTTAGCCAGGAGTTTTACACATTAATTTTTTTCCGGAGAGTAATGATGATGTTAGCTGCCCTTTGGACAGTAATGTGCCCTTTGTAAGATGATGTAACAACAGAAAGTGGTCAGACAAAAAAGTTCAATTTGGGATTCTGGGACAAGAAGCAGATCTAAGCATGATGGTGAAGGATTAAAACCATAGGCCAGTTAAATAGCCTGTTTTTAAAAAAAAAAAACTCACATTGTGATTGGTTACCAGACTAAATGAGTAAGTTCAGGAACGTCATGGAAAAATCTGTGTTGACTTGCTTAATCCCAGCTTAATCAGCTGAACTGTGAATACAGTAATACCTGCCAGCTGCCTAGACCTACATCTTAGATTTCTACTCAAAGAAATGAACTGAATAAATTAAATGTGCGCACCTCCATACTTGTGCATTGTTTCTGTTTATAACACATTTCCATTATCTGCTTATCAGCATTGTAGGAGAAACAATTAGAATAAACAGCTGGTAAGTTTTACCTCTCATCATGACAATCAATTCTATTTTTTTCAACTATGCTCCTCTTTCTTCTTCTTCTCCTTCCCCCCTCCTCTTTTTCCTTTTATTTCCCCCTCCTCTCTCTCCTCTTCCTCCTAGTCCTCAGTTTAGCCCAGGACTTACTCACTCTTTGTTGTCAATGATTGTCTGTTAGTAGCCCTCCTCTTTTCCTCAGAGTCCAAACTTGGAAGCCCCCTTGGAACCCTCATGATATGTTTTCATATTTATTAAGTTATGAATCATGTTTAATAATTCAAACCACAAAGACAGCAAAATCTAAACCTTGGTTCTATACATATTTTTGTTGACAAAAGCACCCGAAATGCCAATTACCTCCTTCCTCTTCTTGAGCAAAAACGTACAGACTCACAAACAAAGTAACTTCAAATCTAACTGTTACCTACATTTCCTTATCTGGAATTACCTTCTATCTTTTGAGTAGATTATGTGACTTTATGTAAATTAGTAGTGTAGGCTGACTAGAGATATGGCTAAGCAAACAATGAATGGATTTTCTATGATAAACATCCTGAACAATCATAATAAAATTGTCTTAATAACATAACTAACATATACCATCTCTTAATTACTTCTCTAGACTTTTCTATTGGGTGCTTCAGTCATGTACTTCACAGAGAATGTCAGGCTGTTCTTATCCTAGGATATCTCAGATTTTGAGAGGGGGAAGGAGGGAAAGAGAGAGGGAGGAGAGAAAGATTTGAATTGTGCATGGTCCATGGTTTGTTGAGGTTTTAAAATAAGGATCTCTGAAGAAGAAAGGGATGAGGAAGAACCTGCTCATACATACAGTACCCGTAGGAAAATTTCTGATGCTCCTTAGTCATTTACACACACAACTAGCTAACTGATTGGAAAACTAAATAACTTTCAAACAAATTTATTGACTGTTCTTGGGGAGGAGGGGGGGAAATGAGTCTTATCTAGATAAAGCATATCATTTAACCCCCCATTTTTTTGGTCATGAGTAATTCTACAGTTAGAAAACAGAAAACATGTAGTTCATCTGCTGACAAGTGGACAGTGCAGTGCAAAGTTCAGTGGTCAAAGGTTCAAATAGCTGCCAAAAACACTTAGAAACTGAGATGGGTTACTCAGTTACTACTTCATTTCTTACTCTAACAATCATTAACAATGAAAGCACCTGAATATTGAAGATTAAGTTTCCCAACATCTTAAAAGCTTTTTTATAAGCTAAGATTATCCTGAGGTCCCCACCCCCAGAACTTTTCTGCCTTATTTTCATTTTGCCCAAATGTAAGGTTAGTTGTAGCACTTAGCAAATATTTTTTGGATTCATTTTGATCTCCCAAAACATTGCTCAAATGCCTTCTGGGTGTCAAGGAGCTATCAAGGATCAAGTGATAAGCCAGGAAGAGATACCTACATCAACGAAGTGTTCATTGTGCAAACAGTAAGTAGGTCATGAGTTCCATTCCCAGTAACTTTGTGAAGAAAAAACTGCCAGGAGTAACAATGCATGCCTATAATTCTGGCTGGTGAATTGGAGAAGGAAGATCCTTGGGGATTGCTGTCCAGGCAATTCAGGGGAAAGTGCATGCCACTCCCCAATCCCCACAAACAAGTTCCTACTCTCAGACAATGCCAAGCACTAAGACAGATACCTACAGTGCTTATGCTGATCCCGTGGGACCAACCTTGTGCATATAAGATGCTGTATGATTCTCTTTTTTTCCCTGAGATTAGCAAGGCTTTTGAAAATTAATACTACATATAACAAGTTCATAGAGAGAAGTGAGACAATGAGGAAAAACTGACAAGTCTTTAAAGAAGAAGGGTCACCTCAAGAAATGACATGCCATTTGATCTGCAGAAATATGAGGCACTGGGGACTGAGAAATGGAGTTGAACTTATTGGGATCAAATTGAGTTGCAGAAGACCTGTGTTGTGATCTGGCTAGGAGAGTAGGTACAGGGCATTATGTAGGAGTGACACTATCAGATGGGTTTTACTAAGATGATTCCAGCTCAGTTATGGGTGCTGTGTTAGAACAAATGCAGGCACAGGAGGAGAAGCATGATGGGCAGGTAAAGCATGCTGCAGGACTAACTCACACCAACATCTAGTACAGTAGAGACATAAAGCTGAGTTCTTAATGGCTGGAGTGTTTGTGTTGACTTTTTATCACTTCCTTGAGTGATACTTTATACTTTCTCTCTTAAAATACAGAGCTTTTTTCTTCCCCAAAATTTTCAAAACTCTTCCAAGTTTGCAATTCAACTTCATTATAAAAAATATTATTACTTATCATTAATATACTGGTAAGTAAATTCTGTCTCTAGGTATCACCTTTCCAAGAAGTAAGTGATCTTTAATTTTGGCATACAATTTGAGTGGCTTACCTCAGATACATGATTTATTATAAATTTTTATTAAATTTGTTACTATCATGTATTGTTTGCTTTGCTGAGAAGTAGTCCAAACTTCTGGATATTGTTTTTTTTTCATAATATACCAATCCTCAAGTCTCTACAGTCCAAATCCAAGGAACTTTCTTACTGCTTTTGGTTCATTCATCAACGTGCCCAGCTTTTAATCCAGAAAGAAGCACTTTATAGAATGTCTTCCAGGATCTCTATTTCAGAGGTAAACTCTCCCCTTTATTGAGTCTTATTTCTGAATGAATAAACACACTAGAGAGTTTGGAATACAAAGCTGAGCATTTATGGACAGGAATTCAGAGCCCTCTACTTTGTTTATAATATGATATTTTTAAGTACTCCTGGTTTGGAAGATTTCAATTCAAAGTCTCTTCACCCATTGCTGTGGAAAACATTGAGGTGAAGAGATTCAGTGGAACAGAGCTATTTCATGGTAGCTGAGAAATGAAAAAGAGAAATCGTGGAGACAAGGAATGTCCTCCAATGTTTGCCCCAGTGAGCTTCATTCTCCGTTTAGTTTCTACCTTCTCTTCCACCACCCCAGAATAATTCCACCATTATATGAACCCGACATGGGTTATTATACTGATAAAGTCAGAGCTCTCATGATACAATGGATCTCCAGACCTTCTGAATAATATTGCATTGAGAATATGTTTTCCACATCCAATTCTTTGGAGGAAAAGGTTCATATAAAATCCATAGTACCAGAACCAGCAGTTGTAGTCCCATATGAATGTCCTGACTCTTATTTTCAGTATCACAATCCTAAGCAATGTATTCCCCAGGAACTAGATGCATATCCATGCAACACTAAAATTTAATCTGTAGAGCCTTCTGCCAAAAAAAAGTGAAAGAGTTTTGATCCACGTGAGTCTCACTAAAATTCGAATACATGGCTCCCCACCCCACATGATTCTCACATGTCACAAATAACTATACCTGCAATATATATGAATTTTTGTATTGGTTTGAGTCCTTTTGCTCCACAGGCCTGCTGCACCCCAGCTTTCTCCATGATTATATTTTTGCCCTCATTTTCACATTACCTTGAGCAAAACTGAGAATATGAATCATGCATTTGTGGTCGAAGCACCCACTAGGAGCCACCATAGACTTCTTAAAACAACAAACCCCTGGTTGCTGAATTTTGGATACTCCTGCATGAAGAACTACAGGACAAATTTTACTAATCATTATTGACATTGATATGACTATTCTTTAAAAATGAGGGGAAAATGATTGGCAGGTACCAGCTTTTCTTCCCAAGAACTCTCTAGAGAACTGAATAACTGCAGTGGCAGAAAACAATTTTCCTTGAAAATGACCTTTCATATTAAATGAAAAGCTGAAGGGCTAGTCTCAAAGGGAAAGAAAATGAATAATCTGTAAGGCCAACTATTCGTTCCTGAATGCACGGTGTTTATAAAAAGAGACACTAAAATATGATAGTAAACATCAAAGTGTGTTGCATTACAAATTAAATATATTTGCCACTTTGTGGGTCATCTTGAAAAGCTTACTGTGAATAAGGTATCAGGATAGGAGCATGTTGACATGGTTACCAAGGAATATATACTGGTCAAATGTAATGTTACCAGGCATTAGAAACACAAAGAGAACTTTTAAAATAGGCAATTTGGACTAGTCCCTCTTGGTCCTTTTCTGATTCAGGAAGTCTTGACTAAAGAGATGTATATCTCTATCAAGTTCTAGTGGATCACTTGCCTGAAGACTGTTTTAGGAGAACCATTAGCTTAGATTATTCTGTTGCAAAAGGAGGCATGCTCACTTGAAAGAGATGAGAAAGGGATTTATGACCACTTGTCTTGACCAAGTTTAACATGCATAGATAAAAGATTTGTCTGCTAGTCTGTAGGCTCCATCTATGCCCAATTCCTAACTGCCACCTGCCTTGAGAACTTTCAGGTAGACAGGTAGATGATATGGTTTAAGTGCAGATAATTAATTCACTCTGGAACTGTAAGAAGGTCTTTTTTCCCATGGCAACATCTACACACCATCCCTTCTTTCAATTCCAACTTCAGAATGCCTGAGAAGAGCTCATATCTTAAAGACTATTAAAGAATATAACTATAACTTTTAAAGGATCATGGCCTAGTTTTACCTTCCTGAATAAAATGAGTGAGGGTAAGTCTTTATTAAGGTCTTGCTTTTTCCAAAATTTTATCATCTCATTTTAAACCTTCACCCCCTAACTGAAAATGAAGTAATTAAGTAATGAAGAGAGATTTTAGCCCTTGACTTAGTGTAATTAAGTATTGATAATACTTTCTACTGATATTTTTGTAATAATTCAATTAAAATCCTATTGGCTGGGATTCAGAAAGCATACACAGCTTCAAAGTTTTACAATATGTCTTAATTGGTGTTAAAATAATCTATACTCATTTAGTGTGTTTACTAACCCAAATACTTCAAGTAGAGTTTCTTTCCAAGTAATTTATAATAACCATCTATATTGGAGCCACATCTCTATTGGCTATTAGCTCATGTCACTTTGGTGCTTAATATCTCCAAAAGCAGAAATAAAAGCTCAAAATAAATTACAAAATTTACATTATTGTAACTACTGAAGTTTCTTCTTAGATATTTTAGAGATTTGATGCACACTGGCTCCTTTTTGCCTCCTCTCACACATAAGTATCTCTAGACAAGCCAGCTAAGGCCATTCAGAGTAACTGAATCATTTGGTCCCACCTAAACCTGTCAAGTTCCTAGCTACAATGTCCCTAGTCTTACACTCTCATTGTAAGTTCTGTAATGGCAGTCTTGGAACATTCCAGAAGACTTGAGCATTTCCTTTTTTAACCATAAACTGCATACAACTCTTTTGAATTCTTAGTCTATAATTTCTCATAAAATTCTTTGAGATCCTCTAGTAAAGATAAATGGCAAGAATTATTAGACTTTAAACTGTGATCCTTCAGTGTTATATGTACTGGATCATAACTCTATGGCTTTGCTTCCCTCATAAAACTAAACCACAAAGCCATTCTTTTCATTTCAAGCTTAACAGCACACAGACCCATGGGTAAAGCAATATAAACACTCTTGAGTAATTTCTCAAAACCAAATCTCCCCTGCAAAAACAGACATGAAACTCAGTTATGTGTAATCTCTCCCTGAAAGTGTGAAGGTGGCGTTCTCAGGCCACCCAAGTAGACTGGTGAGAATAATGTTCATGGGTTGAACTAAGATGGGCACAAGAACTCTGTAATTACTGATCTTAGTTTATTCTGGCTCCACCATTGTGTTGTTCCAAACAAGTCACCATAAGAGGTGATCATTTTAGTGTGGTGTAGGAGGTATAACTCCATACAGAAGCTTTCTTTTTTTAAAAAAATGCAATTTTACAGAATCTATATAAATCATTAGTTTCTGACAGTCATTTATCAGTGAGTCACCCTCTTTAAATGAATATTATTACCACCAGTATCCATAGACAAATACATGAAAAACTGCATGTAAGATGAGTGCTTGCAAAATATTCACGTAAGTGTTCATAAAGACTCTGTTAATAACGAAAACACTGGAAAAAAGTACGTATGCCTACTGTCTGGATGCTGTGGAAGGATCTTCCAAGGGAATAATAAATAGAAGCCAAGTGGAGAAAGTACATCTACCTACAACAATATGGAGTTACTTTATATTTTCAATTCTCTGTGTTGGCCACCTTACTTTTTATTTTATTTCTTCTTTTTAAAAGTTTCATACATATATATGATGTACCTTGGTCATACATATTCCATCCAGCTGCCCCACAACATTATCTTCCAATTTCATGCCATGTATATGTATATACATATGTGTGTGTGTGAGTGTGTGTGTGTCATATATTTATATGGCACACACATATGTGATATCACACACACACATATCCCATTAAGTCCAATTAGTGTGCTCTCCATTTGTATGAGGTTATGCATGGGGACATGAGCAGCCTGTCAATGATCATTCCATATACACAACAAAAGAAAAATAATTCTCCTTCCCTTGATAGCCATTAACTGCTATTAGCAAGTCAGCTAGAGGGTAAATAATTGGGAACCCTCCTGGATGTATTCTAGAATTTTAACTCTCTTGATCTTATGGAGGTCTTAGGCAATCAACTACTGATGCATTGAGTTCATGTGTATAATAGCTTTATCACATTCAGAGGCCAGGTTTCACCATACTCCTCACCCTCCTCTGGCTCTTATATTTATTCCTCATCCTCTTTTTCCATGATCCCCAAAACTTTGTATGAGAGGGATGACAAGATGTGTTAATCTCTTAAATACAAACAAAAATACTCCCCTTTCCCCCTGAGAATAAAAAAAAACAGTATGCTAAAAATCTGTTCAATGGTAACCATTAAATAATTCTGTAACTTAAATGCTAGTTATTTTCCTTCAGGACTCTCTGGAGAATAATGATGAGACAGCATCACAGTAAGGGGGACACTATAACCTGAAATACACTGGAGTTGCATTGCAGAGATCCATAAAGCTAACCAGCAACTATTTTTAGGTGACTTGGGTTCATTAGCCAGTCTAAACCTCATGGTTCTCACATGTGAATTGGTGCTAGGTAGAAGCCACTCAAGAATGAATACGTGGAGCAACCAAGCACTTGGCATGCTGCTCTCCATAACATAGTAAGTGCCTACATCTCTGATATCAATAACACCAGATTCAAATAGGACTCCCCAGGAGATCTAACTTCTCCTGTCTTAGGTCCCTCACTCTCTTCTCAAGTCACAAAGATTAAGCATCCTCATGGCAAAATGAGTCTTAAAAATCAAAATACCCCTTCCCTTGATGTCTAAAACCTAAAACTTGTATTCTAATTTTCTTCACATTTCTGTGTAAGAGTTGTTAATAGGGAGATCCTATGTCTTGTCTGATTGTCATAAGTGCCACACTTGGTCTCTCATGACCTTTATTACCCTTTGTGCTCCCCCTCTCTCTCTTACACACACACACACACACACACACAATCATTGCTTTCTCTCTGTTCTTCAACTCCATTTTTAATCTAGATTCAAATCAAAAGCAGTAAACAAGTATGATATGTAGGTCATATATTTTTATCATGGACACCAAGACACGAAGAGACACAGATCACAAATAGGGACTGTTTGGTTAAATTATAATACCCCTTAAAGTTCCAAAGTTAGACTTTGAAAGAAAATGACATTCATTAACATTTTGTACTTAAAAAATAACTTAAAATAAGAAAGAGAACCCTTTTCACAAGCCACATAAAGTAATAAAATAGTGTGAAAACAATTATATGTAATTCAACCTAATTAGAGAAAAAGTGATTAAACAGATATTGGATGAAAACATGTTGAAGGACATATTTTTTGTAAGTTGAATTGTTAAGCTAAGTAATTGCTTTTAGAAGTCATAATGGAAGAGCCTGGAACCTCAATGTGGACTTCTTGTTCAGAAACGATTGTCCAGCTGCAAGTACTCAGAGAATGTCCAGTTTGGCATACATGCCAAAGTTTCTGAAGAATATGGCAAAAAACTTAAGAGTTTTTAATTGAGCCAGGAAACTGGCATCATGAGGAAAGCATGAAAGAGAGGAAGTTCTCATAGTATGAAATACCAGAAGACTGCCAAGAAAGCAAGGAACAAGAGGAATCCCAGATTCTCAATGGTGGCATCAAAAACATAATCTATGCTGGTGTAGCATCCTGTGGTGTAGGAACTGAGATGACTAGGAGAGAGAAGGAATATCCAGTGCAAAGTTTGACCTCAGGTGCTTTTCGGGACCTAGACAAACCTGGAAAGTTCCAAAGATCTCAGTCCTGAGTCAGGAAACAAAAATGAAGTTCTAAGACCTGCAGCATTTGGAAGATTCTGAATTCAAGAATGAAAGCACATGTTTCTAACCATGACACGATCAAACAAGCTAGAACAATAATGTCATCACTACCATGAAACTTGCAAAATGAGGAGCATCATTCATATTTCACCAGATCCTAGTACTATCGCTACCAGAATAGAAAGCTGTAATGTGTGTGTGTGTGTGTGTGTGTGTGTACCATAACAAACCCTTTGCTTTCTATGAGAGAAACTAATAAACCTAAACTAATAAGAAAGCAGACTACTTCCCATTTTCCCCATCTTTTCAGTAATATTTAACTTTAACCTATGAGAACAAATTGCCTTTCAGAATGCCTTCTCATTTCCGGGATATAAAGACTCTTTCTCAGTGTTGTTCTCTCTCTAAAGAACACTACATTTTTAAAGCCCTTTCAATTTTTCTGGGAGCAAAACCTTCAAATGAGGCCCTAAAACATGGAATCCTGATTTTTAAGATGCAATATAAAATCTGTTTACATATCTAGCATATATCATTGTGGTAGATTCTACCACCAAGTGACACACACCCACTTGCAAATGTTTAACACACAGATGACCTAATTATTTTAGGGAAAGAAACTCCACACAGCCACCCTTGGGAATCAAGGATTCTGCTCTTTTGAGTGCAAACACTCGTTGAAGGAAAAAAGTAGTTCATAAGCCAGCATGCCTTTTCTGCTGTGGCTGCACCATCATTTACCAGAGCAGTAACCACTGGCATCTGGGATCCCCAGACCTATACAGTTGCAATAAGTAGCAACAACTGGCAAATGTCCGGCCTTTATAGTTGATGTCAGCATGTTCTAATAAGCACACATTCTTCAGCAAATGCTTTGGAATGCTCCAAAGCCTGATAATTAACAGTTATGTACTACAATTAAATTTTATTAGTGCTTCACATATTCAGGCAAGATATTATCTCTTGTGTATGACAAATTCAAATACTTCATGTCAAATCTCAAAGTAGCAACAGGAGCATGAATTTTATTTTGTTTTCATTTTCATTTTCATCTTAATTCCACTGTTCTTAATTCCATCTGCATCTCAAACTGCAAATTTCATGGCCTATTCATAGGGCCATGGGGAGAAGCCTGGCAAAGGCATCCAAGGCTTCCCCCCAGGCATTCACCAGCCCTTGGAGGGCAGCAATAGGGACGAACTAAATTAAGGTGATGACATGAGGTCTCAGCAGTCCTAATTCACATTCATGGTCCCTTGTGGCCATGCTATTTCATTCAACAGATGTTAATTGAATGTCCACTATGCTTGCGGTACTATTGGACGTTTTATGAAATAAAGATATTGCAACATCTGTTTTTCCCAGTGTCCATTCTAACTTTATAGTTTTAGAAATTAACAAATCTAAAATTTCCCAGATTCAGGAGATTATACTCTGAAGGTGATATTGGGTTATACTAACAAAAAACACAAGGCAAAAATAAAAGAGGCACATATCAAAACACTTCTGGGAAGAAAATGCTTGGAACTCTGGCTTCTCACATTGTTAAATACCAATGTGAATCAGAGTTTGTTACAAACAAATCTCTGGAAACCACCAGCCGAGTGGACTCAGCTATAGCTCCGATTTAAAATTTTCCTGACTTTGAACATAAAGTTATTGCATTATAAACCAGTTGTGTGACTCAACAGCCTATGGAAAGCTGCAGAGTTACTGCCATCAGACTGGGATTTCAAATAAGAATGAACTTGACTAAGAATGACTATCTGGTGATTTGAGCTTGTAGATATTCTTGATTCATAATAGAAGGTGAGTTAGATTGGAGTTATTTAGCTCTGCCATCTTTGAGTTCCTACAGAGGTGATAAGACAGTCTTGGAAAACCATCTCCAGCACTGGCATGGAGCTGCCCTGTCTACCCAGTTTGAGCTCTTCAGAGCCTCCAACACAATTTCTCAAGTTTCTCACGATACTTGAAATTCCAACCACTTGAGACCCCTCTTTAGTTAAGAAACTGACCTCATAAAGCCTGCTAGTATCCGTATTTATTATCCTACACTTCAGAAACACTGGCTCCAACTGCCACAAGTAATTTGTCTCCTAAACCTCCAGTTGTGGTAACTTGACCCTAATGCTCTCTGAGTGAGTCACTTGGCCCCACCCACTTAAGCCAGCTTTACTGCATGCAGAGGAATGTTACATGCCTGTCTATAAGCTGGAAGGTATGTGGTGGTTCCCAAGCCAAATACACCAACTTCCCTTAAAGGGTCCACTTTGCTGCACTGTTTCAGACCAGCCAGGCAAGACCTCTTAGCATCCATCCCACAGAATTCACTGGTCATAGGTCATAGCCAATGTTGTGAGGGGCTTTTGTTCGGTCCAGCTGACTTGTCCAGTCTGTACCTGTGAAGGGGAGTGTGGATTAAGAAATGGCAAGTAGAAAAATTAAAGATAATAAAGCAAAGACAGAGACACAAGAGAGTGTCGGGAGGGCACCTGGTTTGAGTACCAGGAACTACTCCTAGTTTATTATCCAAAGCTCTTTTATACCCCAATCAAAACAGAGGGAGGCAAAAGACTTCCTTACCAAGATACAAAGCACAAGTTGGTCTAGATAATAAAAACCCAGAGTCAGATATAGAGGAAAATGCTGAAAAATCAGAGAGAAGGAGCAAGCCATCACCACATGTTACCTCCTTAGCATCTCAGCAAGCAATAGAGCAAGTGCCTGTTTCTCCCTGCTTATATCCTGTTTCCACCCAGCTACCTCATTTCCTGTCTGTCTGCAGAGACCTCTAGACCTCTATGGTTAGCTAGTGATAAGCTCCATTATCTGACCTTCAGACAGGCTTTATTTATACAAGCAAGATATCACCACAAACAAGCAAGTGTAATTACCTTCTCAATACCCAAAACATCAAGTAATCACATCATAAACCAAATATACTATGGTCAAGGCAAGCCATCTTTGTCAAGGCCAAATATCCTGTGTTTAACTTTGAAAGAGCAATAGTGGGTTTGAACTCTCTGACCTTAAGTCAAGACGAAGTGGAGCCATTCTTAAGGACCCTGACATTCACCTCTTTCCTGGTCTTCCCAGGCTAAATATCCCAACAGCTTCAGCTAGTTGACCCCTACCTCTTTCTCACCCCAAACTCAGAAGCCATCCCTAGGCTTGATCACAAGTTCAATGTGCCTCTATGCCCTAGAAGCCACAGAGATTCTCTTGTGCCTCAGTCTTAGTACCTCTCTTTGCTGTCATCACCTGCCATTCATTTTGTGTGTCAAAGCCCTTGTTTTCATGTATTGAGGATACAACGTATCCTGGCTGTGGCATTTGTCATTTTGTTAGCCCTCTATTCTCCAGCATTTTGGAGTAAATTTATGACTCTGTGTAATTAACCTAACCCCCTTAAATAAAAAAACAAGACAAGGAGCTTTGTCAATGCCTTTCACAATTTACTGCCCCCAATATAAATTTCTGACAGTCAGTAGCAGTGGGAGATTCCAGCCAGATTCCAGGCACTCCTCCACCGGTCCATCCTCTGTCTGCCCCTAGTAAGTATACACAGTCCATTGTTGCTCATGTCTCTTAGAGTTTCTATGTCCTCTATCCAGAACTGCTACCGGAGAGAAGTAAAGGGTCTGCTATTAGAAATCCTAGGCAGATGGCTAATAGCACTTGCTTGCATGTTCTACCGATGCTGTCTGGCAGACTTTGGGCTAGATACTGAAGATAAGAAATGCAGTAAAAACAAATGAACAAGCATGGTTCCTAGAGACACAGATCTTTCAGTCTTGTGCTCTGGTACCAGACTCTGATGTTTAAACAAAAGACCAGAAAATTAATGGGAAAGTGGAAACAATCTTACAAACTATTTCCAAAGAAGCTAAGAATTTTTTTCTTTTCTTTTTTTTTCTTTTTTTTTTGGTTTTTACGAGACAGGGTTTCTCTGTATTGTTTTGGAGGCTGTCGGTCCAGCCTGGCCTCGAACTCACAGAGATCCGCCTGCCTCTGCCTCCCAAGTGCTGGGATTAAAGGCGTGCGCCACCACCGCCCAGCAAGAATTTTTTTTTCTTAAAATGAACATGTATCTTTACATGAAATAGTCTCATGAGAAGTTACTTTTTAGAAAGAAAGGATTTATACCTGTCTCATTATGTTTGCTGGGCCCAGACAGAAAGACTTTCAGTAGTATTTTGTGACAGTGTAATGCAATCTGCCTCGGTTGTTTCCCCAGGTGCCTTTCCCTCATTGTAATCTGTCATTAAAGAGCATCCCACATGTCAGAAGAAATGAATGAGGAGAATGAGAGGAGGTACTTTCCCACCTCCCCGCATAGGTACTAATATTGAAGTCATTAAATATTTCTGGTACAAACATTAACTTCTCCAGTACCAGTGAGACGCAGTCATAGTTTCAGCATCTTTTCCTGTTTATAAATATAATGCATACTCACTGTAAAAAAATTGTAGCCTAAGAAAACATTTTGTAATCTCAATATCCAGTGGTAATCATTTTTAATACTTTTATCTATCCCTGTCTTACTTTCCCATTGCTGTGAAGAGACACCATGGCCACAGCAACTCTTATAAAAGGAAGCACTAAATTGGGGGCTTGCTTACACTTTTAAATGACTAGCCCATGATGGTCATGGTGGGAAGCAGATAGGCATGGCACAGGAGCAGAAGCTGAGAGCTTCACATCCTGAGTTTCAGGCAGCAGGCAGAAAGAGTCTTGGGGCCTCACATGGGTTCTTGAAACCTTAAAGCCCATCCTCAGTAAAACACCTCTTCCAACAAGGACACACCTACTCCAACAGAGCCACACCGCCTAGTCCTTCTCAGAAAAAAATCCACTAATTGGGAAGCATTTAAACATCTGAGCCAACAGGAGCCATTTTCATTCAAACCACCACACCCCCATGTTATTTTTCTGTTTACATATACATGCAAACATGTGTAACTATTGTCCATTCCTATGACCACACCACCTCTACATAATTTTGTATTTGACTTTCACCATTAGACTAACACCATCTCATATGTAACTAAATATTGTTTTAAGGTATCAGCAAAGATTGTATGTTATAATGAGGCTATTTGTTCCATTAATTTAACGTCCAATCTTTCAAGAGAGATATGTATATCTGCTTCTCATTTACTCCAGATTTTGTCTTGAGAGTTCATCAGAGGAACAGACGAAAGAAGAGAGGAAAGCACTGATGGTAAAACAGCTGAGAGAACAATTGAGTGCCTTGAGATTTCCCCTTTCCTCCTAAAGAGAACTGCAATGAGCTCAGAAGCTGAGAGGGTGAAGCCCAAGTCTCTTAATTGTCCTCGAAGGTTGAGGCTAAAGATTTAGTAGGCTGCATAAGACCTGCATGCAAGCAAGCCAGGCAACATTCTTGTGCAAAGTGGGAAGGCTATCACAGGCTGAGAAGCTGTGGACCCTTACTAGCTTCTGGAAAAGAAAGAGTAAGGAGTCAGTAAGAGTCAATAAGGATGTGGCCCCTAGTAAATCAACCAAATATGACAGATTATTCTACACCTGTGAGTATGTGGGCAGTATTAACTGGACTCCAGGGGTTATATTTTTAACAAATAAAATGAGAATACAAAATTGGGAGGGAAAGGAGGTGGTAGGTGGACCTAGGGGTATAGTTATGGGAAGGAGTAAGGAGTAAAAGTTATCAAGATGTGTTTATGAAATTCTCAAAGAATTAGTGAACTTTCAAGGATTTCTAGTAGAGCCTGGTCTCCTGACTACAGACTCATCATGAAGGATATTAAAATAAGGAAGTAAACCAGGTGGTGGTTGTGCACGCCTTTAATCCCAACACTTGGGAGGCAAAGGCAGGTGGTCCTCTGTGAGCTCATGGTCAGCCTTGTTTACCAAGTGAGTTCCAGGACAGCTACAACTGTTATGCAGAGAAACCCTGTCTAGAAAAATCAAAAAATAAAATAAAATAAGGAAGTAACATACAATTTCAACTCAAAACTGTATTTGCACAAACAGTACAGAGCAAACAATTATGGCAATTATATATGTCTTCTAATAACATGAGGGGTTTTTATTACACTGATGTGAGCATCATATGATTAATATTAAATATTTAAAAATCTGTTACCTGTGTGAATTTTGCAGATAACAAACCTTCCCTTATTTGATTACATATGTATATATGTGGATATGTATATATGTGTATGTATAAATTCATGCCTGGACATTAGGTAATAGCTTGCAGAAGTCAGTTCTCCTGCCCTTCTTCACACCCTGCCCTGCTTCACCCCTGCCCTGCTTCACCCCTGCCCTGCTTCACACCCTGCCCTGCTTCACCCCTGCCCTGCTTCACACCCCTACCCTGCTTCACAGCCTGCTCTGCTTCACACCCCTTCACCCTGCCCTGCTTCACCCCTGCCCTGCTTCACCCCTGCCCTGCTTCACACCCCTACCCTGCTTCACAGCCTGCTCTGCTTCACCCCTGCCCTGCTTCACACCCTGCCCTGCTTCACCCCTGCCCTGCTTCACCCCTGCCCTGCTTCACACCCTGCCCTGCTTCACCCCTGCCCTGCTTCACCCCTGCCCTGCTTCACACCCTGCCCTGCTTCACCCCTGCCCTGCTTCACACCCCTTCACCCTGCCCTGCTTCACACCCCTACCCTGCTTCACACCCCTACCCTGCTTCACAGCCTGCTCTGCTTCACCCCTGCCCTTCTTCACCCCTGCCCTTCTTCACCCCTGCCCTGCTTCACCCCTGCCCTGCCTCACACCCCTTCACCCTGCCCTGCTTCACACCCCTGCCCTGCTTCACACCCCTGCTCTGCTTCACCCCTGCCCTGCTTCACACCCTGCCCTGCCTCACACCCCTTCACCCTGCCCTGCTTCACACCCCTGCCCTGCTTCACACCCCTGCTCTGCTTCACCCCTGCCCTGCTTCACCCCTGCCCTGCTTCACACCCCTTCACCCTGCCCTGCTTCACACCCCTTCACCCTGCCCTGCTTCACACCCTATCCTGCTTCACACCCCTGCCTCCATGACTTCCCTTCCATGATAGCCTCAAACCATGAGTGCAAATAAACCCTTCTTTCTTTACATTTATTTTTGTCAGGTATTTTGTCTCAACAACAAGAAAGGTAACTGATACACCCAGTTTCAACGACACTGGGTACTTACTATTCTGGAAATGTTACACAGCTCAGATGAGGTGACGGAGTAAGTGAAAGAACTTCAGTAAATCTACCTTAAGCATCTTCCATACAAATAGGGTTTGTCTATATTCCATCCTATTTAGAAGCTTTCATTTCATCTGATTCTATCAGAAAACACATTTTAAGTAGTAAGCTGACAGCCCTGTGTTGAGGAGGGTGACCAAGTTGATGACAGTTTTAGAAGCCATATACTATGGGCAATGATGAATGAAGGAGCTGATATATTTAGCCTTGGAAAACAACAGCAAGAGGAGATAAGAGAGTTCTTTCAGTGTTTGAAAGGCTATCAAATGGACACGGACACACACAGAGATTTGCTCCTTGTTGCTGCAAATATCAGGCAAGAACAATGGACAGAACTTCAAAAGAAACAAGTCCCTACACAATAAAATATCTATCTTTTGAACCAATTGAGCTGCTCAACTGTGGAGAGAGCAGACTGTAATCTAGTGAATGCCTCTACACTGGTCGCATTTAGCAGAAAGCTGTCTGGAATGTTGTGATGTCTTTTTGGGTTCCTATACGGTCACTCTACTTTCCTTCCCTTTTTCTTGGATTGCTCCTGGATTGTACAGTACACAGATGGCAACAGAAGAGAAACTACTATGATCCAGATGCTTCTAAAACATGGTTCCCAGATCATAAGAACTGCCTGGGGTAGACAGTAGACATAGCTGAATGGGGGACCTCACAGGGGGAGCCTGGAAAACTTTGACACAAGGTTTGAAAGGTACTTCTGTAAACACTATTTCATTTCATCCTTCTTACACCCCTGTAGGGCAGATGAGAACATGGTGGCTCCAAATTACTCAGCAATATATTCAAGTCACATCATTAGAACAGACAAGACTCATGTTCAGGAAGTTTTATCTGGAGTTATCCACCTTACCCACTAGATTGTGCAAGAGAAAAGAGTAAGAAAATGGGTTTGTTAAAGATGGGTTGGATTTTTTAGGGAAATCAGTTGGTGGCCTTGTATAACAGATGTAGCTATCCAACTCTATTGTGTGAAGCAGGACAGTATTTACTATTTTGTATTGTTCAGAGAATGGCTGAGAAGAAGAGAAGAATATGCCTGGTTGTTAAGTCCATTCACACACACACACACACACACACACACACACACACACACGCACACACACACACGCACACACACGCACACACACACATATATATCCATTTTCAGTCTAAGTCTATTTGAATCTATAGAATGCTGACTCCATGGGTAGGAAGGGCTAAGTATATTGGTATTCATGGTAGAACATGGAAAGGGGCTTGGAATTAGCTGTAGTAAGATTTAGGTAGAGCTATACTGAGGTCACTTTTTGTCTTTTGTGAATAATTATGAAAGGGGTCTACTCACCAAATAAATAATTTCAATGTGATTACAAAGAGAACAATATTTTAATGCTCTTAGCAGAAGCAATTTACATGCATACAATTAATGTGCTAATTTCAGTGATCTTTAGCTATTCATTAAAACAGGCCTGGCAGGTTCTGTACTTGGCAACACTCTGTTAGTCATTTCCTGCTATTACTTTATGTACTCAAAAGTAATCAGCCATCTATAATTTAAGACTTTTCAGTAATTAAATAGCCCTTTCTCTAATTATGTCCAAATTAGAGAGGTTAGTGTGGGGATAAATGTTTGTACTCGGGACATGTATTCAAAGATGGTGGTTTGTCTATATGTGGCAACAAAGACCAATAGAGCCCTTAACTCACAGTGGAGGGGTTGTTGTTAGAGCAAGTAGGAAAGGCCTTTTGACTTGAAGGTTGAGAAGTTATAAAAGAGGATTCTCATTGTGATATTTTATACCCAGTTCTGTAAATGTGATGAAGTCTCAATATGTTGTCCACAAGGACCATGTGGGTTTTTTTTTCCAGATTTTTGCCTGAGAAATGAAATGGAACAAAGGCTTTGGCAGAAAAGGAGTTAAAGGTTGTGTTTGCAGGAATGTGTTTGCTGACATTGATCAATGGGCAATTTTGTGATCATACGTTTATTCACACAGAGGGTTCAAAAAAACAGATCAATAATGAAGCAGTGGTGAAGATGCCAAAGGAAAGGTGATTAATGAAAACTATGGTGGAGGTGCAATCTGCCATGTTGTACGAACGCTCCTTCATTCAGCACCCTATAAATAAATATGCATTACATGGAGAGAGAACACTTCCTTGGAATGTTGTCTGAGCCAGTCAGAATCTTATCAGACCTCATGCTTCAAAGATCAGCTCCTCACGGCCAAGAATCAAGTTTAAATCCTCTTGTGCACAGTCTATGCAAGCATCTCCTCTCCTGCATTATGCATGATTCTGACATCTTGTAATATGAGTGGCATTCTAAACCTGGTTTCCAAATCTTAGCTTCTGTATTATGTTTTAATGATACCGTTTAAGATAGACTTTAACTTTGGCTACAGTATCTTGTTACCCTTCTTCCTATATAGCTCCTAATTGTGACAGCAGTAGTATTATCTAGGATAGTATACATAAACAAGGATTTCTCATAGCCTAGAAAGTATCTGTTGCTTTTAAATTCCATGCCTTGGTGAATCGTTTTCATTACATGGATTTAATATGTAATGGGGAGTGTTAGGCAGACCCTAGGTCATTACATCTGGAAAGTAATAATAACTAATAATGAGCTG
Source organism: Mesocricetus auratus (assembly GCF_017639785.1). Taxonomy (NCBI): domain Eukaryota; kingdom Metazoa; phylum Chordata; class Mammalia; order Rodentia; family Cricetidae; genus Mesocricetus; species Mesocricetus auratus. Next base: position 45,466,537 of record NW_024429192.1, read on the forward strand.
TGCTGAAAATGAATACAAAACCCAAGAAGGGTTAACTGGAGACAATCTTGTGAGGAAGTGCAAGGCTTTACACTCTCTTACCTTGGGTCACTCAGTCCCTCTTGCAGAAACCCATCCTTTTCTCCCCATTGATCCCAATTCCCAAGAACGGATTGGCAATCATACTTTTGCACCATTGTGAGAAAACATACTCTCGTCTTTACAGGTGTACCTACTCCTCTTTGTTGTCTTGTAATATTGGTCCTCTATGCAAAGGATTTCAGCAGTCAGTAGAATCAGGAACTCTACTTGAACAAATGTATAAATAATTTTATCCCCAGGATTCCTTGTTTTTAACAGTGCAGATCTGTCTGTATGGTCCATTGAGGATAAAATTTAATGCTTTCAATTAACCTCTTAATTTGATCCACAAAAAGCATTGAAGAATAAGATGATTCCTTGTAATCTCTGCTAGGTAATTTCAGCATCTACTGATAGCTAAATGATTACAATGCATGTTCCTCTCCATGAACAGACATAGATACATCCAAGAAAAGCGCTTTTGTATAAAACACTTTACATGTACAATTCTCTGTAAACTCACCATACATTATCTGCTTGCTCTTCTGCCTGAACAAAGGTATCCAACTGCGCAAGCAGAAGTCAAGGCTTCAATCCACCTCAGTTCCTATTTGTCATAGTAAGAGACAAATACAACACCATGATTTTCCCTACTTAGATACCTGCAGGAACATCTTCTTCTTATTCACATATAGGTACCATGCAATACAACTCCTAAGACTCATCCAAACATGGAATTAGTCTTGCTGCCTCTATTTCTGCAAAACAAAAAGGGAACATTCACAGATTTGCATTATTGATGTGTTTCAAGAGCTTTGCTAATATTGAAACTGCAAACCCAGCAAACATAGTTAAATGCAGTGAGCTACATTTCTGGAATATTGTTCTTCTATTTAAAATGATTTTATCAGTTAATAGATAGTCAGGGACTGTTTTTAGTGAAAACAGTTTTCTTCCCAGATTTTGTTTTTTAGATAGTTTACACAGAGCTTGTATCTATGGTACATGCAGAGAAAATTATGATAAATCATGGAGTGGTGTGCTTTAGGTACACACACTGAAGGAGGGAACTAGTCAGTGTAGAACAGTTATCCCTAGACAGGAAAGGGCTTTAGAAAAACACCAGGAGATCTTTCTAAGCGGAGACTGCAGGAGCCACATTGCTGTTTCTGATTCAACGGGACAACTAAAAGTCTGAATATTTAACAGGTTTCCAGGTAGTGCTGATGCTGTTCATTCATGCTAAAAGTAGGAATAGTTAAACCCTGTAGGATCCCTTTTAAAGAATTGAACTGAAGCATCACTGCTCTGTAAACACAACAAGAGTATCGTCTAAGAATGTAACCAAAGAAGAGAAACAGCTTACATTAAATACTAAATAACAGAAGTGTGGGATCAGTGTGAGACCAGATGACTTTAGGTGAGATATTGTCTTAATGACTGTCTTTGGGAGAGGTACTTATGGACCTGCCAGAGTAGAGAAGCAGGGTTCAGGGCCTCCCTATTAACTGCATACTTATGTTTGCCCCATATTCATTTTTCATGTATGGACAATCACAGTGAAGAGCTACACATCTCTTTTGGAATCCTGCCTAAAGTGTGAAACAAATATTCCAATAAAATGTTTTAGTAGAGTCTATACAGTTTCCAATTAGAGAAGCACACTTAATTTGTGAGTTCTATCCATAAAAATGTCCTTGGTGCAGTAACACATTACAGAAAATCTTAAAATAATTGATTTTCTTAGCTAAAAGAATAGTGTGTGAGACCCCTTTGCTATACCTTCTCACATACTGCCCAAGTTATAGTCTACATAAAATGACTTGATGTTGACCTTATCCTTGTATCAGCCAGTGGAGTATGAAGGGCATCCATTTTAACCTATATGCATTTCTTCATAACGAATATGACCACCATGCCACCAGGGTGATTAACATAAACCAGTTCCATCTATATATACTGAATGACAACCAGCCACTGACCATTTGTCTATAGCACATGCTGAATAGCCTTCATCTTACCTTATATTTCCTCCCTCTCCTTTCTCCATACTATCATCTTCTCTTCCCCTGCTTCTAAGTGTTTTTAAAAGAACCTCAATTCTCCCACTTTCTGTGTGACATAAAGAAAGAATTTAAATGAGGCAATCTGTTTTGTGAACAGTAGAAAAGGAGACTAGTAGTATTTAATTAGAGCTCATTTGAAAGAGTAATCTTAGTCTTCTGGACCAAATCCCCCAAGGGAAATCATGATGCAATTGTTTGATGTCTTTCTCTCAGGTGCTTGCCTAACCTTTGTAGTTTAGTTATGTCTGCGGTGGGGGTGGTGGGTCAGACAGGTGGACTTGTCTTGATTCCATGGACGCAGCATTGTCTCGACAGTTTGATCCTAGTTTTGGAAATCAGGTTTTTCTGGCTCTGAGCTACTGACACATCTGTGTCTGCCTGTAAGGACAGTCTTGCTTGGAGAGCTGTTTCCTTTGATGTGGATGTCAGGCTAACACAGCCGTCGCTGTAACTAGTATATTTTCCTCCCTTTATGAAGGAAACCCATGGAAGAAAGTCATCTAGTTTTCATGTAGTTATGATAGGAAATGAGAATCTCCAAATATTTCTTATGGAATAATCTACTAAAAGATTTTAATTAAATGTAATTGTGAACCTCAAAGAGTAATGTGAAATTGACCTAAAATTGTATACATAATATGCAGAAGACATACAAGAAAATGATGGAGGGTATCTTTTCTTTATGTGACAAGTCAAAGCCAGAATAGTAATTGACAGGATTGTAAAAGAATCCTGTCTGCCTCTTTATCTCAGATTTTCTTCTCAAGGGACATTTTTAGCTCTTCAGTTCTGAAAAGATGGCAATAATAAGAATAAAAATAACAATGCACAAGGATGGCTGCTGAGGCAGAACCCAAAATTTTCTAAAGAGACAACATATTGTTAAAACCTGCCAATCAATCCCTCCCCTTCTTCTGGTGCAAACATTAATTGGCTGCGGGAAGAACATATTTTAATTAAATAAATAGGAGATAAATAGGCATCTATTATTCTAGGATAGAAGTTCAGCGGGTTTGTTCCTTTCTATTCTCACCCCGCACCCAGTGAAGAAGCTGATCCATTTTGTTTGCCATGGGATACAGAGCTCTAAGATACAATATTGGATATGAGCAAGTTTCTCAGGTAATTTCTAAGGAAAAAAAACTTGCACTTTTGGGAAGCCTTAACCTTTGTTCCCTCTGAAATTACAGGTTATTCAAACACCTCCAGAGGACTGAAGCTGCTGTGTCTGGGGTTGGCTAGAAGTTTAGGATGCCACGAATTACTCAGAAAGAAAAGTTACCACAAAGACCAAATTCTATAACAGAGATGGAGGCTGAAGGTTAGACATGGATTATCTTCCAAGATAATTGCTCATGAAGAAAACTTGCTCAAACCAGTCACCCTGCCACTGTGGGTTTTTCACAAAGATAAATAATATGTGTGGGAGTGCATGAACTCAAGGTCTGAATGATGTTAGTGATCCTTCTGTCTGCTAGCATTGGATGACCATGGCCTTGGATGAGAAAGCTGCATTGTCCTGAATTTCAGCAGGACAAAGTGGGAGAACACCATCCCATCATCTCAACAGCCAAGACAATTTGGTGAGGTCAAAGGCTGTAGCCATGCAGCCAATTGATTCCCTATTGACAAAATTTGACTATGATTCCTACTAAACATAGGATCTACATAGCCTATGGGTTACTAAACTGTGCCAACATAGAGAAATTCTTGGAAGGCCTAGATGGCTGCTCCAGAGCATGCTAAATTGAATACAGAGGACATATGCTTTTGTATTGTTTTTTACTAGCGTTCATAAATGCTGGTAAATTTGTGCAAAAATCATATAACAGTTGAAACTTACTAAAACATACTTTATGTAAGACACCGTGCCAAGACATTTACATATTATCTCACCTAATCTTTACCATATTTTATTGTGCAAAGTTGGGGGGGCATCAATGAAAGATGACAGAGATATTATGTGAAGAGCAAGGAGTCAAATCATGGTCAATGTACCAACAGTTTTCAAGAAAGTTCATATTAGCAATGTCAAATTTCAAATGCTATTATGAAATCCCCTTAGAATAGGACATGATAATTAGCTAAGGCCCTATTCACATAAGAGTTTAGATAAATAATATTTTAAACCCCCTACCTGAGGAATAGTATTGATTTATTCAAAATAGAAAATTGAATTACATACAAAATTACATTTTCAGAGGATTATTTCAAGCAAATTCTTAGGGTAATCAATGATGTTGTCAATACATTTCATATTTTATGTCTCTACACATTTTATACAGTGTACCTTACCTTAATTGCTCCCAATAACTGGCCTTACAGGCCTTAAAATGTAATGGAACTGAAGTTTATCTTGCTGGCTTGAAAAGGTTTATTTCTGAAAAATAAAATGAACATTTTAAAACACTAGCAATAATACAAGTTTAAAAATGTGTTCCTCCTTATTTCCCACTTCTGTTATTGGTCTCACACACTCCACTTAAACCAATTAAAACCCTGAGGCTATTTCTCTTTTTCCTTCTTTCATCATTTCAGCCAGTGAATCACTACGGCCTGTCACTCTTTACTACTTATTGAATTATCCTATGTCCAAAAGGAGGATTTGATTTCTAGACTATCTACAAATATAAATTCTCCCAGTGACCATTTCCATATTCTAAACCTTTAATTCAGCTGTTCTATCCCCTTTCCTCTGGGAGCCTTCCTACACTATCATAAAAATGGCTCCTCTAAATACTACCCTGTATATGCCCATTCTAATACGTTTTTCTTTTGGGTAATTAAAAATACAAATGCTTAACTTACAATATGAGTGAAGCTGCAATAAACCTATAGACACAAGGGAAAACATACAGATTATGTTTAGCCTACAAATTATAGCAGTTTAATCTAGCCTGTTTTAAACATGCTCACAACACTTAGTCACCTGAAATAGAACAAAAGCATCTAACATTGTCTAATATTCAACCTACTTTATAATAAAATATTGAGTATCTCACACATATATGTGCACATACATATATACACATATATAGATGAAAATCTTACAGACATAAAGAAATATAAATATTTCTGTGTTAAACAAACAGAAAATAATTCAACCCAGTACACTATCAGCTGTTTACGCTTCTAATTGTGTGGCTTACTGATAGCTACCACTTGAGGCTCTTGTCCAGCATCACCAGATAACAAAACCCAACATAGTAACTCTGGGATGGTTCCTGATGATGGTTTAATTCCATTTTCCAACTTATGATGGTGTAGCAGTATTCATACTCAGAAGAAATTAGACTTGGATTCCACCTGTTCTTGTCATGGTTATGTGCAATAGGCATGGACAGTGGCATTAAGCTCCTAGGCAAACACATGTGAACAGCTGTGACTCATCACTCATCAAATATAGGTATTCAATAAGTTATCTGAGACTTTGAAAGATTTCTTATAAAAAGGAGTTTGTGATACAACTACCAGCTAATACATTCCAAGCATACTTAAGGCACTCTATGCTATGCTGTTTATTAAGTTAAATAAGTAGAACATTTTTAATTTGTAGACTGTTCAATCTATGATGCATCAATTTGGATGTAACTCACTGTTTTTCAGGAATATCTTCTGTGTTCTCAAATAGTCAAAATGTGGGGCCACTGAAATTGATGAATACAATGTAATGTTAGTTTGGACGATAGCTACATCATAAGTGGAAGAACACATACACACCAAATCTCTAGCATAGAGCTCAGAAGAATCCACAGCTGAGCCTCCTCCATTTCCTGCTTGCCTTAGACTGCTGTTCTCCTGAATCCTTACTCGGATGTCAGTGGTTTACTCTTGGTCACCTTGAAACACACTATGTTTTTCCTGTCTCTAAACTTTCACTTCATTTCCCTGACAAAAATGCTCCTTCTCTCTTACTATCTATTTATAATAACCTTCCAAACATCTTCCAAAGTTCAGGTTAGATTTCATCTTCTACAGTAAGTTATCAAGGTCATCTAAAAAATGTGGGTCATCATAAATGCCCTGTATTTATACCACTTGTTCAGTACAAAATTATTTAGTAGAATTTCTGTAGGTATACAGGAATGTGCACACACACATATATATAGTAAAAAAAAAAGATTGTTGATACATTTTTGTAGAAACCATATATTTTGTGAATCCCTTGTAACATGCCTTGTTAAATATATGTTTACATTTACCACATTATGAGTATTTTATATTTATATTTATGACTAATAAAGTTACCAAATTTGGGAAATATTTACCAAATTTGGTGACATGGAGTGCTGTAAGCTTATTGCTAGTAGTCAGGTTGAAATATTTTCTATTTTAGTTGTTACTTAACAGGATTAAAAAAGTCAAACAAACAAACAAACAGAAAACCTCCTTTCCCTAGGTGGATTTCTAATCCAGTATCTAAATCAGCTCTGTTCTTCCCCATAATCAGTCTGTAATTAGCATAATCATTCAGTGTCTCTATATGTACCAAGTGTCACCACATGGTTTTGTGACTCAGATAGATTTTACAGCTTTTACCAAAAGAGAGAGAGAGAGAGGGAAAGAGAGAGAGAGAGAGAGAGAGAGAGAGAGAGAGAGAGACTCTTTAATTTCCAGTGACTTCCCTTAAGATGACAAATCACTTCCTTGTTATTACTGGGCTTCTCCTACACCTGGCCCATTAGCAAGTGGCTGAAGGATGCTGAGAGTTAAAGCAAAAAATGAGAACAAATACCAGTCATTTCAAGACCGACAGGTTCAAGGTAGCCTGGATTTTTAAACTGGATGTTTTCAGGCAGATATAAGATCTTGCCAGTAAGATCAAAATGATATGTCCGTAGCTTTCCTGGGCGTTAGGTTTTGATACTAGGCTGAAAGTTTGACTGTGGCACATAGATGGTACCTACCTTCCCTTAAATGGTTAACATCTTTCACCTCTCTCAGATGAGTATAATTGATATGAATTCTTCCATGTCAGCTTAATGAGAACTATTAGGGATCCTACCACTGGGATTCAAACTTGGGGAGATGCAAGGCTTGGCTGGCAGCCCACATGCCATGCCTTCTAGAGCTTCTGGAAAGATAATTTCTATGAAAAGAAATAATCAGGCTCAAAGCCTGACCTGATGAAATCAGCTTGGTATGAACCATTCAGGGTCTCCAGAGACTCTCAGCTAGACCACAAGAAGAGAGAAAGTCCTCAAAACACAAACAAAAAAATAACAAAATCAGAAGGCATTGGAATGAAGATCACTACTCTCTTGAGACAATTTCCAGTAAAACCCAAAACATGAAATTAGGGAGCTCTCCTGCCACCATTTATTATAGAATAATACATTTCAGTGACAGCAGCTGTCCCTAGCAAGAGTGACAGCAGAGCAGAGAATACAGCAGGGCTGTGTGAACCACCTTGATGACTATATGGAAGTCTCCCTTTTGTATCTCAGCAAAAGTAAAGGTACTTCGAGGGCTAGAACAGCAACATGGACAGTGAGGTATGACAGAAGCTCTTGATATGACCTCATTTTCACTTAGGATGGATGATATCGAGGTAAGTCATACAATTAACGTCCATCAAACATTCTGGAATCTTCTACTTAGTAGTTAATGTTTTAAGACAAGTAGTAATATTTTCTTGATTTTCAGATGGACAACCAGAGTTTTCATGAGATGAAGTAATTGGATAAAAGATAATCAATTGTAGTCTTGGGATTTGAACTCAAACTTTACATTTCCTAAGACTCACAGTTTCCACTGTGTAGAAAGGGAGAAGAGGTTATTACAAACAACAAGTAGAGATCGCTGTTCCAACAATGGCCAGAATTGGTGTGGCTATTTGATGTTAGCTGAGTGCTCACTACGGCTACTCAGATTGGGACTCTACTCTAGGAAACTAGCCAGAGAGTCTGCAGGTCCTGTAAGGGGACTTCCTAGGGCAGGCAGTCAGCTATCCAGACAAGCAGGTTAGGGCAGCTGTGAATACACTGTCCTTGAGACTTCATGGAAGGTGTTTTGAGAGGTTAGATGACACATTTGGGAAGATCATATCTCTTGGGTGTAAGACAGAGGCAGAGTGAGACAGAGTCCTCTCTGTATGATGGAAAATGGGAAGGCTCATTACTGACATTTCCCTTGGTTAGAGTTTAGGAGACTTGAATCTTCATGCTTTTTTTCCTGGAAACTCACTCCCTAGCTCTGGGCATCAGTTTCTCCTATTATAAAATGAGGAGTGGGAGCAGCTTACCTGTCAATCTCTCTTTTAAATTATGAAAAACACTGAGAAAATTGAAAACACTGCTTTTCAATTCTGTTACTATATTTTATGCAGAGATAGTGTGTGAGTGATTCCAGGATCACAGAGTAAGAGATGAAGGAACTTCTCCAGGTTTTCAAAGAACTAGATTAAACCATTCCTCATGGTGTTAAAACTTCCCACTGGATATTTTGTAGGTCAACATAAGAAACAGGCTCCTCCACTCAAGACTCTGTGTAAAAGGAATGAAGTGACAAATCTCAAAATGTCCTGAAAGTGACTCTGTCAGCTGACACTCGGGAGCATACTTCTTAACCTTGTATACACTGAAACTTTATGACTTGTCTCCTTTAGAGGAAAGTGAACCTTTGTCCCTTGGAAGGTTTGAAAAGAAGCAGGACAAAGAGAGCCTTGTTCTTCTAACGTCCTGTATTGTGAAGAACAGGCAGTGCAGAGGACCTGGTGGGAATCCCTAGGGGTGGGGAAGAACAGGCTGACCTCTAACTTCTTTATTTTTTTGAATTTCTGTATCTGAAACTTTTTTTCTACAAGCAGCGGGTCCCCGAGGAATGGGGAATTGAAATACAACAGGTGGTTTGGCTGACTCTATCCAGCAGATGAGGAAGACAAGTGTTCTGTCGCCAAGACCATCCAGCTTGCCTGCTGGATGTGTTCTCTCTCTCTCTCTCTCTCTCTCTCTCTCTCTCTCTCTCTCTCTCTCTCTCTCTCTCTCTCTCTCTCTCTCTCTGTGTCTCCCTCTCTCTCTCTCTCTCTCTCTTTCACACACACACGCACACACACTTTTCCTGCCCTGGACTTTTGGCAGGTGTGATGAGGAAGATAGCTTTCTACCCTTCTCCCCTGTGCCTTGTGTAGATTTCCACATACAGTAAAGCACAATAGTTGTGCTTTTGTGTCGCTGGAGGCCTAACCTGACTTTGAACCCACTAAAGCTCCAGCTGTAGGTGGGCATGCTTGGAGAGATAAACAAGGAACCAAAGCATCCAGCAACACAGTAGTGGTACAAGAACACATTCCTGCAGGAATAACTAAATTACCAGATCCCAATGCAAACAAAACCCTACACACCACCTGGCAGAAGAAAGAAAGTAGATATTATAACATTGTTACAGAGTTAGCGTCACATAGATTTTTTATAGCATCAGATACTACAAAATGTCTAAAGATTATTTTAAGTAAAGAAAACCTAAAGGAAAGAAATCATTTGATCCCCACTTAATTAAATGTCATCGTATTTTTACTGAATTTTTAGTGAGAATTAGGCAAAATAACATTCCTCCCCTTAAAGTGCTTTCAGCTCAGTAAATAAAATGGGCACATGAACAACCAAGTAAAACAGAGTGAAGTGTAATGAGGTAAATAAAAGGTAACACAAAGAAAAGGAGAACTGTGAAGTGATGGCCTCCACAGTCAGAGTTTGCTTCAAGTGAGCAGCAGAAAAAGATGAAGCGGGCTTCTTCTGAACAAACTTGCTTTGTTAAAGAAAAGATTAAATCTCATTTATGCATATGTGGGAGGACATTGTGCACTTGAGTACAGGTGACAACACAGGCCAGAGGCATGGGATCCCCCTAAAGTGGAAGTCACAGTCCCCTGTGTGCTGTCTGATATGTATGCTGGGAACCAAACTCAGGTCCTCTGCAAAAATACTATGAATTCTTAACTGCTGAGACACCTCTTGGGCTCCTCTTAACCACCTTTGATTATCCCAGTACAGACAAGAACATTAGAACACAAAGGGATTAAATCACTAAGAAATCCAAGCTGAAAGAGACAGAAGTTCCTATATGTCAGTGATAAGCCATTTAAGAAAATCCGGCCATGCCATATGTATTCAATACTTACTATATAACTGAACTGTTATTGCTTTTTAGTAGTCACTTGAGGAATGAATGAATGAAATGTTTAAAGTACAACATTTTACTTGGAAGAAGTTGAGGAGGAAGATGAGAATAGGAGAGTGGAATTTACAGAAGAATACACACAGGATATTCTAAAGCCATTGTTCTTATGGAGTCTTCGAGGACCTTGAAATTCTATCATTGACCCATGCTGAGCTATTTCCAATGGTTTAGAAATGTGGTGGGCAGAATAAGTTCATTGACATAAAAATTTGCACAAAAATCATAAAAATAAATCTCTTTGGTTTCCCAGCAATTCATCTTCCCCTTCCTCCAATCTACCCTCATCCTAAGCTTTGCAAAATATTTTGCTTTATAACTCAATTTATTCTCATGCTCTGATTACAACAAACGTGACTGTATTCCTAACATATAGACTTAGCTATTGCATGATGATTGCTCCACAATATATATACAACATGTCAATACCTTCCTTTAAGTAATTTGCCTATTTAAGAATTTTATTCTTTCTCAATGTCACAATTTTTACTCAGACTAAATATTTTTCCTCAGGATTACTTCACTGCAACCAAAATACAATATTCTTTCATATTTATACAATATCAGATAAAAAGTATTATCCGTATTTCCCTATAAAGTTGAGGCAAATCACAAATCAGGTTGTAATTGACCCAATAAATAAAAGACAGAAATTCAAAGTCATTTATGATTGTTGATGCTGAAAATTTATCAAGCTTTAGTCTGAAACTACACTGACCTGTGAAACTATGTGTCTTCTAGTAAATAGAAGCCCTGTGTAAGGTGATATCTGGCTTGAAATGGTTCACTGTGCTGTAAGCAGAATAATGTATCAGGTCTCCTCAATAGTGTCCTTATAGCATAAGAGAGTCACTCGCTCCCCATATTTGCATTGCAGCCCATGGGACCCCACCAAACTTAAAACAAATAAGGTGGAATGTTTTAATCTTATAAAATTGACAACTCTGAAGACAAACCTTAACAAGCACATAATTTATTGAAGAATTTTTCTAAAACCTACATTACTCAGAAGTGAAAAACAGCAAGCAACTTTGAAAGTGACTTAATACAATCTTGCATTTCAAGAATCCAAGAATTCAACAATGCCATGGACATTTATCAAGATGAGCAATGCTGTCAAAACACCAGCTTTGTAAAAGATTAGAACCAAATCTAAAATTTCATTAGCATTCCTCCAAAGTAACCCTTTCCCTGTTTTACCCTGTGTTCTAGTAAGGCAAACTATGGAGTAAATTTTGAGTATTGCTGGGCAATGGTGACACATGCCTTCAATCCCAGCACCTGGGAGGAAGAGACAGGAGGATCTCTGTGAGTTCAAGGCCAGTCTGGTATACAAAGTGAGTTTCAGTGCTATAAGAAGAAGTCTCAGTATCATTTCTTCGATCCTGTTATATGTTATATCTTAATTTTATTCATTGGCAATTGCATACATGTATAGAATGCATTCTGATCTCCCTTCCACCCCTGTCAATTCTCTCCTTACCTTCCCTTCAAAATCCTTTCCCACATTTATGTTTTCCCTTTTTGTTCCAGTGACCCACTGATTTTAACTAGAACTATCTGAGTAACCATTGGTTCTGGACCTGTCTGCCAGAACTTTGTGGGTTCACCAGTGGGCACATAAATGAGGATATTGGCTCTTTCCATCCTAGAATCTACCAGCAGTGAGTAGTTTAGCAGGGTGGGGAAGGAATTGAGAGCCTGTCTCCCATCCTTGACTGGCAATCCACAAGACCAGTTTCCTGTAGGCTCAATGCAGACAACCCTAGCTACTCTGAACTTGTGACTGTTTCAGGCCCTACAGATAGCACTTCACAGCCCTTCTCCCTATAGTCTGACTGGTACATTCTTTCTATCCCTTTCCCTCACTATACCCAGAGCCTTAGAGATGAACATGTAAATGTCTTACTTAGGTACTTAAGTATGAGCAGTCAACTCTCATTAATCTCAACACCTTGAGCAACCAGAGGTTTCATACTTCATCACCATTCACTGGAAAGAGAGACATCTCTGATGAAGGCAGGAGAGCATCCTTTGTCCTGAGTCAGCTCCTGCTCCCCATACTGGGAACACAGCCTCCACCAAGTCCTGAGAGTCATTTCTAAGGCAAGTCATCTGTGTTGCTAAGGTCCACTCCAGTGTTTCTCTCATATGCTCCCATAATTCCTGTGCACAACTCAAGAGTTAAATTCATGGACTCATTCCCACTATCTCTAAGTTACTATTAGCCCTTCAGAAAACAGAGCATGACTTATTAAACTTTATGTTCCTTGAATGAATATTTGAGACAAAGAACCTGTGCAATAAACGTTTGTTTAAATGAGTAAATAAGAAGCAAACAATATCTGTTAACAAAATAAGAAGTTAATTTCATTTTGTGTTATATACATTTGCATAACTGTATCATTGGACCCTTCTATTCACTCCCTGCTCTATATTTTATGTACAAAGGTAATATAATTTTGACTTTTTTACAAAACCTGGCACATAGATTTTGATATTCAGAATTATGAATTCTACCTTGCCAAAAGTATTTTTAAAAAGTTATATTAATATATATATTTTTACACTTAAATACCTATATGCCTTTATACCATATAATACCTAAATGTTACTCAAAGACACTGGCAAAGGCTTATGAGCACATGATGAATTTATATACTGAAACTCAGTGATTGTGTTCTACTGTGACCAGGGTCTATAATTCTTTCTTCAAGCAAGGGGTTGTCAATAGGCAGCTTCCAGAAATAATGAATGTTTGCAGTCATAATTTCATGGGTTGACTGAAACTTAATAGCCTTTATTTCCAATTCATTTTGTGATATGTTCCAGTAGAAGTGGTCTCAAATGAAATATAGTCTATCACAATACTATTTAACCCTCTATTATTTTGTTAATCATTTGATGTTGTTTGTTTGGGGTTATGTGTCTAGCTGTGGCAGACTGTATGAGACACTTTAATTCTTCTCTGTGCTTCTGGCATAGGTTTTCTCAGTCTAGTCACTAGTATACAGGAGGAGGTTTTCCAGCAACTGTTTTAGAGATATTTGTTTCATCTGACAAATATAACTCTTACTGTATTCATTATTAAAATATCACCACCAGCAAGGAGTTGAGAAGGATACAAAAAAACGATACACTCCAGATTTGGTTATCCTACTTGTTTTTACATATGAAATTGGGACAAATGTTAAGATTCACAAATTAAATCCCTGGTTTCTATAACTGTGGAAAAGTCAGACAGCCCAGAATAGAGGATTGATGGGCTAGTGTTTAAAGATCCACATGTACAAAAACAACTGAGCAACTTGGTACAACTTGGAGCACAATCATCACTCTGGGAGAGGAAGAAATGAGTCACCCTGGAGTGCTGTGCTGCTGGTGTATGATCTAGAGAACCCCCATGCACTCTTGAGTCTCCTAATGCATCCACTTGAATGCTGAGATTGCAAGCATGGATTCACACTAGGGTCACTTTCACTTGCTTGTTTTTCTTTTTCTTTTGCAAACCTACTCATGACAAGCGTTTGTCAAAAATGAGAATCAAAACTCTCCCAAAATGACTCTAACAAAACTATTTTAAAAACAAGTAATTAACTCTCCAAGTGAGTCTGGTGCATATTCATATGAGAAACTTTCATTCAATTATTATCTGGATTGTGTCAAAGCATATTAAATCAATGAAAACAGAGTGTGACATAGCTAAAGGACAATTCATTGGCAGGCCATTGCCTTTGCTCCTCTTTGCGGAGGTCTCAGCTACAGTGCTTCATAGTTTCCATGGTACTGGTGTAGAGAATAGAAGGCATTACACTCATGCTGCAAGAGAAGAAGCATTTAATCACCACAGCTCACTGTTCACCTAGACTGAGAAACGCAGAGCTATCATCCATTAACTGGTTAGGATGGCTGACATCAAGAAGACAAGCGATGGTAGGGGAGAGGAAGAGGCAGAAGTCCACATCCACTATTACTTGGAATGTAAATTGACCAATCATTACACAGATGAATCCAAACCGCAAAAAATAAAACTACCATGTAACTCAACAACCCTGGTTCTAAGTACACTTCTCAAGCAATGAAATCATCACCTCAGAGAGCTCCATGTACTTAGCAGCATCATTCTAATATGTGAAATGTACATGGATAAAGAAAATGCCTTTTTTACATGTACACCTGAAGCAGAATCTGAGGAAATTCTGCTGTGTGAGACAACATGGATAAATCTCAAGAGAATCTAGGCTAAGTGAAACAATTCAGACAGAAAGGTAGATTCTGCATGCTCTCAGTGATATGTAGAATCTAGAAAGAGTCAATATCATAGAAATATATAATAAAGAATGGTTGCAAAAGACAATAGGATTGGAAACACAAGGTGCTGCATTTTTAAAAAGAAACACAAACGTTTAGTTATAAGATGAATAGCATCCCAAGATTTTAAAACTGATTTTGAGTCTACAGTTGAGAACTCTGTTAATTATAGATGAAGCTGCCAAAGAGCAAATAAAAAATATCCTCTCCCTGTCCCATAGTCACAAATGAAAATTAAGTGTGGCAATGTGTATTTTTATTTGATTGTGGCAATCACTTCCTTCACTAAGTACATACATGGAATCATTACACCATAAACCTTGAGGTTCCAGCCTACCACAACACCCACATGCTCCACATCCCTGAAGTCAACAAAGACTCAAGATATTTGAGGGGGAAACTGAGTCCACATTAAACACGAAGACTTTTTTTCTCATGGTTCTCTAAACAATATGATGTGGCAACTATTTTCCTGTCATTCACTTGCATTGGTTGTGATAGATAATACAGTACTTAAAATAGGGGAAGGTTCAGGTTACATGCAAATACTGTCACATTTCATATAAGGGGCTTGAGCATTCATGGAGTTTCATACTTTCTAGGGATTCTAAAACTAACTCCCTATAGGTACTGAGGGATGACTTTATATTATTTTCATGGATTATACTTTCAATGGGTCTGGAAGCATAAAAGTATATCAAAAAATCATATATTTGGACAAAATTTCACCAGGAACTACTTGGTATATGTATGTTCACATTTAAGTGTGTGTGTGTGTGTGTGTGTGTGTGTGTGTGTGTGTGTGTACATTGTCTCATGTGTGAAGATCAGAAGACAACTTTGGGTGTCAGCCCTCACTGTCTACCTTGTTCAAGATGGTTGGTGTGTCATGTATACTGTCTATTTGTAGGTCAAGCTAGTTCAACCATGAGGTTCTGGATAGCCTCATCTCTCAGTCTTCTGTCTTATAGTAGGAGCGTTGGAGTACAGACTTACACTACTGCACCTGACTTTTCAAACTCAAGCTTATAAAGCTTTGGCTACTGAGCCATGCCCTCAGGCCAGGAACTCATTTTTAAACCCACTGTGTGAATGACAGAGGGTGATATTCTTTCAGTATTCTTCCTGATTGTTCTGGGACTGACAAGATGCTTACTAAACTTAGTATTTAGGTAATCTACAAAAGTTAAACTATCACTGTACTAATACACAGCACTTTGTAGCTACTACTAGAAGGAGTGTGGTGATCTATAACATGTTTCATTTCTTCCAGAGTAAAGACACCAGTGCTGCAGCACCAAGAAAACATCTTTATATTTAAACATGATGTCTGGGATAGGGCTCATAAAAGCAAATACTTGGTCTCTTTGAGTCAAGAAAATTGACACCTCTATAGAGAAAAAATAGAGGGACAAAAACACCAAAAAGTTGACCTCTTTACCAGAACAAATGATCCCCTGGCTAGAAATCAAGAATACTGCTGTGCTCTCCATAGTAGTCATCATTTTCTGGCCTTCATTCAAAGGTAATAATTACAGCATGTCTGTCCCTACTGTGACCTCTGAAAGAACATGTCTTCCAAGCCCTTCCCCTGCAAAGACCCTCTATCTCTTCTCTTCCAGGGCCATCCCACTTCCTTAGGCAGGGATGGCTCTCATCCAGACCTATGTTTTCCTGCTGACTGCTCTTGTCTGGACCCAATAGGCCTCAGCTAGAGGTCCAGGTGGCTCATTCCTCATTCCCCAGCAAGACTTGCACAGAATCCACCCCTTCCTGATCCCTCTACCATTAGTGTAATCAAGCCTGGAAGGTCCTCCCCACATCCAAAAGGAAATTCAGTAGTTCATGCAGACTTCAGTCCCATAGAAGAAATTGATCCAGCAAATGAAGGGAGCTTTTGGAAAGATGCACAGAAATGCTTCCAAAATTGGTTTTTACCTGTAACACTTCCTGGATGCATATATATATATATATATATATATATATATATATATATGTATATATATATATCCTAATATGTGTTCCTCTAAATAACTATATATTTATCTAATCCATGAATGTACTATCAAATATCAGAAAGATGATAGATGGATAGATAGATAGACAGACAGATACATGACAAATAGTGAAACTATGGTTGAACAGAAACTTTAAAAATATATTTATTCATACAAATATAAGACAAACAAGTGGATAGACAGAATAGGCAGCTGTCTGTCCAAAGCTATATCTAGGGGATAGAGACATACAACTTCAAACTAGTAACTATATAGACATCCTGCTTAAAGAATGGGCCATGCCCGTTCATCTATAAAAGCATTTAAAGTAGTTTCTGACAATTTGTCACTTATATTGTTACACTGTACATGACAAGCTATGAAGATTTTCAACAAATTTGAAAGGTATGCTGGAAAATTTCTGAAGTGATATAAAGAGGCTGTGTCAAATGCAAAATCCCATCTGTTAGTCTTTTCAGGTGGCCAAAACTGAAGGTGGACTTTTGGTAACCATTAACTTAAAATGTTGACTTGTGGCATACAAAAATTTACTTTTTAGGCCTCAAAGAACTCGTTAATTATATTGCAAAACAAGTTAGACAATTAAGGAACTGTATTAGCTTTCTGGGACTGCTGTAACAAGTGACCACGATCTGATCGGCTTGATACAAAAAATAAAGAAAGAAAAGAAAAAGAAAAAAATGTATAGTAGGAGCCTGTGCCTGGGCCTGCATTTCAGTACCTGAGGTCTGCCTGGGGACTGCCATTGAGCTTCCCCTCCTGGCTAGTGCCTACACACCTCAACTTTCTGGTATCCTTCTCCACTCATGTGACCAGGTACACCACGGACTGTAACTGGGCCTGCATCCAGTGCCTGGCGACTACCTGGGGTCTGCCACTGAGCCTCCCCTCCCCATGAGAGTCTTCCTACCCCAGCTTCCTGGTCTCCTTCTCCACCCAGGAGCCCAAGACTAGGACCAGGAAGAGAAGAACTACCAGAGTATTGGACTTGCTTGCATCCACCCAAAGGGAATTCTGATCCCCACCCACCAGGCCAGGAATAGGCTCTTTCTGCACCCACTAGAAGAACAGATGGGAAGGAGACAATAGAGAAAGGAGACAATACAGAAAAACAAATATGGCACAGCCAGATTCTAGAGACTCTACACCAGCAAGACTCAGACATTCCAAATGAAGCAGAAGAGAATGACCTTCATGAAAATGAAAGAGGCCCTCAAAGAGGATATGGGAAAAACCCTTAAAGAAGTAGAAGAAAAAACAAACCAAAAAAAAAACCAAATGGAGGAAAAGACAAAGCAAAAATTGCAAGAAACAATTCAAACTATGCAAGGGTTGAAAACTGAAATAGAGACAAAAAAAAAACACAGTCTGAAGGAATGCTGGAAATAGAAAAGCTGGGCAAATGGTCAGGTACTACAGAACTACAGATACAAGCATAATCAACATAATTCACGAGACGGAAGAGAGAATCTCAGGTGTTGAAGATACACTAGGAGAAATAGATTCATCGACCAAAGAAAATCTTAAGTCCAACAAACCCTAACACAAAATATCCAGGAATTTTGGGACACCATGAAAAGACCAAAACTAAGAATAATAGGTATAGAAGAAGGTGAAGAAAACCAGCTCAAAGGGACAGAAAACATATTTTAAAAAGTGATAGAAGAAAACTTCCCCAACCTAAAGAAAGACATGCCAATGAAGGTACAAGAAGCTTGCAGAACACCAAATAGAGTGAACCACACACACAAAAAAATTTCCTTGCCATATAATAATCAAAACCCAAACATACATAATAAAGAAATAATATTAAGAGCAATTAAGGAAAAATGTCAAGTAACATGTAAAGGCAAAACTGTCAGTATTACACCTGTCTTCTCCATGGAAACTCTGAAATCCAGAAGGTCCAGGATAGATATTCTATCAACACTAAGAGACCTCAGATACCAGCCCAGACTACTATATCCAGCAAAGATTTCAATCACTGTAGATGGAGAAAACAAGATATTCCATGCCAAAACCAGATTCAACAATACATATCCAGTAATCCAGCCCTACAGAAAGTTCTGGAAGGAAAAGTCCAACCCAAGGAAGTTAACTACAACTTAATATAGGCAGTAGATAATCCCACCTTACCAACAGCCAAAACAAAAAAAGGGAGGGGGGAATCCACATATAATTCCAACAACAACAACCATTCCATAACAAACAAGAATGAGCAATCAATGGTCATTAATATCCCTCAATATTAATAGTCTTAACTTGTCCATAAAAAGACACAGGCTAACAGAATAGATTCGAAGACAGAATCCATCCATCTGCTGCATACAAGAAACACTCCTCAGCCTCAAAGAGAGGCATTATCTCAGAGTTAAGGATTGGGAAAAAATTTTTCCAATCAAATGGACCCAAGAAATAAGCAGGGGTAGCAATCCTAATATCTAACAAGTTAGACTTTAAAATAAAATGAATCAAAAGAGAAGAAGGTAATTTCATACTCATCACAGGAGATATTAACCAAGATGAAGTTTCAGTTCTGAACATATATGCTCCAAATACAAAGGCATCCACATTCATAAAAGAAACATTACTAAAACTCAAATTACATATAAAGCCCCACACACTTATAGTGGGGGACTTCAACAGCCCGCTCTTACCACTAGACAGGAATGCCAGTCCACATGAAGAAACTAGAGAATAGTCACACTAGAGAATTGACAGCACAACTGAAAGCTCTAGAACACAAAGAAGCAAACTCACCCAGGAAGAGTAGAAGCCAGGAAATAATCAAATTTAGGTCTGAAACAATAAAGTAGAATCTAGGAAAACAATATGAAGAATCAATGTAACAAAGAGTTGGTTCTTTAAGAAAATCAACAAGATAGACAAACCTTTATCCAAACTTACCAAACTGCAGAATGTGAACATGCAAACTAACAAAATCAGAAATGAAAAAGGGGACATAACAACCGACACTGAGGAAGTCCAGAGAATCAACAGGTGATACTTTGAAAGACTGTACTCCACACAATTTGAAAATTTAAAGGAAATGGATAATTTTTTAGATAGATATCACTTGCCAAAATTAAATCAAGAACAGATAAGCAATTTAAATAGATCTGTAACCCCTATGGAAATAGAAGCAGTCATCAGAAGTCTCCCAATCAAAAAAAGTCCAGGGCCAGATGGCCTCAGTGGAGAATTCTACCAGAAATTCAAAGAACATCTTATACCAATTCTCAAATTATTTCATGCAATAGAAGCAGAAGGGTCTTTGCCAAACTCATTTTATGTGGCTTCAATAACCTTGGTACCCAAGCTACACAAAGACACAACTAAGAAACAGAACTTCAGACCAATATCCCTCATGAACATTGATAAAAATTACTCAATAAAATACTGACAAATCGGATCCAAGAACATACCAAAATAATCATCCACCATCATCAAGTAGGTTTCATCCCTGGGATTCAGGGATTGTTCAACATAGGAAAATCCATCAAAATAATCCACCATATAAACAAGCTGAGTAACAAAAATCACATGATCATCTCACTAGATGCTGAAAAGGTCTTTAACAAAATCCAACACCCCTTCACAATAAAAGCTATATACAGCAAACCAACAGACCACATCAAACTAAATGGACAGAAATTCAACATGATTCCTCTAAAATCAGGAACAAAACAAGACTGTCCACTCTCTCCATACCTCTTCAATGTTGTACTCACAGCTCTAGCTAGAGCAATAAGACAACAAAAGGAGATCAAGGAGATACAAATTGGAAAGAAAGAGGTCAAACTTTCATTATTTGCAGATGATATGATAGTTTACATAAGTGACCCAAAAAACTCTACCAGGGAACTCCTACAGCTGGTAAATACTTTCAGCAAAGTGTCAGGATACAAGATCAACTCAAGAAAATCAGTAGCCTTACTATATACAGATGATAAAAGGGCTGAGAAAGAAATCAGAAAAACATCACCCTTTACAATTGCTACAAACAACATAAAACACCTTGGGGTAATGCTAACCAAACATGTGGAAGACCTGTATCACAAGAACTTTGAGTCTTTAAAGAAAGAAATTAAAGACACCAGAAAACAGAAAGCTCTCTCATGCTCTTAGATAGGTACGATCAACATAGTAAAAATGGCAATCTTGCCAAAAGCAATCTACAGATTCAATGCAATCCCCATTAAAATCCCAGCGCAATTCTTCACAGGCCTTGAAAGAACAAGTCTCAACTTTATATGTAAAAACAAAAGACCCAGGATAGCCAAAACAACCGTATTCAACAAAGCAACGTCTGGAGGCATCACCAATACCTGACTTGAAGCTCTATTATAGAGCTGTAGTCCTGAAAACAACTTGATATTGGCACAATAATAGACAGGTAGACAAACTGAACACCCCGATATTAACCCATACAGATATGAACACCTGATCTTTGACAAAAAAGCTAAAATTATACAATGGAAAAAAGAAAGCATCTTCAACAAATGGTGCTGGCAGAACTGGATGCTGGCATGTAAAAGACTGCAGATAGAGCCGGGTGGTGGTGGCACACGCAATCCCAGCACTCGGGAGGCAGAGGCAGGCAGATCTCTGTGAGTTCGAGGCCAGCCTGGTCTACAAAGCAAGTTCCAGGACAGCCTCCAAAACAATACATAGAAGCCCTGTCTCAAAAAACCAAAAAAAGACTGCAGATAGATCCATGTCTATCACCATGCACAAAACTTAAGTCCAAATGGATGAAAGACCTTAACATAAATCCAACCATACTGAACAAGAATAAAAGGCAGCCCGCAGAATGGGAAAAGATATCCACTAACCCCACATCTGCCAGAGGGCTGTTCTCCAAAATTTACAAAGAACTCAAGAAGCAAGTCTCCGAAACACCAAAGGATCCAATTAAAAAGTGGGGTACAGAACTAAACAGAGAATTCTCAATAGACGAGTCTAAAATGGCTGAGAGACACTTAAGAAAGTTTTCAATATTCCTAGTCACCAGGGAAATGAAAATCAAAACAACTCTGAGACACCATCTTATTCCTGTCAAAATGGCTAAAATCAAAAACACCAATGACAGTTTATGCTGGAAAGGATTGGAGAAAGGGGAACACTCCTCCACTGCTGGTGGGAGTGCAAACTCGTTGGTCACTTTGGAAACTAGTATGGAGATTCCTCAGGAAAATGGAAATCAGCCTACCACAAGATCCAGCAATTCAACTCTTAGGCATATACCCAAAAGACACACATTCATACAACAAGGACATCTGTTCCATTATGTTCATAGTAGCATTATTTGTAATAGCCAGAACCTGGAAGCAACCTAGATGCCCCTCAATTGAAGAGTGGATAGAGAAAATGTGGTACATTTACATAATGGAGTACTATTCAGCGGAAAAAATAATGGAATCTTGAAATTTGCAGGCAAATGGATGGCATTAGAAGAAACCATGCTGAGTGAGGTAACCCAGTCACAAGAAGACAAACATGGTATGTACTCACTCATATATGGATTTTAGACATGGATCAGAGGAGTGCCAGCCTACAATCCCACTGCCAGAGAGTCTGGGAAACAGAACTTGCAACCAATGACTGATAGAAGGAGAGGCAGACACCCACAGCTAAACACTGAGCTGAACTCCTGGAACCCAGTGACATAGAGGAAGGATTGATGAACAAAGTGGCCAAGACTGGACTTGTTTAACCCACAGGAACAACTGACCTGAACAAGGGAGAGCTCTTGAACCCTAGACTGATGACTGGGAGTCCAGCCTGGGACTGATTCAGACTCCCTGAATGTGGGTGTCAGTGAGGAGGCCTAGACAATCCATGGGGTCTTGAGTAGTAGATCAGTATTTATCCCTGGCATACAAATGGACTTTGGGTGCCCATCCCACAATGAGGGATGCTCTCTCACCTGGACTCATGGGGGAGGCCCTAGGCCCTGCCTGAACGAAATGACAGTCTCTGGATATCCCTCATGGAGGGCCTCACCCTCCCTGGGGAACAGAGTGGGGATTGGGAAGGGCTGGGGGAGTTGGTGGGAGGGCACAGTAGGAGGGAAAGGAGGGGGAGCTGGGATTGACATGTGAAGCAACCTTGTTTCTAATTTAAATTATAAAAAATAAAATAAATTGTGTCTTGTAAAGTGTTAGAAAGTAAAATATACAATCAGGATGCTGACAGGTGATCACATTTCATATTGAAACCTCTAAGAAAAGTAGCATTATTGCCTCTTCCAGCTTCTGGTGGTCTGTGCACAGCCTCTGTGTGTCTTCAAGCCTTTCTTCCCTTTAACATCTACAGTTGCTGGATTGGGGGCCCAATTCAATCTAGTCAGACCTTGTCTTGACTTGATTACATCTTCACAGACAGTCTTTACCTAAAGTCACACTCTCATGTTAGGACTGTGTGTTAGTTCCTTTTCTTGTTGCTATGAGCAACTTCCTGACAAATTGCACCTTATGAAGAAAGGATTTGTTTTGCTTCAACCCCTCATGGTTGGAGGAAGCCTGGTGGCAGGTCACATTGCTATGACTGTCAGGAAGCAAGTGACAGACAGGAAATATGGCCAGCTATCAAACTTCAAAGACCTGTCCCCAGTGACTCACTTCCTCCCCCTAAGTCTTCTTATAGGCTCCACTTTCTTCCCCCAAGTCCTGTTACAGGTTCCACTTTCTTTCCCAAGTCTTCTTATGGGTTCTAGTTCCTTCTCAAATGGCATAACCAGCAGAGGACAAAGTATTCAAACACATGAACCTATGGGAGATATTTCACATTTAAACCACAGCAAACATTCCAGGTATATTTGTGGGGAACACAATTCAACTGACAACAGGAAGCATTTAACTAACATAGTTTCATAGTTAACTTTATGGCAGATGCTAAATACCAATGAAAAGATAGATCTTAGGATATAAGATATGATAAACACAGAAAACAACTGAGTTGAGATTAGAAGTTTAAAAAGCTATTTTAAAATGTTACCAAACTGAGTTATTTTGATAGTGTAAGTGGGTGCAGTGAATAACTACATCAAGATGATAGATGTAAACAAGACTATTCTTAAACTACCTTAGCCTTGTACCAGGCATTTTCTTTTCGGTCACCAATCAGCTCCCAAATCATGACATGGATGCTTACTATTAGTCTTGAATACTTGCCTAGCTTAGGCTTGTTTCTGGTTAGCTCTTTTAACATAATTTAACCTGTTACTCTTTATTACCTTTTGCCACAGGGCATCTCCCTCTCTTTCTCCCTTGTTCTCGTCTCCTTCTTCTTCTCTTTCCAGGAGACTAGATTTCTCCTATTTATTCTCTGCCTGCCAGCCCTGCCTATCCTTTCTCCCTTGAGCTGTTGGCCATTCAACTCTTTACTAGGCCAATCAGGTGCTTTAGGCAGACAAGTTGAAACAAATGAAACACATCTTTATGTAATTAAACACACATTCTTACATCATTAAACAAATACAGCATAAAAAAGTACCACACATTTACAGTTAAAGTAATAGCCCACAGTATAAACAAATATAACACATCTTTGTCAAGTTAAAATAATACTTCACAACATAGCCTTAAAAAAGACAAGATAGAGCCTTTAACTTAAAATACTGTTTTGCATTCTAGTTGTGTTTTGAAAGGGTTATCTCATGCTTTAAGTTGGAGGCAGCAGGGATTTATGGATTTAATGATGGGTAATGATATCTTTAGAGAAATGCTGGATAATTGACAAAAATAAATTATTTATAAGCACTGGGGTGTTTCAGTTCACCTCAAACTCTGCAACTAGTCTTTGTTGTGTACTTTCTCACTTACATTTCAAGAAGACTTAGCCACCTCTAAGTGTGAAAGTCTTTCCTTGGTGGTATACTGAGTAGGTACTCTCAAATGAACTGTTTCTACTGTGTCTTCCCTCTGTGTATTTAACTTGACTGTTTCTTGTGGGTTTTTTGTGTATTTTTTTATGTTTCTGAAGTTAAAGCTACCATTTAAATCCTTAAGGATTCAATTGGGTTGTAGAACAAGTATTTAGCTATCCAAACTCACTGAAATTCAAACACATTAATAGGATGAGAAGTTTGGAGTTTGCTTTGATTTTTACAGAAAAAAAATGTTGGAAAAAAACTCAGCCAGCTGATGGTTTATTTTAAAAAGTAGGTCAGCTCACAGAATGAAAGGCTGTTTAATTAACTAGAAGCTTGAAAGCCAAAGTGGCTACGCCACTGTTTGCCTTATTAGAGATTGGCCTTTTAAACATAGATCCGGATAGGTTCTAGACAATAATAATCAATTGCATGGTTACTAGAGCCCCTGGTTACAACATACAATAGTATGAAGTATGATAACTATATAAAAATAAATCACCACAAGTCTACAGACATTTAATCCAAGTATTCCGGATAGGCTTACATAGATAACTTTGGGGAAAAAAGCAATAATAAAGTAATGATTACCAACTAAAAATAAGGACATTTAAAGTGGGCTGCCAATCAGTGTGGGCTGAAGCCATTAGGAAATTCTCAGGATAAGCATTATAAGTAAAGCTTCTTGAAATGAAAAAGCAGTAGAGAAGAGAACAAGAAAGAAAGGTGATGTACAAAGACAAAATAAACAGAGGGAAGGACTAGCACATATTGAGTGACTACCAAATGACAGGAGGGGTACAGGACACCTCCCATTCATTGTACAAAGGCTAGAAGGTGAGAATGAACTGCCCATCTTTCAAGTAACACCGCTAAAAGTCAAGCGATGTAATATCTGTGCAAGAACAGTCAGAACCTGCTCCCTTGCCACGGTAAAGCATGGCACCAATTCCATGTTGTGGTTGTGGGAAGACCACTCTAGCACCGGTGGGGGCTGCTGAGGACTTAGGAGTGGCACTCCACATGGTGAGCAGAGCCAGCTCCCAGGAACAAGTTTCACCAAACACACACCCATAGAGGTGATGCTTCCTAATTTAGAAACTGGCACCTCGCCTTCAGTTTTCTCTTCTACAACTATTTAAAGGCATTACTCCAAGACTTCACATATTACAAGAAGATGTGTGAAAAAGTGACTTTACACAGCTGCCTGTGGGAGTAATTTTTAGCAGTTTGAATTTATATTATTATCAGCTATAGACTAAGTGTAAATGTGGTGAGTCGGTGTCCTGCCATTCGGCATATTTAAGGGCCATTGTTCTTTCTTGTTTGCTGTCAGTCATGAGTTTTTTTTTCTCTCTAATATAAAAGAGTCACATGAGAAAGAAGAGTAAAAATAGGAACGCAGCTTTCCCTAGAAGTTGCTTAGCCTGTCTATCCACTCAGGGGCCAAAGTTTCAAAGGCTTTTAAATTATTCTTCCCTAAATCATCTATATACAAGTGACCAACAAAAGACACCAGAGTGTCCAGGGTAAAGAAATTCCTTGAACTAACACAGTTGTCAGAGTTCACTTTCTCACTGTTGAAAAGGAATGCGTTATTAGGTTCTTAGTTCAGAATTTAATAGGGGCTACTGATGCCATCTTCACCTGCTCCCATGGAACGTTTCTTCTGTGTCTTCATTAGTTTTGATAAACCTGTGCGAAATCCAAGGGAAAAAAATGCTATTATATTATACAAAGGAGATGTCAGTGATTGTGTTATCAGCATTATTTCAGATATCTTAAACTGAAATATAGATGCTACTTAATATATTATATTCCTTAATATGAGGATTGTAGCAAACTAAGTATCATGCTCATTAACTTAGGGTTTTACAGGGAAATAAAAGCAGCTAACAATGGGGGGGAAAGGGTTTCTTTCCTTGGTTAAAGTGAGCAGGTGTCCAACACATTAACTCATAAACAGGTTAAGTGCAAAACAACTTTCCCTTTCTGTGGATTTTGCTGGAGGAAAGTGTCTAGGTAAGGGGGAAAGAGGGTGGGGGTGGAGAAAGAGATGTTTTACAAGGTTGCTGGCAGAGTGAGCTAACAGCTTTTTCAGTTTGATTACTAATGTGAAGATCTTATTTAAACTATGAACAAACATCATACCAGGCATTTGTAGAGCAACCTGAAAATGGCCAATACAGAATTTATCATCTCACTGGGAAGGCAAATAAGTAGGTCAACAGTTAAAACAAAAAGGTAAGTGGTAAGGATGCTGCTGTCTGACTTGCAGCATCAAAGAAAATTCTTCAATGTGAGCAACTTTTAAGCTGAGATATAGCATATGAGCATGAGTTGTCTAGTTGAGCATTGGTGGTGAATCAAACTGTATTCAGAGCTGGAAAGGGACGGATTTGTAGTGTTCCAGGCAATGGTAATCACACGTTCAGGGGACTATGGTAGACCTTACTGTTTTCACAGTAACAAAAAACAGTGTACACTGAGATTTCCAAAATAGGGAATTCCCTAATACGAATGCTCTAAGTGTACAAAACTATGAGTATTCCCTTTAAAGAAGTTAAACCCATTTGAGCAGATAATACTGATCTGTAATGTAATCAAAGACTAACCACACAGGAGTGTTCAAAGAGGATCCAATGGGTTGGGAGAAAAGGGAGCTTATCTCACTGCCTCCTCTCTTTAGTGTCCCTCTGAATTGTAAATGTTATATGAAATTGCAGAACAGCAGGATGCCAAGTGATCAGGCTCCTCAGAGGGGGTTTAAAATTTGTGTGCCGTGAATATGCTCTTTGACGGTCGGTGGAAAGAAGAGGCAAACCACATACGTGTAAGGAAGCATAAGAAAGTGTCAAGTCTAACAGAGAAGCTACATGACAAAGCATCAGATAACCTGGGCACAGGCAGAATTCCATAAAGAATGCAGCAAACTCTTTGATATAGATGGGATTACAGTAAGAGAACTGAAAAATCATAGCAGGAGATGCCTGGAGAAATGTGTGTCCTAAGATTTTTTTTCTTAATTGTATTATTTAACGTTAAAATCAAACCATTCATTTCTCCTTTCCCTTCCCTCCCTCTAACCATTCCTATGTGCCCATCTTGGCTCTCTCTGATATCTACTTTTTAATTGATTAATTTTATTCCTTGATAATTTCATGTATGTATTTACTGTATTCTGATTACTCTCTCCCTCAACTTTGTATTGCCCTCTCGTCAACACACATACAGATCCCCACAAAACACTAATTTCTATTAGTCCCTTACCAGATTCATGTCTTTTGGTTGACCAGTTACATTCCACACCTATAGGCCTCCTTGGCAGATGTCTCATGGTCTTGCATCTCCAGTAGTCTGGAGTCTCCAATACAACATAGGTTTCATTTTCAAAGCTTCACACAATTGTCTTTTAAGGCCAACTTCCATGAACTCTGAGTCTGACACATACTTTCTGGTCTTACCTGCTCTCATTAGCCCCATTAATTTTGTATCTTTCAGACTTTAAAACTAGTAATATTTGATGTCATTCCCAAGTTCTGCCTTCAACTAGAGATATACTATTGCTGCTTTGAGTACATCAGTCTCATTTATCTGGGCTGACCCAGAAGAAACACTTTCATATTGTCCCAGTTCAGAACTCTAGGTTTCTCTTTAATGGCACTGACCCTTTGACAGTCACAACTGCTTTGCTCACTGCATAGCTATTTGCAACTTTAAACTTCCCCATAAACTTTTCCCTAATCAAATTAGCCTCTTGGAAACCTCTCAAGCTGGACCTCAGGTGTCCACATTCTACTCTGCATTGCTGTCTTTCAAGTTCCCACTAGAATGGTCCATTAATCTCTGCTTGCAGCATTCAATTTCTCTTCTAATTCAAGACTCCAAACTTATCCACCTTCTTTCCACAAAACAGCTCCAAGGACCTAAAAACCACATGGTCAGGTTTATTCCCTCTTTGGCATCAATATCTGTCTTAACTTCTTTTATGTTACTAATGATGAGATATCCTTAAAAAACTAAGTTAATTGAAACATGGTTTATTTGGCTCACAATTTCAAGCTAAAGTAAATCATAGCAGGCATATCAGAGCAGCAAGAACTTGAAAGAATTGGTCACAGTACAACAGTCAAAAGCAGAGTCTATACTGAAAGAGTATCCCTCTATGTGGAATGAGCTCCCAAAGTCCATTCATATACAAGGGATAAATACTACAACCCTTCTCCAATATTCTCAGATGTTAAACTTATTATAGACAATCCTCAGGTATGTTCAGAGGCCTGCCTTTTGGGTACTAAATTGGCATTTAATATGAGCCATGACAAGTAAGAAACTACCATTGTATTCATTACCAGAGGAAAACAGACAAGACTGAAGGAAACACAAAATTATTCAGTGGTTAAGGTTTAACTGTAACCCACAAAGGAAACATTTTTCCAAGAGAATTATTAAACTCTTGAGTTAGCCAAGAGTTTGGATACTTCATGCTAATGAAGTTAGCATCCTATGCTGGGTCAACTTAATATTCTGTTGGTGGTCGTGAAAGCCATAGCACTCAAGTGTCACTGGAAAGGTTTTTCCAGGGAGAAAGTACCTAAAACTGGTGTCCTTTCTGGTAGATAGTTTAAATGATTATGTTCATGTGTGTTCTAAATGAGAAAATGACAAATGTGAAGATAGAAATTAGCAAAGGGTAAATATTAGCCACATGTAAGTGTAAGAAGAAAGAAAATAGGAAAGAGACAGGGTAACCAAAGAATGGAAAGTGAGAAAATAATTGACTAAGCATCAGGACTGTCATTCATATTATTTGAATATGTATAAACAAAAGTATATATTGTTTTGGAAACACCTTTGTAAGTGACTCTTTAAAACTCATTTACCTTGGTCAATGAAGACTGCCAGCTTTATCTGTGATGTAAGTCAATAACACAATGTGACCATGGCCACATTTTAAAAAATTTCTTGTTATTGTTCTCTGCAGTTTTATGCGTGTTCACTTTGTTTTATTTTCACTTTTGTAACTTCACAAAATAAAGAGAGAAATGTGGAAAGGATTTTAAGAGCCAAGTGAAAAAATCAAGGCTATGGACTCCCCAGCCAATAATCAATCAAGTGACTCAGTCAGTACTTGAAGCTGTAGCATGGCAGAAGGAACCCAGAGGCAGTTTCAAATCTAGGACAGAGAGAAGATTCTTTGGGCTCCTTACTAGTGCTGTGTTTTTCCCAAAACTACCTCCAAGAGCTACTCTGTGCTGCTGGAGATTGTTCTCTGTGGATCAGCTTTGTTTATTCACTGAGGTTGCTGATTAACTGATGTGTTTTCTTTCAGCCTATGTTTACAGACGTGTGATCATGTTTGACAAGCACTGTGAGCCTACACAGGTCCACACTGAGAAATCATGCATGCAAAGTCAGAGGCTTTTGTACTTCTCTGAGGTGGTGGTCCCAAGCTCTACTTGAACCACTGCTGTGAAATGTTCACAAATTCACTAAATTTCTTCTTTAGTAGATGCCTGCTTTCCCAAAAGGCAACTTTATTCTAAACCAGTGAGTGTCAATGTATGACTGATACTTGTTGTGCAAAATATTACTGAAATTCTAAATACTACTAATAGATTATGTTAGCAACAAGAGGCTTTCCATGGTCCATAAAGAACAGATTGTGGTTAAAGTTCACAGGCAATAATCTGTGCTCTAAGTAGTTACAGATCTAGGTAAAAAGTCTGAGAAAATTTGGAAGACAAATAAACAGAACCAAAACACATAAAGAAATAGATCAAGGTGTGTGTTTTTTTTTGTTTAGTGGAAAAATAGCAGTTCAGAAAACTGGGCAACGTAATGCATTTTCTGAGATACACAAATGAGTTAAAGAATAGTGTCTGTAGAATGTGGGTGGTATATGCCTGTAATCCCAGCACTCATGATATTGGAGAATAGGATCCGGGGTTCAAGGCTAGCCTGCTCTACAAGATAAGAAACGATATCAAAATAAATAAATAAGACCCAAAGTGATATCTCAGTGGAAAGAAGTCTTCCCACTCAAACATGAGGAATAAAGTTCACATCTACTTGGCACCTACATAGAAGCCAAGTTCATGTATCAGTGAGTACCTGTAATCCATACATTTAGGAGTTAGATACAGAGACTAGAATAGATGAATTGTCAATGTCCAGGACCAGCAAGACATCATTACTCAGGAAATCAAGTGCAGAGTATTGTAGGAAAATACCCAGTGTCAACTTCCATCTTTAGTAGGCACACATACAAACACACACACACACACACTCACACATTTACACACATGCACATGCTACATAATAAATACACAGAAAATGCAAAAACAGTAAAAAAGTCACTAATAATCCTGGAGATGAAATAAACACTCAACACTCTTAGATCTTCAAGCACAAGAGAACCTTAAATATAAAAGCCAAGCTACCTGAGAAAGTTTCTCTGAAGGTTAGAAGAAAGTAGGATTCTGTGATTAAAGAAGTACACAAGATTTTTACTTATTTATGCATTATGAGTTATGTCAATACTCAGTCTACTAGTCCCATCTTACCAGAAATGAAGCAAAAGGTGTCTGAGGGTCACAAAGCAATGCAGATTATAAATTATCACTTCTACGCCTGTTGCTTAGCGACCAAAAGAGCCTGTCTTCTTGCTGGCAGCATCATTTGCATTCGCTTACATATACTTGAGTGAATTCTCAAGCTGAAACAGAAACCAAAAAAATTAGTACCTGGATACATTAAGTGAAAGAGACACTGCTGCATAAGACTAAAATCTATGGCCTGTATTAGAGTATGAGAATCTTGAAAAGACAAATAGTGGTTTTGGAGTATACCTGGACCACAGTAGAAATTTTACTAATAGAACTGGACACCAGAAAACAATTGACTACTCACCTGAAAGCAACTTCCAGACATAACTGACTCTTCAGTGGTTTTGTGCTAAAGAAGAAATGCTCCCCCTCCAACCCCAGCTGACAGCAGCTAACAGTTTAGGTGCTGTCCTTCAAACGCTGTTATACAGATATATGTGACCATGTGTATCCATGTATGTGACATGCACAGAAATATCACTTCTGAGTGTATTTGTGTAGACACTGCATTATTTCTGCAATGGTAGGAGCGAAGTATTGCATTAAGCAGCATAGTTTCTCCTGTTACTAAGTGAACAGGAAAGGGAAGGGAATAAAGCACAAGGGGATGGAAACAGCTTTAGCAGAGCCCATCCTCTCTCTCTCCTGTGGGGTTGTTTCTAACCAGGGGTAAAATGCAGATGAAAATGAAAAGTGAAAGTTTAAATGTGTTTTGTGTCAAGTGAGGTGTCAACATGTCCAATGCTGAATGAGTAGCATCTGTGTTGAGAGATTTGTGATACCCTTTGAGAAGCTGTATATAGAGGTGAGCAATGACAGAGACTGTTCAGGTGTTTAAGTTTCAACATATGAGATGAGAAACAGCAGGGCAGCTAGAGAGGGGTTAGGATAAACAGTTTGAGCAAATTATGTTGGATTGGGACTTGAGAAAAGTGTAGGGAGTGGAATGTGGGCTAACCTTATGATTAAGAAAGGGGAGGGACAGAAGCCTACCTCACATATTTTATAAGAAACCAAATAAATAATGACTTTATCTGTACATGAAGATATCAAAGCATTCTTCATAGAACCTGTGTATGAGAAGGAAGCATGCTAAGTGGCAAACGAGAGGACCAATAATTTATATCATGGCACCTTACTTTTGCAAAGTGCTATGCCAGGAATTTGATGGGCTTTTCTTATAAGTACTAAAAAATCTAAACCAAAGAAAGCATATTCTTTAAACTCCTACTATAAAACAATATAACCATTCTGGTTCAAATCTCAGACATGTATAATTCTTTTTGTTGCTTGTTCTAATGCTCACAATAC
Source organism: Mesocricetus auratus (assembly GCF_017639785.1). Lineage (NCBI taxonomy): Eukaryota > Metazoa > Chordata > Mammalia > Rodentia > Cricetidae > Mesocricetus > Mesocricetus auratus. The sequence continues at coordinate 45,498,959 of NW_024429192.1, forward strand.
CATTTAGATTTTTCTTGGAAGCAGAGTATCTCCATCCTGGTTGTCATGCTAGCGTTCTGGCTATTTCAAGACCATTGAGGATGGAGGCCTCAGCCTGGCCACCAGTCTATTCTACTGTCTGCTTTTGACAAATTTTCCCTGTGCTCTGATTTCACCAGTTTGAAGTGTAGTTGCTGGAATAAATGATTTTGAATTTTCTGCTACTTCACATATTAACCCAGTATCTTCCTATGTCCCCATGCTGGCTTCCCCCAAACCCCCTTTCTTATTTTCTGATTATAACCTAACAGGAAGGAAAGGCTGACAGTGAAAACTGTTCTTGATTTTTAATTTTTTCATATTATTTAGTATTCACACACACATGCACCCATGCACGCACACACACACACACACACACACACACACACAAAGGAAAACAGGGAACTGTGCTTCTGCTAAGTAACAAATGTATGAAATTCATATACAATGGGAGTCTTGTTTTTACATTTATTTGTTTGCTCTTTCTCTTCTTCCCTTCCTACCTATCCCCCCATGTGTGCATGCACATGTGTGCACATATGTGTGTGAGTGTACGTTTACACCTTTGAGGAGGCCAGAAGAAGGCTTTGGGTGTCCTCCTTTATTATTCTCTGCTTATACCTTTTGAGGGAGGGTCTCTCACTGAATCTCGCTGTACCTATACTATTGTTTTCTCAGACTGGAAGCCAGCAAGTTCCACCAACCCTTTGTTTCCACCACTCTCAGAGCTGGAGTCATGAGCAAGCACAGGATGCCTGATTTCTTATAGTAGTGTTGGGATCTGAACTGCAGTCCTCATGACTGTGTATTGTGCTCTCTGACCTGCTGAGCTATCTCTTCTTATAGTAGTGTTGCGATCTGAACTGCAGTCCTCGTGACTGTGTATTGTGCTCTCTGACCTGCTGAGCTATATCTTCAGTCCATGACAGTTCAGTTTTATGTTTCCTAGTCAATTCTTATGTTCCGCACCTTGGTTTATTTTATACTTCCAATTTGTCCTGATTTATGATTGAATAAGGATTTTCTTCTGACATAAACTCTAGAAAGAAAGTAAATTGTGTTGAATTTTCATGGTTTTCAGATATTTATTTTTTTAGTGAGTATACACTGCTTACATCTATAAATGACATGTATGAGTTGTCTGGAAAATAAATATAAATTTATATAAGGCTTTAAAAATTTGTAAGAAAATACTTGTATGTAATTAGGTGACTATAACCGTAAGAATCTTAATGTTTTGAATTCAGAGTATTGGACTTTTTCAAATAATGATCTACTTTATTTTTGGTTGTGAGCCGAGCCTTTAATGGCTCAGCTATCCCTCCAGACCATGATCTACTTTAAAATTTTAAGAAGACCAACTTTAAAAGATAAAAATGTAATGTTTTACTTTTCCTGTTGTTAATTTTTATACTGTTATTAGAAATTTCTAATTAGACTGAAATCATGTAACAAGCATATTATAGTGCTGATTAAATAGGCCCATCACACATGTGAGATGCACTCATTTTCAAAAACTTCTAAAAATGTTTTAAAGTGTGAATTTCCAAAGGGTGTTCTAAGGTCAGTATTTAATACAAAAATTGAAGTAGAATCTGACTCTCAGTGTCTGTACCAATAAGGCATTCATAAAAATATTATCCTGCTCATAGTAAAATTTTCAGATAGAGCTGACATAAAAGGGGCTGGGAAGATGGCTCAGACATTAACAGCTTTGCTGACCAAATGAGAGGACTGTACTTCAGAGCCCTCAAACCTATGCAGATGCAGGACTCCAGGTAGGTAAGGCTAGGCGCTACACCTTCTGTTTTGCAGTGGCTTTAATTTGCTCATGAAAGGTTCTATTGGCACTAATTCCTTGACATCTGTCACTTATTCTGCCACCTTCTTCCAAACACATAGATATTCTTGGTACGAGATCAGAAAACTGGGGTAGATGTCCCCGCTTCAGGGAACAGTTGGAATCAAACCAGACAGTTAATCAGCGGTGGCTTCAGAGAATTGTTACAAGAAAGGATCTTGTCAGAATAAAATGGACACACTGTGAACACCCAGCACTGTGGAGGCTGAACAGGAGGATTCTGAGCCTGGACTGAATGGAGTAAATTGGGACAGTCCTCCCAAGAGTAACCAAGGTGAAGAGTTTATCAGCAGATGTTTCTTGTGCATCAGCTAACACGAACTGAATATCTTTCAGTGTGGGTTCCTAACTGTATTTTGTTTAGGACATTTGTTTCAGGCACAGACATAAGTCAGAAAAATTCACATCAACACTATCACATCGTTCCAAACCCCCCAACTGAAAATAAAGAGAGGGACATCGTAACCACCCTGGTGTGTGTGTGTGTGAGTGTGTGTGTGTGTGTGTGTGTGTGTGTGTGTGTGTGTGTGTGTGTGTATTTCTACAAAACTGTAAGGCTGCCACAGGCAAGGAGAAAACCTAGGGAAACTTGGTGTCATTTTTGTCAAACTATAAAATTTTCCTTTATGGATTTGTTTTCTGATAGCTTTGAGAAGAAGCATGTTTATTACTCTAAGTGACTGTCCCATAATAATATGTTTGTTTTCCAGTGAACTAATGGCAAGATACCTTCAATTCTTCTCTGGCTTTCTGAGTTTGCTCTTCTTTTTCATTTATGTAAATAGATGTTTTCATCTTTTACAACCTTGGGAGAAATTTTATACTTCTCACTTGAATCTCTAGGGTCAATGATCTTGTGATCATTTCTTACACTCATTCTTGACAGCACTATTGGCCCCCAAACCAGGAATTATATTTTATCTGTGTTTTCAAGCTTCTTTGCCATCACTTGATTTTTCTTCTACCATGACATTTGGTGCCCCTTGGAAGTCTCTTGCTGGAAAACCTTTTCGTCACAAAGCTCACATTCCCAACATATTGATGTATTATCCACAGGCAGCATCCTTCAAATTTGTTTTATAATATCTGCTACTTCCCAGGCAGATTCTCCATATGATAAATTATTCAGCACTCAGCTTTGCCCTCTATTTCGTGATCATGGCTGCCCTGCAGAATCACAGGAAGCATTAATAGCGTAATGAAGTCTAGGTTCTATTCAACCCCAAATGAATCACAGGGTGAGGCCACAGTGTCATTATTTTTAAATACTCTCTAGGTGATTTGTTAGGCTTTAATTTCTTGAACATTAATGTGTGTAGAAGTCACCTGAGGATTTTGCTAACACATACTTTTTGGTATAGCACTAATGCGGATCCTAAGGCTCTACATTCCTAACAAGCACCCAGGAACACACAGGCCCTGGGACAACGGTTTTAAGCTGGTTCTAAATGAATCACCCAAGAAAACTTACAAATCCTTGTGTCATGGTTCCCAGCACCAGACACTAGCTTTTTGTTTTTTACATTTCCTAGCTGCTTCCAAATGTCTATTTTAGACCATGAATTCAGGAAAGAAATGGATGTCATATCTGTCATCTCTTTCATATCTAAAGCTATCTACAAAATATGTCTTTCATGCAAAAGCGTCTGTAATTGACTCTTACTTTAAATTGCATATCCAAAAAAAAGTTTAGAAAAAAAAGTTAGTTGTTGCTGGTTACTACTTCTGTTTTCATACAGTAAGATAATCCCTTGAAGTATCATCTCTAGCAGATATTCTAAATCCAGGTGAATTTTTTCACCTATTAGATCTTAATAGAAATGACAAGAGATTGTTTCAAAATTAGTACGATGATACTTACTCCTTACAAAATGAATATATAAACATGGATTCCAAGAACTTACCTTGGAGGGATGCTAATTTAAAAAATAGAGAGGAACCTCATGTCTGTATCAAAAGAGTCATTGAATATCTAAAGAATTTGAATAAAGCCTTATGGAATCATATTAGTTACATTTACTAAAAATTAGAACACACACAATCTTAAATGAAGATTATGTCACTTGGACTGACAATGCCTCCCTCAACCCCAGTGCCAGGCATGTAAAATTTCCTTTCAAGTTATTGGTGCCACAAGAAACCTCCTTCCAAGATATATATGCTTTGCAATTGTCCTTGATTATAGAGGTAGAAGGGAAGTCATAGACACTATATACTTAGGACTCAGAATATTTGACTTGGATTAGACCTGAAATTCTCCTGCCTAAAGACAAGCTTCCATAGTACTAGAAAGTGCTATTAAAACTACCAAAGAAGGGGGAAAGATCAATCTTACCCTGCTGTGATGATTATGAGCCAAAATAACAACTAGCATGGCAAGATATCTCTAAAGGTTCAATAGTTGTATCCTTAGTCAGCAGTAACCAACAGCTCTCTAATTGAACTTAAGGCTTATTCTGTTTGAAGAAAATCGTTTATGGTAATAGAAAGCTGGCCAAATACCCATAACTAATGAGGTCCTGGATTTTGACGGAGAACCTACAACCACCACTTTACTAAACCAGCATAATTCCTAACTATATTTAAACAATTTTTCTTATACCCACAAATCGGCGTAGCTCTCAGCTTGCAGAAAACCACAAATGGTCAAATGCAGAGTTCAAATGATTGCAGGGATGCCCAGTCCCGGTAGATGCATGTATAACAAAATTATTCCACCTAAGGCTTAGGGAATCTCAGAAAAGGGGATGGAAAGTTTGGAAGAGCTTTAGGACCAGGAAGAATTCTATGAAAGCATGGTTCCTAGAAGATTCATCATTCCCATGGATAAGGTCCCTAATTAGTTATTCAATAACGAGTAGTATTCACCACTGAAATCATATACATACACCCAACACTAACTGGATTCAGGAGATGGTAGTTGTATGTTTATGCACATACATGTGTGCACAGATACATACATGTATATATATGAAACAATAATAATAAAATAAATTTGAGAGATATTAAGGGGCCCACAGGAGGGGCTAGGGAGAGACACTTAAGAAAGGGCTCAACATCCCTAGCCATCAAGGAAATGCAAGTCAAAACAACTCTGAGACACCATCTTACTATTATCACAATGGCTAAAACCAAAAACACCAATGAAAGTTTATGCTGGAGAGGATGTGGAGAAAGGGTAACACTCCTCCACTGTTGGTGGGAGTGCAAACTCATCAGTCACTTTGGAAATTAGTATGGAGATTCCTCAGGAAAATGGAAATAAGTCTACCACAAGATCGAGCCATTCAACTCTTAGGCATATACCCAAAAGATGCACATTCATACAACAAGGACATCTGTTCCACTGTATTCATAGCAGCATTATTTGTAAAACCAGAACCTGGAAGCAACCTAGATGACCCTCAACTGAAGAGTGGATAGAGAAAATGCAGTACATTTACACAATGGAATCTTGAAATTTGCAGGCAAATGGATGACATTAGAAGAAACCATCCTGATTGAGGTAACCCATTCATAAAAGACAAACATGGTATGTAATCACTCATATATGGATTTTAGACATGGGTCAGGGGAGTGCCAGCCTATAATCCCACTGCCAGAGAGTCTGGGAAACAGGAAAAGACCCTAAGAGAGACATGCATGGTACCCCAGGGAAAGGGAATGAGTCAAGATCTCCTGAGAAGTTTGGGAGCATGGGGGGGGGGAAGCAGGGAAAAAGAGAGAGGAGAAGAAGATGGGAGAAGAGGACATGGGGGAGCAGGAAGGTTGAGTCAGGGGAAGAATAGAGGAGAGCAGGATGACAGATACCATAATAGAGATTGTCATTATAAGTTTGAGGAGGATCTGGCACTAGTGAGATTTCCAGAGATCTACAAGGATGACACCAAGTGACAAACTAAGCAATAGTGGAGAGACTACCTTAAATGCCCCTCCCTGATAATAATTTTGAAAACTACCTTATATGCCATCCTAGAACCTTCAGTGACTGATGGAAGCAGAGGCATACACCCATAGATAAACACTGAATTTAACTCCTGGAACCCAGAGACAGAGAGGGAGGAGTGATGAGCAAAGGCGTAAAGACTGGGCTGGTGAAACCCACAGAAACAGCTGACCTGAACAAGGGGAGACCTTGGGCCCCAGACTGATGACTGAGTGGCCCAGCATGGGACTGATCTAGACCATCTGAATGTGGGTGTCAGTGAGGAGGCCTCGGCAATCTAAAGGGTCTATGGTAGTAGATTATTATTTATCCCTGGCATGCAAATGGACTTTGGGTGCTCATCCAACAATAAGGGATGCTCTCTCTCAGCCTGGACTCTTGGGAGAGGGCCTAGGCCCTGCCCTGAAGGAAATGACAGACTCTGGAGATCCCCCATGGAGGGCCTCACCCCCTCCTGGGGAACGGAGGTATTGGGTGGGGGGCTGAGGGCTAGTAGTGGGGTAGGGGAGGAGGGGAGAGAGAGGGAGCTGGGATTGATATGTGAAGCAAGCTTGTTTCTCATATAAATAAAAATGTTTTAATAAAAGAAAATATTTTAAAGGTAGTCACTAATAAATTTATTAGGAGAGGCAGACTCTAAATCACTGCCTATTTCGGCAGGTTCTCCTAACGTTTAAACATCTTTTAATGAATACAACCAATGTAAGCTTGGAAGCTAAATTTTTAGTTCATTTTTCTGCTGTCTATAAAATTTAGCATAATTAAGCCTACACACACACACACACACACACACACACATTCACTCACATGCCTCAACAATTAAACAGAAAAAATTAAAGAAATATATACTAAATGATAATTATTCTTACCCAATACTTCTTAAAATTAGCATCCTTACATTTGTTTATCACAGACAATCAAATTGCAATTATAGTTGGCTAGTTAGATTTTTCAAAATGGCAACACATTGTAGTTTGATTTTCTTTCTGTTTGTAATTCAGAAAGACAGCATGGTAGCAGAGCAGTGTACTGTACATTGTAGAAAGCTATAAGGGAAGTAGATGTATTTTCTGAATTTAAATTGTGTATCATCCACACTCAGACAGGATAAACACGTCAGTATACAAAAATCACATGATGAAACACACAGCTAGTTTCTGCTCTACAAAGAATCAGACATGAGCACTGCTCTGCCACCAAGAGACCTTGCCCAAGGGCCATCTATCTTTGAAAGCTCCATAAAAATGGTGGCTTTGTGCAGAACTTTTAAGCCACGAAGGACAGGCCTTGATATGACTGGACAGGGGTTGGGGAGCAGGGAACAGGAGAACAAAGAAGACTATTTCAGCAACATCATGCTAGTAGTCAATAGAAACAATTATGTTGCTAAACCCTATGAGACACAATTTAAGGACAACACTATTAAATAGTAAAATATGCAATGAATTTGAGCCTTAAAACAACTTAAGATCCAAATTGGATCGTCTTCTCTAGCAACAGTCTTCCAGTGTTGTATCCAAAAGGCACAGTTCAAGCCCTTTATAGAGTATCCTGTTACCTTGAAGATTGGTTTGGTCTGCTAGTGCCTTGCTATTGTGTGTTATTACTGTTGAAACTGGAGACCTCTGGATAGTTATCACTTTTGGGTCCTTTAAAGTCTGTTCCTAAAGTGCATTGTGTGTTTTTAGTATGTATTCAGCAGGAAGGAGAGAAAAGTAGATAACAATCTTATTGTACTCGATACTCTATCAATTTGAGTTCCATTCACCTAAAATGAGTTGGATGGAGTTCACAGTGAATAACAGCTGCACCATCCTCTGATCATCAGCTGCCCATTCTTATGTAACCAGATGACAAGAAGGCAGTAATCTCACTACATTGAATAATCTTGCATTAATCAACCACCCTTTAAGATCACAGGAAAGTGAGCACTGTGACATGAGAGGTAGAGGCTCTCCAACACAGTGTAGCAACTGAAAATAAGGATTGTAAGATTCAAACTATGTTTCTATGTTTTTTGAAATCATGAAAATGTGCAGGATTTTCAATTCAAAAGTGGTAAGGATTGCTCTTTACACAGGACTTCCTAAATGTAAAATCTCCACAAGTTATAGCTTCTCCAATAGAAAGGGCATACAATTTCAGCTTCGGAGATGCCCTTGATGGAAAATGATATGACTAGAAAAGGTGACTGGTCTGGTCATCTTGCATGAGCCCTTGTGACATCAGAACTTAATGCAAGTCTATACACAAGGTGTGGCAGATCAATAATAGCATTCATGTAGCCTCACACTGAATGCTAACAAAAAACTATAGGAAAATACTTGAGCCCACCATTGAGTTATGACTATAGAACAACAGGCTTGAAGTCCACAAAAAAACAGGTACCTGTAAAGATAATTGAAATGCTGCTGACCTAGCAATGATACTGCTGACACATGTCAAAAGAACTCAGCTAAGAAAATTTAAAGAACTGGTTAGCCTGAGAATCCAGAGCTCTGTGGACTGCACACAAGACATTTGCACCCTCTAACAGGTTTTCCTCTACAGTCCCAGCCAGTGTTGACAAAACCATTAAACAGTGTACTATGACAATTTCCCTTGAGATTCTCCACTTGGAAAAGGACTGCCTAGCTGGAAAGTGGCAAAATTCCACCTGCTTCCTTCTTCTCGAAGATCAAAGACCTTTAATTGTTTGGGAAAGGACAAAAACCCCATGCTCCTTGTAGATACTGTTGAATATCAATTTTGCCTAAGCAGTGGGAATAGAAAAATGACTTCTCTACCAGCAGAAGAGGGGAAAGAAACATTGGTGGACACAAGGCTTCTCCAGCTGAATGAGAGATGAGTGGCACCAAGAAAACTCTCCCTCCAGTGATGCAGAAAACAGTGCCTACCTGCATCTTAAGATTTATCAGAAAAAAATAATACCCAAGCAATAACACCAACACACACACACACACACACACACACACACACACACACACACACTCATCATCATCATGCAACTAAAGTTACATGAGCAGCTAGGAATTATTAAGAAAGGTACAGACCATGAGGGGAGGAGCTTTCTTTAAGACAGGTCAAAAAGTAGGGTTGGTGGTGAAGCCACCATTAAGGAAATTATTTTAGCCCTAGCCATATGCACAAGGTATTGTTAAAGTACTGAAAGTAGTGTCACATGGAGAGCTACCATAGTAGAGCAAACTACACAGAAAGCCCAACTTCTTACCTAATTGCTACAATTATTCCCACTTGGAAAGGTGAAGTAGAAGCAGAAGGACTCAGCTGTGTTGAGCACAGAATTTACTCATCATATCCTTTTTAAAATCAATTTTTATTTAAATTAAAAACAATCTTATTTTACATACCAACCCCAGTTCTCTCTCCCTCCCGTCCTCCCATTCCCCCCACCATCTCCTCATCCCACCTCCCCATTCACTCTTCAGAGAGGATGAGGCCTTCCATGGTGATCATCAAAGTCTGAGGCATGCAGAAAAGCAAGTAAAAGCAGTATGTTGTTCAGAAAAAAAGCAGCAAATATTCTCAGTCTCAGCAATGAACAGGTGTTAGAAATATCAAAGTGGTAATTTAAGATAGCTAGGATTAATACAAGCTACAGTGAGGAAGGGAGACTACGTACAAAGTCAGATGGGTAATTTCAGTAATAAAACTATCACAAAATGTGACTGGAAATGCTAGAAATTAACATATAATACACACAAGATGTATTTCAATAAGCTAAGCAACAGATCTGGCTTGGGAGAGAATAGAATATGTGATATTTATAATAAAATAATGGGATTTTTAAAAAACACATAAAATAAAAAGTGTCTGATGAAATGAACAAGACATCCAAGAGCCATAGGGAGAAAAAAAAAACAATTGAAATGTCAGAGGAGAAGAGAATGGAAACAGAGCCTCAGAAAAGGTTTCCAGAGAAAGAGTAGTCAACAATTTTCCAAAATTACAGATGAGTTAAAAAACAATAGATGCTGGCATTTCAGGGAATACTTACCAGGATAAACATACAAGGAAGGGGAAAAAGCAAATGTGTCATATTTTAACTAGTTAGAAACCAGTGATAAAAAGAAAAGTTTGATTATAGCTAAGAGGGGACATACAGGAGAACAAGTTAAGAATTGCCATAGATTTCTCACTAGAAACAATGCAAAAAGAAGAAGATAAAGAAGAAGAAGGTGAGGAGAAAGAAGAGCATGAAGAGCCAAAGGAAGTAGTAGTAGTAAAAGAGCAAGAAGAATAAAAGAAGTAGAAATCTTACATATGCTGAAACAAGAAAGTTAATCCCTAATTCTATACACCATTAAATATATATGTTATAGCATATACACCATTAACTATCAAAAATAGAACGCAGAAAAATACTTTCTTAGACTTGTAAGCTCAGAGAGAGATGGTGCATAGCAGAGACAGACTATTCCAAATAAAGTAACAGTGATGTGCTATAACAATTATCTATTAAAAGTATTTGGGCAGGAGGCACTTTATCAGAAGCTTGGATCTACAGAAGGAATTGAAAAGCACTAGAAATAGGGTTATAAATAAATATAAATATTCACTTGGTTTTAAATATTTCAAAAAGTAATGGACTGTATAAATTAAAGTAGGCAACAGGCAACCAAGTCGTATTGATTAATATATGACAAAAAGCAAAAGTATGAAACATACACAGTGAGAAAGAGGGATAAGGACTACACTGCTGCAAAGATCTTACTGTATGTATAAAGGATAACATTATGAGCTGTCTGTAAAGATGGACCATGTAAATACTACAGCAACTCTTAAAAATTGTGAGAAAGAATGATTAGTAAGTAAATAGAGATAAAAACAATAATAAGAAAGTCTATAGATAAGTGAGAAAAAAGAAATAGCAAACACCTGGCAAGTAAATATCCAAATAAACTAATCTTAAAGGCAAATTATTATTATATTAAAATGTATATAAATGAATACTGTTTTAATTACTTTAAATACAAATCCTGTTGTGGGTACACATAAAATTATAAGTGTAAAGGTAGAAAATAATTCATGCCAATAGCAATAAGGATAATCTGAATTCTCTACTATCGTAATACCAATCAAAGCAGACTTGAGAGGAAATATTGCCACAGATAAAGAGGTGAAATTGAAGATGTCAATCAGCTGAGAACACAGAGTAATCCAAAATTTCATGAGCTTAATATTAGGGCATCAAAAATGGAAGACAAAACTGAAATGGAATGAAGGAGGAATGGGTGTCACATTGACTGTTGGAAATTTTAACTTGTTTCTCAATACTGAAAGAACAACTAGAACTGGTAATGATTCAGGGGACCTAAAACTATTCTGACCTCACTGCTTATGTAGCGTGTCACCCAACTAGAGCACATGATTTTTGAAAAATACACAGAGTATTCAGCAAGATGAGACATATTCTCATTTACAAGACAAAATTTAAATAGGAAAAGAAATAGAAATAGGAGAAAGTTAAATTATACATATACAAAACTTCCACAAAATCCAACGATTGCACATTGAAAATTAAAATTATATTTCCTACCCACTAAATTTAAACGGATATTCTAACACATAAAGCATAATTTTGATAAAGATTTCAAAAGCAGACGCACTAATACATAGCAAGGATAAATATTGGTACAGTCTCTCAAAAGAACATCAGGAAATGTATTCAGAGCCTTAAAGACTACATAATTTGACTTCTTAGTAACTTTTCAAGAATGTGACTTTTTAGAAACTCTTCTATTTTCATAATAAACACCACAACCAAAAGAAACTTAGGGAAAAATGTGATTATTTCAGATTACAATTCTTGGGCCACACCCCATCACTAAATGAACTCAGGGCGGGAACTCAAGGCAGGAACCTAGAGTCAAAAACTTAAGCACAGAGGGATGTTGCTTACCAACTTGCTCTCCATGGCTTGCTTAGCTTCCTTTCCTCCACAACTCAAGACCACCTGCCCAAGAGCAGCACCATCTGCTGCTGTGGGATGGAGCCTCCCACTGCAAGTCAAGAAAATGTACTCAGACTTGTCTGTAGGCCAATCTAGGGCAGCTGCTTTTCAATTGAGATTCCCTCTTCCCAAGTGACTCTAGCACGTATTAAGTTGACAAAAAAAAAAAACTAACCAGAGCAGAATGTATACCAAACAAATCATGAAAAATGTGCACAAATATAAAAATCTCATTAAGTATTGTTAATAACAGTGAAACCATGTAATAATATAGTAATGCATTTGCACAATAATGGATTTTGTGTACCAAAAATCATCATAAACACCAGACAGAAGGGAGTATGACAAAAAGAAACCAGTTTCCCTATTTCCACATATTTTCTACCATAGTAGACTTACTTTTTAAAGAGAAAAACTGTAAATAAAAGTAAATAATAAAGGCTAGAGAGATGGCTCAGTAAATGAAGTATTTGCTTTAAAAAGGGGGAATCTAACTTCAGATCCCCAACACTCACAAAATATTGGGACCTAGTGCTACCCTACCTGTAATTTTAACACTTGAAGGCAAACACTGGAGATCCCCCAGTGAAGACATTTTAACTTTATGGGGCTGCTTTTCTCTTTATACACTTCTCTTATTATCATAACAAAATACAAAGAATAATTTTCTACAAACCTGTGAAACTTAGAAATCACAATGCTGCATGTATTAATGGCACCAAGTTCTCCCATGGAGAACTGAGCAAAATGAAGTCACAATACTCAGATGCTTGCAAGAGTTGAGGTTAAATTGAATTTAACAGTTAATAACAATTACAAAGGAGTATTTGGCTAATAGAATATATGATATGTATACCTATATGTTATATTCCAATGATATAAAATTATTCCAATTGTGTATGTGTGTGTGTACATTTATTTTTATTACTACTGGTAGGAGGAAAAGAGGCGTGGGACAACAATGGGCTTCCTAACTGTAAACTGCCAGCTCTGACTAAATTAGGTAAAAGATTCCTTACAGAATGGTACAGAAAAGTTCTTCAGGAAACAATTCAGCTTACTATGGGCAGTGCCACTCCTCGGCAAATAGTCCTGGTTTGTATAAGATAGCTGAGCATATGCCTAGAAGCAACCCAGTAAGTAGTGTTCTTCCATGGTAACCGCTTCAGTTCCTGCCCGGACCTCCTGCCCTGACTTGACCAACCTGGGAGTTGTGAGATAACATATACCGTCACTTCCCTAACTGGTTTTCATCAGTGTTTTGTCCTTGCAAGAGAGATGCTCACAAGGAGAGTTCCTTCGGCCTAAAACCCATATTCTTCATTAATGGATGCTTCCTGAATTGTTTACTGAAGAACATTTCCGTCTGCCTGCTCTATAGTGTACTTGTGAATTATCTATCACTCATCTATAATAGACGAGGGATGTGTTTGTACTATCATAGAACTACTGTATTGATCCTTCATGCTTTTACACCTTCTTTTTATCCTCTTATTCTATTTCCCCGAAGCATTTCTTTCTCTTAATATTTTAACCAGTGTGTCGATTCTTTAATTTCAGGAACTAAGTTCTTATTTTCGAAAATTTTGTTTTTAGGTTTTCATTTAATTTTTAGCACTGATTAATACTTTGTAATAATTATTGTAGAATAATCCCTTTGTGCCCTGGGAAAATGTGTCTTCGTCAAGGTGCCTTCTGGTTGCTGTACTGAAGAGTCGCATGCTCAATAGCTAGGCAGGAAGAGATTAGGTGGGACTTCCGGTCAGAGAGGGAAAGGGAGAGGAGATAAATGGAGGTTCAGGGGAGACACCAGAGGACACTAAGGGGAAACGGGAGATACAAGATGGAAGAAAGATAAAAAGTCACAAGACATAATGTAGGTTAAAATAAATGGGTTAAGTTATAAGAGCGAGCAGGACAAGCCTAAGGCTGAGCTTACATAACTAATAATGGCTCTGTGTCAAAACTCTGCCAATGAATAATAGCATCGTTTTATCTCTTAAGAGTATGTAAATCAAATTTTGTTAAAAATGTCTTCTAATTCCAGGATTCCATCTATTTTTGTAAAATTATTTTTATTAATTTTGTTCTCTTTTCTGAGAGGGAAATTCCCCTGATATTGTGCATGTTTGATGACAGCACACCATAAAGCTTTTTTGAAATCTGCACAAAATGGTGAGTTTTTCAGATATATGCACTCTGCTATGAGGACTGAGTGGTCAGCTAGTCTTTGGGGAGGATATACAAAATACAGTATCTATAATTACTTTCCCTTTGATTCTTCAATGTTTTTCAAAGAAGGGTCCTTTGGGTCTGTTTTACCACCAATTATCATGGAGTAAGGGTGGTGACAAGGTCATTTCTCATCATTATACACACTTCCTTTAATATATTCCTCCATAACTGAGCCAATTTAACCGTATCTCTGTGTCCACCACTTACAAGTCTCAAGTATTAATGATTTATTTTCCCCAATCATTACCTTACATAACTTGCATATTTTAAAGTGATTTTTTTTCAGTCTTCATCTTAAGCTCCCCCTCAGCTTAGTTACTGGTCTCTCAGCCTTTCCATGGTTTGATAAATGTGTAGGTTTGACCTTAACATCTTTTCCCATGGCTTTTAAGAATCTCTATCCAATGGTCATATGCTGGATGTTGTCTAATTATTCTTGTCTGTTGTGATTTTTTCTTCTACATCAGTAACATTTTTCTCATCATAATGGAACACTGACAAAGGGTACCTTATAAAGAGAAGGAATACCATCACTTTTATTCCACGGTTTTGGAGGCAAGAACTCCAAGTGGCATAGCACAAAGTCCGTGGTTAGGGCCATTCTCCTGCATCACCTTCTAACACCAGATGGCAACTGTGAGAACAAGCAAGTGATTCCATCTTGACCTGAAACCGAATGAGTTTTGTCAGGTCAGCTTAATCCTTTTAAAGCACCCATGTGTTGAGAACTGAGGGGGTCACAACAGAACCACCTTCTGCAAGCACATCCTCAGATACCTGAGGAATTCCTGCTGAGCCCATTTCTTAAAGCATTCTCTTTCCTCGCAATAGTGCCACCCTGGGGGCTCAGCCTTCAATCAAACAGACACCTGGGATAAACCTTAGTTCATGCTTGCTTCCTGTTCTTGTATAAACCAAGGTATAAACCTGTTCCTTCTTTTAACTGTGCTGGGAATCTGAGGGTAGTAGACTTTAGGCTCAGTCCTGTTTAAAATTTTAGTGAGTTTTTTTCCTTTTTTTATTTAAATTAGAAACAAGCTTATTTAATATGTCAATCTCAGCTCCCTCTCCCTCCCCTCCTCTTCTGCCCCCCACCAACCCCCAATCCCATTCCCTTTCTGCTTCCCAGGGAGGGTGAGGCCTTCCATGGGAGATCTTCAAAGCCAGTCATATCATTTGGAGCAGGGCCTAGACCCTCGCCCATGTGTCTAGGCTGACAGAGTATCTCTCTATGTAGAGTGGGCTCCAAAAGTCCATTTGTGAGCTAGGGATAAATACTGATCCACTACCAGAGGTCCCATAGATTAACTAGACTTCCAAACTTACATCCTCATTCAAGGGATCTGAAACAGTCCCATGCTTATTTCTCAGCTATCAGTCTGGGGTCCATAAGCTCCCCCTTGTTCAGGTCAGCTGTTTCTGTAGGATTCTCCAGCCTAGTCTTCACCCCTTTGCTCATCACTTCCTCTCTGCAACTGGATTCTAGGAGTTCAGGTCAACGTTTAGCTGTGGATGTCTGCTTCTGCTTCCATCAGCTACTGGATGAAGGCTCTAGGATGGCATATAAGGTAGTCATCCATCTCATCATTGGGGAAGGGCATTTAAGGTAGCATATCCATTATTACTTAATCAACCATGTAGATCTATGAACATTTCCCTGGTGCCAGATTTATCTTTAAACCTATAATAGCTCTCTCTATAATGGTATCGCTTTTCTTGCTCTCATCTATTCTGTCCCTGACTCAATCTTCCTGCTTCCTCATGTTCTCCTCTTCCCTTTTCTTCTCCCCTTCTCTTTCTCCTAACTCCCTCTCCCCTCCCTCCATTCTCCCAATTAGCTCAGGAGACCTTGTCCCTTTCCCCTTCTGTGAAGAACCATGTATGTCCCTCTTAGGGTCCTCCTTGTTTCCTAGCTTCTCTATCTGTGTATACTGTAGGCTGGTACTCCTTTGCTCTATGTCTAAAATCCATTTATGAATGAGTACATACCATGTCTATCTTTTTGTGACTGGGTTACTTCACTCGGGATAGTTTCTTCTAATTCCAGCCATTTTTCTGCAAATCTCAAGATTCCATTTTATTTTCCAGTACTCCATTGTGTAAATGCACCACATTTTCTTTATCCACTCTTCAGTTGAGGAACATGTAGGTTGCTTCCAGGTTCTGGCTATTACAAATAATGTTGCTATGAACATAGTCTTTGTGGTATGAATGTGCATCTTTTGGGTATATGCCTGAGTGGAATTGCTAGATCTTGTGGTTGACTTACTGCCATTTTCATGTACGAGTTGGCACTCCCAGCAGCAGTGGAGGTGTGTTCCCCTTTATCCACATCTTATCCAGCATAAACTGTCATTGGTGTTTTTGACTTTAGCCATTCTGACAGGAGTAAAATGGTATCTCAGAGCATCAAATCAAAGGCTAGGATGTTGAGCACTTTCTTATGTGTCTTTCAGCCATTTTAGATTCCTTTATTGAGAATTCTTTGTTTAGTTCTGTACCCCAATTTTAATTGGATTATTTGGTGTTAGTAACTAATTCATGCTATACACGTGGAGATATACTAAGCGGTAAAGGATGGAGGTTTTCCATGAAGAAATTAAGAACTGATTTACTCTTTAGGAGACAATAATGTAGGAGTAGCTACAAAGCAGAATGGGTAAATGGTGTAGAAAAAAAATGAGCACGCTGCTAGACAAAGGATTAAATGTTATGTGATCTTGGTGTTGAAGAACTCAGGAAACTAAGCTAAAAGCTACGCTACCACATGGGCCTGAAAAACTAAATTGCTATATCCCCAAAAGACTGAACCAAACTGCGATAGACAAAGACAGAATTTTAACATCTTTTATGCTGATGACTGAAGTAGAGCTTTGAGCCATGTCGAGAGTTCCATGTTTTCCCTTTTGCACATGTAACTTAAAATGACTTCAATTTAATTTTTTTTCAAGCACAGTTTGGGAAAAAGTCCAGTCACAGAGTTCTGGCCTAGCATGATCCTTAGCATTTGAAAATCAAACATTTAAAACTATTCATCACCTAGTATTCTTCTGCAAACTGTTCTGTTAAAACCTGCTCTTCCAGATTTCCAGGTTTTTTTTCTTTCTTTAATGGTCTGAGTAAAAACACAATAATGTAATGACTAAATCATTGAATTCTTACCTGTTCTATGTGTATAGATATGTTTCTCTAAAACAAAAGAAAGAAACAAAGGTACTCTGGAGAGGAAAAAAATGTGAAGTTTCTATAATTTGTTTTATGAATCAAAATCACATGAACACACACACACACACACACACACACACACACACACACACACAGCCTTAGGTTTAAAATTGAAAGTTTTAGTTTAAGCCTTTACAGAAATTACAAGAGTTCCAAGCAGAGCTTTCTAACATTTTACAGGACTGCCAAGTTAAACAGCAACAGTTGGGAGATTTAGCTCCAGAACACGTGGCTAATGACCTTTAAGGCAACTGGCCCCATATGTCAACAAAGAAAAAAATATGTGCTATAACTGTTGAGGTCAGATGATTTCCTTACTTTTTTCCTCATTTATGCAACTCAAGATCTGTTATGATGGATGTACCATAAGGACAGAGAGGTGTTTTATTAACAGTTTTTCTCTTAAAAGATGTCATTTTTGAAACTAATTATTAAGAAAATTAGATTTCTTGGCATTTCAGTCTAAAATATGTCCTTGTTTCTTGAAGTAGTTGGGTTGCATTTTTCTACAAATTTGTATATTGGCTTATGATATTCTTGGCTGAACAAACTGTTACCATGAGATTGTGTTTAAAACAACCAGTGGGGGCTTGTAGAAAACACATTTCAAACACTAGTAACTTTTCCTAACTTATACATTTCTACATGAAACTCAGAGGAATTTATAAGATGTAAGTCCTTCTCAGAATATGAGGCATTACTTTTTAAAATGATTAATTTTCATTCTTTCCTTTAAAAAAGATTATCAATAAAAGTTTATAAATAGGAAAACTGGAATATGGAAGGAATAACTGCCAGCAAATAAACCTTGTTCTAACATAGGTAGCAACATTATATTAGATTTTACATTTATGATTTATGGTTATCAGCAAAAATATAGCTGTATTGACAACTATCTAGTCAAACAACTATTTATTGTAAGAAAAAATATTCTGGAATACTCTATGAGTTGAATATGGTTTTTATAAGTTTTGTGATCAAACAGGCTTAAGGTTAAATCATACGTACAGCTTCTCTCTCTCTCTCTCTCCTCCCTCTCGTGTGTGTGTTTGTGTGTGTTTGTGTGTGTGTGTGTGTGTGTGTGTGTGTGTGCAGTTGCACATGTGTATAGGTGCTTGTGGAAATGAGTGCTTGTGTGGATGCCAAGGGCTAACCTCCAGTGTCATTCCTCGGGTATCACCATTTGTTTTTCTTTAAAACATTTTTTGACCTGTTACTGCTCTGGAATTGGACAAGTATTCTAGCATGACTGATTCTAAGTTCAGGGTCTCTTCCTCCTACACTGGGGTCACAAACAGTGTATCACTATACCAGTCATTTCTTATATGCTTCTGGCAATAGAACTCCTGCCCTTCTTCAAGCACTTTGCATACTGAGCTATTTTCCTAAGTCCAATAATGACCATGTCTATATGACTGGAGTTTGTTCATATCTTTAACAGCACCACTTTATAGCACAAAACCACTGAAGACTATTGGTCCCTTATGAAACACAAGTAAGAGTTAAAAATGTGTCAAGATTTGGCCTAGAGTCAAATAGACAGGAACTTGTCTGTTTGGAAGGAAATAAATTTAAATTAAAGAGAGATTTTGGTTCCCTTCCTTGGGAGATTTGTCTAGTCTTTTCTGTTCTATGGCCTGCAGAGTATTTTGTACTTTTACTTGATAACTAGTGTTTCCTCACCTTTTTTTCTACTGTAGGAAAATAGTTGCCTTCTCTGTTGATAAAATAATAAATACATAAATAGTTAAAATAAAATTACTGCTGGAATTCCATGAATGTAGAATCTAAGTGGTACTATGATGGAGTGTGGGTCATAGAATTTAAAGAAACAATTATGGAGGGCTAGGTATAAATCTGAGACTGATGAATTCTGAGAGGTATGACTAAGTTTTTCATTTATAAATAAGGCCGTCAGAAGGCACTGGGTATTTTATGGAGAAATTTTTGCCATCAGGTGCACATTCTGAAAGGATGGCTCTGGTGGAAGAGTGAAGAAGAGGTGTCAGGAAAATGAGGCCAGCCATAAGAAGCATTTGGAGCCTACTGCAGAATATCTGGTCATGCAGATGCTGATGACTCTCAGACAGTGGGCATGACCTTTGTCACTAAAAAGAGGACATTGCCACATGGAAAGGCAAATGTTTTGTGAACTTTATTTTGTGTGGTTGCCTTAAATTACTATGTTCTTGTTATGTGCATTTTTCTTGGAGAATTTCATAAATACGTACAATGTATTGGGACCATTTCCATCCAGCACTCCCTCTCCAACAGGAAATTCTGAATGATTATATACAAACAGGAAACCCATTTCAAAATTTCCTACACATCAAATATCGATCCCAGGTGGCTCAGTTAATGAATTTTACCAAACAATGAATAATTTGATCAGTCCTGTTCAAACCCTTTCATATCACAGATATAAGAAACTTCCCAGCTCATCTTTAAGACCATTATTATTTCAATACCTGAAAAAGACATGTCCATTCTAAAAAAGAAAATTACATGTCTATCATTAATGTAATCCCAAAAGTCTTTAACAAAACTGCAGAAAATAAGTACATAAATACATAAAACACTGTCAGTGAGGAAACAATGACACCACATTGAACGCTCAGTGTCAGAGAAAATTGATCTGAGAACCAGCTGCCAATGGTTCCTATAATTTTTGACTAATTGGAGATTTATAAATGGTAGTAGCTAAAGAAATGAGGTATAATAAGTTATACCTCATGGTATAATGAGCATTTAGTATATACTAGACCTGCCTAGACATTGTCATATTCAATTATTCATATCACCTCTATGATAGTATTACCTCATCTTTTTTTCACAGAAGAACAAACAGAAGTTTCCAGATGTGAACTAATTAGCCCTACTGATAAAGTCTGGGAGTCGCTTAATTGATTAAAAGTTTTGTGTAATGTGCATTCTCCCCACCAGCTGCCTGGCTCCTGCCTCTGTCTCTGCCCCCAAATAACACATGAGATACTATAATTACTAATATATATTTTTATAAGGTCTTATTTTACTGAGGACACAGCCTCATGTATCCTCTCTTCCCAGGATCACATGGTGACTCTTCACTCTTGACTACATTTCCCAGAATCCTCCTTGACTCCTAGTCCCAGCTATCTTTCTTCCCTATTGGCCAACAATGCTTTATTTATCAGCCAATAAGACAACTTATACACAGAAGGACTTCCCCCATCATTCTTGTCTGTTTGGACCAAAATTTTATGTACTTTCTAATCTATCATATACCAGCCAGATATCCTGAGACTAAGTGAAAAGGGTTGTGAAGAAAGAATGTAGTAAAGGCTCAAAGTTCAGACAGGCTAAACAATCTACTTCCAGCTAAGACTAAAGAGGAACCATAAGCACCTACAATTTGAAGAAACGAGAAAACTTTGAAAAGACTTGTCCCATTCAAAGATGCATAAGGTATCATCAATTAATTTAATTAGCCAAGGGATTTATCTCTAAATCCCACATGTGCAACAGAGGTTTCTGTAAGTAACTCCAGCTTCTATAGTGGACTAGTCCAAAACCTCCTCTAAATCTAAAGTGAAAACTTATAAACAATTATGTCTCTAAGTATACAGATGATGCTAACTCTTTTCCCTTTATTCTTTGCAGTCATATTTCTCAAGTTACTAAAGTCTTTGAGTGCAGAAGTATCTCTCACTTTTCTAAATGTAGAAGTACTTACACTGCATTATAAGTAGGTTTATGTTGAAGAATATCTGATACTTTATTTAAACATATATTTATTCAAATTTAGATTGTTTCCATTTTTTAGACATTTGCACACACACAGTTGATGTCTGTATATATGCATTTAAAAAATACCATGTTAAGGAGGCTAGAAAATAATGTATGGCTCTCCCCAGTTGTTATCTGATGAAAGCCCTTTCTTGAGGAAACTAAGGGTAGGGGAATTGATGCTATGGGCTTACTTTCTTTTGCAAAACATCAATCTGGAAAATCAACAGATTCTTTCATGAAAGCTCTAAACTAGGTAGCAATTGGATTTATTTTTAGGATAATTACTATCTACAACAATATTAGTTTGCTTATGCTAACTCTGCCAACTCATATAGAATATGAAAGAAATTTCTTTAAGATAGAGATAGTTTTTCTACTTTCATAGACCATGTTATAATTTACAAATAATTCATATTGTAAGTTACTTGCAATTCAGTGTTTCTTCAGCAATCAGTTGGGGGAGTAGTTGCTGTTTTTTTCTGAACAGAAAAATTGCATCTGTGTGCTTGCAGAGTAATCTTGGAGTTCCATGCTGAATTCATTAAGCGACATACTTCCAGCTGAACTTCAGAAGAATGGTCTGAGTAAATGGTGACTGTCTCTTTTGCTTTTAAATATGTGCTACATTTAAATTTAGAGTTGGAATCTTGGGCAACTCCTATATGAAGCAATGGAAATTATATTGTAATCAACATCTTTGAGCTTGTGTTTCCTAACTGTGCTCTTATGTTTGCATGCAAATATAAAGTATTTAGCCTTGTAAGACGAAAGCAGTATAAATTTCACCTTGAAAAAGGAATCATCACTTCAACTATTTCATAGCATCTTGTGAATGTTTACAGAATTTATAGAGAATGCACTGGAGAATCTAGGGAAGTGTTGTTTTTTTCTGAAAAAATAACCTTAACATTTAGCATCACCTATGTCATATTGATTTCTTAGGAGAAGTTTCATAAAACCAAATTGCCTGTGCATGTTTTCCAGTACGTAATACTTGAAAAAAATGATCCCACTGCAAACAATGATAAATGAATTTTCTTATAATTCTTCCTTCTATAGCCTATAATCTGGCTGCAATAGCATGAACACTGGTGCAAGAACTAGGAGGCAGATGCAATATCAAACCACAATAGAGCCATTAGACCCCCCAATTAGATTCCTCCCTCCTATAGGCATTGTAGACAGAAAACAAAATTAAATTCACAGTTTGTCTTAAAAACCTAGCTTCTCACAGTTGGTTTCCCCAAAACTCAAACATTGAATGACTTATTTTGTAAAGATTTCATCACCATATAAGACAAGAAAGCCTGACATAATACTCCATCAGGTATGTTTTCTCAGGTCTACAATCAATCCAAAAATCCCTGTTTGGGTTTTGGTGTTGCCAGTATTGTCTCAGAGCACCAATCTGTCTCTAGTGAGTCAGTTCTTACTGAGTCCTTGCTCCACCCCCAGGTTTCATATGTTCCTAACAGCAGATGCCTTGGACATGGAGTTTACATCTCTTCAAGCTTGGCCTTCTCCCTCAGCCAGTAGACTTTAATTATTTATTATTTGCTGCTAGGTTATGCCAGGCATTTGTATAATTCTGTATTTTCCTAGTCTATCCCAATAGTTTTCTGATTCTGTATACTTGGGCCTTGGAGGCAGACCCTTCTTGGTTTTCCTGACTCTATTCCCATAGCAACCAAATCTTCCTTTGTTTCTGTGGTTCATTTAGTCTCTTGCCCTCTCTTTCTTTCTGATCATCTAGTGTAAACCATGGAAAAAACCTTGTAGTGGACAGTAAGATTCCAGTGAGGGAGACTCGAGCATTCTAAATTGATATGCTGTACTACAGTGTTCTTTGAAATTTCAGCTGTTTTTTTCTTTCTCTCCTTACAATCCACCTAAGATAAACAGGTCTTCTGCCTTATTCCTTGTTCAGAAGTTTTCTTAGGAGTCCAATGGGGACAATCAGTTTTTTGAGTGGCTGCTTTTTTTTCATGTTGTTATACATATAGGGACAAAACTTATTAAGCAGAAGAGGAGCCTGAAATTCTCAATATTATCTGAAACAAAGCATCTTTCCTCAAACTGTTTGAACTGTTCATTCATTAACATTGTGCATACACGTGTGAGCAAGACAGAGACAGAGAGAGAAATGAGGATAGGATGTCATAGAATGCATGCAAAAGTCAAAAGACAACTTCAGCAGGAGTCAGTTCACACTTTGCATCATGTTTCTGAAGTAGAGTCTATTGTAATTTCTGGCACTGTTCTGCATGTATGAGCATCCAGCTGATTCTCCGTCTCCATCTTGCTGGGTTTATAGACTGAGCCACTGCATCTAGCAAAAATCTTTGTATGTGGGTTCCAGAGATTAAAATCTAGAAGTTACGGTTGTACACAAGAGGTTTTAGCGTCCAAGCCATCTTTACAGACAAAAATATTTTCAGTCAAAGTCTAATAGTCTCGTGGAATTGAAAGAAAATGATGAACAACAAACTCTGTCTACAGTAACTTCTTTTACCATCTCAAAGTGTTTCAAAGGTCAAATATCAGGTTAATAGGCTCTAAAAGAGGGCACAGAAAGTAATCCATAAAGATGAACATTCCCAGGACCAAGCCACTTAGGGTCTGGATAACCAGGAATTTGAATAGTCAAAGATTTTATCTTAGAAATCCCTTGTGGAATGAAAACTTAAACTTAGGTACAGTTGATGGGAATCGCTAATCCATGGAATGCTGGTTATGAACACCCGTAGATGTTTAGATGAGTAAAGCAGGCCACTTAAAGAGATCTTCAAGGTGGACCTATGTGATCTGATGGTCCAAAGTCACTTCTGTATGATGGTCAACAGTGGGAACAACCATGACTTCAAAGACTTCCACTGTCTCAGACAGACACCCCGGTAGTCACATCTCTTCTTGCACTTATCATCTGCATGGCTATAGATCTTTTAAAATTTGATTTACACTATAGCATCTACCCTGGAATGTTGACTACCTCAGAACAAAACAGATAAAGACCCTATACACAGTTCAGAGTTCTCTTTCTTTTAATAGGAGGCATGATTAAGCAATATTTGTGATAAGGCAGTCAATGTCAATTTTAACTGGATAGTCTGAGCAAAGACTTGGAGGAGGGAAATGCAGCTAGCCATGCAGGTACCTGGGAGAGCAAGTTTCCTACAAAGAGAAGAGTCAGTTGAACGTCACATTCTTCTGCTTTATGGGAGCCAACAAAGGGGAAAGCAGGAGTGGATGCAGAAATAAGGGACAGAAGTGACAGGTCAAATGAGTAGAAATGGCATAGCTTATTTGTACAAGTTGCTTCTATTCTCAGGCTGCTATATATTTGTCAATGGGCCCTTTCTTTCTGTATCTACATTTTCAAATAAAAAAAATGAAACTTCTTAAAAAGTTCATGTTAGAAGTCACCACATAGGGAGTGATTCAAGAAGACAAGTTCAGCCCTGGATTTTTAATAGAGCTGCTAATGCAACAATTGGTACCAGATATTCCAAAGGAGGTCAGTGTATGGAAACTTTCAAATAAACGTAGGACAGAGATTTTTGCTACTAAATGTGAATAATTTATTAAGATCATTAAAAAGGAGAGAAATAAAAATGACTAATAAGAAAAACAGCAAGAACATTCAATCTTGGTAATCATCACTCTATAATTTTCTGCTATATATGTAGATTATTTCTATATGGTACAATCAGACTGCAAATTTAACAGCCAGAGTAATCAAACCTATGACAATGGGAATTGTCCACTGCATCACTGGGAATGAAAGTAGCAATTCCACTAGAAAATAATTTGGCAGCATCTGCAATTGTCTTGACTGGCCTCTTCTCCACTATTTTAAGTGAAGCAGCACTCACATTACTCTGCAAATCACAGAGACTGGGTCCCTCTGCCTGATGAATACCTGAAGCTGTGAGACCTGTCTCAGACTCTGCTAAATAGCTCAATGGTTAGGAACAAAAGGATGGATATACCAAGTCAGTTAGGCTTTTCCTAGTTGTAAGCATTGTTGAAATTGTTCTTTGGTTATTATTATATAATTAATAAGATGAAAAGTGTTCCCCATCTGTTCAGAAGATCTTGCCTCATTCCTCTTCTCTGGGGTACCATGCATATCTCTTAGGTTCTTTCCTGTTTCCCTGACTCTCTGTTAGTGGAAGTACAGACTGGCACTATCCTGATCCATGTATAAAATCCATATATGAGAGAGTACATAACATGTTTGTCTTTTTGTGACTGTGTTACCTCACTCAGGATGGTTTCTTCTAGTGCCATTGTTTTTTCTGCTGAGTAGTACTCCATTGTGTAAATTTACTACATTTTCTCTTCAGTTGAGGGGCATCTAGGTTGCTTCCAGGTTACTATTACAAATAACGCTGCTATGAACATAGTTGAACAGATGTCCCTTTCTGGAGAATTGTCTAATAGCAAAAATATTACAGAGAATGAAATCCTGACCAACATCAAAATAATGGTGAGTAAAGACCTAGAAGGCAAATAAAATATGAAGTATGCATTATTTAAAGGTATCATCATTTTAAAAGATATTGTTTAGGGACTGGAGAGATGGCTCACCTGTCAAAAGCACTTAATACTCATGCCAAAGACCCGAGTTCAGTTCCCAATACCCGCATTGGATAGTTCAGAACTGCTTTGCACCCCAGTTCTAGGCAACCCAACATTTTCTTTTGATCTCAGTTAACACCAGAAATATGTGACATGCATTCATGTACATGCACATACACACATGCATTCATGTACATGCACATACACAAACATAATTAAAAACAAATATAAACCCTTCAAAGGGAAGATATTCTGTTTTAATTTCCTTTTATATGATAAAAGAGGACTTTCACTATATGCACAAAAACAGTTTTAGATACACAATCACTTTTTGAGTCTTATCAAAGGCAGGGTTTAGCAAGATCCAAATTGTGGGGCATCAAACTAACTGGTATTGTTCAAAAGTGTCAAATAATGAAAAAATTTGAAAAAACTTACAGAGAAATGGAAATTAAATGCAACATATTTTAAGAATTGAATCTGGAACAGAGGAAGAGCATTAATATAACTCAATTAACAATATTAGCATTTTCTTAATATCAGTAAATATACCAAGATTATAAGATGCTAACCTCAGGGAAAATTAGATGAAGATAAATAAAAAATTTACAAAACTAGAGTTAGAAAAATAGTATTACCCTTGCAATTCTTCTCTAAATCTAAAAGCATTTCAACAAAAATTATATATATATATATACATTTAAAATCCAGAAATTCTGCTACTGATCATTTATCCTAAGGAAAAAAAGATATAGGCAAAAATTTAACAACATGATATCAATTGAAAATAGCTCAAAGTTATGACGTAAGTAATTATTAAACATTAAAGTTAGAAACATTCTATAATCACTTAAGTGATATTTTAGAAGTACAATAATATAAATCTATTTGCATATGTAAGTAGATGTATGCTCCCACAGGAAAAAAAACACACATTTTATTAAAAGGGGTCATCACTGGGTTTGGAGCTCAGTGTTGATTATTTCCCATTGAAGTGGGACTTCAAAAGTATTTTTCTTTTCCCTTCCTTTGATTTTATAAACAAAAGTGTCTCCCTCTACTTCCTCCATTTCTTCTTCCTCCTCCTCCTCTTTCTTCTTCTTTCCTCTGTCACTTTTCTACAGAAAGTGCAACTATTGTCCATACCTGTGAGAGCACCTCAGTTAACCACATAGGCATTACATTAATGGCTTTGTATGACTTCTTAGTAACAGTAAAAGACCTTTAACTACTTTCCTCCATGACTCAAGATTATTGAAATTTATCAGCGAAGACTACTGTATCTCCAAAAGAGGCCCGGTGACAAAAAAAAATGAAAACAAGCAAAAAGCCAAACCCCTAAGAAATAAAGCTCTATCAAGGCCAGCAAAGGCTAGAGGCAAGAAGTATGGCTGTGGAGCAGAAAATGGTTCTGTTTGGGGGAGAGTAGCCATGCCTAATCAGTCTTGCCATAGTCAGTCTCTACACCTTCCTGAAAGATGGTACATAAGTTTAAAGAGCTAGATTAGGCAGCCTTAAAGCAATTTTACCATGGAATATTATTGTCCAGTGAACTACTTACTGAAGAGGGTGCTGGGGAGAAGAGCAATCCTTTGAAACCTTGGAATAATCATTAGACACATTTTCTGCACAAAATCTGCTGAGACAACACTATCTAAAATCCATTATCCAGCTTTTCTGTGCAGAAATGTTAGGAACTTCTCCAGGGGTAAAATATTGAAAAGAAGATTTCATTCAAATCCATCATGTGGCTGTTGTAATCACTGCCAGGGAATTCTGCTGTTAAGAAGGAGGTGGAGCTCCACTTTGGGCATATCTCAGGCAAAAAGAAAATTTACAACCAGAGAAGAAGCTAGGTTCTGTGGTGTAAAAAAAGAATGACAAGGAAGCATCAGGGATAAAGCAGGGTTCTGACCAAGCATACCTAAAAGGATTGTGGGTGAAGTTGGGCCTGGAGGATAGATCAACACCCAAGGAATGGGATAGCTGAGGATGAAGATGGAGTCAGGCAAATCAAAAATGATATAGTATCAAGTCGTGAATGTGTCCTGGGTTAGTTTAGTAACTAACCAGGCATGTGTTTTATCTGGAATCAGATTTTTGGCAAAAAGTACACAGTTGGGCCTAAAGACCCTTTGTCTTTAGGACTAGCTATCCATAATGATTATCATAATTCAGTTCAAGTAGAGCTTCAGTTTAGCAATACGAAAGCCACATGGCATTGGAGGAAGTAACTAGTGTCCACAGGCATTTGGAAGTCCTCTATCTCAAGGACAAAGTCAGCCAGATTTAGCAAGTTATTTTATAAGATGCCAGTTAGATGTGAATGTCAGATAAACAGTGAATAATCGTTTAGTATAAGCATGACCCAAATGTTGCATGACTACAGACTTACATAAGCAACTATTATCCTTATTATACATCTGAAGTTGATATTTAACTGAGTAACTTGTATTTGTTTTAGTGCTGCTATCAGAAGTGAATCCAAGTCCTCAGGCTTCAAGGATCAATCTCAGATGTTTCTCCTTTTTGTACCTTGAAGAGTTACTTGATTTTACTTTCAATGCAGGAGGTCAAATCCAGTGCTTTGTATATGCTAGTCAAGTACTCTAACACTGAGATACATTCTCAGTCATAAAATACTAGTGAGAAAAATATTAGACAGTATGGTGTATCTAATGTGTTATCCAGTAGATACAAAGAAAGAAAAATATGGGAGAAACAGCTCATCCTGACACTCTTCTAGCAAGAAAAGTGCTATTACTTTTGTGCTAACAGTCACAGCATGTTGGCTTTAATGAACTTTTAAATAGAAGCAATTCTTTAAACATTTTTAAGTGCAAGAAATATAAAAACTCTAAGACAAGTAACAAGGTATAAGCAAAACAACTAGCCTGTAGAACTCATGGAGAAAGTTTGGATTTCTTGATAACACCTTAATGAAGATTGGTGATAACTGATGTAATATTTAGAAGTATGATTCACTGCTGAGGGTAGTTTTCACACTGAACATATAAATCAGAGTACCAATACTGCACATGCAGTGTTCAATGAACATTGTACAACAAAGAAGCTGAATATTCAGAAATTTAAAAAACTCTTCAAAGTAATCCTGCTGAGAAGTGAGAAAGGGAGATCAGATAGGTCACTGAAATCCACTAAGGTGTACAATAATTCATGAGAACACATACAAACCTCATCACAAGGCAGGACTCATTGGCTTCTTAATATTTTTGCCACAGGAAAATTTGTGAACAAATCCTGTTTCCTCAGAGCTACGAATGACTGCAGGGATATTACTGTAGTTATTAATGTGCTTCTATTGTCTAGACTTCTGCACATTTTATAAAACAAGATATTCATCAATAGCACAAGATATTAATGTGCCTTCTTCTGTAATGAAGGATACTAATCCACTTTGCAGCCTTGATTCTATTTGCAATACAGGAAACAAACACGTAACAGATGTTCTGGAGTCAGAATGTCATAGGTGATAATAGAAGGACCAAAAAGAAACTTGAGGGCAAATTGACTGCCACCCATATAGAGAGCAACAACCCTCACAGGAAAAGTCAGCTGAACCAATATTTGACTTACTGTCCTTGCCTCTATCTGTTATTGCCCCAGAAGGTTTGTTAAGGGCTTAGCTGGGCAAATGTACTTTTGCTTGGTGGTCTAGCAAAGACACACATAATCACAGTGAGTTACCACTTTCTAGTTGTGTCATGTTTTCTTCAAGAAGGAATTACTTCTGTTAAGAATGGGTAAGTCAAATTAAACAATCGCTAAATCTTTGCCTTGCAATGCATTCACAAATATGTTCTTCACATGTGGTATTTAGCACATATTTTTATAGGAAATATTCAAATAAACTTTAAAGGTCCTATAGAATGTTGAAATTAATTTACTCAACAATTTGCTAGGGCCTAATATGTACAGATTTTGTTTGTATTAAAAATTAAAGGTCCTTGGATAAACAAAACAATTACCATGGTGAAGAAATACCTAAGGATTTCCTGAGTGTTATCAATAATGGCAAAACTGGAAGAAACCCAAAAGTTCATTGATAGTAGAGTGAATAATTAGACTTTATGACATTCACATAATAAAAAAAAACATCATCAATGAAAGGAACTAATTCACCCTAAACTAACCAACATGATTAAATTGTAAACGTAGAAGTCACAGACAAATTCAAACATCATTATTCAATTAAAATAAGGTTTCAAATTTGAGAAGACTAAATAATATATTAATGCTTGAGCCATATCTCCTATTGACAAAACCATAAAACAAAACAAATGAACATGGAGGATACAATTTAAGAAGAGAGTAAACAGATGCATTTGGCAAGGTGCCTCTGAAGTGCTGATCATGGCCTGTGTCTTTTTTTAAAAAATGCTTGCAACAAGGGTTGGTATCCCTGCAAGATTGTTTCTTAGACTCCCAGCATATATCAAAATCTGCAGATGTTCAAGTCTCATCATGTATTGTTTCTTGATTCCAGACAGTAAATGAAGAACTATTTATTGTTTAGAGTTTATAAGTTAACTTTTACAGTTCTTATATATGTGTTTCATTTTATTAAACATAAATTTAAAAATAATTGGAGAGGCTGTGTGGTGGTGTGAGAGAAAATGGCTACTATAGAAGTGGTAGAATTTGGAGATGTGGTCTTAATGGAGTAGGTGTGGCCTCATTAGAGGTAGTGTGTCACTGTGGAGTAGGCCTTGAGGTCTATGTGTTCAAGCTACACCCAGTGTCACAATTCATTCACTGTTGCCTGAGGATCAAGATGTAGAACTATCAGCTCCTTCTCCATCACCATGTCTGCCTGCAAGCCACGATATCCCACCATGATGATATGAACTAAACCTCTGAACTGTAAGCCACCCCAATGAAGGGTTGTCATGGTCTTGGTATCTATTCACAGCACTAAAAAGCCTAACTAAGTAAAATGGCAATCCTGCCAAATGCAATCTATAGATTCAATGCAATCCCCATTAAAATATCAGCACAATTCTTCACAGACCTTGAAAGAAAAATAATCAACTTTGTATGGAAAAAAAGACCCAGGATAGCCAAAACAACCTTATTCAACAAAGCAACACCTGGAGGCATCACCATCCCTGACTTCAAACTCTATTATAGAGCTGTCATCCTGAAAACAACTTGGTATTGGCACAAAAATAGACAGGTAGAACAATGGAATCGAATTGAACACTGATATTAACCCATACATGTTTGAACATCTGATCTTTGACAAAGAAGCTAAAAATATACAATGGAAAAAAGAAAGCATCTTCAACAAATGGTGCTGGCATAACTAGATGTTGGCATGTAGAGAATGCAGATAGATCCATGTCTATCGCCATGCACAAAACTTAAGTCCAAATGGATCAAAGACCTCAACATAAATTCAGCCACACTGAACCTGTTAGAAGAGGAAGTGGGCGGTACCCTTAAATGAATTGGTACAGGAGACAGCTTCCTGACCATAACACCAGTAGCACAGACACTGAGATCAACAATACATGGGACCTCCTGAAACTAAGAAGCTTCTGTAAAGCAAAGGACACAGTCAACAAGAAAAAAGGGCAGCCCACAGAATGGGAAAAGATATTCACTAACCCATCTGACAGAGGGCTGGTCTCCAAAATTTACAAAGAATTCAAGAGCCAAGTCTCAAAACTCCAAAGGATCCAATTAAAACGTGGGATACAGAACTAAATAGAGAATTCTCAATAGAGGAGTCTAAAATGGCTGAGAGGCACTTGAGAAAGTGCTCAACATCCCTAGCCATCAGGGAAATGCAAATCAAAACAACTCTGAGATACCATCCTGTCAGAATTGCTAAAATCAAAAATACCAATGACACTTTATGCTGGAGAGGATGTGGAGAAAGAGGGACACTCCTCCACTGCTGGTGGGAATTCCAACTCATACAGACACTTTGGAAATCAGAATGGAGATTCCTCAGACAAATGGGAATCAGGCTACCACAAGACCCAGCAATTCCACTCTTAGGCATATATACAAAAGATGCACATTCACACAACAAGGACATCTCTTCCACTATGTTCATAGCAGCATTATTTGTAATAGCCAGATCCTGGAAGCAACCTAGATGCCCCTCACCTGAAGAGTGGATAGAGAAAATGTGGTACATTTACAGATTGGAGTACTATTCAACAGAAAAAAAACAATGGAATCCTGAAATTTTCAGGCAAATGGATGGCACTAGAAGAAACCATCCTGAGTGAGGTAACCCAGTCACAAAAAGACAAACTTTGTATGTACTCTCTCATATATGGATTTTAAACATAGATTAGTGGAGTGCCAGCCTACAGTCCCACAGCGAGAGAGGCTGGGAAACAAAACCTTCATCTAATGACTGATGGAAGCAGAGGCAGACACCCACAGTTAAACACTGAGCTGAACTCAAGGAACCCAGTGACAGAAAGGGAGGACTGATGAGCAAAGCGGTTAAGACTGGGCTGGTTTAAGCCCCAGAAACAGCTGACCTGACAAGGGTTAGCTCTTGAATCCCAGACTGATGCCTGGGAATCCAGCATGGGACTGATCAAGACCCCCGAATGTGGGTGTCAGTGAGCAGGCCTAGGCAATCTATGGAATCTTGGGTAGTAGATGAGTATTTATCTCTGGAATACAAATGAACTTTGGGTGCACATCCCACAATGAGAGATGCTCTCTCACCCTGGACTCTTGGGGGAGGGTCTAGGCCCTGCCCTAGATGAAATGATGGACACCCCCATGGAGGGCCTTACCCTCCCTGGGGAAAGGAGAGGGTATGAGGGGGGTTGGTGGGAGGGCGTGGGAGGAGGGGAGGGAAAGGGAGAGGGACCTGAGATTGATATATGAAACAACCTTGTTTCTAATTTAAATTTAAATTTAAAAATAAAAAAGTATCCCTAACTAAGACAGGCAGGGATGATGATTCATTGAGTGAAACTCTTATCACACAAACTGGAACTCAAGTTCAAATTCCTAGCACCTATGTAAAACATCAGGTGTGGCATTGAGCATCTGTCACACCATCACATGTGTACAGAGACAAGAGGATCCCCAAAGCTGCTGGCCATGCAGCCTAGTTGAAGCATAAGATCCAGGTTTAGAAAAAAGAATCTGTCTCAAAAAATAAAGTGGACAGTAATTAAGGAAGGTA
Organism: Mesocricetus auratus; assembly: GCF_017639785.1. Lineage (NCBI taxonomy): Eukaryota > Metazoa > Chordata > Mammalia > Rodentia > Cricetidae > Mesocricetus > Mesocricetus auratus. Next base: position 45,531,753 of record NW_024429192.1, read on the forward strand.
TTCTCATATCATTACCTATGTCACCTATCACTGGTACATATATGTACACACACACAAACATACACATATACACGAACACATCACACACACACACACTAATGATTAGAGAATCCATTAGGATATAGATTCTCTATTTGAATATTACAGAATATGGAATCCTTTCAAATGCTTGGTAAATTCTTCTATTAAGAAAAAATTTTCCTTTGGTTTCTTAGTATTCTGACATTGGTGTTCAGTGAAAAATTCAAGTGGTCACCATTGTTGGGGAAATATGGAGAAAAGTGGATCATCTCTAGAAAAAGCTCTATCTCCCATTCAAATTTGGCTTTGGATAGTCACATCTTCTTAGATAAGAAACCTGTACTTCTAAGCACATAAATTTAAAATGATGACAATGAGTCAACTGAAATGACATCTCACTTCACATAACTATCATACCTATTATCTGAGAATAATCAACTGAATGTCAAACAAAATTAGGTGTGAGACTGCCTGGATGTATCAGTGACCCCATTACACAGATGAGGGAACTTAGATGCAGACCTTATTCAGTTAATATACTGAGGTGTCTTGCATGCTGATTAGAGCACTTCAATTAATGGACTATATTTGCATGGGTTGCAAAAAGGAAAAACATTATTTTAAATATGTAAGTGGGTTTACCAACAATAAACTAGTATAACTGAGGAAAAAAGTGAAAAAAAGCAGTTGGTATCTGGCCTCAGACACTAAAATATTTATATACGAAATTCTGGAAAAGATTTTCCCATGGCTTGAGAAGGATAAACAAGAGATATTATAGTTAAATTAAAATATGATAGATAGGTAGATATGCCTATTGATAGCAGGATTTGATAAATACATATGGCATCAGGAAAAATGAGTCTTGAGACACTTATCTTTCATTTTCTACACTTTTTCACACTGGTACTGTATTCCTTTTTAAAATTTAAATTATTAGGAAAAGTTTTAATGTAACAGTTTAGTGGCATAACATCATGAGTCTTCTGTCAAATCACTAACACTGTGATTATGTTTAATGCTGTTATAACATTACACACACTTTGATAATTTTGTATCCCTTTTTAAAGTGAGTGCAACATTTAGAGGTAAGATTTTGAAAGGTTATCTTTGAAGAACTCTGACATGATTTTTTTCAGATGTAATAAACAGAAATGTGTCAATAACCTCAAAATTCCCAGCCAGAGTGGAGCGAGGGTTCTTTGCCTTCTCACTATGGTCATCTGAGGAAAGGCCTGGTATAGGTAGATGATGCATTTTACAAACCTACCAAATTTGTAAATTGTTAATTAATGATGCCATCCCTGCTATTAATGGTTTCACTGGTACAGGTTCCACCGCATTTATATTACTGACATCTTTTTATGATACTAACAAGTGGTTAAGGCCTTCCTCTTGTGTCAATTTATGCTCGATTACTCTCCATGGTTCAGTATCTATGGAATCTTTCTTCAGATTTGACTGCTCCAAAACGACCGTCCATCTGACTGAGACACTAGTTCAGCCCCTGAAATGAATGAATTTACTTCACACAGAACTGAATCTAGAAGAACACACTAGAGTTTCCTAGCCTGCAGAACTCAGCCATTTTTTTCAACTTTCTCATTTGATTCAAACCTGTAAGGCTCAGTTGGGGAGATCCTTGAGTTTCTTCTTGCATTGTGTGAGTTTGGCCATGGTTATAGTTTGATTTGTTTGTAGCTCACCACTATCTCCAGATATGATGTTTTAATTTGGTTTTATGCTGACTTGCCATCTGATCCTGAACCTTCAGTCTTCAAAGTTCTTTGAAACCCATCCTTGATACAGGAATTAATTTGTCAGAGTCACGGTTAGTCACCTTGGGTTGCTCCTAAATGACAAAATCTATGGGGTAAGGAGGTTTCTGTAAAGTGGTTTGCTGTGAACAGGAGATAGCTCTGTTCTAGTCACAGACATGCTTGTGCCAAACTGTTGCATTTGAGCTTCCATTTGGCTTGTTTGAAATGGTCACATTGCATTGTAGCTGACTGAGGTGCCATTTGGAGAATGCTCAACAACATAAATGACAACTTCTGCCCGATCATCTGGCAATGTCTTAATACCCTGCACATTTACAGTAAGATTCTGGTTTCCCCCAAAAAACTTTATGCAATGATTCTACCAACTGCTGCTGTTGGCTTCTATTATCTATTTCTTTCTTGAGGAAAACTAAAATCACTAGCTGCTCTCTGCCATTTTTGCTGGGCACAAACCTATAACCTACTGATGGTCCCCTGCTATTGTGTATTGAAGCATTCAGGTACCAATCCAGTTCCAAAACCAGTACTTAAATCAATATTGGTTCCCAATGCTGCCTCAAAACAGGCCCAATGCCAAACCTTTATTCGCAGCATCATGCTTAAGTCTGGCAATGCCAATGTTTGCCAGGGCAGGAAATCTGAAGAGTAGAATGCACAGTAGTAAATGTTTGCTTGGCACCTTCAGATCCACCCATAAGGTAGGGTCTGAGGCTTGTCTAAAGTGACAGAGAGAGTCTTTAGAATTAGCCAGTCATGTTGATACTGCAAATATTTGGTTGGCCTGGACTTCCGTTGTGCAATTCGTGGTGCACTCATGTCTAAAAGGAAGCCTTCAGCCATATCACAGGATTCTCCCTCTTCTGGCTTAGCGTCACAGTTCTGATACTGGATCTGTTATCCCTGTTAATTAGACAGCTAAGCGTTTGCAAGTGAACTTTTACTCATAAGCTTTATTACAGGAAAACTGTTGAGTTGAAAGAAACTGGCGCTTGAGCTAGCTTAAATAAGTCTCCCTCATAGCACAGGAATTTCAGAATAGCCAGGAATTGAAAGGTCACCAACAGGAACACACTATCTCAAATGCTATCTTCTCCCTGCTCCTCTGCGCTTTATTGGTTTTCCTTTTCCTTTGTTCTATGTACAAATAATTTTCTTGCTTTTCTATTTACAAAAGATGGTTTCTATAGTTGGTCATTTTGTGTTACTGTAACAAAATGCCTAAAGCTGGGTATTTTCTTTTACAAAGAAGTTATTTACAGCCTCACAATTCTAGGGACTGTAAGTTCAACATGACACCAGTGTCTTGGCAATTATCTCTGGTTGATATACAATATGACAAAGAAGGTAAAATGGCAATACCCACAGGCAGAAGGGGCCAAACTAAAGTGCAAGCATGCTTGTGTAAGTACCCACTGTCTCTAGAAATAACTTCCTCTGTAAGGGCAAGTAGTCTTTCTGGACAAGAACTTTACATGACCTGATTCTCTGGTACTATACTATGCTTTGTAAAGATTCCTTGCACATGGGGACACAGGTTTCTAACACAGAAATGCTTCAAAAATACCTTCCAATGGTGTCCAAACAATAGTATTGTCCTCCCTTTCAGAATATGTATTATTTCCCAAAACTATCTCCTATGCTAAGCTATCTGATATTTTTAATCATGTATGACATCTCGGATTGAAATCCTAGTATTATTTAACCTTTCCAGAGTATAGGGATTTGTCTTTAATTTTTGCATTTTAGGAGAATAAGATTTCTGAGAATCAGAAACAGAAATGTTTCCTAATTTTTGCAATTTCCCCACATAAGAGAAAGAATAACATTTCTATTAAAGGGTCCTAATTTACTGGAACATCCTACTTGAGTGTGACTTTTTGAAATATTCTCTCCACCTCTTGTTTACAAAGTTTAATACAATATGTTGATAATAATTGTGCACGGTTTTCAGTAATACCATAGTTGAATTTTTATCTAGATATATTTTCCATTACATTTTTGTCAATTTTATTATCATTGTTATTCAACAATACTATATTTTATGTTAAAATATATAAATATATAAAATATATTTAAACATATAATAATATTTTCAAAAGATTGATTTTATTTTTATTTGTGTGGCATATGTATGCATGTAATCTCCTAAGTTTGTGTGGGTTCCTAGTACAGAGGTCAGAGGCCATACTCTAACCTGTGATACAAATTTTCTTTTAAGAGAGGAGTTTTCATTTAAGTAAAAAGTATTTGGGAAAACTCAAAAAAAAAACTTGGAGAAACCTAGATTGAAAACCTGTAGCTTTCAGGAAAGTCACTCTGGGACTACAGCAGGAGACAGAAGATGTGGAGTTATCCGTTCTAGCTAACCCAATGACAGCATGTCCAGAGAAATTTTGCCTGTCTCCTCTAGGTTGTGATACTGCCTATGGTATCTGGATGAATGTCTGTGATAATGAAAGGCAGGCAGAGAACAGAAATCCAAGCATTACATGTAAAGATAAACGTGTAGGAAAATGAACAATAGAAACCATTTCTAACCACAACATCAAAAACCCTGAAAGCTGAAATATTATGTACAGAGAAAGAATTGAAAATAGGCAAGGCCTATAAATTAGAGTGTGGTTTCTCTTTTATTCTCATGCCCCTGAAAGTGACTTTTCTAAGTTTGTTTCTTGTCTTTGCTTCAGCAATATCTATATGCCTTAGATTTCTACCTAGATATTTAACTAGACAAAAGATAATCATGGTGCTTATAGTATTTATTTAAAATGTGAATCTATCATGAATCATATCTTAACAGACAGGTGCTCTATGTCTGGTCATACAAGCTTTTTTCTCAGGCAAGAGAGATGTGAGACAGTTCTGGTGTGCACAACTTTGGTCTCAGAACCCTGACTATAGGGAGGGATGAAGAAAGGAAAAATACTGTGATTGGGTGGGCTGTGCTCACTCTGTTGGAGAGCACCTACTTGGAACCTCAGCATGTTATGAAGTACAGCATGGGGTGGGAGTGTTACCTGATCTCTGTAGGAGGTCTCTGTTGCAACCAGGATAAACATTCAGGATGAGAAGGAAGCTGCAATTTCTGTTCCTTGCACACACTGGTCATTCACTCATACTCAGACTCCCTAAGAAAGATTTTTCCATCCTCAAAGCATGTCCCAGACAAGGTTTTGCCACTCAGATGGGACTGAGCAATTGGAGTCCTCAACATGGATGCATATGTGTCAGACATACACATTCACTCAGGACTTCACTCACTTAGATTTTCTTCTACTTTCTATAAGAAAGTATAGGCTAGATCAACACCTCTCTCAAAGTGTCTAATTGTAAAGTGCTTTGATAAAGAGTCCCAAAAAAAGATTCAGCATAAGGAAAGTTATTACCCTGTAGAAGATCCTAGGTCTTGCTCTGCTGAACTGTGACCTCTAGGAACATACTGTCCCCTCCCTATGTCACAAGGGTTAAGGTCAAATATATTGAAAATATTTCATTATAATCCAAACTATGTTATATTTCAATATTACCCATACTTCTCTTGAATTAATTTCATTGGTATTGGGAGATAGATGTCATGAGCTAAGACCTCTATACTACTTACATATCTTTCTCTAACTAGAACTTCAAGATTTACGTAAACATTCAACATTGAGAACATGTATCATAGTTTACTCAAGAATGATACTTGGTAAGACACAGCGGGAAGTTCAGTGCATTTTACTAGGCACACCTTAAGTAACTATTTTTAAAATTCATCCTTGAATAATGAACAGCATCTTTCCAATAAAATATGCTATATCATAAATCCAAGCAAAATGGTTTAATTAGGTGTCCACTTGCCCTCATTTAAACTAGTGAATTCCTTCTCTTAAAGGACGATGCCCAGACAAGCACAGTAAATGCCACTCTGGCACTTGTTGCTAATACACAATTTTAGGCTTACAACAGATCTGATGAACTAGGAACTCTAGGAGTTGGAACCCTACAACGTTAATAAGCCTTCCAGGTGACTCATGCATACTAACCATGGGAATAAGCTTCAAGCCTCTCTCTTTAGATGACCTGAATTGGAAGGGGGAAGGAAGAATTGAGGACATTGATAAAACCAAATTTATCATCAAAACACCTGCAAATGTGTTTTTAAGCCTTGATGGAATAATCATTTTGTCTGGCATGTAAAATTTAACCGAAATACTTGTAATTCAGCATACCTTAAGCATTATATTATTTTTGATAGAAAGAGACAAGTTTCCATTTTGCAGGCAAAAAGTATTACAATAGTATTAGAATGATTTTTTCTGCCATTGAATGTTCTAATTATGGCAGTCTCTCTGTAATCACATTCCTGAGAAACCATACTCTGGTAATGACTGAAAATTGAATTTAATGAGGTCATTTAATTCAAGAATTTAAACTGAAATTTTAGAGCAAGTTTTCCCCTCCCACAAAGAATCTTACCAACTGGTCCCCCCAAATCTCTGACTTTTTTCTCCCCACAGTTCAGTTACTTGTGGCCAATCAAGGTATGAAATATTAAACAGAAAATTCTAGAAGCAAGCAAGTAATAAGCTTTATTTTTTACATTTTGTAACAAGTATAGTAAAACTCTAATATCCATTGTCAGGCATACTCATGCTATATTTACCACTTGCCTGTGAATCACTTGGTAGCTCTCTCCATTATTAGATAATTATTAGCATGATGCTTACGTCCCAGGTACACTGGTCAACTGGCTCAAGGATACTATGCATGTGCCTGTGTAATTCACCTCAGTTCATCTCACCATGTAGGCACTCTAGCACTCCTGTTATCATAAAAAAAGAGAATATTACAAAACACTTGGAAATCAAAAAGAAAAAATATATGATATCCTCATGATTGGAGCATATTGCCTTAGATGTTCTATATTATTAGTTGTTATTGCTAATCTCCTACCATAACTATTTACAAAGTAAATATTACTATAGATATGGAAGTATAAGGAAAACATACCGTGCATAGAATTCATTACCATATGAAATGTCAGCATCTACTAATGTCCCCCATGAATAGAAGGAATGACTCTCCACTATTACCTAGTTTTCCAGTTAGTGTTATCCTTGTAGATCTCTGATGATAAGGTTGATGACTACCTTATATGACATCCTAGAGCCTTCATCCAGTGACTGATGGAAGCAGAGACAGATACAGCTAAACACTGAACTGATCCCCAGGAACCCAGTGACAGAGATGGAGGAGTGATGAGCAAAGGGGTCAAGACCATGCAGGTGAAACCCACAAAGACAGCTGACTGGACAAGGGTGAGCTCTTGAACCCCAGACTGATGGCTAAGAGGGGACTGATCCAGACTCCATGAATGTAATGTCAGTGAGGAGGCTTCAGAAATCTCTGGGGCCTTGGGTAGTAAATTAGTGTTCACCATGGCATACAAATGAACTTTGGGAGCCCATTCCACATGGAGGGATGCTGTCTCAGCCTGGATACATGGGGAATGGACTAGGTCCTGCCCTGGATGAAATGACAGACTCTGGAGATCCCCCCAAGGAGGGCCACACCCTCCCCGGGGAATGATGTGGGGATTGGGCTGGAGGGGGCTGGTGGAAGGAGAAGGGAGGGGGAGAGCTGGGATTGACATTTGAAGCATGCATGTTTCTAATTTAAATAAATACATTAAAAAGAAGAAATGACTGGACTAATTGGTGTACCACAGAATAATCCAGAAATTTATTTTTCACTTGTTCTTTATTTTCTTACCTTGTTATTTTTCCTGGGGCTGGAACTCTTGAGTAATTCACGCATGTGATAAATACTAGTTGGCATGAAGGAAAAGTCAGTTACTATCTGTTTGATGGCCTATTCCCTCCATTTCCTTAGCCTATGTGTCTTTGCATACTTCACAGGCCCCCTCATTGGTCTATAAGAGTCTTTACAGGCTAATACAGTCCAGGAAGTAATAAAAGCAATTAAGGAAGAAGAAACCAATTTAAATTACTCTGGACACTAACAAAACTTCCACAAGACTTTCAAAATATGTGTTTAGATAGTTGTAGACCTAATCAAGCTTCCTGCAGACAAATGACCCATTTTTAAAATAGGTTCATTTAAATTAAATTATTCTGAAGGATTTTAAGTATGCTGGCATTTATAAAGAAAATAATTTTTTCTTTGATTATAAAGGAGAAAGATATTGTAGATCCAGGGGGACATAGTCCTTTGAACATAAGTCTGTCTGTATAACCAATAAAAAAATTTAGTAATGTTTGTGAGATTACAATACATTAGCAAATGTTACTGTAATGTATTTATACTATATAAAAACACAGAGAATCTCTGCTGATTTTTCTGGCACAAAGTTCCTAAAACCCTTAGAATCATTGAAGTGTTGTGTCTTTGTGAATACTAATGAGATGGCTGATGGCTGTGGTCTCTGGGTTAGCCTTAGGATGCAGACTGGTTGCCAGGACAACGAACCATGTGAGTTGTGAGTTGGGACTTGCATCCTCCTCACCCCTCCCTCGGTCTCTGCAGAGAGAAGAACTGTAGGTTGAACTGCTTAGAAATAGCTAATGATTTAATCATGCCCGTATATGAAGCCATTGCATCCCAAATAATGGGTCCAGAGATTTTTCTTCTTAGAGATGTGGTTCTGGGAAGGTAGTTTGCACAGGCAGCATAGAAATTCCCCACCTCTTTCACCATAGCTAACCCTGTACACCTCTTCCATCTTGCTGTTGCTAGATTGCTTCCTTTTATAATAAAGTAGTCAAAGTAAGGACAGTGTTTCCCTGTGCACTAGGAAATGTCCAAGCCAAAGGACTGGTTTTGGGATCCTCCTCTTTATGGTCAAGAACACTGAACCTCCTGAAGAAAAATTGTGTGCAACCTGGAGACTTACTATTTGTGTCTGACCCAGAATGTGAGACAATCCTATCGTATGAACACTGACTTAGGTTACTGTCAACATTGACTTGAACTGTAAGCTATCCAGGGTTGGAGAATTCATGAGCACAGGAGGAATTTCCCATATTTGCCAACTGTAGTAAAGTTCCGAGTGTTGTGGGTGATATTACCAAGAGAAGAAAATACTATGTGGTTTTTCTCTATCCTTCATTCATTCATGGAGGTTATTTTTTAAAGATTACAATAGAATAATAGAATAACACATTTTGTTTGATAAGACTTATTTCTCTTCAATATGTATTCTTAGTTTTTAATTTTGTAAGGATAGTATATGAATGACAGTTTTGAGAAAAATCTTAGGTGTTGTTAAATTAAGCCTAATAGACAAAACTTTCCACTGTATTAATTACTTTAGTAATACAATTTAAATCTTGCCTTTCTTAAAATATACAGTTGACCAAGCTGTTTTCTTAGAATTAAATAATGATGTCTCTATATTGGGGCATTGATGTTGAAGATCAGCCTGCAGAAATTGTAGAACATGAGGCTGTCATTATACAAGTTTTGTAAAGGATCCAGAAATAAGATATGTTTACTATTAGCCCATCAATCATTTTCTCAGAAACGGCATGAATCCATATGTTTAGACCACACTTATAGTGACCCCTTACTATTGGCCATATTCTAAGGATATAAAATATGAACAAATGACATTGTTATTTTCATGGAGCAGATGTTCTACTTAGTTTAACAAACCAAACATAGTGTATCAAATATACATTTAGTACAACAGAGGGAGAGGTGTGTTGAAATGAAAAGTAATGATAATTAAGGGGTTAGAAAGGACTAACAGAGTGGGGAGGTAAATGCAAGTGTCTACATGAAGTGGTCAAGTTAGGAGGATGCAAAACGAATTGAGAGAAGCAGCTATGTGAACATAAGGTTGTTTGTAGGGGTGTGTGAATGATGGGGACTTAAGGAAGACAAAGTTGTAGAGAGCCAGGACTAGATGAGTAGGGTCCAAGTAATACAGGTGTCCCTTTGGACTTGATTCTGGGTGACACAGAAAACATACAAGTGCTCAGCTCAGGTTTCTAAATAGCCTGGATGCTGTATTGACATCAAGGATATCAACGAGGAAATTGGAATAGCATCTGAGCAAGAGGTAAATAAGGTCACAGAGCTAGAAGAGGTGGAAATTAGTCATATTTGGGATTTAGTTAATGGTTAATTCAAGTGGGCTTATGAATTATGAATTAAATGACAGGTGTGAAAGAAGCAAGGGGACTCACAGATGTCTCAGGGTTTAAGAGTTGAGCACCGGAAGGCTAAAATTGAGCAAAGACCGTATTTTCTAAGGCAGAAGCAAGAAAAAGCAATTTATTATTAGTGGATATTTCAACTAGAGGATTTTGTAACATCGGTTTCCTGAGCTCTTAGTAGAGGAAAACAAAAGAGTAATGAAGTAGTGAGTGCCATTGTTGTAATGGCAGCTTGGCAGAGCAGTATGTGAACAGGACATCCATGTGAGACAGACAGCTATGGAGGCACCTGCATATGTCCTAGTGGCCTCCAGATGCAAATAAGACTCAGGTAAAAAAAAATGGAGACAAAGAATGCACCCTATAACAACAGCTGTTAACATTTGAAAGAGGGGAAGAAGAAAAGATAATGTGGACAAAGTAAGGCAAATTGTTGCATTTTTTCCCTCATAACGCACATATATGTCACATGAAAGCAGACAGCAGGGGAATGAAACAATCAAAAGGTGTGGAGGAGGGACATAGATGTGGGCAGTATGTGAGTAAAATAACACGTGTGTGTGTGCACATGTACATGAAATGTCATAATAAAACCATTAATGTGATACACTAACTTAAAATTTAATTTAAAAGTGGATGGATGGGGCATGGCTCCATGGTTAAAAGCACTTTTCCTGCAAGCATGAGAACCTGCCTTTGAATTGACAGCACCCACAGAAAAAGTCAGTCTTAGTGTACCTACAAACTCCAGTAGTGGGAGGGGCGGCAGGTAGAGAAAGACAGACTCTCTGAGCTCACTAGCCAGCAAGCCCAGCCAAAACAGGAAGCATCTGCCTCAATGAGAAATCTTGTCTTAAGGAAAAACGCAGATAATAGAGGAAGACACCTCCGGCGTATACATGAACTTGCATGGGTACCCACCCTCTCATATATGAGCCTAACACACACACACACACACACACACACACACACACACACACACACACACACACACACACACACACACACCACACACTATCCCTATAGGAATTCCTTAATAATAACTATGAGGAAGTTGGCAGCGCCCATTGATCTCTATGGGAGAGTACCATTAAGACATAGGTTAAAATTAATTTAATGTTTATTTCATTTAAATGGGGTATGGCTCACAGATGACTGATCATATGTCTCACGGGTTCACGGATTTTGTAAGTGTGGAGAATTGCTTCTGCTATTGTCATTTTCATTAGTGGAATGGTTTGTTCTAAGAAGGCATAAAATAACATTTAAAATGTCTAAAACTTTTCTCCATGTGATTCTATCAATAAATTATGTAGACACCATCAATATAAATTTCAGTACCACTAGGAAACATTGATCTCTGCATGATTTTAATGTTTTAAATATTTCTTATGCAAGTCTTTTGCTATCTTCTAGAATTGAATTATGGCCTGCTAACAGCTTCGTTTGATGCAGGTATAGCCCAAGATATGTTCCATCTATGTGTAAGCAGTACATATAGTGCCTTCTGCAAATGGCATTTTAAGTCACTGCAAATAAGGTGAAGGGGAGATAAAAAGGGTTTTCATATCATATCTCAGAATATAAACAACTCTTCTCTGAATATGTAGCCCCAACTGATAGTAAAAACTGATCTTTATTTACATAAGAGAAAAGATACATTTCAGTTTCTGTGATGTAAACAGCTATCTTTCTCAATTACTCATGCAATTTCAGTGACAGCACCAAGATCTACCTCAGAGATAAGAAACAAAGACCATTTTCTTCCAGGAACAAAGTGAGACTTATTTTGTTTCAGGATGTTATATTTTTTCCCCTTTCACAATTCTGAAAGCATTGTTGGTGTGGAACAGTTATTTCCTAAAACCTGTGCACTAAAGATACACAGAGAGAGAGAGAGAGAGAGAGAGAGACAGAGACAGAGACAGAGACAGAGACAGAGACAGAGAGACAGAGACAGACAGACAGAGGAGGGGAGGAGGGAGAGAAAGAGATACACAGAGAGACAGAGAAAGACACGCACAGAAAGAGACAGAGACAGAGAAAGAATAACGTACTTTCAATACAGTAAAACAGCACTGAAGATAATTATAACTGAATGTTCAGAAGTAGTTGTAAGGTTGTAACTGGAAGAGCCACAGAGGGAAGGCTGAGCCTCCATGTTAGTTTCCTTTTATAAGAAAATGTGAACTCTGTGTGATAGGTGAGAATGTGGGTGACTTACTGCAATGCCTTCCCCTGTAGAAGAACCATAGACAATCAGGAATTATGGCGCATTGCAAACAGCTGTTTATGTGTTCATTCTGAATATGCCGGTAAGTTTGTCGTTATGAGAAGGAATAGAAAGAACTCTTCACAAAATCTATAATTAACCCAGGAGACTTTCCACAGAATGTATAGCTTAGCAAGGATTTGAGATGGATTTTAAAAGAAGATGAAAGTAGCTATTGCATTTTCATGAAGAACTCTCAAGGGCTGCAACTGACATGCAATAAGGATATCAATTTCCTCCCTTCCAAGCGCTAGTATCACTTCCAGGATGCATGAGGATTTCAGTGCTTCTATGTAGCAAATTCCTGGAGTGAAACTTGAATGTAATCTTCAACATGGTAGAGCACTTGTTGGGTTCATATGCTGGTGTATCACTGACATCCAAAATCCATAATAGAAGCTTGATGGCTGATGGATGTACCCCAATATAATATTAAGTCTATTTGGGGAATCATATGTGTGGCCACAACTGAGTCCCTGTGCATGGAAGTGAGCAAAAAGGCAAAACTCCCTGGAAGTGTTGAAAGAACTCTCTCCAAGGTAAGTAAACAACTTCCTATGTTTCTGTTGGGAATGCAAAATTACTACTAGGAATGGACTAGAAGAATTTACATCCCTAAACCTGCTACAGGTGCCACCCATATTCCCTGGAATTTTATCATTGTAGTCCACGCCAGTCAATAGCTACCAGCATCTTCTTTGCTAAAAAGCTTATTTGGTTGGTAAAGCTGGGACTGGCTTTGGCACAGGAAACTATTACCAGAATGGGGCATTCCTACTTGGGGTATAATTATCTGCAGTTGCTGTGCTGAAATACTTTATGTTTGTCTTTGAATTTGCATTCTGTGAGTTCTAGTGGGACAAAAGAATGTGCCAGAGAGGTGGTGCTCCCAATTATCAACATCCCCATTCAGGATGCTTGCTTGCATGTGTCTTCTGCTACCCTAGATTCAGTGACTTTTTACTGACTTCAGCTCTCTAGAGAATTCTCTAGAGGATAGCTGAACACAAGTTAGGGAAACAGTCACAGTTAGGTATGTGTGTCTAGCACATCACATGTGACCAGCAGTGGGATGGGACAGAGCAGGATCAGCCAACCACAAACTGTATGTAGGATCAGTTACACTTGCATATGAATTAACACTGCCACAGGGAGGATAACGGTAGGTAACAAATAACACAAGCCATTACTTGGAGGGAGGAAAAGGGAAATGTGTAAGTTTTTTTCCACAGAGGATTTCACTCTCACATTGACTCTACTCTGGACCGCCTAAACTTGATAGCACTCTGTCCACAGACATGACAGACCAACAGGACCAAAGAAACAATCCTGGCCCCCTTGCTGAACAGTACTGATGGCTTGGTGTTGGAATCAGTGAGAATTCTGGGTTCTCCAGAGTGCCATGGCAGAATTAAGTTCCTGTTATGCTTTTATCCTCAGTAGTAGGCTGTTTGATAATAGCTTTCAATAAATCTTTCTTTCCTTTGTCCCTTGCTTTCTGTTTGATATTCCCTGAGATAACTAACAAGGATGTCCCCTGGGTTTGAACCCTTACTGTTTCTGAAGAAATAGATTAAACAACCAACATTCAAAGACATCTCCGCTATCTTTGGCTGAACAGAAAAATGAACACTTTCAGTAGAGTCTTCTTCTATAAGTTCTTCTGTAATTTAAAGGCTTACTGTTTGTATTTCTATTTATACTTTAATGGCTAAGATGTGTAACCTCGCTACTTTTCCTTGAAGTTCACTTTCTTCTTTAATCTAAATGAAGATGATTTGAAGGTCCAAGTGGGTCTTTTCCCACACCATAGTTCTATGACTTTTATGTCCAATTTCGTAAGCATGGGAACAGTTGAACTATGACCTATTAACAAAAAATCATGCTGTGAATTCTGCTACAGTACACAACCTTCTATGTATTTCCAAATTCTGGAATGGAATTTTCAAATGTGAATCTCACATTACAAAAATCATATGCATTATGTTTTTTACCCTTTGTTCATATGTGTTCAAATAAACCCAAGGTGATTTAAGCAAGAAACAGGAAATTCTAGAAAGGGAATGAAAATTACAGGTAGGTAGGCGAATTTAAGTTCAAAATATGTTTTACAGGTAAAAATTTCTGCTTTAAGTCTTTATTTTAAAATTTGATTACTGCTAATAAGGTTGAAAGGGAGGACTAAGAGGGTCCCATCCCCAATGGGACTTAGGTCAGTCCTTCAACTTTGAGAATTGCTTTAGAAGAAATAAAAAAGCTCAGGATAAATTAGTTCTACCTTCTGTTCTCTATTTCCTTTAATAATTGATAGCCTGTTGGATACTATTATTCTCAATCCTAGTATTAGAGGCTCTTTCCTTGAAATTTTTTATACCTTGTCAACACAGGATAAGTAAAGCCAAGTTAGAGCTACTAAAGAGAATCTAGACAATGTTCTAACCCATCATTTAACACCAATAGTGACAATATTGACTACTGGGGCATAAGCTCTGATCTATTTGTTCCAACTCTCTCCTTGTCCCACTGATTCCAGTTCTAATCACGCTCTCTACTAATGCCACTGCTCTACCTCAGTTACTTGTCCTCACGATAAGTTCACTCATTCTTATGTTTGCTTACTCCTTGAACAAAAATGAATTGCTAACCTACTTCATCAACAAAATTCAAGTTCAAACATGGTTTGCGGTACAGCAGCATCAGAAAAGCAGGAGTTGTTAGAAATCTAAATCTCTGGTCCTTCCACACAGTAACTGATTCAGAGTCCATACGGAAACCACAGCCATCCTGGGCTAGCTTGTTGTGCAAATGATTTCACCTAGAGTTTGGGGAATGTGCATCTGTGTCTAGGTCTGAGATGAAACCCAGGAATTTGCATGTCTATCAAGTTTACAGGTCATGTTGTTGCAACCAGTCCAGAGAGCACTAAGAACCAGCCTTGCAGACACTGAAGCTACCATTGCTGTTACTCAACAAAAGCCCAAGTACTGCTCTACCTAATTGCTTTTCAGTTTTAACTTCTGCTTGTCCATTTTCACTATGTAGGTGTGTCCCTAACTCAAATTTAGTATCCCTTTGAAAGAGCTGCCATTGTACTGTCAATGTTAATGCTTCATTATTTTCATCTTTGCTTTGCATGCTCTTTCTGAAAACCACATAGAATGTTGAACTAGGAACAGACTTAAAATTAGATTTGATGAAACTACCTAATTACTTATGTAAATTTGAGCAAGTTACTTAACTTTTCTGAAACTTGTTGTCTTATATGCTCAACGAACTTGAAAGGTGCTGGCAAAAAAAGCCTGGCATATAGTAGGTGCTTAAATAAAAGTCATATGACAGTATTCTTTTTCTTCAATGCCATCTAATATGAGAAAAGACATGGAATATGATCAAATCATTTAACATTTTTATCATGCATATGTCTTTCCCGAGCTCATTTTTGTTACATTTAAATTTCTACTTAATTTTATTATCTACATTTTTCTCACTCATTTTGATGACCTCTAGAAAATGAAAAACATTAATTTCCCTTTGACATTAAAAATAAAGTTTTCAAAAGCAGACTACAAAGAATCTCACAGTGGCAGTTCGAACGTGTAGTTCTCTGTGTTTCTTGCCATTTCATGTCAAACAAGAATGTATCTTAAATTTTCTTATTAGAAAAAAAATAGCTTCAACATGGGCTAAATATTTTTCCAGGTATCAGAAATGCTTTTACAGGCATTACCTAGTAACATTTAAAATGTGTTCAACAGGAAGGTAAGAATCAAAGTACATGAACTAAAACGCATAGGCTAGTTTAAGAAGTAAGGGTTCATGCTATATGCAAGTAAGCCAGGCAGGTTGCAGCATATCCAGCCTGCTCATTTACATCATTCCTTAGAATGATGTAAATTAGAAAAATTAGAAAAGAATTTTTTGAAACAAAACATAGTGCTCCTTATATAAAAGGATTGCATTACCGGGCAGTGGTGGCGCACGCATTTAATCCCAGCACTTGGGGGGCAGAGGCAGGCGGATCGCTGTGAGTTCGAGGCTGGGCTGGACCAACAGCCTCGAAAAAAATACAGAGAAACCCTGTCTCATAAAAACCAAAAAAAATAAATAAATAAAAATAAAAGGATTGCATTTATATTCTTATTGAAACCAAATAGTACTAAAGCACATATGAATATTAACTATTTTTGCTCCATATTCCTCAGTCTTAGATTCTGTCATGAATTACAAGACATTTTTAATGTATAGTGTCTGAGTTAGGGTTTCTATTGCTGCAATGAAACACCAAGACCAAAATGTAAGTTAGGGAGGAGAGGGTTTATTTGGCTACACTTCAGCATTGCTGTTCATCACTGAAGGAAGTCAGGACAGGAGCTCAAAACAGGACAGAATCCAGGAGACAGGAGCTGATGCAGAGACCACAGAGGGGAACTGATTACTGACTTGCTTCCCATGACTTTATCATCTCACCTTCTTATAGAATGCTGGACCAGCAACCCAAGGATGGCACTAGGCACAATGAGAAATGAGAAAATGCCTTACAGCTGGGTATCATGGAAGCATTTCCTCAGCTGAGGCTCCTTTCTCTGATGACTAACTTGTGTCAAGTTGACACATAAAACCAGCCAGTATATATATAAGCAATATGGTTTAAAGAACTTGTATTAATTTCCTAATGTTATTTTTGTCCTAACTTACAAAACAACAACCATCAGTGTTTAAAATATTTTGAGTTGATATATTCCTTAAAGAATCAAGTGGTTTAAACAGTCAGTCTGAGTGCTTTGGTCCTCTCTTGTACACATAGTATGTTCTTAGAATTTCTAAATTTTTTTCCAGTTTCTTTATTTTAAATCATTGCTTATTATCTTAGGGTTTCTATTGCTGTTATGAAACACCATGACCAAAAAGCAAGTTGGGAAGGAAAGGGTTTATTGGGTTTACACTTTCAGATCATAGTCCATCATTGGAGGAAGTCAAAACAGGAACTCAAGCAGGACTGGAACCTAGAGGCAGGAACTGATGCAGAGGCCATGACAGGAACTCCTTACTGGCTTGCTTCCCATTGCTTCCTCAGTCTGCTCTCTTAGAGAACCCAGAATCACTAACCCAGAGATGGCACCATCCACCGTGGGCTGGGCCCTATCCCATCGATTACTAATTGAAAATGTCTTACAGCTGAATCTCATAGAAGCATTTTCTCAACAGGCTCCTTCCTCCAGCTTATGTTAAGTTGACACACAAAACCAACCAGCACACTTATTTGGCTGAACTCACTCATTTCAGACACTTACGAAATGAGTGTCTCATCTCTCTCCTCCACACAACCCTAAGAATTTTCTGACGCATTTGTAGCTGCTACTCTGCATGGCTGTCCTGGGCTGTTCTTGTCTACTCTGGTCATAGCCACTGACTCTCTGATCACTGATTTTACCCCCTCAGTGTTTTCTGACTCTTCAATGACAGAATATAATTTTTCTTCTCTCTTTTATCATTTTTTTTATTTTAAAACAATCTTTTCTCATTTTGCATACCAATCCCATTTCCCACTCCCTCCCTTCCTCCTGCTCTCTGCACCTTTCCCCACCCCCATCCATTCCTCAGAGAGTGTAAGGCTTCCCATGGGGAGTCAATGAAGTCAGGCATATCACTTTGAGGCAAGACCAAGGTGCCCCCCTGTATGTAGGTTGAGCAAGGCATCAGTCCAAAGAGAATGGGCTCCAAAAAGCCAATTCAAGCAATAGGGATAAATCCTGGTCTCTCATGACAAGGTAGACTACCCAAGCCACTCAACTGTCACCCACATTCAGAGGGCCTAGTTTAGAAGTTTCTCTTGTCTTTGCACTCACATTCGACTCTTTGTATAAGTTTAGAATTTAATGTTAATAAGTCATTTACCACCAGAATTTTGAAGAAATGTATTTATTTTTTTCTTCCAAAGGCAATAATCAATAGCAGTGAGTAAACTTGAAATAATGGGTTAGATGTGCCATGGTTTTGTTCAGTGTTCCTATATAAAATGTAAACAACTTAATTAGAAAATCACATGGAAACACAGCTAGTTTTAGATTAAGTTAACTCCATAATGGGCAGAGTCCTCCTAAAGTAGAAATGAGTTCTTTGTTAATAAGTTACAAAGAATTTCAACATGCTAACAGTAGAGTACTAAGCCAAGCTAAAGAGCCTTCCAGGGGTAAGGCCAATTACACCAACCATGTCATCACCAATGCAGAAATTCCAGTCTCTTGAGAAATAAATCTTGATCTCTAATGCTATACTGATTACATGGTGGTCACTTGGGTTGTTAGAGCCAGAGTAATTCAATCAATGTGGGCAGAATCACCTTTCCATTTAATGTAATTGCATTTTCACACACTAAACAAGATGTACTCCTTGCTGGTCTTCCCTCTTTCCTGACACTCTAAGAATCAGCTCCTCACTTGCTCTCATTCCTTGGTCTATTTTATTTGTTTGAAACAAAGTTGATGCATAACAAGGACATGACTGAAGACGATTGAGATGTAGACTTGCTGTGCTGCGTGTTTAGGATATTGGAAAGTTAGAACTTCAAGGAACACATCATCATTTTGAAGGTCTCAATTGGAAGTTTGTACCCTCTCAATCCACCTGGGAGAGCCACTGCTGCAACTCAAACTCTTCATTTTAAGATGAAGGGATTAAAGTCCAAAAGAGACTAGATGATTTGCTTAACGACTTTCATCATAAGTTCTAGACTTAAATCCTCTTCTGTCATTCGATATAACCTCCCTACCACATCTTGTTTCAGATAGATAGTCAGGCAGAGAGAGAGAGAGAGAGAGACAGAGACAGAGACAGAGACAGAGAGACAGAGAGAGATGGGATGTTCAGAATCTCCAGTCTATTCTCTAATTCTATTAGCATGGAATATGTGTGTGCATGCGGGAGTGGGTGTGAAGAGAAGTAAGCAGTGGTAATATTTGGTTTTAGTTATTCTTCCTTCCCTATAACTGTAAACAGAATTTGTCTGATCTCAGTTGCCCATGGAAATTAGTTTGTAGCTGGCCTGAAAACTTTCACAATCAGCCTGAATGCCATTGTGTCACTGGGTCTTAAGATTTGCAGGTAGACCTGCCTCAATCCTTCACTTTCAATCCACTATTCTCTAGACATTCAACTTACAAACAAACACATGATCATGAATGCTCAGTCATTAAGTTCTGCTTGTTTGTGGTGCACGCCAGTTAAACGTGGCTCTCACTGATAATAACTTGACTGTAGCTTTTAGGTGATTTGGGTCATTTTCTTTGTACAGTTGAAATCATTTCTTTAGAGTTGTCTTGTTGAGTTGGAATAATAGAACCTCATCTTCCTTTGGTAGGTCTGAAAGAAGTTTTAGAAGTCTGGTAAACTAATTTTTTTGTACCTGCCTCAACTTTTGAGACATATTCATTATCATCTAAGAGAAACTCCTTTTCAATACATTTCCAGTCTGGACAAAAACAAACTGCCAGTAGCCAAATTGCTGCCCTGTAGCCCACAGACAATTTCTGGGATCTGGTTCTAACTTCTCTGTATACTTTTAAATCAAGGGAAAATGCGGCATAGTAAGTCATTGGGGGTTATCTGGCCCTGTGAAAATGTCTCTGCATGCATGTATTACTTTGTTATTCTTTGAGTGAAAGAATGAAGAATGGATTTTTATTAACAAGATAGTCCTCAAATGCCACAGTAATACTTGAATTCTAGAGTATAACAGCAAATTGAATGTCTATGGAAGAGTAAAACTGGAGGTATAATCTCTGACTACTAAGAAACCATTTTAAAAAATAATACTCTACCAATGACCAGCATGTCTGAAATTGTTTATTTCACAAACATAAAAGAGTGACTATAATTTCTGGTTTACATCAGTTAATATCCAACTTTTGAAAAATATGAATACATTTGTAATTCACCAAGGTCAATAAACAAGCAAAAGTACAGGGGGGAAAGGGAGGAGAGAGAGAGAATGGGAGGAAGGGAGGGCAGGAGGGAGGGGAGGAGAGAGAGAGGGAGGGAGGGCATGAGGCAGGGGAGGAGAGAGACAGACAGAGACAAAGACAGAGAGACAGAGAGAGAGAATGAAGAAAATGCTTCAAATACACACATATTTCAAGATAATAGCCCTGCCTACAAAGCTAGGCAGTAGAAAGCCACAAAAGCCATCAGTCATTTCCCCACTTAGTAGCATCTGTGTTCTTTGGAGAGCACTTTATGTGAGGTAGAATGTGCCCTTGTGCTCACCAGGGCAGACAGTGGAAGCTGAGCATGGGACTGCCAGACTTGATCTGTGGGGGAGAGGAGGAGAGGGCAGACTTGGCCTTCACCACCCCTCCTGGTTTGCCTTCTTTGCCTTTTTCCTCTGGGACCTTTGCACAGATCTACCTAAAGTTACCGCCAATCTTCCCGCAGACACTGGAAAGGTAAGCCAGATTTTCATGAACAGTATTACACCACTTCCTCTAGACTGGATTTTCAAGTTTGCAATCTAAAACTTGAAAACTAAAAGGAAACCTTAGGGCAGTAATCCTTCAAAATTAGTCTTTATGTCCTTTGTTTTGTCCTTTATGGAAGAGGAAAATATATGAGTACATGTAGAATATATTCATTGACAAATGTCTGTTTTGCTCTTACTGTTTGTTCATTTAACAAATATTCTCTGTATGTAACTGTGTATTATGTACATGTATAGCATATATACTGTATGTGTTTGAATAACTCTTGTGAGTTAGCCACTAAGCCAAACAGATTTTGCAAAGGTAGGAAATAATCAGGACTCCATAAGTTAGAAATGAGGGTCAGGAAGGGCTTCTCTGAGGGAATAACATATATAAATATCTGAAAAATAATTGAATATTAGTCAAGATATTCTGGGTAAACTATTCTACCAAGTTTTATGATGTAAATATAACTCTGTATATGTCTATATAGATGAAAAATAAATGTAGTGGGTAAGTGAATATTTAACAATAGAATTTTTAATTTTTCTAGAATTAAAACCAAAGTCATCCAGCAAATTGGTATCCTTTAACAATGTGAGAGAAGTCCCCAGAAAAAAAGCTTTATTATTTGATGTCAACAGGGCTTACTAGAGTGACCTAATAGAAAGGACATCAGTGGGAAAATATACCTTCTCCTAGATGTTAGGAGAGACATTGAAAATTACAATATGAGTTGGGGGGCGCTGGCTATTCTGATAAACATGTTCAAACCTTCTGATCACACACACCGTTGTTATTATAAGCAATGCATGGAAGACACAAAACACAGTATATGATCTGTAGACACTGTCTAGCTTAGATTTTAGAACTCTGTTGGAAATCCATGGAATAGGCACAGATTCTCACCCTCAGAGTCAGAAGGAAGATAAAAGCTTAATGTTTAATGAGGTTTCCTTGCACTTTGTAACTAGCTCCTGTATGACTGAGGTGAGCCCAGTCTTAGAGAGATGTCTACTGTGTGCATCCTTCATGTAGAAGAATGCAAAGGAGCACAGGGGAGGCCTGTGAAGGTAGTGACTTTCAAGTGACAGGGCTCATAGTACAGTACCCCAAATTATGAACAGAAGCAAGAAGATCCCTCTTTCCCTTGCCCTTTTCCCCAAAGCAGGCCATAAAAAAATCACCTGGTGCTGGAGAGATGCCTCAGCCATTAAAAACTAAGCTCACAACCAAAAAAATTACCTGGTCTTCCTCTAGGGTGGGTCATGAGACCTACGATGTGGGGAGGGACAAAGAGCAGGGGCTATCTATACCTAAACAAATGAAAACAGTCTTAGTTGGGAAGCCTCAGGGACAGGGAAGAATGTGATCTGAATAATTTCTGCACATTCCTCTGTTAGCTACTATTTCATCATAACCTCACTATCCAATTGTTCTTCCAGTGACTCTCCACATTCCATCAAGCTGGGTGTCAGCTTATTTCTCAGGGCCTTTATTTCCCATGAAGGTCCCTGTATGGCACAAAATTCATATTAAATATGTTTATTTGATTTTTCTCTTAAACTGTCTTTTGTTGTAGGAGCCACAACCATGAACATAGCAACGAGTGAGAAAAAGCCTGAATTTCTTCTTGTATATACTAGGAAAATACTAAATCCTTGTAGATGTAAAATTTACCTGATTCTTACTGTATTCTGAAACAAAGAAAGCTACTTTTATGTTTTGAGTTTGTGTTTTAAGTTGTATAAATAGCATTAGTTTTGCAGTGTCCATGTGGACATGAAACTGCATACATTTTATACATATTTTCTCTCATTTATTTATTGCTTAAACAGTTATAGACTTTAAATACAGAATACTTGTATTTCATGATTCTTTGTTGTGAGCCCTCATTAATGCAATGGGGACTTTTCCATTGTTACCTGTGTAGAAATCCAAGTAAGGTTTCATGCTATAGGAGTATATAGCTTAAATTCCCCCATACAAACGTGTATAAAACTATTGTCCCATCACTGAAGAATATTATTTGAAGAGAACTAAAACTTAATTACAAAAGGCCTGTCAATCATGTCTTTACTCTCAGCCCAGCACAAGGAAAATACCTTTCTAATGATAACTCATAAGACAAAGCTCTTTAATGTTACTATTTAAAGATCTCTATTGGGAGCAATTCTTGGGCCCTGACAATGAACTGCTTCCAAAGTCATAAGCATGAAACCAGGCTTTTTGAAAGTACTTCTTAAGTAGATTTGCAATAGACTTTCAGGAAATGAATATTATTTTCATTTTCAATAGGGATCTATGCTGTCATCATAAAAATAAGCTGCTGTGCCTCCTTGTGTACAATTTCCTGAGTTCCAAATACTAGAAGGACCACAGCTATCCTGGAATAGTAAATAACTAGAGATCACATTTATTTTCAATCCTAAAAATTAGGGTTTCATAAGTATTCCAGGCAAGCAAAGTATAAGTGCTATCCTCGAGGTCAAAAGCTTAAAAACAATAATGCATTAACATAAGTATTTTAAGTTTTTAACAGTTGACATACCATGAATAGACGATAGATACACATCATCTTTCCACTGTTAACATTTAAATAATTGCAAATAGCATGATTAAGGGTTATTGTCTATTTTTATATTTGGCTTAAAATGTAGAATTCTTAATAAAAAAAAGCTTAGCATGCTATATTTTTCAAAGTTCCTTTGAAGATCTTTTAAAACAGATATATTATTTCAAATTTAATGTGTGTGATGCTTTAAAAAGAATATTAGTAAGTCACAAATCTGACAGTTTGTGGGTTTAGAGATGGAATTTTAACTTTTTCTGTGTATTTAACACAACTTCAGAGAACTTAAGAGAGTAAGTCAGAATTTGTCTTTCCTATGTGGAAGCAAATTCCAATCAGTTTCTTCTTTCCTCACTGACAGATGACGGCCAGCAGGAAAATGTCCCTTTTCCTTGCCACAGTGCTATTTCCAACTAGTTGAATCACCCCTTCTTTGGTATCTTCTTTGGTAACTCACTGAGGTCATTTTGTGCTCAGTTTTACTCATAGTAAGGAAAACATATAGCTAAACACGTGCCTTTTATTGTCATTGGTCGCTTTGCCTCCTCCCAACCAGCTGAGTTGATGGAGAAACAGGACTGAGTGGCTAGGGTTGCTTAGCGTCCACATACCTGAACCCAACCAATTCTTCCTTTTTCACAGTTTCTGCAACCTTCTGTTCTTCTCAGATTCCATCTATGTTTATTTACAGTCCCCTGGCATGGCACCCTCCCTTAAGACAAAGAAAAACAGAACAAAGCAAACTTCCCCCAGCTCCCCCAAAAAATCCTTTTCATGGAAAATGTCTTTAACCTGAACTCAAATATGTCCCATCTTCCCCACGTGGTCTGGAAAAACCGTGGAAACATTTTCTCTTGTTTAAAACCTACATGACAATTTATTCTGCTTCTGTATATTTCTTAAAGCCCATGCTTTTTTGTCTCAAGTGCTAACTGTTTTGCATAGTGATATATTTAAGTGGTTCAAAGTTCAAAAAATGATGGAAGATGATATGATGAAAAGTCTGTTTCTTCTGAGGCCCAGTCACTCTACAGGGATCAAGTTCTGCCAAAAACATTTTAGCCATATCACATAAACAAGTGCAATCATTCTTTCTTGAGTCTTCAAAATCAGCAAAACTTTACATGTAGCTACATAGCTGCTTTTCTCATCTAAAATTTTTAATTTAGGCATAATACCAACCAATAAAGTGTTATTTTATCTATTTTTCAACTGCATCAATTATGACTTTCCCATAACTTAACTGAACTTATTGGCAGACATGTAGCTTGTCTCTAAACTTTGATTATTATAAACAGCACTGAAATTGCTGTCTTTATACATTAGTTCACATATGTAAATGATCACTCTACAGGTTAAATAAGTTTCTAGTAGAAGATTTTAAACATAAAAGGTATGCAGCTGTAATCTTTTTGGGGTTTTTTGTTGTTTTTGTTTTTGTTTTTGTTTTGATTTTCATGACAGGGTTTCTCTGTATTGTTTTTGGAGCCTGTCCTGGAACTCACTCGGTAGACCAGGCTGGCCTCGAACTCACAGAGATCTGCCTGCCTCTGCCTCCCGAGTGCTAGGATTAAAGGCGGGCACCACCAATGCCCGGCTGCAGCTGTAATCTTAACAGATGTTTCCAAATCATCCTCCCACCAAAATATGGTAGTTTGACAATACACATCCAAAAGACATCTTCTGCTAACTTCTCCAAAACGTTGTCGTTCCATTTATAAGACTGAGTATTTTCAAGTATTTATGAAGGGCTTAGGATGATTTTCCTGTGATCTCTTGTTCTTATGCTTTTCCTATTTCCTTACATCCTCCTTTTCTTTCTATAGATTGAACTCAACCATCCCCAAGCACTACCAGTGGGTTTTCTAAAGATTAATTTTTGGAAGCTATTCATATAAGGATAGCTTCTGCAATATGCATTGCAACTTGTGGGTCATGCAGATAATAGCTTAGTATATGATTTATTAAGTGTCATATTTATGGCTTCTGGTTTTTGTAATGTGTTTAGAAAGTCCTCCCTCCCCCACTTTGCTGTGTGCCACATTAAGATGACAAAAGAAAATTATATGTTTTCTTATATTTCTTTTATGATTTGTTTTAATGTTTGCTTAGAAAGAATATTCATGTTTATACTTATAGAATATACATAATTATTTTATTGTATTATTTCTATATATTTTATCATTCTATCATTTATTATTATAAGGGGATCTTGTTTCTATTAGATCACTTAACTTATTGTTTTAATTTGTGAAATCTACTAATTTGTTTATATTAGTCTTGCAGTCAGTTACTGAATTCTCTGGTGGGTTCTTAATTAATTGTCCTGGGATTAACACATATGCAATTGTATTATCTCCGTGTCCTAACAACTTAACCTCTTCCTACCTCATATTTAAACTGAAAATTCATTTTTATCTTTTGTATTTAACATTCTTAGGGGGAAAATAAATTAGACAATCATGTAGTGGTAGGCATTTGTGTCTCTTACTTAGGTAGTCCTACACTGTAGATTGTCTTCTAATTTCTAATATCATCAGTTTCTTCCTATTCTCTAGCACATTCTAACTTCAAAAACCCTTTGAGACAGCACACACCCTCCATTTACTGTTCTGAGACAGCACACATCCTCCATTTAGTTGGTCTCTCAAAGCTATCTACTTTATCTTCTTCCTCTGTTCTCCTTTTTGTGTTTCGGTTCACTATTCCTTTCCGTCTAGCTTCTAGTCCCACGACTGGCTGATGAGCTGCACTGGAAGTGGGACTGAATTCCAGAGGACATAGTGGCAGCAATGTAAGGGATGATGACCAATGCACTGCCCAAGATGTCTTCCTAGTGCCAGATGTGGCAGCTCGTGTCCAGTGTTTGCATGAAAAATGTTCTTTGGATTCCCTCCACTGCTTGATTTGGGCTGCCGCTTGATTTGTCACTCCTCCCAGAGGTGACTCTTTCCATTTGAAATCTGTTTTTATTAGCCATTCTTGGTGTTGGTCTTTAGATTACCAATGTTCTCAAGTAATTTTCATTGGTCATTCTTGGAAAAAAATCATGTCTTTAAATTTTATAATACCACATTTAATTTTTTTCTTTTTTGGAAAACCTGGTCTCTTTTTACCAGAACAGCTTTCCTTCCATATATAATTCAAATATTTCCAGCTCTGAGGGTAAACTTTATCTTTCTGAGGCATGTTCATAAGTTCTCATATACTTACATGACAGAAACTTTATAGCTACCTTGGACTTCTTTCCTTCCACCATCTAAATTCAACCAATCTTTTTCAGATTTGTTTTGATAACTTTTTATCTAATATCTTAGTGATCACATAATCTACCCATAACCTCTTACTTCTTGTATTCACTTAGCCAATTGAATTTAAGTGATTCAATTCATGAATACATTTAAGTGATCCCTGAATCTAGTTAATTCTACTTCTAGAGGGAACTCCTACCCTCTGTGATCATGCTCTCTCCAGTAATCAGGAATAAAAGGTTATAAATGGAAAATGGACAAAGCTATTTCGCAAGTGAGAATTCTTTAAAGGGTTGTTTCCCATTACTGATGGCTGAAACCCAAAATGCTATGCATGACTTTTAAGAACTTCTTTTACCTGGATCCGTTCTACCTTGCTAGGCTTCCAGTGTGCTGTTTTAAAGATTGTTTTGATTACATTTTTCTCTGCAGTATCATTCTTGTATATAATATAATGTGTCTAAATCACCCCATACACAGAGACCTCTCATCTCCCTGAGCAAATGGCAGTGGAAGGCTGTTCTAGGAGAGGAAGACATCCTCTTCCTTTTTGTAGTCACTGGTGTGTTACTCATTCGCCAGTGAACAGCTTCTTACAGTCATGCTCCTGAGAGAGGCTCTGATTAAACCCGGTGAGTCACAAATTGAAAGTGAGTAAGTCAAATAACACTAGAATGGACTAGACAGATGGCTCAGCCATTAAAGGCTAGGCTCACAACCAAATTTATAAAATGGGAGAGGATAGAGACTTTGGAGAGGGCAGGTTGGCAGGGGTGAGAGGAGGATGAGTGAGCGGGAAATGTGACCAAAACATAAATGTACATACAACTCTATACTTGTATACATGAATACAATTGCCAAAAGAAAATAGTAAAAATAATAAGCTATGTCATTACTTTATGCTGGATAGTCATTATAGAGCAAGAAAAACAATATCCAATGACTATATGGCCAAGCAAGATACCATCTGAATCAGGAAACTGTTTTTCTCCCTGAACTGATGCTCATAGCTTTTCCTTATCTTTCCCTGAGATGTTGTCTGCTTCACCTCTGCTGGAGCTAAGTAGGCACATGCCTTTCTAAAGAGGCTGTTAAAAAATCTCTGTTGACCAAATGACTTCTTGTGTGGCTCCAAAGGCTCCCTAAGAATCAGGAAGGATAAATGTCATTTTACTTTCTAATTTCTCTGCCAGTGCCAGATATTAACAGATAATGCGTTGACAGGAGAATCTGTGAATATCAATTTGCAGACTTCTAGGTCCTGTGATTGAGAGGAGAGCACAGTCAAGGATAGAGTCGGTAGGCATATGTTCCTCCTCTTAACTTTCCAACCTAATCAAACTCCGGCTTTATATCAACCCTTTCATGATATGGCCATATACACCAAGTTGTTGTTGTTGAGGAGTTACGGCTAATATATTGTAAGCTTCCTAATGTAAACAGCAGTTCATCGGTAAAGCCATTTTAGGACCACATTAATCTGGATCCCTCAGTATACACCCTCTGCCATCCTGTGTCTTTCCTTATAACATTGATAAAACTGAGACTAAGTAACGAATTACATAATTATTCATTTAATGTCCTTCCATGCTAACCTGAAAAGTCATTGAAGGGAAGGGTCTAATATGTCTCATTCATGACTGTCAAATGAAGCATGGACAGTCTATATTAAATATTGTTGAATACAATAAGTGTCTCGTTTATCATGGAATTTGAAAGAGTAGTTCTCTCATTCATTGTCAGTGGTCTAGGCACAAAGCATTTGCTAGTTTGGAACACTTAGGCAAAAGGGTCAGTTCCTCAAGGATTTCTCTCATGTTATTAATTCAGAGATAGAAAGGATCTATTTTCTGGATAAGTTGTGTTGAAGTTAAAGTAAAATATCTATATATTTTTCAGAAACCTAATATATTTCACAATAATTTAAGTTATTGTGAAGATGGAAACAAAGTGTGGGGGAAAATTCAAGGAGTTAGACTGTATTTCTGTGAAGGAAATACAGTATGAAGAAAGAAACTTCAAGAATAAAAACAAATCCTTAGATTTCCACACATCTATTTATTGATCTTAGCAATGACAAAAGCTGTTTGTAATTTACATATTTTATACATGTATTTAATATTTACATATGTGTAAGTGTAATATTTACATACCAAAATGATATTTTCCCACACCAAATGGTAGCTGCTAAACTTGAAGTTACTGGTTCACAAAACAAACAGAACTGATGGCCTTGAGGAACTGGCTGGTAGCTCTCTAATTTGTCCTAATCATGAGGCCAGCTGCTTTGGCTTGCAGTTCTGATAAGAGAAAGACCCCAGGGCAGCTGAACTACCAGCAATCTGTTATCTTTGAGTCTGGGTTCCAGGTTGTGACATATTGTAAAAATTCTAGTAGTCAACTGATCTATTTTTTTATTTTTATATTTTTTAATTATTTTTTTAAAAACATGTCAATCCCAGCTCCCTCTCCTTCCCTTCCTCCCCTACCTCTCACCAACTTCCCCCCCCAACCCCCCTCATCCTCCCTCCTCTCCCCAGGGAGGGTGAGTTCTTCCATGGGGAAATCTTCAAAGTCTGTCATATTATCTCAGACAGGACCTAGGCCCTCCCCTATGTGTCTAGGCTGAGAGAGCATCCCTCCATATGGAATGGGCTCCCAAAGTCCATTTGTATGCCAGAGCTAAATACTTATTTACTATCCAAGGCCCCATAGATTGCTGAGGCCTCCTCACTGACATCCACATTTCGGGGGTCTGGATCAGTCCAATGTTGGCCTCTCAGTCACCAGTCTGGGGTCCATGAGCTCCCACTTGTTCAGGTCAGCTGCCTCTGTGGGTTTGACCAGCCACATCTTGACTCCTTTGCTCATCACTCCTCCCTCTCTGCAATTCTGTTCCCGGAGTTCAGTTCAGTGTTTAGCTTGGGTGACTGCCTCTGCTTCTAAAGCCACTGGATGAAGGCTCTAGGATGGCATATAAGATAGTAATCAATCTCATTATGGGGGCGGGGGACATTTAAGGTAGCCTCTCCACTATTGCTTAGATTGCCAGTTGGTGTCATCCTTGTAGATCTCTGAAAATACCATTAATGCCAGATCTCTTCTCAAACATATAGTGACTCCATCTATTATGGTATCTCATACTGGATGTAAGGGCAATCTGGCTGTGACATCTGTCACCCCATTGATGGCCAGGGTCGATTCAGTTGATCTGACTGGTTAGGTAGGTGTCTCCTTCCTCCCTCACCACCCCATGTTAGTCCCTCTGGAAGAGGACAACCTTCCCTGAATAGAGAAGGACTGATCTTCAGTCAAGGTATAGGAGTAGCCACGATCCCCTGCTAGAACCTCCAAACAAGCTCTCAATTGATCTATTTTTTAGAGGTAAGTTTGCACCAATGCTGTTCGTTCCTCCTCAGTTGCAGACAGTAATTATCCACAGGGTGTAACTTGTGGGGATGGTGGGAAATGGTGTTCCCAGCAAGGAATGTTTCAGTTCCTTCAGAGAAGAAAGGATTGCAAGTTAAATAGAAGGCCATACTAGATCATCCAGAAGCATCTCAATATTTTTTTCAAGGAATTTGAGAAAAAACATAAACTGAGGAGAGAGCATGCAGGATTGAGAAGAAAGAAAAAAATCTGGGTTGATCTGCAAAGATCTCATTTATGCTCACAAAACTGCATAGCTTTGAGAAACTGAAGTGGAAGTTTGCTAACACAGAACTTCAGGAATTAAGCCTGGCATAAAGCTGAGATTTTTATCAAACAACTTGACCTAGGGCAGGAATGTTGACTGCCATTAGTGAGGGCCAGCAGAATACATAAGTGTTGCTGAGTGCATTTTTGGAATGTTTGCCATGATGTCCATTCTGGACAGGAAGGCAGACAAGCAAGAATGGGGTCAAGATTATGGAGATGTATCAGAAGACAAAGCGGGGAAGATAGAGAGCAATTCACACTGAGAGTTTATAGGAAAAGGGGAAGTAAGTTAGAATAAGATCTTAAATCAGAAGTTTTTGCTAAGCCCAAAGGTTCACAAACTGAAAAGGTATTGAAGTCCTAATGTTAAGTAGTGCGAGCAGCAGCAGAATAGCAGAGTGTACACAGCTTTCTAACAGCAGTGTGGCTGTTGAATGTGGGCTACGGAAGAGTACTGTAGAAATAGACTCGGCCCTGTTCTAGGAAGCATGGGTTGAAGGATGTGGAAAGTAAACCAGAAGCTCTCTTTGAGGATAGGAAGCATGAGATCTTAAATTTCCGCGACACTAACTCATGCTTCATTTCATTTTGAAGGGAAGGAATAGCAAAGGCAAAGACATGAAATTGGCATACAGTATGCTGATAGATAGTTGTGGTTAGAAACAAGCTGAGGTGCCTGCGTCTTTGAACGCTGCTCAAAGGAATAAAAAGAGGCGGAAGATGCGGTAACATTAGTATGGATACAATAACATTCAACATTGAATTATAGTTTTGCAGGTCAGTTCAACAGGGACCATATATGACTAAAATCAAGATGGATAAAGCTGTATTTCTCTTAGGTAGTTCCAGGAATAATGCCCATTTTGCATTTTTGGTCTTCCAGATAGTGCACTATTTCTTGGTGCATAATTTCTTTCCTTCATCTTCAAAGTGGAGACACAGACTTTCTCTGATCGTTCTGAGGCATCATCATCTGTCTCTTGTCTTATGATTTCCTTGATTTTTAAGGACCCTTGTGATTATACGGTACCCACCTGGATAACGCAGAGGCACCTTACCACTTGGAAAGGCAGCCAGCAGTAACCTGAATTCCAACCACAGACTTTTCACCTTTGCCATGTAACCTGATTGCCACATGGACATCTGCATTGTCACGTGAACATCTGCAAACTATCTGAAATAAATTGATGAGGTTTGTAAATCATAAAGATGCACATGATTATTAACAATAATAGGTGGAGTTTATCAGAGCACTTTTCAAGATCTGAATGGCATTATTGAGAACAGGAACCTGATCATAAGTGCTCTTCATTTGTTGTGATCAACAAGAAATTCCCAAGTTTATGTTTAAAATACCTCAATGATCTTCAGCTATCCCCCACCTTTACCTTTACACACATTTTCTTACTTGCTCTCAGTGTTTCCCCCTTTGTCCCCCGGCCTGCCTCCGGCATCATTTCTTCCTTTGTCCCTTTGATTGTTTCTCTCCACCATCTGTAGTATTATTTCCTATCTACACATACCATATTCAAGTCTCTATGCAGATCCAGGATTTTGTTTTAAAACACTAAAGTTTTCCTCAATTATTGCTTTTATTTGTTTTGAGACAGGGCCTTCTCTCTCTTTCTCTCCCTGTCTCCTCTCTCTCTCTCTCTCTCTCTCTCTCTCTCTCTCTCTCTCTCTCTCTCTCTCTCTCTCTCTCTCTCTCTGTCTCTCTCCTCCTCCCCCCTCTCTCTTTCTCTCTCTCCCAAGTTGACCTCAAATTCACATAGATCTGCCTGCCTCCCAAGTGTTGGGATTAAAGGCCTGGGCTTCCACACCTGTCTTAAACTCTTTGTTTCACCTAAGTGAGGTTCATTCACTTGCTGCTTCTCAAAATTCTCTTGCTAAATTCCCACTTGCAATTTCCCCCAGATATCTTCAACTTCACCTTCACATTTTTTCTGTCACTTCCTTAGCAAATATAATCTTGTCATCCTCTTACTCAGAATTCTTAAATCGTTCCCATGATCTCAGATAAAATCCAGTGTTCTTTACAATATTTAGAAAATCTTAGCCAGGTGTGGTGGCTCATGCCATCACTCTTGGGCAGGATTGCCAAGGCTATGAGTCAACCCTGGGCTACAGGGTAAGAACCAGTCTCAAAATATCCCAACCAAACCCAAACCAAGCACACAAACGAGACAGAAATCTCTGCCAATCTCAGTTAATTTTAATGTTTAGTCTTATATCCCTTATATGCTACTCTCTAGGAGCACAGAAGTGCTTGCGGTTTCCAGAACATATAATGACAATGCCACGTGTCTGTAACTTCCTACTGTCACTCCCTTTTTGCTACTTTTCTCTTATCTTTGTGGCCAACTCCAGCCACACTTTAAGACTGTCCAAACATTTTTTTTACTGTGAAGCTTTCCCAGTCTTTTTAAGGTAGGATTTTGCCTTCCTTCTCTGTTCCCTTTATAGTATACATCTTTAAGTGAAAACTATCATTAGTATTAGAGCTAGTTCAATTAAGCCTGTTAATTATATTTTCATTATTTAGCACATCAATCTTGTGGCATAGTTCTTCTTTCTGCTTTCTCCTTTCAAGCTACATTCTTTGGAATGCTAGTATTACTACAGAAGAGCAGCAAAGCATTAACTATGGTCTACCAGTAGACAGATGTATGAAAAGAATTTTTGTGGTCATTGTTGGTTGGAGAAGTCCAACTGTTTCCCAAATAATCTATTATTTCCATAATGAGTCATAAATGCCATCAAGATGTATAAATGAAAGAAATCACTGAACCACATAAAATGAGAAGTGTGTATTTGATTTTTACCATATCTGGATAAAAAGGAAAAGAACTAACCTATGTGTATACCATAGTATCAACCTAATTCCCCTGCTCTCAAGACTGCCTCTGATAAATGTGGGGGTATTTCCAAGGAATTGGAAACTGTTTTGTTTTTTTGACTTGTGGCTTTTATTTACATCTATTGGTTTATTGATAGATTAATGTTGGCTCTGCGATGTTCAACCAGTTTTATGTAGAGAAAAACAACAGTTGCAAGTTAAGATGTGAAGAAATAATCAGAAAAAACTGAGTGTCACTTGAGGTCTGATGAAGGAGGCAGAAACTATTTAACGGAAAGAAATTAATAGAGGAAAATATTGCACAGGGATTCCAAGGTGTCTCTACATTAAACAAGAGGAAGTGAAGTCTCCTAAAGTCGGGGACTTAATCTGCTAGGAAGTTATTATCGCCTTTAAAGTCCTAGGGACAAAGGTGGAAGTTTGTTCTCAGAACTCATAATTCCAGAGAGGAAATGCTGAGCTCAGGACTGGTCCTTTGAGGAATGAGAACAGCTTGGCTTGGGATGGTTTCTTTGGAAGGTTATGAAGAATCTGATATTATGGTGTATAAAAAAGTCTGGAAGTGAGTCTTAAAGACAAGAGTGATAGTGTATAACCACCTAGGTGATGCTGTTAGGGGCAAGAAATGAATGCGAAAGACAAGCTCTGGAATCCAGTGACTTAGTGTTAGAACCTATGAAAAGGCCCATGGTAAAAGAGACATGTAGATTGCAGAATCCCAGGCTTAGCATTGCAGCCCCCAGAGTGCAGAATTTTGTGAATATACGGTGGAGAGACGTTGGTGGAAAACACAGCACCAAAGATGGCTAAATAAGTAAAGTGCTTGCTGAGCGTACAAGAAGACCTGAGTCTAGATCTCCCCAACTGGCAACAAAAAGCCAAGACCCAAACCCTCTTTCCCAGTGCCAGAGGAGCAGACACAGAAGATCCCTAGACCTCTCTAGTCAGGATGCTTAGCTTTTAGATGAGTTCCAGTTTAGTGAGAGGTCCTGTCTGAATAAAAAATAAGTATTAAAGAAGATATCCAATACTGACCCCTGCATCCGCATGCACATATACTCACCCTAAATACAACACACACAAATACATAAAAGCATCGTGACAATTAAATCAAAGCAAGCAATGACTAGAACAATCATTTTCTAGCTTAAATATGCAACATTATCAATATATGCTAAAGTCTTGAAAAATAATTAATGTACTTTTATGACTTTTTACCTATTATACAGGAATTTGAGTATGTTATGCTGTGTTGTTATAGTGATCATTGAAACATCCAATCTGGGATCTGTATGGTACCCTTTTAAGTACTTCTGTATTAGTAGTGACAAAATAGGAAGGAACCTGTGTGTTTTTCTAGAACTTTTATTTTAAGGGGAAAAGATGATAGGCATGTCAGGGGAAAATAAACTGAATTAAGGAGACAGAATGGTGTGGAGGTTGTTCTCGAAGAGGTGGTCCTCAAAGAGCACAATGATAAAGTGAAATCTGAGCAAACACCCACAGGAAATATGAGGGGGAAAACAAAATAATGATTATTTTAGTTAGAAGAACTGTATTTGGTAGAACATGAGATTTAACCTTCTCAGAGTGGGCTAGTAGCTTGTTTGTAAGCACTTGCATAAATCTTTTTCAGAATCCTGGGAATCTAAAAAACTAATACCAACGTTCAAGCATCCTATAAATAATTGTTCATTTCCTCTACTTAGGAGAGGTTAGGCTTCCTTATGTAGGTTAGACTTGCTGATGGTAGGGACAATTAGTTAGTGCATACACTATCCAACCTGTTCTACAAAGGACTGATTCTGTCACAGAATTTTACTAGTCTCAAACTTTTGAACCAATTTAAAATTCCAAGCTCTTCACATAATTACTTCATTGTTAACACAACAATCTTTGTTTTTTAGTTAAGAGTTAATGAACTCTGATAATTGGCAAAGTCTTTAAAACTAAAAGTGGGATTGAACCTCACCAATACTTCATGTGAAACAATGAAACTATTGTTGGCATTAGAACTGTGTTCCCTTTACTTCAGATGTTTTCACTAACATGTAAACATATATTTCAATATGTAACGGTGTCAAAAATCTTAATATATTAGTTATAGCTAATTTTCAACCATATTCTCAATGTGAGTTTATCTGTAAAAGAAAACTAAAATTTTTATAAAGCCAGTAATGGTCTCATGCTAGATTTAAGAAAATCAGTCATTCTAGTCTTGGGGGCTGGGAGTTTTTTATGAAATGTAAAATATTTTTCGTGTGCCTAGTAATAATTTCCATCAGGAAAACTAGAACTTGTTAAGACTGGACATTTAGAAGGCAGAAAGTCATATTCCCTAAATACAGTTTTTAGTGAAAAGGGTGTCCTGAGGACTTCGTTGTGCCTACTGGGAGACAAGAAGGCAGTCTGGCAGAAAAAAAAACTCCCATGTCTGCAAGGTTTGCAGAGCACTTAACCTCTGTGCCTAGGTTCCTCCAGCTGTCAAGTTGGGATAATAGTAATTGCCACTCTCCGTGTGATAGGAACATGAGCTTTGACATCTCTGGCTGAAGATGCCACAGCGACACAAATTATTATTATTAGAACATAATGCATGTATTCACATAAAACACCAGCACAATGCTCTTTTACTCATTATATCATGTCTATAAGTACTGTTGTCCCATGTTCCTGTTTCGTTTTAGATGAGAGAACATGATCACAGCAATCCACTCTGAACTGTCTATGTATGTGAGGACATAGTTTAGATGTTCCACATCACCCTTTTGAGATATCCTCAACCTGCTAATTTCTTATGGTCTATGCAGCAAATTGCACAATAGCCCCTGAATTAAGCCTTTGGCACCTTTTAAAATGTTAGGGAAATTACTTTTCCTGGAATCTGGAACCCTCAGAGAAAGACTGGGGGGAGGAGGGGATGAAACTGGCTAACGATATTAAAATTTTGGTTGTTTAACATTTAACTGAATCGCAACAATGTGCTAAAGTGCTATCTAAACAGATAATTAGCTAGTAGTTACAGCAGTGGGCTCTGTCTAAATTTAGCAATGAATTTAGATTTGGGAAATGTGAAAACAGGGAAAGAGATGTTCTCAAGGGAAACAGTGGTGTCAGCACAGCTGAGGAATGTCACAATAGCTACATTTTGTCAATTATGAGCATCATCAGGGGATCTCCCCAGCAATGCAGGGCAAGGTTTATTCATAAGTGAACCTTGAGGATAAGTGATAGAGAGTAATGACTACAGGAAGATGTGGGCAGGCAGACGGAAGGAGAAAGAAGGGGAAGGGGTGGTGGCAATGAATAGACGTTGTCCTAGTGCCAGGAGACAGGTGAGGAGGAAGATGAGCAAGAGAGAGACTGAGAGGCTGACTGAGTAGGAGGCTGTGTGGACTTGGAGGTGAGTAAAACATCAAAAATCAGTGTTTTAAGATCTGGTGATTCAAAGTCTGAGCACAGCATGCTCTTGGACACAAGGCAAGCTTTAGTTTAACTGCCACAGGCTCATTTCTGGATGGCTTATCTTATTATTAGAGAGAATCTGTAGCTATCTGATGCAGACTGTAGCATCTAGGTAAAATTAATGGTGTCAAGCCTTAGGACGGTGTCCTCTGCTTCCACTGCCCCCGCAGACAGCCCGAACCATCCATCCTTCCTCCTACAGAGAGCTACAGTGGCAGGGGCTTCAAGGTCAAGTCACTCTGACTGTGTGTTGAAAAGATGAGGGCAGGGAGACAAACATTGGGTGTTGAGGGAGGGCTATGGTGAATCACAGACGCTCCTCGTAAGGGCCAATGTTTAATACTTCCTGAGGTCGCTTTTCTGCGAAGAGCTCAAAGAGAAACAAGCAAGAAAATAAAATTACACGCGCGAACATGCAAACAATCAAAGGAAAAAAAAAAACACGACCACACTCGAAGCCTTCGGATGGGAGAAATCCATGGCCTCCTGTTGCCGGTCGCCTAGCACAGAAAGTGGACGACCCGGCGGTCCAAGAGAAGCAAGAGCTAGAGAGCAAACCTTCCCGGGGCCCCTTAGTGCACTCCACCAGCTCCGCTGACCCTTCCACCAAACCGCCCTCCCAGAGAAGGGAGCAGGCTAAACGCCTGGGCTAACGCAGGCCCGGGACAGCGGAGAGCCGGGGTGCCGGGAGAGGTGGAGGAGTTCAGAGTGTCTCCTTTCAGTCCCCGTGCCTGGCTGGAGAGGGGGGAACGCTGGTCCAGCGGGCGGCATCCAGCTTCACGAACAGGCATCTCCCGCTCTGCCCCTGGAGAGCGGGCATCCGAATGAATCCCGCCTTCCCCGCACCACCCCCTGTCGTCCCTGGTCCCGCTGGGGAACCGAACCACTCGGGAGGAAAGAGAGCCAGGACTGGGAGTCCCACAGCCCTCCGCCTGGGTGAGCCTCGGTGTGCCCCGGCGGCCCCGGCCCCGCGAGGGGCGGAGTGGGCGAGACCATCTCAAGCCCTGCGAAGGGGGGAGACGAGGCGGGTCCGAGGGGCGGGGCCGCCTACCCTGGTCCAGATAGCTCTGCCTCGGGAGAAGCCTGGTTTTCCAAGTGGATGAAGTTTTTTTTTTTTCTTTTTTCTTTTTTTTTTTTCCTTCAAAGGGGAGGAGCGTGTGGGGAGGACGGGTGGGAGGGGACTCCGCGGTCGGCTGGGCGTCCCGGCAGCCCGGCGGCGGGGAGGGCGGGCAGGTCCCGGCGGTGAGGGTCGGCGGCTCCCCCCTCCCGCAGGGCGGGGTGGTGCGTTCCGAGTTCCCAGGAGTTCGCGGCGGGCGGGGACCGAGGGGAGGGGAGTGGCGGCGGCGGCGGCGGGCGGGCGGCTCCCGCTTCAGCCTCGGCAGTGGCGTCGGCGACGGAGTCGAGGCAGCCGCGAGCGCTCGGCCGAGTGGCGGCGGGCGGCGACGGCGCAGGAGCCGGGGGTTGAGGACACGCGCGCTGGCCCTTCCGCGCCGCGGCCGCCGCCGCCGCCGCCACCCAGAGCCTGAGGCGCCGGGGCGCGGGCGAGCGGGTGGGCCGGGGCAGGGCGGGCATGGCGCGGACCCCGGGCCCGGCCCCGTTGTGTCCTGGAGGCGGCAAAGCACAACTTTCCTCGGCTTCTCCTCCCGCGGCCGGGCTGTTGCTGCTGCTGCCGGCCCCGACGCCGCCGCCGCTGCTGCTGCTGCTCATTCCCCTGCTGCTCTTCTCCCGGCTCTGTGGTAGGTGAAGCGGGTGGGCGCGGGGCAGAGGGAGTCGCGGCGGGGCGGCCACGGGCCTCTCGTCCGGGCGGCTAGGCGAGGCGGTTGTGCCGGGCGGTTGGCTGCGCGAGCGGCCGCCGCGGACTTTGCCTGGAAACTTTTCGCCGCGCCCCGGGCGAGGCCCGGGAAGGGCAGGGAGAGCGAACGAGGCGCCGGCCGCTGGCTTCCCGCCCCCGAGGCCGCGCGGGTCGTCGCGCTTGGGCCCCCCCACCCCGGGCCGGCGGTGGAGCTCCGTGTGCGGAGCCACGCGCGCCCCGGGAACCGTTACTTCCGAGCTGGTGCGCCGAGGAAGCGGAGAGCGCGGACTTGAGGGCTGAGGTTAGGATGCCGGGATGCACGTTGCCGCCTCCTCCTTTCTCCCCGATGAAACTTGAGCCGCGAGTCCGGAAACCCTTAGGACACTAGCCCTGAGCACTGAAGCCTTCGGGTCCACGCCTCCTGGCCTCCGGGAGAAGGCACCATCTTAAAACCCACCCTGCGGCAGCATCCCCCTCCAGCCACATTTGTGCCCTGGCAACCTTTGGATCTTTGGGTTGAGCCCAGATGCTGTCCACACACTGCCTTGCAGTTGTTGGACGTCCTTCACGCTGGCCCTGCTTAGTTTAGAGAACCTCGTTCTCGGGGACCCAAGATTTACCTTGTATTGCTTCTGCTGTCCCCTGGCTGTTGAAACAGGGAGCCCCGGGCTTTTTGCGTGTGTCTTTTTTCACTCCGCGTTTAGGAGCAAATCCCTTTGTAAGTTCTGCTCCCGGGATCTGAGACTAGTTTAGAGACCTACTTTTAAATGATGATGAAGAAAATGATAAATTCACTTTTCATGCAAGAGAAGTAGATGCGATAATCAGTGAATGGCACTGGTTTGGTAAAATACAACTACCAGTGTTAGGAGATTAAATGTCTGGATAATATCAGAATGCTGCAAGATGTTCATTTGAGGATTGCTGATGGGAATGGTGGAGGAATAAAAGATTGCTCAGACACTGATTCTCAGTGCATCATTAAATCTTAAAGCTGATGTTCTGCCAGTATTTATTAAAAATGAGAGACACGTACAAATTTCTTTAGATACATTCAAGTACCTGGATTGTAATGCAGAAGAAAGAAAATCGTGTTATTG
This sequence comes from Mesocricetus auratus, assembly GCF_017639785.1. Lineage (NCBI taxonomy): Eukaryota > Metazoa > Chordata > Mammalia > Rodentia > Cricetidae > Mesocricetus > Mesocricetus auratus. The sequence continues at coordinate 45,571,181 of NW_024429192.1, forward strand.
GTAGGTGAGTTAGGGTAGTTGGTTCTGGGGGAGACGAAATACTGTTGAGATTGAGTGCCACTTACAGACTTGAGAATTTCAATACATTTCCAGTGCTCTAAGGCAAGTCTGACCTCCATGGAGTGCAGTGTGGTAACTGGCATGCTGTATGTTGCTCTTATGAGCCATTAAGGAGGATTGTAGATGGTGCTCATGATTGTGGGTCCAGGATACTACAAGTGGGGGTTGATAGTATTGAAGCAGTATTTGTAGGTCCAGAGGGCTTTTTGTCTAGACAGATGGGAGGCTGAAGCTATGTATAAGCTGATACCCAAAATAGTTTACACTGGAAATTTTATTGTGACAGTGAGTTGATTAGTTTTGGGAAGAAACATTAGTTTTTGCATAGAAGGAAGTAAGTTTTAAGGAAAACATATAGTGTTCTAATGGAGAAGGATGATCAATTATTTTAGAGCCCCATAAACTAAGAAATGTACTGTGGTTAGAGGAGGTGTAAATTGGAGTTTGTAGAGTCAGCTCTGCTTCCTGTTTGTAGACATAAACAGTAGTTATGTTAATATGTGCTGCTCATTTAAAGGGCTGCCTTTTAGGGTTTCTGTTAAAATACCCTAATTTGTGAGTCCTTCTGACAGTTAAAAAAAATCAGCCTCTGTTTTAGAATGCAGGCTTTGAATGGAGCACAGCTATCTTGACTTAGAACTTTTCTTCATGTAAGTGCCCCCCCAAACCTGTTGATCTATGAATCACAGTAATATTAACATTTCATAGTACTAGCAAGATTTGGCTCATACTTACTCTTGATTGAGTTGACCAAGTTTTAGAGTTGAAAAATTTTTAAACTTTAAAAATATGATGGGTGATCCTACCTGATTGTTAATCAGAGTGCTCTGCTTGTTTTATCTGCAGTCTTGTTTTTCTTTTTATAAATCGGTTTTGATAAGTTGTTTACATTTAGTGTTGCATAAGGTTAACATATTAAGTTATGTGTTATGTTAAGAATATTCCTCTGGTAGACCTTATATTTTTAAAAATATATATATTATGTATATCAGAGTTGCTATGTGTTTAGGGGACTGTATACTATCTTATTTGAATCTGAAGAACTAAACTTTTTCTCTCCTGGGGTGGGGAGCCAGGGTCTCACTCTGTGGTTGAGATTGGACTCAAATTCCTGATCCGCCTGTTTTACCTTCCTGAATTCTGAGATTATAAGTACACAGTATGAAAACCCTTTTTTGATTTGAGAACTACATTTTTAAAATGAGAGCTCCAGAGGTGGAGAAATTGCCAGTTTTTTTAAAGTCTAAGACGTTTCTAGTTATAAGGTCCAAGGGACCAAGTTTATGTTTTCAATTCTGAAATTGCATATTCCTTTGTGATGATAATTACCAGTTGATTAATTAGCATATTTCCTGTGAGGTTGAGAATATTGTGTTAGCAGGAACCTGGCATTGAAGAATTAGAAGATGGAAATTTTGACCATTCTAGGGTCCCATTTGTCTTTGGGACTCAGCCACAATGCCTCTGCTTTTGTGCCAAGACTTTATCTTATGATAAATGTTTAGAGGATGGTAGAAAACAAGCTGTCATATAACACAAGTCTTTAAAAATAGTTTGAATATTTTAGGTACTTTGTAAAAACTTGGGAACACAGGCTTGGCAGTGTCTTACCCTCACCATGCTTGCAGTATTCTCATGAACAGAAAGGAAGTAGATGATTTCTGGACAGTTTGGTGTTTCTATAGAAATGTGTGTGGTATCCTGTAAGTTTCTTGGGATAGGAAAACATAACTCCTCAGGAAAAAATTCACTTTGTTGTTTTGTGTATGTGTGAATGGATGTATATTTATAGCTTGGAATCCAGGAAATTGCATATTCTAAGCAAATACATTTACCACTGAACTTTAAAAATCCTTACTTTAAAAATAACTTAAAAATCAATTGAGTCAGATCTTCTTGAGATTAGATAGTTTAATGATATAAGATGTCTGTTCTTTTTTTCTCACTCTCTCACTGCAATTTATGGTTTAATCACTAAAAAGTCAGTCTGATTCTCAATGAAGACTGACACTTAACTAAACGTGAGTCACTGACAGAGTACTTATATTACTAATAAGGTTCTTAGGATAGTAAAAGAAAGAATAAGCTAAAACACTTAGAGTACATGGGTGTGATAGCTCCTGCATGCTAGCTTTTACTACTTTGTACACCCTAGCATAGGTGACTTTTAATCCTAAATAGTTGAGTTTTCTAGTTAATTGACACTTTCATGTTCATGACTATATAACATAATCAGTAGTCCAGAAATATTAAAATATAGCCAAGTTAAGTGTGTATTAGTGTGGAGACTACTTGAATCTTCCCTTAGCAATGTTGAATTATTAAGATTTGGGAGTTTCCCATAGGGTCACTTAGAAAATTAGTGATTATATTGAAAATGTGGGGCTGGAGAACAGAAGGAAGACAGAATTTGACTCTACTTTTCTATCCATACCATAAGTTAGGGTCTGTGAGTCTATATTGTAAACATGAATTATTGGAATGTCGGCAAAAGTTAGAAGCAAATAAAATAAAAGTTTGTCTCTATAGCATCAGAAAGAGGCATAGCTGTAGAGTTGTATTAATGGACTTGTATAATGTATATTTATTGGTATGCCTTATGTCAGCCTTGTTTATGTTAGGAGAATCTCATATTTGAAATGCTTGTGATCAGGTATGTTTTAGATTTAAGATAAGAAAATTAGGTTTTATCTTGTGTGTATGATTTGCTTCCTTGTCTTTATGAATACCATGTGTGTCTTCATGGAGACCAGAAGAGGTCGTCAGACACCCTGCCAACTGGAGATAAAGATTGTTGTGCATTTTCTGTGGGTGCTGGGGACTGACTGATCTTGAATCCCCTACAAGAGCATCAGATGTTCTCAACTACCGAGCCATCTTTCTGGCCTCTTGAGAGTTGAGTGTTGGTTTATGCATATATAGGTAATGTGGCTAGATATCATCGTGATATCATTGAGATTCTAAAAGTGAAATATTCTCCAGTTTCATATATTCCTTATACTCTAGCTTAAGGTAATTTTATATAATGTGCTCGGTAACTTGAGGCATTGTGTGCAAAGAATATTTTTTGAAGCATTTTGAATTGTAGCTTTTTGGTTAATGGATAAGGTTAACTTGTTCACATTTACACACACACACACACACACACACATACATATACACAAAAGCACGGACACTTACAAATTCTGATATTCACCTTGCATCTGTATAGTTAGAGAAATAAAACTTTTCAGTTATTACTAGTTATTAAAAACTAATTGAAGAGAAGTTAGCTATTATAGTCTTATTTAAAAACACAGTATTTGAGCCAGGCGTTGTGGCGGACGCCTTTAATCCCAGCACTCGGGAGGCAGAGGCAGGTGGATCTCTGTGAGTTTGAGGCCAGCCTCGTGTACAGAGCAACCTCCAAAACAATACAGAGAAACTCTGTCTCAAAAAAAACCAAAAAAAAATTAAGTTAAAAACACAGTATTTGACATACTGTAATTTATCTATTAAAAGTAGTAAGTGTATTTCTATAGATTGTTGTATTAACTGTTAATGTCTTTCATAAACATTGACAGGGCTATATAATTTTCAAAAGAAAAGATATTTAATTAATAATTTTTGTTAGTATGTATGTTGGGTAAAATCAAATACTATTATTAAGACAGTATTGAAATTTTAAACATTCTTTATACCAAGCATTCAGAAAACACTTTGCTATTCAAACACTATTAATTTGAACCTGAGGTTCTGAGGTATTTTGAGAGACATCTTCAGATTCTTCTCCCACATAATTTCTACTTGTTACAGCCTTTTTGTTTACTAACTTACCAGATGTGAACACTTTCTGAAAAAAATACACTGTACCTTCTTGTTCACCATTTTGTGCTCTCGTGTACTTGTCATGCAGGGACACTCAAGTTTCTTTACTTCAAAAGGTTAGCAACAAGATCAAGTGTAGTCCTAAGTAGCATGTGTATAGTAGAATACAATAGGACCCTAATAGTTTTGTTTCCCTAATATTACATTAAAAGCTTTAAAAAGTAAACATGGCATGAGATAACCAAATAGCATTTCAGCATATAATTGATAGTAAAATTGTAGATGTTTTGTTTTGTTACAGTTTTTGAAGCCTTGTTGGCATTTTACACTTACAGATCATTTCAATTTGGATAAGCCATACTTAATGCACTTAGTAGTTCAATGCATTGTGGCTGGTGGCTACTAAATTGAAGCACTGAAGTATAAATTATCTCTGAGGTAGGTTATGCACTTTGGATTTAGAATCGCATTGTTCTGCCAACTTAGAGCCTAGAGTGCTTGCTGTAAGATTGGCTTTCCTCATTAAGGCATCCCCCACCACTGCTTACATACAGTGAGAATATAAATCCAGTTTCCATTGGTTTTATGTTTAGAATAGTGTTGATAGGAGTTTTCTATGGAACATTCATCTTTGGAAGAAAATACCATGATTGATTATATTTGGGAATGGGAAAAGGTATATACTATATAATTAATACAGTGTGCATTAGATTTTTAGTGATCTAAAGAAATTGTTTTACAAAGTATTCTATTTTAACTTGCTTTTTGTGAAATGCTATTATTATGTTGTAAAAGGTATATTATAATAAGAGATAAGAAACTGTTGGGAAATGTTTTAAAATTGAGGTACAAACTAGGGAAGATTGATAGGCCTGGCTTTGTTAACTTAGATGCTTTTCTATTGTGGTTTGTTTTGTGTGTTGATCTCTCGTTGGTTCAATTTGAAGAGGCTCAAATTTACCTTTTGGAGAAACGTAAATTTTCTTCAATGGTATTGTAAAATCAGCTATGTATTATTTAGCTACAGTGATGTAGTTTATACAGCTTCTAGTTTATACAGCTTGTAGTGGGGGCATACCTTATCATTGATGGCATAGTACTTTATAATAGAAATATTCCAGAGCTGCTGTTGAGAAGATAATGATAGTACCAAGTGAAGAATATGAATAGGCTCATAGAATTACCCCTTCCATTCAGTAACCGAGGAAATCTCAATAAAGTGTGAGCTGCACTCTTCAGAGAAAAAAGTACTAATGCAGTATTGGTAAACTGTGACAGGATCAACTTTATACACAAATTATTTCTGTGAATTTGGCATGGTAGAAAGGATTGTCTTTATAAAATATTTGGATCATTGATTTTGAAGACAGTATAAAATTTCTCAGGTATAGTCAACTCCGAGTTAGGTTAAAATAAAATGGTCTTGTCATTGTGGATTCAGTTTGACTTAAATTGGAGATAATTGTTTATAGCTGTAAATTCAGCTGGTTTAGAAATCTGTTAGATCCTTTAAAAAAAGGTTTTAAAAATGCCTTTTACTTAATGGTTTTGAAGAGATTATGGCTCCGGGGAGTAATATACACAGAACACTTGAACCTTGGTTTAAGTATGCTCCATCAGCAGCATTTTTTCACTGACTTGTAAGTCTGCTTATGTTAATAGCTAGTATAGCTACTCTGAATCTTTGCAATTCTTGTGTATCTTGAAAGAAATGAACAAATGACCAATACAAGATTCTAGAAACATTCGAGTTATGTGTGTGTATTTTATAGCAATTGTCGTATAAGCTTCCTTATTCTTATAAGCAATACTAAAACGGAGTGAAATTTGGTGTAGAAATGGCAATAGAGTTACAAGTTTTCTTCTGCTTGTTGTATAATAGTGTAATGTCAAAGGCTTCACTTTTTGTTTAAGCTGCTACAGACCCTGTAGTTGACTGGTTTTGAAATTTAAAGGGTATATCAAGTCTAGGATTGGCAATAGTAATTAATACATCTTCCTTAGAAAAATAAGGCTGCATGGTTAAACTGTTATTTTTTTCTGCATTTAAGAAGATAGTTCAGAAGTAAAATTATGTTATTTTCATAGTTTTAATGAGAAAACTAGAAGTAATTGGTATTATGATACCTATTTTGAGGCCATGCATTGTTTATCAAATTTATGTATGTATACATACATACATGGATCTGGATGTATATGAAAATGTATGCACATACAAATAATCTGCAAATTTTTAGATAACATTCCAAAAGTGTCTTGTTCTCTAAAGCTTTAGTTTTGATGATGTTTTTAAGGTGCAGGTTTTCTTGGAGGACACTTCTGTTGCTCTGCTGCCCTCTACAGTCGTCTGGAGCAGTGGCTGTGTTTGTACTTATTTGTCTGGGACATGGTTAAGAGAGTGCCCTTGTTGATTTGTGAGCTTTAAGTTTCAAGAGTGGATTGAGTAATATTTATTGTTTAAATATGATAAGGCTTAGGTAATTTTAACATTTGATCTTGTTATGCAGATATTAAAGGGCTTAGAAAAAAGGTCACTGACTATTAACCAAATCACAATACCATAGAAATCATGCCTGTGTTATGGTAGGTTCATGATAGCTGCTCTTAGTCTTATAAACTGAGTAGTTAGACTAATAAAAAAAATTCATGCACATATATGCACAAATATGTGACATCTGTAAAAACATAACCAGGTAGAGCTTAAAATGATCAATAAGGCCTAAAAGAGACATAAGTACAGTTCTACTGGGTAAAACTGTGATTTCAAATAGGGAAAAGATTTTTCCTTCCTTTTGTTGAACATAGAGCATCCTTTTGTAATACTGCCCTTAAGACATGTACAGTTTGTTTCTTTATTGTTGCAGTGTCAGGGGTCAAACGTCAGACCTTGAACATGCTGGGCAAACACTCTCCTGCTGAGCTATATACACTTCACCTGAGAAGGAAGGAAGAAAGGGAGGGAGGGTGGGAGGGAGAATTAATTACTTTATACCTTTTAACAAAATCTGTAAAATTGACTAAATTATATTTCATTCACAAATTTCTGTGAAAATTGAGTTGCACAGATCTACACAAAACCAATATAAAGTACTGTGGGGTAGGAACTGGTGGTACAGGTCTGCAGTCTCAGCTACCCTGGAGGCTGAGGCATGAAGATTTCAGTCACAAGTTCAAGACAACCCACCTAGCACAGTGAGACCTTGTCTTTAAGGAAAAAGTGAAAGGAGATTTGAGCATATAGCTCAATGGTAGCACACATGTCTAGCTTCAGGAGGCTTTTACTTCTGTCTCCAGTACCATAAAAAGAAGTGGAAGTTAATTTTGTGGGATTATAAAAGGAATATTTTTACTGCTGATAAAGGAAGAATTGACGAGGAACTAACATTTGTAACTGAATTGTGAAGGAAACTTAAATTTCCCTTACGAGGGAATCTAGTGAAACAGAAGATAGTAAGTTGAAAAGATCACTGGTGAGAATTCCAGAAGGAATTAGTATTACTGTGGCATATAGACATGAACCTTATAGAGGCAAGTGATTATTTTATTGACTGAGATTAGACTGGTGGGCAATTAGGACCTATGGTGGCTTGAATTTGAAATGTCCCCATGGGCTCATGTATTTGAACACTTGAATCCCAGTAGATTTTGTTTGGGGAAGTTATGGCATCTTTAGGAGTTGGGGCCTTGTTGGAGAAAATCCGTCACTTTCTGATCCCTCTCCCTCCTCTGTGTGTATGGATGGAAATGTCATCCATTGGCTTCCTGCTCTTGCCACCATGCCATTCCTTCTCTCCCATTATGAACTTTATCCCTCTGGAATCATAAGCTCTAATCCAGTAATTTCTTCCTTACGTTTCATTTAGTCAGGGTGCTTTTTCACAGCAAGGGAAAAGTGACTAAGAAATTGGTACCAGAAGAAGAGGAGTGTTACATGAAGAACCTGACCACATTGTTTATTTGAGGGGACATGGAGAACTTTGGAAGTTTGGACTAGCAGAGATGTTGAATGCTGTAAACAGAGTGCAAAGAGCCATTGTTACAGGAACCTGCGCTACAGCAATGCTGGAGTAATGTGGACAGGAGGGACCTGGTCTGGGAGTTTCAGGGGAGGAACAAAGACTCTTGTTAGCAATTGTGGTACAGGCCATTTGTGTGATATTTTGGCAAACAACCTGGTTGCATTATGCCCTTGTCCTGAGAACTTGTCCTGAAGTTAAATTAAAAAGTAACAAACTAATTTGGCAGAGAAAATTTGAAGATAGTGATGTTTGATGTTGAGTCTGTGGCAAGATTATTACTCTTGGGCAAGTCTACAATGAAAAAAAGCATGTGGGGGAAAAAAACAAAGGTGGTTTGAAGAACAAAACTTTGGGAAGTTTAAGATTGCAGTACAGCCATGGGCTGGAAAGGCAGTGTAGTAGGAGATTAGGGCCTTAAAGAGAACACTTCTCTGCACTAGTGTAATTGGGAATGTCTCCTGAGGGCAGGATTCAACCCCATTAAGTCTCCAACTTGTAAAAGAGATCCACCGGGTTTTCTGCTCCTAGAAAACCATTGCATACAGAAATATATGTTAATCTTACAGAAACTGCTGTAAATATGGTCCAGGTGGGGTGGTCCATCCTAAGCTGGCAGCAGAACTTGGCAGTGCCACCCACATCTGCTGTTTTTAGAAACAAGAAAGTTGAAAGACAGAGAGTAGTGGCTCCCTCCTTGTCCTGCAGTTTGAGAGAACCATTGAGTTCAAGCAATGTATGATGGTTGGTCTTTCTCATTCCCTACTTCAGTATAAGTATCTTAAGTTACTTATTATTTGCATGTGTAGATAATTCTGTTTCCAAACGAAGTCACATTTACAGTTCCTAGGGCTTAGGTCTTCAGTATATCATTTTCTATGCCACAATTGAACCCATAACAAAAGCATGATGACTTTTGTTAGTATGAACTGAGATTTGGGGTTGATTCAAGACAAAGTGCCAGATAAATACAGTATTTTCAAGATACTGAGTGTGAGCTGGCTTGGACAAAATTTCAGACAGATGAATGAGGTGTTAAAACATATATGTAAGTGTGCCACTGGAAGGACTATAATAGAATCGATATATCCATGAAATCAAAAATCTGGCCACGAAATAAAGCATTAGCAGTATTCCAAAGGTTCCTCTAACTTTTTTAATCATAAATCTCAAGAGACTAACCACAATTCTGTTAACACTAAATTGCATCTAAACTTGCATAGTACTTTTTTTTACTGATACTAGTGGTTCGAACCACATTGTTATATATAGAACAGTTTTTTTTAAACCATTGCATATTGCTCTTTGTCCTGATTGTTGAAAAATTTATTAGGGTTCTGATGTTTCTTTGAGTTGTTTTCACTTTTAAGGCTTTCATGAATAGTACTACTCTGAGCATCCACATTCTCCTGTCTTGGCAGTAGAATTTCTGGGCACACTTAAACATCTTTTGCTCTGAAGAGGCTTATCACAGTTTATACTTTTACCAGTGCAGTATAAGAATTTTCTTTATAATAGCACATTTTTCTTTTAGTCATCCTAATTGTTGAGTAATATTAAGACGTGAGTTTAATTTGTATTTTCCTAATGGCTGGGGTCTCAGGATTATGGGCCATGTGAATACTTACTTTGTTAGACATGTTTATTCTTTTATTAGATTGGGTTGTTTTTGTTTAGATTTGTAGGAGTCTTGTGTGTGCTAGATTTGAACTCTCTGTTACCTTTTTATGCATTGAAAATATATTCTGTGCTTTTCACTTACTAATGACATCTTCATAAGTGGAAGCTTAATGTTTGTTCAGGTCACTAAAACCAATGTTTTTCTCTTTCATAGTATCATAAAAGATTTTCTTTTAGTGAAGTGGAATTTACTTCTGTGATTATATGTAGTAGGTCCCATATTTTATTTTATGTTGGCTATCTACTATCACCATTGCCTTGTTGTGTGTATGATCAGTCATGTTGCTCTGTATGAGTTTTTCACTTAAATTAGACAAATGAACAGTGGTAGTATTTTATTAATCAATATACATGCATACATATATACATAAATACATACAGTCTTAAAACTTAGAATTTACATTTATGAGTATTTTATCCATAAGCATACTTAAAAAAATACGTTTGTGAATTTATGAAGACCAAGTTGAACATATTTAATGTTTTCCTATTACTTACTCATATTGTATCTATTTGATACTCTTTGTCTATATGCACCATGTTTTTATCTCAGTGCTTTAAAAGTTCTTTGATGTTTATTTTTCTTTAAAAAGTTTTTGATATTATAACATAATTACATCATTTCCCCATCCACCTTCTTCTCTCCCTGACCTCCTATGTACCTATCTCCTTGCCGTCTTTCAAATTCATGGTTTCCTTTTAATTTTTGTTGTGTGTATGTACATGTGTGTGTGTTCCTAAATACATAATAAATATCCTAAATAAATACAACCTGTTCGGGCTGTATAATGCTACTTGTGTGTATGTGTTTTCAGGCCCCAGGGAAAAGCATATCAACCGATGCTTTCTTATTTAAAGGTTTATGAGTGCTCTATCTGCATGTACACATTTGTACCAAAAGAGGGCATCAGATCCCACTATAGATGATTGTGAGCCACAGTGTGGTTCTGGGAATTGAACTCAGGTCCTCTGGAGGAGTCAGTACTCTTAACTGCTGAGCCATCTCTCCAGCCCCGATGCTTCTTTTCTTAAAAGGTATGTTAGAAAGTTTCTCAGGAATTTGGGACTCAACCTGCTTTCATACTAAAGAGTGTAATTTATTATAGCAAAACAATGAAAGCATTAACAATGGGTTATAAAACAGTCTGGGGAAAACCAGGCACAAAATTCTGGAGTACTCTCCCATAGTCCCAGAGGGTGCACTTAATTCTCCCAGGAAAAGCTGTGATGGTAAATATGAAATGTTGCTAACCATTGAAGCTTGTTTGCATTGGAGTGGATTCCTTCCCTAATAGATGCCCAGATCCTGGTGTGCTTCCTTGCTTCATAGATACCCAAATTTCAGGTTTGGTGCACTGTAAAATCCAGCTATTTTCATCTGAACCTCAAATAATTTTACAAATTCTTCATGATGCTTAGTTAATACCTGCTCTTGTGTTTTCATTGGTTTCGTTTGTTTGTTTTTGCTGAAGCTTTGCTAGTTAGGTGGTGAGACTGACATCTTTTAAGGGGCAAAATAAACTTATGTATTCAGAATCACTAGTGATAATTTAGAAAATCTGTGATTTTGAATACAATTTAGTTTGGCTCAGTTATGTTTTTGTATTTTCACCCTCTTACTTACACTTTAAAACTTTGGTTATATTTATTTATGTAGAATCTGAGTGAGAATGAGTGTGTGTGTGTGTGTGACATGTGAGGGTCAAAAGACAACTTTATGGAGTTGGTTCTCTACCATGTGGCCTCTGGAAGTGCACTCAGGACTCGATGCTTGCTGGCAAGTGCTGCTAGCCACTGGGGCTTTCCTTGCTGATCTGCACTAGCAGTTTTATATGTGAGCTCAGAGTACTACTTTGGAGATTCTGCCCTAAATACTGGATGAGGTTTTTAAGATTATTCGTTCATGTTAACTTGTTTACATTTAATCATTATAGAAAGCTAATATTTATAAAACTTGAGTAGATTAGTGTCCTGAAAACAATAGTTCTACGCAGTGTTTGGTGCTTCTGAGATGAAAACTGCCTATTCGTAGACTACTGTTTTTCTTTTACCTTCCTTTCATTTAAGATCAGAAGTGCAAAACCAAAAGTAGGAGGTCGGAAATAAATTTCAAAATGTGGTAGAAATATCATTTGGATGAAAATTGCTTGCTGTTTATAATTATGATCACTAAAATACTGTGGGTTGTACATTTTATTAGGAGTAAAACTTCAAATATTTAACTCATTTCATTATTTAAAAATATAACAGTACTGTGACAAAATATCTCGACAAGCAATTTAAGGAAGGAAGGACTTATTTTGGTTCTCAGTCCCACTGTAGTAAGGAAATCATGGCAGCAGGGCCTCAAGGAAGCTCATCACAGTGCTGTCAGGAAGCAGGGGAGATGATGCTGTTCTTAGCTAACATTCTGTTCCTTTGTACACTTGGAACCCACAGCCCCTTCAATGGAATAGTACCACTGATATTTAGGGTGGTTCTTCTCTCTTCAGTTAACTTAATCTAGATGATCCCTCATAGACATGGCTATTGACTTGTTTCCATGGTGATTTTATAACCTGTCAAATTGACAGTATTAACCATCTTAGGAGTCAAAAGGGCAGGGTCTTGGTAATTACTATGAAAATCCATACACATTTACCTGTGGTGGAAGTTAATGCTTCCTTGTGAACCACAACCCTTCTCTGCTTTTGTGTTTTGGAAGTCATCGAAGTTTGGAAAGACTGGATAAGTAATTCAGTTTCTCTTTCTGCAAAACTTTGCAAGTGTTCTCATACATACTGTGCACAACATGAGGGCGGGAAAATGTCCTCTTAAATCTAGGAAGCTGCTTCCTGACTGTGTTTTTGCTATGAATTGGCCATAATGAAAAGAACACCTTACGACATTGTAAAGTAAGTTAGATCATATGCCCTGGGAATTTTCCTCTTTGGTATTAACAGTTTACTTTTTAGAAACTGAATTTTATTTAGGTATTTCATGAACCATTCCAAATTTTGTGAGAAATCAAATGTTTGTGCAGTAGGAAAATACAGATATGTTCTCAGAGGTACATGAAGTGTTTGTGAAATAATTTCAGTAGTTAAATACATTGGATAATTGTTTTTCAATTTTTCTGTTAGCATTAGTGATGTGGAAGCCGTAAGTGTTGTCATGACTAAGGACTGAAGGGTTATTATATGGGAATGGTAAAGTTAATAAATAGGCTTTATACCTTTATTTTGCTAATTAACTTTATGCTAATTAATTAGCATAGGAAGAGATTGATTTCATTACTTCGTACATGAATGTCATTGCAATTTATTCATATGCAATGCCCCTTCTCAGCTGTCCTTCCCCATCTGATAGGTCATCTTCCTTCCTCTATTAGTTCTTCCCCTTTCATGTCACAAGTGTCCCAGTGCTGTCTCTTATTTCCTTCTCTTTAATTTTTTTTCTCTGGTCAGTTTCCAGTCTCTCCTTTCTGCTTTGCTGGTGTGTGTGTGTGTGTGTAAGATTATAACTGTGTGAGTTTATTTGTGGGTCCTTCTGTTTTACCCCATTGATTTAAGCGTCTGTGTTTGTGTCACTGTCATGCTGTTTTTGTTTCTGTGTGTTTGTTAGACAGTCTGATATCAGATATTCTGATGCCCCCAGAGTTGCTCTTTTTACTTAGGATTTCTTTTACTTAGGATTTCTTTGCCTATTTGGAGTTTTTTGTTTTTCCATGGGAATTTTAGGATGATTTTTGTAGTTGTTTGTAAAGACCATCACTAGAATTTTAATAAAGATAGCATTGAAGATATGTTTTGGTAACATAGTCATTTTACAATATTCTGCCAATTAATGAGCATGGGAGTCTTTCTATCTTTAACCATCTCAATATATTGAGTGTTATGAAAATTCCATTGTAGTGGTCTTTCATTCCTTGGTTAGGATTGTTTTATGTATTATATGTTTTTTGGAAGCTGTGTTTAATAAGATCATTTACCCTTGTAAATGATTTGATGTTTTTTCTCTTAGATGCATTTGGATATTTTCACTGCACTGTGTTGTAAAGTGTTTCTTCTATGGTCATGTCTATTTGGGATTCTAAGTATTTTGTGTGTGTGGGTCTGTCAATTCTTTGTGATTTGGAAAAATTTCTACTGTAATCCTCTTTAATAGATTCTGTGTCTCTGTTTTTTATATCAACACTTCAACTCCTTTGTTCTTAGGTCTGTGGTCTTGTTAGGTTTAATATTGTTTTGTTTGTTCATAAGTGCCTGACTAATATGGTCTTGATTCATTCTTTTTCTTATACTTAATCTTGCATGTTGATGCTTTCATGGCTTGGTTTTTATCTCCTTGCTGAATTTTTCTTCCATCATTTTAAATTTCTCCTCACATTGATCTTTTCTTCTCCTTTGTTAATTCACATGACTAGGCTTCCTTCATCTACTTAATCCTCTGTGTGACCATTAAGCCTTTTTTATTGCTAAATTCGTTCTTTGACAGTTACACACACACACACACACACACACACACACACACACACACACAGAGAGAGAGAGAGCAGTCTGATTACTCTTATTCCCCATGCTTTCTTGTGTCTCTTTCATCAAACCCATGATAGTTTCAAGATTCATGTTTTGTTTACTACTAAGTTTAACTAGGGCCATATGTTTGGTCATGGGCTTGGAATTGTCTAAATAGCTACACAACTGAAGATAATGACTCCTTCTCCCAGCATTTATCAGTAACCAATATTTAAGCAGCGAGGGAGGATAAGGTCCTGTTCATGCTTGACTTTTCACTGACCAATTCTTGTTCAGGCCCAGAGGAGGTAGCCCTTTGTTGTGTTGAGTTCCTGATCACAATGACTTTTACTGCTCCAAAGATGGCATTTTCCATCCCTTCTCACTGTCTCTTGGCTCTTACATTCGTTCACCCTCTTTTCATCAACTTATGTAAACATTCAAGGGAGTGATACAAATTTTATGTTTAGGGCTGAGCACCTTGCTGCCACACCTTGAGCAGCCATGAGTTTCTATATTTACTGCCATTCTCTGGAAAGAGGCGATCTGATTAAGTCAGCATGTGATTATGGGTATAAATGAGTATTTAGAAGGCAGCTTGATGTTATGCCTGTTTAGCTAAATAATAGCAGTAAGTTCCCACCAAGGATGTTTGACTTCCTAATCATGGGCTCTTGTCCAGGTTTACAGTGCCATGGATTTTCTTTTGTGGAACATGTCAAATCCAGTGAGAGTTTTAAGCTATTTTTAGTCATGCCACCGCTGCACAAGTAGGCTTATCCAGTCTGGGTAGTTGGTAATTGCATTTGTAGGATTCATAACCAGATATGAGTATTGGGGCCTGTTCTCCACCAGCAGCCTATATAACATTTGAACATTATGAAAGCCGCCAGAAAGAGGAAGTATTCAGTGCCATTCCTGGTTAATTTCTCACATCTAAGGTGTGTTGTGTCATCAACAATAGCATCTTATCTCTAATTCTGGTGAGAAACCAAGAGAAATGCCAACCTGCATTGTTTGGGTACACACAGACCCTCCCTGACCGACCCACAGTTGTCATATGAAGATATGCTACAGTTGGCACTGGAAGTTTTTAGTATTAACCTACAGCTCTTAGGAGCAACATTATTAAGCCATGCAGTTTTATCCTTCAAATACTTTTGTTGAAATTGTGTTTTTTTAAAACCGGGTTGCATCTCAATGTAGAATCTGTTTTCTAATAAGAGAAATAAATAAGGGCATAGCAGTGGATAGGTGGGAAGGAGAAACCTGATCAGAATATACTATGTGAAGAAAAATGATTTTCAATAAAAATGGTAGCATTTAAATGAACACCTCTAAAATGAAATGTTCACAAAAGAATGTAATCTTTCATGTACAAAGCCACTTGCAGAAAACTATTAAAATCATGATAAAAGCAAAGAACTAACTAAATGAGGCTTCCTCCATTCATGGCTAGGAAGACATGATATTGTCAGGATGTTTGTTCTTCACAAATTGTCATACATATTCATTGTAATCCCAGTGAACAACACTTGAAGTTTTATTACAGGTACTGACTGACAAGTAGGTTCAAACTTATATAGTCTTTTGTTTTGTTTTATTTTGTAGATAGCTATTGTCAAGTTGAGAAAGTTCCTGTTTGTTCTTAGTTGGGTGTTCCTCTTTCATTGCTGAGTGATATTTTTGCTGTGTAACATATCACAATTTGTTTACTTGTTGATGAACAATGGAGCTATTTCTATTTTGGTGCTGTTTGGATTAAATTGCAGTGTACATTTATATACAAGTTATAGTGTATGGACAGAAGTCATCTGATACTTTCCAGTATGTATATATAATTTTTATAGTCAGCTAGCATTACATGAGGTATTCTATTTCTCTCCAGCATTTTGGGTAGTCATTCTTTTTAATTTTTCTAACAGTAGTGATCATATCATTGTGATTTCAGCTTGCATTTTTCGAATGTTCTTTTGCATATATCTTTGGTGCTATTTCTTTTCAGCTGCACCTCTAAAAGTGTTGTCTTTCAAGCTGTCTTGTGACTGAGTTTGTATGTATTTGGTTCTTATCAGGTATCCCTTTTAGATATATATTTTGTAAAGATCTTTTCTTAGTTGGTGGCTTGTCCAAGAGTGTCATAAGGAACAGAAATTAATTGGTGATGTTCAGTCACTAAATATTCTTGTGATGGCATAGCTAAGAGATTATTGCCTAACCAAGATCACTTTTGCATTTTCATGTGGATTTTACAAATATCTTGTTTGTTTCTCCTAAAATTCTAATAGCATTTTAATTGCATTGAGTGTACAGATATATTTAGAGGCATATTTTACTATCCAGTTTCTGATTCACAGATAGAGTCCATCTCTCTACTTAGATTATTACATTTCTACTAGCATGAGTTTTCAGTTTCAGTTGATGTAGTGCTTTTCACACTTATGGCTAGATTTATCCATTTCTTCCTTTGGTGCTACCACTGACAGTATTTAAAATGTTTATTTTATTTTATTTTTTTACTTCACATTGCCAGTTTTGTCAATTTAGTCAGTTACTTATATTGTTCTCTTCATAAAGATGGCCATTGCCAGTCTCAGTGTTGCTTGTTTTGGTAGATTTTAACATTTTCTATATAGATTGTGTGTGTGTATGTGTGTGTGTGTGTAAAGTAGTTTTATTTCTTTCTAATATTGATGTCTTTTATTTTTCTTGTGTGATTGTACAGGAAGACTGCCTGACTCAGTTTAGTTTTTCTCTTCTGGTGTTGTAGGCTTGAAATCTTTTCCATGTGGCAAATTAAGGCCAGACAAAGTACTCGCTGTGTTTATTATCTCTCAGATGGAGTCTTGGTATTTCCAAAGGATTGATTTTGGGGCAGCTTACTTTTCCCAGGAGACCTCTAAATTCTGAGATGCTCAAGTTTGAGGTGCATATTTCCATATAGTTGAAATTATTCTAAATCAGTTACTACTAATACAATGTATGCAGTATGTAAATATTTATTTATGTAAATAGCATATTGTTTAGGGAATAATGGCAGGGAAAATAGCTTGTGCATGTTAAGTACATAGTATCTGAGTGAGATGGAGGCAAACCTTGATTAGGGAAAGAATGCTGAGGAGATAGTGCGAACCTATGAAGTGGAAGAACCCTAACAGAGTATCCCTACACGTTCTTCACTGTCATGGATTAGCATAATGTGAAGTGCACAGCAAGGTCAGTATTTGCTTTTGGGACCTTTAAGGGAGTTTTGTTCTCTCTCTCTAAATATTTCTATCCGAAGATAAAGAACTCCTGGATACAAAAGACCCACTATATTTTTACTGTGGACTACTCTCTGAAATGGTGGTTTTGTTCAGGAAGGTGAACCCTTTTGCTTCTTTTTGTATGAAAGCAAAAGTCTCTGGCTCTATTTTAAATGTATCCCAATCAAAGTTTTATGTTCATCACAGATGCTGAAACAGTAGCTACTTCCCAGTCCTCCTTTCCATGTATTAACGGCATTTAAAATCTTTAGCACTTGTTTTTGGTTGTTACTTAGGTTGGTGTACAGAATGCTTACTCTTCCTTCTCCCCTACTCATTCTCCTGTCATCTTTCTCTTCTTTCAAACCTTTCTGTGCTTTAATAGACCACCAATAGTGGTCTTCAAGTTTCCTTCTCTTTGCTTATTAACTGATAAGTGATTTTAAGCAGTCTCATGTCTTCACAAGCCTCGCTCCTTGTAAATTGATACTAGGAATTTGCATGAAATCTGTCAGTTTGTCCAGAACAGCATTGTGTTAGGTCTAGCTGGTTTTCCACCATGCCCTGTGGTTTTGAAATAGGTATCTCATACACAAGAAGTCTAAAACTGATTTGGAACTGTATTCTTGTTTAAAGGTTACCCTTGCTAGAGCTGCTTGATAGATGGGTCTCCTCTCATTGTCCATGCACTGACAGAAGTCATGGAATCATTTGCCTTATCTGCTTCTTTTCCACGCTTGCTCATCCTGTCTGCAGTGCTTTTCAGAATGTGCTTCAAGCCCACCTTCTGTCTTAATGTGATGAATAACTTCTGTGATTGATGTTTGCTTTGTTCCAAGGAGTGACCGATGTAAAAATGTAAGTTAGAACTGTGCATATTCCTGCTAGAAATTCCCCAGTGGTTTCCCATCTTAGTCAAGACAAAAGCCAGCAGATCTGGTCCCTGTTCCCGTGGTGGCTTTATTGTCTTTTACTCTTACACTCATGTACCCAGTGAATCTGAATTGTTCTTTATCTCTTTTACCCGTATCTCTCATCTTGCCATGCTTCATTTTCCTCCAAAGTTCTACTTAAAATGTGTATGTGTAACTTTACTTAACATTATTTCTGAATAGGACAGTAGACTCAGTAAAAGCTGGGGTTTGTCTGCTCTAGGAGTGTTCCCAGTGCCTAGAAATGTGTCACATACGGAATACATGTTTCAGACATAATGATGAATGAATGATTGGTTCTCTTAATTTTTGTATGTGACACAAATTTTTATAAGAATATAAATATAACCTCAGAGTTCATCTTTTCTAGTAATGGCATGAGAAAAAAAAGAGATTCTTTCATATTGAAAGAATATTCGAATTTGCAGTGTAAAAGTAGTAATTTAATTCACTTCACTATTCTAGTATTTCTGTTTAAATAATCAGGATTATTTTTCTCCTTTTTCTTTTTTTTATTTGCAAACAATCATTTTACATATCAATCACCCATACCCTTTCCCTCCCATCTCCCTCCTATTCTAACCCCTCCAACCCACCCTCACTGCTCCCCAAGGATGGTGAGGCCTTCCATGGGAGATCATCAAAGTCTGTCACATAATTTGCACAACAACCTAGGCCCTGGGTTGGAACTGGGTTGAAATAGTATCCTTCCATAGAGAATGGGCTCCTGAAGTCCATTTGTGCACTAGGGATAAATACTGGTTCCACTGTTAGAGGTCCCATACACTGCCCAGGCCTCCTAACTGGCACCCGCATTCAGAGGGTTTGGTTCATTCAGTTCAATGCTGGTTCCCCAGCTTTACCACTGGGGTCCCTGTGCTCTCACTAGGTTAGGTCAGCTGCTTCTGTAAGTTTCTCCAGCACCGTATTGACTCTTTTGCTCATCCCTTCTCCCTCTCTACAACTGGATTCCGTATGACTCAGTGCTTAGCTGTGGGTGTCTGCTTCTGCTTCCATCAGCTACTGGATAAAGGCTCTAAGATGGCAATTAAGGTAGTCATCAGTCTCATTATAGGGGAAGATCATCGAAGGTCGCCTCTCCACTACTGCCTAGATTCTTAGTTGGTGTCATCCTTGTGGATCTCTGAGCGTTTTCCTAGTGCCAAATTTCTCTTTAAACCTATACTGGCTTCCTCTATTAAGGTATCTCCTTTCTTGCTCTCCTCTTTTCCTCCCCATCTCAGTCTTCCTCGTCCCTCTTGTTCTCTTACCCCCTCCTCTTCTCCCCTTCTCTTTTTCCTACCTCCCTCTTCTCTCCCCCCTTGCTCCCAATTTGCTCAGGAGTTCTTGTCCTTTTCCCCTTTTTTGGGGGACCATGTATTTTTCTTTTAGGGTCTTCCTTGTTTCCTAGTTTTTCTGGAGGTGTAGATATATGAGTGAGTACATACCATGCTTGTCTTTCTGTGACTGGGTTACTAAAATGGAAAACAATGCTACCGGAAAAGGAGGTCTAAGATACTATATTAAATATAGAAACCACTTAACTGGGAAGAGCACTATGGTCTCCAAACCATGGCCAGGATCCAAGACAGAGATTTACTTTCTGTTTTCCCTTTTATTTCTTGCCTGTCTCACGTACCCCTGTCCACGCACTCTATCTCGGGTATGTGAGCTTTCCCCTACAGGTTACCTCACTCAGGATGGTTTTTTCTAGTTCCATGTATTTGCCTGCGAATTTCAAGATTTCGTTTTTTTTTTTCCACTGAGTAATACAACATTGTGTAAATGTACCACATTTTCTCCATCCATTCTTTGGTTGGGGCATTCCAGGTTCTGATTATTATGAACAATGCCGCAATGAACATAGTTGAATATATGTCCTTGTTGTGTGAATGTGCATTCTTTAGTTATATGCCCAAGATTTGAATGGCTGGATCACGGGGCAGACTGATTCCCATTTTCCTGAGGAACCACCATACTGATATCCAAAGTTTTGTTGTACAAGTTTGCACTCCTACCAGCAGTGGAGGAGTGTTCCCCTTTCTCCACATCCTCTCCAGTACAGACTGTCATGTGTTTTTGATTTTAGCCAATCTGGCCAGTTTAAGATGGTATCTCAGAGTTGTTTTAATTTGTGTTTCCCTGATGGCTAAGGATATTGAACACTTTGTCTCTTTCAGCAATTTTATATTCCTCTATTGAGAATTCTCTATTTAGTTGAATTGTTTGGTGTTTTTGTGACAAAGGCTGAACAACAAGGGAACTGCTATCTCTTCATGCTTCCGCCTGGCCCTGTACTATTATACTTAGTGCATGTGCCCAGTTGTTTGCTTTTGAAGAACTGATTCATATTAGTATTTGTATGTTGAATTTCATTTTCCCTTCAGCTGCTAGTTTTCAGATGCATTGTTTCTGGGGGCACTAAATATTGACTGAATGACTATTCAAATATACAAGAATATGCAAAAGTTACATTTTTGTGACTGTAGTGCTTTCATGGATCAACTAGCACTCTCCTGTCTGAAATAATAGAACATTCATCTTTATTAACTAATGGTACGAAGCTTAACTGGTAAATGTTGAAGTGATATAGAGCAGAAATAGTATATTTTAGCATGGTTTTCCTGCCAGAAGCACTTACGAAAAAGCTATAGAGTTCTTGGTAGGAAAATTAATTGTTGGCTGTTCCTTAGACTTAGACTCTAAACTTACAGGTAATGGTAAATTTTAAGCAATTGATTTAAGTAAATGTTTTAAAGCATTTACTGAGCAGTGTCTTCATTAAAGTGATCCATCCGTATTGGTCTTCACAATGATCATTATTATCTATGGCTTTTAGGAGAAGTTTTGTGTTATTTCAGTTTAAACCAGCTGGTGGATTTTTTCTTCAATCAGCTGAAAAAATTTCATATTCATATAAAGCATTTCTTTAGTGTTTTATGGATAATATTGGTCTGTCTTCAAAATTTTTTTCACAGAATTTTAGCATTGAAGGATTCCACAAGAAGCTACTTTGATCTTAGATGTTATACAAATAAAGTTATTTATTGTTACATTAAAAAATACCTTAAAATTTAGTAATTTTGACATAACATTCAGTCATCTTAGGTTTTTTGAGGGGGACACATCTAGACATGTTTCAGCTGCACCCTGCTTTAGAATCTCACAGTGCTGCAGTCAAGGTGGCAGTTAGGTTTGAAATTTCATGTGAAGTCTTGATATGGGGAAGATCTGCTCTTAGGCTTGCCTCCAGCATAGTCCCCGTTCCACTGAACTCTCTGTTGGCTGATTTGATGGACTTTTTCGTTCTGACTTCAAGCTGAACCTGGATCTCTGCTCTTTGTAGTCTCTTATGGGTGTGTGGGGGGGGGGAGAGGAGAGAGAGGGAAATGGGTGGGTGGAATGTGTATGTGTGCAGAGAAAAAGGGAAAGTGACTGTTAGCATACATTTTCCATTGTCAAAACTACAGTACATGTGTTTTGTGTTTCCTTTATATAGGTGCCTTAGCTGGATCAATTATCGTGGAGCCACATGTCACAGCAGTGTGGGGAAAGAATGTTTCTTTGAAGTGTTTAATTGAAGTGAATGAAACTATAACACAGATTTCATGGGAGAAGATACATGGCAAAAGTACACAGACTGTTGCAGTTCATCATCCTCAATATGGATTCTCTGTTCAAGGAGACTATCAGGGAAGAGTCTTGTTTAAGAACTACTCACTTAATGATGCAACAATTACTCTGCATAACATAGGCTTCTCAGATTCTGGAAAATACATATGCAAAGCTGTTACATTCCCACTTGGAAATGCCCAGTCCTCTACAACTGTGACTGTGTTAGGTAGGTGTGCTTGAGTTGGGTTTGATTATTATATAAATGTTATATCAAAATGTTTTCAAGACTATAAAATGAGGCTTTTGTAAATTTGTTTTAAATTAAAAACGTTCAAATAAGCATTCTCAATTTCTGTCTTAAAGTTGTATATTTCTAGGCTCACTTAATATAAGCAAAGTCTGTGTGTACCTGTCTGTAATGCTGCATAGTTTTAGCTCTTTTTTTCATAATGGGTGGCACTTTAATTATAATAATGGATGTGATTTTCAGCTGGGCATGGTGACTTACACCTGTATAATTCCAGCTCTTGAGATTATTGCCATAAATCCAGGTTACCATGAAATCTTGCTCTTAAAGCAAAATCTGAACTCCTAAAACATTTTTACTACTTCATTCAATTTTAAAACTTTAGTTATATTTTGTTGTTTAAATTATTCCTGGTTTTTTTGTTTGTTTTTCTCCAGTGACTTGCATTGGCTTTCATGGAGCATTTTGCCACCTTGTATTTCAGCTTTTCACAATTATTTTTATTCCTGCCATTGAAGACTTGTGTACCTATTTGAATTATATACTGTTTTCCATAATGAATTATATTTCACTGTTTCCTACCTGAGTTATTAAAGTTTATGGTGAAACTTTGAATAAACCTGTTAGCATTGTGGTTAACTCCCTGAAGTAGAATGTAAAACAACTGGAAATGTAGAGGAGTACTGTAGTAGTCATAGATCTGGGAAAGAGGAGCAAGAGCAATCTATAGCTGACGTGGAGGAGAGGCGCTGCTCAGCTCCTTTCCTCCTCCAGAAAGCCTCGTTGCTCAGATAGAGGAGCCAACACTTACGCTAAGGCCAGTAAGATTTCCTTAAGAAGATAAAGGTGAATTGGTGAACATAAGAAGTATTTTATAAAAGGAATGGTTGTTAGCCTTCAAGTAATGGGTAGTTTGGGTTCAGTACATGGAAGGAAATTTAGGGAAACCTACTTGGATTGAACAGACAGCCAAGTCTGAGAGACACTTGGAGTGAAGTTGCCTTAATTCTCAATTGTTGAATGTGGGAGCTAAAATTGTTGAGAACTCTGTCCTATTCATCATAGAGTGCTTTGCAGATCCATGGTCTCCAACCCATCAAATACCAGTAACACTCATTGTGATGAAAATCTCTCACCACACAAGTGTCCTCTGGGAAAGTATAAGATAGAAGGAATTGATATGATTGGAATTGGGCCACTGAAAAAGGAATTTGTCAGTTGAGCAAAGTATTTGTATGAAGTATAAGACATCTTAAATCTGGAGCATATCAAAATAACTTGAATGAAAGAGAAAACTGATATTTTTATTGTAAATGGGATCTTGTGTTCCTGCCTCATCTGTTCTCAAGCCCTTGCTGCTTTAAAGTTAATTCGTAAGCCAACAGCCTTGGTCTCACTTGGAAGTGTGACCAAGGAAAAGTAACTTAAACAGTATCTTTAAAAATTGACTTTAAATATACATGTTTCTCAAGGAAACAAAAGCTTTAGTGAATATATTTTTTCACACCAGCTCTTCTACTGAGGTGTTTGGAATCTCAAAGTATGACTACATTAATACTGGGAGAAGATGAAAGTGTTGAAAATAACCTTGTCTGAAGCTGATTCATCCTGGAGATACTGAATAATTAGGAAGAAACATTGTAATGCTCAGATTTGGGGTTCTCATCCTTTGGGCTAAGATCAAGTGAAGCAAGAGGCAAAGTCTTAAGTTTAGCTCTGTCCAGTATGGAGTATCTTACTTCATGTGCTTTGTAGCTCAAATGTTTGCACTGTCAGAGTAGTATTAAACTCAACATAAATTGTTTTTGAAGAGCCATAGACCCAGTATATATTAACCTCAGTGGGCAGAACTTGAGAAAATCCTGGTTTTCTGGTAGCTGGGCATAAAGAAAGACATATCTCTGGAGGGGATATATTTAGTCTCAAAGTATTTTCACATGAATAGTTCAGATATAGTCTGCCCTCTAATTGAGGCCCACCAATCTTACAAATGAAGAAGGTTAGTCTTCAACTCCCTATACAAATAAGATTGCAGAAACTTGTGTCTGGGGTATGGCTCATACAGGAAGGCTGGTTTGGGCCCCAAGCTCCACATAAATTGACCTTAACATGGGGGCACATTCTTTTGTAATTCCTGCATTCTGGAGATGAGGCAGGCAAAACAGAAGCTCAGTCACAGCAGGCTACAGAATGAGTTTGAGTCCAGCCTTAGATACATAAGACTGCCTTAAAAAACACACAGATTGATCTACGGAGACATAGGTTGCTGGAATTACCAGAGACTTTTAAACAATATTGCTTATACCATTTGGAAAAATGCATCAATCTATATATTATGGAAATAACTAGAAACAAACTAAAATCACATAGTAGTTGGCCTCAAATTGGGGAAAGAGTATTGCTTGGTACATAGTCAACCATCAAAGTAAATAAAAAAAAAACACATAACTCAGTACACTCGAAATAACATTTAAAAAATTATTGGGGATGATAAAACTCAATGACAGAGCATGAGTCTAGCTAGCATCTACAGGACCTTGATTCATTTCCTGAGCATCTCAAAACAAAGAGAACAGTAGAATGGCAAGGTCTTTAAACTGATAGGAATAATCTGTGCTACATATAATTTAGAAGAAACTGCTTTCAAAGATTTATGTACAGCCTTCACAAAACAGTTAAAAAAGTAACCTCAATATGTATTTGTCAGAACAGAAGTCGAAAATGACTCTAAAACTTATTGATACT
The DNA here is from genome assembly GCF_017639785.1 of Mesocricetus auratus. NCBI lineage: Eukaryota > Metazoa > Chordata > Mammalia > Rodentia > Cricetidae > Mesocricetus > Mesocricetus auratus. Next base: position 45,596,024 of record NW_024429192.1, read on the forward strand.
CTCTACCCTTGTTCATAACCTGAGAAATTTAAATCTTAATGATGTGTCATACCATATATGAGATTGGAATACTGAATAGTTTAATAACATTAGTTGGTGAATATGTGGATCCATAGCTTGAAGATTGCAAGTTAACTGGCACCTTAAGGAAATTTATGTGAAGTTGAAAATAAGCATGATAGAAGCAGTTCTAGTGTTTGAGACAAAACAGAGAAAGTTGCATGTAAATATATCGATATGTATAAGAATGATGGCTATAAAACTAGGAAGAATAGGGAACAACCCTAGTATCTACCAGTAATACATTTTGGCATAAATAAATGACTTACTGTATAAATAAATCTACAATAGTAAAAATTCCACGTGAATATAAATCATGGAAAATGAATAGTTAAGTGAGTTTAAAAACAACAAAACTAAATAAATGAGTCTATTGAGTGCAAAGTTGAATCAAAGAAAACCTGCACAAATAATGTGCAGTAGTTCTCTTATACACTCCAGGTACTGGGAAGTAAGGCTGTCTGCTTAGGATTTGCCTTATTGATTCTAATGAGGAGATATTTAAAAATTAATTTATCACATTAGATTTATGGTTCCACATTAAAGTAGATAGAGTAGATAGGGTAAGACAAGGATAGGCAAGGAACTTGTATGAGTTGCTCATGTTTCGTTCAGATGGTGGTGGTTACTTGAATATTTGCTATCATTACATATGTTTCTTTTCCTTTCCCTTGTTTCTCCATGAGGAGGTACATAGAGAAATATTAATAGCCTTTAAAGTAAAATATAGAGCAATAGTAGGTATGAATTAGAGATAGCGCAAAACCTTTACTTATTTATAAAGATTATTTGCTTTAAACTTTATGCTCAGGATGAAGTTATATTCACAATTAAAGCAATGGCTTTAATATAAAGGAAATAATGATTGGGGTCACAGAAATCTTTTAATTGGGTTGTATTTCATTCATCTTAGAAGGTAAAACTTTATCAGGGACAGCTATCTTTGTGATGATAATTTAAAACTTAACCTTTTATTTTGGGAATGCCCTTGATGTTGGCATTACTTAAAAAAACACTTGTATGATTTTATTTGTAATATTATGAAGTATTTCTAGATGTGGCTAGAACAAATTGTAATTACTTAATTGAAGTACAACTTTTTCTTTTCTTTTTTTTTTTTACAGTTGAACCTACGGTGAGCCTCATAAAGGGGCCAGATTCTTTAATTGATGGAGGAAATGAGACAGTAGCAGCCATTTGTATAGCAGCCACTGGAAAACCAGTCGCACATATTGACTGGGAAGGTGATCTTGGTGAAATGGAATCTACTACAACTTCCTTTCCCAATGAAACAGCAACGATTGTCAGCCAGTACAAGCTCTTTCCCACGAGATTTGCTAGAGGAAGGCGAATTACTTGTGTTGTAAAACATCCAGCCTTAGAAAAGGACGTCCGATACTCTTTCGTACTAGACATACAGTGTAAGTACTGCCAGGGTCTGTTTACTACACAGAGTGTAAGTGCATACCAGTGTCTACTTTCAGCTTATGCTACATACCAAATTTTCTCCTGTTGCCCGAGTTCTTGAATACTGAGCATGCAGACATTTTTACAGCAGAGTTTGCTCAACTTAAATATGTTTAACTGTGTCTTTTTGAAACTTTGGAGTAGGCTAACCTTCAGCAAGCTGTGGAACTGTGTACTTCAGATATGTACCACTTAAAAGATAAGCAACTGCATCGTGTTTAACTGGGCTGCTGACCCTGCCCCAGGGTCTTCAGTTTTTTCAGTGAGAACCTTACTTGGCAGGTGGTTAATCTAGAGGCTCTCTGTGAGTTCCTGGACAGCCTGGTCTACACAGCAAATTCCAGGACAGCCAGAGCTACACAGAGAAACCCTGTCTGGAAAAACAAAACAAGCAGTCCTTTACTTTCCAGATACATTTTAGCTATTTTAAAAATCTGTCTTTCTGCAGTATTGTTCTAAGTTGATCTTAACTGATAGTATCATACAATTTTTATATGTGTGTGTTGAAATATCTTAAAGCTATCATTTGTGATGGTAAAAATTATATACAAGAATCAAAACTGCCTACTTTGTACTTAAATGTTTTGAGGAGTTCTCTCACCTGTGTTTATATTTTCATGTGTACCTGCATTTCACTTTTCAACAGTTTCTGGTTTTGATGCATTGTGATTTGTTTAGAATTTTAAATTTTTGAATAAAAATAGTGGTTGCTTTCTCTCAGCAAGGGTGGCTACCATTATTCAGATTGTTATTGTCTGCTATCATTTCCATAAATGGCAGATTGAAGATTTCTTTGTTAGGGTTGTTTTATAATTGTTACTAAAGACACTTTTGACTGCAGTAAATAGATAGTTTTATTACTATTAAAGCCCTAGATATTTATGGTACTTGTATTTAATCTCAAAAAATGTGTGCCACAGCCTACATGTGCACTGAATATTACTTAATTGTAATATGAATCTTATTTCTCTTAGATTAAACTTCCTTTTCAAGACAGTTATATAAGGTACTTGGTACTAAGGCAGTACCCTAATGCTATGTATCCTTATTTAATTAAGTACTATAATATATTTGTTTTGTTTATGAGTCTATATCTTTAATAAAGGAATTTATGAAATCTTACATTCAGCATCCCTGCTAAAGAAAGCCATGAATTCCATCCATCCATCCACCAACCCACCTGCCACCCATCATTGTCTTAGTCAACTACTATTAACTAATTATTGTCTTCCTGGGTGATTACGGTGAAAGTAAGGAAAAATAATTTCCATTCTTTTAAAGCTTATTCATTGTATTGTTGTACTTTCATTGTATAGTGTATTTACTCCTAACAAATGATGATTGTAACTATGTTCATTGATTTTATAGATGCTCCTGAAGTTTCAGTTACAGGATATGATGGAAATTGGTTTGTGGGAAGAAAAGGTGTTAACCTCAAGTGTAATGCTGATGCAAATCCTCCACCCTTCAAGTCCGTGTGGAGCAGGTAAAGCAGAGTTAAATCCACAGTAGATGATTACTTAAAGGAGAGAGGTATTCTTAAGTGCATTAAGATGATTTCAATTAGTGCTGTGCATAATTAAATTAATAGCTGAAGAAATTAAACAAATGAAAAGTTTCTCAGTATTTTTCTACCCTCTTGCTGTCTCTTACCATCCTGTCCTCACATTTCTGTTCTTTACTGGCAGCAATGTGAGAGATTTTACCTTTTTTCTTTTTTCCCTCTAATTGCTATCATAAGTCTGATGAAAGCTAGTCAGCAGAGAGGAAGCTTCCACTTAAGGTTCAGCTTGATTTCTCTGTATTCTATAATTAGGATGTGTGATATCTTCAGCAATGGAGTCTTTTTTATCTCATTCAGATATACAACCAGACGAAATGGCAAGAGGTTATATTGTCTAGGGCCTCTAGTTCCTAGCTAACTAGCAGCTTATAGAGACATCTCACATCTAATACTGGGATTGTTGTTTAGTGATTTTGTGGCCTATTGGAACAGGAGCAACACTATCCAAACCCTGCAGGATGACTCTTTTCTAACTCTTTCTCTTGTTTTTGGTCTACATTTAAGTTAGTGAGGCTCCTTATGGCCTTTTCATATATACTTCATTGGGATTACTCCTTTCTGTCAAGATAAGTCCCCTGTTGCATCCCTACCTTTCCTATCCTTAACTTTCTTCAACTTTCCATCTCTGGTGTTCCTTCTGTCTACTTGCATATCACCCATGTTCTGCTTCACCCCGTTTATGGTACACCCAACCCCAGTGACCCTTTTTGACTTTCCTGACTCCTTCAGGTACTTCAAATTAAACACAAATATAAAAATTCAGTGATAGGATCTATATACGAGACAGAACATGGAGTGTTTTGTTTCTCGGCGTGGGTTACCTCACTCAATTTTTCTAGCTTCATTTACTTGTCTTATTTTCTTACAGCTGAATAAAATTATATTGTATCTTATCTGCTACATTTTTATTATCCATTTATCAATTGCTGAACATCTGTCTAAGCTGATTGCATGTCTTAGCTGTTGGTAATAGATCAGCATTAAGCATTTTTGAACACACATCTCTGTAGTATGATATAGAGTCCTTTGATTATATCCCTAGCAGTGGTATGATAGTTCTATTTCCAGCCTCTTGAAGAACTGACTTATATAGTGGCTTCATTGCTTTAACTCCCACTAACAGTGACTAAGTGTTATCTCCATGGTATTTGTAGTCAATTGATTTATTTTATTTATTTTTATTTACTTTATTTTTGTGTATGTGTTTGCATATGTATATCCTGTTCATATAGGAGCCCATAGAGGCCAGTAAAGGGCATTATAATCCTCTGGATCTGTAATTAGACAGTTGTGAATGACTATATGAGTGCTAGGAACCAAGTACAAGTCTTCTACAAGAGCAACAAGTGCCCATTACTGCTGAGCCATTTCTACAGCCCTTCATATGATTTCTTGATGATAGCCATTCTGGCTGATAAAATAGACTTTAAAGGTAGTTTTAGTTTCCCTGATGACTAACAATGTCTAACTTATAAAAATGTGTATTAGCCAATTGTATTTTTCTTTTTTTTTCTTTGAGAATTATCTGTTTAGATTGTTTGTTTCATCTCTGTTGCTATGGTAAAACACCCTAAGCAAAAGTAAATTAGGGGAGGAAATATTTTATTCCCATTTATAGGTCACAGTTCATTGTTGAGGAAAGTTGGGTCAGGAATTCAAGCAGACAGCTAACTTTGGTATATAACCCAGGTTCATCTACCTAAGGATGGTGGTGCCCACAGTGGACTGGGCCTTCCTATGTCAGTTAGCAGTCAGGTAAATGCCAAAACCTTTCACCAGTCATGTCCATAAATCCAATCTGATCTGATATGACTTATCAGACTGATAATTAAAGCAAACTAGGACTTAGCTCCATAACCTGTTTTTAAATTAGATTCTTTTCTTGATATTTGTTTTATTTTCTTGTGTGTGTGTTGTATACTTTAACTCTGTAGATACATAGCTGATGAGGATTATTCTTTCATGGTATGGACTTTTCTTTGCTGTACAGAAGCTATTTAATTTCATGAGGTCCAATTTGTCAGTTGTTGGCTGTTTTCTAAGAGACTCATTCTGTTTAAGAAGTCCTTGCCTATGACTGTATCTTGTAACTCATCACCTTCCTTTCCCTGTAACAATTTCATAGTTGATATTTTATGTCTTTTATCCATTTAGAGTTGGTTTTTGTGCCAGGACTCATCTGCAGATGTAGTTTGTAGTTTCCCTCTGCAGTGAATGGTGTTGAATATATATCGCCATGGCTGTTCAAGGTGCTGAGACCAAGTACTAGTTGAATGTTCATCCTTGAATAGGAAGGACATTTGTACAACCCCAACAAATGCTCAGGAATATTTTGAAGAGTGGGTGGGAAATGAAAAGCAGAAAGATAGGGAGAAGAGCTGGCAGTCTATTCTGACCCTATGCAAGATTTGGCCTGTTGCCAGTCAGTTGGTCATCAAGAAGGGACTCGTGGAGCCCAGTCCCTGCTTACTGAACTATTAGCTATCTTATATTCTGGGGAAAGGGATGAAATATATTGTCTTCAGTTAGGTACTCACAGATGAGCCCAGTAGACCCCAGTGGATAATTCCAAATCCATGGTCACACTAATTAATAGCCTTGGTAAAACTCAGTGTGCCACAAAAAGACATGCATAGGACAAGTGACTCTTGAGGAGTGGGCGGAAGGTTTGGAGCTTCAGAAATGGTAGAGGGCGACAGTTACCAGAATGCAGTGTATATGTAATTGGTGAAATTGTGGAAGAAATTTAATAAAAGCTATGAAAATCTTCCCTCTCGTTATGTTGACCTATCTAGCATACATAGACTAATTTTCTGAAGAAGTGGGTGTACTTATTGGACTTGGATAGTTCATCTTTGTTGAAATGAAATTTATATGCATTCACAATTATATCCAAAAGATAGGGAGTTTTAATGGCATCTTAAAAGTGTACCAGTTTAAATAATTGTCAGTATTTGCTGTTTTAACCTATTTAAAATAATGTCATACTTTTTAAACATCTAGGTTGGATGGACAGTGGCCTGATGGTTTATTGGCTTCTGACAATACTCTTCATTTTGTCCATCCACTGACTTTCAATTATTCTGGTGTTTATGTCTGTAAAGTGACAAATTCCCTTGGTCAAAGAAGTGATCAAAAGATCATCTACATTTCAGGTAAGCTATTGCCTCCTTTCAAGAGCAGTTAATAATTACAGTGTAATACTGCGCTATAAATTATTATGCTCATAAGAGTTTTGATTCATTGATAGTAATAGCGTCTAAAAGATGTATATAAAGTTCAATTCTTTAAAGAAATGTCAAAATGTAAATGCAACAAGTTCTACATAATTCTTTGGCTGGTAGCATGCCTTTCTAATTTCTTTGGTGTTCAAATAATAAACAGTGTTTTTGTTTTTTTTCTTTTTCTTTATTTGCTGCTTTGCATGTAATTGTCTGATTAATAAAGTGGGTTATTAACTTTGTTCATTTGGCTTCAGAAATACCATTGCTTGCCATTGGAGATTAGATGCCCATTTTAGGTTAATGAGAAATGAAGTAAAAATGCTACTGTGTTTTAATTAAGTGAAATTTGGTATTTTTCATCAGTTTTTATTTTTTCATATACTGTTTGTTTCACTATGAGATTTTCGTTAATTTGGTTTAGTGCAAATTTGAACATTCACAAAATAAAAAAGCAGAATCCACATTTTTTTATTAATAGCTATAAATTACCCATGAGGTACTATTGTAGGAAAAATACATTAAATATTTGAGTAATTCTTAATGATCAAAAGGATATAGCATTCTTCACGTCTAACACATGGGTAAAGAGAATGAGCAAGAGGAGGACTTTGAGATTAAGGTTTGTATCATGGAATGGATAGTAATGGTGCTCAGTCTCTTCAAATGTATGTCTAAGTTATGGATTTTGGAAAGCGTTTTGCTTGTGCTTTCAGTGCTGTGTGACCCTTGTGCTTCTACCTAGTGTCACTGCAGGTTAGTAGTGTGCTTATTTCGATGCTCATCTGTCCTTCAGGACAGCCAGTGGATTAGTGCTAGCACACAGCAGAGTTTTCTTTTTGTATGATCCTCAAAAGGAACATAAAGCTGTGTACTGTGTACATCCACATTCAGCTTTTTGCTAACAACACTCAGTTGATTACAGTATATGAGTTGCTTGTGTGTTGTCATATTCGCTCAAGATGGAGCCCTTTTTAGCACCTTCTTTCCACTCTGTTCTTTACTCCACTCAGTCCATGAACAAACCTGTATCTACGTGGGTATGGAGGATTACCCACTCTATACCTCTCTTCATGAACAAACCCGTATCTACGTGGGTATGGAGGATTACCCACTCTATACCTCTCTTCATGAACAAACCTGTATCTACGTGGGTATGGAGGATTACCCACTCTATACCTCTCTTCATGAACAAACCTGTATCTACGTGGGTATGGAGGATTACCCACTCTATACCTCTCTTCATGAACAAACCTGTATCTACGTGGGTATGGAGGATTACCCACTCTATACCTCTCTTCATGAACAAACCCGTATCTACGTGGGTATGGAGGATTACCCACTCTATACCTCTCTTCATGAACAAACCTGTATCTACGTGGGTATGGAGGATTACCCACTCTATACCTCTCTTCATGAACAAACCCGTATCTACGTGGGTATGGAGGATTACCCACTCTATACCTCTCTTCTGCTGTTGCTGCTTTGATCCAGGACAACCAGAAAGCTTGACCTGTAAAACTGTTTACCTCCCTCTGGGCCCTGTCACCTTTCGGTGTGTAATCAGATGAGCAGCCAGTTAACCTTTTAAAGAGTGCTTTAGATTATGTCACACCTTAAAGCCTTCCCTGAACTTTGCTTACCCCTGGTATGAACCAGGTGTGCACTATGACACCATGTCATCGTCTGTGTTCCTTGCCTGCTGGTTCATCTACACTGGCCTCCTTTTTCACTAAACAAAGCAGGTAGCTTCTGCCTCAGAGTTTGCATTTTCTATTTCTGTAGGCTGGAGTCTTCTTTCTATGATTCTCCTTACCCTTTTACTATCTCCTGTCCTCTACCCTATCCTTCTCTTTGGTACTTGTCAGTGCTGCATTTGATACATTTTTATCCATATGCTTGCCTATTTTTATCCCCACTAGAAGTTAATCTTTAAAGGACAGGGATTATTTGTATTTAGTTTAATCCTGGCTATATGGTTGCCGTATCCAATAATCTATGACATACAATAGATTTTTCAGTGCATTTTTGTTCCATGAGTGAAAAAAAATTAGATATAGGAAAGAAATAACATTATTTTCTTTGTTTAGGGAACTGATGACTAATCCTTTTTTTAAAACTAAAGCTTAGTAACTGTTATAAACTGGGAAAAAAACTTTAAGTAAATATAAAATGTCAGTTATTACCTTGGAGTACCACTGAAGAATATAACATTGTATTAGATGGTGTGTATCAAGTAATCAAGAATTAGACTTTACCTTTCTATACAGAGTATGGTACTGTTTACTGTGCCAGTGGTATTACCGTCTGTATTGCTGCTTATACTATGGTAAGCGTCCTAGATGTGCTGATGCTTTTACAGAGACTCCTTGTCATCAGCCTACTGGGTTTTTATCTGGTTAAGAGGCTGTAATTAACACAGTAAGATTTCATCTCAGTGTTAAATGAACATTTAAAATATATAATCTTACTTACATCAAGAATAAAATTTTTGCTTAGAAAAATACAGTTAGCAACTCTGAAATTGTGAAATTATTTTTAATACCTTTAGGTTTTCTCACATTAATGGCCATCAGATTTTGCACAGAAGGCCATGGGCTCATGGTTGTAGTACTCAGCTTAGGTTGCAGCCCTGTACTCTAGCATAGTGTCACTCTTGTGGCTATCAAGTGGTTCTTAATTCAAGACTAGCTGAATGCTGGAAATTGTACTTTTATGGTTTGCTGTTTGCTTATGCTTTCACGTAACTCACTTATTACTTCTCTGAAAGTAGAACAGCAAATTATGACATTTCACATCATCATCCCATGCCGAGCATTCTTACTCCTCTGTAAAACTGTATTATTGATTTTAGAATCCATGAATGAATTCAAGAATCTACTAATGACGATTTCTGACTTTAAGATTCTTTAAACTTAAACAACCTATATATAGTATTAAGAAATGTAAGTCAATATTTGTAATTTTGAACACAGTTATCAGTAGGCTGAATTGTACCCTGTGGCTACAAGGACATTCCTGAATCCATTTGTATGTTGTACTATTTGGCAGAACTAATTAATTAGTTGGTGAAACAGACTTAAAAGGCTCTTCTTTTGGTATCGATCTGAGAATCAATTGCAATTCTTTTTATCATCTTATATGTCAAACATTTAACAAAAAATTTAAAAATGTCTGGTTGAAACAATAGGAATGATGATGTGATATTAAGTCACTATTGACAAAGTAACTTGTGATGATTATTAGAACTCTTGACTCCGTGCATGAACTGTGATTTATTCTAGATTAAAATAAAAAGATAGGTCTGCTATATATATTGCCATATGTCCGTTACTTAAAGTGTACAATGAAGTGTTAACTCCCTGTAGTCCTCACATGGCTGTGCTATCTTCAACACTGGTTAAAGAGATAGTGAACTGAAAATTATCTAGGACCACTAACAAGGCTGCTAAGATTTTTGTGTCAGATTTTTTTTGAAATTTTTATTTTGTTAAATAGGAGAAAAAAGACCAGATATCCATTTGTATACATTTAAAGAATGTGGCAAGTTGAAATTAAAATGTCAAATTTTCATCAATATAATGTAACATCATTGAATTTCATATTTTCTACTTGGTTGGAGCTCTGATGTATGCATCACTCTAAGAAAACTAGGGCATCAGGAGCTGATTTAAGCCTTGGAAGTAGATGTAGAAGTTTTAAATAATTCATATAGGCAGTTTGTATTTGTATTTCGATGTTCTGGTACATTTTCTTTTGCAATCATGACATATGTACCATTGAGTAATTTGGCCTTCTTGTTGCTCCCCTGAGCATACAGCTTGTCTCAGGAGGAAGTGAAGGTGTTTGTCTTATTTGTGTAGTTCCTCAACTCCTCGAACCTGGATCTTAGGAAGGTTTACTGCTTTACACTAACAAAATCCTTCAATTTCACAATTGTTTTCTTCAAAGTGAACTTGTTCAGCAAGAGAAGACTATTTTAAAGTCTTCCTAGACTTACATATAGCACTTGATAGCACCTGGCAATAGTTTAAGACCATAGAAAAAAGACTTCTATGGTATTTGGTAGTTTGTTGGGCTTTCTTTTTTGGTTTGTATGTTTTTTTTTTTAATACTGTACTTGCTAAATTTTTACCACATTCTATACATACGGCATTCCGTGACGAAACCTGTTTCAGTAAGTATATTTCTTTAGCTTGTGATGTTAGAATAACTTACCCCATGTAGACTTAGTATTTTCTAACAATCATTTTAAAAAGCTCTGTCAGACCCACTCACATAAAAATTAATATTAGGAGATTACCATTTGGGTCATTTGTTTTTATCTATGAAAAAACTCACCATTTTTAAACTCATCTTTTCTTTAAACTCTAGAATTTTATATAATATGGCCTACAGATACTACTTAATGGACAATTAACCAATCTTTAATTTTTACTATTTATGTTTAGTTGCTTTTTAATATTAATGGCTACTCTGTAATAATATCAATAAATGGTCCATTTGCATCTAATAGTTAAATATTATTAAAATGTTCTCTCTAAAATATTAGCTATTCTCTTTGACAGTCTATCTTGAAACAATGGCATGGAATTATGCAAATATAGTGGAAATTCTTTAATTTTATAACTATTCATGTATATTACCCATTGATTGTTAACAGGCGATTACTGCATTAATTTTTATTTTGTGTCTGTTAGTCTCATTTGATAATAGCTCATTTTAAATATATCGTTTTTTATTTTTAAAATTATCAAATAATGTTCTTTACTATTACATATCTTTCATATGAAATTTGTAGTACTTTTTATTTAAGAAAAATATTTTTGAGAGAATTATTAAACCAGCAACTTATGTAGTATGCTCACTTAACAAGATTCTATGGTTTTTCATTCTTTTAAAAGATAAGTTCTGATCTTATAAAGATACATATTAAGAAAACATTTCATTTTTATTATCATTTTATTTCCTTTTGCTACTGGCTAAGAAGATATATTTGAATACTTGATTTAATTGAATTTTTGTCTGATGATTCTTAAGCCGGCCATGTATAGATCAGTTAAGTAACAATCTACATTGAAATCACAACCATTCCTTAGAGCACAGTATTACTGGGATGTAGATTGAATGCCTTTGGACTCATGCTATCGGTGTCATTCTTCTCACGTCATTGGCAACTGACTAAGTGTCAGTTCTTTTGTTTTTTAATATTAGTAAGTAACACTATGTTCTAATCTAAAATTAAGAATGAAAAACTATTGTTACTGTGAATATGTATTCATTAACTGTGCTGCCTTTTCAACTGCTGCTGAATCAGCCTCATTGACATTCTCTGCCTTTCTGTGTCTTGTCTATCTTTACTGTTTCCATTAGATCCTCCTACTACCACCACCCTTCAGCCTACAGTTCAGTGGCATCCCTCAACTGCTGACACCGAGGAGCTAGCAACAGAACCTAAAAAATTGCCTTTTCCATTGTCAACTTTGGCAACAATTAAGGATGACACAATTGGCACCATCATTGCTAGTGTAGTGGGTGGGGCTCTCTTCATAGTGCTTGTAAGTGTCTTGGCTGGAATATTCTGCTATAGGAGACGACGGACGTTTCGTGGAGACTACTTTGCCAAAAACTATATTCCACCATCAGACATGCAAAAAGAATCGCAAATCGATGTTCTTCAACAAGATGAGCTTGATTCTTACCCAGACAGTGTAAAAAAAGAAAACAAAAATCCAGTGAACAATCTAATACGTAAAGACTACTTAGAAGAGCCAGAAAAAACTCAGTGGAATAATGTAGAAAATCTCACTAGGTTTGAAAGACCAATGGATTATTACGAAGATCTAAAATTGGGAATGAAGTTCGTCAGTGATGAACGCTATGATGAAAATGAAGATGATTTAGTTTCCCATGTAGATGGTTCCGTAATTTCCAGGAGGGAGTGGTATGTTTAACGACCACTAATGTGACTTCACTATGTACAATGTTTCATTCATACTAGTTGATCATTTTCAGATTGTTCATACTTTTTCTTGAGGAAGAATAAGCTTTTTCAACTTGATTTCGAGCTTACTTTTTATATTCTGATCTGACAAATGAAAATGTAAAATCTGGGTTCAATGTATCTGAGCTGCTTTACAATTTTTTTCACTGCTGTACTACTGTCTCAAGATTTAAATTCTAATGCAGAGTACTTTATTGGTCTGAGGCACACAGGTAAGAAGAAATGGCAACGTTAAATGTATGACTTTTTGGTACAAAAATTAAAAACAGAAAAAAATGAAACTACCTTGGCATTGTGTATTAAATGTTTACCTAAGACTATAATCTCAAGTATAATGTTTCTGTAACATAATACCTCTCAAAACTTATCACCACTAAGTGTACTCCATCAAAATTGACAGTAAATCTAATTCAGAAATGCTTATATATTTTTAGTATGCTAAAATTATTCATCCTGATGGAGTATCTTTCATTTTCAAACATTATTTTCTAAGTTTCTATGTAGATAGAATCTTTACCTCTGCATTTTAATGAGCCTTGCCATAATTCTGTAGAATGGCTTTTCAAAGATATTTTGTTGCACTAAAACCATGGCCATAAACTCATTGAATATGATGTGTGGAAGAGCATAATTAGCTGGTCAATATTTTCATCCAAAATACATGCAAGAATAATAAAATATATGCCTCCTAATACAATAATTATTAATTTTTTTTCATCTCTGGAAGAAACCTCTTAATTTTGTGAACATTGTTTTGGTATATGAATCATTGACCTTATTTTAATGGTTTATTTGCTAAGTATGTGACTAGTGATGAAAATTGGTATACAGATAAGTACAGAGAGGGTATTTGAGTATTTTAGTGTGCCTGATTTATACATGAGCTGTTTCAGCCAGGAATCTATAACAAAGAATTTTCTAGATCATCTTGTTTTGGTTATTTAATGTTGGGGTTGTTCAAACGGGTAAATGTAAAAGCAATTAAAATAAAGTTTGAAGCGTGAGGTTTAATTAAAGACATTGAATTACAGAACCAGTTGTTTGATAACACTTGCTGATGAATATTGGCAATCCATCCCTTTTTTCTTCATGTCCTCCTAAATGTATGTATATGTCTCAAGCTTTTTGGTTTTCATTTTTTTGTTTTGTTTTGTTTTTTGGTATTTTTTTTCAAATTAAAACTGGAAACATATCATGGAATTTTTGCATTTATTTTATTCATTTGTTTCACATAGCTCATTAACTATACTCCTTCCAGTATCACATAACTTCTGATATGTTATATAAATATTCAATTGTTAATCTTCTTTGATAATGGTAAATTAATGTGCAGTAGAGTTCTAAAAATTGTGATAGTGGCAAATGTTTTAAGGCCCAAAGAATGTTTTTCTATTGATTGATTAGTAAAGAGGATGGTGTAGAACAAGTCTTGTCTGGACAGTGAAGATGTTATTAAATGAATCATAATAGATAAATTATTTTTTAATAAAAAGCTAATTAGATGCCCTTCACTAACCACCTACTCTCAATCATCTTCCATTCATATATATATATGTATATATATGAATTTTATACAAAAAATAGAATTTTATTCTATATGTTTCATATAGAAGACAGAATTGTGGCATATTCCTAAAATATTGCAAGTAGTGAAAGCTTTATTATGAATGATTAGATACTATTTTTCTTTAGCACTGTTGTGAAAATTAGAGGCTCTACCCTGACATGTATTATAAGGCAATAATATCAGATTAAGAAATACAGTTAGTTCACCGATAGCTCATTGAAAATATGTTTTAATTATCTAATCACCTAATATACAAATAGTGAGACACATTAGTTCAAGTCATTGGAAGTACACTTCCTTAGTATTAATACACTGTGGCAAAACTAACTTTATTTTCATTTAAATATGAGTACTGATATGAGCCACAAGAAAGATAGGCCTAAAATTTCTTTCCATGAAAGATAAGAATTTATTGCTCTTTTGATTGAGAATTTTATTTTAAGAAGTGAAGTTTTGATATGCTGTGTGAGTGCAAGCAGACTGATCACATTTAGGATTCTATGTAAATCTCTACTTGAATATATAATCTAAAAGAAATTTGTACTTAAGAACTGTTTCTAAAGTACAGATACTGATGGTGAACTCCCTTTCACATTGTGTCTATTATGTGGCTAATTTTAGGCATTTTGTTTGGTGTTGTGGGCAAAAGGCAATCTGGAAATCTACGGGGTATTTAATGTAGTCTGTATCCATAATCTGGATCATTTGGCATCCTGGGGGCATGGCAGTTCTAGGAATATTACACTGGTGCTTAAGGCTTTTTGGAAGCATTGCACTGTTGCTCATAAAGCTTTATGTGTGTACACTGTACATAGGGAAGTTGCCTGTGAACATGAGTATTCACATGAATACAGTAATGTGCACAGTTGATTGTCAGGTATATAAAAATCATATCTCCTTAGAAAATTTGAAAGATTATTTTTACCCCATAGAGACCATGTTTACTTTTGTTACTTTGATATGTTTGGAACTGTTTCTACATTTTTATATTTACTTCATGGTTTCTTTTCTACTTGTTAAAGTACTTCAATAATACAAATTGGTTTTCCTGTGGATTTTATTAAAAATATAAAAGCTTCCATAAGCTAGAAGTTAATTATAAAACTAGTTAACTATATTTGAACATTTAGTATTTAACCATGTGCCTGATAAGAGTTGTGTGTGGCTGTGCCCATCCCGACACACATACACAGCTATATGTAAAGAATTTGCTAAGGTTTTCTAGTAGTAACTACTGCTTCTGATAGTCATCCATGTGTGAAAAAGTTCTAGGAAGAAGCTATAGCTTCATTAATGGATTATAGGAAGTAGAATAAGTACAGATTTTGACAAAAATGTAGCCATTTCATATGCAAACATACTTGATGTGATTTTGATAGACTGTTAAAGTATATAAATATAATAGGTTATTTATATATGGAAGTAGTCAACATAAAATACGAGAAAGGAAAGAACAGTGCACATAGTGAGTTTTTAACAGGGTCTAGAGTATAAATAATTCCCCCACACACACTTGTTAACTGGAAATGGCCTGTCAAAAAAGGATGGGACATACTACTCAGCTTTTTTTTTTCTTTTTTCTTTTCTTTTCTTTTCTTTCTTTTTTTTTTTTTGATATTTTGGGATTGGGTTCCATTTTTCAGGTTTAGTTTTTAGCCAATAATTCATTCTCTCTCTCTCCCCCCCCTCTGCCTCTCCCTCTCCCTCTCATCCCTCTCCCTCTCTCTCTCCTTCCCTTCCTCCTCTCTCTTCCTTCTTTTTAAGCCAAGTTGTTTATTAGGTGTTAGCTCTCATTGCCATGCAGTAATCATGAAATAAAATTTAGGAAAAAAATTAAAGAACCCTTTTTCAGTGGTTTATTTCTAAAGTGAGATGAAATTCTGTATTATTTCTTCATCTTCATATTTGCTACTGTGCCTGTGTTTGCATGTTAATGTATGTATAACCCATTTTCATTGCAATTAATAATCACAGGAATTAGGATCTACTTCATTTCTCTTCCCAAACAACTAATATCAGGTTAAAGATAGAGTTAAGTAAACTGACAGTGCCTATAAGTGGACATGTTAGCCATTGACATGTTAGCCATTATATAGTTTGCTTTTAACATATATTCAGTAGCTATTTTGTATATTCATCATCAATGATATTCAGAAACATTTGAAAAATTGCATCTGAATCACACATTGCTATCTGTTTGTCTCACTTTTCCTTAAACACTCTTTACAACTGTTACACAGAATTTATAAGTTACTAGGTGTTTTAAATGATCTGAAGATAAATTGTATGTAGGAGGATATGCAGATTATGTTCATCTAGTAGTTTGCTAGGGATTTGAACATTGCTATATTTTGGCATCTGGGTTCCTGGAATCCTGTGTATAGATACTTGTTTGTTTTCAAGATACTTAGATTGTCTTTTAGTGTTTCCTTACTGCTTATGAATTGTTTTGAGTAGAAATCACACTTTATAATCAATTTCCTGTTTACTGTTTGTTATTTTTAATAATGGTATATATTTTTCTAAACAATTTTTGAATAAGCAGCCATTTCTTAAAATGGCATACACTTTGGATTGTTTTTTCCACCTTGTAATATACAATAAATATTGATTCATGAAAGTATCCTTAGGATAGTGTCAACAGTATCCCAACTTTTAAAGTTTTAAGCATGTCTCTGTTTACATGTCTGTTTTCTTCTGTTACAATATGTCCAGATTTTTAAAACATGAAGATGAGTACTGAAACTGAAACTAAAGCTACTTTTACAAAAGGTGGTACTGTATATATTTTATGTAGGTGTCATTTATTGAAGTTTGGCAGTAGTTACGCTGTTTCACTTTGAAAGAGTAAAGCTTATTTCTTTGTGGGAAGAAAGAAGCATTTCACTATTCTAGCTGCACACTATGACAACAGCAGTGACAAAGTGAGTACCAGTATAGCAGAAATAATCCTTAAAGCTTGAGACCAAACAGTCCAAAGGCTTATTTTACATGTATATTATGTATGTAAAATATATATACATCAGTATAGAAATTACACCATTCCAGTTACCAGAAATGTCTCAGGGAAAACCTACTAGTGGGGAATGTTTTTTATTTTAAATCCACCTACTTCAGTTAATACCAGTTCACTGTTACTTATGTAATTTAAACCCATCACCACTCCTGTCACTACCAAATTGACAGTAAATCATGTTGCATTTTGAAAGATAAAAATTGTTCTAAAAACCGGTCATAGTATCTTTTTTAGAACTTTTCATAATGTCTTCATTATACCAAAAATGAACATTTCTCTAATTTCAAGCAGTAAGTATTCACATTTCTGTCATGTTGTAGCAGTTTTAATCAGGATCCAAGTGTGATCTGTCACTGCAGTTTTAAAAATACCTTCTTCTGTGTGCTGGCCCACATGCCATCTTCCATTTAGTGTGTTTTCTAGAAATGGCTTCATTTTCCTAGTGTCCCAGTGTGGTTGTCCATTGCACCCTGAATGCATCCTCTGGATGTTTATAAGTTGTTGGTAAGGTCTGGATCCTTGCTTCATTCAAGTTTCATTGCATGAGCCAGGTTACTTTGTAGGAGATGATGCATTCTTCTACCAGGAGATTCATATTCATAATACTTGTTTTGATGCTCTGACACTAACAACCATTGGTTCTCAACGCCAACACAGTGTAACAGTGGGCCATTGGTTCTCAACGCCAACACAGTGTAACAGTGGGCCTACTCATGTCCAGATATATTAGCTGCATTTACCTTGTGGTGTTCCTGATACATTAATAATTGTGTCCATGCTTACCCTTTATTGAAAACTTCCTTTTCCCCCTGTCCACGTTGGGCGGGCAGTACATGTAAGTGTATCTCAAATGACAAATGTTTATGATACTTCAACAGAATTAGCAAATGCCAACCCTGGTTTTTTCTATCACCTTGTATGTTTACATTTTATTCTTCTTTTGCCTATCTTTTGTAGATCTGTGAAAACTCTTGATTGTAACGAGCTAAAAAAAATTAGTGTGTATTCCAAGTATATTTGTGCTACTAGAGCAACTCAGTTGTATGTATTTTAAAATAGTCGGAAATGGACATTTTAACTCTGATCAAATAATACTTTTAAATGTTGATGTCATTGTCACTATTTGGGAGGCATAATGTACTTCATTTTTAAAGTTAACCTCTTTTCTCATAAATTGATATTTAAAAAATGATTAAATGTGCTTCATTTTAAAAATCTTGGGTTTTAGACTTTTTGATTCAATAGTTTAAAAAGACCTTATTCTGTGGTACATACCTTTTGATACTTGGTTAATGTGTTCTCTCAAAGACGACTTGATTCACATGGAAGAAGAGCATTGTTGAGAACTTGAAAGATTTTGTCACAACTCCTAGTTTGAGAGCTTATCTCTATGCACAAGATGTTTATTTTTCAGTGTCTTTCCATCTGCAGTGAATTCACATACTTTATGCGTTCGACCCTCTGTAGGTTTATTGTTAGTGTAATTGAAACTAAGAAAATACAAATCTATTTTAACTGGTCTCTTGATACACGTGAATTATATTTGGTTGATTTATCACAACTCACTAGGTTGTCCTGGTTTTACTTTCATGCTATAGCTAGTGGTGGAAGTTTATGTATTGAGTAAGATGTTGGCACTGCTTTTATCTGAATTATGTGATACCTTTATTATGCCACTTCTTTTGCAGGATAGCATATACTAGTTATAATGCTTACCTAGTGTGTATCACAGATAAATTTTGGTAATCTCATTTGGTTAGGTGCTCACCTGACACTTGGGGTGTCGTTTGTAGTGTTAAAAATGAATACTGGGTCAATTAACTCCCATGAGTCATACATTAATTATACTGAGAAGGAACACACAAGCAAAGGGCTTGCAGCAATACCTCAGTTCACATTTGTTGTGGAAATGTTCCTTCCCATGTGAAGCCCCAAATGATGGCTGAACAACTGACACTTGGATCCTTTGATGCTGGCAGTGCCAATGCAAGCACTTTATGCTAGTTACCATTTGTTTTTGTTTTAAACAATGTTGTTTGTTTTTGCTTTTCCTTGGAGGAGGAGGTAATTTGGTGATAGTTGAGAAGTTCAGTGATAGACAAGCTCTACCACTGAGTTAGTTGTTAAGTGTGTTTTAAATATAAGTTCTTTTTCTGTACTTGTTTAGACTGCATATTTTATACATTTGTAACCTCATCTTGGGACTGTTTTTCTTTCTTGTGAGGATCAGTATTATGTCTGATTCACCCTTGTATTCTTAGAGGTGGGACAGTGCTAGCCCATAGATATCTGATAATATATTGAATGAATAGCTGAAAATGCCCTGAGCTAACTATGGTCCTTAGGGAAAATTATGGTGAAATAAAAGTTGCATAGATACATGCTTAGCTGTTGTGTTGAAAACATAAAGGAACTTCTGAAAATGAAGACTGGAAGGCTGGCAGTGTAGCTCACATACTTGTCATGTGTAGGTTTCGGATCCTCAGCACCCAAAACTGAAGAATTATTAATGGGAAAACACAGTTCTGTATAGTATGAGAGTAAATGTAACATTGATAATTAAAAACAAAATTAATTGTATTTGATATCTATAATATTTACTATGTACATGTTTTCCAGAAAGTTCAGTGTGTATTGGTTGGTTAGCTGATAACTGATTTTTGAATATTTGTCTTAGAAAATATGCACTTGCTATATATAATTACAGGTGGTATATTTTTTGGGTGGGAGGGTGAGTGTTCAGTGGATGTGTTGTAATGTAACTGCTGCAGTAGCATCAATCTGTTCTTAGGGATTCATACTGCCATTTCATGGTAAATGGTAACGCTTATATTCTGTCACTTTAAACATTGTAGAACATC
The DNA here is from genome assembly GCF_017639785.1 of Mesocricetus auratus. NCBI lineage: Eukaryota > Metazoa > Chordata > Mammalia > Rodentia > Cricetidae > Mesocricetus > Mesocricetus auratus. Next base: position 45,615,784 of record NW_024429192.1, read on the forward strand.
TTCCTAGGTGATCACATGCTTCTTTAAGTCACTGGCTTAGGTTTAAAAGTACCAAGTTTCACTTCCTCACTGAACCTTTGCACTTGTGCAGAATAAAGAGTTTATGTAGTGTATGTGTGTTTATGTGACACAGCAGTAATATTGTTGGACCAAATTCTCAAATTTCCATTGAAATATTTCAGTTTGAATGCAAAGATGTTGTATCTTCCTTTGTGTTTCATTCTGACATTCAACATATGTCTTGAAAGCCTTGGACTGTCCTTAAATATACTGTGTCCTTTGCTTTTCTGTAATTAGTAGAAGAATCACGAAAGGAAATGTGAAGTATAACATACACATTTAGTATCAACCTCCCTTTTTGTGATGATCTGTGAGGGGAAGTCTTAGTTTTCACTCATACTCAAGAGTAACCTGAGCTTTTGAAAAACAGTTCGTAAGTACTACTGTTCCTGTCCTGTGAGCATCATAAAACAAAACTCACAAATTTAAATTCTATGTACTTGGGCAAAGTGGTATGTAGAATGATTTCAAATATCTCTTGGATTTACAAGCACGAAATCCTGTTGACTGCATTGACAAATGTGAGAGCTAGTGATTAGACTGATAAACAGAAGTTGAAAATCTCAGTTGTGTTACCAAGTTGAAAGTTGTAGTTTGAGCATAATTGCATGCTGTGCCCACTATGTCTAGATTATATTCCTTGATTGACAGGTTATTCAAATGGAAGACTTGCACTGAAGGGTAAGAGTTTAAGTCTAAAATGAAGTCAATGAAATGGCCCACTAATAAACTGTCTTGTTAATTTAAAACTAGAAAGTGAAGCCCTTTCATCATGTAAAACCCCATGCGCACAAGACTGATCTTGAACTCAGAAGTACACTTGCCTCTGCCTCCCTAGTGCTGCAATTAAATATATAATGCCACCATGCCCAGCTACAAATTGTATTTTAATAAAAATAAAGTACTTTGATAGGTAAAACAATTTAAACATTCTAGAACTTTAATTTCATTTCAGTTTGCCATGCCTGGTCTGAAAAATAATTGTAAGGATTCAAGACATGACTAAGCCATTTTAATGAAAACAGCTTCTTGATTTCTCATAGGGAGCAAAAGGGCAAGGCTGTATTGTCTGACTGGACACTTGTACCTCGACCCTGCTTTTCCTTTCGTTCTCTACTGCTCATTAGCTGGATGACTGTGGCCAGGCTCCACTAGAGTCTTGTCTTCATTTTTAAAGTGGCATTTCTCATTGTCTACCTTATTGGTTAGAAGAGTGAAACAAAATCAAGTTTGTGAGTTGAGGGTGTAGTTATCTGCTGAGTATGTACTGACCATGCACAAAACTGACTTGGTTCCCCAGCAGCACATACACTGGGCATCATGGCAGGTCCCTGTAACCCCCACTTACAAGGTCCTGTGACTAGAATCCATAAGTTCATAGTTACCCGTGGCTGTATAACAAGTACCAGAATAGCCTGAAATACATGGAACCCAGTCTCTAAACAAAATGCAGAAAATGGGTGTGAAGAACCTGTAACTTATGAATCACTCCACAAAATTGGGTTGCTACATTTCATATGGCTAGAATTCCATCTTTTGAGCTAATGAATGATATGCCTTTTAAAATTTTGTGAGATGCTAACTGCTATATTAATTCCTTAAAAATGTGTCATTTAGTCTGAGAAATGAATTAGTATTCAGAACTTATACAAATATTATTTAAATACATATTGAAATGTTGCCTTTAACCATTTAGGAAAGAACTGCTATTATTGACATGGCTACTATTTTGAAATATCCTATTTTAAAACATTTTTTAAAGTATACACTATCACTTTTTATGTCTGTGGTATGCTTTTCTATTGTTTAGTCCTTGAATCTTATTATGTTATTTTTAATAGTGTTTCTCTTTCATTTTAATGGAATAAAATGGTAAGTGTGTATTACTGGTCAACTGATTTTTTTAATCACCTGTTTGAGTGAGAACTTAAAATTATCTTTATCTTTTTATTTATCTTTAGACATTATTTGATTGTACAAAATAGATTTATTCAATAATGCCTGATTGGAGATATTCTTTCCATAGTTTGAGTAAAGCAAACCTGGGGACTAATGAAAATAGAAGGGTATTAACATAATGCTTCTAAAATGGATTAAATTTTGGGTCCTTTAAACTAATTGTTGGGTAAATATTTCAAATAGCCAACTGAGCACTCTAAAAGTTAAAGCATGCAACTTTAAGAACTCTTTAAAGTTGTTTGAAAACTCTAATTTTTTTGTTACTTAACAGACATTCCACTTAAGCAGACCTCATCCATAGCAGTGGCTGGAGCTGTGATTGGAGCTGTCCTGGCCCTCTTCATCATCGCTGTCTTCATGACTGTGTTGCTAACACCGCGGAAGAAGAGGCCATCGTATCTTGACAAAGTGTAGGTGACAGTTTTGCTTGTGTTAGGCTATGAATATCCATTATTCATTAACCTGTATGTCCCCCTTTACGTTACTTATATTCGGTGTTCAACAGATGGAAATAAGGATAGTGTTGGACCCTTGTTAGTCAACTGTGATTTCATCAGAACATGTTAAACTTAATTATAGTAAGTGAGAATCTCCACAGGGCTGCTAGAAGCCAAGGTATTAGGCAACCCCTCATTCACAGTCATTAAGACATCTTTCCAAATGCATCATATTTATAGCTATTGTTGGCCAACCTGAATAGAATTCAGGTACCTGCTTTCAGTAATAGAAACATCTTAGGCTTAATTAATTTTATGTCTGCCTTTTATAGAGATATAACTAAACTACCAAGAATTATTTTTAAAGCACTAATTTTGAGTCTATTTCCTTAAGAAAAAAATTCTTTGTTTCATTTAATTTTAAATAAGCCTCTTTTCATTTAAACAATAAATTTGTTGCCTAATCAAGATTGAATTACAAGATAAATATTGTACTGTGTTATAGAATGGAATGACTAACATCATTTCATTTTAGTCTTATAATTATTTCTAAATAGATTATACTTTCCATATTTCACATGGTGGTGTTGAGAACAAAATAAGATGTTTTTATTTACTGGGGAGTGGAGCTTCCTGTGCAATCTGTTGATGCATGAAGGCATGGGGATGGTATTCTTTGTTTCTTTAAAATGCTTTGGGTTATGACTTTACTTCTTCAATCTGACACAGTCACTGCACTGCTTTCCGGATTGTAGACCCTGTCATAATGGAGTGACAGCTGTCACCATGAGCCGGTCACTGCTGCCATAAGCTTGGGTTTTCTCATTTAAATGGTGCTATAAATTTATTGCAACTTTCATTAGAGAAAAGTTAACTACTTATGAGTAAAAAATGGTAAAATGCTGCTTTAATTTGATAATTGTAAAATTGGAGTTCTTTTGTAAGTGTTACAACTTTTATAACTGTTTTGTGTATTTGTTGAATTATTTTCAGTAGAAAATACTACTTTATGTAAAATGGAGTCCTTATTGGTCTAGGTAATAAAAGGTCAGAGTCAAACATAGAGGAAAATGCTGAGAGATCAGAGAGAAGGAGCAAGCCACAGCACACCTTATCTCCTAAGCATCTCCACAGAGAAGAGAGCAATTAGCTGTTTGTCCCTGCTTAGATAGTTACTGCCCAACTACGTCACTTCCTGCCTGTCTGTACAGACCTCCAGACCCCTATGGTTAGCTAATGCAAGCTCCATTCTCTGACCCCCCAGACAGGGTTTATTTGTTCAAGAAAGATATCACCACAACTTTATGCCCATATTGAGAAATGAGTAGATCATAGCACATTTATTATTTTAGCATCTGAAGATTTCATCTATCTTTTAATATTGATAACTTTATTTAATTTGCTAATCAAAAGTACTGGAAATATATCTTTAGTCTTCAAATCATTGAAAACTATATGTATTTGAGAGATTGTTTTCTATAAACATAGAACTCTAGACCCATGAATGTGTTTGTAAATATCTAACTGGCATTGAAAATATATGTGAATATTAGGGAATTTTACAGTTGAGGTCATCAAAAATATATTCTCTAAGGAAACCCTGGTTCCTTTGTCTATTTCAGATGGCATGATTCATAATAAATTGTACCTGAAAAATCTTATGGGATAAATATTCTAAAGATGAATATTGGTTTTTGTTTCGTGTGCATGTTTGTTATTGTCTGCATGTATGTCCCTGTACCATGTGCAACCCTGATGTCCATGGAGGCCAGACAAGGTATCAAATTCCCCTGGAACTAGAGTTTCAGATGACTTTAAACTTACTGTGGGTACTGGAAACTTAACCTGGATCCTCTGGGAGAACAAGCACTCTTAACTGCTAGGCAGTCTCTGCAGCCCCAAGGCGGCCATTTTGAAAAATCTATCTTGGAAAGCACTTCCAAACTCTAATATGAGCTTTTGTCAATCTTCCGAGTTACTTATATGACTGTTTGGAGAAACATAATAATATACACATTGGGGAATGGAGAGATAGCTTAGCAACTAAGAGTGCTCCTGCAGAGGCTCTGAATTTGGTTCCAAGCGTCTACTTCTGGAGGCTCATGACTACCTGTAACTCTGGCTGCATGGATCTGACCTCTCTTTAGGCCTGTGGGCATCCACATACATGTGACAGACTTGCAGACATACGCACAGAGACATAAATAAAAATCTTTTAAAAATCCTGCCTTTAGAATGTTTATCAGCATAATCAGAGGTGAAAATATGTCAAACTTAAGGTGGACTGTGACTTGTTTAATGATAATTTTCAGTGTTTCTATTTGAATTGCTTCTTTATTGTGAATAAGATAGTTTGGTGCTAAGTATTAGAAGTAGTGATGCCTTTTTTTATTTTCTGACAGATTAACAGAATATAACTTAATTACACATGTAGAGTAGAATAATTATATATTATAGTATGAAGAAAATGTCCTTCAGATTTGTGAGAACTTTCTTTGTTTTTCCTGCCGGAACCCCCAACACTTCTGTTTGCTGTTTTGAACACAGAATTGACCTTCCTCCTACGCATAAGCCATCCCCTGTTTATGAAGAACGAGTTCCTTCTCCACCTCAGAAAAGCCTTCTGTGTCAGGTATGTGTTTGTGAAGACACTTAACATCACCTGAACTATCTTCTAAAAGTCTGGTCAGCTGTTGTGGTGCATATCTGTAACCCATGCACCCAAGAGGCTGGAGCAGGAGGACCAGAAGTTTAAAGTCATCCTTGGCTACACAGTGAGTTCGAGGCCAGCCTGGCTTACAGGAGACCCCATTGCAAAATTTGAAGTGAATAAATGTTTTTTAAATCTGTTAAATTGTATTTTTCAAAATATTGTCATCTATTTTGTAATGACACATAATTAACATGTTCAAATATTCCTCTGAAATGTATGCATGTGTAGGAGCTAGTAAGAAAAGGGATGGCTAATGTACTGTACTGGCCTTTCACTAGAAGCTGTAGTTAAGACTGATTGTGAATTCAGTTGTCCTGACCTCCAGATTTATTGTAAATACTGGGCATTTTCCTGTGAATAGAAAGTAGAGAGCTTGAGTATGTTTGGTAGAGTGTTGTGCTCTTCTCTGAGCACCACATTCTGCTCTTGCTTCTTTTCTGTATGGAAGAGGGCTAAATTTTAGCATTTCTTTATTGAGAAATAGGTGGTATATATTCCAGTTTAAAATACAATGAATATTGATCCTTATACTACATTTGTGATGACTTTTAACATTTATGTTGGAGTCAATGTGCAGTAGCTTGCGTGCAAGTTCAACATTGTCATCTTTTGGCTACCCCTGGGTTAATATTTCTGCTTGATGTTTGAGAAAGTTTAGATCAAATACTTGAATTCTTTTATTCTTAAAAAGAGTGTTTTTGTTCTTTGTTTACTGCTTGTTTCCTGCCGTTTCGCTGTTGCTCATGTAGTGTGTTGGGTTCTCGTATCTGGGATTTGCCTCGAATAGTTTATTTTCCTTAAAATATGTGCCCTGCCTGGATCTTCACCCTGCATTCAGTCTGAGTACATAGAACGCTGAATTTGGTGGGGAAACTGCAAAGGAATGGCTCTGTGAAGATGTCCTCAGCTTCTGTTACTTCACTCATCACCTAGTCAGTCTGCTGTTAGTATGGGTGGTGCAGTCAGGAGTGTGGAGCGTCCTGTCGTGTACTGCCCCCCGACAGTGACTCCAGCTCTGTGACACACGATGTGTCATCTTTCCAGAGCTCAGTTTCACACAAAGTACAGCCTTTGGCAAATAAATAAAAGTGGGAAACAGTGTGAAATGCCTGTGGAGACCTTGACCAGAACTGCTAAATGCTAGAGAGGGTTCCTACCTTAATCTGAGGGTGTTCAGACATTGTTCTGAGAATTTTGTTTAGGACATTACTATTAGTTTCTTTAAAACAAGCTTAATTGAATATAATTGAAGTGCTGTCAGGAAAATCAGTTTGTATGTAATGTATTCTCTGTATTTTCAAGATGAATTTATAGAGTTCTAGAATTAGAGAAAGTTATTTGGTTCACATCATATGTATTGGGTTGTAGTTAAGAAAATATAACTACATATACACTATAAGACACTGCATGAAAGCAAAAGAAATGTATTATTTCTTGCATGACTTGAGCAGACAGTGAAGCCAAGAGTTTCCAGGATGGGAGGTGTGAGATAAACTACTCAGATAATAATTAGAGTAATTTGATTGTAGTAAGTTTAATAACAGGAATAATCCTGAGCAGAACTGAAGAATGACATTGAAAGTAGTCAGAACCTTTGCTCAAAGAAAATTTGATGGGAAAATACATTGTAAACAGATGAGTAGTGTTGGTCCTTAAGAAGTAAACAGCCAGTTAGCATTGTGATTTTTTTTTTCCTCATTGAAATGAAGCAGTGAACAGCATTAGTCACCAATGTTTTCTTCCACATATAAAGCCAGTTCTATAAAATATAGGAGAATCAGAACTTGCATTGGGCATAAAGTCAGTCATAGTCTTCATTCTTTTAAAAATGCAGTTAGAAATAGTTAAAGCTTTAGTAAGATAATTTATTATGACTCTTCCATTATACTATTACACACTAATTATATTGATATTTGTTTTGAGTTTATCTTACATCAAAATGCAAAATATATAAGTGTTTCTTGGTTACCAAGGAATCTGTGAGTTTGTGGTGGCCACTCTCTGATTCAAAAGATAACTTATCAACTTAAAATTGATTTTTTTCTACTTGAAATCATTACTTAGTTCTAACAACCAAGCCTGGTTACACAGGTCTCATGTTCCCAGAAGGCTAACCTGGCTTTAAGGAAGAGCCTGATATCAACATTAAACACCACTCCCTCCTCAAAGGAGATAAGAGACCGTTTATTCTTGAGCCAAATAAGAATGCTTACAGCCCAGGAACAGGATAGCCTCAGATGATATGCTCCAGTATAGACAAAAGGTATAGAACAAAAGAAATTGAGTCTTAAATTGAGGTACATTTTCTTCAAATACCTTGGTAGAAACATAAAGTAGGTAGGCTACAGCAGAATGCAGATATCCCTAATATAGATCCCATGTGCTATGTGTTGGTGTTCATACCTTTTGAATTGGTATATGCTAATGGTCTGTTACATTAATGTTTTGTAAGAACTTTGACCAGATGAACACAGAAGTGGCAGTGAATGTCTGTAAAGGGAACTAAAGATAGCCTATGATCAGTTTACTTTAGATTTGCAGCATTCTAACAATCAAATTGTAGTCAGCATTGTCGAGTCTTTATGAGTGTAACTTTCTGAGAGTTTCAGTTTGTGTTGACCTTTTCATTGGTGGTTTTGGAAAGAAGTGATTCCTTCCTGTGTATGCTGGTTCAGTGATGAGCAGTTACTTTGGAGACAGTACCTACATTAATCCCTGAGAACTTTCCCTCCAGATACACGTTATTCAGGAAAATGAAGCCTGGTATTGTGGAGAGATATTTTTCTTGAGTGAAAACTGTTTTCCTACAGAGAAGATGCCTGAAGTGGCAATAACACATTTTCAGGAAATCAAAAGCAATGTTTTGTCTGAAGGCAAAGAGCCTTTAAATCCACCAGTGTGTCCTCCTCATAGATGAACATCTGGCAGAAGTAGTCTTTATTTATGAAGCATACAAGCTTTCAGCATTAAATTGTGTCTTACAATTTTGTGATGGTTTATTTTCCTTGTATGTTTCAAACACAAGTATACTCATCATATAAAATATAAAATACAATCTTACAGAAATTTTAAAAATCAACTGTACAGATCCTTTTTTCATTCCAGCATCCTCAAAGATCTACAGACTACACTACTGTTGAAGACTGAAATATCTCTCCACACCTCTGTCCATGACTTTACTTCATATATGTTCATATTTTAATCTGTGAATGCTTGTTTTAAAACATAGGTGGAGCTATATCATCTATTTTCAAATTTTTCTCTTATTTACTATGCCTTCCATGATAATCTGTTTTTCAGAGTGGCAATGCAGTCACCTTTAAGATCCTCTGGGTTATTAAATGAGCACTCACCAACACAGTTTCAGTTGCCTTGGATTGGAATCTTTGGATTTGTTAACAGTTGGCATGCCCCTGCATTCAAGTCTAAGTTCTGTTTTTGTAATTCTGTTCCACTATGGCTGATTTTCAAAATCTCCATTACATCGACACATAAAATTCATCCAAAGAGATCCTTGTTTTTGTTGCAAAATTGTAGTGAAAATATTTTATGCATTTTGTTATGTTTGTAATATGATCTACTATTCACTGGAACAAATTCCTTTATCAATTTTTCCTTGCCAAGATATTCTTGTTTGTTTGTTTGTTTGTTTGTTTGACTTTCTGAGTAACTTCCCAGACTTCATAAAACTATATATTTAGGGATTACTCTAATGCAAACTGGCAACCGTGTTAATACCAGTCCAAGAAATCTCATAGGCTTTCACTTTGGTGTTTCTTTTTGTACTTGAATAGAATTACTTCTCTAGAGCACATGTTTTGTTTTCTCTTTAGGTTTATTGTATACAGATTAAACATTTTGATTGCCAGTGGTAGTCCCTGCCCCTGCCTCCACCTCCATGGCTTCTTATTGTTCATGGAGTTCTTACTTGGTCTAAATAATAAAAACGCAGAGTCAGATATAGAGGAAAAATGCTGAGAGGTCAGAGAGAAGATGGAGCAAGCCAAAGTCACCTTTACCTCATTAGTTTCCCAGTAGAAAATTGAGCAAGTTCTTGTTTCTTCCCAATTACATCCTCTTTCCACCCAGCCATCTCACCTCCTGTTTCCTCCCAGCCATCTCACTTCCTGTCTGTCTGTACAGACCTCCTGATCTCTATGGTTGACTAGTGGAAAGCTCTATCCTCTGATCTTCAGACAAGCTTTATTTGTTCAAGTAAGATATTACCACATCTTCTAGGGAGTTGACTAACATGTACAAAGACTCATACTAAAACCACCTAGGGTTTTTGATACTGTTCCACTGATGGCTCTTCTATCTTATTGTTCGAGTCAGGGTTTCTTAGTCAGTCTCAGAACTCTCTATTTGACTGACTTCACTAGCCACCTTGCTCCAGAAACCAGTGTTTGTCTTTCAAGTTTCAAATTATAGGTGAGCCTTCACAGCTAGCATTTGTGTGGTTACTGAATTTTGCAAATTGATTTTGTACCTTACCACTTTCCTGAAATTGTTGTTTCTAGAAGTATCATAGTAGGCTCTTGGGTATCGTTTATTTATAATACCACATTCATCTGCAGCTATGGATGATTTGACTTCTCCTTTTATGGTGATATTTTGTTTAAGATCTGACAAATAAAGCTTGCCTGAAGTTCAGAGTGCAAAATTAGCCATACTATTCATCCATAGAGGCCAGGCAGGGGTGGCACACACCTTTAATCCCAGCAGAAGCTAGTTGGTGATGGTGCACTCCTTAAATCCCAGCACTAGAGAAGAATATAAGGCTGGTAGAGACAGGAGTGCAGTCTGCAGTCATGCTGAGAACAAGATCACCCCTTTTGGTCTGAGCCTTGGTAGAGGTAAGAATTCCTAGGCTCATACCATGGGGCCAGCTCTCCCATGCCTGTGGTGAGGGGTGGGCCATCTCCCTGGAGTGCTAGGGGTCAGCTGTGCCATGGGAGGGCAGTGCCAGCTCTCTTGCTGTAATGTCCCTCTTGAGGACAGGGCAGCCATCCAAGGGCTAGCAAGAGAAAACGACTGACTCAGAGTGGCCCTTAAATTTCAACAGGCATGGCTAAGAAAGACCCTACTCTTCTGATCTTTTAATCCTCCTGCATTCATCTTCAAAGTGCTGGGGTTGCAGGTGTGCACTGTAGCACCTGGTCTTGTGTATCTAAGGGAGATCCTGAATATCGTATCCAGCCTGAGACCTGTCCATACAAGGCAAGCATTCTATGAACTGAGCCACATCCCTAGGCTCCTAAATATTCTTAAACACCACATAAGCCATGTAAAGACTTGAAGAATTAACACAGATGTAATTCCCAGACTTTGGAAACAAAAAGGAATAAAGAGAAACTTTTAATGGCTCAACTCTACTTGGGAACTCTTATAGAAAAGTATTATCTGAACCAATGATTTACTGAGACTGGTTTTAACTTTTAAGGAATTTAGACTATTTTTGTTTGAAGTACAATCAGCATTAAATTTGTGTGGTTTATTTTAGACTTGTGTTAAGTTCATACTACCATTAGGGAACTTTTTAAGTCCTAATTAGAGGTGACTTGATTGACTCATGAGTAAGTATCACTAAGAAACTGATGAAGTTAAATTCTGGAAGCTAAGTAAGGTAAGATTTCTTCCTGGATTTCAAAGAACCGAATACCTTTCCTTATCAAAAAACACTCATGATCCTTTTTAAGTGGAGCGATTTTATTTCAAGTTCACAAATGTCTGAACACAGAAGTAGGCTGTTTTTGTTTTATTTGATATTTACTTATTTGTGTGTGTGTGTGTGTGTGTGTGTGTGTGTGTGATGCATGTACTCTAATCTGTATATGGAGGTCAGAGGGCAGCATGGGGTAGTCAGCTCTCTCTTTCTACCACATAGATCACAGAGATCAAACAGAGGTTCTCAGGCTTGGCAGTAAGCACCTTTACCCATTGGACCTTCGTAGTGGCCCCAAACTGGACTGTTTTAGACATTCAGAACAGAGTGATTAATTTGGGGGGTTTTGTTTGTTTTTTAAGAGATAGACTTCTTATGAATGAAATTTCAGGTTATCAGTTTTATTTTGATTGTCGTCATTTAGACTTGGTTTAGTGCAGGCAAGTTGTTGTATTGAGGTTCTTTTGAACTGACAACTGCAGTTCTCTGACCTCTACACACATACTGTGACACTATCATGCCCCATCCCAATAAATATAGAAAATGCCAGCAATTAAAACATAGGCCATAATTTTCGACAAAACCATATTTCAAAATAAGAATTAAAGGTGTCAGTCAGTACCTGAAAGGGTTTGATTCAAGGACTCTACAGATACTGGTATGCTTAGAATCCTGACATGAAATTTAAGGCACAGGGTTTTGCAGATCTTCTAAGTACTTTAAATCATATGTGTCCCACATGTGACCACAGAATCAACTAACCAGGGCTCATAGGGGTTCATAAATAGAAACTGAAATGACAATCGGGGAGCCTGTATGGCTCTGACATAGGTCCTCTGTGTATATATATATATATCTTGTTGTTGTAGTTTGGTGTTCTTATGGGACTCCTGCAAGTGGGACTGCAAGTGGGACTGTAAGCGTTTCGGGATGGGTCGGAACAGGATGGAACAGGAGTGGGTCAGGTATTCTGGCACTCGGGAGCCACAGGATACTGAGTGTTACATAGCTCAGGTGGAAAGGTATCCTGGAGCTCGGGAGCCAAGGACCACCACAGGTTGCAGTAAGCTTGGCAGCTTACAGCCTTGCCTCAGAGAAAGGCTTCTCCGGTGTATCAGTGTGTTTCTTTGGCTCTGCTCAGGGTGTGTTTCTTTGACTGGTCCCTTTTCCCTACAGGGACAGGGGTTTATCTCTGAATATTTTGACTGCTTAGGGGACCCTACTCCTACTGGGCTGCCTTATTGAACCTTATTATGAGAGTATGTCCCTAGACTTCTTATGCCATATTTGGTTTACCCCTGGGAGGCTTGGTCTTTTCTGAAGGAAATGGAAGAGGAGTGGGAAGTTAGGAGGGAGAGACTGGGAAGAGGAGAGATGGGAAACTTCAGTCAGGATATAATATGTGAGAGAAGAACAAATACATAAATTAATTTTTAAAAAATGAAGCCATCTCTGGCTTGCTTAGTTTAATGTGTTTATAAATAGATGTTATTCTGAGTGTTTGAAACAATAAGAAATAATCGGGGTGGATATTGAGGCATTTATAAAAAATTGTACTGTTGAAATTCCTTTAACATTTTCAGCCATAGTTGATTGACTCTGTGAATGTGGAGCCTACAGATAAGGAAATTATACTATATAACTATATGAAATTAATTTCAATATACATATTGGTGGAGAAATCTTTAAAACACCAAAATGTAAAAAAAAAATTAAAGGTAATCAAATAGCTAGAAAAACTAGGAAACATTGGTTTAGGGTACAGTGGTCTTGACCAATTTATGTGTAAACTGTCAATAATTATTCATTTACAAACTAAATTATTCTAGTTTCTTAAATGTATTTGGGAGTCTTCCACCTAGTACCCTTGGTAACCTGTCAGTTGAGTTTCCATAGCTACTAAGGTAGCATGCTACAAATTTCCTGCTCCAAAGCATGTGGTAGACATACTTATCATACTAGGTCCCAGCTATATGTTTCTCACCATTGATTACATTTGATGTGGCATGGGTCCAAATTAATGTAGTTGTTTACTTGGTAAAGCAAGATGTTCATCTATTCAGTCTCACATACAGTAGTTTACTTGACCTACTAGCATTTCCTGAACTGCAAATGTGTTCCAAGCAAACAATTAGCCTATCGGTGAGTCATTTTTTCTTCTTTTGAATCTTATTTTATAATGTACTGTTTCTGTGGCCAGGAAGATTAAAGGATTAATCTTTTTTTAAAAAATTACATTTTTATTATTTATAAGGGGTCTTATGCTATGGCCAACAAGGAGGAATTATTTCTTACCACCATCTGGGGAGTGAACTCAGGTCATGAGGCTTGATGTCAAGTGCTCTCACCCATAGAGCCATCTTGCTGGCCCTAAAATCTAAAATGTTAGTCTGGTAATTCAGTCTAACATCATTTTATCATTTGATGAGTTAATAAAACTGACTACTTGAAGGTGGTGTTGCATTAAGACTGACTTGTGAAGCAACCTTGTTTCTAATTTAAATTTAAACTTAAAAATAAATTTAAATAAATAAATAATAAAAAAACAAGTAAACAGACACATGACAAAGGTGCTTACAGCCTAAAAAAAAAAAGAGTATTTTTCAAAAACCATTGGATGAGTTAAGTGTCACAACCAGCCATTGTTCCTTTTTTGTTATTAACAAATATATTTGTAACATATGTACACATCACAGGATCGGCTCCTGTGATGATTTCCATGGCAACCAAGCAGTAACTTAAAGTTTCTCTCAAATCATTTAGCCTGACATATGTAACTTTCTAAGAAACCCAGCTTGAGTCTTTTAACATTTCTAAGAATTGCATTCTTGCTTATCTGTCTTTTCCTATAGAGCCAAACTCTTTAGGACAGTTGCTTTATATTCCCTTGATTTGTAGATATAATTGTTGTATTGTTTTGTGACACAGGCTGACCTGAAGGTGAAGATGCAGGAAGAGAGATTCCATGAGCACTCACTTTACAGAAGACTTTATTATGAACGGGTATAAGAAGTGACAGTGTTAATGTTTGTAACCCTAGCTGTAGGTAAAAGAAGTCACTTCTTCATTTAGAATAAAGTATTTTTAATTCACTTATTTTTACTTATGTATATGGATGTTTTATCTTAAGTGTATCACATACATGCAGAAGTGAGAAGGAGTTGGTAGATCCCCTGGAACTGGAGTTACAGACATTGTTAGCCTTCCTGTGGTTGTTAAGATCCAAAGTCAAGCCCTATGGAAGAGAAGCTAGTTCTCTTAATTGCCCTAAAGTTGAGTTTTGAAAGCTCCTTCTTGAATTACCTCTGAACTTCTTTTCCTGTGAGAAAATGATACAGGTTTTCTCACATACCTGAATAACCAAATTAAGTTATAGAGAAAAGGTTCGTTTTGTCTCACTGTTGAGGAGATTCGTGAGCTTGCTTGGTGGTGTTTCCCATGGCATTCTCCTGAAGTGGAGAGGGAGTAAAAGAGAACTTTTTTTTCTCATGGACAGGAAGCAGAGGAGAGAGGGAACAGTCCCATAATTTCATATTACACTTCTCCTACTAGGCTACCACCTCCCCATAGCACCATCCTAGGAACCAGTCCTCTAACACATGGGCTTTCGGGGACATTCGCAATCCACACTAGCACCAGTAGCTCACGCTTGGCAGCCATACTCTTAGCAGTACTCTACCCATGTCTTTATTCTGCTTAGTGCTCAGTTTCAAGAGCTGCTGCTAATCCCAGATGCTCCTGAGTCTTCCTGTAGAGCAGTGTAACACAAACAAATGCTACTTCCCACAGGTGGTTGGTTTTTCCCAACCTTTTTTTTCTCCTTTTTTAATTTAAATTAGAAACAAGCTTGTTTTACATATTAGTCCCAATTCCCTCTCCCTCCCCTCCTCCCCTACCCCCTACCAACCTCCTATCCCATACCCTTTCTGCTCCCCAGGGAGGGTGAGGCCTATGGGGCCTGTCCCTTTTACTGAGATATGACTGGATATCAGGTATGTGTACACCAAGCAAATTAATTGTACTAGAAAACAAAAACATGAAATATAAAAAGCATTAAGTTGGGCTTACAATCAAAAATTAGTATTTTAAAGACCACCCTTAAGAAAACAAAAAGTAGACCAAAGGTTAGGAAGAATATTATATCAGACAAAAAAATATCAGAATTACACATGTCAAAAGAATTATATATGAAGTCATACAACTCAATAAGAGAAAGACAGGGTGACCCTGCTTTTAAGAAATGGAAAGAAGACTCATGTAGCTATTCTTATCAGAGAAATGTGTTAATAGCATATAGTAAATACTGATATATTCAGCATCATTAATCACCAGAAACATAAATTAAATGGAAGTGAAAGCCAGTTGATTTTAATGGGTATCTGTTACTACCAGTTAGATTGGCTAAAACCAAAATGATTGACTGATTGATTGATTACTATCATAATACTGACCCCTGATTTACTTTTTGTAAGTTTACTCTGCTGTTCATTTAGTTTATAGTAAACAATTTGTAGTTGGTCTTCTCCATTATTTTTAGCCCAGTATGTACATTATTCTTATTTTCTGTTCTATCTTGAAGAATTGCATATAATAGGAAGCCTATATGTCATTGTTCTTAGGGCATGTAGGGACTAATCTTTATTTAGACTAATCTAGAAGACTTACTCTTAATGTGTCTGTGAGGCATTTCTAGAAAGATTTAACAGAGGAGAAAGGCTTCCTTCCCCTCAATGTGGGTTGCACCATTCCATGGGCTGGGCTCCCAGACAGAATGACAACACAGAGCACCAGCATTCATGTCTCTTTCCTATGGACTCATGTCACCTGCTCCTGTTTCCCACCACGATAGACTTGGTCCCCCTCAAACCAAACGCCCGAGTAAACATTCCCTTCTTTCGTTGCTATTGTCAGACAGAGAAAAGTAACTAATATGGGGTTTCCTTGCCCCTTCTCCTGGTATGGTTCTTACATCAAAGACCTATCATGGTCAAGACTTGGGCTCTACAAAGTGACTCCATTCTCTACTACTGAGGAAACCTGTCCTCATGTCCTCACGGTAGTTTCCTGTAATTAGCTAACTATTGGCAATCCACTTTTGTGTGTGTGAAGTATATTCTAAGATTGCTAGCAGATTTGCCAAAGGAGAGACTTAGAGCATATGGCAAACTGAACCCTGCACTGCGTCAGATACCACTAGAGACCTCAGAAACCAGTCTTTTCTTCAGGTAAAAATTCCTCTAACACTGTCCCACATCAAAAGTTAGTCACTGTGCCTTAATTAAAACACTTAGAATAATATTTTGTATCTCAAGAGATCCCATTCTCCTATTCATCTCAAAAATCATGGACTGAAGAGATGGTTTAGTGCTTAAGAGCACTGGCTGTTCTTCTAGTACCAACATGGCGCTTCACAACTATCTCTAACTTGATTTCTGGCTACTTTGGCAGAGGGCGTCCTCACGGTATACAGGCACACATGCAGGCAAAATACCAGTGCATAAATAATAAACTTGCTAGAAAATTAGAAATACAGTTTTCTTTCAATTTTTTTTTTCTTTAGGTAGGATCTATGTAACCTAAGGATGACCTTAAACTTCTGATCGTTCTGCCTCCACCTTCCAAGTGCTGGGCTTATACACATATACCACCACATTAGATTTTGGTGTTGGGAACCAAACTCAAGGCTTCATATATGCTAGACAAGCACTCTACCTACTGAGCTACATTCTCAGCCCCTTCCAATTTCATGAGTCACCATTGTCATTGTTATAAGTGTTAATATTCTCTTTGGCATTTTAAGCTATAATAATTAAGAATATATATATATTTACACACATATATATATTTGAATCCATATGCTGTTAGTTCATACCTTAAATGCTTATAGTAGCCCTTCAGAAATTGTTTTATACATTTCAGAATACTTAAGTTCTCTTATTGACTTTTACATTTTTTTAAACCAATCTGAATGTTCCTTTATGTCCATTCTTTATATAATATATCTTCCTTCTATGGACTATCTATCAAAATATGGTTTAGTGTATATCATGTTATAGTTTTTAAGGGCAAAATAAAAACATCAGGGTAGTAAATGCTAAAATAATTTAGTTATATTCCTCTTTCCTAATCTTTGTACTTCTAGCTAAGTGATCTACTTCCACTTGTGTGTGTATGTGTGTGCGCGCACGTGTGTGTGTGTGTGTGTGTGTGTGTGTGTGTGTGTGTGCGCGCGTGCACACCTGCATGCATGTGTGGTACAGCCAGCTACAATCCTTATTTCATCCCCTTTCAATCCAACCACTTTCTATGCCATGATACTTTATTAAATTAATTATCTTTTCTCCTTCAAATATAACCTTTATTTTTGAGCAGTGTTTCAGTGTGTTGCCAACTTTTCATTTACAGTTAAGACTCTGAATCTTATAATTATTATTGCCTTTTGCTAGGTTGAGAAATCATGAAACCAGCTTAAAGCAAAAGCAGAAGATGGTTAGTTAGTTAGTTATCAAAAGTGGGATTCCAGCTCTCCTCTTCATGTATAAAGACAGTCTTCTGTAACTCCCAACCCTCTATTAGGAAGCTAAGGAACTCCCTTAAAACCAACTTGGATGCTTTTTACATGTGTGTGAGGTAATTAATTGACTACTTTGCACAAGCATCACCTCTTATGCACAATAGGAGACACTAGTTATGGAATACCAGATTAATGATAATTATTTTTCTAGAACATTATATGGGAAATTGCCTGGTTTTAGTTGCAGCTAAATGTGTTAAATAAAATAACTTTAAAGTCTCTTCTAAGGTGAAATTACACACATAAAATGTGTATAATATAATTAAAATATTTATTTCTTTATTTTTTATGTAGACTTTTAAATAATTGTTATGAAACTTTTTAAGTGATCCTATTTACTACAGTAACCAGTTCTTAGCTATCCATACTGAGAAGACACTAAAATACAGATAATTGAATTCCACCGTTAATTCAGAAACCAATAACCTGAGCTCATTCTCCAAAGGAGTTCTTCCTGAGCTACTGCACGTGGCTCCTGCAGCACTGGGATAAGCTTGGTTATTCCGAGGGAAACAACAGTCTCTGGTTTTATGAGCTTATAGAAGACAAACATTTATTGCTGTGCCCAGGGTCTGCTGCAGTTCTTGGCAGCGACCCAGGCAGTTTTCTCTGTTGGTTGACTAGCTCAGTTACACAACAGTTCATATTCCTGCAGCCACTGGAGACAACCCAAGGGCTTTTGGGAAGCTTTGCCCCATGATTCTATGCAGCTTTAGGTGCCTTCTTCCTTAACCTGCTTGAGTAGTTCATACCCATCACATAACTTCAAGGGCAAGAAAGAATGTAATTGAAATTCCTAGAAAGAGAAGGGACCTGTATAACAGCAAAGAATACATATCTACCATGATCCTTTTCTGATCCTTGTCTTTTTTTTTTATAACATGATTCATGAAGAACAAAAAGAACAGCCCGCCAACAATTTGAGCTATGTCCAAAGTGAACTCAGAACAACTCATCCACCCATTTTCTTTGTAGAGAATTTAGAAGGATCTCATCCAGCTACAATCGGGGGCACTGCAGCTGCCTTCCCAAACTGGAACTGAGGGAATCAGCTTTCTCATATTATGCCTGTGTTATTGGAGGTTGCTATTTGAGTTGGTTATTTTCAGGTGTTTCATATCTTATTTAAAAAGCACTCACATTGTAAATTGGCAAGTAAATTTATTAAAACGCCAAGCGATAATCCAGTTCAGACATAATGCATTTAAAGAAATTCTTTAAATGCAAATGAACTATATACTCAAAGACATCAGTTGTTTTCTGGGGTTTCCTTTTAAAGGATTCTGAAGCAAGAAGAGTTGGTTGCTAAGGGGTGAGTGTACATGAATCTATTTTGATTGGCTAGCTTGATTGTGTGAGACTTTGTTTACTGAACATGTCCCTTCCCAAGATGCATCTGATTTTAAATCATATGCATACCCGATTATGATTATGGTTAGCATGGATTTTTCCTTAACTTTTTTTCGATATTTTTTATTTTTAAATTTAAATTTAAATTAGAAACAAGGTTGCTTCACATGTCAATTCCAGGTCCCTCTCCGTTTCCCTCCCCTCCTCCCGTGCCCTCCCACCAACCCCCCCAATATCCCCTCATTTCCCCAGGGAGGGCGAGGCCCTCCATGGGGGTGTCCATAGTCTGTCATTTCATCCAGGACAGGGCCTGGACCCTCCCCCAAGAGTTCAGGGTGAGAGTGCATCTCTCACTGTTGGATGGGAGTCCAAAGTCCATTTGTATACCCAGGATAAATACTCCTCTATTACCCAAGGCTTAATAGATTACCTAGGCCTCCTCACTGACACCCACATTCAGAGGGTCTTGATCAGTCCCATGCTGGATTCCCAGGCATCAGTCTGGGATTCAAGAGCTAACCCTTGTCAGGTCAGCTGTTTCTGGGGGTTAAACCAGCCCAGTCTTAATGCCTTTGGTCATCAGTCCTCCCTCTCTCTCACTGGATTTCTTGAGTTCAGCACAGTGCTTAGCCGTGGAAGTCTGCCTCTTCCATCAGCCACTGAATGAAGGTTCTGTTTCCCAGACTCTCTGGTCATGGGATTGTAGGCTGGCACCCCCCAGATCTATGTCTAAAATCCATATATGAGAGAGTACATGCCATGTTTCTCTTTTTGTGACTGGGTTACCTCACTCAGGATGGTTTCTTCTAGTGCCATCCATTTGCCTGCAAATTTCAGGATTCCATTGTGTTTTTCTGCTGAATAGTACTCCATTGTGTAAATGTACCACATTTTCTCTATCCATGGCTTCAGTTGAAGGGCATCTAGTTTGCTTCCTAGTTCTGGCTATTACAAATAATGCTGCTATGAACATAGTGGAACAGACATCCTTGTTGTATGAATTTTCCTTAACTTTTTAAGAAGTGAACTTTTCACTCAGGACAGTTTTCTTTATTGTGAATGTATCCAAAATCAGTTCAGACCAGATCAGTTCGCTGCCTCCAGTGTCCTGATATGTTCTGTATAAGTTTAAATAGGAACTGGCCACCAAGAGGGGAGTTATAAAGGCTTCCAGAAAATAGTGACTTAATCCATCATTTAAAATGGATGTATCTGTGGTTTGATGCAAGTGTGTTCCCTGAGTTGCTAGCTCTGTTAGAGAGATGTGTGTTCCAAGTTGCTATTCTCGGGATTACCTACCTTACTGTTTTTTGGTAACTACCTGATATTTATCTGATCTGAGATCCTCTGGAATCCTATCTATATTAGTATCTGCCATAAGAGACACCATGTTCTTTATTTGGCATGGGAAGGATGGAAGGTGGAAGTAAAGTAAAGATAGGTTGGTGATAAAAAGTACAAAACATTAGTTGTTCCTCTGCAACCCTTTACTCCTACATGACTACACTCGTGCACATACTGGCATCATCAATGGGCTCAGTATATTTTTAGAACACTTGAAGTTGCGGAATAGTAGTGTTGGTGATAAGGGAGAAGAGGAGAGGGAATGGGGGAATGGACCTGATCAAAGCACATTATATATTTATGTGAAATTCTCAAACAAAAAAATTTGTTGTAAGCAATGTTGTTAATTAGGGAACCAGGACCAGCTCAATAGATGGAGCACAAACCATGGAGAGCACATAAGTCGTAGTTTATTATAGCAAGGCCAAAAGGGGGGAGACAGACATGAGAGAGAATAAGGTAAGAGAGAAGAGGAGAAAGAGAGGGTGAGAGTAAGGGAAGATGAGAAGATGAGAGAACATAAGTGGGCAGGGGTCTGTCCTTTAAAGGGGTCCTTTGCACCTGTGTGCAGACTAGTTCTCATGGAACTCTGGGCTGACCAGAGTGCTGCCTGAGTGAATCCTGCCAGGTAACAGGGCAGGCCAGTGTAATGCCTGAACCTTTCAAGCAATGTTGTATACTGAGTATGACTTAGATAGCAGTTGCTGTCTCAGGTCAGAATTACTGTCTTCCTATTGGGAAGGAAACTGAGACTCTGAGGTTTGTTAAAGAAAACTACTCAGAAATAGATAAGCAGGCCATGGGCAGGTTTATGTAGAAACAACCAGAAGAGAACATGAAGGTCCCACTACAGCAGAATGTACAGGGGAGAGAATTGCCTGGGTCCAGCTGTATCAGTCGTATGCTGCAAGAGCCATCTATCCTGGACTGATGGAGGAGTGTGGATCAGGGAAGTCCTAGCTACCTGAGAGGACATTAAGAATGAGATGGAGACATCTTGTCATTTCAGGAAGGCTCACAGTCCATACTGGAGACACAGGGTTTATTCAAGTGTCCTCTTAAATAGCTTTCTCAAAGTGGGGGTACTGGCAGGAGAAATCTATTATTATGTATATAGGACTGACTAGAAAACACCTTCTTTAACCCTAGAGATGGTTCTCAATGCACATACAGCAGCTCTCAGACCTCCCTTAATCCTTGTCTTCAGGTGGGGCTCCCTGGCCCCCAGGCAAGTCCTACTAGCCTCCTTGATGGGTGTGGGGCCTAGATCTATTGTTATGCAAACTAGAAGGCATTCCCCACTTTGGCCAGGCTATCCAAAGGTAACCAACCAACATCTAAAAGATAATAGGAGATTCGAGTTTCTGGAATTGAGCTGAGGACTATACTGAAATATCATATTCAGGCCCCGACAGAGAATAAGCATAACTATGAATAAGGTAGTGTTAATGAGAAACATAGGAACAGGCTGGGGTCAGTGGATGGAAATTACTGCAAGAAAACGGGAACAAGAAAGATTCTTGCTGAAGTCAGGCCTGCCTGATGGATCAAACACCACCTGGAAGGGAGGGCAAAGGCCACATTACAACAGTGGTTCTCTACCCTTAATACAGTTCCTCAAGTTGTGATGATTCCCAACCATACAATTATTTTGTTTCAACTTCATAACTGTAATTTTGATACGGTTATGAATCAAAATGTAAACATTGTTTGGAGATACAAGTTTGTCAAAGGGGTCATGACCACAGTTTGAGGACTACTGCAGTGGAGGATGAGAAATTTAGCCTGATTGTCTTAGCAAGGACTGAGGAGAACTGGATTATATAGGACTTGCACAAAGGAACCTAAGATGAAATTCAGAAATCAGGCTCAAGTTTAAAATGTCAAGCTAGATCTGTTGAGTCAGTTTTCCCAAGGTCATCTCTAATAGTTCCTGAGCTTGAGGTTTTCTTTTCCTTACTACCTACTAACATATGTTAATCCTAATTATAGTATCCACTTATGTCGAAATTTTAAATGAAAAGTGTTGTTCTAAGTGCTTTAAATGTATTAACTCATAATCCTTATAACCACCTTGTGTAGCACCGACCATTGTTTTAAGATGAGTAAGCTCCTAGAGTTACACCATCTCTTCATTGTCAGCCACCTGGAGGAGTGGGAATAGAACCCTGGCCAGAGCCCACGCTATAACCATTGATTTGTGAGTCAAGGAATACAGATTTAGATTAGTGGTTTAGTCTCCCACAGGTGAACCCTGAGCAAAATGCTTTCACCTCTCGGGAGCTTCGTTTCCTCATAGAAGAAGAGAGGTCATTTGTTTCTAGACAATTCCTGAGGTTCCTGCACTGGTGTTTTAGAATTGCTAAGATGGAAAGGTCAGGGTGAGCCTGCACCCTCTGATTCATCAGCTGAGGACAGTTTGAACCTCTGCCACTGTGCATCCTGTACCTTGCGAGTTTGCTCCCAGAAGACATCCGACTGCTGCAACTTAGTACATGTCCTTTCCCAGTGTATCAGGTGCCTAGCCTCTTTATGGGACATAGCCCATGGAACTGTGTTTGTTGCCATTGAAAGCTTTATACAGGGATATCATATGACCCTATTGTTCACATGGATTGACCCTCATAAGAAAAAAATTCTTAAAAACTGGCATGTATGCATGTGGACATAAGCGGTTAGTATATTGTATATGTATATCTATGACATCTAACAACACTAAAATATAAAGCCGTATATTTTCTTAAAACAATTCACATGATCATCTACCTTGCCTTGGTAAAAGGTCTGTTATACAGATTTGTAGTGAAGTACTTAAGGTGACTTCTTTTTTATAATATTTCACAAAATAAGAAAACATTTAGGTATTTTTCTGGATTTAGTCATTTAATGTTTTGTGCCTTCTTTTGAATTGAATACAGATCACCTAAAATATTTAAAAGTAAAGAAATTGATGGAGCTGGAGAGAAGGCTGAACTATTAAGAATTTTTAGTACCCACATCCATAATCTTCCAACGGCTTGTAACTCCAGTTCTATGATATCTAATAGCTTCTCCTGACCTCAAGGCACACTCATACATGGTGCACATAAATACTAGCATGGACACAGACACACATGATGCACATGCATGGGTACATATATACATATATACCCGAATACCCATGCACTTGAAATATAAAAAGAAAAGAACATGTGACAAAGATATTGAGGCTTTTTTTACAGGCATAATTTTTCTGGATATATGGCCACATTTTATGAGCTTCTCCATGCATTCTACAATAGCTACTTTAAATCCCAAACTCTTTCCCCTTGTGCATGTAGCAGCTGCTTCCTGCCATCATCTTCTGCTTCCTTTCCTCATTCCCTTGCTCTTATACCTCCTGCTTAGCACATGGAGCTGCTCACATGCACACATGTCAAACATCAGGCAGGCCCCTTGTTACTGTGATGCAGAGTCCTAAATATTGCTAAGTTAAAATACATTGAAATACCATAAGCATGTTTAAAGTTTGGATTAGGAAGACTAGAAATAAAAACAAAATCCTTTCCTCCCATGTTTACACATGAAAAGAGTCTGAAACTTAACCTGGATTTTATTTGACACAAAAGATAATTGGATTACTTGGCTTCATTCTTAATGGTCCTGTAATATTCATTAGAAACTTCTCCACCCACAAATTATCAGGTGGATGCTATTTTTCACTTTCTCCTGTCCCATTGATCTGCCCTGCTGTGTACAGATTGGCAGCTTCTTATTATTTTCTGTGGATTCCAGGGTGAAATTCTATACCACTCTTTAATCCTTGTATTGTGTTCTCAAACTTCCCAAAGGAGGATTTCAGCAAACTACTCCAAGCTATTTTGAGCGAAAGGTGATGAATTTTGTAGCTTTGAAAGCCTCTTACATTGAATGTGATCTCTTTTTTTCTATTACAAACAGCTTCCATATAGATGCCATATTCTTTAGGGGGAACAGAATGGGAAAGACTGGCCAGAGCAAATCATGATGCCTTAGTACATAGGTAGAGCTTGTTTCTTTGATGTGTTACCTGCTCTGGGTCTCTTGAGAAAAAGACCGTCACTCTTCTTTGGTCCAAGATGTTTTGTCTTCATTAACAAGGAAAGCCAATTTCTGGACCTGGGTTTTCCCCTCCTCTTCACATGAGCAAGCCCCTCATGTGATAACACTTAGCCCTCTCCTATTATGACATGTTTCAGACTGTGGGCACCTCTTCTGGATCTTTCTTTCACTTGTAATCATATGTGATCTTTTTCATCCGAGCTTTTCTATGGGGCCCATAAAGCCTTGTTCCTTTCTTTCAGGGCCTGACAGCCTTAGACCTTCTACCCCTCCTTCTGAACCTCACAGATATTTCAGTGTCATTAATACAACCCAAGAATTTCACCCCTTTGTCCCCTCCTGAAAACCAGTCATTTCCCCAGCAGCCAGGCCCCACAGCACACACCACCTTCCAGCTGACCTGGCATTCTCCTCCCTTTGCACCATTGTGTTCCTTGAGGGAACTTGACCCTGCTGACTCTAAGGTTCAACTGTAGTAATAGCTCTATTATGCACACTGATATCCTTTGACACACTGGTATACACCTTCGACCTGCAAAGCTTTATTGAATAGAATAAAAAGTTTGCAATTGTCAATAGTTTTTTTTTTTTTTCACATGCCTTCGGCTCCTGCTTGCATGGGTTACTTTAGGCCAATGGTGTTTTTTGTTTCCTTGTTTTCCCTTCTCTAGTCCCAGCTGTTAGTGACCAATTCCTGCACTCTGAAAGACGATGGGAACCTAGTTGTTTCACCATAACTACCACCATCATCTTCAACATCAAACTAGAGTCTCTAAGTCCTACTCTCATTGTTCTGGGGCTTGGGCCTCAAAGCCTTTCTTTGTGTGATCTGACCCTGCTATATCTAGTCCAGTACTTCCAATGCCCCCCGTGTGACCCCTCTCTTCCACCAATGGGTCCTTACTGCTACTGGTTAGCCTCCTCCTGGGATTAACTTACATTGTGTTACAAGAAATAAGCCAGGAACAGAAGGGCAAATTCTACAGGTTTAGAATCTCATATGTAGAATCTAAAACAATTTGGCCTATTACAAGTAGTTGAAAAGAAGGTACCAAAATAAAGTTTGATGGAAAGAATGTGTTCTACTCACCTACAGAAAAACAAAGGGACTATAGTTTGTAAGAATGTACTCTGTCTCAAAATAACTATAAAATTAAATTGTTTGAAGGTTTCAATACAAAGACTACCCTGATTTGACTGTTGCATATCCATGTTTCTAGTTATCAATTACATCTGGCTCTAATCATTTCAGATATTATGGGCCTACAGTATTCTGAGTACTATGATAAGTGAGGAAAATAAAGAGCAGAACATTGGCATATTGCTTCTGTCCAAAATGTCTTTCTTTGTTAACTATTTAAAAAGAAGACCCACATGAATCAGATTTATAAATTCCTGGTTGTCGCAGGCCCATGAGTTAGTTTTACCACTCTTAATAGAGTGTTACATATGTACAGCATCATAGTCAACTATGAATTACCAAGATACTCCCCTTTCATGGCTTTTCACAGATATCAAAAACAACATTTATATCCTATCTCAAGCCAGATTTCCCAAACACCCCAACATTTGTCTTTCATGCTGTCTGCATAGAACTGAAGGACAGGCTATTTCAGGGTACCTAATATTTTTCAAAGGAGATCTTCCAGGTGTGGCCAGTACCAACCAGAGTTATCTGCTGACTGGAGCTATTCCAATTTGTGCAGGGAGTAGGGTGCACAGAATTTCTGGGTGAGTATTCCACTAAGCATTGTGAGTTGATGTTCAGAAGTACATTTAGTTCTTTGTTAAATAATGGAAATGATTATGTCCTAACAGAATGACTGAGTCCTTTCCTCTCAAGTAATGGATTGTCATATTGCAATGGCATTTATTAGTCTCAGACTAAGTAGATGATCTTATTTGCAATGTTTTAGGAGCCAATAGTAAAATACTCCAACTCTGGACATGAATTATGTATGCATGAAAAGGCTTTTAACTGTCATTTATTCTTGGCAAGCAGGATTTCTTGCCTCAGCAATAGTAATATGTAATAAAGTAGGGCCGCTATGTAACAAATATGAACATTGTAGGGTGAACCAAGGGTAAGAAAAATGTTTACACACTCCTGTTACTAGATAGTTTATGCCCCATAGAAGAATTCCTCTCCTTGATGTCACCTGGTTCACTTTTCCAGTCACTTCTGCTGTCTGCTTGTACTTAATTCATAAGCTAATTTCCAGCACTGGGTTCCTTTCAGTAGGAGAAAGCGACATCTGGTCTTAGTACACTGCCTGTTGACACAGGTCCTTGGGTATGCTCACTTAGATAATAAATTGAATGTGAGGTTGAGTAAGACCTATATTAATGTATTAATGATCTCTAGAGAGGAATTGATGTCAGTTCTTATTTTAAGTTAGAGTATTTTACCATTCTTCATAAAGTTGTCTCTGACAAGGCTTCGGGCATATGCTTCAAGAATATGATTAGCAACATGGTATGTACTCACTCATAAGTGGATATTAGAGCAAAGGATAGCCAGACTACAATACACAACCCCAGAGAAGCTAGGAAACAAGGAGGACCCTAAGAGAGACATACATGGGCAACCCCACCCTGAGAAGGGGAAAGGATCAAGAACCCCTGAGTAAATTGGGGGCACAGGGGGAAGAAGAGGGAGGAGGAGAACATGAGGGATCAGGAATGTCTAGTTGGGGGAAGAATAGAGAAGGAGAGCAAGGAAGGAGATACCTTAGTAGATGGAACTATTATGGGCTTAACAAGAAATCTGGCACTAGGGAAATGTCCAGAGATCCACAAGGATGACACCAACTAAGAATCAATGACATAGTAGAGAGGCTACCTTAAATGTCTTCCCATATAAAGAGACTGATGACTACCTTAAATGTCATCATGGAGCCTTCATCCAGTAGCTGCTGGACACAGAAGCAGAGATTCACAGCTAAACGCTAAGCTGAACTCCAGGAATCCAGTAGTAGAGAGGAGGAGTGATGAGCAAAAGGGTCAAGACTATGCTAGGGAAACCCACAGAAACAGCTGACCTGAGCAAGTGGGAGCTCATGGTCCCTACTTTGAAAGCTGGGAAACCAGCATAAAACTAATCAGGCCTCCTGAACATGAATGTCAGTTGGAAGGCCTGGGCAGTCTGTGGGACCTCTGACAGTGGAACCAGTATTTATCTCTAGAGCACAAATGGGTGGCTTTGGGAGCCCATTCCCTATTGAAGGATACTCTTCCAGCCTAGATATTTGGGGGTGGGGGGGCTAGGTCCTGCCCCAAATGATGGGACAGACTTTGATAATCCCCCATGAGAGGCCTGAGGGTTGGTGGGGGGCATGGGAAGATGGGAGGAAGAGGAAACTGGGATTGATATGTAAAATAAGCTTGTTTTTAATTTAAATAAAAATTAATTTAAAAAGAATATGATTAGCATATGAGACTAAAGAGCAAAACAACTCCAAGCATAGGTCTTACAGCATTCTGATGTAAATGTGTGGTATGCACTGACCCTAAGAACTGGTCTCTAGGCATACATAACCTCTTTTTGATTTGTTCCCTAGAAATGGTTGCGATTGATGGGTGGAGGAGCATTTTAGAATTGCATGTGAGTTTGCTTGTAAATAATTTTCTATCTCTTTTTCTCATCTGTCCACTTTAATTAGATACTTGCTTTGCATACATATTGCAACTTAAATAAACTATTGCTATCTCGTGTATTTTAATGCAAGGATTGAGACTACAACCCAAGATAAGAAGTTTCATTAAAATATGTCTTATCAAATTTCACTTTAAAAATTAAAATCCAGAATGTCTACTCAGCAGAAGTCGTGCACTTACTTAACCTTGGGCAATGGGAGCACAGCCTTCCTTCTGGATGAGACATTTGCAGCAGCAAAGCTCCTAGAGTCCTGTGACAGCTTCAGAAAAGTCCCATGCCATCATAGGTGATAATGTACCTACTCTTCCATATCGAAAATAAGCCTCAAGACTTAAGCCTATATTTGAAAATATTACCATGAGGTCATTTCTTCATTTCATTAAAATCTGTAATATCCTGGGTTAGGGAATTGGATATTGAACTTTAAGATAGTAACTCTATCTCTTCATGGTATAAACAAACAATCCAGTTGTTGTAAAGCATCAGCCTACAACCTGTATATTAGCAGAAAGCCAGTCTGTGTTTACCCCTAGGTTGGGTCCCATGATGGTTCATGAAAAGCCTTATCTGTTTCTTTCTTCCAAAATCGGTAGCTCAATTAGGTGTTGTAACATCACTATGCCATAGCTCTATCTGATTAGATGATTAGATAAAGGTGAACCAGAAGAAGTGGGAAACTGGCAAGGAGGACTTAGCATTTTTTATCCTTCCTTGAATTATCTGCCATCTCCCTTCTCATGGTCTCGTCTTTTTCAGTCGAATGAGGAAAGCTAGGTATTCTTGAGACAGGCAGTCTCATATGATGGTTGAAGACACAGATTTGAATATTACACCAAAATTAATTTAAATCTTAACTCTACAAACATGGGCATTGTTTGGTCATTCTTAGCCTCAGTTTCCTCATCTGTAACATAGGAACAATGATGATATTGCCTACAATGTAAGAGTATGTACATCTAGATTTTCTTTGCCAGGGCCTGTCTGATAATAATTGTTGGCTTATGTACGTTTGCATGAAAATACACATTAAAATTTTTTGGAACTTTCATTTGAAACCTGTAGTCATCAGTTGCATTGGAGAGGGCCAGAGTAAAGGAAGAGTCCTCTGCATTCCTTATAAATTACACATGTATAATTACCAAAGCCAGAGTCAAGTTCATGCATTTTAGCCATGAAGACACTGCAGCAATCTTCCGCAGCCCTGGCTCATAGATTCTTTCTGCATCTCTTCCCTGAGCCTTGGGAATGGGAGTGAGGGTGACACAAACGTCCCCTTTGGTGCTGAGCACTGCACAGTCGCACGTTCTCTGCACTTGATAGCTGTGAGTCTATGCATTAACCACTGTCCACCACAAAAAGAAGCTTCTCTGATGAAGGCTGAAAGCTGTACCGATCCGTGAATAGAAAGTGTTTAGAAGGCAGTTTGATACTCCGTTCATTTAGCAAGACAGTGGGACAAGGCTCTCCTATACCTGTGACCTCCCAAGCCACA
The DNA here is from genome assembly GCF_017639785.1 of Mesocricetus auratus. Lineage (NCBI taxonomy): Eukaryota > Metazoa > Chordata > Mammalia > Rodentia > Cricetidae > Mesocricetus > Mesocricetus auratus. The sequence goes on from NW_024429192.1 coordinate 45,645,116, forward strand.
GTCTCTCAGCCAGGTGTACAGTACCAAGCATGTGTTCCCTCCTGCGCAGGGAGTCTTCCAGCACTATGAAAACAAGCAACAGAAAGTACATTTCCAGCTCAGTTCCAGCTTGACTTTTCCATGTCCTGTGACCAAAGTGTGTAGTGTCTTCAGCAATGGGGTCACACCATCAAATTCTAATGTACAACCAACAGCAATGGCAATAGCCCTTATTGGTTTAGTTGGCTCTGGGCCTCACTGACTTCAGCTTTTTGTAAATAAACTATGGCCTTTGAGAGAAGTAGTATTTCCCTGGTCTTTCCAGCTTCTATGAAAGATCTCCTTTATTTCTAGTGATTTTCCTTGTCCTGAAATGACTTGACCTGATATTAGTATAGCCACTCCAGTTTTTAAACATTTCTAATGCTTTTCTAATGGCTTGTGTTTTCATGGTATGGTTTTTACTTCCTTTGATTTTGTGGGAGGGAGAGAGGAGAAGGTTGAAGTAAGCTCTTACTTGTACCCCAGGCCGGCCTTGGGTTTGCAGCAATCCTACCTCAACTTTCTCAAGAACCAGATTGCAGATATGAACCCACACACATTGCTTCCGTTTGTATCTCAAATTTTACATCAGTCATGTGCAGTTAGATGAGTGTACTCACTCTTTAAATTCTTGCCTTTTATTGCTATATGTACTCCATTCTTACTCCTACAGTTAGGTTTAACTTTTTAATTTGTTCTGTCGATTCTTTATCTCTCATCCTTTCCCTGCCTTCTTCCAAACTAGGTGAGTCATTAGGTATTATCTTCTCTGTTGAATTGTTAGTTCTACTTTAATTTTTACTACTTTTTTGATTTCTCAAGCATTCAACAAACTCGTTTTTAACTTTCTGCCCTAGTTAGGGTTTCTGTTGCTTTGATGAACACTGACTAAAAACAGCTTAAGGAGGAAAGGGTCTATTTCTAGTTCTCAGGCCATGCTCCAGCACTGAGAGAAGATGAGGCAGGAACATGGACCCAGAAACTAAAGCAGAAGTCATGGAGGAATGCTGCTCACTGGTGTGGTATTCATGGCTTGCTCAACCTGCTCTCTTGAGTATGTATCTAGGACCACTGTAGGCTCTGCCTGCAGTGGACTGGACCCTCTGACATCAATCACTAATTAAGAAAATACCCCATAGACTTGCTTATATGTCAATCTTATGGAGGCATTTTCTCAGTTATGGTTCTGTCATTTAGATAACACGAGTTTATATGAAGTAGACCGAAAAAAAAAGGAAGGGCCCCTTCATCAATACTCTATGTAGCATTTTTTCTTCTATCTATAGCTTTGATTATATCTTTCATATTGAGTTTTAGCAGTTTTATTTTAGAATATGTTTTGATGGTATTACATATTTTAATTCTTTTTAGAACACATTGACCTTTCAGAAATGCAAATTTGTATTTTTCACCAAAACTCAAAAATTTTGCTAGCACTATCATTCCACTCATTTGTATTGGTAGTTTGTGCATACTGTATACACTCACTTTTCTTAAACCATGTCTGATCTGCTATGAGGACATCTGGAGAGGCTTGCCATTTTATGTGGTAATTTTTTTAGCTTTTGAAGCTCTCTTTGATTCTTTTTCATAATTACTAGTATTCACATTTTCTTTGTAGCCTTAAGCATACTTATAATAGCCATTTTTTATATGAGTTTCACTGTATAGTTTGGCTACCATGGAATTAATACATTTCTTGCTTTGACATCTCAGGTGCTAGAATTTTATGTGTGTGCCACCATGTCTGATTTATGATGGATATATTTTGAAGTACTGGCCAGCAAATTGCACTGTGTCTATCATTTCCAGGTTAATTTCTGTTGATTTAATTTTTCTACTTGTTTCATGGTCATAGATACTAATTAGGCAGTGGACATTGTAAATGTTACATCAATTTACTTAATTTTAGTGTTATTCCTTAGTAAGAATTGGGTTATTTTCTGGCAGTGTTAATTTAATAATCAACTTCATCTTCCAGAAGTTTATGTTCAGTTTTGGGGAAGCGGTTCTAGAAGCCTATCCTTACCCTTAAGTGTAGTGGGTATTTGCCCTGCCCATGACCTTGGGCTACCTGGTCTAATAGAGATGGAGCTTCTTGTTTGATGGACTTAACTCCTTTAAAAGGAAGGGGGGGCAGCCTCAGGCTATCTTGTGTGGTTGTCGGAGTTCTAATAGCAGTTTCCCGTGCAACTGGGCAGGAGACTGAGGCAACTCTCCACTTTGTTGTTATTTGTCAGTGTTTCCCCAATAAATATTTGATATCCTTTTATTTGGGTTCATGTGGATTCCCTTACCATCGGCTACATGTAAGGATGACTGTGTCTTGTCTCTTTAGTGTTTTAGATTGAAATTTAATCCTTACAGTATTAAGAGAGTAGAAACTCAGTACAATTGTCATGTTAAGAGGTGGCTTTTGAGAAGTGATAAGGGCTGGATAAGGCTACAAAAAAAAAGGGGGTTCCTATAACTAAATCTTTTACAGGTTGATGGGGGAAGTCCTTCTGTGTATATGTTGTCCTATTGGTTGATTAACAAAGCACTGTTGGCCAATAGGGAAGAAAGATAGTTGGGACTAGGAGTCGAGGAAAATTCTGGGAAATATAGTCAAGAGTAGAGAGTTTCCATGTGATTCCGGGAGGAAAGAACACAAGTCTGCCATTCTCTGTAAGATAAGACCTTATAAAAATATGTATTAGAAATTATGGGTTAATAATTAAGTCAGAGCTAGCCATTAAGAAACCATAGAAAATGGCCAACAACTTCATAATTAATATAGTGTCTTGTGTGTTATTTGGAGGCTAAAGCAGCAATGGGACCCAGGCAGGAATCCCGCAACAACAGGTGGCTTTATAGGAAAAGAGAAAGCAGACTCACCCATGTGTGCACTCCCTGTCTCTTGCCATGTGATTTCCTGGGTTACCCTAGGACTCTTTCAGCAACAAGTCCAACATTAGATACAGCCCCTCACTTAACTGTCACAGGACAGTAAATCTCCATTCCTGAGTTAGTAACCAAAAATGAAGTAAGTCAGTATCATGTTCAGATGTGAACTTTTCTACTTTGGTTGTTTGGAAATTTAGCGTCTCTCAACTTTAATAGGGCTCTGACAGTGGTTACAATTACAGCTCCCTGCTAATACCTTCTTCTCTAGTACTCATTCATTTTCTGTTCCACGTATGCCAAATGGATTGGCAAAATGAACTTCCCTGTGCCGACATCTGAGCCTTTTCTTTCTGGGTCTCATTTTCAGTTCCCTTCTCCAGATTCTAGACTTCAACTTACCTATAAGTGGAATTCTGCCCGGTGAGCTCAGCAAGACACTATCATCATCGTCATTTGTTCTCTCTGAAGCCAACAGAAAATCAGGGCATCAAAGGGTCACTGTGTGTGTGTGTGTGTGTGTGTGTGTGTGTGTGTGTGTGTGTGTTTACTCTCTGGGATTTCAACATAATTGTCTGGTATTTAAAACTCTTGTTCCATTGACTTTATACCATAAACCGTCATAACTGGAGACTTACTTAGAAGTCTATACAAAAAGCATTAGGACAAGCTATATCAATAGAATTGAAGTTGTTTGCACTGTACTGACATAAGAAGACAACAGAGAATGCTAGCAGACATATGGCAACATGTGGAGGCCAAGCCAGAAGAGTTCTGGAGCAAGCATCCTGCTCAAAAAAAGAGAAGAAAATGGCTAGGTTTTCTGTGCTCCCAAAGTTGTCTATTTATGGAAGTCCATTGAAAAGTAAATTTATAGTATATCCTAGATATTAACCTAAAACTGATCAGAGAAGAAAACGGAGGCATGGTTTCTGTGGTCAGCAGTGAACTTGGAAGATAACAAAATACTCCAAGACTGAAAAGGAGCGAGTAATATAAAGTATCTCATCTTGAGTGGCATAGAGGGCAGTAGATAGCAATTTGTTTTATTTTACTGTGAGACAAGATTTCATGTAGAATAAATATAATTAAGTTATGTGGTTATTGCACACAATTTCTTCATATACTATGTACTCTTTCATAAAAGATTATGAGTGTGCATTAAAATATGTCATTGTGTCTGGTGTGCTATTAGTGGCAGTGAAAAGTGATCCAGGCATGTGACAGAGAAGTTGAGCAAATGCTGGGACTGGCGGCAGCTGTGGGGGACAGAAGAGCTACACACTAAGGGTGAAGCTGCCTGTCTTCACTTGCAGCCTTGGGAATTGGGTGGTCTTTCAAGAGGAAGGGCCAATACCATGATATCCTGTTCAGCTGAGGTTTTTGAGATGTTATGTCTTTGAAATTTTTAAGTACATAGAACTTGCCTTTCTCTTTTATAGTAGGAGAAACCTAAACAGATTGCATGCTGAGTAGAAGAGTCAGTGATAAGATGATTTGGAGGTGAATTATCCCTGACAAAGGCTCATGTGTTCAAAGCTCAGTCACCAGATGGTAGACCCAGTTACTAAGGGACCATTAGATTATTAGGGCAATTGATTAATTAGTTCACTGATAGGATCATCACTTGATAGCATTATTGAGATGTTATAAAATGGAATTGAGATATAGAGGATAGGTCTTATTTAGAAAAAAAAATTTCCCTGGGTCCAAGTCCTGGGAGAGCATATTTGGATACGCACACACCCTCCCCTGTCTCTTTTTTCCCCTTCTTGGCTACCATGGTGTGAACATCCTGGCCTGACACACACACACACACACACACACAGAAGCATAATATTCTGCCTTGTGCAAGTCCAAACCAACAGATCCTGCCAACCATGAACTAGACTATAAGCCAAAATAAATCTCTCCTCTTTCAAGCTGTTACTGTCAGGTATTTGTCATGGCAGAGAAAAGCTGAATGGGAATGGGTGGCAAGAGAATTAAGCATGCTACGGAGCCTAGTTCTGAAAGTGGGGGCAGAAGTTCTCACAGGTGTGGGAATTTCTTCTGGAATGGAGAGGAAGACCCACAAGTAAGATGGGGATATAAGATGTCCTAGTTTTAGCATCAAGATAACAAATAATGGCCCAGGCAGAGAACAGAAAGCATCGATTTAGGTGTCCAATCCTCAGTCAGAAGACTAATGTGATCATAACCCATGGGATGGTAGCGGAGGCAGTTCTGGATTCTCTCAGAAAATCCCAGAAAAGGTAGGAGGCAGTGGCTAGCAGCTAGACAGCATGATAGGAAGAAGTTTGAAAAGATGGGAGTGTGTTTTTAAAAAGACAGTTTGGGGCTGGAGAGGTAGCTCAGTAAGAGTGCTGGCTGCCCTTCTTGAGGACATGTGTTTGATGCCCAGCACCCACATAGTGGCTCACAACTGAGTGCCAGAGCACAGGGTGTCTGGGGTGACCATGAAACTGTTCTGTATGTGATGGTAGAATGATACATCCATGGCATTAGCATCCTGTTAGCAAAAAAATAAAGATGCACTGCCAAGAATCAATTCAAATATACATTTTGGACTCCTGAAAATAAGAGTATATACAAAAGTTGCCATTTTAACAAATGAGCCACATTGAAACTGGAAGTTAATCCTGGAGATAAGGTTTATACATGCATATGGAGGGAAAAGGAGAGGCATATGAAAACTGTACTTCCCACTCAGTTTTTATATTAGCATAAAACTGACCCATGAAAATCAGTTTATTAGTTTAAAAGCTAAATTGCTGTATTCAGGATTGCAAACTTACAGGTCCCCTGAGGTATAGTGATTTGATGATGAACATTTCAAGTGTAGGATAGAGTGAATCGAGACACTTCCTTTCTTATTCGGGTCTGTGTTGTCTAGACTTTCCTATCTCCTACTGTAGGAAAAGGTAGAAATTCTATACTAGTCATAAAGCAAGTGGTATTTTGACATATTTGTATTGCAGCAAAATATAGTTTAGCCTCTGCATTTCCCTAGCCCTGGCAAATGTAATGCAGATATTGTTGCTTATGATATCCTATCTTTGGCTTCCAGGAAGTTGCTCATGTATTTCACTGATGACACAGGATAGGCTTACCAGCATGTTGGGAAGATGGGGGTGATAATGTGTTTTCTGGTCCTGTTAAAGTTATCATCTGGAATTTTATATAAATTAGAACAGCACATCTCTCCTTAAACCCTTGTAGCCATACTGTGTTCCTTCTGGGGAAAGTCCTCTTCTTGATATGGCCATCTCACTGTAATTTTGTAGTTTAGAAGAGAACTCTGTAGCCTCCTCAGTAAGTTATAAGGCATCACTAACCACATTCATGGGAGTCCTGCCCCATGTCCTCCTTTCTTCCAATGTCCCACCTCCTGATAGCATCACATTACAGATTAGGTTTCAACAAATTGATTTCTGTGAGGACAAACATTCAAACCACAACAGTAGACAGGACAAGGTCAGTATTTGCTGGAGTTGAAAAATTACAAATGTCCAAGATTATAAAACAAAGCAAACTATGATGCGAGGCATTAGAGATGTGCAGAGAACAGTGGAGAAAGTAGTGAAAGGATTCACTATGGCAGAGAAAGGCTCCATGGAAGAGAAGAGTAACTGTAGTCAGGCCATGGAGAGAGAGTATTTCAACTACCAAAACTTAAGGGGCAAACCTTCAGACCAGAGGGACAGCAGGACCAAAGACCTGTTGGTAGACACAGTACATTCAGTCTTTTTCCTATTGTATTTGCGTAGTATCTCCTATAGGCATGGAGCTCGAAGCAGGGGCCATAAACCTCAAAAATGTAGAATCTGACAAAATTATGCTTGAGTAGCATTCTACTAACCATCTGTGAGATGAGACACCTTAACCACACTAAGTCTCAGATTTAGTCACATGTAAAATAGTATCGATAGAAAAACACACTTTTTATTTCAAAGGGAATAAGAGATGATTTATTCTGGAGTCATATATTACTGATCATGAAGGAATGTAGACCTGGATTCTTCTGAACACTGGATTCTAATGTAGAAGCCGTAACATGAGATTTTATTGGTTACAGAAGAAAGTTGTAAGTCAAAATATTTGCCAGATACATTGTGCCATATGTATGCAGTTTCAGATGCTACTTGATAACAGTCCTTAGCTCTTGGGTTATGGGAAGCTAGTGGTCTGCTAAGAATACATTTTAAAGGTTTTGATAGTTACCATGATGTTAAGTCAGATGGGCTTCCAAAGTGACTGAAATTAGAGGAAGATAATTTCGCTTTGGTCTATAACATTTTAACTCTTGTGACATTAGTGTGGTGATCTCCTTGACACCAGCAACTTCAATTCCCAGTGGAGACCAGCTTTATAGAATTACTTATATGGGTTAGCTAAGAGTATTCTTACAAGATTCCTGTGAGCACTCTAAGTCTCATATAGGAGACTGATGAGAAAATGGTCCTGCTACTAGATGATCTGATGGCTGCCTCCACCTGAGGGTGTGACAGGGCTTTACAAATGCTGTGACACTTGAATGGAGGCCTAATGTAACAGGAACAAGGAGCTAAGAAAGACCCTTTGCAGCTGAGGTTATCAAAGTGATGACTCCATTTACAACCCAAGAGGTAGGAATCAGTGAGAAAAGAATGGCCACCAATAAAGGCTTATCATTGCTGGTTCAGCCCAAATACCAGACTATTCCACTAGGGAAAGAGAAAACTGTGGTGCTAAAAGTCTCAAGTCATATAGTCACGATTTGCCCCAGCTCAGATGTTCTGGATATTTTTCTCTCTAAAGAAGCCACAAACCAGAGGAGAAGAGGGGAGGGGAGAGATTTTGGGTTTTTGTTTGCTTGTTTGATTGTCTTTTTCCATCCTCCTGGAGAATATTTTGCTTCATTGGTAGACATTTAGCAAGACCTGGTTGGCTCCTTGAACACAGGAGTCTTCCTGGGGTTGATATGTTGGTGCTTTACAGAGTGTATCTTTTAATGTCTTCCAGACTGAACACTTGCCTGTGCAGACTCAGTTCAAAGAGAAAGGAGCTGTTGATCTTCAGTCCTCTGTAAGTAAGGCTCATCTTGTACCCGCCAAGATACATTTGAAAGTCTCGTTAGATATCCATCAAAGTTCATTTTATCCATTGCTCCCTGTTTACATTCATGTACATGACTTGATAAAGTCCTTGAACTTGCTTACTCTTGCAAGTAATCTAAAGAACACTTCTAAGTAATCTCAGAAGCATTTCAGTCATCTACAGATAACTGAAATGTCCAGGCAGAAGGAGCCATGTAAGGAATACCAGAGAGCGTCAGAGGGAGTTCATTCCAGAGTAAGTGTCAGCTGTGGCTCTAGGTCAAGTCAGGAGGAAGGTCAAGTGGAGAGGCTGTTTGGGGCAGCATTTTTAAGTCTCCCTGTGATCCAGCATATGGTCAAATGCCAATTCATTTTGCTGTGTCCATTCCCTAACCCCACAGTGCTGAATCTTGATGTTTATTTTTGTTTGTTTGATTTAATTCTCTGACTATCTCAAATATTCCTTCCAAGCTGGGACCCTTTTTGAGACACTCCTGAAGTTCACAACCATGTCCTTCTTTAGCTGACCTGGATGGGTTCCAAATTTCAAAACCTAAAATTCCTCATAGCCCCATTCGTTGGAGCTTGTAGTCACCATATCTCTTATTTGGATTTTGGTGGGCACCAAATAACTGGAACACAGTGAGTTGTTGAACACAGCCTTCCCATTCAGTTCCTTGTGGGGTAGTGAATCAAGGACATGGACTTTAATGAATTCAATTTTTGCTTGTTTTTGCCAATGTGCTAGAAGAATGTAAACAGTTTCTCTGCTAATATAAACAATGTTTGAATTTTTAGAATGGACTCAATAGCAGGAGATTTGACTATGAAGATGAGAACACAATAGGAAAGGATGGGACTCAGCAGATGTACCCCCTTTACAACCAGATGTGCTACCAAGACCGAAGCCCTCACGAGCATCACCCAAGCAACCCTGAGAGGCTCTACATCAACCCACGAGAACATTATGTGTGATTTTCCTCTTGTAATGGGTGTTCTAACAAATGTTTATTCTTAGACTTGAGAGAAACTGAGGCATCTAAGCAATTTCAATCTGAGTGTGTTGGAACTCTTGATGAATGACTCTGAGCTAATAGTAGATTTCTTAACTTCATTAAGGGTTTCTTAACCACCAGCTGTGTTTGTGAACGTGCCTCTAGCTTTGCATCTCTGTAACTCTGGTGTTTAACTACTAACACTTGGCCTACAATGGTGTGTTCATTTGAAATCACGTCATCTGCCTGTGATGACTTCAGGGAATGGTCACAGCTGCTGGCAACCACAATGCTTGGGTCTCAGGCAGTGCTTGTCTGTAATTTAAACAGGTGGGAAAATGAGCTCCACATCCAGTACACTAATTATTAAGCTGGGATTTAGATTTCCCTAGCATCTCAGTACAATTACAATACCTGCATACAGAGGCCAAGGAAAGAGGCAGACTCTCTTCTCTGCAAACAACAATAACAAGCAATGAGAACCTGCAAGCCTCCGGGTGCTTGTGAGCCAGTGTTAGTGCCTTGTGTCCTTCCTGGCTAGTAGATCTCAAGGGCTCCACATGGCCCTCTGCCCTCTGTCCCCTCATGATTAGTTGTGTCTACAAAGTCTTCTACTTTGTCCTTGTGCTGCAACCTGTTTCCTACCTAGTAAGTCCTAAAACCCCTGCCGAAATAGGATGCAGTCCAGTTAGTTTTGCCCTTCTTCGTCTTCTGAACATGACAAGCTCAGCTTTCACTTCTTTAGTTGATTCCAAACCAGTCTCACTCCGCACAGGCTTTAGCTGGCTACACTTCTGCTTTCTTCATTTTTTTCCATCTCATATCTACCTCAAACAAACAAACAAGCAAGCCTGCTGAAAATCACCATGAAATAACTCCCACTCCTAAAAGCCAGGTGGAAAATCTGAAAACTATTTTTTGTAAAGCTACTTCAGTATGACATGTTTGCTAAATCTGCATGTCCTCTATTCCTCCTCCTCACATCACCTGGTCAACAAGCCTAAAGAGACACTACAAAGTGAGTAATACAGCAGCTTCTCTGCCAAGCTAAATGGTTACACGACAATGCTGTTATGCCTGCTCGTATCTGCCTGGAGTCCTCTCATCTCCCTCTGCCAGCTGTCTATCACTAAGACTGACAAGGCTCACAGAAGGAAACTTAAAGGCAAAGGGATCATGGGCATATCTTAAAGATAATGTCGCTTTACTGTGTATCCTAGATGATCAGAGCATGTCACAGGCATTAAAAATAAAACACTATGTACTTGTTACATATTAAGGAAGAGTTGTATGAACATCAAAATAAATAGTTTACATTTCTAGCCTAACCCACAAGAGGAAATGAACATTATCAGATTTCTAGTGAAATACCAAAGACACTTTATTCATGCCACACTGGCCTTGGTTCTCCTTTACTTCTTTTTATTGTTTGTCCACCTTTGTGAGATAAGCCTTAGAGGAGGCTCTGCTCTAGTGATTTACTCACCCAACCCACTCCCCGTTATCTGCAGTTCTAGGGGGAAGAGTACTTAAATTCTATCTTACTTCTTGGTTTTGGATTAGCCTTTTTAGAGGTTATGGCTCCAGAGCACCTAGAGTTCCACTGGTCTTTGCCCCACCACTCTGCTACTCCAGGTTTAGTTCTGCTGAGGCCAGCCTCATTGCTCAGGATGCCATTGCTAAGTCAACGCATCTACAGTTGCAGGATTCCTTGTGATTGGTTTCCAGTAGTCGGATGGTGTAGTACTAAGAGTTTTCCCTGGCCGTGAAGCATTTCATTAGCCCTCTATGTTAGGGGCCAGACTGCTGAGTCCCCCTCCTTTAGAAGGCTTTAAATATCTGAATGCTGAGGAGAGTTGCTAGAGTCCCGCTGGGAAGAAGGTCACAGAGTCCACTTCACAAAAGCGCACTGTGGACCCAGAGGGAGGGAGGGATGTCATCCTTTGTGCCAGAGAAAAGGATCTGGGGGCCTTTTGTCCTCTCCTTAGCACCCTCACACGAGGAGCTCACTGTCTACCTTTCAACGATTCTTAGAATTGTTATGAAAAAGTTATTTTAGGGTGTGGGTATTCTCATGCAGCCAGCTAGTTCATTGTCATCTGTGCCTTTCTCTCAGCTATGAAATTTCTTAGACAAACTGCTATATTTGATAGTTGTTAGCCCCAGACATGGGTCACATAAGCTTCATAATAGCTTCTCCTAGTGTCTCCTGTCTGCTCTCTATTAAAAGAAAGAAAGAAAGAAAGTTAGTCAAATACAGAACAGCTTTGAAGGGGTTTGATTAACCAGTCCCATCAACCAAAAAATGTTATCCAAAATTAGAATGCTAATCTCTGAATTTGGAGCCTAGACTACTTGATGGTGCCATTTAAATTTGGAAGCTAGACTCTAAAGGTTAGTAAGCGAGGTTGAGGAACATCTTCACAGCTGATCATGCTCTCACCATATCTGTTTCATGTAGCATTTTTCCATGGACTGCTTCCACTCTACATTCCAAGGAGGCAGAGGCACTGCTCACCCTCACCACAGCCTGCATTACCTATTTTACCTGCAAGCATTATGGCTGCAGGAGCAAACCACCAAATTCTTTGCATCTCACTACAGTGAAGCATCTGCACTGGCTAGGATCAGCCAGACTTGATGAACTCAGAATGCAAACAGCAGTAATTTGCTATGTATTCTATGAGAGTTCCCTTTATGGATGGATTTTGTATGCTTTAAATTTGAAGACATCTCTATGCTCTTCACAGTATATGAAACTCTTTCCTGTGCCAGGTATCTGTATAGAAGGTGCACATGTACACACACACACACACACACACACACACACACACACACACACACACACACAAAACTAAAGAAATGCCAAGTAAGTGACCAGGTTTTCATCATTATTTTCTAAGAAATGGAACCAAGTCCTTCACCCCAAGTTGTCTTTTGTAGCAGTGTGAATTTCAAAAATATTAATCTGTTATTGGTCATCTTTTCTTGCATTCACTTGCCTCCTGGTACTGTTCTTACTGTACAATACAGCCTGCCTTGGAATTAGAAGATCACCCATTGTTTTAAGAATCAACAGTCTATACCCAACTTTACCTGTAACTATAGAAACTTAGGAAAATAACTTAAACTGTGTAGAGTATCATCTGTCCCCACCTGTAAATCAGAGACCTTCCCTGTCAACCTTTCAGAACTGTGGTACAAATTAAACTAGGGAATGGTGGATGAAAAATTGTTAAGTTCTCTCCTAACCGAGAAGTACCTATGACTCCACTATTGCATATTAAACTTCAATGTCCGATGCCTTTGCCAACATTTAGAGTATTGGATGTCCCAGGAAGAAGGATTCAGCAGTGTAGAAATTTCAGTTTGATCCAGTTTGAAGTATAACCAATTACAACTTCAGGCATTCCACTTACTATAGTAAACATTTATCCCATCGATTGTTTCATATCCAGATCATTGAAATAGATCCTTGGGTAAAGGCACTTGCTATGAAAGCCTGGGGATCTGAGTTTAATCCCTGGAGCTCACATGGAAGTAGAAGGAGAGATAAGGTCCACAACATGGTCATCTTAATCACCACTTGAGCTCACATACCCCATGCACATGCAATAATAATAATATAGTTTTACAAGGTTCATCTGCCAAACTTTAGGTAGGATTGAAAATACATATTATTAGAATTCACCATTGCTTCTGTTTTTCAAATAACTGTTAATCAGTACCTTTTCCAAGTGTATGGTATGGATTGGGTATCCAGGACCAGCACTTTACATGAAATCATTTCATTGGATAGGACCATACTTCTGGTATATCCTCTTTCAGGAGCTCCCATGGCAACAGAAAGGTGTGCAATTCACACCATACATTTGTAGGCTATGTAGGTCATTGGTCAGCTGTTACTTCTTTTAAACCCACTTTGATTGTTAGGGAATATCGTCTTGATTTTCTTTCAAAGCAGAAGAATAAGAGCCTACAGGAACTAAGACCTTAAGAATTGTTACAATCAAAAGCAAGCACACATGCTCACTTTACTCATGTGTCCACTAGCTTAACCTACAAAGGCCAAACAACCACGTCAGATGGAACAGCCTATACCAGTTGATTTGGTTTTACTAGGCACAAGCTTGTAACATACTTTCCTGGACTTAATTTGACATGCTCTTGCTGTTGGTCTCTGTTCAATAAAAATTCATCTCCCAGGGTAGTAACATTCATACTGAGGACAGCTGGAAGGAAGCCAGAGGAGGCTAGAAAGGTGAAAGGTCACCACCTGTACTTTGTGCTTTTCTTGTTCTGGTGCTCGAATGACAAGGCCCTTCCTTCATCCTTGGGTCATTTGAAGACTCTAAAAGAACATAGGACTTTTATCCCCATTAAGCCAATAGCTAATGTTTGCAAACCCAGTCAACTATAGAATGCAACTACAGTAATCTTACAACTGATGTATGCATCATGAATTTCTTCCATCCAAGAATTTTCTAATCTGGCCTTATCCTGCTGTTAGACTATTTCGGTAACCTTTGGTAAACTGATGTGTAAGGAGTATATGCTTCCTTCCCAACCTCACTAGGTAATGCGTTGCACTGGAATCCGTTTAGCCCAAGTGCTAATAAACCAGGAGACTCCAGAACAGTAGCCCACTCTCCTATAAAGCTGAGAAAACCCCTACTCTGTTCTTTGAGGCAACCCAGCTGCATCTCATGTCTATCTGAAAGAACTATCAAAAGTAAATCCAGCAATATTCTTCCTAGTTTGATCAGCCAGACCATGTTCTGTTTGACTTCTATACACAGAGTATGTCAGGAATCCTCAGTCTGTTGGGTTTGTTCATGGGAGGGCTGTTCTTACAAGATGTGAACCAATTCACTGACCTTTAACACCACCAAGTTGGCCATTTGCTAGATTAACAAAGTCTCTAGGATTGGACTGTAAATAAAGTGTGTGGTAATAGCCTTAGAAGTAACCAGAGCTTCTGTCAGCTTCTGGGAGATGTGTGTTCCTGATTACAGTGCATCAGATATTAACCAGCCACACCTAGAGCCATAGTAAAACTGATGGGCATGTTTCAAAATAACTTTAAAAATTAAGTTTAATGTAACAGAATCTGGTAAGATTCTCAGGTCTTCATGCCCTCACACTATAGTGGAATAGGGCTATTTACTGTCTGAAGTCAAGAACCTGCTGGAGAGTTGTGCTCACATTTGTCCATAGTAACAACTGTATTTTTAGGATGGACTGTCAGATTTATGGAAAAAAGCAAACTATCTGTGAAGTGACCGTCAACTGACATGTTTCTGTCATCTTGTGCTACAATTCCACAGTGGGTTTGTCACAGTTGCCACAAGCAAATGTTATATAGGAGGCAGGTCACTTGGACATGAAGAGAGCTACTCTTGGTCTTAAAGTTATTACCCAGGTCTAATTACTATCCCAAACAATCGAGTGAACAAAGGGGCTTTCTGAGGTAGTTCAGTCTTCTACCACTCTAAAGGTTGAAGGCCACATAGTTTCCCCTTTATGGGTTTTGCCAGAGTATTTATTTCTAGGATCAGATCTCATAGGCACAACACAATGGTGGGTTTTGTGATCTACACCGGATTAAGTTTATCTCCGTGATGTGGAATTTGGCTGTGAAAGGTGATTAGAAGAGAGCCTGGGAGAAATCCTCTCTGGGAATCCAGAACATCAGATTTGCTACATTGACTTAGAACAGCCCTGTCCTACCACAAATGTCTCTGACAGCCATGAAGAGATGGGTTATTTGTCTTTCTCAGAGGTTAATTTCCCTTAATGACACACAAGATCTATGAAGTTCAGAATGACACACAGTTTTCCAAGTGAACAAACACCATTGTTTTGGTTACCAATACCCTTTTCAGGAACAGGTGGGATTTTTAAATCCACCCTCGTGTATTGATCAAACTAAAGTAGACTCCCCTCTGAAATCTTATGAATAGCCTAGTATTCATTATATTTTAACTAGATGAAGCAGGTGTTTGTTCTGCAGGAACTAGTTTACTCCAGCCCACACCACTGCTCAATTGCACCCCTGTACTCTCACGAGACATAACTGCAAAGATTCCCTTAAACTGAATGTGTCCATCATCTTTGATTTCATTGTATACTTGAAATCCCAAATCCTCTGTAAAATATAAGTAGCTGCCATTGCTACTAGATCCCCAGATTATTCCATTATCCATCTGTAAAAGTTCCGTTGCTCCTCTGTCTTCTGTTTCTACCTCGTAGCCAATGCTGTACAACATAACATCTCCATCCCGTTTGTTGTCCCTGTGGTCCTCCCCTCTCAAAATCTCTGCTTCTCACCTTTGTTCCTTCATGTTGGTGCGCTCTACCTCACGGGTTGTACCCATGGTAGGGGGGAATACGATGTCAAAGGCTATCTTCAAGAGAGATTCTCCTTTCAAAGTGATTTTACAAAAGGACCCGGCTTAGAAATGAGAAAAACTCTAGCTATTATATTTTTCTATTCTTGTTTTGCTATTTTTACCTCTGCAAAGTGATCTCCATCTGAAAAGAGGCTTTATCCTGGTTTTAACTTTCTCCCTGGTAACCCCCTAACAATGAAATCTTCACCTTGTCTGTGCTCTGAACTTCTTCCTCTGACCCAAAACTAAGTCTCTCAGTGGAAACCCCAAATCTTAATACTGCTAGTAAAAAAAAAAGCATAATGTCTATTGCAGAGAAATCTCTTGCTTCTCCCACAGGAAGCCATTCTCACAACAAGCCTTGCTTTTTCATATGTAAACTGAGGCTAATCCGTTTGTTTGTTTCCCAGTACCTGAGTATTGAATCCTGGCTAATAAGTGGTAGAAGTATTTTACACATAGCTTGTGCTTCATTATAATGGATAATGGGTAATCTAGACAGCCTTCAAGCAGGAGTGAGTCTAGCTGGATTCAGAATCCCTTTACCCCCACTGTTTGCAAAAGAAACATCCCTCACTGTCTTCTTATGGTTGAAATCTGTTGCTTTTTTTTTTTAATTATTTTCATTCTGCTGTGTAGAAAGGGTTTTATGCTATGTATTCCTGCTTGTGAGAAAAGACCCAAGTTATAAATTTCAGCATTAGAACTGAAGCAGTTAACAGTGTAGTTGTGTGAAGAAAATTCTAGCTCAGATGTTGTGAAATACAAAAAGAAGCAAACATCAGCTTAGACTGATATTATATTTTAAATAGTGAATGTTAATGTGGTTTTTAGACAGTCTTTTAAGTTTCCAGAAATTGTCTTTTATTTTTGCAGTCTTACACTATATTATGACTTTTAGATATTATAAATAAAGTCTTTTATCATTTAAGTTTTTTCATTTCTGTTATCAATAAATCAATTACTAAAGTGCATATGAAATAACTAACCTAATTATATGGCCATGGGATATACAAACTGATAACAATCTGAAACATTTCTATGATGAGGCCTTCCTAGAAGATTTTAAAAATAGTGACAAGAGTGATGTGTGCTTCAAACAGTATGAAAGTTACTATTGTAGCTACTTATAAAAATCAGATGATATTTATAGGCTTATTTTTAATTATATGTATGTGTGTAGTATGGTTATGTGCATGTGAGTGCAGATACCATGGGGGATACCACACATCAGATGTCACTGAACCTGAAGTTCTAGACAGTTGGGAACAGCTCTGATGTAAGTACAAGGATCAGAACTCAGGTCCTCTGCAAGAGAAGTATGTGCTATTAACCACTGAGCCATCCTTCCAGGCCCCATAATACCTTTTTTTAAAAGAAGCTACATTTATTCCAGTCAGTAAATAGTCCATCATCCTTGGTTCTTTTAAGCACTATAGTTACTTTCTTTTTAGTAAATTATATCAGTACCATTGTAAGTGGCCATTAAATGGTGTTATTTATCAAAAGCAAATGAACAAAGTGGGCAGTTATGGTGGATTCCAGAATTTTCCCTACTAGTCTCTGAAATCTCAAAATCTAGGAACCACATCTAAAAAATATTTTATTGAGATCCATAACACATCCTTATGAAATTCAATACCTTTTATTACATTCATAGGCTATAGTATATTTACAGAGTTGTGAACCCATTATCACCACAATAAATTTTCAATTTTGTTCATGGTCACCAAAATAAAACTATATACATTAGTATTTCCTTCTAAGAAGTCCCTAACTTGGTCATTGGAAAGCCACATTCTCCTATCTCTGTTGTTTCTTGTTCTGGGCATGGCATATATGTAGCATTATGTAATAGGTGGTCGTTGATAACTTGTATCTTTCATTTGCCTCTTGCTCCCAAAGTTAATCATGTTGTTTCATGCGCTTCTCTTATTGCCAAAGCTGACTCACCATAGCAGATGATATCCATTAGCATGAGACATTTTCCTTTGGGAAATAATTATGAGTGATACTGCTGTGAACATGTATGTATAGTTTCCATGTGGAATTGGTTTCTCTTGCACACATAACTAGGAATGAACCTACATAACAGGTCATGTAGCCACTGTGGTTTAGTTGTGGGCTTTTCCAAAGCTGTTGTACCATTCCCACCAACATAATTATTATTAGTCTTGGTGATTATAGCAACCCTAGCATGTTTGTTGCTGAACTTTTCCTGATATCTTGCTTGTTTTCTTACTTACAACAGTTCTGTAAGGAAAAATTCCATTACTAGTACATGAGCAGTCTACAAAAGGCTACAGACTATATGTTAGCTGCAGTTAGACTTCTCACTAAGAGTGTAGACCTAGGGGACAAATACATTCAAACAAGCATTCTAAACACTCTTTGTGTGCTGAAGAAACAGAGGAAAGCATGAACCAGTAACAGACTTGGCAGATTTAAAGAAAACATATAAGATAGAGTTGATAAAGTCACCTCACCCACCACATACTAAGCATCCCATCACTTGGAACATAGAGGCTGAAGTATCAAGATTTCAAAGGTATCCTCAGCTACATATCAAGTTCAAGGCCAGCCCTGGCTACACAAGATATTGGCTAAAAAAAAATTAGGCTTACTTCGGGGCAGGGGGAAGCAAAACCCTACCAGATTGTGTCAATTGCTGATTCCCTCAAGTATGTACTGTAACTGTGGCTCATTTTAAGCTCTCAAGGTGATCCTGTTGAACCTGGTGTTTAGAAAGAATGCACCATTCACACAAGGAGCTGAAGTCAGCTGCCTCCCACAAATCCCTGATGTCAGCCCCCACCCTCTGCCTTCATGATCCACAGTAACCAGTAAATACAACTATTACCTGCTCAGTTCATTTAGATCCTCTACAAATGCCCAAAGAAAAGGGAAATGGTTTCCCCTTTCATTGTATCATTGGACCTTCACAACCTTTTACTGTTTCTCAGTTAGTCCTTGTTACTTAGAATCATAGCCAGGTAGCCACAGATTTCTTTTTTTAATCACATGAACATCTATAATCCTCAAAATGTAACAACAAACAAACAAAAATCTCCTTCAGAATAAACTCTGCTCTGACACCCACCCCAGAAAACTTGGCCTGAAAGTGCATTTAGCGGAAGGTTACATGGGTAGAAGACTCTGGTCATGCAAACCCAGATGCAGACATGTTCCACATGTATGGATCGCTGGTGCAAGTTTAAAACCGAGAGTAAGCGGTAACAAAAATTCAAAGGACTTATCTCAGTGGTTAGATACGCAAGATCAGATGTTTGTGCCTCTCTGCTTCTTCACTCCAGAGATTCCAAGAAAAAGCCTTAATTTTAGTCTCAAGTTTAGATTTCTGTTCCGACCAAAGTACAAGGGGTTGTGGGGGCAGAGGGATTACCTTCTATACCTTCAGAAATTGCCGCAAAAAGCTCTGGAGAAATTAGATGGTGAATCACCCAGAAAATAAGCAGTTCCTAACGCAGACTTTGCGTAGCACTCTGCAATTCTAGTCTAATGTTTCCCACTTGGCATTGCTTTGTGTAGTGTATCTAAGTACATCCATGCCTTCTTGCCCACGGTCTCCTGAGCTCCTCTCTTCATGAAATCCTTTCCCTCCTGCCCGTGGTAAGGCCCAGCATTCAGTGAGGGTTCCCTCCTCAGCCCATCCATATGTCTGCTCTGAGCAAAGCAAAGAAAGCAACAACAGCTTTGCCGAGCTGAAATGCTCTGTACTACCTCCATACCTTGGATGGGCTGGTATGGATGGTCTTAATTGCAGAGAAGCATCTGGGTATTGCCAGCCCCCATTGCCAGACTGCCAATTGGAGATTTCCCACACAGGCGTATGGAGAGATTGGGACTCGAGGGTGCTGTGACTAATTGTGAGCTGAGTGAAGCAGCTCCGTGACTTCTTTTCCTAACATGCAAAAGATGTCCTGACACAGATGTCCCCTGCTGTGATCCAACATACTTCCAGGATTTTCCTGGAATGATCCTTTATTCTAAAATTAGCCTGGTTATCCCCATAGGAATCTCTCAGACCTGGTACCACTACAGTGGGTTCAATGCCCAGGATCTTCGTCCTTTGCCCTAATCTAAACATTAGTACTGTGAAAGTGGGGACTGCAGGACAATGGTCCCCATGCTTCATTCAGCCCATCCTCCTCACATTTCAACCTATCCTGTGTGCTGCAGTTGGATGTGAGAAACAGCACCACTGTCCCCTTCTCTGCTGTGAATACAAAGAACCCCACTCTCTTCAGCCTCCTGCTTCTAAAAAGGCAGTGTGAGGTCCTCAGGAGAGCAAGGCAGGGCTGTTTTGTTGTGTAGAGAGGATTCCGGAACAGGAGAACAAGATATCACTCATCAAAGGCCAGGTGGGAAACAGCTGGGCTGCCGCTCACCAGGGTGGGTGGTGTGCAGTGGGAGTGGTATGTGTGTGTGTGTGAGAGAGAGAGAGAGAGAGAGAGAGAGAGAGAGAGAGAGAAGAAGGGGTCACTTAAGCCAGCTCTAGGAGAACTTCTCTACTCAGAATACACAGGTTGGGTTCACAGACAGCAAACAATATACAAAGATTTGGAGATGTAGGATAAACAGTAGGCATCTGTAGCTGTGTAACTTAGGAAGTAGGACCAAATACAGGAAGAAGCCAACTAACCCACTGAACATATCACTGCTGCAGCTGCAACATGGCACAGCTTATCACAATTGGGCCACATAGCCCAGTATGTCTCTGACTTAATCAGCTGTTGAATATAGATCAGAAGGCAAAGCAGCTGTCTACAACTAAGGAAGCCCTCACAAGACTGGAAGCTGGCTTTGCAAGCCTTCCCTTGAAGGAGGAGCCCTATGATGCATCAAGTCTGCTAACATTCGTTTTAGGGATTTACTCAAGGTCACCTCCTCCATGGTTTTGCTGGGACCATACTTCTGCAGACAGCTTTGGGGATAAGGCTGATATGTAATGTCTCCATTTTCACTCTCTATTTTAGATTCACCCTATTCTCATAGGTTGGGTAGATTTAGTAGTTGGCAGCCAAGGAGCACAATGCTGTTTCTCATCCCTGAGCATCCTGAGCCCCTGATCACCATCACGTCTTTTGAAGGTGAAGATTACTCACTTTGTATCAATATCAAGGGACATCAGGTAGACACTGGGGCACACAGACTCTTCTTTCCACACCGGGTAGCAGCATCCTGAGCCCTCCTACGGATTAGAATAATTTAGCTCTATCAAGTTGATGGTATTGCTTCTTTCTAGTTGGTCTATCAGCAGACATAATTTAGACTTCACTGGAACTTTCCTGTCTCTGTTGAAAATGTGTGTCCCCTTAGGAGATGATCCACGGAGCTCAGACCTCAGAAACACAAAGAAAGTTATGAGATTCCTCAGCGAATCAAAGTGATGGTAAGTGGGTGCACCCTTGGTCCCACACCTTCATTTTGCTCCCATGTTATCTATTACTAATATTGTCTCATGTAAAGATCTTTAACAAAACTGAATATTCTTTTCTGGAGGAAAGCACCTGTCTCTATAGATTAGAGCTTTTGTGTCTAAGCTGGCTCATCAGTCTCCCCATCAATTGATAGTTACGGTGATCTGTGTCAGGCAATTCCTAAATGTCACCTTATGGGAAATGCCCAGTGAGTCTCACACTTTTGGACCTAACTTTCATTTTCCTCACTATAAAAGAACCCCTATGTGTGACACAATGTTGTGACACATGTGGAACCATGCCAAAGAGCCGCATACTTTCCATATATTCAAGTTGGGCTGTTTGGTGAAGGTTTACAAAAAAGAAAGATAAGTCAATGCACAGGATGTGTTTGTTTCTTAAAGTCAATCTGTGTATCCCAAGATAGTACCAAGTTACCCTGTGTGTCTTTAAAAAGCGAGTTGACCTCTTATGCCATGCTGGCGACTTAGACTTGCTCTTTGATGCTGACAGGTTAGCTATTGGATGTTAGCAGTAGTTTGGAAGTAATGCTGAAAGGGAGAGTGCATACTGCTGGCCCCATTCGTAATACCTGTCTCCTCCTCCATGGCTATCCCTTTCAAGTGTTTATCCAAGGCTAAAATGACTCATGTCCACCAAGTGTGCTCTCAGCCTGCTAAATCATTCCATCCAAGTGATAGTACTATGTTTCTTCAGTTAGGTGAATTTTTGCAAGTGAGTGTTACATGATAAAATATCCTCATCCTTTGAGCTCAATCACATATACCCATCCCAGACCTCTTCACAACCTAATTACCCAGATCGAAAAGAGGTACCATCTTCATCACAGTGACTACAGTTGAGACCATACATGATTAAGTGTGAATCCTATTAGTTCTGGAAAATGTATGAAAACCTAGGAAGCCTTCCTTCATTGAACTATGAGTTCTAATTAGGGAGAGATGGGTTCCTGCTGGAGCTCAGGGGTATTGCAGAGTGGACAGTTTTCCTAGTTTGTTACCAGGGCTGAAGCTCTGAAATGTTAACATCCCATGAAGCGAGTCAAGACACTGTAGCCTTCATAAGACTTGGGGTTTTTAGATATGTCCTTCCAGATGTTTTGTCGGGGTTGCATTTTTTTTACCAGGTTTGAAGAATAGGTTTTCCTTATATAGGTACTTAGTCACCCCAGACAAACAGTGATAGATTTTGTACTGAGCTTGAGTTTCCATTCATTTCTCTCCTCCTGAAGTAGGATGTGTGAGCCTCTTTGACTGACCAGGGAAATCCTCTACTTTTCATACCTGGATGTCAGTTGGATTCCACATAATTATTCATTGTTGTTAGCATATTAGTAGTGGTTTGTAGCAATACTCATACAACCCCACTGTCACCATTACCATCTCCCCCTCTGTTAAGAGAAGCTTTTTCCTTGAGAGGAGCCTTCTCGCCCGCCTGGTTCCAGATCCGCATCAGTCCCAAATAAACACACAGGAGGCTATATTAATTATGAAGCTGTTGGCCTTGCTTGTTTCTTACTGGCTAGCTCTGACTTAAGTAATTACCCCATAATTGTTAATCTAAGTATGTCTCTTACCGGAGAATAGTTCCAGGCTTCCTACCCCCATGGCGTTACATGTTGACTCTCTGTGTTTCTCCTTCCCAGAGTTCTCCTGGACTCCTAGTCCCTCCTATCTTGGTTCCCTATAGGCTCAACAGTACTTTATTGACAAATGCACAGGACTTCCCCCAACACCCCTCACTTCTCATAGACCTCTTATGATAGTGCCTTCTCTTCCACGGACGCAACATTTCATGTCAACCATCACTTTGATACCAGTAGGTGCCTGGTCCCATCAATTTTTGGTGGTGGGGGACTGAAATAGGTTTTACTTTAGTACAGGCTGCCTGCAATTCCCTATATAGCCAAGGCTGTCCCTGGTTTTCTAACGGTTCTCTTACATAGCCTCCCAAGTTCTGGGATGACAGGCATGAGCTACCATGCCCAGCTCTCTGTATTAGGTCTTTTATGACGTGGACCTCCACAGTTCCATTAATTAGCTACTTTCTAGGGCCAGCCTTAAAAAAATTGCAAGATGGGTTTTATAGAAAATATGTGGCTGCCGGGCGTTGGTGGCGCACGCCTTTAATCCCAGCACTCGGGAGGCAGAGGCAGGCGGATCTCTGTGAGTTCGAGACCAGCCTGGACTACCAAGCGAGTTCCAGGACAGCCTCCAAAGCCACAGAGAAACCCTGTCTTGAAAAATAAAAAAAAGAAAAGAAAAGAAAACATGTGGCATAGGATTTAGCATGATTTCCACCAGGGGTGAAAATCTGTGGGGAAAAGGAGTAAAAAAGAAATCACATATGGTGTGATCCACCCATGCTATCCCATGTTGAGCTGACACAGTTGGGCTTTCTTACCTCTGCTTCTCTCAGTCACTGGATATATACCACCCTGAGAAGCGCATGTCTTGGGAGAGGAGGCCCTGTGTGGTGGGTCAACCAAGGAGGCTGGGAACTGGGGAAGTTAATCCTGTCTTGAAGAGGGAATGGGAGTGTATTTTCTCATCTTCCACAACCAGATAGGAACTGGAGGAACCTGGAGTTGCTTGCATTCTTGTAAGTGATTATCAATTGCTTTACAAGCTAAATGCATTCTTTAAGTGGCAAAATAACATATTTTCTCTGTGTAACTTTTTTCCCACTCAATATATATTTCTTGTCTCAAGGGAAATTTGCTCTGTTCCTTTCTGAATTTTTCCCTAGAATTTGAATCTGTTGTTCTGATAATATTTTGAATAGGAGGGCATTCTGTCCAAGCTAAAGCAGATGCTCCAGAATGGAAGTTTACAGACAGATATGCAGAGAGAGACAGACAGACAGACAGACAGGCAGACAGACAGACAGACAGACAGAGACACAGACGGACAGAGACAGACAGAGACTGAGAGTCCAAGAAGTTAAATATAAGAAGCTGCTCAGTGGTGGGCATGGCTTGGCAGGTAACTGCAAAATATGATACTCCTTGCTACTTTGTGAAACCTTGTACCTTTGCCACAACTCTAAAATTAAAAGGGTAAGCAGAAGAGATGTTGTGTGTGTCTAGCTCACCTTGAAGAAGAAGAAGCCAGGCAAGGCTTTAGAAGAAGCTGATGGGAAGAAAGCAGTGATGCAATAGTGTCATATCTAAGGGTAGTGTATTCTACCTATCTCTTGTGTGAAAAGGAATCCATCATGTACCTGCCTCCTTCCATGCTCTTAGACAACTGCTTCCCTCTGTGTCTCCAAGCCATCTGGACTCCTTATCTCCAGATGGATGCTGACAGTAGGGTAAGCGTTTTCTGCAAAGCTGCCTTCCTCCACCTTGTTGTCCATGTGAGGTCATGAGCGGCACACCCTCCTCCACACCCATCCTGTTTGCTTTTTCTGTCATTAATCTGATCTCGTTTCTCATCCCAAGCATGCTATTTATATCATCACTTTAGGAAAAATAACCCACCCTATTACTGTTGTTTTTTTATCCACAGGGTTTTCCTTCTCACACTCATTTGCTTTTCCTTCACATCGTGTGCACTGGATTGTGTTCCCTCACATCGCTTACACATTGCTTTGTACGAGCTCTTTGGGATTTCTACTTGTAAAGCAATGGCTTGCAACATTTCTCATAGAAATCTCAAAATGCCACTTTAAAAATGAGCTCTTGAAGGACTGTAGCATACTGATGTTAGAATTCTGACTAAATTAAAACAATCTTCTTGCAGTGATTATCAAACATAATTAAAAATAGAAATAGAGAATGTACATTCTCAACCTCATTGGAAATAAATAGGAAAAGGATGTTGAGGTTTATTCATGTAGAGGGCTATTTAATGAGTCTGATTTATGTTTACTTAGTTCCAAGATGATCTGCCTTCATAAAACCATGACCTCATCAGTTGGTGTTTAAGGCATGTTAAGTGACTGCAGAGCTCTGCCTAGAGGCCTTGACTTTTTGTCAACTCCTCCTGCTAATCATCCAAAGGCCCCAATGTATTTAGCAGTCTCTCTGTGGTTTTACCCTTTTCTCTATTCTTACAGCTTCATTAGTTCTTCCCATTTTTTTGTGACATTCATTCACTCATACAGGCATTGAAGGACTATAATGAACTTTCTTCTAAGCTTCATTACAGACTCTTGAGAACATGCAAATGAACAGAACAAATAAAAGTTCCTACCTCATGGGGACAGTTGGAGAGAAAAAGAGAATGAGCAATTTAAAATATTTGCATTAATATGTTAGAATAATAACATATATTGGTGTTCATATGCATGAACACCAAAGGAAGCAAGAAAGCAGAAAGCTCAAATCTTCAGAAGGGTGATCAGAAAAAGCCCGTTATGGCTTGACTCTGAAATGTCTTCTGAAGACTCACAGTTTGAATGCTTGATCTCCAACTAGTGGTACTGCTTTGAAGTCTACAGAGCCTTTAGAGCAGTGGTTCTCAAATCTTCTTAATGCTGTAACCCTTTAACATAGTTGCTCACATTGTGGTAACCCCAACCATAAAATTATTTTCTTTGCTACTTCATAACTGTAATTTTGTTACTCTTATGAACTATAAACATCTGATATACAGAATATCAAATATGCAACCCTGGGGGGTTGGGGGGAGGGCACGGGAGGAGGGGAGGGAATGGGAGAGGGACCTGGAACTGACTGGGGGGTTGGGGGGAGGGCACGGGAGGAGAGGAGGGAATGGGAGAGGGACCTGGAACTGACTTGTGAAGCAACCTCGTTTCTTATCTAAATTTAAACTGGAAAAAAAAACCAAACAAATATGCAACCCTAAGGGGTCATGACCCACAGGTTGAGAACCACTGTTTTAATTCAGTTCTTCCTGGTGTGGTGACTCCCAATGGTAAAATTATTATTGTTGATACTTTATAACTGTAATTTTGCTGCCATTATGAAACGCAATGTAAATATGTGATATGCAGATAGTCTTAAGTGACCCGTGTGAAAGGAATCTCACCCTACAGATTCAGGACCACTGATTGAGAATGTGGGAACTGTCTGGGGTTTGTTGAAGTAGACCACTGGGTAGGTCTTTGAAGGTTATACTCATTTCTGCTTTCACTGTGCTACTCTGCTTCCTGTTCTGTGGTCATGATGTAAAAACCCGCTAACTTATGGCCTACTACAATGGTCGGACCCCTCTGAGCTGCCTTGAATGGATGTTTACCACACCCAGAATTTACTGTACTGCCTGAAATGCTGAACCAGGGTTAGCCTCCTCACTTAATTTACTGTACTGCCTGAAATGCTGAACCAGGGTTAGCCTCCTCACTTAATTTGCTTTTGCCAGATGATAATTTATTACAGGGAGAAGAAAAGTAGTTATTAAAGAAAATCGGTACCAGAGAAGTGGATCATTGCTAGGATAAACCTGACCATGTAGCTCTCAGGCTTTTAGAACTTGTTTATTGGGGGGGGGGGTCCAAGCTAGGGAAGCCTCAGAATGCTGTATTCAGAGCTGATTATTATACTAAGAATCCAAAAGACCAAACTCCAGTAGAAATCCAACCAGTAAATATGGCAGTGAAGATGTTTAAGCTGGAAGCAACAACTCTCTCAGAAATTGGGTGGTAGGCCATTTATACCACATTTGTTCCCTATCCTGAAAATTTTAAAGATGCTTAATTCAAAATCAGTGTTGGCTTGGTAGAGCAAATTTCAGGGCTGCATAATGCTCAGGACGTGACATGGTTGTAGCTGGCTAATTTTAACATGCTTATAATGAGAATGCAGAGGGGAAAAGTTGAGCGCAATGACA
This sequence comes from Mesocricetus auratus, assembly GCF_017639785.1. Classification (NCBI taxonomy): domain Eukaryota; kingdom Metazoa; phylum Chordata; class Mammalia; order Rodentia; family Cricetidae; genus Mesocricetus; species Mesocricetus auratus. Next base: position 45,671,742 of record NW_024429192.1, read on the forward strand.
TGAAAAATGTGTTTAAAATGTTTGTGTGTGTGTGTGTGTGTGTGTGTGTGTGTGTGTGTGTGTGTGAGAGTGTCTATATCTGTGTCTGTGTCTGGGTGTGTGTCTTGGTGTGTGTGTGTGTGTGTGTCTGTGTGACTGTGATGTCTGTGTCATGTGGGTGCATGTATACCACAGCATACAAGTGGTAGTCAGAGGACAACTTAGAGGACTCCGTTCTCACCTTCTACCAAATGGATTCTGGGAATCAAACTCAAGTCAGCAACCTTGGAATCAAGCACTCTTACCAGCTGAGTCATCTCACTGACCCGAAATAACTGTGTGGTGAGGAAAGGAACTTTAGAAGTCTTTAAAGTTATAACAAGTTAACTACTATTGACAAAACCATGATAGTTGCTAATGCCATTCCCATTACTGTATCCTTTCCACTGAGGTAACAGGAAATGTGCCTAGAAGGCAAGACCCTGACCCTCTGAACACTCCAGGATGTGAAAATACTAGGCTACATGGAAAATGTTCCTTTAAAAAGAATGTATATAAAAAAAAGTAGAGTCATTGGTGGGAGGGCGCGGGAGGAGGGGAGGAAAAGGGAGAGGGACCTGGAATTGACATGTGAAGCAACCTTGTTTCTAATTTAAACTTAAATTTAAAAATAAAATAAAATAAAGTAGACTCACAGGGGGTTTTCTGCTCCAAAATGACTGTTGATGGAAATGCTTTTCTGGATTCAGTCACCCATGTCCTCAGAAGACGCTGTAGCCAGGGGAGCCTGGCCACATCTCAGACAACATATTATTCATGTTCTTCGGACTCTGCAAGCATGAAGAGTGCAAGAATTTCAAGGTCATGAATGCATGCATCTAGGTTGCAGAAGAAGCCAATAAATGCAAGCAGTGTGTCACAGGCTCCCATTGCCTGCTGAGCAGCTGTGAAAATGAACTGACGATAAAGTTGAAGCCTGAGCTACAGTTAAGACACCAGGATGCTGAAGAGGCCAGGAATATGGCACATCACCAAGGAAATCTTCAGGTGCTAGATGGAGCCAATCTACAAGAGAGGTCATATGTGCTACAAAAGGCAAGGCTATAAGGACAGGGTTAACCCAACCTGGACCTGTTAGATCTCACATGATACTACTTCATGGCTTTGATTCCAGATAACGAGCTATGAGACTTAATATTAGCCCTGGTCCACTGTAAATAACCTGGTCCAATCTGTCCTTTCTGTATCTTCATTCCTCCATTTGGAATGGGAATGCTTACTCTGGAACTATACATTGGAGTTATTTAGCTTATTATGTTAATTTTTTTTACAGGCTCGAAGCTAATTTGCCTTGAGCCTCAGATAGGAGTGTTATTTTAAAGTTAGATTGGATGCATTTTTCCTCATGAGGTAGCCACTGACCTTTGGGAGCCATGGGAGGAGCCATGGTTTCACTCTGAAATGGCCCCCACAGGCTCAAGTTTTGAATAATTGTTCTGCAGCTTGTCTTGTGACTTTCAAGCTTTATGAGGTTTTAGGAGGTGAGGCCTGGCTGGCTGAAGGTGCTGAGTAGGAGTGGTCCTATTGCCAGTTCCACTCTCTGCTTCTTGGTCTCTTGGTCTGTGGTCATGATGGGAACAAGTCGCTGCAGTGTGCTTTGGTGCCCTGGGAGTTGTTCCATGCTGCTTCCCCTACTACAGTGAACCACGCCCTCTGAAACTGGAGACAAAATAAACCCTGCCCCCACATTGACAGCAGCGAGAAAAGAACAGTGAGGCTCACCAAGAAAATCATACCTTTAAGAAGACCAGAAAAGAGAAAGGGTCATACAATAAAGGGAAGAATTATCTAATTACAGAAAGCAGGTGTATAGGTCACTGGCCCTGTGTCAGGGCTGTACCAATCATATTTGAGGAGCAGTCATTAGTGAGGAATACCACAGTTAAAGATGATGTCTGAGAAGGAATTTAAGGTAGAGGCGTCACTTTGGTGACATTGTATGGACTCATGCTTCTTCTTGGTGACCATCAAAAGAATGATGGTGTAATTACAATCTTACAGGTTCTTTTTGTCTGCCATGTAGACATTGGACAAAGGGAGCCACAGACAGCAGCGGAGTACCCAATAAGAGAAATTATTCAGTAATTTAGCTGAGAATTTACAGCAGCTTACATTGAAATGACAGCCGATAAAGTGATAGGATTATTCAGAGGCACACTGTCCATGTTCTCATCCTATTTGTGTTCTTTGTGACTGGGCAAAAGCTGTTCTCCTCATGTCACTCTCTTACTCAAGAATTTGTAATCACTCCCTGCTCACTAAACTGTGTCTTGTTCTTTTTCCAGTCCTCTAACTCTTTTTGCTCCTGCTCTTTCTTCATGCTTTATTCTCTCTTAAATCCCAGCCCAAGCTGTCTGCTCTAGCCATTAATGAAACCATCGTCCTTGCTGCACACACAGTGTCTACCACCAAGTCCCCAGCAAGAGTCCACACTCTCCTCCCTGCCTGGCCTTCAAGGCCTACAGCCTGCATTAAACTCCACCTCCCTGATTCTTATCCTTCACTCTCAAAGGCCATGTTAGCACTGCTCTCCTCCGCTTGCCCTTCAAAGTCCGTACCTCATCTGATGACAGGTTAGCGTACACTATTTTTGCTTTATTTTCTAATTTATGTTTCGCTGCCTTGCCAAATCTATAAACTTCACAGAGACTGAATCAAGTATACTTTTGTAACTTGTATCCCTCTAGCAGAGATGAGGCAGACAATGTGTGTCTCTCAAGCGTTTGCTGGACTGACAGAGTCTAACATAGGTGCTTAGCTTCAGGGAACAAAGGAGATCAGAGCATAATGCTATGTATGCATGAAGATGCCATGATAAAACCCACTGTTTGGTATACTCACATTCAAATTGACTTAGTCTTTGCATGATGATCTGACTAGCTGTCTTGACCAGGTAAAAGACACACTGGCCAACGTGATGGCGCTAACCACTGCCTATAACTCCTTATTCATGATCTTAACTTCCTTTCCTAGGACACATTTGCAGAAGGGGTCACAAGCATGTGTGTCTGCTCCCCAGAACTGTGACAAGGATACCCCACACACCTCACATATAAAGACCTATCTTCCCCAGCATACAGAATTCACTCTTTTAGGCACTGGCTGCCATTTCACACCCATTTCACCATTTCTCCCTCCCTCTCGGCACTCCTCTCCTCCCCCTGCATTTTCTGGATTATTTGTAATCATCGCTTTTAAGAACAGATCTCATCCAGACTTGCTGAGCTCCATGTTTATACTGACTCCAGGTTTTTCTTACCAGCTGTGGACATTTTTTGCAAGCTCTATGTTACCAACTAATTGAAATGACTGCTTGGTTCTGTCTCTCTTATTAAAGACATATTAAGGAAGTCACTACAGTATCTCAGCCACTTTAAAGTCATCTTGATTTACTAACAGTCTTAAGAAGAGAAAAAAAATGTGTCCCTGTGAACCTTTCCTCTGCTTCCTAGCCGTACACAGAGACTTCTTACTAATTATGAAACCTGGGACTTTAGCTTACGTTTGTGCCATTAGCTATCATAACTAAAGGTAACCTTTTTTCTAGTCTGTGTTTTGCCTTGGGGCTATTATCTTTCTTTCATTCTGTAAGTCCTGCTTTGCTGCTCCCTCTGTGTCTTGCCCCTGGCATATCTCAACATCTCCCTCTCTCCCTCTGTATCCCTCTGTCTCTGTGGAGCCTAGGTTCCTCCTCCCCCTTTCTCTGCCTGGAAGTCCCAACTATATCTCCTGCCTAGCTATTGAATGCTCAACATTTTATTAGACCATGTGGATGCCTTAGGCAGGCAAGGTGAAACAGCAACACATCTTTACCTGATTAAACAAATGCGACACATGTTTACGTAGCTAACAGATGTCTGTGGTCAGTGCTCCAGCTGACTGCACAGGACAAGGACGTTTCTTCGGAGTGGTTTCGAGAACTGCAGACTCATAGCTGAGAACGAGTGACGTAAAAAGCTTCTGTGACAATCTCCACTCCCACCCTCTTCCCAAAAGAAGTAACAGCCTAGACAGAAAGCTGTTGAAGAGAACTCTTAAAAACTGTGATAAGGATGCTGAAGTGTAGCTCTCCACAGCTGACGGCTTCTGGCAGGGTGTGCGTGTTGGGAGGGAGATCATGTAGGGAAAGACTCAGGTTTCTTTAAGGGACTGGCACCGGGAATGTGACCAAACTCCAATGGGCATATTAGCAACACACATTAGGTTTTGTTTTTTTTCCCTTCTCTTTTCATGGTGGGGGGGTTGGGAGGGTAGGGGGATTTGGGGTGTCACAAGGGTGGGTGGGCAGAGATGGAAGGATTGGGTACTGAGTATGATTGGGATCGTTGTGAGAATTCCCAAATATCAATAAAAATATTATGCTGGAAAAAAATGAATAAATAAATATATAGATAATAAGAAAGGCCCCCTGGAGATGATTAGAAGATGCCATCATCTTCTGTTCTAGAAAACAATTAAGCATTAGCAACTATGAGCCTTTAAATGTCAATGAAATGACCATTTTAATGTTTATAGCAATAAATTATTTTCAGTTGTAATATTCAACTTTGGAAGCAAGGTAATCAAGTAATTCATATTCTGCTCCTAGGGTAGGAAACAAGTGCTTTGGTGCTAATTTTTAATTTCATTTTTGAGAATTCCATAGATGCATATGATGCATTTTGTTCATATCCTCCCCTCAGTCCTCCCCCAACTGTCCATGACTGTACCTCACATCCCTTCTCAAATTCATGTCTTCTTCATTTTCTTTTTTTAACTAAACCACTGAGCCTAATAAGTGCTGCCCATATGTGCATGGGCAATCTTCCATGGAGCAAACTCCTGAAGAAAATCAACTCTCCCTCCCTCTCTGACTTCTGGTTCTTAACTCTTTGCACCCGTCTTCCATAATTTCCCCCCGAGCATTCAGCACTGAACATTCACAGTCACTCTCGGTTCTTGGACCAATTTTAAGGCTCTGTTAACCAGTGTCCATTGCAAGAAGATGCTTCTATGAAGAAGGCTAGGAGCTACACTACGCTACCAACCTAAGAAAGTATTTATTACACAGTTTGATACTGTCTGTCTGTGTTTAACAAAAATAGTGGCAGTTCCTCCCCTAGGGCCTATAACCTCCCCAGTTACATATTCTTGACCAGGTTTAAAGGAGCACACTCATTATAGCCTAGTAATGCTCCATTTAGCAATATGCATTGTGGATACAGTAAAATAATCAGATAAGGACTTATGTATGAAGACATTGATTTAACTATTATACAGTACCCTTCTGTATTATGGGGGCTTGGTTCCTCGAGAACTGTGATACCAAAATCTACCAGATACTCAAGTCCGGGCAGTAAACTGTCCTGTGATTACATTTGCACAATACAGTCACATCTTCCCATATGCTCGCTAACATCTCTGATTTATTTTAAATCTAACATATATAAATGCTGGGTCAGTCGTTATTACGCTGCAGTATCTCTGGAATAATGATGAGAAAACAATGTCCCTACATGTTCTTCACAAATACGTTTTCACCAAATGTTTTTGATCTGTAGTTGGTTGAATTTGTGATGTGTAAACCATAAGTAAAAAAGGCCAGCTGTATTTAAAAGAGCAAACACTGGGACACAGAATGCCACCAATAGAAGAAAGCTAATGTATAATTATAACTTATGCTGTGTCACATCAGGGAGCTGTTGAAATATTTTTAAAAATATTCTAATGTGGGAAAATAATACATTGTTAAGTGGAAGCAGTAAAATTCAAAATATTGTATTCTGTGATGTTATTCACTGTGTCATCGTGTGAACATGTGTTCTCTCTGTGTGTGTTTTGTAAAGAAGGGCAGGATAAAACAATTAAAGCATTAATAACACTAACTGCATTGTGGGGCTTTTAATAGATTTTTAATTCTATTTCATTCCTGTGTTTTTTGTTTTTGTTTTTTCAGATTTTCCATGGTAAGCATATATTGCTTTTATAGTTTCAAAATGTCATGAAAATAGCTAGACTGGAGTCCATTGTGTTTTTCAGCTGCTGCATCTGTTGGTGACGGAAAGAGTGGGAGAATTAAATAAGAAGCATATCTGCCTTTCAGATATCTACTGTATCGCTCCCACTCTTGGGAGAGAGCACCTTCCAGCTTCCCAGCATGCATGCATCAATCTTACTTCCTCACACCCAATCATAATATTGCAAGTTGTCTTTGTTTAGAGAAACCCCACGCACCAAAACTGCTGGAAACACTGGAGTGGCCACTCTCATCCTGCAGTTCCTGTGACTCGTGTCAGAGTTCTACAAGCGAATGAACAGTGGAGCCCACTGCGCATGCCTCCTGAGACGTGTATACAAGGGAGCAGCTTGAGGCACCTCTTTTTGGAGGGATGGCAAAGAACACTAGATGTTTGCAGGAAATTTCAAAGCGTTTGTGAACTCTGAGAACACGGAGTGTCTTGAGACATTGTACATGCTTCGAGTGACTTCCTAGAGAAAAATTGCCCTGAAGCCTTTTGTGCGAGAGTGAGAATGGAGGCTGGATGCAGGCATCGGACAGGCAAGGAAGAAAGAAGCAAATCTCAGACGCCTTCCTGGGCTGGGCCACATGTGGTATTGGTTCTCAGAGTCACAGTGCAGCTGTACAGTGTGTGAGCCTTGCCGCTGGATGCTGCCTGCCAACCCCCTTCCAAGTAACCCTCCCCATTGAAGGCCTGTGGACAGCTTTCCCTCTCCTGGCCAATCTTCCCTGGGCTCTTTGCGGGGAGGGATTCTCTGGCCTGGCTCTCCTGCCCTGGCTTCTCTTCCCTCCTCATCAGCACCGAGTGCCCCAGCTCTGACTTAAGCATTCCTGACTGTGAAGGCTGTATTTTCCTAACCTCAAACCAGAACATGTGGGAGAAGGACACTTTCTCCCAATTTATCTAAAAAAAAAAAGCCTTTGCAGTATAAAAATTAGATCATATTAATTTATATTTAGAAAGGGGAAAGTTGTGTGAAGTCAAGCTTTTGCGGTACATCTGGTTTGATGGTCACCGTACTTAGGCTGAGCATCCCCGAGATGCCCTGAAGATTCAGCCAAGGCTTCCTGGGATTCCCCTGCAACCCACTCTCGCGATTCCAGCTTCAACTTGGCAGCTGTTCTTGCCTAGCAGCTGTTCCTCTCCTTGCAGCTCCTGCCCGGTGGGAACCTCGCACATAATCGCTTAGCCACTTACCAGCCTGCAGCTCAGCAACTTCCCAGCTCCAAGGCTCCTCCCAAGAGCGCAGCTGCGCCTTGACGCCTCAGCTTTTCGAAGACTCCACATATTTGATGAGCACTTAACATGTACGGTCTCTCCTCTCCTGTTTTTCAGTGGAAGTTTCATATTTTCAAAAGGTCAGTCAAAAACAGAAATAGTTTATCTCAAATTAAATACGGCTTGTGTGGTCAAGTATTTAAATAGCCATTTTCAATGAAGGGCTGAGCAGAGACTTAAGAACTTCGAGGGTCTTCTCACAGCCTCAAATGCTCTCGCTGGGTATGAAGGCCACTCTTCAGTGTAAGATTGGTTTAACCTCTGAGATATCAGACTGTTTGCCATGCATATACTAGAGTTCAAATACCCTCAGGTTGTTCTGATGTGACCCCAAATCTTTTTTTCTTTTTTGTGACCCTGTAACCTGTAGTCTTCTGGTCAGCTGCCTGGGCCTTGTTGCAGTTTCAGCCCCCAAATAACACACAGGACACTATATTAATTATGAAGCTGTTGGCCATTTGCTATTGTTTCTTATTGGCTAGCTCTGACTTTATTATTGACCCATAATTACTAATATATATTTTTATAAGGTCTTATCTTACCGAGAACACAGACTTTCATCCCCTCTTCCCAGGAATCACATGGTGATGACTCTCTTCACTACATTTCCCAGAATACTCCTAGACAACTAGTCCCACATATCTTGCATCCCTATTGGCCAACAGTGCTTCCCCATCATGACCCCAAGTTTTAAACAGTGTGAGAGTGCAATTTCCTTAGAGATTAAGGTGTCTCAGACTGTTCTTTCAAAGTAACTCGTTATCATGGGCGCCTGTAATGTGTCCAACTTTTGAGACTCTAAGTCAACATTTACATTGTCATCTTCAAAGCTCACACTTGAGAACTGTATGATTGAGTCTAAAAATAACTAAATAAAAAATAATAAATCAAAACAAAATCCTCTAATGGTTATGATAAGTTTTTGTGTGCTTTAATGGCTGTGGTAGGCCAGGTGAGTGAGACCTGAAGGACATGGTTTGATCAACCTGCTAGAAGAATGTGTGTGTGTGTGTCTGGTGTGTGTGTGAGTGTGTGTTTACCTCATGCTGTCTATGAGCTGGTCAAGAGAGAACAGGAGTGTCACCACCAATTCAGAGTTGATTGATGACATGGCCTGGCTACTGTGAAGAATTTGTGTTGCCAGCCTAGAAAAGCTGGGGAAGCTGTGGGCCTAAACCACAGAGCACTGAGCCCAGTGTGTGGAAGCAGCAGAGCCTTCTTCCCTCTGCAAAGGCCGACACTGTGATTACATGGGGGTTAAATGTTCTGTTTCATAAAATGGAAACTCAAAATATTGGTGGTTTCAGATCTACTATGACAGATGGCTTTAAAGTATACCAATGGACTCATCATTAAACATACAAGAGTGAGAATATCTTCATTTGTTTCCATTTCCCAGGAAGATCTAGATAAACTCGTTTCTTTCCTGTTCAACACCTCCAGAAGTGAGAAAACATTGTCCTACAGAATTTTAATGCAAGAAGGCCCCCTAGAGAACAAGAATGACCTTAGCAGGAAAAGAGAATGACTGAATTTCAGACATCCCATAGAACTTCTGTGCCTGTGATATATAGCAATTTTCTTGGAGATAAAACATTCCATTATGGAGAAAAACTTAAGTTCAGGAAGCAAGCAACTCAAAAGTTTCAGGAAGTCCCTGAAACTTACAAGATGTGCCAGACCCTTGTCTCCCCAAATTATATATACATGTTGTAAGGACTGCTGGAAGACACTCTCAGAGTCACCTGGATGAGGATCATACCATTTCAGCTGCCTAGAAAGATACTCTCTAGCCTGTTGAGCTGCTAGCAAGTTGTGCCATAAACTCCAGGTTTCCAGCCTTCCTGAACAAACATCCATGCTAGGGTGGGCTTTTGGTGATATGACTATACTTTTGCTTCTGTTACCCCTCTGTCATACTCCCTTAAATAACTCCAGTAAAACTCATTTGTTAACCTAGATTGACTTTAATAGTGTCCTTACTTTTAGTCGGTAATTGGTTACTTGTCTGGTGTTGAATAGATGTTTGTTTACATCTCTCACAAGACAGCCTACTCTTCTTTCTTAGGAGGGACTCACCTAGTCCACTGTGTCCCTCACCAAAAACAGTCACCAGAAGAAGATGATGATGCAGGAAAAGAGAGAAATAGAAATACCTCGGCATTTTCAATGGGAAATAATAAAAAGGGAATTATTTTATTAATTGATTGATTGGGGAAATGAAGAAAATAAATATGATGTTTCAGAATAACTAACTGGTGACAGATATATCCCAGTGATGAATAAGGTCTCAAATAACACTTAGAAATAATGATACTGAGAGCTTCTGATCAGGGCTGCCATATCTGGTGCTGGTGTGAAAGCTTTAAATGCACATCAACTCATCTGGTGTTAATGCAGACAGTAACTGATCATGGGGTGCCCAGCCTAGGGGGATATATCTATAACACAGTTTTAGGTTCAAAGGCGGGGTGAAAAGAGTATAGGAACAAAAGTACCAGGAAGTCTGCTATGAGATGTGTCTCCTAGAAAAAACAGGATGCTCACACATGATGCCTAAAAATATGGCTGCCCAAGTAGGACCTCACAGTACCAATAGACTTGGTAAGTAGATGTGGTCAATGGAAGGGAAAACCTTACTAGACCCTATCCCTAAACTAAGTACTGCTGAGAGAGGGAGAATTAGTCAAATTAACCTTCCCCAGTCATAAAACGTCTTAATTGGCTATTCAGTTCCAAGTGGTCATCCCTGAAATCATATACACACAACTAACACTAAATGGACTCAACAGGTTGTATTTATATATTTATGCATACATAATCAATGACAAAGAAAAAGAGGCTATGAATTTGAAATAGAAGTGTATATATGGAAGGGGTTAAAGTGAAGAAAAATGGGGATAAATGATGTAATTATATTTCATTTCAAAATATAGTCATAGAAACAAAAATAAGGGGAGGGAGGGGAAGGAGAGAGAGAAAAAAAGAGAGAGAGAGAGAGAGAGAGAGAGAGAGAGAGAGAGAAAGAGAGAGAGAATATGTGAAGGGTTTGACCATAATTCCTAAAGACACCTAAAGACACAATCTTAAATGCCATAATCCTGAATGTTGAGATCCTGGAAACAAAATCCCTAAAATCTAAAATCCAAATGATCAAAGTATCAATAAATCTCCCAAATCCAAATCTCAGAAGAATAAAATCACTAAAGGTGAAATCCTCCAAAGTCTAATTTCCATTTTTAAAGGTTATTCAGAATGGGAATGCCAAATCCTGGGACAAGCCTTAGTACATTTCAAGGAGCATATGGTGCTTGCCTGTGTTCTCCTTCCCCTGTGCCTCCACCCCTCCACACATGTCACCATGACTGCCTTCAAATGCCCATCTGGCATCAGAATTAAAGGAACTCTACTAGTTCAGAAGCTTCTGCTAACTCAGAAACGTGGGGGCTTCAGAATTTCTGGCACTCTTTCGTCAGAGGCTCCTCCCTTGTTATGAAGCCTCCCAAATATATATATGCTTCATCCCATTGTAATATTTTTGTACCTTCTAACATAAGAGGAATGCATTAATTTTCCTTCCAGGTGCTTTCTGCAAACTAAAGCCATATTTGTCTGATGAAACCAACAAAGTTACTGAGTAGCTCAAAACCTGCTAGGTACTTAGTAGGATATGACATCAGCTCTACTGCTTGAGTACCAGTAATTTCACAGCTATTCTGTGTTCCCTGATAATAATGCTAATCGCTGCTTCAGAAACAGGCTTTCTGGCCCTCTTATAAAGCCTTTCTTCTTTTTCTTTTTAATCAGAATCGGGGTTGTTGAGATTTTTGCCTTTCAGATTTCAATATTCAAAATTTTAATCTTTCAGGCTTGTGATATTTGAGATTTGATCATTACAGATTTCAGACTTTAAGTTTTCTTTTTGTCTTTTTTTAATCTTTCATTAACATTCCAAATCATGGCATCCAGGAGTGTGGATCTCCTGGACAGAACTACGATCCAGCATGTCTCTGTGATCTCCAATTTATCTTCTTCCCATTGTTCTTTCAAGACATTTGGGAGGCAAAGCTCAGAATTAGGTTTCTTTCTGGGTTTTGTTTAAACTCTGTTTATGAAATTGACCACACAAGATGATTGGAGAATAACAAAGTAATGAGTCAATGCTACTCCTGTTTGATCTGAGTGTTCAAATAACTTCATTTTGAAAGGATAGCATGAAAAATAAGATGGAAGTAAGGAGACATCTCAACAGCATATCTAGTTGGATTGTATAAGCAACTATATGCAGCGAAGTCACAAATACAATGGCATGCATCCAGTTCAACTTTGAAGGCCCTTAGGAAGAGATTTCAGAAGCAGACATGGATGCTGTGGCCACTGGGCATTCCCCTGCTTGGGGCTTCTTGCCTCACTTGTGATGAGAAGAAACTGAATTTGGCTTCACTATAGGTGCCTGGTCTGCCAAGAGGCAGCTGACTTTTCCATTAACTCTGTGTACTGAATGAAATCTCCCAGATAGACAGATGGCCCAGTCAGGGTGGTATTTCACAGCTACATGTGTTTGTTTGAATAACAAACCTTTCACTCTGTGTCTCCAATTAAATTGGGGCTTCTGGATGTTACCTGGGGCGCTCTACAAGAGAAGGACCTCAAATGTCAAACTTATGGTACAATTTCCACAGTGACTTCTACATAATTGTCTGTATTTAGTTATTAGAAAAACGGCAGATATATATGCTCTGGATCTGTATGGGGCCATTATACAAAAAGCCCACCTTCACAATTCTGATTTACAACCAACCAGCCTGATTAATGAATAGATTTCCATATCATCTAGTGAAAAAGAAGTACTACAGGCCAGTGCTTTGGAATTTGCTTCATTCTAGAATGCCTGGGTATCAGTATATCTTAAAGAATTAAGAATAGGTAGGAAGAGGCATTTGTCCTATGTGGTTATCTGCTGGCAAAGTTATTAACTTAAGCACTATTTTTCTCAGGGTAGCCAAGAATAATACAGGTAAGATCAAATACTAATAAAAACAGGAATAGGATGAATAAAAATGGAAGTTATACCAGTACCATAGAGTTCTGTATGATTTCCTTGTACTTCAGTATTTCACACTTTCAGAAGATAAAACTTTTTGTTTCAGTAAAGCCATACACTTTTTACTACTTGAAATATCTTAAGAAATCCTCTACTAACTACCTCTTCTGACGACCCAGCCATTTCCTGTAGGAGTAGAAGAACCATATTGTTGTGGCGAGGTGGCAGGCATTGTGGAGACAACTTTCTCTTTCCTGCTTACCATTTTGCTAGGATTATTTTTAGCAAACATTTCATTTTGAGATAATTACCTACAATTAGAGGAAACAACACACAGGATTCCCCACATCCCTTTCATTAACATTCTCCACTGGGGACATCTTGAAAAGCACGTGATGTGGTAGAACTTCAAAAAGCTGACCTTGCTTTTTCAGTTCCCTCTGGCCCCTGCCCTGTGCTTGAGGTGAGTGGAGGCACTGCTCTAGACCCCAACTTCCGACATCCCCCTGCTTCCATCTCCCTGGGTGTGCTCTGCACCTAGATTGGACCCACTCTGCCAGAAAGGACCATGCTAAGTCTGGCCACACCTCAGTCTTCAGTCCCCTCCAGCCCCTCTATGTGCTTGAGTCCTCAGTCCCCTCTGGGTCCTATCCTGAGCTTGAGTCTTCAGTCCCCTCCAGTCTCTGCCCTGTGCTTGAGAGTGTCTCAAACCCACCTGCACCCATCGTGAGACCCATCAAAGTACTGGAATTGCTTGAACTCACTGGAAGAGATCCTTAGACCCAAACCCACCAGGAAAGGAAGACACCCCGTGAGCTCCCACTGAAAAAAGGGATGAGAAGACAGCAATATAAAAATGCAGTCAACAACAGAAAAACGAGTATGATACCACCAGAGTCTAGAGACTCTACACCAGCAAGACCTGAACATCCCAACACAGAAGAAACAGGAAAGAATGACCTTCAAAACAACCTCATGAAAATTATAGAGGCCCTCAAAGAGGATATGAGAAAATCCCTTAAAGAAATGAAAAAGAAAAACAAACCAAAAATACAAGAAATCAACAAATCTCTTAAAGAAAGCAAGGAAAGCCAAGAAAGAAAAAAATCAAACAGATGAAGGAAACAACTCAAACAGTTCAAGACTTGAAAATGAAATGGAGACAATAAAAAAAAAAACAAAAAAACACAAACTGAGGTAATGTTGGAAATAGAAAAGCTGAATAAACAATCAGGAACTACAGATGCAAGCATAATAAACAGAATATAAGAGATGGAAGACAGAATCTCAGGTGTTGAGTTAAACTATAAGAAATAGATTCATTGACAAAACAAAGTCTTAAATCCAACAAATACTTAACACAAAATATCTAGGAAATATGGGACACCGTGAAAAGACCAAACCTAAGAATAATAGGTATAGAAGAAGGCAAAGAAGCCCAGCTCAATGGTTCAGAAAACATATTCAACAAAATCATAGAAGAAAACTTTCCCTACCTGAAGAAGGAGATGACCCCTCAACACATAAAAAGGCCCCTCACCACATAATAATCAAAACACCAAGCATACAGAATAAAGAAAGAATATTAAGAGCAGCAAAGGAAAAAGGCCAAGTAATATATAAAGGCAAACCTATCAGAATTACACCTGACTTCTCCATGAAAACTCTGAAAGCCAGAATGTCCTGGATAGATGTTCTACAAACACTAAGAGACCACAGATTCCAGCCCAGACTACTATTCCCAGCAAAACTCTCAATTACTATAGATGGAGAAAACATGATACCCATGACAAAACCAGATTTATACAATACGTATCTACAAATCAGCCCTACAGAAAGTTCTAGAAGGAAAACTCCAACCCAAGGAAGTTAGCTACACTCAAAATAACATGGGCAATAGATAATCTTACTTTCCCAGAAGTCAGAAATAGGGGGAAAACTCACACACAGTACCACCACCAAAAAGGGATCCAAAGCAAACAAGAATCAACAATCGATGGTCATTAATATCCCTGAATATCAGTGGTCTTAACTCGCCTATAAAAAAGCATAGGCTAACAGAATGGATACAAAGACAGAATTGGTCCTTCTGCTGCATACAAGAAATACACCTCAATTTCAAAGGCAGATGTTATCTCAAGGTTAAGGGTTGGGAAGAGATTTTCCAATCAAATGGATGTAAGAAGCAAGCAGGTGTAGCTATCCTAATATCTAACAAAATGGACTTCAAACTAAAATTAATCAAAAGAGATGAAGGAGGTCGTTTCATATTCATCATAGGAAAAATCCATCAGAATGAATTCTCAATTCTGAACATAAATGCCCCAAATACAAGGGCACCCACATTCATAAAAGTAACATTACTAGAACTCAAATCACACATTAAACCCCACACATTTATAGTGGGAGACTTCAACACCCCACTCTCACCACTGAACAGGACCACCAGACAGTAACTTAACAAAGAAAAAATGGAACTAACAGAAATTATGACCCAATTGGGCTTAACAGACATCTATAGAACATTCCATCCAAACAAAAAAGAGTATATCTACTTATCAGCACCATATGGAACCTTCTCTAAAATTGACCACATACTTGGCAATAAAGCAAACCTCAATAGATACAAAATAAAAATGGAATAACCACCTGTATCTTGTCAGACCACCGTGGCTTAAAATTAGAATTCAACATCAACACAAATTCCAGAAACTCCACAAACGTATAGGAATTAAACAATTTCAAAAAAAGAAATCAAAGCCTTCCTAGAATTTAATGACAATGAAGGCTCAACTTACCCAAACCTATGGGACACTTTGAAAGTAGTTCTAAGAGGAAAGTTCATAGCACTAAGTGCCCACATGAAGAAACTGGAGAATTGCCACTCTAGAGAATTAACAGAACACCTGAAAGCTCTAGAACAAAAAGAAACAAACTCATCCAGGAGGAGAAGTTACCAGGATATAATCAAATTGAGAGCTGAAATCAATAAAGTAGAAACAAAGAAAACAACACAAAGAATCAAGGAAGCAAAGAGTTGGTTCTGTGATAAAATCAACAAGATAGACAAATCTTTATCTAACATCACCAAAAGACAGATAGAGAATATGCTAATTAACAAAATCAGAAAAGAAAAGGGGAACATAATGACAGACACTGGGAAAATCCAAAGAATCACCAGATCATACATTGAAACCCTATACTCCACTAAATTGGAAAATTTAAAGGAAATGGATGATTTTCTGGATAGATATCACTTACCAAAATTAAATCAAGTACAGATAAACAATTTAAATAGATATGTAATCCCGAAAGAAATAGAAGCAGCCATAAAAAGTCTTCCAACCAAAAAAAGTCCAGGGCCAGGTGGCTTCAGTGCAGAATTCAACCAAAAATTCAAGGAAGAAACAATGCCAATACTCTTCAAATTGTTCCACACAATTGTAGCAGAAGGATCACTGCCAAACTCTTTTTACGAGGATTATATTAGTAACCAAACCACACAAAGATACAACTAAGATAGAGAATTGCAGACCAATCTCCCTCATGAACATTGATTCAAGAATACTCAATAAAATACTGGCAAATCAAATCCAAGAACACATCAGAAAAATCATACACCATGATCAAGTTCTTTCCAGTGATAACAGGATGGCTTAACACATGAAAATCCATCAATGTAATCCACCATACAAACAATCTGAAAAAGAAAGACCACATGCTCACCCTACAAGATGCTGAAAAAGCCTTTGACAAAATCCAACACCACTTCATGATAAAGGTTTTGGAGAGATCAGGGATAACAGGAACATACCTGAACATAATAAAAGCAATATACAGCAAGCCAACAGTCAACATCAAACTAAATGGACAGAAACTCAATGCAAGTCCTCTAAAATCAGGAGTAAGACAAGGCTATCTACTCTCTCCATATCTCTTCAATATTGTACTTAGTTCTTGCTAGAGCAATAAGACAACAAAAGGAAATCAAGGGGATACAAATTGGAAAGGAAGAAGTCAAATTTTCACTATTTGCAGATGATGTAATATTCTATGTAAGCAACCCAAAAAATTCTATCAGGGAACTCGTACAGCTGATAAATCCCTTCAGCAAAGTGGCAGGATACAAAATTAACTCAAAAAATCAGTAGCTCTATTATACATAAACATTAAGGGGATGAGAAAGAAGTCAGAGAAACATCACCCTTTACAATAGCCACCAACAACATAAAATATCTTGGGGTAATTCTAACCAAACAGGTGAAAGACCTGTATAACAAGAACTTTGAGTCTTTCAAGAAAGAAATTAAAGAAGATACCAGAAAATGGAAAGATCTCCCATGCTCTTGGATAGGTAGGATCAACATAGTAAAAATGGCAATCCTACCAAAAGCAATCCCTATCAAAACACCAGCACAATTTTTCACAGACCTTGAAAGGACAATTGTAGAGAGAAGCCTTTTCCTTGCCAGCCACCTTTCCCCACCAGTCACCTGGGCTCTGCCTCATTGTAGTCCCCAACTAACACACAAGATGCTGTATTAATTATGAAGCTGTTGGCCTTGCTTGTTTCTTACTGGTTAGCTCTGACTTAAGTATTTATCCAATAATTGTTAATCTAAATATTTCTCTTACCGGAGAAAAGTTTCCGGGCTTCTTACCCCTATGGTGGTTTCATCTTGACTCCCTATGTTTCTCCTTCCCAGAGTACTCCTCGACTCCTAGTCCCACCTATCTTGCTTCCCTATTGGCCAACAGTGCTTTATTGACATATACACAGAACTTTCCCATCAGACAATCCTCAAATTTATATGGAAAAACAAAAGATCCAGAATAGCCAAAACAACCCTGTACAATAAAGGGACTTCAGGAGTCATCACCATCCCTGACTTCAAGCTCTACTATAGAGCTATAGTCCTGAAAACAGCTTGGTATTGGCACAAAAACAGGCAGGTAGACCAATAGAATCAATTGAAGACCCTGATATTAACCCACACAACTTTGAACATCTGATCTTTGACAAAGAAGCTAAAACTATACAATGGAAAAAAGGAAAGCATCTTCAACAAATGGTGCTGGGGTAACTGGATGCTGGCATGTAAAAGACTGCAGATAAATCCATATCTATCACCATGCACAAAACTTAAGTCCAAATGGATCAAAGACCTCAACATCAATACAGCCACACTGAACCTCTTAGAAGAGAAAGTGGGAAGTACCCTTGAATTAATTGGTACAAGAGACCGCTTCCTGAACATAGCACTACTAGCACAGACACTGAGATCGACAATTAATAAATGGAACCTCCTGAAACTGAGAAGCTTCTGCAAGACAAAGCACACATTAACAAGACAAAATGACAGCCCACTGAATGGGAAAAGATATTCACTAACCCCACATCTGACAGAGGGCTGATCTCCAAAATTTACAAAGAACTCAACAAGCAAGTCTCCAGAATACCAAAGGATCCAATTAAAAAGTGGGGTGCAGAACTAAATAGAGAATTCTCAACAGAGGAGTCTAAAATGGCTGAGAGACACTTGAGAAAGTTCTCAATGTCCTTCGCCATCAGGGAAATGCAAATCGAAACAACTTTGAGATACCATCTCACTCCCATCAGAATGGCTAAAATTAAAAACACTAATGACAGTTTATGCTGGAGAGGATGTGGAGAAAGAGGAACACTCTTCCACTGCTTCTGGGAATGCCAACTTGTGTAGCCACTTTGGAGATCCGCATGGAGATTCCTTAGGAAAATGGAAATCAATCTACCACAAGATCTAGTAATTCCACTCTTAGACACATACCCAAAAGATATGCACTCATACAATAAAGACATCTGCTCAACTATGTTCATAGCAGCATTATTTGTAATAGCCAGAACCTGGAAGCATCCTAGATGCCCCTCAACTGAAGAGTGGATAGAGAAAATATGGTACATCTACACAATGGAGTACTATTTAGAGGAAAAAAATGGAATCTTGAAATTTGCTGACAAATGGATGGCACTAGAAGAAACCATCCTGAGTGAGGTAACCCAGTCACAAAAAGACAAACATGGTATGTACTCACTCATACATGGATTTTAGACATGGACCAGGGGATTGCCAACTTACAATCCCACTGCCAGAGAATCTGGGAAGCAGGGAGGACCCTAAGAGAGATATGCATGATAACCAGGAGAAGGGGAATAGGAGGAGATCTAATTTTATTGGGAGCAGGGTGAAGGGAACGGTACAGGGAGATTGGAGAAAGAGAGGGGGAGAAGAGGGGGGGGAGAAGACATGGGGGAGCAGGAAGATTGAGGCAGGGTAAGAACAGAGGAGAGAACAATGAGATACCACAAAAGAGGGAGCCATTATAGGTTGGAGGAAAGATCTGGTGCTAGTAAGATATTCAGAGATCTACAAGAAAGACACCTACTCTCATTAAGGCCACCTTAAATGCCTTCCCCTGATAATGTGACTGATGGCTACCTCATATGCCATTCTAGAATCCTCATCCAGTGGCTGATGGAAGCAGAGTCAGACACCCACAGCTAAAAACCTATCTGAACTCCTGGAACCCAGTTGCAAAGAGGAGTGATGAGCAAAGGAATCAAGACCCAGCTTGGCAAAACCCACAGAGGCAGCTGACCTAAACAAGGGGGAATGCATGGGCCTCAGAATGATGACTGAAAGGCCAGTATGGGACTAATCCAGACCCCTGCACCTGAGTCTGGGTTTCAGAGAGGAGGCATTGGCAATCTATGGGACTTTGTAGAGTAGATCAATATTTATTCCTGGCATACAAATGGACTCTGGGAGCCCATTCCACATGGAGGGACGCTCTTTCAGCCTGGACACATGGGCGAGGACCTAGGCCCTGTCTGGGATAATATGACAGACTCTGAAAATCCCTCATGGAAAGCCTTACCTGCCCTGGGGAGCAGAAGTAGGATGGAGTGGGGTGGGGGGTTGGGGGTTTAGGGGACTGGGAGAGGAGGGGAGGGAGAGGGAACTGAGAGTAACATGTGTAAAAAGTTAAAAATATTATTTAAAAAAGCTAACCTCAACAAGATTCATGGACTTTTTCAGTACATTGTGTCAGGAAGAGTTTTACTTGCATTCATTTGGATATACTTGTAATTTTTACCATGTTCATAGATTTGTGCCACCACCACAGTCAAGTGCAAGGGACTGTCTCAGAAGGATCCCTCATACTATCCTTACAGTCATGTCCCTCCTTTCCTACCCGAAGCCCTTGGTAAGCTCTCATCTGTTTGATTTCTCTGAATTTTACTATTTCAATAATGTTGTAAAAATGGAACCAGGTTGCAGCTTTACTCTCTTAATATGGAGAATATAATCTGTAATCTTTAGCTTTTTTTAATTGAGCATATTTCCATGAAGACCTGTCCATGCTGTGTGCCAATGAATAGGAGGCCCATAGTTTACCTAATTCTTTATTTTGTGAAATGGTTTAAATATATATGGCCTATTCCCAGTCTGAGATTATTATTAACAAATCTTCCAAGAACAATTGGGTACAAATTTTCTTTGGAATAAACAACTGAGAGTACAATTGATTTTTTTTCTAGTAAGTGCACATTTAATTCTATAACTCACCCCTGTACTCTTTCCCAGAGTGGTCTGTAAGTTTACATGTCCACTGGCTCTATGGGATAGTACATATTATATGATAAAAGTTCATACATATTTCATAACTCAGCTCACTTCACATCATCAATGTTATCTTCTTGTCCTCACCATTTTTATTTATGTTAACTTTATTACATCTCAGAGCCATTTATTTACATGGGTAGACTTCCAATATTTAAATGTTTCTTGTAAAAACTCATTCCTAAGTCCTAAGTAATGTCCTAAGATACTTATATATGTTGTATCCATTTGCTCCCAACATACCCTTAATGTTTCCTCCATAAAAGATGCTAACCCAGTAGCAAAATAAGAAAAGATTATGCCAAAAATTTAAATAGAATTGAGTCGCTAAATTGCCATTTTTATTGCCTTGTCCCAGATGTTTCTTGTATAACCATCTTCATATTAGCAGATATAAAAGTGACACAGTGCTGCTAAATATCTACAAACCTGCATTGTATCTTTTGCCAGTTTACTTAATGTGAATATTCTGATTATCTCCAACTCCAAGAAACTATGTTGAAGACTTGAGTGTAAAGTTGGAAAGAGGGGACCACCACAGACTGCGATGAGCCAGTGCTACATCACACTAGTTCTAGGGACACAGTGAACTCACCTGAGGACAGAAAAAAGAGTCCAGAGATATATAACATTGTTTTTCAGGTCTGGAATCAATTCCCAGCACAAACCAAAACAAAGCATAGGTAATGGAGAATGCTCGACAGTATATAGAAATATTGAAACTCCTTACATGCATGTGGACACTGGGAGTTTTTGAATGACTTGTCTCCAAAGCCTACCTTCTCATTGGTAAGCTCAAATGCATAAATGCTTTTCCAGGTGCGATGGACTCTTTGACCCCCTTAATGCCTGTTGATCTTTCTTTTTTTTTTTTTTTTTTTGGTTTTTATGAGACAGGGTTTCTCTGTATTGTTTTGGAGGCTGTCGGTCCAGCCCGGCCTCGAACTCACAGAGATTCGCCTGCCTCTGCCTCCCGAGTGCTGGGATTAAAGGCGTGCGCCACCACTGTCCGGCCTGTTGATCTTTCTTATCTTGGTTCGAATGTTTCTGCTCCACTCCAATTAAACTAAAAACCTTACGTCCTAACTATTCATCAGTTGTCACTATTTTTCTGAGCGCTACATATGACTTCTGTGTGTGTGTGTGTGTGTGTGTGTGTGTGTGTGTGTGTGTGTGTGTTCTAGTTTGTGTTTACTCCTTTTAGACTGGACACCACATGAAGAAAGAAACTTTGTCACTGCTTTCTGGTCCCAGCAGCACAGTAAGTAGACAGATGAATGAACTCCACTGATGACCATGATAGGTGCCAGCTCCTTTTCACCGTGCAGCAGCCCTACCTCTGCTCACTTGACTCAAGAGGTTTGCAACCAAATGTTATAAAGGACAAAAGAAGCCACTGCTCTTCTTTCACTGCAAGTCATACCCATACCCACAAGTCATACACTGTGTGAGGCTGTCACTGGGGGATGGAATCTTCTATCAGAAAATTACTTCTTTCATTAATATTTATCAACTTGTTTCTTCTTGAACTGTTTCCTATGCCACCTGTGATCACCTATGATCAGTATATTTATTCATCCCTGGAAACTTAGTCTCTTTTTTATGTATTTTTAAATGGTGTCTGTGGTGTGTGTGTGTGTGTGTGTGTGTGTGTGTGTGTGTGTGTGTGTGTGTGTGTGTGTACATATGGAGGTAACAGGACAATTTTGATTCTGGAGTTTGTTCTCTCCTTTCATCATTTGATCTAAAGATGAAATTCAGAGCATCAGGTTTGAGCACTAAAGGGTTTTTACTCATATTTCTTCAGTGTAGTCTTTATTCTACCATCAAATTTTACTTGTGTTATTGATTCATAAGTAAAAGCCACTAAGTGGGTTTTACTTCTTTATTTTTATATCATGTCTACAAATTTAAAAAATGAGAAAGACTTTTTTTAAGCTGTTAAAAATATATGTGTGCATATATCATATACTGTAGATATCAAATGCAGTAAGTACATATAAAATATTGAATGCTGAATTATTTGTGTATTGAATACATAAATGAATGAATTCATACATGAATCATTTTTTGACTTTTTTTCCATTTTTAATTTAAATGAGAAACAAGCTTCTTTTACATGTCAACTCAGTTTCCTCTCCCTTCCCACCTCCCCTGCTCCCCACCAGCCCCATACCCCATCCCCTTCCTGCTCCCCAGGGAGGGTGAGGCCTTCCATGGGGGAATCTTCAAAATCTGTCATATCATTTGGAGCAGGGCCTAGACCCTTCCCCATGTGTCTAGGCTGAGAGAGTATCCCTCTATGTGGAGTGGGCTCCCAAAGTCCATTCATGTACTAGGGATAAATACTGATCCACTACCAGAGGTCCCATAGATTGTAGGTCAGTTTGGACATGAATCATTTTTAATGAGGCTATGGAAAACATTCTAGAAAGAAATATTCAAGGTCAGAGGTCTTACACAACAGCAATGTTTAAGAAAAGATAATCTATTGTTAAAAATAACTCCGCAAAAATTAACAACCGCAGCAATCAGAAAAGGAAACAATGTAATTTAGCAGAAAAGAAATTATGATTCATAGAGGTCCTTTCCTGTACACCTTCCAGAGCCTCTGTTGAAAGTACCAATTTTCTTAATTAGCATATAATAGATCTTAAATTTTTCAATAATAATACTTTATGTTACTGTCACAATTTTTAAATTATAAAGCTGTTCCAAAGATTATCACAATGATTATACAAACTAGACTTTTTCTATGCTTGAAGATAGGCTATATGCTATTGAAAACAAAGACACTGTGTGTCTTAGGATTCTATTGCTATGGAGAGACACCATGATTATGGAAACTCTTATAAAAGAAAGAATTTATTTGGGGCTTGCTTATAATTTCAGAAGTTTAGTTCATTATCAGCATGATTCAGGGCATGGTGGCCCACAGGCAGACAATATGCTAGCGAAGCAGCAAAATTTCTACATGTGGATCTGCAGACACCAGGAAGAGTCACTGGGCCTGGCTTGGTCTTCCCAGTGACATACTTCCTCCAACAAGGCCACACCTTCTAATTTTTCTCAAATACTGCCACTCTGTGATGATTAAGCATTCAAATATGTGAGCCTATAGGGGCCATTAGTTTTTAAACATCACACTGTGTCAGAGTATACCATTTGACTTCCAAGATCCATTCAATGATTCTATGTTGGAAGCAAATGAAGATTTCACAGCTAAAAAGTCTATTTTTCCCATTTCCTTGTAACCTATGATAAATTTGTGCCATGTTTGAACAATATTTTTAAGTAACCATTAAGACAACTACTCTCTTTAAAGGAAGAGACTTCCTTTCTTTCTTTTTCTCAACACCATATTACCTGGAATGTGCAAGTCAAAATGAATGGAGCTCTAGCAGTCACTTTAGACCATGAGGAAGAGGAACATTTTATCTCCACTGTGTTGCCAACACCCAGCACAAATGTGGCATGGAGTAAGTATACAGCACATTGAGTAAATGTGTCTTCATGATTTCCTTTGTCATTCTCTCTTCTACATGTTTTTTTTTTTTTGTTTTTTGTTTTTGGTTTTTACAAGACAGGGTTTCTCTGTATTGTTTTGGAGGCTGTCGGTCCAGCCTGGCCTCGAACTCACAGAGATCCGCCTGCCTCTGCCTCCCGAGTGCTGGGATTAAAGGCGTGCGCCACCACCGCCCGGCTTCTTCTACGTGTTATTGTTGTTTGTTTGTTGTCTTGTGGAGGAGACTGGAGGAGCTATGATTCTATTGATACCAATGGTCTATATTTTCTATGTCACAAATCATTTTTATAAAACTAATTGACTCTCTTTAAGTACCCATTAGTGATTCTTGGACAAGTCACTGAGTAAAAGCCTTAGGAAACTCATGTAAAAGAATTTGTCAGTAGAGACACACTGTATATAGATATATAAGGACTATACTTAGACACACACATTCACGCACATACTTGCACATCCAGTAAAAAAACAAAAAAACAAAAACAAAAAGAAACTTCAATAAGCTAAGCCTGGGGAAGAAAGCAGAGGACCTAGGGGGACATAAATTGTGATTGGATCCAGAGGCAGAGAAAGATTTATCTTAGGTGGTGCCTGAGGTGACCACTGGGTTGTGATTCAGGTCTCTGCAGCCAGCACAAGTAGTAGGATTGGGATGGTGCTGGACTAGAAATAGGTACTTTAAAGCCCCTACAGGTGTTATTCAGTTCCTGGCAATTCCTGGGATTTCATCACTAATTTTAGTTAACAGCTCATCTCTATAGCAACTGCCTTTCCTCTCTACAGAGTGCTTATGGTATAAATTATACCAAAGCTTTGAGAGTGCATATAAATACAGTATATGGCTAGAAAATATTCTTCCAAGAGATCCTTCAAACATTCTAATCTTCCCAAATCCCTTAATAAATTGTTCAGGCAAAATAACATTAACATAGCATCAAAGAGGTTTCAAGGCAATTTGAGCAAAGTAATAGCATATGGTGTCTACCTTAGAGATTTGAAAGAGGATACTCAGCAATGTCCAGCAAAAATGGCCTGAAATACACACTTAGTCTTACCAAGCTCCGTATGGGCTCATTGTTTAATCTTTATGAAAGATGGGTATTTAGTATGAGTTTAATGGTGTACTTTCTTGTAGTAGCTGATGCTAAGATTTCAGGGAAGAAATTTGGTGTTAGAAATATTTACTCTAGCATTGGCACATAAACCAAGAGCTATTAGATTTTAATGCTTTCTCCCCTAAACTTTTTATAGCCTTTCATTTTTTAATTGCTGCCAATCTGCTGGTTTTATTTCAAATAGATACTTCAGGACTATGCTTTGTCAAAACAGACAGATGCATCATTAAATTCCCTCCCAAATTACATACTAGACCATGCCACTGTTTTATGTACTACTGAGGTATTTGAATTGCTATAATCTGGAGTGGGGGAGGGGAAGAGACCGGAGAGGATTTTTCCAAAGTGAAAAAGCTCTGTAATTTGGAAATGATTGCTCTGATTACACATAGCTTGGTGGAATGTGATTTGGCATTGTTAGGGTGGCCTGAACCTGTGTATTCATCCTTGGGGGGTCATTGTGCCATGGTTTCTTGGAAACCAACAGTAGAGGGCACAATAGATTCTCTAGGGTCGGCTTTCCCATCTATCAATCATCTCCTTAAAGAGAAGGCTGAGGGATAAATTCATCAGGTAATTATTAAATATTTCCTTTTAGCTGCATTGTGTAGTACCTTCCAATTCCTGGGGCAACAAATTAGCACAACTTTTTGGCTCAAAATAACACAGATTTAGAATTTTATAGGTCTAGGGGCCACAAGTCTGCCATGGTCTCACTGAGCTAAATTTTCGGTGTCAGTGGGGAAACACTTGTTTGCAAGTTTTAGTGAAATCAGATTTTCTGTCCTTTCAGGCTTTTGCCTGATTTGGCCTTGGTTCTCTGGCTTCAGGCCAGTAGTTTCACATGACCAAACCTTCCCTGACTTCAACCTTTCTTCCATCATCCACTGGTGAAGACCTTGTTGGGGACACTGAACTTACCCAGAAAATTCAGGGTCATTTCCTCACTGCATATTGTAATTTAATCATATCTGCAAGGTCCTTGTTTGTTTTTACATTGCAAAGTTAGATTTTCACAAATTTGAAGGTATTAGGATATGGACATCTTTGTGGGGGCTATTATTATGCATTTTGCAGGTACTTAGTAAGCAATTTCTATGGCATATTCAGTCAGTTTCTTCAGAGTGAAAACCTGTGCTTTCACCCTGAAGAATCTGCATGGAGAACCACGTTTTTTAAGTGAACAGTCTAGTTCCTGATTTCAATAAGTTGAAAAAACCCTAACCTAATAAGAGAGACCTTTCTATCCTTCCGTTAGAGAGGCATATGCAATGTGAGGTTCCATGAGAACTGCACACACACGTGGGCCAATGCACCCACCTCATGGTACACAGGACAAGGCGACACAGTACTCTCTTGTCTTTTCATCAATTACTAAAGAAAACCAAAGGCCTAACTTTAGAATTGGGGGAAAACCCAATAAATAAAAGCGTGAGGCACCATGGTTGTCATGTTTGCCCCGCATGTCATCTGGGTCAAAAACAAATTAAAAATGCTGTCTGACAATGACAATTTGAGTTCTTTAGTAAAAGGAAGCTCAGGGTAGGAGAATGGAAGCCTGACCTTGAATTCCACTGTGGGAGGCAATAGAGGAATCATCTTACCTCTCCAGAGAGCTGTGATGGGGGTACTGGGACCCAGTAAGTCTTATGGATGACTGTGCCTCTCAGAGAAAGTGAAGCAACTGAGGAAAAAAGAAAAGCTGGCACTCACACAATGTTGAGTCTGTCAATCAGAAATCCTACACACTGTTGAACAGCACTCATCCAGGAACATTGTCTTTATTTCCAACACCATTCCTAACAAATGTTCTGTTCCTGTACATTTTCCAAGGCACCTTTCAATTTCCTCTCACTACCCGAGCTTGTGTGTGCTTCTCTTTCTTGGATGTTGCCAAATGGAGCAATATCCTGTTGGATTCCTGTGTCCTGTGACCACAGAACCAGGCTGCCTTCACTCATCAAGAGTCAACACAGACTCTTCACATTTCCTCCAAGTTAGTTGGCCACATATGCAGAGGAGCATCGCAGGCCTCTCATGTGTTTCCTCTACCAGGTTGATGCCATTCTAAGGGCAGGCCATGGACCTACCAACACCTGCACCTGAAGGTGCCCTTCTACTTCTAAGGTTGATTGGTCTCTCCTTTTCCTTTTCTCTGATAAAGATGAAGCAAGGAAATCGATGTCCCTTTCTCAAGCTTCCTTCTCACCACAGAAAGTAATGATTGGCATTTTAAACTCTGAAGTTAATGTATCATCATTCATTTATTGAGCTAAGCACAATGCTTGGAATCCCTTTGCGATTCTATTTTAGTCAGACGACTAAGAAGCAGGAATAGAGGGGAGGAAAAACCACAGATTCTAGCTGGATTCTACAATGGGTTTCATAAGATGCCATCAACACAGTCTGCCCACGAACAAGCCCTAGCCTCTGCTGCCCAAGAGGGTGTTGCTGGCTGCTCTCCAAAGTTCAGCCCAGGCAGCTGTGTGCCTAGCCTGCTACATCCAGCAGCAGGGAGTTCACAGGGAAGGCTCACACTTGAAGGGAATATTGCTTTCTTACCTGCAGATAGAAACATCCCCTCCTTGTCAGTAGGATGCCAGGACTAAGAGAAGAATTTTCTTTTAAATGAATCCAATGAAAACAACCCAAAGCTTAGTTATTATAAATACAGGTAGAAATTTTTTAGACAACCAACCAGCGTCTTTAAGTTACAAAGGTCATTACAGAAGAAGAAAAGAAGAAACTAAGCAGACTAAAACAGGAGAGAATTTAGCAATAACCCAACACTCAGAAATAGACTCTATTTTAACCTATTAGTCTGGTTCCTTAGAGTCACACAGACCGTTCCTGTAGTTCTTACTGTGTCTCCTTTAAAATGTAGAGAAGAAATTTGGGACCAAATGTCATCTTCACCTCAATTCCAAGGCACTGGTGGTGTCTCATCCTTGTTTTGTGCCTTGGGCATCATTCTGGAAGATCTCACTCAGGGCTCCTGGTTGTGATTCAAACAGTATCACTTCTTCAGAGATGCGCAACACTTTCTCTCTTAAGTACGGGTAAAACAGCACGTGGCGCCTGCCCTGTGGACTCTCCTCTTGGCTGCCTCAGTGATTAGCTTGGCATCCATTACAGTAAGTGCTATTTAAGGAGGGAGGGTGTGCAACCTGGAAATTAAACCATTAACACTAAATTAAGGCCACCAGGAAACAGTCAAGAAGCCTTTCAGTTGCAAATGCCTTCATTTCTTTTTGCTTTACAGTGAGACTCTTCCATGCTGTGAGTTCATCTGAACTGCTTGGGCAGGTGTTTAAGCCAGCAGGGTTCCCTTCCAAGACAAGGCTGTACTCCTTTGTGCTAAGGGAGAGAGGGTGCTTGGTAAGGTGTCAAGGTTCACAGAGACAAGTCCCACTGGAGAAACACACTGTTGGCGTACAGTGTGTATACCGTTTTTTTAAGCTCTGTGTGTGTTCATGTATGCATACATGTACGACTTACAAGCATTTAAACTTCATTTACAAGCATCCTAGAAATGTAAAAAGGGGCTGTAAGTCAGAATACATTTTCTTTTCATAGCTAATATAAATATTAGCTTTATGTGGTTGTCTTCTTACAAGGAAGAGTTTATATACTGATTTGCAATGCTCATCTCTTTACTCATATGTATTACGGGCCTCCATATGTCCAGTAGTCCATTTGGTAATGGAGCTAGAGCAGTAAAGCCCCACCAGCAGTTCTCCTTCCACTAACTATGCTAGACACTAATAACTGCCTGGAGGAGACAAAGTGTGGAAGTGGATGGGATTTGAATAGATATGGGCCAGTGATGGAACGGAGGGTCTGGGGGTGGCTGTCATAGAGTAGTTAGAATGACCTGGCCAAAACATGCATATGACCTATGCTGTAAGCATGGGTGATCTTGGGTGATTATGAATGATCATGGGTGGCTTGTGGGAGGAAACTTGGGACGTGAGTCAGGCAGCAATCTGGAGGAGTTGTGATTCAGGAAGAGGCATCAGCATGTTCAAAGGCCCTGAGACAGAGACATGACACACTTTCCTTCCTTCTTCCCTCCCTCCCTCCTTTCCTTCCTGCTTTCTTCCTTTCTTTGAAAAGCAGGTTATTATGAGTAGATAGACCAGGACCAGGATAACCTCATAATACATGGAGAGTAAGTAGGGAGAGCTGACAGAGAAACTCTACAAAAGGAGGGTGAAAATGAAGCAGATGAGAAAACAGAATTGTGAACAGTGTGGACAACAATGAAAAGCCAGATTCTAAGTAGCCAGGGTAACAGGCTTTGGCCTCTGGGACACTGGAACAGAGCCAATGAGGTAAATGAGAATGACTTCAGGAAGAGTTTCAGCCAGGAGACTGGCCCAGGTCTTTCCAAGTTTGGCTCATTACTGGACAGTGTCCGTATTACCTGGGAATTTGCTCAACGTCAGAATCTTAGGTCACCATTCCAGACAAAGCTCTCAGATAAGCTATTCAAGTTTGAGAGGCATTGCTGTATCCTATTGTCCTGGGGGTAATAGCTACTGTGTGAGATTCTCTAAATTCTAGAAAGTTATGCATTGCAGAAAACCTCCTGAGTCCTGGGCAAATCAGACTGGGTAATCTCTCAGGTTTCTGTTATCCCACGAATTTTCGTAGCATTTATCCATACCTGCTGGATGTTCCCTCTCTGTTCTGTCTCTGTACAGTTTCCTTCAGTGCCTTCCCATCTCTTTTCCACACTGCCCACCTCAGGGAGTTTTCCACAATGTGAGGTCCATTGGGATAGAGGAGTTTACACAAAAATCTAACCGGAAGTAGATGATGGCAGTCATAGCCTCACAGAGCACACAGTGTGTGATCTCAGGAGGCAAGAGGTAATCTGTTTGAATCAGTCAAGCAAACTTTTCTCTTTGAGAAGTCCCAGATGGTGAGGGAGGCCCCTTGGGAGCCAGGGAACCTGGGAGAAGTTACTCAGCTCATGCAGTGGATGCTTTCCCAGTTTTTTGGGTTTTTTTTTGGTTTTTTTTAGAAACACTGTGTCTAGAATGGAACCCCATAGCTGGGAGGCACTGGGGGCCCATCCCTTTGCAAGCCTCTCAGCAATTTCCTCACACAAATACCACCCCAGATGCACTGCCAGGCTGCTCTGCAACAGCCTCAGGAATCTACAGTACTGAGATGACAAAGACAACTATGATTACTCAGGACAGGCTGAAGGCCAGGGCCAGTTCCATATGCTGACCCTACTGTATCTTGTGAGCCAAGCAACAATTCTAGGATGCTTTGTAGTTCCCTGTAGTGATATTTTGTTTATGCTTAACAAATAAAGCTTGCCTGAAGATCACAGGTGGGAGACAGCAGCTAGTTAACCATAGAGACCAGGCAGCAGTGGCACACACCTTTAATCCCAGCACTTGGGAAGCAGAGGCAGATGGATCTCTGTGAGTTCAAGGCCACCCTGGGCTCCATGAGATTGATCCAATCTAAAAGAGAAACAGAGCTCACACTGTGATTATTCTTTAGAACCTTTTCATTTTCTAATGACAGAAAGGGAGTAGATCTGAGCAGAGAGGTAGAGAAGAACTTGGAGGAGTAGAGGGAGGGAAACTCTAATCAGGATATACTACATGAGGAAAAAAACAATTTTCAATAAAAGGAAAAGAAAAAATGTCTGAACTGGTTATACTTATTTGCATCCTTAGTGGAACTCTGTCCTCCAATCGTGACGTGACCATTACCATACTGAAATCAGACCCTCTGTGACTACTTGAACTTGACTCTTCTAAGGCTATAAACAGTCTGTTGTGGGACAGAAGTCATCAGGCTCTGGGACTGCAGCTACCATGTCTTCCCTGGCCCAACCCGACTGCAGTTGGGTCCAGGTGATGGTCTTGAAATGTGCTAGAGCATGACAGAGTTGAAGGGTGATTGTGAAGGAAACTGTAGTTATGTGACTTTCATGAAGTACTTCTGCCAATAACCCCTCACCAAGTCTTATGAAAAGTAAAATCTCATTGGTTCACCATGCTGGACTTGAAGGATGGTTTCTAGGTTGGTAGCGCCCTCTCAAGTGGACATTCTTCCTGGGGAAACCCACCTCAGCCAAGTTCTATGTAATTCTCTCTCACTGGAATTATTAGGGGCAGAGACTATGTCCACGCAGCCCTAACAACCTGGATTCAACCACTGTCTTTGTTTGTCTTTTGATGCTGTGATAAAACACTGACCAAGACCAGCTGAAGGGAGGAAATGGTTTATTTGACTCACAGGTTATGTATAGTTCATCATGAAGGAAGAAGCTAAGCCAGTCACTTGAGGCAGATGGCTAGAAGCAGGAACTGAAGCAGAGGCCACAAAGGAATTCTGCTTCTGGACTTACTTCCAGACTCATGTGCTGATAACTTTTTATACTGCCGAAGACCACTGGCCTAGGGGTAGCACTCTCACCCACAGTGGGCTGAATCCTCCCATATCCATCAACAATCAGGAAAATGATGGAAACAAATCCTTAACTAAGTTTGCCTTTCTCCAGGTGTATCAAGTTTACAATCAAACTTTGCTATCACAGCACTCATTCAATAGGCAAATTAAATAGTAATAGTGAAAAGCAAAGACAGGAAATTTATTCAGTGTGGCTAGAATGTATGGGATATGGAACACAGACATCTAGTAACATCCAAAGTTCATCTTTGATGCCATAGCATTAAGCTCATGTTTTAAAAGAAAGCAAAATAATTAAGTAGCCATAACCAAAATGTGGCCTCACCCATCACTATTACCTAGGCTCTAGTCTCTGCTGTTGGATAATATAAGTCAGGACTACCTGAAATCACTTTCCTGGAAACAAATCCACCCCTCACAAACCTGACTAGCACCAGGAACTTGTTCTTGTCTTCCTTCCAGCCTGAGATTTCTGGGGAAATTCCAATTTCTTGGCATTCATTGTTTTAATAGTGTGATAGCCAAAGGGAGGGGTATGTGTCTCTTTGGAATATTGTTATCCCAGAAAGGGTGGTAATACTGCAAGATTATTATCATTATTAGCTTCTCGCATCTCTTTA
The DNA here is from genome assembly GCF_017639785.1 of Mesocricetus auratus. NCBI lineage: Eukaryota > Metazoa > Chordata > Mammalia > Rodentia > Cricetidae > Mesocricetus > Mesocricetus auratus. The sequence continues at coordinate 45,703,462 of NW_024429192.1, forward strand.
AATGCAACATCATCTATCTTGCAGTCATGCAGAAATACTGGCTTTGTAATTTTCAGAAAATTTATGGAAAGGATTTGATGCCAACTTTCCTTCAATCATTGGAGAAGACAAATTGTTAGATTGCAAAAACCTGAGATTTCTGAATAAGCGAACCACAACTACAACAACAATGCGTGTGTGCACACGCACACGCACACACACACACACACACACACACACACACACTGAACAGAGGATGTTTGAGGGTTAGTTGATCAGTGGGAAATGTGGCGTGACTTGAAGTTAGGATGTCCATGTTTTCTCAATTTCTCCTTTAAATACTACATTGTATGAAACTCTCAAAGCGTTAAAAATCTTCTTAACAAAGTAAGCTTTTCTTTTTTTTTCCTCCTCTATGGAAAAGAAGTAGGTGCTTCAAATTATCCGGTGGAATTGTTGCCTATCTGACTCAGAATAATGCCAGGAGCTTTCCCAAAGTCTTCCTAGATTCTGTGTGTATAATGTTGAGTGGTGTCACTTTTCTTTCTTCAGGCTACACGTGCTCAAATATAAACTTCAACAGTTTATGATGGAAAAACTCTTCTTCCGGATACTTCCTAGACAATCTTACATCTTACAGATCCCTGCTCAGACTTCCCTGATTAACAAAGCCTTTCTTCATTGCTATATACGAAAGACATGCTCTGTGGTATACTGTCTCTGTTGGCAATCCACAGCACCCATTACCACCTGATACATTCCATTTTGAGTGATTGATGAACTTTCATCCTTTACGATGACATAACCTCCCAATACTGTGCAATCAGGGCTGGCCTTAGGAAGATTCAGTAAATGTTATTTGCATGGAGGGAGGCATATTGCTCATGAACATTGTCAAAGACTCTGCTTCTTCAACCCAGATAAGGAAGTGGGTTGCTGGCACTTAGTCTGCATCAGGAACTAGGCTATCTCAATATTTATAAACATTTTAAAATCAGAAGTCATTTCATTGTCTATCAGTCAGAGTTTGGTCAGTAAAACAAGAGCTAGTCTAGGTATTTAGAGTGTGAAATAATTTAATTCGGGGAATTAGAGTCTAGCACCATTGGCATGTTATATTGGAAGGCCATGCAGCCAAGGTAAGCAAGGCTGCTTTCAGGAAGCCTGGGAGAGCATGCTGTTGGAAGCCATCCCCAGTGGCTTGGCTGACTTCTGCAACAAGTGGGTAACTCTCAGCAGCCTTTCTGAAAGCTTCCACTGAAATCCCTGCCAGCCATGGCTGCCATCTCCTGATATCCACATATTGGTCTACAGCTGCCACTTAGTGGAGAACTAAGGCTCTCTTTTTTCCGGTTTTAAAAATCTTAAACAAATCCTTCTCATTAGCTAGATCATGACGAATGGTGCTATGAAAAGAATGTGGGAACAGTGTCTCCATCCTGTAACAGAGAGTAGAGGGTAGAAAGATGAAGTCATTCTCATTTTAACAAACAATGTAACATGCAGATTGCACATCCATTAATTGGGGGATTACTTTAACTTTAGAGCTGATGTTGTCCATGTTCATTAATGGTCAAGCACCTTGACACAGTATGAAGTTGCATTCTTAAGTCTCAAGATGTGTGGCCTGTGTTGGCCTCATGCTGTCTCCTTGTGAGGAAGCAGGAACTTTGGAAGATGGCTGCAATCCCATTTTGCTAAGGTGTTTCTGATGCATTCATCTCATCTATATTGGACTGTATCGTGGAAAATCAATGTCAAAACAAATCAAACCAGCCATGTCTATGGATTTTTTAAAAGCATGTTCCATAGTCAGATTATGTCACCTTAAAGGCCCTCTAGCTAGATACCTACTTACATTAGGCTGAATATTGTTACTCAGTTTAAGAAAAGAGGAATCTCATGAACTTTTGGGTAGCAGACACATTAAGCTAGCACTTTCTACTTATCCTGGAATTAGTATCAGTGTATCATGTTGTGGTAATGCAGCAATGCATGAGACTTCTTGTAGTAAAACCCATGACCTTCCTTACAGTGTGGTGATTATTTACTTAGAAACACCCTGAAACAGTAAAAGACATGGACTTCAGGCTTACATATATTCTCAAATTCTCTCTCTCATCATAAGAACCATATTACCACTCTTTTAGTACATCTATCAATTCACAATATTAGTCTTCAGAGTCCTATTAAATATAAGGAGGATAAAAAGGTTCAAAGATGAATGTATGTAGTCCTTTGACATTTCCTCACTTGTGATTCACACAGTCTTAAGACATTACTGAAAACAAACAAACAAAATCTCATTCATGAAGTGCACCCCATTGACTCAAAGTTGGTTTTAATGTCCCTCTGTTGACTGAAAAAGTCACCTATGCTGTGTGCTATATCCATCCCTGTCTAACTTCTAGGGATCCTTCCCTTCAATCAGTCATCTGCCTCCTAAGCCCTCCACTCCCACCCATCAGTCCTGCTCCATACTTCCAAATATGCCCAAGACAGTTACAATGGGCTTGGTGTCATTATCCTGCTTCCTCTAGTCACAGGCATCTAGGGTATGGGATTTTTTCTTACACTGTATTTTGGACCCTTTCTGTTACGGTTTGTTCATTGAAACCCAATTTTCACACTTGCCATTTTCTGGAAGCAACATTATTCTATAGCTCTGTGGTTACTGTGGTCTATAAATTCAATAGTTGTTGAGTAAAGCCTTTTCTTTGCCAGCCACTTTGGTTTTTCCCTACCAGTCGCCTGGGCTCTGCCGTGTTATAGACTCCAGATAATACACAAGACGCTGTATTAATTATGAAGTTGTTGGCCTTGCTTGTTTTATACTGGCTAGCTCTGACTTAAGTATTTACCCCATAATTGTTAATCTATGTATTTCTCTTACCGGAGAAAAGTTCTGAACTTTTTACCCCTATGGCAGCTACATCTTGACTCCCTGTGTTTCTCCTACCCAGAGTCCTTCTGGACTCCTAGTCCCACCTATCTTGCTTCCCTATTGACCAACAGTGCTTTATTGACATATACACAGGAATTCTCCATCAAATAGTCTTCTCTCCAAATGCCTTCTGACATTCTTTCTAGATTTAGCTGTCCTCTTAGTTGGTGGAACTGCTTAGCACACTAGTCCAAAACTCAGTGATGTAAAGTAGGAATCCAACATGCAATATTGCTTACTCCTTTTGTAGGCTGTTTGGAATTCTGCTGGTAAAGGATAGATTTGCCAGGTGGTTCTTACTTCGAGCTGTAATTAGTGGGGTGTAGGAGGAGACTTTAGGACTACACCCTAGCCATGCGGTGTGCTAGAGGCACATGCAGATGTGGTGATGAAAGTTCAGTCAACTATGCTGCTAGCTAGGCCTACTTTTGGGCGTGACTAGAAGTGTGTACAGAGGTTCTGTTAAAAGACCTGCAGCAGAGCCCCACTCTCTCTTTTCGGCTTCCAGTTTTGTGGTGAAAGCTACTTGACTCATCTTGGTTGCCCGTATTCTCTTGTACAATAAATAGTTACTTATACCCTCAACAGTGTGCCGTTTATCATTACAGCTACAGTGGGGCACTTTGCTTTGTTTCTAAGGCTCACCTGGAAGTCCCTTCTCTACATCTCTCTGACCCTGATTATCAGGAAGCAAGCTTGAGTATCATCTCGTGGACATGGCAGAGACAGAAATACATAAAGCCTTGTAAAGCCTGTGTTTTGAGCTGGCACACTTCAATTACTTCCTATATTCTGTTGACCATGTGACTACACTAATAAGCTTAAAAGTTGGGGACAAAACAAATGTATCTACTTCTGAAGAGGCTTTCATGGCAATGTGGACATAGGGAGTGGTAGAGAATTGAAGCATTTATTTATTAACTATACTCAAAACCCAACCATCCTTCAGCCTTTAAGACATGCTATAATGAGCATTCTTCCTGTCAGCCTGGTTCAAGAGCTGCATCAGTCCCAAATGAACATGCAGGATGCTATATTGATTATGAAGTTGTTGGGCATTTGCTATGGTTTCTTAATGGCTAGCTCTGACTTAATTATTAACTCATACTTACTAATATATATTTTTATAAGGTCTTATCTTACAAGGATACAGCCTCATGCATCCTCTCTTCCCGGGGTCACATGGCAACTCTCTACTCTTGACTACATTTCCCAGAATCTTCCTTGACTCCTAGTCCCACCTATCTTGCTTCCCTATTGGACAACAGCAATTTATTTATCAACTAATAGGACAACATATACACAGAAGAACTTCCCCCAACAAAATGACATTCTAAGTCTCTTTCTAGGATCCTTGTGACCCTTTACTGGATGTTCCAGTAATATACTTATAGATTTTCAGCAGTACACTGTCACCTGTGTTGTGTTCTCTTCAGCAAGAAGACCTCTTCTTTGGGTTACTTAGTCTTGAAGGTTCCCTAGGGTCTCACATAGGAGGTTCTATTTTCTCATTGGTTTTATATGTTGCCCTTTCTGAAATTTTAGATTACATAACAAACTGTTACTCTAGAATTAACAATTCCAAAGATAATTTCTTGTGTTTCACCAAAAAAGCAACTTTTCTTTTTTATTTCCTTTATCTATTATGGTGGTATCATTATAGCCTGAAGTTGTCATATTTGCTTATCTGTTCTTTACACTAAATGTCATGAATGTATGAGATATTAACAAATTGTAAGAAAGGATTCTCCTATCATCCCAATATAGGCCCTGGTTTCTTTTCCTGTCTCCCAAACTCCATTCTCATTCTTAGAAGATCAACCAATGATCAGGTTTTCTGTAAAACTATCTTCTTTGACAGCTTCAGACTTCTTTGTTTATCTAACCATGATGCAGTGATTCTCAAACTTGCTAATGCTGCAACCCTTTATTGCAACTCTCTGAGTTGTAGTGACCCCAACCATAAAATTATTTTGTCACTACTTCAAAACTGTAATTTTAGCTGATATGCAACTACAAAGGTGTCATGACTTGCAGGTTGAGAACCCCTGCCATAATTCATGCTATAACAATCAGTGTTATCAGTTAAGTGCCCTCTGAGATACTTTTCCTATTCCATTTTTATGTGTCTACTTTCCCCAGGAGACAGTGCTTTGCACTAATGAATGGGATGGTAGGATCAGGAGACAAATGTACCATTTGGTATGAGACATAGCCAACTTTGTACCTGCGTGCTTTGAGAACTTAAACTTGTTTTATGTAATTTTTCTCATGTACAAAAATGGGATATTTACACTGAAGAAACTTGGAAGGAACAAAGGAGACTGATCATGTGTGAAATGTACTTTCCACACGGTCGAATGGTTTCTTTCCTGGTTTCCCTTCCTTTTGTCTCCAAGACCTCTTCCTACTATTAATATTTCTATGTTCTATTTACATCCTTTAATTATCTCTAATTATAAAACAAACTTTTCAAAGAACATTATCTATTCTTTTTATATGCCATAGGTTTCTTTCTTTATGGAAGTCATGTGACCAAAAAGTCTTTATATATGATGATAATTTTTTTACAAAGCCTAGTTCTTTTAAAATTTTGAGAAAAAGTCTTTCAAGTATCAACAGAACCTAATGAATCAGTAAATAACTGAGTTTCCCAGTTAGCATTTCTAGTTATTCCATTTTATATGTCATTTTCCTACCCTTTTAAAGAATATACTTTCTTCCTCCCAATAAAACGCTTCCATATTATAGCTGACATTCTTTTTTTTTCTAGCTGTCTGTGAGTTTTCATCTGGGAAGTTATTTCTCATTGAATTTTCATAGTGATTCATTCATTTAGTCATGGTTCATTTTGTTATTGACCAACAGCTTTCCTTGGCTTAGATGATGAATAGGTTAGTATACTCTTGTTCTAAACCCACATCTTTTAGAAATAGAATGAACTGGAGCATGTACATTCAAGTTCCAGCTAGATCTTGTTGTACAAGATCTTGTTGTACAAGATCACAAGTTACCCTTGTGATCTTGTACATCTGTGCCTCAATCTCTATTTCTAAAGTGGAAATAATTATAATATCTGGCTCATGATATCACATGAGAATGTAATGTGCTTATAAAATATAAATGTTTATACCAGAGACCAGTAAAGACTTAATGTCATTCGTAGATAAGTTGATGTTCAAAAGACAGTCAGCATCCACATTCTCTTCAATGTATTAAGAGGGATCTATGCCTCTATCTAGCCAATTGAACAAAATGCTACTTTCCATCTGCCTTGGATGGGAGATTTTTATGCGATTGGTAACTGGCACAGAAGTGGAGATAACAGGATACTGGAAAGACAGTTCATCAGTTAAGAGCACTAGCTTCTCTTCCAGAGGACCAAGGTTCAATTCCCAGTATCCACATGGCAGCTAACAATCATCTGTAACTCTAGTTCCTGGGGACCTGATGCCCTCTTCTGGCCTTTAATGGACACTATGTGCACATGGAATAGATATACACACATACCCATATAAATAAAATAAAATGAATAAATCCTTTTAAAAAGTAGAGAAACTAGGATTAAAAGTGTGATTAGTAGTACTAACTTTCAGAAGGCTAGGAACTAGCAAATAAGTGAAGTCCATTTGATAAAGGCCTATAGTCAGTAGGAAATTACACTGATTTTACACTCAGGCATACACATACACACTCACTCAGAAACACACATACACACAAACATACACACACATACACTCTCACTCACACACACACACACACACACACACACCCCTAAAACCTAACACATGGGAAGCTCTGTTGTTCATGACACAGAGTTTTACTTACTAGTGCAAATCCTAGCTGTACATTGCTTCCCCCTCCCCATCTGGAACACCATGTTTGACACTCTTAAGACAAAACATTGACAAACTGGCAGCAGTTAGAACAGGACAGCCAAGCAAAGGTGGGGCTAGTACCCTTGGGCAATGAAAACACAGTACACAGAAAGGTTCTAGCTTCTCTGAGAATCAGGACAAAGGATGGGTACATTGTTGCTTTGTTGTTTTGCTTTATTCTGTCCCAGAGCACAAAGATGACAATGTCTAAAAATAGAAGGCTTATTTTGTTAAGGACATTGAACTCCCTGTCTGGAGTTTTGAACAGGTGCCCAGTGCAGATTGGAAAATGAGTGACCACTCATATCCAGTTATCCCCTGGCTCTGGTATAAACATTTACATATCAATATTCATATTTACTTCCTACAACCCTCTAAGCCAGATACTAATATTCATATTTAATTCCTATAATCCTCTAAGCCAGATACTATAATTAGTCCCATTTTATAGATAAGGAGACTGAGGCTCAGCCAGACTTTTCCTCACAGTCATACTGGTAATTAGCAGGAGAGCTGGGGTTTGAATGCAGCTGTTTCAGTGTCATTTTATCTCTGGAAGACAGGGTGAGAGCATGTGGTATGCACTTGACTTGGATTCACTCCAACTTGCCTTTCGTTTCTAAGTCTTTTCATAGAAACTGTTCACACCAGTAAGGAATAGTTACAAGCCCACTAATCTTTACTTTGAAATAATTCAGTTGTGAAAGTGCTCACCTAGCACGCATCAGGACCTGAGTCTGATCTCCAAATCACACCTTAAAAAAGCCAGACATGATGGGACATGCTTGATTCTTAGTGAGGAGGCTCCACAGGCTAGAACAGCCTGGTCTATTTGGCAAGTTCCTGGCCAGTGGAAAACCCAAGAAGGATACAAGAAGTTGGACAAGGTCTAATGAATGATATCTGAGGTTGATCCCTGGCCTCCATACATATAACCAATGTACCTCCTCACAAGAAACACACAACCCAGGGATTCATTATTCTTTGCTTGGCTCTATTGATTTATTTGAATCTTGTATTTTTTGAGTACTATCAGACAGCATGGAAATTGCTTCATCTTGTGGGAGAGGTGATTTCTCATTCAGAATGTCACACCTTAATTTTTTTTTCCTCTACAATCACACAAGAAATCATGAGTTGTTTTTAAAGAATCAGGGTTGCTGGATTTGCTCTGAAAACCTCTGATGGGAGAACAGAAACCAAAGGCAGTACTATTTACTGACCATTCTCTATATGCCAGGAATTTGTGTGGAAATGCATGTATGTTATCTCACTTCATAGGCTTAGTATGCTAAAGAGGTTTACATCATGGAGAGCTATTCCCATTAACTCTCTCAACAAGCAATAGAGGTTTTATTGGAACCTAGAGGTATCTGGTACCAAACCACACTTCTCCAACTACACAATATTGCATCTCAATCACACACACCAAGCATTTCTCCAAGTTCAAGAAAAGGACAGCACCTATTTACTATCTTATTAATCCCTTCAGGAGACCTACAAAGACAGAAAAGAAAAGAGATCCGTACCAGACAGAGATGATGCATGAAGTCAGCCTCGTAGACTGGTGGCATCATGTCTAGAGCCTAGAAGTTGCCAAGGCTTGAACAACAAAGAAAGAGTGGAGGAAAGATGGCTTCAAAGCTTAGTCTGCCAAAGGAAAATCCCAGGCTCTTTAACAACTACTGGTTCCTTCTGCAGCGAAGATGCTCAGAATCACTTCCACACACTTCCCCTGTGTGTTAACACTCCTCTTCTTTGTCTAGAATAATCCAGAAAAGTATGTTTATCAAAGTCTGCTCAGGAACGTACCTCTGTGAGTCATTATGACCCTGTCATGTAAATAACACCCAGATTTTCTGGTGTTATCTATTACTGCACAATAAGTTACTCCAAATGAAGTGGTTGGAAACAACACAATGTTTCTCTTCTCATTTCTGTGGGTTAGGAACGTGGAACCGATTGAATAATTCTAGGTCAGCACCCAATTCCAAGGTCATTCACAGAACAGCATAGTTCCTCTCTATAGACACTTGCCCACATGGCTACTCAAGAGTGGGTGAGAACCAGATAGAATTAAAAAAAATGATTGAGGTCATACACAATCTTGCCTGTTGTAGGTTATTGACCTCACGGATGAACCAGCCCCACGAAAAGAAGCAAATGATTTTTCAAAAAGTGTAAATACAAGGGAGGGATCAATGCCAGAAGCATTTTTTTTGAGGCTAGCTACCACAATTTTCTTTTGTGGATTGTCCTGACTCATGGGTGCCTCAGTTAAAGGCAAATACTTTCAGAAAGGGTTAACGTATTAAAAGATCACTACTCATGAACCAAGTACCTGCCACTGTAGAAAGTGAAAATAGATGAGCAAGCTGTGTGGATATGGTAGTAGGGGCTCAGAGACACGAGGACACTTTCTCTTTTAAGCTTTAGAAAAAGTCAGTAGAGAGAAGGCTCTACTCTTTGTGGTTGCAAAGTTTAGGATAGGTGATAATAAAGACACCCCAAAGTGTCTAAGAGTGGGGAATAGAGTAGGAGTGAGGACAAAAAGCATTTTATTCACTGTTTTAGTCAACATCCAGTAGGACAAGGCCTTGGCGCTGGGCATCCATGGTGTTGGTGTAGAAATGGGAAAAGCAAGGGATGTGCCTGCTGCTGGCTAATTAAATGTTGATTCCAAGGCAGCTGGTTGAATATGTGCACTATATATTATCCTCAGTTTGCTTTTTCTCTTTTTTCCTAAATCACACATTTTAATTAACCTCCAAGCCCTTGCTGGGGCTTTGAAAGAACTTAATTGGCCCGCAGGGACTGGAATACACAACAGTTAGAAAAAGGCTATGTCTCAGTTGTTTTCACTCCAAGGACTTATAAAATTGAAATTATTGTTTTATTTCATTCTTTGAAGCCCAGAGCTACATGTGGATTCATATTTGGAACTGGCAGAGGCATTCTTGGATGCTTAAGTGAAGACTGCAGAAAAGCATTTAAACAGTGTGAGTATTTCATGCACGAATCTTTTATTAACCTGGTGTCTTTGAGTTTACAATGAATTCAGCACTCCTATTTTCCCCAATGAAGGACTGAAATATAGTGACCAGAATTTAGTACACAAATTTCGCAGTTGGGGTGGGGAAGAAATGTCTTCATAACAATGGCTCTTTAAGACACTTCTAAAACCTCTGTCTCAGGTCACTAGACTTGGGGTAGGAAGAAGTTCAGTCAGGATCCTTCCAAGTGCCTTTGGCAACATTTTAGTTCTTGGAATCAAGGTCCTGTCCAGTGCCTTGATGAACTAAGCAGACAAGGCCCACATTCGGCGCTGGGCAGATGAGTACAATTATGGTGAGCTAATGTATGGAATTGGAATAGAGAGAAACAGAGACAAAGACAGAGAGAAAAGAGAGAACACACAGAGAGAGAGAGAGAGAGAGAGAGAGAGAGAGAGAGAGACAGACAGACAGACAGACAGACAGACAGACAGAAACAGAGACAGACAGAAAGAGATAGAGAGAGAGACAGATAGCCAAAACGGTTCATGGTCTGTGAACAGAGGCATATCTGAGGAGTTCAAAGCACTGAGGAACAGGCTGATATGGGTGCTATAATTGCCACCCAGGGCAATGGTGATGTCTGGGCCAGGGCTGTAGCCAGGCCCATGTCTAGGTTCATGGCCCTGATGCAACCATGGTGTGTTTTGACGTTCAAGGCTCCTAAAATTACTAAAGGCAGAGAAGAAAGAGCTGTACAGAGTTGGCTCTGCGTTGTCTCACTGGCTACACCAGGGAGAACTGGTCCTGCCCCTCGTCAGCTGAAGCCCCCAGAAGAAAAGGTCCTTCACCTCACCTGGGCAGTATAACAGAGCCGGCCCTGTTCACAGAGACAAGGGTGAGCTGTCCCTGAGGGTGGGAAAACGGGAGAGCAGGTCATGTCTGCCATGTGGTGAGGAAAAGATGCCTCGCTTCTCCTGCCCTTCACCACCTGTAGCAGTTAGGACATCTGACCCAACCCCTCACCAGCTGCAGCACTCTGGAGACTAGACCTTCTGTCTCACCTGTGCGGCACAGTAGAGTTGACCCTGTACGCAGGGGCTTGAGTGAGCTAGCCCTGAGGGCATGAGAGGGGCATTGCTGGTACCACCACCCTTATCCGCAGTGAAGTGGTCGGTACAAGGGAAAGATGCCCTCACCCCTTGCCTCTGCCACCTCCAGCTGGCATGGAAACTGAGCCCCTACCCAGCTGCAACACTCTGGAGAGCAGGCCCGCTCTTTGCCTGGGAAGTACAATGAAGCCATTCCTGTTGGCGGAGTTGTGGCTGAGCCAGGCACAAAGTTGTGAGCCTGCGAGAGCTGTCCCCATTACTCATGTGCCACGTGGTCACACGGGTAGGGGAGAGATGCCCTCCCGCACTCCCACCCCTACCCATGAACCCCCGAGGTCATAAGAGTGGGAGAGCTGTCCCTGCTGCTCATCAGCAACAGCACTAGTGTCCCCTATACCACACGTGTGCAACACAGTAGAGCCGGCCCTGAAGGTGTAGACGTGGGAGAACCAACCCTCAGGACATGAAAGCAGGAGAACTGGCCCTGCTCCTTGCTCCTTGCTGCAAGGGGTGAACCAGCCAGGACAATGCAGGAGCGCTCACCCTGATGGTGAGAACAAGAGAGAGCTGACTGGCTCACGAACCCTGCAACTACCCAGGCCCAGACCAGAGTTATGAGTTAGCTCACCCCAACATCCACCCAATCTGTGATCTGCTGGAGCATGTGAAGGGACTGGCCTTACAGACCCAAAGCTACAGGATCTCCATGACACAGGGCAACAACAGGATATCCAAGAGGAGTCCCTGTGAAGGCCCAGCATTGACAGTGTAGCAGAGGTCAGAGGCCTGGAACTAGACCAATGACTCTTTGCAATGAACACTTGCAAGTAAAGATGCATGGACAAAAGAGTCTATTGTGTGACTCACTGTGTTACACTACAGCCTCTATCACGAGATTGATTTTCCTTTTTGCTATTTTTTTCTTTTCATCTTCTCTTAAATTTTATTTTATTGGGGGCATTGCAAGGGCAGAGGGAAGATAGGAAACGATGGAAACGGATGGGATGGAGATGCATGATGTGAAAGACACAAAGAATAAATAAAAAGAACTTAAAAAGAGACTTCCAGATGTTTTCAGTTAGCCAACAATGCTGAGAATGAGTCAATGCACAGATTTCATTTCTTAACTGAAAAGCAACTCATTTACCGAAACCCAGTGGTATATGGAGACCAAAGCTGTAGGTGACTATTCCTGCTAGCAAGTGACCAAGAACAAAGAGAAGACTGTGAAGTAGAGGGTTTCCAGGAAGAAACAGTGAAGTAAATGAAGGGCATCATTTGGAAAAGAGAGTGTGAAACAATGTCACAATTTTGCAGACATGTTAAGGAAAAGAGGAAGGTGAATAAGGCAGCTACATATAACAAATGTCTATGATAGCAACACATTTTTCTGGGCTTCTCTTTTATTTTATTTCAATTATTTCAATGTCCTTTTACCCACCAGGCAGTTTCCTGATGGATAACAAACAATCCTAGAATTTAGTGACTTAAAACTATGTACTTGCGCACAATCCTGTAGGTTGGAAATTTGGGCGGGACTCACTGATGAAATTCATGAATTCATTGATGCTTGATGAGCTCATCTGCATGTTCTAAACAGTTGATAGGTCATTGTTCTGCTGGTTGGTCTCGGATCATCTCAGTCACACATCTGTCAATTTATACCTGTTTCCAAGGCCCCCCTCTTCGAGGAAAGCAAACTTAGCTTTGTTCTGTGATGATGCACGTGTTCCCACTGGTAAAAGCAGAAGCCACACATGTCTTCAGATGGAGATTTGGAAGTTGCTCACATTATTTCACCACATTGTCTTTGTCAAAGCTAGTCATAAGGTCATCCCAGAGTCAACTGATGGAAAAATACTCTATGTCTTGACAGGGAGAGTGACAAATCACACTGTAAAGTCATAAGGACACAGAGAGGGTCATTTACTAATTGTCTCTAGTACATACCAGCAAGTACAATCAAAAACTTGTAAAAGTACCATCTGATTGTACCATTTCACATTTTAAAATTTGGTCACACAGCAAAATACACCCTTCTGCAATGCCACTGATTCAATTCAGTAGAGAAAATTTTAATTCAAAAGCAAGGGCAGACCAGGAAGGACAATGAATGGTGCCAAACATAATTATGTTAAATAAAGTAAGTCAAACTCAGAAAGACAAATACCACATGTGTGGGAAGAGGAGCAAGCTTGACATGAGCATGGACATGTAAAGAACCTCAATGTTCCAGACTCAAGGGAATAGCAAAGCCTTCCCCAGGTCAGATTCTGAGGAATGGCCTTCTCCGGTATGTGTACAGATGTTGACAGTGTTGTGTGCAGAATATGTGGACCCCAGCTTACTCTTCCCGGATATATACACCTGAGTCTCCTCCTCTACAAATACCCCCTACAGAGACAGGCTAACCCTACCTCCTTCTTCAGCTTTATATAACCACCTCCTTAAACAGCTATAAACAGTAACTCCACTTTCTTGATTCATATATAAAAAATAAGCTCACTGAGATTCCAGGTTACCCTTAGTGCATGGACCACCCAACCCTAACTTTTCTGTGCGTGCGTGTGTGTGTGTGTGTGTGTGTGTGTGTGTGTGTGTTTGTTATGATATCACTTTCTGTCAATGCAATTAGGTCAATCCCTATACTGTACAGATTACAGGTCATGGCACACATGTTTTATTTCATATGAAGAATACATATTTGTGTGTGTGTGTGTGATAAAATTAGAAAATGACCATAAGACATTGTGTGTGTGTGTGTGTGTGTGTTGGGGATGGGAAGATTGGTCATGGAATATATGTGACATGAAAACAGGAAAGAGGAAATATTTGAGAAGCAAAAAATGATCAGAAAGGATTGTGCAAAGAAGGAAAGAATAACAATAAAGTATAATGACTATATATATGTATATTTATATGTGTGTATGTGTAAAATGCCATAATGAAACCTAATACTTTATATTCTAGTTCCGTTTATGTTGCAGTGATAAAACAGTTAGACAAAGAGCAACACAAGGAGGAAAGGGCTTGCTTAGGTTGCAATTTTAAATTACTGTTCATAATTTCAGGAAAGTCAAAGCAGGAACTCAAGCAGCTAGTCACTTCACATCCACAGTCAAGAACAGAGATAGGAATGCACACAGCTTGATAGCTTGCATACCGATAGCTTCCTCCTCTCCTGTATCTTTCAGAAACCTCTGCCTGGTGAAGAAGTGGTACTGCCTCCATGGAATAGGCCTTCCTACATCAATTAACAATCAGGACACTCTCCACAGATCGACCTGATAAAGACAACTGCACTCCAACACAGACCTTCATAGAATGCCTTCAGGCAAGTATCACTTCAGGACCTCACAAATGGCCTCTGTGAAGCTTGCTCCCTCCTCCCAGGCTGTAGCTGAGTCAGAAGAGGAAGACCAGCCTTGCTTCTGGTCCTAAAGAGTCTCATAGATGGAGGCATATGCACCTTTGGACTACTCAATTGAGACATTCCTCTCAGGTAATTCTAAGTTGTTGCAAGTTGATGTTTAAAAGTAATATAACATTTTATGTGTTAACTTAATTTTTTTTCAAAAAGCCAATACACATGGAGTCTCAAGACCTTGACTTAAACACAGATCTATAATTCTTGGACTGTTTTTACCGCCTTCCTTCTCTCAGTCAGTGTTACCACTACTCTGAATTTTTGATGCTGTGAGCTAGATTAAAATTAGAACTTCACTGTCATATTCCTCAATTTAAAGTTATACAAGAAATCACTTGGTTTACAATATTGTGGGATGTATGAAGGACCTCCTGTCAGTGCCATATAAGCTTTTCTACAATTTCACTCCATTTCTTCTCTCTCACATTCCCCCAAAATAATGTCACATGTGATTTGGTGTATGTGAGTGACTGAGTCAGAAGGATCCACTTTGTCGAAAATAACTGGGAAACAGAGAAGCTAAGTGGGACTTACATGTTCTGTGAGTATTACAGTGTAAAGTCAGGGTTCAGTCCTTGAGGAACATGTCCTAAACTAAAGCAGAGCATGATATTGTCTCACAACATGGGAAAAACAAAACATATGAGAACGGGAAGGAAAAGATCTAACAGTATCAGAAGCGCCTGGCACTCAGTCTATATGTGGTCAGCTGATCCCATAGCTACCACCAAGGCAGCTACATTTTAATGTCCATGTTACGAGGGAAGCAGATTCAATAAATTCATTTTCAAAAGTGATAAAATCTCATCAAGAAAACCATCTTCTCTATGTCAGGGTTCTTTTACTGTCTGATTCATACTGTACTTTTCTTGTTCTTGAAATTACCTAACCCACAGTCTTATAATACCAATACTGCAAGATAATCCAGACACTACCAAAGGGGTCTGATTTTCTACGTATAATTTCTCTTTGTTTTTGTCAATTCAGGATCAGGGAGGATTAAACATGTAAGGACCCCAACAGGCAGGCCATCTGATTGATAGTTAGCAGCATTATGGGGAAAGAGATAAAAACAACAACTAAGTCAAATTTACATTTTTAGGAGGGCTTCAGTTGCCTCTGTTAAACCATCCACCACCATTCTGAAAAACATGATTTACATGTCTTTACATTGGCTTCCAGTCTGGGAAAGAACTCTCCTTTGAAGAAGGAGACACAAATAACAGGAAATCAGCTCATAGAAATGCGAACTTTTCAGGAATTTCTCACCTTAGGTTTGAGAACTTTAACTGATTTTCTTATCGTTAGCAATTTGGAAAACTAGCAAGGAATTACCTTTATTACTCTTGTGCCTCCGTTTAGTGCCCATCCAGCCTTCAGCTCGGGCTGCTTAATTGGCTCTCTACTTCACTTAGGGAAAAGGTACATAAACCTCTGCAGTGATTTTGTTTCTACTTCATAAAATTGCTTAGTTTAATTATGAAAGCATTTGTGTCTCATTATAACTTGTGCATCTAAGACAGTGCACACTAAACCTTTGCGCAGCCTGAATATAAGACAAAGTGTTCCCATTTTTCTACCTTGTTTTTCCTACAACCTGTCCCTAAGTGATGTTTACTGACAACATAATATACCGAGAGAAGGGATATGTAATCAGAATCAAGACTACTGCTCTATGAATTCCTTACCATGTGATTACATGATAGCTAGAGCTTCCTATATTGTTTCATTGAGTTCTTGATACACTACCACGGGATAGATGTAGTCCTCACTCCACTTGAGAGTTCAGAGAGGCTGCCTAATATCAAACAACTATTAATAACAGAATTCAGATACTTTTGCCTGAAAATTTCCATACTCTTTGTGCCCCTTTCTTAGTCACTTTGTGTGCTCTGACAAATATAATTTTGGAGGCTAAGAAACCTACAAGCAAGGCCCCAACACACTCAGTGTCTGGAGAGGACTCAAGTCGTGGTTCCCAGACACTCTTTATCTTCTCTCTGCTCAAGGCAAAAAGGTATTCTCCAGGGTCCCTTTTAAATGGTCACTAATTCCCTTAATGAGAGTTTCATCTTCATGACCCAATCACCTCTCCAAATCCCATCTCTAAATGCCATCCTTTTGGGATTACCATTCCAATATTTGAATTTGGGGGGAAAAGCAAGCTTTTAATCCATTATAGCTTTGAATTTCTGTGCTTGCTTCCCTAGAAATAGTTAAACTGAAAATTTAGTTTAAAATACTTTTTTATTCTGGTTTGTTTACTTTTTCATTTTCCTGTTTGCTTTTTAAAGACAGGGAGAAAGAAAGCATGGAGTTGGATAGGTGAGGAGGTGGGGAGGATCTGGAAGGATATGCAGAGGGGAAACCATGATCAGAATATAATGTATGAATTTTCAATAAAGTGTTTAAAATAAATAAAATAATGCTAGACTCATATGCAATTGTAAGAATTATTGCTTGGAAATCTGTATCTCTCTCTCTCATTTTGGTTTTTCAAGACAGGGTTTCTCTGTGTGGCTTTGTAGATCAGGCTGGCTCAAATTCACAGAGATCTTCCTGCCTCTGCCTCTCGAGTGCTCGGACTAAAGGTATGCACCCCCCACTGTCCGGAATTGTGCCTATCCTTAATGCATATTCTGCATTAAAATATTGCAAACTACATTATAGTATCAAAACCAAGATTTGAACATGAGTTCTGTTGCCAGGGACTCTCTCCATTAACAGGAGCTATCCTTTTATATCCACCCCACTCCCCTCCTTCTCACTCTCTAATGTCTAAGAAACATGGATCAATTATACAGTTATTCATTTTGTCATTTCAAGAACATTACATAAGTATAATCATATCAAGTGTAATCTTTCAAGGATGGCTTTATGCTCAGTATGCATATTTTTGTTTATCCATTTTTAATTATTACTGAATAGTAGTCTGTGATCATTGTTAATTTAGCCATTTACTCCTTTAAGAACATCTAGAAGGTTAATAGTTAAAACCAATACTGCTATGAATATTTATTTACAGCTATTTTGGTGTTTGTGAATAGAAACTTTTATTTCTCTGGAGTAAATGCCCATGAGTGCAATTGCATTTTTGTGTTATAATTGCATGGTTGGCTGTTGATGTACCATTTGTACTCCCACCAATAGTGCAAACACTGCACTATGTGACGCTTTACATTCTTGTTGTGCTGGTGATACATAAGGATATCATACTGAAACCTATATTTACATTTCCCTGTTGGTTAATGATGTTTAACATTGTGCATGTGTGTGTGTTTGTTTGTATATGTGCACCCTCTGCAGTGAAGTATCTCTCACTGTGTCCTGCTAATACTCTACATGAATTGTTTGTTTTACTATAGAGTGCTGAGAGTTCTTTACATATTTTAGATATAAGTTATTTTTCTAAATAGATAGTTTGAACATATCTCCTGCCAAATTATGACCTCTTTTTTTAAAACTTTTGTAAGGTTTGTAATTTTGATGGGGTTCCATTTGTCTGTTTAACTTTTCATACTAAATGCAAGCACTTTGTGGACAAACTACATGCTGAAATTGTTTTTGTAAGGTTCCAGAGCTAATGCTCTGCATTTGTATAGATAATCTACTGTTAGTATTTCATGTGGCTGTTTCTTTTGCTTAGCTTTGTTTTTAATTTTGCCCAAGGATGCTTAACTCTTAGAGCAACATTTGTTGAAATTTTTATTGGGTTGCTTTGTACAATTTATGCTATCAAACATAAACTGAGCATGTGGCTAAAGATGGTGATCAGAAGGATAAAGAAGAAAACACTTGAATACCACTCTTAGTGTATGGGTTGGGGTGGAAAAAGCCATCCAGTATGGAAAGCCTGCATGAGGTAAACTTTTCTCACATTTCACATAAGTGGTAGGTAGTAAGAATGTGTAGGCTTGCTTTCATCCATAAAAGAACAGACCTAGCAACACTATAAAAACCAATGCCTGTGTGGGAACTCTACAGGCTACTTAAAGATGTATAGCATGCATCTGAAAGGCCAGGAAGAATTGATCTATACAGGTAGAATAACCCTTTCCCCAACTGGCACAGTATAATGCAATCAGGAGCTGATTCAAGATTTTAGGTAGTGGTTTGAATGAAGATGGCCCCCGTAGGCTCACAGGCTTGAATACTTTTTTTTTTTTTTTTGGTTTTTAGGAGACAGAGTTTCTCTGTATTGTTTTGGAGGCTATCGGTCCAGCCAGGCCTCGAACTCACAGAGATCCGCCTGCCTCTGCCTCCCGAGTGCTGGGATTAAAGGTGTGAGCCACCACTGCCTGGCTACATGTTTGAATACTTAACTCCCAGTTGGTGGAACTCTGGGAAGGATTAGGATCTGTGGCCTTGCTGGAGGAGGTGTGTTATTTGGCATGGACTTTGAGGTATGTAAAGCCCAGGTAATTCCCAGTTAGACCTCTCTGGCTCCTGCTTGTGGATCCAGATGTAAAGGCTCAGCAACTGCTCCTGCGCAGTGCCTGCCTGCTTGCTGTGGTGTTCTGCCAGAATGCCCATAGATTTTAACCCTCTGGAACTGTAAGCCCCAAATAAACTTTATAACTTGCCTTGGCCATCGTGTCTTATACTAGCAATAGAAAAGTAACTGAGATAGTCTGTATTAGAGAGTATACTTCCAATGCTCTTTCTTTTCAAGAGGCTGCCGGATGTGTTTTCTATTTAATGTGCCACAGAGAAGTGATGCGAACTGTCATATTTGGCTTTCTCAAGGCATGGAGGAAGAAGGCAAACTGAACAAACTGTTTACAGAATCAGACAGATAATATTACTAAAGAATTATTCTGGAGAAAAGTGATTATGAACTCATTTGAGGGAAATTAAAAAAAAGTTTTATTTGGAAAAAGATACAATCTCAATAAGATGCTGAAATGCCCTCAAACCTTTCTGAGGGATTCCTGGTACAATTCTTTTCTAAACAAAGTTCATTAGTTGGACTTGGAAAGGCAACTATTTAAAAATTACCCGAATGTCTACAAATAATCACACTACCTCCAAGTGTAGGGGGCCGGGACAAATCAAAGGAAATAACAAGAATGTTCAGGCTGACCTTGAAGAAATCAGGCTCCAAGAACTCTCAGGCAACATGATGGCCTAGAA
Source organism: Mesocricetus auratus (assembly GCF_017639785.1). Classification (NCBI taxonomy): domain Eukaryota; kingdom Metazoa; phylum Chordata; class Mammalia; order Rodentia; family Cricetidae; genus Mesocricetus; species Mesocricetus auratus. The sequence continues at coordinate 45,722,928 of NW_024429192.1, forward strand.
GCTGTCTTTGCAAACTCCAAAGAGAGAAAGGAAGGACTTGAGGAAGCCGTGAGGTAGTGACAGAAGCATGGCAAAGAACAGGAAGAAAACGGGGACACACAAAGGGGACTAAGACCAGATGAGCACACCTCAAGACATGTCCCTCCAGAGGAACTGAGAGAAACAGAAGCCTCATTCATAAGGTAAGCCAGTGAGCCTGATCCAAGCAGACTAGCAGACACAGCACAAGCCTACAACCTGCACATACCCAAACCGAGCTACAGGTTTTGATGGGACAGTGTGCTTTTTCTGGCAGTAGGACCATCAGTGAGGAGGAATTCCAAGCTATATGGCTTGGAGGGAAGTGACCATGCATGATCTTAAGAGAGAACCCCCTGTTTGATGTTAAGCTACCTTTGTGTTCCAATAACAGAAATGGCCATAACTCATTGAGCCTAACTTTATCCTACTACAGCCACAAGATGAGAAACATTAGTGGGAAGCAGTAACAGACTAGGTGGGCTGGGTGCTAGCAGCTGAAATATTCAGCTCAGACAGTGACCTTCACAGGGAAAGGTGATCCTCCCTTGGTGGCTGGGAGCAGACCTCATCAATTCATATTAACAGTTGGATTGCACTGAGCTATAGGTCAGTGAGTGGATTGTCCTCTGTAGCCACCATCTGTTATTCACTACTATAGGGTCCAAGAACTGAAGTTCCATTAACATTTACAGCTGCATCATTTTAACAATTTGGTCAAATACTTTAGGAGGTGGGAATTATGAGGACCAGTCCTTAGCTTGTACAAATCTCAGTACTGTGGCTGCCTCTCCCATTCCTAATAGTCTCCTCCAGCTAGAACATTAGCTGCTTCATAGGATTATAATATGGGGAGTCTTGGGATTGTGGGATAGTCTACCCCAAAACTGCAAGGCTAATCATGGCCACAAAGGCCCTCGGTGCACAAAGGGAAACTGCTAAAGACAACTGTGGTGGACATCAGGTACTCATCATCTGCTGGACATCAGACACTCACCCAACACAGTGTCAACACCAGCATTAGTTACAGGGAAACCAAGAATCCACAAATCTAACTGACCCTTCTCATGCATGTCTCTTAGTTACTTTTCTATAGCTGTGAAGAGACAGCATGACCAAAACAACTTGCTTTTTTAAAAAGCATTTAATTTGGGGCTCATGTTTCCAGTGGGGGAATCCTGGTGGGAAGTGTGGCATCAGGCAGGCACACTTACTACTGGAGCAGTCACAGAAAGCTTACATCTGATCTATGAACATGGGACAGAGAGGAATAGCATGAGCTTTTGAAACCTCAAATCCCAGCCCCAGTGACACAGAAATACCTCCTAATCTGTTCAAAACAGTTCATGCATTCAAACAAATGCGCCTAAGAGGACCATTCTCATTCAAACTGCCACAGCTTCTATTATATTTTACATGGAAGTTCCCTCAAAATCTACAACTCCCATATAGCTAAGTTATAAAACTCCTGGGAATATACACAAATGACCTAAGTCAACATACCACAGAGATAAATAACTACACTTAAATGTGTATTGCTGCCATATTCAGAATTAGTGAAGAAATTGGAAGTTCATCTAAAGATGAAAGGGTAGAGAAAATGTGGTTAAGTATACATAATGGAATTTTATTCAGATATGAAGAAAGACAATGTTATCATGACATTGGCAGGAAAATGGATGGAACTGCAGATTATTCTGTTAAGTGAGATAAGTCATACCCAGAAAAAAAATTCTTTATGTTTTCTTTCATACAGTGTATAGATTTGTAGTTCTGAACTTTCCCGATACTGTGACCCTTTAATACAGTTCTTCATGTTATGGAGAACCCCAACCATAAACTTGTTTTCATTTATATTTCATAACTGTAGTTTTGCTACTGTTATGAATCACAATGCAAATATCTTATATTCAGGATATCTGATATATGATATTTGTGAAATAGTCATTTGAGCCCCAAAAGGGTCTGTGTCCCACAGGTTAAAAATTGTGTGTGTGTGTGTGTGCGTGTGTGTGTGTGTGTGTGTGTGTTATGAAGAAAGAAAGGGGGCTTTAAGAGAGGAAGAAAAAATAGACAGCAATGGGGTACATATGAAACGTAAGCAGAATTGGACACTTTAAGGGGGGCAGGGGACAAGCAAGAGGAAACAGGAGATGGGAGGAACAGTGAGGATGGGATGAATAAGAACAAAGAAAAAGTCACATATGTATGTGAAAATGCCTCAAATACCCACTATTTTATGTGTTAACTCAGAATACAATTTAAAAAGTAAAAGGAAACTGTTTGCAAAGTGAAACATGATAGATTTTGCTACTGTGGGAGTTCTGAAGGATTCAGGATTCAGTGAGATGTGGAAAGTAAATGTAGCTTGGTGCTAGCACTTCAGAGCCACGATGCCAGAATTTGAAGTTTATAGTTTAGACTACTCTCTGTCTCAAGAAAGTTTGCTTAATTGACTCTGCAACAGCTTGAGTGAGTCTTGACTTCTGATTGTCCATATTCTTGAGCAGTGTTCCCCCTAAACTGACTCCGGCTGTGGTCCTTGCTAACTGACTTTGGTTAATGAAACCATGACATGAGCAGAAACAATACTCTCTGAAGTACCTGGCTTCATTCCCCTGGGAATCTGTTGCCTCCCTAAAAGGGCACATTCACCCCTCCATTGGAGATTTAGTTAAGTAAGGTATCTTGGACCACTTGTCCCTTAGTCAATCTGTCATGAGTTGTCCTGGTAAGATCAACAAGAGAGGTGCCCAAATCAGTCTAGCCCAACCTTCAAGATCAGGAGCCAACTACTTGCTACTTCAACACACTGAGTTTTGTGGTATTTTGTTAAAAACCAAAGGATACCTGATTCACAAGTATGAAAACTTGAGGGAAGATACCTGGTGACGTTAGGAACATATACAGAGTCAGAGGTTGTCTGTGAGAGCAACAAGGACAGGAAGCTTCTAGAAAGCCCTTGAATTATAGTGACAGGCCACTGGGAGAAAAGCTCACATCGTCATAAACAATAGATTGTTGGCTAATTCAAAACCTCTCTTGGTTCTATGCTCCCTCAGATACTGTTGTGGTTCCAGCTTGCATATTACATCTCAATTTAAAAATTCATTTTCACTCAGAGGAAGTAGCATTAAAACGAGCAACTTCATGATCCATTTCATTGTACTCCTTTGCAGTCTGGTTAACAATGCATTTTAATAAGCAAGATTTGCTGTCCGCTCATGTAAATGAGACACTGTACTCATCTCTATCCTTTGCTGTGATTATTTTTTATTTATTTTTGAAAGCTTCCTGGATTTGGGCTCATTGTTCAATTGTGAATCATATCTGCTCTATATGGAACTGTTATTTTAATTTCCAGATTATGAACAGCCATTCTTTCTGCAATTCGTTTCACTCTGCTATTTTCACTTTGGCTGTATTAAATGTAATTTATGTCAATTCTCCTGTACCTGCTAGAAATCACTTAACTGTGAGTTTCTTGTCTTTGCTATCCTTGTTCCATACTCTGATTCCCGTTAGCCAAATCTTCTTTGGGTATAGAGGAACCAGTGAGATATATTGTGCTTTCTAATGAATTTATTTCATACATGAGTACCTTGGGTTTCAGTGGCAAAAATATGTGTCTGCAACCTCCTAAATGAAATTTTTAAGCAAAATTAAATTACCAATGTATCTTAGAAATATAAAATAATGAGAGACAACTTTACTCTGTAGTGTTTTTCAAAATAATATGTGTTCATAACAAGGTAACATATGTCTAGAATGACACATTGCTGCTATTCTGTAGTGGAATGGAGGAGAAGCTTGAAAATGAATATGGATTGTATGGCATAAAATCATATGCTATGAAATAGTAGCCCCCTTTTGGGCAATATTACAGACCCTGTTCTGGGTCGCTGGTTCTCAAATGCCTTTTATATCTTCCGCTCATAGTCATCATGACTTATTCTGCCCTTCATTTGCCTTCACTGTCCCTCTAACAGACACACAATCAGCCTTTGTCAATTATGGTACATCTGAAGAGAAAAGTGGTTTGATGGGGAGTCTCCAAATTTCCAAAGACCTCTGTGAATTTCTTTGGAGCAGAGATTTCTGATTCTTTCAGATCATTCTAATTCTTTCATTATCAGAAAGATTCTGAAACAAGAAAAAGCAAGCATATGGGACCAGCATCCTATCACGAATCACAGGCTAGCCTCTTGATAGGATTTATGTTCTGAGTGCACTTAATTTTTATATGTATGTATTTATAGTCTTAGCCTAAGCTACTTGGAGTCTCAGTTGATCCCTTCTGACCAACTATCTGTCCTCAGTACATATAAATTCTATATAGAAAGTGTGAGTCAGTGAAATTGGTCTGTACATTTGGGGGATTTCAATTACTGGTGATGTTTATGGCTAACAGTGTCCTTAAGACACCTAGAATCTCATTCTACTTATATGCTCCATCTGAAAACTTAGGATATGTATTCACTCCTTTTCAGACAAGGATATCTTTTTTTTAAGAAAGAGAAATCTGATTTGCATCACACTGACTCTTTAGAAACTGCCTTGTAAAACACCAGAGAGAGGTAAAAGCCCAAGAAGAGAAGTAAGAAAAGCACAAAGGCAATAAAAAACCTCAATTATATGATTGCACCAAAGTTAAAATGTTATAACAATGCAAGCATGTTATACAGCAGAATAGAAAGTTACTGCTGCTCTCCATTCTCACCAGAGAAGGCTCTGTGCACAGCAGAAGGTGGCAGTTAACACAGAGATTCACAACTGCTCCAAGCACAGAGAATAAGTTTTTATGAAGTGATCAGCCATAAATGAAACACACACACACACACACACACACACCATAGTCCTTCCCCTCAAGGGTCACGAATATCATGGAAGAGAGAGCAGAAAGAGTGTAAGTGTCAGAGGTTGGAGGACTGAAGAGGGAAGTATTTTCTGGACATGATGGAACGGTTGAGCCCATTTATTCACAGCAATTGTGCTTGATTCATAAGAAACAGACAAGATATAGTCAACCAACATTCTGTCATGGATTGGAGAGGGACACACGGGTCACTGCACCTTGTGGAGGCTATTGATGGCAATATCTGTCATGGGGGAAGAACATCAGTTGTCCTTAGGGATGTAGCAGATGTCCCCTGACCCTTGTTACATCACCAATTGGACTCAGTGGGTTCCAAAAAAAATAAATAAAGGAAGGAAGAAAAAGAGAGAAGAATCATGAAATGAGGATGGAGACATGGGAAGAGAGAACCCAGGAGGAGCTGAGAGTGGATATGATTGAAATGCATTGTGTGTATCTATAAAATTCTCAAAGCATAAATAAAAATATTAAATTAAAATGTTATCATTCAGCAACACACACACACATGCACACTCACACATACACAGCACTTTGGACATACTTTAGAAAAATTGAGTGCTAAAGTTCAGTCTCTGAAGTATCTGTTCAAAGTTCAGTTGTTGGATTATGGTTAAAAGAGGCAGGCTAGGAGATCCATTCCTCCAGACTCCCAAACTTCTATCCTCACATAAAATAAGCTCCTGAGGATGATCCCCAGTTCTTCTCATAGCAAATGGCATGTTGTATATCTGCTGTTAAATTTTATATAATAAAGAACAGCTTCATTTCAGTAACACTCATAAAAGTCATTGTTTATCATTGTTTGTCTTTGTTGCTTACCATTTCTTAGGCAACGTAAAGTAGAAAACCTTTGTCCAGGAATTTTGTATGATAAAAATGATTCTGCATGTTAAATTATTGATTTCTTTCTAGTATTTCTATATTTTTAATGGGTGTCTGGGCTAGTAGGCAGATACAAGCTAAAAGGAGTACCTTGGTGAAATAATGATCTCATTTTGATTCTAGATAAAAGCCTTTCTTATGTGTTTAAATCTGAATTTTTATATATACACATTTAGGTCATAGACAAATCCTTTTAGATAGTGGTAAAACTTAAATAAGAAGTGTGAAAGTGAAGGAATTAGCTCCCAAACACAGACTACCAAATAGTGAATGCATTAAGAAATTCCAACAAAGCTTTAGTGTTGAAATATGAATGTGTCTCTGCCCCTGACCAAGCCCTGTCTTTCCTTGCTTTATTAAATGCGCTACAATAAATTACCATCAATAAACTTCAGAGAGAATATAACTTGGAAGAGAAGTCTAATAATCCTTAGGATTGTCATTGATAACAAATAAATGCATTTCTTTACCATCCAGAAAAGTAAATCTATGGACAGAGTGTAAGCATTAAAGTGTAATCTGTGATATGTTGTCAAGAAGGCTGGAGTTGCCAGGGGAAGGAAACAGGCCCTCAGTTTCAGCATGATGTCTTATGCTATGCTGTCTGTTTTATTTATGCTGTATAATTAGAATTGCTTTGTGTTTAGTCTAGCCACATTTGGAACTTTGAGCATTAGCTCTTCTGCCTTGGAAGTAAAGGTAGATGTTTATAATAGTACCATGGACAGAGTCAAAGCACCATCTCTCCTTGTCCCAGGAGCATAGCCATCTCCAGATGGGGAAAAAAAAGAAAAGAAGAGAAAAAAGAAAGAAACAACACAACACAGTCAACTACTTTCAATAAGAGAGATTAGGCAAAACTTGTACATATTTCCCCATCACTGAGGTAACAATAATTACTTCCAATGTCTCAGTTATTAAGGTACTGTTGAAGTCTAGTACGTTTTGGGATAGTAACATTCTCGGTAAACACAGTGTTGGGGGTAATGAAAAGGGGAGGTATCACATTACCATGGAAGATGCAGAATAAGATGAAGCAGCTATTTAAGGCAGGTGAGAAGGAAGTTCAGCATGGGAAAGAAGAATTTTTATAGGATAATAGTCCAATAAAGGCTCACCTTTTCTTACTGAAAGTCACCCATTATCTAACTCGCATATCTCATAAGAATAGATCATAGAAAGTTATCATTGCCTTACTTCACACTCATCAAGAAAATTTCACAACCATGCCTTTAATTAGTGTGAGCATAACCTACAAAATGCTAGTAGATTGTCTACAGCTTTGAGGAAATCTTGGCCACTAAAGTATGCACTAACTAATTTCATTTGTGAAACTAGGAAATGTGCCCCAATATCAACTGTATCCTCTATTGAATTATAAATAAGAACACAGAGTTCCTTTGGATAAGCAGTGAATTATTCTGTTCATACTAACCCCTACCCCCACTATTCTCTGTTTGGGTTTCTTAACCAGGCACAATAGACTTTTTTGCAGCTGCATTTTCTATTTTGTTTAGATAAGGAATCAGTATTTCATCACCCATTCATTGTCCAGAACAGCTGTTCCGATTTTTCTTAATAGCTTAATGGATCTCATTGGTCGTAAATATAAAATGTGGAAACTGGATTCATTGGCCAGATCTCCTCTCCACACTAAGCACATAGTCTTCTGCTTCTCATCTGAAGCTCTCTTCACTTAGAGCAAAAGGATTTGAAGGACAGATGAGCTAACATACGCAGGTTTGTTTTGGCAATGTAAAGAGTGAGAGAAGAACAAAAATCTATAGCCATTAAATTCTTCAAGGCATGCACCTGGAGATCTTGAAGAAGATATAGATCACGTCCACTCCAGGTGAGGTATTGCTCTCATTTGAGGAAAAGAAGTAGAAATAATGGTGATGGATGGTTGGGGGGGCCACTTTCCAGTTACAAAACAGTTAATCTTATTGATTTCTCTGTGCCCGTGTCTTTACTTTAAGACTATTTATTGTTACTACTAAATATCTAGTATCGATTGTTAAAATTTTCTATGCCACCCTTCCATTGTGTACTGATTAGTGTCTCGGAACAAAAAAAATGGGAAGGTGGGTGAATATTCCACAAAGGAAAAAGAAGGAAGTAACCCATGAGACGATCTGAATTTCTAGGAACAATAAGCTATTTTTCTGCCTTTCAAAGATTATTTTTTTCATAGTTTGTAAGTACTTCTCTCCCCTCCCCCAAATTTCACAGAATGGCTCAGGAGAGCTGTGATCACATCTACCGCATTTTCAGTTCAGTTGCCTCCCTCCACCAAGGTTGAATTGCACCTTCCCACGCTCCAATGTTTTCTGCACATTTGCTTTGTGACTTAAATAATGAATGATGCATGATTGCATGATTTAAGATGACAATTATTCTTTGAGTGCAAATCTCAAGAATAAGGGTGATAATTATCCACAAGAAAAGCTATAGCAGAATACACTGGTAGAATGATGTTCCTTTCATGCCACTTTCCTTCTCTCTGCTTCTTTGTTGGTGTGTTTTATTTTATATTCTCAGAATTTTAATTTCCTTGCTTCATTGCTAACCTTGAAGAACTGCACAAAGGTATAAACTCTGAAAATTCCATGATAATCCAGGAACCACCTCTCCATTTTCTCTCACACTCATTTTTATAATGGAGATACTTAGAAAGGTGGGCTAGGGGAATTAGTCCTAATATGAATTTCTATGAAATCAGAAAACTCCCTCAAACTATTGAATTATAAGTTAATTTCAGGATTATAGCTTATTCAGGGCTGAGGCTATAGCTCAATAATATAGTGCTTGTCCAACTTGTATGAGGCCCTAGATTTGATTCCAAGAAGTAGAGAAAAATGAGTTTTGTTTTAATGAGTTAATAGAAATAATGCATTACTACACTGAGAATGTGTTTTACTTTTTAAAATTTACCTTGTTCGGTGAATATTTGCTGACCTCTGAACTCCACTCAGTGCAGACGTCTTCTATGCTTCATAGACTTCTGAAGAGCCTAGAGCAGGTCTGTGATTGGACAACCTCATGAACTTCTTCCCCAGTCCCTCTACCCTCAGCAGGGACAGCACCAGAGTCAGAATGCCATGCTTTTTTTCATAGAAATTCCCTGTAATGAGGCATAATCTCATCCCAAGATGGGAGCTAAGCATGTTTATTTGTGGAAAATGTAAAAAAAAAGTGGGTCCTTCATAGAAGAATTCTTCTATACTGCCTCATGCTACCATAATATGGCTAATACAGGTATGCTGCTCTCCAAAGTGGTCCTGCTGTCTCACCCAACCTCCCCACGTCAGTCCCTCCCTCCTGCCCTCTCTCCCTCTCTTTCTCCCCTGTTTTCTCTCTCTCTTTTGCTACCTGCTTCCTCTGATCTTCCTTTACACAAAAGTGTATTTCCTTTCATCAGTATGGAGCATCCTGAAACTAAGGTGAAACCAAACTCTGGCTTCATGCCCAGATATCACTTTCTGAAGTGACAAGCTCTGGTAATAGGAAGGTTTGCAATTATACAGATCATTGCTTTGACCTGATGCAAAGTCAAGCAGCCCACAATGCAGGGACAGAAAAGCTTAATTTCTGTAGCTTGCTGAGCTTTTTGAGAGCATTGGAAGGAGCTGGCCTGCCTGCTGTCCTGGCCAGCCACTATGCTCATCTTCACTGGAAGCCTGTGATGAGCAGCACAGCTCATTTGCTCTCCCCCCAGTGAACTCCTGTCTCAGAAGAGAAGAATTAATGGCCTTATTACCTGTGTTCTTTTTCACCGCAATCCACTTGAAAATGACTTGCATAAAGGAAAAGGAAGGGACCTCTAAAGACTGCATTATAAATATCTGATTGTCACCTACACCTTCTGTGTCTTAGCTTTGATGGCTTTTTTCCTTTTTTTTAAAAAGGTGCTTTCCCATCTTGCTTTAAAACAAAGTCTCTCCATTTATGATAGCTAAGCAAGTGATCTACAAAGAATAGAGTTGGGAAGTTGCTTTTTTTTTCAAAACACATTGTGGTTTTCTAATCACTTTCAAGAAAATGAGGGCAAGATCTTCAAATTATATGAGTGTTTGTCACCCAGACAAGGCAAAGGCAAGAACTGTAATTGAACTTCTTATTGCTATTCATTCTGACTCTCTCAATTCAACTCATCTTGCAGCATCTCCTTTTTAAGCCTTGGGGAATTAGAAATGTAAATGAGCTATGAAGGGAGGAGGAGCCCCTGTGAGATTGTTCCACATTTCTGGACTTGGTCGTTACGGGAAGTGGGAGTTGTATGGGAGTTGGGAGAAAGGAATAAAAGCATCCTTGAAGTCACAAAGGAGGAGCCAGCCTTCAGCAGTTTGCAAAGTCTTAGGAAGTCTGAATGTGAATTGCTTTCAGTATTTGGGTTTTCTTGTATATTCTTCATGACCAATTGCATCCACTTATATTCTTGAATCATCAGTTTCTAAAGAAGAATTTTTAAATGGAAATGTCCAATATACTCAGCTTTGTCTTTCTGCACAGCCGACATTTTTTTCCCTCTCATTCAGCATCTTGAGAACACAAATAACTGTACTTAGACTATGGATGGCTGGGTTGAGTGGTTCATCTCAGGAAATAAACATAATTGTTTCTTCCCTTTCTTAATGCCTTCTTTGAAGACTGAATAGAGCTTATTCACCGTGAAATCTTCCTCAGTCTGACTTTTTGTTTTAAGTCTTCACCAGCCCTACTTTTTGCTCATTCCCAAGTTAATGCCAATAAAACATTTAAGAGGCAATCAGGATCATTAAATTTTTGTATTCTAACATAAACCATATCACTGAGGACCCTGCATTTTAAATTTCAGTTTCCTGTTTCTGTATTCATGAAGTGAATTTGCTGTGGAATGGGCTTTAAATATTAGTATTAGTAACTGTATTCAAATTCCCTCCTAAGTGTAGGATGGTTTAGAGCAGGCATCTTTAACTACAATCACAACAACCTTATTTCCAAATAGGATCACATGCTAATGTCTCAAAGGAAATGAAATGTGGCTGGAACTGTACAACATACCATACTAGGAATGTAAAGGAAGGAATGAAGGAATGTGCAGATATCAATGCTAGCACCTTTATCATGCAAACAAAACAAAAGATGAGTTACCCAAACTTACATGGGTTCTAAATGGGACGGGCTTTGTTTTCATTTTTATAAACCTAGTACTACATACACACTAGCTATAGCAAGTTTTCTTGTCAGACTATCTTTGGACCACCAGCCTGCAAATAATGACCTGGAGACATTATTAATAATGAAAGCTTGGGCTTATCTTAGGCTTTTCCCCAACTTGCTCTTATAACTTAATTGACCCGTATTTTTTAAATCTACATTCTGCTGTGTGACTTGGTTACCTCTTCTTAGTACAGCACATCCAACTTGTGCTGAATCTGCTGGCAAATCTCACAGCAAGATTTCTCCTCCCAGCTTCCCTCTCTCTGCCCAGAAGTCCTGTCTATTCTCTGCTGCCTTCAGCTCTTTATTAAAACAACCATAAGGCAAAGAAACATCTTTACAGTGTAAAGAAATATTCCACATATTCTCCTTTTGTCTAATTAAAATGGAAAGGTTTTAACTCTAACTATATACAATAAAAAATTATCAGGTATTGTCCAAAATAAAAGGAAGGGTTTTAACTCTGATATAGCAAAACTATATACAATAAAAACAACTATTAAGCAAGAATTACTTCACAATGTCCAGTCTATTTGCATTTGACAAATTCTGAGAAAGTACTTTATTATCTATCCTATTTTAGTGAGTTCAAATTTTTATAGTTAAATCACTTTCTACCATAACTTGTATCTGAAAATACACAAACTTTTAAAGGCAACATATATATTTGTATTAACATAAGTATGGAATGTATGATGTGCAAAAGTCAGATAAAGATGATTTTTGTTCTATGTCTGAGCAAGTAAACGGCATCCATTATACATCTGTTTATACATCTGTTTGGACTGTATAACCAAACTATAATATAAATCTCTATCCATGCCGCATGAAAGGATGGCATGTAATAAGTCATGAGGACTCTGTAGTTGACAAGACTTATCATGTTTCATCAAGTCTCAGAGCTGTTCCCATGTTGAGAAATCAGCATATATGTCACCTGTCTTGTAGTTTTGTTTGTTGTTGTTGTTTCTTTCTCTATGTCTGTAGCCAAGATTTTCAGAAGGTCTCTCATGATCAAAATTGATCTTAATTAATTTTGAAAAATCCGTTGCTTTTGTTTCCCCAAGAAACAACGTATTTTCTGACTTTCATTCTGAAGTTAAGACATTCTCACAATACATAGAGTGGGTTAATTTAGCAGTTTCCATAATCCAATGTCTTTCAGCAGCTATTGCTTTTTGTTCATTAGCATTTTAGACATCTAAAGTCAACAAAGCATCACACAGGATCCAGACACTCCATGTTTTCATATTTATGTGACTTTTCGTTTTCGTATTACTTTAGTCTCATTTTAAATACTGTATTGTTTTTAAATTATTAATTTTTCTATGACTCTCTATGCCCATATGATTTTCTTTCTTCAGCATCTAAGCACATTATTAACCATATTATATCTGTTTAGCAGGTTTCTTAGTTTGAATCTGACTTTTTACTCATCTGCACTCTTCTCTGACTTAGTGAGCCAAACCTTAAACAGCTAAGTGATGGCTAGACCCTCTACCAGGTGGTTCCAACTTAGCACATGGCCTAATAGCTGGCTGCATCCCCTTCTGGTTGGCTAGAGCAGATCCTCATGCCTGGGGGCCCAACCTGGAACTGATGTATCTGCTCCTAGCTGTCTACCTAGTCATCAGTCACTGAGTAGCATGCCACTGCATGCACTGAACCTACTTGGAACTTTTTTTTCAGCTTTCTCATGCCCCATGTGGATTTACATGCTATATAACATGTTGCAAGCTTACTTGTTAGACTATCTTTGTGCTGCCAGTTTGCAAATAATGACCCAGAGAGTTATTAATTATGAAAGTTTGGCCTTAGCTTTGGCCTTTTCCCAAGTAGCTCTTATAACTTTATTAACCTATATTTTTAAATCTATGTTCTACTATACCCTTTTTAGTATAGCACTTCTAACTTGCTCCAAATCTGCTGGCAAAATCTTATACCTAAATTCCTCTCCCAGTTTCTCTCTCTCTCTATGCCCAGAAGTTCTGCCTAGTTATTGATCAGTTAGCTCTTTATTAAACCAGTCAGAATGTGCCTTGGGTAGAGATACATATTTACAGGGTAAACAAATGCTTTACAACACTAGGCTATGTTGAGGTGTATGAAGTTTTGAGTGAGGGAAGTGTAGTGTATTTTAAAATTAGCTAAGTTCCTTGACATTCTAGCCATTGAGAATTTAGTTCTGTATTCACCTCATCTGAGTGAGAAAGCCTTTTTGATGCTTTGACCATTAGAATATGAGATTGATGAGGCTAAGTAACTCCTGAGGTGTGTGACATTAAAGAACTAGGCATGTACTTTGCTTTTAAAACAGTCTGCTTTAGAGTTGTCTGGATACCCAAGGGCAACCAGGCTCTGAGGAAGATCTGTTCTAGGTAGATCAAATGTTGCACTCAGCTTGATCATCCACTGAACTATGTTCATGAAGGAGTCTCCAGAAAATTCCATGCCAAACCATTACTGAAGATACCTAGTCTTTGCATTTTTCTCAGATGAGGTGCCCAACATTGTGCAATACAGACTAATCATCCCTGATGCTGACTAATGCTGTACTCATTAATTCATACATAAAATAAAAATGGTTGCTATTTCAACCCATGCATAGAACTTGTAATTGGAATACAATTATCTGTGGTTTATTCAGATAAAATATATATCCTTCTGCTGCATACAAGAAACACACCTCAACTTCAAATACAGACCGTACCTCAGAGTTAAGTGTTGGGAAAAGATTTTCCAATCAAATGGACCCAAGAAACAAGCTAGCATGGCAATCCTAATATCTAACAAATTAGATTTTAAAATAAAGTCAATCAAAAGAGATAAAGGAGGTAATTTCATATTCATCACATGAGAAATCCATCAAGATGAAGACTCAATTCTGAACATCTATGCCCCAAATACAGAGGCATCCACATTCATAAAAGAAACATTGTAGGAGGAAACCTTGTTCTGCCATTAACCATGTGACTTATTAGAGGCACATACAGATGAGGTAATAAAAGGGCGGTTTACCGCACCACTAACCACACCCACTTTAGGCATGACTAAAGATGTATACAGACATGGGCAGTGAACTACGTCACTAGCCAGGCCCACTTTTGGGCATGGCTAGGGGCATTACGGAGGAAGGTATAAAAGACTTAACAGTGGAAGTCTAGCTCTCTTTTTCTGTCCCCAAACTGGAGCACCTCTAATAAGTCACATGGTTAATGGCAGAACACGGTTTCCTCCTACAAAACATGACTAAAACTCAAGTCACACATACAACCTCACATAATTATAGTGGGAGATTTCAACACCCCAAGCTCACCATCAGACAGAATCTTAACAAAGAAACAAATGAGAATGAAGACACAACATACCCAAACTTATGGGACACTTTGAAAGCAATGCTAAGAGGAAAGTTCATAGCACTAAGTGCCCATATGAAGAAACTGGAGAATAGTCACACTAGAGAATTAACAGCACAACTGAAAGCTCTAGAACAAAAAGAAGCAAACTCACCCCAGAGAAGGAGATGCCAGGAAATAATCAAATTGAGAGCTGAAATCAATAAAGTAGAAACTAGGAAAATAATACTAAGAATCAATATAACAAAGAGTTTGTTCTTCTAGAAAATCAACAAGATAGACAAACCTTTATTCAAACTTACCAAAATGCAGTGAGTCCACATGAAAATAAACAAAATCAAAAATGAAAATGGGGACATAACAACAGACACTGAGGAAATCCAGAGAATCATCAGGCCATACTTTGAAAACCTGTACTCCACAAAATTAAAAAATCTAAAGGAAATGGACAATTTTCTTGATAAATATCACTTACTAAAATTAAATCAAGAACAGATAAGCAATTTAAATAGACCTATAAATCTTAATGAAATAGAGCAGTCATCAAAAGTCTCCCAATCAAAAAAAAAAGCTCAGGGCCAGATGATTTCAATCCAGAATTTTACCAGAAATTCAAAGAACAGCTAATACCAATTCTCCTCAAAGTATTCCACACAACAGAAGCAGAACAGTCATTGCCAAACTCTTTTTATGAGGCATCAATTACCTTGGTCCCCAAGCCACACAAAGACACAATTAAGAAAGAGAACTACAAACTGATATTGCTCATGAACACTGATGCAAAAATACTCAATAAAATACTGGCAAATCAAATCCAAGAACACATTAGAAAAATCATCCATCATGATCAAGCAGGCTTCATCCCAGTGATTCAGGGATGGTTCAACATACAACAATCCATCAATTTAATTCACTATATAAGCAAACAGAAAAAGAAAAATCACACGATCATCTCACTGGATGGTGAAAAAGCCTTTGACAAAATCCAACACCCCATCATGATAAAGGTCTTGGAGATATCAGGGATAATAGGAACATACCTAAATATAATAAAAGCAATATACAGCAAACCAACAGCCTGTAGTATGACGGTGTTTGTAGTTACAGCACTACAATCCTTCACAACGATCTGAGGTGAAGGGCTAAGGATGTAAAAATGAAGACAAAGACAGCGGCTCATTCTGACAAGGAGAATGGCGCTTATTTTAAAAAGGGTGGAGCCTTATATACCAAAGCTAGACATGGTGGAAAAATACCAATCAGAAACCTGTGTTCCCAGGGCCCTCCAGCAAAGGGTGGTCCAAAAACAGGAATTAGCATTCAGACAATAAGGATGGACAGAAAACAGGAACTTGCATGTAGGCCTTACTGGAAAGGAGGGGATGAGAGAAGTATTTTGCTACAATCTCCTAGTCGTAAGCAGGTCAACAGACCCCCATGGGGGAAGGGTGCAACAACACCCAACATCAAACTAAATGAAGAGAAACTCAATGGGATTCCTCTAAAATCAAGAACAAGACAAGGCTGTCTATTCTTTCCATACCTCTTCAATATTGTACTTGAAGCTCTAGATAGAGCAATAAGACAACAAAAGGAGATCAAGGGGATATGAATTGGAAAAGAAGCCAAACTTTCACTATTTGCAGATGATATGATAGTTTACATAACTGACCTGAAAAACTCTACCAGGAAACTCCTACAGCTGATAAACACCTTCAGCAAAGTGTCAGGATAGAAGATTAACTAAAAAAAAAAATCAGTAGCCCTACTATATACAGACCATAAAAAGACTGAGAGAGCAATCAGAGAAACATCACAATTGCCACACACAGCATAAAATACCTTGAGGTAATGCTAACCAAACAAGTGAAAGACCTGTATAACAAGAACTTTGAGTCTGTAAAGAAAGAAATTAAAGAAGATACCAGAAAATGGAAAGATCTCCCATGCTCTTGGGTAGGTAGGATCAACATAGTAAAAACGACAATCTTGCCAAAAGCAATCTACAAATTCAATGCAATCCCCATCAAAATCTCAGCACAATTCTTCACAGACCTTTATATGAAAAAAACAAAAGACCCAGAAAAACAACCATGTACTATAAGAGAACTTCAGGAGGCATCACCATCCCTGACTTCAAGCTCTACTATAAAGCTATAGTAATGAAAACAGCTTGGTATTGGCACAAAACTAGACAGGTAGATCAATGGAATCCAACTGAAAGCCCTGATATTAACCCACACACCTAGGATAACCTGATTTTTAACAAAGAAGCTAAAATTATACATTGGAAAAAAGAAAGCATCTTCAACAAATGGTGCTGGCATAACTAGATACTGGTGTGTAGAAGACTGCAGATAACTATCACCATTCAGAAAACTTGAGTTAAAATGGATCAAAGACCTCAACATAAATCCTGTCACACTGATCTTCTTAGAAGAGAAGTAGGGCCGGGCGTTGGTGGCGCACGCCTTTAATCCCAGCACTCGGGAGGCAGAGGCAGGTGGATCTCTGTGAGTTCGAGGCCAGCCTGGTCTACAGAGTGAGTTCCAGGACAGCCTCCAAAACAATACAGAGAAACCCTGTCTCGAAAAACCAAAAAAAAAAAAAAAAAGAAGAGAAAGTAGGAGGTACCCTCAAAAGAATTGGTGCAGGACACTGCTTCCTGAACATAACACCAGTAGCAAAGACACTGAGATTAACAAGTAATAAATGGGACCTCCTGAAACTGAGACCTTCTGTAAGGCAAAGGACGCAGTCAAAAGGCAAAATAGCAGTCCACAGAATGGGAAAAGATAGTCACCAGTCCCACACCTGACAGAGGGCTGATTTCCAAAATATACAAAGATTTCAAGAAGATAGTCATCAAAAAACCAAATAATCCAATTAAAAAGTTGGATATAGAACTAAATAAAGAATTCTCAATAGAAGAATCTAAAATGGCTGAAAGACACATAAGAAAGTGTTCAACATCCTTAATCACAAGGGAAATGCATATCAAAACAACTTTGAGATATCTTGCTTCTGTCAGAATGGCTAAAATAAAAAATACGAATGACAATTTATCCTGGAGAGGATGTGGAGAAAAGGGAATACTCCTTCACTGCTGTTGGGAGTGCAAACTTGTAGAGCCACTTTGGAAATCAGTATGGAGGTTCCTCAGAAAAATGGGAATCAGTCTACCCTAAGATCCAGCAATTCCACTCTTAGGCATATACCCAAAAGATGCACATTCATACCGCAAGGCCATCTGTTCAACTATGTTCATAGCAGCATAATTTGTAACAGCAAGAACCTGGAAGCAACCTAGATGCCCCTCAACTGAGGAATGGCTAAAGAAAATGTGGTACATTTACAAAATGGAGTACTACTCAGTGGAAAAAAAAACAACGGAATCTTGAAATTTGCAAGCAAATGAATGGAACTAGAAGAAACCATCCTGAGTTGGTAACCCAGTCACAAAAAGACAAATGTAGTATGTACTCACTCATGTATGGATTTTAGACGTAGAGCAAAGGATTACCAGCCTACAATCTGCACTGCCAAAGAAGCTAGGAAACAAGGCTGACTCTAAGAGAGACACACATGGTCCCCTGTAGAAGTGGAAATGTACAAGGTCTACTGAGAGGATGGGGTGAGGGTAGAGGGAGTTAGGAGAAAGAGAAGGGGAGAAGAGGAGAGGAGAATAGGACATGAGGGAGCAGGAAGATTGAGTCAGGGGAAGAACAGAGGAGAGCTAGAAGAGATGTCATAATATAGGGAGCCATTATAGGTTTAAAGAGAAATCCTGCACTAGGGAAATGTCGAGAGATCTACAAAGTTGACCCCAACTAACAATCTAAGCAATAGTGGAGAGGCTACCTTAAATGCCCTTCTCTGATAATGAGATTAATGATTACCTTAGGCCATCCTAGGGCCTTCATCCAGTAGCTGATGGAAGCAGAAGCAGACACCCACAGCTAAACACTGAGCTGCACTCCTGGAATCTATTTGCAGAGAGGGAGGAGTGATGGGCAAAGGAGTCAATACCAGACTGGTGAAACCCACAAAGGCAGCTGACCTGAACAAGGGGGTGCTCATGGACTCCAGACTGGTGGCTGAGAGGCCAGCATGGCACTGATTCATATGGGTGTCAGTGAGGAGGCCTTGGCAATCTATTGGGCCCCAGAATGTAGATCAGTATTTATTCCTGGTGTACAAATGGGCTCTGGGAGCCCATTTCACATGGAGGGATGCTCTCTCAGCCTGGACACATGGGAAGAGCCTAGGCTCTGCCAGGGATGATATGACAGACTTAGAAGACACCCCCACATGGAAGGCCTCACCTTTCCTGGGGATCGGAGGAGGGATAGGGTAGGAGGCTAGAGTTGTTGGGGTGGGGCAGAGGAGGAGAGGAGAGAGAGAGGGAGCTGAGATTGACATTTAAAGATCACTTCTTCCTAATTTAAATAAAAAATGAAAAAAAAAGAAAATGGAGAAGAAAACCTACACACACCACCTAGAAAGAAAGCAGACAACAACTATACACACATTTGTACATGAATATACATACATATCATTATATATGTATATATGTGTGTGTGTGTGTGTGTACAAAGAACATGCAGTTGTTGCATTACTCCATAGTCCCACAAATGCAGCTATTTAAATGTGATTAATCACACTCATGGTGTATTCTGTATATAATAGCCCAAGTATCTTCATTCTTTGTAGACCTGATTCTCAACTCTCATATTTCTGTTATCACCCATGCTCTCATGCTTCATGAATATATTGCTCCCTTCTTACCACTAGATTTTATTTATTAGGACTTCACTATGGAATGCCATTGAGATTTGTGTTTAAAGTATGCTTCCCAAAGAGCACTAGCCAACTAGGAACCATTTTATGCCAAGGACCAACAACTCTTTTTCTATCACTGTCCAGCTAATAAATATTTCAGATTCTGTAAGCAACTTAGTCTCTGTGGCAAGTGATTAGCCCTGTGATCCTGGTGCTGAAGGTGTATAGTATGCCCTTTCATAATTATAGCTGTGACCCACTGTAGTCTATGTGGTGCTGAAATTTGAATACTCCATTTAAAAAACCTTTTCTTATGATCAATTAAAACTATTCTAATTATTGGCAGAAGAGAAATATTTGGGTTTGGCCTATGAAACAATTTTTGAGCTCCTACTTTAAACTAGTGTGTGTGTGTGTGTGTGTGTGTGTGTGTGAGTTTCATGTAGACTAGGCTGGCCTTGAACATGATGTGTAGCTAAGGATTATCTTGAATCCTTGATCCTGTGACATCTACTTCACAAGTTTGGTCCGCCACACCCAATTTAATGCTGTATTAGGGATTACACCCAGGGCCTCAGTCATACTAAGCAAGCACTTTATTAACTGAGACAGAAAAGTAATTTTTAATTAGTAGCTACATATATCTTAACAAAGAAGGAAGGAGGCCAATGAAAGACATGACAAGTTGTGTAGGCAATGTACCTGGATCTGTGTGTATTCAAATGTGGACATACATAAGTACCAAAAAGAGACAGGAACGACTGCATGTTTAAAAGCAAAAGAGAAAGTGAAAACATTGATTCAAGAGATGTTAGCCCTGTAGCACAGTGCAAACTGATTTGGGCCATAGATGAACTGGTGACAAAAAAGTACAAGTATCCGGTAACTACCCTGTGGAGGTTGAAGACTAGTGCCTGTGGTAGCAGTAGCAGAAATAAGAGCCACATTCACCAGATCTGTAAGAAGAAGGTGAAGGAATGGAATAAACATCTGGAAGAAGACACCGCTGTGAGAGAAGCCCAAGGTAGAAGACAGAATGTGGAGTCCTTCCAGTTTTTTTTTAAGGCATGTTCCATTTTTTTCATATTTTTTTATTTAACTTTTTACACATGTTTTTTTCAGTTCTCTCTACCTCCCCTCCTCCCCCATCCCCCAGTCCTCCCCACCCCTCACCCCCTCTCCATGCCCCCTCTGATCCCCAAGGGGGCAAGGGCTTCCATGGAGGGTTTTCAGAGTCTGTCACATCATCTCAGGAAGGGACTAGGTTCTTCTATATATGTCCAGGCTGAGAGAGCATTCCTCCACGTGGTATGGGTTCCCAGAGTCCCTCTGTATTCCAGGAATAAATACTGCTCTACTCTCCAAGGTCCCACAGATTGCCAAGGCCTCCTCTCTACCACCCAGGTTCAGTGGGAGGGATGTCTGGATCAGTCCCATGCTGGCCCCTCAGTCATCAGTCTGGGTCCATATGTTTCCCCTTGTTTAGGTCAGCTGCCTCTGTGGGTTTTGCCAGCCTGATCTTGATTCCTTTGGTCATCACTCCTCTTTGCAACTGGGTTCCAGGAGTTCAATTCAGTTCACAGCTGTGGGTGTCTGCCTCTGCCTCCATCATCCACTGGATAAGAGTTCTAGGGTGGCATATAAGGTAGTCATCATTCTCATTATCATGGGAGGGCATTAAAGGTAGTGTTAATGCCAGTTGGTGTCATTGGTAGAGAACAGAGTGAACGCTAAACTGAAAGTCAGTCTTTGTCTCATCTCGGGTCTGACACTCATTGATGGCTGGTCATTGGTTTCTCACTGGGTGAGATTGTGGAGAGTGGAGGAAGCCCAGAGTGGATGTACTAACAGGGATGAAGTCCTGGGTCAACGTGTTGACATGAGCACAGCCATGTCAAGGACTTCAGTATCTCAGGTCCATGGGAATGGCAAAGTAGTTTCTAGGTCAGGATCAGGGAAATGACAAAGCTTTCCACTGGTCCAAGTATGAGTGTTTACAAATGATTGACTGATGTATACCATTTCTCATTGCCCTAGTTAGGTTAGTTCTAAACTATGTAGATCACAGCATAAAATATTTATTTGGTTAAATGCTTCCTATGTGTTGTCGTTTTGGCCCTGTCACATTTCCAGGAGAGTGCTGTTCTTCTTGCCACTTTAAGAAATGTAAAAGATGAGGTGGCTCAGGAGTTGAGAGCATAAACCATGATCCTCCAGCCAGTAGGTGTTTGTGCTGATACATCAAGCCTGAGTTGAGGGCTTTGGAGCTAGAGCTCTTCGGCACTGCTTAAAGGGTATTAAGACTTGGAAATGTTGGGAGCAGGAGCCTCTCACATGCCCAGCGAGCACTTTACCGCTGAGCTACATCCTCGGCTCCTTGAAAATTCTGAAGATTGCCACTTCAAGACCTTCTAGAACTCAGTCTGTTGAATAGTGGAATATGAATAGGGGCATAGCACAAAAGATTAAAAATAAATCCCCAAACTTGCAGAAAGCCAACATTAGAGAGTAGGCTAATTCCTTGTAGAGGGAATGGAGGGGATCCAGCAGCAATAAGTTAAGCCCTAGATGAGTACTGGAGAGGTTTCTAAAACGCTGTATGTTGTAGCATTACGAAAACAGAAATGTAAGTCTTAATTTTGAAGAAATGATCCATGAGGGACTGAAATGCTTTACTGTATGTGGTTTCTTTTCCTCCATAATAGTCGACAACTTAAAAGATGAAGGTTGAAGTTGTTCAAAAAAGCAAGAGAGGTTCCATTTAAAGATGTATTGGTAATATTCCCTAGTTCTGAGGTTTGGGCCTTTCTGACACCCTTCATCTCATTTTGAATGGATTATTGAATATTCCTTCTCCAAACAGAACCTGAGTTAAAATCAAGCTATAAAAACTACACAAGTTCTGGATGGGGCACTCAGAGTTAAATCAAAATACAGTGGCATTCAGTCAATATTCATTAATGTCTTGATATGTGCTTGGTCTGTATAGGATTTAAAGTTCTTGAGACTTAGTGAAGTTCTAGAGTTAGGTTTGCTATTAAGTGTTCTTTCCCCTTCCCCCATTCCCTTCTTTTCTGTATTGATTAGAGGCCATGCTATTAGACATTGAAACAATAGGTGAGTTAATATTCATAGGCAAGTTGATGACAAGCATCTTCTGCATCTTTTGAGAGTCACATTAAAGTCTATGAGATTTCCATGCATTTTTTTTTATTTACGTGATTTTTTAAAAAGAATCCTAGGCCATTAAGTTGTTCTAATTGTTGAGTTTATAGCATTTGTGCACAGGGTAATTACAATTTAGCCAGCGTGGAAGATGATTTAGAAGGGAATGACCTCTGTGCTCTTGATAACTGCAGCTCAGGACCCAGCAGGTTGCTGTGGTACAAGAAAAACATCTTAGTTCATTAAGATCAAAGGAGCTAGTCACTTGTTCACAGGACTGGTTTTGCAGCTGCGGAAGTATTTACAACAATCAACAACTTTTTAGGGCCCTCTGCTTGAGTTGTTAACCTTCAAATAAGGTGTCTCTAGAGACATCATTGATGATACAATCACTTGTCCCAAAATACAGCTGTTTGATCTTTATTGAACCTGATGTGGGAAATATTTAAATGATGTTTGAAACACTAATTAAATGCTGTGCCTGGGTATGGGAGTCAGGACTGTATAGAGAAAAGACACATTATGAGGAGCCAAAAGCCCCCAATGCTGCCAGTTTCCAGTCTCAGTGATGTAGAACGCGTGTGGGTTTTCTGACATCTACCTACTGATGTGTGTGAAGCTGTTTTAGTTTTTTTTTTATTGTACCATCAAACAGAACACAGATATAGCTGGTAAATCCAGGTGATCAACATGAAGATTTAGCATCCATTTCAGACAAAAGAAGTAACTTAATTTGGTCATGAATGTAACTCAGGAAAGATACACTGAAATCGTTGGGTTTTTTTGTTGTTGTTTTGTTTTGATCAGGTCATTGTTTTTATTTCTTTGGTATATGGGAATATACATTTGTAAGTTCAACGTGTAGGTAGCATCAGTCATATGTACCTGTTTGAGAACTTTTCATTCAGTGGCCTAATACGTTAGATATCAGTGCTGAGAAAACATGGGAATCCATTAGGAATAGGGATTCAATCTTTGATGTCAACTGTGTGAGACTCTCTAGAATGTTAAAGTAACTGTCCAGGTGATTTTAACTTGTTGGCAAGCTAAGAACCTCATACATGTATGCTCAGCTAGGACAAGAACAGTTTATTTTCATTCACTTTCATATTTTAGAGCACAGATCAAAGTATGATATTTAATAGATATTCAATAAATATTGTTGAGTGGCCTGTGCTTAGTAAGAATGTTGGGTGGATCCTAATTGGCTGGAGTCTCTGTGAGTGTTTGTGGAGTGTCCTCAGGTGAATTAGAGAGGCAGGGAGTGCATTCCTCTCTTATTCTACATTTGCTCCCAAACACTGGAAACCAATAATCCTGGAGCAGTCTCTGGGAACTTGAGTGTCTTTCAGGTTACAGGCTTTCTTCCAGTCCTCAGCAGCTGTGCTCCCTGTCTGTGATCCCTGGGACTGGCCCCATTCTTCATATTCTAATTGCACTCCAGTTGCCTGCTGGCATTGGCACCCTGCCCTGAAGCTAACCCTGTATGGGACTGCTACTAGACAATTCCGGGCTCCCCACAGGCAATGCCTCGGCTGAAGGGAATTGTCTGACTCAAGGTCACACGTCTGAGCAATCACTAATGAGTGAGATGAAACCCTCTATGAAGGCTTGCATTTTGGTCCACCTAGGGCAACTACAATGGACTGTTCAGTTCCAGGACCCCAATGGAGTAAGCTGCAGTCTTGGTTGTGGTTGTTTCTGAGGTCTTCCCCTCCCAGCCCTTTCCCCTTCTTGTTCACAGAGGCCGAGGTGAAAAATGCTTCTCAGCAAAGCCCGTTACTCCAAACTCTGTGTTCCTCTTCTCTCAAACACACTTGACAAAAGAATTTACTATTTGGCCTTAGCTGCCCATGGTCCTCACACCCTTGTCTATTACAACAATAATGAGGAACACAGAGAGGATATTTTGAAGGGAGAGATAATCAATCAATAAATAAATCTATGATGCTAGATGGTGAGTAAAATCATTGAAAAAAACAGTAATAATCCAGGGGAAAGAGTAGAGAAAGCCTAAGAATTCGGTGGAGAGTTGGGACCCTGGAACTGTCTCATACTGGATCATAGAAATTGATCCTTAATTCCATTATGATTTCATAATGCAGTTATATAAAGAATTTGTAAAATTAAGTGATTTGGGAAAGATGACTCAGTGGGTAAACACATTTTTCACCATGTCTGATGACCCAAGTTCAATCCCTGGTCCCTGCATGATAGAAGGCAATAACTGACTCCTGAAAGTTGTCCCATGATGACCAGTTCTGCACTTTGGCATGGCACATGTATACACAAAATGAATACACATAAAAATAATTTTTAAAATTAAGTCATATATGCTTTAAATATATCATATTGGAAACATAGATAATGTATAATAAAAAACTCATTTTATTTTATAGCATTGATTACATCTTCAGGGCAGAAATACTATAGAGTAGCATGCCGAGGCACATCTATTTCCAGCTCCACATTCAGTGGCATCCATAAGTGCAAGCTATGCTTGCTCGCTTGCAACCATAAGCTGAATATGTATATAAAAGTATACTAAAATTTAACATAAACCTTCTATGAGAACTAATCAGTGATGAGTTTACTATGGATCTGGGATGATTTTTAGCCAGTACAGTGATTATTCTGCAAACATGGAGACCTGTGTTCAGATCCCCAGCATTCATATAATAGACCAGTGTAGTGGCATGCACCTTCACTGTTAGTCTTAGTACTGGGGAAGTAGAGACTGGCAGATGCTTAGGGCTTCTATGCCAGCTAGTCCAACCAATCTGTGATCTCCACATTTGTGAAGAATCTGCCTCAAAAGAAAGGTGGAAGCAATTGAGGAACACACTCAACATTCAACTCTGGTCTCTCATAAGCACACACAAATTTGATGAATAGTGCACACAGAGCTATCATACTTAACTACTTGATGCAATTCGCTTATGTCAGTAAAAATTCATGACAAATGTGTGCACATATACAGACCATGTGCAGTTTCCCTGTAGAGATCAGGTGCGGACACTCACCAGCACATCAGTGGGTAAGGGGCTCTGCATTAGATATGCCAGGAATGGAGAGTACAACATTAGAACTGACCTGATGGAAACAGGCTGCTTGTGATTAATGTTCTGAGAAAATATGGTGTCCCTGTTATCCTCTCATTCCTTCTTCTTCACAGATCATAGTCTCAGGACAAGACCATGAGGGCTTCACCCATGTGGATGACTTAGCTCTCTCAGCCTCTGCTGACTGGTGATTCTAAGGACATCTGTGAGGTCACAGCTCTGGTCTTTGCTTTCCTAGTCAGGGTAAGCTCATTTACTTGACTCAGTATTATTTATATTCTGGTAGTGATTTATAAAAATTGTGTAGCTATAAATGCATTTAAATGATTATATGCTCATTGTAAGTATTTTTATAAAAACTGATCTCTTAATTACTCATTTCATCTCTTTTGGGAGTTTAGATAATTGAGCACTGAAATCTCTTTTGTTGAACACGTTTCTAAAAAAACCAAAAGGCAGGTGTGTGTAATAAATTAAGAAGCATAGAATCAGGGGCCCAAAGGTACTTGTTTATTGGTTTGATGACCATGAAGAAACCCAAATGTTTCCTAATATGCCCAGTAGAAAATTACCTTGTCAAATCTCTTAATTGTAAGAACAATAAAGCAAGTTCTGGGTCCTTCTGAAGTTAGAAATCAAGCCTCAATACTACTCATGAGACAGCATTTGAACACTGGTAAGAGCAGCAAGGTGAAGTCAGTATCCTGTGATATACACTAGTAATGTACATAAGTGTATTCTCAGATCATAGAAATTGCCATAAATATCTAAGGTGCAGTTGCCCATGCAGTTGTCTGGTGCCAGGTGTTGGGGACTTTCTGGAATTTGGTAAATGCCTAGTGACAGTGTGACTTGAGCTGTGTGGCAACTGGATACTCAGTAAATGACTAGCACACTCTGTTTGAGGTCAAGCTCTGTGGCTTGTAGTTCTGATTGAACTTTGTGCTCCATTCAGTGCTACCTTGAGCTACAGTCACACATGGTTAAACAATTACATTAATGAAAATATGAAGCGTTCAAGGAAAAATATTTTCTCATGGAATCACATTATCCTACTTTATTACTGTGAAATGTTTGTAGAATTTTATTCTGAGGCTTTGTTCTAAGAGTCTCCAAGGTGACAGCGGTCACTCATCTACTTTATGGCATAGGTAAAGAACCATGCAGCAACATTATCATAGTTTGAAGTCTCCATAAGTACTTATTATATTGGTTATTCAAGGATGCTTTGTCCATTGGAAAAATAAAAATACTAATTATAGAGTGACAATTACCTGCTGCTAAGCAAATCTTGCATGCCCAGCATTTTGGCATCCATTTTTTTTGCAGTCTTTACCTACAAATCTGTTTCCAAAATTTTGATAATACTCAATGTATAATTTTTGCCTTGTTTTGAAACTAATTAATATCATAACAAAAATATTTGAAATATGATTAACCTCTCCCCATGTAACCCTTTATACAATAACATGTATTTTATTGTGGAAGTGTGTCCTACCTGAGGCTGATCTTTGAAGCCCAACACCAAATCCATTTGAAGGAATACAATTTTGATATAAATAGCCCAGGAAAATATATTCTTTTTCCAATTGCATTGTAATTCCTTTGGTTAGTCTTAATATGACATGCTTGCAAACATCTTCAAAATAACTCAGGAAATTAATAACACTATCTGGACATGTTTTTAAAGAAAAGTATTTTAATTATCATGCTTTTCTACTAGACATGAGTGAGTTTTAGATATTTCTTTTTGCTTGTTTTTATCAAAAGTACTTCAGATCAAACCTATAGGGTCTTACAAGGGCTGGGCAAATACTCTAACACAAGGATACCCACAGCCCATTTAAAACTTACTTTGGAGGCAGCATCTTGCTAACTGGAATGAAAAGACCTTGAACTTGAAAAGATTGAGCTTGAACTTGAAAAGATTGAGTGACTGAGATTATAGGCCTGTGACACCAGGCCCTGCTTGCCTATTAACAAATTTACATTGAAGAAATGAAAAGTATACATGAACAATTACATTTAAAAGGATGTTATACAGGTTTTGATAGTAATTTCCAAAGAGAAATTTGAAGGTGCTTTGTGAAATGGATGAGCATTAAATAAATTATTTTCTTCTTACAGAATGCCTACTTGTGATAAAGTGAAAACTAATTTGAATAAGCCACTTTCACTACGTTTGCCAAACACCACTTAGCATCACTTGTCTCATCTCTGAGAGCCCCTCAAGTGGTGGCTGGGTCATCTGTGTTTACTAGCTTCCCTCTGCTATCTTTCTAGAGTGTCTTTGATGGTCAAGGTTCCAGATTTCCATGTCACTGTGGTTATCATGCTACAGAAATTATCTCTTCACCAGTGTTGGAAATACAGAATCCTGCAGGGTCAGGAAGAGGGACAAATCTTTTAACTCGAAAAGCTTGGTGACATGCTTTTAATCCCAGCACTCGGAGGCAGAAGTAGGCAGATGTGAGTTCAAGGTCAGCCTGGTCTACAGAGTGAATTCAAGGACAGCCAGGGCTGCACAGAGAAACCTTGTCTTAAAAAACAAAACAAAGTATACAACAACAAAAAGAGTTAAAACTCCAATTCTGGCAGTGTTTTTCCTTTTCCTGGAAAGGTGCGATTTGGAATGTCAGTATGTATGTATGTATGTATGTATGTATGTATGTATGTATGTATGTATTTGGTTTACTGAAACAGGGTTTTTCTGTGTAACAGTTCTGGCTGTCCTGGAACTCACTTTGTAGTATTTATTAGCAGTTGCTCTGTACACGATTCAGTACTCAGCATTGGTCTTGTCTCTATGGAGAACACTTTGGGGAAATCTCTATTAAGCTGAGTAGCAGTTTTCAAAATGACAAAGGAATCACTGGATTCATTTTGCAGGGCCATAAATGCGGATAAACATTCCTGGGGTTTTGGTTGGGCCTGTAGCTTGCATGTCATTTTGCTTACCTGTGTGAGACCTTGGATCTCATTCCCAGAACCACATAAACGCACTTGGTAGCACATGAAGGGAAGTTTTTATAAAATTTGCTTCACTTTGCTATGGGTTCTATGGTTCCTTGGCTTAAAGAAAAGTCAGGGGACACAGGGAGCAGGTTAGAATTATTTTGCCCATGGAGACTGTTCTAGTCTTACTTCATGGTAAAATATCCTGACCCCCCCCAAAAAAATCCACCATAGAAAACATTTGTTTTAATTCACATTCTAAGTTATAGTCCCTTGTCACAGTGGAAAGGAGCTTTAAGCAGCCAGTGACATCATATTCACAGTCAAAAATAGAAAGAAACAATGCATGATGTCCTGTTTGCTTGCTTGTTTGTTTGCACTCAGCTTGACTAATTCATTCTTATACAGCCAAGGACGCACTGCTCAGGGAATGACACCACCCACAGTAGATTGAATCATCCCACATTAACCAACTCAACTAAGACAAGTCTCTTAATCATTTCCACAGGTTATCAGAATGCAGACAACCCCCATTAATCTCTGCCCGGAGCACTCAATGGTGTTTCTAGCTTTACATTCCAAATTTGTCTACAAAATAGTCAAAAGACATAGAACGATGTGACTGGGTTTATTACAGTAATGACCCTACTCCTGGTACAAATTTCTATTCTAGCTTCATTTCTGTTGCCATGATAAAAAGCAGCTCCAGAGACAAAACATTCAACAACTCTGGGTTACAGTTCATTATTACAGGGATACCACCATATCAGAAGCTTGAGGCTGCCAGTCATGCATATCCATAGTGAAGAGCAGGAAGAAACAAATGCATACAATCTTGTTTGCTTGATTGATTGCTTGTTCTCCGCTTGACTCTGTTTCTGAACAGCCGAGGACACGCTGCTAAGGGAATAATACCTCCACAGTATACTGGGGCTTCCCATGTGAAATGACCAATGCAACTAAGAAAATCTCCAATTGACAGTCCCACTGGCCAATGCAATGCAGACAGCCACCATCAAGATTCCCCTCCTAGGTGAATATATTGTATCCAGTTGGTAGGCAAAGCTGATCATGACAGTGATGTTTGATTTACTGAGAAACAGATTCAAAGAAGTGCTTTAAAAGGAGCAAACATTAAAACATGAGTTTCAGTTATGTGAACATGACAAAGACTCTTTTAAACAAACTATTGTTTTCTTGACATGCCCCTCTGAAGTATCCTATGGAGTTTGAATGTTGAAATAATATTCTTCCCTATAATTGAGTTCCTGAAAAAATAGGATGGCTTCTATCTAGCTTTCATTGTTATTCATTGTGTCACTGTGGAGGCTTGGTTTGAGGTAATATAGTTGGTAATTATCAGGTGCTGGAGACTGTCTATGTTCTCTTTTCTTTTAATTTTTAAATATTTTGTAGTTTCGTGGCTGGGTATCACATAGCTCAGAGTAGCCTTTAACGCCTTGTGTAGCTTATAATGGCCTTGAACTCCTGATCCTTTGTTTCCATCTTCCAAGGTGGTAGAATTACAGGATTTTGCCACCTGCCTCTATTGGTTTCTCAAAAGCATATTATGTGGCACATTTTTATGGCATACAAATGGTCAAAGAGAAGGAGGTTAGAATTACTTGAGAGGAAATAATGACAGGACATGCTAGTGGCATTCCATAATAACTGAGAGGGTAGACATGCCAGAGACATTTTAGGATGCACTTAACATGAATAAAGGACTTGCTAGCTCTGGTCCAATCTCTAGTTGTTTGGAGACACAAAGTCATGGGAGCAGAAGGTGTTGTGCTTTCAAATAAGAAGAGCAGAGATGATGAGTACCTTATATGGTTGAATAAGATGCTGATTCTGGACAGACATCAAAGCTCTCTAGGACATGGGACCAGCAAAAACAATAGTTAACAATCCTTGTGCTTTGTCCCTGGGTGCTAGACATAATATTCTGAGGTAGCAGAGATTCCTGGTTCCTTCTGACTTTGAATGGTCTTTGACTGGCTGGTCCTGTCAGAACACCAAAGAGTTAGATAGACTGCCCACTTCTACCTCTGAAGCACTGGCAAACTATCACTGTGTAACTCCATCAAAAGTGGGGTGGCACTACGCCCTAGAAACCCAGGCTGTCAAGGTCCTAGGCAGCCTGGGAATTTTGGTTAGGCACTAAAAACACACCTTTCGATCTGAATTTAGGGAAGGTAGTGGTGGAAAGGGGTAGATAAAGAGACAGAGAAGGGTTACAATTGGCAGCTTCTTTTTCTCCTTTCCTCTTAGACAGATCTGCTAGGGAGGACTTCCTCTCTGTCTGTGACTTAGAGATTCCGTTTCTGTGCACATGTAAAGAAAGCTGTAGGGGTTTTGAATTAATAAGCCCCTTTAAAAATGTCACCCAAGAAGTGCTAAAGACCTTTCACCAGCTAGTTTTCAATCTTGTTATTTTAATACTTGCCTCTACCCTAGGCTTCAAGGAAATGTAAAACATAATGAAGTGTTCACATGCCGGTTTCTGTATTTTATCTCTAATTTAAATCTGTCATTTAGTGTGTGCTTCCAAGTGATGTTTACATGAGTTGGAGTGCTATTCCAAAGATCCCAGGGTTTCTTATTTGAGCTTATGTCTTGGAAACATTGTGTGTGTTATCGCCAGATACAGAGACTCAGAGGAAGGAGAAATACACTGCAAAATACATTCCTGTCAGGGTTAACATTGACAGCTATAGCTTTTCTGTTAGGCACTTATTAGGGTCAAGTTAGAATTGTTGTCTCAGGCGGGTGGTGGTGGCGCACACCTTTAATCCCAGCACTCGGGAGGCAGAGGCAGGCGGATCTCTGTGAGTTCGAGGCCGGGCTGGACCGACAGCCTCCAAAACAATACAGAGAAACCTTGTCTTGTAAAAACAAAACAACAACAACAAAAAAAGAATTGTTGTCTCAGTGAACTTCTCAGTAGGATTGCACTCCCAGACTTAGCTCTAGACTATCTCAGATTTATATATTTAGGAAATATATCAAGGAAATCTGTTATAAAGAGGTGAGGGAAGAGGAATGTTTCTATATTGCAATTTCTTAATGTCAGTATGTTTTTAGTGTTAAAAGACACCTAAATGCAAATTCTAATTTATTAAGTTTATTTTGCATGTCTGATCATACTGGGTGCAAAATACCAAGATAATAGTCCCTGTCCTTCTGTACTCAAGCCAGAGAGACAGGAAGAGGGGAACTCGATCAATAAAAGCAATGCAGTGTGATAAAGGAAAGGCTAGAACTAAAAAAAAAAACCTGACTGGAAATTCCAAAAAGAGAGAGCAATGGATTTGACTTAGAAGCAAACATTGGGAAAAGACAGAATATAGAGTAATTAATTTGAAGAATGAATATAGGGCAAAGGTGGGACACCCTAGACCCAGAAAAGATCATATAGATATCAGTATATGCCTGGTACTAGAAGCCTAGCCAACTACTTAGAATTAGCAAAGTCATGGATCTTGGAGGAGGACCTACTACTGTCACTTTACTAAAACAGAATAATCCCTATCTATATTCTAATTGTTTGTTCTTATACCCACAGGTCAGTGTAGTATTCCCTCATCAAGGAAATCTGTTTTTACAATAAATGGAGAACATTACAGAAAACCACAGCCAATCAAAATGCAGAGTTGCGATCCAGTCCCAACTTACAGATCTACAACACAACTCCTGCACCTAAGGTTCGGGGATCATTTCAGAAGAGAGAAAGATTGTAAGATGCAGAGGAACAGGGGTTTGCTATGAAATCATGTCCCCCAGAAATGTCAGAATTTCTGCCTATAAAGTCTGCCCAACATGACCTAAACAAGGACAACACCAGTAGATGTGCTAACATGGAAGGGGGAAGGTTGATGAAGCCTCAACCATAGACAAAACTACAGGATGTTAAGAAATGCTGAGAGTGGGACAAATAGCCTTCCACAGAGAAGAGCCCACAAATTGGTTATCTAATATCAAATGGTCAGCCCTGAAAACATATACATACAAGAAATACTGTACAAACTGAGCAGACTGTATTCATGCATTTCGGAATACACACATGCTTGAAAACAATTAAAGAAAAAAGAGGCCATGAATTTGAAAGATAAAGAGCAGAGGGCTCAGGGGAGGGTTTTGCGAGAGGAAAAGGAATGCAGAAACGATGTAACTATATTATAATCTTAAAAAATGTCAAAGAAAGAAGGGAATGTGAGAAATTGGGTATGACTAGCATAACCCATACAGCAGAGTCATAGGAGAGTCAAGCAGGTAAGACTTGAAGTGTAGGACAAGCTTGCGTATAGCTAAGGCCTGAAACTGCCGAATAAAGCCTTTGGACTTAGTCTTCAGTCATATAGTAATGTAAATAGAACTTACATCAAAGAAGCAAAACACAAGTGGAGCCCATTTTGGAGTCACTATAGATAAAGGTTGAGGAAGGAAGGCTATGAAAGGAGCTATATTCATTTAGATGAAAAATGGTAAAAGCCTGAATTAAATCAATGATGGTGGAGATGGAGAGGAGGGGCTGCTTCACTTCTACAGGAGGCACTGGTGAACATCAGATTAGTAGATGCTGAATGTCGTACCTGCTGTGCGGCCTGCATCCAAGAATGTAGCGAGGTGGTCGGGATAGATGATACAGAGACCGGTCGGTTGCTTTAAGAAAACTTTATGCTTCCCAAGTCAGCTTAGGAGGAGATTCCAAGTCCGCTTAGGAGAGAGAAGTCTCAGGAGAAGTCTCTCCAAGAAAAAAGAGCTTCCCTTTTTAAGGACTTTTGCCATCCATTTACATACCATTCTTTCCAGACTTCTCACCCTCCTGGCTGGTGGTTTAATCTCCGGCCCCAGAATCGGGGCGACACCACAGGGGGGACAGGAAGAGGCATCTAGCCGTAGGGGGTGTGAAAGTCATGGTATCTCAGTGAGCGAGCCCTTATCTGAGCCCTATCAAGAGCTTTAAAGCACTGAATTGTTTTCAGTAAACATTACACAGATGCCTGCTCCCAGGCCGAAGGGGAAGTGGGTTTCTGCTCAAGGTCTGGTGTCCCTACACTGAATAGCCCCTGTATGTCATGACTGCTTTTGAAACACGTGGGGAAGAACTTTCTTAAGGCAAAGGCAGAGGAATACTTTACATCACTTGAAGATTTTGAGTAAATTATGTATTACTCACAGTAAAAATCACCCAATGGTCCAGTGTAATGAGAGATGGGGTGTGTGCGTGTATGTGTGTGTGTGTGTGTGTGTGTGTGTGTGTGTGTGTGTGTGTGTGTAGAACAGGTTGCTATTCTCTCCTGTTGAAGGCTGAATTATCACTTTAATTGAATCTATTATCTTTACCCAAGCTTCACCTCTGCCACCACTAACTTTTGTACTATGAAAACTATTTTGTTAAAAGATGATCTGAGTTTGAAATGTAGAAGAAAACCATGATAGCAAATAAAATATCAAGAGGCCTTGACCCAATGAGCTTTTTTGATGTTGGTGTTCACACTGTAGTAAACAGGTAGGACAGAGGTAGCAAGAGGAGAATGCTCTTCCGAATGGGACACACCTGCATCCTGCCTACTAGACACCAAGGCCCTGCTCCTTTCACTGGGTGGAGGCTCAGTCTCTATATGTCAGTGATAACTCCCAGCTACTAGATGACTCTTGCCTACTGTGAGGCTTCCACTTCATAGAGTTCACTATACTGTCTGATTTATCAAAGGACATGGAAACACTTGGGTTCCTGAATCACTGTTCCTAGGTTACTCAAAAATAGATAAATATAAGCATGGAAATTTACTTTTCCCTCTATGCATGTGTCCGATGAGTGAAGCTCTGAGGCTAATTCAACATGCATCACAGAGAAAAGCAGACCTTAGCACCCTGCCTCTGTTTAACTTACCCTTCAACACACACATCAACATCAGAAAGATCAGCCAAACAGTGACACCTGCTTCTTCTAAGTAGTTCCAACAAACAGGAGTTGTGCATGTGCAGGGAGAGGGACTTGTAAAAAATAACTAAATAAACACAAGATGATCAGAAGATCCAGTGTAGGAGTTACATTCCATTCTCAGAATCCCTGATGCGATACCTTCGTGCATTCACAGAACCTGAGAAGAATGCCTCCCCTGCTGTGTGTGTGTGTGTGTGTCTGTCTGTCTGCCTGTCTGTCTATCTGCCTCTCTCTCTCTCTCTCTCTCTCTCTCTCTCTCTCTCTCTCTCTCTCTCTCTCTCGCTCTCACTCTCTAGATGATTGTGCAGGCCAAAGGATTATGGGAAGAACTGTAGGACAGGCAATGGGTAGCTGAGCACTAGAACTGAACTCCACTTACTGAGAATGTGTTTTTAGACAACCTCTAATCTCCCATTCCTTATATGCAGCTGAGGCAGAATTTGGAGAACAGTAGGACCAACATGATAAACTTGTTGTGAATCAATGTGCGAGAGAGAGAGAGAAAGAGAGAGAGAGAGAGAGAGAGAGTGTGTGTGATTGTGTGTGTATGAAGCACTCAGCTAGAAAAGGAGCTCAGTTGCAATTACTTCTCATCATAGAAGTAGAAAAAGAAAAGGAAGCCAAAGCTCATTGAGCACCTGAGGTGGGAGGCATTACATTAAACAGTATAAACACTCCATAACATAAGGTAGAGTAATTAAGTAGCCCTCCAGCAGTGAACATCTAATCTACATCCGATCCTAGATTTGAAAACCATTCTTCTGTACCTCATGATAGGATACTTCCTTTCTTGAGTCTTCATGCAAAGAAAGGGATGTCAGATGTTTATTACAGAAGTCCAGCTTTCCAGCAAGCTAATGATCTGTCAGAGTTGTCCTTCAATTGCCAGGACTCAGCATGAATGGTTGAAATTCAGCACACTTGCTTTCAAAGGAAAAGGATCCCAGCTGGAAGAAACCATCAGTAGACCATAGACAATTGCTATGCTTGCATCAAATCCAACCAGTTTGGGTGAATAGGACAGGAGTGGAGCTTGTGTGTTTGAAGATCTGAGCTCTTTCTTTCCTTTGTTACAGTCCTTAAGCCCTTCACTGAATCCTCAGCTCAACTGTGTGTGTGTGTGTGTGTGTGTGTGTGTGTGTGTGTGTGTGTGTGTAGGAAAGAGATGAGTTTAACTTATTTGGATTACATCTAGAACAGACCTGGATATAGAAACAACACTTCTATACCAAAAACTACTAATCAGATTTAGGTCCCTGCAAAAGAAGCTGAAAAAATAATTGAAGACTAGGAAGATGGATCATTGCAAGCATGAATACCTAGTTCGTTTGTTTTATTTTTAGTGTACTTTTAAAATATTTTTATTTAAATCAGAAACAATCTTATTTTATATATCAATCCCAGTTCACTGTCCCTTCCATCTTCTCATGCCTCCCACACCCCCATCCTACCCTTCATCCACTCACCAGGGAGAGTGAGGCCTTTCATGGGGGATCATCAAAATCTATCACATCATTTTCAGGAGGGCCTAGGCTAAGAGAGTATCCCTCCATGGGGGAATTGGCTCCCAAAGTCCATTCTTACAGGGGTAAATACTGACTCCACTGCAAGAGGCTCTATAGACTGCCCAGGTCTCCTAACTGATTCCAACATTCAGGGGGCCTGGTTCGGTCCTATGCTGGTTCCCCAGCTATCAGACTGGAGTCCATGAGCTCCCACTTGCTCAGGTCATCTATTTCTGTGGGTTTCTCCAGCATGGTCTTGAGTCCTTTGCTCATCATTCCCTGCTCTCTACAACTGGATTCCAGGAGTTGGGCTCAGTGCTTAGCTGTGGATCTCTGTTTCTGCTTCCATTAGCAACTGGATGAAGGCTCTAGGATGACATTTAGGGTAGTCATCAATATCATTTAAGGGCATTTAAGATAGCCTCTCCACTATTGCTTAGATTGTTAGTTGGGGGTCATCTTTGAGGATCTCTGGACATTTCCCTACTGCCAGATTTCTCTTTAAACCTATAATGGCTCCCTCTATTAGGGTATCTCTTTTCTTGCTCTCCTATATTCATCCCTCGACTCAATCTTCCTGATCCCTCATCAGGAATACCTAGTTCTAATCCCTAGCATTTACATAAAAACTAGAGTGGCACACTACTCTAATACCAGTAACTAAGAACTGGATGGGAAGTCAGCAATCCCAAGGACTGACTGACCAGCCAGTCTAGGCAGAACAGAAGTTCCAGGCTCAATGAGAGATCTCATCTTAGAAACTAAGGTGAAAAGGAATAAAGGAAAGTGCATGATGTCAACCTCTGCCTTCCGCACATATATGCATAGATATGTGCACCCATCCATACAGTTCACACATTTCCATATACTACAGATACATGCACAACACATACAGTAAAAAAGAAAGAAAAACACTTAAAAGCAAATAGTCGATGACACATCCCTCTGCTTACCAAGAATTTTTAGTTCAAAGTCTTTTCCCAGTCTTATCTCTCCATATTTGGGAGCTAGAAGCAGTGAGCACATCAAGTTGACTTTCTCCGTTCCCTTTAGCCTATGCATGAAAATAATGTATTATCTCTTGCACTAAAAGCAGTTGAGAATAATCAGCAGGCTTTTCCTCTGCCTTTATCACCATGTTCCTTGCTCTTCACCCCCAGAGGCATATGTCCCTTTTCTTACACTATTGCAAATGATACATGAAATGTTCAGCCATACAATAGCAATATTCTATGTTTCTAGCTTGGTATGTTGACTTTCTCCCATCTCCGGCTTTCACTAAGTCAGGATTATAATTTTATTTTTGATTTCTATATTAGACAGATGTTAACTACTCAAATAAGTAACAGCAGAATAGCTATAGCTAACACATGACAAATTCATTTCTTCTGCATATAAAATGCATAGGTAGAAGCAGAGATTTTGTCTACTCAGATACACAGGAAGCTACTTTCTTCTCCTGATTCTATGATTTCATAAACCTTACATTCAATGCTAGATTTCCTGTATCAGATTTACTGTTACCTGGAAGTATAGAATATATATTATATTGAGAAAATCTCATCAAATTCTACATCAAAATTCAAGAGAAGGTGGAAAATGTTTTCTACCAATGTTGTCAGGTAAAAGAGGACATGAATCTGAAGGGTCAGTTTATCATTGCACCAACTCTGTCCTGAGCTGTGGAAATGCCATCAATAGTAACACATGATGTTACATAAGAGTGAGTATAACTACAGAAGAAGTGCTCCTTGCTGGTAATGGACACAAATCAGTCAGTGCCCTTGAAATAACAGTGTCCTTGTTTTCCCCCTTGAGTTTATACTGAGTAAAATGCATGAGTGTTGAACAACCACTAAAAGCAAGACATGCTGTCATATTTCCAGTGATAAAGAAATTTTCAAGTCTTATTTTGAAGAAACATATTTTATCGACTTGGATTTATAGAGAATAAATGACAGGAATTCTTTCTAACATTCCTTCTAGAGAGCACTCTCCATATTTTTCCAGGTCAGAATGCTCTGCATAGAATTCATTATTATCCAAAATTCATTATTATCCTTGTGTTCTTGTGGATACATGTTAAGCAAGAGATGTAAGAATCCAAATAAAACAAAGTCAGAAAAAATGGCCTACAATGATGAGAAGCTGATGTTCCCTGAATATAAAAATGGCCTACAAAGGACCAGAAGGTGATATCCTTTGAATATGTACTTTGTTAAAATGTATAAGCTGAAACTCATTTCTGATTAAGCTTGATGCAAAAGCACCCAAGATAGTCACAATTTGTCTGGTGTGAAAGTCACTAACCAGAAAGACAATGCTAGTCCTGTTAGTAACTACTTTTATGCTCTGGATTTGACCATTTAGCATACATTTTTGAATATTTCTGTGTGCTGAGAGCTTGATGATATGAGGGAGTGTTGTTTGGTGCTTCTTCATGGAGTCAGGGACTACTCCCTACTTACATCTGCTTGAAGTGCTGAATGGTTCCATGTGTACTCTGATTTATGACCTAAGCCTGTGAATTCTGATAAATAATTCAAATAGCCTTTCTGCTTCCTAGAGAAGAATGAAAGTCTCTTTGTGGTACTGGCATGTTTTAAAAACACAAGGCAAACTTCTAGGTCTGAGGTTCTCTCTATGTGAGATAGGGTTTGTGGCTAATGTACTAGAAATAAGCCACAAATTTGGAGCACTGCCCATAGCGCATTAGGAGAAGTAAAAAGGAACTGGATGTCTTTGAAAAAACCCTGACCATATCTTCTTAGTGCTACACAAGAACCACATTGGGTCAATGGGAAGTTAATGCTTCGTCAACACCAGCCCACAAAAGATGGAGCTGTAATGCTCGTGACCATTACCTAGTCAGTTCCAGCAAAGGACAGGTGGGTCTCTTTACAGAATGATAGTGTTAGAGAAACATACACATAATCATTTCTCCAATTATGTTAAAAAACAATGACTTTGGAGATTTATTGTGTGGTCCATTGTTGGTTGTTTTTTTTACTTTTTGCTCTTTTGGGCGTCCACCCTCCAGCTCCCAAAAAAAAATCACATGGCAGCTTATTCTTGCTTATGAATGCCAGGTCTTAGCTTGGCTTATTTCTAGTCAGCTTTTCTTAAATTATCCCATTTACCTTTTGCCTTTGGGCTTTTATCTTTCTCTATTCTATATACCTTTCTTTACTTTTAACTCCATGGCGTGCTGTGTAGCTGGGTGGTTAGCCCCTGATGCCCTCTTCTCCTTCTCCTCTTCTTGTTCCTCCAAACTTTTCTTCCCAGGTATCTCCTCATATTTATTCTCTCTGCCTGCCAGCCCCACCTAGCCTTTCTCCTGCATAGCTATTAGCTGTTCAGGTCTATATTAGATCAATCAGGTGTTTTAAATAGGCAAAGTAACACAGTTTCACAGAGTTAC
The DNA here is from genome assembly GCF_017639785.1 of Mesocricetus auratus. NCBI lineage: Eukaryota > Metazoa > Chordata > Mammalia > Rodentia > Cricetidae > Mesocricetus > Mesocricetus auratus. The sequence continues at coordinate 45,762,105 of NW_024429192.1, forward strand.
ACAAATGCAGTCTGAAAGAATGCCATGCATCTTTGCACCAACAACAGCATAAACAAATGTAACACATCTTTAACTAATATTCCACAACAACCGTCAGTGGTCCCTTCTGACTCTTCTTCCTCTTCTTCTGCCTTTCTTCTTAATTATTAATGAAAGAACTTTGAATAATGAGTCAGAAGAACTGAATTCTTATCCTGGCATTGTGTTTAGCTAACTTTGCTACCTTAGGCATTTTACTGTAGATCTCTGGGGATATTCTCAAGGAAGAAAGGCAAACTGGGGCATTTCTGTGGTCCCTTAAAACTCTAATATATTGCAAAAGCTATTGGCTATGTTCTTTGCCTCCAAGATATCCTAAATGAGTCTGCCACAAAAACTGTATTTACAGAACCATGACATGGGGAATGAAGTCTTTCCACACTTTTAAAGATCATAATTCGGAGAAGCCATCCGAGACTTGACTGCAGGCATTTTGTGAGGGCAAAGGACTGTTTTGATGTCTATAACCAAGACGTTAAAAGGGTTAGCAACTTACACAAGATAATATTTAGGAACTTCTTGATGACTTTAGAATGGTAATATTTATTTATTAGTTTTCTACACAATGTAGGAAGGTCAGTCAGGGGCAGCCAGGATTATTCTACCCTTTACCGTCCTCCCTACCTCTTCAACATAAAAATCCCAGGCTGCTTTTCTCCCACAGAGAGAGTAATGCTGCAAAGGGAACCGAGGATGTCTGTTAGCTCTCAGGTATACAGGATGACTAACGGGAGAAATTCATCAGGAACCCAGGAGGGAGACAGTGCAGATGAGTTCTGATAGCACCTGAAGTACCACTTAGATGTGTATTTGTAAACAGAGAGTACATCTGAAGTCATCTAGATCTCATTCACAAAGAGAGTTAGTACAGATCATTTAGATGGTGGGAAAACCGTGAGCTGAATGTAGTTTTAGGGTGATATAGAGACTGCATCAATGCATTTACTCAGTCAACTATTTGCAAATGGCTATGAATAAAAGATGTCTAGGTCTGAACAAGGTTCTTGCTTCAAGGCCAGCTGCAGTACTGTGGCTCATGGAGGTATAACTAGGGTACTGGTGGTTGCCTAGGGGGATGCCCTGAGACAACAAAGAACTCACTGTCAGGAAAAGACAGAAGACCAAATTGGTAGGGGTAGGGAGAGTGGGAGTAGTGGTAGGGGTGGGGATGGCAGTAGGTGTGGAGATGGGGTGGGGTGTAAAAGCTTTGTTCTCTCTAGATTGGAGGGGCCTAAGGCTAGGAGTCAGCTAAATGGATGTTTGGTTGGGTATTTTACAGGGTCCCATTTTGTCTCATTTTTCCTGTTGGTTCTGTTTAGAAATTTACCTGGTGCCTGCTGTTTCCCCTCATAAACTGTGAGGGCAAATTTCTTCAGGGAACAAGAAGCTGCCTTCTCATGAGCTGGCCTTCACATTCACTGTCTACCTACATCCCTCTAACTCTCATTCAAAGATACAGATAGGTGACGTAGAAGCTGGGTACACAAGACCAAATGCTTAACCATTGGGTGTCCGGTAATCTCAGCTCCTCAGCACAGCCCTTTATCTTTAACCCAGTCTAGTCTTTAATTTTTAACAATGACTTGGTGAGGAACACCAAACAGTAAATGAAAAATGTTGGTCATCTCCAACATGGGGGTTCCTAGAGGTAAACACAAACACAAACACAAAGCCCAAACTTGGCTGTTGGGATATAAGCTGTGAAAGGACTCCAATCTCAGCAGCAGGGTGGTCAATATTTTAGCATCCTGTGAGAGTGGGCTCTGATCTCAGCTTGACTCAATAGTGTGATTTTCTGGCCAGTCCAGGATGGCTCTGCAGGACCTCTTCACAGCAATGGGCAGAGCACACTCAAAAGAAACTTTTCTCTTGCTCAACACTTCAAATTGGATTGCCACAACTATCTATTTGAGTATACAGAAGGATGCGCTGCAGGACCTGGGCATTTGTGGCATAAGAAGAGCTTGAGGTGCGGTATTCCCTCATCATATCTGAGCACTGGCTGTGTAAGGACATTTTTAGACATATTCTGGATGACCTTATAGTGTAAGACTAAGGCTAATATAGTGGTGATTTGTAGCTCAGCACATGGGAGAATGGCCTACTGAAGTCAAAGGCACAAGGTGGCAGGCGATTTCTCATCCCTAGTAACTGAAAGGGAAATAATGCTCAATGATCAAGGTACACAAAAGAATACAAGCCTCACAATGACAAACGGTGTCTAAGCCTAACCTTGCCATCCAATCTTCAATGGATATTGTATAAAATGGGGTGGGGAGGCAGAAAGAAAGCTTATGAACAGTGTGGTTGGAGATTAGTTTTGAAAATCAGCCCTGAACTGAGCCTAGCTTCTGGATAATCCTGAATGGTCTTATATTGGTTCATGAGCTGAGGCACTAACACTTTTAGAAGCTGGATTAAGTGTTTTAGGAACTATTTTTAGGCTACAGCAAGAGGTCTGGAATGTGAATTAAGAAAAAAGAAAAATAAATTTTGGTGTCACACTTAATCTCTGTGAATCACCAGGCAGGTTTCTATGGCTTAGTACCTTCAACTATAGAACGAGATGCCATTTTTTATTTCAACTATATGCTGTGCCTCTAACAGCCCCAAGACAGATATAGTAAATTGTAAAAAAACAAAAACAAAACAAAACAAAAAAAACCAGTCAGTGGGGCTGTGGGATATATCACCAAGGAGGAGTTCTGCCTGAGTCCTAACTCTTTTGTTGAACCAATTGGTTTCTGAATACGAGTTATCATTGGGGAGAAGGCTGGCTGCTGCTGTGCACTGCAGATAAAAACTCTCTGTGTTTCTCTGTATTTTCTTCCTGGGAATTTTGCCAGAGGAACTGAGAGCAAGTGTTTGGATAAACAAGTGGGGTCTGCTATCTGCTTTTGTTCATCCCCACGGGAAGTATTGATTCTCTTACTTCTGTAACATCAGGGATAAACATGAGCCTGACAAACTGGGATAAATAACTATGCAGGGTCAGCTATGCCAGGCTTTCTAAGGGTAGGGAGGCCAATAAGATTTTCAAACGTGAGACCATTTGTACCATTAACATGGGGAGTTTGGGGGACTTCTGCTCTTGGAGACTATTGGGAGAAGCATATCCAGTAGAGATGAAGATACAGAAGGCTCCTAAAACATCTTTTCTATTCTTATGCTATACCAGCCCAGGGACACCACCATGACTTCAGAATTTATCTGCATGTCTATGTGCCCTGACCACCTTTGTAGTCTTTTGTGATAAAATTCCCATTTCACACACTAATTTATGATCGCATAGCAAGTTAAAACCCAGCATACTCAAAGTTGGAATTCCTTTTTGCCTTTGCATTTTCTTCACAATGAAGGGGAGCACAATTGATTCACCTTTGAAAGATTCCTTTACGTATTCACACATGGGACTAGAAAACAGTTACCTGATTGCACACTCTGTGCTTGGCAATGTTTACTTGTTACTATAGTAAAGACAAAAATTGCATCCTCATGACAATGTGTCTTGGTAGGAGGAAGTTAATTCATAAGGCCATAAAAATGACAACAATAACAAACTCATACTAAACAGATATATGCATAAGTGATTCCCAAGTAACAAGACCTAGAAGAACAATGAATAAAACAGAAGATGTGAGTATACAGACAGAAGTTATTGTAACCAGGGTTTAAGGAATTGATATTGGAGTTAATGATGAAACTCTAAATTGTAAAATGTAAAAACCATGTTTGTTTAAACATACTACACGTGTATGTTTATATATATTTATTTATACATCATGTTACATATTGATACATGCATGTTTGTATATCATATATGTACATATATGAACACAAAATATGTAATAATATGTGTACATGTATATTTTATACATTACTCACATGGTACATATGTATGCATATAAATACACATGAGTAAGTAAATGTGAACAAATTAAGGTAAATGAACACTAATTATATTAAAAATATGAATAGCAATATTTTAAGACCATAGCCTCCTGCATATGATGGGGTGTAACTATAGTTCCAGCTACTTGAAAGCCAGAAAGTAAGCAGCCTTTAAGCTCTGGAGTTTAAGCCAGCAAACCATAAGCAAGACCACAAGCAACAGCCAACTTGTGACTGCACTGATGAGATCCTTAGTAAGGACAGTCCCATCCGAAAAAAATCTTGGAATCTGGCTGGTGATATGTGCATCTGAAAAGGGGTAATGTTGATATGTGCTTCATAGGTCACAGGTATTTCAATCCTGAGGAATCGGAAAACACTTCAATCCTGAGGAATCAGAAAACACAGGAAGCCTAGTATATTTTAAAATGTTAATTACTATTGTGATGGCTAGTCCTAGTTGTGAACTTGGAACACCGCAGAATCTCCTACAAAGAGTGTCTCCATATGGGGTCGTCTACAGTGATTTGATTTGTGGGCATGTATATAGGAGAATTCTTTATCATGTTAATTGATATGGAGAGACCTAGCCTTTTAAGGGCACCATCATTTCCAAGGCAGGACATAGTCAACTGTGTAATAGTGGGGATATCAATGTGGTCACAGGCAAGAAAGCAAGTGATCGTGCATGCTTTCATTTCTCTCTGCTCTTGATGGTTGATGCCAGATGACTAGCTTTCACTTGAATGCTTGTTTTTATGCTTGACTGTTTTGTGATTTTCTATTATTTCTGTTTTATGCTAGTTTTTGTTTATTTTGATTAAAATTCCTTCCTTGACTTACCCCAAACAATGAACTGTAGCCTGGAATTCTAAACTAATGCAAACTATTTTCACTCATAATTTTCTTTTCTTTAAGATATTTTATCACAGCAATAAAAAGCAACTACAAAACTATTAACACAATATTAAATCTTATTGTAATGTAAATTGGTAAAAATGAGTCTGTAAGCTAAGAACCAAACTCATGTTTCATTCAAGCATCATTTATTGTGAGCCTAATGTGCCTGTCACTGGACTGAGTCCTGTGAAATATATGAACACAAATAGGACAGACAGTCTTCATTCAGGAACTAAAGGCATAGAGGATGGCTTAGTCGATAATGTGATTTCTATGCAATCATAAGGATCCAAGTCTAGATTCTCAGCACCCACATAAAAATCCCGGCACAGCAGATCACTCCCGTAAACCCAGCTCTGGGAGATGAATATGGCATTTGTATCCTGGAGACTGACTGGCAAGCTAGTTTAGACAAAATGAGAGCTTTGTGTTCAAAGACCCTGTCTCAAAAAAAAAAAAAGGCGGAATATGATGAAGACATAACACCGCTGGCCTCTACACACTCATGAATACATATACATGCATACCTCCCCCACTTATGAGCACGCGCACGCACGCACGCACGCACGCACGCACACACACACACACACACACACACACTTGAAACTCAAAATACAAATCTAAGGAGGAAGAAACATAGGGAACATTTCCTAGGTGGGTAATAATTTAAGATAGAAAAAAATGACTCTCTTAATATTCTCATGTGGCTCAAAGGAGGGGTAAACTATTCTGTGTGGTGACAAAGACTTCAGTGAGGGCATGCTTTTAAGACCACTTTTGCAGGTTTGGTAGGATTTGAACAAGGATGGGAAGCAGGGCTTTCCAGTAGACTGGAGCCATGACTGACAATAAGAATATATAGGACTGAGGCAGCACTAGCCCTTCAAGACTCTGATGGTACCTGATCACTTGGTAGTACTGTGCATCCCTTGCCTGACGGAAGCTCACCAAAGCCTCATGGCTTATATTGCTAAGCTTACTCATCAGAAGTCTGAAGTTAGCACATGTACAGGAGAGATGCACATCACTTCTATGCAGAGAAAAAAAGGAAGGAAGAGAGCTAAAGAGTGAGGGAGGAAGAGAGCAGGGGAGGGAAGGAGGGTGGGAGATAGAAAGAGAGAAAGAGAGTGGGGGAAGGGAGAGGGAGAGAAGCATTACCTAAGTGCCTACTGGCCTGGGGCTCATGGACACATGACAAAACATCTGTCTGTTTAGGTCACTGAGCACAGAAAATGAACAGAACCCTCCCTTTCCCATAAGCCTTAACAAAAATATCCATTTTTTACTTTTTGTTACTACGTGGTTCATAGTGCATCAAATGCAAAAAAAAATGTGGCTCAGTGTGACATAGCTTCAGATACAGGGACAAGCAGTAAGGAAATGATGGCACTGGCATACCTGTGTATGTGAATAATGCTAGCAACTGTGAGAAAGTAACAGTCAGGGCTAAGGTTCTCAATACAGAAAGATCTTTTATATATCACTGATAGGATTACAGCACAAGGTATATATACGTGGAAAAGAGCAGGCCCAGAGGCTTACAGAATCCATCTGTCTAGAAAACATATCAAATTATTGATAATTACAGAGACTCAATTGCAGATGAAGAGATGATATTATCTGCCTATAAATTTAACAAAATGTATTTTATTTTATTTTTTGGTTTTTTTGAGATAGGGTTTCTCTGTGTAGCTTTGGAGCCTGTCTTGGAACTGGCTCTGTAGGCCAGGTTGGTCTTGAACTCACAGAGATCTGCCTGCCTCTTTCTCTTAGGTGCTGGGGTTAAAGATATGTCCCACCACCTCTCAGCATATATTGGTCATTTGGTGTTTTTTTTCCTCTTTGTTGTTTTGTTTTTTTGTTTTTGTTTTTGTTTTTCAAGACAGAGTTTCTGTGTGTAACCCTAGCTGGAACTAGCTCTTATAGACCAGGCTGGTCTCAAACTCACAGAGATCCACCTGCCTCTGCCTCCCGAGTGCTGGGTAATAAAAAGTATTTTTTTTAAAACAATCATGATTTTTTTCCATATTGTTACTAGTGAAATTGTAAATTATGGAATTTTCTGAGGGATTGTGAGGATATATATGCATGGCTAGCCTTACATTTACTTCAGCCAGATAATTCCTCAAGCAGAAATGTTCCTGCATCCACTTTTTACCAGTGGAGTTTTTTATTTTGTTTTAAAGTTGGTGAAACCAACCAGATAGAGTTCATCTGAAGAAGGGTAGGATATTTTCTGAAAACATATGGGTGCATCTCAGATACTCAGTGTTAGACAGGCTTGGAGAAAGTCAGGGATCAGGGTTTTCTGGTGTCTTATTCAGCAGAATGGTCCTTCCTTTAGAATGCTGCCAGTTATGTGACTTGGCTAGAAATAACATGGCCTTTATCTCCACTAGGTTAAAATTCCACATGAAAAAATAGATAGAGTTGTTTGGATCCGGTATACCATATCACACCAATTAGCTATGGTCTGAAGGCAGGATTCTACACCTTAAATATAAATATGGGACCACTTGTTGGGAGAGCAGGTGGCTCCCAGAAGGGAGATCTTAGATGGGCAATTTGATATGTGTCCTAAGGACATGTGTAGAAATGGGAACACGGGTGTATTCAGAAGAGACTTGTCCCAGCATTATTTATAACTGCTTAAAAAAGGAAGACTTTGATGCCCACTGGAAAATGTCAACTCAGGAAAAAAATAGCAAAATAATTAATTAAGCCAGTGAATTCTACTTCTGTAAAATTTGATGATGCAAGAAAAGTACAAATAACATGGCTGCTTAGTTAATCTTTTCCTATGAAACGTGTTTGTGAAATACCACTCAGACCTTCACGTACTGAAGTCTCTCTGTGAGTGCTAGTGAAGATTGCCAAGTGAAAGTAACTTATTTTCTTAATTTCTCCAAGTTGATGACAGTAGGTACATAAGACTTTTACTATCATAATTGGGAATATTTTAGAGACGTAATTGATAGGAGCAGTGTTTTCTAGTGACTGGTGGTCCAGAGTTAATCATTTTGTTCGTTTGGCTCCAGTACTCCTTAGGTGAACAACTTGGTCACGTGGATTGACCTTTTACATCAAGAGATTTTTACATACGAAAACTGGAGGAAGAATAATTGGGTAGCCTAGGGCTTTGTGGTCATTTAGTTCATGTAAAGCCTCAGCTCAACACTGTTCAAAAGCTGATGGCTCCTGCCACAACTGAGGGACACAGATAAGGAACATCCAACCCCGGCAGGAATGGAAAGAAGATGTACTGTTTTCACTGCCTCTTCTTTTTTTTTTTAAAGATTTATTTATTTATTTATTTATTATGAATACAACATCCTGCCTCCATGTCTGTCTGCAAGCCAGAAGAGGACACCAGATCTCATTACAGATGGCTGTAAGCCACCATGTGGTTGCTGGGAATTGAACTCAGGACCTCTGGAAGAGCAGTCAGTGCTCTTAACCTCTGAGCCATCTCTCCAGCCCCCCACTGCCTCTTCTTTAACACACTGATTTCTTATAATACAATGCTACGATGAGCTGGATTTTCTCAAAGGAAGGGCAACAGTTTGAGTGGCCTTCCAAAACTAGCTATGCAGTAGTTTTATTTGTGGGTTAATTCAAATAAAATTATTTTCTTTTAAAAATTAAAAAATTAGAGATTAGATAAATCCACAAATACAAAGATCCCATATTGGATGGATTTTCTCTTCCTTAAACTTGTACCAGGTAGCTTCTGAATTGTGTTTAATCAGAAAGACCTGGATCCATATGTCTAAGCCATGCCATAGGGAGAATAATTCCACCAGAGCTCTCTGATCTTGGACAGCTCCAATGGGAGAAGTTAGTCTAGCTTTAGAATCGTATCTGCTTGACCTCCTGACACCGATGAGTTCATGCCAGACTTCTTCCCATTTTTTTCTTTTGAGTAACTCATTTTGTAGTCCAGGCTAGTCTTGGATCTGCTGTCCTCCTGACTCAGCTTCCTGACTAACTGGGAGCACAGGCCTGAATCAACAGACCCACAGGCTAATTTTCGGATTACTTCCCAATCTCTCACCTCCTGAGACTCCTCAAGTCATACATGTGATAGGAGCTTAACAGATCCTCTTGACTATCAAGTTTTACTTTGCAAAAGAAAGTAGGCGCAAAGATGCTAAGTGATTTGCTTAGATACTGTAGTTAGAATTAAATCAAGATCTTCAGGCACTTGATTTGTTTTTTAAGTTTCTATTCATTTTATCATTTGCCTTGCCTTGAAAGTAAAAGGCAGCGTGCTTATGCCTGGTTAAGAGCTAATTTTCATCTATAAGATCTCTTTAAGTCTATACACTAAGTGGGCCACACATCAAAATGAGCAAAAGGGGCACTGATGCAATTTTTCTCTTTCATCTAATTCTCTGGTTCTCAGTCTGGGTTTCACATTTGGAAGCCCATCACATCTTCTGGAAGTTTAAGATTTATCTAGTAAATAATTACCACTACAGCTATCATTCTAGGCTTATTAGTTAAGAATCTCTGAAGAGGCTAGATGGTGGCACCATACACCTTTAATCCCAGTACTGGAGAGGCAGAAGCAGGCAAATCTCTGCGAGTTTGAGGTCAGCCTGGTCTACAGAGTGAGTTCTAGGACAGCCAAGACTGCCAAAGAAACCCTGTCTTGAAAGAACCAACAAACAATCTCTGACAAACACATGTTTTCCAAGGTCTTGGAGTGAATTTGCTGGGTAATATGACAATTCTATGTTTAACTTAGGCAAAGAAATGCCTGATTGTTTCCCACAGAGACTCCACCATTTTACATTCTGAGTAGGAAGGTACAAGGGTATCCATTCTTCTGCATCCTTACCAATAATTGCTATTGTCTGTTACTATGATTTTGGCCATCCTAGTGGCTGTGAAGCGATATCCTACTCTGCTTGGATTTGCATTTCCACAGTGAGAATTACTTGGAATTTTTTCATGTGCATAATAACCATTCATATAACCTTTTGGGTCTATGTCTAGTCAGATCATCTACCCATTTCTAAGCAAGTCACTTATCATATAAATCATTTGTTTGTATTCTTCCATTTTCTGGGGTGTCTTCATTTTTGTGATTGTGAATTTTGAAGCATGAATGTTTAATTTTGAAGGATCTGGCATTTGTGTTTTGCCACTTGCATTTCTGTTGTAACATCAAAGAATCTGTCTATATCACAAAGTTTACCATCATGTTTTCTTCTCTGAGTTTTAGAGTTTAATCCCTTTCTCTAAGGTTTGTAATTCATTTTGACATAAACTTATAGGTGTTGTTTTGAAAGTATAGATTAGTTTGGAAATCTAATTGGAATTAGATAATAGTGTTGATTACACAAGTTTGTAAATACATCAAACTGCCTTTTAAATGGATTTTATAGAATGTTAATTACATCTCAATGAAAATATTCTACCTATTAATTCAATTTTATTAATCTTTAGCAAGCATCCCAATCTGGTATGTTGATTCTTTCTTGAATATTTTTATCTTTTAGCAAGAACCTTTCCACAGCCTCTCTTAGAACTCTTCATACAGATTTTCTCAGTTTCCAAAGGTATAGAGGGTGCCAGTTGAGATGAATATTATGTATAGAGAACGTTCATCAATGGAGGCTCTGTTCAGGCACTATTGCCATAGAGAATTTGCCTGATTCAAGATCCCAGTCTCACTATTTAGAATTTCTACCCTGTCAGTGCTGCAGAGTCAATCAAACCTGACATAAAATTCCTAAACTCACAAGAGTAGGACTATGTATCCATAATGCTAGTATATTAATTTAGAATGGGATCAGTTCTCCAGTGACCATGTGTGGTCCTTTTCTGTGTATGTACTAAGTAGAATAGTAAAAGACAAATTTGCCTGCTCAGTGAAACACTGTGATTCAGAAGCTTGACACAGATGACATTTCCACCAAAGCATCTTCCTGGCAAGACTACACCGGACAACACAACTGAATAACATTTGGCCTGGGGCTCCCTTTCATCTAGGCATCCCTTCATGTTCATCGATCTTGCTTCAGGACCAGGAAACATTCTATCTATAACCCGAGTCTTTTACAGACTTCTGATCAAGCTCCTGACCATCCCTCATGTGCTGATTTTGTACATTTGTCCTTGAGTGCAGCTTTTTCAGTAGCCCCAGACAGTGTTTGATTAGCACCCCCCATGAGACAGTGAACCCTATAAGACAAAGATTGATTACCTGATCTTTGAACATTTCCCCAGAGCCTAGAATAGACTTGCATGTTAGAAGTAAAGTGAGCTGAACCTTGAGTTATTTCTCATCCTCAGAATGACTTTCTCCTTTTTGTTGGTGTGTTTCAACAATACCAGAGATTTAATATTTTGGCAATGTAAACTAATGCCATTTCTCTGAAAAAAAAGGTAATATCCCTAAATGAAGTCCAATTAATTCTGAGAAATATACAATTTCCTTGTGTAAAGTAATTCAAACACTTGTGACTGAAAAGCAGTTATCATAAGGGCAGTGTTTTCTATTTTAATGATGTGTAAGTGTAGTCCAGAATCCTTTTGGGGGTTTCATAAGGCACATGCATAAGCCCTGCCAGAGCTTCTTACTCATATATCTTGTATGGGGGAGACTGAATTAAAGATCTGATAGGCTTGTTCTCGGGTAATACTGATGTTACTGACTGTGCACTTGTGCAGGGAACCACTACTCCTCATATTTCATAATCTTCCATGACTGAATTGGAGTCAAAAGTGTGGCCCGTGGGGCCCCGGCACTGGCAATAACTGACAGCTTGTTTGAAGTACAGGAGTTTGGGTCCCACCTGTGTCTCCTGAGTCAGAATCCTCAGTGTAGTTGGGTCTCTGGGGATTTATGTGCAGTCATTAAAATTACAGAAAGTGCTGGCTTAGAATTCTGGCAGAGGTCATGTCCAGGACAGGCTAGAGGGGACGAAAGATAAAGATGATATGATTTAGAGGAACAGGGACACACAGGCGTGTGAGCGTGTGCATCTTTGGACAAAGTTGAGATAACTAAACTGAAGTGACTAAATTGGGCAGAGTTCTACCAAGACACAGATAGGATAACTCAAAAGGATAATTCAAATGCTTGAATTAAGATATTATTTGCAATGTGAGCAGAATCAATCTGACCTTTAACAAGTAGTAACACATTTAGCCAATAACAACAACAAGGGATAGGGAGGAAGAGAAAAGTAACCAAAATTATCATCTTCTCTTCCTCTTTTATTGTACCAATGTGTCTTCCATGGCCAAACAGACCCAGAAGATCCAAGACAGGGAACATAGCTAATACCATCTATAGAATTCAGGGACATGCAGAGGAACAAAGAGAAAGTTACAGACTTCTCCCTTTAAAAATCCATTTGCTCTTCACATACCAGTTAGAGTAGACCAGGCTGAAAGTTATGCCTTTGCTAACTTTCCCTGTAAATGAAAGTTTGTAGTAAAAGTCTAAGTAACATGGACATAGAAATCCTAATATTCCCTTTCCATTTTCAAACTCAGAAGTCACTAATAAACACCACTAAATGAGGAAGCACCATGGGCAGTGAGTAATGAGAAATTAAATTGTGGGCTGTTGGTTATTTGATCATTCTTGCTGGCCAGGGTGTGTACAGAGCTTACCTGGTGTTTTGGTTGGTCTTCATTATCAACTTGGCACAAGCTTGAGTCACCTGGGAAGAGGGAACCTCAACTGAAGAACTTCCTCCATCACATTAGCTTGGGGCCACATCTGAATGAGACTGTCTTGGTTGATTAGTGATGTGGGTGAGTGGCGCTGTTCCTAGGCAGTTGAGTCTTGGGTATGTAAAAAACCAACTGTACCACTGATTAACTCATGGCTTCTACTCCAGGTTCTTGCCTTGAGGTCCTGCCCTGACTTCTCTTAATGATGGATCCTGACGCTAGAAGATGCTTTGACCATGTGTTTATCAGAAAACAAACTAGAATACCTTGTAAAAGAAGAGGGGGTAGATAATCCTTTCAGGTAAGTGACCATTTCACTGACTAGAGAAAACATTCATGGAGGTTGTAAGTATGGTTTCCACGTAATCATACCATGAAGAAATATGGTTAAAAGACACATACAATGTCAGAGCTAAGTCAGGCTGAAAATTCAGTTATGAAGGGTATGTGTGCATCCTCTCTCAGTGAGATGATGCCTGCTATCCTTCCACAGTTTCAGACCCTAAATACAGTTTAATCCTTCCATAATGCCACATGTAGGATGAGCCCTGATCTACTGGTACCGCATTCTGCTTAGAAGCATCTTTATTGTATCAAGAATGATTAGTTTCTGTTTATTTTCAAAACTAAAACTCCCCCAGAGCATTCTATTTTAATGTGGTGCTGATTAACTTTAGAACAGATAAACAAAGACTGAAAAACAGGTTAATAAATATTTTATTAAATTGTGATAGTTTTGTTCATGACACTGAAATCTGTGTACTTTTACACCTCTGAACTTTTTTTTCTCAAAATACTTCTAAGGCTATTGCTACAGACAGGGAGATACTGGTGGGTGGCCCAGGAAGATTCAAAGGTTCAAATTTTGAGTGGCATAGCACTAAAATGTCATGTTGCCTAATCTACCAGAACAAAACAAGCCAAAAATATGTGGTTCATATGCGAGGAAAAACAAAACAGAGAATCCATGCAATGATCCGTGGAGTTGACACAAGCACTAATGCAGCCATCACAGTGATTGAGAACTCCCAGGCCGATCCTGTCCACAGCTCATCAGAGACCACATCTGCTCTCCCTCACCACCGTGTGACTTTGCTGTGGTCTGATCAGCTGTCTCAAGACTTCATGACCCTCTGAGCCTTTCCCAGTATAAATAGCAAGGCAAGGTCTTTTGACTTCACACTGGGAACTGTCAAAAGCCAACAGGTGCGGACTTTCGCTGACCTCCAGGGGCTCTTCATCTCTCAGGGAGGGCACTGTCTGACCTTTACCAAAGCGATTGCCCACAAGCTGACACTAAAAGATGACAGCTGGTTTTCCCTATGACACATGCCAGCCAGGAGGAAAGCTCAGATGTGACAGCAGAGAATATGTGACACCAGCCACCCTTCCTCATCAGGGGAAACTACCTGTCAGGGGAAAACCCAGCAAACAAATTAACTGCTAAGAATATGGGATTCTTACAAGTGCATTTAGGACAAAAGTGGGGCACTTGGGGAGTTAAAGGCCACCATCAGGAAAACTCAATTGCTTAGATGTAAAGCTAATGTTTTAAATAAAAATGCAATTCAAAATTGTTGTTTCATTTTTTTATATTTATAATTTTTAAATTTAAATTTAAATTAGAAACAAAGTTGCTTCACATGTCAATTCCAGGTTCCTCTCCATTTCCCTCCCCTCCCCCATGCCCTCCCACCAACCCCCCCCAATATCCCCTCATTTCCCCAGGGAGGGTGAGGCTCTCCATGGGGGTGTCCATAGTCTGTCATTTCATCCAGGGCAGGGCCTAGACCCTCCCCTAAGAGTTCAGGGTGAGAGTGCATCTCTCAAAAAAAGAGTTCTCACAGTCTCACAGGGAGGCTTGAGATGGATAGACCACTGGGTTTTTTGGTTCTGAGTTACTGTCCCTCAAATTAGGGATTTTAGATCATGCAACTAGAATAGAGGATGCACAAGGAATCTAATTTGAGGTATCTCCTGAAGAATGTAGGGAGGGGACAGACTTATACTAAAAAGCCATTTGTCTTGCTACTTGAAATGCAAATTTAACTGGATGCCTTATGTTTTGCTGAAAACATATTTCCAAGTCCAACAACCTGTTTGGTTTCCTGGCTCCTGATTATTCATTCCCTTGAGGTCAAAAGTATACTTAGCTGCCAAAGGGAAACTTCATTCCAAGCTTTTGAGATAAACAAGAAACCTTAGCCGGGGGATTTTAATTGTGTAACTGGGGCTGCCCCTCTCTGTCATGTTTCTTCCTCCTCCTGCTGGTTCTAATTTTAATATAGTTGCAAAGAACTTGTCTTTTGTGTTAGACTAACGTATATGCATGTGTGTGTGTGTTTCCCTAAGTCCTGTGAGTAGAGTAAATAATATTTAATTTGATCACTCTCTGTCCCAGACTGAGTCAGGCAGAATTTGGAAGGCAGAAGCTAATGAGGAGGTCTGTCAGGAATGCTTCCTTACACTGCTTTGGATAGGCTAGGACTACACTAGAAGCACAAAGACCAGTGTGGTTTGTCATCCAAGCACAAATCCATAAATACTCATCAATTACTTGACAGCATCTTCTACTCTAAATGCTGAAGATGCAGCAATGAACACATAATTGCCCTAGTGCTGATCCTCTGTGAGAACATACATAAAACAGAATCATTACATTTATTTGATAACACCTTCAAAAATAAGGTCATAGAAACAAAAGGAAATGTGCCAAGGAACAAGCATCAGGGATAGGTAGCATACAGTCCATGATCATATCTTTAGATTATTTCAGGACTTGTGGTTACCCTGTGTGTTCAAAACACTGCTGTGTTTCTTGCATGCAGCTAACATTTGCTGATACACATTTTTAAAAGTCAATGAAGTACATGGAACAGGGAATCATACATGGCATGTGAACTTCTGAAATTATATAGGAAACATACATGAGTATAGATGCTGAGAATTTTTCTAAGAAGGACTTATACATACGTTCTTTTTTCAATTTTCAGTGTTCTGTAATCTCCCCAAACTGAAAACCCTCCATCAGAGACAACAGGGAGAATATCCCTCCAAGATAAAAACAACTCATTTTGACCAATAGATATATAGCACAAACCAGTTCTTAAAGAGCTCTTATTATAAGCACTAGAGAACAAAATCAGAGATTTACAAAGCTTATGTGAAACCCATCTCAGGTTTTGAAAGAAAACTGTGGAAACATGAGCAAAACATTGTATTTTAGATAGGTGTCATTGAAGAAAGTTTTTTCTATTCATTAAAATTCACCAACTTACAAATGAGTATGTAATTGCATCCACAGGTATCCAGGAATATTTTATAGCTGTTTCAGTTTTCCTATATTTATACTGTTCATATTTGTGATAAGAGCAGACTTTCATTGTACTGGTTAGTTTTTATTATCAACTTGACCCAAACAAGAGTCGCCTGGGATGAGGAAACCTTAGTTGTGGACTGGCTCCATCAGATTGGCCTATGGGCATGTCTGTGAGGCACTTCCTTGATGACTAATTGATGTAGAAGAGCGTGGCCAATGTTGATTATACATCTCCAGGGAGATGGACCTGGGGTATATAAGAATAATAATAAATAACAACTAGTTGAGCAAGTCAGAGGGAGTAAGCTAGTAAACCGAGTTTATCTGTGGTCTTTGCCCCCAGGTTTCTGCCTTGAGTTCCTTCCCTAATTTTCCTCGTGATTGTGAGAAGAAGACAATCCCTGGGCGAATGTGGAAGGGGCGGATACAGTTCTGAATGAATATGTGTTGTCTACATGAGCATAGCCATGTCAAGGACCCCAGTGCCTCAGACCCACTGCATGGCAAAGCCTTCCCTTGCTGAGGCTCGAAGGTTTAGCAGAGCCTTTCTCTGGTCCAAGTGTGAGTGTTCAGGAACACACAACTTCCCCTGGAATGCTTACAGCTGGAGATTGCTCCCCTAAAGACACTTCCTAGTGGGATTAGCTAAGACTGCCTTCTTTTTCATCTGGATGCCATAAACATCCTCCTCAATTCAGATGTCTACAACAAGGCTGCCTCCTCAATTCAGATGTCTACAACAGGACTTCTTCCTCAATTCGGATGTCTGCAACAAGGCTGCCTCCTCAATTCATATATCTACAACAGGACTTCTTCCTCAATTCAGATGTCTACAACAAGGCTGCCTCCTCAATTCAGATGTCTACAATAAATGCATTGAGATTCTGGGTTGCAGTTGGTGCCTTCAGAACTAGCACAACTCACTTAATCCTAGATTTCCTGTCCTTGTGTCTGTTTCTGTGTTTCTGTCCTTTCATTCCCTTTAATGTATTGGTCAGGTTTCTAGGACCAAGTCATGAAAAACAAGGCAAATGATAGACTGTGATCTTGAAGCAATAGCCAAGTAAACTATTTCCTATCCAAGTTGGTTTGTGCAGTGTTTTGTCATAAAAGTCAAAAGCAAACTAGAATACTCTTGAAACCAAGTTTTTATAAAATTTAAGGCAATATGCTAAATGTACTCAAATATACCCTTTCTGCTACTTTTAATAATTTGGATTTTCTTCATGACATGTGTCAAAAAAGCAGATAATTGAGCATCTGTTTCATCACTAAAACAACCCTTGGAGGTAGAGGTTTTCACTTCCCATTTTATACATAAAAATATCGAGATGTAACAAATTAAGTTACTTTCTCATGGAAAGAACGCTAAAAATCAAATAAATTTCAGGCGTTGGTTGCCAATGCAGATGAGTACACCTCGATGTGGAGGGTCTAGGCTGAGCAGCGGCCTTGAAGGGAGTTGTTACTGTGACTCTCTGCTCACCGTTCTCTGGAGTTTCAGGTCTTCTGACAGCTTCACCCCTCTCACTCTTAAGCATGTTCAGAGACTTTGCTATCTCTAGCATTTTAACTTTGTATAGAAATATCCACAGACCTGTTATTTTTGTGTTACTCTGTTAACATACTCCACATAAACAATTCACAGGGAGGGTAAAGTGATTTGGCTCACAATATCAGACAACTCAGCCCATGCTTGTCAGCACCTGTGCTCTTGGACTGAGCATCATGGTGGTAAGCATGCACGGTAGAGGCTGTCCTTAGTTTACAGAGAACAGAGAAAGGTGGACTACAGACAGAAACCAGGAAAGCAAGGCTGCTTCTATCCCTTTACCTCCCCATCTCTTCCAACTGACTGGTCATTCCAGCCCTTTCCCCATGAAAGTGTCTCTACATGTAAAAGACCCAACATCATCCTCATTTGCTACCTTCCTTATCAAAACAAGACAGCTCCATTTTCCTTTGTGGACAGTCATCAAAATACCAGCTTTCCTTTAATATATTTCTACTTTTCTTCTGTGCAAGGCATAGCCACACCCAAAAAGCTGCATCTTATACTCTCACTATCAAGAACAGGGAGAATCCTGGTTGCTCTATGCAAAACAGAGTCAGTTAATGTTCTTCTAAGGTTTTTACCCAGGGATATTTCTCCAGTAAACAAGTTGCTTAAAAAAAAGGGTGTCCCCTTTGTGGGGATTAGCAGCTTTCAGTTAATCTGTGAGCCCCCCAAAAAAACTTGCCTCTAAAAGTTCTTTAAAGCTGTAACACAACTACAATATCTTTTAAAGTATGCCTTTGCATAGTTGTTTTCTCATAATTGCACTAAGTAGAGTGGCAAATCAAAGGTAGTATCCAAGATGTCTGATACTGTTAAGTAAGCATTTGTCTGACTGTGGAGAACCCTATTAGGAATAAAGCATAATGGATTGGGACCACAGGGGGCAGGTCGTGGGCTGAATGCATGTGTGATATCCAATAAGGAGGGATGATAGACGAAGGGCAGATGGGGAAACAGAGACCTGCAGATGTGACTAGTATTCAAAGTTTTATTGAGGAGGAGGTAAGAAAATAAGGGAGGGAAAGAGAAAAGATGTAAAGAGACACAGAGATGCAGAGATAGGACAGAAGAGAAAGTGGAGTGGGGGGACAGGAAAGGTCTTGTCTGCCCTCCGGACAAGTAGAGGGGAAAAGAGAACGCAAGTGGGTGGGCTTTTTCTTTAAAAGGGCAAGGGCACATATACCTGCCATGCCCAAGTGGGTGAGAAGCAGGGCCAGGTTAGCCACAAACCCTGTCTGTGCTATTTCCAACGAGTACCGAAGATCCACCACTATCAGAGAAATGTCATTTATTTTGAGGCTAGGATGGAAACTGGCGGTGTGTGTGTGGGGGGGGGGAAGCACTGAGTGGAGATCGTAAGAGTTTGAGACTTGGGGAGAAAGAATAGTAGACTGTGGAGGTAGGGTGGAAAGGAAGGATCATGGGAAGGAGCACAAAGGAGGGAAAGGGAAATAAGGCTATTGTTTTCATGTTGAAAGCAGCAAACCCTTCATAAGAAAACCAAGTGAAAGGAAACGCCAAGCACCTGTGACTTGCTTTTCTGTGCCTGTAAGAACAAATCTACAAAAAACAAAACAAAGAAAGAAAAAAATGGATTGAAGGTGCATGAAAATGTATTGAAATTCCAATGATGTTAATAATATTGATGGTCAGTTAATGTACACATAGGAGAGGAGCATTGTTGACATGTCTATATGTATCAAACATGTATAAAATAATCATTAATTCTTCACAGGGCTCTCAGACTGACTGAATTATGTGCTATCTAATAAGGCAGAGTTCTGACACAGTGTTCAGTATTTTCAATGTGTCCACGCTGATTTTCTTTAAAGCCCCTACTTTCTCATCCCTGTGGCTGCAGCCTTGGGGTCATTTTAAACCAAGGCCATCTTTCAGCTCTTCCTTTTCTTTAAACTCCTTTCTCTCCCCTTCCTTGCCCTCTAGCCCATACTTTCCCTTCACATCATCTATTCCTTCCCGGAGGCAGGAAACATGGTCTGCCATCTTTGAAAGTATTTCAAAAAGCTAGTGCTGAGCTGCTGCACAATTCTTCAAGGCCAGGCCTTAGAAAACCTGGTGTCTTTGCAAGAGAAAAAGCACACCTGTTCTCCCTCCAAACCAGGACTATAGTTTAGGACTCAGTGTGGAATGGACAGCAAATCCTAGAAGTCAAGGGCAGATGCTAACGAGTTTCTCCCACCTAGAGGGGGCATCCAGGTTGGAAGCTTCAACCTAGATTTCAAAGTATGCATGCTAGAAAACCTACAAACCATGAAGTTGAGTCCCTGGAGGGTTTGTGTCTTAAAAGAAAGGTATGACCATTGTTCCAGGCAGGGTTTCTGTTGCTGAGAAGAGACACCATGATCACTGCAACTCTTATAAAGGAAAATATTTAATTGGGATGCCTTACATTTTCAGAGGTTTAGTACATTTTCATCATGGTACAACATGGTGGTGTGCAGGCAGACATGGTACTGAAGAAGTAGCTGGGTGTCCTACCTCTTAGCTTGCAAGCAACAGAAAGTGATCTCTCTTACTGGGCATGGCTTGAGCATATATGATACCTCAAGGCTGGTCTTCACAGTGACATATGTCCTTCAACAAGGCCACATCTATTCCAACAAGGTCACATCTCCAAATAGTGCCACTCCCTTTGGGGGTCATTTTCTTTCAAACCACCACAACTATACTTCATAATTAAGGTAACAAGTTAAGCAGGACATTGAAGATCAATGTGACTTAATTTCAGCCTTGTTGCTTTAACTGAATTGGGTCATAAGAACCTGTTGTCCAAGGATGTCTGTTCTACTATGTTCATAGCTGCATTATTTGTAATAGCTAGATTGTGAAGCAACCTAGATGCCCCACAACTGAAGAGTGGATAGAGAAAATGTAGTACATTTACACAATGGAGTATTACTCAGCGGAAAAAAACAATGGAATCTTGAAATTTGCAGGCAAATGGATGGCACTAGAAGAAACCATCCTGGGTGAGGTAACCCAGTCACAAAAAGACAAACATGGTATGTACTCACTCATATATGGGTTTTAGACATGGATCAGGGAAGTGTCAGCCTACAATCCCGTGCCAGTGAGTCTGGGAAACAGGGAGGTTCCCAAGACATATGCATGATACCCCAGAGAAGTGGAATGAGGCAAGATCTCCTGAGCAGATGGGAACATGCGGGGAGTGGAGAGGGAACCAGGAAAAAGAGAGGGGGAGAAGAGGAGGGGAAAAGGAAAAGACATGGGGGAGCAGGAAAGTTGAATCAGGGTAAGAATAGAGGAGAGCAGGATGAGAGATACCATAATAGATGGAGGCATTATATGTTTGAGGAGAGAGCTGACACTAGTGAGATCTCCAGAGATCTACAAGGATAATACCAACTGCCAAACTAAGTAATAGCAGAGAGACTACATTGATAGCCCCTCCCTGATGATAAGGTTGATGACTACCTTATATGCCATCCTAGACTGATAGAAGCAGAGACAGATACCCACAGCTAAACACTGAACTGAGCTCCTGGAACCCAGTGGCAGAGATGGAGGAGTGATGACCAAAAGGGTCAAGGCCAGGCTGGTGAAACCCACAAAGACAGCTGACTGGACAAGGGTAAGCTCTTGAAGCCCATACTGATGGCTGAGAGGCCAACAGGGAACTGATCCAGACTCCATGAATGTAGCGTCAGTGAGGAGGCCTCAGAAATCTCTGAGGCCTTGGGCAGTAGATCAGTACTTACCATGGAGTACAAATGAACTTTGGGAGCCAATTCCAAATGGAGGGATGCTCTCTCAGCCTGGACACATGGGGAAAGGCCTAGGTCCTGCCCTGGATGAAATGACAGACTCTGGAGATCCCCCCCAAGGAGGGCCTCACCCTCCCTGGGGAATGATGTGGGGATCGGGCTGGGGATTGGGGGGGGGGGGCTGGCGGAGGGACAAGGGAGGAGAGGTGGGAGAGGGAGCTGGGATTGACATGTGAAACATTCATGTTTCTAATTTAAATAAAAACATATATTGAGAAAGAAAAGAACTTGTTGTCCAGCTGTGTATTGAGAAGAAAGAAAAGAAGGAAGAAAGGAAGGAAGGAAAAAGGGAGGGAGGCATGAAGGAAGAAAACTGGAGAAGAAATAAAGAAACATCACAAAACACTTTACCTTTAGAGAAAAACACGACCCCTGTTGGCTTTCCATGATTGGGCATTGGCCAAAAAATGGGAAACCTGGATTTGAATGCCTATCATGTCTTCTGGCATTTGGGCCTCTGAACAGTAGAAAGACCCTGGGTGAACAGCCCCCTTCAAACACCATGGATACTGAGTCTCCAGTCTGTGTTCCCAGCACAGTAACATTCCACACATGGTATCAGAATTTGGTGCTGGAGGAATTCAGGAGTTCTGGGATCACAGCATGCTTTGTATATTTTCCCTAGGCTGATGGTAACTACAAACATGAGAATATTCTGACTCCTGAGAGTGCTAACAGAACTCAGAGCCTTGCTATAGTCAGAGGCAATTGTGTCCCGTTTCCTTGTTGTCATAACGGTGAGTTTTATAATTCCTTACCAACTTTACAACCACATCAAGAGAAATTTAATCTCATCTTTTCTGTACTCATTCATTCTTAGTTTACTTGAAAACTGAGATGAAAAGACATACCCTAGAAATATTTGGAAGATGAGTCCAGTAAGAGCTGTTACAAGTCTCTAGTTTGCATTGTTAATTAAAGTTGACAACCAACAAAACAGAAAGCTGAAGCCATCAGAAACTTGGGTCTGATGCTTGGCTTCACACTTCGAAATTTCTGTCACATCAAGTGCAGCCCCAAGAGGTGTCACTTTAAGACAGTGGTTGCCTACCAAAGAATGGGCCTATCTACCCGGGACCTGCACTATCTCTACCCAAACCCTCCAACCCTCATCCCATACTCCACTGCAAACCTCCTACATAGACTCTCTTCCTTTTGACTTTGGTCTCCTGCAGTCAGCTTCAGGGAGCACAGTGGAGGCTGAAATCCTTGCCTTTGAACAGTAATTACCCAAGTAGAGTAACTGAAGTGAAAATGGGTGGCCTTACCTATGCTGTGTCATCAACCACATGATCGTGAAAAACTTCACCACTTTGAGCATCAGTATGCCTCTATGTAATATATTAATTTGGAGACTTTTCTCCTCCATTTGGCATTTGTCAGAAATCTACACAGATCACCAAAAAGTGCTTGGAAATTTGCAAAGGACAATGTAGAACACGCCCCAAGAACTGTTCTGATTACATTTCTCTAGGTGCCATTTACAGCAGGAGCCAAGTTTGCTTGGCTTTACATAGAAAGAAAGTAGCTGGAGACTCACTGGACCAGAAGAATCTCTGCTATGCCATCCCTTTTAAAAAATATTCACTGAGAGATTGTTTGGAGGTTCCAGCAGGGGAGCGCAGCTTCTGGTATACCCTTGACTGAAGATCAGTCCTCTATTTCGGGAAGATCTCTCTGTGCAACTAGAGAACTGAGCCAGCAGCATCAGGGGGGATGCACACGGAGCAGTGAGGGAAGAAGGGGACACCTGCCTTGATGGGGGTAGGGAAGGCAGAAGGTGGGTGAGCGGGACAACAGGAGGGAGAGGAAACTGGGATTGGTATGCAAAGTAAGATCGTTTTAAAAATAAAAAAATGAAGAAAAAAGAAAGCTAAGAAAAAAAATATATATTGAGCCAGGTAGTGACACATGCCTTTAATCCCAGAAGGAGGCAGATCTCTATGAGTTCAAGGCCAGCCTAGTCTACAGAGCAAGGTCCACGACAGACTCCAAAGCTACACAGAGAAATTCTGTCTCAAAAAACAAAGGCACAAAAACACAAACACAAACAAAATATGTGTATGTACACTGAGACCTGCATGCCAATTTTTATCCCATAAAGTCTGACAAAATGAGACTGTCTTAGGGCTAAAGGTGGCCTAAAGACAATGAAAGCATCCCTGTGGTATTTAATTGCAATAACTGATGCTATCCTGCCTGTTTTACAATGAAGCAGCTCAAGTATGTGGGATTGATTTATTGCTTTCTTGTGAAAACTTGGTTTTTATTGATTTTTTCCCTATCAACACCCTTCTCTAATTGATTTGATGGTTAGAGCTGTGTCTCCATCTATGAAGATAGAGTGGAATAATTACTGCAGCCTGCTGTTTAATCTTTCTGCCACACAATTACCGCCACCATTTTGCCCCACACTAACAGTTTATCAGCTGGAGTAACTGTGGTGGGGTTTAATAATTTAATAAGACACCTAGAGATGGTAGTTGGGTCATTTGTAGTTTGGTCAGGGGTAGATTTGTGGAACTTACAGGCTAAACAGATGAGGGCTCGGGGCCTTTGAAGAAGTACTTGAGCAGTCTACCTTCAGATCAACTGTGAGTTTCTAGAGGTGGACCGAGACATCCCAGGAAGTCATTTGTTTAGCATCCTGACCCTGGAAGGTGATACTGGGAGGAGGAAATGAGTTCTGTTCTTTGCTAATTGTGCTTCCTGGTGTTTTTTGTTTTATGGTTTTTCGTTGCTTTTTTTTTTTTTGATAAGCCTGTAAAGTTCTTCCCTTAAGGTTCCGTTTTCTCTGAAATTAGCGTCAGCAGAGCGAGTCATCTCCAGTGGGAGGTGAAGTTTCCTTCTATTGCCTTCATCTTGTTGCTCTGAGATGGGTGTTTTCCAATTACTCCTGTTCCCTGCACCAAACTTGACCGTCCCCCTGCCTCCACACACACCCTCCTTGGAAAAGAGCATGGGGAGTGAGACTCCAAAAACGTCAGGATAGCTTGAAATCTAACAACTTACTTCAAAACTCAAGACAAAAAAATAAAAATAAAAAACACATGTTAAATGTATGTTATTGATCTTTGACTTTCAGCATAATGAACACAGCTGTACTTATTGGAAAGGTGTCTGAGTTTCTAAGAGGATTTTCTTGCTGTTGAGTTGTACTGGTAATCTGCTGTATCACTGCTACCTGGATTAGAAGCCAAGCAATCTGGAAGGTAATTCTAGCTTCTCTTTTTTTCTCCTTTGTTCTCTAATTGAAATTATAATATTCACTAAATCAGTTGAAAATGGTTTTAAGGAAGCATTTCCTCTCTAATACAGCACACCCACACACAACACACAACATTGAGTTCATCACGTATTGCAATCACTTCACATGTGAACATTATCAATTTTGAAGTCTGTGATTAGGAAAAAGACTTTCTGCAAACAGTAAGGAATAAACTGCCCGGACTTGCTTTACTGCACTATTTCCCTCACTTTCTCTGATTGTTTTCTGATTTCACATTGAGCTTAGGGAGAAATGAAATGAAAGATTTTTACATAAACATCTTTAAAGTAATGTAGAAGAGGTATAATCTACAGAATTTCTTTTGCAGTTATAGTCTGTTATTGATTTTTGGTATGCTTAAAAATTATTTCCTAATCCAAATGCATCACTATCGATGAAAGAAAGTTGACTGCAGAACAAATAGTTAAATTTGTAAGAAAATGACAGAGACCTGGAAAAAGTCCATAAACCTCTTCTCTTCCTCTCTCCATCCCTCCTTCCTTCCCTCCATCCCTCCCTCTATCCTTCTCTCCCTTCTAATCTCCCACTCTTCCTCATTCCCCACTCTCTTTCTCCATTTCTTCCTTTATTCCTTCCTATTTCCTTTCAGTTCACCAAGCTAAAAGTATTTAGAGAGAAACATATAAGTCTGAAAGAAAGCTAATGCCTCTCAGTTTCTCTTCATCAATAACTTAGGGCACATCTTAGTTAGGGTTTCTATTGCTGAGAAGAGATACCATGATCAGTGCAAGTCTAACAAAGCAAAACACTTCACTGGGATGGCTTACATGTTCAGAGGTTTAATCCATTATGATCATGGTGCAACTTAGTAGCGTGCAGGCAGAAATTTAGCTTCAAGTTCTACATCTTGACTTGGAGAAAATGGTCTCCCTCACAGGGCATGACTTGAGCATATATGAGATCTCAAAGCCCACATCCACAGTGACACACTTCCTCCAACAAGACCACACCTCCGAATAGTTACACCCCTTTTGGGGGCCATTTTCTTTCAAACTACCACAGAGCACAAGTAGATATTGCTGTGGTTTCACTATGTGAAGGGGAGGGAGGAGACAGAGCTCTTGCCATCTGATCACATTAGGCAAATGATCTGTACTTGCTAACTTATGTGTAGTGAGCAGCTATCCTCTGGCCTTCCTGGGAACCCCCACCAATCTTGAGAAAACAGCACTCCATCCATGTCTAAGAGTGCACAGCATGTTCTTGTCCTTTTGAGTGAAGTAGAATTCTTTCACGTCCCTTCTCCTTTAGTGTATGCTTTTAGAAGATACTTGAGCTGTGAGGTTTTCTTGGATCATAAACTGTAAATACTCAGTGTTTTCTAGAGATGCTATAAACTCTGATTGGGCATTTTTTGTATATTGTTACCAATTCCATACATCATTCAACAATTCCAAAGGGTCTTATACTCTCAATACCTTGATTTTAGTTCAGTAAAACCTCTTTGCCCACTGGTCTTCAAAGCTAGAAGAAAATAAAATTGTGTTGTCTCAGCACCAAGAGAATGATACTTTATGAGAGCAGCCATAGGAAAGTAATGTGAGTGGTTCAGTAGTAGTTAACAAATACTTCCCATCACTCTTTTACTTTAAACTTTGTTAAGTGAGTATTCCACATGAATATTTGTAAGTTTATACCCATGAAGCAATGTAAATCATATATCAGTATTATTCTCATTTCATAGAAGTTCAAAGAAGAGCTAAGCTAGGTTCATTTCTCTCCAAACATAAGCCATGCCTCTCAGCATGCATCCAGAAATATGTATCCACAGAAGTTGACATTCCAGGGAACTCCCCAGATACCTGCACCATCACAGTGTAGCCATACTGTGGACAAAGTTTGTGATGTCTGAAGCAACAGAGAGTGGTCACTAACTCATTCTTCAAACATGTTTTCAGTGCATACATGCTACATTGAATTCCTATTCTCTTGCAACTCACAATCTTTGAGGGCAAACGTAAGCAGATTAGAAGTTGAGTCATAAGGGTAATCTTATCGATTCGATACACCTGTCATATCATGCATGAAGACACAGAACACGTGACATGTTCTTGATAGTGATGGTGACAAGTGAGGATGGGAATAGGTATCAGGCAGGCTTTCTGGGGCAGGTGACAGAAGCTGAATCTTGAGGGTTGAATTGGAGCTGTTCACCTTAAAGAAAGTTGAAAGATGTTCAGGCAGGAAGAACAGCATACGCTAAGAGAAACCATGATCAAACTGAAAATCTCTTGCGGTTTGGTGGGGATGGAGAATGCAGTATGTAACAGGGTAGCCAGACAGGAGGCTAGAAGCCAGGTCACAGAGATCCTTAAAAACATTAGTCCCACTGCCTTTTAATCCTCACTGCATTTTCTTTTTAACTTCATTCAACATGCAGCTCTTCCCTTGGTTTGATCAGCTCTTTCTAGCATCAAAAAGATATTGTTCATAAATTGAGTTTTGCAATTCAGCACTTCGCTGTTTACAGCTGGCAGCAAAGAGTATAATGTGGCCTTTGAGTAAGTAGATTAAGTGAAGGAAAAAGAAGTTTGTATCCTGCTAATCACCTCGGGGTCTACAAGACTGACTAAGCCTCAGAAATATGGAAGAAGCTACAGCTACTGTATAGTCTTAATGAATATAATTAGAAGTGGTTTTATATAGAAAAGTTCAAACCTACTTCTGTAGGAATCTCTGCTAAACTCTTCGACTGAGGATGTTACTAATGATCACATTGAATGGCTATTCACAATAACTTTCTTTGGCCTTAACATTCATAAATTAAGACCACAATAATTCTGCAACTCTTGGTAAATTTATGCCCCTGGCATTAACAGGTTGGATCATGTACTCTCCAAAATGTGATCCCATCCATGTGATTTTATTTGGAAGTAGGATCTTCTTGCTTATTACCTAGTTAAGATGGATTAACCAGAGTGGTCCCTACTCCACAATGATTGATGGCCTTTTTATGGGAAGGAGAAGGCCACATGAGAACAAAGTAGAGCCTGTGAAAATACAAGTGTAGCCAAATACCAAGGACTGATGACTGCCACAAAAAAGCTAGGAGAAAGAAAGTGGAGTCATGGAAAGAGCTTTGGTCCTGTTACACCTTTTGGAATTCTAACTTTCAGAACTATGAGAGAATAAAGTATCTTCCTTTCCAGCCACCCAGTCCATTACAATATCTCTGGAAAATCAATATATCATCACTTTCAAAAGAAAAAATGGAGATAAATGGAACTAAATGTAGGAGCATATGGGAAAAAGCATGCAAAGAAATAAGCTTTGGTTCTGTAAGCCTGAAAATCATCTTTTGCAGGTTGACCTCTGTTGGAAGATACCAAACCCCGAGAAGCCCAGCAGATCTCAGCTAGCGACTGGACCGGAAGCCGAACTCCAGGAAAAGAGAGCGAGACTTCCTGTGCGCTGTCTTTTATGCCTTCCCCCCGTAACGCCCCTAGCCATGCCCAAAAGTGGGCTTGGCTAGTGACGTAGTTCCGCCTACGTACGTATACATCTTTACGTCCACCGTATCCGTCTTTAGTCCTGCCTAAAGTGGGTGTGGTTAGCGGTGTGGTAAACCACCCTTTTATTACCTCATCTGTATGCGCCTCTAGTAAGTCACATGTTTAATGGCGGCATCAGACTTCCTCCTACAGACCTCTATGTTAGTCATTGTTTTACTGCTGTGAAGAAACACCATGACCAAGGAAGCTCTTTTAAAAGAAATCATTTAATTGAGGGCTTGTTTATAGTTTCAAAGACTCAGTCTATTATCATCATGGCAGTGGTATGGCAGGAGCATGGCAGCACTCATGGCACTGGAGAAATAGCTGAGAATTACATTCTGATTCACAGACAGAGAAAGATCAAGAAACAGCAACAGAGGGACACAGACAGAGAGAAAGAGAGACAGAGAGAAAAAGGGAGGAAGCTTCAAAGTCTGCACTCAGTGACACACTTCCTCCAACAAGGCCATACTTCTAATTCTTCTAATCCTTTCAAATGGTTCTACTTCCTAATGATTAAGCACTCAAATAGATGAGTCTAAATGAGCAATTCTTATTCAAGCACCACATCATGATCACTTTTTCATTCACTTACATGTTACAGTACCTTAGCTGCTTGCTTTCTGATGAGTCTTGACCCTTGTTTAGCCATGGCTCTCCTCCCCCAGTAGTGAAATAATCTATTGCAAAGAGGGTCTCATGCTCTTTATAGAAGCATTTGTATTGCCTTCTCATTTCCATAGAAACATCATCACTGACTCAGAACCACCTCTGTCCTCCTAAGGCAGAGATATTTATCTTTCACACCATGGAATATATGTGACATAAGATAGACAGAAAATAATGCTTTCCCTGCAATCCCCAACTTGTAAGTCTCCTCTTCAAAGGAATTTATGACAGTCTTCCCTTAGGTTATTTATTTATATTTTCTTCCATGACCACTTTTCCAGTAATGAGTTTAAATACAAGCAACACAAACCCATCTGGAAATAAAATTATGCACCAGCTTCATGACAAAAGATAATTACATTATAATCAAACTGTCATTTTGGAAGATAGCAGGAGATGAAGCATGCTATAAACTGGCATGGGAAGTGTATGGAGTGTTCCTTTTAATTCCTCATACAGGGGTTGGGGTACGAAGGTTCCCAATGCAGAACATTGGAATTTGTAACTGGGAAACCTCTAGGCAGTGGTAAACATGCAGTTTCTATGAGCAGTGGGGCTTGCACCTGGCACCCGGGGCCTAAAGGCTTTGAACTTAAATGGCTGCAATAAAAACTGCTTCTAGCATGCTTGGTTTCAGACTGTGGACCTCGATATTTTCATTTTTTTAAAGCTTGCCTTTACCCTTAAGCCATTATTTTGCATTTTAGTTTAGTAGGCCCATGGCACTGGGATTTTCTGAAAGAAATATGGACAATTGGATGGCAAAGGAAACTGATACTTTAGGGATGAAAAATACTGTCATTGAACCACTCTAAGCTCAGTTTTCTAGTACAACAATAAGATGGTTCACTGACTTTTTCACTGCTGGGAGGATTTTTTTCACTCTTTCATGAGCTCTGGATAGCTTCTAAGATAAAAAGAATGTCTCTAAGTCCAATGGTCAACTTGACTAACCATCAATAAGAGGAAAATGGTAATTGACACAGGAGAAAGACACAAGACAGAGACCGGTGTGACAGAAGAGACGCAGTAAATGTCCCCTGTCAGGACTTTGGCAACAATGGAGAAACCACAATCTCCCAGCAATCTGCTCACTTGGTAGCCCCATGAGAGCAGGTTCCTACTGTGCCAGACCTATCCTCTCTGTGCAAGGAGAACAGCGCATGTCGCTGTGAGGATGCCATAACCACAAGCCTCACCTCCTGGCTCTCTGGAAATTCCTCTGATCTCTATTTCAGGCACACTAACCACAAGTCATTCCACTCCACTGCATTCCGCTGCCTCTCAGAATCCTGGGATTTCTTGGTGTTTTCTTTTGTTTGTTTCTATGTTGGATAGGCTTCTCTACTTCCAGTCCTCATTCTTATTCCTCGGTGAATCCCAAACAAGGCAGAAGGTACCCTACTATTCAAATGGCTGCCCTCAGTACCACAATGCACCATCGTTATCTTAAAGCTGTTGGAAATGCACACAATGAACCCAGAAACATCTAACCACTGTCAAATATGCATTTAAACAAGACCACCAGGCAATGCACATATTACAATTCTCACACATGCACGTGCATGCACACATACACACATGTACCCATATATACACATACATAAACACAGGCACACACATAAAAACAAATACACATACAAGTGTATATTTATGCGTGCTTACATGTTCATATTTATATCTATGTATCATTTATATATATGTGCATACAAGTGTATACTTGTATGTATGACGGTGTGTATATACATTTGTGTGTGTTTCTATATACACAGACTTACATATTTACATAAACATACACATGCACATACATATGCACAAACACGCTCATTCACACAAACACACATGCATGCCATACATATACAATGCACACACACACACACACATATATATACTCACTAACTTATATATGTACATACACATAAACGCACACATTCACACACACAGGCACGCACACAAGTACTCACATGAACACACGTACACACATATGCATGCTCAAACACATACATATACATGCATATGCATATTCATTTATATCTACATACATACAAAAACACACAAATATACATACATAATACACACACATACAAACATATGCCTGCACACACATACACACACACAATACACACTTGCACATACACATACAAATATGCATATACCATACATATACATATATATACACACACATATACCACTCATATACATATATACACACAAGCATACACATGCACATACACACCGCATGCACAATCACACACATAAACAGAGATACTCACAGACACAAAAACATACATACACATACATACAAGCACACACAGAGACAAACATATAAACACACATGTGCAGACATACATACACACATAACTTACAGATGTATAGGTGCAAACGTAGAAGTGATAAGATGTTGGGAGAGGGTGAGCTCCTGCATAGCAGGCTCTGGCTCCATGAATGGGATACCACTGAGCTGCTAGGCAAGGGCTTCTGACAGAAGCTAGGGTGAGGCACAAGGGGAAGATTAATCAGTCACTTCAGTTGACTGGACAGCAAAGTGAAAAGGGGCCTCCTCTCAGTCTCCTCCAGTGGAGTTCCCAGGCAGGGAAAGAGATAACAATGAATCAGGAACAGAATCCTCTCTAGAGTCCTGGCCTTCAGCAAGGCAATGTTGGGAGCTGTTGCTTTGGGGTTCTGCTCTGTGTGCCCAATTTCTATCACTAGGGCTCCTCATACAGACATAAGGACAACATATACTAATTACCTGGCACACAGGGCAAACACAAATATTTTAAGGAGCAAAGCATGCAACAAAAGCTCACATTCTTCCTGTGTCAGCTCCAGACACTCAGCTAGTTAGATAAGACACCTATCAAGATAATTGACTACATTTTATTTTTGGACCTCATTAAACTAAAAGTTCCCTTCTATCTTAAAAAATTGAACTTGTAGAAGATGATCCATTAGAATTGCAATTAAGTAGCAGTCGTCTAAATAATTAAACAATGGGATATCTATGTATAGCAACTACTAGACAGTTTTTCTCTATCTATTTTAAAGACTGGTGGGTGCAAGCTATGCAAATGACTTTGCAGGGATTTTTATGTTAGCATAAACAGACTGAAATTTAAATAACTTAAGCACTGCAGACACTGTGAGTCATAGTATTTTCATTTTTCCTTCTACCCTTGAGTTCTATGACAGCTCCTTTTCCGGAACCCAGGAACAATGAGGCCTTTGAAGAACCCTAGAGATTTGAAAAAACCTTCCACAGAGCCTTTGTTGTTGCTTGGAACCACATGGGACACACCCCCTCCGCCCGTGGGACACGCCCCCTCTACTCTCAGTCTAATGAGTTGAAGACTTTCCCTGTTCTGCATCGGTGCATAAAACTGCAGCTTTGTCAGACTGGTTGCTGACTGCTCTTACCCATGATCCTATGCGGGAAGTGTTTCTACTTAACTGGCCGATAATTCATAATTAGGATTTCTCAGTACAGAGTTCCCATGGGCACTGTGGCCAGGACCAGAGGTCAGAATACAAAGCAAATGCCTCTTTTCTGAGGACTCGGGAGCAGATGGACTGGGAACTGCTCCTTCAGATACTTCTTCTCTATGTTTTTCTACTTACTGTCAGTGATAATGTGACCTATATCAGAAGACACATGCAATGCAACAAACACTGCCTAGGTTCTGCCTTTCCTGTGCTTTCTTCCATTCCCTTGTGCCTTTCCCACAAAAATTTTATTCCCTAACACTTCCCATTTGGATAACATCGATTGAAATTCCTTCTGGAAACTCTTTGGTTATGAAACAACTGTTATCTACCTGGAAAAAAAAAGATGGCAGTTTTATAGTGCATCAAGCATTTCACAGAATAACAATGAACAAACGACTATCCAATAGTTATTTGCTAACTTCAGTAGAGCTGAAAAAGTTGCTTGATGAGTATGGCAGAATACCAGAATACCGTTAGGCATCATCACACTGTCATTTTTCCCCTTCAATCATTTTTGGTTCTGTTCTAGGTCTCCGGACCATCCAGTCTCTGGGTTCTGGCACTCAGGCAATGTCAAAGGTGGGTCACTCTTGTGGTTTGGGTCTGAGGCTGGATCAGTCATTTGTTGACCCTGTTGTGTGGCTGGCCAGCATCTGAATTCCTCTATTGGAAGTCTCTCCTGGTCACAGGAAATGGCCAGTTCAGACTAAGTATCCACCATTGCTAGGAATCTTAGCTGGGATCATCTTTGTATATTCCTGAGAGTTTCCCTTGTACTGGATGTCTACCTGATCCCAAAATATGTCCCCATTTCCAATCATCTTGTTCAGTACTTTCCCCCCTCCATCCTTCCCCCAACTTGATCCCTCATGTTCTAACTTCCACCTGCCCCCAGTCCACCCAGAAGTTCTCTTCCATTCCCCCTCTCCAGGGACATCCATGCTACCCTTCTTGGGACTTCCTTGTTACCTAGCCTCTCTGGGTCTGAGGATGGTAACACAGTTATCCTTTACAGCTAATATCTACTTCTGCTATAATCATAGATTGGTGAATACCCATTTGCCATCTGAGAGCCTCCATCCAGTAGCTGATGGAAACAGATGCAGAGACCTACAGCCAAGAATCAGGTCACACTTGGGGAACCCTGCTGAGGACTAGGAGAAAGGAGAGTAGGAGCCACTGGCTGTGGGTGGGTGAGGTCAAATAGGTCACAAGGGAACCCACAGAAACAACTAACTTTGGGCTCATAGGAGCTCACAGAGTCTGAACTGACAATCAGGGGGCCTGCATGGGACCTACATAGTCCCTCTACATATGTGTGATAATTATGTAATTTGGTCTACTTATGGGACTCCTAGCAGTGAGAGCAGGTATTGTCTAACATTGTAGCTGGCTGGCTTTTGGGAACCTATTCCTCATACTGATTTGCCTTGCCCAGCCTTAATACAAGGGGAGGTGCTTAGTCCTATAGCAACTTGATATACTTGGTGTGTGTGTGTGTGTGTGTGTGTGTGTGTGTGTGTGTGTGTGTATCCTTATACAGGTACATTATATAATGCAATGTCATGCTTCGTTGGTATCCATGGAAGGCGTGCCCCCTTCTAAACAAAATCAGAGGAGTGAATGGGGAGGTAAGGCAGAAGGGAGGTGGGGGAGGAATTGAGAGGAAATGGACAGACTGAGATGCGATATAAAATAAATAAATACATTTAATTAATTTTAAAAGTTGCTTGGTTATCCTTTGTTCTTTCTTTGCTAGTTCATTCCTTATTTCATTTAACCCATCAGCTCTCCACAATATAAGTTAGTTGTTCTAATATTTGTGTGATTCAATGGCATCCATATTGATTTGTTAAGGTGGGTATAACAAATAGTACTAACTAGAAGACTTAAACAACTGAAATTTACGTTTTACAGTATAAGAGCTCACGTTCAAGATCAAGTTTCTGGTAGGTCTCTCCTAAGGCCACCTCTGCTACAGATGGCTGCCTTCTATATGCCTCTTAAGTGGAATTAGCTACTTAGTCTCTGTAAATCCCAACCTCCTTTTCATTTGTGGTGTGTGTGTCAGTGTGTGTGCGTGCGTGCATGCGTGTGTGTGTGTGTGTGTGTGTGTGTGTGTGTGTGTGCGCGTGTGTGTGTGTGTATAGGTCCATATTCTTATATACACCTATACATGTGTATTTGTGGGATATAGAAGCCAATCTCATGAATTGTTCCTCAGTCTGCCTGCTTTGTCCCTTGAATAGTCATTTACCGGGACTTGGAGAGTATTGATTAGGCTTGGCTGACTGGCCAGTGAGCTTCAGGGATCTTCCTGTTCCTGCTTTCCAAGCATTGAAATTACAAGTTCAAGCTACCATGCCTGGTCATTATTTGACAACACTGGTAGATGATTTATTATTATGAAGGTAGGAGAATATACTCTGTTAGTTATTATAGTCCTGACTAAACAAAACAGAATAACCCAGCACATTTGGATGGCAGTAGAGAATTCTAAGTACCATCTCAAATTATTTTAAATTATTGATCTGTATGCATACATATGCAATAGTTCAACTTTAAAATTTTATTTTCATCTTTTAATTCTTTTACAGTTTTGTACATGCATGTAATGAATTGTAGTCATTTTACCCATATTTACCTTCTCTCACCCTTTTCTCTTCAGCTGAATGTTTTCATCATTCCAACACAATTTCTGTTACTTCCCTGTGTTTTGCATGTGACCCAGAGTTTAATTAGGGTTGTTTGCATGAATATGAATGGAGTATTTTTTATTGGGGACCTTACTGGTGGTTATACTACTAAAGAATATGACACTCCTTCCCCAGCAACAATTGGCTGCCAATAGTCCCTCAGCAAGTGACTTCATAAACCTCTCCCAACCATGATGAAATGCTGATGGACCCAGTCTTGTGCAGGTTACCACAACTGCTGTGAGTTTGTGACAAGGCAGTCATATCAAGTCCAGAAGACAACTTTATGTAGCTCAAATTTCCATCCTCTAGCTTGCACATGCTTTTTCTTCCTTCCTCTCTAGTGTTTGCTGAGCTGCAGATGGGTGATACAGATCTCAAGTCTAAGGACTACACTGTCACTTATTCACGGCACTCTGATCAGTGAAGAATCTCTTCATTACCTGCTGCCCATTGCAATAAGACGAAGCAGCACTAACCTATGGGCATAAACATATTTATTTACAAGGGAGTTTAACATCATGACCATCTAACAAACGGTACCAGCACCTTCTTCTCCCTTAGAGCCTTTGATGTCCCTGGACATAGGCTCTTGTCTGGGTTTTCTGTATGCCTTGGATTTTACATGAGTACTGAGGGTCAAACACTGGTCCTCATGCTTGAGGGGCAAGCACTTTACCAACTGGACCATCTCCCCAGTTCCCCATCCTGTCAGTCTCCTTTTCTTGTAGGACACCGATAGATTTTGTTTAGGCCTACCCACACAGCCTCGTCTTAAATTCATTATCTCATCTAATGTCCTATTTCTGAAGATGATCTCATTCTAAAGTATGTGACTAAGATCTCTGAGGGATGTGATTTAGGCATGAGTTACATATCTCCAACACATAGGCTTTGGGTGTCTAAGTCGCCATTGTTTTTGTTCATGGAACAATTCTTTACAGGTCTCCATTCCAACACTCCATTATTCCCCCAATTCTATATTCTTATTTTCCATTTACTTTTTATTTTGCACATTTCTGAATATGTTACTATTCTTGTTATCATTTTGTTTTTAACCCTCATTCTAAAGATGTGTTGTTCATTGCAGTATTTATAACACCAGAGAATTCTGTTACATCAGTACAGTTATTCCTTCAATGATTTGATGCTTTTTGATGTTTTCTTCCTAGCCACAGGTGTCTCTTTCAGTTTAAAAATTCCCTTTAGGACTTCTGACACGGTGTGTTTAGTGTTGACAAATTTTCTCAGGTCTTCTGCTAAAATGTCTTTATCTACCCATAGTTTCTACTGGAAAGCTGTGACAGGCATGTTGGCTTGGGTTGGCAGTTGTCTTGTTTAGCTGTTTTCCCCCTTCATAACTGTGAATACCCCACTCCATTTTCTTTTGTTTTACAGGGCATAGGCTGAGAAGTCTGATAGGAGAGATCTTTTGCATTTTGTTTCTGCTTTTTCACTACTTTTAAACTCTTGTCTTTAGCCTTCCATAGTTTGATTATTACACGTTCTAGGACAGGCTTAATTGTACTAAATCCAGCTGCCTAGCAATGACTTGTGTGATTTTAGCCCTTCCTATTCTGGTATATTTACATTTTTATGTAAGCTTAGGAAAATTTCCATTATGATTGCTCCACCTCTTTGGCACCCTCCAGAACCTCATTATGTCAGCTACTTGTTTTGTTTTGTTTTTAACACTGTCCCACAGTTCCCAGAAGCTGTCTTTATTTATTTTTAAAATTTTCTCCTCTTACTGTATATTTTCAAATAGTCTTTGAGGTTACAGATTCTTTGTTTTGCTTGATTTGTTCTGAAATTTATTCCCCCTATTACTTTTTTCTTTCTTTTTAGTGTATTTTCTATTTTAAGGGTTTGGTTACGTTTTTTAATTCAACTTCACATAAATCTGTTTGTGTCCCATGAGTTTCTTAGTTTATTCAAAGCAGTTAATTTAAATTCTCTGGGTCAGTGGCTAAGAGTGCTTGCATCTCTTCTAACACCTGAGTTTTGTTCTTAGCGCCACATTGAATGGCTCACAACCACCACTTTCTCAAGTTTCAGGACATCTAGTGTCCTCTTCTGACCTATATAAGCATACACACACACACACACACACACACACACACACACACACAAGCGCGCGCGCAAATAAATAAATAAATAGATAGATAAATATAAATTAAGATACATATTTAAACTCTTGGTCCAAGAATTCACATATACAGATTGTTATATGATTGATACCTTATTTTATCTGTTAGGTAAAGTCATATTTCCCATACGTTCTTGAGGTTTGCTGTCCTGATGGCATAGATCTACTGAAATATTAGTCTTTCATTCTATTCTTGGCAAGCTCTTGTTTGTGCCCATCTGTCCAGACATTCTAAGCATGCTTATTTTCTTAGAGCTAATGACTGCTGCTTCTATTCTGTACTAGATGGAATCCAAGTCTAGGTTGTGTGCCTTCTGTGGTTCATGTGTTGTTACTGATGTAGTCCCAAAGGGTTCCCAACCCTGGGATTCTCTCACATATACCATTTATTTATTGTTCTTGATGTTCTGGGGGTGCATAAGAAGACTAGCCTCCCCGCCCCCCACACACACCATGAACTTTTTGAGTGGGGTCAGCCACCGTCCTATGGGCTTCTGTCATGTGCTAGACCTCATCACAGGGACCATCCCAGTCTCCTAAATACTGTATTACTTCACTGTCCTTCTCTCAGATGGAAAATGACACTTTCTTTCTTCTGTGCTTTATTTTCAGTTCAGTGACAGAGGTCCTGTGATCACCAATACTGAGTTACTGATTTTCATCTGAAATATACAATTCCGTGAAACTAGCACAGCACAGGACACAAGCAAACCTCTCATCACTATCACCGATCTACTGCTCAGGTATGTGTACACTTATGACTCAAGACTGATGTAGTCAGCTACAGGTGATACTAAGTAGAAACCCTTTACTTTGACTGCTAACTTTATAAACTAACAAAAACATGTAAATGTATTACTGAATTATCTATTATCTTCTATCACACTAGTTGGGAATATGAATGTCAGTCTTGTGCCATCTTGATTACTCAAAGTTTAAAACAAATCTTTTTTTTGTTTTTGTTTTTAATGAGACAGGGTTTCTCTGTATTGTTTTGGAGGCTGTTGGTCCAGCCTGGCCTCGAACTCACAGAGATCCGCCTGCCTCTGCCTCCCGAGTACTGGGATTAAAGGCATGCGCCACCACCGCCCGGCTTAAAACAAATCTTGTAGGACAGGAAATGTAAGTATGTCAGTTCTATCCTTTGTCTAGTCAAGTGCCTGTTCCCATCCATATGAATTTTATATTCAGCTCATCAATTTCATATTGACTCCATAGATTGATTTGAGGAGAATTATCACCATAACAATATAGGGAAATTCTTACTGATGAGTGTGTTTAATCTCTAATTTTCCTCTGCCTTTGCTCTTGGCTGTCAACCAAGACTTGATGACAAGGTCTGTTGCTAAGGAAATTATACAGTTCAGTGACAGGACACGAAGAAGTCAAACTATTACTGAGCCGAAAGCTTCCTTCCTGCTAGATAGCTTCTGTAGTGCTACAAGCTGCTATGCAAGCTGCTCTGGGTGAAAAAGTCAAAGAAAGTCTTGCCTATGTGTGAAACCTGTAAACAGTAACACAGTAATGACCATTCTAGCAAGATATATCCAATGGTACAATAGTGGCATGAACATTATGAGCATAACCAATAGCCTTGTAACAATACTTAAGGCTCGCCCACAAGAGAAAACTCATGCCTGGTACTTTACACTTGACCAAGAGAGGTCTGAGAACCTAGGAGAGAGTCTACTACTACTACTTTGCTAAATGCCTTCTAAATAGTTGTCTTTACACCTACAAATTGGTTCATCTCACAGTCCTCATTGGAGAGGCTTCTTTTTGTAGTAGATGGAGGTTAGTATCCAGACTCACAACTGGTCCCTGTGCAGAGGATGAGTGACTGTGGAGTGCTCTATATCATACCTCCTCCATAAGGATCACAGTACAGTAAGGTGGAGAGTGAAAGGTTGTATAAGCCAGAGAACAGATATAAGTAATGCATTCTGGACATGCCAGGCCCATTACACTTAGGAACTCAGTCCAGCTATGGTTGCCTACATAAGACCTACAGAACAGGCCAACCAATGTTCTAATACAGATACGGGAGGGGCTTATGAGGCCCCACTGATAGCCTAGGAGCTACTGGCAGTTAGTGACTGCTGGGGAACGAAAGTCAGGTGTGACTGTGATAAATTGCCTGTACTTCAGTGGATTTTCCTAAAACCATGCTCTAACGGGCAGCACTTATTAGACTCAATGGGTTGAAAAAGGTGATAGGGAGGAGGATGAAGAGGAAAGTCATGAAGAATTGAGGACAACAGGAATAGATACAGTTAAATACACTGCATACATATATGGACCGACCAATGAACAAAATAAAGTGCTGGGAAATATTTCTCCCTCTCTGTTATTCTCTAAGAGGTTTTATACAACTAAATTATTTTAAGCCCTCTGTGGAATTTATTAGTAAAGTTCTCTGAACTTGAGTTTTCTTTGTAGCAAGGATGAAAGAAAAAACTTCTTAATTCAAAAGCAACTTTAGGGTCACAAAAAATTGACAGAACAGATTTTTTTCTTTCTTTTTTGTTTTTAAGAGACATGGATTCTCTGTATTGTTTTGGAGACTGTCAGACCAGCCCCGCCTCGAACTCACAGAGATCCGACTGCCTCTGCCTCCTGAGTGCTGGGATTAAAGGCGTGCGCCACCACCACCCGGCCACAAAACAGATTTCTTATATATCTTATGTCCCCACCTGCACAAAACCTCCCCATCACTAACATCTCATCATAGTTCACATTTCTTGTAACTTATTACCTAATTAACTCAAATACATTACCACTTGTAATCCTGTCTGTCTATCTATCTATCTATCTATCTATCTATCTATCTATCTATCTATCTATCTATCATTTATCTTTAGGGTAATAGAACTCATGGCTTTCTAAAAGAAACCCTAAGAGCTACCTTTCTTGTTAATCACACAAAAGCACAGACATGCCATCTGTGACCTAGAGTAATTGCCAACCAGATTTCAAATCTGCGGCCACTTTGCTTTGTACATCCCAGCCACCAGGACTATGAAATAAGTTTCTGTTACTTTAGAACTCCTTGGGTCTGTGGTAATTTATCATAGCCATTCAAATAGATTAACACAGGAATGCACCCACAGTCTTAGTGCTGAACAGACCGTATTTACTCTTCTAAACATCCTTTATGAGCCACCCATCTGTCTCTCTCTTTCACAGACAAATTTTATTTTCTCTGTATTTACATGTTTTTCAGAATGTTATATATTTGGAATCATACAGCATCCTCAGATTGGATTGTCTTTCAATTGATACAGTGAGCTTGAGTTCCTCTCTGTCTTTTCAGGACTTGTTAGCTCATTTCTTTTTATCACTGACCACATGCTATGGAGTAGTTGTATCAATTTTAAAACAGTATGTTCACCCAAGGACACTGTGGCTGCTTACATGTCTTGAAAAACAAACTTGGTAAAGCTGTTATTAAATAATGATGCCCAAGTATTAGGAAGCACGTAAGCGTGTTGACATCTTACTTTTAGGTTGTATGATAAAAGTATGTTCTTTTATAACAAATTGCAATCTGCCTTCCAACAGGACTGCACCATTGTGTACACGGTCACAGTGTTAGAGAGCTCCTGCTGCACTCTTAATCACTACCTGATGCCAGTGTTCCAGGTTTTGGCCATTGTAAGTAAGAGTGTGTAGGCTATTTCGCTGCTTTAGTTTTCACTTTGTGATGACATATGAACTTGGCATCTTCTCAGTCATCTCAATCTTCTCATACACCCATCTGCAGTGTACACATTTTCTTAGATGAGTGTCTTGTGGGATGCATTTCATAATTCTTTGTATATTTGGATGGTGGTATTTATCTCATACATCTTTTACAAATATATTCTCTAAATATTTGACTTGTCTTCTCATCCAACTCTTTGTTTCGCTCATGGGACACCCTTTCTAAAAGGTAATGCTATTCACAAGGTCATTTAGGTTTTTCTCTAAATTGCCCTTTGAGGGACCTAATAATTTTGCACTTTATATTCGAGTCTATAAGTATTTTGATTTTTGTTTTTGAAGGGTGTTGGAA
This sequence comes from Mesocricetus auratus, assembly GCF_017639785.1. NCBI lineage: Eukaryota > Metazoa > Chordata > Mammalia > Rodentia > Cricetidae > Mesocricetus > Mesocricetus auratus. The sequence goes on from NW_024429192.1 coordinate 45,803,150, forward strand.
ACTTGAGGTAGTCAGCTCTCTTCTTTTACCCTGTGGGTCCCTGACATTGAATTCAGGTCATTAGACCTGGCTGCAAGGACTTACTTTCTAATCCCCTTCACTAGTCCTAAATTGCAAATTTCTTGGCATAAAATTGTTCTCTATAGTCTTTTCTATTTTTAGTATCTATAGATTCTGAAATGGTGTTGTCAATATGCTCTTGACATATATAAATTTTCCTTTGGTCTTAATCATTCTGACTAATGGTTGTTGAATTTTTGTGATGTTTTCCTGTTACATATAACCTCATTTTTATTTATTTTATTTTGATCGGTTTCATTTGTTCTTCCTTCCATTTTCTGCTTCAGTAGCTGAAGCCATAGATTTGAAAGCTTTCTTTTAATAGGCATATACAGTATTACAATTTCTTCCTCAATATTTTTGTACAACAGAATTTTTCCTAATGATATCACTCTGTTATGTGATTTGTTGACATTACCATATCAACTCCATTTAAATTTATACATATTTATGTGTATATATATGCTAAAATATATTAATACTACCTGTTCAGTCCATATAATGTTACTTGTATATATGTGCTTTCATGGCTGACCACTTGGTATTGAATAACCAATTGGTAGGGAGGTATTCTTTTCCAGAAAAAATACTTTCTCCTGCTCTCAGAATTCCTTCATTGCTTTTAGTCCTTTATCCAGGGTTAGGGCTACATAGTAACCATAATATTACCCCCTTCAATGGTAGCATGTTTATTGGTATACTATTTGTTGAGGTCTTGTCATAAACAGGAAAATTGAAATGCAGTCACTAGGCACATAATGTGTGCAGAGGGAGAGAGTGATAATAATGATAAAGATGTATCCTAATCAAAGAAAACTAGATAACAGTAGAAAGACCTTACAGCACTGAAGGTCAAGAATAGCAGCCTGCCATCTCTAATTATGGGACAATATTTCAAATTACAGTTGAAGCAAATAGTTTTAAGATATTTGAAAATTAGAAAAATTCATCAAAAAGAGATCTGAGGCAAAGGAGAGACTGAAGGAAATTCTTCAAAAATAAAGGAATTGGATGTCAACTGGTGTTGTCATTGTGCAGATCTTGTTTAGGTGACCATATCGCTAAGATTTCATGGGTGCAGCTTCCCTATCATGTAGAAAAGAAAAGACACTATCCTATAGCAGAGGTGCTGATCCTCTGGCTCTTACAATATTTCTGGCCACTAGAAATGATGCTGGAAGGAAACCCTTATAAAAATAAAATAAAATAAACTCTGGCTAAATGTAAAAACAATTTTATTAATAGTTTAACAATTTAAATAATTTCTGTTTATATTAAAATTATATATATATATATATTGTTGCTTCAGCTGATGTTTATTGACATTCAGGTGGGCACTATAGCAACAGGCCTGGAGATGCTGCAGAAGAGGAGGTGGAGAGTGGAGTGTGTGTGCCTGCAGTCACAGCTGAGTGGAGTGCACAAGGAGGAATGGAAGAGGCCAAAGCTGTTGGGGAAGCAAATCAGACCCAGGGTCAAGGGTTATCTACACAGGAACCTGGGCCCCACGCCCTAAGCCCCTACTCTTGCTGTCTCCTGACTCCCAGGCCATGGCTGGGAGTTCTCTGGGCAACTTTCTACAGGAGCAAAACAGAGATGCGATAAAGGCAGAGGGTTTCCAATTCTGCGTTCCTCCTTCATCCCTAGGTTGGGTAGAGCCATGATAGACAGCTGGGCTCTAGTCCATATTTCAAAGGCATTAATTTTCCCTGGTTTCCCAGCCCACCAGCGCCACAGTATGGCCCAGAGTGAGCTCTACAAGCATTGCTGGCCTAATGGATGGGATGGGGGAGGGGAATGGGACAAGGGCTAGAAGAGGGGCTCCAGAGTGCCATCAAGGCACAGGCACGACACGCACGGTGTTGGTGAAGCCAGAGCCAGGGCGCCACCCAGTCAGCACAATGACCACATCTCCCTTCTTGAAGAAGCCTCGGGCCTTGCCAACATTCATGGCCAAATTCACACGGAGGTCTACATCCTCAGCCCAGGTGTCCAGTACCGCATCTTTACATAGCACAGGAAAGATGCCACGGCACAGATGGGCCGGATGAGCTGTCTGGGGATTGCGAGTCACAGCAATGATGGGAGCATGTGGGCTGTACCTAGCCACCTTGTGAGCGCTCCTGCCAGATTTGGTGAGCACGAAAATAGCCCCACTGCAACACTTGAAAGAGGCCTTCACGGCACCTACACCTACGGCAGCAGCTTCTGTGGGACCGTTGGTAATAGGCGCCAGACGGCGGGCAGACTAGATGGCAGCCTCTGCCTCATGGGCAATCAGGTGCTGCATGCGGACAGCTTCCAGAGGGTAATCCCCTTTGGCTGTTTCTCCCGACAGCATGATGCAGTCAGCTCCATCTAGGACTGCATTGGCCACATCACTGCCCTCAGCACGGGCTGGGCGAGGTTTCTTGATCATGCTCTCCAGCATCTGAGTGGCACAGATGACAGGCTTTCCAGCTCGGTTGCATCGTCCGATCATCATCTTCTGAGCCAGGAATCTCAATGCCCAGGTCACCACGAGCCACCATGATCCCATCACTGGCCTCCAAAATCTCATCAAACCTGCGGACGCCTTTATGGTCCTCGATTTTGCTGATGATCTTGATGTTCTTGCCCTTCTCTCCCAGGACCTTCCTAACCTCATGCACATCGGCTGCCTTGCGGATGAAAGACGCAACACCATGTCTACATCCTGCTCCACCCCAAACTTCAGGTCCTGGATGTCCTTTTCTGACACAGCAGGGAGATCCACAGCGGCTCCAGGGAGATTCACCCGCTTCTTGCTGCCCAAGGAGCCGCCATTTTCCACCTCTGTCACCAGGAAGTCAGCACCTTTCTCCTTCACCTGCAGTGAAATGAGCCCGTCATCCACGTAGATCTTGCTACCCACCTCCGCCACCTTACAGATGTTCTTATAGTCCAGCCACAGGATGTTCTCATCACACTTCTCCATGTAGGCGTTGTTCAGGGTGATCTTCAGGGTGGCTCCCTTCTTCAGCTCCACTTCTGCAGTGCAGCTGCCTTTGATGAGTCCAGTCCTGATCTCAGGTCCCTTTGTGTCCAGAGCCACAGCAAAAGATCGGTAGAGGATGGGGTCAGATACGAAGCTTTCTGTGGCTGTACGCACATTCTTGATAGTTTCTGCATGATACTCATGAGTTCCATGAGAGAAATTCAGACGAGCCACATTCATTCCAGATTTGATCATCTCCTTCAGCATCTCCACAGACCGGGAAGCAGGACCAATGGTACAAATGATGCCAGTGATGCGAGCCGTGATGGGTGAGGAGTCAATGTCCAGGCGGCACATATGTTCCAGGAAGGTGTCAGCCATGGCTGCATGGAGCTGCTGGGTCTGAATGAAGGCAGTTCCGGCTTCACTGTGTGGTTTTGGCATGGTTTCTCTGTGGCTTTGGAGGCTGTCCTACAACTAGCTCTTGTAGACCAGTCTGGTTTCAAACTCACAGAAAATCCCAGCACTCGGGAGGCAGAGGCAGGGAGATCCACAGCGGCTCCAGGGAGGTTCACCCCCTTCTTGCTGCCCAAGGAGCCGCCATTTTCCACCTCTGTCACCAGGAAGTCAGCACCTTTCTCCTTCACCTGCAGTGAAATGAGCCCGTCATCCACGTAGATCTTGCTGCCCACCTCCGCCACCTTACAGATGTTCTTATAGTCCTCTGCCTCCCGAGTGCTGGGATTAAAGGCATGTGCCATCACCACCTGGGGAATATATGTTCTTTTAATATATAATTTTATCATATAATTATTTTATATATAGGTATACATATTTATATATTTATAATTAAAGAAAAAAGAGATCGATAACCATGAATTTGAGAAAGAGCAGGGGATCCATACATGTTGCTGCTCTAGAGGCGATGAGACCTGGGAGAATGGAGCCAATAAACAAGGCAGACTAAAGCCTTATGCAATAGCCAACATTATTGAAAGCATCTGACAATTTATACAATGAGGACTAAGAAAAGTCACATGAGTAAAAATCTTGTGAGTTCACACTATGTACAATCACAAGGACAAGCCATACATGGCAAAAACATATCTTTACATAGAGGCATATACAAATAGTTGAACCAGTTAGTTAAATAAGACAGCAAGAAATAATGAGTAATGTGAAATAAACTCCCTCCTATCAGCCACACTGGGAGGAGCACCAAAGCACTTTCCAAGAACAATTCTGTGTTTGGAAGGAGTTGAGGTCACAAGACTCTCATCTTGTCTTCTTGGAGTATTCTCCCAAGCACTGAGAATTCTCCTCACATCTCACAAAATTCCATGCCCAGACCATGTTCTGACACAGAAAGGGGTTGGAAGGAGGAAAGAGAGAAAGGGGAAAATGATGTAATTATATTTTAATTTTAAACTCTGTTTATGACAGTTGCTTATGGAACTACAGCCAGACAGCTGGGCTAAGTCTGCCCACTTATCTGAATTACTCAGGGATAAATACGTTTCTCTTTTTCACGCTTTGATTTCTTCTTCCTCCTCTGGAATCTTGCTTGCTTTTCTGGACACTCTGGGATTTCTCACTCTTCTGATGAAGTTGTTCCCTGACCCTTTCCTCCCTGCGGCACTTACATGCAGCGTGATCTGATTTTCTTTCTTCCTCTTCTACATTACCTTCCTCCCAACATCTACAGGGACTTGCAGTTTGCCTGTCCTCATTTTGTTTTCTCTTAAACTCAAATAAAATTGTCCCCTGGTTTCAAAACAAAATTTAATTTTATGATATTTTAAATAAATTTTGATACATTTCAGCCATCCCTTCAAGGGTTCCTTTCTGTTCCCAATCTGCTTTTCTCCAGTGATTCAAACTATGTGCACATCAGACAGCAGGAAGTCACCAATCACTTACTGATGATGTGTTCTGATTTCCCAAGTGTTGCTCTATGGTTTTGTTTTTTCATTTGAGATTGTGTCTATCTCTATACACTCATACTTTTGTAATTTCAGATATCCTATTGATTATATCTAGTATAATTTTTCTTCCAAATATTGCATGTGGCAACTTTGTAACTTCAATGTTTCCTCTCTGACATCCGTGTTTTTGCTTACCCTGCGATTTCCTCTAGGTCCAACAGCATATAGAATGTGACCTTGGACATTTTCTTTTATTCTTGCATACCAATTTTATCATGTCTTTGTTAGTTTTCACTGATTCTTGCCTCCCTTAGCCCTGAGTAGTGATTAGGGAAGGAGGGAATGCCATACGGTGCTCTCAAGTTCTCTCCCTGTGCATCTTTACTCTGTGGTTCTTGGCTTTATAACTCGTGGTCCCTGGGTGTCCTAAAACATCAGCTCTATGATTTTAACTCTTGGGAAGTAATATAATCTATTTGGGTTCTACTGCATGAACTGTGGTCCAAAAGTTTTCCCTGGGCATTATGGAAGGCATCATAGAACTGAATGTATCCATTTCATGTTTCTAAGTGAACACTCCCCTTCACTGATTGATGTCCAATATCTGGAAAACCATTACATACTCTTTAAATTTAAAATTTTAGTATTATTACTGGAAAGCCCCCCCTGCTCCTTGCAATTACTAGCTGTTAGTAGCCATTAATTGTAGTACTCATCCTTTTCTAATTAAGCTTATTTTAACAAATAGCAACAGTGACAGTATATGTATTTCACATTGTGAAAGATACTGGTGACAAGAAGATGAAATGAAGAGTGCATGGACTCATTCTCTGAACTCAGAATTTATCTTCTGATATATCTTTGAGTGGATGATGTCCCACGAAATAGTACAAGGGCATAAGGGAAACCATCTTTCTAGTACAGAGAAATGTATCTTATATTTGATTCAGTGTTATATTTCCTCCGGGAAACCTACAATGAAACACCTAATTTAATATCCTACTCCTGTTTTATAATGTCTTCTATGGCCTATATTTGGTGAATATTTGTTTTTGAGATCATGATATAATTACATTTCTTCCCTTTCCTCCCTCCAAACCCACTCACGTATTCCGCGCAACTCGCCTTCAAATCCACGGCCTCTTTAATTAGTTATCCCTGTGGAAGACCTCCTTCTGTGATCCCTGCTGTCCTCAGTTGTCTACGGTTCTTTATGTAGGATTGAGTCCTCTTGGCCCCTTTCCTGTTCACTTTGGCGTGTCAATAATGTTGGTGAGGCTTATGAATTTAGCTTCTCCCATTACTAAGAGACATAATCTCACAACAAACTAACTACCACGGTGAAGGAATTCACACAGGAAGATGCCCTACCTAGATGCCTCTGCTAGAGCCTAGAAACAGTAGTTACTAGTTAGTTGATAAAAAAATCAAACTCTGTTTTCTAAACAAGAATTCTAGCTTGCTATTCTATGGTGGATTATAAGATCCATATTAGTTATTTTTCTACTGCTGTTATAAAATGCCATAATCAAGGCAACTTATAGAAGAGTTTATTTGGCTTACAGTTCCAGAGTGGTAAGAGTCTATCGTGATGGGGAAGTGGCAGGTGTGCTGGGTAGAGCATCAGTCCGAGTGCACACATCCTTTGCCTCAAACACAAAACAGTGAACTGGAGGTGTGACGAGAAACTAAATTCTCAAATCCAGTCTCCAGTGACAAGCTTCCTCCAACAAGGCTCTGCCTCCCTGAAACCTCCCCAAACAGTGACACCAACAAGGGACCAAGTTTTCAAGTACTTGAACCTAGGAGCGACCATTCTCATTTAAATCACTGTGATATCTACAGCTTATTTGTTGCTAGGTTTATGGAATACCCAAAAGAATGTCTATTCAAAATATTCACTCGATAAAATTTTGAGTGAATAAATTTAACCACTGTAGGACTGGGTAAATTGATTAATATACCAAAAAGTAGATATTTGAAATAAAAGAAAAATCTATTAATTAAATAATAAAATGTCAGTGACCCAAAACAAAAAGAGATGGAGAAAAGGAGGCTAGCGACTTTGTAGGTTAAGCTGTCCAAGAAGGAACTACGAAGACATAGCAGGGCAGAGAAAGCAGACCAGAATGGTGTGCTGTGGATGTAAGTACAGAACATGCCTGGAGGCTTAAAAAAAACAAGTAACAACAAAATTCATACACACAGAGTTGAGCAAAAAGGGAAAGAAAGCATGGGGCAGTCAAGAAGATAAAGGCAGAGAAAAGAAAAATGCTATGAATGATGAAGTAGGAAAAACTGCACAAGGTTGGGTTTGCAGCCATCTCTGCCACCGACCCTCGACAGCTGCTGTCACTTTGTGGTCTTACCGGGAGTACTGTCACTTTTTGTTTTAATGCTTCAGTCATGGAAATGAGAAGGGTGATCCCATCCTCATCTTGCTGGGTTTTGTCGGCTTTGCCTGTATCCTTTGGGACAAAGGCCAGGAAGTTATTTATATCAAACAACTTAGTTTCTGGTTCACTCTTAGACATTCAAATGTATTTTGTTCATTTTTTTCCTTGGGGGGAAAATCAATAATTTATCAGTACAAGATTTAGCTCTGTGTTGCCACTCAAACACTTGAGAATAAGAGCTGTGCTGAAATCCGTGATATGATTCCCTACAGCAGGGCTACGCTCCTAGAACCTGAAGATCTGAAGAATGAGAGGCACAGCTGCTAACTCATCCTCATGAGGAACAAATTAGTAATTGCTGAAGGAGCCAACAGGGTGTGATTCTGAGGACTAAATGCCTGGAGAAATGTTCAGATTACTAATTTTAAGTTTGGACAAGGACAAGCACCCTAGACAGACAAAAGGGACTTTCACTGAGGAAAAAAAAGTGTATGAAACAGATAGGGATATTTGGGGAATTGCCCTATGGCAGAACGTCTGACTTTTAATTTCATTCTGAGCAAAGATAGTTTTCTGTGTGTGGGAAGATAAATTCATAGCATAGAAAAATAACATTTTTTGGTAAATGTTATTTTTTTTTTGTAAATCACCTTGGCCCACTATGATCTCAGTCAACAATACCACTAACACCATACTTCAAATGACAGGCATATTACCTGGGAGGGTGTAGTGACAGGGACAAGCACAGATGCTTTGGACCTCAGCCTGAGTTAAGTGACGGTGCTCAGAACTTTTCAGATTCTCCATGGGAACTGCTGCTATTCTGTTTTCAATCATTTTCATTTGAAGAGCAACTTAGATCTTACCAGAGCTGGAGAAGCTTGTAGAGATCTGGCTAAAACTTACTCAGCCTCTTCTCTCCCCCACAGAGAACTGTGTGCTCCAGTCATGCTGAGCTTAGTACCACAGCTCCCACACAGGCTGCACACACTTGTCAGGATTTCCCACACTGTGTCTTCTGTGTTCTCTTCGGAGATTCCCCGCTCCCTTTCCACTCCTGTCAGGAACAGGCAAAGTCAACTAGCCTTGCAAGCACTTCAGATGCCACCTCCTGAAAGGACTTCCCTTGCTGAGACTCTACTGAACTCACTTGCCAGTCTATGCACCTCACCTCTCCTTAAGGTAGGGTATAAATTGCACTATTCATAATAGGCTAGGTGAGGTGCCCATCAATAGGTAAATAGATGAAGAAAGCATGTGTATGCATGTATGTGAGAGAGAGAGAGAGGGAGAGAGAGAGAGAGAGAGAGAGAGAGAGAGAGAGAGAGAGAGAGAGAGAGAGAGAATACACAATGAAGATTTTGTTTTTCAAAGTAGCAGAGGATTCTACTCCAACACAAAGGGAAAATTCAGACTAGATCCACTCACTACAAGAGAACAGCAAGCTATGTGAGAGAGTGCCCAAGGGCACTAGTTTACTTTTGAGGGCTTTCTTATTTAAACTACTTTTTTATTTTAAAATAGAGTATTACTCACCTCTAAGAAACAGTAAAATTATTTGCAGGAAATGGATAGATCATCATACTAAGCAAAATAAGCCAAAATTCAAAAAGACAAATGTCATATGTTTTATTAAGTGCAGAACTTAGACTTTTCAAAGTAGGGATTATGTCAGGGGAGGTCAGGGAAGGTCAGGGGAGAAAGGCAACTTAAGAGAGAAGAAAGCAATGAGCAAGAGATAGTAATGAAAAAGCAAGACAGATATCATGTGTGTTTTACTAATGCACGTATATATGAATGAGACATGAAAGAAGAAGAGGAAATTTGAGGCAAGGACGGGGGTCAGCAGAAGGAGAAGCCATGAAGAATAGTCGGGAAGTGAATACGATCAAACACAACCATATATGTATTAAAGCATCATGAGGAAACTTACTATTTTGTATACTAAAATATAAATTCATTTTGTATATTAAAATATAAATTTAAAATACTTTAAAGTGCATGTGAGACAGCTCAGTGGTAAAAGACACTTGGCACTAAGCCTGGTGACCCTAGTTCAACTCTGGGACCTTCACGTAGACGGAGAGAACCCACATCTGCCACTTGTCCTCTTACCTACACACACACACACACACACACACACACACACACACACACACACCACCTACAATAAATAATTTAATTAATTAAATTAAAATACTCAAAGCTCTAGCTCAACAATAAAAATAATTATGTAACCTTTATATAACTGCAAAAATAAGTCTTATTTAATTCTAAAATAAACAGACAGAATCCTAAACAAGCTCCACATTTCCCTAGATAGCCTCCATTCTTTTAAAAAGTATATCACAATCCTTTATACATACAGGATGATGTTTTACCTGCCCTTGAGTCTTATTTATCTAAGTAACCACTACATAATAGGTACTCAAAAGCCTTCTTGAGTGCAGTAATGACTCATTAGACATTATACCTGGCTTTTAATAGGCTTTCATTTGCTTTTGGCAAAACTCTGCTTCCAAGCCCTTCCTTTTCCTTTTCCTTTTCCTTTTATATAATGCCATTTAGGGAAGACAATGTTCTCATGTGTAAGTGTATAAACCCTAACATGACGGAACAAAATGGATGAAAATAAAGAGTTGGGTAGAAATGTAGCTGTCTGAGATCCAAATTTTACTTTCTCTTTTATAGCCTTGAAAGTCATTACTGAATGCAGTTTTGAGGTGGAGACTGATTCAGAATTTCTTACACATCAGCTTGTCATGCCTGAATGTTCCAATTATCATGATGATGACTATAGCATAGTTAAAGGGCCCTTCCTCTGCTAGGTAGGTGTTTTGCTTGTTTTTGTCAACTTGCCACAACCTAAAGTCACTTGGGAAGAGGAAGTCCCAACTGAGGAACTTCCTTTATCAGATTGGCCTGTAGTTGTGACTATAAGAGATTGTCCTGATTGATGATTGATGGAGGGGGATGGAGGGGAGTGGTTCAACCCACTCTGGGTATCACCTTACCTGGGCAGGTGGACTAGGACTGTAATGACAGAACCAGCTGAGTACCGGCTAGTGAGCAAGTCAATAAGCTACACGCCACCATGATTTCTGTGTCAGTTCCCATTTTAACTCCTGCCCAACTCCCTCAATGATGAACTATAACCTAAAAATGTAAGCAGAAATTAATCTTTTCTTCCACTTCAGTATTGAGTTGGAGGGTTTTTATCACAAAAGAGAACAAACTACAACCCTCCCAGAACATGACATCTTGCTGAGGGAAGAATAGTCCATGGTGGCAAATTTGGAGTGACTTGGGGACAGTGAAGAGGAACAGGAGGCTAAATCAGGAGGGACTAAGACAAAGAATGTCTATCACTTATATGAAATATGATGTTACAGATTTTAAAAGGAATCCAGGGAGCAGAGGCTGTGCTGTGGCCGCCACACTTTGCTCAGTCCTCATACCGTTTCTCTGTACAGAGGGACTTAGCAATAACAAAGGTCTATGACTGGAGGCCTTCGTATGTACCAGGCAGTGCCCAGGCATTTTACATGTAATGAGCTAATTTATGTTCAAAATACCTGTGAAAGAGCATGTTAACATTTCCAATCATTCAGATGGGGAACAAGAGAATGGGTAGAAAACTAAGTATGTGGGGACCTAGAACTTTCATTTGTTTCATCAGTCACTCTGTCTTAAGTTGAAGCCCTAAAGGGCCACAGGCTACATAAGCCATCTCTCTCATCATACAGTCATGGAGTGTGGTTTGGAAAGAGTGATCTACTTGCAGGAAGTCACTCAGTGAGGGTTGGAATGGATTAGAAGACAAGCAGCCTGAGGGACCACCCACCCACCCCTCCAAACCCCCATCTCCCCCACCCCATCTCCCCCACCTCCCATCTTCCCCACCCCCTACCTCCCCTACCCCCAACACCCGTTGTTTACACATCTGCAGGGACTGAGAATGCCTGCTTCACTGAAGACAGGCTAGGAGTAGAGGCAATTAACTAAAACCCAAGGCCAGAAGGGACTTGGGTTTCCTCACTCCTAGACTAGCCTCCCACTGCATAGCTCTGACTTTTTAGTACAAACAATTCACATTCCATCTCAAACATGTCGTGTTCTAACTCAGCTGTTTTCAACCTGTGGTTCACAACCCCTGTGGAGGTTGTGTATCAGATATTCTGCATATCAGACATTTACATTACAATTCATAACAGTAGCAAAACTACAGTTATGAAGCAGGAATGAATTTTATAATGGGGGTCACCAAAGCATGAGGAACTGTACTAAAGGTTTCCAGCATTAGGGAAGCTGAAAAGCACTGCTCCAGTGTCTGTGATAAAGGATCCAGACCAAAAGTCTCTGAAGGATGAAACTCTCTCCCCAGTGCTTCTTGCCAATATCCAGTTGGCAGTTACAACAAAGGAGGACACAGCACTTTGGCTGTTACTACCAACTCTAATATAGGAAGTGAGCTGAGGATGGAATCCATAAACAGGTACTTCCTAGACAAGCAGCAGTGTGGTAAAGAAACTGAGACTTGAACCCAGGTACATCATGTAATACTTTTCTCATCTTTGGTACAAAATATCCTGACCAAAGTAACTTAAAGAAGGAAGAGTTGGGTTCACAATCTGAGGGGCCAATCGGTTCATCATGGTAGGGGAGTCACAGACTCAGGTCGTTGAGTGTTACTGTGGTATTGTATTCCAGGTCAGGAAGCATGAAGCCATGGATGCTCAGCTCACTTGCTCCTTTTAATGCAACCCAGGACCTCAGCCCACAAGAAGGGTGACACCTAAAATTGTCAGGACCTCCCACTTCAACTGACCTAACCTAGATAATCTCACAGGCATGCCTGTCTCCTGACTGTTCTCTTCAAATTGGCAGTCCATATTAACCATTACAGTCTGCCTCCAGGCCCATGATTCTTATGGCAGATATTCTGAAGCAAAACACTAGCCCAAAATAACCATACGCCACAATGAGGCTGTTTCTTTTTTTTTTTTTTTTGTTCAAATACATTTCTTGTACCCAACTATTTCCATTTTTTTCTGGCTATAAATATACCTTTGTGATAAGTCTAGACATTCACAGCCAGTTTGGGTCTAGACTGGTACATGATTTCAGAATAAAAATTTAGACAGTGAAAATTGATTTAAAAAAAAACTTGGGGCTGAAGAGATGGCTCAGTGAATAATAGCACTGGCTGCTCTTCAGAGATCCTGAGTTTAATTTCCAGCACACTCATGATGGCTCCCAACTGTCTATATTCCAGCGGGATACGATGCCCTCTTCTGATGTGCAAATGTATATGAAGACAAAACATCCAAATAAATAAATCATTAAAAAAGAAAATCAGTTCCCAGCAACCACATGGTGGCTCCCAGCCATCTGTGATGAGATCTGGTGCCCTCTTCTGTGTTGTGGGCATGCAGAAATAAATAAAAATAATCTTAAAAGAAAAAGAAAATCTGTGACACTAAATTTTTAACATTTACTTTTACCTCCATGCATACCACTAAAATGAAGCCTAATAAGCAAGTCTTCATGGTATGAAAGGACTACATCGATACCAACGTGTGTATAAACAAACTTCGAAGATTTTGAAGCACTTTTTCTCTTCCTGCTGTCTCTTACAAGATCTAGTAGATGCTCCTACACTCATGAACACAGAATCAGTACTAAGCGGACTCAGCGGACTTAAAAAAACAAAAGAGCATGTGAAACTGTGAGGAAAAAGCGAGCGGAGAGAGGTATTGCATGGTATATTTGATCAAAACACATTAAATGCATGTATGAAGTTCTAAAACAATAAAAACATATAAGTAACTTGAAGGGAAAGATAATAAAGAGGTTATGGGAAAGAATGTTTTTGCCATTGCCCAGGGGCTGCCTGTGGTGTCAAGAATACCTTTCTCACAATAAAAAAAGAAATAGGTCAATAAAATCATTGAGGGTATCTAACCATCACACTATTAGATAAACACAAAAACTAGACCAAGATAGTTGCTGACAGGTGATCTTTGATTTATATTCAAAATGAAATGTGTTATCTCATGTACAAAACCAGAACATTTTAATGGACTTCCATATTCAAGAAAGGGAATTTACAATTGCAGCTAGCAACAGAAGGGGGGGCATTTTATCACTCAGAAGATGGCGTGTGAACTTCTGAGCAAGAGCTATGCCTGTGGATAGGTTTCGCCTGAAAAAGATTGCCCAGAAACACCATTGACCACAGAAGCTCAGTGTGTCAGAACCAGAGCAGAACAAAGCTGAGCATAAACCATGTATAAACCATGTATTGTGTGTATTAATTTCAAGCAGGAAGTAAATAGTCAGTGTCCTCCCTGACAGAGTTATTAGTGTCTGAGCTCTCCTTGGTGGTTCCAAAATATCTCCCAATGTTTGCTTGTTAAAGCCCAAAATCTCAGAAGTCTTGAACTAAAAAAAAAAGAAAGAAAATCTTTTCTGTTAGGATGTTAGGATCATAAGGTATACCTGAAAATGTAAAATCTCTTGTTTTATGACTTTTCCTGCTGAGACATGAGCAAACATCTGTTCAGCCCTGGTAGGGCACAGATGATAGGCCAAAGAATTGATTCAACCCGACTCTGGTGGACTAGGGAATTTGTTGGGATGACTTATAGAGCATAGTTTAAAAGTTACTAAGACGAGCATGGATGACTGAAAAACATCTGAATCACTACAAAGCCCACTCAAGCATGGGTGATGGATAACTTCCTTCATGAGTTGTAGGACAATTAGACCATTAGACTCCCTTCTTTCTTGTAGCAGTTACACATTTAGATAACCTTGAGGAGAGGTCTTGTGAATTTTGTTATTTTGGGGATCTTCCAGACTCTTTTAACTTTCCTTTTTCTCTGGGGCCTTGAATGTTTTGTATACTCCCTGAGTCTCACAATCCACTTTAGTTCTTGACCTCCCCACCCCTCTCCCGCCACCCCATCTCTTCTGTGTTTGCTGAGGTTTACTTGGCTTTCTGATCTTTGAGCTACACTCAAGAAGTAAGCTAGAGATACTGAAGATTCATTTGGTCTTCTCTGCCATAGTGCCCACTGTCATGTGTCATCTGATGTCTAATATATGACACATGGTGTTGTTCTATTTTGCTAGATTTTCAGTAGTGTAGGGTGATAGGATAATCTCGTTTAGTGTAGAAATCCCAAGGACCTTCCTCATCCCAGACACTACTTTCAGATACTTTAACTCAGTTATGGTACACACGACTATGACATAATTTTGAAACTAAGACCACCAACTCTACATCTTTAACCTAAGTCACTCAGTATTCTCAGACTGAAAGTCTTATTTCCTTATAATTTATGGGGTTGGAATAGGTCAGTGATACTCAGTTCTGTATGATTCCGGCATACCTCAGTGGAACAGAGACATCCTATGGGGTGATTCCAAGAGGCATGGGAAGAGAGGGTTGGTGCCCTTTCTCTTTAGAGGATGAAACAAAGGAGGTGATGTGGAACATATCTGGAGTAGACGACCAAATCCTATGAACCTCTGTCAAGAAATATTTCTAACCATATTGGGTTCTATGGCAGAGGCCAATATTAGTTAAGACTACTTTCATAAATCTTAATAGTTTAGAATGCCTAAGATTATGCTAAAAACAGTCTGAAGAGTGTAACAGTGGAGATAATATGGAATTGCAATCAAAATACTAAAATACATTGAATTACAACATTTCTTTCTAAGATCTCACAGTTTTTAAAGCATAGAAATTCAAGAATACGTGATGTGGCATATTGCATTGCCAATTAAATTCTGGAAGCCATCCTTAAATCTCTGGAAACTGGCAGGCAATTCAATCCACAGAAAATGATGATAGGTCTTTTTGTGTTTTACAATTTTATTTTCAAGATAATTCTAAACTATGCAAGCTGTTCTAAATATATCAGAAGACCCATATATCAGCTTAGTAAAAATTCATAGTCGATGATATTTATCCATAATTCATTAACTACAAATAGGAGCTAATTTGTATGTGTTATGCTTTAGAGACAGTTAAACACTGACATCATTTTTTGCAGTGAGTTAGAATGCCCAGTAATTTTCCCATTTAGTAGATTTTTTTTTCATTTCTTACCTACCCAGTCTAATATAATTAATGCATTTATGGCTTAAGTGCCCCAGACTGTGAAACAGTTGGTCCAGAAATCCCACTAATCACTAATTACTGTAGATTCTTTGGAAAATCATGTTCAATGTGCAGACCCAGGGGTTTCTACTCTAGTTAAAGGCTTTCTGAGTGGGATGTGTGGAACTTCAGCCAATCTACACAAGCTGATGCTGGCACAGCCAAGTGGCACTGCAATTTAATCAAAGTGTGTATCACCAGGGACTCATGGATTTATATACATGCTTTGGATGGGAATGAAAAGAGTTGTTTAAGTGTGAGCTAGCAACAGACTGGCCTTGCTGGCTAACCCAAACTCTCATTGTTACCGCCCTACTCTTCCATGCTTTAGTATACAAGCATATGGTTTCTCTGTGTCCTGATTTGTGTTTTGTGTTTTTCAACAGTTCTTTATTAATAAGACTATTGCCTGATTTAAGAGAACACAGATCAGATCCTCAAGAGAAACAAGGCCAATTTTATATTTTACATGGGTAAAATAGAGCTGTGTCTCTGGTACATATTGTCCTATGGCCAGAAGATGGTGGTCTCTCTTCCATGTGCCCCTGAATTACTTACAGAAGTTCTCCTGTCAGCCACTAGAGAGTCTGATTTAATGGTTCCAGAGAAAGCCTTGATTTTTTAACAAACTACTAGCTTAATTCTCATGAAAGTAGCCATAGACTATTTCTTAGGAAACAATGAAGTGGCCTTCATTTTCCCAATTCTCACCACACTCTGTAATTTTGTTCAAAATTTAAATGTTTTCTTATGTTTTTCTCCTGTCTCTCAGCTACATACTTCATCACTAAAAGAATCTATTCCATTTAAAATTTCTGACCCTGTGACATGCCTAGAATGAAATGAATGTGCCAGCAAATACTCCCAAGAAGCAAGAGAGATTCAAAATTTCTTTTTAATTCTTAATGCTCTGACAAAATACATCTCTGCTACCCTTCTGGATTAGCAACATCCTACACTAAGAGACATTTCTGGGCTCTTCTTCCCCATGGTGGCAGGAAAAGGTGCCCAATTAGCACACAGGGGAGGAAGTATAGTAAAATCCCTATGATGGCAGAGCCAATTGCTATGTCACAAGAGGACATTAAGAGATGTTTTATATGTGTGGCCTATGGCAACTCTTTTTGACCTCTTCTCCCCTTTCCTCTAGCATTCCTTCACCCCACATTCTCACAGTATGGGAAAAGAATCAGGAAACAGTTGGTCTATATGTTCACATTCCCTCAGGTTCCAGAGTTAGATCAACAGTGGAGAAAAAGGAACTATAGATTCAGAATCTCCTTGTCCTAAGCCTCACCCTTCCAATAAATTTATGAGCAAAACATATTTTTAAACTGTCATATACCTGCATCTTTTTCTCTTGTTTGGAGCTTCTGAACATCTATAATATTCCAGCTGTGTTTCCATCGCTGTGGTTAAAACACTCTGGCATAAAGCAACTTAGGGGAGAAAGGGTTTATTTTATTTCCCAATTCCAGGTTACAGTCCAGCATAGTAGCGAACTGAAGGGGGCAGGAGTTTAAAACAGCTGGCCACATCACATCCACAGCCAATACGAGACAGAAACGAATGTGCACATGCTTGTTTCCTTAGTCCACCCTAGTGCTCTTCTGCATCTCAGAATTGCAAGCACAGGGAATGGTGCTACCCACAGTCAGGGTGAGACTCCCCACTCCAATTAAGACATTATTTCACAGATCTGCCCACAGGCAAACCTGACCTAGACAATCCTTCACATCAGATTGATAATCAAAGCTATAAATTGCATATATAAAGAGTGTGTTACATTTATTGATGCTCATCATTTAGATTCCAGTGTTCATCAAACTGAAGCCTAATAGTGCATTTTTCCTATCAGCCTTTCCCTGAGCCTTCCTGCTAGCCAGTCTCTATTTCATGGTCTTATTAACAGCAACCAAAATTTCCCACAACTCAAGAAACATGGAAATTACTTGAATTCCTAATGAAAGAGAATACTTGAATACAGAAACACTCTATAAATTATTGGGTAAATATGCCAACTCTGTTCTCACTCTCCTATAACAATTTTAAACTATAGTGCAGAATTCACTTTAATGATATTCTGGCAACTCAAGAAATAGAGAAGCTACCCAGACGATTTGCATTGTATCTGTAGTACAGTCTCATAAAACCAACTCCAGCATGGCCAGGCAAGAGCTATGCAATTTTGAAAGAAGACAAACAGATGCCAAGGAAATCCCACTCTGTTCATGCCATCTGAACACCTGGAAAGGGATTTCATGTGTGTGAACTCTGAGAAGTTTCATTAGTCTCTTGTCCTCCTTGCTCCAGCCTTCCCGTTCACAAATGCCTTCATCTCACCCAGTCTAGAACCTTTTCTTTGGTATCATTCTACCTGAGCGCTTGTCTCACGATTCCTTTCATATCATATACCATTCATAAAATGCCCCTGGCAGATTCTACATCCCTGCCTTGATGCACAATGTAGGATGGGCTGCAATTCCCTCCAGGACTGCATTCTTCTTTGCTCCTCCCCAGCTGGTTGCAGGAAAGTGAAGTAGACACTAAGCAGGGAGTATCATGTGATTTTCCTTCCAGGATGAGTATGGGAAAAAAAGCAGGACTGTTGGGAGGGTGGTAAAGGAGAGTAAAAGAAAATGGAGAGGTCCTCACTTCAGTGGTTTTGTGTAAAGTCCCCGGAAAATCATCTGTATGTAGCTTATTAGCATAACTCTCCATGGTCACTGCAAAGATTTTGTGTGTTGGCATTTTTATGCTTGGTGTTCACTCTCATGGAGCTCAGGGTATTTCACCAGGCTTTAAAGTAATTGGCTATTCCTATGGCCTCCTAGTCTGTGGGAGGAGAGGCGGGCAGAGGATCTATACCCTGGGTCTGAGATCCAGAGCTCATGCTGCAGTGACGTAGCATACAGACTAGGTGTGATTCATTACTTCTCATGTCATCTGCAGAATGTCCAGAGCTTGATGTCATATCACACGTGATGACCATCACACGTGCAGGTTCTGAAAATGCAATGTGTAGCCCACAAGCCTATCAATGTATCCTTATATATTTTGACTGGCATGAATATATTAAAAAAAGAGAGAGCCAAGAAAAAAATTTAATCTCTTTCCTGAATATATCCTCCCCCACGTCCCCAAAGCACCTAGCACACTAGAGTAGATTCTTCTGTTATTTGAACAGCAATCAGTTTCACAGTTGGAGGCAAAACAGTTACACTGAGGAATATTTTTTAACATACAACAGAATGCTTGGCTAACTTCCCACTGCTAAAAAGGGGAAACAGACTCTAGTCCTGTTCGGTTGTGTTACCTTCACTAGCTATTTCTCTCCTCCTCTGTGATGATAAGGACTAAAGAAGACTATTGGTCATGTCCAAAGACACTGGGGGCCTACTTAGGACCCAAATGCTGCCTTGTCCTTTTCTGCTTAGGCCCCAAAGAGCTAAATCTCCCCTGATACATGAAAGGAGAATGAGTGCTATAAATGAGATCTGCTCTTTAAGTCCTGGTTAATGGGTCTGTACCTATTGACTGCCCTACTCAATTTCTTCTCTGAATGGTAAGCTCATGCGTCAAATTAGACACTTCAGCAGCAGAGTTTCCCTGTGACAAGATTAATGTCATAGCAAATTTGTGTCAGGTAGTTATATAACAAATTTACAGTGAAAATATGGGAAAGAGCAATCTTATACATGGAACACTAAGACAATGTTTTAAATTTAGACAAGAGTTATGATGACTATTGTTAAGGCCATGGAATATATGCAGACTCTTCGTTTGAAATTAGTTCTGAACGACAGAATTTTTGCATACTCACAAAACACAGTTGCAATAAAAGATTATTTCTTTCTGAGGTCATTTTGTTTTAATAAATCATAATAGGGCTTAATATTCAAAATAAAACTTAGTGTGCCATGTCTGTATGTGCTATATAATATTAATGTTTGACTTAGGGTTTGGGGAATAAAGCTGTTTCCCCTTAAGATTTAAAAGGGTTCTAGTGACTTTCTGTTCTCAGTGTATTAGGAGGGAAACATGATGGAGGTTATCTGGGAGCTTTGGTACACTAGGTGCAAGAGATTCCCTCTTAATCTATGTCTGTCTTACACTACCTTGCCTGCCCAGAAAACTGATTTCCTTACATCCTAATCCTTCCATATAACTTTTATTTGACTTTTATTAGCAACTTCTCCTCTTTGCCAGACAGCAGACAGGTTGGAAGAATGTATTCTCTCTCTCTCTCCTTTTCCTTCCCTGCTTCCCTCCCCCCCTCAAGAAACTCATATGCAAGAATGTAATTTGAGGGGATGGAGAGATGAATCAGCAGTTCAAAGCACTGGCTACTCTTCCAAACAACCTGGGTTTGATTCCCAGGACTCACATGACAGCTCACAACTGTCTCATCCCAGAGAAGCAGACATTTTCTTAGACATGCATGCAGACAAAACATCCATATACAGAAAGGAAACAGAATGTAAAAAGAAAAGATTGTAATTTGAAGAAGTTCACCTGAATATCGTGACTGTGGTGCTAGTGGTGACCTGAAGGGTTTTTTTGGTAAAGAGGATCAGGGTGGGCTTGGCAACGGTGTACAGTTGAGGGAGGAAAGGTTTAAAGGGCTCAGTATTGTGATGCAATTGTTGATGGTGATCATGTGTTCTGTGTCCTAAAAAAATAAACAGGAAGAAAGGATTCACTCAAATTGTTTACATAAATGAATGAAGGGAGACATTTAACCTGCTATAGACATAACACAATAATATATATATATATATATATATGTGTGTGTGTGTGTGTGTGTGTGTGTGTGTGTGTGTGTGTGTGTATGTAAAGGCACCACCTAGCACCTGAAAACATATACAAATTTAATGTTTTCATGGATGACAGGAGTAACTGTAATTTATTTTCAGAAGACTGAGAGAGAACATCGAGGCTAGAGGGAAGAAGAAGAAGCAACAAGTCCACGGTGATAACGGGATGAGTTGATATGGTACTGTGATGTGATGTGATGTGATGAGGTACTGTGGTGTGTGCACTGGCACTCCCTCTCCTACCTACAAAAGCGTCTAGTCAAATCTGCATGTGGTTTTGGCTCCTCAGAATTCAGTTGTAGGTTTTTATAGGAGGAAAAGGTATAATAATGTGGTTTCTTCCCGTGCTGAGAGCAGACTCAGGATAGGACTCAAGCTGAAGAAAGTGCTGTGTGAGGACCTCCAGTAGTGGACCAGGTCCAGTGCCATTGTCTGTGTATCTATCCATCCATATATCCATTCATCCACCAATCATTTATCTGTCTTCTAGTTGGGAAAGAGGAAATAAAATTATGGAAACTGAGCTAGAATAACACTTTACCTACCATTTCCATTGCCTTCCAAAAATAAAGGTCTTAGAGCAGTGAACATCAACCGACCAAGCCATGATTTATTTGTATTCAAACAACGATTGCAATTTCTGACTTGATTGATGGGATAGCTCTCTAGGACCATGTGCTCTATATAATTCACCCAAAAATATGGAGTGGAGCTGTGAAGTTTTTTCTTATTATAAGCTATATCCCTCCCTTTGTCTCCTTCCTAAACATTTCTCCTCTTTCATCAACACAATACAGTTCAGGGTACAGTTTTCCATAGCAGTGACAAAGATTCAATTAGAGCTATAGGCACTTTACAGGCTTAAATTTCAAAAGTTTGTATATAAATCATTTATTTTCAACTGCGGCTGCCTTTTCCTCATTGAAAATATGTTATAGATTTGTATATGTGACTTCATAAATCCTTGACCTAAACACTCTTTAAAATATATTCTCTTTAATTGATAGGATGGATTTTTTTCCTTCTTCTGAACAAGACATATATTTAGCTAGGCCAATAGGATTGAGTCTTTGGTATTATAACTCAACCCAGGGAAGGAGATGTTGTTTAGTAAATAAACTGGGATTGGTACAATGAAAAGGCACACACTAGAAGTGGTACAGGGCATCTTCTAAACAATCTACCTTGGAGGATATATTAGACCATAGTGACCCCTTTATCATGCCACACTGCCCTTCACTTACAATTGAGTGTAGGCTAAACACAAGTGCAATGTGCTGAATGAAAGTGGGATAGCAATGGTGTGAAACAGGTAATGGAGAAGAGGGATGCTCAAGGAAGAAGATGGTTGATACTGTTATTAAATGATGTCAGTGTTCTATGAGTGACTGGTGGCCAGCAGAGTTTGAGGTATAGCATTTGTGCAATTTCTTCCAGAATGGTAGGAAGGTACTAAGAAAATATATTTAGCCCTGTGGCTTCTCTAGAGCTTCCATACCTGGATGAGGAGGTCACGTGGGGTTGTTCCAGATGGAGAAGTGACATGCTGAACCCATAAGTTCTGACAGAAGCACTGAAGAATCAACAGCAAATGGGAACCATGGACAATAGAGATTAGTAATCAGAATCATACAGTTTATACAAAAATGAGCAAGGAGCATTTTGGTGTGTAACACTGTGTAGACCCAGACTTCATGAGAGAATATATAGAAAACACCTGAGGTTCTGATTCTCCTGAAATATTCTCTGACTGATTGACTGCAGACATTTTCAGTGAGGGCCCCAAGAACTTTTAGGGTTACAAAAGCAAAAATTACCTATATCTGTCACAGTTTTATTTGTCAGCTTTAAAAAACTCAGAGAAATTTGGTTATAAAATCAACTATAAATACAGCTCAGGGAACATTCCCTACAAGTATTCATTAAAATTCTTGACACAGATACTATTTGGGGCCTTCCTGTATGTGAACAATAGTTGGCAGAGTTTGAGGTATGGGGATTTATAATTCCTGTCAAAATAGGAAGAAGCTACTAAGAAAACATTTTTAGCCTCGGGGCTTCTCTGGAGCTAAGTTTCCACCTTCTTAACTCTAGAACTTCTTAACTTTTTGGCAGAAGGGGAGGCTGAAGGAGAAAGAACTAAGCTGGAAGCTTCTATTGCACTAAATCTGAATGTGAGGAAACTGTTCTTTCTTTCTTTCTTTCTTGTACTTTATAAATGAGAAAAAATGCTATTTTTCATGTAGATTATTGGTTCATGTTAAGAGGCTCCCAGATCTGGGTGTTGGTACCCTGGAGACTTCTCCTACAATGCCCCTAGACCATACTCCTGAGGAAGGAGGAAATGAGGTACAAATCTGTGAAAACAGCTGAAAATCAACTCAGTCTGCATCCACCTCTAAAGATCAATATGACAATAATACCCACATCCATGAAAGATCAATTTCTCATCATTCTGAAGTCAGTGTTTTCCTCAACCACTACAGTCAGCATTTATCCCACCTAACCTTGGGAAGCCCCATGATTTCCCAAGAGGACAGTGTCCTGCCATTGGTCATCAGTCTCTCATTATCTGAGAACCTTTCACTGGGCAAAGTCTCAGGTCACCACTGGTGAATAAAGGGTAGCATCTCCTAAGCCTAAGTAAGGGGTGTGGTCATCAGACTCTATTTCTGAGGCACAAGGCTCTCCTGAAGATACTGTGCTTGCTTTTCCTAGAGGACTGGGATTCATGGATGAAATTACAACACAAAGAAATCATTTAAAGTCAAATATCAATATCATTGTCCTGCATGTCATGGGTGCTATAGATGGAGTCCTGGCAGAGTTTAGTGTGCAGGATGGAGTGCTCTTGTGATCAAATCTCTGGGAAGGAAGATAACAAAACAAATATAAAGCCTAGACTATAAGACATCTTTTGAAAAAGGGAACCAACTCTTACTCTAGTAGCTACATGGATGAACCAAGAAGATATCGTTATGCTGGCTGAGATAAGTCAGAGGCAAATCAACAATTGCTGCACAATCTCATTCACGCACAAAATGCCAAAAGGTTAAACTCCTAGTAGTTCCCAGTGACTGGGCTTACAGGGCAAAAATAAGAACGTCTGCTAAGCGGACATGCTTTGGTTTAAACCTGAATAATTTTTGGAGAGATATGTACAGGATGCTTACACTGCATACTTAAAATGCAGTAAGATTACTTTGCATACTTAAAATGTATATTCTCTCCAGGATACTCAAAGATGAGTCCATAATATGATTGTAGGTTAATGAGTGCCACAGAGAAACCATTTCACAATGCATGCTTTTATTGCAAGATCGTGTCATACACCTTCAGTATAACAATTGCAATAATATCTCAATCAGAAAGTAATTCTTTTGACTTGATGGAGGGTAGCAAAGAAGGGGAGAGATTAACAACAATGTATAATAGCATACATGTATGAAAATGTGGTAATGAAACGCGTTACTTTGGATGCTTGATTTAAAGTTATTTTAAAATGAATTTTTAAAAAGATAAAATTGTTATGTTTTTCCTTGATGATGAATTTTCTTACTGATTCTTTACTAACACTGAAGTGTGTTTTCTTTACCTACACTAAATTATAGATAGAAACAATGGATCAATGAAGGATCTCCCTCCTCCAGAGCAAATGTAAATAATTGTGTATGCATGTGTAACTTTATTTGTTTTTCATTTCCTAATGAACAAATAATAAATGAAATAAGTTTTCTTAAACTTCTAATGATATGAGCATTTCATACACCTGTGTATTTATATATACATATATAAAATATATGATCTTTCAATAAATGATTAGATGTTTTCAATGGCTAAATTAATCCATTTAATTCTTCTCTTTATTCCATATATAGAGATTTCCTCAAAACACTTTCAACTAGTGTCTTATAGATGTACTTTCTGGAGTCAGCAGTGATTTTAGAAGTACCAGAAATGTTTATCAATACTACATTTCACAAACAAGCTGAAGAATCTGAAGAGAGAATATACCAACCATGTCTGAGGTTGTACTCTGTTCCAGCTACTGTGTATGTAACATGTCATTGAATCCATATAAACTCTCTGTGTAATCCCCATTATATGGATGAGGGATTTAGAGCTCAGGGGAATTAACTTATTTCCTCACAATAGTAGAGATATTTAATCTAAAACTCTACCCCACGGCAACTTTGGGCTTCACCCTATCTACCGTAATGCATTCCAGCAACTTGTCTTTGAGTAGCTGAGTACTCTTGAGTCTTAGAATGATCACTTTTCAACCTTTACTATTTCATCTCTTAATTCAATTATTTATATCCATATATACTACAAAATGGACAGTGTAGTGATGCGGAGCCACTTGATTTTGTCTGTATACTCGGACAGTTTATTTTGAGAAAAGAGAAAATGACTTTGGGTAATTTTTCTTGTCATTCAGTCCTAGTTTTAGTTTCAAACTTACTTAGACATATGAGCTAAAAATCTCAGTGACATCTCAAAATGTCTGTGTTCTTTTTATAAGAAAGTAAAATGAAATTATTCAAAGTCTGGAAGGAATTTTATGTTGGTACAATAAATTGAGACAAAATGTGAATCCGTTCATTTCCTACCTTAATTGAAAGGACACCTGCAGGTTTTATTGATTAGGCATCTTAGCAATAACTCTGCTTCCTTAATTAGTTCTCTTGCAATTACATGGATATTAATTTTCACTTTGAGTATCAAATCATAGGAATCAAATAAAAATATTTATTGAGTGTCTACTGAGTGTGAGCCACTGTGAAATGAGAATTAGAAAAAGCTAATGAGGTCATCCTGTTGCCCTCCATTTAAGAATGTTATTTGTCTTTTCTAATATTTTTTCTAGATCCCTGTGACTATCATCTCCTATGTAACAAATGTTTCCTGAGAACTTTCTTTCTCCAGACAATCATGGATACTTCATTCACCTGCATGGAGCCCTCCTTGCCTTGCTTTAAAATCTTTCACTATATGGATGTCCTTAAGATGAACAGATGGTAAAGACACATGCTGCTTTTCTTTCTCTAATTCTATTACCTATTCTAGTCACAGTTCTCTGTTTTTTTCTTGAAAATGTCTATATCCTTCCCAGCCAGAGAGCACAAAGGCTCCAGTATGAGTCCCACACTCTAGTAGAAGTCCCTCAAACTGAAGCAGAACAGCATAGCCTCATCCCCTGTGAATGACTGAGGGATGAACACATGACCCACTGAACCCTTTTCTGGGGTTTTACTGGGATCATTGAACCATGTCTTTATGTTATAATTGCATCTAATTCTGGGTCTTCTGAAGGTCACTATGTAGATAAAGTCCATCATTGTGGGGATCCAAGGAAGGCTTGAATGAGTATGTAAAGAGTGGAGGAAGTCCTGAGAGAATACATGTTATTGACAAGGACCAATGCCTCAGACCCATAGGAGTTGTCAAAGCTTTCCTCTGGTCAGTGTATTGATATTAGCATTGTGTGCAAAAACTAATAATTGCATCTTCCTCCTGGATGTTTACAACCTGAGACTACACCATTGTAGAGATCACCCATATAGACTAGCTAGCCTGTCATTCTCAGACTGTACATAATAAAGTGGTTGACATCTGGTGTTATTACATAGTTGGTGCCATTCCAACAGTGAAAGCACAGCCTACCCAACCCTAGCTTTCCTGTACACATGTCTTTGTTGCTGTCTGGTCTTCATCCCCTTGTTGCCCTACTCAGGTTTCCAAAATAACACCATTCTGGGTGCAGCATATCTGTGTGTGAGATTAGCACATGGAGAATAGGCATGAGGAAGCCAAGAGAGAAAGTCCAACTGCTTCATTCTAATCTTCAGGTGGAACCAGATTCTGGAGTCCTCCAATGCTTGAAGCCATGAATTGTCATTCTGAAATACTGGACCCAAGCTGAGCTTCAGTACTTATAATCAAACATGTGTGATGACACATTTATCTTCAAAATACAGTGGGAGGAGGAGGCAGCGGTTGCCGTGGTTGTAATTTATATAATTTATATAAAAGCCCTTGTAATTTACATAATTTCTCTCTGACAAAGATCTTGCCTTAAGCATCTTCACTAAGGGACTAAATGGGAATTGATTTGGGAAATCTTATGTTAAACCTTTCTTTTTTTACAACTGATTATGAATTTGAGGTCTGCACACACCACCTGATTTAAGTACAGGAGATGTGTTCTGCCTTGGGATCTTCTTCAGTGCTTCTAACCTGTCATAGTCTTTCCTGCCTATCGTTTATGAAATAAAAACTCCTGTCAAGTAAGGCTTAATACAGCAGGAATCTAATGAAGGAGTTTTCATAGAACCCAGGAAGGTGTTGGCTGATTCCTTGCATAAAGTCCACTTGTCTTTACCAGCCACAGTTAACTGTTGTGTTTGAAGTATGCTTCACAAGGTGGCAAAATACAAGGTTGATCAAAAGATTCTGACTTTTATTGAGCTTGTCTAATTGTGTCAATAAGTTCTACCTTCATCATGGAGTTTGACATCATGTATACTAGAACATCCCAATTCTGTTTTAAATGACTTGTGCCTTTTATGTATGAAACAGTGGCCCATTCCTCCAGAGTCATCATTTCTAACCATCAGTGGTATAAATATCTCAAAACATGGAACCTTGACTATCATTGGGTTTGCCAGTGGCATTACATTTGCATGCCATAGAACATGACTTGGTGGATTTACCACTGTGGGGACAGAGTCCAGCCATAACTATGTACTTCCTGTCTCTTTGATCATAAGCAAACTGTCTGGCTTTTCATGATCACTTTCCAAATATGAGCATGTGACTATTCCCTCCAGAGTTGCTAGACTTCACGTAAGTATACAGTAAATAGATAGTGCATAGCACAGCACCTACTATGCAGAAGACACTTAATAGGTAGTGCATCTCTTTGACTAAGTCACGGTGTTAGAACTGAGGCCAACTAAGAATGCAGCCCAGCCTCTTTGTAGATGTCAGTGCCGCATCACAACATCAAAAGATTAGATGCACCTAGACGCTTTTGGGCTGTGCTTTTGTGTCCTTCCTGCTTGACACAACCTTATGAGACAGTCCAGATCTACCACAGGCTTCCTATTTATGGCAGAATGGAATTTCGGGTTATTTGAAGCTAAAATGTGTTTTATTTGGGATGCCTTAGTTTAAATGTAAAATATTTGACAAGTCTGTCATCATCATAAAAGACTGGGAAGAAAGCTGCTAGTGGGAGTTTGAAAAACTATGAAGAATTTGAGGGAAGCCAGACAGCAAATAGGAGCTTATAATCTATCACAAATTTCTAAGACTCTTTACCTAAATTAGTGTCAGTTTTATCTGAGTTATGAAATATGAATGCCAATAATGCCTCATTTCAGTTTGAACTATTTCATGTCCTTAAAAGGAATTCTTCAGTGACACTATAGTTTCAGATTCGGATTGCAAGGTGACCTTGTTACTGTTATCACTATAATCTGACTTTATCAGATGTTTAGCTCTGCCAGGCATTGTGTTAAGTATTTTACACATTGATTTCATTTACACATGCTGGGACTCTTTGAATCAGGCAGTATTGATACTTTTGCTTTGCAGGGTGGACAACTGGAGCTCAGGAGAGGTAAATGTGGTAAATGGCAGAGAAGGATAAAAGCCCTGTTGCTCACCTCCAACTCCATAGACAGAAAACAGCATGCCACCCACTTACTTTCAGACAAGGTCTAAGCAGAAGCTGAAAACAACCCTCCTTCCCCCTGTAATGGCCCCTGGGTGTCACTTTATTCTCTGTTCCATCTGGTCTCCCACTTAACAGCAGTTTACAAGCCATTCTGAGTAAGATAACCCAAACTCAGAGAGACAACACAGTATCTATTCACTCATAAGTAGATATTAGATATAAAGCAAAGGATAATCAGCCTACATTCACCACTCCAGAGAAGCAAGAGCCTTCTTTCAATTTTTTTCATTTTGCATACCAATCCCAGTTCTCCCTCCTCCCCTTCTCCTGCCCTTGCACCCCCTCCATTTCACACCCCCATCACTCCTCAGAGGGGGTAAGGCCTCTCTTGGGGAATCAACAAAGTCTGGCATACCAAGATGAGGCAGGGCCAAGACCCTTCCCCCTGCATCAAGGTTCACACAAGCACTAAATGATTTTAAAGTGGGAGAAAGAATGATTCTAGCTATGAAAACCATGTCATTCACTATAAAAAAGATATCATTACCGAATGCTTTCTCCCAGAGGCTAGAGTGATGGTGCCTGTAGTAGCTTTGCATAGCATCATCCCTGTAGGAACTGAGACATATAAATTTGTAGTTACTTCAGTGAGGTCACTTTGTTAGTGACTGTGAAAAAGGGGATAGCTTTGATAAACTCCTCCTCCTCCATCTCTCCTTCTTTTCTTCTTTTCTTTCCAGGGTCTTTCTACATAATCCTGGCTGCTCTGGAACTCTTTATGTAGACTAGAATAGACTGGTGTCTACTCACAGAGATATGCTTGCCTCTGCCTCTGAAGTGCTGGGATTATAGGCATGTATCACCATACCTGGCTGTGTCCTTGATTTTTTAAAGAATTACTTGATTGCTGTGTACACTTGTGTCTGTGTGATTGTTAGCCATGTATGTGAGAGTGCCTGCAGAGACCAGAAGAGGGGTCCTATGGAGTTGGAGTTACAGGAGGTTATATGCCAGCTGCTGCGGGTGCTGGGAACTAAACTTGGGTCCTCTGCAGCTGCAGGATGCATTGTTAACTGCTGAGCCATCTCTCCAGCCCTGTTTTCAGTTGTCATCTGGGGCTTATACTATTTTTATTCACTTGACTTTATTAGAAAGTACCTTGAAACATCATTTAATTTTTTTCTCCTTCTTATTTCCCTTTCCTACAAGGTATAGTGTAAAATAAACCTGAGAAAAAGTTGAGTGATAGGGTACCTAATGTGGTCTCTTCTCAAGATGGGTGGGTGTTTGAGAGCTACACAGTACCACCAACCATATTTCCTCTGTCCTATTTCCTAGTGTCAACCAACCCTTGCCTAAGAAGAAATCCCATAAACCTTGGAATCCATGATAAGTTCTTCAGTGAACTTGTAGCTTATCTGGGTAGGCTGTTTTGTGTCTGTTTTGATACATGTTGTATTAACACAACTATCTTTGAGTGCTTGGGGTTACCACAAAGGCTCTGAGTAGAAGTACAATGGGACTCCCAGTGCCTGGGGATTGCCTGGGGACCCGGCAAGATCCTATGCAACCCAGTTTCCTAGTCTTCTCCACCAACGGGACCAAGCAATTCCGGGCCTGTTTCTGGGCCTGTGTTCCAATGCCTGGAGACAGCCACTAAGTATCCCCTTCATGATAAAGGTCTTGGAGAGATCCAGGATAACAGGAACATACCTAAACATAATAAAAGCTATATGCAGCAAACCAATAGCCAACATCAACTAAATGGACAAAAACTCAACACGATTCTGTTAAAATCAGGAACAAGACAAGGCTGTCCACTCTCTCCATACCTCTTCAATATTGTACTTGACGTTCTAGCTAGAGCAATATGACAACAAAAGGAGATCGGGGTACAAATAGAAAAGGCGCAGGTCAAACTTTCACTATTTGCAGATGATATGATAGTTTACGTAAGTGATCCAAAAAAGTCTACCACAGAAATCCTACAGCTGATAAATACTTTGAGCAAAGTGGAAGGATACAATATCAACTGAAGAAAATCAGTAGCCCTACTATATACAGATGACAAACGGGCTGAGAAAGAAATCAGAGAAACATCACCCTTTACAATTGCCACAAACAACATAAAATACATTGGGGTAATGCAAATCAAACAAGTGAAAGATCTGTATCATAAGAACTTTGAGTCTTTAAAGAAAGAAATTAAAGAAGATACCAGAAAATGGAGAGATTTCCCATTCTCTTGGATAGGTAGGATCAACATAGTAAAAATGGCAATCTTCCCAAAAGCAATCTACAGACTCAATTTAATACCCATTAAAATACCAGCACAATTCTTCACAGACCTTGAAAGAAAAATAATCAACGTTGTATGGAAAAACAAAAGACCCAGGATAGCCAAAACAACCCTATTCAACAAAGCAACATCTGGAGGCATCACCATCCCTGATTTCAAGCTCTATTATAGAGCTATAGTCCTGAAAACAGCTTGGTATTGGCACAAAAATAGACAGGTAGACCAATGGAATTGAATTGAACACCCTGATTTTTACCCATATATGTATGAACATCTGATCTTCAACAAAGAAGCTAAAAATATACAATGGAAAAAAGAAAACATCTTCAACAAATGGTGCTGGCATAACTGGATACTGGCATGTAGAAGAGTACAGATAGATCTATGTCTATAGCCATGCACAAAAGTTAAATCTAAGTGGATCAAAGACCTCAACATAAATCCAGCCACACTGAACCTCTTAGAAGACAAAGTGGGAGGTGAGGTACCCTTGAATGAATTAGTACAGGAGACTGCTTCCTGAACATAACACCAGTAGCACAGACACTGAGGTCAACAATTAATACATGGGACCTCCTGAAACTGAGAAGCTTCCTTAAGGCAAAGGACATAGTCAACAAGACAAAAAGGCAGCCCACAGAATGGGAAAAGATATTCACTAACCCCACATCTGACAGAGGGCTGATCTCTAATATTTACAAAGAACTCAAGAAGCAAGTCTCCAAAACACCAAAGGATCCAATTAAAAAGTGGGGCACAGAACTAAATAGAGAATTTTCAATAGAGGGGTCTAAAATGGCTGAGAGACACTTGAGAAAGTCCTCATCATCCCTAGCCATCAGGGAAATGCAAATCAAAACAACTCTGAGATACCATCTTACTCCTGTCAGAATGGCTAAAATCAAAAACACCAATGGCAGTTTATACTGGAGAGGATGTGGAGAAAGGGGAACACTTTTCCACTGTTGGTGGGAGTGCCAACTCATACAGCCACTATGGAAATCAGTATGGAGATTCCTCAGAAAAATGGGAATCAGCCTACCAGAAGACCCAGCAATTCCACTCTTAGGCATATATCCAAAAGATGCACATTCATACAACAAGAACATCTGTTCCACTATGTGCATAGCAGCTTTATTTGTAATAGCCAGAACTTGGAAGCAACCTAGTGGAAGAGTGAATAAAGAAAATGTGGTACATTTACACAATGGAGTACTATTCAGCAGAAAAAAAAAAACAATGGAATCCTGAAATTTGCAGGCAAATGGATGGTACTAGAAAAAAACCATCCTGAGTGAGGTAACCCAGTCACAAAAGGCAAACATGGTATGTACTCTCTCATATATGGATTTTAGTCATAGATCAGGGGAGTCCTAGCCTTCAATTCCATGGCCAGGGAGTCTGGAAAACAGAACCTTCATCCAATGACTGATGGAAGCAGAAGCAGATTCCCACAGCTAAACACTGAGCTGAACTCAAGGAACCCAGTGACAGAGAAGGAGGACTGATATGCATAGGGGTCAAGACTGGGCTTGTTTAACTTGCAGAAACAGCTGACCTGAACAAGGGGGAGCTCTTGAATCCCAGACTTATGCCCGAGAATCCAGCATGGGAATGATCAAGACCACCTGAATGTGGATGTCAGTGAGGAGGCCTAGGCCATCTGTGGGACCTTGGGTAGTAGCTCAGTATTTATCCCTGGCATACAAATGAACTTTGGGTGCCCATCCCACAATGAGAGATGCTCTCTCAGCCTCAACTCCTGGGGAAGGCCCTAGGCCCTGCCCTGAATGAAATGACAGACTCTGGAGATACCCCCATGGAGGGCCTCACCCTCCCTGGGGAAAGGAGTGAGGACTGGGGGAGGGAGTTGGGGGGTGTTGGTGGGAGGAGGAGAGGGAGAGGGATCTG
Organism: Mesocricetus auratus; assembly: GCF_017639785.1. NCBI lineage: Eukaryota > Metazoa > Chordata > Mammalia > Rodentia > Cricetidae > Mesocricetus > Mesocricetus auratus. Next base: position 45,835,371 of record NW_024429192.1, read on the forward strand.
GGATTGATATGTGAAGCAAACTTGTTTCTCATTTAAATTTAAAAATTAAAAAATTTAGAAAAAGAAGTATGCTGGGCTATAATATGTACCATCTGGTTATTTCTTATTACAGCCTTCATCAGCAGAATTCAGTGTCTCTGTCTCCACTCTAGTGGCTTCAGAATTCTGAGAATCTATAAGTCCTGGCAAAAAGACCAATGGTAGCAGAGGACATGGTGTAAGTGTGTGAGTAACCAAGTTCTCATCCCTACTTTCCTTCAAGAAACTCTGCCTGTTCACAATAGCTTGTACCAACTTGTTTACCTATCCATATACTAATATAATCAGGTTTTTGCCTCACCAAGCACCTTCACAGAAACTGGGCCACACTCCAAGTTAAAAACATACAAGATTGCCAGCATCATGAAATTCACAGCTTATCCAGTTCACTTGATAGGCATGTGAAAAGTTTACATGTCAAAGCTTTTCTAACTAATTTATAGTATATACATACTGTTAATAAGTAGATAATACTCCTATTTTCTATAGAAATCATTTCTTCTAACCCCCAAAACAGCAGAGGAGTTATAGAATACCAATAATGTTGACAGATTAAGAAAATGAGGTATATTCTTTAGAGATTTTCTTTTATTTTTATTCATGTTTCCCTGTGTATACACATACACATTGCGTATGCACATGTGTGTACTGGTCCCTGGGGATCTATAATAGTGTTAGATCCCCTGGACTGCAGTTGTAGAGGGATGACTAAATTTAGGTCCCATGGAAGAGCAACATGTGCCTTTAGCCACCAAGCCATCTCTCCAACCCTGTAAACTGGGGCTTTCAGGCATGACTAACTCATGCAGATAACACAAATGATAAGGGGCAGGGTCTGAATTGTACTCCAGGTCTTCAGTAGGAAAACCCACTTTCCTTTCTTGGGATTACTAAGATATCACTGTAATGTCACTTGGAATTAATATTTAAGTTGTCATTTGACTTTTAACATCTTTTCATTTCAGCCCTGTATTGTACATACACTAATATTTTATGTGTAATATTGATACCACATTAACAGGTCCTAGTAAACGTTAGCCAGTTGGATTATCCCATTTTCCACTCTAGTACCCCTCCCCATCACCATGGCTCACCACAGTACTTCCTCACAAGCGATCAAATGCTTCTGTAACTTCTCAGATGTTGACTATGCTTATGATTATCTGAATAGAGATTTGAATTGTCTTGAAAGATTTTTTATTAAATGTTTGAGGGCCATTGTTTTTGATACAGAATTGTCTTCTTGCAATCCTAGTGTTGGAATAACAGATGACACCATGCCTGGCTATATCAATGCCATCCAGCAGATGCAGTCTTCTGTGTGTGCAAAAGAGATTTAGAAGGAGCAAACAGACTGATAGTTGGTACTCTAAACATCTTGAGGGTTCCCTTGGATCTTTGTAACTTGATCATGGCTAGACAGTCATTGTAGACAGTGTTATCATTAAAACATTCTTTGCCACCATAACAGTACAAATGTATCTGAAAAAATAATGCAGCATATTTAGAAACACAAAAATGTCACATAGAACAAATGACTAGTAGTAATCCATGTGTTTGGTAATGTTTAGCAAGATCAGAATAAAACATATATTTCTGTAGCCTTAAATGTTTTCTGAAGCAATATGGGTAAATAATGATTTTTAATTGTTTTCTTGAAGTTAAATTAGCTATCATGATTCTGATTCAAACATCTTTTGAAATAAGCATTTTCTAAGGGAATAAGTTGATACAGTGTAACTATTGTATACTTAACCCAAAACACCAGGTGACCTCAGTTGTGAAAGTGAAGGGACTCACGGAGAGCACAGTTACTGTGAAAATGCTGTGTGCATAGTATGGTGCTTTAATTATTGCAAATGTGATTTTTACATATTTGTTATCATGAGCAATATTGTTTCCATTAAATTTTGGACTTGTCATTGCAGGTATGTAGAAAAATCTGTTCATTTTTGTTTATGTTTTACAATAAGCAATCTTATTTCCATTACTTTTTCCACTTAATTTGTCTGAGCAGGCAGCAATCATATGATTTGAAAATTAAGATATTTTGCCTTCTCCTTCCCAGAATAGATTTCTCTTAATATAGAAAATTAAACATCTTTTGTAATAGCCAGCATCTTCATTTACTTTGAATTTTAATGGCATTGCTGTGAGTTTTTTCTGACTGTTGTTTTAAAATAGTATCTTCTAGTTAAGGAAATATGGTCTCATTTCTATGCAACTCTGAGTTTTAAGAAGTGGTATGTGCTGGATTTCTTTTAGAAAAGATTTTGTGACATCACACGGCTAAGATGTAGACAGAACGGAGCTCTGTGATTGGCCTAAAGTAGAAATGGTGGCATCATCAAGCTGACTGCAGTGGCAGTGGGCATGGCAGTGGTGAGTAAAAAGTCCGACTCAGGAGGCAGATTAATGACCAAGTGAAGTGAAGTGAGGCCCCTAGAGGTGTGGACTTGAGCAGAAACACTAAATTTGAATTCTAAGCTCAAGGGACCTAATCTATAGAACATATCAAGGGAGGACACAAATGGGAAACTTAAATAAATGGGTTTGGGGAAGTTCTGTCTCCTGGTTTTCTTCGTGGTACTCTGTCTAGAAATCTTCTGTGAAGATCAAGGCGACCACTGGAATGTGAGCTGATGAAGGCCTGGTTAGGCAGTCACTCAAACATAACCTGCTTGGGAAGAGCCTGTTCGGGAAAGCAGCCCAGTAACACCAGCGGTGTGGAGTCAGAACAGCCGGCGTGTGGAGTGACAGCAGAAATAAAAAGACATGTCTGATAGATAGGAATGTCAGACTGAGAAAAGATTGCGTGACAATTTCTAAGTGTGTGTGTGTGTGTGTGTGTGTGTGTGTGTGTACACAAAGGTAAAATCTACTTTCCTCAAACTGAGTAAAACTGGAAGGAATTGAACAGAGCTAGCTGTGGCTCAAGAGAAAGGCAAAGGTTATACATACAGGTTTACATACGATATAACAACAGCAGTAACTCTGGAGCTGTAAGTTAATGTATTTTTACATTGGGCAAGATGAACAAGCAATAAATTCAAAGATGCTTTGTTCTTGAGGGTAGGAACTTTTAGGGGAAAGGATGAGAGAGATACAAATGAGACAATGAGAGGAGAGTTGAGGAGGAGAGGGAGAGCGGATTTTCAAACAAGCCAGATATAAAGGATTATTGAAATGTAAAGATCTGAAGGTTAGGACAGTTTCAGGATTGGAGATGAAGAGGCAAATGCAAGGAGGCAGATGTAGCAGTTAATTTGAGAAAAAAAGATGGGTATGTAAACATATATAGAACTATGCCGAGAGTATATACATAGATACTTTGTGGGAGAGGAAAAGGAAATGGCCTTGTTTCTCTTTTTAAGAATAAGTAAAGTTATTAGACCAAGACATGAAACCAGGCATAAGAATAGAAAAAAGTTCAATAGTGACTTTAACATGAAAATTTCCAGAGGATTAATTGGGAGGAAAAAGGATTTCTGAACATTAATTAGGAGCAGCTGCCTGAACCTATCAAGGGTTAGTGGATGGAGATCGAAGGATACTCAGTATGAGGCGGTTGCCTGCTGCTCTCCAGGGCATGAGGGATCAGGAGTTGATGACTGGCAAGGGCAATGGGATAGAAATACAAGGAGACAGAGGGCTGAGGGTCACAGAAACTCCACCATCAAAGGTATTGATTTTATACACAAACGTTTATGGAAATTCAACAATAATCCAATTGACTACTATCATTTGTGTCTGTTCAATATTGGTAGCTTACATATAACTTAAAAGAAGAGAAGCAAGTGTCATATTGTAATATTTGTATGCTCCCACACATAAGGAATCTGGACTTTGATCTCCCCAGACTCAAGTGTAGGAGCCCAGTGAGATCTGGTTTACATTTAAGTGTATGTTTTATGACATTGCTGTATTTTTCTCACATACTGGTGACAAGTAAAAGGGGACCTGAGCTAGTAATGAAGATATCTAGGTTTTAGATTTAGTTCTGCCCTAGAAATATGTAATTTGGGTCATATTTTGGATCTCAATTCACAGCAGAAAAATATGGGGAGGGAAGGAGACAGAGAGGGGGAAGAGAAATAAAAATAGATATAGTTTAAAGGTGCCTCCCCCAGCTCTAACAGTCTATAATCACAAGCATCCAATGCAAATGAGCATGTGCACATTTTATTCTCTTGGTTTTCTTTGTGTGCCTATGTCTGTGTCTATGTAGAGATTTGTGCAAATGTCTGCATCTGTGTATGGGTTGTGCTTGGTGTTGAGTTCCCTAGTGCTGGAGTTGCAGGTGGTTTTGAACTGCTCAATGTGTGTTCTGGGATAGGACCTGGGTCCCCTAAAGGACAGTGCATGCTCATAACTGCTGAGACATCTCACCAGTTCCATAAAGAAGCATTGTCTGTGACCTTTAATATTCCTTTTGGATGAAGGCATGGGATCATTTTCTTCAACTTATTTCATGAGAATTGCTCAGCTTGTTTCCAACAAGTTTATTCTTTGTTCAAAAACCTGTTACTCTTCTTCTTTCTCCTTCTTCCTAACCCTAAGCAACACATTCTTAAAACGTTGGAGACCAGGCTACTGACAACATAAATTATTTTCTTCACCCAAATATTCCCTATTCTTCCATGGTTTCTTATTATTATTAAGCTGATTCTCTCTCTCTGTGTGTGTGTGTGTGTGTGTGTGTAGTCTTTGTGTGTATTTTATTTTTATTACCATTTCATTCATAAGGTAGTAATGATGCTAAAATATATCATTTTTTCACATTACTGTATGTTGCACCTGCTGTGCATCTGAGCTGACAAGCTGCATCTACACAGACACCTTTGGGGGTGGGGGCCTGCCAAAGCGGCAGGGCAGTTCCCTGAAAAAAACCTCTCTCCCTCTCTCGCTCTCTCTCTCTCTCTCTCTCTCTCTCTCTCTCTCTCTCTCTCTCTCTCTCTCTCTGACTGGCTCTGAGGGCTTAACTTGAATTTTTTGTTAAAACATTAACCAACTGACTGGATGTTTCTTTTGGCTATATCTAAATCGATTTAGGTAGTTTTTAACTGTTTGAAGGGATTTAAGTATCCCTTTAATCATATCAAAGGCAATTAGAACAGTTGCTTTTGTCAATATTCACGCATTTACATTTCACACTTCATACATACTGACATGGCCACGTCCATACACACAGACCATGTATACATATCTCTCCTTTTGTCTAGGTTATGATTAGTTTGTTGAACTGAAACTTCTTTAACAGAACAACTCCAGTCAATCTTTGAATTAAAACAAAAGGTTGAAAAAGTCCTGTATGTCCCTCATCATTTCTTTATTAGAGAAGTTTTGAGCTACACTCAGGGGCTACAGCCATACCCACTCCTTGTAATTCTGTAGATGCAAAGTGGAAAGGCCAGGCTTTTGCCAAAAGTTCTTAGAGATGACTCACAAAATTGACCTTAAATTTGTATCAATAACCTACCCCATATAAATGTAACCAAACATTTTTATTTTATATACCTTTGTCTTTTTCTTTACTGAATACTAATACCTCATTTATTAACTGTTACCAATTTTTTAAATTTACCCATCTTTAATCTATTCTCCCATTGAGGATGATCCTCCAATTCACCCTCCAACTGAGGGCAACTTCTTATCTTAGGTTCCCTTTTTTTCCTGACCTTTGTTAGGTGAGGGCCTAGACATTTAATCCAATCCACCCTTTAACTGAGGGTGATCTCTTAGGTTCTCTTTTTTTCCTGACCTTTGTCAGGCAAGGTCCTAGACATTTAATCTGGTACCCCTAGCTTGGTACCCCCTTTTTAATACATACTTATAGCCTTACTTGTTGGCCATCTTTTTAGATTTCTGAGTTTTCCTTTACTCTCCTGACCTTTGTTAGGTGAGGGCCTAGACATTTAATCCAATCCACCCTTCAACTGAGGGTGATCTCTTAGGTTTCCTTTCTTTCCTGACCTTTGTCAGGTAAGGTCCTAGACATTTAATCTGGTACCCCTAGCTTGGTACCCCCTTTTTAATACATACTTATAGCCTTACTTGTTGGCTATCCTTTTAGATCTCTGAGTTTTTCTTTACTTTCCTGACCTCAGTGGATCAGGTGAAAGACTGGAGATTTTTTATTTTATTTCTTATTTTACCCTCCCTTTTTTTTTGACTGGGTTTCTCTCTATCCTTTTGGAGGCTGTCCTGGAACTCACTCTATAGACAAGGATAGCCTCCATCCTACCTACCTCTGTCTCTTGAGTGTTGGGATTAAAGGCATATGCCACCAACACCCGACTCTAAAGATCATAGCGAACATCCTTCCAATCTGGGACATTTAAGCCTTCCCCAGTAATGAACCATGGACTGGCACATTCAATCCATTTTTAAAAGCCTTCCAAGGTTTTAGGTTTTACTGTAGTCCCATGTCCTTCAAGTAACTTTTTAACTTGATACTGTAATTCAAGCTTCCCAGAACTATTCCCCATGGTTTCTTTTCTTTTTTCCCCAATCTGTCCCTGGCCAGAAAAAGAGAGGAAACAGCTCACTTACCTCACTTTCAAGATCTCGGTGGGATCCTCCAATTGTCACACCTGCTGTGCAGCCTGCATCCGAGAATGTAGCAAGGTGGTCGGGATAGATGACACAGAGACCGTTCGGTTGCTTTAAGAACCAAGTCAGCTCAGGAGGAGGCCCCAGGTCCGCTTAGGAGAGAGAAGTCTTGGAGAGACTTCTCTCCAAGTCTCTCCAAGACTTCTCTCCAAGTCTCTCCAAGACTTCTCTCCAAGACTTCTCCCTTTTTAAGGACTTCTGCCATCCATCTACATACAATTCTTTCCAGACTTCTCACCCTGCTGGCTGGTGATTTAATCTCCAGCCTCAGAATCGGGGAGACACAGCAGGGGGGACAGGAAGAAGCATCTAGCCGTAGGGGGTGTCAAAGTCATGGTGCTTCAGTGAGCAAGCCCTTATCTGAGCCCTATCAAGAGCTTTATAGCACTGAATTGTTTTCAGTAAACATTATCTCACAGCTGCCTGCTCCCAGGCCGAAGGGGAAGTGGGTCTCTGTTCAAGGTCTGGTGTCCCCACAACTGTAATCTTTCTTTTTTGAGACATGATTTTTTGTGCATAGCCCTGACTGTCCTGAAACTCAATATGTAGACCAGGCTGGCTTCAAACTCAGAGATCCACCTGCATTGTCCTCCTGAGTGCTGGGGTTAAATGTGTGAGCCACCCAGCCCAGTTACATTATCTCAATTTTTTGAATCTACTTCAGTTAAATCTTTGCTTCTGCCATTTGGTTTTCCTGACACTATGTCAAATAATCTGGGATATTCAAGTTAAAAAGAAAGAAATTTTATTTGTTTTATAGTTTTAAAGATGTCATTCCATTGTCACTTGGAAACACTGATTTTGGCATTTGTTGAGTCAACACACAGGGCAGTGTTGGAATCTGCTCACCTGTAGCTGGGGTGTGTGGGTAGGTCATGAACTATAAAGGAGGTTGTGAGAGGAGATTCGAAATCAGCTGATGAAAGCAGAAGGGAGGACTGCCTAGGAAAGGAAGGGGACGAGCTGTAAGTGGGGCACAGGGGAGGGCAGTGGAGGGGAGGAGCAATGGACAACAAGGAATGATGGCACATACATGTGAGGATGCCATGGTGAAACCTATCACTTTATATGCTAACCTAGAATTAATGTTTATGGCTTTAAGCATGGGAAACCTCTACCATCTTGGCTCTTGTGCTCTTCAGATGTATGCCCACCACTTTCTATTCTCTTTTAAACATTTTTTTTCTCTAAATAGACATTTAGCACACATTTTACACTATACTTTTTTAGTCCGCACATGAAATAATGGGTTCCATCATGACATTTTAAAACATAAATATCATTATGCATTGTATTTGTCCCTATACTACCCTCCCTTGTCCTCCCTTCCCCTACTAGTAACTTTCTTCCTCCCAAATAATCCTCTGTGTGTGTGTGTGTGTGTAGTGTAATAATATATATTATACATATGCGTATAAATTTGAAATTTTGCTTAAACTAGACAGTGTTTCTTTTTCCTATCCCCCTCCTTAACTTATCCTTTGCCCTCTATCTCTGGACCTTTTCTCTCCCCACCACATACAGTCTCTCTCTCTCTCTCTCTCTCTCTCTCTCTCTCTCTCTCTCTCTCTCTCTCTCTCTCTCCCTCCCTCCCTCCCTCCCTTCCTCTCTCCCCCCCCCCTTCTCTCTCTCTCTCACACACACACACACACACAGAGTCTTTCTGAACTTGGTCATCTGTGTTTTCAAGGGGCTGTTTGAATTCCTGATTTCTGAATCTTAAAGTGAGATTTATTTTCACATGAGTGTTTAAGGCTTGTGCCACTTTGCTGATGGTCCATTTTAAGAATACAGATTTTTTTTTCATATATCCAAGTCTGACATGTGACTGAAGAAAGCTCATCAGTTATCAGAAAGTTTAGCATCATGCATTTAACCAGATAGATGCCACTCATATAATATATGCAGTGGTCAATATTATCCTCTTTTGATCAGAATTCTGGTGGACAGAAATTATTTTATATCTGTTCTGAGAAATAGTCAAAGGACTTCTATGGTTTTGAATCTAATATAGACTAGTGTACAATTCTTAACTAGTGCTTTCTAAATATATTTTCTAGCTTATCTTCCCTGAAATATGTTGCCAACATTTTTGAGGTCTGGACAGCTGGACAGAGCTAAATGTAAACTATTTTCCCCCCATGAGCCATATGCTCTGGGAATCACCCTGTTGACAGATTTATAACTCTTTGCTGTGATCAAGAGGAGAGTAGGTGTGACTCCAAAGTATTTCTCACATAATCCAGGCACAACAAGCCACAGAAATAATTTATTGCCACGACTCTGGCCTTATGAATACAAAACAGGCAGAAAGTAGATTGTAAAGATGAAAAAATGCAAGCTATGGTGCGGTTTTGAACAAGTACATTTCCCCTAAAATGCCCATTGGTTTATTTCACAGATTTTTAAATATTACAGCTACTCTAGATGCACTGAGTTTGTTTATGGAACCCCAATATCTAAACCTCAGTAAAATAATCTAATATTGAAACAATTGTAAAAAGACTTTTTCTTAATAATCTGTTCTCTCTGTAGTGCAGTATGTTTTTTTACTGATAAGTTTCTTTACTAATGACCTAAAATAAGTAGCTTTCCTGTCAATCTTCTTAATTTTAATGGGCCATATACTACTAGAAGATGTGCTGAGGAAGGAACTAGTCCAGCCTTATGTTTGAGCATGGAGAACTCTGCTCTTTAAAATCCAATTCATCAAAAGTTTTATTTCAACAGTCCTGCTTCTGCACTACTGAAAGAAACTTTAGATAAGTTTCTAAACTTATCCTGTATGGTCTGGACGGGTTGCACTGCTCAAATTTTATTCCGTATAATCACTGACAATGTTTGTAGCTCCATGGAGACAAGCAAGGTAGAGAAAGGAGGAATGGAAGCTCCCAGTTATAATGACAACAATATTATCAGATGTTATGTGTCTATCAAATGTTTCCTTGTACTACATCTTCTTTTTTATCTCAAGGAGTCCACTTTGTGCTGCATATATGTGTATGCATGGACATAGGACTGTATTAGAATATGGATAGCCTCTAAGGGGTTACATTTCTGAATAAAACTAATTCTTCATCCTTCATCAGCCATCAATGGCTAATAGCACCTCAACATAGGGTGGAACACTATGAGACCCTCCTCCCACCATGCTGGGACTGAGTTTGTCCTTTTCAGGTATTTTGTAAGCAGCAACAATCACCGAGCTCATGTGTGCAACAGTACTGTTATGTCTTGTAGATACTGCTTTGCTACAAGTGTGCATTACCTTTGACTTTACAACCTTTCCATTCTCTTTTTCTTAGATAACTGCAGAGTTCTGTAGGGAATAGAGTGTGTTACAGCTGTCTCATTTAAAGCTGAAAATGCTGTCAACTTTGTTCTGTGCACTGTGATAGGCATTTGGAATCTCTGTACTAACCATGGTCCAAGGCAAAAAGAAGCTTCTCAAATGGGGGTTGAGAATTGCACTAATCTACTGACATAAAAATAAGTACTTGGGGGTCAGTTTATTCCTCTGTCCAATTAATAGATTGATAGTACTAGGTTCTACACTCAGGCCTATGATCTTGCCAGCCATCGAGTTTTTTTTAGTTAATAGTAATAAGTGTGGGTTCCATCTTGTGGCATGGGCTTTTTAAATTCAAACAGAAAAGAGTCAGTTATTCCTATAACATTTGTGCCACTATGATACCAGTGGATATATGTTGTCAGGCCATCCACTATTATAGTTCCCAGAATTCAGAGATGCAGACTATTTTCCTCCCTTGGCATCTTGCATAGCACCTTCTAGCACCATGAAAACTAGCCAGAATGGAGGGAAGCATTCAGCTGGTTCCACCTTGATTTCTTCATATGTTATTATTCAATAAGATGCCATACATCCTTAAGAATAGAGTCTTACCACCAGTTTTGAAGTGTAATTAAGAAGAACAGCAATAGTCTGTAATGTTTGGTGGGGGTTTCTGGTACCCCATTAGCCAATATTCAAAAAGACGTAACCCATAGCTGACACTTGACTTTGTATTTGATAGTCTATAATATCAGGGAAAAATTGTCTCCATTATAAATCAATGCCATTTGTTGTATCTAGTTTTTAAAAACTTATACAGTAGTAGACTTCCATATGTGTAATGTGTATTGTCCTGACAGCTGCCTGGTCCCTGAGCCGCATCAGTACAAATGAACATGCAGGATGCTCTATTCATGATGAAGCTCTTGACTATTTGCTATGGTTTCCTCATGGCTAGTTCTGACTTAATTATTAACCCATAATTACTAATATATATTTTTATAAGGTCTTTTCTTACTAAGAACGCAGCCTCATGTGGCCTCTCTACTCTTGCTACATTTCCCAGAATCCTCCTTGACTCCTAGTCCCACTATCTTGCTTCCCTATTGGCCAACAGTGCCTTATTTATTAACCAATAGGGCAACATATACACAGAAGGACTTTCCCCATCATCTCCTCTTTTCTGTCTAGATAAAAAGAAAGGTTTTAACACAGCCAAATTATATATAACATAAAAGTTATCAAGTAAGAACTATAATTACAATATTTAGCCCATTAACATTTAGTAAGATTTAAAGAAAACATTTTATCATCTATCCTATCTGTGTGAGTCTAAAGTCTTATATGTAGCTTATCTTTTATCATAACTAAGGAAAACTACCTGTCTTCAATTCTATCAAAGACCACAGAAGGATAATACATAAACACTAGAATTGACAGAGTCATCTCAATTTGGACAGTCACCCAAAGTTCCTCTGTAACATTTGGGCATCCATCATTAGCCCGTAGGCTACAGTGTATCTGGCAGACTTCTCAGCAAAGTAGGAAATTTAAAACTGTCTATCTGCATTAGCAGTTTGTCAGCCATTTTTCTGTGTCCTGAAGAATGTCTGTCAGACTCTTCCATGAAGAACGAACCCTTTAGGTCTGCCCATCTTGTTTTGTAAGTTTAGCAGTCACATTCCCATGGGTCCTACATGTCCAGTTTATACAGTGACAGTCAAACAGTCCAGGGAAGAGCACTTTCTTGCCCAAATGGTTAATCTTGTTATGTTGAAAGCAAACTCTGTAGCACGATTCTTCAATGCCTGTCTTCCCTTATGCCAGGAGCAGTTGTGCCTCATTGTCAAGAAAAACCCTAAACCATTTAAATGCCACATATTCTGTAGGTCTTTGCAAGGTTTGAAGAATATCCAATTGAAACATATCTCTGTATATCTAGAAAACCTAACTAACCTAAGTTCTGACTACTATAGGTGACTATGTACAATCTGTATTTAATTATTCATTACATTTTAAAAGATCAATATAGACACAATACCTAAACAAGAGGAGAAATATATATATCACAATATTGACCCCAAATTTCTATCAATAAATGAAAATCCATTCCAATACAAAGTATCATTTGTATACGTAATCTCCTTTTAACTTTAAAAAGAGATTGGTTGTGACATCTAACCATTTATAACCAACCTCATTTAAATGAAAACAAAAAATTATAAACAATATTTGAGAATTTGGACATTGTTCATCCCAAGCTGCTTCCTGCTGGTTGGGGGCACAGTACATACCATAGGGAATATATGTATAAACTCAGAAACCTGGCTAAGTCCTTATTTTTGTAGTCTGTAAGGTTGCATCATCTCAGCTGTTTTAGATGTTAGATCACCTAGGCCACTGCTTTAGGGGGTCTTGCTTCATCAAACCATAGAAGTCTGGAAGGAATCCACAGCCTTTCATTTTCTGTGGAAACACAAGCAAAAACTCTTTTCCCAAGTAACCTATCTTTACATTTAAATTTAGAAGTCAAAGCATTTTAAAAATATATAAGTTGGATTAATTTAGCAGCATTTATAATGAAATGTATTTTAGCAGTTGTTGTTCCTTTCACAGCAATTAAATAATTCAAAGACAACACAATAGCATACAGTACCCAGACTCTCCGTATATTTCCCGTCTTTAAGTGGCTTTTTTATTACTCTATTTCTTTACTTTTATTTGTTTTTTCTCTGAGACAGGGTTTCTCTGTGGAAATCCACCTGCCTCTGTTTCTAGACTGCTAGGATTAAAGGCTTGTACCTCCTCACCCAGCCATTATCTTGTTTCTTTTTTTTCTGCTGAGCCTACGTATATTTTTAAACACACTATAAGCCTTTTAGAGGTTTTACTTCATCTGAATCTGACTTTACTGTAAATCTTTGTTTTTCTAGCCATGTGTCTGTTATCTGCTAAACAACATTGCTAAAATCAAAGCTTTTTGGCTGTTTTAACTGCTGACTTTACAAGATGGTGGGCATAAGTTTATTGCCAGCACTGGCTGTGCAAGTCTCTTCTTGTCTCTAGCAAAACAGAGCCCACTCAAGAAAATACTGCTACCAAGAAGCCGTGCTTCTCTCTTTCTTTTGTTTCTAAAATCCCTTTTAAGCTTTTGTCATTGTGTGTGGAAATTCATGCTGCACATGGGCACCACACATGGCCCCTTAAAAGGTCTTCAATGTTAGTTTTCCCTCCTCATGCTCCCTCTTCTACCTTGTACTCGCATCCCCTACCTATTTAGTTCTTGTGCCTTTACTTATCTTTATCCCTTCATAATAATTTTATCCTGTTCCTCTAAACTTGAAATCCCTCCTCTATGGCTCCTTACTAGTTTTCTACCTCCTGTGAGGGGTGCCAACATGTGTGTAAATACATATATCATATCTAAAGATTCTAATCTAGCATGCACATATGGGAAGATTATTCCAAGCTCCATCTGTTTACCTAAAAATCGCATAATTTCATTTTCTTTATAGTTGAATTATATATATGCCACATTTTAATGATTTATTCATCAATTTATGGTTGTTTCCATTTTCTAGCTATTGAGAATAGAGCAGCAACAAGTACGAATAAATAAGTGCCTCTGCCGTTAATATTCCTATGAATTTCTCTGGGATAATGAGCCAAGGAGAAGTTCTTGAGAGTAGTTGCAAACACTTATGTGCAAAAACTAATATCAGCATCAGAACATTAAGTAAGGATGGGCCAACAGGCCTTCCTTAACCACTCAAACCATCAGAGGATTTTGAGGGCAGATGGCTTTCCTGTACTGCAGATTTCTGTAATGTACATATAGTCAGGGATGGTAGAAAAGAAAAAGTACATAAACACAAGGGTGGAGAGCAGCAACTGCACTGGAAATCCGTGAATGGAGAGAGATTAAAGATAGGAGTTTTAGCCAGGCGGTGGTGGCGCCTGCCTTTAATCCCAGCACTCGGGAGGCAGAGGCAGGCGGATCCCTGTGAGTTCGAGGCCGGGCTGTACTGATAGCCTCCAAAACAATACAGAGAAACCCTGTCTCATTAAAAAAAAAAGATAGGAGTTTTAGACAGCGACAATTCTGGTATATTTTCAGTTTTATCAATCAAGTTCAAAGCCCAAAGAGAGATTATGATAGAACAAATGGCAGAGCTTGCAGTTGCCAAGTTCTCCTTAAGCTCTACATTCCAACACCATTTCCACCCAAAGACACAGTCTAACGGAGATACCAGTGTGGAAGCTTCCAGAGATACCTTCTGTTTACAAATGAAGTCTGATAATGATGAACCTGCCCCAGTTAACTCAGTTTGAGAACTTTTCCTCCTTCCAGGGATCATGATCATTTACCACCAGGACAATTCTCCTAATGCCTAAATCAAGCCACTTATAATGTAATTCATACATATTCCCTCAATAAAAAGGAATATGTATTCTAAAATATGTGATAATGTATACATATATATTGTGGATATAATACATTCCTGTTTGTACATCTTCCTATCTCAAGGAAGCACTATTAAATTCAAGGAGATAAGATTGAGAGAATACACTTTGAAGTAAAAACACATACCACATCAGCTGTTCTATTACAAAAAGGCTCTTTTTGTACTCCTTCTATACTGTAGCTAAACTATTGGTTTTGTAAGTACAATATTGCTGTTTTTAAAAGTAAAAAATGGATGACTCTTAGCTGACTGTGCTAACACATCTGTAATCCCAGAACTGTGAGAATGAATAAAGAAAATCACCTTGAGCTTGAGACCACCACAAGCTACACAATGAATTAGAGGGTAGGCTAACTATAGAACTTGTCTCTCCCTATCTCCAAAATAAACAGACTAAAACAACAAAGGTGACTTTTCAAGCATGTTCGTGTATGTAGACCTTTTTGACAATATCAAGCTTATGTTAAATGTGCCAAAAAGACAGTGAAAATTGTTCCCATCTTTGCTGATGCATTTTGCTCTTCAAAATGACAGCATTGACTCTACAGAACAATGTAAATTAAGACTCTACAGAGGGGAAAACTGCCTCTAGAAAGCAGTCCTTGAAGCCACTTGAACACATATATACTTGGCAAAAAAATATCTGTGGATAGCAATGCAGCACAACTGTCATGCAAAATGATTGCATAAGCTAAATACTTGTCAACAGTATTTAGATTAATTATATTACTTCACACATCAGGCCATATGTTATTTAGAGTGGAAATAAGGAGAGGATTCTCACTTGAAAGAGACTCTGTCACATTATAGAATATTTTAAAGTATTTGCTAATGTGAGTGCTTGCTAACTGTAGTCACTTTCTGGAAGTATCTAATGGGGGTGTGCTCTTTAATTGAATTGTAGTTATGGGTGTTACAGTTAACAAGTAACTGAAGTACCCAAACTTGACTACTTAACCTCTTTGATGCCTTGTTAGTCCAACTCCTGGGTACTGAGAACAGCATCCTGTTGGTATAAACGATGTCTGTAGAGCATTTTGAGTATATCACTGTCTTTCAGATCAAATTTTAGTATGTGGAATTATGAAGCTGTTGCTGTTTTGGCACAAGATTATGTGTTGTGTTAAGCCCTTTGAGCAATACTGATAATGACTTTCTCTTTGAATGCTTCTATTTAGTCCTAGTTCCATGGGTAGAGCTGGAAACTATGGACCTTGGCTACTGCTGCCTCTGCCAGGATGGAAGCCTCAGTGGCAGAACCCGGGCCCAGGCAGGTGGTCCAGAAATGGGCCCTGATTTACCTGGACCCGTGGGTGGGGCAGTAGACTAGGGAGTGTTGGTTCCTGCTGCTGTGATGAAAGATGCAGCAGTAGACCCCAAGCTGGCTGCCAGTGATTTGATCCATCACAGAAGCAGGAGCAAATTCACCCTAGCATCCTAATCTCCTGCTCCGCCCATGTGACAAAGACTATCAGGGCCTGTCTCCAGACTACACTCCTGTGTCTGGGGTATAACACTGGGGCTCCCATCCATCCCAGGGAGATCCAAAGCACCCCAGCATCCTAGTCCATTTTTCCACCCACAAGACCAGGAAGTAGAGAGCTACCAGAACAGTGGACTTGCCGACACCCAAAAGAAGGGGACCATGGTTCCACAACCATCAGTAGAGGAAGACGCACCCTCTGGAACCCACTGCAAGAATGGATGGGGAGGAGACAATATAAAAACTCAAAGAGCAACAGAAAAACCAATATGACACCACCGGAGTCCAGAGACCCTATACCAACAAAACTGGAACACCCCATCACAAATGAACTAGAAGAGAATGACATAAAGAACAACTTCATGGACATGATAGAGGCCCTCAAAGAGGATATGAGAAAACCCCTTAAAGAGATGGAAGAAAAACAATCCAAAAATGCAAGAAATGGAGCAAAAGACAAATAAAAAATTGAAAGAAACAATTCAAACAGTACAAGGGCTGAAATCTGAAATAGAAACAATAATAAAACACATTCTGAAGGAATGCTGGAAATAGAAAAGCTGGGAAAACAGTCAGGTACTACAGATGCAAGCATAACCAACAGAATACAAGAAATGGAAGAGAGAATCTCAGGTGTTGAAGATACACTAGGAGAATAAGACTAATCAACCAAGGAAAATTTTAAGTCCAACAAATCCCTAACACAAAATATCCAGGAAATATGGGACACCATGAAAAGACCAAACTTAAGAATAATAGGTATAGAAGAAAGTGAAGAAACCCACTGAAAGGGCCGGAAAACATATTCAACAAAATAATAGAAGAAAACTTTCCCAGCCTAAAGAAAGACATGCCAATGAATGTACAAGCAGCCTACAGAACACTGAATAAAATGGATGCTCAAAAAAATCCACTCGACACATAATAATCAAGACCCCAAACATACAGAATAAAAAAGGAATACTAAGAGCAGCTAGGGAAAAAGGCCAAGTTACACATAAAGGCAAACCTATAAGAATTACACCTGACTTGTCCATGTAAACTATGAAAGTCAGAAGGTCCTGGATAGATATTCTACCAACATTAAGAGTCCACGGATGCCAGCCAAGACTGCTATACCCAGCAAAGCTTTCAATCAATATAGATGGAGAAAACAAGATATTTCATGACAAAACCAGATTTGAACAATACATATCCACTAACCCAGCCATACAGAAAATTCTGGAAGGAAAACTCCAACCCAAGAAAAGCATAGGCAATAGATAATCCCACTTTACCAGCAGGCAAAAGAAAAAGTGGTGGAAATCCACATACAATTTCACCACCAACAACCATTACAAAACAAACAAGAATGAGCTGTCAATGGTCATTAATTTCCCTCAATATTAATGGTCTTAAATTGCCCATAAAAAGACACAGGTTAACAGAATGGATTCGAAGACAGAATCCATCCTTCTGTTGCAAACAAGAAATGTACCTAACCTTCAAAGACAGACATTATTTCAGAGTAAAGGGTTGGGAAAAGATATTCCAGTCAAATGGACCCAAGAAACAGGCAGGGGCAGCAATCCTAATATCTAACAAATTAGACTTTAAACTAAAATTAATAAAAAGAGATGAAGGAGGTCACTTCATACTCATCACAGGAGAAATCAATCAAGATGAAGTCTCAATTCTGAACTTCTATGCCCCAAATGCAAACCCATCCATGTTTGTAAAAGAAACATTACTAAAACTCAAAGCACACATAAAACCTTGTAGTGTGAAACTTTAACACCCCACTGTCACCACTAGACAGGACCACAAGACAGAAACTTAACAAGGATACGAAGGACCTAATAGACGTTATGACCCAATTGGGTTTAACAGACATCTATAGAACACTCCGTCCAAACACAAAAGAATATACCTTATTCTCAGCTCCATACGGAACCTTATCAAAAATCGACCACATACTTGGCAACATAACAAACCTCAACGGGTACAAAAAAATTGGAATAACTCTGTGTATCTTATCAGACCATCATGACTTAAAGTTAGAATTCAACAATAACACAAACCGCAGCAACCCTGCAACTCATGGAAATTGAATAATACACTATTGCATCACTCCTGGGTCAAAGAAGAAATAAAAAAGAAATTAAAGATTTCCTATAATTCAATGAGAATGAAGACACAACATACGCAAACTTATGGCACACTTTGAAAGCAGTGCTAAGAGCAAAGTTCTTAGCACTAAATGCCCACATGAATAAACTGGAGAAGAGTTACAATAGAGACTTAACAGCACAACTGAAAGCTCTAGAACAAAAGGAAGCAAACTCACACCAAAGGATCAGATGCCAAGAAATAATTAAATTGAGGGCTGAAATCAATAAAGTAGAAACTAGGAAACGATACAAAGAATCAATGTAACAAAGAGTTGGTTCTTCAAGAAAATCAACAAGACAGACAAACATTTATCCAAACTTACCAAAAGGCAGAGTATGAATATGCTAATTAACAAAATCAGAAATGAAAAGGGAGACATAACAACAGACACTGAGGAAATCCAGAGAATCATCAGGTCATATTTTGAAAAGCTGTACTCCACAAAATTTGAAAATTTAAAGGAAATGGACATTTTTTCTGGATAAATATCACTTACCAAAATTAAATGAAGAATGTATAAGCAATTTAAATAGTCCTATAACACCTAACGAAATAGAAGCAGTCATCAAAAGTCTCTCAGACAAAAAAAGCTCAGGGCCAGATGGCTTCAGTGCAGAATTTTACCAGAAATTCAAAGAATAGCTAATACCAATCCTCATCATAATATTCCATACAATAGAAGCAGAAGGGTCTTTGCTGAACTCTTTTTACGAGGCTTCAGTAACATTGATACCCAAGCCACACAAAGACACAACTAAGAAAGAGACCAATATCCCTCATGAACATTGATGCAAAAATACTCAATAAAATAATGGCAAATCGGATCCAAGAAGACATCAGAAACCTCATCCACCATGATCAAGTAGGCTTCATTCCAGGGATACAGGGATAGTTCAACATACAAAAATCCATCAATGTGATTCACCATATAAACAAGCTGAGAAACAAAAAACCTTCAGCAAAGTGGCAGGCTACAAGATCAACTCAAGAAAATCAGTAGCCCTACTATATACAGACGATAAAAGGGCTGAGAAAGAAATCAGAGAATCATCACCTTTTACAATTGCCACAAACAACATAAAATACCTGGGGGTAATGCTAACCAAACAAGTGAAAGACCTGTATAACAAGAACTTTGAGTCTTTAAAGAACGAAACTAAAGAAGACACCAGGAAATGGAAAGATCTCCCATGCTCTTGGACAGGTAGGATCAATGCAGTAAAAATGGCAATCTTGCCAAAAACAATCTACATACTAAATGCAATCTCCATCAAAAACCCAGGACAATTTTTCACAGAACTTGAAAGAACCATTCTCAACTTTATATGGAAAAACAAAAAACCCAAGATAACCAAGAAAACACTGCTCAACAAAGCAATGTCTGGAGGCATCACCATCCCTGACTTCAAACTCTATTAAAGAGCCATAGTCCTGAAAACAGCTTGGTATTGGGACAAAAATAGACAGGTAGACCAATGGAATCAAATTGAAAACCCTGAGATTAATCCACAAACCTATAACCAGCTGATTTTTGATAAAGAAACTAAAATTATGCAATGGATAAAGATAGCATCTTCAGCAGATGGTGCTGGCATAACTGGATACTGGCATGTAGAAGACTGCAGATAGATCCATATTGATCTCCATGCACAAAACTTAAGTCCAAATGGATCAAAGACCTCAATATAAATCCAGCCACACTAAACCACTTAGAAGAAAAAGTAGGAGGTACCCTTGAATGACCTGGCACAGGAGACTGCCTCCTGAACATAACACCAGTAGCACAAACACTGAAATTGACAATTAATACATGGGACCTCCTGAAACTGAGAAGCTTCTGTAAGGCAAAGGACACAGCCAGTAAGACAAAAAGGCACCCCACAGATTGGGAAAAGATATTCACTAATCCCACGTCTGACAGAGGACTGATCTCCAAAATTTACAAAGAACTCAAGAAGCAAGTCTCCAAAACACCAAAGGATCCAATTAAAAAGTGGGGCACAGAAATACATAGAGAATTCTCAACTGAGGAGTCTAAAATGCTGATACACACTTGAGAAAGTGCTCAACATCACTAGCCATTAGGGAAATGCAAATCAAACAACTCTGAGATATCATCTTACTCCTGTCAGAATGGGTAAAATCAAAAACACCAATGACAGTTTGTGCTAGAGAGGTTGTGAAGAAAGGGGAACACTCCTCCACTGCTGGTGGGAGTGCCAACTAGTACAGCCACTATGGAAATCAGTATGGAGATTCCTCAGGAAAATGGGTGTGAGTCTACCACAAGACCCAGAAATTCCAGTCTTAGGCATATACCCAAAAGATTCCCATTCACACAACAAAGATGTCTGTTTCACTATGTTCATAGCAGCATTATATGTAATAGCTGGAAGCTACCTAGATACCCCACAACTGAAGAGTGGATAGAGAAAATGTGGTACATTTATACAATGGAGTACTACTCAGCAGAGAAAAACAATGGAATCTTGAAATTTGGAGGCAAATGGATGGCACTAGAGGAAACCATACTGAGTGAGGTAATCCAGCGACAAAAAGACAAACATGGTATGTACTCACTCATATATGGATTTTAGATATGGATCAGGGGAGTGACAGCCCACAATCCCAGTGCCAGTGAGTCTGGGAAACAAGGAGGTTCCCAAGAGAGATGCGTGATACCCCAGAGAAGTGGAATGAGGCAAGATCTCCTGAGCACATTGCGAACATAGGGGGAGGGGAGAGGGAACCAAGAAAAACAGAGTGGGATAAGAGGAGGGAAGAAGAAGGCATTGGTGAGCAGGAAGTTTGAGTCGAGGTAAGAATAGAAGAGAGCAGGATGAGAGATACCATAATAGATTGAGTCACGATAGGCTTGAGGAGTGAGCTGACTCCAGTGAGATCTCCAGAGATAACACCAACTGGCAAACTAAACAATAGTGGAGAGACTACACTAATAGCACCTCCTTGATGATAGGGTTGATGACTATCTTATATGCCATCCTAGAACCTTCATCCAGGGATTGATGGAAGCAGAGACAGAAACCCACAGCTAAACACTGAACTGAACTCCTGGAACCTAGTGACAGAGATGGAGGAGTGATGAGCAAAGGGGTCAAGACCGTGAGGATGAAATCCACAAAGACAGATGACCAGATAATGGGGAGCTCTTGAATCCCAGATTGATGGCTGAGAGGCCAACAGGAGACTGATCCAGACTCCATGAATGTAGTGCCAGAGAGGAGGCCACAGAAATCACTGGGGCCTTGGGTAGTAGATCAGTGTTCCCCATGGTTTATGAATGAGCTTTGGGAGCCCATTCCAAATACAGGGATGCTCTCTCAGCCTGGACACATGGGGAAGGGCCTAGGACCTGCCCAGGATAAAATGACAGACTTTAGAGATCCCCTCAAGGAGGGCCTCACCCTCCCTGGGGAATGATGTGGGGATTGACTGGGGGGCTGGAGGACTGGTGGAAGGACAAGAGAGGAGGGTCTGGGAGAGGGAGCTGGGAATGACATGTGAAACATTCACGTTCTTCATTTAAATAAAAACATATTTACAAGAAAAAAAGAAAGGAAGGCTGGATGCTGTCCTTTGCTGAATCCAAATGATGAATTATGATAGCCTAGCAAAGACACAGTAGGAATTGAGCACTGTCCCCAAGATTTTACATATTACTCTAAACATCAAATAAGAATGTTACTCTAAAAAATGCTTCTATTTATATTGCTGGAGATGGAGATGTGTTTGTAGGTTACTGGGTTTGATCATCTCGTTTCTCAGATAAGAAGCTCAGAAGATGGCCAAAGTGAAGAAAATATGTGTCAATGGAGTGCTTAGCTATCTGTACTGCTCCCACCTCATTCCTATTGCCCCAAGTCCACCTCCGATCCAGGGACCATTGTGTAAAAGGGATGGAAATAATGCAAGAGCCAATGATTAGGGAGGACCATAGCGAAACAGAATATTCTGGACATGACAGGGTCACTGCTTTTATGAACTCAAAGTAGCTGTGGTTGCCCACAATAGACCTGCAGTAGCTATGAAGGGGTTCATGAGCCTCCACCCTAACTTAAGAGCTATAGATAGTTGATAGCTTCTGGGGAAGAGAGAATCAATTTTATTTAAGGGTGTCTCTGTGTTAGGTCTACCATGCTCCAAAGGATGGCCCTACACCAGGCATTATAGGGATAGCACTAACTGGACTTCGATGTTTTTTGAAAGGCAATAAATTAGGCAGTAGGGATGTGAGAATGAATCTTGGAGGTGTTAGCAGAGACGAGGAGGTCGTGTTCAAAATACATTTCATGAAATTCTCAAGAGAACTGATAAAATATTGTTATAATAGAACTTGGAAGGGAAAACAGTAGATTCAGACTGAAATACTTGCTCAAGTCACACAGTTTCTAGCAGAGTTGCTCTCTACCTTGTGTCTAAGTTCAAGTGTGTTTAGAGTGGAGGTTCAAAGAGAGCATGATGCATACTCTACATTTTTTATGTTACTGATATTTGTTGTTTTTTTCCTCCTCTTGTTTTGAGACATGGTCTTACCCTACTGCCAAAGCTGTTCTAGAACTTACTATGTAATTCAGGACATCTGAGTGATCCTGCTTCAGCCTCTGAGTTCTGAGTTTCAAAAAAAACAAACCAATTATTTCTTATAATTTCTCTTTAAAATGAAAAAGAGAAGAACAACATGTTATGTTGTTCCGAACTGAGACTCCGGACAGAGCAGAGGGAATGTTGGGTTAATATCATTATGAAGGACTATTATAATTCGTCTTGTTAGGAATATGTGCACCTTTGAGGAATGAGGGGAAAGAAACAGAAGCCCATGAGGACAGACAATGAGGATGCAGAAACAATGACAAGCAGGTCTTTGGAATGCATACACAAAGGAGGGATCAGTAGCACAGGCATTTCTCTGTGACTGCCCGTTAGTGTTGTCTGTTAGCAGAAAAACATCCACTGGACAGTGACATGACCAGTAATAGCTGAGAAAATGAAAAGCTATTAAAAAGAAATAATAGCATCATACAGACAGAGAGAAGTTCAGAGAACTCATCAAGGAAAGGAAAGAAAGCAACTAGCTGCAAACAGCCCATTCTCAACGTAGCAGTGTATCCAGGGGGCAGAAGAATTGCTAGAAAATTCTCCACCAATCGAATTTATGGTAATGGAATGTGAGACATCAGCACACTAGGACAAGACACTCAACAGTCAGGAGGGTAGGTGGGGGAAATCTGTGCCCTTCAGAAAGACATCTTTTTTAAACTTTAGGTAGCAGAAGTTGAGAGATATCTTAATGAAAAATGCCTCAAGCCCCGCTATCGCATCAGCCTTTATGGTTGGGGTTTGGAATCACTGAAAGCATCCAGACATCAAAGCAGAAGGTGAATGCCCCAAGTCTGATAGAGCGGCAGACACATGAGGAGAAGCCAAGGCGAGTTTCTGTGAGTGCCAAGGGCTCGCTCCCTTGAGTAAGGGGAGGACAGCTGTCGAGTGGCTCCCTGATGAGGTTATCCTGATTTATTTTTGCAATCGTTTCATCTTTACTGAACCATAGGATAAAAATAGCAATGTTTGTTAGGGCTTTACAATTTTTTTAATGCTTCAAATTGCATGGGCTTTAATAGACTGTGCTCACACTCGCCTTATGTGCTCACGTGTTTGCATCCTCTGAGTTGCTGTGAGCCAAGTTGCAGGCCCTTTCACTTAGTTCCCAGTCACCCTTCAATTCTGTGTGTTCCTAACCACGCTGCCTCCCTCTAAGCGAACGACTGATTTGGTCTCTAAGCATCGGCCCTGCTTCCCATTTTCTAACCCCCCTCCACGATCTTTGAACTTTCTAAGGTTTATTTATTTTTATTTTATGAGTATGAGGATTTTGCCTGTGTGTGTGTGCGCGCGCGCGCGTGTGCGGGTGCGTGGGTGTGGGACTGGCCGAATGTACCTGATGATAGCAGCAGAGGGTGTCAAATTTCACAGAAGTGAGTTACACATTGTTGTGAGCCACCATGTGGGTGCTAGGAACATTAGAATTTTAAGCACTCTGGCAGGTGATGGCAGCAAGAGAACAGGCTCTTACCTGAATGGGAATGGTTCTTCTGCTGCAAGACTGCTCATGGTAGTGCTCAACAGGGCTGTCTCTGGTGTTCTGCGGAATATGAAAATTTTAAGTAAGGCTGCATGTACTGATTCAAATTTCATCTTCACAGAAACAAATAAATAAAACTTCTACAAAAATTTTTTCCTATCATTTTTCCTAGACATGAATGAAGTTTGCTTATTGTTTCTAGGTTATCTGATCACACACACACACACACACACACACACACACACACACACACACCTATGCATCTATGTTTGTATATATAAAACTGAAGGCAGTTCTGTGGAGCACTCAAAAGAGAGCTGTCAATGTATCAATGTTCAATTTAGTTGCTGCCTTGGACTTTTGTTGTCTCAACAGACATCTGGGAGTGGGCAGCATGGTATGCTGCTACTCTGTTTTATGGTACTCTATATGTTGATTTTGTTAACTGAAATCAATCATTGGAAAGCTGTCAGCAGCAACCCCTGAACTTCACCCACAGTTCATTACCAATCTGAGTTTGCTTCTGCCTAAGTATACACAGTACTAAACTCTCAGGACAGAAAAAGACTGATTATCCTCTGGACTAGAAAGATTCGTCATTGGAACCTTAGGAACTGGTGCGCACCTATTGAAAGAAAAGCTATGTTCTGAACGTAAAGTTCCTTACCTAAAGTTGCTGCAAACTGATTTTAGCCTCTTTCTCACCCTGGCCAGTAGATGGGTGAGAACTTGCTATTTGTTATCCTCGCGAATTCTTCATTGTCCAAGAGATTGATTCATTAATATCCACCAAACAGGATCAAATGTCACCCACAGACCAAATACTACGCCTCACTCCAAGATATTGCAAAAATATTTGATTTCAGTGTCTAAGCTGTGAATCTCAGTTTATAGAAATGATAGAGCTGGGTAAGTAAGTAATTACAAGCACAAGGAGGAGTTCAATGGCAAAGAGAAGAAAAGAGTGATGAGAAGCACAGAGAAGGGGAAAATTAGAGTGGAGATCCTAGTCTGCAGGGTTAAATAAACATAAATCAGTCAGCCAGGCATCTAGAAAAGGCAAGCTGATGCAGAGAGAACAGCAGAGAAAAAAACACAGCAAAAACAGAGAGCAGACTCTCTTGAGGAACCAGAGTGAGGAGAGATGCTGTTGTGTGTGCAAATTGTAGGACAGCTTGTAAAGGGAGGTCCAGAATGAAGTTACAAGCCTGAACAAGAACCTTGTCAGGTACCTGTATGTGCATAAGAAGCTTAAGTTTCTGTCTGGGCATTTCAAAAGATCCTTAGAACAGGAATAGAAAGGTAGAATCGTGTTTGTATATTTTATATGACAAATGCATGACTTCACCACTCTGTGCTCCAACTATGGCCTACTCTCAAAACCTTAGTTATGTGCAAAACAAGGTCCAGGTCTTGAAGTGCTTCTCAGGTCATAAAGCAAACAGGATCATATTTAATTGGACAAATTAATACCAGCATCTATGTTTCAATCTCCTTGGAAATTTGTGAATGTTATTCATGACCAAAGACAAATCAAATTACAGGGAGAAAAATATATCTAAAATCAGATATCAACTCCAGGTTAATTGAACTATTTTCCATCTTATTTTTGGAATATAATTGAATAGAACATTCTGTATTATACCCCATTTAATTTCAATTGATAATAGTATCCTTCTGGAGATGTCCTTGGCTGACTTAGTATTGTCTTCCAAAAGGAGAGAGATAAATAACAAGTTGATTATTCGTCAAGTGACATTGCCTTTTTGAGGAAACACGCTGCTGTGGGAGACTTTAAAAAGTTAAAAGTCCTGAATTGTCTAAGCTGCAGTTTTCTCAGATGAATATATAATAAATCTTCCTCAAAGTCTCTCTGAATAAACAAATAGTTTCTGTTCTAAGAAGGGTTTGCTCTGAGGCCCAAGGAATCCAAACAACTTTTATAGAAACTGAAATAATACTGTCAGCTATTATAAATTATTACACGATCACAATGACAAATAAAAAGTAGTGCTTAGACTCAAGCAATAGCATCTACTCTGGTCTATACCTCTATCCTATAGGCACCAGCATTGGCTCAGGAGGTAGACTAAGTGGCATCCCAGACAACTAATCCATGAAAAGGGGAGTGTGGGAAAATCCCAGGTGCTCTCTGTGCCCACAACGTAGATTCCTGTCCTAGCACATAAGAACTGTATAAATCTTCATTAGTACTCAAGAGAGCAGGGAGGCAGCCTTGAGTATTTTAAGAGTTGTAGCTTGGTAAAGCCTGAACATCTGAGTTTGATCTGTACGTTAAGAGCTAAATCAGAGTTCTAAGTCAGAAAATGCTGCCAGGAGAAGGTATGTGAGAAAACTTAACACTGGAACACTCAGCTCCCATTTACTGTGGCTCCCATGTCTGTATGTATGAATACTATTGTGGTGATGACCATGTAATATCCCATGTTTATCCCCAGCAGTAACAAACACTGCTCACGATATGATTGCACAGGAATCTTTGTACATTATGGAAATGCACACCAGGGCGACCACTTTGAAAATCAGTGTGGAGACTCCTTAAAAACTTAAACACAGAACTCCCATAAGACCCAACTGTACTGCTTCTAGTCATGTACCCAAAAGGATCAAAGTCTGCTTGGTAGAGATTTCCATGTTTATCAGCGTCCTGTTCACAATGACTAAATCATGAAATCAACCTTGGTGCTCATCAAGAGATGAGTGGCTATAGACAGTGTACTTTTTTGTTGTTTATTGACGACAGGCTTTCTCTGTATTGTTTCTAGAGGCTGTCCTGGAACCTGCTCTGTAGACCAGACTGGTCTTGAACTCACAGAGATCGGCCTCCCTCTGCCTCCTGGGTGCTGGGATTAAAGGCATGCACCACTAATGCTCGGCAACAGTGTACTTTTTAATCCACCAAAAATAATTACAGTTTTGAAAGAAAAATGGTGAAAATGGAGATCATTGTGTTTCATCCATCCTTTTCAGGCCTTAAGAGATGGGAAAGAAGAGAAAAGGAAGGAGAGGATAAGAAAGTGACAATGCCCAACATACTTTACACAGGTTGGGGAATGTCATCATAAGGCAGCTTTGAAAAAGGAACATAGGTCCCATTGGTAGCTCTCAGACAGTAACTTTATTGGTCTATTTTAGAAAATTAGGTGCTGTCCTAGCTTGGTTTTCTCTTGTTGTGCTAAACATTGTCACCAAAAGCAACTTGGGGAAGAAGGGGTTGAATTTTGCCTTACAGCTTACAGTCCATCATGAAGAGAAGTCAAGGCAGGAACTTGAGGCAGGAACCTGGAGGCGTGGACTGAAGAAGAGGCAGTGGAGGAACTCTGCTTCCTGCCTTGCTCCTCATAATTTGCTCATTTTGCTTTTTACACAACTCCAAACTACCTGCCCAGTGTGGCACTGCCCAGAGTTGATTGGGCCTATCTGTATAAATCATCAATCAAGAAATTGCCCCACAGGCTTGCCCATAGACCATTTTGATGAGGGCATTTTCTCAACTGAGTTTCCTTCTTCTCAGATAACTGCAGTCTGTAGCAATATAAAATAAAAAAATACACAAACTTAATACAGGTACTGTCTGTTGATATTTGAACATGTCTTTAATGATTCATCATTCTACCCTAAAAGGCTTATCTGACAGCTGATTTCTTCTTCCAAATAATGCAAACCTATTCCCCGTTTCTCCATAGTGGGAGGTTTTAGTGCACTATGTGGCTTTCAACTGCCATGTTGATTCCCACAATCATAGTTGGATATTGTGTATCTGAAGAGCAGCTTTACACAATCAATGGAGCTTATCACTATACATATATATATATATATATATATATATATAGAGAGAGAGAGAGAGAGAGAGAGAGAGTTTACTAAGTTTATTCAAAAAGGCTTATCCATATCTACTTCTTTTTGAGCAGCAAAGAGAAGGTGAGTGTTTGCGGAAGTTCATAAATGACAGAGGGGAAAATTCAAATTCAAGTTCCGAAAATCCAAACCTTCCTTCATCTATCTATAACATGACATCTAAGTGAAGTTATATACCAAATCCCCATGCCTGACAGAAGGTATACACTGTGAAAACAAAACAAAGCAAAATGCAGAAAAATCAAAATGGTATCTTCCTGTTAAGGTGGCCATGATATAAATGAATGTGAACTTTCAGCAGCAATGGGATCTTGGCTGTTGTTCCAGATGTGTATGATGACCTAAAATAGACACTATAGTATTAATTGTCATTTGTCAATGTGTAAGTATGACATTGATAAGTCAATCTTTTGATACTGATGTATAGAGGAAGGAAGGTGCATAAACAAATTAGGTACTTCCTGGAACAATCTGTATGCATTGAGAGCCCCGTTAACCCCTGTATTCCTCCTGACAACAGTAGACAGTCAAAGGCTAATTGACTACTTAATGATATAACGAAGCTGAATGTCTCACCATATGTTCAGAACCATTTGGCACATTGTACTAAACAGGATATGTGTAGTTAATAAGATTACAATTTCCATGTCTGTAAAACCCCTATAAGTCAGGTTGCATTTATAAAATAAGACATTTCAACCAGGAAAATAATTTTTGAAGTTGAATTTCTAAAGAATTTAAGCACTGTTTGCAGGTTAATTTTATGACTTTCACATACTCATTGTGTATAAAAAAAGGGCTATAAATAAGATAACTAGAGGAGATCAAGGGAATACAAATCTGAAAAGAAGTCAAAGTATCATTATTTGCTGATGATATTATAGCATATATAAGTGACCCCAAAAATTCTTCCAGGGAACTCCTACAGCTGATAAACATCTTTAGTCAAGACACTGAAAGAAGATTAACTTAAAAAAGTCAGTATGCCTCATATGCAAACAATAAATGGGCTGAGAAAGAAAACAGGAAAACAACACCCTTCACAAGAGCCTCAAACAATATAAAATGTCTTGGTGTAACTCTAACCAAGCATGTAAAAAATGTATAGAAAGAAGTTCAAGTATTTGAAGAAAAAAAAACTGGAGAAGGTATCAAAAGATGGAAAGATCTCCCATGCTCAGGTCAGTAGGATTAATTTAGTAAAAATGGATATCTTACCAAAAGCAATCTATAGATTCTGTGCAATTCCCATTAAAAACTCAAGACAATTCTTTACAGGCACTAAAAGAACAATATTCACCTTCATATGAAACAAATTCAGGGTAACTTAAACAATCCTGTACAATAAAAGAACTTAAGGAGATATCGCCATCCCTGATTTCAAGCTCTATTACAGAGATATAGTAATAAAAACTGCACGATATTGGCAAAAAACAGTTAGATCAATGTAATCAAACTGAAGACCCAAATGTAAATCCACACACATATGGACACCTGATTTTTGACAAAGAAACAAAAATTATGCAATGGAAAAAAAGAAAGCATCTTCAACAAATGATGCCAATATAACTGGATGTTGACATGTAGAAGAATGCAAGTAGATCCATATCTATTGACCTGAACAAAAGTCAAGCCCAAGTGAATCAAAGACCCCAACATGAATCCAGATTCACTGACCCTGACAGAAGAGAAAGTAGGGAATAACCTTGAACATATTGTCACACTAGACAACTTCCTTAATAGAACCCCAATGACATAGACAGCATGATGAACAATTTATAAATGGGGCCTCATGAAGCTGAAAAGCTCCTGTAAGACAAAGGACAGAATCAATAGGGCAAAATGGCAGTCTAAAGAATGGGAAAAGATCTTCATCATCCTCACATGTGACAGAGGGCTGATTTCAAAATATATAAAATCTCAATAAAGTAGACATCAAAAAACTAAATAATCCAACTTAAGAATTGGATATAGATCTAAGTTTGCCATGACCTCAAATCCTGTACCTTTTTAAACTGAAACTTAATGTAGCCTCTGATACTGTCTTAAGACTTCTGGAAATATCAATCTTGTATTACTCTTTGGTATGCATAAATTTACCAATCCCTTAACAAAAAGGAAAATTCCACAATTTATTTTGAAAATAAAAGAATAATATGTTTTAAGAACCAAAAAAAAAAAAAAAGAATTGGATATAGATCTAAATAAAGTTCTCAACAGAAGAATCTCAAATGACTAAGAAACACTTAAAGAAAAGTTTAGCATCCTTAACCATTAGGGAAATGCAAATCAAAATGACTCTGAGATTCCATCTTATACCTGTCAGAGTGGCTACGATCGAAAACACAAGTGACAGCCCATGCTGGAGATAATGTAGAGCAAAGGGAACACTCCTCCATTGCCAGGAGTTCAAATTTGTATAACCATTTTGGAAATGAATATAGCAGAGTCTCAGAAAATTGGGAATGTATCTACCTCAAGACCCAACTATATATACCCAAAGGATGCTCAATTATTACACAAGGACACTCCCTCAATTATGTTCAGAGCAGCTTTATTCATAGTATCCAGAACCTGGAAACAGCCCACATGTCCCTCAACAACTGAAGAATGGATTTTAAAAAATGTTTACACAACAGATTAAGCTGTTAAAAACAATGACATTGTGAAATGTGAAGTCAAATGAATAGAACTAGAAAAATCATCTTGAGTGAGGTAACCAAGAACCAGACAGACAAACATGATGTATACTCACTTATAAGTAAATGTTAGCTGTAATGTTACAATCCACAGACCAAGAGAGGCTAGGTAACAAGGAAATTTCAAGGGGGACATTCAGCTCTTCCTGGGAAAGGAATATAGAAAAGATTGGTGACTGGACTTGGGGTGGTTGAAGACGGGAACATGAAGGATCAGGTTGGGGACAGGGGAAAAGTACTGAAAGAGACTACAGGAAAGAGACTCATTTCAGAATCAAATAGAAACCTGATGCAAGGAAAACTCCCAAGATCCTACAATGATGACCACAGATAAGATGACTAGCAATAGGGGATATGTAGCATGAACTGGAATTTCCTGTGACCAGGAAAGACTACTGGTGGAGAGATTGGGGCACCAACCTAGCCACATAACCTTCAACCTGCAGTTTATCCTGCCTATGGGATATGTGGCATTAAGGGCAGCACAGAGATTATGGTAGTGGCCAACCACTGAGTAGTTCAGTCTAAGACCCATACCATAGTGAGCCCATCCCTGATTGGAATAACAGAACCCAGAGTCTGTATTGCCCACAGACTTAGGATAGAACCAAACATGACTGGAGGAAAAAATGTTAGTGTAAAGACGCCTAATGATATTCAGCTACACTTATAGACTGATGTCTAGTCCAATTGTCATCAGAGTTTTCATCTAGCAATCGATGTAAACAGATGCAGAGACCCACAGTCAAACATTTGGCTGGGCTCCAGGAATTTGAATGGGGGGGAAGGATTGTAGGAGCCAGAGGAATCAAGAACATCTTAAGAAAAACCCACAGTATCACTAACCTGGACTCACAGGAACTCACAGAGACTGAACCAACAACCAGGGAGCTTGTATGGGACTGAACCAAGCCCTCTGCATGTATATCACAGTTGTGTAGCTCAGTCATCTTGTGGGATTCCTAACAGTGGAAGCTGGGGCTGTCTCTGATTCTCTTCCTGGCTTTTGGGACCACATTCCTCATCTTGGGTTGCCTTGCCCAGCCTACATACAAAGAAAGGTGTTTAGTCTTACTGCTACTTAATGTGCCATAATTTGTTGATGTCCATGGGGAGATCTGCCCTTTTCTGTACAGAAACAACAGAGAAGGTGTAGATGGGCAGAGGAGAAGTTGGAGAGCAACTGGTAGGAGAGTAGAGAGAAGAAACTGCAGTCTGGATGATGTGTAAACTAAATAAATACTTCTTACAAAAGACAACAAAAATAGTATTATAAAGTTCATCACCATTATATTAAAATAAAAGTTAAAATGCCTTCATTTCTTCCCAGTTTAAACCAGCCAAACAACAACAACAAGAGAAACCTGAAGATGCCATTTAGGTCTGTGCTCACAGGGAACCCTAAGAATAGCTGTATTGGATGTGCATAGAAGCTAGTACTTGAAAGATTTGAGATGCTAATGACAGTTCTCTTAATTTCTTATTAAAATAGCCTTAAACATATATGTGCAAGAAATTTGTTTTTAAGGATTGTAGCATCACTGCAAATTCAAGATAAGAGAAACCCGTATGGCAAAACTGGAAGGTCAACTAATGTCATTAGCCCTGGGGATGAGCTTAAGATACACGTTCTTGAGCAGTAGGACACACACACACCAGTCTCTGACCCTGAACAAGCCTGGTGGAACTGCGAAAGGTTAGAAAGATTGATTCCCCAAGTTAGAAAAACAAGCAACCATTCTCTAACTCCAGAGGAACTAGTTTGTAGCCAGAGAAAACTGGAGTCTTTCTTGTTCCACATTTACTAAGACTGTTTACAGGAAAATACACAGGGGATATGAGTAGCCAATTTCTTTTAAGTGGAGGCAGGATGGAGGCTAGACATGCAGGTGAGCAGTTGTAGTCTTTCCCACTGTTAGAAAGCTGCAGACTATAACTTACCTCTATGTTTAATGAAGTAATTTGATAAATTAAGAAAAGATACAGGGGCTGGAAACATAACTCAGCAGTAAGGAGCATTGACTTTTCTTCCAGAGGACCTGAATTCAATTCCCAGTGCTCACCTGGTGGCTCCCAACCATTGTTAACTCCGGTTCCGGGGGATCTGATACCATCTTCCAGACTCCACAGGTACCAGAAATACATGTAGTACACAGACAAATGTGCCAGCAAAAAACTCACACACATAAAAAATGAACTAAAATAAACCTAACTCCTTTTCATGGACCTTGTTGGAGTCATTAGCAGAGTATATGCCAATCATAAAACAAGTCTCAGTCATTTCAAAAGTTTCAAGTCATGCAAAGTTTATTATTTGAACAATCTGAGTAAATGTTAATCAATAATAATAAATAGAAAAGACAAAATACCTAAAAAATTAAAAAGAAAAAACAAATTTCTAAATTTTGGCTGAATGACACAAGAAAATATAGATTGTGTTTTATCAAATGATAATGAAATTTGTCTTGTGCTGATAAAGTAGGAACACATACAGCTCTCAGAGGTGTCCAATATGCCCCTGTGGCCTGTGTATGACCCAGGAGAGCTAGGGATGCTGCCCATCACAATGTCATAGGTTCACTTAAAAGATGACGAGATGTTTTCTACAGTACTTTAGTACCTGGACTGTGTAATTCTCGGGTATGACCTTCACAGATAACAATGTCAAAATGTCAGACACACCTATAAGAAATATCTAAGTCAATGAATGTTCCCTTATAAGAACTGGCAAACAAGGAAAAAATAATAATAAGCCAGAGAGACAGGACAGGAAACTATATTCACATGTGGCTTTTCTGAATAGATCAAGGGCAAGAACAATGTTTTCAATGAGAACTCTTTGCCTTGCTTATTTTGCTTGTTCTTCTGTAGAGAATGAATTATTTTCATAATATATCCAACAGCATTTTTATTGAGGTATATTTTACACACTATAAAATTCATCATTTAAATGTATAATTCGATGGTGTTTGGTAAATTCATTGAGTTGTATTATTTTCCACATAATTGTTCAGAACATTTTTATCACCCATTGAGGGCCCCTCACATGCATTTACAGTTAAACCCATTCCCACCTCTGGCTCTAGGCAAACCACTAGTATTGTGTTTCTGTTTGTCTATTATTGATCCTCTAAGTCCTTACATAATTGAAGCCATAGAATCTTGGTCTTTTATTACTGACTTCTTTCATTTATCACAGTGCTTTCAATATCTTTTGTTGAAATATGCATATTTTTCATTGGTTTTTAATTACTGCGTAATATCCTAATAAGTGTATATATCACAATTGCTTATTGATTTAAAAGTTAGTTGGTATGTAGATAATGACAAACTTCAGGCAATTAGGAACATTCACTTGTAAGCCTGTAGTAGGTGATGCTTTTGTTTCCATTTAGTGGATAATAGGACTTGAGTACGTGGGCTACATGGTACTTTTATGTTTGATTTTTTAAGAAACAGTCAAACTTTTCAATATGGCTGGTGCCCTTTACACCCCAATTGGCAATGAATGACAGTTTGTTTCAACCATGCCACAACAATGAGAATATTTCTTTATATCTGCCTTTTCAACTATAATCATTCTAGTACAATGAAGTATTATCTCAGTGTGACCCACTCCTTGAAGCTTTATTAGTACACAGCAACACGCATTTGTTTATTTATTGCCTATTGTTGCGTTTATTCTATAATAGCAAGCTTAAGTAGGCATAATGAAAACATATTGTCTACAAAACTTAAAACATTTACTCTTTGGCTTGTTGCTCACTAGAAATCGAAGATATCTAATCTCCCTCATATTCTTGTTTCATCTTTGTAGCAGACAGAGGAACAAGAGATGCACTTTTGAAGGTTATAGAGCATGAACACAAGTTCACCAAATCACCAAAAACTAATCACAAGATTATAGAATGCATCCCCCTAACACACATCACACCAGATAGACAGGCTTCCTGCATAATAACAAGAACAATACAAAGCTCAGAATTGGTCTGAGAAGAGATCACTGGGAAAACTCAAAGATAGCAGAAAAAAAAAAAAACCAAAACAGATAACTAAGGAAAAAACTAGCTATCAACACTAGAGCTACAGCAAATGGTAAACACAACTAATTTGTAACCAAATAGAATTGCATGCTTCAAGGCATTCACTTCCTCTTTTCTACCCATCAGTCAGCTTCCAATAAAAACTTTGCAAAGCAAGCCAAAAGATATAAAGAATACACACATACATACATACATACATACATACATACATACATACATACATACATATACACATACATACTCTGGCTACACAGAAAGGTTGTGCTCCAGAACCAGACTCACATATGGCAGAGATTTCTGGAATTGCAAGAACAGTAATTTAAAATAGCTACGATCAATATTCTCAAAGCTGTGATGGAAAAAGTGACATCAACAACACACGGATAACTAAGCAGACATATGGAAAGCCTAAGAAAGGATCAAAGGGAAATGCTAAAAATAAAAGTCCCCTGCTGTGTGATTTGGTCAGGTACACTTCTTCTCACAGTGGGCACTGGTAACTGTGGAGACTCATAACTGATCACACTGCTGAGAACAAGTGACTGTTTAATGCCATAATGAGATATCTATATCACCCGATCCAAGACCCAAGGACCATTGCAGGAGATATAGCACAGAGGGTGTAACAGCTAAAAGCAGTGGTTCTCAACCTGGCGCTTACAACTCCTTGGGGGTCAAACAACCCTTTCACAGAGGTCACATATCAGATATTCTGCATATCAGATATTCACATTGTGATTCATAACAATAGCAAATTATACTTATGAAGTAGCAATGAAAATGATTTCATGGTTGGGGGTCACCACAATATGATAAACTGTATTAAAGGGTCACAGCATTAGTAAGGTTGAAAACCACTGAGTTAAAGGATGGTGTGGGGTGAGGTAGAACACTTTTTAAGTATGTCGTGGTCATAGAACTCTTGAAGTCACAAAATTTGTGATTATTGTACACTTGGCCCATTAAAATTCTGTGAAGAAGGGGAGAGGGACTCACAATGTCCCACTTCCCTGAGAATATGTAGCCAGTTAAAAGTTGCTGCAGGAAGGAGAGATTTTTTTCTTTGGTAAGATGAACAGCAAAATCCAGGAAAGTCAATGGGGAAAATAGTTGTAAAAATCAAGAGGATTAGTAGGAGGGGGAAGACGATAAGATAGAGTTGCAGAGGAGGGACAAGTATGACAGAAATATACAATGTTCATTCATAAAATATCATCATGAAACCCATTACCATGTATAATTAATATGCTAGTAAAACCATAAAAGTGCACTAATAGTAAGGAAGATATTTGATGACCCTTTTGTAGACTGGACAAAGTCCAAAGATTTGGTGAACTTGAAGATACTTAAGCATAAAGTAGAAAGTAAAGAGAAAAGAATGAGAATAAGTAGAAAGCCTGTCCAGTAACTATGTGAAAGTTACATAAGACACATATAACGGAAATACCAGAAGATAGGAAAAATTAAAGAAAACTTCCCTCTCTGAACAGTCAACGATTGCCTATACCTCTATATCTAGAAGTGGGGGCCTTTAGTATTTTTCCCATTCATGTTGGCATGTCAATTGATGTTGTCATTTCTCGGGTCTTGTTTAAGCAACCATATTGCCGAGATTTCCTGGATGAAGCTGTCCCATCCTATCTCATAGCAGATATCCTGGTTGTCTGGCCTTTACGGTCTTTCAGCCCGTCATCCTCAACATCCCATGAGCCTTACAGATGGTGGTTATTTTGTAGATGTATCAGTTGGGGCTGGGCCATGCACCGTCAGCTATGTTCTCGAATTTGACCAGTGGTGCGCTTCTGTAAGGGCCTCCACATGCGGCAAACAGAAGCTGCTTTGGTGAGCAGGGAGAATAAGGCTAAGGATTTAAAACAGTTAGGAATTATGCTGGCTTAGGGAAGAGGCAGCATACACTGTGATTTTAATATGGAAACTCAAATTAGGAGTTTCCTGAAGGAAGAAATCTGACCTTACTCATTTTTCATCTCTAGTATTTAATAGTATTAAGAACCAGAAATTCTTACGTAATAAAGTAAATTCATTTTGGATGAGCTAACAAAAATCATTGTGAAATTGGCATAGAAAAATCTTTAAGAATAAAAACATCTCTAAAATTTGAATTAATGTGGTCTTAGCCTAGACAAGGTTGAAGGTGAAGTGGACTAGATGAGGGTGGGTAGAGAATAAAGGGCTGGTGACTCCTGTATGTTGGAAAAGGCATCACTCTGGAGAAGTTTTGCTTTACCTATTCTTTATCCTTTACTTTCTGTAGCTATTTCAACAAGTCTGCCTACAGAGTCCTTGATAATACAGCCTTGGGCTATTCTAAATAAAGGAACAATTATAAACTCCAGTAAAGGTCTCTCTGACATGCCATGTTCTCGCAGGGCCTCAGGTGGAGAGGGAGATGGGGAAATATCCTGATTACATTTTTATTGCCTCTTTTTTCTTTTTACCCATTGTGTGTTCCACCATCATCCATCAGAGTTATGTCATATGCGTGCTTTCCTTAAAATAGCTGAGAAGCAGCATTGTCGATCACTTATACCTGTCAGCAAGTCAATTTGGAACTCACTGTCTTCTTCTAGGTCAAAAAGAATTGCTAATATTTTTAGAGGACATGATGAATTACATTTAGGATCCTAACAAAAGGTGACCAAAATAAAACATAAACATTATTTTTGTGTCTGAAGTGGCCAGAAGTAGAACAGGAAAGCCTAGATGACATTTCTCACTTAACCCTACTGATCATTTACTTTAAAAGAGGGGCAATGAGGATAAATTCTAAGCCATCATTTACATCATACCCATGGACACTTGTTATTCATGTGACATTGCACTGTGCTACTTGATAAAACTGAAAATGTGCTTTCTTTCACTGTGTCTGGTTTAAGGTGATCTGCTCTAGTTTCCTCCAGGGATTCCCTACACTTAGGATCTACATTTTTTAAGGAGAAGGAAGTTGACAGATATTTTACAGATTTCGTTTTTTTTTAATCACAGAGAATAGAAAACTAGTGTTTTTGTGGAATCAGTTTCCTCATCCCTCACCCATAGCATCTCTCTGACTTTTAGCTATTATTCCAGATGGCTCATGAGCTAACTGCATTCACTGGCATCCCCACTCTGGCTGCACTTAATACTTCGTCTTTAACAAATCACCGCAAAGGTACCTAGTTAATTTTTCTGCTTTAGGGAACACTCTACTAACACAGTAGTTTCTAAACCAGTGACAAAGGTGCATGCAAAAGACCAATAGAATGCTAAGAAACATACCTAAAATTGCCAAATCTATCTATCACCTAGCTTCATCACAGGAACTCCTGTTCTTGTTGTCTTTTTATGCTTAAGTTAGTCTAAAAGCCATGGGTTAAGAAATCCCAAGTTTAAGAACTTGAGAAACCATTGCTCTAACCCATTTAGAACAGGATGTGAATAAAATCATAGAAATAGATCTGGAAGAGATTTACGAGGCTGTTGAGGGCATCATCTGATGGCATGGATGAGAATGTTGAGGTGGGAAGAAATAAAAAAACATGTCTAGAAGCACATGGTGATTTTCATATGGAGATCTATCTACTCACACTTCAGCATTCTTATTGTTCTATGATGTTGAATGAAGACTGGAAAAATACACTTTTCTACCAGCTCTGTGTTATCAAATGAGGCAGAGTCAGTGCCCCTGTCACCTCCAGAGAGTTCTACAGCTACCCTTCAGCATGCTCTCTGCCTCTCCTTGATATTACTGCTTTCACTTATAATTTAAATATTTTATTAAGTATTAAAACATATTAGTCCCACTAGCCTTTCCATTATTTATTCATCTATTCATTCCATTAATGATAATAAGCTAATTCTAGGAGCTTTTTTACAACACAAATACTACATTAAATACATCTAATTCCTAAACACTTGAAGTCTGGAGGCTAGGAAGGTGGTGTAATAAATCATGAAGAGGGCTCGTGCTCCATACTCTCAAACTTCTGGGCACTTCCAAAAGGAATTCAGATTACAAAGAACTGATTTCTGCCTACATTTTGCTAGAAAAACCGGGATAATTATTATGTTCGATTAAAGCGCACGCTGATGTCATTTTTTGGTCATAAGTGGCTTATTTCTTCAGACCATGCACCATCATTTCTGGATTCTTCTTACTTTCTAGCAGTGTGTCAAATTACAGAATAAAACAGTAACATTGGGGAAAATTCTCTACATTGACTCTGCCTTTATCTTTATGTCTTTACCAGCTCCATACCAATTCCTTGGCTTTTAGGAGGTATTTCATGTTTCAAACAACAAATGTATGCTGTTTTCTTATGTTCCTTCTCCATGACCACCCAGTTGTTGTGGACCAGGTGAAGAAGTCCTGGATCAGTCAGTTCACAGAACCACCCACCTCCTGTGATTCTCCCACTGGGTACTACAGATGGGGCAGTATCAGGGCCACTGTCACTTCCACAGGGTTGTACAGGGCACCAATGCTACCCCTCAGAGTTGTCTCTGCTGCTCTCTGATACTGCTTATTTCCAGTGTTTTTCAGGTGCCCCAGCTACAAAATGTAATGATTATCTCAATGCTCTGCCATTGACTCTGGCTTCTCTTAGTTTCACTGAGCATGTTCTTGCATAGATCTCTTGAAGAACATAGTCTAAGCCTATACTAAGATGCTGGACAACTCTAAGGACACTTCTCTCCATCATATGGTATTTTCATCCATCAGCAAAAGTGATCCTGAGCTTACAGAAGTTTTATTGAAATAGCCGTGAATGAGAAAATTGTTAATAAATAGATGCTATAGATTTCTGTCCCCTCTCTTCTGTTTCCCTCCATCTCCCTCTTTTGTGAAGAGAGACAAAATCTAAGAGGATGAATATTAGAGCAAAGTGGTAAAGGAAAAAAGAATCATCTCTGCACAGAGTGGGAAGGCAAGGCAGCTTGCTGCTTTCCCAGAGGAACATGCCTTTGTCTGATGCACATTGTGCATTCTCTTTGCAGAAGAGAGAAGAGCTGGACCAGATCACTGACAAGATGATACAGATGGATTAAGTCTCTTAGAATGCAAGCATGAAGGAGTTCCAGGAATCTGAGGATGCTGAGAATTCAAAAAAAAAAAAGAAAAACAGAAGGTATACATTAAAGTAGATGCAGATGAAGTTGCTCTACAAAATGCCCACACAATCAAAACGACAATGCCTAACATTTCAACCTCCACCATATGCAGGCTTGCAGGATGTTTATATATTTCAGTAGTTATGTACTGAACAACATGCTATTGTCACACTATCACTCTCCTCTCCATGGACTAAGACAAGTTCACAAGGACTAGGTCAACAGACAAATCTGAAAGAGTGATCCCAAAGGTATACAGCTCCCACCACCTACAGCAAATGGATGCTTTGCTACAAATCTGAGCTTTCCTTTACTCTTCTCTGGAAACGAGTTCTCTCTAATATTACTGCTAGACCACAATCGCGTTGTAGATTTCCTCCAGAGTGTTCTAGTTGTGCCCACTCTTGCCTAAACTTTGTTCCAAGAGGGAACAAAATTCATGTTCAACTGGAACCTCCCTTCCTTGGTTTCAATAAGCAGCAGGATTGTCTCATGGGTTAGTAACTCTTACTCTGGAATTTTTAGGGTGTCAGAATGAGTTGACACTTTCATTGTTTCCTCATTCTGGCATTCTAGTTTTATAAACCCCCAAATTAACTCATGGCAGTTGTTGGTGAATCTGCTTTAAGAGATTACATGCCTCCCAAAGTATCCCAGTTGATTTAAGAGCTGATGTGTGGTACACAGCTTTTTGGTCTAATTTGCTTCCCAGATAAGCATCTGTGTTTGTTTCATAGCCACTGGCTGAGTCCCGCTGAGAATGATGAAAACCACGTGGAAACCCCAAGGGCCACTTGTGCATCTCCTGAAGTTACACTGTAGGTGTTATATGGCTCATCGGGTTAGAAGCTTTATCTCATGAAAACTGAGCTCAAGAATTAAGCCTCGCAATTTCCTGGCAGAGTAAATCTAGATTCTCAGTGATATGAGGTTTTCCCCCAAGCTTCTTATAGCTAGAGCCTGGAGGTGTCTTGTTGATAGTAAGGAAGCTGCATTAAACTTATGTTTTCAGTGGTTTTTTGCATTCTTACTGTAGATGGTACTACTAGATACGAGGGCCACTGACAGTGATTCAGTTTGTAATTTCCTCCCAAGTTAAGGACACAGAAAGATACATTAAGTAGAAAGAGTAAAATGCTAAGGAAATGTCCTGAGGTGCATACCTGGACTCTGATGGATGTACAGTGACGTTTGATTGAGGAAGGAGAAGTGATTTTTGCAAGAGCAGAATGAAGTGAAGATGCTAACCACCCCCTTTCATATCCCCAAGTCCATGCCACAGCGAGATGTTTCCAGCACTGAAGTCTGAATGGTTGTTGGATTGGCTGGCTGTATACCCAGGATCCCTACCCTCCAAGTTCCTCCATGGAGACCTTATGTCAATCAGCCTGTTGTGAATCTTAAGCATCTCTATTTTATAGAAGTTTTGAATGCTCTGATATGACATCATCACACTAACTCATGTGGGATGTATTAAAAAGGAATAGAGGAAACTAGTACCAGAGGCACTCCTTTAGTGGGGTTGGGTGAGTATTCCCTAAAGTGTGCCACATATTATGTGTTTTAAAATTTTGACTGTATGCCCATTCTGAAAAATAGATGTCTAAGAAAAGGGTAGTGGATGCCAAACTTGGAAGCCCCCCAAATCTATTTTGATTCCATCCATTATGTCTAGACTCTCGGTTGCCACCATCCGGGAGAGCTATTTAGAATGCAGTCAATCAGACCACTATGTGGCGCCAGAGTGGTTAGCTTCCAGGTCAGCCCTCAGCTCTTCCATAAATTCATGGAAGCAGTTACTGTCAGACTGTGTGTTCCATTTTGTTCTGTGATTTTGAGCACATTCCAGGTTCAGCTATTTTTCTCAGTCCAGCTACTGAAAATACTCCAGCTTCTTAGCCTCCAGATTCCTAGGGCACCATGGCCATGCATATATGTCCTGAATCATTTTTTGTCAACTTGACACAGCTAGGGTCATCTGAAAAAGAGGAAACCTCAGTAGAGAAAATGTCTCCATATTATCTCAATTAGTTATTGATGGAGGAGGACCCAGCCTAATGTGGTGGTGCCGTGTCTGGACTGGTGGTCCTGAGTTCTATAAGAAAGAAGGACAAGCAAGCTATTATGAGCAAGTCGGTAAACAGCACCCCTCCCTGTCCTCTGCATCAGCTCCTGCCTCTAGATTTCAGCCTGCTTCAGTTCCTGTCCTGACTTCCTCCAGTGATGTACTACAATGTGGAAGTGTAAGCCAAACAAACCCTTTTCTTCCCAAACTGCTTTGGCTATTGTGTTTCATCGCTGCAATAGTAACCGTAACTAAGACACTATACATCATTAGTACTGTGGCCGCAGAAACAGTATCATAGAGAAGGACAGCACAGCACTTAAGGCAAGGGCTTCCACTCATGATGAATCACCCACTGTGCATCTGTGTGACCTTGGGTGTCCTACCATTCTTCCCTATGTCAATTTCCTGGTCCACAAAATTGGGGAAAGGAACTAGAATATTCCCAATGTCAGAACCATTTACATAGATATATTATAAATGATAATGCTTTAGAGATTGTTATATCATTATTTGCATTCATGTCTCTGCATATGCGATAAATGGACCTAAATAGCTTTTAAAGCCATCCTTTACTAAGAATAGTCATGCCCACTGTATCAGGTTTTGTACTAAGTCATTTACTTTGGTCAGTCAGTTTAACACCTTTAAAAACCCAAGAGAATTCTTGTTCCAGTTTTAAAAACCTAGGGAATTCCCATTCCAGGTAAAACAGGCCTACAAGTGAAACAACAATCTTTTGAAGCTCCTGGAACTATAAGTGGTGGTGCTAGGCCTCAAGGTGCAGTTTTGTGACTGTGAATCTTGATGGCTCAGATTCAGTTTTAAGCCGGTGTGTGTGGGAGGGGGACTCTTTAAATGACCTGGCTGGTGCACTTCAGTGAATAATGTCGGTAAGAACACAAGAGGACATTGTCATCTGCCCGCCATTCCATGCTTTCCTCCAGGGCCTATATAAGGCTTCACTCAACAACTTCAGGCTCTTATTGAGCTACCAAGTAAATGTCCTTGTCCTTTCTCACAGCTCACTAATGCTGGCTTCTTGAGGAAGAAAAATACCAGGAAAGCACAGCAGCATTAAAGCAAAAACAATGCTGTTTTTAGCCATGCATATAGCAGCAATAATTTCACCTTTAAAATAACAACGCAAATAAGGAGAGCTAATTGTACTGCAATGGAGGAAATTCATGCCCCACAGATTCACAGAAAGTTCTCTATATTGTCAAAATGTTGGATTGTCACAGAATAAAGAGTCTTAATTTTATATTTTTTTCTTTTCTGTGTGACAAAAAATGCCAGTTTTGTCATTTTTACATTAAATTGTTTGAAATTTGACATTAATTTTTACATTGGACTACTATTCACTCTCATTTTATGAAAAATTCTTTGAAAATGAAGTCTCATAATGAAGACTCAAAATGTTAAAAAGAATCACATAAGGATTCTATTGATCCAATTAACATTCATAAAAGATGAGGAAACAGCTTGCAATGTCTCTGAGGTCACACAGTAGGGACTTCAGCTTGTCAAGACTCAGCCTACACTTGGCTCATGGCAAACAACACATCTGTGGGACCATTCAGCCATTCTTTTGAGTAATAGAAGAGCCTCATCTGGAATCTGCTCTGATGGAAAAGCCTGCCTTGCAGTGCACAGAGGCTAGGACTAGCATAAGCATTGTCCTATGATGTGGAGGAGGCCAGCACATATTCTGGCCTAAAATGTCTCTGTGCCCCATAAATCTACTCACAGTGCTGCTCACCCTCCACCACGACCATTGTTCTTGTGTGTCACTGAAATCAGAAAATGGGGATCAACTACTAGAATCTAGACAGGCCTACCCCAATAGCAAATGACCTTTGCCTGTGTTTAATTCGTGTACGCACACACATGCACACGCACACGCGCGCACACGCAC
Organism: Mesocricetus auratus; assembly: GCF_017639785.1. Classification (NCBI taxonomy): domain Eukaryota; kingdom Metazoa; phylum Chordata; class Mammalia; order Rodentia; family Cricetidae; genus Mesocricetus; species Mesocricetus auratus. The sequence continues at coordinate 45,879,230 of NW_024429192.1, forward strand.
ATGTACACGCACACACAGAGACAGAGACAGAGAGAAAGGGAGACAGTAGATAGATGATGGATGGACAAACAGATGCATGGACAGATAGACACACAGACAGGCACACAGACAGACAGACAAACAACAGATAGTGTTGGCTATAAGAAAGATTCCTCTAATTTGAAGTTTGAAGGTTTGTGAGACTTAGTGTGTTTTTTTATTTTCTGTTTTCATTCTCTAAATTTCTCTGATTTGGTTTCAATCTAGACTTCATTCTGGACAATAAACTATGTATTCTATCACTGGCTCCTGAGAGTAATTGTTTTAATGAGGGTCTGACAGACTTCTGTTGGTCCCCAGGAAGCATGGCAGAGGAATTGTGTTTATAATCAACTTTAATCCATTCTAATCTTCCACCTTAACCTCATCAAGAATTAAGGGATTGATTTTTTTTTTGGTCTCCTGAAAGAAAATAAAGACCTCCTGAGATGAAACTTGGAAGCCATCCAAAGATAAAGAGACAACCGAGAGCTGGCACCACTTGTACTTGGATGTGAAACTTGTCTTGGCAATTTCCCTGCTGCCAGCTCTTTAGCCCATAATTGAACAGTAGCATGATGCCAGGTCATGTTTCACAGAATACCCTAATCACTTCTTCACCTTGGTGACAATTACCTGAAGACACAACATGACAAAAGCAGCACATGGGCCAGGCTGTTGCTCTGCACCCTGCCTCCTCTAAGGGACAGCCCACAATCTACAGAGCACAAGATTGCAGCCGATGGTCCCAGTTTAGTGTTCCTGGCTATGGCCATGCTTTTTCCTGTTTACTTCACTCAGGACAACAGCGTGTGTGGTACCTTTCCAGCACACGTTGGTGCCATCTGGGACAGAGGTGTGCTGTTCGGATAAGAAGCAGCTGAAATTTAATTCAGCTGTCATTCAAACAAGCACTTATTTGTAAGCTCTCCATGAAACTTGGGCTGAAATCATGAAATCTGTAGTATGGAGAACAATATGGAAGCATCGAGAGAAAACTCATCTTTCCTGTTTCCACCTCTTGTCCCTTTCGCCCCTGATCTTAGTTCCATGGTTTGTTTTTGTTTTTTTGCTTGTTTGTTTGTTTTTTTGCCACTGTCTTAGGTTCCAGTTTTCTCTTTGTTCTCAGTAGTCAATGTCCTCCCTCATCTCCTTGTGTCTGGTCCTTCGTACTCATGGCACTGTCACCTTACCAAGCTGCATTCTCCTCTTCTGAACCCTAAACATCAAGTGCCGCTGGTCCCTGCAGAATTCCCAATGCCATCTGCTCCAGTCTTGATGCTGCTCAGGAATCGCATCTACTTAGCCTTCTTATCCCCATCCTCTCAGTCACTAGTCAAGAAATGACTTCTTCATGAACCCTCTCTTGCCACGTTCCACATGTCACACACCCGGGACTCAAACAGTTAGAATTTTGTTAGTGCTCATATTTCGATTTTTTTTGTCACAATCCACCCCATGGTCTCACTGTCACAGAGGAAGGACTTCTGTTAACAGCCTGGTCCCTCCATCTGCGCCTCATTGCCCAAATACTTCCCTGTGTATTTTCTCTTCACTGCCTGGCAACATGGGGCAGTGCACGCCCACTACCCCATCTCCTCTCTACTCACACACTCCAGACCTCAGAAATTGAGTTTTAACAACTATTTAGTTGTCTACAGCTTTTGTTCTTCTTAAAGATGATATATGCTTTTATTCTAAAATAATTTTCTTTACTTTTGAGTTCATGAATGTAATAATCACATCATTTGTGAAATGTAACATTTCACACCCAGTATTCTTCTCCATCTTCCAGCTCTTACATTACTTTTAGGAATGTATTTGTTTTGTCACTTTTAATTATATGTAGGCACATATGTCTTGTGGGGATATCTGCATGGGAACTCGGGTGCTGACAAGGGCCAGAGATGTTGGATCCCTTGGATCTGGAGTTACAAGCAGTTATGAGCGCCCCATCATGGGCTCTGAGAACTGAACTGAAGTCCTCTGCAAAAGCAGTACAATCTCTTTCACACTGAGCCCACTCTCCAGCCCTGACCTCTTACACTCTGTCTATCTGCTCTTCCTTGATGTTCTCTTAGCCCTGGTGGCTTGGGTTGAAGATGGGGTGTCCCATTTATGACTGAGCTCTCAGACTCTTATTCTCAACACTTTTCCCAGTTATGCATTTCTACATTGACTGTTGCCCATGAAAAAGAAAAACTACCATAGCAAAGGTTGAAAGCATAACAGGAAGTAGCAGGAGCAGGTTCAACTCAAAGGGCTATGGCCACCTCAACCATGGGCTTTTGATGATGGTTACAGAACGTAGAGAGAGGAATATTGAGGGATGTAAAGGCATAAGCAGGAGTGGTGAGGGTTTATGGAGGATATCAGGGGATTTGGGAAAGGGAAAACCCAAAGGAAGAACACGTGAAAGCCATAGATACATACTATCTCACAACCCAATTAAAAATACATTAGAGGGATAGTTGTCTATATGTGATATGAAGGAATTGAGGGAGGAGCACACTGTCATTTCAAGGATTAAGCATGGATAAAGCAAGGGAATGGGGTAGAGGATAGGGTAGTGGGTGTGTTAACTAAAACTAAACATGTTAGGAAAAGCTTGTGGAAAGCCACTAGATTAGTAAGCTAATTTCAAAATGTGACTTTAAAAAAGTTTGAGTGAAATTATTCTGCATGGATGAGCAAGACATGGCTTCAATAAGAATTGTAGTGGAAACCCGGAACACCTCCTTACAGTTTAAGGTTATGGAGGTTCCAGAATTCTCCAGAACAACACAGGCTCTTCTTGATCTATACTATTCTCAACACTTGTGTAATTTGTTTTCTTTTTTGAAATTGGATTTCATGTAGCATAGGCTGACCTAGAACTCCCTGCCTGTGTCTCTATCTCCTAACTCCTAAAGGTTTATAGGCACACACTACCACAACTGCTTTTATTCTGTGCTGGGTATCAAACTTAAAAGGCTTTGTGGATGCTAGACAAGCACTCTACCAACTGAGTTGCACCCCAGCCCTTCGATCTACCGGCAAACTTGACGTGTCATCAAACTTACAATTATTAGAAGAAATGCCTGACTCTTTCCCAAGAAAGATTCAAATTAAAGAAAACATTTCATAGCTTTTATCACTTTGAAGCCTTGAGCCAGAGATTTTATGTTAGAAGATATCAAAGGGCCAACTTGACAACATGTGGACAGTGGCCATATATCAACTATGATGTGGGAAAGAGAAATATCTCACAACTGGGTCAAAAGGGAATGTAAGTGATAAGTAGACACAGTAGCCATGTAAGAGGAGATGAGCGAGGTAACCTGTACAGAAGAACCCTTGAGTATTTCTCAGGCAGCAGAACAAAGTCCTCACTCTGGCACATAGCAGTAAATAACATGTTAGGACATTCAACATCATAGACATGTTTTTGTTTCTGCACCCATTTTTTTGTGGAATTCCTGTCTTGTCTCCATGAAGCCCCATCATCACTATCACATAAACACTAAATTGCTTAGGGCAATGCAATGGCAGAAGAGGCCAAGCCAATTATGTCATCTATTCAAGAGGTTTTATGTCACAAACACTGTTACCCGAGGCCACTACTGGCTCCCATCAGGGCAATAAGGGAAAATATGTGAAGTTGGAAGGAAATCCAATAATCAAGCTCAATATGAGACTTTGAAACCAGTCTAATAGGCATACATTCATTTGGCTTTATTCCTGTTTGGTCACCTGCTTTGTAAGGAAAGTTATGGCAACCTATAAGCACTGATTGAATCATCACTCCACAGACCCTAATGCCAAATATTTTAAATCAGGAAGATGTGGAGACTGAGTTGCTCTGCTATGCCCTCCTCTCTATCACAGGAGAAACTTTTAACAGCATCGCCAGATTAGCCGAAAGACTCAGTTGCTGAATGACCTGAGGCCAACTAAAATTCAGAATGGAGGCAGAGGAGAGAAATCACTTGGCAAAGGCCTGCCACATGAGCTTGAGAATCTGAGTTTGATGCCTCAGATCTCCTGTAAAAACCCTGGACACAGCAGCAGGTGTTTGTAATCCCGGGACTAGGGAGAAGGAGACAAGGGGATCCCTGGGGTTTGTAGCCAGTCTAGCCAAATCAGTGAGCTCTGGGTTCAACCAGAGAACCTGTCTAAAAAAGAGCTATTAAAGATGGTGCCTGACACAGGTGTCTGTCCTAGACATGCGCTCACCCACACATGCACATACACAAACACATACACATCTTCAGAAGTGCATTTGATGGAAATACGCACATTATTCTAGTCCACAGTATTTCAGAAATTAATTGGGCCTGAAAGCTGCTGACTTTCGCACAACTTTTTAGTCTTGGTTTTTCTTTTTTTTTTTAATTTCTTTTGGTTAAATTTCTATGGAAGCAAATAATAGAGAATTTGAACTCTCAATTTATTTTTAGAGGCATGTTTTTAAAGCAATGGATTTATTAATTCAATCTTAAGTTTCTTTTATGGCATCCCTGTGTGTAACCCAGTAGTTCTGTGCATAGGGTAGCAATTTACTTTAGGCTTTTATGTAAGTCATAGCAAGATCTTCCCATTAATCCAATCACTACAGCAGGCTATGATTAATTCACTCCAGCATTGATTTCTAAGGTCAAAGAAAAAGCCTCCATCCAGGAGGAAAAAATGCATTAAGGGATTATAGGCTACAACTGCCAGGACAAAGATATTTACCCATATAATTTATTGTAATTTTCTGTTTTACATGGACTATCATCTTCTTTATATTTCATGGAAATCTCATATTTTATGACTTAATGGCAGACCAAATCATTTAGTGATGACCATTAAGCCTGTCTTGAGTCAGTGAACTAGAAAGCTATTTTCACTTGTGCAATCTTTAGCCATTTACTACTTTACTAATGAGGAAATGCAAGCCTAGAAAAATCAGATGGCCTAGCTTTCCAACATCATTGATCTGAAAAGGGGGTTATCTAGAAACCATCTTTACCCTTTTACTCCTGTCCTTTGTTTCATGCATTACAGGCCTTGCTGTGATGGTGTTAGCTGAGGTGTGGACCAGACACTGGACTTTCACATATGTTATTCCTTAGAATCTCTGGGGACAAGTATCATTGTTAATCTAATTTTATATGCAAGAAAATGAAATCGTGACATGTTACTTAGCCAAGGTCAGTCACCAAACAGCTGATCTGGGTTATAATTCCCATTGAAAATGAAAGTTTTGATTTGCTGAAAATCATGTTCTATATAAACACGAATGTTGCTTAAGAAGATTACACTGAAATGTTTTTCTCACTTTGGCCCCTCACCATTGTCTTTTTAAGAACAAACGGCAATTTGCCTCAGAGTAGAATTGCTGGATCATATCATAGTTTTATTCACTTATTTTTGAGGAATCCTCATGGCTATGCAAATTTACATTTCCACCAGTAACATATGAGCCCTTTTCTCAGCATCCGCGTTAGCATTTGTTGAGAAGTTATTTTTAAGAAGAAAGTGAAAGCAGAGGCCTGGGATGTTAAAAAGAACAAATGGGGTGGGTGGGGTTAAACTCACATAAACACAAAGGATAATGGATAAATGTGAGGAAGTGGTGGGTCTAGAAGAACTGTAAAAAGGGGCGTGTTACCCAAAGTCCTCTGCAACAACAGTAGAGACATGTAGCATGAAGTTTCCTCCTTGATGTCTTGAGCCAACAGCCAACCTTTCTAATAGTTTGGTTTTCTAGTACTTACCATAGGGAAGAGGCCAGGGAATGTATATACTGGCTTCTAGACACCTCTTGCCCCTCTTGTCCATGTTGCTAAGTTTGAAAAAAACAAACACTACTACAGATGTGTTTCACATATTGACCCCCATACACTGCTAATGGAGATTTCAGTACCCCACAGTCACCAATGAACATGTCATCAAGACAAAGACTAAACAGAGAAATGCTGGAGATAAAAGACATTATAAAACAAATGGACCTAACAGATATTTATAGAACATTCTACCCAGAAGTATGTGCCTTCTTCTCTGCACCTCATGGACCTTTTTCCAAATTGAACCACACACTTAGACACAGAGCAAGTCTCACCAGATACAGAAAATTGAAATAACTCCCAGAATCCTATCAGAACACCACAAATTAAAACTAGGTATCATTAACAGAAGGTGTACAAACTCATGCCAACTAAACTACTCTCTACTAACCGAAAATTTGGTCAAGACAGAAAGAAAAAAAGGCATTAAAGCCACTATAGAATTCATTGAAAATGAACACACAACTGGCCTTTCAAGCATATGGGACACAATGAAAGCAGTTCTAAGAAGAAAGTGCGTAGCACTAAGTGCCTACATTAAAAAACTGGAAAGATCTCATACTAGCAACTTAATAGCAGCACCAAAGAGTTTGTTCTTTGAGAAAATCAACACAATAGACGAACATTTATCCAAACTAACTAAAAGATAGGGAAATATATCCAAATTAGCAAAATCAGAAAAGAAAGGGGGGCATAACAACAGACACTAAGAAAATTCAGAGAATTTCAAGGATATACTTTAAAAAACTGTACTCCATCAAATCAAAAAAACCTAAAAGAAATGGATCACTTTCTCTATAGGTACCACTTGCCAAAGTTAAGTCAAGATTAAATAAACAATGAAAATGTACCTTTAACCCCCAGTGAAATAGAGGCAGACATTAAAAGTCTTCTAATGAAAAAAAGCCCAGGGCCAGATGATTTTAGCTCAGAATTCTACCAGACTTTCAAAGAAGAGTTAAAGCCAATACTCCTCAAATTTTTCCACAAAATAAAAACAAAGAAACATTCTTTTTATGAAACCACAGTTAAACAGATACCCAAACCACATGAAGACTCAATGAAGAAAGAGGATTACAAACCAATTTCCTCTATAGACATAGATGCAAAAATACTAATAAAATATGTAGTTGGAAGCTTTTGTTTTTGGTTTTCTCTGTCTCACCCAATCCAAGTGGACCAGTTTTTATCCTGCCTGCTGGTCCCTGCAGCCACTTATGAAATAATCGCTCTGAGGCTAATATTAAATAAAATTTCTTGGCTGATGGTTCAGGCTTATTACTGGCTACTCTCTCATAAATTAACCCATTTCTACTAATCTGTGTATTACCACTTGGCCATGTTCTGGCATCTCTCTTGGATGATGGTTATTTGCAGATATGATATGATAGTATACATAAGTGACCTGAAAAGTTCCACTGGGAACTCCTATAGCTGACAAACATTTTCAGTTAAGTGGCTGGGTACAAAATTAACTTCAAAAAGAAAATAAGTGAGTACCTCTCCTATATACAAATGACAAATAGACAGAGAAAGAAATCAGGGCAATAACACCTCTCACAATAGCCCCAAATAATTGAAGTATCTTGGAGTAACTTTAACTGAGCAAATTAAAGCTGGCAGACACTCTGTAGTTTCCATAAGCAAAGCAAGTGCCCAGGCCTTTGTGCTTGCCTGCCACCATCCACTTATTAACTGTGGGGTGTTTTAGTGGGGAAGTAATAACATGGGAAGGCAGAATTCTTTAGAAACAGACAACTCTTGGAAAATAGCTGAACTTTGAGCCACGTGATTTACTAAAATAAAGGATAGGTCTGATACTTAGGATTCTTTCCATGGTCTTATTTCAACATTGTGGACCTTGTGAGATGATAATATTATTCTGTTTTAGTAGATGTGGCATTGTCTTAGAGTTTTACTGAATATTATTGATATACTACCCATTCCACACCCATGACGATTCTGAGATTTGTAGACAGAGCAATAAGAACAGCTTATCATGCACACCTATCTCCCCTTCCTCAGTAAAGGGCACACTGCCCCTACAATGTGGACACCACTACCAACCAGCAGGCACTTTCCTAGACTGACAAGGGAAACATAAATTCTCAATAGGTCTTCTGCCTCACTTTTTAAAGGCAGTACATTTGATAATGTTCTTTGACATTTCATACACGTATACAATACGTTCTGCCTGCTTTCTCCCCTCACCTCTTTTATCATCCTCCCATTTCTACCAACCCCCTCCCTATACCTGGCCTTTTCCCAAATACATGATTTGCTTTTGTTCTGTGACCCACAGTTTAACCAAGACCATCTATGGGACTGTTAGATTGGAACTATTTACTGGAGCCCCGTGAGGTCACCAGCAGATACACAACTGAAGGCAATGACTGCCCATTTCTCTGAATCTCTCAGTAGCAAATACTTCAGCAGTGAGGGCGCGGTCCCTTGAGCTCCTCCCATGCCTGACTCTCAGAGAACCTAATCTCATATAAACCCAACACATTGTGCCTCCCCTTTTACCTTTCATCCATTCAAATTGCCTACACACATCCTATTCATCTTGCAAAATGTTTCTTTATTTTCCATATAAAGTTAAGAAGTGTTCTTTCAAGGTCTGTGAAGAATTGTGCTGGGATTTTGATGGGGATTGCATTGAATCTGTAGATTGCTTGTAGCAAGATTGACATTTTTACTACGTTGATCCTACATATCCAAGAACATGGGAGATCTTTCCACCTTCTGGTGTCTTCTTCTATTTCTTTCTTTAAAGACTCAAAGTTCTTGTGATACAGATCTTTCACTTGTTTGGTTAGTGTTACCCCAAGGTATTTTATGTTGTTTGTGGCAATGAAAGGGTGATGTTTCTCTGATTTCCTTCTCAGCCCTTCTATCGTCTGTATATAATAGGGCTACTGATTTTCTTGAGTTGATCTTGTATCCTGCCACTTTGCTGAAAGTATTCATTAGCTGTAGGAGTTCCCTGGGATAGCCAAAACAACCCTACTCAACAAAGCAACATCCAGAGGAATCACCATCCCTGGTTTCAAGCTCTATTATAGAGCTATAATCCTGAAAACAGCTTGGTATTGGCACAACAATAGACAGGTAGTCCAATGGAATAAAATTGAACACTGGTATTAACCCATACACATATGAACATCTGATCTCCGACAAAAAAGCTAAAAATATACAATGGAAAAAAGAAAGCATCTTCAACAAATGATGCTGGAATAACTGGATACTGGCAGGTAGAAGACTGCAGATAGATCCATGTCTATCGCCATGCACAAAACTTAAGTCCAAATGGATCAAAGATCTCAACATAAATCCAGCCACACTAAACGTCTTAGAAGAGAAAGTGGGAGGTACCCTTGAACGAATTGGTACAGGAGACAGCTTCCTGAACATAACACCAGTAGCACAGACACTGAGATCAACAATTAATAAATGGAACCTCCTGAAACTGAGAAGCTTCCTTAAGACAAAGGACATAATCAACAAGACAAAAAGGCAGCCCACAGAATGGGAAAAGATATTCACCAGCCCCACATCTGACAGAGGGCTGATCTCTAATATCTACAAAGAACTCAAGAAGCAAGTCTCCAAAACACCAAAGGATCCAATTAAAAAGTGGGGCACAGAACTAAATAGAGAATTTTCAATAGAGGGGTCTAAAATGGCTGAGAGACACTTGAGAAAGTCCTCATCATCCCTAGCCATCAGGGAAATGCAAATCAAAACAACTCTGAGATACCATCTTACTCCAGTCAGAATGGCTAAAATCAAAAACACCAATGACAGTTTATACTGGAGGGGATGTAGAAAAAGGGGAACACTCCTCCACTGCTGGTGGGAGTGCCAACTCGTACAGCCACTTTGGAAATCAATATGGAGATTTCTCAGGAAAATGGGAATCAGCCTACCACAAGACCCAGCAATTCCACTCTTAGGCATATACAAAAAAATGCATATTCATACAACAAGGACATCTGTTCCACTATGTTCATAGCAGCATTATTTGTAATAGCCAGAACCTGGAAGCAACCTAGATGCCCCTCAATTGAAGAGTGGGTAGAGAAAATGTGGTACATTTATACAATGGAGTACTATTCAGCAGAAAAAAAACAGTGGAATTTTGAAATTTGCAGGCAAATTGATGGTACTAGAAGAAACCATCCTGAGTGAGGTAACCCAGTCACAAAAAGAGAAACATGGTATGTATACTCACTCATATATGACTTTTAGACATGGATCAGTGGAGTGCCAGCCTATAATCCCACTGCCAGAGAGTCTGGGAAACAGAACCTTCAACCAATGACTGATGGAAGCAGAGACAGACAGCCACAGCTAAACACTGAGCTGAACTCAAGGAACCTAGTGTCAGAGAGGGAAGATTGAAGACTTGGCTTGTTTAGCCCACAGAAACAGTTGACCTGAACAAGGGGGAGCTCTTGAACTCCAGACTGATGGCTGGGAATCCAGCATGGGACTGATCCAGACCCTCTGTATATGGGTGTCAGTGAGGAGGCCCAGGAAATCTATGGGGCCTTGGGTAGTAGATCAATATTTATCCCTGCCCTGAACTCTTGCAGGAGGGTCCAGGCCTTGCCCTGGATGAAATGACAGACTATGGACAACCCCCATGGAGGGCCTCACCCTCCCTGGGGAAAGGAGTGGGGGTTGCATCCAGCTATGCTCCAGGAGAACAGCTTATACACATACTGCATCTGCCTTGAACTTCAATGTTGCCAAGCCTCGGCTCTTCCTATTTCCTCTGCCTAGAATAACTCACCTTTCAGCCTCTTCCACAATGATTTCTGTAGCATCCAGCCAAGTTCAGACTCCATCCTTCAGATGATTCTGGCCATTCACTCCCTCGGCCTCTTCCCTGTTTCATTCTGTAAATCCCATGCAGCCTGTTCACTCAGGCAGTCAACTTGTATGACCCAGGTGGAACTTTGCTTGCTTGTTTCATTTTCTGATGCACATGGATGCTTTTTTCCCATTAGAGTGGCAAGTTTCTAGAGAACAAAGACCATGGTTTTTCCATTATATTTACAATGATCTAGAACTGTGTATCTTTAGTGATCCCTGAAGGGTCACAATAAATATTTTTTAGTTAACAGAATCCATGAGTGTCATGGTTTCAAATACACTGGGAAGTGCTCAAAAGGTACGCCACTTTACTTTCTTATAATTTATGAGTGGATTAAAAATAAAAAACCAAGTTATATTTGAGTTAATCACTGTAGCAACCATGAAAATAAGTTTACCTCTTGTTCCCTTCCCTCTTCTCAGTGTCCTCTTCTAATTGAGTGTGTTTCGACAGACTGTTTAAAAACTTTGTCCAAACACAGTGCTGGCCTGCCTCTCCAGCAAAAATGCATGTGCATTCCAGCTTCCCTTTGTAAAGAATTGCATTTGCCTCAAAGTTCAAGAAGTTCAAGGTTTCTCTTCACGCTGTGAAACTGACTGCTTCTGTTTCCTTTTCATATGCAGCAGGCTGGAATATAAGGCAGAAGAAATGCTGTGTGTTTTGGGATTTGGTAAGCGGAGAGGATAATAGGAAAGATTGATACGGCTTCATAAAAGAGTTATTTTTAAGTACAGAGAATGCCTATCCCCCTGCCGAAAGGGCCTTTGGAAAAATATTACCGGGCTGGAAAAGCTGTGGAGGCCATCCCCATCACCTGGGATAGTTGTTCTGGTCTGCAGGCTGCTGCTGCCACCTGCTGCAAAGCAGCAGCCATGGAGGGGTTTCCACTTGGGTCTTACCACTTCAAAGTGTTGGATACATTCAATCTGTGTGCCACGGGGGCCTGATAATTGTCTTCTCTAAGAGTCTAGATGGATCCCAAAGGAAAATTAGTACAACCCTGACCTCAGGCCATAGAGGTTCCCAGTTATTAGAGTCATGAACCAGGAGTCAAAAACAAAATGAAATGAAACAAGCAAACATGCACAACTAGCTAGAGGAGGCAGAATTGCCCAAAGCCACTGATAGGTACCTAAACCACCCCAGTCAGAGGCTGGAATCTGCCCAAAGTGGACCTGTAGCTCACACTGTCTTGTATTAATGGGACAGTCTCACCCTCGTTTTAAAGTTTCTTCATTCTAATGCAGTAAGAGATGTCTAGATACTCCACGTAAGAATTCCGTAAATTGGGATTTTTATGACAAATGGAATAAGAGGTGACAAGTTCTTCTCCAAGTATATAATCTGTCCTCATGTCAGGACACCGACTCTTAGACCAGAGTCTTTATAGCACATCTCCTGACTGGTTTTTATTTTGTCCCACCATTGAATTATCAGAATTCTCAGCTATGACAAAGGAAATTACCCTGAGCCGTTACATCACTTCCTGTCCTCCCTTCAAGGATCTGAGCTCCTAACCCTCCCTGGAAAAATCATCATGGCCATATGATTTAACATACCCACTGGTGTGTTGTGTAGTTCTTTATGGTTTTTGGCTTAGCAAGATAAAGCTCTTATACCATCATCTAAAAAGACCCCTGGTCATCACAATGAGGGATTCCCCCATCTGGACCTCCAACCTATCAAGAGAAGAGGTGGAAAAAACATGCACTTCTCCCTTCCCACCCCAGGCATATGAATTTCCCTACACAATGAATTTAGTCGGAGAGCTGACATCACTCCCCGTTATTCTTCAGAGTTTATGAAAATCAAATATGTTAATCATTGTTCTTTCACCCTGGGGTGATTTTGGAAAGAAAATATATATCTCAAGATTGTACTGAAATGCTATTATGAGAAGCCAAAAGCTCCTGTTTGCTAAATGACTTTGTATTCTTGAAAGGAAACGTATAAAAAGCATACAGGGACTGCACTGCATGATTTCCTTTGTTTGGATTTTAGAAGCAGCTTGACTGACAACGACACTAAAGGAGAGAATCTTGGGATATGAAAAAAATTTTTAGAGGTAAGACACAAGATTTCAGAGAACAGTTTTTGCATTGTTCTTGTGAAGGTTATTCTTAGCCCCGAACCACACTACTTTCCTGTCTGCATTTCATTTCCTGGGTACTTGCCAAGTGATCAACACCCCCAGCCCTGTGGTAGCATTGGGGTTTTTGAGCACGAATAGGGTGGCTGGAGTTTACTCAGCTAGAGACATCAATTGACTCCTGTGATCGTTACAGAAATGCTGGTGTGAGCTCTTCTTTGGAAGACAATGGGAAGAAAATGGACATACTGTGCTGTTTACTCCATCATCCAGATACAGTTTTTCAGGGGTAAGACTTCTGGTCAATCCTGTACTTTCAGATGACTGCTTTAGGAAACTTTGCTTCTTTGAAATGCCTCATGACTGCTGCAAGAGTCGATCACTAAAGGGCAAACTGTTGCTGAGGTTGTCAGTTAAGTACATGACAGCAACAGAAAAGATGCTAGAGTCAGGAGAGATTCCTCATGAGCACTAAAGCCAAAAGGGAATGGATGGTGCCATTGCTCTGGCCTCTCTTCACCATTTTCCCTCTTCAAAGAGTCTTGTGTAATTGGAAAATTGTGTGTCTTGGAGAGGAAATGCTCCTGGATCATCATAAAAGCAACCCCAGAAAACTAAAAACACCCTAAAATTGTGTCCATGGTCAGAAAGCCTTGCTCAGTTTTTAATCCTGTCTCAAGCATTTCTTTTCTCTTCAAAGTAACAAGTTGTTTCTCCTCCCCATTGCTAATGCCATTAGTGGTTTGATGTATGTGAAGTATTAGTCACATACAAGGAGTGACTCGGAAAGCGAAGAGTATCCTTATGATCTTAAGGCCATTCTTAGACTAGAACCTAAAAGAACTGAATGACTTAAGAATGTGTATGGTTATGAAGATTTAAGAGTTTCTGAATCAAAGACATTGGAATTGGTGATCTAGATAGGCTCAGAGGCACGTTATTCAAAGATGCCTCCCAGGGAGTTAGACTCAGATGTGTAGACCTCTGTCTACCCAAACTTTGTGCATTCACAAATGCATAATAAGTCCTACCCACAGAGTACCTTTGAGGTCTTGTTTCTCCTCAGCAGCTTGTCGTCTTTTTATCCTTTCCCTTTGTGAGCTCCAGGGGACTTGTCACAATAATGTATAACTTCTGTAATGGTAAATTCTAAAACAGAGCCCAGCATTTCTGAAGACATATCAAAGGCTCAGTGCTGAAGAAATTTTTAGTCATCTGTATCATGCATCCAGGTGGCTGATGGAAAAGAGAATCTTCTTTTATGCCTAGTATCTCATGAGCAGGATAGAGATGATGCCCTAGGTTACCTCTACCTGAGTCATCTCCTACTTTATCCTTGGGAGACATAACTACATGGAGATGAAGGTTCCTTCATCCTCAGAGGGAATGTCAAAGCTCTTCCTCTACTAGGAAGTTTGAAGTTATGAATCTAACTTGAAGGAAAACTGCAGATGTGACTAATTGCAAGGAGAATTTGTGTTCTTTTAAGGGGTGGTCTCTAAATGATCTACTCCATGTCTCAGTGCTTTGCTTCCCCTTTTGAAAAGATAACAATATCACTCTTATGATGCATGCAGATTAAAATGATGGCATGTATAAAATAACACATAGTATTTTTAAAAGAAAAGTCACTTTATTATAAAGAGCTTACAATTAGAGTGTGAAAAAATACTATACTTAGACTAGTTATTACAGGTGTTCATCCAGAAAGGTCAAATGCATGTGTATTAACAGTTTCATGGGAAGTTTGCCAGAGCACCTAACCAGACTTAATTTATGAGGTTGAAGAGGTAGCTCAGCAATTAAGAGCACTTTCTGCTCTTATAGAGGACCTAAGTTTGGTTCCTAATATGAGCATGTGGCAGCTACAACTCCAGTTCCAGAAGGATTTGTGGGCATCTGCACTAATATTCACACACAGACACATACTCATACATATAATTTAAAAATAATAAAAAATAAATCTTCAAGTATTCTCAATTTTATTCACAATTAGTCAGAGACCTTCAGTTACCTTTTGGAGAGACAAAGAGACAGAAATATGCAGGTGCCCATAGCTTCCTCTCTTCCTCCTAAATCACAAAGGGCTTTCTTTCCTAGGACAGCCAGGAAGAAATTCCAGTTGCTTTCTCATATCAGTGAACTGAGGGGGGTTTTTAAGAGTCACTCTTAGGTTTTGTATGCTAGCTAAAAATGATTTTTAAGGACCACACTCACACACACACACATACACATACACACACACACACACACACACACACACACACACACACACCTAAAGGAGCACTCCAGGTGAATTATGCAAACTGCTTACTCATATCCTTCCTTTCCAGGAGTATGGGAAGAAATATTCAAGGCAGGAGAAGCCATATATGCTCCACCTGGTTCTGATGTCAACTTGACCTGCCGAACAAAGGAGAAAGACTTCCTGGTACAGATGCAGTGGTCCAAGGTCACTGACACAATTGACCTGATTGTTGTTTATCATCCCCAATATGGCTTCCACTGTGCCCCGAGGCACACCTGTGAGTCCCAGGTGGCATCCATAGAAACTGGGAAGAATGTAACAAAATGGACTCTGCACTTAAGGAATGTCTCTACCACCTTCAGCGGAAAATATGAGTGCAGCTTTACTGTGTATCCAGGCGGCATCCAGACTACAGTCCACAGCCTCATTGTGGCACCTGGTGAGTATAACCACACAAGAATGGATGCTTCCACCTTCATGCTGCTTTCACTCGTTTAGCAAACACATGGAGACAGCAGCCATGCTCTAGATGTGGTGTTGAACAAGGACTTAGCAGAAAGAAGCACTGTCTGATAGGGAAGTAGCGACAGCTCAAATAATGCGTATCTAAGCGTGAAGTAGCAGCGGTGGTGTTAAAGAGAACTACTGTAGGTGAACGAGAGCAGAGCAGAATCCAGGGACACGGTCACTGAGGAAGGGGCACCTAAACTGAAGTCTGAGGAAAGAGCAGTCGCCAGTGCAGTTTAGAAAAGGTGGGGGTTGTGAGTGACCAGAAGTGGGGTGAGGGCAGCCATGGGAAATGCTTTGCAGTGTTTAGGAAATGGGAATATGCAAGTGGGACTATACTGTATAGATTCATAGGTAGGGCTAGAGATGCAGGGAGGACCATGTTCAAAACTATGATTTTTGCATAAGAATCATAAAAGAAATAGATTTTTTCCAACACGAGGTTAGGGTGACATTTGTAGTCTGATTGTATTTATATTATAAAAAAAATAACCCAAGCTTCATTATGGAAATAGCTTTAAAGTGGACAATGAAGACATGATGGGAATATATTAGAAGATCATTTCCAGCTATCTAGAAGAGATAAGTTGTAGTCTGGTAGAGACGGAAGGAAATGTATGCATTTTACATACTGAGTGTAAACCACACATGACTTGATCATAGAGTGGATGTAGACATGGACATGTGAATGAAGAAGGAAGAAACTTGGAGGGTGACATATGCCAGCAGCTGGGATAAAAGAAAAGAAGTGGAATGACTTAGAGAGTACATTTATGGAAGTGAACTTAGATATATAAATAGGCCATAGAGGATCCTGAACATGTAGCATTCAGACTGAACAGGCTTCAAGGACCTGCACTGGTGATGGAGCCCTGAATTTAAGCTTTAGGTTCATTCTGGCTAGAAATGAATCTACCTTGGGGCCTGTCTTGTAAGTTCTCTGAGAGAGTTTTGGACTTTCATGATAATACTTGCCCTACATGACCCGGTTCTAATGTAAAATGATTTCTATTCCTGATAATGGGAACAGATAAAAATAAAAACCAGCAAATGGAAAGTGCACAGGAAATTGAATGTTTTAAACTCAAGGGGTAAATAGCCTGGTAATAGAAAAGAACAACAAAGCCTACCTCAGGAAAGCTTTGCAGCAGGAGGCATGAGACTTCCCCGATACATAACGGGCATGGATTTCTCAGCTCCTCTCCGTGTCTACCTCTTACTGCTCCTAGACAATGATGTTTGGATAATCTCTGTATGAAGTACAATTCCCTCAAATGGAATGAAATACAACTTCTGATCAGTTGACAATGGGATAAGTGGAGTGTAGTTGAAATAAAGTGAGACAGAAGACCTGTTGAGAGCACACTTAGCTTGGGTGCTTTGGATTCACATAGTCAGCAGGGCACTAGATGTGTTGCTTACTATAGATATCACCATTCCCATTGTACAGTCATTTCAGGCTTCTAGGCTTTGGTCTCTGACATAACAAATGTAGATGTTTATAGTTCTTCCATCATGGATACCATCTTGATATTAAATAAGGTCACCTGCATAAAGTACTTACTATAGTTCCTATTGAAAGGTAGGAAGTGGGCTATAGTGATGTCTCAGGAGTTAAAAGTACTTGGTCCTTTTGCAGAGGTCCTAGGCTCAGTTCCCAGAATCCACATCCACAGGATGGCTTACAGTCATCTGTAACTCCAGATATGGGGGATCTAATGTCTTCTTTTGACCTCCTCATACACCAGACACACAGATGTACATGAAGGAAAAATATTCATATGAATAAAATAAAATATATATAAATATTAAGAATAAGATGGGGGTATTGCAAATGGCTGGTGTAAATAGTAGTAATAATAATAATAAAGACACTTTATTCCTCAATTCTTATTATAAAGGAACTTCCTTTTCTTTTTAGAGTGGTCTGATTATAACAGGCACTCTAAAAGAGCAGGATCCTTTAATCCCAGCTCTCAGGAGGCAGAGGCAGGCAGATCTCTGTGAGTTCAAGGCCAACCTAGTCTACAGAGCAAGTTCCACGACAACCTCCAAAGCAATACAGAGAAACCCTGTCTCGAAAAACAAAAACAAACAAACAAAAAAGGGGATGGGATCCAGTGAGATATTGTCAGATATTAGCATAAGTACACCTAAACTTCGGCTTCAGACACAGCTTTGGAAAATTGTCCCAACCCAGATAGATTATGCAATCACTTCTCTGAGGACCTGATCAATACTCCATTGAGGAAAAGCAACATGGTTATATCTTCCATTGCTGTGCCTACAAAACTCCTGGGATCTATCCTCCAGACAACTGGGGTACACACTATAAAACCAGGAATATATTTCGGTTCCAATGAAGGCAATAATGGGGAAGAGGTATTCAGAAATGAGCAATGCTGCCATTAAGAAAAGTGTATTTCTTAAAAGAAATGACAATGAGAGATAGTTAAGTTTATAGCTACCGAAAACTGTAAATAGAATCAGAGTTTATGTTTCTGTGGTTGGAAAATTCCAGTCTAATTTCTGAGCTTTGCTGTTGATCGTGAGTCAGGTGGAAAACAAAGGCCCAGTGATAAGAAAGAAGGGTGTTAGTATTGTATATATGCCACAGGATCACAATTTACAAAAAGGCAAACAAGAAAGGAAGACAGCTTTACATAATAGTGACACATACATAGGCTTGCTGTGAAGCTAAGGACTGGGAGTTTAACCTAGAGGAGGTGCCTGCTGTCTGGCAGCACGGCCAAGTCCCCACCCAACTATACACATTCTTCCACCTCGTATTCTCCCAGTATTTCCTTGCTTTTTCTCCTGCTTATATCTGGTTCCTTGTTAAGTTTCTGCATGACATTCATGTTTCCAAGCCTGGTATGTAAGCAAGTCACACACATGAAGTGCAAACGCTTAGCAAGAACGTAAACAAATTCAAACTGAAGTGATACATGAGTCTAAGTAAGACCAGGCCAAAGCTCAGAGGTGGCTGGGTTAATTACCGCTTCCTGTTTCCTCTTTCTTGTCATCTGAGTCCTTCTTCCTGGGTTGCTTACAAAACTGTGAGTGTCTAAGTCCTGGCTTCATGTCCCCTGAGGGCTCCACAAGGAAAGACAGCTAGCTGTTCCCTTTTCATAATATTTTGTCCAGGTGTATCTTGGTGTGCACAAGCGGTGGATAGGAATGGAAATACAATGAATAATTAATTTGGTGTCTGCTTTCATTTCATTTCATTTTGATATTTTTCTCCCTAAATTAGGAGCCTTTGAATTGTTTGGAGATGCATAGTTCTCCGAGTTAGTCTTTGGTTCATAAGAATCTACATTTCAGAAATTAGAGTGCAACTTCAGATTCTACCTTTTTTAACATATGGAAAATTGTCTTTATTAGAATGAATTATAAGAGTAAAGCATGGTTTAATTTCCCAAATTACAACCAAAGTCCGGGGATTGTTAATGTTGTCAGAAGCAGCAGTGACAGAGGAAGAACTAGAAAGAGACATAGCACACATACATGTCGTAGTAATAGCTGGGTTGGTGGTGTGGCTCAGTGACACAGTGTCTGCCAGCTCTGGGGAGGCTCTGAGCTCCACCACCAGCAGTGTAAGAAAAGGAGGAGCAATGATGGCAATGAATAGTAATATTATGGTCTTGAAAATATAATGTTGAGCAATTATATGCACAAGATCAAACCAACCAACATCCCAGCATTGATGGGGAGGGCCGTGCAAGCTCCCACTCTTAGCTGAGAAGCTATTAGCAGTCGATGGCTTCTAAGAGAGAAAGAGACAGTTTTCTTTAAGATTGTGGGCCTTGGTGGGTATTTCATGTTTCAGTGAATGGCCCCACACCTATGAGTATATATGAGCAGCACAAATTGGACGCTGGGTTATAAAAATAATTTAAAAGAGAGCACAAACTTGAGAGAGGAAGGAGGTGGATCTGGTTGATGTGGGGAATGAAAACGTTTAAAATACATTGTATGCATGTATAAAACTTTCAAAGGACTTCTAAATAGTATTTAAATTTTGACAAATCAGAACTGTAAAGAAGGAAGGATCATGAATGGTTAGAAACCTGTGAGGAGGCACTAAATGTTGAAGCATATACAAACATAGAATCCAAGAGATACTGTGCTGTAAATTCTAAGTTTATCACCATTTTCCTCTTAAAATATAAAAATGTCAATGAAAAAAGAAAATATAACATTGGTAAGCTAAATCTTAATCTATGTGATTAACTTTCTGTAGGCTAATTTGTCATTGAACCCAAATATTGACTTTCCTCAATGTCTTGTAGGCAGTCTTTGTCCCACATGTAGTTTTTGAGAGATTATAATGCTGAGTACCAGGGATACGGTGATGTGGGATGCAGACAAGTTGGCCATCAATTCGGATGCTTCTGGGAAGACAAATGGTTATTGGATTGTATTTAAGAGCATGAAAGGTATTGACCACTTAGCAGGAACTTGTGTTGGTGGCATTATGGAATAGAAAAGAAATCAGGTGGGAGGCAGGGGAGTGGGGACAGTAAGTATTGGCATAGCTTCTAGCAACTGATCAATAGGAATAGAAAGAGTGTGGGTGTTTGGAAGAAGTTTTGTGCTGATGTTGTGGTGTTGGTGGTTTTAAATAATGCAAGGAACCTAACTATACTCCAAAGCCAATGGACAAGATATACTTAAGAAGAGTTAACTATATCACAGAGTGAGTAAAATACATCAGCTAAGATTTCTGAGAATATAAGGGACACTGAGATCCATAATAGGTGATCAAACTACTCAGAAGTAGGGGGAAGTTTTGTAAAGTTTCTAATCGCATATATTAATTATACATAAATATGAGTTTCATTGTGACATTTTACACACATCTAATATATTTTTATCTTATTCACCCACATTACCTTCTCTTGTCTCCCTCCCACTCCTGCTAACGTCCTCCTCTTCCCACCTCATCCCCGTCTCCCTTCATGTCTTAACAAACCACTTTCAAGTTGTAATAGGCAGGAAGGGGAACAAGATGATTGCTTTTGATGTGGGCAATGTTGCCCAATATTTTAGTATTTTCTGTCAGTCAAACTATTCCCCCAAGAAGTGTACGAAGGTCCAAATAAGATAAACAGAGAGATACCAACCTAGGCAATAATCATATAGTACTGAAAGTCAAAGAGAAAGAAAAATCATAAAGTAGCGATGAAAATAAGTAAAGCATAGAAGAAGAAGAAGAAGAAGAAGAAGAAGAAGAAGAAGAAGAAGAAGAAGAAGAAGAAGAAGAAGAAGAAGAAGAGAGAAGAAGAAGAAGAAGAAGAAGAAGAAGAAGAAGAAGAAGAAGAAGAAGAAGAAGAAGAAGAAGAAGAAGAAGAAGAATACAATTCATGGCTTACAGAGGACTGATAGAACACTCAAAACATCAAAAAAACACCTCTCATCAGAAACACCAGGAGTCAGAAGACTTGCCCAAAATACTAAGATTAAGTCTATCAAGTATTTCTCCTTCTAGTGAAATTATCCATTCAAGATGTAAAACCATATGCTTATTTGTCCTTTTATGTGCTAGGGTTTGAGTGTCACCTCCTTACATGACACAGAAACGTTGCCTCCAAATTAATATGTTAATGGTATATAAAGATAGAGCACTGGGACTGGATAAAGTCCCTAGAGTTGAGTACTCATGCTAGAACATCATTCATAAATCTAGGCTATCTCCTCCAGGATCCTCCACCCAAAGATGAGCTTTCATGGTCAGTCTACAGCATGTGGACATCTTCCCTCGACTGTCAGGACTCTTGTTTCTAGGTGATCTACACTAAATATCTAGCTGGACTCCCACCAGCTTGGTTCATTTGTGCTGCTTTAGCACAACACCACAGGCTAGCCAATGAAAGTGAAAATTAGTCTTTCTCAGTTTGGAGCTGCAAGAGCTAAAATCAAGTCCCCAGTGTGTGAATGGCCTCTGGGAAGGAGAAACAAAACATTGCTGAGTTTTTCAGGTAGCACTATACTGCTAAAATATTTCTCAGTGACCAAGGTGGCAGGTCATAGAGTAAATAAGCTGTAGGTGAGAAGGCTGAAGATTCCTAGTGTTTTTATTTAGGCAGCTGCAGTTTTACAAGGAAAAGATGATCCTTAGTTTGATGTTGCCCTTAGTCAGTGTTCAGGGATATGAAATGGTTGTACTGAGCATTCTTGCCCAGTGCCAAGTTTTGTTTTTTACTTGTCTTTTTTGCTTTGTTTTGGTTTGGCTTTTTGAACCAGTGTTTCTCTTTGTAACAACCTTAGCTATCCTGGAACTCACTTTGTAGACCAGGCTGGCCTGGAACATACAGAGATCTGTTCCCTGTGCCACACCTGCTATTTGTCTTTTTGTTTTGTTTTTTAAACCCATGTCTTTTTCCCTATAAGCCAAGATTTCCTTCCTATTTCTCCATTTTCTGGAGCTGTATTGTGCTTTTTTTGTTTAAGACATATATTTATAAGTATTCACTTCCTTGAAACAGTTATTATTAGAGCCAAATGTGAAAAGTCAGAACTCACCACAAGCCTTTACACAGATGACTGTCTGGTCTATGTGTTCTACTGAAAAACCCCAGCAAGTGTTGATGGAAGCATTGCAACCCTGAGCCTTGATGGGATCCTAACAATATCGGGCATTTATATATACATATATATATACATATATATATATATATTTAAGGTTAATTTTCCTGGATTCAGAATCTATAGGTCACATATTCTTTCTTTGAGTATATTAAATATACTCCATCAATTTTTCCACCATAGAATTGCTACCAAAATCCTATTGACAGTAGTCTCATTCTCTCCCCCTATAACTAATTTTGTTAAATACTGTCATAAAACTATGCTTTATTGAGTCTGACCTAAGTCAGTTTTCTTACTTCAATGAATCTCTAAATACAGATTATAGCCATTTTTTTATTTTAAGAAAAAATTCTAACTTATGATTTTTAGCATCTGTGCCATTCCATGCTTCTTTGATTTTTCCCTTCAAGGTCTTTTGTTTTACACATACACACACACACACACACACACACACACACACACACACACACACACACACTTTTTCTTGGTACTTACTGTATTATTTGGCTATCTTATTTTTAAAGTTATTTATTTATATATTTCCCTCAACTGACTTTTTAAATCTTTTTTATTTAAATCAGAAAGAAGCTTGCTTCACATGTCAATCCCAGCTCCTTCTCCCTCCCCTCCTCCACCCGCCCACCACCAGCCCCCACTGCCCTCAACCCAATCCCCACTCCAATCCCCACAGAGGGTGAGGCCCTCCAAGGGGATCTCCAGAGTCTGTCATTTCATCCAGGGCAGAACCTAGGCTCCCCCCTATGTGTCCAGGATGAGAGAGCATCCCTCCATGTGGAATGGGCTCTGAAAGTCCATTTGTATGCCAGGGATAAATACTGATCTACTGCACAAGGCCCCATAGATTGCCTAGGCCTTCTCACTGACACCCAAATTTAGGGGGTCTGGATCAGTCCCATGCTGGCCTGTCAGCCGTAAGTCTTGGGGTCCATGAGCTCCCACTTGCTCAGGTCAACTGTTTCTGTGGGTTTATCCAGCCTGGTCTTCACCCCTTTGCTCATCACTCCTCCCTCTCTGCAACTGGGTTCCAGTTCAGTTCAGTGTTTAGCTGTGGTTGTCTGCTTCTGCTTCCGTCTGTCACTGAATGAAGGCTCTAGGATGGCATATAAGGTAGTAATCAACCTCATTATCATGAAGGTCATCTAAGGTAGCCTGTCAACTATTACTTTACTTTGCCAATTGGTGTCATCCTTGTAGATCTCTGGGAATCTCACTAGTGCCAATCTCCTGTCAAACCTATAATAGCTCCCTCTATTATAGTATCTCTCATCCGGCTCTCCTCTATTCTTCCCCTGACTTAATCTTCCTGCTCCCCCATGTCCTCCTCTCTCCTCTTCTCACCCTCTATTTTTCACAGCTCCCTCTCCCATCCCTCCATGCTCCCAATCCACTCAGGAAATACTGTCTCATTCCCCTTCTCTGGGGTACCATTCATATCTCTCTTAGGGTCCTCCCTGTTTCCCAGACTATCTGGCAGTGGGATTGTAGGCTGTCACACCCCTGATCCATGTCTAAAATCCATATATGAGTGAGTACATACCATGTTTCTCTTTTTGTTACTGGGTTACCTCACTCAGGATGGTTTCTTCTAGTGCCATCCATTTGCCTGCAAATTTCAAGATTCCATTGGCTTTTTTTCTGCTGAGTAGTACTCCATTATGTAAATGTACCATATTTTCTCTATCCACTCTTCAGTTTAGAGGCATCTAGGTTGCTTCCAGGTTCTGGCTATTACAAATAATGCTGCCATGAATGTAATTGAACAGATGTCCTTGTTGTATGAATGTGACCTGAAAAACTCTACCAGGAAACTCCTACAGCTGATAAACACCTTCAGCAAAGTGGCAGGATCCAAGATCACCTAAAAAAAAATCACTATCCCTACTTTATACAAAGGGCTGAGAATGAAATCAGAGAAACATCACCCTTTAAAATTGCCACAAACAACATAAAATACCTTGGGATAACTCTAACCGAACAAGTGAAAGACCTGTATCGCAAGAACTTTGAATCTTTAAAGAAAGAAATTAAAGAAGACACCAGAAAATGGAAAGATCTCCCATGCTGTTGGATAGATAGGATCAACCTAGTAAAAACTGCAATCTTGCCCAAAGCAATCTACAGATTCAATGCAATCCCCATCATAATCCCAGCACAATTCTTCACAGACCTTGAAAGAACAATTCTCAACTTTATGTGGGAAAACAAAAGACCCAGGATAGTCAAAACAACACTGTTCAATAAAGAAACATCCAGAGGCATCACCATCCCTGACTTCAAGCTCTATTATAGAGCTATAATCCTGAAACCAGCTTGGTATTGGCACAAAAGTAGACAGGTAGACCAGTGGAATCTAATTGAACACCCTGATATTAAACCATGCACGTATGAACCTCTGATCTCTGATGAAGAAGCTAAAAATATACAATGGAAAAAAGAAAGCATCTTCAACAAATGGTGCTGGAATAACTGGATGCTGGCATGTAGAAGACTGCAGATAGATCTATGTCTATCGCCATGCACAAAACTTAAGTCCAAATGGATCAAAGACTTCAACATAAATCCAGCCACACTGAACCTCTTGGAAGAGAAAGAGGGAGGCACCCTTGAATGAATTGGTACAGGAGATCACTTCCTGAACATAATGCCAGTAGCACAGACACAGATAGACAATTAATAAATGGTGCATCCTGAAACTGAGAAGCTTTTGTAAGGCTAAGGACACAGTCAACAAGACAAAAAGGCAACCTACACAATGGGAAAAGATATTCACTAACCCCACATCTGACAGAGGGTGGATCTCCAAAATTTGCAAAGAACTCAAGAAGCAAGTCTCCAGAACATCAAAGGATCCAATTAAAAGGTGGGCTACTGAACTAAATAGAGAGTTTTCAATAGAGGAGTCTAAAATGGCTGAGAGGCACTTGAGAAAGTGCTCAACATCCTTAGTCATTAGGGAAATACAAATCAAAACAACTCTGAGATATCATCTGACTCCTGTCAGAATGGCTAAAATCAAAAACATCAATTGACTTTTTAAATTTCTCTCAATACATTAATTTTTGTGTACATATGCTTTCAGTTTGTTTCCAGTTTCATCTCATTATTAGAGTGATTTTTGACAATGATTTTCTGAATTACATTACCTATCTTTTACAGGTCTTCTGTTCTCCAGTGAACTCATTTATCAGCCTTTCCATTTTTTCACAGTTTATATCATTTTCATTCATTCATTGCATTTTGAATAATGAAGTTGTAGCTTTTATTTATGTGTGAATATACTGCTACTCTGCTTTCATTGTTATATAAATGGTATTTTATTCGCTGGTCTTTTTCTCACTGTAGCTTTACAGCTCATTCTACTGCATTCATTTTCCTATTGCTTAGCCTTAAGTATAGTTTTATTCTTTTCATGAAAGGCTTGCCAGGCTAGCTCCTCTGTAGACTTTGTTGTGGCTATAGCCCCTGATCTGCTATTTCCAAGGTAAATACTAGCTGTGGGACTGCTGGTATATACTTCCTTTCCTTTTATCTTCCACTTATATCTGAATTTACTCTTTGATTTTTTATGTTGGCTCTATCTCACTTAATTAGATTCTTCTCCCCAGGGTTTCTTCACAGCATTGGGGACATCCCACAAACTCTCATCTGTCCCTGGATGGGGAACTTTTCCTATTCACCAAGAATAAACTGGTGATCTGGGTCCTTCCTACCCCTTTCTCCATCTCTGCTGCTCTTCTCATTTAGCCAGCTGTTGCTACAGAGATCACCCACTGCGGGAGTAGACTTTCCAAAGCTGAGCAGAAGCACAGTCCACTTTCCTGTTTTCTTTCTGCACAGTTGCTACCACTAGTGTGTTGCCATTTACTGATGGGGCATGTTGTAGTTTAATATACTTGTAGATACTTTCTAGGTGATTTTAATTTATTTTTAAATTACATATTTATGTTTATATTCAAAAAGTTACATTTGGAATCTGAAGAAACTTTAAAAGGAGAGGTGATGCGATGCTGCACACCTGTAATTCTCATGCTTGAGGCAGTCGAATTGTGATGAATTTGAAGCCAGCTTCGGTTATGTAGTAAGTACCAAGCCAGTCAGGGCTATAAAGTAAAATCAAAAAGTTACATAATGTGTAAAAGCTAATAATGATAATTATATATTAACTGTATATTGGGTAATGTCCATTAAAATATTGTTAACATATGTATTCAATTTGTGAGCATGATAGATATTAATAAGTAGATTATTATGTTTAAGCTATACTTATGCAAAATAAAATTAAAAGTGGTATGCAGTTTGTTAGACTTTTGATGGTGTTGCACAAATAGCTACATTTGGAAATATTATGATGGTGAAATTTCTTTAATATTAACGGACAAGAATCTTCTAATATATATACATGTTTAGAGTACTATATCAGATAAGAAAGTTTTAGAAACCAATTGCATGTATACTGAACATGCTCTGTCCCTAAAAACATAACACAGAACTATGCATGCCTTCATATTTTATCTGTTCTAAGTTTCCTAGGGTATGCTTGAATCACGTGGAACTTAAGTGACTAAGGATTTTCTCCTGAGACCAAAGAGAGAAAAGGTTTCTGTTTAATGTGACTGTGTGACACTATACACTTGTGAGAACCCATAGGATGTACATCACATAAACCCTACAGCAAGCTGTGGGCTCTGATAGGTAACGATTGTAAGATTGTAATTTATTATGACAAATGCACTACTCTTATGTAAGATGCTGACAACAGAGGATGCTACATGTATAAAGGTGAGAACTACATGTACATGGGAATGGTCAGTATTTTCTGCTCACTTTTGCTGTGAATCTACAGCTGCTGTGGAAAAAGAATAAGTTCTAATAAATTTTAAAATACAATTACAAAGTAGGTTATAAGACTTCATATTCTTTCTAATGAGGACGTGTAACCTGAAGATGGATGGACCTATTTGGGGTTAAAGCAGAAGAGTATGTCAAATTCTAGGTTGGATTGTCAAATAGCTTCTCTGTGAGTTTTCAGTGATGAGCAATTCCCCAGGCATCTCCTGGCTCAGTTTTGCCATTTAAACAATGTGGACTTCGGTGGGGTTCTGCCTCATTACTTCATAGGTGTCTTGAAGATAGATGAATTTCTATTCTAAACTGTTTTAGTCTCTTTGATAAAATGTACCTTATATGCTGAGATCCATGCATCTTCCACTTATGTTCTGTTCCAGTTATACAAGAAGAACGCAACCATACAATAGAAACAGAGACGAATCAAACTCTGGAAATACCATGCTTTCAAAATACCTCCTCAGAAATTTCACCTGGGTTCACCTTTGAATGGTTAGTGGTAAGTGTTGCCCTTTTCAGTGAATAACTGTAATGATCTTTAAATATTAATGAGGTGAAATGAATAGCAAGCAATAATAGAGAAATACTTGATGAGACGCAGACATTATGCCAGTAGCTGGGGAAGTACTGGGAGTACTGGGGAAGAAAGGAAAGGTTACTGAGGTGTCTTCTAACTAAGCAAGCAGCGATGCATGCAGTGGGCCTCTGAAATTAGTTCCTAAAGGTTGATTTCTACTTCAAATTATAAACCAGACTGTGTTTGCTGAGAGAACAGGTGTGATGCTGCCCCGGGGAGGAGCCACATACAGAAACCCTAGTCACAAATATTTGTTTTACAAATAATACATGTAGAGACATAGACCCTCCTTTTCCAAAACCTGCATTGCCACAATCTTGCATTGCTTTAGTCAAAAAATGCAAAACCTGATGCTTATGAAACACAAGGGAAGAGGATGGAGAGACGGCTCAGTGCTTAGGAGTGCTTACTGCTCTACCAGAGGACAATAAACGGCGCACAAGTTATTCAGTGACCCCCCTTCTGACAGCCATAGGTGCCTGCACACACACACACACACACATACACAGAAACACATTCACACACTCATAGGCACACACACATACACACACACACACACACACACACACACACACACACTATCAAATATGTCTTGTTTAAAAAAGCATATGAACTGTGTATGGGAGAAACCAGTTCTGTGGAAGCACATTACTGTTCAGCTCTGTTACTGAAGCAGGGGCTGCAGGCCCATAGTAACCACAACCTTTAGACACCACAACAGATAGCCAGAATGGGGACCTTTAAAAGTTGCATTTATTTGTTTAAGCGGGGGAGGGAGGAAGTATGTACCATGACATGTCTGGAGGTCAGAGGACAACTTTGGGGAGTCAGTTCTCTTCTTCCACCATGTAGCTCCAGGAATAGAACTCAAGTCACCTTTTCACCATCCTCATGTTAAGCTGATGTTCACTAAATTCATGCCGGTTGGTTGGTTAATGAGTGCCAGCTCATTAAACGTCAAATACTTGATAAATGATAGGTCTCCTTGATCTAGTAATGTCCTTCAAGGAAACTTGGAAGGTGGCATAGACATTTCTTATGATCCCATCAGGACACTTAAAATAGATGGGGGATGGAGAGAATGAAAATTAGGCTGCAGAAAGAGAGGGTGACTCTTAAACATCAACAGATCCTTGCCCCACACTGTAGTTTTAAAGACCTGATTGTAATGTAGGCAAATTGAGAGATGCCTTTGAAAGAATCCTTCCTTCAAAGGGAATATTGTGTTGGCAATATGCTGATTAAATTCCTACTGTGCATTCTCTTTTTAAATGTCAAAATCTGTTTGCTTCACTGACTTACAGCCATGCCCTAACTACTGATGGTTCTAGAATTTACTAAGTCTGATGTGAAAACATGTAAGCTCTTCCAGTCATCATTGCTGTGTCTGCAGAGGTCAGGCATATTCTTACAAACAGGAAATAATGTGGCTTTAAGTAAAAGGCTAAAGAGAAGAGATGATGAAGATTAGCTCAGCAGGGCAGAAACCTGCTGTGCTGAGCCCAGAAACCCTGGGAAACTGCAAAGGCCACCTGCCCCAAGTGTTTCATTAAACCCCAGGAACAGTTCTACAGAGAAAAACTATCCAAGTCTCCAGAAAGTAAAAGTCGTGTTGTTTTGTATGTGGAATTACAAAATCTAATTAACTCAGTTGTGACTCCCACCGGGAAAGTTATTATTAGAATTCTCAATTTCATCATAAAAATATATTTGTTATGTGTACCTGGTCTTATGTCAGCTGTGTGAGGTGAAACAGATCCTTGCTTTGGGGTAGTTATACTCAGGGCTATCCTACACTGAAAACAACGGGCATCAAACACAAGCACGGTGTATCTAACAGCCGGTTGTCACAACATAATCCAGTTACCCAAGAAAACACAAAAGGTCAGCTTGTCCGGATCTATGTGAATGTTGGAGTGATAAATAAGAAATTGAGGACTGTGTGTGTTTAGTTGGGATGTGGGTTGATAGATAAATGGCAAATGTTAATTTTGCTATTTAATTCCTAGGACACATACCAGCATTAGGGAAATTCTTCAGACTTATTCTGAGAGTTTTTAAATACATTCTAATATTCTGTTTTCATTACAAATTATCATCCTGTGATTTCCCACAGTATAAATTTTAATTCAGTCCAATAAACAAATGTGAATCTGATTGGAGTGTTGGGCTCTATAGGGATACAAAATTAAATTAGACATATTTTCTATTATGTCATATGTTTATAATAAAATATAAAAAATATAGTAGTGCTCAGGGAAAATAATTTATCAGGTAAAACCAGGAAAGCTTTTTGAAGAGTTATGTTTGAGCCACATAATTAAAGCCAGTTAATAGCAAAAGACAGACATATGCTATAACAAGACCCTGGGACTCATACAAACAAATCAGTAGTATACACTAAGGAATGTCTTCGGATAAATTTATTCTCACAGTCAGTGAACTAAGCAAAGATCCTTCACCACTGCTTATGAACTCACAGGGGCTTGTGGCTGCCTGCATAAGACTTGTACAAGACCAAGGTAGTCAACATTCTGGCATGGAGGAGGTGCTCAGAATTCTGTACCCCTAACTGAAGAACTTCTGTGGGAATGGAGAATCAGTTTTCTTTAAAGGTGTGACTCCTGGTAGCTCTACCTTGATTCAGTGATGACCCCACACCCCATAATATATGAACAGCACAAATTGGACTCAATGGATTATTTTTTTAAAAGGAGGAGGAGACACAAAGTTGGGAGGATATAAGGGATGAGGGTGGGCCTGGGAGCAGTTAGGGGGAGGAAGCATGGTGAATGTGATCAAAATACATCACATGAAATTTTCAAAATAATAAAACTATATTTAAAAATAAAAAACAGAAAGAGGTCTATTACAATACTTATCGTTATACCCATAGATACAGTTTTCACCTCTCATCAGAGAGACTTCCTGTTTACACACACACACACACACACACACATACACACACACACAACACACACACACACATACACACACACATCTAGCACCAATTATAAATGACTACAGAGTATTCGGTCATAAATGGGACATTTACGCACAAGCTCTGGTAGCATTCTGGAAGAAGGGCAGAAAATCTGTAAAAGCCAGAAGCTAAGAAGACTTCTGTGAAAGTGTCCTCTGGATGTGACAGGACAGGGTCGCTACACTGATGAACTTACAATAAATAGCTACTTAAAATGGCTGCAGGTACCTACACAAGACCTCCACAAGATCAAGTCAGTTGATACTCCACGGACAGGAAAGAGGTTCATGAGACCTCCCTCCTCACCTGACTGAAGAGCTATTTTCAGGGGATGACTATGGGGAGAGGGAGAATTGGTTTTCTTCAGGGATATAGCCCTAGTAGGTTGGCCATGTTCTAGAGGACAACCCTAAACTCACGCAGATATAGGCAGCACTAAGTGAGTGATGAAAAATAAGTTGTTACATAGAGAAACCCTGTCTGGAAAAACCAAAAAGAAAGAAAGGAAGGAAGGAAGGAAAGAAGAAGAGGAGGAAAAAGAAGAGGAAGGGAGGACAAGATGGGAGAGACAGTAAGGGATCCAAGAGGAAGAGGAGGGATGGGTGAGGGGTAGCTATAATCAAAATACACAGTATACATATATAAATTCTCAAAGAATGAATAAAATCTTAAAAGATCTTGAAATTTTTTTCTCTTTTAAATCATGAAGTGGGGAACAGAACACAACATTCAAATAATGAAATATTCACGGTAATGTCACATAACTGAATACTAGATGCCTACATTGTTTAAATTTTCATCATCTTTTTATTTGTGCTGTTTTATTATCAGGCAAGAAGAAATTGTTTTAAATGTATATATGAGACCTTGAGATTTAGAAACAGTGTCACAACCTCTTGGTGATATCTGACCATCATGGTCTTGGCTATTATCAAAATATAAAGTACTTGCCAAACTACAAAGGGCTAATAGCTAACGTTGTTTAGAAATATGTTGGTTCAGTGCTGCTGAAAATGAATGTTAGGAGTGTGGCAAACAGCCTGCGTTGACAGTGCTGGCAGAGTGGAGAATACATGGAGAAAATGTGAAGATACAAAGCAGATTGGAGACAGAGAAGCAGGGATTATTACAGTCAGCGATAGCTGCAAAGGAGCTCAGAGCACCAAACATCTGCTGTGTGCTCTGCTCAATGCAGCCAATGCTAACTTAAAGCTGGATCCAGCTAACTGAAGCCAGCCAGAGACAAGACAGAACCACTAAATCAAATAGTGCCAATGTCCTTCTGAAAAACTGGAAATCCTGATCCCAGTACAACAAACAAACAAACAAACAAAAAACCAAGAAGGTTCAATGTATGGGTTTTAGCATGAGTTGAGTTGGAAAGAACATATGGCCATGATTTTCCATGATTAATTATGACCTATCAAGTCCCTACCACACTAATTTTGATACCAAATCATTGTACATAATTTAATGACACATTCATGTCTCTTCTTGGCTCCTTGATTTTGTAACTTTTTCTGGTGAAGTATTCATCTCAAATAGACTACAAGTAAATAATGCAAAGATAGCCCTCTACCTCTTGTAAGGTTGTATATAGCAAAATCACTAGCAACATGGTCTTTGAGAGAAAATAGCATGTTCACATCCTTACTGGCTGTGCAACCTAAGGGTTTGATTTATGATGAGATGAGGACGTCCCTTATCCATAAAAGTAACATTCAGTGAAGTACCAGTAATCAAGGTAAGTATTTTAATACAATATCATATATATATATATATATATATGGAAAATCCATGGTGAACAAAATACCATACTTTTAAATAAGTTTTCCATGGTTGGTTATTTGTTATGAAACTACATTATATGTATATTGTCCAAGGAATAGTATTCTCCAAGCCACATATGGCTCTTCAATCTTCAAGGTCATCACATAACTGGGTGGTGCATTAACAGAGGTCAGATGAACAGAGCAGTGCATGACTTTGTAACTGTCTTAGCCACTTTGTGTTACTGTCATAGAATAACTGAGCCATGGAAGTTTATGAAGAACAGAGACTTGCTCTCTCACAATCCTAACAGCTGGGAAGTCCAGAATTAAGGTCCATGGTTTGGGGGCTGTTCTCTCTACTTCCAAGATGGTTGCTTAAATGTTGTCATACTGATGCTGACTCTTGTGTCCCTGCATGACAGAAGAGTGGAGGAGAGGGAATCTACTCCCACAAACCTTATTTTGTTTATTTGCTTGCTTTGGGTTTGTTTTTTGGTTTGTTTTGGTTTGGGGGTTTTTTGTTTGATTGCTGTTTTGGTAGTGCTGGCAGTGAGCTATTCTCCAATCTCCACAAGTCCTTTCAATGGCTCATTCATGTGGGAAGAGATTTCGTAGCCCAAGCACCTTCAACTGAATACCATCTTTTGACATTGTGTCATTGCAAATAGGTTTTGGAGGTAGAGGAACAAAACCATTTAAACCACAGCAATAATTCTCCAAATTTCTCCCTTGTGTGGATATGTAGTAAATGTCCATAAAATGCAGCGTGTTTGTGGGTGGAACTAGGGAGGAGTAAACTTCTACTACTGCCCACCTACTAAGTATCTGGACTACATAGCTAGTTAAATGTATACTGCACATTAAAACACAAGGGCTGCCAACTAAGACTCTTCGCAGCAGTGGATGCATAGCCTCAACTAGCCATCCCTCATGATCAGATTGGTTACAATGCCTGTTGGCATAGAAAAGCCTTCATCCAGTGACTAATGGAGGCAGATTCAGAGACTCACAGCCAAACATTGGACTGAGCTCAGCTAGCCTGATTCAGAGAACTCATAGAGTCTGAACCAACAACCAGGGAGCCTACATGGTACTGACCTGGGGCCTCTGCATATATGTGACTGTTGTGTAGTTTGATATATTTGTGGGACTCTTGGCCATGGGAGCAGGGCTCTCTCTGGTGCTTTGGTTGAGTCTTGGGAATCTATTCTTCATACTAGATTGCCTTCTTCAACCTAAATACAGGGGGAAGTACTTGGTCTTACAGCAGCTAGATATGCTAAGCCTTGCTGATGTCCATGGGAGGCCCGCCCCTTTCTGAGTGATGTCCATGGGAGGCCCGCCCCTTTCTGAGTGATGTCCATGGGAGGCCCGCCCCTTTCTTAGTGATGTCCATGGGAGGCCCGCCCCTTTCTGAGTGGATATAGAGGAGGGGTGGATTGAGGGGAGAGCAGGAGAGGGAGGGGAGGGAGGAAGTGGGGAGAGAGAGAAGAGAGGGGAGGCTTCAGTTGGCATGCAAAATAAATAAATTAATTTAAAAAATAGGGCCCATTTTACATAAGATGTGAACCCATAACGTTTTTTTAATATTTATTAACATTTTAAAAGATAAATGATTGTTTTCCCTGCAGAACAGAAAGAAAAAAGTAGAAATAAAGGCACTGTGTGTGAGCTTCTCTGCCAGGCTTCCTGCAGAGCAGGTCAAATGAGGTCATTTGTACCAAATATGAATTAAGTTGAAATATACCCCGTGATGCTGGTCACCACGAATGGGTTGATACTGCAATGTAAGGCCCTTTTACACTAGCATCCTGCCCTGACCCCTGCAGCCTACAACCTTATAAAGATTTCTGGCTTTCTGGGACTTATCCTGCATTTCTCAATCCAGACACACCTCAAAGTTTTCTTTTTTCGTTTTGTTTTTATTTTTTATTTTTAGTAATTTAGTGGTTTAGATTTGTCCTATATGTGTAGTCCTGAGGCACGATTTTCCATGGTTCTGAGCATCATTGTTTTAAATGCTTTGGTTTGAGTACCTTCTTATTCTGTGTGGTCATGGGCAAGTTAACCTTAATTTATTCCAGACTGTGTAAGGAGAGTGATATATGCTTAAACAAGGTTTGCAGTGCCTAGAACACAGTGTACACTAAACAGATTAAAAACAATCTGTTATCTATTACCAAATGGTTATCTATTATCAAATGTTCAGCCTAAAAATATACATACAAGTGACATTATGCAGTGTGAGCAGATTGTATATATGTATTTAGGAACATACACACACATATATACATATGTGTGTGACAACAATAAAATAGAAGTCATGAATTTGAAAAACAAAAACAAGGAGTATATGAGAGACCTTTGAGGGAAGAAAGGGAAGGGGAAAGTGATGTAATTATTTTAATTTCAAAAATAGTTTAAAAGAAAAAATCTTTAATAATGAGAACTTATCATTACAGTTGCAGTCAGCATAACTATAGAATTTCCCCTTCTCTTAGCTTATCTGAACTAGCTCCTTCCCCATTTGCTCTGTGATGACTACATGCAGGTTCTTGCCATGGGGACTCAGAATCTCCTTATGATACAGACTGCAGAACAGTTTGTAGCTGAATTCCATCTTTATAAAACAAAGCTACCTTTTACCTATGTAACTGCCAAAAGCCAAAGGAAAGCAAACAAAACAAAACAACCATTGTATACATTGGTATATATGGATGTCTGCTATCTTTATCAATAAAAGTATTATGGTAGGTCATGCCCTGATATATAATAAAAAGCAAAAGCAGTTTTTACCAGTCTCCATCCTATGTCTACCCTCTTTAACAACATGACAGATGGGACTATCCCAAATAGAAAACCACATGGTGAACAAGCAAGAACACTTAAAAATAACCTTTACTAAATTTGTTCTTTGACAATCTCATGCACATATGTGATGTATTATAATAACACTCACCCAACTGACCCTTCCTATCTCCCTCCCATCCCCTGTCACTCCTCTCCTTCTACAAGATCCTTTCCCACATTCAACTCTTTTTGGGTTAGTTTGTGACTCACCAGGTTTAACCAGTGCCATCTGTGTGACTATGGGTTTAGAACTCTCCATTGGAGTATGGTTGGTTTATCAGTGGGTACACAATTAGAGACAGCTACTACCCTTCCATCAGAATCCATCAGGAGTCAGTAGTTCAGCAGGGAGGGATGGGGCCCTGTGAGCTTTTTTCTGATTCATAATCAACTGTTGACAAGCCAAGAACGTTTTTTCCTTCATTTTTTTATAAGTCTGTAACTTTTCCTTTTCCTCCCTCCAAACCCTCTCACATACTCCCCCTTGATCATTTTCAAATTCATGGCCTCTTTTTTTGTTACATGCATACATGTATGTTTTCAGGGCTGATCGTTTAGTATTAGATTGGCTGCTATGCTCTTTCCTGGAGAAGGCCATTTTCTCACTCTCAGATTTCCTTTGTTTCCCATAATTCTCTGAGTAGGGTTGCAGCACCATTCTCATGCCCCTGTCTGCTTAGTGTCATCCTTGTTCAGCTAATGTGAGCAATCATTTGTCTTTATACCTAGAGATAAGTGTAGTCCTCACCCCTCATGAAGGAGCTTCTCTTCAAAAGAGAAACCATTGTATAAAACAATAACCAATGAAAATGCAGAGCTGTGGAGCCCAGTTCCAATGAACACATCTACATTGACACACCGAAACCTCTGGGAACATTACAGTCAAAAAGACTGTAAGAGTGTAAGAACCAGATGATCAGAGAGTTTGCTGGAAAAGTGTGTCTCCTCATAATGTTAGAAGCAACACCAATTAAAGACTCTCCAAGGACATTTTGAACTACAAAATCTTTATAAAACCAGGCCATATACAAGAGTCTATAAGAAGTATCTTGTGCTGTAGGCCCTGCAGGGGGAGCCAGCTTCCTTACCTATTGCCTTCAGATCTGTGATGCTGGGGGAAATGCCTTCCACTTCATTCATCTGGTGCTTGGACATTCCTATCTTGGGACTAGATCCTCCCTTTGCTCTTCTTCAGAAGGAAGGTTAAAGGTCAGGTCCAGGAAGCTGTAGAGGTGCATACCATGCTTTGGGGTAAGGCTTATGATTCTTTGCAAGAAACCATAGAGTTCCATCTGTATGTGACACTGTAAGGATATCAGCCAGATTCAGCCAAAGAAATGTGGTTTATGTAAGAACTGCTATTTAGTGTTATCTGGAAATTTCTATATAATTACTCTAATAAGTCTTCCTGTGCCAAATTCACTTACTGACCTAGATTCTACTTCTACCCCAAATCTAACACTTTAAGCTAGAGATTCCAAGTCACAAATAGTTCCTTTAATTATTTTAAATCTTTCCTCCCATCATTAATGCATTCCTCCTCACCATTCTCTCCTTTAGTTCCTCCAATTTCCCCTGTGTATAATCATTTATCTGGAAAGGTTATGGTTAGACCAGTCATTCTCAGCCTTGGCTCCCCTGAGGAACTTGAAAATTGTTCCAGATTAGGCCCGGCCTCAGACAGATTGAATGTGAATCTCTAGAGGGGAACTTTGTGCCATGGACAGTTGCCAAGCAGCTAATTGAGAAGATTGAGTTGGACTAACACAGAGAGGGGATTTAACCA
Organism: Mesocricetus auratus; assembly: GCF_017639785.1. NCBI lineage: Eukaryota > Metazoa > Chordata > Mammalia > Rodentia > Cricetidae > Mesocricetus > Mesocricetus auratus. The sequence continues at coordinate 45,916,212 of NW_024429192.1, forward strand.
GCACCCTCCCTTGTGCTCCTCAAGGGTCCTGTCAATCCAGGAGGCTAATCAACATCACACTGACCTGACAATCATTGTGACCACAGGCTTGCTTTGGAAATCTTGAGTAGGGAGAGAATAATAGGGACTTTTCTTCATAAGCCCAGGACAGGACATGAAATAAAGAGTCAAGTTCTCCCAGCAAATGCCAGTGAATGAAAGTCACATTAACATTTAAAGTTCTGCTTTCATGAGTTCTCTCTGAGGCTAATACAGCCACAGAAGAAAAGAAACAAGGGCCAAGACCATGAGTACAATGAAGAACTTCAACAAGGAGGACCTAGGGGACAGAATCTGAGAAGGCCACTTCCTCGAAGGTGCCTTCCCTTCATGTGCCATTCTCTGAAATGTGTCTTCCCTAAATCCTTTGCTCTATCATCTCTCATTCATCCCACTCCTGATCTGAAAGGGGCTAAATTAGACCTTTTCTTGGGGAGTTCTGGAAAGAGAGGATACGTGGAATCATGAAGTCAGTGTAAAAAACTAACCATCAAAACCCCACCAGTATCCCCAGCACATTTTGAGAATGAGATCTCTGTTGGAAATCAGTATGGAGATTCATCAGGAAAATGGGAATCAGCCTACCACAAGACCCAGCAATTTCACTCTTAAGCATATATCCAAAAGATGCAAATTCATACAACAAGGACATCTGCTCCACTATGTTCATAGCAGCATTATTTGTAATAGCCAGAACCTGGAAGCAACCTAGATGCCCCTAAACTGAAGAGTGGATAGAGAAAATGTGGTACAATTACACAATGGAATACTACTCAGCAGAAAAAAACAATGGAATCTTGAAATTCACAGGTAAATGGATGGCACTAGAGGAAACCATCCTGAGTGAGGTAACCCAGTCACAAAAAGACAAACATGGTATGTACTCACTCATATATGGATTTTAGACATGGATCAGGATAGTGCCAGTCTGCACTTCCACTGACAGAGAGTCTGGGAAACAGGAAAGAAACTACGAGAAATATGCATGGTACCCCAGAGAAGAGGAATGAGGCAAGATCTGAACAGATTGGGAACACGGTGAGAGGTGGGGGGGTGTGGGAGCTGGGAAGAAGAGAGGGGGAGAAGATGAAGAGAGAGTAGGTCATGGGGGAACAGGAAGGTTGAGTAGGGGGTAAAATAGGGGAAGAACAGGATGAGAAATACCATAATAGAGGGAGTCATAGGTTAGAAGGGAGATCTGGCACCAGTGAGACCTCTAGTGATCTAAAGGGATGACATCAACTGGCAAGCTAAGCAATAGTGAAGAGTCCATCTTAAATGCCCATTCCTGATAATGAACTTGACGTCTACCCTATATGCCATCCTAGAGCTTTTATCCAGTGACTGATGGAAGCACAGCCAAACACCCACAGTTAAACACTGAACTGAACCCATGGAACCCAGTGACAGAGAGAGAGGAGTGATGAGCAAATTGGCAAAGAATGGGCAGGCGAAACCAGCAGAGACAGCTGATCTGAACAAGGGGGAGCTCTTGGACCCCAGACTGACAGCCAGCATGGAACTGATACAGACCCCCTGAGTGTGAGAGTCAGCGAGGAGGCCTGGGCAACCTATGGGGCCCTGGGCAGTAGATCAGTGTTTATCCCTGGCATACAAATGGACTTTGTGTGTTCATAACACTAAGAGGGATGCTCTCTCAGCCTGGACTCTTAGGGGAGTGCCTGGACCCTGCCCTGAGTGAAATGACAGACTCTGGATATCCCCTATGTGGAAGGAAGTGGGGATAGGGTGGGAGGCTTGGGGGGATGGTGTGGGGGTGCGGGAGGAGGGGAGGGAGAGGGTACTGGCATTGACATGTGAAGCCAGCTATTTAAAATTAAAGTAATTTTAAAAAGTTAAAAAAAAGAATGAGATCTCTGAACTTCCTAAACCAGCCTTGGGATCTGCTATTAGCACTCTCTCCTGCCCCAAAAGCAAAGCTCACAGTGGTTAAGTCTGTTCAGAACATGTTTCTATTTGTGTTAGTATAAAATGAGCATAATTTTTTATTAAATTGTGAGAATGAATAACAATACTTTCTCTACTACGATACTCCATATCCCCCCATTTTAATTCTTCATTGTTCTTATTTTATTAATGTTAAAATAGCACTTGTAAAGCTCAAGAGTTGACTCAGTGGTTAAAGTCCTTGTTGCTTTTCCAGAGGACCTGAGTCCAGCTCCCAATACCCGCACTGGGCACTTCACACCAGCTCTAGTTCCACAAGCATCTGCACTCATTTGCATCTACACACAGACACAAATGCACATAGTTTAAAACAAGTAAAGAGTGTCTAAGAAACAGTCGAGGCACATCCACACATTGTGTTATGAGACTGAATATTGTTTCTCTCTCCAGAAGAAAGATGGAGTCCAGGAAGTTCTTTTCCCCCACAATGATCACATCAGCAATTCCACATCATTTAAAGGCAGAGTCAAGCTGGGTGCAGACTCTGGACTCCACCTCTCTCCAGTCCAAATCCAAGATGATGGCAAAACATTCTCTTGCCGCCTGACAGTCAATCCTCTTAAAATCTGGAAGACCTCCACTACAGTCAAGGTATTCGGTAAGGAGTTCAGTGACCTCTCTGCAACCTCTGCCAATTCCTCTGGCCATGCTCTTCCCTTATGAGGAACCCCCCCCACACACACTTTACACTGGACAGCAGACACACAAGGGTAACTCCTGCAATTCTGTTTTCCTTGATTCCTATCATTGTCATTGGGGGTGGGACCAAAGGTGGAAGGCTAAAGAATAATTATTCAGCTAATAGAATAAAAACACCAGAAAGCCACATATAGGTCAGCTTTCTGATGGCCTCTATCTTGTTTGCAGGCATAATGTTTCCTAGGGGTACTGGAAATCTCTTTAATTATAACTGCCAAAATCTAATTGTTTGGCCGTCTAATTATCTGAGTTATTTTCTGAGGCGAAGTGCAATAAGGTTACTCTGAGAAAAGGGAGCTGATAAATACAGCCAGAGCAACTGCAGGAGGCCCCTTGTCATCCTGCAAGGGTCTACTGGGGTGAGAGTCCACTGGGGCTTCCAACAGTGAAGCCTGCAGGGTTGGTTCTCTAACCTGATCCTCATACACTGAACTGTGAAATCCACCACCACCCATTCACAATGTAGACTCTGCAGGGCACAATTTGCAGAGAAAAATGTGAGCATTCTGTTTGGTTTCCTGGTGCAAGGAAATATTACTAAGGAGAAGCTCCTTGAATTGGCTAGTTTTTCATTTTTTTGACTATGGCCTGCAGTTTTTAAAGTCATTCTACATCAGGGCAAAGGAAAAAAAGCAGCCATGAGGAGGGTCAGTCAATTGTTTTTGAAAATGAGGTAAACAAAGAGGAAATATACACTTCATAAAATCTAAGAGCCTGAACTGCTAGATTGCTCCTCAGTTTTCTGAATGATGGAGCAGACAAAATAAAATATAAAAGGGTTTTTTGTTGTTGTTTTTTAGAAACAGGCTGTGTCGAATTAGAGGTCAGAAAATGTGGTCAGTGGAAATTAAAAACACAAAGTAATTTATAAAGACAGAAAAGGCTGAGGCAAGACTTACTTGCTGCAGAGTTTCATGAGTATATCTTTCTCCTGTGCCTCACTGGCTTCCCCTCTCTTCCCTCTCCCCCTACGTTCCTTCTCTGTCTCCCTTCTCTCCTGTGTCTCCTGGGAGGACGGAGTAGACCATAATGGTCCATTAGCACCAGTTCTCTGTGAAGTCAAGACAGTGTCCCATGAAGACTTCAAAACAGATTGAGAATTGCTTTTATTGTACCAATAGCTCTGTTTGTTCCCTTCCAGGGTCTGACTGTCTTAGCACGAGCACAAACTGACTCATTTGGCCACACTATTGGCAAGCCAAGGAAGGCAGACATCCAGGATGTGGGAAGACATATGCATTTTAAGTTAGGCAAGATCTTTGTGCCATGGCATGATCTAATTGCCTTGTCAACGTGCAAACCATGGCTGCATGCCTTTGCCGCCCTCAGACTTTTCATGCTGGTCTAGAAGGCGTGTGTACTTTTACATCCCACATTTAGCCCCTTCTCTGCATCTACAACGCCCTGTCTGGACATTTTCCTCTCTTCTTTAAACTCCTTTTGTGTGGTGCTTAGAATATGAAACTCTGCCTGTTTATTTTACAGTCAAGTTTCCATTGCTTAGTGGAATTCTTTAGTAAATATACTGTTTATAGACATGCTGCTGGCTTCAAAGTAGGTTCTCCTAAGATTTTGTTATACCTCTGATAGGCATATTATTTAGGCTGATTCACAAGGGTTACAAGTTTGAGCCCATGCTGCAGCATGTCAAATAAATAAATGAAAAAGATAAATAAAATCTGCTTTTCATCCACTAGTGTTTCCCTACATTAAATAAGACCAAAGAAAATATAAAAAATGTTAAGTATTGAATGTGTCACCAATCCATCTATCATGCACTATACCACTTAATTCTTCTTCCCAAGCCGTCATTGGCTGATTTTTTACTCTCTGCACAGCAGGGAGCAGAGGTAACCTTCCCTTTTGCATCCACCACCAACTGCTATGGAGGCTTTGCTTGGTCTCCCCTACTCAGAACCTGAAAATTGGATTGTCTCAAGCTCACAGATTGTGGCTCTTGACTACCCCTGTGACTTTTAAGTTCTTTCAGGAACTTCGTTCTATTTTTATTTGTTTCTTATAAGAGTTCAGAGATATTGTTTCATATGGCAACTTCTGGGCTGTGTCTCGGTTTGGAGTCCCTAGGGGGTAGGGTAGAGGACATTGAAACAAAAATTTGAGTTAAATTAATTTATTTGGGATAAGGGCCCTGTGCTGAGAGGTAGGAGTGGACAGGGCTCCCACCCCTATCCAAGAAGCTATCTGCAACTGGCAGATAACTGCAAAGGAAAAATTAGTGTTCTCCCGTGCAGTCTCACTGGTTATATTAACCACGCTTAACGTCAGGCCCAGCAGTAGATGCCAATACAAAATGAACTCAATGGTATCTTTGAAGACTTTTTGTCTCATATTGATTTGTTTGGGCTTTTTTTTTTCTTGGTCTGACTGATCTTTTCCTTGTATGTCAGTTTCTGATTTTGTGCTTTTGTAGTCATATATGTGTGTTTTTTTTTTAATTCTGGTTATTTGTTTTGTTCATCTGATTGTTTTCTAAAGAGATAGAAAAAAAACCTGTGGACTTAAATGGGTGGGATCTGGGAGAAGTTGAAGGAGGAAAACATGATCAGAATATGTTAGACGAAAAAAGTTTCTTCAATCAAAAAGTAAAATTTAAAAGGTATCCCCAAATAAATTATATTTGGACATTAAAAATATTAACAATAATGATTTATCTGAGAGGTCATCCTGGAAAACAGAACAGGGTGGGAAAGTGAGGCCAGGAGGGGAAGGTCAATAGTGAATGCACAGGCTCAAACCAGTTACTTCTTCAAGTTTAGGGTTCAGTCTTACTGAGAACTCTGAACTACAGCACAAAATACACATCAGGGGCTGGTGAGATGGTTCAGTGGTAAAAGGCGCATGCGCACAAACTCAGTGGCTTGATTTTGTACCCCAGAATGCAAGGTGGAAAGAGCGGTTCCAATTCCCAAAAGTTGTCTACTGATGTTTAAAGGCACACTATGGCACTCAGGAGCCAGCACTTATACACACACACACACACACACACACACACACACACACACACACACACACACAAGCTCATAAATAAGTACAAATGAATCCTATTCAAATAAAAAAGCATACACATCTCATGTCTCAAATGAAGAGCAAGTCTGTGGCCATACCAACCTGAACGCGCCCAATCTCGTCAAATGAAGAGCAAGAAAGCCCAGATGTTTATCCACTGACTTCCCATCTATTATCTCCTTCCAGCTTCCCTTACAGTCTCAATGAACCCTAAAGCAGGAGTCATGAGTACATTGAACAGCAGCCTTCTGTGAATAGAGGTCCATGCTAAGCAGCCCCTACACTCTTGGGACAGAGAATCTCAGAACACGCTTCAGTCCTCTGCACAGCACTGGAGGTGAAGGCTTTGGGACACTTCCAATTTAGCATGACAATAAAGCCATCTCCTAATGTTCTCTAGTGCCAAGCCAGTTAACAAGTATCCAGTGTTTTCCTGATTCCCTTCATGGTCCTGAAACTGACCTTTGACCTTTGGCTGCTTAGGATCCTCTTCGTCTCTCCCTGCTCCACCCCTCCACAGTCCCATTTTCACTATATTAGTCCTGGCATCACATCACACCTCCCGAAGCCTCTGCTCCAAGACTGGCTCAGAAATTCTCCTTCTTTGAATCCTACATGCCCTCAATACTGGTATTAGTGCATTGTAACTTCTAATTTATCTGTTTTGACTGTGAAAATGCAAGTTGTCTGAAGACAACACATTTGATGCTCTCTTTGTTTCTTATCCATCTAGCACACTGCTGAGCAATCCATGAGTGCTTATTAAATAGCTGCAAATGAATAATGAATCTCATAAGCCACAAACACACACCTAAATGTCAACACCACACACACACACACACACACACACACACACACACACACACACACACACAAGTAGTATAGATTCCAATGCCACTAACTGTGTTTTATTTAATCTTTAAGCTAAGCCAGAAATCCTCCTGATTGTGGAAAACAGCACCATGGATGGCTTAGGACAGGTGAGTCACCCCAAGTGCTTTAAACACCTATTATGTTACAGGCCGAGCTGTGTCAGGCTGCATAATTGCCGGGAACATTCCTTCAAAAGGCCTTATTCCTTGGTCCTTAGCCAGTTAACTGCTGCTGTGAAGGAAGGCAAGCTGGGAGCTGGGGTGGTTCTGGAAACGGAATAGAAAGCCTTGCTTTGACTTACTGCTCTCCGAAGGTGTGAGCTGCACCCTTAGGCCTTACTTTCTTTGGGTGTGGGGGTATTTCAATTGTTTAGATGTCTGTGATAAAAAAAAAAAAACTTAGGGAAAGTAGGACAGAAAGCAGTGTGAATCCTGGTAGAAGAAAGATTTCTGCTCAGCTGATGTTTAATTTGTTGTCCTTGGAGCTGGCTTTCCCATTGCTTTGAGAAGAGGCATGGTACCCTCCTGCCCTCCGACCAAACCCAGCTGTTTCCCTGGCAACAAGAGGAAGGTCAGGAGAAAAGGGAAAGTAGAACAGGATGCTCTGAGTTCACTCCCTTCAGAACAGTTCTCAGCCTCCAGGACACACTTCCTAGCTGGCTGTGGCCTAGAACAAATTACTTTATGTCTCTATAGCTAGTTCTCCATTTATATGCCATATCCAATAATAATATCTGCTTGTTGTGGTTTTAATATTGAAGTCAACGTATGAGTACTTCTCAAAAGACTATGTGCTGTGGTTCAAACAGTCAATAAATATTGTGGCTGATATCCTTGCTATTCCTGTTTTTTGTTTAGCTTTGTTTGGTTTTTCAATACACATTTTCTCTGTGTAGCCCTTGCTGCTGTGGAACGCACTTTGTAAACCAAACTGGCCTTCAACTGCCTCTGCCCCTTAATGGGATTAGAGATGTGTGTGGCCACACCCTGAAACACGATTATCAGTTTTAATTTGCTGTCTTGTGGCCTATGACTTCACCTAAGCTTTTCAAAACTCCACATAAAATAAATATTCTCATGTGTTTACTGTTTGTGGTATGGAGAAATTATATTTAGCTGCTTCTCACCCCATGAATATTTTGATCCTGCTGGATATTAGTTATGTCATTCCATAACTGCACATAAATTATGGCTCAAAGTCTGTGGGGTGATTCTGGATGACCCTAGACATCTATTATCCAAGTATATGTGTATATTCATTGGTATTATAATTTTTAATACAATAAAGACAGATGTAGTCATTTATCTTCTGTTCCAACTAAGCCCCAAGTTTATTGGTGCACTTCATTCATTTTAGTGATTTAAACAAAACTAATAATTCAACAATGGTAGACCTACCATCTTCTTAGGACCCTTTGCAGATTCTTGGTGCCAGTGTTTCTAAAGAAGATGACCTCAGTGCAGATATAAAACAATAACATCAGATCCAAGAATCCCAGTTGAAAATGAAAAAGAGAGGAGTACTTGCCTTTGAATTCTATAAGCCACAAAATGTCTTCTTCAGTACCCGTGCATGCCTCAATGCTGACTAGGGAAACAAAGGAACATGCATTATTCCATGAGAAATCAGTGAATATTCATCTATCTCCACTCCCACGTAACCATGGATGTCCTGGAGGTTCTTGAAAATCTTGCCCAACATTATCAGTCCTTCACTCTAATATTCTTAGGACTGCTCTTCTAAGCATCTTAACATCCTTTTATTTTATTTTGCTTTCAACCAGCCTCCCAAATAGAGCATTTGTTATTTTATAAGTGAGAAATTAAAGCCAGGAAGTCCTGAACATTTGGCTGAATAACTGTCTGAAGTGCATGTAACATAGAACCAGGGAAGCTGGGGCAATGAGAAGAAAGGCCTCCTTGGTCAAACAGTAGGCACATGGAGGTACAATCTAACTGTTATGAGTTCAATACCCACATCTAGTAGTTAACCACAGAGTGCTAATCTCTGAAACTTTAGGCTAATAACTATATTATCCCTGCCATCACATCACACCTCCTAAAGCCTCTGCTCCAAGACCGGGTTAGAAACTCTCCTTATGTTTGTGCTTTTAGCTTTAACCTGGTGGCCTCCCTGGGCCCTCTCCTTGTCATTCCATTCTTTTATTATTTTAATAGAGTATAGAAAAATACTGTCTAAAGCAAATGACCAAACACAAAACACAGGAAACAAACAAGGTTTAAGGTTATGATGTCTAGAGAGGAAGAAAATCTACATTAATAAACAGAAACATACCATAACCCAAAATATAAAATGAATGTAGCAGTTAGGGTCTGAATTTATCAGAACTATGGTGGTGTTTTACAGATTTCAATTACGTGTGTTTATTTAGTTTGAGTTTTGCAAACCTTTATGCATTCCTCAACTTTGTTCAGTCTCTTGCATGTTTTTTATTCATTTGTTTGTTTTTGAGAGACCAGGTGTGACAACCTCTTTTTGTGACACAAATAAATGGCTCTGGCTCCAAGTGTCTGGGCTTATGACTCCCTGTAGGCATCATCACCTGCACTGTTGAACACCTTAGGTGTCAGCCCCGACAGACAAACACAACCCTGAAAGTGGAGCTTAACCATGTGGAGAAACAATATAGGAAGGAAAGTTTCTTTTATTTCTTTTTTAAGAGAAAACAAATGAGTATCATAGAGCTGCCGTGTAGCCCGAGTTTCTGCAAGTCTGGTGTTTAGACTTCTGTGTGTTCCACTGATTGCTTACTGAGAAGGCAGACCTCATTATCTTCACTGCCTGACGAGTCAGTAAGAGTGAGCCATGTGAGACCTTGGAAGTCAAGGTCTCCATTGCTTTCAGGAAGGTTGATGCTAGAACGCCTGCTCATCATTAAGACTAGGAGCCACTGTCTTCCCCTCTTGTCTGTACTCTGCTCTGCTGGTATTAGCCACTTTCTGGTGACTAACAAAATATCTGACAGAAGCAGCTTAAAAGAGGACTATATCCCCATTTAAGAGGGGCATGCAGTCATTGTCACAGAAAACCATGACTGCAGGAGTGTCATGTGGCTGGCCACACTGTGTCCTCAGTGAGAAAGATGAATGTTGGGGCTCAGTTTGTCCCTCTCCCTGTCTCTCTTGGGTCTCAAATAAGTCAAGCTAGCCTCAACCCCACTATGTAGTCACAGATGACCTTAAGCTTGCCATCCTCCTGCCTCTACCTCCAGAGTGCAGGGATTGCAGATATGAGCACGGTTCCTTTTTCTCTTTTCACTCATTCTGGACCTTAGTCCAGATGGTGTTATCCACATTCAGGACGTCTCCCTCTTCAGTTAAATCTCTTAGAAATCCCCTTTGAGATCAGCCAAGGTGTGCTTCCTATGAGATTTGGAATCCTTCTGAGTAGACAAGGAGGATTAACCAACTCATTAACAGGGGGAAAGAAGAAAGTGCTGGAGAATCCATCTCAACAACAGGCAGACCCAGCACAGAGTCCATGACTGCATCCAGTTTGATTTTATTCTTTCCCTCAGTTAATATTTCAGACATAGCCTTAGCAACCCATGTGGGCTATTAGAGTCTTTTGTTTTTTCTCAGAGCATCTCTGAACATTTAAAGATGTGCCTTTCAATAAAATATCAGAGAACAATGGATGTCCAAGCAGCTCATATTTTAGAGGTGCAACGAAAATCTAAAACCTACTTCACAAATGAGTGTCTGGTTATGAAATGAAGTCAAAGCATTAAAAATTGTGCTTTTAGGATCTACAGACATGTCATCTTTCCTTTGGTTACCCTGGCAATCACGATCTCTTTTCTTTATCCATCATGGAACTTTCTTAGAGCACCAATGTTCTTCCCTCTGTACACTTCTTTCTGTTTAATTTTCTCTCTCGTCTACATTTCCCCTTATACTGCCTCTCTTCTTTATCTCTCTGAGTTTCACCTGACTCACATTTACCCACTCTTTTTCCCTTATACCTTAACGTGGAGTTATATTACATTTTTAAGTATGTGTGAGCCAATTATAGTATTTTTATTCTTTAATGTCTTTATTTTAATTACTGTGTTATAGTGTATGTGTGATGTATGTGTCGGTGCAGGCACAAATGTACCATGGTGTACACGTGGAGATCAGAGGACAATTTCAGGGCTTGACATTCCCCTTGCACGGTAAGTTCTAGGCATGGCACTCAGATCATCAGGTTTCTCCAGCTGCTGTTTTTAACATTTGACCCATACTGCAAACCCACAGTTTCTTATTCTTAATTTTTAAACCCAGTGAGCTGAGAAGTATTTTATTTTCTCTGTCCTAATCATATATTAACTCATTTGGTTAGGTTGTCAAAAATCTCACAAGATGTAGAAAGGTTACATATATGAAATAGCTTTAATGTAATAATAACACAAAGCCTTCCAGCCAGAAGATAAAGAGATTCTTGCAAAAGTCCAGACAGCTCAGACAGAAGGCTCTTAGTCCTTCTGTCCTTGGATCACACAGAATAACTTTTGTATCACCTCAGATCACCACCAGCATGTTTGCAAACACTACTGTCCTACTGCATTCTCTGACCCTCTGAAGGTGATCTGGTCAGGTAGACACATTCTCTGGTGGTTTAGGAGGTAGGCACTAGTTTTGCATTTGAGTTAGGGTATTCTAAAAAAAAACACACCAGCACTCAAGGACCTCCTGGAAGAGGGAGGAACCTCAACTGTTGATTTTCCTCCTGCATGGGTATCTACCCTCTCAAATAAAGAACAATGTAAGGCAAAGTGGGGAGAATGAAATACATTTTACCCCAAATGCAAAGAGCCCTGCGATTTCAAGTGCCTTACCCATTGTCAGATAATGAAGTTTTATATTTAGCTTAAATCTATGGCTGCTATGTATGTGGTCAACAGAAAAGCCAAAGACCTCACAGAAAGGAGGATATTAAGTGAAAGAAAACTGGAAATTCAAAGAATGATGCCAAATTAAGATATGGGTTTTGGAATGCTTTTATTACATTATGTAACTAGAGTTGGGAAAGCTGAAGTACTCTTGGCTTGTATTCTCCGAAAGATAATTGCCACTTATGGAAAATATATACTCACATTTGTATTCAAATTTGGGAGGCAAAACTTACCAAGAGGAGACAGGAACAGTTTTAAAGACAATGTCCACAGGGAGAAAAGTTTACACCATAAAATAGGAGAAATGTTAGATTGCGAATTATGTAGAGGCCAAAAGTTACATTTCCAACCCAGGTGGTGTGAGTAGAGAAAGCTTGTCAAATGTGATTAAGAGCTGTTTTTGAAAACTTGGGAAACATTTTTTAATTCCTTTTCTTTTATGGTAGTTTTAGGGTACAAAAGCACAGACCCGGGGACTCCCAACAGACTGGGAGTACCTATCCCAATATACCAATTAAATAAAGAGGGGTACTGGTGACAGATAAATGATATAATCAACAGAGCCACAATGGGAAGAACCCAGAGTGTATCTTCAGAGTACTGATGCGAGCTCTCTGTTTAATCACAGAGAGAACTGAGGCAGAAAGTGAGGGCATGAACAATGCAGCAATTTGGGTCACAGTGTGATGCAGTTGATGACTTACTCAGCTCTGGGTCTTGCAAAGGGGTCTGGAAATGTCCCATCCCTGTTGTTAAATGAAAGGAATAATTAGGTTCCCATGAGATGTTGACTCTGCTTACAGAGTGCATCCTATCATCTTTAGAATCACCCTCATCCTTCGAGGCTCACTGATGCTCAATCCCTTCTCAGAAAGATACCTTTCAATCAGCACTGTCTCCTGGGATCTGCAGTAACTGGAAGGGACAGTGACACAAAAAGGAAAAGTTAGATGCAGAAACACATAGCGGGGCAGAGACGGGTCAGTGACCAGTACCTTTCTTTGTTTATAGATTAAGACCTTGATGTGTTCAAATTTATCCCCCCAAAATAAAAAATCCATCAAGAAAGCTGTTGTCCCAGTACGGGTATGGTAACCAGGGATAATTCAGTATTTCTTCTACATGAAGAATTGTTACTTAGCCTGTCAACTCACCTCTCACAAAAGATGGTATTAATGGAGCAAGGAAAAAGATTTAAAGCCAAAAAGATGGTGATGGGCTGCATCCTGAAAGACCTTCTTAACTTGGTGTGTTTCATACCATTTTTTAAATACCTTAATTGCTGAAAATCCTTTTAAATAACTGATGAGTCCCAGACATCTAACTAGCACATATTGCAGAACCTGGAGATTGTTTGCAATCTATGAGTTTTGCATATAGTCATGAGCCCATCATGCTCTTGTATAACTTGAACATCTTACATCATCAGTCTTCAAGGTGAGGAGAGAATTGGGGAAATTCCAGCCCAGTGCTATTCTGTGCTATTGCAGACAAATACTTCTTGAATGGTTGATAAGAGCCCTGTGGAGGTGTAGTCTAGTAATGAATCACAAAGAGATGGTTAAATGCAACATGGAGGAGGTGGGGCTGAGTTCATTTGAACTGTAAGCCCAGCTACAAAAACCAAAGCAAAACAAAAGAACCAAAATGAGCAGGCATATGTATCCTTATGTACATACACAGTCATATATACAGTGAGACCTGTATTCTTTTTTCTTGTCAACCTCAGCTTGCTCTCATCTACCAACATCTCCCAGATTCCAGGACAATATCTCCAACTTATATTTGTTCCTCTTGGCAAAAGAGCACATCTTAGCTATCCAGGTTTGGATTCCTCGACACTTTTCAACAGACACCTCCAGTACAATCCAGGCCCATACCTTTCCTGCCCATGAAAACCATCTTTGTGTGCATTTACACTACTATACATATTGTCTTCATTTTTCTTTCGGATTTAACATTCTCTTCTTGCTCATTTAAGCCAGGTCCTAAATGAAGGCAACACAACTACCTCAGCAATAACATATGTGCTTGATATTCCTGAAGCATTTGACCTAAGATTGAACTATTATGCCCTCTGGCATTTCAGCCTTAGAGATCAGAGGTATTTTAAAATAAGACCCATATTCTTGAACCAAATACTGGAAGACAGAGTCTGAAGGTAGTTTCTGCCTTCAGGTTCCCGCCTTAAACTCCTTTCTTAATGTTCCTGCCCTGGCTTTGCTATTTGAACAGAAAGCTGTAAGACGATTTAAACCCTTTCCTGATGTGGAATATTAGTTTAAGATGTGTTACATTTATTTATGCTGTGCAATACTTGTTTGATGATGCAAAGATGTGTTGCATTCTTTTATGCTGCATTTGTTTAGCTTTGTAAATCTGTGTTACTTTGCCTGGGTAAAACATCTGATTGGTCTAATAAATAGTTGAACTGCCAATAGCTAGTGAGGACAAAGAAATAGGAAGGGGCTACCAGGTGGAGAGAATAAATAGAAGAAGAATGAGAAAAATAGGAAGGAGTGAGAAAAGAAGAGGAGGAGAACACCGGGGTCCAGCTACACAGCCACGCAACCTGCCACAGAGCAACAAAGAAAGGTATATAGAATAGAGTAAAAGCCGAGGAGCAAAAGTTAGATGGGATGATTTAAGTTAAGAAAATCCCCATAATTTCCTACATCCTGTCAGATGTATGTATCCATATTGTCTAAAAATGAAACAAATGTTAAAAGAGTACAAACACTGAGAGCTACAGTATTTGCCACCTGCTATCCTAGATACAATAGTGAAACCTTTGGAAGGTTTTTTTTTCTCATTAACTGCAATGCACTGGGGGACAGGAAACTGCACATAAGGAGGATTTTACCATAAATAAAAATGTTTCTAGTACCCTTGAGTTTGGAGTCACAGCTTTAGAAGTTTGGGTTATTTGAAAGTGATAGTTGCAGATTGATACACAAGCATTACATTCAGCTCACTGTTCTTTACCAGTTAATTACTGTTATATTCAACAATTGTGGGAAACATTTAGGTACCAAAAACAAGGACCAGGCATTATGCAGAATTCACACACTGGTAGTAAGAAAATAGAGAGTTAGAAGTTGAATTATAATTTTATAGAGCATCAGATATGATAATGAGAACTAATAAATGTCACTGGTTATGTTTACATGCTATGGAGTAAAATCTACATTTTCCAAAGAATTGAAATGTATTGAAAATAAGATCTAATTGATCCTGAATATATTTCTCTGCTTTTATATAGTTGTTATCTATCTTCATTACTGTTCTATTGCTGTGAAGACACACCATGGACAAGAAAACACAAAATACCTAATTTAATTGGGGGCTTGTTTACAGTTCAGAGCATGAGTCCATGACAATCATGGTAGGATGCAGCCAGGCATGACACTGGAGCAGTGGCTGAGAGCTTAAATCTTATCCACATGCAGCACAGAGAGCAAGACTAGGCCTGGCGTGGGCTTTTGAAAACTTAAAGCCCACCTGTACCAACACACCTCCTCCCACAAGGCCACACCTCCTAATCCTTCCTAAATAGTCCACCAACTGAAAACCAAACATTCAAATATATGAGCCTGTGAAGGCCATTCTCATTCAAACCATTATGCTACCCATCCTCCCATTCAAACAAAAATGTTTTGCCAAGAAATCTGTTGGGCTGAAGTCCTGTTAATTGCTTCTAATTTCTTCCATAAGACCTTGATTTTTTCCTATTTGTCACCTACAAAAGGAAGCATACAATAATCAAGATGAAAAACAAAGAGGATTATGAAAAATGTAAAACCCCCAAAATGATATATGTACTTAAAGTCATTTCTATGACCATGACTAGAGATAGTGTTTCAAACTATTTGGGAAATAAAACATAATATCTCAATCCCATTTCACTTTTATTCTACCCACATTCTTCCCTGACTCTGTGACTTCTTCCTTCTACTCTTTGATTTCTAGCTTAGTAAAAGTTCTATTTCTCAGAATCCATAAATCTCATGCAACATTAGTATAGTCTTAACACTCCTAAACTGTTCTAGGGTTCTAGCCACAAATTTGCCAAGGTCCCTAAAGGCAATAACCCCTGTGTGGCCTGTACACAATTAAAGGTAAGGAAAATCATTTCTTGCTAAGTTGTCTCATATTAGTGGAAACACAGGGAGCAAGAATTTCTTCCAATTTGCAAATTGCCTTTCTATCTGTTGTAGAGAGCATTTACCTGCCTACTGAAGAATGTCTTCCCCAGAGCAAATATCACTTGGTTAATAGATGGAAAGTTTCTTCAAGGTGACGAAGAAGGTGAGGAAACAAAGCTATGGGAATGGGCTTGGCAATGCCAAGCATTAGAAAGCCTTGGTGCCCAAGTTGACCTTAGCATTGCGAAGTAATTCTTGCTCTAAGAAGACCATCATCTGACCTACCAGGTGTCACTTTCTGATACTTCATCTGATTCCTCCAATGGGGTAGAAGGCAACACTTCCCAGAATGAAAGTGGTACACTTGATTTTTTCAGACAGTACATACAATTTAATTGTTGTTCATAAAAGCAAATATCCCGTATGAAGAGAAAAGCAGTCAAATAAACATGTAGTTAATAATAAGATCTCTGATTTTGTAGCATTGCTATTTGTGATGCCTTATTATTTTAATATATTACATTCAATTTTTTGGCACCACTGCTTTAAATCCATTGATAATAATTTCCACTTTGTCTTGTAAATATATCTGGGGCAGACTTGGGGTGTGACAATAGGGGTGGATATATAGGATTCTTTCACAAGGAACAAGTTTCCTGGGAGGATTAAGTTCCTCGGGCAGGAATACACACTGAGGCCATTTCAGTACAAAGTAGTATATCTCATAGGTGGTAACCATGGCAGCACTGCCAGAGTAAGCTCGGGCATCTGTGCCAGGACAGCAGACCTTCCCCTGGCTGTTGCAACACATGGAACAATAGCTGAGTCACAAAGCTCTTGCTCAACTATCTCTTTTAATTTCTAAAATTAACAGCTGCTGGTAGGTGATTTTATAGATCCCTTGATGATCATTTACTGGTTAATGAGTTCACTTTAAAAGCAGTTCACTCCAACCACAGCACAACACAATTCTGAAAGTGTATGTTAAAGGTTATGATAAGTATATTTCCCTGTTAAGTAAACACTGTTAAGTAAAGCATCCAGATAGGACATGCCCATTGCATTCTCACACAAGAGGCAGGACAGTGTAATTAGAATTCCACCAGCATTCAACTGCATTTAGCTAATACTTCGCTAAATAATAACTTCGGAATTATCAAGAAGAACCTTTCATGAGAGCCAGGCATGTTGACACAGGCCTGCAATCCTTGTACTTGGGAGGCAGAGGAAGGGGATCAAGAGTTCAAGGTCATATTTGTCTACATAATGAGTTTGAGGCCAGACAGAGATACTCCAGACCCAGTCTCAAAAGAACAAAGAACCTTTAATGTCAGAACTGTGAGAGTTCAGAATGATCTGGCCTGTGGGGACAGATGGATTTTTTTTAGTAATATATTGCTACAATGCATGCACTTAGAAATTATTCTAACAATGACAGTTAAAAGATTTTAGAGAAGGCTCATGGGACCAGAACTGAAAATGGGTATCAATATACAGCTTATTTCAGGGAAAGGATATGATATGATATCAGAATTAGAATACACATCATTTGCTTGACTTATAGAAAGGAGGAGGTCCAATCCACACAACATTCCCTGAATTCACTCCACAAGAACAATACCCAGATGCACTTTCTCAAATTAGGAAATTTCAAAGCAGAATGGGGGGGTGTTTTATATTCTGTTGATACAGTTGGTGTATATTTTTACTGCATTACCAGAGTCTACAGAAGAGCATCCCCAGAGTTCAAGTCAATTCAAGTACAAATCACCAAGTTGACCATTACTAAATGGCACTGATGAGTTGGAATAATCTACTGAGCCCTTGAACCCATAGTCAGAAACAAAACATGTAATGAATATTACAGCCCAATTATAGATCAGTGCCATCCAGGAACTGGAACAATTGTCACAGGTTAATGCCAGCTTGGCTGGACCTGGCCTTGCTTCTCAGAAGCTAAAGGCTAAGTACTGGAGAGCCTATGATACCATAAATTAGTTGTGTGGTGCAATGTAAGTCTGTAGACTCTGCACAGATAGGGTGGGAGGATGAGTAAGAGCCACCAGTTAAAGGCCGGTCTGGCAACAAAGGGAGACCCTGATGTCAAAGTAAAGTAAAATCAAATTTTATTGTGCTGTGTCTGGCATCCTTGTCTGGCTGGTAGAGAAAATGTCAGAGCCTAATCATGTTTTCATCTATCTTGCAGGAATATTCATTACAAATGATGAGGAAAATGACAGAAATGGATTTCAGGAACTGAAGTCGGTTTTGACAAGGACACATGGTAATAGACCTGCTCATTCAAACAACGTGACAATTCAGTGTAAGGCTCTGTCCCCAGGCCCCAGAAACAAAATGTGGAGTACTTCATCACAAGCCATCACGCTATCCTTGGGTGAGTTGCCTGTTGAGCAAAGTCAAGAAGGCTTAGCCAAGAGTCCCACCGACTCAGAACATGACTACCAGGAAAAAATAGGATTTTTATTATTCCCACACCAGTACAATACCAGACAGCTCTCCACATAACCCCAAATTGCTAAATCTCAAACTATTAAACAATTTATAAGTAGAATCTAAAAATACTTTCTCCAAGTAAAAATCAAGGATAATTTTCTTTAAATATTTTCTAAGACTAATTTTTTATTGTGATAATAACTTTTTAAATTTTCTTTTTGTTTGTTTATTTGTTTCCAAGATAGGTTTTTTAGGTTGTAGTCTACACTAGCCTGGAACTCAGTAGCTAGTAAAAGCTGATCTTTAATTCCTGGCAATCTACTTGCTTCAGCCTCCCAAGTGCTAAAATTAGAGTCATTAGTCACCATAACCCAGCCTAACAATAACGTTTAATCAACTAGCATTCTGGTTGATTTATCATCCAAAGCAAATTAGTAATAGCACCTATGATTAACTGAAATTTGAACTACCTTAAAATTCATGAGTCATAAACTTATTTAGGACTGGTGAATGACTCAGCAGGTAAAGCCCCTTGCTGCAAACCTGACAACTGAGTCCCATCCTCATGCCCCACATGCTGGAAGAATCAGAAAGGCTCCAGACATTTTTCTCCAATTCTCGTGTGTGTTATGACATATGCACTCAGGCACACATGCACAAATAAACAAATGCCAAAATGAATAAAAGAAAAATGAAAAGATTTAACCAGCCCCCAGCATGCATAATTCCACTATTTAGAAATAGGTAAACCTTGCATGCAATAATAACTTCACTACCATGGTTTAAAGCACAGTATCTACATGGAGACTTTGATAACTACAAAAAATGATAATTCAGCCACTCCAGTTACTACAAAATTTGAACAACCCAATTTACCCTGAATCATAAAAATAATTGACATTTACTACATAAAATATGACAAGTGTCTCAGAAAATGAGGTGACAGCAGAAATGACTATATTAAAATGGTGATAAAGATGACTATCAAATGTGCATACTTAGTAGTATTAAGACAAAACAAGATTTGTGAGTCATTGTTATAGCTCTGCAGGACTATTACCCTCTTTAACTGTTATCCCAGATTCACAAAGGATGTCTATAACATATTCATAAAAACATACTAATTGATACAGGATAGTTTGCATTGCACCCTGACAGTGCCTCTAAGACCAGGTACAGTGCTTGGTCACTGGGTCTTTAGATGAAGGACTTATATGTCTTAGCACAAAGCCTTTCCGACTACTCAGAAGCAGGTGTCATTCCATGCAGAGTCAAAGGCAACATCCCCCATAGCTCTACCTGCGTGCATCTATTTAAATATGAAAAAGAATCACTGTGAATTCAGAGTCACTCATTCAAAATCTGTGATGGACTTATACAAAAACGACCTTTCTCAACTTCAGCCAAGCCCCTGACGAATGAGTACAGCCCTTTCCCAAAAGATGACACATGAGGACGGCTGTAGTCTTGGAACAGTATGGGGTTTATTATGTCTCATAGATTTGTCAAAGCTCAGCTCTTGCATACTCTGAAGCCATGAGCTATAAGACTCTAAATCCTTCAGTTCTTAAACAGTATTATTCCCATGTGCTCCCGATACCAAGGTATTCTGATATTAAACCCACACTTTGTTTCAAGATCAGAAAATATTGAAAACTTTTAAGGTAAAAGGAATACTTACAATCATACCCCAAACACACTGTATTTCAAATTTTACAGGGAAGTCCATCTTCTTGTATAAGTTTAGACTATGAGAAAATAGGTAACTTTTAATCACCAAGTGAACTTTTAGTCTTTACAATCAGATATTAAAGCTAATAAATCTTGGAGTTTCCAAAAATCTGTTTCCCAAAACTATAGCTCCTTTTCTGGTGCCATCCAAACATAAATCATTGTGTTCTTACATGCATAAGTGTGCTCACATATTGTTTGGGGGTATGGAGAAAGCCAAAAGGATATCCCTATAGCTGAGAGAAGAGGGAAATTTAGCCTTAATGGAAGTTTCTAGACAAATAATTCTTACCTCGTGACTTCCTGCAATACGCTACGATTCATACTTGTGTCTCCTCCCATGGATACTGAAAGCATAAATAGAGAATTTAATATGCACACAAATCACTAGAGACCTTGTTAAAATATAGATCCTAATTCAATGAGTCTGGAACTGAGTCCTACATTTCTAGCGAGACCTTTCCTACTCCTCTGTGAGCTCTATTCCGAGAAGAAAGGATCTCACATGTCCTGGGATTTGGCTCATTTCTTAGATGAACACTTGTTCACAGGAAACGCCAGGACTGACCCAGCTGTTCTTGTGAGCCAGACTCATGGCTGCTGCTGAGGTTCTGAGAGGCTTCCCAGCCAACAGTAGAGTGACTTCAGAAAGGATGAAGGTGCTGAGGGCAGGAAGCCCATCCCTTTAAACACTGCAGCAGACAAAGTGACCTAAAATGTGTGTAAGGCAGCTCTACTGGGTTCTATACCCGAGTGTTGGGCAACCACTTATCCCTGTCATGCTGTGGCCATGTCTTTTTAACAGCCCTGAATTCTGTTTGGACCAAGGCAGTGTTTCTAGTTCAGTCCAATCTGAAGCCTGACAGATGGTTTATGAGCTCAGATTTTGTGCTAAAATCTATGTGGATCTGGGCATGGGGGTGAAGTGATCTCCTCAGTGTGTAAATCTTGTAGTAAAATCTCCAAACTGTACTGCAAGGTTGACACCTGCCCCCAGCTTCCAAAGACATTTGTTTATGAAATACAGCAGATATTCTAAAACAAAATGCCCATCTGTGAAAAAGGGATGCTTTATACTGTAGAAATCTAGGACAGAACATAATCAATACTTTCAATTCCAGGAATTGGCACTTATATCTGTAACGGGTGAGAGAGTAAATATTTTAAGTTTTATGGATATTACATTTGTCATAATTACTCAACACAGAACTACAGCACAAAGGCTGCTATGGACAGCATGTAAGGAGATTAATATGATTATATCCCAAAATAATTAATAAGCATAGGAATGGGTGCGATGTGACAGTATGCACTGGCTTACACCCTCTGTAAAATCATTCCACGGAGAAAACCATGTAAGCATTTACCACACAGCCCCACACTTCACTTTCACAGCACACTGTTCTAGGAAGGACACTTACTATCTGAGAGCAGTCAGGTAAACATTTAAGGTTGGTCTTCCACCAATTTTGTATATACTACTTCATTTCTATTTGTTGATATATGCTAATACAGTGAAGAACAAAGCTGGTTTTTCTTTAGAGTGGCATGACCCATGAATAAAAGTGACAAGACCCTTGCTAGCATTAACATCAAGGGAAAGAGGCATATCATGAAGGTCCCAGTTTTAAAGAGGTTCATATGAGGAATCCTGAGAATGAGAAAATGTCAGGAAACAGCACAAAGACTAAGAAGCCTTCCTGGGTGAACTATCCTTGGACTGAAACACCTGCCTTTTGGATAGAATGAGTGGTTCAT
Source organism: Mesocricetus auratus (assembly GCF_017639785.1). Classification (NCBI taxonomy): domain Eukaryota; kingdom Metazoa; phylum Chordata; class Mammalia; order Rodentia; family Cricetidae; genus Mesocricetus; species Mesocricetus auratus. The sequence goes on from NW_024429192.1 coordinate 45,937,803, forward strand.
GAGAGACAGAAAAGTGATAATCAACACTAAGACATAAGGTAGGGAGCATGACAAAGCACCAATTATGATGTCATTTGAAGACTTCAGGCTAATTGTAGAGGGTGAGCAAGAACAGTTATGATCATTTTGTTAATCTAATGACTCTCCTAAACAGTGATACTATATATCTAGAAAACACAAAATCTTCCAGGATCAAAAATTAACTAACCACATTTAATCTATATTCTTTCTCAATTCAGGCAATCCTCCTTATACTTGCAATTAAAAAAATAAAACATTCAAGGGCAAGAGATATGGCTCAGTGGTTATGATATGCTGGTCCTCCCGAGGACCTGGGTTTGATTTCCAGCACACACATCGTGAACTGCAAGCATCTGTGACTCTAGTTCTAGGATCCTATACCCTCAGCTGATCCTGGAGCCAGGGGATGGGGAGGGCGGGGAGTGGCTGCCTGGTGCACAGACATAAATACACGCAAAACTCCCATGTACATAAAATAATTTTTTAAAATTTTCTTTAGTAGAATTATTTACAAAGCACATAATGGTGGTTCAAAGAAGACAAATGAATGTAAAACAACATATCTTAGCTCCTATTTACACACACACACACACACACACACACACTCACAGAGTGGATAAATCATTTTGAAGTGTTTAAAGAAAATTAAAAGACAGCTCCACACCTATCCCACTCATTAGTACATCTCACTGCCTGGTCCATAGCAAGTCCTGAGTACTGATTTGCTAGATAATGAATAAATAAAATATGTTTAGAGCTGAATTAATATCTTTTTCTTACAATAGTTTATCCTTTATAAGTATCTGCCTTACACTTTCAGATTCAGTGACTGTCCCCATGGAATATCTATCCAGTGTGACGGGATCTACCCTGGGCACACAAACTTTTCCAGATGGCAGTGTGTCTCCTACAAGTAAGAGTGTTTCCACATTACTTTTAATTCACATTACCTACTAATCTTTTAACTAATAGGGTGGCTAAAACTAGTAGACTTGCTTGATTCATGTCCTTCCTTGCTATGATATTTGAAAGTATTGATCTCATACTTTCCAAGAGGGAACTAACGCTTGAAGCCATGGGAAAACTGAAGTCGATAAATATTCAGAGAGGAATTTAAATTCCGTATTCATTATTGAATAGTAATTTGACAGTCCTCTGCAGCCATATTCTCACTGGGGAATTTTAAAAAATTGTGGCTGCAAATGGGGATACTGTGAGCCTAAAATTGTTAATCATTTTATGTTTAAATTTGTCTGGCCTCAAATTAATTCACCAGAATGGCTAATGAGTGTTGTGAATTCCAGGCTCCTACACATGGCATTGTTAACAGTTGTCAGTGTTGCTATGGTGAAGTCATTCATCATGGGGTATCTCAGAGGTTGGCATTGATGCAAACGAATCATAATCCTGATGTCCATGGCCTTTGTACATTATAGAGATCCATGGTGACTGCTGATTAAAACAGAAGAAATAAGAAGGAAAAAAAGAAATAAGAAAGAAAGAAAAGAAAAAAACCTCAAATATATGTAGAGTAGAAGCATGGCTTTCATTTCAAATTTAATTAAAACTATCAATTTGCCTGAAAATGGAACAAAATAGAAGTAGTCCACTGGGATGAACTCATGCGTTAGCTGGTAGCCTTTTGCATTTTGTCTACAGTCACTATCACCTTGCAGAAAGTGAGAAGCAGATGGCAGGTAAGAAATGCCTGCAAATCACCCCTCAGAAGTTTCCCATCCAGTGACTTTTTCCTGCTCTTAGAGTTTCACAACACTGTTTAAACACTGCTCCTTTCATCTCCCCCTTCTTCTTTGTCCTCACTCTCCTCTTTTTTTTTTTAAGCTAGCACTTTCAAAGACCATGGTTTCACCAATAAATTACAACAGACTGGGACATTTTCACCCAGCAAACCTCAGCATACTCAATAACAATATTAAGATCTTAAACCACTGCAGTGCCCTAAGTATTGTTTGTACATTGCTATGTGAAAATTTACTTTGATATTTAGTGAATTATAAAACACCTCAAATTGATTCATGATTCTGGGATCTGCAGCTTAGCTGGATAATACTAATTAGTGCAGTGAGGTTGAGTCCTTGTTCTGAGCTTCAGTCATATGAAAGATTGGCTGGAGTAGAATAATGTGTGTCTGAACTCAAACATGTTCTCAAAACAGGAGACCTCAGTGCTCACTGATAGGCCTCTCCTTAGGACTGCATCCAATATGGCTGCCGACTTCCCCTTAACAAAGTCCTTCAAGAAATAATGGCTCCGGAAAAGCACTCTTTTAATGCCATTCTCTCCCACACTGCAGGTCACCTCTGCTTTATTCTATTCATGAAAAACAAGTGTATTCTTGGGGGGAAAGGCTGAGATTCCATCTTTATAAGGAAAGAGCAGGAATTGTGAACAAACATTAAGTCATCATGCTGTATCATTTGAAATGTTTTCGAAAAGAGCAGGAATTGTGAACAAACATTAAGTCATCATGCTGTATCATTTGAAATGTTTTCATATTAAATGAAGTGTTGTTTGTCCTTCTTTATTACCCATAATGGAGAACACAAATATCCTTTCCCTTATTCCAGACAGGACATTGAGACATGATCAACACCTAATGGTAACAGAGACTGTATTTACACCAGTCTGCTGACTCTGAATCTAGTTCGTATCACATTAGATAACGCTTTTTCCCAACCAGTCTAGACACTTAAAGAGACCAGACTATATTTATTTTGTCTTCTAACACCTAGGTAGTATGTGTCAGTGATCATAAATATTAATTGAATAGCTCAACAAATAAAATAATTGATAGAATATTGTACTTTGAGATGTCGTTTAACATCTATAATATTATAAGCATATAATATTATATGTAATAATCCTATGGTGTTAAAAATAATGGCAATTTTTTTCTGTCTTCAAAAAGTTTTGAAGTCTACATGAGAGAGATGACATACACATATGACCATAATAATTCAGAGTTAAAGCAGGGGGCATATTCTGTGGAATGGAAATATCCAGGGAGGGTGGGTCAGGAATTTCCATGCTTAAAGTTATTATGGGTTCAGGTGATCAAAACTGTTTTTAAGGGAAAAGAGATAAAGAGGAGAGAAAGAGAGAGATCTTGTGTATACCACATCCATTTTGCTAGATGAAGACCTTGAAAAATATCTTAAAGAAACTGACCTGAGTAGTTATGTTTGTGATCACTTGGCAAAGTATCAGTATATAAGCTTGTTCAAGGAGACAGCATCATGTATCAGAGAAGAAAAGGAGACTGGAAAAAACAGACTAAAGAGAATATTGAGTCCAACATAACCACAATTTAAATAATTTCTATGGTGGTTTGAAAGAAAATGTCCCCTAAAGGGAGTGGCATGTTAGGATGTGTGACCTTGTTGGAGTAGGTGTGGTCTTGTTGGAGGAAATGTGTCACTGTAGAGGCAGGCTTTGAGGTTTCATATGTGCGAAAGCCACACTCACTAAGACAGACCATTTCCTGTTGTCTGCAAGTCTAAATGTAGGACACTCAGCTCCTCCTCCAGCACCATGTCTGCCTGCACACTGCCATGCCATGTCGCATCTTAATGATAATGGCACTAAACTCTGAAAATGTAAACCACCCCAAATAAAATTTTCCTCTATAAGAGTTGCGGTGGGCATGGTCTCTTCACAGCAATAAAACCCTAATAACTAAGATAATATCTTAAGAAATCAGACAGGTCCTCACTGATCAGATTTTTTTAGAAGAACATAATTACATTTTAATTTAAAATGTATTTTAAAGAAGAAAATAAAAGTAACAACTCATTCAACAATCATTACTAGTATCACATATTATTCTAGATGCTGGAAAAGTGGCAATAAACAAAACAGAAAAATACTCTCATGTCATTTACTTGCTGACAATAATTCCTTATGTTGAATTATTTGTGGAGTTAGCCAACATGTTAAGTGCTTACATTTGAGCAAATACCGCATACCTGTAAAGAAATATAAAACAGAAAATGGAGAGATTCCAATTTAACAGAGAAGGCAGAGTAAACTCATTTGTATGCTATGTACGTGTGGTGTGGGGAAAGCAGGGTTCTCCAGTAAGGTGGCATGACTGACAACCTTCTGGAGAACCCAGGCCCTCATTAAAGTAAGGTACCCTCCCTACCCACAATGAGGGGACATCTGGTAGTGTTCAGAAAGATCTGGGGTTGTCCCAGTGAGGTAGGGAGGTGCCACCAGCATCCACTGAGTAAAAGGGAAGGCTTCTCCCAAACATTACATAACACAGGATCACACAGCTCTCATCACCAAACCACATTTAGTTCAAAATGTTAAGTGTGCTGAGTCTGAGAGACCTGGCTTTAGATCAGACTTGGGTATAATTAAGATGAATATCTTTTGCTTTACAAAATTCAATTGAGAGCTCATCAAGATTGCAACTACGGATTATGTCTGAAACAGTTTTCTGCCTGATTGTTATATGCCAAAGAGGCTGTGTTTAAATCAATAGCTAGCAAACATCCCTAAATTAAACTTATTTGACCGGCCTGGTCATTGGATTGCTATAGAGAAACCCCCATTTAATCTTAGCAACCTAGAGGGTCATTGTAAAAATCTCATCATTGCTGACTCAGAATCTGGTGGGAGCCACCTTTGGAGGTCTCTCAAGAAAGGAATCCGGATGGAGCATGACACAGAAATCAACTTCAGAAGCCTGTGTTTCACTCTCAACTCTAAGATATAAGGAGACATGCAATTCAATCAGCTTTACCAAGCTCCATATCTGCCTGCAAGCATTCACTCCTCACTCACTCTTGTGTTAAATGAAAGGTGATTTTTCAAATAAACGAGGTGAGGGGGTCTTGGGTCCAATACTCTTCAATTCCAGAAGAAGAACTTCATAGCTCAAACTGCAAGAGCAACCCAGAGAAGCTCCTCCAACTCCATGAGAGCCCATTAACGTATTCTGCGTCCCCAACTGCCTTCTCCGTGTCATTCCAAGAAAAGATGGGAAACTGACAGACAGTTAAAGCCCGACTGTAGCACTCAGAGATACCTGGCAAACTGAGGGTGAGACAGCAGAGATGTATAGCTCTCATTGCCCTCAGAAGAGTGTTCTCTCTGGTCCTTTCAATTCATGGGCTAGAAAATGACTTCTAGTTATGTCATGTAAAACAGCGAGCCATAGAAGCACCAACCCAGGCTGAGGTCATCGTCAAGACATTTATTCATTCTAGAGACAACACAGAGTACCTACAAATATATGGGGGATTTTTGAGGTGCCACATTCAGTGATAGGGGACTCAGACAGTGCCTCTATTGCACAGAACTTATAGCACAGCACAAGTCTTGTCTTGATTTCTCATCTCTCTGCTGTGCCTTCTGTTTTTATGTCTACACCCAACCCTCTAACCCAATGACATTGATTTTGATAGGGAGCTCACATCAGTAACTTATCTGGTTCTCACAGTCTTATTTCCTACTCTGGACACCCTGAGCAAAATGTGAGTTCAGACCTTGGCGTATTCCTCATGTGGTAACATTTGGTCTGAAAAACGTAGATGGTCATGTATGAGAGACAGAGGGCAGAGGAATGAGTGTCCAGGGGTGCAGCAAAGCTAGAGACTTACACATAAATATGTCAGAAATGGATGGAAACCCGATTTGGGAGATGTACTATTGGGTAATATAAGAAGGACTATGCACAGAAAACAGCAGGTCAGAACACTGGGTTCTAAAGCAAGAGAGTCCCAGAGAGAGTTGAAAGGAGGCAAAGATGTTGGTGACTTGGGTGTGATGGCAACCGCATTAGTTTCTACCGTCATCATCCATATATAGATGAGGGAAAGGGACAAGGCAGATAGTGCTAGGCTGTTGCTTATAGGTGGAATGCTCGATGGACATATGCAGATCCCTGGGCTGCATCCCTCCAGCGCCATGACTACCACCACCACAACCAACTATGACAGCAATACTCAGAGTGCTATGCTGAGCACATAAGTAGGGTTGGGGACATCTGCATGCAGAGTCTGGAATGAAGGATGGGCTCAACTGGAAGAAAGATGCAAAATGGGTCTTCAAATTATTATCCTTTTTAATTTTTAAAAATTGTATTATCTAAATAGTTTATTACTTATTTAAAAGTTATACACCAAAATTAACCAGGCCCCAAAACTAAAATTGTCATCTTAAGTACAGCTGTAAATAAGTTGAACCTATCTGTGAGAAGAGAAGCAGGGGACATCATAAGCACTGTTGTGGAGAGAGGTGCTAAGGAGCCAGGTGAGGTGAGGCCAGGCAAGGTAAGGTAAACCAGTGGGCTGTGGATTTACACTGATCTCGATGCCAGTAGTCAATGTGGCTTCTTAGTGTGTGAGGAAAACGAAAGGGGAAGCTCTGTGAGTAGTGGATGGGAACTGCAAGAGCAGGCAGCCTAAAGACCCGGCGATGTTGATTTAAGATGACCTAAGTCGATGACAGTCTCAACAAGGCATTGTAGAAATGGAGAGTCCTGTGACAGAAGGCTTACCATTGTAGCCTGACTAAATACGGAGGAGAAAAGAAGGCTTTTAGAATACTGTCACACAAGTGCCTCCCAGGTTTCTCCCAGCAATTATCTAACCATTTTTTCCCACTGACACGGCTGTGTCAGATAGCTGAACAGTGACACTGATATTTGTTGTGCTCTCCCAGTATGCCTGAGATTATTCTAAACTATAAATACATTGCTTCGTTTCTTTCTGCCAATAGCACAAACTTGAAGTATTATTACAACCCACTTCACAGGAAAGAATACTGATGCACAAAGAGGTTAAATAGCAAAATCAAAGTCATACAGAAGGTTGATGAGCCAGATAGGAGCCTAGCTAGCCAGACTACTACCTCTGTCAGCACAGGCTTTGGCTCAACAAATGCCTTTATGGTGGATAAATCTCTGCTCATTTGAAATTGTTGTTGATGCTGCTCACACAGAATACCTGCATTAATCTTTCTTTCAGTGGTTCCTGAGAAATTCAGTCTCCAAGAATGGAACTCACCCCTCCTCTGTTGGAAATAAATTAGAGGAAAGAGTACCTTTCCATGCTTTACCTCTTCCAAAACCATCTTAATACAGTCTTTGTTGTAGGTATGGCTCTACACCATCTACACAGAAACCCACTGCACTCTTTTATTTCTATAAAATTCTAGTGCAGCAAGGAGACTGAGAGGGTGGGATAAGTTTTAGGAGTCAATTCTCTTCTAATCTAGGTCCCACATATTGAACTTGGATCATCTGAATTGCATAGTAGGCGCTTTTAACTGCTGAACAATCTTGTCAGTCCTAGATGGTCAATTTGAAGATTATTAACAATTACCATGTCTAGGATGATATCACATATGTGGAGAACTCTGCCTTGTTTTCTGTTATCTTCATTGAGTTAGTCTGGAACTCTTTTCAGACCAATAATCTAGTGGTATATGGTCCTCTTACCACTGCGTTTAACATGTTACACAAGCAACCTCCTTTGTGAAAAGAGTTTTGTGACGTTTTTAGGCCATCTCTACAAGTATCTTCTTCATGCTAGTCTGAAAGTCAGTCTCCACCTCAGCCAGACCTGAATGTGTCACTATGGCCCAGATTCTCCATCTTACCATTGCCTTTAAAGGCTCTTTGTGCTTCAGGGGAGCTGATGGAGAGTAACTCCAACTTTGTGCAGGAAACAAAGCAGATTGGTCCAAGTACATTAGTGATGGAGTGGAAAGTTGAGTATAAACACTATGATATGAAAATAATTTAATTTTTAGGTAATATTGCAGGAATATAAGGAAAGCCTTGGATAAGTTAGCCTAACTAACCACATTCTTCTGACTGCACTTGCAAATCACTTTTATTCCACCTGGTTGATTACATAAGATGGACTAGGTAGCAAAAAATTTATTTTATCCGTCATTCTCTGTTCAAATGAGTCTGGTGAATACCTTCCTGGCCTCTGGAAGATATTTCAGACAAATTACTTATCCTTTTGGGTGGTGATTTTCATATAATAAATGTAGGTTCTTTTTCAATCACTAGAACAGACATATGTCAATAATTTAAAAGTCTTGCCAAATGTAGTTTCACAACTTGAAAAAGTTAATTTAGTCCAGAATTTCTCTTCTCTCCCTACTGTAAGTATGTGTCTGCCTTGGCCGCAGAGGGCTGACATGTTCTGGCTTTGTGCTTCTGTGTGGGGTGAAGGAAAGGAAGCATCTTTGTAATGCCCTTGTCTGACTCCAACCTTTCTTCCAATTTTTGTGCCTGGCTTAGACCCCCTGCTTTGGGGGAACACGGGCAGCTCCGGATATGAAAAATTAAACTGCTCACCGTCACCTCATGGAAACAGGTGTATTACAGAATTTTCAAAAAGTTCTCAAACTTTGGGACCTCTGACATTTCACCCATCTGCCCTTTTTGTGGGAGGCAGGTGGTCAGTTTGTGGGAAAACAAACAAGAATGTAGGTTTAAAAGTAGTGCACATAATGGCATGTGACAACAGCCAGAATTAACTCTTGTAGAACATACTTCTGTCTCCTCCAACCAAGACCACATGTTTACAGAAACTATAAAAGTGTAGTCCTTCTTTTTTAGTGAGAAGTATTTAAAGAGTTAAAATGAAAGGGCTGGAATGCTTTAAACCTCATTTAACCTCATGAAAGGTTCTGCACTAGTATAAACAAAACAAATTGGATGAATTAGCTGCTTGTTTCTTTTTTCCTGGAAACAGTAATCATGATGATGTATGTCTGAACACTTGCAAAATTTGATAACAGTAAGTCTTCACATTGAAGAAAAAATAAACAGCCAGGAAACAGCAATTAGCTATCACCTGTGTTGCCTATAGAGTGTATCATAATATAAAAAATTATTGAAAATCAAGAGGTTTTAGTGTGCTGTGAGGATGATGATGACATTGTACAACTTCCACAGCATTCATCATACAAGAATTTGGAAAATCCTTTTCTCAATTATAATAAAAAGAAAAACTCCCCAAAACTGACTTACTTTTTCTTTTAATACACATCAATCAAACAATATAAATTGCTTGTTTCCTAAAATTTGCCCTAGAAAATTCAGGCCAAATGTGGAACTCTATCTGATTAGGGAACAAATACCAAGTAATGCATAATATGTCCAATCCCTATTCCGGTTTGAATAGAACTCAATTTTTACGATTTCCTCTGTTCTTATTTCCTCTTTTTATTCACTGTTTTGTTTCTTTTGCTGAATTTTACATAAGCTGCCTTAGGTATGTTTAGGAACAAAGGAGAAATACACACAACCAAAATATATTAAAGACATGTCTCTCGAGGAGATGCAAACACGGTTCAACAGTGTGCTTAGATTTTTCCTTCCTTCATCTGTATTGCCTCTTCTCTAGAGGAACATTCATGTTTCAAGTGAATGTGAAGCACATTTCCCTTTGTGATGGGGGAGACATAGGAGGAAAAGGGTATGTTGTAAAGATGGAGATGACTTTGTAAGCTAAGAATTGAAATAAATATGAAATCAGAGTATGTGGAAATATATTCTTATGAAAATTCATTGTAAGCCAAGAATCAAAGTAAATATAAAACCATAGTTAGCATGTGAAAATATTTTAGTCTTATGAAAATTAACTGTTAGGTAAATTTCATGAAGACAGAATCCTTGATTTCAGTTATTGCTACAACCTTAGCACCTAGAATAGTGTTTGGTAAAAGGTAAATATTGAATCAATATATGGTTTGGAGAGTAAATATAATAGATTTGAATTTAGGAGAACTGTGTTAACAGCAAAGGAATTATATGAATATTTTCTGTGTAACCATAAGCATATACTCCTCTGTTCAGTTTTTTCCATATTTAAAATGAAGCTATTAGACTATGTGTCTACTTAGATTCCTTCCAAAACTCTCTTGTTTAGTGTCCTCATTAAGCATGTGACTGTAAATGCTTATAGAAATTTGGAAATTGTGTTTTAAAAGCAGGATTTCCAGTTATGTCTTCAATGGCCATTGTAGATGGAGATGTGACTACACCAGATGCAACTCCTCAAGGTGAGTACAGCAGGCCTGTTCTCCCATGCTTCATACTCAACAACTCACCCATCTTACTACCATACCTAAAACCTGAGGCCTAGGAAAAGCTTATGTTTTCCAATTGATTTTGATTTACCCTGTGGTGACTACATATGGATGTGATGATCACTATAATCTTAACAGTAAATGTTGATGGCATCTTTACAATGTACCTTTCATTTGCCAAGACATTTTAAAGTAATATTAAAGTAACTCAGTTACAAGGATAGAAAAAGGAAATACACCAGTAACAAGTTGACATTAAACATGAAACACAAAGTGTCAGCCTTGAAACAGCTAGTATCTGAGTAGGAAGGACATTTCACATGTCATCAGAGTCTCACAGATTAAAAACAATGCGTCAAAGTAAAATTAAATTACATTTTTATAAGAAAAAAGTTGGATTCTTAAAATAATTTTATCTTTCAGGCAGTAATTCCAGCACGACTACTCAAGGCTTCAACTATTCCCAGATATCTAGTGAGACAGATGCCAAAAATGGTGACGTATAAGCATGGGTCCCTCTGTGTCTTCCATTCATTAACCCAGCTCATGTACTGAGCAGCCATCATGCCCTGTGTTCATAATTATATTCTTAAAAACTTGTAAAGCATACACTATGTTTAAAGAACTGTTGCAGGTGATTAGAATACATATGGGGGAAAGATCTAAGTTCCAAATTTGCTGTGAGGTGAGACATAAACATGGTAACTAATGACACAAGGAAAAAACTCAATACATAGACATAGGAAGGCTAGTATATCGGTAGTTCTTGAGGATATTCTGCCTTCTGAAAGAAGGGAGCAGGGAAAGGCAAGGGAAGGGGAAAGAAGAAAGATGATAGATAGAACCAAAAACCAATGAAGATGTCAAAGAGAGTTCTGAATGCATGTGTAGAAAGTACAAACTAGCCAGGATGTGTGTATCCATAACAACAACAAAAAAAAAAGAGACAGAGAGAATGAACTCCCACCTCTAGTTGAAGAGTCATTGACAGTTGATGGCTGTTAGGGGACAGAGACTTGGTTTTCTTTAAGGGTGTGGTCTCTGATAGATTGACAATGTTTCAGAGGGTGATCCCACACTCATGCATATATGAGCAGCACTAACTAGACTCAGTGACTTACTAAGAAAGAGACACAGAGAAAGAAGGAAGAAGTTATCTAGATAGATGATCGATAGATAAGGTAGATAAATGATAAATAGAAGATAGATAGATAGATAGATAGATAGACAAAATTATGAAGGGAGGGGCATTTGGGGAGAGTCTAGAAGGAATTGGAGGAGAGAAGCAGGTAAAGAATATAAACAAAACATGCTGTATACATGTGTTATATTCTCAAAGAATAAACTAAATATTATATTTATTTTAAATAGAAGATAGAGTCAAGTGCAATGCAAAGGCATTAGTATACCTTGGAACCAACTGCAGGGTCCACCTTAGTAGATATTAACAGCCTGAAGAGGATAAATACTGCCTCTTAGTGGAAGAAGGCAAACAGCTGCACAGGGAATGCGGCGTGGAAAGTAGAACAAAAAGAAGCGAGGATAAAATGGAACTTAACTGCTGGGCTCTCTGGCACAAAGAGAACATGCATTGACAAGCATTAAAGTTGCATGTAAAACCCTAAAAATCGTCTGTACTCACTGGCTCAGTCATTGTGCCACGGGAAGTTTGTCCTCAGGAAATGAGAGAGAAAGAAAGAATTCATACACTACAGGTCTTTGCAATGTTATTATTGCTTTTATCTCCCTTATGTCTGAAGTTAGATTAATTATAATCTTTAACTCATCACATACTTTTATCATTAGCCAATGGAATATCCTCCATAATTTAACATATTTCGTTCATTAAATATACTAGGAATGGATATCTGTGTTTAAACTCAGTGCCCTCAAAACAAGGGGTGAAAAACCAATGTTCAGAAGGGGGAGCACTGAAGGAGAGGCACAGATAAGTAGAGTTCAGACGTAGAATAGAGGTAGCATGGCAGATGATGGTGAAAAAGAGGGGACTTTTCAGACAACTTACCAAAATATTGATTATTTTTAAGAAAAGCATCCAGATGGATTGTTACACTGCACATTATGTGGAAGCAAATTACATATAGTATAATACCTATTTTAATTTTATAAACTTTATTTAATTTAATAAATGGGCTAGTCATATGATAAAATTATTGACTATGTACATGGTGAGTTCCAAGTCCACGTAACCTAGAGATAAGATTCTATCTCAGAAAATTAATTAATCATATTTCATGGATTAGTCATGTGATAAAATTATTGACTGCATAAATTGTAGTATTCAGAACAGTGCTGTTAGAAATAATAAGGGCTAGGACTAGTATACTGTTATTTATAACATCTTGAAATCTATGTGTGTGGATAAAAGTGAGACAATACTAAGGAAAGATAATAACCAAAAACAGGAGATTGTTGAGGAGAATGAAGTATTATGAAGACATCCAAAAGTATAGTCATGATGTACTAAAATACTCGATGTGTCTTATGTAAGCAAAGACACAAATTAGAAAGACTTTTACCCAGTGTATATAAATTAACAAGGAAGCACTAATGACCCAGAGGGAGAAAGTTCACACTTATATAGTGCCATATAAAGGAGAGTTGTTTATAATAAACTGCTACAATTCTCCACCCACCTTAGTGTCTTATCCTTTATTCTTTAGACAGTCCTGTAAGCAAATGCCATGAACCCTTTATGTTTACCTACATTCTGTCCCTAAAGTAAACCCTGGACAAGTCAATGAACACCAGTGAAAGAGAGACATTCAGATGTAAGAAGGGACACTTGTTAATTATACAATAAAAAGTTTGTAGCAGTGGAGATAAAAGTTTACTGAGGGTGTTACTGAAAAAGACAACTCTAAGACAAATTTATATTGTACATATAGTGCATATAAACTATTTCATATTTTATTTTTCCCCATACCTTTCAATGTGTTATCTTTTTCATTTTTATATATTTTTAATATACTAGGGTATAGGGTAAGAAAGATCATGTACCTAAAACTTTTGACCTCTTTCTCACTGCTCTGTGTATCCTAACATCTACAACAGTGACAGTGGTCATCAGAGAGTGAATGAGTGAAAAGGTAATTGCATTTTCACAAAGAAGACTCAGAAGACTCACAGTAAAATGAAATGATTGACTTAATTGGAAGTTTGAAGTTTATTTTTGAACAGTTTCAGGTATCCCAGGCTGAGGGTGACTTGAATTGAACTTCAGATCCTCCCGCCTCCACTTCCTGGGTGCTAGGATTACAGGCACACACCACCATACCTAGCTAGGTCTGTCAGTGGTGGAGCTGGGGGATCAAACCCAGGGCTTCATGCTTGTTAGGCAAGCACTCTACCAAAATGAGCTACATTCCAAGCCTCTAGTCATATTTATTTGCTTTGTTATTACATTATGCTGTGTTGGAGAAAGGGGCACAGACAGAAGAGGGAAGGAAGAAGAGGAGGAAGGGAAAAGAAAGAAAGGAAAATTCTTGCCCTCCTGTACACCAGAATGAAGCAGGGCATAGAGGTTACTGATATGTTTTTATCCAGACAGTTGTTTCCCCACTGACCAGTAGCCACACCAAGTCAAACTACAAGTATAACAACGTAACTGTTGAGAACAAAGCAACCAGTGGGCTAACTGGTCTTGAAGAAAGAACTTGGTCATGGAAGTCTCTCCCTGAAGCTAAGGCAGGGAGGTTTTGTAGATCTTAGGTGAGGGATCAAGATGGCGTGGCAGCCCGGAGCTGGGACTGCCAAGTATGGTCAAAGGCTAAGCCGCAGGGTGGACACTTGGGTGGGCTGGTCACATCAGGAGAGTGGGATGGACTGACTGCCAGAAATGTAGAATTGGGTTTTTGGTTCCATACCTTTCCATTTAGTTTTTCCATGTGGGCAAGGTTGGGGGAAGTAGGGAAGTCGGTATTTTCCAGCTTGTGCAGGGGCAAGCCAACTGTACAGTTAACCAGCACAGTTTCTACCTCAGAAACTAGGAAGCCTTTGTTTAGTTTATGTACCATATTGTTAGTCTTTTTGATACAGTTCACATGAAATGAACTATTACAATCATCCACATTTTCTGTTTTTTACCATTTGAAAACTTAGGTTGTCCAAGGACATCTCATCAGTGTTCTTATCCTAAAATGGTCTGAGACAATAAGGTCTCGAAAGGGACTCTGACATCCATCCGACAAAGACTGATTCACTAGCAGTGAAGACTCACATTCTCAATACTGCGTGAATAAGATGTGATCATTTTTTCTCCATAAGTTTAAAAGAAGAAGGAAAAAATCCCCCGCTGTGGGTGCTCTGCCTATAATCATTCACAGAAATCCATTAGAATCTAACAAGCTGAAATTGAATGCTCACTCCTCAACTGTTTTGAAACACATTGCTGCCAGTTGAATTGGGCTGTAGTGCGACATGCAGTATTGGATGATGCATTTGGCAAGGTTCAGGACAGGCTTGGTAATGGGATTTTTTCTCCTCTCAATATGCTTATTTCAATAGATTTTTAAAGTACTTACAGGCAGAAAAAGAATGATAATGGATGATTTCTGTGTTTCTGGGTCCTTTGCTGCTTGTGAACATGGTCTTGGGAGATTCACTTTATGGGCCTCATACATATTTAGATACCTCTGCTGTTTTTACTGCGTTGTATTTATCTGCATTTATAAGAATATGTTTGAATGCAGTCTTCTGCTGTCATTTTGTTTATTAACTTAATGAGATCCAGACTGGGATTAAAAGATAGTGGAATCTAATCCTACTTCAGCTTCCAAATTTCCCAAGACCTGGAAACAAAATATGTATTTTCTTTTAAGCACCTATGAAATGGGAACACTCTGCTGGGCCACCTTCATACCCCAGTGGGTGAAGTTAATGGCATCTTGGAAGGCATGTTCACCCCAGTGCTCAGGCCATCAGGCCATGGAGTGGAAAATTGAATCTTAATTACTTTCTCCCTGATTTCCTTTGCCATCCACCTGGTCCAATGAAGCTTAAAGCTACATTGAAACCAGTCAATCTGAGGTAAACAAGCAAAAAAGCACTTTGGGTCTCCAGGGGCCTGAAGCATCTGACTCACCACAGGACATCCATGTATGACGTTTTCATGGCATGAGCCTCATAATCACCATTGCTGACTTTAAAGGGACATTTCATTGGTGTTTGTTTGTTTTCAAGGCACTGTCTTTGTTGGTTCACACCCGGAGTCCTTTGGTCTTGAGGACCTCTGGGAACTTGCTAATTTCTTTCTCCATGTCCTTTTCTGCCTGTGTCTATAGCCTCAAGAGCTGCCTCTCTGGGTGGTAGATCTTTGCCTTCTCCTTCCATTTCTCCTGAGGAATGGCTGTTGTTACCTGGTACTTCCACCAAACGCCCCAAATGAACAAACTTCCCCACAGGCTTCCACTGCACAAGCACAAGGGCAACAGGGACCATCATCTGCTATTTCTTGTCATAAGAGAGAGGGATCCAATCCAACACCTTGAAGCATTCCAGGGCAGCCAGGCCTCACTTGGTCTTATTGGGGAGTAACATACCTCATACTGTGTGTCAAAAAAACAGTTTGGACTCAGAGTGGAAGGAACCTCCAACGGGGTTGGTGCTCATCAGCTTTTGGAGAAAGTCATGGTGCTTTAACTTGTTTCTGTAAAAATTTCCAGAAATAACAATGCCCCCTCAGCACACAAACACCAGCTTCTAGCCCGGCAGTTGCTGCTTGACCACAATGGCTTCCAGGCTGTCCAGAAGACGGCTTCGCTTTGCTACCCACCTGGGAGACTATTGTGTTCTTAGACCATAAGTCAGTTAACTTTCAAATGTTATATCACTTTCTTCAGCTTTACAAATATATTTTTTTACTCTGCCCCTAGTCCTAGCAAGAATTTTCAGAGTCTTGGTATTCATAAATCTTAATGGTTGTACAGCACTCTGGCTATATTCCTTAGGCAGAGGGAGTTGAGGAGGCTAGAGACCCGGCACTCAGAAAGATTAGATGGGAGGATCAGGAGATCTAGTCTTTCCTGTACTATGCAGGGAGAGGCTCTTCCAGAAAAAAAGTGGGAAGAGGGTGACAATGAGGAACTGAGAGACAGTGGAGGCAGAATCCTGCCATACCAGAAACTCAGGTAGTGGACAATGAGTCCTCTGTCCCCTGTTGGGTCACTTGTCTAAACTCAGCATTTCTGCCCTCTATTCCAAAGTCTTACTCTTAGTTCCTATCTCATTCTACTCCCTCTCCTCAGAAGCATTGTCACTTACCACCCCAGTGCCCGCTCCACAGCTTCCTCTGAAGTCAACCTCAAGTGAAAATGTTACTTCTCTGATTTAAAAGTCGACTTTTTGTTAAAATGCCATTTCCTCTGGCCACAAGGACTGTGAGTAGCATCTCATTTTTATGATTTGGAGCCTTGTGGGGGGTCCCACCTGTGGACTAGCTGGTCATGGCAAAACTGGGCACAATGGTTAGTACCACTGTGTGCATTCTAGAGACAGGACTGTTGCCATATCCAGACATATTCTTCTTGATGGGAAAGGCAGAACAGAAGACAGGCCACACAAATCCCTGTATCTGCTCTCTGGATGTTCTTTGTCACCTCAACCATTGTTCTGGGGCAAAATTCAGGGACTTAAGGATACTCCCATAGAGAAGAATCAACAACCAAGAAACAGCTCTTCGAAAGTCTACTTCCTAAGTCAAGCATAGTGGGAAACATGCCTATAATCCTGGCACTTGGAAGGTGCCAACAGGAAGACCAAGAGTTCAAGGTCATCCTAAACTATATAGAAAGTTCAAGGTCAACATGGGATTCATGAGACCTTGCCTCAGCAATAAAAGTAGGGAAAGTCTTCTGTATGTATAAAATTATGTAAAAATTCTCCCTAATACTCAGTTTACATGAACAAACCTATAAGAATAACAGAAATTATCAGTGGCTTCATCGAAAGAACTGTAGATATTAGAACAAATTATGGCATGTATATGAAAATGCTTATATACCAGACTGAAAAAAATGTTTCAAATTAAAGAAATACAAAACTATTTTTAAAAGAATTTTGATATAATTCTAAGTAGATCTAACTACGATGGTAAATAGTTGCTAATACACCGTAATTTCCCTGACAACCATCAATAGGACTTAAGTGAATAGCCACAGTTATTGTACCTAGTGAAGACACAGAATGCACAGCAATCTATTAAGCCCTTACTATAGGTGAGAAGTACCCTTTCCTGCTGAGCAAATTTTACCAAGAGTCACTCAAAAAAGAATATATGAATGTACTTGAGATTCTACAACATAGTCTCCCTGTGCTCACAGTTGTGGCTGATGCTGGTTTTGTACAAGAGAATGTTATCGGTTACCCTACTGCTTGTTCCTCCCATATCAAAGCCATCCTCATTTTGGGTTTTGATGAAAAAAGGTGCTCAAAAGATTTTAAAGGATATTAGCCCATGTATTTCACAAACATAATGAGGCTGCAACAAAGATGATTTCAATCAAACAAAGAACTCAACATCATTTTGTTTGGAGATTCCCTGGAAAACAGAAGAATGGAAAGTGGTTTTGCTCAGAATGGGGTGTTTAAATGGTGGGAGTGAGTGAGCTTTCAGGAATCTGCTGGATAAGCGAATGATAGGTCATTGGAGATAGCCAATTCTATCTTACAGAGAACTCTGTCATGCTTCAGGGAGACTATTCTCATCCAGGAGCAATCAACATAAAAACTATTTGCAGGGGCTGGAGAAAGGGCTCAGTTGTTAAGTGTTTGCCTTGCAAGTACGAGGACCTCAGTTCAGACTCACAAAACCCATGTAAATACTAGTGGGTGTGCAGCCTGCCTGTAGTTCCAGCTTGGGAAAGGAAGGAAGCTGTCCTCCAGCCCAACAAGCTGGATAACTAGACCGGCCGAATTGAGAGATCATGACTCAGTGAATAAGGTGAAAGATTGATTTAAGATGGCTTCCAAATTAAATCCCAAATCTCTGTGTACATGCATGGCCGTGTACACATGTATCCACAGGAACATGTGCCCACACCACACACAGCCACACCTAATACACACAGAAATGAGCAAAGAAAAGAGGGAATCATCTCTTCATCCTACCGAAAGACTTTGCAATGTATTTTTGGTCTTGAAATTCCTCCTTTACACAATTTAAGTTTCTTAAGACATGTCAGATCAAATGCAAGGTCCTTTTCCTTCACTTCTCTGACTACCAGGAAATTTTGAACACATGCAAAACAGTAGATCTTACAGTGAAAAAGAAAACAAGCCAGATGTGGTGGCACATGTGCCTGTAATAACAGCACTCAAAAGAGAGTGAGAGGTAACAGGATCACCACAAATGTCAGGCTAGCCTGGTTTATACAGAGAGGTCCGGAGCCACATAATGAGAACAAACAAAATAAAATGTGTAAAAATAGCTCTCTCTTTTTTCAAAGTGGGTTTTATAGTTTACTATTATTATAGAATATGGTTTATTATAAGACATGTTACAGTTGTATAAAAAGAAATGTTATTGAATCATCAATTTGCATAATTTTAAGTGTTGCTATTTATATAATTTATGTAGATTGTGATGATACTCCTTGAGTTTTGAATTAAGCTTGACTTTTTTTTAATTTAAGAAAAAAATCAGTGCCAATGAGAAAAACTGCTCTCCCACATTTAGTACAAAGCCTGTTAGTGTTCAGTGGTTACTAGCTATTATAAAATTTTCATCATTGGTTCACTGATAATAAACATGTAGTGAAAAACATTTTTGCTTTAAACACAGATTCCACCTAAATAGATAACAATTGTTCAACCATTTTTACCTTAAATTAATGTATTCCATCCTTTCTTGCAAACTTATTCTGAAAGGGTACTAAAAGACGCCAGGCTGTGAAAGAAAAAAGGTAAAGGCAACACTATAGTGTGGGGGGAAATTAAAGCAAGTTTACCCAGAAAATTCTACTACCATCTTTATTTTATTCAAATATTCACAATTGATTTTTAATTAGTCATTGCTTTTTGTCAATGGAATCACTGTCTAACAATGGCTTAAACACAAAAAATGAGCTTTAAGCAAATGATCAGTCCATCGCCTGTAAATCTCCATATTCTGTCTAGAACAAAAGAGTCATGCAAAGTCAAAGGGCAGGGTTGGAGAGTTTTACTGATGGCAGATGCAACTTCTGCATGTGCCTTTCATCAGTTGCAGCTACTGTTGACACACAGAGGAGATAGCAAGAAAGCAGAGGCTAAATGGTCTTGTTTCGTTCATTCATCTGCTTAGCTCCTGGCACTCTAAAGCCCTTAACTGGAAGTGTGGAAGTGGTCATTTTTAAATGTATAGGTATAGAATGTTTCTATTGATGGCAGGCTTACACCTCTGTAGTTATCTTCCTTTATGCTTGTTTTCAAAGTCAGGTGTGTGCCAAGAAATGGGTCTTTCTTTCCAGAGAGAGAACAATAAACAAAACGGAGTTGACAGATCTATTTCAAAACTCATGTTTGTTGCCATTCACTCAAGGCAATGGCTTGCCTCCAGGTGTCATACAGACACTGTGCCAGGGCTAACAAGGCCTGTGGCCATGGAAGTCTGTTGGTTCACTTTTGATACAGTTCGTTATTCACAGTTGATTGGAAATGCTAGGGACCCACAAAAACAAATACCTTTCTTCCTTCTCAAATGTTCCCACAAGGTCTTCAAAGTCCTCCTGATATGTTTACTTGACTAAAGACTACCATAACAAATGAGGGTTTTCATTCTCCTCCCATCTTTCTGCTTCTCTGAGGGATGGACATGAGAGCCTACTCTCCATGCCAGAGGAGCTTTCTTCCATTCTTTCACCCTATTTTTAAGGGACTAAGTCAATCCACTTTCATACTTACGGAAGAATATGATGGCATATTTTATAAAGAAAATGCATGTCTTTTCTCATAGCTCTAGATACTGGAAGCTCAAGATCAAGATGCAGGCATTTGATGAAGTTTTCCTTGCTAGGTCCTCACATGGCACAAGGTTGAAAGACTGAGGTGGATGCTCCAAGAAGCCTCTTTCATAAGGGTCTTAAGACCATTCATCAGGGGAGAAGCTCTTGTAGTGCACTGATCTCTTAAAGACTCACTTCTAATGCTCTCATTTTGTCAACATCTTTTAGGCGAGGTAACTTGAACCTCAGCAGTGACCGTCATTGAAACTTTCCCAACTAGAGGTCTTAAAAACCATAAGCATCTCCTCTACTCTCACTGTACTGGGGGAAATCAAATGTCCATTGCAAGGATGATGAATAAGATTATTTTAAGTATCCATTACTGTACCTTTCCCAGCTGTTAGAATAGATTAATGATGAAGAAAAAAACATGACTACAAACACTGACTCTGCACATATCTTCTTCCATTAGCAGTTTCATTGATACCCAGTGAAAGGCACACTTTAGCCCCCTCAGAGGCAAGCTTGGCTCCTCATGGTGAGTACCTGGAAAAGACAGAGTGACACAGAAGACAGTACTATGCTTAAGTGGGCCCAGATGGAAAACAAGAATGATGAGATGCCAGTCACAGGCAGGTGTTTTAAAGATCTTCCTCGTGATGAAAATGACAATGAATGGTACGAAAATCCTTCAGTCAGTCAGCAAGACAGAAACACAGCCTTAGGTTTTTTTTTTTTACAGTTTGCATCAAAAGAAACATATATGATGACATTTTGACCAGTTACACCCCTGAAAATGCCTCTCAATTTTTCATTTTCCATGGGACATAGAATGATGGGTCATTGTGGATTTGTTTATTTGTTGCAAAAGAATTTCTGATGACTTTCTACTATATTGGAGCATGGAGAATCCATATTTTTATTTGCTGAATCTTAACTAACCTGTGAGATTATATCTGTGAGATTATGACCTCACCTATAGAATTTTGCAAAGCTACTCATATTTTTCAGGGAGTTTCTTCAGTCATCCTTGTTCTGTAATTCAGAAATGTGAAGACTCTATTCCTTAAACTATCAGGAAATTCCACTCATTCAGTAGGTATTAGACAAATCCCAAGACCTAGGTTTTTAGAATTAAATTTAATGTAGAAACATCTCCTTAGCCCAGTCAGACTTAACATAGGTATGCTGAGGCCATTCGAATTGAGATTCTCCCAGTGCTACTTGTAATTCAATTATGAGCTTATGTCATTTGATCATTTTGAAATGGTTGTAAAGATGGATTTGCATGTTGCCTTTATATCCCTAGATGTCATCACTAGCACAACCAAAGAATTTCCAGATGTCCCTACAACAGCAAGAGGAACAATTGAAAATGAGCACAGCCATATCACCAGTGAGTTGTTTTGTCTTTTATTTTATGTTTTATTTACTCAGTAAATAAAGTATTTTGAGCACCTTTCCAGACATTCTGGCATGTATTGAGTATGCAGTAACACTGGCATCCTAAAGATGATGACCCATTGGGAATGAGATGCAAAAAACTATCACACAAGTGAACTTGTTTTTGACAAGAGTTATGATAAAGTATTTTCAGAATCGAACAGAAAGACCTGATTTTTACCTGGAGAATAGTAAATGCTATAAGTTGATTATATTTTAAATTAATTTGAAAGAATAAAAAGGATAAGAATTAGCCAGTTGAAAAGTAGAAGAAACATTGCAGTCTTATGAAAACATTATTCGAGACAAGAAAGATTGTTGTAATAAAGAATATTCCTGTAGCTCGACTAATAAAAATTATGTCAGCGCAAATGCAATTCCTTGTTCTGCATCTTGAAAGAGCAAGTGATTAAGTGAAGTTTAAACCTTCACAGAGGTCAGGATTGTCAAGTCATAGGGAATAGTCCTCAATTTCACATGGTGATGAGCGTGCTCAGGTGACTAGGGAGCACATGACAGCCATGGGCGGCCATGCAATTGCCCATCACTTGCAGCACCATCCCACACATCATGATGAAGAAGCTGAAGTCAAAGTTCTAACAAATAGCTTCATGATACTGGCTTCATGATCATGAGAGGCACGATTGGAAGGTTGAATCGAAATCTATGCTCAAAAGATGATTCACCTGCCTTGACATGAAACTCAGAAACTTTTCTTCTTGCATTTTCTAAAATGCTGGTTGTAAAATTTTGGCTCATATACAATTTCCAGATACATCCTTGTAAGTTTTTATTTGAAGAAGAGAATTTTTTTTGGCTCTAGATTAATTATCTGTATGATTGGTCTTCTTTATTTTCTCATGCTACCCAAAAGATCTGTATTATGAACTCTAGTCATCAGTAGAGACTAAGCACCATGTGTTTATGAATAGAACATCATAAGCTTCAAAGTTACCTCCAGTGTTTCCTATGGCAGGTTGAGGTAGGAGGGGTCATCAGCATGGCCAAAAATGTGTATTGTGTGGAAATGAAAAAAGTCTTTAGATTTAATCTTAATGATATACATGGCAATATCATAAGCCTGTAGTCAAAAATTGTAAACATACAAATTATTGATAGCACTAATTTTCTTAGTGATGAAGGTTGAACTCAAGGCTTCAGGTAACTAGGTAACTCTTTATCAGTGACCTGCAGTTCCAACTGCGTGAAACTAATTAAGTCAGTCTTTTAACTCCTACTGTTTTGAAACTTTACTGTATAAATATAAATAATGAAAACTAGGAAACAAAGAGATATAGACCTTGTCACCACCCAAAAGCAACTTACCAATTTGAAACAGGAAAAAAACAACCTAGAAAATTTTTGCTCAAATTATCTATGTAAACTAATATAAATATGCCTAGAGTATGAATGCAAGTACACTCAAGGACCAGAAGAAGCAGTCATATCTCTTAGAGAGTCACTGCTAGATGACATTGTGAGTTACCTGGCATAGGTGCTGCGAACTGAACCTTTGTAAGAGCAGTGCTCCAAAGCACTGAGCCATCTTTCTAGCCCCATGATCTGTAACTCTTACTAGCTTTTTGTGAGTGCTTTCATGAAGATTAAAACTGTATCAAAAGATGGATTTGAGCTCAAGAAACTTGTACTTATTTTTAGAAAAATTATGACTTTCTTAAGGTATGGTAGAATGATTGCCTAAGCATATGCAGGGAACTGGGTTTGATTCACTGGCACTGAATGAATGAATGAATGAATGAGACCAAGAATGTAGCTCAGTTGATAGAGTACTTAACTAGCATGAAGCAAACCCTGGGTTTAATCTTCAAAGCCTCATAAGTTAGGCATGGAAGCACAAATCTACAGTCCTCCACTCAGAAGGTAAAGGCAGGAGGATCCAGAATTCAAGGTTATTCTCAGCTACATAGTGACTCCCAGGCAACCTAGAATATATTAAACCCTGTCTCAAAAATAACAAACTGTATGTCTAAGAAATTTTGCTAAAGTAATGTTAGAATAAAAAATTGAAATAATTGATGATCTAACATTAAGGAACAAATTAAATTATCTATAGTTCTGGAGAATTAGCCAGGCATAAGATAGTATAATATGTATTTCTATACATTGCCATGAAAATAACTCTAAATATCTTCTAAGAGGTCTGGAACAGAATAGTATGCAAGGATGCACCCATTTATAATATATGAAATATATATTTATAATATAATGAATATATATTTATGACACACATCTATATACATTATTGTTCTTGTAGTCATAGAAAATTGCTGATAGGATACTTAACCAACTATTACATTGTCATATCCTATATAAAGGAATGGATGGTCATAATCAGTGAACACTTTATAATCCTTGAGGAAAACATGTCTCTTCCATATGAAAAGTTAATGTTTTATGACATCAAGGATTATACATGGAGCATCACGTATACTGAACAAGCATTCTACGACTGGGATACACTGAGCTACAGAAATTCCTTTGTTTTTCCCAGTGCCAACATTTGGCACTAACATTCATCTCTTTCTGCCCATTTCAGATATAACCATTAGTAAGCCCAGAGATGGAATGTCCTGGCCTGTGGTTGTAGCAGCCTTGCTCTCTTTCTGCACAATATTGTTTGGGCTTGGAGTAAGAAAATGGTGTCAGTACCAAAAAGAAATGTGAGTATTCAAGATATGTAGAGACATCTACATTTTCCATCATAAAATATTCACTTGATACGAAGACTACATGGCATTCCTCTCATAATTTAACAAGCAAGTCAGGTTTCCAGAAGCTCAGACAGAATATACAATTTTCCCAGGATCATTCAGTGAAGGCTCAACACAGGGATCCTGACTCCGTCTCCCTCTCTGCACTGGCTTGCTTGGGTGGAACAACAGATTCTGTGCACAGGTCAGTTGGCCTGAAAGGAGAACCAAGACTCTCCTTGCTATAAAGCTAAAACTGGTTGTGTTTTTCAATCTGCATTGTTTTTTCATTTTCATGCATTTTTGACCTGACTGGGATCAGCTGGACCCAGATGCTCAAGTGTGAAATTGAGTAAGAGAAGTAATTTTTAAGAACTTACCAGCTGCTCTCCATCAGAGTGGGCTTCTCCCATCCCTTCCCTTTTTCTGACAAGAAGTTCTCTGCAGCAATCTTTAGTAGGTGAAAGATTTTCTGATTCAGTAATTGGGGTGAGTTTGGACTAGGCTGTGATTACAGAAGAGCCCACAATACACAGCGCTGATCTCCGTGTATTTGCTATCTAATAATCATCATGGCACAGCATCCTCTTCCCGGAGTATCCCTGAAGACTGTATGTAGCAGGTATACCCAACAGGCATCCTGCCTACCACATGTATCCCAGAGGAGCTATGAATGTGTCCCAACAGGTTTGAAGATGGGAAGGAACATCATGTCACAATGTCAAAAGTGAATGTTCCTGCTCTATAACTATGAGCAACAAATATTTCATGTTTTTAATCCAAGGACTGTACCTTGGACACTATATGACCTTAGGAAATTCATAATTTTTCTTAAAAAATACAAGTTTCTTAGACTCAAATCCACATTTTCATGTTTTTCAACAGCCACAAACAAGGTAATGAGAATTACAGATTACAGGGCTAGAGAGATGGCTCACTGCTTAAGAGCACTTGCTGCTCTTCCAGAGGACCCAGGTTCAGTTCCAGCACCGGTGTCTGGTAGCTCACCACCTCATGCAGCAGTTGTTCTGATTGCCTCTTCTGGCCTTTGAGGGTACCTGCCTCATACATGACATACACATAAATAAAAATATATCATTTTCACTTATGTATATTTATATTAATATGAATGGAAGTACAAAAATACTGAGTTTTTGAGTTGAGACTTTTCAATTCTCTGTGTATCTATTACATATAAAGATAAAAATATACAAAATATTCTCTTTCTCTCCCCCCATCTTCCACACTCTCCTCCTCACTCATTCTCTCTCTAAATCGAGATGCTGTTGTGCTACCATGAAATAGAACTTTGCACAAAGGCAGTGTCATGTGTGCATTATCCCCCCAAATGAACCCAGGAGTACAGAAAGACCTCACTTCCCACTTGTACCAGATCCTCACCGTGTCCATGAGTGTGTGCATAAAGGCTGAGGGTAGAGTTGACAAAGTTACTATTTGAAAAAGTCCTTGAGTTTTATGTTTCTGTCTCTGGAGGGATGTTCTACCCGTGTAAGAGTAAAGCTCCTCCCATTAGGAGACAGTTGCCATGGAGATTATGGGATCTAGTTACAAGACTTCTCTTGCTGGCCTGCTTCTCTTAAGCAAGTGTCTTAAAGCCTCTATGCCACAGTTTTT
Source organism: Mesocricetus auratus (assembly GCF_017639785.1). Lineage (NCBI taxonomy): Eukaryota > Metazoa > Chordata > Mammalia > Rodentia > Cricetidae > Mesocricetus > Mesocricetus auratus. Next base: position 45,963,637 of record NW_024429192.1, read on the forward strand.
TTTCTGTCAAACAGTGATTATAATAATTCTTAGGTACAAAATAAATGCCAAGATCAAAATAACTTTGCAATCTATAAAATAAATTAACCATATATGTGTGTATAGAAAACCATATTAATTAAAATGGTAAGATCATTTTCAGAGTTAAATTGCCAAAATTTTTGAGAAGATAGAGTGTATTTCTTCCTCATCAATATACCTCTAATGTTAAAAAAAATACTGCCTCATGGGTTGATGCAAAGGGATGAGGAAATGAATAGGATTGAGATACATGATATAAAGGACACACAGGATAAATAAAAATTAAAAAGTACCACCTCACATTCTCAGCACTGAAAGATAAATGTTTTTTCTTCCCAGCATGGAAAGGCCCCCGCCTTTCAAGCCACCACCGCCTCCCATCAAGTACACGTGCATTCAAGAACCCCCTGGATGTGATCTGCCTTGTCGTGAGATGGAGGCACTGTGAGCTTCTGAGCTTTGCCACACAGCAGCTGGTTTCTGCAGTCTCGCTGAAAGATACACTGTTCTGTATTAACATCATCGCCAGCCAGCCATGCCTCTGCTGCAGCTCAAGTGAATGCTGGAAATAAACGAGTTGCTTTCCCAACACCTCCCTCTTTCATCTGCACACACTTGAGATGTAAAAAAGAGTTAGAGCAGTGGTTCTCAACCTGCAGGTCTCGACCTCTTTGACAAACCTCTGTCTCCCAAGAACTGTCTACACTATGATTCATAGCAATAGCAAAATTACTGTTATGAAGTAGCAATGAAAATAATTTTATGGTTGGGGGTAACCACAACGTAAGGAACTGTAGCATTAGGAAAGTTTGAGGATCACTGTAATAGAAGATAAAGCAATGTTTCCACCCAGTGCCAGAACTAGAGACTCACTTGCTTATGTAAGAGGCATACGTCCAGCTCCTGCCATTTTTAAAGTGCACTCTTTCCATGTTTTATCTCCGTGCTCTGACTGGGGAGGACAGTGATTTCCAGCATATGCTTTGTATTGGTCAAATATCTTGCTATGGTGTCCAAATACCTGTCAGTAAGCAATTTAACAAAAGAGGGGTTTATGCCAGCTCATGATCTGAGGGATACAGCCATCATACAGGGTAAGCCAAGGTGGCAGGGCCATGTGGCAGCTGCTTGTTACGTGACACTGGCAGAAAAGAGAGACCAGTAGCCCTTCAGCCCCACCCTCTCAGATCCACCAGCTAGATACCATGTCTAAAAGGTTCCACAACCTTTGGACATGGTCAACAGTTGAGCACCAATTGGGAAACACTTTACAGTCAAATCATAGACATACCCATACAAAATCTTCTGTATCTTTTCCGTCATCCTAAACTAGTTGCCAAACTGTGATCCTCTCAGACTTTTGTTACATTCCCTAACAAAATTCTAAGACAAAAATGTCAAAATCATCACAGTAATTCCAAATGTTTGCAAAAGGTCTTCATATTGAAATTATGTCACTCATTGTCACTGAAGGAAAATACATTACCCTGTCCAAGAACTACATCTCCAATCCTCCCTGACCCTTTCTCTTCATCGTGTTCAGTCCAAGTGCCAGCCACGTGCACCAGAATGGAGAAAGATAAAGGAGTTAAGTAGCCAAGAAACCAGCTCCCTTCTAGAGATGAATGAAATTAATTGGTTCCTAGAGCTGAGTGATCTTGCTCTCAATTCTGACTGTCTGTGTACATGTGCCCACGTGCTCACATGCTCGGATGCATCATACTCCTAAGAGATGCTTACATAAGTCCACAGGCAGCCCAGCTGGAGACTTTCCTGTTCATAAAGCCCACCTGCTTTGACTAGTCTTAAAACTGATAGAGTGGATTGGAAGTAAAAGAGTAACCCTGCCCCTAACAACGTTTTCTGAAACACTTAAGCAGAATTTACAAACGAAGAAGAAAACGGTCTCATTAGTCAGGCATACGCTGCGCTCAGCAACATTTTACAACTGAATAAATTACAGATCTCCCTTTTCACCTCAAACCCTCCCAAACTCCTTGCCCCAGGAGGGAAGAACAGCTGTTGTTGACAGACATGATTATAGCAAATACTGAGTGGACTTTACTCCCCAGAGGAACCATTTTATTCACTGGTAATGTACTTATCCCTAACTGCACATGAAAACAACTTGAAAGTTTGCATTTTCTAATACTATCTAATACCACTCGAAATCCATTAAATCTTACTCTCTCAGGAGTGAGGTGCCTGCATCGGCTTTCTCCATTGATTCACTCAAAAGTAAATACAAAAGTAAGAACTACAGAACCAGTGCAAGTCCCTGATCACAGATCAAAATCTCAGTCAGGCACTTGGCTCTTGTGGTGGCCCTGTCCCATCCAGGCATGATCAACTTGTGAACCATAGGCTGTATTCATCCTATGATAGCTATGAATGTGACCCAACAAACTCACTTGTAGATCAACGTCATGTCACAATGCCAAAATTTGGACAACTCTGTATCCCCTCCAACACTGATTAAAACTGGCTTGTGTAAACCAGTAAGGAAATGAAGTGCTCAACAAATTTCAGTGTAATTTGCAACATAGCAGCAGATAACTAATACAGCTTAACAAATGGAGAAATAAACTGTTTGCCTCCTTTAACTATTCCCAGTTCATTGTTCGCTCTCAAGTAACAAAAACTTGCCTCGTATACATAGCTGTTGGTCCACAAGATAATTATTTTTATTTAAACAACTTAATCATCAGTGAAGTGTTTGCATTTTATTGTGGATTTAGTTTGTTGCTTTCTTTGGAGACATGAACACAATCAGAGGTATCAAGATTTGAAAGTGGCAGATTTGGAGATACATAAATAGTTTTAGTAAAGGGGGAGATGATTTTACAGTACAAAATAAGCCTAACATAACTTTTAAGTTCTGTGATAGGTGTGCTGGTGTTTTTATGGTAGTTCCCCTCTGAAGTGTTTTTTTTTTTTTTTTGGTCTTATTTAATCTTGTTCTGGTCAGCATTTGCAAATTCATCTGCCATTTGACTGGAAAAAGCAGTCATTTGTCTGCTTGCTCAGTCAGAGATCCAGAGGAACTTTTCACAGTCCTGCAACATAGAGGTGCTCAGCCACCTTAGGTATTTTCATAAGCTTGCCACTCCTTGTTTGAGCAAAATGAAAGTATCAGATGCACCTTGAAGAATGTGCCAGTAAAACCATACAGACAGCCTCAAACATCATCTCCATTGTCTTAGAAACAGATTCAGAGCTGGGAGTGGTAGTCTGTCTACACGTATCATGTAAGTACTCAGAAAGTGAAGGCAAAAGATCAGGAGTTCAAGGCCAGCTTTTTACTACACACAGAGGTTGCTGCTACTCTGAGATACATAAAGAAGACCCTATCTCCAAATGTGTGTGTGTGTGTGTGTGTGTGTGTGTGTGTGTGTGTGTGTGGTATTGACCCAGTTATGTTGTACCAATGTTTAATTCTGTGGTGTACACACACGTCTTCACCACCATCTTCATTTTCAATAAGAGGAGCCCATATAGAACCACCTCATCTTATGTAACATTGTTACCCAGACACAGCAATCTTCTCATCTCCTTGCACCATTATCACACCTTGACAATGATCTTTGCATTGTGCCTTGTTTTGATCAAAGGAATATCATAGCATGACTAACTCAAGATAGGAAAATTGAATGTATGTTGGAATTATACTCTTATTTTTTGCATTGCTGTGAGACATTTATAAGATAACTTGATAATATCAAGAATAAGATGAGAAGCTCATGGTCCAGAATAGAACCAATTAAGCCAAGTCCAAACTAGACCACCCAACCCTCTAACCTATGACCTCACAGGGTATATAAACTAAGGATTTGCATAGTATAGAAATTTTATGATTGTCATATAACATTATTAATGGCAAATGTCTGAGTTTTGGGACAAAGGCTATTTCTCAGATTCAGCCTACATTTAATATGAAGAAGATATGGCTGGCCTCACAAAAATCACTTTTTATTCTAAGTCTTTAAAATCATAGGATCCTTGACAAGGATGGACAGAAAAGGTCATTTTACAAATAAAGAGGCAAAGGATCCATGAGATTGACTTGCCCAAGGTCACGTATCTGGAAGCAGTGACACCAAAATGGTGGCCCTGTCCTTGGTTGCTTTCATATCCCTTTTTGATTCTCACTACAGAGATGACATGTTTCATATAGGTTTAGGTTATTAGTGGTTTTTTAACTATCTAGGCAATATATTTCAAAAACTGTGACAGAAAGCAAAACAGAACAAAGGCAGAACTAATTGATCCCCGAGGATGGAATGGCCTAGAAAGAAAAGGGAAATGAGTAGGTAATAAAAAAAAAGTAAAATCAGAAGCTGAACAGAAAGTCTAGAGAAGTTTACCAAGGTCACCGGCAATCAAAGGTTGTTTCTCAGAGGTTCCAAGCAGTGGAGGGTCTTGGAGGCAGCTTTGCCTTGAACCAGAGGCTGACTCTGCAGAAACAGACTATCCCCTAGGCAGGGCTGCAAACTGTGTGACTGAGCCTTTGACAATGGGAACAAAAGCAGGTTCTGCTCCAGCTGCTGCAAGGCAGCTTCTTTCCAGATACTGTGACTGCTAACAAGGCTGCATGCTTGTTAGGAAGCATCAGGAAGGCATTGCCAGCTAGTGTGGAGAATATTATCTCAGGAGCCGAGAATACTTCTGAAAGTTATTCCTAAAATCTGCCAGGTGCAACTCTGATGGGTCTTGCCATTAGTTAATTTTGCAGGAAAATTAACACGGGAACAACAGAATCTAATGCTTGCTCCCCAGCCAGCCTCTCAGAACCCTTCATCACTGTTAATTATTTGTATGATTCCTTGTGTGTGTTTAAAGGCCGTGTCATTGTGGGGACCCAGGCTATCAAGACCCCAAACAACAAATCAGATATCAAGGTATGAACAAGAAAATATAGATGCCCAAACCAGACACTCTTGATAAATGCCAGCAGTCTGTGCCCATTTTTTTCTGAATTTTTGTCAGACTGATTCTAATTTACTATCTCAGGAAGACATATCTAACCAGATAAAACTGACTACAAAGGTTGGGGATGTAATTCATCTGGTAGAGAGTGTTTACCTAGCATGCTCTAGAGGTCCAGGGTTGAGTCTCAAGAACCACATAGACAGGATTGTGGGGGTACAGGTCTATAATTCATGCACCCAGGAAGTGGGGACTGGAGGATCTGAAGGTCAAAGTCATCTTTAGTACATGGTGAATTTGGAGCTAGCCTGAGCTACTATAAGATCCTGTCTCAAAAATAAGCAAAAAGAAAAATAATAACAGAAGTATCATTCTGGCACTCATCTATTAACAAAATTACTCAGAAGTACCAGAAAGGTAGTTTACATTACATGAGATGGGAAAACAGTATCTTGCATCTTAATTTGGTAAGGACCTACTAACCTGAGGATAATGAACAGAAGTTGGTATCTGTGTGATAGCTTTCTTCTTTGACACGTAAATACTTCGTGTGTGTGTGTATCTGTGTGTGTGTGTGTGTGTGTTGTGGGTTATATGCACACATGTATAAATGTGAATGCCCATAAATATGCATGTGGAGGCCAGAGCACAATGTTGGGTGCCTTGCTCTGCCACTCCCCATCTTATTCTTTGAGAAGGTTTCTTACTTTCACCTGAAGTTGGCTGCTTGGCTAGTCTTCCTCGCAAGCTCCTAAGGTCTGATTGTCCTCCCACAACACGGGAAACACAAGCATGTGAAGTTATACATGGTGTCCAAGTTTTGGTTCCTGATACTATGATAAAGACCATAGCCAAAAGCAGCCTCGGGAGGAAAGGGTTTATTTGGTTTACACTTCCAGATCAGTCTATCACCGAGAGCAGTTAAGACAGAAATTGAAGAACCAAGGAGCAAGAACAGAGACCAGAGAGGAATGCTGCTTTCTGTGACTTGCTCAGAGTGAGTTAGGCCCACCTACATCAATTAGCAATTAAGAAAATGTCCCATTGGCATGTCCCCATGTCAATGTGTTGGAGGTGATTCCTCAGCTGAGGTTCCCTCTTTCTAGGTATGTCAAGTTGACAACGAAAGCTAATATAATTGCTATCAAGATTGAGAAGGTTGGCACATCCCTGTATTGCTGAATATAATCCAAAATGGTATTGATGCTTCTGAGAGGTACTTGACGGCATCTAACAAAACTGTGTTTCCTGTTCTTCCTTGGCCTGGCAATTCCTCAGAAGGAGCCTCCTGAGGCTCTCCATGCTGACAAACTATATAGACACAGTTTATTCTTGGCATCGCTGGCTGTACTTAATAAGTACTGGAAATCATCTGCATGTCTAAACATGAGAGATTGGTTGGCTAAACTATTATAAATACTTAAAATGGAGTAATGTTGTGCTTGTCAGCTTCTTGTTTGTATGACAAATACCTGCAATAAGAAACTTGCAAAGGAAAAGGGCTTGTTTTGGCTCACAATGCTGGAGTTTTCAACCCATCGCTTCTGGGCCTGTGGTGAGGCAACACATCATAGCAGGAGGATGCAATAATACAAGACTGCTCACTCTTCAGCAACGGGAAAGAAAGGGGACCAACTCTCTAATGAGATAATGACCACCTTTTAGAGGCCACCCCTTAAAGATTACAGGGACTATTCATTTAACACACAAGCCTTTGGAGAGACTGAAAATAAAACTACAGTATATGTGCAGTTGTTTAAAAAAGAGAGAGGAATATCTACCAGCGGATAAGAAGGAATTTTCATGAGACCTTACCAGCTGAAACGGGCAGAGTACAAAGCATATATTGTATGTTATCTTTATGTAAGAATGAAGGAAGGATAAGAAAACATATTTAATATCTTGTTGTGTCTATATCGGTAATGGTTACGCTTGTGGTGAGTTTCCAACTTTACAATTGCCAGTGGCCAAGTCAGGAGAGCGTTAGGTGGCAGCTGAGCTTCGGGAGATCGGCGGGTGCACCAGGAAGCAAAGCACTGTTGAGTGAACCTCGGTAGCAGGGCCTCAAGGGCTTCTGCTCCAGAATGTCTCTTGCTGCTGCTGTACCTTTGCATGTTGGCCGCTGCCGTCTTTCTCTGGTGTCTGGTATGGTGTGAACTCATGGTGGGAGGGGGGATTCCCACTGTCTTTAATGCAGTGTGATTATCCCATGGAAATTTCCTGTTCTACTGGACATTTTTACCTGTGGATTAGGATGAAGCTAGCGAGAGACCCGGCCCCAGCAGATCTGTTACCCATAGCCCTAGCACAATCCCTGAACACCCGGGCCATGAGCCCAGAGTCAGTGAAAGAAACACACCCTGGATTTGGGACCCCAGCTAGCAAAAGAAACACTTTGCCCCTGAATCCAGGGCCAGAGAAAAACACCCTGACTCCAAACCCAGAGCCAAAAGAACACACTTTGGTCCTAGAATAAATTAGCAACTTATTAAAGAAATTTTCCGTGACCCCAAAATTGGAGCCTAAAAACTAAAAAGGACCAGAGAAAGAAACACACTTTGGCCCTAAAATCAGAGCCACCTGTGCCCCTGACTCAAAGCCAACCAATCCCTGAGCAGGAAAGACAGACCAATCCCTGACAGACCGATCTCTGAAGAGGGAAGCAGTAGCCTCTAATCTAGAGGTAGGACTCCTCTTAGACCTTAAGCCTAGGGAAGTAGTAACCTCTAGACTAGAAACATATCATGACCTTAGCCCAGAGGGGGCAGCCAATCACAAACCTGAAGTCTTGGAATTCCCCAAGCCTTCTCCTCTATAAAAAAATAAAATAAAATAAAATAAAAAAGCAAGAAAGAAAGAAAAGAAAAAAAGAAACCTTCCTCATGCCACTCAGGGTCTCTCCTGCTCTGCTGCTTTTGTTGCAGCTGCTCCAGGTTGGGCAGAGGGACCTGAGTCAACTTTTAATAAAGATTCTTTGCTTTTGCATCAGAATGAATCTCATGGTGGTAATTTGGGGATCCGGACTTTGAGCATAGCACTAGGACTTAGAAGTTTCTCTTGAGCAGCCATATGGACTATACATTAGGTTAATGATTAAGCAAAACAATCAAGTCCCAAGAATTAGCTCAAGTTCTTTCTGATATAAGGAAATGTGTTCATTGGTATAGCATAACTAAAACAAAGCTTTAAACAGTTGAGTTCATGCAACTAGGAAACAAAGAATTGGATGGTTAGTTAAGATAATTGGACAGGACTCTAAAATACAAAAGTGAAACTAGTAATCTGTTTTTCCATTAATTATAAAATTTACTGCTGATGTAAACAGTTATGGCTAAAAGGCCCCTGATCTTTGAGAAGTCTTGTTTTTCACCTGTAATAAGTAAAGGAATATAAAAACATGTTTTTGTTACTTGTATTCATTGTAATCATTCACTTAAAAACACAATGTACCCACATTGTAACTTCTATATTGCTTGAAGGACTCTGCTGTGGTATGTAAACTGTAAGGGAGAAAATAAAGACGCAGTAGAAGGAAAACACCAGCAAAGGTGTAGAAGGAAAGATGTAAAAGGAAGACATCAGGAAGTAGTGTAGAAGGAAGTCATCAGTGAAGCACGAGAAGGAAAATATCAGGGTAGAAGAACAGAACAGAATGGAGTAGAACAAGGACAAGACCAGTAGTAAATAAAGACATTTAACCCTCAGAAAAGGAGGTGTACGCTTTTCTTGGCGATTCTGTATCTTGTTCTCAGTCTCTCTGGCCTGCAGAAGTTCCTTTAGTCCTACCAGTGCCTCTTCATGTGGAGAGAGAGATCTCTCCTCTGTGATTGGGACATTTCTATATGCCAGGTCTTTCAGTTGGTTTGCAGATATCCCAGATTGAAGTTCTTGTCACAGGATTCTCGTCCTCTCTACTTCTTAGGTCCTTTCTGTAACCTCCCCACCTGCCCTTAAGAGCTGCCCGATGTACTCGTTCTATGTATTTCCTGGTGTTTGCCTTTGTTTTTCCCTTACAGTTTATATACCCCAGCAGAATCTTTCAAGCAATATAAGAAGGCACTAGTTTCACATTTCATATTGTAGAGTCTTGTCCAATTATCTTAACGAACCATCTCATTCTTTGTTTTCTGGCTGCATGAAATCAACTGTTTAAAGCTTTGTTTTCACTGTGATGCACACTGAAATCAATGAACACATTTCCCTATATCAGAAAGAACTTGAGCTAGCTCTTGGGGCTCAGTTGCTTTCCTCAATCATTAACCTGAACATAGTCTATATGCTTCTCAAGAGAAACTTCTAAGTCCTAGGTGTGCGACACTTCCTTGTTCCTATTTTCTATCCTCAGTGGCCCTTGTTTTATCAGGGGAAGGAGCAACACTTAAAACAGTACAGCCTAAGAGGAAATGGTCTTCATACTAATCCATGGGTAAAAGTGCCCAGTAAACAGGATATTTCACTTCATTAAAGGCAGTGCAAAGTTCCCCCAGACACGCATTCATACCATGCCAGATACCAGAGAAAAATGGCAGCAGCAAACATGTAAAGACACAGCAGTAGAATGAGACATTCTGGAGCAGAAGCCTTCGGAGCCTTGCTATCGAAGATTCACCTATCAGTGCTTGCTTCCTGATGGGCAGATCCTCCGCAGGTCAATTGCCACCTTCAGTTCTTCTGACATGGTCACTGGCACACAATGGTAATTTTAAATTTTATCATGGGGGAAGTAACATATATTCAGTTGGAATCCTATTTCAGACTTTGATCTTTTTCTAGACTAGTAATACTCAGTGTGCTGTTCTCTGATGACACTGGTCAGCTCCAGTGAGGTGCCATGCCCAGTGAACTGCAGTCCCAGGTAACAATAAAGACTGAATAATCTGTTGTGATGGCAAGGCAGCCTGTTCAGTATGTTAGCTGTGATGAGTGCATTTTGAAATTGCTTTATTCCAATTACGTGTGTGTTTATTAGGAGGAAAGTTGTTTATGTGCACATATGTTAGCAGAAGGAAATAAAAATATATAACAAATCTCGGGGTTGGTTATCTATGATGGTTAAGGATAGGCATGGAGTGGAATGAAAGGGAATGTGTATACTTCTCTGCATAATTTTATTGAACAGAAATATGTTACTATCTGACCTACTCAAATAATACAATTAAGTACAGAACAAGGAAAGCAAGCAGGAAAACTGAATGAAAACTGAGACAGACTAATTTGCTTGTATTTTAGATAAATACCTCAATCACAATGAAAGGAAAGAGAAAAGAACTAATCCAAGAACTTATGAAGACTATACTAAATTACATATACTCATTTTGATGCAGCATGAAGGTGAGAGACAAATGGGAAAACTGTAAACAAATCTAGAATCATTTATAATAGGGCTTGGTTTTGTTTGGTTATATGCGCAAAGCAATTTCTAAACTACTTTGTATATATAATAGAACTGAGTGAGTATATGAATATATTACTGTTGAAAGTTCACGTTCTCACAGTGGGAGAAGAAACTGATAATTGTGAAATAAGGACAGGTATAAATGTACCTTATGTAGATACAGGAATGAGTTCAATCTAGAGTCAGTATGAACTCATTACTTCCTCCATAATGTGTATGGGATGTGTATGTATAATCATAAATGAATGTGCACAGTAGAAAACATTCACAGATAATACAGCCGGAGGCCCCATGATGTTCACCTGTTAATGATGCTGCTGTTGTTAGTCTTAGTCAAATCTTGTGTGTGTGTGTGTGTGTGTGTGTGTGTGTGTGTGTGTGTCTCATGAGAGCTGCTATGCATGTGATGGTCAGAGAACAACCTCCAAGAATCTGTCTTCTCCAACTCCATGTGAGTCCCAGAGATCAAACAGGTCCTCAGGCTTGGTGACAAGCAACTTTTCCTGATAAACCACATCACTAGTCTCTAATGCAGTTTTTTTTTTTTTGCTTAAAAGACCTATTTTGGAATGATATCAGACAACAACATAGTCCAAAATGATGGAGTGTATCAAAAGAATAAAGGTAGCAGCCTGAAGGGATTCCACCAGCTAGTATTAAGATAATTTGAACACCAGCATAATTAAGAATAATAATGAGAGCCGGGTGGTGGTGGCGCACACCTTTAATCCCAGCACTTGGGAGGCAAAGGCAGGCGGATCTCTGTGAGTTCAAGGCCGGGCTGGACCGATACCCTCCAAAACAATACAGAGAAACCCTGTCTCGTAAAAACCAAAAAAAAAAAAAAAGAATAATGATTAAAATATGCAGTAAAACAAGGAGACTTATGAAAGTCTCTTGCTAGTCAGTTGGTTGGGGTCTTTTGCACTATTTCAATGAAAATTGTGTATGGGCAAAGGGCAGCTTCCTCAGGTGTGGTAGTCACTCAGGTCACTGAGTGACAATGGCTTATGAACTAAATTAACAGACCTAGAGGCTTAAGGCTCTGAGTCCTGAAAAACAGTAACAAGTGATAGGACTTGGTCCCTCAGAAAGGGACGGGTTCTTCTGAGAACTGTTACACAAATCATTGTCAATAAGAGGCAACAGACATAGGCAGATAAGCAGGTGGAGGCCGACAATAGAATACTCAAAGTAGACAGGAAAATGTGGGAGGGGGGAATCTTAGAACTCCCAGGTTCTCATTTTGTGGTCATCATAATAACTTAATCAGTCTAGAAGCATTCATGGGTGCTAAGCCACGGAGGAAGTCTAGGTGAAGAATAGGATATTTGTATGGTTTCTGTCTGTCTGTAGAAGCTCTTTAGTGACAATCAAACAACTACCTGACCACAATAATGTTTCCACGGAAGGACACAAGGACACTGTGCCCCTCCATCTGTCTGTCTGGGTGGTACACATCCCCATGCAGTGTTAGGACAGAGAAGGAAAACACTAACTCCAGTCACAGATAACATCGGACACGTGAGAAATATACTGTTAAAAGGAAAGATATACTTCTGTTCTGTCTTTGCAAAGACCAGATGTCTGATAGAAGCGAATTAAAAGAGCAAGGGCTAGTTATCTCATGGGTTCCAGTCTGCATGCATGGTCCTTGGCTCCAGCAAGCCTGGGCCACATGAGGCAGAACCTCATGGCAGTGGGGACATGTGGCTGAGGCTATTCATCTCATGGCAGACTAAGAAAAGCAGTTGCGAAGGGTTCTAATATAAGGCACTCCTAAGCACCCACCTCCTCCAGCTAGTCCTCACTGCCTAAAGTTTTTAGAAATCCCATAATAGCACCACTCACTGGAGACCTGAGCTTTGATAGAGGAGCCTGAGGAAGACATTTACTATTCAAACCAGAATAGAGAGGGATTATATTTTTCGAAAATGTCGCTACCTAAAAGACAAAGAAAGGCTCTAAAAATACTTTAGAACAAAAAAAGTTTAAAAAACTAAGGAGAGATGATAAGTACCATACCTGACTCCAGACTGGATCAGCTACAAAAAGGGAAGATTCTATAAGGAGCATGATGAGAGAAGCTGAGAACAATATAACCTGGGTTGAAGACTTGTTCTGCCAACTCAGCTGTTACTGTGCTGAAAGGATAGTAATATTTTTGTGAAATACATATTGGATCATTGAACATTAAAGGCATATGTGCATATGCACAATCATCACATGGGTGTGTTTTCATATGTGTCTGCATACACATATGCAAACATACATGTGCACAGCAGGAGAAAGGGAGAAAAGGATAGTGTGAGTGTGAGGGAGGTCAATTATTTAAAATAGTTTAACCTAGGAATAGGAAAAGACAGCCTTACTTTCTTATACAGTTTTCATATTTCAATTATTTTCAGATACAAATTTGGTTTGGTTTCATTCTAAAATAGGAGTGTCAATACACTACCTAGGATAGTCACAGATGTTAACCCCCTGTCTCTAGCTCCCAAGGCCTAATAGAAAATGTAAATAAAAAGTGCCTGGGCAAGGACCTAAGAAAAGATGCTTGTTGATTCACAATCTATTTTTCCAACATCACAATCTATTTTCCAAATGCAAAGTCTGTTTCTTGGGGCTGAGCTTTCCAAGAGAGCTTTCCCTTTTTCTCTGAGCATGGCTTCATGTGAAAGTTCAGAAGGAAATGAAGGAGTCTGTATCTGGCAAGTCAACTCTTTTCATTTCATTTCTGAGTCTTGTTCTGCCCTAAGTCCTGGCTGGGATCCACTAACACTTCAATCATTTTTCTTTCTTGAGGAAATGAATGAAGTTCTTTGATTTTCCTAAAACTCTAGGGCAGACTTATCCTCCCCCGTTAAACTATTTCATATCAAAAGACGCTAAGCTGTGTCTGCCCAGACCTCACCCACCAGTGAGACCTGCCTTCTTCCTCCAAACCCTGAGGTGGTATTTTTTGTTGCTACCTCAATGGGAACTATGGAAACAGTGCACAGTTTACAGCGGCCCTGAGGCAAGATTCCCACACACAGAGAGCAAAGTGGAGGCAGCTGCTGTTCAGAGTGCCTGTGATACCCATGCAGAGCTGAGGCTGCAGCCTCTGCAGTCACTTTCCCTTCTCCTCCTCCTGGAGCCAGCCTCAGACGGTACTCTATTGCTGTGAAAAGACTGCAGCTCCTACAAAGAGAGCGATTAATTGGGGCTTGCTTCCAGTTTCAGAGGAGAGCAGGATCTCATTAGGCAAGGAGCATGGCAGCACGCAGGCAGACACTGCTGGAGAAGGAGCCAAGACCTGCATCCTGATCCACCCACGGCAGCAGGCCGAGAGAGAAGCTGAGCCAAGCCCATCTGTAGTGACGCACTTCCTCCAACAAGACCATAGCTCCTAGACCTCAAGCAGTTCCACTCCCTGGTGACTAAGCATTCAAATATATGAACCTATGGGGGCCATTCTTACTCAAACCACCACAAGACCTCTTTCCATCACCTTTACTTTTGGGTACAGGGTTTGACCACTGGTTATTTATTCAATAAACACTTAAACTGCAGGGGCTGGGAATGTGGCTCCTTTGACAGGGAGCTTGTGTACTGAAGCCCTGGGTTTAGTCGCCTGTCCCTGGTAAGCTGGGAATGGTGGTGCACAGCTTTAATAAACCCAGCACTTAGAAACTGGAATCATGATAGTGAGAACTGGAAAGTCATCTGCAGCAATATGGTTGAGGCCAGCCTGGGGTACCTGACATCCAGTCTTAAATGAATAAATAGTCAGGAAAGTCACTAAACACGTAACTCGCACCTACTCAATAGTCTGCTGAGATAAAGATTTTGTTTGCTGTTGTTACATAGGTATACAATTATTTATTGATTTATTTTTAAGTATTTATGTTATTTATTTGTATCTATGTCCCTACCTGTATGTGATAATAAGAACCATAAGAAGGTGTTAGATATCCTGGAGCTGGAGTTACAGGCAACTGTGAGCTGCCCTCCGTGGGTTCAGGGAACTGAACTCCCTCTCAGAAGCAGCAAGTTTTTCTTAACCACCAAGCCATCTGTCAGCATAGCATTTAAATCAAAATTTGCAATGCCAGCCCAGCAAAATGGTTCATTACCACCGAGCCTGATCACTTGAGTTCAGTTCCCAGAAACCACATGGCAGAAGGAGAGACCTGACTCCAACAGGTTGTCCTCTGACCTCCACATACATACACACTGTGGCATCCCCTCTCCCCCCAGACACACACATGGAAAGACACTCAAGAATAAAAATGCAGGTTGAAATGTCACCCGGGTTTAACAAGCTCGGCTATGAACTCCCGGACTGGACTCCACCACTCTGTACTGAGGACAGCTGCCTTCACATACTTCAGCCTCCCTAGCTTAGGGGTGAGACTTGGACAAGTTGGCGTTCTGTAGAATGCTCTGAGAGATGATAGAGAATGGTGATAGAGAATGCTATGACAGATGATAAAGAATGATGGCCTAGAGAGAACAAGTGCCTGGTGGAATAAATAATGAGCAAAAATGTCAGAAAAGCTGAATGCTGCTATTTTTGACTCACAGTATATCATAGAGCAATGCATGCATTTCCAATCAACATTTTTCAAAATTCTTTCCTGGTGGCAGATCATTGAGGTTAGGAGAAGTCAAAACCTAACTGACTTGATCGGCCAATGACTTAGATTGACAAATTGAATCATATATATCATTCATGTTTTTATATATACTGAATACATATGTATATATGTTGAAATATATGTATATGTGTTTAATTATAGTGTAACACAGATCAGTAGTATCAAGAAAGTACCGACAGGTAGAAAGAAAAAATTCCAAGCAAGCAATCACTAAGGTATCAAATAAATAGCTAGAAACCACCATTCTAGCCAGGCAAGACATAGTGGTCTAAAACTTGAAGGACGAAGGCATCAGGCTACAGAAGAGTGGAGGTGGGGTGGGGACTCGTAAATTGGGTCAGAGATGTCTTGTTGTCTGCCTCCATTATATAAGCTGATCTGACTTTGATGTTATCATTTGCTCATGGGACTGACTGGATCCAGTAGGTAAACTTCCTCATGATCAAACAAAGAACAAAGAGGAAGTTAAAAAGAAAAATTAAGTTGTGCCCAGAGGCTAACTTGGAAGAACAACATAGAGACTATTAGAAAGTGATTTGCAATTTCACCTTCTCAAGCCTCTGGTGGTAATAGCAGGATTTTACACTACCAGACACACCATGCTTATATGGATCAGTCCTAGAAATCCCCCCATTCCAGAAGATGAGGCTCAGCAGAAGTGAGGTAAAAGAAGGGAGAGGAGGGGAAGGAAGGCATATACATCAGTGTAAAGCTGAAGGACATCTACAGAATGTAGCTGGAGAGACGCTAATGTTCTGTGGCTCAGTTTTCCATGGTGCTGGCTAGTCATAAGTCAACTTGGTACAAGCTAGAATCACTTGAAAGGAAAGACGGGAACCTCACTTGAGAAAATGCCTCCACAAAATCCAACTCTGGGGGAATTTTTGTAATTAGTGATTAATGGGGGAGGAGCCAGCCCATTGTGGATGGAGCCATCCCTGAGCTGGTGGTTCTAAGGGTCTATAAGAAAGCAGGCTGAGCAAGCCATGGGGAGCAAGCCAGTAAGCAGAACCCCTCCATGGCCGCTGTGTGAGTTCCTGCCTCCAGGTTCCTGCCCAGAGTTCCTGTCCTAACTTCCTTTGGTAATAAACAGCAATCTGGGAAGTATAAGCTGAATAAACCATCCCTCCCCACTTGCCTTTTGGTCATAGTGTTCATTGCAGCAATAGAAACCCTAAGTAAGACACCCACCAAGTGCTTCAGCAACAACACCTCATCGTCTTCTTGCCATGCTTCCAGTCACAGGGACGCATTCCTCCTGCGCTGCAGTACCTAGCCAGTGTTTCTTTCCTAGCTCTGTCTTTCAGAGCACATTTCACTTCTTTATACTAGACTGTGGGGGGGCGTTACTTTCACTTTCAGTCTTGAAGTTCCAAGGAAGGATGGCTCACCCAGATAGCTCTTTAAATGATGGCAGAAACGAGGGTCAAGACAATGACTACACTCAGTTGCAGTTGAGATGACAGTTCAGCAGACCTGAATCATCTGAAACCAAGTCATCAGAAGGCCAGGAAGCACTCAAGCCTTTTCACGGGGGGGGAGTAGCCTCCTGCTATTTCCAACTTACAACACCAACACCAAATCCAAAGTCAAACAGTGCTTCATAAGGTTGAGTTTGCTAAATGATAGCACATGGGCAGGGATCACTCTAATTATAGTTATGGTATGAGTGCTCACTAAGGGACATACACGTGAGGTATCCAAGGTGAGGTAGGAGGAGGGGCAAAGGGCTGAACGTGGTCCCACAGGCCTGTAATTCCAGCCTCGGGAGGTAGATGCAGGAAAATCAGGAGTTCATGGCCAATCTTGGCAGAACACTGGGCTGGAAACCAGTCTGAGCTACATCACAGGAGGACACAAAGAGAATGGGAAGGAGCAGGACAGGGAGGAGATGGGGAAGGAGGGGTAGGAGGATAAAAAGAAGAGGGCGGAGGAGCTGGTTTTCCTGCCAATTTAGTTCAGATCAACTACTTTTGCCAAAGATACATTTCTCTAAATATATAAATTGATAAACAATGTTATAGTAATTGCTTGTTTTTTTGTTGTTTTTTTTCAAATAATAAGAATTTGTTTGGTCTTTCACGGATTCAGTCTCAAATATTTAGGACATAAAAATCCCCAGGGGAGTTTACTTGAAACATGGGAAATGTCACCCCGCCCAAGAGGATCTAAACAGGCTTGGCATTTGAACCAGGAACCACAGGAACAATCTCTCAGTTGTTCTGTTGCTAGTGATTGAGACCGGTTGGGGTACTTAGAAACTGAAAGTTTCTGTAGGTCTGAAGTGAGGCTCCAGCACCAGCAGGTGGCTCTCTCGCATCTGAAATCAACAGCCCTTGTCTAAGCGCTAAGGGCTTTCAGGCATGAGATGTAAGGTGGTCTGACCGTAGAAGAAAAACAGAGCAGGAGGAAGACATGGATAAGAAAACAGATGCTACCATAATCATTTGGAAATTCTGCAGTAATACTGTGCTATTGCTGGAGGAAATTTTCTTTTGAAAACAATAACAAGTTGGGTCCTACGTTTGGGAAGCACAAAGGCTCGAAGGCTCTGCCTAAACACGAGTGCTTACAAATGTAGCCAGTCACTGGCTGGTCCCCTCCTGTCTCTCTATGCAGTCTCAGTGGTGGACCACAACCAGAGAGTCACGTGTGATAAGAGCCTCTGACGACGCCCTGCCTAAGACACTGTTGCCTTACCCAGTTCCACACGTGTACAGACCTGGTACAGTCAAGGGACTGAGTCACAACAACAAAGCCATGGTTTTTGGCTTCAGCCCTGACAACAAAACATGTGGACCAAACACATTAATGCTGCCTCATGGTCAGGCGTGTGTGTGTGTGTGTGTGTGTGTGTGTGTGTGTGTGTGTGTGTGTTGTATCACATGTTCCCAAAATTTTGCTGATGTGACATGACAAAATGAAATCGTTTATACTATATTTATACTGCATTCCCTCTTCTACATCCTAGCTCCTCATTTTAGTACCTCACCCTTTCCCCACCCATTCTACCCTCACAGGGAAAAGAAAAAGAAATGCATATATAGGGAGGGGGAGACAGAGAGAGAGGAAGAGAGGAAGAGAGAGACAGTGGAAGCAGGTAGAGGAGACCACAGCCGAACTCAGAACATCATATAGTCTTGCATGTCTCAAGCAATATCACTGATCTAGATATACCTATTGCCTGAACCCATTTGAGAACTGTACCTCTTTCACCTAGCACACAGCCTGTAAGCTAAGACTATATGGTATAATAGTTTTGAAGTTAAAGACAGCCCCAGTCCCAATACCACTAAAACATATTTCTTTGGAGGAGCTTTGAATGCCTTCAATTATGTAAAATTCAGGTTAGGTATCCTGCCAAACACATTTAGCCAAATGGTAAGCCATTTAGGCGGCTTCCCTGGCAGTCTCATCCATCACTTATGGTATGAATTCAAACAAAACACATAAACCAGCTTCAGAATATAGATATTTCAAAATGTAGCATAGCCCTTAAGGAGGGGCCAAGTGCTATAGTCATCTTTTCAGGAATCCATTATGTTCCTTAGAGAGGACATTTCAGAAAACAAAATTTGTAGGCAGATCTGTAGGAAGGAACATGTTTGACTTTTATATATCTATAACAAAACCAGACTAAGAGCTTAATGAAGCTCTAACGTAATGAAATATAATTTAAGAGGTTGTCTGGCTGCCCTCCCAGACTCTAGAATTGTAGGTTCTTGGAAGGAATGAGTAAGGCAAGCAGCAGTCTTAAGGAAGACCATGCACTTATTGCCAGACTCTCCCACTTATGTTTTTTTTTTTTGCTTAGACAATTGATTTTAGTCATTTACTGAAGCGATGTTTGCTTTTCCATCATTCACCACTCTGCTGTAGTAATCTTCCTACAGTACCATGTAATTTTATTTCCCTTGTTCTAAAAAAAAATGCAGTAGTTTCTTGTGTCCAAAGAAAAGGGCTCTTTCATATGCTTTGGTCATAAACGTGCTTTGCCTGATTTATGATAATAATAGGTAACACAGAGCAGGGAGTCCTTGGCATAATCGTGGAGCATCTTGGAGTCACAGCTCTGCTCCTAAGGAACTACGAGGTACTCAGCATCTAAGCTAAGAGTAGCAAGAGTCGGATTCCTTAAGCTGCTGTGAAGGTTAACCAAAAGTGCCATGTGTCCGTTTATTTCCACACGCCACTCCAGTGTGGTTTTCTTCTCACACTTAAACTCCTTGCCATAGCTTTGCTCCTGATTTCTCAACTGTACCTGCTTTTCTACTCCACTCCACCTCCTCCTTGCAAGAGCCGATCTTAGAACACAGGTTCTACCTTGAATGCTTCCTATATCTCTTGGCCCTTTCCTTGTCACATTCTATACCTCTGTATTGTGTCCTCAAATGCCTGAGCTATGCGTTGCCTGGCTACTTACTATGTACTTTTCTTCCACCCCCCCCCTTTTTTATGATGATGTGCTGTCTGGGAGGTAGTTAGCTTTCTTCCTATTCCTGAAATCTGTCCGAATGATTTATAGATAACACTCCAGTTGGTTGTGATTATTCATTAATGTGAACCTTAAATTTTCGTCCCTCCTATCAGTTTCCTATCCCTTTGACGACTTTGACAATATAGTATGAAAACATGAACTACTGAATTTCTGAATACTTTCTTATTTGAAAATTATGTTTGGAAACATCTGTAGTATAGTTGAAACAGGATCTCTCACACTGTAGTCCACCATGACCTGTACCGGCCTTGAACTCTAGGTCTACTGATTCAGCCACCCAAGTGCTAGGATTACAGGCATGATCCACCACTTGGAGATCACTGGTGGTTTTTTAATGCATTCATTCTTTCTGAGGCAGGAGAGAAGGAAAGTAGAAAGTGAAAGAACTGGGAAGGGAAGGAGTCAGCTTCCTGTACTTGTCACCAAGAATCAAGTGTCAGGAGCCAGCTGACCCGAGTCTTTCTCAGAGGCCCTGATTACCTGGCAAAGTCCAGGATGATAGAGCTAGTTGGAGTCAAGGTTGCAGCCTCTGGGAACCTGACTCTTCTCTATGGACTACGGTTATCAACCCTTAGGAAGTTATGTCAGAAGTATGCCTTGTTCTCACTGCCAACATTGACTGGCTTATCTCTCCACTAACCTTGACTGTTTCCCCCTGCAAATAGTATAAATGGTGTTGTACCTCTTAATGTCCTTGCTTGACAAAAGTCATCAGCTTATTCGACATCTTCTGGGCCCAGCTATTGCTTTTGTCCTCCTTAATTCTCATCTTCTCTATTCTCATTCCCAGTTTTCCCACTCAATACCTCACCATTCGGGACACTTATCCCTGCTGGTTTAGGATAATCAAGAAAACTACTGGTTCCAGCATTCAGGAGACTGAGTCAGGAAAAGTGCCAGAAGTTGAAGACCAGGGTGGGCTACATAAAAGGCCCTTGTCTCAAAGAGCTTAAGTATGACTCTCTAAAGAAATTCACGCTCACTTTTGAGGATATAAAACGTATTTTTCTAAATGCTTTTATCTCTTTCCTTCTCATTTTCTTTGTTTTAGTTTATTGACAGAGGGTCTTATTTAATGTGGACTAGACTGCATTCAAATCTGTTATCCTCTTTTCTCCACAGTGCTGGGATTACAGGTATTAGCCACCATGTCCAGGCTTATTATGTAGCCTGGGCTATCCTGAACCTCTCTATGTCCTTAAGACTGATGTTGAAGTTCTGGCCATCTTGCGTTCTCCTCTAGAGTGCTGGGATCATAGACATGCACTATCATGCCTGGTTTATGTGGTGCTCGGGTTGGAATCCAAGACCTGGTCCATGCTAGGCTAGCACTCTCCCAACTGAGCTAAATGCCAGCCCTGTTCCAATCTTATTAAATTCCAGTTTTGCTTCATGAAGACTTGTCCTGAAGTTATTTTCTGCAGGGTAAGTCAAGGATCCCTGCTTCACCTAAGGAGGGCTTCCGAACAGAACTCCTGTCACTTCATTAAGAAGAAAAACTACAGAAGAAGAGGCATTGCAAAGAACATCTCACAGCTGAGTTTAAAGCACACATTTTGTTTGTCTTAGCTTCCAGAAAACTGTTTCTGTTTGGGAATTAAATACATACATACATACATACATACATACATACATACATATTCAAAGGAAGACCAGAAAGGTGGAATTTCCAAAACAAATCTTGAGATACCACTCCACTGAGGGGCTTTTTGTCCTGTGGGGAGATTTTGGTGAGTCTAACAGCAAGATGACATATTGCTAAGATCTTGTGATATCGTTAAAAGAACAGTATATGCTGCCATGCCCTTTAAACACCAGAAGATACAAGATAAATATTATACACTTTCTTTTAACAAGCCGTCAAACAGCACTCCTCCATGGAGACTTGGTAATTTTAAACAGTAAAGCTAGTTTAAATGAACGTTAAGAATAGGCGAGCAGAAGAAGTGTTCCGTCAAGAAGCACCTTTGTGCATCAGCAGCTATGGCTGTGGAGAGGCGACTTGGGGGTGCAGAGATGAAGTTGTGTCATTTGGTGATTCAATGAGAGCTGGCCTAGGGTTCTGGACACAAGCCTCTTGTGTTCTAGATGTCTGAGTCCTGGCCACTGTTTTCTTTTACCCTAAGGCCCTCCTGAGCTCCTAGGGCCCTTCCTACCATAAAAAGTCCACCTCATTTTAAAATAAATTTACCTGTTTGTCAAAATACCAATGTGAATTTTTTAATGACCTGATCCCTGGGATCCATATTGTGGAAGGAGTGAACTGGAGAACTCGGGCCTCTGAACTCCACACGTGCATGCTCGCAGATAAACATATACGATATGTAAATGTAGTAAGAATTCTAAGCAATCATATCAGGCCATAAAATTCTCTACTACATGTAAGCTCTATTTGGAGTGGGAACATTTCAGGCATCAGAGAGTGGGTCTGCGTTCTACAGATCAGGTTAGGGAACCTTATTTCAAAATGAGGTTTGCAAAGGCTGCCCCATGTGACCTGCCTCAGGCTTGTTTCATCCATTAAAAGGAAGTGTACCAGTAACTCTTTCTGCATTGTGGTAATGCTGTGAAAAGCAGCTGGGACAAATAATTCAGAAGGTTCCAAACAACAGCAATACGAAGGTAAAGTGCCAGTATTTCCTCCTCTGTAAAGTGGAAATAATGACACCGACCGGCGGCAGCGGGCTGTATAGGGGAACTGTCAGTTTCAAACACAAACCGTATTCCCATCCAAATATGAGCCGCAGCACCTCTCGGCCTCTCTAGCTCTCCTGTTCCAGCTGCTTCCGTGGTTTGGGAAAATGGAGTGCTTTCTGGGTAATTTGCACCACAGTGAGTGCAAGGCGGAGGAAAGGGGGATAACAATTTGTGGTCGCGTCGAAGACCTAGGTGGAAAGATCAATCTGAAGACAGCTGGCCACAGAGCACATTTCCCCTTCGGGAGCAGCAGCCTGTTCACAGGCAGAGGCTGGAGTGGAGCAGGGAGGAGCTAAGTGGTAGGGGAGGCGTGGGAGAGGGAGACGGGGCGGGCCCCCGAGCGTCAACCAATCAGAGAGTACCCAGGCAGCGACCAATCACAGCTCGCCTAGCCTGGCAAATCTGCCCGGCAGTGCGGGGCGGGGCCGCCAGAGTCCCGGGGCCGCCGGTTACTCTTCTGAGAGCCTTTCAGGAAAGCACAGGGCAGGGGGCAGAGAAGCCTGGGGGCGGGTGGCAGGCAGGCCCGACCTGTGTACTAGCCCAGGGACACCCACGGAAGCACCCATGAAGTAGAGATGGTGCAACCGGGGCGCGCACGTGTGTGCAGCCCGCTGGCATGTCTCTATGCCCTGTGGGCACCTGTCGTGTGAGTAGCTGCGGGTGTGGCTGTTTCTGGATGCTGTGGGTGTCGGTGAGGTTTGTGTCTTCGGGCCTGCCTCCCCCGTCTCCAGAGGGGAACTAAGAAGTTTAACTGAGAGGGACACTGAGGAGATTAAAGGAGTGGATCTCAGAGGCTAGGCGGAGAGGGTGGGGACTGCGGGCGCAGCGGGCAGGGGCAGGGAAGCACCTATTTAAACCATCTCCCAGCCAGAAAAGCGTCTTGAAAAGGCTGGTGTGACCCATGTGGCTCGGAAATGTCTAGAGAGCCCCGAGCGGTGATGATCACAGAGTGAGTGGCTCTGGGCTGAGCCTATCCAGTTCGTGGACAAGAGGGATGTTAGCATTTAGAAAGGCCAGGAGGAAACTCAGGATGGGGACCATCTGCTCTCCCAATCCCAGCGGGACAAAGGCTGCCTCGGAGGTCTGCAATGCCGACTGGATGGCCTCGCTCCCCCCTCACCTCCACAACGTCCCCCTTTCCAATCTGGCAATCCCAGGTATTCGTCTATAACTACTTGTTCACACTGTATTTAATTCTGCCATTTTTACTGTTTGTCAATGGGCTGGGTTGTTTGTTATTGTGTTGAAAAAACAATAATTGTCAGTCATCTCTTTTATTTCCAAATTAAAAAAAAACTTAATAGGCGGGTAGCTGCTTTAAAGAGATTCGAGCAGACTGCATCACTGGCAAATGGGGCAGCGAAAGAATGGAAGTCACAGCACTGTTGTTTTGTTGTTTTCATTCTGTTTATACCAAACAGTCTCAATCTGAGAATGTTGGCCTTCTTAATATTGAGTTCCGAGTATGTGAAGGGCTCATTGACTTGAGTCATTTAAGGAAAAGCAGGAGGGATCAAGGATAATGGATTAAAAAGTCGTTAACAATCTTAGCTCTGAATCAGAATTAAAGCTGAAAAAAATTTTCTCTCGGTTATCTGACCTTGTGTGAAAAAACATCAGATAAACGTTAGAAAATCGGTTCATACTCGAGGCTGGATATGAAGGTGCATAGTTTTGTTGTTGACAAAAGCCAGAAACAGAGGATGCAAGCTGTTCTCACAGGCAGTCATTAGGCGTGATGAAGTGATGGTGTTGGAAGCTTTGTCTATATATATGCAGGTGTCTGCCTGGCTGATCTAGAACTGTAGCCTTGAAAAGCACCTCTGCCTCTGCTGCATTCCCTGACAGAGGATTTCAAGCTTGACATCACTCTCGTGTAATTAGTTAATCTTTCCACCAAAAGCATTGTTAAAACGCAGTTGTCCTGGGAAGGATTTTGAGACCACTCTGAGCTTGACTTGGTAAGGTGAGCGTCGTTCTATGATGCTGGGACTTAGGAATCACCCAGGGAGCAAAGGGTGGACCATTCCTTTCTCTTTCTTGGACAAGTAGCAATTAAAGTTCACCTTTAGACTATCAGATAAACTCCCGAGTATTCCCTGGACCTATCTGTTTTTTTTCTGCCTTAAAAGATGACCTCATGCCACTTCCATCTGCTTTCTATGCATGGGGAAGAAGGATGTTGGCTTCGGATGCAGGTTTTGCCTGGCTAACCTCTTCTTTTGGAGCTCTTCCAGGATCATTGTCCTCATGGGCCCTTACTGCTGCTGAACAAGGGAAAGGTTGCAAAATCTTGTTACAGTTACGATCCCTTCTGTTTTACTGGCCCTTAACTACAGTTCCATGGGAAATGCCAGATGGCCATACTTTAGAACATACCTTTTCCATGTTTAATTGATGCCTATGGAGTCATCTCCAACAGGATACATGGGACACTTTTAACATGAGTCATTTGCCTTCGGGTTCTTCGGTGGAATTATTTGGCTGAGTGATATGGCGGGTAGTTTATGTTTGCAAACAGAATGGCATCTTAGGCAGGTCCTAAATGATCGTGTCATTCGGGGCATGTCCGGGTAGGCTGGGCTTCCTTCTTCCTTGTACTTTGGACAGTTCAAACTGTAGCTCTACTGGGCTTGACTGTGAATTCTGATTGACTCTACAAAGAATCTGGGCATTTTTCTTGGTCTAGAGTTTATTTTAGTTACTAGAATTGCCAGAGGAAACAAAATTCTTGAGAACCACCACCATACTGGGAACTGAATATTAGCTCTTTGAAGCACACGGGTTTGTTGTCCCTGCTTTGTGAGTGTGAGTGGAAAAGGAGAATTGTGTCCTGACTTCCCCAAACACATTACATCTCCTACTATGAGATGTCTTTTTCCAGCAATGGAAGAGTCACACACAGGTATGTCCCACAGAACCGGAGACTCAAACATGAAGTATCCATATACATCCCCACTCCTCATTGCTGGTTATCTTTACTGTGCCCCAACTTTTAATAGGTTCCCAAAAGAGACTTACAGTCAGGTTCAGCCTAGCCTTGATGAGAAATTACAATATATGCAAAGTATTTCTGAAGGGGCTCCATCATCTGCCCCTTCCTCTGCATTATTCATAGTTTCATCATAACCACCACCACCCCCAACACACACACACACTTTCCCCTGCCTTTCTTTGGGAAACACCTACTCCTATGTAGCCTAGCTTGGGTTCAACCTTAAGAGTCTCCTGCTCAGCCTTTCAGATTTGCAGCTACGGGCCACCATGCCTGGTGGTAACTATCCTCCCTGATATACCCACTGGCATATATTACCTCAAGTACTTATGTTTTCCTTGAAATCAATACATATTAATACCTTCATTTTTGAAAAAGAAATTAGGAGTTGAGGTGTAACTCTGTTGATACAGTACTTGCCTAGCATGTATGAGGTCCTTAGTCTGATCCCCAGCATCATATACGTGAGGCAGAGTACAAGCAGGAAGATTGGGAGTTCAAGGTCACCCTCTGTTGCATAGTAAATTTGATATCCATCTAAAAAGAAATAAGGAAATTATCATCCAGAAAATGTATATTGTGTTCTCAAAATTACACATATGCTGAGTGGCAGAGCTAGTATTTAAATGCTTATGTAACAAAAACACTCACTCACTGCCTCAGTGCCCTTGAGGGGCCTTGGGAAGCAGAAAGCAGCAGAGATGGTTCCTGGCCGAAAGGCAGATTTCCCACACAGAATTCTGCAGTATGTGAAAGAAGTGCTAAAAACTGGGGAGTTTTTGTTGTTGTTATTCATTTGTCTGTGTCAGAGTCTCATTAACCTTGGCTGACCTGGGACTCCTGATCCTTCTGTCCCTACTTCTCACATGCCAGGGGTTGCAGGCCTATTCCGCCACACCAACCCTGAACCCCTGGTTTTCATCTGAGGAATTATATATCAGTTTGAACATTGACTAGAATCAGAGGAAAAGCTGTCTAGAGAGACATATACATAGTAGATATGTGAATGATAACAGGTACATATATATAAGCATATATAAAAGATATATGCTAGATAAATGTACAGGCAGGCAAGACAGACAGACAGATAGATATAGACAGACAGATCGATATAGATAGAAAGATAGTTGGATAGATAGATACATAGATAAATAGATAGATAGATAGATAGATAGATAGATAGACAGACAGACAGACTTGTTAGAACTAGAACCATTAAGTCTGAAATTCACATTGATGCTTTGATTCCCGTGTGTCCATATGCTGAGGCAGATCCATCAGAAGGGGAGCTACGGCAGCAGTGACATTGGAGAAAGGGTGAGGGATCTGGCAATCATCGATCTGGATGTAGTTAGTTATGTCAGATGTAGGAGCACCTGCTGCATGTGCCTAGCCATTGATGGGAGACAACACATGTGGATGTGTACTCTCAACGGAGCCCTGGTGGATTACTTTGCTTCCGCAACTGTTAACCCCACCTGTTAAGCTCCTTGGTCACTCGAATACATTGAAGTATCTTGTAGGAGAAACTCAAAGTTATTCTCATTCCCAACTGTGTCTAGTCATTTGATCATTACAAGGTAAAAGATCTTGAAATTATTGTTACTTTTTAAAAATAAAGTTTATTATACTAATACTTTCCTTGATGCTAATAACATTTTCTGAGTTTTTCTTTTCTTTTTTACTATATAATGTATTCTATTTTCCTTTCTGTCCCCTTTTTTAAAAACATGGTTTCACTCTGGCCTGGAACTAAACCAAAATCCTCCATCTTCTGCCTTCCAAGTAGCTTGTAGGGACTATAGTTTGAATACTTGGCTGTATACTGATTTTGAGTGAATTCATCTTCTCTGTATATGTTACTACCCTGCCCTTTTCTCCTTTTTTGTTTGTTATATTGTTCAACAATTTTTTTCTCTTTTATTAAAGATAGACATTTGGTCTATTGGGAAGAGCCTTCTTGAGTTTAAAGGTCTTGGGTCATGCAGTTGATTCTGGTTGTGGTATTAAGTAGCAGCATTTCTACTTGAGATTAAGATACTGATTAAGAGCTGGACATGGTGGATCACATTTATAATCCCAGTGCTTGGGAAGTTGAAACAGGTGAATTGTTTCAAGTTCTAAACCATCCTGAGCTACATAGTAAGTTTTAGGTCACCTGGGCTATAGAATGAGACTCATCTCAAAAAGTAAGCATGTTAAAAAATATGCTGAGTTCAAAAAATTCTTAATCTTTGTCAAATTGAAGATTAATTTAGGGCTTGGGCTTTTGTTTATTTCTTTGGTTAGTTGGTTGGTTGGTTGATGGTATTGTTGTTTTTCAAGACAGGATTTTTCTGTGTAACAGCCCTGGCTGTTTGAAACTTGCTTTGTAGACAAGACTGACCTGGAACTCAAAAAAAGCTGCCTCCCAAGTGCTGGGATTAAAGGTGTGCACCACCACTATCCAGCTTGACTCATGTTTTTAAAAACCATAAATCTTGTTTCTTGTTAATAGAAATATTGGAAAGGATTGCTGAGTTTATTTAGGTCTGAAGAACATTTTTTATGTCCCTTTTAAACAAGAATTTCATTTTGGTTTCAACAAGGACATGATTGTGTGAAATGAATCAGGATCCACTATAGCCTCCTAATTTTCTCCTCATCATACCCTGCGTGCATTTGAAGAAAACCCCACCTCTAAAGATGCTTATAACCCAAGTTGGGCAGAGCAATTCCATCTGGCATCCTCAGCTTTGCCGGGTAAATGACATTTGATCTAGTTTTGAGTAATGCTTGGAGCTGGGGTCAGGTAGCCCGGGAGCCTCTGACTCCAGCACTCGAGAGGCTGGGGCACCAGGAGGGTCTCTATGGATACGAGGCCAATCTGGGCCACAGAGGGAATTCTAAGATAGCCTGGGCTACATGACTACATGAGACTGTGTGTGTGTGTGTGAGTGAGTGAGTGAGAGAAAGAGAGAGAGAGAGAGAGAGAGAGAGACAGAGAGAGAGAGAGACAGAGAGAGAAAGAGAGAGAAAGAGAGAGGGAGGGAGGGAGGGAGGGAGGGAGTGCGAAGGTGTAGATCAGGACTGTGAGAATATTATTTGAAGAATAAGGTTGGGAAGGGGCAAGTTCCCATGAAACAGTCCAGTTGAGCCAAATGATGAGGGAAGTAGAGGGAAGCACTTCTTGAACTAACGACCACTCATGACCCTTGTCAATCCTTTTGTTGTGACATTCTCAACCCACTGTTCTTCTCTGGTCTGTTAACTGGTTGCTTAAAGTATCTCTGTATCTCTTTATGACCCCAATTCTAGAGTAAGCGGTAGAAGCTCAGACGCTGGTGACTGTTGTGTGAATAATTCAAAAGGCAGCAGAGTAAGAATGTCAGGGTCCAATAGTCATCATTTTCTGTTGTGTTGTGTTGCTTGTTTTAATTTTTAGTGTTTTGAGATAAGCACTCACACTGTAGCCCATGCCAAACTTGAGCTCACTATATAGCCAAGTCTGGCTCCCATGTGAAGCCTCAGTCTCCTGCCTCAGTCTCCTGCATCCAGCTCCTTCTCCAATATGCTCAGAGCTAAACTGAATAGACTGCCAAGGTTCACCTTTGTTAAAAAGTCACATGAGGCCATGTGAAAACTTTTAAATCCATTCCTTGTTGATATACACTATATTCCTGAATCTCTAGACAGGCCCCGTCACAAGCACCCTAGAAATGAAAATTCTAGGTCAAAAGATGGGTTGGGAGAGTTAGAAAAGACACAGGCTTTTAGTCCAGCATCCTTCTTCCCTTGCCAGCTCAGAGCCTATCACCACCCCTGCTGCATTCTCTCCCTGCTCTTGTTTCTCCTTTCCCTTTTCACCTTTCTCCCCCTGAACTGGCCTGCCCCTGCCTTACACACCTTCTTCAGGGCCTGTCTTGGATGACTGTCACAGCTCCAGTTCCCAGATGACTCTGTCTTCTTAGGTTGTGGGCATTTAGTCCCCCCCCCTCCTTCCTACTCTTCTGGGGTCCTGTCATTTTCTATGAAGTTGAACTAACGACCACTCAGTGATTTATGCGCCTCTCCTCCCTGTGGATACACACTTTCTTCTCATCTGGGTGATATGGAGATGAAGTCACTGGGGGTGAGAGGGACCAGGATGAAGAGGCCATTGCTCAGATTTGGAAGTCACACCAAGGGTGGTGAATCTAAAAGAAATTCAGCGATCCTTTTTAAGGTGAACAAAGCAGACTGTGAAACAGTGTTGAATGGGCACAGAGTTTCTGAGTTGAACCCAGAACCAATCCATTCTTCTGCTGGACTTGAGGCTGTGGAAAGCAAGTGCAAAGCTAAACCGAATAATGCTGACTGCATAGTTAAAACTTACCACAAGACACCAAGTGATTTCTTCAGCAGGGATGCTTTTCATTTTGCTTTGTTTGTTTTTGCAATGCTGGAGAGTAAACCCAGGGCCTCACACATGCTGAGTAAGCACTTTGCCACCAACCTGTATCCCCAGCCATCTTTTCACTTTTTGTGTTGAGAATGGGTCTTAGTAGATTGCCCAGGCAGACTGTGCTTAGACTCACTATCTTCTTGCTCACCCACTTGAGTAGCTAGTGTCACAAACCCGTGCACTAGTCCAGCCTTGCTTTCACTTTGAGTAGTCACGGTGAAGACAGATCGGCACTCCCATGAACAGTCCTCTCTGCTGAGAGGGCTCTTCACTTCCTGAACGCCTGTCGCAACATCATAGAAAAAGAGCAAGAATTCAGGACACTCCTGTATCTGTTAGATGCGGGATCCTGGATTAGCCACGGTGGTGAAGACCTGTAATCTCAGTGTTAGAGAGGCTGAGATGGGAAACTCTTAGGCTGAGGGCCATCCCAGGCTATGTAGCAAGACCAAAACACCAAAAGTGCTCTGGTTGAGCACTTACCTGCCTAGTATGCACCAGGTCCCAGGTTTCATTCCCAATAGCACCACAAAATAAATAAAAGTAAATAAATGAATTCAGGCAGGATTGTGAATTGGTTAAGAATATAAGTGCTCTGCTTCACCGCCTGGATTCACCCAAGTATGGATAAAGTATCCCACCTTATTTTCTTACTGTGAGAACTAATTGATATAGCATGCTTTCTGGTCCAAAATAAGTGCCATGCAATTATTATTATCATGTGTCTTTTTAAAGCCAATCTAAAGTAAAGATCCAAAGCCTGAACCTAGATGGATCAAGAAAAGAGGCCTGAGGTGCAATCTATACCCTCAGGTAATTTACAGTCTAATTAAGGAGCCCACTATCCAATTAAGCCCTGAGAGTTCCCTCTGATCAGATTACCATAATTTGACAGGCCACACCCCCAGGAGGGTTAGAGTTAGGGGCAGGATAGTAACCAATGCTTGACTAGCTGTGAACACCAAAGGAGTCTTAAATGCAATATAAACAGCTGGTTTATAAAAATCTTCTTTAGTTATTGACTCTGTCTTGTCTACCTACCCCTAACTCAGCTGCCAGACCTCATCCCAGGCCATGTTTTTGGAGCTTCTGCTCTCATGCCCTTAGTACTCGCCCTCCTTGACCAGATCATTTTGTTTCCTGTCCTAGAATGAGGTATTACAGAATGCTTTCCTATGATCTTGTCTCTCTCTCTCTCTCTCTCTCTATATATATATATATATATATATATATATATATATCTTACAGCCCCTACCCTGTGACTATAGGAGTATACTCACCATCCTTGCATCAGCCTCCACACACCAACACACATGAACTCCCACACAGTTACCATACAATTGCTATGGTCTTGGCCTCCCCCTAAGAGAGTTCAAGTTTTGATGTCTCTTATTGCTCACCTAATGGGGGAAGTCCTGTGTATATGTCAATAAAGCACTGTTGGCCAATAGGGAACCAAGATAGGTGGGACTAGGAGTCCATGAGGACTCTGGGAAGGAGAAACACAGAGAGTCGAGATGTAACCGCCATGGGGTAGGAAGCCCGGAAAATTCTCCGGTAAGAGAAATACTTAGATTAACAATTATGGGATAGATACTTAATTCAGAGCTAGCCAGTAAGAAACAAGCAAGGCCAACAGCTTCATAATTAATATAGCCTCCTGTGTGTTTATTTGGGACTGATGCGGCTCTGGAACCAGGCTGGCGGGAAGGCTTCTCTTGACACTCACCCCTCATAAGCATTCTGCCACCCTTCCCACCGACAGTCCTTTCCTGCATGCTCCTCTG
The DNA here is from genome assembly GCF_017639785.1 of Mesocricetus auratus. Classification (NCBI taxonomy): domain Eukaryota; kingdom Metazoa; phylum Chordata; class Mammalia; order Rodentia; family Cricetidae; genus Mesocricetus; species Mesocricetus auratus. Next base: position 45,995,022 of record NW_024429192.1, read on the forward strand.
CCAGACATCCTTCTGAAGCCAGAGGTTTGGTTTCTAACACATGGCCTGACCTGATCTCTGCCAGGTGTAACAGATCACCTACCTCCACATCTCTCTCCAGCCCCAAGGAGCTTCAGAGCAAAGGCACACTGAAAGTAGGAGAGGTCATGTGCTTTAGCTTCTTAGAACTTTGCCTTTGGGAAAGATCTCAACTCTACAGATGCCAACTGAATTACGGCTTCACACTAGGCTCCCAGAGATTAGTTATAGACATTTTAAAAGTGGGTGTGAACTTGAACATGCATTAAGAAAAACACTTAGGCGGTAGGAATCCATCACTAGTTCTGTGTGTTTATGTGTATGGCTAAGTAGGAGGACAGCAATGTCTCAATTGTGATGTTAAAGTTTCATGTCTTTCCAGGCAGTGGTACCCCATGCCTTTAATCCCAGCACTTGGGAGGCAGAGGAAGGTAGATCTCTGTTAGTTCGAGGCTAGCCTAGACTACAGAATGAGTTCCAGGACAGACAGGACTGTTTCACAGAGAAACCCTGTCTTGGAAAAAAAAGTTTCAAGACTTTAGATTATATTGCTGAGCAACCCTGAGAATCAAATATTATATGAGGAATACATTTGCAGATCTCCAAGTGTCTCCACGAGGAAACAGCCTGGGTTATGGAGGCCACCAGTGCTCTTCAAGTGGGACATCGAAGTCATGTCAGCTGTTAAGATAGAGCCCCTCCTTTGTGGATACATTGTCTTCCAGGAACAGAAAATTTCTAAAAGTATAACTGTTTGTTTACAATTTCTGCTTACTCTAGAATTTGTGTGTGTGTGTGTCTGTGTGTGTTTATACACTTTCTATAGTCTATCCGTATTTTTCTAAACAGATTTAACAATATTAAGATAAAAGAAAAAGCCAAGAATGGTGTTTCACACCACTTAGAAGTCTGATGAGTTGGATTGTTGCAGATTTGAGGACAGCCCGGGCTACACAGTGAGTTCCAAGCCAGGAAGGATGAAAGAAAGAGAGAATGAAGGAGCCATTTGTACCCCATAAGTGTTTTGGAGTACACTCATAGTCAACAGTAATGGAGGAACTCAAATATTCAGGACTCTGTCAGACCTAGATGAATACTTTATGAACATGTATTACTTGAAGTCTTATGCTCTAAAAGCAATATTCTTAAAGTGCAATTGAAAACAGATGGGGAAGAATGCCAAACAGACAGGTGAAAGTGGGGACCGTTTCAGCCTTTCCTAGAGTTGAGTTTAGATCAAGCACGAAGAGTCCATGTACAGCCTCTTGGGAATTAATGAACAGGCAGTATTAATTTGACTTAAGTATAAGTGTTTTTTTAACCTTTTGCCTTTTCTGGTGTTCATTGTCTATGTATAAAGGTCATAATAACTCATTTAAAAGAAAATCATGAATTCGCAATACTTATTTTTGTGCCACATATTGTATCAGCTTATGTGAAATATTCTTCTCCCTACTGTTCATGGAATGATGATGATCTTAGAAAAGATTAAAATTCAAACATGGCAGAGAAGAATGCATAGAATCTGTGTCACCCAGGAAATTGACTCCCAGTCCTGTTCCCAGAAGGAAGCCAAAGCAGGAGCACGTCCATGACAAGTGGAGCAGGGGTCAGGAACCATGACACACCGCAGAGTAGTTCCTTCCAGAAAAGAAAACTCTGCTCACTCAAAGCCAGAATTCCTGGCTTTGCCGCAGAATGTCAGATCAGTCAGTATGAAATAGACTCGAGGTTTACTTTTTTCTTATTTGGGGTGGGAGTTGGGACAGACTGTGAACTCGGTATTTAGTTGAGGCTAGCCCTGAGTTGCTGATCTTCCTGCTTCTGTCTCCTAAGTGCTGTGATTAAAGGAGGGTGCCAGGAATATGCCAGCATGCCCATCTGAAGATTATAGACTTTTAACATAGAGTATGTGGGTTCATAGCGAAATGCTTCAGAAAGGAGTGAATATATTCTTGATTTCGGGTGACACAAGGAAAGTCACACACTTAGAAGTCTTCACAATGGGCATATACAAGGTTTGGAAGCTCCCTGGGGGTACATCTCAAAATGTTTCAAGGAAATTAAAACATCATAGTGTAGTGCCTGGGGTGTATTGGCTGAAATTACAGTTGAAAGGGTAAAACAGTATGTGATGATATATTGTTTATGATCTAATAAAGTCACTGAAGATCAGAATGAAAAGCCACCCACACTAGACAGCTGAAGAAGCTGGCCAGTGATGACATACACTTTTAATCTCAGAACTCAGGAGACAGAGGCAAACAGATCTCTATGAGTTCAAGGCCACTTGGGCTACATGAGAGTGAATCAGTCTAAAGGAGTAACAGAGCTCACGCCTTTAATCCCAGCACTAGAGAGGTATATAAGCAAAGGGTCTCATGTGAGATTTGGTTTCCAGTCACAGGGAAGACAGGCTCTCCATTTCTTCCTTGGTAGAGGTAAGAGCTACTGGCTAGCTGCTTTGCTTTTCTGATATTCAGCTTGGCTTTATTAGATCATAAGAAATATATCATCACAACTGTAAGTCAAAGGGTTTCACAGGGTAATTAAGACATGTTATTGCTATAAAGACAGTTTAGTTTACAGTCTTGTTTGTGAAAGAACATTCAAAATTACATGTTTACATCTGGAAAAGGAGAAGTCATATATGCATAAGTATCTTTGGAGTCTATTTTAACTGTTCATTTAAAAAGATCTACATATAAAAGAAACATTGTGGAGGTGCCTTTTCCATCAAATAGTAATTATGCTGAAACTCTTAACCCTCAGCTCCTAGGAAACTTCAGCCAGACTCTTGTTGGAAGTGTTCCTTCTCTTCCTGAGTCCCCTCAATCTTCCTTTTCTTATTACCTGACTTCAAGGTGACCTTTGAGTAGACTCATAATAAGCTAGGAGCTGTTGGAGAGAGAAGGAGGAGAGTCGTGTGCAAGAGGAACTGAGGTATAGAAGACAGTGGTGACCTTGAAGAAACCCAGACAATCTGCTGTGATCAGAATAGATTTCTTCTAAATAAAGGGACGAAGATGCGGCTGGGAAAGCAGGGAGGAGCAGGACCCCAAAGAGCTCCGTACTGCATGCCGAAATGGAGGTCTATGCTCAAGGCAGCCACTGGAAACTTTGTTCAGTCGTTGATGAAAGACCACTGCCTTAGAGCAAAATGAATCAAAAATGACCTATCAGCCATTAGAGCTAGCTAGGGGCAAAAAGCAAAAAGCAAAACAAAACAAGAAAAGCAGCTTTGGCTTTGTTTCATTTACTGTGTTCAACCCATGTGTCGATTACCTTCTGTGCAGCAGGTTATCTCCTGGGCACTAGTAATTCAAAGACTGTTGATAAGAACATGGTCCCTGCCTTCAAAAAGCTAGTTGTTTAATCAGCCTGTTACAGCATAATACTCAACGTCAGATAATAGGGGAGGTTCAGGCTGCATCTGAAAGAGCATATGGCAGGGGTGTCCTAACCAGACCCTGGAGCCCAGAGAGGCCCATTAATGCACTGAAAAAATTCATTATAGATGTGTCTCAGTAGACTAGGGGAAAGCATAGGGGGTAAGGTCATAAAGTACTTAGCCATCCAATAATCTGTGTTAGGGGCTTAACTTCTCCTTAACAAGAGTATGAAGGGATCCTGGGGGTGGAGCTTAGTTGTGAAAAGCACATTCGAAGTCCTAGTGTAGCTGGAAAACAGGGCAGAATGGTGCAAACCTGTAATCCCAGCACTTAGGAGGAGGTCACCCTGGTCTCTATAGTGACGATGGGGCCAGCTGGGGCTACATGAGACTGTCTCAAAGAAAAATAACAGTGGGGTGAGGAGGTGTTTTAAACGGGTGAAGGAAAATGTCAGCATTGTGGTTGAAAGGTCCCTCTGGCTACAGTACAGAATGTATGGGGACAAGTAACAGCTGCAACCAAGGCATATGTCACGGGGTCATCCAAGGAAGCAACCTTACCCGAGGCCCAGTGACAATGTGAACCTCAGAGAGGGGACAGAAGCTGGAGACACTTAGGAGGAAATGTCAACTGGACTTCGTGATTAAACAGAAAGAGAAACAGGTGCAAAAGTGACTTGTGTATCAAGGAGGAGGAGACATTCCCAGAATACCTGGACTGGAAGCCAGCAGGTGCGAGCATCGATGAGAAACAGATCGGCTTAGTCTAGACTGGCTGAGCTTCAGGTGCATGGGGACCATCGCAGGCTTGGGGTATGGCTATTATATGCAATATCAGATGCTTCAAGTTTTAAACTGGCGTTCCTATTTTTATTTTGCTTTTGAAACAAATTCCTATGCATTCCAGGCTGGCCTTGAACTCAATATATAGTCAGGGATGATCCCTCTGGCTCCAGCTCTTGAGTAGTGTGTGCCGCCATGCTTAGTTTTGTGCAGCCGGAGCTGGGAATCAAACCCTGAACTCCAGGAATGTTATGCAAATGTTGCTACATACTCTCAGTGGCCCCTCCTTTAAAGTATAACTTTGTTTAGATTTCAACTAAGATTTTTACCTATTTTAAAAAATAAGTCCTGGACATCAAGTCTCAGAGGGTCTGTTCTTTTGTGTGCTGATTGAGTCTTCTACCTGTTTTTCTTGGATCAAGTCGTTTCCTGTTGAACTCTTTCCCTAACCACTTCTTTTGCAACACTGGGGGTGGGGGTGGGGGTGGGGTGACAGTTGGTCCTGTGCACCACACGTGCTTTCTGTGAAGTGAAAACTGGACTTGCTTTACCACAATCGTCAGATACCACTTTTCCTCACACACTAACATCTGAGGTTTCACCAAGGGGCTCAGTAAAAGCTGAGGGATTTTGTAGCAGAATATTTAACTTAATATAACTTTGCTCCTACTGTAAACATTTGCCTAATATTCCCACTATTATTTGTCTCTTTCATGTTAAAAAGTTAAGGAAAACAGGATTATCTCTGAGTTGAGAAGGCTCTCCTCCATGAGGGCTGACTCCCATAAAGTTCGTTCCCTCTGCTGGGAGACACAGTGGAACATCAGTGAGAGAACAGAGAAGGAATTTCTTTTAAGTGAGCTATCTAGCAGTTTTCAACCTATGGCTCACAACCCTTGGGGGAGCATGGGGGTGAACAGCCCTTTCATGGGAGTCAAATATCAAATATCCTGCATATCAGACATTTATAGCACAATTCATAACAGTAACAGAATTAGTTATGAAGTAGCAATGAAATAATTTTATGTCTGGGGGTCACTACAACATGAGGAACTGTATTAAGGGGTCACAGCATTAGGAAGGTTGAAAACCATTGGTTTAGACGGTGTCTATTTGTGAATGGGGATCAGAGTTCACTGGACATTTGAAAGCCAAGAAAATCTTTTGAAAGACAATAGACACCCACACTTATGGATAGCGCTTTACAATACCTCTCAGGCATGGCATTTAAACCCCTTAAACTTGTGATAATTAGGACATAGGGGCTGGATTGGAGATCGTGTGAGGTAATGGCATACTTGTGTGCTCTCCAGAGCCTTGGGGAAGGGAGGGTTGGTGCAATCTTTCTGTTTCTTAGGACAGCTCAGGGGAAGACTAGCCTGTGGAGTAGTGCCTGTGGCCAGAGAAACTCTTCTTATATGTGTTTTACAAATAAATATTTCATTTGAAAATCACTTAGATCTGGAAAGCACCCACAAAAACGAAACCACTCCTTCCTTCTAGTCAGGCATTGGTAGACCAGGTCCCTGGATTATGTCGCTTGCTCCTCAGACAGTAGGGGTCTTCTTGGTTTCTCTGCACATAAAAGCAATATGATTAAGGTCCTCTGCTTCCAGGTTTCAGCTTTCCACATTGCTTTGGCGTATTGTGACTAATTATGAATTCAATAGGCAACTGATTAAAAATTAAGTTAACCACATGGCTCTCTCAGATTTTGCTGGCAGTTTGATAGTTATTATTAACACTCTCCCACATGGCTCATGAAAAATAATCAAGCCTGAGAGTTGACATTGATCCCCTTGGATTGGCAATGAGGTATAATGATGTTGTTCTTGGTTTGGGAGACTCCTAAATGGTTCCCCTGATCCTGAATCTTGGCTCGGGTGGTTATCTCTGACTATCCTGAGGATGCCTAACTTTGTGCACTTGTTAACAGGAAGTCATTTTCTCTACAAATGCTACAGTTCTTCAGGGACCTAATGGGTGTGTGACGTGGAAGGCCCTAGGAGATGATATGAGAAACTAACTCAGGAAATCTAGTCTCTAGGACTTTTCTTCTTAAATTGTTCACTGCAGATTTTTTTATCATAGCTGCTGTTTTAGTCATCCTTCCTGGTTTATTTTTGTCCTCTATGTCTTCTGGCACATTCCTCTTCATTGCCCTAGATAAGCCAGAAGGACCAATGGCAATAAATGGAGCCGGGGTAAACAGGTGTTCGGGGTAAAACAGGAGCGAGAGGGAGCTCTCTCTGTCAGAGAAAGGTGGATGGTCCTAAGAGAGGCTTGCAAAAGGATAAAGGGACCCAAGCTAACTTGCATTAAGCAGGTCTCTAAGTGTCTGTCCCTTCAGGTTGTGTTTGCATATCCTCTGTACACATGTCCTCAGTACATGAGAATCGAAAGATGAACATGCATTACACATGACCCTGCCATGACTGCCTTAGGTCCAGTGATGGACACAGATGCGGAGATTCTTCCCACACAGTGACCTCACTTCATCAAGGGTGTGCTAAGTGTCTGCAGAGCACAGAGGGAAGGCAAGTACTTAGTGGGGCAGACTGGCATCAGGTGACTCCAGCTAATGATTTTGAATTGGGTCACATAGAAGTAATTAAGATGGAAAGGCTGGGCAAGATAAAATAGCTCCCAAGAATGGTGAGGAATTTCCTGAGTGAATCTTTTGCTGTATTTTCTAACCATAAGGCTCATTTCTCACATAAAGTTTTGTAAATTGCTATATATTCAGCTCAGTCCACTGAAATAGTTCAACATGCAACTTCACTTATCCATATCAAATTTGTAGAGTTGAAATGCCTGGGTTGTGAGACAAAATACTTCTCTGTAAACACTGCAGAACCATCCAGGGTTGCCACAGTACGAAGTCTTCCTGATTTACAAAGCCTACAGAGTGAAACCCTGTTCAGAAAAACAAACCCTCTTTAATCTGTCTTAGTCTCAGCACTACATACTTAGACCAAGAGGTTTCCAAGTATGAAGTCAATCTGGGCGACACTATGATACCTTGTTTTGATGTGTTTCCCACCAGAAACGCTTGCCCTAGACTGGGCCATTTAAGAATATATGCCCATTTTTATATCTGTTCTTAATATTTTGTGTCCTATCCTATTTTCTTATTATTTTACTTGATATAGAACTATTGCACATATTTACCAGGCACACTGTGATATTGTACACATGATGATACATTTGTGTATGTGTCCATCTTTAGGAGTTTTGGAGTTTTTTGTTTCAATTTTGTTAATTTGTCTCTGTGTGTGTGTATGTGTGGTGATTGTGGGTTCTTGTGTGTATATGTGTATATTGTGTGTACGGGACCATTTGGGTCTCCACCAGCATGTGGAGGTCAGAGAACCACTTTTTTGAGTTGGTTCTCTTCTTCTACCTTTATATGGATCCCAAGCATCAGACTTAGGTCAAGCCCCTTTACCCAGAGCCAATCATTGCCTATATCTTCATTTTTATTTGCCTAAAAAGAAGTACATAGACGTCCATCATTCACAGTTTAACTTCTGATTCTAGCACCTGTAGGCTTAGCACCTACTTGACCTTGAGTAAAAGCTTAAGCTTTCTGTCCCATAGTTTCCCTGTCTTTAAATGGAGCTAGTCATAATATCTGTGCAAATTTACACAATCCAGAAACTCACTTCTACTATGATAACACAAGATTCTTTTATGTCTGATAATTTGCCAAGACTGGTAGAACTCACTGACAGCTGTGTGTTCCCAGTTATTGTTTGCTTCCACACAAGTCTATAGATCACAATCAACCCAGAGAAATGGTACCTAGGGTTCCGTATAAGAGTGTTCCAAACATGTAGTTTCCAGTTGCTCATTCCCTATGGGGCCACAGACAGCATTACTTACCAGGATTGATACATGACAATTTACAAAGCATTTCTGGACACCTGGCCTCATGTGTCCACATGTGGCTGGGCCTCCATGCAGCTGACCTCAATATTTAACCCTTTCAAAATTCTACCTTAAGGCACATCCTTAGACTTTTCCATGAGGCCACATAGCCTCAAGGGAACAAAGGTCCAGACTAGATTTCTAGTAAACCCAAATTTTTTGTTTGTTGTTTGTTTGTTTTTTAGGTGCACAGGGTTTTATTATATGCCTTGGCTGACCCAGAACTTACGATATAGACCACATTGTCTCAAACTTGCAATAGCAATCCTCATGCCTCTACCTCCTGAATTCTGGGATCACAGATGTGTATCACCAAATCTGGTATTTGGGGTTTTTTATTTGTTTGAGATAGGCCTTGAGATGGACATTAACTCCTGACCCCTCTGTCTCTACTTTCCAGATTCTAAGTGAATAGATACTACCATGTCTAGTTGGGTATGGGTAAACTCTACCTTGAAAAAATAAGGAATTAAATAGATAAACAGGACATGATGATGCATGTCTATAATCTCAGCGTTCAGGAGACTGAAGCAGAGCTGGTACCACAAATCAGAGTCCATCTTGAGTTGTATAGTGAGCAGTAGGCAAGTCAAGACTGCATTAACTGGACCACCTCTCAAAAAACCTAAAAGATGAAATAAGAATTACATACAGTAAAATTAGAACACCACCTAGAGTGAAACAAATCTAATGTTTTATATAGCTACTATTAACCATCCTTTCTGATTACCTAATTTCATACCTAATATCATCATAGATACTACAGCAAAGTTGAAGTGAGTGAGCTACAGTTCATATACTTGTAGGCAATATTGAGCAATTGGGATGAGGCCAACAAACTCAGAATATGGCCAGCGCCTACTAAATCAATACTAGCAGGGTTAGCGCTCTACAAGCAAGGGAGGTTGCTTCCCGGTGCAGTTGGCTACAGCATAGCTTTGAGGAAGAGGGGACCTGTGAGCAGGAATTGAACGGGTGAGGAAGAAGGGCACTGCCAGAAGGACCCAGAAGGAAGTAAAGGAGAATAATTAGAAACAGGGACACACAGCACCTTCAGGCGACCTAGAAGGGCTGGCGTGGTAAAACACAAGAGTGACAGATGAAAGAAATGGGGGAAACCTGGTAGAAACAAAGTCCAGCCTGACTGAAGAAGTGCTTTGTTTTGTGTCTTATATGGAGTCAAACAATTTAGGGCCTGAAGAAAACCCCTGAAGTAAGTATGCTCACTGTATGACCCAATCTATGACTTGCTTTTTCTCCACCCTAATGCCCTTCGAGCCAACACTCCTGCTTCAGTTGGCCACTGCCAACTCGTCCTGCAGGAAACAGCTCAGGAGTGACTTTGTTGAGGAGTGACTTTGTTGTATATTCCCGCCACACATGCACCTACTGGACTGTTTGCTATTTCTTGACCTACCACACGTGGCCATGTTTCAGCATATCAGTATACTTGGTGTCTGGTTCAAAATAGGCATCTGATGGAAAAGGTGGCAGGAAGGAGAGATGGAGGAGGAGGAATACACGGAATCTTGAAATGTCGACAGAATTTAGGCATGAGGGATGGGTGTTTCCAGTTGTCATAAGGAGAAATGAGGACAAACAGAAAGTGGGTACTGATGCCCAGGTTATGACAAGTGCTCGTAACTGCATTACAAGTCTTATGATGCCCAAAACTTATTGTAAGGGGTATGAAAATGCCAGTGGGAGCAGAGGGATAGTTTATCTAGTAATACTAATGTAAGATTAACTAGGATTCCTGTATTGGTTTCTTTGTCTTACATAAACCTAGTTAAATCCTTACAACAACTCAGTGATGGAGGTGCACTTCTCCCTGATTTGCAGATTTAAAAAAATGAGGCACAATGAAACTAAATAGATTGCCAAAAACAAGAGTCTTAATATCAGTGGTAGAACTGTGAAAACAGGCTCTTGTCAAATTTGTTTTATCACATCTAAATAAAAGGCAGTGATGGAGCTGGTGTCTGAGTTGAGCTAAAACTTCAGTTCTTTTTGTTAGTTGTAATAAAAGCTAATTTTCTTTTCATCTGGGACTGTCTGATTCCATGCCAAGCTTCTATTGCATGGTACCATGACGTTGGTTACATATGAAGGACCACCCACTGATCTGCTCACCTGAACAAGTTACATTTTTCCCCCTTTCAAAGACCAGATATCCATGAGGTTTTTTATTGAATCAGAACAAAAGCAGCCTGATGGTTTAAGTGGTCTGTGTAGTGATCACTCAGCAAGGCTTCTGCAGAGAGAAACTTTCTGCACTAGATAGAAAGCAGCACGAAGCATTAGCCAATCCAGCTCTTTAGAGAGACAGTCTTCCAGGGTGAGCTGCGTTTGCATTTGCTTTCCCTGCTGAGGCGGGTGTACAGATTCTCGCTAATCCTATCATTTTGTGTAATTTAGACGAAACTTACTGGATTTTTCCCTCCTCCTTCATTTGGCAGAGCACTTGGCTTAGGCTTTCATTCACAGAATACAAAGAAGACCCTGGCTTGTCTTGGAAGAGATCTGAGACACTCCCCTCCCTGGACCTTAATACTGGGGACAAGGCATGTATATGCATAAATAGAGATGCCCTCAGACTCTATAAGAGGGTTTTTGGAGTTACAGGTGGTTGTGAGATGTCCCCATATGGGTGCCAGGAACCAAACTCAGGTCCTCAGAGCAAGTGATTTGCATGCAGTGAATCTTACCCTACCTACCCTGTGGAAAAGTCAACTGACTAGGTGACTAGGAATGGGATTTTGGGGTCTGGATCTCCCCCAGAGTATTAATGCCCCCACAAAGCTATGAAATGACAGTCTTTGGAATGAAGGGGAACAACCACAAATGTTAAGAGTTGAATGTACCACTCAATGTGCTGCCTGGCCATTGACAACCAATATGAAGATACTGTAGATCGGTGGGAGGGAAACAGATTTCTCCAGCAATTTAAAAAATTCTCAAATGAGCCAAAAATAAGTAAACACAACCTCAGTTTCAGGCATGTTTTGGTGTTTTGCAAATATGGTTAAGTTAAATCTATAAGCATGTTTTCTGTTTACCTATCGTTAGAAATAAATTAATATTAATGTAGCTTTTTATTTATGTTTACAAGTGCACTTATGCATTCTTTTGCATACCACATGTGTGAAGATGTCCATGGAGACCTGAAGAAGGCATTAGATCCCTTGTGACTTTAGTTACAAGGGGTTTGTGGACTGCTGGATGTAGGTGCCGGGAACTGAACCCAGCACCTCTGCAAGAGCAGTAAGAATGCATAACCACTGAGCCATCTCTCCAGCCTCAAAACCATGTCTTTGCAATGGTGAATAGAGCCATAAAATCCTTGAATGAGCCACTAGTAAGTGGAAGTAGCCAACTCACAAGAAAGAAGAGACACTACAGCTCATTCCTCACCTTCCTAAGTTTAGGAGTGGAGAGGCTGAGCTCCAAGAAAAGCATTTGTGTCAAAGCTGTGACCTGTGGAATTCAAAGACTATGTTTGCTTAACTGAGAGAAGGTTAGAGTGCCCTCGTGTGTCCCTACATAGAAATTTATCAGCTCTTTACAAAATTTCTAAAGCTTTCATCTCTTCATTGATCCTTTTGCACTGTGATAAAGACTAGGCATTTAGCAATAAAGGCAAGACGAAGGATATTATAGAAGTAAATGAGCAATGCATTAGACTTGCTTAGATGATAAGGAAACAGAAACAACAGCGTTATCCCTACAGCATCCTTGTAGAACACCAGTTATCAAGACCTGGATTTCTGTCCTAGGCAGCCATTTACAAACTTTGCAACTTGGAAGCCAAGGCAAAGTCAGTCTGAGCCTCAGCCTTGGGTTCTTCATCTATAATAAGCATATGTAACTGCTTCCTTCAGGGTTATGACAAAGAATAAATGATGCCCAAGACTAGAAACTGAATCGCACTAGAAACTGAAACAGTTTTTTTCAGACCAGAGTCTAGGTGAGGGACCAATGGCAGGCTATTGGTGGATCCTGAGGTTTGAGCACTGGGTGTGGGGGGGGGAGTGTAATGTCTTTCTAGTCTTGAGTAAAAGTCTTCCACAAGTATTGCGTGTGAGGGTAAGAGATGCTTTTAAAAGACATGTGGCCAAATATGTTATTTCTCCAAGATAAATTACCTTTTTGTCCATTTTCTATTTTATTTTTTTTTTTGGTTTTTCAAGACGGGATTGCTCTGTGTAGCCCTGGCTGTCTATGAACTTGCTTTGTAGACCAGGCTGGCCTCGAACTCACAGCGATATGCCTGCCTCTGCTTCGTGAGTACTAGGACTAAAGGTGTGTACCATCATCATCCAGTTAAATTCATCCTTTAAATAGGGAACTATAAGTAGAGTTAGCCATGTGCCCCTTCCGCAGATGGCAGCCTCCAGAGGTGGCATGTACCTGATCTCTGGCAGTAAGGTCTGAGTGGTCTAAAAGACCCTGGAGGGCTGTCTTTGTAGCTTAGTGGTAGAGCTTGTCTCATGGACCAAGACCCTGAGTTTCATAACACCAAAAAATGAAAAAGAAGAAGAGGCCTGTTATGAAATAAGGTATTTGAAAACGGGATTTGATTTCTGCCATTGATCAGTTCTGAAAGTTCTTTGAGAAATCTCTACTGATTAAGAAGCTAACCATATTAAGATCAATAAAATCAGGGGAAAACAATAGTTGGGTGGGTCTATCATTTTGCTTCATTTTTCAATCTGTGGCAAAAGCTTTCTCATCTAAAGTGTTCAGCAAAATTGCAGTAAATGAAGTCTTGGCCCAATGAGCTTTGACAGGTTCCCTCCTCTACTCCTCACACCTATCGGTCTCGTATGCGTGGAAGGGAAATATCATTATTTGTGATACAATGAGATCTGACTTTTAAATGTCATCATAGTACAGGGTCTGTCTATCCCTTCTGTGTCTTCCATATACTTATCAGAGAATTGAGGGAAGAGGTTCAACAGGGTATAAGTTGAGAATGTGGTGGGGGTAAAAGAGACATCTCAAGAGAGTCTCCGTCTTTTCCTTGTATAACCAGGGAAGAGAGATGGAAGTGTTGGTCTGGCTTCTGTCTTCTACATTCCTTTTTAAAAGATTATTTTTGGTTTAGTGTTCATTGGTGTTTTTGCCTGCATGTATCTATGTGAGGGTGTTGGCTCCTCTGGAACTAGAGGAGCAACAGTTGTGAACTGCCATGTGGGCTTCTGGGAATTGAACCTGGGTCCTCTGGAAGAGCAACCAGTGCTCTTAACCACAGAGTCATCTCTTCAGCCCCTGTCTTGTACATTCTTACTCTAGATAGCATCATCACAGGGAGGTATGTGTAGATTATGCATAGATTGTTGGTGAAATCAGGTAGAAAGCTCCTCACCCCATTGGTTTGTCCACCATTTCTGGCAATATGTGATCCTTCAATACAGTAAAGACAGCCCATGAGGCTGAGGCATTTATGATTTATAGGAAGTTCCTCATCAGCTGCATCTGTGGATGTGGAACTCCTGGTCGTAGGCCTCAAAAGCCTGAAGCAACTGCACTATCTCAGTGTTCTTCAGAGCAGTGAGATGCTTCTGACGGAACTTCTCTGGAGCCAGCCAGAAATCTGTTGTCAATTGCTGCAAAGATGTCCCCTGCCTCATACTTGGGCAAGTTAGCCAAACAATACATTTTCTTGATGTTGTGCTTGCTTCAGTGGTATTGGTCCAATGCTGTTGGTGGTAGTTCCCTGTCACTTCCCATTTTGTCTTTGTACATTTATGTTACACATCACTTTTGTTCTTAGAATGCCTCCTAAATCTACATCAATTGATTATAATGCTTTGTACTGCTAGTGTTTACATGATTAAAGTTTTAATTCCAGGGTACCAAAAAGAAAACTTGGAGTCTTTAAAGAGTGTGTCTGGATAGCAGCATCTTTCCTCTTGCACACTTCCACCCGTGTCTGCCCTGCCTGTGGTACCACATTGTGTCTGAGCTAGATCTGCAGCTGCCTGAGAACCCTGGTTCAAATTCAACCAGCCAAGAGGGCAGTCAGTCCCACAGAGCAGAGGATAAACAAGGGCTCCAAAGCAGAGTTGGACTGAGACCCATGTGTGCTTTTGGACAGATTAATGACCAACACCCATTCCCATGACCACTTTCACACCATTGTTCATTTTGTGAGACTCAGAAAAGCAAAACTGTACTGAATTCTTGAGAAATCTCCACTGGGGGAGTCTGCCCTCTGAAGTTCTCTCCTCAGCCCACAGCCTTCTAGGCTGTCCTGTCCAACCCAAACTCCCAGCATTCTCAGCTTCACTTCTCTGCTTTCCTCGCCTTCTCAGCAGAGTGGGCGAAGTCCTCCCAGCTTGCCCCCTCCATAAATGCATACCCCACCCAATGATAAGGACCACTTCAGGTACATGAAAAGCCCTTCATCCTTCGTGCTAGAAATGGGTGTGCCAGCTGTGTATAGCCAACAGATGAGGGAGAGAGAGACACACACACACACACACACACACACGCACACACACACGGGGGGAGAGAGAGAGATGAGTGAATTACTTGTCATTCTTTGGCTTAGACCCTAATGGCTTGTCTCTGCACATTATGACACTGCTTTGTCTCTTGCTGTTTACACAGAGCATCATAAGGCCAGCTTTGACTTCCCTGCTGCACAGAAGCCCCTGACTGGCCATCGATATCATGCAACTGACATAGATTAACTAAGATAAAATATGAGGTCTGGGCATTTTTAATATTTTTTTAATTTTATTGCTTTGGAACAGGAAGAGGTCCCTGTGGCTAAAATCTTATTAATTTTCCAGGGCATAAATTTTGTATATTCCACATTAATTTATAAAAACACTTGACATTCAGTGAAATTTTATGCACCATCATCTCCAGCAGAAAGTTGGATGTAACCAGTGGGCTTTTTGTATGGTTTGATGTGGGGTTTTTTTCAAGCTGCTTATGTTACTGTGGTCTCCTATGACAAAGTATAGATTAGTAATTGGGGAAAGTAACAATGTAACATTCAGACTGAGGTGATATAGCCAAGCCCCAACTGAACACTGCAACTGGAATACTTAGTTGCAATAGAAAGGATATGCTCAAGTTCTGTTCTGGCTTTATTTTTGTTGTCTTGACCAAAAACAACTTAGGGGAGGAAAGGGTTTAATCCCCTCCATCATTTAGGGGAAGTCAAAGCAGGAACCCAAGCTTCTAGTCATGTCACATCCACAGTCATGAGCAGAGAGAAACAAATGGAAGCTTGCTTGCTCACTCGCTTGCTTGATTGATTGCTTTGGTTTCTTAGCTTTTTCTATTCTTACACAACCCTGAGGGTCAGTCCTTGAAATACTGCCACCCAGTGGGCTGGGTAAGTTAACAATCAAGAGAATCCTTCACAGACATGTCCACAAACTACTCTGATCTACACAGCCCCTCAACCAAATTCTAATTTGCAGCAGATTGATGGTTAAAAGTAACCAGCCCAGATTTCAATAAGAATGTAGCATTTTCATGAAGTTTAATGACTCAAAAAAGAACTTAGACTAGTTTTTGCTTTAAAAGAATGCTTGTTGGATTTATTCTTATGTTGATGTTAGTAAAAATATTTCCATGAAATGGATTTTTATTTTAATTCTTTTAACATATTTTCCCAACTAAAAGGAAGGTGTTTTCTCCTTCCTTGAATGAGAAATGGTTCTGTATTCCCATCTTTTCAGGACTGACCAATCTGAGAGTCCAACATTATTCACAGATACAGACATAGAGATAATAGAGGATGTTAGATATCAACTGGCACATCAATATGCAAATGAAACACTACAAAAGTCTGATTAAAAACAGGAGTTTTTAAGTTTGTTTTTTCATGGAATCACTTGACGATGTCTAATTCCATCAGGCTACACACAGAAATTTCAAGAACATCTTTGGGGCTTTCAATGGCATGCTATCACATTGGGTGATCCCTATGTGTGTTGACAATTGTTGATATAAGAGTAGACTGGAGATCACTAATAAGTTTAGTTGAGTTTTATAAGTGTAATGTAATTTGGACTTAGATTATGTAATACTGTAATCTAAAGTAATTACATTTGATGCTGAATTTTGTATGTAATAAAAAATCACTTATACTTGATTTTCTCACTCCCAACTTTAAATGTTAACCATTTAGAAGCTTGACAGTTCCCCAACTAGAAATATTTGCTGAGCTTTCAATAATTTGGTTCTCAGATGTAATTGGCAGAGAGAAAGCAAGAAATGAGTAATGATAAATTGAGCTTATTTTGTTGCCAGGGACCCCTCAAGTGCTCACTTGCTCTTTATAACAAACTAATGAGTATTGCTAATGTCATTCCCATTTCACAGAGGAGGAAGCTAAGGCACTATATTTCTGTCATATAGCGAATAGCAGTAGGGCCAGGATGATGAACCAGGCAGCATGGTACCATGTGGGGACACATTTCACTTACTCAAAGTTGTGGCTGTTTTCCAAATTAGTTTTGTCATTTGTCACTTGTAAATATCTATGTTATAAATTGATATCTTGTAAACTTGGGTCCTTTGGGGATGAATAGACATAGAAATGACTTATTCTTGGGAAAGATACCTGGGAATACTTGAAAAAATAGAGATGAGAGAGTTAAATGTTTCCCTATTATTGTTCTGGGACAAGAGATGGGAATAAAATTTCCCATATGAGGTCATCTGATGGACGACTAGTAGGAAAGGGTTTCTGAATGGACTGAGGGATATGCCCATTAAGAATAAGAGAGTCAAGGTGCCATCTGGACAAGCCAGGGGCTCAGTCTAGAGTAGTGTTTCTTAACGTGCTCATAATAACCTCCCCATAATGAGCCTTTTTAATATTTCTGTTCTGAACATGTAATTTTCCACACTGGAGATCTGAAGAGATGGCTCAGTGGTTAAGAGCTTATATTGCTTTTGCAGAGGACCAAAATTCAATTCATCGAACTCATGTTGGGCAGCTCACAGCCTCTTGTCTCTCCAGCTCCAGAGGACCCAGTGTTCTATTCTGCTATCCTTGAACACTGCCCACAGGTGGCATACATACACACAAACACAAATAAATAAAAGTAAAATAGTTTTTTAATGAAAAAAGTTAAGATTAGTGTATACATGTATACACATGTAGCTCTGTTTTGACATAGGATAAAATTTTTTTGTTGACTGCTCTCGACATCTCTAAGAACCAGTTTTTATGATATTGGTATGTCAAGGCACCATCCCCAAGAAGAATGAAGAAATCAGAGTAGGGAAGGTGGGGTCAGTGAACCACCTGGAGGGCCTATTGGGCTTCAGAATTAGAGGTCTCCCAAAGGCAGAGCTGTACCTATGGCAGGGGAAAACAGAAAAGTTCCTAAATATGTGAGGCCAGGAGCTCTTTGATGTGGTGTCACCATCCCTACCTCCCTGCTGTGACCCAGAGGTGTGATGCTGAAGTTCCTCATCCTCATAGCTTCCTCTTCCTCTTCCTCTTCCTCCATTCTTGCTTCTGTGTCTGAAAGGAATGTCACTGTCCTGAAATACCGCTGTGGTATAATGTGATGTGTCATGGCAGACTGTGATGTCTGGATAATTTTTGTGTTATTTAGAAGCTAGGTTCCTGGGAAACTGACTTTGAATTCCTTGCAGTTGAGCTCAGAAAAGGACAACTACTCCAGCTTTTGAGGTCTAGGGAACGACCGTGCTTTAACTAGAAACTGCTGTGTGTTCACTTGAGCTCTTGAATCCCCAAGAAACAATCAGCACAAAGAAGGGAGCAGAGATTTGTGTTCTAGATAAAGAACAAACTGGTTGTCCCCGGAAACTCACAGGACCAGCTCATTTTCCTGTTCCTGGCCTCTGAGATGATCCTATCCAGCAATACTGTCCAAGAGGGAGTAACCAAAACTCTGAACAAAGACACTACTAACCTCCCCATTCCATCTCTCTCCCCTGTAACTTAGCTGATCCGATGTCTTTATTCTGAACCTGAACTTAATCACGTGCACATCCCAAAGGCCTAAGCCACCTGTCTGGTCATCCATAGAAGGCGCAATAGGGAAAGCAAAGCCCTCTGCTATCCTCCTCTCCACTAATAAGCTGTAAATAGTTGGTTGGTCAAGGGGGACCTTGGGGCATCAGTGACAGCTAGCCACCAGATTAGTGCTTCAAAATTTGAAAGCATTCTTGGAGCAGTCTAAAAATGTTAGGCAAGGTTAATCTTGCATTTCTGGCAGTAGATGCCAAACCTGAGAATTTAATGGCATCATTGGGTGGGTGGGGTTCAACTCCCACCTCAAAGAAATTCTAAGTTAGTGTGTCTGGGGTGGAATCCTGGCACTGGTATTTCCCAAAGTCCTACCCCACTCCTGAAATTCTGCTACATGTCCAAAGCTGAGGATCACTGCTTTCCATTACAAAGTATTGTTACATATATTAGGGTCCCTGTAGGTATCATACAGGGAAGCAAACCACTTGAAGAGATAATAATGAAAAACTGGTGCAGACTGAGGTCATCAACCTAGATCAAACTTTGGGGAGTCTAGCAACAGTTAGTTTACTCCCAATGTATTTAAACCCAGTTTAATTTGGAAAAATAGTTTCCTGGTATAAAACAATCCCCTTTGCACAAGGAAGTAATTACATTGAAACTCAACTCAGGGCACATTTCTTCCAAGAAGATGGGTTCTGGAGATACACTACCGGTACTCGCTTAAGGGTCTAAGGGTCTGGTGTGATCTCAGATATACAGAGCATAGAGGTCATTTGAGCTATTAGTCACTGCTGGTCCCAGTTGTGGGACTTGGGGGAGCCTGTGGCTATCAGGGTCATTTAGATTACTAGTCACCTCCAGGCCTGGTTGCAAGAGCTTAATATGGTCTGGACCAACAGATAACACAGATCACCAGGCTGTTTAGCACTCTCAGTTTTCAGCTTTCTGGGTGGAAGAACAGGTTTTCCGTCTTTCCATTGAAAGACAATCGTGTGATTAACATTCCTGCTTTCTCTGGGCGTTCCTGCTGAGCTCCCAACACATATTTTGTTCCAGAGCTTTGCATACATCAAGGGGAAAAAAAAAGAATTGTAAAGTGCTATTGGTGGTACAAAAAAAAAAAACAGGAAGAAGCAAATATAACAATAACTATAAAAAGATTGCAGGCAGCTACATTTCTAGAATTTGGAGAAAAAAGTCCTCATCTTTTAAAAATGACTTATTTATTTTTATTTATGTATATGTCTATGAGCTTGCATGAGTATTTGTGTGTGTGCAGGTGTCCATGGAGGTCAGAAGAGGATGTGCAATCCCTCGGAACTAGAGCTACAGGTGGCTGTGAGCCACCATATGGGCATGGGCACTGGGAATGGAACTCTTGAGTTTCTGCAAGAGCAGAAAGAGCTTTTGAGAGCTGAGCCATCTCTCCAGCCCCACTGTCTCCTCTCTAAGGGCTAAAATCAGTACTGGGAGTATAGACCATGAAGGAGGGATTCATATGTCTAAAGTTCTTCCTAGTCATTATGTAGTCGAGGTGTCCTAAAACTCATGCCATCCTCCTGTCTCTGCTTCCTGGGCCCCGGATTTATAGGCATGAGTTCTATATTTCCAGCTTCCTGGGAAAAGTTCCACCTGGTGGTCTGGACACACAATGTATTGACTTACTTCCAAAGCCTACTGTTGATGTCAGGAAGTATTCGTTAGCCCCCAGCATAGTACTCTGGAACTTCTGTCAGTAAATGATCCAGACATGGGGACTTGCAATTTGGGACTGGATTTAAAGTCTTGCCTCCCCCTCATCCAGTTCTCTTTACCCAACAAGTTACCTGAACTTCATGCTGTCTTCATTGTTACTTTATTCACTCTATTTTAAAACAAAGGTTCTGTGGGGAGGGAGGGACAAGAAGAAAGGGCAAAAATATTGAAAAGACATCTCATTGGCTGATGGTTGCCTTTGACTTCTGTGGGCATAGATGGGTAAGAAGACAGCCCTACAGCAGTATCACACCCTGCACACAACAGGTCGGGTGGGAATGGAGTATCGGATGCTAGGAAGGTTGAGGTGAGTTGGGAGACAAGGAGACAAGTTGGGAGTGAAAGGAAGACAAAGAGACCAAGGGAGACTAGTTGTTCTTGGGAACTCTGCCCACTCTCACTCCTGTAGGATGGGCTTCTCTGAGTGAGCTGGGAATGGTTTGTGTCCTGTGCAATCAGAAATGGCCCCTGGATTCCCATGGCTGTCACATTTCTGCACAGTTCTCAGTTGAGCAAAGCATTGAAGGTTGTTAGCACATCTCCCTTTGGAGTTGAAACTGGGCTCAGCACCAGCAAGCACACTCCAGAGATTTGTCTGTCCTCCATGCTTGGCTAACAGCTATTCCCTGGTGCCCAGGCAAGAATTAAGTTGAGTGTGTGCCGTGCACTCTGTTACATACTGTGTCCCAACAGCTGGCTCATTAATGCAATTTAGAAGAAAGAGAGAACTGGCTGTTCACCATTATATCTAAGGGATTTGTAATAAATCTCTCAATAAGGAGGTATAAAAATTCCCTGTTCCTGTGCAGCCAAAGGAAGCAGAGCATTAGGTAGAAGCCAGTGAGCCTCATTAGCTACAGGATCCAATGCTGAAGGTCTAGGGGGACTCGCCCCACATTTCTATCAGTAATAGCTTTGCTTTTACCTGAAATATGCTGGTAATTTTCTCACTTGTGAAATTCAGTTCACCTAAAGACTAATAAATATACTGTTTCCTAAGCTTTAACGGAATCTCTTCCATGCTCTGGAGGCTACTAACAATAAAGCATCATTTGTTACTGGTTTTTCATTTGTTCGCTCTTACTTCTGAGACAGTGGGATACAGTCAGTAGAGAATAACTTCTTAGAAGAAGGAAGTAATATGACCAACTGTTCCATATAATTTTGTTATACATATGTATGTTTCTCTCTGTGTGTGTTTATGTCTCTCTGTGTGTATGTATGAAATGCTTGCTCGAAAGTTCCATCCAGTAGAGAGCTGTTAACGATGAAATAGTATGAATAATAGGGTTCTGGTGTGATAGTGAAGAGAAAGGTTCTCAGGGTGAGAATGACGGCCTGCAGCCAGAGGGTTACAGATGCTCACTGGCCACCTGTCTAGACAGTGAGAGTCTGTTTCAAGGTTCCAACCTCTGGGCACAAATAGGCAAATGTGCTCCCCCAAAACACACACACACACACACACACTTACATGCTGTGTGTTTGTGGGTGCTCTGTTCTGGTGTTTTGCCCTAGTCCTGGTGCCTTCTGGTTAAATACAAGGGACAGTGAGTACAATTATTTGTTAAGGTAATTTTATTTTGAAATCAAGATAAGTTAAAATAAAACAAGTGTTTAAGAACAATCAGATTATGGAAGATCAAAATTAAGGTTCCAGTCATTTACAAATTAGTATGTAATTAATTACATAATAGCATTGTATAGTCAAAGATATACACATATAATTTACAGATATATTCCTTTACATTTTATTTGTCATATTTTAAACAAATAGGAAGGGAAAGCCTATTTTCCTAGTTTCACCAAAATAGTTGAGGTGATTATAGAAAACAGTGATACACTGTATATTGAGAAAGGTACAAGAGATTTTCTGTTTTGTTGAATTCCATGTGTATTCATTACACACGGTACTGCTACATACAGGGATTTTCATACCAGCATATACTGACCGTTGAGCACACACACTTTGTGCATCCTTATGCCTTCTTTCTCAGCCCTCCCCACATTAGTCTCCTTTGTTCCCCGATTCAGTATTGCCTCTACTCGCATGCCATGTGTGTGCATATTATGTGTTGGATTAAAATCTAGGAACACAAAGGAGAGAGGATGTGCTGTTTGTGTTTTGGAGACTGGCTTAATCACCTGCCTGTGATTATCTCTAGTTGGATTTGTTTTCCTGCAGATGACAGAAGTTCATTCTTCCTTATGGCTGAAGGAGTTCCATTGTGTATGCCCACCGCATGTTACTTAACCATCACCGTGCTGTTGGGCACCTAGGTCAACTTCATGATGTCTGTTGTGTACAGTGCTTGCAGTGTACACTGTGCAAAGTGTTTCTGTCATGTGTTGACTTAGGGACCTTTAGGTAAATACCCAGGAGTGGTATAGTTGGGTCATTTGGTAGATGTGTTTTAAAGGTTTTTAGAAACCATAGTGGCTATACATTATTGCTTTGGTGTACAAAGGTTCCATTATGTCTATGTATTTACTAGCATTTGCTGTTGTTTTCTTAATGGCTGACATTCAGGGTGGAATGAGATGGAATCATGATGTATTTTTAATTTACATTTCTCTGATGGCTAGTGTACTTAAAGCTTTTTAGTTTATTGGCCATTTGTATTTCATCTTTTGAGAGCTGTCTGTCATTTCATTATTCTACCAATCCATGAGCATGAAAGGTTGTTCTATCTTCTAGTATTTTCTTCAGTTTTTCAGCATTTTAGATTTTTCATTGTGAGATCCCTTACTTCATCAGGTTTACTTCCAGGATGTTTGTTTCCTTGTTTGTTTTGAGGCCACCATAAATAATATTGTTTCCCTATTTCTCTCTCTGAATATTTATTGTTATTAATATTATCTATTAATGTTGTATCATGCCATTTTGCTGAGAAAAACACTATCAGTCTAAAAATTTTCTGGTGGAACCTTTAGGGGATCGTCTGAACAAAATGCCATCATGTACAGATGAGGTTGTTTTGACTGTTCCCTTTCATACTCATATCCCTCTTATTTCCTTCTCAGTTACAGTGTTTGAACTAAGACTTCAGGAGCTACACTGAATACGAGCTGTTCTCCATTGAGCACAATGGTGCCTGTGGGTTGCTGTCTGCAGCCTTTACTGTGTTGAGACATGCTTCTGCTAGTTCTAGTCTTTCCAGGCTTTTATTATGATGGAGTCAGGAAGTGATTGTTATTCTTCACTGATATACCTATCCTGACATTCCTGAGCTCAGCGCAGTGTCCCTATACCCTTCCACATTCCAATGGAATGAATAAAATGGATAAACATCCTATAAGAGACACTTATGCCCCCTTCTGTTCACATTTATTATGATAGCCTCTGGCAGCCATCTTTGTTTTTTCCAGAGGTTTGAGTTTATTTCCTCCTGAATAGCTTCCCTAAAATGAAATTACTAGATCAAAATGTAATGAATATTTTAAAGCTCTGATTTCTAAGCATATTTCTAAGTAGCTTTCTAAAGAGTTATTAATTTACCTTACACCAGCAATATGTGAGAATTGTAGTATTACCCTAGGCTTAACAAGCTGCTAATAAGATTACATTACTTTCATTTTTGTTGATTTCATTCCCTGCAGGCTAGAAAGTTCTGCAAGTATTTATTTGTAATGTATTCGTGCTCGAGTTTCTTAGCTGTTGTCGTCTTATCAGTTGAGTAGTCTCAACTCTGACTTTCTCCCTTTATTGCTTTATTCAGGTTCCCATGATTCATTCAGCTACTGGGTAGATGAAAAGTCCCCAGTGGGGCCTGACCAAACCCAAGCTGTCAAACGTCTTGCCCGTATCTCCTTGGTAAAGAAACTAATGAAGAAATGGTCTGTAACTCAGAACCTGACCTTCCGGGAGCAGCTGGAGGCTGGGATCCGCTACTTTGACCTACGTGTGTCCTCCAAGCCAGGGGACACTGACCAGGAGATCTACTTCATCCACGGGCTCTTTGGCATCAAGGTTTGGGATGGATTGATGGAGATTGATGCATTCCTCAGTCAGCACCCTCAAGAGATCATCTTCCTGGATTTCAACCACTTCTATGCCATGGATGAGGCCCACCACAAATGCCTGGTTCTGCGGATCCAGGAGGCCTTTGGGAACAAGCTGTGCCCAGCCTGCAGTGTGGAGAGCATGACACTGCGAAGCCTGTGGGAGAAGAAGTACCAGGTAAGAGGGAAGGAGTAATGTGCTTCTGAGAGCAAGAACTCAACTCCCTGCTTTCCTTAGGGTGCCACCTGTAAAATAGCTCAACCCAAGGCTTAGGGGCTGGATAGATAGATTGGTTGATGTACTGAGCATGTGTAGAATAGTACCTGGACTCTGGGATAGCTACAAGAGATTCACTGGGCTTGGTGGAAATGGGAATAACGTTTGGTGTCTTAGTTACTTTTGTATTGCTGTGATAAAACACCATGACCAAGAAAGTGATGAAAGAAAGCATTTACTTGACTTATGGATTCAAAGGACTAGGGTCAGTGACAGCAAAGCAAAGGAACAACTGAGAACTCACATCTTGGTCCACAACCATGAGAGAGAGAACGAAAGCACTAAGAATGATGCTTTAGTGCAACTTTAGTGAACGCTTCCTCCAACAAGTTCACACCTCCTAATCATCCCAAATATTGCCACCAACTGAGGACCAATAACTCAACTCTATGAGCCTACATGAGTCATTCTTATTTTGACTACAACATTCCATTCCCTGGTCCTCAGAGGCCTATAGCCACATCATAGTGCAAAATACATTTGATCCAAATTCAAAAGCTCCCATATTCTTTCACAGTCTCAACAGTTTAAAAGTCTGAAGTCTCTTCTGTGACTTAAGGCAATTTCTTAACTATAGCCCTGTAAAATCAAAAGCAAGAAGCAAAATTACATACTTCCAGCATGCAATGGCACAGAATGTACTTGGCTATTCACAGAGGTTGGGAAAGAAGCATAGTGAAGAAACACTGAACTAAAGCAAGACTAAAACCTAGCAGAGAAAACTCCTACAGCTTCATGTCCAATGTCAAAGGGCTTACATGATTCTGACCTTGCAGCTTTGCTGCTTGCAATATACTTTTCTCTCTTGTGAGCTGGTTCCCCCCCCCCATTTTGTATGCAGCCCTCTTTGGCAGACATCCCATGACTCTGGCACCTCTAACACTTTTGTGTCTCTAACACAATCCAGGCTTCACTTTCACAGCTTTGACCTCTCAGGGCCTTCTTCCTTCAGAGACTCCCCCATCTCATGCCTGGCTTTAATGGCTCTACTTCACCACTGAGGAAGATTCCATAACCCCTTCTTCCTGCTTCTTTCATGACTGTAAAGCTAGAACCATAGGGATGACACTGCCAAGTTTGACTACCAACTTAGCACCCTGGAATCATATTTGTAGCAGCTTTGATTTGTTGCTGCTACTTTGGAGCAGAAAATTCCTTTTTAACAAGTTGAAAGCTCATCTGGGTGAAATCTCACCCTGGAGGTTCCCCTCCCTTTATCCCATTTCAGATCAAGCCTCTCTTTAATCCTCTTATATCTTTCAGCACAAGTCTTGGCTCTAACATTCGATCTCCTGGTACTCCTTTTCCTCTTTAAGCTGTATATTTTATATTTAAATTCTCTTTGCCCCCCCTGCTCGTTTTCATTGTAGACCTGTATAAACATGATAACTCTATTCGCGTGATAACCACATGACAGAGTCACTGTTAAGCTGTCTTGAAATATCCTCTGCCAAGGAAATTAGTTCGTTAACCAGTTTAACTTTAGGAAAATTCACAAGACAAAGACAAAGACAAAAACAGCCACATTCTTGCCATAATATGACAACTGGGGTTCTAGCCTAGTTGTTAATATTGTTGCCCTCTAAAACCTCTTGAACAGGGACATACATTTCCACCAACTGGGGACCAAATATTCAAATATATGAGCACATTGGGGGGGCATTCTCATTCAAACCACCACACTTGTCAAATAAAGTTCATCTGCAGTCCATTTGACATCGGAATTTATTTTTAATGACTTGGCTATTATCAACCCAAGGCCAAGTTGTGAAATAAACCAGTTGGTCAGTAAAGCATTATTCTGTCTCTTCTAACATCTGCTTAATACCCTCTATCTATGTTCCCCCAGTAAAGATGAGACTCCAAACCTACACCCCTGAGGAACACACTCAGTAAAAGGATAGGCCTCAGAGGCAGTCCATTCTCCTCCCAGAATATGGTAGCAGCCAAGAAGAGCTTCAGGAAAGGCCAATCTCTGATTTAAACTTTCCTTGAGAAAAATAAGAAGTACGCATCCATTCATAGTTGTTTCAGTCCCGTTAAGTACAATAAGAAAAAGCATTTGTGTGTATGTCTTGTTTCTTTATGTTGGAGAAGGACCTCAGATCTTTTGTACATACTAGACAAGCTGCTCTACAACTAGGCAAGTGCCAAATCCCTGACCTTATGAAAAATTTATTAAAGAAGTATTTTGGGGGGGCTAGAGAGATGTCTGAGCAGTTAAAAGCACTTGTTCTACAATCAAAAGGACAGGTGTTCTGACCCCAGCACCGGCATAAGAAGCTAAATGTTCCCATAGATGGCTATAACTCCAGCTCCATGTTCAGGTGGGTTACTGAAACTTGTGAGCTTCCAGCTTAGGCAAGAAAATGTGTGTCTCAGGTTCAGGGAGAGACTCTCTCTCAAAGGAATGGTGAAGAGTGACAGAGGACTCCTGCTCTCCTCTGGCCTCAGTGTGCATGTAAAGCTCACATGTACGTAGCACTCATAGGCATGTGCACACGTGCGCACGCGCACACACACACACACACACACACAAAATAAAAAATTTAAAAAGAAACAGTAAACTCAAAGAGGAACCTCATGTTGTAAATAACCTCAGTTATCTGTTTATAAACTTTTGTTGAGCACCAAGTTTATTACATCTGTCCTCCCATACCTAAGTTAAATACTCTTAGATTCACAGGTTTAATTTTGTTTATTTATTTGTCATGAGGTCTCACTATGGTGTACTCTAGGCCTGCCCAGAACTCTTGAAATATCATCTCAGTTTTATTATTATACCATAATGTGGTAGATTAACTTGTTTGACTTCCTCAACAACACTAGGAGATAAGCATTTGCTATTTTGTATGCCTCACCTCCCATCCCAGAGCTGAAGACCGAACCCAGGACCTTGTATTTGCTATGCAAACACTCTACCACTAAGCTTAACCCCCAACCCTGAGATAGGCACTTGTTATTCATCCCCATCCCCACTTTACAGATGGCAAAACTGAGGGATGGAGAGACTGAAGCAACTGGCCAAGGCAGCACTGTGAGTGAGGGGTGTGGGGCTGGTTCCTCTCTGGTATTCCCATAGCTCCTGCTGCTCTCCCGGGTCACAGGACTTGAAGGTTTCACAACTGCTTTCTTGTGTTGTGAAAGAAAGACACTTTCTTTTCATTAGGAACCTATCCTCAAAGGGCCCCAGACTGTTTCCATTGAGAAAAGGGAGATGGTGTTTGAATGTGGGGATCAGGTGAGGAGGTTAAGTATGAGGTTGGATAGCACCATGTAATTTGGTACCCAGAGGACATTCTACATGGCTGGCAGATATAAACAGGAAGGTCCTTGAAAGTCATTGATCAGCCAGCCTGGATCAATAGAGCTTTCCATTCACCAAGAAACTCTGTCCCCCAAAATAAGGGAACAGAAGAAGGTTCGGCACATAAGGAACTTGCTGCCAACCTTGACAACATGAGTTTTAGCCCAGGACCACACAGGATGGAAATAAAAAACTGAACTCTTAATGCTCTCCTCTGACCTCTACATAAAAAAAGGTGAGAGGCTATCAGGGAAAGATACCCAGTGTCAACCTCTAGTCTCCACACATGTGCACACTCAGGCATGCTCATCTGCATGCACACAAGCAAATACCCACACTAACGAGTACATATACCATACACCACACACACACACACACACACACACACACACACACACACACAAGTGAGAGACAGAAGGGGGTGGTAATTTAACTGCATTGTCCACTACAAATACTCTTAAGGTTATGGGGGAAAGACACTGGAATGATATATTAGAAAAAGGGAAAAAGTTGCCATTTAAGTTCTATGACTTCCCCTGATTCCTGTTTGTCCTGTATGTCTCTTTTTAACAGCTGAGAAAGAAGAGCACTCAAAGACAGTCACCAGTCATCGTCCCCATGCTGGGGCTGTGTCACACTTGTGGTCAGGCTTTAAATATTCATCATATAATGAGCTGCCTTGCACACACCACCACCCCTCCCCCCGCCCCGGGTGTTTCATTACTGGAATTTAATATCAGGAAGTGCTCTACCACCAGTCACATTTCATTTACTCAACATGCAATTATGCCACAGCTCACAGATTATATCTGCATACTTTAGTAGATAAGGTTTTAAGGGCACAGTGAATTAAAGGAGTTAGCCTACAGTTTGGAAGTGTTTGGGATCTTAACGAGAAGGGAGGAAATACACAACTCTAGTAAAATACCAAACAATCAAGCTGGACATGGAGGTGCACGCCTGTAATCCCAGCTCGTGTGCTGAGAAAAGCTCTGAGTTCCAGCTACATTGCAAGTTCCAGCCCAGAGAGGGCAATATAGCAAGACCTGTCTCAAAATCCCAAACACAAAGCGCAGCAACAGGGTCAGGGGTTAAAAGCACTTGCTGTGAAAATCTGGAGACCCAAGTTCAACTCCTGAAACCCATAGTAGGAGAGAGCCAACTCCTAGACGTTATATTCTGATGTCCACATGTATACCATGCACACACCTGCAGACAGTAATAATAGTAAGTACTAAACATAAGTTATCAATCCAAGATAATAATAAACAAAAGGGATCAATATGAAATTGCACAATAAGATTGCATCACACACCTTTAACCAATAATAATATTCCTAAAGATAATTTATCAATCCAAGATAATAATAAACAAAAAAGGATCAGTATGCAATTGTAGAATAAGATCATGTCCGGCATTCTGTATGGTGTAAAGAAAGGGGTTTTGAATAGGTTGAGAAGCAGAGCACACCATGAAATCTGCATCCCAGAGGCTCCCAGGAAAGCAACCGCCACAGTAAGAAGGAGGTCACCCAAGGGACTGTTCTTAAAAGAAATGAGATTTTCCATTTTAGTCTCAAGAGAAAAACTGAACATGAACTGCTGAGCTGGAGGGGAAACATTTCAAAGAAAAACAGTACAGGGAGATGGGGAGGGAGAGATGGAGGGAGGTTGTCTGAGCTTCTCTGATCGAGCTCAACAGAGTGTCCCTGCACCTGTGTTCTGCAACCTGGGCCTTGGGTGTAGGTTTGCCAGCCAGCCAGCCACCCCCCACCCCATCAGCAGAGATTTCCCAAAACCCTCAGATCAGACTGCCCAAGAAGCCCCCTCCCCAGAGTATGAGAAGAACAGAAAGCCCCTTTAGTTTAATTTGTACTAAATACACATTTTCTGAGGCAGAGTAAAGTTGTTACTGTCTTCTAGTGCAAGGATGCAGGCCCAGGGGCAGGTGTCCTGGCTACCACCTGAGGAGCCTGTCACAGGGCTTCCCAGCCTCCTGTCCACCCCCTACCCCCAGCCCACCACCCACGGCAGCTCTCCTTATGGGCTTCAGCCTTCTAAACCAGCTAGTTACAATGCCAGGGGGAGATCTTTGGCTCTCCCCAGCAATCTGCTTACAGTGAGCCTGTGATTAACCTCATTAACACACGAGGTTACTACAGTCATCATTCGTGCCCAGCATTACTCAGGACCATTAGGAACCAACCAAGAAGGTAGACATTACCCTCTTTGCAGCCCCCTGCCTGGTACTCCCTGCCTCCAGGCTTTCAAAACGTCAATCGCCTGTGTCATCACCTGAACACACTGGAAATGAGATGAGCATATGGAACCCCTGCTCCCGAGTGCCTGCTGGACAACTCTGAGGATTCCAGTCCCAGTGTAAACATGAGTGGGCTATTCCTCTGGGGAAGACCTCACCCATGCTCCTAAGGGGAGAAATGCTGCTCTTCTAGAAAGCCACAGAACAGCGTTCACAATTGGGACAATCAGAAGAGCAATTGTGTCCCTCAGCTCCTCCCAGAAACTAATTAATGCTGTGGATATAGGTTACTAATTATTTTCCAAATTACCACCATCTCGAATGGCCCCACTGGAGGCCCATGGCCTCGGTAAAGTCTTCCCTGATGCTGGTGGCACATCGGTTTCCTCCTCTGGGAAGGGGAATTTCATCAGAACCAGTGCACACAATTGAAAATCTATTCCCTCACAAATGAGTTCACTGTGTTTATCTAAACTCCAAGAGCTAAGTGTCAATTCCATGAGCACAGGAAACATGATTTCTGGCCCATATATGCAGCTTCAACCTGGGATCTAGAGACTTCCTAGGGTGAGTGGTATAGAATTTAACATAGCTGTGTCTGGTTAGTTAAAACAAACAAACAAACAAAAACAACCACAACAAAAAACGACATGTTCACTTTTACTCACTTTGAGTGTAGAAGTCCACATGCCCACCAGTCACGTATGCTGGCAATAGTATCCTACTTCGGCAGGATTGGCCTTGCCTGTCAATTTTTCTCAGGGATACGGCCATGTCATGGTCTCTGCAGATTGACTTAAAATACCATTCATGCTCATCATTGACTCATAGTTAATGGATCTTATTAGACTCTATCAAAAGAATCTTATGCATTTATCATGAGACTCTACATTAGTTTCCTACAAATGTATTTGTTATGTGAATAGGTATAATTCCTTTATTTCATATCAATTCCCTTTATAATCTTGTCCACTTTGTGCATTTAAGACACAACTGTGAGAAGGTGTTCTGTGCTTTTTACTGCATGCACAGTCAAAAAGGAAGTCTTCTTTAAATTAGACAGCAGGTTCTCAGTAAATCCTTGCTTTTTTATTTTTTAAAAATAATACACAGCGACAATGAGGGGGCTCAGTGGGTAAGGCATGCCACAGTTAATGTCCTAGATCCCATTTGGTTGAAGGTGAGAACTAACTCCCAAAAGTTGCCACCCTATCCCTCTGCCATGTAAAAATAAATAAATACATCTAGTAAAAAGAAAAAGCATAGCTCTCACTTCAAAGAGAATAAGAAGTAGTTTATTTGTGAGCCAAATCAGAAAGGGCTTGGGACATAGACTCAGGTGGCCTGGGACAACATGTCCACTGTGGAAACGGTTACATGAAATTTGATTAGCCTCAAAACTAAAGAAAGCCACGAGGCAACGTATTTATCAACATTGGTAGGTAACACAAGTAGGCAAGTTATAATGGGCGAAGCTACTGTAGGTTTCAGATGCAGACTATGGACAGTTTTACGCTTGGAAGATGGTGTTCTGCTACAAATACATGGTCAAAGGTTTTAACCCTGTAGTCAAAAAGATGTTAGGCCTGGTATAGCAGTGAGCAATGAATGACTACTGAGAGGATCAAGACTTTCCCAAGATAACTCGACCCTAGACTTCAACATTCTAACTTTCCATACTCATGAAGTTATAATGTGTCATTCAGCATCGTAAAATCTTTCACAGAGATGTGGCTTTTTAAATTTCAGTTTACATGACCAATTCTACTACTTCTGATCATGCTTGTTCACGCCCCCACCTCTAACACCCCCCCCATCCATTCAAGTATTCAGCTTTTAAACATTGCTCTCCTTATTTTGCTCTGAACATTTTAGGTTCTCATTTTCTACCACTGTCCCTTCTACAAGCAATACCCATTTCTGTGGCCGGGAAAGAAAATTCCAGCACCGTGGGCAAACACCACAAGTGTACACAAATTGATCCCCTTTTTGGAGACCACCCTGAGTGAGCGAGCTCCACGTGGGGCCTTCCATGTCTCCCAGGCCATCCTCACCCCAAGAGTGAAGACCATTGCCCGAGGCCTGGTGGGGGGCCTCAAGAACACACTAGTTCACAGGTAAGAGGTGGCTTCATGGCACAGGCAGGGTTTGTGTTATTCTTTTATTGGTGGTGGTTGGTTAATTGGTTGGTGCGGTTAGTTGACTGGTTGATTGTTTGGTTTGGGTTTCCTAAGACAGTTCCAGATGACCTTGAACTCATAATCTTCCTGCCTTTACTTTCCTGATACTGGATTTACGGGTTCTCATACCTATCCTCACCCACAGAAAAAGTCTGAAAACACACGAACACACACACACACACACACACACACACACACCGAGGTGAAAGGAGAGGGGTGTTGTGTAGATAGCTCAGTTCTTGTCTTGAAAGCATGAGGATCTGAGTTTAATTTCCAGAACCAGTGCAAAAACAATCCTGAGAACAATGAATCCCTGTGATCCCAGGATCTCAGCACTGGAGAAGCAGAAACAGCTGGATGCCTGAGGCTTACTGCCAGGAAAACCTACCTTAATTGGCAAGTTCCAAACCAGTAAGAGACTGTCTCAAACAAAATGGATGGTATCTAAAGATAGACAGCCATGGTTGTCTTCTGGCATCCCAGACAGGCATAGACACATGCACTCAAACATAAGTGCACCTGAATGTACACACACACACACACACACACACACACACACTCATTTATCTTGATTTTATTCCAAATATACAACAGTAAAACTCTGACTTTGAGCATTACAAAATGAAACAAACAAAAAAGCAACTTATAAAACATACTGTTGAAAAGCTGTGGATTCTAGGAGGATTACGTGGATAGTACCCAAAGAATCCTGGGATACTATGCTAAAATATTATTCCATAAATGCCTCACTATATTTTGATACTATGACAAGCACTGTGAGACAATGTCACTGTGTGTTATCTTTGTGACACACACCCGTGGTGATCCTGTTATTGTCCATGCAACTGGCTGAGGTACTCCCTGTTTAAGCATTAAACAAGCTGCCGTGCTCTGTGCTAGAGATTGAAAGATGTTCCTTCAGGAATTTGTTTTTTCTTCTGTAGTGACCATGAGTCTTGAGTACCATGCCACGGTCTCCAATACTCCCTTGGGACAGAATTAGGCTTCATATACCATTAAGCAAGGGTGTTCTAGTCATTTTGTATGAGATGATGGTCTTTGTCCTGGGCACCAGTGAGTGATGGATAAAGGATGTCATTATATATGTGTATATGTATACGAGGGATGTTATAGGTGCACTTGACTATAGGCTATACTTTGTGATGTAAGCCTTGGAAACTAATGTATTTATGTTTTCTAAAAATTATATTAACCAGCATCTGTTTGGTTCTTGAGTTCTCGGTGGTGACTGCAATTTGGATAGTGATATCTTTGGCCAGTCACGTAGCCAGGAACATGCTCAGTCACTCTCATTTGGTTCTGAGTTTGGAGAGTTTCAGATAATAGCCATGTACCTTGTCAGGAGTTTAAAAGGCAAGCAACAACTGTGCTCTTCCTTCCTCCTGCTAATGTTAACCACGGACAGAGCAAGAGCCTCCTTCCTACGCAGCTCTTCCAAGTCACAACCAAATTAACTGGAAACAAGGAATTCCACAGGCGGCCATGGTGCTGCACACCTTCAATTCCCAGCACTTGGAAATCTGAGGCAAGAGGGTTGTGAGTTCAAAGCTAGGAGAGGCCTGAGTAGACTATATGGTAATAATCTTTGTGTGGGGGGGGATGTAAGAGTACAGTAGAGTGAGACAGTATCTCACCCTGGAGCTGAGGCTGGCCTCAAGCTGACCAACTGCAACCCTCCTGCCTCAGTCTCCAAGAGTATTGCTGGAGTTTCTTGTCTGCCAGGTCCCACATCTGCCTTGCCCCAAATAAGCACACAGATTCTATATTAATTATAAAACTCTTGGCCAATGGCTAGGGCTTCTTACTGGCTACCTCTATCTTAACTATTAACCCATTTCTACTAACTTACGTATTTCCATATGGTCTTAGCTTACCAGTGAATGCCTAGTCCTGTTTCTCCTTTGGCAGCTACATAGTATCTTTTACTGGTGGTGCCTCACTACCTATCTTTCCCAGAATTCTCCTCATCTCCTATTCCCGCCTGTCTTCCTGCCTCTATTGGCCAAACAGTGTTTTATTCATCAACCAATAAGAGAAACATATATACAGAAGAACACCCCCATCACAGAGTGTTGGAATTATAAATGTGAGCTACCATGTTTGACTTAAAAAAAATCTTAAACAAGTGTGATATCTTTTTAAATGACCTAGAATTATAAACTTCCCTTCTCATGTATTGATGTTCATGTTCCCATTCCATTTTCCTCGTGCTTTTGGTAAATTTGTAGCTTAACATTATTTATTTTTCTATTCAATAAAATTTGCAATTTCAAGAAAAACAGAGAGTACTGAGGAAGAGGCAGATATGGAGCCACTTTTGAGTCCTGTAGCCTTTACCATGAACAGTCTTTCAACAAAAATTAGCTTGAACATTTCTTTTTATTTATTATTATTATTATTATTATTATTATTATTATTATTATTATTATTTGGTTTTTACGAGACAGGGTTTCTCTGTATTGTTTTGGAGGATGTCCGTCCAGCCCGGCCTCGAACTCACAGAGATCCACCTGCCTCTGCCTCCTGAGTGCTGGGAATAAAGGCGTGCGCCACCACTGCCCGGCAAGCCTGAACATTTCTACAGAGCATTTTATTGTGTGTGAAGACCACGCCACTGCAAATCCATGTGGGCAGTGGTCCCAAGAGACTGTTTCAGAGTAAGGATAAGTCCTTCATTATGAATAAAAGATGCCTTTTACAAATGATTGGGTATATGATGCAGAAATCCAGGTCAGCCTTTTGAGGGGGAGAAGAGGACACTATCTACTATACTTTGTCCTCATGTAAGACAGTACTCAGGGAAGCTAAGTGTTGCAATCTACAGAGCTTCCAAGAGCCAAGCATCTGTCTGGACTGAAAGGCTTTGGCCCAGATAGTATGAGCAGGGATATGAGCAGGGATGGTGCCTGTGCCTTGTTCCTTGATGTTCCCGATCCCATGATTGAGTTAGTAGTGCCTGGACCTGATCAGCTCACACTGGTCACCCCTATTAACCCGCAGTGCCACTCACTACACTTTCACACGTCTTCAGTCTGGTTGCCCATGAATCCCAGACTCTCTATTTAGTTATAATTAAGATACCAGGAGCCCAAAGGTCTCCTTGCTGATAGTGAGTAGCTACCTTGGAATCTTAGTCCTTTCTGGTCACGGGAGTATTAGGGGTATGGTCCTACATTCCTGTGCCTATACATCAACTGAAAGGAGGAACCTGGATCTGGCCAGGAATGTGTTCCCAAATGTCAATGAATCACATGACTGTCATTTTACCACTGAGTAATCATAGGCTCTCCTCCTGAGGACCAGCATCCCAAGAGGCTGTCCTTACTGGCTAACTACACAGAGGTTCTAGCCTAGCTGATCCCAAGCACTGATCAGTAGCTCAAACCCAGGGAATACTGGAGTGTCTTTCTACTGCTGGAGGTAGATTCCTCAGTGGGAAGCTAATCCCCAATTCTCAGAGGAGCTTTGGATATGACAATCTCTTCACTTTGTTTCATCATCTTAGAAATCACAATCATATACAACCCATTCAAACTGAATTTCTGTTGTAGTTTAGACTGGAAAACATGGAATTCAAATTCATAGTAGTCATAGTGAAATCCAATAAAGGTGAGTTTTCCCTAAGACTGAGAACCTAATGGCCACTGGAACTCTGGGAGGGAACAAGGACTGAGATAAGGGGCCCAAGGTAGAAGCATGTAGGATCCCTATTAAGGTCACCAAATTATGCTCCCTTCCCCAAATCCTTGAATTAAAATTCTAATACAGCCAATGTGGTTGTGCATACCTTTAGACCTAGTATTCCAGAGGCAGAGGCAGACAGATCTTTGTGAGTTTGATCCTAGCTAGGCCTATAGTGAGCCTCTGTCTCAAACAGTAACCAGTTTTCTTGTTGAACTTTCTTTTGGGGCTGCAATCCACCAATAATACACAACAGCATATTATTAATTAATAATAAGCTTGGCGTTTAGTTTAGGCTTGTTCCCAGCTAGCTCTTATAACCTAAATTAACCTGCTTCTATTAATCTACATTCTGTCACATGACTTTTTACCTCTCATTCTGTATGCCTGACTGTCTCCATGTCTCCCTGGCTTCTCTCTGGCACCTAGATTCATCCTGAGTTCCGCTCTATCCCCAGAAATCCAGCCTATTCTCTCCTGCCTAACTATTGGCAATTCAGCACTTCATTAAACCAATCACAGTGACTCACCTTCACACAACATAAACAAGTATCCTACAGCATCAAATAGAATAAAACCCAATCCTACCGCCTCTGGATGTGAGGATGTTTGGAGAAACTGC
The DNA here is from genome assembly GCF_017639785.1 of Mesocricetus auratus. NCBI lineage: Eukaryota > Metazoa > Chordata > Mammalia > Rodentia > Cricetidae > Mesocricetus > Mesocricetus auratus. The sequence continues at coordinate 46,031,224 of NW_024429192.1, forward strand.
CTTTTAAAGAGGTAATGAAGTTGAAAGGCTTTTAGGGTGGGCTCTAATGAGCTCACACTGAAGTCCAAAAGAAATTTAAACCAAGAAGAGACAATAGAAGCTAAGCATTGTGGCACAAGCCTGTAAACAGATGAACAAACACTCAAGGTCATCTTGGAATGTATGCTACTATTTCCAAAAACAAACAAATGAAAACCAAAGAGACCACAGAGATCTGTGTATGCACATAAAAAAATACCGTGGGGACAGGGGACTGTGGGAAGGAGGAAATCACCATCAAATCAAGAATAAACACCTCAGAGAAAGCCCAGGCTAGCAGCATCTTAATCTTCAGCTGGCAGCCTCCAGAACAACAGAAAATGACTTCAGTTGTTTGAAGTCACTAGTGTATGTGTTGTTGCAGCAGCCCAGGTGAGCTAACGCAGTCCCCTGGGCAATGGGGTGACCCTGACTGAGCAAGTTCTGCTTCTCTTTACCACTGGCAAATAACACCTCATGGGACTAGAGTCTGAAGCTGACAATGCCTGTCACTGTGACTGGTAAAGAAATGTGGCAGCCTCAAGGTCAGAGGGAAGATTTAAATCCAGTGCCACAGCCCAGCCTTCTGTAAAGAGCTCTTTTCCTGGTCAATGTCAGTGGGTTCTACATTTCCCTTTACATCAGCCAGTTCACTTGATACTTGCCTTGAGGAAGCTTGACACATGTAACCCAAAGCTGGCACAGAACTCTTTGTCCCTGGAGACCACAGGTACTTAGCTTTTCCCAAAAGCCCCATGCACACTCCTGGAATCCTCCAACATGTGGCTCCACCAGCAGTGGTGGTGACTGTAGGGTGCCTCCAGGCTGTCAAGAAGCGTTTCCCCAGAATGACCAGGAGATGGCGGCGCAAGATTTCCAAACATAGGCACTGACAAAGGATGTTTTGAAACCATGAATGCAGCAGGCTTCCACTACCGAGTCCTTCATTTGGAGTGCTGTGAATTATTGGTCTTTGTCTCTAACAGGGTTCTGTGTTTTCAGCTTCTCTTCTCAACATTTTGTTGTGTGGTTATATTAAGGAATTTCTTACCCCTTCTCCCCAAATCTTTCTCTCTCTACTTTTTTACTTGTTTGTTTATGATCCTTTTTCTTGGCCAGATATACGACACATTCAGTAAGCAGGCATTGCTCTGAACACTTTGTATGTATGTACTATTGTTCTGTCTCTCTGATGCACCCTGTTACACAGGAAGCTAGAGCAGAGTGACAAGGAATTTTAGTAAATTGAGATCTCTAAGAGTCCCTTTTAAAAACAAAAGGACAATCGTGAGTCATGACCAACTATCAAAACAAAAAAGTAAATTAATCTTTAAGAATTTTTTTTAGCCCATGGTAGACTAGTAGTAGATCCCCTGGGTGAGAGAAGAACTTAGCTTCTTACCATAAGACAAAAAGAAAGAGGAGGTGGGAAAATGCCGCTGAGGTATTAACATCACTCTAGGAGAGCAAGAAGACAGGGTACATGGTGGCAGAAGGGAGGACAGCTTGAAAGGAGAATAGAAATGGGGGAAGTGGCAGCCAGAGAAAGCACGAGGAACAGAGGAGAGCAGGCCATGGATGTTAGCTAGAACGGATCCAACCCAAAGAATTCCCAGTCGTGCCATCAAATGTAAGTCAGTTTCCACCTTCCTTAGATGAGGATTTAGTGAGCACCGCTGTGTTCACCATGATGCAAGCCAAGATGCGGGTAGTCTTGGTTGCTCTCTTCCACTCTTCTATGGTTCCTCATACTTATGGCACACTGGGTTGAAAGTGTTGTTCATGTCATCAGCTCTGAGCCCCTGTCATATCGGAAGCCTTCTGTTTATAAAATAATCCCAGAAACTATATTCAAGAGACAGCTGATTAAGTATTAGTCTATTAAGGAGTACTGGGATAATAACCTGTGTGGGAAGTGAACCCTGAGCCTTATGTTATACCTTTTGCAAAAAATGTCTTAATTTTTCTACTGCTATGACTAGACACCATGGCCATGGCGACTCTTATAAAGGAAAACATTTAATAGGGATGACTTGCTTACAGTTTCAGAGGTTCAGTCCATTATGATCATGACAGAGAGCATGGCAACGTGCAGGCAGATGTGGTGCTGGAGTAGTAGCAGAGAGTTCTACACCTTGCAGGCAACAGGAAGTTGACTGAGGCACTGGGACGTATCCTGAGCATAGGAAACCTGAAAACCCACCCCCACAGTGATACACTTCCTATAACAAGGCCACACACACTCCAACAAAGTCACACCTCCTAATAGTGCTACTCAGATGAGATTATGGGGGCCAATTACAACTGCCAATAACTCAGAGCATACAATACAGGTGAAGCCCCTGAAGCTTTCAGAAAACGTGGGAGAAAATCTTAGTGAATTGAAAGTAGATGAGTTTCTTAAGAAAATCACAGAAATAAAAAAAATGATAGGGGATTGGAGAGGATGCTCAGGGCTTAAGAATAACTATTGGAAAGGTGGCTCAGCAGAGGACCCAGCTTCAGTTGTTAGCCTACAACTTCAGCTCCAGAATCCAACTCCATCTTCTAGATTCTGTGAACACCCCTACACACACACACACACACACACACACACACACACACACACACACACACCCTCATAAGAAAAAGAAAAATAATTGATAAATTACACTCCATCAAAATTAAGGAGTAGTTCAGGCCCATCAAAATATTTTACTTAGGAAATTAAAGAAAAGCTACAACGATGGGGGAGGTCCCTCTGTATGCTGTGAATATATGTTTCTTTCATTGGTTGATGAATAAAGCTGTTTGGCCAATGGACAGGCAGGAAGTATAGGTGGGGCTACCAGACTAGGAGAATTCTTGGAAGAGGAACGTAGTGAGTCAAGAGGGAGATACCATGTAGCTACTGGGAAGGTAGGATGCTCAGGCATTCTCTGGTAAGATAAGACCATGTGGAAATACATAGATTAATAGTTATTGGCTAATAACTAAGAGAGAGATAGCCAATAAGGAGCCTTAGCAATCAGCTAAACAGTTTATAATTAATATAAGTCTCTTTGTGTTTAGTTGGGACTGAATGGCTATGAATTGATTGGGACAGAAACCTCCATCCACAGTATAGAAGAAATGTTTGCAAAATATTTTACAAAAGGCTAACATCAAAGAAATAAAAATAATTTCTAAAACTCAACATTTAAAAGGACAAAGGACATACTATCTAAACACATTGCATGAAACTCTAAGAAAACAAATGAAAATACAAAAACATAAAAATGTTTGAAAACTAAGTGGAAAAAATTGTCAAAGAGTTGAGTGGATACTTATACAAGTAAGGTACATAAGGGGCCAATCTGCATTCCCATCAGTCCTCCTGCTTCAACCTTCCATGAGCTTGGATTATAGGCATAAGTCACCACACTTGGTTTAGAATGACTAGACTTCAAAACACTAGTGGGGCCAATTTTTAGGAATAACATTAACTGTCCAGAGCTTTTCTGCTCTGTTGGTGGGACTGCAAAGTTAAATGGTCCCTTTGAGAAAAGGTCTGGCAGTTTCTTATAAAACTAAATATAAATAAACCCTATCATAGACCAGTTTTGTCCCTTGATTTTTATCCAAGATAAATAAAATGATGCCCATAAAAAGGATCATGGAAGAATGCCCATAATGGTTTATTCATAATGACCCAAAATTAAAAACAATCAATGTATCTAACAATAGGAAAATGGATAAACTGTGTTTATAATGGGATACTGTATGGTACTATAAAAAGAAAAATGCAATTAATCACATGCATGCTGTCATATGTCAGGGATTTTATATGTTTCCAAGTGGAATATGTCAAAAATAAAAGCATCATTGATAGGAAGATCATGATGCATTAATAGACAAGTGGCAAACAAAATAGTAACATATTAGTAGTAAGAGATAGGTGATGGATCCACGTACTATAAAAATGCTGTTGCCATATGTTTGAAAGTTTTCATGAGGAGCCCTAAGAAGCTAGCAATAAAAGGACTGTTGGACTTGCTGTTATGAGGTCCTGTTAACATGGCTCTGTTTTTGATACTGTAAGCAAATAAGCATAAGAGAAACCTTGGAAAGGCAAGGTCTCTGGTGGAATACTGCCTCCATATCCAAAGGGATATAAGGGTTATGTAGCAGGGGTTTGTGTTTCTGATATATTTTTTATAGTAAGAAAAAGTCTTATGTCCATTTCTAGAGGTCCCATTCTAACCACTACCTGTCATTCTAACCACCTGTCTTTTCTCTTTTCACCCAACACTTTCTCCATGTAGGAATCTCCCTGCCATCCTTGACTGGGTGAAGACCCAAAAGCCTGGAGCCATGGGTGTCAATATCATCACATCTGACTTTGTGGACCTGGTGGACTTTGCCACGACTGTGATTGAATTGAATGACCTTCTAGAGGACCAAGCTCTGACTAAGTGTTGAATTAATGCTTTGTTTAATTGGATGTTGAGATTGTGGATCTAAGGTAGGGTTCTAGAGGGTTCCAGTTAGGCTGGCTCACTCCTGGGCAGTCATGGTGAAGTGAGGAAGAGAAAGAGGGGCCTCCCTGCTTTCCTCACATAGCCATTTGGATAAAACTCCAAGTTCTTTCATTGCATTTCCCCCAATGAGACTTTAAAAAATTTAAGTCTAAGGGAAGAATGCATATTTCATATGGTCAAGGCCAGAATCTACCCAATGGTTTATGGTGGCAAATGCAAGATGGATCTCAACCATCCCAGCTTCCTGTTGTCTTCTGGGGGCGTCTGAGCCTGTGTGAAGACTAAATTGGAAAGGCATTCCTGGTGAGAACAATGGAAAGGGCACATGCAAGCTCTGACCACCCTCATGGAGGTCTCTGCCATCAACCTAGAACTCTGAGGGGCTCCTAGGGAGCAAAGCACCAGGTTGTCTCTTGAACTGTACAATATCACCACTTCTCTATGAGAGCAAGATGTGTTTATAACCACACTGCTCAGCCACAGGCTGGCTCTGGAAGTGGTCCCCTTAATGCTTCATGTAAACAGTATACCTACCCTTGGCATCAGAAATGTGTTGCCCTATCTTGAAGTATTGGTTCTTTTCATTTCCTTTTGGGCCACCTCTTTAAAATGAAAGGGACAGTGGTGGGGAATCTTTTGTGTGAGGGCCCAATAAGACCTAAATATGCATGTTTGTTGCATGCCAGAATTCTTTATTCTAATTTAATCCTGTAGCTTTCTCCCCAAATGACTATCAAGCAAGCACCTGCATCATTTTGGCACAGTCTCCTTCGGGGCAAGGTCTTCACGCCTGATTCTGGAGTCACATTTTATGGTTGTCCGCTTGGGACCCAGTCTGCTGTAGGACCCCATGCTAAGTAGATGACTGCTTGTCCGTGACGTAATGGAGGCTGACCCTGGATGCGTGGGCACGTGCAATGGCATTAAAGGAGGAAGTTCCAAGCGGGTTTGGAGCCAGTCTGTAACTCCTTGCAAACAAGACTACCTCGGGGACATTAGGGTGACTTATATATCGTCAAGTGAGAAAAAAAAAAAAGCAATGCTGGAACATTTCCGCTTCTTTTTCCTTTTGGTCTTTTTTTCTCTGGGTTGTTCTAACCACCACTACATGAGGGCTTGGAAACTCAAGAGGGAATTTATTTTTAATTGATAACATGAAGGTTTTTTTTAATTGATAAGAGCCCTCTTGTTTCCTCTGCTTTGTTTCTATACTTATTTATTCATGGAGTAAGTATCTGCAGTGCTGATCGCCTCAAGAGCACTCACACAGATGTTTACTGGACTTTTCCTATCCAGGACGGACGCTGCTGTGGTCTTCCACCCACGCACTGGATGGTGCATCTCAGGGCTGTGAGTGACCGCGTTCCTTGATATAGATGTCCTACTCCACCTCAGTCCTGCTAAGGGTGGTATATAGATACGGATGTGATCTAGATCCAGGAAGCCACTGCCAAAGGCATATACACCAGGGACGGAAGTGAAAGGGTCTTGAAAAACTACACAGGCACGTCTGTCAAGCCTTGCAAAGACAGCAGCTAGGAATAACAGCTGAACACAGACATGAGCATGCTCTGATACCCCTTAGCACTATCTGAGAATCCCCAGGGAGGTGCCAGATTCCAGATTCCTAAAAAGGATTATAAACAGGCAATCCTGAGCCAAGGAATGGGCATTTGCAGAGACTCCCTCTCCTAGGAGTTTCCTATCCTTGGGTTTCCTAGTTAGATGGTGTATGTTGACTGCAGCAGGGATATCTTGGGTGAGCTACTGAAAACACTCGTATGCCCCACAGTGCTGATCATCTGGTCTTCTTTATTTTTTTCTTCCTGAAGTAATTTAGGCCTTGACTTTTTAATCTCCATAGTTCACGGAGGCCGAGCACAAACGCCTCTGGGAAAGCCTGCTTTGACTTCTCTTGTTCTTGAATTTTAATCCCTCCCAGAGGAGGCTTCTGAGTGATCTTGTCAAACTTGGTGGAGCTTTCTCTGCACAGGGCTTCCTTGTTGCGCGCGAGTGTGTGTACCCTCATCGCCATAATTTTCCATCAAATATGATTCTGAGATCTACAGAGACATTCTGGAAACCCTGGCCTACCCCCAGGGTTTTATTTTTGTTTTCATTGTCTCATTTTGTTTGTTTGTTTGTTTCATTGCTTTGTTTTGGTTTTAATTCTCCATCAGTTACCAGGGACTAGATCATTTTCCATCCCATCAACCCTTTGTTACTTGGCAAAGAGATAAGGAGGCAAGAGGAGTGCCATTCTGCTGTGTGTTACTGCAGCCTCAGCTTCATCCAGGTGCTTGGTGCTATGGGGCTGGGCGTGTCAGCGGGTATGGGGCTGTGGGTGTCAGCGGGTATGGGGCTGTGGGTGTCAGCGGGAATCTGCACTAGATACCCGTTTCCCTTTAAGGCTGCCGACTGTTCCGTGAATTGTTTACTTCGTCTCTTCCCTTTGTTCTTAAATGCACAGTTGTACCACACTTATGACATGCACCTTGATGTCTGCATGCTGCACCAAGAAGCATGACACTTCCAAGGCCACGTGTACAGCCCTGCTCCCGTAGTGAGTGCATGTACTGGCTCTTCAGGCTGCTTTGGGGTCTCGGCCTTGTTGTTATTTTGAGAGTCTGAGAGGTGGGGGCAGGGAGGATTATTCACAGTTTTCTCCAGAAATTACTGAAATCTCGGCCCCCAAGACAAAGACATCCAATGTTGTAAAGGCTGCGTGTAATTCTGTTCCTTGAAGACCAGACAGAAACTTGGGGTTGGAGAGAATAACAAGAGAATATAGGCCCCACAGCTCATTCTGCAATAGTTATGAGTAAGAATTCTGACCCAAACATGTGACATGTCCTCGAAAATCAAAATAAGTCTCTCAGATCAAAATAAGGCTCCCAAAATTGTTCAGAATCAATTTCAAGAGCAAAATGCTGCTTATTAACTCAGTTTCACAGAATTTCTACTTGGAAATTTATCCAACACAGCCATTATTTCCTTGATGGCCCAGACACTTGTAGGTTTCTGTCAGTTAAAGCAGTGTCTCAAAACTTGAACACTGAGCTTACCAGAAGTTCCAAGTGTGTGATGGGTAGAGACTGAACAGAGAGCTCAGGGTAGAGCTGATGGAAGGGGCGGTGAGTGTCTGAGGATTTGGACTGATATCATGGCAGTCTTAGAAGCCATGCAAAAGAAAAAGAAAACTTATGTTTGCTGCTTGAAATTTGATCCTCACCATTTTCTTTAGCGCTGGGTTTAGACTCCTGCATGTTGGAGAACATTTAATCTAGAGTTCAAATCCAGGGTTTTATATACATATAAAGAAAAGCACAAGACCTGAGCAGAGATAATGACAAACCTTAGGAGTCTCAGGTCTTTCATAACTTCATGTTCACATTGGAGAATGTATGCTTCTATACAACACAGCAATGGCATGAAGCATTCTGAAGTTAAATGGAGCTTTCTGATGTGTGGGGATATCCACGGGTCTTTTTTTTTCAGTCTTACCAGTGGGAAGTAATCCCAAAGAGACATGATACAACCCACCATCAGCACACAGTAGAAGGTGGAAAAGAAATCCAGGTGAAAGGAAACTGCTGTTTTATCTGAGAAGCAAAAGGACTACAAAGTGACATCATTACAGAAGTTTTATAATGCATTTGATTCTATTAAGTTCTGGGAAACAGAACAGGAGAATGAACAGGCCACAGACACAAGATCTCCTCCCTTAGCTGAACAACTGATCCTGGGTTAACCTGTCCTTGGTTCTTTCATCTTTAGCAAGGATGCAAATCTCAGTTGACTGGTTCATGCAATATATAAGGTCCTAGGGCTCAACCGGAATCCCTTGCACTCTGGGAGTGTACCTTTACAGTGATTCTTCCTTCTATACACATGTGCATTGAATATGGTTGGAGTCATTGTCCAAGACTATAGTACAGGCTGATTGAATTTGACTATGAATTATACTTTCTGGAGTCTATATAATGTGTGGGGCTCAAACAAATATGCCCAAGTGTATGTTGGCCTCTGAGAGGTGGGCTTTCTGAATATGTCCAGAGGAAACAACAGACACTGAGGTTATCAAACATCTTGGCTGACAGGATGCTGATTTGGGACAACACAGAGGAGCATAGATGGCCCTCTGGATTCCCTGTCTGTCTAGTACATCTTAACCCTCTTCCAAAGCTGCTTCCTTATAGTTGGTACCACAGTTTCATTACTCAATAGCATCTCCGTGGGACACAGGAGAGTGAAGTGACTGAATGACAAGTAGTGACAATATAAACTTCCCCTTAACTCTAGATGGTTCTAATCAGCTCTTTACTGCCCCAAGTGACTCCTATTTCCACAACCTTTGGATTCCCAAGTTTCCTGCTACAAACACTGGCACTAATGGTCATATGTCTGAGCTAACCTAACTCAGAAGCAACCCTACAATGATGCTAATGATTCTAAAAATTAGCAAAGTTTTAGCCACTGTCAAAATATTCTAAGATAAGAATATTCTGCTTTAGATACTGTGTTTTAGTATCAACTCCAGCAAACTTGTTCTTAGGATTCATCAAACCCATTTTAAAACAAAGTGGTTTGAATAACCCCTCCATTCTTTGGGAGAATTCAGAATTGTAGGCTGTTGAGGCCCTGTATCAACAGTATAGAGGTATTTTCTGTCATCTTGGAGTGCTGTTTTCTCCTGTATCCTAGCATCCCCAACCATCTGCCAATTACTGCATCACAAGATGCTGACAGAAGATACTCTTTGACTGTAGTGGTAGTTGTTTTTTTCATATTCTTAAATGCATTTTTTTGCCTCATGCTCCCACCCAGTCATTAAAACTATCTTAATTGGAGTCCTGAAATTGGGACCAATACTTAATTCAGATAGCACAGGCTTGCTCAGTGTTAAGCCCACTAGGAAACATAGCACTTTGGAAAGTCATATACATGCCTTTGGCAGCTCTGTACAGTTGCAATGTCACACTTGTTAAAAGTTTATAGCACTAATAACAAGTCACTTATAGATCTATAGAATCGAGATGATAAATCTTAGATCATATTCTAGAAACAACATTACTTGCTGCTACTAATTATTACTCCAGTGTTCATAAGTATTAAATGCAGGTTGTTTATGCATTATTTGTATTATGTATATGCCAACTATAATACTTAGCCTTCCTGATCAGTAATTTAAAATTACAGAAACTGTCATAGTGAAAATAAGTCTTGGTCAGTTCAGATAACTCATGTATCTGATAAATGCTGTAATGGAGATTATGTTTTATCTTCTGTTACTTGATTTACATTGCAATGCATGTGGTTGCTATACTTAAGAAATAATAATCAATTTTAACAAATTTAAGGTTAGGGATAAAATTGTGCATATATGATACTTGATATTCTGAAATGTATTTTGTGGCTTGTCACCTTCATACACATTTCACTTAACTTCTTTCCCTTTAGGAAATAATTGTTCAGTTATATCTCTTTTCTTCTTTCTTGTAACTTGGATTAAATCACATGATTCATCCTAAAATATTGTGAAGCCACAATACCTCATTTTAACTGTGAAAAAAGTATTGATAAGTCTGATCATATGATGTGTTTCCTTGTATTTGATTTGAGCCACTTATCAAGGTTTAATCTTAGTAATAAAAATGAACCTTTAATAGCCATGTTTCTTTGGTGTGAATGAACGTTTTCTTACTGACCTGTGTCTAACTTTGTTTTGAAGAGCTGAAGATTCTGTATCAAGAAGACTCATCTGAACTTAATCTGCACTCCCTAAGATGGACAGTGTGTGGAATGTGTGCACAGCCATGTTTACCAGGCTTCTTCACGTGTCACCCTTAGCACTTCAATCATTTCTGTTAAAGTTAGCCCAGACCTTAGTGACATCCAGAGTCCCTCTTGATCACCATCTCTGGCTCACCTAATTTGAATAATTTATGGATGCCAAAATACTCAGCAATGACCTAGCCATGCACACAATGAATAAATCAAGAGTAATCTGATGTTTCGGTTGCAATGGAGATTACTGTATTTGTCTTCTTGTAATTATTTTTTAGTGGGATACCTAGGTCTGCTTCTTTTCTTCAAACCCACTGCCCATTTTTTTGCCATATGTTTCCAAAATAATGACTTGTTATTAAAATCCTTTGTCAGAGGTCAAATTTAGTTTGAGTGGTAATGCATCTCAACAAAGTCAAATGTTGGAGCAAGTAATTAGGATTGCCAATGTGTCTACTAAAGCAACCTCTGCAATTTAAGAACAGCACCAAAATGGGATGTTTCTGCCTGTATTCGGGTGTTGCTGTAGGAAATCTGTCACACCAGCTCTGACCAACTTTCATGTGCACATGGTCAGGTATTCCCATTTATTTTTTAAAAATTTGTATTCATGTATAATGTATGAGCTGTACAAAATAACAGACTTCATCATTGTAACCTCATGTATGTGGTATGCTATGACCAGGCCCAAAGTCAGTCAAAGTGGGTATGATCTGTGTGGCATGAGTGCAGAGATATTTGTATCCTTCTTCAACTTCTGAGCAAGTACTTTGATGGAGACATTGCTTCTGTGACAAAGAAGCTCTTGCATTATGGATGGACTCTGTAATATCTAACCACAGATTAATTTCTCATTTTACTTCCAGGCTATAAGCACAGCACATGCACAGATCTAGATTCTATATGAACTCCATCACCTCCCAGCTGTGTGACCTTAGGCAAAGTGTGTATTTGAATCTCTTTGTAGAGATTTTGGTGCTGAGTAAGCATGCAGTGCTGATATTACATCCAGGGGCTATGACTTTGCACATCCACTTTCTAAATAGCAGCCAATATCGTGCCTTAATATATATGCCTGACAACACTCATGTTGACTGAATGACTTGTCAGGAACTCATCACTGAGACAAAGGTGGTAACTTTAGGCAGTGTGATCCACTTCTGGGAGCTTTGCAGCAAAAGGTCTGCATGGCCTCAGGTGCCTAGATTTAGTTCATTCTCATTCTTCCCCACCCTGATTATGGGGAGGGAAATCAACAGAGTGAAGGAAGACACTGGACACAATGACTAGGAAGTAGTCATCATCTATATTTCTAGATTCAACCACCTGAAATGGTGATTATTTCTTGGATTATACCTTAGAAGGAATTAGTGAAAATATGTTTTATTGTTGTCTAAAAAGTTATGAAATTCCTGCCCCAAATAAGTGTTGTTTACACAGTGGGACTCATTCCATTGGAGACATACATGGTAATGTGGATTCAAGGTGACCATGTCCTTAAATGATTGCCATTAACCATTTAGTAACTCCAGTCAGTTAAGAGTGAAGTCACAGCTGAGTGAGGAAACATTTTATCATCTAAAAAGAAAGACGCCGCAGGATTCAGCTAGTGTTCAATATCATTTTGCTTGCATTACATTTATTTATTTTGCCCTTTCTTTGTAAAAGTGGTTTTCCAATGAAGGTAGAAATTTCCCTTTCAAAATAGATGCAAGCTGTTTAAAGAGTACATTGTGGAGAAACTATAGGAATAACTTCCATTTCTGACTCTTTCTAGATTTCTTTGGGCAGGGGCTGCTGCTGGTGGTACCACACACTTTACCCTAGAACTGAGTTAGGCGGTGCTCTTTCTTACATACTCTTCACCCAGTAAGTACACATGTGGGCTACTATGTGAGATATGAGAAAATCAGCTCTTCTTTTTGTCAGAGGGGAACTTCATGTTTTCTGTGCAAGTCCATCTTCCACATTTGGAACAATTCATACTGGAGGGAAGCAAAGGTCTTTGTGTCAATCCCATCCATGGCCACATTGGGCAACTATTGAATGCAGAGAGCAAATCCCACTCTTTCACCCTTGGAAATGATTTCCTTCCTGTGAATTCCCAAGGTTAAGATGCCTGGAAGTCCTAGATATTTTAGTGCAAGGGTAACATTTGTTTCACCAAAAGGAATTCTTCCAACCAGCAGCATGTTTTTGTTTTCCCCTCTGCAAATCTATTCCCTGTGACCAAAGGTATGTTATTATTTTGAAGACTTTCAGTCTCACAGAGGGTGAGATGTTGCAATCTAGCGACAGTGGCTGTGTGCCTCAGACCTCACCCAGGATGGCCCGAACAAGTGTTTTCACAGCTGGCCAACGTTTGGGGGTAGCATGGAGCCTGGAGGAACGTAGAAGTGTGAGCTTCTGTCCTCAAGCATCATGTGATAGAAGGCTTAGGCAGTCAGGTGGCTTTGCCTTAAGGACCAAGCATCCAAAGAGTGGGATTTATCCTGGAGAGAAAGGTACTGAGACGCGAAGTTCTTACTGCATAAGGAGACCACTGAAACCTAATCTTTCTCTAACCGGGGGACTCAGATGCTGGGGGCCCTGAAGACTTTCTTGCTTCATCTTCATTGGGTGTTCACTCAGTCTAGGCCCAGGAGACCTTATTTTATCCCTCTGCGAAGCATAAGAGGGAGAAGATGTTAGAAAACTTATGCTAAAGTCACCAGCCATGTGGACCTACCGCACATAGAGATTAGTTCAGGAGAGCTGAAATGCTGCAAAATGGCAAAATAATGTACAAGAATCTCAGCTAAATGTGTCCATAGCTTTCACTAGTTTCTCAAAAGACTATCTATTCCTAGGACAAGAGAGATGGCTCAGTGGTTAAGGGCCTGTAACTGCTCTTGCAGAGGATCCACGTTTGCTTTCCAGCATCCATGTTGGGTGACTCAGAGGCACCTGTAACTCCATATCCTGGGAATTTGACTTCTTCTGGCCTCTGTGGGCACCACTACTCACATGCACAGACCTCCACACAGACACACATATGCTAGCACTTAAACAACAAAGCACATCTTTTAAAAACAAGGATCTATATGACCCTAAGAAGTTACAAACCACTGACTTTCGGTCGCTATCAAATGAAGTACCACTCATACTCTGCTAAGCAAATCAGTATGGCTAATTCAGACTACTACTAGAAAAGCTTGGTCTGCCCTATTGAAAAGAATTAAGACTCATGTTAAGTCGTTCAGTATAGGAATTCTGTTTTGGGAGGTAAAGTCAGAAAAAAAATCAGATAAAAAGACCACACTGAGTCTGAAAGGATCTTATGGAATAGTTAGATGGACTGTAGCAAGAGAGGAAGCAGGCTCACTGGAGGATATGGCAAGGTTTGGATGCCTTGTACAGTTTGGACATCACCTCGCAGGAGGTGAGTAAATCAGAACTCTCCATGAAGCATAGCTAGAAGGAAGGATCCAGAAGTTGTAGAAGATGGGTAGTGTGGAAAGGAACTATAAAATAGAAACTTGATGTGGATATCTCTAATGTTCTGAAGTTATTACATGACTTAGAATTAAGATTGTTGTTTTTTAAATTATTTTATGTGTATGGGTGTTTTTGCCTGTATGTCTACACAAAATGTGCATGCACAGAGCCTGTAGAGGTCAGAAGAGGGCAGCAAATCCCCCTGAAACAGGAGTTACAGATGGCTGTTAGCAGCTGTGTATGCTAGGGATCAAACCTGGATCCTCCGAAAGTCCAGTTCTCTTAACTGCTGAGCCATCTCTCTGGCCCAGATTTCACTTTCAAATTTAAGAGTTTTAAGATTTTAGATGTAGAGAGGGTGAAAGAACACTCATGCCAGGCGAGACTCTCACAAAAAAACAAAACAAGCAAAACCTGATTAGCTGAAGCCCAGGCTCTGTGTCTTTTTCTGGTGTAGTTTCTCACCATGCCAGCTACCTCCTCTGGCACCATGGGTGCAGGGATTAACCAGGGCAGGCTTTACCATTTAAAAAAAATGGAGACTGGCTGAATAAGAGCATTCCCTGGTGAGAGGATTGTAAGAGACTATCACTAAACAAGGCGTGTATCATCCGCTGAATTGTCTCTTGCCACACAAGTTACACCTAACTTGGTAACTCAAAACAATACAAATTCGTTATCTTGCAGGTCTCAAGTCAAAGGTTTAAAATGAGTCACTGAGACCATGTTCTCTCTCACGGTCCTTAAGGAGGACCCATTTCGTTGTCTTTCCAGCAGTTAGAAGATGTCTACATTCCTTGATTCAGTATCTATTTGTCCATCTTCCAAGCTAGTAACATTTCATGTTTAGTATTTGACTCTACCTCTGGCATCACATAGCCTCTTATTTAACTTCTTATAATTATACAAGATTCCACTTAAATAAACTACAATAATCTTCCATCTCAAGATCCTTAATCTATGAGGCCATACCTTTTACTAAGGACCTATAAACAGTTGATGACTGCTGAGAGATGAAAGACATTTTCTTCAATGGTGCAGCTACTGGTGAGTTGTCCATGTTCCTATAAGTAACTCTAACTAAATTGATTGACACATGCAACACACATACACACACACCTAACACACTCAACAAGATCAAGTTGGCAAAGCCTATGTTTTACCATGTATGGTAACATAGTCACAGGTTCTGGGGACCAGGCCTGGATACCCTCAGGAGATATTAAGCAGTCTATTTCAGACGGTTTCAGGGAAGATTGCTGCTGGCCTTGCTTTCAGAGCAGATCTGGTTCTAATCCCAGTTTTAGCACTGCCTGCTGGTTGTGTGCCCATTGCTCCATTGAGCCTCTGCTCCTTCACCATAAAATGGTGGTAAAATATATGGTAATATATGTAACATATACCACATTTTCAACACATACAGCCCTATTTCTTCACAGAACTGTAAGATGATTCTAAAAAAAATCAAAGAAGAAATCCTATTACTAACTTGGAAGTTTAATAAAAGATCCTCCAGATTCCTTCCTGAAGCTTTCCTTTCTCATGGAGATTTTTCTTGAGGCCTCTTGTCCACAGACTCTGTGACAAGGTAATTACTTGGATAGTCAACAGCTAGTAGGGTCTGCTTTCTGCCACCACCTCCTTCCTGGTCCTGCTCTCTGGTTCTGTCTCACCCAGCTCTATGGTTGAATTTGAGTAGGTCTGGTGTGTATTGATTGGTTAGGTCTGCAGCCAAGACCAACAGACTCCTTCCTTCACATCTGTTCACACTCCTGACCGTAAGCAAGTTGCTACCTGTGACCAGCAAGGAAGGAGAAAACAGGGCCGCATCGCTTTCTTGCCTGGGGAAGAGTGGAAGCCTGTGTCGATGCTTCTTGCCCCAGCCCCGGACTGCAACTGAGTGAAGAAGCCAGGAAAGACTTTGGACAGGAAAGCAACAGTGGAGGTAGGTAACTACCCAGCTTGTCTCAAGGTCACAGAACAAACAGCTTGCCTCACCTCATGACTAGGATGTCTTGGACAATGGCCTGTTGAAGGAGAGGTGATAGATATCAGTGTGGGACAGCATAATTCAGTTACTTGTCCATTAACGTATTCTGTAAAGCCGACTGTATGTCCTTCCCTCTTCTCTCCTCTGTAAGCTGTCGATCATTGCATGTTTCACGTTTCGCTGAGACGTGTTTTTTGTCTTTCATCATAGGATATGGTATTTGTGATTATTGACACGTTTTCGTTGATGATAGTTCCACCTACATAGCTCTTTGCTCCAGAACTTTACTTCCATGCTTCGTTCTACTTGCAGATATACCAGAGGGAAGGTGCATGTAATTCTGAGAGACATACTGTTCATTCAGAGGGCTTTTATCTCCAAGTGACAGAATTTCTCAGGAAATCACATGTGTTATCCTGCTTTGGATCCTAAGTGGTTAAAAAGGCCGAAAATTCCTGGAGCAGAATCAAGTGTGTTTACCTAAGCTTGTCACCAGGGCAGCTTGTCAATCATTTACTGACTCAGTGCTGTCTCCTACCCTTAAACGAGACCACCAAAGTCCTTGCCTAACAGAGTGCCTACCCCATAGAACACATGCATGGTTGTATAGACGGTATGGTCTGACACCAGAGCCCATAGGCCTTTTTAACACCTAAAATACTTGATTCTTTCCGGAGTGGTAAACACCCCAAGGCCCCTATCAGCCCAGTGATTCATTAACTCGATCAAGACTCACACACAGACCTGATGCCTAGTTTCACCTCAAGCGTAGGAGGTTGTGGCTTTGCAAAGAGCCTCATTTGTTACTACCCAGGAAAGATAGTCTACTGATCCAACAAGATATTAACTGTTTCTTGGAAGAGAACAATATCTTATAGAAATAAAGAAGATGGGGTAGAGACTCCCTCAATTGTACACATTCCAGAAACTCTGTTTTTAACAAATATAGCCCAGTCTTCTTTAGTCTGATTGTAACTCCACTAGTTGCAGAAGTGGCATGTCACTGCTGCATAGACCTGTAATGATTTCCACCTCTGACAATTATTAGTCAGGTGGTTAGTGGCAGGGAGGCCTGATTCTTCTGAACTCCACTTAGGGAGCAGATTGGGCCATACACTAAACAAAGTAATGTGTGATACTCATTTGGTCAATCATTTACGGCTACAATGTGAATCCCCTCAGGTGAAGTTTGTGACTTGAATTTTTAGTGGCCTTGATGGTTAATTAGATGCAGGAATTGAGACCACTGCAGACATTAAACCCAACTTGGGATTTGGAGGAAGCTTGAGCTACCTCTCAGGGACATCTTGGATAATGATGAACTGAATTCTGTGATGATGCCCTGCAAAATGTTAACTGCATCTCTAGCTACAACCTTGAATGTGTCTATAAATAGCACATGTGACAGAGGCAGGTTTGAAGAAGGAATAGGTTTCAGGGCATTCAAATATACTGGCTAGATTCATCCATGGTGCTGTAGGCTGCCTTCCAGGTCTCCCGTGTCCTTTCTGTGTAACATCAAGCTCATACTGGAAGGTCAGTGAGGCTGATCTGGATTTTGTGTATACTGGATATTAGCAAGGAGGAGATTATTGTTGAGAGCGAGTGACGTAGGATAGGCACTGCCATTCTTTTCACACATTAGGAAGTTAAAACCATGGAAGTTAATTAATTTTTTCCATGGTAATTCTGTGGTCAGAGATGGAGCCAGAACTGGACTCATGTCTGCCTTGTTCTCAGTATGTTGTCTTTCTGATGAGTCATAGAGTTGAGCACACAGAGTAGCATAATCTAGAGTGTCAAGCCAGCATGGTAAACAATGCTCACCAACACAGATTCTGCACTGGTCCCTGGTTGTACCCTTCCTGAGATCAGTTGGGTGCCACTACAACCAAAAGGCACAAGCAGTGGACTACACACTTTTTTATGGCAGGTAAAGGAAGAAACAGGCAGGGAGAAAAAGGAAGTATGGTCTAGTGAACTCGGTTCATCCTGAGGTTAGGACTCAGCCCCTTTCATTTCATGCCATTCAAACCCCTTGTCCCTAATGTAAATGTAACACCAGAAGATGAAATGATGTCACCATATCTCTGGAAACTCAAGAGTTTACCAGCTTATGCATCCCAGCTAATGCCCACTCACCTAAATCCAAGGAATTTAGTAGAGTGAGGCTTTAGGCAGGAACCATTAGCAACCCATTCTATCAGGACTCCAATATCTACAACTACACAGACCCACGTGGGCTTGGGGTCTGAGTGGCTTATTGTTTAAGAAATAATTGAGTACAGCAACAAGTCTTCTTTTGCCCTCCAATCCCAGGTTCTGTTAACCTCACATTTATCTTAAAAAATGTGGTTACCTGTCTGGCACAAATTCCAAGGCAACCACAATTCCCAGTGTTTACACAATTAATATAAAGACAAGTCATCATGAAGTGTGGTCAGTTAAACACTGTTGAACAAAGGGTTTCTTCTTTTCGCTGCCCTGCCCATGCACAGCTCAAGAATATGGCAACAAAGGCCTTACAGGTAACGATTTGTATGTGAATCACCATGGCCACCTCCTTAGTCAGTTGGGCCCACATGAACCTTAGCTCCTGTGCTGTCATTCTTACCTAAAACATCAGAGGAATCAGAGAAAGCTGAAGTAGGAGGACAATGTCTCAGAAAAATTGTCAACCTGTGCTACACGCTAGATGAAGAAATGATAAGATGCCATTTACTAACCTTGTTTAGTAAATAAAACAAACCTATATAACTTGCCCAAATCACAGATTCATAAGCATAAGGTATCCTTTGAGTCAGGATGTATCTGGTCTGAAAGTCTGTATTCTGTGCCACCGCACAATAGGAGCTATGCTCTGCCCATCGCCAGCGTAAAGGCGTGAAGCGTCCTTTTCAAAAGCATTTACTTGGCTCCTCAGAGATGATATTTGTTCCCCTTCTCTATCCTCCATCAAATATTTTTGACCATGTAGAGGTAAAGAGCCCTCCCTCCTAGGCAAATGCCATAAAACAAACAACAATGCCTACAGATCGTATTGTGATCCCTTTGAGAAGCTGTGACAGATATTCATTCTGACCTTTGTCACACTCCTCTGTTTGCTTATTTGGTTAATTTTAATGTAATACAGAGGAAACGGAAGTTTTCATTTATTGTCACTTAGTGAGTGTGGTGACAAGGGCTCTGACATGCTGGGAAATGATTGACCATCTTTGGCTCTCTACAAGATTTTTTACAAGTTGATTTCCGTGGTCACATTGGTCGCAAAGAAAGCTCCACTTTTCCAAAACTTTCTTTCCTGTGTGTCAGTTGTTTTATTTAATGCCATAACAGCCATTTGAGATGAGCACTGTATTCAGGTTATATGCTTCCAGTCCTACTGAGAGCTTTCCTGTCTCTCTCAGTTAACAAGCCCCATGGGGCTTGAACCTCAAATTTCTCTCTCTCTGTCTCTCTGTCTCTGTCTCTGTCTCTCTCTCTGTGTGTGTGTGTGTGTGTGTGTGTGTGTGTGTGTGAGAGAGAGAGAGAGAGAGAGAGAGAGAGAGAGAGAGCACACATGCAAACACTCATGCTATGGAATGATTCTTCTACATGCTTAAAGCCTACAAATGGGAACAGTGGAGCCTTCAGCTATTTTCAGCCCTGAAATGCCAAATGTTTGGTTGCACAACCTGTTCTCAGGCTATAGAGACCCATTCAAACAGCAGTTCTCTTACTTTTGGCTACAATTCTATCAGGTCAGAGCTATAATGCTGTTACTCTAATTAGATTTTGTGGAGTAATGAAAACAATGGCAGTAATTGTTACTTAAAATCTAAGGACCAAAGTCTTTGCCCTTGTGCAAATTAAGGCATCATTGGAGTTCATGCCAGAAATAAAGAAATAAAGAAAAACACTATCCCCCAATCCATGTCCCTTGAAGTAGTTCACATTGGTAAGGGTGAGAGACCCACTAGTATCTCCACATGGTTACCTTCTGGTTGACCTATCAAAGAAACATATTCTCAGAGTTGCAACGGTTCAGGAGAATCAATAAATTTGAGATAAGCAATAGAGAGAATGAAGCGCCTATCCTGGTCCATAAAAGCTTCAAAATTGTTGCATTCCTGTCTCTAATTTCCAGCTCAATTTTCTTTATAAGAACAATAAAGGAACTGATGTAAAAATAATAATCATAATAATAATTATTAACAACAATTTATCAAAGTCTGGAGAGCTTCCCAGAATGTAAAATGAAGATGAGATTTTCACAGAAGACCTCAATCTGTATTTGAAGGCAGGATCCAGTTTAAGTTTCTCTATACACTGTGGCAACTTTCACAAAGTCTTTTAATTTATTTTTATATATAAAGCCAAAACACTACCAAAAATACTTCTTGCAGAGAATTCTCACTAAGCTGGGTGATCTTTTGACATGGCTGGATTGCTGTTTTAGAGGGTGTATTTCTTAAGAAAAACCTTGGACAGTGCCTTTGGCTGGTGCTCCAGTGAGTTTCTGAGGAAAGAGGGCTTTCATCCATGGAGCCACTTTGTGGTGATCTCATTTGGTTCCACAGGATGAGCAACTGAGAGTTTGTGGTTTGGATGCCAGTAGATTGCTAGAGGAGGGAAAATACAGAAACCGATGAGAAGAATTCGCAAGGAAAATGTGTGTGTGTGTGTGTGTGTGTGTGTGTGTGTGTGTGTGTGTGTGTATTGCAAGTCCTTGACAACCTAAAACCTGAGTATGATTGATTCTGCCAACTCCAAAGAATGACTCCTCAACTTCAAACTCCTGGATTCCACAAAATCTAACTTCTAGCAAGCGTGAACATAAGCAGAACTAATTCCCTGAATCTGGTTGGCCTCTTGTCATGCATCTACCTACAATATGGAGATTCTTCATTCTCTCTAGACATATTTTCATAGTAGATAATACTGTTGGTAACTTGCCAGATAACAGAAGCACATGCAGCCAAAGTCATCCTTATTCCAACTCATTGTTTTTCTATCTAGACTTGTGCTAAGACTTCTTTTTGGTGTCTAGGTTTAAGTATTTACTTGTGTGTGTCTTTAGTTGAATAATCATAAACATCTGTTGATGAGTTATGCTAAGTTTGCCAGATGAAATCTGTTAGATATTATTACTAAGAATAATTTTGCAGTCACATGGTGACATATGACTTTAATCCTAGTATTGAGGAATCAGAGGCAGGAGGATCTCTGTGAGTTGCAAGGGATACACAGTGAGATCCTGTTTCAAAAACAAAGTGAAAACAAAAATCAAAATTTGGTATCTATCACATATAAGAGTTTCAACTCAATCCTTGCATAAAACCCCAGACTCAGAGCTCTCTCTCTCTCTCTCTCTCTCTCTCTCTCTCTCTCTCTCTCTCTCTCTCTCTCTCTCTCTCTCTCTCTCTCTCTCTCGTGTATAATTTTAATCACTAGTATGGCATTTTTTAATCACTAATCCTGAATTTTTGGGGAATCTCAGCAAATATTTGTAAATAGTATTAAGAGGCAACAACCATGACTTTAGCAGAGAAAGTGCTTTTTAAAAATCACCTAGTGATGGGATCAAAAGTGGCACATGCCTTTGATCCCATCACTTTGCAGACAGAGGCAGATGGATCTCTTTGAGTTTGAGGACGGCTTGGTGAACAGAGACTTCCAAGTCATCCAGAGTTACACATGGAAGCGCTGCCCAGAAGAGGAAGAGGAGGAAAAGAAGGGTGGAGAGAGGGGAGGATGACAACATTGGAAGGCCAGTAAGATGGCTCGTTGCTATTTCACCTCATGATAAACATACAAAGTAGAAGGCTTTAAAGTTGGAGGAAACTGCTACACAGCACAAGTCATCATTGGTGAAGTGTCATGCAAATAACTTCTCATCTATGCTAGTGCACAAAACCCTGCTGAAAAAGATGTGAAGATAGAAGGGGCACTGACTAGGAAGTAGGAAGATGAAAAGGATCAGCAGGAGGGGAACAAGAGAGGGTACTGAGGGGCATGACCAAAACACAGTATACATATGTATGAAAATGTCATTACGAAACCCATTATGTATAACTAACATATGCTTATACATACTAATACAAACATTAGTAAGTATGGAAATTCTTTTTCTTTTCACATTTTATTTTAGAATTTAAAACATTCATTATAATAATTATCTTCTTTCATTCTCACTTTGTAATTAAATTAACATTTATCTACTGATCACAGCTAGGAATCAAGAACTAAAACTATTAAGCAAGCTAGGTAATTCTATCTTGTTATTGTTAATCATCATCTAATCTATATCATATATCTGTCAGTCGTGTGATAACCTTTTCCCTAATTATTCTGAATAGTCAGGGAGAAAAAAGCAAGCATGGGAGCCAAGTGAACAAAGACTTATCTTTTATAATGTAGGGACTAGACACTTAATCTCCTCTCAGTTATACAACCAAGGGCTGTATCCAAGGCTAGGATTGCATTTTATTACTACTAAAACTAAATTTGTTCACTGACAATTGCAAACATGTGTCAGATGCATTCTGATTGCTCTCACGCCCTATCTCTCAGATCCCCCTCCCAACCCTACCAATGCCCCTCCTCCTATGCTCATGCCCTTTTCATTGGGTATCCACTGGGAGCCCACCAGTTCTGTTAGATAATTCTAAATCCATGGTCACACAAACAGAACTGATAGGTTTCCAGTGGATACACAACTGTAATCAACGACTCACGGCCCCAGGATCCGTAAGTAGCCAATAGTTCATGAAGGAGAGGTAGGATCCTATAAGCTTATCTAAGATCCATGACTGCCTACTGACAAGCCCGGGCTTGTACAGGCCTGGTGCAGGCAACCCTTGCTGTTGTGAGTTCTGGTTTGCAATGGCTGTGTAATGCCCAGCAGATAGTATTTTGCAGTCCTCTCTCCCACCTTCTGACTTACATTCTTTCTGTCCCCTCTTCAACAGTGTTTCCCTAGTTTGGGGCCAGAGGAGCATAAATGCCTTGTTTAGAGCTAAGCACTCAATGGTCTCTTTATTCTCAGCACATTGAGCAGCCATGAGCCTCTCCATCTACTGACATTTATTGCAAAGAAGCTTCTCAGATTAAGGGTAGGGTTCTCCCGTGGTTATAAATGTAAGTAATTAGCAAGCGATTTGTCACCATATTCGTTTAGCTAAACAACTGTAGTAAGTTCTCCCGTAGGGCCTAAGTATCGGGCATGGATTCCCTTCTATGGAGAAGGCATGAAATCTAATCAGAGTGGCTGCTTTCACCCTCATAAATATATGCTAACTCATGCAAATAAAATCTTCACATAAAGAAAATATGGAGCTTCTGAAGAGCTGTCTTGGAGAAATTGACCGCTCTTGGAGAAGACTCACATGGTGACTCAATTTCCCAGAGCTCCAGTTCCAGGGGATCTTATACCCTCCTCTGGCCTCTGCAGGCTCTGCCCACACATAACTTCCTGCAAGTGAACACAAATTCATAGAAATAAAATCAGCAAATAAATCCCCATGTCCTAGATAAGTAATTCTGTACATGCCATGCACTGGGGAGGCTGGCCTCACCCATCTTTGTAAAGAAGGGGCCCTTTCAGCTGTGAGAGTGCGGTGAGTCACACGTGAGTTCACATCCGGCCGAAACCTGGCAGTGATGCTGAGCTTTGACTCTCATGTGTCACAAATGAGCGCTTCAGAGAGCAGCCGTGACTGTCATTTTCCCCTAATAAACAGCAGCTCTTACAGGTGACACGACTTGCCCGAGGGTAAAGAAACATGGCAGCGAGTCAGTTGGAACCTTGTGTATTTTAGAGGGGGCAGAGGGTGATGTGAGCAAAATGTGGACGAGTGTGGGTCTGACCCTTGTCCCTCTGAGGAACAAAACCATGATGGAGGGCTGAAGAAGACTCTCCTCTCGATTCCGAGACCACACTTGTCCCCCTGGCCTGTCTGAGCCCAGGCAGCTGCCTCTCCCAGGCTTACTCAGCCAGCTTACTGCTGACTTAAGTCTGAGCTCCTGTTCCTTCTTGTAAGCTCCATGAAAGGCTATTGCAACGAAGCACAGCACATCACGGAAGTGAGAACACATCAGAGATCTTCCCCAAGGGCCAGGCTGAAAGGGCGGTTTGCTTTGGAGATGTTCTGATTTCTCTCTTATAATCTGCAGAAATGAAGGGCATCGTGATGACTAGCAGGGCTGTGATATCCTATTCAAGCACTGCAACTCCCTGCTCACCCCTCCCCCCCCCCCGGGGGCGTTGTTTCATTCTATGCTCTTTTTCTTCCCCCAAAAAAGGAAGGCTTGGTGCTTGCTCATTAAGGCACTGTGAGTTAGTTTCTTTTCCTGTTGCTGTGATTAAATACCTTGACAAAGTGACATAAAGGGAGGAAGGCTGTTTCGGGCAGTTTGCTGGATAGTCCAGCAGCACAGTAGGCGAGTCAGGATGGCAGGAGTTGGAAGCAGCTGGTCACATTGTATCCACAGTGAGGAAGCAGCAAAAAGGAGAAAGCTGGCTAGTACTCAGCTAGTACATAGCCATTGCTATGATCAAATACCAAGATCAAAAGCTACTTGGGGCGGAAATAACTTTATTTGGCTTACACTTCCACATCATTGCGCATCACTGAAGGAAGTCAGGACAGGAACTTGGGCAGAGTAGGAATCTGGAGGCGGGAGCCGATGCAGAAGAGAAGCCATGGAGGATGCTGCTTACTGCCTTGCTCTCATGGCTTCTTCAGCCTGCTTTCTTATAGAGCCCAGGACCATCAGCCAAGTCATGGCACCACCCACAATGGGCTGGGCTCTCCCAATCAATCACTAACAAAATGCTCCAATGGTTTGCCTATACTCTGATCTTTTTTTTAGAAGTTTTTTATTATTTTAATTTTAAATAGCTTGTTTACATGTCAATCCCAGTTCCCTCTCCCTCCCCTCCTCCCATCCCCCCATCCTCCCACCCTATTGCCAATTTCTTCCACATAGGGGATATCTAGAGTCTGTCATTTCACTCAGGGTAGGGTCCAGGCACTCCCGTAAGAGTCCAGGCTGAGAGAGCATCCCTCTTTGTGTTATGGACACACGATGTCTGTTTGTATTGGAGGGATAAACACTGATCCACTGCTCAGGGCCCCATAGGTTGCCCAGGCCTCCTCACTGACTCTCACATTCAGGGGGTCTGGATCAGTCCCATGCTGGCCTCCCGGTTGTCCGTCTGGGGTCCAAGAGCTCTCCCCTGTTCAGATCAGCTGTCTCTGCTGGTTTTGCAAGCCCATTCTTTGCCATTTTGCTTATTGCTCCTCTCTCTCTGTCGCAGGGTTCCTTGGGTTCAGCTCAGTGTTTAACTGTGGGTATTTGCCTCTGCTTCCATCAGCCACTGGATGAAGGCTCCAGGATGGTTACAGACATCAAGTTCATTATCAGGAATGGGCATTCGAGGTGGTCTCTCCACTATTGCTTAGCTTGCCAATTGGTGTCATCCCTTTAGATCACTAGAGGTCACAATGGTGCCTGATCTGTCTTCTAACCTATGATTCCCTCTTCCCCCTATCCTACCCCCCCCCACTCAACCTTCAAGCACAAACAAGAAACCTATACTCTGATCTTATGCAGACATTTTCTCATGCGAAGTTTCCTCCTACCAGATGACTATAGCTAGTGTCAAATTGACTAAAAATGTTCATCACAGCTCTCTTTCTCCTTTGGAGTCAAAGACCCAATCCCAGAGAATGGTGTTACTCACAGTTAAATTGGGTTTTCACCTCACTTAACCTAATGTAGATAATTCTTCATAGGCAGGTCAAAAGTCTTGTCCTGTTAAGTTGGTGTTAGTTATTAATCAATATTAACCATCCCACATAGCATGGACAAATAGGACCCAGGGGGAGTCCTGTTCAAAGAAAGCCACTAATTGCACTAAACACCAAGGCCTGCTTAGAAATCCTATTAAAGAAAATGTGGCATTACTGTGGACCCACACTGGTTTATATTATCTCTTCAAACATACACTCCCACTGAAGAGACACATTCCAAAAGACTGAACGAGAAAGTCAAAGAGATATTAGACACAGATGTTCTTATGTCTCAGAAGGATTTAGAATCTGTCACTGCCCATTTTGCCCCATTTTGAAGAGTCTTATATATCATATGTATACATATATGTATATCTAATATACACATATACTATAATTTTCTGGGGGAGGAATCAAAGCTATGAACTCAATAGGGAGAATCTGGGTCTCCTGGCAGGATAGCCAAGTGGCTTTTTCGTACAGTAACAACAAAAGTCCTACCAAGTCTTCCTACCTCTAAACTTTCACTATATTCTTAACATCTAATCGACTCCTTGGGTAATTTCTCAGGAAGGACTATTGACAACCCAATAAGTCATGTTTAGTTGATACTGTCCATAACTGCATTGGCTATAGTCATATTTAAGAAATGATGAAACAAATAAGTGATCACCAAAAGGCACCTTAGCAGTTTGCGTTCATCTTCCACTTGGCAGAATTTACCATCAATCACCTGGAATGTGGGCCTCTAAGCAAGTCTTGGGGGATTATCATAATAACACAGAGGTAGAAAGACTCACCCACTGTGGGTGGCACCATTCCCTGGGCAGAGAATCCAGGATTGTATAGAAATGGAGAGAGTAGGCTGAGCACTACCATTCAGGCATGCATTGTTCTCTTCCCCTGACCGTGGATATATGACCAGCTGCTTCATTTTCCTGCCATTGCAATTTCCCTGCCATAATCTACTGAACCTGGAACCATGAGCTAAATAAACACTTTCCCCTTAATTGGTCTTTGTCAGAGTCATTTATTACACAACAAAAAGGAAATTAATACAACACTTACAAGTTATTGACCATAAGCATCCAAATAAAGCCCAAGAGAAGAGTGTAAACATACAATGCTACTTTGTACCATCTCTTCATGCCCAAGAGAATCAGAATGGCTGCTGATCCAAAAATATTGAGAACAATCATTTCTCAAAACCTCCATGCCTTAATGCAGCCCCACCAAGTTAAAAAATAAGAGACATGATGTTAAAATATAGTATACTTTTTCATCTGTTTTGGTAAATGACAAAATACAGGCTGGAGTGTTCTTCTAGAGTCAAGGAGTATCCTTTGCTTCTTAGTTAAACTTAGTTACTATTATTAGCTGGATTGTCTAGCCTAGTTTGTTTTCTAGTTGCGGAGAAAAGGTTGAATAGTATGAAGTAGAATTGTATTCTAAAGCCAGGTATGGAAGTGCAAGCCTTCGATACCAACATTTAGGAGGCAGAGATAGGCAGATCTCTGTGAATTTGAGATCAACTTTGTCAGTTCCAGGACAGAAAAAGCTACTCGTAGTAAGATGCTGTCTCAAAAAAAATGTATTCTATTTCCTACTTTAAAAAGCCCCCTGATTACTCATACATACAGCTGCCTATAACCTTCACTCATTCACTGATAGCCAATGAAGTCAGAGCCCATCTGCTTCCTATCTCAGTGACTGAAACAATAACAGCTCAGCCAATAGAAGTTATATTCTGGTTTTCACTGTCTACTGGGGCAAAGGGGTAGGAGACAGCATTTTAACCAGAAGGGGTTTTCATATCATAAATTTTCAAGTATTTGGGAACTCCAAGTGTTCTGCTATACTTAAGATAGGACTAAAATAAGTTACACTGTGTGTGTGTGTGTGTGTGTGTGTGTGTGTGTGTGTGCTTGCATGCACGCACATACATTTGCATGGAAAGAATCCTAATAAGACAAAGACAATAGAAAATTGTACAAGAAAAATGTCACCAGGACTCTTCCTGGATATGGATTATACAAAACCCAAATACTTTTTTAATTTCTGGAATTAATTAGTATCCATTTAAAAGACTGTCCTTGAAGAAATCTATTGATAGCATACTCCAGGCTTTAAAATTGCTGCAACATGTTTTGATCATTTTTAGAAAAGGCGTACTACAAGAACCTTTGGCATGCAAACAATTCTTCAATGATAATATAAATAAATCTCAGGGTTGGTTAACTGTATGAACTTCATATGTCTTCAAAAACTCGTGGCATGCTCAGCTATATATCTGACCACCATCTATCTGATTTGGGATGATATTATCAACAAGATTAGCTAGCGAAATTTGAGGAAATTGGTCCATGGATACAGTGACCTAAGCATCACTTGTTGGATTATGTCCATAACCTGAACATATTTTTAACTCTCTTTTGCAGATGTACTCCAACCATGTCTGCTTTTGCTTAATCTTTGGCTGTTTCCCCTAAACAGATTAGTTGAGGTCACCACACTTCCTCTTTCAAGCCCTGTCTGGTGAATCTCCAAAAATGGTAGTACGATTCCTCAGATGCATTTGTATCAAAAGCTATCAACTCCCCCACTTTCCCCTAGGCCAAGGTCATAACAGCATGCTGGAATCAAATGTTTTCCTTTGCTCTAGCATAGATCCAATAAGAAGGTATGCACAGAGTGCCTGGTGCATGTTGGACTCTGTGCTGAGATTTATAGATTCAAGATGATTATTCATGTTGACTGTTGTTCTCAAAAAGTAGACCAATGTCTCAAAGAACATATAGGCAACAAGGCAGTCATCACAGCATAGTGCAGGGCTGTAAAGGCATCAGGAAATGAACACAGCACAGGCAAATTCCTAGTGGATGGGTATTCAGGAAGACAGTTGGAAGAGCTGAGGTCTATGCACTATTTCAAACATAGTAAGATTAGAACTGGCATCCTTCCATTTTAAGAGTTCAGAACTGGAAGAAAATGCTGCTTCTTTTAAGGAATTTTCCTAACTCTCCTAAAGCTACTAGAGTGGAGATTTGTGGTAGCCATGGGTAAGGTGGCTTTTCTCCCTCGAGTGGGAAGGTAAGAGGGAAGTCCAGAGAGTTTTAAATAAAATCAGAGAAACAAAGTGGAACTGTTCCCTGAATCAGAGTGTACCTGGTGCCCATCTCTTCAACAGGAGCATCAATCTAAAACATTCTCTCTAACCCAAGCCTCTCATGCCCCCCCTGGCCACAGAGACTTTCACCTGGTAGACAGTCCTGTTACAAATCTGACCTCTACACAGTTGAACTTAATTTATCCTGGAGCAACTTTAAATTGAAATGGTGAACAAACAGAACTGGAGAAATGACAATGAAGGCTCCTGAGGTCAGCACCAGGTACACAGGAAAGATAAGTTTAGACCATAGAGTTGCCCACCCAGAACAAAGCCCAACTTTGACTTAACTGGCAAATCCAACTTTGACTTAAAACACATTTTAAACTGCGTCAGTCAGAAGGCTAAATTTCATAGCTTTCAACCTAGACTACATGAATTACTTAGACAAACATTTATGGACCAGTTAAAAACTTTATCCCCTAAAATGGTGTTGATGCTTCCTAAAGTGTGACCAACAGAGTGTTGACTTGTCCCCCTATTTTAGAAACATGTCATACACCAAACTTAATGGGACAGCTTGCATGTGAGTTTTAATTTTTCATCTAGCTTGAAACAAAGAACATATGCAAAAGTTAATTAGGGTAGATTTGGCTATATAAATGTTTAAAACTCGTTTTACAAATACTTTAAACACATATAAATAGGAACAGTAAACTGGGAGAAAATATTTGCCACACAAGTAACAGTCAAAAATAGACTGCTGCTCCTAATGAAGTGGTAACTAACCCATGTCAATAAAGGCAGAAGCTGTATGGAAAACTGGGCCTTGAGTGATTTGGAAAATCACAAAGAAGAGAGATGTATGACCCGTAATCATGAACACATAGACACCAAGTCGCATTGGCAATGAAATGCAAGCAAGCTGAAACAATAAGGTGGTGTTCCCCCTTTATTAAACTGGAAAAAATGAGTACTAAGAGATATTGATATACATGTGACATTGCTGCTGGAAGAAATGTCAATTGCTGCAACTTCAAATTAAGGACAACAGTGAAGGAGAGACAGTTCATTAGGTAAAAGTACTTACTGAGCAAGCTTGATGACCTGAGTCACACACACACACACACACACACACACACACACACACACACACACTCACTCACGTTCGCTTGCCAGATCCTGTGGCAAGCATGTGTAACCCCAGCTTTCTTCTAACCAGATAGAAAGTGGAAACAGGAGAATCACCCAGAAGCTCCTGGGCCTGGTTGGCCTGGAATTCACAACACAGATGCAAAAACCATTTGTCCCCTGACCATTACACCAATGGTATGACAAATGTGTGTTTGTACTTGTGTGATCACACACACACATACACATACACACATTAAATTAAAATAAAATAGAGGGTACATTAAAACCTATAAAGATGTCTTAATGCAGATATTTTGATTTAGCAAGGGTTAACACACCTTCAAGACTCACTCAAATAATCTCTTTTCACCAACTAAGCTCTACCTCCTAGAATCTCTACAACTTTCCAGAATCGCACTCTCAGATTGGAACTAAGCATTCAAAATATGTGAAGGCATTTCATATTCAATCCATAATAACTTCAGTTTCTTAGCTAACAAGCAAGCGTCAGCCAAGGACAAAAGTAGAAAGTCATCATTTTGTGTCAGTAAAGGCAGACCAAATAGCACTTTATTCACACTATTTTGAACAAGAATGAAATAGCAGTTCATTTAAGCTTTCTGTATAGTACAAATTGATAATGATTTTTTAAATATGCATTTATGTCCATGTGCATTAAAAATTATGTGCCATGCCTGGAGAAATGACTCACTAATTAAGAACACTTAGTGCTCACAACTCCCTCCAGTTCCAGCTCCAGAGAGTCTGATGCCCTCTTCTGGCCTCCTCATGCAACTGCATGAACATGGGATGCGTATACACACAGATACATACACATAACAAATAAATCTTTTTTAAAGGATGTATTAAAGTTTGATTCTTCATTTAGGCATTTTTAAAAGAACAATTGTATTAAACGTGCTAGGTACAAAAAAAGAATAGGTAGGAAGTAAACGCAGCAAAAATCATTAAGATGGTACATAAATGACTAAAATTCGAGGAAGTTACTTAGTGCTGGGTGTTCTCTAAAAATCCCACTTTTCATTTGGATTTTACACACTAACTCCTGCATCAGTACTTTTTTTTTTACTTTCATTTGCCATTTCCTGTTCAGTTTTGCTTGTTTGATTTTACTGGGTATGTCTTTCTGTGTGATATCAAATTTTGTTTGGCTATTTGGAGAACAGAAGTCGATTGTCTCATGAGATGCAGTAGCTCCCACAGTTGGATCCCCTGTGGCTAAAAAGCACAGTGTAGTTTCCCTCCTAAGTGTTTGATCCTGAGGTGTTGGCCTTGAATCCCGATACTATAGTTAGTTCAGAGTTCTTGGTTTCAGAAACAGACTAAGTCTGGAGCTGCAAGGAGTAAGTGAGTTGTATTGAGACAAGATCAAATAATTCACAGAATTGCTGGGGAGATGGCAGAATGAAAGACTGTGTGTGAGGGAACACAGGAAGCTAACTAGAGACAAACAGCACACCAGCAAGGTCCTGTTCAGGATGCCACCTTGGATGGCTGCCACAAAGACCAGCAACAGTAACACCAGTTGCTCCTGACTGACAGTATCCAAGGGCACATTAATCATGAGGACTCAGTTTTTTTTAAATATGGTGGTCTCTGACAAGGAACTAGAGAAGGAAAGAGAAGACTTGGGGGTTAACAAGATACCTCAGTGGGTAAAAAATGCTTGCATACAAATCCAACAATTCGAGTTTCATCCACAAAATCTACATAAAGGTATAAGGAGAAAGCAGACACCATAAAGTTGTCCTCTGATCTCCACACATATAGATCTCTCTTATACACAGACACACACATATGCACATGTGTACACACACATTATTAGTAACTTAAATAACAATGTAAAATGGAAGACAGAGGAATCTTGTAGGAGTCAAGGCAAACAAAGATGAAAATATCAAGTGATGACCCTATGAAGTCCCATCAAAGTAGCTGACCTATGTCTGTCTTTACTGCCACCTTGGTTTCTGTTAAGTGCAATAGTTTTCAAATTAAGGTATTTGTGTGAGATTAGTGACATTTTAAAAAATACTCAGACAGCTTTTTTTCTTATTTCTTTCAAAGTCAAGTTTTTGTTTTGCTTTGTTTTTCAACACAAGGTTTCTCTGTGTATCCCCCGACTGCCCTGGGACTCACTATGTAGACCAGGTTGGCCTCCAACTCAGAGATCCATCTTCCTCTGCCCCAAGTACTGGGATTAAAGGCATGTTCCACCACACCTGGTTTCAAAGTCAGACTTTAAATACGGGTTTCTAGGTAAAATTGTACTTTAAAACAGCCCAGTTGAGGTGGAAATGTCTTTTCTGTTAACATATATTGAGAAATAAGTTTCAAATGAACTATAAGTCATTTTCTTAAAAAATTACAAAACTCCATTTTGAGGATAATTTACAGATGAACTATTTTATATATCACTAACAATGTAAGATGTGTATTTCAAGAATTATTAAAATATTGCTTACACTGTGATGATGCAAACCCAGAGATGTGCTTAACTCAAAAATCAAAGAGACATTTCTGGGAAATTCTTAGACCCTGCAAAAGAGATCTGTACAGAATAAAAAACACTCATATTATTAATGTATGAATGGGATTATGGGTACACATCTTTTAAAATGATTAATCACAGGACTTGCAGGATTGCTTAGTGGATAAGGATGCTGCTGCCAAGCCAAGTGACCAAAGTTCCGTCCTAGGACCCAATGGAAAGGAGGGAACTGACTCCTGCCAGTTATCCTGTTACCTTTATATGGATGCCATAATCTCCATATGGTATTATGGTATTGTCAAGCTTTGCTACACACACACACACACACACACACACACACGCACACGCACGTCATAAAAATTAATTGTCACTATGGCTTGATATGCTTTGCACTAAATTATATTTAGAGATGTCATTCCTGTGCCTTTTGGAATCTGACTCTACATTAGCCTATTATAAAAACACTTCTCTTGTTTGTTTTCATCTCCTTCACATTTACAATGTCCTACAGGGCAGTGGTGTTAAATTTAATTTGTCAACCTACATTTAATTTTACAAGAATCTGAATCCCTTTGCTGAGTAAGCAAGAAATGCTTGGCAAGGCATTTGGTGATTTAGATTGAGAAGTCACACTTGAACTGAAAAAATATTCTGCCAGGAATATTTCCCCGTTTTTCTCCTTGTAATTTTAATGGTGCAAATGAAAGGACTGTTTTTCCTGTAACAATGGTGTCCTTGTTAAAAAGTACCTTAAAACACTGCTCAGCTATATTGACACTGCCTAATTAAATGCTTAATAGAACAGAAATGCCAACAGTTCTAAGTTCAAAGAATACAACCCCATCTCAAGTCGGATAGTAAAGGTGACTTTCCCCAGGGTGTAGCTTCATTCCCACTTGGGGAACGCTTTTTCACCAGTCACTTTCTTGCAGAGAAGCATCATTAATCTGTAAGACTTACTACAATAGCATATTATTTTCCCCAACAGAGGCTGCCATTGAGACTGCATATTATCAAGGCAGCTGTCCAATTAAATTTTTACAACGGATTAGGGGTCATGTGAGTACCTAACAGCTGTGTCAGCTAGGATAAAGCAATGGTTCCCAGATCATATGCTTCTTGGTGTACAGAACGAAATGATATATTCTTTACCCACACAGCAAGATACTGGCATTTTAAGGCAAAATCAAATTAGAAACAAAACCTCATCTAACTAAAGAGAAGCATTGTGTGAATTCAAATGGAGAATGAAAATAAATACAAAATATTAACTGCTTTCTCAAGATGGCTACTGTAGTCTCAAAGGCATGGTTAAACATTATAGAAAATTGAAGACTTAAATAAAAAAAATTGAAGCACTGAAGAAACACCATAGGGATGTAGCTCAGCAGCAGAGAGCTTGCCTAGCATGCGTGGGCCCTGAAAAGAGAGAAAGGAGTAGGGGATGGGGGAGGTTGAACAAGAGAAAAGAGAAAGCACAAATGATTTAATTCATGAGTTGTTCCGTAACAGTTGGCTGCTGTGGGAGTTTGAGAGCAAGAAACAACAGAGCCAGAGGTTAAAGAAGAAAGTTATACATTAATAACTCACAATGCCTCTAGGTGTAGTAGTGCATGCCTTTAATCCTAGCATAACATTTGGGAGGCAGAGGCAATCAGATCTTGGTGAGTTCAAAGTCAGCTTTGTCTACTTAGCAAGTTCCAGGACAGCAGGGGTTATACACATTGACTGTCTCTCTTTCATACACCTCTCTCCCTCCCTCCCTCTCTCTCTCTGTCTCTCTGTCTCTCTCTCTCTCTCTCTCTCATCTCTGTCTCTCTGAAAAATATAAAATAGGTAAATAAATAACCAGTAAAGACCTAAAGACCTTAGATACCAGTTCAAAGTGTGTGCAGAAGTTTGAAGTGACCTAGGAGATCATCTTCTACTTCAAGTTTCTTAAACTCATCTGTTAAAAAGACTTATTTGATGAGCCTTCTAGACCATGAAATTCTACAATATCTTCATCTCTTCCACTAACAAAATAATATGTGTGTGTGTGTGTGTGTGTGTGTGTGTGTGTGTGTGTGTGTACGTATGTAACTCAAATGGTGAAATCAGCAAATAAAACATTAATCATCCGGGTGCTGGTGGCTCATGCCTTTAATCCAGCACTCGGGAGGCAGAGGCAGGCGGATCTCTGAGTTCGAGGCCAGCCTGGTCTACAGAGCGAGTTCCAGGACAGCCTCCAAAACGATACAGAGAAACCCTG
This sequence comes from Mesocricetus auratus, assembly GCF_017639785.1. Lineage (NCBI taxonomy): Eukaryota > Metazoa > Chordata > Mammalia > Rodentia > Cricetidae > Mesocricetus > Mesocricetus auratus. The sequence continues at coordinate 46,065,771 of NW_024429192.1, forward strand.
TCTCGAAAAACCAAAAAAAAAAAAACCATTAAACAAATACTAAATGTTAAAATAAATATAAAGTAACCAAAGTGTGTGCTTGTGTATGTGTGCTTGTGTGTATGTGTATGTGAGCATGTGTGCATTAAGTGTGTGTGTTTGTGTCTGTATGTGTAAACGTGTCTGAATGTATGTGTGTCTGTGTGTATACAAACAATAATTGACAGAACAGATCAGACAGGGGCCAGAGCTATGCCCCCATGTTTCTTACACAGTGAACCTTAGAGTGATTCCTTACGCGGACTGCACTAAAAGTATTAAAGCAAATAGCAAACCGAACTGTAACTCTGAAGCCTTTCGTGGCCTGTGCATTCCTGATTAGCGCCGTATGCTCAATTCATTTTGTAAAGCCTCTAACTGGAGACATGAACCATGAGTCTGAAGGAGTCCCCTGTGGGTTGTGTAACAAGATTGAGTCAAAGCCCTCAGTGCCTGGGAAAATGGAAACCAAGCAGATGAGGAGACTCTGTTGCAAGGAGGTAGAAGGAGGTAGAAGAGACTCAGCTGTACCTCAGAGCACACAGGCCGGTGCTAATTAGATTGTGGTGGGCCTCTGTAAGAATGTGACAGAACAAATACTTCACAAAGCAATTGTGAACTTCTTTGGAAGACCTTGAGAAAAGTAACTGAAAACTGTTTGATCCCTGAGCAAACCACAGGAAAAAAAATTACTGTGTGGGGGAAAATCTCACTCTGCAATAGAGCGGACAACCATCCCCCATCACCAAAGGGAGGCTCTTAAGGTCTCTGTGCATTCCTCTGGTTTGTGGGGGCTTCTTTTCTTTCTTTTTCTTTTCTCTTCTCTTTCCTTCTTTCCTTCCTCCCTTTCTTTCTCTCTTTATTCTCCCTCATGTGTGTTTATGTGTGTATGCATACGCTCATATGTTTTTTTTAAAGAAAGAAATGTCGGTAGTGATATCTTATTAACATTCTAAATTTTGACATTTTTTTCTCACAAATACCCCACTTTTAAAACATTGAGGCCAGTAAAATAGCTCCAAAGATAAAGGCACTTACCCCTACGACTATAACATGAGTTTGAACCCAGAAGCCATTGTGGTGGAAGGAGTCAATTATTGCAAGTTTTTCTCTGACCCCCACACATGCAAGCACACACAAATATACACACACACACACAAATAAATGCATATATGCAAGAAAATAAATATTGAATATATGATGTAATTTCATAAGAATCAATTTATAAAATTGTGTGTGTGTATGTGTTACATCATATACATAGTGCGTACGTTCACATGCATGAAGAGCAGCAGCTTTTATTCGGTATGTTTTTACCAATTGTGGTTTAAGATAGCAAAGAATTGTCATCTGCTAAATCCAGCATAGGAGTTTATACAACCAAATTTTCATGCAGGTCTGTGAGGTATTCTAAACCCAAATTTATAGGTTAAAGAAAAGCATATATCAAAGAAGCTAAATAACTTTCAGTGGCTAGAAACAAATGAAGCCAAATTTTGGACTTGGGTTGATTGCTGTCCAGAATTTTTATTTTTAATCAATAGACTATAGTTAAATGTCCATCAAGAGTTTCTATGATTATTGTTGGTTTATAATGTATTATAGAAACAGTATGCAATTTACCTGACACAAAACTTTTTGCTCTGTGTGTGTGTGTGTGTTTGTGTGTGTCCATAGTCTGTATGCACATACGTGTAGAGGTGTGCTTGCACTGTCAATAACCAGTGTCTCTTCCTCAATCCTTCTCCACACTCTACTTTTTCAACACAGCCTGGAGCTCACTGATTCATCTACACTGGTTGATCACCAAGGGATCCGCTTGTCTCTGTCTATACTGAGTCTTGGCTTCTTCCTATGTTTGTTGTTGTTTTTGTTGTTGCTTTGTTTTTCAAGATAGGGTTTCTCTGTGTAGCTTTGGAGCCTGTCCTGGAACTCATTCTGTAGACCAGGCTGACCTTGAACTCACAGAGCTCTGCCTACCTCTGCCTCCTGAGTGTTGTGATTAAAGGTGTATGCCACCAATGCCTTTTTTCTTTCTATGATTCTAAGGTTCTATTTTTAAATGTGTTTGTGTATGTCATCCACGTGATACTCTTGGGGGCCAGAAGAGGGTATCATACCTAGTTACAGGTAGCTGTGAACCCCTTGACAGGGGTACTGGGTACGCATGTCTTCTCGAACAGTAGAAAGTACTTTTAACTGCTAAGACATCTCTTTGCCCGAGTCATGGGTTCTTTGTTGAACTTGAGCTGTTAACTCTTCTGCAAATGCCTCTCATACTGCAGGGTTCTCTCTATTCTACACACATAGCTCATCTTGTCCTCTGGTGTTTCTAACTCAGACTTATGACTTTCGTCCTTGTAGTATCTCTGCAGTAAATTAATAAGCCTAGATTGCAACTGGGAATGCTGAGCAAAACTCCTTGGCTATTCAAAAACAGTTTCTGTCAGCAGGAACCACACTTGCCTTTCAAACATTTTTATTTTACCTTATTTGGAGATATAAAATGGAATCCAGAGAAACTTCCCCCTAAAAGAGGAACTTAATGTTCACAAGTCTTTGTTGAGATAAAAAAAGAAAAATACACTCCTGTTTCGGAGATGCTAAGAACGGGTCACGTTAGTAAGTGCAATTTCCATTTTTCTGGCAAAGTCAAGTAAAATTTCTCACTGTTTTTCAATGAAGAAAAACACCGTCTCCAATAACAAGTAAGGCTTTGGTAACAAACCAGCAAGTCGATGGGTTTTAGTGAAAGGTTACACAGTTACTGAGAAGCAGATATGGGAGGGGCGGGCAAGGACGGACTGTCCACACTGGCCTCTGGAAAGCAGGCCAGAAGGCAGAACAGTCTCACTCTTTTTACTTCTGTGGTGTGTTTGTGTGTGCAGTTTTTGCTTACCGAATTAAAAGCACTTAGGTGTGGTGAGGCCCAGAGGAAGGCAAAGTTTGAAGGAGCGCTCCGTGGTAACGTTTCCCTGCTTCCGGTTCAGCTGTTTAAGCCTCTAAGAAGACTGCTAGGTGAGGAGGACCTGAAGGCGGGTCAGGACAATGGGAGGGAACTGTAAACTAAGCATGCGTGCATACTGGTTCTACCCAGCAATCGCTCCCTTTGATGGAGAGTCAAGTCATTTGACTTCTCTGGCCCCCACCCCATCCTTTTTTTTTTTTTTTTTAACTTTTAAGCCTTGTTTTGATTATTTTGAACCACTGGCTGCAATTCAGTTCACAGCCACCCCATCCTTTTTTGTGGCATAAAGGACAATTTGAAGAGAATCACTCGTATTGCAAATTGAGCAAGGGGATTCCAAAACAGACCCCGGCTCTGGATGCTCATGGTGGGAGCAGGCTCTGGATGCTCATGGTGGGAGCAGGCTCTGGATAAACATGGTGGGAACAGGCTCTGGATAAACACGGTGGGAACAGGCCCAACTGCCTCAGCACAGCCTCCATTCAGAAGGGATCAGACTCTGCTGATGAAATGTATCATACAAGACAGGACTCGGGCAAATCCTTCGTCCTAAAAAGGACAGAACTCAGAAGGGTAGAGTGGGGAGAATGAGTCACTGGCAGCTGTTGAGAAACATAGTTCGACTCTATTTTTGATTTAAGTCTCTTTTATTTACCTCCAAGGCCAATTGGCTGTCAACCTTTTGCTGAGTCGGGATTATTTAAGGACTTGTTCAAACGTAGACTACTGAGTCCTGGACACAGAGTTTCTGACACAGTGGATCTGAGTGGGACTAGAGGACCTTTCTAACAAGTTCCCAGGTGACATCGCTCAGGGATACCACACTTTGGGCAATATGGCTGAATACCCAGGGCCAACTTATTTACATAAGAAACCAGTAAAACATTGTTTAAAAATAAGGTTTTCTATGGTAAGCAGAAAGGGACACTGCTGACAGATGGGGTGCAGTGTCACAAGGACAAACTTTATCCATGAATCCCCACCTCACCCATCAGATTCTGTGTATGGGTAATAGGGTCAGGTTAGATTTGAACTTGAAATATCAGTCTACTACCTGAGATGATGACTCTTCGATAGCCAGCCACTTTTCTACAGGGCAGCTTTATCAATATGAAATTGGAAACGTGATACATCCATCTTACCAGGGTGTCACAAGCATCAGTTGAAATGATGTACAGGCTTTATCACAATGGCTCAAACACAGTAAGGTCCCAACACTTTCCAGCAATAAATATTACATCATAATTGAAAAAGACATGGCCTTAGCAGTGTTGTATAGCCAACATATAATGATTTTAGTACTCAACAAATGCTAAATTTTTAATCCCATTTTCAGATTGTAGAAACTAAGGCATTGAGGGGCAAAGTACCTTTCTCAGGAGGTCTTCGGGGAGTCTCTCTGTGGGGACTCTGTGGCCATCATTCTCATGCCTGGTGTCCCAGTGTAATCCGAAGCAGATCTAGACAACCCTCCCAAGAACCTGGCGGCATGCCTCAGGATAGAAGGAGGTATTATTTCTCCAGGCCCTCCTGGAGTCTCTCTCAGCCCCTTTTTGGCCACATACTGCTGAGTGCTGTTTGTGTCTGAAATGGAAAATTTCTGTAACACAATACCCAGCTCTGATCCCCACAGAGTCTCAAATAGTCTTTTTTTTTTTTTTAATTCTAATTCTTCGCTTTGGGTTAAAATATGACTTCATGTCCCAAGCGCTCTCAGCAGATTCATAAACTCTACAGAATTCAAACCTGTCTGGTTCTTAAGAAGTCTAAAGAATTAATTTAGCTTTTCTGAAAAAGGAGAGCAGTGCGTGAGGAGAGAGGAGAGAAATGATGCTGGTGCCACAGTCTGAGAACCTCCTCTTCCTCCCAAGTGCAGGACAGATACTCAATCTCCTACCTTCCCCCTGTAACCCAGGGAAAGTCAGGAAGCCATAGCTGCCCTTAGCTTCATTACCGTCCCTGAAATGAGTGTCCAGCAATTGGGCAATGGAAACTAAGGACTTCTAAAGTTAGATTCCCTAACTCCCAGTCACTCCCTTTCTAGAAATTCAGCTCTTCACGTTATGATGTGGTCCCGGCCCTGTGCGAACAGTACAGGGAAGTCCCCCTTGAGTGGGCTCCACACGTGTTGGTATTTCTTACTACCCTGATAGATTTAGACTTCAAATCCTGGCCTAGTACCTAAGGTGACAATATTTTTCGAGCCAGCCACTTACTGTTCTACAAGGCAGCAGCGTCATTATAAAATCAGAAATGAGATACACCTCATCAGGTTGTCATAAATATCAAATGGAATCATGTTTGGAAAACTTTGTCATGGTGGTTTAAGCACAGTACAACTTTGACACATGCCAGCAATGGCTACTGTGTATTAATGAATCAGGATTATATAGCCAGCATAAGATGATTTTAGAGCTCTACACAGTCTGAGATTTTATATTCTTCATCTTTATCTTGCTACAAGGAAGGGAATTATGCTGGGACCTGAATGTACTCTCCCCAGTCTCCTGTGTTGAAATCTCAGCGCCCTCAATGCCATGGTATTAGCTGATTTGTGCCCCGTACCACATAGATACACACTGAGCAGTCCTCTTTCGTAAGCCAGGAGACAGACTCTCCTCACCAGTCCCCAAATTTGCAAGAGCCTTGACTTCAGGCTTTACATGCCCCAGATCTATGAGAAATAATATTTCTGTTGCTTCCATGGTACCAACCTAGAATGTATCCTTATGACAACTCTGAAAGATTAAATGAATAGTTACGGCGATATTTGCTTAAGAAAATATAATGTCCTATAGATAGGAAGTAGATGGATGTTCTGGCAACAGTGTTGCATCGGCGTTGGACACACCTGAACTTGACCCTGATGCCACTTCTCAAGTTGCCTGGCTTTGCACAAGTTTTGGAATGTCTTTGAAATCCAGCTTTCTGTTTGTATAATGGAGATAACAGAACCGACCTCCTAGGGTTACAGGGAGGATAAAATGAAGCAATGTTTGGGAAGTACTTGACTCCTGGTTTGTATCCCAGAAATGTGACACAAAGCCCCCCTGCACCCCAACTACTGTACTTGATAGAACAGACAAGAATAATTACAACATCTAGGGTTCTTAATCCAATTTTTTTTCAATAACAGAATACAAGGGAAAATAGGCTAGTCCTTTATGCATTTTTTATCTCCCGTGTAAAACCTGTGTCTGATTTATAAGTTGGTGGGTGATTATAGATTTAAGGACAGAGGTATCTTGAACCTAGACCTCTTTAGATTCAAAAGCAATCACACTCTTGTCCCCTACAGCTAATAGATGTCACAACAGAATTTTGTCTGATTTCGTAAGGTAGCAGGATAAACATGACCCTTGAACATTCACATTTGCATTTCGAGAAGGTTTAAAATTGTGTGCTGAGGCAGCAGGCAGCACCGTAAATTCCAGGAAGTAGTTTCCTTCCGGTTGTCCTGAGACCGGGCTCCAGTGATGCCTTCAATAAAGATGCTGGTGTCCATCAAAGGAGCTCTGACCTTGAGGCAGTTCTTCTACAGTACTCACACTTGGACTCTCACCTCCCATCCATCGATGACTCAGACTTCATTTACCCAGTCTTAATTTATACTTGCTGAGTGAGAACATGCTAATCCCCCAGTTTTGTCATTCTAAGAGGAATTGCACAATCTCGGCTGCTGAGAGTTGAGAATCCTCCACAGGCCTCTCCTTCCCAGGGCCCAGAAGAGCGGACCAGAAAAGCACCTTCCAAGGCTGAAGTTGACTTCCAAGCAAGCTGCTGTTCAACTTTTGCTCCATGGACATGATGCTCGTCCCACCACTCAAGTGTTTGGAAGCTTCTTAATTCTGAAGGAAGAAAAAGTAGTGAGGTTGGCATTCACAATGTTGGTGGGTAAGGGAAGGCAGTCAGACATGCTGTGGAAGGTAGTAGCTTTTTAAAATTTATTTAAATTAGAAACAAGCTTGTTTTACATGTCAATCCCAGTACCCTCTCCCTCCCCTCCTTCCCTGCCCCCCCATAGTAGCTTTTTAAAATTTATTTAAATTAGAAACAAGCTTGTTTTACATGTCAATCCCAGTACCCTCTCCCTCCCCTCCTTCCCTGCCCCCCCATAGGCTCCCTATCCCATCCCCTTTCTGCTCCCCAGAGAGGGTGAGGCCTATCATGGGGGATCTTCAAAGTCTGTCATATCATTTGGAGCAGGGCCTAGACCTTCCCCCATGTGTCTAGGCTGAGAGAGTATCCATCTATGTGGTGTGGGCTCCCAAAGTCCATTCGTGTGCTAGGGATAAATACTGATCCACTACCAGAGGCCCCATAGATCAACCAGACCGCCAAACTGACATCCATGTTCAGGGGTTCTGGGACAGTCCCATGCTGATTTCCCAGCTATCAGTCTGGGATCCATGAGCAACCCCTTGTTCAGGTCAGCTGTTTCTGTGGGTTTCTCCAGCCTTGTCTTTGCTCATCATTCCTCCCTCTCTGCAACTGGATTCCAGAGTTCAGCTCAGTGTTATCTATGGGTGTTTGCTTCTACTTCCATCAGCTACTGGATGAAGGCTCTAGGATGGTAGCTTTTTATAGAGTACCCTCCCTGTCCTCTGCACCACTGGTTCCTTCCAGAAAAATACAATTGCCAAAGAGATTCGTAGCTAAAGTCTGTGCACAAAGTTATTTTTCAGTTGAGAAAATGAACTTCAGATGTCAGGCAGGAAACACACATCTAGAAATCACTTTTGTGTTAGTTGCAGTTAAAGAGAGAAACTAATTTAATATCCAGTCCGTGGTATTCTAACTCCATTCCTTAGCTGTAAAATTAAGGCTTAAAAGAAAAGAAATAATAAGTTTTCTTCTCTGTTTCATAAATCACTCTGCTGTGCTAGACAACACCAGACTTGAAGTGAAGACCAGAGCCAGGGACTCACTAGGACAGAGGCTTGGGAGGGCAGGGGTCCATTCTTTGAAACTTGAAGTGAAAAGAAGGAAAAAGGAATAAATGAAGAACACACTTTGATATTTCGCTGTTCCTCTTCCTTCTTCCCCACATACAGATACCCTCTAACACACTTGATTACACATGCTCTACCCACGTACCCTCCCACAATGATTCACAGACACCCTCTTACACACAAGAACAAATACCCTCTCATACACCTGTGAATTCACTTACATATACACACTACAAGTGGGAAGAAGAGTAACCCAAAGTGTGAACAGGAAAAGATTTTTTAAAAATTTACTATGTACACAATCTTCCTTATTCTGTCATTTTTTGCAAACTAAGGTTGATCATAATATTTTTCTCACAGCAGTGCTGTAGGAATAAGTAAAACAAATAGATATAGATATAGATATAGATAAAGTTATCCACAAAACAGACATTTAGTAACTTGGTTCAAGAGGCTGGAAAAATGGCTCAGCAGTTAGGAGCACTGGTCCTGAGTTCAATTCCCAGCAACCACGTGGTGGTTCCCAACTGTCTATAATGGGATCTGATGCCCTCTTTTGACATAAAGTCATGTTGTAGATAGGGCACTCACAAAATAAGTAGACGGCCCTCTTTCAAATTCCCATGTGTAAACACACGTCTCACGTGTAATTTTAGAGATGTTTCAGGTCCTTTGTATGTCCCAGTTGCTCTCAAAGTATTTACTTTATAGGGACTATTCTATCCAGAAAAGTGTATTTCCATGCCATGAGATAGTTTAGAATAAGACAGTCATCTATCTGGCTAACCTTTGCTGGACCATTGCTAGATATCGGGGGCTGCTGGGACAGATCCCTTGGCTTTTAGAGGTTAACAGTCAAGAAGAACCAGGGCAAAGACACCTTCTCATGATGTCACCTTAAGAAGTTCACCCCACATGGCACCTGGCCTTCTGCCTGTCCCTGCTTACTCCCATCACATAGAAGGCAGTATGGTTGCTTCTGACAGAGATATATAAACAGGGAGATCAAAAGACTTTCCCCAGGTCTATGAAAAAATTTCCTTCCAAAACTTGATCCACAAAAGGGCTGGCTTGGGTATAACAAGCAAAGAGCAGCTGTATTCAACTTGGAGTTCTCATAGTCTCCTGACCTGAATCCCTGCCATCAATGGAAAGACATCTGTAAACATCTGTTGTTTTTCTATATCCCACTAAGCATGCCTTGTGCAGATAGCTGCCATTAAATTGGTGGATCAAATATTTGATGACATAAAATGGAGTTTTAAAAAGGTATTTTCACTATGAGCAGGGCTTTTACTAAAATTTCCTGGAATTCAGTTTTGAGCAAGTTGTACGCTATCTAGAGGACAAATGCGTATTTTTGTTATCGGCAAACTCAGATGATAACCATGACTTCCATATTTAATTGTTGCGGAATGTAACGAAAGAGTTTGTATAACGTTGTTCAAAAATGCAGGGTGAAATCTCTACTGTCCTTGTAATTTGTTGATCTCATTCTCAATAGCTCCGCCTCTGTCAGAGACCTACCGACTTTGTTCCTGATGGGAAATACTCTATTGCTGACATACCCTAAATCATTGTGGGGGGTGGGAGGAGTATGGCTACTAAGTTCCCACAGAATAGTCATTTCTGTAATGACCTAGGCTTAATTTTTAATATTTCTGATTCAGTTTTAGATGAAGAGAATGACATATGGGAAATATTAATTGATAAGTGCTGGTAGCATATGATAAAGATTGAGAATTAGAGGCTAAATTTGGAGAATGCATAGCACATGATTCATCCAGACTGGTATTCTCCAGGGGACAGTTACGAAAAGGCAAAGTAGATAGCATTAACTGGGGACAATGATCCCTGAGGAAATGTCTAGGGAAGCCATCAATGTCACTGACCGAGTAATAGCCAGGATGATTGCCTAACATAGTTTTGGGCAGTTTTCACAGAAAATTCCAGGAGGCAAATATAATTTTTGCATAAACTTGAATTAGGACCATGTATACAGGGGAATACTAAGGTATTTCAACATAATGTCCAGTTAGGTCAACCTGGACACAATGACTGGGTACCAAGCCATAATGTACCACAGAGTACATCACAATGAGATGTACAAATGCTTGTGGTGTATTCTGTAAACAGCAGGCTGATGTAATGATGGGTTTGTACAGGAGAGGACAACAGATTGCAGCCACGGTACCAAAACCATACACTAAAGAGCATTCATTTTCTCTGCAGACCAAGCTCTACTCCATGAATGATAACAGGCACATTGGCTACAAAAATGCAGGGAATGTGGGGAACTCTTGAGTACTGTTAAGTTGGCCCATCAGCCAGCCAGTTAGCCCTTCCCCCACACCCTCTAATGCTGCCACAAATATCAGAGTCACTGCCACTGTGCAGGCCGTGTTAATGGGCCCATGTGAGAAAAGGTTGGCAAAATGGCCCGAGATTGAAATGTCTCCGGGATCACTCTCGTCACCCAAATCCACCCCCAAGCCTGGAGCTTGCGCAGCCCTGCCAGCCCTTTAGCGTTGCCTTGCTAAGCCCACGTGCAAAGTCCTGAGAGACAATGCTTGGATTCACTTCTGGAATGCTTCCACATACCATCGAACCCACTCCCACTCTCGTCTGTGCTGGAGGAAGACATTCAGAAGTGCTCAAAGAGCCCTCTGGCCATCAATGAGCAATTTATAGAGTCTTTAATTATGGGCCAATGAAAACAATGCTTTTAGTGAACTGCTGTCTCCCTTTCACCCCTGACCCACGGGTAGACACGTGGCAGTGAATGCTGCCAGATGGAACTGTTTCTGGAGATCGACATTTAACAGGACCTTATTTATGACCTAAGAGCAGCACTTATCCATTATCCCGTGGCTTGACTTATGCTTGGCGTATGAGCAGCTTCAGTCTTGAATGTGCAATCCTTTGGGTTTGGATCAGTCCATGTCTGTGAAGAAGAGAAGGCTTTGTCCCCTCCAAGTTCCCTTGCCAAGTCTAAGGACTGTGTTGAGGATGGGGAAAGCAGCCCAAATCATTAGGTAATACAAATGGTCTGAAAGGGAACCCAAAGCTCAAACAAGCATTCCTGTTTGGGGCCAGACCTTTGCTTGGCAGATCTGCCAGACACCATCCTCTTCCCAGTTCCCAGCATCCCAGAGATTAGAAAGATGAAGTCTTTTAACTCAGCAGCTCCTGCCAACTAAGTATGGCTTTTCCCCATCTGAACATTTCATAACTGCCCATCAAGCATGTGTGAAAGCCTATTCCTAAGTAACAGGATAGGATCAGAGGTGATGGTAGCATAATAAAGAATGTTCAGCTTCATGGGAATGTGTTGGAGAGTGAATTCCCTACTCCTAACTTTCTCAGGATGTAAAGGGCCCCTCTAAAAACTGTGTGACAAGAGTCCCTCGCTCTCTGAATGTGGAACACGGTCTACGGTCTGAAGCTTCAGAGAGCTTTTCTTTTGATTTGCTGTGTTTAGTTTTATCTTCACACTGTATGATCTTTAACCACAACCTTCAGTAACTATTTGGGTAGATGGTTGATGCAATACATTTGGTGTAAGAAAGTCTGATAACAAAGGGATTGAGGGAATGGCTCTTAGGGTAGAGAGCTGCTGCCTAAGCATGAAGGTCTGACTTCAGCACCACTTGAAAACTGTGCATGGTGGTACATGGCTGTTATCCCAGCACTTTGGTGGTAGACATAACAAGGCTTGCTGGTCAACTAGTCCCACCAAATCAGTAAACTCCAGATCAGTGAGAGGGCCTGGCTCAAGCAAATAAGGTCAAGAATAATTGAGGAAGACACTAACATTGACCTCTGGCTTCCACACACAGATGCACGTGCATGCACACACAGATTCGTAACCCAGCTATGTGGTGACTGCGACAAGTATGGTAGCTTTTATGTAATGTGGATCGATGAACCCACAGAAATCCACTGTCGAATTTTAGCTATTTTATTCTGTAGATCTTCATATTGTTTTCAAAAATTCCCTTTGCTTTCCAGTATTCTCACAAAATACTTTAAAGAAAGAGAAGGATCTCCGTTAAGTGGAAAAGTTAGGTAATGAGGACAATCTAGAGTCACACAGCTGAATGTCTTTGGCTGTGTCCCAAGGTCCATGCTTCCCTCTGCGGAAGGTGCTTCCTCTGGGAAAGGTTCTCATTACATCATCCATGTATTTTTCCAAATGTCAAGCTCCCTGGGGTAGGAAATCTGCCTGGGGAAGTGTTTATCATCCCTAAGTAACATAGTCGTCAGATCTTTGTAGAACTTACTCTTGTATATACCATTTTCCTGGTGTGTGTATGTGTGTGTGTATGTATGTGTGTGTGAGTTGTGTGTTTGTATGTGCATGTGATTTTCCTTTAAGATTACTAATTAGCAAGAAATTGCAATTTTAATTTGACCTTTAATTTGCTACTATTCTAATGCAAATATCAAGTGGGTGTCCTTTGGAAAGCTGTGGTTTTCATGGCTTTTTCCTCCAGAAACAATTCTTTTGTCTAAAGTAGGCACACACACACACACACAAATACACATGCAATATGTCAGATTATAAAACTCTAGAATTACACTTGAAAATATCAGATAAAATGCACAGTACTTTAATTTACATTGTCCTAAGACTTATCACCATGCCAATTTTATCAATGGGAAAAAATGTGATCAAAGAAAATGACATCATAATTATTAGATCAGAAGCAGAACCAGAAACCAAAGGAGAAGAAACATTCTTATCCCAAGACAGTGTCAGGATATGCCTCTTAGCTGATGAGCAAACGGAGGCCAGTGGGAGGAGTCTCTTAGTCAAAGATCTCTCCTAATACAGAGCTGAGAGTAGGGACAATGAACCTCAGTGAGCAACCATGCTGATGAAGCAGCTGTGATTGGGGTGAGATAAACAGTGAGTCCAGCAGCCTCAGGCATCCAGGAACAGCAGCCTCAGGGCATCTAGGACCGATTCATTCGCCAGTGTTCAGCCGTCTCCTTATTAATGGATGCTGCTGTCATCCCACTCAGGGAAAACCACTGGTGTTGCAGCGATCATGGCTTTTGAGAAAGAAGCTGCTGAGTTAGGTAAACCCTCATTAATTTCCCAGCAAAGCTGTGAGGAACTTCCATGAACTAGATGGCATGTATGATTAAAAAAAAGGCTGTCTTAGGTTTCTTCAGATAAGACCTTCAAGATAAAGGTGCCAGCACTGATGGTCCCTTCTGATGGCTGGAGTTGCTTTCTTCTGCAAAAGACTTTACCTATACTCCTGAGCATCCACACAGCCGAGGAAAGGTGATCTCTTAAAGTCAGGGGATAGCAGGGCCTGCTCTTCTGAAGGAAAACTGAATGTCTAAAGAGTGGAGTTCTCCAGAAAGAGTGTAGTTTGAGGTTCTCCGGAGAGATGAAGACCTCAACTGTGGCCAAGAACACCTTCTGTGCCCACTCCCACACAGATACAAACCAGGGACTTCGGACCTTTCCTTGATTTAGGCACAGAAACAAACATCCTCAGTAAGCATATTGGTAACTATTTGTTTGGGCTCTAAGGATGGAACTCGTTAAGATCTGACAGCAGTCCTTAATGGAAGAAATGGCAGTGACTTCAATGCACCTACTGGTGCTGCTCACTGAAGGTGCCAAGGTAGCCAGTGAACATGAGCAGCTGAGCCGAGATTCCAGGAACTCACATAAAAGTCACACGCAGTGGCATTTGTCTGTAAGGCCACAAATAGCAGGTGAAGGGATTGGGGCTAGAGGATCCCAGGGCCTGGTGGCCACTAATGTATCTGAAACTGCAAGCTTCAGGTTCATTGAGGAAAAAATGAAATAAGAAACAATAGAGGAAGAGACTTAACACCAACCTCTGCCTGCTGTGAGGACACTTAAACACATGCTTGTATGTGTCCCTCACACACACACACACACACACACACATACATAGATGCATACACCCATACACACACAGACAAACACATGCAGACACACATGCACAGACACACACACACTCACAAGCACACACACACAGACATACATGCACAGGCATACACACACACACACACACACACACACACACACATGCTTGTATATGCCAGACACATGCACAGACACATAGATACATTCACAGACACACAGATACATGCACAGACATACAGACACATACACACACACACACTTTCCCAGGTTCTGCTCCAAATAAGCACACCCAGTCCTATTTGCAAAAGGGCTCATGTATTCCATTTTCATCCAATTTCCCACATGCTTTCATCACATATTACAGTAAGAGCATCCCTGCATGACACAGGCATGAGTAAGGACATGCATGGGACATGTGAACATGAATACCAACATGGGCTTCAGCTACCCTTCAGGAGCTGTGAAATCACAACAGTGTGAAAAGTGTGTAAGAAAGACTTGGCTCCTGACAGCGTTGACATCTGAAATTTTGGTCCCCAGGGTTGTCCCAGCAGTGTTCAATGATCCCTTTCATTGACGGCAGTTTTGGTAAAGCTCTAATGACTCAGATGAAATATCAACCTCTCAGCAACCATGGGTGCTGTGAAGATGCTGCTGTATCTAAATAAATATGTCAGTTTCCAGGGACTGCCATAAGAAAGCTCTGTGAGCTGGAGAGTTTGGGAAAGACACATTTTAAATAGGGATTCTGTGATGCTGAGATCTCAGGACAAGTGTGTTTCTAGAATCTTGTGTTCTCTCCTTCACTTTATGTGGCACCCATGCCATTGAAATGATTAAAACGTATTTACTTGAATTTCTCTTTTGGGCAGAGAATGACTCAGCATACTCGTGTCTCGTTGTATCTCTTGTCTGGTAGAATGCCTGTACTATACATGTACTATACAGGGACTCGATAAACTTGTGTTGATTGGGTAAACTAAGACAATTGTATTATTCACCAGAAATTTAGCAAGCAAAGAACTCTGTAGGAAATTACTGAGGGTTATTATCACATAGGCATAAAATGAGACTAGACTAGCTGGGTTGTCTCCATGAGTTTATTCCTAATATCACAGGACAGCAGAATTTCTTCTCAAATGCTGTCAAGTCATGTCTTGAGTTGGAGACATCTTTATACATTCTTCTCCCATTTTGGAAAAGCTATGCTAAGAGAAGGTGACCTGGCTGAATTAGGGGGAAATATGCAATATGGTATTGATTTTATATAGCCAGGATGCTGGATGAGTTATTGAAGGCAGAGTTGAGAGATGTAGACCTTCCCCTATTGCTGGTCTACAAGTACAGAAATATCGAAGAGGAGAAAACAAAGCCTGGAAGAGCTCCTTCAGAAGAGGCCGCCCTCATCTCTCCTGCTGATGGCTCTGGGTCCTTTAGGTAAGGGATGGTCTCAGTAAAGGCTGTGAGGAGGCTGTGAGTAAAAGCTGCAGGATGGACCTGCTACAGGGACACATTTCTCAGGAATACTTCTCACCTCACCATTAGGTTGCAGAGGTCCTCTCCAAGCTGACACCCTTTTATGCTTAAGAAATCAACAAAGTAAGAAGAAAGAGAAATGATTTTGAGTCCTGGTGCTAATGAACATGGAGTCTACTGGAAATTGATGGGGATCAGGAAGTGGAATGTTGGAGGTACACATGCCAAGGGGCTTGGTACATCTGGTCTTCAATGCGCTGTCTATGTGAGGAAGTGTCAGAATGAGAAATGTGAGAAGAAATAAAGGGCCCTGAGAAAGGGCATCGCTACTGGGGTTTTCATGTGTTTTTTTTCTGTTTTCATCTTTCAAAAATAAAGCTGACTTGAAATAATTTCAGTCATATGTGTATCCTAACACCGCACATTTTTTTGTCGTGTTAAATTCTTGTGATTTCAAAGAACACTGTCAATTTTCTAGGCCCCAAATTCATGGTGCTTTTAATTTAAACACAGGGTTGGCCAGTCCTAGCCATAAAAGAAATATTTTCATGATCCAGTTCTTTTATCAACTCCACATCTTGGGTGTGGTTTCATTTCTCAGTCCAGCATCCCTCTGTGCTGTTGAGAAACCAAACAAAGTGCCTGGGAAAATATTCTCAATGGATGAGTTCTGCTTTTATCTCTCATCAGGGGTGCATAGTGGGGAATGGGCTGGGGAAAAGAAACTGAATTAAGATTTATATTTAATAATGCTATGTTTTTTTAATGAGGGTGCAGGGCTGGACTCGTGGCTCACCAATGAGCTCTTGCAAGAACCTAGGTTAAGTTTCTCACACTTACATGATGGCTCATCATCATTCATAACTCCCTTCCAGGCAATCTGATGCAGCCTACTGACTTCGAAGGCCTAGCATTTTGTTAACCACATGCTTGATCCACACACTTCAAAGCAAGCCTTAAGAATCTAAGTCTGAACTATTCCGTTGAGCTTACTTCTCCCATAAATCGATTAAAAGGGCCTAGGCCCTGCCCCAGACAATATGATAGACTTTGGAGATCCCCCATGAAGCACCACACCCTCCCTGGAGAGTTGAGTGCAGATTGGATGGGGGGGGTTGGGAGAGTTGGCAGGGAGCAGGAGGGGAGGGAGAGGAAGCTGGGATTGATATGTGAAGCAAGCTTGTTTCTAATTTAAATAAACAAATACATAAAGGTGGTCAACTGCAGAAGAGAATTTTATAGAAAGGAACATAGATGAAAGTTTAGGATCTCTAGTGTATTAGTTAGGGTTTTCTTCCTGTGAAGAGACACCATGACCACAGCAACTCTTATAAAAGAAAACATTTAATTGGGGCTTGTTTTCATTCAGACGTTTAGTCCATAATCATCATGGTGGGAAGTATGGCAGACACGGTGACTGGAGAAGGAGTCCAGAGTTCTACATCTGGATTGGCAAACAGCAAAAAGAGAGAGAGACTGACTTAGCCATTTGAAACCTCAAAGCCCATACTCAGTGACACACTTCCTATTGCAAGATCACACCTACCCCAACAAGACCACACCTCCTAATAGTGCCACTCCCTGATGACGAAGCGTTCAAATCTGTGAACCCATAAGGGCCACTTCTATTTAAACCACCATGTCTAGTGAGCAAGAACTGAGAGTAGGCTTGGGTTGTATATGGGTGCTACAGGTGGACTGCTGAATTTATGTAGCCTAATGCCTCAATGGGGCTGGGACTTGGAAGCAATTAGATGATGTTCAATTCAGATGTTCTAAGCTCACTCTTAAGGCCTTCTTCAACTTGTACCTTTTAATAATACAATTCAACTCATGTGCAGAATCTCATTTATTCTGGAGGCTAAATGAAAAGAAACATATAGAAGTGAAATGATCATAAAACAAAAGCACAAAACTGAAGATAATGAAATGTTGGCCTAAAAGCTGACCTAGAGAACAATTCTTTAAATGTGTTTTTCTCTTATAAATAAGTAAGTAAAAGTGTTTGCTTTGTTTTTTACATTTGTGTACAGTTGCATGTTTGGGAGCCCATTTATACCTTATTGCCAACTTGATGAGAGCCTAGATGTCTACTGGGTTTCAAGCCCTCATTTCCCTAAACAGCTTTAAATATGCCTCATCGTTAGCTATAAACTTAGCCCTGTAGAATGGCTGCTACAGGATCTGGAATATATTTAGCTTTTTTTTTTCAGAGATATTGCATTCCCCTTTGAAAGTGCTGAAGGCAATCGCTTCTTAGGCATCTCTGTGACAACACTGATCCCTCCAGCTGAGTCTGTGATTGCCTGGGCCAGGGAACTCCAGTATCCTCTCTTTGAAAGGCCCTCCTAGGGTACAGGTTACATTCCTATATGGACCTCTATGGAATTACCTGTAAGGAGGAGTGCTTATGGATTTGGAGAAGACTCTTTTAATACATAAATTCCCTTAGAGACCACTCTAAGTCTTCCTTTGTCAATTAAGTGAGACTGGGGAAGAAAGCAAATAGGAAAAGAAAAATGACAGAAAATCAAAATTTCTTTCTTTAGTTCTGTCTATAAGACAACATATTAATATATATAGTATATATGACTCCTTTCTCTCAAGTTAAACTATATCCAAGTTATTTATGATTTATGAAATTTGCTATATATTTCATAAGTTAAATATTAATTTACCATCTGAATGTGCATTCCTCCAATTATGCCTCATACCCACAGTTTATCCAGTGAGAATCTCCCTTCAGCATCCCAGATGCTGAGTTCAACTTTCCAGCCCAGTGTTTCTCAGCTAAAGGCTAATTACACCTTCTTCTGGAGAAGGTGTGAATGAAGGGGCTCACCAAGTTCCATATAATAAGGAAATGTTCAAAGAACACAGGGCTTTTGAGGGTAAGAGGGAGTTACCGCTCACTTTCTTAAGTGCATACCTCTGATTTTTCTTAGAAGGAGAAAAGTCTGGTAACAGGCACCGTTTTTTAATTTGTCAAATGGTCCCCATGCCAGTGACAACTGTATGGACTTGATCCTATCAGATTTTAGAAGGCACAAAGGTAGAAATAGCTTCTGCCTAAAGATGGTGTTGCAAAGCTACTTAAGTGCATTGCTAACAGGAATCTATTCTTATCTCTGAGGGGCTTATGGTCAATCTAAGTTGGGAAGTGAGCAAATGAAGGAGCTGAGGGCAAATCATTTGCAGGGACACAGAAAACCAAGGGACTTTGGTTACAAAGTAGCATCACACTTCACAGCTAGAAGTTCACAGGCCATGAGTATTCCATGACAAAATGGTAAAGGGATCCTTGCTAGGTGGATAACTGAGAGAAAGGGTATCTTCCCAAGGGAAATTTTTCTTTGTTTCACATCAGATGATGTTACTGGTTTCTTTATACGCCAATCAAGTATCTAATTATATTATGTAGCATTAATAGGAAGTAATTATTAAAATGGAATCACTATAGTTTCCTAAATGGGTCATGTTCTCTTATTTGACAATCTAGAATATATATGTAGGATAAAATTTGAAGTTAATATTCAGCTTAAAATTTAGGCTCAGCTTTTATGGTATTTCTTTTCTCCTGTTCTGCAACAAAGGGCCATTTAAATCAGGACAGTCCTCTTTCAAATGTGAATGTATGAAAATGCAAAGGCTAAATGCACTTTCTTTTTGCTGTTCTTCCTTTTGCTTTCCATCTTTGTGTGGTTTCCCTCAATTGATTTTTTCCCTTCAAAAGATACTAACTTGTGGTATGCATCACACTCTCAATTCATTGGATACTACCTGTACAACACAATGGGAAAAATTATCAGCCTTATTATGTTAGTTGAATTTCATCTGATCCCGCTCCAGAGAAATGTGTACCATTATTTATTGGGTAAAAACCGTGGGTGTTAAAGTTTCTAACTGGTTTTAGACGTGAACGTGATTTAGCTTCTTATACATGGTGCAAGCTCTTCTCTGTTATTGTCTTCCCTTCTGGATCAATTGAACAGGCTTCTTAGCATGTCCAGGAAAGCTAACAGGCACCAGTATATAGATGTTTTATGCACAGTAACTAGGAAGTCTTGTCCCACAATTCAACTAACCTCCTGCCTTGAGGCAGCCATATAATATATCTGTGAGTATGAGTCTTAATTTGAAAAAATGTGGATGCTAATATGGGTTGAATGGAGTCCTGCAAAACTTATATTTGAAGTGCCAACCCCTAGAACCTCACAATGTCCCTGTCTTTGTTACTTTTCTATTGCTGCGAGGAGATATCATGACCAAGACAACTTAGAGAAGAAAGTTTATTGGGGCTTACAGTTTCTGAATGTCAGTCCATGACCATCAAGGATGGCAGCAAGACAGTAGGCAGGCAGGCATGGCACTGGAGCAGTCACTGAGAATTTATATCTTTATCTAAAGGTTGAGGCAGAGAGAGAGCTAACTGGGAATGGCATGGGCTTTTGAGACCTTAAAGACCACCCTTGGTGACATCCCTCCTCCAACAAGACTCCACACCACCTAATCCTCCCCAAACAGATCTACCAACTGAGGACCAAGTATTCAAATATATGACCTCTAGGGACATTTCTCACACAAACCACCACAGTGGCTTTATTTGGAGGTCAAGTCTTTACAAAGGCAATCCAACTATTCTTGACAAATGGAAAAATTTGGACACAGGTCCACATACAGGAAACACAAAGATGTATATCTGCAAATCAAGGAGAAAAACATAGAACAGAGTCTTCCCTCAAAGCCCTCAGAGAAACAAAAAGGAAAACATCTATGTTGTATAAGTCCACTGTTGATGGTGCTTTATTACACAAACCACAGAAAACTGGTGGTAGATTCACTGTGTTTGGCCATATTAAAGATTATAGAAAATACACACACACCCTGCCCAACCCAGCCTGGAGTCTATAACTGCCTTTCCTAGAATGTTACACTTGACTTCAGCTTCTGCAAACTTGATAGTTCATGAAAACTTGCCATGCCCTTAAGTGAAATGTGCTTTAGCTCCATTTATGACCCCAAGACCTTAGAATGCCTCTTGCAGAAAATCTCCTCTTACTACCCAGGGCTCAAGTCTGGCCAGTTTGGCTTCAAAAACTCAAAGTTAAGTGTGAATCCCGAAAAATGAATGGTAATTGCTTTGTAGACTTGCCTCAGCAGAGGCTGAGTGATCTGTGGAGTCACAGTTGTTCGTTGTCCTTTATCCATAATTGCAGTGACCCATGTTAACTTCTATGGCCCATTAGGCCCCAGCTTCTTAAACCGTGGAGCCCTTTGTGGCACCCTATAATTAGATGTAGGAGTTATATAAGAATAAAAGTTTCCTGAATATAGAAAAATAATATTAACTCAAAATCAAGCACATAATATAGGTCTGATGTGGTTTTTTATATTATTTTTTGTTTTATTTTTTTTAGCTGTGCTCTCTTGTATTGCATGGGAAGATTTCATTGTGGTCTGGGTTCTCAACATGAAATGTGCTTTCCTGTGTTGCATGGAGAGACTTCACTGTATCCTGAGTTCTGCACTGTGTGCCATCATGCCACACAATGTCAAGGGATTATGACTATGGTTTTCTGGATGCATTTTGTTTGTTTTGTTTTTTCCATCCACACAAAGTTTTCTGGTCCTAGTATAATATAATGATTTTATTTCAGAAAGAAAAAAGCTTTGACATTTTCCTACTATGTCTCATCAGCACGTAATATCAAACTAGCATGTCCTTGGATTGAACTAGATTAGAATGCTTTATTTTAAGAAGTTACTTTTAAAAGCTGATTTTTGAGTGTTGGTTTGAGTTTTGTTTTAGGACTGGTAAATGATTTCTGACTTGTGATTAGGACAGATCTTAACAATTTCTGAGATGGTCATAAGCCTCCTGCTGATATTTTGTACTATTTATTTATTTATGCAAACATGCTCAGCATGAATGCCCATAAAACCAAAATACCAATCAACTCTAAAAATGTTGAGATACAGCATCAAACATTCAGCCAATGTTTGATTATTCATGCCAAAATAAGTGAGCACATTCGTCTCATTAATATGTAAGTTTGTCCTCATCTTTAGAAAATGACAAAATTGTATGTATTCAAAAGTTATTTTAAGACAAATATATGATTTATTATCAATAGAAGTTTGATTTGCATACCTATATTATGTGCCTCAGATTTTATAAAATTTCCGAGACAAAGGGGGGTCATGAGTGGAAAAGGTTAAGAAACCTGTGTTAGGCCACTACTCTTTTCCTACTTCCAAAATAGTCTCACAATTTGAACAATACCCTGATTACCTGGTAGTATGGAAAACTTGGGGCATTAGTCCCTATTCTCAGAACCCTGGTTTAGAGCTAAGGGGAGCCATGAACTAGTTTCTAGATGATGCTGGTGCTGCTGGCCCATGGACTACATTTTAATAATCACTGTTCTTCATAATATATGCATGATTCCGTTCTTACTGGCATTTCCATACCACTTAGACATTTCTAGAAATCTATATGCAAGCTCAAATCCAAGTCCCCAGTCATTATCAGTCATTGGCAATCCCATGTGTTGGGCTCTTTAAGATAATAGTCCAATCAGTTGTTGGTGCTGAGTGTCTGGATCATGCAGCAC
Source organism: Mesocricetus auratus (assembly GCF_017639785.1). Lineage (NCBI taxonomy): Eukaryota > Metazoa > Chordata > Mammalia > Rodentia > Cricetidae > Mesocricetus > Mesocricetus auratus. Next base: position 46,087,716 of record NW_024429192.1, read on the forward strand.
AGTATTTGCTTCCTTTTTACAGATTTTATACATAGAATTGTAGATGAAGTTCCCCAAATAAACACACAGAGGCTTATATTAATTATAAACCTATTGCTCAGTCTTATTACTAACTAGCTCCTCCAACATAAATTAACCCAGAATTCTTATCTTTGTTTAGCCACATGGCCTAGTACCTTTTCTCAGTCAGGCATTCTTACTTCCTCTATGTCTGTCTGGCCACTCTGTCTCTGCCTTTCTCTTCCCAGAACTCTCCTAGTCTTATAGCCCTGCCTGTACTTCCTGCCTGGCAACAGGACAATCAGTGTTTTATTAAACCAATATGAGTGACAAATCTTTACAGTGAACAAGAACATTGTCCCACATCATAGAATATCTGGAGACTCTAACATGAATCTAGTTCACAAAAAGTGGACCAAAAGTTTACTTATAAATTATGTTCTTGTTACAATGAATTATTCGGTTTTAACTTCATGCTATACATTAATAGAAAGGCTAATAAATCAGGTCAAATAGATCAGATTAGATTAAATGTTTAGAGTTGTAATTTACATTGCTTTCTGGTGAAATCCCAATGAACCATGGCACACTTGTAGCATTGTTTACCAGACAGATGATCTGAATGCACAGGTAGCATTGAAATAATGTTTCTTCAGTGAGAATCTCCCCCTCTTGCTTAGGCTGGGCTTGAACTCATAATTCTCAGTAGTTGACCAGCATACCATGCTGAAATGAAATAGTAGATCTTGATGAGTGCTTTCATTTGTTTATTTGTTCTGGTTTTCTTTTTCTTTTTTTTCGAGACAAGGTTTCTCTGTGTAGCCCTAGCTATCCTGGAACTAGCTCTTGTAGACTAGGCTGGCCTCAAACTCACAGAGATGCACCTGTCTCTGTCTCCCAAGTGCTGGGATTAAAGGCATGCGCCACCAGTGCCTGGCTTGATGAGTGTTTTTATATGTGGGTATATTATGTAGATATTAAGGATTTTCTGCGAAACATATGCAAATTACTTTACAGTACACAATCTTGGCTTTCTCCTGAGTTCAGTAAGTATACATAGTGTAGAGAGTTAATAACTATTCAGCCAATGAATGAATGATCATAAATACTTGTGCAGTATGCAGAATGTTTTCACTACCATTATCATCAACATCAGAATATATGAAATTTCTTCTGAAGTTAATTCTCAACTTTACTGACACAAATTTGCATCCTTGCATCTTTCTTGGTGACATCACAGCTGAGAAAAGTCTAACCAGCAAAAATTTCAAAATATAATCTCTTGTGCAAAGGGAATCTATTGGCCATGATAATCAAGTCATTAAACACCCTCCCTCTCTCCCTCCCTCCCTCCCTGCCTGCCTCCCTCCCTCCCTGTCTCTCCCTACTCTCCCCTCCCCCTCCTTTCCTTCCTCCCTCTCTCTCCTTTTTTAAACTAAAGCTGCTGCCAATCCCACCTTTATATTCCACTGGGGTTCTACTTCATATCACTCATTTTTCTTTCTTCCTTTCCCCAAGTTTCTTCCAATTCTACACCAAACACCTCAAGAAACAGGATTGCCAGAAAGTTGATATATCCATGTTTAGCCCCACTATTGAGCTTGATTTGGGATATTTTATCTGCCACCATCACCCCTCCCCCCAAAATCTCAGGCTTCATTGCAAGAGCCTGCTTCCTCTTTGAAAATGACTTATCAAATCATAATCAAATCTTATTTTGTGGAAATACCCAGAAATATCAAGTCCATGTCAATATTAAGAATGATCTAAGTTTTCCAGGCCCAATTTGGTTTAAAGGCAAGATTTTCTTTCCTGCTTCCTGTTATGCAGATACATTCCTTGCTCTCCACAGTTCCAACTCTCAGGCTCTCAAGTATAGCTTGGGAGGGAACAGTTTTGTTTTTGTTTTTTAATTTGGAAAAGAATTCAGGGGACCATCCACAGCTTTCCCTCAAGCCTTCGGACACCCCATTTAGGCCCCATGATAAGCAGTTCCCTTGGAGGATGAGATGCTAGCTGGACAAGTAAAGATAGTATTGATAAGGACAAAGAAATCATCAAGATGCAGCCAGCTACTTCAAATTTATTTGCATCTTCCTTAGCCCTAAATTTTGTGTGCTTTTCCATTATGTCAGCAAGGCCAAGGTCAAGATGTGAAAGCAGGAGAGGAAAGAAAAAAATGAAGCCCAAAGAGCAACTGGATTCTCTGCATCCGTATGTAGGAACAGTGGTGGAGGCAGACAGTGATCATCATTACAGCTGGCAGCAAACACTCATGTCAGAACAACCAAGTGACTTTAGTTGTATGTGGGGGTAAAAGACCAACCCTGGGGTTCTGGGAGCTTTGTTAAACCATGAATTTGTCTCATGGCTTTGCTTCCTCTGTGGTAAAAGGGAAAGACACAGTGAAAGGAGAGATGCCTTGTGCTAGCCAGAAGCTCCTCAAAAGCTCAGACCTGAGCTTATTTATTTATTTATTTATTTATTTATTTATTTATTTATTTATTTATTTTTTGACCATTCTATATGTCAGAAGTGCTTTCTGCCCGTCTCTTCGGCTTGGGAAACCAAACAAACAAAAACAGTCACCTTTTCTTTTGTTTTAAGCACATTTCTACCAGTTGGCTCCACCCTCCTTCAAGTTAGAGGAGACTTGGTTACTTCTGCAGCTGGCTCCACCCTCCTTCAAGTTAGAGGAGACTTGGTTACTTCTGCAGCTGGCTCCACCCTCCTTCAAGTTAGAGGAGACTTGGTTACTTCTGCAGCTGGCTCCACCCTCCTTCAAGTTAGAGGAGACTTGGTTACTTCTGTAGCTGGCTCCACCCTCCTTCAAGTTAGAGGAGACTTGGTTACTTCTGCAGCTGGCTCCACCCTCCTTCAAGTTAGAGGAGACTTGGTTACTTCTGCAGCTGGCTCCACCCTCCTTCAAGTTAGAGGAAACTTGGTTACTTCTGCAGCATCCTGTGTGCATCCCAACATCTTACCACGCTCCGCTCCTGCTTGGAAGTTATCTTTCTTCTCTGGTAAATCCCCGCAGAGCAGCATCTCTCTGTACATTCCTCACCATCTTGGGCAAGTGTTCAGAGCACAGGAGGTGACAAGACAGTTTTCATTTTATTCTCAAGCTGTTCTAAGAGGGAAAGGGTTTGGGATATCTCTGTACATCATGTGGCTGAGAAACCTACGTCCCACCAGTTGTGGTGGCACATGGCGGTAGGATTTGCTGAAGAGGCAGAGGCAGGAGGTTCGAGAAACCTAAGTCCCTAGGGAACTACTTATTTGCCCACTGTGGATTCCATCCTCAGCATCTCAAGGCATATAGTGCCTTTTGAAAAGGAATTTGATGTATGTATGTGTTTGTATGGTATAGCACTGTTTGAATTAGTCCTTATAGACTTGCCTTGTACAATAAAGACATATATACATATATTGTATATATATATGCATATATATCCCATTTTCTTTTTTGTTTCTGGTTTTTTGATTGTTTGTTTTTGAGACAGGGTTTCTCTGTATTGCTTTTGAGGTTGTCCTGGAACTCACTCTGTAGACCAGGCTGACCTCGAACTCACAGAGATCCGCCTACCTCTGCCTCCCGAGTGTGGGGATTAGAGGCGTGTGTCCCCAACTCCTGGCCCCATTTTCTTTTTTGGTTTTGTTTTTCTTCATTGTTCCTGTCTGCTTTATTCTTCTCTGCTTTCAATTGCTATCCTAAAACAGAACTGTCTAAAATTCCAAAGCTTCACATTTTAAAATTTCTTCCTCAGATTTATATGTTTATTTCTAGAAACTATGCTTACTGGAGTTCTGACTGCCCGCACCAGCAGGAGGAGCGTGGGAAAATTCCAGCCCCTCTGAAAGAGATCCCTGGAGCCCTTCAGTGGACTTGTGTGTGCTTATGACTCGTCTCGTTGCTGTGGCAAAACACCTAACAAAGTTCCCTTAAGGAAAGAAAGGTTTATTTTGGTCCACAGCTCAAAGCGAAGTCTATCCTGGCAGAGTAGGCATGATGACAGGTACAACATTGACATTGCTGAGTCTGCAGTAAGGAAGCAGGGAGTGACATATTTTTAGATTCAGCTAGCCTTATCATTTTGGTGCCGTCTAGGCACCCAGCCCATGAATGGTGTTGCTCCCAATCAGGGTGAATCTTCCAACCTCACTTCAACATGACCAGAGGCTTGTTTTCAAGTGATTCTAAACCCTGTTAGAGTTAGTATAGTGGCTATCAGGTTGTGCCAGCACTCTGCCCTACAAGATGGAGGAGCCAACACAGATCACTTGGAGCAAGCCTGCTGACCAAAGGAGACCATGCAGAGTGGGAAACATAGATGCACTTAAAGAACCCTTCTGATTTAGACAGGAATAGTCTTGCTCTCAAACTCCACAGGTAAGATCACAAAGAGGATATCAAATAGCCAAACAGTGACTCAGGAAATCTTGCCTTGATCCCCTGGGATGGGATGATATTTTTAAAAGGTCAAGCAAATAATGTCAACTCAAAACACACCATCAGATGAGCACCAAGGAGTTTGAGGAGCTGAGCTGGAGAGAGGGTACAGCAATTAAGAATATGTACGGCTCCAGGGAATCAATGTCCTCTTCTGGCCTCCAAGGGCAGTACACATACATACACACATGTACACACACAGATACACACACACACACACACACACACAACTTTAAAATCAAAACTAAAGTATTTAAAAAAGAGGTTCCATTTTAGCAAGTTCTATGACAGTTTATGTTTTGTTTTGTTTTTTCAAGGCAGGGTTTCTCTGTGTAGCTTTGTATACCAGGATGGCCTCAAACTCACAGAGATCTGCCTGCCTCTGTCTCCCAAGTGCCGGGATTAAAGGCATGCGCCACCACCGACTGGCAACAAGTTCTATGACAACGTTTATAATCATTAATATTGAAGTAACAAGCTAATGACCATAGGAAAATTAAATCAAGTGAATTCAGAGAAATTAAATAAGCATATTAAAAGTCCTCACTCAAGCAATAGTGTCCTTAGCATGTGAGAATGGTCACCCTGCCTGGTTTCATGTAGCCGATAATTTTAATGTTTTTCAAAACTGCTAAGATCATCAAATTGGAAAGCAAAATATGTTGGTTAACAGAATCAAGATCAAAACTGAGAAGTATTTTACCAGGCAATAAAAATGAAATAGCCAACATTCCACATACTGAAGATTAAGGCCATATGTCCGAACAATGACTTTTATTAGTCAAGTATTGTACATGCTGAATTTTTAAAAATCAGAAAATACAAACAAGCAAATAGAAGGGAAAAATGTCAGTATGGTAGTCATTAGGACAGTCTGCAGAAATTGCAAATTTCTGAGCTCATTATGGATCACGCTTCTTATTCCCTTTGAAGTACAATACAATCTTGTGATTTTTGTTAAACAACAAAATACCAAGGGCATCATGCACTGTGTGCAAGTTTGCCTTCATTTTCCAGCAGTAAGAGAAACTTCTGAGGCCGCATCTGCCCGGGTCTCTAATGGGCAGAGCCCCTCTTATGAACCATATTGGCAAATGCCACAAAACAACTCATCTTTTGCTTGATTTAGTAATTAAAATAGGGGGACCATTTGTCACTGTCATATAATCTGACCCATTTTGATTGACAAAAAGCACTTCTCAGTTTTTTAGAACATAGGCACTATCCATCCATATGTATTATAATCCATTATAAAATGTTATCCTGTACCTTGTGGCACATTGGTTCCCTTCATTGTATAATAAACATATTCCTGTGTGTGTGTGTGTGTGTGTGTGTGCATGTGCGTGTATTTACATGCATGAGGTTCCATAATTGTGTGGGGACGTACATGTGCCTGCATATAGACATGCTTGTAGGAGACTGAGGTTGACTTTGGTTGTCTTGCTCAATCACACTACACTTTATTATTGAGGCTGAGTCTCTTTACTTGAGGCTTATCAATTCCACTTGTCTAGCTAGTCAGCTTGGCCTGGAATCCCATATCTGTCTCTTAAGTGCTGGAATTACAAGAAGCTCCCAAGTCAAACTACCTTTGACATGAATTCTGGTCCTCACACTTGTGTGGCAAACACATTATCCACTGGGTCATCTCCCAAGCCCGATAAATGTATTTCTATAACACAAAGTTTATAACTGAAATATAATAACACTCCATTATTTGGACATGCTTAACATTACTCAAACAATGCCCAATTGTCAAAGCTTTGCTTTTCCTATTTTTAAATATATTATAGTGATCAATGTGATAAAACTCTGGCCTATATCTTTGATAGTTCCCTTAGGATAAATCAGGAAAAGTGATAGTTGGAGAACTAAGCTTATTGCCTTCTTATGCTTTTACTAAAATAAGCAATACAAATGCGTGGTCTCATCAGCTGTGCATGAGAAAGTCTGTCTCTTCCAGAAAATCTAATACACTACTATACTGGCTACTGCTTTCATTTTACCAAGATGATTTTGGTGGCACCTTTGGGAACTGACTTGCTTGACTATTTCATTGTGTATCTGTGTATTTTATATCTTCATTTTTATGACTCATCTTTTCATGTTCTTTATCCATCTTCCTACTCAATGGTTTTTGAGTTAATTTGTAAGAGGTCTCACAATAGTTTATTTACACCTAACATATACTTTGTATACATCTCAGTTTTAATTAACTTTCCAATTTACATATTCCATATTGAGGCTAAACATATTAGTTAGCAAGGTCTCATAGTATTCTTGATGTGACTTATATCTTAGAGATTATTCTGAGAATACCTTCTGAAACAATGAGTCTCAATTTGGTCACAACCCCTCTGGGGGTGGAATGACACTTTCACAGGGGTCTCACATCAGATATCCTGCATATCAGACATTCACTTTATGAATCATTGCAGTACAAAAGTTACAGTTATGAAGTAACAACAAAAATAATTTCATGTTTGAAGTCACCACAACCTAAGGAACTATATTAAAAGGTCAAAGCATTAGGAAGGTTGAGAATCACTGTTCTAAAATAACAAAATATAGTTGGTGTCTTTTTGTTGTTGTTGTTGTTGTTGTTGTTTTTTACGAGACAGGGTTTCTCTGTATTGTTTTGGAGGCTATCGGTCCAGCCCGGCCTCGAACTCACAGAGATCCGCCTGCCTCTGCCTCCCGAGTGCTGGGATTAAAGGCATGCGCCACCACCGGCCGGCATAGTTGGTGTCTTTAAATATGATAATTTTCTCTAATGTTTTATTTTTACACTTGCAATTCAATACAAATAGAATTTATTTTATGAAGATTAAGTTATAGGCATCTGGGACATGGGAGACAGGTGAGGGTAGAATGCTTATCACACAAGTATGAGAACCTGAGTTCAAGTCCCCAGCACCCATGTAAAAAGCTAGGCATAACCATGGATATTCCTGTTAGCAATGCCATGGGAGGAAAAAACAAGAGGACTGGTAGCTTGTGCTGGTCACCAAGTGAATCTGAGGTTCAGAGGACAACCAACATGGTCCCAAGGGACTAAGATTCAGAGAGATAAAGCAGGGTATCCAGTGCCCTCTTTGGCACTTACTCATGCATGGGCATATACAAGAGCGCACACACACTAGATAGATGACAGACAGACTCACCAACCATACCCCTAAGTGGTCCTGAGATGAACTGTATGTTTAAAAAGGCAAGAGGTATACACAGCTAACCAGTCCTGGTCAGGGTGAGTCCTGACCACTGTCCTTATCTGGGCTTCTGTTTCTCCTGAAAGGTGATCTGAATAGTGGTCTAAACTATGTGAAAGACAGGCTCTCTCTCAGGCTGGCACCAACCTTCAACCCTTTCTTTCTCCCAGTGGGAGTTTCCTGGAGAAATTCTGATTTCTCACGGACCATTGTTTGAACAGTCTGATAGCACAAATGACTCTTTAGAATTAATCTTTATTCCTTCCAGAACAGTTACAAGGATTGTTGCTAAGCATCTTTCTTGCCCTCCCTGGTGAACACACCTCTTCCATTTCCACTAAGATTGCCCATTTGTTGTACGAAGACACTCTGAACACTGCCCAAGGTTCAAAGCAGAGACTGATTCACAATTACTGGTTGAACACAAAGAAGCGTCTTGAGGTCCACACTGTAAACCATAAGCAGTCTCCACGTGCACTTCCTGATGATACTTTCCGAGGACTCTCTGGCTTACCTAAGTTTCCCAGATTCTCTGAAAATAAAACCTAAACACATACCCTTTCTGTATTTTTGCTGCCTGTTCAATCATGACATTTTGTTTTAATGGTGGATCCAATGACACAGCTGTACCACTGAGGTGTGTGCGTCACTGATTTGGTGATGAGGGAAGAGGATTAAGGTATCTTAAGTTAGCATTCATGAAGGTTACTCATCATCCTCTTAGACACTTGGAGCAGGATTCTCACATCATACTGCACTTGTCCCCGGATTCCCACATGGTCAAGTTGCAGCTCTGGTTTCCTTAGTGATAACCTGGCAGGGTCTAATCCAGAGCAAATGAAGAGACAGTATAGCAGTTGACATAATAGAGCACTCCAAGAACCTCCCCCCAATGCAACTGTGTCTCCCATCACTACATTTCAAATAAAAGCATGTCCATGCGTGTGCAGCAACTCCAGAGAGGCAAGCACACTTAAAACCACTGTTTAGGTGGCCTTAGAGCCCACATCTCAGTCTCCAAATCTTGTTTTCTGGGGTAGGTGTTAAGAACTTACATTGACAAGTTCCCAATGACACTGGTGCTGGTGGCATAGGGACCAAGCTCTGATAACCAGCACCTGTGAGATACTGAGATACTGTCGAATGCTTCCCTGTATGGAGCTCCCCTGCCCTAGTGTGGCTCTGGATTTGCTAGAAGCCTCCCCCAGTGAGTTCTGTCAGAAACAGAAGGTTGGAGAGATAGGTAAGAGTCCTCTCTGAACCAAATGGAAAGATAAAACAAGAATACAATAGAGACCTTTGACTCATGTTATAAGCCGAAAGCACCCACTCTAGACTATTGTTTAGGGTTGGCTGTAGTGGATGTAGCCTGAAATTCCAGAAACTGAGGTAACAGCATCATGACTTTGAAGCCTACCTGGGCCATATAACAAGACATTCGTGTGTGTGTGTGTGTGTGTGTGTGTGTGTATGTGTGTGTGTGTGTGTGTGCTTTAGTGTAGTATACACATTCATATGAATAAATAAAGTAATGCATTTGCAGATGTGGTATACAACATGTTGTTTTTATACATATACACATACTTAAATGATACATATACACATAGTTAAACCAGTCAAATACACTCATATCTGCCATCTTTCATTGCTACATAAGCAGCAAAAGAGCTAAAAACCTATTTTCCTAGCAAATTTCCATATACAGTATATTATTAACTATCATTCCTGTACTATATTTTAGATTATTTAACTACCTCACATAAAGATTATATTTAAGAGCAATTCCTTGTTTTCATCAACCTTCATTAAAGGCACATAGGCACCACCTCAGAGAAAAAAAATGAACCTTTTAAAGGCCTGTGCAGGCAAGGGATGGAATTAAATACGACTGAACTAATGACTTCAGAGTCCTGTGAAAACTGTTAGATGTTTTTCAGAATCATAGTAACTTTTCTTCATTCAGGAATATTCTTTCTGAACAATGTGACCAAACAACTAGTGGTCTAACATAAATAAGCTTGGGGAAATCAGAGGGAGATACTTTAGTGTCACACTTTGAGCCAATCGGTTGGCCATTTCTCTCCTCCCTCAGAAACACCCAGCTTCTGAGTTCTAGTGGGTTGATTGGTTGGTTGGTTCTAATGATGTCTATGGGAGCTGAATATTAATCATCATCTTGTACATAGTGGTTCATAGATAGCTTAAAACTTCAACTTACAGTTCTTATCCATGCAACTTCAATCTACTGAAGGTGAATATGGCCCCTACTTAAAAGGCTTAATATCTGATCTAAAGTATGCTGTATGTTCTAAAGTATGCCATGTCAGACTTCATTTGCTAGACGGTTAATTTTAGATAAAATGGTCTTTGTAAATGATGTTTCTTGCTCTTTCTTTGGTCCTCAGAAGAGATCTCTTTCTCTTTTCTGCACTTGGGTTTCAAATGCTGGAAATGACAGTTCCCTCTACTCTGCCAGACATACTCTTCTGCCTTTTAAAGGTAAGGCTTGGAGTGCTACACTTGATTCCTCTATTTCCAAAGCCATTGCCAATGACTTGAGCAAACTCTAGACTTTCTCTCTCATTCTTATGGGCTCTGCTTCTAGCTCTGCATGTTTCCTGCTAGTCTGTTTTGCCTTAAGGAAGACACTGAGTCTTATGGAAGAAAGGTGAAGCATTTTACAGCCACAGGCAAAAAAAAACCAACCACCCCAGGGTACTGTTACTGGAAACCTAACCAGGCTATTCTAGGACAGATTCAATTAAATAATGGACTTCTCAAAAATAGAACCAAGTGGGAGACATACCAAATACTTTTGAGCAAATATAGTTTTTGTTAGGCCCCCAAAATAAACCTTTAAAAATAAATAGGCAAAAATTTTAGTAAATACATTGAAAATAAGAAATCCTCTAATCTAGTAAAGGCTAGGATGGGAACCTAAATGAAATATGAATCAAGACTTCTAGTTACAAATGGGCTCTGCACTTTAGTCAATGTTATCATCCTGTGCATTCTGTCCAGGAGAAAACTGTAGGATTTTTCAGCCACAGATATGCTGAATTAACAAGAGACATGGATTTAGACCCAGAAACCAAAAGCAGAAGATCATGAGTCTATTTTGGCTAATGTGACTTCCAAGTGGCCACTTGGATACATGCTCTTCTGTTTCTTATGGATGCTATGGTGTAGATCTATGTGTGCTTGTCTCCTGTGACTGACACAGAGATAGACTCATCACAGGTCAGTGGGGTCTGAAACTCATGAAAGGGAGGTCTGCCTAAAAATAAATGAATAAATAAATAAATAAAAGGTTTCATCCTCCAAATCTTAAAAAGCCTAGGAGGAGAAAGCATATGTGTCAAGTCAATATTCTTAACTTTTATCAAGTTTTTGCCTGTTTATTGAGTGGACACATGTATGCAGATTAGAGTCAACTTGTAAGAATTGATTCTCCCCTTCTCATGTGGGTCTCAGGACTGAATTCAGATCAGTAAGCTCCTTTACCTACTGAGCCATGTCTGTGACCCCAACACTGTTTTAAATAGCTTTGACTGTGTGGTCTCTAAATGAAAAGAAGACCATTCTAACAACCATCTGCCTCTTCCCTGTTTTCTTCTCCTTTGTCAGTCTATCTCTTTGAAGAGTCTAAGGTAAGACAGTGACTTCAGTGTGGTTTCCTAGACACAGAATGGTGCATTCAAAATTAAGAGGACAGCTTGTATGAACATTTAACAGACAGATAATAGGTGCTCAGGAAATATGGGCTCTCTCTTCTTTCTTGTCAGCAGAGGGACAGCATCACAGGAATGACATTCTGAATGCTGTGACAGTTGCATCCCTTCCTGGAGTCAAGCATCAACACATCAAATCCCTATGTGACACTTTTGCTGAATGCATTTCTCCCAGCAGGGTTTCAAACTAGGCAACAGACAAAACAGTGGCCTTCATGCCTGGTCAATTGAAGAAGGCTCTGATAAATAGTTAATTATACTTATGGCTCAAGGTTATGTCAGACTCCTGGCATCAGATGAGAAGTTTCTTTGAAGAAAAGACTAGACTTGAATAGAACTCCTTATTAGTCTGTACTCTCAGAAGGGATAATAATATGTTCTGCGAGAATGAGGTGGTCATTTGTACAACCACCAATTAAAGTAGCCCCACCGTGGTTGCTTATATAATTGGCTGACACCTTCTTGTGTGCAAAGATGTATAAAGAACAAAACTGTTTTCCCAATAGGTGCATTCTCTATTAAAGAAGGAGGAGAAAGAGGGAGAGGAAGGGGAAGAGGGGAGGCCATGAACTATACTGTAGTGGTAGAGGGCATGTAATCCCAGAATGTCTTGACTTCACAATTCCTTATTAATCTTGTAGATTTAAGAAAACTCACAATAACTTTTCTGGGATGCATTTTTCTCATGATAAGACAGTAATGGCAACATGCTACATTGTGAGGTTAAGAATTACAGCAAATAATGTATATTGTGTGCTTACTCCACACAGAGTGCATACATAGCATAATAATAAAGCCATGTCTATTGCACAGGAGTCCATGTTTCCATTGCTAGAACTAGATGTCTGAGTACTTTTGCTTGGTCTTTACTTTTAGTGACTAAACAACACAAAGCCTCTTCTTAGGCACCTTATTTACACAGTAGGAGACACATCAGTCTCCTAAAACTCTATTTGAAAAACCCTTTAATTTACAGCTAATATCCACTTATGAGTGAGTACATACAGCATATGCCAGGAGAGTAAGCTCACCCTTAACACTGCCTGGAGCACCAGGACCCACAGGCTGGATGACCCAGAGACCTTGGATAGAGCCAAACAGCTACAGGGGAACAATGTCAGTGTAGTTATGCCTAACGATATGCTGCTACTGGAAAGGCTTTCATCCAGCAACTAATGGGAACAGGTGCAGACCCACAGCCAAATATTAGGCCGAGTTCTGGGAATCCTGCAGAAGAGGGAGAGCGAGGATTGGAGATGCCAGAAGGGTGAAGGACAGACACTACAAGAAAACTCACAGAATCAACTAACTTGGGCTCATAGAGCCTCACAGAGACTTAACCAACAACCAGGGAGCCTGCATGGAACTGATCCAGGCATTCTGCATATATTGACAGTTGTGTGTGTGGCTTGGTCCCCCTGTATGATTTATAACAGTGGGAATAGGGGCTGTGTTCAACTCTTACTGGCTTTTTGGAGCCTACTTCTCATACTTGGTCACCTTGCCCAGCTTTAATACATGGAGATACGTTTAGTCTAACTGAAACTTGACACGCCGTGTTTTGTTGATATGAATGGGAAACCTGCCCATTCCTAAACAGAAATGGAGGGGACAGGGATTCAGGGGTGGAAATGGAGTGGTGGAGTGAGAGGAAAGGAGGGAGGGGCAGCTGAGATGGCAAAGAACATTGATTAAAAACAAAGCACAAAGGAAGGAAGGAAGGAAGGAAGGAAGGAAGGAAGGAAGGAAGGAAGGAAGGAAGGAAGGAAGATCCTGAAAATTGACTTCTTCTATTACCACATTATCATCTGTGGTCTTCACAGAGTCCAAAGCCTTCACAGCTTTGAGATGGTGTCCCATGATGTCAGAAGGTGGTATCATACCCATGGATCCGAAGGTTCCATTAAGTATAGGGCCTTTAAGTTGCCTTTGGATCTTAGTGCCTGAAAGTTCGACTAGGCAGCTACTAGAGGGTGGAAGTCTGGCCTTCTAGTGTTTGTTCTTGCTTAGAAATAAACCCGTTATCATTCTCTATAGTGTGAGGACTGAACAGAATGTCTCTTAATATTCAGCTTACCATGTCATAAAATAAGGCGATTATCCATTTGATAAATTGCCTTAATTTCTGACAAGGTAACCCTTGCTCTTTGAAAACCACCCCCTCCCCTGCCCATGTTCCAATTGCCTCCTTTTCAACCACTAAAAAAAATCTCCAGGTAGATGTCAGTCTTCTAATAATGAACTAGCTGATAAAGTCCTTGAACTTTCCATCCCCTGATTAGTAGATTCTTCACACTCTCTTCATAGCACTTGAGGCATTAGAGACCTCTCTGGGTTGCTGAGTGATCACAGATCGGGACTCCGATTGTGACTGAGCCAGGAGAACTAATAACATGTCTGCAGCCTCCTAAACACAGTGGTTCCTAAGGGAGGCAACCTTTACAAGAGACACTTGTCTGGTGAAGTGAGCACAGCGTGAGGAGGCCACTGGTTCAGAATACCCTGCACATAAAACAACAGGACGGAGGTGACAGCCATCCCTAGCCCAAGCTGTGTTCTGATGTGAAGGGATCCACTTTTCACTTGGTTTGCTTCCTTAAAAAAATTCAACAAAGCCATGACTCTTCTAAGGAAAAATAATATAGAGAATCACATTTTAGAAATAAACATTTCCCATATATCCAACATACACTATTAATACTATAAAATAGACTTAAGTTTGATGAATAACTTCTGAACTAAATCTTGTTCTTAGTCAATATTATTTTTTGATGAGTCCTAAGTACTGTGTTTGCTATGTGAAGCTAAACACAAAATTGTACTGATGTGATCATGACTCTGATGAAAAACAGATTCCTGTTGAGCAGGTGCCGTGAGTTGTGTCCCTAGAATGAAAACATTCTTGTCTAAGACACTTGACTATGACAATGACTCCATTTTCCCAGGTCAGTCTTGCTAATGTATAACTGATCCGGGCACATGTACATCTTGTAAATGTGCAGGATTAGCCTCTGCAGCAATTCATATTATCAGATTCTCTCATTGTCGATCAATGAAATGATTATGCTATTTTACTAGAATAAAGATTTGTGTTTCCTGATAACTGCTTGTGCTTAATACTGTTTCATATTTTTCCTAGGAATATATGTCTTTTCTTGTATTAAGGGAAATGTGTGAGGTAAAGAATTTAGCATTACGTAGAGGCAGGGGGATGAGTAGGACAGCACTTGTGGTTATATGTTAGTTACCACCAGGATCTGAGCATTTCTTTTGAGTGGTACAGTCTAAAGACATCATAGACTAACATAAATAAGCAAAGAAATGTGGGCCATGTGTTTTAGATAATTCAAGATTCCTATCAAGGAATTTTTAGTGCACAGAAATCCAATTAAGGGAGGGAATGATATGAAAGCTTGGAAGCTACTTATTGATATCACTAGATCTATCCTGAAGAAAGATTAAACAATTCATATTCTCACCAAAATAAGTGTCTGTTTCACTATTACCTAAATTCTTCTAGAAATCTGAGACAATGGGAGGGGAGCTCCTAGCTGTTAAGCCTCCCTTCCTAGGCTGTGAGTGGCAAGCATATGGTTAACACTTACCATGTTCATCTTCACCCAAGGCCTGTCCACTTTCATCTCATGTTGAGAGACTGGTTATGAAGCACAGGGAGGTGGCTAAAGAACCATCTGGAATGCCTTTGCCACCATTGCCTTTGATGGTTCCCAGATGTAGACTGGACCACATGCTCTCCAGCTGTTTTCTGTTCACTTCAGCCACAGCCCTCTGTACAACAGCATCACATTTTCTTTTCACTACCATTCTAAATGTTCCTGGTTCTCCACCACCATCACCGAGAACAGAAACAAACAATGCCTGGCATATGTTTAAGGTGCCATAAGAATCAAGTATAAAAACAAGCATACCACCCCATCCCTCAGATAGTAATATTTTGCTATTTTTGAAAAGAATGCTTAGCTCCATTTTAAATGCTTGCTTATCTTTTTCTTTTATTGAAAATAGATTTTTTCACACAGCATATTTTGATTATAGTTTCGCTTCCCCCAATTCCTCCCCACCTCCTCCCCCACCCCAACACACACCCTTTCTGTCTCTCATTAGAAAACAGGCACCTAAAGATTGATAATAAGATAAAACAGAACAAACAAATCGAACTAGCACTAAAAAAAAACTAACAAGAAAAGGAGAGAGTCGAATAAAAAGCACGAGGAGCACATATACCCTGAAAGACACACATGTAGGCACCCACAGGAATTCCGTAAAGAACACAGACCTGGAAGCCATAATAAATACACACAGGAGCTGTAAGGGTAAAAATAAAAAAGGAGAAGAAAAGGAAAATGAAAAAGAAGGAGAAGGAGGAAGAGGAGCGGAGAAGCCTCACACAACCATCACAAGAAAAGTAACCTGTTTTAAATTCTCAGAATTCTCATATCTTTCCTATTGGAATCTTTCCTGACCACTCCTATTCATACCTGACATCTTTATTTAATCCTGCTCCCTTTACAAAGCTTCCATTGACTGCTAGCCAGAATGGACCTGATCTAGTTCCTGTCATGTCCTTTACTGATCTTCTTAGCAGTGTCACAGTCTGTCACTGTCTATGTGCTCATGCAATTGTTTATTCAGTATATGTATTCCAAACACTGCCTGCATATGACCAGTACCTACCAGACTGTAGAGACCCGAACAATTAGTGAATAAAGAATGGTGTGAAATTGTGCAAGGTTTAAACCTTATATAGGCACACACGCAGTAGTCACAGTTGATTCTTGAGCAGCCTCACCCTTTCCAAATTCTCATCTCAGACAGTGGGTAACAAGAGACCCAGCCATTGTGAAAGCATTTCTGTTTCATATTACCATTGACTGCCATACTTGAAAGCAATTCAATCCATGTGTCAGATTCCATAAGGCGTGTCATGAGACAAAAGCAAAAACGCCTTAGTTCTATATTTGCTGCCCTTTCTGTCTTTAAAAATCTGTCCTATTTGTGGTATTTTTTGATGCTTGGGATACCTGTGTAATGAGACAAATATGTTTGCTAGCTGCCTCTACAACCAGTCTCCATCAACTCTTTCCTGTTTCCATCCTATCCCAGAAGGCATGGACATGCAAAACCTTCCAAATCTTACAGGCACCAGAACTAAGTCTCCCCAAGGAAGAAAGGCTTGCACAAAGCTACCCAGCTATAATAACATGACTGCAGAGGAATGAAGAACAAGATGAGTCCATGAAAGCTTGATCTAGGGCATACTTCTGCACATCCCATTTTAGAAAAGGAAGCAAGTGGGTGCTGGGGAAGTAAGATGTCTCAGAAGGTAAGGGCGAGGTGACTACTGCTAAGCTTGGTGGTCTTAGTTCAGTCCCTGCATCCCAAAAAATGGATCCAGAAAAGTGTCCTCTGACCACCACTTATGTGACATGGAAGTGTGTACACATGCTCCTGCATGCACACTCACAATAATAATGATGAATAAAACTTTAAATAATTGAAGTATGAGGTCGCATTAGGTGGCCAGTACAGAGTTGACATACACAGTTCTCCCAAATCCACCTAGGTAAATTACAGAGCAAATGCAAACTGAAATGTAAAACCTTTTACAAAAAAGTATTCAACATTTTAGGACAATAGGCCTGTGCAAGTATTCCACAGTCAGTCTCAGAGTCACAAAGTCAAGCAAGGCTGGTTCCCAGTGTGGCCATGAATAGTGGATGGATCACAGAGCAAGCGATCCTCTCAACAGCGGTTATAACACAATAGCGTTTGCCCACAAAAACGGAAATTGTGATACATGCTGCAACTCAGATGAACCTGGGAAATGTTATGCTAAGTGAAGGAAACCAGCCTCCCCAAAAGATCATGGGCTCCATGATTCTATTTACATAAAATATCCAGAAGAGACATGTCTGTATAGAAAGGAAGCAGATTTTGGGTTGTCTACAGCTGAGGGAAGGACTGCTGATGAATATGGGTTTGTTTGGGTGTTTTTAGAATGATGAAAATCTACTCTGGTAGACTTTTAAACTGTGAGCTATGCATCAATAAGACAATAAACTAACATTGAGACATACAAGTGACATGATTTAAAAAAATCAAATCGCTGAGTAAGTGTGAGCATGAACACTATATCAAGCTCTTGGCTCCCAACTATGGTTTTTCTCTTTCTGCTAAGCGATTTCCCAGAACTCCACGGGGCATCTCCACCTGTAAGATTCCACAGAGCACGGAACATGAGTCTAAGAACCCTCTTGACCCAAGGAATAAACCTAGCGGTGGCTACTCTTTTCTTGTGGTTCTAACCTACCATACATGCTATAAAGCAGAGGAACAACCAGGATGAAACCCTTCCAAAGAGCTCCTCATTTCCCCTGTTATGCAAGAGATCATCCAAGGAATCTTTGCATTCTACCTCTTGCCCAGAACCCAAATGCTTGGCAACCTCTTATTGCACTTCTGCCATACTGCAGGAGACCTCGGGATAGTCACTTCCTGCTGTCCCCAGTTGAATTTATTTCTAAGCCAGCACAGAGCAAGATGATGTGTGACCTCTTGGGAACTGCCTGGTATTTGTCTTTCAGGGGAAACATTAACTCCTACTAATTGGACTAATAGCAAAACAGCGTGATCACAGCTTGTCCTTTTTCGTGAATCACAGGAACAGTTCTCAGATTTCTTTTCCTTTCCACGTGCATTCATTCGATACAGTAGAGGAAGGCAAACAATACAATTATCATTGTTGAAGGACAGGAAATGACCACAGCACTTCAATTTCTACCTTGTAACTCCTAGTTAGCTATTCTGTCTTTTTCTCCTTCAAAGGAGTCAAGCAGTCTTTTCCAGACTTATTTTTGTTGTCCGGCAAGACAGATGATGGGAACACAGGCTTTTTTGTGCTGTCAGAAAAAGTTAAAAGTCAAGGTCCTTTTTTTTTCTCAGGGTTTACCATCATAGTGAAAATGGTGCTGTCCCTTGTAACATGGAAAATAAAAACCTAGAGACTGATATTGGGATCCAAGCTTCAAGCTGAAGATTAGAAAAGCAAAGCAGCCAGCCACTAGCTCTTTCCTCTTCCTCAGGCTGAAAGGGCTGTCTTCTCCTCAGCGCGATTGGAAAATAAATCTCCCCACCAAACCTCAGACTGCAATCCTGTCTCCACCAAGCCACAGACTACAATCCCAGACTGCTGCCTCCTTTTATACCTCTCAAATCCTGGGATTAAAGGCATGTGATCCCAAGTGCTGAGATCACCTTTGTGTGAGCTGTTTCTCTTTAGGACTGGATCAATTCCATGTAACTCAGTGTGGCCTTGAACTAACAGAGACCCTTCTGCTTGTCTCCTGAGTCCTGGGATTAAAGGTGTGTATCACCATTGCCTGGCTCTGTGGCTTGTGGCTAGCTTTGCTTTATGTTCCCTCGGGCAAGCTTTAATAAATCGTAAATAATATATGACTACAGACCCTGGAAAAAGAAAGAGAAGAAATGCAAAATGAAACAGGAATATTATATCAGGGAGCCCCACGGAAGCTAGAGATTCAGTTGTAAAAGTTTTTTCAGGGATTGTTGTGCCCAAATTCTGAACCCCAAAATCACCAAGAGGCCCATTTCAATAGAGGCCCATTTTGATGCAAAAGCAAAGATTCTTTTATTGTAGCTGTTTAATGAGCTAACCCCATTAGCTCTGGCCTTTCATCCATTCATCACGGCAGATGGCCGGAGAAAGACCCCGATAAACCGTAAGGCAGGATCTTAAAGGGCAGTGTAAGGGGAGTGTCTAGGGGTATGCAACAGTCTCAGGATTGGTGCACTTCCAGTTTTGGCCAACGTGCCCTGTGTTGATTGGTCAACTGGTTGTTAAGGCTCCTAGGCCCTCCCAGGGCAGTTCTATGCTCTGCATGTCACTGTTGTTCACTTGTCCGCAAAGCACACCCAGAGCCGTAAAGCACATCTCGGCCAGCTAACTTCTGATTGGTTTCTTGCCACGAGGAGGGCATCTGACCTCCTAGTGACCAGGACAGGAGTAGCAAGTTCATGCTAGCCTGTCATGGCTGCTAAAATGGGGGGGGGGGGGGACGCTGGTCACTTCAGGGTGTATTTTTGTGCCATCTCCAGACACAGCAAAAGTATGACCTCTGTCCTTGGTCTGGAAAGAAATGTTCTGATTTTGAAATAAGCAACCATGTGCTGCCTGGGAGTGAAGAACACCAAGAACAAAAGGCCCACCTTTCTTCTGAGAAGCAAAGAAAGCAAAGCAGCAACATGTCAATATTTATGTGGTTCTTCAAGCTCAGTTTGGACCAGAGTGCCTCTCCCCCGGTGATCGCTATGGAATGGAATGTGACTAATGAATTCTCTGCAATCCCAGACCAGTTCTGCTGTAGCCATGCTTCTAGGGTTCCTGTTAACTCCAGTCTGACTGAGCCTCCCTCCAGGGCACATGCTCCTTTGCTTGCAGAACCCCGGGGGTGGCTCAGAAATAGTCTCACCACCACTCGCTAGACATCCAGGAATTTGAACTGCAAATACATACTAAGCCTTGACACCAGTCTTTGAATAAGTTCCCAATGAGCTAAAGATAACTACATGGGCTCCATTTTGCCAGTCAGCAATCAGTGGCCGTGGTGGAGAAGGAGGAGACAAGAAGGGAAGAAATTCAGATTTGTTTTGTTTTTTTAAGTCTGTAACAGTACATGCTTTATGTTGAGCATATCTCCCACACCATGCCTTAGTATCCCCTCACTCTATCTTCCAAGAGTTTCCTTTGTCTCCTTAGGCAATTTCTCTTTTACTTTCATGTCACAAATACGTACTTGACTTCATGTAGCCATATGCAACCTAGAAACCATGAATGAGAGGACGCACAGCATTTCTCTTCCTAAGACCACTGAACAACACAGCTTAGACTCTCTGATCCAAACTATACCATGGACTTTAATCAGCCTAGAGCAGTGGTTCTCAACCTTCCTTAATGCTGTGACCCTTTAATTCAGTTCTTCATGTTGTGGTAACACCTAACCATAAAAATGATTTTCGTTGCTACTTCATAGCTATAATTTTGCTGCTGCTATAAATTGCAATGTAAATATTTTATACGCAGGATATTTGATATGTGACCCCCAAAGGGGTCTCAGCCCGCAGGTTAAGAACCAGTGGTCCAGAGTTACACAAAATCATCTAAGTCAATACATACTTTATAATAAAGTGTCTGTCCCAAATGGTTTATTGAATAATTATAATGAAAACAAAAATAAGGATGGTTATACAAATACATTCTCATGTCATTATAACATGGAAACATTATATTGAACCATCAAAATCAGAGACTCTCTACATATTGAGATATTCTCTTTACATATGTAGACAGATATTTGATTTTGTTGAATGTTGTGGGATTCCTGCCTGGTTCCACAGCTGCCTCAGAGCCCCCAAATAACACACAAGACACTATATTAATTATAAGTTGTTGGCTGGTAACTAGGATGTCTTATAGGCTAGCTTAGTCTTAAGTATTAATCTATAACTACTAATATATGTATTTCTACATGGTCTTATCTTACTGAGAAGGACAGGATCACATGGGGGCCCCTTCCTTACTACATTTCCCAGAATTCTCATTGTCTCCTAGTCCTGCCTATCTTTCTTCCCTATTGAACAACAGTGTTTTATTCATCAATCAATAAGAGAAACATATGTACAGAAGACTTCCCCTATCAGTTGAATGTATATATTTATGTGACTATCCCCAAAATCCAGTTCAGAATGTTCCAGAAAAATGTTCCCTCTTGCCCTGTAGCAGCTAATCCCTGTCCCACCCTCAACACCAAACAACTGCCAACACATTCCTTATAATTTTGCCTTTTCTAGAGATGTCATAAAATATGATAAACAACTTTTTCTTTCTCCTTTGGTCTTTTCTCTCCTTTTTGAGTTCTTAAGTTGAAGAAAACCTAAGTCAGAATAGTGAGGGAATCGGTAAGTCCAGTGAAAAGAGCGCATTGGAGATCCTCACTAAGGTACTAGTCCAAACAGTGTCCACACTCTTAGGACACTGAGATACCATGCTTGGGCATCAGAGATCTCTAGCTGTATAGTCTAGGCAACTAAATGTTTCTGAAGCTCAGTTCTCATCATATACTATGAGAATAACAATGTCCAATGCATAGCTCTGATGTGAAGAATAAATTAATATACAAAATACATGACACAGGGCTAGACATATTTTAGAAATGGTTATTCCCCATCATCAGTGAATGAGTTACTGTTGATTAGACTGTTTAAGAGCAAGTTTTGCTGACATAAATAACATAAGTTGAGGATACAATAAATGGAGAATACTTTAAACATTAACTCCATTAAATTTTAAAAGAAGAATGAGTCTCAGAGATACACTGTAGCAGGTGATTTGCTCAATGCAGTTAGCTGAACACTGCTCTATTTCCTTGCCAGAGTGACTACACTTCATTTTTTCTTTTATCTTTTTTCTGGGTGTAGATTTGGGGCTTTTTACTTGTTAGTTTGTTTGGTTGGGGCTTTTGTTTTGTCGTGTTTAGTTATTGTCTAATTTTATGTCTCACTCATAGTTCTCAGCTATGACTGAACATTCAAGTCAGCTAGGGAGTATTTAAAAATGACCCATGCCTGGGCCTGAGTCCAGAAATTCCAATTCACTCATCAGAGAAGGTTACTGGGTAAGGAGGATTTCAAAACTTCCCTTGGTTTTAGTTATGTATGTATGACCACTGCACAGAGCCCATGGCTGAATTAAAACATGGTTTGTTTGGGAGCTTGTAGGCAGTGGTCTCTCAGTTGTAGACTAGATCATCCTCATGGTACAGGACTTGTGACATCTTAGGAAGACACAAGCTGCAGAACCCAGATGTGTCATGACTTGTTCATTTTTCTAACAGTTGGATGATAATGTGATCAGCAGGAAGACTCCTTGTGAGTGGCAGAGACGATTTCCAGGAGGCTGTCCTCCACCATCAGGTCTTTTGATGCCTCGAGAGCCAACAGTCAGAGTGAGGTGTTTAAATACATGATCTGCAGGGGTGGGTATATTTCTCATGAGTATGAACTGCAAGATGACACAGGCTGTTCCTCTAGCTAAAAGCTCTGCCTACCTATGAAGCCCAGACAAGCCTCAAGTCTCCTGTCCTCCTTGGTCTTCAAACAGTTTATAAAATGAATAGTTTATCTTATGAATGCTAAGGAATTTTCCAGTTACTATAATGTTGCAATTTTCATGATTATTATAATAATAGATTACTTTAGAGTCCTGTTGTTAACTTATTGCTGGGGCTTAAAAAAGAAAAAAAGAAAAGCATATCTCATAAAGTGAGCATAACATATTTTGTTTGAGTTTTATCTTTAAGCAATACTTCCCAGGAAATAGATGGCCCCACTCTATACTTTGTAGAAGAGCTTAATAGCTATCTAATCAAGGGATTGCTACATTGATAAATAATTAGTCTGTACAGGTAAGATGCTAGTTAACACAGTGATAGTTAATGGATTCATTACCTGGTTAACGATTTTATTATAAAATGGAACATGACATGAGTTGTTACCCGATGAAATGATCAGGAGACTTGAGTGATATGTGCATCCCTGGGAAAATCTCTCATTGCTCCACATAACTACAAGTGCCAGAAGAAAGTTCTACTATGGAACTAAAGGAGAATTTGTTTAAAGAAAGGAAAACAACTTTAAATAGTAAAATAAATATTTTCCTCTGTCTGGGGGTGACCTGTGCTCAACCTCTTCCCTGTGAAAACGTTGTCTCCAAGCCTGTGGTTTTGCGGCATGTCAATAATTCTAAAGAGGCTGTCTCTATTTGGTCACTGGCCTCTTCCAAGCCACACAGACCTTCCTTACCCACTTTTACCACAGACAAGCACACACTCAGTAGGCCCCTCTTTAAAAACAAGATGAGTGCTCTTTCTTTAATGCCAACTTATAACTATATATGTCAGGTTTTTAATCCCTGAAATACTTGAAGGAGGTCTTCCTTCCTCATTTCTAAGGTATGCCTTGTCAGATCGACAGCTCTGCTGTCTATTGGTGATAGAGTTGAACAACATTCAGGTCAAAAGTAAGAGTCACTGTGAATTGATTTTTTTGGTCTAGTCAAAAAAGGCTTGAGGTAAGCAGTGATGATTCAATCAAAGAAAATGTCCAAATTCAGGGTGTTAAATGCTGTCTCAGGGAGATGATATAGGGTCCTTGTTAGATAAGGAATGATAGGTAGTTCTGTGGTTACAGTTAACAATTTAGTCCTGTGCACTTGAAATTCTATTATGTGTTTTTAAAAGAGTCTAAGGCAGGGCTGGAAATAAATCTCTGAAGTATATAACTTACCTAGCATGTGTGAGGTCCAGGTTCAGCCAACATGATATATAGATAGATAGATAGATAGATAGATAGATAGATAGATAGACAGACAGATAGAATAGACTGAGATGGGACTTGATGTGTCAGATGATTTGCTGAAAATCCCAAGAAAGCCTCCCTGGTACATCACTATCA
The DNA here is from genome assembly GCF_017639785.1 of Mesocricetus auratus. Taxonomy (NCBI): domain Eukaryota; kingdom Metazoa; phylum Chordata; class Mammalia; order Rodentia; family Cricetidae; genus Mesocricetus; species Mesocricetus auratus. The sequence goes on from NW_024429192.1 coordinate 46,111,658, forward strand.
TTCTGGCACTGCACTATCTTAAAGAAGCTAGAAACCAAAAAAGCCAAATGAAAAATTCCTCAAATAAAGGCTATTCACACTGACCAGACACTGAGTGTGTGAAACAGGAAATTTGTGTCTCAGGATGGGACTTATTAGGGCTACATTCTGGATTTTTATGTGTGCTACAGAAGCCAGATCTGTTATTCATGGCTCCCTTAGTCAGCCTAGTCTGTCATGGTGAAATACTGCAGACTAAACGGCTGGAACAACAGAAATCTTTTTCACACAGTTCCAGCAAATGGAAAGTTCAAGGTCAGTGTTCCAACATGGTCAGTTCCTGTCCCCGTTGACACTTTCTTCATAGCTTAGCGGGCAAATGTACACAAGAATGGAGATAGCTCTTTCCCTCTCCTCATAGAAGTACCAATCCATAGGCCACATGTGTGACTGAAATGAGTGCTTGGGAAGTGGATACAGGAGGATCATAAACTGAAGGTCATCTTGACTAATGTGTTGAAGGCTAATCCTAGCTATATGAGACCTTGTCTCAAAAGCAAACAAAAAATAGTGAAATCTGAAGGAGAAAGGCTCTACCTATACTCATTTAACCTTAGTTACTAAATAAAAGCCCTCTCTACAAACTCAGTCACTTCTGAGAGTAGGACTTAAGATGTGAATTAGGGGGAACACACATTCAGTCCATAGCAGTGACACAGGAAGTTACACATATGATCCCCAAATGCAAAAATTACTTTCATTCTAAAAGCAATGTCTTAGTTAGGCTTTCTGTTTGTGGTGAAGCACCATGACCAAAAAGCAAGTTTGGGGAGGAAAGCGGTTCTTTGGCTTACACTTCTACTTCATAGGTTATCATTGAAGGAAGCCAAGACAGGAACTCAAACCTGGAGGCAAGACCTGATGCAGACAGAGGTCATGGAACAGTTCTGCTTACTGGCTCACTCAGCCTGCTTTCTTATAGATCCCAGGACCACCAGCCCAGGGATGACACCACCCACAATGGGCTTTGTCCTCCCACATCAATCACTAATTAAGGAAATGCCTATAGCCAAATCTTATGGAGATATTTTCTCAATTGAGGTCCCTCCTCTCTGATGATTCTAGCTTGTGTCAAATTGACTTAAAACTATCCAGCACAAATAACATGTTTAAAAGTACTTTATATATGTCTTAATTATTATTATTAATTTATTATTATCATCATTATATCACCACAGAGATTATATTATTATTATATATATTATATATTGTATATATTATTATCACCATAGAGATCAGGTTGCTCTTGAACCTGTGATCCCATGCTTGCCTTTGAGAGCTGGAATTAGGGGCCTTAACCACCATGCCCAGTTTTTGACAATAGATCCCTTTGCCCACCATGTTTAATGTTTTTGAAGAGAGAGAATATCTAATTAAAAGAAAAGAAGAAAAGGAGGGAGGGAGGAAGAGAGAGAGAACAGTGGGAGGTAGGGTTGGTGGGTGATGGTTGCAGGTTCCTCAAGGCAGCCATTAGAGAAGACACATGGGAGATTCCCAAAGGGCTGCTATCTGGTGAATGACACAAATGCACAATCAGGAAACCTACAAAGTCTCTAAGAGCAGCCATGTCTTCTGTCACCATGGAACAGAGTGGATTCAAATGTGAGCCATGGTGTAAGAGACTGGACCAGAGGCCATTTCTCCTGAGTCATCAGAGCAGTTCTGGGGGTGGGTGAAGCAACTGGCCATATCTGTTAAAGCACCCTTAGGAATGCACTGCCTTTAGCATTCACTGATAAAATCAAAATACCTGGGAAACCAGAAACTTCACCTCACTTTGGGAGGTTTTCAAGTTCTGGTGTTTGCAGAAAACAGGATGTAGTTATTAGCACAGAAAACTGAGTCCCTTCATCAAGTGAAAAAAAAAGAACCCATTTGGTTGAAGTCAGGGGAATTCTGGTTTCACTCATCTTTGTCCCAGATTCTCCTGCTGAAGACATGATTTGTTTCCTCACCACTGAATGAGATAGGACTGGGACTGGGAATCTCAACTTCTATGACACGTAAGACTTAGTCATGCAGGTTATTTCCACTGTAAGCTCACTGACCTATAGCCTCCCTCCTCCTACCCTCACACAGCACACACAGTACAACACACCCACCCACCCACACACACACACACACACACACACACACACACACACACACACACACAAACCAACCCCCCAAAAAAAGCAGGCACAGAAAAAAAGTCAGTTTTGTTTTTCTTACTGGAAAGCCCAGGTCTTTCCCAGCAAGGCAAGTTCCTGACAATCCTCTCTTCTTAGCAAGATCCAAAAAAATTGCATTATTTTCTATTTCATTATTTCCTGAAAGTCTCTTGTTGTGATACATGTGGTCATAGACACACACACAAACACACACACACACACACACACACACACACTTTAATCCAGATGGTTTTAAAAGTCCCCTTTTTAGATCTCATTATTATTGGAATTTTTTTCATTTTTTATTTTAATTTTAAATAGCTTGTTTTACATGTCAATCCCAGTTCCCTTTCCCTCCCCTCCTCCCGCACTCCCCTTCTCCCCCACCCTCCCACCCTATTGCCAAATCCTTCCACATAGGGGATATCTAGAGTCTGTCATTTTACTCTGGGTAGGGTCCAGGCACTCCCCTAAGAGTCCAGGCTGAAAGAGCATCCCTCTTTGTGCTATAGGCACACGAAGACAGTTTGTATATCAGGGATAGACACTGATCCACAGCTCAGGGCCCCATAGGTTGCCTAGGCCTTCTCGCTGACACTCACATTTGGGGGGTCCAGATCAGTCCCATGCTGGCCTCCCCACTGTCAGTCTGGGGTCCAAGAGCTCTCCCCTGTTCAGATCAGCTGTCTCTGCTGGTTTTGCCAGCCCATTCTTTGCCAATTTGCTCATCACTCCTCTCTCTCTGTCACTGGGTTCCTTGGGTTCAGTTCAGTGATTAATTGTGTGTTTGCCTCTGCTTCCATCAGTCACAGGATGAAGGCTCCCGGATGGTTATAGGCATCAAGTTCATTATCAGGAATGGGCATTCGAGGTGGTCTCTCCACTATTGCTTAGCTTGCCAATTGGTGTTATCCCTTTAGATCACTCGAGGTCGCTCTGGTGCCTGATCTGTATTCGATCCTATGATTCCCTCTTCCCCCTATTCTACCCCCACTCCCTCAACTTCCTGTTCTCCCATGACCAACTCTCTTCCTCTTCACCCCCTCTCTTCTTCCCAGGTCCCACTCCCCCCCACCCCTCGCCATGTTGCCCATCCATTCAGGGGATCTTGTCTCCATCCTCTTCTCTTGGGTACTATGCATATATGCATATCTTTTAGGTTCTTTCCTGTTTCCCAGACTCTCTATCAGTGAAAGTACAGACTGGCACTATCCGGATCCATGTCTAAAATCCATATATGAGTGAGTACATACCATGTTTGTCTTTTTGCGACTGGGTTACCTCACTCAGGATGGTTTCTTCCAGTGCTATCCATTTCCCTGCGAATTTCAAGATTCCATTGTTTTTTTCTGCTGAGTAATACTCCATTGTGTAAATGTACCACATTTTCTCTATCCACTCTTCAGTTGAGGGGCATCTAGGTTGCTTCCAGGTTCTGGCTATTACAAATAATGCTGCTATGAATATAGTGGAGCAGATGCCCTTGTTGTATGAACTTGCCTCATTTGGATATATGCCTAAGAGTGGAATTGCTGGGTCTAGTGGTATATTAATTCCCATTTTCCTGAGGAATCTCCATACTGATTTCCAAAGAGGCTGTATGAGTCGGCACTCCCACCAGCAGTGGAGGAGTGTTCCTCTCTCTCCACATCCTCTCCAGCATAAATTGTCTTCGGTGTTTTTGATTTTAGCCATTCTGACAGGAGTAAGATGGTATCTCAGAGTTGTTTTGATTTGCATTTCCCTGATGGCTAAGGATGTTGAGCACTTTCTTAAGTGTCTCTTGGCCATTTTAGCCTCCTCTTCTGAGAATTCTCTATTTAGCTCTGTACCCCACCTTTTAATTGGATCCCTTGGTGTTTTGGAGACTTGTTTCTTGAGTTCTTTGTAAATTTTGGAGATTAGCCCTCTGTCAGATGTAGGATTAGTGAATATCTTTTCCCATTCTGTGGCCTGCCTTTTTGTCTTTTTGACTGTGTCCTTTGCCTTACAGAAGCTTTTTAGTTTCAGAAGGTCCCATTTGTTAATTGTCGATCTCAGTGCCTGTGCCACTGGTGTTATGTTTAGGAAGTGGTCTCCTGTACCAACTGGTTGAAGAGTATCTCCCACTTTCTCTTCTAAAAGTTTCAGTGTGGCTGGATTTATGTTGAGATCTTTGATCCATTTGGACTTAAGTTTTGTACAAGGCGATAAACATGGATCTATCTGCAGTCTTCTGCATACTAGTACCCAGTTATGCCAGCACCATTTGTTGAAGATGCTTTCTTTTTTCCATTGTACAGTTTTAGCTTCTTTGTCAAAAATCAAGTGTTCATAGGTGTGTGGGTTAAAATTAGAGCTTTCGATTCGGTTCCATTGGTCTACCTGCCTATTTTTGTGCCAACACCAAGCTGTTTTCAGGACTATAGCTCTATAATAGAGCTTGAAGTCAGGTATGGTGATGCCTCCTGAAGTTCCTTTATTGTATAGGGATGTTTTAGCTATCCTGGGCCTTTTGTTTTTCCATATAAAGTTGATTAATGTTCTTTCCAGGTCCTTGAAGAATTGTGATGGAATTTTGATAGGGATTGCATTGAATCTGTAGACTGCTTTTGGCAAGATTGCCATTTTTATTATGTTGATCCTACCAATCCAAGAGCATGGGAGATCTTTCCATTTTCTGGTATCTTCTTTGATTTCTTTCTTTAAAGACACAAAGTTCTTGATATACAGGTCTTTCACTTCCTTGGTTAACATTATCCCCAGATATTTGATGCTGTTTTTGGCTATTGTAAAGGGTGATGTTTCTCTGATTTCTTTCTCAGTCACTTCATCATCTGTATATAATAGGGCCACTGATTTTTTTGAGTTTATCTTGTATCCTGCCACATTGCTGAAGGTGTTTATCAGCTCTAGGAGTAACCTTGCGGAGTTTTTTGGGTCACTTATGTAAACTATCATATCATCTGCAAATAGTGAAAGTTTGACTTCTTCTTTTCCTATTTGTAATTTTAAGGTCATAATCTGGCTACTAACAGTCTCAATAAACTAGACTTGGTCACCTTTGTCCAATATGGTAATTCAAGAGAAAAATGATAGCAAAAAACAAAAAAAGGAGACCCCCCCCCAAGTCCATCTTCAGGGCACTGATATGAGATAAGATTTAAACAGAAGGCATAGAGCCTTCTGTTTAATTAATTCGTACTGTAGTGGTCAAGATGTGCTCCTGCTCATCATTGTCTTTCCTGGGGTCTGTGCTGAAAAGCAATCCAACGAGTTGTCAGAACTTGGTGGAATATCTTCCTGAGAAGCAAGTTCTTCCTCTATCTGGAAGCAGGATGTCAGCCTTTCCCTTCCCTAGCATGAGATTCCTTGGGGCTCATTATTCCAACAGCCCGATAGCCAAAGAAAGGGGCACGTTGTCATTCTTTGTTTTCACTCCTGCCAGGGAAGTTATGTTATAATAGTTTTATGTTGTAAATTTTTATTTCTAACAATAGTAATAATCATTGCTGATGGGTATGCATATGTGCCTGTGTGGGTGCTCACATGCCATGACTCGTGTGAGATCGGGGAATCAGTTCTCTCCTTCCACTGTAAATAAATTCCTGAGTTTCTTAAGTGCTCTCATTGGCATGGTAAGCCTTTGACTCACTGAGCCATCTCACCTGCCCCAATTTCAGGATTTTAAGACCATCTTTGCAGAACATGTTAGGTCTACACTTCTGATGCATCTGAAGCATCTTTTTCCAAAAACAAATATATTTTGAGCTGCTGCCTTTATCCTGCATAGACTGGTGTTTTTTTTTTCATCAGTGTGTGTTCAAAGCATACCCTGGGGTAAGAGAAAATTGCTTGGAATGTTCTCTGTCATTCTTTCAAAACCTTCTGCTCCCCTTGTTCTCCGAGTTCCAAACCCAGATAAAAACCAGAGACATCCAAGAGCTTCACTGATATGGCTTATCTCCAATTCCACTTCCAAAGTCATGAATATTTCACCAAGAACATTTTTTTCTCTTTACAAAGCACTGTATCCACTCTGAAGGCATTGTCAGTTGACAGGAATGTCTTTTGTGTGTCAAAGGCACCTTGCTGTGACCACTGCTTGCAGATGATGTGAACGGAGTGTACAGAGGCTGCTGCAGGTAGGTTATGAATTAATGAAAGTTAAATGGCTGAAAGTCGGTATTTTATCAGCCCAGTACTCCAAAGGGAAGTGCAGAAGGACAGTATAAGCATGCAGTTTTTGAGTTATCTAGTGATGACTGGATACTGCCTCTGAACGGATACTGCCTCTGAACTGACACTGATTCCAGGAGACCCTTCACCGAAAGTAGGGACTTATGCGGGTCCGGTGATAAATGAAGTTTTGGATGAAGTCTAACTAACAGTATGTCCAGTGGTTCCCAGAGTCCACGACTCGGTTGTTTTCCCAGGTCCAGAATGTGTAATTAGAATATGTACACTTAGAAGTTGACAGAATTCCCGCATTGGTTCCCTGACCTGTGAGATGAGGGCTAGTATAGTTGGAAGGGCCAAATGGAAGTCACTGGAGTCATCTCTCTCAGGGAAAACAGTGAACTAAAGACAGTGTTGCATACCTGGAGGCTTTGCAAAAAATAATGCCACCATGAAAGCCTTGAAAGTTGCAGGGGTGGTGGTTCCCACCACATCTTCCTTTTACTTTACTAACTGACCTGTGCAGAAGATAGATTAGTCATTGAAAATGTCCGTTGGCCGTAGCAAACTTGATCAAGCAGTGGCTCTGATTGCAGCCGCTGTACCAGAGTGGTCCTTCACTTGAGTTCAAGTACCTCTACTTACTACATCTCCCAGTACATAGTATACAGCTATTGTTCTAGAAAACTCCTTTTTCTCACTGCTGGTCCATAAGGACCACAAGAAGCAATTTGCTCTCAGCTGGCAAGGCCAGCAGTACACCTTATTAGTTTTACCTCAAAGGTATATTAACTTGGCAGCCCTGTGTCATAAGTTAGTTTGAAGGGATCCTGATTGACTTTTCTACAAAATACCATACTAGTCCCCTACATTGATGACATTATGGTGATTGGAACAAGTACACAGAAGGTAGCAACTACTTTGGACTTGTTGGTAGCACATGTGCCAACTTAGAGGATGAGAAATAAATCTATCCAAAATCCAAGGGCCTTCTATCCCTGTGGAGTTTCTAGAAAGCCAGTGTGATTGTAGGGCAAGCATCAATGCTACGTTTGTTTGTTTGTTTGTTTGTCATAATGAGTAGTTTCATAATTGAGCTGTTCAACTTCCGAAGGAATCAATGAAGAAAGGAGAAATAATGACCTCTATCGGACAGTCTCAGTGGGCCTCTTGCATTATGAGAAGCTTTCTTCCAACTTAGGGTCTGTTCACTTAACAAAAGTCGCCCTAGAGTAGTTCCTCCCTGATTTTACTTTCACTGTTAGTACCAGTGATGACTTGTCCTTGAGGGAAGGACACAGTTGGGGGTGGGGCAGGCCATCAAATAACACTTGTATTTTACTCTCTGCAAAGAAAGTTAATGAATATAGCTTGGAGACAGACAAATTAATCTTTTACATCTCTTCATCTGTTTTCAAATCTTGTACCAATAACTTACTAAAGAGAATGGTCAGCAGCTTTCCCTGTGGTAAACCTGGGGTGGGGGTGGTAGCTTTGAAAAGAAATTATGGAAAGGCATTATAAAGGCTTGGCTAGTTTAGTGCTTGGTTCTCCATTGGCTTTATTACATTGCTTCGTGATTTAGTGTGGGAGGGTGAAGGGGAGAGAATGTGAGTGCATATAATGTGTGTCCACATGTTACGCCATGTGTGGATGTTGGTTCTCAACTTCAGTCTTTGCTTGGGTTATGGGGCTCAAATTGATGTCACCTGGCTTGCATCATCCATCACAAAGAGCCTTTACCAGTGGAGGCAACTCATTAGCCATTTATATCTATCTTTCTTTATACTAGGAGCATCTCCAAAGAAGAAACCTGTCCTTGTATTCCACTTGATGAGAAATTTCCATTCAAGTATTCTTTCTTTCAGAGTACAGAGATTGGATAGAGATTAGTCACAAAATTTCTGCCTGAAAGAATAACTTAAAAGATCTATTATACAACATGGTGGCTGTAATTAATTACATTTTGTTCTCTTTGTAAAAAAAATAAAAAGCATGCATGTGTGTTTCATCTATATGCGTATATGTGTACCATCTGTGTGCCTGGTGCCCAAGGAAGCCAGAAAAAAGAGTCAGCTACCCCTGGAAAAGGAGTTACAGGCATCAGAGAGCAACCACTGGAGTACTGGGATTTGAACACAGGTCTTTGTGAGAACAGCAAGTGTTCTTAATCACTGAGCCAACTCTCTACCCTTAGTAATTTATTCTTAAAAATTATGGAGAGGCTAGATTTTAAGTGTTCTCACAATAAAAATGATAAACTTGTGATATATATGTTATTAGTTGTCTTGTTATTCCATACTGTAAATACATTTTAAAACTCATATTGTATATGATAAATATAAGCTTTTTAATTTGTCAATTAAATAACAGTTATCTAAAAGTGTGTCTACTTTGATAATTTGGAGGCACAGGAAGTGGTTGATTTGTTTTGAAATAGGGAAAGAAAACTGTTTTCCATTTATCTGGGCTTTCTTCCCTTTTAGATTTTAGTCAGCCTCTAACAAACAAAATAACCAAATGGAAGCAGGAAAGTTAATGACTTACAGTTTAACCAAACCTATGAGAGGTGTGTTTTCATACCAAACTTCCCCAGCTAGCAGGAGGAAGAAAATGTAAATGTTATGAGTGAAAGTCCCAAACACAGCATGGCATACAAAACTGAAAGTTATGCAGGGAGACAGAACAGCTAGAAGGAAAAAAAGAGTGACAGAAACTGCCATTGCTATGAAACAGCTGGAAAAACTGCACAGCATTTCACCAAGATGAGAGTTCATCTCCTTTGCCACCAGCTCTTGAACTAAATAATGAATGCATTCCTATGTCCACGATGTATTGTGTGTATAATGTTTAAGCCTCTTAGTTAGAATGATTGTATACTTTTATGGAAAGGGCTCAAACCTAGCTGTGTGACTGATAACCCAAGACACAGGCTATTTATTTTATTCCATGTTCTTTCTTCAAAGGTCCCATATTTGTTTCATGGGAGATCTAAATTAGACACCCACAGTGTGCTATGGTAAATATATAAGTCTATTTCAAAACTACAGAGTTCAGCTGAAAGATGGGCCAAGCCAGTGTTTTTCAGAAGGTGCCTATGGCACCGCATCAGAATCTAATCTTGGGTCTCTCGTGATTTACTTGGCCCAGTCTCCTGACATGGGTTTTTATCACAGACTCCCAATGGGGTCTTCTTTCTGTAAGTGTCCTGTCTTAACACCATTGCCCAAGCGCTCGAGGGATTGAGTTTGTATCAAATAGATGAGGACAGCTTCCCCTTTTTAAGACAGAGTTCTGGTTGGAACACAGTAGTCATAGTTTCTCACTGTTACAATTGAAGATGGTCTTGCAACATCTAAGCTTTTTATACTAATGTCCTTAATAACCTGAGCCTTCCTAACACTATAGTAAAACTAACAGTGGGGGGTCCAAAGGTTATTCTCTTGTGATGTGCTCCATTAGCCTGATGCCAGTTGAGAGTAGCTGAGTCCTACCAAAGCCTGCCATCAGTTCCACGTTTCACCACAGCCATCACTATAAATCTCTTTGTTGTTATCGCTTTTCATTTGTTTGTTTATTATTTTGAGACAGAGTCTCAAATTGCCCAGGCTGGCCTTAACTCCTGATTTTTGTCTCTATCTTTTGAGCACTGCATTACAGATATGTACTACCACATCTTATTTATCACTTGGAGTCTCGAACCTTAGTTGGACTGCACTCTGTAAAGTTGGTTTTATCTCACATATTTTGTTTGTTGTTCCTTTCATTTTAGCTCACCAATTTTGTTTGTTGTTCCTTCCAGTACCCATGTCTGCCTGTCTAAATTTGGACTGCTGTAACAAAACATCATGAAGTAGGTCACCCAAGAAGTGTATTTACTTTCTCATTGTCTGGAAGGTGGAGTTCCAAGATCACAACACCAGCATAGTTGGGATCTGGTAGGGGCTCGTGTCTCATGGCTTCCTTTTCACTGTGCTCTGCAGTAGACAGAAGCAAAGAAGAGTGTGGAGATGGATAACTCTCTACTATCTCTCTTTATAAAGACACTAATTGTACCATGAAAATCTCATCCTTGTGGCCTCAGCTAAGCCTGAACATCTCCCCAAGCACTCCACTTCATGTGGGCAGTTAGAGACTCAGCATAAGAATTGGTGAGAACGAAATTCAGTCCCTAATGCCTTAGTTCCCAGTGTTGCATTTCCCTAAGTTGGAAGATGGTGAATACTGAGCAGTTAGTTGCTCTGTAACAGCCATAAAAATCCAGGGTAGACATCATCGGAATTCCATGTTCCTTCATTTTCACAAGAAGTGAAAGACCTAACTGCACCTTGAGTGCATGGTGGAGTCAGAAGTCTCTCTCTGTCCTAACTGTCCCTTACCTAAGAACATTGGGTAAGAGAGCTGCCCTTTTAACGTAGAGGATTATTTTAATTTTTAATAGACTATTTTTGAGAAGTTAGCTAACATGCACCCAAGCCAAAGTGTCCTAGAAATAATATTAATACCTTTTTCTACAGATATACTATACTTTTTCTATAGGAAGAAACCTTCTATCTCTTTCGACCTCAGTGTTTGTCCTCCAGAAGTTACGCTAATCTCATACCATGGCTCATATTGATTTTCTTTCGTCTGTTTCCCCCAAAGACAACCAAATGTCAGTGAGACTCAAGCTTCTCATGATACATCTATATTCATCAAATACATTTTTGAGTTGGAAGCTGCAAAGCTGTAGAGACCTCACCGAGCAGGCATAACTGGCACAGTGTGGAATATCTTGTAGGCTTTAATGGTCATCAGATTTTGGAGAAAAGTAGTATTCAAGTAGACAGTGTGGTCAGAAGAAAAATTGGATTAATGTCAAACTGTCCTTGTTCTAGTGGCTTGAGGTGGCTTCTCTTTGTTTTCCTTGAGTTTTCCAGAAAGGATTTACCCAGATCCTTTGGCCTCCATCCACCACATATAGAATCAGGGTTGTCAGGGGAACTGGCAGTCAGCCTTTATGCAAGTCCCGTATTCCTTCCTTGTTGAGATGATTGACAGAGATGGTGCAGAGACCATAGACAGTTGGTCCAGAGACCGTAAACAAATGGATTCCCATATACTGTGTCTAAATTCTTAAAAGTTAAAAATGAGATTTAAAAATGGCTAAGAAGCATTTTTGTATCTTCCAACTTTGACTAAAAAATAGCTTTAATACCTTAAAAACAAGACTCAGATTTAGAATTGTCAGACTTCTTGTAATTATATAGAATACATAAATGTTGGGAAAACTAGGCCTGGATTAGTGTGAAATATTTCTAGGTTCAGTATTATACCCATTTTATATCTCAAACTTCTCAAAAATCGACCACATACTTGGCAACATATCAAACCTCAACAGGTACAAAAAAAATTGAAATAACTCCATGCATCTTATCAGACTGCCGTGCATTAAAATTAGAATGCATCTTGCATAGATTGAATGCATGCTGCTTTCACACTTAAAGGCTTTCCCACATTGGCTACAAGTAGTCTCACAACCATCCGTCAGTTATACCTGTTTATACCCTTTGAGAAAACAAATCCTTCCAGGCCCTGAACAGGAAGTAGGATAGGATTGTGAATTTCTTCCTTTAAAGTAAAGATCTATCAGAAAGAAAGGTGATACCCTAAAAGGATGACCAGTGGAGCATAGACATTATTAAAGTTTTCAAAGTGACACCTGAGGTAAGTGTCCTTCAGCTTAAGCCGAATTATCCTTTTGTATTTTAAGTTACATATCCATGAAGCCAACTAATCATGAATCAAAATTATTTGAAAAGAATTGCATCTTCCTTGAAGTTATATAATTTTCTTATCAATATTCAGCGTATTTTAACAGCTATTTATATAGCATATGCACTAAATAAGCATATATACTATATACTCATACAGTATATTATAATCTAGAAATGTTTCAATTCCACAGGTGTGTTCATAAGTTGTAAAGAAACAGTCTTGCAACTTATATAAGGGGCTTGAGTGTCCAAACAGTTGTGGCTCTTAATGATAGTCTTCCTTCTGTAGCCATCACAGTCATAATCAGAGTTGGCAGGGGACATGAGGTGAGGTCCCTTAGTCTAAACCTTTGTTTGAGACACAGATTCTTTTGTTGGCTTTTTCTGACCAGATCACAGGGAGTCTGGAACCGGTCCACCACGATAACAGGAGATGGCTGTAAAAGGGTGGTACTTTAGTTATCAACAGCGAGAGCTGTCAGGTTGCTAAGTCACTTTATAATTAAAATAGCAACATATCAGTAGGACAAATTCCAGAGCCAGGCAACATTCCACCTCTAGACCTCTGCAACCAAAAAGAACCATTTGGGAGACTGCAAATTCCATAACAGAGCTTTCTTCCATGGGCCTCAGAATGTCTCCTCCCCTGCTGACTTCAGGGAAGGTCTGCTTTTCAGTGTGAGCTACCAATGAGAATGAATCTGAGTACAGCAGCAAGATCATCAGCTTCATCGATGCTGTTACCACAGGACAAACAAAAAGAAAAGATGATAAGACAGTGCCAAAAGAAACACAGCACCCGTCTCCTTGGTGAACCTTACTTACCTTTTATGAAATCTTCTTGTCCTCAACTAGAGCCCATGAGCTGAGAGATGGGCTCTTTCCTGGTTCCAAATCCATGAAGTGAATAGTGTGGAGTAATTGTGTTTTGCTCAAGGAAATCCAGAAAAACAGAACCAATAGAACGAGAGACACCGTTGAGACAAGGAAAGGGAAGCAGGAAAGAGACAGAGAGGAGAATGGGAAGAGAAAGAGAGGAAGCGGGAAAGAGGGAGAGGGGGGAAGATAAACAATTTACTCACATTTTGATGAAATCTAGAAATCCTGAGATCTGCAAGGTAAATTAGCAGGCTCAAAATCCATGGAAGAATTTCAGTTGCAGTTCAAGCCCCAGAAATGGCAGAATTCCCGTCTTTCCCCTCAGGCCCTCCAACTCATTGAATGAGGGTCAGATCTCCCCTGTTGTGAATGTATCTGCTTTGTAAAAATTTTTTATTAAAACTTACTAAAGGTTTAAATGCTAAACTCATCTGAAAGGTTCCTTCACAGCAATATATCGAGGCTAGCATTTGACAAAATAGTTTCTTGTTCTCAAGTTAGCTCACTAGGCTACCCATCATGGGCTTCATGGCTAAAGCATTCTTGGAAGCAATGACAGGTAATTCTACTAAAACTCAGACCCTGTTTGCCAAATGTTATCACATTATTAAAGTTGTACTTGCATGCATTCATCTTTCCACTCTAGCTAGGAAAATGTGGATAGCCTTAGAGAGGCCAACGGGCTGGCTAACAGTGAGGTTTGATTTCGGTCCCAGGCTGCTGGCAGGCAAACTCCTCCATCTGAGATGACATATAACCTCCACGAGGCAGCAGCTTTACGAGGCATGACCACACTTCTACAGACACAGTGGAATGCCAGTTGTCAGGAAACTCTGTATTTGGCAAATTAGAGCAATATACCAAACCTCGTAAATAAAAGCAAGTCAGGTTACTTATAATTATGCTGATTGCCCTTCCAGACCACTTTCTGAGGCCAGACACTCAGGGCATAAAGTTACATACTCATTTCTCACACAGCACTTTTCCTGGCTTCTTCTTTGTTTTCCATTAGAAAGGAAAGTATCTGTCCATATGTATTTAAAAGGTACTTTTCACTTACACATGATACCTTGTGTGCATATTTGTCTGCATGCCATCTGGTTTAACTCAGAGCTCATTCGGGGTTTTAAATCAAATTTGCCAAACTCTATAGACACTCAAGTTAAAACTCAGCAAAAACTTTAGTAAAGAAGATAGAAGAAATAAGTGTGTAGGCTGGGAAGTGGCAAATCTAAATATGACAACGATAATAGCATATATTCAACACTAGTAGGTGGATTATGTATGTACCATTTTTATTTAAATGTGATAGATGGTGCTATTTGCTACTATAACATTGCAAAGGTTTGAATTTTCGACCAGAGAATCACAGAAAATAATCCAAGAGGCCAAGACATAAGCAGCTGATTTCCTTCTGGAAAATGGCAGGGGGGCTAAGAAGCGTGCCACTCAGGGACTTCCCAGTTCTGGGGTGTTGAGAAGCCCAGAAAGCTTCTTTAGACGTATAGAGTGGCCTCAACTCCTTGAATGGAAAATCGTCCTCAACAGTCATCATACCACCTCAGGTTTCTTGAATTGCTCACCATAATTGAAGTGTAGATGTGTGTCCCTTGCTGCAAAAGTCCAATGCAAGAGATCAAAGCCCAAGTAGAGGATCTTCCCTGCATTCTTGGAAACACTGGCAAAGGGAGAAGGGGAAACCTGGCTTCAAGTGGATTAGAACTGATGGTTTGAGTTTTTGGCTTTACTTTTCCATCATTTATGGAAATTCCACCCTTGTAGACAACACCATGGTCACAGATAGACAGTGTTTCCTGTATGCTATATCTCAAACATAGTACTATAGATAAGTATATAAAATACACTATTGCTGCCTTTGAACAACTCTGATTAGCTTTAGAAAAAACAATGTAAATAATTGCCATTAGGTATCCCTGCTAAGTCTCCCTGTGAACATCAAACCTTTTCAAGTTGACTAAATATATGGTAGTGTAAAAGTAACTACCAAAGGCTATGTTTCAGCTAATGCATTCTTAGGCCCAAGAGTATGTAATATAGGACAATGTTTTTGCAAACCAATTGACCTTGCTCAAATTCCTTTTATAAAAGACAATTCAATTTACATGGAACCTATATATACTCTTCTGTGTACTTTGCCATCTTTACTTAAAATACTTTAAACATTGCCACAGCTATTGACATAGCTATACTACGTCATTGATGCAACAAAAACAAGAACAAGGAGCTCAACATGTTCAGTAGAGATTCAATTTTTCCCAAGTATTTTCAATGAATCATGGCAGAGCCATAGATATGGGGGCCTGGCTGTACCCCTAATTATAATACAACTGGTTAAGTACTAGACTTACATAATAGTGGCATATGGGCAGAGAAGCGGCCTCTGAAGCAGTAAGCACTTGTTTTTTTCTGAGAGGAACCTCTGATACGATGTGGAAGATGATCAGAGAAATAACATCAGTGGTCACTGGTGTTGTTGCTTAGTGATGTTGGTTGCTTAGTCTGTGTCTCTTCCAAAGCAGCTGCAAGCCTGGGGACCTAGAGTCTGAAAGGGAGATGGCAGTAGTGACGACAGCCCTTCTGCTTGAGACCAGATTCGGTCATTGAAAGGATCTGTAGCTCCAACAGTCCCCACAGGGTCAAACCAAGGGGTGACTGGATATTCTAAAGTGTACACACCATTGGTATCCTGGATTTATATGCTTGCTCTGTCATGTTTTTAAAAGAGTTGATAATTTGCATTCCAATTGACAATTTAAAGTTTTAAATGAGGCTGTGCCACATCATACTGCCCACAGAAAGGTATTTATCACTGAATGTAAAATCCTGGGTCTGATGATGATAAGCATGGAAGTCCAACAACACCCCTAATCTCTGATCTCAAGAGACCTCTCAGAGAA
The DNA here is from genome assembly GCF_017639785.1 of Mesocricetus auratus. Taxonomy (NCBI): domain Eukaryota; kingdom Metazoa; phylum Chordata; class Mammalia; order Rodentia; family Cricetidae; genus Mesocricetus; species Mesocricetus auratus. The sequence goes on from NW_024429192.1 coordinate 46,127,558, forward strand.
GCCAGACACCCTGTGGGGTAGTCTGCGAAGTCCTCGGGATAGCCCTTACACTGCACTCAGACCAAATACTCTACCAGGCTTTCATAAACTAAGCAAAAGACCTATGTATTAACAGCTGCACCTAGAGAGCTAAATGTCCAGCAAACAAACTGGAGACAGGTATAGAAACCATGATCAGGATGCATTCATTAACATATTTTGAATTGTTAGGATGACCTAGTCATTGCATAACGTAGACCTGTATGATTTCACCTACTGTTGAGAAGTTGAAAGAACATGTATTTTCTTCATTTATCTAAGACTGTTCTAACGTCCCTCACCAGCCCCCTTGCTTCAGGGTAGCTGTGCAATGTGTGGATGAGGGGTTGGAGCGGAGGTGGCAGGAGGTGAAGATTTAGTTTTATCTTAAGTCTTAACTGTCTATATGTAATGTGGTTCTTTTCGGAACCTTTCCTTCTCTAGACTGTGTTCCAGCACGGTATAGAGCAGTGGTTCTCAACTGCTCTATACCATCCTGTTCTTCATGTTGTGGTGACCACCCAACCTTAAAATTATTATTGTTGCTACTTTATAACTGTAATTTTGCTATTGTTGTGAGTCATAATGTCAATATTTTTAGAGATAGATGTTTTCCAAAGTGATCATGACCCACAGGTTGAGAACCACTGGTGTAGTGGCTGTCTGCCTTGATAGAACTTGGGGAAAGAGTGTTCTAGAACCTTGGCTGTGCTCTGCAGGTCTCTGCCGTCCTCTTCAGTGGTGTGACTGATCTGGACAGTTTTCTGGTGATTATTGTGCTGGCATTGCTGCTGGAGACAGGCTGCAGCGGGTTGCATTCATAATTTACAGTGTGCTTCTCTCGGCTCATTTAGGCCCAAGAATTTCCCCCGATGACTCAGTCCTTCCTGAGTTCTCATGGGAGCTGCAGAACCCACCTGGGGTCTGACTTCTCCCCCACACAGTTCATAGATCAGATTTGCTTTGGAATTCCCAGCTCCAGGGCCTCGTTGCCTTGATAGGCTGAGCCTCAGAGATCTTCTCCTAGTCTTCCTGGGACAAGTGGAAGTACTGAATCTGTCTGTGCTGCTTGGGGACATTGGTAAATTCCAGGCTTGTCTCAGTTTGCCTCCATGTAGCCTACAGGTTTGGCTTGATTTGCATCTGCACAAAAAGTTATGCTGGAGTCCTAGTTCTCAGTCCTTTGGATTGTGATTTTATTTGGAAATGGAGTCATTAAAATACTGTTAATCAAGATAAAGAAAAACAGGATGGGTCCTTATTCCAAATATAACTGGTGTCTTTATAAAAAGAAAAGAAAGCTCTGGAGGGTGGTGTAAGCTTGCAATCCCAGCACTAGGGAGATGGAGGCAAGAAGCTCAGGTGGTCAATCATTTACAGCTAAGTTTGCTAACTTCAGCTCATGATCCTGGTCTGCATGAGACTGTCTCAAAATAACAGCAGTGAAGAGAGAAGTGACACAGAGAAAAGACACTAAGGGAACAACATCATTCAATGATGAAGACAGGCTCTGGTATTATGGCCACAAGTCAAGGACTTCCAAGGATTCCAGCTCAGAGAAAACAGGAGATCACAGAAAGCACAGTCTTGCTTATATCTCAGTATTGGACTTTGGGCTTCAACCATGAGAGAATAAATTCTGTGGTTTTTAAGACACCCACCCTGTAGAGTTGTCATGGCAACTCTGGGAAACTAATATTCCATCCAGGACAGAAAAGGGTCTCCTGGGAGGAAGCCTCCACTTCAAGTAAGAGGTGGAACAGATCATGGGTTCTTTTCTACCTAACATTATCATATATTGCACTAACCTTGGCAGGCTTTGAAGGTCAAGCCTGTGGACCAGTTCCTGCATGTGATGAGGTCATCTCTCTCTCTCCTCTTGGCAATCCAAGAGTACCCAAAGGGCTAAGCTTTCCCATCTTCCTTTCCTATCAGACCAGAAACCCTGTTTTGCAAAACTCAATGATCCAAATCCTAAGCACACCTGTTGATAGGTTAAATAAAAGACAAAAGAGAACAAAGAAAAAATAAATGTATGATATATTTAATTCTCAAAAAACCCACAAAACAAACCTGCTGGATTTTGAAGCTTAAACTTTGTTGCAAAATCAGATATTTAACTTTGGATTGCAGAAGTGGGGCCATTCACTTTTCTTGACAATTCCAATTCTTGTGTATACCAGAGGATTATCTTGTGTATCTTTCTGTGGTGAGGGAAACATCCCAACATCAAAGATGTAAGAGAGCAGGGTAGTTAGTCACAAGGCCATTGGTAGTTAGTCACAAGGCCACTGCTCTGTTGCTTCTCTGTTCTTGTTCTTGAGAAAGGAAGGCATACTTGCCATTCCCTCTGGTCCTTCCTCAGTGGCTGTCCTCCAATTTCCCTCTGAAAGTCTGGGCCAAAAACTCCTCACAGATGCTCTGTAAGCTAGGCTGTTCTCCTTGAGTTTGTCACCTTGCAAATAAATCATCTGATTCTTCTGATAAGTTAGTTTTAGTATATATGCTAAAACACATGGTGGTTTTGTGCTTAGTGTATAGGAAGTCATAATCCTGGCTATAACATCCATTGACCTTTATTCCCATTGTCCTGTCAGCAGACTTGTGAGTTGTCTGCGTATTCTCTCCTTCCTATCTCAGGTCACGTTTCTCAATGACCTGGTTATTAAAGGGTAATTTTGCAAGGTTTTCCACAATTGGTTCTAGAATTTGTGCAGTACTAAAACAAAATAGGGTTTCCTATAAAGAGATTTCTGCACTTAGGGGGACTCTTCAGTAAGGGAGGCTTGGCTATGTTGGGAGCTAAAGTAGAAGCATGCTGTCCTGTGTCACAACTGACAGCTGTCATATGTTGCACCTGCTGAGTAGCCTGCATCCGAGAATGTAGCCAGGTGGTCAGGATAGATGACACAGAGACCGGTCGGTTGCGTTAAGAAAACTTTATGCTCCCCAAGTCGGCTTAGGAGAACTCCCCAAGAAAAAACGCTTCCCTTTTTAAAGACTTCTGCCATCCATACACACACAATTCTCCAACCAAGCTCTCACACACCTCTCACAGCTCTCCCAGACTTCTCACCCTCCTGGCTGGTCGTTAAATCTCCTGTACCAGAATCAGGGAGAAACAGCAGGGAGCAGGAAGAAGCATCTAGCCGTAGGGGGGATCAAAGTCATGGTGTTTCAGTGAGTGAGCCCTTATCAGAGTCCTATCAAGAGCTTTATAGCACTGAATTGTTTTCAGTAAACATTATCTTGCAGCTGCCTGCTCCCAGGCTGATGGAGGGGTGGGTTTCTGGCCAGGGTCTGTGATCCCCACAGTCATACAGCGATAAGAAGAACCATTCTGAGGATGAAATCTGGATTCTACAGAGAGCAAAGACAGAAAACATGAGGGGAAAATGAAAACAAATCCCAGAGAATCTATGGTGTCCCATAATGTAAGCCAGTCTCTTTCCATATATAAATTTTACCTGGACATTTAAAAAATATGCCCTATGTGGAAATGCCACTTAGCAATGTAAGCTTTTACTTATTTTTTATTCTTCTTTCATATATTACAACTCGACTGTAGTTTCTCCCCTCTCCCCAGTCTCTTTCCCCCTTCCCCAGGTCCACTCCACCTCTGCCTCCCCACAGAAAAGAGCAGGTCTCGCAAGGACAACAACCAAACATGGCATAGCAATCTACAATAAGACCAGGCTCATAGAATCATATCAAGGTTGGAAGAGACAACCCAGTAGAAGGAAAAGGGTTCCACAAGCAGGCAAGAGTCAGATACAGCCTTTTGTGTATTGAGACATCAGCAATTTATTGCTTCTGGCTGTTCTTGAACCCATGGAAGAGCTGTTCCTGGTTGTCTTTCTTGTAGACTCTGCCTTTATATCAACTTTTGATGGCCTTTTCTAATCTCTGAGAGCTTAGCGTTCAGTCTATAAGTTCAAAGTGTGACTGGTCCACTGTATAATCCAAAGGAAATGTTTCTATCTTTTAACATTATTAATAGTCTATTGTTGAGAAAACAGAAAAACACCCTAGTACTGGGGATGCAAAAACTGGTAGATCCTTGGAGCTTCCGGCCAACTAGTCTAGCTGAGCTGATGAGCTCCATGTCAAGTGAAAAAGACCCTATTTCTGAAAACAAGGTTAGAGAAATTATAGAAGACATCCAGGGTTGATTTCTGCTTTCCTCATGTAAAAACACCCTCAAATATGCTTCATATACCCGCACTGCACCTCACCTCCCTCCACAAATACCACACACACCCCACATTCCTATACCATAAACACACATTCCCCCATATACACACACATATATTACACACATATACATATACCTGTGTACTTGAGCATGCACATGCCCACACACATGAACACATATACATACACTAAACACAGAGAGAGAGAGAGAGAGAGAGAGCGTAAGTACTAAGAAAATAAATATTTGTATAAGCCTACAAATTTTCATTGCCCAAGCTTTCCCCATAGACTCAAATCACCATAGAAAAACAAACATGTAAAAAGTTTTAATTTTTTCACGTAAATCAGATCCAGCTTCTCAACTGCCAAAGCATGCTTACTTTGCTAAAATATGGAGATGCATGCACTATGAAAAGGAAAGAGCTGTTGGGGGGAGGGGTTAAAATATTTTTCAAAAGATTCTGCCCTTTTAATACTCATCATGTAGACAATTACAGCAGAAGCATACCACTCATGCATGGCATAAAGAGACAGAGAAATAGAAAATCTCTATTTGTCTATTTGCCTGTATGCCTACAGGCATACAGGCATACAGGCAAAATTTCTTATTTAACTAAGTCCTGAGTGCTACATGTTGTTTTTCACTTGATGTTCTCATTCTGGCCTCACTGAAGTCATTAGCCTGGAGGGGACCTAGGAAAGGAAAAGGATGCTGGATGCTGGAGCAGTCAGCTGCTCTGTGATTTGGAGACTTAAATTTTAAAATAGTTATTTGGAATAAAACTTGAGCTATCTTGAGTCTCATTCATCTGTCATTTCTTTTCAGCATGCTTACTATTATTTATATTCATCTGTTATAATATTAAGTATTTGATGGTCTGATCAAATAAGTCTTTTAAATTAAACCTCAAAAATATACACTCAGATAAAACTCCTTCAATATGGTATTTGCTGAAGTCATTCAGGTATCCATGGGACCCAGCCCAAGACATTTTCAGTAAGTTCACTCATAAAACTCTCTGTTGTGTTTCAAAATGGTTTTGAAGGCATGTAAGTAAACTTAAGTGTTTGTGCCATTTTCTACCTTTGCTTTAAATATTGTGGAATTTTGGCAACTTAAAAAAAATTGCACCCAACATTTCCCCACAAGTATAGAGAGTTCTTCACTGGAGGCCAAAGCAACATAATATCATTAGTAGGACAAAGGGGGAAACCCTTGAAGACTAGTAGAAATGTCATAAGTGTGCTCCATGCCAAGGTTGGAATGCAAGAACTTTGCCATTCCACATTCCTTTGGCAGTTCTACTTAGAGAGGTGTGGTCATGTGGTGACAGAGGGGGAGTGATTTAGTCAGCTGAATCAGAGTCCTCTTGGCAGAGGACTCTACATCTCTCTGCTCTGGGGAGCAGACTACTTCTTGGGAGCAAACAGACTGCATATCTGTAATTTCTAATTATAGGATGGCATCCAGACAAGACTTGCTAGGTTGTCTGGAATAACCTTTCATCATTAATCCCTTTACCTGTTACAAGCTCAAGTCTATACATTGGCAAAGGGGACTAATTATTATAGCACTTGGGGGTTTCCCTTCAAAGACACAAGGTTTGGAAAGAGTAATGCTAACACAAGTGTTGAAAATGCATTTCTAAATTGATAGATATCTGCTTGTTTGTTCTAAATGAATGAAAAGCAATGTAATCCCCTTTATCTTATTAATAGACAGAAAAAAAATGTGATCTGAACATTTCCAAGGACTAAAACTCAATAATTTGAGGTAGTTAACATATGATGCTTGGGTCTATAAGGTGTTCCTCCTTTCCTGTCTTCTCCTGTCCTAGTCACTCTGCAAGCAGACCTCTGACCCCTCAGAGTGCTAGCACAGATGTAGCCATGCATAGTCAGCAAACTGAAGTAAATTATTGATTTTAACCTCCATTCTTCTGAAAGAATCATGCATAGAGGAGGCATGTAAGTATTTGGTTAGTGATGAATGACCCAAAGCAAAGGACATGACTAAAATGAATTTCTTCTGCTATTATTTTAATTAGGTTTTTCAGGATGTTTAAGATTAAAATTAAAATTTGGTCTGTGAAGTTGGAGGATGGGATGTGGCTTAGTGAATAAACTGTTAGCTCTGTAAGTGTTAGGTCAGAGTTCGGATCCCCAGGCGGGGAATCACGGTGGCCTTCCTGTAATCCAAGTGCACAGGAAGTAAGGATGGGAAATTTTCAGGACCAAACTGTCCAGCTGTACTAGGTGACCTGATGAGCTTAGAGTTTAGCAGATGATACTCTGCCTTAAGAAAGAAAGTGAAATGCTATAGAAGAAGATGCCTGATGTCAACATCTGGGCTATGAACACACACACACACACACACACACACACACACACACACACCTCATATAGGCAGCAAGTGGGGAATCTCGTCTCAAAAAATAAAATTGAAAGTTGAAATAAATATTATGTAAACTCTCTGTTATGTATTTATATGGTTAAAATTTGGCCAAGGAGATATTAGTTTGGTCATCTATGTACCAGTTGCCTTTTGTGATTTCAAAGGTGTTATAAACTGTTTTCATGGTGATTTTAGTTTGTAAACGAGAATAAGCAACTTTTTGGAATGAACTGCAAGCTAACCTGAGGATCCGGTAAAAGCGACAGATGGATGCAGCCTAAAGAAACGCTTTATAAAGTGGAGGGACGCTTCTATCTGAATACGACCTGGTCAGACTTGCCTGAGTTCTCCCCTACTTGCTGCCTGACATCTGAGCACCCTCGGAGGAGCTTTAACTCCATAAGCCTTGTTTTTCTCAATAAGAGCATAGGGGACCTTACAGTGAGTGTTCAAGGTGTGTGACTGAGGGCATAAAAGAATCGTGTAAGATTGATAGGACCTGGGGTCCTTTGCAAGGCCCTGAAGGGGCTGAAAACACAAAAAGCCTTATTTCCCGCAACATGCTTGAAAACAATGAAGAGATAGACACGGAAGTCTGGCCGATGAAGATAAAAAACGCCATCTCCATTACTCAAAAGCTCACCAAGCTTAGGTACGCAAGGAGGCTCACAGCCACCTGCCGCTGACCACAAGGGCTTTCGTGTGTGTAAAGGGCTTCAAAGGAGCCAGCAACTGTAACTTCCAAGGTCAGCTGGCCCCCAGCTATGAAGAATTAGTTTATTTTTCAACACAACAATGAGACAATTGACCCTTCTCAAGGACACAGTGAGTCAAGTAGGGAAGAGAAGCCAACAGTAACGAAGTCCACATACTGTAAACACAGAGCCAAGGGAAGCTGTTCTACCCTGCCCCCAACAGCTGCACAGTGCATGCTCAGACTGATTAGCAGCCAGCACTGTGTCCCACGTGCAACAGGAAAACTAGATCACAGCGAAAGCCCCCAAATCATGTCTGTCAATGGATGATCGGTTGATTTCCTCTAACTTTCCCTATTCAGCTACTCTTTGAACACAGGTCGCACATGATGTTTAGATAATTTTCATCCTTGGTTCTGAGAATAGAGGCCATGGACAAGCTAGGCAGTGTGCACTACCACTGAGCCAACTGGCCACCCTGGGTAAGATTCTCTGAAGACTTTCAAATGGTTTTAGCTTCTCCATGACTTTAGCCCTCCCCTTTAACTCTGTCCAATTAAACCTACGAAGTATTTACTGCTCTCCCGCCAAGGAGCCAAATGCCTGAAGAATTAAGACTCCTGATTCCCTGCCCCGCAAAGCGTGCAGCATCCTTCTGCTTCAGATGGAAAAAAGGGAACTGTGACTGCTGGCCACATCAAAGGCAGTGCAGACAAATATTTACAATGCTGCTTTTCTTTCTAACTTTCGAAGGCTTTCCTCCGTAATTAAGTGATTTCTCACCCGGAGTTTAAGACATGTGTCCTTAGCATTAGAACCAAGACACCAACTGTAAGGCCGTGGATTCAGGGGAGGGCTACTCGTCTTTCTTCACCTCTCAGCTAGTGGACCATTGCCCTGAAGCCTCTGATTGGCAGAGGGAGGACTGGGCAAATCTATGGACACACTGTAAAACAAGCCAAGGCTGCAGAGGGATTGTCCTACAGGGAAGACATTACAGTCCTCCACCCAGCTTCCTGGATCTTTTATTCTTTCAAAGAAAAAGAAAATGCTAATTCTTGTATTTTTGTATTTTTCGTAATTCCACTTTTTTATTTATCTGAATTCAAGACTACTCATATTATTGATCCTAAACCCACAATAGAAATTGTTATACTTTTTTCCATTTTTTATTGAGATTAGAAACAAGCTTCTTTTATATGTCACTCCCAGTTCCCTCACTCTCCCTTCCTCCCCTGCTCCCCACCGACCACCTATCCTATCCCCTTTCTGCTCCCCAGGGAGGGTGAGGCCTTTTATGGGGGATCTTCAAAGTCTGTCATATCATTTGGAGCAGGGCCTAGACCCTCCGCCGTGTGTCTAGGTTGAGAGAGTATCCCTCTATGTGGAGTGGGCTCCCAAAGTCCATTCATGTACTAGGGATAAATACTGATCCACTACCAGAAGCCCCAATGGTTGTCTAGACCTCCAAACTGATATCCTCATTCAGGGGGTGTGGAACACTCCTATGTAGATTTCCTAGCTATCAGTCTGGGGTCCAAGAGCAACCCCTTGTTCAGGTCAGCTGTTTCTGGGGGTTTCTCCAGCCTGGTCTTGACCCCTTTTCTTATTACTCCTCCCTCTCTGCAACTGGATTCCAGAGTTCAGCTCAGTGTTTAGCTGTGGGTGATTGCTTCTGCTTCCATCAGCTACTAGATGAAGACTCTAGGATGACATATGAGGTAGTTATCGATCTGATTATTGGAGAAGGGCATTTAAGGTAGCTTCTCAACTCTTGCTTAGATTATTAGTTGGGGTCAACCTTATAGATCTCTGCACATTTCCCTAGTGCCAGATTTCTCTTTAAACCTGTAATGGCTCCCTCTATTATGGTATCTCTTTTTTTGCTCTCCTCTATTCTTACCCTGACTCAATCTTCCTGCTCTCTCCTGTCCTCCTCTCTCCTCCTCTTCTCCCCTTTTCTTTCTTCTAACTCCTCTCCCCTGCCCCCATGCTCACAATTAGCTCAGGAGATCTTGTCCCTTTCCCGTTCTCCAGGGGACTATGTATATCTGTCTCTCTCAGGGTCCTCTTTGTTTTTTAGTTTCTCTGGCAGTGTGGATTATAGGCTTGGTACTCCTTTGCTCTATGTCTAAAATCCATATATGAGTGAGTACATACCATTTTAGTCTCTTTTTGTCCATTTCCTTTAGGTTTTCGAAATTTTTGAGGAGTACAGGTTTTCAAAGTATGACCTGATGATTCTCTGGATTTCCTTAGTGTCCGTTGTTATATCCCCTTTTCATTTCTGATTTTGCTAATTTGCATGTTCACACTCTGCCATTTGGTAAGTTTGGATAAAGGTTTGTCTATCTTGTTGATTTTCTCAAAGAACCAATTCTTCCTTACATTGATTCTTTCTATTGTTTTCCTAGTTTCTACTTTATTGATTTCAGTCCTCAATTTGATTATTTCCTGGTGTCTACTCCTCCAGGGTGAATTTGCTTCTTTTTGTTCTAGAGCTTTCAATTGTGCTGTTAATTCTCTAGTGTGAGTATGCTCCAGTTTCTTTATATGGGCACTTAGTGCTATGAACTTTCCTCTTAGCACTGCTTTCAAATGTCCCATAAGTTTGGGTATGTTGTGTCTTCATTCTCATTGAATTCTATTTATTTCTTCCTTGACCCAGGAATGGTGCAATTACGCATTATTCAATTTCCATGAATTTATAGAGGTTCTGCAATTAGTGTTGTTGTTGAATTCTAACTTTAAAGCATAGTGGTCTGATACGATACAGGAAGTTATTCCAATTTTTTTGTACCTGTTGCCAAGTATGTGGTTGATTTTAGAGAAGGTTCCATGTGGTGCTGAGAAGAAGGTATATTCTTTTGTGTTTGGATGGAATGTTCTATAAATGTCTTTTAAACCCAATTGGGGCATAACTTCTATTAGTTCCTTTATTTCTGTGTTAAGTTTCTACATGGTGGTCCTGTCCAGTGGTGAAAGTGGGGTGTTGAAGTCTCCCACTATAAGTGTGTGAAGTTTTATGTGTGATTTGAGTTTTAGTAATGTTTCTTTTATGAACATGGATGCCTTTGTATTTGGGGCATAGATGTTCAGAATTGAGAATTCATCTTGGTGGATTTCTCCTGTGATGAGTATGAAATGACCTCCTTCATCTCTTTTGATTGATTTTAGTTCAAAGTCTAATTTGTCAGATATTAGGATTGCTAGATAATCCTAATTAGGTTGTTTTTTGGGTCCATTTGATTGGAAAATATTTTCCCAACCCTTTAACTCTGAGGTAACATCTGTCTTTGAAGCTGAGGTGTGTTTCTTGTATGCAACAGAAGGATCGATTCTGTCTTTGAATCCATTCTGTTAGCCTGTGTCCTTTTATGGGCAAGTTAAAACCATTAATATTGAGGGATATTAATAACCATTGATTGTTCATTCTTGTTTGTTTCGGATTTGTTGGTGATGGTGAAACTGTGTGTGGATTTCCACCCCTTTTTTTCTTTTGGATGTTAGTAAAGTGGGATTATCTATTGCCTATTCTTTTTCTAGTTGTAGTTAACTTCCTTGGGTTGGAGTTTTCCTTCCAGAACATTCTGTAGGACTGGATTAGTGGATATGCATTTTTAATTCTGGTTCTGTCATGGAATATCTTATTTTCTCTATCTATAGTGATTGAAAGCTTTTCTGAGTATAGTAGTCTGGGCTGGCATCTGTGGTCTCTTAGTGTTGGTAGAATGAATATCTGCCCAATACCTTCTGGCTTTCAGAGTTTCCACGAAGAAGTCAGGTGTAATTCTGATAGATTTGCTTTTATATGTTACTTGACCTTTTTCCTTAGCTGCTCTTAATATTCTTTCTTTATTCTGTATGTTTGGGGTTTTGGTTATTATGTGGCAAGGAGCCTTTTTTTGTAGTTCACTCTATTTGGTGTTTGTAAGCTTCTTGTACTTTCATTTGGCATGTCTTTATGTTGGGAAAATTTTCATCTATGATTCTGTTGACTATGTTTTCTGCCCCTTAAAGGTGGGTTTCTTCACCTTCCTCTATACCTATTATTCTTAAATTTGGCCTTTTCACAGTGTCCCATATTTCCTTGATATTTTGTGTTAGGGATTTGTTGGACTTAAGATTTTCTTTGGTCGATGAATATATTTTTCCTAGTGTATCTTCAGTGCCTGAGAGTCTCTCTTCATCTCTTGTACTCTGGTGGTTATGCTTGCATCTGTAGTACCTTACTGTTTACCCAGCTTTTCTATTTCCAGCATTCCCTCAGACTGTGTTTCTTTTTCTTTATTTCAGTTTTCAACCTTTACACTGTTTGAATTGTTTCGTGCAAATTTTTGATTTATCTTTTCCTCCATTTCTTGAATTTTTTAAATTTCTTTAAGGGATTTTCTCATATTCTCTTTTTAGGGCCTCTACCATTCTCATGAAATTGCCTTTAAGGTCATTTTCTTCTGCTTCATCTGCATTGGTATGATTGAGTCTTTCTGGTATAGAGTCTCTAGATTCTGGTGGTATCATATTGGTTTTTCTGTTGCTGAGTGTGTTTTTATATTGTCCCCTTCCCATCCCTTCTTCCAGTGGGTGCAGAAGGAGTCTCTTCCTCTCCTGGTGGGTACGGGACCAAGGTTCTCTTCCTGTCCAATACTCTGATAGCTTTCCTGTTTCTGTGGATGGAGGCGGTCCTAGTACCAGGGCCTTGGCAGTTTAAGGGTAGACTGAACCTCAGGATGGGATCCACAGTGCACAGTCCCCAGGCCTCAGCTGGCTCCAAGCAGGGCACTGGAATACGGGTCTGAAATAGGCCCAGGCTTACCTAGTCCCGTGGGTGTTGAAAGAGCTTGCTATACTTTTATTACACAGTATTTTACGTTTTCTCATCACTAAGCTGACAGAATTATTGAGAGATGGGACTTGTATATGATTCTGATATCTAAAAATATCAGATTCAGGGTTTGTTCCCAACTACAGCTTTTTTTTTTTTTTTGAGACATGGGTTTCTCTGTGTGTCCCCATGGCCATCCTGGAACTCACTCTATAGACTAGGCTGGCTTTGAACTCACATAGATTTGCTTGCCTCTGCCTCCCAAGTGCTGAGATTAAAGGTGTGCACCACTACTGCCCTTTTCAACTACAGGTTTTTAGCTAAGTTATTATGAATAAATATCAATTAATAATTTTCCCTTCCCCACAGTCACATTAAATGATGCATATAAAGTTACTAAAATCCAGCTGGATGGTGATGGCACACACCTATAGTTCGAACACTTGGGAGGCAGAGGCAGAGGCAGACAGACCTCTGTGAATTTGAGACAAGCCTGATCTACAAGAGCTAGTTCCAGGACAGGCTCCAAAGCTACACAGAGTAACCCTGTCTTTAAAAAAAAGATACTAAAATCTGTGGAAGACCTTTACACCCTCTGCATTGTTTCTGATGGCCAGAAACAATATTTCCCTTTCCTCTCTCCCTTCCAAGCCTCCATTAGATAATGAAGAAAACGTGAAGTCATTTCTAAAGGAACTTCCCATTTACTGTTTAGTTGTTTGGCCACCACTGGTGCATGATAAGAAGAGAACCCGAGGCTGGTTTTCTTATTAGAAAAGACTGAAAAACTTAAAACAATGAAGCCTGTTTTAAATTAATGTGAAATTATCTGGCTTAAGAGCAGTGATTTCAAAAAGAATACATGTGGTTTCCTGAATTTGTATAAACCCTTTGTAAAAGTCCTGAATGAGGGAAATGGGGAGAGCAATTCAGCCCACGTCCTTGTGAGTGTGAAGTTCCTAGGGAGCATATGACATCATGCTTTTACATGTACTTTTGAAGAGAAAGGGAGAGGACTTTTTAAAACCACTATGTTTACTAAAAATCTGCATAAGGTAGAAAGAACTGTGGATAGTAAAAGCATAGAGACTATAGACTCCACAAAACAATGTGCATGTGCATTTTATCATTTATGAGGCGTCACCTATACTTGTCTAAAGCAATATAAATGAAATTTAAAGAGTCTTTTTCACATTTCAAAATTGTCTTGTTAGCTTTGATGACAGTGTTCATTTAGTGAAACATCAAGTGTTCTGTTTCCTCAGAATGATCTGAAGTGATGAAGGCAAAGGACATCTTCAAAGGAGCATATTTCCAGAGTCGATGAGCTATTAGGACCTCCTTTGCAAGCATTTCCTTACAAGCATCAGTTTAAATACATCTGGAGAAGTAATCAGTAGTCCTGTAATAAAACGCTGGCTTTAGAGCATGCCACCATAATACCCCATGTGGGACTGATTTTTATAATATGCTTGCACTCTACTTAATATATTCCAGTATATAACTGTTCAAGGACAAATTTTGATAAATATCAAGTATCCTATATAAGAACAGGGAAACAGAGCTATTCATCTATAGCCATCTATGAAAACAGATATAGTTGGAATGAATATGGCATAAATATAGCTACAATGGTAAGTGCATATACACCATGGGTTAAGATATAAGCAAGTTCAAAGTAGGGAGATAAGATCATAAAAATTAATATCATAAGTAGGATATTGTACTGCCTACCTGTCCTCACATTGGGGTGGAAAACTGAGAGGTGGGTATTGGTAGAACAGATGGTGAAATAAGCTTCCCTTTAGAGACATTTCCTCCAACCTTGGGATCACACATCAGTAAGAACGATCTAGGTTCTGTACCCACAGTGGAGACTCAGGAGCCTTACTTTCATGCTACAACTCTGGTTATATTAAGTTCATTCTACATTGACTCCATATCTTGTAAGAGTCCTTACAAAAACAAACAAACATTGAAAACCTGACCAGGGCACATTTACCCACAATCCAAAGCTTTGGCTCATCCCCATTTTTTTTTACCAAATGTAATTAATTTACATCTAATCATCAGCTTTAACTAGAATCTAATCATCTGTTCAGGCATTACTTTTTATGTCAGTGGTTCTATTTGCTTGTAATAGTTTTAACATTTGAGAATGTAATGTCGTCTCACTTTTTCATTAAAATACAGGCATGTATGGGCGTGCGCACGCGTATGCGCGCACACACACACACACACACACACACACACGAGGGGGGGAGAGAGAATGGTAAAATTATACAAATTATTTGATGTAGGTATTTTAATGCCACACTATTCTTAGTATCCGGAGGAACATGGCATTTATCTATTGTTATTCTTTTATGACATTTTAGACTTTTGTTCTGCTTCTAACAAATATCAGATGTCATGTAATAAAAGAGCAGAAGGGGGCACTAACTGCAGGATGAAATGGTACCAGCTGGAGGTGAGGTACAGGAACAGGGGAGGAGAATAGCAGAACAAAGTGTAATGACACCCAGATGATGATGTCATCATGGGGCCCATCCCCCACTCTAAAACGTTAATTAAAAGAAGACAAAAGTAAGATGCCATTACTTGCACTGACCTCTAGCTTGGCTCTTTTCACTTAAGTCTCACAAATCAGCAGAGGTCTTATTAGAAGGCTACTGATTTTTTTTTATACTGGTTAGCACAACATACTTTTATTATCACTTTTTTCTAATATAGCATTGTGCGGTTGAGATGGCCCAATTATAAAGTATCTTATGTGAACTAATTTCAGTAAATGCTGTCAAATTACTGAGATTATTTTGGACATTTCTTTCTTTTAGTCAAATGTCCTATAGAAGTTCCAAATCAGTCTGTCAAGGTCTTCTAAGACATTCTTTGCCTTCGTAGTATCAGACTCTCATTTATTCCTGCCCTGACATCCACACGGCTATATTTTTTGTTGCTACTCGGTTCATGATATCCTGAATTTCATTTCCTGGTTGGTTTTTGAGTATCCAGTCTCTCACATATCCAGTCCCACCACCATTCTATCAACCTCTCATACTTACCTTCCGCGTGTCTGTAATGTCTGTGAACTCTCAATGCCAGAAATGCGCCTTCACTGTGCGCTCAAGATCTTGTACAACCGACCTGACTCCTACCTTTCTCCTGGCTTCTCATGTTTAAAAATTTGAGAGGAGAGCAAGGAAAACGTAGATGGATGGGTGGGCAGTTGGATGGGTGGGTGGATGGGTGGGTGGATGGATGGATGGATGGATGGATGGATGGATGGATGGAAAGAGACAGAGATGATAGAGACAGAGAGACAGAGAAAAGCTACCGTGAATCATACAATCTGAGACACTGTAGTAGAAGTTCTCAACTTCCTAAGGTTGTGACCCTTTAATGTCAGCCCCTGACATTGTAGTGACCCCAAGCATAAAATTATCTTTGTGGCTACTTCAGAGCTGTAATTTTGCTATTGTTATGAATCATAATATAAATGGTGGTTTTTTTTGAGATAGAGGTTTGCCAAAGGGGCTGTGACCAGCAGGTTGGGAACTGTTGCACTATGGAATCTTTTAAATATTTGATCCGGCAATCAATTTCCAAAAAGAGGAAGCTGAAGACCAAGGAGATGACATACTCTCTTCCACACAGCTGTGGCAGCCAGAGGCAAAGTGCCACATCTGAGTGCTAGGACATGTCATTACTCTGTTTCAGTTCAAAGCAACACATGTTTATGCAACACATACATGGAAAACACTTTATTAAATGTCACAAAGGGCTAGAATTTTAAAAGAAGGATACATATATGACACTTAAGAATAGTGTATTTCTCCTCAGCATCACCAGTGCTTTGTGCCAAGTGACCCCCAACAAGAGCAGCTTAAAACACAAGTTCTAGTTCCTTAGTTTTAGTAAGACCACACAAATCAGCATTAAAACAGTGACAGCTTTTGAATTGCTCTCAGATCTGCTTAGAGGAACCATCTTGTCTGTCCCACAAGGAGTCAACTGGAGTCATCTAAGGGCAAGCATAAAAATCATCTGGTCTTTTTCACTCATCTAGTCAGGGCTGGCCTCAGATGGGTCTACAGAGGCTCTCACCAGAAATGCTCCATGTACTATCCTCACTGTAGTCATCTCTCTTCCTCACAGCTTAGGTCTGAAGGGGAGACACCTTCCAAGGGCCAGGCAGAAGCTCTTGTCTTCTCACACCTGGTCTTCTTGGAAAGCCAATAGCATAATTTTCACTGTGTTTTGAGGTCTGTCTGAGGGAAGACACATAGATCTCTACTTCATGATGGAGGGCTGCCATTGTCACATGGTAACAGCATCTGTAGTTGCTGTGTTATCTTGAGAATATAATCTATACCTGTAAATATGTTAGTGATTTCTCATAGATAGTTTGGCACCCTCACATCTCCCAGTGATAATGCTTCCTTAGTGCTTAGAACACAGCCTACAGATAGCAAGCAAGCAATAGGTATTATCATAGCTATTATTGGTTTTTTAAGATCAGAAACTTGTAAATGAACAGTAGAAAAAATAGAATAATATTGGACATGAAGGCCTTTGATTGTATAATAGCCCTTATAGATGACTACAGTTATGCTTATTACTGAACTTCATAACATCAAACAGTTGCAGACCTGCAATAAAGAGGTGAGATGGACAATGGTATTTCACTTATCAGTCTTTTACAAAATCGTTGCAGTATGTGGCTATAGACTTGTGTTAAAAGTACTGTGTGCACAACCAGGAAGATGACTCATTTAGTAAATTGCTTATGTAAAGACCCGAGTTTGGCTTCTTAGCACCCACATTATACAAACCAAGCATGCCTGTAATTCCAGAACTGGGGAGGGAAAGTGAAGAATAATCCCAGAGAGTTGTTGGCTACAGTTACTCTATATATATCAGTAATCCAAGTTCAGTGAGAGCCCTTGTCAAAAAATAAATAAGATGAAGCCTGACTGAGAAAGGCATAACACACACACACACACACACACACACACACACACACACACACACGTAGGGGAGGAGAGATGGGTCAGTACTTGTTGCTCCTGTAGAGAACTGGTGTTCAATTCCTAGCACCCACATGGTGGTGGCTAATGACCATCTGTGACTCAAGTTCCAGGAGACCAGACCTTCTCATTTCATCTCCACAGGCATCAGTCATGCATGGGTGCATACACAGCAGGCATATAAAACACTCATACCCATAAGACATAAAATAAATAAATATAAACCAAACCATTCAGCTCTGAATGGAGAAAAGAACAGGTGCTAGAGGTGTGGGGAGGGAGAGACCCCTATCCATTCCTTTTAGGAATTTCACTTGATGCAGGCACGATGGAAATCAGTGTGAAAGTTCCTCAGAAAACTACAAATGGACCTACTATGTGACCCAGCTATCCCACTCCCAGGTATATACCTGAAAGACTCAAGACAAGTAGAGCAGCACTATATTTGTATACATATGTCTATTGCAGCCTGACATCCAGTGAAGGAAATCAGCCTAGGTCTGCCAGCAGGTGAATGGATAAAGAAAGTAAGGGACAGGGACACACCATGGAGTGTCATTTCCTTGTCAAGAAGAAGGAAACCATGTCGTTTCAAAAGAACGGATGCCACTGGTGACCTTAAGTGAAATGAGTCACACCCCAAAAGACAAATGTTGTATACTGTCTCTCATTTGAGGATTTTAGATTTTTACATAGATTGCATAAAATTGGTTGTGCACATATGACATGCAGGTAGAAACAAACTGTCTGGGGGAACAATGAGGATCTGTAGAAAGTGAGAGAAAACTGGGACGGAGAATAGGGTTAGAGTACATGACTGGCTTGTGCTAGAAGGTCTCTATGAACCCCATTACTGTGTTTAATGAGCACATGCCAACAAAACTAATTTAAAATTAATTTACTTTAAAAAGAAAAGCAAAAGTGGGGTAGGTTCTGCTGATGAAAAGAATTCTGGAAAATAGAATGTCTGTTATTTTTAAGTTCCTCCAAAGCATTGGCCCTGAGGGTCAAGAAATATAAACTGTTCCATAGAAATAAAAATAGGAACTCCCAATGTGAGATATTTACACTGACTCACAGTTGAATAATCAGGGGGAAATATCCAGCCATATTCCGGGGAAATTATTCAGAAGATATAATGAAGACAAATACTCTCTAATAAGTCATAGCGATTATGAGGCAGCATAGAATGGGAAGTTTTGGGGAGGACATGAGTGTAAAAGGGGGCCTGTATTCCCTGAGTCTGACTGAGCTTCTCATTAGCTGGGAAACGGAACTCCAGAGCAGTTACCAGCATTTTCTGTGGAGGCTGCCAACATAGAGTGAACGCTTATTTCATACACAGACATTTTGTGTTAAGATAGCGTGAGGCAGGCTTACGGTTTGAATGCATATGATGGTATGATGTGGCAGGACCGACCTCAGCCCTTTCTCCAGTGCTCACACGTGGATGCAGGCCACTTGTTTTGTGTGCCTCTTTTTCTCTTAGGCCTCATACTTAAGCTTGTACTCAAATATTTTTCATAACATATCTAACTTGGCTTCACAAACCGTCTAGATCCCTAAAACTCTTTTCAGTGTCAAAGCCATGAATCCTGGTTTGGCCTGAACTAGGGTCTCTAAAACTCTAGGAGCCATGGTTCTCAACCTTCCTAATGCGTCACCCCTTAATACAGTTCCTCATGTTGTGGTGACCCCCCAACCATAAAATTGCTTTCATAGCTACTTCACAACTGTAATTTTGCCACTGCTATGAATCGTAATGTAAATATGTGTGTTTTCCAATGGTCTTAGGTGATCTCTATGAAAAGGCCATTTGACCCTGCAGGGGTCGCGACCCACAGATTGAGAATCATTGCTTCAGGGGCCCTTCCCGAACTGCTGAAAGTAACAGGTGAGAGCTGTGCCTCCTTTAACTGCATCCCCAGAGGCTAAGAAAGTTAGTGATTCGTGGAACAATACACTTTAAACAACCTTTAGAGTCAACGTGGATGAAAATGAATGATTTTGTTGCCAAAAAATGTAATTACAAAAAAATGTGGAGGCTTTGCCTTTAAAGAAACAGAAACAAGCATTCTATGTAATAATCTGGCAGGTTTCTATGAAATGTCAGCTGAGCCCGAAGCAATAGGTTACTGACCTCCAAGGAGCACACACTGACACAAAGGGACAGCTGTGCTCTCAGAAAGCCTTGTTAACATTTACTGTAAGGACAAGCTTTTTGACAAACTTCCTTGGAAACGAGTCAGATCTGAAATCCATTTTCAAATTGTGCTTTGGCTCTAGAAAGAATTCAGGGAAGAGTGAATGGGCTAACATAGTCCTATCTTTGTAGCTGGCTTCAAAGCTTCTCTGCTTCATAGAAGATAAAAGCATGACATCACTTCCATGTTCTGCTCCATGGTCAGCTAATTAGCCATTTTATATGTCTGGCAAGATGGGTTTTGTTTGTGGTCTCTGCATTTGCATTTTTCATGAGTTTTTCTTCAACAATGGAGGGAAGGGGGATGAGGAGGTCTATGAGAAGCCACACGCTGTGTCCCTCCAGGCTGAGAAAAGGCCAAAGAGACACAACATCCAAAGGGAACATGTGTTTCTAGATTGCAGATTACTGGGACAATTGATTCAGCTTGGGCTTTAAAGTCAGTCTCTCGGGGATCATTTCCTGATTTGGATTCTTCAGCTGTAGTTGTCTGAAGTGTTTTCTTTGAAGGGTTTCACATTAAAGTCTGCAGTGGTCTTGAGCACTATGTGCACAGATCATTTCCAGGAGGAAAAAAAATCTTTGTTCTTTTCTTGCAATTTGCCTGGTTTATGATTGACTTTCATGGGTTCCCAAAATAAATGACTCTATCATCTATTGGGTAGAGTTTTGTTTCTTGGTTTCCATTTTCTTCTCGTATTGTTTTCTTGAGCAATGCCCAGGAGTAGCAGAAGTACTGAGCACCCCTATTCCTTTGTAGCTTGAGTGGAAACTGCAGAAGTACAATCAATTCTTATTCTGTTGAGTGTTTTTTTTTCAATCATGAACTGGGTCATATGTTTGTCAAAACTCTTGTTTTGTATACATCTGGAGACAATCATGTGATTATTAATATATGAGACAATCATGTGATTATTAATATACTTTACATATTTTCTCTTATATTTAAGTGAATAGATTTTTGCCATATTGTGTCATTCTTGCTCATCAACAGCAAATCTTACCTTGCCATGATCCTTCTTTTTTTGTTATTACATTTGTATGTGTCTGTGCACTTGTATGCATGTGTATGGATGCATGTGCTCCTGCCTGTAGAAGCCAGAAGAAGGCATTGGAACCCACTAAACTAAAGTCAGGGATAGTCGTGAGAGAACCAACGTGGGTGCTAGGAACCAAACTCCAATCCTGTGCAAGAATAGTGAGTTCTCTTGACCTTGGAGTCTTTTTCTAGCCCTATGATATATCTTCTAGTACAAATGGATCCTATATTCTAAAAGTTAATATAATTATTAGGTGATCTTTGCAGTGATGTTTGATGATCACTTGCAAATATATTTACATGTTGCAATCTGTTTCATTCATGTTGTTTTTAGGATAACAATGTCCATGGAAGGGGGTTTGTTCCTAAGAAAAGACAAGGGAAAGAGGATTATGTAGCGATGGAGAGGCCTGTCTTTAAGTCCCATAGACCTTGAGTATCTAGTTGATTACTGATGCTATTATCTGGTCAATAACAGTGTTTAGCTCTTGCATCTGCCAATTTTATTTTCTTCAAAACTAAACCTTCTCTTTTTAAGATGATTAGAGAAGTTTCAACTGTGTAAAATGCACACTTTCTGTATCTTCTGATTTGCTTATGCTGCACATTTCATTAAAATAGAATCACACAGGATCAGGGAGACATCTCAGTGGGTAAGAGCTCTTGTACAGAAGTCTAATGTCTTGAGTTTGATCCCAGGACACATATGATAGAAAATGAGAAATGAGTCTGCGTGCTACAAGATTGTTCTAATCTGTTGTTTTCCTAAAAAAGATGGGTGATCGGAGAAAGTGTCAGGAAAAAAAAAAAAAAGAAATGAGTCCTGCAAGTTGTCCTCTGACTTCCATACACACATCTTGGCATACATGAACCCATGTGCATTTATGAATAAATAAACATTTTTAAAAATCAAATGAAAAAATAGAATCACAAAATATGTCACAATCCTTGCTGTCTTCTTTCATTTAACATCATGTTGCCAAGGTTCAGCCATGATGTGATACTGTGTCTTTTTGACTGATAATGTCCTGTTGTATAGGTAAATGACTTTTGACTTATTAGTACCTGTGTAATGACATCTGGATTGCTTGCACTATTTGGTTATTGTGAATAATGAAAGCAACATTTGCATCCAACACATTAAACATGTTTCATTTCTTCTGGGTATGTACATAGGAGTGGAACTTCTGGACCCCATGGCAGCTCTTGTTTAACTCTTTAATGTAAATCTTTTAATCTCTCTCTCTCTCTCTCTGTGTGTGAGAGAGAGAGAGAGAGAGAGAGAGAGAGAGAGAGAGAGAGAGAGAGAGAGAGAGAGAGAGAGATCTCATAAGTGTGGATGCCCTTAGAGGCCAGAAGAAGGTATCAAATTCCCTGAAACTGGAGCTGCAGGTGGTTGTGAGCCACCTAATGTAGATGCTGGGAGATGACCTTGGGTCCTCTAGAAGAACAGGAAGCACTCTGAGCCACTAGGCTGTCCCTCTATCCCTTAGACTTTTAAGAAGCTGACATGCTATTATAAACACCCACATTTTACATTCACACAAAGAACATGTACATGTTCTAATTTTTTATTATCTCCAACACTTGATATAGTATCTTTTTCATCATAGCAATCATTCCATGTATGAGGTGGTATTATATTACATACGGGTGTGCATTTTCCTTATGTTTCATGATATTTAGCATTTCTTTCTGTGCTCCTTGGATATCAATACATTTTCCTTAAAAACTATGGTAGTCAGAGCATTTAAAGAGTTTGAATTTTAAGAGCTCTTATATTGTGCGATAGTGGCACACACCTTTAATCCCAGCACTAGGGAGGCAGAGGCAGGGGGATTCCTGAGTTCGAGGCCAGCCTGGTCTATAGAGGAAAATCAAGGACAACCAGGGCTATACAGAGAAACGCTGTCTCAAACAACAACAACAAAAAGAGTTCTTGATATAGTATACATTCAAATCTCCTATTGTATGTGTGATTTACTAATATTTTCTCCTGATACATCTTTTTTAATCTTCTCTCTTTGAATTTTTTTCTTGATGTTTTTCTTCCCTCAACCCCTGTACTAGCTTGGATTACTCGCTCATCTCTAACAACTGTCTTTACTTCTCACTTCATTCTGCAGATATACTACAGCTAAGGAGGACAAAAGCTGAACTCTCTTCACATCTGTTCCCTTCCCTGTATTTCTATTCTCAGATAATGACCCCTCATCCATCACTTAGCCAAATTATATAAAAAATTTGCTTTGTACCCTCCTACCAGTGATAAACCATACATCACGCTGTCTTACTGAATTTTAATTCCCATATATCTCAGTCTGTGACTTGCTTTCTTTTAAAAATACATTTTTAAAATTGTGTGTGCGTGCATGTGTGTGTGGAGGTCAACTTACAGCATTTCTCTGAAGCTGGAATTACAGGCAGTTAGGGGTGAGCCACCTGAGGTGGTGCTGGGAAGGAAACTTGGGTCCTCAGCAAGATCAGTACACAGTCTTAACCACGGAGCCGAATCTCTGTATCGTGAGCGGTATCAAGAGCAGTACACAGTCTTAACCACGGAGCCGAATCTCTGTGTCGTGAGCAGTATCAAGAGCAGTACACAGTCTTAACCACGGAGCCGAATCTCTGTGTTGTGAGCAGTATCAAGAGCAGTACACAGTCTTAACCACGGAGCCGAATCTCTGTATCATGGCTCTTGTTTTCTTAAATAAAGGCCTGCCGTTCCTTTTTTTTAGCTTCTCGCCTCTGAAATTTGTAGATTTCTTATTTAATTTTCTGCATCCAGCTCTGCCACCATTGAAAATTAGTTCTCCTTGATACATCAGGGACGATTTAAATCAAACTTGCTCTTCTTTTTCAGCATTTGACTGGGGGATAGGGGTTTGGCTTTATGAAATAATGTACATTTCTCGTTCTGTGATTTTTGACAACTCTGTTTTAGTCTTCCTCAGTCTCTGTCTGTTTATGTAAAATGTAAATGGCAGTACTTAGCCTGGAGAGTTGTTGTGAGAGGAAATGAAAAATTGTTTGCACAGTATGTGCATGAAAAGTAGGAGCTTCTATGTGCCAATAGAATCATTCTGTCTCCTCAAGTCGGAGGAGAACTGGACACATGAAAACTATGGAATCCTGCCTGAAAGTCAAGAGTTTCTCAGGAAGTTCTTTAAAACAAAGATATTGATTTCCTTCTCCAAAACATCAGATTTTACGAGAGCTAAAATAAATAAATAGAGCCAAATACCTAAGAGGATATGTGTTAAATGATATGCATCGATTGAAAACTAGAAAGTAAAGCACCAACTAATCCAAGTTACTTGATGTAACTATTGCTCGTTCTATTAGTCTCCCTTTATGCAAGTTTTCAATTCCCATGGTTTTCATAACTCACAGTCAACTGTGGTGTGAAAATATAAAATGAAAATCTCTGCTCACAAACAACTCACACATTTTGAATTTCACCTCCTTCTGACTAGTGTCATTCAATTTCATTCCATCAAATTTCACCCTGCCTTTGAGGTTGATCTTTGTCCAGAGCACACATCATATACACTACCCTCCCCTAATCACTGAGTAGCTGTCTTAGTTATCAGATTGGTGTCTGCTGTATGGTAGCCCTTCTCATTTTGTTTAGTAATATTCCGAGGAGACAAGATTAGTGGTTGTTATGGCCTGAGTGTGAAATATTCCCATGGATGCTTGTGCTGTACCACCTGGCTCCCAGATGGTGGCCATGTGTGGGAGGAACCTTTGGGACTTGGAGTCTAGCTGGTAGACAGGGGCCGTGGGGACAGAGGCCAAGCATGACAGCTCGGCTTGGCTTCCAGCTCTGTTTCTTTTCTTCCTAACACTACCATATACTCTCATTACTATGGTCATGAACTCTTCCGGCTGCCATTCCTCTTCACCGTCATGATAGAGAGGATCCCCCGTACCATGAATCAGAATAAACTCTCCCTCCTAGAGTGGTTTGTGTCAGGAATGCTGGAATATGATGAGGAGAACATCCAAAACTTGGGTGAGGCAAGTGTACTATTCCAAGGAAAAACCTTTGTTTCCTGTGAGTGAAAAATTTTAAATTAGTATGAAAGTAAAAATTAAAATTAGATAGCAAAGATACTAAGATCTACAATGAGTTATTTTGAGAGCACAGCAGAAAAAATCCACTTAACTTTTGTTATAATATATTATTATTATTTTACTACTCTAATATTTAATATTACTATTAATTTTATTATTAATTACCATTAATTTCTTACTATGCCTAATTTATGAATCAAATTGTATTACAGACATGTATATAAAGGGGAACACATGGCATATATAGGCTTCAGTTCTATCTACAGTTTCAGGCTTACACAGGGATTCTTTGAATGTAGCCCTAATAGATAAAATACAGCTACTTATTTGTTTTCTGGTGTCCACTTTTAAAGGAAAATAACTACTCTACCCCAAAACTGTGCTTTTATTGATGGTGATGAGGCTGAAATTTAAGTGTGGATGGTCTAAAGAGAGTCAGTGATGAGATACCATGTTGACCCCAGGATGTTTGCTTTTCAACTCCAACAGCAGTTAGTGTCTCCCAGATGTTCAACATCTGGGTTTCACAAATGGAAGCATTGTTGACCATCAGTTTTCATACGTCACTTCAACTTTCAACTTCCCAGTCATAGCGCCTACTTTTTTTTCTTGGTGAGAACAGGTTATTATGGATCCCAAAGTCTCCTCTGAGAATCATCAGGAGATCCTGATGGAGGAGAAAGACGAACCAAGAGAGAAGCCCACGGATGACAGAGATGGTGACGTACAACACTTTGGTGAGACCTCAATTCCTGTATACATCATTCCTCAATGTTTCTCTTGACTCACTAACACATATTAGGATTGAACTATACATTACTTACTTGTCTATTGCTGTGGAAAAGCACCATGACTAAGGCAGCTTCTAGAGAAAAAGAGTTTACTTGAGCACACAATTCCAGGGGCATAAGAGTCCATCACAGCACAGAGGCATGGCAGAAAGCAGTAGGCATGACAGCTGGAGCAGAAGCTGAGAGCTCACATCTTGACCAGCAAGCACAAAGCAGAGACAACAAGCTAGAAGTGGTTCAAGTCTTTACATTCTAAAAAGACCCTGACCCTTGCTATGACATACGTCCCCCCAACAAGAACACACCTCCTGAACCTCCCAAACAATGCCACCAACTGGGGACCAAAGGTTCAAATAAAAGGACCCATTGGTGCCCTCCTCATCCAAATCACCATTAGCTGAACTACTCAAGTATATATGCAAGAATCTAGCAAGTACGAGAAATATAGAAGATAGCCTGAGGCAGGCAATCGCAGCAGTTGGTTTAGTTAAATGCTATTTTACAGGTCATTTCCCTACCTCACTTAAAACATGTTGAATATCAGTTTAAACCAAGTTAGCTACTATAAAGAGGTAATACCCAGCCACCCACCAGTCTTTTTAAATCAACAGTCACACATAAAGGAGTATTATGGGTTTTACAGAGAAAGGCACCAGGAACTAGCTCCAATGGAACACTGATCCTAGTGTTTCCTCTCAGGCAGGACCAGGCTGTTCTCAACTCCTTCCAGCTCACAGGGCTTTATAGTACTGGTAATCCTCATAAACTATTCCTACTATTCAAAAAGAACAAATGGACTCGTAAAATGTGTATGTTCCTCATTAATTTTATTCTGTATTAAGTGATCAAGTAACTGCAGGACTTGGAGATACACATGGTAGCTTGTGTATACTCTGAGAACATCTCCACACCTAGAATCCCCTTGTGTTAGGAAACTGTGATTTCAAACGAGATTCAGTATTTCACCTAGTCATCCTGCTTAGTTCTAGAATCAGAGTTCAATTGAAAGCCTCAATGCTAAGGTTCTCCAGCAAAAGAAAAGAAGAGCAAGCATAGATTCATATTCACCCTGTCCCTCCCTTGCTCCTTCCCTCCCCCACTTGCTGTATTTCTGTATAAACAGAATGTTTACACTCAACACCCACTGTCCACCCTTCACCACGCCAGATGAGGCTCCACCCTCCTTCACTCCTATGATTTTCCTAGCCATCTCAAGGAATGGGAGTTAAAATAACCAATTACCAATGAACAAAAGTGAAATGGAGAGAAGATACTGCTGGCAGATACACATGGGGTAAAACTGAGAAGTGTGGCTTGGTGATAGAGTGCTTGCCTACTGTGTGAGAGACTCTGGCCACAGTGCTGCTAAGCAACCAAATGAGCAAATGCAACTAAGCAGTAGAAGTGATATGATTGCTACCAAGAGTTAGGAAGAATGAAGACCTTTTCCAGATGGAGGAGTTGGGTGACTAGAGATGAGGCTGATCTTCCATTAATTAATTGCAGAACACAACAAAGAAAGTGGACTGGGATGGGCCTGGGTCCACTATGCTCAAGGGATGTCTCCACTTTGGGATGCAGTGCACAAACTCCACACTCCTCCACATGCACTCCTTCTGCCCTTCTCTCTTATACTGAGGACTGGGATTTGAGAGGAAAATAAGGGATCGATATCTCCAATAGACCACAGTGTTCACGATTTGCAAAGTCACTGAACATTTTACAAGAAATGCTAATGGCCCATGAAAGATACAACTTTCTTTTGGGAATTAATTGTCAGTGAATTATTCGTCATGGGTAACATTATACTCCATGGATATGGACACCTCAAAACCGCCTTGTAAGGAATTTTCCACATGGATAGTCACTTTGATAGTCTTTGGATGTGGGACCAAAGCAGCTTTCTTCAGCAATGAAACACTAAACTGCCTAAGAACTTTTGTTGTTGCTCATTAACGCCCAATAGACTTGGAGAGTGAGGCTCTCTGTGGTTTTCCTCCAGCACTTCAGTTGTGGAGGTGAGAGGAAATAGAGAAGGTCTTCAGATGCCTTCCAGGATATGAGTTTTAGAGGAAATAGAAGCCCAGAAAACTCTCTCATCATTCTGGTGTAGAAAAGAAATGCCTGCTTTAGACATCCTCATATATGCTTCTTGAGCAGCAACTTCATTTCAATGTCTGTAACTTTCCTCACATGTACTAACTTGAGAAACTTCTGGTGGTGCTAATATTAACAATGAAGGTATAGTTTATTCATGCCTCTTGGTTGTTTTGTTGTGGTTGTTGCTAGTTTTGTGGGCTGTTTTGTTTTATGAGACAGGGTCTCACTATGTCACCCGGGCTGCCACAGAACTCATGATGTCCTCCCTCAGTCCCCTTCATTCTGGGATTACAGTTTTTTACCACCATTCCAGCCTCTCTAGAAATCATGTCACTCTTGTAACTATACTGCTGATATCTAAGGAATCAATCTCTGGAAATTAGAAATAAGAGAATGTCTTAAAAGGGCTTTGGTTTGTTCATTTATGTTTGTGTGTGTGTGTGTGTGTGTGTTTCTTCTCATTTGAACACAATAATCGTATTTCAATCATCTTCGGGAATCACTTGTAACTTACAAAAATTCCTGTACCTGAGAATAGTTAGAAATTCAAGTAAGTTTAAAGTCGTGGTAGCAGTCATAAACATCATTGTCAGTATTGGAATCAGTTCTTTAATCCATTGGCACACTCTGGGATCTAAAACATAGTCTCCATTCAGAGCTAGGGACCTAGCTAAATGATGGTTTGAATGGCTGGCTTTCTCAATCCCTTGGGAGACTCAGTGAAAGTATCCCTGTAAAGTGAGACATTTGAAACAGGTCAAGCAAGCAGGCTTCGGCCTCTGGGACACAGTTGGGTATATCACTGAATTTCCAGCCCAGCTGTTTTAGTTATGGTTTCTATTGCTGGGAAGAGACACTATGACCACAGCAACTCTTTTAATGGAAAACATTTCACTGAGGGTTGCTTATAGTTTCAGAGGTGCTATTCACTATCGTCATGGCAGGAAGCATGGCAGCACTAGACATGGTGCTAGAGATGTAGGTGAGAGTTCTGCATCTGGATTGGTAGGCAACAGGAAGAGAGAGGCCCTGGGCCTGGTTTGAACATTTGAAACCTCAAAGCCCACCCCCAGTGACACACTTCCTCCAACAAGGCCACACCTCCTAATAGTACATCTCCCTATGGGTCTTTGGGGGCCATTTTCATTCAAACTACCACACCAACACTTGGTTCAACAACTCAGTCATACCTGTTTCATGCTTATGTCTGTTAGAACTTTAAGATCTCTAACTGTGGAGTCAGTTTAACATGAGAAAAATGTAAGATGGCTGTGAGAAATGGGAGAGTCCAAACTGCATCTGAGAATGTTCAGTTGAGATCCTTGATGAGAACAACACCTCTAATTTGACACAGGAAATAACATTTCCAGGACTTTACTGGACTACAAATTTTGTAGCTGGAACTCATGTTCCTCTTACATTCTCTCTCTGTATAACCAGGCTCTATTTCCTACAGTCCCTGTTTCTTCCTGTGTTTGTCAGGCAAGGACAAACTTAGAACAAGGAAATGATACAATTTAAATGGTGTTAGATGTGAAGTCTGAAATTCAACCCCATGTCTCCCCAACCCCCACTCCCAAATCTGACCCCAGCTTCTTAGATCTTACCTCCCTCTCCCTCCTCACATTCATTCTTCTCCACAGGCTGCTACTCACCATATCCCAACCCACCCTGGGACCTCCTGTCTTCCTGTGTTGCTCATACCATACTCTCTGTCCTGAAAGCCCTTTTCCTGTAATATGAAGGTCAAACATGATGTCTTCTCTGATAAACTCATTGACCACAGAAACTCTGCTACCTATGCTCATTTGTGTCATGTTCTATACTGGTCAGTAAAACCCCTATGATGAGACACATCATCATTTCCTTGTTAAAGCACACTGAAGAGAACAGGGTGGTGCTTAGTAAAGACTCTGTTTTGACATTTCCCATGTTCTGAACCCTGATTCCCTCCTCTGAGCTATCAGAAGTCTCCAGTACATTACATGCATTATTACAGATGAACTTGAAATCCTGGTATGAGATAATTCAACAGATGGAGAAATTCAAAAGGAAGGAAGAATAAAAACCATAAGACAGGAGAGGACTTGTGCTCCCTGAAATATCAAGAAACACAGAGCTCTTATTTCCTGTAATAAAAAAATAACATAGAAAACCTACCTCTTTGTTTTAAGCCCTTCATGCATGAAAACTGATTATGATTAGAAAAGTGAGCCAGAGTAAATGCAGCTGGGATACATTAATCAGTAGGAGATTCTCTCTCTCTCTCTCTCTCTCTCTCTCTCTCTCTCTCTCTCTCTCTCTCTCTCTCTCTCTCTCTCTCTCTCTCTCTCTCTCTCTCTCTCTCTCTCTCTCTCTCTCTCTCTCTCTCTCTCTCTCTCTCTCTCTCTCTCTCTCTCTCTCTCTCTCTCTCTCTCTCTCTCTCTCTCTCTCTCTCTCTCTCTCTCTCTCTCTCTCTCTCTCTCTCTCTCTCTCTCTCTCTCTCTCTCTCTCTCGTGCAGGCATGCATGCCTGCAGGCAATGTATCCTTTTCTTGCCTAGTTACAACATAAACTCACAGGGTAAAAAAATGAGATCAACACCAGTCTGGTCTACAAGAGCTAGTTCCAGGACAGCCTCCAGGACAGAGAAACTCTATCTCAGAAAAAAAAAAGATGTAGAACTCCAATCAGGCCCAAATAGTTTTTGTAAATGACAAGGAACAATCGCAAAATTATTCCCAGCATTTCAAAGTGGTTTGAATGTCTGTAATACCAGCATTGGGAGGCTGAAGCAAGAAGATCATGGATTTGAAGAAAGTGTAGACTACATGAGATTATGTCAGTAACAACAACAGCAATAGTAAATTCCAAGTGGAATAACCCATTTATAATTCTTTTCTAATATTTATTTTTTTGAGAATTTCATACAATATATTTTGATTATAATCTTTCCCTTCCCCCAGTTCCTCCCCAGTCTTCTTATAAAAAAAATCCACAATAAAAACAAAAAAATACGCAAAAAAATTGAAGTAAGATTTGTGTTGGTCACCTATGCCTAAATTTGGGGCCTGTGCTAAGCTGCTGTTGATACACCAGTTGTCATCCCATTAAAGAAAATGGATTTTTCCTCTCAGAGCTATCCATTGCAAATAGTTTCTTGACTAAGGGTGGGGCATTGTGCCCACTCCATTTTCTCCCTGATGGGATTTAATTTGGCTTGAACGCGTGAGAGTCTTAAGTATACTATCTCGGTCTCTGTGAGTTCATATGTATTTCAGCTATTTTGTGTCTGGAAGATAATTTATTGGATTCATCTACCACCTCTGCCTCTTATAATCATTGATGACTGAGTGCTCCATAGTATATCACTTTCTTCACCATGTTCAGCTGTGGGGCTTTGTGTTAATTATTATCTACTGCATGAATAAGCTTCTTTGGTGAGAACTGAGTGAAGCAATGATTTATAGACATAACAATATGTTGTTAGAAGTCATTTTAGTGCTATGTTCATTTAGAAGAATAATAGTAGTAGGTTTTCCCCTAGGGTCCATGACCAATATATCTAGTCTTACATTCTTGGTCTCATTAGCTGTGCCAGGTATGGTTTCCATTTCATGAAGAACAACTTAAGTCCAATCAAAAATTTTTTATTTACCTTCATAACATTTGTACTACTCTTATGTGGTACAAATTATCACCGTTATGTAAGATATGCCCACTATTAAAATAGTCATATATAATTCAACTCCCATGTGGAAATAGATGACAGTTTTTTTTAAAAAGGAAAAGTATGGCATATCTTGCAGGTAGGATGCTATTATAGGTCAGTGTCTGATGATTACTTTTATCCACCAGTAGCATGTATAGCACCTTCCAACTCTATGAACAACAGTTGGTAGGGGTAAAAATTCGAGCCCCGTTTCTCCATGTTCTATGTTCTCAGATGCGGTATCTTCAGCAGTGTGGTCTAACCATCAGGCTGTAGGGGATAACCAATAGTCTTGACAACAGCCTGTAGTGTTTGGTAGAGTAGTCTATGGCAAAGAACTCAAAAGGATGGAATTGGGGGGCCATTTCTTTTTATATCTAGTTGGGGTATTTTCTTTCCCGTTATATGATTAACTCCAACACAATTCCTTATATGTGTACTTTAGAAAGATTTTACAATAAAAGACTTTCCAACAGCCTTTAGTCTTAATTACTCTTCCCCATATTCCTTCCTCTATCTTTCTCTCTCATTCCCCACTCCATTTAATCCTGTTGCTTTATTTCCCCTTTATCCCTTTGTAAATTTATTTTCTATTTTCCTCTCTTTGGAAGACCCACTCCTCCTAACCTGTGTGGATATTCTAAATAAAACACACATATCTAAAGTATGAAAGCTAACAGCTACATAGAAGAGAAAACATATAATGCTTATTTTTCTGAGTTCATGTTCCCTCGCTCATAATAATTGTTTATAGCTCCATTCAATTACATCAAATTTCATTTTTCTTAACACCTTAATAATCCTATTGTGTAAATGTACTACATTTTCATTACCAATATATTAGCTGATGGATATTGAAACTGTTTCTAATTTCAGCTATTACGAATATAACAGCAGTGACCATGGTCGGACACGTTTCTCTGTAGTAAGACAGAGAATCCTTTCGTGTAGGCTGGAGATCTTGCAGTAAATTGACTTCCAGACTTTTGAGGCACCTCCGCCTTGACTTCCATGGTGGATATGCCAATTTACGCTCCCATAAGGAGCAAACAAGTGTTGCCCTTCCCTGCATCTTCAGTCACATGCCCGGTTACATGCTTTATTGATTATGGCCATTCTTACTGGAGTAAGATGAAATCTCCAAGTAGTTTTAACTTTCATTTCCCTGATGTCTAAAGATATTGAACACTTTTTAAGTTTTCCTCAGCCATTTCTGTCTCATCTTTTGAAAGGTCTGTCTTTAGACATGTAGCCCATTTTTAAATTGGGTTCTTTGTTTTCTTGATGTTCAGGGTTTTTTGTTTTGTTTTTAGTTCGTCATATATTCTACATACTAACTCTCTGTCAGATGCATAGTTGGTAAAGGGTTTTTCTATTCTATAGGCCGTCTCTTTGCTTGAATGACAGTGTCCTTTGCTGTACAGAGGAGTTTTAGTTGCATGAGGTCCCATTTATTAATTGTTGATCTTAATGTCTGTGCTATCAGGATTCTGTTCAAAAAGTCCTTTTCTGTGTCAATGAATTTAAGCACATCCGCTACTTTCTTTTCTATAAGATTTGTGCTATGAGGTCTTATGTGGAGAACTTTGATCCATTTATAGTTGATTTTTGTATAGAGTGGCTCTCTCTACATTCTACTGCATGCAGCTATCTGGTTTGACCAGCACCATTTGTTGAAGATGTTGTCTTTTCTCCAATGCATATTTTTGGCTTCTTTGTTAAAAATCAGGTATCCATGGGTGTGTGAACTTTTGTTCAGATTTTCAATTCTATTTTATCAATCATTGTATCTGTTTTTAATGACAATACCATGCTGTCCTCTGTAAATATCTTAAAATCAGGAATGGGGATACCTCCAGCTGTTCTTTTATTGTCAGAATTATTTTAGTTGTTATTGTGTGTGTGTGTGTGTGTGTGTGTGTGTGTGTATGCACATGTGTGTGACAAAACTTTATTTTTTCCCACTTGAAAAGTTGAAAAACATAGCCAAATAAGAAAAAGTTTTATAATCAGTTTGATCCCAGAGAGGTAAACAACAAAGGACAGTATGTTGTGTGGTTTCCAGGCCCATGCCCTTAGTGGATGATTAGGATGCTCTCTCAGAAGTGGTTGGGGAAGGTAGTTCATTTGGTAAGGTGCTTGGCTGGCATGTACAAGGTCCTGGGTTCAATCCCCAGCATCACATAAAGTGGGTGTAATGGGGATTACAGTAGTTATTTACTGAGTGATCCCATTGATGTGTTAAGACATTAAAGGTCTCATTTTAATATTTAATTTAATTCAATTTACCACTTTTACCTTCGGGTAGATCTCTTATCTCTTCAGGCTGCCTCGATATTATAAAACAGAGGGAAACTACTCTGACTCATCAAGAGAAGCCCTGCTGCATTTAGTGACTTTAAAAACCATATTAAATGAGTACTTTCTGATATCCCCTTTCTCTATCTCCCAAGCCCTAGAGTGTGAGTCACATAAATATGAATAAAATGACCCCTTGTCCTTTGAGAAATGTAGTTATCATCAGAGACAGCAAGACAGTGAACATTAGTTTTTGTCTACTGATTAGGAGTTAGTCACTACGCAGACATTCCTCTGCTAGTATTCATTCTAGAGGTGAGGTGTGCGGTAGCATTTAAGGGTGTGAACACTCTAGAATCCTGCTGCCTGCACTCAAACGCTGCTTCTGCTAATCCGAATACTTGGGCAAATGGGACTTTTTGGGGTCTCCTTTTCCCCTTTACAATATGAACACTATAGTACAGCTAAACATCTGTATCCCACCATGTATTTAGAAGAATGACTGGGACAGTAATTGTTCCTTTTAATAAATATCAGTGATGTTTTTCTTAGTCATGAATAATAGCAATTCGTGTGTATTGTGTTAGCACACAAATTTCTTGCAGAATAATTATCTAGGTCAAGTGTATTGGTTACCATATTTCAGACAGGGAGTCATCTATAAGCATTGGGTCAAAACCATCATTCATTCACGTCTGTGAACTCTATGCCAGGGAACATTCTAGGTTTGTTGGTGAGATAGCATGGGGAGGAACAGATAAAAATCTCTGTCTGTCTGGAATTCCCATTCCAGTTAGGCTGTATAGATGCTAACATAATTTAGGAGTACATTTTGTGACTTGGACAGTTTACAACTAGAGATCTGGAGTGTTACCCAAAAGCCCTCTTGCTGGAGGCTTGGTCTCTAATTTACTGTACTGTTGAGAGGAGATGGAAGACTTAAGAAGTAAAATCCTAAGCCCAATGTGGTGATGCATACTTTTAACCTCAGTCCTCTGGAGGCAAAGGCAGGCAGATCTCTGAGTTTAGGTCAGCTTGGTCTACAGAGGGAGTCCTAAGCGAGCCAGTGAGATATGATGAGACAATGTCTTAATGTCTTAAAAAACAAAACAAAACAACAACAACAAAAAAAAACAAAAAACAAAAAATAGAAGCTAGAGGTCACTGACCAGCTCCACCCTCTTGCTTCCTAGAAATGAGTTTTGGTCTTCCACTTGTATGTGCTACCTTGTCACAGACCTAAAGCAACTTAGCCATTCAACTGAGGCCTGAAATCTCCTAAAGTGTGAGCCTATACCTTTTCTCTTTATGTGTTTGTTATCTCAGGTATTTATTACAGTAATAGGAAGATGACTGACACTATTAGACTACAAATTACAATTACAAAATAGAGAAAATGTATTAGTATGGAAAGTTCATCTTAGACTTTAAGCAGAGTGGTAAGGAAGGCATGAGCAACATAGTTATATTTAAGCAAAGGAAGTGAGAGGCCAAGCTATACAGATACACGGAGTGGGGAGGGCTGGGGAGTTTGGTACAGATGGGCAGCTAGCTCAGAGGTCCTGAGGCAAATACACAGTCTCTAGGAATCAAATGCAGAGATACTGAGGAGGACATAGTGTTGAGAACTGAGTGAGAGAAGCATGAGGTAATGTTAGAGAAGGGTAGGTCAACAATGTCTTTCTAGGCTACTGTTGCAGGTTACCCTACTTGGACACTCCTTGGGGGGGGGAGGGGGAGAAGATGCAGTGCCAAGGACTCAGGCACTGAGATTCAGAGCATTTATTAAGGAAGTTAGACCTACCTTTATACCCCCTCCCAAGGTCCTATGGGCTCAGGCTACTGATTCCTATGGGTCAAGTGTTTCTTTTTTTTTTTTTTTCAAGAAAAAAATTTATTACTTTTTTTTTTTAGAAAAGAACTTGCTTCATATGTCGATCCCAGCTCCTTCTCCCTCCCCTCCTCCTGCACCTTCCCACCATTCCCCCTCCCCCAGCCTCCTACCCCATTCCCACCTCCCTCCACACAGGGGATATCCAGAGTCTGTCACCTAGCTCAGGGCAGGGTCCAGGCCCTCTCCCAAGAGTCCAGGCTGAGAGAGCATCCCTCCCCATGCCATGGACACACAAAGTCCATCTGTATGCCAGGGACAAACACTAATCCACTGCCCAGGGCCCCACAGGTTGCCCAGACCTCCCTACCAACTCTCACACCCAGGGAGTCCGGATCAGTCCCATGCTGGCCTCCCAGCTGTTGGTTCGGGGTCCAAGAGCTCCCCCCTTGTTCAGGTCAGCTGTCCCTGCTGGCTTTGCCAGCCCATTCTTTGCCCATTTGCTCATCACTCCACTCTCACTGGGTTCCATGGGTTCAGTTCAGTGTTTAGCTGTGGGTGTTTACCTCTGCTTCCATCAGTCACTGGATGAAGGTTCTAGGATGGCATATAAGGTAGACATCAAGTTCATTTCAGGTGTTTCTTTGTCTTTGGGCAGAGGAGCAGACTTGACACAGGAAGGAAGTGCCTGCTGGGTATGGGGGGTGGGGCAGAGCAACTGCAGCTTTGGTAGGCTGGTCACAATTTCTCCAACAGGCCACCACATGATTTTTGCCTAGACTGAATAGGGTCACAGTGGAATTATAAGGAAAGGA
This sequence comes from Mesocricetus auratus, assembly GCF_017639785.1. Classification (NCBI taxonomy): domain Eukaryota; kingdom Metazoa; phylum Chordata; class Mammalia; order Rodentia; family Cricetidae; genus Mesocricetus; species Mesocricetus auratus. Next base: position 46,163,562 of record NW_024429192.1, read on the forward strand.
TTAGATTGTGTGGCCTAATGTTTTACAATGATCACCCTCGTGTCTGTATTGACAGTCCCTGTAAGAGAGCAAAGACAGGGCAAGGGTAAAGTCAAGACAGTATGGCAGATGAGTGAGATCTATCTGAGATGGACAGTGAGGTAGTAAGTAGTTGAGTTCTGTTTTTGTTTTAGAAAATGCAGAAAAGACTTCCTGATGGGTTGGAGAGAATTTAAATTCGAAGCTGACATAAGGTTTTAGACACAATATGGGATGACTTCAGTTGGAAAACAGTAGTTGGAAAGGGGAAAACTTTTCAAGGAATCAGTGTTGACAATGGTAACTACAAGATCAGTAGGCATCCATGTGGGTAGCTACTAAGGGCCTGAGATTCCAGGGAGGGGGTTGGTCTGGATGTGAAATTTTCGAACAGTCAACACATGATGGGATTTAGTTCCATGGGGCAGAAAGACAGTACTACTGGAAGCAATAGATTGAAAACAGATCCCAAATCTGAACTTTGAGTACTCAGTGGCTAGGCCAAAGGAAGCAAGAATACAGAAAGGAACTACTGATGAGCTGGTCATTGCTGCTGAGGAATGAGATGAACTTCTCCCAACCCCATGGGCTAAGAAATCAGGGCTTGAATTTGCTTATGCTGATTTACAGTGTTGTCCCCACCCCCAGACAACTGATCCCTCCACTCCCATCTACAGGTGGGCTGGAGGTGTAGATGGGAGGGAGATCCATGCATTTCCTGTAGAGTCCTCCTCTTTACCTAACCTCTCTGGAACTGTGAGCTATAGTTTGATTATCATTTTTTACAGCTAATATCCACTTATGAGAATGAGTACATACCATGTTTGTCTTTCTGGGTCTAGGTTACCTCACTCAGGGTGATTTTTTTCTCGTTCCATCTATTTGCCTACAAATGTTTTTTTTTTTTTTAACGGCTGAGTAATACTGCATTATATAAATGTACCACATTTTCTTTCTTCATTCGTTGGTGGAGGCCATCTAAGTTGTTTGCATTTTCTGGCTATTATGAATAATGTTGCAATTAACATAGCTGAGCAAGTATCCCTATGGTAGGGTGGAGTGTCCCTTAGGTATGTGCCCAAGAGTGGTATAGCTGGATTTTATGGTAGATCTATTCACAATTTTCTGAAGAACTACCATTTTGATTGCAATAGCCAGCCCTTGGTATATTGAGTCAGGTCTTCATTACATATCTCAGGCTGGTCCCAACTTGTTATGAGGCCCAAGCTTGTCTGGAACTCTTGATCCTCTTGAGTCAGTTTCACAAGTGCTAGGATTATTGTCATGTACCACCATACCTGGAGAGGAGCAATCTTTCCTTTGGGTGACTCAAGCTCAAGGCTTCACAGTAAAAGCGACCTCTGACTGGAGTAAATGAGAGGGCAGAAAGTGGAGACAGCGTTTCTCATTTCCTGAAAGGTGTTTTCTTACAGTTAAGCAGCAAGAGAATTGAAAGGTAATAAGTGGAGTCAAGAATGTCTGTATTTTTATTGAGATTCGGAAAGTGATTTTAAGTTGATGGAGATGAGTGGAAGAGACAGTGTGTAACTCATGTGAATTTATAACTGTGGTGTAAATCCTACTGGGGTAGTGGGCAGAGAATACTCGAAAACGCAAACCATTTTTTATAGGAATGGCTGCCTTAGAAATTACAGGTCAAACTTTAGGGGCTGGCAAGGTTGCTCAGCTTCTGAGAGCTGTACCCCTCTTGTAGAAGATGGAGTCTGACTGTCAAAACCCACGTCGTTTCTGCCCCCTCCCCCTTACCTCCATTCACGTGCACATCCATGCACAGAAACACATACATAGTAAAATACATTTAATTTAAAAAGTCAGACTTTTACTTACACAAGTGAAACATTTTAAACAGGCGTTGTGTTGCATGAGTGTACTCACGGCTCCAGGCATTTTGTATAGATGAAGCAGAGGCTGCCTTGCGGCACCAGCACCACCCATACCTCGGTTTTACCACCTTGGAGACATCCTTGCTGGTAGCTAAAACAACTGGCCCAGGCGACATTGTTATTAGTTAAAGAGCTTTTCCGGTCCTTGCGCTTTCCTTAGGCTGTGAGTTCCTCCAGGATGGCTGTCTTTCATCATTGTCACCCCACTGGGCCATAACTTTGCAGACAGTCACATCTGGGTGCCTGAAGACAGACTGTGGGTCGTACCCCGGTCCATTTCCTAACCTCCCAAGGAAGCAAAGTGAAAGAAGTCCACATTAGTATAGTTTTCACTGGTTATGTTAAACATATGAAAAACACAGAACCGTTTATGAGACACCATTCCAAGGAAATCGGTGTCACATAGTTTTAGAGTCTCCTCACTCCTGCCCTGACCCCAGGCGTTGCACTGCTGTTTGGCACAGCTGCTTTTCTGACGCATCAGGTAAACCTGCCCCGGGGGAGAAAAGTATGTGGCAGAGGTGCGGTCACCTGGAGTTTCCCAGAGCAAAAACTTCATCATCAGGAGGAAATCACTACCCGAGGACGTGCGTTCTCCTGTCCCATTTCTACCTTCAGAAAGAAAGAAGAAAAGAAGGAAGGAAGAAAGAAAGAAAGGAAGGAAGGAAGGAAGGAAGGGAGAGAGAGAGAGAGAGAGAGAGAGAGAGAGAGAGAGAGAGAGAGAGAGAGAGAGAGAGAGAGAGAGAGAGAGAGAGAGAGAGAGAGAGAGAGAGAAAGAAAGAAAGAAAGAAAGAAAGAAAGAAAGAAAGAAAGAAAGAAAGAAGCCAGTTACAAAGGTTTCTATTACATTGCTGAGAAAGTGGAGCCAGGTGATGTGACAAACAGCCAGGGCACTCCAGCCTCCATAAAAGCAGCAGCAACCTGGGAGCCGGAAGGCTCCCTGACTTCACAGCTGGAACTCCAAGGACCGGCTGCTGTGATTCGGGAGGGGGTCGGGACCAGGGACCGAGCTTCGTGGAGTCCACCATCGCTGTCCGAGGGGCGCTGCTGAGTGTGGCACGGAGCAAATCAGTGCGTCTGCCTTGAGTGGCCGCGGGCACCTGGCCGCCTCGTCACCCTAGGCAAGTAGAGGGCTACAGTGGGCCTAGAGGAGCGGACTGAGCTGTTTTGCGAACCCTGGCGGCCGCCTGAGGACACGGAGTCCCCCGCAGTCGAGTTGGTAGCCGCCGGTCGCGCTGCGGAGGTCGGGGGCGGAGAGGAGGCGGTGGCCGCCCCCACCGGGAGGGGCGCCCGGAGTGCGCGGTGCGCGGCCTCAGGGACTGGCTGGCTGTGGCGGCTGCGGTGGCTGCGGGGACCCGGGCTAGGACCCCAGGGAAGGAGGGCGGGAGCGAGGGCCAGGCCCTAGGGCAGCGGGACCTGTGGAGAAAGCTGCGAGTACAGAGAAAGATGAGCTGGTGAGTGGGCGCCCTGGGCGCAGATTTTCTTTGCTTCCCTTGCAGGCTGTAGGGACAAAAGCCTGGGCAGGGGTCTGTAGAGCCGGAACCGTACAACCCTAGGATACTGTGCCCTCCTTATGCATGAAGATGTCGGGTGGAGGGCTCGTGGGGAAAGGGCGCCTAGTACGGTGACGCCTCTAGAGTGGTTGCGGCGAAAAGGCAGGATTTAATTAAGGATCCCCAAGGCAACTTTCGCGGAAACTCGCTTAGGCAGAGATCTGGAACCCGGGGAAAGAGAAGATCCACCACAGCTGGATCCTGTTGAGTGTGGGACTCCGAGAGGACGTTTTTGAATTAGGCTTCTAGCTGTACTTTGTTTCCAGAGTGAGGCTGCAGGGTGAGCCTCCGGACGGAGATTCTCACCAGGAGCCCGTGATTGCGATTCAGCTATAGTTTCCCTTGGATCCTGTTGAGTGTGGGACTCCGAGAGGACGTTTTTGAATTAGGCTTCTAGCTGTACTTTGTTTCCAGAGTGAGGCTGCAGGGTGAGCCTCCGGACGGAGATTCTCACCAGGAGCCCGTGATTGCGATTCAGCTATAGTTTCCCTAGATGGTACGGTGTTCCCTTCGCTTAGTGATGGCAGCTACAAGTCCTGGGATCCTTTCCACCCTGTTTCAGCAGCTCCCTACACGGCGAGGAGCAGCTGAATTGTTCTTGGTGCGCTCAGTAACTTTGCCCCAGCTATCAGCACTTGAAGCGCCAAAGACCTGGCTAACTCCCGCCACCGCCAGGAAATTAAAAGGCTGACGGGCTGTCCCTTCCCGGGTTGGGATTTCCTGTTTGAAAAAGCTTTACAAGTCCAACCTTCTTTCAGCGGTTCCTCATTTACCTTTCTCACTTAAAAGAGGGAAGACTCCTGCAGCCTTTTATATGGACCGGCTAGGGCTAGAAATCCTTTAGCCCGGCCCAGCCCTCTTCCCTGGAAGTCTTCTTTTGTGGTTCTGAAATTACTCGAGTTCTAGGATGCACAGCTACATAGCCGTCACAGCTGTGAGGGGTCTAGAAGAGACATAAAATGTGGAGTCCGTTAGTAGAAATATCCGCTAGCCGCATTTCCCTCCAGAATATGAATGTGTAAGTTACAGATGTACATTTTCAACTGTGATGCTTGTAACTAAGCTTCCAACGTGGGCTTAATTTGGACGTTTGAGATTTTTTTCTTTGGATTTCAAACGTCTGAAGTTAGCTAGGAGCCTCCAAATATGGTTCACAGTTCCATAGGATTAAACTTTTGCCCTTGGAACACTTGAATTCTTTGTTCCTTGTAGGATAGCAACAGAGTAGTTGGTTTTGGGATAAACAAACGTTTAGAGTAGCCCACTATTTTAGCAGAATATGCCTGGTGCCATTGGCTTCAATTGTGTAAATATTTATTTGAATAAAGAGCTATGGTTCTCTGAAAAGTAACAGTTGTGTCTTTTGAGGTTACCTTTTTGTATCTCGGACTTAGTTGTTTAAAAGGTTTTTATGTATTTATTTTTCCTGATAAATTACTTGTGGAACTTCAACATTGCACATAATTAAGAAACTCTGTACAGCGTCTCCAAACTTTGACAAAGGGAGGAGAGTTGAGTTTTTGCTTTCAGTTAATGTAGCTTTTACTCCCGAGGCAGGGAAGTTTGCAAATCCTAGCTCTCTCACAAATGGCGAAATGAGATGTTTGGTTAAGAGCCGTCATCATTGTAGTCAATTTTCAGGCTTCAGTTCGTTTCTCTGCAGCTGGCAGCTGCTGTTCTTTTGGGGTGAGCATGACTGCAGAGATGTCTGCTTGATCCTTTTGGGGCAAACAAGAAATGCTAGATAAGAAGACAGGCAAAGGTTTAGCATGTGTCTTCAACAACTCTGGCCAAAGTTAACCACTTTTGCCGGTATTCTCAGGAGAGAGAAGAAAAAGCCAAAGTTGATTTGATCAGACTCTGGTTTTCACTCCTTTCATCATTGTTGAAGACTCTAAAGCATGATGGGTTGTGGAGTACAATGAAGAAATCAAGTCTGGAGTCTTGACTAGTTTTTGCATAATGTTTAAAAGCAGCTGGGTTTGTGGTTATGACAATTGACCCTACAGGGTACTAGATTGCAGCCATTGGGAGAGAGGTAGTGCCACAGGTGACAGGGAAAGACAGGAGCTTTACACATTTTCCAAGAATGCCTGTGCTTTATAATGTGTCACTAAATCTCCCTGTGCTTACTTATTAGTTGCAGGAATGTCATCCATTTGAAACATAAACACCTTCTGAGTGATGTCCTAAAGCCCTGCGATGTATTTTAGCAGTGGTTCTCAGGAAGAGGAGGTGGCATCCAGTCTGAAGTGTATCTTGATTATCACAACTGAGGGTAGGAAAATAACAACCAGTGTCCTTTGAATAGAGATCTGTTAAATACCCTGCAATGTGTAGAGCACACAGAACTCTCTGGCCCAAGCCCTGTTCTAGAGCTCTTCCCCAGGTCAGCCAGATGTTAGCAAATTAGGAATCTTAGTTTAATTTGGATCCTCACAAAATTTGCTTAACTCTTGTTGCTCAACACAGATCATATCCCAGAAGCCTTTTCATCTGCAGTGGATCCTCCTGTCATTGGCATTAAGAGTCTTAGTGTACTGTTGGGATGGAGGAACTTGGTGGGTTTCCTTCATGGTTTTGAATTGGCTTAAGGTTTCGTTTGAACACAAGGGAGCCTGGGTGGTCACTAAGCTCAGTTCTCACTTTATAGGTGGTATGCCTATAAAAGACCTTGAGTGAGTTAGTGGAAGACACAGCTCTAGTTAGAACCTGAGGTTAGATAATTTAATTGATATTTAGGCAAGCCAGATTTAAAAACAAAATAACAACAACAGCAAAAACCAACTGGACTCCACCCTTTGTGAGAGTTTGGCAATACCATTCTTCATAAGAAAATACACTCCTGGATGAGGGCAGTGATGTAAGCCTTGGTGACTATGGAACATATGTCTGGGTGTGTGTGACCTCTGACACCACTTCTGAGGCCTGCACTATCTTTTCCATGTCGAAGTGAGCAACAGATGGTCCCACAGACATAGCAGATGCTGCCTTTGAATGCAGGTACAAAACAGAGCATCTCGGCGTTTCCTCCTTTGCTCTCTGCTCTATGTATCAGGATCAGAACACATGAATAGATAGGGTTATCTTAGACAGAAGGGAAAAAGAAAAGCCTCCTGGTCTTGGAGGGGAAAGATGCCCTGCATCTATGCAAATGAGCTTGCTTTGGAGCAATTGATGGGTAGGTGGGAGAGATCCATAAATTGATGGATGGGTATATACAACACATTCAATTATATCAAGCTCAGATTAGAAATCTGAAGAAATCTTGATTATTTGGGGCAAGCTAGGCAAAATAATTCTGGGAAAAAAGGAACCTTAGAAATATTCCCAGGCTGGGATGTAGCCCAGTAACCTGGCATGCATGAAGTCTTAAGTTTGGTTCCCAAAAATCACAAAAGAAGCAGAAGCGGTGGCATATAATTACTGGAGGATCGGGAGTTCAAAGTCATACCTGACTACATGGCAAGCTTAAAGCTAGGCTGGGCCAAATCAGACCCTATCTCACACACACAAACAAAACACTTGAGGTCTTATTTGCAGCTTGGTAGGGTCCCCACCTATAACCTCAGGATTAAAGAGGCAGAGGGTACGAGGATTGCTATGAGTTCAAGGCCAGCCTATTGTCTTAGTTACTGTTCCATTGCTGTGAAGAGACATCGGGACCACAGCTACTCTGATAAAAGAAAGCATTTAATTAGGGGGGTTGCCTACAGTTTCGGGGGTTTAGTACATAGCATGCATGGTGCAAAACTGGTAGGTGTGGCACTGGAGTAGTAGCTTTGCATCCTGATCTACAGGCAGAGGGCAGAGAGAGACAGAGGGAGGGAGAGAGAGAGACAGAGAGAAAGAGAGACAGAGAGAGAGAGAGAGAGAGAGAGAGAGAGAGAGAGAGAGAGAGAGAGAGAGAGAGAGAGAGAGAGACTGAGCTTGGAATATTCTTTTGAAACCTCAAAGCACACCCCCAGCTGTACACCTCCTTCACCAAGGCTTACATCTCCTAATCATTCCCAAGTTCATCAACTGAGGACTAATACATTATATAGTGGGGCCGGTTTCATTCACACCACCACAGTTATACAGTGAGTATAACTAGATCAGAGTGAGGCACCGTCTCAAAGAAACCCTCCAAAAACAACAAAATTCACTTATCTCAAACCATTGCCCCAAGCCTTACACAGGACTTGGTAGTGACAAAACAGAGCAAATTTTCTGACCTCTGCTTCACGATGTATCTTGCACTTGTAATAGTTTGTACCATTCCATCTGTTTTCTTAATGTTAAAGATTTGGTAGCAATGCAAAGTTATTGTTCATTTCTTCCTGGAGTCTAATAGGTATGATACTACTGAATGGCTTCATTTCTAGAAAGGAATTACCTTGATGAGTTTCTTTTGTCTGGTGTTGATCTTTTGTTGCCTTGTTTCAGAGAAAGGACTCATTCTATGGCCCAGGTTGGCCTGGAACCTACTTTGTACCCCAGGCTTACCTCAAACTCTCCACGATACTGAAATCAAAGGCATGAGCCACCCTGCCTAACTTCTGTGAGCTTTTGGGTATCAGTTGTACCTGTATGGCTGTATCAGTCACAAATGGCAGCACCCACTAACTGGTTTATATCACTAAGGTTAGACACTGGCCCTGTGGTTATGGATTCAAGTCAGGGTGATCTGTGTTCCTTCTGATCCTCATCTGGTTTGCTTAGGAGAGGGCTAGGGGAGGCCAGAGCTCCAAATGCTGTAAAGGGTTGGTCTTATGTTGGCAACTATCCAAAAGGCTCATCTCCAGGGAAAGCATATGGGAACATTTAGGAGTAACTGTGAAAGAACCAACTCCTAGGAGATCTGCCCCCTGCAAGTCCTTCACAAGAGGGAGGTAGCAACCCTTTCATTTTCATCTTCCATCTTGCCATTCTTGTTACTCCTTCTCCTGCCATGATAGGAGACTTTAGTAATGAAAATAAGAAACTTAGTGATTGGAAATATTTCCTAGGATTTGAAGAATGTGTCTCGTCTTTTGAAAATAAATACAGCCAAAGGGGGTAGTTCATGTTTTCAAATCCCCTCAGCATAAATTTTAGTAAGAACGTGTGTTTGTCTCACACAGGGAATTACTCTTCCAGGGCTTAGTTTGCAAAATAGACATGTCTATGATGTTTAGAGATCCTTCTTACACATCACTGAAAAACAGCTTTGTGCTGTATCTTCTTTAAAGGCTAGAGTTTTGAAGCATTCTGGCAATCAGTGACAGAAGCCCAAGAGTCAAAATCATCACGTGGAGGTGTGGGAATGCCAAGGACTTCAGAAGCTTGCTGGGACAAACAGGAGACAATGGGCCAAATTACATAGATGGTTTTAGTACATGTAAGAACTATTTCTTAAATGTGCACAGCTGATTTTATTAGATGAACTGTGTTTCCTTATCCTGACAAGCCAGTATCTTGTATTGCTACCTGAAGCAGGCCCAGCATTTTCTAAGACCTGCCGCTGTACAGGTCAGAGCAAGCTGGTGTTTACCATCTTAGAATAATTGTTTGCACACTGCAGGTGACTTCTCCCGACTAGCAGTGTTATCGAGGAATTGGCCTATCAAATGACGAAAGGGGGAAGTTACGTGAGTTCTCTATGATTTGTTTCTTGACCCCCTGCACTGGTAAATTCAGAGAAGATAAAAGTGATGGGAACCAACTCCTTCATTCTTTTGACCAACTCAGATCCAGTGTGAATAGCCAAGAGGTGTTCAAAGGGCTGGGAAGAGGTGTCTGGCTGCTACATTGCTTGCATCATTGCTGAAGTAGGTTTTCAAAAACAACTTAAGATTTGTTAAGGAAATTGCAAGACATAGGAATGCAGACAAACTATTTCTTGTATATGATGCTGAATCAACTTCTTTGCTGTACTGTGCTAACAAAGTTCTTACTAGAACTTACTGTGTTATACTGAGATGATTTACCAGGCCCTTGGCATGCCGTGGGGAACAGAGCTGGGGAAAGCTTTGCCCAGTTAGGTAGCTGCTATCTTATCACTAAAACATGCCTGTGTTCTGCGGTCATTTCCATTTCCTGCGTTATGTAACAGGCACTCCTGGGTGATTTAGCCAGGAATCTTGGGAGTACAGAACCTTGGGGCACAAGGAATGTCTAGATCACTCTCAGCATTTCAAACATCGGCAAACCTCTGCTTCAACAAGATGGAGACAGATGAACGACTCGGTCCCTATATTATTCCTCTTAGATGGTGGACACAGAAAGAGGACCCAGCTCCTGACGTGTCCTTGGAAAGCCGTCCAGTGTTCTTTGTACTGGATTAGCTATTACAATAAAAATAACATCTGAAAGTAACCGTTTCCTTTATTAGGTCTTCTGGATAGAGTTATAAAAAAACGGCATTGAGAGCCTGGAGAGATGGCTCACCATTCAAGGGCACTTGGTGCCTTTCTGGACAACCAAGTACCTATATCCCAGTACCTATATCCCAGTACTCATACCAATTGGTTCACGTCTGCCTTAACTCCAGCTCCAGGGACTCTGACGCCCTCTTCTGGTCTCCTGAATCATGCGCATACACAGACACAGGTCTTAAATATTCTCTCTCTCTCTCTCTCTCTCTCTCTCTCTCTCTCTCTCTCTCTCTCTCTCTCTCTCTCTCTCCTCTCCCTCTCTCTCTCTCTGTCTCTGTCTCTCTCTCTCACACACATACATACACAAGTAAAAATAAAAGTAAAGGTTTTGAAAAAACAGCACTTATTAAAATAAATTGAACTTAGTCAATTCTTTACTGATCTTTATAGGGTCAAGGTTTCCCCCTTTCTTGCAGTAAGGGATCAAAAGGCAGGTAGTGAAAGAGAAAAAATGGGTGTCTTACCACACCCACCCTGAATAATCAACTGTCAAAGTAATGAAAAAATTATATCCCCACTATAACTTTTTGCTTTGCAGTGTGGTTTTGAGCCTCACAGTGATTTTTCTTCTATGAAAAAAAAAAGATAACTAAAGGGGGTGAAGTTGGGGAAGGGTGAGGTACATGGGTGTCTGCTTGCCATGGCATGCATATGAAAGCCAGGAAAGAACTCTGAAACTGTCCTCTGTCCTCTCTTCCCAACTTTACAGCAAATACTTTCACCCACTGAGTTATCTCACTGACCCACATTTGCTCAACTGACCTCTTGCATGATGTTGTCAAATAAGATGAAATGACCTTGGGTTGTGGGTCCAGCTACATGTATGAGGCTACACTCTGTGATGCTGTCAGTGATGAAGTCAACTACCATGTATCTCTCAGAGTGTATCTCTACTATTAAGAAGTACACAGTCGGGAGTTGGAGAGATGGCTCAGTGGTTAAGCCCAGCAACCATATGATGACTCACAACTGTCTAGCAGAATCTAATACCCTCTTCTGGGATAAAGGTGTACATGCAGATAGAGCACTTATAAAATAAATAAATATTAAAAAGAAGAGGAAATACATGGACATCCCTTTAAAGCTTATCCACCTCAGTGAGTTATCAGGGAAAACATGTGGGGGTATAGCTCAGTGGTTGAGCATGCTTAAAGCCTTAGATATGATCATTCAGCCCAGGGCTAGGGTGGTGTTAACAATATTTCAACTGTGGAAGATGTCATTGACTTCCATTTGGTCCTTTTCCTAGAACCTACTTATTCTCTGACCATTGCCAGATCATAATATTGGGTAAATCACAAAGATTTCAGCCTGGGGAACGTTATTTGGAAAAATCAAATATTATCCTTAAGGACATGTATTTCAGTTAGTGGGGGCAACAAAGACAGGATGGACAGGTCAGAGAGTTTCACTGCTATGGACACAACTTTCAGCTTAAGTCCACAAACATGGCTTCAGGGGCAAGATACGTCATAAGATGTCTGTGCTCAAATACTTTCTTGAAAGTAGCTTTGCATGCAAGGGATGAGAAGAGTGCCCGTTCCTGACTGAAGGGGAAGAGCGCAGCCCATACACAGTGATGGCATCTCTCTCCAGCTAACACCCTAGGGCTCCCCACTTTTCCAGAATCACCTCCCCAGGATGATCTTACCATGGAGGACGATTTGTCTGGGTTCAAGGGGGACTTGGTCAAAATCACCTAAACCTGGGATGAATTGTACCCATGAGCAGGAAGAAATAACTTTTGAAGATGTTTGTTTTCATCTGGACAAATTTTAGCAATCCTTATCTTGAATGAAAACGGTTTGGGGTTTCAGTGAAAAACCCTAAAAATAGGGGTCTATAACTTCCTGCTCAAAGAACTGCCCCATCTTCTGAGAAGGAATAACAGGATTTTGTTTATTATGTTTATTAATTTCTCTGTGTGAGGAGTTGAGAGCATGAAAGTGTCATGGCGTGCCTGTGGAGTCTAGAGACCAACCCATGGGAGTTGGTTTTCTCCTTTAACCCTGTGGCCCTGGAGATAAAAGTTCTTAGACTTGCCATTAAGTGCCTTTACCCAATGAACCATCTTGTCAGCCCAAGTAAGAGAATTTTTAAAAATCTACAAGCTTGTCAACCCCTTTCTCAGCATAAATATGCTAACATTTTACTTTTTAGAATATTGAATGTTTGGTAGTGTCTGTGGTTATTTGTGCATTTTAATTGTCTGAAGCAATGGGTTTTTACTGTGTATTTTTTGTATGAGATGTGCTGTTTGTAACATAATGTATGTGTGGCAAATGTGTGTGTTTGTGTGGGCATGTGCACTTCTGTGTAGAAAATAAAGATCAACATCACTGTCATCTTAAGTTGCTCTCTACTTTTGGATCCCACTAAACCTGGCTGGAACTCATCCCTTCAACTATGTGTTCCGCACAGTGAGCTCTAGGAACCCACTGTCTACATCTCCTACCCCTACCACCAGGGTTGCAGAATTGCACCACTGCTCAACTCATATGGTTGCTGGGATCTGAACAGCAAGCAATTAACCATACCAACTGAACCCTTTCCCTAACGCCTGTCTGTTTATATAGTCCAGGCTCCCCTAGGAGCCTAGGCTGACAACAAACTTAAGATCCTCTTGCCTCTGATTCATTACCTCCTGCTCATGGCAATGGTTTTGACTTGGGCACTGATGTTGCTGAAATTTAGGTAATCTCTCTAGCATTATCTTGTAAGAATCTTTAATAGAATGGCCTACTAATTTATAATCTTTTTTGTTTGTTTTTTTTTTGTTTTTCGAGGCAGGGTTCCTCTGTGGCTTTGGAGCCTATCCTGGAACTCGCTCTTCTAGACCAGGCTAGTCTTGAACTCACAGAGATCCGCCTGCCTCTGCCTCTGCTGGGATTAAAGACTTGTGCCACCACCGCCCAGCATACTAATTTATAATCTTGAAAGTGCATTTGCTTTCAGATTTCTCCTGGGCATTTTAAAAAAGAAATAATCTTTTAAAGAATTTGATTTAGTATAATAATGCAAGCTGCTGAGACCCTCTCCTTTTTTTTTTTTTTTGTTTTGTTTTGTTTTTTGTTTGTTTGTTGAGACAGGGTTTCTCTGTATTGTTTTGGAGGATGTCCTGGAACTCGCTTTGTAGACCAGGATGGCCTCGAACTCAGAGATTCGCCTGCCTCTGCCTCCCGAGTGCTGGGATTAAAGGTGTGCGCCACCAACGCCCGGCTCCCCCTCCTTTTTTGTATAACGAACCATTATAATTTATGTCAGTATATATAAAAAATATTTTATTGTAGAAAATTTAAACATGCACAAAATGTAAAACACGTATTAAAAGTGTACTATAGTAAGAACTGTCTGTGATGATGTACACCTTTAATCCCAGCACTTAGGAGGCAGAGGCAAGCAGATCTCTGTGAATTTGAGGCCAGCCAGGTCTACAAAGCAAGTTCTAGTACAACCAGGGCTATTACACCAAGAAACCCTTTCTTGAGAAAACAAAAAACAACAACAACAAAAAAAGTATACTATAGTGAACCTGGCACCCAGAGCCCAGATTGTTTACATTTGTTAATTTGGTTTCATCTGGAGATCCAATTTTTCCTCAGAGTATGGATTGTTACAAACCAAGTTCCAAACACCTAGCTTTTCATCCATAAATAATTTGCAGTGTGACTCTAAGCAATTACTATTTTAAAGAAGATATCATTGCAGCTTTGAAAATAGCAATGCATCTGATTTTCAGACAGCATTCAAATTCTCGTTGTTCTAGACATTTTTTGAGCAGATGGATTGCTACACATAGGATGCAAACCATGAACATCCAATCGCATTCTGTTGGTATGTCTCTTGAGTCTTTTAACCTGGAATAGCTTTTTCATGACTAGATTTTTTTCCCTATTGTGACTGAACACACTTTTTGTTTTGTTTTAGACTTTTCCCCCACTATACCTTCCACTGTTCTAGAATTAAGTGAATGCATTTTTGTGGTGAGATTGTGTTGCTGTTATTGTTTTTGAGGCATCTCACTTTGTAGACCAGGCTGGCCTTGAACTTATGACCCTCCTGCCTCAGCCTTCCTTGCTGGAATTACAGGTGTGTGCTGCTATTGGTGGTCTTTGCTGTTTTTAACAGAGCACTCTTTTGGGCAAGATTGTTTAGCAGGTAAAGGTGCTTGCTTGCCTTCATAAGTTACCCGCTGACCTCCCCATGAAGCTTCTGGAATGTGCGCCACCCCAGCACATCCTGCTTGTACAAATACAAACAACAATAAACACTACCACCACCACAACAACGAAAAACATTCTTTTGTCCCTTATGATTTCTATAATGAAAGACAGCATACTTCTAATTTGAATAATCTTGAACTTGAATTTATTATACATTTACTCATTGAATATATATTATCTTTTCACGTATTTCTAAAACTTCTTTAACAACCGTTTAAATACACATGCGAGTCTAATTGATAAAACTTATGTCTTGATAATCTAGGTAAAGCTTGGGATTTTGCCAGTAGGAGCGAACTTCAGTGACCCCTGCTTTCTGAGGCTGAATCTATTTTCTATCCTCCTCCCCCACTACAAAGACTTATCACAGGAAACAGCAGCCAAATTCCTTGGATAGTCTAAAGAATGTTGTAAAGTTCCTGCAGACAAGCATTTTATTGAGGGAACTAGCACAAAAAGTCTTCTTTTAAAAACTCCTATAATTGGTGCTGTAGCCCTTTGACTGTGTCTTCTATATTCTCAAACATTACTAGGAATTGAAAACACAGAACAAAGCATCTGAATAGTTTCTGTCCTGGGAAGGTGCCTCACTTAAGTATGGTCACTGGCTGTTGACTGTGGTCCTGGTTAGACTCCTCCGGGGACTGTCTGCAGTGTTGATGACAGAGACTTCAGTACAACTAGGCAGCTAGGGGGAGCTGGAAGGAGCACTAGCCTGAGGTTAGGTTCCTTACTGGTGACTAGATGGAACTGAAATTCCCTTTTCTCTTGTGTCCTGGTTTCTTCTGTGTGTATTCAGGGTCATCATTATCTCCCATTACTTTCCATTCCTTTGTCTTCCTTGTAGAATTATGTGTGGTCTCTTTCTCTTTCCTTAGTGATCATTCTTCTTTTAGAAAATGATAAAGTAAAAAATTAAAAGAAAAAAAAAGGCAAAAGAAAGAAACCATGTGGTGAGTGTCCTGAGACATCAGCTAAGCATTCTGACCCCTGGTGGCCACAACCCTTCTCCCCAGGCCTGCTGTTGATCTCCTCAGAATTGGCTGTGCCTACAGATGCTTCAAGTCTGGCTTCAGAAGCATCCTCTCTGCCTGTTACAACAAAGGCTTTGTGTGTTTGAGGCTGCTGTGGAGATGTGGACAATGAGTTCTTGTATGTATGTGTGTACACACTAAGGTTTGCAGCTGTCTTTTGTAATAGATCTTCTAGCATAAAACAAGACCGTTGTTCAGTTATTAAAAATGTATTTTCCTCCTTGGAACTGCTTTCCTTGGATCTCTGAGAAACGATGAAGCCTCTTCTTTGGAAATCATCAGCCTACTTATGTGAGTCTAATAGTGATTTTGCCCAAACAGTTAGGTCCTTGAGCAGAGAATGTGACACAAAGGGAAAGGGTTGAAATCCGTTTGTTGAAGAAAACAGAACAATAAGAGTACTGTGTCTGTAGCAGGGTGGTACTGATGAAGGCCTCTAATCCTAGCACTTGGGAGGCAGAGGCAGGTGAATCTCTGAGTTTGAGGCCAGCCTGGTCTACACAGCCAGCTGCAGGACAGCCAGGATTACACAGAGAAACAACAACAAAAAGTATGTCTACTAACACATTCTTTTTTTCATCCTCAGTCCTGGGATATAAAATCCTGATTGCGGAGGAGGAGTTTGAAGGAATAGAGGTTAGAAAGCTGGGATGAGTGAGAAGCAGCCAGATCCTATGGAGGTGGAGACGGAGACAATGGGAAGGTCCAGTTGTTGACCGTGGAAGAATGCAGCCCTTCCAGAAGAGAGAGCCTGGGAGCATTCACTGGGAGGGGGTGTTTGCAGATGGCTGTGGGGACATGTGGAGAGGTGAGGCTTGTTTGCAGAGATGGAAGAGTCTGAGAAGGGTTCAGGGCCAAGAATAATTATTTGTAAAGTAGGAGGGCTTGTTTGCAGTAGGGCACTGAGAAGACCAAAGGTTTAATGGAGAACAAGGGGTGTTTGGCAGCTTTTGCATTCTGCAAGGGGATGAGGGGAGAGAAGCAAGTGTTTGTTCTGGAGGCTTTCAATTAGTCCACTCTTCCTCATGTTTTGATGTCATCAGTAGAAAGGCAGGAGGATTCTGTGCATCTATCATTCTCCCTTATAAAGCAAAGGCCCTGTGTTTACAATATTTTTCAGCTTTTCCTTTCAGTTGTCTCAATGTATCCCTCCAGGTCCTATCAGCTGCCATTGGTTGCCAGCGAAATACCCTACAGAACTCCAGTGAGGAATGACACTGCTTCTGAGGGACTTCTTAACTGAATTCAATTACGTGTCATCAGTACACATTTTAATCCTAACAGTGCCATATCAGAAACATCAGTGCTGATAATAAATCTGCCTGTGGGCCACCAGCGTGCTGGAGAGCTCTAAAATCCAGGTACCAACCACTGTCTGTCACAAAACACACAGGAGCAGACCCCACCCCATCCCCAGCCCCAGAGGCTCTGGCAGGACACGGTATGGACTCAAGCCATTCTATTATGGACATTTTGGCCTACACCTTGCAGACTTTTAAAAGTTGGCTTTCCTAACTTCTCTATAGTCACCTTTGCAGTGTTTCTAGGACTAATTCCTGTCATATCAGATGATCCTCATCAGTGACATGTCACTAGTGCGTATTGTAGGAATCCTCCAAAGCCACTTATTTGCTCAAAACCTGCTGGATGTGTGCACCTGTCAGCCAGACGTTAAGTCCTCTTCTGTAAGGCAGTGCTGCGAGCACTTTGTTTTAAAAAGCTTGACTTTCTGGGTCTGCCTTCTTTAGCTGGAAACAACAATGCACACAGCCCTGGTGACGGCCTTGCTGTAACTTCACTATTGGACAGGTACAGTCTGAATGAGATAAGCTTCATTGTCATCTGGTGTGAGTGGGAACTGGAGAATTGTCTGAGAAAAAAAAAAAACAGTTTAAACCATACCAGAGAAGTGACTCTTGGAAGAAACGTTTAACAGTGTTCCTCTAGCCTGCTAGCTGAAGTAATTTTTTCCTCCAGGGGAAAAAGTGCTGTGGTTTTTCTGTAACGTTTTTCAAAAGACTATGTCCTGATTTTGTGGTGTTTTCTGATTGACAATAAGATGAATGTGTGTTTTAGGTGGTAAAATAACAAGAGGACTGCAAGGATTAAATTTATGAATTGGAAAGTAAATGTAAATGTTTCAACACACGTTAGCTTCTTTCCTGTTTAGACTTCCCCAAGCTGTCTTTTCTCTCAGATGGGCACCAGATGCATTCCTTCGGCTCACAGACCTTCTGTGGCTATGTATAGAGGAGCGCGTGTAACCATCACATCCTTCGGGCTCACAGACCTTCTGTGGCTATGTATAGAGGAGTGCGTGTAAACATCACATCCTTTGGGTCTGTTTTGCTTTCCCAATAACACAATGCAGGGATCTCCTAGTTTCACCAAGACCTCGTCCTTGTTCATATAAAATGTTCAGGAAACCCCAGAAGCATTGAATATAAAGACAGCTGTAAACCCAGGATTTTCTTCATCTCTTTTCTTATGTGTTTCCTACCTCTCATTTCTTTTGCTTAAGCTTCTTTGGTGAGGGGTCCTTGCAGTCTTTGTCTTTTTCTCCCACTAACTCTGCTCCGCTTCTTTCCCCAAACCCAGCTGTTAGTCTCTGTTAGTCTCTGCAGTCATATCCTCCAGTGCTTGGGGAATTAGTCAACACATTCCCACTTGGGTCTCTACCCTTGCCTCCGAGGCTCTTGCCCATGTCCTACCCTCCATTGCAAGTGCATTACTGACTACTGGCCTGCAGTTCCTACTCATTTTCTATTTCTAAACTCTCCTCTCATGAGGTCATACCTCACATGAAGAGTGCCCTGGAAGTAGGAAAGGAGAGAGGTGTCTATAGCTATTGATATCCCTTATGGAGCTAGAAAGACTACCTGTCTGGCATATTTCCTTTAGTGTTTTGTTGGTATTCATGAGTAAGAGATCCTATGTTCGGGTAAATATGCATATGTATTCAGCTAGGCAGACAAACTCAGTTTCAGGAAAATAAATGAATTCCATATCTCTATCTGATGACAAATCTTTAAAAGTAGTGTGTTTGTTATTTTTCTTTGCCTTGACAAAACTCCCGACAAGAATCTACTTAAGGAAGGATGGGTGTGTTTTGGCTTGCCATTTGAGGGGATACAGTCCACCATGGTAAGAAAAGCCTGGAAGTCAGAATGAGAAACTGCTGGTCACATTTAACTGCAGTTAGGAAGCAGCAAAAAAGAAGTCAGAAGTGGGGTACCCCAAAACCCTTCCCACACTGATATCCTTCCTCTACTACCTAAAGTTTCTATAACCATCCCAAACAGAGCCACTTCTGACGACCAAGTGTTCAAACACACAAGAATCTGATTAAGTTAAAAACAAGATGGTGCCAGGCAGTGGTGGTGGCACACGCCTTTAATCCTAGCAGGAGGCAGAGGCAGGTAGATATCTGTGAGTTCAAGGACAGCCTGGTCTACAAAGCGAGTTCTAGGACAGCCAGAACTGTTACACAGAGAAACCCTGTCTTTGAAAACAAAAACCAACCAACCAAATAAACAAACAAAGCCAAGATGGTACTATGTTCTAATATTTTATGCTAGATAATTGTCAAAAAAATCAAAATGCATGCAATGTAAATTGATATGAAATTGCTAGTAATATTACCACCCCAGGCAGAATCGGCAGTAACTTCTGGTGTGAGTCTTTTCAGTTCGTTGCTACTGCTGTGAGAGGCGGGTAAGCACTGGGGTCAGAAAGATGCTGGTTTCATGGGCAGGAACAGTGAAACAAAGTATACGATTTGCAATATGGATGAAGGACAATGCTGATTGGGTTTGTTGGTTTGCAATGAGGAGAGAAGTAGAAATGGCGGGGGTCACGATGACTCTCCAACTTTTGACCTGAGCACTAGAAGAAAACTATCAGCTGAGCACATTATAGGCCCAGGGGTACCTGTGTTTATAATCAATGTTTGTGGATATATTTAGGAATAATAACAATACTCATCGGATATTTTAATGCATATTATGTGAATGTACTTTATAGCATAAAGTAGACTTTAAATGTAGTATTTGATGATTGCACAGCTTTTCCACACATCCCTGGACTTTTAGGGTGCTTTTCCTATATCATAAATAAATCCTGAGGATCCATCTCTAGTCTTACTTTCTCAGTCCTGAAATGTTTAAGTTAGGAGAACTGGCCAAACCAACCAGCGATGAGATGAATTCCAAAAAAGACCAAGGCTAGGGGTTGTCTTACTTTCCCTCCTACAGAGGAGTATGGCAAGAAATGTCTCAAGACAGACTGATGCTAGAATTGAAGGTTATTGACAAAGGCATTGTATGGGTAAGATGGACACTGGCCATAGGCAGTGAAGTAAGAGCCAGACAGCAGGGCCACCAGGAACAAATTTTAGGTGTAACTTCAATGTTTTATGAGAGTTTTCTTTTTTAGCTACTCTTTAAAAATACACTATTTTAGAGCTGGAGAGATGGCTCAGCAGTTAAGTGCACTGGCTGCTCTTCCAGAGGTCCTGAATCCAGTTCCCAGTAGCCACACAGTAGCTCATAACCATCTGTAGTGAGACCTGGTGCCCTCTTCTGGTGCATAAGCATACACGTAGGCAAAATATTGTACAAAATAAATCTTTAAAAGGACACCATTTTAACATATATCCACATAGAGCTTTGGAGGATAGTGGCTACACGACAGTATTTCTTGGGGAGAAGATTGTAGCTCTGTATAGGCAGTTCCAGGTATCACCTGGAAGTAAGCAGGGAAATTTTCCTGACTCCAGCCTGTGGGTAAGAAGCTCCATGCTTATTAGTTGCTTGAGTTTTTCCAGGGAATCTGAAGCTAGTCAAAGAGAATGAAGTCTTCCTCCTATGGTATGAGGATGAGTGTGATTGAAAAAATTTTGAGTTTTTTGCCTATAGAATAAAGGAAGTTAGCAGGTGGCCAGAAGATAAAAATTCTAGACATAATCCTTTTCAACACACATTAGGTCTCTGAGGGCTGGAGGAAAGTCTTAGCCCTGTATGTCCCTACTAACATCATATTGCGTTTTTCCTTTGTTAATATTTAAAATAGTTTCTGTCACTCAGAATATAAGCTTTTTCACTTTCAGTGCTAGTTTTAATTGAAAGATATTTTTATAGATTAAAAGTTTAGATCAGTGCTTAAATCTAAGATCCAGGGGATATACTTATTTTTGAAAAGTATTTACTCATGTGTTTACTTTGTCCTTTGAGTGATGGGTAGAGTTTGGTTGGTAGACCAGAAGACAAAAAGTGTTTCTGTTAGAGAAGAGGGCTCAATACCAAGGATAAGCACAAGACATTTAGGATACCAAGGAATTTGAAGAATAGAATAATTTAGGGCTTTTAAATAGGTCACCTTGACCATGGGGCAACAATCTTGGAAATACCCTTTGGCCCAATACCTCTTGCCCCTTTCTGATGAGTACAGGTATGTTGAGCTTTCTGCTTAAGAAATGAATTTCCAGCTCTTCTGTAACATGAAAAATAAAAGACCCAGCCGCTAGCTCTTACCTCTACCTCAGACTGAAGGGGTTGATCCTGTCTCCACTAGCTCTTTCCCATGCCTCAGACTTCTGCCTCTTCTCAATGTGGCTAAAGACTAATTCTTTAAATGAGGTCCTTTGCTTTGTATGCCTCCCTAGTGCTGGGATTAAAGGTGTGTGATCCCAAGTACTGGGATCACATTTGTGTGAGCTCTTTCTCTGTAGGACTAGATCAGTTTTGTGTAGCTCAGTGTGGTCTTGAATTAACAGAGATCAGTTTGCCTCTATCTCCTGAGTCCTGGGATTAAAGGTGTGTACCACTGTTCCTGAACTCTAGCTTGTGACTGGCTTTGCCTCCTGAACCCTCAGGCAAGCTCTACTAAATCACAAATAGCACCACAATTTATCCCTTTTTTTGTCTAATACGAAAAGAAGGCTACAACTAACATAAAAACTATATACAATAAGTATATACACTATATACAGGCAATAACCACATTTTTGCTCCAAAAGAAACACACTTTAGCCCTCACATGCTGGAATAGTGTGTAATATAAACCTTCTTCCTCTGTCAAGATACGGATTTTGTTTCTTCAGCTCTGAGCTAGTAATGAGTGCAGCAGAAACATCTAAAGGAAAAACTGTTGAATGATTCTTTTAGACATGAAAAATATTCAGGAAGCAGGTGATTTTCCAAAGACTAGGGCACTGAGGGGAAAATTGCCATCCTTCCATACCAGCCTAATCCTGAACCATCATTTCATCAGGGATTTGTTCCCTTCAAACACTATTGCTGTCATCTTGAGTTATTTTTCTTTTGTACCAAAGATTTATATCCCTAATCAGTAGTCCTTATCTTTCCTCTTCTAGTACAGCTTCATATTTTTTCATCTAAAACTTTCTCCTTTTCCCCTTTTCAGGGTTGAACAATATTATGGCAGAAGATAGCCACGTACAGAAGCAGCTGGAATTACAAAATGGTAGCTTAGAGGAAGGATTTGTGGTACGTTCCCCGGAGACCGAGCCCCAGAACATCATGGAGAGCCTAAGCCCAAGGAAATATTCGTCCAGTCTGAAGTTTAAAGCCAACGGGGACTATTCTGGCTCCTATTTAACCCTCTCACAACCTGTGTCTATCAAGAGAAGCACTTCTCCCTTGGGCCCCAGTGTCAGGAGCAGCCCCTCCTTGGCCAAACTCCAGGGAAGCAAACAGTTTTGTGACGGAACTGACAAAACCATTTCCATGAAACCTCCGACTTCGCTCCTCAGCTCTGCAGCCTCTCTTGGCGGTTATCCACTTGGGAGAGCAGAGTTGGATCATTATACTGGTCGGGACAGTGAGAGGTCCTTCAGGCTCTCAGAGAAGCCTCCCTATTCCAGATACAGCTCTAGGAATAAATCACATGACAACGTCTTTCTCGGGGGGCTGGACGGAAGAAAAGCCTCTGGCTCGCTCCTGACCATGTGGAATGGAGGTTCCTCGAGTAGCGCTGGTTCCGCAACCACCAGCAGATCTGGGGCAGCGAGCATGCCCTCCAGCCCAAAGCAAGCTAGGAAAATGAACCTACAGGACAACTTGACACTTCAGCCCAGGTTAAGCAGGCACAGGGAGCCAGCCTCTGAGAACGTCAGTGTGAGAACGAGGAAGTATTCAGGGAGCAGCCTGAGCAACATGGGTGCCTACAGCCGATCGCTTCCCAGGTTGTATAAAGCCACAGACAGCCAGATGTCGCCTCTCAGCCTGCCTCCTAGAAATTCCCTGGGCAATTCCAAACGAGGTCAGTTAGGGGAAAGGGATCTACCTCATAGCATAGTGGATAATGACAATTACCTTAACTTTTCTTCTCTAAGCTCAGGGGCTTCACCCTATAAAACCTCTCTGTCAGAGGGAAATCCTTACGTAAACTCCACCCTCAGTGTCCCTGCCAGCCCTCGAGTGGCTCGGAAGATGCTCCTGGCCTCCACCTCCTCTGATGACTTTGATAGGGCTTCATACTCAGGGACCAGCCCAAGTCATTCCTTCATTTCTGGAGAATCAGACCGCATGCCTGGGACCAGGAGGAACTTCTCTTGTGGATCTATGGAGTTTGATGATTCTGATCTGGAAAGCCTACGACAGTCCTCAGAGACTCCCCAGCCTGTCCTTCGAGAACGGAAAAGTAGCATCAGCTCCATCTCAGGCCGCGACAGTCTGATGGATTATCACCGACGACAGCGAGAGGAGAGACTCAGGGAGCAGGAGATGGAACGCCTGGTAATCTTCCTCTTCTAACCTCATTCTTCACCTGGCTTGCATCTGCAGGCTTGGGGACAGACTCCAAGGGTACACATGTAGGGGTGTGGAATTTCCATGTGGACCAGCCAGCCACTACTGTCCATTCCATGTCTTGCTCTCTGTCCCATGTTACTCTTCCTTGGCTACTGTCATGGGACATCTATGGGCATTTTGAAGTTTCCAAAGTTCACCAGAGCTAGAGCCTCATGTTTATTTATTTATTTGTTCTGCAGAGTTCTAGCAGCTACTTTTTCTTTTCTTTTCATTCCTCTTCCCTCCCTCATCATTATTTTTGTTGTTGTTTTGTTTTGTTTTCATGTGCTAGAGATGGAACCCAAGGACTTGCACAACCATTAGAAATTCTGGGAGAAGCTAATGGCTAGTTGTGAATTTTGCTAAATTTCTTCTATCTTATGAACTTTTCTAAGACTATGAGGAAGTGATAGTGGTTCTTATGTCATTAAACTCATTGGTATGTACTTGAGACAAAAGTTGTCGGTGAGGTACTAAGGCAAGAATTTGTACAGCAAGTCACCTGGAAAGGTGAAGGGTTTCCCCAATCTCAATAGTGCTCAGGTTTTCCCCACACTGTTCACATAATACCAGTCTCTTTTTGGCTATGCTCTTACTTCATGCAGCATCTCCTACAAACACAAAATATACTGAGCTCACTCCTTTCTTCAATCTAAAGCGAATTTATGCTTAAAGTGAAAAAGTATTGAAAGTAAAAGGACAGCTATGGAAGGAAAATCCCTCAACAGCCCCACTATGAAGAAGTACATTCAAGGGTTAATTTTCCATTCTCTTTTAGTGGGTTTTTATTTTAGAATGAGTTCATGTCAGAGACTGTTTTGCTTCTCTAGTGATTAATGACCTCCTTAATGAGAGAAACTATGCCATGGCAAAGCTGGTTTGCAAATGTATAAGATTATCAAAAGTATTTCAATTGCTGAAAAAAAACAGTATGTTAGAATAAGGTCTCTCAATAACATGGAAAGTCACAAGAAAATCTGTATTGTATACACAGAAATCATCTACACTATGCAACATTTGTTTGACATTTCAGAACAAGAATCACATGTCACTCAATGTTTTAGTAAGTTTATGTTCTTCCTAAGAGTAGTAGATGAAAACACATATGCATATCCCTAGATAATTAAATATTCATTGTGTAAATCAGTTAGACAGCACTCCAATATTTGTTGTCATAATCATCACTAGAAATAATCTGTGATCATAAAAGCATTGTGTCTAGGCTTGATCCATTGTCATAATTCAGAAACCCATTCAGTTAGCAAATGGATTCTTGTATATGGACACTAAGCAGTCCTGTGCCGTGCTAAGAAAGAAACTATTAATGAAGTCAGAGAATTAACTTTGATAATTTACTACAGAATCGAGAAGAGCCTTTCCTGTGAATGTTTTCACTCTAGAGATCTTCCTTAGTGTATATAATAACTCTTATATCACCAACCAGGGAATTCATATGGCTTGAATTTCACCTTTAGCATATGTAAGTGCTGGTGAATTTCTCTGTCCTCCAGATTCAAACCTAAGGCTCCTGGCAGTCCTAATAGTGACTTTACTTGTTGCTTGCAAGGCTGGAACTCAATAAATCATGAACAAGATCAATTTATTGGGAGGTCTTGAAGATATTGTTAGGAGTATTACTTGTAAGCCCTTTTCCTTAATAATGGCTTGTTATATTGTACAAAATAAGACTTACCTATCACAAGTGACCACATTGAATGCACAAAATACATGAGGTTGACAGCTTATAAAGAGGCCAGGTCGTTTTGACTTACAGTTTTGGATTCAGTTGCCCCATTGTTTCTGGGCAATGCATCATAGCAGAGAATACGCGGTGGAGCAAAGCTGTCCATCTCCTGGACAGGATGTGATGAAAAGAGGAAGACACCAGAATCCCACAATCCTCTCCCAACGATACATTTCCAACAATTAGAAGTTCCTTCTCTAGGTTCTATCTCTGAATTTCCACCAATCTCAATAGTTTTAAACACATGGACCTTTGGGATACTTAAGATTAATTCTTTTGTATACTAAAACAAAACAAAACAAAACAAAAAAACTTGCTGGGTAGTGGTGGTGCAAGCCTTTAATCCCAGCACTTGGGAGTCAGAGGCAGGAGGGTCTCAATGAGTTTGAGACCACCTTGGTCTACAAAGCAAGTTCTATTACAGCACAGACTGTTACACAGAGAAATCTTGTCTCAGAAAAAAAAATACCATTAGTTCATTTAGAAATGGTAATACATGGTATATTTAAAATATCTTTTTAAATATATAAAGATATATCCCCATTAGCATTACACCTGAAATTTTCTTTTTATAATACTAAATCTTTGCTCCAAAGGCATTTACATAGAATATATTTTTATTGCTTTTTGTAAGCATGAGGTTAAATTCTTCAAAACCAGCACATTTCACTGCAAACAGCTGAATTTGAGTTTTACCTCAATAGTGTGCTTGTCGTTCTTTATGTTGAAAAAAAAAACACTTTATGAGTAAACCATAAAAATATTTCAACTTTGGGCTAGAGAGTGATTAAGAGACCTGTTCTGTAAACATGAGAAAGTAAATTCAAATCTCCAGCACCCATGTTAAAAGCTAGGCATGTCTTTGCATGCTGTAACCCTAGCATTGGGAGGCAGAGACAGGTACTAAGAACTCACTGGCTACCCAGCTGAAGTGGTGAGCTTCCGGTTCAATGAGCGATGTTATCTCATCAATGAGGCAGAACTATTGAGGAAAACACTCAGCACCCTTCCCTGACTTCCATATACTTGTTTGCATGTAACCACTTATACCATATACACATACTCAACATACACATATATACACCACACATACACATACTGTACACACATACATCACACATACACATGAACACCACATTCACAATAGCATGCTTTCTGTCAAATGTTAACATTGTATCACTCTTCTTTTAAAATATTACTATTATTCTTATGTGCATGGTGGGTATACATGTGTGCACATGTGCCATGGGTGTGTGTGTGTGTGTGTGTGTAGATCAGAGGACAACTTTGTGGAATTGGTTCTTTCCTTTCATTTTTATATGTCCCAGGGATCTAATTTGAGTCACCCAGGTTTGCATCAAGTGCTTATACCTGGTGAGCCATTCTTTTCATAGACAGAATTTTCAGGTATTAAAAACCAGTGGAACCAAGATTTGTACATACAATTTTTCGTTTCTATTAACTAATGATCTTTATTACCACCTTTCACATTCTAGAACAAGCAGGTCATAAAACAAAAGTATTTAACTGAAACATGCTAGATTATAGTATACAGAGATTAAATATACAGCGATTAAAGTTTTGTGTAACACAGGCTTACCTAGAACTCCCTGTGTAGCCAAAGCTGCTACCTCCCAAGTGCTAGGATTATAAGCACACACACCACGTGGCCTGGCCTTGACACTCACTTTATAATAGAAAAACAGAGCTGGTGAATCATCAGTTTTGGTGGGAAAAGGCTTTTGCTTAAGATGGAAGACTAAAGCTCAGAAATTTACTTTGTTTTCTTGGAATTTGGGGAATGTTGGATTTATTTAAATGCTCTTTAATCTCTGTAAACCAATCTGAACAGCAGGTTCCTGGAGGCTATTTTATCATTGTCCTTGAGAAACAGGAACATGTTTCCCCTCCACACTATGATTTATTTTTTCTCAAGGACTTAGCATGAATTCTACTTCTTCAACTGCAAGCCGCAAGGAGACAACCAATTACAAAACGCCTCTCCTTTAAGGCCCACTGTTCTTTTACTTGACACAAAAATATGTTTCTGTCTGGACACGAACAAATTATAAATAACAACTACAAAAACATACTCTGCCATCTCTCATCTGTCCAGCTGGATTTCAGTCTTAAGTGACTGAAAATCAGTGACCAGAGCAAAACCCAGAAACCTGAAGACTGCTGCCACCGATGAGGACAGCCATCAGCTGTAGGCAGATCTAGCCTGTTGCCTGTAAGATTTATTTAAAAAGCAGAAAGAAAAAAATCAATAGTAGAAAATCAGGAAAACAAAAACTTCAGTCAGTGAAGGCAACATGTACTGACTTTTGAATTTATTCTAGAAGCCAGGAAGAGATAGGCCTGCTGTGCCAGCTGGTGTGACATGCTCGCTCCATGGGCATCGAGGTTCATTTAACTCCCAGAGTAAATCCAACTGAACATTGCAGTTTCAGAGAGAAAGCACACTCTGATATGAAAGTAGGTAAACACTGAAGATTTGTTTAACCCATTAATGTGCAAACCATACATCAGAAAGTGGAGTTGCAATTGTAATATCTAACATGTTCAACTTAGTCGTGTTTTTCTCTAACTTGTTCAATTTTTGTTGAAAACCCATGATTATTAAAGATGAAGCCATAATTATGAACCTCTAAGGGCCTAGTAGTAAAATGTAGTCACCTGAGCCTATATTAAGTAGCCTCCAACTGTCATGTTAATTCGGAAATTTTGATTTTTAAGATTTTTGTCTTCCTTTTTTTTTTGTTCTTAGTTGCCTATTCATTTCTGGTCATTATTCCTGCCCTTGTCTATAGGTCACCTCCTCCACTGTGTGATTTTTTTTTCTTTTAGAAACCAATATAGGGCTTTGTTTAAACTGTTTTGACCTGTGTATATGGGAGGTCTTGGGATGGTGCTGTTCTCACTAAGTATGTATGTGTGAGTCTGTGGAATTGGTCCATAGGCATTTCAATTCTCACATTGTGAGCTGTGGTCCAAGAAGAGCTGGAACGCTGACTGATTAATCAGATTCTCTACAGGCTAGAGAAACCACTATAAAGTAATCAGGTTTCATCCATTGATATCTGTGTGTTTCCCAGTCATCCAGATGTAGTGATGGCCCCTTTGTGGCCCAGGTATTTTAAATAAAAGAAAATCTAAAACTTAAACTTAACTCTGTCTCAAGTAAGTGCATTATTTGGCAACATTGCCAAAAGCATCTGCATTCTATTGTGGAGAACCAGTAGATTCCACAAATTGCACTGTGGCTGTGCAGTATTTTCCTTTGGGTTGATGGTAGTCATTTGCAAGGCTTGGTAACAGGGTTGTTGCGGTTTAGAACTGCATAGGGCCACAATGATGCTTAGTTCCTAAACATGTTGTAATAGAATGCCAGCTCTCTTGAGGCACACCACGAAATGAGGTTTGCTGGAATTTTTTAAAACATAGTCTATGAGACTCGCAGAGGCTAAGGTTAGCTTGTTTGAAAGCCACATATCTGTATTTCCATAATAGGCCTATGGCATGTCTCAGTCAGTGATTGTTGATATTTGGAAGGTGTTTTGTGATAGTAGTGTCTCTTACGCCACTTTACTATGAAAGAATTCTAATTTGTAAGTGGCTAGGCTAGTGTTTGTCTTGTTCTCTACTGGAGATTGGCCTCACAGTCTGGTATTGGGGGTCTCACATGATTTTTTTATTAGAGAGCGATCAATTTTTTTCCTCCCAGTTTTGACATCCATTCTAGCTTTCCTCATTTGATAGCTATTGGTTGTACCCTAGACAATATGAGCTCTATTTTTCTTTCAATTGGAAAAAAATGGAAAGAATTGTTTTTCCTTATGTGTGTTTTATCTGTCGTCGTCGATTTATCTATTATATAATCTTACACACACACACACACACACACACAGATTTAGTATCTTGGCGTATATGACTGAAGGCTACAGAATCACATCATAACCCTCAACATGTGGCTGAGTCAGAGAACCTGGTAGCTTCTCAGCCGAAGGAGCTGGAAGCCTCAGGACAAGGGGGACTAAAGATGAGCGCCAGTGTGTGGGTGAGCGCCTGGAAGCTCTCCTGTAAAGTTGCTGGTGTGAGTCCCTGTTGAAAGACTGAAGAAGCTGGAATCTGATATCCATGGGTGATGACAGTAGCAATAGATGCTCTCACCGAGAAATAGCAGAGCTCATCTGACTGGCTTCTTCCTTCGTTAGCTTTTTGTCCAACTGGGTCCCATGCCTCTTAGAAGGTGACACTGATATTCACAGGAGAAATTTATTCTGTAGCTGTTGTGCTACGTGCCAGTCATCTCTGGAAATGCCCACAGAGGCACTGCCAGACATGTTACTAACCCAGATGGCTCTCATTTCAATCAAGTTGGCAATCAAACCATCATGCGTTTGTTTCCTTGTTGTTGTTTGAGTAAAGATTGGTGTTCTCCAGGGTTACATGAGAATGAAGGTTGTGGGGTCCCAGCAAGTCCCAAAATTTTATTTATGCACTGTTGATCAAATCATAAATCAGATGTTTCCAAAATTAAGAGTGTTATTGAACATATTTAAGAAATGTTTGTGTTTATATCATTCATTTTCATGTTTTCCAATCTCTGAATGCAAACATAGATACCATTTTAAAGATCGGAGAGTTGGTGGCTCGTATTATTCAGTTTTGTCATTAAGGCAAAGTTGTGTAGGAATCCAAAACTGGTGAGCATGGGGAAGCCAAATCCATTTCACCTGCAGATGTGTTGTACATCTCTTCTTGTTCCTGCTTTCTCTGTCTCCAGACCAGGCAAAACAGCTTAAAAGCATCCATTCCTTTGTGCCAGAGCTGGGCTGAGTTAAATTTGACAGCATTTCTTGGCTGAATAGGAGAACAGGTAGAATTCGATGCTAAGAGAATGGTTATTGTTGCTTTATTGCAGCATTAATCTTTTTGTATCTTACCAAGAGGGCCTTTGAAACATGAAAGCAAGCTTACGTATGGAAAACGATTTTGTCCTTCCGATTCCCCGGAAGCAGTTCTCCTTCCCCACGTAGCCCTTCTGCTCGCTATATCCTGACTATACTTTTCAGGAAGTTAACCAGATGAGCTACAAGATGTTGGTCTATGAAACAAATGAACTCACTGCCCCCAGTTTTTTTAAAGCAATGTTCAGAGATGATGACTGTCTTTGTATTCTAGGGTAGAGTGGCCAGCCATTAGCTCATTGAAGGTTCAACTGAGAACTGAATTGAGTGATTTCTGTGGGACCTGTACTTAGCTCCTGCATTTGAAGTGATTCCCCATGACTCCTTGTCTTTGGTCACCTTCAGGTACTATTGGACCAGCTTAGAAATAGAGTGCAAGTCATAAATATGAACAGAAGATTCACTCTAAGCTTTCTTACATTGGGCAAAGCTTTCTAAAAAGTAGTTGAAAGTAAGTATACAGCATTGGGCAGAACAGAATTAGGTTGACATTTCTGTCTATATCCAAATAAGCTGTGTTCCTAAGTAAACATCTTTCCTTGGTCTCTAAATGAATAAATCTATAACCACTGGGTAATATATAGAACTTTATCTTCAGACCACCTTGGTTCATTGGAGAACAAAGTGAGAACTTTCTCTCTTCATCTTGCAAATGGAAAACTGATGGCATATGCATAGGAATTCATTAAATATTGAAGGATCAATCATTACCAAACTAAGACTGCCAGTTAGCCTCTGAGAACAGAAAGGAAAAAGAATTGTCACTCCTTCCCCCTCTTCCTCTCCTATTGCAGACACACATGCAGGAAAGGAGTTTGGAGGGAAGCTTAGTGGTTAGCATCAATGACTTCACATGTGGGCAATGCAGAGAGAAGAGCTGTGTAATTCTATATTGCAATAGGCTGTGGCAGTATGGTTAAAAAGTGGACTCCTCTATAGTTGAGTGCAAACCCTAGGTTCTTAGTACCATGGCAGTACAAGCTACTGCCTCTTGATGGCGCCATGCATTTAGAAATTCTTTACAGAAGGTGAACGCCAACTCTTCTGAAGCATCAAAGTGTCTCAGTCTCAGGCTGTGTGCTATGTGCTAAAATACAGAAGGCTGCTTCAGTAAAAGAGCCCCGAATGCCATCGTGGCAGTTACAGAAGAAACACTAGTTTATCAATAAGAAACAAAGCTCCTGAAAAAATAAAGTCATGGACCATGTGTGAAAAAACCAAGGGAAAATTGAAAATACATTATATTGATACCAAAAGTACCTGGGCACTTGCAAGGGGCCTGCTGACTTTTCAGTAAGTTTGACCTTCATATTCACTGGTAAATTAATCAGTGTGTCTAAATTAAAAGCTTTTTGACGGATCTGCTTTTAAAAAAACTGTTCTAAGAGTATAGGTTTCATTGACTTCAAGCTAATGTGATAATGTTTATTACTCTTTCACCATTCTAGAAAGGCTCATGGGAAGACTTGCAATGGACAATGTTTTTAAAGTTTGGGATTGGTATTTCAGGAAGCAAAGACACAAGTATCACCATAGAAAAACACTTGTCACTTCATTGTGGGCATCTTCCTAGTCTCTTTCTATTGTTGTGATAAAGAGCATGACCAAAAACAACTTTGGGGAGGGAGAGGTTTGTTTGGTTTCTGCTAACACACCACAGACCCTCCCTGAGGGAACTCGGGGTGGGAATTCCAGCAGGGACCTGAAGACAGAAACCTAAGCAGAGGCCACGGAGGAATAAACACTACTTACTATCATACTCTCTATAACTGGCTCTGCCTGCTTTCTTTTGTAACTCAAAACCATCTGCCCAGAGATGCCACTGCCCAGAGTGGGCTGGACACTTCCAGGTTAATCCTGAAGAAAACGCCTCATAGTCTTGCCCACAGTCTGATGGGACATTGTCTCATTTGAGGTCCCTCTTCTCAGATGAGTCTAACTTGTGTACAATTGACAAAATTCTAACCAATGCAGGAATTATTTTATTCAGTCATCTCATTGTGCAGATTCAGACCCATTAGAAGGGGTCTGGATTTGAAATACTAAACATTCAATTCTCAGATAATTGGAGATTCATATGCAAATATGAAAATTTATGAGATTAGAAATTTGAGAGTGCAGAGCTCTGGTGTACCTATTTCTCAGTTTCCTCCAGAGTAGAGTGCCCTAGCACTGGAGGACAGGACATTCAGGCAGTCTAAGCATTGCAGCAGGCTCTGCCATGCTGGCCTTTTAAGAGCCACACTCATTTCCCCTCTCACACCCTCTAGTAATCACAGATCTGTTCTTTATTTGAAGAATTTTGTTCATTTTATAATGACTCAACCGCCTAATTTGTAGCCTTGACTTTTTCACGTAGCCCTGTTCTCTGGAGACTGAGTCATGATTTTGTATGCTATCTCTCCTCCATGCTCTACAATAACGCATGAGGCAAAGAGAATCCCACACTCATGCTTTTGGCTTTGGTTTTGAGACAAGGTCTCACTGTATAGACCAGCTGGGATGGAATTGGCATGCATAGCAGGCTGGTGCCAACTCACTGAGATGTACCTCCTTCTGCCTGTCTAAGTGCTGGGTGGAATTAAAGGCCTGCACCAGCACACCAAACTCCATTGTTGTTTTTCCTTTTCTTTTCAGACAGGGTTTCATGTAGCCCAGACTGCCTTCCCACTGTTGAGGAGCTGGAGATAACCTTGCCCTTCTGATCTTCCTGTCTCTACTTCCCACATGCTGAGTGTGTTAGTCACCATGCTTAATATTTGCAATGGTTATGGTCAAACTCAGAACCTTGTGCCTTCTGGACAAGTACCATAACAACTGAGTCACACCCGCAACTCATGTCTGTCTTTTCGGAAAGAAAAAAAAACTTCATTTAATAATTTTGATTCCATCTTTATTTGCTTACTTTGTGGACAGGTGTGTGTGTGTGTGTGTGTGTGTGTGTGTGTGTGTGTGTGTACATGCGTGTGTACTTGCACTTATGCCACGTCATGTCTATGGAGGTCAGAGTACAACTTGCAAGAATCAGGTTCTCCTATTCTAACATGTGGGTCCTGGGTGTTGAACCCAGGTTTTCAGACAGGTGTCATCTTACTGGCTACATTTTTGTAGCCTCCCCTCCCCCCTCCCCCACATTCCCTACAACCCCAGCTCATCTGCCTCCCTCTGTCCTTTTTCATGGCCTTACATAAAACATGCAGAAGTTAAGAGGACTGGGTGAGGATGTGTCTCCTTCATCTCCCCAGGGGTGGAAATGAGGAAGTTTAGCTTTATGAAGTTCAGAACAGCCACAGGCTTGGCTCAGATGAAGTTTGGCTTTAGGGGCATCTTTTTGTGTGTTATGTTCTACTGAAATAATTGGTTTTAAATAAGTTGATGTTCCTCATTCAGTATTCCTAAACCCTACCCTTGCTCTGGGACTGTCATTTGGGTTTTGAGAAAAGACAGAGTCTGTAGGAAATGCTGAGTTGGCTTAAGAATGTCATTTAAAAAATATTTATTGCTCTTTTAGCAGATGATGCAGTTGGGGTCTAAATCACGCCAGGTAGGCTACAGTTTCCCCCCAAGCTGTCCTTGGAGAAAGGGAATGCCAGCAGCTTCCTGACATTCCCAAATGCAGATGCATTTCCTATGTGTAAGGCTTCATAAGATGTTTTTAAATTTTAAAATATAGTATCTTCCATGTTTCAGGGTTCATAACTAATCACATTACAATGATTTTCTTGGTGACAGTCCACTTTCTCTTTTTGTATGTAGTTTTCCTACATTTCTCTTAGTCTTCTTCATGCATGAAGAATTACTATATTTTAAAAGAGGGTGAATAAAGATTTTCTTAGTTATTTATTTTATTTATGTGCGTGTATGCTGTGCCTGCATGTGTGTATGTGTACCGCATGCATGCCAGGTATCTACAGAGGCCAAAAAAAGAGAGCATTGGATCCCTAGAAACTGGAATCACAGATGATTGTGAGCCATTATGTGGGTGCTGGGAACTGAACCCAGATCCTCTCAGAAGAGCTGCCTCTAACTGCTGAGTCATCTCTCTAGACCCAAGGATAGAGTTTAGATTGTAAAGTTTTAATCATGTGGTACCAACCACAAACCAGTTTTCACTGAACAAAAAAGTAGTGTGTAAAATTCTAAAATAATTTTTTGTCTGTGTTTTGTAGACTATATTCTTTCAAAAGAAACAGGAATTTGGTCAAGGCAAAGTAAAAATGTAGGCAGATAATGGTCATGTTTCTGATGGTGTAGTGTAGCCCCACCTGGCTTCTGTAATAGGGCTCATGTCCTTGATGGAGGTACCTCTGATACGCACGCTGCTCATGTGAGGGTAAAGTCATATGGAGGTTTCCTAGATGCCATATAGAAATGTGGTTTTCTGTCATGAATTTTCCTTATTTTTGAACAAGTGCTTCAATAAGGAAATACACATATATGCACTCTCCAATGCTATATAGTCACTCATAGTATTTTTGCATAATATATGTTAATATCAAGGGTCTTTCACTTTTAGCTTTAATTTTTAAAAATAAAACTTCATAACCCACATGCTTGCTGGTTGACTTTAAATGACAAAACTTTTCAAAAACACAGGAATGCAGAGGATCCTAGTTAAAAGGGTCTGCTGGCCAAGATTATCCTGAGTTTGCCTAACAAAATACAAATAATTGCCAAATGGAAATGTTAGATAAGAAAACATTGCTGGGTAGAAATTACTAGAATTAGTTAAATCATATTATATTGGGCATGTTTGATATACATGAAAATAAAAATAAGCATTACCTTAACATAAATATAGTATAAATCTATAGTTTTATACTACGTTATCACATGCATTAATAACTAAATTTTAATAATTAAAATATTTTTCTATTTACATCTTTTTAAATCTCTAGTTCCTTCTAACATAGTGACACAGCTAGAAATAGAAGTAGAGGCAATAGGTTTGAGGGAATCGTAGCAAGTGTGTGTAAGTTATATGTGTGTTTGCAGAGCTGCTTGATGACATGATGCTGAAAAGTTGAATGTCTCTGAGTGCAAGCTAAGGCAGGAAGTGACAAATTGCTCAGGTGTTTGCGTGGTGTGATTACTCAACTGGCTTCTGAAGTTTTAAGGCAGAGCCCAGGGCAATGTGAGTAGCACCCCAGGTTTTATGTCAAGGATGAATTGTGTATTAGAAAATGGATTCTGTTAAGACTAATTCATTCTAGAATCCACTCCTTTGGATTTAATGTGCTGTGGGGAATACATGTTGGTCTGTATTGGCAGGAACAGAGAAGCAAATAACAGTGGATTGGTCAAGTGATTTCCTTGAGGTTACTCTAACAGTGGGAGAGGAGTCTCATCTCACAGCACTATAGTATTCACATTCTAGTAACCCTGTTTTAAATGCTAAACCAAAACACAAGGCACCTGCCTTGTGTGAAGCTGCAAAGTATATCCAGAACCAGCATTCAAACTCTAGGGGTCTGGTCCTGAGTTGTGTGTTTACCTGCAGTGACACAGTGATGGAAAGGGACAGAGTAGGAAGATTAGGACATTTAAGCAAGATGGTCCCCTTGCAACGTGTTATCGTATTTCATTGTAGTTAGTACCTTGAAGAAATATTGAAGATCAGAGTTAAAATGTCTTGGTTATTTGTTTATGTCTTATTCCCATGAATGTTATCATGGAGGAGGAGAATAAGTACATTAATGTAGAATCTTCATAGCAATTTGCATATAACAGGAGTTTGGTGATCAGTTAGTATTTGCCACTTTCCAAAACCCTGCAGTTGCCTCCCAAGAAGACACAACCACATAAAGCTATTGAACTTTTGTTTTGCAGATGTTTCCCCATTCCATCTCAGTCCTATTGAAGGGCACAGATTTCAGCCCAACCCTACTAATGGGCACAGAGTCCATGCTGTTTAAACCAAATGTGGTAGAACGAGGTACTTCCTTGACTATGAGTCTGAAAGTAGACTTCTCGGACAGTCCATAATATTCTTAGTTCGATGTTAAATGTCACATGAAGCTAATTTATCAAGCCAAATAAGAAGAAGTAGGTACTTTTATCTACAGCTTCCTACTAAGATATTTATTCCAAATTGATGAGAACAGTAGAAAGATGAGTTTGGGTAAACGGGAAGGTCAGTTACAAAGTGAAATGCTGCTTTCTCTGCATGGCACTTGATCTCCAACACCACCTGTAATTCTTAAGCCAGCATCAGATTCAATAATTCATTAGAAGTTCCCATAGAGCTCTCTGCAGGTTGCAATAATGGTTACAGTTCCAGACATTTGAGAAAGGAATCAATGGACAGCTGCCGAAGGAAGAGGCCCACGGGGCACTGTCCAGAGGGTAGCAGAAATGGCACTTGGCATCATCTCTCCCAGGGGACTCAGGATGCACGATTCTGCCAGTCTTGGACAGTGCCATGTGGCAGGACACACACGCCAGAGAGCCTGTTGTCTATAGATATTTTTTATTGAGCCTTTGTCATGTATGTTTCATTGATGATTGATTGACCATGGCGTTTCAGTCTTTTTGTTGAGTGGACCCATCCTACATTTATTAGATACTACTAACTCTGCCCTAAATAAAGATCTGTCTTTGAATAAAGCTAAATGTTTATTCAGTAAATAACTAAGGATTCTTTACCAGAATCCGCTGTGTCCCTTCTCTCCAAGTATTGGGCCAGTTTCCCGATAAGATGAAGCACAAGTTATCAGTCATAATTTTTCTCTAGGAAAAAAAAGAATACAGCATATTTTAGAGGTTTAAAATAATATAGATCTATTTCTTCCATATACATTTCATGGCCAGTATGGGTTGATTAAGACCTCTTCTCAATACTTCCTGTCTTGGGGTCAGTCTGCCACAGCTAAGGAAGCCATGTAATAAATCATACCTGCTTGATGTACAGAAGTGTCATCCATTGCTTCTTGCATTTCATCGGCCAGCACAAATCTGAAGACCATGTAATTTGGGGATGAAGTAGAGAAAAACTATTTGACCAAGCCCCAAAGAAGAGAAAATGTTAATACCCCAGTTACTAACCTCAAGAGATTTAAATGTAGGAAGAATTACACACACATAAGAGACATAACTATTTAAATGCTGGGATTATAGGCATACATCACCATCCCCATGCCAGGCCTACTTAATTGAGACATTAGCCTGTGTTCCTGGCATCAAGGAAATTCAGTATACGTGTCTTTAACTACCTCTTTGCATTCTGCCAGTCATTTTTAGATGTCTGTGTGCTCTGCATTGAGCTACATTTCCATCCTTAATCCATAGGGTTTTTTGAAGCCTCTGTGAATTGCTGTTTCTGTAGTTGGGCACTTTTTTTTGTCCCTCCTATTGAGATATGAGTAAAGAAGGGCTCCTTTTGCACCTACATATTCTGAACACACCAACAAGAAGCAAGTCACTTGATAGATTTTTGCCAAAACTCATGATTAGGGAGACAGTGAGTCCCTAGCATTAAAAAGAGAGAAAGAAAAACGTAGAGCCATACCTACCTGCTGAAAGAGGTCCTTTGAAGAGAGAAAAGTACTTCTTTTGACTAACTCACATGTAACTACTACAGGGTGACACTTTTTGTTCTGTGAAATAATTGACTCAGCATACTATAACAAACCATCTAGCAGGCACTTCACTTCTGTTTCATGCTTTGGTAGCTGATTTTCTACATAATCTATTTATTCAGTATTTTCCCAGTCTTG
This sequence comes from Mesocricetus auratus, assembly GCF_017639785.1. NCBI lineage: Eukaryota > Metazoa > Chordata > Mammalia > Rodentia > Cricetidae > Mesocricetus > Mesocricetus auratus. Next base: position 46,200,935 of record NW_024429192.1, read on the forward strand.
TGGGCTAGAGCAGCAGATGTTGGCTTCAGGGGGAATGGATGGCTTCTTACTATTCCATTTAGGGGATATAATAGAGCAGTATCAGAAACAATCTTCTGAAGCAGAAAGTTTGGAAATAAAAATGTATTGCCAGCCTTCAACACCTTTAAAAACCTTTAAGATCAGAGAATTGCATAGTACTATTTTCACTGCATTTTCTAAGCTTTTATGACCCCTTCAAAATGTCCTGGGTATATGTGGGATGCAGAGATGGGAGAAGGAGAAATAAGAAAGGAGAGAGGGAAAGTTTTTAGAATAATTTTGCTTTCCAAGTACTTAACATCACAATGGTTTTGGCATCTGGGCTAGCAGCCATCAGTCTTCTAAACGGGGGATTACTGATATGGGACACTGGACAGGATGATTTGGGGATCTCAAAGTGATTCACCCCCCGCTTTGCACACTGCAATGCCAAGCTTCAAGGAAGACTGAGTCTTAGAGAGGGGTTTGTGCCCTGGCTTGAGGTCATACAGGAAAGGTGGAGGATCCCCAAGTGATGACTACTGTGGAACCAGACACCAGAGTGGATGGAGCTGAAGGGAGGAGGATCTGGAGGGTCACTTTAGCTCAGGGCTTTCCTTAAAAGGCTTCCTGGAGCGCTTTCTGAAATGCTCTGAAGCTCCCCTTCTGATGCACTTCCTGGTATCAGCCTATTTCTCTTTGGTGTAGCTTTTAAGGGGCCAGTGTGTCTTGGCACCACATGGATTTCTTTTAGATTTGTTGGCAGCGGAGCTGCATGTGTGTCTGATTCAATCTGGACAGATTGGCTGTGAATGGGGTGATAAGAATAGCGAGACACATACCAGTAGACCAAACTTCCTGTGCTCAAGCCTTTGAATACTGCGTCTCACTGTCTGAAATAGCATCCATCTTAGGGATGGGATCATTTATTCCCTCTGAAATTAAGCAACAGCCCAGGCAGCAAAGGCAACTATTTTGGGAAAGAGATGTGGGAGGAATGTTGCTGTGTCTCCTAGTCTAGGCAGGAGTACCTTTTCTTCATTTGAAGATTATACCATTTCCTGGGATCCTGGGAAATATAAATCAATAGTGTCAGATAATCCCAACTGGCAAAGATACTGTGTACATCCTGTGTGGTCTCTGAAGACCGAGACTGAGTCTAGATGCCGCCGCTTAAACTCAAATTGCAGAAAGTGAGGGGGGAGTTCTTTGTAGATTTAGTCCCTGGTGCAGATGTTGTACAGGAAGGTGAAGATATAACTAAGTCATGTCCCATTCTTCTTACCTGTGTCCTCACAAAGTGTTCTTTATGTATTCCTGTGTAGACTAGTCTTGATTGTTGGGCAGTTTAAAATAAGTCAATAGATGCTGTGTCCCCTACTGCCTCCCGCTAGAGCCGGGGTGGGTAGGGCTTGGCAGCTGGTGGCAGCTGCAGAGATGAATAAGGTCCAGGGCTCCTGGATGAAAAGAGCCTGGCTTGTCCAGCTATGAGTGCCGGCCCGGGAAGAGGCTATGAGGACAGACCTGCAGCTGGAGCCCAGAAGTTCATGCAGTGACAGGGAGGTGGGAGGACCAGTTCAATGAACTTTTTGTCAGGTTATTACTCTTCTGGGGGAGGGGGCTACTTCAAAGGGCACACATACATCAGATACACTTGAAATGAGCTCTAATTGTCAGTTAGTGCATTGAATGAAAACCAGGGAATCACAGTGGTGTGGTACTTCTCCGTTTGTTACTGCTGCGACTGAGGAAGAAGTAACTCTGAATTTGCCTTTACAAATTAGCTGCAATTGGAATGAAAATAAGCCACACAGTGTGCAGAATATGTTTCTGTTTTATTACTGATGGCCAGTTTGTGAAGTGTTTTCTGTGGGGGGCTTTTGAAGTCTCTTTCCAGTGTGGTAGAGTTTAATCACAACAGATGGCCTTCGGTTTGGATTCTTGTTTTCATTTTGGCATTAGACTTATGTGAGACTCCCTACCCCAGGCAAGGCTGTCTAGGCTTCTGAGAACCACTTGGTAAATTGCTTCCTGCTGTTCATAACTATGTTATTAATTTGCTTACAATTATAAATGTCTAGGTTTTTATATGGAGTCTGGTGAGGGGTCAGTTAGTGAGTGGTATTGTTTGAGACCTTGATGGCCTGTGGCCTTTTTCTTTATTAAGTAAATCACCATTTTATTTTTCAGTTACACGAATTGCACATTCAGTGATTTTGAATTTTGAGCTATATTGATGTTGTTCTATCTGGACTTGATGTGAATTGTTCTTTATTTTATTGCAACAATTATACATTTTAATTATATGTTATTCGTGTGTGTGTGTGTGCGTGCATGTGTGTGTGTGTGTGTGTGTGTGTGTGTGTGTTCAGGAGCACACATGCCATAGCTTATGTCTGGAGGTCAGAGGATAACTTGCAGCAGTCAGCTCTCTTCCTTTCGTCATGGAAGTCCTAAGGATTGAACTGAACTTGTCAGTCCATGCCTTTTCTGGCTGAGCCATCTCTAGCCCTGTCCATACATTTAAAAGATAGTTTTATTCATATGAAGAACAAAAGGCCTTTACATAGTGACCAGTCATTTTAAAAGGTTTGAAATTTTTGATGTAAGAAAAAAAGGAAGACACAGACAAAGCCTGTGCATTGAAAGATACTTTAAATGCCATTTTTCTCTTGGTGTCTCTAACAGTAAAAAAGAACATTTATCTATGAAGTTAGAGTGTTCATTTTAAGCGTAAGTGTTATGTTCATAATATTGGGAGAGTTAGTTGTTAAAGGTGGGTTAGGAGATGAAGGGAGGTAAGACTGCATAGAAATTCAGACTTAAAGAAAAATGTTCAAAGTGTTGGAGACGTGATAAATCAGGGTGATGCTTATTGGAATCCATGTATGTTATAGTCAGCACAGGTATGTCCAGGAAAAGGGGCAGAGAGCTAGCATTGGGTTTAGAGAGCCCTGAATCACAAAGAGTTCTATCTTGTTCCTTAAATGCACCATAGAAGGCCCAGCCTTCAAGAGAGAAGGATTATGAATTTAATTATATACTGAAAGGGATCTTATCTCAAAAGGGCCGAGGTGGGGAGGGAGGGAGGGAGGGAGGGAGGGAGGGAGGGAGGCTGGCTTAGTATGTGAATCAGCCCTCCAGCTCCAAGTCAGTCTGGAGTTGTTTCCCTTCTGTCACCCTCAGTGACCTCGCCTCCTTCCATGCTGTAGGAGCGGCAGCGGCTGGAGACCATCCTCAGTCTCTGTGCTGAGTACACGAAGCCCGACGGTCGACGCCTGTCCGCTGGCACCACGGTGGCTGATGTGCAGAAAATCAACAAGGAGCTTGAGAAGCTGCAGCTGTCCGATGAGGAGTCTGTGTTTGAGGAGGCTCTGGTGTGCCCCGACGCCAGGTACAGGTGCCATCAGAAAGGCTCTCTCCAGGATGTTGATGTTGCGGGCTTCGGGAGCCTCAGCCATAGTGCCAGCTTCCTGGCCCCCAGGAGCAGCCGGAATGATGAACTGCTTGGTGACCTCACCAGGACGTCCCCACCATCCTCAGCTGCGTTTCTGAAAACATCCAATGAGTCCTCCTACCTCAGTATCCTACCGAAGGTAATCTTGGGTGGAAAGACCGCAACTGGGAAACAGGGGCAAACACATGCTTCCACGGGGAACCGAAAGGAAAATCACAGGTGCTTAGATGGCAAGGTACAGCAGTTAGGGAGGTCGCTGCAAAGAAGTGGTTCTCAACCTATGGGTTACATCCCTTTGGGGGGCAAATGACTCTTTCACAGGGGTCACCTAAGACCATCAGAAAACACAGATATTTACATTATAATTCATAACAGTAGCAAAATTATAGTATGAAATAGCAACAAAAGCAATTTTTCTGTTTGGGAGGTCTCCACAATATGAGGAACTTTGTGTGTTAAAGGGTCACAGCATTAGGAAGGTTGAGAACCACTACTGTAAAGTGTATTTGCACTGTGAAGATGTAGCTACCCAATTATCTTCTCCCTGCTCCTCTCAGCTATATACAGAAGTGAAGTAAATCTGTTCTTCATGGTCTCCTACTATTAAAGGGGCATTTATGTATACTGCACTACCTTATTTTGTTTTTCAGAATTCTGATGGAAATGCTTTATTCATAGGATCTTAAAAGTTTTATTGAGCATATATTAGTTGGGCGAGTTTCATTATGAAACTTCCATATACCTGTGATGTAATTGGATCACACTCATCGCCTCTGTTACCCTTCCTTTTCCCTGTCCCTCCCCATTTTCTCACTCCACTTTCTTAACAGTCCCCAGTCTACTTCTGCTTGACTGCTCCCCCATCTCATATATGAGAGAAAACATGTGAGACTGACTTATTTCACTTAACACAGTGGTCTCCAGTTTCAACCATTGTCCTGTGGTGGCATAATTTCCTTCTTGTGGATAGATGATGCTGCATTGGCATGCGTGTGTGTGTGTGTGTGTGTGTGTGTGTGTGTGTGTGTCTATACTGTACAGTGAGACAATGCACATAGATATGAAGCTATCTCTGTGGGATGTTGACTTGGAATCCTTAGGGTATATATTCAGGAGTGGTACTGCTGGATCATACAGAAGTTCTACTTTTCATTTTTTGAGGAATCTCCATTCTGATTTCTGTAGTGGCCATACTAAATTATGCCTTCACCATCAGTGTGTTAGGTCTCTTCTCCCCCACTCCACCACACATCCCCACCAGTACTTGTTTCCTTGGTGACAGACATTCTGACAGAGGTGAGATGGAATGTCAATGTACTTTTTAAGTTGCATTTCCCTGATATATTGTTGTTTGGATTAGGATTAGTGGAAGGACCATGCATATCATTACTAGTTTGGGATAAGAAAATTCGCATGTAATCATTTTCTGTGATACACATTTTTTTATTAATGGTTATAGTTTATTGCAGTTTTAAGATAGAGATTACATTAAGTGAAAGTAAAAGCCCTTTGTAATGAAGTCCAAAAGAAACCAGTCAGCAGCCTGCAGCTATTCCCTCACAGGGCTGTCAGATAGATGCATTTATTCCTTCTAGGACTGATGTCTAATGCTTGTAAAGTGTGTACAATTAGGGAAGCTCACATGATAGGTGTGACTGACTTTAGCTACTCAGACCCTGGTAAAAGCATACATAATTAACGTGGTTAGTATAAACTAGCTGATCAGATAAGAGCTTCATGGACCTGCAAGTGTATTCTTTTTATTTATTTTTTTTAATTTAAATTAGAAACAATGTCAATTCCAGGTCCCTCTCGTTTCCCTCCTCTCCTCCCGTGCCCTCCCACCAACCCCCCCAATGCCTCCTCATTTCCCCAGGGAGGGTGAGGCCCTCCATGGGGGTGTCCATAGTCTGTCATTTCTGTGATACACATTTTTATATACTTGTATCTGTTGGGTCACTTACTGAAAGTGGAATGGCTAAGTAAACTCAGTCTCCTGAGTTCTGGGACTACAGGTATGAATTACTATGTCTGGCTTGTACATTATTCATTTTATGTATGAACATACCCAAGCTGTACTCCCTTAACTGTATAGTGACTATAGGCAGTTGGGGAAAACTGGGAGTGGGAGAGATAGTCTTTCCCAGGGAAGAAAACATGTCCAGTATCAAATGGTCAGCATTGAAAACCCATACAAGTAGCATCATATTGACCAAACAGATTACATTTAAGGCTACATATATATATATATATACATATATATAGATATATGTATATAATAACAATGAGTGAGAAAAGAGGCTATGAATTATAATGAGACCAGGGAATGGTATATGGGAGGGTTTGAGGGGAGAAAGGGGAAGGAATAAATGCTGTAATATTATTATAATCTCGAAAAAGTTTTTAAAAAAATCTTATCTTTCTGCCACATACTTTCACTAGTGGCACAATTTATTCCCCATGCTCTTGTTAAGGTTTTATACTGTCATAAATTGTCAATTTTCCAAGCTGAAAGGTGTTTTAAATTCATCTTTAATTATGCATAAAATAGATACTTTTTCATATTTCAAAATATTTTACATTTTGACTTTTTCTTTAAAGTTAAACTAAAAAATAGTACCAAGCTTTACTTAATTCTAAGAGATGCAGCTGGGTGTTGGTGGCGCCCACCTTTAATCCCAGCACTCCTGAGGTAGAGGCAAGCAGATCTCTGTGAATTTGAGGCCAGCCTGGTCTACAGAGCGAGTTCCAGGAAAGACTCCAAAGCTACATAGAGAAATCCTGTCTTGAAAAACTAAACAAAACAAAACAAAATTTAAGGAGTGCTTGTTGGTAGCATTAGTCTTTTGCTTCCAGAGACCTTCCCAGTGGCTTTATTTATGACCCATTTTAGAAATGTAAGGGTTTTATATTTACTGGTAGTTATAATTATTACACAGTCTTCTGATTGTATACTAGCTTACAAATATCTTCCAAACTTGAGTGTTTTAAAAATGAAGTTCAATGACATTTTTTAGTGTTAATTTTTCTACACAGGTTAAGAAAAGTTTCTATAAATTTTCTACCATCTTTTTTGCAAAGAGGATGCTTAGAATTAAAGATATATCCCATTTGGCTAAATTAAAATACCAAAATAAGAGAGAAATACTACCACAAGTATGAGGTAGGTTTATGTATTTAAAAATGATTAGGGTTTACTAAAGTAAGTCTTAATATAATGCCATCTATAATTTTAACCCTCATGCCACAAAATGATATCAACAAAAGACCTTTTAAATCGAGGCATTTGTTTGTTTCTTTGTTAGAAGGATGCATAACTTATTTTTAAAATTATTTTATATGTATAACTGTCTTGCCAGCAGGTATATGGGGGGCGCTGCTGCCATATGCACCTGGCACCTCTGGAGGTCAGAAAAAAGCATTGGTTCCCTGGGACAGGTATTACCGATGATTGGGAACAACCCTGTGGATGCTGGGAATTGAACCTGGGTCCTCTACAAGAGCAAGGAGTGCTTTTAACCTTTAAGCCATCTCTCCAGCCCAAATGTATTGACTGATCCTTTAAGAAAAACATCAGGGATATAATTCAGTGGTAAAAGACTTGCACAAAACCATGGGTTTAGTGTCCATCACTACTCACAAAAAGACCACACACACAAAACAAAACCAACCCTGAACAAAACTGCAAATATTAACAGTAGCACTATTGACTTTAAAAAAGGACATTCCAATTTAGCATCATGGTACCAAGTCCTAGTTTTCACATGAATCATTTTTCAAGGCAACTTGTGTGCATGGTATTATTTTTTTAGTTTAACTGTATAGCAGTACTCTCATACTGATTTTTTCTGATCAGAAGTTCTCATGTATTATTGAGCACTGCCTGCTACACATCAGGACTGCGGCATATTAAATACATGGTGTACATCAATCACTTCTTCCTTCCCATGTCATATTTCCCTTACATAAAATTCTCAGAGGAGAGAAGTTCTCAATAGCACATCTGGCCTTCCCTCTGGCAAGTTGAAACTTAACAGTTAGGATGGAAATATGGAGGGGGAATCAAGGAATGAAAAGTTACTGTGTGGGTGCTGAAGAGATGGCTCTGGGTTTCAGGGCACTAGCTGCACTTCCGGAGGACATGGGTACACTTCCCTGCATCCATGTGGCAGGAAACATTGGTCTGTTTCTCCAGCTCCAGGGAATCAGATGTCCTCTTCTGGCTTCCATAAACACTGTATGCATATGGTACAAAGACATATATGCAAGTAAAATACCTATACAAATGAAAAAAAATATATTTTTTGAAAAAAATATTGGATACTTGGGAAAAGTAGGTGAATCCCTTTGAAACTCTGGACAATTGTCAGCCATTTCCTTTCAGATTTGTGATATCCCATCATTTTTATTTTCTATTTCTTCTCCTTTATAGAGAGGGCTTGATTTTGTTAATATTGTTGAGCTGTGTATTCTCTTTAAAGCGTGTCTTCTGGGAGAAGGCTCTGACAAGAAAGCTTGTCTAAACAAGCAGATCCTAGCAGAGGTTTTAATTTGCTCAAATAAGGTCTTGTGGAATTGGAGGCCCTGGAGATTAACGCAGGGTCCATTGTCTCAGACTGTACTGGTAGATACAGGAAACATCACACTCATCTCACGCTGGGGTGCAAATGAGAGGGTGACGGGTTCCAAGGGATCGGTTGTCACCTAGTTTTCAAATATAGGCCTGTGATAACTCAAGAACAGAAGCAGAAAACTTAGAAAAGCTTCCTGGCCCTCTGTTTGGAGTATCCTCTTCCTGATACTGTGCTCCTGGATTGTTTGCTTAATGAAGTACAGTGCTTGTTATTAGTTAAATTGGTAAATGGGAAAGTAGAGAAGAGAGGGATATTTTTAAAAAAACACTCAAAATCTATCACAAAAAGAGATTTTTTATGACATTTAGGAAAGCTGAAATTTACAAGTCAGGAACTTAGTTTACTTAACTCTGAAAAATGTTCACGACCTTGGAAATACATTCATTTGAATGGTCTTCATGAAGCTATCTACCACTACCTGAGGCAGTTGACTCATAGACAGCTCCTGGCCTATTTTTGTTCTATCCCCAGTGACAAGCCATGCACCTCATCAAGCTGCAGGAAGTGTATAAAAAGTGGTGGGAGTAGAAACCATCTTATCCCTGCCCTCTCTTCTGTTTGTCTCTGTGAACCAAGTTACTTCAAAGATGACGTATTTACTGATGTGCGCTAGTTCTACACATTAGTACAAAAATACATCCCACACTTGAAATAGAGGTCAATGTGTTCAAAATTTAACTTTTTAGTCACTATCCATCTCCTGTCACAGCATTGCTTCCCTACCGATTTTCTTTATTCTGTTAATTAATGAGATTACAATAAAACTTTCCTTCCATTCTGTCACAAAACATTCAGTTTGGTTGCAGAGATGTCTCAGTGGTTAAGAGTATCTGATGCTCCTGTAGAGCATCTGGGTTCAATTCCTAGTACCCACCTTAGATGGCTCACAACTGCTATAACTCCAGTTCCAGGGAATTTGACCCCCTCTTCTGGCCTCCTTGGGCACTGATATACCTGCAGGCAAAATATATACAAATAAAGAAATCTGCAAAAACAAATGAAACCATTCAGTTTTAAGATGCCTCTTGATTATCTCCCAACAACTTCCAAAAATCCTTGTGTACCCTTATTATAGACAGTAACCTCCTTCCTTGTTAAATATGCCCATTGTGATAGAGTTTCTAAAAACTTTGAGTCATGTAAATACCTAGCATATCTATTGTTAATTATCTTCACTCCTTGCCCTACAAAGTGCACAATTTGCAGACTGGTCATTTGTTTTGTCTTCTCCTAATGCTTTGCTTCCACTGGTGACAGATATATCTAAACCCCATTGGAAGCAGAAACCTAATATGCGATGCTGACCCAAGAGGATACTGGCCTTCAGATACTTTCTGAGGGCTGTCAGGCTGTCAGTGCCATTAACGGTTAGACACTCCTCCCAGCCTAAAGCAAGAGCCTGAGAACTGAGACAATAAACTTCACTCTTTGTGATAGAAAAGTCAGCAGTTGTTTATTAGTTGGTGACATAGTGGGTTTAAGATGACAACAAAAAAACTAAATGTCGAACCTTGAAAGACCTATGTGCCTTTGTTCTAACTTATTGAGAGAATAGGTTTTTTTAAAATTTTGATTGTTTCTTTGTGGATTTCACATCTTGCACCCCGATCCCATCCTTGGTTGGTTGTCCTACCTACTCTCTGCCTGGCTAGGGGCCAATGAGCATTTTATTAAATCTTTACAGTATACAAGAGGATTATTCCACAGCATTTCCCCCTTTTTGTCTAATAAAAAGGAAGGTTTTAATTTTAACATAGTAAGATTATATACAACAAAAAATTATAAAGAATTACAGTTACAATATCCAGTCTATTTGTATTAGTCAAAATTAAAGAAAATATTTTACAATCTGTCATTTCTTTGTGAGTCCAGTGCTTTGTATCTAATGGCCTTAAATTCACAGAGATCTGCTTGCTTCTGCCTCAGGAGTGCTGGGTTTACAGATGTGAGTTACCACACTGGGCCAAGGTTGTGAATTTTTAGTATTCAGTCTCCTTTTGGAACTACAAAATGAAGAATACAAGCGAAGCATGTAGAATATGGCATGGCAGACATTTCCTTAAAGTTATATCAGGATTAGAAAACAAATGAACCCAGTAAGGGATGCTTAGGTGCAGTGATTGGTTACTCTAGTTGCCGTGATTTTTGTTTGTTTGTTTGGTTGGTTTTGTTTGGTTTTCTGAGACCTGGTCTGGTTATTGTAGCCCTGGCTGGCCTCAGTCTTGCTGAATAGATCAGGCTGGTCATGAAGTATCAGCAGTCCTTCTATCACTTCCACATCCGGGGATTACAAATATTTACCACCATGTCCTGTGAATGGTCTTTTTAAGTATTAGAGAAGGATCCTGAAGAATTTACTTAACTGATCTGCTGTTTTCATTTTTAAGGTGTAGAATATCTGATCCCAACTTACTCATCCCCAAATCACTTTATTCCAAAAGATACAAAAATTAAATATCAATATAACACCTGTGGCATCTCTTTTTATACAGAAAGTTTTTATCTCCTCCAGGTGACACTCAAGATAGCTAATCCAAACTCCTGGAGAGAAGAGGCAATTTTCATGCAGTCTGTTGTCTTTTTAAGCAGTGGGACGGCATGCTGGAATTTGTACATCATCTACAACATTCCTTTCTTACCCCCAAATTTGCCACTAATGTGTGAGACTGTGAGAATGTACTGTCACTGCATGTGTTGGACGTTCTCATCATTTTCCTTGAAACCTGGTTTATTCCATGTAAAAAGTGGTGATCAGTGTCTTATTCTCAGTCCCACTGATGTCTTAACCATGTAAGAAGACGGTCTATAAGACAAGGTTAGTGAAGGGCGAACTAACACAGCACATGCCTCATCCACTGGCAGTATCAAATATGCCGTTCGACATTGTGTGGCATGGTCATGTCAAAGCTGATGGCCACCTTGTATTAGAAGCAAATAAGTAAGTATAAATATTTATTTGGAATAACCCTGATAGCAAGACCTAGCGGTGTGGCTAGCGAGTTAAAAGGCTTCTGTAGACGGAGCTTTTAAGGAAGCTAGCCACATAGCACGGTGCAGAGAGATGGCCTGAGGGAAGGTGTCAAAGGTCCAACCTTGTTTCTGGTTCCCTGGTGTGTGTGTGAGCACGTGTTGAACTTTATGATACTGGAGAGGCCACTTCATCTCCTCATGCTACCATTTCCTCATCTGGATAGCCTCTCAGTTCTCCGAGCTGTAAAAGGATATGAATTTGTGACTAGACGTTGGTTTGTTGGCGTTCGTCTAGGTATGTGATAGAGTAGAGTAGTGTAATGTCTATGAGAAAATGCATTATAGTTCAATGAAACTGTCCCAGGTCCTTTTTAAAATGCTTTTTGATGGATTCATTTTGTTTGGTTGGGAAAGGTCTTATATAGCTTAGGTTCGTCCTCCCAGCCATACCCACGTGGAGGAGCACCGATACATTAAGCCTTGCATCTGCTTTGTAAGTCTAAGAGGAAAATTCTAGAGCTCAAGTGGGAATAACCCATATCTGTTTTGCTTGACCACAGACCCCAGAGGATATCGATGAAGACCAGAGGACTCAGGAGTTGGCTGCGATGGAAGACGCCCGGATGGTGATTCTGAACAACCTTGAGGAACTTGAACAGAAAATCAAAGATATAAATGATCAAATGGATGAATCTTCCAGAGAGGTATAAGCTAGGAGCTCACCATCTACTCTCTCCCTTTTCTCTTTTTTCCCATCAGCTTAGATATTTCTGCTCATTGTGGAACAGGCCTGAGAGGTGAATTCGTGGAGGTTAACATGAACAGACAATTCCCTCTCTGTTTTGTTCTGTGAGAATCATTTGTAGAGAGCCCTGCCTCACATCCCCCCCCCTCTCTCTCTCCCTCCCTCCCTCTCTCTCTGTGTTGTGTAATCTGATGACATAAACATTAAGCCAGCTCTAATCTACTTTATATCTAGCCAAACTTTCTGATTAATATGATATGTGCTTTCTGACTGCAGAATCAATCGCTAAATTAACCTCTACTTATGAAGTATACAAGTTCAAATCCAAGTAACATTTTATGAACTTTCTTAGTATTTGTTGGTATCATGTAGATACTAATAAAGGGATTCACACATGAATTAAATGTAAAACCAACTTTCTAAAGCTTTGCACAACAGGTGGTAGACTCCTTCATTTAATAGAAGCAAAAGGCAGTGACCATTTTAATGTTACTATCATATGGAGTGGCAGAAAACACAGAATTCTGTCTGAGGTGGGAGATGAAGTCTTCATGTCAGCTCTTCACAGATGGTGGCAGGAGAGTACAGTGAGGGGACTCCTCACCTGTCATCTCCTGTACCCCTGGAATCCTCTAGGAATGTTGGCCTCTCTTATGGGGGTGGGATAATGTTCACTCCTCAGACTCCAGGGGCAAACAAGAGCTGGCTGTACTCCGGGCAGTTTATTCTTGAGCTAAAGCCTACGCCAATAGGCACAGTGTTCCTGAAGGGAAGTTGCAGTTGGAAAATGTAGTGCTCAGGTAATCAGCATTTTAAGCCAATACATAGTGGGCTCCCCCCCATCCTGCTTTCTTAGGCAGGCATCCCAGGTTTCATGCCTGAACCCCACAATCTGACTGGTCGGTAACACTTGTTGAGAATCTGCTAAGCCTGCACCACAGCGGTGGGCAGTTGTTCCTGAAGGTGAAATGTTTCTGAGCTTTCTTTTGCATCCTTAGTTGGATATGGAATGTGCTCTTTTGGATGGAGAGCAGAAATCCGAGACGGCTGAGCTCATGAAGGAGAAGGAGATTCTGGATCATCTAAACCGGAAAATCACAGAACTAGAAAAGAACATCGTAGGCGAAAAGACCAAGGTAAACAGACTATATTAGCATGCGCTTTTTAGGGGAGAGGCGGGTGTCCCAACTACTGGGATTTGAATGTTATATGGAATTGCATGATTTGGGCTGAATGATATGACTTTAGAAAAAAGATCTAAGATCCTCTGTTGTCACAAACAAAGACATGCCAGGTAACAGGCAGCAGATGTTAAGAAACCCTAATACCTCATGGAAGCCTGGTCCTGCTACATGAATACGTTCTTTTTCCCCATTAGCCTGTCTCTGCTTCTGATTCTACTTTTTTTTTTTTGCTTGTTTGTGTTTTTTTTTTAATTTTTTATTACTTCTAGTGTACTGAGCATGTTTGTCACTGGTGTCCTTGCAGGTTGGCTTGGGCAGAGTCAAACAAGGGTGCCTCATTTCTGTTTAGTTTTCTGTTCATTAATAAGATGAATGGCTCAAATTTCTGGCCTTGCCATTGCCACCAATGCAAGTGCACTGCTCCTTGAATAAAGGTGTTGCTGTTTCCAGGGGGTGGTCCCCACACACTGCCAAGTGATCTACAGGCCACAGGTGATACTATGCTGGGGTCTTGCTTACGTGTTTCAGGCCAAACCTCGACTGTCAGCTGACAGCCACTAGGGAAAATGTGAAAAATAATCTGCAGAACTTAGACTTAAAAGAGTTAGTTTGTTAGTGAGGTATTTCCCCCCTCTTGGTAATAGTATACATTCCTCTTCCATTATGATTTAGTAACAGCTGGACTAAGCCTAAAATTAAAAGTAAAATTCCAAATTGGGTTAGTAAGAAGCAAACAAGATTTAACACATTCTTTCCTGCCTATCCTGTTCTCTATCCAGCAAGGAAAAAAGAAAGAAACAGTTTCAATTTGAGTAAGTCCTTCAGCTCATGTGTGAAAGGAATTTCTATTGAATGTGACTTCCTTTTAAGGCTCCTCCTTGTTTGAGACCTGTAAATAATGGCCTTGGATCTCATTGCTGAAGACTGAGTTCAGAAGTACTTTGTGAGAAATGGAAGCTCATGTACACAGTCCACTTCATTTGCTGATTTTCTGAATGTCAGAATTAAACTGCACACCCTTGTCATTTCAGACTTTATGTGTGCTTCTTCTATGGGCAGCCTTTGAAATTCCAAAGAACCTATTGACATAGTGGGCGTGGTTTTCTCTAACTCAGGTCAAGACAGAGAGTTAACGGTATAAACTTGATGTACAGGGCTGGGGAGAGAGATGGCTTAGGAGGTGAAATCCTTCGCTGTACACTTGACACCCTGAGTTAGGGTCTTTTGAACCCAAGAGAAAAGCCAAACATGGGGCCATGTGTCTGTAATCCCAGCATTCCTCTAGCAAGATGGGAAGTGCAGACAGGAGAATCCCCAAGAAGCTCTTTGGTCACTTAGCCTGGAATACACAACACAGTGGTAGAATGAGAGAGACCCTGCCTCAAAGTGAAAGAAAACGACAGACAGCCGATGTCCTCTGAGTGTAACATGTGCACCACAGCATGTGAATGCCCACTACACACACACACACACACACACACACACACACACACACACACGCACGCACGCACGCACGCACGCTGAAATACGGGCAGTCTCAGTTAATGGCTTCTCCTCTTTTTCAAAGACTTTTTATTGAGATATCCAGAAACTTTTGTTGGTGGTATCAGAAGTCTTGTTTTGGTATAGTCAGTATTTTACTATTCGGAAGTATTAATTAAATTGACTTATGCTGTAGTAATCATACTTCAGTTTGTGCCACAATGGAAATCTTGTGGGTACCTAAGAAGAGTATTATGTTCCCTGTGAACACTCTGCCACTTCTGCCAGTATAATGGATTATGTTTGCATAGCTCGCCTATAGCACTGTCTCCACATTGTGTGTCTTCCTCTGTCGTTAGCTTCAGATTCCCAAAAGTGAATTGGGTCAATGCTGGGTCTGACTTCCCAGGGAAAGCTGCGCTGTGTTCAAGACCAAAGGTAGAGATGGAAATCCCACAGCACTGACAGAAACAAGCTCAGAAGCCAGCTCCATCCCTCCATCCCTCCTGACAAGCTATTCAAGTAGGAGAGTCAGGGTGTGGACCAGATCCTGCAGCTGTTAGGGATTAATGGGTCTTGGCAGGTGGAGTTATTGTCTCTCATCACATGGTGTGAAAAATGTCAGAAACTGGCTTTGGGTAAGGGGCTCCCAAAGAGGACTGGGGGTGGGGTGGGGGTGGGGCAGGGGATTGGAAACAAAGCCTGGCCAGATGGTATCACTACATATTCTAAACAGCCAAACAGAGAGTGACTTACCACCGCTTGACAGAATTGTCCTATGACATAAATAAGCTTGTTCTAGCATTTTCTGACACAGGAATTTCTGACTACTATGCTCGGCCGCCCCATCCTCCTTCTCAAGCCTTCAGCATTTCTGCACAAACCTTGCCAGTTCACCGCACTTGTACTGTTAACGTACTACTGTTATTATCTTAGAACATCATCAGTTAAAATAGATACCTTCTCTGGGCATCCTACACTTCTCAAACAATTTTACCAGCAGACACTGTGTCTCTTCTTCATTTGCCAATTCAGCATCCTTCCCATTCCAGTTGGCTTAGTCTCCGCTGCTCCATCAAATGTCTCCTTTTAAGAGTCCCAAGGGCTTCAGCAGTTCCCAGCCCACTCTGTGCTTTTTAGGCTCTTGTGGTCAGACTCCTTAGTGGCATTCCATACATGCATAATTTTTTCCTGCCTTTTTTTTTCTGCCTTCTCCAACTTTGTCCTGTAGCCCATCCTCTTCTGGAGTTCTTTCTCTTGCACTGTGTTTGTGTGTGTGGAGGGTGTGTGTGTGTGCACATGGGCGTGCCGGCTCGTGTGGAGGCGAGAGGTCAACCTCAGGTGTTATTCTTCGGCACTGCCTGCCTTGCTCTTAGAAAATGATTCTGTGTGTGTACACTCTACAGTATGTGTGTGAAGGTGAGAGAACAGCTCTAGGAGCTGGTGCTTGCCTTCCATCATATGCATCGTAGGGGTCAAAATCAGGTCATCGGACTTAACTGCAAGTGCCCTTGCCTGCTGAGCCATCACCTGCTTCCCACCTTACTTTTTTGAAGCAGGGTCTCTCATTGACCTGTAAGTCATCAATTAAGCTGGCCAATGATCCGCAGACATCACCTGTCCCTGCCTTCCCAGTGTACTATCACACACGGATATTTTTTAATGTGGGCTTGGGGATCCTTCGCTTTTCATGGCATTCACTTTATTAACTGAGATATTTTCTTAGCTCCCTTTCTCTTTTCTCTCTGGTATTCATCTATGATCTGAACTCAGTTCTTTTATCCTGGTGTTTCTCATAAAGCCATGGCCTCAGGCAGCCTGGTAGGCTGGTGACTCACATGTACGCTTCTTGCCCACAACTCTTTTCTGAACTTGTGTAGACTGCTTGACATAGCCCCACAGATATCTCATAGCTGTTTCCAACTGAACATATCCACATTGGAACTCTTGACCTCCTCTCCTTGTGGGCCACATCTGCTTCCTCTCCCCCCACACACAACCTCCAGTTTTCTGAATCTAAGAACTTAAGCTCTACCCATTTGATAGCTCCAGCAGGAACCTGGATGCTGATTTTAACACCCGCTTCACCGTGACATAACCCATGACCACAGTGGTTGTCAGTTACCAGAGGCTCTGCTTCCTCCCTGACAACATTCTCTTGGAATTCATCCGAGTCCCTTCTTGTCACTTTTTGGCCTTTGCCTCTTCAGCCCATTCCCTTCCCACTTTGAGCCCATTCCCTTCATATCAGCCATGCTAATGCTTTTTTAATAGAAACTAGATCATAGAATTCTTTTAAATCTAATTCAAGTTACACTGAGATATGTAGTGGTATCTTGAATGGATATAGAAATAGGACAAAAGGGTAGATTATTGAATCTAGTTTTAAACCTATTTCTCTATCCCCTTGTTTTTCTCTTTAGAGTATATTCAATAATCTACCCTTATAGTCTATCAGAGATGTGGTGTGCGGAATGTCACACACACCTGAATTTTCCTGTGAACTGTCACCATCCTCCCCACACTTGCGGCCACGCTCACTATGACTGTCTCACTATTTGTTCTGAGATCATCCTCCACACCCATTCTCGGCTGCTGCTTCCCCACCTGGAGCTCCCTTGTCACAGTCCTCACCTTGTTTCTGTCTGCAAGGGCACAGCTTTACTGTTAGTTTTCCAGAAAAGGGTTCCCGGCTCATCCCTCTACTTGTCTTTCTGTCCTTTTATTGTCATACTTTATAATTTGCATTGGGGGGGTTGTTAGATATTTATTTCCCTCTCTAGTCAATGAGGTAGGGGAAGCACTGTTACCACTGTTTATCCAGCTTGTAGTAGCTTCCAAAACACTGCCCAGTGTGCTTTGGGAATATTGTCCTTGGACTCCCCTGCTAACAGCCAGTCCAGGCTGGACATGACAAAAGGAAACTGAGCCAAACACCTGCTAAAGAGCTGTGTGCAGCCAAGTGTCGGGACAGCTGGGGTGTGTGGCCGAAGTGCGCATGCCAGAGGCCTATAATCACAGTGCCAGTCAAGCCAGAGTGTAAGACAGAAGGAGGAAATGGCCTTTGCCCTTTGGATTATGTTTCCCTTTCCACACACCTGTTCCTTCGCTCAGACATAAAGTGGGGAATGAGGAAAGTCAAACCCGAAGATGTCCCCAGTGGGCAGGCTCTGATTCAGACGCTCCTGGCATACTTTGTCTTTCTGCTCTACTTTTGCTCTATTTTTAAATTTTTATTTATTTTTATATCGTGTGTATGCATGCTCTGCCTGAGTATATGTCTATGTACCATGTGCGCAGTCTCCAAGGAGTCTAAAGAGGGCATGAGATCCCCCTCCCCCCCCGGGAACTGGAGTTTTGTATAGATGGCTGTGAGCCATTGTGTAGGTACTAGGTATTGAACCCTGGTCCTCTGGAACAGAAGCCAGTGCTCTTAATTGCAGAGTCATGTCTCCAGACACCTCCCCTGGTTTCTTGCAGACAAGGAAGGCCTAGAAACACACAAAAAGTGCTTAATATCATAACAGTTCACATTTTGATATGAAATTACTTACGGTGCTTCCTTGACCCTTGAGACTTGTCTTTTGTTTTATTTATTATACCTAGTTTGGGGATTATTGCTTTATTTTACTTATTTAAAATTTAAAAATGTACATGTTATAAATAATGACCATATGTCACTACATAAAAGGCCAACTGCACATGTAATTATACATACATGATAAAATATGGATAAGATATTCTGTTTTATATTTACTGAACATTTTTCTGTTGGTTCCTGGTCTAGCCCTTCACTCCTCTCTGGGAACCATAGTCAGTTTGTTTCCATGTGATCCTTGAGATAAAGGCCCTCTGCCTGATGCTATTCTGGGATAGTAAATATATCACACATACAGCCTCTGTAAACATGGATAAGCCCTGAACAAATATGAGTTCCTGACTTCAATATGAATCAGAAGGGATGTTTAGTTAGTAAGGCACTAAGCAAAGAGACCATCATCCCCTTTTGCATAACATTAAGCAAAGAAGGGAGAGGGAATGGTTTACCTGGACGACAAGATGGGGAGGCTACAAGTCCCATACACTAGCTCCTGTCCACCCAGGCTCCTATACACCCAGGCTGGTTTGGAAAGGTTGAGAATTTTGCTTCCCCTCGATTCCCTCCCTACTTCAAGAGCAAAGCTTGATTTGGGAGAAAGTGTGGACATGTGCGTCTGTTATCTATGTTTTTTCTTCTATCTTTGCCTATTTTTGACTATATTAAAAATAGCTTCTCCACTTCCTCTCTTTGGAGATTATCTGTGTTTCTGGTGTCATCTGTGCTTCTTAGCATATAAGAAGTACAATAGTCACTCGGGCTGAAAATCAAACACGATATTTAAAGGAAAGCCTCCACTTCCTTACTTTCTGTAAAGTCTTTCCATTGCCCAGGTGGTAATCATAAAACTCAAGCCATCTTTCCCTTTGAAGGTTAGTCTTTTGCTTCTGCATACATTTGCATCCATGTTGCTGCTGTGTCCACCCTCATCTGCACACACTAAACTGTGAGCTGAAGTGTAGGTGTCTGTCGCCATGACATACTCCCATATAAAGCCTAAAAATCTTCAATGTCCTAGCTTTTCTACAATAAGCAAATATTACTGCATATGAGGTGGAGACATTTTCTTTCTCATTATCAGCTTGCCAATGTAGCTGCTGCTTCCTCCCTGCTCTTCCTGGGGGGCATGGGGAGAGGGATGGACCGACAGCAGCCTGGCTCACATTCCTCTCAGGTGTTAATACCAGGAGTGCCTCACATTTGCCAGGTCACAGTTAGGGTTAGGAGGAACTGGCCCTTCCAGGGCCTCTTACATTTCAAAGTCAGCTCCCTGGCAAAGGGAAGTGGAACCAGATCATGGGATTTGAGGATTAAACCAACAGGATTCCAGATAGGATTCCCCCCCCCCCAGGGTTTCTTGCTTACAGAAATCCAAATCCACTGTTCAGATTTACCTGTTTTTATATATACAGAATACTCCTAAACCATGTAAATAAATGTCAAGTAAGCGATTGTTTGAAACATTGGCTTATCTGTTGGCTAATCTGTGAGTCCAACAGGATACTCAATTCCCAAGAAAACGCAGGTTTTTAGGAACTAGAAGGAACAGTTGCTCAGGATGTTTGGAGAAAGCTTTGAAAGACCCTCCTCTCAGCACTCATGGCTTGGACATCTCAGATTTAACACCTTGCTGCATCAGTTCTAACCCTGAGCCAGACCTCCACATATCAATGAGGACTGGGTGCCTGCTGTGTGCTGTGGTCTGAGCTAAAGCGTTGTAAAATTACAAAAGTAGACTTTCATTCTTCATACCATTTTCAGAGGATTCGATCCTTAGAAATTATGATATCCCACTACAGAGAAATGCAACTATAAACCAATGACAGGTATTGGGGAGACCTCAAAAGCCTGGAAATGCGATATCTCTATTAGTAAGTAAGGGCTACAGAGGTGGCTCACAGTCAAGAGCACTTGCTGCTTTTGCAAAGGGCTGGATTCCAGCTCTCAGCACCCTCATAGAACAGCTCACAACAGCCAGTGCCAGGGCATCTTGTGCCCTCTTCTGGCTTCTGTGGGTATTCAAGTGCAAGCATGTATACTTGATATCATTTTTAAAAGCTAGTAGAATTGGGAGAACTAACAAATACAAGTACAGAAGAATTGGTTATGCTTGAACTTCAGGTAAACTGAGAACAAGCCTTTAAATCTGTACCCCAGGCAATACTTGAATCATGCTTAGACTAAAATATGAGTTATTCATTTGCAATCAGATGTAACAGGATGTCCTTTATTTTATTTGGCATATTTTCAGGGTAACCTTGAACCATCTGCATATGAAGAGTTACAGACTTACATTGTACTTAGGGTATTTTGGTATGCTATTAGAATTCACAGAAAATTATCAAGTTGCATTTCAATTTCTTCCTTCCAGAATACAGCTAAGAAGAGAGAAAACTCATGTAAATCTTGTAACCAAAAGGTCTAGCAATATAAGTACTTCTATCTAGATCTTGAGTTTTGTTTTGTTTTGTTTTTTTGTTTTGTTTGTTTTTTGTTTTTTAAGGAATATTGGTCACTCTTGCATATAAATGCAAATTATTTAGAGTAAACTTAAACACACTCCTGGTCCTTTGCATGATTCAAAAATAGTCATTGGTACCTGAACTTGAACTCTGTCCTCCTTTCTGGATGTTATTGAACAATAGGATCCATTCTTCGAGAATTCACTCCTAAGAGAGACAGTTTTATTCTCTGAAGGTAAGACAGCAGGGTTGATGACGTAGGAAGGCATTTTCTTGGAGTGTGTGTTTCTGTGTGAGCATGGGTACACGTGTGTCATAACACTCCTGTGGGGTCAGAAGGCTACCTTGGATTTTGGTCCTCCTTGGTTGCTGGCATTCCAGAATGAACATGGGCTCTGGACACTCAAACTTGAGTCATTTCCCCAGCCCATAGGAACAATATTTGATCGATTTTGAATTACTGGCTTGTGTCATTAGGAAAATGAAATTGTAAATGCCTTTGTCTCTCCCAGTCCCAGATGACTAGGCCAGAGGCTCTCAATCTGGCAACATGGAAGAAAAGAGAGAGAGAAGTTTTTTTTAAAGGTTTCTCGGTCTCTCTTTTATCTCTGTATTTTTGACTAAGTCAAGGTTTGGAAATAGGATCTGTAAATCCTTGCTGTGCTATTCTAATGAGTAACCAGGGCAGTGAACCACAGGACTAAATGTATTTTGCAGAGAAAGGAGAATGAGAAACCCTTCTTTTATCTATCTGCAGTTCCCTTTTAATCTTTATGGAGTGAATGAACAGAACCCCTGCAACAATAAATATAGCCAGCTGTCCGCATCCACAGATTCAGCTAATCCCAAGAGTCGGTGATCTTGACATCAACAACAAACATCTGTTCTAAACACGTGTAGACATCCCTGTAATTTTTCCTTGCCCAATTCCGTTACAACAACTGTTTGCACATTATTTGTATTGTATTAAATATAATAAGTAATCTAGAGGCAATTTAAGCTTGCAGGAGGAGTGAGGGGGGTTCCGCACAAATGCTACACAGTTTTATAAAAGGTTTGAGCATGCATGGACATTGTTAACCTTGGTAGTCCCAGAAGCAATCTCTTGCAATTACTGAGGGACAACTGCACAAGCCAACGTTTATACAATTTATTTGTGAGTAACTTACCATTAACTTTATATGAGTAGGAAATTTTAGGAAGAGCTGCCTCAAATGTTCAAAACAGGCAGGACCTAGTAATGGGCATTGAACCAGCTGAATTTTGCCCAAGCATCACCAGAAAACAAAGTCAACCCAGAATAGAGAATGATCCCTAAAGGAGTAGCCAACCTCTGAGGTCACATTGATCTGATCTCAGATTTATGAGTATCTCCTTGTAAACTAGGTTTTTGCTGGAGAATTCCCTGTCTTTATATAAACTTATTTTTAACAAGCAAAATATGTTGAATTTTTAAGTCACTTATTTTTTTAAATCGACTTAAGTCTTAAAAATAAACCTTCTTAAATCTCTTATATTCTCTGGGCGTTGGTGGCGCACACCTTTAATCCCAGCACTCGAGAGGCAGATGCAGGTGGATCTCTGTGAGTTCGAGGCCAGCCTGGTCTACAGAGCGAGTTCCAGCACACCTCCAAAACAATACAGAGAAACCCTGTCTTGAAAAACCAGAAAAGCAAAACAAAAACCCTTATATTAATTTCTACTCGGTTGTTTGGAAAATACCACTATGTCTATTGTCTTTTGAATAGGGTGTTTACTCTCATAAGCCTGAGGAGGGGAATAATAATGCTCCATTTTGATAATTTACATGGAAAAAGCAAGAATCCCTGAACTCTGGAATACTTATTTTATTCCTTCCTTGTGGAAGGTGATGTGTTAGCTATTAAGTCCTGCAGTTGAAAACTTCCTGCACTATCAATAGAACAGAAGAATATTAATTTCTTTCTGGCTCAAAGTTGTTCTACCCAGGGCTCCCAGGGAGTGATGTCACCTCTGTGGTCAGTGTGAGCCCACCTGCCACTAATCCTCGCTACATCCTTCCCCTCTCTTGCTTCCTTTGCCCTGGCTTTGGCCCCACTAAGCTTTTGCTCCGGGACCAATGCAGTGGTCAGAGAATTCCTGGTACACACATCGAAGCTGCAGAAGGCTCTAATGGTGCCTGCTTGCATAATTCTTTTAGCTGCGCCCTTGTATGGAATTGTGAAACGCTTACAGCATCTCAGACAGAAGGCACTATGTAAACCTGAGGTACTTTTTTTTCTCCACAAATTATTTATGTTTACTATTAATAATTTGAAATGCTGAGCAAGGATTTGGTAGTTGTCTTCAGACTTGAGACCTGAGTTGGAGATCAGTGGTTTTCTGTTTGTATTACCCAGTATCCTAATATCGCATTACTCTTTCCAACTGGAATAACTTTACATAGAAGGTCTTTGACCCTTTGCTATTTAATTATAAGGCATAGTCTTTTTTATTTTAAACTTTCTGTCTAAAACTAGAGTTGTTGCCAAGTCTGATGACACAGTATCTTTTGGATACACTTCTGCTGTGTAAATCAGACTCTCTTTTACCGGCTGGAAATTACTAACATTTTCTTAGTCAGAAATCAGCAAGCCTCGTGTATTGCTTTTTATATTAAGGGACAGATACTGATTCTGAAACTAATGAGTCACCCTAGCAGGTACTGGTGTAGCGTGATCTTTGTGCATAGCTTCTCTTAACTGTACCTTGGCTTTCTCCTAGCCTTGAAGTGAGCAGGTAGACTGCTGGCGCTTGGAGGGATTGTCTCATAGTTTGTTAATGTATTTGGAGAATTATCCTAGATTGATAAATGGGGGAGGGTTTTCGAGTTTATGACTTCCTGGTTCAGTTATTTTAAAGAATGCAAAATAGCTTCATAAAAGACCTTTAAAAATTTAAAATCACTTCCAAAAAAAAATAATAAATGGAGACTTGCCTGAACCTAGATGCATGGCAATGTTACACAACTTTAGGTTTGAACAATAGCATTTTCTCAAGAATCTAGACATGCATTTATGCAGGAAATCATGACCACTCTTATAAAGAAAATTACAGAAAGGACAATGTCACAGAACTATTTGAAATCTTCGTCTTTTAAGAGGATCTTTTGCTATAGATGAGGCATAAGTCATTTAGCTACTGATGAGGGTTAAATGACAGTGGATTTGTTTACACTGAGAGCTAAACATGAGAGTACCTTGCATAAGATTCCCTTCAAATAGTGTTTAATTCAAGAGAGGTCCCATGGGGCTACACCACCACTGCACATAGTATTTACCAGCAATATCACGGAGTCACTTCGGCATGTGTGACCCAGAGGGATTAATAGTATCTCCCCTCTTTTCTCTGCGGGCTCTTGGGGTCTCTCCTTCATTTCATAGTCTATCTCTTCCTTGTTTCTTTCCTTTCAGTAGAGTGTCATTGTAAGGAAACTATGTCTGCAGGGTCAGGGTCTCAGCCTTGTGCCCAGTCTGCCTGATTCCCCTCCGTTGCTGCTTGAATCAGTCTGGCAGTCGTTTCTCCTCCCTCTTGCTGTCTGCGTTAGATCTTTTCTCTGGATGTTCCTGATTCATCTCAGAGCTTTCCCCATTGCTAGAACCATTGCAGATGAGAAGACTGCCAGGAGCCTAAAGCACTTCTGACCCGGGAACAGGCTGCAGTCTAGCAAATACTCTAGCGGTTCAGATCATGACAGTCCTTCTAGGTAAATAAACGGCCCCACTCTTTCACCCAGTTTTCTGACAAAGGACTCTTGCCTGGGGTAGCAGATGGCACGGATAACATCTCTTTTCTTCCTTGCGGACCAGTGACCAGCACTCGCCCTTCCCATTGCCCCCTGTACGTGCAGGAAGGAGGGAAGGAAGGATGGCAGGCGATTGTCAGTACCAGCTGAAGGGGGCTGACTGAAGAAGGCAGGGTCTTCCATTCTGAAGGGGGCTGACTGAAGAAGGCAGGGTCTTCCATTCTGAAGGGGGCTGACTGAAGAAGGCAGGGTCTTCCATTCTGAAGGGGGCTGACTGAAGAAGGCAGGGTCTTCCATTCTGAAGGGGGCTGACTGAAGAAGGCAGGGTCTTCCATTCTGAAGGGGGCTGACTGAAGAAGGCAGGGTCTTCCATTCTGCTTTTGTGGCTTTGCATTAACCACTAACAAGCTTTGTTTGTTCACTCCTAGTGTGTGCTTGTGCCTGTTTGTTTCCACCGGGGATGTTCGCTAGCACCTGCCGGGGGTGTGAAGGTTAATGTCCGTTCTTCTATTTTCTGATTCTGAACTTCAGGAGAAGGTAAAGCTTGATGCTGAGAGGGAAAAGCTAGAGAGGCTTCAGGAGCTTTACTCCGAGCAGAAGACCCAGCTGGACAATTGTCCTGAGTCCATGAGGGAGCAGTTACAGCAACAACTCAAGAGGGTCAGTAGCAAACAGGAATGCACCACCTGCTTGGTTTGTTTGTTCTTTGCTATTAAGTTCTGTTTATCTGTGACTTACCACTTCACGTTTGCCCAAGTTCTGGTTTTTAGATCTTTAAAAATAGATATATGCATCCTGACAGTGTGTATGGTTCAATGTCAATCAGTTGAAAAATTCCATGTTAGACTTCTCTCTCTAGTTTATAATGCAAAAATGTTTTTGGGAATTTTCTGGGTAACTAAGGAGAAATTGTTCCTGACATGTAATTATCACCAAGACTGTAGCATTTAAATCAACTGGCATCTTCCTCTACTGACTTGTGAGTTTTGTTTGTCCTTGAATGTCTTTCGTCTTAGCTTGATTTTATGCTCTTATTTAAAAATTATCCTATGCTGTTTGTACCCCCACTTTGACATTTTTCTTGCTGCTATTTAGAGACATTGAGCTTATTAACATGATAACAACAGTCAAAAACCAAGATCAAAGGTGCCGAGTATTACATGTACATTTGACATCTTCTCACATAGACATCTTAACTTTTAAAAGGGTCCTGGAGCATGGTCATGGTAGCTCACTCTCCCATTCCTAATGTTGGCAGAATTTAATAGAGCTTTCTGGTTTCTTTCTGGAAAGAGACTCAGTAAGTGAATAATCTCATATGCGCTGGCACAGCCACGTATCATTTCAGAGTATCTTGACCCCTGGATCATCTCTGAACCAGCAACCCAAATCAACAGTGATCCCTGGGAAGTAGGCATTAGCAGTCTTGCACCTCCCAAGGAATCACAGGAAAAGTAATTAGTCCGAAGTGAGTAACAATTTATGATTTCACATGAGTTATCTGATTCTTTAGGAGCACTCATAAATCTGTATACGCTCGAAGGAAGGAGATAATATAAACAGTGGTTCCATCAACTAAAAAAAGTAAACAAACAAAAAGACTCCTTCCTCATCCTCTCCAAACAGAAGGAAAAAATCTGACCATAGGCCCTTTCCTTAACTTGTGGTAACATTTGCTTCCCTCATAGTAAGAGACCTCATAATTCTGTTACAGCAGAGGCTTCATGTCTGTGTAACTCTTCACTGGTCCCTTGACTTAACCACTAGAAATTGTCTCCCCCTACAGGAAGTCCATTCCGTATTAGCACCTCCTGTGTTGTCACAGTACATTTCTCTTCAGCTTACAAAAGCTTCCCAGAGGCATAAAACTAGAGCCAAGAGGTCTGTTTTCTGACAGCTAGTTCCACTAGATGGCAAGCTGCATGAAATACAAAGTGATAACTAAGAGGATAAGGAAAATCATTTTCTTAAGCTGTATGCTGCCTTGAAAACCCTAGCTGAAATGTCTTGTGCACGTGTGACTTCTTACCGCCAAATTACCGCATCCAGTCAGAGCAAACATTCAGACGTTGGCGTGTGGCTCCCGGCTGCTATGTAGTCCGGAGAGACTTGCTAATCCTGGGCTGCCATCAGTGCCGAGGAGAAAGCTGAGATTAAGGGTTCCCTTTACTTGTCAGGATAGTTTCTGCTGTTAAAGTGAATGAGGCAGAAGCCCAGCTGGGGTGGTATTCTAAGGTCGTTAACAGTAACCATTCCTCTAGATCAGGGCTTCTCACCATGGTGGTTGTGACCCTTTTAGGGGTCACACATCAGATATTCTGCATATCAGATATTTACGATTCATAACAGTAGCAAAATTACAGTTATGAAATAGCAATGAAGTAATTTTATGGTTGGGAGTCACCACAGCATGAGGAACTGTACTAAAGGGGTGCAGTGTTTGGAAGATGGAGAACCACTGGTGTAAACTGTTGATTTTGGTTTTTTGACTTTAAAAATTCTATGCAGCACTACCTATAACTGGAAGTCCCCCTTTCCATCACTGGCTCTAAATGTTTTCCCATAATCTAAGGAAAGTCATTCAAGGCCTGTTGTCCTTGCTGCCTTTCTGTGTAAGAGGGAAAGTCAACACGCTTGCCCCTTTCCATACCACAAATGCATGAGGACTATTTGACTCCACGGTATGATACGGGGAAAAGTTTACACACCCTGTGCCCCATCTAAGTTTGCCTCCAGAGCTGACCTTAACTCATCCTGAGATACTTCTACAACCACACCCATATCCGTTCTTCTGGTTCTGTTCCTTTGTTGGACAATGAAAACCTAAAAAGCTGCTTATGAATGTCTTCCTTAAAAATCTCTCCAAAAAAAGGAAAAAAGTAATTCCACACCCACACTCCCCACATATACCCCCACACACAACGAATGGCACCAATTTTTTTCTTGACACAGCTGTTGTGTGTCTTCCGCTGCCCTCTCAGTGAGTGAAAGTTTTCTTCGAGTTTTTCATTTAGCTGTGCCTGTACTTGACTGAGAGCTGCCTGAGTCCGTTCTCCTGGCTCAACTAAACTATGCCTGTCTCAAACTCCATTCCCAAATTCTCATTTTGCAAAGGCTTTATCCCCTCCCCACAGCTTTCCTCTCAGTGTTTATATGCACTATTGCCCGAGGAGATGATTACACTCACAGAACCTGGGTGCTGAGCTTCACTGAGCTTGCAGCTTTTCTACCCCGCGTGCTATTGTTTTCATTCGGTAGTGTAAATATTCACTACAAATTAGTGGGTGACTCTGTTGCTGTCTTTCAGGGCTGAAATGGCACGTGCTGTACAGTAAGCGCATGTGGAGTAAGCAGCTGGCTAGTACAGCGTATACTGTGAGCCTTATGCGCACTTTAAAGATGATTTAGAAGCCAGTGGGAGAACTGTACATTTTTCATCTTAATTACCTTTAACCCCAAATTGAGCTTAATTAGAAGAGCTTGAAAGCCTAATTATATGTGCTTGCATAAATAAATATGTCATCTAGTACATTATTTCAAAACTGCAGATGTTTTGCTTGAGATACAACATTTTAATTCTCCCTCAATTAAAAAATTCTAATAAGCTGAAAATGTTAATCACAGGTCTAGACATCGAGATATTGAGACACCCTTGGGAAACCAATGAGTGTGTTTATGCATGCGAATTCTCTTAAAATGTCTTCAAAGTTTACTTCTTAAAATTTGGCCTTGTCAGATTTAGTATAATTCTCCCCCTAACACCCAAGACACACACACACACACACACACACACACACACACACACACACACACACACACACACACACACACCTCCTGCCTGAGGGAGAGCCTAACAACTCAAGATCCTTCTGCCTCAACTTCCTGAGTGCTGGAATTGTAGACATGTGCTACCACACCCAACTTTAAATATTTTTCAAATTGTGTTTTTCCTACTCTATGCTTCCTAAATCCAGTGTGCATCAGCATAATCACCTTGTTGGTATGCTGTTGTCTGTAATTTTATGGCAACCAATAGCCTTTCTGTGACTCATCTCTAGAATATAATTTATTGCAGAGACAGAAAGATTCCATTTGAATAAAGAAATCGTACTTTATCAGTGAATAAATCCAGAAGGAGGAGGAGTTAGTAATATAGGACTCATCAAATAATTGCTTTAAACTATCTTTGGTGATTTAATTTATCAGTGAATAAATCCAGAAGGAGGAGGAGTTAGTGATATAGGACTCATCAAATAATTGCTTTAAACTCTCTTTGGTGATTTAATTTATCAGTGAATAAATCCAGAAGGAGGAGGAGTTAGTGATATAGGACTCATCAAATAATTGCTTTAAACTCTCTTTGGTGATTTAATTTAACAGCAGCAGCAAAGGATGCCCCAAGTGTCGCTGTTAGCCACACTGCCTAACTGCCTCGTCTCAGCTCCGCAGAGCTGTTAGCCACACTGCCTAACTGCCTCGTTCTTTTGACCATTTTTATGTTACAATTTTAAAAATATGCTACACAGACCACATTTGTAATTCTGTTAGTGGCTCCAAAAGCAAAGAAGTATTTCTTAGTGGAATAATTTATAGTCTGTCCTAACCCCAGCACCAAAGCAATGAGTGAATACATTCCTGTTTTCAAGAACATTCATAGGTTGAAGAT
The DNA here is from genome assembly GCF_017639785.1 of Mesocricetus auratus. Taxonomy (NCBI): domain Eukaryota; kingdom Metazoa; phylum Chordata; class Mammalia; order Rodentia; family Cricetidae; genus Mesocricetus; species Mesocricetus auratus. Next base: position 46,229,896 of record NW_024429192.1, read on the forward strand.
CACCTATTCGTTTTCATCATCTTTGAGCTTCCTTAGCTGCATTCAAGGTTATCCATCGGGCAGTGGTACCTAGCTTTCTGAATCTCTGTCTTAGTTATGGTTACTATTGCTATGATCAGACACCATGACCAAAGCAACTTGAGGAAGAAAGGGTTTATTTGATTTACATGTCACAAGTCATAGTTCACTAAGGGAAGTCAAGGCAGGGACTCAAACAAGGCAGGAGTCTGGAGCCAGGAGCTGACGCACAGGTCTTGGAGGGGTGCTGCTTACTGGCCTGCTCCTCATGACTTGCTCAGCCTACTTTCTCATAGAATGCAGAACCGCAAGTCCTGGGGTGTTCCCTCCCCTGTCAATCACTAATTAAGAAGATGTCCTACGGGCCTGTCTACAGCTCAGTCTTAGGGAGGCATTTTTCTTAGTTGACGTTCTTCCTCTGTGCTGACTCCAACTTGTGTCATGTTGACATAAGCCAGCTGCAGAACTGTCTCCCTCTATTCCTGATGAGAGCTTTGGCTCTGCTCTTTCCAACAAAGAGATTTGTGCACAATTGTAATGAAGCCATGAAGGTTCAGTGAAAAAAACTTGTTCTCCAGATGCCTTTTTAAAAATATGTATTTTTAAAAATTAAATGTATGTTTACCCATGTCTCTGTGTAGATATATGCATGTGAGTACAGGTACACTCAGATGCCAAAAGAGGGTGTTAGATCCCTCTGCAGCTGGCGTTATAGACAGTCATGTGCCCAGCATGGGTGCTAGGAATCAAATTCAGGAACTCTGGAAGAGTAATGTATGCTCTTAACTGCTGAGCCATGTCTCCAGCCCTCCAAATGAGGTTTTAGGGAGTTGTGTGATCCCTGAAAAACTGAGGGAGAACAATCAGAGGTTTCCCACATGCCATCCCTGTTCCTTTCCTCATACAGGCATAGGCTTCACTATTAATGTTCCTTTCCAAACTACTGCATTCTCAACAGAGTTCAAGTTCAGGGGCTGCTGATTTCTTCTTTCAGTCAAATTTCTCAAGCATGTAGCCCTTCTCTATACTTTATAGTCAATGACATAATAATGCATAATCAACATTTATTGCATGGCTGCTCAATTTTATATATTTTAATTTACATGTATATGCTTTTCTACTTTGTGTACATTAGAAAACAATTGTTAAGAAGCTCAGTTGGGTATGATAGCACATGCCTGTAATCCTCGCTCTCAGGAAGTTGAGGGAGGCTGGTGAGCTACAGGTGAACTCGAGCTATATGGAGAGACCCTATCCAGAGAATGGGAGAGGCAAAAGAAGGAAAGAAAGCAGAAAGAGAAGAGATAAGAAGAAACAAAGTTGAAAAGAAAAATAAACACTACCTAAAAAGGTTTACTGTTTTCTTCTTGTACCCTGGTGGATTACGTTACCACCTTTGGGGTATGTGTGTCCCCTTTAGAGACCTGTGATCTACTTCTGGACTAACTTGTGGGCTTTTTTAATCTGTTATTGATTATTTTCTAATTCATATGAAAACTAGGGGAAACAATTTTCTTAAGAGACTGGTCTGCAAAAAACATTTAGTTGTTTCTGGAAATCTTTTTATGCTTCACTGTCCATTCGAATCCACCTAGCAAATCTAAAGGGAAAAGTTTGCACACATAGAAGAAAGCAACAACTGTTGATGACGTGAAAACTGCCCTGTGCACCATACCCCCACCATTCCCTCTAACAGCCACAGCTGGGCTTACCTCAGTCACCTTGCTCCAGCCCCACATGGTGTTGTAACCAGATATCCATATTGGAATGAAGACTTTTGATTGTTTCTTCAGGTAGGGAAGGCTGCAGCCACTCTGGCATGCTTCATTTTCATTCCACTTTCTCCAAAGGACGCTGACCTGTTGGATGTCGAGAGAAAGCACTTCGAAGACTTGGAATTCCAGCAGCTTGAGCACGAGAGTCGTCTTGATGAGGAAAAGGAGAACTTGACTCAACAGCTCCTGAGGGAGGTGGCGGAGTATCAACGGAACATTGTCGCTAGGAAGGTAATTCGCTCGGTGACGCTTGAAGTGAAAAATGAAAACTTACTATTAACTGCGTTACAGTAATCACAGTCATTCATATAGCTGTGGACTCTGTCTCTACATCTGAGCATTCTTCTGTTAGTCATATTTGCCCTGCAACAAATGTTGCTTTGCGCTATGTAAATTGAGACATGTTACAGTCACTGTTGTAATGTTCTAGAGTTATTTATGGATAACCCCCCTCTTTTTTTACTGGCATAAAAACTCACATAATTAGTTATTTGTTTCAAGTCTTTCCCTCTGGCAGTCGAAATAACTAGAGATAGAATAAAAAATCTATTTTGGAACTTTCTCTCTCCATTGATTAATAATCTCCAATGCTAACTGGGAGCCTGCTACCATTAGCAACAGACCAGTAGAAAAGCATTCTGATTACTGTGGACTCAGTCCCTAGCACTTAGGTGCCTCCCTCAGAATTTAGCATTTATCTCAGAATTTATAAGCATACCCTAGAACTTTATACTAATTTGGTAAAATTGAAGGATAAAGTTGATGGAGAGAATGAAGAGAAAGTGACTTCTGATTTGATGGAGAAATTCTTTTATGATAAAAAAATCAACTGATGGTCAAAAACAAGATTTTCTATTGAATTCTGGATCTTGAGAATAATCTTCCAAATCATGTGACTTACAGCATTGACTGTGAGTCCAGAAGTGTTGAGCTTGGTCAGTCAAGGTCAATGCTTCTTAGCCTTAGGTGATCATGGTGGTCCACTGGCAACTAAAATGTGGGCAGCTTTATTCAGGTTCCAAAGCTCTTTTTCTTCTTTGCCCAGGACAAACTGGCAAACCTTTGATTGTCTCATGCGCATCTTTCTACGATTACTTTTGTCTCCCAGGAAAAAATTTCTGCGTTGAAAAAGCAAGCCAGTCACATTGTTCAGCAGGCTCAGAGGGAACAAGATCACTTCGTGAAAGAAAAGAACAATCTAATAACGATGCTCCAAAGAGTGAGTACTTCCTGTTCTGTGGTGACAGGGAAAGCACCACTTCCGGCTGGGGGACAGCCGCCTCTTCCGCCTTTATACTCTGAGAAAGTCGTTTGTTTTCACTTGCTATGTAAATCTTCCCCGTTGGTAACAATATTCTCTGATGATTGCCTGCAACTCAAGATTTTCATCATGTTCTTTCATCACTCAAAAAACCTATGGCGTATCTGTACTTTCTCTTATTTCCTTAAAAAAATCACACTTTTCATCAAGTAGCTAATGGTAATGTAACAATAATTTGTGGTAGATTTAAGGGGAAATTTTCTTTATACTGCCTTTGAAAACTTTGGTTCAAGTTCTCCAGTGTTTCTAACTGCAATTATTTGTGCGTGGGCCTTCCTCACATTGAAGTTAGTTTGACCTAGCTGAATCTGGAGGTACTCCATATGGCTTGGTTAGAAGAGCACCAGCATCCTCCCTTGGGCCTGTGTCCTTATCTGTCCCCATAAAGTGACTCATAGAAAGGATTCCTAGGAGGACGAAGACAGTGAAACAAACAAACAAACAAAAAAGCTGTAGCCACAATTTGGACGTGACCCCTGATATAATTTCAGGAGTAAGACACCGAACACTAAAGCTATTGGGGTTTCGTCAGAGTCACAACCTGGGGACATGATATTGGAGTAGTGGAAATATGTGATGGCCCCACAGCAGAGAGCAGGAGGAGGATGGAGTCCAGAATGAGGTGGACCGTGATACCCACCAGCAAGAAGTGTGCAGTCCCTTGTCAGCTACTTCCCCTTATGAAAGAAGAGATGGGCCTTTTGTAGAGTTACTGGTCCACTGGGGGGGGGGTCTCTGCATCCCACACACACCCTGGCAGCTTCTTCCTGCTCTGTTTGACTTCCAGGAACCCTTGAGTGGTGCTGCAGTTCCCTCCCCTGCCCTACTCTGTAGGACAGAGACTCTGTTCCCAGTCAGCCCCCTGTAAACATTTTCTACAATATTCAAAATCACAGCTTAAATTGCACACTATCGTGTATGCTTAAGTGGCTGTTGAAATTTTAAGGGGAAAACAAAAACAAAAATCTCTAAATGGTAGATTTTTTAAACAAATAAACAAACAAGGTCACAGATAACATATTTCCTCAATAAAATAAATAAAATTCAATTTGATTATGGAAATAGTGGTTTAGAAGCAGTAAGAGTTTTGTTTCCCCCATAACTGATCTGTAGGTACCTTACAATCTCAATCAACTTTCCAACAGACCTTTTGTGTGTGTGTGTGTGTGTGTGTGTGTGTGTGTGTGTGTGTATGTGTGTGTGCAAATGGGATACAGGTTTGGGCTAAACTTTAAAGCTGATTTTCCTTACTATAAATTCCACATTTGTGGTTTGGTCTTCTTGCTAAAATATACTTGAAGCACTTTCACGGTCATCCACAGAAATACTCAGGACAGTAAACACATTGAATCAGCCCAATATACACATTGCCAGTTGAACTTAGAAGACTTCCTACTGCCTCACTTCAACTCTCAACTCAGCAACTGTTGTGTGTATTGTTTAGTGCCATGCAGTCGTGTGTGTGTGCGTGTGTGTGTGCGCGTGTGTGAATGTGCATTTTGTTGGTGACTTTACTGATTAAAGGGTTCCCAAATGGTGCTAAAATACTGTCAAGCACCACCAAGTGTGTCCCATATGCTTTGCTCTTACACAAACGTTATAATGTTGTTGGTTGTCAGGTAAACGTGAATGAAACAAGACTGTGTCCTCAAGGTGTTTCAAACAATAACATATACAAAACCCAGCTGTGATTTGAGAAATTGAAATGTTCCTGGTAAACAAGACAAGGTGGTGTACACTTGTAATCTCAACATTAAGAAGTCTAAAGCAGGATAAATGTAAATTCAAGGTCAGCCTGGACTACATACTGAGTGGTACCTACACTGCCATATCCTGCCTCAAAAATAACTTTAAAAGAGGACAGTGAGATGACTGAGCTGGTGCAGTCACTAGCCAAGCAAGCCTGGTGACCAGAGTTCCATCCCGGGAGGCCTTGTAGAGTAGGAAAAGAAAATGGGCACCGCAAAGCTGTCTCCAACCTCAGTCCCTGCACCACACACACACATGCAAAACAACAATAGAATAAATAAAAGGTAAGAAAGAAAGGACACAGGGAAGAAGAGATTAAGATTAGCATGAAAACAGCAATGCAACTCAACTTCTCATCACCCAAAATGGATCCAATCATTATTATAAACAGTGAAAAATTCCAATGCCAGTGAAACTACGACCACCTAAAGCAGCCACACCTTGGTGGCATGAGTATGAAGTGCACAGCACCTCGGGAGAACTCCCTCAAAGTTTGTTTTATAGCTTTAAATGAGGATCCACCTTGGACCCAGCAATCCTAGTAGATACTTACACAGGAGAAATGAAAATATGTTTTTATAAAAGATGTGTACAAAACTGCTTGAAATAGCTTTTGCACAATAACCTCCCCCTCATCCCCCTCAAACACAAGCTAAATAACTATCAAGAGAAACATGAATAGCAAACTATGTATATAAGTAAGTACTCATCAGTATGAAGTAGGGGTTAGCTATCCCAGGTCCAGCACTGTGGAGCAAAGTCAATACAGGGGTGTGCATATTGAATGACTCCATTTACATCATGCTGGACAAGAAGGAAAACAATGCAAAGCCAAGGAAATCAGAGCAGTGCTTGACTGTTGGGCTTGGGCTTGAATGCAAGGAGCCATAAATGTTTCTAGGGGGATAGAAATATGTTTTGTCTTGGTTGCAGTGCTCTTCTGCTATTTGTTAAAAGACATCAATGATATACCTGATGTCTTTGAATTTTACTGTTATGTAAATTATACCATGATAAATAATATACCCCATAAATATTTTCCTGGAGGTTAACAACTGATTAACTCAAGATGGATTGTAGGCCTAAACATAAAAAAAAAAGAATGCTATGAAGTTTTCAGAAGAAATGTACCAATGGATTATGAGATTATATCATCAGAGACCACATGAGTAGCGTTACTTAGGATAATAAAAATTTGAGTGTAGAAAAATACTCCAAGATGAAGGCTGAGATGGCCCTGAGCTACTGAACCCTCCTTCCATTTTGTTGTTGTTTGCTTTCAGATAGAGTCTCATGTAGCCCATGCTGCCATCTAACTTGCTATATAGCTAAGGCTGACCTTGAACTCTTAACCCTCCTGACTTCACGTCCCAGGTGCTGCAATTACAGGATGGTACTACCAAGCCTGGCTCCTCTTGCCATTTTCTGCTTCAATGAGAACATCCTGTCTTTTCCTTAAGACTACTGTCACGTTGTAAAATTCATCTTGAATGATGGGTTATCTAACTAAATATGTTTGGGAAATTATGCATGCATCGTATCTGCTAATAGTAGGTGAGACAGCTGTAATTGCAAGCCTTTTCTGAGTATGAGGGAAGGAAATAGAAATGGGAGTGTTTGGGATTTTGATGCTTGGCTTCAGCATAATAGATTTTGTATGCCTTTAGGAAAAGGAGAATCTTTGTCATTTGGAAAAGAAGTACTCCAGCCTCACTGGGGGGAAAGGATTTCCTATTAACCCCAATACTCTGAAAGAGGTAAGCCCCAGTTTTATAAGTCCGCTCATGGCAACTTGGAAATCAGATAAACCTCAGTTTTGTATGAGTCAACTAATAAAAAACCTTAGCTTACTTAAATGGCTTGCAGAAACTTGTATGCTTGATAAGTTTCTTGCCATTCTTTATTTAGCTCCACGAGTCTAGGGGCCATCTTTGTGTGTGTGCATGCTTGTGTGTGTGTCAAGACACATCTCCTTGTCTTGACAGTGACTGTGAGAGGTACCTTGAGTCTTGCATTCTCCTCTCTCCTTTCTTCATCCTTTCTTCCTCTTTTCTCTTTTCTTCTTTGTCTCGTGAGTCTTATAGAATAGAAAATTCCCCCTGGTATTTGAGAAGATGGTCAGGGTTTTTTTGTATTTTGTTTTTATTTTTATTTTTTCGGTCTTAGTTTTCCCTTCACTTTGGGAGTCCCTGTTTGCATTAGCCATATATACTCTTTTAGCCATCACCCTCTCGTCCCCAGTATCACTCTTGCCCGAATATTCTCTCCCAGAGCTGCACTATTTTGACTCTGCTGTGGAAGAGAATGATGTCAATGACAAAGTAACTTTCTCTATATTGAGCTATAAACTAAGGAAAAGAGTTGTTGCTACCTAAAAATTTGCCTAACCAAAAGAATGCTTTTACTAATAAGACAGCAAAGTGAGGAATTCATAGCTAGAAAACTGTATGTGTGTGTGTACATGCTTATTCATGCATGTGAAGGTATATGAAAGAAAGTGTTTATCACAATAGTTAGTGTGACCAAGTGTGTGTCTTAGAAACATCTTAAAAATATTTCTCAAGCAGCTTTGTTAGGTCATAGCATTTCACAATTTTCATTATTGGGAACACATAACTGGCAAGATCAATGAGGTGAATGTGGTTGGGAATGAAACTTGCAGGCATAAGATAAGATCAGTGAGGAATGAGGTAGGCCTTGTGAGCTGTCTTACTGTAGCACAGCTTGCATATGTGTTCTGGGAAACTGCTAAATGGTTTTAAGTAGAGAGATGACATTATTTGATATCCATTTGTAAAGATCACTCTGGGCCATTCAGAAAACACTTGGTCAGAAATGGCTCCGGTAGTACAGGATAGAGCTTAGATTCCAGCAAGGGCAGTGGGATGGAAAACTGGTTGGATTCATATGTGTTTTGCAAATAGAATTGAAAGTTCTTGCTGATGCATTGGATTTTATGGTGAGATGACAAAGGAACATTTAAGAACAATGCATGTTCCCAGTTTCTGGGTGAGGTGAAGGACTAATGCTTCTTGCTGGGATATCTGAAGATGAGGGGAAAGTAGGTTATAGGGAAACTTGGAGGTTGACCCTGAGCACAGTTAGGAAGGAGGGGTATGGTAGCAAATGGATTACATGAGCCTTGGGTCATTTCTGTCTGCCCTTAGATAGGCTAAAATCTCTCCTGTCCTACTGATGAGTTGACTTTTGCTTTTTCTGAAGACTCCTGGGTGTCAAAAGGTCAATTGGCATTTTGGCTATTTTTGTGTGTCTCTACCATACCTGTTTAGTATCTACATGTTCTCTACAAGTAACATGAAGACTCGACTGGTAGGATGTTTTGATCTTCCGGTTTCCAATCTTTTTACCTTCACTTGCCTCTTCTCTCTTTTCTCCCCCAGCCTCCTTCTGAAGAATGATCAGTTTAGTTTACCAGAGTTTTTACAGATCACCCACATCTGACAAAGAGAGAGTTCTTTGAAGCAATTAAACTGTATGGTTTAAGACTCATAAAAGGAAATTTTCAAAGCCTGACTTTAAAGCTTTTCTATTAACCAAGCAAAAGGATAACTCCAAGATTTTAATTTACTTTCTGGTCCATTACCACAGATAAAATGAAATTGGACAGCCAAATTTATCCCTTCCTTCCTTCAGTTGAAACGCATAAAATACCATCTAGTACCTGTGTCCCTTTCTGCTCTGCAGGACTTTAGGATATTGGTTGATAATAGTCAGCTCTAGCTTTCCCTGCTTTGCTGCAATGATGGGTTGTCCATAAAAGCCTTTCATTTCCAGGCTAGAGTTCTTGCTGCACGAGTCACTTGTTGAAAATTGCAATAGTGTCTCCATCATTAATGGTCTAAAAATGGAACCCCAAGGTCAAATTGAACCCACTTTCACTTTCAAAGAACTGTTATTTTGTATGCTTTATTCTTTTTTTCAGATGGTGTGGCAAAAATCTTGATTGAATTGTGTAATTGCTTCCCACGAGAATCATGCTAAGTGCCTTTTCCACAAAGATACTTTAGGAGTTTTGATTAAGAGATTTTGATTCATGGTCATTTTCTTTAAGCTACAGAAAGAATTGGATCACTGAGTTCAAAGTAACTGGAACTTCTCTGTTCTAGAAACAGAGTTTGAGTTGGAGAAATTGCCTTGAGTGGTAGCACCACTCAGTGGTAGACTTCATTCTTCCTGAGATCTGTACACACACACACACACACACACACACACACAGTGTCCTCATTCTTTCTGACCTGAAATATCCAAAACAAAACACCACTAAAGCTAAATTGCTATTTTTACAAATGTTTTCTTGATGCAAAACCCAGTAGCCCATCAACCCACTTATTCTGACATTGTAATTTCCAAAAGACAGAAAGGGAAACCATGAATCTTTGTGGAAAAGACTCGTGAATTAGAGCGTAAGTGATTACATTGTCTATTGTGTATCTGATTGTTCAGTATATGTGTAGAGATAATGCCATTCCATTGACAGAATGATGCTGAGACCTCTGGATATTTATCGTATGGTCATCTTGATTTCACCAGAAATTATGGTTAATACTTTGAATGACATTTTTCAATAATGAGCACTGCAAATCCATTTTCATTGCTGATCATTCACTTCATGAGACATTGAGTAGTGCCCAGGTACCTGACTGTGATACGCTCAGCTAACTCATCGTACTGGGAACATTAATACTCTCGCATGCCTCAGCTTTTGCTTTCTTTGTGTTTAACTTCTGAATTCCTCCTTTTAGGGCTATATCAATGTAAATGAGATTAATGAGTCATGTGACAATTCCACGAATCTATCCCCTTCCACTCAGTTCCCCGCTGATGCTGATGCTGCTGTCACTGAGTCTGCCTCGGCTGTGCTGGTGAGCCAGCCCCAGAGTTCAGAGGTGTGTGGGCATGCGTTTCATTCATTCATTCATTCATTCATTCATTCACTGCTTTTTCTCATGTCAGAAATTAACCCACAGTTCACTGAAAATAAGCAAAATGAATGTGTGTGTTCCGGAGGGCCAGAACAATGCTGAGGTTATGCATTAGATCATATGGAGGGGGACATTGTTCTACACTAAAATGTTAGAAATCATGAAATGTGTGGTAATAGTTGGGGGCTAGACATAACTGCCAGCAAACAAGGTCAGTGTCTTAGCATTCTAACCAAACTTGATTTTCTTAGATTCAAACTCTTTGGTTTGAATCACCTTTCTCAGATGGGTTTTGTTGTTTATTTTGCTTGGCAATATTGAATCATGCCTTAATTGTTATGCTTCCCTAAGCATAACATTTAATGATAAGCATTCTTGGGAGTGGCCAGTGAAGCGAAGTGTAAATACCTTCTACTGATCACACTGTCCGCTGTGTGGAGTTTTAACAAGAGGCTAAATGGAAAAATTGTGTCCGTGCATCATTTGCCATTTTGTAATTAACGCACAGTCAGTCTGAACAACCAGATTATGGATTTCATGCCTGTCTCACTCATCCTCTCATCTCATGCGGGTCTGTGTATACTTTCTCTTTCTCCTCTAAAGCAAAGATCAGCTGTCTCTTCTGGATTTGTGTTTCCTTCCACCCTTTCTCTTCATCCTGTCACTCAACCTTCATCAGCCCCTTGGCCTGAAGTCATGGCTACATCTGTCGATCCTTTCCCTTTAAATGACACACCTCCTCCTCTACCAGCTAAGAAACACAGAAGGCAACAGCCACTGGAGCAACAGGTAACTAGAAAGGTGGACAGAGCATGGGGATTTTACCTTGATATCAAGATCACTGACGTGGTGTCTTTGTCTTTTCCAAAGTTGCTTTTTCAAAAGGCAAACTGCAGGGTATTTTTCTTTCTTATTTTCTTCTTAAGGATATTTAGTGTGAGCTAAGGGTGCCAGAACTATTAAAGCTTTGATATGTTTCATGTTGTTGTACTTTTTGGCTCCCAGTCAACAAAATAGTGTGGTTTGTCTCACATATTTCTCAATATACTGACAAGTATTTCCATAAAATTCATAGCGTAAAAAGTTGGGACAACACAACATTTTTATTATATGCTATTGAAGTCGTAACACTAGATATCATTCCAGTGCTGTGTCCAAATTTGCTAAGCACTTTACAACTCTCCCTTTGTCCTTTTACTGATCCTGTAGGAGAGGATTTATGTCCATCTGAGATTTGGTACCTTTGTAAAAGACCTGTGTCTCCTGCTACTGTCATCTGTACTGATGTAAAACGGAACCCAAGAAAGAGTTGAGTTAAGTAACTGATGAACCTAGAGAGTGAAGGCATTACATACCTTTCGTTTTAATGTGATGTTAATCTCCTTAGCAGCTTCATTTAGGAGAGATAACACCTTTGGTGGCAAAACAGTTAGTTTTCAAGCGTTATGCCCAGAATTAACAGACCAACTTCAATGTAGTGTCTTACTTAGTTTATCGAATTCTGAAAATCAAAGCCTAGGAATTTATGCTATTTGGTTACAGTGAAAACAAAAAGTATTCTGATGCTGCTGTGTAACTGAAATCAGCAACCAATCACTCAAACATTGTTGAAGTTTTATTATGATGATGTGGGTACCCTGGCCATGAATTCCAACTCTGCCATATTCTAGTCTCAGAACTTCAGGCAAGCACCCCAGATTCCTCACTTAGGAAATAGAGGCAGAATTGTTATAAGAGCTGAATAAGATCGTGAATGTGGAGCATCAAACCCGGCCCACAGGAAGCTCCAAATAAATACTAGCTACTAGAAATATAAAGTTAAAACGCAAACGTTAACATCACTGGCATGCATTAGCTTTCATGTATTTCAAAAGCCCGAGATTAGCAGTAAAGTGATCTAACCAAAGGATACTTTATTATGAAATCATTTTACTACCCAAGACATTTCGAGGAGTGTAGACAGGTCAAGCAAAATTTTGACATTTTAAGACGGTAAAAACCTTGCCTTAGAAATCTGATTGGAAAGAGAGGAAGGAAGGAGTAGTCTACTGGAGCATTTACATATGAGAGATTACTCTGGGATCTCCTTGACCATGGGCTTTTAAAATGGAAGTAACTTAGACGGAAGCCATCTATGAAATCCTTACACTGGTTTGGAGGAATATGTGGTATGTGGGGTTACTTTCCTGTTACTCCCCATTCTCTTCGTCCTCTTCCACCTCCTACTTCTTGTCTCCCTCGCTAGGGTCTGTGTCACCACACAGAGCTCTCTAGAAGACACAGGGAGTAGGGAACCACAGGCTTGCTCTGTCCATCTACTGTTCCTCCACCCACCCAGTGGGACCATCACAGCAGTGGTGTGACATAGCATTTGTAAGCAGAAAAGATGTCACAGGGCAGAACTAAATAATTTCCAGTGTCTAGTCACATCAAAAGCTCACTCGAATCTGTTAGTGTAAAAGAAACTTCAGAATTCAACTTCCAAAGCTCCTCTGTGAGTTCCTTGCTTCGTCACTGTGGCGGTGATGTGTGTCAGTCAGTCAAGTTTTGCTGTTCTGCTTTGCATTTGCTTTTAAAGCACTTTAGAAGTCTGGAAGAAAGGAAAAAACAGCACAAAGAAGGTCCCTATCTGAGTGACACTTTGCCTCGAAAGAAAACCACACCTTCCGTCTCCCCACACTTCAGCAGTGCCACCATGGGGAGGAGCAGCACCCCGAAGGTAGGACTCCGAAGAGCCAAGGTCCTTTTCTTTGTGTAGCATCTTATAGTCGCCAACAAAGGCCGAGTCTTTCAAGTGCAAAAATAATGAGTGGTTACATTTGCTTGTTGGGTAGATGTCATAACTAAATTGCTTCTTCTGTCCCATTCTGAGGGTGTTTGGAATTACACATTCTGGGCTAAAGAATGTATTTTCTGTGACCACAGTGTACACATGGTGGGTACTCTTCACTCATAGGACAGATGCCCTCTGGCTGTACCCATATTTAGAAGTAACACAGAGCACAGACTCTGAGCTTCAGGAATAACAGTACTAAATAGTTACCAGGTGGTGTCTGCGTGCATGGCTCCAGAATTAGCCCTTTATGTGAATCTAGCTCCGCTGTGTAAGTGCTTACGTCACTGTCCTCATAGTGGATAAACTGAGGAAGAAGGGAAAGAAGAAGCTAAGTGACAACCCAAGGTCTCTCAGCTGGAAACTGGAGGAGTCAGGATACGAACAGTGGTGATCTGACACCTGCACCCTCTGCTGGCGTGCTCAGGGGGTTATTTAGAAAGAGAGAGAGGAGTAGAGGAGAAGCTTTTAGTGGAGTGGATTTTCAGCCTTTCTTTTATCCATAATTAGAGTAACGAAATTGTCATCTATTTTAAAAGATGGTGTTTTAAATGGACTTTATTCACACGAAAGATTTCACTATTTAAAAAGAATAAGATACGCACCTGTAATCCCAGCACTCAGGAGGCTGAAGAAGGGGTCAGCTTGTCCCTGTGGTTTTGCATGGTGTGCATGCATCCTGGCTGTGCACCTGCCCTCTGTACCTTTGCATGGGGAACTTCCCACCACTCTGATAAGACTGTGGACAGTGTCTTTCTCCACCCCTCTTCTCTTTTGAAATTGTTGTCCTTGGAGGACGTGCTGTGAAACAGAGACTGCAGTAGAGTTTCTTGAGAGCAACAAGAGAGCAAATAGGTGACCAGCCTTCACCACTTGGCATCAAGAAGTGGGACTTAACCATCTCTTCCCTCTGTAGAGAGGAGCTTTCAAAACAGGAGTGTGGCCATGTTCTGGGGTACCATTTGCCGTTCAGTCTACCTTGCCTGAATTGTTCCCCCACCCCCTGCTTCTCTCAGGCTCACCTGCCTCTGGGGCAGAGCAACAGCTGTGGCAGTGTGCTCCCTCACTCTCTGGCAACCATGACCAAGGACTCAGAATCTCGGAGGATGCTCAGAGGTATGTACCCTTTAAATCACATGTCATGGTCTTCTTTTAAGCATGAGAATTCCCCAGGGAGAGGTGATGAGAACTAAGTCGGGGACATTCGGGGAAGATCAAGCCATGTCCTGAATTATACTATTAATATGATTGCCTCTGGGGACGATGTGTGTGACATCATCTATGTAACAAGGTAACACTTCCCTGCTTGCACATACCTTCAGTGCATTGTACACACACCACTACACTTTGCAAGTTCAGTCCAACTTCCATACGAGAAAGGCCTTGAAAGAACGACTAACCTTCCCACTTGACTGAGAGAAAAATGAAATGCTGGGAAATTTCCAGGGCACTTCACCAAGATCACTAGGCTTGTCTATGGCTGACACTGTGTTAAATGACACTGTGTTAAATGTCCTGAGCTGGAGGACATGGTTAATGGGCCCAGAAGAGAATTTCTTTGAGCCTGTTGTTTGTAAACTTGAGACCTTCTACTGTATATTTAAGTTTTAGGTGGACCTGGGTTCTTGGTGTGTGTTCTTTAAAACAACATATTACATGCGTAATTGTAATATGGTTATCAAATAGTCTTTAAGGGAGACTGAAAGAAGTTACTACAGTGTCATTCCAGAAGCAAGACTCTTATGAAATAAAGTTACTGTGTTAGTACAGTAGTTTACAACAACAATTTATATTGGTTTTAATTTTTTAGCAGATTTGTACTAGATACCAAGAATGCAAATGGATGGGATATCACTTAACTTTGAAATGCTTTGAGTCTAGAGGAAAAGGATGGAGACACATAACTGATGATTTTAATAAAATGTCAAATGCAAATGGTGGAGGTCTGCTGAGGTTGTAAAGGGAAAAGCTGACAGACATTTGACCATCAAATGCTTTCATGAATTGATAGATTGAAATTTTGCCCCTTATGTGATTTAAAATTGAGTTCTAATTAATGAGCTTCTCTGCTGGTGGTATTAGGGTGTAATCACTATGTGTGTATACACATATATACACACATACTACATATACATGTACATGCATGTCTATATAGACTGGGATGAGGTTTCAAATCAGTATTAGATGTGATTTAATGAATTAATAGAGCAAACATTCTTTTTTTCTGTGTAGTAAATATTGTATTTTTAGCACTCAAGAGGCTGAAACAGGAGGATTACAAGTTTGAGGTCAGCCTGAGCTGCGAAGTGAGACGTAGGGAGTTAATAAAGTTTGGCAAATTGACATATGCCTGTAATCTCCTTACTTCGGGGGGGGGGGGTAAAGAGGAGGCAGGAGGGGTCAGAAATTCAAGGCTAGCCTGGGCTAGGTAGCAAAAAAGGGTTAAGGCAGGGTATACTGTTTATTTGAGGTTTACATTTGTAATGTTTAAACAAAATACCTTTGATTAGACTTCTGTTTTATTCATTATGATTTCTTAAGATAAAAATATTTCTTAGTATTCACAATAAGCATAGAAGTCTATTTTGGCTCTCACCTATTTCTGTTAACTTGAAGGTAAATTCTATTTCGTATTGAACCATTTTTCTGCAATATTAATAGATCTCCCTTAAAAAGTATATTCCACTATAGTGGCAGGCATCCAAGCTTGGAGTGGTGAGGCAACTGAGACCTTTCTGCATATTCATGAACTTTCCATCCTTCATATGCATGAGTTTTCAGTATTACTGGGATTTAGGGAAAGGTGGAGCCCTGAGGAAAGGGAAGCAGGACTAGAAATAACTGTTTCCAGTACTGCAGTTGTTTATTGTTTTCTACTCTTATCTTTTTGCTCCTTGGGGACCTGCCACCTATCTCCCAAATAAACACACAGAGACTTGTTAGTACTTATAAATGCCCGGCCTTAGCTTGGCTTGTTTCTTGCTAGCTTTTCTCATCTTAAATTGACCCATCTACCTTTTGCCTCTGGACTTTTACCTTTTTCTGTTTTTCTATATCTTTTCTTTCCTTTTTATTCTGTGTCTGGTGGTGACTAGGTAGCTGGCCTCTGACATGCTCCTCCCCTCCTTTTCTCGATCCTCCTTCTTCTCTTTTTCTCCTATTTATTTTCTGCCTGGCAGCCCCACCTATCCTTTCTCCTGCCTAGTTATTGACGTTCAGTTGTTTATTAAACCAATCCGGTGTTTTAGGTAGGCAAAGTAACACAGCTTCACAGAATTAATCAAATGCAACATAAAAGAATGCAACACATCTTTGCATCATTAAACAAATGTTCCACAGCACAAACAAATGTAACACATCTTAAATTAGTATTCCACAACACAGTACCAAGAAGTTTTTTTTTTTTAATTAGAGAGCATGGAAAACTGAATCTACTAAATGAGTAGATCCATGAAGTTGAGTTTCTTGCAAATACCATGCAGCTGAGTTCTTGTGAGAAGATGGTGAAGCTGGGGAATTTCTGGTCTGCTTTTCTAATCTGCATTCCCCTTACATAATGGGGTAGATTTGTAAAGAGAACCTAAGTCAACCTCTGAGGTCATGTTGCAGATATAGACTCTGCAAAGTCTACTAGCTGGTCTCTCTTTGGTGCTCTGGTTCTCCTTTGCCATGACTCATGTGTACACGAGGACTGTAGCTTCAGGCTTTGCTGCACTGCTAAAGTAAGGCCCTGCTTAGAACTTCATGAGCCTCTCATGGACGGCTCTGAAGAACCCTGATCCGAGTGTTCTGTGAACTCAGCAGTGCCCCTCTACCCAGAGGAGCAATGGCCAGGGATGAGATTTCTTCAAGCCACAGCAGATGGTAAAAATTGGCAGAAGTTTACACAAAGCCCATATGGGTGTCTCACGGAGACCAGAAGGGGTGAATCATGCCTTTAGAATTGTTTCCACAGCACTTGTTGATGTCATTAAAACAGCAAATGTGATTAAAATTGCAGTCTGGACAAATTTATATCTACTACATTTTCATTATGTCAAATTTAGTAGACTTCATCATTTACTTTTTATGTACACAATTAACTAAAGTGCACCTTTTTTTGCTGCTACTCATAATGGATACATCAAGGATGATGGTGTAAGTATAAGCCTTCTTCAATCAGTACTATTTCCATAGCACTGACAATGTGAGTCAAGGAACTGAGTTCAAAGGCAAGAGCCGAGGACTTGGACTCCTCAAGGTGCAGAGAGGTCATTGCCTTTTTTATGCAGCTTGTCAACTGTTCTTTGTAAGCTTTAGAACGAATGAAATTTTTATCATTTTTTTGTTTGTTTTGTTTTTTTTTTTGTTAAATGCAGGAAAGCTCAAGAAAGGTATGACAACCTCCTTGTGTGGTGTTTTTGTTTCCAGCAAATCTGAAAAGGTCATTGTCAAGTCATCTTTATGGCCTGCTCTGATTTTAGAGTGTACAATGGTAGATTTTTAGTCTAATTGTTCCTTTTATCCAATAGAGAGAAAAAATTGCTGTACATTTTTAAGAAACACAATGCTCAGCCGGGCAGTGGTGGCGCACGCCTTTAATCCCAGCACTCAGGAGGCAGAGGCAGGGGGATCTCTGTGAGTTCGAGGCCAGGCTGGACCGACAGCCTCCAAAACAATACAGAGAAACCCTGTCTCATAAAACCAAAAAACAAAACAAAAAGAAACACAATGCTCGTGGCAGCTGCTGTTGTTTCTTCGAAGGCAGCTGCATGACTTTTTTTTAATGAGCTTTTATAACAAGTTCAGACCATGTAGGAGACACAGATGTTGTGACAGCATTCATTGTAGCCATACAAGCATTGTAAGGGCTACTTAGAGAGAAGAGTGGTCATGGAATGTATCCAGGCTCAGTGCAAACTGGGATGTTTCTCTTTATAAGAGGCTAGGTGGACATAAAGACAAGTGGAAGGATAGAAGGATTTGGGAATTTGTTCATTTCACTTAAGCTCAAGAAAGACTTTGGAGGGTGAAGCAAAGTGTAAACTTGAATAAGTAAGATGGCTACCGGTGAGGTTAGGTGGCAATGCAAAGCATGAGGAAGAACTTGTAAAGTTTCATGGGCTGTGCATCCAATAATTGAATGGCATCTAAAATGTTGGTTGACCTAATTACGCTTATGTTTACGGGTGTGTTGCCTGCATGTAGTCTTGCGCACCATGTGTGTACTGGTGCACAAGGATTCCAGAAGAGGGCATCTGCTCCCAGATCTGGAGTTACAAAAGGTTGTGAACAGCCATGTGGGTTTTAAGAATGGAACCCAGGTCGTTTGGAAGAGCAGGCGGTGCTCCTGAGCACTGGGCCACCTCTCCAGCTGCTTGAATAGGAAATTTTACCCTAAGGTCTCGAAAACTATTTGCTACTGTCTGCTTGAAAAAAATGGTTTTATAAATATGATCTTGGGGTGTTTTTATTATCATCATCATTATTTTCTGGTTGGTGGCTATGTGTAAATTTTTTTCTTTCTTTTGTAACAAAGTTTTTTTCTAACTATGCATGTAACATGAGCCTTTTAAAAAATCTGCAGTTTTTTTTTCTAATCTTAGGTTGAATGTGAAATGTGATTATCATTCATGTTCATACTCTGTCATTGCTAACAAGTCAAAGAGTGCATGTGGGAGTGGATAGTTTCCCATCCCCCATGTCAGCCTTCCTGACCTTGTATCTCTCTGCTTTCTCTGCCTTTCCCCCTCCCCTCCTGACTTGTCCATTCTTCTGACTGTGGACTGTCATTAGGAAGAGTGACTCCATCAGCAGGTGAGCTGTGATTGGTGCATTGTTAGAAGCGCACACTTCCATCTTAAGCCCTGGTTGTGATCTTAAATCATCCCAAGTTCCTCATTAAGACCACATAGCCTTAGAAATGTACCATATGTGTTTGGAATGTGTTGGGAAAACTACATATATCATGTGGTTAATTCACAAGGGAACTTTGAGCACCAATAAGTCAGAATTCATTGAAACTGGCATTAAAAATAAGAAAAATGACTGGTCTTTGCGCTCCAATCTACTGGCTTTCCTAGACAAGGAAGAGGGCTGAGTTGTTGTTTCCTGGTTCATTCTGTGCTGTGAAACTAAGCCTAGCCATGAGGTCTTTCTTTGTAAAACTTAAAACTACCCCTTCACACACTACTTTTATTTTTTTAGCTCTTTTCATTCCACTGAACGTTGCTCTTGCTATGTAACTAAAAGGTAACCACAAAACCAAGTGGACTTGGGTTGGGAACCTCTCCTGTTTCCCAAGTTAGTTCCTTTATCTACCTCCAAAAGTAGACACAGTCCTGCTTTATGTGACTGCTGAGATAGTTGGAATTTATAGACGAGGTGAACTCAGTGCCAGTTTTGTGATATCTTCAGGGTAGGTAAGCAGGGGTTCTGCTGTGAGCTGGGTACCTGTGTCTCTCTCACAGCACCTCCGGGGTGGAGACACTTGGACCCCTTTAAGGCTGCTCTGCTGCTTCTCTTGGCTCAGCAGTTCCTGGGGCTACCACTCTCTGCAGCTGTCCAAGCTCTGTTCTGTTCTGGTCTTTCCTTTATAGAAAGTGCCAGTGCCTTTGGATGGTCAGATCTGAGCTCAAATTCCCAAATTTGCTCACTTAGGTACAATTCTAAGACTACAGGGGAGAAATCTTATTTGTTTCCTTTATTTAAAAAGAAAAAAATCTTGTTTATCCCAGGTTGAGCTGGAACTCACAATAACCCCATTGCCTCGGCCTCTTGAGTGCTGATATGCCAGATGCACACCCACCATACCATGGCCATACTCTTTCTTATTTATAATGGCGGGAGACATTTTTTAAAATGTGTTTAGTAGAGAAAAGCCATCTCAGGTTGACAGTTGGCAATGTTGAGCAGCTCAATGACGTGAACTTCCGGTTCACACAGGAAGTGAAAATCCTACCTTAGAAAAGGGTTCATTATCCCCACGCTTTGTCGTTTATGCTGCTGTAGAACATTAAGGGCCTTGTTCTGCGTTTGGAATGACTGCATGAGTCACCTGGTGCAGAGCAAAACTCAGCAAATTTGGAGTTGGTCTGCGGAGCTAAGGTTCACAAGCCACAGGACAGTTCCCTTTGTAGTGTAGTTATTCCTGATGCGCATGTCTGAAGACTTTGAGCTTCTTAGTTTCCTGCCTTTCTCACTTGAAGGTATAAAATCATTTTCGTCTAGGATATCTCTTAAGAGAACAAGACAAAACCCAGAACTCTGGAAGATTGGAGAGGCAAATTGCTTGAGAAGAGCGAGCCTTCCTTTTTGCTGTCTGCAGAATGCGTTCATTCCTGAGTTTTCTTCACTGAAGAAAGCTTGCCGGGGAAGAGGAGAGGGAGAGAAGAGGGAGGGGCTGGGATAGAAAAGTGTAGTCTCCTCAAATAATTTCTCTTGTCATTTTCCCTTCCTTTCCTAATGAAATCTGGAAAAGGAACGATTAACAGTTGCAAAAGTTCAAGTGTAAAAGGTAAATGTCTGAGTGATGGCTTTCCTGCCTTTCTGTTAAAAAGTGACACAAGCTGCACACTTAGAAGGCTGGCTTGTGTGATGATGTGTGCTGTGATCACTGCTGTCAAGGGCGTGGTGTCTGCTTTCATGGTGTGTCTCTGTGCTTTACATCTTCCCCTAGTTCCGTGATACACATCTGTAATTTATGAGATTGTGTGAGGAAATCCCATTTCTTAGAGATTCATTAGTCTGAACAACATAATTTTACATAGACCCTCAGAACCACACAAACACAAAGGGCACAAAATAGCATAGCATGTCGCTTATAAATTTTATAGAGCCTTTGGATAGGTGAGGCCCCTATTTCTAAACAAATGTAACTCAGCAGCTGTGGAAGCTGTTTGGTTTGGTTTGGCTTGTTTTTTGTTGTTGGTGGTGGTGTTTGTTTTTTTCTTTTTATCTTCTTTAAGCCACTTTTTTTTTCTTTTTTAAAATCCTCATTGAAAGGTAGTTCCCAAGAAAAGATGCCGTATTTAAGTGGTCTAGCAAACGCTTAACAGGACTGCTCTCAACTCCCTGGGTTAGTGGGAAATGGATTTTACTCTTAACAGAAAAAAAAAGATTATAAACCATGGGAAAACATTTTGATGAAGCTGGGGGTTTTTCGCTCCTGTCCCTGCTTCCTGTGTATGTATGGCAGAGAACTGAAAAGAAGACAGTGTGATATCTAACACCCAAAGGTAGCTATAGCAAAAGCAACTAAGGCTATGACCTCATATGCCAGCTGTCAGAGTACAAGGGGAAAGAAAGTGCCTTTCTTTTGTGGTGCTTTTGATCCTGTTGACACCCACATTTTCAAATAGTTAGCAGCAGTTAGCTAAGGGCTGGCTGTTAAAGTGAGAAAAGGAAAGTTAGCAACATAGAAAAGAGAAGGAGCTTGTTTATGTGAAGGATTATTGACCCTGAATGTTTTAAATAAGTGGTTGGCATACAAGAGAAACTGGAAGAGGAGAAAGAGAGAACAAAAGACAAAGACTAAAAGAGACAAATGCCAGTTGCCTCTGAAACAGATGAAAACATTACAGATACCATGGAATACACGTTTCTCAACACGTACCCGTGGGAGATCCACTTGTTGTTTTGTGAATGTTCCTAAAGTATGCATGCAGTTGCAGAAGTGACTGTGCTATGATGCTGACATTGCACGAGGCATCACATTGCCTTTACTTAAGCACCACTATTTCTAGAGGAGTCAGGGATTCTAATCGTGCTTCTGGTTTCTGGGGATTGTGCATACATGTGTGCATGTGTGTGCGTGTATGTGGACATGTGTGTGTGTGTTTTAATGTCCTGATATATTACTCTCGGCTATGCTGAGTTGTAGGGATGAGATTTAAGAAGTGCCAAGTGATCCCACTGACAAAATCCCTCACATGATCACTTCTTTCAAACTCTTGCTTACACTGGGCATGGCATTGTTTCTTTGATCTTCTTGACTTCAGACTATATTAGACAAGTGTCAAGATTTCACATGCAGATGTTTCTCATTGCTGGCTTGAGTCTTTAGAGATCTGAGACTTTTGAGATTGATAAATGAGACATATTTACATATTTATGGCTTTCTCCTTAGGTTATAATCACCAACAGATGAGTGAAGGACAGAGACAGAAACCTGAATTTTACAACCGCACAGCATCTGAGTCAAACGTCTACTTGAATAGTTTCCATTACCCAGATCACAGCTACAAGGATCAGGCCTATGACACGCTGAGCCTGGACAGCTCAGATAGCATGGAGACCAGCATTTCTGCCTGTTCACCAGACAATATCTCTAGGTAAGGCTTGATGAAAACAACCTTCCAATTTCAAACATAAACTCATAAGTTTGAGACACAATGTTTATTATAAGCTCAAATTTTACATATAAAATCTATAATGCAGATGAGGGAGGGAATCTGGGGACCCTGGGAAGCAGTTTCCTTGCATCATATGTATTTTGTGGGTCATGAGTCACATGATTCATTTTCTTCACCCTTGGTTTCTGATTTACACCATGCTTCAAAACTCATTACCTCTGTCGGTAGACTCCAAATTCAGTTTGCACTTGCTTTTTATTAATAAGGCAATGATCTCTCAAGACCAGAGTCAGAATTCAAAAGCCCTTTTGACCCTTTTACTTAGGTAGAAAGTTTTAATTATTCTGTATTTTAAAAAAGTATGCAAAGGATTTAGCCAGTCAGTTTGTCTTCATCTTTCGAGACAAGGAGAAGTGGTGCTACGGACTCAGGAGCAAACACATCTCAATCATCAAACAGTGAGGGTAGTTCTCCTTTTCCGAAGCCCTGGCCATGAATGCCCTGCCATCTATCCACTGGGTCCAGTGAAAGCCTGAGCCCGTGGTCCAGCCCCACCTGTCCCTCTTCTCCAGCATCTTCCTACAGCTTCGGAATGAGGGCTCCCAATGCGCAGAGAAAGCTGGAGCTTCACATTTTCACACAGTCTGAGCACAAAGTCAGGGTTTGAGAAGTCAGTAAAAAGGCAAGAGTTAACAAAAAAGGAGCCATTGTAGTGGCATCCAGAATATTCTCCTAAAAGGTGGTTCCGGAATTTCAGCAGAAAGGGATTTTTGCAGACTTCTTTCAATTATTTGTTTTTCAAGACTTAAGACTTTCTCCCCCTAATTTATGGACTAGATCTTTTAAAGTACATTCTCTGACAATCCCCCCCAGCATATACAATGTATTTTGATCACATTCACTACCCCTTACTCACTAATCCCTCCAACCACCCCTCCGCCTTCCACTGCTGGGCACCGATTGTGTTTTTCTGACTCTTGTATTTATTGACGGTCTAAATAAAGAGCAAAACCAGCGCCAGCTCCAGGCATTTTCTGGTACTCATGAAAATGATGTTTCAACAAAAACTGAAGGCAAATGCGCCCACAACTGAGTAACTCTATCACTCTACAAATGGCTTTTTGTGACATAATAAACCACAAAACCAAGTTTGTTTTGCTAGAATTTCGGAATGGAATTACTTCTTTAATAGACTTATAATTTGGGGATGTTTTAATGCATAGTTTAAAAAATCTTCAGCACAGCAATTTTTATGTTTTAGTCCTTGATTGCTGTGAGTACCAGCTTCCAGATGATCCCGAGGAAGGCACTGCTCCACAGTGTGTGTCCCCAACAGTCTGTATACTACTTGAGGAGGGCATTACTCCACAGTGTGTGTCCCCAACAGTCTGTATACTACTTGAGGAGGGCATTACTCCACAGTGTGTGTCCCCAACAGTCTGTATACTACTTGAGGAGGGCATTACTCCACAGTGTGTGTCCCCAACAGTCTGTATACTACTTGACGAGGGCATTACTCCACAGTGTGTGTCCCCAACAGTCTCTATACTACTTGACGAGGGCACTACTCCACAGTGTGTGTCCCCAACAGTCTGTATACTACTTGCTTGCTTAGACTTTATCATGGTGTATACCAGCATAAAGAGGTGTAAAACTTACCTTAATATAATATGCTTTTTATTTTTCTTTTTAGATTTATTTGTATTTTATGAATAGGAGTGTTTTTCCCTACATGTAATGTTTGTCCTGTGTGTATGAGTGTGTGTATGTGTGTGGGGGGGGAGGGTGTGCTGAGAATGGAACCCACAACTTCCTTTATCCTAGGCAAGTACTCTACCATTTAGCTGTAGCCCCAGTGCTAATTTTTTTAATTTGGGGGGTTTTGAAGACTGTGATTTATTTATTTATTTATTTGAGAAATAGCAATACAAGTGTGATCATGGAGAGAAGTATGGACTAGGCATATATTTGTATGCTCTTGTATGGCCTGCAGCATATAATGTCCTCAGCTTCCTCAGCTGGGTCAGATACGTTTCTTCCCTTCCCATATATAAGTTAACAACTTACTCTTTCGTAGTTTGCCCAACAGCTATTAGAAAGAGTAGTGGAAAGGAAAAAAGGAAGAGAGAGAGAGGGGGGAGAGGGAGGGAAGGAGGGAGGGAGGGAGGGAAAGAAAGACCGAAAGAGAGAGAGAGAGAGAGAGAGAGAGAGAGAGAGAGAGAGAGAGAGGGAGGGAGGGAGGGAGGGAGGGAGGGAGGGAGGGAGGGAGGGAGGGAGGGAGGGAGGGAAAGAGAAAGAGAGGAAGGAGAGGGGGTGTGTGAGAGAGAGAAAGAAAACAGAATGAGAGAAAGAAAGAAAGAAAAGAAAAAGAAAGTCATTGTATTCTGTTTCTCAGGGGAAAGCACATGGAACATTCTAAGGTCCCTTAGGCAGTCCTCACACCCATGTCTGCCCCTGGTGGGACTGGCCATTGTGAGAAGATAAGCCATGTGCTCTGTGTTACTGGGATCCTTCATGTCTTCAGTGCACACCTAGTCTTAGATCGGAGTCATCTTAGGTTTGGTTTTTGCTAAAAATAGATGAGGAGGCTGGATATGGTGTCTCACACCTATTAAGCCCTGCTCTTAAAGGTCAAGGTAGGAGGATGATGAGTTAGAGGCCAGCCTGGGCTACGTAGTGAGATCCTGACTCAGAAGTTCATACCTGGGTACATGACTCAGTCCATGTAGTACTTGCCACACAGCATTGGGATCTGAGTTTGATTCCTATAACCAGGATGGATAGACAGACAGACTGATAGATATATAGATAGATAGATAGATTAGACAGACAGACAGACAGACAGACAGACACACACACACACACACACACACACACACACACACACACACACACACAGAGATTCCAGAGTGGAACACGCTTGCCATCCCAGTAAGGAGAGGCAGAGCCAGACTCTTGGGGTTAAATGGTCAGCCAGTCTAACTGGGAAGCTCCAGTTCTGACTCTGTCTCACAAAGCTAAGTAGAGGGCTCCTGAAGACCACCACCTTTGGTCTCTACACATATATGCCACACATGTACCCCCCACACACACAGATGCCCATGCACGTATATTATTTAGTCATGCTTCATGTAGTACACTCTCATAACCTGAAGGGCTCTGTGTATTCCCCTTTGCACATATTTTTATACACTTCCTATGAATGTGCCTCCTGGGCTATAGGGACACAAACAAATCAGCCTGTCCATTCTCAAGTGGACCTAGAAACAAGGTGGGGGGCTTGAGTGAGCACAGCACACTCTGCAAGACACTGCAAGCCTCTCCATCAGCGAAACATCTGGATATATGACCTCTGACCTAGAGCCTAGCTGTTCTGTGATGTCATTTCCAAGATGCATTTCTTTTGAAGCTCTTGAATCCCTTTGTGCATTTTCCTCATTAATATGACAGGGGAGGGCTTTGAACATGACTGACCACCACTTACTCAGTGCTGCAAGTCACTTGGACATTGGTATCATTGAAAAAGTAAAATGCCCACACATACAAAGGTACAGCAAGCCGCAGGGGTGACACATATTCCCCAGCTGAAGAAAGTGACTGCACACATTAGGCATCATTTGCATAGGACATGATGATAGTCTAGTTTGTACAGCAATGTGGGAGTCAGTAACTAAAGGAAAGGGTGACATGGTTGCCACTAAAGGCTGCATTTTGGATGCCCACATTGTAAGAATTAGCTTTGCCTTCTTTGTTTCTAACTGGTTTACACTGGCCATGTCTTGCTTGCCCATTTTTGACTCCTACATTGAGATAAGCCAGCTGTTTTTTCAGAGATGAATTGATTGGCCCCTGAAGACCAATGCCTCATGAGTAATAGTCTTCAAATTGTGTATGTTTTGATTTGTGGTGTGTAACTTGACTCTGTGTGTGTGTGTGTGTGTGTGTGTGTGTGTGTGAGAGAGAGAGAGAGAGAGAGAGAGAGAGAGAGAGAGAGAGAGAGAGAGAGAGACTTTATTGTGACATGTAACTTGATTCTGGTGTGTGTGTGTATATGTGATTTGACTGTGATATGTAACTTTAGTGTGTGTATCAGAGAGACTCAGCAGACTGAACTAATGTATCTTTAAAGTATATTTGCATTAATTCTTTGAGAAATTCCCCTATGAATACCATATGTTTTAATCACGGTCGCCCTCCACGACTCCTCTCCCTCAGCAAATATTCTTAAAAGGTATTTTTATTCACATCAGTGCCAGCACATCCAATATTGCCAGAATAGAAGAGATGGAGAGACTCTTGAAACAGGCTCACGCTGAGAAGACCCGGCTCCTGGAATCCAGGGTAAGGAAGGCAGAGAGTGCCGGCTGGGAGTCTGTGATGGGTGTGCCGGGGAGGGGCCCCACACTTGTCAGTAGCCTTCCTTCAGGGCCCTGACTGAGCGCTGTGACCTTGGGTAGACACTCAGCCTCCTTTCCTGTCTGAAAAGGGAAGGTGCTAGAAAGGTGCTTCCAGGCCCTTTGCTTCGTTTGTGTGCCCAGGAGCTTGAAGTGTGTTTTACACAGACCCAAGTGGATACCGGATGCTTTCTACCGTGCTTCCCCCTCCGTGGCCACGTGGATGTTTTCTCGAAGGAAGAGGGAAGAATGACATTTCTTTGTGTGTTCTCTTGTCCTTCCCAACTCATGCTGACCTCACTATTGCACAGTTCAAAACCCCCATGTTATTGTGACTTTATTTCGGGCCAGAAGAACTTCCTTAGGAGCCCCCTCCCAACGCCCTTGCATCCTGCCCTGAGGGCGCCTCCTTTCCGTTTCCACTTCCCACACCACTTCCTCCCTGACCTCCAGCCAGGAAGCTCCAGAGCAATTACAGGAATTGAAGGGACCTGTGGCCTTCACCCAGGACAGTCTCCCAGAGGAAAGCCTAAGCTGCTTGGCTAGTGCTTCCTGACAGTTTGCATGAAGAACAAAACGCCCCCGTGTGGTCACAAGCCAAATTTTTACTGAAGACTAATGTTTAACTGTTGGTTGATTAGTTAATGGCATAAGATGACTTTGGAAGCTATACAGCAGGCGATCATGGTTTGTGTTAGTCCAGGTTATATATCTCAAGATACCAGGATACAGCATGAAAATTGTAGTTTGGGTATTTATTAATTGGTCCCTTCAAGTGTAAGTGTCGTGTTTTTATTCTGTATGATGATAATTAGGAACGGGAAATGGAAGCCAAAAAGCGAGCTCTGGAAGAAGAAAAACGCCGCCGGGAAATCCTAGAAAAACGACTGCAAGAAGAAACCAGCCAGAGGCAGAAGTTAATAGAAAAAGAAGTGAAAATAAGAGAGAAACAAAGGGCACAGGTTGGTCAGTCAATGTGGATGCATAAGTGTAGGTTGCCCCCTGGTGGTCATTTTGTAGAAGATATTAATTCTGTCTGACTACCTCGTGCTTGATGGAATGGTTCAGTTGCTGTGCAAGCTGTATTCCTTTTAGAATTTCTAAGGAATTACCAAACAACCGACACTTTGCTGTACTCACATGTGACTCACATGTTCTACTCACGTGCAAGAGGGAGAAAGAGCCATCTAGCCATTCTCTGGGTACATTTAAAAGGAGAACACATTTTGTCTAGCTTTGAAAAGTGCCATTGAAGTGGTCATTAAAATCACACAGAGCGGTCCAGAGAGATGGCCCAGCAGTTAAGAGCACTTTTTTCTCCTCCAGGGTACTGGAGCTCTCCTCTCAGCTGGCACTCATACCTGGCAGCTCAGAAACCGCCTATTCCTAAAACTGCAGCTCCATGGGGCCCAATGCCCAGCGGACTCTTAAGATCTGGTACTGGACGCATTCAAGTGCACATTTACACGCACACATACACACACACACACACTTAATAGGTGATGGCTTGGAATATATGTAGGTATACATATGGATATATATCATGCAAACTAAAATCTGTGATGGATGAAAGATTCTATTAGACAATCTCTAGAAGCAAACTTTCCAAAACAGGATAAACTTAAATATTACCAGTCCAGTTTCTTGGGCTGGTGGTAGTAATTTTACCTTTTTTTTTTTAATTTTTTTTCTAACCATATATGTCCCCTTTTCTACACCAATTTATAATACATGTTCCTTCGACTAACAAACTCAACCAAGACAGGAAAAACATCCATTTGGTTTTGCTTTCTTTCTTGGTCAGCGTAGATTTGAAATCCCTGCTCTTTTCACAATAGCTGCTAACATGATAGAGATTTTAAAAACACTGCATCCTGTAAAGCTCACATCAGTTTCATCAAAGTTGGCCATTCATCTAGTAGACCCAAAGGCATCATTTCCCTCATTGTCTCCAGTTGCTGACCCCTTAGTCCTACAGAGACTGGCCAACGTCTTTAATGCTTTATGTGTGGGGGGCCTCTGGGAAGCCTGTGGCAGCTGCCTTACAGTGAAGGTAAAAGATACTGAGAAAAATGGAAACTGAGATGGATCCTTTCATTGGATTATGCTCTGACCTCTGCTAAACTCTGACTGACAGTGAAGGTCATCCGTGCCAGTTTGAAATCTGAAGTCAAACCGAAGGGCAGAATTCTATTTTAATCTTGATTATAAGCTCTTCCTCCAACTATACGATTAGATCATTTCCCCCAGGGCAAAAGCCTGGAATTATTTAGCAGAATTTTAAAGAGAGAGAGGGCATTTGGAAACAGCATCCATGGTGATCTGTGCTTCCTGGATGATATGAACCTTGGCCCTCATCATTAGTAAAACAAGACATCTATGCACATCCCTCGGGCCTCTGCTCCCACATTGATCCTACCCCTGTTTATTTTAACTTCTCTTTCCAAAGCATACAGCTCTTCATTAAACAGAGAAGCTAACAATGTTAACTCTGGGGCATCTTCTGAGGGTTCTACCTACAAAGTGTCTGTTGGATGGGGCAGTGTGTGGATTACCTGAGGAGCCCAGTTGTTGTATTGTGGTAGGAGAAGGAGCAGCTAGATGGCAGGGCGTCTCATTCCCTACCTGGCTTCCAGGCTGACTTCTTTGATGCTACACTTGTGAGGTCTTTTCATTCTCGCTTCTGCCCTTCTCCTGCAGTAAAATCAACAGGCCTGCCTTTAACCACCCCTTCTCTAATGTAGCATTCTGCTTAAATGTCTGTTAGTCCCCAGATGACAAATGCCTTGTTTATCATGGGTTCTTGTAAATTACTTGGCATTTTAAGGCCTTGGCATTTAAGGCTCTACACTTCTTTCTCGAATCTAACACTTGTCATCTGAAACAGAACATTCTCTATAGACAAAATGGGTTTTGCACTTTTCCAGGCTCGTCCTCTGACTCGATATCTACCTGTCCGGAAGGAAGACTTCGATTTGCGGAGTCACGTGGAGACGGCGGGCCACAATATTGACACCTGTTTTCATGTGTCAATCACAGAGAAGACCTGCCGAGGATACCTTATCAAAATGGGTGGAAAGATTAAGACATGGAAGAAACGCTGGTTTGTTTTTGACCGGAATAAACGAACATTTTCTTATTATGCAGGTGAGTGTTTAAAGAAAATCAAAGTGATATATTTGAATATTTTAAAAATAAAAGGAAATTGAAATTCATCAGCTGAACCTAGAAAATGTGAGAGGCAAAGACAGTAGGATCATTTGAATCTATGAGTGAGACACTAACCTAGGCAACATAGTGAGACTCTATCTCAAAATGAAAAAAAAAAGAAAGAGAGCGAGAGAGAGGAAGGAAGGAAGAAATTGATATGTGAAAAAATTAATGGCAATGATACTCAGTAGGCATACATTATTTTATATTCATACTTATACAGTTGAATGGGTTATGAATTGCTTTTTTAACAAATAGAAATCATGTGACTTTAAAAGCATGAATTAATCTATCAAGAATTAATCTAGTCTATTTCTGAAATAGACTACAGTCCAAATATATGTTAAATGGAATGCATTTTTACATTAAAGTATTGCCTTTTAAACCACAAGGCCAGAGAAACTATCCCATCAATATATGTATTTACTTTTTGCTGTATGGCCTATTTATATAACACATAGCCTAGCAGCCCCAGTTACTAGTCACTGAACTGTGCTTTGTAAGGTACTCTGCTCTTACAAGCACAGAGTGGATAGATAGCTCATCAGAAAACTTGGGAATAAGAAAACACTCATTTAGTGTGGAAAGCAGTTTGGGATTCTTATATGTTTAACTGTGGAAAACATACTCTACTGAACCTTACAAAGGACTCTGAGGTGAGGCATAGTAGTACATGATTTCAATCTCGCAACTCAAGGGGTAAAAACAGAAGACTGGTGAGTCTGAGGCCAGCCTGGGCTATGTAGAGAGAGAGAGAGACCCTGTCTCCAAACAACAAAATAAAGAAATGAGCTAGCATCTTATTTACATGTGCATTGAATGTGAAACATGCTTGTTATTGGCATTAGCCTAGCCCAAGTCTCTTCAGCCGCTAAGAAGGGGAGGTACCACCCAATTCTCATGCTTTGGAGTCACTGAGGGAGCACTTAGGAGAGCATGGTCGGAATCACAATTTGCATTGAGGGTGGGATGAGAAGCCAGAACCAATGAATAAAAGGAAATACTACCCAAGGAGCCCCAGGCCTGGAGTGGAGAAGCAGCCTAAAACCCATACCTTTCATGAGGGACTTTTTTGTCGTGGGCTCCAGTTAGCTCTGAAATTGCTGGTTAGAGCAAACAGCCTGGCCCTCATTGGGGCTTGCTTTCTTATCCGGACTCTCCTAAAGAACCACAGTAGCAACCTTTAGTGCAACAGGAAAGATACCTGCTCCATAAGAAATCTAATCTAGCATCCATCCACACAACACACAAACACAGGGTGTAGCAAGCTAGTTATTTATAGACAGCCTCAGTCAGAATGTTCCAACAGAAAAGGTTAAAAGGCCTTCAAAGAGAGCATCTTCATTACTACGTATTTCTCTGGTCTGTGAACCTGTTTTCAGTTTTGTGTCCCTCAATCAGGTGTGTGGTTCAGGGACCCTACTAGCTTCTCTAAACCTCCCTTCCTCCCTCTAATCCATGCAAAGACTGTTTCTAAATTAATACTTTGTATGGCTGATGTTTCAGGTTTATTTTAAATACCAAGTTTTTGGCATATTCAAAACCCTAGAAATGAGAAATGCATTCCTCCAGCTCTTCTGCATTCCCATCAGAAGTGACTGAGCAGTAGCAAGGCCTTGTGTAGGTGCTGCCAATTTGGCCTTGTTCACAGCTGTCAATCACCAGCTACGTGTGCTCTCTATGACCCTCCCCCATCCCTTTCCCAAACACCCTCAAGCATGGGCATAGCTAATTCTCCAAGTACTCAATATGATACAGCTCAGGCTAGCCTTGACCCTACAAAAGCCACGCCCCCTTGGCTTATCATCAAGGTACATGGTCTCATGCATAGATGCAGGCAAACATGAATGGTGAAAGTTTTAAAGAGCCCTAGGCCCCCCATTATGTATGACCTTGCCCTCTGTACTGGGCTCTTTAAGAGAGCCTCTAAAGAAGGAAATAGGTCTGTTAACTGATAAATTGATGCTGCTCAGAAAGATGGTGAATCAGAGTATCTCACCCACACCCATCACCAATCCCTCAGCTCAGTGCAGTTGTGAGGTTTGTATTTTTTCAGAGTGCATTCTCCCAGATGAAACAGTCTGAAAACAACCTTCATTCCCCAGTGTTCTGCCTTCTGGGAACACTGACATTTACTTTTGTCTCCAGATTTTAATCTTACATCTGTTCTGAGCAAACAAGGTATTACTGTATTCCTTTGAATTAACTGCAGGATCTTTTCCAAGAAATGTTTGAAAGATACACTGTCCTCCTCTCCCAACTGACTCTAGTTGGAATCCACTGAGCACGATACTAATTAAAGCAATATGATTCAAGGGAGAGCAAAAACAAACACATAAAACTATGGCCCCTGGTCAGTTATGTTAGGGAAGACTGAGTTAAATGCAACTAAAGATGTAGGTCTATTTTCTGGGTTTTACAAGTCAGTTCTATATTATTAGTGGAGAAAGGGAGGTATTCACTCAGTAAAAATACTAAAATTCAATCAAAAGTCCTTTCTTGCCACATGTTCTGGCCTCCCACTGGTAAGCCTAAAATAGATTGTTTTATGTCTCATTCTATACATTGTGTAAACACATATACAACACACATGTACACGCACGCATTGTGCTAGAACTAAAAACCTTATGATCTTGGATTGTTTGGCAAAGCTAAACCTGAGTTATTCAGTCTGCTCATGTCACGTTGTGTAAAATATTTTCTTGTGAGTGTGTGAGGGTAATTCACTTGTTTCAACACTACTGTGATCCCACTGTGTGGCTAGCTGGTCACTCAGTCAGTCTCTTACTCAGATTCAAGCAGGCCCGTTCCAGCTGTGTGTCAGCCAACACGCGTCTAGAGCAGTTGTGGGTTGTGAATAGATCTTGTGCAATGAAGTTCTGAAGAGGAACTCAAGGAGAGAGGCCGTGTGTCTTTAGCTGGGTTGTTTTTCTGGTTGTGCTCTACAGGGGGGATGTCTCTTCAGTGTGTCTACCAATAGCTCTTCAGAGCTGCTTCCCTGCTCCTCATGTGTACACCCCCAGAAAACGCTCATCTAGTAGCGTGCAGAGTGGTGTCGACAGATTGGTTTCTTCTTTCATCTCAGCACTCATCAGAGAGGGCCGGGCCTGTGAGTTTGAGGCTAGCCTGGTCTACATAGTAAGTTCTGGGACAGCCATGCCTATGTAGGGAGATCCTGCCTCAAAATACATACATACATACATACATACATACATACATACATACATACATACATACATACACACACATACATACATAAATACATGAATGCATTTAAAATAAATAAACATAAACTTGTCCTGTGACAGTTTCATACATGAATAAGATGTCCTCACCCTATCCTGTCGTCTACCAGTCTCCATCCCACATCTGTGTCCTTTTGTTCTGTGACCCACTGAGATTAACCAGAGCCATCTGTGTGACCAGGGGATTGCAGTGGGCCACTGGAGACTAGTGGGCTCACTGGGCGCACTGCATTACTCCTAAGCTATCTGAATTCATCTTAGATGATTTAAATGTTAGATAAATATTTTAATGAGGATAATTAATCATGAACTTAAGGGTTTTTGCTATTTGTGGGTGGCACTAATGTACTCATCCATCTTTGCAGACAAGCATGAGGCTAAATTAAAAGGAGTGATATACTTTCAAGCCATTGAAGAAGTGTATTACGATCACCTCAAGAATGCTAATAAGGTGAGTATCATATTCCTCAGCTTCTGCAACTTTTTTTTCCCTAGGGCCCTTTGTACTCCAGGCAACTTGATTTATCCTCAGCCCTTTTTCATGTTCTATTTCTTGAGACAGGGTTTCCTGGACTGGCTTTGAACTTGCCATGCCCCGGCCTCAGCCTCCTGAGCAGCTGGTGTCACAAGCATGTGTAACTAGAACAATCTACAGTGTGGATGTGTAATTAAGTTAGGTTATTTGGGGATTTTAGGTGATTCAGAGGCTGTGTTCTCACATGATGAACAAATATGTTCAGAACACTACTGCAGGTTGAAATTGAGAATAGTTGGGTAAATGATTGTTTTTAGGGATAAAGTCACAATGTAATAAGGAAAGGTTCTGATGATACTGACAAACCACTCTGCAAGCATTTTTGGAAGGAACTACTTAGTATATAGTTAGGAAGGCAAATCATAACTTTAAAAGGCCAGGAATAACCACTATTATTTACTGAGTAGCTCCTGTCAGTTAGACACCATGCTTTGCCAGCTAGTTAGTGAATCCGTGAGCTCAGCATGAGATTTCTTATAGAAAAGCCCGACAGATGGTCCATCCTGAGGAAGGGGGTAGGGGTGCAGGGGGACGCTGTAGTGTAGCATAAAATACCTTTATAAATTCCTGTCGAGGGCAACTTTTAAAGCAGAAGAACCTTACGTTCAACTTTCCAAGTGTTTCTTTGACGTTCTTTTCTCGTTTTTGAATTCCAGAGCCCCAACCCCTTACTCACATTTAGTGTGAAGACCCATGACAGAATCTATTACATGGTGGCCCCCTCTCCAGAGGCCATGCGGATCTGGATGGATGTAATAGTGACTGGAGCAGAAGGATACACTCACTTCCTGTTGTAATGAACTTCGGCAATGGTCCGCTTCAGGGCAGACTGCAATAGTCTCTTTACGAATGAAGCCATATCCAGCCTCAGATGGAAAGGCCCAGCAGACCACCCCTTTAACTGTGTGCACGCAGAACTCTTTTCATACTGGGGAAGAAGAAGGCAGGGCTCATCGTGAAAGAACTGGGGCTCCTCTGACAAAAACAAAAACAAAACACTATTTTGATAAAAGCATCCTTTACATGCACATTTCTCATAAACTCTTTATTAGTTGATGTTGTTTAAATAAACTGATCAGTTTACACAATGTCTGTAAATATGTGCTTAGAATGAGACTATTTTAGCACCCAAATCATTGCCATTGGTAATCAACTGCCTTCTTTATAGGAAGTAGCATCTTATAAAAATAAGCAAATAATGACTTAGAAGGCAACAGATTTTTGACATTTTGCCTTAATTTTTAAATACTGCCCGAAAACCAAAGACATGGCTGGACTCCTGTTCAATATCAGTGTTACTCTCTAACTAAGCTTTAAAATGGTATTTTGATGCCAACCCTGTAGTGCCCTCAAAGAAGTGACTATGCATAGATAGTAAACTGCTTTCTTAAAAGAATTATTTTTTAAAGCTCCTTGTTTTAGAAAAGGCCTTCTCATACAACAAAAACCTGTGACATCAGGTAGTTTTTAAGGAGAATATTTAGTTGGAGGAGCCTATTCTGTTGAAGATTTGCCCATTCCTAGTGCTGAGAATAAGAGCAACCAGTAGCCAGTTTCCTCTAGACTGCCCAGTTCCTCTTGCTTATGGGCAAGGCTGTTACCTGTGCTCTCCCACGGATAACTATGAAACCATCTCTGTTTTGCTGACAAACAGAACAATTAAAGTATCTTTTTATTGAGACAACCAAAATTCAAGTTAACATACTCTGCTATATCTTTTTACATATATCTTTACAAATAGCCTTGTTTTTAAAGCTAATTTTTTGTTGAATGAAATGACTTCAGGCAAGTCTTTTATAATCATTTTCCAAGTGCCATTTATTTTAGTTTTTGTTTTGTGTTTGTAAGTATGAATGAATTCGTTCCTAAAACATGCAAAATGGATAGAAGTAGAAGTAGAAAATATTGACATTACTTACTCGTACACGTGAAATGATTAGAAATGTCCATAAAATTTTGTCAGGCCTGACTGGGTACAATTTTTTTAAACTTACAGTGTACTTTTATACCTGTATACACGTTACCAATAATAAGATTTTGCAACTGGATGATGCAAGGTTTTACTTGAATGAGGGACAAATATCATGACTAAGAGGTATTTTCATCTGTGATTTTTTTTGCATTAGTCCCCTTAACTCTAGTGATCTAAAACATTAAAATGCAAATTGCTGAGGTTTGGTTGGTTGAAGAAAGACACAACTTTTCTGTACTGTACTTTCTCCATAGGATTGTAAGGGTGTTCTAATCAACTTGCATGTCTGAACCTTTTCGATATGTGTGTGTTAAATGTACTGAGTTTGGATTAAAGTGTTGACCTGATTTCACATTTGAAAGTAAACTCTTTCACTTTGCAATCGCCTATCTGTAACATAACAGAGGATGAGTTCATCAGCAGAATTTGACAGTAGAATCTACATATGTGCTGACATTATGATTAGAAATTCATAAACGAAAATAATTGGAAGCCTCTCCGGCCACATTTCTATTACAGACAAAATGAGGTAAACACTGAAAAATCTTACATATTCTTAATCCAGCGCCTTAGACCGCTCGGCCACGCTACCTTGACAAATCTTACATATTCTTATCTTTTTGTATCAATTAGCTATTACTTCCCTAAAGGGTATAATGCAAACGTGAAAGAAAGTGCCACTTGGTGGGGAACTCTTCATTCTTGATGTCGAAGAGAGAAGCTGCCTTCAAAAAAACAAATCAAAACACGGTCTTTTACTTTTGTATGCTGATGGAAGGAATGATGACCAAAAAAAGCCTTTAGTAAAGAAACTGTTTTACTTTAAATCTATTACTGTCAGGAAGGTATTTTGACAGTGCCACAGGACCACTTAGGTTCCTTATTTGTTTTGCTGGTAAGAGTGGATTGAGAAAGCACTCCATGGGTTTCCCCCCTTCTATATGTATATACAGTACTTTCTTCATTAGGATAATTTACATGATTTTTAAAATTCTGCACACTGAAAACAGAGTGGACAAAATGGATGGACGCTAACAGTACCAAGGATAAGTTTCTGCTGTAAGATACATGAGGTAGAATTCACTGGTCATCAGTCCTTTGGTGACTATATCTGCTCTGGTCCTATCTCTGAACTGTCCTGTATCCCAGCTGTCAAAACGGGTCTGTAAAAACTTCAGTTTTGACCCTGGCCACTGATCATGCTAATGACTTGAGAGACAGTGACAGGAAAACAGAGTTTTATTGACACCAAGCTGCCAGGTGGAAATAGAAGAGCTTCCATTCAGGGTTCATGGGATTTGTGGGGAGTCTCATTTTAGCACACCCACGTGGGCACCTGGCTACTTCACACAGTACTGTGCTCTCTTGAAGTTCCAATGCTGCTCACAGTCACCAGGAGTTCCTCTAATCTAAAAAGGGAATGGACAGCTAGGATCTGTTCCTTCGTGTTTTCTTTTCAGGCAAAGATAACTTTAATTAGTTAATTTAGGAATGGGCCATTAAAAAATGAAACAAACACAAAATGATAAAAAAAGATCTATTTCATTTTTCTTCACCAAGCTTCTCTGATGTGTTCTAAAGATCATATTCTCAAGACTCCAAAGGCATGCCTGGCTTTGCTTTTAACTCTGATACTTCTCCCAAATCTCTCAAGGGATGGTGTCAAGTTTACGTCTGTCATTGTGGTGAGTGGCGTGACCAAAGGCAACTTAAGGGAGAAAAGGGATTATTTAGCTTACTCGTTACTGTTCATCACTGAGGAAAGCCAAGGCAGGAATTCACAGCAGAGGCTTGAAGCAGCAACCACCCAGAAATATTGTTTGCTAGCTTCCAGGCCCACAGTCAGCTACTTTTCTTATACAGTCCAGACCAGTCAGCAATTAAAGAAAATGCCCGACAGACGTGCCTACAGGCCAGTGTGATGGACATGAGCATTTGTCAGTTGAGATTCCCTCTTCCCAGATACTGAAAAGTGACCAAACTAACCAAGACAAATAGTAACTATTTAGTATTGCACTAAGTACAATAATTTCAACCAGAATACACAAGATAAGGCATATACTGAGTTATACTTGATTCCCACCGCCCGTCCCCCCATTATTTTGAAGGATGTCAGAATTTAGAGATCCTAGTATCACAATTTATTCAATTGTTTTTCTATAGACATTGATTGTTCCTCACCTTTTTTTAATTTAAAAAAAAATGTTGCTGTCATTAGGTAATACACGACCTTATGAACTCGAGTCCTTTTATTTAGGATAGTCAAAGGTGGGGGGGTAGTTCGAAGAGTACCGAAATTTATGCGCATTGTAATAAACATGAACAGATTGCCTAACAAAAGGCTTCAGATTGTCACTCACCTAGCAACCATATGTGTTTCTAGTATCTTTGCTTATGGGTGCTCATTTGAATTTTTGGCAGTCTGGAGGAGCGGGAAAATGTTTGTTTGGGAGAGAGCAAAGAATGCCGGTGCTACTTCAATGATGTGAATTTAAGATTAAGAAACCTTTCCCGCATAAACTGAAACGGAGCCCTGGGGACTGGTAATGCAAGAAGCCTAGCAATTTTTGTCACTGTTTTTTGGGTCCTCCGAGTAATAACATGGTTTTCCTTCTATGAACGTTCAGTCTGACCCTGGCTCCTCGCCGAGGTTTCCGCAGCTTACAGTGAAGAAAGCCGGCCAAGGCCGCCCCAATGTCACAAGCCAAACGCCCTTTGGGGAAATGACAACCTACCCAACAAATTGGCACAGTACTCACCACCGTGCGCATGCGTCTCCGCACTAGCCGCAACTCCCACGTGATGCAGCTTAGCAACCTCCCCCTTCCTGCGCACTGCGCGTGCGTAACCTCGGGACTCCGTGGCGGGCGCAGGGGCAGCTGGGAAGATGGCGGCCTGGCTACCCTGTTGGAGGTGGGGCTGGGCGGCTGTATCCTTCGGCCGGCACCGACGCCTGAGCGCGTCGCTCGCTCGGAAGACCCCCCGCGCTTGGTGGCTCCCAGGTTAGCGTACCGGAGGCTGGGACTCTTTCCGCCGTTGGTAGCCGCGGAGAGCCTCCTTGAGGCTCCATTCAAAACTGCTCTGTGGCTTTCTGGGCACTAGGAGCACTTCTGGGGAAGACTGGGGGGGGGACAATACTTTCTGCTGAGGCCCCGGGGAGTTCTTGGAGGTCCTTGGCAGCGTTTTACTCAGCGATTTAAGGAGCTTTTGCGTTCTTTGACTCAAACACTGAGACCGGAAAAAAGAAACAAATTCAGATATGCATGTAATGTGTGTGGTTATTGCCTGCTTCTAGGGCTTTGCATGTCGTTACTTTGTTAAATGCTTAGTCCTGCCCAGGATTGACTTAAGGAAACAGAGTATGAGGCATGTTCTTTGTACATGTAGATGCCATCTTTGGACCTAATATATGATTTTTCTTCTCGAAAGAACTATAATTACTTTACAATGAAAACTAGAATTTGTATTAATAATATTGTATATGTAGAATATATGGTATATCATATATTCAGGTGATTGATCTATACATATATCATTGAAATATACATATGACATATGTAGGGAAATGGGACCAGCCAAAGAAACACACTTTGGCCCTGCAACCAGAACCAAAGAAATGTACCGTAACCCTGAAACCAGTGCCAAAGGAACACACTTTGTCCCTGGAATCTGAGTCAGTGAAAGAAATGCACCCTGGCCCTAAAATTGGAGCCAAAAAGCTAAAAAGAACCAGAGAAAGAAACACACTTTGGCCATGAAACCAGAGCCAAATCTGATCCTAACCCTGTGCAGAAAACTAACCAATCACTGAGCAGGAGCTCTAGCCAATCTGAGCTCAGCACTAAAATCTGACCAGTCCCCACCCTGGAAGCCCTATATAAACCCTGTGTCTGGTCAGCTTGTGGCTGTTCATGCCACTCTGGCAGAGGGCAGCTGCTCTCCTGGATTTTCCTTCCCAATAAACGCCTTGGATGAGCTTTGGGTAAAGATCTTCTTTTGCGGAGGCAGAGCAGAGCAAGCAGGGCTGTAACACTTTTGCCAGGGAAACCTTTCCTTGGCAGAGTGGAGTTGTTACACTCGGCTACCCGCTCTCTGCTCTCCAGGAGCAGAGCTGAACTGTAGCAACTTCTCCCAAGAAACCTCCTGCGGAGTAAAACTGCTACACTAGGCGAACATCCCCAGCTGGAGGACCCTGTCCTGCCTATAGCTGGGGAAGCCTTTCCCTGAGGCCCGGCTGTAAGCAGCTAAGCTTACTACAACCTATGGTAGTCCTTGCTTGGCTCCTGAGCTCCAGGATACCTTTCCACCTGAGCTGTGTAACACTCAGTATTCTGTGGCTCCCGAGTCCCAGAATACCTGTCCCATCCCCATCCAGCCTAAAATGCCAACAACATATATGTATAATATATATATATATATATATATATATATGATATAGCTGGGAATGATATCCTTGGTGTGCCTTTGGCAACTTTGCTACACAGCTGTTAAATAGATGCATAGAGTTTTGGAATAGTAATGTCATTATATAAGTTAACATGGTTAAGTTTTTTAAAGTATGTAACCAGTTTAATTTATACTGCACACCACAAAACAAAAAGCTTGACTATTATGTAATCTTATCAATTTATAGTATTTAAATTTGTTAGCAAGAATAAAATATTCCTTTATCTCTTTATCGATATTCATTGACCATATATGCCATCAGGCTTTCCTTATTACATAGAGATGATTTATGTTGAGCCTGCTGTTTTGGGCTTTTTGTTTTCTTTTGTTTTTTTTTGTTTGTTTGTTGTTGTTGTTTTGAGACAAGGTTTTTCTGTGAAACAGTCCTGGCTGTCCTGGAACTCACTTTGTAGACCAGGCTGACCTCACATCACAGCGATCTGCCTGCCTCTACCTCCAGAGTGCTGGGATTAAAGGCATGCGCCACCAATGCTGGGCAAGCCTGTTATTCTATAGCTCACAAACAAATCAGTAATAACTTCGTAGGATGAATGTGGGAGGTAACGTCTGAAAGGGGATAAAAGGATTACTTGTGTGTTTAAGGAAACGGGGAATAAACATTGATGCTGATACAATCCATTGACTGGCACTAACTGATCCCCAGAAGCTCTGTTTTTCACCAAGTTTTAAACTTGGCATATATTCCCATACTTTGAAACTTTGGATCTGGTTGACAGGTAAAGGCGATAGATTTTTGATTTGTGTGTGCTTGAGGAGTGTGCATGGGTTACTGGTGTTTGTAAGACAATATTTCACCATATTATTTCTGGCTCTCCTGGGACTCAGTGTACCCTTCCTGCCTGTTGCTCTTGAATGTTGCGGTTATGTGGTTATTAGGGTGTGTCACCACACTAGACTCTAATCATCTTTTTTAAAAAATAAACCTGACAAATTGAAAATGAGAAAATTTTTGCAGTACACGTGGGAGAGACCCAGAAGCCACACAGACTGTTTAATACTTATTTTTTAAAATAAGGGCTAGCAACAATAGCTCAACAAGTAAAGGCACCTTGGACCCACAAGGTGGAGGGAGAAAACTGTGTCCTGAGTTCCTCATATATGCATAGCATATACATATACACACTAAATAAGTAATTTTTTAAAAGAAAAGATTTATTGTTCCAGAAAAAGACTGTCCACGTGTATTCAAACCTGTCTTTGGAAGGAAGAAAGTGTGGTAGGAAATTACAGTGGTTTCTTACCTGTTTCTTGATATTCCCTCTTGGTATTTCTGGGGAGGACTGCTCAGGGATAACCTAGTCAGAAAGAGCTCAGTTACTAAGGACATCATCTTAGTACTTCTCAACTCCAGATTAGTTTACCTCTGCTCCCCAGATCATAGGATTGCTGGTGCTTGCGACTTTGCCAGTTCCTCTTTGAAATACTCTGCTAAAGGCAGAGGAAAAGGAAAGACAGAGTACACATGACTTCTTTTCCCCACTCTTATTTCCAGAAGTAGACAACATGAGATTCCTGAAACATGGTTAAAACAGAAAGAAATCTCCGGGGAGAGGCTAAGTGGTGTATTTAAATCCTAATGTCAATTACTGCTGTTTAGGATAATCACATGGCACCAACATGAAGATATTTTTTGATGAGTCTCTTTTGTTTCACTGAACTTTCCACCTCATTGTGTATTTTGGAAGAGTATGATTGGGCCTTGCTCTAAGAAGGTAAATTTTTTGATGTAACTTTGAAACTAAAAATCTCATGCTGGAAGCTATTTTTGATTTCCTATCAACTGCAATGAGTTAAGAAACTTATGATTTGAAAATATATGTGACTTTCCAAAAATACTTTTCAAGCTATAATTCATGCTTTGTGTACTTTGTTTAGCTTGCAGACAAAAGGTATCACTCTCTTTCCTTAAGCGACCAGATCTGCCAAGCCTGGCTTATAAGAGGCTAAAAGGCAAAAACCCAGGAATTATCTTCATCCCTGGCTATCTTTCTGATATGAATGGTATAAAGGCACGGGCAATTGAGGAGTTTTGCAAATCTCTAGGTCACGCCTGTATAAGGTAGGAATAATACATTTCAGAGGCTATATTACCATTTAGCATTGTAATGGAGCCAACTGAAGTAAATGCCAGCATTTGAGTAGATGAATTTATTATAGCAGTGCACAAACTTTGATCTTGTGGGTTAGGGTCTTTAAGGTCTTTGTGCCATACTGGCTAGATTGGCAGGAAAGAGCATCATAAGGGAACTACCAACTAGTTCTTTAGATACAGTAATCTGTGTGGCAAAAACATGTTCTCATTGGGTTTCTTGTAATCGCCTGTGATTATGGGTTGTGTCATGAAGACATAGGACTTATCTGCTCACTGTTTATTACTATCTAATACAGCTTAGGGGCACAAAAAGTGTTTTTAAAAGTAATATAATACTGTAAGGTTGATATTGTATAATTTACATTTCTGTTTTCTTTTTCACTTACATAATCTGAATGTGTGTGAACGTAAACAAGGATGGGTAGTGAGTGTTTAGTTAAAACTTAACAAAATTTGTTAGATTTATCACATTTTTTAATATTTTACTTTGAAGGAGGGAATATAGTTTAATGAATAAGGATCAAAGGCTAAATTCTTTCTGTGAAGAAACAAACCAGTAATACCCAGTAGATAGAGGCTTGTCATCCAGTAGAAGAAGAGTTTGTCTTCCAGTAGAAGAAGGCTAAAGATAATTTCTTTTCTAGCACAAACAGCCTGAAAATCTACTCATCTAAATGTAAAGAAGAATAATCTCACTAAGACTCATTCAGTAGTTCTAGAAAATATAGCTATATTAAAACTTTTAGGCATTATCTGTTCAGTAGATTTGCAGAAATTATGTTTTTAAGGTGGACTTAGTCCAGCTCCCTTTGTCAGACTAGCAAAATTATTTCATTCTCAGAGCTGTTTTTAAATCTCTTGACTTAACTTGCCTTGAAGATTGGAGGTGAATTAAGAATTATAAAACATTATACTTGCCCTTAAGCGAGGGGTGAAAATACATGCAGGTTGTTAGGCAGAAGTACCAGAATGTGCTTCAAAAGAAGAAATTACATAAGGTGGGAGACACTGAGGAGGGAATGGATGGACAAGACTTTACAAAGGAACTCTGGGAAAAACTGAAGATGTGGGTGAAGGGCAGTTCTATCTATGGAGAGAGATCGCTAAGGAGACCATACATAATTATCAGGAATATTGCTGTCATTGCATTTTCGCGTGAAAAATAATAAAGAAATGAGCCTTTTAGGATTGGGGAGATGGGTCAGTGAGTAAAGCAAGTGTGAAGACCAGAGTTGGGATCCATAATCCAACCATGTAAAAGCGGAGTGGGTATAGCCGCCTGCCTGGAATCCCAGCATTTGGGAGGCAGAGAAAGGGAATCTCCTAAGAAAGCTGGTTGGCCAGATGAGCTGCAACAGTGAGCCTCAGACTCAATGTATAAGGCGGAGAGTGATCAAAAAAGAGCCTGGATGTCAGCCTCTGCCCCCTACAGACGTGTCCTTGTGCTTGTGTACCACGTACATACATGTGCCCCCACACATGGGAACACATCCATATACAGCAACACACATAAAAATAGAAATCACCATTTTACTAATTCTTCAGTTTATTTGAAACTGAAAGCTATAGCCAGCTCCAGGCATAATGTAGTTTCTGCATATTGGATGCCATATAAATATGCATTTATAAACTAACCCTTTCACTACAGAGTGTTTAATCAAGTTCTTTTTGGGTAGAATTATAATGTGTGTGCACATGATGTGTGATCATGACCATGCATGTGTGCATGCATGTTGAAACCAGGAGACAACTTTGGTTGTTGATTTTTCAGGAGCCATCCACCTTATTTTC
Organism: Mesocricetus auratus; assembly: GCF_017639785.1. NCBI lineage: Eukaryota > Metazoa > Chordata > Mammalia > Rodentia > Cricetidae > Mesocricetus > Mesocricetus auratus. The sequence goes on from NW_024429192.1 coordinate 46,273,573, forward strand.
AGACACAGGGTTTCTCTCACTGGTTGAAGCTTGTCAAGTAGGCTAGAGTAGCTGCAAGAAGCCCGTGGGAATCTACCTGTCTCTGCCTCTCTGCCTCTCAGCACAGGTTTGAATGTGGACAGTTCACTAACTGAAGTGATGTGATTCAAAGAATGGCTAGGAGTTTGGTGGGGACTTTTCAAGTCAGTAGAATGACATGCAAAAGCTCATAGTTATAAAGTGGTTTGGCCAGGAATTGAGAGTAGTTTAGAATGACTGGAGATTTTGATAATTAGCAGACATAATAGGATTCTTCATAATTTATTGAATTGGAACTTGGAAGGAAAGGTAAAATTCAGGGATTAGACAGACTTTGAGCTTGGATCCCTAGGAAAATTTAGAAGGGGAAGGGGGTTCATGGTGAAGTTGATCCTAGTCCTAAGTAGCAGTAAGTGCTATGAAGAAAATAAAAGAGTACTAGTGCAGAGCTGTGAAAGAAGCAGAGTTTTAGCATAGAATGGTCAGAACCCGCTTTTCCTGAGATGCAGTGTTTGGGCTAAAGGACTGAATGAGGGGAGGGATATCTAATGGATGTCTGGAGAGAAACGTATGCCAAGTAGAGGTGAGAGTTCATGAATAGAAACGTGGGCGGTGATACCATTAACTTCAAGAGTGAAAGTGAGAGTTCAGTTGGGAGGGAAAGAGATCTCTAAAAAATGAGATCAGAGTGGTAGTCAGGGAAGTATGGTCATGGTTTTGAATTTTATTAAATATACAAGGCATATATGATATGATAATTCATTTAAAAGGATCACTCTGACTACTGTCTGGGAATAGGTTATGAGGATGAAATATAGAAATGCCAAGAGACTTAGAAGACTACTTCGTTGCTCTAATTGAGATCATAACTTGGACTTAGGTAGCAGTGGAACATGTAAGAATATGATTGACATGAGAGGTACCTGGAAGTTAAGCCAGTAGGATTTACTAAAACATATGCTTAGTGATGTTTTACTGTAGTTTAGTCATTGTAGTAATGAAGAGTGTCCTACTTTGCTTTAAAAATCAAAGACAAATTTCCACATGCAAACATTTAGGTATAAATATGTATTTTGCCTTCTTCCAGGTTTGACTACTCAGGAATTGGAAAATCAGATGGTAACTTAGCAGAATGCACAGTGGGGAAATGGAGGAAGGATGTACTTTCTATACTTGATGATGTAGCTGAAGGACCACAGGTAACTATTTTTGTTAAGTAGAATGAGTTTTGACTCAAGCAATATTTGATTTGTTTCTTTAGATATGTCAATTGATAATATTTTGTCAGTTTTGATTTTGATGAACAATTTTGATTTAAAATTGTTCTGTTTTTACTTTGTAATTAGCAATAAGCACTTCTCATTGAACTAAGTTTGTTTTCATAGTTCTGTATTATAGACATAATGGCTTTGCAAAGGTTATATTGGGAGGCAGAAGCAGGTGGATCTCTGAGTTTGAGGCCAACCTGGTCTAGAAAGCAAGTTCCAGTACAGCCAGGGCTACACAGGAGAAAAAAACAAAAGCAAAAAAATAGTTTTAATTGAATTTTACTTTGTGTAACATATTAAAAGTCTAGGATCTACACAGTTATATAAAATGCAAAGTCCAAATATTTCTATTAAACTGTTCTTTTTATAGACTAGTATGAGAATACTCTTTAAAGCCATAGATGTTTGTTTTTAGATACTGGTCGGATCCAGCCTTGGAGGATGGCTCATGCTGCATGCTGCAATTGCGCGGCCTGAAAAGGTCGTAGCTCTTATTGGTATAGCTACTGCTGCAGATGACATGGTGACACAGTTCCGTTCCCTTTCTGTTGAGGTAAGTCACAAGCCATTGGACAACCCCAGTGAGTACTCACTAAGGTTCTTCTGCCTTCTCTCTGTGCTTGTGCACTGACTGCCTCTAACCTCTTACAGCTCCCTGTCTTCTGCCTTTGCTGCCCTTCTGTGCAGTCTCGTAGGATTCCTTTTCTCATGGCTCCTTGTAAGCAGCCTGCCAAATGCACGAGCCACGTCAGTGAAGTCTTGCTGCATACTTCCTCTTTTAGCTATATTTATTTCAGTCACCCATTGGAATTCCATTCACTGGTTCCTTTTTTCTCCTTTCGGTCTCAAGTTTGTGGAGCGTGGAGAGTATCTGAGACTGAGGAAACAAGTGAAACTTCCTTTTTTTTTTTAACTAAAAACAGCCTACAAGCACACAAGAGGCAGAGCTTATTTTTTTCTGGTTCAAGTGCTTGGTTAGCATTCTTTCTACTAGTTCATGTCTTATAGCAAAAGGGAAGCAGTGCTTTTCATCAGGTTTTTCAGCAATTCATTGTCAAAATGAAGTTTCTGAACTAACTGGGAAGAGAACTGATGTGTTTAGGCAGTATCCTAGTTAGGGTTTCTATCACTGTGATGAGATACCATGATCAAAAGTAAGCTGAAGGAAAAAGCTTATTTGGCATATACGTCCACATCATAGTCCATCATTGAAGGAGATCAGGACAGGAACTCAAACGGAGCAGGAACCTGGAGGGAGGAGCTTATGAGGAGGACATGCAGGGGTGCTGCTTAATGGCTTGCTCCTCGTGACTTTCTTAGCCTGCTTTCTTATAGAAGCCAAGGTCTTGAGCCCAGAGGTGGTAACACCCACAGTGGACTGGGCCCTCCTCCATCAGTCACTTATTAAGAAAATGTCCTGTAGGCTTCCTTCCAGCCCCATCTTATAGAAGCATTTTCTTAATTGAGGTTCCCTTCTCTTCGATGACTTTAGCTTGTGTAAAGTTGGCATAAACTAGCACAGACAGTTTAGTTATCTGCAAGGACAACGGAAGAGTAATGTCTCTGTCTGTTTGTACATCTGTGTTGTTTCAGTGCCTTCATTTGAGTTTTCCTCTTCTGTGGAACTTAGTTCCTGGTAGGTCAAAGACATAGAAATTTGAAAAGGGAAACATTGTTTCCAAATGGGTTTCCAGACCTAGTGATCAACCTTGAACTTCATATTTTGAGTCAGAAATGTGTTCAACAAGCTCCCCCCACAGTAGAGTCTGAGAACCAGTTTTGAGAGTTCAGGAAGAAGAAGGGAGGTAAACAATAAAATGAAGTACATAACATTGAATAGTGTGAGCGTTACTGACTTTTGCCTCGGGTTCTTCCATCTGTGCCATAGGGTATCTGAGTTTGTCCTTAGTTCATGTTGTTCTTGCTTCTTAAGACAGCCTTGTTGGAGCTGGGGAGATAGTGCAGTTGTAAAATGCTTGTCATGTGACCATGAAGATTTGAGCTAACCCCAAACCCATACTTTTTGTCTTGGCTTGCTTTTTAAAGCTGATAGGCTAGGGAAATGGCACAACAGATGAAAATGCTTGACAGCAAGACTGACAACCTGAGTTCTGTCCCTTGGACTGGCTTGATAGAAAGAAAACCTATGACTTCCACACATGCCCTGTGGCATATGCAAGCATCCCCTCCCTCCAAAAAAATGTAATTAGGAAAAAAAATGTAATGTTAGGTATAGTGGTGTGCCCTTGTAATCCCAGTGCTGATATGGCAGATAGGTAGATCCCTGGAGCTTCCTGGCCAGCCTGGGTCGTCTACATGTTGCCACATGACTCATGGCTTGTACCTCTTTGCTTGCATGTCTGTTCCCTCTGCCTCCACTGGAGAATCGGTCTTCTTCCCAGAATTGTCTCTGTCCCAAAAATCCTGCCTAGGCCCAGCTATTGGCTATTTAGCTTTTTATTAAACCAATCAGAGTGACTTTTCTTCACAGTATACAAAAAGATTATTCCACAGCACTTCCTGACTCACCAATACAATGCTTTGCGTGATAGGAAATTTTCTCAAGGAAAATATATAGCTTGAAAAGGAGTTCTTTAAACACTGTTTGTAAATTACAAGATCTATGCACATTCTTTTTGCATGTGTGTAACTAAATTGCTCAGCATGTAGATAAGGTGGATATTAAAAATCAAATGCAAGGTGTCTTGGGTAGAGTTAGTACTGCTGTGATAAAACTCCATGACCAAAAGCAACGTAGAGAGGAAAGGAAGGCTTTATTTCATCTTACAACTCTCAGGTCACACTCTGTCACTGAGGGAGGAGTCAGGACAGGAGCTGAAGGCAAGAACTGAATGAAGCAAAAGCCACAGAGACAGGCTTCTTTCTTCCTTGCTTGGTTTTGGTTTGCTCATCGTGCTTTCTTACAGAATTCAGGACCAACCGTTTAGGTTTGACACCAGCCACAGTGAGCTGGGCCTTCCCCCATCAGTGAATAAAAAGCCCTACAAACTGCCTGTAGGTCAGTATTAGGGAGGCATTTTCTCAGTTGAGAGCCTTTTCCTGAATGACTCTAGCTTTTGTCAAGCTGTCATAAAACCAAACAGCACAGAGGAAAGCACTGGGACACTGGGAACCCTGCCTCCCCATTAACCACTAGTCCTAAGATGTCAACAGAGCCAAAGTGGAGAGCTTTGCCAACTTCCCGAAGCTTCGGGCTATTGTGTGCAATGTTTCTCATTATTATCTAGAAAGAACTGTCTGTGGTCATTATCTTCTTTGTGTATTAGAGGATCATAGACACAGTTCCTAGGTATTTGGAATCTAAGCAGCTAAAAACCATAATGCCTGAGAGCGCTTCTTAGAGTACATATCATGCATATATCTATTCTATACAGTTTGTCTGAGTAATGCTGTCTTACTTACTGCCAAACTTTTTTGGAGTTTAGTTGGGAAAACTTTATTCTTCAAATGAACAGTATTCCTTTCATTTGAGGGCAGATAACAAGTAGGGATCACAGATGCTTAAAATGAAAATTACTAATTCAGTATGTTCTTACTTAACAGGTGGAACAAAGTTTTCAATGCTGGAGTACAGTATAGTGTTGCTTGAAGATAATAATCATTTTTGCTTTAGAAACTTGTTTTGCATTTTGATACTAACATGGATTCATATACTTTTCAGATTTACAAAATTTCATTGATTTCTTTCCATAGTATGGAAATAGAAATTTATAATCATTTAATATCTTTTCATGGAAGCTTAAAAAACAAACACATGTACTAAATAAGTAAAAAGCATAGAAAATTATGTAAATATGTAATTGATAATATGTTTTATATGTTATAAACTTAAAAACAAAGCATTTAGAAAACTATTGGAAGAAAATAAATCAGAATAATAATGATATAGCCATAAGGTAGTGATTTTTAATGTACTTTTATGTATTTTCTGTTATTTGCATAGGAAATTCCAAGTTTTGAAAAATATTTAATTTTTAACTCTGTGTGTGTGCATGCCAGTGCATGTGTGTGCAGGTATGTGCAGTCAGTGTGTTTGTTGTCCATGAAGGCCTAAAGAGGGTCAGATCCCTTGGACCTGAAGTTATAGACCATGAGGTGCCTGCCCGATGTGGGTTCTGGGAACCCAGCTAGGTCATATGCAAGAGCTGGAAGCACTTGTAACTGCTGAGCCTCCCTCCAGCCAGAAAATTCCAATTTTTAATTAGAAAAATTATTGAATGCAAGTAAATGAAATCTAAAACTCAGTTTATTAGAATCTAGAAATATGGTTGCCAAGGCTTCTGTGTTACCCAAACTAGTAAGTAAACCCTCACCCCTAGAGTGCTGAGAGGTAGCTCTGTGTATTTTAACAACTTTCTGTCAACCTAAATTGCGTGAGTGATTGTTTTGAAATTTCAAAAACAATTGTTCTAAGATTTACTTTAAAATATCACTGTCTTGGGACCAATTCCCAGAAATTGCTCTACTTTTTACCTTCCTTCTCCCCTTTCAGTTGGGGTAAAGCAGAACTTGCTGTAAGAACTTGTATGATAGGAAATCTGCTAACTACAACAGTTTCTGTCTTTGGACTTTGAGTATGATATTAAACTGTAAGCCTTCTTTCTTTTGTAAAAGTAGAGTGACTACAGAATTATTTCCAGGATTGTATGAAGTAATATGCTTTGCATGTACTAATAATCTTTGTTTTCTTTTGATGGGGTTTCTCTGTGTTGCTCTGGCTGGTCTGGAATTTGAACAGGGTATGTAGACCACGCTGGCCTCAAACTGACAGATCTCTGCCTGCCCTTACCTAGAGGGTGCTGGGATTAAAGGTGTGCACCCCACCTGGCCCAATTTTTGGTGATCACTCTTGATGCTCCTGTGTTGCCTCTGTCCTCTCACTTAAGGACTGCCTTTCTCAGACTCTTCAACTCTGCTACGGGGTTATTCATATTCATGCTTTTATTTTTCCCACTAGACTCAAAAGGAAATAGAAGTGAAAGGGGAGTGGACCTTACCATCTAAATACAACAAGGAAGGATTTTACCAAATTCCATACAGTTTCATTAAAGAAGCGGAGCACCACTGCTTGTTACATAGCCCCATTCCTGTGACCTGCCCTGTGCGCTTGCTCCATGGCATGAAGGACAGCATAATTCCTTGGCACACATCTCTGCTAGTGGCTGACCGACTTGTCAGCCCAGATGTAGATGTCATCCTCCGGAAAAACAGTGACCACAGGATGAAGGACAAAGCAGATATTCATCTGCTTGTTTGCACTATTGATGACTTGATTGACACGCTCTCAACTGTAGTTCACTAGAATCTCATTTGTGATTGGTGCACACTCTAATGCATCCAGAAGATTGAAAGAATGGTAGTAAATCAAAGACCCAGATACATTAGAGTTCCCTCTTTTTCTTTGTAAATGCCAAGAAGTATTTATTTAATGATGTCTTTGCACAAATATACAAATTGTGACAAAAGTATTAGCTTCTGTTTGGAAAAATTTGTCCTTCCTTTTATCTTTGATATTTTCCCATTAAAATAGTACCTATTTTTTTATTCAAGAGATGTTTACCTTTCTTATGCATACTTTAGTCGTGCCAGCTCTTATGTTCCCTTGTACTACAATAAAGCTTTAATATTTTGGTTTTGTTTGGTACCATTATATGTGGAAGTTTGTAAATTCTGATTTTTAAAATGATTCACAAAATAGAGGAAGACGTTTATTGCAATAAATTTGAAATGATTCTAAAAATGTCTGAAGCACAATAAAGTTGAAACAATGAGGATACCATGCTATATTTGTAACTAAAATTACTATTTAATTTTTTAAGGCTAACTTTTATAGTGTTGTAAAAGGTATTTCTAAATTTTGTATTGTCATTTTTATGAGAGTCTTCCAGGTTTTTTGTTGTTGTTGTTTAGTTTATATATAAAATAATGGGTATTATCTTTTTTCTTTTTTTTTTTTTTGAGACGGGGTTTCTCTTTGTAGACCTAGGTGTCCTAGAACTACCTCTTGTAGACCAGGCTGGCCTCAAACTCACAGAGATCTGCCTGCTTCTGCCTTCCAAGTTCTGGGATTAAAGGTGTATGCCTCCTCTGCCAGGCCAGGTATTATAACTTCTAACACCTGTATCTTACTGTACCTCACTCATATATATCCCGCTGCTCGGCCTTGTCTCCCTCTCTGCTTTTCCCCACACCCTTCCTCTCTTCAGTCTCCTTTCTGCCTTCAAGTCATTCTTCTCCGTGAAAGACAACATAAGAGACTCCTTCCCTCTCCCTCCATTCCCCTTTCATGCTCCCCCTACCCACTTTAAACCCTTCTCTGATTTAGTCTACATTCTCCAGCCGTATCATATATGTGTTTAAATCGACATTCTACATATGAGAGAAAACAAACTCCATATCTAATGCATTTTACTTTACAAAATCTCAATTCTACCCATTTTCCCACAAACATGCCTTATATTTAAATGCTATTCATCTAATGATGCATTTGTTTTTATAGAGTGGTTAAGACTGAAGAGAAAAACTGATTTTTCTGTACTAGCCCTGCTTTCAAGAATACGTTCTACCAGTCTGACTTAAGTGCAAAGTCAGGTACTTACTACCTTAGTTAGAGTGGCAGAAGTGTAGAGTCAGTAAGGAAACAGGAAATGCTAGTATAAAGCATGCTTTTTAATAACTACTGGGATACTAATCTTAATATATTTGCCTTTAGATTAAGTTGTGGTTTGTTTTTTAGTTACTAATTTTGACTAGACTTTAGACTTCATGAGTTATGTCTAAGTTGAAAACTTGACTCCTAAAATGAGTATATGTCAAAGACTTATAAACCAGAGTCAGCAGATGGTAAACCTGGTTCAAAGGATAGTTTAAGAAACTGGGTATTTATAGCCATTGAAGAAAAAGGTTGTGATAAAGCTCCTGTGCAGGAAAGTGTTACAGCTGGTTCGCAGACCATCCTGAAAAACATACTTAATGAATTGGCCGTTGATTGCCTGGGAACTTGGATTTCAGGGACTATGACCAGCACTGAAATCAGTAGCTCACTGTGCTTACATGAACTCTGCAAGCACTAGTTTGTGCTGAACCCTACTTTTTCCCAGGTGCCCAGAATATTGGTATATGTGGGACAGAGACTACCTCTGAGTCATTCTGTAAAACCCCTTGGCACTGCCTCTTAACAAGCTTCTTTGTGGACAACATCATGTGAGCTATCACAGCCCTTTGCTGGAGACCCAGTTTTAGCCTGTGTGACTCCAGTGTGGATTCTTGGAAGCTTTCCCCCAGTTTCCCTGGACTTTGCCCCATGTGGCTTTTCCCTTTGCTCACTCTTCTTTGGATCCTTTCACTCTAATAAGTCAGTAATGAAAGCAGCTGCATGGTGAGTTGTGCGCATTCCAGCAAGTTTGCACACCTGGGATGGTCTCAGGAACCTCTGATACATATACAATTAAACTAATCCATGATTATCAGATATTAAAAACAAAACATGAATCCTATGAGCCTTGTTTCCTTGAGCTAGAATGGGGCCATTTGGGGACCCCTCTGGCCAGATATTGCTAGGCATGAAGAGAATCAATGAAGAGGACAGGGTCCCTGTCCTCTAGAGATTTCTGGAGTTAAACAAAATGTAATGAGGTAGGAGAGTGAGCATGTGTGAATGCAGTGTGGCAGTTAAGGTAGGAATTGGAGCTTGGGGATGCATCCCGTGAGGTGAGAGACTCAGCATGTGTCCACGCAGTATGGGAGTTAAAGTACAAAGTGAACCTTGGGGCTGTGTGGTAATTTGAATGCAGTTGGCCCCCATAATCTCACAGGGAGTGGCACTATTAGGAGGTGTGGCTTTGTTGGAGTGGGCATGACCTTGTTGGAGGACAAGTGTCACTGTGGGGGCAGGCTTTGAGTTTTCCTATGCTCAGGATACTGCCCAGTGTCTCAGTCGATTTCCTGTTATCTGCAAGATGTAGGACTCAACGCTACTCCAGCACCTTGTCGGCCAGGAGGCTGCCATGCTCCCTGACATGATGCTAATGGACTGAACCTCTGAAAACTATAAGCAGGCCACCCCAACCAAATGTTATCCTTGCTAGAGTTGCCATGGTTATGACATCTCTTCACAGCAATAAAAACCCAAAGTAAGACAGGCTGCATTCCAGCACATGTAATAGCAAATTTGCCTTTTGTGCTTCAATTACCGCATCTGCAAAATGGTATAAATCTAGGTAATAGATATAACCCGTAAAGAGGAACAGCCCATTTAGCATAGTGATGTGCAGGAGGTGCTGTATTCCTTGTGTTGTTATGCATGGAACATGGTCTGGAGAGGAACTGATGGACATCGACCCGTAATACTATAGGAAGGAAAGGGGAAGCAGTGGGACCTCTTAAGCTGAAGGATATTTGATTTCCTAACAGAAAGATCTCAAATCGGAATGGTATTTTTATCATGTTTATTCAAATGATCAATGACCTACTCCCCAATTTTTTTTTACAGAAGGAAAACCTCTTAAAATTTAGTTTAGCAGGAGTTGACATTATAGAACTCAAATGAGATTAACTTGATATTTTTATCAAGTGTAAGTTCAGTAACAGGAATAGGATATGTTTAATAAATTGTTGGTCAAAGGAGCACCCAAACAACTCAGGCTATTGCCAATGCTATACCACAATTCATGGTAAAGCCCTATTGCTGAACACAACATCTACATAGCTCATTGAACATGGAGACGTTGCCCTGGTTTCTAACTAAAGCCTCCACCTCTACTGACTAGTGCTTGTGGTACTGGAAGTTACTCTTCATATTACCAAGGAGAAAGGTAACCACCCAGATACAAATCCCATAATCTACAATAGTGGCCTGCCTGCATGATACACTGGGACAATAGTGGCACAAATGTAGGAGTAACCAACCACTTTCTGATTGAACGTAAGGCCCATACCAAGAGATGGAACCCATGCCCAACATGACTCAAGTGGCCAAGAACCTTGTGTCTAGGGGAAAACCAGACTATTGTTCTGTTAAAGGAAGGTAGTAACCAAATGTCTCCTAATGACATTCTGCTGTTCCCATTGGTAAGTGCTCAGCCATCATCAGAGGCTTCCACTTACAGTAGACAAGCTAATACAGAGACCGGCAACTGGACAATGTAGAGAGTAAGATATTTTGGAACACCTAGTCCTAAACAGATGTCTTCATCAGACCCCTCCCTTTAGGGCTCGGACTATTATTTGAAGAAGTAGTAGAAACATTGTAAGAGCCAGAGGGGATAGATGACACCAAGGAGTCAGTCCTCGACACAACAGGATTGATTTACCTAAGAACTCAGAAACCATGGTAGCATGCTCAGGGTACCAGCACTGGGTGGCTGGCAAGAGAAGTGGATATGAGCTCTCACCCTTATCCAAGAAGCTATCTCCAGTTGACAACTGGTTGCAAATGAAAAACCCATTCTCTCCAATGGAATCTCACTAGGTATGTAAACCACACTTAAGTACAGGTTCCATGCCCAGAATAGGTGGCCACCATAAACCAAACTCAATGATATTTTTGTAGATTTTTTTTGTTTCCTATTGCTTTGTTTCAGCTCTTTTTTTTTTTCAGTTTCACTGGTCTCTTGATTATATATTATGGTTTCTAATTTTGTGTTTTTATGGGTTTTATTCTGTGTGTCTGTATGATGTTTGTGTGTTTCTTGTGCTTTTCCTTTATTTTTGTTTTTTATTCTGTATTATTTGTTTCTTTTAATTTGCTTGTTTTCTAAAGACAGAGAGAGAGAGAGAAGGAAAATATGGAGTTGGATGTGGATCCAGGAGGTAATGGGGGAGGAGAAACCACGATCAGAATATATTGTATGAAAAAATTATTCTCAATAAAAAATGTAATAGGGTACAGTGTGTTGTCCATTATTGATTCTTCTCCCCCCTCACCTCACCCCACTCCCCCCCTTGTATGTGTGTGTATGTGTGTGTGTGTGTGTTATACACAGGCCATTTTTTTTTTCCTGAAACTGCTCTATGCTGTGTATTCAATGGCATGTGAAATTCGTGAACACACAGCAGGTCCATGTATCTTATCATCTGGAATTTCAATATGATTTTCAAAGTGACATGCACCTACTAAACAATTTGAGCATGTGCAATGAGAAGGGATATGGCAAATCACTAAGAACGGGAATGCTAATCAAAGATGTATAATATCCCTTGCCTTTGCCATGCCTTCGAAACATTTCCTGATGCAAAGCTCTAAGCAGCCAATGATGATAAGTCTAAACAATAATTAAACAAGAGGAGAAATATACATATCACAAAATTGACCTTAAATTTGTATCAATAAATGAAAATCCACTCCAAAACAAAGTATTCATTCTTATACCATAATCCCCTTTTACCTTTAAAAAGATTGGTTGTGATCATTAACTATTTATAACCAAATCCATTTAAATGAAAAGAAAAGTTTATAAACAATATTTGGGAATTTGGGCATTGTTCATTTCAAACTGCTTCCTGCTGGTTGGGAGCACTGTTCTTACCATGGGAATCATGGTAAAACACAGAAACCTGGCCAAGTCCTTCTTTTTGTAGTTTTTAAGACTGTATCATCTCAGCTGTTTTAGATGTTGGATCACCTGAAGCAGTGGCTTCAAGGGGTCTTGCTTCATCAAACCATGGAAGTGTGGAAGGAATCCACAGCCTTTTATTTTCTGTGGAAACAAACAAAAACTCTTTTCTCAAGTAACCTGTCCTTATGTTTAAATTTAGAAGTTAAAGCATTTTTAAAATATATAAGTTGGATTAATTCAACAACATCTATAATAAGTGTATTTTAGCAGTTTTTGTTCCTTCTTTAGTAATTGAACAACTGAAAGACAACGCAATAGCATGCAGTATCCAGACTCTCTGTGTATTTTCCACCTTTATGTGGCTTTTTATTTATCTATTTATTATTATTACTTAATTTCTTTATTTTTTTCTCTGAGACAGGGAAATCTGCCTGCCTCTGCCTCTGGAGTGCTGGGATTAAAGGCTTGTGCCAACACACCCAGCCATTAACCTGTTTCTTTTTCTCTTCCAAGCCTACATATATTTTTAAACACACTATAAACCTTTTAGAGGTTTTACTTCATCTGAATCTGACTTTACTGTAAATCTTTGTTTTCCTGGCCACGTGTCTGTTATCTGCTAAACAACATTGCTAAAATCAAAGCCGTGGCAGTTTTAACTGCTATCTTTCCAAGATGTCAGGCATAAGTTTACCATCAGCACTGGCTGTGTAAGTCTCTGCTTGTCTCTAGCAAAACAGAGCCCACCCAAGAAAATGCTGCTATGGAGAAGCTGTGCTTCTCTCTGTTCTTCTGTGTCTAAAATCCCTTTTAAGCTGTTGTCATTCTATGTGGAAATTCATGCAACCAACGTTGGGCACCATTTGTAACATGCATTCTTCCTGCCAGCCTGGTCCCAGAGCTGCATCAACCCCAAATATCACACAGAGACTCTATTAGTTACAGTGTTGTCGGCCAATGTCCGGGGCTTCTCATTGACTAGTTCTGTCTTAAATATTAACCCATGACTGCTACTATATATTTTTATAAGATCTTATCTTACCCAGGATGCAGGCTCATGCGTCCTTTCTTCCCAGGATCACATGGTGACTCTGCACGCTTGACTTCATTTCCCAGAATCCTCCTCGACTCCTAGTCCCACCAATCTTGCTTCCCTATTGGCTAACAGTGCTTTATTTATCAACCAATCAGACAAACATATACACAGAAGGACTTCCCCCATCACCCAGGTTTATGGTTTTAACTACTACCTGCAAGCAGATGACTCAAGCACATTCTACCAACAACTAACTGCCCAATGAACTCAGGTGGATCATAGTCCTCTCAAAGTAGCAGGACCAAATTTTATTCTCTGTCTCCTACCTGTACATTCTTTTGCAGTACACAGCACTACTACTAGCTCTGATAGACATTTTCCCCAATTCCCTATTCCCTAACTATAAATGCACCGTGACACCTGGCTGACATTTATTGCTGACAAGATTAACTTTGTTAGTAAACCCACTTAGCATGTTTCATTTCTTTTTTGCATCTCACATACATACATACATACGCCTTTAAAAAAATGTTAAAGCTGGGCATGCTGCTTCATGTCTGTAAATCTCAGTGTTAAAGTGGCTGGCATATGATCCAAAGTCTAAGTTAGCCTAAGCTACATTGGAAGAACCTGTCTTTAAAAAAATAACTTATTGAAGCAAATTACTACAATGCTAATAGGCATCAAGCAAATGTGAGGTTGAAGTAATGTCTGTTATCATTCCCAGGGCATCAAACATTTTTTTCTCTGAAGGCTTCCTCTAGGATTCTGGAGACTCACATCCTGCTGCTCCTCCTCTTTGCTTGGGATCCTTTCTATAACCACGGGTTCAATCATTCATGTATTGCATACCAGCTATTCAGCTATAACATGAAGGAATCTTTTGGCACATAAACTTCAAAAGAAGAGGAGCAGGGGAAGGAGGAGCAGGAGGGGGAGGAAGAGGAGCAGAGGGAGGATAAGCAGGAGGAGGAAGAGGAAGAGGAGCAGGGGGAGGAGGAAGAGGACTGTTTTCTTTGGAGCTGTATCTAGCAGTGAAGAAAAGAAGCATGCTTTCTCTGTGAGCTTCTGTCCCTAAGTTCCACGTTAGAACTACTATTGTTGCTGCCACCCATGACGCAGACTGGTAACGTCCATAGTTCTGCAGATAATCTTCATACAGCATTACCTTTAGCATTACCTTCTCCTCCCAAGCACCAAGTCTCTGAGACAGCTCTGTGTCTTTGGGACTTCTTCAGCTGAGAGTCCATGCAGCCCTGAAGCCTGCCTCCCTTGGCTAGCTGTGTCTCCTAAACTAATGTTCTAAAATCTGGCCTGTTTTCTCACTTCTGAGTTCTTTCTTCCCAGGATATCAACTACTCACCTCATGCAAACCAGTCACTTATCTCCTAAGTAGGGATGTTTTCATTAGTCCAGGACTCAACCAGCAAGAGATGTGTTGTCTGACAGTGACTTCATGCTTGGCTCTAACCATTCCTCACATCAACAGTGATCATCTCCCCATTAGAACGTCTTAATCTATTTCCTTGAGTCAATTTATAAGCACATTGTAAAGCCTAATTATTTTTTCTGATCCAACATTTGACACAATTCAAAACTTGATAAATATTTGTTGAATGAAGGTATAAACCAAAGAACAAACATTTGGAACCTAGGGAATTGCACAAAACAGCTAGAGAGAGAAGCCATCCCATCTTTACCTTCAAACAACTCAATCTTGTATGGGAACAACCTGCCAAACTCTTTATGTCTTAAGACGTTTTCAGGCCAGCTTAGCCCAGATCATTCTTCCTCATGTTTTGCCTGCCTCCCTCAATGTTAAGTGACTCTTAAATGCATGTCCCTGGCACCTTCGAAGTCCTTAACTAAAATAGACTAAGACTTTATGATCTACCAAAACTTTTAGAACACTGACTAGCATGTGTTTAATTACAAATTTGTCCTATATAGTTCAGTTTAAAGTAACATGTAAAAGGTTTTTTCCTTGAATAGAGCCAAACCAAGTCACGGAGGTTTTCCATGGGTTGGAAGTTTCTGGATGAAACTGGGTAGACATCTTAAGAAGTAAATGATTGCAGCTTCCAGCGTCCCCCACCCCACCCCATCCTGTCTGGTAACAACTGTCACTCCAGTGCAAGGTTAAAGTGGTTTGCCTATTTCTGGCAGATGGGCACTTAGCAGAATGGACCCTTGCAGAGGCCCAGGTCCCCCCAGGCAGCTGTGTGGGGCCTTGGATACAATGCTGGGTTCCCCAGAGGAGGAGAAAGGATTATGCAGCAGAGAAAGAGGCTCCCAGCGGGAGGCAGGCGGGCTTGCCCGACTAAGAGAAGGCTGGCTTTAGAAGGCTCTTAGCAACAGCCCTGGTTTGACCCGCCTCAGCCGTGAGAAAATCAAATCAGAGCGCCTTGCTTCCAGGCTGCTCAATGCACCAGCAGCGGACGATTGTCGAGGCATCCTTTCTCCCGCCTGTTAATCACCTGCCCTGGGAATTGCTTGCAAAGTGCTGCTGATAGGTGGAGCAAGCAACCATCGCCCACCCCCACCCCCATCCTGGCTGCCTGGGGGTTCAGGCTCGCGAGTGAGTCCCGTCATCCCGTCTGCCTGACATGCGGAACTGAGGGGGGGGGGTTTCCCAGCCCCCCTGGGCCGGCCGGGGCTTTATTCTAGAGTCCCTGGCGCGTGGCTGCGCTTTTTTTTTTTTTTTTCCATTTGTAGGTGAAACCCCATTGGCTTCATTGGCTCCTTGATTTAAACCACGCCCGGCTTTCTGCCCGCTTTGCTGCTGCTGGGCTCGGCCTCCCTGCCACATCCCAGCCGGGTTCTCAGGAAGCCTGGGGGGTACTGTGGCTGCTATTGTGTGGATGCCGCGCGTGTCCTCTCTTCTCTTCCAGAGATGGCTAACAGGGGCCCGAGCTATGGCTTAAGCCGAGAGGTGCAGGAGAAGATCGAGCAGAAGTATGACGCGGACCTGGAGAACAAGCTGGTGGACTGGATCATCCTGCAGTGTGCTGAAGATATCGAGCACCCGTCCCCGGGCAGGGCCCATTTTCAGAAATGGTTGATGGACGGGACGGTAAGCCGGGCAGGGATATTAGTGGCTGTGACGGTGGGCAGGGAAGCCCCTCCTGGGGCCCTTTCTATGTGAGGCCCTGGGGGATCCTCTGTTGCCAGGGTCTGGGTCTCACCGAGAGGAATGGGAATGCCTTTATTTCTCTAGGGCTGTAAGATGAGGACTCCCAGCACAATTCCCTAGCTAGTTTAAAGAATTCTCCACCCATGTGAGCACCGAGCTTCCTGCTGAGCTGTAAGCAGAATTGAAGCCCTTTCTGATATTTCCATTGAGAATAGAGCTAAGTGCTGCCGTGTGATCTCCTCTGCCTTCTTGGTGCATCAGCCTTTCTGGGGCTTTTCTTACCCCCAGGGGAGCCAGCTGGTTACACGGTGAAACAAAGGAAAGGAGTCAGGCTAGCCAACTTGTCATCCTCCCGGGAAGCTGAGCCCCTTGGAGATGCTCAGGGTCTCTGGAGTGAATGAGTTCCCATGAGCGGGAAGGAAATCCTTATTTGATAAGTGCGGTTCTGCCCAGATGCTGTGTGTTTGGGTTTCAGGAGGACAGCTCAGCTGAGTTAAGCAAACCCATCTTTTCTGGCAGGTTGTGATTTACTGTTACATAACTACAATCCCACCCATGTGTTTGTGCTTGGCATCTCAGAGTCTGTGAGAAGACCCAGCTCAATTCTTTTACACATGATAAACCCATACAGGATGAGTTAGTGAAAGCAGCAGATCCCAGAGAGCAGATCATAATCCTCCCATTTCCCCCTTGAGCTTCCAATGCATCCTCCATTAAGAGTCTGAGATCATGTCCTCATCACCCAGCTTCATTACCAAGGAGAGAATTGGGTTCCGGTTTGTTTGCAGGACTGTGGTCAGCTGCAGCCTGAGAATGGGTTCCCTGGGGTCTTCTTCCCTGTTTAATGTGGGAGCGGAAGGGTGTGTGTGTGTGTGTGTGTGTGTGTGTGTGTGTGTATGTAGATACACCAATCATTTCTGACTTGTGACATTTGGTGCAGAGGGCAACACTAATCCTCTATCCCCACACTCTCCCTCAGGTCCTGTGCAAGCTGATAAACAGTTTATATCCACCAGGACAAGAACCCATCCCCAAGATCTCAGAGTCAAAGATGGCTTTTAAGCAGATGGAGCAAATCTCCCAGTTCCTGAAAGCGGCCGAGGTCTATGGTGTCAGGACCACGGACATTTTTCAAACCGTGGATCTATGGGAAGGTAAACAGCCCTTCTGTCTTTGGGTCTGTTACCCCTGGACTCCTGTTCCCATACCTCCTCTTTTCTCTACTATCTACTTGTAAGGGCTTCCTGTGCTGCTCGGGGGAGGGGAAGTGCATTCTCAGCTGTCACCCCCTGAAGAGTATTATCCTTCCTGTTTGTGATGCTTTGTTGATAGGGGTCCTGTCCTATGTTCACTGGGGATATGGCCGGTACCTCAGCAAAGTAGAAGTGTCCACAGAGGAGAAGTGAACTGCTTGCACAGACGTCTTTTCTTCCAGCTAGCCTTTCCTAACAAATCACACTTAGTGGAAGAGAAGGGAGGCAGGAGTGAATGAGTGAGTGAGTGAGTGAGTGCTCTTTGACTCACCAGCAGTGGGGCTTACAGACAAAGCCATCTGGTGCTCTTCTGTCATTCAATCTGAGGAAGGACTAGTACTCCATCTTTCTGTTAAACAATTATCCAGAGCACAGTGACTGTATCTTCTAGATGGGCATTCTTCTCAGAGAGACTACAGATGATTTTTTTTCATTCACATTTGTGAATTGACTTAGTGAAAAAAATATCACGAAGCTATAGAGATTGAATCTTAGCTATGGACACATTTAGCAATGTACCACGACTGTAAAAAATGGTGTGGGATGAAGATACTGCAGGAGGGATGGAGGGACCAATAGTGATACATCTTCCATTCCCTTTTAGTGAAAATGTGCATGTTAGTCCATACAGCCACAACTAGGACCGCCTGAGGCACAGAGAGGCAGTCTAATTGCCAGATTGATTGACACACTCATTGGCACTGTCTGTCATTACAGTGTAACCAACAAGATCCCCTGGGTAGTGACCCAAATGGCCTGCTGACAGGGAGAGTAGAATAATGCTACTTTGATCAAGAGCCATGGGTATCCTAAGCAGAGGACAGTCTACCCAGAAAATCATAAAGAAATAAAAATCACCTTCTCCATCCTCACAATGACCTCAAGCCTTCATTCACAGACAGCTCCTATTTCATGCTTCTTCCATGGATGAGCAGTTCAATCCTGAAGAGGCCAGGGGACTGAACTTGTATTTTTGTATTACTTCAGATATCTGAAATGCTGGCCAGGCCACTAGACCTCATGAACCCCTGCCTCCAGTTCTACATGGGTTGTCCTCATTGAGGCTTAATTCCCAGGTCAAAATGATGGCGATTGTCCACAGTTAAATCAGTTCCTTCTCGATGAGATTCTTCGTCATTAGACGCACACAGATAAGGGCTTTTCTGGACAGTGACACAGCATTCTTCTAACTAAACTATGAAGGAAATGTTTTCTACTTCCCCACTGTACAGATAGTGACACCTGCCTGTCCCTGGTTATGTGTGTCCATCAGAGAGTTCATAGTTCAGAGACCTGAGATTCCACCCTAGGCTCTGACACCAAAACAGAAGACCTTACTCAACAGGCCATGCCATTCTTTGTCCAGGGGCCTTAGCTTCCTTCATCTATACCATTAATGTGCTGCTGAGTCATTACAGTGGCTGGCTGTTGATGCCAGGGAGGTAGAGGAGGATGGAGGGGGATGAAATAAAGCTGTGTGAAACCAAAAGA
Organism: Mesocricetus auratus; assembly: GCF_017639785.1. NCBI lineage: Eukaryota > Metazoa > Chordata > Mammalia > Rodentia > Cricetidae > Mesocricetus > Mesocricetus auratus. Next base: position 46,292,349 of record NW_024429192.1, read on the forward strand.
TAGGATGTTAGAGCCAAGAAAGAAACCCTGGTGAGCACCCAAGGAAAGGAAGTGTGTAAGAGGAAGGACACTGGAGGTTCCTGGGAGGGAGGGTCTAAAGGAAGCCGTCCCATCTACATTACTGAAGGGCTAGCTTCATTTCCTTTCCCCACTTTATCCAAATACCACACCATGGAGAGGGGCTTTATACTTGGGAAAGGGCACTCAAAACAAAAGGAGAGAGAAGGAGCAGTAATTCTGGGTGAACAGAATATGTGGCACTCTACACCCCTGGCACAGCCTGTGTGTTAGACACTCCTGGAGAAAGAAGAAAGTTAGGAGGCATAAATGTTCCTGGGGCAACCTGGGATGTAGTTCTAGAATGTGACAATGCTTCTAGATAGAGAGGGTAAGACAAACGATATAAAAGTCATCATTCTCCACACCCTGACCCATCCCTGCCCCAATGCAGAAGGACAGGATTTTAGACGAAATAAGGAGACTCTTTCTAAAGGCACTGTGATTGACAGGTCACAGACTTGCTAGGTGAACTGCACAAAAGGTAGGGGCGTGCAAGAGAGCTGACAACAGGGAAAACAGATATTCAAGAGTTTCCAGATGACTTGCTGGAAGCCGAAAGGAAGGCTGAGATTGAAGATGATGTCATGGACAAGAGACTTGATATTTCCCAGGATTCCTGTCTGAAGCTCGGGCCAGAACTCTTTCCCATACTGAGCAGCGTAGGCGTAGAAAGCAGGTTGCTTTGAACAGAAGAGTGGGTGGGATGGCATTGGTGGCATAGATCGAGGACTGAGCATGTGAGGCTCTGGTCTTCTCTGCAGCAGCTGCTTGTAGCGCACGATTTGGGTGATTGACTAAACTGTAATCAAAGAGCAGGGTTGGCGTGTGTTGATGTGACATGTCTGTGTGAGGATGTACACTATATCACATAGATATCAGACATCAAACTAGCTATTGGCAAAGCTCATCACATTCTCCCTACAATTCTACTTCCTGCCAGAGGTTGCAATCCTGCCTTTACATTTCAGTTGCTCCTGCTAATTGATGATTGCCTGCGTGACAATTGTGGTGTCTGTGGCTGCTGTGGGTCCACCCCCTCCCCCTTTCCTAGACACATTTCTTCCTCTCTGCAGGTAACTTACGCTTGGCCGCTCTCAGTACCCCATTTCCTTTGCTTGGCATGTCTTCCCTAAGTATGGCTCTGTTTGCTCACAGTTGTCCAGTGCCTTTCCAAGCTGTTTCTGTGTTGCAGAGCAGTGGCGCTGCAGGAGCCCAGGTTTGCCAAATGCCTTTTTGTTTAAGTTTCAGTAACTCATATAGGTGGGGCCCCCAGAAGCACCCATCATTCTTGAACTCCCTTTAGGTACATTGTTTGGAAGAGACCCGGGGCCAATGAGGACACAAGAGTCTTCAAAAAGAAACCCAGGTGACAGCTTGCTCATGGAGATATTACAAAGTTACCAAAGGCTTCACTAGGGAAGGGCTAGAATGACCATCATTGCTGGTGATGGGGAAAGGCAAGGCTCACTGCAAAGAATGGAAGGGAGCTAGGGAAGCTTTCCTTTGTGAGCAGAAAAGGTAAATGGTCTGGAAGGTTCCTTTTAGTCCTGGCACAGATGCCTGTGAAGGGCAGGGATGGGGCCGTTTCAGTTATGACTCAGGAGACGATAGTACAGGCAAGTCTTCAGCATCTTTGCTATGAATCCTAAAGGGGAACCGGGAAAAAGGAAGCAACAATAAGCCAGGTCTCTACATGTATGAGAGGGAAAAAACGCACAAGAAAAAGTGAGTATGCTGGTCTGAGGTCTGGTCAGAAAAACTGAAATGGAACGGTCCTGTGAGGTGGGGTGGGGTGCAGGATCCCAAGTCAGAAACCAGACAGCCTGCACCAAACCTGTGTGCTATTGCTTATCAGTTAAAGATGTCTAAGCCTTGAATTTCTCCTGCATCAAATGGGGATAGTAAAGCCTATTTCAGAAGATTGATCTGGAGAACAAAGGAAGTGATGTGTTAGGAATGCTAAGACGGTGCCTGTTAAGTTGTACTATAAGTATTGCCACTGGTCTGTCCCTCCTGCTAATAATAGGAAGGGAGAGGACTGGAGGGTCATAGATTCCTCTTTAAAAGATTTAATTAATGGATTTAATTAATAACCACACTTACAAGCTAATAGCATTGCGTAGATGGCGGTCACCTTCTCAGACATTCATGCAGGTTACTTTATTGACTTTTTCACTTAGTAGTGATTGAATCTGTCATCTTTCCCTATGATGCATTGCATTGTTGATTTCATACTCAGGGGATCTTGGTAGAATGAAAATAGCATGGGTTTTAGAGTGGATATATTGAAACCCTCCTTCCAATGCATCCTAGCTGTGTGACTCTGTTTACAGTGTTCAGCTGCCTAGAGCCTTGGTTCTCTTCTGTGTATTGGTCTAGCACCTTCAACCCCTAGAGGTGTTGTATGGAACAAACACGTTAAGTCTCTAGCACAATATACTATTCCCAGTCGCCTAATAAATGTTGACTTTTCTTCTGCTACTGTAAACTCATCAGCAATGACCTTTGGGGCCTATTTGTATAACCACTTAGTGTCAAATGTTAAGAATTCTAAAATGTCAGAGCAGACAATACGCAAAGAGCAGCCAGCCTGATTATCCTTCTCAAGAGTTGCACTGATGGAGGGTAATGGAGGCAACACTTTTGTGTTGTCTGCTCTTTTCTCCTGATGGTGGGAGTCAGGGAGGTGTTCTTTACACAGAAGACTAGAGCCTGTAAGGTTCACATGTACTCTCTCAGGATGTGTCACTGCGTGAGCTTTTCCTCAACAGCAGAAGCTGAAGACACATTTCACCTAGGCTGAGATGGTTTGGGGGATACGCACAATGACCGGAGATATCACAGATGCACACTCCTCCTCCTTCCCTTCCAATGCAGCATCCTCAGCCGCATTACTCGAAAGGGCTGCTGGCAACTGCATTGTGTGAGCGTCTCCTTTAGCAGTGCTTCAGACTCCACCACGCATCACAGGCATGCGGTATGACTGACAGATGCATTTCTGACATGTTAAGTCTGCAACGAGGCCCAGACATTTGTATTTCTTACTGGTTTGTAGGTGACAATGCCTCTGCTCATCTGGGAGCTCCACTTGGAGAGCCACTGCCTTACAGTTTCCCTTTCCTCTGGCCAGAATGGAAGCAACAAAAATCCAAAAAATCCAGAGAGAAAACTCAGTCTGGACTCTGACATTTCTCCCTGGACTGCAGCAGTATTTTCTCAGGGAGTTGGGAAATGACTTGTCGGCCACAGCTTGCTTTCTCCATGATGTATATATTAAAAATCAGGCCGGGTGGTGGTGGCACACGCCTTTAATCCCAGCACTCGGGAGGCAGAGGCAGGCGGATCTCTGTGAGTTCGAGGCTGGGCTCGACCGACAGCCTCCAAAACAATACAGAGAAACCCTGTCTCGTAAAAACCAAAAAAAAAAAAAAATCAGCGTGGAAGAGTCACCAGATTTGGTTGAGACTAATACAAAATAACAGTTCTGAAACAAACAACTTAAGACTGACTTTTAGTGTTAAAAATAGAAAAGAGCGCCAAACCTCACTTTTCCAATTCAAGAGATTTCCCTGTTGCCTTTATTTCCCCCTTTTTTCTCATTTGTTTTCTTTTCCTTTCATTGAAAATAGATCCTTTTCTCATACAATATATCCTGATTATAATTTCCCCTCCCTCTACTCCTCCCAGCTCCTCCCCACTCTCCCTCCCCTCCAGATCCATTCCCTTTCTATTTCTCATTAGATACATCTAAGAGATGACGACCAAACACTACAAAACAAAATACAATAAGATGAAGCAAAAACTTTCATATCAAACTTGGGCAGGGCAACCCAACAGAAGGGAAAGAGTCCCAAGAATAAGCACAAGACCTACTTGTTCTCACAATCAGGTGTCCCATAAGAATACTAAGCTAATATCTATCTGTATATGCATGTATTGCTAGGAACCTTTATCATTTATTACAGAAGTAGCAATTAATATTCAATGTATCAATTGTAGAATATTTGTTACTACAAATTTAGCTGTATATAGAATATATACTGGATGCTTTGTATCCTCAAATAGGTCCCAGAGAAAGGAATTCCTTCTCACCAGGGCTTCAGCAGTAAGACCTGCAGCCTCCAGATCTCAAAGTACATAGCTTTATATTTTCCCTTTGATAGAACCCCGAGAAACCCCCTTTAATCAGTTAGCACCACCAGTTGTAAGTCATGTCCCCCCTGAGGCTTAAGTTTACCAGGACATGCCAGGACATGTTGCTTAAGCATGTCCAGGGGAGAGACATGAGGCACCTGCTTTTCTCAAGGTCCTACTGCCTTCCCTGCACTGAGAGATATGCATGTCCTACTGTCAGAGAGTTGTTAAATATGCCTGTGTGTATAATAATGAGAAGCCTTGTGGGATAGGAAAAACCTCAGGAGAACTTTTAGAAGAAGGAACTTTTATATCTTAAGAGAACTTTAAGAGCGCTTTTGAGAGAGAATTTTTGGGGAAGCCTTCATTTCTAAAGAATGAAGAGTCATGAGAGGAACGTGTGTGTGTGTGTGTGTGTGTGTGTGTGTGTGTGTGTGTGTGTGAGAGAGAGAGAGAGAGAGGGGGGGGTTACTTCCCTGTCATCCTCAGACTCCTTTTAGAAAAACCCTACCTGCCTGTTGTCCAGCTCCTAGTCTGGACCTTGAGAGAGCATCAAGACTGGTACTTGAATGCTCCTGTTAGCATAAGACCTGGTGTAGACCCATGTAAGACATGCATAAGATATGTTGAATGTAAATTTAATAGAATAAATACCTTATTAGAATGCCTTTATGTAAAACTCAAACTTTATAAGCACCAAGTTTGGCCATTATAAGGCAGAACTCCAGGCTCCATTCCCCAATGCTTATAAATTATTACTTTGGAGTTTATAGCTATTTTGAAGTGCTATTATTTTACAGTAATGCAGAACATGGTGTGAATGGTGGTACTTGGGAGGTTGAGGCAGGAGGATCATGATAAATTCAAGGTCTGTTTGGGCTACAGAGTAAGGCCCTGCTTTATAATATATATATATGGAGGGGAGAAATCAGAAACAGTGACTCCTGATGTACACATCGTCTCCCTATATCATCTTGTCAATCTGGGTGATGTGGGTGGTATAATTTTTAACCCTTCATTGATGCACTGCTATCATCCAAGGTCTATACTCTAAAGTAGGGTTCCATATTCCTATCTACGGGAGTACATTCTATGGGTTTGGAAAAAATGTGTCCATCACTTATGGTAAAGAAATAGAAGAACCCAGACAGACTTGTGAGGCAAGCTTGCCTTCTTCCTGTGTCACTTTCTTTCTCATGGCCAGTGGCAGATTCTTACGTCATCACCAGGACTGTCTCCTTCATGCTTTGCTTGCATGTGGAAAATTGTCAACATCTAAGAAGGCAGACTTCCAGCTTGGATCAAAGTAGTTCTAATGATCAGTTTTAATCCTTCAACTTTGTGGAAGATATCTCTGAAGAGAGGAGTTATTGGTTAACAAAATGTATATAATTGCTAGTACTTGTCAGATACTATGATGTTTAAAAAAATAGAATCAAAAATTTAGAGTGAAGCTTACATGTCCATCTGAAGACATAAGAATTACCTTGGGAGACTGCCACAGAAGTGCTTAGACTATTCTAATGGTCAGGCTAGCATTGAAGTTGACAGATAAAGCCTGTGTGTCTTGAACTGATGGTTTGAGTCACCTGTGTATTATTTACTAAGCTTATTGTAATGTAGATTCTTGGAACTTTCCAAGTCAACTTCTCATGGAAAAAATCCCTTAGTATTCAAAATTTATAAACTACTATTGGAGAGACATCCCCTATGCCTACTTCCTTAAGTAAACAGTAGAGCATGGGAATGTGCTCTGAAGCAATCTGGACAAGGCAAGTTTTTGTATTTGCATCACTTGGAAAGCTTCATAAGAAGGCAGATATGGCCATGACATAGCAATTTAGCTGTTGTTTTATACCCAGAACACTATACAGATTTTCCTTGACTTCACTGTTTCTTAACAGATTTACATATTTGATTCCTGTTGACAGTAATTGAGTTCTATGAGTGGCCCTAATTCCTGACCACCTGACCTCAGTTTCTAATATGGAAGGAAGTCATTTTAGACAAAAACTCTCTTTCTCATGTCATCAGCCCAAGAATTCTGGAATTCTTCACAAAAGTCTCTAGTAGAAAACATAACACAATAAGATGGACTTTGTTGAGCACTGGCTAAGACAAGATTTCTAGTCCCTGAACTATTTAGAATCTTAGTAAGTAACTTAGTCAGTATATAGGCTCCAAATGTTTTTATTTTAATTAATGTTACATGGGTGAATATACAGTAAAATTATTCAGTACAAAAATGTCCAATGGTTTATGACCACTTGGGGGCTGATGGCCTTATTCCTATGGTACCAAAGATCAATGCCCTGATTTAGATTCCCTGTGTTACCAATGGCCTGACCACTTTGGTTATCTTTTGGTTATCACAAAGGGAAGGAGCATGGGGGACAGCAGTGAAGTGGAGTGTACCTATTGTGGAGTTTGAATTCAGTCCAACAGGAGCTAAAGCTGGGCTCTGACTTACTTGTTGGGTGACTTTGAGACTGTTAAAAAATCCCCTTGAATTAGTTGGGGAGGAGTAATCTCCACTCCATAACATTAAGATATCATGTGATAAAACATCTAGCCCATATTTTACATTACATCTCCTGCTTTGCAACCTCCTCTTTAGAAAATAAACTTTCTAGTTTGTTCTTGTGAAATAATGCCTCCTCTTAGATGTGTCTAGCTCATCATATGGTCACTCCCTTGTCCACTGCACTGAGAAGAGGATGGGTGGTGTTGATTTCATGTTCCTAGGTTCCTGGGTCTCTAACCCTTGCCTGCGGCTCCCCTCCTTCCTGAATTTATACATGTGCACATGAGTCAGCTACTTGTGAAGGAAGCCCACACTTCCTTCGCCTATTGCTCATATAATGTTTATAGAAGGACTTGCTGAATGTCCTTCCATGTTGCCCCAATCCTGGACATGTCAGACTCTCTCCTTCCAACTCAGAACTATATACCTGCTGTTCTGCATAAGAGCTGAGCTCACTGGAAGATTCTAGCTAACACTTTCTATATTTACTCATTTTTTTCTCCTTAATAGTTTTGTTGTGTATGAACACATCCAGCCACCTCTCTTTCCAGAATGCCATTACTACAGGTGTATCTTTTAAAGCAGCCTATGATACAGTGACAATTACAGAAAGCCATTTCATCTGTGGAACAGAAAAGTTGTCCTAATAGTCATCTCTGCATTTCTTCTCTCCAAATTCTTAGTATTTTTTGTACCCTTCCCTTTCCAACGATTACGGCTACTCCACTCACCACAAAGCAGCAGTTCTCTGAGTCTAAGAGAGTCTCCACTGACTCACAGCTCTCAAACTCCAAGCAATTACCCATAGTGAGATAGTGAGTGCGGGATGTATGCGTGAGGCAAACCTTGTAAGGGAAGTACTCTTACCTCTCTCTCATCTTGGAATACATGAACCTCCTGAACAGGACTTGCTTAAAAGCCATAATTGTTGATTTCATTACAGTTCCTGCTCCATTCTCTCACTCCGTCTGCCTTTTCCCTGTAATTCTGTATTCCCCAGTGTCTGAGCTGCAGGAAGCAGACCGAGGAGACCACAGATGGCTCATTGGGTCAGATAAGAGCCTTTTGAATATTTGTTCTTCCCTTTCACAGGCTCCCACCAGCCTCTCTCATTAGCTCTCTGCCATTTAGCATCTGCAGCCCCCATTCCTGCTTTGTGCAGACCTTTGATTTGATTCTTTTTTATTTATTTAGTTTTCATTTTACATACCAACCCCGGTTTTCCCTCCCTCCCTTTCTCTTAATCTCCCATCTCCCGGTTCTCACCCCCATCCACTCCTCAGAGGGGGTAAGTCCTCCCTTGGGGAGTCAACAAAGTCTGGCATACCAAGTTGAGGCAGGACCAAGACCCTGCCCTCTGTATCAAGGTTGAGCAAGGTATTTCACCATAGGGAACAGACTCCAAAAAGCTACTTCATGCACCCAGGGTTCTTCCTGGTCCCACTGCCAGGGGTCCCTTTGACACAGCCACAGACAGCACATTCTCTAGTTTGAGACTTGCCAATCATCTGAAAAGAAGGACGGAGAGAGGATAGAAGGAGCTGGCTGATGTGAAGGCTTCTCCTTCTCTATGGGCAATCCTGTGACCATGTCCCCACTCCTTATGGAAGACTATCCCTTGCTCCCCTCCCCTGCTTTGTTCTCTCTCACACACAGGCCACTGATTTATAATCTCCATTAGTCCCTTTCATGCATCACATAACAGAGGGCTGCCTGTCACTTGTGTCCTGAGTGCTTTCTGTGTTGATTTCCTTCTCCATTTGTCTGTGGACCAGAACACTGAGTGAATACTCAATTTGATGAACATGGATGATTTTAGACCCTGCTAACCCAGACAAAGTCAAAGAGGAGCCCCTGGGGTCTGGAGCAGAATAACTGTAAGCAACCAATTTGTCTGCAGTTTTCCTTTCTCTGTCCACTCATGGGGAAAGTGCTCTTCTGCGGGCCATCACAAAGGACCTCCTGATCAGATCACATAGCTGGCTGAAGCCATGAGGCCAGGCCCAAGGCCAGGAGTGGATCTGTATGTGAGCTGCAAATGTTTGGAGTGTTTATTGTACATACGCTTGAATGAACTAGAAATGGCCTTCTTGTGTAAATACTATAACAGGATTGGGGTGGGTTTTATGCCAGAGCCATTCCAGGAAGTGTTATTTAGTACTTCTCCCTTGATTTCAGTCATCCATCCCTCCTTTAGAGCTCCTCCTAGGTGTAGAAACACCACTTTCCATAATTCCTGGCCCTGACACTCTTGGTTCTAATCTCTTCATTGGATTCCAGGAAAGGACATGGCAGCTGTGCAGAGGACTCTGATGGCTCTGGGCAGCGTTGCAGTTACCAAGGATGATGGCTGCTACCGGGGAGAACCATCCTGGTTTCATAGGTAAGTTCTTCCCTGCCTCCCACAGAGAGACACCTAGAGCTACCCTGACACCATTTTTCTACAAAAAAGTAAACACTGGTCCTATAACAGGGCCCACTGAGCACGGAAGACTGATGCTGCTAGCCAGGGCTGAGGTTCTTGGGGTTTCCTGTTAGCTCCTAGCATCCCTTCCCCCTTGTTCCTTCCATTCTTTCATTTTTTAAATTCTCTTTTATACACCTAATGAAGATTAAATATGTCCCTTTGCCAAGTACCATCTCAGTTTGTTGATTAATAGCTCCCTCCCTCTTTGACTCTCAAAAGTGTCCTAGTCTGGGTGATAAATTATTTGATTATTTCAGTCTACTGAAAGGGACTTTGAGGACCTTTTCCTTAAGTGATCTTTTTGACAGTGAGACTAGAGACAGAGATGTGCAAACCAAGGAATTTGGTGGCAGATGAAAGGAATGCTTGTAGCAGCTACCCAGTAATTCATTTTGTTTTCCTAATCCTTTTTCTCGTCCAGGAAAAGTACAGAAGGAAGTAGCTTACGTCCTTTAGATGACCTTGGCTTAAAATCCTCCTAGAAGCATACTGAAATCCTGGTTTCAGTATCAGAATTATTAATGACCCACCATGGCCTGTATGGCTGCAAATCTAAATTTATTTACAATCCATCTCTTTACCAAAATTTGGCAGCCTCTGGACAGGAAATATAAGTTACTCTTTGAAAACTAGATGAATCTTTGGTCCTGTGGGAGAAGGTTGGAATGGGACTAATGACACGTTTTGGAAAAGGAATTAGTTTTGTGAGCAGAGGTACCTGAGAGGATGAGGAGCTAAAGACCGAGGGGGCCTAGAGGGAAAGATGAAGGGAAAGAGAGAGGCTGAGACTGAGTTTTCCAGAAGGGCAGCTGTGGGTCCTCATTTCTTTTTTGCTAGAAATTCTAAGAATCATCTTGGTTCCTAAGGGATAGGAAATTTGTATGTACTTGTCATAGGGTAGGCCATAGCTCATGGTGAGTCATAGCTCATGGCAGAGTTATAGGCCAGGGAAGTGTCTGCTGGTGTGTTTGATTGCCTCAGGTAGAAGCTGTGTAACCCTATCTTGATAAGGGATTTGAAACCATCACATGACATAATTCTACCTCACTTGTTCCAACCAGGAAAGCCCAGCAGAATCGGAGAGGATTTTCAGAGGAGCAACTTCGCCAGGGACAGAACGTCATAGGCCTGCAGATGGGCAGCAATAAGGGTGCCTCCCAGGCGGGCATGACCGGGTATGGGATGCCCAGGCAGATCATGTAAGATGCCATATCTTGCCCTCCCTGGTCGAGAGGACAAATGTTCTACACCACAGTCTGTGACAAAGAAATAGGTAGTCACCTTCTCACCTTCTCCTCCTTCTCAAAGTCTTCTGCCCCCTGTTTTTGCAAGTGCTGCATTTCTGCTGAGAATCCACGCTGCCTATTGCTGCCACCTTTGTTCATTTAGAACTATGCAAAGACTCCGCTTCCTCTTTCTGACCTCCTGTGCCCTAGGATCTCTGTTTGTTTGATTATTTATTTATTTATTTGCCAAAAATTTCTCTCCTTGACTTACAGAACGTACCTAATAAACAAATTAGTCTGTGTTCCAGAATGTGATTTCATTCAATGTCAAGGACTCTGCTAACTGGAATGGCTCCTTCCTGTTTTATTAGTAATAGGTGACAAGATGAAATTAGCATAGACTATAGAAAATGGATTAACTGTGAGGAAGTTTTTGCAAGTTTATTATATTTACCTTGGTAATATCAATGGAAAAATTAGAAATAGTTTTTCCCACTAGAGATCTTAAAGTTAGGCATTCACAAGCACTGTCTTTGACCTACCCATGTTTCTTTAAGTGCCTATTTTGTGCTTATAATGTTAGACTTTGTAAATAAGACAAAGCACTAGGAGCTCATGTATGGGTATCCAGGAAAGCATGGATAGATGGATGGATGGATGGATGGATGGATGGTTTACACAAGCAACAGCTTTTTGTTTGTTTTTTGCTTCTGTTGCATGACTTTTCTTTGTACAGATAGATCTACTATCTAAGCTGACATTTATACAGTTCCTCCCACACAGTGGTCTGGAATGATACAATATGTAGTATTGTTCTCTGCATGTTATTCATAGGACTAAAACCCCAAAACTCATGAAGATTACTCAAGATTGAGATCTGTCTAACATGAATGAATTTTCAAGATTGTTTTTTATGGAATGAAAAATTAACAGGAAAAGTAAGGCTGGAGACTGTCAATCCATCCTATTCTTTAAAATGTAGTTAGTAGCCAGGTGGTGGTGGCACACACCTTTAATCCCAGCACTCAGGAGGCAGAGGTAGGTGGATCTCTTGAGTTTGAGTTCAGCCTGATCTACAGAGTGAATTCCAGTACAGCCAAGGCTACACAAAGAAACTTAGTCTCGAACTCTTCCCCCCCATGTAGTTAGTAAGTGAAATGAAGTATCTTTGTTCATATTTTGAACCATCAACAAATGAGAAAATGTAAAAAACAAATGAGACTCCATATGACTACTCTAAATATTCGGGTGATGGGTTTTCAGACTGAGATCTTTGGAGTTCTAAGCTCTCCCTGAGATTTCTTCTTCTACGTGATCCTTCTCAACTACCCAGGAACCCCCCCTCGCCCCGTGATCCTTTCATAGCTATTGTTGAATTGTACATGGTCTCATCTAAATGTGGCAAACCCTTCCTCAAACCCTGCCTTGGAGTTGCCAGATGATAAAGGAGGGAAACTGAAGGTACTGCTAAAGTGAAATAAACATAGAAGAAAATTCCTGAGAGAAAATAGTTAGGTCCCAGTGTGGGTGTGGGTATCGAAGGTCTAGGCAGTACCCTCCATCAGGGAGGGGCAGTTGGAATAAAGACTGGTATCTGTGGAGAGAAAATTCTTTGTTCTCCCTAATTTGTACTCATAGTCAAGGTAATATATGACCTCAGGGAACACCACACTGAGCAAGTAGTGAACCTCAAGAGATGTATTTCTTCATTCAGAGAAAGAATTGTTTAGAATAAGGCAAGTAAATACACCAACAGTGACAAGGGTAAACACTGGGAACATCGAGTGGCAATCCATTATGAAGGAAAAAAAACCTTCATTATAGAACAATAAAAAAAATAAGTGACTAAAATGAGGCTTGCAAGGCTGGAAGCCAAGACCAAATTAGTAAATTAGAATACCAAGCAAATGCACCTCATGAAAATTTACAAATATTTAGTAAGTACATAGTAAATGCTAAAAATAACAGACAATAGCCATGAATTTAGAATCTCAGAAAAGAGAAAAGTCTATTAGGGATGGAAATGCGATTAATTCATTCATTTTTTTTGTACAGGTGCTTTGCCTACATGTCATGGGGATGCTGGGGGGAAATTTTTGAAGAAATAACATTAAGATTTTACCAGAGGGTTTTTTTTCAAGACAAGAAATATTTTAATAGATTTATAATTGCTGGGGGGAATGTAAAACATGGTAAGAGCTATTGCTGCGCCCACGCCACAAGCAACTCCAAGGTATCAGGAAAAGAAAGACCAGATGTCCAGCTGTTTGTACTAAGAAGGGCCTTTATTTTGCAAGTGCTAAGACGTCTCTCCCTTGTAGGAGGGAGCAGTCTTATATTTAGTCTTACAACACAGTAGAAAAACCCCAGGTAGAAGAGAGCGTGTTTTCCTCATGCTAGATGTTGATGTCAGTGGGGCAATGCGGGGGCAGTAAGCCAGGACTAGAAAACAAGATACACCTGTGGCTATCAGCTGACAACTCAGAGACCCTGTGGGGGCTAGGCCCCAACAAACAATTACTGAATAGCGTTGTAGTAAAATGCTTGACCGCTGAAAGGAAGTAGAAAACTTTTAAAGTGTGTGACTGTGTGGAACACAAAGTGTTGGCAGGGGTTTTCTCACGAGTCTTGAACTCATCAAGTAGGCTGGGGTGCTTGGCCAGCAAGCACCAGGAATCTGTGTGTCTCTGCCTTCCCCGCACATCAGTGTGTGCTTTATGTCTATTTTCTTTGGAAATTTTGTCCTATTAAATGGGTCAACGTCAGCTTCTGACATGTGGTAGACTCTGGGTCCTCTTTCACACAGTCTTCACATTGTGCAAACAGCGAGTGAATCGGTGGTCACTACCACTCCTCACCTAAGATTCTTTGTTCCGAAGCATTAGGGGACTCTAGAAATGACAGATTCCTGTTCTTGGAAGACCATTTATTCATTTCAGTTTAAAAGAACAGCTGTTTGACTGGATTTCAAAGTATATTCCAATCCTTTGATTGATTGATTGTTGGATTTTGCTTTTGTGAGACAAGTTCTTAAGTAGCCTAGGCCAAACTTGAACTCTTGATCTTCTTGCCTCCATCCACATACCAAGTGCTGGGATTACAGGCCAATGGAATTGTGGTGGTTTAAATAAGAATAGCCCCCATAGGCCCATAGATTTGAATATTTGGTCAACAAGGAGTGTCAACATTTGGAAGGATTAGGAGGTGTGATCTTGTTGGAGGAGGAAGTATATCACTGGGGATGGGCTTTGAGGTTTTAGAAGCCTATGCCAAGCCCAGAGTCTCTTGTCCAGAGGATGAGGGTGTAGCTCTCAGCTACTTCTCTAGTATAATTACACAGAGGATGAGGGTATAGCTCTCAGCTACTTCTCTAGTATCATTTCTGTGTGTGCTTCCATGATTCCCATCATGATAATAACGGACTAAAGCCCTGGAACTGTAAGCCAGCCTCATCTAAATGTTTCCTTCTACAGGAGTTGCCTTGGTCACTGTGTCCCTTCACAGCAATAGAACACTGACTATGACAGGCACTATGCCTGGTATGCCTTTTTTTTTTTTTTTTTACAGTGCTGAGGCCTCTAACATGCTAACCAAGTGCTCTACTGTAAACTCTGTCTCAAGCCCTCTTTTACTTTTTATTTTGAGGCAGGATCACACCCAATTACCTGGAATATCCTTGACCTTTCTCCAAAGCCCAGTCAGGACTTGAACTTGGGGGCCTCTTCCTTTAGGTTTCTGGATAGCTGTAATACAGGCCTGTACCACCAGATCCAGATTCAAGGCCATTCTTTAAAAGAGCAATCTTCCTCCCCACTTAAATTGTAGTCTTATTTAGCTTGCTGGGCATCCTTTGCCATTGTAAGTGGTAGTGATGATAGGATAGTTAATTCTGAAGGGTCATTATGCAAACCTCAAGTGTCCTCGGTAATACCTCTCCTGTGGCCACTAAAACTACAAGTTAGAGGCGTGGTGAGTACTCAGCTCTTCCCTGTGTGGTGCCAACTGTTAACTGTTAACTGTAGAAATAGGAATCTTCACATCAACCAGTACTATGCTAACATGTGCAACAAAAAAAAAGGAAAAGAATCAGATATATTTAACATGAATCTTCTCTTGGCATATGACCAGCTCAGAATGGCCTATAATACAGCCTTCCATAGATGAGAATATGAGATCATTCTGTTTGGAAAGCACAAGTGATTCTAGAAGCCACTTTGTACCCATTGCCTTAGAATTTTGTGAAATAGTCTAGAAATTTGTGGTTGATGGGAGACTAATTCAACTTTCAGGCTAACCTGTGCACACAATTTACCTATGCTAGCTTACATGTGTTTAGATTATGGTTTCCATAAACCCATTTGAATATTTTAAGTGAGAGAACTTATATGAAATATGGTTACCTGGTTTATAACTCCACAAAATCAAAGCTCTGTCTCAGAGCCTATAACATATTCTTAAAATAAATCCCAAAATTTTAATAGCCTTCAGCTAGCATGCACAGAATCTCTCGACTGTCTCTACCCTCATGATCTCTTGGTAGCATGTATCCTTCAGCTACAACCTGCCCAGCATTAAAGGTTCTTAAGAATGAGGATCTCAGACATGTTCTTAGTATGCCTATGACTTGTGCCATGTCCCAGCAAAACCAGATGAGGACGTTGACCCTTTCATCTTGAAGAGTACTTCTGCATGGGAACTACTGAACAATTTGTCATTGAGAACCCACTGGATATGTCAGGCATGGTGATACACATCTGTAGTCCTGGGGCCCCACATAAGGAGGATGACATGTGCCTGAAGCCAGTCTGAGCTAATAGTAAGACCCTGTCTCAAAAAGTAAATTCAAATAAAACAATATACAAGCAGAAAAACAAAACCCATTGAATGGATATGTCATCTCTTATTTAAACCACACATTGTTGGATTTCACTCTTGAAAATGAAACTAGAAGAAATATCCTTGTAGAGACCTATGTTTACCCATTTTTGACTAATATTACCATGTTACAACCCACACTTCCAGTTTACAATGTTTCCCACAAAGTTTAACTCTACCAATATCCCCAACTCTCATCAGAATTATCATTCTTTAAAAGTCTGTGAATATTTCAAAAGGCATCAAGTTGGAGCACTAGCAGAATCCAAGTTCCACAGGCAACTGCAAAGGAATTTACAATGGCTCACTGCCTTGCAGCAAATGCCAATGTTTTTTATATCCTCCTCATAGTTCATTAAATCCATGAGCAATTCGTGATTCTAAGGAGCCTCTGAAAAAGACAGGGTTGGTAAAAACAAAAAAGTTGCCTGGTGAGAATGATCACAGAGGGCACCACCAGAAGAATTTCCATTTGAAAACTTCAGGCAACAGAGCCTGAGTGAAACTTGGCTAATTGATTTATCTCTCAGCACAATCCAAAGCTCTGATATGGCCACCACTCCATAATATATTCTCAAGATAAATATGACAACTTTTATAGCCTTGAGCTATGAAGGTAAAGCCCAGTTTGAAGGGCAAAGATAAATCTCACAGAGTGTGCATTTGTCTAGAGCAAATATTGTCCTACTGACCCTTATTTTAATGAAACACATATTGAATGGCCTTCTGTTGGATAAAGTTAAAGATCCATTCTGTTCCATATTCTTGGATCAATACTTCTTTGAGAGAACATTACATCAGTCATATAATGGAATGGTCTTGGATCACACAGATTCAAAAATGACAAATGGTCTGTGAAGAGATCCTGTTGCAGAACAAACTAAGAAGAAATAGGTTGTGGAACTTTCACTTGAAAGATACCATCGGTCTGATTGAGCTGTTCTCACAAACCGCCTCAACTTGGGTAGGCTGTAATGATGGAAACATATTTCTTCACTATACTTGATCTTAACCAAAAGGCTGAGAAGCGATGGAAACATATTTCTTACAGTTGTAGAGGATGGGCCTCCAAGACCAAGGTAGCAGAAGCTTTCATGCTTTGCACTTAGCTTCAAACATGGAATTTTACTGCTGTGTCCCCTGGATGGGGACCAAACCTTTGTCTCCACATAGTAGGAAGAGATGGAGGAGGATACTAGGGAGCTGTCTGAAGTCTCTTTCATGTAAATATTAATGACACCATGGGGGAAGAGCCCTTATGATCTAATCACCTTATAAAGTCCCCATTCTATCCCCCCACTTTTTATCCCCCTCTCTTTGAGTGTGTGTGTGTGTGTGTTCATGTTTGTGGGAATGAAAAGATAACCTAAACGTCATCCTCAGGAATATCGTCCACCTCCTTTGACACAGGGTCTCTTATTTGCTGGGAACTCAATTAGGCTAGGTTGATGATCAGCAAGGCCCAGGGATCTTCTTGTCTCTCCCAGTGCTAGGATTACAAATATGTGCCACCATAGTATTTCTATGAAGGTGCTGGGAATTAAGCTCATGTGTCCATATTTCCAAGATTCAAACTTAATTATCTAATGATGCCTTCTGCATCCTAGACCCAAATAGCACTTGACCTTCCCCCAGTATAAACCCACAGTGAAGACTTCTTCCAGCTATAGCTCAGTAAAGCACAGATGTGCCATTTCTCTGGACCCAGCTCAAGGGATGGATTCAGTATTTTCCTGTGAAGATATAAATAGCTAATATTTAATGTAGCCTGTAATACATTAGAAAATTTAGCATATTAGTTTAGGTCAGAATTACTTCTACAAAGCTGCATATATATTATGTAAATCTTTCTTTTCTTTTGGGATTTTTTTCCAGAGGGAAAGATTGGAGTAAGATAAGTGAGCATTTAATTTTGAGAAGCAAATGTCTGCAACACTCTTTTATACAGCACTGAACTTAGATCAGTGGTAGTGTTGTATAAAATAACATAAGAGATTAGTTAATCATTTTCTAAGCACCCTGTATACATCAGATTCTGGGCCACCCTTCAGCTAGCATAAGGTACAAGGAGTCTTCTAGCTGGTGTAGACTTATCATGAGAAGAGTCAGGCAACAAAGTTCCCTTGCTGTACAGTCACTCCTCCTGACTAGATGATTTTGGAGAATGACTCTCAAGGTTTGACACCAGCCTTGTAGACAGGTTCCCTCCTCCGCTGTTTTGCTGAAACACCAAGGCAGATGAGTGAGCCTTAGCTGAGAGGAAAGGGGTTTGGCAGCTGTGGGTGACTGTGGGTGGATGCTACCAGAGACTTGACTTCCAGTGAAACTCAACTTGTGAAAGTGGAAAACTCTCATTTAAGCTAGAATTCCTTCTGGTCTTGTTGACCCAGTGAGGGATCAGTTAGTAGAGACATATATGCACGTGCCCTTCATGCCTAAAAAAAAAGTAGAAGGATGCTACCAAATACTTCCAAAAGCTAGAGGCCTGTTGAAGAAGCAGTGAGACTCCATTAGAGTCTTCTTCGTGTTGGTAGGCCCATGAACTTAATCAACCTTATTGTATAATTCTCATGAAAACAGGAAGCACAAGACAGCAAGGAGACCCTCTGTAAATCAATACTTATCTGGATATCTTAATATTTAGTGAAGACTAGAAAGAGATGCCAGTGGAATGAATACAAAGCAATTTAGTAGATATAACAAAAACCCCACAGAGATGTTGTCTGAAACAAAGTTGAACCAATGACTTCAAAGATAAATAAAAAATCCCTAACAAGTTCTATGTAACTACTTAATTAAGAAACTTTCTCTCTCTCTCTCTCTCTATATATATATATATACACATACATATATATATATATATATATATATATATATATATATATATATATATAAAGCCAAAGCTGTTTATGGTAGAAAGGTCTAATTTAACTCTGAAATGGTTCATCGTTTGGGAAGGGAGATCAGGATGAGCACGATTTCTGTTCCACACATCACTGACACTGGTATTCATATTTCAATCCCAATATCTGAAATTTGGAAGAAATGAGTAGAACACATACTGGGTTGTTTCTCTTACTTGTCATTTGTAAATTGCATCAAGGCTGCTGAGGCCATTAAGTGGGTGCAGTTTGGGATGAGGAGCAAGCAGCTGAATGAGGCATTGTTTAGATTTCAGTTTCTGCACACAGTCTGTGGAATGGTTGTCCTGACAACCACACTGAAACTGGGAGTGTGAAACAACATGATGGACAGGAACTAGCTAATAATGCCAACTCCATGACTGAACAGGACTTGACTCCTCACTGATAGTGTCGTTAATCTCCAGGCTAGTGTAGGCCACAGAGAACACACCTACAATGTCCTAGAGGAACATTTTTTAGTCATTTTCTCAACCTTTCTCTGTGTCTAGTACATTTGCATTCATGTTTCATTTCATCCTTTATGCCATAATTATTCTCATCTTCTGTCATTCTTGCATTTTCTTAGTCATCTCCTGTTGCTCCTTTAAAATATTATGACCTTTTGATGATTTCCAAAATCAATACTTTTTAGTGCACCGAATGTTTCTTTGCCAAGCTTTAAGCCACGTCAGCTCCTACTATGAGCCAGGAGTCACAGATATCTCATGAGAGTGATGGCTTTCTGTGAGATTGTTGATTCCTTTGGACCAGTCTGGGCCTCCAGTTGTTTGTCTGGTTAAGCCAGAGTCAGGGTGGTTGTGAATCTGTCCACCACAAAGTCTGTCACTTGATCATAGCTGGAAGGTCAATAAGAGAAACCCCAGAGCAACCACTGTGCACACTGAATTGAGCACTTCTACAAAAAATTTAAAAAGAAACATAGAACTTCATAGTGGGACAACTAAACCAGAACAAAAGGTCTAGTAGATCTCCACACTTTTATTTTGCCTTTCTCGAAGGATTACTATGGCTAAGCGTGGATGCAAAATCCCCATGGGGACAGTGGCAATCCAATAAACATCAATGACTGCTGGCAAACAACCAGAAGCAAAAAAAAAAAAAAAAAAAAAAAAAAAAAAGGAATTCAAAGGATTCAGAGGAAGCATGGCACTGCCAATACATTAATGTCAGGTTTTTGGCCTCAAGGACTGTGGGGCAGTAAATCCCTCAATGTGTGGTGGTGTGTTATGGAAATTTAGAGATGACACTGTGAGTGCCAAGAATGTAATGTCCTGACTCCCATCTTGTTTACTTCTTGAGTGTGTTTGTAGTGAAACTTGGGGAATTAGGTGCTACCTTCATCTTTGACCATATGTTTATTACTTCCTGGAAAAGTAATATATTCCCCCAAGGTCAGATACCTTCAGTCATGGTGAACATAGTGTGACAACAGCATCCACCTGGAACATGTTGTGACAGGCTCCCAGGACACTTAGGGGGAAAGGGAAGCAGCACAATTGACTTGATGCTAATGCTGCTTTCTAAGTCCAAAGTTTCTGTCTTCTGCCAGCACCGACAGAACAATAAGATGATAGCCTATTACCTTATAAATAGTGTGAAACCAAATCCCAGCCCCAACAACATTCCATCAAGGCTCTCTTTCCTTGCCTTCCCATCAAGCTATTGTATGGAGGATTGTAAGAGGAACACTTGCCTTAAAGGAACCTGAAGTATGATGGAGATTGAATAGACATACAACATGATAACTCGTGACCAAGACAATGTCAGCGCTTCCATAGAGTGCTGCTTGATGAGTTACTATAATGGAGATCTCAATTAATAGAATGCACCATAGAGCTTTTGAGGCAGAAAAAAAAACCAAGAGATGGTTGTAGCTTGGAATGTAAAAATTTGCAGAAGTACTATAAGCAGAATGTAGAACATGGCTAAAATGCGGAAAGCAGAGTGGGCCAGAGGCACGAGGCCAGACGGGAGAGCTGCTGATGCTGTCCTCCTCTGTGGTCCAGGGTGATCCTCCCATCTTTGGGATTGTACATATTGCCTCAGGATGTAATCAGCAGCTTACATGCCTTTCCATCCACTGAGAGCTATTTTAGAATAGTGATATATTTTACCATTTAAAAATATTTGACATGTGTCACCAAATACCATGCGATAAATGTATAAGCAGATGGATGGATGAGTGCATTGAAAAATAAAGATTGAAAATGGGTGACTTGATGGATCTGTGTTTGTGGCAGAAGGACAGAGGCAGGTGCTTTGTAGTCACACTAAGAAAGACCTTGAAGAGCAGGCTGGGGGACAGATAAGAAGGGCTATTGTTTGTGAAGGAATAAGCTGACCTTGGAGTCATTTTAGCAAGCTTAATTTTCAGAATTGAGCACACCACACAGGTCAGTTTCAGCATGGGTGGGGCCTAGGGGAGGAAATTCAGTTAAAGAGACAAGAGCAGTCCAGATCCAAGACGCTTTGTTTTTTAAAAAAGAAACTTGAGATGTGACACAAAGCATTAAGATCACAGTCCTTGTAAGAAGGACAAGGAAGCCAGCAGTTTATTACAGAACATTAGAGATGATCTGAGTAACCTTGAGAGTCCCACCCACGGCCAGAGGGCTCAGCAGTGAGTGGTGATCAGATGGCCGCTCTCAGTAAGTGCATTTATCATAGCAGGGGGAAGTGGGGCTCCAGTCATAGAAAAGCTCTTCTCCGCTGCAGAAAATCTGGCCTCTCCTGCAGTTAGGCAGAGATGGATGAGTTACCTCCCACTGCTGGGGGCCTCTATGCCAAGGTCTCAGAACCTTACTTATGGAGGATGAATGCCTCAGAGCTGTCTCTGAGTCTTCACTATGTAGTAGCTTTACTGGAGAAAGTCGAAACACTTTCAAGGTTTTTGTAGGTTAAATTTACATCGAGGCTACTGTGTTCTCCATGGCCACCGCTGACTCCGAGGGAGAAATATTTCTCCTTGGATCCAGGTCACTGAGGGATCTCTGCTTGACTAATGGACAGACACTGCTTCCTTCTGTACAGACATTTACTGCTGACAAGGACGGTCCTTCAAGCAGCTTACGGTGGGAACGCTAGCCTGCATTTGATCCGTGTGTTGTCTTTGGTGACAGGTTCTGGAACTTCAGTAATAGTCAAAGCAATAAGGAGGTCAAAGAATGCTTGTTCCCCAAGCAATTTATGAGCTTGTCTGCCTCCACCAGCTTTTTTCACATCTCCTCAGCTCTGTGGCTGGCTAGGGTATTTCACTCGCAGAGATGCTCATTTCCTCACCAACATATTAGTAAGAAAAATTTGGAATTTAGCATCAAAAGAACTGAACAGCATCAATGAATCTGCCCATCCTTGGATTTTTACCCTCAGCATTTAACCATACTTGTTTTTTCATTTATCTGTTCACTCAGACTGGATTATATTTGTTTGTTTTTGTTTTTGAGATTGTATTTTATTTATTTATCTTTTTTTGTTTGTTTGTTTTTCAAGACAGGGTTTCTCTGTGTTTTCCTGGCTATGCTAGAACTCTCTCTATAGACCAGGTTGGCCTGGAACTCACATAGATCTATTTGCCTCTGCCTCCCGAGTGCTGGAATTAAAGATTGCACCACCATTGCATGATTGAGATTGTACTTTTTTTTTTGGTTTTTCGAGACAGGGTTTCTCTGTGGCTTTGGAGGCTGTCCTGGAACTAGCTCTTGTAGACCTCACAGAGACCTTGTAGATCTCACAGAGATCCTCCTGCCTCTGCCTTCCGAGTGCTGGGATTAAAGGCGCGCGCCACCAACCCCCGGCTGAGATTGTACTTTAATTACAACAGTTCTCTTTTCCTTTTCCTCTTTCCAAATTCCAAAGCCTCCCCCGTGCCCCATCAACAGCTCCCCTTTAACCTCATGGTCTCTCTCTCTTTCTCTTCCTACCAATTGTTACTGTATGCATCTATGCATTTGTATATTCCTAAATATAACGTATTGAGTCCACACGTTACTTGTATGTATGTGTTCAGGGCTGACTGTCTGGCACAGGACAACCATTTGGTGTGCTCTTCCCCAGGGAGGACCTCCTCTCCCTCTCCCAGCTGCCTGCTCTTGAATAAGTGATCCCAAACCCTTAGGGTGGGAGTGTTTTGTATATGTATTTATTTGGGAACTGGATTGCATTTTAAAACTTCTTTCTATATACTTTGAAATTTTGTGAAAAAAAGTTTATACAATACAATGAAAAAACAATGTCTATGAAAAATAGGAAACATTTTATTTAGCTTTGTATATATTATCGTATTAGTAAAAATAAAGTTAACAAAATAAATATCGCTCACAAACTATTATAAGTAAAAGCATAACACCTCACTCTTCAATCTCTACACAACTGTATTGAAGTTTAAATATAAATTGACACTGAGTTCTCACATAGAAACGAAATCATTTAAATTCCATTTTCTTGTCTGTCCAGTCACTATGATTGCAATTGCTCTGAATCTTCTGTTTAAGGGAGGGACTCTGAGGTCCTTTAGGAGCAGACTGAGACAAGCATTCAGCCCCATGTGAGCTGAAATGATCCCAGCAGCTGAGGAACTTATCCTTGATCTGGGCTCGATGGTGTATACTTGTACTCCAGAGCCTAGGCTACACAAGGAAGGAGGGAAGAAAGGAAGGGAGGAAAGAAGAGGGAAGAAAGGAAGAGAGAAGGAGAGGGAAGAAGGGAGGGAAAAGGAAAGGAAGACAGGAAGGAAGGGAGGGAAGAAGGTAGAGAGGAAGGGAGGAGGGAAGGAAGGAAGAGTAGAGCCAATGAGCAGAGTGGTATGGTTAAGAAGGTAGAAAACACTTAGGAGAGTTCATCAACAGTAGAGGGAACCCTCGATGACTGACCTAAGTGGGTTCCTGCTCAAGGCAGGCCAAGACTCACAGAAGCATAGAGAATGAATGTGGCTAAATATCAAGGATCATCACATATCAAGCATGTGGGGATTTCCACAGAATCACCTTTAGTGGGCCTCTTTCAACAACCTGGATAGACTAGTGAATGACAGGGTCCAAGGACAAAGTCTACTTAAAGAGACAGCTCAGAGGAGCCTCGGTAACCTTGGGTGAGAGAGATTCTTCCCTAGGGACCACTGCTTAGTATGAATATTTTGCCTATATTAATTGAATATGAGTTCTAGAAAAACAGTAGAATACAACAGAGTGAACCTTCTAGTTAAATTATAAAGTCTAAAGTATCTATCCCACTGATGCCCAGATGTCTCAGAGAAAGATGTATTTACTTGTGTGAGTTTTCTCTGCAACAAGAGGTATTCTGACCATATCTTCCAGCATTGCTCTTCCCATTCTTGGATCTGATGCAGATTCCTATGGAAGACATGGGTGCAAGGGATTTACATCAGGAAGGCTCCTGGGCTTTCTTAGGATCCAAGACTAAAGCGGGGAGAGATAGAAGAAATCCTGATAGGTAGATTTCTAAGGGTTGGAGAGCTGAGGGCAGGATTGGAGAGCGTTCCTTTAGGAGCATACAAGAGATACTAACAAGGCAGAAACTTAATGACTTTTTCCCCCCTTTGGAAACAAGGTCTCCACATGTAGTTGAGGATATCCTCAAACTTTGGTCCTTCAGTTTCTATCACCCAAGTTCTAGGATAAAGGAGTGTGTTACCCCATCCATTTTAATTGCTTGATTATTCTATTGTACAATCTGTAAAGACATCTTAGCATAAACAGAATAAATCCCCCTCTGATAGTCTGAGTAAATGAGGTTGGTCTTACCAACTTAGAAAGGTTTGAAGAAGACAGATAGGAAAAGCAAGAGCCAGATGACCATTCTGAAATTAATTTTAAGTTGAGGACTCACAGAGGACAATAGAATAATGCATATTTGATTAATTTAAATCCTAATGACATGTATCAATGTATTTTGTCTGTTGGGTTGAATTTCTGGTAGGGAACTGAGTCCTTGGTTCATTGTAGAGTTACATTTGAGACCCTTTCATTGTGGGAGAAACACTGAATGCTAGGTCCCTTTAACTTTTCAGTGAAGCAAGGAGACAGCTTCAGTTTCTGAACTGGACCCAGGGAGGTAAGCTGACTCCATTCCTCTGTAAGCTAGCTGAACACAGTGACTGTCTCTCAATTCTTCCCAAGCGAGCATGTAAGGGAGTGAGTGGACACAGGCTGGCCTGCAGACATCCTGACGTGGTCACACACAGAAGCCTGGACATGGACAAAGAAAACAGTGATGCTTCCTGCAAATCCTCAGACCTGAAAGTAAGTGCAACTCGGGAAGCTCCCCCATGCACTGTTACCCTTTTAGTGAAATGGGTTCACGTGGCTGTAAAAATGAAGAGGAAAAAATAAATACTTAATTTCTACAGTACTTAGTGGATTTTGTGAATGTGAGTTTGTTTTGAAAGACTGTAGTTGGCAATTGATTAGTACCTGTTTTTAGAAAACACCAAGGAAATTGTACTGATCTCTATGTAAATTCCACTTTAAACTTTAATCAGTAGTGCTAACTGAGCCCGCCTATAATGTGTTCTGGTACTTAAAGATCCAGCTTGAGCCTTGATATTCTACATGTGCTGACATTTCTATTCATTTCCTTTTCTCTTTTGGAGCTATGCTATGCATACAAGTAGCTTGACACCTCACTTAACTAATTCTTCCCAAAAGAAAAAACTCAGTCCTTCAAGAAACCATATTAAATGAAGTCTGTCTAGTTTGGTTTCACCATGGAAGATACAAGCAGCATTTCATTCCAAGGGTTGACAAGGATGTTTGGCAAAAAGAATGAGGGCATCATGAATAATTCAAAGTGTACTTGGCCCCATGTTATCCCATTAATTGGCAGGATTAAAGACTGGAAGACATTACACTTTGAAGGAAAGAGCAAGGAAGAGGGTGAGAGGATGAGAAAATTATAGAAGAGCTATTGGGAGGTTACTTCATTTTTTTTTACCTGAATCACTCCCTTTAAAAGAATGTGTGTTTAAAAGTTATTTCATCATTGGAGTTTAGTTACCCTGACATGTATAAATCTCTTTGTCTAAGAAGCTAAACTCTCATATGCATTATTAAAAGATTCACAGCATCAGATGACAGAAGATAGAGGAGGAAATAAAAGAGGGGGAGGGGAAGCAGGTAAATAATGTATTTTTCCTCCATTTAAGCAATAGAATGCACACAAACCAGCAATTTTACCAGCCAATGAGTCATTACTTCATGCCTTGCTTTAGTTTAAAATTATTCTTTTATTTATGATCAAGAAACTGAGTCACCAATCAGTTTAGTGGCTGTCAGTGGCAAAACAGATGTGTTGGCGTCCCATCCTCCAGACCTGCACAAATCACCACACCTCTTCAAGTTTTCTCGCTAACCTGGCAGTCAGAAAGACATAATGAGGAAATCAACATATTTCTGTGAGAAACTCACTTGGATTCTTATTTCCAATCTTGTCACCAGGTAGAAATAATAAGAGTGCAAGATAAAAGCAGAATAATAACAAGCATTTGAAAGCCATCAAAACATCTGAGCATGAAAATATGTTCATGGAATCCCAACACCCAGGATATAGGCAGGAGAATTGTGAATTCAAGGGCACTTTGAGCTACATTGTAAGATCTTGTCTCGTAAAACAAATGTTCCCAAACCCAATCCCTTCTGAAACTCAAATTAAAAACAAACACCCCAAAGAAATCACAAAAAAGGCTGTGTCAACCCAGGCATTGGGACACCACAGGCCTTTCCTCATTTCCCAACCTTTAAGTCCCTTTGTCTGCTTGGCTCCTTGGAGTCAGGCCTCTGCTCCTCTGCTTCATTCAGTGGGATGGCAGAGAATCAAGCAAATGAACTCTATGGTCCACACAACGTCTGGTTTCTTCTTTTCTTTTTGCATAAAGAAAGCCCACGAGGTGAACATTTGTGCAGTCAGCAGGTAACTCTCAGGAATTCTTCTCTCTTGCCTTTGTGGGTTTAGGGCAGTGGTTCTCAGCCTGTGGGTTGTGATCTTTTGGAGGCCAGCGACCCTTTCAGAGGAGTTGCCTAAGACCATTAGAAAATGCATATATTTATTATGATCCATAACAGTGGCAAAATTACAGTTATGAAGTGACAATGAAAATAACTTTATGGTTGGGGGCGGGGTTTACCCCAACACGAGGGACTGAATTAAAGGGTCGTAGCATTAAGAAAATTGAGGACCACTGGTTTAGAGGAATCTAACTCGGGTTTGGCAGCAGGCACCTTTACTCACTGAGCTTATTCGCCTGCCCTAATGTCTAGATTTTCTGAGCTCCATTTGTAACTGACTGAAAACCGTTAGTGCACTCACAGGGACTTGACTGATAAGCCTTTTTGCACCAATGTCTCCCGCATGAGTCTCTCCACTTACGCTTGAGATGACCTCTAATCGATACTTTGTCTTTTCTTTGAAAGATATCCAACATCTCCATTCAGGTGATCAGTGTCCCGGGGAAGCTACCAGGGAGAAGACTGCCTCGAAAACCCATTGGCAAAGCCAGGTCCCGCAAGCAGCCCAAGAAGAGAGTACCCCTTTGGAACGTTCAAAATAAGATCATTCTCTTCACTGTGTTTTTATTCATCCTGGCCGTCACAGCCTGGACGCTTCTGTGGCTCTATATCAGTAAGTTACAGTTTATGTTCCTTTGGGCGCAGGGTGAGTCCTGCCGCAATCTGCAGCCTTAGCGCATCTTTGGGGAAAGAGGTAGAATGATCGTCTTTCCCAGACAGACACACTGCTTCCAAGAATGGAACTGAGACTCTAAGGGGAAAGCCACCAGAACTGTCCACCACTGCTTCATCACCGTCCCTTCCTTCCCATAGGTGGACAAAGGGGGAGGGATGAGGGATGCGAAGGAGCTGTTGAGGATGCCCAAGGGAAGTCGACTCATTCATAAGTGTGATGCATTAGTAGCTTTTAAAAAATGAATGGAATCCCCCCCCCAAAAAAAATCCGGGAGGTGGTGGCGCACGCCTTTTATCCCAGCACTTGGGAGGCAGAGGTAGGCGGATCTCTGTGAGTTCGAGGCCAGCCTGGTCTACAGCGTGAGTTCCAGGACATCCTCTAAAGCCACAGAGAAACCCTGTATCTAACCACCCCCGCCCCCCAAATTGAATGGAACATTCAGCTGTTTCATTTCCTTATTCTACCCACAGCCTGTTACTAGGCAACCTTAAATTTCCAGCTCTCTGAGCCCCCTTTCATATAAACATCTTTGTCTCCCAATTTTGTTTTTGCCCCCGTAACTATGCTTTTGTCAATCTGATTGATCCTTTGGGACAGATGTGACAACTAGGCTCTTTCTTATGGAGTACTTACTAATTCATTCTGCTAACTATAGCATTGGTTGACTTGCATTGACATTCCCATTGTGTGTAATACATTTGATATGAAGTACACTTAATAGCGTATAAGTGCAATATATGCCTGTGGGCTCCTCCCTGGTTTCTAACACGGAGTCCCTGACGTTCTTGACTTCCTAAATGATAGCAGGTGGGAGTGCCTGTTGTTATTTCATCACAGTCTAGTTCCTGGTTGCTAATAGAGGACTTCTAAGAATATTGCTTTTTTTTTGGTTTGGTTTTCTAGTATTGGTACTATGTTTGGTACCTGCCACAAAGACAGAGGAGCCATGCCATTGCCAGGCTGTATCCTCTTTTTTTCAATAACGTCAATTCTAGACATTATCGAAGAAAAGAGGAGAAAAACTAGAGCTTAATTTAATCATCAGTGGTTAATGAGTTAATCAATCATGCCTTCGTAATAGGACATCCATAAAAATACCCACATATCAGGTTCCAATCATTCCTGAGTTGGCAAATTTGGTGCGAGGTGCTGAGTTCTAGTCCCGCAGGGATAGCAGCTTCTTGACTCAAGCTTGCTTAGGCTTCACCATGATGAAGTGGTTTGCCTAATGGTTCATTTGTGTTCTTTATAAAATCATATGTAATAAGCCATAAACAATGAGTAAATAACAACAAAATGTCTTAACTATTAGAACAAATGATCACAGCTGAGGGGGTTTTGGGAACCCCTGATTTGTAGAAGCAACATGGATTGCTTAGGGGGTACACTACTTGTAGTTGGCATCTGAGGTCAGGACATTATTACAGGAATGAGGCAATAACTGTGTAGTCAGTGTAAGTTACACAGAATCACTGGAGACCCATTGCTATCTGCAGAGGAAGAGTTGCTTGATATAGAGACAAATCCTACATGTTTGGTGTCAGAAATGTTATGAGTTGAGAAGCAGTTTGCCTTTATCTGTTGTCAAGGATATTAAAATTTGATTGTAAGGCAAGAGAATTCTAGGTAAAGAATTCATGAATGTTCTTGAGCAGTTTAGGTCACTTGCTTATCCTTATAAATCCTCAATAATTTGGCATAATTCAAATACTCATGCAATCTTCAGAATGATTACTGATGCATTTTCTACTTTTGAAAAGCCCACAAATTGGTACTCAAGGAAGGATGTGGGTTATGTTTTCATCTGGAAGTAATTCTTTTGTAATTATTGGAGAGGGGCACCCAATGGGTCTAGAGATGGAATTGAGAGAGGCTTTCAGAACGGTCTCCTGAAAGCTCATTGGATACACTGTGGGAGTGCAAAGGTGAGTTGACCTCTGTAATAGGGATGGGACAGCCTCGTAAGCCAGATACCATTTCTGAGTCCAAGGAAATTATACACTGACACAGCAAGTTAAGGCAATGGGCAATGAAGACAAAACACTTCATATGAACACAGAGCATTTATAACCCATAGTTTCCTGGCACTCCAATTGGCATGTTTGCAATACCCTATAATGAAAGTTTTAGAAAAACATTATACAGAAGTAGTTTATTTGTATAAAATACAGAGAAGGTCACTTAATGGGAAACAAAAGAAAACAAGGCTGTCCTTGTGATATTATCTTGACAAATCAATAGATGGGAATATTGCTCAGTGACAATCACTTGACTCCATGTACATGGCCCTGAGTTTGATTGCCAGCATTGCAGTAAATGCATGAATGAATAAATAGATAGTTTTCAAAAAAAATCCATAGGGAGCTGCAGAAGAGGAGAGAGACCTTAGAAACGAAGAGGAGACTAGTCTGGTGCTGAAGTGTTTGCCTAGCATTTGTTCAATCCCTAATATTGTGATGGGGAGCAAGAGGACTAGACTCCAGTTCCCCCAACCACTTCCTCTTTGTCATGGACTCTGAGTCCATACAGATACGGCCAGACTTGGCTCCATCCATCTGTCAGCAAAGTTCATGCCAAGAAACCTAGTCTTACAGTTCCCAGAGCAGACTTGAGTAGGAGTGATCCCACGTGAGGCGAAGGTCATTCTGGTAAGGATAAGTAAGTGCTCCATATGTTGGGCAGAGCAAAAGCATGGCCTCACTATTGCCTGCTAGGCACACATGTCAGCCAGGAGCTCAGTGGAAGCTCCCAGGAGTACGGGGATTTATTCTTTCTTTCCCCCATCAGGCTGACGGTACCCCAGCTGTGACAGTGAGGTCTTACCACCTTACAGCTGACAGACAAGGAACTCACGAAAACTGTGTATGTTCTTAACTCTCTAGAGACACTAGAACAAAGTTCAAGAAGTCTAGCTTTTACCTTCAACCCTTATTTTTAAGTATTTACCAGTAGCAGACAGGAAGAGTAGAGTGTGTCGAGAGCTACAATGAGGGAAGAGATGACACTAAGTCTATTTTGACTTTCACAGGTTATGATGCACTGAAGTATGTATGCCTACGATGAGATCATTTAAGAGACTCCTGCCAACATGCATCAGGCATTGCCCAGCTGCCACAATCCCCGCATTGCTTTCTCTCTTGTTTTGCAGGTAAGACAGAGAGCAGAGACGCCTTTTATTTCGTTGGGATGTTCCGCATCACCAACACTGAGTTTCTTCCTGAGTACCGGCAGAAGGAGTCCAGAGAATTTCTCTCCATGGCCAAGACCGTACAGCAAGTGGTGAGGCTGGGGGTGTGGGAGCAGGGGGGTGGAGCCTGCAGGAGCAGGGGTGGGGCATGGGCGGGCCTTCCTAAGTGTCCTAGCTCATGGAGTTGAGGAAATAGAGCAGGGAACAAAAAGGAAGCTGCTGGAGGTATTGAGTTCACCTGGGCTTTAAAATAGATGTTCATTTCTGCCCTCCATTTAGTCCATGTTCACTGTAAGATACAGTCACAGTCTTCCTATTCATAATGGCAAAAGGAGACAGCTCTTTCAACTTCTGCTTTTGTCCAGTGTAAAGTAGAGAATATCATGTGATCTTTAAAACATCCTCCGGTTCTGAAGTGCTAACATACTGATTAATTTTGTGTTTTTTCTACATATTTATTCCAGCCTTACAGTGGCCGTCTCTTCACTAAACAACAACAACAAAACAAAAATAAAAAACAAAACCAAAAAACTGTCCTTTTCATCCAAATAATAAATAATCTAAAACTTAGTAAAATTCAGAAAAGTATACTTGAAAAAAGATCATCAGTTTTTCTTTTTATTTAAATTAGAAGCAATCTTATTTACATGTCAATCCCAGTTCCCTCTCCCTCTCATCCTCCCATGCCCCCCACCGACACCCCCATCCGATCCCCCATCCACTCCCCAGAGAGAGATCACCAGTTCTTCAATGTCGTTTTCAGAGACAGAGCCCTGATTCTGGCCTGCCAGGACACGAGAGCACTGTGATATTGGAGTATTAGCAGTTATTCTTATGGTGTGTTATTTTTCCCTTAACGTTGCATCTCATGATGCTGATGCAAGCAAATATTCTTTTAAAAGCAAGTGTTAGAGCCGGGCGTTGGTGGCGCACGCCTTTAATCCCGGCACTTGGGAGGCAGAGGCAGGCAGATCTCTGTGAGTTCGAGGCTAGCCTGGTCTACAAGAGCTAGTTCCAGGACAGCCTGAAAAGCTGAAAAGCAATACAAAGAAACGCTGTCTCAAAAAACCAAAAAAAAAAAAAAAAAAAGAAAGTGTTAATAGTCTCAAAGTTAACAAATTCCCTCTTAATGGATGTCTAATCTGATCCCCAGGTGTTTTTTTAAACATCATACATAATACAAAATCAAAAGTGCCATGAATTATGCATATTTCTGATTACTTCCCTTGATGATTCCCTAAAAGCATCTAGAAGAAAGAAGTCCATACAAGGTTCCTGGAACAGAGAGAGCATAGGAAGGTTTCTGCTAATTTGGACTTCGGCAGCAATGCAGAGGGGCTTCAGGGCCCTCGATGTAGTGAGAAATGAGGAAGGACTTTTCGAGTGTCAGCAGTGGTCAGATGGGGTCATACTGATGGTCAGTAGCTGCAACAGTGAAGCCTTCGCCTCAGATATAGATGCACCAATTACGCCTCAAAGTATGCCTGCTAGGGAGGTAGGGTGAAACCAAACCAATGTAGCCCAGCAGGTTTAGGCATTTTTTTTTGTTGTTGTTCTGCAGGGTTATTTTAATCTTCATATTCTTTTCTGCAATATTATAGACTTTTTAAGGTTTGGATAAGTAGATGTGTGCTTTTTGTTTGGAACTGGAATAGAGACTGAGTTTAGCATTAGGAGAGCTAATTAAGGACAAAGAAGGTGTACTGATTGAAAAAGGTCTTCTTTGAGAACCGATTATGTAGTTTTGAAGCAGCTGGCCTGGTACAGTTGGCCTGACCATGGTCACCATGCGCCGCCTTGTGGCTAATCCTGGAATTTGTCAGAAACAGGCAATAGAATACATTTGTTAACTATGGAGGAAATTAATATTAGGAATGGGAAGAACTCAGAAGTTAAATTTGATGAAAGATTTTAAAGACAGAAACAAATGGGTAAGAGTAACTGACGATTCTTCACAGCAGAATAAAAGTGTGGTAAGAATTGCTTCAGAAATAAGGACTTCATTAAATTCAGGAGCTAATGTCTGGGTTTGGAGTTAGAAGCCTTTGGTTTGAGGCCTGCTTTCCCCACTACTAGCTGTTGGAATGTTCCCCTGAGGAAACAGAGTTAGAAAAAATTAAGATGATTCAATCTCTTTATTTTCAGGTAAACCTCGTGTACACAACATCTGCTTTCTCCAAATTTTATAAGCAGTCTGTGGTTACAGATGTCAGGTAACACCTGTCCCTTGTTCTGGGATTCTTACTATCCTTGCTATATACGTGTTTATGGCCCTGTAAGGACAAATATTGCCCCACTCAGATACAATTCATTGCTGGTGAACACCCATTAGGAAAACTAGTGACCCAACTGTGTGCCAGGCTGTCACACCAAGTCTGCTTTTATCTACCAAGTCTGCTTTCCTCCACCCCGATGGAATCCCAATTTCAGTATCTCTGGAGAAAATGGTCACACACGTGACCGCCATGGTGGGAGGATGATGGAGGAAGAAGAAGATACAAACCACCACTTTCCAAAGTATGTCCAGTGACAAACTGGATACTAGAGACTGTCTGAGAGACACTAGAGACTATCTGAAGGAAAAAAGAGTCATGGCAGAATGACAAAAGTTTAGTAAAACTGTGCTCCATATACAATAATCACATTTCTCTTACCCTTCATATAGCTGCAGAGACTCATGACCCCAAGAACATAGGAAAGGTACGGAGAAGCCTGCGAGGGAATCAACTGATTTTCCTAAGTTCCATTTCCAAAGTTATTTACTACAGAGCACCATCATATGTGTCTACCATAAAGCATGTAATATTTGCACAACCAGGGGTGCAGAGTCCATGGTCAGTATCAAAAGAAAACTGGACTTTGCTCCTAGCTCCACTGCATATTAGCTGTGTGATTTTGAACTACATTTGTCCTCAATTTTCCCATCTGCAGAAATGAAATATTAGCAGGATAATTGGACAAAACAGATGTACAACTGTATGGAGACATGTTGAGACACAGAACTAAATTGTCATTATTATCAGCGGACAGAACTAATGGTGGATAGCATTAAGAGAATCTTGGTGGAGATGGAGCTATTCCGTAAAGCTTCCAGATTTGAATCCAGCACAGTGATTAGAACAGACATTCAACACAGTGATTAGGGCGCACATCCATCACAATGATTAGAACACATGTAGCATAGCCTCTCTCTTTCCAATCTTTATAGCAGAACACATGACAGCCTACAGAAGGGTGTTAAGTTCATTTGAAGGGTGTTCTCAGTGGCCTTGAATCTGTCTGTTTCTATCTTCTTGGGAATGTCTACATCCTAATATACATCCTTGAACACTTCTCTCTCTCTTTTTCACTACAGTAGTAACAACAAAGGTGGGCTCCTGGTCCACTTTTGGATTGTGTTTGTCATGCCACATGCCAAGGGCCACATCTTTTGTGAAGAGTGTGTGGCAGCCATCTTGAAGGACTCCATCCAAACCAGCATCATAAACCGCACCTCTGTGGGGAACTTGCAGGGTCTGGCTGTGGATATGGACTCTGTGGTACTAAATGGTGATTGTTGGGTAATTCTCCTTTAAGCATTCCTTCCAATATCACTTCCAATACCATCACCAGAGGTAACATTGTAGGATAGTCTTCCACAATCCCAGGAGCAGAGGACTAGCTGGACGTTGCAGCTGTGGTTGGTGAGGGAAATTCTTAAATGTTACACATAGTATGATTGAAACGTAGATTTGTGAACAGAATTATATTTATTCAAGTGTGTTCCTTCATGTGTCGATCACCTTCAGACTAAAGTTCCTAAAGAATAAAGTTCTAGAATAGAATTTTTTTTTACTGAGGTTTGTCTTATCTTTTCCTTTGTCCCATTTTATGAGTGTTGTGGCTGGGGACTGAAAGTTTAGTTTGGTCCCTGATGAAGAGGGAAAATTAGAAAGGAGGCTTTCCTAGGCCAAGGGGAGAGAAGAAAGGTCACGTGAGTGCTCAGTGACAGGAAAGCGCTGCCTGGCGTGAACAGATGAGGCGAGCTCACAGGGAGGGAAAGGAGAACTGGCTGTCCCGAGTCTTTATTAAAACTCCATTTCAAATCCGAATGTGTCTGTCCACACCATGGCACATGTGTGCAGGTCAAAGGTCAACTTTCAGAAGCTGACCCTCTCCTGTCTGTGAAGATCAAGTTCAGGCCACCAGCATTGGCATCAAGGGCCTTCACCTGCTAAGTCATTTTTGCTGGCTCCTGAGTTGTTTGTTGAGACTTTTGAGGTCAAGGTGCGGTCAGGGTGACACAGACTTTTGTGTGTAAGAATGAGCCCACGAGTGTGAAAACCAGACTGCATCTTTTGAGGCTTTTGCACATCCGTACTTAGTGTGGGAAACACTGCCGTAAAAGTTGCATGATATGCACATCTGTGCCATGCTCGAGTG
This sequence comes from Mesocricetus auratus, assembly GCF_017639785.1. Classification (NCBI taxonomy): domain Eukaryota; kingdom Metazoa; phylum Chordata; class Mammalia; order Rodentia; family Cricetidae; genus Mesocricetus; species Mesocricetus auratus. The sequence goes on from NW_024429192.1 coordinate 46,326,862, forward strand.
AACGTGCCAGATGCCCACTTTATGCCCATGCAGGTCTGGTACCCTTTGTGGGAGGTCATGGCGCAGTAACTTGTAGCAGAACACAGATGTGGCCTAAGAATTTAGATGTGTGTTTGGACAGGATGAAAATAACTAACCATAATTCATTATCTTCTTTGCCATGTTGAGCCAAAGAGAAAAATACATAAATTCATTGCATTGCCACCATTTTATCTTTAAAAAAAACTTTGTGGTCATTTAGAAGCTGGCTAGACATTTCCTACTATCTCATGGAAGGCCAGCACTTGAAATCTGACCCCCTCAGTCCTATTCCCTAATGACTTGCCTACACCAATGCTCCCAATCAGACTGTGTGCCTCAGCCCCATGGAAACACAATGACACCATTTGTCTTGACAGCGAAACATTGTATTACTCAAAATTTCTGCAGCTTTGTCTTTTGATATAAATTTTGCATGCAAACATACCAATCACACATACTAGACATACAGTAGACAGCTGATAACTGGTTTGAACAAATGAAAAATCTCTAGTGGAAAATTTCAGTCATAAGATGATTATTATTTATATAGGTGTTTGCTTACTCTCGAATTACTTAAAATTGGTAACTATGAATGCTTGGAAGCAGCTAAAATATGACAAATTCTCACTTATCCTTAGCTTCAGGGCTTGTCATCTCCTAGTGGTGCTATTTTTCTTTAAATACCTCAATAACTCTACTCTTCACTGGACTACAGTGAAGTATGACTCATGTCAGATGTATTTGATTATTTCATTAATTTATTTATTTGGTTTTTCTAGGCAGGGTTTCTCTGTGGCTTTGGAGAGTTTGATTATTTTAAAGAAGGACTGAGAACAAATTTTCCAAACAAATCACCCTCTGGAACTAATGGTGTTCTTTCTATCCTGTCTCAATGCAGCTGGGCTCCGGTCAGACTACTCTTCAACAATAGGATCTGGTAAATTCATGAATTTCTTCTTTACCCCTCACTAGTGTGCATATATACTGGCTACACTTTGCTTTTTCTGATGATGTGATCCATTAATCTTCTTTTAGATGCAAGTGACAGCAATATAAGTGGCTTCAGCACAAAAGGGACCTGGTTGGCTGGTGTATTCCATAGCTGAGACAAATATGGGATATGTTGGCTTTAGGCATGGTTGGAACAAGCTCTAAAATGAAAGGCTGGTCAGACTCTATAGCTCCACCTTCTGTCGAGGCTTTGCTCTCAGGCATAGCCTCCCTTGTGGTAGCAAAGCTTAGGCTGGGTCATGTTTCTCAGTCATAGTGGAAAACTCCTGTACACAGATTTCATTAAAATCTCGTAGAACTTCGTAGCTGAATCACATTGTATGGATTGGCAGATGTGGCCCTTCCTGAACCAGCTTCTTTGACTGGTCAGTCTGGTTATGTTTCCACTTATGGGATCAGAGGTGAATTTAACCCCAACAAAAGTATGGGCTAAGTAGGACAATTTTCCATGGTAATAGGTTCTGTCACCAAAAGAGAGATACATAAAGTCTAGACTGGCAAGGAAAACAAATGTTCTCCATATGACAGTTTCTGCTCTTTTGTAGAGATTTCTAGAGAGGTCATGCTTAAGAGCCAGGAGGAGGGTGGGAGAAAAGAGAGGGACAGAGAGGCGAAGAGGGGACAAGACTAAGGAAAGTCCTTTCTCCACAGACAAAGGCTGCTCCAACTACTTCTATGCAGATCATCTGACCCTCCGCTACCCTCTGGAAATTTCTGCAACCTCAGGACAGCTAATGTGCCACTTTAAGCTAGTGGCCACAGTGGGTTATCTAATTCGTCTCTCAATTGAGTCCATCCAGTTGGAAGCTGACAACTGCATCACTGATTCCTTGACTGTTTATGACTCCCTCTTGCCAATCCGGAGTGCTACCCTGTATAGGTAAGACACAGGCTCAATATCTACCTGTGAAAAAGGTTTTCTTACTCTCTATTTACAAATCTCTCAGTGATAGATAGCTTCTTCGAGATATCCTTCGAGACACGTGGAGCTATTATCTCATTTTAAACCTCATTGCAGAGCAATGGGGCAACATTGTTACAAGTGTTACTATTTTGTGGAAAGAACTCTGGAATTTACATAAATTTAATTGCTTGGCTGCTGAGAGTCTTTCAACTAGTTGATCCCTGGAGCCAAGCCGTTGCACAATCATCTTTATATCCTGTTTGCTCTCAAGGAGAGCCCAAGGTTGGCCATCTGAGAAAATCCCTTGGTAGGCATTACTAGACAAATACTTAGGCATCTCTTCCAGATCTATTCTATGTATAGAGCTCTACGACTAGTCACTGATGAAGATCTAACCAACAGAGACTGGCTTAAAAGAACTGAGTGATGACTCTGGAAATGTGTGACATGGTATAGTATGAAGACCCATTGATTAAACAAGCAGTTACTCATATGTTGTTATCTGGTTGCAGAATCTGTGAACCCACAAGAACACTAATGTCGTTTGTTTCTACAAATAATCTCATGTTGGTGACACTGAAGTCTCCTTATGTACGGAGGCTGTCAGGGATCCGGGCATATTTTGAAGTCATTCCAGAACAAAGTAAGTCTTCTCCAATTTAAACAAGTCACTTGCAATACTCCTGAAGATACTGTAATCTTTCTATCCCGAGGCTATCTTGTGATATTTTCATGCCAGTCAAGGAAGCTGTACTGGACACGAACCCTGACTCAGAAGAAAAGCATCATAGAAATTTAGTAAAGAACTGTTAGCATAAAAATGTTGATTAGATAACGCAAAGGGGCAAAGGGGAAATTGAAAGTATTTTTAGAAGATCAAAGAGAAAATTAGAACTAATGATAGTGAGCTTGGAGGAAGGTGTCTGTTGCTGAAGCTCTGGCCAACAACAGGTGCCATTACTTACCTGCTTCTGGTGTGTCTCTGAATCCAGGACCATGCGGTAACAAAGTAGTCACATCCTGCAGGTATGGAGCAAAAGGGAGGATTGGGAAACAAATATAGAATGTGAGAAAAACATGTTAGTTGTATAAACTGATGACATGACCACCCTGTGGTCTGGTTAAAGGGAAGTTATTATTATTATTATTATTATTATTATTGTATACACACACACATATATATATGTATATACATATATATGTATATACATATATATCAGCCAGAGGCATCTGGAAGAGTTCAGAGCAGAGAAAGGAAGCAACAGATGGCCAGCAGACTGGATCTGGTCATGACAGAGGCAGGATCAGAGTAGGGAGATTGAGAAAGAGAAGGAGGATCAGAGAGAGAGAGAGAGAGAGAGAGAGAGAGAGAGAGAGAGAGAGATAGAGAGAGAGAGAGAGAGAGAGAGAGAGAGAGAGAGAATGAAAGGGAGACAGAGAAATAGGTTACAAGGCGGAATAAATAGCAAGAGGAAGGGAAACCAGTGAGTTGGAGGGTGAGCTCAGGGTATTGGGGGAGGTGTGAAGAGCTAGGATGATAGCATTCCTCTGAAATGTGTAACAGGTACTTATGATACTGAGGGAGCCTGCAGGCCAGCACCAGTCTTGGTGTGCTAACAGGAACCACCAATAGCCATTTGTCCCTGTGCTAGTGATAAGGGACATATCTTCTTTTGATAGAAGCTAACAGGCTTCACAAGTTCCTGAGGAATGCTGACTTTTATTTATCCTCCAGAGGTCCTCCTCTAGTCAGGCTGCTTCCACTTCTGGCTATCTGGAGTACATTTTGGAGTTTTGAGAACTGGAGTTTCCTTTAGTTATCTATGGAGTGTTCTTTGTTTGAAGAGATAAAGATCTGAAATTATACCAGTTCATTAGTCAAGTAAATATGCATGTGTAGAGAAAGCGTGCAGCCATGTCCTCATCTCATCATGCTGGGTCCTTGTGTGTGAATCCCTTCTTTCAGAATGTGAAAACACGATATTGGTCAAGGACATCAACAGCTTCGAAGGGAAAATTTCAAGTCCGTATTACCCAAGCTACTATCCTCCAAAGTGCAAGTGCACCTGGAAATTTCAGGTAGCCTAGATCTTCTCAGTGTGGGGTGGTTGTTCTATTTTAGTAAAATATATTTGAATCATTTTGTCTTTAAAATTCTAAGACTAATACCACTTAATGTTAGGAGATATATTATAATATATCTCTTTCCAGATAATATATTTCCATTGTTATTTTCTTCTGCTGTCAAGCTACCTACTACTATCACTTGGTTTGGTCTTATTTCTCCACATTATTTTATTTTTATTTATATTTTAAAATCTAAAGGTATTGTTGCAGGATCAAATAGTTATTTTATTACAGATAGTATGATTTCAGAATAGACATTAATAAAATAATAAATTTGATTAGGTTATTTATATTCCTACTATAATAGCACATGGAACTGGAAAATGTCACTATTACTCACTTCTTAGTGCATATGCATAAAATCGTTAGTGTGTAGCGTCATAACTGGATTGGATGCAAATGATAAATACATACAGTTTAAATTCATCAATATGCCACTGAATGATAACTGTGGGCCTGGAAGTCAAGTACTAAAATAGACAGAAAATCTGAAATTGAAAATCAAATAAAGTTTTGGCTTTCAAGGAATGTATCTTTCAGTAGGGGGAGACTGGTGACAGTCTCACATGCTACATATACAATGAGCCCTCCCTATTTGTGGGTTTCACATCTATGGATTCAGTTAATGACTCCATTGAGTATATACCTGTAGACACTATTATTGATATTATTTCCTAAACAATAGGGTAGACACGCATTTTACAAAATTATTGCACAAGACAAGCTATTATGAACAATATTGATATTTAGAGTATGTGAGAAGATATGTGTGGCTTATAGAGATACTATGCATTTTATGTAAGGTACTTGAGTGTTCATAGATTTCGAGATATGGGGCCTCCATAAACCAATCCTCCGAAGATACTGAGGGACCACTGTAGGCAGTTTGTCACATGGTGACAGTACTACAGGGGAAAATGAAGAAGTCAAGGAGGTGCAATAGCTTGGGAGGGAAGCTGGGAATGTGAAGAGAAGAAAGTCAAGGCATTGTTAATAGGAGATCAGAGAAGCCTCATTGCCAAGAGGAACATTTGCAGAGAAGCTGAGAGAAAAAGGGACCGTCTTACTGATGTTTAGGATAGGAGTGCTGCAGTCAAGGGAACAGCTAAGAGGGGGATCCTGAGGCAGGAGGAAATTTGACGGTGATCATTTGTACATAGTTATACAAATTGATTTTACTTTTAAGCAAATCTGATGATTAATTCTACGTCTTGGTGACAAGTATCCTAAAGTTATTTGTTATCACTAGTATGGCCATCTACAAATAAGTAGCTAGATCCTTGCACTTTGCCAGATTTTCAGGATTTAGTATCTCAGGTGACCAGAGGGTTGGGTAGCTAAGAGGGTAAGAGAAAATAGAAGCACCAAAATAAAGAGAAGGGGACAATACCATTTTCTCCTTCTTCAATCCCTCCAAAACACAGATGAATCTTCTTGAATTCATTCAACATCCAGAATAAGAAATTCATCTTTCCCTAAAAGTCTGCCAATGCTAGAAATGTCTTTGATGTAAGACAAATATTGATTCTATAATACTCTAGGGACTTAAAATGAAAGCCCATAAACACTGTTGTGATTTTTAGTCTGAATGTAATAAGAATATTGACTTCCTTTGTATTTTGCCAGAGGTTGAGGGTTGAAGAAAAAAATCTTTGTAAGGGAAAGAGCATATCATACCTGTAAGGGAGTGAGGGATTGAGGAAGGGACATAGAAGGGACGTGAGACAAGGCCCACTAGTCTTTAGTAGGGTTACTGTAAGCCATGGAAGCCCCTCTCCATATCACAGAGGAAAATGATGGGTGACTTGGAAGGGAGTCACTTGCTCCCTGTCTCTTTGAAGAAAATATGCAAGCACTGTTGCCATAGAAATTTCCAATGCTTATTTGAGATAATTTCCTATTCTATATGAGTGCCTCATATGAGTTTACAATAAGCATGACATACTGGGCAGAAAGTGGATAAAGTAAAATATTAGGTTAGATCTCCGGTCTGCATTTCCTAACCTCCAGAAAGTTAGCTATGCCTTTTTTCTTCTATAAAATGGGAATAGTATTACTGGCCTACAAGGTTTATTATGGTGTTAAAATGAGAACTGTAAAATGTCTGATTTAGTCTCTCTCAAAGGTAGTAGTAAGGGATGATTATCTCTATTTACATTAGAAAGAAGCAACTGTATGTATATATATATATATATATCATGTACTTAGAACATACTCAAAAAATGCATAACCAAAATAAAATATCTGTTAGAACAATATGTCATGGATAAAATCAATCTAAAGAAAAATATAATAGGATGGAATTATAAAGTTGTTTCTACAACTTTTAAAAGTTTTTTATTTATTTTTTCATCAATCTCATGCACAAGATCTTCATCTGTATCACTCTGTTCCTCTCTCTCCACTGCGGTTCCTCCTCTGGGTTCTCCTGGCCCCATCCAGATTCATGATATTTTCTTTTTTATTGTTATATGTGTATCCAGTTACTGAGCTCATTTAGTGTTGCTCATACATATGTATGAGGCTAATCCAGGGCTAATCATTTTGAACTGGACAGTCTGTGCAGGCGCTCCTCTATGGAAGGAACATTAGCTACTGATCCCTTATAGCTCTTTATCGAGAGACAGGACCATGTGAGATTTTCATTGTCCATAACAGCATTGTCATTATGCTGGCTTGTTGTTCAGGAAACCATATGTTGATATTTTGTGAGTACATAGTGTAATTTTAGGGGTTACTATCTAGTAGCAATCATACTTGGCCTCTTACTCATAATCCTTTCACCACCCTTCAGCAGTTTTCCTTGAGCCTTGGGGGTGGGGACTGTATTGCAGGCCTATCAGTTTCATCTGGGCACTGCACCCTGTGCATTTTGACCACTTGTACTATGTTACAGTCTTCATCTTTACAGTAAGAAGCTTATTTGATGAGGAATGAGAGCCACACTCATCTGTAAGAGTAAGTATTTAGAACACAGTTAGAAATTATATTGATGTAGGAAAATGGCGGCAGTAGAGTCTCCCGTAGGGCCTATGACCTCACCAGTTACAAGTAGTTTTCTAGGTCTTCAGTATCAGGCATGGTTTCCCTGCTATCCATCAGGCCTTCTGTCAAATTAGGTAGCTGTTGGTTGCCTCAAAGATAAACATACCACTATTGCACCAAGTCATTTTTGTGGTTCATAGTCTTTATACCTGGGTAGAACTACTGACTGCTTCTCTCTCTTGGCAACATGCTTAGAACTTCCCAAAAGTTCTCAGGGAGGAGCCTTCCAAGTCAGTTCCAGCTCAATTCCTCTAAGCTCTGTGTCTGATGAATGTGTTTTCATCAATAATAGGGTCTTAGTTCTGAAAGGGAACCAAGGTCAATGGAAACAGCCCATATTGTTTGGGGAGACTGGTATTCCTCTGACTAACAACTACAAGGAAGTTTTCCATGCCTAGCACTGGAGTTTTTGTTATATAGTGCATGGCTCTTGGGAGGAGCATTGTCATCCCATGTAACATAACCCATTTACATACATAAACACAACACATATATATACATAAAATACATATATATTTTTGGACACATATCTGTATTTTTGAGTGAACTTATAAAATGTTTCCCTATGATGTTCTGAGTGTCCTTATGTCCCCTTCTTTCCTCTACCTTGCATTATCCTTTCTCCTGTCTCCATTTTGCCATTGCCCACTTGATAGCACCTGTCTCCCGCCATCCCCCTCTCTAGGGTTCCTTCTCCCCTTCCCACCATAGTATATCTTACCAAGGGCTATGTAACACAAAGAGTAGAATATATTTAAAACAATAAACCAAAAGAATGAGTACTGAGCAGGAAAGGACATTTTAACCTGAAACACCTTCTTCTACTGAGGCATTTTTCTCACTTGAGTTTTGTTTTTCACAGACTCCCCTGACAACTCTTGGCATAGCCCTGAAGTTCTACAATTATTCAATAACTAAGAAGAGTATGAAAGGCTGTGAGCATGGCTGGTGGGAAATTAATGAACACATGTAAGTGATTTTCATATGTGGGGGGTCATATGGGAAGTTCACTGTCTTCTAGGAGTGTTCAGTTTTCTGAGAGAAGGAAGCCAAGGATAGAGGTATTCAGAAACATATATGTGGACAGTTGGCACCTGTGGTCAAAGCAAAATTTGGACCCTCATCCTCATGCCTTCTGGGCTATTTGTGAGCATATTCTACATCTTACAAAGGTATTGTTGAAGTGTTCAAATATCCTGGAGCCACTGGGAAAAATTACCAGGGTACCTCATTCTGGAGGTTCAAGAATAAGAGACTGCCATTTGGTTTGACATTGTAGAAGAGGACTAGCTGACCAGGCTGTGCCCTTGCATTTGGAAATAGTTGGACAGAAAGATCTCATACATACTGCCTGCATTTCTGAATCCATCACAGAGGCCCTATCATCCTAGCTCTTAACTTGTTCCTTAGAAATTATTGTTGTTGATTTATTCCTAAACCTATAAGGCTATTCAAAAATGCAGCTGTGATCTGTCTTGGAGTTTTTGTTATATAGTGCATGGCTCAAAGAAGTATCATGTGAGTTAAAGGATTTTCCAGCCAATTCTTTTGTCTTTGTTATTTCCTGAATGAAATTTTCCCTTCCCAAGAGCCTCCCTTTTCTCCTTCCACATTTCTTTCTATTAAAAAATACTTTTGAGTATAAATATATATATATATATGTGTGTGTGTGTGTGTGTGTGTACACCCATGCTGACATCCTGGAGGTTGATATCAGCTATTGTCCTCTCTCACTCTCTATCTGCTGTTGTTTTTGAGACCATGTATCACTGAACTAGAGTTTTTGTTTGTTTGTTTGTTTGTTTGTTGTTTGTTTTTTTGGCTGGCCAGTCAACTAGTGCCGTGCCTGCTGCGCAGCCTGTATCCGAGAATGTGGCCAGGGTGTCGGGATTGATGACACAGAGACCAGTCGGTTGCGTTAAGAAATCTTTATGCTCCCCAAGAAGGCTCAGGAGAACGTCCCAAAAAAACGCTTCCCTCCAGAAAAGCTTCTGCCATCCATCCACTCATATGCACACACACCTCTCTACCTCCTCCTGGCTGGTGGTTAAATCCCTGACACCAGAACCTGGAACAGCAGGGGGGACAGGAAGAAGTGGCTAGCCATCGGGAAGATCAAAGTCAGGGTGTTTCAGTGAACAAGCCCTTATCAAGCCTTTATCAGGAATTTATAGCTCCAGTAAACATTTCTTAGGGCACTGGATTGTTTTCAATGTTTTCAGTAAACATTGTCTTGCAGCTGCCTGCTCCCAGGCTGATGGAGGAGTGGGTTTCTGGCCAGGGTCTGTTGTCCCCACAAACTAGCAAGCCTCAGTGATTCTCCTGTCCTCATATCTCCAGCACTGAATTACAGATGCTCAGGGACCCTGGCTTTCTATGTGGGTGTTAGGATTCAAAACCAAGTGTGCAAGCTTGCACAGCAAGCACTTACTCACTAAGCCATTTGCCCAGCTCTCTAAGAGGTTTTCTGAACAAGACACCTTTTCATTTGTTTAGACAATCTGCAAAGTAATCATGCTCCTGTTTCCACTGGAAGCCACCTTTCTGAAATACATCATTAAAATACGGCCTTTACTCATTTTTGAAACACAGCCTGTATCAAATAAGTGATATTATTTTGTCTCTTTATAGTCCTGGCTATTCTGGAACTCACCATGTAGACCAGGCTGGCCTTGAACTCACAGAGACATGTTTGCCTCTCCAGTGTTGGGATTAAAGATGTGAACTACCACGCCCAGCTTCAAGTATCTCTTATATAGGTTCAAATTTAACCCTTGCCTACCATCTTGTAGCTATTCAACTAGGAAAAATATTGCCCCTTTTGATTACAGTTATTTTTAAACTTGTTTTTGTTAGTGTTCAATGAAAAAAATGCAAAATATGTCAAAAGTATGTGGTGCACGCCTTTAATTCTAACATGTCAGAGGCAAAGGCAGCTCCAGGATAGACTGCTATACATAGCAAGTTTCAGGCCAGCTATGTCTACATAGTGAGACATCCTTACCTAACAAACAAACAAAAACAAAACAATGTGTAATGTGTCCCTGAAATTTTAAGAATACTGCACTTGATATACAATGAAAGCAAAGATTCTTAGCACACACACTGACTCATCTTTTGTGGAGCTATGAGCCTAAGAATGAACAAACTGTGCTTTGGTTTTTGTTTTGTTTTTTGAGACAGGATTTCTCTGTGTGGCCCTTGCTGTCCTGGAACTTATTCTGTCGACTAGGTTGGCCTTGAACTCAGAAATTCACCTGCCTCTGCCTCCTGAGCACTAGGATTAAAGGTGTGCATCACTACCTCCTGGCTCAAACTGTGCTTTGAAAAGGAGAGAGGACTTTTTCCTCTCATAACAAGTACGAGCCCAGTCTTTTTGCTTCAAGTAGAAGAGTCTCCTCCCAACTAATACCAGGAAAGCTTCCTGCCCCCAATACTTTCCCTGAAACCCTGAAACAGAGGCTCTTCCTACAGTCCTTTAGGCCAGTGAAGTCTTAACAAACTCATCTGATTCCCCTTGTCCCCTGAGGATGTAAGTCTCCAGATCTGTCCATACCAGTTCTTTCCATCTAAAGAAGAAAGGCTCTGCTTTGTATCGTCAAAACTGAGCTGAGAAGTGGGTCAAGGGACTGTGGGTTGCAATGGGGAAGCGAGAAAGCAAAGCAAAACAAAAACACAATGTTGCTGGGAAGAAATCCAACGTCTTTCTGAAACATAAGACAACATAGACGTGGGTATTTGTGCCCAGGAAAGCTGAATGCAGTATTGGAATCCCAGTGTAGTGAATAATAGCCTTTGTACAACTCTAGCAAAGCAGCCCTTTGGTGTCTTAGAAAGTGCTAGAGTTTAGCATTGTGCCAACTTGTGCACAGATCCTGGGTCAGTAGAAATATCTTTGCTGTTGGAACTTCAACAAATCGATTCACTTCTTTATGATTCCCATTCCTTGTCATGTGTCTGTACAGAATATAAAGTGACTCTTACTTGGTTTCTTTGATCTCTCATGTTTTATACTTTTAATCTATAAGCCACCATCATGTCCTGAAGCACACTAACCATCTTCAAACTCCAGCCCAAGCATGGGTGCAAAGGAACCTTGCTTCTTGATCCCCTCCTTAGCATGTGTGCTGGTTAATTTTCTTGTTATTATCACAACATATAAGACAGAAAGAAGGATTTAGTTTGATTCAGTTTCAGTGGATTTTAGTTTGTTGTTGTGGTGGATAAGGAGTGCCTCAGTCTGGTGGGCAGAAACATGGGGTAGCTGGGCACATTGCAGAGGCCAACCAGGAAGCAGAAGGTGGAGCAGGTGCGAGGGTGGGGTAGAGTGAGGAGGAGTGGGGTGGATCCAGGAGAATGCATCCCTTAGTATTCTATCCCTAACTATCTACTTCCAGCTGGAACCTGTCTCCTAAGTGTTTACAACCTATAATAGTGTCACCACCTTAGGACCAACTATTTCAACTACATGATCTTGTAGGAGATCCTCCACATTTAAAACATACAAATACACCCAAGAGGAGCTCAACTTTGCAAGAAAATCCCAGATGCTAATGGAAGGGACAGCCATTTCTTTCTTGTGTCCTAGTCACTGGCTATATCCTCTCACTTCCTGAATTTCAGCCAGCTGCCAAAGACTATTGAATAATACAGGTCAGCTTTGGGTTCATGGAACATAAGCAGTTCCCAAATGCCTTGAGAGTCTAGAGTGCTTGGCATTCACAGGTACCAAGTGATCCCTCAATTTTTATATCAGCTGTTTCCCATAGAGACTTGACAGGTTTCACACTGGAAAGGCAGCGCCTACACAGGGCTGTAAACTAACTTATCTCACTGTAAAGTAATATTCTATGCTCCATTAACTACAATGCTCACATAATGAGAATTATTAACTAGAGTGACATTTACTCAAAAGAACCCTGGGAACCCTGCTCACGTGAAATGATGGGAAGAAGAGAAAAAGTCAAGGTAGGGAATACTGTGGAAAATTGTTACATCTTTGAAATGTTGCCAAGGACAAGCCCCAGGGTGCATATCAGATTTCAATTAAGATTGAATTAATGCTGTTTTCTTTTGTCTCAACTGTGGGTGGGATTATTTGCATATTTTGAGCCTGAGCTCACAGATTCTACTCTACCAAGGGGTTTATGGATAAAAGCGGGCCATTCTTGTTACATATTTTTGACAATAAAAATATAAACACTAGGAGAATTTGATTCATTATTCTGTTAATTTGCGGTGTGGGTAAAGAAATCAACAGCTCAACAGTACTGTGTTTGTTCTGTTTAGCAAAGGAGAAAACTCTTACCACATCACAGTCCCACAACACAAAGTATCTGTTATTGTTAGCTCTACCAGAAGCATCTCTGCTCATGGAGCCTGAATGACAAAGCATCAGTGATGTCCACTGGCAAGGGAACACAGTCTATGGGACCTCATGCCACATGTCCTCCCCGCCTCTTGTCTTCTCAGGTACTGTGGCTCCTACATGGATCATGAGACCATTTTCCGAGTGCCCAGCCCCTTGGTCCACATCCAGCTCCAGTGTAGCTCCAGACTTTCAGACAAACCTCTTTTGGTAGAATATGGCAGCTACAATATCAGTCAACGTAAGTTTGGAAGCAGTTTAGAAAACCTAATGAGCTCTTAATGATAAAGGAAGGCCAATCCTCCTTTACTTCAGGCCTTGAGAACTTAAGGAATTAATACTGCCTCGTTTTTGTTATTTGCTATTATATACATATCTTTTAAAAATAGGCAAATTGTATATACTAAAAATAATAAAATGCACATCAAATTATATATTAGTGATATATTTTAAATTATAGAAAAAACAACTTTTTGATATTACTGACTTAGAATTGAGATGAAGTTTTTCATATGACTTTTAAAATATAGGAAAAGCTCATATTTTGCTCTTTCTTGATTTCCTTCCCTCATCCTCCTCTTCTTTCTTTCTCATTTTTTTCCCTTTGAAACAAATTCTATCTGTGTAGCCCTGGCTAGCCTATGTAGACCAGGCTGGTGTTGAACTCATATCAGTCCTCATGCCTTGACCTCCACGGTGTTGGGATAACAGGCATGTGACACCACATTCATCTGGATGTTGTTTGTGTTAGCCATAACTCCTTGTGATCATAGTGTTTATATCAATATGCAGTGGATCTGTGAGTGGCATTTTGTATTCTCTTTGGAGGACAGTGACTGGGGAGAGTTGGTTAATTGAGATGACTCATAGTTCAACTTTCAGAAAGTTCAAATTTGTATAAGAAACCACAGAACATGGCCAGGAAGTGGTCTTAGGAAAGGAGACTTTTGGCGGAAGTTGTTGAAGCTGCAGAGTGTAGATAATGACTGGAGATATTTTAGCTCCTTTTGAAAAGTGACAACAAAAGTAACACAGTGGAGATTCTACAATTATGGTGTGAGTAGAAGCTTCTTTGTACCTTGTTTTACTCTGCCAACTCTAAACACACTTGCTTCTGGATTCAGTGCTGTGTTCTGATATTCAGAGTGTTTGAATTTCTAGTGGGGACACAGGAGAGGCAAAACATCTTAATTGCTAATGGTTTCACACATGCTGATGATAGTCTATCACACCATCCACTCTTCCCACTGCCACTGAGGTGGTAGCTGGCCTGACATGTTCGCCTCTGTCCTTTCACACGAGAGGAGAAAGCAATTATTATTTCTGTAGTACTCACCCACAAGCTCAGGCTCAATGGTTTGATCTCTGATGAGTAGCCTGGTTAAGTTGGAAGGAACAATGGACAGTGAGGGGGGAGGCAGGAGCTCTGGGCTTTGAGAGCAGACATTGGTCTTACTATGTTCACCTTCTGTAGCATTAATTTGCTTTTATTCTTTGCTTATTGAAATTATGCATTAAAAATTACCCATAGTCATGGTTTTTATCATTGCTTCCATTTTTCTACCAAATCCCTAATCAACTAATACTTCATAATTCTTTGCTAAGGTGGTCTGATGAGTTTTAGGAACCAGACAAGATTTTCTGTTTCTTTTCTCTTTCATTCTTTCTTTTTTACTTTCTTTTTTCTTTTATTGCCTATAGCTTGTCCTGCTGGATCTTTTAGATGCTCCTCTGGTTTGTGCATCCCCCAGGCCCAGCGCTGCGATGGAGTAAATGACTGTTTTGATGAAAGTGATGAACTTTTCTGTGGTAGGTGTAATATGAACTCATTATGAATAAGTAACTTCTTGGAATCCCTGTGTTGCAGTCTCTAGTTGCTGTAGGTCACTAGATACACCAAAACTCAATGGTTTAATTAGCCCAATCATTTTTTCTTGATCATGCATTCAAGCATTGGAAGCCATAATATACAATCAAAAGACTTGTAATGTTAAATAAAAAAGAAAAATACCAAGCAAAGCAATAGGAGAGAAAAAGTCTACACAAATGCCACTGAGCTTGTTTTGTGTTGGCCATCTACTGCTCGGCATGGGGCCAGCCCTTACATGTAGTTAATGTACTCGGTGAGAATCCATTGGAGAAAAATAATTTTTCTTTTGCAAGCAGAGGTCATTTGGAGGTAGCTTTTCAGTTAGCTCATGTCCTTTCCCTTCTCAGTGCTGGGATCCAGTATGGCTTGGACCTATGGAGGCTGTGTGCTTGCTGCCACAGTCTCTGTGAGTTCATATGTGTACCAGTCCCATTGCATCCGAAAACACTGCTTCTTTAGAGTCCTCTAGCTCTCACAGTCTTCCTGCCTCCTCTTCTGCATGCACAGTGATATCGTGCTGGTAGTGACTGAGGGACGGATACAGGATAGTCCTAGTCTACATGGAGAGACGGATACAGGATAGTCCTAGTCTAGATAGAGAGACAGATACAGGATAGTCCTAGTCTAGATGGAGAGACAGATACAGGATAGTCCTAGTCTAGATGGAGAGACAGATACAGGATAGTCCTAGTCTAGATGGAGAGACAGATACAGGATAGTCCTAGTCTAGATGGAGAATTTATATCTTGATTTTTCATTGTGATTTGTAACCTGCTTCTGAATTTATTTCTAGTTTCAGGGAACAATATTTAGAAGATAATTTACTGGACAATATGAAACTATTGGCAACATTTTTTTCAGTGTTTAAATACTCTTATAACAGTAATGGTATGTGGTTTTTCCCTGTCTTTAGACAGACATTATACTTATTATACGACAACTATATGAAATTATGTTCATAAAAATAACCCGTGCCTCTACTGTGTGTGTGTGTGTGTGTGTGTGTGTGTGTGTACTGGAATCATGCCTAGTGCCTTTCATGTGGTAGGCAAGTTCTCTAACACTGAGCTGCATCCTTAACTCCTTTGTATACTTTTAAATTCAAAAATCTTCTTAGTTTATGGCTTATTAGCAGTCTATATCTATAAAATATTCTAATTCCTTTCCTTCCTTCCCTCCCTCCTTCCTTCCTTCCTTTCTTTCTCTTGCCTTTTCTTTTTTCTTTTTTGGAGACAGGGTTTCCAGGCTAGCTTCGAACTCACCAGACATCCACCTGACCTCCTGAGTGCTGGGGTAAGGGTGTGCACCGACACAACCTGGCTTCTGTTTCTTAAGAAAACAGATACTGGCAATTTTTGTGGTTGAAGATTCTTTTTGTTCCTTACTGTTCTTTGCTCTGATGCTCCAGCTGAAAGCCATTGCCATTACTTTATAATGACCAATGCTTTGCTCATTATATTTCACCATATCAGTTTTGAAGCTATCCTACAGATGTCAGCTGGGCACTGTTGGAGACAACCAACTATTTCAAGGCAACAATATACTTCTCTCACCACTCAGAGGAGCTAAGATGAGAAATACTCTGGTCACCTAGGCAAGAGAATAAAACTGCTAAATTTCACAATCCAGAAATCACTGAGAAACCATCCCTTCTAAAGATGCTTGCTGGCACACTGTACCTGCCATGACAGGGATGGTAATTCAAGAAGTGTGTCAAAGAGGAATCAGTGGTGTTTGGGGTATAGACCTATCAGAATCAAACAATTTTCAAGTGGTTTCACATGTGGACCACAAGTCTGATGTCCTTTAAGATCTGACATTCATTAATTTTTTCACCAAGCTTTTTGTGAACACCTCTTATTTTTGGTCAGGGACCCAAAGTGAAGAGATAGATAAGATTAGCCAGGCGGTGGTGGCGCACGCCTTTAATCCCAGCACTCGGGAGGCAGAAGCAGGCGGATCTCTGTGAGTTCGAGGCCGGGCTGGACTGATAGCCTCCAAAACAATACAGAGAAACCCTGTCTTGTAAAAACAAACAAACAAACAAACAAAAAACCAAAAAAAAAAAAAAGATTAAATCTCCCATTTCAGTCAATTGCACCTTCTTTGGGAGGGTAGGCAAGTTCAACTCAGATACACGCTGATGAGAAGCTTTTTTTCCTTAGACAAGGGTTACTTATGCCAGGCATGGTGGCGCACATCTTTAATCCCATCACTCAGGAGGTAGAGGCAGGTGGATCTCTTTGCGTTCAGGGGTCATCCTGGTCTGCATAGTGGTTTCCAGGTTAGCTAGGGTTACACAGCGAAATCTTGTCTCAAACTGGTTATGATGCAACCAGTTAAAGTTACTTAAACTACCCAATTTAAATATTTACCTAATAGCAAAAACAAGACCTGACAAACTCTTACACAAGGAGTTATATCAAAGAAAGGAGTTATGTTGGGGAAGTCCTGTTATTTGCCTGTGCATTTGTCAATAAAGTACTGTCTGGCCAATAGGGAATCTAGATAGGAGGGACTAGGAGTCCAGGAGGACTCTGGGTAGGAGAAACACAAGAGAGTCGAGATGTAACGCCATTGGGGTAGGAGCCCGGACCTATTCTCCGGTAAGAGACATACTTAGATTAACAATTATGGAGTAATTACTTAAAGCAGAGCTAGCCAGTAAGAGACAAGCAAGGCCAACAACTTCATAATTAATATAGCCTCCTGTGTGTTTATTTGGGACTGATGCAGATCTGGAACCAGGCGGGCGGGAAGGCTTCTCACAAGGAAAAAGCTTCTCTTTACAGAGTTATATATGCTAAACATCTGCTTTCTTCCAGGGATATGTCATTTCAAGGAAAACTCTATCACTTTATTGTATTAGCCATGTTAAGGTTCATAGAGGGACACAGTTGGTCATGGGACAGCCCAGCTGATGTCCTGTGTTCATGACTTTTGTGTCTCTCACCACAGTGACTTCCAAACCTGCCTGCAACGCCAGTATCTTCCAGCAGCGTGGCCCCCTGGTCTGTGATGGCTTCTGGGACTGTGAGGATGGCCAGGATGAGCAGAACTGCACTCGGAGTGAGGAAGACACACAGGGCTGTGGTCTTTCTATAGAACCTCAACGAGCCAAAAAGCTCTGTTGTATTCAGAGAGATCATCATGCCCCAGTTTCCCCAGACCATTCTCAGTCTTAGCCCTGATAACTCTTGTTCTGAGAATCCTCCCCATCCAAGAAAACAATGACATACTTGCTCACAGTAGGTGGGGTGGATTTAGATGTGCTCATGTGCAAATATTGGCACATTTTTGTGGTTATACTTGCTTTTCATGCTAGCTATAGGTTAGACAAAGAAGGTCTGTCAGAGAGGAGCCTGCCAGACACTGTGAGGACACCTGCTCATACCACCTCAGGAAGTGAATCTTATAGGTGGTGAACAAATGCATTGTAATTCAGTATATCTCCTCCTTATTTTCCCCTAACAACCTGAGAGGACTGCTTGTGGTGTGTTATGACATTTTTTTTTCCTTCTTGGACAGTAAGACTATGCAATAGCTAAGAGGCCATGACCCAAGGCCATTGATATGGCAAACTATTTACCTTGTGTTCCCCATGGTATGGAGAGGCAGTTGGAGTGAATCTCAGCTGTGTGCTATTTGCCTGCCTTCCAATGGATCTGCTTACATGAAGGAAGAGGTCCCTGTGGGGTGTCCCCATTTTCCTCGGCCAGCTTTTTCCAGAGCAGAAAACAGCGATGTTGTGTCTGATACCTCTTTTGGCAGAGTTCCATGTCATTCCCTCAAACCAGTTTCTGACCATGAACAGCAACAACAAAAACCGTTTCTTCTTTTTGCTCATGTTTAGGCATCCCATGCACCAACAGGACCTTTAAATGTGGCAATGACATGTGCTTCCAGAAACAAAATGCGCAGTGTGATGGGATAGTGGATTGTCCAGACGGAAGTGACGAAGAGGGCTGCAGTGTGTAGAATTGGCTTCTTTTGATTGTGTATTTCCTCTTCCTTTATCCACTGTCTACTTTTATCGCTTGAGAGTACTATTCCTCAAACAGAGATTGCTATGGATCTAGGAAGTAACAATACTTATTGGTGAACTGAATATGACATTGTTACAAAGGAATAAAAACCCTGAAGTTTGCTCCATCTTCCTTCTTGATAATAGAGTTTATGCACAGAATGCTTTCTAATAATCCCAATAAAGAAAAAATTTACCTGTGTATAAAGCTGTGAAGCCTGGCAGATGACTTTTAGTAAGATGACACTCAGTAAAAACAGCACCAAGATTCTTTATGTCATATGTTCTCCTCAGTAATGTGACCTTTAATTAATCATGAGGCAATAGGGTCATGCTACCTCCTTATCAGTGCCATTTACACCAGAAAGCAATGACATTGATAACTTTTTAATAAATGTCCACGTCTTGGGCTTACAAATTCTCTTCCAAATGGCGTCTCTCAAATTAATAAAACTTCAAAGACATTATGAATTGTTTCATGTTTGGAACTTCCTGTTTCTTTTCCACTCCATGAGCTGCTGTTTATGTCAGCTGTTACTATAGGGCCTCCTCTCCCAGTATGAATCAGTGTGTAGACACCAAGTCAGGGCATGCTCTCAGAAGCAAAGGAGTGGTGCTTTGTTGGCTCTGGTTCTAGACAAACCTACAGATTTCCTCTCTGCTAGATAAGTAGGAGATTTCCAACTGATGACTTGATGAGTCAGTTTCTAACCCGGCCATAGACGCGATTGAATTTCTGGTTCGCTGTGTGTGTTTCTTCTGTCTGCCTTTCAGTTATATGACCCTTCCTCTCCCAAAGGCTGTAGCAGAAGTTCTTCCTCTCCCCACCGCATCGTTGGGGGTTCTGACTCCTATGAGGGGACCTGGCCATGGCAGGTGAGCCTCCACTTCGTTGGATCAGCCTACTGTGGTGCCTCAGTCATCTCCAGGGAGTGGCTTCTCTCTGCAGCCCACTGTTTCCATGGGAACAGGTAGAGCATCCCAATCTTCACCTTCAAAACTATACATCTAACCTCTGGTTTGGGGAAAAAACTTCCTGCTGGAAATGATCAATTTAGTTGGGCTCCTTTATGTCTTCAGGTGGGGGTAACCAGTTTTATCCAATTTTGTTTTTAGCTATCATTGACATAAAGAAAAAGAACACAAAGGAAGCACCAAGGCTGGATATGCTTTCATTAGGCTGAGGAAATGGAGACTGGCTTTCAAACCACAGGGGCAAACCTAAGTCAGTGTATGGAATGCAAAGGGGGCAGTATTGGCTGGAGAGCAGTGATCTCTTTTGGATGATGCAGGGACACCAAAAGTTAGGACTATCATTGGAAGGGCTCTGTTTGCTTTTGCCAAAGTGGTTATTATGGGAAAGATTCTCCTTTATGTAGGAGGAAGCCTGTATGCCGCCATTAACCATGTGACTTACTAGAGGCGCATACAGATGAGGTAATAAAAGGGCGGTTTACCACACTGCTAACCATACCCACTTTAGGCATGACTAAAGACGTATCCCTTTTATTACCTCATCTGTATGCGCCTCTAGTAAGTCACATGGTTAATGGCGGCATACAGGCTTCCTCCTACACCTTTAACTAAGGGTAAAGGCAAAACTTAAAAAATAAAACCTCACTTAAAACTTATACCTAGGGGCTGGAGAGATGACTTAACAGTTAGAGACACTGACTGTGCTTCCAGACGACCTGGGTTCATTTCCCAGCACCCATGTGGCTTACAGCTGTCTGTAACTCCAGTTCCAGGGTGTCTGGCATCCTCACACAGACATACATGCAGGCAAAGCACTAATGCACATAAAATAAATAAATCTAAAAGCAAAACAACCCATCCTCAAAAGACAAACACCCCCCCCCTTTAAACCCTAGCTGAGATCTGCTGGATATTAGGTAAAACAAAACATCAATTAACCTAACATTTTAGAGTATTACAATGAAGTTACACCATTTGAGTCATTGCTTTTCTTGGAACTTACAGGATTCATGTTAATTACTAAAGTAGCTTCATCAATAAGTGAAATAACTGCTCCAAATATGATAGCCTTAGAGTCTTTGGATCTCTGGTACACTCAGGAGATGTCTCCTCAGCAGATTAATGTATGAATTCTGGGGACCATGTCCTTAGCTCTCTTCCAAAGCGTCCATGTTCTCTGCACCCCAAATTTTCCCTGGCTGCTACATTGATTCTGTGGGAGACTAAACCTTATGAGGGAGCTCCAAGCCCCTCTCAAGTGAATTGGCCAAGGTCTGAGCAAGCACTACACTGATCTGTAAAAATTCTGATAGCTTGCATGAAAGTATTTCCTTATGCCCTGAAGCTTACAACACTTCATTGTCTAATCTGTTGATAGCCATTATATTTGACTTTGGTAAAAGGGCTCCCAAACAATACCTTACTGTATTTGTGTGTCTATAACATTAGCATAAGTAAAAGAGTATAACAAATTAATTGTAGCCACCTGTATTTGTGATCTGTGTGTGGTTCATGAGACATCAGAGGGCAAGGAATTTTTGAGATATTTCCTCAAAGTACCATTGAGAGAGTTCTTTGGAATACCGCTGTAACTTGCTGGTATTTCTATCAGTTATAGCAAGGTTCTTGCTATGTCCCTGAACAGAACCAGGAGTGAAGACAGGGTCTGGCAGTAAGGCCCTCCTTTTCTGATCCTCATGGCTCTGTAAGTGTTTGCTTCCAAACAATTTACTAAATCTGTCTCATTCCTTTTTTACCAGGCTGTCTGACCCCACTCCATGGACTGCACACCTTGGGATGTATGTACAGGGGAATGCCAAGTTCGTGTCTCCAGTGAGAAGGATTGTGGTCCATGAATACTATAACAGTCAAACCTTTGATTATGATATTGCTTTGCTACAGCTCAGTATAGCCTGGCCTGAGACCCTGAAACAGCTCATTCAGCCAATATGTATTCCCCCTGCTGGCCAGAAACTGCGCAGTGGGGAGAAGTGCTGGGTGACCGGCTGGGGGCGAAGGCATGAAGCAGGTGTGTATGAGTGAAGGGTCATGCCCCTGCCCTGCAAAGGAAAGACATCTGCGCTGGCTCGGAGATGATTTGAATATACCGTCTCAGTGAAGGGGGTTTGTTTTATTTTATTTATTTTTCATATTTTTGGTTTTTTGAGACGGGGTTTCTCTGTATTGTTTTGGATTTACTGTCCTGGAACTTGCTCTGTAGACCAGGCTGACCTTGAACTCACAGAGATCCGCCTGCCTCTGCCTCTGCCTCCTGAGTGCTGGGATTAAAGGCATGTGCCACCAACGCCCGGTGAAGGGGGTTTTATTATCTGTGTTTTGTCATCTTTTTTTCCCCACCTGCCCTAAAACAAGCAGGGCTCAATTGATGGAGGGATAGAAGAATTGTATGAGCAAGACAGGACTGGTCAATATGGGCCCTTCTCAAACTCTAGAGCTAGGCACCCCACTGTAGGAGAGCAATTCCTCCTTTTCATCTAAAGAAGTGATTCATTTTGTAAAAGAGATAGCACACGTGTGAATACCCTACTGCACCAACCCAGACAATTGTCTGGAAGGTTATGTAAGTGTGTCTCACACTAGGACTATTGACCAAGGGATGGGAGTGAGAAAGAAATCCAGCCTGGGCACACCTTAGACTGCAAATTCTGACGCAGGCATCAAGGCATCCTAGAATCAGTCCACCCAGTGGGAATTACTTTTTGCAATTCTTTCACATACCCAGAAAAGGAATCTTTTTTTTTAATGTAAAGGTCAGGTTGTATGCCTGGGAAGCCCCTCTATCCAGCTTGCCCAGGTTTCCCCTGGCTCATGATTTGTAGCTGAATTTAAAGATGCAGTGAGGAAGAGAATCCAAAGCTGTTTAAGCATTTCCCCAAAGGGGTTAGCACCCATCTATTACTCAGATCCCTTTGATGTCTTTTCCAAGGGGAAATGGCAGATACAGTTCATGTAACTTCTCAGTTTACCCCACAGCTTTGGTATGATTCTAAAGATTCACTGTGGTGGTTTCTCAGAGTCTCAGAACCATTATGAAATTATGGAAGTAGTGGTACTCACCACCAAATGAAGTTTGCTGGAGTCTAAGAATCCTAAGGAGGGATGGCACCTGTTTGCACACTTACAATTCTGCTTATATATTGTTGTGCCTGGTGGTTTTACTATCTTGTCTTAGCTTGCTTTCCTATTTCTGTGAGAAACACTATGACCCAAAGTAACTTGAGGAGGAAAGGGTGTATTTCACTGCACTGTCTATAGTCCATCATGAAGAGAAGTCAGAGCAAGACCTCAAGGCAGGAGCCTGGATGCAGAAACTGAATCAGAGACAATGGAGGGCTGAGGCTTACTGGCTTGCTGCTAAGATGAATGTTTAGTTGCCTTTCTCATACTTTCCAGGACTACCTGCCCAGGGGTGATACTGCCCACAGTATCTGAGCCGTCTCTCATCAATCATTAATTAAGAAAATGCTCCGTAAGCTTGCTGGCAGGTCAATCTGATGAGGTTTTTTTCTCAACTGAGGTTCTCTGTTTCCAGATGACTCCAGCTTTTGTTGAGTTGATTAAAAAGCCTAACCTACACTTTCTTTATTTATTATTTGAGCAAGAGACTACTCACCTCACTCGAGACACTTTCTTGAAGAGAATGAGTGTATATGTATGTTTTGGGACTTATTATAGCCAGGCAAGTTAGAAAGGAAGAAGCCATAGAAAAACAAGTCAGTTTTAATGGCTCCTTGGAGAGTCCCACACATTAGTTACGTGTCTCTTTTTGAGAAGCTCTCCTGGACTGAAAACAGTGGTATTAACAGTGAACAGGCCCACAGGACACAGTGGCACAGTAACTCAATAGATAAGGTGGTGAAGCCAAACCTTTGACTGAGTCCTGGTGTTACTTTCTGGTTGTGTACCATTGGGCAAGGCTTTAATCTTACAAGGCCTCATTTCTTTGGAGGCAAAATGGGGCTAATAGAATTCACCTCAAGAGAATCGCTCTGAGACGGAATGAAAGGAGACAACCTGAGCTGATTGCTCAAGTGAAACCTGGAAGAAGTGTGTAATCCTTACCATCACTGTGATATCTATCCCCAATGTGTCTTCCAGATAAGAAGGGCTCCCCGGTTTTGCAGCAAGCAGAGGTAGAGCTCATAGATCAAACTGTTTGTGTTTCCACCTACGGAATCATCACTTCCCGGATGCTCTGTGCAGGGGTTATGTCTGGCAAGAGCGATGCCTGCAAAGTGAGTCTTCCTCCTTCCCATTGCTAACATATTGTGCTTTCCATAAATGCGTTCACTTTTCATCCACACAATCCTGGGACTATCTAGGGCAGTCCTTGTCCTTCCTCCATCTGACATGCCCAAATACTAATTATGATTCAGTTGCCTAAGACCAGGGAAACATGGAGAAAGAATGGGTTTAAAAATTATCATCCACTTATGAGTGAGTACATACCACGTTTCTGCATCTCTATCTGGGTTACCTCACTCAGGATGATTTTTTTCTACTTTCATTCATTTGCCTTCAAATTTCTCGGTGTCTATGTTTTTAACAACTGAGTAATACTCCACTGGGAAAATGTACAATTTTTAAATTCATCCTTCGGCTGAGTGATATCTAGGTTTCCAGGTTCTGGTTATTACAAATAAAGCTGCGATATATATGGGTATATTTTCAAGAGTGGTATAGCTGGGTCCTGTGGTAGATTGATTCCCAGTTTTCTGGGAAACCGCCTCACTGACTTCCAAAGTGGCTCTACAAGTTTGTACTCCCACTGCAGTGGAGGAGTTTCCCCTTTGCCCCATATCCTCTCCAGCTTGAGCTGTAGCTTGGTCCTCTTGTGGGACTCCTAATGGTGGGACAGGGCTGTCTTCGGCTCTTTTCCTTGCTTTTGGGACCCTGCTCCTCATACTGGATCACCTTGCCCAGCCTTAATATGTGGAGGAGGTTCTTAGTCTGACTGCAACTTGATGAGCCATGTTTTGTTGATACTTATGGGAGACCTTTCTTAATTAGAAATGGAGGAGGAATGGATTTGGGGAGTGGGTGGGAACAGAATGGGGTTGGGGGGAAGGGACTGGCAGGAAAGGAAGGCAGAGAAACTGGGGCAAGGATGTAAAATAGATAAATAAATAAATTTATTTTAAAAATAAAATATACAGAAACAATTTCTATCCACACATCGACACATACAGACCGCCTCATTGTTGTTACTTGTTCTATCAGCACCAAACTCCGGGTTCATTTACCTCTTACTCTGATGCATAGTCTGGGGAAGGGAAGAGGAAGGAGGCCAAGACAGAGCACACTAGTGTAGGCTTCATGGTTGTCCTGGGAATGAAAGGGAGAGTTGTAGGCTACTTTC
This sequence comes from Mesocricetus auratus, assembly GCF_017639785.1. Lineage (NCBI taxonomy): Eukaryota > Metazoa > Chordata > Mammalia > Rodentia > Cricetidae > Mesocricetus > Mesocricetus auratus. The sequence goes on from NW_024429192.1 coordinate 46,351,587, forward strand.
TGGGGACATTACCTTGAGCCTTTAATTCCAATCTGTGCAGATCCCACCATGATCTACACTGAGCAAATAGATGATCTGGAGCATAAGGAGCAGTGTGTGTGGGGGGCTTTCCCACATCTTTCCAACTTTAGTTGCAATGCCAGTACCTCATCTTATTATAACCATGGCTTCCATTTTCTGAGATTTTATTTGGTAGCAAGCTCTGGGCAAGGTCCTATATATAAATTCATTCATATCATTTTTAAATCTTTATTCTATAGCAAAGCCTAAGTAGAGCTCCCCCTCCCCCAAGTTGTACATCCAGGAGGTGTGAGTGTCTGGGTGGGATGGAAACCCTTTCTTTTCTTAATACTAATGTCAGTATACTTTAGGACCTTAGTGTGGCTGGCCAACTACATAGCTGTGCTCTACACAAGCACAAAGGTTTGGGCATTAAATTAGACTTACAGAGCCAGCAATAATAATAAAGACCTGGCTTCCCTACTAGTCAGAATCTACAGCACTTTCTTAGCTTTACATCCAAGCTGTAACTTTACCCACCCTCCAAATTAGAAACACAAAGCTCCAGATATTAGACTTAAAGAGCCCTGCTGTAGGGATTGGTTAAACTCTGAGATGTCAGAGGCATTCTCAGATGAAAACAGTTGGCAGTCAGTAGCTCTCGGGATTGTTTCAGTGGACCCGGTTGACCATGTCCTTTCTTCTTTCACCCTGGGTCAATGAGCCAACTGCTGAAGCTGAATGGTCCACAAATGGAAGTCAGTCCTCCAATATAACCATGATGTTTTTGTGATGTGAAATGAACCCAGGCACTGCTGGGCATATAGCCAACACTAATTAGACATCAGCCCCTGCTATTGCTACTATTTTTTGATGTTACAATGACTACTAGTAGTTAATTCTTCGAGGGTTTGTGAGAATTTGCTTTCTCTTGCATAATGGTCACAGAAGCAAAACCATGAACAAATAGTATTAGACACACAAATGATGGACTTGGTGCTCAGGAGACACATGCCCTCATGTTTATATTATCTTTTTGTGTAGGGAGATTCGGGTGGACCCTTGTCTTGTCGAAGAAAGAGCGATGGAAGATGGATTCTGACTGGCATTGTTAGCTGGGGACACGGATGTGGAAGGCCAGATTTTCCTGGTGTTTACACAAGGGTGTCAAATTTTGTTCCCTGGATTCATAAGTATGTCCCTTCTCTTTTGTAACTGTACCAGTTGAATTTTTAACTGTTACTTACATGATAAAGTCTTGAAAAAAGTGTAAATATTATCAATAAATTTAATCTGTTTTTTCAACTGGAAATGTCATATTGAGCACATCTGATATACATTACAAGGTAGACAAATGAATAAATAGTCCATAAAAATTCCCCAAGGGTATAATGATATTCATTCTAAGGTATCAAAATGTTATTGGCTTATGGATGGAAGAAAACTAAAGTAATGTCACAAACCAAACTTGTAAAACAAAATGGGAACTATGACAGGTGTCCTTCCTATGTGTTCTAATGCAAGCAGAGATGCTTGCAAGCATTGAGACAAACATGCCACACAGCTAAGAAATTTCAGGGAAGTCATACCTGACTGTTAGCATTCTCACAAAACTCAGCGCACAAAACAATGGTACTTCACAAACAGACATAAAGCAAAATTCGGCAATTGGCAGAGGAGGAAGTGACAGTGTTGCTTTCCAATCCTATTTGTTCTCCCCACATCACGTCGGACCTTGGCTGCACAGGGGCATGGTGTCCACAGAGAAACTCATCCACCTCTACACAAAACGAAGCATGGATCCACCCACACACAGAACTACGGGTTTGCAATCTTCACTAAAGTGATAGAAAGCAGTACTGTAAGAGATGATCTGAGGCTGGCGGGGAAGGGGGGAAGGGGGTTAGTGGTAGTGATGGTGCACGCCTTTAATCCCAGCACCTGAGAGGCAGAGGCAGGCGGGTCTCTGTGAGTTTGAGACCAGCCTGGTCTACAAAGAGCTTGTTCTAGGATAGGCTCCAAAAACCCTGTCTCAAAAAACCAAAACAGAGAGAGAGAGGAGAGAGAGAGAGAGAGAGAGAGAGAGAGAGAGAGAGAGAGAGAGAGAGAGAGATCGAGGCATGCCTGTGGGATCCTTCATCTTGATAAAGGTGACCAACCGTGAAAGGCCAGAGGCATTTTTGTGAGTGCTCTGAATGTCAACCTTTTCAGGTATGTTACTTCCTGGCCATTGGTTGTTTTTGTAAAATTTAAATTGTCAAGGTTTTCTTCCATTTTCAAAGGCTTGTAATGCTTTGAATAGTTGTAAGTCTACAGTACCCACTCAACATATTCCAGTTCTTGATCTATTTTAATTTAGAGAGTTTCTCATTACATCTTAGAATATTTTCATTGCCAAGAATCCAGAGTTAGCCATAGCACCAAACAAATAACATGGAAAAAAAAGAATATTATTTATTTTCCCTGAAACAAAGTCAAAGATGAAATAATATTATCATTAAGTAGGGAACAGGGTACTGCAAGAACTGCAGAGAAAATCCAAAAGTGAAAGGAGAGAACAGGAAGTGTTGTTTTCCAAATTAGTTAAAATGATTGAGAAATTCTGACTACCCCGAGAAAATGATACTTCTAGCTCACAGAACATATTTTGATTTTCTAAAAGGCTTTCCTTGGGATTAAGGATAAGTATCACAACAACAGCATCTCTCTGCTGCCTGGGGATGTAACCCAGGGTAGACCATTTACCTGGGATGGACCCTAGCACTGTAAAGGAAAGATATTTTTCTATTACGTTTCTAAGATTTCTGGAGTCCCCAAATTTGGTCGGGGGAAGGGAATGAGGGAGTGCAGTGGTTTTGAACAGAAGGTTGAGAGGAAAAGTTTTTGGACCAACACCCAACTCACATTTTGCAAACATAATTCCAGGCTCACTAAGCCAGTTCTAAGCTATGCAAAGGGTGTGGAGGGATTGTGTGTTTGCCTGCGCTGACCGACACAAGTGTCGTGCTTTCTCCTCAGGTGGGGTGTTTATGGCCCCTCCTCTCAAAGATAAACAATAATGAGTCACTCAGTTACATTTATGAGTTTTGGCTTCTACCCGTCACTGTCTTCTATCTTGAATAACACTCTGTGCATGGAGAACTAACACTTCCTCGCGGACTTCCCAGATAGGCTGTCCTAACTACTATCGGCGACACTGACACTGTCCCTATGTCTGAAGAAGCTTGCAAGGGGAATTAAGTGGCTGTGTATCGTTCATCTTCGTGTGCTCGTAACACAGCAGGCTGCCCTGCACACAGAAGATTCTTCATTGCTGATTATTGATTCGGCAGATGAACACCCTCGCTAGACAGTGAGGACTGGAGTAAGCCTCTGCATCTCATCACAGCAGTGGGGGAGAAGGCAAACTGGGGACTGGATCCCACAGCCCAGTCTATTCCTTCCTTTCCACAGTCCAGCTTGCAATCCGGCTATGTGAGCCGGTCTGGGTCTCCACTCACAGGGAAAGGCTTTGCTGGCAGCAGCCTGAACAAACCCGGAAAACAGCCCTCCTCTGCTCTGGAGCCCAAACCAGGAGAGTCCCACCCGCATCTACCTTTCCGGAGCAAGGTCAGCTCTCCAAGGCCAGCTCGCCTCCACTCGCTGGTTTAGCCCCTCCCCTCCAGGCCAGCCGCTGCAGGTATATCTGGCTCCGCCCTAGGTCTACCTGCCAAGCCAGGTGGGTGGAGTGTGAGCTGAGTCGGACTCTCCCGGTCCTGGACTCTGCACCCTTAGGTGCCTGGGTCTTGCCTCTTGGCAGAGCCTCTGCCCTCTGCGCTGCCATGGAAGGGGCCAGAGCCCCATCGCCCCAGGAAGAGCTGGAGCTCTCGATTCTGGAGGGGCAGCGGGAAGAGGAGACGCCTCTTAACACCGTCCACATCCAGCCTTGCTCCGCGGAGAACCCTAGACCGGCCCAGGTAAGGAGTTGGGGTTCTGGCGTGTGACAGGAGGAAAGGGACCAGGCACTGCTTCAGGGCACTAGGGCTCCCTTCCAGCGTCAAGGACACACAAAGAGGGGGACAGGCAAAAGAAGGCTAGAATGCCTGAGGACAGACCCGTCCACTACTGAGACCTGCCTAGTGACACTTCAGGAACCCTGGAGTGGGGCGTGGCTGCTACTTTCAAGGGAGAAGAACGCTTTGGAGGTTAATGGTGTTTGAAAGTGACATATATTTTTTTTAATTTGGTTTTTCTTTCGTTCTCAAGTAAAAAGAGAGTGGTGGGTAGAATGTTATTTACTCTCTTTCCCTCCTCCCCTCTTTTTCCTCTCTCCCCCTCCTCCCCCTTTTCTCTCAGTATTCCTCCCACCCCTACCCCCACTGGCCTCTTACAGTCTACTCACTACCCTCTATCTCTACCCAGTTCCATGTCCTCACCCTCCCCCCGCCTTCAGACACTTTATGCTTTCTCCTCCGTTGGCTATTGCTTCCTCCAGCACAGAGACGGCCCAAGAACACAGGGAGGAAAGAACTGCGGCCAGACTGAGGGTTGGCCCTGGTGAATTTACTGGCTCAGACGAAAGGAAATAATACCAAGGTTCTACCTAAGAACTAGCCTTGCTGCCTTTTCATCTCTAAGGAAGTCCTTGGGGTGTGTAGGTTAAACTCTTTTCTGATTCAGTCATCGCAATGGCTGAACTTTATCCACAGATCAAATACTTGTAAAACATCAGAGAGCTTGAATTCTGAGCCATCTGTCTTCTGATTAACCCCCAAGGTTAGCTTGAGTTTTACTGGGCACACTCAACTCTTGGAACACATCGTGTTAGCCTGGGCTTTTTCACCCCACTCTACCTCCATGCCTCTTGTGCCCAAGTGCTGGTTTCAGTAGAAAATCCAAGGCTTGCAAACATTATTCTTGGTCTACAGTGATTCCTGGAAACAATGTGTTAATATCTTGTTTCATAACTACCTTGAGGAATATGTTGGCACCTTAGGTTTGTATGAAATGGGACCACAGATGAGTGACATTTGGAAAATGTGGTTGAACGCTAGTGCAGGTAGGCATAGCCAGGAACTTTCTATATGATTCTCCAGGGCAGGGTCTGGGCATGGGAATTACAACTAATTGCTTTAAGTCAGTCAGGCCCAGCACATCCCCAAAGATTCAGACATCCGCTGGTGTGTGTGTGTGTGTGTGTGTGTGTGTGTGTGTGTGTGTGTGTGTGGGACAAGCCTGTGAAATGATGTAACATCATATGCTCCATTTATGCTTCTGGGAGCTCCGGACTGCCTGTGGACAACAGTTGAGAACATGCCAAATCCATGCTGAGCATCAGAATTTTACAATTACTTAGCACCTGCCTTGTAGAGAGCATGCTTTTGTCTCCTAGTGACTTCCTTGTTAGTTAGATGTTTACAGACTTGCCAGACTTCCTTGTAATATATAGCATTGTAGGTCACTAAGTAGAAAAGTTTCACTGACGGAGTGGAGTAGGGGTGAAGGACTCCATGAGAACCCACAGGGTCTTCTAGAAATACTTGAATGGTGACATTTTCATAAGGAAACAGTGGACAAAAGTCTCAAACACCATCCACCTTGTGTTAAAAATCTTCTGATTCTATAGAATAGGTGAAAATGCATGTCAACATGAATGGTCGATTAATTTTGCTCAGTAAGGACTAGTTTACACAAGCCTAGGTTTCAGATGCTTAAGATGTTTGTGTCAAGGTCTTAAGTTGTATGATGATAGTTCTGACTTCGATGCTTGTTTAAGACCATATACTTTCCATACCATATGTTTTGTACCTATCTTATGTGAAATACTGTAACACACAAATGCAGTTAATTATTTTCAACTTAGAAGGAGCTGTCCTAGTTAGCATCAACCATCAACTTGAGACAATTCTAAAATCACCTGACAAGAGCGTCTCAGTTGAGAAACTTTATGGGATTGGTATGTGATATGTTTGTGAGGGATTGTCTTGATTGTCAATTGGTATGGGAGGGACCAGGCCACTGTGGGGGATACCATTTTGAGGGAGGTAGTTCTGGGCTATGAAAACTGGTTAAGCATGAGCCAGTGTGGGAACCGGCCAGCAGCATTCCTCCATGGATTCTGCTTCAAGTTCCTGCTTGAGCTCCTGCCCTGGCTTCCCTCAGTGATGGCCTGTGGTCTGGGAGTATAAGCTACATAAACCCTTTTTTCTTCCTCCAAGCTATTTCTTTTCTGTTCAGAGTTTTTTTTTTTAACCACAGTGATAGAAATAAAATAGGAGGGGGAGTACTAGTTTTCTGGTTTGACAGGTGAAAGAACTGAGTGAAGAAGAAACTTAGGCTCAGAGATGCAACCAAGCGGCTCAGGTTCCATTAGTGGCAACCCCTGAAGTCTGGACTCAGAGCTCCAAGGTCTATGCTGTCAATCAATTTTAAGAAAACATTACATTTATTTCCTTTGTGTGCATGTGTGTGTACATGTGCCATGGTGTACACATGGAATCAGAGGATGAGTTTCTGGAGTTAATTTTTTTCCCTCCTACCATGTGTGTCCCAGCGATCAAATTCAGGGTGTCAGGCTTGGCTGCAAGGACCTTTACTGCTAAGACATCTTGCTGGTCCCTGGTAATTGATCTTATGGTGCACAGATAAATACATATGCCTTGATTTATATAATTTCATTTATAGTTGCCTCAATTACAAATTTTTTATTGCTAATAAGTATATGCAGTTATGTAACATATGTATTTTTAAATGACATGTGAGGACCAGAGTGGCGCATCTGGCTGATGAGTGTAGGTGTCTTCCTGTTTGGAAAAGTTCAACTAGGGAAAATATGTGAAGAATTTCTCCCCCTTTCTTAATCTTGGTTTGGAATGTAGAGGAAAAGGAATATAAGCCATTGAATTCCACTTTGTCTACTGTTAATACTCTTGGGCAAAAATTACCAAAGAAATTGTAGGTGATAAGGTGAGACTTGATTTCTTTTATGGCTTGTTACAAGGTCCCTGACTCAGCAGCCCAGAGATGTCTTAAGTGATAGCATCATCATTGTATTAACAATAAACAAGTAAATGGAGTGTTCTGTAACCAAGGCTTATTTTAGGTAACAAATTAGCCCAATTGCTGAACATTGTTCAGTCTAGTACAAGAATCAACTGTCTGTGTTTGGATGAAGTGTGTGTTTAGATCAAATGCCACAGCGAACAGATGGAAGGGCAGAGTCTCCAGTGTACCGACAGGCTGACCTCTGGTCTTCATAGTAGCTGCTCTTAATTGAGCCAAGAAGAACACAAGCTTTTTGGACCAGAGACAGGTAGTCCTGCCAACGTGTCCAGATCCTGTATGAACGAACATCATATATTTAATAGTTTACCTGGGAGGTGGTGGGTCTCTTGTACAGTATTCAAAGGAAAGCCTTCAATTCCATGACCATCTATTGCAATCATCGAATGTAAGGTGCAAGCATATATAGAAGGCACCTGGTGGAAAACCTGCCCGAGGCCTCAAAACAGATCATTGGTAGACACCAAATTAGATTCAACTAACCTTAACAGCAATCAAACCCTTAGTTGGTGGACCTGAGCAGTCACTCTGGGCTCATGTGTTGAAGGTTTGGTTTCCAAATGCAACAATGTACAGAGATGAGCCCTTTGGAAGGTAATTGAATCTTCAGGGCTTTGACTTTACTGGCAGACTCATAATTTGATGGCATGATTGGAAGATGCTGGATACTTTAGGAGGCAGAGCCTACTTGGAGAATGTATTCTCTGGGATATGTCCTGGAAGGTTGTATCTTGTGCCCAACCCCTTTGACCTTTTCTCTCGTTGCTTTCTGATTGCTATGAGCTACCTCATACTCCCACTGCTGTGGTGTTGCCATGGAGTTAGTTGCCATGAACCCAAACCACAAAAACCAAATATTAAACCATAGCCCAAATGAATCTTTGAGTTGATTTTCTCAGGTGTTCAAGTACAGCAAGGGAAAGCCAACACACACATGCTTTGCAGTGGGCTCTAGCTTTTCACTATCTAATCTCAGTTTCATGACAATTTATGACACTGCCTCCCAAATCTTAGGTTGTTTCTTTGGCCAGTTCTGTTACTAATCAGCAGATACTGGTTACTGAGTTCCTTTTTTTTTTCTCTGTGTAGCTTTGGGGCCTATCCTGGCACTCACTTTGTAGACCAGGCTGGCATCAAACTCACAGAGGTCCACTTGCCTCTGCCTTCCTAGTGCTAGAATTGAAGGCATGTGCCACCACTACCAAGCAGTTCCTGGTTTTTAATACCTTCAAAAACCCTTCCTTCCATACACAACTAGAAAATCACATTCTCACTTGTGTGCTGAAGTTTAAAATTTTGGTCTTAAGTAAGCAGACAGCAGAAGTGTCGTGATCACAGTCAGGGAAAGGAATAGGATATGGAGGGATGGGCAGTAGGTGGTCAATAGGCAGAGGAGACACCTCACAGTGTTCTGAAGAATAACAGAGCAATGATGGGTGACAATGAATTGTACATTTAGAAATAGCTAGTCCTAACACAGAAGAAATGATAAACATTGGAGGTGATGGATCTACCATTATACCTGACACATGGGTGTGGCAATGTCTCAGTGAACTCCATAAATATATAGAGTTTTCATGTGAGTTAGAAATAATACAAGCTGGGCAGTGGTGATGAACGCCTTTAATCCCAGCACTTGGTAGGCAGAAGCAAGCAGATCTCTGTAAGTCTGAGGCCCGTCTGGTCTACAAAGTGAGTTCCAGGACAATCAGGGCTGTTACACAGAGAAAACCTGTCTCAGAAATAAATAAATAAATAAAAAGGCAAAAAATGAAAGAAAAGAAATAAACACACGTTTTTAAAACTCTAAGAGTAAAAATCATGTCTTCTGTCTCCATATCAGAACACCCAGAGGTACTTTGGCTTCCTTCATCTTGAGAGTCCATTCTACCTGGTTGTAAGTTAGAGTCCATATAGCGTATCATCTTGAGGTTAAGAGCCTGATGAGCTTAATTCTGCATCACTGGTCTCTACTAGGACTTTGAGACTATTTGTTAAAATCCAATGACTACCTCACAATCTCCCTTTGCTTTCTAGGCGAACAAGGAAAGTCCCTGGAGTCCCTGTAACAGGACCGTGGTTGGAAAATGTAAGCTGTGGATGGTCATCGTCACCATTTTCCTGTGTTTCACTCTAGTGATCATTATAAGTTTATGCCTTATAGGAGGTAAGGACTCTATTGACTGTGTTGACACATTTGAAGAAGTTGTCGAATGCTTGCGACTTACACTGAAATGGAGAATGTGCTCACTGCTGTTATACTATTTGTAACATGAATTGAAATATGGCTTGGGCAGCTGGGCACGATGCTTAACCCCTGTAACCCCAGTCCTCGAGAGGCTAAGGTGAGAAGGAGTCTTTAGTTAAAGATCAGCTTGGGCTATATTGTGAGTATGAGGCCAACTAGGGGGCACAAGAGAGACCTGTTTCATAAAAGAAAAGCAGAAACGATAATCAAATACAATGAAACTGGCTTGGAATATGTTGTGTGTGTGTGTGTGTGTGTGTGTGTGTGTGTGTGTGTGTGATGTTGATATGTGCACATGAATGCCCGTGCTGCAGGAGTTCAGAAGAGGGCATTGGAACTTTTGTAACTGTAGAGACAAGCTGTGAGCTAGTTGCCCTGTGCGGGTTCTGAGAACGGAACATGAGTTCTCGGAAGAACCCCAAGTGTTCTTAACCCTCAGCCATCTTTCTGCTGCTTAAAATTTGAACTTGAACACTAATTTACATTTTATTATATTTTAATGAATGCTTGCTTGAAGTTTCTTATAATTTTTTTCAAGGGAAATAATTAGTATATTTGGTACCAAATGATAAAATACCAATATATTTGAGAGAGTTTTAAAAATAGTTTACTGAGATATGTGGCGGTAAGTCAGTGGTTCTCGACCTATGGGTTGTGACTCCTGTGGGGGGGGTTGCATATCAAATATCCTATACATCAGATATTTACATTATGATTCATAACAGTAGCAAAATTACAATTATAAAGTAGCAACAAAATAATTTCATGGTGGGGGCATCACAACATGAGGAACTGTATTAAAGGGTCACAGCATTAGGAAGGTTGAGAGCCACTTACTGAATCAGCTGTCACTATTTTAATTCATTTTAGAAATTACTATTAAATTTGCATTGAATATTTCCATGAAGAAAACATTTGCATGACACTAGCAGTATACTTTATATGTATTATCTCACTTTATGGCTGTGTGTTTTTATTTAAAACTATTATTTTTATTTAAACTATTATTAATAATAGTTGGTCTCATTCTCTTCTTCTCTTTGACTTATTTGCATTTTTAACTGGAGATCACATTTTTACATTCTAGCCCATATTCATGATTTTAATGTTACAATAAGATAATTGTACCAGGTCATTAAAATTTTTGTGAAATATATATATATATATACTGGTTGCAGTATAGTCTTATATATAGAGGTTTTAGTGTGTCTATCTTCTACAGCATTTTAAAGTCTTTTAAGTTGTTACTCTTTTAAGAATTATTCCCTGTATTTTTCAAAGTTTTAAGATGCATAAACATATTACACTCATGAGGTATATAATTTTTACATCAAAATGGGGGGAGGGTAAGAATTATTTTTTTGGTACATGGCGTGAGGGGGTGCTCATCCGGAGCTGGGGTTCTCCTAAGGTGGTGTGACCTCCAAGAGGTCTGAGTCAGGTTCTCAGGAGCAAACCTGGTCACAGAAAACTATCACAAGGACAGGGAACTCTGATTCTCTCCAGAGGGATTCTTGGGCACTTTTTTTTTTCAGGAATCTTGTTTGCTTGTTCCTTTCTTCAAGCGTGATAGCTTTCACAGCCTTGGAGTTTCTCAGATAAGCACCCATCTACTGAGTTGGTGTGTGTTAGGTGGGATGGGTGAGGCTGTGATCTTGTTTTAAGTAGTGAGCATCTTTGGGTTTTGCTGCACCTCCTGCACCACACCGAGGACAATGGCTTTGTTGTGATTATTCACACTGTCTTCACATCAGCTACCCTAGGTGGATGCTGAAACCAAAGTTGAGTCACAGTCTCCGCCCATCTCCAGTGCCTGGTGCAATCCTGAAAGCTGACTGATTGGCCTGGTAGCAACCAAAGAGCCAATCGTAAGGCAGGCATTTTAATATTCAGGACTTGAAACACAATACTGGATGTCTGCCTATTCTCTAGAAATCACCCACTTCACTTACAAAAAGCTCCCTGCAGAAAGTTATTCAGTTTCACTCAAAATGAAAAGCCATGCTTTAAAGTTCTAAATAACTTTTTAATATTATAGTGCAAACTTTAATTTGATTGAAAATTTGCATTTTAACATGTGTTAATGTTATAAAAGAGAGCTACAAAATAATTTTTTTTCCTATCTGGGAAATACTTATTTTATTTGGGATCCTGCTTGCCAGGCTTTATGGCTTGCAGGGAGAATCATGGTAGACCAAAGAAATGGAAAGTACTTAAAGAACTTGAATTTGAAAATATTGTATGTTCAGTTAATGTACCAACTAGTTTTATGTTAACTTGATACAAGCTAGAGTCATTGGAGAGGAGTGAGCCTCAATTGAGAAAATGCCTCCATAAGACCAGGCTGTAGGCAAGCCTGTAGGACATTTTCTTATTTAGAAATTGATGGCAGAGGGCCCAGAAGAAGCAGACTGAGCAAGCCATGAGGAACAAGCCAGTAAGCAGCATTTCTCCATGGCCTCTGCTCCTGTTGCCAGGTTCCTGCCCTGCCTGAGCTCCTGTCTTTATTTCCTTCAATGATGAACAGTGATGTGGAGGCATAAGTCAAAAGCAAAGCAAACCAACCAAACAAACAAACAAAAAACCCAAACAACCCCCCCCAACCCATGTTTTCTTGCTTTTGGTATACTGTTTCATCACAGCAATAATAACAGTAACATTCATCAGTAATAGTTTGTTATATTTTCTAATCTCTGATTTGCATTTTGAAATAAATTGAGATCAATTTTAAAGACTATAGCCTTTCTTGAAGGTCTTAGAATCATTTTGACATCATTTTGCTAAATCACTGAAAGTTCAGAGAAGATTCTTAGTGAGGTAATATATTAAAATAGACGAAAAAGAGTAAATAGATTAAATAGAAGCGAGACAGCAGGCTGCCCCAAATATGCTAGCTACACCCAGGGCTGCTCTGCTAGTAGTTCTGGGATGACAGTTGGCAAGCATCAGCCACTGCCCAATTACTCAGCCTGCTGATATGAGTCACATATTTGCAGAACTTAAGGTACTGTGTGCAAAACAGGGGAAACGGTGGTGTTAGGAGAGCCAGGGGTCAAGATTTCCTGAGACAAAAAGGTTCCTCAGTATCCATATTGCCCCATTCTCCCCCATCTTTCCTCTCTCACATCTCTGAAACTCCAATCTCAAGGCTCTTTAGTTTCCCAACAAGCTGGGCATTGAGCATTGAGGTCGAACTATGTTGTTAAAATAGATGCAGAACAAGACAGTGAGTGCATCCTGCATAAAAAGGGCAACTAGCTGAGCAAAACAGGACCCATGGCAGGGTATCCAGGGAAGAGGTGTAACTGTCATTGTTAAGACTTGCCTGTATGTGGTGACATTTAAGGCAAAGTGAGTAGTTGGTCTTATTTTTGTTCTCAGTCCTCTGAAGGCTGAACACTTGTTACTGTCTAACATTTGGGGTGGGCTCACCCCATCCTCTGCTCTGCTTTGCACTAAAATGACAAGCAATTCAGAGTAGCAACTCAGCTTCAAGTATGGTGTACTGGTCATGTACACAATAGGGATAAGAAGCCATCATGGCACAAGATTCAGCTGACATTGACTTTTTTTTTAACTGACAATTTTATGGGCAGAGTCTAGTGAAGCTTGTTGAATTTGAGAACTGATTGTTCCAGCTCTGAAGAGAATTATATTAATGGAAAATTCCCTTCTCTCTGAAGAATTATAAAATCTTTGGTGGGATGGGTAACGGGGGGTGTCTTAAGCACTGTTGTATTGCTGTGAAGAGGCCCCACGACCAAGCCATCTCTTATAAGAGAAATCATTTAATTGGGGGCTTGCTTATACTTTTAAGATTTAGTCCTTTGCCATCATGGTGGGGACCATAGCAGCATGCAGGCAGGCATATTGCAGGAGTTGAGAGCTATATCCTGATCTGCTAGTAGAGAGAGAGAAAGGAGGAGGGAGAGGGAGAGGGAAAGACAAATAGACAGTTAGAGACAGGATTGGGGAGTGACACTGAGAGAGACTAGGCCTTGCAGAGGCCTTTGAAAACTCAAATCTTACCCCCACTGACACACCCACTCCAAGAAGGCCACGCCCACTTCAAAAGGCCACACCTTCTACTCCTTCCACAAAGTTCAACTGGATTCTAAACATATGAATATATAAGCCTATGGGGGCCATTCTCTTTCAAACCACCACACCACACAGGAGGGGTCATCTTCCTCTTTCTCTCGGAGTCATGGAGTCATTTTCTTTGTCGATAGTTTGGAGAACCACTCAGGCTCCTTCAAGGGTTCCTTTTACTGGGGTAACCGAGAAACACCTTGTGACAAACAGGTGGATGTTTAAACATGGTGTAAAATTAGAAAACTTGAGTGACCCCCCCATGACCCACAGCGTGACAGCTGACCCATCCACCCTGTTAGTTCATAGTGCCTTTTATAGGAAGGAATGCTGTGACATGATTGAGGCAGGGACTTTCTAAGTGATGCAGCGTTGAGTGGATTACTCCATTCTTCAGCAGAGGGTGAGACTTTCATCTTTTGGCGTCACATGAGCCTGGCACACTGTTCTCACAGGAAGATACTTCCGGCTTTGGGTGACTCATGGGGAAATGCTTGGCAGATACCATGAACAGCTGTAACCTACAAAGGTCCTTAGTGCAGCAACTGAACTCCCTAGATGCACTTTCTTAGTTACTTCACATTTTCATCTGTCAGTCTTTCCACCAAATCTTTGGTAATTTTCCACCTTCCCAGGACTCAATTCTTACTTGTGTAAGGTTCTTCTAAGTGTAGTAGTCTCATCTCTCCTTTATGGGATTTGCCATGTCACAGAGGTATTGCTTTCTCTCCTTTCTTTTGCTGCACAACTTAGAGGTGGGTCTGCATTTGAATCTTGCTCTCTGAATGCATCTAAATGTCTTGTGGCCTATTGACTGAAGTTTTATTGTACCAAGGTGACTACCAATTATTTGGTTGTGAAATCTGACCTTTATCTTCCCTTGCTCCTATTTGTAGCCGTCATCTCTGTCAGTTACGTTGTACTCCCTGAGTCTACAGAGCTCTGTGACTATATATACATATGCATACACATACTATCCCCCTACAGATATGTACTAGAGAATGTAGAGCCATATACATTAGGTAGATGTTCCACCACAGAGCTATATCTCCAAGCCCTCTTGGTTTTCTGTCTGTCTCTCTGTCTCTGTCTATCTCTCTCCCTCTAGTACAGGGTCTGTAGCTCTTGATGGCCTGGAACTCACTATATAGACCAGGCTATTTTCAAGCTCACCGAGATCTGCTTGTCTCTGCCTCCCAAGTGTTAGGATTAAAGGTATGTGTCACCACAGCCAGCTTGTTATCTTGTTACCTTTTATTCTGAGACTGGGTCTTACCAAGTTGCTCAGACCCATGATCCTCTTGCCTCAGCCTTGTGAGGAATTTAGGTTATAGGTTTGTGCCACTAATCAGAGGTGGGTTACTTTTGCTTGTGGTTTTGGCATTGTGGGTGCATAAGGCTTTTCTTTAACTCTCTCACCTGTCATATTTTTAATTTTCCTCCTTGGAAAACTCATTGATATGTAGGGCAGCAGCCTACCCTGTAGGAGAGAAATTTGGTTTACATCTACACAGGCTGCTGAGTTTTAGAGACGTTCTTTTGGAAGATATCACCTCTTAGAACTAATTATAACCATATCCATCATTATCTATGTGAAACTAGTATATATTTGTATTCTGCTTCACTCCTCTTGGCTTACTGTACAAAAATGTCATAAGCCCAGTCACCTTAGAAAATAGAAATCAATTGCTCATTATTTCAGAAGGCTCAGAGGTCAAAGTTCAAGGTAATATGGTACACAGTAGTGGCCACTTTCTGGTTTGTAGCTGACACCTTCCAGCCTTTTGTTAAAGGGGCTAGTCAGGTCTCTGGGGCTTGCATTATTTAGAAAAAGAGAGAGAAGTAATCCCATTCACAATTATACGTCACCCCAGTAACTGGTTTCAGCGTTTGAATCTGGGAGAACGTTCATATTAAGAGCCCAGCATAGCTCCCCCCTTGTCACTTACTTTTTATAGTTTCAAGGTGTCTGAGGAGACCACATTCTCTTGCTTTGCTACCATCTGGCTATGTAGCTTTAGAGAAATTCTCCAATCATCTGGGCTTTACGGGTTTTTTTTTACATTGCTCAAATAAAAATGATTCCTGAATCTATTAATGTACCTTGACCCTAATGCATATTAACTTATTGGCCTGAAAATTACACATTTTCTTTAAGACTTATAAGATGAAAACAATGACACTGAACTCGGGAATGATGTGTGGTAAAACCTATAAAGTGTTAGCAGGGTGTTTGTATTTAGTGATTACTACAGTAGCTGTTCTTCTTGGACAGGCTTGATTCCATAGAGTCATTTCTGTTTCTTTTTTCCTTTCCCTAGGTAGTAACCAAATCTGTCCAGTCATTCCTTAATAGTGACTGTCCTGGACACTGTGAGGTTCTGTTCCATATAATGTATTTGCATTGGTTTTCATCTTTACCTTCACTTGCAACATTGGTGTTAATATTTCTGTTGAAAGGCTAGCTTCAGAGATTTAGGGGACCTCCTCAAGATCACATGGCTAGCCCGGTGTCAACCAAGTCTGATTAACTTAAACCATCTCTGTCCTGTTTCTCTTTCCCTCCCTCCTTACTGCTTTCCTCCACTATCAGGCAAAATAAGCTTCACAGTATGGTACCCAGTAGGCTTCCTTGATGCCTCCAGGTTTCTGGTTCCAATGGATCCAAAGTGTGAGTTGTGGTACAAGCACATCCTCTAGAGGAACTCCTGACGGTGCTCTTTTTTTTTTTGGTTGTTGTTGTTGTTGTTTTTTGAGAGAGGGTTTCTCTGTGGCTTTGGAGGATGCCCTGGAACTAGCTCTTGTAGACCAGGCTGGTCTTGAACTCACAGAGATCCTCCTGCTTCTGCCTTCCTTCCGAATACTGGGATTAAAGGCGTGCACCACCACTCTGCCTGACAGTGCTCTATTAACTTCCTGACATCTCTAGCATTTAATAGCTGCCTCTCCAGCTTCATGTGAGTCCAGCTGAAGTCATCATGTTTCTCCCACATAATGGGAATATGTCTGTGATTTTTTAAAAAGCCATTTCATTTCATCTCCATGGAGAGCATGGCCTGTATCTATTGTCATTAGTTGCATAAAAAAACTATTCTTGCTGGCCAAGTCTGTTATTATTTTTATTTTAATGAACACAATTCAAAGTTATGTCTTGAAGCTGGGCTTTGGTGGCGGACGCCTTTAATCCCAGCACTAGGGAAGCAGAGGCAGGTGGATCTCTGTGAGTTCGAGGCCAGCCTGGTCTACCAAGTGAGTTCCAGACAGCCTCTAAAGCAATACAGAGAAACCCTGTCTCAACCCCCCCAAAAAGTCATGTCTCTATCGAGACTGAATTATTTCTAAGCTCCTAGCTTAGTATATGTCATCAGAGATGGTCCTAGAAAACTCACTTTGAACTTTTTATCTCTTCCTAGCCTCTTGAGTATAGCACTTAGTTATTGGTATCTCTAACACATCTTGCAG
Source organism: Mesocricetus auratus (assembly GCF_017639785.1). NCBI lineage: Eukaryota > Metazoa > Chordata > Mammalia > Rodentia > Cricetidae > Mesocricetus > Mesocricetus auratus. Next base: position 46,368,430 of record NW_024429192.1, read on the forward strand.
CATACCTATTCTTTCGGAGTCACTGCGAGAAGACTGTGTGGTGGGTAAAGAGCTCACAGACATCTATTGCAGCAGCACTCACTCATGAACCTTTGGGAGGGCTTTGAACGTCTAAACCATAGCAAGTGATATGAGGAGTACTTTGTTTTTTTGGGTTGGGTTATAATTTTTTTTGTAGTTTTCAAGTTTTTTGGATAAGATGGCATGCTTTTTAGAGTCAGACAAAAATATTCAATGATTCAAACAAATAAAAATTCAGGGCTAACCCTCTGTGTGTGAGATTCCCCCAAATATTGAATTTTTAGGAGTGTACACAGTACTCATGGTATATTTACAGTTTTGACTATCCACTAAATAAAGGCATTTATTATTAACAGAATCCACAGGGATTTGGGGTGAGATTTTAGAGTTCTTTCCCAGTGGGGGTACTTGGGACTAAAGTTTTACAGCAGCAAGTTGTGACTAGACACGTGTAAAATCTATTCTTGTGCCCACTAGACACTTTGTGCCAAGGTTTTTGTTGGGTGTTGGTTACATAGCCACTCTCTGGAGTATGCCAAATTACAGACTCTCAGAAGGAAAGGCAATGTTGACCACCTTGTTTATACAAGCAGATGAGGCACAGTGGGTCACCCTTATAAGTCATGGGTTGGTGGGAATCTTATTCATACCCAAGCTCCTGATACTAACCAGAAGTCACCCTGAGCAGGCTTTTCCAAAACTGGCAATATCAGGCCAGCTTTGTAACTCTCTATGGCCCATTCATTACCCCCAATTATTCCTCACAGTACTCTCTTATTGAGAATAAGTGTGTCAGAATTCTTCTTTTCTTCTTCTCCTCCTCCTCCTCCTCGTCCTCCTTCTCCTTCTTCTTTTTGATTTTTCCAGACAGCATTTCTTTGTGTATTCTTGACTGTCCTGGAACTTGCTCTGTAGATCTGTCTGCTTCTGCCTCATGAGTACTGGAATTAAAGATGTGTACCGCAGCCGACTGGCAAATGTGTGCGTGTGTGTGTGTGTGTGTGTGTGTGTGTGTGTGTGTGTGTGTGTGTGTATGCCTACATGGAAATCAGAGAATAACTTTGACTGTTATTCCTCAAGGGTCATCTATCCTGTTTTTTATGGTATTTCATGTTGGCCTCCACTCACCAAGTAAACTATGCTGAGAGGCCAAAGAGCCCTGCAGCTTTGTCTGTCTCCTCCCAGAACTGAAATTAGAAGTACATACCATCATGCTGGGCTAGTTTATTTTCTTTTCTAGTATGATTCCATTGATTTAAAATTCAAAATCAGCAAAGTTAACTTATGACTAATGAAGTCAGGAAAGACCTTCCCTTTTTGGGTGGGTGACTGAACAGAAATTTCTGTCAGAAGTTATCCATAGCTTTTTTTAAACTTTAATATTTATATCAATTTTATACAAAAACTTTGATCATATTTCTCCCTACTCTTCTCCTAGATCCATCCGTGTCTCTCCACCCCTCCCCAACTTTGTGTGCTTGGTTTTTGTTGTTGTGGTTGTTTGTTTTTTAAAATAATCTACCAAGTCTATTTTGTGTAGACCATATACTCCTAGGAATAGAACCATCTCCAGAAGCATGGTGATTTACCAGAGCCACACCTTAAAAAAGCTTTCTCTCCCAGTTGGAGAGCTGGCCTTCCTCCTCACCAGCTGCAGCAGTGGGCCCTGTACCTCATCTGGGAAGCATAGTAGAGCTGGTACTGGTAGTGGGTGTAGGTGAGCTGGCCCTGAGAGCATCCTACAGGATCAGGGCTATGAGTTGGACCATCCTAACATCCATCCCATCTATGATCTGCTGGAGCACATGAAGGAGCTGGTGCTGCAGACCCAAAGCCACAGGATCTCCATGGCATAGGCAGCAACAGGATATCCAAGAGGAGTCCCAGTGAGGGCCTAGTGTAGCAGAAGCCAGAGGCCTTGAGCCAAACCAATGACTCATTGCAATGAACACTCAAAAGTAAAGATGAATGCACTAAATAGTAAATTGTGTGACTCACTGTGAAACACCACAGCTTCTAAGAGATTTTTTTTCTTTTAAAATTTGTTTATTTTTGGGGGGTATGTTGAAAGCACAGAGGGCAGATAAGAGGGGATGGAGAGATGAATGGGATTGGTGTTCATGATGTGAAACCCACAGAATCAATAAAAAGTTAAAACAAAAAAACCTGGCTCTTCCTTCCCTAGATGCTTTTAACTGCCAATAGCTCCTAAAGGGTGGAGGCTCATGAGCCCTTCCTTCCTCTATGTTAGAATGTTGATCGCCTTGATCCGGGCCTTCTGCAGACTATCACATCTGGTGAGAGTTCACGAGTGCAGCTGTCCTGCCATGTCTAAAGACCTTGACCAGTATTGTATTCCTGACTTGGCGTTCTTGCAATCTTTTTGACCCTTCTTCCACAATCGTCTCTGAACTTTGGTGGTGGGTACAGTGATGTAGATGCTCCTGTCATGGCTGAACACTCTACTGAGACATACTCTCTGCACTTTGATCAGATTTTAATTTCTATGTTCACCCCCATCCATTGCACAAAACACTTTTCTGATGATGTCTGGAAGCATCTGTAATCTATGAATGTAGAGACAGGGATTTAGAGGCAGTTTGTTCTTATTATGTCCATTTATCAGAATAATGGCAGTATGTTTACTCCTGTGGCCTATGAGTTCCCCAGTCATGAGTTTCTTTTAGTGGACTGTATCCCAAATCTAATCAGAGAGCAATTGGTTACTCTTGTAACACTCTTGTGTCTATTGTGTCCATGGGCATATTTTGCTACACTGAACATTATTGTAGTTCATGGGGCTAACAGCTGGGTAGGAACATATTCATTTGTGTGTGCGCACATGCATATGTGGAGGCCACAGGTTGACATTAGGTGTCATCTTCAAGTGCTCCCCACCTGGATTTCTGAGACAGAACAGCTCTGCATTTTATCTGCATTTCTATCACACTGAATGCATTCCAGGATGGCCTTCCAAAGGCTGGTAAAGGAGGCAGAGTTAGTTACGTATGATGTGCAGAACTTAAGGGGAAGTCTGAGATCACCTGGTTCCTCAGTTGCCCACGCTTTTCACAGGGCAGATGAGGTGGCCCCCTGTGTGGAGCAAGCCTGTGAAGCTGGAGTGGAGCCATGAAAGTTGCAATAATCATGCCAGTGCCAGCTACTGGCTCCAGGCTCCTGGCTTTGTGTGGTTTTTCCTTCATTCCTCCAGCTCTAACTGTTTAAAAATCAATTAGCTCTAGTCATTAGAACACAAGCAACACAGAGCTCATTGTCCTAGAAGTTGCTCTGCAGGCCGTGGGGCTCGAAGTGAAGTTTGGTTTCCCTTCTACAAATAGAGTATGTCAACATCCCTTTCCTGTGGAACCCAGGCTGGAGTGATGATTTCATGCCCATAGGCTGCCTCTTAGAACACTTGGAGACATTCACTCATATCCTTATTTTCTACTCTTACCCCCATTCTTGTCCATGATATCACTTTCTCTTCAGGGTCTTTGACAACACTGAACTGGAAGGTTGTTCACTGAAGCTGCTTGTAATCATCCCCTATATGTGTCCACACTGTCTCCCAGAACTTGGCCCAACACCTGAGTACCCAGCTAACCTTCAAGTTCAATGCTACAAACAACTTCACGTTCTTCCACTTGGTCTATATTCAGTGGTGTCAGAGACCCCTTTGCCCTAAAACCAACAAAATGTTTATTACAAGGAAGACATGCATCTCTCTTGTATTCGTTTTTTGCTGATCAAAGAAAGTATTTCTGCGTGTACTTACTGACTGTGTTCAGGCTTTAGCTTCCATGAGTATGGATACTTATGTTTACCTATAGAAGCCAACAGAATGAATGTCTTTTTTTGCTTTGTATACTTTGAAATCCAGTCTCACCGTGAAGTCATGGATGTCCTGGAACTGGCTATGTAGATTAAACTGGCCTGAGATGTGATGTGGTTCCCCTACCTCTGTGTTCCTGGATTAGAGGTGTGCACCACCCCATCTGTCTTTATTAAACTCGTGATTTTATGCATGTCCTTACCCTTATTTTTACCTCCTGAATCTCTCTAGTAACTTACATCGATGAAGATGAAAATGAAATTCCTGAATTATCATCAAACAAAACCTTCTTCATCATGCTCAAGATTCCAGAGGAGTGTGTTAATGAAGAGGGATTGCATCACTTGCTCACTAAAAGGGTGACTATGCCTTATGTACAGCTTATGGAGGTCTTAATGCTGGATATTATGAGTTCTGCTAGAGCGATTGGCCAAGTCCTAGAGTGAACAGCAGAAGATGCTTATAAATGCAAGTGGAATGAACCTGGCCCGCCCTCCAGCTTTGTGTCCCAGAATACAGCATCCTTTACACATGCTGGTCCTGTATTTCACCCAGCCTGTATTCACTGATGACCTAATAATGCCAAGCTCCAGGGCCACATGGTCCTTGATTACAAGGAAGTCTAAGTAGGGGAAATAATCAAATAGTTACAAGATGGTTTGGTTATTTCCTAATACTTAGTTACATACAGTATTGATGGTATTTTTTTATGTGTGTGTGTACATGTCATTTGGGTGTGTAAATGTGAAGGCCAGAGGTTGATGTTAGGAGTTTTCTTCAATTGCTCTCCACTGTAGGTCCCCTCCCCCTGATTTGGGGGCCCATGACCCAGCTCCCCCCAAAATACACAGAGACTTATTCTTACTTATGAAATGCCTGGCCTTAGCTTGGCTTGTTTCTAGCCAGCTTTTCTGACTTAAACTTTAACTACATTTTGCCTCTGGGTTTTTTACCTTTATTCTATATATCTTTCTTTCATACTCCATGGTTGACTGTGTGGCTGGGTGGCTGGGCCTTGAGTTAAGTGAGAGTGGCTGGTCATAGAGTTCTACTGGGTGTTATATGTTACAGTGCTAGCGACTGGCTATATTCACGGCTCACCAATCCTCCCCAGTATGCCTGAGAATGGTTATCTCATCACAAGGTCACCACCAGTAAATTGAGAGGCCAGAGGCTGCATGGTGGGCACAAGTGGGGCTGGCCTTGCTTTTGATGTAGCTGTGACTTTAATCCCAGAGTTGTTCCCATGCTGAGAGAGGTACCAGATCCCAGTCCAGTCCTGACTTATCCTAGAACTAGTGTGTTGGGGAACAAGGTTTTTAACTTTCCAGTGTAGATGTGGAAGGAACACAGTGTAAATTCAGTCCAGCATGTATTCCCTAGTACCAAGCAATTAGGATTTGTATCTCTGAATCTTCATGGGAGGACTAAGCAAAGGTGGGAAAACCAGGCTGGAGAGATGGCTCAGTGGTTAAGAGCAGGTTTTGCTCTTGCAGAGGACACAGGTTTGGTTCCCAGTATTCATATGTCAGCTCACAACATCTGTAATTCTAGTTCCAGGGAATCCAATGCATTCTCCTGCCTCCAAGGTCACGAAGCACATGTGCAGTACACATACAGATATGCAGACAAAAAGCACAGAAAAATAAAATAGTTTTAAAGGCCAGAAAAGATGATGTCACATAATACTAATAACTACTGTCTGAAAATAAAGTCAACCACTCCAAATAGGTAGGAAAAAGTTAAGACAAGGAAATAACAAATGATTAAGAGGTAAGAGGTCCCAAAGATTTAAACACACAGGAAGGTGCTCCCCTTATAGTAGGAAAGGCAGTATACACAATGTGAGACTGGATCCTACACCTCCGGGTTGGTAACAGTTTTTAAGTTTAGTAGGAGTATGGGTAATGGAATAGGTATGATTGTAAGGAGGACACAGAATGCTCAGCAAGAATGAGTTGAGTTAAGAGGCACCATTCCTTGATATACTTTGGGGAGATTCTCACATGAACAAAGAGATGCACAGAGATGTCTGGGGAAGATTGCACCAGCACAATTTATGATAGAGATGACATGGAAGGAAGTCACATGGCCATCAATGGGGAGGCGGATCATCTGGGTAATGACTTAATGCAGTCTATGTGGGAGATGGACTGAAGGACCTTCCCTGAGATGTTTGTTAGGCATAAATCTCAAATGTCATTTTCAGTGAAAAAAAAGCAAGTCTTAATTATTCACAAAGGTACACATTTGTGGTCTTAGCTACTCGGGAATCTGAGGCAGGAAGATACTGAGTCAGGAATTTGCGACCAACCTGAGAGAGATATGGAGAATGTGTCTGAAGAAATAAACAAAAATAAACAACACAAACAAAAACAGTTCTTAGAAGACTGTATAGGATACCTTTTATTTTAATAAATAACATGTTGTTATGATTCTATAAAGAAGTAGTGATTTCTAAACATAAGCAAAGAAAGGATACATACTGTTGTCAGGATGATGGTTAGTACCAAGGAAGGGAGAGAGAATGTCTAGTTCTTAACTTATGGTTTCCAGCCATTCTGGGTTTGGCTTTAATGACAATATTTAGACAGTTTGCATTAGTACAGCACCTTATTATAAAATGGCCTTGTGTTAGATAGGTCTGGCCAATTGTAAGCTAATGCAAGAAAGTATTTTGGGCAGGTTTAAATTGGACTGGGCCAAGCCACAATGTTGAGTATGTTAGATGCTTTAAGTGCATTTCTACCATTTTAATTAGCATACAAAGTAACAGGTTTCCTCATGGTATTTTCATATACATACACTTTTGCACGTTTCTCCATCAGCTCCTCTCCACTGTCTCCTAGCCACCGTCCTTGTTGTACTGGTTTGCCCTTAGAATTCCCCCTTCCTCTTTTACATCCCAAGCGTTCTGTTAGTCTTCCCACTCCCTCTCTCTTCAAGATTAGTTTGCCCAATCTCATGGGCCTCGTTTTGGTTTTCTGGCCTCTACCCACCCTTACCCCTCATTTGCATACGTTTGACTTTTGATAATTTCAATAACCATCGTAGACTGTGGAGCTACTGCATAGCAAATGTGAGGGCATGAAGTGTAGGTGGTGGAAACACAGGTGTTACCATTTTTTTTAAGGATGCATGCAATTTTTACTGCAAAGCCTCCATATCTTTGGAACTTCATCATTTTGTTTCCTTGACTGGGGAAGTGCTGGACTTGACACTCAGGATAGATATTTCTCCTAACAATGAAGTTCTGCAGAAGAAAGAAAGAAGCCCATGACCAGTGATGTCCCTGATGCTGTGTGACTTGTGCTGAGCTGATCCCCCCTCCTATTTACCCCCAGCGGTTGGCTCTGTGAGCTTCTGCTGAGGATCACTGACCATAGTACTACTAAGATTACCAAGTGATAGCTCAACTCATAAGTGATATAGAGAATTTCCAGTGAGTCACCCAGACCTTATCAATACACCCATTTTGATTTTTTGACAATCTCGTTATGTAGCCTTGGCTGACTTAGAACTCACTATGAAGGCCAGACTCATCTTGAACTCTTGGGAAGTCTGACTTCCTTAACTTTCAGAATGCTGGGATTATAAGCATGTGCCTGGCTCTCAATGAGACTTTACTATTTGGAATATTGAGATGTCACCAAGGACTAACTTGAGCTTTGATTTGTGGTCAGCTTACACGTTCTTACTCTTAGTACAGAGCTAGACAAGTCAATTCCCAGCTAGAATGAATTCCCCTTTGTTCTGAAGTCATTTGCTTCTGTAGGTGTTATGTAAGATGACTGCCAGTAACTTGTGTTTTATTTTTCTTGCTATGTGTTTAGCTCACAGACATGTACAGAGAGTCACCATCTCTGAGTCGTTATTTCACTTCTGCTGAAATCATGGACTTCAGGTAAAAGCACAGAACTTTACATCTTGCTCTCTTTCTCAGAAGATCACCCATCCACCTACCCAACCAATCATCACTTACCCACAGTGATTTTTCTTGAACCGTAGTGCAGGAAAGGGCTTGGTAATAGAATCACAGTGCCGTGCTGGGATGCTTCCTGGAAACTGCTTAGCTCAGCTAATATTTCACAATGCAGAAAAAAAGGAAGCCACAGACTAACTATGTGATTCAATTAAAGTCACGCACAGAGAGGAAAAGTCTGTCCATGGGAAACATTCTTGTTTAACAAAAGACAGACAGAAAAGGACAGAAACAGACGTAAATCTCAGAGAGTGATATCCTGGAAGTGACATGATCTATGTGGGACAAAAGTGATTTATAATCTCCTCATGTAATATTAATACAGAGCATACCTGTCAGTCAGGTCTATCTTCTGCCTCCTGCTTTCAGTGCTACCACCAATGACTAATTACACTCACTCCTACAAAATTAACAACCCCAACAGTTGCCTTGATTTTTTTCTGTGTATATATTTACTACATACAGTGTGAATGTATATATTCATATATTTTTCTTTTTAGTTTCTTTGTAATAGTTTGGGGATGTAGATCAAACGTGTGTGTGTGTGTGTGTGTGTGTATGTGTGTGTGTTTGTATGTGTGTGTGTGTGGTCATTTAAGTAATTATCATTTTACATCACAGAGATTACTGGAAGTATTTTAAACAAGGTTTATGTGACAAAGCCTCATCTTCACTTGTTCCTCGGGTGCCACTGGGAGGTAGCCATCAAAGTCAGTGTTACATATTGAGATTCTCCCACTCAAGTCACAATGCCAGTAGAACCGATGGGAACCTATGACACCAGTGGTGACCTTATGGACTAGAAAGACTCTGAAGTCTGAGACTGCCTTCCTTCTTCATAAGTCTCTGTAGGCACATGCTGCCCAATTCTGACCCTACTGCCTTTAGTTATAAGTCATGGACACAAAAACAGAAGAAAGGGAGAGTTTCAGAGTCACATGCTTCTCTCGACCCGTGAAGAATCGCTGAGGGAAGAATGATTTCCCCACCCCAGAGCCTTTGGGTCTTTCCAAGAATCTGTCCTTATGCTACGGGTATAGAGGATCAGGGGTTAGTATGCAATGGATGGGGGTAGATGCTGGGGAAACCTACCAGAAAACTGAGGAAAGCCAGTCTAGAAAGTCAGGTCAAGACCTAGTGTTAGAGAATTGCCCCCCCCACTCTGCACTGAGGATTAAACTCATGGCATTATGCTTCCTTGCTAGGCAAGTGCTTTATTACTCAGCCAAATTACCAGGCTCCTACAGAATTTGTTTTTAAAAGTTATTTGGGGCTGGAGAGATGGCTCAGCTATTGAGAGTACTTTTTGGTCTCCCAGTGGACCTGGGTTCAGTTTCCAGCACCGTGTTTGGCAGCTCACAACACACTCACAGAGAGAGAGAGAGAGAGAGAGAGAGAGAGAGAGAGAGAGAGAGAGAGAGAGAGGGAGAAGAAGAGAGGGAGAGAAAGGGAGAGAGAGGGAGAGGGAAAGAGAGAGAGGGAGAGAGAGGGAGAGACACGGAGAGAGAGAGAGATCTTAAAAATGATTTTGGAAAGAAAAATCCAAGGACTTTATTTCCAATAAAGAAATTATGCAAAAGAAATGCTTCTTTTTCAAAACAGAGTTTCTCTGTATAGTCCTGGCTGTTCTGGAACTTGCTCTGAAGACCATATTGGCCTCAAAATTAGAGATCCACCAGCCTCTGCCTCTCAAGTGTCGGGATTGAAAATATGGGCTACTACTGTCTGGCACAAATTTTTTTTCTAGAAAGGGTCTCATGTAGTTCAGCTGACCTGAAACTCACATAACCAAGGTTGACCTTAAACTTCTGATCCTCCTGCCTCTGCATGCTGGAATTGTAGGCATGTGTCATCATGCCAGGTTTTATGTAGTGCTGGGCTTGAAGGGTTTCCTGCATGCCAGGCAAACAATCCAACTGAACCATGCCCCAGTTCACATTTTCATTGTATTTTAGAAACTTACTTAGTATTTTGAAAATATTGACCTGAGAAACAAAGATCACCATATCTAAAAGGATGCCCTTACACATGTGAAAAGACATCTCTGTCCCTGGCACATGCATTTGAGTTCTTTACCTTGGACCAGGACTGACTCAACAGGAACCTGAAAATACCATTTGCTGTATTGTTTGCTAGACCCACTCTAGTGGTGAGGTGCTGTGGTAAAACTCACAGAAAAACATCTTCCCTCAAATTTCGGCCTTTTATAAATCCATTTGGGGAGGTTGGGGTTGGGGAGGCAGGGCAACAGGAGTGAGTTCTCAGACTGGATCAGGCAGCTTGATATTCTCACTTGGCTTCCAGCTTGGTCTTCTGGAAGTCCACCTTGGGCTCTTCATCAGCTAGCCCATATCCTTAACAGTGAGCACACAATGTTGTTGCCTGTCCATCCTCCGTTGTGATAAATCACACCACTGTGATATGACTAAGGACACCCTCAAACTAGGGTAGCTGGATTGGAGTAAAAAAAATGAGCTTTTAAGACTGCCTTTAGTGGCATCCTGACACCTGGGCTTTGTTAAGAGTCTAAACTTCATTATTCATTTGGTCCACAGAGCTCGGCCCACTTCTTTTCTATTTGGGAAAGTTTACCACCTGAGTCGTCATCCTCTGCGTAAAATGTACAGTCATCAGCTTATGTGACATATGGCCTCAAGAGGGAGCTCTTTGCCTATCCTTAGTAGGGCAGTGACCTATTAACTCAGGAGAGACTGAAGTGTCTATAAAACTCTGCCTAGAAGAATCTTTCTGATGTGACTCTGTTAATTATTTTTTTTATTGCTGAGCCTAATCTGGTCATCTTGACCCTAGAAATAGAATAATTGTGAGGTAGTGTCTAAAGGGCAGCTTAAGCTACTAATTAAGGATAGACCTATAATTATTTTATCACTATAAAAAATTGGAAAAAAATGTCCTGAAAGATGAAAGGGTGAGGGCCTCCTCAGGGCTGAAAATTCCTTAGGTCTCATTACTGAAAGATAAAATTTTGTCATGCTTTAGGGGGCTCTGGAAGTGGATATGGGGGAGTGCTCCTCCAAACACTCCTGGTGCACAGGGTGCACAGCTCAAGAGGTCTGGAGCTAGGTCAGGGTAATGAGCCTTGGGTCAGACCATAATCATTTTTATAGGTTAACCGGTTCAACTTGGGGGAGGTTGTGATCAAAGTGTGTGTGTGTGAAAACTTATGAAAGAATGAATAAATAAACAGTTTTTAAAGGGCTCGATAACTGACCAGCTCTGTTCAGTACACATAGTGGCAGCGCTGAGAGCAGGGAGATGGAATAGAGGAGAAGGAGGAGAGTCAGGCTTCCTGGCTTGCCCTACAGGATGAAAGGCTGATGGTAGATGGGTGTGTGCCGACTCTCAGTCTCTCTTTATGACAGCTGGGCTGTGTCCTTCCCTTTCAAAGGCAGCTCTCAGTGGACCCCTAAAGGGTGAGCAGTTGTTGGTGGTTGTGCGATGGCTGAGGAGGGTTCTAGGGCAGCACATTCTCCTAGCTAGTGCTCCCTCTGAAGCTGGTTCTGGGAAGACGTGTTAATGCTAGAAGGGGCATCTGAGTCTCACTGTGATTCTGTTTATCCACTAAAATGTCTGACTGCATGTTTTAATGGCTTGGTTTTCAGCGTTGAGAATGCCACAGTGACCTATCACCTGCAGTTCGGAGTTCCAGCTGAAGACGATGGCTTCATGGACTACATGATGAGTGAAGAGTTGGTGCTTGGCATTATACGACAGAATTTCCACGATAAGAACGTATCTAGTTGTGAGAGTCTTGGGCTTGACCCAGAATCTCTCTTGCTCTACGGTAAGTTGAGAAAGCAGAGAAGTGGGACCCAGAATGATGAATAAGAGAATGGACTGGGGCAGATGGCTTTGTTTGGCAGTATTGGCACCTTGTATCGTGTCAAATCATCTATCTTTTCACCCTTCCACAACCTACTCTCTTGCTCTGGGGCTTACAGCCTGTGATCAGACAGAGTAGTGATGAAACACTGTAGGAAAAGATAAACCATGATGACTGAGAAACCCACAGCAGAACAGCAGGCTCATTCCATGTAGCGTCCACCAGGGCTGATGTGAGTGCCTCCATCTAAGCCAGCTGCCTAACACCATGTTCCTTGTCAGTTTCTCTTGGCACACCGAAGGTGGTTTGAGGTGTTCATACGTCAGCCATGGTCAAAGTTAGATTACAAAGAAGGGCCAAATGTCAAAATGCTGTCATTATCCAAAAGGCTACAACCTATTTGTCCCCAATCATACCAAAATAAAAAATATAAATTATTTTCTAAATAAATGAGCATCCAAGAAGGCAAGTGTTATCTGCCTTTTGTAGAGTATCCAGCATGCATGCATATCTGTATATATGCATGTGTGTATTTGTGCGTGCATACATAAAGTTTCTCTATTCACAATTGATCGTCATTCCAATTTGACCTAAGATTATATACTCAGACTCAAGAAAACCATAATAACTCAAATGTTCAAAACAATTTTGGTGGTCTTCCAAGAATGGTGCTTAGAGGCACTCAGGGTGATCCAGCATTTGACATACCAACGTAGGCTTTCCTACAATACAGCCGCTAACAAAACTAGGCTGTCTTGAACCCCTGGTGACAGGATTGTTTACCTTTATACCAAGAAGGTTGGGAAAGCACCTAAATCTACATGCGGTGTGTGCCCAGGCAGCCTTTGAGGGTTCAGACCGAACATCCTAGACTGTCCTAGACAAAGAAGCATGTCAGCAGGGCCTATAATGGCTCCATGTGTGCCAAGTGTGTCCATGACAGGATCACGCGGCTTTCCTTACTGAGGAGCAGAAAATTGTGAAAGTGTTGTAGGCACAAGCACAGACAGAGTCAGAAAGCGAAATAAACATGCAGCTTTTAAAAATAAAGGTCAAAGCTTGGTCTCTGGAAAAAAATATTCATTTTGGCTTTTGAAAATTAGTGACTGACCTAGTTTCACTTCTGTTGCCGGGATCAACCCTGATTTCAGGTTCCAGTTTGTGATGGCGGGGAGCTCAGGACAGCAGGAACTTCAAGTCTCTAGTCATATCACAAGCACAGTCAAGAGCAGAGGGGGATGACCTCACTCACACTTCGAGCTCAACTCTCTCTCTGCTCTTACACAATCCAGAGCTCCAGACTGGGGTGGTGCTGCTCGATTTCAGACTGAGCCCTCTCTGGTCAATTAAGGGGAGTCAACCCCCCCCCCCCCAGGCCAGCCTGATCTAAGCAAACCCTCACTGAGATTCTTTTCCCAGGTGACTCTAGTTTGGGTCAAGATGGCAATGAAAACTAAGCATTGCAGTAACTTTACCTTGGTCTTCTTTTTAGAATGAAGCGGTGGAGGTTGGTCTGTGTCAGAAAGCAGTGCTTTGCAGAGTTTCAGAATGAAGAGAATTCAGAAACCTATCTAAAAGTGACCAGCAGGAGGAGACAGCCCCACTCACTCTCGTTCTGCACAGATTGGAAGTCCAGCTCTGTAGCTGGGATTTGAGAAAGCTGTTGCGAGAGGCGTCCCAGCTGGGTTCCTGAGCTCCATGAGGTCTGGGGTGAATCATAGCTCCCATAGCGTGAGATTCCTGCTGTTTTTGAGGCACTGGCTGCCTCTACTCGAACGTGGATGTTTTTTGTGTAGCACAAGGATAGTACCGGCTTTGTTTTAGGCAGGTTCTGTTAGCCTGCACTGATGGGGCAAGGAGAAAGCAAGAGTCAGGGGAAGGGGGGAACCGAGTCAATTGTTCATTCAAACCCTCTCGCCACTCACAATTATGTTGGCTGGACCTTTAAGTCAAGGGTGGGAGGAAGAGCAAGGTAAGTCCAAGACCTAAAGAGCAGAGCTCTTCATCTGCCTCCACCGCATGTCCCTGGGTGCATGGACAGCAGAGCCCGGGTGTATCACTGAGTGTTACATATAGAAATGTGTTCTTGCTTCTGTTCTCTTCACTGTTCCTCAGTATCTGTTTTAGAAAACCTAAGTCTGTGAGTTCTCAAGCTGCCATCTTTTAAGATTGCCACCAACTCAAATTTTATTATTATTTTATATAAAGGTCATCAAAAGATCATTAGTACTGCTTACTTCCTGCTACGGATACCACACACTGGCTTTGCGTTGTTGCCTGATGTCACCAGCCTTTCTGTAGGACACACTCACTGTCTGATTTGTTATTGCATGTCTTACTGCAGATGATCGCTAATCAGAGAATCTCTGTCCTTTGGAAACTGTTGAAAGAGGCATGCCTGTCCCTTGTGAAGGCAAGGAGGACGTTAGTGACTGTATCAGTCACCTGTAGATAAAGCATGCCTGCCATGAGGGAATAAAATATTTGTTTTGTTTAAAATTGTCTTCCTGGAAATTTTCTGGGATAGAGAGTTTCATTGTTGTAAATTGAGAAATTCCTAGCCTGATACCTCAGATAGATTAGTCACGGATGTAGGTCACTATGGCAGACTGCTGTGTATGAGTCTGTGTCAAGTGTAGGGTTCTGAACAATGTGAATTTGCTTTCTTATTTAACAACTATGTATTATAGTAGTAATAATTATCTATATTGTAATTTATTGTTTCGTTTTCAGTGTAGTTCCTTAAACTACTGAAATGGGTGGATTTTTCTCCTCCCCTTTATTTTTTACATGTAAAATGTAAACCTCCCTGTGCCTGTACTGTTTTGAAAGTAATGAGGAATTTTAATATATAATGATTTAAAAAAATTTACAATAAATTATTTTTGCAACTGTGTTTTACCATCTGTCTCTCGGGTCTTCTGTCTCTAAGGCCATGTGTTAGGTGGGCATTGTCTTGCAGAAAACGGGGATAGAAGTGATTATGTGTATGGAGGCAGCTTTCTTTTCTGTGTGAATGAGATGAAGCAGGATCAGGTTGCTCTGGAATTGACTGTGTTATCATCTCATTTCCAGGGAGAGTGGGAGGAGTCTGCCTCTCCCTCTTTCTCTCCAGTCCTTCTTAGGCAGAGTGTTACAGTATCAATCTGCAATGTCCCCCACTGTCTTATGTGTTAAACACTTGTTTCACAGTTAGTGATATTGTTCTAAAGATACTTTTTATCTTTAAAATCTATTTATTTACTTAATTTATGTGTCTGTGCTTAAGGTATATGTGTGCATGGTGTGTGTGTGTGTGTGTGTGTGTGTGTGTGTGTGTGTGTGTGTGGAGGAGTCTGAGAAGAGCAGAAGAGGGCATCAGATCTCCTGGAACTTCAATCATAGGCAGTTGAGAGAGTCACAGTGGTGCCGCTTCTGACACTAGGTCCCCTGCAAGAGCAGACCCCACTTTTAATCACTGAGCTATCTCTCTAGCCACCTGTATATGGGACTCATGTTTTTTTGTGCATGCATAGAGAAGACAGTAAAAGAAGATGCTAATATTGTTAGAGAAACAGGATCTGTGTGTACAAAACAGGAAATAGCAGAGAAAAAATAGCCAGGTTTAACTGTAAACAACACAAGCTGTAGGATTGTGGGTGGTCAGGGAAAAGAATGGTCAGTAGTCTGCTTGAAGACTTTGTGTGATGAGCAGACCAAAGCTGACCCAGAAGTGCTAGTGAGATAGGAACCAGCAGATTTGTCCTTGCCCATTTATCCTGTGCTGTTGTTGTTTTTGTTTGTTTTCCTTTTTTTCTCGAGACAGGGTTTCTCTGTAAGAGTCCTGGAACTCACTCTATAGACCAGGCTAGCCTCAAATTCACAGAGATCTATCTGCTTCTGTCTCTGGAGTGCTGGGATTAAAGGCGTGAGCAACCATGCCCGGCTTGCCCATTAGTCTCGTATGATAAAGTTCACAAGTTTTTGCTTGTTTCTTTGCTGTGCTGGGGATTGAACCTCGCACTTCATACATGTCAGACAAGCATTGAAGCTCTGTATTGTATTTTTTTTAAGACGTAGATTCTTGACGTGAACCCAGAGTGTGAGTAAAACAAAGATGGGGGGGGCAGGGTCCCAGTGCCCCTTCTCTTTGGTCAGTAAATAAAGCACATGGACTGTTGCTGCTCTCCTTCCTCTGTAATTCTTTAAATTCTTTTCTGCGTTTATTGACAATGGTCCTCACTATCAGAAGGCAGCTCCACATTTTATAGCTAGAAGCCAAAGCTTGGAGAGAGAGAGAGAGAGAGAGAGAGAGAGAGAGAGAGAGAGAGAGAGAGAGAGAGAGAGAGAGAGAGAGAGAGAGAGAGAGGAAAGAGGGAGGGAGGGGAGGAGAGAGAGGGAAGTCATCTAGTCCACTGGGTAATCATAATTAGTAGCCACACATCCTGGTGGGTGCCCTGAGGGGGCATCCTCAGTTCAGCCTTGGTTAGCTTCAGATATTCTGCCAGGAACCCAAGTGACAGGGAGAAGGGAAGAACTGAGAGATGTAGCCATTGGACTCTAGAAACCAATGAAAATGATGGGCTGGCATTTCTCCAGACAATGAGGAAAAAAGACTCTGGAAACATAGCATGGATTTTTACTGACCCATTTAATAGTTGGGTGAACCAACATATCTTCACATTTAGTCAAATTTGTGAACTTCAGAGGCTATGTTTGGGAATGATGGAGCCATGAGCACAAGAGAGAACCTCTTTTTTTAAATTTTCCTTCTTTTTTTTATTTCAAGCTTGATTCACATGTCAATCCCATATCCCTCTCCCTTCCCTCCTCTCCCGTTGCCCCACCAGCTCCCCCAAGCCCCTACCCAAATCCCACTCCATTCCCTGGAGGGTGAGACCATCCATGGGGGAATCCCCAGAGCCTGCCATTTTGTTCAGGGCAGGGCCAGGTCCTTCCCTAAGAGATCAGGCTGAGAGAGCATCCCTCACTGTGTGAGAGCACCCAAAGTTCATCTGTATGCCTGGGACAAACACCAATCCACCACCCAAGGCCCCACAGATTGTTCAGGCCTCCTCACTGATACCCACATTCAGGGGGGCTGGATCAGTCCCATGCTGGTCTCCCAGCCATTCAGTAGGAGTCCAAGAGCTTCCCTTTGTTCAGGTCAGCTGTCTCTGTGGGTTTCACCAGCCCAGTCTTAACTCCTTTGCTCATTATTCCTACCTCTCTGTCACTGGGTTCCAGGAGTTAAATTCAATGTTTAGCTGTGAGTGTCTGCCTCTGCTTCCATCAGTCACTGGATGAAGGTTCTAGGATGGCATACAAGGTAGTCATCAAACTCATTGTTACGGAGGGGCATTTAAGGTAGTCTCTCCACTATTGCTTAGTTTGGCAGTTGGTGTCATCCTTGTAGATCTCTGGAAATCTCACTAGTGCCAGGTCTCTCCCTAAACCTATAATGACTCCCTCTATTATGGTACCTCTCATCTTGTTCTCCTCTATTCCTCCCCTGACTGAACCTTCCTGCTCCCCCAAGTCTTCCTCTCCCCTCTTCTTCTCTCCTTCTCCTCTTCCTGACTCCTCCTCCCCCCCCCCCCATGCTCCCAGTCTGCTCAGGAAATCTTGGCTCATTCATTCCCCTTATCTGGGGTATCATACAAATCTCTCTTAGGGTCCTACCTGATTCCCGGACTCTCTGACAGTGGGATTGTCGGCTGGCACTCCCCTGAGACATGTCTAAAATCCATATATGAGTGAGTACATACCATGTTTGTCTTTTTGTGACTGGGTTACTTCACTCAGGATGGTTTCTTCTAGTACCATCCATTTGCCAGAAAAATTTAAGATTATATTGTTTTTCCTGCTGAATAGTATTCCATTGTGTAAATGTACCACATTTTCTCTATCCACTCTTTAGAGTCATCTAGGTTGCTTCCAGGTTCTGGCTATTACAAATAATGCTTCTATGAACATAGTGGAACAGATTCCTTGTTGTATGAATGTGCATCTTTTGGGTATATGACTAGGAGTGGAAATGCTGGATTTTGTGGTAAACTGATTCTCGTTTTCCTGAGGAATTTACATACTGATTTCCAAAGTGGCTGTACAAGTCGGCACTTCCACCAGCAGTGAAGGAGTGTTCCCCTTTCTCGACATTCTCCCCAGCATAAACTGTCATTGGTGTTTTTGATTTTAGCCATTCTGACAGGAGTGAGATGGTATCTCAGAGTTGTTTTGATTTGCATTTCCCGGATGGCTAAGGATGTTGAACACTTTCTCAAGTGTCTCTCAGTCATTTTACACTCCTCTATTAAGAACTTCTTGAGTTCTTTGTAAATTTTGGAGATCAGCCCTCTGTCAGATGTGGGGTTAGTGAATATCTTTTCCCATTCTGTGGGCTGCCTTTTTGTCTTGTTGACTGTGTCCTTTGCCTTACAGAAGCTTCTCAGTTCCAGGAGGTCCCATTTATTAATTGTCAATCTCAGTGTTTGTGCTACTGGTTCAGGAAGCAGTCTCCTGTACCAATTCGTTCAAGGGTACCTCCCACTTTCTCTCCTAAGAGGTTCAGTGTGGCTTGATTTATGTTGAAGTCTCTGATCCATTTGGACTTAAACCTCTTTTCCTCTGTAGGCTTGTCTGGTGATCTGGAAATGGGCTGTTCCCTTCACAGTCTTCCATCCTGGACCCCCATACAATTCCTGTCCATCCTGTTCCCCCATGCCCTCCATCCTGATTCCCCCCCATGCCTTCCATCCTGATTCCCCCCCATGCCCTCCATCTTGATTCCCCCATGCCCTCCATCCTGATTCCCCCCCATGCCCTCCATCCTGATTCCCCCCCATGCCCTCCATCTTGATTCCCCCATGCCTTCCATCCTGATTCCCCCCCATGCCCTCCATCCTGTCCTCCCACATGACTTCAATCCTTGCCCCCCATGCCTTCATCCTGTCCCTCCTCATGCCCTCCATCCTGAGACACTTAAGAGCCTGTCCTCAGGCTGTCCTAATATGTCAGCATTTGAACTTGTCACCAGTAAATTTTCCTGCCTTATTGTGGCCCCCTTTCTATTTCTTTCTTCTGTTTTAGATAAGAATTCATTCACAGAACAGGAGTTTATTTATAGGTGCTAATATGAATGTGAGCGGAAACCACAAAGCCTGCCGTGGCTTGTCCCGTGGACTGCTCCATTTTCTGTGCACTGTTTGAAGCTCTGTGCAGGGGAGGGGCGTTTCTCATTATAGTTGTGACAGAAAGAGTAAATTAGAAACTCAGTAGGTTTCTTTCTCAAGAACAGGAATTCCTTAAGTGAGAGGCTGCATTACTAAGCCCCTGGAACTTGGAGTGCACGCTCAGACACACACACACACACACACACACACACACACACACACACACACCTGCATTGATGTACTTTTTTTCTGAAAGACAACATAATTTCATCAGAAATTTTGAAATGTGTGGAAAAGGGTATCAGTATCAGCCTGTGGTAGCCCTTAGTATGTTTTTTCTTTGTTTTTGAGAATTTAAAACATGTATATGATAAAATCCCTACCCCCTTTCTTCCTTCAACTCTTTTCGTATCTCCCCAAGATACCCCCATCCCACTTCATGTTTGTTTTTTGTTGCATAGATTAGAACTGTCCTTGTGTGTGTGTTTGTAGGGCGCATCCATGGAAGCATGGGGACCCTAACAGACACCACATCTTCCAATAAGAATGACACTGCCCCTCCGACCCCAGGTCCTGCAACCACCCACGAGCAATAGCTCCTCAGTAAGTGTGGTGCCAAATCTCATTCACCCCATCTGTACCAGAGGACAGAGGACCGAGTTTGGGCATGGTGAGAGTGGTTGGACACAAAACATCACTTGCTCTAAAACTGGAGGTGTTTTAGATTTTATGCAAGTATATTAGTTATATTTCTCACCACTGTCACAAAATGCTTGGTGGAAGCCACAAGTAAGGCAAGGCTTGTTTTGACCCAGAGTTCCAGGAGACACAGTCCATTCTTACAGGGCAGCATGGTGGTTGGAGAAACTCGATCTGCTATGGTAGTGGAGCTTGTAGCATGGGCATTCAGCCTGGCAGATTAGGACACAGGGTTGCAGCCAGAACTAGGGCAGGTATCTATCACCTTCAAGTTCCCAGGTTCCCCTCAGAGAACCACTTTTGTTAGCTAGGTCATAGTCCCAAAGGTTCTGTGTCCTCCCTAAACCAGCAGGGGACCATGTGGTTAAGCATAGGGACTTTGGCGATAGTTCACATTCAAACTACAACACTCTGCTAAATTCCTCTCATAGAAGATTTTCTCAGTTTTGTTTCTTTTAATTTATTCATATCTTTGGATTGATAAATAATATTGTACACACCACAGTAGATTTAAATATTACATTCCATTTATTATTTGTGAGTTCTTTGTGTGTGAGTGTGTGTAGGTCAGAGGACAACTTCCAGAAATCAGTTCTCTCCTTCCACTGTGGAGTCCTAGGATCTAACCCCCGTTGTTACATTTGCCCAGTAAGCACTTTTACTCACTGAGCTATCACATTAGGCTCATAGCAGATGTTCTTGAAATACCCCTGTAGGGAGAGATCTAACTACGCACCTGTGGCCTTGGGGGATTTAGACTGGGTTGGACAGACTCAGGCTCTCCTGCTGCTGGCTGGGTCATGGGAGACAACCTGGGAGGATCCTTGGAACTGGATTCTGTGGCAGCCTCTTGTGTAAGAGCAATCTCTCCACATAAACCTCATTTAATTTGTACAGCATCTAGTGAATGTCGATTCCCACGCGACAATCCCCAGTAGCTCCTCTGTCCAGAAGCAGGGCTGTTGTATAATCTCTCTAGTTTTATCATACAACCATGCTTCTTTGTCTATGCATTTAGAATTATTGAGACCCTGATAAAACATATTTGCAGGACAGATAATGCTTCAGTGGATGAGGTGCAAACAAATACAACTTACTGTATTTTACTGAGAATGTTTCCCCCACCTGTCTACCAAAAAGGTTGAGTATCCATGTGACAAGCTCTAGCATAGAGCTGTCTGTTTAATGTCTGCCTTGCCAGAGAGAAGTTGGGGGCTCCAGGCTTTATTCTTTAGTATCGCTTCTCCTCAGGGTCTATGATGACGTGACGGTTAGTTTTTTGTTTTGTTTTGTTTTTTTTTAAATCAACTTGGCACAGCTAGAGTCACGTGGGAAGAGGGAACCTCAGTTTAGGGATCACCTCAATTAGACTGGCTTGTGGGCATGTCTGTGCTGCATGGTCTGGACTGATGATTGATGTGTGTGTTTGGGGGGGGTAGATGATTGTGGCAGTGCCAGCCCTGAGCAGGTGGTCCTGGGTTGTATTGGAAAGTAAACTAAGAGAGTTATGGAGAATAAATGCCATTCCTCCAACACCTCTGCCTTATCTCCTGCCTCAAGCTCCAGTCATGATGGAATATAAACCCTGTCTTCCCTAGTGGGCTTTTTATCAGTGTTTCATCACAGGGATAGAAAGCAAACTAGAATAAACGACCATATATCAGATGGAGGCCTCCAATGTACGGGAGCAATAGACAGAGCCTCAAGTAAGTAGATCAGAGGCAGAGGCAGAAAAGAAACAAAGATTTGAATCATTCTCTGGCCCACACTGCTTCCCGTAAGCCATGTGTTACATCTTGTACAGCATTTCCTATCAACATGGACACGCCCTTTGAACCCGAGTGACTTCTGGCCAAAGTCTAAAGTTAGGTTTCTGGGTAAAAGCTAACTGGAAGAAGGGAGTTAGCTGAGACCATGGTACTGGTCAGCTCTTCAGCTGCAGGTAATCAATGGGCTCATGCCTCAGTGAACTTGCTGAGAGGAACTTAAACCACTGCATTTACTCTCAATGGGCACTTCACCTGTTTTGTTTTATATTTATTTGTGTGTGCATAAATCTGCATGTGTGTGTGTGCAAGTGTGCGTGTGCATGTGCATGTGGGTGTGCCTTGTACATGCTGGACAAGGGTCCCACTACTGAGCTACCTCTCTAATGCCGTGTCACATTTTAAGTAGAAAGTTATTCAGCTCTGAGAACAAAGCAGTAAGCGCATAGTACATCCCGAGGTCGTCTCAAAAGAACATCTTATCATTTTAGTATCCCTAAAATTAGGACAGTGGCAATGAGGTAAATACCATAACACCTTGAGGATGCAGGTGTGAATGTAGAAATAATCTAATTTGCTAATAATTGTTTTTGTCTCGCTCACCTTGTTTGCGGTTTAATGTTTTCCTGCCATTTCATTGCTATCCAGTCCTAATGAGTTGCCTCAATAATAGCCAAACATAGTCCTCTTAAGTAAATCTCAAACTGTGATTGGCTAGGGCAAAGTCTGCAACATTGCTACCCAGAGTGGGTTAAACTAAAGATATTTTTAGCTTTGTAAATCCCTGGTCTGTGTCACAAATCAGGCCTACCATGGTTGAGCAACTATAGACAGTGTGTAGACAAATGAGTGTGTCTGTGTTTCAATAAGCCTTTATCTACAAAAACAGGTGGTGGGTCAGATTTGGTCAGTCAGCAGGCTGTGCATAGTTGGCTAACATAGCATAGATACAATTCCAGAAATTCTAAAGAATCAAATGAGGGAAAATAAAGAATTGAGGCGTAGAAGGGTACTCAAAGAGAAGGTGTGTATGCTATTTTTCCCATGTGAACATTTCACACATGCTGGATTATTATGGAGAAATTTACTCTACTCTATATAGTATGTAGCAGGAACATGGATTTGGAAGCCAGAATAAAGTTCGGCCACTAATGCTAATAGTGTACCTTTGGGCATTAAAGTCTCTGCAGTGGGCTTTCTGTTCCATCACTCTCTGATGCTGTGGTGATTCTACTGAGGTCTTTGTTTGCTTTGGTTTGGTTTTGTGAGACAGGGTTTCTCTGTGTAGCCCTGGCTGGCCTGGAACTCACTCTATAGACCAGGTTGAATTCTACTGAGATTTATGTGGAGGGGTTTGAACTGTCTCTCCATGGTAGATCACTTTCCCAGTATGAATGAGGTTCTGGGGATGCTTTCCTGCACCATAAGAGAAAGACAATTCAAAGTCTGAAATGTAGTTTAAAATTATATTAACAATGGTACAGGAAATTCTAAGCCATTAGGATCAGTAGGGAAAGGACACCAAGTAAAGGACATGTCTTGGGCCCATGGAGTAAAAGGAATATTGCAGGTTGCCATAGCAAGTGGTGCTGAGCTGGAATTTCACAGTGATGAGGGAATTCCCTCCGGGGACATGTAACATGATGAGTAAGCTTGTGGGAATAATTCATAAGAATTTAGTGAGAAGAGCAGAGCTTTTTGTGGTACACCCAGGTGTAGATATGGGGAGCCCTTCCTACCACAGAATATTTTTAACGCCACTTAGAAGCAAAGGTGACGTTGAAAACAATTGACTAATTTTTAAATGTTGGTTATTGTCAGGCCCTGAAAGGATTTGAGCTTTGCAGAGTCTGCCCTTCCCAGGTCCTCCAGAAGAAGAAGTAAACTAAGGATCTCTGCTTCCACTATTGTCTCCAACCCCTACTCATATCTGTCATCAGACAGAGTGCCCAACACCTACTTTGATCTGTCAGTGCTGAGCAAACTCTTAGTCACATCATTGTAGGTGAGAGAAGTGAGTCTCAAAAGGGGCTCTAAGTGGCCGTGGCTGTTGAGGGGCATGGCAGGAGAGTCTGCTAGGCACAAGAAGTTCATATTCATCTTCTGCGGAAGGTGGTGTGTGAGGAGTGGAAGGGAAACGGAGAACTGAATACTCAGTCTCTGGCCCCCTTGACGACTCTCTGTGTCTCTCAGTCTTGCTGGGGATGTTCTCATAGAACTCCTCCGCAGAGCTGCCTGACGGCCTTCCTCCAGGGGCCTTGTGATCAACAAGGATGTAGCATAACTCTTCTGTGTAGATCTGGTTAGCATTGTCCTGCTGGTCAAAGCAGAGCTGCCATAAAGATCCGGCCTCTTTCCATCCTGTACTCCAGTGACAGCACAGGCCTGACCAGGGAAACTCTGTCTCCATGTCTTGGCCAACTTTTCTAAATGGCTTCAGGGGCATTTCAAACACTAAACTA
This sequence comes from Mesocricetus auratus, assembly GCF_017639785.1. Lineage (NCBI taxonomy): Eukaryota > Metazoa > Chordata > Mammalia > Rodentia > Cricetidae > Mesocricetus > Mesocricetus auratus. The sequence continues at coordinate 46,392,187 of NW_024429192.1, forward strand.
GAAGATGGAGCGTTCATGATACCCAAAACATATATCTGACCCATTCCATAGTGACTTTTGACCACCTTGCATACTTCCCCTGGTCATAGAACGCTGGTCATAGAACGCTAGATGTGCTTGGATAATACTTAACTACTCACCAAGAGATTATTATTATCATTATTTGAAACAGGGCCTCATGTATCCCAGTCAATATATAGCAGAGGATGACCTTGAACTTCTGTTCCTCATCCTTTTATCTTAAGAGTGCCATGGGAGTGTGTGTGTCACTACATCCCGGTTTTTGCTGTGCTGGGGATCAAATCCCAGGCTTCCTGAATACTAGCTACACACTCTGTACAAATTGCAATGCACCCACAGGCAGATTATTGTATTAATAATTCAAGGGAAAATCTCACTAATGGTGGAATCTCAGGAACTAAAAATCAGAGGCCGCAATGTGCAGTTGAAAGCTTGTGGCTGTCAGAGTGAGACTGGGGATTGAGTGCTGACTCTGCCATCTTTCAGAGTTCTGGATTTGGAGACTCTAATGTAATCTCTCAGGTTTTGCATCCTCGAAGTGAGGGGGCACAGTAATACAGTAATGTGGGTTGTTGTGACGGTTGTATGACATGCCTGTCAAACACTCAGCCTTTCAACAAATTGCTCAGCAAATGTTAGCTCCCTCCAACCAGTTATACAACAGGAGTGCTGCTGCTTTTGCCACTAGGCGCTGCAAATAACTGTGGGTTTCTGCCCTGGCAGCTACAGTGTTTCCTCCATGTTGTGATCAGAAGGGGTCTTATTACCTGCATAGGAGCTGAAGTCATCCCTTCATCTGCAGAAAGAAAATACACTCAATGAATTTTGGAATGGGAGGAGACTCCAGGGGGTGGGGCTGGAGTGTTTGCAGCCAGACAGTTAGAGTAGTCTACAGAAGTCTGCAATGTATTCCTAAGCATCACTGGACAGCCTGAAAGAAGCCCCAGGAGAGCGTGCTCAGGCTGCAGGGCCAGTGAAGGAAGATGCTTTTAGTGCATCGTTGGGCAGCCATCACACCCCCTCTCTTCTTTCTTCCCACATGTAATACCCATTTGTGTACCTACTTGGTAAAAGGCAAAAAGGGAGGCAGACACACCAGAAACAAGCCTGTCTTCTCAAGGCTCACAGGCTAGGCAGGGGACATACAAGACAGCACGAGAGACCCACAGAACAGACAGGAGAGTGTCCTTTCTAACAGGTCATGTAAGATGGTGATAGCATGGGGACTGGTGCTCAAGGGAAGTTTTTCAGGATGCTCAGATGCTGCACACTTACGTTTCTGCAGAAGCAAGACAGGTTTTCAAAAGCTGTTTTCCTCCAAACTGACCGGCTTCAGTCACAGAGCAGAGGCACACTTTCTAGCCTTGGCATCCAGCCAGAATAACAAAAAAGATGCCCTCCATGGAAACCCATGCAGGAGGCAGAGCTGTCTACAGAGGGCACTGTGTGGCTCACGGGTTTATATGTCCCCTGATATTCACATTCTCATAAGCTTTTATGGCTGTCTGGGACGTCACTGAGTCTCATTAGAAGAAGGGGCTCTCCATTTTGGCACCAGTGGCATTATTTGTGCTGTGTCTTATTCTATTAGAAATTGGAGTTTGTTGGGATCCATTGTTCCTGGGGTGAAATGGATCATGTTGGGAGGGCTAGAGGAAGCTTTATATATACCCATAGAACTGAGTTTTGAGAGTCAGTGTATGGGTGACCTTTACTCTCCTGTTTAAACCCAGCTAGGGAAAGACAAAATTCCTCCATTTTTTCCCTACAGAAATGTTAGGGTTCATCCTTACACCCACACTTTCTTATTCTTTGTCTTGTATGTGCTGTCATTCTCAAACAACTCAAGTTTCTTTCTTTCTTTAAAAATTATTTATTCATGTTTTATGTGCAATGGTGCTTTGCATGCTTATGAAGATGTCAGATCTGCTGGGACTAGAGATACAGACAGTTGTGAGCTGCCATGTGGGTGCTTGAACCAGGGTCCTCTGAAAGCAGCCAGTGCTCTTAAACACTGAGCCATCTCTCCAGTCCCAAGTCTTGTTTCTTTAACTTCAACACTGATCTGTCTCCACAGCCTCATAAGAGGTCTGCTGACATCAGATCTTGTCAACAGTTGATATGTTTCCTCTGTGCTCATCCCACTGGGCTGGATAATCTCTTTAATGCAAATCTGATCATCCCTCCTCTTTCAGAAAACTTCTCCATACTTCCCCGTTGCTCTTGAGGCGAGGACTGAAGTATTTAGCTGTCCTTCTGTGCCCTAGCTGGCCCATTTGTTGTTCCCAGTTAGTTTTTCACTTTCCATATCAGGCACTGATTGAGGAGTATGGAGATCAATCAGTCATTCCCTTCATTGAACCCACTGCCTAATTGGAAAAACAAGTAAACAAACACAGAGGGGGGGGATTTCAATATATGTAGGTTTATAGCAGAGGTATTCCAAATGGGTTTGGAAGCATAGAGGAAGAATATTTTTTAAATGAAAGCCCATCAAGAGTAAAAATGATGGAGAAATAATAACTTACTTTGCTTCCTGTAATACAAATTTGATCCCAGAACTTGGGAGGCAGAGAGAGTTCCAGAACACCCAGGGCTGTTACATAGAAAAACCTTGTTTCAAAACAAAACAAAACCTAATGATGACTTACTTTGCTTTGGAGATTCTTGTCTGGCTTTAAATGTGCTAATGTTTTTCCTGTAAGAAAGAAATGTAGACAGGTTGTTTCAGTATCCAGAAGGCCTTAAACTTTATATTATGAAACTTCAATTTCAATCACTATTAGCTATTATTCTTTTTATAATGCTTTTTTCAGCAGATAGGAATGAAAGAATATGAAAGAGGGAAAATATAAGATGATGTCAAGTAGAAATGCATTATTTTCTCCCTTCATCTCGTCTCCTGCCTGTGTTTGGCAATCTGATACATGCATATGTGGTGTTAAGAGGTGACATTTTCAGAGAATATTTCTGACACAAACCTCCGTTTTGTTTTATATCATGCAAATGGAGGAACGGGCATTTTTCAATCCTGAGCCTAACCTGTGAGCTCCCAAGCAAAATCAACCAAACACTTCCCATTAAAATGCGTTCCATAGATGACCTCTGGAAATACGATGGAAGCCCACTGTTATCTAGTGGGCAAAGGCACAATTTGTTGTAAGGATGGCCACACTTCTGGTGTGCCAATGTCACTATCAATCACTTAGTGGGGGTTAGTTAGCTATTTTTGCAACCCTTTCACTCTCTGGGGTGTCTCAGTTTGGACAAGAAATCATCACCTGGAGTCCATATTCTCCATGCAGACGAATGTGATGACTCTAGGTATTAATGGGCAGTTTCATTCTTACATCTGAGGCTTACCCACGTGAGAAGAAGCTCCCACCCATGAGACAATTGTTCTTTATTCTCACCACACTCTGGGGGCTGTTTCCTTGACTGATTTTTCGGTGACCACATCTGGGCTCGGTACCTGACTTGGGCGTAGCTACGAAGAGGAAGGAGCTCACAGTCTCCTTCTGAGTCCCACAGTGGAAACACAGTTAGGGAATTGATTCCCTGGAGCAAAATTTACTTACCAAGGAAAGCAGGTACACCCTTCAACAATGTGACAACCACTCCAGCACCTGAAATAGCTGAGGGGGTGACAGGAAGTCAGTGAATCTGGTTTCTGCAACTTTGTTAACGGTGACTTTCTTTCACCTTGCTGTTTCTGCCCTTATTTCTTAGGTGAACTGGACACAGGGCTATGGCACCATCAGTTTCTAACCAGGGGAAAATCTTTCTGATTCTCATCAAGGGAAACAAGAAGTTTTGAAACCCACAATTTCAGTGATTTACTTGACTCCTTGTGATGGAGTTATCTCCAGAAAATCAAGGTTTGAGTGCGCAGACATTTGAGAAATCATTTTGTTTGGCTCAAGTGGTATCTCCACAGGATATCACTGAGCTCTGACTCTCTAACTCCTCCTCTAACACACACTCCACTCTAGTAGAGTAATCACACGTCTATCTGCTTCCCTAGAATGTGAACTTCACAAGGCTGGGAACTATATTCATCCTGCCGGTCACGGTTTATGAGACCTGTGTATGCCACCCTACCTGATATTCAGCAAATTTGCTTTCCATAAATATTTGATGAAGTTATAATGAGTAGCTGTGAGCACAGGCACCAAAACAGGAGGTCATCAGATCTATCACCCAAATTCCGATGGGATAGCTAAGTATAAAGGCGTATGCTTTTTATGGCAGAAGGTGGGGCGCTTACTCTGAAGTCAGGCATGTAGGGTGAAGTCTAACACCCTACAGGATTTACCATAAGAGACCCCCCTTTAAAGTACATCATGTGCCAGTCACACTATATAAAGACATTTGGAAAATGCCACAAAAAATGTACCCCAGTGAACCTTCCAGAGTAATTCCCTCAGAAGGAGCAGAACAGGAAAGCCTGGCTGTAACCCAGCTATGGCTGTGACTACCAGTTGGGGTGAACGTCTTGATGGCTTCCAGGTTCTATGTGTTATCAGAGACTTTGGGGGCATGCCCACAGCTCTCTTTAGTGTCCTTTGTGCCCTGTAAACCATTTGCTTTCATCTTCTGCTTCTGCTGTTAAAGGCATCATATGGAAACTCATGAATCTGCCTAGTGCTAAGAAGGCAGGCTCACTAGAGGAACATGGAAGTGAGATGAAAGGGGATGGGAGGGTTGTGAGTTACTGGATCCATACTCATATTTCTAAAATATTTGAGCCACAATTTAGTTTGTAAAATGAGGATGGATGTAGTACTTGTTTCATGAAGTTGCTAAGGCTCAGACAAAGGTGATGACGGGCAAGCATGAATTGTAAGTGTTCCCTCTTTCCCACACTTCCTTGCAATGCATTCTTGCATTTTAATATGTGTGTTTTGGATTAAGGTGAGTTCAGGTAAGGAAAATAACATCTAAAAAACGTGCCTCCCAGCAAGCTATCCCTAGAGGTCCCTCAGAAATAGGTAGCACAGGGAAAGCTGTATTGTGACCATGACATCATATGGATGCAGCGGTCTCAGGTGCCTGTCTTTTCACAAGGCCTCTGTCCTCAAGCCTATAATTTCTCTCTCTTTTGTCATCATTCCCCTATCCTTTTGTTTCCTTTCCATCATGTGATGTACGCGCTTTAATAGATGGTCAAGACATCCTTCGAGATACATGATTCTCAACTTGCACTGAAGACATGCAGCCTGAAGGTAGGAAGGATCTTAGAGTCTTTGCTCTGAACATGGTCTTGGCTTGGTGGTTAGTTTTTAGGTCCTCTCTCAAAAGTGCTTCCTGGAACACTCAAAATGGCTGCTAACACTGTGGGTTATAGAACAACAGACTTCGTTATAATTTGGAATTCTTAGAACTGAGGTACTTGTACATTGCAAGATTCCTTCCTTAGGAGTTCCTTAAGACTAGGTTCTCAAAAGGCCACCCAGGAAGGATGCATGAAGCTGTATTAGATTCATGACACCAGCATAAACACAAGCACCTCTTCACAGGCCTTTCAACCTCCTAACATGGGAGAATGTAGTTCACTCAGAAACAGAAACTCAAAGATTAATGTGACAAAGCCAAGGGAGAGATTTGAGTACAAAGGTACTCTATTCTGAAAACAAAATAGACAACAGGATTTCAGATCTTTATTTCAAGCTGTACCAGGGATTTAAGCATCTGATTTCCTGTTGCCAAGGATACAGGAGGCTCTTAGAATAGCAGGATGCCTCCTGTCCAATGTAGGGAAGGCTTGTTTTCTTTCCTGCTGTTTTCACATGTACTGCTATTATGGCTGGTACTGGGCTTCCGCTGTGGGGAATGTGTAGCCCCAGCCCTGACAGACTGGGGAGTAGGGTAGCTTATACTCTTACCTGAGTGTCCTCTGCTTGACATTTTGGAGTCCCAGATTCCAATGTGTCTCCCGAGTGTTCAGCTGCCACCTAAAACTTAAATATCAGAAATGGACCATGTGTTTCCTTCCATAATTCCCACTATAGTTTTATGGTTTTTTTTTTTACAAGTTTTTCATTTCTTCTGTTTATGGGCAGTCCTGGAACCATTCTAGCATTTCACCCTCATTGCCCTGTCATCTATTAATGTTCTGTCCTGAAGCACAGGGCGTAGCCTGCTTCAGCTCTGACACCTCTTATCACTAGAGGAACAGTCCACACCCACAATCCCAAAGTAACGCCTGAAAAATCCTCATCCAAGCATGAAAATGCCACTGCCCAGGGAGAGGCCTGAGACTCTCTGTTCATTGTCTATTTGTTGCAGTTCCAGGGGCTGCACCCAAGCAATAGGGATCTGCAAGACACCATCTTCTATAGAAACCCCAAGAACAAGGGGTAGATAGAAGGGGAGGAAAAATTAAATAAGAATTAAGTCCATTCACTGTTTGGATTACATTTCTATTTAATCATTCTTTTTTCATTTTCTGGAAGTTTAGAGTATGAAGATATAAAATTGAAGTACTTCTTAGTTATACCAGTATTTTTATATGTTGTATTTCATTCAGTTTCAGACAAGTCCATCGGTTGATGTTATTGTTCTGTTATTTGTTACCAAGGGAACTGGGGATAAAATTCAGGCAACTTGTTTGAGGATCCACAATCAGGAAGGGGGAAAACCTGGGTTTTCTTTTGGAAAATGCTTTCCCCTAAGACCTTGGGTTCTTCTTGAGGGGGAAAGGTGGTTTTCCATCCTATGGTCTGCAGAGACATAGTAAGGAGTATGCCCATAAGGGTAACTGAGGACAGATGGACAAGAGATGACAGCAGATATAAGACAACAACTTAAATTAACACAGGAATGAGGACACTGGGCAATTATTTTGGGATACAATAATAACTGAACCATGGATTGAATGTATAGGAATTTATGTAAATTCATTAAAAACGCATGAAAAATGAGACTGTGAGTTGGTAAGGAAAGACTGCTAAGTCTGAACACAGTGAAAGACATGTAAATGATTTTCAGAGTGAATTCAACCATCTTGAAAATGTAATGAGCACAGAATCATAAACATCTAGCCACCGGCTAGAAAATTATTATTTTTGCATATTTATGAGAAAAGCCCATTTAAAAATACCAATGGCTTTTCACTTTAGAAACAAAATAGAGTAAACCCCAAACAAAAATTGAAGGAAGGCATTACTGGCTCTTCACAGGTAAAGAAACACAAATGACTGATGGATATCGGAATTAAAACAAAGACTACAGATGTAATGCTGTAACTGTAGATGTGGATTCCAGCCTATCTCTTCTTCTACCCGTGTTTTTCTGTTTTCATCTCTCTTGTAATAAATATGCATCACTGCTACACTTAACCCCACAGCAAAGTTCTGAGACACGAAAGTGCATGTTGTATGCCATCCATCACTATTTCCTCATCTATACTACATCCGCATTTTGTTTTTTCTCTCCTCAGGAATGCTTCCAGTCAGCTACCTAGCACATTCTGAGTACCTGCCGTGTGCCAGAAACAAAGACAGGAACCAGGACTTCACAAAGCAAAGAGCGGATAATAAGAAGCAATCCTTACTTTAGGGGTGTTCACAGAGAGTGAACGGCAGTTAGTACAGAAGGCTGTTAGACGGCGGGTGGAGGAGGGGTTGAGAGAGTCCAGGGCAAACACTCAGGTAATGCTGGCACTTAGGAAAGGACCTGGATATACCCATCTCCTTTGGGTAAGTGGCATTTTGCAGAACCTCATTTTTTTTTAATGTTCTCCTTTATCTGAGACCAATGCAGCAAACACAACCCTGGAAGGTCTCTGCTACCTTACTCTCTATAGATCTTCTCACTTCATACCATAGAAATTCCTTTATTTTGGGTGATTTTCTTAATATGTGTTTGCTTTAACTGAATGGAAATGATGGTCTGAAAACCAAGAATAGCCTCGATCACTGAACCCTTCTCTGTCAGGGACTATGTTGCTGCCATCCACGCTAGGAACTCCTGGATAGGACTATTCTATTATTTCCATTTAAGATGAGGAGACCAGCTGGGCCATGATAGTGCACGCCTTTATTCCCAGCAGTTTGAGGTCAGCTTGGTCTACAGAGCAAGTTCCAGGACAGTCTTAAAAAATAAACCCAAACAAACAAAAACAAACAACAACAAACCCACCACTAACAACAAAATAAAATAAGGAGTCCAAAGTCCATGAACACGAAGGCAAGCCGTCTAACTAATAGCATGACCCCCTTTAACCTGCTTGCAAATACACCAACTGAAGCCTCATGGTGGCAGGAAATGTCTATTTTAAATTTGTGAAGAATCCCTGAAAGGCTGGATGCTCATGAACATATTCAGAAGATCAGGAACCTAGGAGAGCCTCCCTGTCCCAGCCCCAGGACCCTGGCAGATCCCTTCTTTAATGGGGACTCTCTCCATACTTGAGCTACTTTCCTGCTGGGATTCAGGGCAGAAGGCAAACCTGCAAGGATGTCACCCAGTGTCTGGCTCAGGAGGCACTGAATTCTTGTCACACACTCCTGCCCGGTCCCTTCACCCTAAGGGTAGCCCTCCTCTTCTCTTTCACCACTGGGCCAGGTCCCGGCTCTCCTGAGAAGGCGAACTCACCCGATTTCTCTCTGCAGACAGTTCCCCATCAGGCTTCTCAGCACCTTCCCTTGGTGTGTTCACTTCCTTCTCAGCTTGTACCTTACTCTCTTGGGGCAGCTTCCAACTCACAGTAGGGGCAGAGCAGCTCTGGCCAGCCAGTCAAAAGGAGGAGGTGCAGCTGGAGGAGGAAGAAGGCTGGGGAGGGGAGCGAGATAGGCGCATGCATAAAGAATATCCTGAAAGGTCAAAACCCCAGGCACCAGGCTATTAACCAAAGCAGAAACTGCTGGTCAGGAAGAATTTAGCTTCCAGGGAGCCCCAGGCTTGTTGTTGCAGAGGGGCTGTGGGAATTTTTCATGGCAGACACTTACATTTATTAAATCACTGTTTCAGGAAAAAACAAATGTGGCAGGAGCTTTGTGTAGAGACAAGCAAGCAAACAAACAAACAAACAACAAACCAAAACAAAAACCTATAAAACAACAAATCCAGAATAAAGCCACAGTCTAGCTGGACATATATAGACTGCTGGCTGGGGGAGCAATAGAGGGGAATAGTAGGATACAAGAGATTTGATGTGAGAAATGGGAACAATGGGAGCACTCGTTTGTGTGTATGTGATGTGTGTGTGTGTGTGTGTGTGTGTGTGTGTGGTGTGTATGTGGTAAATCCAGAAGAAGGAGGAGGGTAAAATAAACTAAGGATGTCTGAAAAAGTCATAGCTCCCTACTTAAAAATATCTATAATGTATGCAAGTCTGTATATATACATACATATACATATATATATATGTACACACATATGTATATATATCTAAATTTTTTTCCATCTGTACTGACAATGCTCATTCTAAGAGCCAAAGATCATCTAACAAAAGCTGCAACACCACACTGGCGAAGCCCTCTATGAGTGCTGGTCAGGACTGTCACAGAGATTCCCCAAACACACAGCCTACTGCTGTTGCTCTTGGTTGCCCCCTAAAGGCGGAAGGTGAGTCCTCGTTGCTGAAAATACCGGGCACTTTGGAGGGTCCACAAAACCGTGATTTGTAACCTGAATGCCTCCTCCTGAGGACTAACTTTTATGGTACAGAAGGCAGCATGAAAGATCCCAAAGGAGGGAGACAACTAACAGTGCTACCTAGATAGTAATCCTCATGAATTATGATGATGAACAGCATAGCACAATAATTTAAAGAGTGCAATAGTGACACATACACCTTGGTGGTAACCAACAGCTCCCTAATTGGACTTCAGATTCACTCAACAAGAGGGAAACCATGCCTGGTATTGGAAACCTAGCCCACTCCCCAGAGCTAGTGAAGCCATGGATATTGTAAAGAACCTATAATTGTTACTTTACTAAATGAGCAAATCTCTAGCTATATGCTAAATAATTTTCCTTATACCCTCAGGTATAATTGCTGAAAACAACATGGACAGATTGCAAAAGCTGGAGGATCTGGGAGCCTGCTGTGAGATTGTGTCTCTTGGGATTGTCAGGAGTTGCACCCATAACATCTCACCAGCGTGACTGTCTAAACATGAACCAAACAAGTACAACAACAGACATGCTTGCATGGAGAGGGGAACGCTCTTGGAGGTCTTAACCCTACACAAAGAACCACACACAACTAAGGATGCTGAGGGTGGGAGAAAGTCTTCCTCAGAGAAAAGCACATCAATTTCTTATCCAATACCAAATGGCCAGCCCTGAAACAGTACATACAGTAACATACAGACCGAGCAGGTTGCACTTGTGCATTTTGGAATGTGTATTTATATATTACATACATATAATTGTTGTTACAAACAATAAAAAAGAGGCAATAAATTTGGAAGAGAGCAAGGAAGGGAATACAGGAGGTTGGAAGGAGGAAATAATATATTATAATCTCAAAAGGTATTTACAAATTTACACACACACACACACACACACACACACCAGTAACAAAATATTTGAACAGATTCATTTCCTAAGATGCTATATGGATGCAAACGAATGTCTGAAAAGGTTAGGAACATGCTATCCATTCGGGAAATGGAAATCTAAACCACAGCACAGTACCTTTTCCACACTTATTAGAGTTCATAATATTGAAAACAAAAACAGAAGCTGATAATACCAATTACGGACAATGGATGTGGAAGAACTGAAGGGTTCACAGGTGGTATAAAATAATAGTCTTGTGCAAACCAATAAGGCATATTTGTATGCAGATAAAACAGGCTTCCCAAATAAATCAGTAAGCCCAAGGTTAAGCATTTTTTCCAGGTTGAAACTATAACCTACAAGAACCTGGATTCTGAATATAAAATTTTATATTAATCCCCACACCACACCTCAAAAAATCAAAAATAAAATATAGCCTTCGAAGGCAGTGAACAGAAAAATGTTATGCCCACACAGTGGAATATTGCCTGTCAATGATAAGAATGGGATCCTGAAGTATATAACAATTAGGATAATTCCAAGCACATTACCCCACTGAAAGAAACCAGACCTGCAATGGATTTGTGACTTTCAGGACAAGGCAAGACAGTAGGAGCCGAAATCAGAGGTGCTTACCAGGAGCACCCCACTCCAGTGTACATATGGGTGGCACTTAATCATGTTAGGAGGGGATTTTGCTCTTTATCTTGACGGTAGTGGTTGTGTGGCTATGCCTTCCTCACTATTTACAGAATGGTACTAAGGGCGGATTAACTGTATAGAAATATATTGCAATTGGGACTGACCCAGACCCCTGAATGTGGGTGTCAGTGAGGAGGCCTAGGTAATCTATGGGGCCTTGGGTAGTATTTATCCCTGGCGTACAAATAGACTTTGAGTGCTCATGCCATAATATGGAGGCTCTCTCAGCTGGGACTCTTGGGGGAGGGCCTAGGCCCTGCCCTGGATGAAATGACAGTTACTGGAGATCCACCATGGAGTGCCCCACCCTCCTTGGGGATCAGACTGGAGATTGGGTGGGGGACTGGGGGACCTGGTGGGGAGGGGGGGAGCTAGGATTGCCATGTGAAACAAGATTGTTTATAATCTAAAAAAAAGAAATATATTGCAATAGAGAATTATAATGAATTCTGGGGCTGCAGCCATATTTTCCCCTTTGTTTTATTTTCATTAATCTTGTGTATGATGCCTATTTTGTTTAGTTATTCATTCATTCATCCCTTTAGCAAGCATATGTTGAAAACCGACTTTGTGCTCAGCACTTTGGGCTCAACAGTGAGCAAAGCAGAGGGAAAAATGCTTCTTTGTTTGGCCTTGAGTAACATGAAGGTCATATCTAAGACAAACTGCAGGATGGGGACTGTCTTAGTCACTGTTCACACCATGAACAAAGCAACTTTTTAAAAATTTATTTTTTTAATTTTATTTCACATTCCAACCAAAGTTCTCCCTCCTGCTCCTCCTCCCACCCTCCTCTCCCCCCCCCCCATCCACTCTTCCCAAAGGGTAAGAGGTCCCAGGGGAGTCAACAAAGCCTGGCACATTAAGTTGGGTCAGGACCTAGCCCCTCCCTCCTGCATTAATGCTGAGCAAGGCATCCCACCTTATCGAATGGGCTCCGACAAGCTAGCCCATGAATCAGGAATAAATAGATCCTGGTTCCACTGACAGCGACGCCTCAGATAGTCCAAGCTTCACAACTGTCTCCCACACACTGAGGGCCTAGTTTGGTCCCCTGGAAGCTCCACTGCTGTCAGTCTGGAGTTCATAAGATCCCACAAGCTTGGTTCAGCTGTCTCTGTAGATTTCCCCTTCATGATCTTGACCTCCGTTGCTCATGTATCCCCCCCTCCCTCTCTTTGACTGGATTCCTGGAGCCTGGCCTGGTGCTTGGGTGTGGATCCCTATATCTGGTTCCATTGACTACTGGATGAAGGCTCTATGATGACAGGCATCCTCTCCACTATTGCTAGGAGTCTTAGATGGCTCATCCTTGTATATTCCTGGAAATTTCCCTGGCACTAGGTTTCTCCATGACCCCGTAGTGTCTCTCTCAAGATATGTCTTTCATTGCTCTCCCTCTCTGTGCCTTCCCCTACTAGACCATCCCCTTCCCTCATGTTCTCCCCTTCACTGCCCCCTTTCCTCCCCAGTTTACCCAAAGGATCTCATCTAATTCCCAGGGTGACCCATGCATCCCTCTCCCTGCTCCCTAGCTTCTCTGGAGCTGTGGATTGTAGTCTGGTTATCCCTGGCTTTACATCTAACATCCACTTATGAGTGAGTGCATACCATGTTTGTCTTTCTGAGTCTGGGGTACCTCACTCAGGATGAGTTTTTTCTAGTTCCATCCATTTGCCTGCAAATTTCATGATGCCATTTTTTTTTTTTACAGCTGAGTGATACACCACTGTGTAGATGTACCACATTTTCTTTACCCATTCTTTGGTTGAGGGGCATCTAGGTTGTTTCCAAGTTCTGGCTATTAAGCAACTTTACAGAAGAAAGCATTTAATTGTGGGCTTGCTTACACTTTCAGAGGATTCACCATGCTGGGAAGCAAAGGTGCCTGAACAGTAGCTAAGAATTTTACATCCTGATCTGTAGGCAGCAGATAGAGAGAACAAGGACTTTGCCTCTCATGGGATTTTGAAAGCTCACCCCCTGACCCCGACTCACCAGCAAGAAGGCCACACTTACTCCAACAAGGCCACAAGCCCTAATCCTTCCCAAATGTTGACATTTGTTGTTTATGGCTGGAGTTGCATGAACTAGAGACAGGAATTGCAAATCAGTTTTGGGAGTTCCAGTTTTCAAGCGTCAGTTTTACTTTGGCCACTAGATGGAGACATCGAGCTGTGCAAGTGTAGGAAACTGAGCAAGAAAATGTTGATTTTGCAAGAGGTGGGGCGGGGCATTTACTATGTACACTGGTTAGTGCTAAATAAACTGCTCCCGCTTTGAAGAAGAAGAAGGTATTGCAATTCCAAAATGAAATCTCGGAGTCATTCTTTCCTCATCCTCATTAACATTTACGTCAGTACTTAAAGACCTCTGAGGAATTGTGTGCACTGAACTGTAAACAAAAACCTGGATATTTATACAGAAGTGAGGGTGAAATTAGAAGATTTAGGAGATGATATCTCTGCACTTAGCTACTTATTGTATGCTGTTGTGAGGGTGTGAGCTAACAACCAATTTCAATACTATTTCACTATACCTTTATGTTATAAGGTAACAAGATCTGAATAATCACTGGTTATCGGCTTTCTGAGAGTCACAAACTGGCAGTTTTTCATGTGAGAATTCTGTGGTTATCTTACCATTTCCTTCATTTTGTAGGTGAGGAGAGATGAAAGAGCACCTTGTGCCCCCACACATCCTTTCCAAGTTGTCGTAGAGCTCTGGGTGTGACAGAGATCTAGACTCTGGTGACAGGATCATTTCTTACATCAACGTCTTGTGTGTGTGTGTGTGTGTGTGTGTGTGTGTGTGTGTGCGTGGGGTCTTTGCAGTCCACTCCACGCTCCCAGCCTGACACTGACAGTCACTGAAACTGTGGCTGTCTACTTCTCTTCAGTAGCCTAGATTTCTGAACAGAACCCAGACAATCCAAGCAACACAGCAAATGACGTGGGATTAAAGGAGTTCACAGCCGTATGGTACATTACACAATGAAGCTGTGAAACAGTAATTTATCTCAGTTCTCCAAGTTCCATTATTTCCTCTGTAAAATGAGGCTAACCCCCCTTCTAAGACACACACGCTATCCTCATGAGAGCACTTCTCTGCCTTTCTGACGATCGTCTCAGATTGAGGGGGAACTCTCCCTTCCTTGTCTTGGCACTCCAAATGCCTCCTCGTCCTCCATTCTACTGAGGCTGCCTATCTAGTTGACGAGGTTGGAAGCAGAGCTTGGGTAGTTCTCCCCATACATTTTAGGCATGGATTAATAGTAATCCTGTATGCTCTCCTCTATTCCCAGCCATGCACCAAGCTAAATGCCAAATGCCTCTTATGGTCCATTTCCGGGTCTATCAAAAAGAAGGCAACCACATTCTCTTGTCAGTTCCATCAGTAATAATGGTGAGTGTGTATCTTGTGTTATGTTTTTGATCTTTTGTCTGTTTTTGGCGGGAGTGAGGGGGACACCACCCAGCTCCCAAGTAATCACAGGCAGAGGCTTATTTTAGTTATGAATGCCTGGCCTTAGCTTGGTTTGTTGCTAGCCAGCTTTTTTTTTAACCTTTAATTATTCCATCTACCTTTTCCCTCTGGGCTTTTTCTTTTTTACTTCTGTAAATCTTACTCTTACACTGCAGATTACCACGTAACTGGATGGCTGGTGGCTGATCCTTCCTCTCCTTGTTTTCTTGATCTCCTTGCTCCTGAGTTCTCCTTCTATTTATACTCTGTGTCTGCTCCTGCCTCACTGTTGACCATTGAGTTCTTCATTAGGACCTCCAGTGTTTTAGATATGCACACTAACACAGCTTCACAGAGTTAAACAAAAGCAGCATAAACAGAAGTCACACACCTGAAAATAATATTCTACCACATGTGTATGAGTGTGTGTGTGTGTGTGTTTGCATATCTCTGTGTGTGCTGTATATGCATGCAAATATGTGTTTTACTCTCTAGCTTAGCTCTTTTACTCTCTTCTCAGCTAAGGAAGCAGGGGCAGGCCACTCTAACAGGGCCTCTGAAACAATACTGCAGCAGCTGCTTAGTCACCAGCACTGGAAAAAGGCTGGCTGGAGTTCCTAAGAGGATCAGACTCCATTTCTTGTGCCCAGAGACAGTCTGTGACAGGGACATCCTCTGTCCCCATTGTGAGTTGTTGGCATGACATTCAGAATTCCCAACACATGATCCTGAAGACTGGCATTTAAGTCTTTATTAATTCTTCAGGTATTCATTTAGGGTTGTCAATACTAGTGGAATGCATAGGCTAACAGCTTATTTTTAAGTTTCCATTCTGTCTCCTAGAAACTGTGATGTTTTTCTGCAAATTACTCAAAAGTGCTGTTTTACTTTGGTCTCTCATAAATGGTGAATAAATACAACTACCTTATATGGATATTATAATGATGAAGTTCCTGACTGATATGGTGAAACATATCATACACCCAAATTGTTTTTTTAAATTCATTCTTCTCTCATCCTGACGGGATTTCCCCACCCTCCTCTCTTCCCAGTTCCCCTTCCCAACCTTTTCCTCTTCCAGATTCACTTCTTCCCCGTTTCCCTTCAGAAGAGAGCAGGCCTTCCAGGAATGTCAACCAAACGTGGCATAACACGTTACGATAAAACTAGCCACAGACTCTCATATAAGGCTGGGCAAGGCAACCCAGTAGGAGGGAAAAAGTCCACAAAAGCAGGCAAAAGAGTCAGAGACAGTCCCTGTTCCCACTGTTAGGAGATCTACAAGAACACCAAGCTACACAACCATAGTTTTAAATGTCCCTCTGACAAAATCTAGAATCACCTGATAAAAGGATCTCCACGGAGGGGCTGCCTAGATGGAACCGGGTGGTGAACATATCTGTTAGGGACACTCTTGGTTGATAATTGAGTTGGAAAGTTCTGGCCTGAATCTGTATGGCCCCATTTCATGGGATGGACCCTCAACTAAGAGTGAACAAAGCTAGTTGAGCATGAAGTAACAAACAAGGATGAGTGGCCTCCCTCTCTGATCTTTGCTGTGGATGTCCTGTGACCACCTGCATGAAAAGTACAGTGATAAACTGGGAGTCGGTGAAGTGGCATTTTGATGGTAAGTGATCAAATAGAGAGAGGAAACCAGGAAGTTAGACAGTTTTGGAGTCTTATTTTAAAGTTATCCACCTTACACCCTAGTCTGAATTGAGAAACACCAGCATTTGGAATTGGTTGGCTAGTGGGTGGTTCTTTAATTCACACCATCACACAGAGGGCACATGAACTTTGGCTTGTCTCTATCTGTGGAAATACAGGTTTTCATGGTCATGTTGAGAAGCTTAGGCAGTTTGCTGACCCTTCTTTACCGGTTGTTTCTGGGATGTTAATACTGTCTTCGAGGATTCATCATTTTCGTCGGTCTAAAAATTGATATGGGAACAGAAGTCAAATTTAAAATAATTTAATAAGGTATAATTGTTAGTTGTGTCAACTTGACACAACCTAGAATAATCTGAGAAGAGTCTCAACGTGGGTTTGTCTACATGGGGTGTCTGTTGGGCATGTCTATGGGGCACTGCCTCAATTACGTGACTTGGTAAGAAGGCCTCAGCACAGTCTGGCTGGTTCCATTCCTTTGGCAGAGGGTCCTAAGCTATTCAGGAGTGGAGAAATAGAACTGAGCCCTGGCAAGTGAGTGCAAATGCATTTATTTCTTCCTGCTCTGAAGTGTGGGTATGATGTGAAGTTCCTGCCTTCACTTTCCCTCAAAGTTGGATTATAATATACAAGTATAAAATGAAATAAGCCCCTTTCTTCACCAAGTTGCTTTTTGGCAGGGTAATCTATCACAAAAAATAAAGAAAACTAGAGCACAAGGGTTTGCTGGATATAGGAGGGTTGGTGTGAGATCTGTTGTAGAGGAGACAGGACTGGGACTCTTGCAATGGTCACTGCATGCTCCATCTTATAGGACCAGACCAGGGGTATTTCGATGTTGTGACACAGCTTTGAGCGTTCATTGCAGCTTGTCAAGGAAAACCATATTCTGGGAATGCTAGTGGTGGAACAAGGAAGTAGGCACCAAACAAAGCCAGCCTGTAGTCAAGGCCATCCTTGCTGATGTTTGCATGCTAATATGATTCAAGACAAGCCTTCTGCCATCTCTTGAATTTGTTACCCATTTGTGTAATATTTATGTGAAAGTATGTTAACAATGCCTATTATATGCTAGGCAAAGAGAAACTTTTCATATCCAAATCTATAAAATGACTAACAGGTGAAGTCCTCCAAGATAAGAGAAATGCATTGGTAGTTTGCATAAATGGCAGACTCTCTTTTTGTCTTAATAAAACATGAAAAACAGCTCTTAGTTTACCTTTTCCTTAATGCTCTTCTCATCTTCAGAGCTTTCTTCTAGTGTTTCAAGTGATTCTTCTATGAAGGAAGACAGAGTTACTTCATCACTGGAGCTAGTCACACTTCTAAGGAGCACAACTATCAAACTAGGCCACATTTAAATTAAAGACACCTGGTATCTGTGATCTGACACACCAGTAGGATGAGAGGTCACTTTTAAAAGGCATGTCTAACAGGCTTTAATTCTAAAGATATGTAACAAATGCACTGGACAATTGAAAAGCTGGGATAAAAATAGATTATTTTAATATCCCCTCTATGCTATATATTATTATTTAATAAAACATCTGTAGTAATATGTACTGGGAGTGCCCATGTAAGCAACAAGGACCCACATGAGAGCAAAACTCAGCCATACTTTCTGAGTTCTTAGTTAGCAGTGCAACCAAACAAACATGAAAGCAGAAACAAGGACACTGGTAAAAAATAGAACACCATATACTAGTCTCCGGAGCACAGGGTTTGCTGGATTTGGATTTGTGTGTCTTTGTGTGTGTGTGTGTGTGTGTGAGAGAGAGAGAGAGAGAGAGAGAGAGAGAGAGAGAGAGAGAGAGAGAGAGAGAGAAAGAGAGAGAGAGACAGAGACAGAGAGACAGAGAGATAGTGAGTGAGCAAGAGACAGAGAAGTTGAAAAGGTAAGGTGTAGTAAGCCCACAAATGGAGAGATGTTGGGTAGGTTTGAGGGCCCCAGACAGAAAGAACAGTTTTTGTTTTTTGGTAAAGTCATACATGTTAAAAATCTCACAATGGTGGCTAATATTCACTGTCAATGGACTCGATGTAGAATCACTTAAGAGACACTACTGAGTGTGTATTTAAAGGAGTTCTTGAGAGGTTTAACTGAGGGGGAACAGCCCTGAGTATGATAGCCACATCCCCTGGACTGGGCTCCCAGGCTGAATAAAAAGGGAAACAGGCAGACATCAAGCTGGACACTGCATTCATTCATCTCTCTCAGCTTCCTAACTATGAATGCACCACCATGGCCAGATACCTCACTCATGCTGCCCCCCTGCCATGATGAAACTGTACCCAAACTGTGAGCCAACAAACTCTTTTCCTCTAAGTTACTTATTGTTAAATATTTAGTCACAACAATGAGAAAAATAATGAAAACACTCACTAATGAAGTGGACCTAATGTTTATTTCCTTTAAATATTAGCAATACTGAACATTATTATGTTTTCTTCCTTTTTCTTCTCCTTCTAAAAGGTGACTCTCATTTTCTGTCTCACACCCCCACCCCTGAGATTACAGCCACGTGTCACCACGCCTGCTTAATATTTCATTCTCAATGCATATTTCTTCTGTGACTTGTCCTTCGACAGTTTTTCCTGGTTCATGTATTCTTTATTCCATTATCATAAATTTTGATTGATAATATTGTTGCCAACTGTCAGAATTCTACAATTGCTTCCTATGTTTCTGAATTTAGTGCAAAGTTTATCCTTTAGTTAGATGATGTATTCATGTAGTTATTAATTTATTTAAATCTATCCTAAACAAATATGGAAATTCTTGTCAATGAATTATTAGTGGCGTTTCTTGTAGCTAAATACCTTTGCTCCATAGCTCATATGACCTGTAAATGTCCTACCTCATTCAATTGATGAGAATTGGAGCTCCTCAACAATGCTATTCGCTACGGTATAATTTTTATCAGTGAAATCTGTTTAAAGAATAGACTTTCAGCTGGGCGTTGGTGGCACACGCCTTTAATCCCAGCACTTGGGGAGGCAGAGGATCTCTGGGAGTTCAAGGCCAGCCTGGTCTACAGAGCGAGTTCCAGGACAGCCTCCAAAACAATACAGAGAAACCCTGTCTCGAAAAACCAAAAGAAAAAAAAAAGAAAGAAAGAATAGACTTTCTACCAACACCATTCATGTATCTGCTATTGAGAATGTAAATCATATTTTTCCTCTAATCAATATACCTAGCATTTTCCTTTGGGGGAAGGGCTAACCATTCTGTCAATCATTTCTTCATATTATTTTTATAATTATTCAGGATTAAATTTATAGATAAAGCACAAATATTTCTAAGTATAACTCTGATGTTAGGATGGTTGCTTTTGATTTCCACCAAAAGGTGACTTGACTGGATAGAGAACACCTGGGGGACGGTTAATAAAGCACACACTCTTGGTGTGTCTATGGAAAACATTTCCAGTGATTATTACGTCTGTAGGGGTACAGGCTTTCAAATCCAAGAAATAGGCTACTTTCACCAGGAGTAGTTGGTTGGAGCAGCTATGGGCTTCTTTGAGCGTTGTGTCAGAGTCCAAGGTCAGAATATAACAAAGCAGAGCTTTTTACACAATTTTGGATTCTCACACATATGGTAACTTACATTTTGATTGGGTGCTTTAAATTACTGGGCAAGGAGAGCAAAGAAGTTGAAATATGGAGGGAGGAGAAAAGGGGGTTTCAGGAGAGATGTGAAGTTGCAGGTACTTGAGGATACTGACCACTGCCTGGGTGTGTGGGGTACCATGGCTCTTGGTGTGTGGAATATATTGTCCTGGAAGTTTTGGGTTTCTCTTTGCTTCCTAGCTGCCATAAAGTAAAAGAAATGTCTATTTTCCCTCAGGCTCTTGGATCCATGATGTTATAGGCTCTCACCCTTCTCCCCAGCCCAATACAAACCTGTGGCATCAGAGAAGCCTCTGAGACCATGAGCTGAAACGAAGTTTCAGGTTTTCACCATAGTGATGGAAGATTTAACATATCAAATATGGCAGATAAAAGAAGCTCTCAACACTCTAGGTAGAATGCATACACCTGTTCCCAAACACAGGCATCACTATTTTATGAAAAGTAAGTCAGTTCTTATAATTGTGCCCAAGACATCACCTTTAAAATCTGGTTTCAATGAAATTCTCCGAGGTGGTATATACTTTTTTACATTCCATCTGAATTTTCTTACAGCAACTGAAGTTTGAATAATCATTACTTTTGTGAACTTTTCTGTGCCTTGTATCTGAAAGTTGATTGAATATACGTTACTTTCTGAACACGTGTTATGCAGTTACCTGTTGCTCTGGCAAGCTGGAATTCTATAGGTCATCAGCTTGCTGACTGCTGGGATGACCAACACTAGGCATCAAGCCTTGTTCTGCATACACACTCTTCCTTGATGTATTCGAGCATATAATTTCAGACAGATTTAATGATAACAGCCCTAACAGATGAAGACCAAACCACACTAAACATGCTGCTGCTTATTCTAACAGACCACTTGAGACATATTTTCCTTACTAAACATCATAAATTGCCAAGTTTTGCCTTTTATGTGATTAATGATAGGTGGGTCACTATTCACAACATATCTTTAGGATGAAATACTCTGTCCAAAGCCATTCTTAAGGATGTTTGGTTACAGGTTAAACCTGGTAAGTGCTGTTGAAGATCATCATCCTACTATTAGTATTTCCTGTAAGCATCATTTAGTATCTTTTCCATTTTTGAGATATTAGGAGCTGGTAGGGCCAGTCAGCATTTTGACTGACAGTTGACAGACTCCACCTTATGTCCTGTAGTCTTGAGTTCAGAGCTTTCAGACCCACAGCTTCTGCTCTAGTAACTCCTGTGAGCACTCAGAGAAAATACCACCCCGGCTGCATAGATCACTGTAACTGCAGCTGCTGTCCAACCTTCAGCCCTTGCCTACTGAGGCCTCACTCTGAATCAACCACATCTATAGGCAACTTGTATCAGCTTTACAACATCCCATGCCAGGCTTTTGTCAACTGGAGACCATATTCGTCCTGTAGTTATTTTCACAGAGACAGGAGAGGGAGCCCTCCCCAGTGCCTCTGGACAAAGCTGTGATTGGTTGTAATAGAGGCATGATTGGTGCATGTGAAAGGGCTGTAATTGGTGGAAGCAGAAGCTAGGCACACACAGGACTGTGATTAGTATACTACAAGGGTACAATACCCCCCTTCTAGCTATATAAACAAGCTGTCTTTCAATCTGTTAAAGTCATTTCTCCTATATATTCTCCTTTAGCATTGGAGCCATGGGTATTAACAGTCCTTCCTACTCCTGTACTGATCTTATTGCAGATACAGCAGCAGAGATAGCTGAGAAAAAAAGTAGACAAAACCCTGGGAGCAGGGGCTGCATCTAAGAGGTCACTGAAGAGTTGCAGAGAATACCCACGATAGAAACCAAGCTCAGACGGTGATATGACTGACATTGAAATTCTGTAAAGAGCCAAAGGCAGAAATTGAAACTACAGAAGAAGGCAGGCTGTGGTTGCTAGGAGACTGGTTGCTAGGAGACCAAGGATTATGGAGCTAAGAGTACTGATTTGCAGATCTCACCACAGGAAGCTCCCAGCTTTGAATACTTGGTGCTATAAGCCCCTGATTCTTGTGCCACAGAGCAAGTCTCTGAGTCAGAACTGTCAGTCCTAAGGGATCTGCTACATGAAGATCCATGATTTCCACCTAGGTGGCAGAAATATCCACAGGCTATATTTTGACAAGAAGCAATTGACTCAGTAGGTGAAAGGAATAAGTTGTATCAAGATCATAGTGAATGGACAGAAAACAGGAATTAGGGAATCAAATGAGAAAAAAAATACAATCATAAATTTGCTAGCACCACAACGCTTGACTAATCATCAAACTAAGAGTATTTTTGTGTCTATAAGCTTTCCATTTGGAAGCAACTCATCCAAAATAAAATGTGCCTTCTCAAAATCAATGATAATAATGTCACACACATGGCCAGGATGCTTGTTAAGGAATTCCACATAACAATGTGCTCTCTCTAGGGTGACAAGTTCATCTGACCCAACCTTCAATAATAACCTGAAGATACAGGCTAGCAGATCTTTGTAGGTGGTTTTCAGTTTCTGGCAATCAAGGAAGCTTGTGACATAGTTTGAATGAGTTCTGGTGTAGTCATCTGCTGCCTCCTCCCCAACCCCAGCATCTGACAGTGGTTCCCACCCTTCCCTGATGACTAAAATTCAGTAAAAATGACTGGAAGCTTGCTTTTTATCCCTCTGTCCCAAATCTATCCTGGAAGTGCCTCCATCCCAGCAGTTAACTATGATTGTACATATGTACGTGTTCATTTTCATGTGGTTGACATCTTGTGGGTAGTTTCATTGTCTTGCTCACTTCATTATTCTAGTGCTGTTTCTATCATATCACAGCTGCTTAACAATGAATCTGAATGTATCTGTGGCTGATGGAATTGATTTCCGTGTTATTCTTCCTAATTCAGTTTCTGTAGTTTTATCTGTCCCCAATTCCTCATAGTGTGTGCCTCTTATACTCTCTGTCTACCACGTGTAAATGCACACCCACACACGTACAAAGCTTTTCTTTGATGTTACATATGTCTCAGGTTCTACTTTTGAATTCGTAACGGTTTAAACGGAAATTATTCGTTTTTATATTCATTTTATGAGCCAGAGGAAGACAACTGCCACTCTATTTAGTGGGGTTAGTCAGAACCTTCCAGAGTACTGTTAATAACAGCTCTTCTGAAATGCATGAATGAAACCAGTAGGTCTTCTTTTCCTATGAACCACTGCACTAGAATGTAACTGTGGTCAAAATTCTACACCTTGGAGTGTTTTATTTGGAATTGACAGTGGATGGAAGAAGCTATTGTCTAGGCCATGGAGTACAGAAGCAGTCATGGAACACGGTATATGTAAGTGCACATGGGCGTAGATGGGTATGACATTGTGAAATGGAAGGAGGCAAGGAGATAGGAAGGTGGTGAGCCTGACTGCTATGACAGTTTTTCTTACATTAATTAATTCTTGGGAGAAAGACCTACTTCTGTACCTGGTGGCATGTCACAGGAATTAGGAAAGGTGCTTTATAAATTTTTCGCAACTGGCAGTCTTCCGCAGATCCATGGATTAGGACAACATGGGTTACGGTCTCATCATAGATGTCAGTTTTTGTGTTCTCGGGTATGTCCCTGATGAAGACATTGCAGAGTTTCAACTGCATCTTGTAGTTCCAGTCCTTAAGAAGAAACACAGCTTCATGTCTGTTATTGTTCACAGTCAGTTTCTGCCACCACCCCTGTGTATGTTTGCTTGGGGATGGGGGTGGGTAGGAAGAATTCAGAAAGACCTTTTTACCTCAAAAGACAAGTGTTCCCGGATCTTTTGGGCAGTGATGGCAAGTCCAATTTTTTGCCATATTTTATGTTTCAAGTTAGGACATCTTTTTTCAAAGCCTTCATACAAGTGGCTAATGGGAATGAAATATGTCTGAAAAAAGGAAGACAGAAAGAAAACAATTTGTGTATACCTGTGGCTGAAGAAATATCTATCTCCATACAGCACATTCAAATTAAGAATTAAGATACATGTTGCAATTCAGAAATCTCATAAAATGCATTTATTAGCTCATACTTGTAATGTTGTGATAGCCACAATTTTAGAAAGCTTCATGAATCAATAAGAATGCTTTAGTTTGCTTTTTTAAACCATATGTCTTTCTCAGTGTAGTCTATGTTTACGAATCATGAAATTATATGAAGCTAAATACCAGTCACCATCTTACATTTATAATTTTATTTTAATTGGCAAATAATACCTATGTATGCTAATGAGACACAAATAAAGCTAATTAACATATCTCCACTTTATCATCTTACAATGGTTTTGTGTCAAGGGCATGATACATATATTCTTTTAATCATTTTGACATATACAACAGCACAGTTCCTTAAAATCACTAGGAATCAGAGAAACATCACCCTTTACAATTGCCACAAACAGCCTAAAATACCTTGGGGTAATGCTAACCAAACAAGTGAAAGACCTGTATCACAAGAACTTTGAGTCTTTAAAGAAAGAAATTAAAGAAGCCCTCAGAAAGTGGAAAGATCTCCCATGCTCTTGGATAGGTAGGATCAATGTAGTAAAAATGGCAACCCTGCCAAAAGCAATCTACAGATTCATGCAATCCCCATTAAAATACCAGTACAATTCCTCACAGACCTTGAAAGAACAACAATCAATTTTGTATGGAAAAAAAAAAAGACCCAGGATAGCAAAAACAACCTTACTCAACAAAGCAACATCTGGAGGCATCACCTGACCTCAAACTATTATAGAGCTGTTGTCCTGAAAACAGTTTGGTATTGGCACAAAAATATACAGGTAGACCAATGGAATCAAATTGAACACCGTAATATTAACCCATACATGTATGACCATCTGATCTTCGACAAATAAGCTAAAAATACACAATGGAATAAAGAAAGCATCTTTAACGGTGCTAACATAACTGGAGGCTGGCATGTAGAAGAATGAGGATCGATCCATGTCTATCGCCATGCACAAAACTTAAGTCCAAATGGATCAAAGACCTCAACATAAATCCAGCCACACTGAACCTCTTAGAAGAGAAAATGGGTGGTACCCTTGAATGAATTGGTACAGGAGACAGCTTCCTGAACATAACACCAGTAGCATAGACAGTGAGATCAACAATTAATAAATGGGACCTACTGAAACTGAGAAGCTTCTGTAAGGCAAAGGACACAGTCAACAAGACAAAAGGCAGCCCACAGAATGGGAAAAAATATTCACTAACCCCACATCTGACAGAGGGCTGATCTCCAAAATTTACAAAGAACTCAAGAAGCAAGTCTCCAAAACACCAAAGGATCCAATTAAAAAGTGGGCTACAGAACTAAATAGAAAATTCTCAATAGAGGAGTCTAAAATGGCTGAGAGGCACTTGAGAAAGTGCTCAACATTCTTAGCCATCCGGGAAATGCAAATCAAAGCAACTCTGAGATACCATCTTACTCCTGTCAGAATGGCTAAAATCAAAGACACCAACAACAATTTATGCTGGAGAGATTGTGGTGAAAGGGGAACACTCCTTCACTGCTGGTGGGAGTGCCAACTAGTTCAGCCACTTTGGAAATCAGTATGGAAATTCCTCAGAAAAGTGGGAATAAACCTACCACAAGACCCAGCAACTTCACTGTTAGGCATATATCCAAAAGATGCCCATTCATATAACAAGGATGCCTGTTCCACTATGTTCATAGCAGCATTATTTGTAATAGCCAGAACTTGGAAGCAACCTAGATGCCCCTCAACCAAACAGTGGATAGAGAAAATGTGGTACATTTACACAATGGAGTACTATTCAGCAGAAAAAATAACAATGGAATCCTGAGATTTACAGGCAAATGGATGGCACTAGAAGAAACCATCCTGAGCAAGGTAACCCAGTCACAAAAAGAGAAACATGGCATGTACTCTCTCATATATGGATTTTAGACATAGATCTGGGGAGTGCCAGCCTACAATCCCATGGCCAGAGAGTCTGGGAAACAGAAACTTCATTCAGAAGAGGCAGACTCCCATGGCTAAGTACTGAGCTGAACTCAAGAAAGCCAGTAACAGAGAGGGAGGACTGATGACCAAAGAGGTTAAGACTGGGCTGGTTTAACCCCCAGAAACAGCTGACCTGACAAGGGTTAGCTCTTGATTCCCAGGCTGATGGCTGGGAATCCAGCATGGGACTGATCAAGACCCCTTGAGTGTGGGTGTCAGTGAGGAGGCCTAGGTAATCTATTGAGCCTTGGGCAGTAGATCAGTATTTATCCCGGGTATACAAATGGACTTTGGACTCCCATCCAACAATGAGAGATGCACTCTCACCCTGAACTCTTGGGGGAGGGTCTAGGCCCTGCCCTGGATGAAATGACAGACTATGGACACCCCCATGGAGGGCCTCACCCTCCCTGGGGAAATGAGGGGATAATGGGGGAGTTGGGGGGGGAGGGCATGGGGGAAACAGAGAGGGACCTGGAATTGACATGTGAAGCAACCTTGTTTTTAATTTAAATTTAAATTTAAAAATAAAAAATAAAAATATAAAAAAATGTCCAATGTGGGGGGGGGAGATCACTGTCTTGCTGAATGGTGACTAGAGAGCAGTATGAGGCAGAGACATGGTTGAGGTAAAGGGCTGTCATAGTTTCTTCTGTGTTGCTGTTATAAAATACTCTGGCAAAACGTATTTGGAGTAAGGATTTATTTGGATTCCCATTCTAAGTTATAGTTCATCAATCTGCGTGAGTGAGGCAGGAACTCAAGCAGCTAGTCACATCACATCCATGGTCAAGAGCAGAGAGAATGACTGTGTCTTTGCCTGTTCTCAGCTATCTCTGTCCTTCCTTTTAATGTTTAATGGCCTAGGGAACAGGGCCTCTGACAATGGGCCAGGTCTTCTCCATTGATTAAAAATCCATACAGGCCCCCACAGACACACTCACGTGCCAGCCTCACCTAGATCATTTCTCTTTACGACTCTTCCCAGACAATTCTGTCATTTTGTCTTTAAAGCTTAGCTTCTCTTCCCAGGACTTTCAGACTTGATCCTTCGAGTTTATCATGATGGAAAACATTGCCCAGTTTTGTAAGGTTTTGTGCTTGGCTGTGGTGGGTGTGCTATGTATACAACGGCTTCATAATTGCCTGATAGTGTTTTATCCAAATACTAGTTACTTAGAATGTAACATGTATGTATTTTACCATGTCATTACTTAAATATGTTTTCAACAGATGTGATTATCTACTAAAACAAACAAACAAGCAAACAAAACAAAAAGTCCATAGAAATATGTCTAAATGGTGGTGAGAAACTAGGTAGTCATATAAAATCCATACCTGAGTCACTGGCTAGACATTCTGTAACTCTTTCAAATGCTTTGCTTTATACAAGTTGGTTGAAATACCCCACCAAATTATGCTTATTCCTCTGTGCTCTACCTATACATAAGCTAAACTGTAAAGAAAAATATGATCCCTTGAGCATCAATCCAGAGATAAGATAATGAACTCTACCCATCCTCACACCTGGCAGTTGTAGCCTCTTTTTCACTTATAAGTGTATCCTTTTTTCAAGAGACATATACCCATGCTAAAATTCTGTTTCTTCTTTTTACCACATCTTCCCAGTCTTACCTACCCTATCCTTAAAATATATTCTAAAGGCTTTTTCTAATGGTTAAACATGTTTAATATTCAAATGGCATTTTTAGGCTCCCAAAGCCACTCAAACATTTCAAAAACTGTCTCTTCACATAGAACTCCTTATAAAAAACTATCCAATATTTTGTTCATATTAAAATTTCCCAGACTGTCTCCAATATATCCCTTTATAGTTGGTTTATTTAAATCAGAGCAATTGCACATGGGTGTTACATCTCTTGGGTCCATTTTTTCTAATATTCCCTTGCCTTTTCCCCATTTCCACCTAATGCCACTGACTTGCTACAAAAACCAGACCACTTGTCTTTCAGAATCTCTCATATTCTAGATAAAACAAGTAATTTCCTCTCGGTGTCACTTGCTTGTTTGACTCCTTGTGTTTCCTGGAAAAACCATTTCTAGAAAATGGCTTGGCCTATGGGTTTAAAGAGCCTCTGGCTTTGTTTCTGCACTGTGCTTTCATAGTTGGAAGTCACTGTTCTTTCTATGGCCAGTGGAGACTCCTGGTACACTGAAGATTTTGTCTCACCATGTCTTGTCTCTGATCAGCTTTCCTACCAACATATTCTGGTGCTGACTTTCCCCCTTCCTTTCCTTCTGATTTATGGCATATTCTTTCCATTTTCTTGTCCCTGTATTTAATTAGA
Organism: Mesocricetus auratus; assembly: GCF_017639785.1. NCBI lineage: Eukaryota > Metazoa > Chordata > Mammalia > Rodentia > Cricetidae > Mesocricetus > Mesocricetus auratus. The sequence goes on from NW_024429192.1 coordinate 46,420,468, forward strand.
AAAAACAAACTTTTTGTACTCACAAATAAAACATCACACGGCTAGATTAAAGTCTCCATTCAAGTAAGACTCTGCCTAGTCCTAAACTCTGTACATCTTCATGATCGACTAGCCAGTCAGTATATGCTATCTATCAGTAGTTAACTTACCCAATTTTACTATGAAACAGCTCTTCTGGCCCAGACTTCCTGGTTAATTTCTTCTTTCATTGTGGTAGGCTCACTTTTGAAACCAATTTGCAAGGGCATTGTATAGTGTGTATACATTTACACTTTGCCACTTGCCCCTAAGCACTAAAAGCCCCTTAAGTTTGGTACCAAGCATGGAAAGAGCTACAACAGCAAGACAGACGTACTTCACTAACCTCCACAACAGTTTTGCAGGTGGCAGAATATTGCATCCGTTCTTTAGTCAAGCAGTTTAGCTCTCCTATTATTTCCCCACTGAGCAAATATTCTGTGTAAAGTGGTGGGGAAGATTTAATATCTGATTCCGAGGGCACTCTTTCTATCCCCGGCTGTGGCTTTGACCTTTTAAGCTGTTAAGAAAATGAAGAGAAGAGTATATTTGCTGGTTAATTTACATCACCCAAACTGTTTGCCATTTTCCTGCTTCAGTTTTAACAATTACCCTGTAACCACATCGTTCTAGAAATAGTTCTTGCTTTAAAATAAAGTTGCAAAGTTAAGCATTATGGTAGTTTGAATGTAACTGGCCCCTGTAATCTCAGAGGGAGTGGTACTATTAGGAGGTGTGGCTTTGATGGAGGAAGTGTGTCACTGTGGGGGCGGGCTTTGAGGTTTTCTATGCTCATGATACTGCCCAGTGTTTCAGTCGACTTCCTGTGACCTGTAAGATGTAGGACTCTCAGCTATTCCTCCAGTACCATGTCCTCCTGTGTATCAGCATGTTTCATACCATGATGATAACAGACTGAATCTTTGAATCTGTGCACTGCCACCTCAGTTAAATGTTTTCCTTATAAGAGATGCCATGGTCATGGTGTCTCTTCAAAGCAATAGAAATCCTCAAACAAGCAGTGACTTGCACACAGCATATTTTGAAGCAATGGTGGATATTTCTGATTTTTCTCTGTAGGCCACTCTATATAAATCTTAAAGGGCTGAATCTCTCATTCATAGAAACACAAGATAAGTCATGACTGATAAATTTACATCTTCAGGGATGGTTCTTTTTATAGTTTCCTCTTATCTATTGAAACATGTGGCTTGAAAATTGGCAGTTTGTTGGCCATTATGCCTGGTTCTAGAAATTACCATTTGCATGCTAACTGCTCTCCTAAGGAAGGATCATTTCAGTTATAACATGGAAAGTCACTAATTCTTAACTTTGCAAAGTTCTTTTTTTACCCTGAAAATAAAGAACCTGAATATTCTCAATTACATTCAGAAGCATCTCTGCTTTACCTTGACCATGCCTGAAATAATTACATAGATCCCTTCTGGCTCATCACCTTCTTCAAATATGTTATTTCCACAGTCAAATGTTACAATTTTTGCTTTTTCCTAAAAACAAAAGGTAATTCAGGATTTTTCTTTATACTTTAACAGAACTTTTAAACATTTAAGGCCGTCATTAAGATCTAAAAGGCTGTGTTAGTTGCAAATTTGTAAGGGAAAATAGGAATTATGAGCAGCTCACAGAGAAATGTGGAGAGCCATGAATATTGTGTATTTCGTATGAAATGCTCATGTACATATGAAGAAAATAATCTAGGAATAAAAATAGAGTTGGAGAATGAAAATGTTTTGCCTAGGTGAAAAGTTACAGGTAAATGGGGCTAATGATATGTTCATGCCTCAGTCACTCTAAAAAGCTAAGTATATAGCAATCCATCTTGAATACTTAAGGGGAAGAAGCAAAATGGGTCTCTTGGTACTGAACATGTACTGCAAAGAATACTATTAAAGACAATCAGTGCTGAGAGCTGCTGGTAGAAATGACTTTACCAGAGGTTTCTGGGTGTATACAACAGGTGACAACTAGTATTTAACAGGTCTATCTACCAGATTAATAACTATCTGATGGGGAAACCCCACTGGGCAAAGACCGTAGGATCACTGACTGTAAATGACTGGTTGCTTCTGTCTGTAGTTTTCTCATGTACAGCTATTGGTATTTTTCCCACTGCTTATGTGATCATATATATATATAGAGAGAGCATCCACCAGGCACACATATAGCTGTGAATGACCACAAAGATGATTTCTGCTTAATTGTATAATTCTGATGAATACAAATAATACTAGGACATTTTTCATTAGACTGACATAGGAAAGGAATAGTATTCTCAGTCACAAGGACAGCTACTTTAGACTTCAGAACAGATTTAAACCAAACTGGTTGCTCCTGGAGATGAATATCTGGTTGCCCCTGGAGACAAACACACAAGGACAATTTCTCAGGTGTTTATTGCTGATTCAGGTTCAGGCACAGAGCAATTTTAGTGGCCATAACTTTCTCAGAAATGGATTTTCTGCATGTATTCCCAACCTCAAGGTTCAGCCAAATAACTGTTTATTGTTTAAGTCCTGAATTTTAATGTCACTTTCTGTCTGGTTACCCTGACCACTCAGAGCTACTTACCATGCCTGGTCAGTGCAACCTACCTAGCCTGAGAGAAGCTGTGTGATCAGTATGGATCTGTTTCTTATTGTTTACTCAAGCGGTACTGTGTGACCCTGAAAATATGAATTTGTCCAGAGGCTTTGCTGTGTGAAGTAGGAGAGAAATGTGAGGTGTGTGTGTGTGTGTGTGTGTGTGTGTGTGTGTGTGTACTGAAAGGGAGATGCAGCTGAATGTGCAAAGAGAAGTGTGAAGAGATGTAGCTGAGTGGGTAGAGAGATACAGAAGATGTAACTGTGTAGAAGAGAGGTATGCATGTAGGAAAGATGTATGAGAAGGAAGAAGTATATGGCTGTGTGGAGGATGTAACTGTGTGGAGAATGTACCTGTGAAAATAGATGTAACTGTGAAAAGAGACGTAACTACACATGCCTCTGTAGAAGAGAGCTGTGTGCATGTAAAGAGAGATATGTAACTGTCCGTAAAGAGATATAACTGTTTAGAGAAATTGTCAGGAAAGAGAGATTATTCAAGATGAAATTAAAGAGAAGGTTGCCATCAGGAAAGTGTGTGTGTGTGTTTCCTTATTTACTCTCAAATAGAAAAGTCTAGCTCTCATATAGAGAAGAAAATTTTCTAGGTCCTTACTGCTATCACAAGGCATTATTTATGCAACCCTGGGTGCAGACCTGGGAGCTGGTCTTGCATACTGGGGTAAGTCAAGATTTATCCATTACACAAGCACCCAATGAGCATGCCATGCATTATGCAGAATGACTGTGTGGGTATTCAAAAGATGAATGAAACCAGGCATGCCTATGCTTGTAATCTGACATCTGAGAAGTGGAGACAGCATGGTTGAGACTTTGAAGCCACCTTGGAATACATAGCAATATTCTTTCTCAAAATTAACAACAAAAGGGAAAGAAAGAAAAAGAAAAAAAAGAAAAAGCTGAACAGTGGAGGTAGAGATGTAAAATTAATTGTGATGTGATGTACTTAGTAATATAGTAGAAATGCACATTGGAAACAATGGTGGCACATTTCCTTACTTTAACCTGAAGACAACATGTTATTCTGGTGAGAAATTAGCCTAAGGGCCTGCTTCTCTGGCCACTTCTGGTAGTTTGCAGAAGTATAACAAATAGGAAAAGACAGAAAGGTCTAGGACTGGTGGACATTTCCAGGAAGTTACACAGAATCCACAGATTCATGGAATGTATGGCACCATCAGTAGTTCAACTTGAACAGAGTAAAGGGTATATGCCTTGGGGGAAACAGAAGCTGATGTGGGATGTAGGTGGGGGGCAGTTTGTGTTAGAACTTTGGGTTATATTCAAAGAGATGTTGATTGTATCCTAGAGAGCAAAGGGCAATTATAGAGTTTTAACACCGAGTAGCACAGCTAAATCCCTATTATTTTAGTGATTATTTGCCAATACATTAAAAGTATAGTTAGGAAGAGAAAAATTTTTACCTGAATAAACCTTAAGGACTGGCTATCTTTATTAAGCCAGGGGATATAATATGGGGATATCTCAATGTTGAGAGGCTGGATGACAGACTGCAGATCAAGCACCTCTATCTTTTTGGCCATGATTAACTAGAAGCACAAAATAAGAAACAAGGTGAACTAAACCCATGTATACAAAATGAGGTGAAGGAGGAGGGAAAGGAGAAAGAGGAGGGTAGGAGGAAGAAAGGCAGCTTTATAGTGTGTTGCATTAGTCAGTGTCTGCTTTGGAGGACACTGCAGATCTAAGGCACATGCTGTAATGCTCCCCCGCCCTGGATTGTGGTGCTTTGGATGAGAAGTGTCCCCTATAGGGACACATATCTGAACACTTGGTTGTCCCCGGAAGTCTTACATGTTTGACCACTTGATCCCCAGTTGGTAACCTATTGGGGGAGGGTTTAAGAGGTATGGCATTGCTTAAGGAAGCATGCCACTAGTGGTGGGCTTCCGGGGTGTCTTGTCTCGTCCCGCATCAATTTTCTTTAACTGTTGTTACATACATACATATCAACTTACATCTACCTACTTATATCATAGATCATCCTGTTGAGTCCTTTTGGTGTTAGCAGTATGTGTATGTGCTTAGAGCTGATCACTTGGTATAGGATAATACATCTGTGTTTTCAAAGTAGAATTTTAATTTGCCATTTTAATAGCTTGCTAATTTGCATTTAGTCTATATTATTTAAATTTAGTTTATCATAACTGGATTGAGCATTAATAATTTTTTGTATTTTTATGAATTGACAAGCAAATATGTCATTACTAGTTTTCATTTTCTTAGTTCTTTTTTTCCTTTATTTTATGACAAGGTCTTGTGTAGTCCAGTTTAGCTGTTAATTCACCTCTACCCAAAGATTGTCTTAAACTCCTGATTCTCCTGCCTCTGCTTTCAAGTGCTTCCATTAGAGGCATACTCTAGCCCTACCAGCTATTTTTCCTTTTATATATATGTAAATAACTTATTTATAGTACTAACTACTGAATTCAGGGCTTTATTTATGGTAGGCAAGCACTCTACCACTGAGCTACATTGTTCAACTCTATGTGGCAGACACTGTACATACTGTTTATATGAATACAGATGTAGAAATCTCTCTTAAAGATTCTGCTTTCCTTACTTTGAGTTTATGTTCAGAAAAATTGCTGGTCCAAATGGCAATGGCAATGTGCTGTGAGAATTCAATAGCATTTCCATAAAGGCCATCCCAGTTTACATTCCTACCAATGGCATGCAGGGATTCCATTTTCTCTACTTGCTCACCAACATATTTTTGTTTTCCTGAGTTGGTGTGGCCATCCTGTTGAATGGAAAATGTGATTTCATTTCCATTTGTTGTCTCATTTTTTAAAATTTCCATTTGTCTGGGGACCAGTGATATTAGGCACATTTCTTCATATTTACTTGGGTCATTTGGTTGTCTTTTTTTGGATGCCTTTTCAGATTTGTTGCTGTTTTAAAGATCAGGTATTTTTAGTTTTAGGAAAATTCTCTACATATCAATATTTCAAAATGTATAGATTGAAAATATTCCCTCTCATTTCATGGGTCACATTTTTTAGCACGCAATAATTTTATGTACTTTAGAAAAAAATTAAATTTAAATTAGAAACAAACTTGCTTCACATGTCAATCCCAGCTCCCTCTCCCTCCCTTCCTACCCCATCCCCTCACCAGCCCCCCACAGCTCCCCACCCAAACCCCACTCTGTTCCCCAGGGAGGGTGAGGTTCTCCATGGGGGATCTCCAGAGTCTGTCATTTCATTCAGGGCAGGGCCTAGGTCCTCCCCCAAGAGTTCAGGCTGAGAGAGCATTCCTCATTGTGGGATGGGCACATATTTTTTTAAATGCTGTTTATTTTCTTTCTTTCTTTTTTTTTTTTGGTCTATTTTAGCATGTGCTTTTGGCATTAATTCCAAAAAAAAATCAGCTTAGTTAGTAATGGAATTTTAGTCCTATGCTTTTCTCTTTCAGTTTTATAGTTTTAGGTTTTACTTCTAGGCTGTGAATGCATTTTGAGTTATTTTCTCTGCATGGTTATAGGTAAAGGCCCAACTTCTTTATTTTCAATAAATAGTATGCAGTTTGATGGTGTTGGCTTTAGTCATTTTTCTCATCTTTGCCTTTTGTTTGGAGAGCCTAATCTAAATTTAAGGTAATTTCTTTAATTTTTTTCTTTAAGATTTTATATCTACACTCCACTTCATCTCCTCCAACTCCCCACAAGATTTGTTTCTGTCATTTTGACTTACGTTTTTTTTCTATTTGTGTTTTCTAAACACTTGCATTTTCTTTTTGGTTCAACATTATTCTGCTATTTTGCTCCAGTTTGATATTTGTAGTGAACACTTAGGTTCTTCTTCCTTTGTGTGCCGTTTTGGAAACTTTTTTGTGCATCTCACGAGGAGGGTATTTAACATCATGACGTTCCACACTGAGCCTGAGTCTAAACAAGCTTCAGTTTCACAGAGCACAAAAGGTTTAGTGCTCTTAATATCTCTAGTCTCATCCATTTCAGTCACTTGTGTCACAATACTACATGATTACTTTGAAAATATACCATCTTACCTTATTAATTTCAGTACCTTCCATTTTATGTAAAATTCCTTTGGACCTGAAAGCCTTGACAATTTCTTTAGCCATATTGAGCATGACATTAATCTCCTCCTTGGTTTTCATAGTGACAGCGATTTCTGGATGATCATACTCTAAGTAGCCTGAAGAACAATGCAATATTTTCAGGTAAAATGAAAAGATGTCCTTAAGTATTTTGTGAGGACAGGAAACTAATCCTTCTTCTTTAAGTCAGTGACTGCAACTTTCACCACAAGGGCATGTATCTCACTCTCAGGCCTGCTGCCGTCAATCCCTCACCAGTAGTGCTGGGGTTCTGTCATTTTCTTGGTTACACCCACATTTGTGCTAAGCCCATGAAAAGATGGAAAGCCATATCCCTAAACTAATGGTTACACTGGCCCACCATCGTTGGGTCCTACAAGCATGCTTGGGGCACGAGTCTCCTATTCGTGATCTGCTTTCCTGTTAAGTTCTCTACAGGATTTTTGGCTATATACTGCATGTTCAGCTTTGGTTTCTGATTAAGTTCTATAGCTCATCCTGGATCATTTTCTTCATGTCCTGTTGGCAAACCTGGAAGACACATCCATCTGGACCTCTCTACTTAGCTTCTCTGGATTCCCAGATGTCCATGTAAACCTCACCGGCTCACATTGGACACGGGGGCCATCCCTTTGTCTTGATTATTTCTCTGTCTTGTGACTAGTTGCTCTACAGCTCTTTCAAGTATCACTCTCAGGCTCTCTGTACTCTTTTGTTGCCTGCCACTTCCTGCCAAGCCCTGTCTTTACATGTGAGCACTATGTCTTTACATGTGAGCACTGTTTTCACATGTGAGCATTATGTTTCAGGATATTTGTTTCACTCAGGATTTTTCCTCTACCGAAAGTACAGCCTGGCACATTCAGAGATGACCCTCTTGCCAAGTGGGCATTGTGCACTCTGCACTCCTTAGGGATATACTCAGGTCTCTGCTATGATCTCAGTCCAGTCCACAAATCCCAAATCTCTCTGTCAGTACTCTTTAAGCCAGTCAGTAAGGCAAAAGTTACAACTAGTTTGGAAGAAAGGGGCATTAGGGATTAAAAAAAGCTACAGATGTTATAAAAATTATGGAGTGACAATGTGGATTGTTTGAACACGTAGTAAAAATCTTGTGTGGTTCAGGTAGAGAGAAAGTATGATGAGTAATGTTATACTGATATATGTTATATGTCAATATAACTTTACACTAATATCACATACACTAGAACAACACAATCATGCATGTTGTTTAAGTTTACCGTATTACTATTAAGAATTAGGATTTAGGGAGGAGGGGAGGGAAACAGAGAGGGACCTGGAATTGACATGTGAAGCAACCTTGTTTCTAATTTAAATTTAAATTTAAAAAGAAAAAAAAGAATTAGGATTTAGGGAATGGAGAGATGGCTCAGTAGTTACGAACATTTACTGCACTTGAAGAAGACCAAGGTTCAGTTCCCAGAATCCATGTAGGGGCTCACAACTGTCTGATTTCAGTTCCAGGGGATTCTACACCCTTTTCTGGCCTCTTGAGAACTGTATGCACACGATGCACAGGTGTGCGTGCAGGCAAAACACCCACACACATAGTAAAAATAAACATCCATAAAAAAGAAGTTGAATTCTTCATAGATTTTTGGTTCTAAAACCCATTGATTTTCTGAAGTTGTCAAAATATGGTTAAGTTGCACACTTAGAGTGAAGGTACCTACCTAGCTCTTTCATGGCACGTTCCAAATTCCTCATTACCCGCTTTAACAGTATCTATAGAACAAAAAATATGTTATCTCCGCTGGAAAGATAAACCACAACAAAAGAGCTTTACATTTGTAACTGATTTCAAAGCTAATCAGATAACTTTATTAAAAAGCTTGATGGAAGGTCTGGAGAAATGCCTCAGCAGTTAAGAGTTCTTGCTGTTCTTACAGAAGACCTGGGTTCAATTCTCAGTACCCACAAAGCAGCTTACAACTGCTCCTAAGTCTGGTTCCAGAGGATCAGGTACCCTCTTCTAGTCTCCATGAGAACCTTGTATCCACACTGTGCAGGCATACATGTGTGCAAAACACATAAAATAAAAATAAATATTTTATGCATGATGGAGAACATCTTAAGGGTCATAATAGAATGTGGGTAATGAGATTTCAAATTAGAGACATGGTGTGGTTTTCAATCTCAAATGGATAGAAGATTTGACCAAAGTGTATGAGAATTAAAATCATAACAAAAATTGGTTGATATTGTAGAAACCCAAGTCCTTTGTATCCTATTCTTTGCCCTCTTAAATTCCATGGCTAGGTATTAGTCATGGGAGATGCTAAGCAAACTTAGGAAACTGGCTTATATATAATGTTAGGCAGCAGAGAGGAGAAATGCTATTTATGCGTTCTACAATGTGTTGGGTGTACAATATTTTTACTATGCTTGTGATGTATAAAATTTGGCATTCAAATATTACATATTATGTTGAAAGGTGAAAACTGAATCCCACCTAGCTGTCAAACTTCTAGGTATGTACAGAAATCAATCTGCTCCAAATTGAGGATAAAAACAAAATTAAGCTTGTTTCTAATTCAAATAAAAAACAAAAATAAAACAAAAATAATTTAGGTCTAAGGTGTCTTTGTCATCTACCAGCCATTGGAGGGTAGGCATAATCAAGCAAATTTCTCTTGGCCTTATTTCTCATCTGCATGATGAGAGCATGTGACTGGGCACATGTGGATAATTGTTTTTTTTCCTTATTCCTTTCTGTATGCCAAACCACTGGCTTCCATTTCCTTTATTTTGTATTCAGGTCAAAAGCAGAAAATGGAGAGAAATGGAAGGAGCTTTGGAGCATGATGAGGAAGCTGTGATCAACACGGCGGCCAATCCTCCTCACTTTGCCCTGTTTCCTCACTAATCCTGAAGGTTGAACTGGGAGACAGTTGAGCACTGTGCATGAATACAGAAGCACCTTCCAAGATCATCCTTGTGTGCTGATATGGCACAGACTTTCTAGCTAAAGAAAGTAAGTGATGTAGTCATAGAAATAGGCCAGCAACTCAGGACTTAGAGACTACACCTGTGTGTAAGGACGCCAGACAGGATATGTGATGGCAACAGGGCACTGAAGAGAGTTAAGGTTTCTCCTTATGTTTGGCTTTTCTCTCACCTGTTTAGCCTGTTTGGAACTTGCAATCTGATCGATTATATTCAGTACATCCATTTCCCCTTGGACATAGCCTTTTAGTATAGCATACCGAAAAGACATCTGATGGCTCAACCTTTTGTCTATTATTTGCAGCAGCTTTGGTGTTATGAGCTAAAACAAAGGGACTATCATTAAACATTAACTATATATTTTTTGTTTGTATTTAACTTAGTTGGGTCAGTTGCTTTCTCTGTTTTGTGCTAGAGGTATAAGATGTGAGCCCTTAGTTTCTGGACCAGCTGTCATGCCACCCTCCCATGACAGACTCTTGTCTCTATGAACCCAATTATATTCCCTCTTCTCAGAGTCACCTTGGTCATAGCGCTTTACCTCAAGTATAGAAAAGTAACTACCATGCTACTATTTTGCACTTCTCCTGCTCTGTGACGTTGGAAACTGTAGGTTCCATGCTGCTTCCCTTCTAAAAAATATGCTCCATAGGAACCAAGGTCTCATCTAGTCTCCCTTCACATTCCCAAATCTACCATCTGACATAAGCATTCAGAGTTATTCTGAACATACTTCTGAATTTTCCTTAGCCCACCAGTTCATCTATTTCCTAGACTCTGTATACACATGTTAGAGAGAATGGACTATATATAGTCTTTGGAATACTTTAGACTTGCCTTCCTCAGATTAAATTGTGTATTAGTGTGATTTATTGTCTCACAGAGCACTACAAAAGTATATACTAAAGAATGACTATATCTGGTTGGTTTAGGTCTTAGTAGCTAAAGCATTTCTAAGAATGCATGAGAAAGATAAAATATTCTATGGCTGTTTCTCTACCTATACATCCTCATGTGATTATGGACTAGCTTTCCAATCACTTATATAGTCATATAAGAAATAAGAGACTGTCATTATACATGTGAATGCAACATTGATTACACATGTAATTTTGATACCATATCACTAACTTTACACAATATGAAATTGTACTATTTTAGTTCTTCATCTGTGTGAATATATACTATTGGCTTCATCGATGTGGATTATTTTGTGGTGATTGTTTTATTTCCATTTTTAATTCCCAGCTAACTATATAGAGAAGCATTACTTAGAATGTACTAATATTTACATAAACATGGATTTTCCAAGCATTCTCTATTAAAAGGAAGGGTGAGATGAATGTTTATAGCTCCACGAGCTAAATGGATTTATAATATAATTTGGGTATTTGAAATTTTGACTTGTTATAGGTAGCTAAACATTCAGACTTTAACATCAGTCCACCAGAAAATGTTTTCTCTGAACCTGTTGACTTGATTTTTTTTGTTGAGCTGATTTTAAGCTGATGTCTCCTGATGCCAAACCCACAGAGAGAACCAAAGTCATGTGCTTTACCTTCAAGATGCGCGGGACACGAAGGAGTCGAACTGTGTTCATGAAGATCACAGTCTCATCTAACTCATAGTCGTAACTAATGGAGCCTGTTTCTGTAAGTATTAAATCTATGATGCCGATTAAGGTAATGCCCAGCTCAAACAGGAGCCAGGAGTGCGAAAAGAATTCTTTCCTCATTGCTGCCACCTGTTGATACAAAAGGAAGCGACATCATCATATTTTCTGCTTTTATTAAAGCTCTCCCCGCCCTGAATGTAAACATTATCAACTAGGCTTTTCCTTGTTCTACCTGAGACTCTGTGTCAAAAATACCTTGGACAGGAAAGCAAGCAGAGGATGCTCGTAACTGCATCCCTTGGAGAAGGAAAACTAAGATTGCTGATGTGGGCTTAATTGTACAGCATGGGTATAGATGAAAGACAGACTTATCAAATGACACTGGAGTTGTCACTGGTCAGCAGTTGGGGGGCAAGACAAATACACAAAAATATTCTGTATTAGGGTTCCTTGATTTCAACCAACTCTAAATGCCACAAGAATCCTGAGGTCTCCATTTTATATTATTTAGTTATATCAAATGTGTGATGCTGAGTAGTAAGAAAATAATATATATATGTGTATATATATACATATATGCAGATTTGTAATTCACATGGGCTAAATTTTATTAAATCAGTTCAAGATTTAAAGATTAATTTGTTCTATGATGATATAAAAGAGAAGTAATTTTTTAATATCTTGAGATTTTAAGTGACTCTAAATATTTTATCAAAACTGCCTTGGTAATTGGATCAATGCTTTTATTTCAGCACACTGTAAAGCTAACAGAAGCCATCACACATAGCACAGGTTCAAATATGTACATTTCGGAGCTGTTTTTGTTTTTTATTTTTTCAAACCATGCATTCTGCCTTAGAGTAGTCAAACAGACACAAAACAGGCTTTGTGGGATTTGTGTACTTTTTATTTTGTTTTGGTATTTTTGTGTTATTAGTTTTCATTTAATTTTATCTTTTTGAGGGAGTGGAGAACATGAAATAATGTAGATAGGGAGGTGGTAGAGTCTGGGAGAACTTCAGGGAGGGGAAAGTATAAGATCAAATGTACTGTGTGAAAAACCTTTTAAAAAATGTGACTGATACAGTTTAAGTTAACTCTGTGTCTTCGACCTGCATCCTCTTATTTTGCCAAAGACAAAGTCAATGCTTAAAGTACCCATATTTTATGTTGTTGCTCTCAACATCACCTTTAAAAATGAAATTTGTGGACTTTGAGAAGACACAGAGTAGTCCACAATACCCGCTTAGGAAACCCTAGCTAAGGCTGAAATGTGTCTCCCATTACACATTCATCTTAGATTACCTTAAGTAGAGTCTCTAGAATATAAAAGGTAAGAAAATAGTAGTTAGCACACTTTATTTCATCTTCATAGATGTCATTTAAGCGGGCTATCCAACAGATTATCAAAGGATATATGTTCATTAATACAGCAAGGTAACCAGTGTACTCAAATTCATCTGCAAAGACTATTTTATGGCATGTTTGAAGAAGCAAATATCTGCAAAAAATAAAAAGGGAAGACAATTTTATCTGAAAAAAAAGTTACATGAAATTCTTTTTTCTTTATTTGGTCAGTCCTGTTCTAGTTATCAGGAGTCAGAGAGCCCTGCTGAAGTCTAGGCAGTAGCCCCACTAACTAGGTATTAGCATCTTGAACAAATCTAATGGTTGGTAAGCTAATTTAAAAAATTTCAGTGGAGATACCTGATGTGGGAGAATCAAGCTGCTTCTAGAAGCCATGAACTTTTAAAGGAAAATCCCGGGGCCAAGGGCAGGCTATCTTCCTGTGAACTCTTGTCCAGAGAGTTCCCTCTGGTCTTACAAACAATACAGACAATTTCTGCTACTGTTGGTTGCCTACTGGAACTAGTTGGTAAGATCCAATTGCTTGACCCAAATGGCTTGGTCACAGGATACAGAGAAATCAACCTGATTGGTAAGATTCCTTCCCGCTGTCTAGCCCTCATGGTTTCAGGAGATGGCATGAAGCAGCTGGGAAAATTTGTCATGAGCAGTCTTGCTCAGCTGTGGAAACTGTGTGCAACAATGCTGCCTGGCCAAGCATGATCAGCTCACTGATGTAGAAGTGGGAAGTCTTGTCATAGAGACAACCGACTGTCTTCTGAGTGGACTTGATACTCATGCCACATGAGGGAATTCATATCTAGTATGGTCAAAAAGTTTGTGACTAGGGAGACAGGAGGCTCTAGTGGGGAAACTAATGCTCTCTATGTGATAAATCAACATGCTGTATTTACCCAAGCTGCTAAACAGCCATGCTTATACCCATAGACTAGTGCTACTGTCAGCTTTGACCAGAGAAGTTTCTGTTTGTGTTTGTATAGAGAATAAATGTATGCCCAGTCATAAAGGGGCATCTGTATCACTGCTTGGGAGGTTTGAAACATCATAGAAGAAAGGGAGGAAAACAATGCAACAACCGGAGATAGCTGGTAACGCAGGTCTAACATGGCAGGTGCACTCGAACTCACAGCAGCTTTCATTGCATAAGATCTGTAAAAGACTAGAACTGTCGATATGCCATTATGTCTAGAGTATTCCTTTGGATATATGTGCAATTAACATGATGGGAAAATGAGACATTTTCTTCATTGGTGTATCCATTATTAAGTAGTAGACCATTGATCTAGCTGCTGTGAAGTTTCACAGACTCTCGCCACAACAAGAACTATGTTCCCTTATCATGGGACTGGGCATTTCCAGTTAATAAACTCCAAATATAGAAGGGGTGCAGACAGAACTGTTTAATAACATATTAACTAGGATGACTGTAATTGTAGATGCCCCTTATCCAGCAATATCCAGTGATCTTTTTAAATACCCAGAAATACATTCAAAACACAAGAAAATGGAATATATCTGAGTCTCACTGGATGAGATTAACCCACCTGTGGCCCAATTGGGAGGGGGCATAGCATCTTTCTGCTCTCTACTCTTGCATAAGGATTCTAAAAGAACTAACTTCTTTTTCTCTGAGTGAGTTAAAGTGTTTCCTTCAACCCACCCCTCTGTCCTGGCATCTATTAAACCTTTTACTAGATCTATAAATCTCTGTCTCTCTCAAACCCTGCTCCTTCAAAAATAAGTTAGGTGTAAACAAACTACTACCCATGAACCTACAAATAAATCTCCACTCATGCCCAGGTAAACAACTGTGCTGACTAGTTTTATGTCAACTCAACACAAACTAGAGCCAATTGGGAAAGCAAAAACCTTAATTGAGAGAATGGCTCCACCAGATTGGCCTGAAGGCAAGTCTGTGGTTCATTTTGTTGACTAATGATTGATGACCAATGTGGAAGGACCCAGCCCATCGTCGGTGGTGCCATCCCTGGGCCCATGGGTTTGAGATGTATGAAAAGGCAGGCTGAGCAAGCTATGTGTAGCAAGCCAGTGGGCTGCACTTTTCCATGGCCCCTGTATCAGTTTCTGCCTCTGGCTTCCAACCTTGAGTTATTGACCTGATCTTCCTGGATGATGAACTACAGCTGTAAAATGAAATGAACACTTTCTTCCCCAACTTGCTTTTGGTCATGGTGTTTCATCACAGCAACAGAAACCCTAACTGAGACAAATGAAACTCATTTAGGGACACACACACACACACACACACACACACACACACACACACACACACACGGATATGAAAGTTAAAAAATGGTTAGTTTGGAAGAAGAGTTGGGGGTGAAAAGATAGTGTGTAACATGGTGAATATGTACCTGTATGAAAATCTCACAATCAAACATATTATTATGTATAATTAGCATGCTAATAAAAAAGAGAATATTAACTAGAGATTTAGCACAGTAGTAGAATATTTCCTAGCATACACAGTATGTTAAAAATACAAAACTTAGTTACAAAAAAACAAGCAAAATCTTATATCTTATATCTTTGCTTCTTTCAAGTAATTTTTGTACGTATATAAGGATTAAATTGTAATCTACTTCAAAATAGTTTGCAAAGCTTTTAGGTTATAATTTTAACAGGAACTAACTTTCAAAAGTTAACATCACATTTCTTATTCCAAGGTTGCTCACCTTGATGGAACCCCTTTATCCTTTTTAGTATTGTACACCCAGTTGAGAAGTAATTTTCTAAAGAAGGAGAGGACTTTTTTGCCTTCAGAATAATTCTTTATGTTCTCAGGACTCAAATATCTAAAAAACACAGAGAACTCATTAAATGTGTTTTAAATACTTTGATATGAGACAAAAGGGCTACTGTCAGACACAGGAGGACTATTTTACATTATAATGACTAAACATGATTTGCAGGTACACAACTGTGTAGTCAGGTTGTGAGACCAACTCATTGAATGGAGCCCAGATTATTAGAGATACAAGTACTAGAGATCTAAATGATCAGGAGAAAACAGTCAACCATATTTCAGACATTTGACACCTAGGTTTTAATTTTAATGCCATCATCTGTTATGACAATGAAGAAATGCTCTCTCTAACATGGAGATAAAATGAGCTTTCAGACTGGGATAACTCAGTAGTACGTAAAGCATCTATCCCACTTCACACGGGCTTCCCTTCGAGGCAAGCAGATGAGTTTAAGTGACAGCAAGAGGGTAAACAGGTTCCCTTGGAGAGGTCAATGTCATAAGAGACTCAAAGGCAAGTTGGCAGTGCTTACCAGAAACTGCTTGTAGATTTAATTTTTCATCGGAACAGCTCAGATCTGTGAGTAGTGGCTTGGTTTGGCTCGGAAAGCCCTCTTGATTTTATAAGGAATGTATTTTTAGCAGATACTCTCATTGTTTTTGTCTAAAAGTTCATTAGGCCTTGTGTCTTATTGTGTCATTTTGCTTAACTGAAGAAGATTGGAACTCCAAGTACCAGGGTTGACTTTGTCATTCCTCTTGCTTATTTTGTCTCACTCTGAGATTTTCATGTTTTTTCTCTGGATATATTGATATCATTGAAAGTGATGCAGTCATTCAATTCTCCAGGATTTAATATAATAAAGTAATTACACAGAGATGCTTACATTTCTATATAAACCGACTCATCTATAAATTATAAATAGTTATTGAACTAGTCTAAAATGGTTGTTTACACTATGGATAAACCATGAAGAAATATTGCTCTCTGTCCTTAAGTGTCCCATGGATCAGTGTGATGAAATAAGCAAATCACCCCTTCCATAACTGTTGTCATGGAGATAATAAATAGGAAAAAAACTCTCCACCAACAAAGTGAATATGAAAATAGAGTTCTGGATAACTAGGAAACTTTTTTGAAGGAATTATTGTCTCAGATAAGATCTGGATCTTTCACAGGTTTTATAAATCTTTAAATTATGGGATTCCAGAGCCCCAATTACAAAGTAGTCAATCACTAAGTAGACATATCCAGAGGACTTAGAGAAAACTGACACAAATAAGGGGACAACAGTTGGCACCGGGAAGGAGCACAAAGAGACTGAAGAGACAATGTGGGAGATTGTTGTGACTTACAACATTTTTTTCACACGTGTAGGACACATATTCAGCATCAATAAATGCCAAGCCATATACCAGGTACAATGTAGTTCAGGCACTTAGATTTTTGTTGTATATGAACATGTTCACAACTGAGACCTCATTTGGGGAAGAAGTGTAGTTACTTTGCATCCCAGCCCTGTTATTTATTAGATAAATAACCTCAAGTAAGCAACTCAGTTCCTCTGTCCTTCACTTCCTTCTAATGCATCATGGAGATATCAGGAGCACATCTTTTATAAAGCTTTGTGAGATAAAAATAGGTAATGCATGGGTCATGCTCAAAAGTGTGTCGGGCACTGAGTCAGAGTAAACAGTGTAGAGTATTGTTTCACGGGGTTGGATAGGCACTATGGGTAGGTACTGGTGCCCTTTGTAATCCCTCTGCATCTCCTATTACTAGACTTGTTTTTCTCACCACAGGTCACCCCAACCAGTAGAGCTATTGAGTGGTTCCAATCAAGAAATGGCAAAATCAATTCCAAGGTAGGCGAGGAAAAAAGCATGTACCAAAACCAAGTGTGATCAATAGTTCTCTAGCAGTGCTACTACTTTGGTATTGCCTGTAGTACTTGGCATGAGGATCGGCATATATTGCTGCTAAATATATGTCCTATATGTGTGAATACATTGTCACATGTCTCAGCAATCTCCTGCATTGTCCCTTTAGTCTGTTTGTGCCCCTTCCTTGTGCCTGCTGTTCACCTGTCTTTGTGTCGATTCCCTCTCAGTCCTCTGGGCATGGCATGCTTCTGCCTTAGTGCTTGATTTAAAGGTTAACAACAAATCAAGTTGTTTTTTTGCTCTCTGATGCTTTATTTTTGTCACATTGCTCTAACCAAGCAATATCATGACAATGAATTTTAGAGTGGTATTTATTGATTCATTAAGACATTTCTACTGTGCTCTGTATCTCTGTCACCTCTCTAAAGAGAGG
The DNA here is from genome assembly GCF_017639785.1 of Mesocricetus auratus. NCBI lineage: Eukaryota > Metazoa > Chordata > Mammalia > Rodentia > Cricetidae > Mesocricetus > Mesocricetus auratus. The sequence continues at coordinate 46,438,224 of NW_024429192.1, forward strand.
TCTGGATTATTTTAAGAAGATACATTTCCCCAGTTCCTTCAATTCTGTGGAAGTCATCTAAGCATTTGGAAGGTATGGATTTAGAGAACAAGTGGATACTATTGTGTTATGCGTGGAAATATCTAAGTACATGTTAAGGAACCCCAGTTTTAAATAACACATTTTATCTTCCTTCCTGGATATATAAAGTGTTTTAATGATTTGCACAGAATAGCTGGAAATGAAACCCCATATGCTCTTGGGGAACGTCTGTACTTGAACTATAGGGAGTATTTATTGAATATCTGTGTTCCTTATAGATATGTGATGCATGTTATGGATAAACCATGATTCTCTTCCTGCATACAGCTTTTCTCTTACTGTATAGGATAGCACATGTGAATAAACACAAGAGAAATGTATTACATTTAGGATATATGGACACCAAAATCCAGGCTTATTTGTGGGATAATAAGCCATGGATACAGCTCTAAGATGACTCTGGAAATGACCTTGGCATCATTTCAGCTGAACTTGAGTTTATTTGGCATTAAGGGGGAGATATGGATTTGGGAGGTAAGTCTGATTGTTGGGTAGATATGTCACCTGCACTGCAGTTTAATTTCTTTCATATTTCCAATCATAGATCTTCTGTTCCCTTACAGAGGTGATGTGAGGGTTCTCCCCAACAAACCAGCTTTTCTTAGACAATGGATCATCTACGGAAATCAGTACCAGATTACAGACATAGGTGCAGTGTTAACAGAGGGTATGTGGGGTCATCTGTGCTTTGGGAAAGTGCATGTGTAGAGATTAAGGGACTCTTGGCCCCTGTTAGGTGTTCAGAGGGCCTCCAAGGAAAAGTAATTTGCTAAAGTTTAGCTTCACACATGGAAAACAAAAAGGAGAAAAGGTTATTTCTTTCAGGAGATGATTGCCAAGTACACCATCCTTGAGGACTCAAGTGTGGGAAATGGAAGGAAGGAGATTCAACTTGAGTGTGGGGTGCAAAGCATGGAGTGATTCGTGCATATGGTACCAGATGAATGGAGGTTACAACATATGAACTTAGGGCAGAAGCCCTCTCTTGGCAACATACTTACTCTCCCTTCCTCTCACCAAAGCTTCCGGCTGCGCCTACCAACACCTGCACTGCCTTCTGGGTCAGAATCTCATTCCTGTACTGTCTTTGGTAGCTGGCCTGAAAGAAGTGTTGATTCAAATTATTACATGCTGTGGGTGCAATGGCAACTTATTACTTCCTTAATAGAAAAAGAAATGATGTATGAAAAAGAAGCCAAAGTCACCAAATGACCTAGCATGCTGGCAGAAAGAATCTTTCCACAGAGTATGGGTCACCATGTCAACACAGTGTAGATCTGGGCTTTGGATAGAGTAAACCAGTTCTGCATCGAAACTGTGGGACTGCTAGTCTTTGACTAGGGTTCTAAAAGATAGAGTTCTGTGAAAAATAACATGGGGGTTGCTACAAGCTGTGGCTCACCATGAAACTCATGGTGCATATTAGAGTATTAAGGGCATTTAGAAATCCTAATGGGTTAAATGACCTTGGCTCATCTTTATTTAAACCTATGTTCCCAAATATTTCACAATTCAGCTCTGCTGTCTCATGTCTATTAGACAACACAGTCACCCTTTCACTATGTTTATTGATGATCTACTGAGCTTCAGGGACTGTTTGAGGCTGAACAATCCACTATTGGATGTTGGACCTGATAGAAGTGAGCTGATCATGGTTGTAAATCACTTTATAGGACACATTTCTAAAATGTTTTAATATGGGAAGGTTCTCAGAAGAAACAGAAAAATGACTTCTATTTCCTGAGCCTTGTACATGACATGCATTATTCTAGCACAATCTTTTTCAGAATTAGAGCCTAATTCAAATGCAGTCAACATCCCCAGTCAAAGGGAAGAGTCAATCATCATAGCTAAGAGCAGTCAAGCAGGACTGACCTGATCACCCAGTGTTAGACCAGCACAAGCCCTATTTCCCTTCTTTCTAAATCCCATACTTGGAAATTGCTGTCTGGTTGCTGTCTATTCTGTTCCAGTTTCCTTCTGACCCACATTTTCACCCTCATTTCTGCTGACTTATATTCAAGGAAGGGCACTTCCCTGTCTTTAGAATTATCTCAGGGGTAGTTCCAAGGCAAAACCCTGATGACTGGCTCCATTTACCTTAGGGACCATGGCCCCTGGAGCATCAGCTTTCGAAAAGATGGAAGAGGCAGCAAAAAGCTTTCCCCCATGGTTACCTAACTGTGGGAGGGACATTCTTGGCCTTTCAGGTGGTAACACTTAATTTGGCATGGCAAGTATGAAGTCTCATCCACTGTGGACCTGGCACTGATATGTCAAAGAACTCAAGTTCTTGGGAAAACAGTTTAAGAGAACATGGATGCCTTGATTACTGCTGAAGAGAGAAAACTCACAGCTTACAGATAACCCATTTCTCAAGCAGAATGAACAAGCAAGCAAGGCTTAGAGCCCTGAATGGCTGCAATAGTTGAAAACCATGGGTGGTTCTGTACGGAAGGAGAACAAACACAGATGCTGTGAAAGGTTGAGTCCCAGCGTGTGGTTGGGATTCTGACCTGGATAGAAAGCTGAAACTAGGTTAAAAGCAACTGCCCCAAGTCCTGTTCACTGCTGCACTACAGAACTTCTCTAATTTTAAACTGACATTTGAGTGAATGAAAGCACAATAGCCTCTGTAAGTGTTACAGCCCAGATGGAAAGGTATCTTGGCAGTCTGGAGCCAAGGAATATCACAGTCACACTGCACAACAAATCTCACATGAGAGATTGATGGGGAGGGAAAACCCCCAGGAGGGTAGCTGCCTCTCCTCTGGTGAGAAGCAGCAGACAACTGGGCAGAACACAAGGTTTCTTGGGGGAGGTCTTTCCAGAGTGGCCTTGGATTGGAGGAATTATGTAGCCTGGTGGGGCCACATAATTATGGGGCAAGATTAGAGATTGGTGAGATTTTTGTTCTTGCAGGAAAGGGCCTGACCACTCTCCGAATTTGGGACTGGGACTGGTGGTCTGCATTTATTAGAGGATTTGGGGAAAATCTTTGAAAAAATAACTGGATAGAAATCAGAGAGGGTAGTGTCTTAGAACCAGCTATTTTAAAAACAGATGAAGGCTGCCGTTTGCATCTGTGAAATTCCCAAACTAAACACCTTTTTCTTAATCCATTTTGTATTTCATTCATCTTTTTTCCTTCCTTCCTTCTTTTCTTCCTTCCTCCCTCCCTCTCTTCCTTCCTTCCTTCCCTTCCTTCTTCTATTTTCCTTACTCCCCTCAATCACTCTTCTCTCTAGTTTCTTTCTGAATTCCCTCAAACATTGACAAATGTTGCTCTTGTACTAGCATTTGTAGATGGACATAATCAAAATATATAGAGCAAGGGAAAAGCTGTTCAGTACAGTCCTGGGTCCCCAGTATTTTAAAGGGAATGCAATGGAGAACTAACTATCTGTGCTGACAGGAGACGCCTGTTGGCCAGCTCCATTGCTTCAGTGTTGAGGGTCTCATCTATTTCCTTGTTGCAGTCTGGACATTTCACCTTCTGACGCTCTGCTGTTTCTTCTTGGTTCAACTAACAAAACAAATCAAAAGAAGCAAAAAAAATACGTGAATACTAATGTAGAAAGGTCTACAATCTCACACCAATTTTTTTTGGGAAAATGACAGAAAATATGGTAAGTATATAAAAATATCCAAATGTTCCTCATTTTCTCTAGTGTCCTCACAGGGATTCAGTTCTATAGGAGATAACATAACTGACAAGTGGTGGGGAAGGAGTTGAACCTTTCCTCTCTGTGGAATTATGCGGAGTTTATAAAAGCTATCATATACACAGTCATACTTTGACTCAATGGTCCTGTGTGGTTCCCTGACAGCCTCAACATGACTTGTTGGAAATGCACATCCTCTCATAACCCACTGCATCAGAACTGGGGTGCTGGGTAGCAATTATTATGTCTGCTGCCCTAGAGCTTGATGACCACTAGCTTAAATGAATCATTTAAGGCAGAAAAAAAGTGAGCATGAGTTAAAGAGATACAAATATAGTAAATTTGCCAATGAAGAAAACTGAAGCTTAGAGAAAATTCGTTTGCTCAAGGTTACAGAACAGACCTCTAATTCCAGCTACTAGGGCAGTGGTTCTCTACCTTGCTAATTTTGGAACCCTTTAATACAGTTTCTCATGACTCCCAACAATAAAATTATTTTTGTTGTTACTTCATAACTTTATTTTGCTACTGTTATGAAACATAAGGTAGATATCTGTATTTTCTAACGGTCTTAGGCAAACCCCACGGAAGTGTCATTCAACCCCAAAGGGGTATGACCCACAGGTTGAGAACCATTGCACTAAGGAGACTGAGGTAAAAGGATTGCAATTCAAGGCTTTTGTGAACTACAGAATGTGTTAACAAGGCCATTGTTCATGACTTAAGTTGGGGATGTAGCTTTGTAGTAGAGCTCTATATTCTGTCCCCTGCTTTTAAAGTAAGCAATTAGTTAAAAGCTAGGATATAAACTAGGTCTTCTGAGTGAAGCAAGGGCCCTATCTATAACACAGAAATCACCACATGACTGCAACATCAAGAGGACAATACCAGTATTTGGTCATCTGCTTCTGAAACTAATCAAGTGACAAGAGCAATGGCTTCGGCACACACTGTCTTATGACCAAATAGGGAGTGGAGTGAAAAGGCCTGAGACCACAATATACACCAGAATCTCTGTTGTGGGAGCAGAGAATTTAGGAGTGGTACAGACACTCCTAATGCAGGCAGGTCTAGTCAAATACTCAGTCAAACTGAAGAAACCTGGGATTCAAATTAGTATTTGTCTAACCAAAAATTGTGGTTGAATTTCTGGACAGAGCTGGGTTCTAATTTGATGCAGAAAAAGGCCACCATGAAAACCCACATGGCATAGGACACCGGGAGAGAACAGTGACCTTGGGTAGATCTGGGGACACTTGACTCTTTCCTTCATGGCAGCTAGGATGCAATGCTGTCATGGCTAAATATTTTCCCTTTCTCTCTCTTTTTAAATAAGATTCTCTTGTAGCCCAGGCTGGTGACCTGGGCACTTTAAAATGATTAAATATGATCTGGAAGATACTAAATTATTTTTCAGATATAGGTAGCGCTATTTCACTCACAGATGAACTTTTGGTGCTGCTCTTGGCTTCTGTTTTATACAAAATGCAACTAACCATAAACTAGGCTGCAACCAGTGCTCAACATACATAACCTAAATAAACTGTGAATAAGTAAATGTTTGTAAGAGCATTCTCTCTCCTGATCTAGTGAAAAGAGGAATTTTCTCAGTCTCGTTTTCTTCTTTATTACACTATATTTAAAAGGCAATGCCAATATGCTGTTCTCTCTTTTTAATTAATGTGTATTTCTTCTATACTCAAATGGGTTTGAACTTCTACTTCATCACCCAATAACCATAAAAAGTCTTAAAATGCTTTCTTTACAGAAAATGAGTGACAAATATACCTCCCTATGAATTAAAAATTACACAAGCACTTTGAATCTGAATTAATACTATGGTTTGATCTATATTTAATGACAATCATATTTACTCTAGTGGAATAGAGAGCTATTGTGTGCTTACTGCATATGGATTTTGAAGTATAATTGCCTTCTCAACCATGTTCCAGTCAGCATTAGCAAGATCTTTGTCAAATTTGAGTGCCGTGGCTGTAGACTTGGTTAGCTCTTGAAAGTGTTGGAATGTGTAATAAACCGATTTCTGTTTTGTTGATGTTACATCACGAAGACCTTAGGGGCAAAGAGTACATTTTACATACAACAGAAGGACATAATTTTGATATGAATAATAAAATTTCCTTTTGTTCTTTACTAGTCCACACTAATCATTTGTGGTGTGTGTGTGTTTGTAGTGTAGTGTATTTGCAAGTGTGCAGGGGTACTTGTCTTGTGTGGTTGTATGTGGAAGTCACAGGTTGATATTAAGAAACCACCTGATATTTTGAGACAGGGTCTCTCACTGAATGTGGAGCTCACTATCTGGGATGCACTAGCTGTTCAGTGAGCTCCAGGCATCTGCCTGTATGCTTCCCCAGTGCTAGGGCTACATGTGCATGCCACCATATCTGGCATTTGCTTTTTGCATAGGTTCTAGATCTACACTCATGTCTTTATACTTATGCATGAAACACTTTACCTACTGACGCATCTCCCAGCACTACCACTGAGAATGCTTAAATACTAAAGATTCTACATAAGTTCATTATTGATATAATACTAACATTCAGTGTGTGCACTTGAATACTCCTTTTGAGCTCCAACTGGAAGAGCAATAGTGAAAGTTTATTTAAATACCTACAATACACTAGGAAAAGATGACTCAGCATTTTGTATGTCCTGGTTCTTATTTATCTTGACCATCTTTGATGGTGATTCTTTTATCTCATTTTTCTAGGTGAGGATACTGCACTGTTTGCAACTTGATCTTCTTCCTCTTTTAGGCTTGGATTAGAACTTATACAACTGGCTTTTGTATTTCTCAGGCATCCACACCGAAGTTCTTAGAACTCAGCTTCCAGAATGGCATAGGCAACTTAGCACATCAGATGAACTACCTGTCTGATTCTCTGAGGGTCAAATCCTTCTACTGTTTTCTGTCCTTGAACATACACATCTCTAACTTTTCCAGGAAAACAGCACTTCTTTTCTATTTTATTAGGGTGTGATTTATTTATTTTGGTTTATCTGTGAATCTCACGAATATTTCACTTGACTTATTCACTGCTTACCTTTCTTTATTCCAATATGACCTCGGTCAGCTAACAAATCTTATCTGTCTTCAGAATTTAGTACTTTACAATAGTGCCTAGTATCCAGAGCATTATTGGGCAACACAAATGATTATCTAAAATAAGTTTGTTAGCCTGAATAATTTATACATTTTTATACATAGATTCAATTAGAAAACACTAACATATTTAGATGGATATTTTCTTTTCAGTGTTTCCTAGAGAATTTGGAATAATTTTTCTTTTGTCACCATAGTAAACAGTAGAGCTTACCTAATTTAGTAACTGCCATTGGCAAAATAAATCTATTGACAATCAGGGTAATCAAGCATACTGACACTCCATGAAATAATATCTAGAATTGAAAAAATATATTAAATAAGTATTCAGGATAACTTATTACAATGCATTCTGTATTATGAATTGCACTAGGTTGCTATATGCATATGCTAACAGATGGTTGTAGCAAGTGAAGAAGTTGGATGTCGGGCATGAAAAAAGTGATGTGGAGACTCACTATATTCTTGCACTCATGCATCTTCAGCATCTTTTAGGAAAACAAACAAAAACAGAGTCAGGACTCTGTCTTCCCTCTTGAGGTTTGCAAGATTCTTTGTAATAATCTCACCTTAGATGCAATAAAGGGAGAAACATTCTAGCATGTTCTGTTAGGCACTACTTAGATAACTCTACCTGACAAAATCTTTTGCTTCCTAGCGTTATTAAAGGTAACCACATAGAGTGATACAAGGAAATAGAGCCAACTATCAGCAAGACCCCTCCCTGAGTGAATGGATTCTAGTGTCTTGCAACAGCTACTGCTTAAAAATGATTTATAATTTTTAGTTTGTCTTCATCTGAAACCCCTTAGACCTGTGAAGAAGGCTGGGTGTCCCTAAACTGATAAGGGGATGAAAATCATTGAATTCTCCCCTCCTCTCAGTCTTCCAGATTCTTGGCCAGAAGCCTCACTCAGACCCTTGACTCCTGGCTCTCCCTATAGGTTAGTTCACAACTTTCTAAGGATGAACAATGGACAAAACAAGAACCCCTGCCCCTGGGAAAGCCATATGGGATTGCATTACAAAATCACATTCAACACTGAACAACACTTTCATCATTACTCAAGTAGGAAGTTGTAGCTTTCCTTACTTGAGATTTTTCCTTCTCAGAACCGAGAGAAATGTCAGAGTAGGCAAGCAGGAGGGCCATGTTTATGTTCGGTATGCCTTTCATTTCACTCCAGACCATGATGAATGCCCAGCGCCAGCTGAAGCCATGACCAAGTCGAGATAAAATGGGACTCATTAGTAGAAAGACCAGAAGTCTGGAAGACAAGACACGTTTTTAAGTTACATTTGTGATGGAAATGTCTTCCTGTTTTATCCTTGTGTACTCCCAATGAGTCATATACTGTTGTCATGGCTTCAAAGGAAGCCATGTATCTCAGAGCTATTCATAGAGAGAATGGTTCGTTCTTGTTATTTCTTTCCACTGTTGAGTGGTAGGGTAACTTTGCATCATGTGTGGGTGGTGCTTCCACATGTGGAAGACAAAAGTTAGACATTTTATGGGGCCACAATGAGAAGGGATAAACAGAAAATGAAGTGTTCCAGTTCTTTCACATTCCCCGAGTCATTTCCAATTGTATACCCATTTTATATGATAATTTGGGACAAATACTTGAAACTAGTGGGTTGATGTCAATAAGCTACTTTTCCTAGATGGAAGTAGAAGGTTAGTTGTTTGAGTGACAGATAACTGTGAGAATCTAGTTATGGCCAACTTTCCTGGTGTACATCTCCATGTAATGTAGATGCTTCTATTTCTTAAGATGAAATGGGAACCACAAAAGTTATTGGGTGGAGAAGACATTTGCAAGTAGGCTTTCATTCTGGTTTCCTAAAGAGATATTTCCAATTATGGTTACAAATTCAAAGGAATGAAAATATAATATTGAGCTAATTCCCAAGATAAAATTTCTAATGCTAGATAGAAACTTTGTACAAAGATAGGACATACTGGATGAAATATACCAAATATTGTTAGTAGTTGTCTCTTAGTAATTGTAGATTATGAAGCTTTTTATCTTAAAAAGTTTCCAAAGTGTCTGCATTGCTCTAAAACTGCCAACAAAACTCCTGGGTTTTACTTTGCCAATGATTACTTGAGAAGTTTGAGTCAACTATCTGTTCAATTTGAGGTATGAAATAATTTTGTTATTTTAGAAAATAATCTTTAGATAAATTACTATAAACAAAGTTTGCATGGCATTCTTACCTTAAAACAATCAGGGTGAAGTAGATATTTAATGAATAATAAACATCAGAAAATGATATGTATAAATACGTGTGTGCAGGGATTAGAAGTCCAATGAATGTAAACACCGTAAGAAAACTAATGAAGGACAGACAATTCCAGAATCTGCATGTTTGAGAAGAATAAGATAAAGTTATAATTAATTAACATGTTTATTACAAAGCTCACCTATATGACACATTGTGCAGTTGCCAATAAAATAAAGGTGAACATGGCAGCTAAGACTCCTAAGCAATAATGGAGAGGGTAATACTGTAATCAGATTAATGACTAGCATAATTGTTATTAGAGATCGTTCATCCAGTAACTGATGGAAGCAGATGCAGAGATCCACAGCCAAACACTGCTGAAGAATGGGAGGAGGGATTGTATGAGCTAGGGGTATCATGGTCATGAGCATAGAGGCAGCTGATCTGAGCTCTTAGGAGCTCATGGACTCTGGACCAACAGAGAGCCTGAATGGAGCCAACCTAGACCCTCTGCATGTGTGTGACAGTTGTGTAACTTGGTCTGTTTGTAAGGCTCCTATCAGTGAGATCAGAACCTGTCCCTAGAACTTAGCTAGCTATGGAGAACCTCTTTTCCATGCTTGATTACACAGGGGAAGGAGCTTGGTCCTGCCTCAACTTGATATGAGATGTTTTGTTCAAGTCCATGGGAGGCCTTCTCCTTCCTTAATGGAGATGAGGAGGAGTGAACAGGGACAGGGAGAGGAGTAGATAGGAGCGAGATAGATGGGGGTAGATGGGAAGGAATTGGCAGATAGAAGGGAGGGGAAGCTGTGTTTGGTATGTAAAATAAATGAAAACATTAATTAAATAGAAAAGAAAACTAATGAAGGACAATTCCAGAATCTGAATTTTTGAGAAGAATAAGATATAGTTAATACGCATGCTTATTATAAAGCTTACTTATATAACACATTACACAATTGTCAATAAAGTAAAGGTGAACATTGTATTCATCAACTCTCAATAAGGATTAAAGTTGAACTGTGAAGAGAGGCAAACTAATCTAGGTAATTTTAAAGCAATTTAAATTAGCTTATTTGTTTACATTAGTAACTTTCTTTTTCTACTGAGTCTGAAAGAAATATTTAGGGTGCAGTTATAAGCAACGTAACATGATAACACAGTGACTAAACATTCAGAAACCTTTGTTCATGTAATTTGAAAACACCAATAGTAAAAACGTCTTAAATACTGAGTCTCCCATCCAGGAAATAATCAACTGGAGTGCTGAAATCAATAGAGTAGAAACTAGGAAAACAATACAAAGAGTCAATGTAATGAAGAGTTGGTTCTTTGAGGAAATCAACAAATAGACAAACCTTTATCCAAACTTACCAAACAATAGAGTGTGAGCATGCAAATTAACAAAATCAGAAATGAAAAGGGAGATATAACAATAGACACTGAGGAAATGAAGAGAATCATCAGGTTGTACTTTGAAAACCTGTACTCCACAAAATTCAAAATTTTAAAGGAAATGGACAATTGTTATTAGAGATCGTTAAATTAAATACAGTACAGATAAGCAATTTAAATAGACTTATAACCCTTAAGTAAATAGAAGCAGTCATCAAAAGTCTCCCAACCAAAAAAGTCCAGGTTCAGATAGCCTCAGTGCAGAATTCTACCAGAAATTCAAAGAACAGCTTATCCCAATTGTCCTCATACTATTCCAAGCAATAGAAGTAGAAGGGCCTTTGCCAAACTCTTTTTACCAGGCTTCAATAACTTTGATACCTAAGCCACACAAAGACACAACTAAGCAAAAGAAGTTCAGACCAATATCCTTCATGAACATTGATGCAAAAATGCTCAATAAAATACTGGCAAATTGGATCCAAGAACACATCAGAAAAATCATCCACCATGATCAAGCATGTTTCATCCCAGGGATGCAGGGATCGTTCAACATACAAAAACCCTTCAATGAAATCTACCATGTAAACAAGCTGAGAAACAAAAATCACATGATAATCTCACTAAATGCTGAAAAAGCCTTTGATAAAATCCAACACCCCTTCACGATAAAGGAAGGTCCTGGAGAGATCAGGGATAACAGGAACATACCTAAACATAATGAAAGCTATATATAGCAAACCAACAGCCAACGTTAAACTAAATGGAAAGAAACTCAAGAGGATTCCTCAAAAATCAGTAACAAGACAAGGCTGTCCCACCTCTCCATACCTCTTCAATATTGTACTTGAAGTTCTAGCCAGAGCAATAAGACAACAAAAGGAGATCAAGGGGATACAAAGGAAGAAGCCAAACTTTCACTATTTGCAGATGGTTTCTTTACATAAGTGACCCGAAAAACTGCCGGGGAACTCCTACAACCGATAAACACCTTCAGCCAAGTGGCAGGATACAAGATCAACTCAAAAAAATCAGTAATCCCACTCTATATAGACAATAATAGGGCTGAGAATGAAATCAGAGAAATATCACCCTTTACAATTGCCACTAACAACTTAAACTACCTTGGGGTAATGCTAACCAAACAAGTGAAAGACCTGTATCGCAAGAACTTTGAGTCTTTAAAGAAAGAAATTAAAGAAGACACCAGAAAATGGAAAGATCTCCCATGCTCTTGGACAGGTAGGATCAATGTAGTAAAAATGGCAATCTTGCCTAAAGCAATCTACAGATTCAATGCAATCCCCATTAAAATCCCAGCACAATTCTTCACAGACCTTGAAAGAACAATTCTCAACTTTATATGGAAAAACAAAAGACCCAGGATACCCAAAACAACGCTGTTTACCAAAGCAATGTGCAGAGGCATCACTATCCCTGACTTCAAGCTCTATTATAGAGCCATAGTCCTGAAAACAGCTTGATATTGGCACAAATATAGACCAGTGGAATCGAATTAAACACCCTGATATTAACCCATACATGTATGAATACCTGATCTTTGACAAAGAAGCTAAAACTATACAATGGAAAAAAGAAAGCATCTTCAACAAATGGTGCTGCCATTACTGGATGTTGGCATGTAGAAGACTGCAGATATATCCATGTCTATCACCATGCACATAACTTAAATCCAAAGGATCAAGAGCTCAACATAAATCCAGCCACATTGAACCTCTTAGAAGAGAAATGGGAGGTACCCTTGAACAAATTGGTATAGGAGACTGCTTCCTGAATATAACACCAATTAGTAAATGGGACCTTCTGAAACTGAGAAGCTTGTGTAAGGCAAAGACCCAGTCAACAAGACAAAAAGGCAGCCCACAGATTGAGAAAAGATATTCACTAACCCCACATCTGACAGAGGGCTGATCTCCAAAATTTACAAAGAACTCAAGAAGCAAGTCTCCAAAACACCAAAGGATCCATTCAGAAAGTGGGGGACTGAACTAAATAGAGAATTCTCAATAGATGAGTCTAAAATGCTTGAGAGACACTTAAGTAAATGCTCAACATCATTAACGATTGGGAAATGCAAATCAAAGAACTCTGAGATACCATCTTACTCCTATGAAAATGGCTAAAATCAAAACTACCAATGACAATGTATGCTGCAGAGAATGTGGAGAAAGGGGAACACTTCCCCACTGCTGGTGGGAGTGCCAACTCATACAACCACTTTGGAAATCAGTATGGAGATTCCTCAGGAAAATGGGAATCAGTCTACCACAACACCCAGGAATTCCACTCTTAAGCATATACCCAAAAGATGCACATTCGTACAAGGATGTCTGTTCCACTATGTTCATAGCAGCATTATTTGTAATAGCCCTGAACCTGGCTGCAACTTAGATGCCTCTCAACTGAAGAGTGGATAGAGAAAATGTGGTACATTTACACAATGGAGCATACTATTCAGCGGAAAAATCAAACAGTGGAATCGTGAAATTTGCAGACAAATGGACGGCACCAAAGAAACCATCCAGAGTGAGGTAACCCAGTCACAAAAAGACAAACATTGTATATACTCACTCATATATGGATTTAAGACTTGGATCAGGAGAGTGCCAGCCTACTATCCCACTGCCAGAGAGTCTGGGAAACAGAAAAGACCCTAAGAGAAACATGCATGGTACCCCAGAGAAAGGGAATGAGGCAAGATCTCCTGAGCAGATTGGGACCATGGGGGGAGGGGAGAGGGAGCTGGGAAGAAGAGAAGGGAGGAAGAGGAGAGGAGAGGAGGACATGGGGAGGAGGAAGGCTGAGTCAGGGGCAGAATAGAGGCGTGCAGGATGAGAGATACCATAATAGACAAGTCATTATAAGTTTGAGGAGAGTTCTGGCACTAGTGAGACTTCCAAATATAAGCATGGATGACACCAAGTGGCAAACTAAGCAATAGTGGAGAGACTACCTTAAATGCCCATCCCTGATACTAATTTTGACAACTACCTCATGTGCCTTCCTAGAGCCTCTATCCAGTAACTGATGGAAGCAGACACCCACAGCTAAACACTGAACTGAACCTGGAACCCAGTTGCAGAGAGGGAGGAGTGATGAGCAAAGGGGTCAAGACTGGTCTGGTGAAACTCACAGAAACAGCTGACCTGAACAAGGGGGAGCTCATGGACCCCAGACTGATGGCTGGGAGGCCAGCTTGGGACTGATCCAGACTCCCTGAATTGGGATGTCAGTGAGGAGGCCTAGGCAATCTATGGGGCGTTAGGTAGTAGATCAGAATTTATCCCTGGCATACAAATGGACTTTGCATGCCCACCCTACAAGGAGGGATGCTCTCTCAGCCTGGACTCTAGGCTCTGCCCTGAATGAAATGACAGACTCTGGAGATCCCTCATGGAGGGCCTCACCCTCCATGGGGAACCGAGTGGGGATTGGGGGGACAGGAAGAGGGAGAGGGAGAGGGAGCTCAGATTGACATGTGAAACAAGCTTGTTTCTAATTTAAATAAAAATATCTTTGAGTCCTAAAATCTCTCCCTGATACTGAGATGTTGAATAATAGAGTTAAGCAGTTGAGGCGAAAGTGCTGGAGGTTGGCACAGAAGTGTTGGGGCAGCCATGGCAGATTTCCTCCAAAGCACCTCAGTTCAGGGTTATGGAGGCAAAAGGGCATGCAGTGGTTACAAAATGACCTGAATATGGAGGGATTGGGTAAATAACAAGATGGAACAGGCAGTTAAGGATGACAAGATCAATGGTTTGGCTGAGGGGTTGCAGCGTTGCAAGAAGTGGAGGGAAGGAGAGTTAGAAAAATGTTGGGAAGTGGAGATGCTTTTTCTCTCCACTAGTAGAGATGACTTTCTCCAGGTTGTTGTTGTCCCAGATTTCTACCATCTTTAAGAATAGGGCCTGGTGAATGTTATATTTTCAATAGATTCCTGGCATTGAACTGAGATTATGCAGTAGTTATTTATGTGTCTGTGGAAGTGAGTAGCTTGAGCAAGGTAGTAGGCATGCTCACAGGAGGGGAGACAACTTGGAAGCTGAAAGCCAGAAGAGTTTATGTTTATCAGCATCAGTAGGAATAATGCTGGCCAGAGTCAGAGAGATATTGAAGGGCTCACACACTCACCCACCCCTCTGCTTTGGCAGACATAACAAGCTGCAAAAAAGACCCAGCAAGATGTAGGCTTCTGATTCAGCAACACGTGCTGAGCCTTGACCTTGCCCGACCTTGCCAGAATCACTAGGAAGCCACGTACCCTCCATGTGGAAAGGAACCAATTAGAAGTTAGCTGGCAGGCTATGGATGTACTTTACTGATAATACTGTAATGCAGAACATAGCAACCACCCTGGGAAAGTCTCTAGGCATAGCAACCTTTCTGAAGCTGCAGCTGACCAATCAGCTCAGAACAGGTTGCCCAAGTCCAGAGGTGCACTAGTCCTGAGACTGTTACTATACAACTCGTGGACTCTCAGACTTTCCCCTTGCTCTGCCCCAATATATGCCCTGCCCCACTGGTGCTCAAGGTCCCTTTTGCTCTACCCCCTGTGTTGGAAGGACAGAGGACTTGAGTTAACTCCAGTTAACTCGTAATAAAAAAGACTCTTTGCTTTTGCATCAGAACTGGTCTTTTGGTGGTTTTGGGGGTTCAGAGTCTTGGCATAACAGGCACAACAATATCACAGAGAAATCTTCACTAAAATGGATGCAAGATAGTGGGAAAATAGACCCAATGTAAACTCAAGATTAGGTCATTTGTTTTGTCTAAAATTGTGAAAAACATGAATGTTACCTAGAAATTAGTGGGATAGTGTACATATCATTATCTTACTCTACCATGTTGATATAATTACTGTTGTAATTTCACAGCTTCCGATGTAAAACAAAGTGAAAACAGAATAGCCACTCACTCAATGAGAAATGCTTCAACTCCTGGTTTAAAACTTGTAGAATTTAGAAAAAGTCCCACGGTGGTCACAGTAAATATTCCAGACAATCCAATTATCTCACCTATGTTTAGAATGAACAACAACAACAAAAGGGTTAACTTCAGCAGTAGCTTGATCTCTACTGGATATGAAAATGTCAAATAGTGTGACTTTACCGAGAAGTTATTCCACTTGATTTCACCTAGGAAACATTGCAAGTTGTTACTTCTATTCATAGTTTGCTTTCCCCCTCTCAGATGCAGCCTATATCAAGCAGTAAAATATGTGATGCCCATCTGTGTCATACTTTGGCTTCATATCATCAGCATTTCAAGCATCTCTTCATCTATCCCAGTGAGGCAGAGCATCCTCAGCAGACCTACTGTTCCAGAGGAACTCTGGATGGGTGAATTGGAAATGACTAGGTGAATTCTGTAAGGACATACCCACTTCACACACCTTCCTGAGTGAGGTAACCCAGTCGCAAAAAGACAAACATGGTATGTACTCACTCATATATGGATTTTAGATATGGATCAGGATAGTGCCAGTCTGCACTTCCACAGATAGAGAGTCTGGGAAACAGGAAAGAACCTAAAAGATATGCATATATGCATAGTACCCAAGAGAAGAGGATGGAGACAAGATCCTCTGAATGGATGGGGAACAGGGCGGGGGGGTAGTGGGACCTGGGAAGAATAGAGGGGGTAAAGAGGAAGGGAGTTGGTCATGGGGGAACAGGAAGTTGAGGGGGTGGGGGTAAAATAGGGGGAAGAGGGAATCATAGGATCGAAGACAGATCAGGCACCAGAGTGACCTCGAGTGATCTAAAGGTATAACATCAATTGGCAAGCTAAGCAATAGTGGAAGGACCACCTCGAATGCCCATTCCTGATAATGAACTTGATGTCTATAACTATCCGGGAGCCTTCATCCTGGGACTGATGGAAGCAGAGGCAAACACACAACTAAGCACTGAACTGAACCCAAGGAACCCAGTGACACAGAGAGAGGAATGATGAGCAAATTGGCAAAGAATGGGCTGGCAAAACCAGCAGAGACAGCTGATCTGAACAGGGGAGTGCTCTTGGACCCCAGACCGACAGTGGGGAGGCCAGAATGGGACTGATCTGGACCCCCCAAATGTGAGTGTCAGTGAGAAGGCCTGGACAACCTATGGGGCTCTGAGCTGTGGATCAGTGTCTATCCCTGGTATACAATCTGTCTTCATGTGCCTATAGCACAAAGAGAGATGCTCTCTCAGCCTGGACTCTTAGGGGAGTGCCTTGACCCTACCAAGAGTAAAATGATAGAATCTAGACATCCCCTATGTGGAAGGATTTGGCAATAGGGTGGGAGGGAGGGTGGAAGGGGAGTGCGGGAGGAGGGGAGGGAGAGGGAACCGGGATTGACATGTAAAACAAGCTATTTAAAATTAAAATAAAAAAAAAGATAATAGAAGAGCTGTTTTGTAGTAGAAGTTAGGAATTGACGACAACAAAGTCATAACATGGATTTACTCCTGTTTAATTTTTTATTGGTGCATTTAGTTCAGAAGAACTGAAAAGTATAGAAAAAACTGTTGATGGATTTTTTAGGTAGGTAATATACTTGTAAAAACATCAATTATGTGGTATATATAGCACAAAGAGAAAGCTCATAATCCCATTTCTAAGGCTGCAAATATAATTGTAAAGAAATTTTTGGAAGCCAGGTATGGTGCTGCAAACATGTAATCCCAACGCTTGGAGGCAAAGGTAGCAATGGGGGCAGGGGCGGAGGCAGACCAGGGGCAGGGGCATGGGCAGAGACAGGAGGATCTCTGTGAGTTTAAAGCCTGCATAATCTGCACAGTTCATTTCAAATGATATTAAAGGAGACTGGGTTTGTTGGAATGCATCTCTATAGGAATTCAACTATATACATTTATACTATACATATGGAATTTACATCAACTGACAGATAACCCTTCATTGTTTTAGCTATAAATGGAAATTTTCTCCATTGCGGTTTATTCAAATTCTATAGATCTCAGTAACTTTTGTACTTTTCTGTGTAGGTCCAAGCCTCCTAAGTTTATAGCTTGAAAGTTTGTAAATTTCTGTTAATGTAAAATAAATCAAAATTCCCTAATACAGAGGGCTTAGTGTCTCTGTAGAGCGTCTACAGTCTGTCTGGTAAGTAAATTCTTTATATATCTTATAACCTAAACATGTAACATTTTTTTTACTCAAAACATTTGTACAATTGGTTATGAAATTCTTTCTTTAGGAAAGGTTTCACCAGATTCCTTTTTATTTTATTATTTGTTTTCTATATCTAGGAACATTGTTCTCTGTGCGCAGATATTTACATTTTTTACGTTGGATGTTTCTATGTAATTTAGTGTGAAGCATGCCCCCCATTCACTTACAAACGTAAAAGATGAGATAGAGAACCGAAAAGACAAGAGTGATGTGATTGACATCATCACCAAAAACGGTAGACATCCATAGCTGAATCAGTTTTGTGTTTAGGATTCCAAACAAGAAGCTTTCCACAAGATATTCCCAAGCTGTAGCTATGACATTATGGGCTATAGGAAAATAGAGAAATGGAAAAATGTCAATAGAAGTCACCTGGCCTTCATATTAAATGATGCTCTAATCAACTTTTTTTGTCATTATTAAAATTAGCTTATTGTTGTAATGAGCGTTGGAGTACAGACACTCCTTCATGACACCCAGTTTACTGAACTATATGTTAGTCCTGTTTGTAGTTTCTTAGGGACCCTTAAAACCATTTTCCTCTGACTGAATTAGTTTATGCCAAGGGTGCATGGCAGTGACCTTTTCCTCACATACTTACCAACATCTGTTAAGTCTTCCATTTTTAATGAACTTTTTTCTAAATATAACAATACAATCTGTTCAGTCTGTATAAGGCTACTTGTGCGGAAGGAATGAGGAAATGATGTAATTGTATTATAATCTCAAAAACAAAATAAAAATGATTTTTAAAAACATTAAATCATTATTTTATGTGGAACTATGTTTTGGCTACATATATGTCTGTGTGTACCACATCTGTACCTGGTGCCTGAGAGGGTCAAAAAGTGTTGGATCTCTTTAAATTAGAGTTACAAATGGTTGTAAACCAACATGTGGGTTCTGGAAATAAAACTGAGGTCCTCTGGAAGAACAGACAGTGAGTGTTCTTAACCAGCGAGCCTTCTCTCCAGTTCCAAGTTCTGTTTCTTTGTTTTACAAATGTCATTTGTAAAATTTGAGGTGATATTGTATGTTTGTATATCCATAATAACTGATGACATTAGTGGCTGAGTGTTTTATGTGTCTATCGTACATTTGTATGTCTTCCTTGAGAAATATCTGTTCAGCTCTGTCTTGGTTACTCTTCTATTGTTGTGAAGAGACACCATGATCAAGGCAACTCATAAAAGAAACCATTTAATTGGGGACTGCTTACAGTTCCAGAGGGTTCATCCATAGCAGTCATGGAGGAGAGAATGGTGGCAGGCAGGCATGGTGCTGGAGCAGTAGCTAAGAGATTTTATCCTGCTCTGCAAGCAGCAGGCAGAGAGAGGGAGAATGATGCTGATGTGAGTATTTGAAACCTCAAAGTCTACTCCCAGGCACACACCTCCTACCACAAGACCACACCTTCCAATCATTTTGTAACAGTCCACTGACTAGGGATCAAGCATTCAAATATATGAGCCTATGGGGACCATGTTCATTCAAACTACCACAACCTTTCTTTGTCCACTTAAATTTATTATTATTAGCAGCAGCAGCATCACCATCATTATCACTATCAATATCATTAATGTGTATGTGCATCTGAACATGCTACAGCATGCATGTGGAGATCAGACGACAACTTTGTAGTGTCAGTTCTCTCCTTCTACCTTTATATGGCTTCTAGGGATCAAATTCAGCTTACCAGGCCTATGTGTCAAGTTCCTTTATTCACAGATTGTTCTCACTGACCCTGACCTCCTAAAATTGCTAATGCATCTTTCCTAGTATGGAAAAAAACACTTAATGTCCATCAGTAAGTAGATGAACAAAGAGCATTTGGATCCTGGTTGGTGGCACACACTTTTAATCCCAGTACTTGAGAGGCAGAGGCAGGGGAATCTCTCTGAGTTTGAGGGCGCCAGGTCTACATAGCAAGTTCCAGGATAGCTAGGGCTATTCTCTAAACCCTGTCTTGAAAAACCAAAACCAAAAAAAATGAAACAAAAAATCCAAATAATTTGATCTATATCTACACAGGAATAACATTCAGCTTTAAAAAGAAGGAAATTCTGTCACCTAAGAGGCATGCTAAGTGAAAAAAGCCAGATACAGAAAGACACAAATATCAAAATACCACATGATCTCTCTCTCTCTCTCTCTCTCTCTCTCTCTCTCTCTCTCTCTCTCTCTCTCTCTCTCTGTCTCTCACACACACACACACACACACACACATACACACACTGGTATACATACAAGGACACGTGGTGCAGTAAGCACTAAAGGTCACATTTGGTCACTTGGAAAGCTTCTTTTGTCACATGGGGTAGTCTTGGAGATACAGAAATGATCAAGGACTATGAAGTCCCAGGCTTGGAACAGTTATTCTAGATGTGTTGTAATATGACTAGGAAAGAGGACAAAATAATCCTTCTGAGCCAGGGATTTCGATCTCAAATGTCCTACATGGGTATGTGTTTTGAATTTTTGCTTCCCAGTTTGTGGCACTGCTTTGGGAGCTGTAGGGCCTTTAAGAGGTGGGATCTGGCTAGCTCAAGTAAGCCTCTAGAGGTAAACGCTGACTCCTGTCCTTCTCTCTGCACCTTTCTTCATCACTTGCAGCAAGCCCCTGCCACTGCATAGTGTTAGTACCCCATGTTTTCTCATTGTGATTAACTGCAACCCTCTGAAACCACAAGCCAAAATCAATCCTTACACACACACACACACACACACACACACACACACACACACACACACACAGAGTTACCGTAAGGTATTTAGGCAGAGCCCCACAGAAGTCACTAATATAAGGTCTCTGCCCAGTCAGTCCCTTATATTTTATTGTCTTGTCAAACTGACTGACAATAGTTGCTTTCTCTTACCAAAGCAATTCTTCATTAGATATTTCTGTACAGAATTTTGTTTCTCTGATTTCTTCTTAAGTTCTAAAAATAGTTTCTCTTTTATTGCTTATTGTTATTGATTTGTTTTTTGCTTGTTCATTTGTCCATTTGTTCAATTGTGTTGAGATAATCTCATATAGCCCAAGCTGGAACTGAATTTAATATGTAGCTAAGACTTTTTAGTGCCTGATCCTCCTGCCTCTACCTCCCATATGTTGACTCAGTTGGGCAATGAATCTTGACGTGATGCTCTGGGATGGCTGAAATGGGGAGAAAATTCCTTTATGAATCCTTGTCTACACATGTCCATTGGCAGGTATGGCATCATCAAGTTTGCCAAGGGAGTTGGATTCCTTCCCACCTGGACTCATTCCCATAGCTAAGAAAAGAGTATGAATCTTAAACCTGCCCAATAGAAAGAGGAATGTCTCTGGGGATAGTTAGGATGTGCCATGGGGATTCTGTTAATGACCCCGAAGGCACATGAGCTCTAAACATGCAACTGACTGTGGCTGAGTCCAGCACCACACACCACTGGAAGAGGAGACAATGACTTGTGAAGCATGAAGGATTCTGCTCCTAGAAGCATCCAGCTTGACAGTGGCTATCTCTTTTAAAACAGGAAAACAGATTTTGGCAAGTAACAAGTTTGCTGACTGGATATATGAAGCCAGGAAAAGCCTCAAAATGAATTTCTTGGAAACTATCCTTCTGAAAGATTAAAAAAGAGAATGAGGATTTGTTCCATTGTTTTGTTATCAAAACTACTTGCAGGCTCTAAGAATGATGAACCCTGAGGTATCAGAGAAGACCTATCACAGAGTGGACATCAGTAAATGATAGTTGATGAATGAATTAACGGTGGCATCAGTGCCTTCTTACTACATTTTCCCTTTGACCACTTGACAGTGAGGGTCAGTAAGATCCTCTTGATTAGACTGTAGACATAATTTCTCATGACATATCTTCCTAACTGTAATGCATTGTTGTACCTGTGTTTTTTGGGGTATTCATTTGTGGGTGACTCTTGAGGTTTTAAGAATTTCCTGAAGATAGCAATGTCTCTGTTTCTCTCTTAGCTGTCTGTGGGGAAGGTTTGATTCGAATGAAGTCCTGTGGTGAAAGCTCTCTCAGTGATTTCCTAGTACTCTGGAAGAGGTTTTATGTGTGATTGTTTGCTTTTTCATACAGAACAGATGGCAAATTTTAAGCTTGTGACTTTCTATATGAAACAGGGATTCTGGGCTCACTAATCAGTTTCCAAGATGACATGGCCTGGGTAAACAGATACTGAATAATGTTCTAGTGACTTCTTGTTTACAATTCTTGAGGGCTGAAGGCTGGAGGCAGAGGCTCTTTCCAACTAAGTGAGGCAGCTGTCTTCTACCTGGATCAGTCACCTTAAGAAAGGGTAAGAGGTCTGGTGCTTTGAGGATGGGCTTGTTGGGGAAGAAGAATCCCCATGTCTTCACTGACATATAAACAATTAAGACAGAGGTTGGTGGAAATAGAGTAAAATGAAGTTGCTCGTGCTCCCTCCACAAGAATGTGCTCTTCTAATAAACTGCCATATTGATTTTCAAAGCGGGTATACAAATTTGCACTCCCACCCACAGTGGAGAAGCATTCCCCTTACTTCACAACCTCTCCAACATAAGCTGTCATTAGTGTTTTTTATCTTAGCCATTCTGACAGGTGTAAGATGGTATCTCAGAGTCATTTTGATTTGCATTTCCCCAATGACTAAGGATGCTGAAAAGTTGTTTAAGTGTATTTTGACAATTTGAGATTCTCTCTTTGAGACATCTGACCACGGGACAGAGAATTTATGCAGTGCTTGGTCGCGATGTTTAAGATTTGGGTTTGTTCTTTGATCAGCAATGGTGTCATGACTTAAAGACATGCCAGGGCAATGATGGCACAAAGCTCACTAGAGTAACCAATCAGTATCTGATTTGACTAAAGGTCCAATTCATGAAATGAAACCCATATACATCAATGCTTGGGTGGCCAAGAACTGGAGGCTAGGTAACCCAGGGACCTTATATTAAAAAAGCAATGAAATAAAAAAAAAACTCCTAATGATATTCTGCCATACTCATAGATCATCCACCACCAGAGATGCTTCCACCTGCACCAGATGGGAATGAATACTGAGACCCATAGCCAGATATCATGTAGTGCGTGAGAGACCTTGGAACACTCAGTCCTTCATGGGCTGTCTCCATCGAATCCCTCCCCTCATGTCTGGAGGAACACTGCAGAAAAGGAGGCAGAGTGTAAGAACCAGAGGGAATGGAGGATGCCAAGAAAGCCAGGCCCTCTTAATCAACACGATCAATGCTTATATGAACTCTTGGAGATTGAGGCAACATGTCCAGGGTCCACATGTATCAGATCCTCTGATATTAGTGTTTTAATGGGATTCCTGAATGTGTGAACAGGTATGTGTCTGATTCTTATGTCTTCTCTTGGGCTCTTTTCCTACTATCGGTTTCTTTTGTCTAATTCCAATGTGTTTATTTTTGCTTTATCTTATTATATCTTATTGTTATCCCTTAAAAGTCTGTTCTTTTCTAATGAAAGACAGAAAGGGAGTGGGTCCAGATGGGAGGGGGTGTGGTGAGGCAGTGGGAAGTGTAGAAGGAGGGGAAACTGGTTAGGATATTATGTGAGGAAAAAATCTATTTTCAATAAAAAAATTAATATGACGTTAAAAATGTGCTCCTCTGGTGTTCATGGAAATATCAATTGGGATTTTTCTTAATTTCCAAGATGGGGATATTAAAAGGATCACATTTCAACAAAATGTAATTAGGAATCATATAAACGCTTTGTTCACATCCACACTTCCTGATTCTTCTTTAAACTTTCCACCAACTAGGGACTAAACACTCAAACATCTGAGCCTATTGGCAGCCATTTTCATTGAAGTCACCACATCCTCAACTAGGACAATGCCACTGAGGGCCTCAGAAGCTAGTGAGTGGCATAGTGCATGCTACCCAGGTCTTGAGATAATACTTTTATTGCTTTCCCCAAACCTGTACAGATGCTGATACAATAAAAGACAACTACCTTCTTAAGAATTATGAAAATATTTTTAATCTTGGAAATCTTTAGAGTCCTGTGGAATTCTTTCTCCCATTACCCACTGGCTCAGAGACTACACATTGAGAATGATGTTCTAGATTTGATCAGAGATGAGAAGTGAGAAGCTGTGGCATGTTGGGAACATTAGATTTCTTTTCTTCGGTGATAACTGCACCGTTTATCATCCTTCATAATGCATACCTACTATTTATTCTATACACACACGTGCATATGATACACTTGAGATTCAGGGTGATGTGTAAAAGCTATGTTGGACAGCTAACGTGCACACTGCAGTCCCTTCTTCCAAGCTCTGCTCCTGGCTCTGTAGCCGAATAAGTAACTCATTCTTTCTCCTTTAGAGAAACTCTTAGGAGATTGTGCCAAGGCAGAGGAGAAGGAGCTTCCTTATCTTCCTGTGACTGGATGCATGACTGGCTTGTCTTCTAAGCTGTTTTTTTAATTTCATTGTTTTGTTTCTATTTTGTAAGGGAGAGGTTGGGAGTGCTTCACAGGAGAAAACAAAATGACAGCAGCAGTGATAACAACATCCCATCACATCATTGTTCAGAACAGGCCTGAGGAC
The DNA here is from genome assembly GCF_017639785.1 of Mesocricetus auratus. NCBI lineage: Eukaryota > Metazoa > Chordata > Mammalia > Rodentia > Cricetidae > Mesocricetus > Mesocricetus auratus. Next base: position 46,462,503 of record NW_024429192.1, read on the forward strand.
AGCTGCTCTAACAGATAACATCATGGGAAGTTTCACTCCAGTCTGCAGCAGAGTCACAACATGCTACATAAGAAAGAACGTTCTACATAAAGGTCAAGTGATTAAGTTTAGTCAATACTTGACACTTTCTATAAGCATAATTTATAATAAGATACAACATTCATGACCACTTTCAAAGAAAAGAATAATTCACATTTGAAGGAGTTAAACAACATGTCCTTACCTAGGGTATGGTTTGTCTGTTTGGCCTTGAAGTTTATTTTCACAACACCACTATACATAATTAAGGATATAACTGAAGTCATTAGACTCTCCCCATTAATTAAGTTTGCGAGGCTTCTAGAAAGACCTACGTAAGTCAGAGAAAAGAAAACCTCATAAATATTAAGAATGCAATTGCATTAGCATGCAGGACAGTATTCTTTGCTATGGATTTGTGTTATCTAAACCACTGTCACGTTGGGAAAAAACAGTAAATTTAGTTATTTACCAGCTCCAAGTCTTTATCATCATAATCAAATACTAAATTAACTATAGTCAATTATGTTTATGTAAATCAGATAACTAACTTGAGAACTTGTTCATTGTTTAAAATCATTGGTGACATCATCAAATTTATTAATGTAAAGAATTTAATTACTTGACTTACAAGCCAATTCCTTATAATTCATATGTATTTAAGGTGAGACAAAAATGATGACACAAGGAGAGCAAAGTCACAGGCCAAGGTCTTACAAACCAGAATCAAAGTAAAACATTAACATATTTGTCTCGATAAAATTAAAAACTGTCAAAAAATTAAAAACTATCTGACTTTTCTGTGTATTCTATTCAACGTTATTAAAATTCAAGTTCCATGGACAGAAAACATTCTGATATGCCCTATTTCCATCCTAATTTTCTTCTAATTATCATGGGATTCTAAGCTTAGGCAACTTCCAGTTATACATTCCGTTTGCCATTAAGTATGACAGCACTGGCAAGATGGTAGGTCTGGAAACTTTTGTGATTTGGGAGACAAAGGGCAATGACTGCAGCCACACCTACATATGGTCAGTTTGCTGATAGGAAAAACAAAGTCTGAGCATCATGTTCCTCTAATAACGTCATAACTTGTGTTAGTTTTCCAGTTCCTTGCTCTCCCAGTAGCCATGCCTATTTCTCAACCTTCCCAATGCTGTGACTCTTTAACATAGTTTCTCATGTTGTGGTGACCCCAGTCATAAAATTAGTTTCATTTCTACTTCATAACGGTAACTTTGATATTGCTCTAATTGTAATGTCAAGGTCTGTGTTTTCTAAGGGTTGTAGGCAACCTCTGTGAGAAGGACATTTGACTCTCAAAGGGGTTGTGACCCACAGGTTGAGACCCACTGCTCGAACATTACACAAGAAGATCCTGTATATGTGGTTACCATATTGGTGGAAACGGAGACCTATGCCTCTTTTCTCTTGCACACTAGTAATCATCATGGCAGTGTCCCTCCCTCCCAGTGATACTACAGAAAATTGGGAGGTATATGAAGGAAAGGTAGATCACTTGGTACCCAGATGCTCATGTGTCTGTTGAATGAAGGTTAATGAGTAAACTAGCCAAGATCAGCAACCCTGGTTTATACTCTTTTTTGTTTTTGTTTTTAGATAATTTAATTTAAATTAGAAACAAGCTTGTTTCACATGTCAATCCCAGTTCCTTGTTCCTGCCCTCCTTCTTTGCCCTCCTTCAAATCCCCACCCAATCCCCACTTTCCTCCCCAGGGAGGATGAGAACCTCCATGGGGGAATCTCCAGAGTGTGTTATTTCATCCAGGGCAGGGCTTAGGTCCACCCACATGTGTCCAAGATGAGAGAGCCTCTCTCCATGTGGAATAGGTTCCCAAAGTTCATTGGTATGCCAGGGATAAATACTGATCTACTACCCGAGGCCCCATAGACTGCCTTGTAGATTGTCTTCACTGAAACCAAAATTTAGAGGGTCTGGATAAGTCCCATGCTGGCCTCTCAGCCATCAGTCTGGGGTCCATGAGCTCCCCCTTGTTCGGGTCGGCTGTTTGTGTGGGTTTCACCAGCCTGGTCTCGACCCCTTTGCTCACCGCTCCTTCCTCTTTGCAACTGGGTTCCAACAGTTCAGTTCAGTGTTTAGCTGTGGGTGTCTGCTTCTGCTTCCATCAGTCACTGGATGAAGGCTCTAGGATGGCATATAAGGTAGTCCTCAATCTCACTGGGGAAGGGTTTTTAAAGTAGCCTGTCCATTATTGCTTAGTTTGCCAGTTGGTGTCATCCTTGTAGATTTCTGGAAATCACATTAGTGCTAGATCTCTCCCCAAACCTATAATGACTCCCTCTATTATGGTATCTCTCATCTTACTCTCCTCTATTTGTCCCTGGACTCAACCTTCCTTTTCCCCCATGTCCTCCTCTCCCCTCCCCTCCCCTCCCCTCCCCTCCCCTCCCCCAATGCTCCCAATCTGCTCAGGAGATCCTGTCCCATTCCCCTTCTCTGGGGTACTTGCATATCTCTCTTAGGGTCCTACCTGTTTCCCAGACTCTCTGGCAGTCATACTACAGGCTGGCACTCCCCTGATCCATGTCTAAAATCCATATATTAGTGAACACATGTCCTATTTGTCTTTTTGTGTGTGGGTTACCTCAATCAGGTTTCTTCTAGTGCCATCCATTTGCCTGCAAATTTCAAGATTCCATATTTTTCTACTTAGCAGTACTCCATTGTGTAAATGTACCACATTTTCTCTATCCACTCTTAAGTTGAGAGGTATCTAGTTGCTTCCAGGTTCTGGCTATTACAAATAATTCTGCTACAAACATAGTGGAACAGATGTCTTTGTTGTATGGATGCACATCTTTTGGGTATATGCCTAAGAGTGGAATTGATTCCCATTTACCTGAGGACTCTCTATAATGATTTCCAAAGTGACTGTATGAGTTGTCACTCCCACCAGCAGTGGAGGAGAGTTCCCCTTTCTAGACATTCTCTCCAGCATAAACTGTCATTGGTAGTTTCGATTGTAGCCATTCTGACAGAAGTAAGATGATATCTCAGAGTTCTTTGATTTGCATTTCCCTAATGGTTAAGGATGTTTAGCACTTACTTAAGAGTCTCTGATTTCTGTAGACCACTTTTTGATAGGATCCTTTGGTGTTTTGGAGACTTGCTTCTTGAGTTCTTTGTAAATTTTGGAGATCAGCCCTCTGTCAGGTGTGGGGTTGGTGAATATCTTTTCCCATTCTGTGGTCTGCCTTTGGTCTTGTTGACCGTGTCTTTTGCCTTACAGAGGCTTCTCAGTTTCATTCACTAATTGTCGATCTCAGTGTCTGTGCTACTGGTGCTATGTTCAGGAAGCAGTCTCCTGTACCAATTCATTCAAAGGTACCTCCTACTTTCTCTTCTAAGAGTAGTTGCTAGATTTATGTTGAGGTCTTTGATCCATTTAGATTTAAGTTTTTTATTTATTTTTAAATTTAAATTAGAAACAAGGTTGCTCCACAAGTCAATTCCAGGTCCCTCTCCCTTTCCCTCCCCTCCTCCCGTGCCCTCCCCGTAACCCCCCCCATATCCCCTCATTTCCCCAGGGAGGGTGAGGCCCTCCTTGGGGGTATCCATAGTCTGTCATTTCATCCAAGGCAGGGCCTAGACCCTCCCCCAAGAGTTCAGGGTGAGAGTGCATCTCACATTGTTGGATGGGAGTCCAAAGTCCATTTGTAAACTCGGGATAAATACTGATCTACTGCCCAAGGCTCAATAGATTACCTAGGCCTCCTCACAGACACCACCATTCAGTCTTCTACATGCCATTATCCAGTTATGTCAGCACTATTTGTTGAAGATGCTTTCTACTTTCCATTGTATAATTTTACCTTTGTTGTCAAAAATCAGGTGCATGAACATGTGTGGGTTAATATCAGGGTGTTCAATTCAATTCCATTGGTCTACCTGTCTATTTTTGTGCCAATACCAAGCTATTTTTAGGACTATGGCTCTATAATGGAGCTTGAAGTCAAGGAAGGTGATATCTCTGGACATTGCTTTGTTGAACAGGGTTGTTTTGGGTATCCTGGGTCTTTTGTCTTTCCATGTAAAGTTAAGAATTGTTCTTTCAGGGTCTGTGAAGAATTGTGCTGGGATTTTGATGGGGATTGCATTGAATCTGTAGATTGCTTTTGGCAAGATTGCCATTTTTACTACATTGATCCTACCTATCCAAGAGCATGGGAGATCTTTCCATTTTCTGGTGTCTTCTTTAATTTCTTTCTTTAAAGACTCAAAGTTCTTGCGATACAGGTCTTTCACTTGTTTGGTTAGCATTACCCCAATTAATGCAATTGTTTGTGCAAAAATGCAATTGTTTGTGGCAATTGCAAAGGGTGATGTTTCTCTGATTTCTTTCTCAGCCCTTTTATTGTCTGTATATAGTAGGAATACTGACTTTTTTAGTTGATCTTGTATCCTTCCACTTTGATGAAGGTGTTTATCATCTGCAGGAGTTGCCTGGTAGAGTTTTTCGGGTCACTTATATAAAGTATCATGACATTTGAAAATAGGGAAAGTTTGAGTTCTTCTTTTCCACTTTGTATCCACTTGATCCCCTTTTGTTGTCTTATTGCTCTACCTAGAACTTAAAGAACAATATTGAACGGGCTTGGAGAGAGGGGACAGTCTTGTCTTGTTACTGATTTTAGAGGAATTGTGCTGAGTTGCTCTACATTTAGTTTGATGTTTGCTGTACATACTTTTTATTATGTTTAGGTATGTTCTGTTATCACTGATCTCTCCAAGACCTTTATGAAGGGATGTTGGATTTTGTTAAAGGCTTTTTCAGTATCCAGTGAGATGATCATGTGATTTTTGTTTCTCAGCTTGTTTATAGGGTGTATTACTTTGAAGGATTTTCATATGTTGAACTATCCATGCATCCCTGGGATGAAGGCAACTTGATCATGGTGGATGATTTTTCTGATGTGTTCTTGAATTTGATTTGCCAGTAGTTTACTGAGTATTTTTGTATCAATGTTCATGTGGGATATTGGTCTAAAGTTCTCTTTCTTAGTTGTGTCTTTGTGTGGCTTGGGTATCTAGGTTATTGATGCCTCGTAAAAAGAGTTTAGCAATGAATCTTCTGCTTCTATTGCATGGAATACTTTGAGGAGAATTGGTATTAGTTGTTCTTTGAATTTCTGGTAGAATTCTGTACTGAGGCCATCTAACCCTGGGTTTTTTTTTTTGGTTGGGAAACTTTTGATGACTGCTTCTATTTCATTAGGGTTTATAGGTCTATTTAAATTGCTTATGTGTTCTTGATTTAATTTTGGCAAGTATCCAGAGAATTGTCCATTTCCTTTAAATTTTCAAATTTTGTGGAGTACAGATTTTCAAAGTATAGCCTGATGATTCTCTGGATTTTCTCAGTGTCCCTTGTTATGTCCCCCTTTACATTTCTGATTTTGATAATCTATATGTTCACACTGTGCTATTTGGTAAGTTTGGATAAAGGTTTGTCTATCTTGCTGATTTTCTTCAAGAAGCAACTCTTCTGTTACATTGATTCTTTGTATTGTTTTCCAGTTTCTACTTTATTGATTTCAGCCCTCAACTTGATTATTTCCTAGTGTCTACTCCTCTGGGTTGAGTTTGCTTCTTTTGGTTCTAGAGCTTTCAATTGTGCTGTTAATTCTCTAGTGTAACTATTTTCCAGTTTCTTCATGTGGGCACTTAGTGCTATGAACCTCTTAGCACTGCTCTCAAAGTGTCTTGTAAGTTTGGGTATGTTATGTCTTGGTTCTCATTGAATTCTAGGAAGACTTTAATTTCTTTATTTCTTCTTTGACCTAGGAATGGTGCAATTGCATTATTCAATTTCCATGAGTTTGTCGGGTTTCTGCAATTTGTTTTGTTGTTGAATTTTAACTTTAAAGCATGGTGGTCTGATAAGATACATGGAGTTATTCCAATTTTTTGTACCTGTTGAGGTTTGCTGTGTTGCCAAGCATGTGGTTGATTTTTGAGAAGGTTCCATGTGGCACTGAGAAGAAGGTATATTCTTTTTTTATTTGGATGGAATGTTCTATAGATGTATGTTAAACCCAATTGTGTCATAACTTCTATCAGTCCCTTTGCTTCTTTGTTGAGTTTCTGTCTGGTAGTCCTATCTAGTGGTGAGAGTGGGGTATTGAAGTCTCCTAGTATAAGTGTGTGAGGTTTTATGTCTCTTTTGAGTTTTAGTAATATTTTTTTACGAACTTGGATGCCTTTGTATTTGGGGCATAGATGTTCAGAATTGAGACTTCGTCTTGGTGGATTTCTCCTATGATGAGTATGAGATGACCTCCTTCACTTCTTTTGATTAGTTTTAGTTTGAAGTCCCTTTTTTTAGACATTAGGATAACTAGACCAGCTTGTTTCTTAGGGCCATTTTCTTGGAAAATCTTTTCCCAACCCTTAGCTCTGAGGTAACGTCTGTCTTTGAAGCTGAGGTGTGTTTCTTGAATTCAGCAGAAGGATGGGTTCTGTCTCTGAATCCATTCTGTTAGCCTCTGTCTTTTTATGGGCAAGTTAAGACCATTAATATTGAGAGATGTTAATGACCATTGATTGCTCATTCTTGTTATTTTGGAATTGGTGTTGGTGGTGGTGGAATTGTGTGTGGATTTCCACCTCCCTTTTTTTTCCTTTAACTGTTGGTAAAGTGGAATTATCTATTCCCTTTGTTTTTTCTGGTTGTAGTTAACTTCCTTGGGTTGGAGTTCTTCTTCCAGAACTTTCTGTAGGGCTGGGTTAGTGGATATACATTGTTCAAATCTGGTTTTATCATGCAATATCTTGTTTTCTCCATTTATAGTGATTGAAAGCTTTGTTGGGTGTAGCAGACTGGGCTGGCATCTGTGGTATCTTAGTGTTGGTATAATATCTATCCATGACTTTCTGACTTTCAGAGTTTCCATGGAGAAGTCATTCCATGGAGGTGTAATTCTGATATATTTGCCTTTATATGTTACTTGACCTTTTTCCTTAGCTGCTCTTAATATTCTTTGTTTATTCTGTATGTTTGGGGTCTTGATTATTGTGTAGCAAGGGGAAATTATTTTGTGGTCCAAACTATTTGGTGTTCTGTAAGCTTCTAGTACTTTCATTGGCATGTCTTCCTTTAGGTTGGGAAAGTCTTCTTCTGTTTTTGTTGAATATATTTTCTGCCCCTTTGAAGTGGGTTTCTTCACCTTCTATACCTATTATTCTTAGGTTTGATCCTTTCACGGTGTCCCAAATTTCCTGGATATTTTGTATTAGGGATTTGTTGGACTTAAGATTTTCTTTGGTTGATAAATCTATTTCTCCTAGTGTATCTTCAACGCTTGAGATTCTCTCTTCTATCTCTTGCATTCTGTTGCTTGCATCTGTAGTACCTGACCATTTATTTGCCCAGCTTTTCTATATACAGCATTCCAGCATTCCCTCAGACTGTTTTTTTTTTGTCTCTATTTCGGCTTTTAACCCTTGCACTATGTGAATTGTTTCTTGCAATTTTTGCTCTGTCTTTTCTTCCATTTCTTGAATTTTTTGTTTTTTTCCATCTCTTAAAGGGATTTTCTCATATCCTGTTTGAGGACCTCTATCATTTTCATGAAGTTGCTTTTCAGGTCATTCTCTTCTGCTTCGTCTGCACTGGGATCTTCGGTTCTTGCTGATGTAGAGTCTCTATACTCTATTGGTGTCATATTGTTTCTTCTGTTGCTGAGCGTGTTTTTATATTGTTTCCTTCCCATCCCTTCTTCCAGTGGATGCAGAAGGAGTCTCTTCCTCTCCCTGGTGGGTATGGGATCAGGGTTCTTTTCTGGTGGGTGCAAGAAGGTCCAATAGTGTGGTATCTGCAGCATTTCACCATACCCAGGCCTCAGTTTGCTGCACATAGGGCATAGGAAGGTATCCTGGAAACAGTCCCAGGCTTACCTTGTCCCAGTCGCTTGGGCAGAGAAAGGGACTATGATGCTGTCAGTCTCTGGATGGCTCCTGCTGGAATGGGAACCACAGTGTAGTCCCTGAGACTCTGCTGGTTGTGCACAGGGTACAGGAAAGTGACTTGGTTATCCTCTTAAAACTGCCACAACCATGAGCGATAATGAACAGCCATTGCTTTATGATACCACATCTGGGGTGTTCAGCAAAACCTGTTGTATAATGACTGCTGTTTACAAAATACAACCATCTCAGCAAACACTGACTTCTTTATTTGAATACCAAATTTGGAGTCAAGGAAGGAAAAAATAGCTCAAGACAATGTACATGTACTCATGCCCTCTACAGAACTGGGCTCTCCACCATAATGAGATTTTCTTGTGAATAATGTACAATTATATATGACTTATAGAAGTACAAAAACAAAAAAACATATTTATAGAGTCTTAAAATATTTGGAGACAGAGTACACTCAGTAAAGTGCTTGTGTGTAACCATGAGGACCTGAGATGGATCCCCTGATCCCACGTGATGCATCTGACCACAATGGTATGTACCTGTAATTTTAGTCCTAGGAAGCTGGAGGGAACAGCCAGCTCACTGGCTCCCTTGGCCAGCAAAGTCTAACCAGTGAGGTTGGGCTATTGAAAGACTCTTTCTCAAATGAGGTGAGTGACAATCAGGAGGGTGATTTCTGAGGTTCTTCTCAGGCCTCCAAGGGTACATGCCCATATGTGCCTCAGCTGGGTATACACATGTACTCACATGCACAAAATCACATTTTCAAAACCAAGCAAAAATGCTACTAGGAGAAAAATACTTTTTACAAATGTTTTTTGAAAGGTAAAAAGTTATAAGAACAACAAATTTCCAAAAGTTATTTGTCAAGATGCCCAGTATTTATGACATTAGCTTTCCAAGATCCACCAATTAGATTATTGTAATTTTTAAAAGACAAGTAAAACTTCAGTGGCATACTAGATTATAAAATTTCTAGATTACATAAGTACAGAGTGGGCTCATGAGTGTCATAAAAAGCTAAGTTTTTTGAGTAGAAAATAAATGCTGGATTGATGAAATCCCCAAAATGTAGGAACTTAGAGGGAGATTGTGGAGAAGATGAGACCTTATGGTTCATGATGGATTCTGGCATACTTTAATGTGGATTTCTTTATGATGCACAGGCTGACCTTAAACTCATGCTCCCTCTGCTTCAGTTTCTGGGAATCCAAGTGGGTACCATATAGCTAAGCATATTCTTCTTTTAAAGTTTCACTTGAGGTATAGCATAATGGCAGAACACTTGCCTAGCTCACTGAAAACCATTGTCAGTACCACAAAACAAATGCATACAATAAAAAGAAACACACCCTCCCTTTACCATCTTAATCTCCTTGTTTTAGAGACTCAGCTTTCCTTTATTTACATATTTACATTTTATATACCTCCTATATTCTATTTCTACTTGCTAAGAGCAGCCCTGTTTCTTTTATCTGGCCACAGAGTAGAAACAAAATTGACAAGAGCGTGTGTGTACTGTTAGTGTGAACATGTGCATGGGGTGTACCCATGATTAAAGTATATTCTACCTAAAATAAAGTTTCTAGTGCCCATCATTTAAAAGAAAATAAAAAGAGAAACTGGGTCGTCTTTCCTGCAGAAGACTTTGGATTATTTTGCTGTTCTAAATAATTTAACTTAGCATATTACTTCTGACTATATATTTGTCCACCCTAAAATAGTATATGCCACAATAATTCTATGACTGGTAATTTTACTGTTTTGCATCTTCTGGCTATTGATTAATGGTAACAGTGACACAAAGGTATTTTAAAATGGCATTATCCTAATGACTGTCTTCAAAGGCCAAGGGATATTGAACAAAAGGAAGTTGTACAGTGTATATACAGTAAGTGATGGCCCAAACTTCTGTTAGTGCAAGGTAGCTGCTTGTACTGACCTAGTCCATGATGGGAGACTGCTCTTTTTAGATGTAACATGAGTTCCTCATTGGTCTTTCCTTCTGCCCCAAGAATTACTTACAGAATATGTGCCAGTCCTCCATTCCCTCACCACACCACTGCACATGGTGAAAATCCATCTCTAAGAAAGGATCTTAATACAAAGATGAGTTAGCTACAAAATATGTCCTTAGCATAGAAAACAAACCAAGAAGAGAAAGGGGGTACCTACCGAGGTTTCTGATGGAGGCTGAAGTCAGCATAGGATCTGAACTTACAAGAACAGCTGAAAATAGTAACCAGGGTACAGTCTTCAAAGTCAATTTATTCACAGATTGCAGATACCAAAGGATTAAGGTATAATTCATCACAAATCCAGGAATTGTAATTAAGAGTATCTGCAAAGACATTTGATAGTAGAAAGATCGATTGTTTTTGCATTCTCTTTTGAAAAGCTGAAGACTAGACAGAACTGGCTATCAGTGTGGTCTTCAGGCTCACTTTGCTGGAGCAATCCCCTACCCGCAACCACCACCTCAACAGAAGTATAGAAAGTGGCTGAGCAGAGATCCTCTAGGCCAACCTAAACCACATCTATAGAATGTTGTTTGCTGCTATGGCTCCCCTATTCTCCCTGCCTCCTGGTCATTTGTCTGAGCTCCATGTGCCTAGTTTTGAGTTAAGATGTGTTACTTCTGAAAGTGTTTAGGCTAGACTGTTTGCAAAACTATTTTCCTAGCTTTGGAAGTTGTGTGTGCATAGCTTGTAGTCAGGTGTGTTTTATCTCAGTGTCTTTCTTTGATACAGCCCTCGTCTTCTGGGCCTAAGAAGTCACTGCGATTTGGGTTATAGCTACTTCTGAGTTGCCTTCTGTACTTTTGCTGTTCCTGGAGTTGTAGTGTTATGTAGTAGGGATTTAAAACCAGACATTTATCATCAATTTTTTTCCTTGAGATAATATACTTCACAGTCATGCTCTTACAGATTCCTGGAGCTAAAATGATGATTGATATGAAGTTCTGTCAGTAAAATAGAATTGTTTCTTTTTCTGCACAATTTTTTCTGAGCTTCCAATATGCTAGAATATTGTCAATATATGGTTTCTTTGTTTGTGGATGCAAAACTGAATTTACCATGCTGGTACCCTATACTTTCCCCTTCTTTATTTTCTATTTTGGAACAAAACATTTTTGTTATCTGAAAATATTTATTATCTGAAAATAATTAACATGGTTCATGAATGGACAGTAATATGAGAGCAGAATTATTACCTGCCATAGTAACTTCTGGAACATATATACATCCATGTCAAATGCAACATTAAAGATAATTACTGGCGTAAATATACCAAAAAACAAGTCTGGATCCATCCACTGTATGACATCTGCATATATCTGGATCTAGTAATATAAAATTGATTATTCACATATATCCATGCTTCATTAGCATAGAAAACATGCCTGAGGCCCTTCTCTCACAATAGAGAAAGAAAGTTTTAGAAAGATACACCATGATAGGAGGGCTGAAGTCTTACTCTGTTGAATATTCAGAACTTTCCATCTCATTGACATATGGAAACAGGTATCTAACAGAGGTAAGTTGATACATATACCTAAGCCCTTTCTTTACAAAGAGTAGATAGAAGTAATCTATTGACACAGGTGTAAAGAACATACAGTGGACTTACAGATACAAAAGAGAGAAAAGGTGTTTGAAGTTAGTGGGTTTTCATGAACAAGAATCAGCAGATGAATAAATGACCCTTATGAAGCCTCAGATGCTACAAATAGACACATTCAAAGATTGTTGAAGATTGAATAGGATAGCTGGAACAGAGTAGAAAGTTGATGTGAGTAGTGAAATAACTCATGGTGTCTCTCCTAATGCCAATTGGCATCAGCAGGTTGTACTAGGAACATTCATTCAATTCTTGTTTCTTCTGTGGTGCAGCCTACATGCAGCGATTTCTCCTGGTCTCTGGTTTCTACCTATCAGAGTTTTGAGAACAGACACAGGATAAGTTCATAAACTCATAACTGCTGTTGCTTTGAAAGTCTTTAATCTCTGGTCCAGGTCTGTGCTTTTTCTCCAAAGTTGAAACTACGGCAGACTGACTTATTAGCTTACAGAGTGCTATCTTAGACAGGTGCAGTTTGTGACACAAGGTATTCTCCATTGGAGGGGTCTTTGAAGGTACTTGAAGTTGTATTTATGTAAAAATTATGATTAGATAAGTGAACAATAATTTGGTTTGGGTTCTTGTATGGATAGATAGTCTCTTTTAACATTACTGGCTGTATCTGAGAAAGTCCACCATTTTCAAACAAGCTCTCACATCCCCTGGACTGACTGACTAAAGCAGGCACTGACTAGATACAGTCCTTGGGCTAAATCTGACTCACTGTTCTTTTAATATGTGATGTATGAGACACAGCTGTACCTTTTCATTAGTGTATTCAGAATACCTGCTTTTGAACCACCATGGCAGAGTTCAGTAGCAGGACCACATATCATAAGGCCTGCCCAATGTAAACCATTTTACATTATGTCCTCTCAAAAAAAACTTTACCACAAATTCCTGGATCAAGCACTATTTAATGTGTCAGGAATAGTGTATATTTCTTTTAGTAAGTATTCTCTCCTGCCTATAAAATACCAACAGTTCCTAATGTTGTCACTTCCTTATCTAAATCTAGTTTGTCATTTTCATTTCAATAAATAGGCTCAATTTATGTTTCTTTCTATGTCCTACCATATGCACCCTTAGAGACTAGCATATCTTCTAGAAAATTTGTAAAACTTGTTGTAACTAAAGCAACACTATTGGAATTTATTTTCCCAGCAAAATCCTATTCTAACAACTCCAAGTTTCCTTGAATACCTATCTGCGTAGCTGTACACACCCTAATTTCCAGATACACTGTGGCTGTGTTCTTTCAGGGTTGCTATTTTTCTACACTAGAAGCATCCATTGCTTGTTTGAGTGGAAAGAGGTGGGTCTCTTTTCAAAACCTCTTTAGCTTTCTTTGCACTTAATCAATCCTTAGATATCATGCTGATATTCATTTATTATACATACCTGAGTAGATGCAAAACTCAGAATTTCAAAACAGCATCCAATTACAAATAATATCACAGGAAGAGGAACTGGGAAATCTTTCAGATGCATGTTCAAAAATGCTGCAAAAAGTAAACTTGTTACTGATAGGCTATGTAATAATCTTATTTATAGACTTTTGCTATTATGTGTTATATGACTTAATATCAAGGAAGCAGAATGGTATCTACTACTAATTTACTATTTGCACGTGATTGAGACCCTCTCTCATTCTTGAAGATATAAAATCCATGTGGTCATTAATTTATCAAATTTCTGCCTTACAGCTCTTATTATGGACTGTATTTCTTTAGAGACTTTGGTTAAATATTTCTAGAGACTACTGGTTCTTGGATTATTACTGATATATTTGTAATAGGTTTTGCAACCACTGTAATTCATATCGGTTTCGTATGTAATTCTGCAATAAAAGGGTAATTAACTCCAATGAAACCTCTTAGCTTAGGAACAATGAGGACCTAGCTATAATATTCATACATATACATAGACTAGACTAAGGAAGGGGGGTATTTAAGCTTACCTCCAGTAGTGTAGATCAAAGATAGAATCAAGATAATTTGAGGGAGGTCCTCCGGAGTGCTCAGAAACACAGTTTTGAGAAGATCCAACCATGCACTACTTAGTTTGACACTTCGGGTTGTTGTTAAATTCTCAGCAAATTCTTCCATCCTCTTGTTTAACTATAGTCTGTCTGCCTTTAATCCTATGTCTCTCTGCAAAACTCAGAGGGGATCATAGGAAATAGGGGTTTTCTTCTTGGTGTCCTCCTAATGCATTGCTAAAAGGGAAGAAAATCACTTATTTCTCTAATTATCCTGAGTCTTCACTCATGATCTGCAAACATCAAGGAAGACTCTCTTTTCTGCAATGCTTCCAATTGAAATAAAATGGAAAAGCCAGAATCCCAGGTGCTGGGGACTAGCCAGCAATATAGCACATCCTCTCCCAGTCCTGAGTGCTATCCAGTCATTGCCCACCTTGAACCTGTGCACCTACCCAGAATGTTTCTTCACCTAACCCTTCTCCCAACATTGAGACCTCAGCTAGTGCAGGTGACTCATCTCTGGGGGTGCGACACTCTGACACTCAGGCTAAGTTTATCCAACTGTCTGCGGAGGTGAAGGAACATTTTGATTTATATCATAATTTCAAAAGGATAGCAATAAGAGGCCATGCTGATAGAAACTTTTTCTTTTATCCCTAGAGGAGCACCTGCAGGTCAGCATTCTGATAAAACAATGAACAATGGCCACAATCAGAGAACTTATCTCTTCACAAGGTAAAATAGTTGTAAAAACAAAGGTCTTTAACTTCCTTCATGAAATCATACCTTGTGGATAGAGCAAGGACTCTCTAATTTCACATACACACGATATGCTTTTCTGGTTACAAAAATATTTTGAAAAAGAAATTAGATGAATATATGTTTATTGTTAACACTTCAGTAAAACAAATCACCTGCACGAATCTCATCCAGTGGCTTGCTGTGCTTTCTTTATACTGATGAACTCATTCTCCTGTAAGGAGGCTGCGTGCTGCTTTCTCCCTCTCGCTGTATAATTACCATCAACTAGACCCATACACACTGTTCACAGTGACTGATCACATGAGCACAATCTTCACGATCAGGCTGTCTGGATGCAGAGTTCTGGAAAGTTTCTCTTTGTGGCGTCAAAGCCAGATTTTCCTAACTCCACCAATTTGTTTTCAAATCACTTTAACTTCCTAGACAGTGCAACTCCTCTCTGCATCTATTATTTACTGGAATCCTCTGGGGAGTCATAATGATGCTGATTAGTCTACTCAGAGATTGCCTAGATGTCCCGGGTGATTTAATAAGTAGCTATTTAACAATCACTGCAACTGTCTTAGTTTAAGAGCAACAATTGCTCAGTTTTCAGTCTCAAAGCCAAGTTCTGATTTTGATTAGGTTTTGTGACAAAGATGCTTACAATCAGAAATACATCTGTAACCAGCAGATTTTGTTATCTGTAACAGTTAGGGTGACTACTCACCATGCGGAACCATGGGGTACCTTGGTGAAAATGATGCTATGAAGACCTCCCTATAAGATCTGGGCTTTGGGTCATTTTGAAAAGGGTCTATGGGATGAAGCTTTCCTCTAAGTTGCCACCGAGTGTGTCAGGAAATCTTAACTATAGTGAGAATAAACCTAAGGAATAACTGATATAAAATTATGATGGAGGAGAAGCAGGGCAGAAATTTACCATGAGGTGGTTGATCTTAGGGAAGTCTTTGGTCGCGATGAGAAAGGCAGAATGGCCTAGAGGAAAGGGTCAACTCTAAAGTTGAAGGCTGTGGTTCTCTTTGTTCCTCCAGGAGAGGTAGTCCAGAGACCAAGTGTCAGAAGGAAAGGCCAACTTCAAGAAAGGGGGCTCACCATCGGGAGCCCAGGAAATGCGAGAAGTGGGGGCCTGGAACTTCCTCTCACTTCAGAACAGTCACAAAGCAACTGCAACCTTACTGACAGTTACTTGCTCCAAGCCCCGCCCCTACTATCCACCTACTGGCTGCAGTTTCATAACTCCTGACTTGGTTGGCTGATGAAAACAGCATCCCTTTTCTGTATATTAAGGGCATTTAAAGTTACAAAGCTGTGTTTATAAAAGAAACAAAAAAGGAAACGTGAAAAGAAAGCACCAGGAACTGTATTATTTACACATATTTAATCTGTGGCATAACGAGTATCTGGCCACGAACCCACGGATAGTGTTTTCTCCGCTTTCAAGAAGGAGGAAGTCTCCTGGACAGAGTGGGGTTGTGGATATTTTGAATGCAGGAATTCTGTTTGCTGAGTTTGAAGCATGAGGTTGGGACCTTGGTTCTGGGCATGTAAAAGAATGCAACCAAGACAGAAAGGGAAAGTAGCTTCTCATTGACTCTGGGGCAACTGTGAAGATGGTTTCAGACATAGTAATATGTTCATGTATTTTTTCAAGTACATATAAAGAATAATTTAATTGAAATTACTTAGCAGCATTATTGTGGAATCAAGCTTTGTGTTTTTGCATTCTTGCTTGCATTTGTCAGTGTTCTCAAGAGGCACAGAGTCTGTCTGATGAATATGCATAATATACATATCCTAATTTGTTGAGATTCAAACCAACCACCACACTATTCTAAGGATATATTTTGAGAAATTTTTTAATACTTTCAAAATCTAGGCCATCTTTGGGCATGTGGGAGACCACTTTATATTCTGACTCACACAAATGTTTTGGGAGGATGTTTAGATGCCTATGAGAAGGAAGAACAGAGAAAGGAGTAAAGGAAGAGGAGTAGCCATTCCGTAGTCCTCCTGGATGTGCTCAGAGCACTGCCAGACTTATACAGCATGGCAGCTCTAAACAATAGGGATCATGGAAGGGAATTATATTCAGAAGTTAACAATGGGGATACATTTTAGCAAGTGGTCAAAGAAACCGTAAAAGGATTTTAAAAAGTGATAAACTAATATAAAGTTTTAATGAAATTGAAGTTAAGATTATTTCTGACTAAACATTTAGATGGAAGTTATAAGGAGTGAATACATATTTTATATTAGATATAGAATTAGATTATTAAATGAAATAACCTCTGCATGTTTATGCCTATAGAAAGATTATTGATACTGAGAGATATTCATTGTTTGGGTCTCATAAAGATAATTTCTTTTGAGTGGATCATGTAGTTTGACCATGTTCATCTCTCATAGTCTGCCTTTCTCTCTTTTCTTCTTCTTTTGGCTTTTCACTTCTCCCCTATTCACAGACTCCTTCTGCTTTTAAGTCATATATAGAGATGCATACATATGATTTACATATTTATACTAAATCTAGGATTCACAAATAGGAGAACTTGACCTTTGTCTTTCTGAGACTGGTTTATTTTGCTTATATGTTGGTTGCATCCATCTTTCAGCAAAGCCCCCCCTCTCTCCCTCTCTCTCTTTCTTATGTCATTATTTGTGAATATGACTCCATATATAAATATATATTCTATGTTTTCCTTATCTATACATTTGTCAATTGTCGCACAAATAGTAATACACAGAGACAGATACTGGGGTTCAAGCTGAAGATCAGAAAATCAAAGCAGCCAGCCAGTAGCTCTTACTTCTACCAAGGCTGAAATGGAGAGCCTGTCTTCCCTGCTTCTGGAAACTAAATCTCACATGAGACCCTTTGCTTCTTCCTTATATACCTCTCTAGTACTGGGATTAAAGGCATGAGCTCTGTTTTTCTTTTAGACTGACCCATTCTCATGCAGCCCAATGTAGTCTTGAAGTCACAGAGATCCATCTGCCTCTGTCTCCTGGGTCCTGGGATTAAAGGTGTGTGCCACCACTGCCCAGCTTCTATGGCTAGCTAGTGTTGCTAGCTTTGCATTCTGATCCCTAGACAAGCTTTATTAAATCATAAACAACATATCACTACAGTCGATGGGTACCTAGGCTGATTCTATAGGGTGGTTTTATTAATGGTGCTATAATGAACATGATGTGCAAGTATCTGTGGGACTTTAATTTAGAATCCTTTCTGTGATCAGCTGCCCCGTGGATGTGCTATTTTACAATCCACCAAGAGTGTGCAAGAATAGCCTTTCCCTGCATAATTGCCAGCATCTGTTGTTATTTGATGTCTTTCCACTAAGGTGAGATGCTATCTCAATGTAGATTCAATTTGCACTTCCCTCATGGCTAAGGATGTTACATATTTTTCATATGTTTATGGATATTTGCACTTCATTCTTTAAACTTTTTTTAGTTCTTTTGCAATTTTGCACTAGGTTTTTGATCATATTCACCCTACTCCATAACTTCTCATAGATAAACTCCATCTTCTGTCCTCACTCAAATTTGTGTTCTGCTTTTGTTGTTATTTGGTTGGTTGATTTGGGGATTTCATGTGTTTTGCTTTTTCTTTTTTTTATTTTGTTTAAACACCAATTGAATACAATATAGTTTATCCTTTTAAGACCTGTTTGTCTCAGTAGCTCACTTATTGATTGGGTAAATGCAAAGAATATCAGAAAGTAAACACAGAAATAAATCTAGCATTTTTTCAATGTTTTAATTGTGTAATGTTTAACTTCCTTAGTTAGCTTTATTCATATAATTTCCTCCCTCCCTCCCTCCCTCCCTCCCTCCCTCCCTCCTTCCATTCCTTCCATCCTTCCTGTCCTGGAACTCACTCTCTAGATCAGGCTGGACTTTAACTCAGAGACCTGCTTGCCTCTGCCTCCTGAGTGCTGGGATTAAAGATGTGTGCCACCATTGCCCTGCCTATTCCTAGATTTCTTAAGGATAGTATGAATAAGATCATTTTCACAATTTCTCTTTCATTATATTCTTATTAGTATACAAAAAGCTACTGACTTTTATGTTTAGTAGAATTCACTAAGGAATATGTCTGGTGATTTCCTCTGTTGGAGTTTCTTGATTATTGAGTTAATATTCACACCTGTTATGTGTATATTAAGATTTTCCACTTATTTTGAAAGTTTTGGAAACTTTGAGCAATATTCTGTGTAATGCTCATGGTACTCTCTCATAAGTGCTTTGTATTTTAGGGTGTCTCTTTTTTTTCTTCTTCTTAAAACTTAAATTAGAAACAGTCTTATTTTACATATCAATCCTAGTTCCCTCTTCCTCCTATCCTCCCATGTTCCATCGACAACACCCCCCCCAAGTCTACACCCTATCCACTCCATAGGGAGGGTGAGGCCTTCCATGGGGGATCATCAACGTCTGTCACTTCATTTGGGGTAGGGCCTAGGCTGTATCTAGGCTGACAGAGTATCCCTCCATGGGGAATGGACTCCCAAAGTAAATTCATCCACTAGGGATAAATACTGGTTCCACTGCCAGAGGCCCCATAGCCTGCCCAGGCCTCTTAACTAACACCCATGTTCAGGGGGCCTGGTTCGAGCCTATGCTGGTTTCCTAGCTGTCAGACTGGGGTCCATGAGTTCCTGCTTGGTCAGGTCAGCTGTTTCTGTGGGTTTCCCAGCATGGTCTTGAGCCCTTTCTCATCATTCCTCCATCTCTACAACTGGAGTTTGGTTCAATGCTTAGCTGTGGGTCTCTGCTTCTGCTTCCATCACCTACTGGGTGAAGGCTCTAGGATGGCATTTAAGGTAATCATCAGTCTAATTATAGGGAAAGGTCATTTAAGGTAGCCTCTCCGCTATTGCTTAGATTTTTAGTTGGGGTCAGCCTTGTGGATCTCTGGACATTTCCCTAGTGCCAGCTTTCTCTTTAAACTTTTAATGGTTCCCTGTATTTAGGTATTTCTTTTTTCGCTCTCCCTTATTCTTCCCCCGACTCAATCTTTCTGATGCCTCATGTTCTCCTCCTCTTCTTGCCTTCTCTTTCTCCTCCCTCCCTCTCCTCTGCCCCCCACTCCCAGGCTCCCAATTTGCTCAGGAGCTCTTGTTCCTTTTCCCTTCTCCAGGGGACCATGTATGTCTCTCTCAGGGTCCTTGTTTCCTAGCTTCTCTGGAGGTGTGGATTGTAGGCTGGTAATCCTTTGTTCTAAAGATACACATTCATTGCTGGTGGGAGTGCAAACTTGTACAGCCACTTTGGAAATCAGTATGGCAGTTTCTCAGGAAAAAGGGGACTCAGTCTACCTCAAAATCCAGCAGTTCCACTCTTAAGCATATACCCAAAGGATGCACATTCATACAACAAGGACATCTGTTCAACTATGTTCATAGCAGCATTATTTATAATAGCCAGAACCTGGAAGCAACCTAGATGTCCCTCAATTGAAGAATGGATAGAGAAAATGTGGTACATTTACACAATGGAGTACTACTGAGCAGAAAAAAAAAGACAATGAAGTCTTGAAATTTGCAGACAAATGGATGGAACTAGAAGAAACCATGCTGAGTGAGGTAACCCAGTCACAGAAAGATAAGCATGGTATGTACTCTCTCATATATGGATTTTAGACATAGAGTGTCACTTTCAATGTCTCCTCATTCATTCTTGATTTTGAGTTTTAGTTTTGTTGTCCTAGCCTGGCTAAGTGTTTCTAAAATTTATCATCTCAAAAACAAAATGAAACAACATAAAATCTTAGTTTTATTGATGCTTTTATAGTCTATCTGATTTTATTTTATTTTCTTCCTTCTGTCAACTTTATGTTTAATCTGTTCTTTTTCTACTTAACTTATAGTAGGTTATTCATTTAAGGTCATTTGACTTTCATACTATGGGCAATGACAGAATTATACATGCTTCTTTCAACTGATTTTGTTCTATTGCATGAACTGGGCATGATGTATTTTTCTTTTTACCTTTCCAAAGAATTTTTTTCATTTATTTTATGAAGTGTTTGACTCATTCATTGGTTCTTCAAGAGCATGTTTTAAAATTTCTGTAAGTTTGTGAATGTCAATATTATCCTACTATCCTTTTCATGCCGTTGTTTTTGAAATACATATTTTATATGATTTCACCAGTATCTTGAATTTATTAGGACTAGCTAGTTATACAGTATTCAGACAGGTGCTGGTAACAAACCAGGACTTTGAAGGTGTGTATTGCCCCATATTTTATTGACAAAAAAGAGGGAGTGGCCAAATTCCTTTGAAATGAATAACCACCTTTTGGCAGAAAACAGTGGAAGAAAATTAGAAGTTCAGCTAGAAAACAAATTTTGACTGTTGGTGAAGACTGTGATGATTTTCATCAACAGATTCCATGGGCTTTTCACCCCATTGCATTCTCCATCTCTTAATGCTACTCTGCACAGAAGAATCAGGTAATTATTTTCTTTTACAGATGTTTAGCTGGGAGTTAATGACAAATGCACACTGGGTTACAGGCTACTTACTTTTATACCAGTGGGTAAAGAGGGAAGTGTGCTTGAATCTGTGTACTAATCATACACCGATATAATCATACAGCTGGCAAATCATTTAATGTGAGTGTATTTGAAACAATGGTTTTAGAAGATGGGATAAAGGTGAGAATGAAGGCAGGCAGGCAGACAGGTTATGTACAGCTTGCTCAAATGAGATATTTTCTGGTATGTCTGTTTTATGTAATTATAAACCTGGCAGCCCAGATATATACAGAGAATCTCCTCACAAATTCTGTGTTTTTTTTAAAATTATGCCTTTGTTCACAGTCAAGCACCATATACAACTTTTAATTTTGAGATTGAGTTTATTTAAAGCTCTTCTCAGTAATTAAGGGTTTTTACTAAGTGGGCAAGTCTATACATAATTTACTTCATATATTTGTCTACCATTGCAAGTTGACCTAATTAAGAAATTCCACAAATATTGTCTTATCATTTCCTGATCATTATGAATGATTGAATTAACAGCATTTAATCCATCATTTTCCTTCACATTAAGGTAATAACGAGTGTTCTTTAAGAATTTGCGTAAAGGGTCCAGAGAAGTTACCTGGTAGTTAGGAACACACACAGTACTCTTTTGGAGGACTCAGATTCTGTTTCAAGCACCTGTGAATGCAGCTTCAGGGGATCCAAAGACCTCCTCTGTCCTCTGTGAGTGCACGCACATACACCATGCCACAAGCATAGTTAAAAACCTGGAACAAGTCTTTAAAAAAAGAAGAAAGGAGAGGAAACAAAAAAAATGACACCTGAGAATAGGGTCTAGGTTTAATGACAGACCTTGTGCTTAGCATGGGTGGGGTCCTGGGTTTAATCCCTAGCACCAAGTAAGAATAATGGATGAATAAATAAAATGCCCAATGAGGAAATTTTCTCTCAGGAAGTAGCTCATACTATAAAGGAGAAGAGAACCTGGGCGCCAGGGATAAGGGGCAAAGCAATACGGAGACCGCTGTGCAATCAGTGATGGACAGCTGGGTTGTTAACTTTTTGTCTGTTGCCAGCTTACGTTTTCATGTGTGTTCAATCCTTCCCTGAAGGCAAGGAGCAAACTACCTGTGGAAACTCAAATGTTTCTGATAACATATTACTGTCTCAAATGTTTCTGATAACATATTACTGTCAGATGACCCGTGTTCTCATTTTATTCAACACTGTGTGTCAGATAATGTTAAATCTATTTCTGAGATGAAAATGCTGAGGAGTAAGAAAGTAAAATATTGCTAGAAGACCAAAGTGCAATCAGTTCAGGTGAACTAACTGATGAACACAGTGTTTCTCTAACAATAAACTCGCCTCGTGTTTGAAGGGTTTGTGATTCTGTGGGCACAGTTAGGTTCACTACATTTATTTTGAAAAAATATTTGAAAAAAAGTTGCTTGTAATTTGATCATGGAAATGAAATAAATGAGTGAAAAATTGTATGGTATCATATGAGTTATGTGGATCAAGCTGTGTAGTTGGGTTTTTAATCTTCATATTTAAATAAAGCACACACTTGGGAAAATAGAATGTATTCCATAACAGTATTCAGACTTCTTCAGACTTCCCAACTTTTGCTCTCCTCATCCTCACATTATGGATTTACTTTATCTATTGTTGACTTAAAAAATATACATGACCCTTTGGACTCCCATCCGACAATGAGAGATGCACTCTCACCCTGAACTCTTGGGGGAGGTTCTAGGCCCTGCCCTGGATGAAATGACAGACTATGGACACCCCCATGGAGGGCCTCACCCTCCTTGGGGAAATGAGGGGATATTGGGGGGTTGGTGGGATGGCACGGGAGGAGGGGAGGGAAACGGAGAGGGACCTGGAACTGACTTGTGAAGCAACCTTGTTTCTAATCTAAATTTAAATTTAAAAATAAAAAAATGTATATACATGACCACTGAGAATCTATTCAGTTGTTTCTGGTTTCTTTATATATTTGTAGAATTTATTAACATTTTTAGAGGAATGTAATTTATTAAATCTCATTATTGAATGAATTCCTTTGTGTAATGTTATAATTATACAACTTCAAAAATATTTACTTATTTTATGTATATGAATACTCTATTGACCTTATGCCAGAAAAGGACATCAGATCTCACTATAAATGATTATGAGCCACCATAGGTTGTTGGGAATTGAACTCAGGACCTTTGGAAAAGCAGCCAGTACTCCTAATCACTGAGCCGTCTCTCCATCCAAACATTTTTGGTTTGTTTTGTTTTTTTGAGACAGGCTTTCTCTGTGTAGCCCTGATTGCCCTAGAACTCACTGAGCTGTCTCTCCATCCAAACATTTTTGTTTTGTTTTGTTTTTTTGAGACAGGCTTTCTCTGTGTAGCCCTGGTTGTCCTGGAACTCACTTTGTAAACCAGTCTGGCCTTGAACTCAGAGATCTATCTGCCTCTGCCTCCCAGTTGCTGGGCTTAAATGTGTGTGCCATCCCACCCGGCCCAATTTTTGTTTGTTAATTGTTTGAGAGTTTCATATGACATATCTTGATCACATTGGCCTGTAGGAGAACATGAGGTCTACGTGCTCACAGATAGCACTGGAGAAACCAAAGTTGTGAAACATGCATAATTTCTTCTTTAAGAGAAGAAACTGACACCTATTCACACAGAAGCTAGAGTGGGTGTTTTCTAACAACCTGATCTTTTGCTATTCTGTGATCCAGTCTTCACCTAAATCCCGCAAACAGTCAATGGAATCTGTGCTTATGAAAGTCATTCCCATGCAAAAGAGTTTTATATTGTGCTTATTACAAGCCTTTCCTCCCTAGACTTAGACTCCTGAATACCATTTCTCAGTCAATAGTACCCATTCCTGTGAAAAAGGTCATAGGTGCTTTGCTAAAGAGACCTGTTTTGCAAAGGAGTTTTGATGTAGCCATGCCTAAAGCTTTGTTGTGATAATTGCATGTAGTAACTTTCCCCCAAAGTTTTACTGTTACTGTAAAAACAAACCACTTTGCATCAGGCTTCAGAAGTTTTGGCCCAGCACTGATTAACTAAAGTCAAGTTTCATTTTGCCTCACCCAAACGGTTTCCCTGCCCACTGTGACCCTTGCAGAGACCCCAGGTTTACACCAGCACTCTTCCTCTGACTCCTCTCAGATCTGCATTCCCCTCCCATCGCAACTTCATGTTCTTTTTAAAAATGATGTAGTGAGTCTAATTTATTCTGCCATTTTACCCATGATTGTGGACCCATTCTCTGTAGTGTGATATGAGATGTGTTCTGAATTTACAATTCTATTTTATCATGATGTGTTCACATTTTTGGAGAATACATGAATTAGCTTCTGTTGGGTGTATGTTGGAGGTAGACCGGCTACTTGTAGGGTATGCTTATGCTCAGTGATAAGATAGCCCCAAGGGTTTCCACTGAGTACCCGACAGAATTTATACTTCCTTCAGCAGTGTGGGTGAGGTATGTTGTTTCTGCAAATTTTCAATAAAACTTGACATTGCTTGCCTTTCATTTTAGGCAACTAGTGCATATATAATCCTCAGTTTAGTTTGTGTTTCCTTGATGTTCAAGTTGAGCACCTTAAGTACATGAAATATCCAGCCAGATGTAGAATAATTCATAACTTAGAATACATATGTATATAATATATATAATTATAATACAAGTTCAGCATATATATATGCAAACAAAGTCATATATATGCTTAACAGATAAAAATATACACACATATACATATATACAGGCAAAGATACATATATGCGTGTACATATATAGGGTAATTCATAATTTTTAATTGTAATAAGTATTTACTAGGTAATATGTGTCAGAAACCAATTTAGGAACTAGGCAGTCAATGTTGAAGAACATACTGTAGCTCTTGCTGTCTCTCTTTGTCTTTAGTTCTGAGGATCAAATGTAGGGGCTTGCATGTGTCAGGTCATCTTTCTACCACTGATAACATACACAGGTTACAACTCCAAACTATTTCCTTTTCATTGAGATGCAGTCTCTCTATGTATCTTCGGTTGTTCTTGGAGGCACTATCCCTTTTCTTCATTCTGGAGTATGTCCTTTTCAACCGTGCAGAAGAGGCAACTACAATGACAGTCACAAGCAAAGAGAAATGCTATTAGGAACGCTGGGGTGGTATGGGTATATATTTCCCTTAACATTGGACCTCATTTTCAGTTTATTCACAGAAAATAAAGCATAAGAATTATGAGACAGCTGTGCTGGGAAGAAACCTGACCATTTTCTGCAACATGACAAGTTTGGCAAATGTTCTGCAAGTTACCTGGCAGAAAATCCAAGGCTCTCAGCCACAAAATATCGGCACTTACAGTCATAAATATGGAGAAAATATTCTCCCACCATATGTAAACAGGCTACAATGCAATATCCTGGAACCCAATGTCTCCTTCATAACTATCCAAGAAGTGACATTTGAAGATGAAGCCTGCTACAAATGTCTGTTTAACACTTTTCCACATGGCAGCCATGGAGAGCAAACCTGTCTTAACATTCTAAGTATATAACCCTTTCTCTGTGTTCTGTAATGGAGTAGACATCCTGGGGTTACAGTGTTTAAGGACATTGTCCAGAGAGTTACATGAAGGAAAACTGTTGACGAGTCCAGGTTACTTGGAGAGGGGAAAAATAATGGCAGCTGATGCAGTTATGCACTGAGACAGGACCTTCTCCAACTCTACATAACTTCTTTACATTACACTACGCTGGTTTCAGTTAAGTGGAGAAAACCCAGGAAGAGCATCAGAATTTTGCTACCAAGGCAAGGAGAAGATATGAGAAAAGAAAGAGATATCAGAGAAGAACAAGTAAAGGTGAAGACTAAGGGAATTAGGGCTCCCCAGTCTTTAAATAAGCAATACGTCCCAGTACTAGTGAGGACACCAGAGTTCCTTGTTGTGCTGCTGTAAGCGTGGGTGTTGGGGTGTATATTATATAATGTATAGTTGCATAGAACTTGAGACGGCAGTCAGTGAACAGAGGAAATGGTATTGGAAGTTTTATGACATGTGAGGGGAGTTACACAAGAGGGATATGTTTCAGCATTTATGTGTCACTTGAAAACTGGGGAACAGTCAGTCATAAGAGCAGAGAAGTTGGTATGACATACCTTTGTATTAATTTCATTTCCCTCTTTTTGCCTCAGCTGTATCTGAATTAGTAACGGAACTCCATTCTGTTCCTGGCTCTGAAGATCTCCTTAACCTTCATTGTTCAGCGGTGGGAAAGCCTGCTCCTAGAATCTCCATTTACCCTTCACAAGACCTAGTGCACTCACAAAAGGAGTTCTTTACTGAGAACCCAAATACCACAGTGACCATCACTAAAATATACAACATCTCTTTGAAAACTGTAAGGTTATTGGGTCTCCAGGACCTGGTTGTGTCCATGACTCACCCCCTAACATATAAAGAGAAGATAGTTTCTCTGCCAGCAAATCAAGAAGGTAAGTAGAAGCGACAGTGAAATCAAAGGGGACAGTTGGAGCTGGGAAAATAGCTTAAGTTGTAAAATGTTTGTCATGAGAGCATGGAGACACAAGTTTGAACCCCAGAACCCATAAAAAGCCAGGCATGTGTGTGTGTGTGTGTGTGTGTGTGTGTGTGTGTGTGTGTGTGATCACAGTGTTGGGAAGGCAAGGAAAAGCAAATCTCTGGGCTCACTGTCCAGTCAGCCTAGAGTAATTAGTGAAAATCTCTGAAAAAAGTGAAATAAAGCTAACATAATTCCAAGTTCCAGTACATGCATTCATACACACACTTTCAAATACACATATAGGAGCTCAGACATGTACACTCATGTATACGTGCAAGCATGCACTTACACATGTGCACACACACACATACACACAAGAGAGAATGAGAGAAACTCATCTTTTAAAATATCCGTAATGAAAATTATTCATGTTAATCAGCTATTTTTAAAGAAGTAAACCAATATAATGTATACTTATGATTAAGAGATCAAGCAGTGAAGGACTAGGCATAATAGCACACAAATTTAATTCTAGCACTTGAGGGTTAGAAGCAGGAGGATTTCTTTGAGTTCAGGGCCAGGATGATCTACATAATGAATTCCAGGACAACCAGAGCTATACAGTGAGGCCCTGTCTCAGGAAAAAAAATCAATCTAACAATGTTGACAGTTGTCACAACCCCTACCCCTGCACTCTGCATCAGGGTTCTTTACAGAAACCCTTCCCTTAATTAATTTCTTTGATCATTCATGGTTTTGATTTTCCTTTAGTTGAGCTTGCTCATAGTCTTTTATTTCTGTCACATACTATCTTTATTTGTTTCTGAACTTTTCCATAACATTTTAATTCATATTAGGTTGTTTTTGTTCTTTTCATCTATCTAGTGACAGCCATTGGCTTTTCCTTGTTTTAAAATTTTATTTTATTGTAAACTTAAAAATTTATTTATTCTTCTTTCATATATTATATCCCATCAGCAGGCTCCACTCCCTCCTCTCCTCCAAGTCCTTCCTCCCTTTGTCCCCTCTTCCCAGACGTACTCCTCCTCAGTTTCCCTTCAGAAAAGAGCAGGCCTCCCAGGGGACAGAACATATCACATCAAGTTGCAATAAGACTAGACACCAAACCTCATATTAAGGCTGAATGAGGCCTTAAACACAGGCAAAAGAGTCAGAGACAGTCTCCACCCCCACTGTTAGGAGTCCCACAAAAATACCAAGCTACACAACCATAATATATGTGCAGAGGACCTGAGTCAGACCCATACAGGCCCTATGATTATTGCTGCAGTCTCTGTGAGCCCCTATGTCACCTAGTTACTTGTGTTCTTCTGACCCCTCTAGCTCCTACAACCCTTCCTACCCGATATTGCCTTCCTAGGAAATTTCCAGAACTCCACCTAAGGTTTGGCTATGGGTCTGTACATGTGCTCTTATCAGTTGCTAGATGACATCTCTCTGATGATTATGCTACCCTGTAGTCTACAATGTAGGAGATTATCATTAGGTCATTCCATTCAATAAAATATTCTAGCTAGCATAAGATTTTCAAACATTCAAAAGTGAAGTTTTGTGGTTTCCCTTCCACTCATTTTCCTATACCCCCGCCACCCCACCCTTCCTCCCTGAGAGTCTCCTCACTCAGAGTTTATTTTCCTCTTCCTCGACTCAGGTTTCCTTCTGTCCACACCCCTGGTCCGCTGACCTCATCACCTAAAACTATTCCTCTTTGTCTCCTTTCCAGATTTTTAAAGACTTTTCCCACACTTAGTATTTTCACAAACACACACACACACACACACACACACACACACACACGCTCACAAGGCTACAATATACATATGAGACAGAACATGTGGGTTTGTCATTCTGAATTTGGTTTCACCTTGTTTAATGTTCATGCTTTCCAGACCCATTCATTTTTCTACAAATTTCATGATCTTATTTTTACTTACAATTGAGTAGTAATACATTGTGTATGTGAACCATGTTTTTATCAGTCATTCATCTGTTGATGGACATCTAGGCTATGGATATGGCAACAGCAAACATGGATGTCCAAGTGCCTGTATGATAGAATCTTGAATCCTTAGGGTATATACCCAGGAGTGTACAGCTGGGTCATTTGGTAATTCTTTTTCATTTCTTGTGGAACCCCCAAACCAATATCCATAATAAACATTCCTCTTTCCCCACATCATCTTGAACATCTGTTATTAGGTCTCTCTATCTCCCCTCCTCTCTCTCCTTCTCCCTCACTTTTTTCTCTCCTCCCCTCAGGTTTTTGAGAGAGTCTCACTGTATAGTTTTGGAAGTTCTGGGATTAAAGGCATGGACCACTAACCTGGTCATATTTCTTCACAGTCTCTGACTGGGATGAAATGGTACTCAAGGTAGTTCTCACCTGCATTTCTCTGATAACTTGGGGTATTAAGTACTTTTAGAAGTACTTACTGGAGGGCTGGAAGTGTAGTTCAGTGAATCAGACCACTGACTGCTCTTCCAGAGGATGACGGCTAAGAACTCCTTGAAATTACAATTCTAGGAGATGTAATGGTATCTTCTGGCCTCTGTGGCCACCACACACAGGCAGCTTACAAACAAGTATTCAGGCAAAACACTCATACATGTAAAATGATCATAAATCAAATTTAGAGGAAAAATAATATCTATGTGTGGATGTGTGTGTATACATATGTGTGTTTATATAAATATGTGTTCACACACACAAACACACATTGGCCATTTGTGTTTTTTATTTTGAAAACTGTTCATTTTGTTAACCCATTTTTTGACTGACAGCTTGACTTCATGCTTGTAGGTTTGTGTGTTTTTCAGTGTTAGCCCATGTATGAAATGGAATGTAGCTGTGGGATGTTCCCTTTGATAGGTTCTGTTTCTGTGGAGAAACCGTTCAGTTTCACTCAGTTCCATGTGTTCGTTCTTGGCCCTAGTTTCTGTACTGTCCGAGCACTGTTCAGAAAGTTCTTGTCCACATCAACATTTCATTTTTGCTGCTGCTCATTTGGAATACACTTTCCACCCTAGTGGCTCATCGGATTTTTCTCCTAAACAGTACAAATTTAGTTGACTTAAAGCTCTAGTAAAAGGTCAGGAAATCAAGACTAGAGCATAGTCTTGGTCAGTAATTGGAAGTCATTGCATGGTAGGGTGCACCATGAAAACAAAAGGGAGCTGAAAATCCCCTGTGCCACTAGAAAACCATCACAATGACTCATTCACATTATAATGACCTTAATCTACTCGCAAGGGACTGCCACCATGACCTAAGCATGCCTTGAAGTTTGTGCTTTGTGATATCGTTTCATTGACAATTACCCTCCCTCTTTTTAAAGTTAATTTTTAAGTTACAATAATACATGACATTTTCACATGTATCTGTCATTAAACTTGGTTCTAATTTGTCTCCTTCCTTCACTGCCCTGTCCCTGGATGTCTTTGTGTTCCCTTTTCCCCAGTTTCATTACTGTGTGTCCTAATGTGTCACTTATCTTTATTCCCTTTTAGGGTCTTGGGGTTTTCCAAACTTCCTTGTCAGGGTTGGGGCGTGGGAACTGAAGCCAGGGGCCTTGTGCAAGCTCCAAAAACCTCACTTTGGACATATCTCTGCAGCTTCTATACTTTTTCTCTTCCCCCTCCTTTCTCTGTCTTTATGATTCCTTTCTTATCTGTTTTAGAATTGTATTAACTTGCCCAAGTTGGCCTTGAACTTACTCTGCTCACTCTATAACCCAGGCTGTATTGCAATTTTTAGTCTTCTTGCTTCAGCCTGCCCACTGGATGAAATGCCAGGCCTGTGCATTGGTCCAGCCTTCCTAAATGTCTTCAATCTGAAGCTTACTTTTTTAAAAAACTACTTTTGAAGGAAAAGCAACTCTTAACTCTTCAAATAATGGTCTATGTAGCTTTCTCACTCTTTTAACCTCATGGGTAATGCTGATTTTGTTGCACTATCCATGAGAAATTTCAGACATTTGCGTTTTCAAGTTTCCTGTTTGTGTTTGGTAACAACTTTACTCACATGTCATTTACACACTGTACAACTAATTCATTAAAAGTTTGCAAATCAATAATTTGTTTTTGTTTTTGCTATTGGAAACAGGGTTTTTCTGTGTAACAGCTCTGGCTGTCCTGGAACTCACTTTGTAGATCAAACTGGCCTGAAATTCATAGAGATCCATCCACCTGTCTCTCTGCCTCCAGAGTGTTGAGATTAAAGGCATGCACCACCACCCCTGGCTCCAAGTCAGTAACTTTTAATATGTTTACAAAGTTTACATCCATTAGTAAAAATATCATGAAGCACCTTTATGAGTTCTTCACCCAAAAAGACACAAGGTCTTTTTTCCCTTAGCAGTTATTTTTAATTAAGACAGAATTTGTCCTATTAAAATGTATGATTTGACAGTTGTTGGTATTTTCTAAGTACTTCACAACAGGCACTAATGTCTAATTACAGAACATTTCCACCAGACCTTGAAGAACCAAACACCTTTTAGAAGTGATAGAACTTCCAGTGACTAAAATTAGCAGCCTTCACATTTCCTGGTAGTCATTGACTTATTTTCTATGCTGCTGGATTTATTTATTCTGGTTACTTCATGTATGTACAATAATAGTATATGTTGTTATTCTTTCATGTATCAGAGTTTTCAAGGTTCATCTATGTGGTAACATGTATCATTATATCAATTTTTCATGACTAAAACATATTCTTCAGTACAGATACACCACACTTCACTTATTTATGCTTCAGTTGATAGGTGTTTGGATTATTTACATTTTTGGCTACTGTGAATAATAGCTCTTTGTGTACAAGATTTTACATAAACATATTTTATTTCCCTGGAAATAATACTCCCAGAAGTGGATTTGTAGGTTTCACTGTAGATTAAATATTTAGTGTTTTCAAGTGGTAAAATGATTTTAAGTTCCTAGCAGTCATGGAAGTCTGCTTAGGTTTTGTTGGCATCACTGCCAGCACTATAATTGTTTTCAAAAACAATTATAGCCACATGGTGGATAGGAAGGGATCTCTCATGTGATACTTGATATTTTTTTAACCATAACTCTTAAATCCTTATGTCTCCACCTCACGAAAGCCAATAAACTAAAGTATGTCTTATGTACACGCAAGTGTGTGTGTGTGTGTGTGTGTGTGTGTGTGTGTGCGCGCGCTCTGCATGCTCTCCTTACCTTTGCTATAAAAGCCCTATTTCTGGCTGCCTCTAGTTTCACTTTCTCAGAGTTATAAGATGGCTATTACAAAGGGAAAACTTCCCCCAGATGACTCCCCTATGAGTGAGCTAGAGGGAATGTTGTTAAAAATACATAGTAGACCTGATTCAGTCCCTAACACATTTGATGTTTCAGGTGTGATCATGAATTCAGGCTTTGTATAAACAAGATTTTGCGCTTCCAACACACCCTGTGACTAGCCTTAAAGAGTTACAGTAGTTCATGAAGTTTAATATTACAAATTTGCATAATTTTTCTAGGAGAAATGTCAATAAGTAGATATCAAGAGTTAATGATATCAGTCTAGGAACAGGGAATGAAGTAGAATCATAGAAGCCCATAGTTCTCTCATAGCTGTGTCTTTATGCTAAGAAGCTGAGAAGAGAAGACCATGAGAGCAAGGGATAAACAGTGCCAAATATTAAGAGCAAGTTTCCAAGTTATGTTGCCTATAAGATAAATGAAAAAACCCGGAAGAGATAGAGTAGTACAGATTGTAGAATGAATTGATCCAGCCTTGGCTAATGAGTAGATTGTGAGAACTTACACCTTACCAGAAGTGAATGTTAATCACTAGAAGTAAAACTGCTCTTCACTTTGCATGATGCTGTAACTACAAATGCTTCCAACTGGGCACAGTGTCATAGCCTGTAGGTGAGCCTAGTTAGAAAATTTATTTTGTTACTTTGCAACACTGCTTATGCTTCTGACATCAGAGCTATGAATCAAGTAGCTAATGGTGCCTGGTGGGAAAGTGGGGGATGGGAGGGGAGTAAAGTAAAGGAATAAGCTACAAATTGCTGTAACCATTTATAGAAACTTAAGGAAACAAATTTGGTTGTAAAAGTTTTCAAGAAAAATCACTGGAATCTCATAAATAGAAACAGCCCAGGCTATGCGGGGCCACTTGTTTGAAACAGATGGTCATAGTTTCTTCCTTACGCCTACTTCAACTTCACATGTCTTCCACAGGTCCTCAGACCCGTAGCAGAGCTCTCTGCACAGAGAATAGAAGCAGTTTAAAATACACCCCAGTCTTAGAAAAGCTGGACCCTTTCTGCTTCATTCTTGTCTCCTGTAACTGTGGAGATTTAAGCCTGGGGTAGACACCACAGCTCTTTGCTTTACAAGTATTTTCCTCCAGTTTTCATTTGATTGCTGCAATTTCTGCTAAAGTTTGTCACTTGGGTGCTCTCTTACCACATCTAGATCCGATAAACTCTTTATGATTTGGGAAATCTTTACTATTTTAAAGGGATTGTCAAAAGTGACTTAGTGAGATTTTCTTAATACTTGCAAAAGGAAGCTTGGACCCAAACTAATTAGATGACTCTTGGCCTCAGACGTCCTTTATTACTCATTTTTAAAAACAACTACTTTTATCATTTTGCAACTTTTATTTCATGCCAATCCTTTTATTATTTTACAACTGTAAATTCACAGTCTTGTCTACTGGATCTTTTTAATCCTGTTAGTGAGCTTTGAACCTCCATGTCTAGCTGAACAAGACTGTCATTATTCAACTTCATCAGATCCTTAGACAAGTTGGTGGAGAAAAATAAGGAAGCTGTGTGAATTTTTTCTTTCCTTTCCTGTTGTGCATCAATCGGAGATGATGAGTTTTCTAGGCTTTCAGGTGGTAACACAGTTTACAGTCCACCTCTGACTGTCAGTCTTGTTACTACTCCTGTATATTGACAGGCTTCATAGAATTTCTGCAATGAGAATGAAGTGAGAACCTGAAATGCTAGCAATTTGATAAGAGAATCTGGTCTACTTTTTTCCAATGTTAGGATATAATGATTGACATTTTGTTTTTGTAAACTCAGAGGGGCAATGAGAAAGATTCAACTTTGCCAGAATTTGATCACATTAACCCAGGAACCAAAGAGAATCACTAACCACCAGTAAATTCTGAATGTTTTCTTATTTCATGAAGATTTTCCTCCTGTTAATTCAACTGATTCATCTCATAAAACAATCATTAAGAGTATATGAGATCATCTGGGGGTAGCTTTTACTTCATTTAATATCCATGACTTTCTCTTTTCTTCATTTTATCTGACATAGTATATAAACATCTTCTTCAAGTTCTTTTATAGAATTTTTTCGAGACAGGGTTTCTCTGTGGCTTTGGATGCTGTCCTGGAACGAGCTCTTGTAGACCAGGCTGGCCTCAAACTCAGAGATCCACCTCCCTCTGCCTCCCAAGTGCTGGGATTAAAGGCGTGCGCCACCAACGCCTGGCTTTTTTTTTTTTTTTTTTGGTTTTTCCCTTCTTTTGAGAAGCTAGTTTTAACTTCTTTTAAATGAAAATTGTTTATTTTATTAATTAAGTTATATCTCTGGCAATTTCACATACACACATGTAATGCCTTCTGACTCCCCTTTCCTTATCTCCACTCCTCTCACCCCACCCCACACCTTCTCCCTGTCATTCTCTCTCCTTGGTTCATGGCTTTTAAACCTTGGGACCCACTAAGTTTAGCCAGGGCTGTCAGTGGCAACATCCACTGGAGACTGGGGTCACCAATAGATGGATACACAATGAAGACAAGCTTTTCCGTTTTACCTGAATATATCAGGAGGAAATAGTTCAAGATTGCAGAGTGGGGAATGCTGAGCCCCTCCTCCACCTAGGCTTGGCAAGTGATGGGCTAAAAGTGTTCTTTTTTTTTTTTCAAAGACTTTTCTTCATTGCCTATTTTAGGAAGTCATACATTCTCAAGTGTATCTGGCAATAATAGCGTGAAAGTCTTTATTCATCTTCTGTTTTACTTTCCTTTTTTTCATGCTTTGTGATTCAATTTATGTAACATTCTTAAAACAGGTATTGAGGCACAAGCTAGTAGTTGACAGCAGGTATTTGGAGTAAGAAGCAGGGGGAGGGAGGAAGTTGTGCTTATAAGAGGCAGCATGGGAGGCCTACAGTGATGGGGTGTTCTTTTTTTTTTGTTTTTTGTTTTTTTGGTTTTTTTGTTTGTTTGTTTTTTGTTTTTTTTTTAAATTTTATTTTCCAGTTTAAATTTAGATAAGAATCAAGGTTGCTTCACAAGTCAGTTCCAGGTCCCTCTCCCATTCCCTCCCTTCCTCCCGTGCCCTCCTCCCCCCCCCGTTATCCCCTCATTTCTCCAGGGAGGGTGAGGCCCTCCATGGGGGTGTCCATAGTGTGTCATTTCATATAGGGCAGGGCCTAGACCCTTCCCCAAGAGTTCAGGGTGAGAGTGCACCTCACATTGTTCTATGGGAGTCCAAAGTCCGTGTGTATACTCGGGATGGGTACTGATCTGCTGCCCAAGGCTCAATAGAATCCCTAGGCCTCTTCACTGACACCCAGATTCAGGGGGTCTTGATCAGTCCCATGCTGGATTCCCAGGCTAATGCCTGGGATTCAAGAGTTAACCTTTGTCTGGTCAACTGTTTCTGGGGGTTAGACCAGCCCAGTCTTAATCCCTTTGATCATCAGTCCTCCCTCTCTGTTACTGGCTTTCTTGAGTTCAGCTCAGTACTTAACCAAGGGAGTCTGCCTCTTCTTCGATCAGCCACTAAATAAAGTTTCTGTTTCCCAGACTCTCTGGCCATAGGATTGTAGGCTGGCACTCCCCAGATCTATGTCTAAAATCCATATATGAGAGAGTACATGCCATGTTTCTCTTTTTGTGACTGGGTTACCTCACTCAGGATGGTTTCTTCTAGTGTCATCCATTTGCCTGCGAATCTCATGATTCCATTATTTTTTTCTGCTGAATAGTACTCCATTGTGTAGATGTACCACATTTTCTCTATCCACTCTTCAGGTGAGGGACATCTAGGTTGCTTCCACGTTCTGGCAATTACAAATAAAGCTGCTATGAACATAGTGGAACAGACATCTTTGTTGTATGAATGGGCATCTTTTGGATAAATGCCTAAGAGTGGAGTTGCTGGGTCTTGTGGTAGGTTTATTCCCATTTTTCTGAGGAATCTCCACACTGATTTCCAAAGTGGCTGAACCAGTTGGCACTCCCACCAGCAATGGAGGAGTGTCCCCCTTTCACCACATCCTCTCCAGCATAAATTGTCATTGGTGTTTTTGATTTTAGCCATTCTGACAGGGGTGAGATGGTATCTGAGAGTTGTTTTAATTTGCATTTCCCGGATGGCTAAGGATGTTGAGCACTTTCTCAAGTGCCTCTCAGCCATTTTAGACTCCTCTATTGAAAACTCTCTATTTAGTTCTGCAGCCCACTTTTTAATAGGGTCCTTTGGTGTTTTGGAGACTTGCTTCTTGAGTTCTTTGTGAATTTTGGAGATCAACCCTCTGTCAGATGTGGGATTAGTGAATATTTTTTCCCATTCTGTGGGCTGCCTTTTTGTCTTGCTGACTGTGTCCTTTGCCTTACAGAAGCTTCTCAGTTTCAGTAGGTCCCATTTATTAATTGTTGATCGTACTGCCTGTGCTACTGGTGTTATGTTCAGGAAGCTGTCTCCTGTACCAATTCGTTCAAGGGTACCACCCACTTTCTCTTCTAAGAGGTTCAGTGTGGCTGGATTTATGTTGAGGTCTTTGATCCATTTGGACTTAAGTTTTGTGCATGGCGATAGACATGGATCGATCTGCATTCTTCTACATGCCAGTCTCCAATTATGCCAGCACCATTTGTTGAAGATGCTTTCTTTATTCCATTGTATATTTTTAGCTTCTTTGTCAAAGATCAGATGTTCGTACGTGTGTGGGTTAATACCCGGGTTTTCAATTCGATTCCATTGTTCTACCTGTCTATTTTTGTGCCAATACCAAGCTGTTTTCAGGACTATAGCTCTATAATAGAGCTTGAGGTCAGGGATGGTGATGCCTCCGGACGTTGCCTTGTTGAACAGGGTTGTTTTGGCTATCCTGGGTCTTTTGTTTTTCCATACAAAATTGATTATTGTTCTTTCAAGGTCTGTGAAGAACTGTGCTGGGATTTTAATGGGGATTGCATTGAATCTGTAGATTGCTTTTGGCAGGATTGCCATTTTTACTACATTGATCCTACCTATCCAAGAGCATGGGAGATCTTTCCATTTTCTGAGGGCTTCTTTAATTTCTTTCTTTAAAGATTCAAAGTTCTTACGATACAGGTCTTTCACTTGTTTGGTTAGCGTTACCCCAAGGTATTTTATGTTGTTTGTGGCAATTGTAAAGGGTGATGTTTCTCTGATTTCTCTTTTAGCCCTTTTATCATCTGTATATAGTAGGGCTACTGATTTTCTTGAGTTGATCTTGTAGCCTGCCACTTTGCTGAAGGTGTTAATCAGCTGTAAGAGTTCCCTGGTAGATTTCTTTGGGTCATTGATGTAAACTATCACATCGTCTGCAAACAGTGAAAGTTTGACCTCTTCCTTCCCAATTTGTATCCCCTTGATCCCCCTTTGTTGTCATATGGCAATAGCTAGAACTTCAAGTACCATGTTGAAAAGGTATCGAGAGAGTGGACAGCCTTGTTTTGTTCCTGATTTTAGAGGAATTGCGTTGAGTTTCTGTCCATTTAGTTTGATGTTGGCTGTTGGTTTACTGTATATAGCTTTTATTATGTTTAAGTATGTCCCTGTTATCCCAGATCTCTCCAAGACCTTTATCATGAAGGGGTGTTGGATTTTGTCAAAGGCTTTTTCAGCATCTAGTGAGATGATCATGTGATTTTTGTTTTTCAGCTTGTTTATATGGTGGATTACGTTGATGGATTTTCGTATGTTGAACCATCCCTGCATTCCTGAGATGAAACCTACTTGATCGTGGTGAATGATTGTTTTGATGTGTTCTTGGATCCGATTTGCCAGTATTTTATTGAGTATTTTTGCATCAATGTTCATGAGGGATATTGGTCTGAAGTTCTCTTTCTTAGTTGTATCTTTGTGTGGCTTGGGGATCAAGGTTATTGAAGCCTCATAGAAAGAGTTTGGCAAAGACCCTTCTGCTTCTATTGTGTGGAACACTTTGAGAAGAATTGGTATAAGCTGTTCTTTGAATTTCTGGTAGAATTCTGCACTGAGGCCATCTGGACCTGGGCTTTTTTTGGTTGGGAGACTTTTGATGACAGCTTCTATTTCCATAGGGGTTATAGGTCTATTTAAATTGCTTATCTGTTCTTGATTTAGTTTTGGCAATTGATAGCTGTCCAGGAAGTCATCCATTTCCTTTAAATTTTCGAATTTTGTGGAGTACAGGTTTTCAAAGTATGACCTAATGATTCTCTGGATTTCCTCAGAGTCTGTTGTTATGTCCCCCTTTTCATTTCTAATTTTGTTAATTTGCGTGTTCACTCTCTGCTGTTTGGTAAGTTTGGACAAAGGTTTGTCTATCTTGTTGATTTTCTCAAAGAACCAACTCTTCGTTGCGTTGATTCTTTGTATTGTTTTCCTGGTTTCTACTTTATTAATTTCAGCCCTCAATTTGATTATTTCCTGGCTTCTACTCCTCCTGGGGGAGTGTGCTTCTTTGTGTTCTAGAGCTTTCAGCTGTGATGTTAATTCTCTGGTATAACTGTTCTCCTGTTTCTTCATGTGAGCATTTAGCACTATGAACTTCCCCCGTAGCACTGCTTTCAAAGTGTCCCATAGGTTTGGGTATGTTGTGTCTTCATTCTCATTGAATTCAAGGAAGTCTTTAATTTCTTTTTTTATTTCCTCTTTGACCCAGGGATGGTGCAGTTGAGCATTATTCAATTTCCATGAGTTTGTAGGTTTTCTGCAATTTGTGTTGTTGTTGAATTCTAATTTTAAGGCATGGTGGTCTGATAAGATGCATGGAGTTATTCCAATTTTTTTGTAGCTGCTGAGGTTTGATATGTTGCCAAGTATGTGGTCGATTTTTGAGAAGGTTCCATGTGGTGGTGAGAAGAAGGTATATTCTTTTTTATGTGGATGAAATGTTCTATAGATATCTGTTAATCCCAGTTGGGTCATTACTTCTATTAGCCCTTTTGCTTCTTTGTTGAGTTTCTGTTTGGTATTCCTGTCTAGTGGTGAGAGTGGTGTGTTGAAATCTCCCACTATAACTGTGTGGGGCTTTAGATGAGATTTAAGTTCTAATAATGTTTCTTTAACGAATGTGGAAGCCTTTGTATTTGGGGCATAGATGTTCAGAATAGACACTTCCTCTTGGTGGGTTTCACCTGTGATGAGTATGTAATGACCTCCTTCATCTCTTTTGATTGATTTTATTTTAAAGTCTAGTTTGTTAGATATTAGGATTGCTACCCCGGCTTGTTTCTTGGGTCCATTCGATTGAAAAATTTTTTCCCAACCTTTAATTCTCAGGTAATGTCTGTCTTTAAGGGTGAGGTGTGTTTCTTGTATGCAGCAGAAGGAAGGGTTCTGTCTTCGAATCCAATCTGCTAGTCTGTGTCTTTTTATGGGTGAGTTAAGGCCATTAATATTGAGGGATATTAATGACCAATGATTGCTCATCCTTCTTCGATTTGCGATGGTTGTTGTTGGTGGAATTATGTGTGGAATTTCACCCCTTTGTTCTTTTGGCTGTTGGTAGAGAGAGATTCTCTAATGCTTATGTTTTTCTGGTTGTAGTTAGCTTCCTTGGGTTGGAGTTTTCCTTCCAAAATTTTCTGTAGGGCTGGGTTAGTGGACACATATTGCTTGAATCTAGTTTTGTCATGGAATATCTTGTTTTCTCCGTCTATAGTGATTGAGAGCTTTGCCGGGTACAGTAGTCTGGGCTGGCATCCGTGGTCTCTTAGTGTAGGTAGAATATCTATCCAGGACCTTCTGGCTTTCAGCGTTTCCATGGAGAAATCAGGTGTAATTCTGATAGGTCTGCCTTTATATGTTACTTGACCTTTTTCCTTAGCTGCTCTTAATATTCTTTCTTTATTCTGTATGTTTGGGGTCTTGATTATTATGTGGCGAGGGGATTTTTTTTTGTGGTCCACTCTATTTGGTGTTCTGTAGGCTTCTTGTACCTTCATTGGCATGTCTTTCTTAAGGTTGGGAAAGTTTTCTTCTATGATTTTGTTGAATATGCCTTCTGCCCCTTTGAGCTGGATTTCTTCTCCTTCTTCTATACCTATTATTCTTAGGTTTGGTCTTTTCATGGTGTCCCATATTTCCTGGATGTTTTGTGTTAAGGATTTGTTGGATTTAAGGTTTTCTTTGGTTGATAAATCCATTTCTCCTAGCGTATCTTCAACACTTGAGATTCTCTCTTCCATCTCTTCTATTCTGTTGGTAATGCTTGTATTGGTAGTGCCTGTCTGTTTGTCCAGCTTTTCTATTTTCTGCCTTTCTTCAGATTGTGTTTTTTTTAATGACTCTATTTCAGTTTTCAACCCTTGCAGTGTTTGCATTGCTTCTTGCAATTTTCTGTTTATCTGTTCGTCCGTTTGTTGCCTTTTATGAATTTTTTGGTTTGTTCTTTCTTCCATTTCTTGCATTTTTTGGTTTGTTTTTTGTTCCATTTCTTGCATTTTGTGCTTTGTTTCTTCTTCCATTTCCTGCCTTTTTTGGTTTGTTTCTTCTTCCATTTTTTTCATTTTTTGCTTTGTTTTTTCTACCATTTCTTGCATTTTTTGCTTTGTTTCTTCTTCCATTTCCTGCCTTTTTTGGTATGATTCTTCTTCCAATTCTTGCATTTTTTGCTTTGTTTTTTCTTCCATTTCCTGCATTTTTTGCTTCATTTCTTCTTCCATTTTCTGCCTTTTTTGGTTTGTTTTTTCTTCCAATTCTTGCATTTTTTGGTTTGTTTTTTCTTCCATTTCTTTGAGGGATTTTCCAATATCCTCTTTTAGGGCCTCTATCATTTTCATGAAAGTGCTTTTAAGGTCGTTCTCTTCTGC
Organism: Mesocricetus auratus; assembly: GCF_017639785.1. NCBI lineage: Eukaryota > Metazoa > Chordata > Mammalia > Rodentia > Cricetidae > Mesocricetus > Mesocricetus auratus. The sequence continues at coordinate 46,502,968 of NW_024429192.1, forward strand.
TTCGTCCGCATTGGAATGTTGGGGTCTTGCTGGTGTGGAGTCTCTAGAATCTGGCAGTGTCATATTTGTTTTTCTGTTGCTGACTGTGTTTTTGTATTGTCTCTTTCCCATCTCTTCTTCTAGTGGGTGCAGAAAGAGCCCCTTACTGGTCTGGGGACCAGAGTTCCCTTTTGGTGGGTGCTAGCAAGTCCAATAATCTGGTGGTTCTTCTATTCCTTGTCCGAATGCTGGTCCCGTGGGTGGAGAAGAACAGGAATCTGGGGCGCTTATCCTCTTACCTGGTTCCCTGGACCCTATGCTGGGTACTGTTGTACTTGATCCAGAACAGCTACTCCCCTGGTCTCCCTGGGTCCTCTGGTTTCCTGGTCTCGTTGGTGGGAGAGAAGACCTGGGGTCTGGGTGCTTGGCTCCCGCCAGGATTGGGAGCTCTGTGCAGGACCCAGGCGATCTGCAGGCACTGGAGCACAGGCCGGGAAGCCTGCCTGTTTACCTGATGCTGCTGGAAGAACCGCAGCTTCCCTGGACTCCCAGCCTCCTCTCCTTTCCTGGTCTCGTTGGTGTGAGCAAAGATCCCGAGTCTGGGGTGCTTGGCTCCCGCCGGGATTGGGAGCTCTGTGCAGGTCCCAGGCGATCTGCAGGCACTGGGGCACAGGCCGGGAAGCCGGCCTGTTTACCTGATGCTGCTGGAAGAACCGCAGCTTCCCTGGACTCCCCCTGTTTTACTTTCTTGATCCTTCTCCTCCAGAACTCATCCTTCTGCTCACTTTACATGTTTACTAAGTCTGTTTCCTCCCATGTTCTTGCTCTTTTCACTTAACAGTTTATAATTTGATGCTATTTTTTAAGGACTCTCAAGAAATATTAGAGATAAACATTTGTGTTATGTTTGTTTTTTTGAAGCAGAAGTCAGCCACCTCCTGTTCAAGATCAATTTCCCAAGTCATAAGACTGGTTTATGTAAATTAAATACCATAAGCATCTCTATAAATATATTGGCTGTGTTAATATGCTTAATTTTATTTTTTTATTAAAATGCAAGCATCATTAAGGTGAAATTTATATCAATTCAAAAGAAGATTCTGCTTTAGTCTTATATTAAACATTAGGGATATGAATTCCTGATTCTGGTGAGATTCCATGTGTAGTTTTTTCTGCTTTGTTGGAGTTGTCTTCAGAGAAGATTTCATATTTCAGTGCCAAATTCTTCATGTTCAATCTCCTTCACCTACCTAAAATGGCTTTGTAGCATCTTATTGAAAAAGAATTGTAAAAACTCAATAAAACAACATCTGTGTAGTCAAAGTCAAAGCCATAATGCCTCGCTTAAAGGCATGCACAGTCTTAATTATATCCAAGTGAAGAAGAAACTACTCTGTAGGATTTCACTTTTCTTTCCATGGCAATGAGAAAACATCTTATAGAGTAAATCTGAATGTCAATTAAGCAAATCCAAAAAGCTTTACAAATTAAAGGCTCCCAGATGGCAAGAACAGTGTAGCCAGAGGAATAAAGATGTTCTGATTTGTGTTTTTCAGGTACAGTGGATCATATTTTAAATTGGATGACAACTACAATTGTATTCATCATTTTATTTTTCAATTCATGTGTCATCAATGCTGTTCTCTGTTTTTATTTAAAAAAGAAAAGGTAAGCTATAGGATAACCTCCTGTGACAGAGACACTAGGTACAATACTGCTAGTTGGAAATATTTTTTTTTAATTCCAGGGGTTCTGGAAAAATCCATCATGCAGAGGGTAGTGAAAGAAAACTTGTTTCATATGCTTGACTGTTTCTGACATTGGATGGATGGTTATAAAAGTAGACTGTTGAAAGCATTTGCATTTATGGTGAATTGAATGTAATATTATTTTTTTAAAGGAAAATGTTCAATTTTATTTTATGTGTTTTTGAGTGTTGCCTGTATGTATCTATACCCGCCATATCTGTGAAGGCCAGGAGAGGGTGCTAACACTTTAATTCAGGCCATTATGAAACCTTCATATGGGTGCTAAGGACTGAGCCAGGATTCTCTGAGCAACAAATGCTCTTTCTTGATGAGAGTTATCTCCCTGTCCCATGTTTAATATGTTTTATTGAGAACAGATTTTCACAGGAAACAGCAAAGACAATAAGTGGGAGGGAGTAATCCTGACTGCAAATAAATAAATTAAATAAATAAATAAATAAAAAACTGAAATTGGAAACCTGAGGAAGGTCCAACTGAGGCATAAGGTGAATCTGAGGTCTTATTTTTAGGTTAATATAATAAAATATTCACCCGTATATATATGTCCCTTGGTGGACAGCAGTGTATGATGGGGAGATAAATGGAAATAGGAAAATATGAGGCTGGGACATCAAAAACTATAGACATAATTGGTAGCATGTAATTTGTTTTGCTGTCATTATATAGTCTTCAATTTTAAAAAATGATGGGGTTTTTATTCTGCCCCATCTCAATCTGGGGAGATGTGGGAACATTATCTATAATCTAGAAGTCTCTCTCACTGACACATGGAATAGAAGTCTTAGAAGACAAGAATGAAGGAGCATTTTGAGAAGACTGCTTCAGTAGTAAAATGGAGACAGATGATAACTGTCTAGACTAAAGAGATAGAAATGAGGAGGAGGGGTTAAGGTTATACTGAGGATGGGAAGGTTTCCTGAGTGATGGGCATGGAGAAAGAGTGAGAAGAAAATTTTTTCTCTCTCAAGGTAAATGTTTTTAGCATTAAAGAGAACTTTTACAAATATGTACAGCAGAGGAAGAGCATGCTTTGAAAGGAGGATGAAGAATTCTGTTTTAAGCGTTGTCATTTTTAAATGCCTGTTTTATACTCAAGGGAGTATGCTAATTAAGTATCTACATGTATGAATCTGGGCTTTGTGGAACAGATAAGTTTGACATATAGAGGATATGGTCTCCATGGAAACAGATCATAAGCTATTGCTCTCACTACTGTAATGTAAAAACAATAGGCTACTTTAGTATTTTGGCCAACTGCTCAAAAGAATTTGTATATGAATCTATCAAATTTTGATTAATAACCTACTCTTATAATGTGCTACTAGGAGAAGGAATTTTTGGTCAGTATTTAACTTATTTCTGTAACACTGTCATGATATCTCTAGGTCAGAGAACACACCTGTCCCGTTATCAACACTGAGGTCCACACCATCACCAACAGAGACTGAGAACTTAATGGACCACCACCTTCAGACACACCTAAGTAGTAGTATGTAATTTTTTGTCATTCAATGATCTTTAAATTTAAGACAAACCATTCTAAATTAAATTATGCTTTGGCTAGCAGCAACGACCATTTTATAAATAATACTTTTATAATGCCATTGTAGGCAGCAATAAATTCAAGTGAGGTTTATTAATATTAATGTCTTTCAGTTTTGAAATTAAAATTATATTCATTTTAACTGATACATAAAAATTATAGATATTTATGAAGTAGTGTGTACATTTTGATAGCAGGTTAAACATATCTGTTTACTAGACACTTGCCATTTCTCTAGACCTAAAACTTTTCAAACGTTTTATGCTAGGTTTTAAAGCTATGCAACACATAATCATTATCTATACTTACCCTTCTGTGCAATAGCATAAGGAAGTCTCACTGCTGTCTCACTGCTGTCTTATAGATTCCTTATCTATAGATTCTTTATGTTTCCGGATTATTTTACTTGACATGGACGAGCCTCTAGTTCCATCCATGTTGTTGCAAATGACAGAATTTCCTTTTTGTGCTCAAATAACATCCACTCAGGTGTGTGCATCACAATTTCTTCTCCACTCATCAGTTCTAGGCATACAGTAGCTTCATTTCTCATCTGTTGTGATAGTGCTATAGAGAACATGGAACGCCAGACATCTCCTCAACATTTTCAACATAGTGATTTATTTTCCCTTTAGATATATATCCAGTAATGGGATAGCTTGATCATACAGTAATTCTATTTTTTTAAACTTTTTGAGAAGTCTTCCTATTGTCTTACATTTCACCTACAGCATGTAGTAGCTTCCTTCTCCACATCCACACATCACTTTTCTTTGGTGTTTTAATAGTAACTATTCTTATGCGATAAGTTGCTGTCTTCCGGTCATTTCTATTTGCAATTTTCTGATGATTAGTGATGTTTAGCATTTTCTTTCTCATATATCCATTAGCCATTTTGTATACCTTCCTTGAGAAATGTCTATTTAGATTTATTACCCATAAGATTGAATCATTTATTTTTCTTAAGTTCTTAAGGACCTTATATGTCTTGACATGCTAAAAACCCTTGTCAGATAGGGACTTTGCAAATATTTTTTCTTCTTTTCTGATGGTGGTCTCTTCAATGCAGTTGATGGTTGTTTTCCTGGTTGGTTATCCAACTTACCTGACAGTATTTAAAAAAAACACTGACCTTTCCCAGTGTCTGGGTGTATGTATCCTTTTCATCTTTATTGAAAGTCTGTAGATGTGTGGGTTTATTATAGTGACTCTATTCTGTTCTGCTGGTCTATGAATCTGTGTCTTGAAAATGCCATGGTGTTTTGATAACTACTGCTTCATGGTATATTTTAAAGTTAGGAGGTGGAGTGCCTTCTGACAAGGGATGAGGTTTTATTGTTCCAGATGCATTTGGGGTTCTTTAGTTAGTTCTGTGTGGGATGTCATTGAAATTGTACAAACTCTTTGCTTCACTTTCAGTAGTAGAGTTATTTTAATTATTTGAATTCTCCAAATCTGTGAATACAGGGTATCTTCTCAATGTGTGTATCTTATTTGATTTATTTATTTGATGATTGTGATTTTTCACTGTACAGAGCTTTAGGAAAGCTGATAGTCTTTTCAGTAAGTTTCTCTTTCCTTATCTTGTTACATGCTTATTCAAGTCTTTCCTTTTTAGGAAGGCTCATATTTTTCTCATATAAGATTTTTTGGAATTTTTGACAATCTAATGCCTTGATTCTTTTTATTTGTTCACTATCATGAATGATACTTTCTTTTTAACTGAAATTTTGGTGGCTGTTAGAATCTAGGATTTTTTTCCTATTGTAAGTTATTTGTGTTTGGAATCCTTGTTAAATTTTTACAAATTCAAAGTCTTTCAGTTGATTCCAATAATTCTCTTTTCATGTGATCATCCATCACATACACTTTTCCTAGCTAATTTATGTCACTGGACACAAGCTAGAGACACCTGACAGAAGAGAATCTAGGTTGAGACAATGCCGCCATAAGATACAGCTGTTGAACATTTTTAATTAGTGATTAATGGGAGAGAGTGAACCCATTGTGGGTGAACCCTGGGCAGGTGGACCTGTGTTCTTCTAGAAAGCAGGCTGAGTTATCCATGAGGAGCAATCCAGTAAGCAGTACCAACTCATGGCCTCTGCACCAGCTTCTGCCGTACTTGATTTCCCCTCTGACTTCCTTCAATGATGAATTATGATGTAGAAGTATAAGCCCAATAAGCCCTTCTGTCCTCATTTTTCTCTTAGTCATGGTGTCTCATCACAACAGTAGTAACCCTAACTAAGACAAATACATGAATTTTCTTTTCCAACTTTATCTCTCACTTTAACACTAAATACCAGGGAAAGCACCTTCTTTTTTTCTCATTTCTGAATTTAAACATATTATTTAAGTATGCCATTGGATAAGTGCTGGCTATTAAGGGTATTATTGTGGGCAAGAAATACCTTATTATCCTGAATAATTTTTAAAGTTTCATCATGAAAAGGTGATAATGGTTGGAGAAATGACATTGCAAGGAAAGTGATTATCTGGAAAGCATGAGGCCTTGAGCTCTACCTCCAGAACCCACATAAAAATGCCAGATGTAGTGCTGCATGCTTACTTTCCCAGTGCATGCTGGGGAGGTAGAGACAGTGTTCCAAAATATACTGAAGACCAGCTGAGACAGCCAGGCTCATGGACTGAACAACTACTAGATTCTTGAAGTTTCTGTTGGCAGACAGTCATTGATAGGTTAACTTAACCACAGCCTATACACCAATCTAAATAAAATCCTTTCTTAGATAAAGAGTGTATACATTCATTCTGTCAGTTCTGTTCCTTTAGGGAACCATGACTAATTCAAACAATATCTACTTCCATTTTATTCTTAATATTCATGTTTCATTTTGCATGTTTCATGTCCTACTTTCATTAAACTAATTCTTTACTAGCTTGAGGCTCATACTCATAAGCATATGTTTTAAGTATTTATTCTAATTCTCTTAAGTTATTTATTGAAGACAACACATATGCTCATTTCAATGCCAGTTTAAAAATGTTTCAAATATATAGCTTAATTTAATTCTCTTTACCTCTCATAATCATATATTGTCTCCATCCTTTTTCATGTGGGTTTTTCTGAATTATTTAACATTTCATAGATGCATAATTCACACAGTAATAATGTGATAATTAATTCAGTTTTCCACATATCTTGCTTACCCATGGATTCAGTTTTCCATTTATTTTGAAAACTTTTAAAAATGTTTTCAGTTAGTCTTGATATAATAAAATTTCTAAGTATTGTGTATTTACCCATCTTTTTCATTCTCTTACTGTATAACTAAGCTCTTGAATCTAGGCCTAACACTTTAGTAGGTTAAAAGCAAGACAATGCCCAGTAAAATATTGCTTACCTGAAATAACAGCAAGAACACAGAAAAGTTTGCCATAAAATGATAGGAAGATGTATTCTATGGAAAAACCAAAGTGAAGCAAATAGAATGGTACAGACACACACACACACACACACACACACACACACACACACTTTCGCAAGCTTATGAAATGCCATCTATAAAACATTGGTATTACCAAAATAAAAATAACCTGCAAACCAGGCATTGCAGTTCATGTCTGTAATCTCAGTACTTGTGAGGCTAAGGTAAAGTGACTGGAACAGGCTTGAGGCTACATAGTGGTTATACAGTGAGTCCCAGATCAGCCTGGTATATACAATGAGATCCTGCCTCAATCAATCTATCCATTAACCTATCAAGTCATCAATTAACAACTTCAAACTGGAAGATACAAAAGTCATTATGAGTATTATAAGTAAGTAGTTCAACGTAGAGGATTTATGCTCTGGCCTACAGATAGCAGTGAGAATGAACAAGCTGCAACTATATTCTATAGTAGACTTTCACATCTGCACTTGGGTGAAGGATGCGGACACAAATGGAGGCATAGAGTATGAAGTATTTTATAAACTCACAAGCAGGCAAGCCTAGGCTGTTGTGTCAGGTGTAGACCCATGGTGTACAGTGCATAGTGGTGATGTGAGGAGTGGCCAGAAGGCTGAAGTAGGCTCTGTAGATCTAGTCTTGTTAATTTTCAAAAAAGTCTGGGTTCTGTGTGGGCACCAGTTCGAATTCTCCATGTTCTTTGAGTTCTGTCTTCAACAATTGGGCCTTGATATGAATTTGTGAAGAGCAATCTATAGTCTTGGCAATAGCCTGGATTTTGTTTTCTTTTCTTCTTTTTTTTCCAGACAGGGTTTCTCTGTAGCTTTGGTCTTTTTTTATTAATAAATTTTATTTAAATTAGAAACAACCAAGACAGGAAGGACATGAGTCCTGCCACACCCCACTCTTGGCTCCCCCTCTACCCACCATGCTCTGCTTGAGGTGAGTGTGGACTCTATTTGAGCCCCAATTCCTACCCATCACCCCCTCCTTGGGTCTTCCTGAGCCTGCTCCTTGCTTAGAGTGGACCTGCCCAGACAGGGAGTACTTGAGTCCTGTCACATCCCATTCTTGCCCCCTCCCCACCTGCCATGCTCTGCTTGAGGTGAGTGTGGGCCATACTCCTACCCATCACTCTCTCCTTGGATATTCCAGAGCCTGCTCCTTGCTTAGAGTGAACCCCTGAGACAGAAAGGACATGAGGTCTGCCACTCCCCACTCTGGGCTCCCCCTCTGCCCACGGTGATCTGCTTGAGTGAGGAGAATACAAGGAGAAGCAGATGATCTAGAGTTACAGACACTGAAGTATTGGCCCACATACACCACTGGGAGACCAGAAGAGAGGGAGAGACCCCATTTGCACCCACTCAAAGAAGGGATTGGAAGGCAACAATTTAAGAACACATTCAGCAATAGAAAGACCAATATGACACTACCAGAATCTAGACGCTCCACATCAGCAAGACCTGAAAAGTCAAATACAGATGAAGCAGAAGACACAGACCTTAGAAATTATTTTATGAAGATGATAGAGACCCTCACAGAGAAAACGAGAAAATCACTTAAAGAAATAGAAGAAACAAATAAACAAACAAAAAATATGAAACGGAAGAAAAGACAAACCAAAAAATTCAAGAAATAAGCAAATCTTTGAAAGAATCTAAAGAGAGCCAAGAAAAATAACCAAAAAAGTGAAGGAAACAACTCAAACAGTTCAAGGCTTGAAAGCTGAAATAGAAACAATAAAGAAAACACAGAATGAGGGGATGCTGGAAATAGAAAAGCTGGGTAAACAATCAGGAACTACAGATGTAAGTATAACCGATAGAATACAAGAGATGGAAGAGAGAATATCAGGTGTTGAAGACTCACTAGAGGATATACAGTCATAGACCAAAGAAAATCTCAAATCCAACAAATCCTTAACACAAAATATCCAGGAAATATTGGACACCATGTAAAGGCCAAACCTAAGAAAAATAAGTATAGAAGAAAGTGAAGAAATACAGCTCAAGGTACAGAAGACATAATCAACAAAATCATAGAAGAAAACTTCCCCAACCTAAAGAAGGATATGCCTATGAAAGTACAAGAAGCTTACAGAATACTAAATAGACTGGACCACAAAAAGAAGCCCCCTTGCCACATAATAATCAAAAGACAAAAAACTTACAGCATAAAGAGAAATATTAAGAGCAACAAAAGAAAAAGGCTAAGTAACATATAAAGGCAGACCTATCTGAAATACACCCGACTTCTCAATGGAAACTATGAAAGCCAGAAAGTCCTGGATAGATGTTCTACAAATGCTAAGGGCACATGGATGCCAGCCTAGACTACTGTACCCAGCAAAGTTTTCAATTACTATAGATGAAAAAAACAAGATATTCCATGACAAAACCAGATTTAAACAATACATATCCACAAATCCATCCCTACAGAAAGTACTGGAAGGAAAACTCCAACCCAACAAAGATAGCTACACTCACAAAAACACAGGCAATAGATAATCCCATTTTACCAAACACCAATAGAAAAAAATGGAGAGTGTAAATCCACACACAATAACAAAGAAACAAAAGGACTAACAGAAGTTATAACCAAATTGTGATTAACAAACACCTGTAGAACATCCCATCCAAATACAAAAAAAAATGTACCTTCTTCTCAGCTCCATATTGAACCTTCTCCAAAATCAACCACATACTAAGCAACATAGCAAACCTCCACAGATACAAAAAAGATGGATTAAACTCCTGTATCTTATCAGACCACTATGCTTTAAAGTTAGAATTCAACAACATGACAAATTGCAGAAGCCCTACAAACTCATGGAAATTGAACAATACTCAATTGCACCATTCCTGGGCCAAGGAAGAAATAAAAACAAAGAAATTAAAGACTTCCTAGGATTTAATGAGAATGAAGACACAACATACCCAAATTTATGGGACACTTTTAAGGCAGTACTGAGAGGAAAGTTCACAGCACTAAGGGCTCACATGAAGAAATTGAATAGTCACACTAGATAATTAACCGCTCAACTGAAATCTCTAGAAAAAAAAGAAGCAAACTCACTCCAGAGGAGTAGATGCCAGGAAATAATCAAATGAAGGACTGAAATCAGTAAAATAGAAACTAGGAAAACATTACAAAGAATAAATGAAACAAACAATTGTTTCTTTGAGAAAATCAACAAGACAGACAAACCTTTATCCAAACTAACCAAAAGGCAGAAAGAGAAAGCATGGTAATTAACAAAACCAGAAATGAAAAGGGAGACATAACAATGGACACTGAGGAAATCCAGAGAATCATCAGGTCATACTTTGAAAACATGTACTTCAAAAAATTTAAAAATCTAAAGGAAATAGACAATTTTTCTGGATAAATATCACTTACCAAAATTAAATCAAGAACAGATAAGTCATTTAAATTGACCTATAACTCCTAATGAAATAGAAGAAGTCATCAAAAGTCTCCCAACCAAAAAAAGCCCATGGCCATATGGTTTCAGTGAAGAATTCTACCAGAAATTAAAAGAATAGCTAATACTAGTACTCCTCAAATTGTTCCACACAATAGAAACAAAAGGGACATTTCCAAACTGTTTTTGCAAGGCTACAATTATCTTGATCCCCAAACTCCACAAAGACACAACTAAGAAAGAAACTATAGACCAATATGCCTCATGAACACCGATGCAAAAATACTCAACAAAATACTGGCAAATTGAATCCAGGAACACACATCAGAAAAATCATCTACCATGATCAAGTAGGCTTCATCCCAGGGATGCAGGGATGTTTCAACATACGAAAATCCATCAATGTAATTTACCACATAAACAAACTGAAAAAGAAAAACCATATGATCATCTTACTAGATGCTGAAAAAGTCTTTGAAAAAAATCCAACACCTCTTCATGATAAAAGTATTGTAGAGATCAGGAATAATAGGAATATACTTGAACATGGTAGAAGAAATATACAGCAAAACAACAACTAACATCAAACTAAATGGAGAGAAACTCAATGCAATTCCTCTACACTCAGGAACAATACAAGGTTGTCCACTCTCTCCATATCTTTTCAATATTGTACTTGAAGTTCTAGCTAGAGAAATAAGACAATAAAAGGAGATCAAGGGGATACAAAATGGAAAGGAAGAAGTCAAACTTTCACTATTTGCAGATGATATGATAGTTTACATAAGTGACCCAAAAACTCGACGAGAGAACTCCTACAGTTGATAAATACCTTTAGCAAAGTGGCAGGATACAAAATTAAATAAAAAATCAGTAGTCCTACTATATACAGGTGATAAATGAGTTTAAAAATAAATTAGAGAAACATCACCCTTTACAGTAGCCACAAAGAACATAAAATATCTTGGGTAACACTAACAAAACAAGTGAAATACCTGTATCACAAGGACTTTGAGTCTTTAAAGAAAGAAATTAAAGTAGATACCAGAAAATGGAAAGATCTCCCATATTCTTGGATAAGTAGGATCAACATATTAAAAATGGTAATCTTGCCAAAAACAATGTACAGATTCAATACAATCACCATGAAAATCCCAACACAATTCTTCACAGACCTTGAAAGAACAATACTCAACTTTATATGGAAAAACAAAAAACCCAAGATAGCCAAAAACAACCCTGTACAGTACAATAAAGGAACTTGGGGAGGTATCAACATCCCTGACTTCAACCTCTATCATAGAGTCATAGTCCTGAAAACAGCTTGGTATTGGCGCAAAAGTAGATAAAGGAACTTCTAGAGGCATCACCATCCCTGACTTTAAACTCTATCATAGAGCCATAGTCCTGAAACAGCTTGGAATCAGCACAAAAGTAGCCAGGTAGATCAAAGGAATTGAATGGAAAAACCTGATATTAACCCACATACCTATGAATACCTGATTTTGACAAAGAAGCTAAAGCTGAACAATGGAAAAAAGAAAGCATCTTCAACATATGGTGCTGGCATAACTGGATGTGGACATTTAGAAGATTGCAGATAGATCCAAATCTATCCCCATGCACAACACTTAAATCCAAAAGGACCAAAGACCTCAACATAAATCCAGCCACATTGAATGTCTTAGAAGAGAAAGTGGTACCAGTGAACACTTTCTGAACATAACACCAGTGGCACAGACACTGAGATCAACATTTAATAAATGGGACCTCCTGAAACTGAAGAGCTTCTATAAGGCAAAGGACACAGTAAACAAGACAAAAAAGCAGTCCACAGAATGGGAAAAGATATTCACTAACCTCACATCTGACAGAGGGCTGATCTCCAAATTTTACAAAGAACTCAAGAAGCAAGTCTCCAAAATACCAAAGGATCTAATTAAAAAGTGGGGTACAGAACTAAATAGAGAGTTCTCAATAGAGGAGTTTAAAATGGCTGAAACTTAAGAAAGTACTCAACATCCTTAGCCATCAGGGAAATGCAAATCAAAACAACTCTGAGATACCATCTTACTCCTGTCAGAATGGCTAAAATCAAAAACACCGAAGACAATTTATTCTGGATAGGATGTGGAGAGAGGGGAACACTCCTCCACTGCTGGTGGGAGTGCCAACTCGTATAGCAACTTTGGAAATCAGTATAGAGATTCCTCAGGAAAATGGGAATTAATCTACCACAAGACCCAGCAATTCCACTCTTAGGCATATATCCAAATGAGGCAAATTCATACAACAAGGGCATCTGCTCCACTATGTTCATAGCAGCATTATTTGTAATAGCCAGAACCTGGAAGCAACCTAGATGCCCCTCAACTGAAGAGTGGATAGAGAAAATGTGGTACATTTACACAATGGAGTACTACTCAGTGGAAAAAAAACCAACAAAATCTTGAAATTCACAGGCAAATTGATGCAACCAGAAGAAACCATCCTGAGTGAGATAACACAGTCACAGAAAGACAAACATGTTATGTACTCACTCATATGTAAATTTTAGACATAGAGCGAAAGATTACCAGCATACAATCAACATTGCCAGAGGAGTTAGGAAACAAAGAGGGTCCCAAGAGAAGAATGCATGGTCCCCTGAAGGAGAGGGGGGACAAGAACTCCTGAGCAAATTGGGAGCACAGGGGTGGGGGTAGGGAGATGGAAAGGGGAAAGGGGGAGAAGGGAGGGAGGAGAACAGGAGGACTGAGATAGGGGAGGAATAGAGGAGGGCAGGAAAGGAGATGCCTTGATAAAGGGAGCCAGTACAGGTTTGGAGAGAGTTCTGGCGCAGAGGAAATGGTAGGGGATCCACAGGGATGACCCCCAACTAAGTATCTAGGCCGTGGTGGAGAGGCTGCCTTTCCCTTCCGTATATTGAGACTGATGACTAGCTTGGTTACCATTCTTAGAGACTTGACCCAGTAGCTGATTGCAGCAGAAACAGTCACCCACAGCTAAACACTGAGCCATACTCCCGGAATCCAGTTGTGGAGAGGGAAGAGAGATGAGCAAATGAACCAAGATGGTGCTGGAGATACCTGCAGACACAGTTGGCCTGACCTAATTAGAGCATGCAGAGGGCTTTGTTTGGCTCAATGCTGTTTCCCCCACTTTACGACTAGGGTCTGCATGCTGCTAGGCAGCCAAGGCAGTCTACGGAACCTCTAACAGTAGAGCCAGTGTTTATTCCTAGGTCACAAATGGACTTGGGGAGCCCATTCCCAATGAAGGGACACTATTGCAGCCCAGATGTGAAATGGAGAGCCTGGGCCCTCCTCCAAATGATGAGATGGACTTTGATGGTCCCTGGAGGACCTCACTATCCCTGGGAAGTGGGTGCGGACTGGGTTGGTGGGAAGCATGGGAGATTGGGAGGGCAAGGGAACAGGGGATGGATATGTAAATAAGAGTGTTTCTAAAATAAAAAATAAGTAAATAAATTAGAAACAATCCTATTTTATATATCAATCCCAGTTCCCTCTCCCTCCCAGCCTCCCATGCCCCCACTAACCCCCCCATCCCATGCCCCATCCACTCCCCAGGGAGGGTGAGGCCTTCCATGAGGGATCATCAAAATCTATCAAGTCATTTGGGGCAGGGACTAGGCTGTCCCCCGTGTATCTAGGATAAGAGAGTATCCCTCCATGGGGAATGGGCTCCCAAATTTCCTTCATGCATCCTGATTCCACAGCCAGAGGCCCCATAGATTGTCCACACCATCTAGCTGACACTCATGTTCAGGGTCCTGGTTTGGTCTTATGTTGGTTCATCAGCTGTTAGACTGGGGTCCATGAGTTCCTACCTGCTAAGGTCAGCTGTTTCTGTGATTTTTCCCAGCATGGTCTTGACCCCTTTGCTTGTCATTCCTCCCTCTCTACAAGTGGATTATAGGAGTTCCTCCCAGTGCTTAGCTGAGGATCTCTGTGTCTGCCTCCATCAGCTACTGAATGAAGGCTCTAGGATGGCATTTAAGGTAGTTATAATTCTCATTATAGGGCAAGGGTGTTTTTCTTTATTCCCATGGGATTCCCCTTGTCCAACACCTCAGTTAGAAGTAACCCAAAGTACTGGAAACTTCATTGGGAGAGAAGAGATGAGCAGCTGGGACCCTGTCTGCCCTGGTATTTGCTGATTTCATTTAGATTGCTTATATATATTTAGGAAGTTTCTGATGTATTGGGCTTCCATACTACCCTCAAATGCCCCTTGTATTTTTTCCCATAACCCTCTCCTGCCCCCTCTTCCCCAATTTATTCTCCCATTCCAATCCCCCATTCATCAATAGCTTTCTCTTCTGTTTTCATTTCTTAATGTGATTTATCTGATCCTCAGTCCATTACTCTATACCTACCTTCTGTTGTGTTTATTGATATCTAGTTTCTTATATATTTTGAATAGTAGTTGTCTATTTGATGTGTAGTTGGAAAAAACAAAGCACCACCACACCCCATTCTGTAGGCTACTGCTTTCTGTGAAAAAGGTGTCAGTTACTGTGCAGAAGCTTCAAACTTTCATGAGGTCTCATTTGTTAATTGTTGATCTTTCTGCTGTGTTTATGGTGTTCTGTTCAAAAAGTCTTTTCCTGTGCCATTGAATTCAAGGGTACTCGCCATTGCAGAGCCTTGACTCCTATGTTCCAACATTTTTGGTGCAATAAGTTATTCTGCACTCTAGTAAAAGAGAAACTTATACACCAAGACAGCCACAAACCCTTTATTTACAATGTTGTGTTGCTTGTAAGATGTGGTAGGGCAATGGTAGCACAAAGCTTTTGAGAGGAACCAACCGGTGAATGATTTGACTTAAGTCCTACTCCAAGAGATGAAACCCATACAGGATACTGCTTGGATGACCAAGAACCTGAGTCTGCATAGCTCAGAGACCTAGGGTAAAACTAAATAATACTGGTCTAAAAAAGGGGGGAATATAGTCATAAAGTGATTCCTAATGATATTCTGCTATTCTTATAGATCATTGTCTTGCTCAGCCATCATCAGAAGAACTTCCTCCTGGTAACAAACATAGAGACTCATAAACAGATTTTTTTGGGGAAAGTGAGAGACCTTTGAACACTCAGCCCTAAATATAATTTCCCCCATCAAATCCCTCCCTTCAGAGCTCAGGTAACCCTGCAGAAGAGAAGGCAGAAGGAGTGGAAGAGCCAGAAGGGATGGAGAATGCCAAGAAAAGTCTTCTATATT
The DNA here is from genome assembly GCF_017639785.1 of Mesocricetus auratus. Classification (NCBI taxonomy): domain Eukaryota; kingdom Metazoa; phylum Chordata; class Mammalia; order Rodentia; family Cricetidae; genus Mesocricetus; species Mesocricetus auratus. Next base: position 46,518,354 of record NW_024429192.1, read on the forward strand.
AATACAAGCAAAGCTCCTATGTGCTACGGACTACCCCGGCCAGTTATGGGAGCCCCAGGGATGAGGGTTCTTGAAGATTAGGTGGGTAAGGATTTAGTGGTGACAAACAGAAACAAACATAGAGACAGTTTGAATTTGAGTGTATTTTGCAGGTCTCAAGCAAGGCTTTTTTTTTAAAGAAAACAGATATCATCTCAGGGGTTGTGTTCAGGAAACAATACCCAAGTGACATCATCATTACTAACACACAGGTTATCCAACAATAAATCAGAAAATCATTCAGGGATAACTGCAGCTAACTGCCTATTTCTAAGATCAGGTTAACAAATTTTTATGGTCAGTTATTGTTCGACATCTGTTGCCAGGTTCACAAATTGTTTGATATCTGTTACCTAGTTTTTTGTGAGTCTTTGAAATATTGAGTCATTTGACTTTTTCTTATTAAAAAGCTTTCTTTACCAAACATTAAAACCACTTTCGATCACACATGTACAGCCATATGAAATTTTATTGTTGGGAAAGTTTTATCAATACCGTTACTATTTACTTATGTGAATGACGAGAATGATTCGAAAAGCATTGGTTTCCAGGAGACAAGGTCATGGCCAGTAACCACGTCTCAGGATGGTTTATCATTTATATCTTTGTTTAAAATGTCAGCTTGGGCTTTTAGGAACAGTTTGTCAATATGAGTAAAGAATAGATGAACAGAGATTGCCATGAGAACTATGGCTCGATATTTTTCTCTGGCTGAGAGTTCCACAACCGTTTCCAGGAGACCTCCTTCTTTTGAAGTTATCACCTCAGTCATGGAACTTGTCCCACAGAATCTTCTGGATTTGATGGGACACATATGAACTCACAGAAACTGAGGCAGCATGCACACAACCTTCACAGGTCTGCACCAGGTTCTCTGCATGTATAATTATGGTTTCCAGTTTAGTGGTTTCATGGAATTTCTGAGTGTGAGAATTTCTTGGTCTCTTGATTTTTTTGTTAGTCTTCTCTTGGCCTCTTTTCCTTTTGCTGGCTTCGCTTGTCCAACTGTGATGTGATAGTATCTGTTTTATTTCATTATATTTTGAAGACAGTAAATGGATGGATGAAAACCTAACTACTAGAGTAGAGGTTAATAACTGAACTGTCATTTATACCTGCTGTGAGAGTTTTCTCCAATAGTGGGATATCAACTACTCTAGTACAGTATTCATGTTCCAGAGGAGCTGACTGACTTATATGGACTTCATAGTTGTTGTTGTTTTGTTTTGTTGGGTTTGTTGACTATCTCTTTTTTCCTTTTTGAGCGTTTATTTTGTTTTTTAGGTTTTGGTGGTTTTGTTATTGTATTGGGTTATGTTTAGTTTTTGAGAAAGACCTTGAAGTTGGGATAGGGAGCAAATCAGGAGGACTTGAGAGAGGTGTAGGAAGGGATAAAAATACATTTAAATTAAAAAGTGATGTAAACAATAAAAGGCATAAGAGAAAAGAAAAATGTTATAAAACAGAAAAAAGTCTTGGTTCTGGTCAAATAAACAATTCAAATTGTGTACTTGTGTCCTATAAACCTTATAAAAGACACTTTTAAATTAAAAAGTCTTTAAAAACATTAAGGTGGAAACCTTTATAACAGTTTACTTCAATAATTTACTCCAATTTGGTTTGCTTCAGTAGTTGGAAAATAGTAATTTATTGGGGCTGGAGTGATGGCCCAGCAGTTAAGAGCACTTTCTATTCTTCCAGAGGATCCGGATTTGATTGCCAGCACCAACATGGAGGCTCACAGCCACATTTAACTTCCAAGAGATTAAATGCCTTTTTCTGGCCTAAACAGAGACCAAGAATTTACACAATACACAGACATACACACAGAGAATATGTCTGCATGTACCATACCACTGGAGTCCTGAGAATTTTACTGAGGTAGAAGGTTCTTGAATTTTTGCTGGATTTATTTCTCAGTCTCTATGTGCATATATGTTACTAATGAGTTCAAAGTGATTGCTACCTCCTGTTCAGTTAGTCAAATTAGCATATGCCATCAATATAGTGCAGTATGTGATATTTTGTGGAAGAATATAGGATGCAGCCCTTCTGACTCTGTTTTGACACAGACTGGAGAATAGATCTTTGAGGTAGAATTGTAAAGGTATATTGCTGGCCTTGACAACTGAAAGCAAATTGCTAAGGGGGTCCTTATGAATAAATCTCCACAAAAGGAATTTGCTAGATCCATATCTGCAAGCCATGTGTCTTAGTTAGGGTTTCTGTTACTGTGGTGAAACATGAAGACCAAAAACAAATTGGGGAGGAAAGGGTTTTTTGACTTACACTTTCATGTGACTGTTTATCATCACAGGACTTCAAATAGGGCAGGAAATTGGAAGCAGGAGCCAATGCAGAGGCCATGGATAGGTACTGTAAACTAGCTTGCTCATCATGACTTGTTCCGCCTCCTTAGAATTTAGGGCTATTTGCCCAGGAATGGTATAATCTACAATGGGCTGTGCCCTCCCCCATCAATCAATAATGAAGAAAATGCCCTACAGACTTGCTCATATCCTGATCTTATGGAGGCATTTTCTTAACTGAGGCTCCTTTCTGATTTTAGCTTATGTCAAGTTGACACGGAACTACTCATCCCACCATGTACTGGGGTGTGCGTTAATCTGCTCCAGTAAGGCCATCGTATCTTGTACAGCAGCAGCCATCAGAGTCACATCCAGATTTAGTTTTTGATAGTCAGTTGCCATTCTCCATGATTTGTTTTCTACACTTGCCGGATAGGGGAGTTAAAGGGAGAGTGGTGGGAACTACCACCCCCGAATCTTTCAAGTTCTTAATTGGGGCAACAGTTTCTGTATTTCCTCTAGAGATGTGATACTGGGTTTGATTCACTATTTTCCCTGGCAAAGGCAACTCTAAGACCTTCCATTCAGCCTTTCCAACCATAATATCCCTCGCTTCACAGGGCAGGGAACCAACGTGAGTTCTGCTAAAATCTAAGTATATCTATCCCAATTATACATTCCAGGACTGGAAAAAAAACACAGAACGAGTTTGGAGATCTACTATAGCTACTGTGAGTTGGATTTCAGTCAAACCTTCATTAATCACCTGACCTGCATAAGCCCCTATTTAACTGAAAGGCCACAATGTTTCTTGGGATATCCAGGAATATTTTTAGGTATTTTATCAAGATCCTTCCTCAGGGGAATCTGGCTGTCTTTTCATTCAAGGGATCTGGGGTATGCAAACTGCCTTAAGTCCAGAAATTAATTGACAAGTCATGTTTTCCTTTTGCCACGATCCAATACAGCCTTCTTTTCATTTATTTGAGAATTTTTGCATGTACGCAGATCAAACAAAATCTAGTAGACTTGTTATCATTCATATATACACCTTGATTGATTAGCCAGTACCAAAGGTCCATAGGAGTCATGCTACCAAAAAATGTACTTTGCTTGTGCTACCTATTACAATCACCTTGCTTTTGGCAATTCAGTGCTGCCACTCCATGGTACCATGGAACACAATCAAACCCTCTGCCTTTAATTCATTTGACTGAATAGCAGCTTCTCCAACCTGAAGGTGTGGCATGAGAAGAAGGATGTCAACAAGGCACTTCAAATGTGCTGGTGTCCCTCTCACCATTTTGCATCTTATAGAACTGGGTGGTGCGCAGGTCTTCTGAGCCTTCCCATTGTGGAGGATTAGGTTTTGCACAGCATACCCACCCCTAGCATTGCAATTTCCCTGAGCCTCAAATCTCTTCAGCAACACTAATTCAGAGGGTATCGGGCATTTCCAACTCCTTTTCAGTAGGCCATCTTTTGACAAATGCTTCAGCCCACCATCCAAATAAACTTTTGCCACCATGTTTTCTAATCTGTGCAATATTCCTTATTAAACCTAGAATATCCACTCAGAGGACTCACATCAACAAAATAAAGCTGATCCATTATGTTCTTTCTGCCGTTATCCCACACCCTTAAAATACATTCCTTCATATTCATTCCCAAGACTTCTATTTGAATGAATTAGCAAACTCACTAATCTCTTCAGTAGTGAATCACACCTTCTCATGAACAATACTTTCTCTCTCCCCTCTAAGAGTCTGCTTTGCCTAAAGTCTGGTTATAGGCCTAGAGGCAACTACTAGCCTATGCATCAGGGTGTAGCTCTAGGCTACTTCTCCAGCTCCATGCTGGCCTGCCATGCTCCCTGCCCGTGTGCTCCCCTCCATGATGATAATGAACCAAAGCTCTGAAACTGTCTCCACATTCCCAGAAGTGAGTAGGTGGAAAAAGATGACAGATGTTGGAAGATAGATAGGTGATCTGCTCACCACAACTATGACTGCAGAGTGAGGGCTTTCCTTAGTTGCGGAGTTCTCTTCACACTGGAATTTGCAAAGGACCCGAGTAAGGGGAAAGCCTTCTCCTGCAAAGACAGCTGAGCCATGCAGTGACGTTTCTCTCTTCCCCGTCCCATGCACACAGAGAGACTCTCTTAAAACTGGCTCACAAAACATCTTCAGGGAGGTTTGTCCCAGGTGAGACCCAGAAGTCAACTGCCACACCTTATCAGCACAAATTGGGTCAAACTTGTGCCTCAGGTGCCACCTGGTGGTAAGAACATGTAAGAGACTGTGTCTCAATGGACAAGACTTGAACAAGGAACTTGCAGTTGCATATAGAAACTATCATTACCTTTGGCGTGAAATGGAGGGTCGGATGTGGTGCTGGATATCAGCACACCCTGGAAGACAGGCAGGATTTGAGGAAGCTTTCTTCTGTATTCTTCTTCAAAAGCCCGTTAATTGGGTAGTGCTCCTGGCCCTGGATGGTGCTGTGAGAGCTTTACTATAAAAAGTCTGCAGTCACACTGCCTAATTGAGTTGCCATTCCAACTGAGGTGAGATATTATCTCAATGTAGTGTCAATTTTCTCTTCCCTGATAGCTAAGGGTTTTTTTTTTCATAAGTTCACAGGTATTTTTTACTTCATCTTTGAAAGCATTTTATTTGTTCTTTTGAAGTTTAAACAACGTATTTTGATTTTGATCATATTTACCATATCCCTAACTCCTACCAGGTCCAGAGGCCCTATCCCTTATGTACTTTTTGTCTTCTATTTTTGTTGCTTCGGTTGTTTGCTTGATTTGCGGATTGGAAGATATGAGGAGAGTAGTATGAAACACATGTTTATGAAATGCAGCCTGACTGCTGATCCCAGTGCAGAGAACCCAAGGCCAATTGCAATCATCAGAGAAGGGCATCATCTCCTGGTCCAATCTCTGGGTTCTAGTTCCCCATCAATGCTTTATTGGGGGTGATAATATTTACTTCTGTTTAGATAAAATAGAAATAAAGGGAGGAGGGTGGGGACATGGGAAGGGAAAGGGCTTCCTCATTTTCGAGTCAAAACCCCACCCAAATCCTATGTGTAGGACTGTTGTAAAACCTATGAAGCATGACACACATTTGAGAAGATAGTACCCACACTTAGGTATATCTTATTTTCTGCTTATTTCCCATCTAATTATGAGGCATCATGCACTTAAATTAACAGCCTATCTGTCCATCAAGATAAGGATTCATTTCACTCCTGCCCCTCAGCTCCTCACTCCACCTAGGAACCCCAGAAAAGAACTCAAGGTTCTTCAATCACATGTGTTTTTGACCCCATCTACTTCTCTCTGTGTACTCTATGCTTTACTGTCACTTTAATAAATCTACCGTTTCCTTTTATAACAAATTACTGTTTTTCTATGTCTTGTTCAATTCTCTGCCCCAAGTAAAAGGAACCTGGGAATTGCACCACAGAAGAACCCCAGCATCTCCTCTAGTAACATAAATTCATGTAATATCTGGAGGATAGGATAGCCAGAAAATTGAAAAGTTTTGCAATGAAGTGTAATTTAACATAATTTTTGAATAAAATTATTTTCTGAGAATTTCAGACATGAAGACCATATCTCATAATTTTCTCTTTCCTTTCCTCACTCTAATCCCTTTTCTGCCCCACTTCCTCCATTCCTCACAAGTTTATTATACTTATAGCACCACCCACAGTGTCTCCTCTTCCCTTGATAGGTTAAAATAAACAACAGATAGGTCAAAGAATAACCCAGAGTGGATTCAGTGTCACTCAGGAGTTCTTCTGGGAAACAAGATATTATGACTGATTGTGAAGACTTTCATCATTAGATAAAATGGACTTTTCACTCCATTACATTCTCCATCTCTTTATGCTTCCTATCTGTGTACAAGAATCAGGTAAATCTATTCTTTGTTTTTACAGATATGTAACTAGAGCTCATTGACAACTAAATACTAGTTTATAGGACATTTACTTTTACCATAGGTATAGAGGATGTGTGACAGCTTTTGTGTTTTAATCATATACCTATATAATCACACAGCTAGCAAACCATTTAATGTGAGCATACTTGAAACAGTGACTATACAAAATTGGATAAGCATAAGAATAAAGGCAAGCACGCTGCTTCTGAGGTAGGTACAACATGCTCAATCTACACAGTTTTCTGTATGTCTGCTTTATGTAACTATAAAATTAGCAGACCAGCTAGATGCAAAGGATCTCATCACAACATCTGTTATTTCCTTTGAGTTACACCTGTATTCACAGTCAAACTGCATATGTGCCTTTTAGTGTTGAGATTGACTTGTTTTGAGGTCCTTCTTGATTATTAAGACTTTATTATGTGTGCAAGTCTATTCACAATTTGCTTCGTGGATTTGTCTGTCCTTACAAGCTAGTCTAACAAGAATTCAAAAAACATTGTGTTATTATTTTCTGCTAATTCTGTATGACTGAATTAACAGCATTTAACCCATCAGTTTTTCTCCAGGTTAAGGCAATAATCAGCGTTCCTTAGAATTTAGGTGAGAGGTCCAGAGAGCTTGCTCTGTGGATAAGAGTTAAAAGCACATCCTGCTCTGTAGGAAGCCCCAAATTTTGTTCCAAGTACCTACATCAGGAGGTGCACACACACTGGAAATCCAGCTCCAGGAGATCCACAGACCTCTACCATCCTCTGTGGGTATATGCACTCAAGAACACATACCCCATGCCACAAGTATAATGTAAAAACTAGAATAAATGCTTATAATAAAGAATTCAGATAACGAAATAAAAACCATGGTAAGCTCAAAAGAAAGGTTTGGTGATTAGGCTTCTGCTTAGCACGAGAGTGTCCTGGCACCAAGTAATAATGATAAATAAGTAAACAAAATGCACGATGAGGAAGACCTTTCATGAAATAGCTCTGACTATAAAGGAGAAGAGAACCTGGGAGCAAATTATGATGAGGGAGAAAATAGTACAAACACTGTTGTGGAATCAATGATGGACAGCTAGGTTGTTGTTTTTGTTGTGTGGCCAGCTTATGTTTTTATGTGTATTGTTCAAACCTTCCCTGAAGGCGAGGACCAAACTACCTGTGGAAACTTAAACGCTTGTGGTGACTTTTAATTGTCCAATGATCCCGTGTTCTCATTTTACTCAACACTGTGAGTCAGATAATGTTAAACCTATTTCTGAGATGAAAATGCTGAGGTTCGGGGAAGTAAAATATTGCTAGAAGACCATAGTCCTGCAAATCATCCCAGCTAATGCACGAACACAAAACTGACTGAGGAACACAGTGTTTCTCTAAACAATAAACTTGCCTCATGTGGTTAAGGCGTTCATGATGCTTTTGTACACTTTCGATTCACCACATTTATTTTGAAAACTATTTGATGCAAAGTTGCCTGTAATTTGATCATGAAGATGAAATGAGTGGAAAGCTTATGACAACATATGAGTAAGGCAGGTCAAGGTGTGTGGGTGAGCTTTTAACCTTTGTATTTAAATAAAGCAGATTCTGGGAGAAATGGATAATTTTGCACAGCAGTATGCAGACTCCTTTCCTTTAATTCTCTGTATCCTATCCCCTCACACTATGGGTTTATTTTATCTGTGTTGACTTTAAAATATGAATGTCCATTTAGCATCTATTATTTGTTTCTGGTTTCTTTAATTTATTGATAGATTTAATTACATTTTTAGAGGAAATATAGCTCATTAAATCTCTTTGTTTCATGATTTCCATGTGTGATACTAAAATTTATTTATATAACAGGTTCTTTTTCAATAAAATATTTTGTTAATTATTTGAGAATTTCATGCAATGTATTTTGATCATATCTACGCCCCCCCAGTCCTACTCCTCTCAGATCCATCCTTATGTCACCATGTCAAATTAATGTCCTTTAAAAAAATCTGAATCCAAATTCTGCCATTTTTACCCACGAATGTGGGTATATCCACTACAGTGTGTCATGAAATACATTCTTGATTTGCATTTGTGTTTTGATCATGACAAGTAATGATCCTATGAACACCTTTATTCATTTTTTTTTAGAAGAGGTGCATGGGCTTCTATTAGGTTTATATTGAGAGTGGACTTAATGCTTGTAGAGACTGTTTATGTTCAGTGATAAGAAAACCTCAAGGTTTTCCCTTAAGTACCGAACTGTTTGCCTTTCATTTTAGACATCTGGTGAATGTATTTCTTGATAACCAAGTTGAACACCATTAGTCAAACTATCCAGCCAGGTGTGGAATAATAATACTTTAGGATATATATATATATATGATTAATATTAATATAATAAAATTTGGTCATATATATGGTTTATCTTATGCTGGTTAATTCATAATTCTTAATTTTTACCCCTAGTAAGTATTTGTTAGGTAATATGTGCCAGAAATAATATTAGAAACTAGATATTCAATGTTGAAGAACATACTGTAGTTCACTGTCCCCCTCCTAATTCTGAGAATCCAATGCAGGGCTTGAATGTGTCGGGCAAGCATTCTGTCATTGGTTGTGTACATAGAATACCCAGCTATATTCCTTCTTATTGAGACACAGTCTCACTATGTATCATAGGCTGGTCTTGAAAGCATAATCCTCCTTCCTCAATCAGGAGTACGCTATTTTCTATTGTGCAGAAGAGGCAAATAAAATGGTAATCATAAGACAGAGAGACAGGTGCTATTTGAATACACCACTGTAATATGGAAATAAATATACATATTATCACTGGCTCTCATTTTCAGAGTCTTTACAGAGGACAAAGCACAGGATTATGAGACAGCTTTCCCAGGAGGAAACAGTTTTATAAGTCCCAATTTGATTGACTAATGAAAACAGAAACCTATTCATGTATATTAAAGAGATTTAAAACATTAGAGTTGTGTTTATTTAAAACATAATAATAAGAAACTGTGAAAAGAAACCCCAGAAATTGTATTAGTTATGTACATGTAAGCTGTGGCATAGTGAGTTTCTGGCCAAGAACAACCCATGGACAGCATTTTCTCTGGTTTCATGTTAGGAAGAACCCTCTTGGATAGGATGAGTTTATGGATATTATGAAATGAAAGAACTCCGGTTGATGGTTTAGAATCTGGGGTTGGGACCTCGGTCCTGGACATGTAAAAGAATACAATCAAGACAGACAGAAAAAGCAGCTTCTCATTCACTTTGGGGCAAATGTGAAGATGGTTTCAGAAATAGTGGTATATTGTTATATATATGTAAATTACTGTAATTAGCAGCATTATTGTTTCATATTTTTGTAGCTTGCTTGTGTTAGTTACTTTTCTCTAAAGGAACAGTACCTGTATGATGAATATGTATATTCCAATTTGTGGCTAGTTGAGATTCAAACCAACCATCACTCTCCTGTCTAGCTAGTAGCTATTCAGCTCTTTGTTAGACCAATCAAATGTTTTGTTGTAGACAGGCAAAGTAACATAGATTCACAGAGTAAAACAAATGCAACATAAGGAATACAGCAGTCTTTGCATCATTAAACAAATGTTCCACAGCATAAACTAATGTAACACATCTTCAACTCATATTCTACAATACAGCTTCAAACAACAGGGATCATGGAAGGGAATTATCTCCACATGTTAACAATGTAAATCCATTTTAGCAAATGGTCAAAGAAACTGTGAAAGGATTTAAAACTGGTAAACTAACAAAAAGTTTTAATGAAATGAAAGTTTTATGCATATGAAATAAAAGTGAATGAATATCTTATATTAGAGATAGAATTAGATTATTCAATGAAATAACCTCTGTATATTTACACTTATAGAAGGATTATTTATATTGACAGATATTCATTGTGTGTGTTTCATAAAGACAATTATCTTTTGAGTGAACCATGTAGTTTGACGATATTCACTTCCCATACCCTCTCCTTTCAGTCCGTTCCCCTATTCTTTTTGTCTTTTTACTATTATCCTTCCTTTCCACAAACTCCTGCTTTCGTGTCAAATATACATATAGTTTACTATCTATATAAAATCTAGAATCCACAGATGAGAGAAAACTTGATATTGGCTTATTTTTTCTTATATATTGATGGCCAGTTGCATCCACATTGTAGCAAAGCCATTCTTGCTTAATTATTTATCTGAATGTCTTTATGAAAGAATAAGACTTCATTTTACATATATTACACACTTTCCTCATCCATTCATCTGTCAATGGGTACCTACACTGATTCTATGGATTGGTTTTGCTAATGATGCTGTAATGAACAAGGACATACAAATACCTCTACCTTAGAATGCAATTACCTTAGAATCCTTTCTGTTGTAAGTTCCACTGTGGATGTGCTATTTTACACTCCATCAACAGTATGTAAGGATACCCTTTCCCTGCATAATTGCCAGCATTTGTTGTCATTCCAAATAAGTTGAGATGGAATATCAATATAGTTTTAAGTTTCACTTCCCTCATGGCTAAGGATGTTGAGCATTATTTTTCAAGTATTTATGGATATTTGTAATTCATCTTTTAAAACTTTTCATTAGTTATTTTGAAGTTTATACACCAAGTTTTGATTGTATTCACCACATCCCTTAACTCTTACCAGATCCTGCCCTCTTCCCTACTCATTATTTGTGCTCTGTTCTTGTTACCGCTTGTTTGGCTGATTTGAGGTCTGGAAATTTGGCTTGGTTTGGTTGTTTTATGTTTCATTGGTTGTCTGTTATTAATTATGGAGTAGTGTAGTGTGAATATGTATGTTTATGAAATGCAGGGTGACTGTTAATACTAGTACTCAGAATATAAGGCCAATTGAATCCTTTAGAAAATAGTATTATCTCCAGGTCTGACTTCTAGTTCCCTATCAATAGTCAACCTATGCGATCATATTTGTTTTGTTTAAATAAGATATAAATACAGGAAGAATGTGGGAACATGGGAAGTGAAAGGACTTCTTCATCCTGGAGTCTGATGGGAGAGTATCTCCTGCTCATATTAAAGAGTTACAGCACAATATACAACATATGATATGAAGGTTACTCCCCTAAAGAAATGATTCCTCTCATTGTTAGGTATGATAGCAATGAATAAGACTTAATACCCCAAAACATATGACTTTAAGTAGGGTCTCATGCTCCTTTTCTGGACAGATTCTGGGAATCTCAGACAAGACGAACTTTTAAAAATCATTCCTACCAGGATGTGTCTGAACACAGAGTCCCCACTGGAGGGGAGGTGATGGAGGTTGAGCAAACAGATAGGGAACTACTCTCTTAGATTGTCTCAACAGAAAGAAATTGCTCTCAGACTGTGGATCACACACACCCAACCATATGGACAATTATTTGTCTTCTCTATGGCTGCAGATGTTGTAGATCTTTCCTTTAATCTCTTAAATCTTTTACAAACAATATGAATTAATCTCCCTACCTTGCGGGAGTCAGTTATGTGTTCCCAGGTAACCACCTTCCTGCCTCTCTGGGTTCAATTATATGCTTCCCGGTAACCACCCCACACCGTCATTAATGCATATAAGTAACTCATAAAATACATAGCTTCAAAACCAAACCAAATCCTATATGTAGGACTATTGTAAAAACTATGCAGTGTGACATTCATTTGAGAAGAAAGTACTTACACTTAGGCATGTCTTACTTTCTGTACATTTTATGAAACTTATACCCATGCTCTGAGAAATATCTCTTCTTAACCCTCATGCATAAAATATTTATGAAAATGTCTTATATAAACTTTAATGGTTACTTTGAATTTGGTAGTAGATGGACACATATTTCCAAAGACTCTGGGGAAGCTGGTATGTAATTGTTTACATGGAATCAACCAACAAGTAACCCAGAGAGTGAATCATTTAATGTGAGCATGCCTGAAATGATGACTATACAAAATGGGAGAAAGGTAAGAATGAAGGCAAGGTTCACTGCTTCTGAGGTATACGCAACTTGCTCAAACTACATAGTTTCCTACATATTTGTCTTATGTAGCTATAAAGATAGCAGAACTAGCTAGTTGCAAAGGATCACCTCACAACATCTGTCTGTTTCTTTGAATAATGTCCTGTGTTCACAGTCTATAGCATACATCCATTTTATTGTTAAGATTTGCTTGTTGAGAGGCTCTTCTTGGTCATTAAGACTTTTTTATTATGTGGGCAAGCCTATATGTAATTTGCTTTATGGAGTTCTCTATCATTGCAAGCTAATCTAATATAAGAATTTAACAAATATCATCTTATTATTTTCTGCTCATCATTAGTTATTGAATTGCTAAAATTTATTCCATCAGTTTTCTTACATATATATTTTTATTTAAATTACAAACAATTTTATTTTACATATCAATCCTAGTTTCCTCTCCCTCTCATCCTCCCATACCCCCCAATGACCCCATCCCATCCCCCACCCACTCCTCAGGGAGTGTGAGACCTTCCATGAGGGATCATCAAAATCTGTCAAGTCATTTGGGGCAGGGCCTAGGCCCTCCCCTGTGTATCTAGGCTAAGAGAGTATCCCTCCATGGGAAATGGGCTCCTGGAAGTCTGTTCCTGAACTAGGAATACATCCTGGTTCCACTGCCAGAGGCCCCATAGACTGCCCAGTGCTCCTAGCTGACACCCATTTTCAGAGGGCCTGGTTTGGTCCTATGTTGGTTCCCCAGCTCTCAGACTGTGGTTCATGAGTTTCCACTTGCTCAGGTTAGGTGTTTCTATGGGTTTTCCCCAGCATGGTCTTGACCTCTTTGTTCATCACTCCTCCCTCTTTGCAACTGGATTCCAGGAGTTTAGCTTGTTTTACATGTCAATTACAGTTACTTCTGCTCCCCTCCTCCCCTGCCCCCCCACACCGACCCCTATCCTTTCCCCTTTCTGCTCCCCAGGGAAGGGGAGGCCTTCCATGGGGGATTTTCAAAGTCTGTAATATCATTTGGAGCAGGGCCTAGGCCCTGCCCGTGTCCTCTATGTGGAATGGATTCCTAAAGTCCATTCGTTTACTAGGGATAAATACTGATCCACTACCAGAGGACCCATAGATTACCCAGGCCTCCTAACTGACACCCACATTTAGGGGGTCTGGATCAGTCCTATGATGGTTTCCCAGTATCAGTCTGGGGTCCCTGAGCTCCCCCTTATTCAAGTCAGCTGTTTCTATGGGTTTCTCCAACCTGGTCTTGATCCCTTTGCTCATCAATCCTCCCTCTGAAGCTGGATTCCAGAAGTTCAACTCAGTGTTTAGCTGTGTCTGCTTCTGCTTCTGCTTCCATCAACTACTGGTTGAAGACTCTAGGATGGCATATAAGGTACTCATCAATCTCATTATCAGGAAAAGGCATTTAAGGTAGCTTCTCCACTATTGCTTAGGTTGTTAGTTGGGGTCATCCTTGTTGATCTCTGGACTTTTTCCTACTGCCAGATTTCTCTTTAAACCTATAATGGCTCCTTCTATTATGGTATCTCTTTTCTTGCTCTCCTCTATTCTTCCCCTGACTCAGTCTTCCTGCTCTCTCACGTCTTTCTTCCCCCCTCCTTTTCTCCCCTTCTCTTTCTCCTAACTCCCTCCCCCCATACTCCACATTATCCCAGGAGATCTTGCCCCCTTTCCCTTCTCTAGGGGACCATGATTGTCTCTCTTAGAGTCCTCCTTGTTTCCTAACTTCTCTGGCAGTAAGGATTGTAGGCTGAAAATCCTTTGCTGTATGTCTAAAATCCATATATGAGTAAGTGCATACCCTGCTTGTCTTTTTGTGACTGGGTTACCTCACTCAGGATGGTTTCTTCTAGTTCTATCCTTTTGTCTGCAAATTTCAAGATTCCACTGTTTTTTCTCATTGAGTAGTACTTCGTTGTATAAATGTACCACATTTTCTTTATTCATTCTTTAGTTGAGGGGTATCTAGGTTGCTTCCATGCTCTGGCTATTACAAATAATGCTGCTATGAACACAGTTGAACAGATGTCCTTGTCGTATGAATGTGCATCTTTTGGATATACACCTAAGAGTGGAATTGCTGGATCTTGTGGTAGACTGATTCCCATTTTCTATGAGGACCATTCTCATTCAAACCACCACATTTTGCTCTCTGGAACACATAGACTTGCATCCATATAATTATGCAAAAACTTATTCATTCTAATTTCAAAAGGTCCCATAATTCATAACAGTCTCAACCCTGTTTAAAACTTCAAAGACTCTTAAATGTATTCCCCTGTAAAGTCAAATTAAAAAACAGATAACATACTTCCTGTTACAGTTTTAAAATAGCAGGAAAGAAGTCATGTGGCAGATCTTACGTGGAGGGTTTTACTGGGGGGGGGCAATGGGAAGGGAGAGAGAGACCAGGCTCTGGAGACAGGAGCTATGGAAGAGAGAGACAGGAGGTGGGAAGGGCCTGCCTTTTATGAGGAAACCTAGCACATGTGTTGTAGGAATGAGCAATTTTCCAGGTCAAGGGACATGATAACATAATGTCTGAATGCTAACACTTCCAACATACAATGGCATAAGATATGCATTACCAATCCAAAAGGGAGGAAAGGGAGCATAGTGAAAAATAGTTGACCAAAACAAAGACAAAATCCTGCAGGGAAATTCCAATTACTGAAACTTCATGTCTCAGCTCAAAGAGCTCTTCAGATATACCACGTATTTAGCTTTGTTGACTGAAGCACTCCTCTCTCTTGAGCTGGTTCCACACATGCTCTGCAAACAGATTTCCTTGGCAGGTATCCTATGGCTCTTTGATCTCCAGCATCTTGAGTTCTTCAACAAAATCCAAGCTTCACCATCATAGATTCATTCAGTGGTCTCTCTGAGCCTCCATAAAGGGACACTGCTGACATATGTCTGGCTTCAGCATCTTTACTTAACTGCAGAGGGAGACTCCACAGGCCCTTTCTTGTATTCTTAACTCTAAAGCCAAACCCATGTGGCCAAAGCTGCCAAGTTCCATTGCTTGCTGGGACTGGAACTTGAGTCACTTCTTCAAATGTATTTCCACCAGCCTTTTATTGTCAATATTCATCACTGCTTAAACTTTACTTTAATTCCTTACCACAGTTGGGAAGCTTAGCTGTATGGGGTCTTGCCAACTGGTCTTTGTTCCCTTTAATCCATTTAGCATCAGGTTTGCTTTTAAAAAAATTTATCTTAATTACCAACGAAAACTTCCTTACAATTCATGCTGCTCCTTTTCTCCTCAAACTGTACATTTTGTATTTTTCCTTGCTCAGCCTTATCCTTTTCATTATATATCTGCATAGGTGTGATTACTAAGAACCATATAATAGAGTCAACATTAGTCTCTCTCTTGAAATCTCCTCTGCCAATGCCATTATTCCTAAACTCTTCAATTTAGTGTAGGACAATTTTTTAGGACAAGGGCAAAAAGTAGCCACACTCTTTGCCAGAATGTCACAAGAACAACCATTATATCACTTCCTAATACTATTCTACTCTAAAACATTTCAGCTAGATCATCATAATCTACATTGCTCTAAGTACTACAGCATTGCTACTACTATGACCCATTAAGCCATGCTTAAAGCATTCAGCTGTTTTTCTAGTACAAAGTTCCAAAGTCTACATTATGCCTACAGAAGAATGGTCAGTTCTGTCACAGCAATATCCTGGTCTCCAGTCCCTGCTTCTGTCTTAGCCACTGTTTTATCACTATGAAGAGACACTATGACCAAGGCAATACTTATAAAAGGAAGCATTTAATTTGGTCTTGTTTACAGTTTCAGAGGTTTAGTAAATTATCCTCATAGCAGGGAGAAAGGCAGCATGCAAACAGACATGGTAGGTGAGACTTGTATGTCCAGATCCACAGGCAGCAAGAAGAGACAGACACTGGACCTGGCTTGCACTTTTATAGTTCAAAGAGTGCTTTCAGTGACATACTTCCTGAAATAAAGCCACACCTACTCCTGCAAGGCCACACCTGCTAATTCCCCTCAAGTAATCTGACTCTCTGAGTACCAAACATTCAAATATATCAGCCTATGGAGACCATTCTTATTTAATGTAAGATAATGGTCTCCTTATCTTAGCCACTTACAATGTGGGTTTATTTTATCAGTTGATAACTTTAAAATAATACATGGCCACTTAGCATCTATTTATTTGTTTCTGGTTCTTTAATATACTGGTAGAATTTATCCATGATTTTAGAGGAAATATAGTTTATTAAATCTCATTTTGGAGTGAGTTTCTTTGTGTAGTATTATAATTTTATGCAACCTATTCTTTTTTAACATATTTTATTAATTATCTGAGGATTTTATATAATGTACTTTGAACATATTTTGCCTCCACTCCTTAAACTCCTCTCAGATCCACCTTTACTTCCTCAGTCCAACTTCATATCCCTTAAAAAATAACCCCCTGGCCCGGTGGGAGCCAAGCACCACTCCATCCAAACACAAAAAGATATATGTAGATTGCTCTTGGCAGGATTGCCATTTTTACTACATTGATCCTACCTATCCAAGAGCATGGGAGATCTTTCCATTTCCTGGTGTCTTCTTTAATTTCTTTCTTTAAAGACTCAAAGTTCTTGCGATATAGGTCTTTCACTTGTTTGGTTAGTGCTACCCCAAGGTATTTTATGTTGTTTGTGTCAATTGTAAAGGGTGATGATTCTCTGATTTCTTTCTCAGCCCTTTTATCATCTGTATATAGTAGGGCTATTGATTTTCTTGAGTTGATCTTGTATCCTGCCATGTTGGTGAAGGTTTTAATCAGCTGTAGGAGTTCCCTGGTAGAGTTTTTTGGGTCACTTATGTAAACTATCATGTCATCTGCAAATAGTGAAAGTTTGACCTCTTTCTTTCCAAATTTTATCCCCTTGATCTCATTTTGTTGTCTTATTGCTCTAACTAGAACTTCCAGTACAATATTGAAGAGATATGGGAAGAGGAGACAGCCTTGACTTGTTCCTGATCTTAGAGGAATTGTCTTGAGTTTCTCTCCATTCAGTTTCATGTTGGCTGTTGGTTTGCTGTATATAGCTTTTATTATGTTTAGGTATGTATCTGTTATTCCAGATCTCTCCAAGACCTTTATCATGAAGGGTTGTTGGATTTTGTCAAAGGTTTTTTCTGCATCTAGTGAGATGATGATGTGCTTTTTGTTTCTCCGTTTGTTTATATGGTAGATCACATTGATGGATTTTCGTATGTTGAACCATCCCTGCATCCTTGGAATGAAGCCTACTTGATCATGGTGGATGAGGTTTCTGATGTATTCTTGGATCCAATTTGCCATTTTTTTGTTAAGTATTTTTTGCATCAATGTTCATGAGGGATATTGGTCTGAAGTTCTCTTTCTTAGTTGTGTCTTTGTGTTCAACATCCTTAGAAAACTGGGAAATGTAAATCAAAACAATTCTGAGATACCATCTTACTCCTGTCAGAATGGCTAAAATTAAAAACACTAATGACAATTTATGCTAGAGAAGTTGTGGTGAAAGGGGGAACACTCCTCCACTGCTGGTGGAGTGCCAACTCGTACGGCCACTTTGGAAACCAATATGTAGATTCCTTAGAAAAATGGGAATATGCCTACCACAAGACCCAGCAACTCCACTCTTAGGCATATAACCTAGAGATTCAGATTCATACAACAAGGACATCTGTTCCACTATGTTCATAGCAGCATTACTTGTAACCTTGATGCCCCTTAACCAAAGAGTGGATAGAGAAAATGTGATACATTTACACTATTCAGCAGAAAAAAAACCAATGTATGGCACTAGAAGAAATAATTCTGAGTGAGGAAACCCAGTTACAAAAAGAGAAACATGGCATGTACTCTCTCATATATAGATTTTAGACATAGATCTGGGGAGTGTCAGCCTACAATCCCAAGCTAGAGAGTCTGAAAGACAGAACTTTCATTCAGTGGCTGATGGAAGCAGAGGCAGACTCCCACAGCTAAACACTGAGCTGAACTCAAGGAATCCAGTGACAGAGAGGGACGACTGATGAGCAAAGGGATTAAGACTGGGCTGGTTTAACCTCAAGAAACAGCAAACCTGACAAGGGTTAGCTCTTGAATCCCAGATTGATGGTTGGGAATCCAGCATGGGACTGTTCAAGACCCCTTGAATGTGAGTGTCAGTGAGGAGGCCTAGGTAATCTATTGGGCCTTGGGTAGTAGATCAGTATTCATCCCAGGCACAGAAATGGACTTTGCGTGCCCATCCAACAATGAGAGATGCACTCTAACCCTGGACTCTTGGGGGAGGGTCTAGGCCCTGCCCTGGATGAAATGACAGACTATGGACACCCCCATGGAGGGCCTCACCCTCCCTGGGGAAATGGGGGGGGTATTGGAGTGGTTGGTGGGAGGAGGGGAGGGAAAGGGAGAGGGACCTGGAATTGACATGTGAAGCAACCTAGTTTCTAATTTAAATTTAAAAATTAAAATAAAAAAACTAATTGACTGAGTCTAATGTGTCCTGCCCTTACGCCCATAAGTGTGGGCCCATCCAATGCAATGTGCTACAAAATAAATTCTTATTTTGCAATTTGGTTTTACGATGACAAATAACCGGGTGGTAGTGACACACACCATTAATCCCAGCACTTGGGAGGCAGATCTCTGTGAGTTCAAGGCCAGTTTGGTCTACAGTGTGATTTCCAGGATAGCTAGGGCTGTTACATAGAGAAGCCCTGTCTCAACAGAAAAAGCAGAAGAGGAGGAGATGAAGGAGGAGGAGGAGGAGGAGGAGGAAGAGGAGTAGGAATAGAACATGACATTATGTTCATATGAATATCTTTATCCATGTTTTTAGAGAACACATGCATGCACTTATGTGAGATTAATGGTATGAGTAGACTTACTTCTTATAGGGAATGTTTATGTTCAAAGGATTTTCACTAAGCAACCAATAGAATTTCCACTTTCTTCAGCTGTGTATGTGACATGTATTGTTTCTGCACATTCCCCAGCTTGACATTAGTTGCCTTTTATTGTAGACATGCATGTATCCCTCAGTTTAACCTTTATTTTCTTGATAAACAAGTTGATCACCTTAAGTAAGCATATGAGTAATCCAGTCAGGGTGTAATAATATATACTTTATGTTATATGTGTACATATATAGTTTAGTAATGATATGGGCTTGGTCATATATATATATGTCTGTTAAGTATATATGCATACATATTATCTTATATATAAATTTATACTTCTTAATTTTTAACATTAATATGTATTTATTAGATAGTATGCTTCAGAAACCATTTTAGAAAATAGATATTCAATGTTGAAGAACATACTATAGTTCTCCCTCTTCTCTTTGGCGCTGTCTCTGTGTCTGTCTGTCTGTCTGTCTGTCTGTCTATCTCTCTCATACTTCTGATCCAATTCAGGGCCTTGAATGTGATAGGCAAGCATTCTATCACATATAATGTACATAGAATCTCCAGAATTTTTCATTTTTACTGAGATATAGTATTACCTATGCATCATAGTTTGGTCTTGAATGCACAATGTTCCTTTTTCCATCTGAAATGTGTCATCACACATGCCTCATTTTTTACTGAGTAGAAGAGGCAATGAAAACGGTGATCACAAAGCCGGGAGACAAGAACTGTTTGAATACTCTGCAGAAGTATGGAAGTATATATCCCTTAACAATGAACCTCATTTTCAGAGTTTTCACAGAAGATAAAGCATAGCAATTATGAGACCGCTCTCCTAGGAAGAAATGTGACCATCTTCTGCAACTTGACAAGTCTGGCAAATGTTGAACAAGTCACCTGGCAGAAAATCCAAGGCTCTTTGCATGAAAATATTGGCACTTACAGTCATAAATATGGAGAAAATATTCTCCCACCGTATGTAAACAGGATGCACTGCAATATCCTGGAACCCAACGCCTCCTTCATAACTATCCAAGAAGTGACATTTGAAGATGAAGCCTGCTACAAGTGTCTGTTTAACACTTTTCCTCATGGCAGCCATGGAGAGCAAACCTGTCTTAACATTCTAAGTATATAACCCTTTCTCTGTGTTCTGTAATGGGGTAGGCATACTGCAGTTACAGTGTTTAAGGACATTGTCCAGAGAATTACATGAAGGAAAACTGTTGATGAGTCCAGGTTACTTGGAGAGGGGAAAATAATGGCAGCTGATGCAGTTATGCACTGAGACAGGACCTTCTCCAACCCCACATCACTTCTTTACATTACACTACGCTGGTTTCTGTTAAGTGGAGAAAACACAGGAAGAGCATCAGAATTTTGCTACCAAGGCAAGGAGAAGATATGAGAAAAGAAAGAGATATCAGAGAAGAACAAGTAAAGGTGAAGACTAAGGGAATTAGCGCTCCCCAGTCTTTAAATAATTAATATGTCCCAGTACTAGTGAGGACACCAGAGTTCCTTGTACTGCTGTAAGCATGGGTGTTGGGGTGTATGTAATATAATTTATAGTTGCATAGAACTTGAGACAGTAGTCAGTGAACAGAGAAAATGGTATTGGAAGTTTTATGACATGTAAGGGGAGTTATACAAGACGGATATGTTTCAGCATGTATGTGTCACATGAAAATTAGAAAAAACACTATATCCTTTAATAGCAGAAAATTTGGTATGGCATACCTTTAATTTGTCTCCTTCTTTTTGCCTCAGCTGTATCTGAATTAATAACTGAACTCCATCCTGTTCCTGGCTCTGAAGATCTCCTTAACCTTCACTGTTCAGCTGTGGGAAAGCCTGCTCCTAGAATCTCCATTTACCCTTCACAAGACCTAGTGCACTCACAAAAGGAGTTCTTTACTGAGAACCCAAATAACACAGTGACCATCACTAAAATATACAACATCTCTTTGAAAACTGTAAGTTCATTGGGTCTCCAGGTCCTGGTTGTGTCCATGACTCATCCCCTAACATATAAAGAGAAGATAGTTCCTCTGCCAAAAAATCAAGAAGGTAAGTAGAAGTGACAGCAAAATTATAGGGGACAGTTGGAGTTGGGAAAATAGCTTAGTATGTAAAATGCTTGCCATTAGCATGGAAACCCAAGTTTGAACCCCAGCACCCACATAAAAAGCCAGGCATGGGTATAAGTGCTTGTGATCACAGTGCTGGGGAGGCAAGGAAAAGCGCATTCCTGGGGCTCACTAGCCAGTCAGCCTAGAGTAACCATGGACATAAGTTGGACAGTGCTTCTTGTTGATCTCTGAGTCCCATAGCACATAGATACACACACACATACAAGCTCACACAGGCAACAATCCATATATGAAGCATAACATGTGGGTTTTGTCATTTGAGTTTTGTTTCACCTTGTTTAATGTTAATGCTTTCCAGACCCATCCACTTTTCTTTTTTACAAATTTCATGATTTTTTTACTTACAACTGATTAATATTAAATTGTATGTGTATGATACATTTTTATTAGTCATTTGTCTGTTGATGGACATCTAGGCTATGAATGTAGTAGCAATATGCATAGATGTTCAGGTGTTTCTGTGTTAGGTAGAATCTTGTGTCCTTTGGTATATGCCCAGAAGTATGTAGATAAGTCATTTTGTAATTCTCTTTTTAAAATTTTGTGGTACCTCCAAAACAATGTCCATAGTATCCATATTAATTTGCATCCCACTAGTGGCGCGTAAGCATTCCTCTTTTCCCACATCCTCTTGAACATCTCTTGTCCTTTTTCTTCTTGATAAATAGTTCTCTGACTGGGGTGAAGTAATATCTCAAAGTAGTTTTAATTTGCATTTTCTTGATAAATGACATTGAGTGTTTTTTTTTTATTCTTACTGAAGGCCTATTAAGGTGACTCAAAAGCTAAAACCATTGGCTGCTCTTCCAGAGGATGGGACTGGCAACTAAAAACTCTCTGAAATTCCAGTTCTAGCAGATCTGATGTCATCTTTTAGGCTCTGTGGGCAGCACACACTTACATTATACAAAGAAATATTCAGGCAAAATACTAGCACATATACAATAACCATGAATCTTGTTCTAGGTCCTAAGGTTTGTAAATGGGAGATACTTACTAGTTTTCTCCTCTGACAGCATGCAGAGTATCTTCAGCACTATTAACAATGTAATAGCAAGTGAATCTTAAACTCAAATTATAATTGCTGTGAGAATACATCGTGCTTTGCAATATTAAAAAATGATCATGAATACAATCTCAAGAAAACTAATATATATGTGTCTTAGTTTGGGTTTCTATTGCTGTGAAGAGACACCATTACCACAGCAACTTTTACAAAGGAAAACATTTAACTGTGGTTGGTTTAAAGTTTCAGAGGTTTAGTCTGTTATCCTCATGATGGGAGGCCTGGAAGAATTCAGGCAGACATAGTGCTGGAGAGGTAGCTGAGAATTCTACATCTTCTTCTGCAGGCAGCAGGAGACTGTGTCACACTAGGTGTATTGAGCATATGAGACTGCATAACCTGCCCCTACAGTGACACATTTCCTCCAACAAGGCCACACCCTCTAATAGTGCCACTCCCTATGGGTTAAGCATTCAAAACAAATGAGTCTATGGAGTCCATTTCTATTCAAACTACTATTTAATTCTACTTCCTGGACCTTATAGGCTTGTAGCCATAATATAATGAAGAAATACATTTAGTCCAACTTTAAATTCCCCATAGTCTATAACAGTCTCAAACCTGTTTAAAAGTTCAAATTTCAAAGTCTCTTCTTACACTCAAGCAATCTTTTAATTATATTCCCCTTTACAATAAAAATAAAAAAGGAGATCACATACTTCCAACATATAATGGCATGGGATATACTTTACCATTCCAAAATGAAGGAAAGGGAGCATAGTAAGAGCCAAACTAAGAACAAAAACCAGCTGAGCAAACTCTAAGCTCTGCACCTCCATGTTTGGTATCAAAATGTCCTTCAGAGCTCCAACTTCTTTCAGCTACGTTGACTTCGAGTGTAGACACACTACTTTCTCTTGGGCTGGTTCTACTCCCTGTTAACAGCTCTCTGACTCTGGTATGTCTAACATCTTGGGGTCTCCAAGGCAATCCAATCTTTACCTTCACAGCTTCATACAATGACTTCCTAGACCTCTATTCAGAGACACCCCTGACACATACCTGGTCTCAGTCGCTCTTCTTAGTCCAGGGTAGAGATTCTAAAACCCTTTTCTTCTATCCTTGAGTCTAAAGCCAGAAATATATGACTGAAGCTGTCATGTTCTTCTTCTTGCTCAATTACATTTTCTTTAGCTTTTTGTTTTCAGTGGTTTCCTTTACTGCCTAAACTTGGCTATCCTGGAACTTGCTATGTATATCAGGGTGTCCTTGAATTTAGAAATCCACTAGCCTCTGCCTCCTGGATGCTGGGATTAAAGGCATGTACCACCACAACTGGCTTTAAGCTTTTCTTTAATTCCTTTTCACAGGTTGGAAGCTTAGCTGGGAGGGGTCTTGCCCTGAGGTCACCACTCTTTTTATTACATTTAACAGCTCTTTGTAAATAGAGTCCTTAATTTGTCTGAGTCAGAAGGAAATGCTGAGAGAGCAGAAAGAAGGAGCAAGCCACAGCATACCTCACCTCCAAAGCATCTCCACAGAGAAGAGAGCAATTTCCTCTTTGTCCTTGCTTGTATACTGTTACTACTAAGTTATGTCACTTCCTGACTCTCTGTACAGACGTCCAGACCTCTATGGTTAGCTAGTGGCAAGCTCCATTCTCTGACCCCCAGACAGGCTTCATTTGTGCAAGAAAGATAACACCATAGCTCTTTAATCTGTTTATTTCCTTGAACATGCAATTTAGTTCTATTCCACTTCCTGGTGCCCTTTCCCCTTAAAAACTGTACATTTTGTATTTTTACTTGGCCAATTTGCTTCTTTTCATTATAAATCTATACAAGAGTAAATACTAGTAACTGCATGACAGGGTCTGTGTTTTGAGATTTCCTTTCCCAATGTAAATCATCCCAAACTCTTTACTTTAATCTAAGGCAGACTTTATGGAAAAGGCAAAAGGCAGCCACATTTTAGCCAAAATATGACAAGAACAGTCTCTAAGTCACATACTAAATTTCTTCTCCTCTGAAACCTCTTGAACCAGGCTCCAACAGTTCAAACCACCTTCAGTACCACTGTCTTCCATGCTCCTACTAGTATGGGTCATTAAGCCCCACTAAAGCAAATCATTTCTTTCCTAATCCAAAGTCCCCAAAGCCACATTTCTACAAATAAAGTCATGGTCAGGCCTACCACTGCATTACCTCAGTCCTGGCACCAGCTTCTGTATTAGGATTTCTATTGCTGTAATGAGACACCATGGCCGTGACAACTCTTCTAAAGAAAAGCATTTAATTGGGACTGGTGTACAGTTTCAGGGGTTGAGTTCTTTCTGGTCATGGTGGGACATGGTGGCATGCAGGCAGGCATGATACTGAAGAAGATGAGAGTTCCACATCTTGATTTAGAGGCAGCAGGAAGAGACTGCCACACTAGCTTGAACATGAGATTTCAAAGATCACCAGTAACACACTTTCTCCAAACATATTACACCTCCTAATAGTGCCTCTCCCTTTGGCCCAGTCAGGAGTCTATGGGAGCCATTGCTATCAAACCATCACAGATAAATGCAGAGGTTTGTTACCAGAGCCTAAAAGGTATTCAAACTATTCTCCAAGGGAGAACAAAGCTTAGAAAATTAAATAGACCACCCAACTTATATAAATTATACTGTAAGTGTTAAAGATAAGTATTATAATACTCCAAGAATTTTAAAATAAAATCAAGCAATATAATCTTTCTTCAAATTATACATTGACAGGGCAAGCAGTTTGTTGCAAATCAAGAGAAGAATAAGGAAGGTTTGTGTATTGTTTTCTTTCCCTGTTGTGCCTAAATACAAGCTGGTGAGTTTTCCATGCCCTCACTTGATGACATAGTGTACAGTAAGCCTTTAGCTTTAAATCTTGTTCCTGTTTCTATATATTGACAACTTGCATAGAATTCCTGCAATGAGAATGAAATGAGAACCTATAAAGATATAATTTAGTAAGGAGACCTGGTCTACTTTGTTCTAATATTAGGATATAATGTTGACATTTGGTTGTTATAACAGAGGACTAGTGAGAAAGATGCAATTCTCCATAATTTGGTCACATTAACCCAGAAACCAAAGAGAACCACTAATCATTAGTATTTCAAATGTTTTCTTATTCCATGGGGGGAATTTCCCCCTTTTAATTCAACTGATTTGTTTTAGAAACTTCTCGTCAAAATTACATTAAAACATCTGGGTGGCTTCTACTTCATTTTAATTCCTTGACTTTTTCTTTTCCTTATATTATCCGAGAGATCGTGCACATATTTTCTTCAAGTTCTCTCATAGAATTTTTCCTTCTTTTGAGAAGCATATTTTTAATTTAATCTTTCAACTTAAAATGAAAATCATTCATTTTGTTAATTAAGTTATATTTTTGGCAATTGAACACACACATATAATGCATTTTGATTCTTTTCTGTCTCTTCCTCTTTCTTTTTTTTATTTTTCAGTTTAAATTTAGATAAGAAACAAGGTTGCTTCACAAGTCAGTTCCAGGTCCCTCTCCCTTTCCCTCCCCTCCTCCCGTGCCCTCCCCCCAGCCCACTCCCATTATCCCCTCATTTCCCCAGGGAGGGTGAGGCCCTCCATGGGGGTGTCCTTAGTCTGTCATTTCATATAGGGCAGGGCCTAGACCCTTCCCCAAGAGTTCAGGGTGAGAGTGCACCTCACATTGTTGGATGGGAGTCCAAAGTCCGTGTGTATACTCGGGATGGGTACTGATCTGCTGCCCAAGGCTCAATAGATTACCTAGGCCTCCTCACTGACACCCACATTCAGGGGGTCTTGATCAGTCCCATGCTGGATTCCCAGGCTGATGCCTGGGATTCAAGAGTTAACCTTTGACAGGTCAGGGTCTCTTCCTCTTTCTTATCTCCCTTCCATTCCAATCATCTCACCTCCACATTTCTTCTCCCCACTACTCACTCTCCTAGGCTCATGACTTTTGATCTTATCTTGCGACACTCTTAGTTGAACTAGAGCCACCAGTGGCACCATCCACTGATGACTGTGGTGTAACCAGAGGATGGATACACAACTGAAGACAAGGATTTTCCAGTTTCCCTGAATATATCAGTAAGAAATACTTAAGTATTTCACAGTGTGGAATACTGAGTCCCTTCTGCACCCTTGCATGGCCACTCATTCTTTCAAAAACTTTTCCTCAATATTTATGTTCATGGAGTCATATCTTTTTAAGTATATTTGGAAATAATAACTTGAAAGTCTTCTGTCATCTTCTGTTTCACTATTTGTTTTCTTCCTTCACCTTCAGAGCTCACATTACATGTTTTCTAAGTCTCTTTCCTCACAAGTTTTTGTCATTGAAGGCTATGTCAATATTCTTGATCTTTTTCATTTAACAGTTTATATTTTAATGCTGTTTTTAAGGAGTCTCAAAAGTATTAAAGATAAACATTTTTGTTATGTTTGTTTTTTGAAACTGAAGTTGGCCAACTTCTTTTCCTGGACAATTTTTCCAATTCTAACCATTTGGTTATAGGAATTAAATATTATAAGTATCATTTGTTAATCTGTTGGCTGTGTTATTATTGTTAGTTTTTATTATTTATTAAAATTCAGGTGTTCATAAGATGGTTCATAATTGCTTAGTTCTATAATACATATTAGGGTTGTGAATTCCTGATTCTGCTAAAATCCTTGTGAAGCTATTTTGCTTTGTTGGAATTGCCTTCAGAAAGGAGTTCATATGTCAGGGTCAAATTCTTCACATTCAATCTCTTCCACGCAGGTAAAATGGTTATGTTGTATCTCAGTGAAATATAATAGTACAAAATAGATAAAATCACATCTGTACAGTCAAAGGCAAAGCCATAGTGCCTTGCTTAAAGGTATGGAGATTACTAATTATATTCAGGAAAAGAAGAAACTACTATCTAGCATTTTCCTTTTCTTTCCAGTGGTATTGAGAAGGCATCTTATATAACAAGTTGAAATGTCAGTCATCTGTAGCCAATCAAAAACATTATAAATTAAGGACCCCAAGAAAGAAGTATAATGCAACCAGAGAAAGAATATGTTCTGGCTTATGTTTTTCAGGTACAATGAATCATTCTTCAGAGTGGAAGAAAACTGCAATTGTATTCATTATTCTGTTTATTTTATGTATCATCTATGGGACTGTTCTCTATATTAATTTCAAAAAGAAAAGGTAAGCTATGTGATAACTTGATGTGACAGAGAAACTAGCTAGTATTACTATTTTTAAAATATTCCAATTAGGACTGGGAAAGTTCATCATGAAGAGAATATTGAAGAAAAATCTTATTTCCATAGGCTCAGCAGATTCTGACATCAAATAGTCATAAAAGTAGACTGTTGGCAAGTATTTCTTTTTATGGGGAACTGAGTATAAGTTTTTCAAAGAAAACATTTGCTTATTATTATGCTATATTTACAAGTGTTTCGCCTGTGTACATCTGTTGTCTATGGAAGCCAGAAGAGGGTGTCAAAACTCAAGTTATAAGCAATTATGAAACCTCCATATGGGTACGGGGAACTGAAACAGGGTCCTCTGAACAAGTAACAAATGCCCTGAACTACTGAGCCATCACTCCAGCCTAGTTTTAAAATTCTTTATTCTCTGGGGACAGTGGTGGTCCATGCCTTTAATCCCCTCATTGGGGAGGCATCTGAATCTCTGAGGTCCAGGCCAGCCTGGTCTACTAAGTGAGTTCCAGGACAGCCAGGGCTATGCAGAGAAAACCTGTCTTGAAAACTGAAGGGAAAAGATTCTTTATTGAGAACAAAGTTTTATGGACAGCTTAAGGCCTAGAACGGTAGGTGTCGAAGGAGAAATGTAGACTGGAAGCTTGAGATAGGTCCAACTGAGACATAAGGTGAAACTGAGATCTTACTTTATAGGATTAATATAGTAAAACACCCACCCATTTGTCCAGCTCTCCTGGTGGACAGCAATACATGATGGAAAGATATATAGAAATAAGATACTAAGCCATGACAGTAGAAACCATAAACATAATTGGGAGCATGTGATTTATTTTGCTGTCATTGTGTGTTCTTTAAATTTAAATAATCTGTGGGGTTTTGTTCTACACCATCTCAATCCAAGAAGATGTATAAACCAAAGAAACATGTACATCTGATCTATAATCTAGAAGGCTCTCAGTGGGAGCTGGAAGAGAAGTCTCAGAAGACAATAATGAAGGAACATTGTGAAGAGACTGTAGTCAAATGATACAGAAGACAGATGGTAACTGTCTAGACTGAAGAGGTAGAAAAGAGGAGGAGGGGTTAAGGTCATATTCAGGATGGAAAGGTTTCCTCAGTGACAGGTGTGGAGAAAGAGTGAGAAGAAAGAATTATCTTACTTAAGGTAAGTGTTTTAACATTAAAGACAACTTTATCAATCTGTACAGGAATAGAGAGAGCAAGCAAACTTGGGAGGGAGGATTAAGAATTCTGCTTTGAATGTTGTCATTTTTAAATCCTATTTTATACTTGAGGGAATATGTTAATTATCTACATGTATGAATCCGAGATTTGTGGAACAGATGATAAGTTTTGGAATATAGAGACTATGGTCTCCATGGAAACAGATTACGAACTATTGCTCTCAGTACTTTAAAGTACAAACAATAATCAAGTTGTAGTAACTTGCTCAAACTCAAGAAAATTTGTGTATGAATCTCTCAAACTCTACTTGATACTCTTTTCTTACAATGTGCTACCATGAAGGGGAGTGTTATGTCAGTACTCAGTTTATTTCTGTAACAGTGTATTGGTATCTCTAGGTCAGAGAACACACCCGAACCATCATCAACACAGATGCTTAACCCTTTATCAACACTGGGGCCCACACCATCGTCAACAGTGACTGAGAACTTAATGAGTCAACATCATCAGACAAAGACATAATTTGTAGTATGTGATTTCTTTTTGTCACTATATTCTTTAAATTTAGGAAGAAACCTTACAAATTTGATCATGTGTTGGCTCCCAGCAATTATCATTTTAGAAATAAGTGAAGAAAAATGTTTGTTTCAGTGTGTAATTCCATTCTGGAAGGAGTAATTCAAGTGAGATTTTGTTTTTGTAATGTTTTTATGTTTTGATGTTAAAATTATATTTAACTGATACATAATAGTTAAAGATATTTATGGAGTACCTTGTTTATTTTGATCATGTTGTACTTGTCTTTCTGTTCCTGGATATTTTTTCTTTTACTTAATGTGGATAAACCCCAAGTTCCATTCATGTTGTTGCAAATGTGTGTATCACATTTTCTCACTCTGTTCTTTAATTCCACAGAGGCAATTACTTCATTTTTTATCTGTTGTAAACAGTGATAGAGAGAACATGGAAGACCAGACATCTCCTCAGCATTTTCAACATAATAATTTCTTTTCTCTTAAGATGTATATCCTGTAGATCAGATAGTAGCTTTGTTTTCAACTTTTTGAGAAGCCTTTGTACTGTTTTCCAAAATAGCCATACTAATTTACTTTTCTTCTTCAGTATGCAAGGGTTCCATTCTCCATATGCATGCATAACTGTTCTTTGGTAGTTTTTATTTAAAAATTTAATTTTCATTTTACATACCAGCCTCAGTTCCCCCTCCCTCCCCTCCTCCCACTACCCACCTCCTACATTACTCACCCTCCATACAGTCCTCAGAGGGGATAAGGCCTTCCTTGGGAAGTCAACAAAATTTGCCATACCAAGTTGAGGCAGGACCAAAACCATTCCATCTATATCAAGGTTGAGAAAGGTATCCCACCACAGTGAGTGGGCACCAAAAAAGCCAGTTCATGCCCCTGAGATAGGTCCTGGTGCCATTGCCAGGGCCCCTGCCCCCCAAAAGATCAAGTCACATAACTGTCACCCACATTTAGTGGGTTTAACTTGATCCCATGCAGGTTCTCCAGCTGTCAGTCCACAGTCTATGAGCTTCCACTAGCTTGTGTCAGATGTCTCTGTGTTTTTTCCCATCATGTTCTTGACCCCTTTGTTCATTTGTTCCTTCCCCTCTTCAATCAAACTCCAGGAGCTCAGCCCAGTGATTGGCTGTGGGTAACTGCACTTGCTTCCATCAGTTAATCGAAATAAGTTTTATGATGTTAATTGGGGTAATCACTAATCCAATAAAAAGGGAAGGTCCATTCTGATAGCCTCTCCACTAGTATTAGGAGTCTTAGCAGGAGTAATCCTTATGGATATCTGAGAATTTCTCTAGCACCAAATTTCTCCCTAACTACATAAGGGCTCCCGCTCAGTCCCTCCCCCAGCTCTGTCTTCTTGATCTCTCATGTTCCCATCCCTCATCTTCTCCCTTCTCACCCCTCCCAGTTTACTCAGGAGTTGTTAAATATTTTCCCTTCCTGGGGGCTTCCATGTGTGTCCCTCTTATGGTTGCCCCTTTTACCTAGCTTCTCTGAGGCTGTGGATTGTAGCCTGGTTATCCTTTGCTTTGCATCTAATATCCACTTATGAATGAATACATACCATGATTGTATTTCTGAATCTGGGTTACCCCACTGAGGATGCTTTTTTTCTAGTTCCATCAATTTGCCTGCAAATTTCAAGATGTTATTGTTTTTTACCTGTGCATTGTGTAAATGTAAAAGATATTTTCTTTTGTTTTTCCATATAAAGTTGAGTATTGTCCTTTCAAGGTTTGTGAAGAATTGTGCTGGTATTTTGATAGGGATTGCTTTGAATCTGTAGATTGCTTTTGGTAAGATTGCAATTTTTACTATGTTGATCCTACCTATCCAAGAGCATGGGAGACCTTTTCATTTTCTGGTATCTTCTTTAATTTCTTTCTTTAGTGACTCAAATTTCTTTTTTTTCTTTTATCATTTTTTATTTTAATTTTAAATAGCTTGTTTTACATGTCAATCTCAGTTCCCTCTCCCTCCCCTCCTCCCGCACTCCCCTTCCCCCCCCCAGCCTCCCACCCTATTGCCAATTCCTTCCACATAGGGGATATCTAGAGTCTGTCATTTCACTCCGGGTAGGGTCCAGGCACTCCCCTAAGAGTCCAGGCTGAGAGAGCATCCCTCTTTGTGCTATGGGCACACGATGACTGTTTGTATTCCAGGGATAGACACTGATCCACTGCTCAGGGCCCCATAGGTTGCCCAGGCCTTCTCGCTGACACTCACATTTGGGGGGTCCAGATCAGTCCCATGCTGCCCTCCCCGCTGTCGGTCTGGGGTCCAAGAGCTCTCCCCTGTTCAGATCAGCTGTCTCTGCTGGTTTTGCCAGCCCATTCTTTGCCATCTTGCTCATCACTCCTCTCTCTCTGTCACTGGGTTCCTTGGGTTCAGATCAGTGCTTAATTGTGTGTTTGCCTCTGCTTCCATTAATCACTGGATGAAGGCTCCCAGATGGTTATAGACATCAAGTTCATTATCAGGAATGGGCATTCGAGGTGGTTTCTCCACTATTGCTTAGCTTGCCAATTGGTGTTATCCCTTTAGATCACTGGTGCCTGATCCGTCTTCTAACCTATGATTCCCTCTTCCCCCTATTCTACCCCCACCCCCTCAACTTCCTGTTCCCCCATAACCTACTCTCTCTTCCTCTTCTCCCCCTCTCTTCTTCCCAGCTCTCACTCCTCCCCACCCCTTGCCATGTTCCCCATCCATTCAGAGGATCTTGTCTCAATCCTCTTCTCTTGGGTACTATGCATATATGCATATCTTTTAGGTTCTTTCCTGTTTCCCAGACTCTCTATCAGTGGAAGTGCAGACTGGCACTATCCTGATCCATGTCTAAAATCCATATATGAGTGAGTACATACCATGTTTGTCTTTTTGTGACTGGGTTACCTCACTCAGGATGGTTTCTTCCAGTGCTATCCATTTACCTGCAAATTTCAAGATTCCATTGTTTTTTTCTGCTGAGTAATACTCCATTGTGTAAATGTACCACCTTTTCTCTATCAACTCTTCAGTTGAGGGACATCTAGGTTGCTCCCAGGTTCTGGCTATTACAAACAATGCTGCTATGAACATAGTGGAGCAGATGCCCTTGCTGTATGAATTTGCCTCATTTGGATATATGCCTAAGAGTGGAATTTCTGGGTCTTGTGGTAGGTTAATTCCCATTTTCCTGAGGAATCTCCATACTGATTTCCAAAGAGGCTGTACGAGTTGGCACTCCCACCAGCAGTGGAGTAGTGTTCCCCTCTCTCCACATCCTCTCCAGCATAAATTGTCTTCGGTGTTTTAGATTTTAGCCATTCTGACAGGAATAAGATGGTATCTCAGAGTTGTTTTGATTTGCATTTCCCTGATGGCTAAGGATGTTGAGCACTTTCTTAAGAGTCCCTTTGTCATTTTAGCCTCCTCTATTGAGAACTCTCTATTTAGATCTGTACCCCACCTTTTAATTGGATCCTTTGGTGTTTTGGAGACTTGTTTCTTGAATTCTTTGTAAATTTTGGAGATTAGCCCTCTGTCAGATGTAGGATTAGTGAATATCTTTTCCCATTCTGTGGACTGCCTTTTTGTCTTGTTGACTGTGTCCTTTGCCTTACAGAAGCTTTTTAGTTTCAGGAGGTCCCATTTGTTAATTGTTGATCTCAGTGTCTGTGCCACTGGTGTTATGTTTAGGAAGTGGTCTCCTGTACCAACTCGTTGAAGAGTATCTCCCACTTTCTCTTCTAAACGTTTCAGTGTGGCTGGATTTATGTTGAGATCTTTGATCCATTTGGACTTAAGTTTTGTACAAGGCGATAAACATGGATCTATCTGCAGTCTTCTGCATACCAGTACCCAGTTATGCCAACACCATTTGTTGAAGATGCTTTCTCTTTTCCATTGTACAGTTTTAGCTTCTTTGTCAAAAATCAAGTGTTCATAGGTGTGTGGGTTAAAATTAGGGCTTTCGATTCGGTTCCATTGGTCTACCTGCCTATTTTTGTGCCAATACCAAGCTGTTTTCAGGACTATAGCTCTATAAGAGCTTGAAGTCAGTTATGGTGATGCCTCCTGAAGGGCACTTAGTGCTATAAACTTCCTCTCAGCACTGCTTTCAAAGTGTCCCATAATTTTGTGTATGTTGTGTCTTCATTCTCATTGAAATCGAGGAAGTCTTTAATATCTTTTTTTATTTCTTCCTTTACCCAGGGATGGTGCAATTTTGCATTGTTCAATCTCCATGAATTTGTAGGGTTTCTGCGATTTGTGTTATTGTTGAATTCTAATGTTAATGCATGGTGGTCTGATAAGATGCAGGGGGTTATTCCAATTTTTTTGTATCTGTGGAGATTTGCTACGTTTCCTATTATGTGTTCAATTTTAGAGAAGGTTCCATGTGGTGCTGAGAAGAAGGTATATCCCTTTGTATTTGGGTGGAATGTTCTATAGATGTCTGTTAAACCCAGTTGGGTCATAACTTCTATTAGTTCTTTTGTTTCTTTGTTAAGTTTCTGTCTGGAGGTCCTGCCTAGCAGTGAGAGCGGAGTGTTGAAGTCTCCTACTATTAGTGTGTGAGATTTTATGTGCATTTTGAGCTTTAGTAATGTTTCTTTCATGAATGTAGGTGCCTTTGTATTTGGGGCGTAGATGTTTAAAATTGAGACTTCATCTTGATGTGCTTATCCTTTGATGATTATGACGTGTCCTTCTTCATCTCTTTTGATTGATTTTAATTTGAAGTCTAATTTGTTAGATATTAGGATTGCTTGTTTCTTGGGGCCATTTGATTGGCAGATCTTTTACCAACCCTTTACTCTGAGATAACGTCTGTCTTTGATGTTGAGATGTGTTTCTTGTATGCAGCAGAAGGAAGGGTTCTGTCTTCATATCCATTCTGCTAGTCTGTGTCTTTTTATAGGCAAGTTGAGGCCGTTGACATTGAGGGATATTAATGACCATTGATTGATGATTCTTGTTTGTGCTTGATTTATTGTTAGTGAAGTTATTTTGTGTAGTTTCTCCTCCCTTTTTCTTTTGGTGTTTTGTAAAGTGGGATTATATATTGCCTGTGTCTTTGTGAATGTAGTTATTTTCCTTGGATCTAGGTTTTCCTTCTAGCACTCTCTAAAGAGCTGGATTCATGGATACGTATTGTTTAAATCTGGCTTTGTCATGGAATATTTTGTTTTCTCCATCTTTGGTAATTGAGAGCTTTGCTGGATATAGTAGTCTGGGCTAGCATCCTTGTTCCCATAGCGTTTGTAGGACATCTGTCCAGGAGCTTCTGGCTTTCATCGTTTCCATTGAGAAGTCAGGTATAATTCGGATAGGTCTGCCTTTGTATGTTACTTGGCCTTTTTCTTTAGCTGCTCTTAATATTTTCTCTTTACTCTGTAGGTTTGATGTTCTGATTATTATATGGCGAGGTGACTTCTTTTTCTGGTCCAGCCTATTTGGTGTTCTGTAAGATTCTTATATTTTCATAGGCATATCTTTCTTTAGGTTAGGGAAGTTTTCTTCTATGATTTTGCTGAATATGTTTTCTGTACCTTTGAGTTGTATTTCTTCGCCTTCTTCTATACCTATTATTCTCAGGTTTGGCTTCTTCACGGTGTCCCATATTTCCTGGATATTTTGTGTTAAGGATTTGTTGGTTTTGAGATTTTCTTTGGTTGACGACTCTATATCCTCTAATGAGTCTTCAACACCTGAGATTCTCTCTTCTATCTCTTGTATTCTATTGGTGATACTTGCATCTGTAGTTCCTGATCATTTACCCAGCTTTTCTATTTCCAGCATCCCTTCATTCTGTGTTTTCTTTATCGTTTCTATTTCAGCTTTCAATCCTTCAACTGTTTGAGTTGTTTCCTTCATTTTTTTGGTTGTTTTTTCTTGGTGCTCTTTAGATTCTTTGAGAGATTTATTTCTTGAATTTTTCCCCCATTTCATGGATTTTTTTTGTTTGTTTTTTCTTCTGTTTCTTTAAGGGATTTCCTCATTTCTTCTTTGAGTGTCTCTATCATCTTCATGAAATAATTTTTAAGGTCTGTCTCCTCTTCTTCATCTATGTAGTGCTTTTTGGGTCTTGCTGGTGTTGGATCCCTAGATTCTGGTGGGGTCATGTTGGTCTTTGTATTGCTGAGCGAGCTCTTATTCTGTCTTCTTCCCATCTCTTCTTCCAGTGGGTGCTGGTGGGGTCTTTCCGTCTCCACTGGTCTCCTTCCTTCCTGAAGCTGAAGCTGGGGATGCTGACATGAGTTTGGGGCCTGGAAGGGCTGATGTCTCTCCTGAAGCTGGGCTCGCTGGAGTTTGAGGCCTGGAAGGGCTGATGTCTTTCCTGAAGCTGGACTCGCTGGGGTTGGGGTCTTGGAAGGGCTGATGTATTTCCTGTGTGGGCGGGTCTTCTGGATGCCAGGAGCGGCCCCGGAAGATCAAGGGGATGGGTGTTGGGCAGGGGGTCCCCGCTGGAGACCCAATCTCACCTGAAGCTGGACTCGATGGGGTTGGGGGTCTTGGAAGGGCTGATGATTTTCCTGTATGGGTGGGTCTTCTCGTGAGTCAAATTTCTTGTCATACAGGTATTTCATCTATTTGGATAGAGTTGCCCCAAGATATTTTATATTGTTTGTGGCAATTATAAAGGGTGATGTTTCTCTGATTTCTTTTATACTCTGTATTTAGTAGGGCTACTAATTTTTTTTTAGTTGATCTTGTATCCTGTCACTTTGCTGAAGGTGTTTATCAGCTGTAGGAGTTCCATGGTAGAGTTTTTCAGGTCACTTATGTAAACTATCTTATCATCTGCAAATAGTGAAAATTTGACTTCTTTCTTTCCAATTTGTATCCACTTGATCTCCTTTTCTTGTCTTATTGCTCTAGAAACAACTTCAAGTACAATATTGAAAAGATATGGAGAGAGTGAACAACCTTGTCTTGTTCCTGATTTTAGAGGAATCCCATTGAGTGTCTCTCCATTTAGTTTAATGTTGGCTGTCTGTTTGCTTAATATTGCCTTTATTATGTTTAGGTATGTTCTTGTTATCCAATCTTTCCAAGACCTTTATCATGAAGGGATGCTGGATTTTGTGAAAGGATATTTTTACCATCTAGTGAGATGATCATGTGCTTTTTCTTTTTCAGTTTGTTTATATGGTGGATTACATTGATGGATTTTCATAAGTTGAAACATCCCTGCATCCCAGAGGTGAAGCCTACTTGATCATGGTGAATGATTTTTCTAATGTGTTCTTGAATTTGATTCGCCAATATTTTATTGAGTATTTTTGCATCAATGTTCATGAGGGAGATTGGTCTGTAGTTCTCTTTATTAGTTGTGTCTTTGTGGGGCTTGGGTACCAAGATAATTGTAGCCTCGTAAAAAAAAAAGTTTGGCAATGATCCTTCTGCTTCTATTGTGTGGAACAATTTGAGAAGTATTGGTATTAGCTGTTCTTTGAAATTTTGGTAGAATGCTGCGCTGAAACCATCTGGCCCTGGGCTTTTTTTTTTTTTTTTTTTTTTTTTTTTTTTGGTTGGAGACTTTTGATGGCTGCTTCTATTTCATTAGAGGTTATAAATCCATTTAAATTGCTTTTCTGTTCTTGATTTAATTTTGGTGAGTGATACCTATTCAGAAAAGTGTCATTTCCTTTAAATTTTCGAATTTTGTGGAGTACAGGTTTTCAAAGTATGACGTGATGATACTTTGGATTTCCACCAGTGTCTGCTGTTATGTCCCCCTTTTCATTTCTGATTTTGTTAATTTGCATGTTTTCTCTCTGTCCTTTGGTTAGGTTGGATAAAGGTTTGTCTGTATTGTTTATTTTTTCAAAGAACCAACTCTCTATTTCATTGGGTTTTTTTTGTATTGCTTTCTTTGTTTCTACTTTATTGATTTTAGCTCTCAATTTGAGTATTTCCTGGCATCTACTCCTCCTGGGTAAGTTTTCTTCTTTTTGTTCTAGAGCTTTCAGGTGTTCTGTTAATTCTCTAGGGTGACTATTCTCCAGTTTCTTAATGTGGGCACTTAGTGCTATGAACTTTCCTTTCATAGTATCTCATAGGTTTGGGTGTGCTGTGCCTTCATTTTCATTGAATTCTAGGAAGTCTTTGATTGCTTTCTGTATTTCTTCCTTTACCCAGGAATGATGCAGTTGAGCATTGTTCAATTTCCATAAGTTTGTAGTGTTTCTGCAATTTCTGTTGCTGAATTCTAATTTTAACCTGTGGTGGTCAGATAAGATACAGGGGGTTATTCCAATTTTTTATATCTGTTAAGGTTTGCTTTATTGCCAAGTGTGTGCTCAATTTTAGAGAAGGCTCCATACGGTGCTGAGAAGAAGGTATATTCTTTTGTGTTTGGATGGGATGTTCTATAGATGTTTGTTAAACCCAATTGGGCCATAACTTCTGTTAGTTCCTTTGTTTCTTTATTAAGTTTCTGTCTGGTAGTCATATCCAGTGGTGAGTGTGGGGTGTTGAAGTCTCCCACTATAAGTGAATAGGGTTTAATGTGTGATTTGAGTTTTAGTAATGTTTCTTTTACAAATGTGGGTACCTTTGCATTTGGTGCATAGGTGTTGAAAATTGATACTTCATCTTGATGGATTTTTCCTGTGATGAATATGAAATGACCTTCTTCATCCCTTTTGATTAATTTTAGTTTGAAGTCTCTTTTGTTAGATATTAGGATGGCCATACCAGCTTGTTTCTTAGGGCCATTTGCTTGGAAAATCTTTTCCCAACCCTTAACTCTGAGGTAATGTCTGTCTTTGAAGGTTTCTTGTATGTAGCAGAAGGATGGATTCTGTCTTCATATTCATTCTGTTAGCTTATGTCTTTTTATAGGTGAATTAAGACCATTGATATTGAGGGATATTAATCACCATTGATTGTTGCATTTGTTTTCTGGTTGTGGTAGTGTAAGTGAGTATTCCCCTATTTCTGTCTTTTGTTAAAGTGTGATTATCTATTGTTTATGTTCTTGTGAGTGTAGTTAAGTTCCTTAGGTTGGAGTTTTCCTTCCAGAATTTTCTGTAGGGCTAGATGTGTGGATATGTAATGTGTAAATCTGGTTTTGTCATGGATTATCTTGTTTTCCCCATCTATAGTGATTGAAAGTTTTGATAGGTATAGTTGTCTGGGCTGGCATCTGTAGGACCTTCTGGCTTTCAGAGTTTCCATGGGAAAGTCAGGTTTAATGCTGATAGGTCTACCTTTATATGTTACTTTGCCTTTTTCCTTCACTGCTCTTAATATTCTTTCTTTATTCTGTATTTTTGGGGTTTTAATTATTATGTGGCAAGGGGACTTTTTTGGTTCAGTCTATTGGGTATTCGCAGAGCTTCTTATACTTTTCTAGGCCTGTCCTTCTTCAGTTTGGGAAAGTTTCCATCTGTGATTTTGTTGAATATGTTTTCTGCACCTTTGAGCTGTGTTTCTTTGCCTTCTTCTATACCTACTATTCTTAGGTTTAGTCTTTTCACAATGTCCATATTTCCTGGATATTTTGTGATAAGGATTTGTTGGGTTTAAGATTTTTTTTCTTGTGGATGAATGTATTTCCTCTAGTTTATCTCCAGCACCTGAGATTCTTTCTTCCATCTCTTGTATTCTGTTGGTTATGCTTGCATTTGTAGTTCCTTATCATTTACCCAGCTTTTCTATTTCCAGCAATCCCTCAGTTTGTGTTTCTTTATTGTCTCTATTTCAGTTTTCAGGTCTTGAATTGTTTGAATGGTTTCCTTCATCTGTTTGATTTTTTTTTCTTGGTTTTCCTTGCTTTAAGAGATTTGTTGATTTCTTGCATTTTTTGGACTTGAAGAGGGAAAGGTGGTCTGGGAGAGCCCCTGGCACTAACCTCTCTATCAGAGGGTGGAGGGGCAAGACAGGTATGACATTTTCTTTATCTATTCTCTTTGGTTGATGGGCACCTAGTTGTTTCCATGTTCTCGATATTACAAATAATGCTCCTATGAACACAGTTGAGCAAATGTCCTTATGATTATGCATACTTTGGGTATATGCACAAGAGTGGTATTGTTGGGTCTTGAGGTAGATTGATTCCCAATTTTCTGGGAAACTGTCATACCTATTTCCAAAGTGACTAGACAAGTTTGTACTCCCATCAGCAGTGGAGGAGTGTTCTCCTTACTTCTCATCCTCTTCAGCATAAGCTCTCATCAATGTTTTTGATGGCAGTCATTCTGACAGGTGTAAGATGGTATCTCAGAGTCATTTTGAGTTGCATTTCCCTGGTGACTAAGGATGTTGAGCACTTTCTTAAGTGTCTTTCAGCCATTTTAGATTCCTCTATTGAGAATTCTCTATTTAGTTCTATAGCAAAGATTTGGGTATAGTATTGAATCTCAGCACACTCTGGAAGATGGGAAAGAAGGCAGGAATTGAGGAAATTTTCTTTTGTGTTCTTTTTCAAAAGCTACTGTCAGTTGGATAGTGCTCCTGTCCCTGGATGGCTTTACTGCAGCAAATCTGCAATTGCACTGCCTTTTGAATGCTGACCCCACTCTTTAGTAATCATGGAAATATAGCAGAATATACAAGCATGATTTGTTTTCAATTTCTTAAAATTTTTGTTTTATATACATGGGACTTTTGCCTTCGTGTTTGCCACATGTGTGCCTGCTAACTGAAGATAACATTATTCTCTTGGATCTGTAGTTACAGAAGATCATGAGCATCCATTTGAGTACTGGGAATGGAATGCAGGTCTTGTGGAAAACAGCCAGTGTTCTTAACCACTGAGCCTCTTCACCTCTCTAGACCCACTGTCTCTATATCCAGTCCCCCACCCCACACCCATCTCTGTTTGATATAGGGTTTCTTATAGGCCAGGGGGCCCACCTACCTAACTCACAGGTCATCTGACTCACAGTAAGATTGATGCAGGTACTTTATAGTCTGTATTTCAGAAGCACATTTGTGTTTTATTGTGTAGGAAGCTATAGTGCGCATTGCTAATGGTTTGCTTGTTCTGAGTTAAGCTGTAATCTAGGAAACTCAAGAGGAAAGGGTGATTGGTTGTGGTACTTGTGAACCCTTCTCCTGCTGCCAGAGATTGATGGACAGTAGAATTCTCCTGCTACAGAGAGAAGACAGCAGAGAAAAGACAAATGATATAAATCTCAGTGACAAGACTGACCACCTGACCAGAGGGGAAAGACTAAACTTTAAAATTATTGGTGGCCTGTTTCGCTTGCCACACCATCTGCTTAAAGAAGGGATAGAAGAAAGATCTTTAGTATGAAAATCCATTCCCTTCTCTGACTGCTGATTCTATGAGTATGGCATGGATTAATTGCTCAACACCTGTTCCAGAAAACTCAGACCTAGTTACAGCTGAAGATCTTGAAATCAAATTAGCTAATCTTCTTTGATGTTTAATAGTTGGATTCTACATTGGGTTCCTTGAGATAAGAAAACCCACCAGGCATGGGGTGAAAGCATCCCATAGACTAGACCCCAAACTGAATAAGAAGGAGAAAGTCAGCCAAACATCAACATTTACCTCTGTTTACTTCCTGCTTGTAGACGCCATGTGACCAGAGACCCATGTTTCTCCTGCCATGCCTTCTTCCCCATGAACTGTGAGTTGAGACACCACCTTACTTCCTTCCTTAAGTTGCTTTTATCATTTACTGTTGTTGGTTGTTTCTTACTCTTTTCACTCTTTGCTCTTTGGGGGCCCACCACCCAGCTCCCAAATAAAACACACAAGAAACTTATTCTTACTTAAAAATTCCTTACCTTAGTTTGACTTGTTTCTAGCCATCTTTTCATATGTGTGTGTATTTAATTTAGAAACAATCTTATTTTACATGTCAATCTCAGTTCCCTCTTCTTCCCATCCTCCCATGCCCCCACCAGCCCCCCATCCCACCACCCATCCACTCCTCAATGAGGGTGAGGCCTTCTGTGGGGGATTATAAAAGTCTGTCACATCATTCAGGGCAGGGCCTAGTCCCTCCCCCATGTGTCTAGGCTGAGAGAATATCCCTCCATGGGGAATGGACTCCCAAAGTCCATTTGTGCACTGGGGATAAATACGGATTCCACTGTCAGAGATCCCATAAACTGCCCAGGCTTCCTAACTGACACCTACGTTTATAAGGCTTGGTTTGGTCCAATGCTGGTTCCCTAGTTTTGCAACTGGCGTCATGAGCTTCCACTTGATCAGGTCAGCTGTTTCTGTGGGTTTCCCAGCATGGTCTTGACCACTTTGTTCATCCCTCCTTCCTCTCTTCAACTGAATTCCAGGAGTTCTAGCCAGCTTTTCTTAACTCAAATTATCCCACCTACCTTTTATCTCTGGGCTTTTAACCTTCTCTATTTCTGAATTCCTTTTCTGTGGTGATGTATAATTTATGATTTATTAAAGCTTGCATGAGGGTACAGAAAGTAAAGCTAGCCACAAGCCACAGAGTCAGGCAGTGGTGAGACAAATCTTTAATACCAGGACTCAGAAAACAGGCAGATGGATCTCTGTTAGTTGAAGGCCACACTGAGTTACATGAAACTGATCCAGTCCTAAAGAGAAACAACTCACACCAAGGTGATCTCAGCACTTTGGATCACAT
This sequence comes from Mesocricetus auratus, assembly GCF_017639785.1. Classification (NCBI taxonomy): domain Eukaryota; kingdom Metazoa; phylum Chordata; class Mammalia; order Rodentia; family Cricetidae; genus Mesocricetus; species Mesocricetus auratus. The sequence continues at coordinate 46,560,300 of NW_024429192.1, forward strand.
GCCTTTAATCCCAGGATTTGAGAGGCAAAGAAGGAAGAAGCAAAGTCAGTCTCAAAGATTTTATTTTTCAGCAACACTGAGGACAGGACAGCCCTTTCAGCCTGAGGTAGAGGTAAGAGGTAGTAGCCGGCTGCTTTGTCTCTCTGATCTTCAGCTTGAGCCCCAATATCTGTGTCTGGTTTTTATTATTTATGTTACACATTTCTTTACTTCTTTCTGTGTGGCTTGCTGTGTAGTTGACCCCTGATGTCCTCCTTGCTCCCAGATTTCTCCCTCTATTTATTCTCTATGCCTGTCAGCCCCACCTACCCTTTCTCCTGCCTTGCTAGTGGCTGTTCAGCTCTTTATCAAACCATCAGGTGTTTTAGACAGGCAAAGTAACACGTCTTCACAAAGTTAAACAAATACAACATAAAAGAATGCAACACAGCTTTGCATTGTTAAAAACAAATGAAATACATCTTGAAATAATATTCTACAACAATGTCCTATGTCACAGAACTGAGAAAAGTAACGCATACAGCCTCCAAATTTAAAAAGTCTTCCACAATTTTCTCTTGTACTTTATTCTCATATATAAGGCCTTCCCAGAATACTGTTTGCATATGCTTGTCCACTGTTAACCATAGACTATGCTGTGCTACAGTGCTTGGGAGGGCCTATTACATTACAAGGTTTACAGGAAAGAGTTAGCCAGATTCTGGAGGGAGAAACCAGGAGGTACTATGACTAAAGGTGATGTATGTCTGCATTGCAAGTTTAGTAACACTACAGTGCCTACAGCAATTAGCAATACTATGTTGCACACCTTCAATTTTGCTACAAGAACTGATGTCCTAGCTAAGTCGAGTTATCAGCTTGATACAGCTTTAAGTCATCTGAGGGGTGAGCCACAATTGAGGAAGTGACTGGATCACATTGTCTTCTGGGTGTGTCTTTTTATATTATTTTGGTTGTTAATTGATGCAAAAGGGCCCAGCCTGCTATAGGCAGCACTGTTTCCTGGGAAGATGGGTCTAGTATGTAAAAGAAAGCTAGCTAAAGGTGCCTCAATTTGGTGATCAGAAGGGTCTCCCATAAGCCTGGTATTTAAGTACTTGGTTGGTGGCCTTGATTGGGGGGAATGTTATATAATCTTTTGGAGATTGGGCTTTGATGGAGGGAGCAGGTGACCTGGGAGCAGGCTTTGAGAGTTCTTAATCTTCCTCTGCTGCCAGGTGGCTCACTTTGTACTTGCGGTTGAAGATGTGATCTTTCTGCTTGCCTGTTGACATGCCTTCTGGTCACTTAGGGACCCCTCCCCACCACAACCCCCATCAATAAGACAAATAATCTTTTTCCATACACAACTGATACAGTGAGTATTCCACCATGGTTTCTGTTGCTATGTGGATGGCCTGTAAAGTTTTCCTCAAGGTCAAACTTAAATTCAAGGCAATCTGTGACTCAGTTGATCTACCCCTTGGTTCTCATCCCTCTCTCAGGAGTACTGTAAACATCCTTCTCTTAGGAGTACTGCAGGGCAATCTGATAACCAGAAGGAAAGTGCCTTTAGGTGTACTATTTGTGGAAGTGTGTTCACAGGTAGCTCTGAGCCCTTATGACCTCTACAGCTCTAGATTAGGTGTCAACACCTAGTAACCACCTCTCTCTCTCTCTCTCTCTCTCTCTCTCTCTCTCTCTCTCTCTCTCTCTCTCTCTCTCTCTCTCTCTCTCACACACACACACTGTCCTTTAATACACCAAACTCTAAAATAAAATTGTTCTCTTTTCCAGAGTATCTGCATGAATTCCTTCAGCCCTTCCAGGCCATTGCTCTTCTCTTCCAAGTTTTACCTTTTGCTCTTCATGGCCACTGGATGGATGCAGCAGCTCTTGTTCCCTCGCCTGGGTTCCAACTCTGACTTCCCTCTATGCCAAGGACTGTGATCCGGCGCCCTCTACTGACTTCTGCTGGCACCAGAGAGGCAAAATAAGATAAATAAGTCTGAAAAAATAAATCTAAAACGAAAAAGAAAACCAAACTATAGAGCTTTTTTTTTTTTCTTCACGCTTTTGCTCAATTACTCTAAAAACAGAAGCAAGGGCTAGAACCAGGGTCGGTGAATGGGGTGGGGAAAGGCGGAGGAGGGAGGGCGTGTCCTAGCGCGCTATAGAGTCTGCGTGTGCGGCGGAGGGGGCTGCGCTGGCTGCATCATCGCTGGTACCACTGCTGACAGGTGTTGCTGCGATACCCTCCACAGTGGAGGAGCTCAGACCCCAAGAAGCTGGTGTCTAGCTGCGGCCCAGAGCAACGATGGACAGTCTGGTGAGTGGAGGAGTCTGGGATGATGAGGGCGGAATGGGTAATCTGAAGCCAGTGGCTCTCGGGAGCCTGCCGAGCCAGCGAGGGAGGCACACAAATCTGTTCCTTAGAGAAAGGATGTTTGGGACGTGGGACTGCCTAACTGGACATTGACCGACCGGGAGAAAGCCCAGGGTCATAAGTCCCACGGGGTGGGCGGGCGGCTTTTGCTCCGGGATGCAGATCCCACTGTGAGGAAAACATGGCCAGTGCTCCATGGCTCCCCAAAAGGGAGGGGGTAGGGCTGGGTTTCCCTTGTGGTGGTCCTTAATCTGAATCAGGGGTACAGCCAACTGATACTGCGTCTTGCTGTATTCCTTTCCCGGGAAGCCATGAAGCATCCAATAGACCCGCAGCAACCCTCTGAAAGGATCGCCAGCTTCGTGGTCGTGCTGAAAGCCAGGGTATTTAGAGGGGGCAGACATTTTGAGTCTTCAGTACTGTTTACGAGACAGAAATTTTAAAAAGGATGGGTGGCCATACTCCCTATTCTTTATACGCACGAAACTGGTAGAATTAGGTGAAAATCTAAATGCAATTAAAACACCGATGTATTGCTTTGCATATGACTGGCAAGACCACAGGCCAGTTTTTGCTTACCTTTCTTAACAAAGGAGAATGGTGGTGTGTGAGCTAGTGTCTCCTGCCCAGCAGATGCTCTTTCTTAATCGTTAAGCAAGGAATTGCTTTCCTACTTTACACATAAATGGGCAGGAGGTTCATTTTTTCCAAGTTCCTGTAGCTGCAATGAAGATCCAAATTCAGACGTAGGAAGAATAGGACAATGAGATCTATACACCTAGCAGGTGCATAGCTGTCAGGTAAAACCCAGGCTATAATGAACACCCACCTCTGGGTGAGAATTATAGGAGGATTTCTTTGTCTTCGTGATTCAACTCTCTAGTCAATTCTTGACTGGTTAATCTTTTAGTATCTATTAAAATTTGGGCACTGTACTGGTGTTTTAATTGTGGAAATATTATCACACCCCTGTGATATGACAGCAGCATTGATTTGCTGGTTTTTTGTTTTTTGTTGGTTTTTTTTTTTTTGCAGCAGACAGGCTCCTGGGATCTTTATCATTCAGAAAGCTATAGATTTTTTAAATATTTGCATATGTCCAATGAGATCTCTTGGGAGTGGAATGGAAATTAAACAGGGAATTCATTCATAGTTCGTGGAAATCTTATATACAGAACTCCAGATAATGTCATGATTAGATAATTCATTTTGGTGACTACGATCATCACATGATGTCAGGTGTGAAATTTCCTAGGGTAATATCATGTCAGTACTCAGAAGCTTCACATATTGAAGCATTATGACTTTTCAATTTCTCACCTATGCTGCCTTTAACCCTGAGATTAATACTATCATCATGCCTCGGGCTCCAGAGAGGTTAAATAATGTGTTTTACCTAATGCAACTAGGATTCACTTTAGGCTTGGTTAGCATCAGGAAGTCCATCGCCTCCCGAGAAACAGAAAAGCTGCCATTATCGTGCATAACCCAGGGGATAATAAACTAAATACTATGTGAATTTTTAACAGGGAAGCCTCACCCTTGACTCCTTGCTCCCCAATCTCTGTGCCTTTTTTGTTTTGTTTTTCCCCCTCCCCAGGACCCACTCCTAAGTCTTATATGTGCATCTGTGTTTTCTGTTCCCCATAAACACAGTTATTTTTCACTAAAAAAGCCTGGTAATAATTTTCTTATTAAAGCCTTTGATAGGACCTGGATTTCATTGTGAGGGAAAGTCTATAGCAAATTCAAGTCCAGTCTTGGCTAAATGGTATTCTATCTCAACCCACCCCACCAAGACCATTTCTTTAAAGACTGCACTTTCTTCCTCTACCATCTGACCATAAGCCCACAAGAAAACAAGTATCATAAGACAAAGAGACGTTTTAGGTCAATTAGAATGACCCGCTTTAGAGGTGCTGTGGAAAATAAACTCTAGAAGTCTAAAAGGGGTGGAAAAAACAGTACTTAGTTCAGGCACACCTTGAGAATGAAGAGAAGAGGGTCCCTCAGATGATAAACCATCCTTTTACAGCCACCCTGGTGCAAAACCCCAAACCAAGGCCATTTAATTGGTTATAGTCCTATATATATATATATATTTCTAGTCATATATATATATGTGTGTGTGTGTAGTAGTATGAGTAGTAGTAGTAGTAGTAGCATAAACATTTGTAAATATGTAAAATTAATTAGTAGAATAGGGGTCTGTATCTATTTTATCTATTAGTCTCCAAAGCCACTGTCACAGTGCCTAGAATAAATCAAACTCAATAGACGATGAAAGAAGAATTGCCAAAGGTTCTGTTAGAAATTCATGGAGGTTTCACAATGAAACCTATTCTTCTGTATAAGTAATTGTATTATACTAATAAAGAGAATTAGAAATACATTCTATTGGATCTAGGACAAAGCGCCCAGTGGCATGAACTGGGACCAGGGTACTAGAACAAGAAGCAAGGACTTCAAATGGGAGAATTTAATGTGTGGAGTGACTAAATGTCTGGAAAGGAAAAGAGTGTGACACTCAGTGAGACTTTCTTGCTTGGGAAATAAAGTCCAGAGGAAACACTTCATGGGATGAAATGATGATGAATTTCCTGTCAGTCATAAGGCAGCTAACCCATCTATTCAATTTATTCTTTCCATTGGGAACATTTTAAGCAAAGGAAGGATGCAAAGGAACTAGAATACAAGAGAACTTGGAGATTTGAGGGACTGAAACGTTAGCAAGGCAGAGATTGTTATGCAAGGAGGAAACCCAGCAATATGAGATCTGAGAGCATGTGTGTAGGTGCTGAGCTCCCATTTTAGGAAATGGACATCTAGGTTTCGATGAGGCATCAGGGGGCAACTTCTAACCAGTTTCACATTGGTTGTCAGATTGCTTGACTCTGGAAACATTATTAAATATGATCGTCTTATCCTGACAAGTCAGCAAGAGCTTGATAATCCTAACAATCATGGTTTTGAGACAGACAGTACAAAGTAATTTTATATTTGTGCCTATTTTTTTAAACCAACAATGCTTTGCACACAGGGCAGACTGTGTGGTGGTGTGGTTATGACTGTGAACTGTGTATCCAGTGCCTGTGTTTGAGCCTTGCCTTTACCACTTTTTAGTTTTGCTCCCTGAGGAAAATCGCTTAATATCTCTCCTTCACATTCTTCATTGTGCAAGCGCTGATATTAACAGCACCTTCTTCAGAGGTTCTTGAAATGTTGGGCGAAGCAGTTGATCTCAAGTGCTAAGAACAGTGCCAGGTACATACTGTTAGTATTCATGTTAGTTTTATGATCACTAGTAGTTTATTCACCTAATGCAAAGTAAAAGTTGAAATAAATATTTTCAATCACTTATCTTGTATGTGTCTGTTCCAGTCATTTATTCTTGTCCCTTGGTTATCAATGCAACCATGTACCTACTACCTTAGAAGAAGAATGTTATCACAAAAAGGCAGAGAAGTTTCAGAAAACAAAGTTTTGCAATAACAATGGGCTGGGCATTCAAGATTTAAAACCCCACAGGCTGAAAGAGGAGGGGAAAGTTCATTCTGCAAAGACTTGAGGAATTCCAGGGTGGTGAAGAACCATTGTTTCTGACCCAGGGAGATAAATGTTTTCCAGTCTGGGAGAAGGAAATGGCTAGTGTCTGTGGCCAGACACCAGCATGTATGAAAGAAGGAACATCATATCCTACCACCAGCAGTAGGGAATAAAAAATAGAACCTGTACAGAGGTCTTGAGGTCCAAAAGAAAATAGGGTGCAGCATAGCAGAATGCCACAGGTACTTAGAGAGAGCATTAATGAATTTCTTTGCCCAGCACAAGGAGAACCTGGGCTAGTTTGCAAGACCACAAGAGAACTGCAATTTTGCTTTGAAGCAGTAATTGTTCAAAGAATGGTCTTGGTGATTGAGAAAAAACGGCTATCTTATTGAGCACTGGGCAAAAAATGGTTGTAATGAAAACCTGGAAGTCCCATACTGTAGCTTGGTGTGCTGTAAGCCCCCATGAGTTCGTGGAGTGCAGATGCAATGCCAAAGATGGGGACCTTTAAAGGATGTTGGGGTGGCGAGAGGCTGAATGCACAGAGAAGGTACGACATTGATTGAAAGGAAGTTTCTACCTCCAGTTGGAATGGCAAAGCAAAATAAAAATGAAATTCAGTTCCTTACATTCTTTTAGTATAAAGTTTATAGAACTATGGTCATCAAAGTGGCTCAGTGTGCTGAGGTACTTGCTACACAAGTCAGGTGACCTGAGTTCAGTCCCTGAAACTCTTATAAAGGTAAAAAGATAGAGTCAAATCCATGGAGTTATCCTCTGACCTCCACACATATTGGATAACATGCAACCCATGCAACCACATCATGCATGTGCAAACACATACACACACACACACACACACACACACACACACACACACACACACACAGGCACCCGCGCGCGCAGGTAACAAATTAATTAAAAGCATGGAAATATAGGAGAATATCTGTCTTTGTGTCACTTATAAGGAACATACCTCAGATCCAATGAAGTGACCCTGTGGCAACCATAAAGGACAGCTCATCCAAATGCTCTGTCTCTAGCAAGGCAATGCTCAGAATAACATTTCCTTATATAGTGCCAAGGCAGAGGATTCCTAGGCAAATATGAAAAAATAAAGCAATAAGCAAAGGTAATATCAGTACTGGCTGCTAAATATTTAAAAAATTAATTGCATTTTCAGGAGATTCTGCTTCAGTAAAGCCCAAAGGCAGTTTTCCTTTTGTGTTTTCTCCTTAATGTTAACCACAACTGATTATTTGGGAAGGGTAAGCTGTCTGACATCTGCATTTTCTGTATTTTCTCTATTAACTAAGGCAGTTTGACTCAGAGAGCCTATGTGTTCAAGACCATGCTTCTGACAATGGTAGCTTTAAAAGCAAGTCTTGTACTGCCAGGGCCATGAAAAAGTCACATGATTTTCCCTCTCCACATCCTGAGTACTCTGTTATTTAATCCATTTATAGCTGTGGTTCTATTTCCATGAACTTCTGGTGGGTAAACACTTGATTCCAACATTTCCTGAAATCGGTACTACAAGGACACTTCCCTGGCTCTGTCCCAATGCAACCCCCATTTCTATCGTTTGCTTTCTGTCTTCAGGTATTCAGGAGACCTTTCTGCCATCTCTCCACCTACAGCCTGATTTGGGGCATGGCAGCAGTAGCGCTGGGCACAGCTCAAGGTAAAGATGCTCAGTTCTTCACCCGGAGACCTTCTGGGGTGGAGGCTGGCCACTCCTGTATGTAATACGCTAGCCCACTCATCTGCATGGATTACTGGAGCATGCCATCAGCCTTTGGATAGTTAGAGTGGCTTTGCCCACTCTCCATGCTTTTTGTTTTTCAAAGTAGTGGGACAATTTGGCATTCCGAAGCTATTCAAGTAAATGAGCTAGATTTAAGAAAAACATCCCCTCCTAAGTGAAATATGATGTCAGTTTTTCACCCACAGAACTGGGTGGGGAGAGAACCTTGAAAAACAATTCCTTGAACTTAATTTTAAGGACCTGGGAACTTTTGGAGTGAAGGAACAGATGTATTCTTCCTGGAAGGCAAGTCTTAAAATTGAGTTTAAGAACCTTTTACAGAAAGTAAAACTTAGAAAAATACTAACTCTCCAAGTACATAAGCTTACAGTATCTCCTGTTCAAAAATCATGCTTATACCACCTCTGAATTTCCTGATTTTTCTTGTTGCTTAAGGGAGGCTTACTGGTCGGTTTATGCTGATTTTGTTGTTGTTTTTAATTGCTTTTAGTGTGGTGTCATTCATCAGAAGTCTCCAGGAGAAGATAGTGCCAGTAAAGGCCTGGCAGGCTTCACACCCACCCACACCCCTGACACATTACAGGATTTACTGACTGAGTAGCAGAATCCAAAACAATTCCATACAAGCACCAAAGAATTGCTAACTTTTCCTTTAAAGGAGATTCTCCACCGTCAAGCATAGGCTTACCCATGTGTTCAACTGTAGTTTCGATCCCCTTTCCATCCTGCATTCTAAAAGCAACAGATTTTTTTTCAACTATGTTCTGTAAAATCTCCAAAAGTTTTCAGGCAATCTCAACCTCACCAATAGGTTCTGCATTCCAGAACTTTTCTTCTCTTTAAGGAGTGCCCATCATTAAATTACCAGCTTGGTAACTCTTAGTGATCCAGGGTATGTTGGCCTCATTAGTTCTCTCACACTCTAGGCAGTGTTTCTATGGCCTTCTGTTACCTGCTTATACTTGCTAGTGTTTTTTCTGTTTGGTTATCCTTAAAGAACACATTTTAGTGTTTTTGTGCAATTCTGTATATTGTCTATCATTTTATTACTTAATTCATTTTTTGTTATTTGATGTAGGAAGGAGGAGGTGTGGAAGTTGATATCTATCCATTTTTAGTCTCTTTGGTTCCCAGTAAATGTAGTTAGTATTAAATCTGTCCATAAATGCTTTATCAAGTTTTACAGACACTTAGTGCATTACGCTCTGATTACCATTTGGTTATGATACTTTAGGAGTCTTGCTATGAGTTCAGTTATAATTGGAGTTAAAAAGAATTGGGGAAATGTCTGGTTTTATTGTTGTGTAGACACTGTTCAAAAAGAACAATTTTTTTTTGGTTTTTCCAGACAGGGTTTCTCTGTATTGCTTTGGAGGCTGTCCTGGAACTTGCTCTGTAGACCAGGCTGGCCCGAACTCACAGAGATCTGCCTGCCTCTGCCTCCCGAGTGCTGGGATTAAAGGCGTGTGCCACTAACGCCCAGCCAGAAAGAACAAATTTTTAAGGCCAATTTCAAGTTCAGTTTAGGGAAATATTTTATGTATGCTTTGAAAATATTAAACATTCTCTCACTTAGTAGTGTACATATCTGAGTAATATATATCCATACATATAAAACACATAATACATATATTAAAATTAGATATGAAACCACATATAAAGATACTTTTTATTTTCTGTTATACTTTAATTTTTGTCTTAATTATTTAAAATTATGGAATTAGAGATATTGAGAGATGTATAGAAAACTTTATTATTATGAATGTGGATTTATAAGTTGTGATTGTAATTTCAGCAGTATTTGCTTTATATATATGAGTTATGTTGTCAGGTACATAAGGTTTTATTATTAATATGTTGTCTCATGTTGGATTGCTCCCCTCATCATTTTATTGTTCTTTTCCACATGAAAACTGCTATTGGGCTAATGTTAGAATGCTTAAGTCTATTCTTTGTGTTTCTCTTTAATCCTTTGCTTATATATACCTCTAAGTGTGACATTCTGGGGGAATTCCATGGCCTGGCCCTTTGGCCTACTAATTCTTCATTCAGTGGTAGTCATTTTGCTACATTTAGCACTTTGTTGAGATTTTGTATTTTCTGTTCTCTAGAGCTCTAATTTCTACCATTTACAATTTTTTTTACTTACCCATATCCATTTCAAAAATGCTTATTGATTAGGATGCCTGGATTTGTTTGTTGTGAATTATTACTCCTCTTTTATTATATGCCTTTTCTCAAATGTTTGGAAATTTGCTATTGGTTATTTGTTATTCCATGTATGCTAATACATTAAGTCATCTGTCGTGTATAAGTGGCCATCATTGCACTTATTGCATAACATCTAATGAGAACTGAGAATATGTAGATTAACAGTTGAGTGTCAAAACCTCTTGATCATGTTGGGTACATCAAGCCTCCCAGAGCTTCATCCTGTACATCGCTCAATCGCTCAACTTGTGTGCTTGTGTGTCTGTGCTCAGTCTTGATTTCCAGAGCTTGAAGCCTATGGCTGGCGCACGCGCACGCGCGCGCGTGTGTGTGTGTGTGTGTGTGTACAGCACCCAAATTATTGTTTAAACTGTCTGTTCAGCCTGTTGCCCTTTGACCCTTCTCTGCTGATGGCTCATAATTCACTAAGCATGAACTCACCTAATGGTCTCATTCTGTCTGGCAGTTTTCATGTGCAATCATTCTACTTATTCTCAAACTCACAGGGATTCTTCGGGATTTCTGGTTACTAAGTGTTTTCTTGTTATTATAGTCTGTCTCGGCTTTTAAAGGTCAAACAAATTCATTTCTCTGCTAATATATAGGCACATACACATATTTTGTTTTCTTCTTTGCCTTTTCATTCTTTTCTATATTCGAGCTCCAGCATGCATTCTATTTGTTACCAGGAACATGTGTGTGTGTGTATGTATGTATGTATGTATGTACGTACGTACGTACGTATGTATGTATGTATGTATGTAATAAGGTTCTAAAACAGAAATGTTCTTTTGTTCCCTAGTGGAAGTGGTGACCCAGGATGAAAGAAAGCTGCTGCACACACCTGCATCCTTACGATGTTCTCTGAAACAATCCCAGGAGCCATTGATTGTGACATGGCAGAAAAAGAAAGCTGTAAGCCCAGAAAACATGGTCACTTATAGCAAAAACCATGGGGTTGTAGTTCAGCCTGCATATAGAGACAGGGTAAACATCACTGAGCTGGGACTCTGGAACACAAGCATCACTTTCTGGAACACAACACTGGATGATGAAGGCTGCTACATGTGTCTCTTCAACACGTTTGTTTCTGGGAAGATCTCAGGAACAGCCTGCCTCACCCTCTATGGTGAGCATCTTTAACAATACATTCTCTCCTCTCCAGAAATACTATTTTCAGTAGCATTGGGAATGTGGTTGTAGTGCCTGAATTTTCTGTGTCATAAGCATGGACAGATTCACTAAAAGGCACTTAGCCTTTCATGCCTGCTGTAGCTGTTACTGCAGAATTAGGAGAGCTCTAGAGCACTACACTAAATTGTTTGGCTGGAACTATCTTCCCTCTGGGGGTCTTGGGGTTACCAAACTTGAAGACAATGGTGAGGGCAACAAGTTCTGTACAGCAGTGGTTTGATTTTTGACTCCATGTTTGGACAGCAAATGTGCAATATGTTATCTCTAGAGCCCTTGACAATTTCTGAACATAATGACAGAGGTAGTTTAGTTCAACCTGTAGTCTTTCTTATTTTATTTTAAGGAAGCTCTTTCAGGATTACTAAGGGCACAGCCAGCAGAGGCTTTTCATAATGGACTAATGTCACCTCAAATGTAACAGGATACAAAGCAGTCTTTAAACATCCTCTAGGCTTAGTGTGATGAGATTGGTTCCTTGCAGCTGATACAGGGGTGCAATGAAGCATTAGGAAGTAGGACTGGGGATCACTTTTTAACATCAAGCATAAGGTAGTGGTTTTAGGAAGAAGAAGAAAAGCCTGGTAGAGTCATTATAAATACTGAAGCAAGACTTTAAAAATGCTAGGAGATTTGGCCATGGGAAAGGCTGGGATCCACTAGGTAAGATCATGGGACATGGAAGATGCAGGGCTCTTCTCTTTGTCTGTGATAGAGCCTCTCAATAGTGTATGTGAGGCTTTCTTCTTGATTTCCACTTCTTTGTCTGTTTCTCTCATTCCCTTCCTTAGTTCTCTCCCTCATCCTTCCCCCCCTCTCTTCTTCTTGTCTTCTTTTCTCTTTCTTTTTTTTTTTTTTTTTTTTTGGTTTTTACAAGACAGGGTTTCTCTGTATTGTTTTGGAGGCTGTCGGTCCAGCCCAGCTCTTCTTTTTTGCTTCTCATTTCTCTCTTTTCTGCACCTTTTCTTTTTTCTGTAGTGTTTTTTTCTCCTACTCATTTTTTCTCTATCTCCCAGAGTGAAAATTCTGTCCTCACTCACAATGAATGACCCTTTCTACATCAGACGCATAACAATCACCTTTATTTTTCCTTATTTTTTATATCTCCCAGCACTTACTGATGCTTGAAATTTGGGCACCCTTCTACAGTTCTATCCCCCCAGCCACTATGATCTACCTATCCCTTGAACCTATAGGCACAAACAAGCTTTCCCTTACCACTGGCTTCTAATTAACTTGTGGGCTTTGAAGCCAACCACAAAAGCATTCGTTTGTTCAGGATGGCAGAGAAAAAGGTTAGCATTCTGGCAGGAACAAAGCAGTTTGGGAGGTCTCTACAAAGAGAACAGGCTGAAACTAGTGGGAAAGTCCTGTCTTCCTCTTTTAAATGATTTTCCCTACTTTGTCAGGTGATCCCCAGGGCCCTTTAACAGTCACTCTCTGAGTTTCCCAGTCATGAACACTGAGTTTCTAGCTTGTGTTTTGGTATGTCTTACAACCAAGCCTGTTTTTCCCCATCATCATCTCTACCTCATTAAGTTTTTTCCAGAAAATGCCAATTTCTCTAAACAGCAGGCTCTGGAAGCTGTGCCCTGCTTGGTCTTCTGATAGGTAGAGTCCACATACAGAGGTTCCAATTAGGGGATACTGTCAAAATCTTTCAGGGAAACATCTAATAGGAGATATTGATCATGCAAAAGATACAGAATAATTAAACTTACACTGGATGGAGGAGGCAAACATTGTGTAATGACTTCATCTCTCTCTCTAACCTATAAGTTATGCTAGAGACAAACTACAGATACAGCAATTCTCATGAGAGGTTTTGACTCTGCTGCTCCTCACTGGGAGAGCTGAGATTCAGGGAAGGAGTATCATCTCATTGGTCCAGTTCCCACTGTCTTTCTATTAGGATCTTTCCCTCATCTCTGGGAGAAAATGCAGGAGCCAGTTGAGGTGCTTAACTGATGACAGGCCATGTGTTCTTTCTTTTGTCCCAGTACAGCCCATAGTATTCCTCCACTACAACTATTTTGAAGACCACCTAAATATCACCTGCTCTGCGACTGCCCGCCCAGCCCCTGCCATCTCCTGGAAGGGCACTGGTTCAGGAATTGAGAATAGTACCGAGAGTCACTTCCATTCAAATGGGACCACATCTGTCACCAGCATCCTCCGGGTCAAAGACCCCAAGAATCAGGTTGGGAAGGAAGTGATCTGTCAGGTTTTATACCTGGGGACTGTGATCGACTACAAGCAGAGTCTGGACAAAGGTAAGAGAAGATGGGCAAGGGAGATGGGTGCTTCTATGTTTATGCACCTGAAAGATGCCCATGGTGTGCAGCAACTTTCAACTGCTCAGCAAATGCTATCGTTAAAGAGAGAATGGGACCAGCGTAGAAAGAGCTGAGGTTGCAAATAAGGCAAGTTTTTCTGTAGTTTTCCCATCCACAGTGGTGACATTTGAAGACTTCTGGTAGTCACATGAAGCTGCAGAAAGTATTGAACTATATGTTTTACACACACACACATACACACACTTAAGTTGACTCTCCAAGGAGGTATGGTAAAAGGTTAAACAACCAACACCAATTAAGAAAATACAATTACAGAAATACGCTTTAATAAACACTTGTATTTAGAATCTCTTTAAGAGAAAAAAACATTGATTATAAGCTTGCAGTGAAAAAAAACCAGTTGATCTGAAAATCAAGGTAGCTACTCTATAACAGAAGGATAGCACCTACAGTGTGGATACACTGGGCAATTCATATCCTTTGTGGGGTGAGGTGAGATGATCTGAGATGTGATTACATTACTCGGAATAGCATACAAGCTGAAATTCATGAATCATTTCTTTCTGGGATTTCCTTTATTTATTTTTTGCACTATACACAACAGCTAACTGAAGTTTCAGAAAGTAAAATTGCCAGACAAGGTAGATGGGAAACAGTGTAATACTTTGCATACCTATAGTTGATATCCATCAACATAGAACTATTTCCCAGGCAATCACAAACCGCAGTAGACCATGAAAGTACCAAAGGTAAAGGAAGTGATCCTCAGATCATTCTGGAGGGTTAGGAAGGTTTTCTGGAAGACCCCATGTCTGTGATGAAATCAATGGATAATCTTCACCGAGAAAGGCCCCATCTGAAGGGTCGCCACTCTTCTAAAGAAACCACTCACCCTTCATATGTTTTTCTAGGCCATGGGATGATCCTTTGCACATGACTCTCTCTGGGACTCATGGATGCAAGGTGTGGGAATTATGTGTAAGTGACTACCGAGTGTTTGATTTCAGAGTTAAGACATTGACAAGTTTTCTCTCTATGGTTTTGAAGCACTGACCCTGGAATTGGCACACAGTGGTAAGCATTGTAAAACGATGGCAGCTGTGTGGGACATGTTGCAATCAATACAATCTAGAAGAGCTGCCCATGTACAGTGGCCTCCAGGAAGTAGCTCCTACTGAAGTGTCTGGGTTCCCTCAAAACTCAAGGCTAGTTAGAATTTGGACATTTAGGTAAATTTTGGCCAAAAAGCCTTGTGTGCTACATTTAGACTTCTGTGAAGAGATCGTCAGGATCAGCCAAGGCCAAGAGCAATGTCCTTGAAAAACAGGAGCTTGAAAAGGAAAATTAGTTCTTTTCCAAGAAATCTGAGTTTGACTTATATGGCATGGAATATCTATTGTTGTTTTACAGAATTTGCTTATTCTGTGAACATTTACTGATGGTGCCAAGAGCCCTACATGCAGCTCTAGGAACCATGGAAATGAGACAAACCCAAAGGCTTTTGGTTCAATTGGGAACATTCTGTTATAGAGAAGGTGCTAGATGCTTCCTGAAGAAGTGCAATAAAACACTGGATGAATTGCTTCCAATGATTGTTATCATAGGACTCATGATTTTCCCCTTTATATCTCCTAGTATATTTAAATTTTTCTTTAATGAACATGTCACCATAGTATAAAATAGGCACCTATGGCATGGCAAAAAAAAAATAGGAGTTTTGGAGGCAAAAGGATTTGACCAAGCCTTGCCTCTTATATTTTCTACCCTGGTATTGAGCTCAGTTACCCTCCCAGGTTAGGAGTGGTTTCAGTTTGAAGTCTGTTAGATATTAATAACATTTAACTCCAGAACCTATCAGGCATAATTTAGGTGGCATTGCAAAGATTCTATTATATGTAACTGCATGAAATATTCTGACTATTACTAATATCTAAATGTTTTACAAATCCTATGAGATCGTGACAATAGACATAACTAGGTATGTACTTAAGGGTAATTGTAGATGAGAACTCAGTTGTCACTAAGTCGTTGTAATTGAGGCTGTGTGGCTTTCTCCTGTTCGGCCCCAGTAGTCTCCTCTTCTGACTGCCCTTTCCCTTTCTCCTCTCGTTTCCTGCAGGGTTTTGGTTTTCAGTCCCACTGTTGCTAAGCATTGTTTCTCTGGTGATTCTTCTGGTCTTGATCTCAATCTTACTATACTGGAAGCGCCACCGAAATCAGGAGCGCGGTGAGTCATCACAGGGGATGCAAAGGATGAAATAAGGTAAATATGTTTCCTCTGTAGTAATTTTGGATTGTTTGAATATATAAATAAGGGGGATCAGCACTGTTATGTCTATGACTTATAAAATACGTAAAAGTTGATGTTGTTTAAGAAAAGGTTTAAGCTTGCTTTCTCACAAGTGGACATTTCTGCTTTCATTTTCTAGAATATTTTAAAGGTTACCACATAAGCTAAGAGTAAGTTCTTAGGAAGACATTAGAAAAATATTGATTGGATCACAGTGGGATCTGGTGAAGCCAAATAAAGAAATCTGGCACCCATACAGGGACCTCTCCATCAGTGAATAAGGCCAAACATTTCTCATTTTACAGCAACCACAAGCCATCAGACCAATTAAGAGACTGTGAAATTGCCCAATACATCACTCATTAAATAGCACTTCCTATGCTAAACTCTCAGGAATCTTTAAACACTATCAATATATAAGCAGTTCACACATATAGTTTATATTTCATATTATTCTGTCTACATTTCCATGCTGGGAATTTTTCTCTATCCCTTCACAACATTTGCCACAGCATTATATGTATATGTATATGTGTGTGTGTGTGTGTGTGTGTGTGTGTGTAATATTTATCAATAAATGTTCATTTATTAAATGAATGAATGTATGGAGCTAGGATAAATAAAATTTCAAAGGTATTTTGCCAGTTCTCTTCCTCTTATTGTAACTCAGTTCCACATGAATGATGGCCAAATCTTAGACAATGTAAGGATGAGAAAAATAAGATTGCTGCTAAAATAAGAGAAGTAAGCTATATTTTGAGAAAGAATTAAGTTTCTTTGTTTTCTGAAAGCTGTGCACAACCTAGTAAGCACAAAACTGTGATTTTTTTTGAAATGGGAATTTCCTGGGGTGAAGGGGTAACATGGGAGTTTCTTCCATCTCATATAATAGAGCTTCAGGATCAGAAAAGAAAAAAAATGTTTGAGTGCTACTTTAGAATTTGATTTTAAAATCTCCCTCAAATTCTACCTTCTTTTCCTTTCCACTTCATGTTTCGTGTGGTACCTCTCACGTCCTCACAACTTTTTACCACTTCATCTTGCCTAACCCTTCAACACCAGATCAAGTCATATGATTTACAAAACAAAACATGACCCTACAATGTTGCTGTCCCTTTTTTGAAAGTAGATGAGAGGATTTGTTCTGTCTACAAGATTATAGATCAGACGATCTCTTGGCATATAAACATAAGCCGTGGGACACGAAGCTCTCCCCAAAATATCAAAGGCAGAAATCTCTTTGATTCTATTTATCCAAACATTTCAGTTTTTCAATTAGGGAATGGGAGTCCAGAGGAAAAGCCAGGTTCCTTTTTGCAGGTCAAGGTCAGTTCTCATAAGCAGGTTAGAACTAGAGTGCTGTTCTCCTAACTCAGGGAGGATCCCAGCCCCTCTCCTGACTGGAAAGGAGCTCCTGCTGTCAGTTGCATTCATTGTAAACTGTTCTGTGTTTAAAACAAAAAGGTCTAAAGTATTCCAATTCATTTCTTAAAGTTCATTTTGACTAAGAGTTATATCTGTTTAAGCGCAAGATAAATTTCATTAGACGAGGATATTTGCAAAGTAATATTTCTTGGTTCATTAAGCAAGTCTTAGATTTTCTGAGAAATACAATTGCTAAATGCCAAAAAGAGGCAAGTTATGTGTATGCTCAACTTTTGCTTCACTTAAGAAATAAATACCCATGCTCAGGTTGAACTGTGTGAGTACTCGGATTGCCATTTGTAGGCAAATGTTGACATGCCCTGTGGCCACATCTGTCAGTTTCTCTAAATGTTCATATTTTGAGTAATTTAATTTTTTTAAGATTTCAGAACTTTAACAGCCATAGGATTTTATTCCACATATTTAAAGCTACTAGAACCAAGTATCAATTATTTTGGAAGTTCAGTTTCTCAGAGCCAAGGAAATGCTGGTTCACACAGAACCAAATTTGAAGCTATGCAGAAAACTGTGAGAAAGAGGAAAAACTCAAAGAATATAGTGACACTTCCAGTTTCTTTTTCATGCACCAGGTTTTGGTAGCTAGTTTCTGAGGCAAGGCACATTTCTGTATTTCCCTTCCATCTTGCCCAACTTTACTTCAATCTCTTTATCTTTTCTTCCCCTCATCTTTTGAGGTTATAAAACTTTTAGGTATGAAAGGAAATGCAGTTAGGCAAAAAACCAACATTGGCTTTCTGAACCCAATGGTCCAAAAACCCGTGCTGTGAACATGCAAGAGGAAATGAGAAAGAGGGACTGTGTGTGTGTGTGTGTGTGTGTGTGTGTGTGTGTGTGCGCGCGCGCGCACTCACACGCGTGTGCACATGTACTTGTGTGTGTTTTGGAGAAAGATAGAGAGAAAGATGAATGACGCTTGTACTAACTGAATCTGAACAGATGCTTCTCCATGGAGGGCTCAGTAGCCAGTAAGAATGTGTTTGGTTAGGCCAACATTTGTTTGCTAAATGACCAAAACAAGACTCATTATAGATCCCACTCACAATCCATTGCCCACAAAGTGCAAACAAACTTAGTTTTCGGGGGGATGGGGCTCCCTTTTCTCTTCTTGTGATTCTGGTTTAGTTCAGGACAGTGTCCTATGCTCTCTTTTCTGCTGTACCCTGTCCTCTGGAGGAAGACACAATAGTTATTAGGTCAATCTTTATACCAATCCTCGCAGAATCATCACAGTTCTTGCCCTGGAGTCAACCCTTATGAGGTTAAGAAGCCATTAAAGAATATGCTTGCTTTGCTTTGTTTTCGTGAATCCAGTATTTTATTACAGAGAAACAAAGTGGGGAAGAATGTAAAGTTTTCTAGGGAAATTTTCTACCATCCCATAATCACTCTAATAAAAGTCGATGATGTTGTAAGTTCATACCTTCTCCATATAGGCAATGAAGGTAAAACTGAGGCCGAGAACAACCTTACATTTCTCAACAGGAAACAATGAACGAAACTATGGGTCTGCTTTGGAGTAGATTGATGTAGATATTGCTGCATGCTAAACTCTTTGTTTTGAGTTGCCAAGCTATTTTCTTTTCTTTGATTTGATCGACTGAAGACTGGATTGGAAACAAACAAGCAAGCAAAAAATAACCAAAAAAACAGATATTCGTGTGAGACGTACATCTTAGACTTCACTTTTTCTCCAAGTGTTAGCTATTTCATATAAAGGTTTATTTTTAACCACTAAATATTTATGTTTATCCTGACTTCAATTACTTCCTGAGCTATGAATGGGCTTTTGGGAATATGTAATGATCATATTAATAATTCATTATTTCCTGGATAGGAGCATATGCTGATTCCTATTTTAAGCTCATTACTATGTCAAGGAACAAACATAGTCAGTGGACAATTTGTTAGTATTCAGGCATCTGTACTGACCTGTCCTTGGGGTTCTGACAGGATGAACCCTCAGCTGCATCCACTTAGAGCACCACCTGTGCATAGTCACTACATTCCCTTTTAAAAGGGCCCTGCCCACCTCCCATTCCCCTCTCTTTCTTTCCCTCTCTCTGTTTCTCACTCTCAATCTCTCTGTCTTTCTGTCTCTCTGTCTCTCCCTCTCCTCTCTCTGTCTCTCCTTCCTCTCTCCCTCTGCTCCTACCCATGGAGGCCGGACTCCCTTCTCTCCTTTCCCCTTTTTATGATCCTTTTCCCTACTAAAAAGCCCCTCCACTTGATCTCTGTTGCATGGCATCTTACTCTCCAGTACCGCTTTTTTAAAATTACAACACAATTTGTGATGACAAAATTCATCATTAGTTGGAAAGATAATCCAAAGAACATTTATTAATAAATAAATAAGAATCTTTGTAGCTAAATAATTATGCTCATGTTCTCCAGATTAAAGAGCTGGCTGACTGAGAATCCCTAACCCATCCCAGAATCTTCATAGTCCTAGGAAGGATTATAATTCTCTATATAAGTAAAGCAATGGGGAACCTTTAATAAACTATTCCAGTTAGCATTGCTGGGAAAGTTGTACTCCAACCCTTTATCATTGTAAAAATGCTACTCATCATTTTAAAATGACATGACATAATTTGGTAACTAATTTCTTGGCCACCAGGCTCTTAAAGCCTAAGCTTTCTTGCACAGAACTCTTCTTTGCTGTTCTTAACGCCCTAAAATCATCTTGGCATAAATTACCTAAATTCTGAGTTTCACTCCGTGTCAAGAACATCTCCAGAAGTGAAGACTTCTTAATCTTCTACATAGTAATTAAATGGTAGATAATTCTCAAATGGACATCTGTCTCTTTAGCAGTTTTGTCATGGGGATTTTTTGGTGTTCACAATAGTGTCATTTATTAGACAAATTAATGAAATAAAAAGGATTAGAAAAATTTTAAGCTGAGTAATTCTTTAATGTTGTTATTTTGAATTTTAGCTATCATTCTTTCCCTCCTGTCTACTACCAGTTGCATTCTTATGAACTGCCATGCCCCTCACCTGTGTAGTCTATACTCTGAAGCATGGATGAACAGATCCACACTTTTAGGCCACATTAATAGAGAAGTCAACTTCATGCTATTTAAACTGGAAGAGGTTGAGTTACTTTACAAAAGTACACAAATAACTTAGCCAAGGAAAATAAATACTGTGTTTTCTATTGTTTCTTAATCAAATTATCACAAACTTAGTGACTTACTCCACAAAAATTCATTTTCCTACATTCCTTTAGGTCAGAAATCCAACACAGGAATCACTGGGCTAAAATCAACATGTCTTCAAGGCTATCTTCCTTTCTGTAGGTTCTAGAAGAAAATCTATTTCCTCTGTTTATCCATGTGTTTCAGACTGACCTCATTCCTTGCTTTTATACCCCATTACATCTACAGAGCTAGTGATAGCCACTTAGGTCAGTCTCAAACTTAGTTTCTCATTGGTTCTCCTGCCTCCCTCTTATACCCATAAAAACATATGTGGTTGCAATCAGCCTATCTGTATCTCTTAGGTGGTAATTAATTTTCATGGAAACATCCCCCTCTTCCATGTAGAGTATTACCTTCCCACATGCCTGAAACAAGGATAGGAATGTTATAGAGCACCCATGTATGCTACCACAAATGCAAAGACAGGCTGGAATAAGTCGAGAGACAGCTGTTACCTGGCCTCTGAGTACAAGCATCTAATACCCGTAATTCCTTAACTTCAGCTTTGTTCAAGTCAGTGTTGTATCAAAGGACATCAATACATGGTCAGGCCCTCTGAACACATCACTTTGGCTTTTCATGCAAGCTTTATCTCCCCCCTACAAAACAAAACTTTGTTATCAATATTTTTCAAAACTATATTTTGTGTTTCAAGTCTTTAGTATAAAAATGTAGCTTCTATCCGGGCGGTGGTGGCGCACGCCTTTAATCCCAGCACTCGGGAGGCAGAGGCAGGCGGATCTCTGTGAGTTCAAGGCAAGGCTGGACCAACAGCCTCCAAAACAATACAGAGAAACTCTGTCTCATAAAACCAAAAAAAATGTAGCTTCTGCTTTCTGTTCTTTATTAAACATCACTAACTGTAACAATACCAACACAAGTTCTTTTCATTGGAACCTCAATTCTTACTTCCTTCCTACTTCTCTCTACTCATATGCCTCTCACAGCAGCAAGTATTGCTGACTTGCCCTAATATCTTTGTCATAGGTAAATCTACTTGGATTTTCTGTAAGAGCAAAGTAAAATACTACACTTAGCACCATACATCATGATATTAGACAGGCCCAAACTGGTCTTTCCCATCTATTGTACTATTGTAACTTAATAAGATGGAAGCTACTGACTAAGCATGACAGCACATGTGTGTAATGTCAACAACTGAGAGGTTAAAACAAAGGAATTTCAATTTTAAGGTTGCCTGGACTGTATAGTCCAAGACCATCTAAAGAGAAAAATATGGAAGATTCCTGAGTCTCTAATATTGAGAAAATAATATGAAGCCATGTAGATTTTAAGAACCTAATTATGTTCTTTATCACTCTTTAAAATCCCTACCAGTAAGCCTCAACTGATGTCAACAGCCCATACGCAATATAGTTCTTTTAAAAAATCCAGAGGACCACTAAGTATCATATTTGTACACACACACACACACACACACACACACACACACACACACACACACATACAAACAAACACCTCAATATAACAGGTAGAAGTATGTCCTTTTGGTGATTTTTGTTCTTCCACAACTTGAATACAATCATGTATTCTACTATAATACACTGTGGAAGCTTCTACAGATCTGAAAGCCCCATAATGAAGCCTGTTTCTCTTTTAGTAAAAGAACCAGACAGAATTCACCATGACCTGTCTAAGAGACTCTGTGGTCCCTAGTTTGTAAAATGTACAACTTTCTCTCATATTTACACAACAAAGAGAAAAGATTATCCTTCTATTTTGTAAGTTCTTTGAAGATTTTTTTTACTAAATATCACTGGGGCTTTTCATTTTTGAAAATTGTGTGTACTAATAATTCCAACTTGATTTTTTGTATTACTTTTTAGATGGTCAAGATTGTTTCAATAGTGTATAATGGTATGCTTTCAATGTATGTACAAACTGTGGAATGGCTAAAACAAGCTAGGGAATGCAACTTCTTTATTACACTTTAAACTTTTTTTTATAATGAGAATGTTGACAAACTACGGCCTCAGTAATTTTCATGTGCCTGATAACCTTGCTTCTAGAGTCAACATAAATTACAATAGGTCTCTGAACCTCATTCTTTTGTCTAACTGAAATTTGTTTCATCTTCCCAGTGCTACTCGAAATAATTTTATAGTAGTATTCTTGTCTCCAATAGTTTAATATTTTAACTGTCTATTTTAGCAAAGGGAATTATAAATAACATGGAGAAATGGCTATTTTCTGGTCAATCGTTCCTTTTATTTGCACCTATAATCACTCATTAAGTGATTCCAATAAGGTCCTATTTCTTTACGAAGTAGCTGGCTACTTTTGGAAAAATCATTCAACATCTCTGTGCTCCTTTCTCTGCATTTGGAAAGTAGGAGTAATTACTGTAATCATAAGAATACTGTGATGATTTTAAAAGAAATGCATGCAACTAGAAAAATGTTAAAAGCCAGAGTTGTTTGTGCCAAATTATTTAGTACAAATGTTTTCATCATGGATAATTTCAAGCTTTAACCATTAACCTATGTCAGTAAAACTCCATTGATTATCACTGTGTCATACTAAGTTCCCAATAAGTGCTGGTTTCTTTTGTTACTAAGTCTGTAGTCCTTTTTTGTTTTATCAATGTGTGCTTTCATCACTTGCACAAATGATGAAAAGGAGGAAAGCTCAAGGAAGTGAATAAAGAGCATTCCAGCAAGCTAGGTTTGAGGAATCAGAATTGAGAAACAGAACAGAACACAGAAACAGAAGTTATTGGAAGGAAGAACACATTGTTAATTACATGAGCATGGTTAGAAAAGTTTGCAGCAAGAGGAGACATGGGAGAGGACAGAAGGTATATATAGCAAAAATCTATACATATTGAAATGAATTTATGATGACTAGCATTGATTTCTTGATATTGGCAGTGTACTTTGTTTCATTTTTGAAGAGGTGGAATTATTTTGGTTAAACTGAGTTGCCATTTGGGGGGCCAGGTCTGGGATGACAGGAAGACTGGTTGTATTTAATATTACATATATATCAGACAGAGAAACCATAAATGACTTAATGGATGAGATTACGATGAAACAGTGAAAATGGTTTTGTGAGGAAACCATATATGGCATACAATGAAAGGGAAGAATGAATGGGAAGCAGGAGCTACTTATTTAAGACAAATACTCTGAAGACATCTTCTCTGGGGGTGGTCATACTAAGAAGGACCTGGAAACAGAAAACAAGCCAGCCATGGAGGAGAGCAGAGATAGTTGAACTTTAGCAAAAGAATTACAAATTTGAAATCTCAAAGACAGAAAAGTCGCTAAGATTTTGCAACAATACCATATGAAGCATGGTCTGAACAGGGTTGCCCACTCAAAACCCACTTTTTAATCTGCAGTAAAGTAAGTGGTTGTTGAATCTAAGTAGATGGTATGATAACAACATGACAGGGTAAGTTCATGTCTGTTAAGTATAATAATTAAAAAATGCTGCATACATGTCCTCTTTATACTATAATAATTAACTTGTATTAAAATATTGAGCCATTTTAGGAGGGAAGGTAGTGCTTTCATGGACCATTGATAAATGACGTTGAAAATGTTGGCATCTAAAATACACAGAATTTTGAAATATCCAGTAAAATGACCTAAGAGTACAGAGAGAGGAAGGGAGGTACCAAGGTTAAATTCAAGCCTATTATATCACTGTCTACATTCCTTGTGGGGGAGGCACATTTTATGTGCTAGGAAGTTAATAACTATCAAAAGTATTTCTGTTTACTTAATGGTTCCAACCTGATTTCCAACAAGTTACAACCTGGAGGAAAAGAAGCTTAGGAGTCTCATTAAGATACTCTCTGATAATTTGGCATTCTTGAACATGTGCCTTTCTTTGTAGTCTTAGATCATTCTCTAGTCCATTACTGGGAGTTCTGCTTCCAGCCAGTGTTTGATCCCAGCACTTGGGAGACCAAGGAGGTAGGGAGATCATTGCTAGTTAATGCTGTTCCAACTTCACATAGTCAATGAGTTCCAGGACAGCCTAGGCTACAGAGTAAAACTCTATCTAAAAAGATGACAAAAAGGAAAGAGCAAAAAAGGAAGGAATACAGGGAAAATTTCTTCAAGTATGTTGAGAAATTACAAATGTCCAACATTGACACACTTCCCTTTCTCTTGTGCAGAGCCCTAGAGAGTTGAGACGGAACCCTGAAAGTTTTTCCCTGGTCTACTTGAATCTGATGTGAAAGGAAAGCAGGAAGGAAAGGTCATTCTCCATGGGACACAGAAGCAAGCCTGTGAGGGATTTGACTCTTTGCTGCCATCCTAGTGCTCAGTGTTTGCATTCCAAAAGGAAGGTCATGTGCCTCAGGTCTGTTGTAGGACTTGATTTCATAGAGCAATGCAGTGCCATGCTGTTAGAAATGCACGGGACTTAGAGTCACCAGTGCCAAGCTGGCTCTCAGGCTGGTTTGGGCTCCTATCAGAGGGAAAAGAATCCTTGTAGTCAATTTACCTCACAGAGCTTCCTTGTCCTCGTACAAAATAAAAAGAAGTGGGACCAGATAATTTGCTATGTAAGTCTGAAACCTGCTGGAATTCTAGAAAGAAAGAGGTAAAATAAACAAAAGAAGAAGAGAAAAGGAAAAAGAACACAGAAGGGTCCAAAGAACTTCTGAGACTACCTTTTGCCTTTCTGTTGGTGTCCCGCCTCTGCTTTTGTTCTTAGTCCACTAGTGTGTTTCCCTGTTGTTTGA
This sequence comes from Mesocricetus auratus, assembly GCF_017639785.1. Lineage (NCBI taxonomy): Eukaryota > Metazoa > Chordata > Mammalia > Rodentia > Cricetidae > Mesocricetus > Mesocricetus auratus. Next base: position 46,585,342 of record NW_024429192.1, read on the forward strand.
GTATCTAGTCTACTACCTGCTACTATTCTGCTAATTGTTGGCCTTGCTAGAATCCTTGATTCCCCTGCTGTTCTCCATGTGCTTCTATGAGGGTTAATATAATGAAAATAGGACAGAATTCAGTGTGAAGTAACATTGACAACCGTAACGTGTCCATTTAACTTATTTTTATAGCACCTAGGCAATATTGTTAGTCTTAGCCAGTAGTTCACAGCTTTACAAAAGCATGCTTTCCCTGTCCATTTGGCCCATGCTCTCACCCTCTTTTAGGCCATTCCAAATCCCACCTAGTGTAATGATAATATATTATGAAAACAGATACGTAACAATTTCCTGTACAGCAGCCAGTTGTATATGCACTCTCTCCCTTAGCTTCTTTTTGCTGTGACTTAGCTATTCACAAAGAGAAGGCAATTCTGGAAATACATTCCCTTTGTTCTAAAGACATTGTGAACTGTTAATTCTTAACCCTTTGACAAGACTAGTGAAGTTGTTTTCTGTATCTTTTGCTTAGTCTGTCTTTATGCAGTGACCTAGGAATTCAAGTGTCAGTTTTCATTGTTGAATTGGATATTTATATAATTGGTATGCTTTTCATGTGTTATTTAATTCTGTATCATTTCTTATATTTGTATTAAAATACTGAGGTATTAAAGTGTTAACTAAATAAATATTTGATGTGTGACATTCCCTTGAGAAATATAGAAATAAAGAATAACACTTGGATTTTTCTCTCTGTATTTGAACCCCTCAGTTGACCTTTCTGCTCACTCACAAGTTCTTCATGGGTGTCTCTGATGTGGTCAGTGCGAGCTACTGTAGGTAGGTGTCTTTTGATGTGACGCTACTGGCTATGGAGTTTCTTAGGTGTGCCCTCATGGTTTTATTTTTAAATACCAGACGTTACACGCTGACTACCTTAGATGGCTTCATGCACAGTAGGCATCAGCATTCTGTCTTGCTGTGTCTCTGGTACCTCAGCTGAATCAGGTAAGATTCTGCTGCGTCAGGTAAGAGGAGTGAGAGCAACACTTTTCCAACATGTTGTTCTCAGGACCCACCCCCTCATCATTAATACATCATTGAGGACCACAAAGAGTTTCTATGCAAAATTAATTATATATCTTGATATCTATATTGAGATTGAAAAAATAAATTATAAAAGGAAGAACACATAAGCACATGGGAGCCATCAATGTTGTGAACATCACATATTATAGTTTTAGGTTAACTCCACAGCACACTTGTAAAATAATGAGAGTTAAAAGGACAAATAGTGACAATTATTGTAGTCACTAATCTGATTAAACAGGAAGGCCCACTCAGGCACTCTCTCAATTATTGCTAGGAGTCTTAGCTGGGGTCATCCTTGTGGATTCCTGAGAATTTCTCTAGCACCAGGGTTCTCCCTCACCCCATAATGAATCCCTCTATCAAGATACCTCTTTCATTGCTCTCCCATTCCATCCCTCCCCCATCTCAGTCCTCTTGATCCCTCATGTTCCCATCCCCCACCCCTCCCTTCTATCCCCCTTATAGTTTCCCCAAGAGATCTTAACTACTTTCCTTTCCTGGGATCCTCCATGTATGTCACTCTTAGAGTCCCCCTTTTTACCAAACTTCTTTGGGGTTGTGGATTGTAGCCTGGTTATCCTTTGCTTAACATCTAATGTCCACTTATGAGTGAGTACGTACTATGTTTGTCTTTCTGAGTCTGGGTTACCTCACTCAGGATCGTTTCCTCTACTTCCATCCACCTACCTGCAAATTTCATGATGTTATTATTTTTTTTCTGCTGAGTAATACTCCATTAAATAAATATACCACATTTTCTTTATCCATTCTTCAGGTACTGGGCATCAAGTTTGTTTCCATGTCCTGGATATTACAAATGATGCTGCTATAAACATAGTTGAGCAAATATTCTTGTGGTATGATTGTTCATCTCTTGAGTATTGCTGGGTCTGGCCTTTCCCTTTAATCAGATTACTGACTACCCTAATTGTCATCATAGGACCTACATCCAGTAACTGATAGAAGCAGATGCAGTGACTAACAGTCAATCACTGGGCTGAGCTCCTGGAATTCACTTGAAAAGAGGGAGGAGGGATCATATGAACAAGGAGGTCGAGAGGGGAACCACAGAGACAGCTTATTCAAACTAGTGGGAGCTCACAGATTATGGTCAGACAGCTAGGGAACCCATGTGGGACCAAACTAGACCCTTTGAATGTGGGTGACAGCTATGTAGCTTGATCTGTTTGGGGGGCCCCTGACAGTGGTACCAGGACCTACCCAGGTGCATAAACTGGCTTTCTGGAGCCCATTTCCTATGGTGAAATACCTTGCTCAACCTTGGTGCAGGAGGGAGGGGCTTGGTCCTGCCTCAACTTGGTATGCCAGACTTTGTTGACTCCCCAAGGAAGGACTTACCCTTCTGAGGAGTGAATAGGGATGGTAAAGGGGGAAGACAGGAGGTGAAAGGGTAGGGGGTGAGGGGAGAAAAGGAGGGAAGGGGAACTGGGGTTAGTATGTAAAATAAAAAAAATTTAATTAAAAGAGAGAAAAAAGAATAAACAGTACATTGGTGCTATTGTGAAAGTAATTTTCATTCAGAAGACCCATTGAAATGGTCTTGGAACAATGCTAAAGTACAGGTAATGCTGCTGTGTATGCCTTTCTTAAAGCAACTCCTTTCTACACAGCTATCTTCATCTTACCTAAGTTTTTCGTCATTAAGGACCTTTGCCTTCCTTGCAGGTCATCTTCCAAGTTCGAAAACTTCAGAGAGCCCCAAATTAATCTTTATGGTTTGTTAACAGTTCAATTTAAATCAACATGTTAAATGGCTTTTCAGTTGCCTAGCTGACATCCAGGCACTTGGAGCTAAGACAGGTGTGTTCAATGGAGACAGAAAATAAGCAGGATTAGAGAGAGAAATGACAAGAGAAGGGAGGGCAATGAAGAGCAAGCCTCCTTGTCTAAGGAAGCAAATGATCGTGGAGTGCCACACCATGTTTCTTCTCAGCAGGCTTCCTTCTAGTACCTCTCCTAGACCATCCCTCTCCCACCCATTCTGAAGGGTCAGCTATGAAGGCCTTTCTTTCTTTCTTTCTTTTTTTTTGTATTTATGAATTAGAAAGAATAGTTTGAACTTTGCATATTAAAGCAAACTTGGGAAAGTTGTGAACTTTTTAGTTCATGATAATTATGTCACACACATCCTTGCTAAAATTTTAGAAAATTTCCGTGGTGGTGGTAAGCCCATTCAGAACCGGGGGAAACAAAAGAACTCTGGTGCTGAGCTGAATCTGAAGGTGAGGCTTGGTTCTCCCACAAGTTAGTCACCGGCCCCTGAGAATGATTCATAAACATGGGCACAAAGAGAACAAAAGGTATGCTATTACTAGACACTGTAGGCTTTCTTTACATAGTAAGTTCCAGACCAGCCAGGGAAATGTAGCAATGCCTTTTCTCAAGCACAGCAAAGCAGGGCAAACTAAATTAAACTAAACTAAAAAGAAAAACCAAAACCAAACAAACAAACAAACAAACAAACAAGACCCCCCCCAAACAACATAGTTCTCTTGAAACAACTTTTTCCTCTAGATTTTCTTATCAAGACAAGGATTCCACTTTCCAAAGACACTTCCAAAATTATTTCCTCAGTATGCTTTAGTGTCATTTCTGGTCACTAGCATCTCTGACATTTTGCCAGTATTCAAGGTGCATTTCTACCCCAAAGTCCTGCTACTTGGACTCCCTGCTTAAAGTTTCTCCTATAGATTGCCTCACAGCCTTTCTGCTGACAAAATACCCTTCCTCCCTTCATGGGTTTTCCTTCACTGTTCACCTCCCTAGCTAGCATACCATACACGGTACATGTTTGTTCTATTTATTATCTGCTTCCCTCATTGTAAACATTGTGAGGAATACTTTGATTGGCTGGGGATATTGCTCAGCTGGTAAGGCACTTGCTTGTCTAGCATGTATAAAGCCTCAAATTCAATCCCCAACATTGCACAAGCCAGGTATGCAGCTGCACACCTGCAATCACAGAACCTAGGAGGTGGCAGTAGGCAGATGATAAATTCAAGGTCACCCTTGCCTACATAGCAAGTTCAAGACCAGTTTAAAATACTTAAAACCCTGTCTAAATCAAGTCAAACCAATCAGTCATCCAATAAATATTCCTTTAGTGAAGTTTTTTCATTCACAAATGATGTGAAGGAGGAGAAATTCCTACATCTTGGTCCTGGGGCATCCTTTCTATCCTATAGAGGCATATGTGACTAAATTTTCCAGTAGGGAATAACTTTAAAGACCTGGCAGTTATGGAGCTGGGGAGATGACTTAGTCAGTAAGGTTTTTATTGCACAAGCATAAGGACCTGAGTATCAGTCTCCAGCACCCATATTAAACCCATGTGCATTGGTGCATGCCTGTAATTCCAGTTCTGAGGCACCACTGGGTTCTCTGGATTATAATCAGGCACCACCATACCCAACTTTTGATGTGAGTGTTGGTATCCAGTTCAGGTCCTCTGTCAGTAGCCCCAGGGCTAGGAGGCAGACCAGAGGATCCCTGGGAGCTCTAGGATCAGTGAAAGACCCTGACATGTAGATAGATAGATAGATAGATAGATAGATAGATAGATAGATAGATAGATAGATACCTGAACACAGATAGACATCTGAACAACAAACACACACACACACACACACACACACACACACACACACACACACACACGGAGAGAGAGAGAGGCACACATGAAAAAAAGTACATGCACAATTGCAAAATCATATTCTGTTCCTGGCATTTATGGGCTGGTCACTAAATCCAATTAAAAACAGCGCTCAGTGGGTCCAGTATAAACAGAACTGCAGTAAGTCTGCTTCTCTGGACAGACTCAAGGTTCAAAGAATGGCTGGTGGAGCCTATAATGTTCATGTGCTGAGTAAATTCTTCCCGTGACCTCAAAACCCCCAACTGACACAGCACAGCCTCTTTTCCTCAGTGTCCTTTTCCAGCTCCTCAACACTAACACAGAGGCAGACTCAATGTAAGGAGGACACTCAAGGCCAGGCTGTAGGAACTGTGATCTGACTAAACAGAAAGAGAAACTCCTGGCTTTAGGAGATGATGAGATGCAGGCAGAACCAGTATGAGTTGGCATTTTTCTGTGCCGAGAAACAAAAGGGCAAGCAAAAGTTCAAAAACCCACTTATGTGAAGTTGGCTTTCCTGGCACAGTTTTGCAATGTTTCAGGATTTCTTTTCCTGTCACTGTAATAGAGCACTCTGACAAAAGCCAAAAGGGATCAGTGGCTTATAGTGGTCTGTGTGTGTGTTGAGGGGGGATTGGTAATGGGATCACAGCCATAGCAGCTAGAGGGAGCTGGTCATGTTACATCATGAAGCAGAACACACTCTTTGATTTGTCTGTCTTACACAATCCTGGATCCCTGCCCAGGGAATGGTCTTGACTCTGCTGAAGATGGGGTTTTCCACATCAATTAGTCCAAAGGAAACGACACTCACAGCCCATCTTCCAGATGATTCTACGTCCTGTCAAGCTGACATTAGCACCAACCTTCAAGTCTCAATAAGACCTTTTCCATGATGACCGTCATGTTTCAGATGATTTAATAGGATGTCACAACTGACCCCGAAGGTTCTTTCTCCAGACTCATATTACTAAACCAGAGGTAACTCCGTCAGGAGATGGCCAAAGGTCAAGTTTCTTTAATATTTTTCTTTATGATTCACGTTAGTCAAGAAATTAGAAAAGTCCCACTTATGAATGACAAAACCACATACAGTTTTAATGTGCTAGTCTTCACTTGTTTTTTAGCTAATAAATAAATAAGCAAACAAATAAATAAATTTGGAACTCAATAAAACAGAGCTCAGTTTTTCTGGGAGCAGCCATGCCTTTCCAGTCTAGTTGCAGAGTTGTGCTGAAACCCAGCTGCTCTGGCCAAGTTCTTCAGACACCACATGATTCTGGACATGGTTGCAGTGTTGTTTGTTTGGGACCTTGAGTCTTAGGCCAAAGCTCAAGTACTGGCCTCAGTAAGTTCCCATTTACCAGGTCTCAGTAAGTTTCCATTTCTCAGCCTAAAGCCATTTCTCAGGTGACCTCCTGCAGTCAAACTATGCACCAAAGGTAACCCATCTCTTAATGCTTCCTGCCTTTAACAATATTCTGCATTCCTCTGCCCACCCCACCCTCAGTGTCTTGCATTCCTCTGCCCCATCCCCCTACCTCATTCCCCTATATAAGGTTGTACGAAATCCTCAATAAATAGAGCTTGATTAGCCATGTTGTCTTGCTCCCATTCCTGTGTCTCCTGTCCCCCCAGGATAGCCCATGTTGACTTGTGCCGGCAGGTCGGAGCAGTTGTTATGATTCTTAAGTGGTCTGGTAGAGTCTGGTCTACGGCCCCAGCTCAGATAGAAAACCATTTCCTTCATTTATTTTATTTTATTTAAAAAATTTTATTTTTCATTTTACATACCAACCCCAGTTTCCCCTCCCTCTTCCCACACCCCATTCACTTCTCAGAGGGGTAAAGCCTTTCTTGGGGAGTCAACAAAGTCTGGCATACCAAGTTGAGACAGGACCAAGCATCTCTCCTTTGTGTCAAGGCTGAGCAAGGTATCCCACCATAGGGAATGGACTCCAAAGAACAGCTCATGCACTAGGGATAGGTCATGGTGACACTGCCAGCAAACCCCCTCCCTCATAACTATTACTCTCATTCAGAGGGTCTAGTTCAGTCTCATGCACGTTTCCCAGATGTCGGTCCATAGTCCATGAGCTCAACAAGTTCGAGTCAGTTGTCTTTGGGGTTTTCCCATCATAATCTTGACCTACCCTGTTCATGTGATGCTTCCTCCCTCTCTTTAACTGAACTCCAGGAGCTCAGCCCAGTGCTTGGCTGTGGATCACTGCATCTACTTCCATTAGTACTAGATAAAGGTTCTGTGGTGACAACTAGGATAGCCATTAATATGATTAAAGGGGAAGGCCTGTTTAGACACTCTCTTTACTATTGCTAGGAGTCTTATCTGGGGTATCCACGTGGATTCCTGAAAATTTCTCTAGCATTGGATTTCTCCCCAACCCTATAATGGTTCCCTCTATCAAGATATCTCTTTCATTGCTTTCCCCCTAGCTTGTAGTTCATATTACCATGCCATCATTTCCTTGACATTCCTCTGGAATCATAATTTAAAAGCCTTTCTTTCTTAAATTGCATTGGTCATGGTGTTTTATAACAGCAACAGAAAAGTAGCTAACACTGCAACTCCTTGGCCTTTATTCTTGGATCCCTTAATCATCACCCAATACAAAATCACTTGCCCCTTCTGCTCATTTTGAATACTTTCTACTCATTTTTAGCCATTGTTAGTGTGCTCATGAACACTAGAAGAAGGACCATTTCTTTCCTGAAGGAACTGATAGTCTCCTTTCTGATTGTAACCATAAAAATGTCTGTTTTCCTTCTTGCTTTGACTAGAGAGAATCTGAACACCTGAAAAATGCTATGAAGTACAGAAGGATAAAGTTACAAGGCATTGGGCCAAGCTCCTGGAGTACAATCGAAGTCAGGGAAGAATGAGAATATGAACAAAAGTCAGGACCATGATGGAGAAATTCACCGAATCAGGTGACCCAAGCTAGTGACTCAGGTCTGACAAATGGGGAACCTGCATAAGACCAAACTAGACTCGCTTCATATAGGTGACAGTGGTGCAGTTGGGACAATATATGAGGTCACTGGCAATGGGTCCAAGATCTAACACTAATTGTACAAACTGACTTAGTGGAGCCTATTCTATATGGAGAGATACCTTGCTCAGCCTAGACCCAGGGGTAAAGAGGTACCTTAGTTCTACCTCAAGAGATTATGGGACAGACTTAGTAGACTTCCTAGGGGAGGGCTTACCCCCTCCAAGGAGCAGATGGGAGGTGGGAGGGTGTGGGGGGAGCAGAAGGAGGGGAGGTGGAACTGTGATTGAAATGTAAAAAATAAATTAATAAAAAAATTACAAGGCATACAAGATACAGAAGAAAGAAATCTAATCCACTATACAGCTCAGTATCCAGAAAAGCCACTATGATCATTTTTGTCAAGTTTAAAAACGACATCTAATTTGTGAAATTGTATTCTTTATCACATTTGATATTAGAATGATCACTCTTTATTTGGTTCAATTTTTCACAATATATTACTTTTTAAAACTTAGTTTAGTCTGTGTGCATGTGTATTCATTCATGCCTCAGTGAACATGCAGAAGTCAGAGGATAATTTTGGAGAGTCAGCTCTATCCTTCTCTCATGAAGGTCCCAAACAGACATCACATTGGCAAACTTGGTGACAGGTGCTTCCTGGAAAAGAAAGGACAAACAAAACTTAACTTTTAAATCAGCTGACATGGTGACATTATGAGGCACGTCTAATCAAGCTGAGGTTTCATGACATAATCCCCACCCAGCTATGAGATTATCAAGATTATGAATTATTGGCTTCAGGAAGAAATTGCAAAGTATCATACACTGGTAACAAAAGCAGCCAATTTGTGTTGGGGGTTTTGCCATCTAAATCGGGCATAGTGTAGATTGCTGCTCACAAGGCAGCAACTGGTAACTTTACCAGTTATAAACCAGCAAACACATGGGGGAGGACCTAGGGCCTGCCTGGGATGATATGACAGACTCTGAAAATCCCTCATGGAAGGCCTTATACTCACTCCCTGGGGAGCGCAAGGGGGGTGGAGTGGAGTGGGGAGTTGGGGGGGTAGAGGGGTCGGGGGAGAAGGGGAGGGAGAGGGAACTGGGAGAAACATCATTTTAAAAGCTGTGGTTTTGTTATTTTAAACCTTTAAAGAATATCTCCAGGAAGTAGTACCTGAATTCTAGTTCGGTTATTAAACAATAGTTTGTACCACTATTTTGTAAAGTAAAGGGATAATAGAATAAGGCTGCATTTGACAGTTATTATAGATATATAAAAATATCATTCCTCCGTCAAATGTGGTGATGCAGCCTTGCAATCACGTGACTAGAAAGGTGGTGACAGGAGGATCAGGAGTTGAAGGTCACCCTTAGCTATTCAGAGATGAAAAATTCCCTGGGTTACACTAGATTCTGATGAAAGAAGAAAGAAAGAAAGAAAGAAAGAAAGAAAGAAAGAAAGAAAGAAAGAAAGAAAGAAAGAAAGAAAGAAAGGAAGGAAGGAAGGAAGAAAGAAGGGAGGGAGGAAGGGAGAGAAGGACGGAAGGAGAGAAGGAGGGAGGGACAGAGAGAAGGAGGGAGGATGGAGAGAGAGAGAGAGAGCAAGCTGGGGAGAAGAAAGAGGAAGAAGGAGGATGGAGCAAGGAGGAAGTTTCATTTGTCTCAGGGTTTCAGAATCATTTTAGCCCATCATCATGGAGATGACATGGCTGAGTGACTCCATGCATGGTGGTACCTACTATTCACATGGCAGTGAACCATAAAGAAGAGAGTTATCCTGAGGTCAGGGGAGGCTATAATCTTCAACGCATCCCTAGTGTGCTATAGCCATGGCCAGGACCCTACTCCTATAGTCTCCACAGTCTCAAACTGGGCACCAAGCATTTACAACCTGAATCTTTGGGAGACACTTGCATTGTATCCTATAGCATCCCTTCAAGAACTATTTCACTGGAGCTCAATGAAGCTGAGAGAATAAAAGAGGAAGCCAACTTGGGTGAACTGAGGAATGGTAGAATGAGCTAAAAAGAGATGTGCTTCTACTCTGAGGTCAAATCAGGAAACATAATAAAACTGCCTTTAGTCTCCGCCTCCATGTGGCTAGACATTCATGTCAAAAAATAGGTTGTTGTTCCTTAGTTTGTTCTAACAGATATGAACAAGGTATCCTACTTAGCTATAATGGTGTAAAATAAGACAGGATCCTTTCTCTAGAGAGGCTTGTCGCGTCTGCTGCGCGGCCTGTGTCCGAGAACGTGCGGAGGGTGTCAGGGATTGACAACACAGAGACTTGTTCAACGATGTAAAGAAAACTTTAAGCAGGCCCCAAAAAGGTTCAAGAAAACTTCCTAAGAAAGGCTCCCACCAGAGAAGCTTCTGCTCTCCTCTCTCCCCTGGCTGGTTCCGCTCTGACACCAAAAACTGATCTGGGCGTGGCAGAAGAGGCGGTTAGTCTTTGGACAAGGTCGAGCTCAGGGTGGTTTCTGTGGGCAGGCCTTTTCCAGGAACTTATTGCCCCCAGGCATTGTATTGTTTTTAGTAAACATGTTTTTAGTAAACATTGTCTTACAGCTGCCTACTCCCAGGCAGAAGGGGAAGTGGGTCTCTGCTCAAGGTCTGGTGTTCCCACAAGGCTCTGGGAGATTTCCACACCTTGGAACAGTGATGAAATATAGTATGGCTAGCAAATATTCCATGAAGTCAGACTAGCATGTGCAGAGGGAACAACTGTGAAACACTTGGTCTGGCTAAAGGGAAGACACATAGGGCATAGGGATATGGTGTCGGTAGGAACAGGACAGGGAGGGGAGGCTGTTGTGTACCAGAAGACCTTTGAGATAGAGGGAGTTTGTGTTGCTTCTTCATTCTAGTTTACAATGCATTGAAGTAACTTAAGATACACTCATTTAAACTGATTTATAGGTCTCACAGAGAGAAATCTGATTCCTTGGGGCTTGACATATTTTACTTGGGCCAGTGTAAACTGTATGTCAAACTCATACAGAGATTTCCTGGCTTTGCTAATGTTACACAACATGAAGGGAACAGGGGAATTGGATGCTATTTCTAGATTCTGTTGTTTTCCCACATTGAAGGATATACATTCCAACCCCCTACCCTACCCCCGCCCCCACTCAGATGACAGTAATACCACTGAACCAAAGGGACCTCCGGATATATCATATCTGACCTCCATATTTTGCACATTAATGACCAGAATTTACTCAAGGGTACGCATATACAGATAATGATGAGGTTTTAGGTTGCTGGGAAATTTTCTCAAGTGCCTTCATGCAGAATTGGGCGTGGAAAAGCAGCTGACATTTTGTAATAGTGTCTGTCGTCTGGGAGAATGCCCTACTTCAGAATCTTATAAATCAGACCAGAGGGTTATGTTCAGTACAACAGGTTGAGACAGATTACATAATCTCCATGCAGTTTTCTAACCTACTGCTTACAAATACCATTGCATCTACCCATGTAGTCTTTGCTCATAGAGCTTCCAGAGCTCTCCATATCTGCACTCTGCTCCCCGCTTTTCCTTGCCCTAGAGCTTACCAATTTAGCACTTTGCATTATACGAGTAAGTTAATGATAGTTCCCCACGCCTTTTCCTGAGACAGGGAGCAAAGTCGTCCTCTGTTAAAAAACAGGAAAAGGGAATGTTAACAACTAAGAAAGGGGAAAACAGAAATGAACACATTACAATATTATTTTGACATATGCTTGAAACACAATAGGTGTTCAGTAATGGTAATCATTTCCTCCTTTGTCTTACAAGAGAAGAGTTGAAAGATGCATTGAGACAAATTAAAGAAAATCCAGGGAAGAGGAAACAGATGTATTCTTTGGTGGTTGTAGTGGGTTTAATTGTCAAAGTATAGGTCCCCACTCTTGCCCCCAGAATCAATGAATATGACTTTTTTGGAAAATGGGTCATGTATGTAGAAATTAAGATAAGGCTCTTGAGATAAGGCCATCTTGGGATCTGAAAATGCTTTTTTTTAATTTTAGTTTTTTTTAAAATTTAGAGACACTTTTATTTACATATCCATCCCTCGTTCCCTCACTCTCCCATCCTTCCATGCTTTCCCACTGACCCCCCAATCCACCCCCACCCACTCCCCAGGGATAGTGAGACATTCACAGGGGATCATCAAAGTTTGAGGAGGGCCAAGGTCCTCCTTTCTGCATCTGGGCTGCAATAGTATCCCTCCATAGGGAATGGGCTCCCAAAGTCTATTTGTGAGCTAGGAATAAACACTGGCTCCTCTGTTAGAGGTTCCATAGACTGCCTTGGCCTCCTAGCTGGCACCCACATTCAGAGGGCTTGGTTCAGTCCAATGCTGGTTTCCCCACTTTAGGGCCCACGTGCTGTCTTCACTGGCCGGAATGGCTAAAATAAAAAACACTAATGACAATCTATGCTGGAGAGGATGTGGAGAAAGAGGAACACTCCTCCACTGGGAGTGCAAACTTATATAACCACTTTGGAAATCAGAATGACAGTTTCTCAGGAAAATGGGAATGAGTCTACCTCAAGATGCAGCAATTCCTCTTCTGGTCATATACCCAAAGAATGCACGTTCATACATCAAGGACATATGTTCAGCTATGTTCATTCCAGCCAGAACCTGGAAGCAACCTAGATGGACCTCAACTGAAGAGTGGATAGAGAAAATGTGGTACATTTACACAATGGAGTACTACTCAGCAGAAAAAAAAAACAATGGAATCTTGAAATTTACAGGCAAATGTATGGCACTAGAAGAAACCATCCTGAGTGAGGTAACCCAGTCACAAAAAGACAAGTATGGTATGTACTCACTCATATATGGTTTTCAGACATAGAACAAATGATTACCAGTCTACAATCCACACCACCAGAGAAGCCAGGAAACAAGGAGGACCCCAAGAGAAAAGAGCATGGTTCCCCAAAGAAAGGGAGGGGACAAGAACCTCTGAACAAATTGGCAGCATGGGGGAAGAGAGGAGAGCGATGGAAAGGGGATAAGGGGAGAACAGGAGGGCTGAGACGGGGGAGGAATAGAGGAGGGCAAGAAAGGAGATGCCTTGATAAAGGGAGCCAGTACAGGTTTGGAGAGAGGTCAGGCACAGAGGAAATGGTAGGGGATCCACAGGGGTGACCCCAACCAAGAATCTAGGCAGTGGTGGAGAGGCTGCATTTGATGCCCTTCCCCTATAATGAGATTGATGACTATCTTGGTTATTATTCCTAGAGCTGATCGAAGCAGAAACAGGCACCTACAGCTAAGCCATACTCACGGAATCCAGTTGCAGAGAGGGAGGAGAGATGAGCAAATGAACCAGACGGAACTGGAGGTACCTGCAGAAACAGTTGACCTGAAAATGCTTTAAGTCCAATGGAAGCAGGGATTGGAACAATAGAGTCATAAGCCAAAAATTGTCTGACTTCAACAAAAACTGAAACAGGCCAGGGACAGCTTTCTGGAGTGTTTGAGGAACTCAGACATGACAAAGCCTTGCTTGACTTCTGGTCTCCAGAATTTCAAGGTAATGCAATTCTGCTGTTTCAGAGCACCACATGTGTGACATTCCTAAGCCATAAAACAAATAACCTGGACAGAGGATGACCCTGTCTTAAACAAGCAAACAAACAATAAATAGTTCAGAATAATTACTGAAAGAGTAAATGAGCACACATCACATTAGAAGTTGATTGAGATACCCCCTTTTTGATGGGGGAAGTCCTTTTGTGTATATGTTGATGAATAAAGCACTGTTGGCCAATAGGGAAGCAAGATAGGTGGGACTAGGAGTCTAGGGGGATTCTGGGAAATGTAGTGAAGAAGGGTTACCATGTGATCCTGAGGAAGAAAGGACAGGTCAGGATGCTGTCCTCGGAAAGATAAGTCCTTATAGAAATATATATTAGTAATTATTGGTTAATAATTAAGTCAGAACTAGCCAATGAGAAGCCCTGGACATTAGCCTACAGCATTGTAACTAACAGAGTCCCTGTGTGTTATTTATATTTGCATATTTCTGAGCACAGTTGTCTTGACTAACTCCTCAGGAATCCCCAGATTTTATTCTCATTATTACATATTTGTTCATGGTTGGGTTAAGAATAATATAACTAAGTCCAAACACAAAGTCACTGTTGACCTGGCCTGGGAAACAGATAGAAGCAGCAGATATAGCTTCAGATCTGAGCGGCTATTTCCCTGAAGCTGATTCATTCATTGCTTCCACTGAAGTCCAGCCCATCCTTTTAATGCTCTCCTCAGTTCTTCCTCTTTTCCTCTGGAACTTGTCTATCCCCCTTCCCAGTGCCATCAAGCAGCCTGAGTATAGCTTTAGCTATTCTGAAACCTTGCACATTCAACATGATGAAGATGCCTGGTCAGCAGCCCAGGTCTCCCCCTGCTCAGTAAGAACTCCTAATGAATCCCTTGGAATATGCTTCCAGAAACTTGTTTAGCTTCTCATAGCTGAAGTCAAGTCCACAACATCTTGTGATTCCCTATAGAGGATTATTTTGGAGGCTACAGTTAGGCACTTAACAGTGGTACAATTCTACATAAATAAACATTGCTTTCTAAAATTCAGAAAATATGATAGATGAGATGGATTCAATTCCAGAGCAAAGGGACAAGGCATTATTTGTATAACCCAAATTCTCAACATGGCTACGTATAAGATGTAAACATCTGTAGCAGATGTTTTGTGTTTACACATGTTCTTCCTGCTCAAGCACAGGCTAAGCATCCTCTCCCCTCAACCCCCCCCTTTTCAGATTCCCCAGGCTCAAACGCCTTAGCACTTCTCCAGATTTATATTTTTGTATTTTATTTGTGTGGTCTTCCCTCAGTGACAAGTGAGACAAAAATATATATATGTTTTTTTTTCTGTTTATCACCAGTAGTTATCAGAACCAGGCACACAGACAGTGCTCAATAAATGTTTATAGACTGGAGTTACTCCAACCCTTAAAGACCCATAAATGAACTTAGATTGTTTATGTTATACACACTAGAAAAGACAGGCATCTGAGTCATATAATGTGATAAGGGCATGTACAGGTTTGTGAATTGCTCACAAAGTATGTGCTCTTAGTCATGACCTCTCTCAGTCATATTTCCTCTTCTGGTAATCTGAAAGAATATGAGGTGCTTAATTAAAATATAGCCTAATGATTTACTACCACACAACTTGATAGGTACTTCAGTATATATTCTAGTAGTTCAAGCATGTGAGGGGCAGCTAAATACTCAAATTTGCATGTTTTTTTCTATTTTGGATGATAGTCACGTGTTAGCCTATATTTTCATCTATAAAATGTTTAGATAATGTGTAGAGACCTTCCTATGGCTGAAGGATTAAGTAGGCATAATCACTTTTTTGTTTTTGATATAAGAAGAGCCATTTCTACATAAAATACAAAAAGCCATAGTTTAAAGAATTTTTAGGGGAGGGTTGAAGTGGGGAAGGAGAGGAGGGGAGGAAGAAGGAACTAGGATTGACATGTGAAGCAAACGTGTTTCTAATTTAAATTAAATTAAAGAAAAAGAAAAAAGAATGTGAGAAAAAATATGTATCTGTAGTTTCAGGTTGCTCTAGTACCTTTGTGGAGACTTACCCTTTTTTAAATACATTGTGATCCAAAAAAAGTTGAGACAATTTGTTTTCAGACTGATTCCTAATAAAGACAATTTCATTATCTATAAAAAAGAATTTTTAATTTGATCTGATGATAGAAATTATTTAAAAGAGAAAAGGAGGTAGGAAATTTGGGAGGAAAGTTTCTGCCTGGCCAGGGAAAGACAGAGAAGAAATATGTAAGATATGTCCCAGCAGTTGCTTACTAAAGATCAATACAGACCAAAAAGAGACAGGTGTTGTACATCCTGTCAATTGGGAAAATATGTCAAGATCATGGCAAAAATCTGAAAGGCTATCTCTCCCATTATAAGACCACAGACCTTTGAGGTAGTGTGGGATCAAGAAATGGGCCTGGTGTGATTTCTACAGGCTCCCTGAGCAAGGTCACCTTGGGACTTAACTGTGTTCTTTGCAGCACACTGCTCTTAGCCTTTCCAGATGTTAAAGAGGGCCTGGGTATCTCAGGCTACCACTCTAGAGGAAGCCAAACAGAGACCTTAGCACAAAGTCTATTCTCTAGTCTGCAAAAAAAGTGTAAGAGTGGTAGGGAGACCAAGACTTCAAAGAACCCCTGAAAAGACAGGCAGAGGCTTGTGTTACAGGAAGAACTGTCATAGGATAGTATCCAAGTAGTGCTCTTGAGCCTGTCTGCAGGTCCTACTAGGGGACAGCAAAGCCATCACACCGCAACACTAGCAGGGCAGAGCTAATGGTTTCAGTGTGCAAAGACAACACAACAGTCACTTGAACTGTCACCAGCAAGGCAAAGGAACCATGAGGCTCGCAACTTCTGGGACAATCACTAGTGCCAGTATCTGTGGACTGCCTGTGCTATAACACTGAGACTCAGTGTCTGTTCTGCTGAGTTTTGAAACTTTAGAGGACTATGACTTCTTTCTCTGGGTATAAGTGTATTTACACTGATTCTGCTCCACTATTTTATTTGCAAGGATGCATTTTGCTTGGTTTTGAATTGTGTTTTGCTAGGGGTTTTGTTTTGTCTTGCATCGTTTTGTTTTAGACAGGTTCATGGCTGGAAGGAGTTTGAGTACCAGAAGAGATTTTGAATTTGGAAATTTAATGATTGTGGGATAAGCTAAGACTTTGGGGCTATTGGTTTGAATGAAGACATTGTACATTAAGTTGGACATAAAGTTTGAAATGCAGGACTGATGACTAATCTTGATCTGTAATTCACTAAGAGACACACTTCTGGGTGTATCTTTGAGGACACTTCCAGGAAGAATTAAATGAAGGGAGAAACCTTCCTCCAAAATGGGAGGTATCTTTCATTGTGGAATGAGCAGTTACCACATTCTCTGCCTCTCTAACATCAGATGACTACTGTTGAACTACTCAGCCACACACACACACACACACACACACACACACACACATGTGCACATGCATACCAGTTCTGAGAAACATGCCTGGTTTGAATGTCAACTATCACCTAAAGATTCATCTGCTGTTTTGTTGGTTCCCAGTGTGGAGAGACTGAAGTAACCATTTTAGAGACTGAGACTACTAGAAGGTAATGAGGTTATGAGCACCCCTTCTAGAACAGATTAGTGCAACCTTACCAAACCAGAACATTAAAAAGTAGGCCACCTTCCCACATGCATATGGAATTTCCCTTTATATGTCACCATGCTGTAATGCAACCAGGAGAGAGAGGGACTTGCCCAATGTTATGTTTTTTAGATGTATAGTAACTAGTATCATGAGTCAAATAAATCTCTTTCCTTTTTAAAGTACACAACCACAATCACTTCATGATGGCAACACAAACCAGACTCAGAACTGTAGTACATATCCAGATGGGTCAGATTCAAAAGTCTTAACTCTTATTTTTTGTATACTCTGGCAAAAATGAAAAACCCTGTCTAAAAAATATTTTTAAGGTGAGACTGTTTCAAAACAATAACAAAACCATACTACCTTATGCCAGTCAATACAAGAAACCAGCACTGACTCCTAGAACATTTCTCTAGTCCAGACACTGCTCTTTATAAAGCTGTGTTAACCCTTTTGTGACCCTGGCTTCCACCATTTTTGTCTACTTTTTTATTTAATAAGTTACAATCATTTTTCATATCAATCTCCCCTATTCCCTCTCCCTCCCATCCTTCCATGCCCTCTAACTATCCCCCCAACCCACTCCAACCCACTCCCCAAGGACAGTGAGTCCTTCCATGGGAGATCCACAAAGTCTGTCACATCATTTTGGGGAGGGCCTAGGTCCTCCTCCATGTATCTGGGGTGAAATAGTATCCCTCCCTAGGGAATGGACTCCCAAAGTCCATTCGTGCACTAGGAATAAATACTGTTAGAGGTCCATAGACTGCCCAGGCCTCTTAACTGGCTCCCACATTCACAGGGTTTGGTTTTGTCCAATGCTGGTTCCCCAGCTTTACAACTGGGGTCTGTGAGCTCTCACTAAGTTGGGTCAGCTGGTTCTGTAGGTTTCTCCAGCATGGTATTCACTCATCCCTCCTCCCTCTCTACAGCTGGATTCCAGGAGGATGGCTCAGGTCTTAGCTGGCTTCCACCATTCTCTAACACTTGAAATCTTTTATTTCTCTTCTTGGAATTAACATCCAACTTAAGAAACCCTGATGAGTCCTCGATTTGCTTTCTAGAGTTTTCTATCTGTTGTACTGATGGGTTCTGGTGCCCACTGGAGGACAGTAGTCACTGAAACCACTTTTTTTCTTTGTCTCACAGGCTGATTATTGCAGGGGTGTAGTTCTCTCCTCCTCTCATCCTTAGAAGGTGCTTTCCTTTCCTATTCCATGGAAAGTCCCTTCTTTGGATCTCAAATAACTCAATGAGTTACCAACACCCCCTCATTGTTATGTAGTCCACCTACCTTCCCCAGGTCATTCTCTTTCCATAAAGATGTTATCAGCAGCAAACTCTATGTCCACAAGGTATAAGTTGTTTATATTAGACTGAACATGAATAATCCTATTAATTCCTCTTTATCAATTATCTGTTGCTCTAAACTGGCTCTTATTTTCCTCCAGTTATACCAAAAAATACTTGTATTTTGAAAATTGTCTGGAGACATTTACGGTTAGAACAATTTACATCTTGCTGGGAGAGGTCAAGGGGGCTTGTAAGCATCCTACAGTACCATACACAATCCTCCATAACAAGCAATTGTCCAGTTAGTTTAGAAAGGGCCAAGCCTGAAAAGTGTGCCCAACAGTACTTAGATTCTACCTCTGGGATAGAACTGGGTAGTCCAAAATAAGAGGTGTTCATGTCTAACTTTCAGGTGTACAGAATGTTATCTTATTTGGATATAGTCATCACAGATGTAATTAAGGCAGAGCATGCATGCTGCAAAGCATGGCTTCCTAATCCAGTATGGTTTTGTCCTTATAACATAAATGCCACATAGGTGATACTGTTCAACCTAGTCATAAGTAATCTTTGCAAGCACAAGACTGTATAAAAATAAATAAAAGATGCACATAGAAACAAAATTAACACAACATTGTTGCTTTGCCTAGTTTTCATTTTTATCAAGTATGAATTTCAAGTGCATTATATTTCCCTTGTAGACTTTGTATTGACGATATGTAAGAGCTAACACTACAAATGACAACTTTGGCAGAAGCACTGGGAGATTTTCCCTGTTCATGTTTGTCATAATTTCTAAGCATGTAAGGTAATCTCATTTACTGGATTTGTGGATTTGAAACACTTACAGGAAGCACAAGGGGTTACAAGCTTTAATACTACCAACTTTACTAAACTTGACTGCTTCAAGGTTTCCCTCCTGGTCTTTGCATATTGCTTTGTTAGCTGTTTGAGGCCCTTAAGGAAATCCATTGTTATAACAATATTGTGACTACAGCTGGGGATGTTTACCGAATGGAATCAATCAAGTATATGAAGCATGTTGAACTCTTCAGGAACAATGGAATTACTGCATTTCAGTATTCACTTCTTGGAGACATACACTATAAAACACAAAATACTCTAAGTTTTCAGGATATATATCTAGAATTTTCTGTGCATTCTGTGAAATATAGAAGCTAATCAAGCAGGTATAAAATTGTGCTCGGATTCAGTATAAGATTTTCTAGATTTAGAAATTATTTTTACTAGATTTTCCCCCAAAAGCTGTGTTAAAAGTTTTTAAAAAGCAGTTTCCACCTTGTAATTGAGTGTCGAGGACAACATAAGCTACTGTAAATATTGCTGTCTGCAAACAAAAGCTTCTATGAGAATCAAAAACAAAAGTTCAGTTGAAATCAGCTTGGGATTAGTCCAAAATATCTTCGTTAAAAATGATACCAGTACCAAAAGCAACGAGTCTAACAGAATGAGGCAAACAAGGAGATGTCCAGTAAGAGAGAGCATGGTAGTGGGTAGGGAATATTAAGAGTACCAGTCTTAGAATGTGAGAAATAAAGGAGAATCCTTATACAGAAGCCAAAATTCCATCACAGGCAAAGTATGCAAGAGGCAGCTGAAAAGCATTCTCCAGTGCCTCCCACTTTCGGCAAGAAACAATTTCTAAAACACACAAACACACAAAATGAAAGCAACTGGCTTTCCAGACATCTTTTACCAGAAGTGACTCTGATGGTCAAAGTTTAGAAAACAAATGAAGCTTTTGTTGGTATTTGCTTTCACGGAGGCTGAGCCATCTCTGTGGCTCACTTCCGTTCCTTTCTAACAGAATATAGAAATAACAGAATTCTAAAAATAACAACAATGCTTCTTAACAACAAGATACACATTTGTTCTGCCTTCAAACACTATGTCCCTTGGGACGAGAGACACTCAGTTGAGGAATGGTCCCCATCAGGTTGGCCTGTGGGCATGTCTGTATTTTCTGTATTAATAGCACTTGTTGAAGGGTCAAGCCCACTGTGGGTGTGTCACCTCTGGGCAGATGCTCCTGAATCCTTAAAAAGCACACTGAAAAGCCGTGGAAAGCAAGCCAGTGAGTGCCTGTGTGGGTCTTTACTGCTGATCCCTGCTTTGTGTTGTTGCCATGACTTCCTTGCTGACAGACTATCCTGTAAGATATAATAAATCCTCTCCTCCTCAGCTTGCTGTTTACCATGGTCCTCATCACAACAACAGAAAGCAGCAGGAACACCCTCTACTCCATGGATAGTGCTTGTGCCTTCTGTCAAAGTCATCTAACTGTGCAGCTGCCCAAGAAACAGTCTTTGTGCTTCTCTTGACTGGGCTCCAGTGGAACATAGACCAAAGGAATAAAAAGAAAAGAAAAAAAACAATTATGATCATTTGCTGCACGTTTTTAGATTCTCTTGTGATGAGAACAAAAGGCAGAAGCAGGTCAGGTAGGACAAGGTTCCCAAAATAGCAGTTCTGAAAAGTTCCTTGCCCAAGGCCAGGAAATGGGAGAAGACAGGTCTGGTCCCTGTGTTTTGTTATCTCCTAAAGGAGCATCTCTGCTACAGGCTGTATGTGATGATGGTATTGAAACCAAGAGGAGGCAGCTGGACACAGTTGGCTTGGCCAACTGGGCTGACCAGTTCATCTCACTCCCAAGTTTCACCATTATTTCTGCCACAAAATCTCTGTAAAAGATTCTAGTAGGTCATCTTCTATAGGACACAGATTTTACAAGGAGGTTGAAAACACAAGGTCTGAACGAGAACAGTTTGATTATGGCAATAAATGACACCCTAAAGAGCAAGTGCCAGCGAAGCCATGACCGTGTATTCTCCCAAAATTCTTGGTTAATTAATTTATCGTACTGGTTTGAACTTGTTCAGATCCACTCCCCTACAAAACTGAATTCTACTGGGCATGGTGGCACATGCCTTTAATCCTAAGGCCATGGAGGCAGAAACAAGATCTCTGTGAGTTGGAGACTAACCTGATCTACAAGTGAAACCCTGTTTCAAAACAAAACAAAACACTGAGTCAGCATCTCTCATTAAGGATTAAGCAGGGTCCTCCTTGCACACTGGAAGCATGTCTAAGGTCACAGGATCTGGCAGAATGACTGTCCTCATTATTTTAACTTCAGTTCAGGAGTGAGAACCTGTGAGCTGGAAAAATAGACAGAGTGATAGAGCTCCATACTGAGAATGTAGCAAAACAAAAAAGAACAATTCCAAGAAGAATATATAATGGTGGAATAAATTAGTAGGGACATAGTTTGAGGTTATGAAGACAGATAAGAGTCCTGACAGGCAAACAGACAGAGAAAGAGGCCATAGGTAAATACCAAGATGACAAACAATCTTGGCTTCTTCATCCAGAAGAAAGGGGGTAGGGCTTGCCACTCCTCCATGGGTCTAAGGCTTTGGAGACATTTCCATGGATATTTGGATGAAAACAATACATTTTCATTCACTCCGCTTCTTCTGCTTCCTACACATAGGCTCCTAAATAGAACTTCTTTGTATTAAACAATGGGGAGCTCTTGAACCCCAGACTGATGGCTGAGAATCCAGCATGGGACTGTCCTAGATCCCCTGAATGTGGGTGTCAGTGAGGAGGCCTAGGCAATCCATGGGGCCTTGGGTAGTAGATCAATATTTATCCCTGACATACAAATGGACTTTAGGTGCCCATCCCACAATGAGAGATGTTATCTCAGCCTGGACTCTTGGTGGAGGGCCTAGACCCTGCCCTGGATGAGATGAAAGACTATGGACAACCCCCATGGAGGGTCTCACCCTTCCTGGGGAAAGGAGTGGGGATTGGGAGAGGGGGGATGGGAGTTTGGTGGGAGGGTGTGGGAGGGGGAGAGGGAGTTGGGATTGACATGTGAAGCAACCTTGTTTCTAATTAATATTTAAAAATAAAAAAGACTTAGAAAATTAGTATATACAGCCTGGCATGGTGTACACCTTTAATCCCAGCAGTGAGGAGACAGAGGCAAGCAGGTATCTGAGTTTGGGGCCATCCTGGTCTACAGATCAAGTTCCAGGGCAGCCAGAGTCCTACAGAGAAACTCTGTCTTGAAAAAACAAGACAGAAACAATAAAGTTAATATATGTGCTTTTCCCTTGTTTGAAGAGAATTTCTAAGTCTTTTAACAGTTTGCATGTAAAAGTGGCCTTAGGATATACTTGAGGGCATGGATACAGAAGGAAGAAGTTTTGTTCTAGAGGATATGTTCCTGAGCTCTTTCAGCCTGACTAGGATAGGCCTCTATCCAGCCTGAGAGGTGGGTTTCTCTCCATTCTGAGAGGGCTACCAGCAAATATCAGAAGATACTTATACCCTTGACAGGGATGACATTTAAAGTGTAACTGCCAGTTATTCCTCAAAATGTGCCCATCCTTTGTTCTGGAAGGAGAAAAGGTGTGGCTTAGCCTCATATCTCAACAACAGGGCAGATAGGCCCTTCTGACTTTGGGATCATGACATTTTGTCCCAAAGGCATGGTTAACTAGAACACTTAATGTCTGTCTCTTGAGGGTACCATGAGTCATAAGTCTTCTTAATAGATTTTCCCCTTTTCTTTGGACAACAGAATATTATCTTCCTTGTCAGGGCCCCAACATGATATTTCGGTATAGGCTTTGGTTCAATTCCAGGAGCTCCAATCTCCTACTGTCTTTTAGATGTTGCCTGGTTACCTCTGGATAGCCTGGACACAGTGGAGAACGGGTTCTAGTTTGCATAACAATAGACCTAGGCCACACACCCATTATGGAGGCTAATGGGACTTGCCTGAGAACCAGTAAGACTTGCCTGAAGATTGGTAAGATGTGCCATTACAGAAAGTCTGAGGGCTTGTGTACGTGCATTCTAGTACCATCTCTAGGGTTAAAGGAAGTGTTTCCTAGTCAGCCCTATATACATGATAATAAATGTCTTCTGCCAGTACCTCCACTTTTAGAAAGCTGTTTAAGAGGATGCTTTAAACAGTGTCTCCAGTATGGACTGAGAGTCCTCCTGAAATGACAAGATGTCTCTGTCTCCTTCTTAACTCTGCCATTGGGTAGTTAGGAGTTCCCTGATCCACACTCCCCCACTCAGGGTCAGACCCGGGGCTGTTCAGCTCGTTCTGAACACAGCCTCAAAGACATAAGTCCACGATAGATGAACCCTGTAGCGTAGGACTGATACAGGCCAGACCACGGCACTTCCTCTTGAATCTACTGGGCATTTTGGTTATTCTAAACTCTTTGGGTGGCCCCATTCCTTCTCTCCTTCTGTGTAAATGGGTTTATCTTTAATTATGGAAAAGAGGTAGCCAAATAAGTTTGCAATTTCATCTACAATATTGTCATAGCTGCCACAGCTATCATAGGTAATAAGTGTCCTAGTTATTTATGTGTTAGAGTAGATGGGCAAGTAAGTTGTGGGTTCAAGAATGTACCCTAACTTTTAGATGAGGGCAGTTCCAAAGCTGGGGCTGACCAAAACTCCTTTGACTTTTGGAAAAGTCTACCACACTTGTCACTATAGAAGTTCACTTAGTAATACATACTGAGGTGTCAATAAAGCAGAAAAACAAAACCCCTGTATTAGAAATAATATTTTCACATGTTGTGTCAAGAGTTCTCCAAGGCACCTCAGTGGTTATCTGCAGTCACCTGAGTGACAAAATTATTGGAGTTGATGGTCCATCCACCCTTGGAGGGTAGACTATCATCTCTTACATTTTACAATTCCACTGAGAGTAGTGCCCTGTGTTTCCACAGTTATGGGAAGCGTCACCCATTGGATCCTGCTCTCCAGGGAGTTTGTCTGTGGTAGCAAGTACTTCTGTGTCAGGGGAAATGAACTGTCCCTGGGGCTAAGGCTGTCACTTGAGCTTGTCCCTTTACTTATCATAATTTCTCCTGGGCCTTTGGGGTTGTCTCTATTTTATTTCTGTTCTTGAAAACCTCAACAATCTCAAAATTTAAAAGGTAAACTGGAGTGCCTGGGGTCCCATTGCCTCCTCTTACAGCTTCTTCCTAATGTCTGGAGTAGATGAATAGATGAAATAAGTATCCAGTGAAAACCAACCCTAGGAAAAGATGGACTTGAGTGCAGGGAGCCACCTTATTTTGTCTTCCACCCAGGGTGGCTCCGCTAAATAAATCTGCCTTTGCTTTTTTTTTTATGTGACACTAAGAAAAAATGTACTAGCCTTTCTTTATCAGAAATTTAATCAACTATATGCCCCCTTATAAAATTTTGTCTTTTATGAACCTGTTTGTGACTCAGACCTTCTCTGATGGGCTTACGTTTTTCAGTTTTATCTCTACTTATTTCTATTTCCATTTTGGAACAACCCTCTAATATAGAAATACACTGACATTCCAAATCCTGTTTCATTTAACATGTCTCTTTTTCTCTTTAAACATATTTACCAAGAATATATTTCACATCTATAATTTATAAAATTTTATATACTTAATGGTCTTGATCTTAATTTTTGTCTCTTGATAAAATAACTATGTCCAGTGAATACACAAAAAGCTGTAACTGAAGGCCAAGCAAAGCCTGTTAATAGTCCTTGAGATGTTTCTGTTTTCTTTCATGGTGGAGGCAGAATAGCTCATAGAATGGGATCTGGGCAGTCAAGTCCAAAGTCTTACAAAATTGGCATATGAAAAGAAAAAGAAAAGGAAACAAGCTGGTAAAAGAGGAAGGCTGGAATTCCCTACCCAGCCCAAACCAACCACAGGCTACAGCACAGAGATACCAGTGTTTGACTTATGGCTCATTGTAACACTGAGGGATTTAAGAAGCTAATGAGACATGCAGTATGTAGTTGTATATAGAACTACATGTTACCCAGAGAGGATGCTTTTAAAAAGCTGATGCTATGCAAATGCATCCCAAAGCCTTCACTACCCAAATGAGTCCACAGATCCACAATAACACAAAGCTCTCCACTCTCTGTGCAGTGGGGACTTGAAGCTGCTAAACCTTCTCTCTTCCTTGGCCACTTCCTCTCTTCAATGTATCTTCTAAATAAACTGCCTGTCGTCCTGTTAGAAAACGGTGTCCACTCTATTTCTCATATGGCGACACAAGAATATGAAACCTCTCATCCTAGTTTGCTTTTTGCTTGCTGTGATGAAATGTTGATCAAAAGTAACTTGTGGGGAGGGTTTATTTAATCTTATACTTTAAGCCAAGGCAAGCCCAGGCAGGAACTGCAGGAAGGAGCTTGAAGCAGAGAGCACTGGGGAGTGTTGCGTATTGGCTTGCTCTGCTATCTTTCTTCTATAGCCCATAACCACCTACCCAGGAATGGCACCCCTCTCAAGGGACCAGGCCTTCCTATATCAATTTGCAATCAAGAAAATGCCCCCACATACACTCCCACAGGCTAATCTGATAGTGGCAATTCCACCAGGGAGACTCTTCCAAGGTATGCCTAGGTTTGTATCAAGTTAACAAAATCTATGATATCCCTTGGGGGGAGCATCAAACTCTGATACCAGCTGATATCAATTTCAGATGCCTGTAAGGTAAAGGGAAGTAAATAAAGTTAAATGGTTAAATAAGAATAAGAACTTTTAGAATCTACACTACATAGTAGGGAACAGGATTGCCAGCAAAGAAGGGAAGTGCCTCTAACCATTGGGATATCGGTGTGTGGTAGATATTAATTAGTATTTTCAAAAGTTTTGGTGGTACTGCTCAGTGGTCCCAAACATCTTTTAACTGAGCTCTGAGTAATTTTCCTCAAAATTCTCAGTGAAGTATCCAGCCTGGTTTGAATTTTTGTTTTGTTTTTCGAGACACTGTTTCTCTGCGTAGCTTTGGAGCCTGTCCTGGAACTTGCTCCATAGACCAGGCTGGTCTTGAACCCACAGAGATTTACCTGCCTCTGCTTTCTGAGTGCTGGGATTAAAGATATGTACCACCACCAAGCACCTGGTTTGAAAATTTAAAAACATTATCCCCAGAGGATGAAGTTGAAATTGAGATTCTTCAGTAAAGTATAAAGGAATTAGAAATAGAGTTTCCATACTTATAGACAAAATAGGGGAAGCTGTCTCAGGTCTGCCTGGGTGGTGTAGGGACTCTTGCATGATCTGTGTGGGCACTCAGACTTGCCTTGCTCTCCTAACCTGGGTCTCCAGAGCTGTCCTCTAACTCACCCCCCTGACCTTTGAAGGGACTCTTTCTTTGAACTTCTTGACTCTTAACTCTACTTCCCTCTAAGATTCTTCCTCCAGTTTCCACTTTGTCTAATAGGCTGTTCTTTTGTGGACTTTCCTGTCACAACCAGACTTGGCACATGACTTAGGGGCAAAGCCCACAGTTCCCAAACTTGGTGATAAGACACGAAGTTGAGCCATGGGAATGCTGCTAGAAAAACAAGGAAACAGAGGCAATGTTAACCCAAGTAGAGAGAGAGAGCCTCAATATGAACATTGGATCCCAGTATTGGCAGTGGTGACAGCCAGCAGGAATCTTTTTTTTTTTTTTTTTTTTTTGCAAGCAAGTTAGGTTTGGCAGCTTCACAATGAAACAGCCGATCCCTGCAGTGACACTGGAGATGCTCCCATAAGGCTAGGGTTCCTTATTCGTTGCATGAGCCTGTGAACAAGTGAGACTAGGGTCTCAGGGTATCTGCAACAGTGAAAACAAAAGGGCTAGACTCTTGCAGGAGAATAGGAAGGAAATGTGGGAGGGACAAATCTGGAAATCAGTCCTTAGTGAAGGGAAACCACTTTTTCGAGTCTGAAAAAGCAATGCATAATTCTTTGTTCTCCTTCCTCTTGGTGTTGTAAACCCAGGAAAAGGGCACAGATGTTTCCTCTGCAAACACTGATGCAGTAAAGTACTCTTCTGAGCTTGGACCAAGAAAATCTGAATTTACACCTGAATTCAGCCATCATCCTGACATTTCCCACAAGTTAGGTTGAATCTCGGCTTCCAATGTTTGAGAAATGAGATGATACGAAAATATTCTTCCTATGCTGTCATTAAGCAAAATAGATGAGAAAAATGTGAAAAAGAAAACACTAAAATAACTTATCAATGTGGAGTTGTATTTCTAGTTGAAAAAAGAAAACAAAAATTAAAAGCTTGTTCTCCAAATGCATCATTTGCTAATGAAGCAAATATCTGTGAAACAAATACAGGGCTTACTACATGATGCAAAGCCCAAAGATAAACATACAAGAGCAAACAATCTCAACACAGCCACCAATAACTGAGTAACAGATGAACATATGTGTGTTTAAAGAGAGCAGGTACCACATGAAAACAAGGAAGGCTTTGCAGACATGACAGGCTGTTAACGGATGCAGGTGGTGTTTCCAAGGTTAAGTATTTTTAAACCAAAAACTAGTTAGAAGAATGAGTGCTTTCATTTCTGAACTAGAGAGCTTTTATGTTGAGGCTCTTCTGTATTACATATACTCACAACCATACTCACCCAGGGTGGAATTAGCTCATTTTCAGAACACCATTCACCATCATTAACACTCACCCAATTTAAGCCCTTTCCAGATTAGACATTGCATCTGATAAAAGGTAGTTGAGACTGTTAATAAGTATAATCAAGTGACTTCTATTGCTATATGAACAATAAAGAACGCTATTCACACCACTCTATGAGTTTGTTAGAAATACCAGTGTTAGATTTTGATTTGCAGATCTTTAAAAACTATTTAAGATATGGAGTGGAAGGGAATAAAGTGAAATGCAGTGAAAGCTCAAGAAAACTTCCAAATTGCATATTTTAATCCATATTTTTTCATATTTTATAAAACCCAACACAGTTATTTTTGTAAAGTAAATGAAAACCTCACTCATGGGTAATTAGCATTCACTCATATCACAGCATTCAAGTATATCTTCCTATCACTTTGTCTTCTGCTAAAAATAATAAAAAGAAATAAAAGGAAAAATTTCTAAAAATGTCCAAGACTGACCAGTAATAGATTTCCTACATTCCTGTTTAGTATTCCTATTTTATCATAAGTTATATAGCTACATTATAAGTTACATAGTTATTTTTTCTGCTGCTATGATAAAATATCATGACCAGATGCAACCTATGAGTTATTTTTGGCTTATGTCTCCAGGGAGATAAGAGTCAATCATGGCAGGAAAAAATGGCAGCCAGTGACAGACATGCAGCAGGAAGCCAAGAGCCCGACATCTTCAACTGCAAGCATAAAGCAGAGAGAGTGAACCAGACTATGAACTCTCGAAGGCCACTACCAGAGACATGTCTCCTCAGAAAACCCACACCACTTCCGGAAGCAGTGTTGCCAACTGGGAACTAGATAGCCTATGGCAGGGAGTTCCTTCAAACCACCCAAAACAACAGGTCAGTCCAGCTGGCCCATCCATGAGGTGTGTATGAGTCCTGACATCCAGTGACTGAATTGGGGTTTCTGGCAAGAATATTTCTGGCATGTCTCACTTATGGCCAGAATAGTATCTGAGGTAGACATGAATCAGAATCTCTAGTGAGAACATTTGTGGCATTCTTGACCAAAAGTAAGAGCCAAAACTGTTTGTTTTCAAAGTCCCTGCCTGCTTGACCATTTTTGTCTCCTCAGTCACTATTATCTTCTCTACCGTGGCAGAGAAGATGGCCCTCTGAATAACAAAGACCCTAGAGTTGGTATTTCATTTTAGTCTTTACTCTTTGGGGGCCTGCCACCCAGCTCCCAAATAAATACACAGAGACTTATTCTTACTTATGAATGTCCAGCCTTCACTTGGCTTATTTCTAGCCTGCTTTTCTGAACTTAAATTAACCCGTTTCTCTTCTATGTTTCGCCTCTGGGCTTTTACTTTCTCTAGTCTACATATCTTTCTTTCCTTCCTATTCTGTGGCCAGTTCTGTGGCTAGGTGGCTGGACTCTGACCCTGATATCCTCCTCTCCTTCTCCTTTTCTCACTCCTTCCTCTTCCGTTTTTCTCCTTCTATTTATTCTCTGCCTGTCAACCCCACTTATCCTTTCTCCTACCCAGTTATTAGCCATTCATCTCTTTATTAGACCAACCAGGTATTTTAGGCTGGCAAAGTAACACAGCTTCACAGCATAAATGAATGTGGCACATCTTCAAACAATATTACAGAACAAGACCCTTTTCAATGCTGGGATTTCCTATCCACGTTTTCACTTCTGTGTTTCATAAAAACTGTTCATATCCCTGAGGCCTCCTCCTCAAGATGGAAGTTTGAGCTAGAAAACACTCATTAATTTTCCCCAGGCACACTTCTGATTTCTGTCTCCCAGTTTTCTATTCATCTTGAGCATGCTAACCTCAGATTCAGATTAAAATTTCAGTCCATTGTGTAGATATTGATAGACATTGTGGTTCAGGAGTACTTCCAAATGGGTTCCAGGTACTTGTGTTCCCAAGCAAAGAGCTGAGCAGACACACATCAGTAGCAGGAACAGAGTTCATAAGGAAGAATACACTTCCAAAGGAGGAACTGTGCCAGAGTGGAGGCAGTTGAGTACCTCACATGGCACCATGTTGAGATTTTTATGTTACATTACATGAGCACTGGGGTTCACTTGCATCTTGGAGACTAAGGGTCTCATTTGCACAGTGCAGTCATTCTCAAACACACAACTCAAGTATCATCTCTCATCAGCATCTTAAATCTTCCCTTAGGGGTATGTGTTTTACTTATGAGGCGAAGTTCCTGGAAAAGAACGTTACACTCATGTTAGCCTGACAGATTAAAATGTTGATGACTGTGGGGAGCTAGAAGGGTTTATAGATTGGGAACCAAATACCTTGGGCTACCTCTTAATAGCTATGTCTAACCCATCTCTGTGTGTGAGCTGAACTCTTTATGATTATTAGGTAAATTTTTAAAATAAATAAACACTGTGCTAGCTTCCACAAATTCAAAGACTAAGAATGCTATCTGATGGCATCTAAGCCTTTTAGCAAACACCTGCCCATTATTCTGAACCCACCCACCTAGTATTTCCAACAATATGTTTGTATTTCATGTTTTTTAAATATGTGAAAAAGTCATTTTTCAAATTAATCTTCTAAAAAGCAATGGCCCTTTTTAAAAAAATGAATTGTTTTTTCATTCAGTTTATTCTGATCAGGGTTTTCTCTCCCTTATCACCTTCCAGATCTTCCAAACCTGCATACCTATCCAATTCTAGGCTTCCTTTTTCTTCATAGAAAACGAACAGGTCAATTAAAAAAACAAACAAAGCAAACAGACAAATGGGGAGTAGCAAAAATAATGACTTGACAACATGCTTGTTATTAAAATGAAGTTTTCTGTGGTTCAACAATGCCTCCAATAAATTTGAAAACCATTGAGAATACTATTAGCATAAATGTAAGGATTTTTAAAGCCACGATTATTAATAATTAAGCAATAAAGGAAGTAATTGGGAAATGTAAATGGGGAGTAAATTAGGAATTAGAAGAAAACATATGAGCTGGAGGCTTGACAAGTAATAGCAAAATGTGTTTTGAAAGCCAATTAAAATACAAAAGTTAAAATTAAGAAAATTTGAAATATGAAATGAAGCAGAATGAAACATATCAGTCAGCACTTCTTCTTGATTAAGATATATGTATTTTCTCCATTGGTATTTTTTTGTAGCTGACTCCACAAAAAATAGAAGTTGGCTATTAGACTTTATATAATTCAAAACCAGTGGGACCAAAATGTTTCTCCTGCTGGTTTAGGTCCTGTGGAAGAATAGGCTAGCCACAGTAGTACTCAGATCCTTGGCATGGGCTGCAACCAGGATTATGCCCTCCTTTTTCTACAGCCTTCTCTGTAGTGTGCTGGTGACCACATTTCCCACACACTCTCAGTATTCGAAGTGCTGGGAGCATGGGTGCACTCATAATTCGATTTGCCTTTGTTGTCAATTGCTTGGACACAATGACACTAGGACCCTGCTACTTTTCTAATAATGACACAGAGTTCTGAGAATGTTTGTGTCTGTCAGTCTCTGTCAGGTCCCATTCACTGCTCACAATGGAGTGGTTGTCAGGATTGTGAGTGGAGGGGAGGAGAATACTCAGGGTTGGAAAATGTAATGTTCCTGAATAGTCTCTGCTTTCCCTGGCAGAACAGTTTGGTGATGGTGTATCACTTAAGTACATTACCCCATTTCATCTTGGAAAGAATGGAGGGAAAGAGGCAGACAGACATAGAGTGGGTGACAAGGAGACTAGGAATTGCAGAAAGCTACATGAAGATTAACGTGAAAGAAGTCAGCTTGCAGAGGAAGACTAGAAATGCTTACCTGTCGTCACGTAACAGGGCATGCTCCACCCCACCCCATGAAATATAAAAGTAGGGTCATTAAAGACTGCATATCTCAGGACCTGATGCTTTGGGTCTCTTTCCTCCGGTCATTAGCCTGCTTCCATTCTCAGGAATGCTTCTGCCTTCCTTAAATGTCCCTCTGTTTCTGTTCCATGCCTCATTTAAAAGGAAGACTTTTCCTCCATCTTCCTCCTGGTAATGTTTGGGATTCTCACCTAACCTGTACCATATTTATCTATCTCCCAAACTAAAATTGTCCATAAGCTTTCTTCTGAGTCTGTTATAAAAGTCTTGCATTAGTCAGACTATGAAATCCTACAAGGGAACTTTAGTTTCCCTGGTAAAAGACCTTTCTAAGCTCCTGTCTCATAGGCCCTATGTAACACACACTCTCTCCCCACCTTGTCTGTCTGTCTCTCTGTCTCTATCTTTATCTATCTATCTATCTATCTATCTATCTATCTATCTATCTATCTATCTACCCATCCATCCATCTTTTCCCCTCATTTTTCTTCTTGAGACAATCTTCCTCTATTTTGTCTGTGCTCACAAACTTGGGGTGAAAAGGGACAGAAGGTGAAGGGCTCTGGCAGGCACAAGCATGACAAACATGGTATGACAGATTCTGCCTTTTTATCCTTCTGCCCCTGCTAAACTGTTAGATTACATTCCTAAGGCTAGTGTCAGTACTGATGATGTGTGCAGCTGTCTTAGTGGCTTAGGCTACAGACCATTGTGGGGTTTGTCAGCTGAACTGTAGCTATCTTAGATGTGATGGATTCACTGGCAGCTGTCGGACTGTCATTTGTGGATACAGGTGCAAGATTCTTATCCATTTCTGTGGGTTTCTTGTGGGTGGAGATGTTTTGATGGGCCGGGTTGAGCAAGCTGCAGCTAGCATGGCAATGGAGATAGAACGACCTTGGCATCTGATTGCTCTGAAGACCTACCTGCATCTGAGAGACATTTTAGCCTTGGGAATAGATCAGTTAACAGTGTCTTGGGGCCAAACAGGAGTAGGACTCCACATTAGGCCAAGGTGGGATGATGATCAATGTCTACAAACTTCACAAGTGCCTTTACAAGCCTCAGTTGGTCCTATTGCTTAGGATGGTCTGTTTAAATGATTCCCCAGGCCACAAGTGGCTGGGAAGGAACAACTAACTGCTTCAGGAGTGTGGATAAGGCTTCTTGGCCACTTCATAAGGGATTCAGTGGTTCCTAGGTCACAGGAAGGTAGTCAAGGCAGAAGATTCATGGCTTGTCCACTCACTTTGAGAGACTGTATGTATGGGTTTTCTAAAAGGCATTGTGAAGCAGGAACCTGGGTTAAAGACAGTACAGTGTGGTTAGGCTCTCCTCACACAACACAGTGCTCTTGGTCCTTTCACAAACCCCCTCAACTTGTCTGTACCTGTGAAGTCTTCAGTTGTAGCTAACCGCAAATATTTCACATACCCATCCATTAGTGGGAACTGCTGGGGCTTCCCACATGCACATTCCTCACTGCACTAAGTAACCTCTGGTACACAGTTGCTCTTGACTGGGGAGATGGAACGGTAGATACTGTATGTTTTATTGACTCCTTAATGGGCCCACCCTGAACCTCCACGCTCTGTTGCGTCTACACCACAGCTCTATTATACTGTGGTCCTCTTCCTCAAACACTCCAGTGAGATAGCAATTGTGGACTCTTTGTTTTGTTTCTTAATTATTTTTATTTTTAAAATTAGCACACAAAATTTTAGGCATTTTCAAACAAGGTCTGTTTTAGTCCACTATTCTCCTGGCTTGTCTCCTCTACCTTGTAGTCTCTTGGATCCGTGATTCCCACACACAAGTCCTGTAACCTTCCCTCCCATTTCTGATGTAACATGTGTCTTACCTTCCCACCACCCTACCCCAGCAGCTGCTTTGTACAGTCTTAGTCTCTTTTCTGATTGTGTAGCATGTAAACACATTTATATTGATCCTTTAAGGAGAGGCTCAGCAGGTGTCTCTGGGAAGCCATCTTGCTATTGTCACCTGGGAATTATCCATGATACAAAATTGAATACTTGAAAAAGCAGCTTTTGAAGTTACTTTTAAAGAACTAGAAAACAAAAACTGTATTACAGAAGTCATACTCTTGCTGTCACAAAATCCTAAAAAAAAAAGTTTGCATGCAGCATAGGCTCACCATTTGGCTCTGGGACTTCCCTTGTCTTGTTTTGGTTCTTGGTTTGTTTACTTATTTTGCTTTGAGACAGGGACTCACTGGGTGGCCCTGGCTGGCCTGGAACTCTGTAGCTCAGACTGACCTGACTTTCACAGAAACTGGCCTGCCTCTGCTTCCCAAGTAAGGCTATGATTAGGGTTATTTTAAAAAATATTTTAAGAAGATTATTATTTCCAGTAAATGAAAGAGTGCGAATATTTAAAATGGAAAGTTAGTTTTGAGTGGGCTTCTTATTCTTAAGGTTTAACCATCTAAAATCCTTACTGCCTGGTAAGTTCAAGTCTTTCAAATTGTTTCACAAATGTAAAATTCCTGTATGTCTTAAGTAAAATGATGTAGAGAGATTAATTATCAAATATCTTTGATAAATTCCAAGCCACAATCATAGCATCTATTAATTAAATTACCTAGTGTCACAGTTCAAACTAAGCTTTCTGAGTTTTGAAGAAACAATAGGATTTATGTAGTTTTATCTGAAGATGTCACAAAATCCTCTTAATGCTAACATCGTGCTTCTGTTGCATCTTATTATTGTTTGCTTGAGTTTGTTACTTGTGAGCTTCCTAATGATGATCACCTGAAGATCTGGATTTCATTTTGTCTAATCCTGCCTAGAATTTCCAATAAACTCCATATCCTTTGAGAAAAAAGGATACACAGAGAATGTGGGAGGAAGTCCTTTGTGACATAGTTAAGAACACGTTGAGCAATGGTTCAAACATTTTGACTGGCTCATACATCAGAATTCTGAAGAGACAGAAATTGCTGCATCACAGGTGGTAATATTTAGTGATGGGGAACAGAGGAGAATTAAGCAAAGACTTGAAAGAAGTTGCCAGAACAACCATCTAAAAGGTCAGCCTGTCTAATATCAGCATAAGGGGAGAGGACACACTCAATAGGAAAACCAAACAGCTGAATAAATAAAACAGAGTTTTAACAAGAAATCAGAGTGTGTCATCTTAATTACTGCCTTTTTATCATTTACTTCTTGGCCTAGTTAGGGTTACTGTTGCTATGGTGAAACACCATGACCAAAAGTGAGTGGAGGAAGGGAAGGGTTTATTTGACTTACACTTCCACATCATAATAATCCATCACTGAAGGAAGTCAGGATAGGATCTCAAACAGGGTTGGAACCTGGAGGCAGGAGCTGATGCAGAGGCCATGGAGGGGTGCTGTTTACTGGCTTGTTCCTCATGATTTTCTCAGCCTGCTTTCTCGTAGAACCTGGGACTACTAGTCCATGGATAGCATCACCAGGACCACAAGCCCATGGATAGCATCACCACATTAGGCTTGGGCCAGCCCCTAACGATCTCAATTAAGAAAATTCCTTACATCCTGATCTTATGGAGCCATTTTCTCAATTGAGGCTCCCTTCTTTCAGACAACCATAGCTTGTATCACGCTGATATAAAGCTAGCCAGACCACCTATTTAATAATAACTATGTTTATCCCAAATGGTATGTTTGCTCTTTATTGAAAATAGATTCTTCTCTCATACAATATATTCCAACCACAGTTTCCCCTCCCTCCATTCCTCCTAGCTCTAGCTCCCCCCAACTCTCCTCTCCCCTAGATCCATTCCCCCATTGTTTTCTCTTCAGAAAAGAGCAGGATCCCAAGAAACAACAGCTAGACAGGAAAAAAAATGATACAATAAGACAAGGTGAAAGCCCTAATATCTAGGCTGGACAAGGTAGGTAATAAAGTAGGAGGAAAAGAGTTCCAGGAGCAAGCAAAAGAGTCATATATATATATATATATGTATATGTATATGTATATATGTATGTATGTATGTATATGTATATGTATATATCCTTCCCTATTGTTAGGAGTTCCACAACACACCAAGCTAATGACCTGGTACAGACATATGCGGGCCCTGTACTTGCTACTTCAGTCTCTGTGAGCCCATGTGAGCCCTCCTTAGTGGTTTCAGTGGGCCATGTTGTCCTGCAGTCTTCCATCCCCTCTGACTCCTACAATCTCTCTACTCCTCTCCCATGGGGTTCCCCAATCTCCGATGGGAGGAAATTGATAGAGACTTCGAATTCAGACTCTCTCTCTCTCTCTCTCTCTCTCTCTCTCTCTCTCTCTCTCTCTGCATAATGTCTGGCTATGGGTCTCTGCACCCCCTCCCATCTGCTGATAGAGGAAGCCTCTCTGATGATGACTGTACAAGGAACCAATCTATAAGTATAGCAGAATATATCATTAGGAATCATTTCACAGATTTTTATTTCAAATATCATTAGGAATCATTTCAAAGATTTTTATTTCTAGCAGTGTTTGTTTCTACACTAATACTGGGCTATTCTTGGCCATCCAGTAAGCATAGGGAATGTGCCCCCTCCTGTGGGGTAGGTCTCCTGTTAAAACAAACATTGGTTGGTCACTCCTACATATTTTGTACTACCATTGCCCCAGCACATCTTGCAGGCAGGATAGATGGTAGGTGGGTGATTTTATGACTGAGTTAGTGTTCAGGTTTCTCTTTCCATAGCCTTCATATTACCTTCTCACGTTAAAGAGACTAGAATGTAGAAGTGATGACTCCAAGCCTGCACCAACCCCTCCTCCTCTCTTCCTTCTCAATATTCAATGAGTTGTCTCAGCTATCAGGTATCAGAGGGTGACCTGTACTAGTACCAGCCTGTGTTGTTTAGGGATCTCCAGGTGACCTCCTCAACAAACAACTCAACAGGATGTAACCTAGTGCCATCACTGGAAGCCTTGCTTGGCTATGAAAGATGGTCAGTTCATTATCTGGTATCTCCATATCCTCAATTACTAGGAGTCCTCACTAGGATCACCCTCATAGATTCCAGGAAGTTCCCACCATAGTAGGTTTCCACATAGCCCGCCAATGCCCCTCTATTCCCCTTGTACTCACTCATTCCATACCCTCCCCAATCTGATCACTTCTGCTCCTGTCCCAGGCTGCCCCTAGTCTACCATAGAATCTATTTCCTCTTTCCAAGGAGATCCATGCTTCCCTCATATAACCCTTTTCTTTACCTAACTTCTCTGAATCTGTGGATTACAGCTTTATTGTAATTTACTTAACAGATAATACCAACCTATAAGTGAATACATACCATATATGTTTTGTGGGGTCTAAGTTACCTCACTCAAGATAATTTTTTCTAGTTGCATCCATTTGCCTGAAGTTTCCCACTATTCATGTGTGGGGTTCTATGTGTGATTTGTGCTTTAGTAATGTTTCTTTTTACAAGCGTGGGTGCCCTTGCATTTGGGGCATAGATAATAAGAATTGAAACACCATCTTGGTGGACTTTTTTCTTTGATGAGTACAAAGTGTTCCTCCCTATTTCTTTTGATTAATTTTGGTTTGAAGTCTATTTTGTTATACATTAAAATGGCTACACTAGCTTGCTTCTTAGGTCCTTTGCTTAGAATATCTTTCTCCAACCCTTTATATTGTCTATTCTGAATACTGAATGTGTTTCTTGTATGCAGCAAAAGGAAAGGTCCTGCTTTCATATCATATCTATTCTATTAATCTGCATCTTTTATTATGGAATTGTGTTCACTGATATCAATATCAATTAACAATGGTTGTACATTCCTGTTATTTTGGTGGTGGTGGTGGTGGTGGTGGTGATGTGTGTGTGTGTGGGTGGGTGGGAGAGAGAGAGAGAGAGAGAGAGAGAGAGAGAGAGAGAGAGAGAGAGAGAGAGAGAGAGAGAGCTTCCCTTCTTTGGGTTTTGCTGGTGTGACATTATTTATATTATTTATTTTCTTTGTTTTCATGTGTGTTGTTAATCTCCTTGGTTTTGGATTTTTTTCCTTCTAGCATCTTCTGTAGAGCACTAGAGTTATAGTTGTTTAAACTTGACTTTATCATGGAATATCTTATTTTCTCCATTTATGGTTATTGAAAGTATTGTTGGGCATAGCACTCTGAGAGGGCATTTGTACTCTTTGAGACTGCAGCCATTCTTGTTTTTAGAGTCTTTATTGAGAGAGAAGTCAGGTGTAATTCTAATAGATCTGACTTTTTATATTACTTAGTCTTTTTCCTTTGCAGGTTTTTAAAATTCTTTCTTTGTTCTACATGCTTTGATTATTAGGTGATAGGGGAAATTTCTTTTCTGGTCTCTTTGTGTGTGTGTGTATAAGGGAAAAACTTGAGGAAAAGTTTCTTCTATGATTTTGTTGAAAATATTTTCTGGACCTCTATTCTGTGAGTCTTCTCCTTCCTTTATTCTTACAATTTGGGGTTTGACCTTTTCCTACTTTTCCAGACTTCCTGTGTGTTTTGTCTCAGAAATTTTTTACACTTAACATTTTCTTTTGCTGATGTCATTTCTTCTATTGTATCTTCGATGTCCGGGGTTCTCTCTTCCATCTCTTGTATTCTGTTAGTATAACTTGCCTCTTAGGTCCTAATTGCATTCCCAAATTTTTCATTTCCAGGATTCCCTCAGTTTGTTTTCTTTATTGCTTCTTTTTCCATTTTCAGGTCTTGAAAAGTTTTACTTGTTCCAACTGTTTGTATTTCCTTGGCTTTCTTTAAGGAATTGATTCATTTCCTTCAATTATTAATTATTTGTGTTTTTTCTGGCTTTCTTTGAGGGATTAATTCATTTCCTCCTTTTCTTTGTGTGTGTGTGTTTCCTTAGATTTCTTTAAGGGATTTATTATTTTCTTATTTAAGGACATCTATCATTTCATCTAGTTAGTTTTTCTTACGCTTCAGTTATGTTTGTATATTCAGAGCCTGCTATGGTAGGATATCTGGGCTCTGGTGGTGACATATAATCTGGTTGTTATTGATTGTATTCTTAAACTGGTATCTAGTCATTTGGATATGGGGTGATTATAGGTCTATGTGTTGATTTCTGGATTGGCAGGAATTTTATTTCTTGGTTTCTGTCTCCTTTATGGAATTTTGGAGGTGTGTTAGCTGAATGTTGCCTATTTTCACTGTCCTGCTTGGCTTGTGTGTTCAAGAATGCCTGCTGGTGTTGAACTCTTGGGAAAGGGGAGGTCAGGGGAAGAAGGTTTGAAGGCACCACAGGAGGTATGGACAGGGGAGAGGAGAAGATACCCTTGGTGTTCTGTTGCAGCTGCAGTGCTTGGGACAGTCCTGAGAATTGGGTTGGGGTAATAGAGAGAGAAGGGAAAGTTGTTGGGCAGCCTACCTGATCCGCTGACAGGCATTGCTCGTGGTTGAGTAGGGGCCGTGTTTTTTAGGTCTGGGGCTGGGACATAGTGATGAGAAAGGAAGGGAAGGGAAGCAGGGGATTGTTATGTTTGCTTTGAAATATGTTCATGCCTGGCACCTAACTCATTGCCCCCTATTGGAGATTTCACTTTCCACGAATTCCATTACTCACAGACAATGGTAGAAAGTAGCAAATGTTTCATCCATAATACAATAACGCATACAGAGAAGAAGACAGACACCATATTCGTATTGCTTTCATTGAAGCATTTTTTATTACTTTCCTATTTTAAGATATAATGGAAAGACACTAGCATAGATCTTTATTTATAAAAAATAATATAGTAAAGGTGTATATCAATTTGAGTACTGCTTACCATTTGAGACATCCACTGTAGATCTTAGAATGTGTTTTATGTGGGCAAAGGGAGAGTCAGTGGAAATTCATTACAAAGCGTCCTCACTGGGGATAGACTACAAATAAACTTTTACTTTTTCAGTGAATCTTAATTTGGGCTTACAAGTGATAGTTCTTACGGGTAACTAATACCAAATCCAGTTCAATAAATATTTTTTGGAAGTTGGTAAGATAGGCTATTAGAAGTTCTAGACAGGATTAGACAAAATAAGTCTTCACATGGCCACTATAAATATGCTCTTTGAGTGTGCTCAGTAGTAACTACCCTTGACAGGTTCACACCCATAATCCCAGTACTTGGTACAAAGAGCTTGAAGGGCCTGGAATGCAAGGTTGTTCTTGACTACACAGTCAGTCCCAGGCCAGCCTGCTCTATAACATGAGACACCCTCTAAAACAGTAAACAAACAAAATGTCAAAGTAAAAAACCAGTTACTACTGTATTATTTAGAAGTCTCTGTCCTGAAACTCACTCCATTTCATTGCAAAAAAGAACTCTCTGTGGATATTATTTCTAAAATTATACCTAAAAAGGTAATAAATCTTTCTTATATAATAATGGCATCTCATTAAGGATGAATGTGTATTATTATATCTATTCTTGCCTAATATTAGGAAACTGAGGTTCAGATTGATGGTTAGACTGATCTGGCCATGGCCTGAAGTTTAGGCCATAGCAAGGTGAGACTCTAACCCTACTGGCTCACTCCCAGTACAGCACCCTTTTCAATATATCAGAATACTTTAGAGTATCAGATATGTGAGGTGTTATCTTATGCTTGTCTTTGCCTGTATAGAAAGATATCCTGACTTTTTGACCGAATTATTAGGAATTATTAGGGCCAAAACAAAGAGATCCAGATCCTTCATTATAAGCTCCCGTCATATTGCTTGCTCTTTGCTCATTCATTACTCACCTGTTTCAAAGACTAATGAAAGGAAATGGATAAATAGGAAGAATATGAAAGAAACTCTTAATAATACATGGGTTAAAATGTCATAAAATGTACCTTGTATACTTAATGGCTTAAAATTGGGTATAAATGTATTTGATACTTGAAATAAGTAATTGGAGACATCACTCATCTCATTTCTAAACACTGTGAATATTAGAATTATATTCTCAAATATGGGCACAAGATAAATATCTTTAATAAATTTATTTAGTAATTTTTTTACATCCCAGCTGCAGTTTCCCCTTCCTCCTCTCCTTCCAGTCCTAACTCTGCAAACCTCTGTTCCCACCCACAATCCACTCCCCACTTTATTTCTGTTTAGGAAAAGGCAGGTCTCCTGTGAGTATCAACAAAACATGACAGATCAAGTTGCAATAAGACTAAGCACCTCCCTGTGTGTTAAGGCTGGGCAAGATAACCCAGTATGAGGAGCAGGGTCCCAATAGCCAGTAAAAGACTTGGAGACAGTCTCTGTTCCCTCTGTTAGGAGTCCCACAAGAGGGTCAAGCTACACAACTGTAACATATATGCAGAGTGCCTAGGTCAGTCCCATGCAGACTCTTTGGTTGTTGATTCAGTTTCTCTGAGCCTCTGTGGACACAGGTAAGTTGACTCTGTTAGTTTGCTTGTAGTGTCTTTGACCCCTCTGGTAACAAAGAAGACAAAATTATACAAAATTAAAAAGAAAGCATCTTCAACAAATTGTGCTGGTCTAACTGAATGTCGGAAAGCAGAATACAAATAGATCCATATCTATCACCTTGCACAAAACTCAAGTCCAAGTGGATCAAGGACCTCAGTATAAATCCAGATATACTGAACTAGAGCTAGAAATGGACACAACTTTCAAAGGCTTGCCCCTACTGAGTCACTGCTACCAAGGAGGTCTCGTCTCCTCAAGGCTTCAAAGCCCTTCAAGTT
Source organism: Mesocricetus auratus (assembly GCF_017639785.1). Classification (NCBI taxonomy): domain Eukaryota; kingdom Metazoa; phylum Chordata; class Mammalia; order Rodentia; family Cricetidae; genus Mesocricetus; species Mesocricetus auratus. The sequence goes on from NW_024429192.1 coordinate 46,626,647, forward strand.
CCACCACAGACAGAACAAGAGAACACTTCTCTACTGCGTCTCAAAGAGCCATGGTCATCTCACACTATAAGTTCCTAGACCTGAAACACTCAGCTATCTCATCATACAGAATGCATTTAGTCAAACTTTAAGAGTCTCCATCTTCTTCCAAGATCCAATACTGTTTAAAAGTCCAAGGTGTCCCTTGTGAGATTCATGGAAAACTTCTATCTGTAAGCACATACTTAAAAACCAAACAAAAAGGAACCAAACCACCCCCTTCAAATTAAACAAGCAATAACAAATCATGACACAATGATGGAACTAAATCATGAATAAAATCCAACACAGCAAATGCTAAGCCCTGTAGCTACATATGTCAGCCAGCACATGTACTGGTCACCATCTCAGCACTGGTCACAACATCATTCCCTCTATAGCTCTGCCATTTGCAGCACACGTGGACTCTTTTTTGGGTGGCCTCCACGCAGTGACTCCAGCTTTCCTTAGCAGATGTCCTACATTTTCAGTAGCTAAACATGCCAAAGTGTCCATTTTAACTAAAGTCCCGATTCCCATTTTTTACAAGTAGCTCATTCAGAAGCTCCCTGTGGGGAATTAGACTCTGTTACATACTGCCTGTCTTTCTAGGCGTTTCTCTAGAATATTGGTACAGCATCTATACCCCCTTAATTCTTGCATTCTTGAAAAACAAACACTACTTTGTAGTATGATGTTTTACCCTTTTGGGGGGCCTGCCACCCAGCTCCCAAATAAATCTCACAAGGAGGTTTATTCTTAGTTAGGAATACCCAGCCTTAGCTTGGCTTATTTCTTTCCAGCCTTTCTTAAATTATTCCATCTTTGGCCTCAGGGATTTTGTCTTTCTCTATTCCTGTATATCCTTTCTCTCCTTCTTACTCCGTGTCTGGCTGTGTAACTGGGTGGTTGGGTGGCTGACCCCTGAAGTCCTCTTCCTTCCCCTCTCTTCCACGGTTCTTCCCTCTAGATTTCTCCTCCTATTTATGCTCTCTGCCTGCCAACCCCACCTATCCTTTCTCCTCCCTCGACCATCAGGTGTTTTAGACAGGCACAATAACACAGCTTCACAGAGTTAAACAAATGCAACATAAAAGAGTGAAACATACCTTAAAGTAATTTTCCCCAACACCACATGGGTAACTCCTAAGATCTGCTGTCAGATCAAGAAGTAGTCACTCCCTCCTTGTGATTGTTACAGGGACCTCTGAGTCTCTGAATGGCCCAGCCTGAAAAGTATTTAATCTACATATCCTTGGATGGTAGCAACAACAATAACAAAAACTTTGGAAACAGTGGAAATCTGATTGGCAATTTTCCTCTTTTTTAAAAATAGAATGCTTTATTTTCAAGGAGATTAAACAATAAATTTCCTTGAATTCAATTTCCTCATAAATGTAAGTGTTACTAATAAGGGAATTCATAAAGGTTTCTCTATTGTTCATCAAAAAGATAGAAAGCTACTGCTCAGAACACATTGTTCTTAAGTTACTCTTCTTTAGGGCTTTTCAAATTTGACCATGTCTGTCAGTCATCTGGAGTATTGACTGAGAATATAAGGCCCTGATAGTGACTGATAATAGACTGATATTTGAGTCTCCAATGAGACTCAAGATTCTGCATTTGCACCAGCTTCCAGAGAATGCCAGCCTTGTTGAGGCATCAAATTGAATAATGTTTTGTAAAGTTGGGTGGAGATTCTCATGGTTTCCTGTCTCTTCAATCAAAGGTTTACTACTTCAACATTATTGACTAACCATCAAATATAGATGTCTGCAATGTCCCCCATGTTAAATCCTACTCTGTTTTCTGTTATTATGAGGAAATACTTGAAACTGGGTCATTTTAAAGAAAACATTTGCTCTATTCCCCAGTTCTAAAAGGGATTATCAAGAACATATAATTAATGCATGCTGGGAAAACAAAATGAAGATGCCCATGCTTTGTTAACAATACACTCTAGCAATCACTAATTCAATTCCATGAGCACTAACCCAAGTACACAAGAAAGAAATTGATCTATTTTAACATTTCTTTGTTTTTAAAAAACGTTTTGGTGTTTTGTCTGCAAATCTGTCTGTGTGCCACATTCATGCAGTGCCCTCAGAATCCAGAAAATGGCATGGGATTCCTTGGAACTAGAGTTACATACAGTTGTGACCTGTCATGTGGACGTTTGGATTCAAACCTGGGTTCTCTGGAAGAACAAGATCTCCTAGCTACAGAGCCAACTCTCCAGCCGCTATCTTAGCAGTGCTGATAAAAAGGCAACCAAATTTCCGCATGTGTTTCAAGCATAGAAATCATGTTTAAGCCACAGTAGTGGATCTTTTAGTCTGTCTGGAATTCAGGTTATATTAGATCACGAGGTCAGGCAATTGATATAACAAATTCTGTTTGATGCTGTTTTGGATATCTCATAATTAAGGAAGTAAAAATTAACTGGGTAGGAAATCTGTTTCTACCTGAAACTAAGTCATCACCTTGTAACAAGCAGAACCTTCTTAACAGGATGACAGGCCACCAGAAAAACTGTTTCCTTTTTCTTCCGTTTCCTGTCACCTCAGGTGCTGACAGTCCAGGGAAGGTAGAGGCAATCAGTACCTACTGAACACTGAGGAAAAGAAATTCACTACTCTTAAGCCCCATCCTCTGAGGCTGGGAAGTGTTTTGAATATAATATAAAATGAAACTGAGTATAATAGAGTATGATACTAATGATTTATTTAACAACTTTAGTATGAGGTAGCAGCTGTTACCATAGCAACTAGTGCAAATGCTAAGGTATCCCTGAGCAGGCTCATACTCCAGGCCTCAGCTCGGCAGCTAGAGACAGCTGGGTTCTTCATAAGCTTTAGACTCATTGGGCCTTCCCTGTGCTGGTCTTCTTGGCTCTCTGGTAGTTTCACAAGCACATGTGCCACTCAGTGTTATGCTGATACCAGCATGACTTCTGGATGCATGGTCCCTTAGGTTTTGACACAAACAGCCAGCAATTGTGAACTGAGAGCTGCACTACTAGAACTTGACACCCTCACTTTGCCTTTGCTTCTGTTCAGTGTCATGATTGCACTGGCTGATTTACTGTCATCATAACTTCTGATGTGTTGCATTCATTGTTTAAATGTTTGATGACATCACTATCATGACTAAGAAGTAAACAAAGAACAAAAGCAGACATTGGGTACAGTACACTCTTATGCCAGGGGCTAGCTCCAGATTTCACAAACATCTAGCAAACACATGGTTAATGGAAGACCTCATCTCTCTCCCTCTGTCTCATCCTGTTTCCTGTGTCTCCATTTCATTCTGCTTTTTGGTCTTGCACAAAAGCCTGTTTTTTGTATCAAAGAAGTATTATGTAATTGGCATGCTCTCATTATGACCATGAATTTCCTTCAATTAATTCACTGAGCAGTTTTTGAAGAGGGAAGTGTTACAGAGGCTTATGGGAAAACAAGTTATATAATAAGGCTATTCATAGCAAAATAAGGTAACTTCTCGTTAAAGTTAACTCTCTTATTGACCCTTAATTTATTTTAAAAGAAATTTTTCAAAACACATTTTTGTTCAAATACAGAAAGAAGGCCATTGATATCAGATTCGAATGCCATGAAAATTGGAGGGAAATTTTGAAAAATGTGATCCAAAGACCCAAAATGCTCTCTACAGGAAGGTTTAAGAAGTGAACATTTATAGGGGCACTGGACCAAAATTGCAGGCACATCCCTGTCCTCTTGTGCTTGCTCCTGTCGCCTATTGCAAGCCTCACCTGGCTCTCTTGCTTCAGTCTCGGTGACTTCTCAACCCCTTCTTCCTGTTTTCCTCCCTATCTGCTTCCGAGACTGAGCAATGAAGACACATGGACTGCAAGACGCTTTCCAGTAAGGGCATGACAAAGCTGGGAGGAAGACATCTCATCATGCCTGTGATACAGGTCCAGTGCAGAGGAGAATTCTGGGAACTATGCATATGTGATGATATTGACACCTAAAGAGACCGCTCCATCAGACACAAAACACACAAGATGCTCTGGAGCCAATTTTGAAACAATTCCTAAATGTTTACATGATTTTTAGGATATAATATATTCACCCCACATGTCTAAAAACATTCCAAAGTAATGATTGTCTCTTATACCACCCCCTACGCGAGAAGTCAGTGGAGGGAGCTGCCATCCCTCTGGAGCCTTTTCCTCTGCCTCTGGACAGTGAGAACAGAGACCCCATAACCAACAAGCTGCTGAGTTTCAAAACTTGAATCCACCCAGCAGTCTTCTTGCTTGTGGTCAACTTTCTCTCCTACTTGAATAATTTCAGTGGCTTCTTTTTTTGTGGGGTGTCTCTGCTCCATAAAGATGGATATATATATATATATATATATATGAAACAATCCTATTTCACATATCAATCCTAGTTCCCTCTCCCTCCCATCAATTTGTCTCTTTCCACCTCTCTGTCCTTCCAGTTATCTACCCCCAAGCTAGTGTGAAGATGTGGAGATGTAAGAGCACTGCACTGTGATAATTCTCACCTGGGTGATGGGTAGAGCCAATCCACTCACTGGCCAATTAGATGCAGATGTCTTTCCCTTCCTAATACATAACACAACTTTCACTCACCTGTTTTTGAGGAAGATGGTTGACTTCAGCACCTTCCTTGTAACGTAGTAGTCACTGGGGGGCTCTGATAGACTGGAGACAACCAGCATCACACACCATTCCTCTGAGCCCCAGAATGAGACCCACTTGGGAAAGTTACAGCAGCTGGGAAAATGATATCATCTTACTTTATTCTCTTACTTTTTCTGTCTGGTCTTTCCTTGGGTGTTAGTGAGGAACATGGAACATGTGGAAGCCCCTGGCAGGTGACATATGTAAAAGGGAAAACACAGTACCTTGAAGGGAACTTTAAAACCGAAAAGTAGAATGCATTGTTCCCTTTGGTTAATATTTGAGGTACAGAATACAATCTTATTTGAATCTCATATCATTACTAGACTATTCTGTTATGAAAAACAACAAATTACATTTCTGCCTTAAGCCTGATTGAGCCATTCTTTTGTGTCCCTTCAACGTCTTCCCTTTCTCCTTCTGCCACCTTGGATGAGGCTCGCCAGGCTACATGGGCCTTCTTTCTTACCAAAGGGTTTCCTATGCACTGTTTCTTTTGCTTGAGACACCCCTTAGCCCTGTGCCAAGTGTTCATTTGTCGTCTCTAGACTTCAAATTCACAGTTGGTTGCCTAGTCTGTAAAAATGAATGTGGACCTGTCTTAGGGTTTCTATTGCTGTGAAGAGATACCATGACCATGGTAGTTCTTATAAAGGAAAACATTTAATTGGGACTGGCTTCATTTTAGAGGTTTAGTCCACTGTCATCATGGGGGAATCATGGTGGTGCACGGCAGACATGGTGCTGGAGAAGGAGCTGAGAGTTCTGCATCTTGATCTGCAGGCATCAGGAAGAGACTGTGCTACACTGGGTGTGGCTTGAGCATCTGAAACCTCAAAACCCACCCCCACTGACCATCTACTCTAACAAAGCCATACCTCCTAGTAGCCCCATTCCCTATGGGCCTATGGAAGACATTTTCTTTCAAACCACCACAGGGCCCTTTATATTTTCCCTTTTGAAATTGGCATGGTCTTAATTTTTTTCCATTGAGGTCATTTGACTAAGAGACAGTGGTATGAAAAGGGTTTTCCTTTTATATCTCCTTTGCCAGACTCCTTAAGAGCAAAGCTTTGGTTTATCTATTGTTTGCCATCATAGTTTTCACTGGAGCCAGGGACAACACTGTCCAGTATGTGTGCTAGCATTTGGTTATACTGTATTTTCTACACTTAAGAAAACAATTATCTATCGGTCTGTCTATCTATCTATCTATCTATCTATCTATGTATCTATCTATCTGGTGTTTTCAGTGTGAGTTTATGTGCACCATGTGTATCCGAGCACCCCCAGAGGCCAGAGGACACCTGATCTCCTGAAATGGGAGCTATAAGTGATTATGAGCTGCCATGTGGGTTGTGGGAGCTGAAACAGCATCTTCTATGTCCTCTATGGGACATCTCTCAGCACTCCAATCCCTTAACCCCTTTTCTTCACTTCTTGATGAGAGCAACAGATCATGTGGGCCTGTTTGCTGCCCAAGCTCACCAGTCCCTGTACCTTCCCTCAGCTCTACCCTCTCCTCAGCCTCAGCCTGACTGGGACCCATGTCAACTTGAGTCACCATGGAAGTTCTAGAGGATCCTAAAGAGGGAGTCCTCTGTATTCCATCAGTGACCCTACTTTCTCTGGATGGCCACATAGCAATAGAACTCTCTCCCTAGAGTATTGTTCCAAATTGCACAGAGAGAGTACCAATCTGGGTAAGCATCCCAGGAAGTACCTGGGACCTCCAGCTGAATGTCTTCCAATGGTCAGACCTACCTCACGAGATTGTCCTTTCATAGGCTTGCTAGTCCAGCTCTATGCCACACTGTAGAGTTCTTATTTCCACAATTAACCAGTATTAGCTTGATGAGTATTTTTATATTGTGTGGCTCCTGTTTAAGTTACTGTGTGGTTTCTCTCTCCTGGATAGACCCACACTACCCATGGCCACTCATACTCCTGAACTCAGGCTACATATTACTTCCTCCATCAAACTTCTCCTAACCTCTGGACTGAGCTCTCCAAATTAGCTAGTTTCCACTGTATCCTTTTTCTTCATAGCATTGCGTAAAATTACCACAACCATATAACAACTGAATGGTTTTTACTTAATGTCTTCATCACTGTACTGAAACATTGAGGGAGAAAAGACAGCTGTGCTGTCTTTTTAAAAGCATGATACCTACTTAGAGTATCTAGTACAATAAAAATAGTTCAGAGATTTTGGGGGCATTTCAAGCAATATTTTCCTGCCTAAATGAAAAATAATGAAAAAATAAATTATCAGTTAGGGGTTTAGCTCATTGGTAGAAGACTTAAATAGTGCACACAAGGTTCTGGGCTCAATCCCCATCATCAAAATAAAAAGAAGGTTGTATACATTTAAAGGTGTATAACATATTTATATATTGTGAAATGATTACCGCTAACAAGTTAGCTAACACCTCTCTCCCTCCCTTTCTCTTCAAGACAAGGCTTTTCTGTGTAGCCCTGGCCCCTGACTGTCATAGAACTCACTGTGTAGACCAGGAAGGCCCCTAACTAACACATCTCACTTTCACTTCACATAATTACTGTAGTGATATATTATTTATTATTTATTAAAGCTTGCCTGAGGATTCAGAAATCAAAGCCAACTTCAAGCTATAGAGATGAGACAGTGCTGACATCTTAAACCCCAGAAGCCACAGAGGTAGGTTTTGGTGGTACACACCTTTAATCCCAGGACTCAGGATTAAGAGATAAAGAGATCTATGGGAAATTGACCCGGCCCTACAAGAAACAGTTCACACAAAGGTGATGCAGCACCTGGGATCACAGGCCTTTAATCCCAGCACTAGGGAGTTGGAGACAGGAGTGACATGGATGGGTGGAGAAAGGAATAGAAGGCAGAAGGAGACAGGAACTGAGAGCTTTTGCCTCTGAGGATTAGTGGAGACAGGATTTTACCATTTCAAATGGATAGAGGTAAGATCTACTGTCTTGGCTGATTTGCTTCTCTGACCTTCAGCTTGAAGTTTGAACTCCAATATCTGTCTCTGGTTCTTTTATTTATTGTGCTACAAATTACCTTCTTTGTATGCTTGATGATCTGCTCTCTCAGCAAATTTCAGGTGTGAGGTATAGTATCATGTACTATATCAACTATATCAACAATTACCAAGTTAAATAAATGCTGTTGCTCTCCTTATAAGAGGACTGGTCTTGAGGGTTGAGGGTTGTGCTTTTTTTTTCTTTTTTTCTTTTTTTTTTTTTTGGTTTTTGGTTTTTGGTTTTTCCAGACAGGGTTTTTCTGTATTGTTTTGGAGACTGTCCTGGAACTTGCTCAGTAGACCAGGCTGGTCTTGAACTCACAGAAAGATCTGCCTGCCTCTGTCTCCCAAGTGCTGGGATTAAAGGCGTGTACCACCAACATCCAGCTGAGGGTTGTGCTTTTACTATTTTTATATATAGTTCATATAAGAAAATGATGTTTCTCTATCTGTTAAGGGCCTCCTAATACAAACAGTTCTTTCCCAATCAGCAGCAGCCTGTGGCCATCCATTAGTTTCTGAGGATATCTTCCTCTTTCTGCACAGCTCCAGAGTGAGTTTCTTATGTACTAAAGACTTTGTGTCAGTCAGGTCAGGAAGTCTACAATGGATAGTAGCTGGTTATGTCACATGAAAGTAAGATCCTATCTCTGATCACAAGACTCTTTGTTCACTAGGAGTACCCACTTCCTGCCTTTTTGTCCATATTCATTCACAATAAATTGGTTTCACAACTATTCTATGAGTGCAGTTGTGGCCAATCCTACTTTATGGTTATATAAAGTATAATTTTTGTCTGGCCACTTTAGGACTCAGAGTCCAAGCTATCATGAAAGAGAATTTGATTTCTTCTTGGATCTTCTCAAATGAGGCTTACTTTCTTTCATGGACATGGAGGTTGAAAATTAGATGTCCTGGTCATGCTACATCTGTCCAACAACCACTAGGACAGTAGAGAAATCAACCAAAGTAGAGATGAGCAGAACCAGACAGAAGATGAAACCCACGCAGATGCTGATAACAGAATCAACTTTCCATCAAGCTGCTCCAGAAACTAGACATTCTAGACTTTTCAGTTCTTTGAACTCATAAACTCACTTATTGCTTAACCAATTCACCTTAAGTATGCCACTGATCTTGTTGGTAATCCATCTTTAGGTACAAATCATGAACAGAGGAAAGACAGACAATGACATTTCTTGATGTGATACTTTTGACAAAATAACTGAGGGAACTTAATGGGAAAAGATTCATTCTGACTAATAGATTCAGTCCATAGCAATTGGCTCCAATGTTCCTGGTGAGTTCTTGATGAAGCAAAGCTGCTTATTTGGTAATAGTGAGGAAGCACAGACAGAAAATGAAGGCAAGACATGATGTCATAGACACTCTTGCAAAGACCCGCTCTTTCCAACTAGGTTCCAGCTCCTATGTTCCTGCTATGTCCTCACAGTCTATCAAAGTATTAACTCACAAATTGACTAATCTATTGATGAAGTAAGAGTCATCATTATCCCATTACTTCCCAAGAGTAGCCAATCAAGAATTACAAAGCTGGGTAGCATTTCAAAACCAAACTGTAGCAATGATATAGATTAGACTAAATGAGTAGTGCTGTGATTAACCATGTTCATTTAAGTCATTTGTTTAGTTCCTAAACTAGACAATATAGAGTGACCACAAAGTCTGAGAGCAAGCCAATATAATAAAACATTGGTTTTTATTAGAGCAACGCAAAATAATATTACTTCACACCTTATGGACACTACTATAGATTTTAACTTACCCTAAAATCTAGTTGAGAAATCAATTATGAATCAACATATGATATTAAATAATATGTGGACTTTGTTAGGAAAGAGCCTACTGCATGCAAGTGGAAAGGCTGATGAAAGATAGTGTGACAGACAGGCAGGAACAGAAAGAAAGTAGGAAGGAAAGAAGAGAAGAGACAATAGGTGGAAAGAAGTAACAAACAAGGAAAAGTAAACAAGGAAAGGGAAGACAGAGGAACAGAAACTACAAAAATTATTCAATAAATATTCCAGTTTGGGGAACATAAAATCAAAGAAACTACAGCAATTAAGAAGGAGAAGAAAAGAAGGAAGGAGAACTACCTATGGTTACCCTTCTTGTGATGTTCAGTGTGACATTAAAAGTGAGCAAATAAACAGCAGTAAAAATATATTCATCATACCTGTTAGGTTGGTGATATATAGATGTGTATAGTGGGTGTTATAAGGCAGAGCAGCAGGAACCTGGGTAGATAAGACTTCATAAGAAGACAGTCTTCAAGCTGGACCTTGACCATGGAGTCATTTCTGAAACAGGAAGCTCATGGAGCACAGCTGTGGGGTCTCAGTCAAGCCATACAATAGGGAAGTGGATTTGATCACATATGGTTTCTGTCTCTGTTTACTAATCATAAAGACATCCTTCATCTGGGATAATGACAGAAGGCAAGGGTCACATTGTGTTGTCTTTAGGCTTAGATGGAGCAAAGCTACTAGTTGGTACTGGTCAGAGATCACGGAGTTCAGAAGTCATTATGTCTTTAAGAGAAGTTAGAACTTTATCAAAAGTGTGACACTGTTGCCCACTAGTGCATTAATAATGAGAATGCCATGGAGGTAAATTGCTTTCTGTTTGAATTTGAGGTCTTCTCCACAGGAGGGATTTCTCTGATCAAAGCCCATAGTTCAGTAGACCCTAGACCCTAGGAGGGAACCTCGTGGTGGTGTTTGCTAAATGCTCATATTGTCAAACTGCCTTCTAAATATTTATCTTCACTTCCATAGATTAGAGCTACTCTCAAGCTTGTTCAAGTTTCTTTTTGCTTTGGGTAATAGTTTATGCAGAGACACACAATTGGTTATAGAGCTGAGAATACATGACTATTGAATGCTAAGTCATAAAAGGGATATTTGTATCATTCCTTCCCCTACCCCTTCAGAGGATCATGGAAGAGCAAGCCAGAAGAAGGTCAAAAGGCCCCTAACCCAGGGGACTTGGAGGACTGCATGAAACCCTATCTTCTGGACCTAGCATGGCCAATGTATTCATGAACTCTGAGCAACTGTGGCTACCAACACAAGAGCCACACAAGATCCAGTCCTTCAACATTCCAGCATGGATGGGAAACATCACATGAGTCTTCAACTCTAGCTGAAGAGTTAAAGACAATCAGTGACTGCTAAGGGGAGGAAGAGCTGTTTCAGTGATGTAGGCACTGATAAGTCATTTGTGATCCAGTAAATAACCCCTCACTCACACACATGCAAGCATCTCTAATTATGTCCAGTGGGTCACAAAAGCAAACAAACAAAAAAGATATGAAAACATAAGGGGGAATGTTGTGAAGAAGAATGTTCCCAGAGGTGGTGGGAACAGGGTAAGAGAGGGGGGTTGGGGAGATTGGCTATAACTAAAATACATTATATGAATGTATAAAATCTTCAAATAAATAAAACCTACCTTTAAGAAAAAGGTTCTATTTCTTTTCTATTATTATTATTATTGGTTTTACAAGACAGAGTTTCTCTGCGTAGTCCTGGCTGTCCTGAACTCACTCTGTAGAGCAGGCTGGCCTCAAACTCAGAGGTCCACCTGCCTCTGCTTCCTCATGCTGGGATTAAAGGAATGCACCACCACCACTGGGAAAGACCACATTTCTTTAAGGAAAACTAGATATTTTTTTGTTTGTTTGTTTTTTTGGTTTTACAAGACAGGGTTTCTCTGTGTTGTTTTGGAGGCTGTCGGTCCAGCCTGGCCTCGAACTCACAGAGATCCGCCTGCCTCTGCCCCGAGTGCTGGGATTAAAGGCGTGCGCCACCACCGCCCGGCTGGAAAACTAGATGTTTATCAGAGCATCTGTGACACCAAGAGGAATGGCTGGATGCTGCAATTTAAGATGACACTGAAGAAATGTCTGTGACCCTTTTAACAAGAGGAAGTGTGTGACTGTGGTCATGGTATAGACTGTCTTACACACTGGAGGGTATTCCTCTTTTGCCAGTGCAGGGAAGGTACATGACCATACCATTCCAGCAGAGATAACACCTGAGTCTGTGCTCCGGTTTCTACCTTGAGTTTTAACTATCTCCAAAACAACTGAGAGTATTTTCACTCTAAGGTAAAACAAGGAAAAGCATCTAGTTAAAATTCAGATTTTCCCAATGTCTTCTGATCATATTAACGCATGGACAATATAAGGTAAAATCAACAAGCCAATTTTGCCAGCTGTTTGTTATTTCCTACCTATTTTAAACTTGGACAGGTTCCATCTCTCTCCTCCAACCCACTCCCCGGTCAAATTCTCTCCCAGTTATTTCTTAAAGATGTTTAGAGATTGTCTTGAATGTTCCCTGACCTTGAAGTCTCATGTGTGAGAGCCTGTGAGAGATGCTCTTCCCATGATCACTTTCACCACAAGAATAGGAACTCTCTGTGTGGGATGCTCTCTTCTCATGATTTGAAAACTTCAAGCTTCTTATTAAGTCACCCACTGGTACCTTGGTCTCTTTGTAATGCCTAAGAAAAACAGTTCCCAGAAGAGCTCCGAAGCCTGTGATGACCTCATGGCTCTGAGCCTAAAGACAGAGGCTTCTAAAGATAGAGCCAATCATTCTCACAGAAAAAAATTGCAGAACAAGATATCCATGCTCCTGGTACAGGAGCATATATCACATGATACTAGCAGCTTGACATGTCACCCCAGCTTTGCTGAGATGTGGTCACTAAGAACAATGTCCGCCATATATATATAATGCATAACATAGTGTGCTTGGACACAGTGTACACCAGCATTTCCAAAAAGACACTGAGCGTACCCTGCAGCTCCACACAGTTCCTTTGGAAACCATTTGCTTTGTTTTTGCTTTGTGTAAAAAACAGATTATGATATTGGCTTCTTAAGCACTCAATGATTTAATTATAGACACAGTTTTATAGCAAACCTCTGAAACTTATTCCTATTTTATAACTGCACCTTTATGTCCCTCAAACATAATGTTGCCTCTATCCCCTAGTCATTATCAATCTGTCCTCTATTTCCTGTCTTTCATTCATATAAGAACCATATAGTATATGTAATCTGCTTCTTATTTCACCTAGCAAAATGTGTTTTGGGTCATTTATATTATTCTCTTTTAAAGGCTGAGCAATGTTCCACTGCACACATTTATGCACACATATCACATCTGTTCATCTGTCAGGGGATGTTTAGTTTGCTTCTAAGATTCAGCTTAGAATAATGCTGCCAAGAATTACAAGGACAGATACATGTTTGTGATCTTGATCTTATTTTTGATATACACCCAGAAGTATGACTGCTAAATCATATATTTAAACTTATAAGTAAATTTGGTACTGTTTGTCATAGCATCATTTCTGAGTTCACAATGCTCTGATTACTTCACAGTCTCAGTGACACCTGCTATTCATTTCACAATCCCCAACAAGTGACTCAGGGTGGTTTCAATCCATGTTTATCTGATTATTCCACTATATTAAGTGTCTTTTCAAAATTGTGAGTTCTTGGCACCCCTGTTCAAGTTCTGTTGTTCATAACAGCATAGAGTTATATTTGAGATGTCTAGATTGTTTCCTTTTTCTATGTCTATAGTTTGTCATTGTTAATCACTTCAGAGTTATATCTTAAAATCAGAGAGTATGATGTCAAGGTCTTCATTTATTTATGTATTATTTATTTCAGTTAAATAGCTTTGGCTGTTGGGTTCCTTGGCCACTCTATGTGCCTATTGAAGGTATTTTTTCTGCATAAAATTTCCTTAGAATTTTGATAGAGACTACACTAATATTTCTGCTAACTTGGCTCCACTGTGAAGAGGCCTCATGTTTTGACTCTGGTGAGGTCTGATAGCTGGGCTTTCTGGTCTTGTGAGGTCACTGTCTGGGTTTTATAATCCCTTGAAGCCAATTGGAATGGCTCCAAACTTAAGCATGTTTGGATGAAGGCTCATGGATCAAATCTGCCACGGAGGTCTCTGTTTAGACAAGGCTATTGCAACTCTGGAGTTTCTGCACTGACAGTGTTAGCTTTCCAGAGTCTCCCAAGTCTTCTTTGTTCACAGCTGTTGCTGCTTGTGTAGGGATGTAACTCTCCAAGTGTTCCATGGGAAGAGACAGAAAACTGAGCTTCCTAAGCAATGCCCTGGAACACTGGGAGGTAGACAACCAACCTTTGCCTCTGATTCCTTCATAAGAGAAAACACAGGCTAAGGGGATCACTCTGCTCTCTTGCTGGATATGTCATGTCCACTTTCTTCTCTCAGTGCTGGGACCACTGACTTGAAACTGCAGGCCCTGTGTATGCTGCCACAGTCTCTGTGAGTTCATCTGAAGATAAAACTTCAGTGCCTGTTGTATCTGGAAGGCACCATTTCCTTGGAATCATCCATCACCTCTGACTCTTAAAATCCTTGCGTCTTCTTCCATAGATGTCTGAGTGTCAAAGGACTTTGATGAGGGCATCCTATTTAGGGCTAAGTGCTCCAAAATCTCTCCCTCTCTGCTCTTACTACTAACCAAGAAGCACAAGAAGCTATGTGCAATTGATAGCTGCTTGCAAGAGAAAAATTGGTTTTCTCCAGTGGAGTTTCATTGGGTATATTAACCACACTTCAGGGCAGACCCCATGCACAGGAGTGGCTGGTCCCTACAAAATTAACTTGGTGGTATTTTTTGACCTTTTGTGTCATTTTGTTTTGATTTTGAATTTTTAGGAGCTTATGGGTTTTGTTTTATTTTTTGGCTTTTTAAGAGAGAGACACAGATAAAGAGAGAAGAAGAGAGGAAGGCAGGGAGGCAGGCAGGGAGGCAGGTAGGGAGGGAGGGAGGGAAGGAGGTGGAGAGGGAAAACATGATCAAAATATATTATATGACAAAACCTTTTTTATTTAAAAAACAAAAAAATGCTATTTCATCCCCGAGACACAGACTTTGCAGAGAGATACTTCATCTGAGGGAGTCACTGTGAGTTACTAGGACTGAAAGTCTCTTCTGTATTATGTAGTGATTTTTAAAATTAAAGACAAATGTTTTTAAAACTGCTTCTGTATTACTTGGGGGAATGATAAAGACTAATTTATTAGCTATTTCTGAATATGTTCTCTGAGTCATTTACCTTTCAATAATTCTACTCGTCTTAGGAAAATTTGTGAAGATCGTTTTGAAAGTGTTTTTTTTTCTTTTTTTCCAGTGATTACACTGAGAATAAGCCACAGTTCCTTTTTATTTTGTGAAAAATGGTTTGGGTTCTTCTCCTTTTTTGGTTTCATAGAAATTGATTAATATCTGAATTAGTTTTGCTTTTGTCATATTCATATTCCACTACTCAGAAGCTCTTCTAACTAACCTATGAATTGTGTTTACGACAAGTTTCAAATGTTGATTTTGTTAACTTTGTTTGAAAGAGTTTTTCAGGTAGTAAGAACATTTTATACTCAACCACATACATGCCATTGAATATTTTGGGTACAGTAAATGAATGTTTAGAGATGTTGTGCTAGTTGATTTCTGTGAACTTGACACAAACTATACATATCTGGGAAAAGGGAATCCATTTTTTTTAATAAACAACCTTTTTATTTTACATACCAATCCCAGTTCCTCCTCCTACTTCCCCTACCTTCCCCTCACCCATCCCCAGTCAGAGAAGATGAAGCCTCTCATGGGGAGTCAACAAAGTCTGTTTTATCACCTTGAGGCAGTATCAACGCCCTGCCGCCTGTATCTAGGCTGAGCAAAGTATCCCTCCATAAGGAATGGGCTCCAATAAGCCTGTTCTATGCAGTGGGATAGGTACTGGTACCACCGCCAGGGGCCCATAAACCACCCAAGCCACACAACTGTCTCCCACATTCAGAGGGCCTAGTACAGTCCCGCGCAGGTTCCCCAGTTGCCAGTCCAGAGTCAGTGAGCTTCCACTAGCTCAGGTCAGCTGTTTCTGTTGGTTTTCCCATCTTAGTCTTGACCCCTTTGCTTATATTATTGTTCTTCCCTCTCTTCAAGTGGACTCTGGGAGCTTAGCTCAGTGCTTAGCTGTGGATCTCTATATCTGCTTCCAGTGACTGGATGATGATAATTAAGGTAGCTATCAATCTGATTACAGGGAAAGGCCAATTCAGGTACCCTCTCCACTATTGCTTAGTTTTCCTTGGGGTCATTCTTGTGGATTACTAGGAATTTCCCTAGTGCCAGGTTTCCCATTAACCCCTTAATGGCTCCCTCTATCAAGATATCTCTTTTCTTGCTCCCCTCTCTGTCCTTGCCCCAACTTGACTAATCTATTCCCTCATATTCTCCTTCTCCTCCCCTCCTCCCATCTCCCTACCCTTCCAAACTCCACCCAAGGTCCTGATTTACTCAGGAGATCTTGTATATTTCCCCTCCTGCAGGGGATCCATGTATATCTCTCTTAGGTGCCTCCTTGTTACCTAGCTGCTCTGGGGTCATGGAATGTAAGCTTATTACCCTTTCTTTGTTATATGTCTAATATCCACTTATGAGTGAGCTTTGGAAGTCAGTATGGCTGTTTCTCAAAAAATTGGGAATCAATCTACCTCATGACCCAGCAATACCACTCTTGGGCATATAGCCAAAGGATGGACATTCAGACCACAAAGACATTTTCTCAGCTATTTTCATAGCAGCATTATTCATAATAGCCAGAACCCAGAAACAACCTAGATGCCCCTCAACTGAAGAACGGATAAAGAAAATGTGGTACATTTACACAATGGAGTACTACTTGTAGGAAAAAATAAAACAAACAAAAAACAATGACATCTTGAAATTTGCAGGCAAATGGATGGAACTAGAAGAAACCATTCTGCGTGAGGTAACCCAGACCCAGAAAGACAAACACAGTATGTACTCACTCATAAGTGGATAATAGGCATAAAGGGAAAGGGAATCTTAATTAAGAAAATACCTCCATAAGATCACCCTGTAGCAAGTGTGTGAGGTACTCCATGATCCTGCTTGAGTTCTTGCCCTGATGGACTGTTAACTGTAATGCTAGAAAATTTAACCATTTCCTCCCCACATTGCTTTTGGTCATGGTGTTTTATCACAGCAGTAAATACCCTAAGACAAATTCTTAGTTTTGAAAATTATAACAATGTCATATCAAAACAGCATCAGTGTTGTGGGACTTAAAATTCCATGGTCTATCAGACCATGAACTACTGATATGTGACGTCAATTTCTTCTTCAGAATTTTTTAAATAAGTCACAGGAAAGCAGGAATTGTTTTCTGATCGACTTTCCCCTGTAAAATGTATTCCTCTCCCCAGAACAATTTCAATAGCATAACAAAGTTTCTATGTAGTAGTCTATCAGTATCCATATAGTAAAACACATCATTTTACTCAGATAAAGAAGAGCGCTCATGAGTACCCACTAGCTGACCATGATGTATCTAACACCACCTACATCCTTGACACACCAGCAAGAGTGCTCTTTATTATTCTTTTTATAGATTTCCCCCCTAAACATCGCTCTTAATATAAGCTGATATTTGTGCTGGGTATACTGTTGCTCCAGAGCACTGATGAAGGGTTTGCCATTCAGGTGACAGCAAAACTCTTGTCCCCCTAGATATAGTCTTGACGATTCTATCAATTGGAACTCTTTGGTACCACTCTAGCCCATTGGTAACCCGATATGTTGGCTAATTTTTCTCCATTTTAATGCAGAATTGTTCCTCCTTGCTATTAACTTAATTTGAGTATCTCCTGTTGCCTACCTGTGCCCTAAAAGCACCAGGAAAACAGAACCTTTGCCTTGTTCAATTACTGTGTGTTCTGTTCTTAGACTGACTTCTGCCACATAGTTGACTGTCAGTAGATATTGCTACATTGGTAAATGAGTGGAATAATTATCTCTCATGCCAGCTGTGATTGAAAGAAGCCACACACCTTCTTCCCCAGATCATGTCTACAGGATTACCTAGCTTTCTCATCTCTGAGAGCTCTTTACCTCTTGCATACCTTTACAACAGCCAAAGTCATCGTTTTCTCTACCTTCCAAACACTACTCTTAAAGCAGATCACATCATGGCATTGTTCAGTGTAGATTGGGTTGCTCAAAGTTGCCAGTCTTCAGATTGCCTTTCAGTCTTCTAATAAATCTTTATTTAGCCAAATATGCCAATGACTTCATCTGTAGATAGATGCTCCTGTCTTTACATAAAATGGTTTTGTCACTAGTCACCTAAGCTCATACCATCTCATTTTATCTATATTCCCAAGAAACTAGGTAAAGGAAGATGAATTTAGGTACAGAACAGTAAAACTGTGGCAACATTCCTAATTTACCTCTACCTCTCTGACATGATGTATAATTTTAGGGAAAAGATGAAACAAAAATCAAGACATGCCTGTGTTGATTCAACTAAGATTTGTTGTCAGATATGTGTGCAATCTTTTCCTTCAACTTACAGTTCCTTCTGTAGCCAGGATTTTATTTCCTTCCCCTGGCCTGTGATCCCTGGAGAAAACATAATTCTTTGGAGTCCATTGTTCTAGGGTCCTTGTTTCCGTTTGTTTATTTCAAGATATCAGAGATGTTCTTTCATGACTATCTGTACAGTCTTTATTAGTTCACCTTTGGAAATAAATGATATGCTTCTTTTGCCTGAAAGACACAATTTTAACATCTCCGTTTAAATTTATGATCATTATTATGAGTATTAGTGACTGGCTTAAACCATGAAACAGTATTATCCTGTAGTTTTATTACAATCCCAGGGATATTAAATCCTGGATATAGGTTAGAAGACTTCAGCAGTTATGAAACCTGAGAAATGCATGCAGAGGTAAATAATGAAACAGCATGGAGAAAGTATGGCCTGAACCAGAGATGTCTCCAGAAGGGAGAAAAGCATTGAGTCCTGCAGCCTTTGGAGAGGATCACAAGTCAGAGCCAGGCACCCTCAGGGTGAAATCCTAAGTCCAGCCTAGATGGCCTCTGATATATTCCCCAATTTGACCAGCCACAATAAAAACAGCTAGATAGCTATGCTAGACAAACACACACACACACACACATACACACACAGAGAGAGAGAGAGACAGACAGACAGACAGGGACAGAGAGAGAGAGAGAGAGAGAGAGAGACAGAGAGAACTATCTCAATTCACAAAGAAGCTAAACAAATAACCATAAATCACCTAAAGCAGAACAGTTGGAGGCCAGTTCTTCAAGATCACAGACCTCTACTTGTGGACACTAAGGGGTCCTGATTCCTGCCCAGCCTGCTCCCTTCCGCTTTTCATAGTATGAAGACCATCAGCTAAGAATCATCATGAGGAGGTAAATGAGTAGTAGACAAGTTGCCTACTATGTGTAAGACCTAGGATTGGGCCTCCAATCTTAAAATTAAATTCAGTTATCAAGCAAGCAAGCCCTACTTGCAGACTCAAGTAACCAAGAGTTACGAATTATTTACAGATATTTAAAGAAATTTGGTAACATGAAAGATCAAGTTAAAAATGAAAAGTGAAAATGTAAAAGAATGAATCGTTTTACTTAGGAGAAAAAGAATGACTTATATAGAAAACAAGAAACATTAAAAACAAGTCAAATTCTAGTTAGTTCCAAAGAGAGATATGGAAGATTAGCATTTATGTAAAATAAGTGAGAAAGACTGTGCAGAAAAACTAAAAAACAAAGAACTAACTAACCTAAGAGAACTGTCAGAAATGAAAAGTATGACAGGAAAAAGGAAAGGGAATGAACAAAGGCATTGAAATGACAGAGTCTGTGAAATCTCCGAAAAGAAAAGCAAGTGGAAAAACTGAGCAGAATATGAAGGAAGTATATACGACGCTCAGACCCTGACAAGACAGTGATGGAAGTTTTGAAATGAATGGGCAGAAATTATCATCGGAGAGCATCATTAAAAGCAAGAAAAGTGGAGGCAGTCATCTGAGTGTGAGGGATGATGAAAAGATGTGCCGAGTGCTAGGGTTAGGAAACTAAAATTGATTGATTGACTGACTGATTGATTGATTGATTGATTGATTGATTAAAAAATACATTCTTGTGGAAGTCCAGAGCACCAGAGGAAGAAATTGGGAGGGAGAATAAGTAAAAGAAAAAATGGATTTCCAGTCAAGAACTAAAGATCAGAGGGCATGGGGTTTCTTAGGGCTCCCTGTGATGTAAAGAATCACTTTAACATCCACACAGGGTTGCAGTTCAGAGGTGGCATACTAACAAGCTGAGAGAAACAAAGGGAACGTAACGAAATACAGAAATATGCTGGGCATGGCAATACCTATCTTTAGTACCTTCAGAGGCAGACAGATCTCGTGAGTTCAAGGCCACCATGATCTTCTTAGCAACTTCTAGAACAGCCAAAGGCTACGCAGAGAGACCTTGTCTCCAAAAGCAAAAATAAATAAATTCTAAATAAAAACAAATACAGAAATGAACCACACAATTTCTGTGGAGCCAATTATAGTGGTCAGTGTATATATGTATGTATATATATTTTTAATTTCCATTTTTATATAGCCATAAACTTCCAAGTTGTTCTCCATGTTCATGATAAAGCCCCTTAGGTTATCTTTTACACTAAACTCCATAATCATAAGTGCCATAAGTAAAAGCAAGGTGAAGGGGTTTATAAACAACTCCATAATTTTCATCTTTTAATAATCTCATTACTTTGAGAGCAGAATGTATTTTCTAGTATCAGTTTTTAATGTTTCCTTTTTCTTCCTCAGATTTAAGAAAGTCATTTAGACTCTCCTCCCCATTGTCACTATATTAACAAATCAAATATCAATTGCATTAATGGTAAGTTGGTGGCTGGCGTATATCAGTCCTTCTGTGCAGTGTCCCCAGGTCTCAGCTCCAGTGGCCAGCAGTATGTTCAGAAAGACAGAGATCTAGTGAGCTCAGCTGGTCGTGCCTTCAGCACTTCTTCTCTGGACACAGTCCCCCAAAGGCCCTGAGACCTAGGATTTCTGGCCCTCTGGAAAATACTTGATTCACTTATATTCTAGTGAGTCATGTGTGTCCTCCATGGTGGACCATGAGAACATGTACCTCCCTGGGAGCATGCTTAGTAGACATCTATAACAGGCTTCATCCTGAAAACTCACTTCTGATATGGCTACAAGCTGGATTCAAAGACCCCAATGTGGCCTAAGGACATCCTTGCATACTGATGTAGTAGTACACTGTCTGGTCTCTTGGAAAGCTATTTGCTGCTTGCTGATCTTGTCATTTTGCGAGAAGGTGTCTCTGCTGTGTTCAGAAGACCTGGGAAGCAGAGCACTTAGTCAACAGGAGCCATGTGCTACCAATTGCTGTCGTGTGTCACTCTCTTCTTCCTGTTTCTTCAGTGTATGCAGGAAAAAAATTACAGGACTTCTAGTTAAATTTTAGTTTAAGATTAAAACATTTTTTAAGGTTTTCAAATATTACATGGACTGCCAGTGTTGGTGGCACATGCATTTAAGCCAGCACTTGGGAGGCAGAGGTGAGTTTGGGGCCAGTGTGATCTACAGAGCGAGTTCCAGGACAGACTTCAAACAAACAAAATAAAAAATATTATATCAACATACTGGTTCTACAATTATTTATTTCTAAAAATTTATCCTGGAATTAATTTTGATTTGCTAAATCCGGTAGCTCCTGTTGTTTGACAAAGATGTCTAAAGAAAGGATATCTATCTTGCTCAGAGCACAGGATCTCCACATACTAAATGATCAAACATTTGCTGAAATAGTCATGAGAATACAGACCTCAAACCCATAAGATGACATATCTACAAAAATTATTTGCAATTTAAGAGCCTATCTGTGAAATGAGACATTGAACTGAGACAACACGAGTGTGTGATTACAATATATTTGCTCACCGGATGCTCACACACAAATTTGGGGTTTTTAAACATACTTGAGAAGATGTACTAGTTCTAATTTGTGGTAACTCCCTTACCACCAGGGTTAGGAGCGGCCCCATGTGTTTGTTTTACTGTTTCTAAATGAGTGAAAGTGTTATCTGTCTGAGTGGGAAGGTGGTGGAAACTCAACTGAACTGAGAATTTTTGTTCATTTGTAAAGTTTTCCCTTGACACCACCAACTAGTAAGAAGGAAAAACTGGGCTAACTTATCAGAAAAATCAAAAATTTTTTCTACAGAAAGTTCAAATTCAAAACATTTCCATTTATTTAGAATAGCACATTGGAGAGATTTGATATTTACCAGAATCCACTAACAACAAAAATCTAAAGCGGCCTCTATGGATCACATTTGACTTTGGTCATTTACATTGTCTGCTGTCTCTGTCTTTCTCTTATTCTAAAAGTAAAAAAGATTTAATTTTTAACTTTAAATGTTTGCTAATTATCTTTTCTAGAGAATTGGTGTAATTGAGAACTAGGAAGACATATGTCCACCTTTTACAGATAGTTTACTGAGACCCATGGCTATCTTCTGTTTCCTCCGACATCTTCTTGAACAATCTCCCTCCCCCAACCCTGAGCCTCAGTGTACTCAACCAGAAGAGGGTGTTTGGGATTTCAATATATTACAATACTGGAGACGTATTGGATGGAGAAAACAGGAACGTGGATGTCAGAACACAGCTATTCCACACAGCAAGTGTTTCTGCTTGCCAAGTGATGCATCTTGCTCTTGTTGAGAAAACCAAAGAAATATAGACCATAAAGATAAATCATTTGGATTTACTGTGGAGCCAACATTAGATCTCTGCCTTGTAAATGCCCTGCTTTCTAATGACAATGTCTGGCCCACTTAATCATGCTCAATTTCAAATCTGCAGGCAACCTTTGATGATATTTTGTGTCAGAGCAAGAACTCTGGTGATAAAAGAGTTCGGGTGTCTGGCTGAGAACAATGCTAATAAAACAGTGTGAACAAAATCCCACCTGTGATTGAAAACAAGAGATCGTGTTCCTCTCTCTTTGCCATGGTTCCACAGAACTGGATGGAAACTAACACACACAAATCATAAGGCATTTTCGTACGTGAAACTTCATATATGAATCATACATCTATATCACTCCTACCCTCCATCTCCTTTCTTACCCATGTCCCCTCTTCCTATCAACTTCACAATTTTATATATAATATATATATAATAACACACACACTATATATATATATATATATATATATATATATATATATATATATATACACACACATTTGTCCAGGGTTGACCACTTGGGATTGGCAACCTATGCAGGAATTCCTTCCTGGAAGGAATTGAATTTCCCTCTTTCAGCAACCATTGACAGCTGATACCTACACGTAACAGTGGATATAATTATACGTATCTAGAAGTTACATTGGGTTTTACACACACACACAAACACACACACACACACACACACAGAGCATATATTTTTAAGTACACTTATAAAACATTATGGTTTTCTATGACTTTTTCAAACATTTTTAGTGTTATCTCTCTTCCATTCCCTGTATTATCCCTCCTCCCACTTTCTAGCTAAAGACCTCCCACTATTCTCATCACTTCCTTTGTAATACCTGCTTCCCACTGGCCCTTTCTCTAGGGCTCCATAAGCCAAAACCATTTTTTAAATGCCACAATCCAAATTATCTATTAAGATGTAAGACCTGGAACCTAGAAACTCTGTCTAAACAATGAAGGATGCAAGAGACAAACATGGAGACTTAGAGTTAGGTTGGTAGCCAAGCTAGTCTTCCCTCACGCCTTAGCCTACACGGGAAAAGAGCTCACTCACAAAAGAAATCCACAAGCATGTTATGGTGCCTGAGAAGCACAGTGAGCAACCTAAGGTCCAGTCCTTCCAGCACTCTGTGTTCCTGACACTGTGCTTGCCCCCTCCTGGAACTCTATGCCCAAAGTTTTGCAGCAAAACAGACAAACAAAACAAAATCCACACTGTAAAGGAAAGTGAGCAGGAAGAATGAAAAGTTAAGACAGAGACCACATAAAAAGCACTGGAAATCAAAATCCTGTAGTAGGGGAAGCAAGACAAATATAGTGATGTAATTACTTAAATTCTTTAATGCCGCATCAAGTTTAAAAAAAAACATTAAATTTAGGATAGCAAACCCTAATCTAGGTCATGAAATGAAAAGAAAAAAGTCATTGAAGTGAAAAATCAAAGAGTTGGTTTAAAAGCTAAAACACCTATAAGGAACACTAAGTTAGTAATTTAGATGTCAGGCAGAGCTTCTTCTCCAATGATAATAATAACAGCAGCAACAAATAATCAAAGAGGGAGGCTCACAGTGATGGCTCACAATTAAAATTGTGCCCTGCTCCTGCTGAGGGCTGGGTTCCCAGTACACATACACTCCAGCTCCAAGTGATCTGTTGCCTTCTTCTGGATTCCTTGGGTACCCAAGCTCACATACACAGATAGCCCTCCCCAACATATACACATGATTAAAAAAATAAAGTAAGGCTTTTAAGAAGAGAAATCATAAAACTTTTGTAGGACAGATTCAGAATTCAAGGAGTCGCCTCATAGGAGTTCTTGAATGTCAGAATGGGCCACATGGAGAGGAGATGCTATTTAAGGAAATGATAGAATATTTCCCCACACTGACAAAGGTGGGGCACTGATATTAGAAGCTCCTACTAAGAACCAAATTGATATTGCACTCCACACACTGATATTCCAGAGCCCAGAAAACCATGGGGGTGAGGAGATCCCAGAAGCTCCTATGGAAAAAGCAAAAGTACCTCAAATACATCATAATCCATTTATGTAAATCTAATTAGAAACTTCAGAGGCTGTATAAAAAGGAAATTCAAAACTACAAGAGAAAGTCACTTTGACCCAAGAATTCCAATCATAGAAAAATAATGAATATAAAATAGAAATATTTTAGCATGCAGGAACTCAGAATATTTAACACTGGAACAGTTTTTGTAAGAATATCTTGAATATGAATATATGTATCAGCAAGAAAATGATTATTTCTATATATATACTAGCAAGAAAAAGATTCTTTCTTAAACTTGATGGGGGACTCAAGAATGCATGCCAACCAAAGAAATTACTATCATGTATTGTGACATCTGAGTACATGTTGCTTAGCTCGGCTGAAACTTGAAAATATGATGACAGAAAAAGACATAAAATGGCTTAGAGAAGAAAGTGGGGTTTTGGGATGTTCTAATTCTCTTCTCCAACCAAAGGATAGTTAGATACAGACTAAATGTAGATATAGTAGAGAAATGTGCAGTAATTACATATAGGAAACAACTGACCATATCAGAATGAAATGAGACTATAAAAAATAGTTTTAATGATCCAGGCAGTGGTGGCACAAGTTTTTAATCCCAGCACTCAAGAGGCAGAGGCAGGTGAATCTGAGTTCAAGGCCAGGCTGTTCTACAGAATGAGTCCCAGGACAGCTGGGGCTATACAGAGAAACCCTGTCTCAAAAAACCAAAAGGGAGAGAGAGAGAAAGGAAGAGAGAGAGAGAGAGAGAGAGAGAGAGAGAGAGAGAGAGAGAGAGAGAGAGAGAGAGAGAGAGAGAGAGAGGGAGATTTGTTGGGGAAGTCCTTTGTCAATAAAGCACTGCTGGCCAATAGGAATCTAGATAGGAGGACTAGGAGTCCAGGAGGACTCTGGGAAGGAGAAACACAGAGAGTCAAGATGTAATGCTATGGGGTAGGAAGCCCGGAACTATTCTCCAGTAAGAGAAATACTTAGATGAACAATTATGGGGTAATTACTTAAGTCAGAGCTAGCCAGTAAGAAACAAGCAAGGCCAACAGCTTCATAATTAATACAGCGTCCTGTGTGTTATTTGGGGACTACAACGCGGCAGAGCCCAGGCGACCAGTGGGTGATAAACCAAAGTGGCTAGCAAGGAAAAGCCTCCCTTTACAAATGGTGTCAGAGCGGGATTGAATTTCCACGTAGAATGACAAAAGCTTTAAAGGAATTTTAGAAACAGAAGAACAGAGAGAAGCACAGATTTTTGATTGCAGAATTTTTCTCAGGTGTTTTGCTAGTGACAAGCCGAGATTCACGCGGCTCGCTTATCGGAGTCTTCCTGACTCGGCATAAAAAAACAAAAAGAAAAAACAGCAAGGTTGTTTTAAGAGACTCTGCTAACAATTGAAAGGTGTGTACGTACAACTGGAAGTGGCAGCTTTTGCTGGATGTCAGCATGGACTGAGGCAGTAAGTTGAAATCACGCTTTACGCCCGCCATCTTGGAAAAAAACATCAGTTTAAAACAGCCGTGGTTTTAACAAATAAGACACGTGGCCAGAAAAACATAAAGATTTACAGTAAAGTCAGACTTGGATGAACAAAACCTCTAAAGGTTTACAGTGTGTTTAAAAATATATGTAAAATTGAGAGGAAAAAAAAAAAAACAGCCCAGCTGTGGTGGTGCACGCCGGTAGGAATTACTCCAGAGGCAGAGGCAGGCAGATTTCCAAAGAGAAACCCTGTCTCAGAGAAAAATAAATAAAAGTAAAGAAATAAAATAATAATGATAAATAAATAAATAAGCCACGTAAAGATGGAAAATACACAGAGAGTCTGGATACTGTACACTATTGTGTTTTTCAGTTTTTTAATTGCTCAGGAAGGAACACTGCTAAAGTACACTTGATTATAAATGCTGCTAAATTAATTCAACTTATATCTTTTGAAAATACCTTGACTTCAAAATTTAAGTATAAGGATGTGTTACTTGGAAAAGGAGATTTTGCTTATGTTTCTACAGAAAATGAAAAGCTGAGGATTCCTTCCAGGCTTCTGTGGTTTGACGAACCAAGACCCCCGGAAGCAGTGGACCAGGTGTTTCAACAACTGAAACAGCTAAGATGATGCAGCTTTACAGACCACGAAAATAAGGACTTAAACAGGTTTCTGATCATGATCCCCATGGTATGAACAGCGCCCCCTTCCAGCAGGAAGCAGTTTGGAATGAGCGACGTCCTAATTCCTATCTTGTTTATAAACCTTTGTTTTCATTTAAATGGGTTGTTTATAATTGGCTAATGATCACAGCCAATCTCTTTTTAATGGTAAAAAGGGGAATTATGGTATGGGTATGGTTTTTCATTTATTGATACTAATTCAAGGTCAATTTTGTGATGTGTATATTTCTCCTCTTGATTAAGCATTGTGCTTATACTGATCTTTTAAAATGTAATGCATAATTGAATACAGACTATAGAAAATATTGTAACTATGTTCTTATTTGATAACTTCTGTTATATACAATTTGACTGTGTTAAAGTTAAGACCTTTTTGTTTAAACAGAAAGGAGGAGATGTTGGGGAAGTCCTTTGTCAATAAAGCACTGCTGGTCAATAGGAATCTAGACAGGAGGACTAGGAGTCCAGGAGGACTCTGGGAAGGAGAAACACAAGAGAGTCAAGATGTAACACCATGGGGTAGGAAGCCTGGAACTATTCTCCAGTAAGAGAAATACTTAGATGAACAATTATGGGGTAATTACTTAAGTCAGAGCTAGCCAGTAAGAAACAAGCAAGGCCAACAGCTTCATAATTAATATATCCTCCTGTGTGTTTATTTGGGACTGATGCGGCTCTAGAACCAGGCTGGCAGGAAAGCTTCTCTCAAGGAAAATGCTTCTCTTTACAGAGATTTAAATGAACTCAAGGGAAAAATCAGTCAGAGAATGTTAAGTTGAAAATGAACGTTGTGAGGGAGGAATAGTTTAATGACAATAGCAAACATCTAAATTGAACAAATTACAGAATTTCATTAAGACAGAAACACCACTTAATACCACAGGTAAATGCCGGCTAAGATTATCTACAGTAAAAAAAAAGTCTCTCTATGAGGGCTACTGACAAGAAAAAGCTGCAAGGGAACTCTCAGGGGCCACATATACAGTCCTCTTGTCTTGATGAACTGACCTAGCTGCATGGATGCATTTTTCAACTCAGGAAATGTATATTTTGCTACATGAAATTTTACATTAAAATGAATAACTGATCATTTTGATAGCTAATTACTGAAAAAAGAAAATAACTTGACATATTTTGTAGGATAAATTAATATTTGTATATTACATTGAAATGTTAGTAAAATAAGTAGTTGAATAGGTACATTTTAAAAATCAGGCATGAAATGAAATTAAACCAGACATAAAAGACCATGCACATGTGTGCAGCATAGGCTCATTTGCAGTGACAATAGATTAATTTTTAATCAAATTATTGGCTAGAGTTTCTAGAGTAAACACTGGGAATGTTTTTAATGAATAATGTTGAGATCTGTGATATCAGTAGGTGAACTTTTGAGTTGAGTAGAGTTAGACTGACAACTAGAACCAAGAAAACCAAAAGATCAGATTTGTGAAATCTGAAACTGGATTGGAGCATGTAGTTTTGGTAACAATGGGTTCGCTGATACTTTATTATGAAAACTGATACCCTCCCACATGGTTTTACACACACACACACACACACACACACACACACACACACACACACACACAATTTTCAGTCCTGCAGACTAAAATGGACCTGGATCAGATTCAAAGTTAGAACATAAACTTTATAATTCTGTCCAGATGCATGAGCCTAGGAAAATCAGGCCACACCTCCTGTAATCTGTCCCTTGAGACAAAGTACTAACAGGCCTCTGCTGTGATGGGGAAAGGAAACACATCCCCTACGCCCACCCTAGATACAAGACAGTTTTATGGTTGTATCTAATGTCTGTCTCTCTGTCAGCATCAAGAATTACATAGGCTAAGTCAGTCCAAGTCACAGGTATGGGATTTGCTGCCACTCCCTCACGGTGGTATTGGCTATCTCTCCTGATGCAGTTCCTCTTGAGTTTTGAAAGGAAGGATCTCTCTCCTCTCTGTATCCAGGATGCTATCTCTGGTAGGATGTTATATCTTGCCTAATGGTCCTTCCATTGCAAGGCCCATTCATGCCCTCCCCTTATTTGATCGTTAGGCTCCCTCTCCTAATGAAGCTCAGTTTGAAGGGTAATTTCATGTTGCTGCCTTCCCCAAACTTACTGTTCTTTTTCACTTAAAACAAGAGCTAACCCAGGCCAATTCTACATGCACATCTGTTCCTCATGATTTTAGCACTTCCCTTTCTGTGAGGAAAGCTAAAAAAAACTAGAGTTATTTCTAGCATGCCATTTCATATTGAATGGAGAAAAGAAACACTCTGTTTCCACTTTCAAAGACCAAACAGTGAGCAGTGCTCCTCCCCTTTAGATATCTACTTGTTAGATATCATTGGTAGATGCAAGAATGTTGTCATAATTAGCTCATTTGACTGCTCTGTGGTATTTCTGGGACGAAGCAAGTTGGGACTTCTGGAAGTTCTGAGGTAACCAGTCTTGTAATTCTAAGATCTACAACAAGATTTCCATAATATCACTGCTGTAGGAACTCTAAATTTAACAACTGCCACTGCTGGATAGCTAGACGGAGATTAGTGTGGGCCTGGACGCCTTTGGACAAGAACCCCTCCCTCATGGTCCACTTTGAATTCCATTTTCCTGGTAACCCTACATAGAGAAGCAGCCCCCAGGCCCCAAGATTTAAAATGTTATATGAAAAAAATAATGGTTTAGAACTTCTTGAGACATTAAGAGAAAGCTATTTCCTCCTGGAGAAAAAATGGAATGAGTTCTATCCCTGGCTCTGGGTGGAGACATTTTAATTAGTTCCAAAGATTAGAAGTTTACACACTATTCGCTCCTCCCTTAGAAGTTAATCCAGCTGGGTCTGTCAAGTGACCTGGCCGGGAGACAATGCCTCACCAAAGCCAAGATAAGAAGATGGTAGGAATAAATACTGCCTTAATCAACGATGTGTTTCTTCTTCTCAGAGCCCCTTCCAACACAGCTGTTTACATAGCTTATACAGTGATGGGCCACTCAGCCTGCCCATTTTCTGAGTCCTGACCCCAAAAGCCTAACTTTACCTTTTTCTTGTTCCATCTCCTCTTTGGATTCTCACTGTGTCTCTGAAACGCATGTTTCCCTCTGTATCTGCTTGTTGATCTGCATTGCTGAACCTTCCTGCCCTCCTGGACCCTATTAAAAGGCTTGTTTCTCTCTTCCCCTTAGTCATTTCTGTCCTCTCAGAGATTTTTCTCTAATTTATTATTATTTATTACATTTTTAATTAGAAACAAGCTTGCTTCACATATCAATCCCAGCTCCCTCCCCTTGTCTGGTACCGCCCCCACAGCCCCTCCCAGCTCCCACCCTATCCCTATTCCCTTCCCCATAGGGGATATTCAGAGTCTGTCATTTCCTTCAGGGCAGGGTGCAGGCCCTCCCGCTAGAGTCCAGTCTGAGAGAGCATCCCTCTTTGTGGTATGGACACACAAAGTCCATTTATACGCCAGTGATAAATACTGATCTATTGCCCAAGGCGCCATAGATTATCCAGGCCTCTTCACTGACACCCACATTCAGGGGGTCTAGATCAGTCCCATGCTGTTCTCCCAGGTTTTGGTCTGGGGTCCAAGAGCTCCCCCTTGTTCAGGTCAGCTGTTTTTGTTGATTTCACCAACACATTCTTTATTCCTTTGCTCATTACTCCTCTCTTTCACTGGTTTCCAGGGGTTCAGTTCAGTGTTTAGCTGTGGGTGTTTGCCTTGAGAGGAGTGGGAGCTGGGAAAAAGAGAGAGGGAGAAGAAGAGGAGAGAGGAGGTCAGGGGAAGCAAGAAGGTTAAGTTGGGGAAAAATAGGGGAGAACAGGATGAGAAATACCATAATAGAGGGTGTCATTATAGATTTGAGGAAAGATCTCTCAGAGATTTTTTTCAGTTTGTTGCCTTGTTATTTTTTTCTCAAACTCTAGTAACATGGTTATTGAGCTTCCTTCTGAGTCTGTTTCCTAAATGCATTTGTCAATGATACCAAGAACCTATAAAAAAGAAACAATTTCCCCAGCAACATTACAGTTCTCAAAATGACTTAGAAATACTGTGCTTCTGCCTAGGGCAATATAGTCAAAATAAGACAGGATGAAAAGCAAGGAACAACCAAGTTCTGGTAACATGTTACATCAGAAGCAGACTCTTTGTGACTAAATAAAAAACAAGAGTTAAGATTTTAAAAAAGAATAAACTGTTCCCATGAGGGGAAAGAAACCAACTCCAGAACATCCAAAATACACACACACACACACACACACACACACACACACACACACACACACACATAAACATAAACTGTGAGAAAATAAAAACAATACAGAGGCAAAAAATAGCCTGAGGAGAGGCAGATATGGCCAGCCATTTGGGAGTTTTAGTTAATTCCAGATATAGTTGTCCAACCAATTACCATCTCATGTTTCCTTACAGAGCATGGGTGAGAGGTTACCTAAAGGGGTTAGTCATACTCTATGCCCTACACACACAGTGGGTCACATCTGGAAAACCTTTATTCAATAAGGAGGAAGACTTCACTGTAGCTGTAATGAGGTAATCCTTCCTAGTTTTTCTGGACCTATATTCTATAGCCCCTTCCAGAGAACACATACAATTAAGGCAGAGTTGTGTATAGTAGGTGGTAAGAAAAAGAGGTACTCGTGTGAGGGTCTTAAGACCCCACCAACTCTTCATGAGGAATATAAACAGTCAACAAGCCAAGCTAGGATGATCTTCTTTGCAAGGAAGCATAGCCATACTCCCCAAGGCGGGGGTTGCTTGGCTTCGAGGATGGTCACTCACAACAGCACATAACTCCACTGTGCTGTAGTGGTCAGGAGGTACTCAGCAGTAGTCACCAAAGATACGTGGATTGCATGAAATTAAAAAATCTCTACACAACAAAGAAAGTAACCACCAAACTGACAAGACAGTCCTCAGAATAGCAGATAGAGTTCTTATCTAGAACATGTAAAGAGCTGCAAATACTGAACACCGAAAAAAATCTAATCAATAAATGAATTAGTGAACTAAATTCAAAGTTTTCAGAAGGATAAATACATTTCAACATCCCTAGCCATCAGGACATTGCAAATTAAACTTACTTTGAGATTCAATCTTATCCTAGTTAGAAAGCTACCGTCAAGGAAACAAATGCAAGCAAGGATGTAGAGAAAGGGGATATGGGTGGAAATTTGTTCAAATAACTACAGAAATCAGTTAGAAGTTTCTAAAATATTAAAAATTGAATTATCATATGATTCCATTACCACTCCTGGGTATATATTCAAAGGACGACCTCACCACAGAGACACTTGTACATTCATATCTATTGTTTTACTATACATAACAGATAAGAATTATTGTTAGACTAGGTGTCTAGTAATCTATTAATGGTGCATATGGTAAATCTCACATTGACTTACCCCTAGATGAAGAGCCTCAGCAATTAATGACTGTGGAGAAATGGAAAATCAGTCTTCTCTTGGCTCCCCAATTGGTTATCCAATACCAAGTTGTTAGCCCTAAAATATATATACATAGAGCAACACTTAGATGAACTCATCTGGCTATACTTATGTATTATTCATATATATGTATGTAGCAATAATAATTAAGGAAGATATCATCAATTTGAGAAGGAGTTGGGGAACACAGGAGGAGGTGGGGGGAATAAAGGGAACCGAAATTAGATAAGCACAGTAGACACACATTAAATTTTAAACTACAATACAAGAAAATTACTATATATAGTCAGTAGATTTTTACTCAAGATAAATGAAGTTATGACATTTAAAAGAAAAATATATAAAACTTTCAATCATTATGCTGAGTCAAATAAATGAGACTTAGACAAATAACTCTTAATTTTCTGTCTTATAGGAAACCTAGATTAAATTTATATACATATATGTGTATGGAATAATGAATCTGGGAATGGGACCATGAGAAGAGAAGAATATATTTCAAAGGGGGAAGAAGAAATAGACCTTTAAAAATAGATGGAGAAGTTTTAAGAGGTCTGTTGGCCAATAGGCTGGGGCATAATGGACAGCGTATTCCTATGAGAGTGCCATAGCAAAACACATTGTTTTGTAAAAATAATACATACTAATAAAATTAGTCCACCTCTACCCTCAGTCTTTTCCTTTTTCCTTTTCTTTTGGGTGGTGGTGGTGGTCAGATTCTTTTTTTTTTTTAATTATGAAGCTGTTGGCCTTGCTTGTTTCTTACTGGCTAGCTCTGACTTAAGTATTTACCCCATAATTGTTAATCTAAGTATTTCTCTTACCGGAGAAGTTTCCGGGCTTCTTATCCCTATGGCAGTTACATTTTGACCCCCTGTGTTTCCCCTCCCCAGAGTCCTCCTCAACCCCTAGTCCGACCTATCTTGCTTCCCTATTGGCCAACAGTGCTTTATTGACATATAAACATGACTTCTCCCATCATCCCCTCTTTTCTGTCTAAACAAAAAGAAAGGTCTTAACTTTAACATAGTCAAATTATATATAACAGAACAGCTATCAAGCAAGAACACAGTTACAACATTTTGTCTATTAACATTTAGCAAGATTTAAAGAAAATATTATCTATCCCATCCTTGTGAGTCCAAAGTCCTATGTGTAGCTTATCTTTTATCATAACTAAGGAAAACTATAATTATAACTATCTGTCTTCAATTCCATCAAAGACCACAGAAGGATAATATATAAATACTAGAATTGACAGAAACATCTCGCTACCTGGACAGTCACCTCTGTAATGTAATGTTAGAGCATCCATTTTCAGCCCATAGGCCACAGAGTATCTGGAAGACTTCTCAGCAAAACAGGAAATTTCAAACTGTCTATCTGCATTGGCAGTCTGTCATTCATTTTTCTGTGTCCTGCAGAAAGTCTCATAGACTCTTCCATGGAGCAGGAACCCTGAAGGATTGTTTGAGTTCAGCAGTCACTTTCCTGTGGGTCCTGCATGTCCAGTTTATACAGCAACAGTCAAGCAGTCTAGGCAAGAGCAGTTTCTTGCCCAAATGGCTAATCTTGCCATGTTGAAAGCAAGCTCCATAACAAGTTTCTTCCATGCCCATTTCAGACATAATTGGTGCTGCCAGGGGCAGACATTTCTCATTGTCAAGAAAAACCCTAAACCATTTTAAATGCCATTTTCTGAAGGTCTTTGAAAGGTTTGAAGACTGTCTATCTCAAATATATTTCTGTATATCTAGAAAACCAAACTAACCTAAATATAAGTTCTGACTATTATAAGTAATTATTTATAGTCTGTATTCAATTATGCATTACATTTTAAAAGATCAGCATAAGCACAATACTTAATCAAGAGGAGAAATATACACATCATAAAACTGACCTTGAATTTGTATCAATAAATGAAAAACCATACCAATACAAAGTATTCATTTCCATACCATAATCCCCTTTTTCCTTTAAAAAGAGATTGGTTGTGATCATCAACCAATTATAAGCAATCCCATTTAAATGAAAACAAAGGTTTATAAATAAGACAGGAATTAGGGTGTCGCTCATTCCAAACTGCTTCGTGCTGGAAGGGGGCGCTGTTCATACCATGTGGATCATGACAAAACTCAGAAACCTGTATAAGTCCTTATTTTGGGGGTCTGTAAGGGTGCATCATCTTAGCTGTTTCAATTGTTGGAAGACCTGGCCCACTGTTTCTGGGGGTCTTGGTTCATCAAACCACAGAAGCCTGGAAGGAATCCTCAGCTTTTCATTTTCTGTAGAAACATAAGCAAAATCTCCTTTCCCAAGTAACATATCCTTATACTTAAATTTTGAAGTCAAGGCATTTTCAAAAGATATAAGTTGAATTAATTCAGCAGCATTTATAATCAAGTGTACTTTAGCAGTTGTTCCTTCCTGAGCATGATTCCAGCTCACTGTCTCAGTCTATGCTGAGATCCAGCAAAAGCTGCCGGCCTGGAGATGTGGTCACTGGCGTTTCTAGCTGTACATACACACCTTTGGATTGTTAGCAGAGCCTCTTAAAAGAACCTTGTTGGGTTTTTTTGTTTTGTTTTGTTTTGATGTTGTTGTTGTTGTTGTTGTTGTTTTTGCTTATGCTGAGTCAGGAAGACTCCCTTAAGCGAGCCGCTCTTGAGTCTCTGCTTGTCGATAGCAAAACAGAACCCACCTGAGAAAATGCTGCTACCAAAAACCCATGCTTTTCTCCATTCTTTTGTTTCTAAAATTCCTTTAAAGCTTTCGTCATTCTGCGTGGAAATTCATGATTCCACTCCCGATCACCATTTGTGGAGAGAAGACTTTTCCTTGCTAGTCACTTGGTTCCCCTCCCCCCCCCCCCAGTCGCCTGGGCTCTGCCGCATTGTAGTTCCCAAATAACACACAAGACGCTGTATTAATTATGAAGCTGTTGGCCTTGCTTGTTTCTTACTGGCTAGCTCTGACTTAAGTATTTACCCCATAATTGTTAATCTAAGTATTTCTTTACCAGAGAAGTTTCCGGACTTCTTATCCCTATGATGGTTACATCTTGACTCCAGTGGTCAGATTCTTGAGTCTGTGTCCTCTAATCACTCACACCTAGTAACCCTGTCTTGTGACATAAGACATCACTCAATTTGTTCCTCAGTACCCACTATTATAACACCTCTTTTCTCAAAACTGGCCACTAACTTATTTCCCTAGTTTTAATCTGCCCTTTTTCTTCCCATCATCTACCTGTTAGAAAAATATAAATTGTATCTCTAAGCCTCTCCTTCCTCTGTGGAAGATGCTGAGGCACAACTGTCTCCCAGTCTTTACTCTTAACATTTACAACTAAAGGATGCAGCTGTGTCTCTGGTACTTGGGAGTAACCATGCTGCTCACTTGGGGCCTTGTACTGACAGGAATTCTGAAGGGTCCCTCTTGGAAAGTTCTGTGCTTAATAAAGGGATCTGTGCCTTGGTTTCTCCCAACTCTAGCCAATAAAAATCCTGAGATAGAATGCTGAGAGTAGTGTTAACTTTCCCTGAAATACTCATATAGAAACAGTATAATTACACTTTTCTCTAAAATTGTGACCCAGTCCTAAGTGTCCTTTTCTTCTCTCGAAGTCATTTGCTTTTCCTTTTATTACCACTTTTGTTCATATATACACTTTGCTCATAGTTAAATTTTGGGGCATCAGTAGATGCAAATTTTGCCCACAAGGTAGTAAATCACCTGTGAATACCCTTTTCTTTGGCGCCACCCCCAGGAAGATTTCATAGCACTCTGAAGGTACAGAAACAAATGAGTTTGCCCCTTCAAAATGGAATCCCATTTGCAGATGCCCAGATTTGTCTCCATGGTATGAAGTTTTAATCCACTCTAAAATAATCTTTAAGAATTCACACTCATTTTTAGTTGCATAGCTATTATGGCTTAATTCATTTATATCATTTTTGCAACTGCATGCAATTTCAATGTAAGCCATGTGTAACACTATCAGACAAAATAGAAAAGTATTTTGAAATGAAAATTTCATAAAACTTGCTTAATTTCATCTTTCTTGACCCCAATTCTCATTTCCAGGTCACAGAAATAGTTCAGCCAATTCCTCATGCTACTCTTCTTTATCCAATCATTTAATAACTAGCACATTCTATATTTTCTTAATTCTTTTTAAAACACAAAGATTTCCAGTTTATGCTGGAGAGGATGTGGGGAGAGGGCAACACTCCTCCACTGCTGGTGGGAGTCCTGACTTGTGCAGCCACTATGAAAATCAGTATGGAGATTCCTCATGAAAATGGGAATCAGTCTACCACAAGACCCAGCAATTCCACTCTTAGGCATACACTCAAAAGATGCCCATTCATACAACAAGGATGTCTGTTCCACTATGTTCATAGCAGCATTATTTGTTATAGCCAGAACCTGGAAGCAACCTAGATGCCCCTCAACTGAAGAGTGGATAGAGAAAATGTGGTACATTTACACAATGGAATACTACTCAGCGGAAAAAAAAAACAATGGAATCTTGAAATTTGCAGGCAAATGGATGGCACTAAAACAAACCATCCTGAGTGAGGTAACCCAGTCACAAAATAAGAGAAACATGATATGTACTCACTCATTTATGGATTTTAGACATGAATCAGGGGAGTGCCAGCATACAATCCCACTGCCAAATAGTCTAGGAAACAGAACCTTCATCCAGCGACTGATGAAAGCAGAGGCAGATACCCACAGACAAACACTGAACTGAACTAGAATCCAGTGTCAGAAAGGAGTTAAGAGTGGGCTGGTTTAACCCACAGAAATAGTTGACCTGAACAAGGGGGAGCTCTTGGACTCCAGATTGATGGCTATGTGGAAAGCATGGGACTGACCCAGACCCCCTGAATGTGGGTATCAGTGAGGAGGCCTAGGTAATCTATGGGGCCTTGGGTAGTATTTACCCCTGGCGTACAAATAGACTTTCAGTGCCCATGCCACAATATGGGAGCCTCTCTCAGCCGGGACTCTTGGGGAAGAGCCTAGGCATTGCCCTGGATAAAATGACAGTTACTGGAGATTCACCATGGAGGGCCTCACCCTCCTTGGTAACCGAAGTGTAGATTGGGTGGGGGACTGGGGGACTTGGTGGGGAGGGCGGGGGAGGAGAGGAGGGAGAGGGAGCTAGGATTGACATGTGAAACAAGATTTTTTTCTAACCTAAATAAAAAAAAAGCACAAAGATTTCAAATCCCATTCTACTTTTTCAATCTAGCACTATATATATATATATATATATATATATAGAGAGAGAGAGAGAGAGAGAGAGAGAGAGAGAGAGAGCAGAAAGAGAATGTAGGTGTGTCTTTCATTCATTTCTGTTCACTCCCCACCAGAACTATTAATTAACCAGAAACCAAGTATCCCACATAAAAAATGTCCTTTAATACAAATGAATTCCAAAACAATATAAACTATGGATGCTGGCTATGGTAGCCTTTCAGAGGGTGCTGGTGAGCCACTCTCGGTAAAGACACCATATGCTATGACACAGGAATCAAATGATTCAAACTGCATTTAGCCTGAAATCCTCCTTCCTGCAGTCTAGCTTTCATGGCACCAGAAAATCCTATGCAAGCTACCAAGGAAGGGAAGCACTTTCCCACTATTGCCATTTTGCTAGATGAGAATAATTCCTAACTACATTTTAAATCTTATCACCCCTCATCAAGAAAGCTACAGCTGGACACAATGAAGAGACCAATAGATCATGGCGGCCCCAGCATTGGTGGATACATCTATGTCACAGCTCCTACATCTATGTCTCAGGGACTATAACAAAATAGGCGGCTGAAATACTGTAAGGGCCAGAATCTCAGAAAGTCTTCTGTGAGATGGCCTTTCTGGAAATGGCTGCATAAACAAGATCTGAACAACGGCAACATCAGTAGACATGGAAATGCAGAAGCGGAACAATCTCATGGTGTCACGCCACTGGACAAGGAACTACAGGTAACTGATGGCTACTGAGTGACAAAGGGTTAGCCTCTCCCAGGGATAAGCCAGCCCCCTCACTGTTTGTCCAGCATAAAACAGTCAACCCTGAAACCGTACACACACACAACAAAAACGGACTCAGTAGTTGTATTTATCTGTGGCAATAATAATTATGGAAGGCCGGGTGGTGGTGGTGCACGCCTTTAATCCCAGCACTAGGGAGGCAGAGGCAGGCAGATCTCTGTGAGTTCGAGGTCAGGCTGGACCGACAGCCTCCAAAACAGTACAGAGAAACCCTGTCTCAAAAAACCAATAATAATTAGGGAAGAAGGTGCTATCAATGTGAGAAAGGGATACTTGGGATAGAGTGAAGGGGACACTAGGGAGGGGCTGGAGGGGTAAAAGGAAGAGGGGAAGTGATAGAATTATATTTTGATTTAAAATGCATTAAAATTTTAATGAAAATGCCCATAAAATAAATATATTATAGAAAAATTTTCATGCACTATGTTTTGATAATGTTTTGCCTCCTTATCTATCAAAATTGACATTCATTCTCTCTCTTACATACAAAAAAGAAACAAATGAAAGCACATCATCAACAACAAATTGGTATTTTTGTGTTGGTCAACTACTCTTCCACATAAGGACTACCCTTGATGTACCCAGTGCCAATCTATTGAAGAAAACTCATTTTTCTCTCCATAAAAAGCTATCATTTGTGAATGGTTTCTTGGTTAGGGGTGGGACTCTGTCCTTACTGCTCCTTCTCCATGCTGGGATTTTTTTTGTCTGGCTTAAGCTTTTACAAGTTCTCTTGCATGCTGTCACAGTCTTTGTGAGTTCGTGTGTATGTTAGTCTTGCTTTATCTGGAAAAACTGGTTTCCTTGGAGTCATCCACCACTTCCAGCTCTTACAATCTTCCCACTTCTTCCACATAGATCTCTGAGCCTTGAGGGGAGGATGCAATCAAGACATGCCATTTAGAGCTGAATATTCCAAAGTTGATCAGTTTCTGAACACTGTCTAGTTGTGGACCTCCATTTTAATAAAGGAAGCTTCTCTGATGAGGGTTGAGCTGATTTCCATAGAGGCTGTACCAGTTTTCATTCCCACCAGGAATGAATAAGTGTTTCCCTTTCCCAGTATCCTTGCCAGCATCTGCTGTCATTTGTTTTATTATCCTGGCCATTTTCACGGGGATAAGATGAAATCTCAAAGTCATTTGAATTTGCATTTCCCTGATGTCTAAGGATCCTGGACATTTTCAAAGTCTTTCTTGGCCATCTTTTGAGAACACTCTGTTTACCTCTGTACTCCATTTTTAACTTGGCCATTTATTTTCTTGATGTTCATTTTTTAATTCTTCATATACTCTACATGCTAACTAATATTTTTTAAGAAAATTTAATTGATACACCAGACCACTTGCCCTTTGTGCGTCATCTTTGCCCTGTCAAGAACAGCTGCAGTGGCCAGAGCATCCAAGACCTAATCCTTCCCAGTACCCTGTTAGTATCCCAAAACAGTGTGATAATGTTCTGGAGTCAGGAGGGTTGTTTATAAAACAGGAGCAAGCCAAAAATTCTTAGTTAGTTCTTTTCATTATCATAGTCGTTACTGCCTGGTGTCTCCTCAGAACTCTGAGTTGTTTACTGTTTACTTAAGAAGGCTAAGACACTTGCCGAGTTTTATGTAGTATGGCCAACTGAAACTGGCAAAAGATAAGTGTCCTTGGCTTGCTTGATGTATGTTGTCACTCTGTGTAAAATCTCAGGTTAAGGTGAAAGACTATAAAATAATCTTTTCACTTGCATTGTCAATGTGCAACTTGTGCCTTTGTTTTTGGGCACTCCCAGATTTGTTTTCAGTCCTGACTCTGTCTATATCTCCCTTAAATAATGGGAAATTTGTTCTATCTACTTATTTCTTCAGATATAAGCAATAGCACAGTGAAGGGAAGGCATGGCTCCGCGAAAGGGAGTCATCTACACAGAGTTCACTGGGAGGGATGCTCTCCAAAGCAAGCATTTTTGACACTAGGAGAAACTCAGGAAGGAGGAGAACAAATAAGTAGACCTGATCTCAGGCACAGAATAATTGGAGCCTGATCAACAAGCATGGAGGTGCAGTAGCACACACATTGCATCACAAAGGTTATTCTTCCTTGAGGTGAGGTGCTGGTTTTTCATACCCTACCTGTTTTCTGTAGGCTATGGTGGAGGAGTTGGTAATCTGCATGAAAGGTGGCTGTCATCCTGAGAAAGATTCTGCTGGGAAATGGGTGGGCAGACAACTAGGATCATCAACTGCAGTCATGACAGCTTTGGGGTGTATGTAGCTGCTGGCAAAAACAATTTAACACCAGAGTTATGTCATTTATATGTCATGCTTTACTCATAGCTCCAAAGCCTAAATTATTTAAGAACTCTAACTAAAATTGTTTTGACATAGAGGCTGAAAATGTTTTAGAAATGTTTTGATGAAATACCAGGCAGACAAAGTCAGGAGAGTGGATAGGCTGCCTATGCTCCAGGTCTCCTCAAAGCAGACTAATAGAGATCACAATTCAGAAAAGAATTTTTTTAATTCTATGGCAGAAAAGGTATTGTATTGAACTAACATACTTTGAGCTTTTTCTAGCCATTTTCCCCACCCCCAACCTCTCCATTTTGGCTTTTTTGAAGCAGGGACTCCCTGTTTATCTTAGGATTTAGGATGGCCTTGAATTTACTATCCTCCTGCCTCAGCTTCCTGAGTGCTAGGATTATAGTATATAATTGTATATCCCTATACTTGGTCAGCCATTCCTTTTGAACTACCAGCTCTAATCAAATATGTTCTTGGATATGCCAGCTAAATTTCACACTTCTCTCCATATGAAGATGAGAAAATTATCTGCAATGTACACATTTGATATGTGAGACGTGGACATCTATGACAGTACCCATAATGTTCTTGTACAAGCTTACCACATGTCTCTCCTGCTTTCTTATTCTCTAGGTCATTGAAAGCTGGGGGTATGTCTTGCTGATTTATTTTCAGTCAGAGGCTAGTATACTTCAGTGCACAAAGGAAAAGATAAATGGATCACTGAAGAAATGGTCTGAGGACCCACAGGGCTGTGCATGGCAGTCATCTTTACTGTAGGAAAAGCATGGTGATGCTTGTCTCTTCCCCAGGAAGTATTCAATATAATGTCGGCAAGTGGTGTCATGTCCCAAACTTGTTTGGCTCACCAGTTTACTCCCTTGGGATTATTGAAGCAAAGTTTATTATAATTATGGCCTAATGCCAAAATTCAAGTGGGAAATGGTAAAATTAGAAACCAAACATCTCTAAGAATTTCCCGTCCTAGGGAAATGAATTTATTACAAAACCCAGCAATACTTATTTTTTCCTTGGCCTGGAAGTTTAATCTTATAATTATGATAGAAAGTTTATAGACGTATAGTTGCTTCATTATACTTCATAAGAACCTGAAAAATCAGGAATGCTTCTCTTCTAGTTTTAGAAAATTAAATGACACCACCAAGTGTTTCCTTTTGGGGAGGGGGAAGGAGGTGGGAGGGAAAAAGGGTAAGGGGGAGAATATGAGGGAACAGGGTGGTTGAGTTGGGGGAAGGACAGAAAGGGAGAGCAAAGAAAGAGATATCTTGATAAAGGGAGACATTAAGGTGTTAGTGAGAAACCTGGCACTAGGGAAATTCCCAGGAATCCATAAGGATGACCCCAGCTAAGACTCTAAGCAATAGTGGAGAGCGCACCTGAACTGGCCTTCCCCTGTAATCAGATTGATGATTGCCTTAATTGTCACCATAGAAACTTCATCCAGTATCAGATGGAAGCAAATGCAGAGAACCACAGCTAAGCACTGGGCTGAGCTCCCAGAGTCTTGTTGAAAAGAGGGAGGAGCCATAATATGAGCAAAGAGGTCAAGACCATGATGGGGAAGGCCACAGAAACAGCTGACCTGAGTTAGTGGGAGCTCACTGACTCTGGACAGGCAACTGGAGAACCTGAATAGGACCCAACTAGGCCCTCTGAATGTGGGTGACAGTTGTGTGGCTTGGACAATTTATGGGGCCACTGGCACTGTGACCAGTATTTATCCCTAGTATATGAACTGGCTTTTTGGAGCCCATTCACTCGCTTTGGAGGGATACCTTGCTCAGCCTAAATAAAAGAGGAAGGCATTGGTTCTGCCTTAAAGTGACAGACTTTGTTGACTCCCCATCGGGGGCCTCACTCTCTCTGAGGAGTGGAGTGGTAGGATATTGTGGGGGAGCAGGAGGAGGGGAGGGAGACGGAACTGGGGTTGGTATGCAAAATTAAAAAAAAAAGATTGTTCAAAAAAACAAAAACAAAAAAACAAAACAAAAAAGATTGTTTTAAAAAAATAAATCAACAACAGCAACAAAAATTTAAAGGCAGTTTCATGTTGACCTCAGACTCACAACACAGCCAGAAAGGGCTTTGAATTTCTGACCCTTCTACCTCTGCCACCTAAGCATTGGCATTATAGTCCACTACAACTGCATTATGCAATGCTGGGGAGCAGACTCAGAGCTTTGTGCATGTTGGGCAAGCACTCAACCAACTCCTAGGCCTTCATCGTTTTCTTTATATGAATAAGCTATACTTATAAATGGAACTTTATTAGTGGCGTAAAGCAATTTTTCCAGTTTTATAGAATTATCCTGTATTGGGGGATTTCCAGAGAAACACAAAGAATGAGATGAAGAAATAGCTTAACTGAGGTTACAAGTGGAAATGGGAGCTAGAGAGGGAGGAGGGGGAGGGACAAAAGAGAGAGGAAGGTCTATATTAAGATACAGGTACGAGATCATGTGACCAAGGAGGATTGCAGATTCTGCAAGAGTTTTGTAGGCTAAGATTTTTGTAGGCTAAAGCCTATTTGTTGGCAGAATTCTCTTTCCTG
Source organism: Mesocricetus auratus (assembly GCF_017639785.1). Lineage (NCBI taxonomy): Eukaryota > Metazoa > Chordata > Mammalia > Rodentia > Cricetidae > Mesocricetus > Mesocricetus auratus. The sequence goes on from NW_024429192.1 coordinate 46,669,673, forward strand.
GAGAAAGCCTATCTTCTTTTATTTTATTTTCACTGTATACAAATTTTCATAGCAGCTTTATTTATAATAGTCGCAAGCTGAAAACAACCTAATTTTCCAGCAATAGATAAACAGGTTAATAAACTGACATGTAACAGAATATTATACAACAATAAGAAGATGGAAACTATTGGTTAGGGCAGAATCAATGTTTTTCAAAATAATTAGAGGGAGTGTAAAAAGATAAAAGGAGTCCCTAACCTATTCAGGCTTCCAGAGAACTAGATGAAGCCTACCCACAGACAGAATAATCTACATGTTAATCCCACTTAAGAATGCCTTCAATGACAACCTAGAAAGGTGTTTGACTACATGTTTGGTTACTGTGACCAAGTCAACTTGAGGCATAAAATTAATCATAATATTGCACCAATAGTTTGCAAACCTGCCAAGCACTCTGGTCTTTCTCTTTCTCATATTTCACAGTGTAATTTCTCTGGTTCTAAAGCTTGTGCCTTTGTTCACTATTAATTTGTTCACTTAGTTTGTCATTTTATTCCCATTCATAGATAGTATCATTTGCTTTAGCATATTTTACAGATCAGTCTCATCTTCCCTTGAATGAACAGAACAAATAAATTTTGTGGATTTGTCTTTCTGTAGTGATTTTCAGTTATATTTCCATCCAAGATTATATCGATGCAATAATGAATTAGATATTATCAATTCATTAAACATCACACATAAATGAGTCACATATTAATAAATACATAGTAAAAATACAAAAGTATGTTCAGGGTCACTTCAAAAGTTATTGGAAATTCTATTCTAAACCTAAACCAAAATTTATTTTATTTTATTTTTTGTGAAATTCAAATCAGTGACTCAAAAATCAATTTTCAGAATCAAGAATTTTAATATAATACTATCATATATGATAGATAGATGGATAGATAGATAGATAGATAGATTAATCTGCTATTTGCATGCTGAGAGATGGCCAAATGAAAATACTAAACCTTTGTTTCCAATAGTTAAGTTATGATGCTTATATAAGAGCAAAAGGCTTTATATGCACAATAAAATAGTGTGAAATTCCTAACACACAATTAGCATTAACTGGCCTGCTTGATAGGACACATACATAGTGCAGTGTGTATATTGTGTGCTCGGAAGCAAGACTGTAAATGAACTACTACAGTGCAATCTGAATGGATTGTGCCAGAACCTCCTTGGATTTATTGTGTAATTGCTTTCAAAATCATTTTGGTTAAGAATGCAGAAACATTTTTCTATTGCCAAAAATTTGCAGTCTCCACATTCAGTTATACAGGCCTGAGGCCAGAATTCCCACACATGAAAATGAGAGAAACACCATTCACTTAGCCAGTGTAGTTTCAGGTGTGGATTCAGATGCCAAGGAGTAGGTAAAAGGTTGTAGCTGCAGACTTTCTAAAGAAACACTGTTTCAAAGAAGCTCAGCAGCTAGAGTGCCTGGTACCATGCTTTAGCTGGAACAATGAATTCCCCTGGTGGCCCTGACATTTCTCAAAACAATCATTTCAGAAGACCTAAGTCATTGTAGAGATTCCAGAAGCCACCTTAGTCTGGCCATGTCTCCTAGTGGGGGAGTTTGGGTGGAAATGTGCTGAGAATTCTGCAGTTCCAGGCGCCAATGTAAAGAACACCCAAGAATGTTTATCAGAACTCCTTGAAACGATATTTTGCCTCATGTAAACGTCACTGGAATGCTCTTTTGATTGCTATAATTAGCAAAATACTCTTTTGCCTCACATTTCCACATATGTCCATGATTCAACGTACAAAAAAAGGGAACTGGGATTGATATGTAAAATAAGATTGTTTCTAATCTATTAAAAAAACAAAGTACAAAAAATTCAAGAGTCCAACATGGATGAATAAACAAAATATAGCAATGACAACACTATTAATGCCTAAGTAATTGTTGGTTATTGATGAGAGCTCTCCTGTTGCTTGTTGTTCTTTATTTGTTTATAATATTGTAGACTGGACCCTAGCATCACACTCACAAATTTATTTTATTTTATTGAGTCTTGTTGACTTGGTGAAGTTGTCCTTGGATTTATAATCTCCCTGAAGAGCTACAATTACAGGCCTGAGGCAACAGACCAGCTCTCTTCATTTCGTTTTTGAGCAGCATTAGGTAGATAGTCTATGTTTACTAGAGGATCTGTTTTATCAGGATCCAATATTATTGTAGAGTTAATGACCATGAGTTTTTATGTTATTAGCTATGGTCAAATTCTATAAATGAAAATCCTGGTTCTGAGTACTTTTTTAGTGCAAGTCTCACATTCATGATATTGAAGGAACTTTTAACAGTCCTTCTGGGGTTCTGGTTTTATTCCTCCACTTGATCTTAAATATAATAACTATTTCAAATTGTATTTCTGCTTTTCAATGAATTTTCACTTATATAACTTTTCTGTAGAATAAGACACAGATCAGGGCATGAAAAAGCAACACATTCAAGAAATGTGAAATACATCTAGGAGCTAACAGCAGGAGAAATTATATCAATATACAAAGCTAGAACATGTTTTTGAATGAAAAATGAGTTATTGGAGAAGAACAAGGGAAATTTGATGGTTTTTAAAAATTTAATGAAAAAGGGAAATTAAACATTGTAAAACATGTGGGGTATAACAAAAGCAATACTAAAGGGGAAGTCTATAACAACTAGTTCAGAATCCCCTCAACTCTGTAACAGACTGCTTATAGGGGCCTCTCCCCCTCTCCCTCCCTCCACTCTCTAGGAACTCCACCAAACCTTGTAGCTGACCAAGTTTTCCTTCCTCTTCCCATCCCTTTGTGTCACCAAGGGATCACTGGTGGCAAAGACTCAGATAGGCAACCCACCATCCTTCCTGCCCTCCTTAGGAACTTCATTCTCACCTTCAGCACAGGTGCTTCTCCTTCTATCTTAGCTCCATTCACTGGAGCTTCCCATTCTTAGAGCCAGGATTCCCTAATCTTTCATCCCTGCCTCTATAAATAATTCATTGCTTTATTGCAACCTATTTGCAAGATCCTCTCTTCTCACTACACCTCCAATTCTCTACACCCCGCCTCAAGATGTAAATAGGATTTCCTGAGGTCTCTCTTAACTTTTTCTTCTAGACTACCACTATTCCTCTCAGTCACCCACTGACCTACAGAAGTATTCCTAGCCATATCACCGACATCAATCACACATTCCTAAAATTCAGAGAAAGCAACAGAAACCAAGGAATGGGGCACCTAGCCAGCAAAAACAAGACTAGATGTCAACAACTAAAATCATTTTAATCATATCAACCACAGATACCTAAACATGAATGCAAAAACACAATCAGTCACAGCCAGGACAGTATGAATAACACTCAGTAGTCCACTATAGTTGATCCTAAGAAATGAAATATAACTGAAACACAAGACCAGGACTTCAAAATAGTATGTATGAATATGTTCAAAGACCTTAAAGGGTATTTAAACAAGTTCCTTAATGAAGTCTATGGACACACAAACAGTAGAATGAAATAACGAAAACAGTAAAGTGAAAATAGAATCACTGAAGAAAACCCAAACTGAGAAGAAGTTGGAAATGAAACATTAAGCAAAGTCAAACAAAAACTTCAGAGATAAGCCTCACCAACAGGATATAAGAGATGAGAGAGAGAATATCAGTTGTTGACAGCAAAATAAAAGAAATGGATTTCTCAGTCAATGACAATGTTAAATCTTAAAAATATATATCCAATCACAAAACACCAGGAAACTAACTCTATGAAAGGAACAAATTTACTAATAATAGAAATAGAGAAAAGAGAAAAAGCCCAGGTCAAAGGGACAGAAAATATTTTCAACAAAATAATAGAAGAAAACTTCCCTAATCAAAGAAGGAGGAAAAGGTACTAATAAAGAAACAAGATGCATACAAGACACCAAATGGACAAGACAGAAACAAAATTCACCATTACAAAAAATTTTCAAAATACTAAATGTACAAGAAAAAGAAATAATATCAAAATATTTAAGGGAAAAAGACCAAATAACATATAAAGGCAGGTCCATTATAGTAACATCTGACTCCTCAATGGAGAATCTAAAAGCCAGAAGGACTGGATGGATGTTCTACAAACACTAAGAGGCCACTGATATCCTCCCAGACTACTATACCCAGCAAAAATATCAATCACAGTAAGTGGAGAGAGAGAAATATTCCAGATTAAAACAACTTCAGGCATAGGCAGTATCTTCTACTACAGCTCTGAGAAAGGAACTTCAAGGAAAACTTGAATGTGAAGAGGTTAATCACACCTAAGAAAACACAAAGAATAAATAATCCCATACCATCAAATCAATGGGAGCACACAATAACACCAAAATAACAGAAATCAATAAGCAGTGCTCATAGACAACTCCCAATATCAATGGCCTCCCAAATAAAAAGAAGCATAATAACAGATTGGATGAGAAAACAGGATTTATCTTTCTGCTGCATTTAAGAAACAGGCTTTAACATCAAGGACAGACATCACCTTGAGATAAAAGGATGAAAGAAGATATTCCAAACAAATAGAACAAAGAAGTAGGCAGACATAGTAATTTTAATATATGGCAAAATATATTTCAAACCAAAACTGTCAGAAGAGAAAGGAAAAGACACTATATACTTATGAAAGAAAAATTCTACCAAGAAAACATTGCAATTCTTAACATGTATGAACCAAACACAAGGACACCTGAGTTCTTAAAAGAAACACTGCTAAAGTTTGAATCACATACTGACCCTCCACACTGATAGTGCATGACTTCAATACCCTACTATCACCAAAAGACAGGCCATTAAAATAAAAACTAAACAGAGAAATGCTGGCACTAACTGACATCATAAACCAAATGAACTTAACAGATATTTACAGAACATTTCACCCAAACAAATAAGAACATAAGTTCTTCTCAGCAGTTCATGTAACTTTCTCCAAAATTGACCACACTTACACACAAAGCAAGTCTCAACAGATACAAGAAAATTTGAATAACATTTTGCATCCTGTCTGATCACCATCGATTAAAGCTGGATATCAACAACAGAAATAAGAGAAAGTACACTGATGGGGGATGTCTTTCTGTATACATGTTTCTCTTATTGGTTGATGAATAAAACACTGATTGGCCAGTAGAGGCAGGAAGATAGGTGGGCCTAGGAGATGAGGAGAATGCTGGGGAGAGAGGCAGAGAGGCAAGAAGAGATGCTATGGAGAGACCAGGAAGATAGGACTCACCAGGCATTTTCTGGTAAGATAAGGCCATGCAGAAATACATAGACTAGTAGTTATGGGTTAGATTAATAATTGAGAGAGCTAGTCAGTAAGCTGCCCTAGCCACCAGCCAGCAATTTAATAATTAATATGTCTCTGTGTGCTTATTTGGGGCTAATCAGCTGCGGGATCAGGCTGGGAAGAAACTCCAGTTACAGTTCACAAACTCATGAAAACTGAAAAACTCATTAATTAATGAAAAATGAGCCAGCACAGAGATTAAGAAGGAAATCCAAAGCATTTTAGAGTTGGATGAAATGAAAACACCACATACACAAACCTATGAGAAACAACGAAGGCTGTTCTGAGGAAACTTTGTACCACTGAAGTTCTTACATTAAAAAAAGAGGGACTGGAGAGATTGCTCAGTGGTTAAGACCACTGGCTGCTCTTCCAGAGGATCTGGGTTTAATTCCCAGCACCCACATGGCAGTTCACAGTAGTCTGTAACCTCAGTTTCAGGGTACCTGACACCCTCACAAGGACATAAATGCAGACAAAACACAAAAAAAGAAAAAAAAAGAATTGGAGAGATCATATTAACAACTTAAGATTAACACCTGAAAGATCTAGAAGCAAAAGAATAATACCCAAAGGAGTAGATGTCAAGAAATTTCAGAGCTGAAATCAATAAAATAGAAACAAACAAACAGGAATTCAAAAAATCAACAAAACAAAAGGTTGTTTGTTTTGAGAAAATCAATAAGATTGATAAACCCTTAGCCAAACCAATGAAAGACAGAGAAAGAAAATCTAAATTAATAAGATTAGAGTTAAGAATGGGGGCATCATATTGGGTACTAAAGAAATCCAAAAAATCATAACAGTGTATTTTAAAGATCTGTGTGCCCTAAAACTGGAAAACCTAAAAGAAATAAAAATTCTTTGATATGTACTACTATTACCAAAGTTGAATCAAGATCAGATCAATTTAAACAAACATGCAGCTCATAACTCCCAGTGGAATAGAAGCAGAAATGAAAAGTCTCTCAACCAAAAAAAAAATCTGTTTCATGGCCAGATGTTAGTGCAGAATGCTGTGAGAATTTCAAAGAAGAGTTAATACCAATACTCCTCAAGTTATTTTACAAAATAGGAACTGAAGGCACAGTGACCAGTTCATTTCATGAAAATATTATTTCCCTGATACCCAAACCACACAAAGACTGCCAAAAAAAGAATTACAGACCAATTTCCCTTATGAACATACATGCAAAAATTCTCAATAAAATGCTTGCAAAAGGAAAACGAGGCTACAATCCATAACCCCAGGGCTGAGCTCCTGGAGTTTAGTTGAATAAAGGGTGGAGGGATCATGTGAACAAATGGGAGTAAAGAGCATGGTGGCGAAATCCACAGAGACAGTTGATCTGAGCTAGTGGGAGCGCATAGAATATGGACTGACAGCTAGCGAACATGCATGGGATTGAACTAGGCCCCCTGAATGTGGGTGACAGTTATGTAGTTTGACTGGTGAGGGTGGCTAGCAGTGGGATCGTGACCTGTTCCAGGTGCATAAATTGGCTGTTTGGTAATCATTCCCTATTATGGGATACCTTGCTCAGCCTTGATACAACAGGATGGAGCTTGGTCCTGCCCCAACTTGATATGCCAGACTTTGTTGACTCCACAAGGAAGGCCTTTCCCCCTCTGAGGAGTGGACTGGGGCTGTGAAGAGGGGGAGATGGGAGGCTGGAGAGGGGAGGGAGGAGGAACTGGGGTTGGTATGTAAAATGAAAAATATACTTTTTAAATAAAAAAAAACTGATTGAAGAACACAGTAAAAAGATTATCTACCATGAACAAGTAGGCTTCATCCCAGAGATGTAGAAATGGTTCAACATATATAAATCAATAAATGTAATCCACCTCATAAACAGACTAAAGAACAAAAGATCACATGATCATCGCATTAGATGTAGAAAAGGTCTTTTGACCAAATCCAACACTCCTTTCATGATGAAACTAATGGAGAAACTAGAGATACAAGAAACATACCTCACCATAATAAAGGTGACTAGAGGAAAATCCATAGCTAACCCCAAGCTAAACAGACAGAAACTCAAAGCATTTCCACAAGACAAGTTTGTTCACTTTCTCCATACCTATTTAGTATAGTATATAAGTCTTACTGGAGCAGTGGGACACCTGAAGGAGAACAAGGAGATTTGACAGGAGGAAAAGAAGCCAAAGGATCTTTATTTGTAGATACTATGATTGTATACATGAATTAACCTAAAAATTACACCAGGAAACTCCTATAGCTGATAAGCACCTTCAGCAAAGTAGCAAGATGCGAAATCAATACACAAAAATCAGTAGCCTTCCTATATACAAATGGCAAATGGATTAGAAGAAAATCAGGGAAACATTATCCTTCACTACAGCCTCAAAAAACATAGTCTTCAAGTAACTCTAACCAAGCAAGTGACAGACTTGTGTAGTTAAAAAATGTTAAGACAGTGAAGGAACAAATTGTAGAAGATATCAGAAGATGGAAAAATATCCAATGCTCATGGATCAGTAAGATTAACATAGCAAAATGACCATCCTGCTAAAAGCAGCCTACAGATTCAATACAATCCCCATCAGAATCTCAAGATAATTCTTAACAGGTATTGAAAGAACAATTTTCAGCCTTTTAAAGAACACACACACACACACACACACACACACACACTATAGCTAAAACCAATCCTGAAAATAAAAAGAACTGCAGGAGGCATCACCATCTCCAGTCTCAAGTTGTTCTGCAGAATTATGGTAATAGAAACAGCATGTTATTGGCACAAAAACAAACACATTGAGTAGTGAAGTTGAATTAAAGACCCAGACATGAGTCCACACGCCTCTGGATAATTGACTTTTGACAAAGAAGCCAGAAATACACACTGGGGCAGGGGGCAGGCAGCATCTTCAACAAATGGTGTTGGTCAAACTGGATGGTTGCATGTAGAAGCATCCAAGCAGATTTTTATCACCCTGTGCAAGACCCAACTCCAAATGGACAAGGACCTCAACATAAAAGCAGACACACTGAATCTGGTAGAAGAGAGAGTAGAGAACTGTCAGTGACCGTGTCAGAGGAGCTTCGACTTTGCTTCCTCCTGTTTGCTATTGTCATGGTCCTCGTGCATTTGGCTTGGCGTGATTACTATGGGAAAGAGTCCCACTGTATGGTGTAATTGTTTCATGGGAAAACCCCAACCCTCACTGGGCAATTTACTTGCAGATCATAATGAAGATGAGTTTTATAAAAAATCAATGACGCTTAGTTGGATCGATGATTTAATTCTGAAGCAACCTAAAAGATACAGGTGGTTCAGACAGTGAAAATGATTAGGGGAATGGTCTAAGCTATTATGTCAATTGCTCCAATAAGAGCTACAAAAAAAAGGCAAAAACAGGCTAGATGTCACCTTCCCTTTGTTATATGTGAGATTTTCAGAGGATGGAAAATGAGAACAGGGAAGTTTCATGCATTACAGACCAATGGATGCTTGTGAGGAGCCGCCCTCGCTATCGCTATCGCCATTAGAAGATGGCGCTGACATCTGCTGTCAGTTGGAGTTTACCATTTAAGCTGTGCCTCACCTGTCATCTGGGGTGATGAGCAAACCACCAATCCCAGCTCTACACATCTCACTCGGAGCTCCTAGGCTTATATAAGGGGCTGGGTTTCTTAGCTTGGGGTCTCCCTTTCAGAAGCTGATCATCTATCTCTCAAGATGTATTAAAGCTTTACTGCAGAAGGATCCGAGTGTCCTGCGTCGTTCTTGCTGGCGAGACGGTAGCGCGGGACATCTGGTGCCGAAACCCGGGAACTCTTCAACATCGCTGGCGCCGCGGGAGACCCCTCGGAAGACGGGGCGGATTCAGAACTGCAGGGACGTAAGTTCAGAGAGGTATGCTTTATCCTGAACACCCCTTTTCTCGACTTTGGCCTTAGTTTGTCATCACCGTGGGACGGGTCAGTGGAGGCTTTGGTGCTAGTCCTGTTTGTCCTTCTTCTTCATCATGGCTGGTGCTGACAGAACGGTGCTGTCAGTCTGGTAAAGGAGTCGAGCGCCGTTCTTTAGATAAGCTGCCAGCGCGATGGGGTTGTCACAGTCAGTGGTTACTGCCCTACAGACTGTGCTAAAACAAAGAGATCTCAAAATTGCACCACGAACACTTCAAAATTTTGTGAAGGAGGTAGATAGAGTGGCACCATGGTATGCTTGTTCCGGGTCCCTCACTGTGGCCTCATGGAACAAGCTAGGTAAAGAACTAGACAGGAAGCATGCAGAAGGAGATCTCCGCTTAGGTACCAAAGCCATTTGGAAGCTAGTTAAAAACTGCTTGGAGGATGAGGCCCGTCACCCTGCTATAGTAGAAAGTCAGGGAACCTTAGAGGAAGTTCAGGATAGCATGTCAGAAACTGAACGGAGTGAGAGAATGGGAGCTCGCAAAAGGAAAGACATGTCTAAGAGAAAAGGCCCTCCCCAAGAAGTTAAGAAAGGGGAGAGAAAGAAGGGAGTGATCATTCACCCCCTAACAAATCTAAGAAAAAGAAAAAGCCAGAATCTAGCCTATACCCTACGGTAGAGCTAGAAGCCTTGGAGCTAGATAATTCCGATTCTGACACTCTGGATTCTAGCGAAGAAGGTGGTCTAGAGGAGGAGGTGGCACGGTATGAGGAAGAAAGATATCACCCTGATAGACACCGGCCGCTGAAAACAAAAATGAATGTGAGGCCACCGCCTATAAATCCGGCGGGCTCACGCCCCTCGGCGCCTCCGCAGTATGAGCTTCGGCTGAATACTGGTACTGACTCCTTTTTACCTTTAGAGGAACGGAGAAAAATACAAATGGCTTTTCCAGTATTCGAGAATGCGGAAGGCGGAAGAGTACATACCCCCGTAGATTACAATCAAATCAAAGAATTGGCCGAATCCGTTCGTAATTATGGGGTCAATGCTAACTTTACCACAATACAGGTGGAAAGGCTTGCTAATTTTGCCATGACTCCCACTAACTGGCAGACGACAGTGAAAGCAGTGCTTCCCAATATGGGACAATACATGGAATGGAAGGCTTTCTGGTATGATGCAGCCCAGGCGCAAGCTAGAGTTAATGCCACGGCTGAAGATGAGAATCAGAGGCAGTGGACATTTGAAATGCTGACAGGTCAGGGTCAACATGCCCTTAATCAAACCAACTACATCTGGGGCATCTATGGTCAGGTGTCGGCCGCTGCTATTAAAGCATGGAAGGCCCTCACAAAAAAGGGGAGAACCCAGTGGACACCTTACAAAGATTTTCCAAGGACCCCAAGAGCCATTTTCAGACTTTGTGGCCAGAATGACCGAGGCCGCCGGTCGCATCTTTGGTGATTCAGAACAAGCTATGCCCCTGATTGAGCAACTTGTCTATGAACAAGCAACCCAGGAATGTCGAGCGGCTATCGCCCCTCGCAAAAGCAAAGGTTTACAAGATTGGCTCAGAGTGTGCAGGGAGCTGGGGGGGACCCCTAACCAATGCAGGACTAGCTGCCGCCATTTTACAAACGCACAGGCGTAGAGATTTATCTAGTCGAAAAGCTTGTTTTAATTGTGGGAAAATGGGGCACCTTAAGAAAGATTGTCAATCCCCTGAAAGAACAAGAGAACTGGAGCTTTGCCGTCGTTGTGGTAAAGGTTATCATAGGGCTAGCAAATGCAGGTCAGTCCGGGATGTAAAAGGGAGGCTTCTGCCCCCTATTGAAGAACCCAAGGTACCCCAATCAAAAAACGGGTCACGGGGCCCATGGTCCCAGGGCCCTCAGAAATATGGGAACCAATTTCAGAAAAGCAATCAAGAGGAAGTAGAGGTTTCCGAGGAACCCCCGGAATGGACTTGCGTGCCGCCTCCGACTTCTTACTCATGCCCCAAATGAATGTTCAACCGGTCCCAGTCCATTCCCCTGGACCTTTGCCCCCTGCCACCATTGGGCTTATTCTGGGCCGTGGCTCCTTAACTTTACAGGGACTCATTATATATCCTGGAATTGTTGACCCGTATCATAAAGAGGAGATTCAAGTTCTCTGTTCTAGCCCTCGGGGTGTATTTTCTATAAAGCAGGGAGATAGAATTGCACAACTGGTGTTGCTGCCCTCCCTCGGGGATGGAGAAACCTACACTTTACAAAAAAGGGCTATGGGATCTTCTGGAAGTGATTCAGCCTATCTGGCTATACCCCTAAATGAGAGACCTACAATAAAATTGTTAATTAATGGAAAAGAATTTGAAGGGATAATGGATACGGGAGCAGACAAAAGCATTATTTCACTCCATTGGTGGCCGAAGTCTTGGCCCACTGTTGTTTCATCTCATTCTCTACAAGGTCTTGGATACCAGTCCTCTCCTGCCATCAGTGCCTCAGCCTTAACCTGGCGGAATGCTGAGGGCAAACAGGGATGTTTTACCCCCTATGTGTTGCCACTCCCTGTAAATTTATGGGGACGGGATGTGTTACAAGCCATGGGCATGACCCTAACTAATGAATACTCCCCCAGGCATCAGCCATTATGGCAAAGATGGGGTATACAAACGGTAGAGGCTTGGGTAGGCAAGAACAAGGCAGAATAAAACCCATTACGCAACACGGAAATCGGGGTAGAAAAGGACTGGGTTTTATTTAGGGGCCGTTGAGGCTTCACGACCCATACCGTGGAAAACAGAGGAGCCGTTATGGGTCTCTCAATGGCCTCTACCCTCTGAAAAATTAGAGGCTGTCACAAGATTAGTGCAAGAACAGGAACGGCTGGGGCATCTAGAGCCTTCTACCTCCCCATGGAATACACCAATTTTTGTTATTAAGAAGAAATCTGGGAAGTGGAGATTACTCCACGACCTGCGGGCCATTAACAATCAGATGCATCTTTTTGGCCCTGTTCAAAGAGGCCTTCCTTTGCTTTCTGCACTTCCTCAAGATTGGAAGCTTATTATTATAGATATTAAGGATTGTTTCTTCTCTATTCCACTTTACCCACGGGATAGACCAAGGTTTGCCTTCACTATCCCTTCTCTTAATCATATGGAACCAGACAAGAGATTTCAGTGGAAGGTACTGCCGCAAGGCATGGCCAATAGCCCAACAATATGTCAGCTGTATGTGCAGGAGGCTTTGGAGCCAATTAGGAAGCAATTTACATCTTTAATCGTTATCCATTATATGGACGATATTCTTATTTGTCACAAAGAGTTAGATGTTTTACAAAAGGCTTTCCCCATGCTGGTGGCTGAATTAAAACAGTGGGGATTAGAGATTGCCTCAGAAAAGGTTCAAATTGCAGATACAGGGCTCTTTTTGGGCTCAATGATTACTCCCAAAAATATAGTTCCTCAGAAAATAGAAATTCGCAAAGACCACTTACAAACATTAAATGATTTTCAGAAACTTCTGGGAGATATAAATTGGTTGAGGCCCTTTTTAAAAATTCCATCTGCTGATCTAAAACCCCTCTTCGATCTCCTGGAGGGTGAGCCTCATATCTCCTCACCCAGAAAATTTACCCCTGCCGCCCACCGAGCCTTACAGATGGTGGAAGAGGCCTTACAGGAAGCACAATTACAACGTATTGAGGAGTCACTACCTTTTAATCTGTGTGTTTTTAAGACAGCTCAATTGCCAACTGCAGTCCTGTGGCAACATGGACCATTACTTTGGATTCATCCAAATGCTTCCCCTGCTAAGATTATTGACTGGTACCCTGATGCTGTTGCACAGCTCACGCTTCGCGGAATAAAAGCAGCTGTTACACATTTTGGCAGGGATCCTGATTCCTTGATTGTGCCTTATACTGCTGCACAAGTTCAGACCTTGGCAGCCACATCTAGTGATTGGGCAGTTTTAGTTACTTCCTTTTCAGGACAAATTGATAATCATTTTCCAAAGCATCCAATTTTACAGTTTGCCCTAAACCAGGCTATAGTGTTTCCACAAGTGACAGCTAAAGACCCACTCCCAGATGGGACTGTGGTGTACACTGATGGATCAAAAACTGGTATGGGAGCTTATGTGGTCAAGGATAGGGTTATATCTAAACAATATAATGAAACTTCACCTCAAGTTGTAGAATGTCTGATAGTACTGGAGGTTCTTGAGGCTTTTCCAGGACCCCTCAATATTGTATCAGATTCCTCTTATGTGGTTAATGCAGTTAATCTCCTTGAGATAGCTGGAATAATAAGATCCTCCAGCAGAGTTGCTAACATCTTTCAGAAGATACAAGCTGCCTTGTTAAATAGGAGATTTCCTGTTTTCATTACCCATGTCCGAGCACATTCTGGACTCCCAGGTCCCATGTCCTTAGGGAATGACTTAGCGGGCAAGGCTACAAAGCTGGTGGCCACTGCCTTGTCTACCCACGCACAAGCAGCAAAAGAGTTCCATCAGCGCTTTCATGTGACGGCTGAGACCTTGCGCTGTCGTTTTGCTCTATCCAGGAAAGAGGCTAGGGAAATTGTTACTCAATGCCAGAATTGCTGCGAATTCTTACCTGCTCCCCACATGGGAATAAACCCACGTGGCATTAGACCATTGCAGATGTGGCAGATGGATGTTACTCATATTCCCTCTTTTAGAAGGCTTCAATATGTTCATGTTTCTGTTGACACCTGTTCTGGCGTAATGTTCGCCACGCCCCTAACAGAGGAAAAGGCCTCATATGTGATTCAACATTGCCTTGAGGCCTGGAGTGCTTGGGGAAAACCCAGAATTTTAAAAACAGACAATGGACCAGCATATACCTCTCAAAAATTCCGACAGTTTTGTCGGCAAATGGATGTTACCCATCTAACTGGCCTACCTTATAACCCTCAAGGACAGGGCATTGTGGAACGTGCCCATCGTACACTCAGATCATATCTGATTAAACAAAAGAGGAGTATTGAGGATGTTCTACCCTCGGTACCAAGAGTTGCTGTGTCCATGGCACTTTTTACCCTTAATTTCTTGAACTCTGATGCCCAAGGCCACACTGCGGCCGATCGCCACAGTTTAGAGCCTGATAGGCCAAAAGAAATGGTAAAATGGAAAGATGTCTTGACTGATCTCTGGAAAGGCCCCGATCCTATTCTTATAAGATCCAGGGGAGCTGTGTGTGTTTTTCCACAGGAGGAAGAAAACCCCCTGTGGATCCCTGAAAGACTCACTCGAAGAGCTCCTTCACAACTCCAGAATAAGAAGGATGGAGGCCAAGTGGGTGATGAAGACTCTCCTACTCGGGATGATGGTTCCTAGTATGATGGGAGAGTTACGGTGGGCCATCATGTCTACCTTCCCCTACCGATGCCAGTGATGCATAATGCCCAGGAGTTCCCTAGATTTTTCACAACTAATAGAGAGTTGGGGCTTGCCTTTTTGCCTTTAGATCCTCAGATACAGAGTTTTCAGGATGAGAGAACCTTGTCATTGGTAGGAAGCTTGTGCTTTACTGTGATTTCTTCATTAAAGGATAATTTTATTCATATGGATCCAGAAAGATCTAATGCTAATCCTTTTGAATTAATGGAAGCTGTACTGATCTTTCTCCTATGGCAATGATTGCTGGAGGATATAGTGAGAAGGGACAGATTACTTTTGATTGGAAAGGGGCATTAGGCAACAGTCTGAGTGAGGGACAGAGCTCTGGATCATCTGATTGGTCCTCCTCCAATGTTAAGTATACCCCTTTTAAGAGAACTAATTATTCAGCTGCTCCAATTTGTGTTTGGCTGCCCTTTATTTGGGTTGTGAGTAATGATACCTTAGGTAAGAATCAGAAAGAAATAAATTGCTCTGCTTAGAATTGTTTTTATGCATTATGCTGGGATGCTATTAAGCACCCTTTTGCTTTGGTAATGCACATGCCTCGATTTGTTCCAGTTCCTGTTGAGGTGCCAAGTAGTTTGAGTTTGTTTAGGGAAAAGCGAGATTTTTGGGATCTCTGCTATTATTGTGGGCCTGATAGCTGCCGCTGCGGTTACTGCTTCGGTTACCGCCTCGGCCCTTGCACTTTCCGCCACTGTGCAGACAACTCAAACCATTAATGAACTATCGGCCACTGTGACCATGGCCCTAGATAAACAGGCCACTGCCAATTCTCAGATACAAGGAGGCCTGATGTTGGTAAACCAACAGATTAATTTGGTTCAGGAACAATTGGATATATTATGGCAGATGGCCCAATTGGGATGTATACAAAAGTTGCCAGGCATTTGTGTTCACTTCAGTACAATATGAGAATTTTACAAGAGCAGCTAACCTGTCAAAAGCTCTGTCTCAACATTTATTACAGAATTGGACTTTTGAGTTTGAGCAGACACTCCGTGAGTTGAGAGTGGCGATCCTGCAAGTGAATTCGACGCGTCTGGATCTTTCTCTGATGGAAGGCCTCTCCTCCTGGATTTCATCTGCATTTTCTTATTTTAAGGAATGGGTGGGGGTGGGATCATTTAGCCTAGTTCTCTGCTGTGGAATAGTGTTGATGCTTTGGATGGTGTGTAAGCTCAGAGCCCAAACAAAAGAGACAAAGTGATGGTGGCACAAGCACTTGCTGCCTTAGAACACGGAGCCTCCCCTGACATTTGGTTAACCATGTTAAAGCAATAGGTCGCTGGCCTCCCGGCTCTTGCACCCCACGAGGCTAGTCTCATTGCACGGGATAGAGTGGGTAGGCTTCAGCAGCCCAAGGAGTTGCAAGGCTAAGCACTGCACAGGAGAGGTCTGCGGTATAACGACTTTCTCCTGGGAGATAAGTCATCTTGCATGAAGGTTCTATGTCATGATCTCCTTCCCCCAGAAAAACGACATCGGGACTGGTCAGGGCTCCCTCTGGGGATAAGACCCTGGAGAGGAGCTTTGTACATGTTCCAAATTTGCACATGGGGATTTGACCTCTATCTCCACTCCAAAGTTGTGGGTGTCCTATGGCTTCAAAAATAAATGAATAGGGGGAGATGTGAGGAGCCGCCCTCGCTATCGCTATCGCCATTAGAAGATGGCGCTGACATCTGCTGTCAGTTGGAGTTTACCGTTTAAGCTGTGCCTCACCCGTCATCTGGGGTGATGAGCAAACCACCAATCCCGGCTCTACACGTCTCACTCGGAGCTCCTAGGCTTATATAAGGGGCTGGGTTTCTTAGCTTGGGGTCTCCCTTTCAGAAGCTGATCATCTATCTCTCAAGATGTATTAAAGCTTTACTGCAGAAGGATCCGAGTGTCCTGCGTCGTTCTTGCTGGCGAGACGGTAGCGCGGGACAGATGCTGCCTGTGGAAAAAGAGATTGATGATTAAAGAAAGCAATTATGTACTTACACCCAAGGTTAGGCATGAGTTCCCTGGTCATGTATCTTACAGAATTAATCCACAGGTTTTGGTATGCACCTTGACAACACTAAGTTGTGAAAGGAAATTAAATAACCCTATTGGATGTAAAGAAAAATAGATGATTAGCTGACCACTCGTTTAAAGTTTTGTAAAATAGGATAGGAATCTGCTACACTGAAACTGCAAACAACTGTCTGCCAGTCCAAAAGGAACTAGGTGAAATATATGTTTTTATCAGAAGCCGACAAATAGCTAGATATTTTTATTTGTACTAATTTCCTCACAATAACATCTTCACCCCAAAGTAGTGATTCTTTTATTACTGATTAACAAAGTTTTAAGCAGACCAATTATATTTCAAGAGAAAGACTAAAATGCATATAAATAGGCAAGAGGAAGGCAGTAACCATGTCTACAGATGATATGATTCTACACATGATAAAACCTAGTTTCCACCAAACACTCTAAGACCATAAATTTAGTAAGTAGAAGAACGCAAATCCAACATACAAAAACCAGTAGATTTTTGTGCTTATTAATAACAAATGGACTAGTAAAGAAATTGTGACAGATACTCCATTTTCAATGGTCATTAAAAAACAAATATAAAATACCTAGAAATTAAGTTAGGAGTTAAAAGGCTGCTACAAAATAAATTACAATGTATGGGAAAGAATTTGATAAAGATACAAATAGGTGGAAATGACTTCCATTTTCACAAATTGGAAGAATTAATATTGGTAAATATTAACCTATAGATTCAGTGTGATTCCTGTTGAACTGCTAGTAATATTCTTTAGGTGAAAACCCTAAAATTCATATGGAAAAAACATATAATAACCTGAAGATCCATGGTAGTCTTAAATAAAAGATACCAAACTGAAGGCATCAGAATACCTGGTTCCAAAATATATACTCCAGAACCATCGTAGCCAAAATAGTTTTATATTGACATAAAAAACAGACACATAAATAAGCCCACACGATGATAAGTTTTCTTACCCAAATGCAAGCACAATGAAGAAAGGCCAGTCTTTTTAACAAATGTTGAATAACTGGATATCCACATAGAAAAGGCTGATATTTGACAACTATTTCTCACCTTATTTAAAAAGCAACTCAAAATGGATCAAAGGCCTGAAGCTATGAAAAAAAACTACTAAAAGAAAACATAACAAAATCAGGATATTGGCAGAGACAGTGATTTTTGTGAATGTGATTCCAAAAGTACAAGCTCAAAAGCAAAACCCACAAATAAAGCTACATCAAATTAAAAGGTTTCGGCATAACAAAGAAAACTTAGAACTACCATATGATTCAACTATCCCATTCCCAGGACTATACCCGCAGGAAATGATATCAACAGAAAAAAAAAACAATAACTGCATACTCATGCTTATTGTGAAACTTTTCGCAGCAGCTAAAATATGGAAGCAGCCTAGATGCCCATGAGCAGCTAAATGGATAAAGAAAATATTATATAGCAAGTCAGTGAGATGGCTCCGAGGGTAAGGGCCTGACTGCAAAGGCTGATGACCTGAGGTTGATCCCCAGCCCCCACACAGTGGAAGAACAAACTCCCGTGGGTTGTTCTACTTCTGTATGTGTTTATGTATGCATAAAGACATGGCACACACACTAAATAAACATCTGAAAATTCTTAAAAAGAAAGTATTAAATATGACATGTATTTATAGACATTAAGAAGAATGAAACGCTATCACATGCAGCAAAAGATGATAGAATTAGAGGATATTATATTAAGTGAAAAAATCAGTCACAGGATAATCATCACATACTCTAAAATATCTAAGACAGAAAAAAAGAATAACAAAGTTTCTACTAAAGCTTTTTATTTTTTAAATATTTTTTGCTTTTCTTTTTTGTTTATTTATTTATTATTATTTTTTTAAAGATTTATTTATTTATCACATATACAGTATTCTGCCTACATGCCAGAAGAGGGCACCAGGTTGAATTGTAGATGGCTGTGAGCCACCATGTGGTTGCTGGGAATTGAACTCAGAACCCCTGGAAGAGCAGTCAGCGCTCTAAACCTCTGAGCCATCTCTCCAGCCCCCTTATTTATTATTTTTAAATTTAAATTAGAAACAAGGTTGCTTCACATGTCAATTCCAGGTCCCTCTCCCTTTCCCTCCCCTCCTCCCATGCCCTCCCACCAACACCTCCCCCAGTATACCCTCCTTTCCCCAGGG
Source organism: Mesocricetus auratus (assembly GCF_017639785.1). NCBI lineage: Eukaryota > Metazoa > Chordata > Mammalia > Rodentia > Cricetidae > Mesocricetus > Mesocricetus auratus. The sequence goes on from NW_024429192.1 coordinate 46,688,545, forward strand.
AGGGTGAGGCCCTCTATGGGGGTGTCTAAGTCTGTCATTTCATCCAGGACAGGGCCTAGACCCTCCCCCAAGAGTCCAGGGTGAGAGTGCAGCTCTCATTGTGGGATGAGCACCCAAAGTCCATTTGTATGCCAGGGATAAATACAGATCTACTACCCAAGGCCCCATAGATTGTCCAGGCCTCCACACTGACACCACATTCAGGGGGTCTTGATCAGTCCCATGCTGGATTCCCAAGAATCAGTCTGGGATTCAAGAGCTAATCCTTGTTCATGTCAGCTGTTTCTTGGGGTTAAACCAGCCCAGTCTTAACCCCATTGCTCATCAGTTCTCCCTCTCTGTCACTGAGTTCCTTGAGTTCAGCTCAGTGTTTAGGTGTAGGAGTCTGCCTTTGCTTCCATCAGTCATTGAATGAAGGTTCTGTTTCCCAGACTCTCTGACAGTGGGATTGTAGGATGGCACTCCCCAGATCTATGTCTAAAATCCATATATGAGAGAGTACATGCCATGTTTCTCTTTTTGTGACTGGGTTACCTCACTCAGGATGATTTCTTCTAGGACATTCATTTGTCTGCAAATTTCAGGATTCCATTGTTGTTTTCTGCTCCATTGTATAAATGTACCACATTTACTCTATCATTTTAGGGGCATCTAGGTTGCTTTCTGGCTATTACAAATAATGCTGCTATGAACATAGTGGAACAGATATCTTTGTTGTATGAATTTGCATCTTTTGGATATATGCCTAAGAGTGGAATTGCTGGGGGGGGGTGGTTGGGGGGAGGGCACGGGAAGAGGGGAGGGAATGGGAGAGGGACCTGGAACTGACTTGTGAAGCAACCTTGTTTCTTATCTAAATTTAAATTGGAAAATAAACGAAAAAAAAAAAGAGTGGAATTGCTGGGTCTTGTGGTAGGCTGATTCTCATTTTTCTGAGGAATCTCCATACTGATTTCTAAAGTGGCTGTATGAGTTAGCACTCCCACCAGCAGTGGAGGAGTGTTCCCCTTTCTCCACATCCTCTCCAGCATAAGCTGTCATTGGTGTTTTTGATTTTAGCCTATCTGACAGGAGTAAGATGATATCTCAGAGTTGTTTTGATTTGCATTTCCCTGATGGCTAGGGATGTTGAACACTTTCACAAGTGCCTCTCAGACATTTTAGACTCCTCTATTCTCTATTTAGTTCTATAGCTCACTTTTTAATTTGATCCTTTGGTGATTTGGAGACTTGTTTGTTGAGTTCTTTGTGAATTTTGGAGATCAGCCCTCTGTTAGATGTGGGGTTAGTGAATATCTCTTCCCATTCTGTGGGCTACCTTTTTGTCTTGTTGACTGTGTCCTTTGCCTTACGGAAGCTTCTCAATTTCAGGAGGTCCCATGTATTCATCGTTGACCTCAGTGTCTGTGCTACTGGTGTAATGTTCAGGAAGTGGTCTCCTGTAACAGTCAGTACCGCCGACTTTTTCTTCTAAGAAGTTCAATGTGGCTGGATTTATGTTGAGGTCTTTGATCCATTTGGACTTAAGTTTTGTGCATGGTGATAGACATGGATCTCTCTTCATTCTTCTACATGCCAGCATCCAATTATGCCAGCACCATTTATTGAAAATGTTTCCTTTTTTCCATTGTATATTTTTAGCTTCTTTTTCAAAGATCAGATGTTCATGCGTGTATGGGTTAATATCAGGGAGTTCAATTCAATTCCAATGGTCTACCTGTCTGTTTTTGTGCCAATATCAAGCTGTCTACTAAAGCTTTTTAAAAGCAATAACTTAAAACACAGGCTACTGCAGATTGCCAAACTGACAAATTTTAAATGGAAATGTATTTATTCATAACTCAAAGAAAAGGACTAAATTTGGCTGCAAGCTAATGGAAATTGTAGTGATCTCCAAGAGAAATGAACAATGCTCACATAGGAATGCTCCTACTTGAGATTCCAGAAGCAGAGAAGGCCAAGACAGGCATATATTTGGACTTATTACTGTTTGAAATTCAGAATTCCAAGCATAAAAATAACTTTATAAGTATCTAGTCATGAACAGAGAGGGAGGGGGGAAAAACAGAAACACAATTAACATGTATCCAAAATAGGAAAAACTATCTTGGGACAGAGTTGGTTCAATGATTAATTCCAAAACCACATAGAACTAGCTACAGCATTTTGAAAGGGGAAGAGAAAAGTTACTAAATAATTTTGGATTTAGTCACGTTATCATATACACATGAGGAAGAAAGAAATGCTCTGATACATAGGTGGTTTTTAAATGTGTGGTCCTCCTTACATTTAAAAAAATGCTGACAGTATTTGTCCAGCTGCCTGAGAAAGGATTCTAACTCAACATCCAAAAGAAGGGCAGTTCAGGGAAGAAGGGAAACAACAAACCTTTAAAGGAAGCTGGGTAACTTTTCATATGATTTCAGGTGATAAGGACACTTAAGGTTTAGTCATGCATCAGTTTGACCACTTCCCTAATAGAATTTCTGAATCTCTTATGGCCAGAGATTTGTAGTGCTAACAGTCTATGGCTCTAGACAACTTCTCCTGAGGGAGAAATCTACCAAGTGTGGAAATGATCATTGTTGCTGTCAGGATTGGGATCCAAGAGCACATGTTAAGACCTTCCTGGAAGGCCTTCCTGCCCAAGGGCTCTGGAGACGCTAGCTTCATTGTCTACCTATTCAGCATGTACCCAGATTTCCATCAGAAAAAGCCACGTTGATGTCTGTGAATCATCCTGTTTTTTCTTGCCTAATTCTTTTTTCTTTTAAGTTAGAAACAAGCTTGTTTCACATGTCGATCCCATCTCCCTCTCCCTCCCTGCCTTCCCTGCCCTTCCCACCAGGTCCTGCAGTCCCCCACCCAATCTCCACTCCGATGCCCAGGTGGAGTGAGGTCCTCCATGGTGGATATCCAGAGTCTGTCATTTCATCCAGGGCAGGGCCTAGGACCTCCCACAAGAGTCCAGGCTGAGAGAGCATCCCTCATTGTGGGATGAGCACTCAAAGTCTATTTGTACTCCAGGGATAAATACTACCCTATGCCCCATAGATTACCTAGGCCTCCTCACTGACACCCACATTCAGGGGTTCTGGATCAGTCCCATGCTGTCCACCCAGCCATCAGTCCAGAGTTCAAGAGCTCCCTCTTGTTTACATCTAAACACTGAACTGAACTTCTGGAATCCAGTGACAGAAAGGGAGAACTGATGAGCAAAGGAGTTAAGACTGGGATGGTTTAACCCAAAGAAACAGTTGACGTGAATCATCCTTCTTTAAACTTGGGGATTAGCTTTGTCTGGTGTTCAGCCCTTCAGTGTTGTGTCTCCTTGACACATTCAATGATAAGAGTTAAGCTGACCATTCCTTCCTATGTACCCAATAGGAATACCAAAGGCATAGATGGAGGATGGAATACATAGTTAGAGTCACCTTTAACTGACCATGACTGAACACCCTGATAGGTCTCAATGTGAGAAGACTCATTAGGAGACTCCTGTAGCAGCCTAAATCTACTATGTTTACTCAGTAAGTCAATGGCTTATAAAGTATAATTTCTGATGAAGGGATGTTTTAAAGTGTATTTTTAAATGTTTTTAAAAAGAGAAAGATCTGTCTTTCTCTGTGTCTTAACGTGCCAAATATGCTGTTCAATGTTTTTGGATAACTATGACTTGTGGCTAAGCCTCTCCTTGAAAACTATGTAATTTCTCCTGAATTATTTTAATCCTTCTTCACTACAAGGCATATTCATACAATGAAGAAGCCAGTTACAGAATTAGATATTTGGGGTTTGTATCGTGGCACATTCTTGGAATGTAGAGACAGGAAGATCAGGAGTTCAAGGATAGCCTTCTCTACAGAGTGAGTGTGAAGTCAACCAATGTCATGAGACCTTGTTACAAATCAAACAAACAAACAAACAAAAACTGGAATGCAAGAATTAGACAAAAACCACAATTCATGGCTGTGGTAGTTTGAATGTAATTGGCCCTAATAATCTGATAAGGAGTGGACTATTAGGAGGTGTGGCTTTGTTGGGAGGAAGTGTGTCCCTGTGGGGGTGAGCTTTGAGGTTTCCTTTGCTCAGGATACCACCCAGTGTGTCAATGAACTTCCTTTTGCCTGAAAGACGTAGGACTCTCAGCTACTACTCCAGCACCACATCTGCCTGCATGATGCCATGCTCCCTGTCATGATGATAATGGGCTGAACCTCTGACACTATAAGTAAGCCACCCCAATTAACTGTTTTCCTTGTAAGAGTTGCCATGGTTATGGTGTCTCTTCACAGAAATATTTTCCACATTTGCCAGTATGGCAATTAAGAACCATCATAGCTTTCGCTGTGCTTAGGATATAGACTACTCAAGAATAGATTAGATTTTAGCTATTTGCAAGTATAAATATTTCATTACTTTAAATTTTTTCCTCTAGGCCTCAATCCAAGTATCTCATTTTTCTGAAAACTGGAGGCATCACCCACATGTAAAATTGAATCAGTTTCTCTCTGGCATTAGCTGATGAATATGTTGGTTCATTTGTGGGGTTGTGACGGGCTGGGGGGAATTAAGCAGGGACTAATATCAGTTAAGGCAAGGGATCTACCTCTAGGCAAGGTCAGGGTAGAATGTGATACAGAATGTCCACTTGTTCAGACTTTAAATATCAAAATAATTTCAGAGGCAAGCTTTGTGAATACAGAGATAGTGAGTAGCAAATTAGAAATAGAGATGTGGGCATAGAAAAATAATATAAGAGGAGTAAATTCATTCCTGTGGCATTAAGAAATAATGTGAGAGTGCACTGAAGAATTCATAGATTACACTTGAGTTTAAATGTCAATAATATCTAGAGGTAGAGCAAGAAATCCAAAGCCAGTCTCAGCTGTAGAGCTGATTACAAGCCAGCTCAAGGCTATATGTGATCCTGGCTCAAAAGCAAACAAAACCAAACCGGAGAAAGAAAGTGATAGGAATTAAGTCTGAAATAATCTGCATGCAAAGAGGTGCAAAATATAGGGTGCAAATGGGAAAAGAGAAGATAAATATTCAAGGCTATGGAGGGGTACAGTTCACAGACACTGGGTTTTCAGGATTGCTATGGAAACAGGATACTTACTTTTTTCTGTGTATACTCTCTTAAAGTAGAACTCAACACCAGTTTTAAGATGCCATGGCTATGAATGCAATTAAAAAAACATGCTGAACACAGTATGACAACAAACATGCTCCGTGAATATTCAATGGAACACAGTGAGGATTTTACTGTGTCAAAAGACAGACAGTGGCACCTTTTGTGTGCTCTCTATGAAGCAAATTTTGAGCATTTAAGACAAAGATTTTTGTCTTTTAGGTGTGGAAAGAAATAAGGGAGATAATTCCAAGAAGTTTAAGCTAGATCCAAATTTTCATAGGTTTTACAAGTCCCATAGGTGAGTTTTTTGTTTGCCTTTTGCCTTTACTTTCACTTATGTCTAGGGAATATGTTCATCTATAAGGAGAGAGAGAGAGAGAGAGAGAGAGAGAGAGAGAGAGAGAGAGAGAGAGAGAGAGAGAGAGAGAGAGAGAGAGAGAGAGAGAGAGAGTGCTCAGGGGGTGGAGCTTCCTACTGCCTACTGCTGAGTCTGGTGATTTAACTCAGGACTTAATTGTGGAGAGAAGAGGCCTGAATCGGTCTTGATTGCCTCTGTTCTTCATGGCACACACACCCAGATGTGCACACACAGAAACAAATTCCTGTCTAACAAAACTCAGGGTATTGAGTAAGAACTTAATAGGAACTAGTTATCAACCATGGTGGAGAAAGCAATCTGACAAGTCTACCATCAACCTGTAATCAAATGCAGTGCCAGACAGGCATGCCTATGCAAGCGATAGATCATATCAGCAAGATAAAAGGAGCCTGCCTTTAGAAAGAATCAACCAGAAGTACATGTTGAAGAAACCTTCCACAAATAAGGCAAAGAGATACTAGAAAAGACCAGGGCCAAGAATATGGGTTTATCAGACTAAGACAGGAAAACAGACCAAGAAACTTGGCCAAGATAGAAAGGCGGATCCCTTCCTGTTCATTTTCAGGGTGAGAGAGGATTGGAAGAAAAATATTTGGTAACTAAGATGTGCAGCCAGTTTGATTTTTTGAAGCCATGGAATTTTATCTGTGCTATTTTCTGTGTTTGCAAACTCATTTGTCAGACTGAAATTGGCTAAGGGCGTTTTCCATTCCTCTCTCAAACATTCCAGGAAATTCTCTCATCCTTGGGACTTTGGGTTCCAAGTGGTGATGGATTCACCCAGCATGCTTTGGAGGTAGGATAAAGTAGAGGTAGATTGATTTTTTTTTGCAGGTCAAGAGTAGGCCCTAGACCCAAGGTCCAACTTCTAATCACACATTTCCCCTCTTCTGCTTGCTTTTCATTGGCAGTGTGTGCACCTACCTAGCATTGTGACACTGTGTCATACAAACTGATGTCAGCAGAAAGCTATTGTCTCCAGACATACTTTACCCAAGAACTTAAACCAAGGATGAGGGAAATTCTAACGTGTCTGGAGCTTCAGTAAGAACGTGAATATGAACACCCTTCCTCAAATCCATATAAACGAGACTTTCCTCAACATGGCTCCTAACCTCTGTTGCAAGCTTGCTAGCCATGCTGATCTCTGGTCTAAGCTCATATTCACATGTCTCTTTGTTTATTCCCAAACTTTCACTGGAATGTACAAAACAGCCACATCTTCATGCCCTGGGTTTTTCCATTTCTGAATGGATGTTTGAGCTGACTCCCACTCATAGGGATACTAAAAGGGTCAAATATACAAGGAACTTCAGGTTGGGGTGCTCTGCTGGCAGACCGCCAAGCACCAGTGTTTTACAGTATAAGCATTTGCTTTCAGCGCTCACACACCAAGCAAGGATACTCTTCAGTTCTTCTCCCTCAAAACCTTGCTGCCTGGCTGGTCTTTTTTCTTTTCAACAAATATTTAAAATGTGTTTATATAGAATGTTTTGAAGCTCTAAATTTCAGAGATCTTCAAGAATCTCTAGTTTCCAACACTGACAGAGTACATTTTCTTCCTTGTCTGTGATTATATCATTTCAACCTGGAAATGTCATTCTATGGAAATATGAACAATTCTGAGCCATTATCCAAGCAGCAACCATGTGTTGAATAACTTGTAATTAGTGGTGTTTCTATACCTTCTCATCTTTCTTTCACATTTTTATTCCCTTCTCATGCTGATTTTAAAAACTGGCAAGTGTTGCTGGCTAAATTCTTCCTGTCTCAGAAATTGCCTGATGTTTTTTCATTTTCTATGTGAGTTTTGGTGTAATTTTTCAAACTTTGGAAAAGAAATTACTTGGTATTTTATTCATTTAATATTGAGTTTTCTAGAAAAAGTCATGTGAAATTTTACTGTCTAAAAAAAGTTTATGTTTGCATTTAATTTAGTTTCTAGTTTAATGGAGGACATCTTTAAAGTTTGAAGCATAATTATTTGCTATGGAGTATACAGATCTTAAATATTCTATGAGCTTTATTGAAGGTGTCTACCTCTATACATGCTTAAGTTATGAAATGTCCCTCTTCACCTGATAAAATTCCTTCTCTTAAGTTCTGTTAATATTAATATAGATTTCCAACTTTTATTATGACTGGCATTTGTGTGGTCTATCTTTTTCTATCCTTCTACCTTGGATGAAAGTTAACTTTAGGTTGAAGCTGAACTTTAATATTCAAGGCATGTTTTGATTGTTTTCCAGCGCAGCAATTTCTAATATTAACTAGTAATTAATTAGGACTTGTATTTCTTTTTTATTTTGTGAAATGGGTTAGATGGCTGGTTTTATAACCTAATGTTTAATTTTATTTGCTCATATTTTCTGCTTGTTTCTTCTTTCTTCTTTTCCTTTATTTTAATATTTATCCTTTTGTTCTTATCATTTGGTTTTTTAGCTACAATTCTTTGAAACACATAGTGATGGTCCTGGGGAGTTCAAGTTTATTTAATGTACCACAGTTTGTTATGCACATCTCTGAACTATTGCTGTTATATATTTTACATCTGCACATTCTAAAATTTTCATATTGCATTGTTACTATTTTCTTTCCAGTCATTCATCTTTTAAAAACTTAAAAAATAGGATTTCAAATGTCTTTTATTTCTATACATATACTTCTATCCTGGACACTCTCCATTCTGGTGCTAGGACCTACTTTTCTCTGTCATTACTTTCTTCATGTCAATGAATGCTTTTTAAATACTGCAAATATTTTCTCTGAGTTTTAAAAAAGATTTTTGGTGCCGGGCGGTGGTGGCGCACGCCTTTAATCCCAGCACTCGGGAGGCAGAGGCAGGTGGATCTCTGTGAGTTCGAGGCTGGGCTGGACCGATAGCCTCCAAAACAATACAGAGAAACCCTGTCTCGAAAAACCAAAAAAAAAAGATTTTTGGTTTATATTTGGTTTTGGTAATTTAACCATGCTGTAGCATATATAGTTTTCTTTGTGCTTGTCCTCTTTGAGACATTTAAGTTGATATTTTCTCCAAATCTAGAAGTTATATTACTGTCGTTTCTTCAAATGCATCTTGTCTGCATTAGCTTCACTATTGTCTTTCTCTAAGGAATTGATTATATATATATATATATATATTAAACTATTTCACATTCCTTAGAATGTTTTGCTTGGCTCTGTTATCTTGTTTCTTTCCCAGCTGCTTCACATTTGGAAAATTTTAATTGAAGGTGGCTCATCAAAATGATAAGAGAAATGTTCATGCCTTTTCTTGTAAGTTTCTTTTGATTCAGTAGGCAGATCTCAGAAACAGTTTCTAGAGAGGAAAAGTCATGAATTTATGAGTGTCCTTTCAATTTAGAATTGAACTTTGGGTTCATATTTAACATTCAGTTTGATCTTGTGTTCATTTGTGTCACACAGGAAGGCTTTGTTTCCAATCAACCACATATTCACAGGCTTGTAGCACCCTACATTCTTCACATGTCATCCATTTTTATTTTGGGGGTAATGCTTGAGGGGTTGTGTACCTGTGTTCTTGTGTGTGTGTGTGTGTGTGTGTGTGTGTGTGTGTGTGTGTGTGTGTGCGCTTGTGTATATAAACAATGTGTTTGGGTAGATGGCAGGGGTTGATGTTGGTATCTTCCTCAGTTGCATTCAATCTTCGTGTTTTGAGACCAAATCTCTCATTGAACTTGCAGCCTATAGATTTAGCCAGACTGACTAGCCAGCAAGCCCCAGGTTCTTCTTTCTGCTTCCCCAGTGCTAGAATTACAACACTTGGTTTTTATTGTAGATTTAGGGGACTGAAGTCAGAACTGTCTATTTGTGCAGCAAACAATACTGACTGGACAATCTCCTTATCCCTCTATATATTATTTCTGAAATAAGTATTAGTTTTACTATGAAAAATATAGATTAAAATATCTTCCCACCTCATTTTTTCTTAAAACATGTCAAGATGATTAAAATCACTAGACTATTTTTTTATCTGGCATTTCCATCGAACCAACATGAATTTGGGTTTATTTCAGGATTGTTTTTTTAATTTTAAAGATTATTTATGAAGTATTGGTATTACCTATCTTTGCAAAGAATTCCCATGATTCCAAAGTCAAACTCTACAAGATACAGGGGTTTTTGTTTGTTCCTTTGTTTCATTTTTCAAGACAGGGTTTCTCTATGTATCCCTATCTGTCCTAGAACTTGCTCTGTAGACCAGGCTGGCCTCGAACTCACAGAGATTTGCCTGTCTCTGTCTCCTGCATGCTGGTACTAAAGACCTGCACCACCACTTACTCATTTACTTTTCTTCTTCTTTTTTTGACCCAGAGTATCTCTACATAGACCTAGCTGTCCTGGAACTCAATATAGAGCAAGCTAGCTTTTCACTAGCAGAAATATGCCTGTCCCTGACCCTGCCCCTCCCCCTGCCTCTGCCTCCTCTGCTTCCCCTGCCTCCCCTTACCTGTCCCCCTGCTTCTTCTGCCTCGTCTGTCTCCTCTGCCCGGTGCTGGGATTAAAAGCTTACACCACCATGCCTAAAAGGACTCATTTTTTTCTTTGCTTATTCTATGCTATTTCTTTCCACCAAGAGTTAAACCATTTAAAATTTTTTAGTTTTCATTTTTTTACTAAAGATATACATGTATCCACTAAAATGTCTGTGTCTGTGTGAATGTGTATAGAAATGTTATATTTTTTGATAATACTGATGGTTGGAGTTTCTGAAATTAAAAAAAAAACCTTACAGTACAAAATAAGAATTTTACAAAACAGCTTGATCATGTGGTTGTGTCTGTTTGAAAGCTGTTTTGATTTCCATAGAACCGTATACCACAAGACCAGAATATTTTAGAGTTGTCAGCTAAAAGAGAGTAAAATTAGGTGTTCACAAGACCTATGGGTTTTAGTAAATGGAAACCCTCTGATTTTCCCAAGACCACTGGAGTTCATTTTTAGCTTACGGGTAATGGGGCTCACCCTTAACCGTATATTTGTTTCAGCAGTTTGCCCCCACCCCAGCCTCTCCTTCCTTCTTTGGCATTATTGCTGATCCTGTTTATTTGTTTTTCCCACATATCCATGCTTCTTGAGGGAGAAGTGTGGTAAGAGCTGCCAGTTCTGCCTACACACTGTGTTTTTCCTGGGACTCTTACTGGAAGCCTCCACATCACTCTTTAGGAAAGCCTGGAGCATCTTCATCTTCATAATGAAGCCCACTCCAGTCTGGGAACAAGCCTGGGTAGGGAGTGTGTTACAGCCCTCACATTGACATGGAGTTGGCCGGAACGCTTGGCAAATGCCGATTTTCTGTGCCATTTGCTTGGATTCCAGCTGCTCCTACTTGGATTGCTGATCTCTCACTGACAGTCCACCCATCCGTCTCCTCCTGAGCATACCTGCCCCCAAAGCCACTTTATGGCCTGCCCTTTCCTTCTTCAGTCACGCTGCCCACTCCAATGCAGTGCCATACACTTCCTTTGGCAGTGATTGCTTTCATCCACTGCTCAGACCCCACTGATTATCAGACAATCTCAAATACTCCTGATCTCACACAGAGCTTGGCAAACACTCCCAAGTCATATTTAGCAGACAGCTTGAAGATATCACACTGCTCTTAGCTCTTGTGCCTACTGCAGAGCCCAGAACAACCCCTACTCCTCTGTGGCTTCTTGAGTGAGAGAAACACAGGGATTGCAACAAGTCTGCTAGCTTGCAACTCACTCGTTAAAGTTATTAATGATAGGAGCACTGGCAAATTATTTGACCATTGTGTGCCTCAGTTTCTTTTCTTTTCTAAATTAGATTTTATTATTGTCTTTTCTCTTTTTTTAACATTTCCCCCACTCCCCTTCCCTCCTCCTCTCTCCCCTTCCACCCTCCCTCCTGTCCCCCACACTCCCAATTTATTCAGATCTTGTCTTTTTTCTGCTTCCTATCTTACACCTGTAAGAACAGGCAATATCAAAGACTCTGATGACAGCTTAGGCTGGAGAGGATGTGGAGTAAGGGGAACACTCCTTTATTGCTAGTGGGAATACAAACTTGTTCAGCCTCTTTGGAAATCAGTATGGGGGGCAGGGAGCTGAGGGATGATGACTGATGAAAAAGTATGGGGTGGTAAGAAAATAAGGAGAGGAAAGAGAGAAGAGATAAAGAGAAACAGAGACACAGAGACAGAGACAGTCTCCCTCAGTAAAAAACAACAGAAGAAGGGAAGTAGATCAGGTTTTTCTCATAAAGAGACCTCCATACCTGAGTAAGGAGTCAGGGTGCACAGAAGCACTGTGCCAAGTTCAAGGAGTGGGGCCAGGTATGCTTGGAGTATAAGGGCAATAACAGTAGTAGGGAGAAGAGGATCAGAGGGTAAATATGATCAGAATATGTTATATGTGTGTATAGAGATAGGACAATGAAATCAATTTGTGCATTATATATTACACATTATATATGCAAATATGATCAGAATATATTATATACCTGTATAAAGATAAGATAATGAAACCAATATATATATATGCACAATAGAAATAGCTGTAAATACCCCATGCCCTTAGAGTGACTATCTCTAATTAAAATTTTCTCTCTTTAGTCTGACGAGAGAGAAATCACAAGTTCTATTTCTTTGATCTCCTCCACAGAAGTACACTTTTAATTTGATTCCACCCAGTAATTAGTGTAACGTTTTGTGCATTCATATTATAAACTTAAATAAGCAACACACCATTCTTTTGGTTTCCTCATGGCTTTACCTCAGTCTCAAAATAGGATCTTTGTCTGTCCTGCCCTCTGTTCAGACATGCCCTCCAGGAAAAGAATGTTTAGCTGGCTCTGAGAGACAGGGCTTTAGGCTCAGAAAGAAACTCTTAAATTAAAGGTCAGGAAGTTGGAATCCTGTCCCTCTTCCTGTGTCTGCAATCAAAGTCTGGAGCCAGCTGGCATGCTCCTCAGGGCTACAGTATCCCTCTGTAGATCAGCTCTCAGTATGTGAGCTGCAAGGCCTAGCAGGATTTAAAAAGGAAACTGCAGGAAACTGATTTGTCTTTGGGCTCAAGCCAAGCTTGCCAATCCACTTTTACTATTGATGTTGATAATTTTCCTGATCTGACTCTCCCACTTCTTATTTGGTTAAAAACCAGTACATGGGCTGTGCTTGGGGACTCCCACAGCAGCAGCCATACTGGCAGCTTCCATCCTGCCAGCAGGAGCCAAGGCACCCCAGCAGCCTAGTCTCCTGCTCAACCCACAGGACTAAGATTATCAGGGCCAGTCTCCAAACCACACTCCTGTGCCTGGGGTCTATCACTAAGGCACGCATCCATCCCAGTGGGATCCAAAGTACCCCAGCATCTTAGTCCACTCTCTACACATGAGACCAGTAAGTGGAGAGTTACCAGAGCATTGGACTTGTCTATACCCACCAGAAGGGAACCCTGGTCCCACACCCACCAGGAGAGGAAGAGGCACCTCCTGGAACCCACTGCAAGAACGGATGAGAAGGAGACAATGTAAAAACACAAGGAGCAACAGAAAAACCAATATGACACTGCCAGAGTCCAGAGACCCTACACTAGCAAGCCTGGAACACCCCAACACAAATGAAGCAGAAGAGAATGACACTAAAAACAACTTCATGGAGATGATAGAAATCCTCAAAGAGGATATGAGAAAACCCCTTAAAAATATAGAAAAAATCCAAAAAATGCAATAAATGGAAGAAAAGACAAAGCAAAATAGCAAGAAACAATTCAAACAGTTCAAGGGCTGAAATTTGAAATAGAAACAATAAAAAACATACTCTGAAGGAATGCTGGAAATAGAAAAGCTGGTAAAATGATCAGGTACTACAGATGCAAGCATAAAAAAACAGAATTCAAGATATTGAAGACAGAATCTCAGGTGTTGAATTAGATTCATTGACCAAAGAAAATTTTAAGTCCAACAAATCCCTAAAACAAAAAAAAATCCAGGAAATACGGGACACTATGAAAAGACCAAACTTAAGAATCATAGGTATAGAAGAAGGTGAAGAAACCCACCTCAAAGGGGCAGAAAACATATTGAACAAAATCATAGAAGAAAACTTTCCTAGCCTAAAGAAAGACATGCCAATGAAGGTACAAGAAGCCTAAAGAACACCAAATAGAGTGGACCCCCCAAAAAAATCCCCTCCACACATAATAAGCAAGACGCCAAACATACAGAATAAAGAAAGAATATTAAGAGCAGCTAGGGAAAAAGGCCAAGTAACATGTAAAGACAAACCTATCAGAATAACACCTGATTTCTCCATGGAAACTATGAAAGCAAAAAGGTCCTGGATAGATATTCTACCAACACTAAGAGACCATGGATGCCAACTAAGACTACTAGGCCCAGCAAAGCTTTCAATCAATATAGATGGAGAAAACAAGATATTTCATGACAAAACTAGATTTAAACAATACATATCCACTAGCCAGCCCTACAGAAAATTCTGGAAGGAAAACTCCAACCTAAGGAAGTTAATTATAACCAGAAATACATAGGCAATATATAATCCCACTTTACCAACAGGCAAAAGGAAAAGCGGTGGAAATCCACATATAATTCCACCAACAACAACCATGCCAAAACAAGTGAGAATGAGATATCAATGGTCATTAATTTTCCTCAATATTAATGGTCTTAACTCGCCCATAAAAAGACACAAGCTAACAGAATGTATTCGAAGACAGAATACATCCTTCTGCTGCATACAAGAAACATACCTCAGCTCCAAAGACAGATGTTATTTCAGAGTTAAGGGTTGGGAAAAGATTTTCCAATCAAATGGACCCAAGAAACAAGCAGGGGTAGCAATCCTAATATCTAACAAATTAGACATTAAACTAAAATCAATCAAAAGAGATGAAGGAGGTCACGTCATACTCAGAGGAGAAATCCACCAAGATGAAGTCTCAATTCTGAACATCTATGCCCCAAATACAAAGCCATCCACGTTCATAAATAAACATTACTAAAACTCAAAGCACATATAACTTAGAGCATGGGTGATCTTTCTACTTTCTGGTGTCTTCTTTAATTTCTTTCTTTAAAGACTCAAAGTTCTTGCTATACAGGTCTTTCACTTGTTTGGTTAGCATTACCGCAAGGTATTTTAACAAAAGGGCTGAGAAAGAAATCAGAGAAACATCACCCTTTAAAATTGCCACAAACAACATAAAATACCATGCTCTTGGAAAGGTAGGATCAATGTAGTAAAAATGGCAATCCTGCCAAAAGCAATCTACAGATTAAATACAATCCCTATCAGAATCCCAGCACATTTCTATAACTTGAAAGAACAATTTTCAACTTTATATGGAAAAACAAAAAACCCAGGATAGCCAAGACAACCCTGCTCAACAAAGCAATATCTGGAGGCATCACCATTCCTGACTTCAAGCTCTGTTATAGAGCTATAGTCCTGAAAACAGCTTGGTATCGGCACAACAATAGACAGGTAGAAAAATGGAATCGAATTGAACACAGTGAGATTAATCCACAAGCCTATGAACTCCTGATTTTTGACAAAGAAGCTAAAATTATACAATAGAAAAAAATAGCATCTTCAAAAAATGGTGCTGGCATAACTGGAGGCTGACATGTAGAAGACTGCAGATAGATTCATGTCTATTGCCATGCACAAAACTTAAGTCCAAATGGATCAAAGACCTCAACATAAATCCAGCCACACTAAACCTGTTAGAGGAGAAAGTGGGAGGTACCCTTCAATGAATTGGTACAGGAGACCACTTCCTGATATAACACCAGTAGCACAAACACTGAGATCGAAAATTAATAAATGGGACCTCCTGAAACTGAGAAGCTTCTGTAAGGCAAAGGACATAGTCAGCAAGACAAAAAAGCACCCCACAGACTGGGAAAAGATATTCACTAACCTCGCATCTGACAGAAGAAGCAAGCCTCCAAAACATCAAAGGATCCAATTAAAAAGTGGGCTACAGAACTAAATAAGAGAATTCTCAATAGAGGAGGCTAAAATGTCTGAGAGACACTTGAGAAAGTGCTCAACATCCCTAGCCATCAGGGAAATGCAAATCAAAACAACTCTGGGATATCATCTTACTCCTGTCAGAATGACAGTTTATGCTAGAGAGAATGTGGAGAATGGGGAACACTCGTCCATTGCTGGTGGGAGTGAAAACTTGTACAGCCACTTTGGAAATCAGTATAAAGATTCCTCAGGAAAATGGAAATCAGTCTACCACAAGACCCAGCAATTCCACTACTAGGCATATACCAAAAAGATGCCCATCACACAACAAGGGTGTCTGTTCCACTATGTTCATAGCAGCATTATATGTAATAACTAGATCCTGGAAGCAACCTAGATGTTCCACAAGTGAAGAGTAGATAGAGAAAATGTGGTACATTTATACAATGGAATACTATTCAGCGGAAAAAAAAAACAATGGAAGCTTGAAATTTGCAGGAAAATGGATGGCACTAGAAGAAACCATCCTGAATGAGGTAACCCAGTCACAAAAAGACAAACATGGCATGTATTCACTCATATATGGATTTTAGACATGGATCAGGGGAGTGTCAGCCTACAATCCCAGTGCCAGTGAGTCTGGGAAACAGGGAGGTTCCCAAGAGATATGCATGATGCCCCAGAGAAGTGGAATGAGGCAAGATCTCCTGAGCAGATTGGGAACATCAGGGGTGGGGAGAGGGTACCAGGAAAAAGAGAGGGGAATAAGAGGAGTGGAGAAGAAGGCATGTGGTAGCAGGAAAGTTGAGTTGAGGTAAGAATAGAGAACAGGATAAGAGACATTATAATAGATGGAGTCATTATAGGCTTGAGGAGAGCGCTGACACTAGTGAGATTTCCTGAGATCTACAAAGATAACACCAACTGGCAAACTATGCAGTAGTGGAAAGACTACATTAATACCCCCTCCCTGATGATAAGGTTGATGGCTACCTTATATGCCATCCTAGAACCTTCATCCAGTGACTGATGGAAGCAGAGACAGATACCCACAGTTAAACTGAACTGAACTCCTGGAACCCAGTGACAGAGATGGAGGAGTGATGAGCAAAGACGTCAAGATGTGCTGGTGAAATCCACATAGACAGCTGACCGGACAAGGGGGAGCTCTTGAACCCCAGACTGATGGCTGAGAGACCAGCAGGGGACTGATCCAGACTCCATGAATGTAGTGTCAGTGAGGAGGCCTCGGAAATCTCTGGAGCTTTGGGTGTTTACCATGGCATACAACTGAACTTTGGGAGCCCATTCCACATGGAGGAATACTCTCTCAACCTGGACACGTGGGGAAGGGCCTAGGTCCTTCTGTGGATGAAATGACAGACTTCCTGGGGAATGATGTGGGGATTGGATGGGGGCTGGAGGAGGGGAGGTGGATGAACAAGGGAGGAGGAGTGGGAGAGGGAGTTGAGACTGATATGTAAAGCATGCATGCATGTTTGGAAGACATAATTTATTTTAATAAAAATAAAAAATAAAAAAACAGTACATATGGGGCATGGTTTCTTTAAACTCTCCAGGCAGTTTCTAGAGAACGAAGATTCTAGTAAAGAAACAAGCTTTACCTTCAAGGGTCTGAGAGTTGCATGGGGTTTCCACTGTTCTGTACCTACCTTTATGACCTCATTTAGCTGCTGGGTTACAGTTTTTGTTCAATTGTAGCCACTCCATCTGTATGCAGTGTCATTCAGAATAGGATCTTGGTCCATTGGGTAGTCTCAAACCAGTAAGTCAGTAGGTGCAAGTGTGTGTTCAGAAACGCAGGCGAAGCAATGCACACAGAATGTTTCCTGGTTCTGACTTCTGAACAGGGCCTCACTTTGAAAATCAGCATCTATGAGGCTGTGAGTTGATTTCTAGCACAGAGCTTTCAGTTCTCATATTTTCAAGTTCTTTGGCACAAGCTTCTTTAAAAAAAAGTGTGTTTTCTTTCTTAATTGCCTTTTTTACTTTCTGAGTGGGGGTGGTGAGGCCCTTCCTGTACCCACTTGAAATAGAACTTTCTAGATTCATCTCTCCTATAAATGTACCTTTGCTTCTTACCACACTTGGCTGAGCATGGGGAGAGAGGCTCACAAAGGCTCAGTGACTTGTAAGAGCTGCAGAGTACATGTATCCCTCCTGGGGTTTTACTCAGATGCAGATTTCTGGTTAGGGTGTTCAGAGTGTAATTTCACATTACTAATTTGGCTCCCAAAAGATCTTATGCTTCTGGCATAAAGATCATCCTTTGCCTGTGGAGAAAGTAGATAGTTTGCTTCACAAACACTCAGCACTATTTAATGATAATACATGCCAAGCACTGGGTTGTGAAACTAAATGGAAATGTGACAATATTTACCCCTAAGAAGCTCACAGACAGACATAGATGGAGAGAAATTTCTCATACTGGGTCTCCTTGCAGCCTTAATACAAGGCTAAGTGCTGAATCTTACTGCAGCTTTATAGGCCATGCTTTGCTGATATCCATGGGAGGCCTAAAAAAAAAACGTTTAAAAAGAAACCCACAGATAGGAATGGAGAGATGGCTCAGATGTTAAGAGCACTGGCTGCTCTTCCAGAGGACATGGGTTCAATTTCTAGCACTCAAAAGGCAGCTCACAACTATCTGTGTTTCCAGTTCCTGAAGATCTGATGCCCTCTTATGGATTTCATGAACACTAGACAGCTTGCATGCATATACATACATGCAGGCAAAGCACCCATACATATGAAATAATTTTTAAGTCAGCAGTCTAATGTGGTAGCCATCATACCAAATATGTTCCATGATTATCATGAATATAAGAAGATGAACTATAGTTTGGGATGAGACATTTGAACATATACCTCACCAAAGATACAGAGAAGGCAAATAAGCCTATAAAATATGATGAGGACAAATACTAATATGGAGTTTAAAACTTAAACAGCCATGAGATATTATCGCTAAACATTAGAATGTTGGATAGGAAGTTGGTGGGAGTATAAAATGGCATAGCCACTGCAGCAGTTATTACAAAAGTAAACACAACCTCAGGCCAGCCATCATGCTCCTTGGCTTTTATCCAGATGAAATAAGAATTTAGTCCTACTCAAAGACTTCTGCACGGATGTTTATAGCTTGTCAAAACTACCAAAATCTTGGAAGTAACCAAGATCTCCTTCAGAAGGATCTTGAGTAAACTATAAGTTATCCAAGCAATGAAATCTCATTCAACACTGAGAAGAAATAAACTAATAAGCTATGGAAAACCATGAAGGAACTAAAACGTGTTACTGCATCTAAGAGCCAGTGTGAAAGAACATACAGAATGTGACCCCAACTGTTCTGGAAGAAAGCAAAGCTACAGACAAAATACATAGGTTATACAGTTTCCAGGAGTTACGAGGACTGAAGGGTTAGATAGGTGGAACACAGTGTGTGAGGGGGAAATGTCTATAATGTTATTACTCATGTCACCATTATAATGGGCAGGTCATTCTACAAGTCTAAACTCCATAGAAAAAGAGTACCAAGGTTAAACCCTAAGGCACATTGTAGAGACTTTGATTGACAAATGACATCTCAACATTGGTTCTCATTTAATAGTCTCTGGTCCTGCAGAATGCAGATGGGGCCAGCTGTGCACATTGCAAAAAATGACATATGGGAAACTTCTGTACTTTCTTCTTAATATTTGTTCTGATGAAAAGTTTTAATTTTTAACTATTTTAATTCTTTATATAGTTTTATTGAAAATATTTTTTCATAAAATATATTCTGGCCGGGAAGTGGTGGCACAAGCCTTTATTCCCAGCACTCGGGAGGCAGAGGCAGGCGGATCTCTGTGAGTTCGAGGCCAGGCTGGACCGACAACCTCCAAACAATACAGAGAAACCCTGTCTCGAAAAACCAAAAAAAAATATATATATATATATATATTCTGATATGATTTCCCCTCCTCAAGATCTTCCCTACCCATTGAACTCTACACCCATTATCTCTTTAAAAAATAAACCAGAGGGGAGGCAGAGGCAGGTAGATCTCTGTGAGTTCGAGGCCAGCCTGGTCTACAAAGCGAGTTCCAGGACAGCCTCCAAAACAATACAGAGAAACCCTGTCTCGAAAAACCAAAACAAACAAACAAAAACAAAACAAAACAAAACAAAAAACAAACAACAAAAAAAACAAAAAACAAAAAAATAAACCAGAGAAAAGAAAAATTTTAAAAGAAAAAGCACAAGAAATGAACACATCCACAAACACAAACAAAACCCATAAAAAGACAAAATCATAAACTATAAAATACAAGTAAAATATCAGTAAAGAAAAAAATTCCATATGAGACAAAAGTCTACAAAAATACCCTTGAGTTCATTTTGTGTTGGTCATGGGAACAAGATACAAAGACCCACAGCCTGACATATGTACAGAATGAGAGACCTTGAAACATTCAGTCCTAACCGGGTTGTCTCCGTAAAACCTTCCCTTCAGAGAGCCTTGCAAAAGAGGAAGCAAAATTAATGTAAGAACCAGAGGGGGAAAAGGACACCAAGAAAACAAGACCTTCTACACACAGCAGGACAGACACACATATGAACTCACAGAGACTGAGGTAGCAAGCATATACAGAGGCTGAACTGCTCTGTACCAGATAGGGTTCTTGGGCTGAAAGACATAGGTATAAGCCCTATCCCTAATGCAGAAACTGTCTCCAATCGATAACCATGCACAAATGGAAAATTAGTTTTCTCCAATGGTATCTTACCGTTGGATATGCAAACTACTCTTAAGGGCAGGCCCCATGCCCAGCAGTAGTAGATGGACAACACAAAATGAACTCAATGGAATCTTTGGAGGCCCTGTGTCTCATAATATTTTGTCAGGGTTTTTTTTATAAACTTACAGGTCACTTGTGTTTATATCATGGTTTCTCATTCTGTTTTTTCATGGTATTACTATGTGTGTGAATATGTGTTTCATTGCATCTATTGTTTCTTGTGTTTTTTCTTTTGTTTTGTCCTACTTTGATTTGTTTGTCTTTGTGTTATTTTAATATTATTCTTTAGATGCTTGTTTGTTTTCTAAGCAGAGACAGAAAGGGTGTAGGTCTGCATGGGAGGCGAGATGGGGAGGGTCTTGGAGGCATTGAGGAAGGGGAAACCGCAATCAGAACATAATGTATGGGGGAAAAACTTTTCAATAAAAGAAAAATAGAAAGTAAAAGCTCAGTAAATTGTCGACTGGTCAAGCAGGTTTTATACTGATAGATCTGTATCTTTCTCAGCTTTGGTGAGAGAAGCTTCTTATTGTGGTGGGTGTGGTCAATGCAGATATTGACAGCTGGTCAAAGGATCAAGAATAAGGGACTGTTTAGTGCTCACCTGTAAATGTGACATCTGAAGCACCCTTTCTAATGCTTAAGAAAGGTGAAGGAAGAGGGAGGGGGAAAGAATGTTCAGGGTGGGACATAGGAAGGAGTGTTGTAAAATGCTGATCTCTAGACATGACATGAGTATTACACCCATTGTTGTAATTTAAGAAAAGCAGCACTCAAGAGACAGATGCCATGGGACAGGGTTCAAGCAAAGAGTATTTTTTTAGAGAAGGGGATCATAAAAAAGGGAAAGTGGAGGGGTAAGGCCAGCCTCCAGAAACAGGAGCAGCATGAGAGAGGGGAGAGAGAGGAAAAACTGGGAGAGAGAGCAGAACCAAGAGAGGGAGAGAAAGAAAGAGAGAGAAGAATGGGAGGTAGGTAGGGCCCTTTTAAAACGGAACATAGCGACTATGCACAGGTGGTACTCTTAGTGGCTGCAGCTGAGGGCATATCCTGTCAGAACCCTGAGGACAAGCCAGTACAGATGCCTGAATACTAATACCCATGAGGTCAAATCAGCTGAGATTGCTTGTGCAAGAACTGTACAAGACTGCTACCATCAATGTCCCTCATGGATGGGGAAGGGGCTTATGATGGCTGCTCCTACCAGCTGAGCTATTAACAGTTGATTGCCAAGTGAGAGGTGGGAGGGTTCTTCTTTAGTATTTTACCACTGGTAAGTTGCCATTTCTTAAATTATGGGTAAATTTTAACAAATTTACTGTCTTACTGGGAACAACCAACAATCTTATAGTTCATGGAAATCATTAAATTGTCTACCAATTGTAACTTAAATAAATACAAAAACAATCCTAAAACAGATTATTTGGGAAAATATATATATATTTACTAAGTAGGAATAAAAGCATAAATGATATGTGATTTCTAACAAGCACAGTACAAACATAAACATAATCGGCCATTCATAGAAGTGAAATCTCTAGCAGGGTCTTCCACTGTAAAATACAATAGGAACATTCTTTTTTGTTTGTTTGTTTTGGTTTTCAAGACAGAGTTTCTCTGTGTGACAGTCCAGGCTATCCTAGAACTTTCTTTATAGACCATTCTGGTAACTTACTGAGATCTGCCTGCCTCTGCCTCCGGAGTGATGGGATTAAAGGTGTGTTCCACCACTGCCTGGCTAGGAGAATTTTTAATAGGGTGCATAGAAGATGGCACAGCAAGTAAGAGTGCTTGCTGTGCAAGCATGAGGACTTAAGTTTGGCTGTGCCACACCCATGTAAAAAGCTGGGCATGAGCAACTCTAGCCCTAGCAATGTGGGAGACAGAGACAGAACGATCCATCACCTTGCTTGCTGCCTGCTAGCCTAGCTCCAGGTTCACTGAGAGAGACCTTTCCTTAACAGAGTTAAGTGGAAATCAATAGAAAAAGGTACCTGATGTCCATTTCTGGCTACTGCACAAACATGTGTGCATACACCACACACACACACACACACACACAAACACACATACACACACACACACACACGTTTTACACAAAATAGAAGACTTTAGTTTTTAAAGTTAGAGAAAATCCTGATAGAATTGTTTAACTCATGCGTTGCACCGGAAAGAGGGACAGGGTGCTGTGCTCATCCCCCATACTTCCTGTTTCTATTTTGAAGAGGAGCAGCTAAAGCAGCTATTCTAAGGCATTTTCTTTGCATAAATGTCCGCAAACTGCACCTGGCCGAAAGAACTTACCTAGGGTTGGTTGCAACAGTATCTGAAAACAGTGTCTGCTTTTCCAAATCCAGGGAACTGAAACCTGATATGAGCCATAGGTGAGAAAAGTTTTGCAATAAGGTCTCTTCATTTTCTGTTTATAAATACATTCTCTACTCACATTCATATTCTCACCATTTGAGACTTTATTTTCTTTAGTTCTAGTGCTTTGTACCTGCTAAGCAAACTAAAAACAGGGTGGCAATCCGGTTTCTTTTGTCATGTTTCTGTTAGTCACATCTTGCATTTGCACAATAGCATGCATGGACACAGACACACACAAACACACACTCCCAATTATGTAGACCACATTCACTCTAGCAGCTCATGTGTTTGTTCTAGTGGCTTCTAACTCTTGGCATCCACTGTGTACTAAAATGATGACACTATTCAGTTTCAGAAGTCTGAGAACTCAAGCCTCAAGCTGGTGAATAAAAATTATGAGCTATGCTTTAAATAATTAGACTCAAGTAATCTGGAAATTCAGAACACCTGAAAATTAACTATCCTCTCAAGCAGCTACAATGTCAGAATTTAAACCTGAATGATCTCCATATGGCATACTTCATTACATATGATTCGTCCTGACTCTTTTTTTTTTTTTTTTTTTTTTTTGGTTTTACGAGACAGGGTTTCTCTGTATTGTTTTGGAGGCTATCGGTCTAGCCCGACCTCGAACTCACAGAGATCTGCCTACCTCTGCCTCCCGAGTGCTGGGATTAAAGGCGTGCGCCACCACAGCCCGGCCCCTGACTCTCTTTATAAGAAGCAAGAAACAGACATTAATGAAAGTATGCAAACCCCTACTGATCAACTAAATATTCCAGACTCTTTCATGAACTGTCCTTTGAGTTTGCTCTCAGGTAAAGCACAAGGTGGTTTAAAAGTTGAGTGTGGATTCACCTTACAATATCTATTGCCATTGACTTTTGTTTGTAAGTTCATATGTATACTAGTTCAGCAGCATTCCATCACATTCACATACATTACTCAACTGACCCAAACACTACCACTTGGATTACAAATGCACTCACCATACATTGAGTCTTTTACTACCTGACTTTCTCAATTTAACAGGGTGGAGATAAGCATCTCATTAGTGGATAATGCACTTTGGCCCCACATCTATTTGGAATAATCTATATCTGTATTGCACCAATGACCCTTTCTAATCTTTTTCTAAGTTGAGTCCAAGATAATTTTTCTTTACATTCAAGATAATAAAACATTAGCTATAGATTGACATGGGAAATTGTCTTATCATAGAAGATTGACTGGAAACATACAATCATTACTATATTTATAGTTAGTCAAATTGAACCATTCTTTTCCTAGAATGTGTAGTGAGTTGATCCAAACAACACACTTCTTTCTTCCCTGTAAGTCTCTCTGATAGTTCCAAAAGGAATATTATATTAACACATTGGGTAAGACATGGTCAAATTTAAACATTATATTATTCTGCTTTTTGTGCTATGAGTTTTCACTCTTGTGAAAGTTTTCAGAAGAAATTTTAACTAAATATTCCATGATCCTCTAAGACACAACCCTAGCACAAACCATCTTAATGTGAAAATTCCCAGGTTGAAGAAGGTTGTTATTTGGTGTTGCAGGCCCAGAAGACGATATTGACAAGTCCATCACGCAATGTGTGTGTGTCAGTGCCAGGTTTAACTTCTCCTACAAATGGATGCATATTCTGTGGGTGTCTCTTGGATGTTGCTTGCCTGTCTTGGGTTCCTTACAATAACAGAATGGTTTAGAGAAGCATAAACAATGCCCTGTTTATTTTCTTCCAATTGTGAGTCAGTTGTGGATTCAGACCTTTCCAGGACACTTGAACAGGGATCATTATCGTAAATGCCAGTTTCTGATAGAAGTGTCTGGGAATTTATCCTGGGACTCACTGGAATATCAACCTACAAGATAAAAGAGATGTACCACGTAAGGATGTAAAAGAACATGTTCATTATTGGACTCTGAGTGAAAGACTACCTGAAGTCATGCACATTGAGATAGACTATCTATTGTTCCTCTTATAAGCTACCTAATATCTACACTTGCAGTAAGCTTTCTACTATCAAAAGATGAAAGTGTTGATTCATTGTTTGGTTTTTGTTTGTTTATTTTTGTTTGTTTTGAGTTTTTGTTTTGTTTCTTATGTTATGTTCAGGTCCTGATGAGTGCTAGGCAGGTACTTGACCACTGAATCCCAAATGTCAACAGTTGAAGTTCATTATGCTCTTCCCAATCAGTTTTTTGTGCTGTATTATGGGTCATTTGATGTCACAGAACATAAACACGATGCTCTTTCAATGGAAAAACCACTGTCCAGTTCATGGGAAAAGAAAATAATCCCATAAAAACTTTAGGCAGCTTATAAAACATTGGCATATGGACTATAGAAAACCAAAAGATCAAGCCAAAGCAAAAAGATCTGAGACGTCCTCAGGAGAGCAGGACCAGGAAGATTCACAGGTTACCCAATACACATTGTGATTAGAGAGCTAAACTGGCAAATGGAAGCCAATATTGAAAGCACAAAGTTTGGATTAAGTCCTAAAATATTATTCTAGTTATTATTTCTACCACAAGAAAACCATCATACTTTCAAATAGTTTCAGAGCCCTAAATGGTATGAGACAGAGGGGAATTTGTGGAAACTAAAGTGAACACTCGTATTTTCTCTCTCCTTTCAGTTATTTGCTAACTGTTCCTGGTTATACAAAAAGTGCAGATGGTAAAAATTGTGATGTTGTGTTAATATAAAGGGTTTTAATTTTCATGTATGTGGATGGGTAAGGTGTATTCACCCATGTGTGTGCATGTAGAGGTCAGAGGTCAATGTCAGGTTTCTTCCTCTATTCCTCACTACCATATTTGTTGAGAAAGGTGTTCTCACTGAAGCGGGTACTTCACTAGTATTTCAACCAGGCTGGATGGGCCAGTAAGACCCTGCTTCAGCCTCCTTTCACTTCCTCCACCACCACTGGGTTTTAAAATGTATACAACCACACCTAGATTTGTGGTGTGGATCCAAACCCAGTCCTCAAGCTTGCACAGAGTACTTAACCCACTGATCCATTCCCCCAGGGGTCAATTTTGACTTTTTATAAATCTCCACTTTGCCAGCCACGTTAGGTTCTTCATCTTTGGCTATTCATATTCCTGTGGTCCTTGGTAAGTCTCATGTGATATTTGCAGGATTTCTTTTATGTCTACTAAGGAAAGCTCTGTCCTGAAAACATGCCTAGTCCTAACTTGAGAAATGAGTCAATACCTGCCAATATGCTGTAATTTTCCTATAGGTGAGTACCTAGAAATTACACTAAGGCTGGAGGTCTGAAAGAGTCAATGGTGGGTTGGCTAAGATAGAAAGTACCCCCACACAAAATGAGCCTGCATATGGGCCACAGAGGACTGCTAAATGAATTGATAAAGAACTGCAAATTCTCTGCATATCACCAAGGTCCCTGCTATACTTTCCAATCTTTGCCAGTCTTTCAGTTGAGTTGATTCCCTTCATCAGAATGTCTCATCTCATGTAAAATTCTGTTAGCATGAACATGTTCTTTGCACCTGAAGTTCTCCTGTGACACTATAAAAGTGGTGGGTGCCACAAGGCAGGTACACTACAATGTGGTGGCCAGAGATGATAAAGAATGTTAGACAGAGTCAGCCATTTTACCTTGCATGCCTATGACAGTTGTAAGGCTCCTTTAAAAATAAACATGTTGACTTATAATTAACTTTCCAAAAGTGTATTTATGACTGAGTGAACTTCCTATACAACCACTTTTATTCCCTTAGAGCAGTGGTTCTCAACCCGCGGGTCACAAGCCCTTTGGCAAATCTCTATCTCCAAAAATATTGACATTACAACTCATAACAGTAATAAAATTACAGTTATGAAGTAACAATGGAAATAATTTTATGCTTGGGGGTCACCATAACAAGAAGAACTGTATTAAAGTTTGAATTATTAGGAAGGTCGAGAACCACTCCCTTAGAAGGGCCAATCTGAAATAAGATCAGAACTTTGTACTTTTCTGGGGGATTTTTTGTTAGCATATAGTGACTATACATAATAATGTTTTACTATGGCATACATGTATTACAATAGATTGCTCATATTCACCCTCCACTGTTCAGTATTGTCCCCTTCCTAATCCTCCCAGTTCCCTTCCTTTTTCCAACTTGTTCCCTTCCTATTTTTATGATTCTCACACATTGAATTTCATTTTGGTGGCTAACAATAATGTTAGTGATGATTTATTTACAGTGACCACACTGAAACAGGTTTTCACTCCCCCATCAATTATTGACTACTGTGTGAGTCCCTCCCCATTCTATACCAAATTGTTTATGGGCCCTATCTTATGCAAGTATTATGCACACAATCACAGCTGATGTGAAAAATCTGGAGTGTGTGTGTGTCTGTGTCTGTGTCTGTGCATGTGTGTTGATGTCATATAAACTTTCTGGAAAAATACATACAATAGAATATAAAATACGTATGCCTTCTTAACAGATATTTCAAACATACCAGGTTAATTTCCCTTCCTGCTAAGTCAGAAGGCTTCTTTCCTTTCCCTGAAAGATTGAAAAAAAAGGAAAAGGGGGTAATCAAAAGGTGTTAAGAAAGCAAGTAAATTATCTTCCCACTATGCCCACTTCATTGCATGCCAGCAGTCATATTGTTAGTTTTGCTTTGCTGACTGTCTTGGCTAGAATGTACCACACACCTCGGCCTGTGAGAATGCCCATGCCCACTTGCCTGCATTCGTTTCTTACATCATCCAACAGTCTCCACATCCAAGAGGAAGGAGTAGGATCTAGTAAAGAACCATGTTGGGAGTCACTGCATTCTCAATGCTAAACATGCTTTTGCCACCTCTGTGATATATGAGACATCTATATCATACTCCTTCCCTAAGGCTTAGGTAACACTGAAGAAATATTGTAAGAGCCAGAGTTTGTGAAGACTGAGGAAAAACTGTCTCCTGGACAACAGTCCCCCATTGTATCAAGTAGCTCACAACACCTGTGATTTCTTGCACAGACCTGTGCAAGATTAAGCCAGCCAGCATTCCAGTACAGGAGCCCTGCAGCCTTTTGCTGATGACAGATGATGGCTGCTAGGACAGAAAGAGCCAGTTCTTTTATGTGTGTAGTCTCTGGTAGGTTACCATGCCCCAGTGAATCTCCACAGCTATATGTATATGAGCAACACTAGTTGACCCAATGGGATATATATTGTGGTAGTTTGAATGTAGTTGGCCCCCATAATCTCATAGGGAGTGACACTATCAGAAGGTGTGGCTTTGGTGGAATGCCTATGGCCTTGTTAGAGGAAGTATGTCACTTTGGGGGTGGGCTTTGAGGTTTCCTATGCCCCAGATACTACTCAGTGTGTCCATTGATCTCAGCTACTACTCTGGCAGCAATCTGCCTACACACTACATGCTCCCCATCATGATGATAATGGACTGAACCTCTGAAACTGTAAGCCAGCCACTCCTATTGGTCATGATATCTCTTCACAGCAATAAAAACCTTAAGGGGAGAGAGACAGAGACAGGGACACAGAGAGAGAGAGAGAGAGAGAGAGAGAGAGAGAGAGAGAGAGAGAGAGAGAGAGAGAGAGAGTGTGAGAGAGAGAGAGAGATTGGGAGGAGGATATAAGGAGATCTAGGAGGGGTTAGAGAAAAGGAGCACGTGGCAATGATCAAACTGCATTCTATGCATGTGAGAAATTCTCAAAAAACCAAAATAGAAAAATGTAACAAAGGTTTTTGTCACATCCATGTTCCCAATTCCCTTTGGATACGATGACCAATAAATATTATTCTAGTTTCTTGTGCTATGTAGTTACAGAGGCAGAGGTGGTTTACATGGGGGTTCCTCATAACTGTGAAAAGGCTCTGGGATCCAGAAGCACTTACTTCAAAACACCAGAAGCACTTCCGCCCAGACAAAGCTTTCTCTTGTGGCAGTCAAACAGGGGATGCTTTGTCCCACTGAGTTTCTACAGCCACACTGTGGCTCATATTGTAGAAAAGGGAAGGGAAAGACATGGAGAAGAACAAGGAAATAGAGAATATAGACGAACCAGATCAGCATGCCTCTCTTGCTGAGTTTTACTGTTCAGTGGTGACAACAATGACATGATTTCAAAAGGAAAAAGCAACTATTTTCAAAATATAACAACTCTCTCATTACAGGCAAGTCCACATTCTCAAATGCAATGCTACTGAGTAAAAGCCTGATTCAAGCATGTGTTTATGACAGCCATAGAAAGTATAAACCCATATGAAATCCTTCGGGAGACCACGATTCTTTATTTAGATAAGGGTGTGTATCGTTGGAATTATGTGGTAGAGTTGTGGAAAGGGCTCAAAAGGTTAAAATAACTCAAATCAAACATGTTGATTCAAGAGATTATTTCAACATGATTAAAGTTTGGGGAAAAGCATTCTTGTACACACCTAAAATTAATGTGTATAGTATGAGAAAGTTCCAGAAATATGTCCCCTTAGCTACAACCCTAGCTAGCATTGTGATGTGGTGAGTACGCCTTACCATGCCTACGGGAGCCCGAACTAATCCATTCAGTTTTCTAGTGGAATCCAGTAGTTCCCCAGGAATCATCCAGAAAGCAAACACTAGCCATCTTAAAAAAAACTGTCAACTCTAGAAAATAAACCCCAAAATATGAGGCACGTGAGGGCAGAGGGAAATTGCAACCCACCTTGGTGCCTTTTCAGGAAACAGAGCAGGCAGAAACCCACAAGCAGCAAAGGCAACGCCACCAAAGGAAGCAACCTGTAAAGCAGCCAGGTCTTGCCTGTCCTCTCTTCCATGGTAGGTGGTCCTGAGGTATTGAAGGCATCTGGAATGTCAGACACTGCTGCAAACAGTTAAGAAGTCCTAGAAGCATTAGAGTTGGCAATACCTCTTTGCATTGTCATAATTAGAATGGAGAAACTTACAGGCTAAGCAGTCTCTTTCTCCTTTGGTGGTCCCAGTACCATCAACCCACTCTTTTTAACTTTTGTGAACATCTCACATTATGCTTGAATGAATCATCTGTAGAAAGATCTCTATGACAGTTCTCACAAACCACTTCACCAAGTCCTTCCATTCATATATTTAGTTCAGTGCTCAGGAAGTAATTTTCTTTACATAGGTTTAGAACTTGAGAGGAATGTTATTGCTCCAAAAATTGCCCAAAGACAGACGACTAATGAATGGCAGTTGGGATTCACACCAACAGGTTTCTGATGATACACTTTGCTCCCTCTTATAAGTCTTCATTATCTCCAAACACAAAGTGTAAGGATTCAGGCATTATGCTGGCCTGCCCCTGTCACCCAGCATAATGCACTCAGGCAGTATTCTTGTCAGCCCAGGGTTCCATGAGTGCTAGTTTGCAGACTTGTGCAAAGGACCCCTTTAAAAGAAAGACCCCCACCCACTCTTGCTCTCTTGTCTCTCTCCCTCCTTCCCTCCCTCCCTCCCTGCTTCCCTCTCTGTGTCTCTGTGTCTCTGTCTCTGTCTGTCTCTGTCTCTCTCTCTCTCTCTCTAATTCTTCCTCTTACTCTCCCCCCCTTTAATAAACTCCATGGTTAATGAGTCTCTTGGTTTGTGTTCTATCAACAATACAAAGTACTTTTGTTTTTACCTAATATTCTTTGCCTAGCATCTAGTTAGTGCTCATTATGATTGATCAGTGTCAAAATTCACCAGGTCCCTGTTTGATCAAGGTTGGTTGCAATTTACCCAGATTGATGAATCAAAAATAGTATTTTTAAATAATATAAAACAAGCTAGAAAGCATCTGAATTCATAATACATACTATTGTAGTGGTCTTCAACCAGAAAATGTCTCACCCCCCCAGAAACATGTGTTGTTTTGGGGAGATACTTCTGGTATCACAAGGTGGGAAAGGGTACACATCTACTAAGGAGAAGTCAAGGGCTTGATAAATTCCCTGCACTGCATAGGGCACTCCTCCATTCCCATAGCATAGAAATCAAACAACTCCACTATCTGTGGATTTTTGTGGAATCGCTTTGAATGTGTGTATATTCTGGGTTATGATGTAAGATGCACTGTTTCTTTGGGGTTACCGTTAACACAGTATCAAAAGCAGTGAAGTGAAGCATTGAATTATATGTGTGACCCCTCCAACCCCAGATCCTTTCTTTGAGGGTAAAACAATTAGGAACAATTGAAGGGGACATACAGTGGGCATATAGTTTACTAATACAGAATGTGGCAAATGTACTGCAGCTGCTGTTTAGGTCGGGCAAGCAGCCAAGAAGCAGACACAGCTGTCTGGGGGGAGGCAGTTTGATGCCAAACAAAAGATAATCTAATACAAACACATTCAATTAAGAAGACCTTATTCCTATTATTTATCTGAACATCAAACAAACTTGCTAATTTTGGTTGGTTTGATACTTACTTATTAGATGATGCTTTGAATCATTTTGAGTCCTTTCTGAAATAGAAAACAAGATTAAGTAGTAAAATGGATTGAGAAAACACTAAGGTGATACTCAAAGTTATCTTTAAAGTCAGAGCTACATAAAAAGGACTCCAGTGTTGCCACAACAATAGAGAATCCAGTAATCCAGGCCAAGTTCAGCTTGCATAATGCATGGATCTTCACCTTGAGATCATGGTACACAAAGCAAAGAGGTTCTTTTCAAGCCTAAAGAGAGACTACTATCAACATAGTATAACATTCATCTGACTCTTTGGTTCTCCCTTCCTCATTCCTCAGGCATGAGGACACATAGACCTGCAATATAATAAAACATGCAACCCACAGGTGCTCCTGAGACTATGGGTGGCCACAGGGTGACATGCTAGGTGTTCATTCTGAAACAAAGATTGTGTCTCTCACTTCCTGCCTTTCACTCAACTGTCATCCCCCTACACAATGACCTGTGCATTTTTTTCCTGCTGTTCCCAATCAGAAACTGACCTGGGACAATTGAGAGGCATGGAGTTATACATCAATGTATACATTGTAGTCCTGGCTCTGTGAGACAACCTCCATGGACCCTGCTTTGTTCCACAAGGCGCCTTTCCTCATTCTAGGAGGCAAATACTTTCTCAAGAATACCCACATCTTCTTCTGTCCACATTTATCCTTATACAAACCAATTTCTATTGTGAACATAAGAAGCAAAAAAGGGCCATTCCCAATATCCCCTCAGAAAGATATTCAGGGGGGAAAAACAAAATACTAGTATCATATCTCCAAATTGTACTAATTATGAGCCTGGACATAGTTCTAAGGCATATTTCACAAGCAGTTCCCTAAGCACTCGTGGGTTCAAAAATAAAAGGAATATTTTTATGCTTTTCTGGTAATCACCATTTCCCTAAAGGATACTATGTACTCAGCTAAAATTTAAACTAATCCTAAGAAGAAATGTACTTGACTTCTACAAGGGAAAAACAACCCCAAATCAAGATATGATTTTGTAAGGCACTATAAACTGTTATGGAACTTGTCATGTTTTTATATAATGCACAGGGAAAGGAAATTGTGATAAATGAGAGACATAGATCTTACAAAGCAAAGGTATAATTGTGAGCGTTGTAAGCACAGATATTCTGAAGTGGGTAAGAATGACATAGCAAGGATGATGATGGAGATGTGATAAGACTGGACCTGGGAAGATGTGTTACATGTGTGAGTTTGAGGACCTATGTTGAATCTTCAGTATCCGCATAGGAGACAGAGTATGATAGCTCCTGTCTGTAAGCCAATGCTAGAGAGGCAGAAACAGGAGCATCTCGGGTTATCACTGACTAGCCAGCCTAACAATTCAATTAAGTCCCAGGTTCACTGAGAGACCTTGTCTCAAAAAATAAGGTGGAGAGTAATTGAGGAAGACATCAAATGTCAGCTTCTGCCTTCCACATACACATGTATATACATATACACTTGTATCCACATGCACACACACATACACACATACACACGCACACACACACACACACACACACACACACAAAGATAAGGCAATGGAAAGTAGGGCTGCTCAGCTCCATGAAATGACCCAGGAAGGTAGGGAGAAAGGTCTAGAGGGTCCTTAAGTATTCTGGGCAATAGTCTTTCATTAGGCATGCGATTTACAAACACTTTCTCATGTTCTGTGAGTGCCTTTTCACTCTTGATAATGTCCTTTGATGCAGAACTGTGTTGAATTGTGGCAAAGTCTACTCCATCTTCTTTCACTGTTGTTTTATGCTTTTGTAATCGTATCTAGGAAATGATTACAAAACCCAAGATCAAGACTTAGTTTTCTCTATGCAGATGTGTGGTTTGATGTAAAAGTAGTTTTGTAGTTTAATTTCTTTTTTCTAAATCTCTGATAAATTTTGAGGATTTTTTCCTTATTTGACAATTCCAATAATGAATTTTTCTCCTCTCCAATGCCCCCCCCATCATTTTCTTCTGACACATTCTTCCCTCTCCTGCAAACTTACTTATTTACATGAAGC
This sequence comes from Mesocricetus auratus, assembly GCF_017639785.1. Taxonomy (NCBI): domain Eukaryota; kingdom Metazoa; phylum Chordata; class Mammalia; order Rodentia; family Cricetidae; genus Mesocricetus; species Mesocricetus auratus. The sequence goes on from NW_024429192.1 coordinate 46,721,701, forward strand.
AGAAGGTTCAAATTCAATTTTGGCATATGTCTAAACAATTGTGTCGCAACATCGTTTGTGCTGGAGTTATTATTCCTTCCTTCTTTCTTTTTCATTTTTGGTGAATATTGTTTCCTTTCAGTGCTAGCGATCAAATCATGAGCCTCCAGTGGGGGACATAAGAGGTATACCATTGAGCTAAGTTCCCAGATACCGTTGTTAAAGGAGACTTTTCTTTCCCAGATGAATGATTTTAACTCAGTTCTCCAACATCAGCTGAAGGCCTTGGGCAAGGTGACACATACCTTTAAGCCCAGTATTTTGAAGAAGATACAGTAAGTTTCAGTGTAGCCTAGTCTACATATCAAATTCAGACTGGCAAAGACTACGTAGTGAAACACTGTCTCCAAATACAAAGCAAAGCAAGACAAAAATAAACAACAACAACAAAAATCAATTGAGAAATGGTAGAGATGGCTAAGTGGTTGAGAACATTGGCTGCTCTTCCAGAGAACAGAGGTTCAATTCCCTGAACCCACATGAAAGATCAAAATCATCTGTAACTCCAGTCCCTGAGTCACCAGTCTTATATGTGGAACACAGACATACATGCAGGCTAAAACATCCACATACAGAAAATAAAGGTAATATAAAAAGTCAATTGATCACATATAGAATTTTATTCTAAACTCTCAATTCTACTATGTTGATCTCACCACAGTATTTAAATAGTTAGAGTTAAATAATGAGCTCTTAAATAGAGAAGTCTTAATCTTCTAACTCTCTTCTTTATCCAAATTATTTTGGCTACTCAGGGTCTATTATACAATGTGATGTGAATTTTAGAATTAAGTACGATTTGATGGAGATAGTGCTCAATCTTGGGGTCTGTCATCTTTATAATAGTGAGTCTTCCAAGCTGATTACAATCCAGTATTTTTACATTTTAATTTCTTTGTTGATTCATGCTACACATTTTCTGCTTATATGAACATAACTTCTACAAATTCTAATCAAATAAACTCAACAACAGAAAGCAATTAAGAAAAAAGAAAGCAATGGTATTATGATCACTTTTGAACCTGAGAAATAAATGTTTTAATTTCTGAAGGCCTGATGTGGTGGTGCATACCTTTAATCCCAGCTCTCAGAAGGCAGAGGCAGGTGGATCTCTGTGAGTCCCATGACAACATGGTCTACAAAGAGAGTTCCAGAACAGCCATAGCCTGTCTCAAAAAGTACCAGTAATTTCTATTACTTTTCCTCTACTGTTCTTGACCTCACCCTTCTCTCCCCCTACACAAACACAATGTCCTCACGACTGTCACAATCAGGAAGACGTGGTAGACTGTGGAAGTGATGCAAGTGTTCCAACGTCTAGTCAAAGCACCCCAAAGTCTGAATTACCTCTTTCAAAGAAGAACAATGAAAAAAATCTATAGATAGTCTAGGGTAGAGTACTCACCTGTCACATTGATGGCTATTGTGTGGCTATTAATAACCACAGAATTAACATCTGTAGAACATATATACAACCCATTGTCCCTGGGATATATTGGTTCAAAATGGAGACTAAAAACTGAAAACTGGTGCTTTTCTTCCCAACTAGTGCGTTGCTGAGGTCCAATCTCAAGAGGTAAAAAGTTTCTTCCACTGTACTTGCACCAAGTCACATTAGGTCTGTGAGCACAGTATGTAACAGGACATTCAATTTTAAAGAACTCTCCCACTGTGGCATGTTTCGAATGCCTGCTACCAGTAAGTTGTACTTGACATGACTCTTCACCTGAAACACAAAAAGCAAAACTGGAATCAGTGTGATCTTCTAGAAGGACCATAGATACCACAGCAATTATTTCTACTCAAAAGATTTCTTATGCATAATTCCATAATTTTCCTCAATACTGTTTTTTAGTACTTTATCTCCACTAGGTCAGGGGCACATAATAAATATCTGCTTTAAAAATAAATTATTTCACTGGGTGGTGATGGCACATACCTTTAATCTCAGTACTCTGGAGTCAGAGGCAGGTAGATCTCTGAATTTGGGGCCAGTCTGGTCTACAGAGAGAGTTCCAGGACAGCCAGGACTATCCTACAGAGAAACCCTGTCTCAAGTAACAAACAATTGACTGATTAATTTCATCCTCCCCACAAAATAATATGAATTATGTTTTACAAATGAGGTTGAAATACTACAGAACTTCTCCATGGTTATATGCTAGTAATTATGAAAATTGAGACTTTAAGGTCATAATAAGGCCTTACTGCATAATTTACTAGCATTATTTTGTTTGTGTTACTTCTTAACTAGGAACGCATTTTCTAATACCAGCACTACTATAGTCAAGTTTAAGAAGGAATTAACACGTAAAATAAACTTGAAGCCAAGGCACATGGTAAAGATCTTCTCTAACCAAAAAGGACAGACAATGTAAGATGCCAAATTTACCTCACTTTACACACAGTTCCTACAATCTCATTATCATCACAAATTCATTAATATAATTGTGCTATATTAAATGACAAAAAACATAAAACTTAAAAATGCGTTTAATTACACCCCTTTCTTTAAACAAACAAATGTACAATTTGGTCTTCAAAAGATTCTACCAGTATGGTACTTCAAAACAGAAGCTGGCTTCAAAGTCACAAGCCTCAAATGCTCAGGAAAACAGTCGTGTGTAAGTGTTCACTATCATAAATGAAGGGCTGTGTTGTTCCTTTTGGAATCCAAATAGAAAAGGAGCAGAGGACATGGCATGATCATGACAAATTTAGGAGCCTTTGAACAACATTTCAATTATATAACTGCTATGTCTGACGCATCAAGAAATTACTGGGTAGGATTCCCTGAGCTGGTAAAACCAAATAAGCAAAATAGGCAAAGATCCTATTCATTAAGTACAAGTGCTTTGCTTTTTACATTAAAGAGGCTAAATACGGGGTCTTAAAATATTTCAATTTTTCCTCCACCTTTATGAGTCTTTCTTCGTTTGTTATTGTTACTGTTGTGTTGCTTTGTTGTTTTGGTTTCCCTATGTAGCCCTTATTTTCTTGGAACTCATTATGTAGATCAAGCTGGCCTCAAACTCACAAAGATCAATCTACCTGCCACTGCCTCCCAAGTGGTACAATTAAGGTATGTACCATCACCTCTTCCTTAGTTTTGAACTATTCTTTTCCATTGCAATAAACCTACTCCACCTCCTCACTAACTTTCATCCTTGAGTATTTTTCCGAGTAGACTTATAGCATCATGGGCTATAATGATGTCTTAATGAGATTATACTAAAGCTTCCTTTAAAATGAAGAATGCTCAGGACTGTAACTATTCCCTAACAATAAATTTCTCACTGTAATTTTTGCCCAGATATCAACTCTTGCTTAAAACAATTAGACTTTGACTGAATTCTTAGGAGTCAAGTAGAGACAAGGGACCTGCAGAGAACTTTTAGTATCTTTAATTATTGACTTATTTGCAGATATATTGGATTCTCAAACAACTTCACTTTAAGGTGTCATAGAATAAGCATGAAATAAAAATCAAAAGGTAAATTATTAAAGGCAAGGTTTACAAAAGCTTGGAGAGAAAGGATAAGGTCACTAACCAAAAGGAAGTGCCTAACAATACAATACCTGATGTGGTCAGATTTATGGCAAAAAGCAAGGAAGTCAAGGGTGGAAAGGCCAAGTGAAACTCTGTCTCCAAAGTCCGTTCCGCTCTCAAGTTAAGAGACCTCAGCCTCCTCGCTTCCCTTTTATTTTATTTTTTTATTTTCTTGAGATCATCTGAACAACAAGGTGGTTGTAGCCAAAGACCTGTTGTCCTCAATGAACTTACTGTTCAATTTATGGGACAATTATGTAATGATAAAGACTTTTTCGAAATAAATCTATTATGTACCACTCTATTTCCCTTCAAGTGAAGCCAAGCTTGAAAGCAAGGTTAGAAGGAGTCTTGTGTCCTCATTGTTGGGTATGGGAATTAGAAATTACATCTATCTTTGTGGAATTTGCCTTCATATGGGAAATAAACATGAGCAACAATAGGAGAGTAACACTATACACAGGTACAAAGCACTTGGCCTGAGCTGCTGGTGTGCTTTCCTAGAAGCCAAGCTGCCCTTCAGTGTATGGACAGCCCTTGACCATCAGAGCAGAGACTGTTGAGATATTAGGGTCTGATGAAGTGAAAAAACAAAGTCTTCTCATTAGTTCAATAGTCTCACAGCAGATTCAAGGAACTGATACATAGCAGGATCAAGACTTTCTGGAAGTTATAAAGATAATTGGTTGTTCCACAATGAACAGGATAAGCACAGTTGGGGGACATTGAAACTTTTCCTATCCATGAAGGGAAAAATATGATGTCCAACTTGGGTAGACATATAAAAGGCATGGAGTTGCTGAAAACTGAGAACATTTATTTAACATAGTTATTTCCAGTCACAGTACAGTGTGTGTACTTGGAAAAGACACTTGGAACCATCTAACCAACTCTCAATTTCTTCAAAATGAGATACACATTGAACTATAAAAATAGGAAAGTTCTTAAGTATTAACTCTCAACACACACACACACACACACACACACACACACACACAATTCCCTCAGTGTGTGACTGTGAAACTCTGCCTAGTCCACAAAGACTGTTCCCACTGAAATGTATTACCCTTCCATTCAGCCAGAGAACTGTTACCTCATGGTAATAGCGCAGTCAAACTTACTGACTGTCTTTAGCATTCTACAACTATACCCTTGAGAGGAGCACATGAAACACATGTGGAAAAGAGCTTGTGATTAGCCTTGACTGCATCACTGATTCGGAATGCAATGACAGAAACATTATTGTAGCTTCCGACTATTTATCTCAGTGGCATACAGGTGACTGACAATCATATTATCTGGCACAGAATTTTTTGAAAGTTAGAATAAATAGAAGATGGATGCTTTTTCAGCAATAGAAAATAATAATAGTCACTCTGTATGCAAATAAGGCAGGGTTTTTTTCTTCTTATCCTCAAAGCATATAACTGATGTTAGTAGGTCAAGAATGATCCACTGAGTCAGATGTCACAGTTGTAATTTTTTATCTGGCAAGGAAGCTGCCAGTTTCTTTCTGCCTGTCTCTAAATATGCCAATCAATTACGTGACACACAGCTACTCTTCACTGGATTGTCTTCTCAAGAAAATATTCTCTGATAAGGAAACAATCACAGCTGGTTTTATCTCTGACTTATCTGCCAACTCCCAGTCACTTTGTCCTTCGTATTATTGTTCCTGCTGCTTTTCTCAAACATTCATATCTAATAGGGAATTTTCAACAAATAATGAAAGCACATGCATTAAAGACAACAAAAATACCTACCACCCCCAGGATTTCATATAACATATCTCTTTGGGAGCCACTAGAAGTGGAAAAGCCTCTGAAAAAGTCTTCCAAAAGCTACTTGTGTGGTATGTTCTATATGAATTCTACATACAAATGGACAACCAGCTGGTGTTTAAATAATGAGAAGATTGGGTTGTATTATTTTGAACAGCTGCTATCTCCTTATGAAAAATACATTTTCTGAAATCGCAAAAGGAAACAAATAATAAAATGATGATACATATAAAATAAAGTCACCAATGTTTTAGGAATATGTACTATTACAAGGAATGTGGGGATACTGTCCAGAATTACATTCCAGTGATTCCGAGTATAATGCTTAAAGTGAGCAAAAGGAGTTGAACTCATCTGTGCTCAAGGCCAGCTCTACAGCGGGGCAGTTCTGAGTTATCTTTAATGTAGAGTGAAATTTCTTCTGAGGATAAAATTTTGCAAGCATATTAACTCACAAATTACATACATATTGCTAAAACTCAATGGTAACATATTAATTAGTTAAAACTTAAAGCAAAAATACTCTCATGGGGAATGTTTTACCATGGACATTGTTCAGAACTTCAAATACATGGTGATAATCAATACCAGATGGTATAGATATGGTGGCTTCTTGTTGTCCATATTCTAAGGGTATAGACATCCCACTGCCTATGATCATTTAGGAATGTGATGGTTTCTAATAGAATTTTACAGTTAGACCTTTTAAATCTTAGACATGGCATAATCTCCTAGCTTTCAGATGCTAAGAGGGGGAGAGCCCTTCTGGTTGAGTTGGTCAAGGAAGGTTTCAGGAAAGAAGAGGAATATAATCCCACCCCACCTCTAGGGAAACTCAGTCCTCTTGTCCTCACAATGCTATCTCCACTCTTTATGCATAGTTGAGTAGGGCTATAACCAGCATTGCAAAAGGCTATCACAACACATAATGTTTTCTGTAGAAAATATCAAAGCTCAAATTTTGAAGTGTATCTTTTGCTGAATTCATGTCACTTATAAACCATTGTAAGATTTTGACAATTTATAAATTGAACCACTCTAATTAAGGTATCATACATAATGTTGCTTCAATCTATCACCACAGTGATTTTATGAGGTGATCATTGGCATTATCTTTTTATTTAAGTAGAATAAACTGAATTATAGAACAAATAAGCCATCTACCATAGGTCACCAATTATTGGGAGAAAAACTCAGGACTAGAATTTAAAGCCAGGTACATTGCTCACTTCAAGACACAGGCTGTTATCCAAACAATTTATTGTGAATGGGAATATGTAGGAAGAGTTTTGGCACTACACTTAGATTATACTTAGCCACAATAAATGCCAAGTACTGCTATGTTATATTAGGGTGGATTTATAAAACTGACATATAAGTTGGATAATTGTCAAAAGTTACAAAAAAATATGAGTCTCACAGCCAAAATAAAAATCCAAAGTTCTTCCCCAAGTACCTCTGTTCTGAAAAACTAATGCTAGCTACTTTCAAGGGATTAACAGTGGTATGTAATGAGTGGGATCTGTGTCAGGCAAACAAATATAGAGATGAAAAAGGGAATTCTGTATAAAGATGTAATTCTTTCATATAAATAGAAGTGTTATGGAATTTTACTGGCCAGCAAAGCTTGGTTGACATGCCCTCAACTACAAACTGAAGAGCTTTGACTTCAGCTTTCTTTCCAAGTTGACTCTTGGTACTTCATTATAATCTACCAGGTGGCAAATGTCACCTTATATCACCTGTGACCATATTGTTCATTGCCTTGGCTCCCCAGCTCAGAAGTTTCACGTGCATCTCACTTCATGGGGCTTTGTCCATCCTATGTGACAAGGGTGAGTTTTTGTCAGTTAGGCTGGTAGGTGCTCTATAAATATCTCCAGTGAGCAACAGAAATTTTTTTGTGACTCCAAGGTACAAAAATTCATACTGACAAGTTACAGATGTTTCTGCTCAGGGGAATGTTTCTGGTACAGGTGGTCCTTGTCTTCCAGAGATGCTAGGTCCTCTACCTTTGTCACAAAACTTTCAGGAAGAGAAGCCAAACTTAAAAGCTGTTGACAGTAGCATTTGGTGAGCTCCTCTTATTCTACCTGAAACCAGCTCGAGTTTTCACAAAGGTCGTCAGGGGAAAGGTGTTTCCGTGTGATACTCGGTAAGAGTGTGTTAAGTCAGAAGGGTACAGCAGAGTTCGCTTTCACTTCCCTCCAGTCCATTTCCTCACTTCCCTAATACAGCCTTCTACAGAGGTGGCATGCTATACTCCAGTGGCTCCCCAGCCCCAGATATGGTTGCCCTGTGGGAAACACGGTTGGTCTGTGGGAAGAGACAGTCAATTGTTCCCCGGTGTCCACTTTCCTTTTCTAATATTACAGAAGAAAATGAGACAAGCCATGACCATCCAGCTAAAATCCGAATGTTTCTCCAGCTGAGAATTTCTGAACTGTGGACTATATGTGATGGATGTGAATTCCAGGCTGTTCATTAGATGAACATGCCAATTAGGGAAGAGGACAAGGTGTTAGAGAGATCTACCAGATAAACTTGTTTTTGTTTGCGACTGCCCTACCTGGTCCATCAGACATTCCCCAATCTGTGTTTAACAGGACTGTCAAAGCATACGCGTCTGACTCTGAAGATATAAAGAATGACATCCATACATGTACACAAACACAAGCCCATAAGACACTCCTATCATCAGATAAACACATAAACCATAAGTGCAAGAGCATATAAGACAGGCACAATATTAAGTTATTTCAAGGTAAGGGAACTGAGAACTTGAAAGAAGTTAATTACAAATCACAAATACCTTACCTTACTGACACTGTATGAGAGAAACTGAATAGCTCTCTAAAGATAGATAACACATGAAGAACTACTAAGTCTGCTAGCCTGAAAGGAAAGACAACTGCCCAGTACCACTTAAGGACATAAGCTAATTAAAGTTTGAACCAAAAGAAAACAATAACAAATAATCGCTCTTAGCTAAGTTTACACAGCACCCTTTTGGGTGTTTGTTCAGAATCAAGGCAGTTAGTCAAAATCACCTCAATGGAACACTATGCTTTCTTTCTTTAGATGAGGAATTGAGAACTAGAGCTGCTGTAGTCATACAACCAGTAAGTAACAGCCATGTGCTACTGATCAGGTTGTCTTTAGACACCCATTTTAACCACTGCGTAACAGAGCTTGTCCAAGAAATCAAGCAAAAGGTAAATTGCATCATATGATCCTGATTACAAATACTTTTCAACATTATTCTCAACAGTTTTAAACTCCAAGTAACAACAAAGCATACAGGTAATGGGAGTTAAACAGGAAAGTCCCGAGAAGGTTTGGTAATAGTTTCAACTTCAGTAATACAATAGAGGATCCTTTTACAGTGCAGTAAAGGAAGTGACGGGAATTTAAAGAGTCTCACAATGCTAGTGAGTCAAGTCAAGGATGTAATCAGCACATGGCTTAATCTGTTTGTACTCAATCCAGGAAATCCCAAAGCTTACGAGTATATTTCTCACTATTTGCGTAAATAGCAGACTCAAAAGGTGTTTGGAATTTGGGGGAAGACACAGCTCTGTTTCTAGTGTGAACATTTTAACAGGACGAACTGGAGTCATGAAGCTGAGTCAGAGAGGAGCTGGAGAAATAACTCAGCAAGTAAGAGCACTTGCCGTTGTTCTTCTAGGGGTCCCAGGGTCAGTTCCCAGCATCCACATCAGGTGGCTCATAATGGAAGCGTCAGGGGGTCCAATGCCCTTCTCTGGACTCTATGGGCACCCACAACATGGCAGACACACATACATTCACACATACAATATAAACAAAGTTTAAAAATAAAAATGTTTTAAAGTGAGGTGAGGACATGCTACATTGTCAAGGGATGATAGACTGACTCAGAGCACCTTTCTGCTCTGACCCAATTTAAAAGTGACCCCACGCAAAAACATCACAGTGCTCACCTTCAGGAGAAAGAAGACACAGGCAAGGCCAAGTTGGCAATATAACTCTATATCCACTGTTTTCTCAAAGGAGCCAGGCTATAAATGTTGTCTCTTTACTGGGCCACAGCATGACTGTTTTTATCACAACCATCAACTATCAATCAAAGATTTTGTACTACCTTTACTCCATATCAAACACACACACACACACACACACACACACACATGTTGAAGTCCAAGTTGAGCCTGACTAAATGAGTGGTCCAGGCCCTCAGAGACTGAGCAATCTCTACCTGTACTCAGAACTTCTTAGCATCACAAGACACAGGTGTTTATACTCTATTTCCATCCAGAGAGAAATGACATTCTTGAAACTGGGGAAGAGTTCCTCTATTATTTTCTTTTTTGACAAACACAAAAAGCACACCTCCCGAGCATATCATATCACTATAACCATGGGAAATATGTTTAAACCATCCTTAAACAGTTTGAGAATACACTCCTATAAAGAATTCAGTACGTATGGAAAGTCAGGAATTCTTCAAGATATAAAGTCTCTTTATATCATTAGTATAATTTTAAGGGATGGAACTGCCATAAGTTTTGTCCAGAATAACACATGTTTACCAAAGATTACCATTTACTTTCTTCCTTTGGAGAGAGAGGACAGCAGGGTGTTGAGGATATAGCCTAAGCCCTCACAAATGTCAGGCTCTACCACTGAGCCACCTTTACAAACCTCATGAAATGCTCCTATCTCAACTGATATTCTTTTAAAATATATTTTATTGCATTCATTTATTTACTGTATGTATGCATGTGTGTAGGTGTGCACAACACTTGTTTAAATGTAGGAGGATAACTTTCAGGATGTAGAATTTGGTTCTCACTTTCTACCATGTGGGTCCCAGGATTGAACACAAGTTTTCAGGTTTGGCAGCAGGCACCACTACCCACTACCCACTGAGTCATACCACCAGCATCCAATCTACATTCATAATTCAGAGAACCACTGTAATCCACTAATCCATTAATTCAACCTAGGTAACACTGCAATCCACCTTATCAAATTCTGTACAAGACACCTGGCCAATGCTTATATCTTTCATCTTCTACATATATTGATTATTGCATTTGGATCTAAAAGTTTCATGAAAGATATTTTATTAATTATTTTACCTTTGAAACAAATATTAGGGAAACATTGATCACAAAGCATGAAGTCAAAGCTGGATAGAAGTAAAAAGTTTTAGTTGAAGTACAGTGACTGCAGCTAATTACTTTAAAAATAGTAACTGGATAGATTTAAAATAATAAGTACATGAGGTGATAGGTAAGTTAGTTCACTTGATTTACACATTCTATAATATGTGTCAGTATTATAGCTCTGCATCATACTTCATACATATATATAATACCTGACATTTTTAAAAAGATGAAAAGGATTAAAACCAGAACTACTTAAAGTGTTTATGTTAGAACTTCATTCTCACTTAATTGGATTTTGTGGGAGGTACTGATGAAAAAATGCTAGCAAAATTCCATTAACATTTATCAAACTTTAATTTCATGTATTTATCATAGCTAGGCACTATAGGCATAACAAAGTGATATCATATAATTATCACATGTTTTAGATGTAATGAGAGCTAAGAAAGGAAAAGAAACTTAACTGGATCTATAATGTAAGTGACAGAGCCACTAAAGAATCCAATTCTGACAACCAAGGTTGTGTGCATGAATACTAGGTTATAGCACACTGGGAAAAGAATGGAATATGGAATACAGCACACTTGTGATGCAGAATTAAAATTTATTTTGTTCCACAGAGGCCAGTCTACAATAACCCCTCAGAATTAGATAGATTTAGTTTAATATTTGACACTAGATGTAGCTATGTGATGGATTATTAATACATAAGGGCTTGGAAGACTGATGAGATGCTTTTATTCTGCCCCTAGATGTGTGGTTTGGTGACATCAGAGTTAAATTCCAAACTTCATAGTTCTAGAACTCAAGATGATATTCCACAAGACCTCAGTGGTTCTATTTACCACTTTAAAACAAGTGTGCAAAGCTGATACATGTGTTCTGGTGGGAGGTAATTGCTTGAGATACGCTTGAGACTAGAATTAACTGAGGAATAAGGAACTTCTGCTAAGCATTCCTCAGGCCTTTCCCTCAACAGTGCACGGTTCCTTGCAGGTGTAAAGTCACAAGAAATGGCAAGATAAAGAAGGATTTGCAGGTTTTGCTCACAAAGAGGCTTTGTAGGGATGAATAAGGGTCACCTCTGGAGAACTGCTTTCTATGTTAGGTTGGCAATCTCTTATAAGTCATCTCGTCCAAGAAAAGGAAGTACCACCAGTGCTCTTCTCCTCTAGGTCACAGAACGATGCTTGTTCAGTGTTCTCATGGTACATCTCACAGAAACACGGAGGGATTTTATTTAGATTGAACATTATTTGAGTGTAACCATGGCCACAATTATAAACTCAGGTATCCAAGACCTTTCCCACCCAATTAAGCACTACAGCATCCTACTGATATCTGTATGGAGTGAACATGAGATTTCTTTCCCATTAGTATGGTAGCCAGAGAGATTTCATGAGTAATAGTGATGAATTTGTACTTAAGTATTCATAATATCTGCTAAAATATCTTTACTTACCCTCAGGATATGTTTTCAGGAAACTTGGCCAAGCTACGGATTCAGTGCCTGCTCTTGTAGGTAGGTGAATAGCATGTTCTAATTTCACTTACATCCTCTAGCATTTACAAGAGGCAAAGTTAAACACTCTGAGCTACACCCTGGATGTAAATGTCCCTCTCCACTGAACAAGCTCAACAAGCACAACTGTCACAGACATGAACACTTAGGAAGACAATCAGAAGTCCTCTTAGGAGGTGCCTTACCAAGGACGCTCCAAAGGCCCAGATGGAGGATTAAGAGTTCCCTAAGTAACCCTGGAGTCCCAAGCATGGCAGGCAGTGTCTTCATTCCCAGCACCTATGAGGCAGAGGTGATCTCCTCAAGCAGAAGACTCCTCTTCCTCCTAGGGAATCTTCGGAGCTGGGTGGTGCATTCTACCCTGGCAGCATCTTAGGGGAGAAACAGATGAGGAGAACGGGTGGGAGAGGACAGGACGAAGAGCCTGAATGGCTTTGTGAGCAGAGACTCTGCTGTGGTTTTGCTGCTGATCCAATCTGCTCTTCACTTTCAGTCCCTCTGATGTGCAGCGCAGCTGGGTCCCTGCTGCTTCTTCCGCTCTGCCACCATTCTTGCATCACTTTGAGGTTTTTTTTTTTTTTTCTCAAACAATTAAACTTGAAAGAAATCCAAGTTTCCAGCCTTTAGGTTTAGCTTTTGATCAAATCAGGGTTGGGAAGTTAATGGTAAAAGTACCTATGATAAACATACATATCCCCTTTTCATGGCTTGTGGGTTATGATACTTCTATGCAGTGTATCTGAGAGCCCCCCACCCCCACCCCATCATGTCGAAGTAAGATGAGAATGCTCAATGACATGAAAACAATGAAGACTTATCTGAGGTTATGGAGAAAATGACTGACAGGATGTACTTCACCAACAGAAGAAGACGGGGCCTCCTTCACTCTGGAGATACCTATCAACGGAACATGATCACCATTAATGCTGGCTACATGTTCTCTCTAAATATTAAAGTTCTAAGCCAAATGAGACCTTGAATACCAATTAAGGGAAACTTCCATTTGCAGTATGCTTTACATGGTTGTTGTCTAGATTAATCAGGAAAGTAAGAAATGGAAAAGTTCTAAATTAGATAGCTGGGGGGGCTATGGACTCCTGGCCCACATTCAATCACAAGCATGTAACAACAGGTACTTATGTAATTCCAAATGAAAAGGCTCATTTTGTATCATGTGTCCATTTGTAGTCATTGATAGAAATTGAGAAATCTTTCCCTCGGAAGTTGGTGATACCCATCCAAGGCCAAACTCCAGTTATGTAGTTATTGTGTATACATTGATTCAAACAGATAAGCCACAGTAGTTGGAGATACAAACATGAATGAACACACTACTCCTGAATTTAAGGAAGTTGGCCAACCAATATTAACAGCCACATACCCCAGATACACCAGATAATACAGTCTACAGAGTTCTTAGAAGCTGACTGCTGACCAAGGAAGCACACTGTATATGGTGTATTTTATACTACTCATTACTCTTCCTTGCTCAGAATAGGTGCACAATTCCTGTGGCAGTTAAAGCAAGGTTCATTGTCCTTTCAAACTGGTCTGAGAGGTTTAAAAGAAAAGTCTTGAAACGCCCAATCGTAAAGCCCAATATACCATCCAAACCAAAAGTAAAGCCTGTCAGGTAGAGACCTTCATAATTCTCTACCCTGGTGGTTGTTCTCCTCCCTCTCCCGCCTCCGCCTCCTCTTCCTCCTTCTGCTTTTGGTGTGTGTGGTGCATGCAAATGTTCATGTAGATGTGCAGACATGCTGTGTGCACTCTGAGTGTGTTCCTGGGTCGGGTTTCTTTCTCAGTCATTTTCTACCTTATGTCTTTAGACAGGGTGTCTCACTGAGCCACAGTATACTGGCTGTGAACTCCAGGAACCCACTCCTCTCTCACTCACTCCCTAGCACTGGGATTACCAATAGATATCACTCTATCTGGGCTTTTATATATCTTCTGGGAATCTGTGTTGGGTCCTCAAGTACTTTACTGGCTGAACCATCTTCCCAGCCTCATGACTTTATCCTCATATAAAGGAGTCTAGACTTAATTCTTAAAAACATCACAATGGATTTTAAGTGATGTCCGTTCTGATAGTCTTATCAGTGTGCCTGGCTGTTTATCCCTTCACAGCTGGCAGTACTGAACGTGCCACTAGCCAAGACTATGCCTCAGAATCTCACTCGTCTTTATTCTAGTAAAGAATTGAAAAAGGCCAGATTCAGAAATGCATTGCTCAGTAACAAGTCTGTATTGCTTTGTGTTTATAACTTAACCAGTAGCTAGGCTTTTTATCTCAAATCACCGCCCCCATAATCATATACCATTTGATCTTAAAATTGTAATTTCCATGTCAATGAACATATTTGAAAAGTTTACTGAATTCTTAGAAGTGATTCTTTGTATACTAGGCACAGTTTTTAAAACACAAACTTTAAAACAGGAATTGATAGTTTTAGGTTGAATGACAAAAAGTAAAATAGGGTTTGGCAAAATGCAAATTAGCTTTACAAACATTCAAGAGCAACTTGCACAACAAATTAGTCAACTTACTTGCTAACGGTTACTTTTGTGAATCATAAAGCAACCTTATTTTCTGTAGTAATTCCTCCAGGTGATTGAAACTTAGCAGCAGCCACAAACTTAGATACAATTGTGTTTGACAACATCAGACCCATCAGTCCTGATTTTTTAAAACCACACCCAAATAATAGTCCATAGCCTCTACGAGAAGCACTACTCTGCGTCTAAGACCATCGTTGTTCTAATGTCTGTACTTTCCTCACTAACGTTATTGCTAGCAGTGGCATCTAGATATGGCTGGTCTTTACAATCAGCCTGAGCGATGTTAGAAAATAACGGACTCCCAAACCATGATGGGGAAACCCACAGAAACAACTGACTCAAGCAAGTGAGAGCTTACTGACTCCAGACTGACAGCTGCAGAATCCCCATAAGACCGAACTAGGCCCCCTCTATGTAGATGACAGTTGGGGGTGCTTGGACAGTATATGGGTCCTTTGGTAGTGGGACTAGTATTTATCCCTTGTGCATGAACTGGCTTTATGGAGGCCCATTCCCTTGCTCAGCCTAGATACAGTGGGGAAGGCCTTGGACCCACCTTGATGTAACAGATTTTGATGATTCCCCACAGGAGGTGGGGTGGGGTGGAGAGAGAGTGGGGGGAGTGGCAGAAAGGGAGGGCATAGGAACTGGGATTGGTATGTAAAATAAGATGGTTTAAAAAATAATAAAAATGGCTGGGCAGTGGTGGCTCACACCTTTAATCCCAGCACTCGGGAGGCAGAGGCAGGTGGATCTCTGTGAGTTTGAGACCAGCCTGTCTACAAGAGCTAGTTCCAGGACAACCTCCAAAGCCACAGAGAAACCCTGTCTTAGAAAACCAATAATAATAATAATAAATATAAAGCAGAAAAATAAAAAGAAAAGAAAATGATTGACTGTTAGATCCAGCCCTTAACCTGCTGGGTTCAGATTCCACACAGCTGTGGCCAGAGTACTATTTTGAAAAACATACAAACATGTCTCTGACACATTGGATTGAAAGTGTGGTTAGACATCAACTGGTTGGTGGAATTGGTCAATTTTTGACATGTGGTAGCAAATATTTGATACTCACTAGTTGTCATGCTTATTAAATTCTTAGAGCCCAAGGATACCCCACATAGATTGTCCTCTACAGATGTGTTTTCTCTGAGCTCTGGGAATGGCAGTTAACTCAGGCCTCAGACATTAACTCCCTCAGTGTGTTCTCCATTGAGAAGCACTTTACTCGAGGTCATGCTGTTCTTGATGCTCTGCATGCAAAACAACGGACCAAGGGATGTATGCAAATCAATGGTTATTTTCACTCAACATGGAATGCTGGAGGAACATTCTTGCCCTAGAATGCATCCTTGAGTTGGCCAGGTGCAGGTGGAGTTTTCCTGTCCCAACCTCCTGCTCCCAAATAACTGGCAGCTACTTCCAAAACAACTAACTCAGGGGCTTAATATTGTCTATAAACGCTCAGCTGATAGCTCAGACTTGTTGCTAGCTAACTCTTAATTAACCTATTTCTATTAATCTGCGTATTGCCACATGTCTTGTGGCTTGTTACCTCATTTCTACACGTCCTACTTTCTTGGCATCTGGCTGGCATCTCCTTTGACTCAGCCCTCCTCCTTCTCATTCTCACTTTGGCTTTCCTGCCTAACTTTTACCCAGCTACTGGCCTGTGAGCTTTTTATTAACTGAGAGTAATATATACTCACAGTGTACAGAGGATTATTTCACAGCATCCAAGGTTGTCAGGCCTGCACCACAGTTTAATTTCTCCCTGTCCTACTTCAACTTCTGTCTTTACACAGATGTGTATTCCTAATCATTTCAATATCTTCTCCCAGTGAACCAAATCCACTCATATCTCTATTCCTAGTTTTGTAGACTAAAGATGGTAATAATACCATTCTATTAGGCTGGTTGGTTAACTGAGGGGATTTGCACAGTGATCAGAAATTGTATCAATAATTATCCTCAAATGATGGTTAGTTCTTACTTGGAAAAGATAGATACCAAGACATTATTAGTAATCCAAACACTAATGGTTGTGGAAGCACACACACAAACTCCACACTCCAAGAACATCTTATTCAGTTTTTATCGGCAGACTTGTATACACTATGCTTCTCCCATTTACTCACTATGATATCTTAATACAAATTACATCATATCTTCTTTTAATATTACATCTCCAACAGAGTTCTTATTTTTTTAAGGAATAAATTAAGGAAAAGGAAGTCACAGAGTGTGGGATAGAAAATAAATAAAAACATAAACTGTTTTATTAATTCTATTATCAATAAACCAGTACAAAACCTCTACAAAACACAATAGCAAGTTAAAATGAGGCACTTCCTTGGCAGGGCTGAAGATTCCAGTCTCTGTATTAGGAATTTATAATGCAGAAACTATATAATATACGTTCTTCATAATACCTACATTGCTTCATCTGTAAAACAGGAATATTAACACCCATGTGAAAGATTGGTATGACGACTAGAGGGGAGGGATTTTATGGAGATCTCCAATTTAGACTCTTCCTCCATGTAATATCTGGCTGTGGGTTTCTGCTCCTCCTCCCGTATGCTACCAGAAGAAGCTTCTCTGACAACTGGAAAGGCACTGATGTGTGAGTATAGCAGATTTTTGTTGGAATTATTTCATTTATTTTTTCCAGTAGTGTTTGGGCTATCCAGTCTCAGGTTCCTAACCATTCAAGCAATGTAGGGCATGGACTGCCACTTGTGGGGTGAGCCTCAAGTTAAACCAAACATTGGTTAGCCACTTACACAAGTTCAGTGCCACCATTGCTTGGCTACAAAAAATGGTCAGTTCATTATCTGGTATCTCCATATCCTCCATTTCTAGGAGTCCCCACTAGAGTCACCCTCATAGAATCCAGGGAGTTTCAACTGAGCAAGGCTTTCACACACCTCCCGTACTCCACAATTGCAACTGTCTCTCCCTGCACACAGTCTCCCTCCCACATGATTATTCTATATCATTGTTCCCTTTGTGAAGCCAACATTATGACTGATTAGCACACTTCTTTGTCTCTTAGTTTTATGGATATACATATGCTTCAACATATCTCAGCTTTGAGATCTCAGCAAAATACTAAGTTCTGAAACCATGACATTATTCTGCCATTAGAGCCTTGGGGGAAGGAAGTTTTCATGGGGCATAGAGTATTATAATGTGTCTCCAATGATAAGGATAATAATTAAGCAAGATACTTCAGTGTCTGAACTCTGACATTTCAGCACTACTTTTGTGCTAAACCCAATAGAGGTGCCTAAGTAGGTTTATTCCTGGAAGATACAAGACTAGCCGATGAACTGTATAATACTGCTTTGCATAGTGATGTTGGATCCTTACACTCACACTGCTTCCTATTTTTCTTTGCCTGAAATGAACTTGCTCTATGACTGAATAGTTCTCCTACTTCCCATTTTTTCCTGACAGGAATTTCCCTATGATAAAAATCTTTGCATATTTGATCCTGTTTTGGCATCTCTTAATGCAGTAGTATTTTATACTAGTGTGCCAATATCAAACATACAATAGTATTCTGTATCTCTTCATTCTTTTTCAACAGGCAACATTTTTCACAACAGACATCTGTTTCATAGGAGGTAGGAAGGTATTAAAGATAATAAAAATAATAAGATTAAATCAATCAATTCAAGATAAAGTAAATATTAGCCAATGTGCAGAGCAGACATAAAAACAGAAACATGGAGAATCCATAATATTTTAACCATAAAAATAAGGGTGTCTAAGAGCAAAGTGGGAATTTAACAAAATAAAGTGAAGGTATGTTTCAGAACCACACTATGGATACTATCACATTTGTCTTGACATGTCTTATTATCTTTAGGTGGGGTTTCATGCAGCCCAGGCTGGCCCAAACTCACTATGTAGCCAAGGATGACCTTAAATTTCTTACTATCTCTTCTTCTACCTCCAGAGTGCCATGGTTACACTTGTGGACTGCAATGCCCCATTTATGGGGATCCAACCCAGATTTCTGAAATGCTAATTGAGCACTCCACCAACTGAGCCATATCTCCAGCATCCTCGGGGTTTTGCAATAAGAAAGGGCACATGTGAATGACAGTAATTCAATGCAAAATGAGGGCTATTTTTTGATTGGCTGATTCGTTTTGATTTGGGGGTTTATTTATCTATTTATTTTTGTAGGACATAGTAAAATCAAAGAATTTGATGGTTCACTCAGAAAGACTATGGGGCCTGGTGATAAATATACATTAACCAATATAGAAAAGAAGGAGTATGGGGGTGATAAATATATATAAACCAGTCAAAAAAGAAAGAGTATGGGGAGGAGGGTGATAAGTATACATTAACCAGCATAGGAAAGAAAGAGTATGGGGGAGTGATAAGTATACATTAACCAGTATAGGAAAGGGCAGTAGTAACAGCATATGAAATCCAGAACACTGGAGAAGCTTCCTGGAAGTCGGAAGTAGGACATTTTAGTTGCTCAATAAAGAGAATCATAATTAAGGTCACAAGAAGGGCCCAGGGAAGTCAAGGCAGAAGGGACTACCCCAGGACTCAGGACACAAACTGCCTATCATTAGCACTAGTTCAGAAATACAACCATGCAAATTTTAACACTTGGTAGAGCCACAGCAGTGCCTTGGTTGAGCTTCAGCTATGTTTATCTCTTTGGTGTTATTTGAGGTCAGTTCCAACAAACTCTAATAACCATCTACCTAAGTCATCAATGCAAGTGCAATTTCGAGAGAAACTCAGAAATCCCAGGTCTGAGTATCATGTTCATTCACCCCTTGCAGATTTTACCCACTTAGCTGCCCTATCAGAATGTTCTCCTGCCCTTGCCATGGGCCTTTCTAAGTGAAAACATGTTTTCCATGAGCACATATTTGAATAGATTGACATATTATGATACAAGATTTTTCTCTTTGTAATACACTACATTTTTCTAATGTTTGACATACACATTTTCCTCTCCTGTATTTTAGGTAACTTCCGCAAAATAGAGTTGGTAAATTGAAGAAATGAACACTAAAATGTATTCTTGATGGCCAGTGTGCTTTGTTTTTACTGAAAAGCATTTTTCTTTTTTTTTCCTTTTCCTTTTTCTTTTCCGAGACAGGGTTTCTCTGTATTGTTTTGGAGGCTGTCCTAGAACTCGCTCTGTAGACCAGGCTGGCCTCAAACTCACAGAGGTCCATCTGCCTCTACTTCCCGAGTACTGGGATTAAAGGTGTGCACCACCAATGCCCAGCCCTGGAAAGCATTTTAATAGTAAGTTTTAATTTATGGAAGGGTTCTTTAAAATATACATATATATCCAATTCTGCTGTTTCTAAATTATAAAAACCTTTCTCTGGATGATCTGTAATCAAGAAATCTAGAGGTATTTAATGGGATGACTCATAGCCTTCAATATGTGCCTACTCTTAACTCTAAATACCCTGAACCCCTGCCACCTTACATGGCAACATATTTATTATACCTGTGAATAACTTAAAAACCTATGGGAAGCAAAATGGAAGTCTCTCAAGGATGGAAAAATAGAACGATCATAGCTATAGCGATGGGCATCTACCCCAAGAATTCTCTATCACAGAGATACTTGCCTATTCTTGTTTGCTGCAGTTGTATTCATAGTAGTAAGGAAATAAAATGGGCCCATGTGCACATGAACCGATGAATAGAGAAAGAAAATGCATATTCAGTGGAGCATTTTAGACATACTGAATGTAATTTTCAAGAAAATGGATGGAACTGGAAATTATTGTATTGAGTTGGGGTAACAAAGACATGTAGTGCGCTCCCTCTCTCACATGTGGGACCTAGATTTTTATGTTTAATGTATGTGTGTCTACGTGGGTACAATTGTGGGTATAGGTCAAGAAACCAGAACTGGGACAGTGAGTTGGAAGTGTTGAAGTAAAGAGGAGTGTAATAGGTCACATGTGGGATGAAATCAGAAAGAGAGCCACGAGGGACAGGAGAGTAATTAGAAGGAAGAACAAGTCAGGGAATGAGAAGAGCCTAGGGGGAAGATCAACAAATCACATTACGCATGAAAATTAAAAAAAATACCCACTTTATGCCAATTAAAAAAATAAAGGATGCCAAGCTTAATTTATCTTGAGCCACTAAAGTAGGCCTGATGAGCTTGCAAGAGTCCTTACAAAAAGGACATAGATTCTTACCCAGGATAGGAGGAACAGGCAGTGTGGCAGCTAAAGCCACAAATCTAGAGTCACCAACACCCTCTAGAAATCGAAAGAGATGAAGAACTCATGTTCCCATGGAGTCTCCAGGGAATCAACGTTCTGGTATTTAATATTATTTTCATAAGATTCTCTCTGTCTTCTGCTCTCTAGTAAATTGTGAGACCACACTTAGGTTTTAAGACACTAAATTTGTGGTAATCTGTTGCCATGCCAACAAATGTCATAGAGTGATATTATTTTGTACTTTACCACCCAAATTACCAGTAAATGTCCAATTCTCAGTAAACATTCCGTGTGAATCAAGAGGAAATCTGTGTCCATACAAACATTTTGTGTGTATGTGACATATATATATATATAATTCTATAATATATTATACTTTTTGGTGAATATAAAATAATATGATTCCTTGAGGCTTTATTAAACAACTTTGGTGTTATTTGTCCCTTTTCCCTTCCTCTCCTGCTATTTACCTTCTAACATTCTCCACAGTTGGAGTCTCTCTGTTAATCTGTTTCCCATTTCATATCCCCTGTATCCTGTATACACCTCCCAACCCCCACTCCAACATGTGCCTACAGTTCCTCTATATTTTCCCGGTTTCTGCCACTACTCCATGTTGTATGCACACATCTGAGGATTTGGAGCTAGGAACTGCAAGTGAGAGAGCTGAATCTGAGTTACCTTACTCCACACAATCTTTTCTAGCACCATCCATTACTTACATGATTTTATTTTTCTTTATAGCTGAATGCCATTTCATAGTGTACATATACCACAGTTTTTAATCATCCATTCATCAGCTGAAGGAAATTTAGGTTGTTTCCATTCCTATCTACTGTGAATAGGCTAGCACTAAACATTGCTGAGCAAATTATCTGTGGAGAAGGATGTCCCTTGGGCTAACAATGCTCCCCAAAAGAACCAGAGAGTAATGAAACCCCAGAACCAGGCATGAGAAGCATCCATCAGAATGGTTGGACAGGGTGGTCAAGTGACTTGCAAAGCAATATTTATAGATGTGGGCCCTGACTGTATCTCAGGAGTTGAGAGTGGCTCTCTATTGCTGAAGACATACCACACCTAAGATACAGGACTTGGATAACTAGATCTGGAGCTGACCTAAAAGTCTCTTTTTTGCAATCTAGCTTCCATTACTGCAGAAAATACTGTGCAAGCAGTCAAGACATTCCTATGGACAACAATAATTGGCAGCATGGCAAGTTATGCATAAAGATGCAAGAAATGGCACTTAAATGTGAGTGGCAACCAAAAGATGCCTAATTTGACTGAAGACCCACTGAACAGGATAGAAAATCATGCCTACTACTGGAAACCTAGCCAACTTCCTGAAACTAGTGAGGTCATGGATCTTATAAAAGAATTAACTTTGCTGGACTACCATAATTCTTTACCACATCCTAAAACTTATCTTTAAACACGCAGATAAGTGAAGCTATGACCCCTCATCCAAGAAGCATCTCATAACAGAAAAAGAAAACCACAACTGGACACATGCAGAGATTAACAGACCATGAGGAGACCAGCCCCAATGGATACATCTGCATCACAGTTCTTACGTCTAGTGCTTAGGGAACATCAAATAAGGGGGGGGGGGGGCAGAAGGATTGTCAGTCAGAATACTAGGAATTCTGCTGTGAAATGGTCTCTCCTAAAAGTGGCTGAATAAATAAGACCAGAACAATGACAATATCAATGAACATGTTAGCATGAAAGAGGGGATTAGATGGGGCCACACCCCTAGAAAAAGTATAGGCAATTAATGACTGCTGGAAGAAGGAAAATTAGCCTCCAGGGAATGAGCCCCCCCTATTGGTTGCTCAATGCAAATTGGTCAGACATGAAATCATGTACACACAAATACATATATACACATATACATATATATTTGTACATACACATACATACTTATGTATGTATCAATAATAAAGAAAAGGAGGCTAACAACTTGAGGATGGGAAAGGGATGGGTTTGAGGGAGGGTAGCTGGGAGGGGCTGGAACGAGAAAAGGGAGGGAAAAGTGATATAATTGTATTTCAGTCAAAAAGTAATTTTAAAAACAAAGACAAAGAGAGTAAACAGCCTTGTCTTGTCCCTGGTTTTAGAGGAATCACATTGAGTTTCTCTCCATTTAGTTTGACGTTAGCTGTCCGTTTGCTATATAATGCCTTTATTATGTTTAGGTATGATGAAGCCTACTTGATTATGGTGGATGAGTTTTCTGATGTGTTTGATTTGCCAGTATTTTATTGGGTACTTTTGCATCAATGTTCATGAGGGATATTGGTCTGTAGTTCTCTTTCTTGGTTGTGTCTTTGTGTAGCTTGGGTATCAAGGTTATTGAAGCCTTGTAAAAAGAGTTTGGCAATAACCATTCTGTTTCTATTGTGTGGAATATTCTTCTTTGAGAAGAATTGGCATTATCTGTTCTTTGGATTTCTGGTAGAATTCTGCATTGAAGCCATCTGGCCCTGGGCATTTTTTGGTGGGGAAACTTTTCATGACTGCTTCTATTTCATTAGGGGTTATAAGTCTATTTAAATTGCTTATCTGTTCTTGATTTAATTTTGGTAACTGATATCTATCCCGGAAATTGTCCATTTCATTTAGATTTTTGAATTTTGAGGGGTACAGGTTTTCAAAGTATGGCCTGATGATTCTCTGGATTTCCTCAGTGTCCAATTGTTATATACCCTTTTTCATTTCTGATTTTGTTAATTTTCATGTTCATTTTTTGCCGTTTGGTAAGTTTGGATAAAGGTTTGTCTCTTGTTGATTTTCTCAAAGAACCAACTCTTAGTTACATTGATTCTTTGTATTGTCTTCCTAGAAGGAGTTAAGAGCTTCTAGATAGAGACATGGAAGTGCTTGTGGGTGTACTCTTAGAGAGGGAGGACATCAAAGCTCTCCATTGGTCACTTGTGTTTTAATTTCCTTTACAACAAACCAGGGAAAGCATTCCCTTGAGTTCTGTGAGACTCTAACCAAATCAGAGAGAAAAGAGTTATGAGAGTTGTAAGATTTATATTTATTGGGTCAGAAAGATAAAATAAACAACCCCGGATTGTGACTGGCATCTGGAGCAAGAGAAAACTTGAAGACTAAGCTCTAAATTTGTGTCATCTAATTCAATCTCAAGTAGATAATATCAAAAGTCAAATGAAGTAAAAGATACAAAGCCTTTTCCCCCCTAAACAATTGTTTATTTGTGGGTGATGAGAAATCAGCACACTACTTCGTACAAGCCTGTGCTGATTGCAGTACATCAGAGGTAAAAATGAGAATTTCCCCCAATACACATGCAAACCAAGGACATGAAGTTACTAAGGATATGGCAAAAGGACTTGAAGGCAACTTGAAGAAGTCCCATTGGTTAAGTGGGAATAACTGATTTCTTCTAAATGGATAATAATCACAGTTTGTTAAAACCCATCAAATGTGGAAGAATAAAGGAGGAAGGAGTGAAAGCAGAATGTTCATCTCAGGACTAGAGAAGAGCTCAAGTGACTTTGAGTTGAATAGAACAGTGGTTACTAAAATGTCACTGAGGTTGCATAAAGATTCTAGGCTAATCTACTCAAGAAAGAACAGATTTGGTATCGCCTACAAACTGCCACAAACATTTGAAAGGGTGGTAGTATCTAAAAAACCACATTTTAACTGCAATCTGTATGTCAAATTTATTTAGCTTACTTGTTATAGGCACAGATATGATGGACTGCGTCTGTAGAGCTAATAACTTAGACTTTACATGTAAACAAAAATCAGAAATAGAAAAATAGTGAGAAATAAGTACCATCATAAAGGCACAATCAAAATTCTATAGTTCAAACAAAATGTCATCTCCTTGGGACAAAGAATCAAGGATGGAGAAGACAGTAGAGACTTAGCATTGTTCTGCTTATGCCAGACACTCCAGATATTACAGCTGATGAGAGAGCAGTGACATAGCCAGCATGACCAGACTGGGCATTCAGCAAGTGAGATTCTCCTTCAGAGACCGTGACACGTACAGCAGTGCCTCACAACCCATCCGCAGAAAAGGGTCACTTGTGTCTTCCCAGTTAGTTGTGTTCAGTACTTGCATTAAAATCAATAATAGTTGCTAGAAAAAAATGATTAAGTGTTTAGAACTGCTATAAAATTTTCTGCAAATTCACTTCTGACTCTTAGGTTTTCATTTTAGTTTATAAAAATAAACATGAAGATACTTTGGAGGTACTGAGTGGCAGTGGGTTGATGATGGCTTCGTCATTTATTGTCTTAGTGATACTATCAAACCTTTGATCTTCTCTGGATAAGTTCCTTTTTCACAAATAAAAATTAAACATGCCCTAAAAACTTTCTCAACTTTGTAAGTCTGCCCATGTTCTCTTCCTTCTGCTAGAAGAGGGTTTTCTTTCAGGAGTTTTTGCATTGTTCCTCTATAATACTTGAAGTATAAGGCTAGAGTTGGAGCCCTTGTCTGTAAAACTAATCTAGGCTAATCTGAAATCACAGTGGCCTGAAAGTCACAGGAAACCAACAACAAAGCATTACCTTGAACCACAAAGACCAGCTTACATAACAGGATCTGTGACTCACTCCAGATTCCTAGGTACCAGCATCTTGCAGAAATCTGTCAGTGTTTTTACCATCTTCCTCCCACTTGAATGGCCAGTGGTTATTTATAATACTGCTTTTCTTATACATACCGAATGTCAAGCATTATGCTAGGCACAATGAAGGTACTCTTTCTCAAGTAAGTTAATGAATGAATGAGAATGACTCATGTCCTCCAAAAGTCTTCACATCTAGCTTACCCTCACCAAGTTTTTCTTTCTCTTTTGTCTCTGGCTACTACTAGAACCACCCCAATTCCTGTGTGTGTAGTGAAAGGGAAAAGATGATACCAAAAATGATAAGTTACAGAGTTTTAAAACTTTGAGTTCAGACTCAAGCTTTCTCTGTTTTAATCAGAATATATTAGACTTTACTACAACTGCAAACAACCTTTAAATCCCAGCAACTTAACATATATGTATCCCTCACTTTTCTACCACCATCTGGAATGTCAAATGAATATAGGGAAAAAATTCCTTCAGCAGTAATGTGGGAGCTCAGAATCTTTCCTATATATCATGAGGGGAGCAGAGAGACTAGTAACTTAGTCATGGCTTTTTCACCGCTTCATCTCAGCTTGCAGATCAGAACTATCAAATGGTCCACTCATTTGCAAGGAAGATAAGATATAAAGTTTTTGTGCCTAGGAAGGAAGAACACTAGCAAGAATGCTATACTTCAATGAAACTGTTTTTAAATCATTGCAATCATAGAGTGTGTACTTTGGTTTCAATAACTTAGAAAAATTTTAAGAGATCTAGAAAAATCCCCAAGTTAAAAACAACAGACTTCTTAAGAGTTCACAGGTCAAAGAAATCGTAAGAGAAACTATAAAGCCCTAGGATGTTCAAATGAGGGTAGATAAATTCTGCATGGCTATTAAAAAGACTGGAGATTATAGCGAATGACCGTCTATTGGATACTTTTAAATTGCCCAAAGAGTGATCTCCAACATTCTCACAGTAAGAAATAGGCAACTATGTAATATAAGAGCATGTCAACGAGTTTGTTTGATCATTTCACTATGTATAAATATACACAGTTTTATCAATAAGATTACCTTTCTTAAGGTTTGGTGAAGAAACTATTATGAATTGAGTGATAAGTATAGCACATCACAATCTGTGAATGAGGCCACAGCAGTGCTTACATGGAGATTTATAATTTAAAATATGTTCTATCTTTAATTTTGTGCATATGTTTGCAAATGGGTATATGCACATGAGTGCAGGTGCCTTGGAGGCCTGAGGCATCAGATCCCATGGAGTTGGAGTGATAGACAGTTGTGAACCACCTGAAATAGGTGTTGGCAACGGTCCTCTGCAGGAGTAGCAAGCATTCTTAACACTACATACTCTCTAGCCTTGGAATTTGTAATGTAAATGCTTATTTTAGAAAAGAAGAAACATAACAATTAATGAGGTTACATTCAGAGCAAAAATGTAAGCAAAAAGAGATATGCCCAAAGTAGTAGGAGAAAATAATAAAATTAAAAAACAAAACAAAGGTATGCAAGCCAGAAGTACAATCTTTGCAAAGATTAATGAAAGTGATTCATCTGGAGCCAAGAGAACTAGAGATTACAAGCAGAAGAAATGAAAAGGAACATGTACTAACAGCTCCCACACGTTAAAATGGTAAGAAAATATAGTGAATAACTTTATGCAAACAAATTTGGCATCTTTGAATAAGTCTATAGGAAGAAATTAAATATGCAACAAAAATCTTCCCGGAAAAAAGATTCCCAGGAACACAGATGTATAAGGTCCTTTACAAAATATTAGCAAAGCAAATATTGGATTAAAAAACTCAATAACATATTGCAAACAAATAGGACATAGCCTAGGAATATCAAAGAAGTTCAGCAATTAAAACTCAATATAATTAGTAAAATATTTTAGGTAAAGAAAAGCATTTCTATTTAAATTAGAAACAAGCTTGCTTCACATGTTAAGCCCAGCTCCCTCTCCCTCCTCTCCTCCCCCACCTCCCCCAACAGGCCTCCCAGCCCCCCTCCCAATCCCCATTCGGATCCCCATTTTTAATAGGTAAAAAAGCATGCAGCAGGACTTATTAATTCAGGGTAAAATCTCAGTTACAATTAGAAGGGACCTTTCCAGTCTGATGAAGGTTGTTGGCAAGAACTGAACCTGCAAATATGATATTTTGCTCAGTTTACAAACCAATAATTAGCCTATCACACCTTATAGATGCTGGCTGAAGACACTAGCCTCATAATCCAACAGCTACTTTTTGTAGGAGAAGCAGTATTGGTTATATTTTCAGTGTCCAAAGCCTCAATTATCAAAAAGTGATACAAGAGCAAGAGGGTATTTGTATGCCAGGTGATTTGTATTACAGAACTTTGAACTAAGGGAACCAGATTTTCTTACAATAAAAAATAACTAAACATGCACCACCCTACCCAAAGGGAGAGACATTGTCTTTATTATATGGGATAATAAGCAGAGCACCTATTCTTTAGATGCTGTATCTGCCAAGGCTTTTCACTAAGTATCTTTGAAAATATAGTCCATAGCAAGATACAGTAACATGAGAACCTCACAGAGAACTGTCTCCTAATAATGAAATATTAAATGCTCTTAACATAAAATCTGAAGAAAGAAAATTATGTTTCTCTATCATTCAGTTCAACATTTGTCTTCCCAGATATCCTGGGGTAGCAGTTGCCTTTCTGGTCCTGTTATAAAAAAACAAAGATCAAGAAAATATAGAAGAAAGGGTTCAACAATTGTAATTTTAAAATATTGCAGCAATTGATTAAATAATTCCAAAAATATTTAGAAAGAGAAATTTAAAAAATCAAAGTAAATAGACATCCTAAATAAACAATCTTGGGGTTTAGAAGTCAGGTTCTGCCATCCATCCTCAATAAGACAATGAGAACAGCCAAATTTAGTAGTGAAAGCAGGAAAGGGAGGTTCACTCGATGTGACCACACTGGGAAAAGGAACAAAGAGACACAGTGATACCTTTCCGCTACAGTCACAAGCCCACCGTCTGCATTCTGGAGTGAAGGCCACAGGTAAGAACATACAAGCAGTCCTGATCAAGGCAGTCCTGCCCACCGTAGACCCATCCGTGTCTCCTCAGGGAGGTGGTCTAACAGTGATATATATGTAAAATCTTTCTGCTTACCTTCCAACTGGCTCTTTAGAGTTTTTTTTTCTCTAAGCAGGAGATGTCTGGAGGAATTCCAATTTCTTGGAGTCTATCATGAAACAGTCTAGAAACTGAAGTAAGGGACACGGATGTTTTTTCAAAATATCCATTTCCCCGCCAGGCCCATTTCTGTACGATATTCATGTAGTGACACATAAGCTCACCGTTTAAATGTTGTTTCTCTATAAAATAGTACCTACAAATTCAAGACAACTCAATAAAAATATCTAACAGAATAATTTCATAGAAATTTGAGATATAAAACTCTCCCCTGCCCCAAAATGCTACGAGAAATTCCAACATACCAAACAATAACATATTCATCCTGGTAGAAGGTAGTAGGGAAAGAACTGGAACCCCCAATTCCTGGCATCTCGAAAGTAGTTCTTCAACATCAAGCACGCTTGGAAATAGAACTTTAAAGGTATTATCAGGGAAACATAATTGGTTTAGTTACAAGAGGACATTCAAACGTTCTGTGCTAAATGTGAAGGACAAGAGGTGCAGGATTGAGATACAAACCCCCACATGCTCCAAGTTTGTGCTGTTCTACTGCCCTCTGCTGGACAAATGGTTCTCAATGTGTGAGTCATGACTCTCCTGGATTTACATCATCATATGGCATCCCAAGTAACGAGCTACTTTTGAGGAGGCGGGGCTTGTTGCAGAGGAATAGGATATAAGGGAGGTAGAGAAAGAGATGGTATTAAGAAATAGAGGAAACTAAAAGGGCCATACTGACTTTATTAAGATTGATGCTTCTTGCTTATTATCCTGCTCGGACACCCCTTGGGGGAGGGGATGAGAAGACCCAGTAACAAAGGCACAGGCACCTGGAGTCAGCGAGTAGCAGAACATGCTGCAGACTCATTTATTAAGGAAGTTAGGCCGGCCTTTACACCCCCTCCCAAGGTTCCATTGGCTCAGGTGGCTCTGTTAACACTGCCCTTTTCTCATTGGTGTCCCTGGTCAAGTGTCTCTTCCTGAGCAGTCTCTGGGCTTAGAGGCAGGCTTGGCTCAAAGAGGAAGTGCCTGCCACTCATGCTCATGTGGGCTGGCCTGGGCATCTGGGACTGGCTTGAACATTTGAAACCCCCAAAGCTGCACACCAGTGGCACACTTCCTCCCAAAAGGCCACGCCCACTCCTAAAGACCACATCTCCTAATCCCTTTGAATGAGTGCCACTCCCTGATGACCAAGCATTCTAATACATGAACCTATGGGAGCCATTTTCATTTAAACCTCCACAGGATTCAAACTGTAAGAGATGAGTGCTGGTCATTGCTTTAAGCTACTGAGCTATGGGGTAATTTTTCGATGGAAACACACTAATCTCCCACTGATTTCATTGCTGATTTGCAGAAATTCTCTGTATAAGAATAATCCAGACATGCGTTTTGGACTTTCTGATGAGACTTCGGTTATAAATTGATCTCTTGCCACTCTTTTGATATATAAGCCCACACACATTCTATGCATCTTTATGAGAGCCCAGTTTTGATGAGGACATTTAAAGCTCTCAAATAATTTATTTGAATTGGATTTTTAAAAGCATCATTTTTACACTGATAAAAAATATAAGTATCAGATGTTACATGTAAGTGTTAATATAGTGCACATCATCTTAACTTATGCTTCCAGGATTAAATTACTTACTGCAGGGAGCAGAATATCTCCCACCATTTGTTCTAACTGAATAACCAACCTATTGTGGAATTGAACTGTCGCTTAGAAAAAAATAGGTACTTCAGCCTCAGAATGAAGCTGGGAAGTGTTGGTGTTATCCTTAAAGAACAGAACTAAATTCATATTCAAAACTTTATAGACCTGGGAACACAAGTTACCGTGTTCGAAATTTGACCTGATCAGAGAGAACTGACTCATGCTCCCTCCATGTATACCAGCTAGAACAGGTAGCAAAGTGGTGATGACAGGGTGGACAATAGGGGAAAAAAACTATCTGAATATAATTTGGCGAGTTCACGTGCATTTCAGGTTCTCTTTCCCTAAAGTCCATCTGGCACTCAATAGAAAACACCAGAAAGAACATTCAGAAATGTTTATTGTATATAACTGGGGTTGGGGTGTGGCATGGTAGTCATGCATTTTATGTAGAAATTCCATCAAGATACCTCCACGATGGCCAAAATCATTCAAAAAGAATCACCAAATTCACCCAAGAAGAAATTGTCCTCGGATGTATAAAGAATTTGATTCCTAGCACTGTGTGGTACAAATTTGTAATCACAAAACTCTGGAGGCAGAGGCCAGAGGCTCAGAATTTCAAGGCCATTCTCAACTACTTATATGCCTACTGTGCACAGATTCAGAATTCATCAACACAATAGGAAGCTGAACTCAAGTAATATATATATATAATAGATTAGATATATATACAATTCATCCAAAGAATGCAAAGTTGTTTCAATAACCAAAGTAATGTACTAATAAACACTGATCATTTCAATAAACATAAGAAAAAAACCAAAATATTCAGTAACTCTCAGTTCAAAGGCATTTATACAAAACTACCGCTGATGCTACAGAATTGAGAAACTAATCTTTCTCAAAGATCACAAAGGCAAGTGTGTTCTACTTATCACTCCTACTTGACAGTTCCTAGACAGTTCAATGAGAAAAAGGAAATTGATTAGAAAAAAGTAAAACTATTTGTATGTGACAATTTTCTATGAAGGAAGACCTGAAAGGATAAACAATAAATGACTAGAATTTTTTAAAGGCTTTCTTATTTTTAATTATGTGTGTGGGAAGGAATGTATGTGAATGCACACGCCCCTGAAGGTCAGAAGAGGACAACAGATCCTTTGGAGTTGAAGTTACAGACGGTAGTGAGCCACCTTGTGGTAGTACTAGGAACCAAACTTTTGTTCTCTGGAAAATGCAACAAGGAGTCTCAACTGCTGAGCCCACCTAAAAATCACTGCAATTTAATGACTCTAACAAGGATACACAATCAGAAGTGTATCACAGTAAATTGTATTCCCATATGTAAGGAATAAAATATTGGAATTAGAAATGACAAAAAGATGTAATCATACTCAAATTCCATAAAACTAAATATCTAACAAAATAAATTCATTAAAAAAATCAAATACACTTACAGATTTGAAGCTTTGTTATATGAAGCCTCCCTTACTTGATCTATTGATTCAATGCACTTTCTATCAAAACCCCAGAAAAGTCCATTGTATATACAGTTTTATCCTAGAATTACTACATGAAGCAGAGAATCTAGAATTGCCAAAAACAACTGCTTAAAATAAAAAGTTGGAAGTCTCACTACACAATTCCAAGATTTATTACAGTAAATTGGGCAATATGGTAGAGGCCAAAAAAATGAAAATGCCATTAAAACCCCACAGTAGTGCCTGTTTCAGACAAGAGCCATGGAAGAATCTGGAACTAGAAACTGAGTATTTGTGGTAATTCAGTATCTCCCCCAAAGTCTACCAGCTTGATAGTGCCTTAACACAGAGCACATTCTTTGGCACTCCTTTCTCCAGAAGAATGGCGAGCTCATAGCCTCTCCCCAGTGCGCTCATAACCTCTGTTATGCAAGTTGTAAAAGCTCAGACTCACTTCTAATAATGCAGAGCAAACAGTAATAGTACAACAAAGAGAAGCTAGGTGACACCAATTACTGCCTGTTATAATGCAAAGGACAAGCACACTACTATTGTAGTATTCTCCAAAACTCCTAACTGCAGACTAGTCACCAGAAAACAGACAAACTGAAACTGAGGATACTGAACAAAATTTCTGCCATTAAACTCTGAAGATAACAAGATCGTGGAAACCAAAAAATCTAATAAAGATCTAATATATATATAGTAAAAGCCAGCAAATGTTATGACCAGCTACTCACCCAAAACAGAAAGGAGAAGGAACTGAAGATATCTATTGGCTCATGAGAAAGACTTAACTGGGGTAAACATGCCAATAACATCTAATATTACACATAATTTACAATAAAGGTGTATAAAGGCTTTAAACTATAATACTCCAGGAAAATCAGTTCAGAAAATTATGGAAGACTTAATTTACAGAGGTTAGAGCAATGTGTATGAATGAAAATGGCCCAATGAAACCTGGTAACTAAAAAAGGTTAAAAGAAAAAAGAGAGGGGTTTACAGGATGTATGAAAAGTCAGTGTTCTTAATGTACATTTGTGTTGATGAATAAAACTCTGTTGGCCAATAGGGAAGCAAGATAGGAGGGACTAGGAGATGAGGAGGATTCTAGGAGTTGCCATGTGATCCGGGAAGAGAGGACGCATGAGTCTGGAGTTCTCTGTAAGATAAGACCTTATAGAAATACATATATTACTAGTTATGGGTTAATACTTAAGACAGAGCTAGCCAGGAAGAAATCCTAGTCACCGACCAACAGCTTACAATTAATATAGTGTCTTGTGTGTTATTTGGGGGCTCGGAGTCAGCTATGGAACTGGGCAGGAACACTGCAAGTGTTCATTACCTTTAAATCTTCACTCTATACCATAAAAAGCACCACATCACATCCATTAAATCATTATCTTCACTATGGAACTTTCCTTTTAGTAAGATTTGGATGACCATTTAAAAAACAAAAGCAAAGGCATTAAAGTAAGATTTTGTTTTTCTTTCCAGTTGAGTAAAAATCCACTGTGTATATGTACATTTCTCATCCATTCATCAGCTGGACTAGATTCATCCCACTTCCTTGCTATCATGAAGAGAGCAATAGTGAACCCGGCTGTGCAAGCATCTCTGCTGTAGGGTGTAGAATCCATTGATTTCTTTACCAAAGAATGGCACAGTTGGGTCACATGATAGTTCTGTTTAGTTTGTTGAGAGTCCTCCACGTTGATTTCCAAAGTAGTTGCACTAGTTTATGCTCTCAACAACAATGTATAAGAGCGCTACTTTCCCCACACAATGCCAGTACTTGCTGTCATTTGTATTCCTGATCAAGGCCATTCTGACTGTGGCGAGATGGAATTGTAAAGTACTTTTAATTTCTCTGACAGCCTAGGATGTTAAACATTTTATGTGTTTACAAGCCATCTGTATTTGAGAACTTACCTTTAAGGGAACAAAGGTCTTATGTGCATGCATGTATGTGTGCACACGCTTACGTGTGTGCTGGTAGAGATCAAGGATGGTGTCAGATCCTCTGGAGCTGAAGTTACAGAAGGCTGTAAGCATCCACATGTGGGTGCTGGGAACTGAACTTGGAACCTTCATGACAGCAGCATGTCATCCTAGCCTGAGCCATCTATCCAGCCCCACAAAGCCCATTTTTGTTTCATCTTCAAGTATTTTAGTTCTTTGTATACTCTGTTGGATGAATAGTTGACACTTTCTCCCATTCTGCACGTTGTTTTCACTCCCGGAGTTTCCTTTGTTGTACAGAAGCCTCCTAAGGTCAGAGGTACCTTGCCAATTGTTGATCTTACTTCCTACATCATGGGAGGTCTATTAAGAAAGCCCAAACCTCTACCTACAAGTTGATGTGTCCTTCCTTCTTTGTCCCCTTAACAGTTTCAGAGTAAACAAAAGTGGCAGACTTGCAGGTGACTGGATTAAACTGTAACTATCACACTGATGCCAACCAGGATCAAAAGGGCAGATGCTGCCCATTCTCTCTTATGTAGATTCAGCTTTGAATCATCTTTGTTTAATTTGGAGGACATGTGAAAGCCAAGCAATTATCAGCAGACATTGAGAGTGGAAACTGGGGTAAGATACTGAAATACAGACCAACTGTAAGTACAGTGAGCATGCTGAGGGCGGAAATGTTCAAACACAGAGTGGGTCGGGGAAGGCTTAGCACACCAGGTTCAAAAAGTAGAGGGATAGAACACTGGTAGCATAATAGAATGGGGATGGGGATACTGAGTTAAAGGTTTAAGTGAGGATGAGAGCAAGGGGTAGAAGAAATAGGAGGGTGGGGATAGGTTCATCAAAATTAAGGATACATGAAGAAGTCTTATGAAAACACACTAGTTAATAAGCTTATTAAAAAATACTTTAAAAATAGGTAGTTTGGGCAAAGGCACCCTGTAAGGTTGGACAATACTGCTCTCAGAAGACATGAGTTGCTTAATGAGTTGCCAGGCACAGGATACCAACCTCACCAGTTATTGGTGACAGAGGGCTTGAGGCACCCAAAACAACTTGTTACTACCATTGTTCTTGGTGGTCCACCATAACTAAATACTAAAACCCTGTTTCTGAAGACACTGCCCACTTTGATTTCCATACATTGAGAAATCAAGCCCAGAGTGAACCGGAAACCTTTTCCCTGCTAGCTAGCTTTCACAGTACTGCAAGGTGCTAATACAGGCTACTGTGGGAGAAAAGGCACCAAACGACCCTCTACAGTGCTGGCTCACCAGCACGGCTGGACCCACTGATACTACAGTGGCATTAAGGGGATAAACAATGTTCTGATTGGATTCAAGGTCTCACATGGTGACCTCAAAAAAAGAAAAGAAAAAGAAAAAAGCTCGAGAGATCATAGGTCCTAGGTGGTGTTCTACTAAATGGTCAAGCAGTCAAGAGTCCTTCTTGGTATTTATGTCCACATCCATAGATTTATGCTGCTCTCAACCTTGGTCAGAGAATCTTCTTTTTACACTGGACAGCAGTAAATGCAGAGAATAAGAGACTATGAGTGATCAGCTTTAGATGAGTCACCTATACCATCCCTCCCCCCATTCAAGGCTCAGGAAACATCATGGAAGAGTGAGCAAAAGAATGTAAGAGCTAGAAGATGCTAAGTAGAGCTGTGAAATGCTGTTATCTAGACTTGAGATGGCTGATACACACATGTTATCACAACAGCTATGGTTGCCTTTACAAGATCAAGACAGTCAAAACTCCAACCAGGACAGGGAGGGGCTCCTAAGGTCCCATTCCTTAGGGATATTCAGTTACTGGCTGGTGAGGGAGGGTCGCTTTTCTCTGGGTATATGGCCAATGATAAGTTGTCCATGCCCCAGAACCCATGTCATTCAAATATGGTCAGTAATAACTGAACTTGGGCTATTAATAAAAGAGATGATAATTAAGACATGAATTTGGGATGAAGACAGGTTGATGGACCCTGGAAGAAGGGTGGGGAGTTGAAGGGAGGTATTGGAGGGAGATCAGATCAAATATAAGGTATATGTGAATGAAATTTTCAAAAAAAAGCTTTTAAAGTTAAGGACATTCTTGAATAATGAAAACAAAATGGAAGACAAGGTAAGTCATTCCATTTTACACAAACCGAGACAAACAGACTGAGAGGCAATGTAGAGTTTTAACTAGAATGTTAAAACAAAACAAAGAAGTCAAAGGTCTGGGTCCTCTTCCACAGCTTAAAGTATGCTGTTCCAGAAAAATTTGCTGTTTAAACTCCTATGCCCAGATTTATAAACTGATACAATTAAAGATTCCTTCAAATCCCATTATGCTACCGGCAATTTTGTTTAGAAAAATCTTCCTAAATCCTTAATAAAAAGTGATGTGGGTGATGTCAATAATCAGGAAACAAGTAACAGTCCTGAGTATGTTTCTTGGCATACAATTAGCACCTCATAAACATGAACTACAAGCACAGAGCAGACATGGGGAGACTGTAAGCCAGAGAAAAGAGTAAGACTGAAAAGGAAGAACACACATCCTGGTGTGGAGTATGTTCTAGAACAAGTTCTAACACTGTTAGATGTTCAATACCATTTTGACTGTGCAATCATCCTGATGGGAAATCCTACTATAACCTTTTGATAGAAAATGAAAACAGTACTTCTTCACACTTGCTTTTATTAAACAAATAAGGCTGGTAGTGGAACAGTTTTTATTTAATACATAAACATATAAGTCCCTTTATTAGAGAAATCATACTTATTGGTAAATATGGTCAATGGTCACATCTATGTATTAATTCTTTAAAAATCAGAAGCAGTAATTAGGATATACTCTATGTCCTCTTCACTACATTGTAAAGTGTCTTGTGTAGTCATATTCTATTGTTGGAATGACAGCTTGTACAAATTTCAAAAAAATTAGAAGATACCTGAAGGTCTTTAGCTAAGGAAAATAAGATTTTTAAATAGGTTGCTCTAAATCCATAGTAATTATCTATTTTATTAATTTATGAGAAAAATATATGATAAAAATCTTACATTGTATCTATTAATGATACCTAGTCATGAAAATTTATATATACTTAACACAAGTGTTTTACAACTACGTGCTTAGCTATCTACTCCAACATTTGAATTTGAAATTTTTAACAAGAAGTTCATACATGTTGAATTACTTCAATATTTATAAGCCCAACATTGTCTGTATTTAAAACTCATGTATATAAAACTCATTCACTTACTTTGCACCTTTACTGCTTGCAAATTTTCTAGAATTTCTATGAACTTAAAATGAAACAAGTATACAAACAGCAGCGAATGAAAAACACATCAGATGCAAACGCTTCATAAGGGACTCTCAATCTAGGTCATATATTTAATAAACATGGAAGGAGCTATACTGTACTACTTTTACTTAATAAAATGTTGACGTTTTATCTATTGGACATAGAAACACTATGAGTTTGCTTAATTTCAATAAGAAACAAAATTACTCTACCATGAATCATCTTAGTATTCTAAGCAGCTACCTAGCCTTCAACATAGAGATGAATGTGAAAGTTAACATACAGCAAGATTCCAGAAATAAATCTTGTTGGGCTGAAAGCTTCTGGTGTTTGTTGCTGTATCAAATCAACCCAAAGTTCTTCTACAGAACATGTTTTATTAATAATACAGAGGTTATCATGCCTTTAATGCATGAGTAACCTCTGTCTCTCACTGAATGATATAAATCACTAAATTCAATACAAAAATATGCCCAAACCACCTCAGGTTATTTGGCATGTCAATTACTGACTGTGTGTCTTACATGGCATGTCAATCACTGTGTGTCCAAATCAATTTAGGTTACTGGGCATATCAACCACTGACTGTGAGTGCTCTGATGAACCCAATATGGATACACGCATCTCAGGATATGACAAGTTGCTTAGACATTATATTAATTTACTCCTCCTATCCACCCCAGAGAACTGAATAGGAAAGCCAGAATAAGATGCTTTTCCACAGGAGAAATGTTAAATGCTGTACTTTACTTTTAACTGATCCATTGAACTTGAATTCTTTGCTTCAGGGAGGCCTCAGGTTGACATAACCTTAACCTTAGTGTTACCTGATGAGAACACACTTGTGTGTTTAATACACATTTGTGTGTTCACCTTAACCACTGGACAGGAACAAACATTTGTGCTAAACATTATATCTTTAACAAGGCAGAGCTAACTGGAATATAGATACAGTGTCTCGCCATTGAGTGTGGCCTAGTTTTCATAGTATGTCATATCCCAGGTAAATTAGAATTACACTAGAACATCTATACAAGAGGAGCTAAAATTAGAGGTTT
The DNA here is from genome assembly GCF_017639785.1 of Mesocricetus auratus. Lineage (NCBI taxonomy): Eukaryota > Metazoa > Chordata > Mammalia > Rodentia > Cricetidae > Mesocricetus > Mesocricetus auratus. The sequence goes on from NW_024429192.1 coordinate 46,759,830, forward strand.
TATGAGAAGGTTACACTAAATTTCCAAAATTAAACAAACAAGAGTCATAGGAGCCATTTGCCACCAATCCTATATACAGGTAAGGATACATATGAACGCCAAGCTCTCCCCCGCCTTCTGCAACTGTCTCAATAATTTTCTTCATCACTTCAGCATGCCTGAAAGCAAACAACAAATCTTATTAGCATAGGTCAGCTCTATCAAAATAAATCCCAAAAATACCTATGATAATTGCTCATGAGTTAATTTTTAACATAAAATAATTATACTATCTCTTTCTCCAAGACTGAGCCCACAAAGTCTCTTTTACTGGAGTGGGTAACCATTTCTAAAAGTTTTAATCACAATAAACACCAGTATTCTGTTAATGGAGGCAAAAAACCACAGTGGAAAACCCTGTTAAATGGTAAGTGTGAATCTATCATTGTTTGCTCTGGAAACATAAGATTCAGGGTATGCAAATCCAAGAGGGATCTACAAGCTTGTGATTGTAGATGTTTGTTATTACTACTGTGGAAGTGTGTGTGAGTTCAAGTATGGCTATGTGCATGCCAGTATGCATGAGAGGTCATAGGACCTTTTCCCAGACTCTCCTCTCCTCTTCCCTAATGGGTTTCAGGCTTGTGTAGCAAGAGCTTTTACCCACATTAAGCCATCTCACCAGCCTCTTAAATGTTTAAATATTCACTTAGCTTAGGGAAAAAAAATGTAACTGAAAGGTTCTATAAAAGCTAAGAATCACAGCCAAGTTCATATCTTCCCTTTGTATTAATAATGAGTATTATCTGATTCTACTCAAAGAAAAAATTTTCATGAAGATGGTACCATCTCAAGATTTTGCCCTATGTACACATCCACAGAAAATACATCTCTCCTATGCTACAAATTAAGTGACATCAAATTAATCTGAAAAACTAAGAAAAATCAATATACAAAACAAACATTTCCTAGCTTATACACTTTTCGTACATTTCCTAGCTTATACAATGCTATTTTAGTTCTTACAGACAATCCTTCACACACAGAGGAAGTCCCTCAGAAAACAAGAATTTACGGACTAGCACAGTCCATGGCAGCCCTTGCAAAAGACTAAAAGTGTCCCCATTTCTTGTACAAGACCTCAGATTTTTAAATTTTTATTTCATCCTACTTTATTATAATTATTTGTTTTCTTAAAATGTTTAATGTAATTATCAATACTTATCTCGTCTCAACAGAGTAAAACTTACACCACAGATAGACATATTCCTTTCAGTTAGCACCTATTAAAACATCAAACTGTGAGAACAGTAAGATTGACTCTTAAAAATAACCCTTTTGATAATTTAAAATTAAAAGTAGGCCATCTGGTGCTTATCATAGGCTGTGCTCTCATTACATAGAAGGGGAAGGCAGAGTAAATCTACCTAATACACTTAACCCAAGTCCTGCATTTGGGGATAGATGGAGAAACAGAAGAAGAAAACAAACAAAAAACAACAATGAAATCCCACGATCAATGAATCCTAATTACTTTTCACAGAAATATTAACAATTTTGTTATAAATAAACTGGAAATAAAAAGGTGTAAAATAAGTGGACACCATCAACAGTTTCCAGCTTTGATGGTTTCTGAGGCAGGGTCACACATCAGTCCAAGATGGACTAGAATTTGCAATCTCCTGCCTCAACCTCCTCCAAAAAAGTGTTGGAATTATAAATGTAGAACACCATGCTCACTTAAACAAAAGTTTTTAAAAAAGGTTATCATCTCAGTTTTCAATGGATTATCAGCATTTCAGTGAATCATGAATATTACTTGTTATAAATTACTAATCCAAAGAAAAATCATATTGCTTTTCTGTAAGGAAAATTCAAAACAAATCATGTCTCTAGGTTCAGCTTCGCTTTACTTGGTCTCATGAAAACACACTGACAGAGTGCTAAAGCACAAAGCTCACTTGACTTAGAAAAGCTAAAGAAAAGACCTCCTAAGCGAAGAATAAAGGAGTATAGAGACTTATCTCCTCCAACTAACCAACAGGAGGAGTTAGGAGGCCACCAGAAGAAACACCAAGTTAACCTTACAGTCTACATCATGATAGATGCACTCACAACAACATGGACACCATGTCTAACAGATAAGTGCTGAGTCCACAGGGGAACTGCCCATGCTACTGTCTAAAAGGAGAAAGAACAACAGATCTATAACTAAACAGGAAACTAAAGTTAAGTTCTGAATACTCCATATAAAATTAAGTCAGTAATGTTTAATCTTCCTTTCTCTCAAATATTATGCTAAGCACAAGAAGACATTTCTCAAGATGAAAGAGATTTTCTTCTAAAGTAAAATTTTCTGTTACTGATGTTTACACACCCCCAAATAAAAACTCATGAAGTTACATACAAACAGCACACATTCTCTCTCTCCTTCCCCATACACATATATACACCCAGACCTGCATGGGTGAACTGAACACATAGGAGGTGGTGGGAGATGAGGATGATTTTCAATGGTCACAGTTTTCTTCACATGATCTTGACTGATGTCTTCATACATGTGCTCAACTGTTAAAGGCTGCCGTTGCTGAAAGCATAAAAAATGCTCTGAAACCACTAGTTAAACTTTCAGCTTACCTGTTTATTGAGCTCTGTGATGGAAGCCATCACTTAATGTTGCAAGATGTCACAAATAGGTAAGTTTATAGACAAAAACATTTAAAAATGTACTTGTTAGGCAAAAAATGAGCTTTTTTTTGCTTCCTTTTGACAGTCATAGAATGACAAGTAAGCTGGTCTTATTTTGACTATTCAATTCAATATCAGCAGACTAAAAAGTGGTAAGGGAAATACTGCCAAACATAATCATTTTGTAAATGTTTACATATTCCACAAATGTAACCCTGACAAAATAGAAGGAACTCTACAGAGTTCAGCTTCTCATACTTTAAAGAGATCAGTTTAGAGGAAATGAGTCAGGAGTTAGCACACAAATTTTCAATGCTTTGCACTGTCACAATGAATAGTTTATTCTAAATGTGAGTCAAGTTCAATATCATAAAACTGTAAAACAAATGATTTCAAAACTTTGAAAGACTACCTATATTCATATATCTAATAAAGAAATTGGATTAAATTCACCAATTTAAAACATGTACATTTCTTTCTATTTTTACCTCATCATAGCCAAACAACCATAGCCGTGGTGTCTGGTAATATTTGTCATAAGTGATATACAGGTCATAAGTTCTTGTTTGCAAAATAGCATCTTCACCTCCAGCATCAGCTTTAGTTTTACATGCTTCAACTATTTTTCTTGTGTCTAGGGTAGCCTGTTACACAACAATGGGAAAAAATTAGAGCCATTAAAAAGTATTTTGAAACACCATTACCAATATTAAAAACACTAACTCCCAAGTTCACTCATAAAAATCATCTTAAAAATTTACAAACCTCATCTGTTTCCAACAATCCACTCTCTTCATATTCTTATATGAAAAAGAAAATGGAAGAAAAATGTTAACTGAGTTAAACTTAATGTTTCAAGACTTAACTTTTTCAGTTTGATATATTATCAGCAAAGTAACATGGGTTTTTCTTCTTGAAATTTAATAGACAGTTTTTGTCTCACTATAGAACTTACAACCTCGGTATAAGATTTTTCTGTTTTTATCAAATCATGAGCTTCCATTGTCTCACTTAAAGTACTTTACAGACTCTCTCAAACATACCCAAATGGCATACTGTGCCCTTTGAGGCTGTTATTAAGTAAAATAAGCCTTACTTGAACACAAGCATTGTGACACCATTACAATGGCCATGATAACTGAGGTGCTTACATGTCATATAGCCTACAGTACGAATATGCCAGACAAAAGAATGACATATATCATGGATGAAAGACACTGGACAGTATAAAGTGTCATCATTTTATTCAGAAAGCATGCAACTTCAAACCTGAAGCTGTCATTTTCTGGAATTCTTTCCATTTAATATTTTCAAGTCACAGTTGATAGCAGGAAATGGAAACCAGTGATAAGGTTAACAACTGCAGCTAGCTGCCTACAGTGTGTTCTTTAAAGCTATGTGTGATTTCAGTTTCATTGTGCCCAGGGGTAAATTACTAGTTTACACCTTAGTGAACTCACAGGCCACTTATGAACCATTGTGACTTATTCCTGTGCCCTTAGAACACTTTCTTTCCTTGGCCCCTACTGAACACCATAAGGAGATTCTGCTCAAAAACAAAACTACTATCTTTCCAAGTCTAAAAGCACAGGATTACACTTAGAATACTAAGGTGAGAAGAATTTCTTGAGCCTGGGTGTCTTAAACCCTGCCAAGACAATAAAATGAGATGCTGCTTACTGCATCATCCGAGTTCTATTTATGATCAATAACCCTAGTAGAAATAATGCTCTTAAAATTATGTTCAAAGTAAACTAGAAGAAGAACCTAAAATCAAAGTCAGTTTTACCTTGATCTGATAAAATTTAAAATAAAACAAAATACTCACTAGGCAACAGAAGAGAATTCTCAATTCACATGCATTATAACTATTCCAGAATCAACAGTCTAAGGGAATAAAGCAAATCCAAAATAGTAATACCTTCCATGTCTGCAGCTTCCCCTTCATCTTCATCTTCTTCCTCATCACACAGGGCTGAGCAATCTTGAAGCTTTATACTGTCCTTTGAAATTAATTATATTTAAGTGATGCAAATGTATATTACAACATACCTAACATGAAATTGTTATCAGAGATATTTATTGATTTCCTTCACAAACATTAATGGAAAGCATATCGCTTACATAGTCTTGTTCTTGGCACCAGTGATACAAAAGTGAAGAAAACTGACTCAGTCTCCTTCCTCTGATTGTCTAACTGTGTTTTTTCTGTGAGTAGTTTTGCAACTGTAGATCACTTAGTGATGAGAACACATTCTGAGAAATGCTGCTAGATGACTTCAATAATTTAAGACCACAGAGTGTAACTAAGGTAACCTTGACATCTCTACAAGATAGCATCTTACATAACCTCCAGCATTAGTGTGGTCATCTTCATAAACATTCACACTGACCACTGAGCAAAATGGTAAGAAAGCAATGTAAAGTCAAGTGTCATCTAATCAGGCACTTTATGCCCCCTAGAAATTCACTTACCAATGACAATGACAAACCCATAAATAAATCATTGGAAACAGCATACTAAGTGCTACATACTAACACATATATTAAAACTGGAACAACACAAAGAAAATTTATCCAATCCCTACATAAGGATGAAATGGAAATTAATGAAGCATTCCATTTTTTTATTTGTTTTTTTTAAAGGCAGGTGTTCTGTATTTTTCATAGCATTTCCAGCAATCATATAAAAATATGAAGATGGATACAGTTATTCTGAGAAAAGAACTAATAAACCAAAGTAAATGAAAGCATACTAGCAGAAAAGTCTCACCCAATTATATTGACACTACTTGTCCAAACTTACATGATTAAATGACATTATTCAAAGTGCCACCATCTTGGCAAAAGTAAAGTACACATTTAAACCTCTAAAAGCAGAATTTAAGAAGTTACTACTAGTATTAAAGAAATAGAATAATAGGATTGCATAGAATAAACTACAAAATGTATAGTAATAAAACATCAGCAAAGATACCCCTCACAAACCAAAAAAAAAAAAAAAAAGGGCAGGAAATGGAAGAAAAAACAAACCAAAAAATACAAGAACTGGAAGAAAACGCAAACCAAAAAATGCAAGGAATGGAAGAAAGAACAACCCAACAAATAAATAAAATGCAACAAATGGACGAAAAGATAAACTAAAAATTGCAAGAAACAATGCAAACAGTGCAAGGGTTGAAAACTGAAATAGAGACAATAAAAAAACACAATCTGAAGAAAGACTGGAAAGAGAAAGGCTGCGCAAATGGTCAGATACTACCGATACAAGCATTACCAACAGAATACAAGAGATGGAAGAAAGATCTTAGGTGTTGAAGATACACTAGGAGACATGGATTCATCAACCAAAGAAAATCTTAAGTCCAACAAATCCTTAACACAAAACATCCAGGAAATATGGGACACCATGAAAAGACCAAACCTAAGAATAATAGGTATAGAAGAAAGTGAAGAAAACAACCTCAAAGGGGCAGAAAACATTCGACAAAATCATACAAGAAAACTTTCCCAACCTTAAGAAAGACAGTCCAATGAAGGTACAAGAAGCCTAAAGAACACCAAATAGAGTGGATCACAAAAAGATGTCCCCTCACCACAAAATAATCAAGATGCCAAATATACAGAATAAAGAAAGAATATTAAGAGCAGCTAAGGAAAAAGGCCAAGTAACATATAAAGGCAAACCTATCAGAATTACACCTGACTTCTCCATGGAAACTCTGAAAGCCAGAAGGTCCTGGATAGATATTCTACCAACACTAAGAGACCATGGATGCCAGCCCAGACTACTATACCTGGCAAAGCTCTCAATCACTATAGATGGAGAAAACAAGATATTCCATGACAAAACTAGATTCAAGCAATACGTATCCACTAACCCAGCCCTACACAAAGTTTTGGAAGGAAAACACCAACCCAAGGAAGCTAACTACAACCAAAAAACATAGGAATTAGAATCCCTCTCTACCAACAGCCAAAAGAACAAAGGGGTGAAATTCCACACATAATTCCACCAACAACAGCCATTCCAAATCAAAGAAAAATGAGCAATCAATGGTCATTAATATCCCTCAACATTAATGGCCTTAACTCACCCATAAAAAGACACAGGCTAGCAGAATGGATTCGAAGACAGAACCCATCCTTCTGCTGCATACAAGGAACACACCTCACCCTCAAAGACAGACATTATCTGAGAGTTAAAGGTTTGGAAAAATTTTTCCAATCAAATGGACCCAAGAAACAAGCATGGGTAGCAATCCGAATATCTAACAAATTAGACTTTAAAATAAAATCAATCAAAAGAGATGAAGGAGGTCATTACATACTCATAACAGGCGAAATCCACCAAGATGAACTGTCTATCCTGAACATCTATGCCCCAAATACAAAGGCATCCGCATACGTAAAAGAAACATTACTAAAACTTAAATCACATATAAAGCCCCACACACTTATAGTGGGAGATTGCAACATACCACTCTCACCACTAGACAGGAATACCAGACAGAAATTCAACAAAGAAGCAAAGGGTCTAATAGAAGTAATGACCCAACTGGGATTAACAGATATCTATAGAACATTTCATCCACATAAAAAAGAATATACCTTCTTCTCACCACCACATGGAACCTTCTCAAAAATAGACCGCATACTTGGCAACATATCAAACCTCAGCAGCTTAAAAAAAAATTGGAATAACTCCATGCATCTTATCAGACCACCATGCTTTAAAATTACAATTCAACAACAACACAAATTGCAGAAAACCTACAAACTCATGGAAATTGAATAATACACAACTGAACCATTCCTGGGTCAAAGAAGATAAAAAAAGAAAATAAAAACTTCCTAGAATTCAATGAGAATGAAGACACAACATACCCAAACCTATGGGACACTTTAAAAGCAGTGCTACGGGGGAAGTTCATAGCACTAAGTGCTATGTTGGTTTGCTGTATATAGCTTTTATTATGTTTAGGTATGTTCCTGTTATCCCAGATCTCTCCAAGACCTTTATCATGAAGGGGTGTTGGATTTTGTCAAAGGCTTTTTCAGCATCTAGTGAGATGATCATGTGATTTTGTTTTTCAGCTTGTTTATATGGTGGATTACATTGATGGATTTTCGTATGTTGAACCACATGAAGAAACTGGAAAATAGTTATACTAGAGAATTAACAGCATAGCTGAAAGCTCTAGAACACAAAGAAGCAAACTCCCCCAGGAGGAGTAGACGCCAGGAAATAATCAAATTGAGGGCTAAAATCAATAAAGTAGAAACTAGGAAAACAATACAAAGAATCAATGCAACGAAGAGTTGGTTCTTTGAGAAAAATCAACAAGATAGACAAACCTTTGTCCAAATTTACCAAACAGCAGAGTGTGAACATGCAAATTAACAAAATCAGAAATGAAAAGGGGGACATAACAATGGACTCTGAGGAAATTCAGAGAACCATCAGGTCATACTCTGAAAACCTGTACTCCACAAAATTCGAAAATTTAAAGGAAATGGACGACTTCCTGGATAGCTATCACTTGCCAAAATTAAATCAAGAACAGATAAGCAATTTAAATAGACCTATAACCCCTATGGAAATAGAAGCAGTCATCAAAAGTCTCCCAACCAAAAAAAGCCCAGGTCCAGATGGCCTCAGTGCAGAATTCTACCAGAAATTCAAAGAACAGTTTATACCAATGCTTCTCAAAGTATTCCACGAAATAGAAGCAGAAGGGTCTTTGCCAAACTCTTTCTAGGAGGCTTCAATAACCTTGAATCCCAAGCCACACAAAGACAAAACTAAGAAAGAGAACTTCAGACCAATATCCCTCATGAACATTGATGCAAAAATACTCAATAAAATACTGGCAAATCAGATCCAAGAACACATCAAAACAATCATTCACCACAATCAAATAGGTTTCATCCCAGGGATGCAGGGATGGTTCAACATACGAAAATCCATCAATGTAATCCACCATATAAACAAGCTGAAAAACAAAATCACATGATCATCTCACTAGATGCTGAAAAAGCCTTTGACAAAATCCAACACCCCTTCATGATAAAGGTCTTGGAGAGATCTGGGATAACAGGAACATACCTAAACATAATAAAAGCTATATACAGCAAACCAACAGCCAACATCTAACTAAATGGACAGAAACTCAACGCAATTCCTCTAAAATCAGGAACAAGACAAGGCTGTCCACTCTCTCCATACCTTTTCAACAGGGTACTTGAAGTTCTAGCCAGAGCCATATGACAAAAAAAGGGGATCAAGGGGATACAAATTGGGAAGGAAGAGGACAAACTTCCACTATTTGCAGATGATATGATAGTTTACATAAATGACCCAAAGAACTCTACCAGGAAACTCTTACAGCTGACTATCACCTTCAGCAAAGTGGCAGGCTACAAGATCAACTCAAGAAAATCAGTAGCCCTACTATATACAGATGATAAAAGGGCTGAGAAAGAAATCAGAGAAACATCACCCTTTACAATTGCCACAAACAACATAAAATACCTTGGGGTAACGCTAACCAAACAAGTGAAAGACCTGTATCGCAAGAACTTTGAATCTTTAAAGAAAGAAATCAAGGAAACCCTCAGAAAATAGAAAGATCGCCCTTGCTCGTAGATAGGTAGGATCAATGTAGTAAAAATGTCAATCCAGCCAAGAGCAATCTACAAATTCAATGCAATCCCCATTAAAATCCCAGCACAATTCTTCACACACCTTGAAAGAACAATAATCAATTTTGTATGGAAAAACAAAAGACCCAGGATAGCCAAAACAACCCTGTTCAACAAGGCAACATCCGGAGGCATCACCATCCCTGACTTCAAGCTCTATTATAGAGCTATAGTCCTGAAAACAGCTTGGTATTGGCACAAAATAGACAGGTAGACCAATGGAATCGAATTGAAAACCCTGATATTAACCCACACATGTATGAACATCTGATCTTTGACAAAGAAGCTAAAAATATACAATGGAAAAAAAGAAAGCATCTTCAACAAATGGTGCTGGCATAACTGGAGGCTTGTTGGGGAAGTCCTGTGTATATGTTAACAAATTACTGCTGGCCAATAGGAATCTAGATAGGTGGGGCTAGGAGTCCAGGAGGATTCTGGGAAGGAGAAACACAAGGGAGTTCGAGATGTAACGCCATTGGGGTAGGAAGCCCGGAAACCTCTCCGGTAAGAGACATACTTAGATTAACAATTATGGGGTAATTACTTAAGTCAGAGCTAGCCAGTAAGAAACAAGCAAGGCCAACACCTTCATAATTAATACAGCGTCTTGTGTGTTTATTTGGGACTGATGCGGATCTGGAACCAGGCGGGTGGAACGGCTCCTTCTCAAGGAAAAAGCTTCTCTTAACAGAATGGTTGTCAGGAGCGGGATTGAATTTCCACGCAAAATAACAAAAGATTTAAAGGAATTTTAGAAACAGAAGAACAGAGAGAAGCACAGATTTTTGATAGCAACATTTTCTCAGGTGGGCTCTGTTTTGCTATCGACAAGCCGAGATTCACGTGGCTCGCATACCAGAGTCTTCCTGACTCGGCATAAAAAGAAAAAGGAAAAAAAAAAAAAACAAGGTTGTTTTAAGAGACTCTGCTAATGATTAAAAGGTGTGTACGTACAGCTGGAAGTGGCAGCTTTTGCTGGAGGTCAGCATGGACTGAGGCGGTAAGCTGGAATCACGCTTACGCCCGCCATCTTGACGAAAAACCGGCAGTTTAATCAGCCATGGTTTTACAGATAAGACACATGGCCAGAAAAACGTAAAGATTTACAGTAAAGTCAGACTTGGATGAACAAACCTCCAAAGGTTTACAGTGTGTTTAAAAATATACATGAGATTGAGAGAGAAAATGAAACGGCAAAGTGGTAAATAAATACAAAAGCCTGTGTTGTGGTGGCGCACGCCGGTAGGATTTACTCCAGAGGCAGAGGCAGGCGGATTTCCAAAGAGAAACCCTGTCTCAGAGAAAAATAAATTAAAATAAATAAAGTAATAATATATAAATAAATAAGCCACGTAAAGATGGAAAATACACAGAGAGTCTGGATACTGTATGCTATTATGTTTTTCAGTTTTTTGATTGCTAAGGAAGGAACAGCTCCTAAAGTACACTTGATTATAAATGCTGCTGAATTAATTCAACTTATATCTTTTGAAAATGCCTTGACTTCAAAATTTAAGTATAAGGATATGTTACTCGGAAAAGGAGTTTTAGTTTATGTTTCCACAGAAAATGAAAAGCTGAGGATTCCTTCCAGGCTTCTGTGGTTTGACGAACCAAGACCCCCTGAAGCAGTGGACCAGGTGTTCCAACTATTGAGACAGCTAAGATGATACAGCTTTACAGACCCCTAAAATACGGACTTATACAGGTTTCTGAGTTTTGTCATGATCTCCATGGTATGAACAGCGCCCCCTTCCAGCAGGAAGCAGTTTGGAATGAGCGACGTCCTAATTCCCATCTTGTTCATAAATCTTTGTTTTCATTTAAATGGGATTGTTTACAATTGGTAACAAATGTAATGATCACAACCAATCTCTTTTTAATGGTAAAAAGGGGAATTATGTTATGGGTATTGTTTTTCATTTATTGATACAAATTCAAGGTCAATTTTATGATGTGTATATTTCTCCTCTTGATTAAGTATGGTGCTTATACTGATCTTTTAAAATGTAGTGCATAATTGAATACAGACTATAGATAGTTACTTATAATAGAATTTATAGTTAGGTAAGTTAGGTTTTATAGATATACAGAAATATATTTGAGATAGACAGCCTTCAAAACTCTCAAAGACATTCAGAACATGGCATTTAAAATGGTTTAGGGTTTTTCTTGACAATGAGAAATGTCTGCTCCTGGCAGCACCAATTACGTCTGAGAGGAAGATGGGCATCGAAGAAACTTGTTATGGAGTTTGCTTTCAACATGGCAAGATTAGCCATTTGGGCAAGAAACTGCTCTTGCCTGTACTGTTTGACTGTTGCTGTATGAACTGGACATGCAGGACCCATGGGAAAGTGACTGCTGAACTCAGTCTTACAGGGTTCCTGATTCATGGAAGAGTCTACCAGACTTTCTGCAGGACACAGAAAAATGACTGACAGACTGCCAATGCAGATGGACAGTTTGAAATTTCCTGCTTTGCTGAGAAGTGTTTCACACACATTGTGGACTATGGGCTGAAGATGGATGCCCCAACATTACAGAGGAACTTCGGGTGACTGTCCAGGCAGTAAGATATCTCTGTCAATCCTAGTGTTTATATATTATCCTTCTGTGGTCTTTGATGGAGTTGAAGACAGATAGTTATAATTATAGTTTTCCTTAGTTATGATAAAAGATAAGCTACATATAGGACTTTGGACTCACAAGGATGGGATGGATGACATTTTCTTTAAATCTTGCTAAATGTTAATAGACAAAATGTTGTAACTGTGTTCTTACTTGATAACTGTTCTGTTATATACAATTTGACTGTGTTAAAGTTAAGACCTTTCTTTTTGTTTAAACAGAAAAGAGGAGATGTTGGGGAAGTCCTGTGTATATGTTAATAAATTACTGCTGGCCAATAGGAGTCTAGATAGGTGGGGCTAGGAGTCCAGGAGGATTCTGGGAAGGAGAAAAACAAGAGAGTTTGAGATGTAACTCCATTGGGGTAGGAAGCCCGGAAACCTCTCCGGTAAGAGACATACTTAGATTAACAATTATGGGGTAATTACTTAAGTCAGAGCTAGCCAGTAAGAAACAAGCAAGGCCAACAGCTTCATAATTAATACAGCGTCTTGTGTGTTTATTTGGGACTGATGCGGATCTGGAACCAGGCGGGCGGAACGGCTCCTTCTCAAGGAAAAAGCTTCTCTTAACAGAGGCTGGCATGTAGAAGAATGCGGATCAATCCATGTCTATCGCCATGCATAAAACTTAAGTCCAAATGGATCAAAGACCTCAACATAAATCCAGCCACAATGAACCTCTTAGACAAGAAAGTGGGTGGTACTCTTGAACGAATTGGTACAGGAGACAGCTTCCTGAACATAACACCAGTAGCATAGACAGTGACATCAAAAATTAATACATGGGACCTCCTGAAACTGAGAAGCTTCTGTAAGGCAAAGGACACAGTCAGCAAGACAAAAAGGCAGCCCACAGAATGGGAAAAAATATTCACTAACCCCACATCTGACAGAGGACTGATCTCCAAAATTTACAAAGAACTCAACAAGCAAGTCTCCAAAACACCAAAGGATCCAATTAAAAAGTGGGCTGCAGAACTAAATAGAGAATTTTCAATAGAGTAGTCTAAAATGGCTGAGAGGCACTTGATAAAGTGATCAACATACTTAGCCATCTGGGAAATGCAAATCAAAACAACTCTGAGATACCATCTCACTCCTGTCAGAATGGCTAAAATCAAAAACACCAATGACAATTTATGCTGGAGAGGATGTGGTAAAAGGGGAACACTCTTCCATTGCTGGTGGGAGTGCCAAACTTGTTCAGCCACTTTGGAAATCAGTATAGAGATTCCTCAGAAATGGGAATAAACCTACCACAAAACTCAGCAACTCCACTCTTAGGCATATATCCAAAAGATGCCCATTCATACAACAAGGATGTCTGTTCCACTATGTTCATAGCAGCATTATTTGTAATAGCCAGAACTTGGAAGCAACCTAGATGCCCCTCAACCGAAGAGTGGATAGAGAAAATGTGGTACATCTACACAATGGAGTACTATTCAGCAGAAAAAAACAATGGAATCCTGAGATTTGCAGGCAAATGGATGGCACTAGAAGAAACCATCCTGAGCAAGGTAACCCACTCACAAAAAGAGAAACATGGCATGTACTCTCTCATATATGGATTTTACACATAGGTCTGGGGAGTGCCAGCCTACAATCCCATGGCCAGAGAGTCTGGGAAACAGAACCTTCATTCAGTGGCTGATGGAAGAAGAGGCAGACTCCCACGGCTAAGCACTGAGCTGAGCTCAAGAAAGCCAGTAACAGAGAGGGAGGACTGATGACCAAAGGGAATAAGAAACAGCTGGCCTGACAAGGGTTAGCTCTTGAATCCCAGGCTGATGCCTGGGAATCCAGCATGGAACTGATCAAGACCCCCTGAATGTGGGTGTCAGTGAGGAGGCCTAGGTAATCTATTGAGCCTTGGGCAGCAGATCAGTACCCATCCCGAGTATACACACGGACTTTGGACTCCCATCCAACAATGTGAGGTGCACTCTCACCCTGAACTCTTGGGGGAGGGTCTAGGCCCTGCCCTGGATGAAATGACAGACTATGGACTATGGACAAACCCATGGAGGGCCTCACCCTCCCTGGGGAAACGAGGGAATAATGGGGGGATTTGGGGGGAGGGCACAGGAGGAGGGAAGGGAAATGGAGAGGGACCTGGAACTGACTTGTGAAGCAACCTTGTTTCTAATTTAAATTTAAAAATATATAAATAATTAATAATAATAATAAAAAAGCCTGACTTGATGGTTTACACTTTGATGCCTGTCTAGAGAAGGCAGATGCAGAGTAACCCTGGGGCTTGCCCAAAGTCCCAGTGAGGGACCCTGCCTCCAAAACAAGGTGGACATCTTGAGGAACAATACCTAAGGTTGACCTCTGACCTACACACACACACACACTCACACACACACCTGCACATGAATGCACTCACAAATAAAAAAGTTACTACTATTACTACTAGTATTAAAAAATAGAATAATAGGATTGCATAAACTACAAAATGTATAATAATAAAACATCAGCAAAGATACCCCTCATAAATGCTCCACTTAGCCATCTATTACTCAGTATACTTAAACTAGTAGTTTATTGTAATTTGTAATAGTTACAAGACTAATGATCTGAGTTCTATCCCCAGGACCCACATGAAGGAAGGAGAGAACCAACTACTCCAAGTTATCCATCGTACTTCTACATACTACACACACACACACACACACACACACACACACACACACTCAAATACAAGTTAAAATTCATATATAGAAAAAACTAGGTCACAGATTTTAACCATGTTAAGCAATACCTTGCTTTCCAGTGTAATCTCCTTAACTGCTTCAGTAATTCCTGTAATACCTGTTTAAAATTCAGCAAAAAAAAAAAAAACTAAAATTAAACTGCAAACATTTCATTTACTTGTATAAAACATTTTATTTAAATTCTCATAACTCTGAAATGGCAATATATTAATAGAATCTTTACAAATGATTTTTTTACAAGTAATCCCAAAGGTACCTCAAAAACACCTCAAAAAAAAAAGCCAAAGAATTCTAATTTAAGTTTACCTATATTACCATGACAAGCCCTATTCAATAACCCATTTATGATCGTTCATTTGAATGTTTAGTACAACATATACTATGATCAAGAGATTATATGGCTTATATTTACATTTTAATTATACCTTCAACAAAATCAAGTTTTGGTTATGTTGACATATTTATTTACTTCAAATATCTTGGATGTCTGGATGTAGTAAAACCATGCCACCCTCTTACAGACCTATTTACTTTACCAATTATTTCCATGTTTTATTTATCCTAACAAAATCCACCTATAAAACAGAGTAACAATTCCTCCCTATGAAGCAATGAAGTCCACAGACAGGTTTAATAAGCATCTCACAGCAGTTTGGAGGAGGTTGGGATTAAGATCCATGCAAAGCCCTTGGTTACTTGTTCTCAAGGCGCTCACTGAGCACATTCTCAGAACCTCCTTGTCACAGGAGGGTATAACACAGATAAGCAGCAACACCACACCATGGCCCTGCAAATATTCTAGCCCCACCCCCCAAACCTATCAGTTCTCAAATAGGCAGTTTAACCAGATGGGAAACTCAGTAAAATGAGAGTACCTAAAGTTTCTACACACCAACATAATCCTAAATTCAAAATGTTTTTAGCTCCTAATAATAGATTTTCTTAATTTAAACCTGGCATGCCTTTAACATTCCTAAAGCAAAGGATGACATGCTCACCTTCCCAAATGGAAGATGGCACACTCACACTCCAAAGACCAGTACCACAAGTTTTTATTTTATAACAGTTTGGTTACAATCCTAAAATAGATATGATCAATGAAGATGATAAATCTAAATCTTAGCCAATCAAACCAATAATAAAAGAGTATTTACTAAACCCAGAACATAAAAAGAAACGTCATCTATCTGCCAAAATACAGTAATGTAGTAGTATTCCATTAAACCCAACACCAAGGCACCAGCTGGAGAAGCTTCTCTCTACAACGGGAAGCAGTCAGAGATTCATGATGGTCAAAGTGCTAAGGCTACATGACCAGCGCTCAGCCCTGAACAGGACATCTTTATTACACTCAGGGAATATCATGGAAGAAACGGGAGAAATAAAGGAAAAGCTGGCAGAGGGAAGGGATGCTGAGGGATGCTGCACTCTGGACATGATATGGACAAGGCATTCATGAAATCACAGAATCTGTGGTTATCTGCACCAGACCTACAGAAAACTGAGCCAGTCAATCTTACAGCATGAATAGAAGAGGTACTCCTGAAGTTGCACCCCATGTAAGTACTACTGGTAGCTGATAACTGCTTAGGAAGGTAGAGTAAGGTTGTTTGTTTGTTTGTTTGTTTGTTTTGGAGGGAGGTGCCACTGGTGGGCTGTGCAAGCTCTGTTGGATGGTCCCACACTCATGCATATGTAGTCTACACTAATTCAACTCAGTGAGTCTTTTAAAAAGAAGTAGAAAGGGGGTGGGGTGGAAAGATGGCTTAGAGGTTAAGAGCACTGGTTGCTCTTCCAGAGGACCTGGGTTCTGTTTCCAGCACACGCACGCTAACAACTGTTTGTAACTTGTTCTAGGGAATGCAGTGCCCTCTCTTCTGGCCTGTCCAGACACTCCACTGTGTGCACATGGTACAGAAATACATGCAGATAAGACACACATAAAATAAAAATGACAAGGACATGTTTAAAAAGGACATGAAGATGAGAGGGAAACACTCTGGGAGTAACTGAGGGAGTGGGGGAGGGGAGTATACATGAGCAAGATACACTATACATGTGTATGAAATTGTCAAATTTCTTAATTTTCAAAGTATGGCACAACTGACAAAGAAAAAGAAAGCTCAAACATTCTACACACAGACAAACTCTAACTTTGTGACGTTTTATTCTGTCAACCTGTTATAATAGCCAGATGTCTGATTGCTAAGCGTTGTAATAGCCAGATGTCTGATCAGAAACTAGTCTAGAGGTTAAGGCAGAGGTACTACTTTTTAGGAGATTATGAATAAATATTAAAAACAGTTTTAAAGAAAGCAGATCATCCTTCAAAAAGTAGGTAGATTGCACCCTATCAACTAAAGGAGAACAGAGGAACCTTCCTTGGTTCTCCAGCCTGATGGAACATACCTTATAAAATTCATCTGTCATATAAGCAAATTCCTTAAAATAAATCCATTTATGTTACAGTGTAGCAGTAGTCCTAGAAGGATAGACACTAGAGAATGAAAAATTCACCAAGAAATCCTATCCTGTGAAAGAATAGGCCTTAAGTCCTGGCTATGGAGGAAGAGTTCACTCAGGCCTGACAATTTACTTCATTGCTAAATCTACTTTTATTTCCTGGACTTTGTTTCATCTTTTCTGTAAAATTATAGCATCACTGAAGTGAAGGTAAGGAGACAATTTCTCTCCCAGGTCTAGCCAAAACTGCAAGTAAACCCATTCCTATATCCCATAGTTTTTCCTCTAACATGCCAGAAAGCTCCAGTGTCTCCTGTCATAACTATCCTTGTAGCAATGTCATTATACACCCTCTATTGGTTCTGTTCCTCTAAACAACCAATGAATAGAAAAAAGCAACAATGAAACCTCAATGAGGTGAAGCAAGGGAAACTGGCCTCAGTTGGGAGCACTGCCTTTTCCTGAGATAGAGTTTAAAGTTGTAACTCTACAAGTATCTCTAATTAACGTTAGAATTTAAGCATTAAATGAACCGAAGAACAACATTGTTATTTTGCATACAGGAAAGTGATGTTACTTCTTCTGTATCCTTAAGCAAACATTTTTAGCTGTCAACTTTTTGTAGACTTTCGCCGATCCAAGCCCTCTACTACCTATCTACTTAGCTCTGTGCACTATGATCCTACACGTGCGCAGTTCTGAAGTTTAGGCTAATGCTTCCGAAATGAAATACAAGTAGAAAACACAGTATTTCTCCAGCTTTTTCAAGGAAAATGCACTAAAAGTAATCATTCCAGTCAGTCAACAGGCAAGTTACTACCCATGTATTACCTGTATCTCCCAGCCATGAGAAAATTAATGAAGAGTATTGAAAATTATTTGAAAGATGGGAGTGGGGGTTGCTAACAGCATCAATCAGTGGGGTGGGGAGTGACTGATGGAACTGGTTTAAGATGATGCTGAACCTACCAATTCCCCTAGGCTTTAACCCAAGAGCTTCGGGGCAAACTCATGCACAGTCAGTGCTTTTTTACTGGACTTATTTGCTCCTCTATTTAGTGGTAATGAAAATAAATGCATATTTCACACTTCAATTGAAGCAGCAGATACTACTTTTTCAGGGTGAAGCCTTTGGGGACAAACCTGCACCTTATGTATCCTTTTTAAAACCTTAAATCAAGCCTATTATAAAAGATAATTCTGTACACTTCTCACCTGTGTTGTGATATGTATCCACCCATCCCCCATCGCCATCATCTTCTTCGATGATAGCCTCCAATTCATCTGAATACTCCATCTGTTTACACCGTTTGTAGCATGGAACTATTAAAAACAAAAAAAGCCAAATAGGTATATAACCCACTAATAAAAATCCACCAGAGCTTCTATCACACACGAAAACGCAATACTGCCAAGATATTAAGTGAACCTTTCCCTTCCAATGAGACTGATAGGAATTACACTCAGCCCACAGACACATCATTGTCTGCCCCACTAATCCTTCCCCAGTCTGCTTTACCACAAGACAAGTAAAAGGGTTCTGGTTTAAGCATCTCTGTCTTCCTTTACCACAATCTGTCAGGAACAGCTGGCAGAAGCCAGATGACAGTGCTCAGTTCCAAGCTAATGAATAATAGTTCACACTAACAGTCATGGTCTCAAAACATGCAAACACCACCTGTCATAGTGAGAGCAGGTAGAGGTGACCTTTGGAATACAAGGCTAAAGTAACTGCCAATATGAATTTCACAATTCATATTTAAGTTCCAGTTATTTGCAAAGGATAAACAGATTAAAATTCAACAAACTACTAAAGTTTCTTCCTAATACAACACAGGTGCCAAAATTTTCATATAGGTGTATCAATTAAGTACTAGTATTTCATAAACCTATAATTGACTTCATAAGGTGTAAACATGATGCCAAAGACACAGCTATTAATTTCCTGATTAAAAAACCAGGATATAAATAAATGATCAATCTTAAAAATAAAAACATTGTAAGAAAAAAAAACTGCTGGGATTTTTTTGTTTGTTTGCTTTGCAGTGCTGCATACAGGGCTTTGAGCTGAGCAAGACCTCTACCAGGAAGCTGGATCCCCAACATTTGGCTTCTTTTTTTTTTAAACAACTGAAAACATGGTCTCCTTATAAAGCTCAGGCTGACCTTGCACTGTGTACCCTATGTACAGGACAATGCTGGCAGGCACCATGCCTGCAAAAACTGCTACTTACTACATACTGTTTCTCTTCCCAGCTTGGGTTAAATTAGAACAGAAGTCAATGCATTGTTACATGATTATTTAAGGACAATCTTCTTATGCTTTAAAAGTTAACTTCATAAATAAGATGACATCTATTTTAAGAGAGTTTTTGTGCCTGTGGGTAAACCTTTGATGGCACAATGAATGATCAAATCTTTAACTTTGATCTTTTCTATATCAAAGGTGGGATCAATGTAATTTCCATAAAAATACACAAAGATTAAAATCAAAGAACTAAATATATTTTTATTGTTAAATCAACTTAAAAAAACTAAGAGGAACCTAAGTTTCCCCGGGGACCTCTTCTTCCATATTTTGACAATTAGACCTTTTTGGTAAAAAGAACTAAAAAAGAGGGGATAAAAATCAACTGGAAAACGCTCCTGGGATAGAAAACCCAAAGCTTCATGAAATCTTCATATTTCCATCTGTAAGAAGCTTCAAGTGTAACCTCAGGCACAAATTAGGATCAATAACTGTAAATGGGATTTTGTTGTTTTAATACACTGTGCAAATTTTACTAATGTATACAATGACATAATTCTTACCATTTTTGGTTACCAAAAATTGTTTCCCTGTTGGTAGATATGCCTTCACTTTCAATTCTTCCCCTGTAGCCCTTTAAAACAGTGAAAAGCACCAAAATACAAAATATTTTAAAAGTCAAATACGTAACAGCAGATATCACATGTATATCTTAAGACTACAAAATCTGCATTGCTGTGGAAATTGTTTTAGGATTTGTTAGGGAAGTTCTATGCCCATTAAGTAAGGGCATAGAAAAGCATATATTAGCATGAGTAAAATATATTAGGAAATGCAGACAGAGGGGATTTGTATTTAATATTAGGCAAAAAAATGGTAGAATAATAGAACTAGGAAACTTAATGCAATTCCCTTTAAACAAAAGAAAATGTAGCTCTTCCATAAACTATTCTATCATACAACCTCTCAGACTATTAATATCAAAATACTGCCCATTTTGAGATTATGGTAAGGAATGGAAAAAGCTGTATGATACTACATACAAAATAGAGAATTAGTAAGATTCCCCCAACCCCTAGAAGGGGGAGGGGCTGAAGAAAGTAAAGGTGGTGGCTAATATGGTCTATGTGAAAGGAAATTTCTTCGTGAACCCTAACACTTTGTACAATGACTATACTCTAAAAATTTTCAAACCCCTCCTTCTACCCGTGTTTAGAATTGGAACAAAAGGATAAAAGATGCTTGAATCAAAGATGGTAACACTGAGAATAATAATGCTTAAAAGCAAACAACAACAACAAAAAAATCCAGTTGCAGTGTGTAATTACTAATATAAATTTTTCTAACGCTAAAAGGCAGGGAATACTATCCCCACTTTATAGATAAGAAAACTAAAGTTTAAAGGGGGTCAGAGTGCTCACAGTCAGGAAAATAGGCTGGGGGGAGCTAGGATCAAGTCAAGTGACTCTGAGACTCTTTAACTACTATTTCTTTGGGTCAGGACAAACTACTAGCAATTCTGAGCTATTCTGGCATCTCTCACTAAGAATTTACTCAGTCTTCTGTGCACCATCTACTAGACCTGGCCAGGACAGAGTTGGCATATGGTGCCTTCACAAGTATCAACTCATAAACTTGAAGTCCTGCTGCCTTTTCAAGCTTGTTAAATTTAAACCCTATAGATTCGAGAACAAGATAAAGCCAGGAATATCATTTGACAGTCTTATAATCTTTTTCAATAAGCTCAACTATCAGATTCAACATCAATGCCTGAAGTTCTGAGGGAAGAAGTTAAAATAAGATCATGACAGCATTGTGTACACAAATATATTAGCATGGAAATATTTGCTTCTAGCATTAATTTAAAATTAATTGCTCCTTGGCCCTAGCAATTCAGACAAAAGTATGGGCACTGGCACAGGGTGTGGCTGAGTTCTCAGTTACAGTACAATTATTTCAACAATCATAATCCATAAGAAAAACAAAGCTGGCAAGTACTGACCCTCGTGCATTGTCCCATGACCTTCACATGTATGCTCATGCTGTACTCAAACACACACTCACATGCACAACAATTTTTAAAGTCTATAAACATAGACTAATACCCATTAAAAAGGTAGGGCCAATATATATCACTCCTTCACGCTGTGCTTTATGTACAACACCTGAGCTATATTAATAATTTAAGGCATCATGAAAGAACTCTCAATAAGGAAATGTAGGTCTATCATAGTAAAGTCAAGTCTAAGAAAATTCCTCTAACCAAATAAGTATTAGCTTATTTCTCTACTTATTTGACTTGAAAAACTTGGAGATATGTATATGTATATAAACATACACCAGAACCTAATTGTAGCAAAAAAATTTAGAACACACACATGAAAATATTAAATCAGAAAGTTTCTATGGCAAGAACTTGATTTTTAAAATTTACAGCAGAAATACACATATACACACACACAAATAAATGAAGTTGACAATCTGGTATTTCTTGGTACATAAGAATTAATGCCCTATAGGTTACACAGCAATTGATAAAAGCCAATGATGAAAGGAACTAAAACAGGTCACAAATGAAAGAATTTTCTAACTTTGGTTTAAAAATATTTTAGGTAATTAAATTCCTTAGCCAAAAAGGAAACTGGTAGCAACTCAAACTTTGTCATCTTAGAATCCAATAATTATATCTTTCAAATATACTTAAAAAACAACATTAGCAAAAAAGATACATGTTAAAGCATGTGCATGAAGACAGTAACTAATTACAGATAATTGTAACCTAAACAAAACAGTTCAGCTAGAAGTAAAGTAACAATTTATAACCCCCTCCCCATCTATTAGTACTTAAAAGTAACAAAGTGCCTGCCTTTATTCTAAAGCATATTTGTATTAAAATACTTTAATACTAAAAGTAAATGTTAAGAAAAAACTTAATTATAATTGTGGTGCCAGCACTTGACTGGCCAAGCCTCTGGTTTTTGCTGATTTCTAAAAAGGGAGCATAGCATTCACCTGCAATGTTATAGTTTAGGCATTGTATCTTAAAGAACAAACTCCACAAAATATCTGCATTTGTCTGTAACATGAAAAATAAAAGACCCAGACACTGGGGTTCAAGCTTCAACCTGAAGATCAGAAAAGAAAAGCAGTCAAGCCACTAGCTTTTACCTGTACCTCAGACTGAAACGGAGCCCCTGTCCTCACCGTGGCTGGAAAATGAATGTCTTCCTATCTTCAGTGTGGCTGGAGAATGAATGCCTGAGACTGACCCTGCTCCTATTTTTCATACCTCTCTAGTGATGGAATTAAAGGCATGAGCTCTGTTTCTCTTTTGGACTGATTCACTCTCATGTAGCCCTGGGTGGCCTTGAACTCAGAAAGGTCCATTTCCCTTTGTCTCCTGGGCCCTGGGATGAAAGGTATGTGCCACCACTGCCTGGCTTCTATGGCTAATTAGTATGGCTGCTTTGTTATTTTGACCTCCAATGGCTTCAATAAATCATAAATTATCACATTTGTCATTAAAATGTTCAAAGCTGTTTACAAGTATTAAACTCCTAAACATATTTTTTAAAGAATCACAAGATCAGATCTAGAGAGAACAAAGAAAGTAAGTGGATTTGAGTATACCCATACTTTATTCTAACAGAACAAAGTAAAACACATAACATTTATTGCCCCCTTTATTTTCCTTTGGAATTTCACTGTAGTACTAGTAGAAGAACCTAATGAAGAAAGTTATGTTTGTCATTCTAATTTTCATATGCTAACCTAGTTTACAAACTGCCTATAATTACAAGCTATACACCTTTTAGTAGTCCAATTTTCACTCAACATTACTTACCATTGCCATGTCGGACAGTGGTGGACTAAGTGATCTCCAGCTGCCACAAACTATTCAGGGTTTGCAAGGAATATGGAAAAAGCGGAAAAGAAACATTGAACATCACTGAGTACAGGGTGGCAAAATAAGAAACTGATCACCCTGGGTAACTCTGATATTTAATAATCAATTAAAATGAAAATAGCACAAAACCTGTTTAGCAACCTGGAGATTATTTTCAATTAGTAAACTTAAAAGTTTTTAGCATATATAAAAACTCAAGTTAACTTTGGAAGAAAGAAGAACATTGTTATCTTTTTGTTTTGTTTTTCAAGACATGATTCCTCTGTGTAGCCCTGGCTGTTGTGGAATTTAGTTGTCGAGCAGGCTGTTCTATCCTCTGCCTCTGCCTTCTGATTCTGTGCAACCACACTCAGCAAACAACTGAATTATCTTTAATTCAATTTTCATCATCAAATCATGTTTCACATCTGATACAAAATCACCAAAGGCAAGGCAATGAAGTTCAACTGTCAAGATCCATGTTGTATTTCAATAAGTAGAGTCTTGTTAAGAACTGGAAACTCGGGACAATGTTTAAATAAATAAATACATACAGGTCTGTAATGTCAGCCCATTCCATTTTATCACAGTGGAGGTTTCCTCTTCCCTTTATAATTTTACTTCTTAATTTTTTTCAGTATTATTGTATAAGTGTTTTGCCTGGGTGTATGTCTTTTTACTACATGTATTCCTGGTGTCCACAGAGGTCAGAAAAAGGCATCAGAGTCCCTGCAACTAGAGTTAGAGATGGTTGTGAGACACCATGTGGTTGCTGGACATGGAACTCAGGTTTTCTGCAATAACTACTGAACTTAATAACTGAGGCATCTCTTCATCCCTCTATTATGTTTTAAGAAACTTTTTTCTGGTTCTGGAGTATCAAACCTGGGGCATGCACACTAAGCAAGCATTCTGTGGCTGAGATGTAGCCCCAGCACTAGAAAACTATTGAAAGTTTTATTACACTCTTAAAAGAATTAGAGAGAGGAAAACAATTAGAGTAACAACCAATGCAGGAAAGTTAAGTTCTGGACTATCTGTGTAAACATCTACAAAATCAGGGTTATGTTCCAGGCTGGACCCTCAGCACCTCAGCACTTCTGAGGTGGAAGTAGGAAGAGCAAAAAGTTCAAGATCCTCTCTAGCTACCTGGTGAAATCCAGATTAGCCTGGGATACATGAGACCTGTCCAAAGAATTCTGAGAGGGAGAGGTCTAGAGGGAGAGAAGGAGAAAAAGAGAAAAGATCTAACAGTTTCCTGGGGCTTTCTGAGAAAGATGAACACTATCACAAGCTTTCATTTGTCTTCACAAATAAAAATCAGACCCAGGGAAAAGGAATTTAATATTTGAAGAATTTCCAGTTCTCATAAATATAAGGTAATCTCGCTGAAGGACACAAACCTTACTTTCAAAAGCAGAAAACAAGAGTCGGCTAAGCAGAACTGGAGTGAAACAACTGCAAAGATTAATACGCATTCCCAATTGCTATTTCACAACAGCTCTAATTTAGAACTTCGTACCACGTGGGCTTATTGCATAGTACAAATTAGGATACACTTCATATTCTCAATGTATTTTGAAAAAGTATTATCTATCCAAAAGTAAAATTCAATCAAGTAATCACTCTGAGAATAACCTACTTTAAGATGGCATATCACCAAGGTTAAGATATGGCAACTTTATGCCCAACACAAACTTGTTTCTTCTTTCACTTAACACACTTTTTAAATCATTTAAACTGGTTATGTAATGATAGAAACCAAAATAAAAGCAATAGCTTCTTTCTGCCTTCATTTTTAAGCATTTGGGGGTTACCACAACCAAGTATTACTTTTAGCTCTGTGGTTGCCAGGAATTTACCTCCACCAAAGTAATAAGTTAAGAAAATGCAAGCCAACGAAATTATTCTTTAATTATATTGCCTTCAAGTTATAAGACATTAATTTTATCTAGTGGTCTCTTGGTAGTAATTATTTAAAAATAACAAAACATTATGAAATAAAATTTAAAAAAGAAATCCACAGAATTGTATCAATAATTAGCACATGCAAATGTCTGTCCTCATTAGCAACAGCCATTATTACTTGCTTCAAAGAGTGAAGTGAAATGACATGCTAGAGTTAAATTTCAAATTACCAATTGCTTATAATACCTTTCTCATAGTAAATATTCTCTGGGGATATTTTTCAATACATAATACAGAGTGATACTGTATCCAACAAGATACAACCAATATTTACATTTTAGCAAACAATATTATTCTTCAAATGACCTTCAATTCATCTAAAATTATTTAATTTAGTTACACCAGCATTGTTTTCCCTTAAAAGTTACAGTATTGGATATGGACTGTCCCTCTTTTTAAACATCAATACTTGTGCTTTTTTCAATGAAAACAAAAGGATAGCTGGAAACTGATGGGTAAGAGCCCAGAAATTAGAAGAAACAAATTAACAACTGAATTCAGTATGTAGTATTTATCCCAGGCAAATCATACCTTCCCATTGTCTTCCCTCGGGCTCATTTAACTCAATCCTGTAATTATGCTCTATCTGAGCCTAGAATTACATGCTTTGTATCAAATTAAGCTAGTTTTGCCTTACATTCTTTTTAAGGGAAAATTCATACTTCATGAGGCTATTAAGTTATTCGTGTTAGGATGAATTTTTGTTTGGAAACAGCTTAATTCTATAGAAATGCATCCAACAATGAGTTATTTTCACACAGCAGAGATAAAGTCAAAGTGTCCAAATATAGTACATGCTTATATCTGCTCTTGACTTCAGATCATTCAAAAGCCCTAGCTAGACAATGCCTGTTTGGAAAGAAAATTAATGAGACCCTTAAGAACAAAACTGACTTTTAATTGGCATTCAACATATGACACTCATGACATCTAAGGCAAATAAGTCCTTTCAAAGAATGTCTATCCCAAACCCCTCATTTTACAGATGGGTAAATATGAGGCCCAGACCTAAATAGCTAACTGATTTGCCTAAATTAAGAGAAGTTAGACAGATGGTTCGAGAAAGTAGATTCCCTAGGCTATTTCCACACCATACCATGTCTTTACTAAAAATAATGACAGTTTCACAAATAAATAAATATAAATCAGTGCAGCAAGCCATTGTTTGGTGTCAGAATGAACTGGACTGAAGAGGCTGTCATCATATATGAAAACTGAAAGATCAGCTAATTCTCTGGTTTGAAGCCTTTTAATTTATAGCCACAACCAGAGCCTCATCATTCAACAGTTTATTTTATGTTTTTTATCAAATAAGAAATATGATTCTATTGCTAATAAATGTTTTCAGTAAAAGTTGAAGATCAAGTTTAAATAATTCTGCCACCTTTTATTAAGAGTAAGTGGGGGTAATGCAACTGAAACTATTCATAAAAATGAAGTCTATGGGGTAAATTTCTCTAGGGATAAACTACCTAAATGAATAAGAACTCATAATTCAGACTTGGTGAACAAGTGAAATTATTATTCAAAACATTACTATAAGCAAAACAGTTTAAAAAGTATAGTTTAAAAAGTATGAAGGTATGTAAAATCTCCATAGTTCTAGCATTACTTAACCTTCCACATGACTTGTTTAGCAAACAAAGTGAAAACATGGTAAAATAAAATCAGTGTCAATTATGCAACAGTCAAGCTGAATGTTAGGAGAAAAGGCCCTTTCCAGGTTTCCAACACAATGTCATAACTTGTACATTTAGTCTAAACAGAGCCAAGACAGCAAATTCCAGAGCCCACTGTGCAGCCCTCTTCACACGGCAGTAAAGGTAAGTGAACACAGTGTCTTCCACTGCCCTTCACAACTCATTCTAGAGTTCAACTACCGAGAAATGTGAGAAGCTGCAAAATGCAGCAAAATGAAAAGATGTTATCTCTTACATGCTAGGGAAGCAGAGATCCTCTTAACCTAATTATTATAGTTACCTAAGTATAATTTTCCTCAAAAAAATGCAGGCTGTTTTCTAACAAAGATGAAAAGGCACAGTCTAAAAGAATTGTAGCCATATAAAGGCTTCAGGGCATCTTCAACACTCACCTCTTCTGGAGTAAGTACACCTGTCTCCTTAAATTTTGATTCCTAAAGAGAAAAAAGAATAAAAGTATTAGACCATTTTCATATTCAACTAAAAAAAAGTCTTCAGGGCAAATAGATGCCCCTTCTCAACAATGGAGAGTGTACTATGAAACAAACAAAACACTAACATCTAAATGTACTATATAAAATAGCACTGGTCCTCAATTATAAAGATATACATGTAATAATGTAGATGAATGACATGACATTACTTGCAGGATAATTTGATCAGTACTATAATAAAACATGAGTGTTAAGAAAGCATGTTAATATTTAGAGTACAGTGACCCTGCACAGTGAACAAGTCATTTTGCAGCACTTTTAACACAGCCTGTGGCTTATTTAAATTGAGTAACATTAGAAACCAGCAGTAGAAATCATTTATATTTAATATTTCCCATTGTTCTCATCTCCATCATAAGTTTTTTCTTTCTTTTTCTTCTTCTGGACTAGGTTTTGTTATGCAGGCCAGGCTGATGTGTAACTCAAAACCCTCCTGCCTCAGCTTCCAGAACCCTGGAATTCTAGCCAATGCATCACCACCATGCCCAGCTTCACTAAAATCTTTGAATAGTATTTTCTCCTCTAAAGCAAAAACGCTATTGACTAATTTTTGTTCTACATTTTCACTGATACGATTTTGTGGTAGTCTACAAAAATAAAAAGATCAATTTGTGAATATTATTTATTCAACAAATCATTTATCACTATATGCCAGTACTACTGGAAACAATGGGCTGCATGCCTGAAAAACCAGATCAATCTCATCTTCACGCCATGAAGAAGTTATATAGGGGAGAGGTGGTATTAAAATAAAATAACTCCTCAGCTAGGGATTCAACTTAGTGAGCACCTCTGGAACCCGCTGGGGTTTTGACTGGCTTGATATTGCACAGGTAATTACAGGCATTCTGAGTTTGAATGCAGCAGCCTTGTAACTCCAGAAGATACTTTGAAAACAGTCCTTCCAACCTCTGGCGGTTGATGGCTGTCAGCAGAAGATAAGCCTGTTTTCTTCAAGGTGTGGCCCCTGGTAGGTTGTCCATGCTCCAAAGGATGGCCCTATGCCCACACACACACAGGCAGCAGTAAGGTCTCAGTGGGTTAAAAATGAAAACATGAGGTTGATAGAGGTATAGACCGGGGATGATCTGGGAGGAACTGGAGGAGGAGTGAGGGATAGATATGGTCAAATTATACTGTATACATGTATGAAATTACCAGGGAATGAGTATAAAATATATTAAAAATAAATAAAGAATAGACAAAGGACCAAACTATAAGGCTGTCTGGGGGGAAAGCATTACTGGCTGAGAGGAAAAAAATACAAAATTCTAGTAGCAAGAGTTCTCTTGCTGGAGTGCTGAGAACAGGTAAGGGTAGCCTTACCCCCAAGTTCTCGTGAAATGAAGAGGCTGGGACTTCTACTGGCCAAAGAGACCCTTCAAGATGACTCTAAAGATTCTGACTTTACTACACTAATGCCATCTAAACAAAGCATGCCTTCTCAAACGTCCACTTCCCAAGAAAAGGACACTTCTTTCAGAGTATTGCACCCCACCCCACCCCCTGCCTTTATTTCTCTAGGAGAAATGTGTAAGGATTCTACAAACCAGGGGTGACAAGAATCAGGCCATTAATTCTGCTTTCTTTTATACTAAAAACATATGCCGCACATTGCCTCCGAGTATGGTGCAAATGCCTTTTATCTCAGCACTTGGGAGGCAGAAGAGGGTGGATCTCTACATAGTGACTTCCAGACCAGTTATGTCTACACAGTGAGACCCTGTCTCAAAAAATAAACATAAAAATGCATACTATACATACTGATTTTCTAGCATTCCTTTAGAGAACAAATGATTCCTGAAAACAGTTCTATATCACAAGTTCAATAAAATCCAAGTGGTCTACAAGATAGTCATTTTATATTTAATTGAGAAGTGTTTTGCTCATCTCTCTTCCTTAAATTAAAAGTTAAAGAGATAGACACTGTTAAAACACTATATACCTAGGCAGATACAATATTCTGAAAACATATTATAACATGCAATAGAAGCATTTAATTTCAATGTCGAAATTATTTTCAATTTCTAAATAGATGAGTAATCTTAACTAAAACGACTTTCACAACAAACATATAAACAAAGCAAGAGCTAAGATTATCATTTAAAAGTGTCCTTGACTTTTCTTACTTGATCCAAAAGGGTGTCATTTTCAAAGGTGTCTTAGAAGTAAATATTGAAAAGGGAAAATAAAGACCAAGCATTCCCTTTGCCAAGGAAAGAGATCAAACAGCCGGCTCAGCCTGCCTGCATATCTCTTGCCTGCGGTAAGATTAGTGAAATTCTTAGCTAAATACAGAACGAAAACAAAAACAAAAACTAAGCAAATATCTGCCACTCGCTTTTCACAAGGCAAAACCAAGTTACGACAAAAAGATAAATCCTAGAAGCTGTAAGGAAACTTGGAATGCAGCTCTAGAAATTTACTTTTGAAAGATGACGTATCACGACTCTCACCTGAAAATGTCATACTGTCTCCAATCTATACATATACATCCAGTTGAACTGCTGTCATGAGGTCACCTAAATCCAAGTTGCCGCTTCTTTAAAAGCTTGGGGAACCAGAAGTTTCGCCTAGTTCCGCTCAGAGTTACTAACATGTTACAATTTACTATGTTCCTCTGAAACCAAAGGAGGCTGGCAATCTAGATCCCCGTATAATCACAACTTCCTACGAAACTTGGGAGAAAAAGTGGCCTGCCGTTAGCTGTCATCTCTTCAAAGGTTAACCGGGATACCTACTTAAAAGACTGTGGCTGTCAGGATTCAATGTTCATGTGCCTGCTCCACACCACCTCTTACCGCGCTCCAACGCACAGAGGAATGACTGGTGGGGACTGCAGGCACCGAGCCGCTCAAGTTGAAGCAGGGGAGCCATCAAACGTTGGAACCGGCCCAGAAGCCCGGGGCAAGGCGCGTTCCGCCCCTCCACCTTCTAACCGGATCGCTGGGAACCCGGACTTGGGCAGTCAGTGCAGGGCAAGTCAGACCCGCCCCGCTTACCTTGAGGACCGGCGTCAGGTACTCGGCCACCTCCAGAGCCTTTCCCTTCACCGTGTTGATCACATTCTGCATCCTGGGGCTGGAGCAGCGATGGGGCAGGGAGGGACAGTCGCGATCCCGGTCGGGGACTCAAAAACTGCCCCGGACGTGGCCGACTGGCATCGAGCCCCGCAGGCGGCACCCGCAGGGGCGGGGGGAGGGGCGGCGGCACGCGGCGGCCCGGCCCAGCAGTCACCTGGCCGCAAAGCCAGAGGCCCAGCCCGCCGAGCTAGGGGCGGGTGCGCGCGCAGCCCCCAGGCCTCCTCCGAAGCCGTGTCTCGGCCCCTAGCTCCTCTTACACCTCTTCCGGCTTCCCCTTCCTCTTTTCACTCCCTCCCGACAACGCCGCCGCCACCTGGGCCTCACGTGACTCGAGTCTCCCCGACACGTGACAGCAAAGGAGCCGCGGGGGCGGGACCCACCGCTCCGCTCCCCGACCCGCCCCCCGGAAGCGCCGGAATGAGCGCGCTTGCGCAATGGCGCTGCCGGCTGGGTCGCTGCTTTAGTTCCAGCCCTGGAGGCTGGCGAGAAAAGGGCTTTTTCTCGCCTTTGTTCCCGGCTCATGGTCTCCCCACCAATGGGCCCTGAAAGCCTACTGCTGCTACCACGGAGCTAGGCAGTCACTATCTCAGCTCTATGATGTCCGTTCTTCCGCTAGAACCTTCCCTGAGCGACTGAGGTAACCGCGCCCCGCGGGCTGAGTGATGCTGGAGCTTGTGAGGGGCGAGGGTGCCGCCCGCTACGCCTATTGCGCATGTGTGGGAGGGTTTCCCTGACAGCGAGGGAAGCCTGGCCGAGGTGGAGGGGTGCTGACCCATTAGTCTTCTACACGCTTATGCCCAGCTGGTCCCGAGTTTGGGCCTTTGTCTGCGATCCTCATCGGCTCCATGTGTCCATCGTACTTATGCGCTTCGGGCAAGTATTTACCCTGCCTGGAGTTTCGTGTCCACCTGTCATGAAAGGCTGACCAGTTAGGCTCACTGACCTGAGAGTAGCCCTCCGCTCCTGTCCTGGTTCAGGAAAAGTCAGTAGCCATGTTTCAGCTATTTGCACTGTGGTTGTTACCGTAAAAGAGTCGTCACCGTTAAGCTCTTTTTCTACTCTGAAGGAAGAGCTGGTTTACTGAGAGTACCCCTCTCCCCACCTCCCCAAGAAAAAAGAGATTCCAGAATACATTCCTTCGGGAGCAAAGTTACTGCGAATAAACTACTTTCCTGCAGTCCCAAATGTCAGTTGTTCACTTGCTAACTTATTTCCAATCCGGACATCCCCTGTCTGTCTCTAGAATACCCCCTCCTGTAAGATTTTGTCATTATCGATCGTTTCCTTTAAATTTCCTCCCTTCCCCTCAGCTTGCTTGGTTCTGCATTAGTCGTGTCCAGACATCTACAGGTTTCCTTTTCTGTGATGCACAGTCTATACTATTTGCATTGTGCTTAATCCTTAGGTCTGCCAACAGGGTTGCTCATGAAGGTGTTCTTTTTAAGACAACTAAAAACCAGTGGAATGGAAAGAAAATGCTTCAGGCGCCCTGGCGTAGGCCCTTCAGCGCTGTACACATTCCTCCTAGGCGTTATATTCGTTACTTTAAGTTCAAGTCGCATCTTACTGGTAAAATATTCTGCCAATGAAGGTGAGTTAAGATGTACTTTTAATCACTTGTCTGTAACGTCCTTATGAATAAATCACACATGATATCTTTTAAAACACTGTGCTTAGTGAGTGATGAAGTGTGTTTAACTTTTATGCCTTAACCTTGTGTTCCTTAGCAATATTCTTTTGACCCTGAATGAACTTTGGATCATTCAAGTGCAAAATAAAACACAGTGTATCATAACATCTGGTTGTTGGTTCACCCAACAAGTATTTCTGGATCTCTAGCATAATGTACAATTGTAGCTTACTTGGAAATACAATATATTTGTTTAGTTTCCTGGCATTTGTGAGCCATAATTATTTTGCCAATAGTACAGTAAAAATTAAGTTTGCCCAGGCCTTTAATCCCAGCTCTAGGGAGGCAGAGGCAGTTGAACCTCTGTGAGTTAGAGATCAGCCTGGTCTACAAAGCTACACAAAGAAACCCTGTCTCAGAAAAAAAAAGTAGTACATATACTTAAATATAAGGGTATATGCATATATTTAATTCCACAAAACTGCATTGGTTACTTCTTAACTATTGACAACTATCAGATCATGACATGACTTTTAGTGATCTACTTGGGAAGCCTACATGTGAATGTAAGTTTTAACTTCAGTTAATATTCATCTTTCAGACCCTAGGCTAAGTTTTTGGGTTTTGGTTTTGATTTTTCGAGACAGGGCTTCTCTGTAGCTTTGGAGCCTTTCCTGTAACTTGATCTGTAGACCAGACTGACCTCCACCTGTCTCTGCCTCCCAAGTGCTGGGAATAAAGGTGTACACCACTACCCAGCCCTAGGCTAAGTTTTACTGTGTCTTTCAGTTTTCAGTTTCTTTCCTCATAGCTCCGACAAAAATACCTGACCAAAGCATGTTAAGGAAGGAAAGGTTTCTTTTGGCTTACTGTTTGAGAGTAAAGTTCATCATGCCAGGGAGGTCATGGCAGCAGAAGTTTGTAGCAGTTACATGGCACTCACAGGCATCAGACAAGAAGAGATAATAAAATACGCTTGGGGTAACTCAGCAGTAAAGAATGCTGGTTGCTCTTTTCAGAGGATATGGGTTCAGTTCCCAGCATCCACATGGCAACTCAAAACTGACTGTACCTGCAATCATAGGGAGTTAAAATGTACTCCCCTACCCAAATAACAATACTCTCTTAATAATACTGTCTTAATATTCTTCTGCCACCTAGCTATAATCCTTCAAATAATTTCTTACTCTCCCTGACTCTGGAACTTTAGCTCCAGCAATTTAGGATGACATATGAAGCCCTCTACTGACCTCCATGGTATACAGATGAACATATAGATATTACATTCAACTTACTTTTACCTTATATAGTCTAAGACCCCAGCCTAGGAAATGCTGGTGCCCACAGTTAAGGTCTGTCTTCTCACATTAACTAATCTAATCTACATAATCCCTCATGGCCATGCTCAGAGGCTAATCTAATCTAGTAATTCCTCAGGTGTATGACCAGAGACCCAGTCCTTACCAACTTCCTTGTGTCACATTGTAGTTGATTGGTTTGTATGTTATGATAAAGATTATGATAAGTATCTTTTGAGGGTAGCAATATGATTTAAGCCTACCTTTGTACAGAGAAAAGGGAAAGGGTATTTGAACTAGGCTTTGAATGGTGAGCATAGTTGAACAAGCAAATACTTAAATTCAGGTGAGTATTTATTAAATGCCAGGTGTAAGACAGTGACTAAGACCTGGTCTTTTTGTCATAAAACATTTACTTTCTAAGAATATGATATAAGCACAATAATTATAGTGCTTATATCATAGTGTTATAGTGTTATAGAGATTGACAGACTGTGCCTAGAAACAGACAAGTAGTCAATTTGGCATATGTTGAATGTTCAAGAGAATCTGCAGGAAAGAGGGAGAAAGTATCCTGGAGAGAGAAGGTTAAGTTGGCACCCAATAACCCCAGTGTTGGTCAAGTTTTAATCTGAATAAGAGAAGCAGCCAAATGTTTGCAAAGTGGGGGGCAATGCATTCCTGAAGGTAGTAGTTAATAAAGTTTCCGTTTGTCCTTGCCTCTATTATAAAGCAAGTTGTTGTTAAGCATTTAGAAAAGACAGGTAATAACTAATACAGGTCATGCTTACCAAGACTCAGTCTTAATTCAGTTGACCTATTACCTATACTTTTATGATTCATTAATGGGTGTCTGTGACCCAGAGTTACTTCCTCTTAGCCCTAAAAGTAGCAGAGTCCTTTGCCAGATAGCTTCTTTCTACCCCAGTTTACCATTTATGCCAGAGGCAAGGGAACCAAACAATGTTCCTGTATATACTATGATATGAACCAGGTTGGAAAATTTTTGAGTTAAAGAAGTCCCATAGGCAAGGTGTACTTTGATTTTTGTAAGGCAAGCAAGTCAGGTTTAATGAATCATAAGCCAAGTACTAATTCAGCTGATAAATTCATAACTTTTGATGAGTCAGATGCTGAATGGTAATTATCTCTTTAGAAGTCAGTCTCTGCCCCTCTCTCCCTCTCTCCCTCCCTCCCTCCCTCCCTCCCTCCCTCCCTCCCTCCCTCCCTCTCTCCCTCTCTCCCTCTCTCCCTCTCTCTCTCTCTCTCTCTCTCTCTCTCTCTCTCTCTCTCTCTCTCTCTCTTTTTTTATTTTTCGTTTTTCAAGACAGGGTTTCTCTGTGGCTTGGGAGGCTGTCCTGGAACTCACTCTGTAGACCAGGCTGGTCTCAAACTAACAGAGATCCACCTGCCTCTGCCTCCCTGTGTGCTGGGATTAAAGGCATGCACCACCAACTCCAGGCTCTGTCTCTGCCTCTTTCCCATGGAGCTTCCTTTGCCTTTGATCTTAACCTCCCAGCATTCTTACTCAAAGATTTAGAAAACCTGTACCAGCCAGAAGACATTTAATGAGTATTAAGTTTGATTTTAAAATTTAAAAATTATTTTCTTGTAGCTTTGTGTATGAGTGCATGTTTACACATGTATATATGATGTGTGTAGGGTCATACATGTGAAAAAATTTTAATTATTAATTACATGTAAAAACGTGCAGAATAAGCTTGATAGTTTTAAATTTTCTTGTTACATTTCAGAGAACAAGTATGACTATCTCCCTACTACTGTGAATGTATGCTCTGAGCTGATGAAGCTGATTCTCTGTATATTTGTGTCAGTCTGTGTTATAAAGAAAGGTAATTATTAATATACTTACATTTATTAAATCACACTATCAAAAATCATTGGAACTTGTGTAACATTTGTATCATTTAGTCTAGTCCAAGCATAAGTATGTTTTAGAGGTAGGGAAACAGGATCAAAGAAAATGTTAATAAAGAGTTGCATTAGCAGGAGGGGAACTAGATTTTCTAATTTATTTCCCAGTGTCCTGCCCATTGCTCTACCTCATCATTTGTCCCTGAAATGGTTTTGTTCAGTGGGTTTTTATTAATTTTCCATCTCAGTTTCCCAGTTACAGGCTTTGACGCTATATTTATACTCTTTATTCTTTCTTTCTTTGCATTTTATCTCTATTACAGTATGCCTTCCTAAGTCTTTGGAAGCCTGGACCTGCAATAATAACTAAAACAAGGATTAGTAAAGGTTAGCCATCTCATAGTCCATGCATATGAATTTTCACTTATTAGTTCCCTTCTCCGATCACCCCTTGAGGGAAAAGTGAAAACATAAAGGCTTCATTGTTCTGATCTACTGACTCTAACCTCTTCTCTTGGTTGTACCTGCAGAGAAGTTAAAACACAAGTCTATCTGGAGTTACCTTAAGTGATACTTAGGCTCTGAGTTAGTAGCAATTATGATGCTAAGGGTCTGGCTAGTTGCTCTTTGACAAACAGGTAGGAAAAGAAAGAGATACTAATAAAAGCCAAATTATCTTTTTCTTCTGTAGGCTTATAATCATTTAGCAATTTAATAAAGCCCATTTTATAGAATTGCACTAGTAATCAAGTTTAGAGTAGTTTCAATGAAAACACAAGCATTCTCAATAAAGATGATTAGTTTATTGCTTTGTATGATTCATTTATTTCTTTCTTCAGAAGAGCATC
Organism: Mesocricetus auratus; assembly: GCF_017639785.1. Classification (NCBI taxonomy): domain Eukaryota; kingdom Metazoa; phylum Chordata; class Mammalia; order Rodentia; family Cricetidae; genus Mesocricetus; species Mesocricetus auratus. The sequence continues at coordinate 46,796,051 of NW_024429192.1, forward strand.
AAAGTAGACATTTGAGATGTACTTCCTGGAAGGAATTCTCAAGTTTCATGAAGTGGTCCATTCCTGCCTTTCTCTACTTCCTGGATAACTTGATTGTCTTCTATGTCCTTTCCTATCTTCAGCCTGTAAGTAAAACTGTAACAGAGGAAGTGCCATTGAGAAAGCACAGTGATGAGTCTCCAGAATGACTTCCTTTTTCTCGTTTTCTACTGGCTTCCCCACAGTGTTCTAGAACCATCTGGTCTGTGCCAGATCTTCACATTGTTAATGATTCCTGTACTGGGGGGAAGTTGCTCCCGGGCACAAGGACTCAGAAACCACCCTGATTTGTGTAAATGATCAGTCTGCCTTTAGTTTGAGCTATCTTGTGACCATTCAAGACCTCTGCTCAGACTTCCAGTAGTAATTCAAAAAAAATAATGCTGTTGATGGACCTCCCTTTGCTTTACTGTTTTAATGTAGTTTATCCATTTACTATTTGTATGTATTACATCCATATTTACTATATGACTTAATTTTTGTTACATTTAGTATGTGTTTGTATATGTGTATGTATATATGTGCCATAGTACAGAATTGGAGGTCAGAGAACAACTTGTAGACCTTGGTTCTCTCCTTCCACTATGTGGTCCCAAGATCAGACCTGGGTCTAAGCACCTTTGCCCACTGAACCATTGTGTTGGCCCCTTTTTGTATCTACAGATTCCTTAAGAGTGTGTAACTATATAAATTCAACTGATAATACTAGGAATTCACCTCTGATACATTTTTTGTATCAATTTGGAAAGGCATTGGTAATCACAATTAAAAGTCTGTCTTCTAGCCGGGCGTTGGTGGCGCACGCCTTTAATCCCAGCACTCGGGAGGCAGAGGCAGGCGGATCTCTGTGAGTTCAAGGCCAGCCTGGTCTACAGAGTGAGTTCCAGGACAGCTTCCAAAGCCACAGAGAAACCCTGTCTCGAAAAACCAAAAAAAAAAAAAAAACCCCAAAAAAAAGTCTGTCTTCTGCTTTGTGGTGACCCATGCCTTTGATCCTAGCATCCTGGAGGCAGAGACAGGCAGGTCTCTGAAACTTTGAGGCCAATCTAGTTTACATAGTGAGTTCCAGAACAGCCAGGGCTATGTAGAGACACCTTCACTAAAAAAAAACAAAAAACAAAAAAACTGTTTTCTACTTTTACTGCTCCCCTCCCTCCCAATTTTTTTTTTTTTGTTTTTTGTTTTTTGTTTTTCGAGACAGGGTTTCTCTGTATTGTCTTGGAGTCTGTCCTGGAACTCCCTTGGTAGACCAGGCTGGCCTTGAACTCACAGAGATCGGCCTGCCTCTGCCTCCCAAGTGCTGGGATTAAAGGCGTGCACCACCAACGCCCGGCTCCTCCCAATATTTTTTAAGATGAAGGTTTTTATTGCCTATATTCTAAGTTTTTAAAAAATAATAAAATTAAACACTTTAATTATAAATAGTATTTTTATGGGCACTGATCCTTTACATGAAACCTCCCAGATATACTTTAGAAATGGGTAATAGGAGGGAGCAATAGAATATAGGAGGAACAAGAGCTTGGCACTTTCTCACTTGTGGTAATCTGTGTAACTGGGAAGACCCTGTCTGTTCTCAGTTTCAATTTATTCTACCCATAAAACAGAAGAAAAAATACTAAACCAGCTCAAAGGCAGGTGCTTAGGCCACCTGAACACTGGAGTTCCTGCAAAGTTTGTGATTTGTAATGATAGCAAGTGTTCAGTTCATGTACCATGCCTTCTCCTAAATTCTTTCCACTTTTTCAGGTGGAAAATTCCTATCACAGCAGCATGATTATTTATATTCAATAATAAATATTACTTCTATTTTATTGGAAACCAACAGACTGGCTATACATTTATACCCCTTCCTCCCAGTATTAAGCAAAATTGAAACTTCCTTATTTTTCTTCCCTATTTACTGTTTTGGTCTTCCTGATCAGCTGCAACAACGAATATTATGAAACAGATTGTATGTTTTAGTCTATGTATTTCTTGCCTGGTTCTACTTAAGCAATTAAATAAAGGTGCAGAGAAGTTTTAGGACAAAGAATTACTAGCTTTATTCTCTAGTATTAACATGGGAAGTGTCACTCGGGAGTTTGAGACCAGCCTGGTCTACAAGAGCTAGTTCCAGGACAGCCTCCAAAGCCACAGAAAAACCCTGTCTCAAACAAACAAACAAACAAACAAACAAAAAAAAAAAACATGAGAAGTGTGTTCAGTCAGCCAGACTGATTAGTTGTGTGTGTTTATGTTGCTCTTAATGTGATCTCTCAGGGCCACTTTTCCTCATCATCCCTTCCTCTGCTCTTAGCCGGAAGCTCACAAGCATTTGTGTTATAGTGAGATACCCTGAGAAAATAAACTTAGTGTCCCACACAGACAAATAATCTGTGGTCAGGAAGATAGAAATGTTGATTACCCTGATTCAATGATCAGACACTATGTATATGTAGTAAATTACTTACTACTTTTATGACCAGTAAACATATATGATTATGTGTCTGATTCTTACTAGAAAATTCAATAGAAAACATTATATTCTTAGAATTACTACTAGTTTTACTCAATTTCACTGTAGCTGTGTTGGCTGTTATTAGTAGTTGTGTAAAACTTGATAGTCTCAGTTGTTTGTTTATTTGATTTCTTGGTGCACAGTTTCACTATGTCTCAGACTAAACAGGAGCTCAAGATCCTCCTGTTAGCCATCCCAGTACTAAAACCACAGCCAGATAGCAGTACACCTGGTTTCTCTGTGTATTCATCCTAAGGTGATAACAAGAAATAAACAAAAAAGTGAATTGTATCATATGATTGTTTTCTAAAAAAAATAGCATTGTTGTAATTTAAGAAAAGTGGCTCTGAAGAGAAATATGTCATGTGACAAGGTTCAAGAAGGGTTTTTTTTAATTAGGAAAAGGAATCATAAAAAGGGGGAAAGGAAATGGGGGAACCAACCTCTAGAAACTGGAGCAGCCGACAGAGGAGGGGAGAGAGAGAGAAGGAAGGAAGGATGGGAGGCAGGTAGGGCCCTTTTAAAAGGGAATATAGTGAATATGCATAGGTGATGCTCTTAGTGACTGCAGCTGAGGACATATCCTGTCAGAACCCCAAGGACAGGCCAGTACACATGCTTGAATACTAGCAAGTATTGCCAGATCCTGTATAGGGAACAATGGTAGAATTTCATGTATTCTGAGAAATACACATTTATGTGTGTGTTGTGTTCAATTTAAACCAAAATATAACTTCACAAAAACAAACCGCTATAAAAACTAGGCAGCACATTTCTAAGTGTTTAGAGTAATTCATATCAATTTAAAGGACTATCTAGCATGACCTATGTTTCAGGTCATGTCATTTCCACTGAGAAACAGATTCAGTTTCTAAAATAACAAAAATGCTTGAAGATGTGCCTGTATTTTCTTATCATATGACTTAGGGTTTCTGTTGCCGTAACCGAGGCAACTCTTATACAGGAAACATTTCATTGGAGTGACTAGCTTACAGTTTCAGAAGTTTAACCCATTATCATGACCAGGAACATGGCATCATGCAGGCAGACATAGTGCTGGAGAAGTAGCTAAGAGTCCTACATCTTGTAGGCAATGGGAAATTGGCTGAGCAGTATCCTGAGTATAAAAAACCTCAAAGCCTGCCTCCACAGTGACACACTTCTCCAACAAGTCCACAACCACTCCAACAAATCCACACCTCCTAATAGTGCCACTCCCTGTGAGATTATGGGGGCCAATTGCATTCAAACTACCACACCATATAACTAGGTCTAACATTTTCCCTTCTCTTTTGCCCATAAAGCCAATACTGAATAGCTGTAAGGGGCTGTGGTAAGTTGGTAAGGTGCTTGTCTCACATGCACAAGCCCTTTCTTGATTCCCAGAACCACACAGAAAATAATAATTGTTAAGAACACTCTAAAGTGCTTTGACAGCTGTAAGAAAAAACATATGTGCTTCATAAGCATGGCAACTTATTTCTAAACGTTTAGAGTTTGTATTTCTTGATCTATAAATATAGGTCATTTATGCAGGCATAAAATGTGTAAGGCAAAACTTAAACATGTTGTCCAATCTTGACAATAACTTGCTCATGTCTGCATACATTTAACAAGCAATAAAAATGGAATTGAATCCCCCAGTGAACCAACTGCCCTAATAACCCCCTGCTTTGTGACTAAAAGGCTTTTTGTGTCAGGTGAACTAGCAAGCTGGGAGGTTCTGAGGTCAGTGCTTTGCCTGGATTGTAATTCTATCTTCCCTTTCTTTCTAGGCCATGGCTGTTATCTTCTCGAATTTTAGCATTATAACAACAGCTCTTCTATTCAGGATAGTGCTGAGGTAAGTAGTTCACTGTGGAAGCCTACATCATCCTTTAAAATGGACCTGTCTGGCCTTAGATAATTTACCCAGAATGCTGAGCCCTCAGAACCTCTAGCGTAGATTTTATTTCTAATTAGCCTTGTATATTAGATACCTTGTTTATCCAATGTGGAAAGCAGCTGTAGTGGCTGTTTAAACCCTCTGCCATCAGGTATATGAAGTATCTTGAACTTTTCAAAAGTAAGATATTTAATTACTATTTGTTAGTATTTTAATTTTTAGCATTTTTAAAAAAATGTTTATTTTTTGTGACAAGGTCTTACTTTGTAACCCAGGATAGGCTTGAATTCATAATTCCTGTGCTTCAGCCTCCCAAGTTAGGATTGTAGCCACACCCAATCTGTCAGGGGCTGCACTCTTAAAGGGCACTAATTCTCCCTCTCCTGGCAGCTGTCAGTTTCTAATAATTCCTTATGTAGGGATGGGACTACATGCTGGGGTATTTTTCTGGCTTGAGTGTGCATAGATCTTGTGTATGCTGTCACAATTGCTATGAGCTTGTATGTGCAGTTGCCCTGCTGTGTCCAGAAAACACTGCTTCCTTGAAATTATTCACCACCTCTGGTTCTTAAATTCTTTCTGCTACCTCTTCCCCTGTCAGCCCTAAGTCTTGGGAGGAGGGAGTGTGGTCTAAGTGTCACATTTATAACTGAGCATTCCATAGACAATCTCTTATTCTCTGAACTTTGACCACTTGTGAGTCTTGGTGTTAATCACCATCTAATGCAGAAAACCACTTCTCTAATGAGGGTACAGAGATATAATAATGGGGGGGGTAATGATACTTCATTAGGAGTCAGTTTAATAATACGCCCATTTAACAAAATAATAGTAGTAGGTTCTCCTCTGGGGCCTATGACCTGTCTAGCCACAGGTTCCTAGCATTGATAACAGTGTCAAGCATGGTTCTCTACCTGTGGAATGGGACTTAAATCCAATCAGAAGACATTGTTACCCCTGCGACATTTGTGCCACTGTTGTATCAGTGAGCATGTGTTGTCAAGCTGATAGTTACTGTATTTCTAAGGATTCACAGCTGGGTAAGGCTGATGATAGCTTTCTTGTCTTTTTTTTTCTTTTAACTTTCTTTCTCTGATAGCATGCACATCACCTTCGAGCACCATGGAAGCTGGCCAGTATAAAGCTTGCATAGCGGTCAGGATCGAGCACAGAGCCTTGGGAGGGGATGAAAGGGGGCTCAAGGAAGAAGAGATAGAACACAGAGTTAAAGATGAATAATGGAACAGAAAGGGTTAAGTGGGGCAAAGAATTGGAGAACCTGTTAGAGGGGTGCCTGTGGGGCAGGATAACAAACACCAAAGACCTTTCAAGAAAACTGTTTGGAAACTACTCTAGAAGCTTCCTGAAATACAGACCTATAAGCAAATAAATGAGTCTAGATAGGGTTACTCTACACTGTGACAGTACCCCCACTAGACACTCCATGGTAACAAAAGGCAGGTGCCAGGAATGGGTTTTCTCTTTTGAGCTGTTGGCCACTGATAACCTCCATTTGTTTTTTGATTAATAAGGGAGTGGGAGCTCACTGCCAGCAAGGCTACTCTAGCAGGTAGTCCTGGATGGTAAAAAGCAGGCTAAGCAAGCCCTGGAGAACAAGCCAGTAAGCAGCCTTCCTCCATGGTCTCTCTCTAGTTCCTGCCTCTAGCTTCCTTCCCTGTTTGAATTCCCGCCTAGGCTTCCCTCTGTGAGGAACTATGATTATGTAAGACAAATAAATCCTTTCCTCCCCATGTTGCTTTTGGTTTCCGTGTTTATCATAACACAGAAAGCACATCCCCCAAACATTACAGGCCATTGCCGGTGCTCTTGATTAGCCTGCAGAGCTTGAATACTGCTGATATACTTGGACTGCTGAATCCACCATGTACTTCCCTCATGGAACATGGAGAAATCAGCCCATACTCACTAGGAAACTTCGTTTCTTTTCTGCAGGACTTGTGTAAACCTCGTGTGTGTGTGTGTGGGGGGGGGTAATGACAGATGCAGATGTACGTGTGTAGTGCTACAGCACTTGGAGATCAGAGGACAACTCTCAGGAATTGTTTGTCTCCTGCTGTGAGATCCTGTAATCAACTCAGGTTGTCAAACTTGTATAGCAAGCCCGTTTACCAACTGAGCCATCCTACGGCCAGGATTTATTCTATGGAAGTGTAGCCATTAGTTCACAGTAGAAACTGATGGCAAACATTATGCCTCAACGTCCCCCCTCACTGATTTGTTTTTACCTTAGCATAGTTGTGTAGTTGTGTTTGCTTGACTCTGGGAAATAATAGCACTACTTGGACTTTAGGGAAAGAATAAAAGTGATCAGTAATATTTTATATACTAACTATAAGATTCCTCCACTTTCATCAAAGAGAAGTTGTAGGAAAAGGTCATTTAAAAAACTTCTAAATCAGCAGGGTGTGGTGGCATATGCCTTAATCCCAGCATTCAGGAGGCAGAGATAGGCAGATTTCTGAGTTCAAGACCAGCCTGGTCTACAAAACAAGCTCCGGACAGCCAGGTCTACACAGAGAATAGCATCTCACCCCTCCCAACCCCTACCTTTAGCCCCACCCCCAACCCCGCTGCCAAAAAATAACTTTTTCCCTAGGAGCAGCAATTGCCTGCCTGTCTATGTTCTCCGAACACTCTAGTGATAACATTCTTACCACCTCCGTTTCTCACTTTTACGCTTCCACTTTTGCTTAAATTTTTCTTATCTTCTCCTGACTAGGGGATCTTCAGACATCAAGGTTTTGGATTTCTTCTCAGGGGCCTTGCAGGCTGCCCCAGCCTGAGAGAGAGATACATCTGATTCTTTGTTGCCTTTGCATAGATGCTCCTCTGCCTTACTTAGCCAGCCTCTCCAAGTGCCCCTCCTCAATATGCCAGCCTGGATCATGTGCCTCACAGCATTTAGCTCCTTCAGGAGAGGAGGGATGGGGCGGCAAATCTTTATCAGCCCGGTTTGAATGTTTTTGTTTTTTGAGTTTTTTTTTGGTTTTTTTTTTGTTTTTTTTTTTTTTGGTTGGTTTGGTTTGGTTTTTCGAGCCTGTCCTGGAACTCGCTCTGTAGACCAGGCTGGTCTCTAACTCACAGAGATCCACCTGCCTCTGCCTCCCTAGTGCTGGAATTAAAGGTGTGTGCCATCACTGCCAGGCCTCAGTTTCCATATTTATTACATGTCTTTGAACTGAGTAAACAGACAAGTAGAACAATACATATCTTCACAACTTTATTATCAGGTAAAAGAAGTAAGCTTGGTTAGGCTTTATAGGAGAAATATTAATACCCAAGTATAAACTTTTCTTTTTCTTATTATACAGTACTTTACTGTGTGGTGGCTTATTATTAGGCCTTTGACCCAGGAGCATGTGTCATGAAGTCCTTTAAGAAAAGTCTAGTATCCTTGGAAAATTTTATCTACATTGATTACGAAAGCGTATCCATACTGCTTTTTCTCGTTCTTGGAAACTGAGCTAAGATCTTCTCTCAGAATTTACCACTTAGCACTGAAGAGCTAAAACTCCAGATCAACCCTTCCCCCAGCCTTAGCTCCTAGAGACTATGTTGTATGCAACAGTCCTAGGGCCAAAACTGAACACAAAGGAACTCCAGACCTCCCCTAGCCTCCTAGATACTTGGATTCTGGGGACTGTTTGACCACAAAAGAAACTCCTGTATAGTCTCCAGAAAATTCAGTTCTGGAAAATATTGGTACATTAGGCGACCTGCAAGCCATAGAAACCACAGAATGTTCTCTATCAGCACTGACCTATCAGAATAATGGGCACACAGGTATTACACGCCAAAAGCATGACTTAGAAAACTTTCTTGATTATTCCCCAAATGTCAACCAATTAGGAACTCACCCACTCCCCTCCCCTCCTGCTGATGTAACCCTGCAGTTTTTCCTTTAAAAAACATAGCAGCAGACTTGAGAACACTCCCTCTGGAGACTGATGCATCAGCTTGCTAGACTGGGTCCCTCCCGAGGTAGGATAGAACAATCAATAAACCCTGTGCATTTGCATAGGTGGGTCTCTCCCTAGTGGGCTCTTTGGGGATCTTTGTGACTTGGGCACAACAATCACAATAAAAATCACAGTGCCAGGGGTCAAAGATACCCTTGGAAGGCAGGGGCTAGGCTACAGGTGTACATCCAAAGCTAATCTGTAGGAAGAGAAGTTAAGAATGTCCCTATAGCATTCTGAAAGTGAATAGAGAGATCAGATTTGAAACACTTGAATTGTAGGGAATGCTAGCAACTGGATATAGTTTATTAAACCAAGTATTCAGGCTTCTGAATTTTCAGTAGAACAGTTAAAAGGGGGAAAGACAGTGGGAAAAATACATGGTAAAATCTTGTTTCTTCCCCCTTTGGATAGGCGGCATCTGAATTGGATACAGTGGGCTTCCCTCCTGATTCTGTTTTTGTCTATCGTTGCCCTCACGGCCAGTACCAAAACTTCACCGCATGACTTGACAGGACATGGATTTCATCACGATGCCTTCTTCATCCCATCCAATTCCTGCCTTCGTTTTAGGAGAGAATGCTCCCAAAGAGACAATTGTACAGCCAAGGAGTGGACTTTCACCGATGTCAACTGGAACACCACAGCCAGCGTTTTTAGTCACATCCGTTTGGGCTTGGGCCACATTCTGATTATAGTTCAGTGTTTTATTTCTTCAATGGCCAACATCTATAATGAGAAGATCCTGAAGGAGGGGACACAGCTCACCGAGAGCATCTTCATACAGAATAGCAAGCTCTATTTCTTTGGCATTGTTTTTAATGGGCTTACTCTGGTCCTTCAGAGCAGTAACCGTGACCAGATTCAGAACTGTGGGTTTTTTTATGGCCACAATACATTTTCACTCGCCCTTATTTTCGTAACTGCCTTCCAGGGCCTTTCAGTGGCTTTTATCTTGAAATTCTTAGATAACATGTTCCATGTCTTAATGGCCCAGGTGACAACTGTCATCATCACAACAGTGTCCGTCTTGGTCTTTGATTTCAGGCCCTCTCTGGATTTTTTCCTAGAAGCCCCAACAGTCCTCCTCTCCATATTTATTTATAATGCTAGCAAGCCTCAGAATCTAGAATATGCCCCTAGGCAAGAAAGAATCCGAGATCTAAGTAGCAATCTTTGGGAACGTTCCAGTGGGGTAAGTTAGTGTAAATATACTTTCTGCTTATTCTTAAATTTAAAAGTATTTATTCAAGAAAGAGAATCAGTATCACTTTTTCATAAGTATGTTAGATCTGTATAACTTATGCAAGTCATGCAGTGGACTTCTGGAGCTGGCAAGGGCTTTATAAACCATAGTGCCTCAAGGACTTTGTGTGCTACTATATAATTGTATCACAGAGAACTGCAGACCACAGAGGTACTCATTTCTTGTCTTATCCTGCCTCCCCTACATTTATGGTTAGAGCTAAGGGTGTATAGACAGTAGGTAAAAAATGGTAATGGAACTGTGTGGTCTGACTCCTGCTTCCTTGCTTTTCCCACGGCACGGTGGCCGGAGAGAAGTAGTTAATCTTTTAAATGGAATAATCGTGTGAACTGGAACAGCCAGTACCTTAATCCTCCCTGTAGTTATCTGTTTATTTCACTAAGAAAATGCTTTCTAACAAGAACTTAGTCATACAAAATATATTTGTCATATATTCAAATAAATCATCCAGTTATGCTGAATTTATAATTTGTATTAACACAAAGATGAACAATTTCACATCATGAGCCCATTTCACTCGTAGGAAAATCTGTTATTTACTAGGTGCATAGAAAACCTCCAGGTGTTTTATCTCTGAGTTATTAGTACAACAGATTTTAAGAATAACAACAACAACAAAAAAGACCAAACCCCTTAGTCAGCAAGAGTGTACACTCGGGAAAAGTTCTCTGTTCTTTCTAGTGGCCTGATAATGACTTGCTTGCCTTAATTTTTAAGGAAAATAAAATCATATTAGGTACCAAGAATCCTTTGTGTCATTCACCATCCTTTAATCACTTCCCCACAAGGCCAGCAGGTGGTGCTCTTGGTCAGAATTGAATGCATTTCACTTTTAAAACTGTTTAGATTTATATTATTGTATATTTATGAGTGTTTTGTTTGCATGTGTGTACACCATTTGCGTTCCGTGTGCCCTCGGTGTTAAGAAGACGTCAGATCCCTCGGGAGCTGAAGTTGCAGATAGGTGTTAGTCACAGAAAGTTGTGACCTACCATGTGGGTGCTGGGAACCAAACCAGGTCCTCTGTAAGAGCAATAAGTGCTCTTAACCACTGAGCTGTCTCTCCTGCTCCCCCTTTTGTTATATCATGTTCTTCTTACTACCATTTCAACTCTTTAATTCGACCAAATTGATTTCACAGTTATCTTTGACTTCTGTATTTAGTAAGACATTCCATTAGTAATTGTTGAAAATGAAACATTTCTAATTCAACTGATTATTCATTTCATATGTTTCATTTTAGGATGGAGAGGAGCTGGAAAGACTGACCAAACCCAAGAGTGATGACTCAGATGACGACGCTTTCTAATCATCCCTGCTTGGTTGACAGCTCCCACAAACTATGTATGAGCATTTACAGCATTTGTGGCGATTGTCTTTTCTGATAAACTGATGTTTGAAAGCATAATACTCTTTACATGTATCTAACCACTGGTAAACAACTCCATCCAAGACTTAGAGCAGCCACAGGGTGGCAGGTTTCTGAGACATGAACATAGGACTATGAATAACCCCATAGTTGAGGCAAGATATTTGCAGATTGTTTTTCTCATCCTCCAGGTTCCAGAAATCATGTTAACTAGACCCTACAGGTATGCTAACAGAGACAGTTTGCAAATATTAGGAGACTAGTCATTGTATCTTACTGTTTGCTGAGGTCTCCTCTCATGTCTGTCTGTGTCTGTCTCTTTCTCTCTCCTCCCCTCTTCTACTTTCCCTCTTCCCTCTTATTGATATAAATATTGTCTAGATTGTCCCTCAGATTTCAAGGCCTTAGCAATAGTCATTTTGCTTTTATTAAAGCAATAAGACTCTAAAAGTTTGGGCTGAAAGACATGAGTATTTGGCTGTGCCATAGAATGTGGATAACATCCTTTGTGATATTTTTAAGCTATTCTTCTGAAATAAAATATCAAATTTTGATTGTTTTTAGAAAAAATTTACGAGAAATTTTATTCTTTGTATTTATTTATGTAAATGTTGATTGCCAAGTTATCATACTCATCACTTGTAAGTTAAATCACTGAAGCCATTGTGGATTTGTTTTGTTTTTTTACTCCATCTTCCTCAGTTTGTACATTTACAAAATCTTGACATCATCACCTTTTGATGTTGTTACTCTGTTGAGAATGAAGTTGTTTTACTTTTGAGTTACTAGTTGCACCCTGTAACTGTTAGCTGTCTTTATATACTATCCTGTCCTAAAAGTTAAGACCTGCCTTTAGGACTCCTTTATAAGAACCCTTTTGTAAAAACAATAATTACTTTAGTGAAGCAGAGAAGTATGTCTCTAGCAGAGGGCCAGTAATCAGTAAGTCACCTCCTAACAGTAATTCATACTTACAAGTGCATGGTATTTTTCAAGATATGTTTGCATGTAGCAAATTGACTCTTCATTGGCAGGTAATTAAAAAGTAAGAAAATTGAGTAATTTGTCCCAGGTCTTACATCTGGGTGGTGATTGAAACAAACTTTAAGCCTGTGTGTTTACAAAGTCCTATATTTGTAAATGTGAATTATAAGCTACTATGCAGTTTGCACATTCCTTCAAGTTTCTGTGTATTTATATATAAGAAGTTACTATTATTAAAATCCACCTGTCTACACAGACCAATATAATTGGCAATAATTGCTAAAAAAATTTTTAATTAAAATAATTACTAAACTTATATCTTGTGTTTGTCATCTGTTGTATGAGATGAGCTATGAAATGCTTTTAAATTAAAAAAAATGAAGTAAGGCAAAAATGCAAGCAACAGCCTTGGTGTCTAAAGAATGATTAAATTTTCTATCTAATCACAGGGTTACATGAAATGGGAAGATTGTATCCACCAAGGTGATGGATTTTAAAGATAAGGGAAATAAGACACAGCAGGACCTCACTTTAGGAGCAGAAGCATGCAAATAATCTTACTGAGCAGACAAAAGAAGTGTCACCTACAGGACATAGTAATAGTAGGCATCAGTGTCCGTGATGTGCTGTAGTTGATTTTTCATATTTGTGGTTATTTTTTTACACTCTTACTTTTTGGAAAACAGTCATTGCTTACCATCAGGCTGAGCTGGAACTAAAATGTCAGGTAGATGCACTGGAGTCCTTGAGGAGCAACACTGTTTTAAGGACAGTGTGAAGATGAGGAGAGGTCCAGAAACCATTTTCCAGGAATTATTGAAGTCAGGAGATTGTATGACCTGGAAAGAACGATTGTCATGCAGAAAAGAAAATAGACATGGTTCCCACTTCGGGAACTAAATGGCAGTGAAATTGTAGCATGACACTTATTCATACACATAGGGTGAAGCTCCCAATAAATGGTAATTCTCAATAGCGACCAAGAAAGCAAGAATGTAGATGCTGGCTATAAAAGGAAAGGTGGCTTAGACCAAGATCCCAAGTCTTTGCCCGGCTGCTTCGTGCTTCGTAGATTTTCCATCTATGTACACGGTGTAATTGTTCAGCCTTGCAGCCAAGGCTTGTTTTTGTTTTGCCTCTGAATCCTGTGTGGAAGCCCTGTTGCTTGTGAGGTGAACTAGATGTGGAACCTTTGTAATTGCCAGTGTTGCTGTAACCCTTTCTATGTAAACCAAATGGCTAGATGGTCACAGATCCTCCTTGGTACATTTCCCCTTTACCTATGATGATTTTATCTATGAACTATGTTGTTTGTTTTGTTGTTGATAATGGTTCTTATATATTCTGAATATTAATCCTTGCACAAGCGACTAACTAGCTGCCAAGTATTCTTACCATTTACTCTCTTGGTTGTCTCCTTTGCTGTTCAAGACATAATTTGCTATAATTCCATGTATATGAGATTAGTTTGGTTTCCTTTAGCTTTTTTTTCTGTTTTTTGCACTTTTTGACTCTTATAAAAAGAAAAAATTCTATGCCTATAATAGAGTTTTGTAAAAAGAAGCCTTTTCCTTGAGAGAAGCCTTCCCGCCAGCCTGGTTCTAGAGCCGCATCAGTCCCAAATAAACACACAGGAGGCTGTATTAATTATGAAGCTGTTGGCCTTGCTTGTTTCTTACTGGCTAGCTCTGACTTAAGTATTTACCCCATGATTGTTAATCTAAGTATTTCTTTTACTGGAGAATAGTTCCGGGCTTCCTACCCCATGGCAGTTACATGTCGAACTCTCGTGTTTCTCCTTCCCAGAATCCTCCTGGACTCCTAGTCCCTCCTATCTAGATTCCTGTTGGCTCAACAGTGCTTTATTGACAAATGTACAGGACTTCCCCCATCAGAGTTTGAAAATGTTTCCCTTTCTAGTAGTTTCAAAGTTTTAGATAAAACTCAATATTTCATCATTATAAAACTTAATTATAGAATAAATTAGGTATGGAGGAAGCACACCTCAGAATAACAAAGAAGGCATACATACATGTACACACAAATACATCTGACTTCACATAAAAAGGAAAAACCAGAAAGCATTTTCCCACATATCAGATATAACATTCAGATGTCTACTTTTAATGACTGTATGCAGTATTATATTAGAAAACTTAGAACTCTAAATCTTACAGAATTTGTAAAGGGGAAAGAATAAAAATCATACACAATGGAAAGGAATAAGTAGAATGATGTCATTTTGCAGATAATGATTCAATACAATAAAAGACAACATATTGAATAAATGGTTAAATGGGAATAATGGAAGAGGAAGGATTGATTCAGGATTGGGAGGACAGGGAAGAAGAAGGAATTCAGGGAGTGATAAATAGCAACAAAAAAAATCCTTTCAAAGAAGTCATATGGAAACTTATGACTGTAGAAGCATCCTAATATATACATATACATATATTTAAAAGTGTTCACATGTAATTACCATATAATAAAACAACAATGTTCCTATACCACAGGCTAACAAATGGTCCAGTGGCATGAAAAGTTACATCTTTTGGATTTTTTGTTTGCTTGCTTGTTTTGTTTTTTTGAGACAGGGTTTCTCTGTGTAGCTTTGGAGCCTGTCTTGGAACTAGCTCTTGTAGACGTGGCTGTTCTCAAACTCACAGATCTGTCTGCCTCTGCCTCCTGAATGCTGAGATTTAAAGGCATGGACCACTACCACCAGACTTGGATATTTTTTTATTTTTATTTTTATTTTATAAAACAAGATTACAAAGGCCTTACAGACATTACAATCTATTACAGTGCTTTTGGATTCCCACCACAGAACTTGATGATAGGACCCTATTGCTGAATACACCATATAATTGAGTCACAGAACATGAAGGTATCAAGCTCATACAGACCTGGAAGCTTCCCCCAAGTTTTCATCCAATAGCTATGCATGTTACTAGATAGGTCTGGCAAGACATACCAGACTGGTGTAAAAGTGACATGAATGTCATTGAAGTAATCTGGTTTTGGTTGTTTTGCTCTTCTCTTTGGGGAGCCAACAACCCAGCTCCCAAATGAATACACAGTGTATTATTCTTACTTATAAATGCCCAGGCTCAGCTTGGCTTGTTTCTAGTCCGTTTTTCTTAACTAAATTATCCTATCTACATTTTGCCTCTGAGCTTTTACCTTTCTATATACCTTTATTTACTTCTTACTCCGTGGCTTGCTATATAGCTGGGTGGCTGGCCCCTGGAATCCTCCTCTCCTCCTTTTCTCGCTCCTGGATCTTCTCTTCCAAGATTGTTCCTCCTATGTATTCTCTCTGCTTGCCAACTCCACCTATTCTTTTTCCTGCTTAGCTATTGGCTGTTCAGCTCTTTATTAGACCAATCAGGTGTTTAGACGGGCAAAATAACACAGGTTCACAGAGTTAAATGCAGTATAAAAGAATGCAACACATCTTTGCATCATTAAACAAATGTTCCACAGCATAAACAAATGGAACACCTCTTTAACTAATATTCTATAGCAGTAATCAGCACTTACTGATGGGAATTAAGGCCTGCCACATAAGTTAACACCCACACCTATAATGGTTATCAAGGCATGAACCTCTGGCTAGACAGGTCATTGACCTTAGAGGGAAACATACTACAACCATTCTATTAAGTTTCCATAGTATTAAGATTACCATTATATCCATAGATTAGTGTATCAATCATCATTCATCAATGACATTTCTTTTTATTGTAGATGTTGATTAACAAGCCCACAACTGGTCAAGGTGCAAAGAATAAAAGACATGTAAGGTTCAGCCTTAAGTGAGATGACTATATCATAGGCCCTTCCTCCCTAGACTAGGGGATCATTGCAGAAGAGGTGACAGAAACTTGCAAGACCCAGAGTGCTAGATAACTGCAAGGAAACAGCATTTTCCAGCTGCAACAGAGAAGTTGCACATATGATCTTGCAATAGTTATGAGAGCATGCACAGTATCTGCTTAAGCTCAAGTCAGAAAAATCCAAACATCAAGAGGGGAGATTCTCACAGTCCTAACTTTAGCTAAGGAGCTACTGGCAAATGATAGCTTCTAGGAGAGGGAGAGCTCACTTTACTTACCATCTAGGTGAGTCAACTATACTTCAATGGAAAGCCACACATTTAAGAGTATAAAAAGTAGCACAAATTTAGACATAGATCTGGGGAGTTCCAGCCTACAATCCCATGGCCAGAGAGTCTGGGAAACAGAAACTTCATTCAGTGGCTGATCAAAGAAGAGGTAGACTCCCTCGGTTAAGTACTGAGCTGAACTCAAGAAAGCCAGTAACAGAGAGGGAGGACTGATGACCAAAGGGATTAAGACTGGACTGGTTTAACCCCCAGAAACAGCTGACCTGACAAAGGTTAACTCTTGAATCCCAGGCATCAGCCTGGGAATCCAGCATGGGACTGATCAAGACCCCCTGAATGTGGGTGTCAGTGAGGAGGCCTAGGTAATCTATTGAGCCTTGGGCAGCAGATCAGTACCCATCCCGAGTATACACACGGACTTTGGACTCCCATCCAACAATGTGAGGTGCACTCTCACCCTGAACTCTTGGGGAAGGGTTTAGGCCCTGCCCTATATGAAATGACAGACTATGGACACCCCCATGGAGGGCCTCACCCTCCCTGGGGAAATGAGGAGATAATGGGGGGCTTGGGGGGGAGGGCACGGGAGGAGGGGAGGGAAAGGGAGAGGGACCTGGAACTGACTTGTGAAAAAACCTTGTTTCTTATCTAAATTTAAGCTGAAAAAAAAAAAAAAGTAGCACAAATTGTTCCTGATGGGTGGGGAGGTTTAATAGTTACTTTTCTGTTGCTGTGGTAGAATATCATAACCAAAGGTAATTTATGGACAAGTTATTCTATGGTCCTATATGGATAAGAGTCCATGTCACAAAATACTCCTTTACACTGTGTGAAGACAGCGTGATTGGTTTAATAAAGAGCTGAATGGCCAATAGCTAGGCAGGAAGAGGTTAGTCAGGACTTCTGGGGACAGAGATCTCAGGGAAGAAAAAGAGGGGTTGCAGCTAGACACAGAAGGAGAAAGATATGCAGGAGGAGAGGTAAAAGCCACAAGTCTCATGGCTACATGTAGATGAATAGAAATGGGTTAATTAAGCTATAAGAGCTAGTGTGACAAGCCTAAGCTATAGGCCAAACTTTCATAATTAATAGTCTCCATGTCATTTTGTGTGTGTGTGTGTGTGTGAGCTGGAGGCCTAAAGAAAAATTTGTCTACAAGTCCACCCAGGTGGAGTAGTACAGTAGCAAGCTTACATCTGCATCTCCAAGAATAAAGCAGAGAGAGGGAACTGAAAGAAGGGTGAAGACTAATTTCAAAGCCCGTCCTCAGTGACATATATCCTCCAGCAAGCCTTTACTACCAAAACCTCCCCAAACAGTGCCACCAACTGGACACTATGTGTTCAAACACCCAAGCCTGGGGGGGGGGGATTCTCATTCAAACCATCACTGCAGGGAAGAAGAGGTAGATCCTAGAGCCTTACTCTGCTCCTTTCCAGTCTTTTAAAGTTTTCATTGTTCAAGTCTTTCATTCCCTTTGTTAAAGTTTATTCCATGACATTTAATTGGAGGAGGGTGCTGTTGTAAATGGGATTGTTTCCTGATTTCTTTCTCATCTGTTTGTGTTTGTTATTTAGGAAGTCTACTGATTTGATATGTTAATGTTGTTACCTGCCTCTTTGCTGAAAGTGTCTATCAGCCTTAGCAGTTTTCTGATGGAGTCCTTGGCTTTTCTCATGTCTCCTACAAATTGGGATACATGACTTCTTCTTTTTCTGTCTCCTTTGTGTTTCCTTCTCTTGTCTCATTCCTCTATCTAGAACTTCAAACACAGTATGGAAAAGGAGGCAAGACAGTTCGGTTCATCGTGACTATGTAGCCAGTGTTGTTTCAAACTTCTTGAGTCTGCCCCTGAGTAGTTTATTTTAGGTATATTTAAGCACAGCACTATTTGGTAAAAGCTTATTCTGGTGATAATTAACTCAATCCTATATGTAAAACAAAGCATTCAAAAATCTCTGAAGAACACAGTAAGCTAAATACAGATCGAATGTGACTATATTGAAACTGTTTGCAAAGTCCACACAGATAGTTTCTATAATTGACTGAGAAAAACAAGTTTACAATAAAGGTCTAGGGGAGTATCCCATGCTGGAAAAGTCCGGTACACAAAGGACATCAGGCAATTAAATATGTATGCTCCCAGCCTTCTGAGTGGATAACAAGTTATAACAGTGGATCTCAACCTCCGTAATGCTGTGACCCTTTTATACAGTTCCTCATGTTGTGGTGACTCCCAACCATAAAATTATTTCATTGATACTTAATAATTAATTTTTCTGCTGTTATGAATCTTAATGTAAATATCTAATATGTGACCCTACCAAAAGAGTCACAACCCACAGGTTGAGAACCACTGGATTATACATTCCTTCCTTCAAAGGAACAACCCTGTGTGCTTAACATTCCAGGTTCCCGTAGAGCTTTTCTGTGAGTACCAAGACCTCTGTGCCATCCACATGGCCTAGTTATAACCACTATGAAAACAAACACAAAGGCTTTTCAATTTTTTAAAATAAACTACCATAGAATCAATTTGGTTTATAATGAAGGACTCTTACCTGATTACAGAGATACCTAAATGCTCATGCTTATTGCTGCATTGTTCACAGTGGCAAGCAAATAACATACAATGGGATTTTATTCAACTATAAAGAAAAATTAAATGAGATATACAGGAGAGTGGAGCAAACTAGAAGGTATCATCTAAAGCTGTATTGTGAGGGAGTGATTATGAGTATAGTATATGAAGCTAGAAATGGGGGAGAAATGAGCTATGGAGGAAACATGGTAAGGCAATACAGTATACATGAAATAGGAAAGGAAGGAAGCGATGCGATGGGGAGGTGGAAGAGTGAAAGGGGAGGCCATGGGGGATGGGGAAGAGTAGGGAGGAAAATTAGCAATTGTGTTTAAAAATACATAATGAATTTGTTTATGTTAATTAAAACATGAAAATAAGGAATAAAGGTAAAGGCTTTCTTCTACAACGAAAATATACAAACATATGAGTTTGTGTGTATATAAATAAACATGCCTTTTCCTTGAAGGTAGGGTATTTTACCCTGCTGCTTAGATGCATTTTTTAACAGTTACCTTATGTGTTCTGTGTACTCATCTGTATACAGAGCTTCACATTCCAATTGAGCCTGTTATAAAGTCATGCAGGGAGACTATCCCTCACTTTGTCCCTCTTTGCATGAATACTGGCTGATGGTCTTGGAGCTGCCTCAAGGAGAAAGAGAAACTCTCTAGGAAAGTTCTGTACAACTTTGCATTGAAGGAACAGTGGTTGTGTAGTTTTCCTCTGTACTGGCTGTATTGCCTTTAAGGGCCAGTTCCACAAAGATAGGAGTAATATAATCTACTATATGAGAGGTGGCAGCTGGGTTTTACTTTGTTCACCTGATTCAGAGTAAACCCCCTGCTTCAATAAAAAGTCAGGTGAAATGAAATGCCTCTGAACAGCTCATTTCTATTCACAGCTGTAAAGATGACTACTAGAGTTTTCATTCCTTCTAGACTTATATTTTATAGCTTTTAGTAGTTATTATGTATGCACTTTTAATATCATATACAAAGTATGTTTTATATGTAAAAATATTCTACCATGCAAAGATTTCCCAATTTATATACTGTTTTTGTTTGTTTATAGTACTAGGGGTTAAAGAAACCCACAGCATCCTGGGCAAGTTCATAGCCAATGAGCCTACTCCAAGTCCTCCAAGTTCATGCATTTGAAAGTGTTCCCCAGACTTCACAGAACATACTCATATAAGACTTGCATTTAAAGTCAAAGGACAGAGCAGCAAGGAAATGAGAATACAGTCATTGGGGACTCAAGGGGAATTATGAGGACTCAAGGAACATTATGAGGACTCAAGGGAAATTATATCTGTAAGCTTTCTAGAACTACACTCCGTCTACTGTCTTCAATTTGAACCACCAAGATGTGTGTATCTTGACTTTAAAAAAGCTCAAAGCAAAAATCTTAAGTAGCATGTTTACTTTTTATTTTTTATTACAATTACTTAGTGGCAGGGTAGACAGGTCAGGAACAACTTGTAGGAGTCAGTTCTCTCCAATAGTGTAAGTTCTGAAAATCAAACTCAGGTCATTGGACTCGGCAACAGGCAGCACTCTTATGCCAACTGGAAACCACCTAACCCCAGTCGTTTCGGACTGGAAACAACACATTGTAAATTCCACTGTCTATCCTGGCCAAGAGTCAAAAAACTAAGTATTCTGGTATTCCCAGAGATACCAGCTTGACTGTTCCAGTGATGATACAGGACTTTGATGCTCTAACTTTAAACATAGCCTCCATATCCCCTCTCTTCCATGTAGCTCTGTCTCTTGTCTTTGGCCTCAGCCACAGAGGCTTTTCATGCCATGGACAGTAGACTACAAGTATGTTAATTGTTGGGGAATATTATTTTCAGGCGTGTGACTTTTGTTTACACTGCATTTGTTTAACTCTGTGAAGCTGTGTTACTGTGCCTGTCTAAATCACCTTATGTTCTAATAAAGATCTGAACGTCCAATAGCAAGGCAGGAGCAAGGATAGGTGGGGCTGGCAGGCAGAGAGGATAAATAGAAGGAGAAAGGAGGAGGAGGAGGAACCGCCAGAGAACAAGGAGAGGAGGATGTCAGGGATCAGCCACCCAGCCAGCCATGGAGGAAGAAGGAAAGTAAGATATACAGAAGTAAGAAAGGTAAAAGCCCAGAGGGAAAAGGTAGATAGATGGGTTAAGTTAAGAAAAGCTGACTAGAAACAAGCCAAGTTAAGGTTGGACATTCATAAGCCTCTGTGTGTGATTCATTTGGGAGCTGGGTGGAGGATCTCTCAAAAAGCCTAAAGATCCACAGAGTAAAAAAAATAATTTCAAGCAATGACTTTTGCCTTAGTTATGGATGGTGAACAGGCACATATTTCTCAAAAAGAAAGATTGAGACTTCCTTAGATTCAACTTTGACGAAATGATTCAATGAACTCACTATTCTTTTGTGTTTAGTTCAGTAGAAATGAAGTGTTTGTTTATAAATGAACTAGTGCTAGTGCCGCCATCTTTCATGAATACCCAAAAACTTCTTAAAGCTGAGAAAGATATGACATCCCCAGGGAAGCTGTGTCCAAACTGTAATGATCCAAAATCCATTGACCATTGACCGTGGTAATGATGGAGCCAGTGGAAGACACCTGCTAAGGTCACAAGGAACTTGAAGGGAAAACCGTGTAATCACTCAGATGGCTACAGAGCACAGTTTCTCCTCATTTCTCCCTTGCTGCTGCTTCCTCTCCTTTCTTTCCATTGCTACACCTCCTGTTACAATTAGTGATCTTTGCAACTGTTGTCTGCTTGTCTGAGTTTGTGTGTAAAGAGAAAAGTCTTCCAGTTTTGTGTTCCGGACTCTAGCAGAGTATATAGAAAATAACACATTCTTTGAATCATTTATACTAAGTAAAGTCTAGCCTTCAAGGTACTATGATTAAGAATGGCAACGTCAAATCATTCCTTGTATCAGTCAAGTCTTCCAATCACTCCTGACTTGGTCTTCTCAGATTGAGGCATATCTCTTGAACCGAGCCCACCCTTGTCCTCTTTTGTCTTTCTGAAGGCAGTCCATGGAGAAAAACAAGTCAAAAGAGCTATGAATAACTACAGCTCATTTTGTAGATGTGGGAGGATTTAGCTCCCATAGGCAGTGAAAGGGCTCATGGTAAACTACAAGTTAGTCGCAAAACCTGGGAACACAATGAGTATGGTTTGACTAGCAGCTGGTAGACCCAGCCAAGGCAGATGTCTGGCAAACCAAGCAAAGGTTAAAATAGAATGAATAACGGTGGCTGAAGTTCAAGACACTCCCAGATTGGGCAAATAGTACATGATCATGTCCCAAGTCAACAGAGCATGTGAGCTCCCATTGGCTCAGCCTCAGCATGTCCAGGTTGTGTCTAGTTTCTGCCCCAAGACCTTTAAAAAGCCCCTACTCACAGCTCAACCTTTTAATAATAATAAAATTTATTTCTCAAAGTAGATTTTCAGAGCTGCCATTAACAATATTCCATAAAGCCAAAACAATTTTCTGCCTCTTGGGACCCATCCCACTTTCAGGAATCTTTCTCACTTTTTCTTAATAAGCCTGCTTTCATTTTACTCCTTTCAGCAAATTTGAGAGGTGACTCTGATGGCTATCTGGCACCTTTGTCCTCTAGGTTAAGGCTACCAGAGGCAAGAAAGGCAATCAGTCAATACAGAACCTTTGTATTTAGTATTTTACCCCCAAACCTGAAAAGATCATAAAAGTCACTGAGTTAGACAGGAATTTAGAAATTGCATTTTCATAATAAATATTGGTTTAGAGTTGATGGCCAGTATTACTACTCTGGTGTTACCATGTTTCATAAAAGAATTCAATATGGCAAAGAACTATTGTAAATATTTTTAGGCTGACATTTCAAGTGTTAAGAAGCCAGACATGGTGATTCATGCATTTAATCCCACCATTTGGGCAGAAGCGAGTGGATCTTGTGAGGCTGAGGCCAGCCTGATCTACATGTGAGTTCTAGATAAGTCAGAGCTAGACCAAAGAGAGACCCTGTCTCAAAAGAAAATAAGACCATCTGTTGTGTTCTGCTTCTATCCAGGTGTTTTCTGAAAACATATGCACCTTGCTATTTATTTTCTTTAACTTAGTTTTCAATTGCAAACTGGTATAAAAATGATGAAGAGATAAACAAATACTTTATAGAAATTTGCATATAAAATAGAGACACTACCTATTTTTTCAGTACAATTATTTAGCACCAGATTTCTTTTAAATGTCTCAATAACCACTCATGAATAGGGGAAAGTTGACTATTTCTTTAATCTTGGAAGAACACTGAAAGAAAAGGGCAGGCAATGTAGAGTATGGAGTACTTCCCTTGTGTAGCTGGCCACACACAGCTTTAGCAGATGAAGAGGAAACTGAATGGGAATAGGGTTACATATTTCTGTTCAGTAAGGGTATCCATGGTGGTAACTTTCATGATGACGGTAGTCATCCTGGTAGCCATCCTGGTAGCCTTGGTGGTAATTATGGTAACCATATCCTGCATATTCATCTTCTGGGCAGCGCATCCCCAGTGACTGCTGAATGGCCATTTCCTGTCTCCGAAGTTGCATGGAATCAATTAAGTCATACACGATGACCATTGACCACATAGGAGACGGATACCAAGATTTAACATTCCCATCTTTTCCAACTAGAAGCATGGAAAAATACTCTGGGCTCACTTGGAAATAGTTGCGAATGTCTTTCACCAAGTGGGCTGGTACATCTTCCCGCTCAACAGTGGAGCTACCTGGAATAGTATTGGAATGGTTGTTAGTGGACTAAAGAGTCAAGAGTTCATAGACATGTCAAAGCTAGATGAGATCACTATGAGAGCAGAAGACCCATGAACCTGTTCTCTTTAGCTCAAGTACAGTTGTCTGCTGGGAACATCCAACTACAAGTTCTACACTAGGTTGTGCAAGGGTGTTAGTGTGAAACTATAATACACGTGACATCTCTTTTGAGAATGTTGCAAAATACAGAACACATGCCTTAGTTCTGCAACAGCAACGTCTTTACAACCTGTTACTGGCAAACAATGATGTTTTTATTTCTAAGCCTGTTTCCAATTAGCTTACTTCTTTGCATTCCAGTTTTCCTTTCAAGTGACAATGGAAAGCTTGTTGTCTAGGGTGAAAAATACCAGTTAAACTGAGAACCAATGACTGGATCTAAACTAGTAGTATATGTGCAAAGAAGGAAAAGAGGGGAACAAAGTGTGGCAGGCAGTGGGGTGGTCTTCTCTGGTATTCTGCCTACTATTTCACACAGTAGCATTTATTTCAATAAGAGGAAGGAGTGGATGTGCCTTCTGCAGCCTTCAGTCTGTAGTCAGTTTCTTTAGCTTCTTTGAGCCTTTTACTTCATTTCATAATCTCTTGAAAGGAAATCAAGTTGGTACAACTTCATAAAACAATCATGAGATTAAATGATAGAACATGACATACTGTGAAAACCTTAAAGCTTCTTATAGACAAAAAGCATGATTTTGATTTTGAAAACAGATACTTTTTACTGTTTGAATAAATTTTTTATCAAAACCAAGATAAGCCCTTCGTCCAGCCTCTGCCCCATGTACGTGACGGACACACAAGCATGTCCATGCACACACACTATTCTTTAAGGTATACCTACTGCTTGCATATAGCTTAACACAATTTAATTAGACTTAATGCTAATTCACAATGTTTTAAAATAATAAAACATTACCGTTAATTGGGAACAGTTCCAGGACGCCTCCAACCTCTTCTCCAACGCCCAAAAGCTTCAGAAGAGTTATGTGCCGCAGACCTGACACAAGAGAAGACAACCACAAAATTAGAGGAGACAATCGGAAAACTTCTTCCACTTCCCAAACCCTGACAACTGG
Organism: Mesocricetus auratus; assembly: GCF_017639785.1. Lineage (NCBI taxonomy): Eukaryota > Metazoa > Chordata > Mammalia > Rodentia > Cricetidae > Mesocricetus > Mesocricetus auratus. The sequence continues at coordinate 46,820,674 of NW_024429192.1, forward strand.
TGATTTTTCAAGTCAATTAAAATTTGAAAAGGATACAAAACATAAAAAGTCAAGTAGAATAATCTGTTTACATTGTTTCCAAAAGATAGGAAGTGCTTTTAAAACTAAAAAGACTGGTTGCATATTTTAGGATTAGCAAGAATCAGGTGGCTTTGTGTGTGAGGAGGCTGGACTGAAACAGATGAAGAATTTGCTCTTAAAATGACTCTCACTATAAAATACCGAAATATGAAACTACTGATAGTAAAATACTAAAATACCTAACATGAGCTAGGCACAATGATTGGCATTAAAAAAAAAAAAGCTTAAGGCTGAAGTTTTCACACCTGTTATGGATAACTTCCCCTCAGAGAGAAAAACCACACAAAGCATGTGAGCGATGTTTAAAGGGTCAGTCATAGGATAGATGCCCCTTGACTGGCAGGTTCTTACTCATGCAGAGGGTCCCAGGGGAAGCCCAGGCAAGCACAGCTAGCCTCCCATCTTCAGCTCAAGTTTCAGCAGAGGAGGGAAGGTCATGCCTTGATAGCTTGTTGGAATTCTTTTGAAGATGAAAAGCATGTGAAGGGATTCAGAAAGAAAACATCAGGATGAAACATCTAGCAGGGGTAATAGCTTGGAGCTAATGATAAGATCAGCAGAGTATGTTGCCCCTGGGGGGGGGTGGAATTAAATGCTTCTATGTGGGAGGGCTCCTGTGAGAAGGCCACTAAAATCAAGGCACCGTGCTATTTCCCAGAGTTTTGTTTTGTTTTCCACCTTTATCTTTCCCCAAAGGTGAAGCATTCTATTCCAAACACTAGTGAGTCATATTTTCAGAAGTGAAGGTCATGAATTTAATGACTCCTGGAAAGCATGCTTTGTTCACATTTCCTGCGTTTAACAAAAGAATTTGCTTATATCTGTGTGGCACAGGCTTTCTGTGCCAGAATAAAAAAATAAAATAAACACCTCTTAGCTTTTGAAAAGGCATCTATAAAACAGTAGCAAGCCATGATTTTATTTGTCATCATTGTTTTTTGACATGGGTGGCACAATACAGCTCAGGATGGCCTGGAACTCACAAACCCCTGGGCTGAGCCTCCTGGTGCTGAGATTATAGATATGTGCCACCAAAACAGGGTATGTTTTGACTTACATCTGTACTGTGATGAATTTGTGGTTGCTCTAAGAATACCTTTCATAATTAGCACCACTGATGATTCTGAAGACTTTTAACTGCAACTCAAAATATTGACACAATCAGATATTCTGTGTTGATAGTTATAAATTGTTAGCCTTGATAAATGGAGGATAAGTGAGTTCTTAAATTGTCTTACCATTTGGAGCTTGCTTTCTGCCTTATTTTGAATTACTTCACATCTTACAATCTTATAATTTAGAGGCACTGGGCCGTACCACAGAACCAGGTCCTGATAATGCTTCACAAAATATGATCACCATTCCTTCAAAACTCAAGTACAGTTTTATAGCTGCACCATTAGTATAGACCTCATGATTCTTCTACTGGGAGAATCAAGATGGTCTTGATTTGTAATGTTGTAAGTTTTAAATTGATGACCAGAAACCAACCCTCCATACCTCTAATGACTCAAGGTGCTCTCTCCCCAGCTCCAGAGCTCATGGATGTCACCTAGGACATTGACACTATTGACTTTACCATCATTCCATTCCACACTGAACCTGGGAAAAGCTCTATGTACTGTGCATGTTTCTGTGGTCACATTAAAAATGATAATAGTGCTTTCAGTTTCCTAATGTTTAGTAAGTTAGGTGCCCTGTTATTTTTGAAAATATTGAGGGATTTGCAACAAGGAGAGAAGAAACATTTTTTTTCTTTTTGACTTGACTTAATAAGATTCAGAACCAGGCACACTGACACACACCCATAATTCCAGCACACAGGAGGATAAGGCAGGAGGATTTCGAGTTACATAGTGGACATTCTGTCTCTAAAAATAAAATAAAATAAGGTTCTGGTTCATTAATTCTCAGAGTAAGATCAATTTATAAAGAAGTACTCAATGTTAGTAGCCAGTACCCAGGTGTCAGATAAGCATTTTTAAGACATCTTTAAAAAGAAATAAAAAGAAATAATTAAAGTAATTTTCACTATTTGCAGATGATATGATAGTTTACATAAGTGACCCAAAAATCTCTACCAAGGAACTTTTACAACTGATACCTTCAGCAAAGTGGCAGGATACAAGGTCAACTCAAGAAAATCAGTAGCCCTACTATATACAGACAACAAAAGGGCTGAGAAAGAAATCAAAGAAACATCACCCTTTACAATTGCCAAAGATAACATAAAATACCTTGGAGGTAGCGATAACTAGACAAGTGAAAGACATGTATCACAAGAACTTTGAATCTTTAAAGAAAAAAAAATCGATCAAAGACCTCAACATAAATCCAACCACACTGAACCTCTTAGAAGAGAAAGTGGGTGGTACCCTTGAACGAATTGGTACAGGAGACAGCTTCCTGAACATAACACCAGTAGCACAGACAGGGAGATCAACAATTAATACATGGGACCTCCTGAAACTGAGAAGCTTCTGTAAGGCAAAGGACACAGTCAGCAAGACAAAAAGGTAGCCCACAGAATGGGAAAAAATATTCACTAACCCCACATCTGACAGAGGACTGATCTCCAAAATTTACAAAGAACTCAACAAGCAAGTCTCCAAAATACCAAGGGATCCAATTAAAAAGTGGGGTACAGAACTAAATAGAGATTACTCAATAGAAGAGTCTAAAATGACTGAGAGACACTTAAGAAAGTGCTCAACATCCCTAGTTATCAGGGAAATGCAAATCAAAACAACTCTGAGATACCATCTTACTCCAGTCAGAATAGCTAAAATCAAAAACACCAATGACAGTTTATGCTGGAAAGGATGTGGAGAAAGGGGAACACTGGTCCATTGCTGGTGGGAGTGCTAACTTGTACAGCCACTTTGGAAATCAGTATGGCGATTCCTCAGGAAAATGGGAATCAGTCTATAACAAGGCCCAGCAATTCCACTCTTAGGCATATATCCAATCGGTATATGGGCATATGAGGAATGGAGTGAGGATTGGGGGTGGCTGGGGGCCTGGTGGGAGGTGTGGGGGAGGAGGGGGAGGGAGAGGGATGCACATTCATATAACAAGGATGTCTGTTCCACTATATTCATAACAGCATTATTTGTGATAACCAGAACCTGGAAGCAACCTAGATGCCCCTCAATTTAAAGGTGGATAGAGAAAATGTGGTAGAATTTACTTAATGGAGTACTATTCAGCAGGAAAAAAAAACAATGGAATCTTGAAATTTGCAGGCAAATGGATGGCACTAGAAAAAACCATCCTGAGTGAAATAACCTAGTCACAAAAAGACAAACATGGTATGTACTCACTCATTTATGGATTTTAGACTTGTATCATGGGAGTGCCAGCCTATAATCCCACTGCCAGAGAATCTGGGAAACAGAACCTTCATCCAGTGACTGATGGAAGCAGAGGCAGATACTCACAACTTAACACTGAACTGAACTCCTGGAATCCAGTGACACAGAGGGAGGACTGATGAGCAAAGGAGTCAAGACTGGGCTGGTTTAACTGCTGAACTGAACAAGAGGGAGCTCTTGGACCCCAGATTGATGGCTAGGAGGCCAGCATGGTACTGATCCAGACCCCCTGAATGTGGGTGTCAGTGAGGAGGCCTAGGCAATCTATGGGGCCTTGGATAGTAGATCAGTATTTATCCCTGGCATGCAAATGGACTTTGGATGTCCATCTCATAATGAGGGATGCTCTTTCACCCTGAACTCTTGGGGGAGGTCCTAGGCCCTGTCCTGAATGAAATGACAGACTCTGGAGATCCCCCATGGAGGGCCTCACCCTCCCTGGGGAATGGAGTGGGGATTGGGTGGGGGCCTGGGGGCCTGGTGGGAGGTGGGGGAGGAGGGGAGGGAGAGGGAGCTGGGACTGACATGTGAAGCAAGCTTGTTTCTAATTTAAATCAGAAATGAAAAAAGTAATTGATAAAAGTAATTAATTAAAAGTAGGTACTTGTAAATGCTTCAGTGTAAAATGTGAAAGGAAGAAGGACCTATAGTTGACCAAAACAGTGCTTTGAAAACAACTTCCCATTCAATAAATAGAATGTGTATCTGAGAATCTACATCTGGATTGGGGTATATTTGGATGAGCTAAGGCTGTGTGTTTCATTTTAGAATCATCCAGAAAGTGGTATGGGAAAGCAAAAATGATGTGCCTCTTACTCACCAAAATTGCATGCTTGACCACTGAGGGCAGAGAGCTGTTGTGAATAGGCCCAGTCTTCATCATTAGGGGCAGAGATCACCAGCAACCGCCTCCTCCATCGGAACCTGGAAAAGACACATGAGGCTGCTGTGACTGCTTCAAACAACAGAGGCCAGTGTGAGAAAGCATTGAAACATTGGTGGTTGGGTTTTTCCATTCCCAAAATAAAAATCCCTAGTCCATAGAACTCTCCCACAGTTCCTGAAAGCCGTTAGACTGCATTGCCACATACTGATAACTTTCTCTGTTGTGACTTCAGTATGCCTGCATGATGTGTTGGGTCATGGTCACCATGTCTGATGAGGTCACTTAAGGTGAAGTGAAGCTCTCAGTTATAATGAAGACTAACCAAATTTTAAAGGAGGCAGAAAAACCAAGACTAAGAAGAGTGCTGAAGAGAACTGAGGTCACAGCAGAGCTCCCTGTGGAGTTCAGCATGCATTGGGAGATGAGAATACACACATACACAAAAGGCTAGAAAAAGACCATTAAATTTTTGGCAGCAAGAAAGAAAATAGAAAATCACTAAAAGAGTTAAAGAGAGTTTCAGAAGAATAAAAACCTGTGTTCTTTCCTTAGTAGCCAGTTGTTATTCTAGAGGCAAATGTAAGTTCTGATTCTTATCCTATTATCGTTAGTGAAAGTCAATACAACTGCCTCTATGAAGAGGAAAATCATGGTATTTTGGCAAACCTGGCTTCTACTGTTAGTATGACTGTCATGGTACCTTTATCTTGTATGTGGAAACTTGAATTCAAGTTTGCCATCACTGCTTTTTGGGTGTCTTCAAGCATGTCACTAAGTCTCACTTTCCCTTATTCCAGAATTGAAAATATCAGTGTCTACTTCAAAAGGGTGTTACAAATTTAAATTCCAAAACCCATCAGTATTAAATTAAATTAAATTCCAAACCCATATGATGGCATCGATCTGGGAAATTGTGTCTTAATGTGCAGGTTCCCACTTTAAAATCCTGCCACTAACACACCTTGGACGTCACCCATCACCATGCCACATGACAACCTATTTGATTCCTGCGCCAGTGTGCTACTTTAAAGCTCACTTCCACTACATAGGCTGTGTTCCTCACTAAGGCTCAAGAAAGTAAGCTTTATTTCCCCCAGATGATGCATGATGAGAGAGACACAAAGAAGTGAGTGGTTTGCACAACTAGTAAATCTAAGGTGGTACCAAAATATGGGCTTAAGGATGCTGATGCTTTAGACATGCTCTCTGGATCCCCAGTGTGGTGTGAAATACATACAGTATGCTTCCAAGGCGAAGCTGAATAGAGTTGTCTCAACCTGGAAAGGGGGAGTTGCTTTCTGCCTCAGGTGTAGGCAGCCAGCAGGTATTAACAATCCCGGAGCGCGTGGTTCTCTCCCTATGCCCTATCTAGCTTCAAACTGAACACGAGTGTTTTCAACCCCAAAGAAAATGGCCCCTTGGAAGCAATAGTGGTTTTGGTGAATGAGGGAAAATAATAGACTAATGAAACACAAGCTCTGAATGGATGCCTGTCTCCTAAGACTTGCCAAGAATTGCTTGCGCTATGACATTACATTCACTTCCTCTGCTTGTTTTTCTTCAAAGGGAAAGAAAAACAAGTCTCCACTGAGGATAAGGAGATGAGTGTTTTGGCACAGATCGAGGGAAAGGAACACATGAGACGGTCCAGAGGTTCCTGGGAAAGGGAACAGTGGCAGCTGCTGGGTCACAAGCACGGCTGGTCTCTGGATTTCCCTGCTTCCTTAGGAGGAGTGCCAGGCCAGAGCTGGCCTCCAGCCAGGATCTAACCAGGCTAGCCTCTCTGGCCTACATGGAGCCATTGAGCTGTTTTAGTGATGTCTGTCTCAATTTGTTTACCTGTATGTACCACTGAATGAGGTTTTGATGGGAGAGGGATGAGACGCCCAGTCTCAGACATGACCCGAGCACAGTGCTTCCCATAAGGAACGATTGGATGTCCCACACAGGGATCCAAAGCTGTGCCTTTAGTGCCCAGCTCAAGGCACTAAAGAAATAATGCCCAAGGTCTGTCTGTGACAAGACTTGTGACCTTGCTTAGGTCTCCATTTGGGGCAAATTGTTTTTTCTGTCACTTCAACTTCTCAGTCAATGAAACCCTGCAAGGTCTGCATGTGTTTGCTTCTTTTTAGCTGGCATACCAAATTAGTGTGTATTTGCCCACTCTTTGGGGCTTCTGTCTCAGGGACGGGTAATTATAAAATAAAATGCAGTGTTAAAGACCAGACTGGCTTCAGGGTCTGGTCAGTTGAAACCAGGCTGTGCTGTCTCATCAACAAGTCAGCAAATTTAAGGAAAATTCCCATTTAGGGACTGGCTTAGTCACAGAACTTTTCTTTCTTTCTTTTCCTTCCCTTTTCTTTTTTTCCAGTTTCAGGGTTTTTCCTATTTCTCTTTGCCTGAGTTTCAATTCTGAATTCAATTCTACTGAGTTTCTTTTGCTGACAAACAATGGTATAGGGCTTGACCAACATGCTGGAAATACATTTATTGGTCATTTGCTTTGTGCTAGATCCTGGACCCTCGTTATCTCTAGTATTCAGTTACCCTTTCACTTTGATTTTAAGAACAAGAACACTTATTATTATCATTTTGTAAATTAGAAAACTTAAGTCTGAGGCAGTTAAAAATATCAGCCCAAAATGTCACGAACAATGAGTGAGAAAAAAGGCAGAATTCCAACACAGGGTCATATCATTCCTGTCTTTGAGAAATACATTATTCTGTTTAAACATTTAAGATGATATCTTATTAATTCTATGAGTATTTCATATAGTATATTTTGATCAAATTCTCTACCCTCCAACTCCCCCAGATTTGCCCTCATACATACATACATACGTACATGTTCTTCTGAACTTTAAGAGAAGTTTGACAGATGACAAACTTGCAATTACACATGAGTAACAATAATTAGGAAGTACAGCACAAGTTGAAATCTAAGTGAAGACAATTTTGGGGGAGGCAAATTTGAAAATATTCAAACACATGAACCTATGGACAACAGGTGAAGTTCTTGGTACCAACATGGATGAGTATACAGCAACTCAGATGGAGGAAGGACCCCTGCTGCCATTATTGTCAACACAATGGATGTGTTGCAGACTGAAACCTCATATGAATCATGAATCGGGCCATTTTAGATGAAATCTGTGCCCTAAGAGCCCTGAGTCTCTGGAGTCTGCAGGAATTCAAGCTATTCACTTACTAATCATTGACTACCCTGACTAACATGAGGTATTGTGCAAAGATTTAGCCCATGTGACACACATTTAACACTGAGCCTCCAGCAAATGTTTGCTTCATTTCTGGAGACCCTGAGTCATGAGGTACAGTTGGAGTGGCGTTTATATTGAGGTCTCTGTGATTTTCATTGTTGTGAGTGTATTTTTAAATTTGTCTCACTTAGGGCCTCAAAGTGCCTGTGAAATTTTCACCCAACATTGGGAAAGGCATAAAGCAAAGAAGAAACTGCCATTTTATTTTCCTTACTCTCTTCTCTGGGGGATTCCCTGCCCCCTTGAGTCAAAGGCCTTAAACATACAATATTCCCCCAGAGAATGCTGGAGCTAAGTCAAGAGGATTCCTGCTTTTAGGGTCTTTGTGAGGATTTACTGTTTTGTTGTAAGGAAGTGGGAAATTAAACAGTGTATCAAATCCCATTTGGAAATGGAAGTAGACTCATGTAAAACACAATGTCATGGTCACAGCTTCTTAGACTCACTGCATGAAGCAATACTTGTGGAAGTTCTGAATTCTATTCTCTGTACCAATAAAAGGAACTGAAGAGACCCATCCTATATCACCAAATCAACCTTCAGAGTTGAAACCTTGCAACCAGAACTATTTCCAGACATACACAACTAAGCCCAGCAGACAGGGCGCCCAGAAACAGATGAGCACCCTCCTATAAGCACATGTGAAATATTTTTCTTTGGATCTGAGCCCATTCCAGGCAAAATTGTACTATCCTCTCCTGGGGATGCAAAGTTATGTACCTGGATAGGAAATTCTCCAGGGACTGTTTCTTGTCCTCCTTGCAGGTAATGCCCTCCTTCTTCTGCTTCTCCATGTCTTTGATTCGGGATTGGAAGGTATCGATGAGATCAAACACAGACTTCATTGCTATTGGCACTTCATAGTATTGCTGTTTAAGAAAGCATAGGGTACATATAATTTATACCTTCTACCAAGGTCTGGGGAAATCTTTTTATTTGGAACCTAGAGGGTTTTATGGTTTCTAAAGGCTCTTTTGCAAGAATACTCTCTTCCAAATGCTTGAAATTAGGTCTCCAGGAAGCAATTGATATGTTTATAAAAAACTGTTCTTGCCTTCTTTTACTAAAATCTTCCTTACCATACAAACCCTACATTCACTCCCATATACCCAGCATGTATCTTGTTTATGACACAACCAGAGATGTGAGAAGTATACTAACATTGAGAAGCAAATGACATAGCATGCTAGAGTTTTAACTTGACTTTCCCATTCAGTCCTGTTTTATTGAGTCATTTATTGAACATGTTTACTCACATGTTCTCAGAAACAGGTTTGGATGCAACTTAAAGACAATGAAATTCATTTACTTGGATCCCAGCTACCTATACTTTTAAAAGTCACCTGATATGGATATGGGCCCTGACAAGCAGAACCAATATGAGGGACTATCTGAGTGTGGCTTGCAACTTTGTCCCAATGGGGTTTTATTTTAGAGATCTAGTCCAACTTCTCCTGTAGGAAATGATGCAACACTTGTGCAGAACACATTAATGGAGTGATCTCTTCCCCAAACCACAAAAACACTACAGGTCAAGTCATCTGTTATGATGGTGCAGACAGCACCCCTCCGCAAAGAACTTGTTATAATGTCAGTATCCAAGAATGAGGAAGACAATGAAATCTGTAGCTAGCCTTTGTGGGAATGAAATCTAATCCTAGCTGGATCAACTTGGACAAGCCACTTACCCATTCTGGGACTATGTTATTTTTCCCTATGTGAAGCGAGAAAGATACTGATATTTATTTTATATCTTTAAGACAAGGATTGCTTAGGTTTGAGCAAGGTGCTTGGTGCAAGGAAAGTGCCAACAAAAATATTTTGCTATTATTATGACTGCATAACTCAGTTTCTGATGGGTTAGAAACTTTGTCCCTACAGAAAGAAAGGAGATGAAAAATCCTTGCAGTCTTTTTAAAAAAAATCATAAATCATCGCTTTCCATAATGGTACCTAAGGTAAGTGCAGGTTTCTTGAAGGAAAGAATTCCTCCTTCTCTTTTATTCCCAGGACTTGGATCACCACATTCATTTATCTCATGTCTGATCATTTTCCAGCATTGGTGTGATGGAAGGATTCAGTTTGAGTCACGTAGCTGTCTTAGTTGTCTAAGTTCAGCTCAACCTAGTCTTTTCCTGAAGACATCATTTTTGAATGCAAATTCATAAGACAACTGAAATACTAGGGCCATTTCAAAACCTTACTACGAAGGCATATGGTGTGCTGAGTTATATATCTAGTGAACTCATCGACCATGGAAATCATAGTTTGTATTCCAAAGAATTGTACCACATCACCCACAGCAAGAACCTGTACCTTGACTCTTAGATCCACATCTGTCAGAACCATGAAGAAGTCATTGTAGGTCATTCCGTACTCTTTCCTTAGCTCTCCAATGAGATGTTGGTCTACCAGGTCCTCATCATCCACCACACGCATAGGTTTCTCATTATCTTAAGGCAAATAAATGTGAATAACATTGAGTATGGCAAAACAGAAAACACTGAGAGGACACTGGGTGGAGACACTGAACTTTTATCCAGCTCAAGTCAGATATATATACTTAACTCTCAATATGTGTGAACAGTACTATAGTAAATTAAATTAAATTACAACAGTTTTATGGCGAATTGATGGACATAAAGCAACCAAAGAAATACATAAAATAGTATTGAAAATGACTTCTCCTAAGACAGCAAACTCATCTTGGCCCACCCTGTTCATGTGAATCAGAAGTGTTAGCTTTAAGGCCGCCTGACATTCCTAGAAAACTGTCCATCCTGCCAGAGTGTGAGTCTCTACCTAAATTGCCATAAAACTAGACCAGACATGTTTGCTAAGGTTCACTTCCACTATAGACAATTCTGAGTCTGAAGCCTGTGTCTGTTCCTCTTTTAGCATATAATTAACTTTGGAGTTCAGTAAACATGAACCTTAGAAAAAAATAGTTCATGCCCCAAACTGGTCCCAGGTTCCTTTTGACTCCAGAAAAAGTTAAACTCTTCAATATACAAATTTCACAAAGGAACACGATCTCAAGCATAATTTAAGAGTATTTGGAAGACTAAGCATTATGCAAGTTTTTGGTCAAAGAAACCATTATAATTCAGAATAGTTTCTGAGTAAATGGGAAACATGAAAATCAGTCTTACTTAGTTAGGGTTTCTATTGCTGTGATAAAACACTGTGGCCAAAAGCATCTTGGGGAGGAAAGGGTCAATTTCAGCTTACAGCTCCACAGCTTCCCTGAGAGCAGTCAGGGAAGAAATTCAAAGGGGATTCAAACAGGGCAGGTATCTGGAGACGGGAACTGATACTGAAGCCATGGAAGAATGCTGCTTACTGGCTTGCTCTTCCTGATTTGCTCTTCCAGCTTTCTTATAGCGCCCAGGACCACCAGGCCAGGGGTGGCACTACAAGGAGCACAGTAGTGCCACACACATCAATCATCAACCGAGAAACTGTTTCTCAGAGGCAATCTGGAGGGGGCATTTTCTCAATTGAGGTTCACTCTTCCAAAATGGCTGTAGCTATGTCAAGATGATATAAAACCAGTCAGAAGACAAAACCGAGGGTATTTGTGGCTTAACATGCAAGTTACATATCTAGAAAGTATTTAAACATTACTAAGGACAGGACAGATTTACAGACTGTCACTAACTTGTGGTTTAATTTAAAGTTTTTTTTCTACGATAGAGTGAAAGTGATACCCATTAAGAAGCATTGCTTTGAATTTTTGTCTTTTCCTAATATTCTTTCATGATGTCAAGGTTCCAGAATCCATTTGATCATGGATAACAGCTATATCTGTAGCATAATGTGTTACTCTACTGTGCATCAAAGCTTAGAAAAACAGTATGTTAAATGAATTTCTTATTTTAATGTGTGTGTGTGTGTGTGTGTGTGTGTGTGTGTGTGTGTGTGTATACAGGTGTCATGTGTGCATGACATAGGCTGGATATGAAGGGTGACTCTCGGGAGTTGGTTCTCACAAGTCAGTTCTCTCCTGCTACCTGTGAAGTCAAGGAAATGAATTCAGGTCTTCATACAAGAGTCTCAATCTGTTGTGACATGTTGTATGCCCTACCTAGATGTGTGCTTCTATTATAATATTCCAGGTCACCATGGGTTTATCAGTATTCAATCCCATAGTAAATTAAAAAGTTTCTACATTTACTTCCTCTTCAAAACAGACCAGTGTTTCCCTCTGCCTGAATGGTCTTCAAAATAATCCCCCATATTAAGGATAAATCAGAAATAAATGAAATTAGTGAATATGTGACAACATAAATATTAGCACAAAGAGTCTCAGATATCAACGTGTTCACACAAGGAGTAGTACCAAAGTACTATGCTGCACTAGAGACTATCATGCAAATATGAGGTTAAAGCTGAACATAATATCCCTTACCTTCCTAGTAAGAGGACAATTACAGTTAAACTGCTACTTTGATTCATGTTATTAGGCTACTTGAAAAATATAAATGAGTAGCTTGATGTCTCCAACAGAAAGTACAAGTAGAAAAGAATCTATTTTCTTTTCCAAAGTAGTAACAGTGCTTCATGGAGGTGATCCATATACCCTAGGGCCTAAGGAGCTGTATGAGGACCAAGAACTGTCTGAAAAAGTGAAAAGGGGAATGATAGGATATATTGCATAGACCACATATCTATTTTTCAATTATACAATTTGTTGTTGTTGTTGACAAAATATATACTAATTAAAATGTGTTATGTTGATGTAGTAGTTTTGTTTGTTTTGAGTATATTTTCCTCAGCATAGAAAGTAAGTTGCAGAATTAAATATGCAGTATGATGCTAGTCTTGGTTAAAAACTATTAAGAGAAAAGAAAATGCTAGGATGTTTGCCTACCCAAGATTGTGCCCATGAACACCTAGTCACCTAATGGGGAGAGAATTATGGGTTCTGATACTCTATCAAGATTTATTGTGGTTAATGGTGAGGGACAAGAGAGAAACCATTTTCTTCAATGTAGATATTTATAACGTTCTCATGCTTCTACAAACAAACTTGCACCCATTTATCTGTAAAGAGCACTAGTGATTGGAACACATGTTACTATGCATAATTAATATGTTAGTAAAACTATGAAAAATAAAAATGTTCTTTGCAGTTAATATTCCAAATCTTTACAAACAGGTTTTACTCTTCACCTAGCAATTATAATTTTGAGGGGTTTTGTTGTTATTTTGTCTTATTTATTTTTATAAATAAAAGGGTCTCAAGTAGCCTAGGTTTGTTTTGAGTTTATTCGATAGCTGAAAATGGGCTTGAACTCTTTAAAAGTTTATCATAATCATCATCATCATTATCATCATCAATAGTAGTAGTAATAGTAACAGTAATAGCATTGTGTGTGTGTGTTCCATGATGTGCATGAGTGGGTATTTACACTGTGGTGCATATTTGGAAGTCAGAGGACAAGTTTGTGCTATTTTCTCTCTATTTCTACCTTTCCATGGGCTGTGGGGATTAAAGTCTTTGAGTGGCAAGTGTCTTTGCATGATGAGCCATGTCACTGGCTTGACCTTGTACATATGCTCATTTTGGATTTTATTTATCCAATAAAATGTTTACCACTAGTTCTGAGTTGTTCCTGTGCTTGTGCTAGGTTCAGAAACCAGTAGCTTGGGTAGAGTTTGAGAGTCTAAGCTCTAAGCAGAACCAAAACCAGATCATTAATACCTAACAGATAAAGTTGAAGTGGCTACAGGAAAAGAAAGGTGGAGAATGTAATAGATTTTTTTTCAATGGTCCCAATTCTTTACCCTCTCTATACTGTCTGTATCCTTGCCCAAACTGCAACCCCTCCATCCCTTACGGTGAGTCAGTTGAACTATCCTTGCCTGTGATTATGAGCTCATGTGTACCAGTAGATTGTTAATACAGCTGACATGAAGCAAGCTTGTATTTGATGGTTCTTGCCTCTACCATGGACATGAGGACATGTTCACACTAGCCTACTAAGTGTAAATCAAGCAACTCAGCCTAGTACCATTTCAGCTAAGGTCATCCCAGCTTATCCTACAATCACTTCCTTCACCTTGAGGATAAGAGCATCCCAGATGAGGTCAGCAGACTCACCCAACTGCTATGTGAGTACAGGTATTACATAAACCTGACCAACTCAGATCAGCTGAACATTATAGATGAACATTTGTCACCAAGTGGATTTTTTTTATATAATATGCTGCTGAGGTTTATGCATCTTGGCTCCATTTTATCACTGAGGATGAATCTAAGGAACAGTATTGGGTACTGTTTATTTCTATCTACTTTCAGAACCGAGTTCTCTATATTTGTAACTTAATTCCCCCTCTCTGAGAGTTGCTCTTCTTAAGGAAGAGTCACCTTTCCCCAAGTCACACTCCTGCCAAGGCACGGCTCAAGTGCAATGGGGTGTGAGGTTGGGTGGGCATAGCAGATATAAAAGGCATTCTCCTCACCTCAAAATGGACAGCCCTGAGTGTCAAACACTTAGAGCTCAGAATTCACCGTTTGAGCTGGGCAAGTGGTGACACATGCCTTTAATCCCAGCACTCAAGAGGCAGAGGCAGGCAAATCTCTGTGAGTTTGAGCCTAGCCTCATCTACAGAATGAGTTCCAGGACAGTCAGGGATACACAGAGAAACCATGTCTCAAAAACAAACAAACAAACAAAAGTTCACCCTTTGTCCATTCTTGTTTTACTTTCCCTCATGGGAATGAAGGAACAGAATTAACTCTATCCACCTCCTTACATTCAAAACTTAGAAAGTCGGGGTCTCTTTCAGGGACCACACTCTTACAGACTCTGAGAAAGAAAAGAGGACTGACTTACTTAAGTTCACACTGCTAACTAGAAGTAAAATGAGGGTAGGTTTCAGACAACACAACTTTTTCTTACACAGCCCACTCTGCTACACAAACACCTCACAGTCGTCAGTAAAGAGGGCACTGGTTCAAGATCTAAGACAAGCTTGGTTATAACTGGCAAGAAGCCGATTTCACAATCTGGTTTCTTCTCTCCAGCAAAATGCTTTCAGAAATAATCCAGGCAAACATTAGAACCAAAACATTTTTGCACTCTTGGGCTACTGAAATGTCTACATGTTTAGCCTGAGGAGAAAAATATGCCCAAGGAAAACAATGAAGGCTCTGATCCACACTGGGTCGAAAGAGGAGGAGGAGGAGGAGGAGGAGGAGGAGGAGGAGGAGGAGGAGGAGGAGGAGGAGGAGGAGGAGGAGACAGCTGTACAGCAGGGCAGAGCCCACCCCAGGTCAAATTCTGAGGAAGGTGCATATGAGGCCACCTCTTGTCTGTGTCTGCCTGTTCTACCCATGGATCTCTTCTATTCAAATCTATGCAAATCAGAGCTGGGCTAATAATGCTCTTCAGTCAGGGAAACAACACAGAAAGTATAGATTTTTAAATTTGTCGATATCTGTCTAAGCTCTCTAATCCTTATGAAGTTCCATGAAACCCACAAGTAGACACTTTTTAAGGAAGTCCTGTAAACCATTCACGTTCTCCGAGTCCAGCTAAAATGACTCACAGATCCACGTCTGCTTCGTGATATTTGGACTAGGATTGTCAAGGGAAGGGCCAGGCAGAGGAGGTGAACTTTGCCTCACATTATTACCATTAGTTTAGAAATTGTTTGTTTGTCTGGTTCCTTGCCCTTTAAGAATCCCCATCCCAAAAGCCAGTTGTGTTATAGTAAGTTTCTTCACGTATTTGATTGACTATAGATAGCACCATGGAACTAAAACAATTAGCTTCAATTATAAGCTATTAAGTGATTGTATGCTTGGCATTACCTCTGACTGCTTCCTCCCTGTGGCATCCATGGTTTCTCTTCCTCTCACCTCCTAAGTTCAAGCTATGAACTGAAGTTTTCTAAGGAAGCCATATCCATGCAGGAAAGTATGCCGTTTCTGACTGACTGACTGATGACTGATGAGCGACTAGAATGTTGTCCTTGTGGAGAAATGGACTGTTGCAGTTTCAGAGACAAAATTGTCTCAGACTATCTTTAGTTTCCTTCATATCCACTTACTCCCAAATGTACTTGACCTAACATCTTTCTGACTATTAGCAAAGCTTTTGGAATGTGTTACTCAGCAGATCTCGGGCTTGCACCAACCCTAAAGTTAAGAATGTTAAAAGATAACATCTGGCGCTGAGGCGATGACTCATCTGGTACAGTACTTGCCACGCAGGCATAAGGACTTGGATTTGGATCTCTGGTTCCCACATAAAAAGCTGAGCATGAGGGTGTCCTAGCTCACCAGTCTAACCAATCAGCAAGCAAGGTTCCATGAGAGACTGTCTCAAAAATGAGGTGGGGAGGCCAGGCATGGAGGTGCACACCTTTAATCCAAGCACTCTAAAGGCAAAGGCAGATAGATTTATGTGAGTTTGAGGCCCGCCTGGCCTATGAGTAGGCCAGTCAGGGCTACATACTGAGACCCTGTCTTAAAAAGAAGAAAAGCAAAGGGGATGAGTAAAGAGGAAATCACATTACAGCATGACATTCAAGGTGACCGGAATCTATTTCACAGGCCATGATCTCTCATTTTTTACCATCATGGACTTCATTATTTCTTTTGAGGCAAGAGTTGCACTTTCACCAATGGCAGGACCATTTCACTGTTTACTATGGTTGCAGCACTCCCCTCTCTTCGTTAGCTGTTTCTTGATATGTAGAACGCATCACCTACTGTCATCACAGTTCCTGGAAGCTTACCATTACAATCTTTGGATCCCGACCAATCAAATTAGAATCTCTCATAGTAAGGCCAAGCGGCTGCATTTATCAGATCTCCTACCTAACTGTAATGATTTAAAGGACAGAAAGATATCTCACAGAGGAGAACCTGAATTCTTACCATAACATATAAGGCCATTAGTGTTATGGATTCAGTGTATCTTAACTAGTAAATCTATTAAGACTTCCTCCATACACTATGCTCCAGCTCTTTATTTTTGATATCAGAACTATGGCTTCCCTCAACACATTGATCATGGACATAGGGAATTGAGGCAGCAGGATGGTAAATTCAAGGTCAATCTGGATTAGAGAGTGAGTTCCAGGATACCCTGGACAATTTAGTGACTCTGTCTGTCTCTCTCTACATATATATGTATATATATATGCATATATATGTATCTCTACATATGTGTGTTATATATCCAATATATATTTATATTTAATGAATAGAAAATAGATATTTATACTAGTTTGTAGTTTCATTAAGAAATATAAGATTAGTAAAGAAAAAATTGTACACATAGTTGCCCGCAGAGGCCAGGGAATAATAGGGTGAAAGAATCATTCATATATTCAAGAACCATCAATGTATAACTTCTTACATAAATTATATAAAATATATCAACTCCTCCAAAAGTTAGATACAGATAAAACACCTCAGTTTCCAAAACTAACAGGATATAAATTTGGCTTCCTAAGGTTTCTCCATTAATAACATCACTATTAATTTTTTTCTGTTATCTCTGTTTATGGAGGTTGTAAGAGTCTATCTTTTTATGTATATACATACACACATACACATAAAAGTTTAAATTTAGCTTCTGCATATGAGAGAAAATGTTTAGTTATCTTTCTGAGTCTGATTTATTTTGCTTAGTGTGATTTCCAATGTATTTCTGCAAATTTCATTTTTCTTAATGGTTACTACAATTCCTTCAGGTATTTTTATGCCATGTTTTCTTTATCAGCTCATCTTTTGACAGAGAATAACTTACCTTTCCACCACATTCTCCACTGACTTGTTTTACAGATTTGACTTATGTATTTTTATCCCTCTTGATTACAAGGGGTTGCTCTTGACACTGGTACATTTGATCTTAAAGGCAGAGAGTGGTGGAATAAGATGAGTGAATGGGTGTTAGGCTTTGTAGCTGGTAGCCTATATAAATATATTGCTGATAATTAGAGACTGCACAAACACAAGGGAAACATCTAGAAGCTGGAAATCCACTCACCCAGATCCTCTGCCTTACTAAGGATGGTGAGGTCTAGAAAAGGCAGTTGCCAGGTGCTGTCACCACAGATAAAAATGACAGTTGGAGCCAGAGGATCAATTTTTCTGGACTGCCTCAAGACTAAAGCAGGTTGGGGATGGATACTGATGATTGTAAGTTTCACTGTATAACATAATTCTCTTCAATAAAATTGAAGGCAAAAATGTTTTAGGCTGGGATGTATTCTGTCATTCTTATTTGTAAAAGTTAGTTTAAAATTCATCTGTGTGTATTCTTTACTTGTATAAATTATTTATACATTGTCTCTTCTTGTCATTGTATTCCACACCCATCAATTTTCTACCTCCTTTTTATTTATTACCCTTAAACATTCATACCTTCAGAAGAAGTTATCAGGGCTGGGAGGTAGACCAGTAAGCAAGAGCACTTGTACAAGTCTGAAGACCTAAGTTCAAATCCTTAGAACTCATGTAAAAACCTGTCACATGAGTGTTAGTGGGTGGAGTGGACAGATACTGGGACCTTTGGTGGAAACAACATTCTCACATTCCTCCAGAGACCCTTTCTCAAAAGAATAAGGTAGAGAGTCATCTCTGAATATAGTCACACTCGGGGAAGGTGAGGCATCTGTACATAACACACACACACACACATACACACACACACACACACACTTGCACAGCTTGGGGAGGGAGATGAAGGAGGAAGAGAGTTTAAAGTATTCCTTGTGTTTTAGCCCTTAATATTTGGGGATCCCTACCCATGTCAAAGTATTTTTCAAGTTTATATTTTTCTGGAAGTAAAAAATTCTTATCTGCTATGTTCTACCTCATTTCATCTTTTAATAAAGTACTATTACCCAGCAACTTCTTCCTATCTGACCAATCTGTCTATGTTCTTCCCACTCAACATATACAGGAATATTCTTATGCTATAGTGACATTTTACATAATAACAATAATGTCTTTATATGTGAATGCATTTTAGCATTTCATACATCTGTGCTGGCAAACCCATAGGGCATTGGAATTTGACATAGTCTCATAACTTTCTTTAGACTAAAGTTTGAAACATTAAGTTTCCTAGAGTTTGTATACTAATGTCTGAAACCCTAAGTTAAGTTTCCTAGTGTTTGTAGGCCCACAACAGATATTACAACTACCTTTAGCAAGATGGACCAGCCGGTGAGGGCAGCCTACACTGTGTCTGGTTGTCAGCATCTGCTTTCAGGGCCTAGCAAAATTCTGGAAAAACACACACTACTCCCTTCATATTTAAGGAGAAGTAAAGCCACTGGACAGCCTTCCAGCTGAAAATCAGACAAAGCTGGGATTTGGTTCACTGAGACCCTGGTGCATGCCAAGTTTTCTTTTCCCATCACTGACTCCCAGCCTTGGCTGGAAGAGCTACAAGCCTTTCTTATAGGGGTAACCTGGGTCACAACACAGGGAGGGGAAGGCCTTCCAGGAATTAGGTGAGAGAACCTCCCCTACCTCCAAATCAGGCCAGTGCTGTCACTCTTTGCGACAGAAATGCAAACTATAAGATCTGACTTCCAATAACTCAGAAAAACAAAGCAACAACAACAAAATCTCAGCCCCCTACAGCTCACATTCAATCCAGATTTCTAGAAAACACAGAATAATGCTAAAAATTTTCCAAGGCGGTACCAGATGCTAACAATACGGCTATGCCAAGATTGAAGTAGAAGATGTAATGACTTTTCCAAACTCCTCTGAACTAAGGAATGGGAACACTGGGTGGAAGAATTAGTAAGTAGCACATTTGACACTGAGAACACCTGGCTGAGAAGGACTTTTATCACCTGCCAGCACCAGTCTGTGCTGGACTAAATGTCTATTTCCTCTCCAGACATCTGGAGTATCACGAAGCCTGCTGGCTCAAGTGACCATGTGAAACCCCAGGAAACAAATAGTTTGAGTCCCTGTTAACCACTAAATGTGCCGTTCTGTTATTACTCTCTTGGGCTGCTCATTTACCATCAAGAGGACTAATGCAATCTGACCTGAAAGAGCAGTTGCAAGTCAACAGTCTATAATTCGCAGAAAGCAATGGCATTTGTTTCCCTGGTGACAGCTGTGACAACTCCGACACTACTACCTGATAAGGATGGCCACAAGAATAGTGCCTATTATAAGCAGGGGTGTATATGCACAATCTTATTTCATCTTCACCATAGTCTGCAAAGTAGGTTTGATTTCTTTAAGGACTTAAGAGCTGACCTGCCCAAGATCACACAACAAATAGATTGTAACTCTGACTGTGAACTTACAGGCCTCCAGAGCTACCTTTTTTTGTTTCTTGGTATTATTTAATTGTTGTTATTTTTAGTATTTTGAGGCACAGTCTCACCATATAGACCAGGCTGCCCTTACAAAGATACATCTGGCTTTGCCTCACAAAGATACATCTGACACTAAAGGTGTGTGTCACCACATCTGGCTGTTGTTGTTGACTAAAGGCATTATTCACATAGCAGAGGGAAAGAGTTCACAAATCAGTTACCAATCCATGTGATTATGATGGGGGATGGTATTTATTTGGTTTTTGTAGCCACCTCAGAGGATAGTGAGATAATGAAAGGGAATACATAGCTAAAAATGTACAGCTATATTCTAGAGAACTGTTGGGTAGCACTGTGCCTATACTTAGACTACTATACTTTACAGCAAAACATTTGTTATGACAATAGATCTTATGTTAATGTTGTTGCTACAATTGAAAGTGCATAGTTTAGAAAACTAGCCCATGTGCAAATCAAGTTGGCACCATAAGTGTGACAGATGTGTCATTTGTAACAAGAGCTTGCATCCGAAAAATCTGAGCTATGATATATTATTTTGTGCAAATGCTAATATTTTCTTATACTTTCAGAAGAAATATATTCTGTGACAAAATATAGAGGATAACGAAATATAAAGAATAAGCCAAAGAACTTTAATTACAGTTAAACAACAAAAGCAGTGAACTAATGTTTAAGAAAATATTTTCCGGCCTCCTTGTGCTTACCACAGGCTGTGTTCTTACATAGACTATATAAGGAGAGGAGGCAGAATGTACTGCATGTACAGCTCAGCCTAGGCCATTGTGCCTGGTCTGTATTGTGAATGGGGAGACATGGATTTGAGGTAAAAATGAGAAAAGAAAAGATTTTCCAAAAAATAAAACTTTTATCAGGAATAAGGGGCTCAGTGGGAGAGGGAGGTATATGAGAGAGAGAGTAATGGGGGTAAAAATGACCAAAGTCACACACATGCACACACACACACACACACACACACACACACACACACACTGTTATATAAAATGTTTTATGTGTAAAGACTTATAAAAGAAGCCATTGCCTCTGGTTCCAGCCTTCTAAGTGTGAGGCTTAACCAATCAGTGACTCTTCACACCATGACCATGGGAACTGCTGTGAATTGCAACTCAGATGCCTGAAGCGAGCTGGGTTCCATGTACCTCACATACATCATCAATATGAAAAATTGTGAGAACTCTTAAATTCAGCCAAATCTTCTTCTTTCCAGAAAGATTTGGATGAAGTTCAATCCATATTTTCAGTGACTTTTGATTAAGTCTAACAGTTTCTAACTCTAGCTAATTCCCATTCCAGGCTTGCCAGCATCTAGGTGTCTGGCGGGTCCCCATGTTTGATGAATCATTTGGAGCACAAAGTATGTAGGCATATTGACTGGTGCTTCTCACAGGCAAGAGGACCCAGGATCCAAGAGAAAGGGCTGCATACTCTCTCATTTCCACCACCCTTCTGACTTAAAAAAAAGAGTACTATATATCTCTGTTTTAAAATGCTAATATCTTAAGCCAGAGTGTTCCTGGCTGGCTGCATGGATAGATGGATGGATGGATGGATGGATGGATGGATGGATGGATGGATGGATGGATGGATGGGTGGGTGGGTACGTAGGTTGATTAGATAGACAGACAGACAGACAGACAGACAGACGGACACCGTCACAACCAGAGTATCTCCAGACATTCCAATGTTTCTTTTGGTCCAACCCCCACCCAAGGTCTCTCCCATAGCAACTGGCCCACCACAGATAAGAGACAAAACAAACAAACAAACAAAAACAAAACTATAAAATAATTTAGAGCACCTAGCTGGAAGTGGTCAATTTTCAAGGAGCTGTTATTGACAGGACCAAAGATGGTGACCACAGAGATCCTCCTGGTGGCCATCTTGCAGAAGTTCTCCAGATACTCATCGCGCTGCTGCACATACATGTTGTTCTCAGACTTGGGAGTGGTGATCAGCTAGAGGCATGGGAGGACAAACAAGTAAGTATTAGTTCATAGTGCTCAAGTCACTATGAGGCTAAATCCCGAGACATCGAAGAGCAGAGGGCATCAAAACTGTGAACTGCTTTCTTAGACAGTTGCATAATCAATACCCAAAATACCAATTAGATGATCTTTCTTTCTTTTTCCTTCCTTCTTTCTTTCTCTTTCTCTCTTTCTTTTTTCATTTTTCTTTTCTTTTACAGTAAAATAAAAACTAGTCTAGATACTGTAGATGCCTTTCCTCAGTTCTCTAATTTGCCTTCATTTCATCTGTACTATCTATGGTTTTCCTAGTTGTGGGCACACGGAAATATTCATTCTTCAAATCTGTCACATTCTATGAATATCTGATGTGGAATAATTATTTGCCTTCATATTTTGGTCTTCATCATCCTAACTAACTAATCAGGATAATTCAGTCATTTTTGTTTCATTTCCATGATGTTGAAAGAGTTTCACAGCCAGTACTGCACATTGTGGATCAGAATTTTTATCAGTCAGCCTTACAAACAGTTTTACGATGGCTTTGAGGGATATATTTTGCTGCACAGATGACATTCATTGTCACACTGGGCCCAAGGATGGGGATTCTGATACTAGAGCCCAGCCCTACCCCATCAGGATGGATTTAACTGTTTCACTTTGGCCTTCTCTCTAAACCAGACCTGGGATTTCATCCATGTTTTATTACTCTTGACTTGTGAAGAAAAGGTACAGCAGAGATATTTTGATCTCTAACCATCTGGGGAGCTGTATTACATTTTGTTTTGGTTAAAATGAGAATGCCTTGGTTATATTATGAATGTTTGTATGTTTCTTTGTATGAGTATGCATGTATGGTTGTGTGTATGCCTGTGTATGTGTATGTGTTTAGTTAATTATCTAGGTTCTTTTGTATCCTCTAAGAATGTCTCAGTGTTTTGAGTCTATCCTAACAGAAAAGCTTCTCTGATCCTTTGATCATTTTAGTTGGCTTTTTTGGAAACTTCTAAGCTGAAACCAAAACTATTTCCCATGTGCCAAGAATGGGCAGCAATACTTTGCTTGTCTTGGAAGTAGAAGGACATGAAGATGTATTCCTTTGAAGACCAGGTCTTGTTGGTCTCCTGGAGTCAGGAGAACTTGCATGGCCCGTGTCACTAGTGAGCCCTGAGCAGGCAACCTTTGTTGGCTCACCATGGGACTTTGGAGTAAGCCCCTATATGTATTTATTATTTTCTGTAAACATTTTCTTGCATTTTGCCATATTAAAATTTAACAGACACTTTTCTATCTACCCACCCAAAACTTAAACTCTTTCTAAAGTCTGTGTCTATCAGGTTAGCATTTTTGGTGGGAAAAGTTACTATGTTGTTAACCTCTGTCAAACATTTTTTTTATCAAAAATGGCCAGTAAATTTGACTCCAAATTGATCTTGCTGTTTATATTTTTATCCAGTAGAGTGGTTTATTGATGCCTATAAACATAGTGGCTAGAAAATATGTTTGAAAAGATGTAATCTCCATGAGGTAAAGTGTCAAAATTACACATACTATCTAAAATTTATTCCTTGATTCAGACTTAGCCTTAAGAAAAAAAAGGAGGGTGGTTCTAGAAAGATGCAGTGATCGTATTTTCTGATGTTAGTTTGTTTTTAATTTAGCTATATGTGTTTTAGTAGGGAAGGAAACATTTTAAAAATTTATTTTAACTTGACATAGTCTAGATTTTTCTTTTTTCTTTTTGGCATGTCTTTGCTCATAAACAGACCCTTTTGGAATGAACAAAATGTTGTTTAAGTGAGAACATAAAACAGTGAAAACAAAGATAAAATGATGGGCTGTTCATGATTTTGAACTCCTAGCCCATATTTAGAATATTTTCTAAGGCGTTCCAAGGCACAGCTTCCAGACACTAGATGAATGATAATTACTGTCCTCTCAGTCCATATCCATACCCAGGCTTCAGGTCACTGTCTCATTCTCAATCATGGAGCCCTGCGGTCCATGGCCATATTTTAAGCATTCTCAAAGCTTCCTCCAGTCTTCTCCTTTGGGGCATGTATAATTAAGAATTTCAGACAATCTGTAATCTCAGAGATGCCCTTCCTCGCCTGCATGCCAGCTTCTCCCACGTGTATACACAGCAGCATCAGGCCATGGAGGCCCAGCGTGAATCCCAGACAAACGGAATCCTCCCAGGCTTATTTTCACCTGGAGCTTTTTGCCCAGGGATGCTTTAACTCGACAGGAATGGGATATTCATGTGGCATGATTCACCTCCTGCCTTCTGGCCTTGCAGGCTCTCTCCCCAGGCTTAGATGCTCTCTCTACTTAGCAGTGTTATCAGACCACTCTCAACATTGAGGCGGAATGGCACAGAGGAAAGGGTGATGTCCACCATCAAATTGGGAAGCCTGGCATTTTTGTCTTTCTTCAACCCCTGGATAGGCTGTGGCCTTTCACCTCTGTCATCTTTACCTGGAACAACCTCTATGCAAAACTCATAAACTCTCAGGAATTGAACAGTATACATAGATACTTATACAGGGCCATGCATCCAAACACACACATGTGTGTTGCCTCTGACTAGTTTCCTAAATCTGTGTTTATCCATGTCCTCTAGACTCTCCCCTACTTCCATATCTCATACACTCACTCCTTTTAATTACAGTTCCACATGTCTGCACAGCTTGAATGGAAATTTTGTATCTCCTTTATATATATTTTATGTTGACGTCAAGTTCCTTAAGGCACTGAGATCTCAGAACCTGAAGCTATCCCGTGATCCATGCTGGCTGGTCAGCATTCCACAAGCTAGGGATCAGTCTATCCAAACCAGGGGCAGGAGGGACCCAGAAACATGAGGATCCCTGATTATGAGCCCGTAAGCCAGATGGAAAACCTTTTCCTTACATTCAGTCTGCTGATGGAGTTTGCATGGGGAAAGGAGGGGAGAGGGGAGATGGCCAACTGACATGTCAGAGCCGTTTCCCTATGTGCTGACATCTCTGTCACATCTATATTCTAGCTTGGCAGCATTTCTAACAGTGCTTAAAATGGAAACTGTTTCCAGTTTTCTCTTCCTAGAAGTAACACCACAGTACTTTTCAGGGAAGGGTCCCGTCGGTTTGGCCTCTTGCCAGCCTGATGGCGGTAACTTGGAGCATGTGTCCGGAATTTACAGTTCTGCAGTGATCTTATTTGTGTTTCTGTTCCAATGGTGTTTTGGGTCAATGAGTCCCAGAAGAGAATGAAACTGATTGTATAAGCAAAGGGCGTAAAACAGAGATCACAAGATTCTGGGGAAGTTTTGAAATGTTTGTAGTCTTCGCTTGGTCTAAGTACTGTGTGAGGCTCTAGATTTTTAAAGGATTCCATAAACTAGCTTTTATCTTGGAGGCTGCCTTGTAAAACAGAACTTTAAGTCCTTTTCTAAAACTAAACCAAGTAAGTAAATAGCTATCTCCATTCCCAAGTCTCTGTGGCAGACTTGAAAATATTAACCCGTCTTGGAGTGTAGGAGATCCCATTGCCAAAGAAAGCTGTAGTTCAACATATCAAAGCTCCCACGAGCTGACATCAGGTGGATCTCAGGTGGATCTCAGAGCCACCAAATGACTGCTTGTTAGCTATCCTCTACAAGGACCAATGGTTTAGTGATGAACTGTAGCCAAGACCAAATGGGCATCCAGTAAACTGAAGGAAGAGAAAGTGGATTCAGTCAACTGTTCTCCAACCGCCTGGAAAGCCAGAGTTGAGCTCTGTGGCAAAGGCAGTGACTCCTCGCTTGCACTTACCATAAAACGGGACAGTTTCTTCACTTGTCTTTAAAACTCCAAGTACAAAATGAAGTTTTAGGAAATATATTATGTATTTATGCATGTGGGCCATGTGGGTGTGTGAAGCACCGAGAGGTCAGAGTGCACTGGGAGGTCAGAGGGCAACCTTTGGGAGATGGTTCTCTCCTTTCACCATGTGGGTTGTGGGGATTGAACTCAGGTTGTAAAGCTTGCTTGGTCATCTTACTAACCCCAAAATGAAGTGTTAAATGTTATTCTCTATGAGGGGATAGTTTTCTTCTCCAATTACCCAGTTACTTTGTGGTGTATACCTCCCAAGACTCAGTGGAAGGGAGGTTGAAGTTGAACAGATACAAGGTCTTTGTTACATTAACAGCTACATGCCTTGGGCAGACATCTCAAGGAATATAAACTTGTGTTTTCAGGTCTGGGAAAGAAGGTTAATAAGTCATTCCTTGTAGGAATTGTGAGAACAAAACCATGAAGTTTCAACAAAGCATCTTACACTTAGAATCTGCTCTTTTTAACAATCTGAGAGGCAGAGGGCTTTTACAGGAGTGCTCTTGGCTTAAAAGCACAGTACCAGCCCGGCGGTGGTGGCACACGCCTTTAATCCCCGCACTCGGGAGGCAGAGGCAGGTGGATCTCTGTGAGTTTGAGGCCGGGCTGGACCAACAACCTCCAAAACAATACAGAGAAACCCTGTCTCGTAAAACCAAAAAAAAAAAAAAAAAAAAAAGCACAGTACCTGGCTCTGTCTGCAATGTGCTTGAAGGCCTCGAGAAAGCCATTTGCTCAACCACAACTTACACTATTGCTGCTAGCGTTTCCCTGAGTAATCAGTTAAAGAGCAGTTATGGGATGTTTTCCCATCTACAGAGTGGTATGCATGAATACAAAGCACTGTGAGTTTTACAATAAATTAGAGTCAGGGACCCAGTTACTGAAAAGCTGGAGAAATGAGCCAGAAAGTCCACACCATTTCTTGGATTGCAAACCCACCCCTAGGTTGAACATTCCAAGTTAAGTTGAGGCTACAAGTAAATGTTCTCCACCATACTTTAACAGCTCAAAACTAACTGCTCAGCCTTAATGAATGCTAATTGAATCACCATACTTCCTGAGTAACATGGAAAAAGTGAGTGGGGAGGGATTCATGAGCGAGTAATGCCTTTCGCCCAGGAGCATTGTTTTAATATCATGGTAGCTCCATCTCTCTTCTCTACTCCATTCTC
Source organism: Mesocricetus auratus (assembly GCF_017639785.1). Classification (NCBI taxonomy): domain Eukaryota; kingdom Metazoa; phylum Chordata; class Mammalia; order Rodentia; family Cricetidae; genus Mesocricetus; species Mesocricetus auratus. The sequence goes on from NW_024429192.1 coordinate 46,847,646, forward strand.
CCTTCATACATCATTAGCACTTCAGAAAACACATCCTCGATATGATCGTCTGGTCACACACGGGACCGACAGACTGAGCTGTGTCCGGTTGGGATTTTCTTTCTAATAACAAACCTCATTCTCTGGCTAGCTGCAAAAAGCCAGCATAGGCAGACGTGATTCCAGCGGTTTTCTGCTTTGCTTCGTACGACATCAGCAGAAGCCGTCCTTTGAGTTTCATTTGATAACAGTTTATGAGCATAGATGCTGTTAAAAGCTGAGAAGTCCCAGCTGAGCATTCTGATCCCTAACACACAGAGCAGGGAGCAGGCAAGGGAAGTTGAAGGCACAGCTAACACCAGGATCAAGCATGAAAACCCCTTTCTTTTAACTTACCCGCTTGGGGCAATGAGAGTATTTGTCAGGCGGTGCACAATTACAATCCTGACATTTTACCCTTGATTACTTCTTTCTGTGTTTAAAATCTAGCCATGAGGCTCACTCTGCCTGCCTTGTTGTCTAAACGGACAGAACTGGGTGACAGGGTGTTTTAGTGGGCTGGACAAAGTCCCAGGTACTCAGTGAGCTAAGCAGCCCAAGTGGAAATGCTTTCCCACGCCCCAAGAGAGCAGCTTGGCTCCATGGATCCTGGACAAACATCCAGGTACCAACTAAAGTTCTACTTTGAATCAGTGATTCTTATGGCTCTAATTGGAACAGTTTATGGATTCTGGGAATATAGAAACAGCAGTTAAACTACTTTAACAAATAGCCTATCATCTGATTGCCTAAATGTGTACATTCACTTGAAAAATCTGGTTTAAAATGCCATCAACTTACAGGAAGTATGAAAGAGAGCTTCTCTCTCTCTCTCTGTCTCTCTCTGTCTCTCTCTGTCTCTCTCTCTCTCTCTCTCTCTCAAAGTCAGCTAGACCTTAGGTTGTTTTCTAATCCCTAACACCACTATTAATGGAAATGAAAACAAAATAATTCAGGACATGCTCCACCCAGAGTAAATACCACAAGGGCATCTGCTCTGGTTAGCACTTCAAATGTGCATTTAAAAAGTTTGAAACCACTAAAGATACATGGCCATCAGAGTCTCTTTGCTCAGATCATTAATCCAAATTTAGGCTGCTTTGGACAAACTGAAAGACTCTTGAGAAATGCCTTAGAGAAGGGTGCCTGTCTGTCGTGCAAGGTGAAAGCAGGCCAGGAGTCAGGTCCTGAGTTCAGGAGGATGGGCGAGATCGCAATGGCCTGCCATGGCTCCCTCCATGGATATCTAAGGAAAACATTGGCAGCCTGGGCTAAAAATCATGGTGTTAAGAAGTTCTGAAAAATGGGTGCACACAGGAGGAGTCACAAACAAGAATCATGTCCTGTCCCTGATGAGAAAAGACCTTCCCTGTAGCGTTGGCTTGTTCCTACCCAAAGCCTTCTTTCAATTTATCTAAATCCTTTTACCGTTTTACAGACAGTATTGCTCACAGAGAAGGTTCCTGGGATGGATGTGCACACTCAACACTAGTGGTACTCAGAACAGCAGACAGAAGCAGAATTGCCTCCCTTCCCCAGTGTGGGCACACATACCCATGGCCAATAAGGCCTGGAGAGACTGACAGCTGATTCCAAATTCAGACACACCTCTGAGGCTCTGGAAACCAAATGGAAGAACTCAGCCACGTGCCATCCTGGGATTCTCCCTGCTCTTCCTAGTAATTGGGACAGTGATGGAGGAGGTAGCCTTCCTGAAGACAGGATATCTGCCCACCAGTTTGAAAAGTGCCCGTGAGCATCACAACAGTCAACTCACTACATAGATCAGACTGACCTAGAACTCACAGTCTGCCTCCCAAGTGCTGGTATCAAACGTATGAGGCACCACACCCTGCCCCCAACCTTCCTAAACATGAGGTGGGCTCAGCCCCTTTGTCATCCAAGATGAGACTTTATAAAATGCACATAACAGCCGGGCAGTGGTGGTGCATACCTTTAACCCCAACACTTGGGAGGCAGAGGCAGGTGGATCTCTCTACAAGGCCAAGTCCCAGGACAGCCTCCAAAGCCACAGAGAAACCCTGTTTTGAAAAACCAAAATAAAAAAATGCACATAACAAACACATGAATGCCCCACCTCAGCGCATGAGGGAAAAGTGCCTAAAAGATTACTTACAAGAAGTCGTCGTTTGCCTTCAAATGACCCCAGCAGGTCGCTCACTGACTTCTTGGGACTTGGAGCGAGCTGTTTCGGTGTAGGCTTCTGATAGCCATCCTGTTCTGTTTTACCCGCCTTCTTCTTCTTATTCTTTTCTCTCTCCTGCTTGTTCTTTTTCTCGGCTTTCTTCGTTTGCTTGTCACTCTTGAGTAACTTGTCTGGTTTCACACCCTTCCCTTTTTTTTTCTTCTCCTTCTCGGGTTTCCCGAGTTTTTCGTGCTTCTTCGACTCCTTCGCGTTCTGGGAGGGAACACTGTCCACCTGCAACTCCTCTTCCCCTTGAGAGGCGGTGGGTCGGCTGGGGTCGTACTTAGCTTCGTACTCATTGCTAAGAATTTTGTCCTTCTTTTTGGGCAGCTTCCCTTTTGCTGGCTTGTGAAGAACTGGCACCACATTTGGGTCCTGATGGCCATGTTCTCGTCTGTCTGTGCGGTTGTCGCGGAAACGACTTGTGCCCACAGCTCTTGTGCTGCTCTCCCAGAGGCTGGTGGGTGGGGCTGCTGTGAAACTCCCATAGTTGGCTTTACTGGGCCTTCTGGTAGCCTGTGGCTTCTCTCTCTGTTGTTCCTTCCGAGGTAGAGGGTAGAGCTGTTCTGAGACGGAAGTGCCCCTGACAGTGGTCACCTCAGCCGTTGCTGGGGGCCTGTGCGCGACTGAGAAGGGGTGCAGCCGGGATGTCCAGGGCCTTTGGGTGGTCGGAAAGGCAGTCGTGGTTGTAGGTCTTGCAGCTACTGTCACCATCCGGGATGTGGCCCGAGTGGCTGTTGTGACTGGAGCAGGAGGAAGGGTGGTGACCCTTGGGGTTGGGGGAGGTTGTGGAGTGGCTGCCTTGGTGGTGGTCAGCTTTCTCTGAGGCTGTCTGGTGGGGTGAACTTGTGCTCTCCTTGGGTCCTCTTTCTTCTTCTTCTCACTGCCCAGGCCTGTGCTTCCTGCTCCTCCGCCGCCGTTGTTCCCTTCCTGGACCACATGGCCCTCTAAGCCCGAGGCCTTACACTTTTGGACAAAACCCTTCTGTCTGATCTTTTCGATCCTGCGGATGGGGCCTTGGTCAATGACCTCATACATGGCCTCCAGCCTGACGGGATAAGGGTAGCGCTCCTCCACCTGCAGAGTCTTCGCCAGCAGCACCATGCTAAACTTGCCCTTCTCCAGTTTTAGAAAGCTCATCAGCTTTGGGATGAGACTAGGGTCCAGCGGCTCCTCGAGGATCTGGCCTTCACTGGTGATCCTCCGTACCTTGCCTCCTTCCTCCCCTGCCTGGTGGAACAGCACGATCTGTTGGATGTGCCTCTCTGCCAGCTCACAATACACATCGTCCTTCAGGAGGCTCATCATTAGGCGGTAGTAGCCCTCTGAGGCGTGAGGGGCTGAGATGACCCACACCCTGTTCTTCCCTGCAAAACTGGCCAGGATATTAGGAGAGCTGGACCCAGAAGGGAACCGCAACATTCTCGACCGTGCAGTGGACCCCTCATCTCGGACCATCTCACGCGGAGAGCTCCTAGCTATTGGTCTCAACTCAGGTCTGACTGGGACTCCATTGATACCCAAGGGGGTTGGCCTCACGGTCGGGTGAGCTAATCTCAACACGGGTACACTCTTCCTCCTTTGGGGAGGCTGAAGATTTGGTTCTTCCTGAATGGATTTCTCAGTTCCACCAGACCTCCCGGTGTGCTTCAGATACCGAGCTGACCTAGCGCTGATTGGAGAGGCCAAAGGGACTTTCCGCCCCGTGTGGCTGTCTCTATCCAAGACAGGGGAATGAGATTCGGATCCACACACCAGCCACATGGCCAACAGCATGGTGAAATGGGGTCCCATTTTCCACGTCATTGGGTTATTCACTTGGGAATGCAGAGGGGTCATAATACGAGAGAGAGAAGAAGAAAAAAATCATTAATTGCACACAAAGCTGAGAATTATCTCTTTCTCTATCTTGGCCAAGGGGAAGGGGTAGCTAGAGAAGAAACAGGAGCGAGGGTAGAGGAGACAAAGCAGGGTGAGACACCGTGCTTTCAAGCTGCTGTGATTGTCAGTGCTTAGCAGGGTCAGTCTTTAAGCAGGAAATGCAACCTTGCTTCACGGGTGCCAGGCACGCTTGTACTGCCTCAGCTGTGCTCTGGATGCACCAGAGACCACGTAAACCAGGCATTGTAATTATGACAACATTCACACTTCATTTCTTCAAGCAAGCAACAGCAAAGCAAACAGCAAAAAGCAAAGATTGAACACTTACATCGTCACTCATGGAGATGGGATGCAGAGGCTTTCAAAAGAAATGGAAAGGCTTGGTTCCTAGGACGGTTTCCTAGATGAAATGGTTTCCTTCCAGCCCTCTGTCTCCTTGTGGAGGCTGAGCAATACCAAAGGGTGTGCTGCAGCTCCTGTTTGTAAAAGCAGACCCAGGAAGCTCAGCCTGTCCAGCCTGGCTGATTGCTTTTTTTTCTCCAGGCTATGTCTTTTTACCTTCTGGTCCAGTGAGATGAGGTGAAAGTCGCTGTCTGTGGGACTGGCCGTATCTCCATTTGTCTGCAGTTTCTCCTGGGTCTGTATGAGCTGGTTCTTTGCTGCCACAAGGATTTTCCTTAAAGTGAAGTCCTAGTGATTTCTGAATCTCACTCTTGCCCTCTGTGGAGTTCCAAGATCGTTCTTATCACCCTTTCCCCACACGGTCTGGCTGAGTCCCTTTGTTTCCGAGTGCAAAAGCACTGGGATTAATATGTTTTCCAGGCTGAGGGAAAACAGAGGAATGTGAACGTGAAAAAAGGGGACACTTCCCCCCTTTCCTTGCGTCTCTCCTCCCTTTATTTCTCCTTTTTTTTTTTGACTTCTTCTATTTCTTCTTCCTCATCTGAATTCCATTCCAGAAATGTCAGGACTCCCTCAGGTTTGCTTCAACCAAACTCAAACAACAGCAGCCACTGGAAATCAAGAAAACTTCACTAAGAATTTAACAGATCAGCAAAACACGCCTCCTTCTCATTTCGGTACTCGGAGAGTCAGTGAACCTGGTGGGAAGGGAGAGGGCTGTGCTTGGGCTGGGAAAAGTTTTGAAACTCTACACATCATCGTAAATCACTCCAGAATAGGATGACTGAGGACTTAACCCCTTCCACACCAAACCATCAGGGTAGTTTCCCTTCCTGTCCATTCTCATACTGTGCTTTGAAAGGGGGAAATCCTCAGGTTTCTCCACCTGGCTGGTTTTCCTGGAGACAGCTGCTCATTTGGGCCACAGAACTTGGCCGTGCATATCCAGACGGCACGGATCTATTTATAGTTCCATGCATGTATTTTTATCTCTTTCTGCTTGCTGTATGCTTTGAGTTTGGGGTTGGAAAAGCCCATGGAAAACATGACTAAGTTGTTTTTATGTTATGTTAATTGGGGCTCATGTTACTGTGTTCTTGGTCCTTATTTCTCCTTGGGATGGGTGGAAGCTGGTAAAAGGTTAGCAATGCAGGCAAAGGCTGTTGTCTCCTGAGACTGCAGTTGGACATTACATCAGGGAATGGGCATCTTGGCTCCCAGCTTCTGTCGCGATGGTGAATACAGTGTGTGTGTGTGCGTGTGTGTTTCACGATATTCAGCTCTCCAGATGCTCTAGGAATCTAGAATCTTTTTACAGTCCCAAGAAGTAGTTGTGTGAGGGACTGGGAAAACGCCTCAGTCTCTTAAGTGTTTGAGGACCTGAGTCCAAAATTCCAGCACTGACATAGAAATTGAGCACCATGGCTGTAACCCCACCACTGGGGAGAAGGAGCAGAGGGCCTTGGGTCCCTGAAGCTCACTGGCTAGCCAGTCTAGCTGAAACAACAAGCTGCAGGTTCAGTGAGAGAGCCTGTCTCACAAAAGCAAGGTGGAGGGGGTGGACAGACTCACTGGTTAAGAGGATTAGTTGCTCTTGGGACTGCCACCAACAGTGGCATCCCCGGGGTTCACCAAAGCTTCTCTCAGTGGAAAATTCTCATTCCTAGTTGCATCCTTCGGTCAGCTCCATCTCTCCCACATATATGTGCCTTAACTGCATACAAAGCTCTTAACAGAGAGTTGAGGAAATTTCTGTAGGGGGCTTCAGATGTAGCACTCTTATCTCATTGTCTAGAGTACAGAGGGGACCAAGTGGCAAGGTTCTCTGTCCGCTGGGTACCACTGGGAATACATAAAAATCTGTCCGATTTCAGTTCAAAACTGTAGAGTGGATCAATGCTCCTTGCCCAGTAATAAGTCTAAATGCTGTTTTCATTATTTGCAGATGTGTTCCTCATTACCCTCCCGGAGTCTTCTCCCTTCTCTTATTTATTGCCACTGTTTTCTTCTTTTTTCCCCTACTGACAACATCTACCAGTTTGTCAGGCATTTTCATGATCTTTAGTGCTTTTATATATTGTTAGTTAACATACCTGGGAGGTAATAGGATGAGTCCCCACTTTATAGCTGGACAGAGGCGTGTTTCAATAAATCTCTTGACATTTAGACCTGGTGTTATGCCGGGTGGTGTCCTGCCTTCATCTTTCATTTTCTGCCCACACTTTTCCTTTTTTAACATATACTCTCAGTTCATTTCCCATTTTCATAAAAGAGTCTCCTTGATTTGTTCAACTGGAGCGCTTATCCTTTCCGAGTTCTGCTTTCTGAAGTAATTGTGCAGCTTACCTTCTGCCTTTCTCAGTGGGTCCTTTAAAATCTCACTCTTTCCCCCAAATTCTCATGTATTCCACTAGCTCCCCAACCATGTGCACAACATTGGGGACCAGTGTCCAACCTGTGAGGGAGTAAAACTGAGATATAGTTACATCATGGAGCTGAGAGGAAGTCACCTCAGCCTGAGCTGCCTTTCTCTTCCTGGAATCTCAGGCTCTCCTTCCTTCTGTAACACTGGGCCAGTAGATGGCGGACTAAACACATGAGCAGACAGAATTTAAGGGACAAGTTCACATTCACCCCTTTATAGACTTATAATGATTTGTGGCTTGCACGAATCTGAATTTCTATGTTTTAAAAAGTCCCCCATTTAGATCAGCCTATTTTCCAGCAACCTAAGAAAGAAATAATTTAGTATGGGGATGAGGCAGATCTAGAGGAGAGACTGGAGCCAAGTTGACATGTACTCAGCCAAACGTAAAATTATGTATGAATTAATTTGGGGGATTGTTTTGTTTTGTTTGAGACAGGGTCTCCTCACATAGCCTTAGGTGTGCTGGAACTCACTATTCATAAAGATATGTCTGCCTCTGCCTCCTTAGTTCAGGGATCAAAGGTGTGCACCACCTCTTCCCAGCCAAGAGTAAATGTTTTATAAATGCCAACGTGGGGATTATGTGACAGGTAACTACCTGGTGTTGATTGCATAGTAGTTGAGTGTGGGGTGTGTGGTTATCAGGATTGATTTAGAGAAATGGGGATGGGAGGTAGCTATCTGATGAAAGTCAAAGTGGATATAAAGAGGTAGACATCCAGGAAGGTGAAAACTAGCTGGCCAGACCCACATTCATAGAAATGTTCTGTCCTAGGCACACCAGAGAGCCCAGGCTGCCCATCACCTGCAGATAGCTCTCTTGCACAAAGTAACATTCAGTAGATGCAACTGAGCTGGATTCAAAACACTCTTCTATTGCCTAGAAGATCACCTGTTTAGAAGGAAACAGAAAACAAGTGGGAGGAAATCCAATATTTCAGTGTCATGGGACAGGAAGCAAAGGGGAAAAAAACAAGCTGGCATTCCAATGTCACAGGGCAGGGGAGCCACCTCCCAGGCTCCAGGATTACATTCTCTCCAGCAGGAAGGCTAGCAGAGCCATTTGATCACATACTGAGGTAGACATCAAACACTCACACAGTAGATATTGCTGTGGCTTTTCTTTCCACCCTCAGACCTTAATCAAATGTTCTCCTTTGACCACTTCATGTTCTTCAGCATGCAAATGAATTCTTCTTTCTTGTTACTCACACTATGGAAGGAACTACAGTGGAAATTTAAAAAAATAGATAAAAGGTCAAGAGGAAACCCCACCATGACTTTAACTCAGGATGCAGAGGAAACCCAGAAAAGTTCTGAGAAAAGATAACCCCAAAGCAAATAAATACTTGAAACTGGTCTCAAACTATCAACCAGTTGCCACATACCTAATTTTAACTTGAAAATACCTTTTCAAAAACAAATAAATGACCACCTAAAGAAAAACCGAAGAAATACATTAGCAATAGACATGCTGATATGAAAGAGGGAAATTGTACAGTGCCCCATCCCTAGACAAAGAACTATAGGGAACCAAAAGATGTTGAGAGCAGTAGAATTAGCTTTCCCCAAGGATGAGACCCCTAATTGGCTGTCCAATCCCAAGTGGTCAGCCCTGACCTCAGATACATACAATTTACAATTAATACCACAGTGATTGGGAAGGTTGTTGTTTATATAGTTAGGGGTGTATGTGTGTGTGTGTGTGTGTGTGTGTGTGTGTGTGTGTGTATGTGTGTGTAATATATGCTTGTATGTAATAGCAATTAAATAAAAAGAGGCCATGATTTTAAGACAAATCAAGGCAGGTATCTAGGAGGGGTTGGAGGGGAAAATGATGTAAATATATTTTAATTAAAAATTTAAAAATAAAATCTACAGGAATATATGTATAAAATTGCCTAATGAGCTAATGGCCCAAACTCTCAAGAACTGTTACTCATTTTCTATTTTTTTAAAGTTGACATAAGCACTTCAGAGTTTGTTAGGGGATGTTTCAAAGTACTTTAGAAGGTTGTTTAATTAGGAATACATTGATCTTACAATTAGAGAACATTAAAGGCTCTTACCCTAGCAGAAATTGAAGCCATTGGCTCCTTATACTTATTTATTTGAGTTTATTTCTTTTTGTTTGATGTATATGAGTGTTTTTCTGCATGTATGTATACACACCATATGCAGTCCAAGTGACTTCAGAGGCCAGAAGTGGGAGTTGGATCTCCTGGAATTGGAGTTACAGTACAGTTGTGAGCTGCTGTGTCAATCTTGGGAACAAAAAAAATGGGTCTTCTGCAAGAATAGCAAATGCTCTTAAACACTGTGTCATCTCTCCAGCTCCTAATAACTCTTCGTAAATCCTCACTGCTCTGATTTAAAGTTCAAATCTTTACTGTTCTGAGTGAGAGGAATTATCCTATCTGAGTATGAGTCTGTTGCTTGTAGAATCCATCCAACATCAGAGAGATGTGGTTTCAAAGCCTTTGCCACTAGCCAATCAGTGCATATGAAAGATTTCTATCAGTCACATTTGAAGGGGAACATTCTAGTTGTTTCTTTCTGTATCCCTATGGTATATTCAAGATGGAAAAGATCTAATATCTTTCTTACCTTTTTGTTTATTTGGTTTGATATTTAGTTTTAGCTTTGGTGTGTGTGTGTGTGTGTGTGTGTGTGTGTGTGTGTTGGAATTTTTTTTAACTCCATTCCTCCCCCTCTCCCCAAAGAGCAGATTTTGCACCAGGATTAACAACCAACTAGACAGCATCTTTCCCTAGAAGCTTACAGCCTGTCAGAGAAGACAGGCAAACACTACAGTCTCCACAGCACTACTGCCAACTTTCTCTTCATGTAAATCCCAGTGCCAATGAAGGCTGCAGCCAACTGCAGTGTCCACTCCCATGGCGGGCACTGCTTCTTTGTTTCCTGGAACAGGCTTTGCATTGAGAACTCAGCGAACATCCACATCGCATCTGATCCATCTTGCTTGACCTTAGCATGCATGAACTCCAGATACTCTGGCAGGCTGCGTTGGACTGCCCTCTTGTCCTCCATTCCTCCAGTCGGCAACTTGGCTCTGCCTCCTGCACCTGCTTTTTTAGGCAGGATTGACCCCCTCTCTCTTTGATAACTTCACTTTACTGAGCACATCAAAAGACCTTAGACTATCATCTTATCAGAAACTGGGAACCAGGAAAGTAAGTTCATTTCTTCTACATGTATTTTCCAAATGTCAGGCATTGCTATCATCACTGGGAGTATGGACATGCCATTAGTGAAGACAAACGGCTCATAAGGATGAGAATAAGTGTAGTAGCCCTCTCTTATAAGGGGTTTTGTTCTCTGATGTCCCGGTTATCTGTGGGCAAGCAAAATCTGAAAACAGCTGCGTACAATATTTAGTCCCATGCAATTCTGAGGAACGGGATTAAGCCTTACACTCTCCTGTTCTTTCCTTCCTAAGGATGAAGCATCTCTTTATCCAGTATATCCCCCATGCTAAACATGGGGATCCTTTAATAGAAAGATGAATGCTTTTGACTTGATAAACAGAGGGTGAATGTGGTGGGGGGAAGGCAGGAGCATGTATTCTCTTAGAGTCCCTTAGTTTAGACACATCACAACTTGGGCTCCTTTACTCTGACTTTTATTCCCCGTGTCCACCTTCAGTTGAACATCTGTGTCTAGGCTGGATGAGCTTCCCTCAGAATTTCCCAGATGCTTCTCTCTGGACTGTTTCTTCTCTGGCGATGTTTCTAAGGCTCCCCACTCACCTAGTTCTTTCCCTCCCTCCCTCCCTCCCTCCCTCCCTCCCTCCCTCCCTCCCTCCCTCCCTCCCTCCCTCCCTCCCTCCCTCTCTCTCTCTCTCTCTCTCTCTCTCTCTCTCTCTCTCTCTCTCTCTCTCTGTGTTTTCCCTCCCTCTCCCCCTCTGTCTCTCTCTGACTCTGTCTCCCTCCCTCTTTCTCTGTCTCTCTCCCTCCTTCTTTCTCTCTGTCTCTCTCCCCCTCTGTCTCTCTCTGACTCTGCCTCCCTCCCTCTCTCTGTCTCTCTCTCTCTCTGTGTGTGTTTTTTCCCTCCCTCTCTCTCCCCCTCTGTCTCTCTCTGACTCTGTCTCCCTCCCTCTTTCTCTGTCTCTCTCCCTCCTTCTTTCTCTCTGTCTCTCTCCCCCTCTGTCTCTCTCTGACTCTGTCTCCCTCCCTCTTTCTCTGTCTCTCTCCCTCTTTCTCTCTCTGTCTCTCTCCCCCTCTGTCTCTCTCTGACTCTGCCTCCCTCCCTCTCTCTCTGTCTCTCTCCCTCCTTCTTTCTCTCTGTCTCTCTCCCCCTCTGTCTCTCTCTGACTCTGCCTCCCTCCCTCTCTCTCTGTCTCTCTCCCTCCTTCTTTCTCTCTGTCTCTCTCCCCCTCTGTCTCTCTCTGACTCTGCCTCCCTCCCTCTCTCTCTGTCTTTCTCTGTGTCTGTCTCCCCCCTCACCCCTCTGTCTTTGTCTCTTTCTTCTTCCCTCCTTTGTCTTTTTCTCTCTACCTCCCTCTCTCTCTCTTTCTCTCTATTCCTCTCTTTCTGTGTCTCTCCTTCCCCCTCTCTCCCTCTCCCCTCTCTTCCTCTCTCAGCTGGAGATTGAGTTGCAGCTGCTGTACTCCCTTGTCCTTCTGAAGCAGACATTTAACTTCTGAGGACATGAAGTTCCCTTCCCTTTGATGTGCATCATTCTTATCACTCTGTAGCGCTCTGCTACAAACATTGCAAGTCTCTGTCAATCAAATACAGTTGGAGGAAGATGGCAACCCCCCAAAATAAACAGAAGAGAAGAAAAATGTCTTTACTACTGTTGAAACAAAGGGTCTCTTTATCTCCATAATTATTAAATAGCAGTGGCAAAAACAGAAGATGCAGCACTGCCAACCATCAAAATTAAAGTGAATATTTTCTTTTAAAGAAAGTTTCATTTATTTACTCCTACAATTTATTTCTTTTTATATTAAATTTATTCAGTTAATTTACATCCTGATCAGTTTCCCCTCCCTCCTCTCCTCCCATTACCTCCCCCCACCTCCCCTCTACCCCTCTCCATCCAGTACTTCTCTGTTTCTGTTCAGAAAGGGGCAGGCCTCCCATGGGTGTTAACAAAGTGTGGCATATCAAGTTGGTATAAGCTCCTCCCCTCATATTAAGGCTTGGAAAGGCAACCTAGTGTGAAAAATAGGTTCCCAAAAGCCTGCCCAGCTTCAACGACAGAAGCTGCCCCCACTGCTAGGAGCTTCACATGTACAGCAAATTATACAACTGTCACACATATGTAGAGGTCTTAGTCCATTCCATGCAGACTCTTTGGCTGTAGGTCCAGAGTCTCTGGGTTCCTTATGAGACCAGAGTTATCTCTGTGGGTTCCCATGTGGTGACATCGACAACCTGCCTGGCTCATATAATCCCTCCTCTCTTTCTTCAACAGGAATATAGAACTCAGCCCAGTGCTTGGCTGTGGATCTCTGCACATTCTTCCGTCAGTTACTGGATGAAGGCTCTCTGATGACAATTAGGGTAGTCACCCATCTGATTACAGAAGATGGCCAGCCAGTTCAGGCAACCTATCCACTATTTCTAGGCGTCTTAGCTGGGGTCATCCTTGTAGATTTATGGGAATTTCCCCTGGACCAGGTCTCTACCTTAACCTTTAATGGCATCTCTTTCATTACTCTCTCCCTCTACCTCACCCCCAACCTTATCCCTCAAGTTCCCTCCCCCCACCCACCCCCAGTTTATTCAGGAGATCTTGTCTATTTCCTATTCCCAGGGAAACCCACATGTCCCTCTTTGGGCCTTCCTTGATTCCTAGCTTCTAAAGAAAGTTTTGTTTTTTTTAGTGTGTGTGTGTGTGTGTGTGTGTGTGTGTGTGTGTGTGTGTTGTATGCGTGATGCTCAAGAAAGTAGTGTAAGTTTTGATTTTACCCATGTATTATGCATTCACAGACTAGGTATGCACTGGAATTTGTTCTAGTGTTGTGAATATAGACACAGACCAGTGGATAGAGGCTGTGTCTTGGTGTAAGTACATTCCTTACTGATCAGCACTCTGAAGCAACTCCGGGAAATATAGCAGAAGACAGGGCCAGGATTAGATAGTACTGAGCCCTGTTGGAGCACATGCATCTTGTTACTGCTCAGATCTCTAGTGTTTTCCAAAAACTCCAGTGTTGAAAGTTCAATCCCCAGCTGACATTACTACTGGGAAATGGTAGAAACTTTAGGTTGTGGGGTCTAGTTTGAGGAGGTTTGCCTTGAAGAGTATACTGGAGCCTCAGATCTTTGCTCTGTTTCTTTGTTTGCTGGCTATGATGAGAAGAGCAACTTTGTTCTACTACACTCCCAGCCATGATGTTCTGCAGACCACAGGCCTGAAGCAGTGGGGCCAGGTGACCACAGGCTGAAGCATTTAAGACTGTCAACTGAACTGTCTTTCCTCTTTATAGGTTAATCATCTTGGGTAGTTCGCCCAGTGATGGGAAGCCAACCAGCATCTAGCTTGCAAAAACGTCTTAGGGCAGCTTCTGTTAGGTTAGTTGTCAGTCTTTAAAGTTTGAGATGCGTTTCAGTCATTGTCTGAAAAGTGATCAAATTGTTTAATTCTGTTTAGAGTCCACATATGCTTATACAATAAATTTCCTACATAGCTCATTAACTAATGTTGGAGAAAATTCTCGGAAAGAATTTCAAATATGCTTTGAGTTTCTGCCACAGGATAAGTGTCCCAGTAAATGAACACTTTGAACATCACTATCTCTAGTCAGTCTCTCGAAATGGTTGCTTTGAAGTCGGGCTCTGTTATTTTCTTAAGGATATACTGGCTAATTCGCTGATAGAGTTTTACTGGAAAAAAAACACGTTATATTATAATTTAAAATGCTTTTTAACAAAAAGTCTATTGCAAAAATTTCAGAATAAAAAAATAAAAATTTCAAAATAAAGATCAAATATAATATGATCATCAGAATGCATAAAGTATTAGAAAAATTCAGAGTTGGTGCCAATAAACATAAGTAACCTCACCAAAGATAAGAGAAACAAATTATACTGAAAAACATGTCCTAACTAGAGAGCCCCTACCACCATATTTGAATATCCCTTTCCTATTTAGAGAATCCATTCATTTACTGGCTGGGAATTGTGTTGTCTATGAGAAAGCAATATATGGTTTGTTAATATCCCTGACTCCCAGTTTATTCATCTCTAAAAATATGATGTTTTCACCAGATGTGGTGGTACATATTTCTAATCCCAGTGCTTGGGAAGCCCAGGAGGTAAGATCATCACAGGTTTGAGACCAGCCAGGACTACATAGTGAGCCTCTGTCTCAAAAAAAGGAAAAGGAAAAAAAGTATTGCATATACAGTAGAGCTATTTTTTCCCACTAAGGTTGTTTTGTTAGAGTGCCACATGGTTTGAAAAACAGAAAAAAACACATCTCACTGGAGTAAGCAACTAGGAATTGGTCAGTTTATCAGACTCAAATGTTGTGCTGTTTGGTAGGATTCTTCATAGATTTGTCTTAGAAGCTCCATTATGTTTTTGTGTTCTTAATGTAGTAACATGTATATGTTGTAAAATCTACCATTTAAGCTTTTACATGTACAGTTCATTGCCCTGCTGTGCAGCCACTGCGGCTGCTTATCTACACAGTTTTCATTATCATAAACTGAAAGTCTGTGTCCATTAAACACTAACCCTCTGCGTCTTCTCTTCCCTTAGTGCTTTATGTACCTTTTAATTTGACTAGGAATGGTTATATTTATTGTTTGAGAAATAGGTCCATAACCACGCTAAAAACTCAAGCCACTTGGAAAATAGTCACACAAGACTTCAGTCACCAGCAGCCTAAAGCAAAAGACAGTACCTGAAGGAGACGGGCAGGGGGACTAAGCACCAAACACAAAGATTAATATTAGAAAAAAGAAACTCTCCTGAAGCACTGCAATGCCTATTTGTCATGTAAGTCCGAAGCAGAGCAGATCACACACATTGTCTTGTGTTAGCCCTCAGCTTCAGGACTTTAGCTGTCTTGCAGATGCTCTCTGGGTTGTGGACCCATCCTTCCCAACTTTTCTCCAATGGCCATTCTATACCTTCTCTGAAATGTCAGTATTATATCCTTGCCATAAATTCTTTAGCAGTGTCCTCACTGTCCACAAGTTAGATTTCAGCCTGTGAATGAGGCTCACCTTCCATGTTCTGACTACACACATGGCATTGCTTCCTCGGGCTTTGTGTGCCAACTCTGCTGACTAGAGCTCCAACCATCCACAGCAAATAGCATCATCCCCATGTATGTCTTGGAATCTAAGATTGCTGAATTCTTTCCTCTGGTAAGGTCCCCTCTCTTCTCTCTGCACCTGCTTGTGTAATTATACCGCACTCCTGACTCTGCTCAAATGTAGTATCATACTATTTGGAAGAATTGTCCAACTCATCTCCAAACAGACTGAAGTTAGAGTCTTTCTCTGTACCTATTTGAAAACCCAAAGGGTCTGTCCCCTTACCATAAACACTAACCAATTACACAAAGCAAAGACTATGTCCTCAGGATCTAAATCGGTAAAGTGTCAGTCAAAACCCGCTAAATGAATGAGCGATGTAACAAAAACATAAAAATCGATAAGCTTCCCATTTAAAACAATATTTCAGAATGAACCAAGATTTGTTTTCTACTTTAATCAGAAAATGAAAATCAGTGGTTAAACAATAATTGACAATCACCCAATGTATGTCTAAGAATCTCTGATTATATCTAAGTGTTTAAATTTGGAAACTTCTTCCAAAGTTAGTCTCATTTAAGTATGCTTTATGTTTATGAAGTCATGGAGCTATGGATAGAGTAGCACCCATCAACAGATAATATGGCAAAAAGTAGAATATATGCACACTTAAAAGAAAATGGATGAGACTGCAAATAATCATAATCAAATTAATTGACACATAATAAAATAAATATCACTTGTTTTCTCTCATATGTGATAATTAGAATGAAAAAGATCAGGAAAGAGGACTATTAGTAAAGAGAAGGAGACAAGGGGACAAGAAGGGAAGATATAAGAGGGTATTAGTGGGTAAATATGGTCCAAGTTTATTATGTATCTAAAAGCAACCTTTTAGATAAATTAGCATATATTTATCTTACAGTATAACAGGTTTTACAAAAGTCTGTGTACTAAGCAACTGGATTAAGTACTTTGCATAAATTACTTACTTTGTTACAGGTAGATGTTATTATGCAAGTTTCACATATTCTGTAAAGGTTTTAGAAAACTAAAATAATAAAGTTTCTTGTCCAAAATATTGTGCAAGTGAGATTCAAAAGTTGAATTCAATTATGTATTTTTCTGTGTTTTCCATTGTTTCTTCCTGGGACTCAAACACCTTCTCTTTATAGACATGGGTACCCTGTGTATGCCTGGTGCCCTTCGAGGCCAGAGAAAAGTGTAGATCTCCTGGAAATGGAGTTTCAGAAGTTGTGACTTGAGAGGTGCTGAAAATTGGAACCATGTACCCAGGAAAACCAGTCAGCGCTCCTAACATCTGACCCATCTTTCCATCCCCTTGCAGATTGTCTACAGTGAATAATTACATAAAATGTAAAAAACTATAAAGTATAACTATGAACTGTACTAAAATATAAATGTATACTGTGCCAGGTGTTGGTGGCACATGCCTTTAATCCCAGCACTCGGGAGGCAGAGGCAGGTGGATCTCTTTGAGTTAGAGGCCAGACTGGTCTCCAGAGCAAGTGCCAGAACAGCCTCTAAAACAATACAGAGAAACCCTATCTTGAAAAAGCCATAAATAAATAAGTAAATAAATATATACTGCATATATAAAATTATATAATATATTTTATATATTGTAGCAAGTCTTTCTCTGTATGGCTATGTCTAGCTCCCAAATAATGTCACAGAGACTTATAAGTAATTATAAAAGCTTGGCCTTAGCTTTTTTTTGACACAAGTTCTCTCTGTGTAGCCCTGGCTGTCCTGGAATTCACTCTGTAGACCAGGCTGGACTCGAACTCAGAGATCCACCTGCTTCTGCCTACTGAGTGCTGGGATTAAAGGTATGTGCCACCATTGCCTGGCCCCAGTAGCTCTTACCACTTGAATTAATACATTTATTTTAATCTATGTTCTGCCACATGATTCACTACCTCATCTCCCCATACTGTTCACACTGCTTTCTCTGTGTCTGGATGGTAACCGGCCTTCCTTTTTCCCTGAGTCCTCTCTGACCCCAGAAGTCCTGTCTAATCTCTTCCTGCCTAGCTGTAGGCCATATTGCTCTTTATTAAACCAACCACAGGGACACATCTTCACACAGTATAAAAGGATATTCCACAACAAAATATAGAATATATAAAATATAGAATAGTGACTATCCCCATATATGAAGGGACAGCATACCACAGAGCTAAGTGGGATGATTTGGAAACGGAATAGCAAGGACTCCATTGATAAGGAATTTTTAACGCGGTTGTAAAACACTTTGCATGAATCTAAACTTGTATTACCATGGTGGTCTAAGTTAAACATAAAACTTGCTGCTTTGTTTGTTTGGGGCAGGAAGAAGATTCTGGTTCAAAATTTTATTTTTAAGAATGAATAATTTATTTTTCAATCAGGAAGAAGATTGTGGTTTGAATTTCTATTTTTAGAAACAAAATAGCTTATTTAGAAAAGACTGGCTTCAATTTTATTTTTAACTTGATGGTTTCTCAAAATGGATGACTAATGACGGCATAGTTCATGGTCATCTATTCATGGTGGTCCTGTGTAGTGATAACTGTTTTTGTGGAAATACCTTTTACATTCTAAGAGACTGGAACTTTTTAAAATATAAATTAAAAACAATCATATTTTCTATATCAAACCCAGTTCCCTCTCCCTTCTGTCCTCCCATGTCCCCCCACCCTCCATCCCACGCCCCCCTTTCACTCTCCAGGGAGGGTGAGGCCTTCCATGGGGGATCATCAAGAGACTGGAACTTTTGCTGAGCCTCACAGGTAAGTTAATAATACATATGGAGGTCACTTAAGACTGTAGTTAGCTGACGTTGGTGGCACCCACCTTCAATTCTAGCACTTGGGTGGCAGAGGCAGGGGGATCTCTGTGAGTTTGAAGCCAGCCTAGTCTACAGCATGAGTTCTAGGACAGGCTCCAAAGCAATACAGAGAAACCCTGTCTCGAAAAACCAAAAAAAAAAAAAAAAAAAAAGACTGTAGCCAGATATCCGGATGTATACTCAGACTATTTGATTAACCTTTCTTTAGGACAGTGGTTCTCAACCTCCCTAATGCTGTGACCCTTTTAGTACAGTTCCTCATGTTGTGGTGATTCCAATCATAAAATTATTTTCATTGGTACTTCATAACTATAATTTTGCTGTTGTTACAAATCATAGTGTAAGTACCTGTATTTTCGAATGGTCTTAGGCCACCCATGTGAAAGGGTCATTTGACCCACAAAGGATCCATAATCTACAGGTTGGGAACCACTGTTTTAAGAGAACAATGAAACTACCAGCCTTTCTTGCCTTGTATTTCCATGTAATCAGCATTTACATCCCAATTAATGCATTGATTTAATTTTAAACTATGTTCTCTTGTAGGGAACAATGCATGTGTGTCTGTATGTGTGTTGTGGTCTTCATTTCTTAAAAAGAAGCAAACAGGTCAAAAACCAACCATTGCAAAAACCAATGCAACAGATATATCACCATAAAGGTTGAAAGCAGAATATGAATATTGCTCAATAAAGATAAGTTTGCAGTTATGAATGCACTGGGGTTCATTGGAGTAAATAGCTTAATTCCTTATAAAACTCTGTTAAGGATTCCTGTAAGACATTCCTCCTTTTTTCCCCATGTGATGCTTGTTTTACTATTCAATAAATACAGATCAAAGCCTTTTGTGTGGGACAGTCTGGCAGATTCACAGTCACAACATCAGGCAGGCATAAATAGACATATGTTGAACAGACTATAGACAAGCCAGAAACTGAAACTCCAGACAGAAAGAAGACACAGGGTGTGGTGGTTTGAACAAGAATGGCCCCCATAGGCTCACACGTTTGAATGTTCAGTCATCGGGGAGTGGCATTATTTAAAATGATTAGAAGGTCTGGCCTTGTTGGAGGAAGTATGTCACTGGTATTGGTCTTTGAAGGTTTGAAAGCCCAAGGCAGTCCTAATCTCTCTCTCTTCTTGCTGCCTGCAGATCCAGAAAAAACTCTCAGCTGTTTCTTCAGCACCATGACTGTCTGCGTGCCACCATGATGATAATAGACTAAATCTCTGAAACAGTAAGCTGGTCCCAATTAAATGCTTTCTTTTATAAGTTACCATGGTCGTGGTGTCTCTTCACAGCAATAGAACAGTGATTAAGACTCAAAGAAAGAAATGAAGATTTTAAACTTGGCCTCACTCTCAGTCAAATTCCAGAAGTGCTGAGATTTTTCTCCCTTAATATGACACTGATGCATTTGGGTGCCTCTGAGGCTATTTTCATTTAACCAATGCAATCTAAGATATCTGAATTTGCAATTCTTATAGGTAGCCATAGAGAAATATAACAAAAGAGCACAAAAATATTTTTTAATTTTTAAGAGATTTATAAAACTTTTTATGTGTACATATAAAAAATATCCACCCAGTGTATTAACACAAAGTAAACTCTGTAGAGCAAAGCTTTTGAAGAAAAGCCCTGAGGTATATTCTCCCCCACTTACTTGTTCATCAGTGGGAGAAAGGATTTAACCCCTGGCTGCTTCACTTATTGCCTTCATACCCAAAGGCCCAACCCCAGGAGTCGGTTACTTATTTGGATGAAGAAAATTTGAAACCCTGTACTTGAAATATTTCCAAAGCTTATCTGGATGACTTCCTAGCATTTTCCTCTATGTTGGCACATTTGTGTCTGATTGTTTCTTTGTTTTGTTTGTTTGTTTTTGTGTGATGACTCTTCTATGAGGTAATAGAGCATTGTCTTTAGCTACGTCTCTTGCTATTACTTAATTCGTTCTCCTTGCCTTGGGAAAAAGTAGGCCATTCCTGTTTTCTCCTTGCTCTAAACAAATGATGCACAAGGACTAAGCTGCCCTGTGGGAAATACCAAGACAGCGTCTCAGACTCCCTGGAGTGCAGCATGAAAGTATGAGGCAGACGAGAAACATGCGCTGTTCTCTATATTTGTCATTCAGACACCCTGTGAGAGATAGCAAAAAAAATATGTTCTGATTCTGCAAGTGCTCTCTGGTATGCATTGGTGTAGTAAAATTATGTTTTGCATTTGTAGTTGGTTTTTCATTTTTTTAAATGAACATCTGTGTTTTGCTCTTAGTTCTAAAGCTAGAGAACAGCTGGGCAGGGCAACTTGTCTTTCTTCAGCATCTCTGTGGGTCATTGACACAGCCTGCTACTTCTCCATCAGCTACTTCTCCATTGGCTTACCAGCTGCCCCTCATCTCCCCACAGCTTTTTTGGTTCTCAGAGCTCCTGGATTGGGAAAGGGTCTGGATCAGCCTGTTCTATTGAGCCCTTGGGAGTACCAGAAGTGCCAATATTACATGAATCTGCTCTGTTCAGCTGTTACCAAATGCTAAAGGCCCAGCCCTGAGTGGGTGAGAAGCAGTTAGAAGGTCTGGCTTGCTCTTACTGGGCTTTTGAGACATTGCAGATTATGTTTTCAGAAACTGTTTTTCTTTCTTCCCCATTTCTGTGATCTGAAACTACAGATAAACCAGACTGTGCTGCAGCTGTTAAGTGCTTTATTTTCGCCAGGGAAAATAAAATGTTGGATCCAGTTTAGGAGTCCCATACTATTTGGAAGAGGGAGGTTGTCTTCTGCATGTTTCAGTACTCCCGAATTCAAAACTTCTTCAAGTTCCCAAGACCACCACAGCCGTGGCAGTTTGTGACTCTGGCTTGCACAAGGGCCAAGTTAGAACACTAAGAGTTCACTGTATGAAAGCCATCATCACGGGTATAGTGTGAGTCATGGAAGCCCCTCTGACACCGCGTTGTAGAGTCCTCCTCCTGACCTGCAGTTTCCGTTGTGTCATTGTCGCCAGCTCACAGCTGTTGAAAACAGCTCCCATTCATCAAGGCAGCATTCAAGATCCTCTGTGGTTTGTCCTCAGACTTTGATAGCAAAGTGCTGCTATCCGTGCCTCTTGCAGTCTAACTTAATGCCACTGCTTGTGGTTTGCTTTGCTATTTGTTCTCTGGCATTATCTGTGTTTACAGTTTATGAGTGAGTGTGTGGCTCGGTGCACTGGTTTAATATCACCATCACTTTTCCTCTTCACTGATTTCAGTTCCAAACGCACCCTGGTTGTCCAGACCCAGTTCAAAGGTGTCTGCCTCTTAAAAGTCTCCCTGAACACTTCAAACTTTTGGCTTCCTCCAGATTTCCAATCCCTTTCTCATTGATCTCTCAAAGCACTTGCTGGTATTTTCTTTTTTTTTTTAGTTTTTTTTATTATTTTAATTTTAAATAGCTTGTTTCACATGTCAATCCCAGTTCCCTCTCCCTCCCCTCCTCCCTTATCCCCCCCACCATCCCCCCCCAGCCTCCCACCCTATTGCCAATTCCTTCCACATAGGGGATATCCAGAGTCTGTCATTTCACTCAGGGTAGGGTCCAGGCACTCCTCTAAGAGTCCAAGCTGAGAGAGCATCCCTCTTTGTGTTATGGACACACGATGTCTGTTTGTATGCCAGGGATAAACACTGATCCACTGCTCAGGGCCCCATAGGTTGCCCAGGCCTCCTCACTGACTCTCACATTCAGGGGGTGTGGATCAGTCCCAGGCTGGCCTCCCAGCTGTTGGTCTGAGGTCCAAGACTTGCTGGTATTTTCACCCAGAAGAACAACTTTCAGTGTCCCCTTTTCCCTTCTTCCTCCATCAATGGCAGGCAGGGCTGTCTGGTTAATCTTTCTACTTTCCCTAGACCCATCTAAGTAGTACACATTTGGTAAGCCCTTTTAAAAACACAGTAATAAGTAAACACAGTAAAGGGCTGTAGATATACAAAGCAGATCTATATTCTTAAGTCCCATAAAAGGTATTCTTTTTATGACAAGTAAGGTGACAGAAAGGGAAAATAGCTCCTCTTTAGATGAAATCATTTGCCTCATTATTACTGCATACGTTGTCTGCTGTACTGATGAGTGAAGGAGCTGTGTTCATTTTTTACTGTTGTATTTCCAGTGTTTATGAGTGACTCAGTCAGTGCTATGAAACAGGCAATGGCTCAGTGTAATAGTTGAATCTCACCACAGGTAGAGGTAGCATCTTTATTTCACAACTAAAGAAATGTTTCCAAGGCATATGGTCCTTCTGTGTGTGTGGAGAGAGAGACAGAGACAGAGAGAGAGAGAGAGAGAGAGAGAGAGAGAGAGAGAGAGAGAGAGAGAGAGAGAGAGAGAGAGAGAGAGAGAGAGAAGTTGGAATGGAAACCCAACTCTCAGGACCATGGATACCATGTATTTTTCCACCACACCATCATATTCCCATGAATTGCCTTTAAATCATCTTCTGTTTTTGTTTTGTATAACTCTAATTGCTACAATTCTATAAAAAGCAAAAAACAAAACAAAAACAAAATCACCCAAGAACTTTCTTAACTCAACCTAAATATTTCTCCCTGTTCATTTCAGACATCTGAAGCAACTGAGAATCAGTAGTTTTTAGTTACCAAAACCACGTTCAAGAGCATCACTGTGCAATGAGAAAAGGGATGTGCTCTTAGAAGGTAGAGGATCATTTTCTACTAACGGTCATTGTTTTTCTCTATAAGAAACAAGTTTGATCTAAGAGTAAATAATAGTTGTTTCCATTTCAATATATTTTGTGCTCTGTCACCTAGAATACTCATGAATACAATTTTTACTGTTCCTTAGTTTTAAAGGAAGGAACAAAAATGTGAAGCAACTTCATCAAACCAGGACTTTAAGGGAAGTAACATGAGGGGTAGATAGTATAACTGACCTCTGTTGAGTAAAAGTGTGATGGAGGATGTCCCTTTGTATATGTTTCTCTTATTGGTTAATGAATAAAACACTGTTGGGTCAATGGTCAATGAGGCAGGAAGATAGGCAGGACTAGAAGAGGAGGAGAAGACTGGGAAAGGTAGGCAGGAGAACCTGCCAGAATAGTCGCCATGTAGCAGGCAAGGTAGTTGCAGGTCCAGTATTTTCCAGTAGGCCAAGACCATGTGGAAATACATAGATTAGTAGCTTTGGGTTAATAATTAAGACAGAGCTAGCCAATAAGAAGCTCAAGCCATTGGCCAACAGTATTATAATTAATATAGTGTCTGTATGTTGATTTTGGGCTCAAGGGCCCCGGGGACCTGCCAGGCCAGAAAACTCATGCTTACAAAATGATGCCAGCAACATGGGTTACAGGAACTTCCACATAGAACCTAACAAAAACTTAAAAAAGGGATTCTAAACACAAAAGAACAAAGTCAATCACATTTTCTCGGGTGGACTCTGTTTTGCTAGAGTCAAGTAGGGACTCTTTAAGGGAGGTTTCCTGACTCTGCACAAGCAGCAAAAAACCACAGGGCTCTTTTAAGAGGCCTCTCTGCCAAACAAAAATTGTGTGTACGAGAAGCTGGTGGCAGCAATGACCAACATGCAGCATGGCAGATTTAGCTTTTACTTATAAAGGTTTAAGAGTCGAGGAGTAAACATAGCTCCCAGTGCTCTTGGTTAAAGTACCCCCACCATCTTGGAAAGCCAGTGGCTTAAACAGCCACAGCTTTAATTTCAGCAATGTTATTTAGCAGATAAAAGACTCATAGCTAGAACAAAAGTAGATATACATAGTAAACACAGATTCAGATGAAGTAAAACCTCTAAAGGGTTTACAGTGTGTTTAAATATGTACGTAGGCTTGCGGGAGAAAAAGAAAAAAGAATAACATGGTTAAAAAAGAAATAGAGTAAAAAAGCCATGCAAAGAAGGAAAATACACAGATAGTCTGGATACTGTATGTTATTGTCTTGTCTTTGAATTGCTTAATTGCTGGGAAAGGAGTAACAACTGCTAAAAGACTTTTGATTATCAATGCTGCTGAATTAATCCAATTTATATATTTAAAAATGCTTTGACTTCAAAATTTAAGTCTAAGAACATGTTACTTTGTAAAAGAGATTCTATTTTTGTTTCTACAGAAGATGAGGAGCTGTGTATTCCTTCCAAACTAATATGCTTTGATGAAGCAAGACCCCATGAAGCAGTGACCCAACCTCCAAGACACCTGGGAAGATGCAGCCATGCAGACTACTACAGCCAGGTCTTGGACAGGTTTCTGTATATTTTCATGATCCCCATAGTTTTAACATTGCCCCCATACAGCAGGAAGCAGTTTGGAAAGAACAATGCCCAAATTCCCAAATATTGTTTATAAATGTTTGTTTTCATTGAAATGGGATTGATTATAAATGATTAATGATCACTGCTAATCTCTTTCTAAAGAAAAAAAAGGTGAATATGGTATAGAAATAAATACTTTGTATTGGTATGGATTTTTATTTATTGATACAAATTTAAGGTTGATTTGTTATATGTATATTTCTCCTCTTGTTTAGGTATTGTGTTTATATAGCTCATCTAAAAATGTAATATATAATTAAATACATATTATATATAGTCACCTATAATAGTAAAAACTTACAGTTATGTTATTTAAGTTTTCTAGATATATAGAGATATATATGAGATGGATGGATAGTCTTCAAACCTTTCAAAGACTTACAGAATATAGCATTTAAAATGGTTTAGGAATTTTCATGACAGTGAGACACAATTATTCTTGGCAACACCAATTACTTCAGAGAGGAAGACAGGCATTGAAGAAACTCATTATGGAATATGCCTTTGACATGGCAAGACTAGCCATTTGGGCAAGAAAATGCTCTTGCCTGGACTGTTTGACTGTATGCTGTACAAAGTGGACATGCGGGACCCACAGGAAAGTGACTGCTCCAAAACAAGATGGGACAGTCCTGAAGGGTTCCTATTCATGAAAGATTCTGATAGACATTCTGTAGGACACAGAAAAATGACTGACAAACTGCCAATACAGGCGAACAGTTTAAAATTTCCTGCTTCACTGAGAAGTCTGTCAGACACAATGTTGCCTTTGGCTGAAGATAGATACTCCAACATTACAGAGGAACTTTGGATGACTGTCCAGGCAGTGAAATGTCTCTGTCAATTGTAGAGTTTATATGTTATGCTTCTGTGGCCTTTGATGGAGTTGAAGACAGATAGTTATGGTTTTCCTTAGTTATGACAATAGATAAGTTATATATAAGACTTTAGACTCACAAAGATAGGATAGATAATAGAATATTTTCTTTAAATCTTGCTAAATGTTAATGGACTAAATATTGTAACTATAGTTCTTACTTGATAACTGTTTTGTTATATATAATTTTACTATGTTAAAGTTAAAACCTTTCTTTTTATTTAGACAAAAAAGAAGAGATGATGGGGGATGTCCTTTTGTATATGTTTCTCTTATTGGTTAATGAATAAAACACTGTTGGGCCAACTGCCAATGAGGCAGGAAGATAGACAGGACTAGGAGAAGAAGTCTGGGAAAGGTAGGCAGGAGGGCCTGCCAGAACAGTCACAACATAGCAGGCAAAGGAGTTGCAGATTCGGTATTCTTCAGTAAGCCAAGACCACATGGAAATACATAGATTAGTAGTTATGGGTTAATAATTAAAGACAGAGCTAGCCAATAAGAAGCCCAAGTTATTGGTCCACAGAATTATAATTAATATCAGTCTCTGAGTGTTCATTTGGGACTGACGCAGCTGTGGGACCAGGCTGGTGGGAAAGAGTGCTAGTAACAAAAGTGAACTAGGCAGGAGCTGAAGAGATGGTCTAGAAGTTAAGAGTACCCAGGTTTTACTCTCAGCACCCATGTGGCAGTTCACAACCATCAACAACTCCAGTTCCGTGGTTTCTGTAAAGTAACAGTACTTGGCTGTAATCAATACAAACAGGCAAGTTGTACACCTTAATTATTTCATTTCTTGCAATATTCTTTTGAGTATTAATTATCCCTTATGTTGGAGAATTGAAACTTAATCAGAGCCACACAGCTAAGAAGCACCCATGATGGTCTCCAGAAGTCTGCCATCAGTACTTGGTGTTAACTCTTTAAATCCTACATACCTTAGAACATGTGAACAACAGCCAGGCCTTCTGCAGGCACAGCAGCAGAGATCACAGCTAGGCAAGAGTGGACACAGGCAAAAGGCGAAGTCTGAAGGGAAGGAACATACACAAAAATGTCCCCAGACCCTGTCATTCTCAACGCAGGCATTAACTTGAAAGGCATTCACCTTTCAGCTTTTTTTTTTCTTTTTTCTTTTTTGGTTTTTACGAGACAGGGTTTCTCTGTATTGTTTTGGAGGCTGTCGGTCCAGCCTGGCCTCAAACTCATAGAGACCTGCCTGTTTCTGCCTCCCGAGTGCTGGGATTAAAGGCGTGTGCCACCACTGCCCGGCTCACCTCTGAGTTTTAAGACAATTTATTTTCATTTTCTTTTAAAAAACACAATTTTTCATTAACTCTCTGAGAATTTCATACACGAATATAATATATTTTGATCATATTCACTCTCCACTCTCCCCCTAACTTCTCCTAGATCCAATTTGTATCCTCTGTCCTCCCAATATTGTGTAAAAGATAAGTTTCTATTTACAGACATGTATGCATTTGTAAACATAAAAATTCAAACAATGCAGACTCACTGTCACAGCCTATGGTGGTATTAAAGAAAATGATCCCCAAAGAAGTGGCACTATTAAGAGGAGTGTACTTGTTGGAGGAAGTGTGTCACTGTAGAGGTGGGCTTGAGGCCTCACATATGCTCAAGCCACTTCCTGTTGCCTTTGGGTCAAGATATAGAATCCTCAGCTCCTTCTCCAGCACCAAGTGTGCCTGCACATTGCCATGCTCCCACCACGATGAAACTGTAAGCTGCCGAGTCAATTATATGTTTTTCTTTATAAGAGTTTCTGTGGTCATGGTGTCTCTTCACTGCAAAAGAAACCCTGAGGCACAGCTGAACTAGAGTTAATGGGAAACAAGAGAGTGGTGCAAGAGTGACCATCCAATTTAATTATGATATGATTTTTCAATTGTGAAAATGTACAAATTAGGTGTTATCTTTCTTTGGGGGGGTGGTTCAAGACAAGGTTTCTCTATGTAGTTCTGACTGTCTTGGAACTCACTTTGTAAACCACACTGACCTCGAACTCACAGAGATCCACCTGCGTCTGCCTCCCTACTGCTGGGATGAAATTTGTGGCTGTAGCATTGAAATTTGTGTGTGAACATCCATTTCAATTTCAAAATTCATGAATGTGATATTTGGTCTCAGAACTGCCCTTCTCCTCGGTGCTGTTTCTGGGTCCTTCCTCCTTCTGCCAGAGTCAGATGCTGCCAGAGGTGGTGGTCCAGCTGCATCAGCTCCCCTCTGTGCTCACTGAGCTCCCAAGCGGGTGGGGATGTGGAGCCAGTTCAACTGCTCCCCACGCTGGTCACAGAGCACTGCTGACAGCAGAAGGGGCAGAGGGAAAAGATGTTGGATGTAGCCGAATGTGGGAGGAAAACTGGAGTGAGAGCGAGCCTCCGTCAAACTGACACTATCTATCCTGGAGCAAACTCACGGAACTCTTTCCCATCCCAAGACATGTTAGATAAACAATGATCTCATCTGCAGGAGCTGACCGGACTTGGGCGAGGACTGCACCAGGCAAGCTTCCTGAAAAGAGAGAAGAATCAACATCTGAGTTCCATAAATCCCTTTTTAAAAGTTTCCAAGAAAAGAGCCAATAACTCTGTCTTCTCGACTCTTCCTCCAGCTCTAATTCAAACATCAAACAGAATCCAGGCATCTAGTTAGAGATTGGGGGTGAGGGGTGCCTTGTATTTTTTTTTTTTTTGGTTCCTCTGCCCACACTAAGTTTATTTTTTTAAATCTTTCAATCATATGACATTCATTTTCATTCCTTTGGAAACTTATGTCGTTCTGATTCCAATTTGGCGAGGTCGACTCTACCTCTTTAGCTTCACACAAGGAAGCAGAATTTTGCCAGGAGTGAGATATTGTATCTACTGCCACACACTCTTTGGATAAGGTCTCTCTATACAGCTCTACAGCATCAGGATGCCCAAATGGCCAAGGCTAAGGGTAGAGTGGACCAAGAGTTTTGAATAATTTCCAGGCTACCTACATATAACCGTGCCCATCCTTGAAACAAAAGGAGAAAGTGGATGGTGTCTTTTCCTTGTCTCCTATGTGTTATTTATTTATTCATATTGAGATCTCAATTGACAACTGTTTAGAATGTTCTAGAAAATAAGAAAAAGTAACCTGTTTAGGGTTCTTGGGGAAAAATAAATACTTAATTGCTTCAAATAATTCTTCACTGATGAATGGAAACAATAACCTCCCACATTTCAAGTAGAAATAGATACAGTGTGATCCTTTTCAGAAGGAGAGGGACGGGATAGGGCCCAGAGATGCTCTGGGAAGGATGAAGATGGAGAGGGATCAGGGTTTTCCATGAACCATGACTGGCTGCTGAAAGGGAAGAGGCTTAGTGATAGCAGTATCTCACTCAGCCTGACATAGAAACAGGTAAGGGAGTCAGATGGTCACATGACCAGGTGAGAAAGCCCTGCCAGGTCTAGACAAAGAAGCAGAATTCAGCAAAGGGTAGGAAGATGGATGATGACAAATTTGTTGTGCTGTTCAGTCAGAAACACAGTACTAAGAGTTGGTCTTGTGGGCTAGTTGATGTCTCTTGTATGCTCTAGGTATGAAACTAATTAAAAAAACCCCACACATGTTAGTTTTTTGGGGTATTTATCCCAAGTTTTCCTCCAATAATCTATTGGTCTTATGTTCTCTTTTCCATAAACTATATCTTAAATGAATGTTGAGACAATTTCACTTTTTCCATCTATTTTCTTTAGTTATTCAATCAACAGCTTTCTTTTCTTTCTGGTTGACTTTTTTTTTTGCATGAATTTGATTGATTTGGTTGGAAGCATTTCTGATTTGCTTTTTTTTTCTGGAATTTTCAATTCATCTGGTAATACTGATAAGCTTAATAAGATGAGAGAAGAAACCTTGTGGGTGTCTCTCTTAGCGTGGGATAGACACAAAGTGAATTTTCAAGGGCAGTGAGGCAAATGCAAATGTGTTTTGTGTGAGGAGAATTGAAGAAGCCAAGGTAGCAGCTAGACAGAGGATCAATAGAATTGCACCTACCTGGATGGGCTCTGTCTAAAGGTGTTCTAGAATATCAACTCATTTTGTTTTCATAATAATACCATGAGTCAGCTTCTATGTTGGTAGGATACATAAAGGATTGAAAGAGAAGAGGGTTAGAGAAGAGAGAAACAGGAGCCTTCTCATTTCTTGTAGGGGCCAAACAAAGTAGGAAGAGCAAATGAGCCCCTCACTTCTCTATTGAAATCTTTTATTAGCACATATTAATTATTTGCAATGGGTTTCTTTATGGTATCTTTATACATGTACACAATGCATTTTGATCATATCCACCCCCTCACTATCTCTTAACCCCTCCTACTCACAGTGCTAACCTTCCTCTCAGTGAGGTCCCTTCTCTCTCTCTCTCTCTCTCTCTCTCTCTCTCTCTCTCTCTCTCTCTCTCTCTCTCTCTGTGTATGATATGGTATGGTATGGTATGTGTCCAGTAAGTTTCATTACGGTTGTTTACAGGATCATAGGTGAGGATTCTTTTAAAATATTTATTTTTTATTTATGCATATGCATGTGAGCCCACAGAAGCCACAGGGCACCTGATTTCCTGGAAGTGGAGCTATAGGCAGTTGTGAGCAGCTTGGTATGATTGCTGGTAACCAAACATGGGTCTTCTGCAAGAACACTAACTGCTCTGACTGCTGAGCCTTTGCTCCAGCCCCTGTCTGGGGACTTTTAAAGGAGCATGGACACCTTACCGGCAGCTACAGTTCTGAAGAAAATGCCCCTATCAGCTATTAACTGCATATAAATCTTCAGAGAGAAGAGGGCCCATGAGTCCCTCCCTTTTCCACAATAGGGTATTGATGCCCAGTCTTGCCTCTGACCTACCTTGTAAGAAAATTAATCCCATTCATAAGGACAGAGCCCCCATGAGCTAATTGATTTCCCATTTTATTCCACTATATTAGGAAATGCATTTCATTTTATTTACAACATTTGCAGTTTATTGATATTGACAAGTGAGCATACCAGGCCTAGGTGCAAGATGACTCTGACTTCCGTCAAATTTCCATCCAGGTAGGATGGGAATTCTTTTGAAGCTAAGTGAACTTGCATAGCAAGAGAGGGTGAGCTTGGTTCACCTAGGAGCTTCCTGCCCAAGACCACAAACAGTTTGACTGATAATTTGAAGATTGTCTTCACTTCTCTGTTGCAGTGGAAGGAACCCCTGTCCCAACTCTGCAGGTTGATGGGACTGCTATGTCTATGCTTACACTACTTTGTAGAAGCTGTTTTATGAAATTCAAATCAGCTAGGAAGAGGTGCTTGCATTTCTAATGGTAGAGGGGTTTTTTCTTTTCTTTTTAGTTTTAATCTTTCTGTATGACATCCAGTCAATAACCATTTCACTAGCTGGGCTAAAATTTGAACAATAAAGCATCCTTTTCCCTCTGAAGTCTTTACTCTGCCCCATAGTACAATCATGTTCCCTGGCCCCTGTAAACATCTTCAGATGTTTTACAGTGGGCTTTCCTTTACTTTAGATACAGGGATTTATAAAAGTGGCCCACCCAATTATCATCAGGTGCATCTGACTCAAAGCTTGATCTAGAGCTACCTGAGGAAATGTCTAGGACAAGCCAGTGATGTTGAAAGCTGGATTTGGAGTCTGTAGAGAAAGGGGAAATAGAAAACATAAATAGATTGTTTTGGTGCATAAACCAGTCTGTAAGTTCCTCCTTTGGCATGCTGTGTGATCATGATCAGGACAGAGAATTTACAGAGATTCTGTTTTCACTACACAGAAACAAGAAAATTAAACCAGATTCTGAGTTTCTCATGATGGGACACTCGACCTCTTTTTAGATTCTTTCAAAGCACCTTTGAAAAGCTGGGAAGATCAAAGTGATCATTGTGCAAGCATGGGGACCTGAGTATGGATCACAAGCATCCATGTACAATGCTGCCCTGGTGTCACGCCCCGGAAATTACAGCTCTGGCAGGCAGAGACTGAAGAATTCTGGGGCCTCTCTGGCCTGCTCGTCTAGCAAAGCTTTGAGTTTGAGGTTCAATGAGAGACCTTGCCTCAAAAGTAAGATGGAGAAGACAGATGCTAATATCTGTCCTCTGTATATATGCAGCACACCGACAGACAGACAGACACAGACACACACACACCTCCAAAAATGAATTTAATAGAACATTAAGCAAAATTGTACAGTAGTTCCTTATATACATATCTGTGTATTGAGTACTTTTTATGTTACTTTACTGTTTTATACCAGATTAGATACCTCTTTTCTTACCCTGTCATAATAAATTAAAGCCTATTATTAAGCACAGTATATTACAGATAATTCACATACATTTTAAGTACATTGACTCTTTGGAACCATTCTTATCAATGTCTGATTAACTGATATGTATCAGAAACTTTTTACATTTTTTATAACAAATTATTTTTGTGATCATTTTTGTTCACGGTCACTTGTTTTTTTAATCTAAAGCAGGTTAGGGAGCTAAATGGTACATAAAATAACTTATATCCTGAAACTGTTTTCTGCAAAATACTGGCACAATAGTGACTATTACTATGGTGTCCCTTCCTCTCTACCCTTTGGGTTTGCTCAAGAAAGCAAAGTATAGGTCAAACATAAATGTTCCTCCTCCCATGGACCTTCTCCAGCTCACACAGTATTAGAGCACAGCAGTGAAGACCAGCCTTCTCTTGTAAACCAGAGAGTCATCTGCCTAGGGACTGACAGAGGCTACATCACTGTGGAGTCACAAACTCAGCAAAACTTGTGGGGCTTAGGTGTCTAGACAATAACTGAATTACAAGAGCACTATCCTAGAGCAACAAGGCTTAGTTTTGCAGACATAGACAATAAAATGGCTGGGAAAGCAATTGTCCAGGCCTTTGCTTCACTGGGAGGTGTCTTTCTTTCCTTGACAATAGAGAGTTTCCTACATAGAGGGCAAGAGTCCTACCAGCATTCCTAGGATGATTTGGCTTTCCATAATCTCCTATTTATCTCCCACATGATCCCATACTAATGACTTTACCATGTTTTTCTTCCCCTTTATTCTGAAAATAAAAATTGGTCCAGGAAGTAGGGTGTTTTGAATAGCAATTCAACCAAACAAGAGGTTATTGCAAACTCAGATGGGTGGAAAGTTTCCCAGAGATGCTGAGTAATGGCCAGAGAATATGCTGCAAACTGAGATAGAGGCCTTGCCAAATAGAATGTCCCACAAGCAATTAGTTGGTTTCAAGTAAAACCCAGACCTAACAGCTTTGGGACAAGTCCTGGGCTCTAACTGGCAATAGGAGACATCTGTCCCTTGAAACTTTCCAAATGCTTCTCAAGATCCCCTCCTCAGGCATTTGTTCCTTGCATGGTAGTCACACCTAAATGTGACCTCCTGAGGTACTATTTGAAAGAGACCAGAAAAACAAAGTAGTTAGTCACCTCCCAGACTAATGCCCAGAGACAGAATCCTGGGATATGACTTATTTATCATGTCATATGGACCCATTCCATACTTGCCCCTCACCAAGCTAGGGCTGCCATGCACCTTAGAACAAACAGTCCTAGTCTACACACATTCAAATATTACAGAGTGCAATGCCCTGGAGACCAGAAGAATACAGCTTGGAAGGTCAAGGCCAGAGGGCAGGAGTTAGCCTTCGAGTAAAATCCTATTTGTAGGCTTCTGGCTCTGTAAGCCTGGAGAAGTGTTCAATGTCTTCAATTTCAGTTTTAGAGTAGCATGAATAATTTTTCTCCTTATAGGGCTGCTGTGAGAATTAGTAAATTAAGGCCCCTGTACCATGCCTGGCACACAGTAATAACTCAGTAGACAGAACCCAAACACATGTGAGAGTGGGAAGCTATTTACAGCTCATCTGGAGTCTTAGCTGCTGACGTCCAATAAAGACAACTGAGTAAAAACAGTTGTGGATTTCTCTCTGCTTGTCCTAAACCCTCCCCCCACACCCCAATGCCTTCTTCCATCATGAGAGAACTCATTGGAGCTAGAGGAAAGAATACAAAGAATAGGTTTAATTGACTATGACAAGACTAGCAATGAAACCAAGATGAGCCAGACATCCAAGGAAGGTCACAAATCAGAAGCAGGATGGGGTTAAACTAATGAAGGAAGCAAGTCGGGAGCATAGGAATTCTGCCTACATCTCCCTCCAGGGGCTGCCTTGCTGGGCAGTACAGCAACTAGACCCCAGCTAAGCTGAAACAGGAAAGCTTCTTTCAAGTTGTACCAAGAACCGTCCTGTGACACATTCCATAGAGGGTGCAAGTTGAGGGTTAATAGCCAGACGTATAAAGTGAGGACATGCCTGCTCCAAGGTATGGTTAAGGGGAGGTTTTTATTGTAGACATGATGGAGAGTACAGTCAGAGGCATCTGTAAGAGTCCAGCGCAGAGAGAGAAAGCAGTAGACGAGACATGGTCAGCGTACTGAGCTGGGCCATGAGAGAAGATGGGGAGGAACAAGGGAGGGATAGAGAGGAAGACCAAAGAAGCAGAGGGCAAAGGAGAGGAGACTAAGGAAGCCAAAATGTCAAAGCTAGATTGCGTTGAGAAGCTGAGGGAAGGGAAAAGAGCCTATGAGCTGAAGAAGTTTGGGGTAGAAGGAAGTGGGCTGAGAAGAGCTGAGAAGAGCCACAGACACAGAGCCAGCCTGGAGGCCGGCATGCACTTTGATTTGCTAATAGACATCATGGTTAGCCATTTGCCCCATTTGGTCTGCATTTATTGAAGCCCCCCATTTGCCTTTCTCTCACCTCCAGAATTTCTCTCTATTCCTAGGCTCTCTGGGAACAGGGAAGGCAGGAAGCTGTCTCCTTTGCAATTGGAGACTAGTGGCAACAATAAAGTTCATACCCAGCAACAAAACCAGTGTTTTACTCTTATTAAAGTGTGTACAGCCAGATAGTGGTGGTGTACACCTTTAATCCCAGTACAGAGGAGGAGGAGGCAGAGGCGGGCAGATCTCAGAGAGTTCAAGGCCAGCCTGGTCTACAAAATGAGTTCCAGGACAACCGAGACTGTTATACAGAGAAACCCTGTCATGAAAAAAAAACATTTAAAAAATGAGTACAAATTAAACAAATTAGTTTTGTGTATCAATTCAGTGAAGCAAAGGCTCTGACCATGGGCATGTAGGTGGCACAGAGTGTTTGTCACTAGCTTTTTTGTTGATAGCCTCTCTTTTGCAACCTTGGTGGTATAACAACTTCTTACCAAGTACTTCCATCAAAGGAAACATTCTGAGCCTGCAGTTTTACATGAATAATTTTAAAATTACGTTGTTGATCAGCGTGCAGAGAGATGGCTTTCAGAGTAACATTTTCATACATATATACCATATACTTCTTCATCTCCCCTACCTCCACTCACTGGTCCTCTTTCTTGCCCCAAGTAGCTGCCCAACTTCTGCTTTCATACCTGTATTTCATTACCCTCCCTGTTCTTTCTTACTTTTAGACATCGTCTTCCCCTCTCATGGTCCCCATCTACTTTCAATAGAGTATAGATAGGTAATAGATATGTAGGTATTGGTAAGTGATAGGTTGATCTACATGAGAGAAAGCATTCAGTAATTGTCTCTGAGTCTCCTGTTCTCTCTCAAAGCCCTCAGCCCACCAGCTCACCCCTGTATGGAGGAAGAGGTTCATTCTCAACGCCACCGACGGTAGCTGAAGACTGCAAAGCCAACTTGAAATGGGCGGATTTTCCCTTAAGAGCATTTGCGTGTTGGTATTGGCAGGAGGGCCAGTACAGCAAGAGAGGAGGGTTTGTCCCCGGTGGCTTTCACACCCATGTGTTGACAAGGCAAATACTGAGACTCTTTCTGCAGTGCTGCGGGCTCTTGCCCACAGTGGGCAAGCAGTTTACTCTCTGGTCACAGCAGCTTACCATGCTTCAAAGGGTTCCTTTGGTGTAGACTCCTGACTCGTTCAAGGTTCCTGACCTATGGCGGTTTCCCTCCAGCACTGAGCGTAGACAGCTGTGTAGGTGTCAGGGGAAGAAACCCTTGGTTTATTTTCACACCTCCCTGTGCAGTCTTTGTTGTTACTAAATCAGTGGTTTTTCTTCTTTCATTGTGTGATTTTTCTAATTCTGGAGTATTCATTCTTCATTTTTTTAAAAATTAATTTCACCTACATCTTCCCTTCCTACTTCTTAGCATCCTAATTGTCAAAGCTAAGCAGCTACATCTCCAGAAACAGGTCCACCGATACAAGCACCAAACTAGAATTGTAGGGCCAACAGGACCTGGGTCATATGAGGCACAGGA
The DNA here is from genome assembly GCF_017639785.1 of Mesocricetus auratus. NCBI lineage: Eukaryota > Metazoa > Chordata > Mammalia > Rodentia > Cricetidae > Mesocricetus > Mesocricetus auratus. The sequence goes on from NW_024429192.1 coordinate 46,883,205, forward strand.
AAACCCCAGGATACAAGGGCCCCATATGTGGTTTGAGTAAAAGAGACAAGTGTCTATATTTGGTTCATAAAATGTAGACCAGATGTTGAGGCCACAAACAAACCTCAAAAAGTTATAGCCAAAGCCAGAGTTCAAAGCCGGAGTGTAGAGCACCAGGGAAGGTCCTTTTAGCAACCATTTTAGTATAGCTACCAATAGTTGATGTCTACCAACCAGCTTGCACTCTGTTTGATGCTACATGCACACACACACACACACACACACACACACACACACACACACACACGCGCGCGCGCACACACACACACACACACACACACACACCTTGGCTCTGCTGCACTTGGTCTCTATGGTCCCCAGGGTGTAGCAGCAAGTGGGCTCAGAACTGCATGTTCCATTTCACACTTAATTCCCTGCTTCTGTGATGATAAACCACCCTTTCTCATGGTTCTCAGGTAGGTTTATCATGTTCTGGGTCTGGCTGACACTTCTTGTAGAATGATCCAAAGATAACGTGTAGATTGACGTGACTCCAGGCTTTTCCTACGCCTTTCTTCAGGTGTGCTCTCGCCAAGACATTGTTAGGGTTTGAATAACAGTATCTACGGAGATAAAAGTGAGCCTGTGAGAAATAAACATCTACACTAGAGGACACAGGGAAGAACACATAGAAGAATGTTCAAAGCAGATAAGAAGAATGGGACTCTTCTCATCCACTTACCTACTCGAGCGCTCCAGCAATCATCTACACTTCTCTGTCCTAATGCATATCTACACGTTCTAAGTTAGAACCTGGCTTTAACAGATGAGTGTATTTCTCAGACTCTGATTGTGAAAAAAGTCACTGATCTCCAAGTGTGAAAATCACATGACTGATCTGAAACCTTGAAAAATGGATCAAAATTGCCCTAGCGGAATTTATCCAGAAAGAGAGTCATTGAGATAAAATAGCTCAATGTCCAGAGCTGCTAGAGTTCACATCATATGTGACCAGAATGTTGAGAATACAGTAGTTTTGTTTCTGTCCTGAAAGCCATATCACTTTCAGAGACAAAGCATGAGTCACCTGGTCTCACATCTTTATTTTTCAAGACAGGCTCTCTCAGTGAACTTAGATCTCACCAATTCAGCCACACTGACTGGCCAGCAAGCCCCAGGATCATGCTGTCTCTGCCTTCTCTTGTACAGTGAACACTTCATGGACAGAGCCCCCTCCATAGTCCCCATGTGTATACTTTAATGATCTGTCTGCTCCAAAAGAGTTTGTTTACTAAGAGTTTGGTTAATCTCTTTTTTTATATCTCCCCACTTGCTGTTGATATTTCTAAATGGTAAGTGATTCTTGATTGTCTGGTTATATTTATAAAAAGAGAGCCTACATTAGTAGTCTGAAGCCTGGCTTGACATGTTGCCAGTGGATCCCAAGCTTTGGGGGGGACGCAGCTTGGTTCTCTTACTTTTATAAAGTTACCAGTATATTTGAAGACACAGTGAGGTTCTAACTGAAATCAGGAGCTGGACTGGCTTCCCTTGATTTGACTTTGGTTTCAGAATAATCGAGAATCTCAGAGAAGGGAAACAATGAGATTTGGGTAAAGTCTACTGTCCCAAAGAAGCTGCTATTTAAGAATGAAAGAAACGATTTCTGCCCTGGGTGTATGGAGCAGCAAAACCCATGAGGAGAATCTCTAGAGCAACAGAGAAAGAGAGTAGAGCAGAGCAGAGCAGAGCAGAGGCAGCTTCATCACTAGCCTCGAGATGATTGCTTCTGCACTTGCTTTCTATCAGACTGAGATGCTGAGCTCATCTGGTTTGCTCTGATTACATGGACATTTTGGACAGTTGCCATAGATACTCATTGACCTTGTTCATTTATATTTGGGGATCGGCATGCACTGCTGTCATCCTTGAGGCAGACAGCCACAACCTTCCCAGTACACTGAAAGGCAGCCTGAAAATTCAGCTTCCACAGACAAGAAAAGGAAATGTATGTGCCCTCCATTGAGAGCTGGTTGAACAGCCTGGGCTTGAACTGTGTATACCACAGTTGTCCCCATGTCTCCGTTACTTCCACATATTAACCTGAGTTTCAGAGCTTTCAGTGTGACTACATTGTTTACCTAGGTTGCAAAGGTCCTCCCTCTGCTTTACCCCTAATGCTATAGGCAAGTATAGACAAGTGACTTCAGCCTGGATTTCTACTGGTGTTAGATGAGGCCAGATAACTTCACGGAGGCTGCTCAGGTTGGACCAGAAGGCTTCTTGCAGGGAAACAGTGAATATGTTTTCATTATCTCCTTGGCACTGATGTTAGGGTGCCATGGGGGAAAGAAACAGATTAGTGGAGCCTATCTCCAGGATACCCCATTGGAAGAGGGGGCTCACACATGATAGTAAGTAGAGTATAGCTTTATTTAGGTACACCCATATTAAGTAGAACGCCCTTTGAATCCAAAAAAGCAATTAAATAACATGCATCATGCATGCTTACACAGGCTAAGTCAAAACAAATTATGGTTTGGTATAAACATATACTAATAGTTTTGCTCATATTAATTATGTATATACATGGTTCCCTTAAAAACAATCTCCCCATCGGCCAAAATTGATTTATTACATACCAATTAAGCAGCTACTATGTCTTGGGAATATTTCTGAGCACATAGGACACAATGAACAAATTAAAATACCTGCTCAATCTGATGGCATTTATGTTGTAGAACCACACTGTTCACTGCAACAGCAACAGCAACTTGCAACTGCTTAAATACAATAAAAATAAAATCTAAATTTCAGTCCCATTGAAGTAGCCGTATTTTAAGTCCTCCATTGCTGCATGTTATAAGGTAGACAAGAAGGAAATACAGACCAGGAAAATGAGCACCTGGATGACAGTACAGATTTTTATTAGGGAGAAGGGGGCTCTGGTTTGAGAATCAGCCCAGTGTCAGATTGCATGACAGGGTGGAAACAGGGCAGAAAGAGGCTGGTGTGAAGGAAGTTGAAATGTTTCTTTTCTTCTTTCCTTCCTTCCTCTCCTTCTTTCTTTCTTTCTTTTTCGGTCACAAATGGCCATTACTAGGGGTATCCAGTGAGTGGTAAGCTAAAGAATGTTCAGTGGTCTATTGAACTCTTCTGACTGGCTTTTACTGGGGTGAGGGGTGGACCAATAGGGCAGGGAACGCAAAAATGGAGAAAACAGTTACTTAGCTGTTGGAAATTTGGGGAATTATTAAAGGGGAAGAACTTTACAAGATGGTGTGGCCATATCTGACACTAGCTACTGCACTAGTCAGTATTGACATAGACCATATTCTATGAATACAGAAAGTTCTGTTCAGTAGAACCACCAAGAAATGTCTTATAACCTATAAAAGTCTTTGTTTTCAGTCTCCCACTATTGTTAGAACTAACTAACTAACTAACACTGTTGAGTTAATTGTTTTTGGAAAATAGAAGCATCACAAACCATTATTCTTTTCTTTTGTTGTTTTTCTCAGACAGGGTCTCTCTACATAGCCCTGATTGTCCTGGACCTCATTACATAGACCAGGCTGGCCTTGAGCACTGAGTTCTCTGCCTCCCAAGGTAATGGAATAATAGAAAAGGCATTGGTCTGGAGTTAAAATGTACTCAAATCTCTGTCTTACATTGAACTAGTTGAGAAGATTCAGCCAGGTATCAGTTTCTTAATAAAGACAATGGCAGTAGCAGTACTTCACAGGGATTCATTGAGCTGGTCTCTGTAACACAGAACTCAATATTCTTCATGTGGTGGTCGGTTCACTGTAAAACATGTATGGCATAATGAAAAGCCATTGTGGCTAAATAACTAACCAGTTAGATCAGTGCTGTTCTAAGTGTTACATAAATACAAATTCACTCAATCCTCATAGAACCCTATGATGTATATCATTAACTTCATTAGTAGATCAGAAAATTAAGATAGATTAAACAGTTTACCCAAGAACTGAGTTTCTGTTTGTCAATGTTAATTTCTTAATAGCTTTGCAAATAGCTGTCAGAGTTCAATAATTTAACACAGAGAAAGATATCTCTTTTTTAAAGACAGAGGCTAGCAGATATTCAGTAAAAAACCACTGTATGGGCCTTAAGAACTCCAGGAACCTTCAACCCAGTGCCTCAGCCAACTTTGAGGTTCTCAGAATTCTCTTGTGGACATTTTGTATCTAGGCAGCAGACAGAACAAGGTTTAAAGCAGCATTTCTCAACTTCAGAATTTGTGATGACTAATTTGATATGTCAACGTGACTGGGATAAAGGATTCTCAAATAGCTGGTAAAACAGGATTTCTGGGTGTGTTGGTGAAGATGTTCCTGGGAAACATTAGCACTTGAATTTGTAGGCCAAGTGAAGGAGATCCACTCCCCTCAGCGTGGGTGGTCCTCATACAACCACTGAATAGGGCCCCAATACAACTGAAGGTTCAAATATGACAACCTGGTAGAAATGCAAATTCACTCTCTCTTCCCCTCCCTCTCCTCGTTTCCTCTCTCTTCCCCGTCCCTACATGAGCTGGGCCACCCATCTTCTGCTGCATGACTCCCTCTCTCTCAGTGTCTGAGCATCTCTTTTGGCTTTCAGGTCTTTATAACTGGGCCAAATCATGCCCAGGATTCCTGAGTTCCCACGTAACACCTAGCATTTGTGAGACTTCTCAATCTAGAACTAAGTGAGCCAATCCTCTTTAAATCCCTTCTTGCATGCATCTACCTATGCATATCTGACAGAAGCTCTGTCTGACTAATATTTATATTTTGGGCTGGAGCATTCTTTATTCCATTATGAGATATTTAGCAGTAATCCTGGTCTCTACTCATTAGATGCCAGTAGCCCTCTTTCAGTTGTGACAGTCATAATTTTCTGAGGATGGGAAGGGGGGAGGTATCAAAACCACCCTGCATTTAAGAACATTAGTTGAAATAAAAACTTCAAGGGTCGTAGAAGACCATAAAAAGTGATCAGATAACTATACCCAATTTTATGGGCCAAAGCTCAATGAAATAGTCACACATAACTGCAAAGGGGCTGGAAAATACAATCCAGTGATGTGGTCAGGAGGAAAAGGAGGTCTAAAAGGATGACATTAGCCGGGTGGTGGTTCACACCTTTAATCCCAAAACTCAGGAGGTAGAGGCAGAGGCAGGCGGATCTCTGTGAGTTTGAGGCCAGTTTGGTCTACAGAGCGAGTTCCAGGACGGCGAGGACTGTTACCCTATCTTGAAAAAAAAAAGATGACATCAGCAATGTGGAATCCAAGAGGTATAGATATTCCCCTCCCCCACCCCAAAATCAAACTGAAAACTTCAGAAAATCTAGTAGAAATTTGCAGGGCATTCTATACACTGTTGGAGATAGAAATACACCATTGTAACAACTTTTTTCACAGTTGACTTACTCACTCTACACAGGCCTCCTAAAGTAAACCATTAATGCTATGCACTGTTAGATACCTTGGTCCCAGTGGAGAAATTTTCTAGCCAAGAACCAGAAGCATTCAAAATGTTGCAGTGACCTATGATAATATTGAATGCATGAGGGGCGAGTATGAAACTGGGATAAGTGAATGTTCCCTAAGGCTGTCCAACCCCAAACACATTCCAAAAAGATGGACGTCCATGATATGTGTGGTCTAGAGTGTAAAGGAGACCAAGATGCATTTTGGGAGAAGTGTCAAAATCTTCAGACACATGCCTGCCTTGTAGGAGATTCACACCCAGAGAAAGTACAGGAAGGGGAGTTGCCATCCATTTACTGGTTATCGTTTCAAAGATGGCTCCTAGGTTAGTGCAAAGGCATTTTGTCTAATAAATGATGCTGTCTAGACTCTCACTGGAAGCATGAGTACTTTTGTATTTGAAAATGCATGAGGTAATCCCCATTTTGCACATTTTTTATGGATCATCTAAGTTCCAGTGAGTTCTTATGAGTGCATTCAAGCCTTTTAAAGACATTCCCTGTTCTGTGGTAAAGGGAAAAATGCTTCTTGAAGTCTTTTTGTCTTGTTTGTTTTATTATATGGTGTGAGAGAAAGTATATCTGTGCTACCTAGTTTAGACATTTTTCTCCTCAGTGTGCAATCACGTCAAAAAGAACTAATACTGCTCAGGTTTCTACCAACTGGCATCAAACCAATCTCCCAGAGCCAAGGCTGGCTTCCTTCACCCCTGCAATTGGCCCCACCCCATCTCACTCCCACCCTAATTAAAAGAGAAGAACATTTCATCTCAGTGCCAATAAAAAGGAATCAAATCTAGCCTAGACAGTCACTGCTAAAGAAAGGGTTGGTCCAATAACTATGTAAGAAAGACCCATATTATATTAAAGGTATTGATAGTCTGGGTATCTCTTACTAAAACCAACTATTCTTTTTCTTTGAAACACAAAGAGCTGAATCTTGCACAAAACTTAAAAAAATAGAAAAGAAAGAAAGTAAATGAAGGAAAGAATAAAGTTCTTCTTAGAGGAAAGCCAGGCATAGTGACACATCTTATAAACCTAACATTCCTGAAGCTGAGGTGGAGGCCAGTCTGGGCTATACAGTGAGAACACCTCTTAATAAATAATTTTGTGAAATGAATTAATTAAAAGATATTCTGACCTATTTCAATGAGAGAAAGAATTCCTTTTCAGCCTTACATAACAGATCTGAGAGACAATTTCCAGAGAATGGAAAAAAAAACAGTCATGAAATAATATTGACCAATGCAATAATGAGAGGCAATGGCCCATTTTTTAAAAATGTGTTTTTAGTTGAAGTAGAATCATACCACTTTCCCCTTCCCTTTCCTCTCTCCAGCCAACCCCAGATACCCTCCCTTGAATCCTTCTCATGTTTCCTCAAGGTGGCTAGTCTCTTTTCATACATACATACCTGTGTGTGTGTGTGTCTGTGTGTGTGTACAGGGAAGTTATAAAGATACGTATACACACATGTGCACGTGTGGGCGTGCATACACACACACACACACACACACACACGCACACACGACCTGTTGAATAGATTTTTGTTGTTTTCGTATACATATGGTCACCAGGCTGATGGCTGTATTGGACAACCAATAAGGAAGGGGTTTCATCCCTGAGATGTTAATTCTCTAATTCCAAGGAATCATTATTTGCGTGAAAAAAAAAAGACATAAAAAGGGAAAGAAAAGGAAATATGACTGCTCCTAGGTATGGTGGAGGAGAAGGTTAATTGTAGATATATGGATATGGATAGCCAAGTGCAGGGACCTCTGAGAAAGTCCAGAGTGGTCGTGAACAGACTGAGCTGGGCCATGTGGGGAGAGAGGGGGAGGAAGAAGGGAACCAGGTGCAGCAGCCAGGAGGCCCCAAAATTCTAAGAGAACTGTTACCCAAAATGGTTGGATTACATAGGGAAGGGCAGCCCAGTCCCTGGGCTGGAGAGTTTAGGATAGGGGAAGGGATGGGCCAGCCAGGAAGACCCTATAACAGGTAGGGGAAGAGGGAGGGATGCTGGGAGAACCCAGAGGCCAGGTCAGCTTTGACATGTTAAACAGGCACATCAGCCAGGACTTGAAACCTAACACTCACTGTTTTGTTGTCTAGTGGTGGGAGCCCTCAGAAATTTTCCACTTCCACAGGAATATGTCTCCCCGAGACTCCATTTTTCTGGTCTTGTGGACCCCTTCGTATTCTGGCTCTTCCCCTTTTGCGCCTGCCTCTCCTGAGATGTTCCCTGAGCCATAGATGCAGCAGCGGGGAGGTTGATGTAACCCCCAAGGTCTCTTGACATCTTGTGTCCAGTTGTGGTTTTCTGTAAGACTTCTTCGATAAGGGGTGGTAGCTACACTTATCTGTGGGTAGGGATAAGATGTAGGATGCAGTAAAGATACATGCTGGTCTAGCAAAAGTGTTAAAAGTAGATTGTTTCCTAAGGCCCATGACCTCACTAGCCCCGGGAAGCTGGCCAGATTTCCAGTACCAGGCATGATTTCCCTCCTGCTGACTAGGTCTTAAGTCCAATCAGACAGCTGTTGGTAGCCACCGGCATGTAAGTGCCAATTATTACAACTTTGTGCATTTCTTGCCTTGCTGGTAATTGTCATGGATCATGGCTATTGCGGCTGGGTAGTTCTGTTTAATTGTTCCCCTCTCTTGGCAGCTAGCTGAGACAATGGCTTTTCTCTAGTGTGTTAGCAACAAACAGATTAGTGATCATAGCTGGCTAATAAATGTATCCATGGGTGTGTCAGCTTGCCAAATATTTACTGGGAAAAGTTGTATGCAAAACACTTTGTTAAAATGGACGATGAAGGATGAGAAAGGTGGGAAAATGCAAAATGCATTCCCTACTAACTTGCAGTATGGTAGGCAATAAACAAAATGAGGTGTTTGGGGGAGGTAAGAAGTGAGGAAGTGGAAGAGAAGAAGAAAGAGGAAGATGAGGATGGGAGGAAATAAAAAGGGAATTGAGGGGAAGAGTAGAGGGGGAGGAGAGGAAGAGACTAAGGACTTGAAACTTCCTGATAAGTTACAAAATGTGGAATAAGAACAACAGTTTAAAGAGTACAGAAATCTGGGGCTTGGTGATGACTCAGTGAGTAAAGACATTTGCCACTAAGATGGACAGTCTGAGTTGGATCCCTGTACCCACACGGTGGAAGGAGAGAACTGGCTTCTACAGCTTGTCCTCTGACCTCCACACGTGCCCATACACATATACAAATACGAGAGAGAGAGAGAGAGAGAGAGAGAGAGAGAGAGAGAGAGAGAGAGAGAGAGAGAGAGAGAGATGATGGATAGATGTAAAAAAATTAAGTACAAAATCTGGGGGCTGGAGAGATGATTCAACAATTAACAGTCCTTCCTCTTCCAAGAGACCTGCATTAAGTATCACACAATGTTATGTAATTCCAGCTCCAAGGGATCTGACACTCTTTGGCCAAGGGCATCCTCACCCACAATTCACGAGCACACACACGCATGCACGCACAAACACACACACACACACACAGTGCACACACAAATAAGTACACAGACAAACACAGAAGATCTAAAGAGAAATGTAATAAGGCCGTCAAAATTAAGTCTGCCCTCTTTCTGAATCATGCTGCAATGGCAGATTTGGAACCTTAAGTGAGAGAAAACATAAGGCTTTACATCTTTTATTATCCATCAAATCTGGTGCCAAACAAATGCTCAAATGGTGTGTTCCCTCCTCCCAGAAGTAAGGCATTTTTCTCCCCAAAGTCCTCAGCCAAGGCTTTACATTGCTCTTAGACCTGAAGCTGCCAACAAAGAGGCCTCCCTCTGTAGCAAGCCACCATTCAATCACTTAATCACTTTTCTCTGATGAATTTGGATTACTGTAAAGAGGTTGTTTCCTTTCTTGTGTCAGAGACACAAACGAACACTGAGTTAAAAAAAAAAAAGAACCTGATTGCTCTAGTCAGCCCCTTCCTTCCACTGTCCAGCTGCTTCTGATTAAAACCCAGCTTTCTGTGTGGTTGAGCCTTGCCTGTGGGTGTGGCTAGAGAGAATTGGGCAGAGCTGACTGTAGCCACTAAAAACTATAGTACTTCTTACAAATTAAACAAGCCAGCTGACGTCCAAGAGAAAGGAGTCTTATGTTAAGAAATGGAATTGGCTGGATTTCATATTCTTACACGCATAGTGGATTTATTTACATAATAAGTGTACTTTCCAAATCGTGGTTTCCCATGTGGATATATTTTTAGAATACTGCAATGGATATCATGTTATGCATTTTTCATCTAATATCTTGTTTGTTTTGTTTCACTATCATCTGCAACTTCATCCATGCATGAGGTTACCACATTGGTTCTAACTACTATGTTTTGCTCTCACTGAGACAGACACCCCAAAAGCCACATTTCTGGGTGTTGACACACACATAATACATATAACCAAGAGCTGTCACTTTCCTCTCCACTGTGTCAGCACAGGCCAAAGTAGTCTTATTTTAGTCCTCTCTTTCACACCAAAAACCTCACCCTTTTGTTTTCACAAAATCCCTACAACTACCTATGTTTTTTGTTTTGTTTTTGTTTTTTGTTTTGTTTTACGATACAGGGTTTCTCTGTATTGTTTAGGAGGCTGTCGGTCCAGCCTGGCCTTGAACTCACAGAGATCTGCCTGCCTCTGCCTCCCGAGTGCTGGGATTAAAGGTGTGTGCCACCACCGCCAGTCACTACCTATGTTTAAGTCAAGCTCTAGTCTGTGTATCTATCTTCCACGTGAAAGAACATACAGTAAAGAGGACCATGAATGTGCATGCTGATTCCTTCCTTTATATTCTTTTTGTTGGAATAGGCGCTTCCTTTCTTTGTGATAATTTCTCCCAGTGTTGTATCAGTCACTCAGCAGACTTCTCTTACAGCTCTATCTTTGTGTTCCACGCCCCCATTTTGTTCTCCTCCATGCTTCAGATTATTCCACGCCCCCATTTTGTTCTCCTCCATGCTTCAGATTATTCCACGCCCCCATTTTGTTCTCCGTGCTTCAGATTAAACCCCTTTTGAACACGTTAGGGATTCTTTTGTCAAACATACTTTATTCTCCCATGAGAATATTCTCCACCTTCGCCCTTGCCATAGCTTTGAAGTTCTGGTGTGGAAGCCATGGTCTGAAACACTTTAAAACCTTTTCTGTAGCCAATGACTCACTTCCCTGATGCCCCTTTCTCTTCCAAAACCTTCAACTTGTATCCTGACTTCAAATCCACCAGCAATGTTCTCCAGATTTCTTTGGCTGGTGTATTATTAATTCCCAAAAAGGCCATCAAAACAGCCAGTAGTTAGTGGGTTTGAGGAGAGTCAGTTGTTGCTACTCTTAGATTTCATCACTCCTTCCTCTGAGTCACTTTCCCTACACATTAATAACTTGACATTGGCTTCTAGTGCATTTGTTTCTTGAAATATTTTTTAAACTCCTTCCCAGGGTTGTTTTTTCCTATGTTGTTTTTAAATATGTAAAGTTTCTCTGTTACAACTGAACACCTAACTCAGGAGTATGAGAAGAGTTTGTTCTGTAACTTTACATAAATTTTTGTGATTTTTTTGAGTCCTTATTTGTAATAACAGCAGATAATTAATCAAGTCAAGTTCTTTCTTTTCCTCCCCCAAGTTATCAGGTCAGGGATCAATAGACCTAGACATAGAGTAGAAAAAAAATGCTCCTTCTTTCTCCATGCCTGTTTTGTGTAATCTTTGTGAATTGCTCAAGAGCTCAGTATGGTCATCAGACATTGAGAATTGCAGATAGTGCCAAGGATCTAGCCTGTCAATAGTCTAGCGTGGATGGGGAAGGGGCATATGAAGCCCCTCAGCTAGCTACGGAGCTATTGGCTATCAATGTAGCTTGGGGAGGAGGAGTCATTTTCTACAGCAGGGTAGCCATCCACCAGTAAGTTGCCTGTGACTCAGTAAATCACCCCTCACCCACCCTTGAATATGCAAGCAATACTAATAAAACCCAGGGACTCCATTAATCCCAGCACTCGGGAGGCAGAGGCAGGCGGATCTCTGTGAGTTCGAGGCTGCCTGGTCTACAGAGTGAGTTCCAGGACAGCCTCCAAAACAATACAGAGAAACCCTGTCTCGAAAAACCAAAAGAAAAAAAAAACCCAGGGAGTCATTTAAAAAGAAAAGAAAATATAAGAAGGATGGAAAGAAGGGTTTCAGAGGAAGTGGGAGGGGAATAAGAAAAGGTAATGGACCATGAATGTGATCAAAATGTTTTATATATGCATGTGTGAGATTGTCAAAACCATAAATTAAAAAGTATCTTTTAAAAGAGAACTACAGACTACAGGTGGAAATTGACTAAAATATGACAACTATTTTCTCCCTAAAACGTTGGCTTCAATTGATCTTATGAATATACAGTCACTTTCGCATCTTACCCCATATAATAACCAACGAGTGTGTTTCTATGTTTCTCTGTCTGGTTAATTGGCTAGAAGGCTTCTAAAGGTTAGCTAATAAAAGTATACTACCCACTAATATCAAAAGCTCTTTCAGCCGTATGGGAATTATACAAAGCTTCTTAAGTTGCCAACCCTTGACGGAAATTGAATATGGCTAAAGGGGAAACATTGCTCTTGTCCCACACTCCTAACTGGCATGGTTCACACAGCCCCATGGTGTGGCTGCCATCCTAGGGCTGTGCACAGGAAAATTCACTAATTCATCCATATAAGAATATTGCTTTTCCTTTGCTCTTTGACTTCCCAAACCTTGGAGAGAGGTGCATCTGACACTATTTCTGCAAAATCTTCACTTATTGTGGGATATTTGTACACTGTGAAGATGTATTGCTGTGATTGTAATAAAATGCTGAACAGTCAATAGCTAAGCAGGAGAGGTAGGTGGGACTTCCAGGCAGAGAGGGACTGCTGGGAAGAAGGCAGAGTCACCAACCAGATACAGAGGAAGCAGGATGGGCAGTACAGAGAAGAAGTAACTGAGGCATGTAAGAGAGTGTAGATTAAAAGACATGGGTTAATTTAAGTTATAAGAACTAGTTAGGAACAAGTCTATGGTAAGGCTGAACTTTCATAAGTAATAATAAGTTTCCATGTCATTGTTGTGAGTGGGAGCCCAAAGAAAAATCCATCTTCATTCATTCATAGAAAATTCTACATTCAGCATAGAGACTACCTGGTACCCAGATCTAAGCATTAACGGGTTCTGTCCCCATTTCTACTGCAGAACACTCCTTGTTCAGCCTTCTTCTAATGCCTGTTGCTTACCGTGTGTCTTAGACAATGTCCTATTATTGTGAAGAGACGCGGTGACCAAGACAACTCTTGCAAAAGAAAGCATTTAACAGGAGGTTTGCTTTACAGTTTCAGAGTTATCACTGTGGGGAGCATGGTAGCTCACAGGCAGACACGGTAGTGGAGAGGGAGCTGAGAGTTCTACGTCCTGATCCATAGGGAGAAAGGTAGGGAGAGACAAACAGAGAAGTGGGGGGAGGGAAAAAGGGGTGAGGAGGGAAAGAGAGACTGGCCTGTGTCTGCTTTTGGAACCTCAGTGACACACTTCCTCCAGCAAGGCCACACTTTCTAATCCTTCTAAGGCTTTCAGAGAGTTTCTTCCACTTCCTGGTGTCTAGTCTTCAGATATACGAATCTATGGGGGTCATTACTATTCAAATCACCACACCAGGATAAGAAATGAAGGTAGAGCAGGTGTCTCAAGTGCAAACTCTGAATTCAGGGATTTCTGAGGTGGCCTGTCTCTGCAGCAACCATTTCCAACTAAGCCACCTGGGAAGGAGAGGCACTGTAGGGACATGTCCCATCAGTGCCTGAGGCACTTTCCTGCAGGATACCCTTCTGTTTATAAAGCCAGGCAGGGAAAAACCTGCCTCAAGAAATGGTTGGAACAACTACTTGCAAGGTAAGCAAGTCCTTAAATAATTCACATCTGGTGAAATCCCATCTGGTAAAAATTCACATGCTCCTGAATTTGGGTGGTAATTTGTATAACAACAAAAATCCTACCAAGCTGTAGACAGAAAATATTGAATTCAGCATGGAAATTCCCTAGGGTTCTGATCTAAGCAATAAATCGTAACCTCGGGATCTGGCCCAGGCCTCAGACAGTGCTATTTAGCAGATATCTACGGTATGCTCACAATGTTTACTGTGAAAGCAACAAAACCTTGCAAGTGTTGGGAGTCCAAGGAAGTTTCTAGATTTTTTCATAGCCTTACTCAACTATTTTTAATAATTTCTCTTTTTCTAAGCTTGCCATTTTCCTATTTGATGAGCATTTTAATTACCTTTATGAACATAAACTATTACATATCATCAATTGTAAACATTGATAGGGACATGTAGATTTAAAATGTTTACTTTTATAAAATTTGATACTTTCTCAGGCTGGGCAGGGGATGAATAAAACAGTGTGAAATGGTCAGGAAGGCTCCTTAAGGCCTCTGCTCATTTTCTCCTCAGCCAGCTGTCTGCAGCAGGAAACACAGTTCAACTTTGCCAGCTCTGCAGCCTTCAGAGTTACTTCCAGGACCACCACTCAGGTGTAGCCGGGATCTACACACACACGCACACACACACACACACACACACACACACACACACACACAAACTTCAAGGTAAACCTGAAGTAAAAGACAAGAATGTGCACAAAAGGGTAGGTACAGCTTCTGCACAGACAAAGAGAATGAGATGCGTCTTAACGATGGTTGTGTCTATTTCGCAATAGGATGCTGGGCTTTTGAGTTACACTCTTAAAAACAAAACAAACAAAAAAAAGCACCTAATCTACAGCTAAACATAATGGATTAAGTAAAAAGCAATGTTTTGGTATGCTTATCTAAGGAAGGTGGGGTTTTCTTGTAAGTGAGATTATAAGGCGATTTATTGACTTCATTGCTTAAATTTCCAGATAAGAGGAAAAGGCTGATAAGATAAAATCTTAGTCCAAAAGGTCAAAGGAGTTCTTACTCTACCCAGATCTTCCAGGAGTCAAGACGTACATTTGGTAACTAACATGGTCAGAACTGTTTGTGCAACCTTCTCAGAGAAAAAGGGATAGCACTTTGCAGGAAATTTCATCAGCTGTGTTGAAATTCTTGACTCTTAGCCAACTAAAGAGCTGGCTGGGCTCTTTTCTTTTCTTACGTTGCCTTGATTCTTCTGTCTTCTGTACATGTGGGAGGTCCTAAGCCCTGTTGTCAAAGAGGTGGAGTTGAATCCAGAGGTTCACAACCACCCATGCTAGGCAGCCTATGAATCAAATTGTTTGTGTGAATTTTACTATAGAAGAGATGGTTTTATTACATTTCATTGTCTGGTACCTATTAAATGTTCTACATAAGTGAGCAAGTTCAGTTTTTGTATTGTCAATTGCCCATGCCCGTGTTTGTTTTTCAGCTAGCCTAGAATTCACTATGCAGACTAGGTTACCCTCAAACTTGTAGAAATCTGCCTGTGCTTCCCAAGTCCTGGAATTACAAAAGGGTGTGTTGGTTTTACCTTTTAAAGGTTGGTTTTTAACAGCCTTGGAATCACCCAGCCGCTGAAAACTACATATTAGTCACCAGGAGCTGGAACAATTCTTCTGTAGTATACTCCAGCTAACAATATTGTGGTTTTTAAAAAAAAGTTCCCTGAAGGGAAGGTTTAATTTAAAATAAACTGAGGAGATATTTTATGTACCAATACCCAGTAGTGCCAGTTTTGGATGTAAATATTCTTTAGAAAATCTTATGCTCTTAAACTGTTGACAAATCAGTGGCCAAGACCCTCATACATGACAGGGTTCATATCAGGAAAAGATATCTTTTGTCTTGATACTTTTGATGTAACTTTCCAACTTCAAAATGCTCTTAGTTGTCTGTGACTAAAACTTGTGTATCCAGTTGGGTTGTAGATATACAACCATATATAGATCTTGAAAGTGAAGCTTCTTGGACTCATTTAAATGTCATAGGTACTCAAGAGATTAGGGTTGGTTTTAAAATGCTCAAATATGGCTGTAAAATGAATAATCAACAACATAAAAGCTAATTTTCAGTGTCAAATGCCACAAATTTTCAGTGTCTAATACTCCAGCTTCCTTATAGCTAAGGCTCTGGTAGCTGGTGGTTAGATGAATTTTAAGGTACCATCCATCAGTCCAGTTGCTACCAAGTAAGATGAACCTTGATTTATATGTAATATGACCATTTTACTGCAGCACAAACCAAACCTCCGAGATAATAGGTCACTCGTTCAATGCTGCACGGCACAGAAATAGTTGCACTATCATTGAGGTCTATGTGACAGGAAGCATCATGAAACACAGGCAACCAGACTCTTATCTGATTAGGGCCATGACACAGTTCAGAGTTCAGAAGTTTAGTATTTTGGAGAAATGAGCAGGTCATGTCATGTATGCCACTACTAGTAAGGAGTATGTATCATGATGTGTCTACAGTACTGTGCATTGCAATGCTCTTGGATTGTTATAATAGATTACAGCTTTGATGGATTTGGGTTTTATCTTGAGATTCTAAAGCATGAATATATCTGTCATGAGAGATAAAGCATTGGAGGGGCTGGAGAGATGACTCAGAATTTACAAAGGCTTGCTGTCTAACAGTGATGACAGAGGTGGGAATGTCATCTCCCGTCAACAATCCGGACTTCCTGCAAAGTCGTGGAAACTTGACCCTGGGGAGCTGATGTCCTCTTCTACCTCTGAGCACTACTGCTCATACACATGCACACACACTCACATGCACACACACAGACACACAGTCACACAAATAAATTACGTTCT
Source organism: Mesocricetus auratus (assembly GCF_017639785.1). Lineage (NCBI taxonomy): Eukaryota > Metazoa > Chordata > Mammalia > Rodentia > Cricetidae > Mesocricetus > Mesocricetus auratus. The sequence continues at coordinate 46,899,503 of NW_024429192.1, forward strand.
GAAATCTAAAGTATTCAGTTGTCCAGTGAATCTCAAAGCAACTTCCGGGGCCAGCCTTGAGTTCAAGCACTGTTAACACATTCTGGACCTGCACCTCTTTTCAAGCACCCAGCTCTGTCCACTGAATTCAGTGCCTCTCTCTTTTTTTCCTGGGCAATGCTGGCAGAACACCCACCTTGTGTCTACAGCATGTTTAGGTCAGTCAGGGTAAAATAGATTTGACCTCGAGGGGGAGCTCCAGGCCTCTGATTCCCTCACATTGCTGCCACCCACTCATCTAAAAGGTGAGTTTAGATGAGTACTCAAGCACTCCCAGAAGAGTTTGTAGTGAGTCACCCCACAAAGACTGTGGTCTCTTTCCTGGTGGTTTTGTTTGTTTGCTTGTCTTACTTTGCTTCTTTAAAATCTTTCTTCTACACATATGGCACAGTCACGGCTAGGAGCTGTCGCCGATAGAGGCCTATCTCACCCTGAGCACGCCTTGATGAAGTGGACAATTTAGATACAACAGTGTCCCATAGATAACTTAAGACGTTGCAGGGTGGCTCTCCCCTTTCCTTGGCAGGCAGGCTTTTGTGTCTTCCTTCCTTGCCATCAGCATGACACAACAGTGACATCAGAGGCTCTGATTTGAACCCAAAAAGGCAATGGGGGTGTGGTGGGGTTTCATTCCTAGAAGCAGGGACCTCTGCTTGCTTAGCCTGGTTTACCATGTCACAATACTGCATATTGGGGTAAAAATTCACAGAAGCAAACGTGAATTTCTGGTCTTGCGCTCCATGCTTGCTTCCCACATGAATTTTGGAGAGTGCTGGCTGTAGCAAGATTGTTCCCTAGGTTCGCACTCACTGTCTCCTTCTTGTTTAAAAACAACGTTTAAAATATAGCTGGGGTTGGGTAGATGGCTCAGCAGTAAAGAGCACTTGCTGTACTTGCAGACGACCTACATTCAGTTTTCAGCACCTACATGCAGGTTCACAACCATGTTTAATTCCAGTTGCAAAGGACCCAGTGTCCTCTTCTGGCCCCCCTGTGCGCCAGGCACACATGTGGTGCACATACATGTGGGCAGGCAAACACTTGTACACATATAATTTTCTAAAAACACACAATTTTTGTTTTAACATTTATATTCACTAATCAATTGCTTGAAAATAAAAGCAATCACTTTTTTAAAAAATGCAGCAAACAGATAATTACTTTTATGGCAGGGGTATTTACTTGATCAATTTCAAGGATATAAATCTTCATATACATACATATATATATATATATGTAATATCTTTTGAGGCAAGGTCTTGATTTGTAGCAAAGGCTATTGCCAAATTGTGGTCTCATTAGTTCTCATATTAATCATCCTCCCATAATCTCCCAAGTGCTTAAATTAGATGCATGTAACACATCCAACCATCTTATTACTGTGGTCAAAATTTTATGAAAATTTCAAATTTTTAAAAAATATATATATTTTTTATTTATTTATTGTGTATACAGTCTTCTGCCTGCATGCCAGCGGAGGGCATGAGATCTCATTCAAGGTGGTTGTGAGCCACCATGTGGTTGCTGGGAATTGAACTCAGGACCTCTGGAAAAACAGTCAGTGCTCTTAACCACTGAGCCATCTCTCCAGGTCCCGAAAATATCAAATTTTTATAACTTGGACATTTGTATACCTCAGAATATCAGTTTATACAACATAGATATTAATTTTCTTTTTGTTAAAGATTTGTTTATTTTTACTTTTATAAGTTTTTTGCCTCGATGCATGCTTGTGCACCATGTATGTGCCTGGCCCCCATGGAAGAGAGAAGACATCTGATATCCTGGAACTGAACTTACAAATGACTGTGAACTGCCATGTGGGTGCTGGGAATTGAACCTGGGTCCTCTGATGTTAATTTTAAAACGGAACCACTAAATATAGAAGTGCAAGTATTAAAGTTGTGCTAATAACTAATCAATACCCCTGTCTTAGTCTCTTCTCTGTCAATGTGTTAAAACACTGACCAAAAGCAACCTGGGAAAAGAAATGTATTTCATTTACAGCTTACAGTACATCACGAAGAGAAGTCAGGACAGGAACTCAAGGCAGGAACCTGATGGCAGGAATTGAAGCAGAGGTCATGGAGGGCGGCTGCCTCCTGACTTGTTCTCTATGTCTTGCCTGGTTGATTTATTTTTTATGTATCCCAGACCCACCTGCCCAGGGATATCGCAGACCACAGTGATCTGGGCACTCTCATATCAGTCACCAACTAAGAAAATCCCTCACAGGCTTGCCCACAAGACAATCTAATGGAGACATTTCTCAACTGAGTTTTCCTCCTTTTGGGTTACTCTGGTTTGTGTCAGCTTGACAAAAACTAACCAGTGCACTTTCTAATCAGAAGACCACACACACACACATGCACACACATATTTGCCTAAGTTCTGATTACATTTCAATCTTACCTTCTTCCATTTGCAGCTTGAACTTGGTTGATGTTATACTTTCTGAGGGGTCATATTTACAGAATCCTTTCAGGTTATCCCTGAAGGCAGCTCATAGTATCCATTTGCATCTCACCAACTTAGCTTCAGAGGGTAATTTTGCACCCATATTGGATGCACAAAAATCTGAACAACTGCCAAGTTGTAGGCACCAGCCAATCAGGACAGATGTTGGCTTCAGGGTACAGATAGCACTGTGATAGGTCACACAGATAAAGTCCCATCTTGGCAATTATGTGTCCTGTAAGAATTTGTTGATTCTATTTCAGTCTCTATTGCTGCTCCGTGCTTGGTCAACTTGTCAATGCATCATCATGGAACTCTGAGGACTGACAGTCAGAGGAAATAATGTGTTGCCGTAATGATGAAGCAGAAAACATAAGCAGAAACCAAACTCATGATGCTGATGCCTAGTGCCTCCAAGTGCAGGATGGAAGGAGATGTTCTCTGGTGGAAGGCGATGTCTGACTCTCAATGGCAGGATGTGGCCTCTAAGAAACGGTTTTTACTTCTGCAAAGATCATCCTCCCAGGGCTGCATCAAGCCTCCAGTTCAAAAAGAATTGCTGCTAGCCTTGATCAAACTTTCCACTCTAGAAAGCACCAGAAGGATGTTTCCTAAGCCTACTGACTATAGCCTCCTGCTATAGCAACACAAGGTGCCAAAAATACACATCTTGTTTCAATATCTCAGAGTTTCCTGAAGTGTGTACCTCGAGGGGGAATTAACTGCTTCTAGTACATGACATGAGTATCTAACTCAGAACTCTGCTCTGCACATATGAGTCTGTAATACCACCTTTTGACCAAGAAGGGAAGTCCACATGTGGCTCTATCAGAGACCCCAAATATCGGGGGAAAGAAAGAGAGCTAAGACCACAGAGTCATACAAGAAGTTGTAAACAATAACTAAGATACATGCAGAGTTAGAAGAATGGTCTCTGAACAAAACTGGGAGCTCAAAGCTCCCATCATTGGTGTATTGTAGCCTTATAAGCATACCCAGGCACTGACACAGCTTCCATTTCAAAGGCACATAATATTATCACCAGAAAAATATTAATGCAACCTTCTACTCTATGTGGGGCAAATACAGGCAGCTTTATCTCATCTTAAAGCATAGATACATGTTTTCTGATGAACACCAATGTAACCTAGTGGACAAAAGTTGATGGTCTCCATGGTGGGCCATTTCTGCTTCATAAAAGCATGGTGAAAGTGGTGGATAAAGTCTCCCCCACTTGGGTCTCTAAGAAGTGAGTCTGATCTTGATTGTGAAGAACCTCTCTTTCCCGGGAACCCATTCTCTTTCCTTCGTGTGCTCACATTTGGTTCATATTTGTACCATATTTCAGTTCAAAGTCAACTCAGAACTGATTTTGAGGATTTCAATTTCAATTAGTTGCAGATCTCCTTACTCAGTCTTATAAAAGTATTTGTAAGCTGCTGGCATGGCCATTTACATTTCACTAAAAACCTTACACAGAGTTGAGAACTGTGATTAGATTTTTTTTTTTCAGCTGGGTGTCACAATAACTATGCCTAGAACCTGCACACAGAAAAAAGTGTAGTATTTTTCAGCTGTAGAACTGACAACTTAAAGTAGCTTGCTTTTTTAAAAAGAATTATTTATTATGTATACAATGTTCTGTCTGCATGTATGCCTACAGTCAGAAGACGGCACCGGCTCTCATTATGGATGGTTGTGAGTCATCATGTGGTTATTGGACCTAGAATATAATCTTGCCAATTCTATCCTTATTACTTTGTTACACAGGATCTCCCAGGATGAATATAACGGTAGAGTTATATAGATTTTAAAAACCTCATTGTCAATCATTTACTGATCTTCTTATACAGCCTTATTAAAATCATGCTTCTTTTTCGGATATAGTTATATAGATTTTAAAAACCTCATTGTCAATCATTTACTGATCTTCTTATACAGCCTTATTAAAATCATGCTTCTTTTTCGGATAGTAGATATTTTTAAGACTTCTGGCAGCAGAAACACATTTAAACAAATGATCAGAGCTGACAAGAACTCAGTAAATTAGAAAATTTAAAAACACATAAAGCAAGCAAACAAATTTTCAGGAACCTATCTCCCATCAAAATCTCCACAAAATGATGGCAGTGAATCAGCATGAAAGTCCAACCTGCAGCAGGTTTTCCATAGCCACCCAATTTTGTTCTTTATTGTTTGGAGAGAAATGCAGAATTTCCTGTTAGGTACTGTGGTTTTAGTTGTTTAGCTGATGTTGTGATCATCCAGGGCCAGCTTTCTTCAAGTTGTAAGACAGGAAAACACAAGAAACCAATGAAGAAGTTTCAAATCTCCTGATTATCTACTGATTCCGATTTGCAAGAATCAAACCTCTGAAAACATTGCAGGGTGCAGTCTCTTGAACAAAAGGCCTCGAAAGAACATGCTGCAGCTTGGAGTCAGGTGCTGGGCAAGACATGGAAGCCTGTAAATTTAGTCTGATTATAGCAATTGGTACTACAGGGGAGTTTTGGTAAATAAAAGCTCTGAAAATGTACAGTCTAAAGAGCCAGCCATAGTTCAAAGTGTATACATATGCCTCTTAGGGGAATTGTCAACATAAGAACCTCAATGTTAGCCTTATTGGAAAAAAACAGGTCATTTATAAAAAATGCCAAAAGATTGAGTCTGTAACAGTATTTGTTACCTCTTCTACATGGTGGATTTCCCTTGTGCTGATATAGCTTAGGATGGTTTGACATAGAAACACTATTGTCCTATTTGCTCTCCCTCAGGATGGTGCTCTCTCTGTCTCTCTGTCTGTCTCTTTCCCCCTCCCAGATACTCTCCCATACAGTACAGGTTGAACCCAGAGCCTCTTACATGTTAATGAAGTTTTCTGTCATTGAACTACCTCCCCAGCCTTCCTCTCTCTTTTACAAAGCCTCTACTATGTAATTTGGAGGACTTTTATCTTTATCTAGCTATAAACACATTTTTGTGGGTCCTTGGGAGCAAGTGCAAAAGAAGACAGAAAATACTTAGAGAATTTGGGAAGAAATCTCTTTAATCTGATTGAACAGTTATGGTTGACTTCATTTTTTCCACGGATCTTAAATGTAGAGTTATACATTTCAGTGATGCACAATACAAGATGACTCATTAGATGGTGCCAGATAATACAAGGTTACAAGATTGCCACAACATTTTCATTGAGACGTTGCAACTCAGTACAATTTGCAAGATCTGTATTACCTCCTAAATTTATGGTTTACAAAAAAGTTGCTTTTCTCATAGTACTTTATAGCAGATACTCTCAACGTTTCACATAATAGTTTTTGTAACAATACAATGGCCCATTATCTCTGACACTAGTAAAGGAGTTTATCAAACCTGTCGTTTTAGTTACTTTTCTACTGTTGTGGCAAAACACCATGACAAAGGTAACTTATAGAAGAAAGGTGTCCCGGAAAACTCACAGTTTTAGAGAGTGATTTCATGACCATCATGGAAGAGAGCATGGCAACAGGCAGACATGAGTCACAACGGAGAGCTTACATCCTTAGCTGTTAGCACAAGGCAGAGAGAGGGCTAACAGGGGATGCTGTGACTTTTGAAACCTCCAAGGCCACCCCCAGTTACACACATCCTTCAACAAGGCCATACCTCCAAATCCTTACCAAACAGTTCAACCAACTGAGAACCAAGCATTGAAATACATGGACCCATGGGGACCATTCTCATAAAAGCCTCCATACTTCCTCAATTTGAAGCTATAGGGTACTTCATTAAGACTGGGACAGAATGGCAATTTCCCCATTTTACATATAAGCAAAATTTAGGACCATAAGTACTATTAAAGACTATTGGGATATTTATTATTTATTATCTCATTTTGTGTTGTTGAGATGAGGTCATGAAATATATAGCTCAGTCTGGCCTCAAACTCACAGTTCTTTGCTTCAGCTTCCCAATTTCTGAGAGTGCAGGTATTGAGTATTTTAAATATTATAATTATACCCCAATTTTCAAGATTGCAGTCCCTTGAGCTGTCTATTAATTCAAACCATCATCCAGATATAAGCTTTTTTACAGAACTAAGATTAAAAATAAGATCTTTCATAAACACTATATTTTCTGTGCCCATACAGAGGAAAACCAGAACAAAACAACTCCCAAGTAAAACTAGACATAGTCCAAAACAAGAAAACTGGACAACCTCTTAGTGTTTGGGGGATTTCTCCAACTCTTTCCTGTCCTCCAGTTTTCTGCCACCCACAACACTAAGGGAATTTTAAAAAGTATTAGCTGTCCTTTTGTGTTAGTCTTCTTTCAACTCAAAGACCTAAAATCCTGTGTGTGAACTTAATAAAAACACCAGATGCTCCTAGACAGGAGTTGGAAGTATTAGCATCTTAAAACCATGTGATCTTGATTAGTTACATGGGAGCGGTGAGATGAGGTGAAAAGAGGAGAGGTTTGTAGATCCTGGGGCCATAGCAGGGTAAGAGATGGAGGAAGTGGTGAGCTGGTTGGTGAAGCACCTTGCCCAGAAGTGGTACCTAGTGGGCAGGAGTACAAAAGCACTCTCAGTTACAGCAGAGAAAAAAATGGATGAAGATGGTGTGAGATTTATTTTCTATTTCCTGGGCCAAGGGAAAGAATCCAGAAAGAAAAGAAGCAAGAGCAGGTTTCTTGAACTAGAGTAAAGTAATTCATGCTGTAAATTATGTGATGAACAAAAGGATTTATGTGTTGTTGGTCAAGGTCTGGGATTAGTTTGGAAACAAACAGATGTGAGCACTTTGGGATCTCAGTCAACCCTATGTTCCCTTCCTCTAATGCTTCAGAGATGTATTGCAGTCTCCATAGCCAAGAAAATACATTTGACTGAAAATAAATTCACCATTAGCAATGATGGTATGAAAGCATGAATTATAGGTTTTATGTGGTAAATATGTTAGTTTTACCAGATAGGCCAACCAGAATTTATTCTTTTAGGTTTTAGTCTGTAACACAAATATTTGCGACCAGGAGTCTTTCTGTAAGAAATCAATAGGATTCCTAATGAAGATTTTAAAGTGTTCAAAGGTCGCAATTGTCCATGTCTACTTACCTTGGTGGGTCCAGAATTAATTGGACCATGATTAAAAGTTGTCTCTAGACAGGAAATTGGTGTCTCTCATTTCCTCATCACTTGCCCGGTTGAGTAAGAGCTACTAGACCCTAAAAGATGTAAAGATGTTGTCTCTTTTTTAAATGTAGTAGCTTCCAAGGTCAGTAACCTTATAATTAATATCTATAATTTTATTTGGAAGTTTGCTTATGGATTCATTCAACAAATAGTTGTTGAGCAATATTCTAGGCATCATGTCCAGTCCTGGGATTTGGAGATGAATTTGAGAAAATGGAATAAACACTTAAGAGTCTATGTTGTACCAGGCATTACTCCAACCAACTTATCATACACCAATCAATATACACCAGGCAGCCACACAGTGTAGACATCATTCTTCCCTGGATTTTTTTCTTTAAAAATAAAATTCATTGTTTATAAAATATTCCATTATAAAAATAATATGTGATTGCTTTAAAGAATATGGAAAAAGTAATATCTATAATAGGAATCCCTAGAGAGAATTACTATTATCTTGGGAGGTTTTACTGTATGAATAGTCCAGAGATGTTGTGTTTGAAAGGTTGCAGTATGTCCTGAGATGTGGGTTTTGGCAGAGTTGTTGTTAGGGATTAGAAACTGAAGGCCTGAGCTTAAGTTCACTGTTTGCCATAGTTTTGAGTGGAAATGTCCTCTAAGGTACATCTGCTAACTGCAAAATTAGTGGCACTGGGAGATGGTGAAAATATTAAGTGTATAAGGCCTACTGGGAGTTTTCTGGTTATTAGGGCCATGCTCTAAAAGGTGATAGTAGAACCCTTGGACTTTATGATCCCTCTCAGTACCCAGGCATGTGGTGAATAATTTTACCCAGTTATACCATTCCCATTAAAATGTATATGCTCCCAGTCAAACGCAAAGGATCACCTTGGGGCATGAACTGAAATACCAAAACCACAAAACAAAATAAACCTTTCTTCCTTCTAAGTTGAATATCTCAGGTATTTCGTGATAGTAATAGAAAGCTGAAAAAAAAGATGGCAGACTGTTTATCAGAAACTGTGAGATTTATTCTCAATTCCATTCATACACCCCCCTCACTATCTTTCACTGGAGGACTTGACCTCACCTTCCTTTAGTCTAAGAAACTATCATTTTCTCTGGGATGTCAGCACAAATAATTTATCAATACATTCCCCAATGAAGTAAGACCACCATTCTATGCTTCTGACTTTTTTTGTAGCATTATTTTCTTTGTAATGGAAGAAACAGTTTTTGTTTAACAACTACTTCCCTCATCACACTGTGATATGCTGTACTTGAATAGGGACTTTCTTCATTTTTATTAATTAAATAATGGTTTATTTAGTCTATGAAGGTTTATACATATATACAATTTAGTTTGATCATATCTACCCCCTATTACCTCTTGGGTCCCTAGCTGCATCTTTCCCCTAACTCCACACTTCTCTCTTTTTAAAGCTACTAATCCCCTAGCTGAGCATGGTAGAACACACCTTTAATCAAGGTATTCAGGGAGAGGGAAGTGGAGGCAAGTGGCTCTCTGTGAGTTCAAGGTCAACCTGGTCTGTGTAATGAGTTCCAGGCCAGACAGGGAGATACAGTAAGACATAGTAAGGCATTGTCTAAACACACACACACACACACACACACACACACACACACACACACACACACACACGAGGGGGGAGAGGGAGGAAGGGGACAGCGAGGGAAGGAGGGTCTTGTCCAGATAACCATAGATAGTGTGAATTTGAGTACACAATGTCATGTCATGTCCAGATGACATTTCACAGGCCTTTTCCCTGTCCTCTCGTGCTTACATTCTTCTTAATCACTCTTCAGCTACATTCCCCAAGCCCAGAAGAGGGTAGTTTTCTATAGAAGAATCACTTAGAGCTGAACACTCACCATCACTTGTCTCAGCACTTGACTAGTTGTGAATCTGGGCTACCCACGAGCACTGCAAAAAGAAGCTTTTCTCCAAGGTTGGGAGCAGCACAAATCTTTTGGCAGAAGCATAACCACTTAGAAGACATTTTGATCATATGACCCCATCCTTATCTTTTAAACTATTGTATCTTCACTGCCTAACAAAGAGTGCGTATAAATATATTTAACTAAATGTAAATTAATTATATATTTAAATATAATAAATTAAATATAAATAGCCTTAAAATGAGCGCAGTCAGTGGACTAAGGGTTGTAGCATTAATACAGAAGGCTGTATAGGAATTCTACCAGGAGCGTAAATGGTGACAACAGCTAGATGCTGCTTCTCCTAACACGGGTGCATAACCTGCTGGGGCAAAGGATGGAAAATACAGCCTGTCAGAATGGAGAACAACATGGCGCAGGAATTAGATGTGGGTTCCAGGAAAAAGAAGAGAGAACATAACAGTGGGTATAACTCACAGAATGTAAAGTTCACTTTGTAGAAGACTGACCCTTTCGTACAGTATAAATTCCAAAAATAATTTGCACAAATGACATCAAATTCATGTTAATATGAATAAAGAAAATATCCCTAAATAAACATCTGTAATCTCATACAGAGGGTTCAGGCTTCGAGAACATTCAGCAACCTGTAGAACTTAGATCTTGGAATCGGATGTGGGAAACAAGAATCTCTGCTTTCTGGAGAAATGCATAAGAGAAATATTTTTTTACTTGGCTTTTTTTTTTTTTAGAGTTCATTAAAAGGAGCAGTTCTGAACAAGTGTTTTCTTAAGTTATCTTTTATTTACTGGCTTCTTTCCAAACTAGAGGAGCAGTACCAACAGTCTGCAGGCTGCTGCTGAGACTTTTCTTCCTTTTGCTGCCAAAAAGGAGACGCTGAGACTTTGTGTTAAGTCTTCCCCACCATTGTTTGCACTAGGATTCTCCAGCGTTCCCAAGCTTCATTCATGATCACCTGCACCAGCACTAAGGAAGACCAGGGTAGAGAGATCCACTAGCTGCTCTAGGCACTCTCTCTTCCTCCAATACTCTGTCCCTGAGTGTCATTCTCCCCTAGCATGTGCTACATTTGCATGTATTTGGGGACAGGAGAATGAGGCAATGTCTAGGACTCAAAACTGACCACGTACTATGCAACTATAGCCACAATTAGGTGGAAGGGACCCAAGCTTCCACACGCACTAAAGAGCCAAAGAACATAGGAGATTCTAACACAGAAAGAAGATGCATTGAACCACTCTGCCAGCTGTCTGCAAAAGAGCTTCTTACATCCTTAAGAAACTTAGATCTGGAACCACCCTGAAGAGAAAAAAAATGACAGAAGGAAATTTGAAACATTAGTTTCTTATTTAAGTTGAACTCACAGAATCATAGCTGGATAAAAATAACACTTGGAGCCTCTATATTTCATCATCTTTAAACAGTAGTTGAGAATATCTTCGATCGGTATGATATCTAAAGTGATACTGAACATATAAAAGGAGGGTTTCCTTGGATGCTCTCATCTTTATACTCCCAACAAATTAAACAATGGGGGTGATTCTAAGAAGACAAAGTGTAAACTTCTGCTATAGGAGGGAGTTCTTGTGAAGCATGCAAATGAATGTAGACCCGCGGAACGTGAATGAAAATAAATTCACATGAAGCCAGCTAAGTGAAGGCAGTCAGGGTGTGTAGATAGCCCAGCCCCAAACCAGTGTCCTCCAGGCTTCAAACAGAGTGGAGGCTGAGTCATGGGCTGGACATCTGGCCCTGGCTTCATGAAGCACCATGTAATCTTCAGTTCTTTTGGCCTCAAAGATTCTCAGCTCCCCATTTTCAGCCTGACAATATGCGTATCTGTTTTGAACATTCAGTCCTTCTTTGCAGAAGGATTTTCCAAGAGCTATCCAAACCCTCCAAACTGCCAAATCCAGCCTGACTTCTGTGTCTCTCGGCTGGAATTCTATTGAACACTCATCCATCTGGCTGACTGCATTGTTCCTGTATTAATTCAAAAGCTATTACACATATACACATACACACACACACACACATACACACACAATCTGACTTTTAATATGCTTTATTGGTCATGACTTTTGTGAGTTTTCATAAAAACATTAAAAACATGTGGCTGTATGTGTGACACCTGTGAAGACAGCAGATTCTTTCAGGTCAGGGGGTGGCTTTATAAACTCAAACTGCTGTTGTTTACAGATTTTGAGTCACCGAACCCTGTGGGGGATGAAGAGTAAAACAGGAGAAGATAATCATTTAAAGGATCCTTTGAAAAATGGGCTGATTTGGTGTCTCATGTGAGTGTAGTCCATGTAAGAAGGATCCTTTAAAATATGGGCTGAGTTGGTGTCTCATGTGATTGTAGTCCATGTAAGAAGCAGCCTTGTGTACTTGCTCTGCAACCAGGGGCAGTCACGCGTAATAGTCAAATGATGTCACTTTGACTCAAAAAGCTTTCAGGAATTTACTCCATTTTGTTGTAATTTCAAAAATAAAAGTTGAAAAAAACTCATTATCTATCATTTCTTCTCCCTGCTTCACACATCATTAGGTGAAATCCCCTGTGCAGTTATAAATGCATATATTGAAGAGCAGATTAAAGCTACAAAGGGAATTCATGGGAATTATTTTATTGGCTAGCTCAATGAACATGCATTGAAGAGCAGCCATGTATTACACTATATTATCTAATGTGCTCATGGTTTTGTTGATTTTCAGTGTAGGGACTTACACAGCCTAGATAAGCGCTCCACCACTTAAACTACACTGCTAGCCCTTACTTCTAGTTGTTCTATGCTTACAGACTACAAGGCTGAGACACACAGTTTGGCAGGATGGCACACTGTAAGTGTTTTCCTGTCCCAGGAACCTCTTCCAAATTACCACCCACAAGCTTATATTAATTGTAAATGCTCAGCCAATAGCTCAGGCATGTTACCAGCTAACTCTTACACTTAAATTAACGCATGTTTCTATTTATACTTTGCCACGTGGCTCATGGCTTGTTACCTCATTTTTACACATCCTGTTTGTTTGGCAGCTGGCTGGCATCACTCCCAACTCTGCTCTCCTCCGTCCTATCATTCTCAGTTTGATTTTCCCACCTAACTTCCTGTGTAGCTACCAGTCTGTCAACTTTTTACTAATCAATGAGAGTAATATACATTCACGGTTTAGAAAAGGATTGTTCCACAGGAGTACACCACATTCCTCCAACCCAGCAGCAACCAGAAGCCAGAGATTAAGGCAAAAAGTGAATTCCAGGCCAGACTAGAGTACCTGGAGAAATCCTGTCTCCACCCTGTCAAAAAGGAAAAAAAAAGATACAAAACAATGCCCCTTCCTATTGATGATGAAACAGCAAGGCAGTAATATAACTGACTCTATTTTATAAGGTAAAATCTACACTCTAGAATTATGAGGGTTTATACACTCCCTCAAATGTTGGTGTGATGGTTTGAAATAAAGCCTATAGGGAGTGGAACTATTAGGAGGTGTGGCCTTGTTAAGCAGGTGTGGTCTTGTTGGAGGAAGTGTGTCACTGGGGGTAGGCTTTGAAGTTCCAGAAGCTCAAGCCAGGCCTAGTGGCTCACTGTCTCTTCCTGCTGCCTCCAGATCTGGATGTAGAACTCTCAGCTACTTCTCCAGCACCATATCTGTCTGCATGCTGCCATGCTTCCTGGCCATTATGACAATGGACTAAACCTCTGAATTACACAGTTAGTTCCCAATTTAATGTTTTCCTGTATAAATGAGTTGTGTGGTCATGTTGTCTCTTCACAGCAATAGGAACCCTGACTAAGTCAGTTGGTGAGTAAATGAAGTAGAAAACTAATTTACAAGAGCTTTAAAATTCTCCCACAATTGTTAACACAGGAAGGAGCTTCATCCCTCCAACTCTGGTGCTTTAGCTTGGGACCCAGGGGTGATCTTCCTCAAACTGTCATACTGAAGGCATATAAATTCTACCCAGGGCTATCTGCTTTGGAGCATTACTCCTAATTATGTATTATGGTGGTCTGATAAAGAATGGCCCCCGTATGAGAGAGTCCTCGAGTGATCTAAAGGGATAACACCAATTGGCAAGCTAAGCAATAGTGGAGGGACCACCTCCTCGAATGCCCATTCCTGATAATGAACTTGATGTCTATAACCATCCGGGAGCCTTCATCCTGTGACTGATGGAAGCAGAGGCAAACACACAATTAATCACTGAACTGAACCCAAGGAACCCAGTGACAGAGAGAGAGGAGTGATGAGCAAATTGGCAAAGAATGGGCTGGCAAAACCAGCAGAGACAGCTGATCTGAACAGGGGAGAGCTCTTGGACCCCAGACTGACAGTGGGGAGGCCAGCATGGGACTGATCTGGACCCCCCAAATGTGAGTGTTAATGAGAAGGCCTGGGCAACCTATGGGGCCCTGAGCTGTGGATCAGTGTCTATCCCTGGTATACAAACAGTCTTCGTGTGCCTATAGCACAAAGAGGGATGCTCTCTCAGCCTGGACTCTTAGGAGAGTGCCTGGACCCTACCCAGAGTGAAATGGCAAGACTCTGATATCCCCTATGTGGAAGGATTTGGCAATAGGGTGGGAGGGTGGGGGGGAAGGGGAGTGTGGGAGGAGGGGAGGGAGAGGGAACTGGGATTGACATGTAAAACAAGCTATTTAAAATTAAAATAAAAAATGATAAAAAAAAATGGCCCCCGTAGGCTAATATATTTGAATGCTTAGTCACCAGGGAGTGGAACTATTTGAAAGGATTACATAGTGTGGCTTTGTTGGAGTAGGTTTGGCCTTTTTGGAAGAAGTATATCACTGGGGTTAGACTTTGAGGTTTCAAATCCAAGCCAGCCAGCATCTCCCTCTCTCTCCCTCCCTCCCTCCCTCCCTCCCTCCCTCCCTCCCTCCCTCCCTCCCTCCCTCCCTCCCTCCCTCCCTCCTTCTCTCTCTCTCTCTCTCTCTCTGTCTCTCTCTCTCTCTTTCTCTCTGCCTCTCTCTGTCTCTGCCCACAGACTAGGATGTAGCTCCCAGCTACTGTTCTAATACTATGTGTACCACACACTCCCTGCCCTGATGCTAATGGACTAGGCCTCTGAAACTGTAAGCAAGCCTCCAAGGAGTGCTTTCTTCTCTAAGTTGCCATGGTCATGGTGTCTCTTCAGAGCAATAGAACACTTAGACATGTGTCTAAGAGGGTTTTCTGGAAGGGGTTACCAATTAAAACATGCAAACTATTGGGTGCAAAAATAATCTGCAAAATTTTAGTTTTACTCAAGAACAATTTTAAAACTGGCATAATAGTTATAGTCACGGGAGTTTAAAAGGCCTCCGTGGTGCTTGGCTCAGCTGAGCCTCCAGGCCCATGATGTCCAATAGAACTTCCTGCAGAGAAGGAAACTTTCTTTCTAGAGTAGTCACTAGACACACACAACTACTAAATCCTTGCCGGCATGTCCCACTCAGGATGGCTATAAATACAGCACAGCCCAACACTGTGAGATTACTGAAAACATCACAAGACGATTCTGTAATATGCTCATAAAACACAATTATGTAGCTTTTGACCGTGAACTTAGCAGATATGACAGTAGGAAAAGCTGAACAAGCTGTCTTCAGAAATGTTACTGGTGCAGCTGAAGCAGTGAATTATTTTACTTTAATGAATTGAGGTTAAAATATCTATATGTGGCTCTGGCTTTGCATGGAGCAGACAGTATGTATATACCTATCATAACAGTAGAGATCATAAGAAATTGCTTCTTGCTAGAGGGGAATCTTTCTCTTTATCGACAGCAGAGAAGTCTGTCAGATCTGTAACTTGTTTTAATGTGTGGTAGGAGGGCAGTCAGATGTGTAAGAAACACAGGTGATGACAGGCAGATATTTAGATAGGCAGCCTCTGCAGAACTTCTCTGCTGGTTCATCCTCAGTGGAGAAAGCAGTGGCACTTGGGGCAATGGGGACAGTAAATGTTTACTTCAAGGAGCTTATTTCTTTTTCTCTTTTCTTTTCTTCTTCATTTTCCTTCCTTCCTTCCTTTCTTTCTTCTTTTTTTGAGATACAGTTTCTTTGTGTAGACCAGGCTGGCCTTCAACTCACATAGAGTTCTGCCTCCTGAGTGCTGGGATTAAAGGCATGTTCCACCACCGCCTGGCTAGCTTGTTTCTTAATGAAACAGTGGCTGTGTTTATCTGCACAGGCTTAGCCATTTTACTGAATATTAATAAGCGCTGTGTTCTAAAACAAACTAGTTGAATGTGAAACAAAGAGAAATGTTTTTCTTTATTCTTTTTCTTGTACTAAGAGACAAGTAAGCAAAACTTCAGACTTTGTTTGGATATCCACACACATGTACATGCACGAATGCACATAGGCACACACACACAAACACATCAAAAAAAGCATGAAAATATAAAATGGGAAACCATAATATACAGACAAAAGACCAGTAAGACAAAAAAATTCACAAACAAAGCAACATAAGACAAAATGTCTACAAAAATACCCTTGAGTTTATTTTACGTAAACCATCTATTGCTGGGCATGAGGCCTGCCCTTGAATGTTAATGTACTGAGTGAGACTCCATTGGAGAAACTAATTTTTCCTTCTAAGCAGATGCACATTGGATATAGCTTCTTGGTTAGGTGCCAGAGTCCAGCTCCAATGGGGTTCATGTCCCAAAGAGGAAGTGTGGAGTCTGCGAAGGAAGGAGACTGACATGACCTTTGGGTGAACCAGGATGGCTGCCACCATAATGAAAATGGACTACACCTTTTATACTCCGTGATTGCACAATAGTTTAGGCACAAGCAAGATTGAAAGCAGACTTGATGATTCCTGGATGACAGCAGTCATCAGTTTTAATATAGCATTTTTTTCCTTAGGCCAAAAGCAGGAAGTTCAGTAAGTATCTAAAAGCCTATTGTTCTCTCAGGTTCAGTAAGCCCACCAGGTGTCCTCTTACACTTCCTCCTGCTCTGTCTCAACCCTTGTGGTCAGGAGGTGTCAGACATCAAGTCCTGAGAAATAAAACCCTTAAGATGATTTTCATTCGTCAAGGGGCAGGCTGCAACATTTGCTCTGAGCTGTTCCGTAATTGTGTTCCTTTGTGTCTTAGTCTTACTGTATGGGCCTGCTCCCCTCATAGCTCCCAAAGGAAGGTCCTGATGTCTTACTCTTTTTCTAGTATACCACACATTAACTGAACTCTTGGCCTTAATGGCCTCTGGTGTTGGATTTGGGCCCATTGTTTCCTTGAAAGTGTGTGTTCATCCTTGGGACCAGGTGTGTCCAGTTAGTAAATTTTAAGTTCTCTATTCTTGGTGTAATCAGAGGGGCACAATGGAGATTCTCCTGTGCAGTGTTATCACACTATATGGTTCCCCATAACACATAGTGAGAATCATTTTTTTTTAAAAGGATGCTACTGCCATTTCGAAATGCTGGAACTTTGTCAAGCAGCAATGATTGCCTTGAAGTCCATACCAGTGCTGGGACCCTGTCTATCTTGAACCTGTGCAGGTCATGAACATGCTGTCACAGTCTCTGAGAGGTCACACGTGCATCAGCCCTGTTGTATCTGGAAAATGCAGTTTTCTTGTAGTCGCTGTCGTCATCCACCCCTACTGGCTCTCACAATCTTTCTGCCTCCCCTTCAGCATAGTTCTTTGATCCCTGAGGGGAGGAGTTTGGTGGAGACATCTCATTAAGGTCTCTCAACTCTGTGCACGTTGTCCAACTGTGGGATTCTGGGTTGGTTTTCTTCTACTACATGAAGAAGCTGATAATGGATGAGTGAGGTATGGGTATATAGGGGCATATATAATAAGTATGAGCAGATCAATGGGTATGATAGAATATCATTAGAAGTCATTTTGTTTATATGTTCCTTTATCAGAATAATAGTATTTGGTTTTCCCCTAGGCTCATGGTGAAACTTCATCTAGTTGAGTTGTTGGTCAAAGGGGTCCCATGGAAATCGTCAAACATCTTAGGGTACTGCCAAAATTATTGGTTGTACTCCACAAAGTGATGGTAAGACTTTATTGCTGAATACAACACTTACATATCTCATTGAACACAGAGAAGTCAAGCTAGTACTAACTAGAGGCTTCATACTCTATTGACCAGAATTCATGGTACTGGAAGGTATTCTGCTCGCCACCAGAGAAGACAGGTAAACACCAACCCAGCTTCTAACCCTGTGATCTACAGTGGTGACCTGCCTACCTGATATGCTGCTGCAATGGTTCTGGGAGTTACCAACCACTCTCTGATTGGATATAAGGCTCACCCCACTAGCTGTGGCTCCCACCCATGACTGACACTACTCAGTGGCCAAGAACTTGCAAGATGCTTTATAAAAATATTCTATGTCACTTCAAGAAACTTGACTGCTATTTCTAGCTTTTTTGTGTATGAAACAGTGTTGAATTCTTCAAATATTTTATCTGTAGGCATCAAAAGAATATTTTTATTCTCCTCAGCAAAGGATACTGATTTCTATTTTGAATACCAAATTAGAGTTGCATTTCAGGGCAAAAACTCTGCAGCCATACTCTAATAGGTCTTTCTCTATGTCTTTGGAGTCTACTTGCTAATAATGTTTAATCCATTGAACTTTATTTTTAACGTTGTTGTTTTTGTATTGCTTTGTTTTCTCCTTCAGTTTGCTTTGTTCTTGTTTTTTGAGATCCCTCAGCTGGGAAAATACACCGTTGTATTAAGAAGCTGCATATTTTGTAATGTAAGCATTGAAAGTGTAGTTTTCTTCAACGCTCTTTTCTGATTTCCCTTGTGCTTTTATCTTTGATTATAACTGCCTATCTTATCATCAAACAATAGGCTGTAATATGTGCACTTGAAAATAATGTGACTATTCTACTGTAAGCAGTGTTTTATAAATGTCACTTAAGTATTGGTTCACAGTGTTATTCAGATCTTCTACTTATTGAACTTTCTTTTCTCTAGAGATGAGAAAAAGAGTTGAAATTTTCTACTATGTGTTGGCTTGTCCTTTTATCCTTTATATTAAGTCTCTTGCAATTGTTACATTTGCAATGGTCCTGTATACTACCTAACACCATTTAACAAGTGAAGAAATTGAGACTTAGTTTAGATTTTAAAGTCTGAGACTTAAAAAAAAAACCAAGCAAGTTCCATAGCAACTAAGAACAACAGATCACATATTCCAACCCAGACAAGTAGACACTGAGACTAGATCCTCAGCTAAGGAAGGGCTCTATGAAACCATCCCCACCTCCTTCTTGAGCTTTGATGCACTTACAATGTCTACCCATGGATCAAATATACTAACAGAATCTTCATAGGCTGTCTGACTACTGAACAACTTCCTGTCACCAGACAAGGATAGTAATAAAGTCTCCTGGGGACTCAGAATCGTTGGCTTTGGGTATTAGATACTTCTTAGTCTGTGCCCATCTTGGGAGCCCCATCTTCACAGCTGAACCAACCACACTGAACAGACAGGGCAGTCTCTGACATAAGTTTTTATAATGAGGTAAAGGAAATGTCTACACCATTGCAGTCACATGCTAAGGCTGCTGCATGGACCTGAGCTAGCTGAGGAACACCAAGAATAACCCAGTTCATGGGGCTGATGGCAAGGGTCCACCATCCACATGAGCACACATCTTGGCACTGGTATTTTCTCAGCACAAATCCTTTTCTAGCTTACAATGTTCTAGGTCACATTTTATACTGATTCATCTACAGTCACTCAGTTGGCACAGCTGTGTCACCATCTGAAGACTGTTAAGTCTTCATAAAAAATCTAATGACATACAAGCTGAAGTCCAGTTCTATCTGTAATTTGAATGTCCCAACTCTAAAATGATACAGGGACTGTAGACTAACTGGATCTAAACACTCTGTGCTATTCTGTGTTCTACTAGTCAGGTTTTGAATCGTGGCACTGGAGTTATTCTCTCCACATTCACCCCTTCTCCAAGCTCACTACCCTCCACCCTGTCTGAAGGGATGTGGGGGCATCTTCCTTCTATAGAAGTCCCTGGAGAAAGCAGGACTCACCCATACTGACACAGGATTGTAACTTGAAGCAGGAATTCCTGGTTCAGTGAATTTTCCGGATAGCAGATCATTCTGCATTAGATATGGTTCATGTTTCACCTACCCCCCCCACACCTAGTCCCATATACAAGGTGAACTGAGAATTGCTTTTGCTGTATTTTTTAGAAATAAATTTGTATTTAAATTAAAATAATCTTATTTTACATACCAATCCCACCCAGTTCCCTCTCTCTCCTGTCCTCCCATGTCCTCCATCAACCCCCCCATCCCACCCCCATCTACCCCTCAGGGAGGGTGAGGGATCCCATGTGGGATCATCAAAGTCTAACACATCATTTGGGACAGGACCTAGGCCCTCCCCCCATGTATCTAGGCTGAGAGAGTATTCTTCCATAGGGAATGGTCTCCCAAGCCTATTGAACTAGTTCCACTGCCAGAGGCCCCAAAGACTGCCCAGGCCTCCCAACTGACACCCACATTCAGGGGGCCTGGTTCAGTCCTATGCTGATTCTCCAGCTATTAGACTGGGGTCTGTGAGATCTCACTTGCTCAGGTCAACTGTTTCTGTGGGTTTCCTCAGCCTGGTCTTGACCTCTTTGCTCATCACTCCTCCCTTTCTACAACTGGGATTTCAGGAGTATGGCTCAGTGCTTAGCTGTGAATCTCTGCTTCTGCTTCCATTAGCTATGGGATACAGACTCTATGATGGCATTTCCCTAGATGCTCAACATAGAGCAAGGGATAACCAGTCTATAACCTACAACCCCAGAGAAACTGGGAAACAAGGAGGTTCTCCGGAGAAGGGGAAAGAGACAAGATCACCTGAGTAAATTGGGAGCACGGGGGAGTGGGGATGGAGGTAGGAGAAAGAGGAAGGCAGAAGGGGCAGGAAAATATGAGGGATCAGGAAGATTGAGTTGGGGAAGAGTAGAGAAGGAGAACAAGAAAAGAGATTCCTTAATAAAGGGAGCCACTACAGGTTTAAAAAAATTCTGGCACTGGGGAAATGTCCAGGGATCCACAAGTATTCTTTTTAATATATAGATCTTATACCTGATTCTGGGACTGCCATAGTTAATTGTCACAAACTCTGTGGTGTGAAGCAACAAAACTCCATTATTTCACCATTCTGAAAGCTACAATTTTGAAAATAAAACATGGGGTGAATTGGTGCCAGTCATGTGTTTGATGGTGGGAGCAGTCATTGGTATAGATGTATCATTTGCAGCCTAGCCTCTGTCTTCCTCTTTGTGTTATTGAATTTTGAGGCCCAAGGATAATACAGGATGGCCTTTTGACATGGACACCCCTTTGGGGGAGGGAAGAGCACTGCTCACGACACCATGGACTTCCTTTGGATTTATTTGTTTGGGTTTAGACTTGCTGCATGCTAGAGTTAAGTAAAATGCAAGAGGGAAGCACAAAGTCAAGAAAAAATTGAGTTTCTCTCATAAAGCAGTAATCCAGCTTGGAGCCAGTGTTATGAAAACAGATGAGCCACAGGACTGCCCTCTAAACTGTAATCTAATAACTGACTCTTAAGCAATTGATCAAAGACACCGGTGCAGCTGCAGACTTTATGTTGTCGTGCTATTGGACACTCACATTTTTAGCATATATTAAAAATTGTAGCATCAACAAAAGTGTCTCTTCAAATCCCACAGTTAAAGGAAATGCCATCATTTCCGTTGCCTTTGGTGTGAACCCAGCGTATGAAAGATGACAGTACAGGAAGCTGACAAGAGTTAAGGCATGCCAACCCCATCTCTTTGAAATGATTCCATGTGGTATGTAGCAGAATTTTGGCTGGTTCCTACTCCCTTTGATTCCCATGGCCAGACATTGGTAAGTGGATGTAGAACTCAAAACATGCCTTTCACCATAGCAGGCAATCAGTACTCCAAGGCTTCCCGACAGGCAACAAAGGATCAAAGATGAGAAATGTCTTGGTTTCAGCAAACACTCACTGTTCCCACCCGAGAAACACAGGCAGGTTTCCTGAGAGCACTTCCAACCTAAAGAAGCCGCTGCACTTTGCCTACTCTTTCTGCCAATGTGGATTTAATGGATAATTCACTAAGACAAGTCCTTTATACTACCCATAAAAAAGGAAGGGGTTTTAAAATGCCTCAAATCCTCTCCCTCACCCCAAGTTCCATTCTTTTTCTCCAGATATTGCACCTATGCATTTTTTCTTTCTATTTTTCTGAACATTCATTGCCATTTTATAAGCAGACTCAGTGCTATGATCTCTAAAAGGCAAGGGGTAAACAAAAAAAGGAGAAAATGGTTCATTAAAATTTTCTGTATTAATGGTCCCCAATTTTGTAAGAAACACTAGGAAAGATTTGTTACCTGTGTTTGTGGGAGAATAAAGCTTGAAAGCAGGGCTTAAGAGGAACAGGGTTCTACCGGCACAGGGGAAAAATGAGGCCAGGGTAGAGAGCTTGCTGTTTGGGAATTCCCAGCAGGAAAGGGAGGAAAGAGAGGGAAGCGAAATGAAGGGAGAAAGTGAGAACCCTATTGTGTGGTGTCTGGCCTGATACAAGGCCCAACTTGTGGCAGAAGCCAAGGTCATAGGTTTCAGAGAATGGAATAAGAGTGGATGTGCCCACAGGGTAAGGCTCGTTTACAGTCTTGGTTCAGATGCTGACTTACACTTGCATGTCTTGCTGGAGGAAGGTGTCCCCTTTATTGCTTCTCCTACTGCTGTTAGGACCAAAATCCCCGCCCCATTCTCTTTTAATTGGTCAGCTGCCTTTGATCTCTAGGTCACAGATTCTGCCAGCCAAGGATACTCTACTTCCATAGCATTTACATTCTGGCGTTATATCAGATGGGAAGCTACCCTTGTGGTACTTATTTCTAAAGCAATGCTTTTTGTCTCCAAAAAGTTTCTTAAGTCTTCCTTAGTCTCAATTATTCTTCTTTGGCCTTCTTTTGCACCTCAGAAGGATTCCAAGGTATCACCTAAAGACTCATTACTTAGGATTGTTTTTCTTCAAAGTCAGAGAAACAAGAGCTACGAATCCAGATGAGAATCATTTTCTCCCTTTGAGACACACACTAAACATCCCCATTACTCCTGAAACTGTAACAGTATTCCTTGTGTGGATGACATGGGGCTTTGATGTTTACATAACAAAATTTGGCAAAATTCTCAAATGTTGTGCATACTCAGGATAGTCTGTATATTTTCCTCAGATTTAGTAATTTCATCTGCAATAGATCAGACCTGAGTAGGGATCTTATATCTAATCTTTTTAGTTTTAGAGAAACAAGTGAGTATCAAGGAAAAGGGATCATCTCTGCTGCCATTCCTTCATGATATCAAGAATCACCCAGCATAATACTAGAATAGGGTTGTCACTACTTCTTACTTA
The DNA here is from genome assembly GCF_017639785.1 of Mesocricetus auratus. Taxonomy (NCBI): domain Eukaryota; kingdom Metazoa; phylum Chordata; class Mammalia; order Rodentia; family Cricetidae; genus Mesocricetus; species Mesocricetus auratus. Next base: position 46,922,510 of record NW_024429192.1, read on the forward strand.
TTCTCAATCAATGCTAAAATTGCACAGGCAGAACAAAATTATCAGAAGGCAACCTATAAAATATAACATTTATGGAAGAGTAGAGAATGGTAGAAGTTAATGGCATAACTATTAAGGGCAGAATTGGATCTTCAAAAATTAGCAAGTTCAGGTCGGGCAGTAGTGATGCACTCTTAGCACTCTCAGCAATTGGGAGACAGAGGCAGGTGGAGCTATGTGTTTGAGGCCAGCCTGGTCTGCAGAGTGAGTTTGAGGATAGCCAGGGCTACATAGAGAAACCCTGTTTTGGAAAAATATTATCATGCTCATGTATGCTAGCCTGGTATCATTTGCTTCACCCATCCACCAATGCCAGTATTTTCTTATCAGTGAATCTGACACAAAACAAAAGTTTTAGAGGAGTTTTCCTTAGATAACCTTTATATGTGGTCATTATGAAATCCCAATCACTCAAGAATCACCCAGAAAATCGTTGAAATAAGATGACCATGACTTCAATTCATATATGAAGAGGGTCATGGTGAGAACACAGGCCAGTTGAAAAATAAAACCAAGAATGAGAGTTCTGACCTTAAGCCTGATTTCCCTGTTTTTGTAGCTCTTTCCTCACCCGGAATTTTCTTAGATTTTATTGTTACAGTACTTTCAGTATATAGCTCTTCAGTTGCTGTTTTGCTGACCACTGTTTAACCTCCATGAGTATAAGAACCCTTGTTTCAGTCATTTCCTTCCTCTGGAGAATTTATAGCAATACCCCTAAATAAGCTATAATGTTTGGTTGTTTTGATAGTTACTATCTGGGGTGGATATACTCGGTTGGATTAAGTAATACCTTTAGCACTGGCAATGCGTTTCTTGAGAAATCTATGAGGGTGTTTCCAAAGGATGGTGGTGTGTGAGTCAGTAGACAGAATGGGGAGATCTTCCAGTGTGGGTGGATAGAACAAAGACATCATTAGTTTTCTTTCTTTTTCCTGGCTCTGTGTGACACTCTTCTTCTGCCCTTCTTCATCAGACTTTAAGAATGTTTATCAAGCAAGTGGTCTCTAGCTGTCATCATGGCTGCTTTAAACCCCTCATGGCTACTTAAGAGTCTTCCACTTACTATCAAAAACTCTCAAGAAACTTTATGACAGCCATGGAAAGCTCCATAGATACCATGGCTATTTTGGTGAGCTTGGGGTTTACTTTGGGTGACTTTGTTTCAGTCATGGCCACTCTAAATGCCTTGCAATAGCCCTGGAGAATTCAGTTCCACACACATTGTAGCTTCAGAAAGTTACCATATTACCATAGCCATAACTACTCCGCAAGATCACACTCACTGCTTCTTTAGGATTTCTACAGGTGTCAATATGGTGAGGGAGGAGTTCCTCCTCTACCCATGATCGCCCAGGCAGTGGGCCTAGTGTGCCTGCAGGATAGCATGATGGAGTATCAAGTGGATGGCCAGCAAGAGAGAGGCTTATGTGTGTGTGTGGCTGTCTATATAACCAGCCTTGCTCTCCCTTCCCGAGCATCACTCCTATAGACCTTCCTCCTGTACGTTACCTTCCTGTGCTGCAGTATTATGTTTCAATAATGTCACATCTGAATTGCTCTATTGCCTATTGTGTTCTGTATTGTTACTGGAGCAGATTGAGCTTGTATCCTGAAAAGCAGACAGCCCCTGGGCTAGAGTCATTCAACTACAACCAATAATAGCTAGAAGATGGCTGAAGAGCAGAGACTTCAAGAACTTGAAATTAAGGCCGGAAAGGGGAAATACGGAGGAGGGCTTAGGATGCAGAAAGTAAAGAGCTATAAAGCTGAGATAGCAGAAATGCTACAAGCCCTAAGAGAGTACCAGAAAGCCACCAAAATCACTAGTTCCACCATCCAAGTAACTATGATACTGAGTTGAGGGTCCTGACACTCTAAACCCAGAGCTGTAATACAAATTGATAGGTTCTAGGAGGCTGGCTCTTAAAACCCAAGCTGGAATGCTAAGGACAGAGGACACCATCAGTTGAAATTCTTTGTTCCTTGAAGGAAAGGAGCTACTTCTGGTCTATTCATGGTTGACATCCAAATAGAGCAAAAGAACTTACTTCTCACTGCAACACACCTATCTAGAGTCCTAGTGGTTTGGAAACCATTTTAGTAGTTAGAATTTTGTGACAAGAACATGACCATTTGAGTCAAAGAGAGCTGGATTCAAGTACAATTCTAAGTGTATGACCATGTACAAAGTCGTTAAATTTGATAATATGCCTACCAAATGGGAATTGAACAATAAATCTAATCACTTTCGCATCTCAGAGTAACTGGAAGAATATTCACTGATGCTTTACATACAGCTCTCTGCTGCAGGGGGGGGTCAATGTTAATTTTTAACAATATTTTCAGAATTTTCACTGTTATGGGCTTCGAGACTTAACACTCCCAGATCTCTCACTGTGCTCCCCCATTCAGACTTCAGACTCTCGGTTGTAGTTCTGGCCTTTCTTTCACAAATCTCCTTTACCAGCCTCTGATATTCCTGTAGTGTCTCACTCTTGCTCTAGAAAGGGCAATTCATTCCTATGTCTGCGAGCCCTACCTCATAGCTCTTATCAAATAGCAACACACACAGACACACACACACACACACACACACACACACACACACACACACACACACACACACAGACACACACACAGCCCAAGAAGCATTATTCACAAGGCAGTCAAAGGTGAGGAAGAGGGAGAGACAAGCTGGAGGAAATGGCTTGAGTATTAATGGAAATAAAGCCTGGTAATCTGAGGCATGGGGAAAGGTAACGGAGAAGAATGTGTTAAAATAATCAAATTCCCGTTACTTTTTTTAAAATGCAATTTTATTTAATGATCTTGACACAAGATTACAATAATTTTACCAATTATTAGTCCAATATGGGTTCATGAAATAGGATTATTCTTTTTTATGTATGTTTTTTATTTAAATTAGAAACATGCATGCTTCAAATGTCAATCCTGGCTCCCCCCTTCTCCCTCCACCAGCCCCACCCCCACCCGCCACTCCAAGCCCAATCCCCACATCATTCCCCAGGGAGGGTGAGGCCCTCCTTGGGGGGATCTCCAGAGTCTATCATGACATCCAGGGCAGGACCTATGCCCTTCCTCATGTGTCCAGGTTGAGAGAGCATCCCTCCACGTGGAATGGGCTCCCAAAGTTCATTTGTATAGCATGGTGAACACTAGTCTACTACCCAAAGCCCCAGGGATTTCTGAGGCCTCCTCACTGACACTACCTTCATGGGAGTCTGCATCAGTCCCCTGTTGGCCTCTTAGTCATCAGTCTGGGGTTCAAGAGCTCCCCCTTGTCCAGTCAGCTGTCTTTGTGGGTTTCACCAGCACTGTCTTGACTGCCTTGCTCATCACTCCTCCAACTCTGTTACTGGGTTCCAGGGGGTTAGTTCAGTGTTTAGTTGTGAGTATCTGTCTCTGCTTCCATCAGTCACAGGATGAAGGTTCTAGGATGTCACATAAGGTAGTCACCAGCCTTATCATCAGGCAGGGGCTATAAATGTAGTCTCTCCGTTATTACTTAGTTTTCCAGTTGGTGTTGTCTTGTACATCTCTGGGAATCTCTCTAGTGTTAGTTCTCTCCTCAAAACTATAATGACTCCAACTATTATGGTATCTCTCATCCTGGTCTCCTCTATTCTTACCCAACTCAGCCTTCCTGCTCCCCCATGTCTTCTTCTACCCTCCTCTTATCCCCCTCTCTTTTTCCTGGTTCCCTCTCTTCTGCCCCCATGTTCCCAATCTGCTCAGGAGATCTTGCCTCTTTGTACTTCTCCGGGGTGTAATGCATATCTCTTGAGAAGCTCCCTGTTTCCCAGACTCGCTGGCCCTGGGATTGTAGGCTGACACTCCCCTGATCCATGTCTAAAATCCATGTATAAGTGAATACATACCATGTTTGTCTTTTTGTGACTGGGTTACCTCACTCAGGATGGTTTCTTCTAGTGCCATCCGTTTGCCTGCAAATTTCAAGATTCCATTGCTTTTTTTTTTCCACTGAGTAGTACTCCATTGTGTAAATGTACCACATTTTCTCTATCCACTCTTCAGTTGTGGGGCATCTAGGTTGCTCCCAGGTTCTGGCTATTACAAATAATGCTGCTATGAACATAGTGGAACAGACATCCTTGTTGTGTGAATGGGCATCTTTTGGGTATATGCCTAAGAGTGGAGTTGCTGGGTCTTGTGATAGACTGATTCCCATTTTCCTGAGAAATCTCCATACTGATTTCCAAAGTGGCTGTACAAGTTTGCACTCCCACCAGCAATGGACTAGTGTTCCCCTTTCTCCACATCCTCTCCAGCATAAGCTGTCAATGGTGATTTTGATTTTAGACATTCTGACAGGAGTAAGATGATATCTTACTTAGTTTACATAAGCGACCCAAATAAACTCTACCAAGGAACTCCTACAGCTGATAAATACCTTCAGCAAAGTGGCAAGATAGAATACCAACTCAAGAAAATCAGTAGCCCTACTATATACAGATGATAAAAGGGCTGAGAAAGAAATCAGAGAAACATCACCCTTTACAATCGCCACACACAAGATAAAATACCTTGGGCTAATGCTAACCAAACAAGTGAAAGACCTGTATCACAAGACCTTTGAGTCCTTAAAGAAAGAAATTAAAGAAGACACCAGAAAATGGAAAGAAATTCCCGTTTCTTTATATGGCTCTTTATAAGATACCTCAAAGCACTGTTACTGCACTCTGAGGGGACAGTCTGAGCCCTCGAATATCAAAGTAGTTACCCACTGGATTCCTTTAGAACCCAGTTGAAGGGTGAGTGGGTTCAAGTGGTTTTAAGTCTGGTGAAGTTCTTGAAGAACTTGGATCATCTCTACATCTGCAACAGAACTAATATGAATATATTGCTTAACTGGGGGTTGATGACAAAGCAAGTAAGTAAAAGCAGGTTAGGATTATTTTGGACTTCCCACTGGTTTCAGTCCAGGTGGATACAGTTTCACAAGCTTTAAAATAACCACAAGGCAATAATTAGTTGCAAGTTGTTTTTTTTTATTGTGGTATGTAGTTAAGAGTACTGACTACTCTTCTACAGAACCCGGGTTTGGTTCCCAATCCTCACTTGGCATCTCATTGGTCACTCCAGTTCCAGAGCATCTGATACCCACTTCTGACCTCTGCTGGCACCAGGCATGCACACGTGGTTCACACATGCATGCAGACATTTAGGTAAGGCACCCATACACATAAACACAAATAAATAAATAAATCTTTTCAAAATTCTTTAAAAAATAAGGAAAGGGAAGGGAGGAAGAGGAGGAAGGATGGGGAGGAAAAAACAACTGTGGCATGGCATGAATTATCCGTGCTCCTCAATCAATTCATCTGTTGACCTCTAAGCCTGAATATGAAGGTTGAAGAGTAGGGGTCTTTAGAAGGTGATTAGATGATGAGGGAAAGGATCTCACAAATAGAATTAGTTGTCCTTAAAAAGGGACTAAGGGAGACTGGAAAGATGGATCAGTCATTAAAGGCTAGGTTCACAACCAAAATAACAAACAACAACCAAAGGTTAAAGGGTTTTTGAGTGAGGCCACAAAGAAGGTGCCCTCTTTGAAGAACAACCTCTCACCAAACACTTAATCCATGGTCCCTTTGGCTTTCAATGGCTCAGTTTCCATGAGTGTGAGCAACACATTTTTTTGTTGCTTTAAAATAGTCCAATGTGCTGTTTTAATTGCCTGGGAAGGCTAAGACAATCTTTGTGATAATGATTTGGATTCAAGGCGAGAACTAGATGGCACTTCAGGTTTGAAGGAGGCTGAGAGGGCAGAGTGGGGCAGTGGTGGACAAGGTGGGTGATTTCATATACACTACCACTACAACTACCAGCACACCACTTCCTACATACACATTTGCCTGCCACTGAAATTTTCCCAATTGCTACCTCAGGTCTAATTGTCATGGACTGTTCCCTTGTCCTCAGAAAAGTCTAGAGCAAACTAAGACCTCTGCTCCTTTCTTGGACTTAAATAAATACTAATATTGTTAGTTTCTGCTTTTGAATATTTAGATTCATAAGGCTATCTTACATAGATATAACCTACAGTTTTCAGTTAGATAAGCAGTCACATTTAAAACATGAGGAAACTTGTTACCACCCATATTACACTGACTACAAATAATACATCAACTTTTCCTAAAGAAGAGTCTATTTCCCCATACCAAGAGATTACTCAGAGAGAATGTCCTTGTAATACACATCTCCAAATGTAATGTCTTCATCAAATCCCTCCTGACAGAGCTCAAGGAACCTCACAAAAGAGGACATGCACAGAGTGTAAGAGCCAGAGGGGATGGAGAATAAGGCCCTCTGAACCAACTAAGCAAGCCTCATTTGAGCTCAAAGAGAATGAGGCAGCAAGCACAGAGCATACATAGGTCTGCATCAGGTCCTCTCTGTATATATTATAGCTTTTAGTTTAGGGTTTTTATGGGACTCCTGAGTATGTGGACAGGTGGGTCTCTGATTCTTGTGACTTCTCTTGGGGCTCTTTTCCTTCTGTTGGGTTGCCTTGTCCAGCCTCAATATGATGGCTTTTGTTTCATTTTATTATATTTTATTTTGTTATGTTTGGTTGTTATCTCTTGAAATCCTATTCTTTTCTAATGAGAGACAGAAAGGGAGTGAATCCAGATGGGAGGTGAGATGTGGAGGAGCTGGGAGGAGAAACTGTAATCGGGATATGTCCTATGAGAAAAAGAATCTATTTTCAATAAAAGAAAAGAAGTCTCTATTTCAACCACATCCACTTCTCAGAACTCTTGAAATTGAGCAAGGAATTATTATGTGGTTACTTCATCAGCCTTGCTCTCAGCCAGCTTGGTGTTGAACAGCTGAGCTAAAGCCACAGAATCCTCTCCTAACTCTCCTCTTCTGGTTTATCTGCTATGCTCTTGTTTCTCATCACAGAGTGTAGGAGAGAGCTCCATAGTGTATGTGGAGGTAACTTGGAAGACCTCACCATGAGATACCACTGTCAGCTCAGAAACAGGTTTAGGAAGAGGTAGCAACAGTCCTTAGAGGGGCTCTTCCAACAATGGGTCTTCCCACCTCCTCCCCAGGTTTCCTATCCTCCATCCTATGGAGTTAATAACAGACTCAACCTTGTTCTCTGAGACACCTTCCTACTCTCCTAACCCCCTCCCCAGACACAACGTTGCCCTAAGTATTTTCGTGTACCAGGCCATATTTTAATCACCTTACCTAAGAGTTCCTCTCAAGGAACCTTCCTGCATTACCCCTGAAAACTTTATTTTGCATCTATTAATCTTGATTTGGACTGAGCTCCTGAACTCAGCTCTAAAGGATCAACTCACAATGAGCATCTAAGATGCTGGTCACAGGCTGAAACCTGGGTTATTTGTTTGTAAGATCTGTGAGCAATTACAAGAGAGGTCATTGCCAATTACCTAAACAAGGCAGCATGAGGAAGCTCTCTTTGCTCTAACCCTGACAAGGAAAGTTAACTAAGGCAAAAAAAAAATGTTAACCAATCTACTGTTGTTTAATAACCCTGTTCAAGCTCTCTTACAAAACCCAACTCTTCTGCCAGATCATCATAGAGCCTTTGTATTTTTATAGATATGAGGCTGCCCACTTCATGAATCAGTAACAGAATTCCACTGTGTTATTATCTGAATTTTTAAACCAGAAAACTGATTTTTGAAGTTCTGGTGTGTATTATTTGACTCTATTAGTTATGAAGATGGTCTGCTCCTGGTCTAAGATCTGAGCTGCTCACTACTAAGAAGTCAGTGGTCTGGAGTTGAGTGTTGGGAAGATGGGGGTGCTCCTGCCTTACTAGCGTTCCATCTCTGGATGTCTTATAGGCACAAAGGGACTGTGAAGGAAAGGATAGGATAGCAGAGGTGAGATGAAGGGAGGGAAGAGAAAAACTTCATGAAGTCATTGGGCATTTGCCCTTAAGAAAGTCCTATTGATCTATTCCTTGAAACCCATATAGTCAGCATTAACTATAGGTGAGTTTTACTCCTACGTGAGGAACAACCATCTGCAGGTAGGTGAACAATGAACATACTTGGTCATCATTCCTCTTTTTAGATTTGCAAGCAAGAACAGATCGAGGTGCTCATTTATGGCCAAGAACATTGTTCAAAAGCGTAAACAATGCTAAGTGTTGGAGTCAACTGCCCTTAGAAATACAAGACATTAAAATAAATATTGTTCTCCAAACTTTGCAATGACACTTTATTTCCAACAGCTCTAGAAGACAAAAGTATCATCCTTGTTTTGATGTCTCATCCTCCACTGTTAGAACAGTGTCTCTGTTTCTGGGAAGCCAGTGGCTGCCTGGCCCCTTGCTGTGCTATGTTGAAAAGCACAGCATAAATTGTCTTCGGTGTTTTTGATTTTAGCCATTCTGACAGGAGTAAGATGGTATCTCAAAGTTGTTTAGATTTGCGTTTCCCTGATGGCTAAAGATGTTGAGCACATTCTTAAGTGTTTCTTTGCCATTTTAGCCTCCTCTATTGAGAATTCTCTATTTAGTTCTGTACCCCACCTTTTATTTGGATCCTTTGGTGTTTTGGAGACTTGCTTCTTGAGTTCTTTGTAAATTTTGGAGATTAGCCCTCTGTCAGATGTGGGGTTAGTGAATATCTTTTCCCATTCTGTGGACTGCCTTTTTGTCTTGCTGACTGTGTCCTTTGCCTTACAGAAGCTTCTTAGCTTCAGGAGGTCCCATTTGTTAATTGTCGATCTCAGTGTCTGTGCCACTGGTGCTATGTTCAGGAAGTGGTCTCCTGTACCAACTCATTGAAGAGTATCTCCAACTTTCTCTTCTAAGAGTTTCAGTGTGGTTGGATTTATGTTGAGATCTTTGATCCATTTGGACTTAAGTTTTGTATAAGGCGATAAACATGGATCTATCTTCAGTCTTCTGCATGCCAATACCCAGTTATGCCACCACCATTTGTTAAAGATGCTTTCTTTTTTCCATTGTATAGTTTTATCTTCTTTGTCAAAAATCAAGTGTTCATAGGTGTGTGGGTTAAAATCAGGGCTTTCGATTCGGTTCCATTGGTCTACCTGTCTATTTTTGTGCCAATACCAAGCTGTTTTCAGGACTATAGCTCTATAATAGAGCTTGAAGTCAGAGATGGTGATGCCTCCTGAAGTTCCTTTATTGTATAGGGTTGTTTTGGCTATCCTGGGTCTTTTGTTTTTCCATATAAAGAAGACAATTTATGCTGGAGAGGATGTGGAGAGAGGGGAATACTCCTCCACTGCTTGTGGGAGTGCCAACTCGTACACCCATTTTGGAAATCAGTATGGAGATTCCTCAGGAAAATGGGAATCAATCTACCACAAGACCCAGCAACTCCACTCTGAGGCATATATCCAAAAGAGGCAAATTCATACAACAAGGATATCTGCAGCATTATTTGTAATAGCCAGAACCTGGAAGCAACCTAGATGCCCCTCAACTGAAGAGTGGATAGAGAAAATGTGGTACATTTACACAATGGAGTACTACTCAGCAGAAAAAACCAATGGAATCTCGAAATTCACAGGTAAATGGATGGCACTAGAAGAAACCATCCTGAGTGAGGTAACCCAGTCACAAAAAGACAAGCATGGTATGTACTCACTCATATATGAATTTTATACATGGATCAGAATAGTGCCAGTCGGCACTTCCACTGACAGAGAGTCTGGGAAACAGGAAAGAACCTAAGAGAGATATGCATGGTACCCCAGAAAAGAGGAATGAGGCAAGATCTTCTGAATAGATTGGGAACATGGTGAGGGGTGGGGGAGAGTAGGAGCTGGGAAGAAGAGATGGGGAGAAGAGGAAGAAAGAGTAGGTCATGGGGGAACAGGAAGGTTGAGTGGGGGGTAGAATAGGGGGAAGAGGGAATCATAGGTTAGAAGACAGATCTGGCACCAGTGAGACCTCTAGTGATCTAAAGGGATGACACCAACTCGCAAGCTAAGCAATAGTGGAGAGACCACCTCGAATGCCCATTCCTGATAATGAACTTGATGTCTACAACCATCCTGGAGCCTTTATCCAGTGACTGATGGAAGCAGAGGCAAATACCCACAGTTAAACACTGAACTGAACCCATGGAACCCAGTGACAGAGAGAGAGGAGCGATGACCAAATTGGCAAAGAATGGGCTGGCAAAACCAACAGAGACAGCTGATCTGAACAGGGGAGAGCTCTTGGACCCCAGACCGACAGCTGAGAGGCCAGCATGGGACTGATCCAGACCCCCTGAGTGTGAGAGTCAGTGAGGAGGCCTGGGCAACCTATGGGACCCTGGGCAGTAGATCAGTGTTTATCCCTGGCATACAAACGGACTTCGTGTGTCCATAACACAAAAAGGGATGCTCTCTCAATCTGGACTCTTAGGGGAGTGCCTGGACCCTGCCCTGAGTGAAATGACAGATTCTAGATCTCCCCTATGTGGAAGGAAGTGATGATAGTGTGGGAAGCTGGGGGGGGTGGTCGGGGTTGCAGGAGGAGGGGAGGGAGAGGGAACTGGGATTGACACGTGAAGCAAGCTATTTAAAATTAAAATAATAAAACAATAGAATAAAAAGAAAAGCTCAGGGCTGAAGCTATGATCTGCTGATAACATGAAGGTTGTTTCCTTTCTGAACTTGTTTTCTTCTCGCCTATGGAATGGGATGAAATGGCTTACACTGTAAACACCAGGGAGCATGTACATAGCTTAAAGACTCTGCTCACCAGACGAAACCCCAAGGAAGGGGGTGAGAGTGAATGTGTCTCCCCTGATTCTTCCTAAAGGCTAGACGACTAAGCTTTGGCCCTAATTGTATGTAGGAAGGGGAAATTTAATGTCACAAGTGAGCAGAATTAAGTACTGCCTTAACTCCAGGCACTCAATTATCTCCTTTCTATGCAAGACACCCTCTTGTTTTATTTCTTTGTGTTCTATGTATGTCTTTGTCATCTCTGGATCTCACTTGTGACAGCTCATGAGGACTCACTAATAGGCTAGGTGTCTGTGTTTAGTAATACATTTAAAATTCTATATATTGCTTCTGTGTTGTTAGTATCTCTCTCTCTCTCTCTCTCTCTCTCTCCCTCACCCTCTCTCTCTCTCTCTCTCTCTCTCTCTCTCTCTCTCTCTCTCTCTCTCTCTGTGTGTATGTCACATCCTCAGATCCAGATTGCCTGTCATTGTAACCCACTTTTCAGTTGGATTAACTCAGTCCATTTCTTCAGTACTGTGAATCTTTGGTTCTCTCATTTCTACAGCAATGTTCATAAGGGTATCTACTTCAATATTGAGGACATGTGAAATATTTAAAACATAAACATCTAGTAGGTGTTAGCTAGCCTAAGTACCATCATCATGACTACTGTTCCCTTGTGTGGACTGCAGTGACCAGCCTTGTACATATCCCTTTATTGACCATGCCTGACCTCTTCTGGGGTGTAGATCACAGAGTGTAGCTAGGTCACAGGGTGTAGGCTCTCATAATTTCACCATGTACTGCCAATTTTCTCTCCAGAATGACTACACAGTCTAAATCCACATAATCAGTTCTGAAGGGTTCCAGGAAATGTTTTCTTTGCCACTGAGAGCACAGATTGTAACGAGTCTCCCCTCAAATTCCACTGACATCATCAGTCTGAGAGACTTTTGTCCAAGTTGGGTGGAGAAACAGCTCTCTGATATGCTTCCAACATAGCAGCCTGTGCCCTTATATACCCTAGAGCACGAAGTCCTACAAAGTTCATCAAAAAGGAGTCACACTCACCCCGAGATGGACTACATGGCCTAGAGTGCTTTCTCAGGGTTTCAGACTCATGATGTAAGAGGCCTTGACCCTCTAGCTCCCTAGGGATCCTGGGTGAGAATCTCTACTTCTGGGAGTTACTGGTTTTGCTAGATGATATCTGCCAATGTGACCAAGCAGAGAATTGTGAAAAAGATGGTTCTGTAGAGGGCCAGGGTTCTGAGGACCTAGAAGCAGTCAATGTGAGATGAGGGAGCAAGAGAGATGGAACATCCCTTTTTCAGAATTTTCTTGTGGTCAACACCCTTACCATAGTTTAAAGAACAATATAAATGAGAGGGTTTGCGTTAGTCTTTGAACTTGGTAACATTTTCCCTAGACAATAGTTACCTATGAGGGCTCTAGGTCTGATGCCTGTTGGTATTAGAGGATGTAAGCACCTAAACAATAGACACTAAAGGACTTGGGCATATGATAAATGTTTAGTATCAAAGTGTGATGAATGTTCGAGGAGGTTAGAAATGTGTTTTGGGCTCCCAGGGACACTAAGTACAGTTGCAGAGGAAACTCTAGCACTCATATCATCATAAAGATGCTAAAAAATGCCAGGCTTGGTAAGCAGGCCTATAATCCCTGCTTGGGGGAAGGCTTGGGCAGGAAGATTGCAAATGAAAAGCCTGCCTGGGCTGCAGTAAATCAAAACCCTATTTTGTAACTTAGTGAGACTGTTAAATTTTATTGGGAAAAGTAAAAAGAGAACAATATATATAACCTAGTGATAACATATCAGACTAGCATGTACAAGGCCCTAAAATCCAATCCCTGTATCAAAAATAATATCAATCATTTTTTAATGCTAGGTATAAGAGCTACTAAAAATCTAAGATCTAGGTCTAGAATTTAATAACTTCAAAGAGAGATACATCAGCAAAAGTATGTAGGCTGTGTATCTTACTCAGAGAAGTCCATTGAATCTTAAAAGCAGAACGTAAATAAACTATCTGCTCTGTAACCACCACTGAGTTGTTCCTCACACAGGGCGAGTGTCTACTTCCAAAAGCAAAGCACAGAGACTACTAGTTGTTAGAAATGAAAATCCACTGAGACTCATGAAAGTATAGAGATTTCAGGGATGACAGCAGCAGAGAAGGAAACCCAGACAGGGACAGACAGTGGCTGTCGGTGGCAACCATGTGATGCATCTTGGTCCCTGTATGCTTATGCACTGTGATCTGGAGACTATCTGCTACGCACTCAGAGTTTTTAAAGCAACAGAAGATAGAAAGATAGTTCTGTAGAAGGTTAGGGTTCAGAGGACCTATACGCTCCTAATGTGAAATGATGGAGCAGGAGAGATGAGGCGTCCTTTTTCTAAAATTTTATGGGGGCGTTTTAAATTGCCATTGTAGACTGGTAGCTTTTCTCATTGCTGTGATCAAATGCCTGAGAAGCTACTTAATGGATGGCAAGTTTATTTTGGGTTACAGTTCTAGGGGGTACAGTCCATCTTGACTGAGGTGTGGTGGAAGGTGGCTTTGTGGCAGCAGATGTAATGTGGCTGCTTGCCCTTAGTGGACTGGGAGGAAGGTGAATCTTACGTTCTACTGCAGTGGTTCTCAACCTTCCTAATGCTGTAACTGTTTAATACAGTTTCCTGTGTTGTGGTGACCCCCAACCATACAAGTCTTTCATTGCCATTTCATACTTGCAATTTTGCTGTTGCTATAAATTGTAAATATCTGTTATGCAGGATGTTTGTTATGTGACCCCTGTGAGAGTTCTTCAACTCCCACAGGGGTCACGATCCACAGGTTGAGAAACACTGCTCTACTGGCTTTCTCTTTTTTCCTCATATCTTCATTCAAAGACCCAAGTTCATGAAATGGTGCCCCCAAATTTCATAATATTCAGAGATCTTCTCTTCTGAGTTAAAACTTTGGAGACCTTCACAGACACATCCAGAAATGTGTCTCCCAGGTGACTCTAAATCCAATCAAGTTGACAGTGACGATCGACCATCATACTTACTAACAGATTGCTCAGCCTTAAATATTGCCAGTCTTTTTCCTTAGTCTTTTCTTTTGAGACAGCATCCATAGTAGCTACTCTGGCCACAAACTTAAATCCTCACTCCTCAGCAGGTGGAATTACAGGTGTGTGCCACAACATCCGGCTTCATATTATTTTTTCTTCCTAGTAAATTTTATGTGGACCAATCCAGTTATACCCAGTAGGTTCTCAGAATGCATCTGTTGCTGAGTAAGTAGTTAGGAGAGAACAGGGATTTTTACTCTTCTCATATTTCACCAATGCTGAAAGCTCTGTTATTTACAACACAATGTCTTTATTTTATAAGGCAAATAATAGCTAAGATAAGAGGCACTTTGAAATCTGATTTTTTAAAATCCTAAACTGGAGGCTCTGGAGCCTTTGCAGAAGAACTGGTCTGAAGCATGGCAGCATGGCAGCATGGGATCAGAAGAGCCTGAAGCCAAACTAATAGCTGCTTCAAAAAATGGGAAACTAAGGCACTGGGATTGATTAGAAAGTAGGACAGACTGGGGAGCACTGATGCTAATGGTGAACCTTTAGGAGGCAAGGCAAGATGCTGCTCAGAAAGAATGAATTACATAGGGAGCATCCAGTAGAGCAGCAAAGTTGAAGATGACGCTGCAGGTAGAGTTTGGGATGGGATGGGGTAAGCAAGGTTGGAGGAGGCTATGATTAGCAAAATAACAAGAAGCTGAGATTTCTGATTCTGGAGTCCAACTTGGAAGGTTCTGGTACAGTTTTTCCTTTTAGCCTCTCTCTTCTTATCTACTTCCATCCCTTGGCACTCCAAGGAGGCAGTTCTGAATTTTAGCTTTCCTATTTAGACACCCAGTTGATAACAGTGAATGTACCCATCTGGATTTTTCTGGAGCCCAATCTTGATGGATAAAAGTCACCATAGACTCCAAATGAGATGCTCTCAATCCCCATCTAATGACTTCACTTGTTCCAAAAGAGATGGGACTAAGGGGACATTTTAAGCCAGTTCCTGCCAGCCATATTAAAGCTGGCCCCAATAACTATAGACTATAATCTATTTCAGACTTTATCCTTTGGTTATAAGCATTGAATCTCAACGGAACTCAAAACCTTTTATGGAATTCTGCTATGAATCAGCCTCTCTTACTAAAAACAAAATTAAGATTAAGGTACTGTTCTGGACTCATGGAGATTATGGCTAAGGGAAAGACCGCATCTAGTACATAGACACTTTCAGTAAGATAACAGACACAAGGATGGGGAAATGGAAGCATGTGGGAGGTCAGTTAACTGAAACTGGAGGTGGGAGGGTGGGTGGGACAGGAAGGGCTCCTTGGGGAAGTGAGAGAAAGTGCTGCTGATGCAAAGGACAAGTGGGAGGGAACTGAGTAGACATCTGTGGTACAGGTGGAAGGATGATGTTGTTAGGCAGGAACAGAAATTCAAGTCACAGAGATTAAAGGAAAAATAATCACATTCAAGGGTTTAGGCATAATATAGTTGGAGCCACAGAAGGTATTCCACTTAATTTTCTATGAATTGAAATAAGCTACTTGACTTCTTTGACACATATTATTAGCCAAAAGAGAAAGGGTGTTACTCTATAGAGTTTTAAGTGGTAAATGAGGTAAGCATGGTGATGGACCTTGGCTCAGTATCTGTCTTATGGTTAAATAAAGATGTACATTCGCAGATAACTGAAGATTAACTGAACCTTGCAGGTTCAAAGACACAGTAGAATTATTGCCGTCTTGATACCCAATCATGCTTATTCTAACTGTTACTTGTGTTTTCCGGTAGGGGTTTCATTTTGGATTTCTTTGTTGGTTCTATCTTAGCTGTTTCCATTAAGTGGAGCAGTGGTATACCCATAGTTCATCTGTTCTACTCAGTTGCTTGTTAGGATTATATGATCAAAGTCCATTAGCTAAGACTGATAGAATTCTGACTTCCCATAGAGGGTAGGGGCATGGAAGTGAATCATATATTGATATTAGAAGTACTTTTCTTCCCCGTGCCAGATTTACACAAACCTACTGGAACCTTAGCAAGTCCAGACCCAAGGTGCAGAGTCCAGCATGTTCACCTGGAGCTCCCTTCGCTTCAGAGCATCTTTACCACAGCATTACCGGTTGACAGGTAGAACTCACTCTTAATTAGTAAGTGCCTACTTTGGGCATGACTAGAGACATACGGATGTGGTAATGATAGGGCGGTGAACTACGCCGCTAGCCAGGCCCACTTTTGGGAGTGGCTAGAGGCGTGTACAGAGGCCCTAATAAAAGACTGTGCAGCAATGCCGCACTATCTTTTTTCGGCTTCTGCTTTTGTGGCGAAAGCTACTTGACTCATCTTGGTTGCCTATATTCTCTTGTAAGTAATTTCTACAATAAGCAGTTACCTATACCCTCAACAAGTGTGCTGTTTATTGTTACAGCTACAGTTGAGCAGCGGATAGGTTACTGTGCTGCCTTGGTTTTTCTCTCCATATCCCTTCAAGGAGCACAAGCATCCCTCCTGACTTACTACTAGCATCATGGAAAGAATGTTCCTGTCATGTTGTTAATGTGGAATGTCCCCCACGGGCTCATGTGTTTGGACATTTGGGCCCCAGACGGTAATGTTGCTTTGGGTGACTGTGGGACCTTTAGGTGAGGGCTACCTAACTGGATGAAGGGGTCACTGTGGGGCCAGGACATGAGGTCATTGCCTGGTTCTGCTTCTGCAATTCTGCCTCAAGGTCTCTATTTCCTTGTCTTCTGAAGTGCACCACATGGACTCCTACACCCAGGAAGGTACACTACTGAACTTTCCTGACCATGATGGATTTATATCTCCTCAAACTGTGAACCAGCATGTATCCTTTCTTCTTTAAATTGCTTCTTTCAGGCATTCTGTCACAGTGATGTGAAAGATGACTAATACGATTTATTATTAAATTTATTTTATGTGTAAGAGTGTTTGCTTGGATGTATGTATGTGTATAAAATGCCTGCCTGGGTGCCAGTGGAGGCCAGAAGAGGGGTTTGGATCCCCGAGAAATGGAATTAAAGAGGATCATAAGCTGTTGTGTAGGTTCTGCAAAGGTTATCTGCAAGACAAAAAGTGCCAACTGCTAAATCATGTCTCCAGAGCTAACTAATGCAATTCTTAGGAAGATGTGGTGTCTTAGTTGTTCTCAGGCTGGAAGGATGGTTCAGGGGTTAAGATCTGCTTGCTGTTTTTACAAAGGATTTGGCTGGTTTCTAGTATTCGTGTGGTAGTTCACAGTCCCATAACTTCAGTTCCAGGGAATCTAATGCACTCTCCTGACCTCCATGGATATAAAGTGTGCCTGTGGTATACATTTAGGTAAAGCACTCATACACATAAAGAAAAAAATTAAAACAATTGAAAAGAGATTAGATCTTCTCTAAGATCTAAGTGAACCTGGGGAACATTGTGGCTTAGATTTAAGTAAGGATCATTCTAGAGCTTCAGGGAAAAGAGCAGCTACCCACAACCTTAGATAGCCTTCTAAAAATGCATGGGTTTTACCTGTGGGGCAGCTCTGCTGGCCTCGCTCATGATCTGTTGTGGGTAATGGTAATAATAGGATGGGAGCTGTAGTGTGGCAGAGTCACCTGGAAAGTCAGGGGAGCATGAGAGGTGGGGACAGACATCCAGGTACATGGTTGAAAGGATCTCTTTGCAACAGACATTGTCTTCATGTATAACCACCTTTCTGAAGAAGAAAATACTGTACAGTATTCACCAGATCAGATTTTAAGTAGAATTATGTGCTCAAGCATAAAATTAGTATGAAGTCGATGATGGAAATTCTTCAGTTACATGTCTATTCTGCATTAACATATCTACTTTTGAAATTGTTAATGATTTTCTTAAAGTTTAAAGAAACTACACATGCATGGAAAGTAACCAAACTGTAAATAGCTATTTACTTAATTTTTTCCTGAATGATTTAGCTCTCATTAATAGTTATGATTTAGTAAGCTCTCATTTACAGTCTGGAATAAAGTAATTATACAAAATTTGTCTTTATAGATAGAAGATTATTAGTCCTTCAAACATAGGGAAACCTTACATTTAATTTGACCAGATCAATATGGAAGTGACATGGCCTCTTGATAAAGCAAAGTCTAGCCTGACATTTAATAGAAGGTATAGAACTAAGTCAAAGTTCTGTATACAGATTGTTCCATGTAAAATCACACACATTGTTGCCTCTTTGGAGGAAGCTTAACTCTGTCCACTTTGCTCTGCTTTTTTTGTTCATAATAAACACCTCCCTACTACAAACTAATTATTTTCTGTTGCCTGTGGGTCTTCACTAGAATGTCAGCACCATGAAGGTTTTAAAACTGTTGGCTGAAACATTAGGCAGAGCTCAGGAAACCCCACGGAAGAGGGAAAGGAAAGATTGCAGGAGCCAGGAGGATTGAGGGCACAATAAGAATACAGCCTACACAACCAATTAAACAGGGATCACAGAGGTTCACAGAGACTGAAGCAACAATCATGGAACCTGTATGGGTTTGAGCTAGGTCCTCTGCATATATGCCTGTGTAGCTTGGTGTTCTTGTGGGACTCCTAACACTGGGAGTGAGAAAGTGTCTCTGACCCTTTTGCCTGTGCTTGAGACCCTTTTCCTCCTACTGGGTTGCCTCATCCAGTCATGATATGAGTGTTTGTGTCTAACGTTATGATAACTTGTTATGCTATGTTGAGTTGATCTCTCTGGGAGGCCTGTTCTTTTCTAAAGGGAAAGGAACATAGGTGAAGAGGAGTGGATCTAGGGAAGAGGGGAGGAATGGGGAAGGGACTGGGACAGGCAGAGGAAGGGAAAAATTTACTCAGGGTGTAATGTATGAAGGAAGAATAAATATAATAAAAACTGTTAGCGGTTTTGTTTGCTTCCTTGTCTCAACTTTCTAGAACAATGCCTGTTAGGCTGAATTTGAAGCACTTGCATTCCCAGAGTCATAGACACACAATCAAAATGGTGAAGACATACACAGTTGTGTGTCCCTTCTTCTTGCTTCTCTCTGGAATATAGGCATAGTGATGGGCCACATCCAGTGCCATAGGAAATGGGCAGGAGAATTACAGGGTCTCATATCTTTGCTTCAAGGACAACACTCTAGTTTGGATTTTTAATGTCCCCCCAATGATCCTTTGTCAAAAGTTAGGCATCATTGGGAGGCACTAGAAACTTGAAGACAAGGAATCTGGCACAAAGAAGTTGGGTCTTTGGGGATATGCCTGAAAGGAGATGATGAGATGTCAGCCTCTTCCTCTTTATTTTCCAGCCAGCACAGCTCGACAGACAGACAGAAACACATGATGGAGATGCAGCAGCAGCTGCAGCCGCAGCAGCAGAGAAACTCAGATCTCTTGTTTTATGCAACTGAAGGAGGAGGCAGGATTATTAGATGTAGTTGAACATGGAAGCACTTTCAGTGAGTCACAGGACAAGGTTTTTATAGGGGTACCTGGGGGCTGGACACATCCAGGAGGAGGAATCTATGGTTCATACTTCCTGTACTCTGTCAACATCCACACACAGGCCAGGGGAAGACTTCACAGTCCCATGAGTCTGCTGCATTGGAGTCCCTGACACAGCTCCTGTCAAGAACACACATCCACTCAGGACTTCATACCCTCCCCACACTCACCACAGGTCCTAAAGTCACGGACCAACCAACCACAGACTCAAAGCTCAAATACTGAGGATTTTCTCAGGCATTTTGTTACAGTAACTGAGGGCTAACCTATACAGGCACAAAAACAAGAGTCTACCTTATTAAGTGGAAAAAAATAAACGTCTTTATATAATCCAAGGATCTGGTCATTTACCTGTCCATTTTCCAATTTTATGTTGCATTCTTGCCTGCAAATGTTTCCAAATTCTGTGATCAAATGGCTTCAGCTAGATGTAATCATCAGAGAAAGTAAGGAAAGGGGAATTCAGAGGACTCCACCTACTTCCTTTCTTTTCTTTTACGTTGTATCTCCAGCATTGGCATTGTATTCTTTTGATCCCAGAGAATGCCCACAGGTCTTCTTCCATGGTCCCAGCTTCCATACAGCACCTATCTTATTAAAACCTGCCCAAATATGTGGGCATAGTGAGATAAACCCAAGCCCCCTCTTGGACTGTTATTTGCTTCTTGGTGTGATGTTAAGTCAAGCTTTCCCATAACCCATGACCATGAAAGTCTCATGTCTTGTCCCTTAATCCAGGTTAACATGGAAAATATCTTCTTTCTGACTGATATGCCATCTACAAACATCTGATGCTCAGAGGAATAGGAATGGTAAAAATATCAATTATATCAATTAGAGGCAGGTCTAATCAGCTTCAAAGTGCACTTAGCAAAGAGACCAACACATCTCCCCCTGGTTTTCTTGTGAATATGTTCATGTTCATGTTATGTGAAAATACTTTGCAGACATTTTCAGAGTCTTCAGTCTAATTGTGGTTAAGCCAGCAAAGGGATTGCAGCTTTATCAGAAGTTTATTTTGTAAGGCTGACACATAACTATGCCAGATACAGTATCCATCCCTCTGCACTGTGCTGAAGCCAAGATCCCCCTTAAATAAACTTCAAGCCCTCAGTTATGCAGAGATATAAGCAGTATGCTCAGTGTCACTTGGAATTATATTATCTCTAGGAAGACACTAATATTCTAATATTAAACAGTGTTGACCTCTGTATGCGGAAGTTTGAACATGATAGAAGAGGAAATTCTGAAGTCTCTTCATTAGAAGATAAACACTTTACTTTCACAAAATGCACAATGACATGTATTTTACCAGTAAATATGTATTCTCTGTGGACATATGTGGAGTCTACTTATAATTAAATAATACAAAATGAGTGTTTCCATGAGTACCTAATGAGACTACCTTTGTAGCATGAAGCAGAAACATTTGTCAAATTTATACAATTCTCCCAGTGTAGTGGGTTTATCAAGAACTGTGAACATGATAATTGTGGTTTTCTCAGATGGCTTAAGAAAGATAATTAATGATAGGGCAACATATTTAATATGAATTCCCACAGATTAAAGATTATCTTTGACTTCAGGAGACCAAACTAGTAGAACAGATGACCCATTCCCACATAATTACCTCAAATCCACAAGTCAAAACAAAATCATTCCTATTTCTATACAGAATTGAGAGCTTAAAGAAAACATACTGTATGTAATCAGAACTCTGCATTCTCTTTCCACTGGCATCTTTAGAAATCCAAGTCACATTTCTCCAGGGAAACCCCTATAGTGCAATGATGGATAATTGTGAAGGAGATACAGCCAAGAGAAGAGGTTGTAGGGTTGTCTCTTCTGAATGCAAATTTAAAACCTCTTTCCACTGAGGAATGTTTGTTTACTCACAGGGTAGTTGTACGAACAGCATGATCAACCATCTCCATACTTGCTTTGGACTTTTCACTCACCAAGGTGTAGCCTCGTCGTGTGCTCAGTTATAGTGCCTCAGAATATAAGAAAATCTGAAGTTTCTGCTTACACTCAAGGATAGACCATCTTCTCTGAAGCACTTGACCCCTGAAATTTCCAACATCCTGGTATTTAGATCAGCAAGTGCTTTTAGCTGAATTCATGTGTAATTGGTCAGGAAAACAACAACAGTTCCGTTGGCCAACATTCTTCTAAGATATTGCTTATATTCATGGGCACTTTAATTAGCTGTGTAGTGGAGAAAAGGACAGAGGTGAATGTAGGTTAGAGCAAGACATTTAAGCCATTTTCAAATAATAATAATTATTTGCTAAACATCCCTCTATGGGGAAGAGAGTCCCAGACATTATGGACCTTTGCCTTGCTGCAAGTTTAATAGAAACACCGGATTACTCATCAAAATAGAGGAAGCCAAACTATGCTTAAGAACTGTAGAATGGAGGGCACTCCTCCTCTGAATAGCCAAAGTGTGGCTTTAGGGAAGAAAGGTGAAGAGATGCTGTGGAAAACATTATACCTTTTTACCCTACCAGAGTTTTGGTAAAGAAACTTTTGCTTAATAACTGTCTTGTCTCTAGCACTGGGGAAATGCAGATGTCTTAAGGTTAGTAAGAAGAAACAGGCTACATTCAGAGACTGCCAGAAATCTAGAATGCACACACAGTGGTAAAGAGGTCTACATGTTCATCTGCTGCCATGTTTTGACAGCAGATCCTAAATACTTTTCATGGGGAAAAAAAGAAGTGTCAAAGAAATCATAAAGGGGTCACCCAACATCTATTTTTCTAAAAATTAATTTTATGTACATTTTATGTCCTTTGAATCTTGAGAGGAGACAGATATACATACTAGTCAGTAATTTGTGCTCCAGATGATAATGGTGGCTTTGCTTTGAAGAACAAACTTTGGGGAATAGTGGATCAAAAAGGGCCGTATACTGGCATCCCACGAACATGGTCCAATAAGCTTTTGTCCCTTGGTATTCCTTCTAAATCTTCCCAGTTTTATCTTCCAAATGTCCCAGATCCCACTATGAAAAAATGTTGTACTAGATTGTTAACAATTGGTAATAGGCCAATGTATTTACATATTTTTGGACATTCACATTTGAAGTTCGTGTGAATTGCACTTGAGAGAAGTATATCACTTCTTCGTCCTCTTCAAATTGGACTTATATCTAAACTTGGAGCATATTGCCTTCACTGTATAGCAGAATTTCCCCAAAGATTTCAACTGTTACAATTCTCTCTCTGAAGGTTTTGTAACACACAAATCTGTCATTTTTGAAAAATGTGCATGGGTGCTTAGTCTAAGATTTCTGCACACTATGTGTGTGCTGTACCCTCGGAGGTCAGAAGAGAGCACTGGATCCCTTAGATAGGGAGTTACAGATGCTTGTTAGCCACCACATGAATGTTGGAATTAGAACTGGAGTCTTGATCAGCCAGTGTTCTTAACCACCCTGCCGTCTGTCCACACCAGAGAGAACCTGACATCAAATAACCACCACCACCACCACCCCGCCACAGACATCCCTACAAAATTCTCATCATCCCCATCTATTCTCTATGGGTTCACTTAGCTTTCCTAAGATTTGTTTGCTTTCCCATTAATTCCCTTTTTTTCTCTCCCACACCCCTATAAAGATGGAATATTAATTCCAAACTCCAGCCATCTCCTCAAGCAACATTTTTCTGTGAAATCTTGAAATTCTTTTTGCTAGTTTGTTTTGCAGGTCCACAAGACTGAAGCTAAGTTTCTTTTTGGACAAGCCTCTACTAAGGTGAGAGAGGAATTCAACCTTGTCATTACTTGTGTTAACACTAAAACGTAGTTCTCACTCCAAAGGAATAAGAGATTGTTTATTCTGAGTAAAATATGAATGATCAAAGATCTGGAACGCAGATCCAGATAGCCTTGAAAAACAAGCTTCACTGTGGATTAAGGAACATGAACTTTTATTCAAAAATACAATGGTGGGACACTGGGTAAGCTACAGAATATTGGGCGACTCTCTTCTATAGGTTCCAGATGCTACAGGAATCCTAGCCTTTGTGTTGGTGGATGCAAGAGGTCTGCTAAGGTTAGCAACACATTCCAAGAGTGTTGCTTAATTGTCATAGGAATGTGAGGTCAGGTGCTAATGTTGGAAGTAAATGACTAGTGCAGATAGCCTGTGAAAATGTTGACTCAATCTGTGTCCTGTCTCTCTACAGTTACAACATTGTACTCAGTCAAGGTTGGTCTTCAGGATCTCCAATGTAGATGTGGTTTCTTCTTTAGGTCCACCCAAGGATTGGGAGGGAGGAGGATGCCCCTCAGGCCCCAGCTAGAATCCAGTAGTCTATTTCTGGAAACACAATAAAGTCAAGCATTGGTTCTGAGACACTCTGCCCAATTAACATTGTTGAGGTGTCCCCATAGTGTGTGTAGACAGAGAAGTCACAGCTGGGGTAGAGGCCTGGGTAAGTGTTTAGACTCTTTAGATACAGCTTCCTGTTCCTCCTGAGGTCACTTCATGCTGTAGACATCTGTCATCTGTTCAGAAGCTGCCCTTCTTAAAGGATGTTCACTTCTTCCCCACCTCCCTAATATACTCCCTGCATAAAGTCCCAGTTCTCCCAGACACAAGTGGGGAAGAACCGTTGCCGCTGGTAATGTTTGCCATCTGTATCCACACCCTCTCCTCTATTCAAGCAAACCCTTCCTGTGGGAGAGAGGAAGGCATACTGCACACACACACAAATATGTCAAGGTGTCTCAGCAAAACACCCAGATGTGTGTTGAATAGCTTCCTTCAAGCACGGCAATGATTGATTGAAGTGCTGGATTTCAACTCTAAACAATAGGATCTTTTAAAACATTCCCCACCCCAGCCTTCTCGGGTCTCACACACCTCTACAGATAGAGTATTCTGCAGCACAGTGAACTTGAAATATTGTGCTTGTGCCGGTTCTTAGCGACACTTGTTCTTATCATTTCCCAATGCTTTCCCTTCTTATCAGTAGAAGACTCACCAGGAAGACAGCATCCTGTAGGAAAGCTTTGGGATCTCATGTTGCCTCTTAAGGCTGGATATGGCCATCTTCCCTGTTGAGTTCTTCCATGTGCCCACTCACCCCTGTCCACCTGGTGGGAGATGACCCTAGCCTGCCAGGATTCTGGTCTCAAAGCTTTTCTGAGAAGTAAACATCTGAGGGGACCTTTTTCTGCCCCACCCCTCATCTTCCAGGAGAATGTCAGCAATAATTCTGGGTTAGCAAACCAAAGACAAGCCCTAGTCTACCTGGCTCGTGCCAGAAGCAGCAGTGGCATTTGCAAAAACAGCAAAAATAGCAGCTAGGGGAAGGAGGGACAGGGTCCCTGGCACTGGGTGGACCTCACATTTCCCTCTTGCTGCTTGTTTACAGTCTACACAGAGAAGGGAAAATGAGGTCACCAAATACTGCTGCTTACCTTGCCACTGGGCACAGGTTACCTGTGACATGACCTCCTAACTAGATACATTCATCTACTGTGTTGGTCCCTCTGAAACCTAAATTCTGATATATCCCAATGCTCCAGTTATGCATCTCATGCATGCTAGGAAAGCACTCTATCAGTTGAGCTATATCCCTTAGTTCAAGTTCCATTTGTTTTTTGATAGGGTATTATTGATGTTTCACTTCAATTTGGTCTAGTCAGCAGCAGACCCTACTTTCTAGTCTCCAGCTACTGTTCACAGATTCCTCTTATATATAATAACCCAAGGATCAGAGGGAGGTGGTGACTATGTCAGGGTCCACAAATGGTTAAGTTGTGTATTTCATGATCCTTTTCATGTATCTGCCTCACCAAGACCATTTTAGATTTATCTGTTAGTGGTAGATGAAAGAGGAGAATTAAAACTTCTTAACAGAGCCGGTAGTGGTGGCACACTACTTTTATCCCAGCACTCGGGAGGCAGAGGCAGGTGGATCTCTGTAATTTCAAGGACGAGTGGTCTAGAGAATGAGTTCTAAGACAGCCAAGGCTGCACAGAGAAACCTTGCCTCAAAAAGCCAAAAAAAAAAGTCCTAATATAAAGAGGATTTGAGTTATTGTCAGGAAAACTAGGCACATACTTTGGAAATTCTAGAAGTTGGCATCCCCAGGAGACCCTAGTAGTTCATAGATGAAAATAAAACCTAGACTAGTTTGCAAAAAGTTGGTTTCTTTTTATAGAATAGCTCAATTTAAGCATTACTGTGTATATTGGGTCTCTCTCTCTCTCTTTCTCTGTTTGTCTGTCTGTCTCTTCCTCGTGTGTGTGTGTCTGTGTGTGTGTGTGTTAGAGGTGTCTATGGAATAGGCAGGCTTTAAGAGAGAGTGGAGTAAAGCCAAGAAAAACACATTTATACAACAGAAGCACTAGAGTGCTCTGTAGCTTTGAAAAACATTGTGGCCAAACAAAATGTTCTGCCAGGGGCAACCAGGGTTAGCTCTCTGTCTCCTCAGAGGGAACAGGTTATATTTTCCAGATCTACTGGTCTTCATAGCCCATCCTACCGCACCATGTTCTTATGTAGCTGGGCAGCCTGGTCAAACACAATTTTGTTTGGTATCTGAGGAAGGAAGGGCAGATTTCAGAACCTTTTCAGAGAAATCTTTAGTCCCCTCTCTCTTCCCCGCCTCAGGAGCTTCTATTAATTGATGATGGAGCATATTTTTCTTTGAGAATGAGATGGGAACGTGTTAAAGCATTCTTCAGTGGGGTGAGGATTATATTTGAGCACACTGTTCACAATGAACTACCATTAACTGAAAATGGAGGCACTGTTCACACACAATCTCCTACAACCTCCAGTGACGGTCACAATTAAGCTACTGTCACATTTCCAGTGCAGACCAGAGATCCATAACCAAATTAATTTATTAATTCCATCACTTCTGGAAAGTGGTAGAACTTTTTTGCCCCCATGGTCTTGACCACTCTTTTTGAAGCAGTGCAAATCAGACAGTGTTACCCAGAGGGTATCAATGGTAGTCGGCACTAGACAACTTAGAAATAGACTGTGAGCAGCCAAGTTAAACAATGGCTATAGTTTTTCTTCATCCCAGAGGTCCACCCTATGCTTTGCTTGCCCAGCAGCCTACTGACCAGGTACCACCTTCTCTGGAAGTGGGAGGAGCACAATTCCAAAAACAAAACAAAACGGTGGGGGGGGGTTGATTTGGGCTTGAATTCTGTCTTAACCTTTGATTCTTTGTTTATTCAAGGAAACTGACAGACAATCCTTCTGGGGGAAATTTTTGAATATGGATGGAACTGGTTTGCTCATGTGAGTCACCTGATATGCAGGAAGCTGCTATGCACAGCAAGGTCAGGATTATTGTAAACCACCAGCCTACAAAAGTCTGTTCTGATGCATTCCTTGCTTTGTATTTCCCAGACATCTGCCACTTTTATATTTACCCTGTTATTAAATATTTCCATTCAATTTGCTTTCCTGCAGCTTATGAAAATACACACCTTTATGCAATGCCTAGTCATTTTTTTTCTGGTTCTTTCTGGACTAAAAAAAATCAAAATAGAAAAGTATGTTTTATTTAGCCATGATGTTTTCTTCCTTAAAAGCATGTGGTGAAGTGGGGAGACCATTACCTCAGCATGTTCAGACATTATTAAATTACTCAGGTCAGTAAAAGGGAAGCAGCAAAGGCTAGAGGCGGAGCTGAGATGAAGCAAAAGAAAGGACCTCTTGTTGGCTCACATATGACATTATTTAGAAAGTTTATTTTGCTAATAATGTGACCATATGGCTCCCAGCCATATATAAAAACACCTGAAACCATAGTGATTTGCTTGACAAATGTCCTAAGACCAGTTAACCCAGACTGAAAGGTGTGTGTCTATCTGAGGGTGAACTTTGTTCAAGGGCTTCATTGTCTGCTGAAATAAAACAACTCTTGGTGTTGGTAAAATTCCAAACTTAAAAGGAAAGGCAATTGATTGAGCTGGAAGTTATAGGCTTGAATTTTCACTCTACCACTTCCTGGAGAGGTGACAGGAGCTGACTACTTTATCCCTTCATTTGAGAGGCAGGCGTCATAACTCAGAGTTCTGACAGGATTTAAGAATATATGAAAGAATGTGGCATAGAACCAGATGCTCAGTAAATTAAATGTTGGACAACATCTTAGCTGGCTCAATAAATGAATCTGGACATGTCTTGAAACTTCAGGTCTTCATTTCAAGAGAAGTCATAACAGAATAAAAGGAAGTGTCAGCCTTGAAGTCAAGAGATGTCTTCAGACAAATTTCACAACTCTTTTGTTTCTCTTAAAATTTTATGTATTTATTCTTTCTGTGTGTTTATTTATTTATTCAGAGATGGAGAGTGGGGAAGAAAGAGAGAATGTCTGAGAAAGAATGAATTTGCATGTGTGCCATGACGCCTGTGTAGAGGTCAAACATCTATTCTCCCTCATTTCTGTTGTGCTAGGTGACCTATGAACCTCTGTGCAATTCTGTCTTTTTTTCCATCTTGCTGTGTGTGCTGGGATTACAGATGTGCACCAACACACACAGCTTTTTACACAGATTCTGGGGATCAAAGTTGGGTCATCAGGCTCATGCAACAAGTGCCTTTACCCACAGAGACATCTCATTGGTACCATGAATGCATTCTTATTAAAACTTTTAGTACTACAGATAAAGTTTAAGTCCTCTTCATTAACCCTCCTCGAAGGAAAATCTGAACCAAAAGGAGGTAATGGGTTTTAAATTTGATTTTTATAGCTGGAGATGGTGATCCATCTTTATAATCTCCACACAGGGTAGGAAGATAGTGAATTTGAGGCTATCCTGGACTACACCTCTCCCCTTCTCAAAGGTTAATTGTGAATCTTCTAGAATGTTTTCCTCCAATACACATGATCTGAGATGTGCTAATTTTATTCAGGTTTCACAGACGTCTAGAACCTCAGAGAATAAGTGATTTCGGTGTGTCCCTGAAGCATGGAACTAGAACAGCCTTCGAACTTCAGTTGAAATTCTTTGCATTAGACCATGCGGCTTTTACAAACAAATAATAATGCTTTTCCCTGATAATATACTAAGAGGAAAAGAACATAGAATTGCTATCAAACCATTGTCAAAACTTCAATCTCTTTATTCATATTATAAAGGGCAATAAATTGTAAAAATTCAAGACTACACATGTTAAACTGAGGGATCTTCTTCTTATTTATACTATGCCATGAGAAAAATAAAATGATTAAAACATCCTGAGGTAAATAATATATTTTAAATACTTACTGTTCACCTTCTAAGTATGAAAGTATTTCATGGATGGTCAAATATGGTTTGAATCTAAATACACCTTCAAAGGCTCATAGCCTAAATGCCTAATTCCCAGCCTGTGGTGCTATTGGGAGGTGATGTAACATTTAAGAGGTAGACCATGGTGGATACAGAATGGGTACTTGAAGAGGAATTCCTAGGGATTCCTGCATTCATTCATACCCACACACTTCCTAGCTGACATAAAAGCACAATCTTCCTCCACCACATGGTTCCACTATCAAGATGTATGATACTGTCATAAGCCCAAATCATCAGGACCAATGACTGTAGAATCCTCTGGTACTGGGAGTCAAAACAAACTACTACTCTATTAAGTTGATTTTCTTAGGGAGTTTGTCACTGAAGTAGAAAGTTAAGTAACACAGATAGCATTGTATTACTAAGTATGATAAGCAAACAGGTTGGCATGAACTGTTGTGACCGTCAAAAGCCATTCTCAGCAATAGAAAGGTTTTAAACCCTCCTTTGACTGACATTTTTTGCAACCTGGTTTTCTGCACTTGAACACTGGACTTAGTCATTTTGTTTTGTCTGCCAGTACTTTTCTTAGCCAGCATAAAGGACTAAATGGTTTACCTGTGTCATAAACTTCAACAAATAATTAGTTGTGGCTACTCCTAGAAAGATGGGGATGGTAGTCAACATGGGCTTTGATACCATCATAATTTTTGGGCAAAAATGAAGGAGAAAAAAGCTAGACACTCTAACAAGACTTGGCAACGTGGTCTTAGTTCCTCTGTGGGCAAATAATACAGAAAGAAGAGTCTACTGTGGACTCATGAGCTACATAGCCTCATGGAATAAAACCTAGTTATCCTTGGATCTGCTGTTTGATCACATCGCAGCCTGCATGTGTTCAATTGCAGTTTTTCTGCAATTCTTTAAGGTTTTTGGTTACACTTTTCCATTTCAGTTTGTTAGAAATATTAAGCCAGACCACATGACCCTAAGATGTGAAACATATGCTTGCAATGAGACCACAGAGGTGGACTCACAGAGCCAATGCCAAACTATTTTTAGCAGATGCCTGTGCAATATGTTTATTTGAAAAGTAGTTGTTCATCCTGCACATCAGGCTGTCATGAGACATACTAAAGAAGAGGGCCAATTTTTCTCCTCTTGGATCATGTGATGCCATCCCTCGGTTCTCTGCCTTCATGCCAGGAGACTGCCATTTTAAAGAATTGGAGGTTCAAGCGAGGTCATAGGGATAAAGTGTAGTTTGAAAAGGAGCATGCTTTCCCCCTTATCTCAAACAAGAACAAAGGCGAATTGTCATCAAGTTCCTTTGAGCCCCTTCATAATACTGCAGAGTAGCTATATAGCCTGTCAACTATACATAGTGGTTCATAAAAATGTTCCTTTTGATTCTTGCAAGATTGCAGTTCTCCCCCATGACCCCACAGCAGATTTTCTAGGACTCTGAAAACTAGCCAGGAAGAAGGAAGCTTCCACCTTAGCTCCAGCTAGCTTTCTCTGTATCCAGCATTCAAGGTGTGTGCTGTGCCTTCAGGAAAGTGGTCTTATAATCTATGACCTTTCTTTCTTCATTGATTGTGAAGTTACTTTCCTGTTCCTTCTAGAGATTTCTGATTCCTCAACAATTCTACTTCCTCCTCCTCCTCCCCTTCCAATTCTCTTGAAGAAGAAAATCTAGAAAAAAATAGTATTTTGAGGAGATTCTGTGTTACAGTCCATTCTCTACCACTTTCATTGGAACTTCAGTGTTCTTGATTTAAAATAGATAAAATCATTTTACCTGGTCTCATGAGTTTAATGGGGTGATTAAGAAATATGAAATGGGCACCTCCATGATTATTGACTTCTGTCTCCTTTTCCTTATTAATTGTTAAGGTTGTAGATCATCTAATTCTGGTCTATGATCACATGCCATATTTTGGAAGAGTGTCCTTGGCTCTGATGTCTAACTAGACCTGTTCTCTCTGTTTTGAGAATATTGCCTTCAAAGTCTGGCTAACAGGCTCTGCCTCTGGATGAGGCTCATGTTCCCCCCATCATTGCCGTTAACATGGAGTTCCTGAGAACTCTGCCATAGTAGAACATTTCTAGGAGTTTCCATCATGAAAGGCCCGGATCTCACAGGACATATTGGTTATCTGCCTCTTTTATCGAGACAAATGGCTAGAGATGGCTGCTACCTATGTAATACAATTAGTGCCACGATGCCCTACTTTCAGCCACTGATGATTTAAAAATAAGTTCAAGACTTACCTAAATACTTCATAATAAACCTCACACACTAGCAAGAGTACCTTGTAGCATGCAGCTGATGCAAATTCCAGTGAAGCCCTTCTTCTCTTGGTTCAAAAGGGTGTCCGTGTACTCTGTAACCACCACGAAACTTCACAAGACACTTTAGTACACACTGATTTCTACATTAGGGACACCTCTAATTTATAACTGATTGGAAGTGCTGAAATGTTTGGCATGCCCTTGTTCTCAGTAAATTCCCCTCCCTTTGTTGGACTAGAAAACAAGTCTACTTGCCATTTCAACTGGTATCCATGGTCTGTGTCCACGAGAGACTAATTATTGGGAAGCATTTTCTTTCTTTCCCTCGTTGTTTCTTTTTTCCTATATCAGATGCAACATTACTTAATTAGGCCCAAAGAGGTGTGTACTATAGATTGTGTTGCTCCCATTTCATATGTTGAAATCTTAACCCCAATGGTGATGGTGTTAGGAAGAAAGCATTTAGAAACTGCTTAAGTCATAAAGGAAAAGCTTATCAGAGACAGACAGACAGAGAGACAGAGATTCCTGATAGCTCCTTGGCTCCCAGAACTATAATAACTAGGACTATTCTGTGACAGCAGCCCAATGGACTAGGTAGGAAAAATTTACCCAATATATCGTCATTCTCCACTGATTTTATGACAGCAGTAGAATTAATAGTGACTCAGTTAAGCTCAATGGAGTTAAATAGGAAAAAAGAGAAGATGTGTCAAGAGTATAAAAAATAATGATCTTTGTCCTTTATGACCTGTGTCTCAAACTGCATGACTCCTTTTTCCTAATCAAAAAGAACCCACTTTTTTAAAGCTTATTGATCAGCCAAATAATGCTGCAAATCTTAATTTCCTAATTTTTCATTTCATTCTGACAGCTCTGGAAGAGTCATAAAAAGCATCTTTCAATGAAGAGATTCCAAATTGGCTTCAATTGAAAACGATTCTTGAGTCTACTTGATATACTTTGAATTTCTGGGCTTTGTTTAACAATTCAAACTTAGCATATTCAGCAACCTTTTTTGGACTTCAAATGATTACCTCATCCCAAGTGAACATACATATCTCTGAAACACATAACTGGTAGCTCTATTTGACTTTCCACTATGACTATGAAATTAACTCCTCAAATCTAAGTTTCTTCTTTTAAACAAATATTTATTATTACTGTTATTATCACCACCACCATCATCATCATCATTGTGTTTCAAGACAGAGTTTCTAAGTGTAACTTTTCCTGTCCCAGAACTCTTTCTGGCAATCAGGCTAGCCTCAAACTTAGAGATCCTGCTTCCAGAGTGCTGGGATTAAAGGCATGCAGCACCACTGCCTTGCCTCAAACCCAAGTTTCTATCAATGTTGAATCCCATTGATGATGTTCCAATGCAGTCCTGTCCAGCACTGGTCAGTACTAAGCTATAAGCAGAGCACATTGCAGATATATCGTTGAAGACATTGCAGCGTCTGCTCTACTCGCCACTGGGTCATGAAATGCTTCCACGCCCTGAAAGCGTTTGTGTCTGTGAAGAACAACACATGGGAGGGAGCGAAGTTCCTTGTTGCTCAGCAGGTGAGTGAGCCATCTTCAGAGCTAGTCCTGAAGCCCATTTTATAAAGGAGCTCAGAATCATCCAGTTCAGATTCAAGCAGTTCCTGAACTCCTCAACCAGTGTGAAGTAATAAATGTTTGTATTGAATTACTCAATATAGGGCTACATTGTTATTCAACAATAGAAAACTAATATGCGAGGGTAAGAAAACTGAAGTCAATATTTAGAGGGTTGCTGTTGACAAGTCTCTCAGAATCATGGCTTCAAAAATGCTGCCTTTTAATCCCTATTGTGACAGACATCATTGGGGTTTTCAGTGTTCTTAGCCTCTGAATGCTCCTTCCTTGTTTATGAGGAGGGAAGTTATTTGGTTCTGGTAAAAGGTGGATCCAGGACTAACAAGAAAATTACTTATTTTGCATATTTTTCTGACAGCTTGGGTTCAAACAAGTGCTCCAGGCATTTGCTCATCTAGGACCCTGCATCAAGAGCTAAGGATGAAGCTCATGAGATGAAGAGAGGTTTCCAGCATCCAGTGGCACTATAGCAACACTGTAATCTATGGCATCCCCAGTGGTCCAGGATTAGCATTAGTGCCTTTCCTCAGTAGATTACTTTTCCTTTCATTTCCTGAGATTGAACTTCTGGCCACAGAGATCTAGCGAGCTATCCAATATTCTCAACCAGCATCTTTGTTGCTTAAACAAACAATTATTGTATGAATGCTGCATCATGGCAGGTGCAACAAAAGTCACATGGGAAGAGTCGGAGACATAAAAATATCTGAATACAATAGGAAGTGTCTCATCATGGCTGACTGGGTCTGTCTTCTAAACCACAGCTTAATGGGCAAAAAGCTGAGTCACATTATGGAAAGATAAAGACTAAAGGGCATAGACTCTAAACCATTATAGGTTAACATTACCAGGTGCCACCAGGTTGGGGGTCTCAAATGTTAGTTGTAGGGGTCTTCTTTCACCCTTGGCCTGTTGGTCACCAGGTTGAGAGGGGAAAGAGGCAGATTGGGTCACAATACTTGGGCGACCCATGAGCAAAGATGAAGAAGGTGACAGCCCTCTGGAAGAAAGATTTCATTGAATCAGCTCAATTTTATTCCAGAGTATAAGAAATATATAGGATTGGGGAGCCTAAGGACAAACCCTAATTTGCATTAAGTGTCACACTCTTACCAAAAAGCTTAGTATGTGGCAGTTGGGTCCTATAGGAGAGCCCCTAGCACAGTGGGCCAAAGGTCAAGCTAAAGATGAATCAGACATCTGGTTTTAGAGGCAGCTTTTAGATAAGGTTGGTCTTTCAGGCCCAGGGACATTCTCCAGATAAGGGCAGAAAGCTTTGGTGGAGGGAGAGAGCTCCATTTTGCTGAGTTATTAAGGTAACTGCTAGGCCATGGGGAGGCTGCAGCCTTCCGGTAAGCCAGCAATGTCTTCCAATTTACAAATGAAATGATCATCAGGCTACACGCTTCCCTTCAGTAGCCTTATCCTTAAATGCTTATTACCATACTAAAAATAATTTTAAAATCTCTCCTGCACTTCACGAAAGAGAAGCAGCTAGAGAAGAAATAAAATTTAATTTTAAAGCTTTTCCAGCTAAAGAAAGGGCATGAAAAACATAATTAATTCTGCACACACTATGATGTGTTTGGAATCAAAACTAGATATAAAAGCACGAGCTAGTCATAAATATCAGACTTTATATTGTTCGCCAGAATACTTGAGGAGACGAATCCAGGGCAGATCTAGGATGCAATGGTTCTTTCTTCTCCTCATGTGCCTTTAATTAATTCTTAAGTTGCGAACTTTCATAAATTCTGGTGTTGTTACACTGCTAAACAGATCTGCAGGCAGGCCAGAAGATGACCTACATGGGGAAAAAATGAAGTAAGATCACGGCTTCTTGCAGGTCAGGTTAGTCAACAAGATCAGCTACATTTGAGTCTGCCCTTGGTAGCCCCTTTGCACTGTCTCAGCCAATCCTGGGGCTCTTCCCCTGCCTTCTACCAAGAAAGGTCATTACATTGTTCTGCTTTCCACTATTGTGAAAGTGTGTTTTTATCATATTTTACTTATTTATTGTGCGCGTGTCTAGACATGGGAGGTCAGAGGACAACTTGCAGGAGTTCATTCTCTCCTCCCACCATATGGGTCCTGGGGATTAACCTCAGGTTTTGAGCCTGAGCATCTGGTTCCCTCACCCACTGAGCCATCCTGTTAGCCCCGAAAACTACATTTTGAATTATATAAAACACCCATACATATTCTTGGTTCAAAACTCAATCATTACACATCAAACTTCCTTTCCTCAACATCTACTACCCTGCTTGCAGTCTGCCAGATGTTTCTATATTTATGTGTTGAATTATATAGGTTCAGGCAAAAAGTTCAGTTTCTGCTCTGCTTTACAAGAAAAAGTATTAATTACTCTCAGTCAATCAGTGCCTTTCCCTCCCTTTTCCACTATGCCTATATCAATTTGCTAGTAGTTAGGAAAGTATCTGGTTGGCCCTCCATGTTGTCTTGTCAAAAGCAGTTAGGAAAGAAGCCTTTAGTACAAATACTCTGATAAGCCTCTCTGCTGAATCAGAACAAATTAAACGAAATTAGAAAAGACCCACATTAATGGATAAAAGACTCCTGGTTTGGTTTTCCAGCCCCACAGAGAGGAGACAGAAAAGACAGAACAGAAAACCACCTGCCTGTTTTCTGGGGGGCAATTTAAATACCCGTGGGAGTGGTCTTAAACATCTCTAGGGGAGGATTCCTGTTGGGTGGGCTTTCTGGGATGGGGCAGGGTTTGAGGAGAGAAAGATCGGGGAGGGGGATTGAGGTGAAACTTCCACCAGAACATTCCAGACCCTTTGGGTATGTGGATGCCAGGGGCTGAGGTGGAGCTTCCACTAGAACAGCACCATTTGCCAGCTCTTCAGAGCTAGAAGGACTTGGCCATGTCAAGGTGTGACAAGATAAGAATAGCCATCTGTTTAAAAATAAAATAAAAATAAAAATAAAACCAGACACAGTGGTGTGCATTTGTAAGCCCAGCTCTAGAGAGACAGAGACAGGAAGATCTCAGGTGCTCACTGGCCAGCCAGTCTACTCTAATTGCATTGATGAGCTCCTGTGTCTTAAAGGATGTAGACAGAAATCCTGAGGGTGACATGTGAAGTTGTACTTTGACCTCCAGATGCATGCACGTGCACACATACAAATAAACAACGAATAAATTACTAAAGCAAAACTTCAAAAATAATTAAAATAAACAAAAACATCTCCTTATAGGACTTGTCCAAGCCAGAGAAGTCCTTGAGAGTTATCCACTGCCTTTCCTGCCAAAACTCCCAAGGGCTTTCACTGTCCAGGCTCTGCTAAAGAGAAACAGCCCCTTACCCCTCACCCTTCACCCCCCACAGGCACACAAATAGATACTCTACATATTCCAAGTGTCCAAGCCCTCCCAGTTTTCAGTTAGAAGCAATTTTGTTTTCTTGCTTAGAATAGTATAGTAAGTGGAGATGATTCTAAATTCTTTGCTCCCCTAAAAACATTTGTGCTTTTAAAGACCACCTGGCCACAGAGCCTCCACTCCTGGCAGGAGCCATGCACTCCAGATTCCTGGTCTTCTCTTCCACCAACGGGACCAGGTAAACCAGGCCCTGTATCCAGGCCTGCCTTACAGTGCCTGGGGACTGCCATAGAGTCTCCCCTCCTGGCAGGAGCCAATGCACCCGGTTTCCTGGTCTTCTTCTCCACCCACTGGACCAGTGCCTGCAGACTGCCAGTGAGCCTTCCATCCCAGCACGAGCCTATGCACCCCAGTTTCCCTGTCTTCTTCTCCACCCACAGGACCAGGACTAGGACCAGAAAGAGGAGAACTACCAGAGTATTGGACTTGCTAGCACCCACCAGAAGGGAACTCTGGTCCCCTAACCACCAGACCAGAAAGGGGCTCTTTCTGCACCCACTAGAAGAAGGGATGGGAAAGAGACAAAAGAAAAATGCACTCAGCAACAGAAAAACAAATATGACACCGTCAGATTCTAGAGACTCCACACTAGCAGGACTACAACATTCCAATGCAATGAAGCAGAAGAGAATGACATTAAAAACAACTTCATGAAAATGATAGAGGCCCTAAAAGAGGATATAGGAAAATCCTTCAAAAAATGGAAGAAAAAAATTCCAAAAAATGCAAGAAATGGAAGAAAGAGCAAACCAAAAAATGCAAGAAATGGAAGAAAAAACAAACCAAAAAATGCAAGAAATGGAAGAAAAAACAAACCAAAAAAATGCAAGAGATGGAAGAAAAAAGAAACCAAAAAATTCAAAAAATGCAACAAATGGACAAAAAGACAAAGCAAAAATTTCAAAAAACAATTCAAAAGTAAAAAGGTTGAAAACTGAAATAGAGACAATAAAAAAACACAATCTGAAGGAATGCTGGAAATAGGAAAGCTGGGCAAATGTCCAGATACTACAGATACAAGCATAACCAACAGAATATAAGAGATGGAAGACAGAATTTCAGGTGTTGAAGATACACTAGGAGAAATTGATCATCGACCAAAGAAAATCTTAAGTGCAACAAATCCCTAACACAAAACATCCAGGAAATATGGGACATCATGAAAAGGCCAAACCTAAAAATAAAAGGTATAGAAGAAGGTGACGAAACCCACCTCAAAGGGACAGGAAATGTATTCAACAAAATCATGGAAGAATGAGTTCGAGGCTAGGCTGGACTGACAGCATCCAAAATATTACAGAGAAACCCTGTCTTGTAAAAAAACAAAAAAAAATCATGGGAGAAAACTTTCCCAACCTAAAGGAAGACATGCCAATGGAGGTACAAGAAGCTTACAGAACATCAAATACAGTGGACCACAAAAAAAGTTCCCTCGCCACATAATAATCAAGACCCCAAACATACAGAATAAAGAAAGAATATTAAGAGCAGCTAAGGTAAAAGGTCAAGTAACATATAAAGGCAAACCTATCAGAATTTCACCTGACTTCTCCATGGAAACTCTGAAAGCCAGAAGGTCCTGGACAGATATTCTACCAACACTAAGAGTCCATGGATGCCAGCCCAGACTACTATACCCAGCAAAGCTTTCAATCACTATAGATGGAGAAAACAAGATATTCCATGACAAAACTAGATTCAAGCAATAAGTATCCACTAACCCAGCCCTACAGAAAGTTTTAGAAGGAAAACTCCAACCCAAGGAAGTTAACTACAACCAGAAAAACATACGCATTAGAGAATCCCTCTCTACCAACAGCCAAAAGAACAAAGGGATGAAATTCCACACATAATTCTACCAACAACAACCATTTGAAATCAAAGAAGAATGAGCGATCAATGGTCATTAATATCCCTCAACATTAATGGCCTTAACTCACTCATAAAAAGACACAGGCTAGCAGAATGGATTTGAAGACAGAACCCATCCTTCTGCTGCATACAAGAAACACACCTCACCCTCAAAGACAGACATTACCTGAGAGTTAAAGGTTGGGAAAAACTTTTCCAATCAAATGGACCCAAGAAACAAGCAGGGATAGCAATCCAAATATCTAACAAATTAGACTTTAAAATAAAATCAATCAAAAGAGATGAAGGGGGTCATTACATACTCATCACAGGTGAAATCCACCAAGATGAAGTGTCTATCCTGAACATCTATGCCCCAAATACAAAGGCATCCACATTCATAAAAGAAACATTACTAAAACTTAAATCACATATAAAGTCCCACACACTTATAGTGGGAGATTTCAACACACCATTCTCACCACTAGACAGGAATACCAGACAGAAACTCAACAAAGAAGCAAAGGGTCTAAAAGAAGTAATGGCCCAACAGGGATTAACAGGCATCTATAGAACATTTCATCCACATAAAAAAGAATATACATTCTTCTCACCACCACATGGAACCTTCTCAAAAATCGACCACATACATGGCAACATATCAAACCTCAGCAGCTTCAAAAAAATTGGAATAACTCTATGCATCTTATCAGACCACCATGCTTTAAAATTAGAATTCAACAACAACACAAATTGCAGAAACCCTACAAACTCATGGAAATTGATAATGTACAACTGCACTATTCCTGGGTCAAAGAAGAAATAAAAAAAGAAATTAAAGACTTCCTAGAATTCAATGAGAATGAAGACACAACATACCCAAACTTATGAGACACTTTGAAAGCCATGCTACGAGGGAAGTTCATAGCACTAGGTGCCCACATGAAGAAACTGGAGAATAGTTACACTAGAGAACTACAGAGCTGAAGCTCTAGAACGCAAAGAAGCAAACTCCCCCAGGAGGAGTAGACACCAGGAAATAATCAAACTGAGGGCTGAAATCAATAAAGTAGAAACTAGGAAAACAATACAAAGAATCAATGCAACTAAGAGTTGGCTCTTTGAGAAAATCAACAAGATAGACAAACCTTTGTCCCAACTTACCAAACGGCAGAGTGTGGACATGCAAATTGACAAAATCCATGCACAAAACTTAAGTCTAAATGGATCAAAGACCTCAAAATAAATCCAGCCACATTGAACCTCTTAGAAGAGAGTGGGTGGTACCCTTGAATGAATTGGTACAGGAGACAGCTTCTTGAATTTAACACCAGTAGCACAGACAGTGAGATCAACAATTAATACATGGGACCTCCTGAAACTGAGAAGCTTCTGTAAGGCAAAGGACACAGTCAGCAAGACAGAAAGGCAGCCCACAGAATGGGAAAAGTTATTCACTAACCCCACATCTGAAAGAGGGCTGATCTCCAAAATTTACAAAGAACTCAAGAAGCAAGTCTCCAAAACACCAAAGGACCCAATTAAGAAGTGGGCTGCAGAACTAAATAGAGAGTTTTCAATAGAGGAGTCTAAAATGGCTGAGAGGCACTTGAGAAAGTGCTCAACATCCCTAGCCACCTGGGAAATGCAAATCAAAACAACTCTGAGATCCCATCTTACTCCTGTCAGAATGGCTAAAATCAAAAACAACAATGACAGT
Organism: Mesocricetus auratus; assembly: GCF_017639785.1. Taxonomy (NCBI): domain Eukaryota; kingdom Metazoa; phylum Chordata; class Mammalia; order Rodentia; family Cricetidae; genus Mesocricetus; species Mesocricetus auratus. The sequence goes on from NW_024429192.1 coordinate 46,962,026, forward strand.
TTATCCTGGAGAGGATGTGGAGAAAGGGGAACACTCCTCCACTGGTGGTGGGAGTGCCAACTTGTACAGCCACTTTGGAAATCAGTATGGAGATTCCTCAGAAAAATGGCAATAAGCCTACCACAAAATGCAGCAATTCCACTTTTAGGCACATATCCAAAAGATGCACATTCATACAACAAGGACATCTGTTCCACTATGCTCATAGCAGCATTATTTGTAACAGCCAGAACTTGGAAGTGACCTAGATGCTCCTCAACTGAAGAGTGGATAGAGAAAATGTGGTTCATTTACACAATGGAGTACTATTCAGCAGAAAAAAACAACGGAATATTGACATTTGCAGGCAAATGGATGGCACTAGAAGAAACCATGCTGAGTGAGGTAACCCAGTCACAAAAAGGCAAACATGGTATACTCTCTCATATACTGATGTTAGACATAGATTTGGGGAGTGCCAGCCTACAATCCCACAGCCAGAGTGTCTGGGGAACAGAACCTTTATCCAATGGCTGATGGAAGCAGAGGTAGACTCCCACAGCTAAACACTGAGCTTAACTCAGGAACCCAGTGATAGAGAGGGAGGACTGATGAGCAAAGGGGCTAAGTCTGGGCTGGTTTAACCCCTAGAAACAGCTGACCTGACAAGGGTTAGCTCCTGAGTCCTAGACTGATGCCTGTGAATCCAGCATGGGACTGATCAAGACCCCCTGAATGTGGGTGTCAGTGAGCAGGCCTAGGTAATCTATTGAGCCTTGGGTAGTAGATCAGTATTTATCCCGGGTATACAAATGGACTTTGAACTCCCATCCAACAATGTGAGATGCACTGTCACCCTGGACTCTTGGGGGAGGGTCTAGGCCCTGCCTTGGATGAAATGACAGACTATGGACACCCCCATGGAGGGCCTCACCCTCCCTGGGGAAATAAGGGGGCATTGGGGGGCTTGGTGGGAGGGCTTGGGAAGAGGGGAAGGAAAGGGAGAGGGCCCTGGACTGACATGTGAAGCAACCTTGTTTCTAATTTAAATTTAAAAATAAAAATAAATAAATATATAAATAAAAGAACAAACCTAACAGCACATAGGTGGCAGCCTACCTCTAGTCTCCTTGTGTCTCTCTACTGACACTTTGGCCTAAGAAATGGGAGTAATTAGAACGCATTATAAGACTGTTTGGTGCTTGCTCTACACGAATTTCAGTTTTCACATGTCATTCTCTTGCTTACTCCTTACTCTCTCCTATCGTTATGCCTTGAGCACCTTCCCATATTGTTGTATACACCTCCACCTTATTCCTTTGCTCACAATTGGCTGAACCCCTACTGTACCAGATAGTATTTGCCAGTGCTTCCCAACCTTCCAATGCTGAGACCCTTTAATACAGTTCATCATGAGGTTGTGGCCCCCAAACCACAAGATTACTTTTGGTGCTGCTTCATAACTGTAATTTTACTATTGTTATGAATCATGATGTAAATATCTGTGTTTTCCAATGGTCTTAGGTGACCCGGTGAAAGAGCTACTCGACCCCAATGGGGTCATGACCCATAGGTTGATGTATGTTTTAGAGAAGGTGAGAAATAATAGCCAACATGCTATGACTATCTGTTCCAACATGGTGGAAGCAAGAGGGCTGTGTAGAAAGAGAAAGCAGAGCAGAGGAACACAGACACAGTGGCATTTCCCACAGCTTCTGCAAAGGTAACCTTACTCCTTTTGGCTACATCGTAAGAACAAACTCCCATGCCCCCCCTTCTCTTGCTGTTGTAAATCATGCTGTAGCATTTCCCTGATGCATGTGGGACAGACGGTCCATGCTTGCAAGCCACCCTCTGCTGTCTCAGCCTGTATTTCCATCAGATGTTATTTGTCCCCTTTCCTATCTCGAATATGGATTCCATCAAAAGGATTAATAGCATAATTTTATTTATGAAAATGATATATTTAAAATGCCACTGCCTTGATTTTTAATGTGTAGGCTTGATTTCACATGTGTTGGGCATTTATAGTTCCTGTCTCAAAAAAAATGGGTCCTATAGCCTTGCCATATTTTTTTCTTTTTTATGGAAAGGGATGGGCCACTTTGTCTTTCATCAGTCAGTACTATCCACTGAGAGGCAGCTGAACAATAATGGTATTTGAGGCCTTGGCTGTAAGAAAACAGTGGAAAATGTTAGCAGCAACTGACCTCCTTGACCCCTGCAGGCATGGCTGCCTTCCTCTGCACATTTTATGTTGTGTGGGGAAAATGACAGGAGACAGATGCTTCTTGCTGGCCCGGGAGCTGTTTAATCATTCTTTCTAGTCCCAAGACATTTACTGTAGCTTTTTGGAGCTGATATCTTGGGCTGCTGCTTGGTGTTCACTGTCTTGTAAATGATGTTGCAATTTTCCATTCCATGGAAAGGGCAGGTCTGTGGGAGAGTTTCTTTAAAGGTGTTATGCTGTGGATACCATCTTCAGGTCAAAAGCTTTAAAACTTGAAACGAAGGAATTTGGGCTTTGGAAATAAACCATGGGGTCTTGCAGGAAAAGATCAAAATATATAACCTTGCCTGAAGCCTCAGTCCCACACAGCCTCACTTGGGTCTATAGACATGCCCATGTCCATTGAAAGGCTTGACAACACATTAGATTCATCTTCCTAGCAGGTTCTGAGAGCTGCCCCAGAACATCAGGATGCTGCATGGTAGACAAGATACCTTTCAGAATGATGTAAATGTTATCTTAACCACAGACACCCTCCTCCAGAGGGCTCTGGTACTCAGTTTTCAGAGAAGAAACTGAAAAGTGTGATGCATTCAGGCATTTTCATCACATGACTAGGCAACAGTATGTGATCAGTTTCTCATATATAACTGCCCCCCAGTCAGGATCTTGTTCTTCCTGACAGGCAAAGCATTCCAGCAATTTGGAATGCCATTCATTTTCGCTTTCCCTAAAAGCCCTAATATTTAGTCAAGCTTCATGATTCCTCCTGTTAGGATGTATTGTGTTCTTTTTACTGCTGATGAATATGAGTCTGTGGATGTTTACTCTATTCCTCTGATTAGAGTTGTAGATACTCTCGATTCACCCGAGAGCTTCCCTCTGCAATGCTGGCTGCTAGCTTCTTCTCTCTCTCATAAAGACTATATCACTGGGGCTCCATCGTGGAAGGATGTACTCTGTGTGTTTATCCATGTGCGAGCTCTCAGAGTCTCATGCAGGGGGAGAAGGCAGGAGCAGTGAGGAAGAAAGCAAGGGAACATTTTGCTGGGTGTTTGTGCTGGCACGAGGATCCCTTGGAAGCCGACAGACTGAAAGATAAGACTTTGTGTTTCTGTAGCACCCTTTGCAGAGACATTAATAATAATCAGATAAAAATGATCTTCAAAACCCTCTCTTCAGCAGGCCTAATGGTAAGAATTATATTCCTATTTCATGATGGGAAAACAGAACAGGGAAAAATGCTTGAGCAATACAGGTGTCATCAAGTCAGAGAGGAAGGTCCACCCTCCCCATCAGCTTCATCCAGCCGACCTACTCCTGTCACAGACCCGTTTCGGTCTCCATCATGTATGAGCCTTATTTGATCTTCAAATCAGTGATGGATGAATCAGTCAGAAGATCCAGACATTTTGTTCAGAGAACTTTATAAATTCATCAAGACTAGCTGGATTTGCAGAACATTGCTGGCATTCTTAAAAACTGCCTTCTGTTCCCAAATGAATCCATGAAACACAAGGAAATAGCACAGTTTGTATTATCTTACAATATAATACAGTTTGTGTCACCCTAATGAGATCCATCCTGACCCGCCCAGGCCATCTTCTCTAGCTGCTATGCCTTTCTTCCCTGAACTTTCTCACTGTCAAATTCTTATGCATCTTTTAATCCAGTTTCACTGTCATCACCCTCATCAGCAAGGCCTCACACACATCCTCCAGTTCTGTCCTTTGCACAGTGCCCTGGGTCTCCACACCCTCATCTCCCACAAGAACCTGTGACTAGTAAAAGATAGATCTTAAACCCAGCCACGCCCAGCTCTGTAAAAATCCCTTCTTCTTTACCAGGGATTGGATAAAGACCTATCACATGATCTTAGTCAATCAGACAAGAGAGATGAGGCAGTTGGGAGCTTTACGGTCTCAAGAGTAAGATATGGCCCTAACCAGTGATGACCAATCGTCTTCCTCTGAGAGTGCCCTTGTCTGGTTTGGCCTTGGAAAGTAGCTGTGTTCTCTTGGTGAGCAGTAAAGCAGGGCAGCTGACTTCTTAGTAACACCGCATGACCACTGAATCTGAGAGTCTCGATTTCCTCTTTTAGAAAATGGGGAAGTAGACCTAATTTATCTGTAGCTTCCTTCTAGCATTAGAGTACCATATGCACCTCTAGATATGATGGGGTAGAACCTAGGAAATGGAAAAGAAGGGCTAATTTTACCCAAAGTAATTGACACTAGCAAGGCAGTGTCTCCATCTGAATAAGTGAGTGCTAATCTTGTGCTTAACCATGAAGACAACTCAACCCTCCTTCCCTCAAGTGTGAATGTCCACTCCCAACTCATTTGGTAAGCAAAACGTTTCTAATAAAACTAAGTGAAAATAGCAGTACATGTTTAGGAACTGAAAAGATGTTTTTCTCCCTAAGTAGAAGTTTAGCACCTCTTCTTCTTGTACCTATTCCAAACACCACCCAAGAAAGGCTAAAGAGTTAATGTCTGGAAAAAATACAGAAAACCAGGATGACTTTGCCTGGGGCAAAACTGATTTTAGTTTGCTTCAAAATGTTAAAAAGTATTAAGTCGAAGCACCATCTAGTGGTTCTCAGCTGTGTGGTGCTCCATATCCCTCAGTCTGAGGCCGCATTGATCTTTGCATAAGATTATGGTGTGATTAGACTGTCCTGCTGAGTCACGCCATAGTGTATGAGACTATTTTATGAGGCCAGGCCTTACACCCAAGGGACTCCATTATACACTAGCATCAGACTCCATTTGGGTACATGCTCAGAAACGGGGCAAGCTTGTTAGGATGTAAACACCACTGCTTGCCCAGTGCTGCCTGGGATGCACAGACTGATAGTCAACTTATTTCCAAAAGCCACAGCCTGTAAGGATGTAAACACTACCGCCTACCCAGCACCACCCAGGAGGCACAGGCTGATAGCTGACCTATTCCCAAAAGAACGAGCCAAAACACCCCACTCATTTATCAAAGCCAGCGGGGACTATATGCATATATTAAAGTCTCATCAAGAAATCCAGGCCCCATGGACCAGATTGAGGGAAAATTAAAACATTCTCACCTAGATTGAGGGAAAATTAAAACATTCTCGCCTGGACTGCAAAACGAGGACAGGTAACATGCAATGGCAACACCCTCACCATCCTGTCACCAGACCACCCCGTGTGTGAGTCAAGGAATCAGCAGGCAGAAAATTCCTGACTGTGCCCCAGGTTTCAGCTTGGGTTGGTCCTCGCTGCTGATGTCACCTACACTAACTGCTGTCAGTCCATCCACCATTCATCTGTGTAAACCATTTGGCTCTAATGCCTCCCTGGCCTGCACCTTGCTTACACAGTTTGACTTAACTCTCAGGAAGCTGAACTCTGCACCTATAACCTGACTCTACAGGGCTAACAGCAGCATCTCCAGCAGGCTTTTGATAGGTAGTTATTTAACCCTTCTCCCTGGACACTCTTCTAGCATCCCTATCAGTTTCTGTTTATGCCTCTTGGCTATGCCTCTTTGGAACATCTTAAAGTCTGCTGCAGCCTTTTTATCCCTTTGTACACATTCTGTAACTGGCATAGGTAGAAAATAGATAATGATAGATGGATGAATAGATAGATAGATAGATGATAGACAGATGATAAAGATAAATGCATTTATACACACATACATATATAGAAGTGCATATGTATTATCTGCGTGATATATAAAATATGATCTGATGGGAAACTTTTTCACATCTGTGCAGAGATAGGAAGATGAGAGGATTGGACAAGGCAGTCATGTGGCCTTTTACCCTTTCAGCTGACACCACATCAAAAGCTGGGAGTTGAGCAAAGAAGTAGCATTTGATATTCTGACAAGCGATGAGTCAGGTTGATTTCAATTCCTTTCCCCTCCCCAACTCAGATCCTTCCTGGGAGCCCATGACAGTTTTCATTCTTCCCAATCCCTCAACACAGAGACATGTCATCTTCTCACATCCTCAGATCTCAAGCGCTTTCCCTCAACAGCTCTTCCTTAACCATACGCAAGCAACAGTTCTAAAATTATCCTGGAGATGACTCGCTGACTCACCGTTCCTTTCTCCTGAAACTGTTGCTTCATTAACTTTAAGGGAAGAAGAAAAATGACCCAGAACATGCATATGTGTAGAACTCAACCAATTGTTCTCATAATAAACTTCCCAATTGACCAACTAAGTATTTATATTCATTTCAATTAGAATTAATCTCAGCTATGTGTAAAATAAAACCCCAAATAGCACTGCTTTGAAAAACATAGTATTTTCTCTATCACACTAAGACAATGAAGTCTGGGGCTGGCTGGATAAATCTATGGTTATCAGGCCTTCCGTTATTCTGTTTTTCCACTTCAATGAGTAGCTTCCAGCCTCAGCATTATCTATGGCTCAAGTAGCTCCTAGACCCCCAGGCATCACACCAGTACTGCAGTTCCACAGATAAGCTGGAAAACAAAAGAAAATCATTCCTTTTCTTTACAGGGATGTCCTGAAAACATCACACATTTTATTTGCCACAGCTAATGGTCAGGTTCAGAAGCAAGGGAAACTATGTCTGTCCTTACAATGTTGGAGTTATGTTATGGAGCAATATGTGAGTTACTTACAAAATTATAGTTATGATTGAGCAATATGTAAGTTACTTAACACCCCAAATGTGCTACCTGATAAGCAGCCACAGGAACTCTATGACAATGACTGTTTGTCTGGGATCAGCACTGGCTCATGTCTGATGATCTTGATGAGTTGCTCAAGTGTCTGAGGGAAAGCTGACTCATGGATCCTTGACCTGACCTTATCTTTTTATTGGCCAGGGAAAACTACATCAAGTGAATAAACAGAGCCATGAACTCTTTATGGAAAGTGTCCCGCGCTACCGTCTCGCCAGCAAGAACGACGCGGCACACTCAGGATCCTTCTACAGTAAAGCTTTAATGCATCTGAGAGGGAGAGCATAAGCTTACAGAGCGGAGACCCCAAACACATAAAACCCCTTCCTTATATAGGCCGGCAACCTTCGCCTGGGACGTGTCACCCCCTGACTGGCTGTTGCTCATCGGCCCATGTAACGCCACGGGAGAGGCTGGGACCCAGGGATGGAAAATTACCCAGTGCATGCATATTCTGTTTGTCTACCAACGGTACCTGCCGGATGCAGGCGCCATCTTGTAATGGAGAATGCAGGAGTGGCTCCCTACAGGAAAGAACTTTGAGACTACTAAAAACATGAGAGAGAGGCAGGATGAAGATTTAGTCATGAAGATAATTGTCTTCCACAAGTAGAGGAGAGACAGTGACCCAAGCTACTTGCAATCTCTGGCCCTGTATTTCCTAGTCTGTTACAGAATTGCAGTGTTAAATCTATTCCCTCTTTATGTCCTGACTTAAACATGAAGACCTTGTAATGAAAGAGGAGATAAAAAGAACTCAAACCTTACATGTCATGTGTTTGAGTGACAGTTATGAATTTATTCGCTGCTTGACACATAGTGATTTCCCACGGTTAAAGTGGACATTAGTCTTGAGATTAGCACCCTTCCTGCTCTTTATTGTGTGCTGAGATTTGCTAAGTGCGCAGCAACCCTCACTCTGAGTAGTAGTCATGGAATCTGAGCAGGTAGGCTTACTACTCCAGAATGGACTCATAAATTATCTCATATGCAGTCTTCTGCTCTCCATAGTCACCACTGAATATAAACTACCCTGAGAACAGAGTTGTAGTTTAAAACAGTAGCTTAGATCAGCACTTCTATATCCTCTGTCCTGACCTGATCAATTCATTAGAGTGTACAATGGACAAGACTTAACATTTTTTTTGCCTTTCTTGCTTTTCTTTATATGAATAAATTGTTAAATAAAATAAAAGAAATAAATGCAGCCACAAATATATTAAACACATACACTCAATTCAATGATACATTTCTACAGCTCATAGACTACTTGCATTTTAAATCCAGATGTTTACTTAGGAAACTATAACCAAACCCTAGATTATCTAAGAAAACTTTTTTTGTGTGCAAACTCAAGCATACAGAACGCTATGTCTTTGATATTTCTTTTTAAAGTAGAATATTGAACCTCCTGACTGAAATTCAACTAAAATGTAAATATCTTTATATAGCCAGTTTTTGAAACTTCAAATTTATGCTGCTGGTGGACTCTACAGCAGTTGGAATAGTGTTTGCTCTAGTTCTTTTTTTCATATATATAATATATATATATATTATTTTTAAATTTAAATTAGAAACAAGGTTGCTTCCAGGTCCCTCTTCCTTTCCCTCCCCTCCTCCCACACCCTCCCACCAACTTTAAAGAACCACCTGAGGGTACTGTCCAGGCATTCTATAGCATCATACATTCATTTTCTCCCTAGACTTTTACTAAAAAAAATAAAAGTAATGGCACAAACCACATTATACTTTACTCAAGAAATAATTCTTTTAAATAAAAACATATTTTTATTATAGGACTACTATCTGTGTCAAGTGAAGACAATTTCTTTGTTTATATTTATCAGGGTTCACACTTGTCTTACTCTCACTGATCCATCCCAATCCCTGTAAGTCATAGTGCAGACAACAAAGGGAATTGAGACACTGGAGGTCTAAACAGTAAGTGGATTTTAGTGCTAATTCCATGATACTGGCAGTACTTTCTCTGGGCTCAACTTTTAACTTCTACTAAAGTACAGAGGTACCACTAAAAATGGTTGCTAGCTATGTATTCAACGATTTATACAAAAGGCAACTGTCCAGCTACTTGGTAGCAAGGCAGCAAGGAAAGAAGGCCGGCTAGTGACTGACTTGAGGGTGTAGTTTAGTATAACACCTGACAATGTAACATTTGTTGTAAAGGGAAGCCTTTTCCTTGAGAGAAGCCTTCCCACCAGCCTGGTTCTAGAGCCCCATGAGTCACAAATAACACACAGGAGGCTATATTAATTATGAAGCTGTTGGCCTTGCTTGTTTCTTACTGGCTAGCTCTGACTTAAGTATTTACCCCATAATTGTTAATCTAAGTATTTCTCTTACCGGAGAGGTTTCCGGGCTTCCTACCCCCATGGTGTTACATCTTGACTCCTGTGTTTCTCCTACCCAGAGTCCTCCTGGATTCCTAGTCCCACCTATCTTGGTTCCCTATTGGCCAACAGTGCTTTATTGACATATACACAGGACTTCCCCATCAATTTGTGATCACATAAAATGAAGCTATGAACACAAAGTTGATGGAAACCTTTCCTGGAGGACATGGGTGAAGGAAATTCAGCCAACACTGTTGTTCACCTTTTGCTAAGCCATCTTCTTCTTCTTTGACCTGAGAAGTGGGGAAGGGAAGAGAGTAGATAGCCATTTATACATGTATGTGGTAAGCATCAAACTTTTGCCTGTACATTCATACTGTATGACTGCCAGGTGTCACATGACTTCTAACAAACATGAAAACATCAGGAACAGGTATGCTGGATGCCAATGAGAGAGGTGATTTCAAATGGCTGTTTTCTTGTATTGTGTCATCAGGCTAATGGGCTTTGGAAATCCAGATTTTCATTTTCTAGAAAGAAACAACATAAAATTCAAATAAGCAGGAATGAACAGAAACCCACATAGAGAGACTTGTAAATAAAGTCATAAAGTTCCATCTTCTTCATTTCCTCCAATGAAGCCTGAATGAGAGGGCCAGGCTAAGTCTTTCCTCAGTCAGAATGGCAGCAAGGAAGATGCTCTTGCCTGTGGGCATTTATGCCCGAGCTTTGCTGCTTTAAAAAGCCTGATACTGAAGAAGACAGAGGGAACAACCATGACAAGACTATCTAACAAACTTTCCCAATCCACTGGAACTCAAACTTATGACAACGTTTTCTTCCTAATGAGTCTCAGCATTTCAGTATTCTGTTCCTACCTGAAATAATTTCTCTTCTGGAAGAAAACAAATCCTATGATGAGCAGAATAATCCCCAAAAGGGAAAGTTTCACATAGAGAATGGTCAGCAAGGAATGCAGAGGGCTGGTGACACCTTTAATACAGCAAGGATAAAAATTCAGGTCAATTCAGCAGTAACTCTAATCAAGAAATTAGAAACAAACAGCTTTAAAATCACTTATAGTATTTCTAAAGTTTTAGAGAATACCAAAATCAGAAAACCTTATCAATTATAATTCAAATACCACAATATAACATTATTTCAGGATCAAGTTTAGAAATAAAATTCAGCTTTTGTGCTTGGTAGGCATTAAAAATTTTTTAAAGTGAATAAATGCACACTAAATATTGTTAATACTTCCCAGTTATATAAGGAAAAAGTTCCCATACAAATTTTATTTTATTTTATGAACATATAATTGCATCATTTGCATTCATTTCTCTTTCTTCCTCCATTCTCCTCGATTTGTCCCCACCTCTCAATGCTCCCTCTCAAATTGCTAGCCTCTTCTAATTTGTTGTTGTTGCATATTTATGCATAATATGGAAGTGCAGTCTGCTGAGTCTATCTGGTGTTGCTTGCATGTACCTGATTTCAGGACTGACCACTTGGTATTGGATAAACAATTAGGAGTCATCTCTGAGGGAAGAGTACTTCTCCTCATCTCAGCACTGAAGCTTCATGGCTGAAGTTGCCCAGTCATTTCTAGGAGACACAATTTTATAGTAGATTTCCTGGTCCTTACGTATGACTCTTACAATGTTCTGCCTCCTCTCGACAACATTCCCTGAGCATTAGGTGTAGGAATTCTGTTGCAGAAGTATCCATGGGGCTGGGAATCCCATGATCAGTGTTCTCTGCATTTTGATCATTTGTGATGTTCTATAATAGTTTCTGTCTATCCTGCCACATTGCTGAAGGTGTTTATCAGCTCTAGGAGTAACCTTGCGGAGTTTTTTGGGTCACTTATATAAACTATCATATCATCTGCAAATAGTGAAAGTTTGACTTCTTCTTTTCCTATTTGTATCCCCTTTATCTCCTTTTGTTGTCTTATTGCTGTAGCTAGAACTTCAAGTACAATATTGAAGAGATATGGAGAGAGTGGACAGCCTTGTCTTGTTCCTGATTTTAGAGGAATTGCTTTGAGTTTCTCTCCATTTAGTTTGATGTTAGCTGTTGGTTTACTGTATATTGCTTTTATTATATTCAGGTACGTTCCTGTTATCCCTGATCTCTCTAGGACCTTTATCATGAAGGGGTGCTGGATTAAATCAGTGGCCCTATTATATACAGATGAAGTGACTGAGAAAGAAATCAGAGAAACATCACCTTTTACAATAGCCAAAAACAGCATCAAATATCTGGGGATAATGTTAACCAAGGAAGTGAAAGACCTATATATCAAGAACTTTGTGCCTTTGAAGAAAGAAATCAAGGAAGATACCAGAAAATGGAAAGATCTCCCATGCTCTTGGATTGGTAGGATCAACATAATAAAAATGGCAATCTTGCCAAAAGCAGTCTATAGATTCAATGCAATCCCTATCAAAATTCCATCACAATTCTTCAAGGACCTGGAAAGAACATTAATCAACTTTATATGGAAAAACAAAAGGCCCAGGATAGCCAAAACATCCCTATACAATAAAGGAACTTCAGGAGGCATCACCATACCTGACTTCAAGCTCTATTATAGAGCTATAGTCCTGAAAACAGCTTGGTATTGGCACAAAAATAGGCAGGTAGACCAATGGAACCGAATCGAAAGCCCTAATTTTAACCCACACACCTATGAACACCTGATTTTTGACAAAGAAGCTAAAACTGTACAGTGGAAAAAAGAAAGCATCTTCAACAAATGGTGCTGGCATAACTGGGTACTGGTATGCAGAAGATTGCAGATAGATCCATGTTTATTGCCTTGTACAAAACTTAAGTCCAAATGGATCAAAGATCTCAACATACATCCAGCCACACTGAAACTTTTAGAAGAGAAAGTGGGAGGTACTTTTCAACGAGTTGGTACAGGAGATCACTTCCTAAACATAACACCAGTGGCACAGGCACTGAGATCGACAATTAACAAATGGGACTTTCTGAAACTAAAAAGCTTCTGTAAGGCAAAGGACACAGTCAAAAAGACAAAAAGGCAGGCCACAGAATGGGAAAAGATATTCACTAACCCTACATCTGACAGAGGGCTAATCTCCAAAATTTACAAAGAACTCAAGAAACAAGTCTCCAAAACACCAAAGAATCCACTTGAAAGGTGGGGTACAGAGCTAAATAGAGAATTCTCAGTAGAGGAGGCTAAAATGGCCAAGAGACACTTAAGAAAGTGCTCAACATCCTTAGCCATCAGGGAAATGCAAATCAAAACAACTCTGAGATACCATCTTACTCCTGTCAGAATGGCTAGAATCAAAAACACCGAAGACAATTTATGCTGGAGAGGATGTGGAGAGAGAGGAACACTCCTTCACTGCTGGTGGGAATGCGGACTCATACAGCCTCTTTGGAAATCAGTATGGAGATTCCTCAGGAAAATGGGAATTAATCTACCACTAGACCCAGCAATTCCACTCTTAGGCATTTATCCAAATGAGGCAGGTTCATACAACAAGGGCATCTGCTCCACTATGTTCATAGCAGCATTGTTTGTAATAGCCAGAACCTGGAAGCAACCTAGATGCCCCTCAACTAAAGAGTGGATAGAGAAAATGTGGTACATTTACACAATGGAGTATTACTCAGCAGAAAAAAACAATGGAATCTTGAAATTCGCAGGGAAATGGATAGCACTGGAAGAAACCATCCTGAGTGAAGTAACCCAGTCGCAAAAAGACAAACATGGTATGTACTCACTCATATATGGATTTTAGATATGGATCAGGATAGTGCCAGTCTGCACTTCCACAGATAGAGAGTCTGGGAAACAGGAAAGAACCTAAAAGATATGCATATATGCATAGTACCCAAGAGAAGAGGATGGAGACAAGATCCTCTGAATGGATGGGTAACACGGCGAGGGGTCGGGGGGAGTGGGACCTGGGAAGAATAGAGGGGGTAAAGAGGAAGGGAGTTGGTCATGGGGGAACAGGAAGTTGAGGGGGTGGGGGTAGAATAGGGGGAAGAGGGAATCATAGGATCGAAGACAGATCAGGCACCAGAGCGACCTCGAGTGATCTAAAGGTATAACATCAATTGGCAAGCTAAGCAATAGTGGAGGGACCACCTCGAATGCCCATTCCTGATAATGAACTTGATGTCTATAATCATCCGGGAGCCTTCATCCTGTGACTGATGGAAGCAGAGGCAAACACACAACTAATCACTGAACTGAACCCAAGGAACCCAGTGACAGAGAGAGAGGAGTGATGAGCAAATTGGCAAAGAATGGGCTGGCAAAACCAGCAGAGACAGCTGATCTGAACAGGGGAGTGCTCTTGTACCCCAGACCGACAGTGGGGAGGCCAGCATGGGACTGATCTGGACCCCCCAAATGTGAGTGTCAGTGAGAAGGCCTGGGCAACCTATGGGGCCCTGAGCTGTGGATCAGTGTCTATCCCTGGTATACAAACTGTCTTCATGTGCCTATAGCACAAAGAGAGATGCTCTCTCAGCCTGGACTCTTAGGGGAGTGCCTTGACCCTACCAAGAGTAAAATGACAGACTCTAGATATCCCCTATGTGGAAGGATTTGGCAATAGGGTGGGAGGGAGGGGGGGAAGGGGAGTGCGGGAAGAGGGGAGGGACAGGGAACTGGGATTGACATGTAAAACAAGCTATTTAAAATTAAAATAAAAAATGATAATTAAAAAAAAAGAAAGAAAAAAAATAGTTTCTGTCTATTACAAAGAGAAGTTTCTTTGATAAGGGTTAAGAGTCACACTCGTTGGTGGCCATAAGGGTACTTAGAGTTTAGATAGGCATTATGCTGATTAGTGAAGGGTTGTAGTAGGGTTATCTCTAAGATCAATGGCCTCAATAATTGTGAGTAGCTGGCTAGTTTTCTAGTACAAGGCATGATTTTCCTTCTATTGAGTGGGACTCAAATGTAACTAGACAACTATTGGTTGCTGCCAAGATATGATCACCACTATTTCACCTTTGTTCATTGTTGTAGTTCATAAGCTTCATAGCTCAGTGGTACTACCAGTTATTTCCCTTTGAGTTATCCTGAAAAGCACCTTTGGTGACTATCAAAGTTAGTCCTCAGGGAGGAGGTTTTCAGGTCAAATCCAGCTTAGATCCTCTGAGTCCTCTCTCTAAAGTGCATGTGTGCAAATTTTAGTCTTTTTAGAGGTATTGTTCTTTTTTATTAAAAAAAGTTTTGAGAATTTTGTACAACATGTTTTGATTATATTTGCCTGCAATTTCTCCTTCTAACTCCTACCAGATCCACACCCTACTTTGTTACCCCACCAACTTTGTGCCCTCCCTTTTTTTTCTTAACACACTGAGGTGGTTTGTTGTCTGTATTGTTCTAGATGACTTAGAAGACATCAAATAATGCTAAGCAAGGATGACATCCTATAAAAAACATCTGAAGAATCAGAATGTTTCCTCAGCACCAGCTCTGGGCCCAGGAGAAGTGAGATTGGGAAATTGCCTTGTTGGTCTACTAGATGAAAGAGGTCATAGGAGGAAGACTTTTGGAAAGGAGCAACTTGAAAAGCCACAGGCCTTTGATCTCAGCAATCAGGAGGCAGAGGTAGGAAGATTTCTGTGCTAGAAGTCAGCCTGGTCTACAGAGCAAGTTTTAGGACAGCCAGGGCTAGGTATACAGAGAAACCATGTCTTGAAAAACAAAACAAAACAAAAACCAGCAGAACAAAAAAAAAGAAAGAAAGAAAGAAAAGAAAAGAAAAACCATCTAGAAATGAATTAAACTGAATCCTGTTGGGAACACAGAAAGGGAAATGTGGAGATCAGATCTATGATGATCAGAACCTAATTATAGGTGTGTATGTCAGGTGACACGTCAGACTTTGGAAATGCAGAACTGAACAACATAGTTCTTACACTTGAGGAGTTTCTTATACTGGGGGCAGAGAAGAGGCTACTTGAGATACAATGAGAAATACAAAGCCAGTATGGTGTCCTGATGCGGAAGTCCTATGTATATGTTAATAAAGCACTGTTGGCCAATAGGGAAGCAAGGAGTCAAGGAGGATTCTGGGAAGGAGAAACACAGGGAGTCACAATGTAGCCTCCAGAGGAATGAAATGCTCGGACCCTTTCTCCGGTAAGAGAAATATTTAGATTAACAATTATGGGTTAGCCAGTAAGAAACAAGCAAACGGCCAACAGCTTCATAATTAATATAGCCTCCTGTGTGTTATTTGGGACTGATGCGGCTCTGGAACCAGGATGGTGGGAAGGCTTCACTCAGGAGTGCCCATACCTTTAATCCCACTGTGGACTGCATAGTGAGTTACAGACAGCCAGGTCTATGTAATGAGATCCTATCTCAAAAAACAAAAACAAAAATAAATAAAAATAAAAGAGGAAATACATAGGTGTCCTGTGTTCTTCATATCCTGAAACATAGCTCCTAGAAGAATTGTCACCATAATAAAACATCTTTGGTATGCCAGGAAGATGATAAATTTTTAGAAGCTCTTAGAGAGCTTCATGGTGGGAACTATCACCAGAAAGACTAAATTGTGATTAGATGGTTATGACTTGGAGAAAGATACTACCACCATCACCACCACTGAACATGTTGTGAAGGAAGAAGGGCTGGGCATTGAGCTAATCACCATTACCAATTATTAGCCATCATTACTATGTAACAAAATCTTAATAGAAATCCTAAACACTACAGCGTGAAAAGCTTCTATATGGGGATAACATCGAGAAACTGGAAGAACAGAAGTCCTTGAAATACCATGAAGCTCAGAGCTCTTTCCTCCATAGAGGGCCCTATGAACCTCTTCAACTTGTCTGTCCCCGTTGTAGTCTTTAAAATAAGCCAGTAATAGTAAACAAAGTGCATCCTCAATTCTGTGAACCATTCTCCCAAATCACTGACCCTGATACATAGATTATGGAAACATCCTGAATTTATAGCTAGAGTCTGAAGTAGATCTGTTGTCCTAGTTAGCTTTAACTGCCCATTCCCTGGG
The DNA here is from genome assembly GCF_017639785.1 of Mesocricetus auratus. NCBI lineage: Eukaryota > Metazoa > Chordata > Mammalia > Rodentia > Cricetidae > Mesocricetus > Mesocricetus auratus. The sequence continues at coordinate 46,978,321 of NW_024429192.1, forward strand.
CTGGTTAGATAGATAGACAGACAGACAGACAGACAGACAGACAGACAGACAGACAGACTTACAGATAGTTGAGAGAGAAGATAGGTAGATATAAATTATATATCTTTATATATAGAGAGAGAGATCATACATACATACATACATACATTGAGAGAGAGAAGAGAGATATACAGATAGACAGAGCTTACTATGATTCTGAGTAGCTAGAAAACAGCATTTGTCCATGGTTTCTGCTTCAAGATTTTGCTTGAGTTGTCCTGACTTCCCTCTTTCTTCCCTTAAATGACTTTAGGCCACATTAGTCACAAACAATGTCAAATATTTATCCTTCATGGAATAATGAGCTAAATATCAATTATTTCTTTTTAAAGAAAATAACAATATACTCACTTTGATTCTTTTCTATGGACAGAATCTTGCTGCCAGTTGGATGGGAGACAAAACAGAACACAACAGGAACATTATTGTTCTCCCAGTAGTATGTGCTCCTGACAGTCACAGAGCCATTGCTGTGTAATTCATTCTTAGTGACATGATACCCAGCTGGAGCCCAAAAGATCTGAGCAGCAGGTTTGCCTGCAATGGCCTCACAAACTGCAGTTCTGTTTTCCCCTGGAAACAGGGTTACTTCAGGGGGGACTGTGGAAATAGAAGGGAAAAAGATTAAGCCTTGTCACAAATTCCATAGGCATTTGAATCTGTTTAAAATCTGGTGACCTGAAACACTGCAATATATGACAATTTGTTTACCTAGAACTTGGAGGTTAAGTCTCTTATGAAAATGTCCTTCAGATGATGCTATATCACATGAATAATGCCCATCATGACTGAGGGCCACTGTATTGATCTGAAGGTCAGGACTCTGGTCAAATGTGGAGGCCCAGGTGATTCTCATGTCTCTACACTTCATTTCACTGATCTTTGTTTCTACTCTGTAAAATATTGTGCAGGGAGGCGGGCCTCTGGGTTTTATTACCCATATTATTAATATTGCTTTTGTCAATGGAGTAGGCTTGCAGCACAGCAGAACCTTTGTACCCATCTGTACAGACACTGTAGTGTTAACTGGACACACACACACACACACATACAGAGAGAGAGAGAGAGAGAGAGAGAGAGAGAGAGAGAGAGAGAGAGAGAGAGAGGGAGAGGGAGAGAGAGAGGGAGGGGGAGAGAGAGAGAGAGAGAGACAGACAGACAGACAGATAGAGCACTTAATAAAGAACTTGGTGTGTTATATTTACCTACAATAAATTACATAAAGTTGAATTAATGTCTTTTGTTCTGACAATCATATCCTTAAAACTTTATAATTAATAAATTACAATTCACAAAGTAAATATTGTTTTTAAAACAAATTCAAATACTACCCAACTGTGCTCTCTGATACACATTTCTGATGGATCAGTGTGTATTGTAAAGTATATGAAGTTAACACAACAACTTGCTATCTAAACAGAGACAACTGCTTCTCAGTCTTTGAACTAAGAGCAAATAAGTCAGACATGAGAACATAATAAAAAAATTAAACTACAAAAATAGTGTTCTAAATCTAATTTTTGGTGGTTGACAATATTGGTCTTCTCATACAATTTGAGCTCCTCAGGAAACAAATGGAATACACAGTCATGTGATTGTTTCCTAAGATTTGACAAGTACCAATATAATCAGCAAGACCCCTCTAAGGATTGAGGTAAGCATTAATGTGCAAAATATAAAGACACTGTCACTAAAAGTAGTTCATGGCATTTACATTAAACTTGTTAGAAATTTTATATTTATATTTATTCACAGATTACAAATAAGTGAAATCAATTGAATTTAAAATATTATATAACTTCCCCAACCTGAATATCTCATGAAAAATAAAGAGTAATCAATAGAAATAAAAGATGCTTAGAAATATTTACTGCCAATTAAAATGTATGAATGTTTTAAGAACATATAAAACTCATAATTTTACTGAAAATGCATAAAACTGCCAAACTTAATACCTAGATATGTGTTTCTTCTTTCCTATTAGATAAGTGTAAAATTCACAGACAGTTCAGCTATAAGTTTTGTTCATAGATTTCATTTCCGTATTTTATCAAGATTAAATACACAAGTTGACCATTGTGCTCATCTATAAAAGTTTAAATTAAACCCCATAATCTTCTATCTTTTCCTACTTAGAACTCATGCAATCTGCATTGTCAAAAGGCACCATGGTTGATAAGTTTGCTGGAGGGTGTTTATTAAATCAAAACATCAGTTCCAGCTGAGCAGTGAAAAATGTGGGTGTCAAGACAACCTCAATCTAACATAATCAGAAACAGTTATATGATGGAGGAACTTTTTGCATGAATGAGTCTTGGCTTTGCTAAAATCTCTCCCTTTCTTTGTTATTGTGTTGCTTCCCTCCTCTGGGCAAGCCTCATATCTTATGGCCAAATAAAGGCCATATAACCAGATAAAGAAAAAAGTGGGACTTTAAATCCATTGTGGTAATTTGAATGGCAATGGCTTCCATAGGTTCACATATTTGAAATCTCAGTCAGAAGGGTGTGAAACTATTAGAAAATATTAGAAGGATTAGGAGGTATGGCTTTGTTGGAGTAGGGGGTGGCCTTGGAGGAGGAACTGTGTCATCAGGGGTGGTCTTTGAGGATTCAAAATCCCATGCCAGGCCCCAATTTCTTTCTAGTTCTCTCTCTCTCTCTCTCTCTCTCTCTCTCTCTCTCTCTCTCTCTCTCTCTCTCTCTCTCTCTCTCTCTCTCTCTCTCTCCCTTCTTCCCTCTCTCCCTCCCTGATTTCTACCTGTGGATCAGGATATATCTGTCAGCTCTCTCCATGAGAGCCACCATGGCCCCACCCCACCCTAATATTGGATAAACTTCTGAACCTGTAAGCAAGCCCTCAATTAAATGCTTCCTTTTATACTATTTGCTTGGTCGTGGCGTCTCTTCACACCAGTAGAAGAGTGACTAAGACACCCATGGTCTTCCCATCACAAGTTTGCAAAGGCTTATAGGAAAACAAGGATGCATCTTGTTAGGGAAACAACTAGCCGTCCAGTTACTCAGGACCTGTCACAGAATAGCACTTGGACTACTAGTTGCTTCTACTAACAGTAAGGCTGGAATAAGACAGCCAGGGTATCAGCTACATTTCTAGCCAAGACCCACTCTCCATTTCCTCAGTGATAACCTCTACATGAGCAAGAATATTACTCTTTACTGGAAGTAGCTCCTGCTGTTTTTCATCACATTGTTCCGGCTGCTGATAGCCCTGTGACTTCTGATACTGTCCCTTATTTGGACAACTTGAATCTAGAAAATATTTAAAAAGAAAATATATGTTATATGTTCATATAGAGTAAAAGCCTTCTTTCTTAACAAAGTCTTATTCAAGACAACAGATAACCATTAACCTTGACTAAAATTACTCAACAAAAATCACTGTAAAATATCAGATATTATGACATCCGGGGATGAGAATATATAATTGTCTTAAAATCACATTTACAAAGAATTAATTAATCATTTCTTATTTAGAAGACAACTCATCTAACCAACAGTATTTTACAAAGGACCCTTTCCCTTTCCCCATATCCTAATCATGTCCCAGGCATGGCATTAGTCAGTGTGAGCATTCTTATCTGAGCTGAACTTACTCTAAGATTTTTTTCTTTCACTATATTATTGTTTAAAAAATGATATGACATCATCTCCAAAATAATTGTGGGTCCATTTGCTATTATTGATTTCTAGTTTAATTCATTTATAGTCAAAGAGTAGTCACAATATGATTCCATTCTTTTAAATGTGTTAATATGTTGGGCTGGAGAGATGGATCAGAGTGGTTCACAGCACTGGCTGCTCTTTCAGAAGACTTAGGTTGACTCCCAGTAGCCACATGGTGGCTCACAACTATCTGTGACTCCAATTCCAGGGGACCTAATGTCTTCTTCTGTCTTCTGAGGGTTGCAGGCATGTAAGTGGTGCACATATACATGCAGCATACCCATCACATAAAATAAATTTAAAAATTGTAACGTGTGTCATGGCTCAGGATATACTCATGTTCATGAAAGCTCCATATGAGCTTGGAAAAATGTGTATTCTTCTACTATAGGAAGTCATCTGTAGAGACATAAATTATACTGAGCTGGTGACAGAGTTGTTATGTTCGGTATGAAAGAAGAAATCTTAAGAAAAATTTTTTAATATTTTGAAATAAGTAAGAATATAAATTATCAGTACTTATAGAATACTATAAACCAATGCTTATAAGGAAAGTTTTAGTCAAACTATTATTATTAGATAAGAAAAATTATCTAAAAATATATCATTTAAACTCCAACTTCCAGAAACTACAGAAAGAAGAGCAAACCAAACCCAAAATAAGCAGAAGAAAAATTAGAGTCAAAATTATTGAACAGAAGAGAATGGAGAAAATCAACAAAACTAAAGCTGATTCTTTAAAGGGATCAATATATATCCTGATAATTAACCAACCAAACTAGTTATGAAAATAAATCAACTAGCCAAACTAAGGAGGAAAAATCAGAAGACATGTGTTACTAACATCAAATAACAGAAGTGACATTACTTGAATTCCAAAGGACATTAAAAGAGTAGTGGGGATTGCTACAAAGAATTCTATGACAAGAAATTTGAGAGCATATATGAAACAGTCAAAATCTTGAATGACACAACTGCCTAAACTTATACAAAGAGAAACATATGAGGGGAGGGAAATGGAGGGGGGAGACGGGCACAAAGAGTCTAGAGTCTATATTAATAACAGAAAAATTCTTAAAAAGCAAAAGAATCTTACTAGAAACTTTTAAAACTATATAATATTAATCGTGATGATAAGGTATATGCCTAATAACAGAGCTTCAAATGACATAAAGCAAAATTTAACTAAAGAGACATGTAGATGATTTCACAGTCATAGATGGAGACTTTGGTACATCTTCCTCAGAAATGAAAAGAACAGCAAGAACTTTTTTGTTGTGTTTTGTTTTTTTGAGACAGGGTTTTTCTGTATGGTTTTGGAGGCTGTCCTGGAACTCACTCTGTAGACCAGGCTGGCCTTGAATCACAGAGATCCGCCTGCCCGAGTGCTAGGATTAAAGGCATGTGCCACCAACACCCGGCTTCAACAAGAACTTTTAAAAGGAGCATAGATATAGAATATATTACAAGAGTATCAATTATATTGACCAAAGTTGCTTTTATAAAACAGTTCCAATCTAATGCTACATATTTTTAAGTGTTTTAAGTATGTTAATCAAAGTTGATTATGTGCTGGATCACAGTACCAATCCATACAAAGATGTCTCAGCAGGTAAAGGTGTACAGCCAAGCCTGAGGATCTGAGTACGAACTCTAGAACCCATATAGTGAAAGGTAAGAACAATTCCTACAAGTTGTCCTTTGACCCCCACACAAATACTGTGTAATGAACACATTCACACACACACACACAACACACACACACAACACACACACACACACACACACACACGGGCATGAGAGCAAGGCACATACATTAAATACATATATACTTTAAAAATTTTTTAAAGATTAAATTAATTTTATATATAATTATATATATACAATTTTATATAAAGACCTCTCATGCTTTCTTAATTGGATTAAAAGGATTATTAATATGGTAATTTATGTCGAACTTGTATCTTACACATTTTGAAGTAGAAGGAAATACACTGGTATTTTTGTATTGGTAGAAAAGTCAATTTACCTTCATATTGATTAGTCTGCTTAGGAACTGTGGTTCTGGTGAAGCAGAATTCAGACTAGAGCTTTACCACTCAGCTAGCAGGCTCACCTATCCCATCTTTGTGATGATTATTTCACAGACTCCACTCCTTATCTTGCCCCCTCTTTCCACTGGTAACTTCCAGTAGTTTTACTTAATGCTTAAGACTCAGTAATCTATGACATCAATCAATATATTGACCTGCTTCCAGGCCACTTTTTCTCTTTCCCTTATAATGATGGACTGTCCCTTCCTAGCTAATTTCAGTGCCTTTACTTTACTCTGGATCCCACTTCTCTTCTTGGAGATTTCACACACCCTGCGCCCTCTGGTACATGTCAACATTAAAGAGAGGAAAAGCAAGAAATCTAGGATAACATTTCTTTTCAGGCAGTAAGTCATCTTCAAAATCATGATAATAACTAATATAATAATCTCTTTGGTAGGATATTTGTAGAAAACATGCATATTAAAAATAATCAGCTTTAGAGAAACATGTAGAGTGTTAAAGCTGTCCTGTTAGCCTGCAACAAAGAAAGATGCCTGTAATCCCAGGAGTCAGAAGGTTAAAACAGGAGGATTGTCACAGTTAGCCTAAAGAAAGGTTTCATTTCCTAAAAATCTCACACTTACCAGACACCAAAATGGTGATGGAGATCAGTATCCCCAAAGCCGAGGTCCTGCCCAGAGCATTCATCTGAGTGGTTTCTAGTTAAATCACCATAAGCCCTGGATGGACTCAGTGAATCTGTCCCTCGAGGTCAACTTTGTTTGTGCTCAGTTCACCAAATTCAAGGGTGACTTTCCTTCCTCATTTTGCCTATCTTTCTTCATCTACATTCTGTGTGCTGTTGGATGACTAAACATGCATCAGAGAAAAGGTGTGGGGGATGTTTGCTGAGTGATAAAGAAAAATGCCAAAGCTTAACTCTTTCATTCCCTTGCCATATTAAAACATTAAGATTCTTTTATGACAATTCCCATTTTAATGCAGCTTTTAAAGAATAAATCATATACTAGAAAATGAGCAAACACTGTGTGTACAGCTGAGGAATCTGTATATCTATGTGAACTTGGAAAAGCATTTGCAAAATTTCCAAACCAAGATGATAATATTTTGTTACTCAAAGTTCCCGTCATGTTTTGCTCTCTTTCTCGAAGGACAAACAGGGCACTAACATCTCTCACCATTTGCCTATTGTACCGATTACTGAGCCCCACATAGATGAAATGCTTTAGTGAGTTCATCCCTGAACAATGATTTGGACTTACCAAAGGATACATGATAATTCATTCATCAGTTTCTCTGTGAATTTGAATTGCTTTCTTTGATGAGTAATATATAAAGGTTCTATGAGAATTCTTGATTTGCACATACTTTTTGGTTGCAATGGCACCTATTTTCTTGGATATATACCTGCAAATAAAGGCGATGAATCATAGGATAGTGTGATTTTAAACAAATACTTCTCGTTATGAGTTAAAATACCTGCCTGCCACTCCTTTTTATCTTAAAATTATGTACCTATACATGAAAATGTGGTCTTATTTTTAAATAAAGTCATTTCATCAGTAATTAGTTAAAATTAAACTATGCAGGTTTGGGAAAGGATTGGCCTTAGTCCAGTGTAACTGGTATTTATATGAAAAGAAGAATGGGCATATACATGCATATACATACAGAAACATTCATGTGAAGACAAAGGCAAAGACAGAGATGTGTTTCTTCTACAAGTTAAGAAACAAAAGGATTATCAGCAGGCCCCCAGAAGCTAGGAAACAGGCAAGGACCAGATCCTTGCTTCCTGCATTAGAAAATTTAGAGTCCTGTGATGACAAACCATAGCACAAAGACACTTGGAGAGCCAAAAGACTCTTACTCACTTACTTACAGCTTCAAGAAAGAGAAAGTTGTTATGCAGGGTCACAGAGTCCTTCTGCCCAACAAGAGGAGGAGTCCTTCTGCAAACTAGATCAGTAGGGGATGTCTCATGTGTGAAAAACAAGGGGTACTGGTGGGGAGTAGGGATGCAGGGTTGTTGAGTTTGAATAACCTCACAAGACCCGGGCATGGCTATCTGTAGGATAGTATTCCCCCTTTTATTAAAAACAGATTCTTTTTCTCATACAGTATATCCTGATTTCAGGTTCTCTTCCCTCTACTCCTCCCAGTTCCTCCCCACCTCCACTCCCATCCACATCCACTCCCTTTCTGCCTCTCATGAGAAAATAACAGGCTTCTAAGGTATAACCACGAGACATACCAAAATAAAACAGAGTAAGATAACACAAAAACCATCACACTGAGCCTGAACAAGGAAATCAACCTAAGGAAAAGTCTGAGAAGGCCCAAGAATCAGAGACCTTCTTGTTCACATCTCAAGACTCCCATAAAAATATTAAACTGAAAGTGATGCTATACACACAGAAGAGCTGGTGCAGAGCCCTGTAGTCTTAGGCTTGCTGCTTCAGTCTCTGTAAGGTCACATGAGCTTTGCTTAGCTCATTTAGAAAGCTGTTTATCTGGTGTCCTCTATCCCCTCTGACACTTACACTCTTTCCACTTTCTAAACATCATGGATCAGAGATCACTGGGAGAGGGGGGAAGATTTGATGGAGATATTCCAATTAAAGCTGTGTGTTCTAAGGCTTTTCCCCAACCCCACCCCTGTGTGTGTGTGTGTGTGTGTGTGTGTGTGTGTGTGTGTGTGTGTGTGTGTGTGTGTGTTTGAGTGTAAGGTCTGGATGTGGGCTTCTGTATTTATTTCTATCTGCTGCTAGAGAAAGCTTCCCAAATGATGGCTGGATAAAGCACTAATCTATGAGTAGAGCAGAATATCATTAGGGTCCTTTTATTAATTTTTTTCATAGACCAGTAGTATTTGGTTTTACCCTGGGTCTCTGAGCTATCTAGTCACTAGTTCGTCATCACCTGGACAGGAATGGGTTCCATTTGGTGGAGTGGAACTTAAGTCATATCAGACATTTATTGGTTATGCTACAAGCTTTGTGCCACCATTGCCCTAGCATATATTATATACAGGACAACCTGCAGATCAAAAGTTTTATGTCTGGATTTGTGCTTACATTTCCCTTTTGTTACACTGCACAGTACCTTCCTATACCAAAAATACTAGAATGTAGGGTTGAAGGCTATGTACAGGCACCAGTTCAAACTCTCCATGTTCAATGAGTTCTGTAGGTGTTGTCTTCAACAATATGGCCTTGGTGTCAGTGGAGAGCAAACCATTGTCTTTGCAACAGTCTGGATTGTTTGGGGAAATTTCTTGGGCCCCTTTGGCCAACAACTCAATTAGATATAACCCATTCCCAGTAACAGAAGCTTTGTCTAGGGACAAAAGATGGTCATCTGAGACTCCATCTTCCTCATTATTTAGACTTCATTAGGATTGCCTTCATGTATTTTAGGAAGACTCCACTCTCAAATGTCCCTCCATTCTAGTTATCTTTCCCTGAATTGCATGTCCTTTGCCCCTCCTGGCCAGATCCTGCTGTTCCCATTGCCTGCTGCCCCCAGTCCACCAATAACATGTATTCTATTTCCTCCTCCCAAGGAGATCCTTGACTCCCCTAGTCCTTTCCTATATTCCTAGCCTCTCTTGGTCTACAGTTTATATCTTAGTTACCATTTATTAACAGACAATATCCACATATCTGGATCTGGGTTAGCTTATTCAGGATGATTTCTTTCTAGATCCATTCATTTTTGCCTGCAAATTTCATGATGTTATTTTTAACAGCTGAGTAATACTCCATTGTGTAAATGTATTACATTTTCCTAATCTATTCTTCACTGTAAGGAACACATTGGTTGTTTCCAATTTCTGGCTATTGTGAATACAGCAGCAATGAACATAGATGAGCAAGTGTCCTCGAGATAGGCTGAAGTATCCTTTGGGTATATACCCAAGAGTAGTATAGCTGGATCTTGAGTGAGATCGATTCCCATCTTTCTGAGGGAAATAACATACTGATTTCATAGTGGTTATATAAGTTCCCACACCCACCTGCAGTGGATGAGTGTTCCCCTTACCATATCCTGGCCAGCATCAGTAATATTTATCTTAGCCATTCTGACAGGTGTAAGATGAAATCTCAAAGTAGTTGTGATTTGCATTTCCCTAGTAACTAGTGATGTTGAACATTTATTTCTTTAACTATTTCTGGAACATTTGAGTATACTATATTGGGAGTTTTCTGGTTAAGTCTTTAACCCATTATCCTCTATTAGATGTGAAGTTGGCAAAACACTTTGACCATAGTGTCCTTTGCATTACATAAATTTTTCAGTTTCTTGAGGCCCCATTTATTAATTTTTTCTTATTGCCTGTGCTACTGCTGTTCTGTTTATATCATGTCCCATGTCAATACGTTCAAGGCTGTTCCCCACTTTCTGTTAGGTTTAGTGTATCTGGTTTTATGTTAGGATCTTTGATCCATTTGAAGTTGAGTTTTGTGCAGGGTGGTCAATATGGATCTGCTCACATTTTACATGCAGACATCTAGTGTGACCAACCATTTGTTTAAAATGCTGTCTTTCTTCCAGTGTGTTTTTCTGGCTTCTTTATCAAAACTCAGGTATGTGTAGGTATGTGCTTTATGTCTGGGTTGTCAATTCAATTCCATTGATTATTACATCTGTTTTAATCCTAATATCACACCATGTTTATTACTATAGCTTCATAGTACAACTTGAAGTCAGGAATGGTGATATCTCCTGCAGTTATGTTATTGTTCATGATTGTTTTAGCTGTTCTGGGTTTTTTGTTTTTCCATGTGACACTGAGAATTGACCTTTTAATAACTGTCAAGAATTTAATTGAATCTGTAGATTTATTTTAGTAGGATGGACTTTTTATACTTTGTTAAAAAATTAAAACTTAGTGATACATGACCATGGGATATCTTTCCATCTTCTGGTGTCTTTTCCCATTTCTTTGTTAAAGAATTGAATTTTTGTCATACAAGCCTTTCACTTGTTTGGGCACAGTGCCCCAAGATATTTTGTATTAATTTTGACTATTGTGAATGGTGTTGTTTCTTCATTTCTTTCTCAGGATATTTATCATTTGTGTATATGAGTGCTACTCAGCTCTTCTTTTAGTTAACATTGGATCTAGCCACATCACTGAGGGTGTTATCAGCTGTAGGAGTCCACTAGTAGAATTTTGGGGGTCACTAATACATACTATGATATCATCTGCAAATAGCAAAAGTTTGTCTTCTTCCTTTCCAGTTTGTATCCCCTTGATTTCCTTCAGTAGTCTTGTTGCTTTAGCTTAGAATTCAAGTACTGTATTGCATACGTATGGAGAGAGTGGAGAATCCTGTGTAATTCTTCATTTTTGTGGAATTGCTTTGAATTTTTCTCTGTTTAGGTGGATGACTATAGGCTTGCTGTAAACTGCCTTTACTAAGGTAAGATATGCCCCTTGTATCCCTAATCTCTCCAGGATATGTATTCTTAAATGAATTAATTTTCCCAGTTCAATAATAGTTTCCCCACCTCCTCTCCTCCAAATCCTTCTTTCCTACACTTCTAATTCTCCTTTCTCTTCAGGAGAGTACAGGTCTCCCAAGTATATTGGCCAGCCATGACATATTAAGTTGCAATGAGATTAGGCACCTCCTCGCCTATTAAGGCTGGATGATGCAACCCAGTAACAGGAAAGAGTCCCAAAAGCCAGTAACAGAGTCAGAGATAGAGCATGCTCCTTCTGTTAGGAATGTCACAAGAAGATCAGGCTACACAATTGTAATATATGTGAAGAGTGCTTCAGTCAATCAGTCCCATGCAAGTTCTCCAGTTGGCAGCCTCTATGAACTCAGGTTTGTTGATTCTGTAGTTTTTCTTGTGGTGTCTTTGGTTCCTATGGCTCTCATAATCCTTCCTCCCTATCTTCCACAGGATTCCCTGAGATCTGCCTAATATTTGGCTGTGGGTCTGCAAAGGTTTTCATCAGTTATTCGGTGAAACTTCTATGATTACAATTGAGCTAGGCAACAATCTGTGGGTATAGTAGAATATCATTAGGAATCATTTCATTGACTTTTTTCTTTTTTGCCAGTCATAGTTGGTTCTATCCTAGGTTTCTGGCTACCTGGCCCCAGGGCTCTGGCCTTCCAGGCTGTGTGAGGGGTAGGATCCCTTTCTAGTTTGGGTCTCAAGCTGAGCAAGTCATTGGTTGGCTATACCCATACTTTCTGCTCCTCCTTTGTCCCAGAATACATGGTAGGTAGGGCATATTGTAAGTCAAAGGGTATACAGCTGAGTATGAGTACCAGTCCCTCCAATGGAAGTCTTGGCTGGTTACAGGAGATGACCCATTCAGGCTCCATATCTTCCATTGCTAGGAGTCTTAGCTAGAACCACCTTCATGGACTCTAGGAAGTTTGCATTACAGTAGGTTTCTAGCTCATCTCAACAGTGCCCCCAATCCCAGCTGTCTTCTCCAGTACTCTCTACTTCCATCCTCCTGATCCCTCCTGTTCCCATACCTACTCCCAATTCAGACTTCTCCCCCATTCATCTGTGATGTCTATTCTATTTCCACTTTACAGTGAGATTCACATGTGCCTCCCACTCCCTCCTTGAGGCTTTCTTGTTACTTATCTTTTTGGGGTCTATAATTATAACATGGTTATTCTTTAATTTACAGTTAATATCTACCAGTAAGTTAATACATATCATGCTTGTCTTGCTGGGTCTGGGTTACCTCATTCAGAATGATCTTTTCCAGTTCCATTCATTTGCTGGCAAATTTCATGATGGCATTGTTTTTAACAGATGAGTAATACTCCATTGTGTAAATGTACCATATTTTCTTTCTCCATTCTTCATTTCATGGATATTCATACTGTTTCCAGTTTCTGGGTATTACAAATAAAGTTGCTATGAACATAGTTGTGCAAATGTCCTTGTGGTATAGTAGAGCATCCTTTGGAGATATGCCTATGAGAGGTATAACTGGGTCTTGAGGTAGGTCCATTCCTAATTTTCTGAGGATACAGCACATTGTTTTCTACTGTGGCTGTACAACTTTGCACTCCCAGCAGCAATGGAGAAGTGTTCCCCTTGCTTCACATCCTCTCCAGGATAAGCTGTCACTTGTGTTATTGATCTTAGCCATTCTGACAGGTGTAAGATGAAATCTCAGAGTCAGTTTGCTTTTTTGTGTGACTGAGGGCTAAGGATGCTCAAGCGTTTCTTGAACATTTAAGATTACTCTATTGAGAATTCTGTTTAGAGCTATACCCCAATTTTTGTGTTTTGTTGTTGGTGGTGTTGATTTCCATGACCAGGGTTCTCTGTGTAGCTTTGGAGCCTGTCCTGGCATTTCATCTGTAGACTAGGCTGGCCTCAAACTCACAGAGATCCATCTGCCTCTGCTTCCCAAGTGCTTGGATTAAAGGCACGCACCATCAACACCAGGCAATCTATACCCCATTTTTTGTTGCATTATTGCTTTGTTGCTGTCTACTTACTTTATATATTTTGGAAACCAGACATCTGTCAGATGTTGATTTGGTGAAGATGTTTTCCCATTCCATAGGCTGCACTTCTTTTCTTTCCCTTCCTTCCTTCCTTCTTGCCTTTATCTCTTCCATTTTTTGTTTGTTTTTTAGACAGTGTTTCTCTAAGTAACTACTCTGGATGTCCTGGAACTTGTTTTGTAGATCAGGCTGACCTCAAACTCACAGAGATCTGCATCCCAAGTGCAGGGATTAAAGTCTTATACGACCACCAACAGGCTATTGAGGACATTTATAATGAAAGGGTGTTGGATTTTGTCAAAGGCCTTTTCTGTATCTAGTGTCATGTAGTTTTTTGCTTTCAGTTTTTTTACATTATGGAATACAGTTATTGATTTTCATGTATTGACCTATCCCTGGGATGAAGTTTACTTGATTGTGTTAGTCTTTTTGATGTTTTCATGGATTTGGTTTGCCAGTATTTTATTGAGTATTTTTGCATCGATATTCATAAGAGAAATTAGTCTGTATTTCTCTTCCTTGGTTGTGTCTTTGCATGGTGTGGGTATCATGGTAAATGTGGCATGGTAAAATGAATTGGGCGAGGTTTCTTTTCCATTTCGTGGAGTTAGGTTTGAGCAATATATGAGTTACTTAATGCCACAAATGTGCTACCTGATAAGAAATGTGCTACCTGATAAGCAACCACAGGAAGTCTATGGCAATGACCCTTTATTTGTCTGGGATCAGCACTGGCTCATGTCTAATGATGTTGATTAAGCTTGCTTAAAAGACTGAAGGAAAGCTGACTACTGGATCCTTGACCTGGCCTCAACCGAGAGATGAAAGGCTTGACTGACATGGATCGGTTGTGTTCTAGTCTCATCCTCTGTTAAGAGAAGCTTTTTCTTTGCTAACTGCTTTGGTATATCCCCCGCCAGTCGCCTGGGCTCTGCCGCGCCAGCCTGGTTCTAGAGCCGTATCAGTCCCAAATAAACACACAGGAGGCTATATTAATTATGAAGCTGTTGGCCTTGCTTGTTTCTAACTGGCTAGCTCTGACTTAAGTAATTACACCATAATTGTTAATCTAAGTATGTTTCTTACCGGGGAGGTTCCAGGCTTCCTACCCCAATGGCGGTTACATCTCGAACTCTCCTGTGTTCCCCCTTCCCAGAATCCTCCTGGACTCCTAGCCCCACCTATCTAGATTCCTATAGGCTCAACAGTACTTTATTGACAAATAACAGGCAAATAACAGGACTTCCCCAACAATCCTCCACCAGGCTAGGCCTTCCATACTCCCATAGAATGAAAAGTGGAAACACTCAGGACATTTTGAGACCTAAACTCAGAAATGACAAACTGAAATTTATGTATCTTTTTATTGGCCAGAGAAAACTATCTCATGTGAATAAACAGAGCCATGAACTTTTATGGAAAGACCTTTAGCATCTACTAAAACATGAGAGAGAGGTGGGATGAAGATATAGCCATGCAGAGAATTGTCTTCCACAATTGAACACGGAGGAAAGACAGTGACACAAGCTACTTGCAATATCTGCCCCTGTGTTTCCTAGTCTGTTACAGATCTCTTCCCTATTCACATCCTGACTTAAACATGAAGAGCTTACAATGAAAGAGGAGATAAAGAGAACTCAAACCTTACACGTGTTTGAGTGACAGTTATGAATTTATTCACTCATGGAAAAATAGTGATTTCCCACTCTTAATGTGGGCATTAACATTGATATTAGCACTCTTCCTGCTTTGTATTGTGTGCAGAGATTTTTTAAGTGTGCAGCAACCCTCGTTCTGAGTAGTAGTCATGGAATTTGAGCAGGTGGGCTTACTACTCCAGGACTGGCTCATAAATTATCCCATATACTATCTTCCTCTTTCCATAGTCACCACTAAATAGAAACTACCCTGAGGACAGAGTTGTGGGATAAAACAGCAGCTTAGATCAGCATCCCTTTATCCTCTGTCCTGACCTGATCAATTCATTAGAGTGTGAAAAGAACAAGACTAAAACTTTTACAGAACCACCCGAAGCTACTGTCCAGGTATCCTTTAACATCATACATACATTTTATCCTTTGATTTCTACTAAAATTAAAAGTAATAGCACAAATCACTTGCCACCTACCCAGGAAATAATTCTTTTAACTACAAATATATTTTTATTATAGGACTAATATCTGTGACAAGTGAAGACAAGGTCTTTCTTTACAGTTACTAGGATCCACCAGTGTCTCATTGTTACCCTCAGGGATCCATCCCAATCCCTGTAAGTTACAATTCAGACAGCAAAGGAAATTGAGACACTAGGACTCTAAACAGTAAGGGGATATTGAATGTTATCTCCATGATACTGGCAATACCTTCTCTGCTCTCAACATTTAACTTCTACTAAAATGCAGAGATACCTCCAAGCCATGTATTCAATGATTTATTCAAAAAAACAGCTGTTCAGCTACTTGGTAGCAAGGAAGTAAGGAAACAAGACCAGATAGGGCAGACTTGAAGGTGTTGATTTCTTTATACCTGACAGTGCAATATTTATGATCACATAAAATGTGCTAGGAACAGGAAGTTGATGGAAGTCATTCATGGAGGACGTGGCTGAAGGAAATCCAGCCAGCACTGTTGTTCACCTTTTCCTAAGCCATCTTCTTCTTCTTTGTCATGAAAAGTGGGGAATGGAGAAAGTAGATGTCCATTCATACACGTATGTGGTAAGCACCAAACTTTTGACTGTACATTCATACTGCATGGCTGCCAGCTGGCACACGGCTTCTAAAAAACAGAAACAGGTATACTGGATGTCAACAAGAGAGGAGATTGCAAATGGCTGTTTTCTTGTATTGTGTCATCAGACTAATGGGCTTCGGGAATCCAGATTTTCATTTTCTAGAAATAAACAGCATAAAATTCAAATAATCAGGAATGAACAGAAACCCACAAAGAGAAACTTGTAAATGAATTCATAAAGTGCCATCTACTTCATTTCATCCAATGAAGCCTGAATGAGATGGCCAGGCTAGGTCCTTCCTCAGTCATAACTGCAGCAAGGCACACACTTTTGTCAGAACTGGGGGCTCAATTATTTTAAGAAATCCAGATTCTGAGGATAGCTGAGGGAACAACCATGACAGGACTATCTAACATATTTTCCCAGTCCACTGGGACTCAAACTTATGGCAATGTTTTCTTCCTAATGAGCCTTAGCATTTCAGTTTTCTGTTCCTACCTGACATAATTTCTCTTCTGGAAGAAAGCAAATCCTATGATAAGCAGAACAATCACCAAAAGGGAAAGTTTCACATAGAGAATGGTCAGCAAGGAATGCAGAGGGCTGGTGACACCTTTAACTACAGGCAAGGATAAAAATTCAGGTCAGTTCAGAGTAACTCTAATCAAGAAATTAAAAGCAAACAACTTTAAAAATTTCTCACAGTATTCCTAAAGTTTTAGAGAATGCCATAACCAGAAAACGTTGTCAATTATAATTCAAATGCCACTCATTTATCATTATTTCAGATCAGGTTTAGAAATAAAGTCTGGCCTTTGTGCTTGGTAAGCATTAACAAATATTTTAAAGTGAATAAATACATGCTAAGTAATGTTAATACTTCCCATTATATAAGAAAAAAGTTCCCATGCAAATATTACTTTACTTTTATGAACATATAATTGCATCATTTGCATCTGTTCCTTTCTTCCTCCAAACTCCTCCATTAGCCCCACCTCACAATATTCTCTCTCAAATTGCTAACCTCTTCCAAATTGTTATTGTGGTCTATTTATACATATTATGCAAATGCAGCCTGCTGAGTCCATCCCATGTTGCTTGCAAGTGCATGATTTCAGGACTGACGACTAGGTATTGGATAGCTAATTAGGGGTCATCTCTGAGGGAAGACTACTTCTCCCCCTCTTAGCATCTCTTAGTTAACTGTAGGTTGTCTTTTGTTTTTGTCTTTTGGTTTTTGTTTGTTTGTTTGTTTTGAGACAGTATTTTTCTGTGTAGCTTTGTAGACCATGCTGGTCTTGAACTCACACAGATCCACCTGAGTCTGCCTCCTTAGTGCTGGGATTAAAGGAGTGAGCCACCACCTCCAGGCCCAACTGTAATTCTTAATCTAGAGGTGTTGTAGTTAGGGTCTTCATTGCTGTGAAGACAACATGACCATGGCAGTTCATAAAGAAAATAATTGGAGTGGCTAGCTTACCGTTTCAGAGGTTCAGTCCATTATCATTATGGTAGGGAGCATGGCTGTTTGCAAGCAGATGTGGTACTAGAGCTGAGAGTCCTATATCTTGCAAATAACAGTAAATCAGCTGACTCATTGGGTATATCCTGAGCATGGGAAGCCTCAGTGTCCTCCATGACAGTGACACACTTCCTCCAGCAAGCCGCACCCACTCCAACATAGCCACACCTCCTAATAGTGCTACTCCTTATGAGATTGTGGGGGCCAATTGCATTCAAATTACCACAAGGGATTGAGACTCCATGATATTTACCGCTATCATCTTTGTTTATCTAGTGGTGGTTTACTTGTTTAGGTTTTGATTTGACAGCAACACTATTGAGGGTTTCCATAGGTGAAACTTTCCTGTCATTGCGAGGAGACACAAATTTTTAAATATTTTTTACTGTTATTTTACATACCTTCTGACTTTCCCCTCCCTTCTCTCCACCCATTCCCTACCCCCCAACTCCTTTCTACCTACCCCCAATTCATTCTTCCTCTGCTTTTGCTCAGAAAGAGGCAAATGTCAATTTGGTGTGCTGGACTTTGTTGACTCACAAAGGGATGACTTACTCACCCTGAGGAGTGGATAGAGAATGGTGGGAGGAGGAGGAGGTGGGAGGAGGGGAGGGAGGGGGATCCAGGGTTAGATATGTAAAATTTAAATTAAAAAATAAGATTCTTTAAAAAGGGATTAATGTCCGGGAAAGCTGAGTGAGGCACGTACAGGAACTTGTTTAGTTTTTCCAGCTTTTTTGTTACATCCAAAATAACTTTGAAAAGATAATCAGAGGTGGGTGGACAAAAAGAAATATATATACATATATGAATAGATGTTCTGGTGTCTGTGTAGAAACCAACGATGGAGGGAAGAGGCTGAGAAGAGCAGAGCTTGGGTAAGGTGTTTGACCAGAGAGGAAGCAGAAGCAATGATGAAACTTAGTAAACGTAAAAGTGATCACATCTCTACCTTGGTCACTTCTGGTCCATGAAGTGTGTGCCTGAGGGGTGTGCATGCAAGTGAAGTCAGAGATCGACATAGGGCGTCCCCCTCAATCTCTTTGACACTGTAGTTTTCAAGACAAAGTCTCTCACTGAACCTGGAGCTTCTCAACTGGCTACACTACCCAGTGACCTCCATAGTGGTAGGACACAGACTGCCACACCCTGCTTTTCAGATGGGTGTTGGTCCAGCCTTGCTGGTCATTGTCATAGTTCATAAGCTTCATAGCTAGGTGGCACTACCAGAGACTATAAGTTAGTCCTCAGGGAGGAAGTTTTCCAGTGAAATCTAGCCTAGATCCTCTGAGTCCTCTGTCTAAAGTGCATCCCATGCAAATTTCAGTCTTTTGAAAAGCATTGTTTTTTTATTTTGAGAATTTCTCACATATATTTTGATCATATTCTCCTACAACTCCTTCTCCTAACTCCTACCAGATCCACACCAAACTTGCTTACTCAAACAACTTTTCATCTTTGTGTTTTAACCCACGGGTTTCTGTTTATGTTGCTGATAATACTCCTGGGCTAGAGCCTATGAGGAGGAACACGCTTAAAGATAACTGAATCTCTCCTCAAGGGACCTTTAGCTATCCACAGTTCCTCCTTTGGCAGGGCCAGGATTCAGGAGTTCCATTTCATTCCATGCTAGAATTTTGACTGACTTCATCTTGTACAGGTACTGTGCAGCAAACTACATTGCTGTGAGCTTCTGAGTTTACAGACCCTACCTAAGTTTGTTCTGATCTCTTCTGAACTCTGAAGTTACCAAATTTTTTCTGCTTTTTCTTCCTTGACCAGTTGAGGGTTTCTTCTTTAACCACTCTTCACTTAAAAAATAAACTTCTCTACAGAGTCATGACAGTTGGAGTAATCTATGCATAGAATGATACAAATTTAGAGGGTAGTGTGATTCTATGTCCATTTTATAGAATAACAGCCTATGAGTGAACCATCCATAGGCTCTGGACCACAATTAAAATGCCAGGTACATGTTTCTGCCTGTAACTGAAATCAACCAGAAGCAGTTAGCAGCCTCTATAATATTTATGCCATTATTTGCCCATGTACATTATTCATTCATCAGCTGATGGACATCTACACTATGTCCATGTCCTAGCTATTAGGACAAAAGCATCTATGAACATGGATGGGCATATATCTCTGCAGTCAGAGTACTTTGGTACTCTGTCAGAAGTGGAAGTGTTTGGTCATATGGTGATCTATTTCTAGTTTTATGAGAAAACAGAACATTGATTTCCATAGTGGCTGCACCAATTGTACTCCCACCAACAATGCATAAAGGCTCCCCACTTCCCACATCCATTGTCTTTTATTTTAATATTAGTCATTATGGTTGGATTAATATTAAAATCTCAAAGCAGTTTTAATTTTCATTACACTGATGGCTAAGGATGGCAAATAGTTTTTAAATATTTCTTGGCCATTTGCATTTCTTCTTCTGAGACCTCTCTACTCAGTTCCATACCTCATTTTTCAATTTGGTTGTTTGTTTTCCTAGTGTTTGGGTTTTTAAAATGACTTACATATTCTAAATACAAATCTTCTACCAACTCAGTAGTTAGCAAAGATTTTTCCCACTCCATAGGCTGCCTCTTCAGCCACCTTAGAGTTTCCTTTGCAGTGCAGAAACTTCAATCCCATTTAGCTCCACTTGATGAGTCTTTTATCTTATTTTCTAAGCAACCAGAGTCCTATGTAAAATGTCTTTACCTGAACCTATACCCTGCACTGTACTCAGTGTACCTCCTGCTCTTTATTCTACAAGTTTCAGAGTTACAGCCCTAACAATGAAATCCTTGCTCCATTTGGATTTATTTTCGTGCAAAGAGAAGAATCAACTTTCATTCTTCAACAT
Source organism: Mesocricetus auratus (assembly GCF_017639785.1). NCBI lineage: Eukaryota > Metazoa > Chordata > Mammalia > Rodentia > Cricetidae > Mesocricetus > Mesocricetus auratus. The sequence goes on from NW_024429192.1 coordinate 46,998,724, forward strand.
GTAGATATCCATTTATTAAAAATGCCACTCTATTCAGTGAAAGTTTCTGGGATTTTGTGGAAAATCAGGTGGCTATACACACATGTGTTGATTCTGTTCCATTAATCAAAGTATCTGGTTTTGTGCTGGTACCATTCTGGTTTGCCAAGTTCCCTGCACAGTACATCCTGAAATTGGGTCTGATGATACTTCCAGTGGATGTTGTTGTTGTCCGGATTGTTCTAAATGACTTACAAGATTGCCAACAATGTTAAGCAGGGATGATATGCTCTAAACATCTGAAGAATCAGGATGGTTCTTCAGCACCAGTTCCAGGTCAGGAAGAGATGGGATTAGGATAGCACCTTGCTGACCTTCTAGATAAAAGAGGTTAGGGGAGGACACTTCAAGGAAAGAGAGCAATTGAAAATGAATTAACCTGAATCCTTTTGGGAACACAGAAAGGAAAGGTGGAGATCAGATCTGTGATGATCAGAAGCTAATTACCGGTGTGTATGTCAGGTGACATGTCAGATTTCAGAAACGCAGAACTGAACAACATAGTTCTTACTCTTGAGGAGTTTCTTATACTGGGATGAGAGAAGTGGATTTTCGAGATGTATTAAGAAATAAGAAACCAGTATACTGGCTCACACCTTTACTCCCAGCAGTGGGATTAAAGGCAGGTCGAGGCAGAGGCAGGTGGGTCTCTGTGAATTCCAGGCCATCCTGGTGTGCATAGTGGTTACCTGCCAGGACTAGGTACTAAGATCCTATCTCAAACAAACAAACAAAATCCTTAAAATTAAAAATAAAAAAGAAATACATAGATGATCTCTGTTCTCCATCCCCTGAAAAACAGCTCCTAGAAAAATTGTCACCATAATAAAAAGTAACTTTGATATGCCAGGAAGATGATTGAGGCCTAGAAGCTCTTTGAGGGCTTCACGGTGGGGACTGCCATGAAAAAAACTAAATTAGAACTTAGAGCCAGATACGACCACCATCACCACCATTGAATTGTTGTGAAGGAAGAGTGGCTAGAGATTGAGTTAATCACCAATGATCAATGATTAACCATCATAACTATGTAACAAAATGTCATAGCAATCCTAAACACTACAGTTTGAAAGGATTCTGTATGTGAAACTGGAAGAACAGAATTCCTTGAGATAGCATGAATATCTATGCTCCTTCCTCCATAGAGAGCCATATGAGTCTCTTCAATTTGTCTGTCCCCCTGTTGCAGTATTTACAATAAACCACTAATAGTAAGCAAAGTGCATCCTCAGTTCTGTGAACCATTCTGCCAAATCACTGAGCCTGATACATAAAGGAAACATCCTGAATTTATAGCTAATTGATAAGAACTGCAGGTGATAGATAACTGAAAACTTGCTAGTAATGTCTGGAGTGGGTCACTGTCCTAGTTAGCTTTAACTGTCTAGTTCACACAGCCTAGATCCACTCTAGATTACACCATTCCCTGGGCATGTTATGTAGCTTAGCATAGGTCTGAACAGCTAGTAAGCAGCTCCATGGTTCCTGCTTGAGTTGTCTTGACTTCATCTTTCCTCCCCTAAGAGGATTTTGGCCACAGTATTTGTTACAAATGGGATGAAATTAGAAAACTTCTCCTTCATGAAAGAATAAGTTAAATATCAATTATTTCTCCTTTTAAAAGGGGGGAAAGTACAAATCAGGCATTGGTGGCACATGCCTTTAATCCCAGCACTCAGGAGGCAGAGGCAGGCAGTGAGTTCGAGGTCAACCTGGTCTACAGAGCAAGTTTCAGGACAACCTCCAAAGCAATACAGAGAAACCTTGTCTCTAAAACCTAAAAACATTGCGGGGGGTGGTACTGACCTTGATTCAGTTCTATGGTCAGAGTCTGGTTGCCAGTTGGATGGGAGACAAAGCAGACCACCGCAGACACAGTGTTGTGTTCCCAATGGTATGCGCTCCTGACAGTCACAGAGCCATTGCTGTGGGATTCATTCTTAGTGACATGATACCCAGCTGGAGCCCAAAAGATCTGAGCAGCAGGCTTGCCTGCAATGGCCTCACAAACTGCAGTTCTGTTGTCCCCTGGAAACAGGGTTACTTCAGGGCGCACTGTGGAGATACAAGGGGGAAAAAGATTCACACTTGTCACAAATTCCAAAGGCATTTGAATCTGTTTAAAATCTGGTGAAATACCACATAATGTGACAACTTGCTTACCTAGAACTTGGAGGTCGTGTCTCATTTGAAAATGCCCTTCAGATGACACTACCTCACATGAATAATATCCATCATGACCGAGGGCCACTGTATTGATCTGAAGGTCAGGACTCTGGTCAGGTGTGGAAGCCCAGGTGATTCTCCTGTCTGTACAGTTGATTTTACTGGTCTCATTTGTTTCTACTTTGTAGGATATTGTGCAGGGAGGTTGGCCTCTGAGGGCTATTTTCCATGTTATTAATACTACTTTTGTCCATGAAATAGGAGTGCAGCACAGCAGAGCCTTGGTACCCATCTGTGCAGACACTGGAGCACTAACTGGACACACACAGAGAATGAGGAAAGGAAACCTGTGTTTTAAGTCTGTCCACATAAGCAGCATATATGAAGTTATGCTAGAGCATTGCTTGGCTAATGCATGTTTTGCAGAAAAATCAGATTTTTCTCATATTTCTTTTTTCTATGTATTCACTCTATTAGAATTAAATACATTTTCACCTTCTAAAGTAAAAGTTCAAAGTCTATGGGCTACACACACATCTTGCACCATAAAATCTCACACTGCCTATACACTGACTTAACGATTCCATGACAGATACAAGTTTACTGAGTGGTGATTACTCAACAAAATTATCTGTTACAGTCACCTGTGACAAAAAGTCAATAATGCCATCACCCTAACAGGAGCAGAATTTGCTTGCTTCTGATAAACATTGTATTAACTATCTCAACTATACTGTTTCAATGTTACTTACTTTTGGGGTCCTCAGGTCCTCACATGTCACATCCACACAACGGTCATCTAATTAGATGATGAAGGGTTCTTTAACATAGACCTGGGATGGTGCTAATCCCATAGCCTTTCTTACACTAAGGCAGCAAAGCTTTAGAAGCAACAGTTGACAGTCTCTTAAATGAAAGCCATCACATCGCCAGATTCTTCCTCTATTCTAAATCTGTAGCAGCCAAGGCATTAGTTTACTATTTCTAAGCAAGGTGAACTCTTCATTCCCTCAGCACAGGCCACATGATAAAGAAATATAATACCTTCTGGCTCAAGCAATGAGCTCTTCTGTGTCATTTGATTCCAATCCATACCTGAACATCTTGACTCTAGAAAATATTTAAATAGGAGTTTTAAATATTTAAGTGATTATAAAATAGTAATTAAAAGTCATATCATCATATGTCAACATCTTTAAAATAGATTTATGATATATTAAATTATTTCTCCTTTATGAGTAACCTTATTCTGCCAAATTGTTTGTAGAGTAGCACTGTTTTCCTTCTTCCAACCACTTGCTAGGTAAGCAGAACACATGAGCTGACTTAATTAAATGGGATATTCAGTCACACTGTGAAGACCAAGTGTGCATTTGCATTGATTAAATAAAATTAATTTAGGTTCCGGAGACTTAGCATCTATTGGACAGACAGGAATAGTGAAGTATCAGAGGGCATCTTGGAGACATAGAAAGACACAGCAAATAGTAGGGAGAGGTTTGGAATGCACAGTTTTTTTGTTTGTTTGCTTTGGTAGAGTGGAAGGGCTCACGCTTTTTAGAGACACCAGCAAGGAGAGAGGTTTAGCTGGTTATGAACCAGTTTCTCTGAGCCAGCAGGTTTTCAACCCAACTTTTGAACCTTGAGTCTTATTTATAAATAGAATGATAGAGATTTAGTTATATCTAATTTAGTAGCAGTGAGAGAGCCAGTGCCTGCAGGAATAGAATTCCCACCAGGCTGCCTGCCACCTTAGGCTGCTGTTACAAAATTAGGTCAATACTTGCTGAGTTACAATTGTTGGATGAAATAACAGTATATTAAGACATGGACAGTGTGGCAAAACTGCATTTGGTGCCCCCAACAAATTGCATGACCACATGAAGAGAGAAGTTACATAGTCTAGTTCTGCTGCAGCTGCTGTGTGGGCCTCTCTGTATGAGTACTCACATCAGCCAGCTGTCATTTGCCCAGGCTCATTAAAGGAGGATTGTGCTTGGAAATTGTGAGAGGGGCTTGAGTTGACCCCCAACGCCATGGACAAACAGTGAGTAGTCAGCAGATTTGGTGAGATACCTGGGAAGTCCTTTAAGGAAGAGTTAAATAATATAGAAAAGAAAAAATATTTCCCACATTAAGAATGAGGAATATCATAATGCAGGGTACATTACGCATAATGCTAATATGGATGGTTTGAAAATGGAAAATTTAAATGAAGGGATTAGTGACTTAGCTGGAATTGGCCTAATATTGATTGTAATTACTATCAGCTTGGTAATTACTACCTAATCTTTTAAAAAGATAGATTGATAACTATGCCAAATATGATCATTTAACTGATAATATGTAAGCCTTGGAAAGACTTACTATTAAGAAGATACACGCACTTGGAAGCAACTAGATGCCCCTCAACCGAAGAGTGGATAGAGAAAATGTGGTACATTTACACAATGGAGTACTATTCAGCAGACAAAAACAATGGAATCCTGAGATTTGCAGGCAAATGGATGACACTAGAAGAAACCATCCTGAGTGAGGTAACACAGTCACAAAAAGAGAAGCATGTCATGTACTCTCTCATATATGGATTTTAGACATGGATCTGGGGAGTGCCAGCCTACAATCCCATGGCCGGAGAGTCTGGGAAACAGACACTTCATTCAGTGGCTGATGGAAGAAGAGGCAGACTCCCACCACTAAGCACTGAGCAGAACTCAAGAAAGCCAGTAACAGAGAGGGAGGACTGATGACCAAAGGGATTAAGACTGGGCTGGTTTAACCCCAGAAACAGCTGACCTGACAAGGGTTAACTCTTGAATCACAGGCTGATGCCTGGGAATCCAGCATGGGACTGATCAAGACCCCCTGAATGGGGGTGTCAGTGAGGAGGCCTAGGTAATCTATTGAGCCTTGGGCAGCAGATCAGTATTTATCCTGGGTATACAAATGGACTTTGGACTCCCATCCAACAATGAAAGATGCACTCTCACCCTGAACTCTTGGGGGGAGGGTCTGGGCCCTGCCCTGGATGAAATGTCAGAATGTGGATGCCCAATGGGGGGCCTCACCCTCCCTGGGAAATGAGGGGGTATTGGAGGGGTTGGGGGAAGGGTACGGGAGGGGGGAGGGAAAGGGAGAGGGACCTGGAACTGACTTGTGAAGCAACCTTGTTTCTAATCTAAATTTAAACTTAAAAAAAAAAAAGATACATGCTTTAGAAATACTTACTATTGAGGACTAGACTGGCTGCCTGTGCTTGAAGTCTACCTCTGTGTCTTCCATCTAAGCAGCAGGAGCCAAGCTCCCTAGATTCCTGCCCCACCTAGGGGTCCAGGTAAACCAGGTATCATTTCCAGAGTGCTCTGCCACTGAAGTTTCCATGGGGGCAGAGGTGGCGGGGAGCTAAGATACCATAGTTTCCTGCTCCACCCACAGATCCTGGACTAGACCAGTTGCTGGTGTTCAGGGACTGCCACAGCAGCTTCCATCCCAGAGGCAGGAGCAAACTCACCCTAGCATCCTAGTCTCCTGCTCCACCCACGTAACTAAGACTATCAGGGCTTGTCTCCAGGCCACACTGCTATGCCTGGGGTATACCACTGGGGCTCCCATCCAACCCAGTGGGATCCAAAGCACCCCAGCATCCTAGTCCATTTTTCCGCCCGCGAGAGGAAGTGGAGAGCTACCAGAACAGTGGACATGCCAATACACAACAGAAGGGAACCCTGGTCCCACACCCATCAGTAGAGGTAGAGGCACCCTCTGGAACCCATTGCAAGAACAGATGGGAAGGAGATAATATAAAAACACAAGGAACAACAGAAAAACCAATATGACACCATCAGAGTTAGAGACCCTACACCAACAAGACTGGAACACTCCAACACAAATGACTAGAAAATAATGACATGAAAAACAACTTCCTGGAAATGATAGAGGCCCTAAAAGAGGATATGAGAAAATCCCTTAAAGAGATGGAAGGAAAAAACAATACAAAATGCAAGAAATGGAGCAAAAGACAAAAAAAATGTAAGAAACAATTCAAACAGTGAAAGGGCTTAAATCTGAAATAGAAACAATAAAAAAACACAGTCTGAAGGAATGCTGGAAATAGAAAAGCTGGGAAAATGGTCAGGTACTAAAGAAGCAAGCATAAGCAACAGAATGCAAGAGATGGAAGAGAGAATCTCAAGTGTTGAAGATACACTAGGATAAGTAGATTCATTGACCAAAGAAAATCTTAAGTTCAACAAATCCCTAACACAAAATATGCAGGAAATATGGGACACCATGAAAAGACCAAACTTAAGGTCTTATAGGGCCAGAAAACATATTCAACAAAATAATAGAAGAAAACTTGTCCAACCTAAAAAAGACAGACATGCCAATGAAGGTACAAGAAACTTATAGAATACCAAATAGAATGGACCCCCCCCAAAAAATCCCCTTGACACATAATAATCAAGACCCCAAAGATACAGAATAAAGAAAGAAGCAGAAGCAGACACCACAGCTAAACACTGAACTGAACTCCTGGAAACCAGTTGTAGAGGAGGAGTGATGAACAAAGGGGTCAAGAATGGGCTGATGAAACCCATCAAAACAGCTGACCTGAACAAGGAAGAGCTCATAGACCCCAGGCTGATGACTGAGAGGCAAGCTAGGGACTGATCCAGACCCCCTAAATTTGGGTGTCAGTGAGGAGGCCTTGAGAACCTGTGGGGTATTTATCACTGGCATACAAATGGACTTTAGGAGCCTATTCCACATAGAGGGATGCTCTCTCAGCCTGGATACATGAGGAAGGGCCTAGGCTCTGCCCTTGATGATATAATAGACTTTGGAGATCCACCATGTATGGCCTCACCCTCCCTGGGGAGTGGAGTGAGAATTGAGCAGAAGTTTGGGGGCATTGTTGGGGAGCGGGGGAGGAGAGGAGAGAGAGGGAGCTAAGATTGACATATGAAGCAAGCTTATTTCTAATTTAAAATATATAAAATAATAAAGAAAAGTTGTTGGAATTCATAAAAACATGTAAATAATTGCTTGTAAGCACATAATAAATATTGACAAACCAGCCCTTTTCAAAAATTTTCTCATGACAGCCCAATTTAAATACAATTTGCCTGGCACATACTATGGATTGTATCTGGGAAAGCAAGAAAGCAAGGCAGAAGGTCATATCCAGAGTCAGGGCCCACTGAGGAAAGAACTCAGCAATCTGTTCACCAAATAGGATTCTATAGTTATGATCTGACATCCAACAAGAATAAACATGTTTTATCAATTAAATGCAAATGTTTAACACAACAGGCATGAAATCATGACCAAGACAATCCAAGGAACAGAATGCACTTGAGGTAAAAGTCCCTCTGCCCATCTTCCTCGGGCCGTCCTCAGAGTTCTTCAAGGCACTGTTCACCATGGGGCATTCTTTTAATCACGTTCTGATAGGTAGTTATAGGCATTACTGGTGATAAAGGAAAATACCATATAACTATACCACAAACTTCTGACGGCAAAATATTAATTTCACACAACATAGGAGAGATGAAGGAAGGAGAAGGGAAGAGAGACACTCGAGTCTATATTAATAATAGAAAAATTATTCAAAGCAAAAAGTGTTAATGGTCATTTCAAAATTTGTACAATGTTAATTGTCATGATTAAGTACAAACCTAATAATGAAGCTTCAAACCACATAAAGCAAAACTTCACTAAATTAAAGAGACATTTGGACAGTTTCACAATCATAGAGAGAGATTTTGACACTCTTCCTCAGAAGTGGATCCACTAATCAGAATTTTAAAAAAGTAGTGTAGGTCAATCCCATGGCCAGAGAGTCTGGGAAACAGAACCTTCATTCAGTGGCTGATGGAAGAAGAGGCAGACTCCCACCGCTAAGCACTGAGCTGAACTCAAGAAATCCAGTAACAGAGAGGGAGGGCTGATGACCAAAGGGATTAAGACTGGGCTGGTTTAACCCCCAGAAACAGCTCACATGACAAGCGTTAACTCTTGAATCCCAGGCTGATGCCTGGTAATCTAGCATGGGACTGATCAAGACCCCCTGAATGGGGGTGTCAGTGAGGAGGCCTAGGTAATCTATTGAGCCTTGGGCAGTAGATCAGTATTTATCCCGAGTATACACATGGACTTTGGACTCCCATCCAACAATGTGAGATGCACTCTCACCTTGAACTCTTGGGGGAGGATCTAGGCCCTGATCTGGATGAAATGACAGACTATGGACACCCCCATGGAGGGCATCAGCCTCCCTGGGTAGATGAGGGAATATTGGGAGGGTTGGAGGGAGGGCACGGGAGTAGGGGAGGGAAAGGGAGAGGTACCTGGAACTGATTTGTGAAGCAACCTTGTTTCTAATCTAAATTTAAATTTAAAAATAAATAATAAAAAATTTATGAAAAAAGTAGTGTAGGCATAGAATATATCAATAACAGTATCAAATTAAGTGACTAAAAAGAAATTAATAAAACAATTTCAATGTACATAATATGTATATTTCAAATGACCCAGATACATTCATCAAAATTGATTATGTGCTGGATCACAATACAGATCTCTACCTTTAAGAAGGTCAGAGGCCAGCAAGACGGCTCACAAGGTCAAGGTATGTACAGCCACACCTGAAGACCTGAGTTTAAACCCTGGAATCCACGTAGAGAACAACTCATACAGTTGTCCTGTGACCCCCACATAAAAGGTGTGTCAAGGTACACACACACGTAACACACACACACACACACACTAAATAAATACATGTATATTTTTTAATAATTTGAATATGGTTAAATTAACTTCATATAAAGGCCTCACATGCTTTCTTAATTGTTAAAAATGGATTATTAATGTGGTAATTTATATCAGACTTGTATCTTATACATTTTGAAATAGAGGTAAATACACTGGTATTTTTGTATTGGAAGAAAAGTCAATTAGCTTTCACATTGATCAGCCTGCTTAGGAATTGTGGTCCTAGTGAAGCAGAAGTCCAACTGGAATTTTACCACTCAGCCAGCCGGCTGGCCTGTCCCATCTTTGTGATGATTATTTCACAGACTCCACTCCTTATCTTGCCCCCTCTTTCCACTGGTAACCTCCAGTAGCTTCACTTAATGCTTAAGACTCAGTAATCTATAACACCAATCAATGTATTGACCTGCTTCCAGGCCACTTTTTCTCTTTCCCTTATAATGATGGAGTGTCCCTTCCTAGCTAATTTCAGTGCCACATTTTACTCTGAATCCCACTTCTCTTCTTGGAGTTATTTGCCCCGTCCCCTCTCTCTCTGGTACGTATCAACATTAAAGAGAGGAAAAGCAAGAAATCTAGGATAACATTTCTTTTCAGGCACCAACTCATCTTCAAAGTCATTATAACAGCTAATAGAATAATCTCTTTGGTGGGATATTGTAGAAAACTTGCTTATTAAAAATAATCAGCTTTAGAATAACAAGTAGAGTGTTAAAGCTGTCCTGTTAGCCTGCGAGAAATGTAGATGCGTATAATCCCAGGAGTCAGAGGGTTGAGGTAGGAGGATTGCCACAGTTAGCCTAAAGGAACTTTGGAAGTAACATGTGTAAAAAATTAAATAAAATTATAAAAAATGAAAAAAATAATTTACTTCAAAATAAAAAAAAGAAAGGTTTCATTTCCTAAAAGTCTCACACTTACCAGACACAAAATTGTTGAAGGAGATCAGCATCCCCAAAGCCCAAGTCCTGCCCAGAGCATTCATCTGAGTGGTTTCTAGTTAAATCACCATAAGCCCTGGATGGACTCAGTGAATCTGTCCCTCGAGGTCAACTTTGTTTGTGCTCAGTTCACCAGATTCAAGGGTGACTTTTCTTCCTCATTTTGCCTATCTTTCTTCATCTACATTCTGTGTGTTGTTGGATGACTAAGCATGCATCAGAGAAAAGGTGTGGTGATGTTTGCTGAATGATAAAGAAACTAAAGCTTAACTCTTTCATTCCCTTGCAATATTAAAACATTAAGATTCTTTTATGACAATTCCCATTTTAATGCAGTTTTTAAAATAAATCATATAAATGAGCAAATACTGTGTGTACAGTTGATGAATCTGTGCATCTATGTGAACTTGGAAAAGCATTTGCAAAATTTCCAAACCAAGGTGATAACATTTGGTTACTCAACGTTCCCATCATGCTTTGTTCTCATTCTCAAAGGACAAACAGGGCACTAACATCTCTCACCATTTGCCTATTGTACCGATTACTGAGCCCCACATAAACGAAATGCTTTAGTGAGTTCATCCCTGAACAGTGGTTTGGACTTACCAAAGGATACATCGTAATTCATTCATCAGTTTCTTTGTGATGTTTTCCCTGATGACTAATGTATAAAGCTTCTATGAGAATTCTTGATTTGCACATACTTTTTGGTTGCAATGCCACCTGTTTTCTTGGATATGTATCTACAAAATAAAGGTGATTATTCATAGGAAAGTGTGACTTTAAACAAATATTTCCCATTATGGCTTAACTTGCCTGCCTGCCTGCCCCTCCTTTTTGTCTTAAAATTATATACCAATACCTGAGGGTGTGGTCTTCTGTTTTTTTTTCTTTTTTTAAAAAATTTTTCTTTTTAACCTTAAATTTAAATTAGAAACAAGGTTGCTTCACATGTCAATTCCAGGTCCCTCTCCCTTTCCCTCCCCTCCACCCACACCCTCCTACCAACCTTTCCAACATCCCCTCATTTTCCCAGGGAGGGTGAGGCCCTCTGTGGGGGTGTCCATAGTCTGTCATTTCATCCACGGCAAGGCCTAGATCCTCCCCTGAGAACCCAGGGTGAGAGTGCCTCTCTCATTGTAGGATGGGCACCCAAAGTCCATTTGTATATCCGGGATAAATACTGATCTACTGCCCAAGGCCCAATAGATTACCTAGGCCTCCTCACTGACACCCATGTTCAGGGGGTCTTGATCAGTCCCATGCTGGATTTCTAGCCATCAGTCTGGGATTTAAGAGCTAACCCTTGTCAGGTCAGCTGTGGTCTTCTTTTTAAAGTCATTTCATCAGTAATTAGTTAAAATTTAACTAGGGAAATGTTGAGCCCTAGTCCAGTGTAACTGGTATTTATATGAAAAGAAGAATGGGCTTATACATGCATATACAGAAACATTCATGTGAAGACAAAAGCAAAAACAGAGATGTGGTTCTTCTACAAGTTAAGAAACAACAAGGAATACCAGCAGGTCCCCAGACACAGGCAAGGGCCAGATCCTTGCTTCCTGCATTAGAAATTTAGAGTCCTGTGATGACAAACCACAGCACAAAGACATCTGGAGAGCCAAAAGACTCTTACTCACTTACTCAACTTAGTTACTTACTTCCTTGCTTGCTTACTTACATAGTTACTCACTCACTTACGGCTTCAAGAAAGAAAAGGCTGCTATATAGGGTCACAGAGACCTTGTGCCCAACAACAGAGGAACTGCAAGCTGGATCAGTAGGAAATGGCTCATGTGTGAAAAGCAAGGGGTATCTGTGGGGAGTAGGGCTGCAGGGTTGTTGAGTTTGAATAACCTCACAAGACCCGGGCATGGCTATCTGTAGGATAGTATTCCCTCTTTTATTAAAAACATATTCTTTCCTCATACAGTATATCCTGATTTCAGGTTCTCTTCCCTCTACTCCTCCCAGTTCCTCCCCAACTCCACTCCCATCCACATCCACTCCCTTTCTGCCTCTCATGAGAAAAAAAAAAACAGACTTCCAAGGTATAACCACAAGACATACCAAAATAAAATATAGTAATATAAAACAAAAACCATCACACCGAGCCTGAACAAGGAAATCATCCTAGGGAAAAGTCTGAGAAGACACAAGAATCAGAGACCTTCTTGTTCACATCTCAGGACTCCCATAAAAATATTAAACTGAAAGTGATGCTATACACACACAGAAGAGCTGGTGCAGAGCCCTGTAGCCTTGGGCTTGCTGCTTCAGTCTCTGTAAAGTCACATGAGCTTTGCTTAGCTCATTTAGAAGGCTGTTTTCCTTGTGCACTGTCACCTCTGACTCTTACATTCTTTCTACTTTCTAAACATCAGGGATCACAGATCACTGCAGGGGGAGTTTTTTGCTGTAGGCATTCTAGTTAAAGCTGACTGGACTAAGGCTATTCTCTCTCTCTCTCTCTCTCTGTGTGTGTGTGTGTGTGTGTGTGTGTGTGTGTGTGTGTGTGTGTGTTTGAGTGTAAGACAAGGATGTCAGGATGTGGGCTTCTGTATTTGTTTCTATCTGCTGCAGGAGGAAGTTTCTCAGATGATGACTGGATAAAGCACTGATCTATGTGTAAAGCAGAATATCATTAGGAGTCCTTTTATTTTTTTTCATAGACCAGTAATATTTGGTTTTACCCTGGGTCTCTGGGCTATCTAGTCACTAGTTCATGATCACCTGAGCAGTGTCAGGTATGGGTTCCATCTGGTTGAGTGGAACTTAAATCAAATCAGACATTTATTGGTTATGCTACAAGCTTTATGCCACCATTGCTCTAGCATATTTTATATACAGGATGCATTATAGAACAAAAAAAATGTTTTGTGTCTGGATTGGTGTTTACATTTCCCTTTTGTTATGTTACACAGTACCTTCCCATACCAAAAATACTAGAATGAAGGGTTGAAGTCTATATATAGGCACCAGCTCGACATTTCCATGTTCAATGAGTTCTGTATGTATTGTCTTCGAGAACATGACCTTGCTGTCAGTTAGTGGAGAGCAAACTATTGTCTTTGCAACAGCCTGGGATTATTCGGTCGATTTTCTTGGGGCCCCTTTGGACAACAACTCAATTAGATATAATCCAATCCCAGTCCTGGAAGCTTTGTAGAGTGACAAGAGATGGATACTTCAGACTCCATCTTCGTCATTATTTGGAGAATTCATTAGGATTGCCTTCATATATTTTAGGAAGATTCCACTCTACTATGCTTTCATATTGTCCCTCAAATGTCCCTCCATTCTAGTTATCTTTCGCCGAATTCCATGTCCTTTCCCCCTCCCCAACTGATCCCGCTATTCCCATTGCCTCCTGCCCCCAATCCACCAATAACATGTATTCTATTTCCCCCTTCCAAGGAGTTCCTTGACCAACTAGTCCTTTCCTAAATTCCTAACCTCCCTTGGTCTGCAGTTTATATATTAGATACCATTTGTTAAAAGACAATATTCACACATTAGTGAATAGAGTACATACCATATTGATCTTTCTGGGTCTGGGTTGGCTGTTCAGGATGATTTCTTTCTAGATCCATCCATCTGCCTGCAAATTTCCTGATGTTATTTTTTTTAGCAGATGAGTCATACTTCATTGTGTAAATATATTACATTTTCCTAATCTATTCTTCACTGTAAGGAGCACATTGGTTGTTTCCAATTACTGGCTATTATGAATACAGCAGCAATGAACATAGATGAGCAAGTGTCCTCGAGATAGGCTGAAGTATCCTTTAGGTATATACCCAAGAGTGATATAGTTGGATCTTGAATTAGATCGATTCCCATCTTTCTGAGGAACTAGCATACTGATTTCATAGTGGTTATATAAGTTCCCACTCCCACCTAAAATGGATGAGTGTTCCCCTTATTCTATATCCTGGCCAGCATCAGCTGTCACTTATAATACTTATCTTAGCCATTCTGACAGGTATAAGATGGAATCTCAATGTAGTTGTGATTTGCATTTTCCTGGTAACTAATGATGTTGAATATTTATTTCTTGAAATATTTCTGGAACATTTAAGTATACTCTATTAAGAGTTTTCTGGTCTTTAACCCATTATTCTCTATTAGATGTGAAGTTGGCAAAATACTTTTCCCATAGTGTCCTTTGAATTCCATAATTTGTTCAGTTTCTTGAGGTCCCATTTATTATTTTTTTTCTTATTGCCTGTGCTACTGCTGTTCTGTTTATATCATGTCTCATGTCAGTGCATTCAAGGCTGTTCCCCAATTTCTGTCAGGTTCAGTGTATCTGGTTTTATGTTAATACCCTTGATCCATTTGAAGTTGAGTTTTGTGCAGGGTGATAGATATGAATCTATTTACATTCTACGTGCAGACATCTAGTGTGACCAGCAATTTGTTTAAAAATGCTGCCTTTCTTCCTTTTTTGTTTTTGGCTTCTTTATCAAAACTCAGATGTATGTAGGTATGTGCATTATGTCTGAACTGTCAATTCAATTCCATTGATCAATACTTCAATTCTATTGATCAATGCATCTGTTTTTATCCTACTACCATGCCATTTATATTTTTATAGTTAATAGTACAACTTAAAATCAGGAATGGTGATATATCCTGCAGTTATGTTATTGTTCATGATTGTTTCAGCTGTCCTGGGTTTTTCTGCTTTTCCACATGTCACTGAGAATTGACCTTTCAAGATCTGTCAAGAATTTCATTGACCAAGACTAGACTGGCTCCCTGTGCTTGGGGTCTACCACTCCGTCTTCCATCCCAGCAGCAGGAGCCAAAGCTCCCTGGTCTCCTGCCCCACCCACGGGTACAGGTAAACCAGGGCCCATTTCTGGACTGCCTGTCTGGGCTTGGGCTCTGCCACTGAGGCTTCCATCCCAGGAGAGGTGGTGAGAGCTAAGATACCATAGTTTCCTGCTCCACCCACGGAACTAGGACTAGACCAGCTGCTGGTGCTCAGGGATTGCCACAGTGGCTTCCAGCCCAGAGACATGAGCAACCTCATCCTAGCATCCTAGTCTCCTGCTCCACCCATGTGAATAAGATTATCAGGGCCTGTATCCAGGCCACACTCCTGTGCCTGGGGTATACCACTGGGGTTCCCATCCATCCCAGTGGGATCCAAAGCACCCCAGCATCCTAGTCCATTTTTTCCACCCATGAGACCAGGAAGTGGACAGCTACCAGAACGGTGGACTTGCCAACACACAACAGAAGGGAACCCTGGTCCCCATGAGTAGAGGAAAAGGCACCCTCTGGAACCCACTACAGAATCGATGGGACGGAGACAATATAAAAACACAAGGAGCAACAGAAAAACCAATATGGCACTGCCAGAGTCCAGAGACCCTACAAGATGGGGATACCCCAACACAAATGAACTAGAAGAGAATGACATGAAAAACAACTTCATGGAAATGATAGAGGCCCTCAAAGAGGATATGAGAAAATCCCTTAAAGAGGTGGAAGAAAAAACAATCCAAAATTGCAAGAAATGGAAGAAAAGACAAAAAAATTGCAAGAAACAATTCAGACAGGGCAAGGGCTTAAATCTGAAATAGAAAAAATTAAAAAAAAAACACAGTCTAAAGGAATGCTGGAAATAGAAAAGCTGGGGAAATAGTCAGATACTACAGATGCAAGCATAACTAACAGAATACAAGAGCTGGAAGACAGAATCTCAGGTGTTGAAGATACACTAGGATAATTAGTTAGATTCATCTACCAAAGAAGACTTTAAGTCCAACAAATCCCTAACACAAAATATCCAGAAAATATGGAACACCATGAAAAGACCAAACTTAAGAATAATAGGTATAGAAGAAGGTGAAGAAACCCACCTCAAGGGGCCAGAAAACATATTCAACAAAATAATAGAAGGAAAGTTTCCCAACCTAAAGAAAGACATGCCAATGAAGGTGCAAGAAGCTTACAGAATACCAAATAGATTGGACCAACAAGAAATACCCTTGACACATAATAACCAAGACCCCAAAGATACAGAATAAAGAAAGAATATTAAGAGCAGCTAGGAAAAAAGACCAAGTTACAAATAAAGGCAAACCTATCAGAATTACACCTGAATTCTCAATGGAAACTATGAAAGCCAGAAGGTCCTGGATAGATATTCTACCAACATTAAGAGTCCACGGATGCCAGCCAAGACTACTATACCTAGCAAAGCATTCAATAAATACAGATGGAGAAAACAAGATATTTCATGAAAAAAACAGATTTAAACAATACTTATCCCCTAACAGAGCCATATAGAAAAATCTGGAAGGAAAACTCCCAACCCAAGGAAGTTAAATACTACCAAAAAACATAGACAATAGATAATCCCACTTTACCAACAGGCAAATAAAAAGTGGTGGAAATCCACATACAATTCTACCAACAACAACCATTCCAAAACAAACAAGAATGAGCTATCAATGATCATTAATTTCTCTCAATATTAATGGTCTTAAGTCGCCCATAAAAAGACACAGGTTAACAGAATGGATTCCAAGAAAGGATCCATCCTTCTGTTGCATACAAGAAACACACCTCAGCTGCAAAGACAGACATTATTTCAGAGTAAATGGTTGGGAAAAGATTTTCGAATCAAATGGACCCAAGAAAGAAGCAGGAGTAGCAATCCTAATATCTAACAAATTAGACTTTAAACTAAAATCAATCAAAAGAGATGACGCAGGTCACTTCATCACAGGAGAAATCAACCAAGATGAAGTCTCAATTCTGAACATCTATGCCCCAAATACAAAGCTATCCACATTCGTAAAAGAAACATTACTAAAATTCAAATCACATATAAAACCTCACTTCAACACCCCACTCTCACTACTAGACAGGACCACAAGACAGAAACTTAACAAGGATAAGAATGATCTAATAGAAATTATGACCAAATTGGGTTTAACAGACATCTATAGAACACTCCATTCCAACACAAAAGAATATACCTTCTTCTCAGTGCCACACGGAACCTTCTCAAAAATCGACCACATACTTGTAAACATAGCAAACCTCAACAGGTACAAAAAAATGTAGCTTATTAGACCACCATGCTTTAAAGTTAGAATTCAGTAATAACACAAATTGCAGAAACCCTACAAACTCATGGAAATTGATCAAAGAAGAAATTTTAAAAAAAGAAATTAAAGACCTCCTAGAATTCAATGACAATGAAGACACAACATACCCAAACTTATGGGAAACTTTGAAAGCAGTTCTAAGAAGAAAGTTCATAGCACTAAAGGCCCACATGAAGAAACTGGAGAATAACCACACTAGAGAATTAACAGCACAATTGAAAGCTCTAGAACACAAAGAAGCAAACTCACCCCTGAGGGGCATATGCCAACAAATAATTAAATTGAGGGCTGAAATCAATAAAGTAGAAACTAGGAAAATGATACAAAGAATCAATGTAACAAAGAGTTGGTTCTTTGAGAAAATCAACAAGATAGACAAACCTTTATCCAAACGTACCAAAAGGCAGATTAATAAAATCAGAAATGAAAAAGGAGACATAACAATGGTCACTGAGGAAATCCAGAAAATCATCAGGTCATAGTTTGAAAAGCTGTACTCCACATAATTTGAAAATTTAAAGGAAATGGACAATTTTCTGGATATATAGCACTTACCAAAATTAAATCAAGAACAGATAAGCAATTTAAATAGTCCTATAACAAATAAGGAAATAGAAGCAGTCATCAAAAGTCTCCCAACCAAAAAAAGCCCAGGGCCAGATGGCTTCAATGCAGAATTTTACCAGAAATTCAAAGAACAGCTTATACCAATTCTCCTCAAAGTATTCCACGCAATAGAAGCAGAAGGGTCTTTGCCAAACTTTTTTTATAAGGCTTCAATAACACTGATACCCAAGTCACACAAAGACACAACTAAAAAAGAAAACTTCAGACCAATATCCCTCATGAACCTTGATGCAAAAATACACGATAAAATACTGGCAAAACAGATCCAAGAACACATCAGAAGCCTCATCCACCATGATAAGGTAGGCTTCATTCCAGGGATGTAGGGATGGTTCAACATATGAAAATCCATCAATGTAATCCACCATATAAACAAACTGAAAAACAAAAATCACATAATCATCTCGCTAGATGCTGAAAAGCCTTTGATAAAATCCAACACCCCTTCATGATAAAGGTCTTGGAGAGAACCGGGATAACAGGTACATACCTAAACATCATAAAAGCTATATACAGCAAACCAACAGCCAACATCGAACTGAATGGAGAGAAACTCAACACAATTCCTCTAAGATAAGGAACAAGACAAGGCTGTCCCCTCTCCCCATACCTCTTCAATATTGTACTGGAAGTTCTAGCTCAAGTATTAAGACAACAAAAGGAGATCAAGGGGATACAAATTGGAAAGGAAGCGGTCAAACTTTCACTATTTGCAGATGATTTGATAGTTTACGTAAGTGACCCAAAAAAACTCTACCAGGGAACTCTTGCAGCTGATAACCCCATGGCAGGATACTAGATCAACTCAAGAAAATTAGTAGCCTTACTATATACAGACGATAAAAGGGCTGAGAAAGAAATCAAAGAAGCATCACCCTTTACAATTGCCACAAACAACATAAAATACCTGGGGATAACGCTAAGCAAACAAGTGAAAGACTTGTATCACAAGAACTTTGAGTCTTTAAAGAAAGAAATTAAAGAAAACACCAGGAAATGGAAAGATCTCCCATGATCTTGGAAAGGTAGGATCAATGTAGTAAGAATAGCAATCCTGCCAAAAGCAACCTACAGATTCAATGCAATCCCCATCAAAATCCAAGCACAATTCTTCACAGACCTTGAAAGGACAATTATCAACTTTATATGGGAAAACAAAAAATCCAGGATAGCCAATTCAATCCTGCTCAACGAAGCAAATTCTGGAGGCATCACTATCCCTGACTTCAAGCTCTGTCATAGACCTATAGTCCTAAAAACAGCTTGGTATTGGCACAAAAATTGAATCAAATTGAATAAACCCTAAGATTAATCCCCAAACCTATGAACACCTCATTTTCGACAAAGAAACTAAAATCATACAATGGAAAAAAGATAGCATCTTCAACAAATGGTGCTGGCATAACTGGATATTGGCATGTAGAAAACTGCAGATAGATCCATGTCTATCGCTATGCACAAAACTTAAGTCTAAATGGATCAAAGACCTCAACATAAATCCAGCCACACTGAACCTGTTAGAAGAGAAAGTGGGTGGTACCCTTCAATGAATTGGTATAGGAGACAGCTTCCTGAACATAACACCAGTAGCACAGACAGTGAGATCAACAATTAATAAATGGGACCTCCTGAAACTGAGAGGCTTCTGTAAGGCAAAGGACAGTCAGCAAGACAAAAAGGTACCCCACAGATTGGGAAAAGATATTCACTAACCCCACATCTGACAGAGGGCTGATCTCCAAAATTTACAAAGAACTCAAGAAGCCAGTCTCCAAAACACCACAGGATTCAATTAAAAAGTGGGGGACTGAATTAATAGAGAATTCTCAATAGAGGAATTTAAAATGGCTGAGAGACACTTGAGAAAGTACTCAACATCACTAGCCATTAGGGAAATGCAAATCAAAGCAACTCTGAGATATCATCTTACTCCTGTCAGAATGGCGAAAATCAAAAACGCCAATGACAGTTTATGCTGGAGAGGATAAAGGGGAGCACTCCTCCACTGCTGGTGGGAGTGTACAGTCACTATGGAAATCAGTATGGAGATTACTCAGGAAAATGGGACTCAGTCTACCACAAGACCCAGCAATTCCACTCTTAGGCATAAACCCCTTATACTTTCAAATTAAGAAATATGCCACTAATGCTTGAGTGGTAAAGTTCTCATTTGGAGACTCAAGTTTGCAGATGTTTGGCATTTACTATGTGCTTATGTATCATTAATGTAACATTTAAGATAACTATGTAAGTTAATTTTATCACTCTGTCAATACTTTCACAGTATGGGTCTCAAGCTGAGCAAGTCTTTGGTTGGCTACTCCCATAATTTCTGCTCTACCTTTGTCCCCAGCATGTCTTGTAGCAGGTAAATCGAAGGTCAAAGGGTATACACCTGGGTATGAGTACCAATCCCTCCAATGGAAGTCTTGGCTGGTTACAGGAGATGACCCATTCAGGCACCATATCTTCCATTTTAGGAGTCTTATCTGGGACCGCCTTCATGGATTCTAGGAAGTTTGCATTACAGTAGGTTTCTAGCTCATCTCAGCAGTGCCCCCAATTCCAGCTGTCTTCTCCAGTACTCTCTCCTTTCATCCTCCTGATCCCTCCTGTTCCCATACCTACCCCCAATTCAGACATTTCCCCCATTCATTTGTGATTTCTATTCTATTTCCACTTTACAGTGAGATTCACATGTGCCTCCCACTCCCTCCTTGAAGCTTTCTTCTTTTCTTAGCTTCATTGGGCCTGTGAATTATAGCATGGCTATCTTTTACAGTCAATACCCACCCATAAGTGAATACATACCATGCTTGTCTTTCTGGATCTGAGTTACTTCGTTCAGGATGATCTTTGCTAGGTCTATTCATTGGCTGGCAAATTTCATGATGTTGTTGTTTTTAACAGATGAGTAATAATCCATTGTGTAAATAAACCATATTTTCTTTCTCCACTCTTCATTTGATGGATATCCATGTTGTTTCCAGGTTCTGGCTACTATGAACATAGTTGTGCAAGTGTCCTTGTGGTATGTTAGAGCGTCCCTTGGGAATACACCTATGAGAGGCATAGTTGGGTCTTGAGGTAGGTCCATTCCCAACTTTCTGAGAAACCACCACATTGATTTCCATAGTGGCTGTAAAATTTACACTCCCAGCAGCAATGGAGAAGTGCTCCCCTTGCTCCACATCCTCTCCAGGATATGCTGTCACTTGTGCTATTGATTTAAGCCATTCTGTCAGATGTAAGATGAAATCTCAGAGTGACTTTGATTTTCATTTCCCTTAGGGGTAAGGATGTCCAAGTGTTTCTTGACCACTTAAGATTCCTCTGTTGTGAATTCATTGTTTAGAAATATAGCCCATTTTTAATTGGATTTTTTTGGTTTGTTGATGTCTAGTTATTTTATGTATTTTTGATACCAGCCATCAATCAGATATTGATTTGGTGAAGATCTTTTCCCATTCCATAGGCTGCACTTCTTTCTCTCCTTTCCTTCCTTCCTTCCTTCCTTCATCTCTTCCCTTTTTACTGTTTGATTTTTAGACAGGGTTTCTTTGTGTAACCACTCTAGATGTCCTGAAACTTGTTTTGTAGATCAGGCTGACCTCAAACTCACAGAGATCTGCATCCCAAGTGCAGGGATTAAAGTCTTGTATCACCACCAACAGGCTCTTCAGTACATTTATAATGAAAGTGTGTTGGATTTTGTCAAAAGCCTTCTCTGCATCTAGTATTATGTAGTTTTTTTTGCTTTCAGTATTTTTATACAGTGGAGTACAATCATTGATTTTCATGTATTGAACTATCCCTGGGATGAAGTCTACTTGATGATGTTCGCCATTTTGATGTGTTCTTGGATTTGCCAGTATTTTATTGAGTTTTTTTGCATCATTGTTCATAAGGGAAATTAGTCTGTATTTCTCTTCCTTGGTTGTATCTTTTTTTATTTTATTTTTAAATTTAAATTCAAATTAGAAACAAGGTTTCTTCACATGTAAATCTCACGTCCATCTCCCTTTCCCTCCCCTCCTCCCACCCCCTCTCACCACCCACCCAATACCCCCTCCTTTCCCCAGGGAGGGCGAGTTCTTCCATGAGGATGTCTATAGTCTGGCGCTTCATCCAAGACATGGCCTAGACCCACCCCAAAGGTCCAGGGTGAGAGTACATCTCTCATTGTGGGATGGGCACCCAATCTCCATTTGTATACCAGGAATAAATACTGGTCAACTAGCAAAGGCCCCATAGATTGTTTAGGCCTCCTCACTGACACCCTCATTCAGGGGGTCTTGATCAGCCCCATGCTGGATTCCCAGGCATCAGCCTGGGATTCAAGAGTTAACCCTTGTCAGGCCAGCTGTTTCTGGGGGTTAAACCAGCCCAGTCTTAATCCCTTTGGTCATCAGTCCTCCCTCTCTGTTACTGGCTTTCTTGAGTTCAGTGCAGTGTTTAGCCATGGGAGTCTGCCTCTGCTTCCATCAGCCACTGAATGAAGTTTCTGTTTCCCTGACTCTCGGGCCATGGGATTGTAGGCTGGCACTCTCCAGATCTATGTCTAAAATCCATATATGAGAGAATACATGCCATGTTTCTCTTTTTGTGACTGGGTTACCTCACTCAGGATGGTTTCTTCTAGTGTCATCCATGTGCCTGCAAATCTCAGGATTCCATTGTTTTTGTTCTGCTGAATAGTACTCCATTGTGTAAATGTACCACATTTTCTCTATCCACTCTTCGGTTGAGGGGCATCTAGGTTGCTTCCAAGTTCTGGCTATTACAAATAATGCTGCTATGAACATAGTGGAACAGACATCCTTGTTGTATGAATGGGCATCTTTTGGATATATGCCTAAGAGTGGAGTTGCTGGGTCTTGTGGTAGGTTTTTGTGTTTTTTTGTTGTTGTTGTTGTTATTGTTTTGTTTTTGTTGTTGTTGTTGTTGTTTTTACAAGACAGGGTTTCTCTGTTTTGTTTGGGAGGCTATCGGTCCAGCCCGGCCTCGAACTCACAGAGATCCACCTGCCTCTGCCTCCCGAGTGCTGGGACTAAAGGTGTGTGCCACCACCGCCCGGCTTGTGGTAGGTTTATACCCATTTTTCTGAGGAATCTCCATACTGATTTCCAAAGTGGCTGAACAAGTTGGCACTCCCACCAGCAATGGAGGAGTGTTCCCCCTTTTACCACATCCTCTCCAGCATAAATTGTAATTGGTGTTTTTGATTTTAGCCCTGACAGAAGTGAGATGGTATCTAAGGGTTGTTTTGCTTTGCATTTCCCGGATGGCTAAGGATGTTAAGCACTTTCTCAAGTGCCTCTCAGCCATTTTAGACTCCTCTATTGAAAATTCTCTATTTAGTTCTGCAGCCCAATTTTTAGTTGGATCCTTTGGTGATTTGGAGACTTGCTTCTTGAGTTCTTTGTAAATTTTGGAGATCAACCCTCTGTCAGATGTGGGGTTAGTTGTCCCGCGCTACCGTCTCGCCAGCAAGAACGACGCAGGACACTCGGATCCTTCTGCAGTAAAGCTTTAATACATCTTGAGAGATAGATGATCAGCTTCTGAGAGGGAGACCCCAAGCTAAGAAACCCAGCCCCTTATATAAGCCTAGGAGCTCCGAGTGAGACGTGTAGAGCCGGGATTGGTGGTTTGCTCATCACCCCAGATGACGGGTGAGGCACAGCTTAAACGGTAAACTCCAACTGACAGCAGATGTCAGCGCCATCTTCTAATGGCGATAGCGATAGTGAGGGCGGCTCTTCACATCTCCCCCTATTCATTTATTTTTGAAGCCATAGGACACCCACAACTTTGGAGTGGAGATAGAGGTCAAATCCCCATGTGCAAATTTGGAACATGTACAAAGCTCCTCTCCAGGGTCTTATCCCCAGAGGGAGCCGTGACCAGTCCCGATGTCGTTTTTCTGGGGGAAGGAGATCATGACATAGAACCTTCATGCAAGATGACTTATCTCCCAGGAGAAAGTCGTTATACCGCAGACCTCTCCTGTGCAGTGCTTAGCCTTGCAACTCCTTGGGCTGCTGAAGCCTACCCACTCTATCCCGTGCAATGAGACTAGCCTCGTGGGGTGCAAGAGCCGGGAGGCCAGCGACCTATTGCTTTAACATGGTTAACCAAATGTCAGGGGAGGCTCCGTGTTCTAAGGCAGCAAGTGCTTGTGCCACCATCACTTTGTCTCTTTTGTTTGGGCTCTGAGCTTACACACCATCCAAAGCATCAACACTATTCCACAGCAGAGAACTAGGCTAAATGATCCCACCCCCACCCATTCCTTAAAATAAGAAAATGCAGATGAAATCCAGGAGGAGAGGCCTTCCATCAGAGAAAGATCCAGACGCGTGGAATTCACTTGCAGGATCGCCACTCTCAACTCACAGAGTGTCTGCTCAAACTCAAAAGTCCAATTCTGTAATAAATGTTGAGACAGAGCTTTTGACAGGTTAGCTGCTCTTGTAAAATTCTCATATTGTACTGAAGTGACACAAAGGCCAGGCAACTTTTGTTCACATCCCAATTGGGCCATCTGCCACAATATATCCAATTGTTCCTGAACCAAATTAATCTGTTGGTTTACCAACATCAGGCCTCCTTGTATCTGAGAATTGGCAGTGGCCTGTTTATCTAGGGCCATGGTCACAGTGGCCGATAGTTCATTAATGGTTTGAGTTGTCTGCACAGTGGCAGAAAGTGCAAGGGCCGAGGCGGTAACCGAAGCAGTAACCGCGGCGGCAGCTATCAGGCCCACAATAATAGCAGAGATCCCAAAAATCTCGCTTTTCCCTAAACAAACTCAAACTACTTGGCACCTCAACAGGAACTGGAACAAATTGAGTCATGCGCATTACCAAAGCAAAAGGGTGCTTAATAGCATCCCAGCATAATGCATAAAAACAATTCTAAGCAGAGCAATTTATTTCTTTCTGATTCTTACCTAAGGTATCATTACTCACAACCCAAATAAAGGGCAGCCAAACACAAATTGGAGCAGCTGAATAATTAGTTCTCTTAAAAGGGGTATACTTAACATTGGAGGAGGACCAATCAGATGATCCAGAGCTCTGTCCCTCACTCAGACTGTTGCCTAATGCCCCTTTCCATTCAAAAGTAATCTGTCCCTTCTCACTATATCCTCCAGCAATCATTGCCATAGGAGAAAGATCAGTACAGCTTCCATTAATTCAAAAGGATTAGCATTAGATCTTTCTGGATCCATATGAATAAAATTATCCTTTAATGAAGAAATCACAGTAAAGCACAAGCTTCCTACCAATGACAAGGTTCTCTCATCCTGAAAACTCTGTATCTGAGGATCTAAAGGCAAAAAGGCAAGCCCCAACTCTCTATTAGTTGTGAAAAATCTAGGGAACTCCTGGGCATTATGCATCACTGGCATCGGTAGGGGAAGGTAGACATGATGGCCCACCGTAACTCTCCCATCATACTAGGAACCATCATCCCGAGTAGGAGAGTCTTCATCACCCACTTGGCCTCCATCCTTCTTATTCTGGAGTTGTGAAGGAGCTCTTCGAGTGAGTCTTTCAGGGATCCACAGGGGGTTTTCTTCCTCCTGTGGAAAAACACACACAGCTCCCCTGGATCTTATTAGAATAGGATCCGGGCCTTTCCATTCATTAGTTAGCACATCTTTCCATTTTACAAATTCTTTTGGCCTATCAGGCTCTAAACTGTGGCGATCGGCCGCAGTGTGGCCTTGGGCATCAGAGTTCAAGAAATTAAGGGTAAAAAGTGCCATGGACACAGCAACTCTTGGTACCGAGGGTAGAACATCCTCAATACTCCCCTTTTGTTTAATCAGATATGATTTGAGTGTACGATGGGCACGTTCCACAATGCCCTGTCCTTGAGGGTTATAAGGTAGGCCAGTTAGATGGGTAACATCCATTTGCCGACAAAACTGTCGGAATTTTTGAGAGGTATATGCTGGTCCATTGTCTGTTTTTAAAATTCTGGGTTTTCCCCAAGCACTCCAGGCCTCAAGGCAATGTTGAATCACATATGAGGCCTTTTCCCCTGTTAGGGGCGTGGCAAACATTACGCCAGAACAGGTGTCAACAGAAACATGAACATATTGAAGCCTTCCAAAAGAGGGAATATGAGTAACATCCATCTGCCACATCTGCAATGGTCTAATGCCACGTGGGTTTATTCCCACGTGGGGAGCAGGTAAGAATTCACAGCAATTCTGGCATTGAGTAACAATTTCCCTAGCCTCTTTCCTGGATAGAGCAAAACGACGGCGCAAGGTCTCAGCCGTCACATGAAAGCGCTGATGGAATTCTTTTGCTGCTTGTGTGTGGGTAGACAAGGCAGCGGCCACCAGCTTTGTAGCCTTGTCCGCTAAGTCATTCCCTAAGGACATGGGACCTGGGAGTCCAGAATGTGCTCGGACATGGGTAATGAAAACAGGAAATCTCCTATTTAACAAGGCAGCTTGTATCTTCTGAAAGATGTTAGCAACTCTGCTGGAGGATCTTATTATTCCAGCTATCTCAAGGAGATTAACTGCATTAACCACATAAGAGGAATCTGATACAATATTGAGGGGTCCTGGAAAAGCCTCAAGAACCTCCAGTACTATCAGACATTCTACAACTTGAGGTGAAGTTTCATTATATTGTTTAGATATAACCCTATCCTTGACCACATAAGCTCCCATACCAGTTTTCGATCCATCAGTGTACACCACAGTCCCATCTGGGAGTGGGTCTTTAGCTGTCACTTGTGGAAACACTATAGCCTGGTTTAGGGCAAACTGTAAAATTGGATGCTTTGGAAAATGATTATCAATTTGTCCTGAAAAGGAAGTAACTAAAACTGCCCAATCACTAGATGTGGCTGCCAAGGTCTGAACTTGTGCAGCAGTATAAGGCACAATCAAGGAATCAGGATCCCTGCCAAAATGCGTAACAGCTGCTTTTATTCCGCGAAGCGCGAGCTGTGCAACAGCATCAGGGTACCAGTCAATAATCTTAGCAGGGGAAGCATTTGGATGAATCCAAAGTAATGGTCCATGTTGCCACAGGACTGCAGTTGGCAATTGAGCTGTCTTAAAAACACACAGATTAAAAGGTAGTGACTCCTCAATACGTTGTAATTGTGCTTCCTGTAAGGCCTCTTCCACCATCTGTAAGGCTCGGTGGGCAGCAGGGGTAAATTTTCTGGGTGAGGAGATATGAGGCTCACCCTCCAGGAGATCGAAGAGGGGTTTTAGATCAGCAGATGGAATTTTTAAAAAGGGCCTCAACCAATTTATATCTCCCAGAAGTTTCTGAAAATCATTTAATGTTTGTAAGTGGTCTTTGCGAATTTCTATTTTCTGAGGAACTATATTTTTGGGAGTAATCATTGAGCCCAAAAAGAGCCCTGTATCTGCAATTTGAACCTTTTCTGAGGCAATCTCTAATCCCCACTGTTTTAATTCAGCCACCAGCATGGGAAAAGCCTTTTGTAAAACATCTAACTCTTTGTGACAAATAAGAATATCGTCCATATAATGGATCATGATTAAAGATGTAAATTGCTTCCTAATTGGCTCCAAAGCCTCCTGCACATACAGCTGACATATTGTTGGGCTATTGGCCATGCCTTGCGGCAGTACCTTCCACTGAAATCTCTTGTCTGGTCCCATATGATTAAGAGAAGGGATAGTGAAGGCAAACCTTGGTCTATCCCGTGGGTAAAGTGGAATAGAGAAGAAACAATCCTTAATATCTATAATAATAAGCTTCCAATCTTGAGGGAGTGCAGAAAGCAAAGGAAGTCCTCTTTGAACAGGGCCAAAAAGATGCATCTGATTGTTAATGGCCCGCAGGTCATGGAGTAATCTCCACTTCCCAGATTTCTTCTTAATAACAAAAATTGGTGTATTCCATGGGGAGGTAGAAGGCTCTAGATGCCCCAGCCGTTCCTGTTCTTGCACTAATCTTGTGACAGCCTCTAATTTTTCAGAGGATAGAGGCCATTGAGAGACCCATAACGGCTCCTCTGTTTTCCACGGTATGGGTCGTGAAGCCTCAACGGCCCCTAAATAAAACCCAGTCCTTTTCTACCCCGATTTCCATGTTGTGTAATGGGTTTTATTCTGCCTTGTTCTTGCCTACCCAAGCCTCTACCCTTTGTATACCCCATCTTTGCCATAATGGCTGATGCCTGGGGGAGTATTCATTAGTTAGGGTCATGCCCATGGCTTGTAACACATCCCGTCCCCATAAATTTACAGGGAGTGGCAACACATAGGGGTAAAACATCCCTGTTTGCCCTCAGCGTTCCGCCAGGTTAAGGCTGAGGCACTGATGGCAGGAGAGGACTGGTATCCAAGACCTTGTAGAGAATGAGATGAAACAACAGTGGGCCAAGACTTCGGCCACCAATGGAGTGAAATAATGCTTTTGTCTGCTCCCGTATCCATTATCCCTTCAAATTCTTTTCCATTAATTAACAATTTTATTGTAGGTCTCTCATTTAGGGGTATAGCCAGATAGGCTGAATCACTTCCAGAAGATCCCATAGCCCTTTTTTGTAAAGTGTAGGTTTCTCCATCCCCGAGGGAGGGCAGCAACACCAGTTGTGCAATTCTATCTCCCTGCTTTATAGAAAATACACCCCGAGGGCTAGAACAGAGAACTTGAATCTCCTCTTTATGATACGGGTCAACAATCCCAGGATATATAATGAGTCCCTGTAAAGTTAAGGAGCCACGGCCCAGAATAAGCCCAATGGTGGCAGGGGGCAAAGGTCCAGGGGAATGGACTGGGACCGGTTGAACATTCATTTGGGGCATGAGTAAGAAGTCGGAAGCGGCACGCAAGTCCATTCCGGGGGTTCCTCGGAAGCCTCTACTTCCTCTTGATTGCTTTTCTGAAATCGGTTCCCATATTTCTGAGGGCCCTGGGACCATGGGCCCCGTGACCCGTTTTTTGATTGGGGTACCTTGGGTTCTTCAATAGGGGGCAGAAGCCTCCCTTTCATATCCCGGACTGACCTGCACTCACTAGCCCTATGATAACCTTTACCACAACGATGGCAAAGCTTCAGTTCTCTTGTTCTTTCAGGGGATTGACAATCTTTCTTAAGGTGCCCCATTTTCCCACAATTAAAACAAGCTTTTCGACTAGATAAATCTCTACGCCTGTGCGTTTGTAAAATGGCGGCAGCTAGTCCTGCATTGGTTAGGGGTCCCCCCAGCTCCCTGCACACTCTGAGCCAATCTTGTAAACCTTTGCTTTTGCGAGGGGCGATAGCCGCTCGACATTCCTGGGTTGCTTGTTCATAGACAAGTTGCTCAATCAGGGGCATAGCTTGTTCTGAATCACCAAAGATGCGACCGGCGGCCTCGGTCATTCTGGCCACAAAGTCTGAAAATGGCTCTTGGGGTCCTTGGACAATCTTTGTAAGGTGTCCACTGGATTCTCCCCTTTTTGTGAGGGCCTTCCATGCTTTAATAGCGGCGGCCGACACCTGACCATAGACGCCCCAGATGTAGTTGGTTTGATTAAGGGCATGTTGACCCTGACCTGTCAGCATTTCAAATGTCCACTGCCTCTGATTCTCATCTTCAGCTGTGGCATTAACTCTAGCTTGCGCCTGGGCTGCATCATACCAGAGAGCCTTCCATTCCATGTATTGTCCCATGTTGGGAAGCACTGCTTTCACTGTCGTCTGCCAGTCAGTGGGAGTCATGGCAAAATTAGCAAGCCTTTCTACCTGTATTGTGGTAAAGTTAGCATTGACCCCATAATTACGAACGGATTCGGCCAATTCTTTGATTTGATTGTAATCTACGGGAGTATGTACTCTTCCGCCTTCCACATTCTCGAATACTGGAAAAGCCATTTGTATTTTTCTCCGTTCCTCTAAAGGTAAAAAGGAGTCAGTACCAGTATTCAGCCGAAGCTCATACTGCGGAGGCGCCGAGGGGCGTGAGCCCGCCGGATTTATAGGTGGTGGCCTCACATTCATTTTTGTTTTCAGCGGCCGGTGTCTATCAGGGTGATATCTTTCTTCCTCATACCGTGCCACCTCCTCCTCTAGACCACCTTCTTCGCTAGAATCCAGAGTGTCAGAATCGGAATTATCTAGCTCCAAGGCTTCTAGCTCTACCGTAGGGTATAGCCTAGATTCTGGCTTTTTCTTTTTCTTAGATTTGTTAGGGGGTGAATGATCACTCCCTTCTTTCTCTCCCCTTTCTTAACTTCTTGGGGAGGGCCTTTTTTCTTAGACATGTCTTTCCTTTTGCGAGCTCCCATTCTCTCACTCCGTTCAGTTTCTGACATGCTATCCTGAACTTCCTCTAAGGTTCCCTGACTTTCTACTATAGCAGGGTGACAGGCCTCATCCTCCAAGCAGTTTTTAACTAGCTTCCAAATGGCTTTGGTACCTAAGTGGAGATCTCCTTCTGCATGCTTCCTGTCTAGTTCTTTACCTAGCTTGTTCCATGAGGCCACAGTGAGGGACCCGGAACAAGCATACCATGGTGCCACTCTATCTACCTCCTTCACAAAATTTTGAAGTGTTCGTGGTGCAATTTTGAGATCTCTTTGTTTTAGCACAGTCTGTAGGGCAGTAACCACTGACTGTGACAACCCCATCGCGCTAGCGGCTTATCTAAAAAACGGCGCTCGACTTACCAGACTGACAGCACCGTTCTGTCAGTACCAGCCACGATGAAGAAGGACAAACAGGACTAGCACCAAAGCCTCCACTGACCCGTCCCACGGTGATGACAAACTAAGGCCAAAGTCGAGAAAAGGGGTGTTCAGGATAAAGCATACCTCTCTGAACTTACGTCCCTGCAGTTCTGAATCCGCCCCGTCTTCCGAGGGGTCTCCCGCGGCGCCGGCGATGTTGAAGAGTTCCCGGGTTTCGGCACCAGATGTCCCGCGCTACCGTCTCGCCAGCAAGAACGACGCAGGACACTCGGATCCTTCTGCAGTAAAGCTTTAATACATCTTGAGAGATAGATGATCAGCTTCTGAGAGGGAGACCCCAAGCTAAGAAACCCAGCCCCTTATATAAGCCTAGGAGCTCCGAGTGAGACGTGTAGAGCCGGGATTGGTGGTTTGCTCATCACCCCAGATGACGGGTGAGGCACAGCTTAAACGGTAAACTCCAACTGACAGCAGATGTCAGCGCCATCTTCTAATGGCGATAGCGATAGTGAGGGCGGCTCCTCACAGTTAGTGAATATTTTTTCCCAATCTGTGGGTTGCCTTTATGTCTTGCTGACTGTGTCCTTTGCCTTACAGAAGCTTCTCAGTTTCAGAAGGTCCCATATATTAGTTGTGGATCTCACTGTCTGTGCTACTGGTGTATGTTCAGGAAGCTGTCTCCTGCAACAATTCATTCAAGAGTACCACCCACTTTCTCTTCTAAGAGGTTCAGAGTGGCTGGATTTATGTTGAGGTCTTTGATCCATTTGGACTTAAGTTTTGTGCATGGCAATAAACATGGATTGATCTGCAGTTTTCTACTTGCCAATATCCAGTTATGCCAGCACCATTTGTTGAAGATGCTTTCTTTATTCCATTGTATATTTTTAGCTTCTTTGTCAAAGATCAGATGTTCATATGCGTGTGGGTTAATATCAGGGTTTTCAATTTGATTCCATTGGTTTACCTGTCTATTTTTGTGCCACTACCAAGCTGTTTTCAGGACTATAGCTCTATAATAGAGCTTGAAGTCAGGGATGGTGATGCCTCCGGACGTTGCCTAGTTGAACAGGGTTGTTTTGGCTATCCTGGGTCTTTTGTTTTTCCATACAAAATTGATTATTGTTCTTTCAATGTCTGTGAAGAATTGTGCTGGAATTTTAATGGGGATTGCATTGAATCTGTAGATTGCTTTTGGCAGGATTGCCATTTTTACTACAATGATCCTACCTATCCAAGAGCATGGGAGATCTTTCCATTTTCTGATGGCTTCTTTAAATTCTTTCTTTAAAGATTCAAAGTTCTTGTAATACAGGTCTTTCACTTGTTTGGTTAGCATTACCCCAAGGTATTTTATGTTGTTTGTGGCAATTGTAAAGGGTGATGTTTCTCTGATTTCTTTCTCAGCCCTTTTATCATCTGTATATAGTAGGGCTACTGATTTTCTTGAGTTGATCTTGTAGCCTGCCACTTTGCTGAAGGTGTTAATCAGCTGTAAGAGTTCCCTGGTAGAGTTCTTTGGGTCATTGATGTAAACTATCATATCATCTGCAAACAGTGAAAGTTTGACCTCTTCCTTCCCAATTTGTATCCCCTTGATCCCCCTTTGTTGTCGAATGGCAATGGCTAGAATTTCAAGTACCATGTTGAAAAGGTATGGGGAGAGTGGACAGCCTTGTTTTGTTCCTGATTTTAGAGGAATTGCATTGAGTTTCTGTCCAATTAGTTTGATGTTGGCTGTTGATTTACTGTATATAGCTTTTATTATGTTTAAGTATGTTCCTGTTATCCCAGATCTCTCCAAGACCTTTATCAAGAAGGGGTGTTGGATTTTGTCAAAGGCTTTTTCAGCATCCAGTGAGATGATCATGTGATTTTTGTTTTTCAGCTTGTTTACATGGTGGATTACGTTGATGGATTTTCGTATGTTGAACCATCCCTGCATCCCTGGGATGAAACCTACTTGATCGTGGTGAATGATTGTTTTGATGTGTTCTTGGGTCCGATTTGCCAGTATTTCATTGAATATTTTTGCATCAATGTTCATGAGGGATATTGGTCTGAAGTTCTGTTTTTTAGTTGTGTCTTTGTGTGGCTTGGGGATCAAGGTTATTGAAGCCTGGTAGAAAGAGTTTGGCAAAGACCCTTCTGCTTCTATTGCATGGAATACTTTGAGAAGAATTGGTATAAGCTGTTCTTTGAATTTCTGGTAGAATTCTGCACTGAGGCCATCTGGACCTGGGCTTTTTATGGTTTGGAGACTTTTGATGGCTGCTTCTATTTCCATAGGGGTTATAGGACTATTTAAATTGCTTATCTGTTCTTGATTTAATTTTGGTAAGTGCTATATATCCAGGAAGTTGTCCATTTCCTTTAAATTTTCAAATTTTGTGGAGTATAGGCTTTCAAAGTATGACCTGATGATTCTCTGAATTTCCTCAGAGTCCGTTGTTATGCCCCCCTTTTCATTTCTGATTTTGTTAATTTGCATGTTCACACTCTGCTGTTTGGTAAGTTTGGACAAAGGTTTGTCTATCTTGTTGATTTTCTCAAAGAACAAACTGTTCGTTGCATTGGTTCTTTGTATTGTTTTCCTAGTTTCTACTTTATTGATTTCAGCCCACAATTTGATTATTTCCTGGTGTCTACCCCTCCTGGGGGAGTTCGCTTCTTTGTGTTCTTAGAGCTTTCAGCTGTGCTGTTAATTCTCTAGTGTAACTATCCTCTAGTTTTTCATGTGTGCTGGAATTAAAGGCATGCGCCACCACCACCTGGCCCCATTTCCTACTTTTTTTGGTTTGTTTTTATTTCCATTTCTTGCATTTTTTGCTTTGTTTCTAACTTCCATTTCTTGCATTTTTTTTTGGTTTGTTTTTTCTTCCATGTCTTGCTTTTTTTTTTTTTGGTTTGTTTTTTCATCCATTTCTTTGAGGGATTTTCCTATATCCTCTTTTAGGGCCTCTATCATTTTCATGAAGGTGGTTTTAAGGTCATTCTCTTCTGCTTCATTTGCATTGGAATGTTGGAGTCTTGCTGGTGTGGAGTCTCTAGAATCTGGTGGTGTCACATTTGTTTTTCTGTTGCTGAGTGTGTTTTTGTATTGTCTTTTTCTCATCTCTTCTTCTAGTGAATGCAAAAAGAGCCCCGGTGCTAGCAAGTCCAATAATTTGGTAGTTCTTCTATTCCTTGTCCTCGTTCTGGTCCCATGGGTGGAGAAGAAGACCAGGAATCTGGGGTGCTTAGCCTCCCACCTGGTCCCCTGGTCTCCCTGGATCCACTGGTTTCCTGGTCTCCTTGGTGGGAGAGAAGACCTGGAGTCTGGTGTGTTTGGCTCCCGCCGGGATTGGAAGCTCTGTGCAGATCCCTGGCGATCCCCAGGCACTGGAACACAGGCCCAGATTCAGGGCCTGTTGTACCTGGTCCTGCCAGAACAGCTGGTCCCCTGGTCTCCCTGAATGGCTGGATCTGCTGGTTTCCTGGACTCGTTGGTGGGAGAGAAGACCTGGAATCTGGGGTACTTGGCTCCTGCTGGGATTGGAAGCTCCCTGTGCAGTTCGCAGGTGATCCCTAGGCACTGGAACACAGGCCTGAATTTAGGGCCTGTTTTACCTGGTCCTGCCAGAGCAGCTAGTCCCCTGGTCTCCCTGGATCCGCTGGTTTCCTGGTCCCCTTGGTTGTGTCTTTGCATGGTATGGGATTCATGGTAACTGTGGCATCATAAAATGAATTGGGAAAGCTTTCCTTTCCATTTCGTGCAGTTAGGGTTGAGCAACATATGAGTTACTTAATGCCACAAATGTGCTACCTGATAAGCAACCACAGGAAGTCTATGGCAATGACCCTTTATTTGCCTGCAATCAACATTGGCTCATGTCTAATGATGTTGATTAAGCTTGCTTAAAGAGCTGAAGGAAAGCTGACTCCTGGATCCTTGACCTGGCCTCAACCGAGAGAGGAAAGGCTTGACTGACATGGATCGGTTGTGTTCTAGTCTCATCCTCCACCAGGCTAGGCCTTCCATACTCCCATAGAATGAAAAGTGGAAAAACTCAGGATCTTTTGAGAACCAAACTCAGAAATGACAAACTGATATTTATGTATCTTTTTATTGACCAGAGAAAACTATCTCATGTGAATAAACAGAGCCATGAACTCTTCATGGAAAGAACTTGAGATCTACTAAAACATGAGAGAGAGTTGGGATGAAGATTTAGTCATGAAGAGAATTGTCTTCCACAAGTAGAACAGGAAATACAGACAACGACCCAAGCTCCTTACAATCTCTGCCATTGTATTTCCTAGTCTGTTACATAATTGCAGTGTTAAATCTCTTCCCTCTTTATGTCCTGACTTAAACATGAAGATCTTGTAATGAAAAAGGAGATTAAAGAGCTCAAGCCTTACATGTCATGTGTTTAAGTAATGAATTTATTTGCTGCTTGACACATAGTGATTTCCCACGGTTAAAGTGGACATTAGTCTTGAGATTAGCACCCTTCCTGCTCTTTATTGTGGGCAGAGATTTGCTAAGTGTGCGGCAACCCTCACTCTGAGTAGTAGTTATGGAATGTGAGCAGGTGGGCTTACTACTCCAGGATTGATTCATAAATAATCCCATATGCAATCTTCTGCTCTCCATAGTCACCACTGAATATAAACTACCCTGAGAACAGAGCTGTGGAATAAACCAGTAGCTTAGATCAGCACTCCTATATCCTCTCTCCTGACCTGATCAATACATTAGAGTGTACAATGGACAAGACTAAAACTTTTAAAGAACCACCCGAGGCTACCATCCGGGTATCCTTTAGCATCATACATTCATTTTCTTTCTAGACTTTTACTAAAACATTAAAAGTAATAGCACAAATCACTTGCCACCTTTTCCAGGAAATAATTCTTTTAACTAAAAATATGCTTTTTATCATAGGACTACTATCTGTGTCAAGTGACGTCAAGGTCTTTGTTTCCAGTTTTTAGGATTCACCTGTGTCTTATTGTTACCCTCACTGATCCATCCCAATCCCTGTAAGTTAAAATGCAGACAGTTAAGGTAATTGAGACAATGGGGCTCTAAACAAAAAGCTGTTCAGCTACCTGGTAGCAAGGAAGTAAGGAAAGAAGGCCAGATAGGGCTGACTTGAAGGTGTTGATTTCTTTATATTATACCTGACAGTGCAATATTTATGATCACATAAAATGTTCTAGGAACAGGAAGTTGATGGAAACCATTCATGGAGGACGTGACTGAAGGAAATCCAGCCAGCACTGTTGTTCACCTTTTCCTAAGCCATCTTCTTCTTCTTTGTCATGAAAAGTGGGGAATGGAGAAAGTAGATGTCCATTCATACACGTATGTGGTAAACACCAAGCTTTTGACTGTACATTCATACTGCATGACTGCCAGCTGGCACATAGCTTCTAACAAACAGGAACAGGTATGCTGGATGTCAACGAGAGAGGAGATTGCAAATGGCTGTTTTCTTGTATTGTGTCATCAGACTAATGGGTTTCAGGAATCCAGATTTTCATTTTCTAGAAATAAACAGCATAAAATTCAAATAATCAGGAATGAACAGAAACCCACAAAGAGAAACTTGTAAATGAATTCATAAAGTGCCATCTACTTCATTTCATCCAATGAAGCCTGAATGAGATGGCCAGGCTAGGTCCTTCCTTAGTCATAACTGCAGCAAGGCACACACTTTTGTCAGAACTTGGGGCACCATTATCTTAAGAAATCCAGATTCTGAGAATAGCTGAGGGAACAACCATGACAGGACTATCTAACATATTTTCCCAGTCCACTGGGACTCAAACTTATGGCAATGTTTTCTTCCTAATGAGCCTTAGCATTTCAGTTTTCTGTTCCTACCTGAAATAATTTCTCTTCTGGAAGAAAGCAAATCCTATGATGAGCAGAACAATCACCAAAAGGGAAAGTTTCACATAGAGAATGGTCAGCAAGGAATGCAGAGGGCTGGTGACACCTTTAATTACAGGCAAGGATAAAAATTCAGGTCAGTTCAGTAGTAACTCTAATCGGGAAATTAAAAGCAAATAGCTTTAAAATCACTTACAGAATTCCTAAAGTTTGGAGAATGTCAAAAACAGAAAACCTTGTCAATTATAATTCAAATACTTCTCATATATCATTATTTCAGGGTCAAGTTTAGAAATAAAGTCCAGTTTTTGTGCTTGATAGGCATTAACAAATATTTTAAAGTGAATAAATGCACACTAAGTACTGCTAATACTTCCCATTATATAAGGAAAAAGTTCCCATGCAAATATTACTTTACTTTTATGAACATATAATTGCATCATTTGCATCCATTCCTTTCTTCCTCCAAACTCCTCCATTAGCCCCACCTCCCAATATTCTCTCTCAAGTTGCTAACCTCTTCCAAAATGTTATTGTTGTCTATTTATACATAATATGCAAATGCAGCCTGCTGAGTTCATCCCATGTTGCTTGCATGTGCATGATCTCAGGACTGACGACTAGGTATTGGATAGCTAATTAGGGGTCATCTCTGAGGGAAGACTACTTCTCCCCCTCTCAGCAACTCTTAGTTAATTTTAAGTTGTTTTTTTTTTTGTTGTTGTTGTTGTTTGTTTTTGGTTGCTTGTGTTTTTTGAGACAGGGTTTCTCTGTGTAGCTTGTAGACTATGCTGGCCTCAAACTCACAGAGATCCCCCTGTGTCTGCCTTCCGAGTGCTGGGATTAAAGGAGTGAGCCACCACCGCCAGGCCCAACTGTAATTCTTAATCTAGGGGTGTTGTAGTTAGGGTCTTCATTGCTGTGGAGACAACATGACCATGGCAGTTCATAAAGAAAATAATTGGAGTGGCTAGCTTACCGTTTCAGAGGTTCAGTCCATTATCATTATGGTAGGGAGCATGGCAGTTTGCAAGCAGATGTGGTGCTAGAGCTGAGAGTCCTATATCTTGCAAGTAACAGTAAATCAGCTGACTCCCTGGGTGTATCCTGAGCATGGGAAGCCTCAGTGTCCTTCATGACAGTGACACACTTCCTCCAGCAAGCCACACCCACTCCAACATAGCCACACCTCCAATAGTGCCACTCCTTATAAGATTGTGGGGGCCAGTTGCATTCAAATTACCACAAGGGATGAGACTCCATGAGATTTACCCCTATCATGTTTGTATATCTAGTGGTGGTTTACTTGTTTAGGTTTTGTTTAGACAGCAACACTATTGAGGATTTTCATGGGTGAAGCTTTCCTGTCATTTCCAAAAAATTTTAAAATATTTTTTACTGTTATTTTACATACCTATCCCACTTTTCCCTCCCTTCTATCCTCCTATTCCCTACCCGCCAACTCTCTCTACCTTCCCCCATCCACTCTTCCTCTGCTTTTTCTCAGGAAAAGGCAGTCCTCAATTTGTTGTGCCAGACTTTATGGACTCCCCAAGGGAAAAATTATATACTCTGAGAAATGGATGGGAGTGGGGTGGGGGAGGTGGAGGAGGTTGGAGGAAGGGAGGGAGGGGGATCTGGGGTTGATATGTAAAATGAAAAAAAATTAAATAAAAGGATAAGATTCTTTAAAAAGGGATTAATGTCCAGGAAAGCTGAGTGAGGCATGTACAGGAACTTGTTTAGTTTTTCCAGCTTTTTTGTTACATCCAAAATAACTTTGAAAAGATAATCAGAGGTGGGTGGACAAAAAGAAATATATATACATATATAAATAGTTTGTTCTGGTGTCTGTGTAGAAACCAACAATGGAGGGAAGAGGCTGAGAAGAGCAGAGCTTGGGTAAGGTGTTTGACCAGAGAGGAAGCAGAAGCAATGATGAAACTTAGTAAACGTAAAAGTGATCATATCTCTACCTTGGTCACTTCTGGTCCATGAAGTGGAGCTGTGTGTGCCTGTGGGGTGTGCACTCAAGTGAAGCCCAGAGAGCAACAGGTGTCCCCCTCAATCTCTTTGACACTGTAGTTTTCAAGACAAGGTCTCTCACTGAACCTGGAGCTCCTCAACTGGCTACACCACCCAGTGAGTTCAGGGATTTTCCTGTGTCCACCTCTGTAGTGGTGGGACACAGACTGCCACGCCCTGCTTTTCACATGGGCGTTGGTCCAGCCTTGCTGGTCATTGTCTTGCTTCATAAGCTTCATACCTAGGTGGCACTACCAGATGCTACACTTTGGGGTGTCTTGAACATTACCTTGGGTGACTATGAAAGTTAGTCCTCAGGGAGGAGGTTTTCAGGTCAAATTCAGTTTAGATCCTCTGAGTCCTCTGTCTAAAGTGCATCCCATGCAAAATTTAGTCTTTTGGAAGGCATTGTTCCTTTTTTTAGTATTGAGAGTTTCACACATGTGTTTTGATCATATTCTCCTACAACTCCTCCTAACTGCTACCAGAGCCTATGAGGAACAACACCCTTAAAGATAACTGACTCTCTCCTCAAGGGACCATTAGCTATCCAGTGTCTCAGTTGGGAGGGCCTGGACTCAGGAGTCCCTGGTCACTCCAAGGTAGAATCTTGATTGGCTTTATCTTCTATAGGTACTGTGCAGGAAACTACTTTGCTGTGAGCTTGTGAGTTTGCAGACACTACCTATCGTATTTATAAGTTTCCTGTGATCTCCTCTGAACTCTGAATTTACCACAAACCTTTCTGCTTTGTCTTGTTTGACTAGTTGAGAGTTTCTGCTTTAACCACTCTTCACTTAAAAAATAAGCTTCTCTGCAGAGGTATGACACTTGCAGTAATCTATGGGTAGAATGATACAAATTTAGAGGGTAGTATGATTCTATGTCCGTTTTGCAGAATAATAGCATGTGAGTGCACCATCCATAGGCTCTTGACCACAATTAAAATGCCAGTTACATGTTTCTTCTTGTGACTCAAATCAGCCAGAAGCAGTTAGTAGCCTCTATAATATTCATGCCATTATTCACCCATGGGCACTATTTATTCATTAGCGGAAGGACAACTACGCTGTGTTTATGTCCAGCTATTAGGACAAGGGCATCTATGAACATATGGGCATATATCTCTGTAGTCAGAGTACTTTGATACTCTGTCAGAAGTGGAAGAGTTTGGTCATATGCTGATCTATTTCTAGTTTTATGAGGAACAGGCACATCAGTTTCTACCAACAGTGCATGAAGTTTCCCCACTCCCACATCCACTGTCTTTTATTTTAATATTAGTCATTCTTATTGGATTAAGATAAAAAATCTGAAAGCAGTTTTAATTTGCATTACGCTGATGGTTACGGATGGCGAATAGTTTTGAAAATATTTGTTGGACATTTACATTTCTTATTCTGAGACCTCTCTATTCGGTTCCATGACTCATTTTTCAATTTGGTTGTTTGTTTTCCTAGTGTATGGGTTTTTTTAATGACTTACATATTCTAAATACAAATCCTCTGCCAATGCTGTAGTTAGCAAAGATTTTTCTCACTCCATAGGCTGCCTCTTCAGCCAGTTAAGTTTCCTTTGCAATACAGAAACTTCAACCCTATTTAGTCCTACTTGTGGATACTTTTATCTTATTTCCTAAGCAACCAGAGTCCTATTTAGAATGTCCTTTCCTGAACCTATACCCTGCACTGTACTCAGTGTACCTTCTGCTCTTTATTCTGCAAATTTTAGAGTTACAGGTCTAACAATGAGATCCTTGCTCCATTCAGGATTTATTTGTGTGCAAAGAGAAGAATCAAGTTTCATTCTTCAACATGTAGATATCAAATTTTCCCAACACCATTTATTAAAGATGCCATTTTTTCCAGGGAATGTTTTTGGAATTTTTGTGGAAAATCAGGTGGCTTACACGCATGGATCAATTCTGTTCCATTAATCGAAGTATCTGGTTTTGTGCTGGTACCATTCTGGTTTTGCCACTTTCCCTTCATAGTACATCCTGGAATTGGGTCTGATGACCTTCCAGTGGATGTTGTTGTTGTCCAGAATGTTCTAAATGACTTACAATACACCAAACAGTGATAAGCACTGATGATATGATCTAAACATCTGAAGAATCAGAATGGTTCCTCAGCACCAGCTCTGGGTCAGGAAGAGTGGGATTAGGATACCACCTTGCTGACCTTCTAGATGAAAGAGGTTAAGGGAGGACTCTTCAGGGAAAGAGAGCAATTGAAAAAAATCTGAAAATGAATTAACCTGAATCCTTTTGGGAACACAGGAAGGAAAGGTGGAGATCAGATCTGTGATGATCAGAACCTAATTACAGGTGTGTACGTCAGGTGACATGTCAGATTTCAGAAATGCAGAACTGAACAACATAGTTCTTACTCTTGAGGAGTTTCTTATACTGGGATCAGAGAAGTAGACTTTTGAGATGTATTAAGAAATAAGAAACCAGTATACTGGCTCACACCTTTACTCCCAGCAGTGGGATTAAAGGAAGGTCGAGTCAGAGTCATATGGGTCTCTATAAATTCCAGGCCATTCTGGTCTGCATAGTGAGTACCTGCCAGGACTTGGTACTGATATCCTATCTCAAACAATTAAACAAAAAACCTTAAAAATAAAAAAGAAATACATGGATGGTCTGTGTTCTCCATCCCCTGAAAAACAGTTCCTAGAAAAATTGTCACCATAATAAAAATATCTTCGATATGCCAGGAAGATGATCGATGTCTAGAAGCTTTTAGAGAGTTTTATAGTGGGGACTGTCACCAAAAAGACTAAATTGTGATTAGAGAATTAGGACTGACAGCCATCACCACCAGTGAATAATTGTAAAGGAAGAAGGCTAGAGATTGAGTTAATAACCAATGATCAGTGATAAGCCATCATAGTTATGTAACAAAATCTTATTAGCAATCCTAAACACTGCAGTTTGAAAGGGTTCTGTATGTGAAACTGGAAGAAAAGAAGTCCTTGAGATAGCATGAATCTCTATGCTCCTTCCTCCATAGAGAGCCATATGAGTCTCTTCAATTTGTCTGTCCCCCTGTTGCAGTATTTACAATAAACCACTAATAGTAAGCAAAGTGCATCCTCAGTTCTGTGAACCATTCTGCCAAATCACTGAGCCTGATACATAAAGGAAACATCCTGAATTTATAGCTAATTGATAAGAACTGCAGGTGATAGATAACTGAAAACTTGCTAGTAATGTCTGGAGTGGGTCACTGTCCTAGTTAGCTTTAACTGTCTAGTTCACACAGCCTAGATCCACTCTAGATGGCACCATTCCCTGAGCATGTGAGATAGCTTAGCATGGGTCTCAGGAGCTCGCAAGCAATTCCATGGTTTCTGCTTGACTTGTCTTGACTTTCCTCTTTCCTCCCCTAAGTGGATTTTGGTCACAGCATTTGTCACTAATGGAATGAAATTAGAACACTTCTTTTTCATGAAATAATAAGTTAAATATTAATAATTCCTCCTTTTAAAGGGGGGAGGTACAAGCCAGGCATTGGTGGCACATGCCTTTAATCCCAGCACTCAGGAGGCAGAGGCAGGGGGATCTCTGTGAGTTTGAGGTCAACCTGGTCTACAGAGAAAGTTTCAGGACAACCTCCAAAGCAATACAGAGAAACCTTGTCTCTAAAAACTAAAAACATTGCGGGGGGTGGTACTGACCTTGATTCAGTTCTATGGTCAGAGTCTGGTTGCCAGTTGGATGGGAGACAAAGCAGACCACCGCAGACACAGTGTTGTGTTCCCAATGGTATGTGCTCCTGACAGTCACAGAGCCATTGCTGTGGGATTCATTCTTAGTGACATGATACCCAGCTGGAGCCCAAAAGATCTGAGCAGCAGGTTTGCCTGCAATGGCCTCACAAACTGCAGTTCTGTTGTCCCCTGGAAACAGGGTTACTTCAGGGGGGACTGTGGAGATACAAGGGAAAAATGATTCAGTCTTGTCACAAATTCCAAAAGCATTCGAATCTGTTTAAAATCTGGTGAAATACCACAAATTTGACAACTTGCTTACCTAGAACTTTGAGGTCGTGTCTCATTTGAAAATGCCCTTCAGATGACGCTACCTCACATGAATAATATCCATCATGACCGAGGGCCACTGTATTGATCTGAAGGTAAGGACTCTGGTCAGGTGTGGAGGCCCAGGTGATTCTCCTATCTGTACAGTTGATTTCAATTGTCTCATTTGTTTCTATTCTGTAGATTATTGTGCAGGGAGGTTGGCCTCTGAGGGCTATTTTCCACGTTATTAATATTACTTTTGTCCATGAAATAGGAGTGCAGCACAGCAGAGCTTTGGTACCCATCTGTGCAGACACTGAAGCACTAACTGGACACACACAGAGAATGAGGAAAGGAAACCTGTGTTTTAAGTCTGTCCACATAAGCAGCATATATGAAGTTATGCTAGAGCATTGCTTGGTTAATGCATGTTTTGCAAAAAAAATCAGATTTTTCTCTTATTTCTTTTTTCTATGTGTTCACTCTATTAGAATTAAATACATTTTCACCTTCTGAAGTAAGAATTCAAGACCTATGGGCTACACACCTTGCACCATAAAATCTCACACTGCCTATACACTGACTTAACGATTCCATGGCAGATGCAAGTTTACTGAGTGGTGATTACTCAACAAAATTATCTGTTACAGTCACCTGCGACAAAAAGTCAATAACGCCATCACCCTAACAGGAGCAGAATTTGCTTGCTTCTGATAAACATTGTATTAACTATCTCAACTATACTATTTCAATGGTACTTACTCTTGGGGTCCTCAGGTCCTCACATGTCACATCCACACAACGGTCATCTAATTAGATGATGAAGGGTTCTTTAACATAGACCTGGGATGGTGCTAATCCCATAGCCTTTCTTACACTAAGGCAGCAAAGCTTTAGAAGCAACAGTTCGCGGTCTCTTAAATGAAAACCATCACATCACCAGATTCTTCCTCTATTCTAAATCTGTAGCAGCCAAGGCATTAGTTTACTATTTCTAAGCAAGGTGAACTCTTCATTCCCTAGTGCAGGCCACATGATAAAGAAATATATTACCTTCTGACTTAAGCAATGAGCTATTCTTTGTCATTTGATTCCAATCTATACCTGAACATCTTGACTCTAGAAAATATTTAAATAAGAATTTTAAATATTTTAGTGATTATAAAATAGTAATTAAAGTCATATCATATGTCAACATCTTTAAAATATATTTATGATATATTAAATTATTTATCATTTATGAGTAACCTTATTTTGCCAAATTGTTTGTAGAGTAGCCCTGTTTTCCTTTCCAACCCCTTGCTAGGTAGGCAGAACACATGAGCTGACTTGATTAAACTTCTTTCTCTGGATGTCATCTGTTGGGGGATATTCAGTCAAACTGTGAAGACCAAGTGTGCATTTGCATTAATTAATTAAAATTAATCTAGGTTCAGGAGACTGAGTTAGCACCTAGTTGTCAGAAAGTAATCATGGAGCATCATAGGGCATCCTGGAGACATAGAGAGACACAGGAAATAGTAGGGACAGGTTTGGAATGTGCTGCTTTTTTGTTTGTTTGTTTGTTTGTTTTGGCAGAGGGGAAGCACTCATGCATTTTGGAAACTATAGCAAAGAGAAGAGGTTGTGAACCAGCTTCTCTAAGCTAGCAGGTTTTCAATCCAACTTTCAAACCTTGAGTCTTATTTATAAATATAATGATAAAATTTAGTTATAGCTACATTTAGTGGCAGTAAGAGAGCCAGTGGCTGCAGGAACAGAATTCCTGCCTGGCTGCCACCTTAGGCTACTGCTCGAGGATCAAGTCAGTAATTGCTGAGTTACAATTGTTGGGTGAGATAACAGTATAATATGACATGGACACTGTGCCAAAGTTAAAACGGCATTTGGTGCTCCAACAAGTAGCATGACCACATGGACAGAGAAGTCATACCAGTCTGGCTCTGCTGCGCTTGCTGTCTGGGCCTTTCTGTGTGAGCACTCACAACAGCCAGCTGCCATTTGAAAAGGCTCTGGAAAGCAGGCTTGTGCTTGGAAATTGTGCGAAGGCCTTGAGTTCATCCCCAACACCATGCATAAACAGTGAGAAGTCAGCAGATTTGGTGAGATAACTGGGAAGTCCTTTAAGGAAGAGTTAAATAATATAGAAAAGAGAAATATTTCCCACATTAAAAATGGGGACTATACAATGCAGGGTGCTAGTACCCTGAATAGTGCTACTATAGATGGTTTGAAAA
Organism: Mesocricetus auratus; assembly: GCF_017639785.1. NCBI lineage: Eukaryota > Metazoa > Chordata > Mammalia > Rodentia > Cricetidae > Mesocricetus > Mesocricetus auratus. The sequence continues at coordinate 47,043,274 of NW_024429192.1, forward strand.
TTGAAAATTTAAATGAAGGGATAAGTGACTCAGCTGGAATTGACCTAATGTTGATTGTAATTGCTATCAGCTTGGAAATTAACATCCTATCTTTAAAAAAGTTGTTTGATAACTTGCCAAATATGATAATTTGATTGATAAGATACAAGCCTTAGAAAGACTTACTATTGATAGGATATAAGCTTTAGAAATACTTATTACTGATTAAGACTCAAGCATTAGAAAGACTTACTAATGAACGTAAGAAAAATTTAGCTGACTAGATACAAGTCTTAAAAGGACTTACTATTCATAAGACACAATATTAGAAAGACCTACTAATGAAAATAATAAAAATACTCAGACACAAAGGAATTTAGAGCAGAATCTACAGCTCTGTTGCATTATGAAACTGAAAAGGGAGTGACCTAAATCTATTTGAAGACCAACCTTAATTCAGTTACCATACAAGAATGAGTACCAGATGATAGGTACCCTCAAGGTTTTGCAGAACTTGATAGGGATCTTGTAGAAATGTTGTATTTGAAGAAATTTAAGGAAGCAATCATTTCATATGATGTATAACCTTTGTAAACTATCAAAACTGGCATAGATTAAATTCAAATAGGAGACACTTCTTGATTAGGAGAGGCAATAGTTTATCAAATAGCTTTCATTCATTTCAAACTAACTTCTAAGATTAACAAAATCCTTTATTTGATCAAGTAAGAAACTAATAATCATCGTGATAATAACAAACAAAATAATTTTATTATTAAAAGATAACACTTTTTCTGTTGCCAGAAAATGGCTTAACAAAGATATAATCTGACAAAAAAGGAACTCCTCAAAATTAAGACTGGGGAAGGGTTTTTTTTTGTCTTTCCAAGACAATAAAAGCATCCAACTGAGAAATCTGAAGACCCCTGGATTCTTGAGACATCTGAAGAAGCAGGATGAACCATCCAGACAAAAATGTCCCAAGAAGAAAGAATAAAATTTGCCTATTGGCATAGCACATTTCTAACAGGATAAAAGTTCATAAATCTCCCTAAATATTTGCGTCTGCTGCTCTCTATAAACATAAAAGACAAATGGTCTGTTTATGATCCCAATTCAATTAAAAATCAAAGCTGGTTTTGGAGTTGGAGCATGGTTCTCTCCTTTTCTAAACCCAAGCATGATTGGTAAAGGAGATTCCAAAATCTCTGTCTTATGTCAGAAGATCCACCTGATATGAGACAGAGAAAATCAAAATTAAGGGACTATTCTATTGTTACTAAGGCATAAAAATTGCCTCTGAAGTTATAAGATTACTATACATATAGTAATTTTATATAATATATAGCATTATTAAATACATATGATATATTTACCATTTATTACATTGACATATATTTCATAATATATCATACATTAACACTATATATTTAAAGTGATAAGTAATAACATCTATATTTAAACTTTCTGTTGTGATATTAATGGTCCTATATAGTACCACTTAATTCTAGGCATAGGCTTCATCTTGCATTGGGTACATGATTTCAGGCTGAGTTTGAATCAGGTAACTAAAAATTAAGTTTGTGTACCCCAGATACACTGAATAGACTGTTCTCCTTTAACTTCTCTGAGATCTGCTCCACAGGATATTCAAAGATTTAACCAAAAAAAGAGAACTGAAGACCAACTTTCCTCATAAACATAAATACAAAAATACTCAATAAAATACTCATGAACTGAATCCAAGAAGATACCAATTGATCATCTACCATGATCAAGTAGGCTTTTCCCAGAAGTGCAGGGATGTTCAACATATGAAAATCAGTTAATGTAATCAACCATATAGACAAACAGAGAAAAAAAAACGGCGTGATCATTTCATTAGATGCTGAAAAAACCTTGGACAAAATCTAACACCCCTTCATTCTAAAAGTCTTGGAGAGATAAGGGTTACAAGGGACATAAATAAGCACAATAAAGGCAATTTACAGCAAGCCTATAGCCAAAATCAAATTAAATGGAGATAAATTCAAAGTAATTCCAATAAAATAAGGAACAAAGCAAGATTCTCCACACTCTGCATGCCTATTCAATATAGTACTTGAATTCTTAGCTAGGGTAATAAGACAACTGAAGGAGAACAAGGGGAAACAAATAAGAAGGGAAGTAGTCAAAGTATCTTTATTTTCAGATGATGTGATTATATATATAAGTGAATCTAAAAATTCTACCAGGAAACTCCTATACCTGATAAAAACTATCTGCAAAGTGTCTGGATACAAGATTAACTGAAAAAAATCAGTACCCCTCCTGTATAGAAATGATATATTGACTGAGAAAGAAATCATGGGGGAATATACCGTACACAATAGCCTCAAATGATACAAAATACCTTGGGGGTAACAATAACCAAGCAAGTGAAAGCCTTGTATAAACAAAATTTCAAGTTTTTGAAGAAAGAAATAAAAGAGGATATTGTGTTGTGGGATTCCCACCCGGATCTCGTTGCTGATTTAGCAGCCAAATAACCCAGGAGCCACTATATTAATTATGAATCTGTTGGACATTTGCTAGGGTTTCTTAATGGCTAGCTCTGACTTAATTATTAACCCACAATACATAATATATATTTTTATAAGGACTTATCTTACCAAGGACACAGCCTCATGCATCCTCTCTTCTTGAGACTCACATGGCGACTTCTCCTCTTGGTTACATTTCCCAGAATCCTCCTCGACTCCTAGTCCCACCTATCTGGCTTCCCTATTGGCCAACATTGCTTTATTTATATGTATAAGACAAACTTATACACAGAAGGACTTCCCCCATCAATATCAAAAGATGGAAGATACCCCATGCTCGTGGACTGGTAGGATTAACCATGCTAAAAATGCTCATCCTATCAAAAGCAATCTACCGATTCATTGCAGTCCCCATCAAAGTCCCAACATAATTCTTTACAGACCTTGAAAGAACAGTACTCAATTTCATATGGAAAAACAAGGAAAGTAGGATAGCTAAAACAATCCTGTATGATAAAAGATCTTCCCAAACTATCACCATGTCTGATTTCAAGCTATATTAATAAAAACAGGCAGGTTTATCAATAGAATCCAACTGAAGACCCAGATATTCAAGCAGAGGGTTTTTTTTTGTTTTGTTTTTTTACTTAGGTAACAGGATCATGAAAAGGAGAAAGGGGGTAGGAGCCAACCCTTGGGACTAGGCCGCCTGCCTGTGCTTGGGGGCTGCCACTGAGGCTTCCATTCCGGAGCACCCTAGTTTCCTGCTCCACCCACGGGACTAACTAAGCCAGGGCCCATTTCCAGGTCACCTGCCTATGCCTGGGGTCTGCCACTGGGGCTTCTATCCCAGCAGGAGAAGCAAAAGCACACCAGCATCTTAGTCTCCTGCTCCACCACGTGATTAAGTCTATCAGGGCCTGTCTCCAGGCTACACTCCTGTGCCTAGAGTCTACCACTCAGTCTTCCATCCATCCCAGCGGGATTGAAAGCACCCTAGCATCTTAGTCTATTCCTCCACCCATGAGACCAGGAAGCAGAGAGCTACCAGAGCATTGGACTTGCCTACACCCACCAGAAGGGAACACTTGTCCTGCACCCACCAGGAGAGGAAGAGACACCTTGTGGAACCCACTGAAAAAATGGATGGGAAGGAGACAATATAAAAACACAAGGAGCAACAAAAAAACCAATATGACACCACCAAAGCCCAGAGACCCTACACCAGTAAGACTGGAATATCCTACAATGAATGAAGTAGAAGAAAAAGACATTGAAAACAACTTCATGAAATTATAGAGGCCCTCAAAGAGGATATGAGAAAATCCCTTAAAGAGATGGAAGAAAAAACAATATAAAAAATGCAAGAAATGGAAGAAAAGACAAAGCAAAAATTGCAAGAAACAATTCAAACAGTGCAAGGGATGAAATCTGAAATAGAAACAATAAAAGAAACACAGTCTGAAGGAATGCTGGAAATATAAAAGCTGGGAAAATGGTCAGGTACTACAGATGCAAGCATAAGCAACAGAATACAAGAGATGGAAGAGATAATCTCAGGTGTTGAAGATACATTAGGATAATTAGATTCATTGACCAAAGAAAATTTTAAGTTCAACAAATCCCTAACACAAAATATCCAGGAAATATGGGACACCATGAAAAGTCCAAACTTAAGACTAATAGATATAGAAGAAGGTGAAGAAACCCACCTCAAGGGGCCAAAAAACATATTCAACAAAATAATAAAAGAAAAGTTTCCCAACCTAAAGAAAGACATGCCAATGAAGGTGCAAGGAGCTTACAGAACACCAAATAGAGTAGACCAAAAAAGAAATACACTCGACACATAATAATCAAGACCCCAAAGATACAGAATAAAGAAAGAATATTAAGAGCAGCTAGGGGAAAAGTCAAGTTACATATAAAGGCAAACCTATCAGAACTACACCTGATTTCCCCGTGGAAACTATGAAAGCCAGAAGGTCCTGGATAGATATTTTACCAACATTAAGAGTCCACAGATGCCAGCCAAGACTACTATACCTAGCAAAGCATTCAATAAATATAGATGGAGAAAACAAGATATTTCATGAAAAAAAAACAGATTTAAACTATATATATATCCATTAACCCAGCCATACAGAAAATTCTGGAAAGAAAACCCCAACCCAAGGAAGGTAGCTACAACCAGAAAAACATAGGCAATAGATAATCCCTCTTTACCAACAGGCAAAAGAAAAAGTGGTAGAAATCCACATACAATTCCACCACCACCAACAATTCCAAAACAAACGAAACGAGCTATCAATACTCATTAATAACCCTCAATATCAGTGATCTTAACTCTCCCATAAAAAGACATAGGCTAACAAAATGGATTTGAGGACAGAATCCATCCTCCTTCTACATACAAGAAATACACATCAGCTTCAAAGACAGACATTATTTTAGAGTTAAGTGTTGGGAAAAGATTTTCCAATCAAATGGACCCAAGTAACAAGCTGGTTTGCAATCCTAATATCTAGCAAATTAGACTTTAAAGTAAAATCAATCAAAAGAGATGAAGAGCATCACTTCATACTCATCACAGTAGAAATATAACAAGATGAAGTCTCAGTTCGGGACATCTATGCCCCAAATACAAAGGCATCCACGTTCATAAAAGAAACAATACTAAAACTAAAAACACATATAAAATCTCACACACTAATAGTGGGAAACTTCAACACCCCACTCTCACCACTAGACAGGACTACCAGACAGAAACTTAAGAAGGATACAAAGGAATTAATAAAATTTATGACCCAATTGGGTTTAACAGACATCTATAGAATACTCCATCCAAACACAAAAGAATATACCTTCTTCTCAGCGCAACATGGAACTTTCTCAAAAATCGACCACATACATGGCAACATAGCAAACATAAACAGGTATTTAAAAAATTGGAATAACAGAATAGGAAAACATATTCACTAACCCCACATCTGACAGAGGGTTGATCTCCAAAATTTACAAAGAACTCGAGAAGCAAATCTGCAAAACACGAAAGGATCCAATTAAAAAGTGGGGGACTGAACTAATTAGATAAATCTCAACAGAGGAGTCTAAAGTTGCTGAAAGACACTTGAGAAAGTGCTCAACATCCTTAGCCATTAGGGAAATGCAAATCAAAACAACTGAGATACCATCTTACTCCTGTCAGAATGGCTAAAATCAAAAACACCAATGACAGTTTATGCTGGAGAGGATGTGGTGAAAGGGGAACACTCATCCATTACTGGTGGGAGTGCCAACTTGTTCAACCACTTTGGAAATCAGTATGGAGATTCCTCAGAAAAATGGGAATAAACCTACCACAAGACCCAGCAACTCCACTCTTAGGCATATATCCAAAAGATGCCCATTCATACAACAAGGATGTCTGTTCCACTATGTTCATAGCAGCATTATTTGTAATAGCCAGAACTTGGAAGCAACCTCAACTGAAGAGTGGATAGAGAAAATGTGGTACATTTACACAATGGAGTACTATTCAGCAGAAAAAAAAACAATGGAATCCTGAAATTTGCAGGCAGGGAGGACTGATGACCAAAGGGATTAAGACTGGGCTGGTTTAACCCCCAGAAACAGCTGGCCTGACAAGGGTTAGCTCTTGAATCCCAGACTGATGCCTGGGAATCCAGCATGGGACTGATCAAGACCCCCTGAATGTGGGTGTCAGTAAGGAGGCCTAGGTAATCTATTGAGCCTTGGGCAGTAGATCAGTACTCATCCCGGGTATACAAATGGACTTTGGACTCCCATCCAACAATGTGAGATGCACTCTCACCCTGAACTCTTGGGGGAGGGTCTAGGCCCTGCCCTGGTGAAAGGACAGACTATGGACACCCCCATGGAGGGCCTCACCCTCCCTGTGGAAATGAGGGGATAATGGGGGGGGGAGTTTGGGGGTAGGGCACGGGAGGAGAGGAGGGAAAGGGAGAGGGACCTGGAACTGACTTGTGAAGCAACCTTGTTTCTAATTTAAATTCAAATATAAAAATAAATGATTTAAAAAAAATAAAGTGACTTCATTGACTCTTCACCCACCTACTGCCATACAGAGATAGAATTCAAACCTTAGTTAACACATAAAAATCCATCATGGTAGACTGACATTTAGATTGTTTTTTCTGTAACCATGGAAACCTGAAGCTGTTTTTCCAAAATAAAGTGCTACATTCACACACACACACACACACACACACACACACACACACACAATTAGAATAACTTCATGTATCTTATCAGACCCCCATGCTTCAAAGTGAGAATTCAATAACACAAACTACAGAAACCCTGAAAACCCATGGAAATTGAATAATGCACAATTGCACCACTTCTGGGTGAAAGAAGAAATAAAAAAAGAAATTAAAGACTTCCTAGAATTCAATGAGAATGAAGAAACAACACACCCAAACTTATGGGACACTTTGAAAGCAGTGCTAAGAGGAAACTTCATGGCACTAACTGACCACATAAACAAACTGGAGAATAGTCACACTAGAGAATTAACAGCACAACTGAAAGCTCTAGAACAAAAGGAGGCAAACTCACCACAGAGGAACAGATGTTGGGAAATAATTAAATTGAGGGCTGAAATCAAGAAAGTAGAAACTAGGAAAACGATACTCAGTGGTAAATAAAAACAATGGAGTCTTGAGGTTTTTAGGCAAATGGATGGCACTAGAGGAAACCACCCTGAGTGAGGTAATCCAGTCACAAAAAGACAAACATGATATGTACTTACTCTTAAATGGATTTTAGACTAGGGGGCAAGGGAGGAAGGGTGGGAGAGGGAACTGGGATCGGCATGTGCAGCAGGCTTCTTTCTAATTTAAACAAAGAAATATATTGAAAAAAAAGAAGTTTCTTTACAGAAAAGGAAATAATTGAGTGAAGAGGCAGCCTACAAAATGGGAGAGACATCTTTGCTAACTATATATCTTATGGAGGACTAACACGGAGATGATAAAAAAGATTCAAAAATGCAACAAAAGCATCAAATGACCCAATTAGCAAGGAGCTAATAAAATGAACAGACAATTCTCAAAAAAGGAGTGCAAGTGAATAATAAGCATATAAAAATATTCAATACGATTAGGCATCAGAAAAATGCAAATTAAAAATATCTTGAGATTAAATATTACTCCAGTCAGTAAAAAATTACATGTTGGAGGTAGGAGAGGGAGTGGGAAACATTGTAATAATATTTTACTTAATTAAAAAAAGAAAATTTATTTTTCATAATAAAGAAAATGAAAATAACCACACACATGCAAGTTAGGATATAGAGAAAGGGGAGCACTTATTCTAAGAATGTATATTAGTTTCTATCATAATTGCCAAAAATTGGAAAACAACAAGAGATTCCATAGTAAATAGATAGGTAAATATATTATGCCACATTTGAAAATGGCAATATCACTCTGTGCTTGAAAGGAATAAGTTACTAGAGCTGAGGACTTGGGTAGAATGCTTGCTTAGCCCTGAGTTCAGTTCCCCAGCCCTGCACAGAACTGAACATTATAGCGTGCACATGTAATTCCAGCAATTGGGAGTTAGAAGCCCAAGGATCAGAAGTTCACCAAATAATTAGCTTATCCATTTGAAGAACTTATAAAAGGGTTAAAACATGACCAATGGGATTTATCTCAGGGATGCAAGGGTGGTTCACATTCAGAGAGCCATCACCCCAACAGGCTAAAGAGAAAAGTCATAAGTCATGTTATCATTATCAGTAGCTGCCAAAGAAGCATTTGATACAGTCTAACACTCATCCATGAAGAACTCTCAATAAACTATTCAATCACATTAAAAGCCAGATTTGAAAACTAGAAAGGTTATTTGAGCAAACACTTCGCTAGAATAATGGTAGTTAAATAGCTAGTAGACACAAGGAAAGGATTAGTAATATAACGTAATGCCAATCAAAAACACAGAAAAATAATCACTACCTTCCTAGAAGCGTGAACAAAATTAAAATGACTAATGATATGTGCATTTGTATGGAGTGTTGGTAGTGTTGACATTCATTGACCTATGCAGATCTGTGTCTGCAAGACTTGGGATTTAAAGACCTTAAAGGATAGAGTATGCTGTAGACAACCTTACTTTAGTTTAAATATACTTCCGTGTATTTATTTTATGGAACTAAGAAAATAATGATACAAGAAAAGTTGTTTGAAATAATTGCCAGTAAGCACATAATAAATATTTACAAAGCCGCCCTGTTCAAGAATTTTCTCACGACAGACCTATTTAAACACAATTTTTCTGGTACATACTATAGATTATATCTGGGAAAGCATGAGAGCAAAGCAGAAGGCCATATCCAGAGTCAGGGTACACTGAGGACAGAACTCAGCAATCTTTTCACCAAATAGGATTCTATAACTATGCTCTGATATCCAACAATAATAAATTAAATGTAAATGTTTAACACAACAGGCATGAAATCATGACCAAGACAATCCAAGGAACAGAATGCACTTGAGGTAGAAGTCCCTCTGCCCTTCTTCCTCAAGCAGTCCTCAGAGTTCTTCAAGGCACTGTTCACCATGGGGCATTCTTTTAACCATGTTCTGATAGGTAGTTACAGGCATTACTGGTGATAAAGGAAAATACCATATAACTATACCACAAACTTCTGACGGCAAAATATTAATTTCACACAACATGGAAGAGGTGAAGGAAGGAGAAGGGAAGAGAGAAACTTGAGTCTATATTAATAATAGAAAAATTATTCAAAGCAAAAAGTGTTAATGGTCATTTCAAAATTTGTACAATGTTAATTGTCCTGGTTAAGTACATACCTAATAATGAAGCTTCAAACCACATAAAACAAAACTTAACTAAATTAAAGAGACATGTAGACAGTTTCACAATCATAGACAGAGGTTTTGACACCTCTTCCTCAGAAATGGATCGAGCAATCAGAATTTTAAATGTAGTATGGACATAGAATGAATCAATAACAGTATCAAATTGAGTGACTAAAGAGACTTTAATAAAACAATTTCAATGTACATAATCTGTATCTTTCAAATGACCCAGGTACATTCATCAAAGTTGATTTTGTGCTACATCACAATACAGATCTCTATCTTTAAGAAAGTCAGAGGCCAGCAAGACGGCTCACAAGGTCAAGGTATGTACAGCCACACCTGAAGACCTGAGTTTAAACCCTGGAATCCACATAGAGAACAACTCATACAGTTGTCCTGTGACCCCCACATAAAAGGTGTGTCAAGGTACACACACACGTAACACACACACACACACACACACACACACTAAATAAATACATGTATATTTTTAATAATTTGAATATGGTTAAATTAACTTCATATAAAGGCCTCACATGCTTTCTTAATTGTTGAAAATGGATTATTAATGTGGTAATTTATGTCAAACTTGTATCTTATACATTTTGAAGTAGAAGGAAATACACTGTATTTTTGTATTGGAAGAAAAGTAAGTTTGCTTCCATGTTGAGCAGCCTACTTAGGAACTGTGGTCCTGGAGAAGCAGAACTAAGACTAAAGTTCTAACACTCAGCCAGCAGGCTGGCCTGTCCCATCTTTGTGATGATTATTTCACAGACTCCACTCCTTATCTTGCCCCCTCTTTCCACTGGTAACTTCCAATAGCTTTATTTCAAATGCTTTAAGACAGACTCCATAGGACCCTAAGAGAGACATACATGGACACCCCCAGAAGAGGAAAGGGACAAGAACCCCTAAGTAAATTGGGAGCATGGGGGGTGGCAAGGAGGTAAGAGAGAGGAGAGGAGATAAGAGAAGGTGGGGAGAACATGAGGGATCATGGAGGTAGAGTTGGGCAAAAAACAGAGCAAGGAAAGAGATACCTAGAGAGAGGGATTCATTATGGGCTTGCTGAGAAACCTGGCATTAGGGAAATTCCCAGGAATCCACAACAATGACCCCCAACTAAGAATCTAAGCAATAGTGGGGAAGCTACCTTAAATGCCCATCACCTATAATGAGATTGATGACTACCTTAAATGCCATCCTAGAGCCTTCATCCAGTTGCTGATAGAAGCAGAAGCAGAGATCCTCAGCTAAGCACTGAGCCGAACTCCTGGAATTCAGTTGTAGAGAGGGATCAAGACCATGCTGGGGAAACCAACAGAAACAGCTGACCTGAGAAGTGGGAGCTCATGGACTCCAGACTGACAGCTGGGGAACCCTGAATGTGGGTGTCAGTTGGGGTGGGCTGGGCAGTTTATGGGGCAACTGACAGTATTTATCCCTCGTGTATGAACAGCTTAGTGGAGCCCATTCCCTATGGAGGGATACTCTCTCAGCCTAGATACAGTGGGGAGGGCCTTGGTCCTGCCTCAAATGAGGTTACAGACTTTCTTTGATGATTCCCCCCATGGGAGGCCTCCCCCTCTCTGAGGAGTGAATGGGGCATGGGATGGAGAGATGGTGGGGGAATGGGAGGATGGTAAGGAAATAAAACAGAGATTGGTATGCAAAATAGGATTGTTTTTAATTTAAATTAAAAATCAAGAAGACAGGCTCCACAATCGGTGACACCAGTCTATAAGCTGACCTGCATCCAGGCCACCATGTCCCTCTTTCCCTTATTATCCTGGAGGACTGTCCCTTCCTGGCTAAGTTCAGCGCCTCCACTTTACTCTGGATTGCACTGCTTCGCTTCTCAGAGGTTTTTCTCGTTTTTGTTTGTTTGTTTGTGGTTTTGTTTGTTTGCTTTTGTCTTTTGATATGTTTCAACCTTAAAGATGGGACAAGCAAGAAGTCTAGCAAAGCATTTCTTTTCAAGCAGCCACTAATCTTCAAATTCACCATAACGACTAATAGAATAGAATAATCTATCCCATGGAATACCTGTAGAAAAGCTCAGCTTTGATGCAGGGAGAAGTTTGGTCCTGCCTCAACTTAATATGCCAGGCTTTATGACTCTCCATGGGAGGCCTGATCCTTTCTGAGGAGTGGATGGAGGGAGGAGGGAGGTGAAAGGAGGTGTGCAGGGAGGGAACATGAGGAGAGGAGAGGGGAAACTGCTTAGCATGTAAAATAATTTTAAAATTTAATGAAAAAATCAGCTTTAAAGTAACCTGTAGAGTGTTAAAGTGCCTTGTTAGCCTGCAACAAAGGTGTATGCCTGTAATCCCAGGAGTCAGGAGGCTGACACAGGAGGATTATCATAGTCTAAAGTTAGCCAGAAAGATAATTTCATTTCCTGAAAATCTAAGAATGTCACTCACCAGTCCCATCTAGCACCAAAATCATGATGGGGATCAGTATCCCCAAAGCCCAAGTCCTACCCAGAGCATTCATCTGGAGTGGTTTCTAGTTAAACACAAATCACCATAAGCCCTGGATGGACTCAGTGAATCTGTCCCTCGAGGTCAACTTCATACTCATTTCACCAGGCTTAAGGGGGACTTTTCTTCCTCATTTTGCCTGTCTTTCTTCATCTCCATTCTATGTGCTGTTGGATGACTAACCCTGCATGGGAAAGAAGAGGCTGTGATGCTTGCTGAGTGATAAGAAAAAAGCCAAAGCTTAACTCATTCATTCTCTCATGATATTAAAACATTAAGACACACTTTATGGCAATTCTCCCTTTTAATGCAGTTTTTAAAGAATAAATCACATCCTGGAAAATGAGTGAACACTATGTGAATACAGCTGACAAATGTGTAAATATGTATGAACTGGGACAAGCATTTGCAAAATTTCCAAACCAAGGTGCTAACATCTTGTTTCTCAAAGTTCCCATCATGTTCTTCCTTTGTTCTCCTTCTCAAGAGGCAAACAGGGCTATAACATCTCTCACAATTTACCTATTATGCCATTTACTGATCTCCACATAAACACAATGTTTTAGTGAGTTCATCCATGCATGATGGTTTGGACTTACCAAAGGATATATTATAATTCATTCATCAGTCTCTCTGTGAATTTGAATTGCTTTGCCTGATGACTTATATATAAAGCTTCTATGAGAATTCTTGATTTGCACAGACGTTTTTTGTTTCTATGGCACCCATGGATCAAAGAATAGTGTGACTTTAAATAAATACTTCCTGTCATGGGTTAACTTGCCTGCCTGGCCCTCCTTTTTATCTTAAAATTGTGTTCCAATATCTGAGAATGTAGTCTTATTTTTAAATAAAGTCCTTTCACCTGTAATTAGTTAAAATTAAACTAAACAGTTTTGGGAAAGGTGGGGCCCTAGTCCAGTGTAACTGGTATTTATATGAAAAGAAGAATGGGCTTATACATGCATATGCAGAAACATTCATGTGAAGGCAAAGGCAAAGACAGGTGTGTTTCTTCTACAAGTTAAGAAACAACAAGGATTATCAGCAGGCCCCCAGACACAGGCAAGGACCTTCTTTTGTGCTTTAGAAAATTTAGAGTCCTGTAATCACAAACCACAGCACAAGACACTTGGAGAGCCAAATGCTCTTACTTACCTATTTTCTCACGTACTTACTTACTCACTTACTTACAACTTCAAGAAGAGAAAACTGATATGCAGGGTCACAGAGTCTTTGTGCCCAACAAGAGGAAAACTCCAAGCTGGATCAGTAGGAGATGGCTCATGTGTGAAAAGCAAGGAGTACTGGTGGGGAGTAGGGCTGCAGGGTTGTTGAGTTTGAATAACCTTACAAGACCCGGGCATGGCTATCTGTAGGATAGTATTTCCCCCTTTTATTAAAAACAGATTCTTTTCTCATACAGTATATCCTGATTTCAGGTTCTCTTCCCTCTACTCCTCCCAGTTCCTCCCCTCCTCCACTCCCATCCACATCCACTCCCTTTCTGCCTCTCATTAGAAAATAACAGCCTTCTAAGGTATAACCACAAAACATACCTAAATAAAATACAATAAGATTAACAAAAAAACATCACACTGAGACTGAACAAGGAAATCAACATAGGGAAAAGAGTCTAAGAGAAGGCACAAGAATCAGAGATCAACTTGTTCATATTCTCAGGATTCCCATAAAAACATTAAACTAAAAGCTATGACATGTACACAGAAGACCTGGTGCAGAGCGCTGTAGCCCTGTGCTTGCTGCTGTAAGGTGATATGAGCCTTGCTAAGCTCATTTAGAAGGGTTTTTCTCCTGATGTTTCCCATGCCCTCTGGCTCTTACACTCTTTCTGTCTTCTCTTCAACAGGGTTCCCAGAACATTGAGGCAGGAGATTTGTTAGAGCCCTTCCATTTAGAGGTGTGTATTCCAATTTCTCTCTGTGTCTCTGTCTCTGTCTGTCTGTGTGTGTCGATCTCTGCATGTCACTGTCTCTCTCACTCTCTGTCTCTCTCTCACTTTCTGTCTCTGTCTCTCTGTCTCTGTGTATGTGTGTGTGAGATATATATATACACATACATATATATATATATATATATATATATATAGAGAGAGAGAGAGAGAGAGAGAGAGAGAGAGAGAAATGTCTGGTTGTAGGTTTGTGTATTTTTTTTCCCATCTGCTGTAGGAGGAAGCTTCTCTGATGATGGCTTAATAAATCACTAATATCTGAGTATAAAAAGTATAAAAGAGTATCATTAGAAGTCATTTTATTGGTTTTTTTCAGACTAGTAGTATTTGGTTTTACCTAATTATCTGGGCTAGCTAGTTTCTGGTTCTTGGTCACCCAAGGACTGTTAGGTATAAGCTCCACCTCATGGAATGGCCTTAAATCAAATCAGACAGTGGTTAGTTACCTCCACGTGCTTTGTGCCTTCATTGCCCTAGCATATTTTGCAGGCAGAACAGATTGTATAGCAAAGGGTTTGTGGTGACTGGATTGGTGCTTAACTTTCTCTTTTGGTAGCCTGCAGAATATCAGACACTAGAATGTATGGGTGAAAGTTCTATGTAGCACAAGGTCAACCTTTCCATGTTCAATGAATTGTATAAGTGTTTTCTTCAACAATGGGGCCATGCTGTCAGTTTGTGGAGAGCAGTCAGTCTATTGTCTTGGCAACAGTCCAGGTTGTCCTGGGATTTTCATGGGCCCCTTTGGTCAACAACTCAATTGATTGTAATCCACCCCCAGTACTGTAAGCTTCATTTGGTGACAAGAGATGGCCAGTTGGGACTCTGTCTCCCTCATTGTTTGGAGACTTCATTAGGAATACCTTCATATACTTTAAAAAGTTTCCAACATACTAGTTTCCCATACCATCCCTCAAATGCCCTAGCTGTCTTTCCCTGAATTCTATGTCCCCTCCCCCTCCCCTCCTGATCCTGCTGTTCCCATTGCCTGCTTCCCCAGTCCTCCCATTAAATCTATTCAATTTCCCCCTCCCAAGGAGATCCATGACCTTCTAGTCCTTTCCTCTATACCTAACCTCACTTGGTCCACAGGTTATAGCTTAGTTAACATTTATTTAACAACTAATATCCACATTGGAAGAGGCAAAGTAAAACTCAAAGGCTACACTTTTAATAAACCACACTGGGGAGAAATTGTATAAATGTGGCAAAACCTTTAGTTCCCATTCGACTCTTATTATTCATACTAGACAGAAGCTATATAAATGTAAAGGTTGTGGAAAAGCTTTCAAAATAAATCCAGACCCCTAGCCTCTAATTCCTTGTGTTGTGAACAAAACTCCAAAACAAGACTTAGTAACTTAGACTTAGTAAGTACCTGGATATTATGTTTAGCAGCAAACCACATTCAAGTAACAGACAAAGCCATAGAAACCACAGAATGCTCCCTCCCAGCACCAACCAATGAAAACAGGCTACCTGCAAGTAACAGACAAAGCCATAGAAACTACCAATGTTCCCATCTGTAGCCAACCAATCAAAAATACTAACAAACCAATTGCCCTGACTCTGGGAAATTCCCCTAATTGTTCCCCAAATGTCAACCAATCAGGATCTGACCCATACCTACTTATGTAATTCTGTAATTTGTTTTTTCATTTAAATTCTGGCAATAGACGAGGGACTTGACTTCCTCCAGGTAGCTGCTGTGTCAGCTGGCTGGACGAGCTCACTACTGGTAGAATTAAACAATAAAACCTTGTGTTTGAGGTTTGGTGAAGTCTGTCTCCTTGTGGTCTCTGAGGGTCTTCAAGACCTGGGCACAAAACAAATATAAGTAAATAGAATACATACCATACTTATCTTTCTGGGTCTAAGTTAGCTCACTCAGAATGATTTTTTTTCTAGATCCATCCATTTGCCTGCAAATTTTATGATTTAAGTTTTTAACAGTTGAATAATACTATATTGTATAAATGTATCACATTTTCCTTATCTGTTTTTCAGTGGAAGGGCCACCTTGCTTTTCTCTACTTTCTGGCTATTATGAAACCAGCAGCAATGAACATAGTTGAGCAAATGTCCTTGTGATAAGATGAAATGTCCTTTGGGTATAAGCCCCAGGGTGGTATATCTGGATCTTGAGTTAGATTGGTTCCCATCTTTCTGAGAAACCATCACACTGGTTTTCATAGTGATTGTATGAACTTGCATTCCCACCTACAACAGATGAGTGTGGTCCTCGTTCCATATCCTGACCAGCATTTATCTTACGATTGACCTGAGACCTCTAGGATGGTAGAAAGAGGAGGGTGGGGAACAGTGTATAAACCTGCATAAAGGGACTGATGGGAACAGACTTAAAACAGGTATTCCAAATAGGAACGGACAGCCTCTGTCACGGCCCTTAAGCTGGGTCTAAAATGGAAAACTATATTAAAAATTGGCATTCATGAACATTTTAAGCTTGATTTTGGGGGTATGTGAATGTCCCATATTAAGGGAAGACCTTTAGTAAGAAATGCATGCAGCTGGGCGGTGGTGGCGCATGTCTTTAATCCCAGCACTCGGGAAGCAGAGGCAGGCGGATCTCTGTGAGTTCGAGGCCAGGCTGGACCGACAGCCTCCAAAACAATACAGAGAAACCCTGTCTCATAAATACTAAATAAATAAAAAAAAGAAATGCATGCATTTCCCTACACATTAAGGAAGCATTTGTTGCAGGGAGGAGTAGTAGAGATAAAAGGAGGGCAATCCAGAATAAGTAAGCTCATCCTTCTGTTGCTGTAACAAGATACCTGAAATAAATGATTTCTAAGGAAGAAAATTCCAAAGGGAAGTTTAAAGACTATTTGGACCATATGATGTTTTGAATTAAGAATCTGTGGTTCTGTTAAACTGGGCTAGAGAATTAGTTGTGCTTAAAAAGACTCCTGCACCACTGAAGTAACAAGAGACCTGAAGGAAAATGTGTCCGTTACTGGGGCAATTGATGGTAGTTAGCTGTAACTGAGAAATTAGCAATAATCAAGAAGAGATCAGCATCATTTAGGTGAACTCTGAGATGTGTTTCCTCTTGATCAGAAACTTGGTTCAGAGGTGGACAAGTTTATATGCCTCCTGCTGGATCAAGTATATGACCCAAGTGATAGAGCAGCCTGCACAGCACCCTAGTCCTGTGGAAAAGCCTTCTCTTGTTGCAGGACCCACTCCTAGTACCACAATCTGTACTAATCATTGTTCTCTACAGAAACAGAACTTGAGTCTGTATGTATATATATACGTATGTATATAGTGAATCATTGATGCAAAAATACTCAATAAAATACTGGCAAAACGCATCCAAGAACACATCAGAAAACTCATCCACCATGATCAAGTAGGCTTCGTTCCAGGGATGCAGGGATGGTTCAACATAGGAAAATCCATCAATGTTATCCACCACATAAACAACCTGAGGAACAAAAATCACATGCTCATTTCACTAGATGCTGAAAAAGCCTTTGACAAAATCCAACACCCATTCATGATAAAGGTCTTGGAGAGATCTGGGATAACAGGAACATACCTAAACATAATAAAAAACTATATACAGCAAACCAACAGCCAACATCAAACTGAATGGAGAGAAACTAAGTGAATTCCTCTAAAATCAGGAACAAGACAGGGCTATCCACTCTCCCCATACCTCTTCAATATTATACTCAAAGTTCTAGTTAGAGCAATAAGACATCAAAAGGAGATCAAGGGGATACAAATTGGAAAGGAAGAGGTAAAACTTTCACTATTTGCAGATGATATGATAGTTTACATTGAGTGACCTAAAAAACTCTACTAGGGAACTCTTACAGCTGATAAACACCGTCAGAAAAGAGGCAGGCTACAAGATCAACTCAAGAAAATCAGTAGCCCTACTCTATACAGGAAATAAAAGGGCTGAGAAAGAAATCAGAGAAACATCACCCTTTACAATTGCCACAAAAAAACATAAAATACCTGGAGGTAATGCTAACAAGTGAAAGACCTGTATCACAAGAACTTTGAGTCTTTAAAGAAAGAAATTAAAGAAGACACCAGGAAATGGAAAAATCTCCCATGCTCTTGTATTAGTGAGATCAATGTACTAAAAATGGCAATCCTGCCAAAAGAAATATACAAACTCAATGAAATCCCCATCAAAATCCTAGCACAATTCTTTACAGACCTTGAAAGAATAATTCTCAACTTTATATGGAAAAACAAAAGACCCAGGATAGCCAAGACAACCCTGCTAAACAAAGCAACATCTGGAGGCATCACCATCCCTGACTTTAAGCTCTATTATAGACCTAGAGTTCTGAGAACACCTTGGTATTGGCACAAAAATAGACAGGTAGACAAATGGAATCGAATTGAACACCCTGAGATTAATCCCCAAACCTATGAACACCTGATTTTTGACATAAAAACTAAAATTATACAATGGAAAAAAATATAGCATATTCAACAAATTGTGCTGGCATAACTGGATATTGGCAAGTAGAAGACTACAGATAGATCCATGTCTATTACCATGCACAAAACTTAAGTCCAAATGGATCAAAGACCTCAACATATATCCAGCCACACTGAACCTGTTAGAAGAGAAAGTGGGGGGTACCCTTTAACGAATTGGTACAGGAGACAGCTTCCTGAACATAACATCAGTAGCACAGACAGTGAGGTCAACAATTAATACATGGGACCTCCTGAATCTGGGAAGCTACTGTAAGGCAAAGGACACAGTCAACAGACAAAAAGGCAGCCTACAGAATGGGAAAACATCTTCACTAACCCCATATCTGATAGAGGGCTGATCTCCAAAATTTACAAAGAACTCAAGAAGCAAGTCTCCAAAACACCAAAGAATCCAATTAAAAAGTAGGGGACTGAACTAAATAGAGGAGTCTAAAATGGCTGACAGGCACTTGAGAAAGTGTTCAACATCCTTAGCCATTAGGGAAATGCAAATCAAAACAACTCTGAGATATCTTACTCCTGTCAGAATGGCTAAAATAGAAAACACCAGTGACAGTTTATGCTGGAGAGGATGTGGAGAAAGGGGAACACTCCTCCATTGCTGGTGGGAGTGCCAACTTGTACAGACACTTTGGAAATCAGTATGGTGACCCCTCAGGAAAATGGGACTCAGTCTACCACAAGACCCAGCAATTCTACTCTAGACATATACCCAAAAGATGCCCATTCATACAATAAGGATGTCTGTTTCACTATGTTCATAGCAGCATTATATGTAATAGCTAGATCCTGGAAGCAACCTAGATACCCCACAACTGAAGAGTGGACAGAGAAAATGTGATACATTTACACAATGGAGTACTACTCCGTGGGAAAAAAACAATGGAATCTTGAAATTTGCAGGCAAATGGATGGCACTAGAATAAACCATCCTAAGTGAGGTAACCCAGTTACAAAAAGACAAATATGGTATGTACTCACTCATATGTGGAATTTAGACATGGATCAGGGGAGTGTCAGCCTACAATCCCAGTGCCAGTGAGTCTGGGAAACAGGGAGGTTCCCAAGAGATATACATTATACCCCAGAGAAGTGGAGTGAGACAAGCTCTCCTGAGCAGATTGGGAACATGGGGGGAGGGGAGAGGGAATCAGGAAAAAGAGAGGGGGATAAGAGGAGGGGAGAAGAAGACATGGGAGAGCAGGAAGACTGAGTTGAGGTAATAATAGAGGAGAGCAGGATGAGAGATACCATACTAGATGGAGTCATTATAGGTTTGAGGAGACACTAGGGAGATTTCCAGAGATCTACAAGCATAACACCAACTGGCAAACTAAGCCATACCAGAGAGACTACATTAATAGCTCCTCCCTGATGATAAGGTTGATGACTACCTTATATGCCATCCTAGAACCTTCATCCAGTGACTGATGGAAGCAGAGGCAGATACCCACAGCTAAACACTGAACTGCACCCCTTGGAACCAAGTGACAGAGATGGAGGAATGATGAGCAAAAGGGATCAAGACTGTGCTAGTGAAACCCACAAAGACAGCTGACTGGACAATGGGGAGCTCTTGAATCCCAGGCTGATGGCTGAGAGGTCAACAGGGGACTGATCCAGACTCCATGAATGTAGTATCAGCGAGGAGGCCTCAGAAATCTCTGGGACCTTGGGTCCCAGTGTTTACCATGGTGTATGAATGAATTCTGGGAGCCCATTCCACATGGAGGGATGCTCTCTCAGACTGGACACATGGGGAAGGGCCTAGGTCCTTCCCAGGATGAAATGACAGACACTGGAGATCCCCCAAGGAGGGCCTCACCCTGGGGAATGATGTGCGAATTGGGGTCTGGGGAGGCTGATGGAGGGACAAGGGAGGAGGGGTTGGGAGGGAGCTGGGATTGACATGTGAAGCGTGCATGTTTCTAATTTAAATTAAAATATATATTAAGGAAAAAAAGATAAATACTTTCCATGGGAATTCAGTGATTAAATTCAAGCATTGCATGCAAAGTTTCTATATTACAAGTGGAGAGAAAAAAGGGAGGATTAGTAGTGAGCCAAGATTTTCAAAGTTGCAGTTTGTCTGTTGGGTGAAAACTGGCTTGGAATTGTGGGCCTACACCACCATGCCTTCCTCAGCCACAAAATGGTTTTGTTGTTATTGTTTTTGTTATTTTGTTTTAAAAGATTTGTTTAATTTTATATGTGTGAGTGTTTTGTCTGCAGGTATGGAAAATCACTGCATGTGGGACCTGTAAAAAAATTTAAGACACACACACACACACACACACACACACACACACACACACACACAAATCCCTCACGGGAGTGCCCATGGGGTTTTAGTTAATGCTGGATGTAGTCAACTTGTTAATCAGGAATACCTATCACACTGATGGAAATCACAGCAGGAATTCGGTGTGTGTCAGAGGGATGTTGGGAGGGACCTGGAGGCAGGAGATGATGCAGAGCTCATGGAGGACTGTTGCTTACTGGCTTGCTCCCTCAGTGGACTGTGATGTGAGATGTGTAACCCAATAAACCCTTTCCTCCCTCAAGGTGCCTTTGGCCATGGTGTTCATCACGGTAATAGCAACTCTAAGACACAGTGCCATAGGTCCACAGAAGCAAGACCCATCAACCTGAGTTCGCATACACTCAATAATGAAATTGTTGTCCCACCTTGCAAATGAGATTGCTCCAACCTAAGACCTTGACACTAGATATAACCTCTTGCTCTATGAGTGGCCTCACCTAGGACATAGACCATTGTTCCAGCAATATCTCTTCTATGGACTGACACAAGCTACTTTTGACCATTTCATGCCAGTTAACAGGACAGCAGAGACTAAGTAACATAAAGAAAATAAATGTATTTGCCTCATGTTTCTAAATGCTAGAAAGCCTAGGACTGAGGGGATGCACTATTGCTACATTACCCTATTGTAGACAGAAAATCACAGAGAAGAGAGAGAACCTACAGACAAGCAGACAGAGATAGAGATAGAGATAGAGACAGAGATGAGAGAGATTGATTCCATAAGTTCTGTGACTCTACAGAACGTTGACTAATACAGTATATTTTCATCCTTCCATTTGCAACCTATTTGCATCTTTATTCTAAAGGTACTCTCTTATAGGCAGCATATAATTGGATCATGTTAGGTGCCCTCCTCCCATTCTGCTAACCTCTAACATTTAACTGAAAAGTTTAATCGATAACAATTTTAGGCAAGAACTAATTCTTGTTCCTTTTTCATTTGTTTTCTTTCTGTCTTATACATCAGTTTTTCTCAACTCTTTCTTCATTCTTTTTTATTTGATTTTTTGGTTTTTTTAAGATATGAGTTGTCTTTTTTTTATTAGAAACAATCAGTTTTACATGTCCATCCCAGTTCCCTCTCTCTCCCTTCCTCCCGTCCTCCCCTGCACCCCACTGACCTCCTATCCCATTCCCTCCCCCTCCCCAGGGTGAGGCCTTCCATGGGGGAATCTTCAAAATCTGTCATATCATTTGGAGCAGGGCCTAGGCCCTTCCCCATGTGTCTAGGCTGAGAGAGTATCCTTCTATGTGGAATGGGCTCCCAAAGTCCATTCACATCCTAGGGATAAATACTGATCCACTACCAGAGGCCCCATAGATTGCTCATGCCTCCTAACTGACACCAACATTCAGGGGGTCTGGATCAGTCCTATGCTGGTTTCCCAGCTATCAGTCTGAGGTCCATGAGTTCCCCTTGTTCAGGTCAGCTGTCTCCGTGGGTTTCTCCAGCCTGGTCTTGACCCCTTTGCTCATCACTCCTCCCTCTCTGCAACTGGATTCCAGGAGTTCAGCTCTGTGTTTAACTGTGAGTGTCTGCCTCTGCTTCCATCAGCTACTGGAGGAAAGCTCTAGGATGACATATAAAGTAGTCATCAGTCTCATTATTGGGGAAGAGTATTTAGAGTAGCCTCTCCACTATTGCTTAGGTTTTTTTTCTAATGCTATTTTCTTTCTCGTTTCCCTTTTGAAGTTTTGGTTATGATAACTGTAGTTAAATTTATAGGGCTAGAGAGATGGTTCTGCATCTAAGAACACTGGCTGCTCTTGTAGAGGACCCAGTTTCAGTTCCCAGCAGATTTTAACCATCTGTTGTTAAGGGAAGCTTTTCCTTGCTAGCCGCTTTGGTTTATCCCCCACCAGCCGCCTGGGCTCTGCCACATTCTAGTCCCCAAATAAACACACAGGACGCTGTATTAATTATGAAGCTGTTGGCCTTGCTTGTTTCTTACTGGCTAGCTTTGACTTAAGTAATTACCCCATAATTGTTAATCTAAGTATGTTTCTTACCGGAGAATAGTCCCGGGCTTTCTACCCCATGCGGTTACATGTCGACTCTCTTGTGTTTCCCCTTCCCAGAATCCTCCTCGACTCCTAGTCCCTCCTATCTAGGTTTTCTATTGGCCAGACAGTACTTTATTGACAAATGCACAGGCAAATAACAGGACTTCCCCAACATCTCCTTTCTGTTTAAACAAAAAGAAAGGTCTTAACTTTAACACAGTCAAATTGTATATAACAGAACAGTTATCAAATAAGAACATAGTTACAATATTTTAGCAAGATTTAAAGAAAATATCATCCATCCCATCCTTGTGAGTCCAAAGTTCTATGTAGCTTATCTTTTATCATAACTAAGGAAAACTGTAATTATAACTATCTGTCTTCAACTCCATCAAAGAACACAGAAGGATAATATATAAACACTAGGATTGACAGAGACATCTTACTGCCTGGACAGTCACCCGAAGTTCCTCTGTAACGTTGGGGCATCCATCTTCAGCCCATAGGCCACAATGTGTCTGGAACACTTCTCAGCAAAGCAGAAAATTTCAAACTGTCCATCTGCGTTGGCAGTCTGTCAGTCATTTTTCTTTGTCCTGCAGAAAGTCTCGTAGACTCTTCATCAAGCAGGAACCCTTGATGAAGTTCAGTAGTCACTTTCCTATGGGTCCTGCATGTCCAGATGATACAACAACAGTCAAACAATCTAGGCAAGAGCAGTTTCTTGCCCAAATGGCTAATCTTGCCATGTTGAAAGCAAACTTTATAACGAGTTTCTTCGATGCCCATCTTCCTCTCAGACGTAATTGGTGCTGCCAGGAACAGACATTTCTCATTGTCAAGACAAACCCTAAACCATTTTAAATGCCATGTTCTGAAGGTCTTTGAGAGGTTTGAAGACTGTCCATCTCAAATATATTTCTGTATATCTAGAAACCTAACTTATGTAACTAGAAATTCTATTATAAGTAACTATCTATAGTCTGTATTCAATTATACATTACGTTGTAAAAGATCAGTATAAGCACAATACTTAATCAAGAGGAGAAATATAAGCATCACAAAATTGACCTTGATTTTGTCTCAATAAATGAAAAACAATACCCATACCATAATTCCCCTTTTTACCATTAAAAAAGATTGGCTGTGATCACTAGCCAATTATAAACAATCCCATTCAGATGAAAACAAAGATTTATAAACAAGATGGGAATTGGGACGTCGCTCATTCCAAACTGCTTCCTGCTGGAAGGGGGCGCTGTTTATACCATGGGGATCATGACAAAACTCAGAAACCTGTATAAGTCTGTATTTTCGGGGTCTGTAAAACTGCATCATCTTAACTGTCTCAATTGTTGGAACACCTTGTCCACTGCTTCCGGGGGTCTTGGTTCGTGAAACCACAGAAGTCTGGAAGAAATCCTCAGCTTTTTATGTTCTGTGGAAACATAAATTAAAACTCCTTTTCCGAGTAACATATCCTTATACTTAAATTTTGAAGTCAAGGCATTTTTAAAAGATATAAGTTGAATTAATTCAGCAGCATTTATAATCAAGTGTACTTTAGCAGTTGCTCCTTCCTTAGCAATGAAAAAACTGAAAAACACAATAGTGTACAGTATCCAGACCCTCTGTGTGATTTCCATCTTTACGTGGCTTTTTTATTTATCTATTATTACTTTATTTCTTTCACTTTCATTTATTTTTCTCTGAGACAGGGTTTCTCTTTGGAAATCTGCCTGCCTCTGCCTCTGGAGTAAATCCTACCAGCGTGCGCCACCACAACGCCGGCTTTTGTATTTATATACCACTTTGCCGTTTCATTTTCTCTCTCAATCTCATGTATATTTTTAAACACACTGTAAACCTTTAGAGATTTTCTTCATCCAAGTCTGACTTTACTGTAAATCTTTATGTTTTTCTGACCACGTGTCTCATCTGTAAAGCCGCGGCTGTTTTAAACTGCTGGTTTTTCTGTCAAGATGGCGGGCGTAAACGTGATTCCAGCTTACCGCCTCAGTCCATGCTGACATCCAGCAAAAGCTGCCACTTCCAGCTGTACGTACACACCTTTCAATCGTTAGCAGAGTCTCTTAAAACAACCTTGCTGTTTTTTTTTTCTTTTTATGCTGAGTCAGGAAGACTCCGGTAAACGAGCCACGTGAATCTCGGCTTGTCGCTAGCAAAACAGAGCACACCTGAGAAAAATGCTGCTACCAAAAATCTGTGTTTCTCTCTGTTCTTCTGTTTCTAAAATCCCTTTAGAGCTTTTGTTATTTTGCGTGGAAATTCATGATCCCACTCCTGATCACCATTCTGTTAAGGGAAGCTTTTCCTTGCTAGCCGCTTTGGTTTATCCCCCACCAGCCGCCTGGGCTCTGCCACATTCTAGTCCCCAAATAAACACACAGGACGCTGTATTAATTATGAAGCTGTTGGCCTTGCTTGTTTCTTACTGGCTAGCTTTGACTTAAGTAATTACCCCATAATTGTTAATCTAAGTATGTTTCTTACCGGAGAATAGTCCCGGGCTTCCTACCCTATGCGGTTACATGTCGACTCTCTTGTGTTTCCCCTTCCCAGAATCCTCCTCGACTCCTAGTCCCTCCTATCTAGGTTTTCTATTGGCCAGACAGTACTTTATTGACAAATGCACAGGCAAATAACAGGACTTCCCCAACAATCTGTAACTACAATTCTAGGGAATCTGACACCCTTTCCTGGCCTCGGTGGACACCAGAGAATGCATAATATGCATGCATATGTATTATGTTCACATGCAGGCAAAATACTTATATTTTAATTAGGAAATAAATCTTAATAGTTTATATTTATAACCACCTAGTTTGAACTAATATCCACTCAGCCACAGTAATAAAGAAACTTCTTAAGTTCATCTTTCCCCTGTATGCTGTCACTGTCACTAATAACCTTTTTACATGGACACCGATTTACACAGACTCACTGTTGTTTCTTTCCATATTTATCTTCTAAATAAGTACTTTTTATATACTGTCTTTGTGATGTTCCTATTTCCTCAGGTATGTGTAGGTTATTGTCTGTGGGGGATACTTATCTAGAAATGTCTTGATTTCTCCTTCTTTAGAAGGATAGATTTCTAGGCATGACATTATTGGCTTTGGTCCTTACAGTTCCCTAATGAGAGAACTGCCTTTCCACTGCCTTTTTGGTTTCATGATCCCTGATTATTATATGAAAGAACCTTGTGTGTGATGAGCTCCCCTCTTTAGCAGCTTCCAAGAGTCCCTCAGTCTTTTGTCAGCTTGGTTACAATGTGCTACAATATGGAAGTCTTTATGCTTATATGGAGTTCCTTGACTGATTGAATACAAAAGTTCAATATTTCTCAAATTTGGGAACTTTTTCATTTCTTCAGATCTTTCTGCCATCTTGTCTCTTTCCATTTCCTCTGACTGTTGATTGAACACCATGGTTCCCTGGATGCTATTCCACAGTATCCAGGGTTCTTTACTTTCCTTCAGCTCAAGCCATCCTTCATCATGCTCCCTGCTTCCTTGGCATGTTCAGACCTCCTTTGGAGCTTCTCTAGAGAATATTTTAACTTATTCTTCTTCATAGCTCCAGGATTTCTATTTGATTCTCCTCTCCCATTTGATGATTTATTTGATTTTGTATTTTTTTATCTGTGGCTTTATTCATCTCTTTAAACATATTAAAAATGATTAAATTAATTTTTCTTTTTTTTTTTTTGAGACAGGGTTTCTCTGTGTAACTTTGTAGACCAGGTTGGCCAAGAACTCACAGAGATCAGCGTGACTGCCTCCTGAGTGCTGGGATTAAAGGCGTTCACCACCACTGCCCAGCTAAAATAAATTAATTTTTTAATGATTAAGTAAGTTATCTGTGCTTCCTTAGAGATACTTTCTACTTCCTCTTTCCCTGTGTATAGGCTATGATTTCCTGTTTCTTTGTCTTCCTCGTTTTTTTAATTGTTATATGCATATTATGTTATAATATAGCTGCCTGGAATTCAGAGTCTTCTTTCTCCCTGGGGATTTCTGTTGCTCGTGGTCAGTACCTTTTGTTTAGTGACTTTTCTAAATTAATTTTAAAGTTTATATTTCTCGATTTTTTTTGTGCCTGCTGCCATGTCTATTTAGTTTGCTGATCATCTACTGATTTAACAATGATTTCCTGAGACAACTGCATCTCAGGAAAGCATTTCCAGCCTTTGCAGGGGAAAAGTGTGTCTCTCTTAGGGAGCAAACCCAACATGTCTGCCCGATACTTCACTTCCTGCTTGCCAGTTCAGTTCCCAGCCTCTTCCCTCACATGCTTTTTGGTATCTCTCCTGCTTATCCTCGTAGTTTGATATCCATCCCACCCACACCTGTAGCACTGACCATGCCTGTTTGGGGTGGTCACAGGTGCAGAAGTGATGGAGGGCAGGACTAGACCTGGGTCCCTGACCCCAGCGCTGGTTCTTGCTTTAGCTCAGGTCACAGAGAACAGCCTGGGTGGATCCTTGGAGTTGGAACCTGCAGTTGCCACACGCCTCTTGTGTAAGTGCATTCTCCCCGAATAAATTTCACTTAACCTGTACTGAGTCTAATGAGTCTTGCAATTCCCATTCAATATATCCTACAGTTCTAATCCCTCACCCAGAGAGCTACCTGTAGGTGGCTTTTTACAAGTGCTACTCATGAGGCTGCTTCAGTCCTAGGACAGGCGAACCATCCAATTCCTTAGGACAAGTCAAATACGCAAACACAGTTACTTGTTTTGATTATCCTATATAGGATTATGTTTCACTATGGCTGTTTTCAAACCAAGTTTCTTTTGCTGTCTCCCTCCCCTCACCCCTCTCCCGTTTTACCCTTCCACCCCAGTGGGCTCCTTTCTATTCTCATGTCACATGCAACCCCTTCCACATCCTCCGTACTTCCTGTTCCTTCTCATTGTCTCCGACCTCTGTGTGCTCACAGTCTCATCCACTTATGGACACATATATAACCATCAAGAGTTAGGTGTTATTAGGGGAGCTCTTAGACCCCAGACTGACACCTGGGAATCCAGCATGGGACTGATCCAGACCCCCTGAATGTGGAGGTCAGTGAGGAGGCCTAGGCAATCTATGGGGCCTTGGGTAGTAGATCGGTGTTTATCCCTGGCATACAAATCCCTGACCTCAAGCTCTATTATAGAGCTGTAGTCCTGAAAACAGTTTGGTATTGGCACAAAAATAGACAGGTAGACCAATGGAATCTAATTGAACACACTGATATTAACCCATACATGTATGAACATCTGATCTTTGACAAAGAAGCTAAAAATATACAATGGAAAAAAAAGAAAGTATCTTTAACAAATGGTGCTGGCATAACTGGATGCTGGCATGTAGAAGAATGAGGATAGATCCATGTCTATCGCCATGCACAAAGCTTAAGTCTAAATGGATCAAAGACCTCAACATATATCCAGCCACACTGAACCTGTTAGAAGAGGAAAGTGGGTGGTACCCTTCAACGAATTAGTACAGGAGACAGCTTCCTGAACATAACACCAGTAGCACAGACAGTGAGATCAACAATTAATAAATGGGACCTCCTGAAACTAAGAAGCTTCTGTAAGGCAAAGGACACAGTCAGCAAGGCAAAAAGGCAGCCCACAAAATGGGAAAAGATATTCACAATCCCCACATCTGCCAGAGGGCTGATCTCCAAAATTTACAAAGAACTCAAGAAGCAAGTCTCCAAAACACCAAAGGATCCAATTAAAAAGTGGGGGACTGAACTAATTAGAGAATTCTCAATAGAGGAGTCTAAAATGGCTGAGAGGCACTTAAGAAAGTGCTCAACATCCTTAGCCATTAGGGAAATGCAAATCAAAACAACCCTGAGATACTATCTTACTCCTGTCAGAATGGCTAAAATCAAAAACACCCATGACAATTTATGCTGCAGAGGTTGTGTTGAAAGGGGAATACTCCTCCACTGCTGGTGGAAGTGCCAACTTGTACAGCCACATTGGAAATCAGTATGGAGATTCCTCAGAAAAATGGGAATAAACCTACCACAAGACCCAGGAACTCCACTCTTAGGCATATATCCAAAGATGCCCATTCATACAACATGGATGTCTGTTCCACTATGTTCATAGCAGCATTATTTGTAATAGCCAGAACTTGGAAGCAACCTAGATGCCCCTCAACCGAAGAGTGGATAGAGAAAATGTGGTACATTTACACAATGGAGTACTATTCAGCAGAAAAAAAACAATGGAATCCTGAAATTTGCAGGCAAATGGATGGCACTAGAAGAAACCATCCTGAGTGAGGTAACCCAGTCACAAAAAGAGAAACATGGCATGTACTCTCTCACATATGGATTTTAGACATAGATCTGGGGAGTGCCAGCCTACAATCCCATGGCCAGAGAGTCTGGGAAACAGAAACTTCATCCAATGGCTGATGGAAGCAGAGGCAGACTCCCACAGCTAAGCATTAAGCTGAACTCAAGAAATCCAGTGACAGAGAGGGAGGACTGATGAGCAAAGGGGTTAAGACTGGGCTGGTTTAACCCCCAGAAACATCTGACCTGACAAGGGTTAGGGTTAGCTCTTGAATCCCAGACTGATGCCTGGGAATCCAGCATGGGACTAATCCAGACCCCCTGAATGTGGGTGTCAGTGAGGAGGCCTAGGCAATCTATGGGGCCTTGGGTAATAGATCAGTGTTTATCCCTGGCATACAAATGGACTTTGGGTGCCCATTCCACATCGAGGGATGCTCTCTCAGCCTGCACACATGGGAGAGGGCCTAGGCCCTGCCCTGGATGAAATGACAGACTCTGGAAATACCCCATGGAGGGCCACACCCTCCCTGGGGAGCAGATTGGGTGGGAGGCAAGGGGAGTCAGTGGGGGTGCTGGGAGAGGAGAGGAGGGAGAGGGAACTGAGATTGATATGTGAAGCAATGTTGTTTCTAATTTAAATTTTAAAAGATTTAAAAAAAAGAGTTAGGTGTTTTTGTCTATGTTACCTCATTTAATATACCACTTTCCAGCACATTTCATTTGTCTTTATAGTCAAATAGAATCCCATTGTGTATACATGCCACATTTATTACCTTCACTCATTGTTGTACATCTGGACCCATTCCATTTTTTGCTATTTTGAATGTTGCAGCAATAGACATGGGTGCAGATATCTCTTTGTTATGATACTGATACCTGTGGACATATGCCTAGGAGTGGTATAGATGGGTCATATGGTAATTCTACTTCTACAGTAACCACACCAGTTTATGCTCTCACCAACAGTGAATAAGGGTTCCTCTTTCCCACATCCAGGTCAGCATCTGCGATTTGTTTATTTGATCACAGCCATTCTGGCTGGGATGAGATGGAGTCTCAAAGTGGTTTGGATTTGCTTTTCTCTGGTGTCTGGGCTGAATATGATATGGGCCTCAGCTCAATTCCAGGAGCTTGATCTCCTATTGTCTTGTAGATGTTGGCTGGTTACCTCTGGATAGCCTGACCACAGTGGAGGATGACTTCTAGTTTGCATAACAATAGATTTGGGCCACACACCCATCATGGGAGCCAGTGAGACATACCTGAAGACTCCTGAGAAGTGCATTACAGGAGATCAGAGGGTTTGTGTATGTGGATTCTAGGACCATCTCTAGGGTTAAAGGAGGTATTTCCTAGTCAGCCCTATATGCATGATAATAGATGTCTTCTCCCCCCCCCCCATTACCCACACACACACTTTTAGAAACCTATTTAAGAAGATGCTTGAATAAACCTGTGTCTCCAGTATGGACTGAGAGCCCTCCTGAAGTGACAAGATGTCTCTATCTTGTTCTTTTTTTTTTTTTTTTTTTTTTTTTTTGGTCTGTGGCATTGTACAATATAATTTCTTTTTTTTTATTTTTAAATTTAAATTAGAAACAAGGTTGCTTCACTATCAATTCCAGGTCCCTCTCCCTTTCCCTCCCCTCCTCCCACGCCCTCCCACCAACCTGCCCAATATCCCCTCATTTCCCCAGGATAGGCAAAACAACCTTACTCAACAAAGCAACATCTGGAGGCTGATCAATACTCCCTGAATGTGGGTGTCAGTGAGGAGGCCTAGGTAATCTATTGAGCCTTGGGCAGTAGATCAGTATTTATCCCGGGTGTACAAATGGACTTTGGGCTCCCATCCAACAATGAGAGATGCACTCTCATCCTGAACTCTTGGGGGGGAGGGTCTAGGCCCTGCCCTGGATGAAATGACAGACTCTGTCTTGTTCTTAAAGTCATTGGGTAGCTAGGACTTCCCTGATCCATTCTCCCCCACTCAGGGTGGAACCCGGGGCTGTTCGGCTGGTTCCAAACACAGTCCCAAAGATATCAGTCCAGGATAGATGACCCCTGTTGCGTAGGATTGATACAGGCCGGACCCCGACACTCTGGTAGCTAAAAATGAAAGACACTTCTTCAAAAAGGACTCTTGAGCCTGCTTCCAGTTCAGTGGTCACTAGCCAGCGAGGAAGGAAGCGGTAAGCAGGTGAGTTAAGACACAACCCCCCAACCCTCCACCCCCCCCACCCCCGCTCTTCCTGAAGCACCTCAGCCCTCCTCTCATGGTTTATACTGAGTCACAGAACTCTGAAAATGTGCAGAGGGGGCTGCTTAGTTTTTGCCTTGGTGGAGGGACAGAGCTTCGGGGCTTCTGATGCTACCTAACACATTTGTTCCAAAATAGTTTGGGGCCATTTCTACACCATAATTCCTGACAATGATCAGCATGTTCCAGACCCCTGCAGCCCTACTGACCTCAGAAGTTAATCTCTGCCATATATGTTGAGGGTAGATAAACTGCCTCCTACATGGAGAATATGCCCATTTTCAGGTAACGGCCTTTTGCCTCACATGCCTTTGCTGTCTTCTTGAACATGTCAGGGTCTCTGGTCTCTGCCTTTCCTCAAAGCCAACCTGCACCATTGTCCCCCACTGCTCTGGACAGCCCTTTGACCCTTCCTCACCTGCTTCTCTGAAGTGCACATTCAACACTTACCCACATGGATTTCCTGTTCCGGCTGATGTTATCACAAATATTTCCACCACAAAATAAAAGAATTTCATGCAATGGCATTGATGGCATTAACAAAAATACCAACTATACACATATAAAGCAGAAAATTGGTCAGGACCTTGTGACCGCTTGAGGCTGTGAGACTCGGTTCAGCTTAGAATTTACTGCCCTTTGTTCATCTCTCATCTGGGACACACGCAAATTTGTTCAAATGCTTCAGGTTTTATGTCTTCCTAACCTCTGACACAAATAATATTTAACCTATTGATGCCTCCAAATGGTTTTGATGACAAAATATAATTTGGTTTGCTGCTAAGGACTTGGCCTATTTTATTTCTCTCACTCAGAAGGAGCATTGGCCCTGCTGACCCTCCATTGTCGGGATCTCACTATATTTTAATAAATAGCATCACAAAGAGAAACAGACACTGTGAACCAAAATGAGAACCAATAGGATTTCCTTCATCTTACCTGAAGATCTGTAACAAAGAGTACAAAACTAAATAAATAGATGGATGGATAGATAGATAGATAGATAGATAGATAGATAGATAGATAGATAGATAAAATCCGTGGCTCAATAGCTAAGAACATTTCCACAATCTGCAACACTGGTGCCAAAGATCTAACAGCCTCTTCTGACTTCTGTAGGTTTCTGCATACACATGGTTCACATGTACACAGGCAGGCAAAATACACATACACATAAAATAAAATAGTTTCTTATCTTTAGTGATACTAGGTCAGCAGACACTGTGTAAAGCTAAAAACATACTCTTACAAAGTACATTGACTTAATTCTTGAGTATGATTCACAATATTATTTTAGCATTTTAGATAATTCCTTTAGTATCATCCAGTCTGGTAAAGTTATCTTTTTCTTTTAAAAAAATTATAGGAGCTAAAGACATGGTTCAGCAACTAGAAACATGCACTGCTCTTACAGAAGACCTTTGTTCAGTTCCCAAAACCCATGTCAGGAAGATTATAACATCCCATAACAACATCTCCAGAAGATCTGAAGACCTCTTCTGGCCTCCAAGAGCAATAGCACTCAGGTGCACACACCCACACAGACACACATGAATACACATAATTAAAAATTTTAAATAAACCTTAAGAAAACATAGAAGTCAGAGCTCCAGACTCATTAAAATACATGTTTTATGTAGTTGTCCCTATTTAAAATGGTTCTTTTTAATTTGTTGAATAGCTTACATATTATGGTAGGCCCAAAATTGCTGCTAAAGTGAAGCTAACTAGAAAGACACAGGGAAGAGAGAATAATTAAAGCCTCCAAAAGGATAGAGAGAAGCCCAGTCTCAAAAAAAAAAGGAAAAAAAGGGGGTAAAATAAGAAATAAAATAAAAAATCTCCAGTCTTTCACCTGATCCACTGAGGTCAGGAAAGTAAAGGGGAACTGAGAGATCTAAAAAGTCTGGCCAGTAAGTAAGGCTATGAGGATGTATTAAAAAGGGGTACCAAGCTGGGGGTACCAGATTAAATCTCCAGGCCTTCGCCTGACAAAGGTCAGAAAAGTAAGGGGACCCTGAGAGATGGTCCTCAGTTGGAGGGTGGATTGTGTAAATCTTAAGGCTTTTTGCCTGAGGGAACATCCTGGGTTGAAGGGTGGATTGAAAATGGGTGAATAGCCGGGCGTTGGGAGCACACGCCTTTAATCCCAGCATGCCTTTAATCCCAGTACTCGGGAGACACAGACAGGCAGATCTCTTGAGTTCAAGGCCAGCCTCCAAACAACACAGAGAAACCCTGTCTCGGGAAAAAAAAAAGGGGGGTGAATCAAAAAAATTGGTAACAGTAAAGAGGTACTGGTGTTAAGTAAAGAAAAAGAAAAAGACAAAGGTATATAAAATGAAAAATTCTGTTTGCATTTAAGTTCTATTTTGTGAGTCATCTCTAAAAACTTTTTGCCAAAAGCCTGGCCTCTCCACCTTGCATCTACAGAGTTACAAGGAGTAGATACAGCTGTACCCCATGACTGTAGCTCAAATGGAGCAATGATGAAGGGCATATAGGACTTTTTAACCTTTTTAGTTCAAGGATTGGCTGGAGTTGTTCTTTTACATAGATTTTAATTAAGGCAGTTTCATTTCAACAGACTAATCATGACCTAGGGAAAAAGGATAACCGAAAGATGCATGTATGTTCTGAATGTATGGTGTGGCCACACCGGTATATATGAAATGTGATTGTGAATGCATGAGTGTGAACTGCTTATATGATTAAAAGGATACTTAAATCCCTTCAAAAATAGTTAAAAAGCTACCTAAATTGCTTTAGATATAGCCAAAAGGAACATCCAGCCAGTCGGTTAACGTTTTAACAGAAAAGTTAAGATGAAAATGAGGCCTTGTCTGCTAGTGAGAGCTCTACAGGTTAGATTGGGAAAGACTGCTCACAGACTTCAAATAATTTTCAAAAGTTATTTGCGACACAGTATAGTTTACAATCTTTGAGTGATTTTCAGAAGTTTTTGGCAAATACTTAATGGATATGTCCTTTTTAAAGGGCATCTACAAATGATCTAGGTAGTGATCCCAATTCACCTAGATAGTTAACCAAGGAGGATAGACAAATCCTTCTACAGTTATGGTCCAGCTTCAACAGCTCAAAAAAATATTTAGAAAATAAAAAAGGGGGAATAATGTCCCCAGTCCCCACATGACTCATCAAATAATACACTCCTCATTTAAAAATTTTAAAATGTGAATGCCAGTGAGCAATCTGCTTCAGACAGATTCTGGCATGACGGAACTTGAACAACTATTGCTCAGGTCAAATGGAGACATCCATGCACTAGACAGTGGAGAAGACCCTAATTTGGGGTCGAGGGCATGTTTGTGTTTTCTTTCAGGAAAAGAATAAAGCTTCAGCAGCTGTTAGACCATTTAGTGAGATGCATGGAGCAGAGAAAACTGGACCTGAGACCATGGGAGCCTACCTAAGCCAGTTTGAGTGAGATCTCCTAAATCAGTGTTCCTGACCCTTGATGTCATAGAATCTACAGCCTGAGAAAGAAGGAAAACAGTCGGTTCGAGATTTCCAGTTTCTCAACAGACCTGCTGCATCAACCTCCCGGACCCGTGAGTTTTCATCCAAAAGCCAACAGAGAACTGGAAAGACTAACTGTCTGCCCTTGACACACCTTGAAACAACAGAATTCATTTTGCCAGTTTTTCCCTTTGGGGGAAAAAAGGACCCATTTAAAACAGTTGGACATTGGTATGGACTGTGATGAGTGGCAAAAGCCTCTTTTCAGTATTTGAACAGGACATGGTCACTTGAAATATCAGACTTGGTGGTTCCTGTTTCTGGAATCACGTATATGCCAGTGTATTTATTTGGAGAAATGCAAGTTGTCCTAATGCGACAAAAAAGAGACTTTGGCCCAAGTCGCATATTCAGCTGAGGCTACTGACATAAAATCAACAAACTGCATCACCACAGGAAGAAATTGGTGTTCTGTGGATAGTGCAACAAGCCTCTTGTTCATATTTTTTTATAATGCTACATGTGTAACATCAATGATTGTACCTAATGTATCTGTGCAAATGCACTTTCTAAATGCTTTCCTGAGTAGATCTTGAAACGATTGTAAACTTTATCACTGTTTTGACCATCAAATTGTAACTGTAAATCACATGTGGGTTACCCTTGTAACAGAGGAAGGCTGGTAGAATGTTATGGCCCAGATCTGGTGATGGATACGGTGATGGAGAGGCACTATGTCAATGGGGGTCCTGGAAATGGTGGCAATGGCAGTAGGCATTCTGGCCTTATGCCGAGCTCAAACGTGCCTTGTTCCAGAGCAAGAGATCCGTAACCAAGTATTGCTTAGCTTAGCCCATGGCAATCCCGATAGCCATGAAGGTTGGTTACAGATGATTTAAGGATGAGGCTCTTCCGTTGACGGGCAACCTGTGGGGAAGACCCCTCCCACCTAAGACAGGGGTTCAAGGTCCCCCGAAGACGGGCAAGGGAGGGTGACCCTACTTGACCTAAGCCAGGAGTGCCTCATTAGAAAATAAAAAAGGGGGAATTGTGGGGACACCAGACCTTGAGCAGAGACCCACTTCCCCATCAGCCTGGGAGTAGGCAGCTGTAAGACTATGTTTACTAAAAACATGTTTACTAAAAACAATATAATGCCCAGGGCAATAAGTTCCTGAAAAGGGCTGGCCCACGGGAACGCCCTGACCTCGACCTTTCCCAAAGACTACCCGCCTCTTCAGACCCACCCACCTCCACCTCTGGTGTCAAGGTATATAATAACCAGCCAGAGCCTTCTTGAGGAGCCTCTGGGTCTGTGTTGTCAATCCCCGACACCCTCCGCATGTTCTTGGACACAGGCTGCGCAGCGGATGCGGCAGTAAAATGAAGTGGAAAGTACAAAGCATTTCTAATGCTCTGTCCTCCTCTCAAGCATAGACTCCCCTATCATCAGCATCCCTTACTATTCATGAGAAGACATCTGTGCTATGGAGCTGGGAGAAGCAGCTCGTATATGGCAGCCCAAGCCTCATTCCCACCCATACAGACAGACAACCAACCGATAGTAAAACATCTGATTAATGACAAAGTAACGATAAAGTTTTTAAAATGACAGAATTTCTTAGCACAAGCCAACAAATGTCTTTTTTTTGTTGTTTTTGTTTTTATGAGACAGGGTTTCTCTGTATTGTTTTAGAGGCTATCGGTCCAGCCTGGCCTCCAACTCACAGAGATCCGCCTGCCTCTGCCTCTGAGTGCTGGGATTAAAGGCATGCGCCACCACTGCCCGGCGCCAAGAAATGTCTTAATCAAAGGACGGTCATGAGACTTTGAGCAGTCTTTGAGAAACTACATGAGGGAATAATAAAATTACACCTGCATTCCAATACCTGTGTCTCTTGATGCCAGAATAGACTTGCCTGAGGCTTCAGATAGATTGTTCCCATTGCTTCATAATCTAAGGCTCCAGAGCATTTCCCACACATGTGTACTAACAAAGTATCTGAATCTTCAAAAGACTTCTGCTTAAATGTGAGGTCTTTTATATTGTGGTTCTGACACTTCCCCCTTTGTGGGTTTGTCTAGATGGTCATGGTAAGAAACATCTGAAAGGTACCATCCATCTGCTCCAACACAATTCAGGAGATAAAACTGTCACCTTGCCCAATGAAGATACCACCCAACTCATAAACATTCATAAAACTTCTTGGAAACTCAAAATATGGAACACAGGATGCTTCTACACCCACCTTCCTTGGGAAAACCCATTCTAATCTCCCTTTGGAGTGCTTGTTATGGATTGCTATATAAGCTTCTGCATAACTATCTCTTTGTTGACATCTTGCCTTCACAGAGACAGCAACCAGGAGACCCTACAGCATCACTAGTGTGATACATTTGTTATAGCTGATGAACCTACCCTGAGGCTTGATCATTCAAAGTCTCTAACTCATACTGGTATTCACTCAGGGCTGATTGTATTTAAGATACTTTTAATCTCAAATTCAGAAATGGCCTCAGTTTCTTGCTTTGATTTAAAACATAGAAACGATAAATGTGATGCTTTAATTTAAAATCAAACTTTTATTGAAAACATATTTATTTTATGTGTGTGTGTGCTTTGCCTGCATGTATATTTTGCGCATGTGTGTGCAGTGACCATAGAGGCCAGGGGATGGTGTTGGATCCCCCTGGAACTGGAGTTATAGACAGTTGTGAGCTACTACATGGGTGCTGGGAACAGAACTCGGGTCCTCTGGGAAAGCAGCTGGTGCTCTTAACCACTGAGCTATCTCTTCTGGTACAGTGAAAACATTTTTAAAAATTCTTTTTTTCTACAAGGGTGTGAGGTTTTATAAGTGCAATTCCTCTAAAATCAGGAGCAAGGCAAGGCTGCCCCCTCTCCCCATACTTTTCAATATTGAACTTGAAGTTCTTGCTAGAGCAATAAGACAACAAAAGGAGATCAAGGGGATACAAATTGGAAAGGAAGAGGTAAAATTTTCACTATTTGCAGATGATATGATAGTTTACATAAGTGACCCAAAAAAACTCTACCGGGGAACTCTTACAGCTGATAAACACCATCAGCAAAGTGGCAGGTTACAGGATCAACTCAAGAAAATCAGTAGCCCTACTGTATACAGGTGATAAAAGGGCTGAGAAAGAAATCAGAGAAACATCACACTTTGCAATTGCTACAAACAACATAAAATACCCTTGGGTAACCCTAAGCAAACAAGTGAAAGACCTGTAGCAAGAACTTTGAGTCTTTAAGGAAAGAAATTAAAGAAGACACCAGGAAATGGAAAGATCTCCAATGCTCTTGGATAGGGAGGATCAATGTAGTAAAAATGGCAATCCTGCCAAAAGCAATCTATAGACTCAATGCAATTCCCATCAAAATCCCAGCACAATTCCTCACAGACCTTGAAAGAACAATTCCCAACTTTATATAGAAAAACAAAAAAAACTCAGGATAGCCAAAACAACCTGCTCAACAAAGCAATGTCTGGAGGCATCACCATCCCTGACTTCAAGCTCTATTATAGACATATAGTCCTGAAAACAGCTTGGTATTGGCACAAAAATAGACAGGTAGACCAACGGAATTGAATTGAAAACCATGAGATTAATTCACAAACCTATGTATACCTGATTTTTGACAAACACACTAAAATCATGCAATGGAAAAAAGATAGCATCTTCAACAAATGGTGCTGGCATAACTGGATATTGGCATGTAGAAAACTGTAGATAGATTCATGTCTATCACCATGCACAAAACATGAGATCAAGGACCTCAACATATAAATCCAGCCACACTGAACCTCTTAGAAGAGAAAGTGGGAGGTACCCTTGAACGAATTGGTAAAGGAGACTGCTTCCTGAACATAACACCAGGAGCACAAACACTGAGATAAACAATTAATAAATGGGACTTCCTGAAACTGAGGAGCTTCTGTAAGGCAAAGGACACAGTCAAAAGACAAAAAGGCACCCCACAGATTGGAAAAAGATATTCACTAACCCCATATCTGACAGAGGGCTGATCTCCAAAATTTACAAAGAACTCAAGAAGCAAGTCTACAAAACACCAAAGGATCCAAGTAAAAAGTGGGGAACTGAACTAAATAGAGAATTTGGCACACACCTTTAATCCCAGCACTTGGGAGGCAGAGGCAGGTGGATATCTATGAGTTCGAGGCCAGCCTGGTCTACAAAGCAAGTTCCAGGACAGCCTCCAAAACAATACAGAGAAACCCTGTCTCAAAATTAAAATTAAAAAAAAGACAGTTCTCAATAAAGGAGTATTAAATGGCTAAGAGACACTAAGAAAGTGCTCAACATCTTTAGCCATTAGGGAAATGCAAATCAAAACAACTCTGAGAAACCTTACTCCTGTCAGAATGGCTAAAATAAAAGACACCAACGACAGTTTATGCTGGAGAGAATGTGGAGAAAGGGGAACACTCCTACATTGCTGGTGGGAGTGCCAACTTGTACAGATACTTTGGAAATCAGTATGGAGATTCCTCAGGAAAAATGGGAATCAGTCTACCATAAGACCAGCAATTCCACTCTAGACATATATCCAAAAGATGCCCATTCACACAAGGATGTCTGTTCCACTATGTTCATAGCAGCATTATGTGTAATAGCTAGATCCTGGAAGCAACATAGATACCCCACAACTGAAGAGTGGACAGATGAAAATGAAAGTATCTTGAAAACTCAATAAGAAAGATGAAAGAAAATCTATGAGAAACTTGAAACCCCCAAAGAAAAACCCAGAAAACACCTCAGTTTTGTAAGCTAAAGTACAATAGGTAGAAAAAGCCAAATGCCCAGTTAAGGCTAAAAGTAACAATGTATTTACATCAAAGACAATGCTCCATTAAGTCATTTGGGAGAGCACTTTCCTCTGTCTGCTCTACTCAAGTGAACCACCACTATATTTCTTCTGCAGTTCACAGAAATTTCATAATTGTATGTCTTTTCATATGTAGATACCTTCATTTAACGTGCCCTCTTGTTATTATAATCATAATTAAATCTTTAAATACCTAACAGACTTTCCAAAGTACTCTCTTGCTCCCTGCCACACACAACATTCCCAGTCACCTTATATTGGCCATTGTATCTATAAGTCTACTATTCTACTATAGCAGTCGATAAAAGTTATCTCAAAGCAATAATTGAAAATGACATAAGAGGATAAAAGCTACCCTAAAATAGCACATAGTTATTATGATTTAAAAGGAAAAGAAGAAACAAAATAAAACAAAAACATTAACTTTCAGAAATATAATCATTGAAGTTAAATCTCAGTGGTAAATTAACAACAGACTGGAGACAACTGAAAAGAAATTCATGAGCTTAGCACTGAATGGAAATTAATGTGTGTGCATATGGGTATTTCAAAGTAAAAACAAAGTCAAAAGAAGGTGGGGTTGCTGCTTTTTAAAGGAACAAATTTAATTCCTATCAAAAGGCATAAGTCAACTGATGCCATTCACTGCATTATACATTGTACTTCAGTTCTTTAGTGACTCTTTTTCAACTAATAGGAGAGAAAACGAGAAGGTGATTGATCTGAGACCAACCTCAGTATGACATCTAGAGAAGAGAAACCTGAAAGAGGGAGTGAAATAAATAGAAAGAAGAATAAGAAAACCCAATCTAAGTCACTTTGGATTTTGGAGGAGATAATTCAGTGAGTGAAAAAGTTTTAATAACTGGATCCATAAATTCCAGTCTACTCACCAGTGGTCAGACTCTTGCTCCAAACCAATGGCCAGGAGAGCAGGTCTTCCTGGTTATGTGTGCTCTTTGCAGTCACATCTTGTGACTTTGCTCAATTTCCTCCTGTGGTCTAGAACTACACAGTTCACTTTCCATACACTGTTCACATATACTGCACAACTGTGCTTTCCTGAGAAAGGTGTGACCTCGAGCGATGACATAAACAAGGACAGAAAATTGCTTCCAGCTTAACTTTTTAAAAAGGCAGGGGAGCTTATGAATAATGACTGAGGACTATTAGTCCTGAGTCAAGGGGCTTAAACTCTGGAGTAAGATATCCAGCTCCAGTCTCTGCCAGAACTACCCATGCTGTGACTTGAGCAATACTGTTGATTTATAACATATTAACTATATAGAGAAGGGATAGAAAAAAACTGCCAATTATTCATAACATGATATTTCTCATAAGGTTCATCCTGAGCTGAAATATCTCGTTTGTCTGTCTAGATCCACTCCCCAGCCTTTTCCATCCTTCTATGAGACTCAGAAGGGAATCCATTAGCAGCACTGGTAGAAAACTAACAGTAAGTGTAGAGCAGCAGATAGGGAGAAAGTGAGGTCACAATATTGCTCGTGTGGAGATGTCACATTTTATGTCATTACTGTGATCAACTCTACTGAGCACTGGAGAAGGGGTAGTGAGGGCAGATACAGGCAGATCCTCAGAGTTGCTGGTCAGCTCAGACAATCTAGTTGAAACATCAAACACTTGTTTCAGTGAAAGACCCTGTCTCAAAAAAAAAAAAAAAGATCAATAAAGAAAGATACCCATAGAAAACATGGAGAAGGTCTTGGCACCCCTATACCTTCTACATTAGGTGAGTGTGGGTTCTGCTCAGACCAACTCCCCCCATGCCTACCCTGGAGCTTCCTGGGTATGTAGTGGACTGGACTCAGCAGCCCGGACCATCAGTCTGCCCACATCGAAGTCTTGTCCCC
This sequence comes from Mesocricetus auratus, assembly GCF_017639785.1. Taxonomy (NCBI): domain Eukaryota; kingdom Metazoa; phylum Chordata; class Mammalia; order Rodentia; family Cricetidae; genus Mesocricetus; species Mesocricetus auratus. Next base: position 47,084,754 of record NW_024429192.1, read on the forward strand.
CCTTATATTCGCTGGGTGAGGAGAACTCAAGGAGAGACCAGACCATCCAGAATGGCCAATATCGAAGTCTCGGCTCACCTACACCCATCAGGAGATGAGAGGAAAGGGAGAGACCCCACCAGCACCCACTATAAGAAGGGATGGGAAGACAACAGTATAAGAACAGAAAGACCAATATGACACCACCAAAATCGAGGGACTCTACACCAACAAGCCCTGAACATCCCATGCAGAAGAGAAGGACCTTAAAAACAACTTTATGTAGATGACAAAGACCCTCAAAGAGGAAATGAGAAAATCCCTTAAAGAAATGGAAGAAAAAACAAAACAAAACAAAAATACAGGAAATGGAGGAAAAGACAAACCAAAAAATTCAAGAAATCTCTTAAAGAAATCAAGGAAAGCCAAGAAGAAAACAACAAAACATGTGAAGGAAACAATTCAAACCATTCAAGGCTTGAAAGTTGAGATAGAAACAATTTTTAAAAAACACAGAATGAGGGAATGCTGGAACTAGAAAGGCTGGGTAAATAATCAGGAATTACAGATGTAAGTATAACCAATAGAATACAAGAGCTAGAAGAGAGAATTTCAGGAATTAGAGGAAATAGACTCATCTACCAAGGAAAATCTTAAGTCTAACAAATCCCTAACACAAAATATCCAGGAGATATGGGGCACCATGAAAAGGCCAAACCTAAGAATAATAGGTATAGAAGAAGGTAAAGAAATATATCTCAAGGGTGCAGAAGACATAATCAACAAAATCATAGAAGAAAACTTTCCCAACCTAAATAAGGACATGCCTATGAAAATATAAGAAGCTTACACAACACTAAAAAAAAAACTGAACCACAAAAAAGTCTCCTCGCTATATAATAATCAAAACACCAAACTTACAGAATAAAGAATGAAATATTAAGAGCCTCAAAGGAAAAAGGCCAAGTAACATACAAAGGCAGACCTATCAGAATTATACCCAAATTCTCAATAGAAACTCTGAAAGCCAGAAAGTCCTGGATAGATGTTCTACAAATGCTAAGACACCATGGATACTAGCCCAGACTACTATGCCTAGTAAAGCTTTCAATCACTATAGATGGAGAAAACAAGATATTCCATGGCAAAACAGATTTAAACTATACGTATCCACAAATACAGCCCTACAGAAAGTACTGGAAGGAAAACTCCAACACGAGGAAGTTAGGTACACTCACAAAAACATAGGCAATAGATAATCCCACTTTACCAAATACCAAAAGAACAAAAGTGGGGGAAATCCACACACAATACCATCACCAACAAATACAAACAAACAAGAATTAACAATCAACAGTCATTAATATCCCTCAATATCAGTGGTCTTAACTCACCTAGAAAAAGGCACAGGCTAACAGAATGAATATAAAGACACAATCCATCCTTCTGCTGCATACAACAAACACATCTCAACTTCAAATACAGATATTACCTCAGAGTAAAGGGTTGAGAAAGATTTTCCAATCAATGGACCCAAGAAACAAGCTGGTGTAGCAATCATAATATCTAACAAATTAGACTTCAAACTAAAATCAATCAAAAGAGATGAAGGAGGTAATTTCATACTCATCACAGGAAAAGTCCATTAAGATGAAGTCTCAATTCTGAACATCTATGTCCCAAATACAAAGGCACCTACATTCACAAAAGAAACATTACTAAATCCCAAATCACACATAAAACCTCACATACTTATTATAGTGGGAGACTTAAACACCCCACTCTCACCACTGGACAGGACTACCAGACAGAAGCTTAACAAAGAAACAAAGGAGCTAACCGAAGTTATGATCCAAAAGGGATCAACAGACATCTGTAGAACATTCCATCCAAACACAAAAGAATACACATTCTCAGTGCCACATGGAAGTTTCTCTAAAATTGACCACATACTCGGAAACATAGCAAACCTCAACAGATACAAAAAAGTTGGAATAACCACCTGTATCTTATCAGATAACCATAGTTTAAAGTTAGAATTCAACAACAACACAATTTGCAGAAATCCTACAAACTCATAGAAATCAAACAATGCACAGTTGCAACATTCCTGGGTCAAGAAAGAAATAAAAAAGGCAATTAAAGACTTCCTAGAATTCAATGGGAATGAAGACTAAACATACCCACACTTATGGGACACTTTGAAAGCAGTGCTAAGAGGAAAGTTCATAGCACTAAGTGCTCATATGAAGAAACTGGAGAATAGTCACACTAGAGAATTAACAGCACAACTGAAAGCTCTAGAACACATAGACAAACTCGACCTGGAGGAGTAGACATCAGGAAATAATCAAATTGAGAGCTGAAATCAATAAAGTAGAAGCAAAGAAAACAATGCAAAGAATCAATGAAACAAAGAGTTGGTTCTTTGAGAACATCAACAAGACAAATCTGTATCCAAACTAACCAAAAGGCAGAAAGAGAACATGCAAATTAACAAAATCAGGAATGAAAAGTGGGACATTACAACAGACACTGAGGAAATCTAGAAAATCTTCAGGTCATACTTTGAAAACTTGTACTCCACAAAATTCAAAAATTTAAAGGAAATAAACAATTTTCTGAATAAATATCACTTACCAAAATTAATCAAGAATAGATAAGCAATTTAAATAGACCTATAACCACTAATGAAATAAAAGCAGTCATCAGAAGTCTCCCAACTTAAAAAAAAATGCCAGGGCCAGATGGCTTCAGGGCAGAATTCTATCCAAAATTAAAAGAACAGCTAATACCACTACTCCTCAAAGTGTTCCACACAATAGAAGCAAAAGGGTCATTACCAAACTCTTTTTACAAGGCTATGATTACTTTGGTATCTAAGCCACACAATATCACAACTAAGAAAAAGAACTACAGATCAATATCCCTCATCAACATTGATGCAAAAATACTCAATAAAATACTGGCAAATCCAAGAACGCATCAGAAAAATAATCCACCATGATCAAGTAGGCTTCATCCCAGGGTAACAGGGATGGTTCAACATATGAAAATCCATCAATGTAATCTACCACATAAACAAACTGAAAAATAAAAGCACATGATCATCTCACTAGATGGTTAAAAATCCTTTCACAAAATCCAACACCCCTTCATGATAAAGGTCTTGGAGAGATGAGGGATAATAGTAACATAGTTAAACATAATAAAAGCAATATACAGGAAACCAACAGCCAACATCAAACTAAATGGAGAGACATTCAATGTGATTCCTCTAAAATCAGGGACAAGACAAGGCTGTCCACTCTCTCCATATCTCTTCAATATTGTACTTGAAGTTCTAGCTAGAGCAATAAGACAACAAAAGGAGATTAAGGCATACAAATTGAATGGACTGAGAAAGAAATCAGAGAAACACCACCCTTTACCATAGCCACAAACAACATAACCTATCTTGGGGTAACTCTAACCAAACAGGTGAAAGAACTGTATAACAAGAACTTTGAATCTTTAAAGAAAGAAATTAAAGAAGATACCAGAAAATGGAAAGATCTCCCACACTCTTGGATAGGTAGGATCAACATAGTAATAATGGCAATCTTGCCAGAAGTTATCTACAGATTCAGTGGAATCCCCAGCAAAATCCTAGCAAAATTCTTCACAGATCTTGAAAGCTCAATACTCAACTTTATATGGAACAGAAGAACCAGAATAGCCAAAACAACACTGTACAATAAAGCAATGTCAGGAGGTATCACCATCCCTGACTTCAAGCTCTATTGTAGACTTATAGTCGTGAAAACAGCTTGGTATTGGCACAAAAGTAGACATGTAGACCAATGGAATTGAATTGAAAATCCTGATATTAACCCACACATGTACGAACACCTGATTTTTGACAAAGAAACTAAAATTATACAATGGGAAAAAGAAAGCATCTTCAACAAATGGTGCTGGCATAACTGGATGCTGACATGCAGAAGACTGCAGATAGATCCACATATTTCACTGTGCACAAAACTTAAGTCCAAATAGATCAAAGATGTCAACATAAATCCAATCACACTGACCCTCTTAGAAGAGAAAGTGGGAGGCACCCTTGCATGAACTGGTACAGGAGATTACTTCATGAACATAACTCCAGCAGCACAGACACTGAGGTCGACAATTAATAAATGTGACCTCCTGAAACTGAGAAGCTTCTGTAAGGCAAAGGACACAGTCAACAAGACAAAACAACAGCCGACAAAATGGGAAAAGATCTTCACCAACTCCACATCTGACAGAGGGCTGATTTCCAATATATAAAAAGAACTCAAGAAGTTAGTCACCAAAACATCAAACAACCCAATTAAAAAGTGGGATACAGAACTAAATAGAGAATTCTCAATAAAGGAATCTAAAATGACTGAAAGACACTTGAGAAAGTGCTCAACATCCTTAGTAATCAGAAAAATGCAAACCAAAACTCTTAGATACCATTTTATACCAGCTAGAATGGCTAACATAAAAAATGCTAATGACAATCTATCCTGGAGAGGATGTGGAGAGAGGAGAACACTCCTCCATTGCTGGCAGGAATGCAAACTTGTGTGGCCATGTTGGAAATGAGTATGGTGGTTTCTCAGGAAAATGGGAATCAGTCTACCTCAAGATTCAGCAATCCCACTCTTGAGCATACACCCAAAGGATGCACATTCATACAAGGACATATGTGCAATATGTTCATAGCAGCGTTGTTTGTAATAGTCAGAACCTGGAAGAAACCTAGATGCCCCTCAACTGAAGAATGAATGGAGAAAATATCATGCATTTATGCAATGGAGTATTATTCAGCAGAAAAAAACAATGAAATCTTGAAATGCTAATCAAATGGATGGAACTGGAATAAACCATCCTGAGTGAGGTAACACAGTCACGGAAAGACAAGCATGGTATGTACTCACTCATATATGGATATTAGACATAGAGAAAAGAACTACCAGTCTGCAATCCACACCACCAGAGAAACAAGGAGGACCCTAAGAGAGAAATACATAGGACAAGAGCTCCTGAGCAAATTGGGAGCATGGGGAGGGGGGATAATGGATGAAGGTAGGAAAAAGAGAAAGGGAGAAGAGGAAAGGGAGGATAGCAAGAAGGATCAGGAAGACTGAGTCAGGGAATGAATAGAGAAGAGCAAAAAATCAAGATACCTTAATAGAGAGAGCCAGTATAGGTCTAAAGAGAAATCTGGCACCAGGGAAATATTCAGAGAGCCACAAAGATGACCCCCAACTAAGAATCTAGGCAGTAGTGGAGAGGCTTCCTTTGAAGCTCTCCCCCTATACTGAGATTGATAACTACATTAATTGGCATCCTAGAGCCTTCAACCAGTAGCTGATGGAAACAGAAGCAGGCACCCACGGCTATGCACTGAGACATACTCCTGGAATCCAGTTGTAGAGAAGGAGGAGGGATGAGCAAAGGAGTCAAGACCATGCTGGAGAAATCTACAGAAACAGCTGACCTGACCTAGTGAGAACACAGGGACCCCAGTCGTAAAGCTTGGGAACTAGCATTGGACCGAACCAAGCCCTCTGAATGTGGGTGCCAGTTAGGAGGCATGTGCAGTCTACGGGACCTCTAACAGTGGAGCCAGTATTTATCAATAGTGCACAAATGGACTTTGGGAGCCCATTCCCTATGGAGGGATACTATTTCAGCCCAAATACATGGAGGAGGGTCTAGGCCCTGCCCCAAATGATGTGACAGACTTTGATGATCCCCCATGAAAGGCCTCACTATGTAAAGAGAAGCTTTTTCTTTGTGAGAAACCTTCCCGCCCGCCTGGTTCTAGACCCGCATCAGTCCCAAATAAACACACAGGAGGCTATATTAATTATGAAGCTGTTGGCCTTGCTTGTTTCTTACTGGCTAGCTCTGACTTAAGTATTTACCCCATAATTGTTAATCTATGTATTTCTCTTACTGGAGACGTTCCGGGCTTCCTACCCCATGGAGGTTACATCTTGAATTCCTTGTGTTTCTCCTTCCCAGAGTTCTCCTGGACTCCTAGTCCCTCCTATCTAGATTCCCTATAGGCCAGACAGTGCTTTATTGACAAATGCACAGGACTTCCCCAACATCACTATCCTTGGGGAGTGGGAGGGGTGGGGGGGAGGAGTTGGTAGGGGACATGGAAGGATTGGAAGGAGAGGGAACAGGGGGTGTGATTGATATGTAAAATAAGATTGTTTCTAAATAAAAAAGAAAGAAAAATAGAAAAGAAAACATGGAGAAGCATATCTGTACACATAGACCATATACATATACACATACTAACATCATATATATGTGTACCAAAAATATAAACTTTATAAAAATAAAATATTGCTCCCTTCCCTAGTAGCCATTAACTGTCTATTCGTCCTTACAGAGGGGTCAGACCTTATGATCCCCAAACCCTCCCATGACAGTGTGTTCCCAATCTTACATAGGTCTTGTCCAAGTATAATCATGGCTGTTGTGAGATGAGAGTTCAAATGTCATATCATGCCTGGAATTTAGCATTGATAACACAACATCCCTTACCCTAGTCCTTACAGTCTTTCTGCTCCATCTTCTACACCTGAATATATATTTTTATTGCAAATTCACACTGAGATATGAGGTAGCTGATACTCATTCTACTTTGAATAAAAGTGGGGAATGCATGCATTTTAGGAAAAATAAGAAACAAGACTTACCACCCTGTATGCCCCAGTTTTCTTTCTGTAAAGTGAGACTAATTGTCCTTCTTGGAATATGACAGCTAAGTGAACTAATGCTTGTAGAACACACAGCCTTCTAGCATGTAGTAAGTGCTCTGTAAATAACAACATCAGTAATTTTTTTAATTGTTGTGATGGGTGGTGTGGATTATAGAAAACCGTGGAGGCGGAAATCAAGGATTCTTCCAAGAATCTTGGCAAATCCTGTTTTTCCATCCTCAACCTCGTTTATTACTCTTCCAGTGAAGTAAGTATGTCACCTAACATAAGGAGGTGACTGTCACATGGGAAAGTTCCAGGAAGCATTATAAGAACACTCATGTAATAATGAGTAACTTGAAGGGTCTGTCTGCGGGTGCAAGGCATTCAGTGATGAGCAAAGTTCATTTCTAAGTCTCCTGTAGACCTTGGTGGAAGAAGGTTTGTCTCTAAAGAGTGACTTCCGTGTCTTTAACATCACTCTTTTCATGAGACAGAGGAGAGTAGGGCCAATAGCTCCTGATGCAAACTGAGAAATGTTAACTGGATATAGGAAAGAAGTAATGGTTAATAATACCCATGCATCAGATACTTTAGGGAGCACTCTTCAGTTTTGCCCATTCCCAACACATGTTTACCAGAAACACTTTAAAAGAGTAAAAATGGGTACTGAGGAGCTGACTCTGTTGGCAAAATATTTACCATTCAAGCCTTAAGGCCTGAGTTAAAATTTCCAGCATTCATGTTTTTAAAAAAATAGATGCAGCTTTGTGCATTTGCAATTTCTGTGCAGAAGTAGAGATAGCAGGATCTGGGATTTGTTGACCCACCATTCTGGCCAAAAGTAAGCTCTAGGTTCTGTAAGAGACCCTATTAAAATATGGTGGACAAGCAAATGAAGAAGACACCTGATCTTAGCCCTGACTGCTACATGCATGCACATACATGTGTATGTGAGCCCACACATAAACACATACACAAACACATGAAAACACGCATACACATAGAAATACAGAATTTCATTAAAATAAATACAAAGCAAAATTCTTCATTGATCTACCTGATACAAATATTTATGACTTTAATTGTAAACAACTATATAAGTAAAACAGTCAACTAAGTCATAGATCTTTGCTCTACTTGATAGTAAAAACATATCATTCACTTTGGATGCCATTCTGACTAAAGAGGCAACACTCTCTCATGTAGGTAGAATATAAGTGACCTAGTCTGGGTTGTCTGAGGTTAGTGGCAGTCTTTTGAGATGACCAAAGAGCTGTTTTGATACATGCTTACACAGAAACCCAGCATGAACTAAGTCTAGGAGAGTGATTAAGTGGGGCTGCACGAGAAGAGCACATGCAGTTAACAGTGGAGTGGGAAAGATAAGACACACGTGTCACCCAATACACAGAACAAATGGGGAGCTGGCTGTTGAAGCGTTTGGAAAACACGGTGTTGATGGGATAATGCATAAGGATATATGGCTGCATTCTGAAACATAATCCTTAAAAGGAGATGAGATGTGGAGATATGGGACACAAGTCTCTTGCTACTGTCCAAGGGAAGGGTAATAAGTTAAGACAGGACCTGGTCAGGGAGTGAGATGCAAGGACATGTCCAGATAGAACAGCTGATGTCAGACATCCCAGTTTTGTACTGACATGGGTTAATGCCAATAGCCATGAAAATACTATATGGAAGTCTATTGTTTTGTAAACTAATAAAATTTATTTTTGAGATTTTGTATATAAGTAATGAATTTACATCATTCCCATCTCATTTTCACTCCCATCCAGTTCCTCCCATGCCTTCCCACTCCCTCTGAATTTCATGACCTCTTCTTCAATTATTATTGTTACATACCACACACACAAACACACACACACACACACACACACACACACACACACATACACACACCTACCTACTGAGTCCATTTAGTGTTATTTGTATGTACATGTGTTTAGGATTGACAAGCTGAGATTAGAAGACCTATCAGGAATCTGAAATAGAACTAATTCTCCACCCAAATGTCAGTATTAGCTTCTTCATATTTTTTATTTCACCTTTTTCCACTGTTCTATGTGTTTCCAGCTATAGCAATTTAGGATATGCTGTCTCCCACCACAAACAGGCTTTCTTCGTGGAGTGTGAAGATGAAGACTGATGACATTTTCCCACAGGTTGAGGCTTCTGCTCACACATTCTCTTTGCTAAACAAGAAATAGCCTGGTCCTTTGGGTTTATCCTGTGGTGCCCTCCAACCCCCCATGGTTAACACTGGTTCCTCCTTGGTTAGCCAAAAGGAGCAATTGGGGTTACCTTATTATGAAAAAGAGTCAATATGATATCTACATTTAATTATTCAATGTATAGATTATCACCAGTGGCTGATATCAGCCATGTGATAGACCACTTCTTTGGTGCTTTGGTGGTCAAAGTGACAGTATTTGCATTTGTACCTTATTTTCCTCATCCACCCTGAGGTTTGAATTGACTTTTGCACACATAATAACACAGAGGTCAGATTTGACTCACATACAGCATATGTATATACAGCTTCTCCAACACTGTTGGGGAGACAATTCTTTCACCATTGTGTATTCTTGTGAGAAGTCAGTTAACATAAATATGTATGGGTTGGGGCTGGAAAGACAGACCAGTGATGACTTACTGCTCTTAAAGGAAATTACAAAATGCAGTTACTTAAGGAAAATGTTCTCCTTAAACTATATTTTAATGCAAGAGACTCAGTTCCATTCCCAGCACCCTAGTCAGGCAACTCACAACTTTCTATAATTCCACTCCATGCTTCTGACCTCCTAGGGCAACTAGAGCCATATGCACATACCTGCATGCCAACACAGACACATATAAGTAAAACTAAATCTTTAAAATATTCATGAATTTATTTCTGCTGTCTTTGTTACATTGTACTAGTTTAGATACTTTATAGCAATAGCATGCAATTTTAGTTAGTGTGGCTTTGTAATGTATTTTGAAATCAGAAAGTGTGATGTCCCCAGTTTTGTTTTTTATTTATAATTGTTTTGGCTATTCAGAAATTTTTATAGGTCCATACGGATGCCAGAAAATTTTCTATTTCTATAAAATATGCGTTGTGATTTTGATATTTATTGAGTCTGTAGATCTTTTGACTTACTGTTGTAAGTTTTCCAGTCTATGAATAAACAAAATGTTTTCATCAGTGTTTTGTAGTTTTTAGTACTTTTTTACTTCCTTAATTAAAATTCTAAGGACTTTATTCTCTTTGATATTACTGTATATAAAATTTACTTTTCAACTTCCTTTACAGATAGATTGCTATCAGGGTATAAATATACAACCAACTTTTCTGTGTTAATAAAAAATTTTCATAAGTGTGTGAAAATTATATATCTTTGGACAACTAGTAGATCAAAGAATAAATCAAAAGGAAAAGTTAAAAACTTAAAGTTATAATGCTGAATACCTACTTTTTAAAAAATATCAAATGAAAAATATAACTACATTTCAAAAGCTGGAAAAAGAAAATACACTAAACTGCAAGTTAACATAAGGAATGAAACAATAAAGGTTCAATGCGAAGGCTGGGGGTGTAGATTAATGGCATAGTGCTTGATTAACATAGGTAAGGCCCTGGTTCAATTCCTAATATGAAAGAAAGAAAGAAAGAAAGAAAGAAAGAAAGAAAGAAAGAAAGAAAGAGTATGAGACAGCAAGAGAGAAGGGGAGAAGGAAGGAAGGGAGAGGAGAGGAGGGAAGGAGGGAGATGAAGAACAGAAAATAATAGAAAAAATTAATGAAACTGAAATTTGGACTTTTAAAACATATATAAACAAAGCTGATACCTATAAATTTACCAAGAAAAAAGAGAGAGAGAGAAGACACAGATACATAATGCCAAAATGAAAAAGGGAGCATTACAACTGCTAACATAGAAACAAAAATATCATAAGAAAGACAGGAACAGTGGTTCACATCTGTGATCCCAGCTCTTGGGCGGTGGAGGCAAGAGGGTTGAGAGGGTGGCATAGTGATATCCCTGTCTCTGTACTACTGTACATATATTGATGATACTACTGTAATAATAATAATAATGATAATCAAAAATTAAAATATCATTAGAGACTACCACGAATGATTGCAAACTGCCAACTAGTAGGGAATCTGAGAAACATGTGAACCACAAAAAAGTAGTATGAGTAAACTAAAAGTTCGGATAAACACAACTAGTAGTAAGATTAAATTAACTCCCAATCAAAAATAAATAAGAGTTCAGGATCTGAAGGTTTCCCTGGAAAGTTCTAACATTTAAAGAACAAGTACCAAGCCTTCCAACCTCTTCCCAAGATCTGTAGTTTTCCAGTCCTATTTCACACTAACATCAAAACTAAAACATCATAAGAAATGAAAACTATAACCCAATATTCTTGATGGAACTAATGACTCCCAGGTGTTCCTTCGCATCTGAGTGGCAGCATCCACAACACTTGAGTTCTGTATGTCTACATACCACCCAGGTCTGTTGCCACATCATTCAGTAGCAGGACAAGAATGTCTAGATGACCAAATACAGGTAAAAACTTCCTGTGCAGCAGCTGCCTCTGCTATTTCCTTCTTCACAGACATCAGGACTCAGTTTCTCTGCCTCCTCCATGTGAACTGAAGACCAATGGCTCTCCCAGAATATTCTAGGCCTTCAGTAACAGCTTGGGACTGCTAAGACACCCAGGCTCATGAACTGAGCAGTTATTAGATTCTCCACTTTTTCTTGTGTGAAAATAGCCATCTAATAAATATATGTTCTCTTCTACTAGAAAAGTCTAACTAATACAAAGATAAAGCCTAGGGAGCCTGCACAGGACTGACCTTGGCCCTCTGCATGTGGGTGCGGGTGACAAGGGTGACAGTTGTGTAGCTTGGTCTGTTTGTGGATCCCCTCCAGCAAGTGGGATCAGGACCTGTCCCTGGCTCTTGAACAAGCTTTTGGAAACCGGTTCCCCATGCTGGGAAGCCTTGCCTAGCATTGGGGAGGAGATTAGTCCTGCCTCAAATTGATGTGCCATGTGTTTTTTACTCTAAAGGGAGACCTGCCCTTTCTCAATAGAGGAGGAGTTGATGCAGGAATAATAGGCAGGAAGTGGGGGAAGGGAGGCAGAGGAGAAGAGGGAGGGGAAACTGTGGTTAGTATGTAAAATAAGTTAAGAAATTTAATTAAAAAGTTTAAAAAAGGATAAACCTTAAATTTCAACTATACTTCCATACTACTATTTTTAGATGTTCATAAATAAAACATAGCCATAAATACATGAATGTTATAATGCATAACTTCCAAAGTGGAGTGAGGGTGGTGAGAAATAGGAAGAAGGAAAAGATATGATTTTCCAGAAAGAAAAGAAAAAATACTTACGTATACAAAACAATTAACTTAAATGTCTCAGCTGGAATACATGAAGAGTGAATGAGCCTTGTTTTAATTTCTACCATTTTATTGTAATTAAAAAGATTTTTGTGTATATGTTGCCACATAGTTGTAATCACAGTTCGTGGAAGGCCAGCCTGACCTCTATGGTGAGTCAAGGAACTACCTTCGATATAAGCAAGGTCTTGTCTCAAAAGAACAAAGCAAACAAAGTAAGATTTTTTAAAGTACCATCTTAAATATTTTCCCTGATATAAAGGGGAACAGATTTATTTTTAACAAGTAAAAAATAATTTACATTATTAATATTTGTATTTCCCGTATCTCTCTCTTAACCAAAATGGAGGGAACTTATATACCCATTATCATTCTTTTATTGTGTAAATACCTCCAAGTTGTCCCACCTACAGAGATAGTCCAAAGACACTTGCTATTTGATAAATACATCAGAATAGAATGTTAAAAGTACACAACTCATAACATGTGTAAAACTGTTATGCATGAGATGTCAGCATCTCTGTAGCTATACAAGGAGTTGAAAATTACTGTCATTACAAAAGCTGTCTTTCTCTTGAAGACATGACAAAGACATGAATCCACTTCTAAAAATAATAGAGTTAATATCATAATCTTAAGACACATCAACCAACTGCTTAATTAAAATGGGATAGAAACTGTGGAGGTGAGAATATTAAAGATACAAGAATAAGAACATGGAGAAAGACACATTCAAACACAATTGGCGGGAATGTAAATTGGCACAGTTTAACTAATCTATTGATAATAAAAATACTGACAAGACAATTACACTCAAAGAAATCTCACAATGTACTCAAATAATGTAGAGATTACCCACAAGAAACATTCTATTTGATATTGTATAATACCAAACACAAAACAAAATCTAAAGGCCCATCCAAGGACCATGATTAATTAAATTACAATATAATCATACATAGAATTTTACATAGACATTAAAAGAATGAGGTAGTTTTGCTTATGCTGTTATATAAAGTTTCCCAAGACTCACATTATTAACTTTTATAAGTCAAGCATTCCAGCATGTTTTGACGAAGAGCTGTCTTGACAAAATGATGTGTGTGTATATACATATGTAAATAAACATATAAATGCACACATAAACCATTGGCATGTCATATACAGAGAAATTTTTTGGAAGAATTCATGAGAAACTCTTTAGTAATGATTGTTCCTTTTGTAGTTATGTCTTAAAGAAATTCAGTTTTCATCATACTGTATTGCACAATTTGATATTGTGTCATAACCTTGTGCTTTCTTTGCAATAATTACATCAGTTCTTCAAAGAACTAACTGGTAGCAGCAAAGATTCCAAACCTCCAGTCACAGAAGAATACAGATGCAAATCCATTAGAACATTTGTGGTTTCTAATAACTTTTGAAGAGCTAATTCCCAAGTCATCTTTCCATTGTAGAATTTTAAGGAAAGCAAAACAGTAATTATGTCTCTTGATTCATTTTTTCTTTGTGCTAGTTTTCAGTGACTGATAAAGCAAGCCAGTCTGTGCCGTTGACTTCACCTTGCGATGCTGGACATGCCTCCGCCTTGGTCACAGTGTCATAGAGTGGATTGCTCTTCTCTGTGTAGCTAGCATAAGGTTGCATTTCATCCTTGGAAAAAGCTCAAAGTCAAAATCCATTTAAAGAGCCAGAAATCATGACCCAAATCACCCCTTTTTTTCTACCATGTTAGCATCTACAAGTAATGCTTTTATATATATATATATATATATATATATATATATATACATACATGACTCATGTGAACAAGGTTTTGTTCTAATAATCTGTCAAAACATTTGTTGATTATCTATGTTTTGGGTGAGATGGTTGGTGGGGAAAAGTAGAAATGTAAAGGAATGGGGTGATGTGAGAAGTATTTCAAAGGGATGAGTCAAAGACAGTAAGAAGCTGGTTATAGGAGACTAAGGGTCAGGCTGTTTAAAGCCTGGAGAAGAGAAAATTGATGGTGGTGCTGAAAGGGGGAAGTCCAGAATTAGACACAAGTTCCTGGAGAAGGAAACACCTACTTGATTTCTCCAGAGATTACAGTCCAATAGGACAAAAGTGACAAAGGTGCAATTTTTCTGTTGAAAAAGTGTATTGGATAGATTATAAATAGTATTTAATAGGTAACTAGCAGATTAAGTAAATTTGACTACTAACAATGTAAAATCAGAATTGTTTTGTTCAACTAAAACATGAATATTAATGCAAATTACAGATTATGCTGCCAGATTAAAACCATGTGGCTTTAACATTTACGAATATTCTTTCACTTATCTTACCTCCTCAACAACTGGAGAAGCTTCTGGTCTTGTCCATTTACATTTTCTAAAAAAATGAAATAAAATAATCTGGAGTGGATGCAAGCAGCATCATTGTTTAGAATAAACAATTATAGTATCGAACTATTCTGATAACTATTATGTAAGTCTCAGTAAATCAGAAATGAATAGAATACAATTGATTTGCAGTTATTATAAAAATAATAAAATTCTGAATCTGAGATTAAAAAAGCAAAATCTTGAGATGGGAACTTGATGCAATAAAATATATGTGATACAATCTCTTTGTTACATAAAAAGAATCATGGTAATTATTTTCTCAAATTAAAAAATAACATACCCAGATTCTCAACCCTTACTGGCTTGACTCACAGTGATTGCACACCAGAGCAGCTCACTAAAGACTGTCACCATGCAAAGTTATTCCAGATTAACACTTCACGTGTTCCTTTTGCTTATGAGAACACTGTTGTTACTCTCAGTGTATCAGGCAGTCCCATATATTCCTCAGCTTTTTCTAATCCAATAAGATTGAAGAAAAAATTATCAGTTAATACCTGAAGTCACTGCTTTTCCAAAGCCAAAAGCATCCTGCGATGATCAAAATAAAAATGATAGATAGGATGATGTATGAAATATATGATCCTAATGCCTTGCCTCCTGTAATGACAGACAGGAAATTTTATGGTTCAATGGCGATAAATCCAGATAATAGGGTTTTTTCATTGATAAAATGAAGGAGGAATTCATGTCTGGTACTGAAACACACTCAAAACTAGGTGGTGAGAAAAATAATGAGCCCAGGAGAGAGGCACTACCACTGCTGCTTTGCTAAATGGAAGTGATGTCATGCTGTCTTCTAAATACTATAGATAGAGAAAACAGGATATATTCCATGAAAAAACCAGATTTAAATAATACATATCCACTAACCCAGCCCTACAGCAAGTTCCGAAGGAAAACTCCAAACCAAGAGATTTAACTACAACCAGAAAAAACATAGGCAATAGATAATCCCACCTTACCAACAGCCAAAAGAAAAAAAAGAGGTGGAAATACACATATAATTCCACCACCATCAACTATTCCAAAACAAACAAGAATGAGCAATCAATGGTCATTAATATCCCTCAATATTAATGGCCTTAATTCACCCATAAAGAGACACAGGCTAACAGAATGGATTTGAAGACAGAACCCATCCTTCTGCTGCATACAATAAACACACCTCAGCCTGAAAGACAGACATTACCTCAGAGTTAAGTGTTGGGAAAAGATTTTCCAATCAAATGGATCCAAGAAACAAGCTGGGGAAGAAGTCATAATATCTAACAAATTAGAGTTTAAAATAAAAATCAATCAAAAAAAATGAACAAGGGCATTTTATACTCATCACAGGAGAAATCCACTAAGATGAAGTTTCAATTTTGAATATCTATGCCACAAATACAAAGACACCCAATTCATAAAACAAACATTACTAAAACTTAAATCACATATAAAGCCATATACACTTGTAGAGGGAGACTTCAACACCCCACTCTCACCTCTAGAGAGGACTACCAGACAGAAACTTAACAAAGAAGCAAAGGAACTAACAGAAGTTATAACCCAATTGGGATTAACAGACACCTATAGAACATTCCATCCAAATAGGAAAGAATATTCCTTCTTGTCAGTGCCACATGAAACCTTCTCAAAAATCGACCACATACTTGGCAATATATCAAACCTCAGCAGGTGCAAAAAAATTGGAATAACTTCATGCACCTTAACAGACCACCATGCATTAAAATTAGAATTCAACAATTACACAAATTGCAGAAACCCTACAAACTCATGGAAATTGAATAATTCACAGTTGCACCATTCCTGGGTCAAAGAAGAAATTAAAAAAGAAATTAAAGACTTCCTAGAATTCAATGAGAATGAATACACAGTATACCTAAACTTATGGAATACTTTGAAAGCAGTGCTACAGGAGGAAGTTCATAGCAGTAAGTGCCCACATGAAGAAACTGGAGAATACTTATACTAGAGAATTAACAACACAGCTGAAAGCTCTAGAACACAAGGAAGGAAACTCACCCAGGAGGAGTAGATACCAGGAAATAATCAAATTGCCAGCTGAAATCAGTAAAGCAGAAACTAGGAAAATGATACAAAGAATCAATGTAACAAAAAGTTGGTTCTTTGAGAATCAACAAGATAGGCAAACCTTTATCCAAATTCACCAAACAGCAGAGTGTGAACATGCAAATTAACAAAATCAGAAACGAAAAGGGGGACATAACAACAGACACTGAGGAAATCCAGAGAATCATCAGGTCATACTTTGAAAACCTGTACTTCAAAAAATTCAAAATTTAAAGAAAATGGACAATTTTCTGGAGAGATATCACTTGCCAAAATTAAATTAAGAACATATAAGCAATTTAAATAGACCTATAATACCTAAGGAAATAGAAGCAGTCATCAAAAGTCTCCCAACCAAAAAAAAAAGCCCAGGGCCAGATGGCCTCAGTGCAGAATTCTACCAGACATTCAAAGAACAGCTTATACCAATTCTTCTCAAAGTATTCCATGCAATAGAAGAAGAAGGGTCTTTGCCAAACTCTTTCTATGAGGCTTCAATAACATTGCTACCCAAACCATAAAAAGACACAACTAAGAAAGAGAACTTCAGACCAGTATCCCTCATGAACACTGATGCAAAAATACTCAATAAAATACTGGCAAATCGAATCCAAGAACACATCAGAAAAATCATCCACCATGACCAAGTAGAATTCATCCCAGGCATGTAGGGATGGAACAACATTAGAAAAGCCATCAACGTAATCCACCATATAAACAAACCGAGAAACAAAAATCACTTGATCATCTCACTAGATGCTGAAAAAGCCTTTGACAAAATCCAACACCCATTCATGATAAAGGTCTTGGAGAGATCAGGGACAACAGGAACTTACCTTAACACAATAAAAGCTATATACAGCAAACCAACTGACAACATCAAACTAAATAGACAGAAACTCAACGCAATTCCTCAAAGATCAGGAACAAGAAAAGGCTGTCCACTCTCTTCATACCTCTTCAATATTGCCCTTGAAGTTCTAGCTAGGGCAATATGACAACAAAAGGAGATCAAGGGGACACAAATTGGAAAGGAAGAGGTAAAACTTTCACTATTTGCAGATGATATGATAGTTTACATAAGTGACCCAAAAAAACCTCTACCAAGGAACTCCTACACTTCAGCAAAGTGGCAGGATACAAGATCAACTCAAGAAAATCAGTAGCCCTACTATATACAGATGGTAAAAGGGCTGAGCAAGAAATCAGAGAAACATCACCCTTTACAATAGCCACAAACAACATAGAATACCTTGGGGCAATGCTAACCAAACAAGGGAAAGACCTATATCACAAGAACTTTGAGTCTTTAAAGAAAGAAATTAAAGAAGACACCAGATGGAAATATCTCCCATGCTCTAGATAGGTAGAATCAACACAGTAAAAATGGCAATCTTGCCAAAATAAATATACAGATTTAATGCAATCCCCATTAAAATCGTAGCACAATTCTTCACAGACCTTGAAAAAACAATAATCAACTTCATATGGAAAAACAAAAGACCCAGGATAACCAAAACAACCCTGTTCAATGAGGCAACATCTGGAGGCATCACCATCCCTGACTTCAAGCTCTATTACAGAGCTATAGTCCTGAAAACAGCTTGGTATTGGCACAAAAATACACAGACCAATGGAATCAAACTGAACAGCCAGACATTAACCCATCCATGTATGAACATCTGATGTTTGACAAAGAGGCTAAAATTATACAATGGAAAAAAAAGCATGTTCAACAAATGGTGTTGGCATAACTGGAGGCTGACATGTAGGAGACTTCAGATAGATCCATGTCTATTGCCATGCACAAAACTTAAGTCCAAATGGATCAAAGACCTCAACATAAATCCAGCCACTCTGAACTTGTTAGAAGAGAAAGTGGAAGGCACTCTTGAACCAACTGGTAAAGGAGACTGCTTCCTGAACATAATTCCAGTAACACAGATGCTAAGATTACTAATTAATAAATGGGACCTCCTGAAACTGAGAAGCTTCTGTAATGCAAAGGACACAGTCAGCAAGACAAAAAGGCACCCCACAGAATGGGAAAAGATATTCACTAACCCCACATCTGACAGAGGGCTGATCTCCAAAATTTACAAAGAACTCAAGAAGCAAGTCTCCAAAACACCAAAGGATCCAATCAAAAACTTGGGTACAGAACTAAATAGAGAATTCTCAGTAGAGAAGTCTAAAATGGCTGAGAGACACTTAAGAAAGTGCTCAACATCCCTAGCCATCCGGGAAATGCAAATCAAAACAACTCTGAGAAACCATCTCACTCCTGTCAAATGGCTAAAATCAAAAACTCCAATGGCAATTTATGCTGGAGAGGATGTGGAGAAAGGGGAGCACTCCTCCACTGCTGGTGGTAGTGCCGACTTGTACAGCCACTTTGGAAATCTGTATGAGGATTCCTCAGGAAAATGGGAATCAGTCTACCACACGACCCAACAATTCCACGCTTAGGCATTTACCCAAATTCATACAACAAGGATGTCTGTTCCACTATGTTCATAGCAGCATTATTTGTAATAGCCAGAACCTGGAAGCAACCTAGATGCCCCTCAACTGAAGAGTGGATAGATAAAATGTACATTTACACAATGGAATATTATTCAGCAGAAAAAAAACCAATGGAATCTTGAAATTTGCAAGCAAGTGGATGGCACTAGAAGAAACCATTCTGAGTAAGGTAACCCAGTCACAGAAAGACAAACATGGTATGTACTCACTCATTTATGGATTTTAGACATGAATCAGGGGAGTACCAGCCTACAATCCCATTCCCAGAGAGTCTAGGAAACAGAACCTTCATCCAGCGATTGATGAAAGCAGAGGCAGATACCCACAGATAAACACTGAACTGAACTCCTGGAATCCAGTGTCAGAAAGGGAGAACTTATGGCCAAAGGAGTTAAGACTGGGTTAGTTAACCCACAGAAACAGTTGACCTGAACAAGGGGGAACACCTGGACCCCAGATTGATGGCTGTGTGGAAAGAATGGGTCTGACCCAGACCCCCTAAATATGGGTGTCAGTGAGGAGGCCTAGGTAATCTATGGGGCCTTGGGTAGTATTTATCCCTGGCATACAAATAGACTTTCAGTGCCCATGCCACAATGTGGGATGCTTTCTCAGCCTGGACTATTGAAGGAAGGCCTATACCCTACCCTGGATGAAATGACAGACTCTGGAGATCCACCATGGAGTGCCTCATCCTCCCTGGGGATCAGAGTGGAGGTTGGATGGGGAACTAGGGGTGGTCTGGTAGGGAGGTATGGGGAGGAGGGGAGGGAGATGTAGCTGGGATTGAAGTGTGAAACAAGCTTGTTTCCAACTTAAAAAAAGGAAGGAAAGAAAAGAAAAAATATGATGTAGGACATTCTTCTATTACTTGCTATTTTGCAGTATACTAAGCCACCCTGTTTCCTCAGATAGAAAAAGGAAGGGACTGGCAGATTACCCTGGAAGTCAGAACATTTTGAATGATATTCATATTTATACAGCTGTGAATGAGAAGTCATGTTGTGCAAAGAGTTTGCTCCTAGCTGTCATATTGTATTCAGCAACTCAATATAAAGCTGTGGATGGAGCCCTTCCAGGCCCCCAGCTCCAGCGACCCCAGCTTCAGGAAAGGCATAAGCCCTTCCAGGCCCCCACCTCCGGCGACCCCAGCTTCAGTTTCAGCGTCCCCAGCTTCAGTTTCAGCGTCCCCAGCTTCAGCTTCAGGAAAGAAGGAGAGCAGTGGAGACAGAAAGACCTCACCTGCACCCACTGGAAGCAGAGGTGGGAAGAAGACAGAATAAGAGCACACTCAGCAATAGAAAGACCAACATGACCCCACCAGAATCTAGAGACCCAACGCTAGCAAGACCTGAAAAGTACTACATAGATGAAGCAGAGGAGACAGACCTTAAAAATTATTTTATGAAGATGATAGAGACCCTCAAAGAGGAAATCTCTTAAAGAAATAGAAGAAAAAACAAACAAAAAAATCCATGAAATGGGGGGAAAATGTCAAGAAATAAACAAAGATCTCAAAGAATCTAAAGACTACCAAGAAAAAATAACCAAACAAATGAAGGAAACAACTCAAACAGTTGAAGGATTGAAAGCTGAAATAGAAACAATAAAGAAAACACAGAAAGAGGGGATGCTGTAAATAGAAAAGCTGGGTAAACGATCAGGAACTACAGATGCAAGTATCACCAATAGAATACAAGAGATGGAAGAGAGAATCTCAGGTGTTGAAGACTCATTAGAGGATATACAGTAGTCAACCAAAAAAAATCTCAAAACCAACAAATTCCTAACACAAAATGGGACACCATGAAGGAAGCCAAACCTGAGAATATTAGGTATAAAAGAAGGCGAAGAAATACAGCTCAAAGGTACAGAAAACATATTCAGCAAAATCATAGAAGAAAACTTCCCTAACCTAAAGAAAGATATGCCTATGAAAATACAAGAATCTTACAGAACACTAAATAGGCTGGACCAGAAAAAGAAGTCACCTCGCAATATAATAATCAAAATATCAAACCTACAGAATAAAGAGAATATATTAAGAGCATCTAAAGAAAAAGGCCAAATAACATATAAAGGCAGGCCTATCCAAATTACACCTAACTTCTCAATAGAAACTATGAAAGCCAGAAGATCCTGGACAGATGTCATACAAATGCTAAGGGAACAAGGATGCCAGCCCATACTACTATATCCAGCAAAGCTTTCAATTACCATAGATGGGGAAAACAAAATATTCCATGACAAAGCCAGATTTAAACAATACATATCCATGAATCCAGCTCTACAGAAAGTGCTGGAAGGAAAACCTAGACCCAATGAAGATAACTACACTCACAAAGACACAGGCAATAGATAATCTCACTTTACCAAACACCAAAAGAAAAAGGGAGGAGAACATACACACAGTAACACCACTATCAATAAATCAAGCACAAACAAGAATCATCAATCAATGGTCATTAATATCCCTCAATGTCAATGGTCTCAACTTGCCTATAAAAAGATACAGACTAGCAGAATGGATGCAAAGACAGAACCCATCCTTCTGCTGCATACAAGAAGCACATCTCAACTTCAAAGACAGACGTTACCTCAGAGTAAAGGGTTGGGAAAAGAATTTCCAATCAAACGGGCCCAAAAAACAAGTGGGTGTAGCAATCCTAATATCTAACAAACTAGACTTCAAATTAAAATCAATCAAAAGAGATGAAGAAGGACATTTCATATTCATCAAAGGAAAAGTACATCAAGATGAAGTCTCAATTTTGAACATCTATGTCCCAAATACAAAGGCACCTACATTCATGAAAGAAACATTATTAAAACTCAAATCGCACATAAAATCTCACACACAAGTAGTAGGAGATTTCAACACTCTGCTGTCACTACTAGACAGGACCTCCAGACAGAAACTTAACAAAGAAACAAAAGAACTAAAAGAAGTTATGACCCAACTGGGTTTAACAGACATCTATAGAACATTCCGCCCAAACACAAAGGGATATAATTCCTCTCAGCACCACATGGAACCTTCTCTAAAATTGACCACATAATAGGAAACATAGCAAACCTCCACAGATACAAAAAAAATTAGAATAACCCCCTGTATCTTATCAGACCACCATGCATTAAAATTAGAATTCAACAATAACACAAATCGCAGAAACCCTACAAACTCATAAAAATTGAACAATGCACAACTGCACCATCCCTGGGTAAAGGAAGAAATAAAAAAGAAATTAAATGCTTCCTGGAATTCAATGAGAATGAAGACACAACATACCCAAACTTACGGGACACTCTGAAAGCAGTGCTGAGAGGAAAGTTTATAGCACTAAGCACCCACATGAAGAACCTGAGAACAGTCACACTAGAGAATGAATAGCACAGCTGAATGCTCTAGAACAAAAAAAAAAAAAAGCAAACTCACCCAGGAAGAGCAGATGCCAGGAAATAATGAAATTGAGGGCTGAAATCAATCAAGTAGAACCGAGGAAAACATTGAGAAGAATCAATGAAACAAAGAGTTGCTTCCTTGAGAAAATCAATAAAATAGACAAACATCTGTCCAAACTAACCAAAAGACAAAGAGAGCATGCTAATTAACAAAATCAGAAATGAAAAGGGGGACATAACAATGAACACTGAGGAAATCCAGAGAATCATCAGGGCATACTTTGAAAATCTGTACTCCACAAAATTCAAAAATTTAAAGGAAGGAAATGGACAATTTCCTGGATAGATATCACTTGCCAAAACTAAATCAAGAACAGATAAACAATCTAAACAGACCTATAACCCTTAATGAAATAGAAGCAGTCATCAAAAGTCTCTCAACAAAAAAAAAAAAAAAAAACCCAGGCCCAGATGGCTTCAGTGCAGAATTCTACCAGAAATTCAAAGAAGAGCTAATTCTAGTACTCCTCAAAATATTCCACACAATAGAAGCAGGAGGCTCACTGTCAAACTCTTTTTACGAGGCTACAATTACCTTGATACCCAAGCCACACAAAGATACAACTAAGAAAGAGAACTATAGACCAATTTCCCTCATGAACATCGATGCAAAAATACTCAATAAAATACTAGCAAACCGGATTTAAAAACACATCAGAAAAATCATCCACCATGATCAAGTTGTCTTTATCCCAGGAATGCAGGGATGGTTCAATATTAGAAAATCTATCAATGTAATCCACTATATAAACAAACTGCGAAAGAAAAACCACATGAACATCTCACTAGATGCTGAAAAAGTCTTTGACAAAATCCAGCACCCCTTCATGATAAAGGTCCTAGAGAGATCAGGGATAACAGGAACATACCTGAACATAATAAAAGCAATATACAGTAAACCAACAGCTAACATCAAACACAATTCCTCTAAAATCAGGAACAAGACAAGGCTGTCCACTCTCTCCATATCTCTTCAATATTGTACTTGAAGTCCTAGCTACAGCAATAAGACAAAAAAAGGAGATCAAGGGGATACAAATAGGAAAAGAAGAAGTCAAGCTTTCAAAATTTGCAGATGATATCATAGTTTACATAAGTGATCCGAAAAACTCTGCAAGGGAACTCCTAGAGCTGATAAACACCTTCAGCAAAGTGGCAGGATACAAGGTAAACTCAAAAAAATCAATGGCCCTATTATATACAGATGATGAAGTGGCTGAGAAAGAAATCAGAGAAACGTCACCCTTTACAATAGCCATAAACAGCATCAAATATCTGAGGATAACATTAACCAAAGAAGTGAAAGACCTGTATATTAAGAACTTTGAGTCTTTAAAGAAAGAAATCAAAGAGGATACCAGAAAATGGAAAGATCTCCCATGCTCTTGGATTGGTAGGATCAACATAATAAAAATGGCAATCTTGCCAAAAGCAGTCTACAGATTCAATGCAATCTCTATCAAAATACTGGTACAATTCTTCACAGACATTGAAAGAACAATAATCAACTTCATATGTAAAAACAAAAGGCCCAGGATAGCCAAAACTACCCTATACAATAAAGGAACTTCAGGAGGCATCACCATCCCTGACTTCAAGCTCTATTATAGAGCTATAGTCCTGAGAACTGCTTGGTATTGGCACAAAAATAGACAGGTAGACCAATGAAATTGAATTGAAAACCCTAATTTTAACCCACACACCTATGAACACTTGATTTTTGACAAAGAAGCTAAAACTATACAATGGAAAAAAGAAAGCATCTTCAACAAATGGTGCTGGCATAACTGGGAATTGGTATGCAGAAGACTGCAGATAGGTCCATGTCTATCGCCTTGCACAAAACTGAAGTCCAAATGGATCAAAGACCTCAACATAAATACAAGCAAACTGAAACTCTTAGAAGAGAAAGTGGGAGATACTCTTCAACGAGTTGGTACAGGAGACCACTTCCTGAACATAACACCAGTAGCACAGACGCTGAGATTGACAATTAACAAATGGGACCTCCTGAAACTAAGAAGCTTCTGTAAGGCAAAGGACACAGTCAGCAAGACAAAAAGGCAGTATACAGAATGGGAAAAGATATTCACTAACCCCACATCTGACAGAGGGCTGATCTCCAAAATTTACAAAGAACTCAAGAAGCAAGTCTCCAAAACACCAAAGGATCCAATGAAAAGGTGGAGTACAGAACTAAATAGAGAATTCTCAATAGAGGAGGCTAATATGGCCAAGAGACACTTAAGAAAGTGCTCAACATCCTTAGCCACCAGGGAAATGCAAATCAAAACAACTTTGAGATACCTTCTTACTCCTGTCAGAATGGCTAAAATCAAAAACACCGAAGACAATTTATGCTGGAAAAGATATGGAGAGAGGGGAACACTCCTCCACTCCTAGTGGGAGTGGCAACTCATACACCCACTTTGGAAATCAGTATGAAGATTCCTCAGGAAAATGGGAATCAATCTACCATAAAATCCAGCAATTCCACTCTTAGGCATATATCCAAAAGATGCAAATTCATACAACAAGGACATCTGCTCCACTATGTTCATAGCAGCATTATCTGTAATAGCCAGAACCTGGAAGCAACCTAGATGCCCCTCAACTGAAGAGTGGATAGAGAAAATGTGGTACATTTACACAATGGAATACTATTCAGCAGAAAAAAAAATGGAAATCTTGAAATGTGCGGGTAAATGGATGGCACTAGAAGAAACCATCCTGAGTGAGTTAACCCAGTCACAAAAAGACAAACATGGTATGTACTCACTCATCTATGGATTTTAGACATGGATCAGGATAGTGCCAGTCTGCACTTTCACTGACAGAGATTCTGGGAAACAGGAAAGAACCTAAGAGAGATATGCATGGTACCCCAGAGAAGAGGAATGAGGCAAGATCTTCTGAACAGATTGGAAACACGGCGAGGGTTGGGGGAGAGTGGGAGCTGGGAAGAAAAGAGGGGGAGAAGAGGAAGAGAGAGTAGGTCATGGGAGAACAGGAAGGTTGAGTGGGGGGATAGAGTAGGGGGAAGAGGGAGTCATAGGTTAGAAGACAGATCTGGCACTTGTGAGACCTCTAGATCTGGCAATAGTGAGATCTCTAGTGATCTAAAGGGATGACACCAACTGGCAATAGTGGAAAGACCACCTTAAATGCCCATTCCTGATAATGAACTTGATGTCTACAACCATCCTATAACCTTCATCCAGTGACTGATGGAAGCAGAAACAAACATCCACAGTTAAACACTGAACTGAACCCATGGAACCCAGTGACAGAGAGAGAGGAGCGATGAGCAAATTGGCAATGAATGGGCTGGCAAAACCAGCAGAGACAGCTGATCTGAACAGGGGAGAGCTCTTGGACCCCAGACCGACAGCAGGGAGGCCAGCATGGGACTGACCCAGACCCCCTGAGTGTGAGAGTCAGTGAGGAGGCCAGGGCAACCTATGGGGCCCTGGGCAGTAGATCAGTGTTTATCCCTGGCATACAAACAGACTTTGTGTGTCTATAACACAAAGAGGGATGCTCTCTCAGCCTGGATTGTTAGGGTCGTGCCTGGACCCTGCCCTGAGTGAAATGACAGACTCTAGATATCTCCTATGTGGATGGAAGTGGCGATAGGTGGGAGGCTGGGGGGGGATGTGGGAGGAGGAGAGGGAGAGGGAACTGGGATTGACATGTGAAGCAAGCTATTTAAAATTAAAATAATAAAAAAAAGCTGTGGATATTCTCATTTTGTCATTGTATCACAAGTTTCAAATGTATAAAGAATTTCTGATAAATATTGGCTTCAGAAGACAAGACAGAATGAGCAGGGAAACTGACTCTCACTTTGGACAACTGGAAGAAACAGGGGAATCAGGAAGAGAAGAAACAACACAAACATTGAGGTATTGTATCATTAATCTGAGAGCTAATGTTTACACAGCACTGAAGTGTGACAATGTTTTATGGCGAACCTAATAAAAGGCATTTAGGGAATTACAGATAAGAAGTATTTAGTACTGACAATTCTTCCCACTTGATAGGGACTTACAAAATACTTCTCCAGCACACTAATTCATTTCCTAGCATTAGAGAAAAGTCCAAGTAAGCAGCTCAAATGATCTTCAGTGTTGGATTATTCATTAGCTACTACTTAAAGAGTAAGATAAATACCAGTTTCCTCTGAAGGAAGAAACACCTCCTGTATAATCCCAGCACTCAGACAGCAGACAAATGCAATCATGAATTTAAGACCAATCTTGACTGCAAAGATTTATCTCAGAAGAACCAAACAATAACAAGAAAAACAAAACAAACCAAAAAAAGGGGGGCTGCTGACAGTTCAGCTGGTAAAATCATTTGCTGTCAAGTCTGAAGAGCAGAGTGCTATCCCATTTGTTAGAAAGACAAGTTGTCCTCTGGCCTCTACATGCTTAACATGGCACATGCACAAACACAATAAACAAGCAAACAAACAAAGTCAAAAAATTAAAGCAATACTCACCACCTTCGTTCAGTTCTATGGTCAGAGTCTGGTTGCCAGTTGGATGGGAGACAAAGCAGACCACCGCAGACACAGTGTTGTGTTCCCAATGGTATGCGCTCCTGACAGTCACAGAGCCATTGCTGTGGGATTCATTCTTAGTGACATGATACCCAGCTGGAGCCCAAAAGATCTGAGCAGCAGGCTTGCCTGCAATGGCCTCACAAACTGCAGTTCTGTTGTCCCCTGGAAACAGGGTTACTTCAGGGGGGACTGTGGAGATACAAGGGAAAAAAAGATTCAGACTTTCACAAATTCCAAAGATATTTGATTTTGTTTAAAATCTGGTGAAATGCCACATAATGTGACAACTTGTTTACCTAGAACTTGGAGGTCATGTATCATTTGAAAATGCCCTTCAGCTGATGCTATCTCACAAGAATAATGTCCATCATGACCGAGGGCCACTGTATTGATCTGAAGGTCAGGACTCTGGTCAGGTGTGGAGGCCCAGGTGATTCTCCTGTCCGTACAGTTGATTTCATTTGTCTCATTTGTTTCTACTTTGTAGGACATTGTGCAGGGAGGTTGGCCTCTGAGGGCTATTTTCCACGCTATTAATATTACTTTTGTCCACGAAATAGGAATGCAGCACAGCAGAGCCTTGGTACCCATCTGTGCAGACACTGGAGCACTAACTGGACACACACAGAGAATGAGAAAAGGAAACCTGTGTTTTAAGTCTGTCCACAGCAGCATATATGAAGTTACATTAGAGTGTCGCTTGGCTAATGAATGAATTTTAGCAAAATTGAATTTTTCCCACATTTCTTAGTTCCATATGTTTAATCTATCAGAATTAAATACATTATTCACTTTCTAAAGTAAATTTCAAGGTCTCTGGGCTACACACATGTCTCACCATAAAACCTCACACTGCCTGTACACTGACTTAAAGAGCCCATGTTGGATACAAGTTTGCTGAGCGGTGATTACACAACAAAACTATCTGTTACAGTCACCTGTGACAAAAAGTCAATAATGTCATCATTTAACAGGGGCAGAAATCGCTGTGAATAAACCTTGCTTCTGATAAACATTGTACCAACTATCTCAGCTATCCTATTTCTATGTCACTTGCATCTTCAGGGCCCTCAAGTCCTCACAAATCAGATCCAAAACAAGGTCTAAATAGATGACAGAAGGTTCTTCAACACAGACCTGGAATGGTGCTAATCCCATAGCCTTTCTTCCTCTAAGACAGCAAAGGTTCAGAGGCAGTTACTCAGGGTCCCTCACACTACAACCCTCACATTACCAGTCTGTTCTACTCATCCTAAATCTGTCTAGCAGCCAAGGCACGAGCTCCTGTTTCTAAGCAAGTCAACTCTACATACCCACAGTGCTGGCCACAAGATAAAGAAGAAGAGTACCTTCTGCACGTAATGAACCATTCTGTGATGTTTGATTCCCATTCATACAACTTGACTCTAGAAAACATTTAAATAATAATGTTTAAATATTTAAACAACTGTAAGGCAATAATTAGAAGTTCAATCATTACTGATATGTCAACATCTTGAACATTACATTTACAAGATATTTGTCAATTATTTCCCAGTTATGAATGACCTTATTTTATCAAATAGTTTGTAGAGTAAACCTCCTTTCCTTCTTCCAGGCCCTTGCCAGGTCCAGTGTAGGCATTCCGCATAAGATAACTTGGCTAAATTCCTTTCTCCAGGTGTCATCCCCTAATGAAAGCCATTTGGTCCAATAATGAACACTATACAGACGAAGAAGCAGAATCATCCTCAAAAACTGCAGAAACAGAATTACGAAGAGTTCATC
Source organism: Mesocricetus auratus (assembly GCF_017639785.1). NCBI lineage: Eukaryota > Metazoa > Chordata > Mammalia > Rodentia > Cricetidae > Mesocricetus > Mesocricetus auratus. The sequence continues at coordinate 47,113,680 of NW_024429192.1, forward strand.
CTCTCTTTCTTCCTGCTTTCAGGAAGTGAAGCAGAAGAGAGGTAGGGACAGGTTGCTGCTCCTTTCCTCTGCCCACTTTCTTGTTACATAGTTCCTGCAACCTACTTGTATTGAGTTCTGTAGAATTTCTCCAAATTATAGTACCCCCAAGCCAGGAATACCTGCATAGAGGGGGAGGCAGGAGAATCATGAATGTCAGAGCAGCTGACCACAAAGTGAATTTGAGGCCAGCCTGGACTACATAATGATACACGGCTTTAGAAAACAAAACAAAAACTAGTCTTAATCAACTTCAAATTTGGTTTCTTAAACACTGATCTGCAATATTTCATGCTTTCCAAGTGACAATTAAAGAGACAGGATAAGCCGGGCGTTGGTGGCGCACGCCTTTAATCCCAGCACTTGGGAGGCAGAGGCAGGCGGATCTCTGTGAGTTCGAGGCCAGCCTGGTCTACAGAGCTAGTTCCAGGACAGCCTCCAAAACAATGCAGAGAAACCCTGTCTCGAAAAACCAAAAAACAAACAAACAAACAAGAGACAGGATAAAAAGAATAGAATTATTTTAGTATCCTAAGGTATTTACACTACTGTGAAGTGTTAGTGTGCTTTTTAATAGTAGAACTGGACAATTGCAAATGTATGAAATGTATGTCTCAACCAAAAGCAAAACATTATCTACGCTAAATAACAAGAGACAGCAAAAGTACAGAAAATCTTCAGTTAAAAACATAAAAGTTTACAAAAAGAACAAGCCTGTCATTTGCTGGAAAACGAAGTGACACATGTTATTGCATGGGAAAACAAAATAAAAGCCAAAGACCTGAAAACAGAAGTAAGATCACATTGAACTGGAAAGGAAAGGGTTACAGGAAAGGGGAGAGGCTGGAGATGGAAGAAGAAATTTCTTCTTTCTTTACTTAATTCAGAATAGAAGACACAGGTATAAACCACAAAGCTACAGCCACCTGATTTTCAATTGAAATTAGATTTTTCATAAAATAGATTCTAATTATGATTTCCCCTCCTCCCAGATCCTCCCCACCCATACAAATCCACACCCTTTCTTGCTCTCTCTCTCATTAGAAAGCAAACAGCTAACATCTAAAAATTACTAGTAGAAATAAAGTAAGATAAAATAAAAACAAACAAACAAAAAAAAAGAAAGAAAAGAAAAGAGCCAAAGAGGAAGCACAAGAAACACATACAGAGATAGAGACACACATATTTGCACACACAGAAATCCCATAAACACACGAAACCAAAAACCATCATATATAAACAAAAGACCTGTATGGAAAAAAATGTGCCCAGACAAAGCATTATGACACCAAAAAAACTCCAAAACTACCAACAAGTTCATTTTGTGTTGGCCATCTACTGCTGGGCATGGGACCTACTCTTAAGTTAGACTCTGTTGGAGAAAAAAAAAATCACTTTTCCATTGTGGGCAGTTATCAATTTGAGATAGATTCTGGGTTACGGATGGGACTCTTTGCACTTCCTCTCTCAGCATTGGGAACCCATCTGGGTTAGACCTTTGCAGACTGTGTGCATGTTGCCAGGGTCTCTGTAAGCTCATATGTGTCAGTCCTTCTGTGTCTAGAAGGTCTTGTTTCCTTGGTTGTCTTCCCTCCCCCACTGGCTCTTGTAATCTTTCTACCTCCACTTCCATAGAGTTCCCTGAGTCTATGGAAGCATGCAGAATACCTTCCAATACCATGAACACTAGTCAGGAGAGGTGAAGGTTCTAGGTTGGCACCAGCTTGACCTCTCCATGTCCAATGAGTTACAAAGATGTTGTCTTCAGCAATACACCCTTACTCTCAATTTGTGGAGATAAACCAACAGCCTTGGCAATACAGCCACCTGATTTTTAGCAAAGATATAAAAAATATACATTGGAGGAAGACAACCTTGTCAAAAAAAATAGTGCTGTGAAAACTGGATATCTATATGTAGATGGATGAAAGCAGATTCCTATCTCACATATCACATAGGAATCAACTTCAAATGGAGCAAAGGCATTAATATAAGCCCTGAAACTCGGATGCTGTGTGGATATTTGAATGAAAATGCCCCCCCCCTAGTCTCAAGGAGTGGCACTATTAGGAGGTGTGGCCTTGTTGGAAGAACTCTGTCACTGGGGTAGGCTTTGAGGTCTCAAAAGCTCAAGCCAGGCCCAGTATCATTCTTTCTTCCTGCTGCCTGCTGATCCAGATCTAGAACCCTTGGCTCCATCTCCAGCACCATGTCTGCCTGTGTACCACCATGCTTCCCACCATGAGGACAATGGACTAAACCTCTGAATCTGTAAGCCAGCCCCAATTAAACACTATCCTTATTAAGAGTTGCCATGGTCACAGTGTCCCTTCACAGAATAGAAACCCTAACTAAGATATGCTAATAGAAGAAAGAGAAGAAGAAACATTCAAGATAGAGCAATAGACAAGACTTTAGTCACTCAGGAAGTAAGGCCAGTAATTGGCAAAAGATATTTTATTATATGAAGAAGTTTCTGTATAGCAAAGGAAATAATCGAGTGAAAAGACACATATGAGAGAGAGATCTTTACTAGCTATATATCTCCCGGAGAGCTAATACACAGAATATTTAAAAAAACCAAAAGATTAAATGGTCCAATTAGCAAATGAGTTAATGAAATAAACAGACAATTCTCAAAAAGGAGGACAAATGAATAATAAACATATGGAAAATGTTCATATTACTAACAATCAGAGAAATGCAAACTGAGAACAAAATCTCACACCAGTCAGAATGATAAACATTAAGAAGGCAATTACAGGTTAGAGGCAGGATAGGGGGTAAAAATAATGCAATAATATTTTAAATAAATAAAAATAGAAAAAGAAAACAACCACACACATGCAGATAAGATACATAGAAAGGGGAGCCCATATACATCTATACATTGCTGTTAAGAACGTAAATTAGCTTCCATCATAATTGCCAAAATTTGGACACCAACAAGATATTCTTTGTAAACAAACAGGAAAATATATTGTCACATTTGGAAATAACAATATCACTCGGTGCTTGAAAGAAATTGTCAGAGCTGAAGACATACCTAGGTGGGTAGAGAGCTTGCTTAGCATACACAACACCCTGAGTTCAAGCCCCAGCCTTGTACAGAAGTGGACATAATATACTCATGTAATTCTAGGGATTTGGAGGTAGAAGACGGACAGCTAGAAGTTTAAGGATACCCTTGACCACATTTGGAAATCATAAGTTAAAGAAAGAGGTAGAGAGGGCTATTGGGCCATTAAGAGATGCGAAGGAAAATTAAATGCACATGACTAAACTTGAAGAAAAACTGGAAAAACTGCACACTTACTGCTGCCTTGTGGCATGGTGGGAAACCCATAGTTGTGGCTAGAGTAAATATGGGTTAGAGAAAATGGAAGGAAAAATGCACAGAGCAAAGATGATTTTAGGGCAACAAAAGGACTCTGTATGTGGTGATATCTGTCTGAAGGTCAGAGAATGGAGCTTGCCACTAGTTAACCATAGAGGCCTGGAGGTCTGTACAGACAGGAAGTGAGCTAGCTGGGTGGAAACAGGATACAAGCAGGGAGTAACAGGAACTCACTCTTTTGTCTGCTGAGACGCTAAGGAGGTAAAGTGTGCCAGTGGCTTGCTTCTTTTTCTCTCTGATCTCTCAGCATTTTCTTCTATATCTGATTTTGGATTTTTATTACTTAGACCAATTAAGAACTCATTTACATCTATATGATGTTATAATCTTAGATATTGCTGTCATACATTGTTTGAGCCCTTAGGATATACAACATAAGGGTGAACCCTAAGGAGCCAAATGTATCAATTTATGAGCTATACTAAATGCATCATCTTAGTGGGGACTGCAGATAACTGAGAAGGCTTCACATGTGCAGAGGCAGGGGCAGGCGTAGGGATATGGGCATTGTCTCAACCTTCCACTGAGTTCTTCTGTGAATCTAAAACTTCCCTTTAAAAAAATCTATTAATGTTTAATTTCAAAGTTACCCCCAAATGAAAATTCTGGAAACAGAATGAGAACAGAAAATATACTAACTAGCTCATTGTTCAAAAAGATAAACCAAATGTCGGATGAAGAGTTTTGGATATGCCATGATTTATTTTAATGGATTGCATTCTTGAAATTGGTGCTAAATAAACAGAAATAATTTCAGAATCAAAAATTTGTCAACACTCTTAAACACAAAGAACATAATCTGGATAATACTATAAAACAGTGATTCTCAAGCTGTGGGTTGCAACCATCAGAAAGCACATATTTCCAGTGGTCTTAGGAATGCCCAACCATAAATTTATTTTTGTTGCTACTTTATAACTGTAATTTTTCTACGGAGCAATATCACAGTTCCTAAGACCATCAGAAATGTGTGTTTTCCGATGGTCGTGACCTACAGGTTGAGAATCACTGCTATAAAATGTCTCCTTTCCAAGTACTAACCAGGATGGCCCTGCTTATCTTACAAGATCAGGCATGCGCAGGGTAGTGTGACAGTAGAAAGTACTCTAGAAACATTAACTGCATATAAAGCAATTTGAGAGCCTAAAACCCAAGCACTTCCTAAGCATCAAGCACTGAGTCACTAGGACTACCACTAAAGGATGGGCATCAACTAAAATGTGACCATGCTTGCTCGTTTGCTGCAGTAGAGAATCCCTTAGCGCCTTGGTGAAATAAGACCTTTCATTGCTGAACTTACACATTTTGAAAAGAGATACAGAGTAGTAATATGCATAAATAAATTTCAGCTGGACCTTAGGACGTGGAACTTCTAAGAAAAGAGAATTGCAAAGAAAAATGATGATGTTTACAGGAAGCATAAGACAAATGGGTAGTTTAAAAAGATACAGGGAATTAGTGTTGCCAAAAATCAGATGAATAATTGGGGTTGAAGCTGGAACCTGACAGCTCTAATTCTAAATGGATTGTAGGTGAGTTAGGGAGGCAGATCTAAGATACCACATGATACTTATCTTTAATTAAAATGTTAGTATAAAAATTATATCTCATAGTAGCATTTTATAGATATGTGTCATTATAGACCTTTCTCTGCACCACCCCCACACACATTGCCTTGCTCCATCTCTAGACCCCACATCTCCAAATAGTCTCCCTTCTGCTTTCCTGTCAAATATGCCCACATATGTACATGAGTGTGTGTTTAAATAGAGATACTGCACTTGAGAACAAATTTGTGATCTTTGTCTTTACTTCCCCAAATACCTTGGTTTGATTCCTCACCTCCAGCTCCCCCTTTGGTCCTTTTTCCACATATCTGTGCATATAATATAAATCTAGATTCTGCACAAGAAAGACACATGAGCTATTTGTCTTCTACAGTCTAACTTGTTTCACCTAACATGATACCAAGAATCATGTGCTTTGCTGCCCATGAGAGAATTTCATACATATGCCACGTTTTCTTTATCTATTCATCCATATGTACGCATGGTGGAGGATGTAGCAATAAACACAGACATGCAAACGTCTGTGTGGTATACTGATTTAGATTTATTTAGATATAGACCCAGAAGTGGTATAGCCAGATAACTTGATAATTATTTGCTTAGGTTTTCAGGGGCCTACGATCTCCATAGTGGTGACATCAGCAGTGTAAGAGGGTTCTCCTTGTCCACATCCTCACAGCATTTGCTGTCCTTTATTTTTTTTTCATGATAGCCATTTTTATTGCAGTTGGGATAAATTGTAAGGCACTTTTAATTTGTATTTCCCTGGTGGTAAAGATTATTTAAAGGTTTTTCAAATGTTTGTTGTTTTTTTTTGTACTTCTTTTGTGAACCACCTGTTCAATGTGTGCATTTATTGGACAGATAGCTGCTTCAATTTTTTGTTCAGTGTTCTTTCTCAGGATCTTTCCTCTCTGTGGCTAGGGAGATGGCTCGGAGTTAAGATCATTTGTTGCAGTGGACTGAAGTTCAGTTCAGTGGCTCACAGCTCCAGGGGATCCAATGTCCTTTTCTCCCCTCCATAAGCATGTCTGCACACATGTGCGCATGCACAAACACACACACACACACAGATTTTTTAAGGGGGATCCAATGCCCTTTTCTCACCTCCATAAGCATGTCTGCACACATGTGCACACACACACACACACACACACACACACACACTTTTAAAAGTCAGGGATTGAAGAGATGTCTCACTAATTAAGAGTCCTCTCTACTCTTCCAAACAACTTAACTTCGGTTCCCAGTAGTCACATCAGCTCCATGGGAGCCAATGCTCTCTTCTGGCCCCCACAGACACTTTCACAATGTGGTATGCAAACACACATAAGTAAAACTAAAAATAATTTAAACTACTTTGTTTTGTTTTTGATACAGGGTCTGTCTGTGTAGCTGTGACTGTTTTAGAACTCACTGTGTAGACCAGGCTGGCCTCAAACTCACAAAGGTTTGTGGACCTTGGCCTATAAAGTTCTGGGATTAAAGGCATACATCACCATATCTGGGAAATTCCATCTCAGCCCAATCAGAATGAACACCATCAAGAAAGCAAATGACACCAAATGTTTCAAAGACATGAGGACGAGGAGCCCTTACCCATTCTTGTTAAAAGTAAAAACTAGGGCAGCTACTATGGAAATCAATGTTGAAACTTCTCAAGAAGCTAAAAATGGATCCACCATATATACGAGCCAGCTACACCATTCCTGAGCATATACCCAGAGGACACTGTACATTGTGCTTGTCTCTACTCCTTTCACCGTGACAAGGAAAGGGAATCAGAGTAAATGGGTAATTGAAATGTGGCATATATACACATAAAATTTAGTTCAACTGTGTGGAAAAATGGAATTCACAGGAAAATGGATGAAACTAGAAAATATATTCAGCCCAGGTAACCCCGGGTCAGAATAACAAATGCCGTGTGATCTCTCTCATTTATGGATGCTAGTCTTTAACTAGTAAATGTAAGTCCAGGCCAGGAACCTAGAAAGGAGCCAATCAGACTGGGGAAGCGGGAGGCGCGAAGGGGGCGGTGCTTTAAGGAGAGGTGGGAAAGACAATAGAACAAAGTAGGAAAGAGAATAGGGGGCAGTATTAAACAAAAATGGAAATGTACAAAATTTCACCTAGAGACTTGTAAACTAGTTTAAAAAATTAAAAAAAAAGAAACACCGAGTTTTAATGAACGTACCATCATCATATGCAAATAGTCACGTAACAAAGATTCCGAATGAAAGTAGTATTTAAATATAGAGAGAAGAAACCTTTTCCACCTAAGTCAAAATCGTCATAGGAGAATGCTTTTTGGTTTTACTGTTAGCGAAACTTCTTAGTAACTTCGAGCAGCAGAAGTTTCCTTTCCCAAACCATCTTTGTCATATGCCTGAGCAAGCAAATACCTCCCACACAGGACGCAATGCTTAGGCATGACTGTGCAAACCCAGAGAAGCTTCCTCAGTGCCAGAAAAGGGTTCTCAGAGACAACACATGACTTCCTTGCAAGATTAGACAATTTTCATCTGTTGCAAAATGCTGAGTTTTGAGTGCACACTCAAAAAAAAAAAACCCTGAAGGGAGGCATTTCTGAAATATCAGCATTAACAGTCCTTGGTTCTGGAGCCATTATTGGCTCAAATCGAGCATGGAGTGTGCCGTAGTCAAGCAGCTACCACTGCGGTTAATAGTCATTTATTATTACTAATGCATAAAAATGAAACAAAAAAGTTAAGATTGTCTTTCTTGCAATTCACATAAATTCTCCAAGCTAGCTGATTCTTCATCAACGCACGAGCCAAGTGATCCATCACTAAGAGCCGTTTGAGTGTTTTGAATGTCATCTGGGGAACCTGCTTAGGACTGAACTAGACCCTCCGAATGTGGGTGACAGTTATGTGACTTGCTGTGTTGGGGAGGAGCTAGCCATGACACTAGGACCTGTCCCAGGGGCATGAACTCAGGGTTAAATAAAAAATTTTTTTCATTTCTTTTCATTCATTTGCAGGCCTTTTGGAGGAAATGCAAACTTATGGTTAAAGGTTTAATAAATGAACTTCATATTAAAAGTTTTAAATTGGGCCCAAGCTGCAGGTTTTGGAGGGTTTTTGTTTGTTTGTTTGTTTGTTTTTGAGAAATGAAGTTCTGAATTCATAACTGTATCATTATAAAAAATAAGTATAAGGTAGTTTTGTTTCCACATTTCTATAGCTATTTCTACATGGGTACTGAGCTAAGTAAAATTCATTCCTATTGCTTATCAGAAACTGCAGAACCTGTCATCTTGTTGTTATTTAAAACAAAAAATGCATCAAAATCTGTGGAAATATCTAAGGAAAACTACAAAAAATTATTCCTGTCTTCATTTGGCAGTCCTAAATCTCTTATATTTTTGGTTGTGAGCCTAGCTGGGCCATCTCTCCAGCCCCAGTCCTAAATCTCAAACTTCATAACTGTTTTCTTTCAGTCCTTAGTATCCTTCAAGGCTGTTCTAATACACTCAAGGCTGGATCTTTGGAGGTGAAGCCAGAAACCATTTCTAATAGCTAGAGAATACAAACAATGGGAGTTTTACTTCTTCCTTTTCCTCTAAATGTTTTATATAATGTGATGAATTATGGCGTACAAAGAATAAGAAGAATATAAAACCTCATTGCAAGCTGAGGCAGGAAACTCCTGGTAATCGTGGATTCTTTTCTCCTGAAGATTCCATTTTATCTTATTTATTCACTTATTTTCAGACAGGGTCCATCTATGTAGTCCTGGCTGGCCTGGAACTTGCTTGCTACATAGACCAGGCTGGTCTCAAACTCACGAGGATCCACTCCCGAGGGCTCGGATTAAAGGTGTTGCCAGTATACCAGGATCAAGGTTTAATTTTAAATGAATACAACTCTATGATTCACGTCCTCATCATAAAAGATCCAGAAATTCAGATGGCACTAGCAGACCTTCATTTAGCTCAACTACATGGTGACTTTTGCTACCCACAAGAATAATAAGGTCACTACGGTATGGAAAACTTCTGGCTCTAGTCAAGGTTAACTTGGCAACTTTAATTGTGACTTAGTAGATGCTTTTCTGTGTTTTATAAGCTGTATGTTCTAGCTGTAGGTTAGAAAGAAAGGGGTTATTTTTTTCAAGGTATTTTTGAATTATAGATGGAATGATTTTAAAACTCCTTGATTGTGGGACAAAATTGTCTATTTTATACAACATGAATATATTGACATAGAAAAATTAAAATAATTGCAAATAAATAAAAAGTACAAATTTGTATGTTTTAGCTTTAATATTTTAATCACAATTGGCATAATTGATCTAGGAATTTGTTTCATGTTCTTAGACTTTATTAAACTATCTTTTCTCATTAAAGATACCCACCCAATAGCAGACAACACTCTAGTTAGGTGTTAAGTAATAAAATTCTGGACAGAGCCCAAAGTCCTCTTAAAGACAAAGGAGAGAAAACATCAAAATCTTAGTCATAATATCAGCCAATATATTAAGTCTTCATTTCTTATCCCTGTAATCTTACACAGGTTTCTGAGAAACTCAGTTGCTTAATTGTACATGTGAGAACTGAGTATCTGAAATTATGAGTGGCGCTTAAGTTCTTATAGGCAAGGGTAATTCGTTACATTATTAGTGAGCTAGGCACGTGGAAAAAATAATATCAGGTTCCTATCTCATTCCTCAGATGAAAAGAAAGGAAATATTTAAATACAATTTTTTTAAAATCCCTGAAAGAAAACATGGGTAGTTTGGAGTTTTTCATCTTGGACAGGGCTGCAGATGGTGAGATACTATGTTTCTGGAGTTGCCGAACTTCCTGGGAGTTCAACTACTGAAACCAGGAAGAAAGGTCCAGGTAAACCGTGACAGTTGGCTTTAACCAGAAACTTTTCTAAATGTAGAAAACTGAAACTATAAATAAAAGTACTGAAATATTTAACCCTAGAACTTAAATCCTTTGTATGGAAAAAAATCACCAGAAGATTGCCAAGCAAAATTCTGAAGACTGTTCTCAATATTTATGTTGAACAAAGGCCAATTTTCCTCAGAAAATATACAGAAACATTCAACCAATCTGAAAAAAACTATGGAAAAGCTAAATGAAGGAAAATTGGCCAAAAGACGTGAATATCTTGACAAAACATTAAACAACATCTTGGAAGTGTCATAGCTGACAACTCCAGTTCTACTATCAGATGGGATGCGGAGGTCAAATAAAACACCCAGATGGTGGATAAAATGAAGAAACTGAATAAAAAGGAAATCACAAGGATTCAAACAACAAGTTCAATAGGTAGATAAAATTTAGAAAGCAATAATTGTGGTAAACAATAAATCTTATTCCACAGCAAAGCAGTCATCTGTGTCAGCAACTTACGCCAACTGCTAATAAAAGCCATCTAGATTACTGTATCTTAAAAAAAAAGAACTAACTAAATGGCACAAAAGCATTTATGTAAAAATTCCTTGAAAACTATAAAATAATCATTTTTAAATGTTTCTGAACACAAGCTATGCCAAAAACTTAAGTCCCATTGTTGGACCTAATCCTTACAGTAACTCTAGACACTAGACTAAGGAATAGACAGCCAATTTAAAGTTTTAAAAATATAATAAAAACTAACTGAGAGTGACTGTGAGCTATCTCAAGCCTATAAACTGCCAAACGTCTGTCTATGGTATGGAAATTAGAGAAAAGGTCAAACCCAGACCTTTAAAACCTGTGTACCTAGGGCTCTGTTGGAGGCTGGGAACCTGGCAGAAACAGTGCAGCAAAGCAGAAGAAATAAGATCTCCTGACATGAAGGATCTACATCAAGTTAAATGGGGAAAAATCCTGAAGGAAAAACTTTGCAGCTTGACAAGAAGAATGTCAGTGATGGCCCCCAAGACCTATAAAGAAACTTAGTAAAGGTGTTGGAGTGAAAACCAGCCTGAAAAAGCCTGGAGGGCAGAGCCGACTGAGTCAACAAACTGGAGACCATGACTTTGTTACCTGTTCATATCAAACTTAGGAAGAGACAGGGCACTACCTGGTGCTTGAGGACTGCAGTAGTGTCTGAAACAGGAAAACAATGTACGCTTGTATATGGGGAGAAGTAGAAGTTAAAAGAATGAAGAAAGCTAACTGGGAAAACAGGATCCTAGGTACACTGAAGGAGTATGAGTCAAAAAGCATACTGGTTTCCTTTTGAAAAGACCTAAGAGGGCATGATTACAGATAAAGACGTTCAAGGCAACTAACAGTTAAGTAGCTTAGTGACCGGTAGCTGACAGAGCTCTAGGCATGTTGCAAGATAGGTCCATCAGAATGAGTTACTATCCTCTGACTGTGGGGCAACAGGGATAACTCAGGTAACAAAGAAACTAAGAAAGACCTAGGCCAGTACTCTTAATCCTAGCTATACCCATGATCATCTGCAATGTTCATGAAAGCCTAGATTCCTGGAACGTTAAAGGACTGAGTGTCTCTAGCAGTTTAGGCTACACAGAAGACTCCATGTGGCTGGGCTTGGTGGTGCACTCCTTTAGTCCCAGCACTGGGGAGGGAGAAACAGGTGGATCTCTGTGAGTTGGAGGCCAACATGGTCTACAGAGCAAGTTCCAGGACAGGCTCCAAAGCAATACAGAGACACCCTGTCTCAAAAACAAAGCAAAACAAAAGATTCCGTATGAAACATCTTTTGTTTCATTTGCTTGCTTACTTGCTTGGTTGCTTTTTTGAGACTGGGTTTCTCTGTATAGCCATGGCTGTCCTGGAACTCTCTCTGTTGACTAGGCTGTTCTTGAGCTCAGAGATCTACCTGCCTCTGTCTCTGAGTGCTGGGATTAAAGGTTTATACCACCACCAACTGGCTCTGTGAGGCGTATCTTAAAAGTACTGGGTTACAATAGCCACTAGGCAACTTCTAAGAAGGAACTAATTAAGCTTTGCTTTGAGAATAAAAATAGCTAGACAATCATTTGGAATCTACACTTATTTACCACTTCAACTTTTATGTTAACACCTTAAAAAGAGTCACAGAAATAAATGTTTCTATAGCGTGCAATGTGGTAAGTTTTTCAGAAGGTGGAATTTTATGGTAAAGTAAGAAAATGTCAAAAGAAAAAGGAAGTTACTAAATACCTTAAAACTGCATGGACACACAGAGATCAGAAACACATTTTTACTGAACCACTGCATTGTCTCAGATAGTGTCCTTGTCAATAGCACTATACCCAGTTTACCAGTGTTGATAGAGATAATAAATAAATAAATAAATAAATAAATAATAGATTCACTTTCCCATTTTTGCTACAGTCTTTTCCCCTCTTCTTTGCTGCCTAACTTCTAGAATGAGTGGCTGGGGCTCTCAGCATCAATTTCCCTCCCACTCACTTCCCCAGCAGTACCAGCAATCTGGCTGTCCCTCCCTCCCCCCCCCACCACCTTTTACTCAAACTGCGATCTCAAAGGCCACCAGTATCTTTATAATCAAATTCTATCTTCTCAGCAGTATTTATGCACCTGGGCTGCTTGGCATTTAATTTAAACGCCTTATACATGGTGGAGCAATGCTCTGGCCCCGAGCTACATGCCCAGCCCCTCCACATCTTTCTTCATCAAATACCCACAGTACAAAGCAGTGGCAGACACAAGGCAGAACATTCCCTTATATACTGGCTAACCAAATGGCCAAACTTCATTTTAGCTGTGACTTATTTTTCCTAAACAATAATCCCAAACCTTTAGCTGTATTGTTTCTCTCTTGAATGTCACTGTCATTTCCAGTGTATCATATCTAAAACTATGGGCTGCTATACATACACTCTTGCCACAACTCTTTCCCTTCTGTTGTCCGTACTGGAGAGCTGTTCCAAGTCAACTTTGTCCACTGAAAGGTGAGGTAAGGTGGTCAGCAGTTCCTTGAACATGGCTAGTTTTCATTGATCCACATACAAAGTGAAAGAATTTAATATAGAGATGTTTTGAGTCCCTCCTGTCTGAAAAGACTGTATCTCTTAATAATAGTGTCGTAACTACTTGTTTCATAAGTGAGGAAATACTATCTAAAAAAAATTGAGTAATCCCTTACAGATGAAAATACCACAGTTAGACAGATTAAATGTGGCAAACCCCAGCAATAGGATGTAATGTTGAAAACATTCCTAGAAGATGGGAGATTAAATTTAGAGAAACAATGTGAGTGGTAGGCTGACTTCTTATTAGAGTTTTTCAGGTTCTAAAAGGGGGGGGGAATCAATCTCTACCCAGAATTCTACACTCCTCCAACAAACAACACGCTTTGATAATGAATGTAAGATAAAGGTTTCAGACATAAAATCAGTAATAATTCTTTTCATACAAAAGAACACTGAGAGAACTTAACAGTAAAAAAAGAAATAAAAACTAAAGATATAAATTGATTGGAGATATAAGACCAGATAGAGACTCAGAATTTCACAAAGGAATGAAGATTATAGGAGGCGGAAACTATGGGGCATATCTAGAATGTGCCATCCAGAATCCCCTTCAGGAACAGCCCCTTGCTCCAGCCAAGAGTGCTGCCAGTAGACAGTCTTCTGTTTTCTGGAACTTCAAAGGTGGCTTTCTTCCTTGCTCAAAATCAATCCCTTCCCAGGGCAGCCCACCCTATCACTGAATAAGGTGGAAGTGTAAAGGGCTAGCGCTCTAATCAATGCGGAATCTCTCAAAGGTCAGCTAGCTCAGTAGTGCCCCTACCCCACCCACTGGGTCAGATGAAAGTGATGGTTGGGATGCAGGAACATTCTATACACCAAACCCAGTCTAAGTCTAACTCCATGCAAACCTGCTCAGCATCAACAGTTCGGAGCATCAGAGATGCTTAAAGAAAATTACTTACTACAAACAGAAGAGCTGCCAGGTGTACCTCAATGCTGCAACTTTTCTATGGTACTTTCCTCAAACAAAAAAGATTGCAGGGCAGGGCAGGTGGGAAAAAAATAAGATTGTGTTCTCAGAATGGTGCCTAGGCTTTCAGACACGCAATGCATTTAAATTCTAGGTATGAAAACCTTGAAATTCTCTGTTTAGTGTTAAGGTATGAATGATATAAGTTCTTGGGGAAAATGAGTAGATTATAACCAACTTTGATAAAAATTTCATGTACTTGTGATGTGTATCATTTCTTAAAGTGCTGAGTGGTGATTACTTCTTAGGAAACATTACTGTCACACAATCCAAAGCTACATGACACCCACGGTCCTGTTCCCTAAACCCAGTCAGGAGCTAGAAATTGGAAGTCAGTGATGCCAAGGGAGAAGAGCCAAAATCACATCGTCACTGATAACATTTTAACGACTGCATAGATTAATTCTTCAGACATGATATAAAACCAAATGACCACTGGATAGTTTTGTTCAGGAGCATCATCAGCTGAAATTCCCATGGTCTCACTGAGAAGTAGTTTACCTATGGTGAGTGACTTTTATCCCTGCCATTCTGGGCTGCCCAGCCTTCCTGTATCTAACATCGGTTTCAACCCATTTCTCAATCTCAGAGCATATATTTCTTCCTAGTTAAGGCTAAGCACATAATCTGCTGGTTATATTGTCTCCTTTCCCGTCTCTTATTAAACTGTTATGGGGAGGGAAAGAGATTGTTATGGCTCCCCAGGCCTGAATGCATGCATTTCTGGTGTTTCCTCTATCATTACAATCTCTCTGTACTGGCTTTGAGGGAAACATCTGCTCCACATATGGTTCCAAATGCTGAATTCTTATATACTCCCCAATATGCACAGGAATGTTCAGCATTCATGTCCTTCCTCTACTATTCCCGTCTCAGTTGCCAGTGAGTAGCACGGAACACCTATCACAAGAACCCCTCCCTGCTCAGAAGCTCTCTATTCCTGCTTCTGAGGGAATACTTTGCTAAGTGCCACTGCCACGCAACAGGATGCTGCCGCCACATTATTCTCCAAATCTACTGCCTTAGATTATTGTTTCTCTTCATAAGCTAACAGATGACCTCACCATTAACTGTACAATATCCAGATAGCCTATTTATCCATTAAAGACCCTTGGAATGCAGCCTTTTTAATTATTATTATATGACACACTGTTCCTGCAAGCTAGATCCCGTTGTCTCACAGACCTCCTGACCTCTGCTCCTGTTACACGTCCCTCCTCCCAATTTCTTCTCTAACTTTTCCTTTCTACCCAAAGCTGTCAGTCAAGGCCCAATTCAAGACCCAGCTCCTCTGTTAACACTGTCAATACCCTATGATTTTACCTTTCCTCCTTTTTAATTTAGTATTTTCTGATTTTAAATGTTCCTTAAGGATTTAATTGTATTTTTATCTCCCTCATTTAAATTGCTGGAAACTTTTAGTCAGTATTCTTGTACATACCACACATGCGCGCGCGTGTACACACACACACACACAAAGAGAGAAAGAGAAACAGAGAGAGAGAGACAGAGAGAGCTCTTAGCATTTTTATTTACCAGAATATTAAACATGAATGTCCAGAGAAAAAGACTCCTATATATTAAACTAGTAGGCCAACATACAAAATAAAAAAAGGAGATAGGACTGAAGTTGGTGAGGACAATTCATTGCTTTTTAGATGTTGCTTTTAATCTCTTAAACTATATTTTTGTGTCTCCTCCTGTTACTACCTGCCCCCTAGTGGAAGATAAGGAAAATTAGTAAAAACTATGAAAAGAAAGAAAACACTGGAGGATTGGTTCTTTTTTTTTTTTTTTTTTTTTGCCTTGAAATTCACATTGGCAAAACCAGTAACTTCAAACAAACAAAAAAAAAGTGTGTTGATTTAAGTATGGACATAAAACTTGAACATAAGAAAACTTAGAGGTCAATGGGACAAAATCGAGTAGAAAGAAATGGCATGGTCTATGAAAATGAGATGGAGAGTTTAGATTCTTTTTAACTTCCCCCTCGATTATTGTATTAGATAAATATCTCGTAGTTTTCAGTTTAAAGTACCTCCCTCGCCTATGTGATGGATTTTACACAGAGTGAACTTGCTGTTCCTGTCTGCAACACCAGTAACAAAGCCATAAAGTTGCAGCACTGGTTGGTTTTCAGATCACCATTCTCAATGATTTCTCAGCAAACTTATCATGCCAGGTC
The DNA here is from genome assembly GCF_017639785.1 of Mesocricetus auratus. Taxonomy (NCBI): domain Eukaryota; kingdom Metazoa; phylum Chordata; class Mammalia; order Rodentia; family Cricetidae; genus Mesocricetus; species Mesocricetus auratus. Next base: position 47,129,816 of record NW_024429192.1, read on the forward strand.
ATGTGTATAAAGTAATTTGCTTATTTGTATTCTTAACGCTTAATGATTTTGTGATGCAAGCATGAACTTCAGGGATTTGGTGAACATAGCGACTCCAACTTGTGTTCAGAGGAAGTTTTAAAGATTAACCTTTCAGCCTTGAAAATTCAAATTATCTGTTATGTTTCCATTTATTGCTTTTCTGTCTGCTTTGCTAAGTTTATATGGAACCTGACACAAACAGCTCCTTGTTTGCCTGACTTTTCCTGTCAAATTCATCCTGCACAGATTTTAGGAGCTTTCTAGAGAAGCCCAACTACTGAAAGATATAGATCTCTTTCTCTTTTTTTCAATTAATTTATAGCCCAATTTTAGCTTAGCATTTTCCAGCAGAGCTACAATGGGTGGTTCTCTCTAGTGGAAAGCATATGGGTAAACTGTTCCTGCAAGTGTTTTGGGGTACCCTTTATAACCAGGGACAAATCATTTCACCTCTCTAAGCTTCAAGTTCTGTCTTTGTAAAATGGAGCTGTGTTCCATGCCTACCTCACTGGGTTGCCATGCACATCAAAGAAAAAAGATATGTGAAAATTCTCAGCAGAGAGGTGCAGTGGTAGACCATAGTTATTTTATGTGTGCTCACCAACAAAGTTATCATGAGATACTCTTTCCGAGAAAGATAGACAGAAATGATTTTAAGGGAATTCTGATGAGAGGAAAAAATGCCATTTCTCCTTTAAATTTTTCAATTATAAAATTTAGAGCTAAGTACGTTGTTCCCTTGCAGCTTCTCCATCTACTAAAAGTGAAACACGAAAATGCCCTCCCACATCAACTCCTACCTACCTTCTACAGTGAAACCAGGACACCCCCACAGCAGCCCCAAATTCTATTCAGCTCCTACAAGAACGCAGACATTGAGGAGTGCACTTTCTGATTCAGAAAGTGTCTCCTGTAGCCCACACGTCTTCAAGATAAATACAGACATACATCACAGATGCATAAAATCCACAGTCACGGAGAGTGATAGAAAGAAACAAATAGTCCTAACTTACACTGTTGGCCAGGGAGACCTAGCTGGGATATGGGAGACTAACAGTCATTTAGATGTTTTTCCAAGACGGAGAAAATACAGGGGACCCATGTCACTTTGATTGCTATGAATACGTGTTTAATTTATTCTGCCTTGTCCTAAAAGGGAAGGGAAGATGAGGACATGGCAGTAGAGGAAATTACAGAAACACATAGATTGTAGGACACGAAGCAAAATAAACAAGACAAACCAGAAAATAAGAGATGACTCATATCTAGAGGACCCTTGCCCACATCTCAACAGCAGCGACCGGTTTGCATTGCCTGGCGAAAAGGGAAGGCTCAAAAACAGCACAGAGCAGGTCTCCCATCCCTAGTCATTCTCCAGAAGAAAATTCAGACTCACCAGCCACAAAGACCCCCCATATCAAGAGCACGACTAGGTCAGAAGTTCTCCAAAAGCAGGACATTTCTGGTTTCTGATTTCTGCTGCTCACTCGGTGGTTTTTCTCCTCACAGGTGCAGCAGTGACCATGGCCAGGCCCCCTCTGCTCTCCCGTTGGCTTCTGCGTGGTAGCACCTCTTAAGCAGCAGCAGCAGCGAGCACTCTTTTCTCCCTGACCTTTCCTTGGACTCGCGTTTCAGTGTGATTAGTAACTTGGACGAGAAGAAACTTCTCTGGGACTTGACACAGCAGCAGGTTTCCTGTGCAATGCCCCGAAGCTTTGCAGAGGAAGCAGATTGAGCGAGTTGTCTTCCAGCTCATTGGTTCTCCTCATCTGCTGCCCACAGATAAACTGTACAGTAAAGCCCTGAACATGCCTGAGACAGATGGATTTCTCCATTGAAAACAAAGGAGGGTATTGATCTACTTGGGGCCTATGCTTGTAAATGTCCCAATCACAATTGACTTCTGAAAAGTTCTCCAAGTGGGGGTAATAAAAAAAAAAAACTGTACAACCTTCTTCGGTGTTTAAATGAGGAATAAGTATTTCTCCTTGGAAATGCTTTGGCAAAATTACTATCTAGTCCGGAAGTCCATACATAATGCTGGGAACATGTAAGTGTATCACTTTTCTGTTATTACTCTAGCAATCCCAAAATTGATGGCGTAACACAACACAAACGCGGTACCTGGAAGTCAGACTGAAAGGCATTGTCTGGGGTTAAAATCAAGGCATCGTCGGACTTTACTTCTTCTGGGGGCTCAACTTTCCCCAGCACCTAGAAGATGCCTCCGCTTTCTGGCCAGTGGATACATCACTCTGGCCTTTGCTCTGTGTGTGGTACCTGATTCACCCTGACCATGACCTCCCTTCTGCCTCTTTCTTAAGAGAATCCCATGTGACTGATTTGGCCCTGCTCAGGTGATCCAGGATTGTCTCTCCATCTGAAGACCCTTAATTTAATTACAACCACAGAATCCATTTTTGCCAGATCAGTGGACATTCAGTCACCAACCTCTGTTGGAGGTGCAATACAGAATTTCCATTCTCTCCGACTTTTGAAGAGTTAGAGGTTATTGGAAACACAGATATTCACCTTTCAGTTGTCACGCATCTGAGATTCTGACTTTTCAGAAAAATTCTGTGTAACGTTACTAGTTAATATGCACCACTTAGATTGCAGTTGAACGGAAGAAAGACAAAAAAAAAATCTGTGGTAAGAATTTCCTACCCCAGGGCAAAAGACTCCAGGAAGGGGAAGAAAACATTGCAAACAGGAAAAAAGATAAAACGACATGCATTTTTTTTTCAAAGTTAGCAGTTCCATCTCCCCTCCTACCAAACATTAAACTACATGCATTCTCCTCCCCCGCCCCTCTCAAGCCTTCTTGGTGAATCAATCTGATTTACATAATAAGATAAGATCCTTAAGAGCAAGAAAGGTTTGAAGACATGGGTTATGACAATGAGTGAATGGTAGCTATCCTTGATTCTGTTCAATGATTCATCAGATATCTGGGGAAAAAATTGAAGAAATGTCATTTAAATTGTGATGCTGTTTTTCCATCACATGAAGCTGTTAAGACTTAGGTTCTGACAACAGACGGAACTAGGCTTAAACTCTCTGCCAGGCAGTGTCAATTTTATTGGCTAATTTCCTTAGTCATGTCTGTATTATTTTTTTCCACTTGATATTATAACGACACGAGCTTTTTTTCATGTCATCAAAATTTTTTGATGATGGGAGGAGCAACATGGCTGAGTAGATAAAGATATTTGCCATACAAGCCTGAAGACCGTATTACAGTCCCCAGAAACTACATAAAGATAGAGGGAGAGAACAGAACCAACTCCAGTGTTATCCTTTGACCTTCACAAATGCACTGTGGCATACACACACACACACACACACACACACACACACACGAGAGAGAGAGAGAGAGAGAGAGAGAGAGAGAGAGAGAGAGAGAGAGAGAGAAGACATTGCTTAATTTTGCTTTATTTTTATTCTCTTTCTCATTTACTTTTGAGCTGGAATGGACTCAGAATTCTGTGTATCTGAGAATAACCTTGAACCCCTGATCCTCCTGTCTTCACTCCCCAGTACTGAGATTACACTGTGGCATGTGCTGCCACATCTTGGTTAAGTGATACTAACAATTGAACCCAAGGCTTCTTTAATGCTAGGCAAGCGTACCATAAGCTGAGCCTCATTCCCAGCCTCAAAAAATTTTTCATTACTACTTGTTTATTTTAATGACTGCTTGATGCTAGACCTGCCAAAGTCTCAAGGAGACCTGGTGGCTGAGGTGAGCAAGCAGAGCATTTCCCCATTGCTGCCTCTGTGTTCTTCAGACTCAGCTCCCAGCCCCACGTCTGAGATTTTAGGTGTGACTTTCACAGACAAGCTCGCTGTGTGCTCATCTGAGAACAAACCACTATCTTTAACCAGCTGTGTAAGAGTCAACTCAATGATTTGCACACCATAGAATCCACAAAATAGAGGAAAGAGTACACTTTTTCTCTATGACTCCCTCACATCTTCTACTCTCAAAACTCACACCCCAACATTCTCAACTCACACTTTCTCTTCTTAAGAACAAGCATTTAAATTAAGGCCCCAGGAGTTCATCGTTACCCACAGAAGAAGTGCAGTGAGAATCACCAGACTACGAGAAGTGTGTGTGCATCTTGTAAACGCTTCTCTCTGAAAAAGCTCAAGGCCCTAGTTTCTTCCTGCTGCTTTTTGGTACCAGATCACAGGAAACAACAGAAGAATGACAAGGCATCAAGAGAAAGAAATTGCTCAAGCAGAAACACAAACCCTCCAACTGTCTTCTGCTACTATCTGTTAAGAATCAGGGAATTTGAGGAAGAAAGAAAACAAAACCAAAAAACAGAATGGTGTGATGTAGATTTAAAACAAAACAAAGCAGACTGGGACGCATCGACCAACAGTGTGGTAGCCAAAGGCCTAGCAAGTTTCTGTAAATTAGAGCCCCTTTAAGCCATGACAACCACAAACTTGTACCTTTGGTTTACTCAAAAAATTCCATATCTGTCTATAAATGCTATCCCAGTAAACATCTTCTGCTCAGGAATAGGTCTCGGTCTCAAAGGACTGGAGCAGTGTGGTTCAGTGGCCATATCTGTCTATAAATGCTATCCCAGTAAACATCTTCTGCTCAGGAATAGGTCTGGGTCTCAAAGGGCTGGAGCAGTGTGGTTCAGCGGCCATATCTGTCTATAAATGCTATCCCAGTAAACATCTTCTGCTCAGGAATAGGTCTGGGTCTCAAAGGGCTGGAGCAGTGTGGTTCGGTGGCCATATCTGTCTATAAATGCTATCCCAGTAAACATCTTCTGCTCAGGAATAGGTCTGGGTCTCAAAGGGCTGGAGCAGTGTGGTTCGGTGGCCATATCTGTCTATAAATGCTATCCCAGTAAACATCTTCTGCTCAGGAATAGGTCTGGGTCTCAAAGGGCTGGAGCAGTGTGGTTTGGTGGTTGAGTGCTTGCCCAGCAGGCTCTGCCCCTGACACTGAGAAAAGGGATGCAGCCCATACACTGCATGTTTCTGCTTTCACATCCTACTGTGATGTGGATATTTTTCTTGAAAAATTTCACTTCTACTTACACTATGTCATCAACATAAAAGCAACCTTCAGAAAATTATTTGTGTCAGTGCACGTGTGTGTCATATAAAAGCTGACCATTCTGTTATAGTTTACAAATTATTTAAAAAATTAGACATGGATGTTTGAAAGCAAAGTACATACAATATCAAACAGGTGGACATATGCAGTGTTTAGCATGTTAGCATTCTTTGTATATGGAAAGGAATAAAGTTGCTGAGTATAAATTTGAGATCCCTCTGGTGATATTCATGGCAAATAACGTTTACTAAGCCCTACACTTAGCACCCAAAGCCAAGTCCTGAACCCTTCACAAATATTACCCTATGTAATTCTCTCCACAACCCTATGCAGAATAATATTTTTAATTATTCCCATTTTACATTTTCCCTTCTTAGCTAAATAGACTAGGTACATTTTCCAAAGACACACATGATGGAAGCAGGAATAAGAAACTCTATTTCATAGTTAGGTGCTTGCTTAATTATACTTTCATTTTGTAGCCCCTTTTTAATGTTCTATCTTGTCTTGAATACGTCTTCCAGGAAGTATTCACCTGCCATTTATTTTTCTCTTTCAGTTTCACACACTTATTATTTCATTGAGTTTTGATGTTGTTTTGTGTGGTTATTTAATAAGCAAACCATGTGCTGTAATCTAGTTTATACTAATATTACATTCTCCTCCCCACTGAAGACAATTTTATGAAGTCAATACTAATATTTTCAGAATTCTATTTGATAAATTCAGTTAATAGCTTCACTTTGAGATTTTGAACACAACATATGCTATGCACTTGCACACTTGATATCATCTGTAAATGTATTAAACATATCATAGGTGGGAATGGTGATGCATGCCTTTGATTCCAGAATTCAGGAAGCAGAGATAGGCAGGGGCAAGTAGATCTCCATAAGTCTGAGGTCAGCCTGGTCTACATAGCAAGCTCCAGGATATCCAGGACTACATAGAAATATTTTGTCTCCAAAACACAAAACAATACAGCAACAACAACAACAAAAAAAAACCATACACAATGATTACCTAATGGTTAGTGTTATTTAAGAGAGAAAAAAAAGGATCTTCTGAATTGCTGAGGAGATTTAATAAAACAGTATAAAGAAATGAATGCATAATAGACTACTGGCTCATTTCAGGAAAAGTTGATGACTGACGCCATTGAATACTGTGGAAAAGAAACTCGGAGTTTGGTGTGAGCAGAAACTTCAGGCCATCATTTGTACAAATGAAGGGATAGTGGGACACATTGGGACAGGGAAAAAGCACGACACAAGACTCAGATTATTCAATACAGAGTTCTAGAGTGTAAATCATCATTTAGAATTGTCCTCCATGGGCTTCAAATGACTGGATTTAAAGCTACACACCCATTAGTCACAACAGAAGGCTACAGGGAGACCTGGGTTTGACAATGCACAAAAGGCCTGAACTGTAGGCAATGCCATCAAAACTGGAATAGCAAAGTCCTTTATTGAAAGGGGTCACATGAAACTTGAAGTGTGTGTCATGAGGATAAGCACTGGAAAATTATCAGATTCGATTCTGTGCTCAGACACAGGACTTTTCTGGGCTACCCGCTGTATTTATCCCCTCTCCTTCCCCCAAGAAGCCGAGTAAATGGGAAATCTCATTGAAAAATGCAGTCTTGAAGTATTTTCTGCATTAAGATATTTCCCTTTTAAAGAAGTTTTTACTTATGGGTGGTGATTGGGAAGTCCAGAAAAATACAGAAGTCAACACCCCCCAAAAAGAGAAGATGAAAATCACTGTCACATATCTTGGCTAAAAACTAGCGATGTGGCAAAATATTCTAAATTCAGCCAATGATCTTCTGACCTTCAAGAATTACTAAGGCAAAAAAGTTGGAAGAAAATATTCTAAGTGAGATTATCTTAAATGCCTCAAATAATAATATTAAATTAATAAATAAATGAATTCCTTGTGTCCTTCTAACAAAATAATATAAAACATGAAAAACACGGCAGTAAAAAAAAAAACTGGTGTTTTCCTGCAATTCATTTGAATTTTATTGGCTCAAGATTTCTCAAGAGAATGATCAATGTTCTGTTGAATTATTATGGTTTTAGCCTCCCAGTGGGTTATGAATGTTGTCTTCAATTTACATATAGCTAACCATGCTGCATTCTATAATCGTGTAATGTTTACAGTGAATAGGTGAGTTTTAAATGGTAAGAATGCAACATGTTAAATGTAGAGCTGAAGAAATTGTGAGTTTCCCTTCTGAAGTAGCTGTTAAAACTGTACTGCCAAAGGCAAACTTCACCTCTGTCACTTAACTTTTTTTTTCTGTTTCTAGAACGACAGTTTGATTCTTTTTTTAAGATCATGTCATGCTGGTTGGTGATGGCGCATACCTTCAATCTTAGCACTCAGGAGGAAGAAGCAGAGGCAGGAGGATCCCTGGTTTTTGAGGCCAGTCTGGTCCATACAGCAAGTGCCACGGCTACAGAGACACCCTTTCCCAGATCTCCCCCCCAAAATCTTGTCTTTGTGATTCTTTCAGTGAAGACTGGTCTCAAGTGCCTGGCACTGGTTTTGGTTTTTCGATTGTAGAAAATGTAGAGGTAATTTGAGCCCCATTGTGACTCTTATCTTCCTCTGGGGAGTGATTTTCATGTTCTTCTTCCAGGAATCTGTGAACATACCATCTTCATCCTAAGATACGACTAGGAGTAGAGGGTGGCATCCTGTGACTAAAAGCAAGAACAAAATCGAGGTGAGGTGAGGTTTTATTGTCCACTCGGCCCCACTTCATCCTACTCTTCCCTATCCAAGGGGCTGATGGAAGCACTGTTAATTTTTTAATCAGTTCTTGCACATCACTCAGCAATCATCACCAGGGTAAAACATTACCGTGTCCAGCTCCAACTTATCCACCTTTTCTCCTTTCTCCTTGCTCCTCTCTCTCTCTCTCTCTCTCTCTCTCTCTCTCTCTCTCTCTCTCTCTCTCTCTCTCTCTCTCTCTCTCTCCTTCCTTCCTTCCTTCTTTCTTTCTTTTCATTTCTTTCTTCTTATGGACCTTACCCAGGTAATTTATCATCACCTGGCTAGCTCTCTTACCTACTTATAGATCTTATTATTGCGATTTTGTCCAACTTTTCTACTTGTCTTCAGTGGAGGAGCTGGTCTAAAGGCCTTCATCTGCTGTCACACAGATGTCCCTTTCCTTCATTCCTTACTTTCCCTTATTTTCACATCATGCACCAGCAAGTCTCCTCTATTTCTTCTTTAGCACGTTCCCTGACCCTGACCATTTCATCCAATCTCCCTTGTGTGTGTACATTGGAAAAATGGAGATAAAGTTACTCATCCAAGAGTATGTTTTTTGAAAAACAAAATCTGTGGCACTTAGCTGTAGACCACAGCTGAGCAAAACAAACAAAAAGGATAACAGAACCTCAAGAATGCTTGCATTTTGCAGCTGCACTATTTCATCGCAACCTTCTTCAGTGTGGTCTGTTACATTATTCACCTGGTTTGGTCTTTTGTACCAGTTGTTAATATTAATGAACCATAAAAGCTCGGGCATTCCATACATGAACTATCTGAACTATCAGAACTTCACAAGCCTGCAGTTCTACATTTAGATGTTTCTTCCCTAAAATAGTTTGTCACATTAACATCTAAGTTACGTTTCTGTAACTATTTTCTGCTAGTGATCTTTGTTACGTGCTTCAATTCATTTTTTAATTTAACATACGGTATTATAATTTTGTCCTGATTTAATAAGATTTGAAAGTGTATCTATGGGAGTTTTATTAAAATGTTGTTATTCTTATCTCATGTTAGGAAAAGAAGAAGTAAGGATTGTGGAACTGGTGAAAATGTTTTAATTTTAAATGTTCCCTATCAAGAAAAGGAAGTAGATAAGATCTTTTTCAGACTTAGTGTTTCCATATTTTACTTGGCTGGAACATAATACAGCAACTAAACCCATGAAAAACAACGTCCTGCTTCTAACGATTTTGCCCTGAGAGTAAACAAAACAATTGTAACTGAGCTACTGATTGTGATGTATGAACTTTGATGAAAATGAATATGAAATGAGGTAGAATGATGGTTGACCTATAAACCTGGATTTTTGAATTTGGGAATGCCAGAAATGATAGTAAAGGGACCACAAGCAGCCATGCCTCCATCTTCAGATGGAGGTCACCTTTTTATTAGGTTTTTTTTTTTTGAGAGTACAATGTAATTACATCATTCTCCCCTTCTCTCCTTCCCTCTAACCCAGTGGTTCTCAACTTTCCTGATGCTGTGACCTTTAATACAGTTCCTCATGTTGGGGTGGCCCCCAACCATAAAATTATTTCATTGCTACTTTATAAATGTAATTTTGCTACTGTTATGACTCATCATGTAAATATCTGTGTTTTCTGATGGCCTTAGATGATCCCTGAGAAAGGGTCATTTGACCCCCAAAGGTGTCGTCACATACAGGTTGAGAACCACTGCTCTAACCACTCCCTATTCCCCCTCACCCCCTTTCCAGTTCATAGGCTCCTTTTCTTTGTTATTACATATATGTGTGTAAACACATAATAAATGTTTTATATATAGTATTTATATATTATACATTTATATGTGCTTATATGTGTTCTTAAATACATAAGTACAACATGCTCAGTCTATATAATGTTACTTGTACATGTGCTGCAGGGCTGACCATTTGGCATTAGATAAACAATTGGCGTGCTCTTCCTTAGGGAGACTATTCCCCCACTCTCAGCATTCCTTTGTGGCCTGTAGTTCTTTGTCTACAGTTGAGGCTTCCTGGGTTTTCCCTCTCAGGCCATGTTTATGCAAAGAAGTCACTTCCTTTTTTTCCTTTTTATTGAAAATAAGATAGATTTTTCTTCTGGCATAATATATCCCATTATGATTTCCCTGTCTCCACTCCTTCCAGCTCCTCCCCACCCTCCTTCCATGCATATACCCCGTTTCTAGTTCTCCTTAGAAAACAAACAGGTTTCTAAAGGATAATGATAAATATAGTATAGTAAGAAAAAAACAAAAACTATCACATTGGAATAGGACAAAATAAGCAAACACAAGGAAAGGAGCTAAAAAAAGGGGGAAAGAGCCAAAGAAAAGGCATAAAAAATAGACACTGAGACCCACTCATTCACACACCCGGGAATCCCATAAAAACAGGAAACAATAATGTGTACACAAAAGACAAAAGACATATAGGGCAAAAGGAGTAGAAAAAAGACATATAGGACAAAAGGAGTAGAAGATTATATGTGTGTATGTAAATATGTATACATATATATATATATGATAAAGTGTGTTCAAAAGAAATGAAAGCTTTGTCATGACATTATGAGACAACAAACCTCCAAAAATGCTATTGAGTTTGTTTTTCGTTAACCATCTACTGCTGGTCTTATACCCCCCACACTTAAGGGTAGTTTGTTTCCCCAGTGTGACTCTCACTTGGAGAAAACTAAATTTTCATCTGCACGTGGTTAACAATTGGAGACAGCTTCTGAATTAGGAATGGGGGCTTGTATCCATTTCTCTTTTCAGATCTAGGGCTCTGTACCAGCCCTGTGCATGTTGCCTCAGTCTCTTGAGTTGGTATGTGTGTCAATCATGTTGACTTAGATTTAGAGGTCTTTGTTTCCTTGGTGTCCTCCATCACATCTGTCTCTGACACTCTTCCCACCACCTCTTTTGCAGGGTTCCCTGAGCCTTGAGGAGAAGGATTTGATGGAGACATCCCATTTTAGAGATGAGTATACCAGCATCTCTTGCTCTCTGCTCTGGCTGTAAGTCTTTGTGTTTGTTCCCATCTGCTGCAGGAGGAAACTTTCAGGATAGCTGAGCAAGGAACTGATTTGAGCACAACAAAATGTATAGGAGTCATTAGGAATCATTTTATTGCTACATTTTCTTTTGGCTTTCCTTTTCTTTTATAGAAAAGTAGTATTTGGTTTTACTGTAGGTCTCTGAGCTATCTAGTCTTAGGTCTTTGATCATCCAAGCAATGTCAGGCATGGGTTCCATCTCATGGAGTGGGTCTTAAGTCAAACCAGATATTGATTGTTTACTACCACAGGGTGTGACCATTGCACCAGAGTATCTTGTAAGCAGGACACCATTGTAGATCAAAAGATTTGTGACTGGTTTGGTGTTTATGCTTCTCCTTTGGTAGCATGCAGAGTATCTTCCTGTACCAAAGATGTTGGGGGTGAAGGCTAGATTTCTCCATGTTCAATGAGTTGTGTAGGTGCTGTCCTCAGCAATGGGACTTTGTTGTCAGTTGATGGAGCAACCTATATGCTTGGCAACAGCTTGGTTTGTTTGGGGGTTCCTGTGGGGCCACTTTGGCCAACAACTCAATTAGATGTAACCCAATCCCAGTTCTGGAAGCTTCATCTTATAACAAGTGATGACAGCGGGAGCTGTCTCAGCTGTTATTTGGCGATTTCATTTAGACCACCTTCATCTGTGTATACATTTTAGGAAGCTTCTACTGTATTAGGTTTCCATACTTGCCCTCAGATAGTTCTTAATTTCAGCTATCTCTTTCTTTCTCGATCTCTCCTTCATCTCCCTCTTCCCTTCCCTCTCCCACTTAATCCCCCAGTTCCAGCTCCCCACATCCATCCATCACTATCCATTCTATTTCCTAGGGCTATCTGCCCCCTCCCAGTCCCTTACTCTATACCTCTGCTGTGGTTCTATAATGCAGCTTGGTTAGCATTGGGTAGTCAATTTCTCAATACTAGCATCTCCTTTGTGCATCCATCCTGTGGGAAAGAATGTCTTGGTAAATACTTTTGGAAGAAGGGATATGGATTTAGCTCACAGTTCTGAAGGCCCCCAAATGTGGCATCAGAGTCAATAGCATGAGAGGGGGCCGGGGCACGTGGCCAGAAAGGGGAGAAAGGAAGAGAAAAGTTGAAAAGCTGAACTGATTTACAACAGCTCATTCTGTGGTAAGCAGTCTAGTACCACAGAAACTAACTTACTTCTCCGATCTGTTAACTTTTCCCAACAGTCAATCTATCTCTCACCAGACCCGAAATGCCACACTGGGGGCCAACTGTGCAGCCCATGAATTTGGTCGGACAAACTACAAGCAGATCATAATGTGTTAAATAAGCATACAGCAATAAAGTGTTCTATGCCTGCTAGAATTTCGTTTCCACATGGCAGGACTGGGGAAGGAGAGAAATGAAACATTGTTACTGAGGATAGAGGGAAGCTTCCAGGAATATGCTAGTGGATCTTTGATCTAACGTCTGTCTTGAATCTATTTGGGAGTAGGGAGCAACTCCTTGGCACTGGGACACCAGTACTAATAAGACATAGATAGAGACTGGGGCTGGCGGTGAAAAGGTGACATGCTGAAATACCTTCTAAACATGGGCTTTTTGATTTTGTTTTGCTTTGTTTTACTTTATTTACAGAATTTAGCATTTTTCTTCTTGCAACAGTTATGTCCTCTATTCAGGAACAAGTATTATGTAATTCAACTGTGTTCTATGTACTCTATTTTTATCTCTACTAAATAAACTTATTTAAACATAATGAATCCAAGAAGACATTGAAAAAAAACTGCTTCTAGAAACTGAAGAGGTGCATAATTTAGATTTTTATTTTCTACAAACAGAAGCAAATAATGACTGAGGAAACAAGATTTCTTGTGCAGTTACAAGCTACTAGGTCTATGGTATTTTGCTAAAGCAACTACAGGATATTAATGCTTCACTGGGTCACTCCTACATTTACATCCTCACGTGTATATGTTTGTATAATATTCCTTCCCTATCTGTCTGTCTTCACCAGGCCCAGGTTTTATACTTCTGAGACTCTAGTGACAGTGGTGACAGTGTTATAACAGGTCTAGGTTTTTTGAAGTTGTCAATAAGAATAATAATTTATTAAATAAAGTTTGTTTTGGGCCTGGTGAGGTGTCTCAGATGTTGAAAGTGGTTGCTGCTAAGGCTGAAAACCTAAGTTCAATCCTCTCAACCCTCGTGGCAGAAGAGAAGTGACTCCCAAAAGCTGTCCTCAGAGCTCCAAACATGGGCCAAGGTGCACGTCTACAAGTACACGCACACACCAAACACATGCAATACACAAAATAATTCAAACTGTTTAAATGTGTCCTTACCCCCTTATCATGTATAACTGTGGGGACACCAGACCTTGTTCAGAGACCCACTTCCCCATCAGCCTGGGAGTAGGCAGCTGTAAAACAATGTTTACTAAAAACATGTTTACTAAAAACAATACAATGCCTGGGGCAATAAGTTCCTGAAAAGGGCTGGCCCACAGGAACCGCCCTTACCTAGACCTTGCCCAAAGACTAACCACCTCTTCTGACACACCCAGATCAGTTTTTGGTGTCAGAGCAGAACCAGCCAGGGGTAGAGAGAGAGCAGAAGCTTTTCTGGAGGGAGGCCTTTCTTGGGAAGTTTTCTTGAGCCTTTTTGGGGCCTGCTTAAAGTTTTCTTTACACCATTGAACAAGTCTCTGTGTTGTCAATCCCCGACACCCTCCGCACATTCTCGGACACAGGCTGCACAGCTGATGCGGCATATAACTTGTATTTTTATGTAAATCCGTTACCATAAGGCTAAATGTTAGGAAAAATATCAAAGATGTTGCTATTAGAGGTCTGGGTGTTGTCTTGATGGCTCCTCTATGTTTGGAAGAGTCCTTAAGCATGCAATTCATACAGCCTTCATACATAATTGTGCCATAACATTTGAATTAATTCATTTTGGTTTTTTGATACAGGGTTTCTCTGTGTAGCTTTGTAGACCAGGCTGGCTTCGAACTTGCAGAGATCTGCCTGCCTCTGACTTCTGAGTGCTGGGATTAAAGGCATGTGCTATCGCCACCAAGCTAACATTTCAGTTCTTTATACTCCAGTTATTTTGACTACCAGTTTTGCCTAAGCTTGTCTGTGATGGTTGTGCATGTATTAGCTGATTTTATGTGTCAATTTGACTAGGCTGGGGATACCCCGATGACAGTAAAAGCATTACTTATGGGTGTGCATGTCAGGGTATTTCTGGAAGTGGTTAGTATCAGAGTTGATAGCTGAATGAAGAGAACTATACCATTGTGGTTTGATATGCTATCCTAGTATCAGGAAATCCCCTAGTGTCCCTACCATAGACACTATGCCTTTCTATAGAGTAAATTCTCTCTCTGTCTCTGTCTCTGTCTCTGTCTCTGTCTCTGTCTCTCTCTGTCTCTCTGTCTCTCTGTCTCTCTCTCTCTCTCTCACTTTTTCTCTCTCTCTTTCTCTCTCTCTCTCTCCTTTAGTAACTGATAGCCCAGCTCATGGAAGAGTGTAAGACATGGAAGGAAATGCTCTATATCTGCTATACAGGAGCTGTAGTGTGTACAGGAGTGGGGGATAGGGTGGGGATGGAGACAAAACTCAGAGCCTCCTGAGTTGTTAGGCGAGCATTTTGCCCACTGTATTACTTCCTAGCCTAGGTGGTGACCGAATTTCCTAAACATGTAGAATTCTCAGGTTTGCACATTTTATTAAAATGATAGGGCAATTCTACCCCATTTTTCTCATACATTTCCAGAGATATTATTTGTATTTAAAGCAGAATCTATAGTATAAGCATACAATATGTAAATATTGTATACACGAATTTTATATATGGGTGTGTGTGTATGTATGTATGTATGCATATCTTGCAATAAATCCAAATGAGAAGCTTTTCACTTTTCAATGTTTTTCTTTTAAATTTATGTGCAGAAAAGAGTGAACTTAGTTGGCCACTAACCAGAGTCCAGCTTAACTCTAAGACTGGCCCTGACCTGCTTCTGAGTGCTTTACTGCTGAACACCTCCCTCACATGTGAATGGTTTTCTGTGCTTGCTCTGTTTGGACAAGGTTGCTTAGAGTTGTGTTAGGAAGATTTCTATAGCCATTGAAAACACTAGCAGTGATCAACTTGTATATGCCAACTTTTTGACTGATCGCTTTGGAGTCTTCAGTCAGTCCTATTGTGTTTGGGATTGTGATGGCACAGCATATCTCTGGCAGGAGGGGCTGGTAGAGGAAAAACTGCTTACCTCATGGGAAACTAAAGAGAGAGGGGATGAGATTGGAATTCCAACATCCCTCTGAGAGTATATACCCAATGATCTAGAGCAGTGTTTCTCAACCTTCCTAATGCTGTGACTTTTAAATATGATTCCTCATGCTGTAGTGACCCCTGGCCATAAAATTGTTTTCATTGCTACTTTATAACTGCAATTTTGCTGGTATTATGAATCGTAATGTAAATATCTATGTCTTAGGTATCCCCTATGAATGGGTCCTTCAACCCCCAAAAGGGCCATGACCAACAGGCTGAGCCTGACTGATTTATAGACGTCCCAGTAGGGCCTCACCTCTTAAAGTGTTTGCAACCTCCTGATAGTACCTCTCTAGACACTGACCAAGCCTTTAATACCTGGACCCCTGGGGACCATTAAGATAAAAACTACAGCAACACTAAGTCACATGTGGTGGTACATGCCTTACTTAAGTTCTATCATTCAGGAGGCAGAGACAAGCAGAGCTCTGTGAGTTTGAGGCCAACATGGCCTATATAAGTTCCAGGACAGCCAGGACTACATACCAATACCCTGTTTCAAAGACAAAATAAAAACTATAGTAATACTGAATGCATGATTACCTTCTGTAGAGAGAAGCCTTTTCCTTGCCAGCCGCTTTGGTTTTTCCCCACCAGTCACCTGGGCTCTGCCAAGTTGTAATCCCCAAATAACACACAAGATTCTGTATTAATTATGAAGTTGTTGGCCTTGCTTGTTTCTTACTGGCTATCTCTGACTTAAGTATTTACCCCATAACTGCCAATCTAAGTATTTCTCTTACCAGAGAAAAGGGTCAGGGCTTCTTACCCCTATGGCGGTTCCGTCTTGACTCCCTGTGTTTCTCCTACCCAGAGTCCTCCTGGACTCCTAGTCCCACCTCTCTTGCTTCCCTATTGGTCAACAGTGCTTTATTGACATATACACTGGACTTCCCCATCATCTCCTCTTTTCTGTCTAAACAAAAAGAAAGGTCTTAACTTTAACATAGTCAAATTATATATAACAGAAGTTATAAAGTAAGAACACAGTTACTATATTTTGTCTATCAGCATTTAGAAAGATTTAAAGAAAATATCATCCATCCCATCCTTGTGAGTTCAAAGTCCTATATGTAGCTTATCTTTTATCATAACTAAGGAAAACTATAATTATAACTATCTGTCTTCAACTCCATCAAAGACCACAGAAGACCTTGTGAGTCCAAAGTCCTATATGTAGCTTATCTTTTATCATAACTAAGGAAAACTATAATTATAACTATCTGTCTTCAACTCCATCAAAGACCACAGAAGAACATATAAACACTAGAATTAACAGAGACACCTTGCTACCTGGACAGTCACCCGAAGTTCCTCTGTAATGTTGGGGCATCTATCTTCAGCCCATAGGCCACAGTGTGTCTGGGAGACTTCTCAGCAAAGCAGGAAGTCTCAAACTGTCCATTTACATTGGCAGTCTGTCATTCATTTTTCTGTGTCCTGCAGAAAGTCTCATAGACTCTTCCATGAATCAGGAACCCTGAAGGACTGTTTGAGTTCAATAGTCACTTTCCTGTGGGTCCTGCATGTCCAGTTTATACAGCAACAGTCAAGCAGTACAGGCAAGAGCAGTTTCTTGCCCAAATGGCTAATCTTGCCATGTTGAAAGCAAACTCCATAATGAGTTTCTTCGATGCCCATCTTCCTCTCAGACGTAATTGGTGATGCCAGGAGCAGACATTTCTCATTGTCAAGAAAAACCCTAAACCATTTTAAATGCTGTGTTCTGAAGGTCTTTGAAAGGTTTGAAGACTATCTATCTATCTATCTCAAATACATCTCTATATATTTAGAAAACCTAACTTACCTAACTATAAGTTCTGACTATTATAAGTAGCTATCTATAATCAGTATAAGTACAATACTTAATCAAGAGGAAAAATATACACATCACAAAATTGACCTTGAATTTGTATCAATAAGTGAAAAACCATACCCATACCAAGTATTCATTTCCATACCATAATTCCCCTTTTCCCATTAAAAAGAGATTGGTTATGATCATTAACCAATTCTAAGTAACCCCATTCAAATGAAAACAAATATTTATAAACAATATGGGGATTTGGACATCGCTCATTCCAAACTGCTTCGTGCTGGATGGGGGCGCTGTTCATACCATGGGGATCATGACAAAACTCAGAAACCTGTGTAAGTCCTTATTTTCGGGGTCTGTAAGGCTGCATCATCTTAGCTGTCTCAATTGTTGGAACAAACAAAAACTCTTTTCCCAAGTAACATATCCTTATACTTAAATTTTGAAGTCAAGGCATTTTCAAAAGATATAAGTTGAATTAATTTAGCAGCATTTATAATCAAGTGTCCTTTAGTAGTTTTTCCTTCCTTAGCAATCAAAAAACTGAAAAGCACAATAGCATACAGTATCCAGACTTTCTGTGTATTTTCCATCTTTACGTGGCTTGTTTATTTATCTATTATTACTCTATTTCTTTTACTTTTATTTATTTTTCTCTGAGACATAGTTTCTCTTTGGAAATCCTCCTGCCTCTGCCTCTGGAGCAAATCCTACAGGTGTGCACCACCACAGCTGGCTTCTCTATTTATTTACCACTATGCTGTTTCTTTTTCTCTCTCAATCCTATGTATATTTTTAAACACACTGTAAACCTTTAGAGCTTTTACTTCATTCAAGTCTGACTTTACGTTATCTTTATGTTTTAATGGCCACATGTCTTATCTGTTAAAACCACGGCTGTTTAAACTGCAGTTTTTCCAAGATGGCGGGTGTAAGTGGGATTCCAGCTCATCGCCTTAGTCTATGTCGGCATCCAGCAAAAGTTTGTTGGCTTAGAGATGTGGTCACTGCCATTTCCAGCTGTGCATACACACCTTTAAATTGTTAGCAGAGCCTCTTAAAAAAAAACTTGCTGTTTTTTGTTGGTTTTTTTTTTTTTTTGCTTATGCTGAGTCAGGAAAACTTCCTTAATTGAGCCATGTGAGTCTTTGCTTATTACTAGCAAAACAGAGCCCACCTGAGAAAATGCTGCCACCAAGAACACATGCTTTCCTATGTTCTTTTGTTTCTAAAATTCCTTTAAAGCTTTTGTCATTCTATGTGGAAATTCATGATCCCAGTCCTGATCACCAACCTTCTAAGTATCTGAAATTTCATAAAGTCAGTTACACAACTACAAGATAGGTATGTGACTAGCCCTTGATATAAACCCTAGACTCCCCAACTCCAGTGATCTCCCCCTGTGAAAAGCATTCCCACATTACAACTCATTTCTGACAGGTGTAAATGCAACCTGTGCTACAGGAGAGAATTCTGAGACGCTTGAGCCTGTGTTTCAAGCCGTCAACTCTGGTCGGTTCCTTCAATTTGCATCCTTTCGTGTGACAAATTTGAGCCATAGAGACAACCGTGTACTGAATTTCGTGAATCTTCCTATTATATCAGCAAATTTGGAAGCTAGAGTGGAGGTACCAGACAAAAATCTATCCTAGAATGAGCTTTAAACTGGAACATATATGACTACATCTACCTGTGGGATGTTGCTTTGTTTCTTCAGAGTGTCAAAGAGTGTACTATTATTATCAGTAAAGCAATGACATGTAGTTTAGAGATTGTCTTAGCTGCTTTTCTGTAGCTGTGCTAAGACACCATAGCCAAACAACTTAGAGAAGAAAGAATGTGTTGGGCCCTACAGTTTGAGAAGTTGGAGTCTATGACCATCACAGCAAAGAGCATCACAACAGGTCAACAGGCATGAAACTGAAGCTGTGGCTGAGAGTTGATGTCTTGACCTACAAGTATGAGGCAGAGGCAGCTACCTGGGAATGGCATAGGCTTTTGAAACCTCAAAGTCTGTGCCCAGTGCCACACCTCTTCCAACGGGCCACCTCCTAAGTGTTCCCAAATAGTTATATCAACTGGGGACTGAGTATTCAAATATTTGAGCCCGTGGGGGCCATTCTCATTCAAGCTTCTACAGGTTTGAATGTAGTATTGATATATAGTATTGATCTACTATCAAGTGATGTCCACCAAAAATTTTTTCCTAATAAGTAATAAAGATTAAGATGTTAATAAATTGTTGTTCACTTGGAACATAAAAACCCATGCTCCCATGCTTTTTTCAACCACTACAGCATGCACATGTATACACACACTCACACACACTCACACATACTCACATATATGCACACACAGGCACGCACGCACACACACACACACTTTTAACTGATACAAAAGCACAAGCTATAGATGGCAAAGAGTTCCAAAATAGTAACATTATTATAGTTAGAATGAAACACAGAATTAACAATGGGAAATATTGTTTAAAGCAACTTGCTTCTTATTGGTTGAAAACAAAAAACTTGATGGAAACAAATTTTTATTTTCCTCTCAGAACTCAAATTATTCTAAGAATTCACCTCCTACATTACTAGTATTTGATATTTAATCTCCAGATCTCTTTAGAGAAATTTGTCAGCGTGGCAGATACAACCTTAAAAGAAGCTCTAGAAGTCTACACAGAGAGAAGAAGAAAAACAACAACACAATTCTTTGAAGTTGCTGGAGACATTCTACAAAAGAACATTAATGAGATATAAATGAAATTCAATAATTTGATAAACTACCAAAGATGGTCTTGGGAAATACATCTGTTACTTCTCAAGATGATAACATAGTGACTCTCACATCTCATAACCCGTACCCTCAAAAATGAATTAGGTAGAAAAGTCATGCACTATGTTGCATGTGTTGGGGCCACAAACCTGTGTCTATGTGCTGAGTTACAGCTAATATAATTGATTAAAGGGAAAGTTTTACAGACAAGTTAAAATATAATTTAAAAAATTTTAAAGTTGCCCTCAAAAGATAGCTCGGTGTTTAAGAGAACTTGCTGCTCATCCAGAGGACCTGGATTTGACTACAGGCACCCATGTTGAGACAGTCAAAACCTCCTATAACTTCAGTTCCAGAGGACCCAACACTCTCTTCTGGCCTCTGCTGATATCCACACACATGACCCCCCCCCACACACACACACAAATAAATATTTTTAAAATAAATTTTAAACAAATAATTCATCCCAACAGTAGTTCTTACAATTCAGGCAATTTCTGTATTGGAGTTTCTCCACATCATTTTCTTTCCCCCACTATCTCCTTCCCATTGCAGGCCCTTAATTTGAATATGACTGGGCCTTGCCCATAATTGATCCCTGATACTCAAATCAATTCCTTTTATGGAAAGAATTCAATAATGTTTATGAGATAGGCTCTGTGTAATCCAAGCTGGCCTTAAATTTGGTATGCAGCTGAAAGTGACCTTTGACTTCTGGTCCTCCTTCCTCTACCTCCCAAGTGCTAGCAGTACAGGTTCCACCACTCGGCGTGCTATTTTCACAAGTAAATTATAATTATTGTTGTTAAGAAGTGGAAACTGAAGGTAAGAAAGAACCTTTGTAAAAACAAACACTGAGTCTAAACCATAACCTCTCCCTCTATCTAAAAGCAAGCTTTTCTAGTGTCTCTACTCTCATCTCTATACAGACATTCAAAGTGGGATGCGTCTAAACAAGGATAAGAGCTGACCTGTGTGGTTTGTTCTTGCTGACTCTCTGATGTCCATGGTTCTGTCTACCTGTCTGGGCCTATTGTGCTTGCTTACCTTCTTCTTGGGTTAGATGGAATCCATAAACCTGATACCTACTGGCTGTACATAGCTCATGATCGCTTGAAGTCAAAAAGCCATTCGTTTCAGAGACAGACAACAACAGAAAAATAACTGTGATGATCTATAAGAATGGCACAATCTCTTCACTGATCTATCAACCTCCTTCCTGTCCTTTACAGCTAAGCCTGGTAGAGTAGAGCTACAGCATTTCAATCACATGAATTTTAGTGAAAACTCTTAGCTCTAAATCTGGCGTTTGGTGGTACATTGGTCAGAAGACTGAGACAGAAGGATCATAAATTTGAGGTCAGTCTGACCTATGCAACACACTCTCTGTTTCAAAAACTACCCCCCCAAAATAAATAAATAAAATAAAAATGACTCTAAGGACTATGCAATATCTGTCTATGTCTTATTGATTTTTTTAAAGTATTGACTCTGTGGTGAGCTATCTCTTCAGTTCTCAAAACTGAAGCCACTTCAGAAGGATAGCCGCAAACACGCCAAATGGCACAGAAGCAAACCATGTAATAGCATCTGGAAGGAAATATGCCAGGCAGGAGTATACACAGAGTGGGGCTACCTATACTTCTTAAGTTACTGGGAGAACTTTGACTTCTCTTTGGCAGGAAGATGCTGGAGATTTTCACTTTCATTTTAACAGAATCATGTTTGCTGTTATGTCAGGAACGCACCTAAAGGAGTAAAAAGCAATGGTAGACAACCAGTTTTTGGAAGGTATAGCAATTATCTTGGTAAGAGGCAATGGGGGCTGGGAACACGATACAAACAGTGGATCTGTTAAAGACTCAAATTCAGGATGTGTCAAAGATTAAGTCAGGAAGATTGCTGACTGATTAAGTGTGGGATATAAGGAAAGAAATCAAGACTTTCCCGAAAGAAGTCTGACTGGATACATTGAGGGGATACTGTTGTCATTTAGTGGGATAGGAATGAATGCAAAACCAACAGAATGGGCTAGAAAGACAGAATATTAAGAATTCCATTCGGGACACTATATGCTGTGTATAGACTGTGTTTTTCTAATCTATATTGCTTTATCTCACTAGTGCTAATTCTATTCTCAATCTTAAGCCCAGACAAACCTCTGGTGTATAAAGCTAGATCCTGACTCCTAATATGTCGCTATAGACTAATACCTACTTCATACTGACAAAACACCAGGAACCAGGGTCGCAGTATTACTGCAAGATCTCATTTATCAGATGTGATCTTCTTTTATACTGATTTTGGCTTGATTTTCCTGAACTTCCACAATTCTCTGTGCTGTTTAAGATTCCCATGGCAACTTTAATGGGGTTAGTTCCCCTAAATCCAATTCTAGTTTCCACCCTCTCACTAGTAGATCTAACTGCTAGATGCATGTCTCATCTTTGATCTTTTGTCTACACTGGGAAGAGTTTGATTGCGTATGTCCAGAGAAAGCGTAGCTGCATATATTGTCTCTAAGTCATCTTTCTAAAATTTATGTGTCGGGTATATGCCGATGCTTTTAAAAATACTGGAGTAACAGAGTGGGGAAAGGTGATTAAATGTTTGTAGTGGTCTGAATGAGAACGAACTCATATGTTTGAATACTTGGTCCCTGGTTTGTGGAACTGTTTGGAAAGGATTACAATGTGTGGCCTTGTTGGAGGTGGAGAATGCATTTTAAACCTTGAAAGGCCGCCTGCCATTCTCAGCTCTGTTTCGGTTTATGGATTTGGATGTAAGCTCTCAGTTGCAGCTCCAATTGCATGTCTACAGGAGAGTTACAGTCCCTTCTCTGAAAATGAGGTGCTGTTCCAATCACATTTCTCACCAGCTCTAATTTTGCAAACGTATTTTTCTCAATGATGTGAACTTATGATAAATGTCAATCATTGACCAGAAACAGAAGATAAAAGGGGCTTGGAATCCACAAGAGCTTTGCTCTCTGGATCCTTCTCTTGTGCCTCAAAGACCACAGGACGAGGTAGGTTTCGCACCTCGGGAAACCGCTAGAGACTTTCCCACAGAACACACCAATCTGATGCACAGTTGGTAAGGCCAAGGTGTTAAAGTCGGCGGGCTTTCCCCCCCACATCCTCGCAGTCTTTGGCGGTGAGAAGCTGGAGTAGGCGAGAAGGCCCTCGAAAACTACAATTCCCAGCAGGCGCCGCGGCAATGAGACTCTCACTTGTCCTGTCAGAGTCTATGAATGAAATCGTGCTGAGGATTCTGGGAGAGAACAATGGCGGCTGCTGGACAGTGGCATAGAATGGGGAGGCTCTTTGAGAAGGCGCCAGCACTGGGGCGTTGGCCCCGGGTTTACAGCACGTCCTCTGCTTTTGCTGAAGTGCTAAGGCTACCTCAGAAACAGCTAACGAAAGTAGTGTACCCGCTGCGGGAAATGGCACAGTACCTCGTCGGGGACACCGGGTCAGGTCTCATCGAACAGAGACTCTTCGACCCGAGCCTGGAGGACATCGCGAGGGCCGAGAGCGTCTTCGAGGCCACGGACCGGAACCGCATCGAGTACCTCAGCTCCGCGGTCCGCCTAGACCACGCCCCGAGCCTGCAGCAGCCCGAGGTGAGAGACATTGAAAACAAACAGAAAACTCGGTGTAGATGCACTGCCTCTTGTGCATTGCCCGTGGAGAACCGCAGTGAGCCGCAATGTGGGTGCCCGGAATCGAACCCCGGTCTCTGGAACGGTAGCCGGTGCTTCATTTTTGCTGCATGCGTGTTTGTGCACCACATGCTTGCCTGTTGCCCTCAGAAGCCAGAAGAGGACATCCGAGCCTCCTAGAACAGGAGTTTCTGGCATTTGTGAGCAGCCTTGTGGGCTGGGAATTGAACCACAGTCCTCTGGCAGCAAGTGCACTTAACCACTGAGCCATCTCTCCAGCCCCGCTAATAGAACACTCAGTAATAAACCACTGTTCAGTTCTCTAAGCTCTCCGTTCTCCTTTTTGCCCCTCATACTAGGTGTGTTTCATAGGCCGAAGCAATGTTGGAAAATCCTCCTTGATAAAGGCCTTGTTTTCAATGGCCCCTGATGTAGAAGTCAGAGTCTCAAAAAAACCGGTATGCTGGGTATCTCTTGAATGTACTAAAATGAGACCTAAGTTTTGGAAGGTGCAAGAGATCATAATTGCTAAGTTCCTAGAGAAGACATTTCTTTTAAACAAATAGTAAGGTAAGACATATCATTAGCGCCTGTGTATTTCCTGAAAAAAAGGGAAGTATGGCTAAATTGACTGCAGAGGTCTTGCCAAAATCTTGAAGAAAGTATCCTTTAGATAGAATCTTCTCCAACTGGCAAATTAAGCATTTTGTTACTGTTTGCTGTTTCCTTATATAATAGCATCAAGTTCCACATTAGTTGTAGGAAAAACGGGTTTCAAGTTTGCTTTATCTCCTATAATCCTTTATACCTTCTCTACTCCTACACACTCTCGTACATTCTTACTCTTTTCCATGTTTACTCTTTTCCCCAAGGCCGCTCACTTTGTGCTTGTCTTCACAGACACTCTGCTCTGCTGGCCTTCTGTCATTCCCCCCTTCCTTCTGCTTCCTTTTCAATGCTGCAGACTCAACTGGTATCTAAAATAGCCTTTTCTCAAAACTCATCCCTGGTTCCCCCTACCTCAGTATCTGTGTAACAGACCAGCTCTAATGTTCACTGTTCCTCACCGCTTTCGTGAAACCGCGAGCAAACGTTTGCCCCCCCCCCTCACTTCATGTAATAGATTCTCTGGCTTCATCACTAATGATTCCATTCCTTAGCACTTCCTCTTCACTCCTCTTCTTCCTCACCAACTAAACATGACTTTTAGACAGGGTGGAGCCCATTCTTCTATAGGAGGACAGACAATAGACAAGGTTGAGTCTTTTCACTCTCGCATATCCAATTCTAAAAGCACTTCCTAATATGGGCAAATAAGCTAACCAGGAACTTAATGTCATTTATTTTAAAAAATCCTCTCCTTTGATAGTATCTTTTCTAAGATCTAAGCGATTGGCTTTAAGTTGTCTTTCCTTTTCTGATTCCTAAGTGTTTCATAAACACAAACGCATAAGTAGCCATATTTTATCTTTCCATCGATTTTAGTCACACTTTGTAATTATGGTGTGGCACAGTCTTTTTTTAAAAAGTCTATGAGGACACTAAAACATACAAAATATCTTGGTTTAGGGAAACACTAGTTTGCAGATAAGAAATATCAGACTTTGGATATGGGTGTTATAAAAATCTGTGTGGCCGGGCGATGGTGGCGCACGCCTTTAATCCCAGCACTCGGGAGGCAGAGGCAGGCAGATCTCTGTGACTTCGAGGCCGGGCTGGACCGACAGCCTCCAAAACAATACAGAGAAACCCTGTCTCGTAAAAACCAAAAAAAAAAAAAAAAAAAAAAAAAAATCTGTGTGATGGGATAAACATTTGATCAGCACCCTAATTCATTCCTCTGTGTATAATGTTCATCAGAGAACTAATGACAGACATACAACTTAAATCTGGGTGATGTTTATAGGAAAGACTCTGAAATATTTTGTCTATGCATTTTTCATATGAAATGTAAAGTGTTTAAGCTAAACATTTTATTAAAAAATAAATTGAAGAGATTTAATTGCGATTTAATTATAGGTGGCTACTAATCTTCAAGTTTTAATAAATATTTGTTGATTGAATAGACAACATTTCTAGTCATGAAGTAAAGGACATATTTTAAGCCAGCTTTTTTTCCCATTTACTTTATCAGGGGCACACAAAGAAAATGAATTTTTTCAAAGTTGGAAAATATTTCACATTGGTGGACATGCCAGGGTATGGCTATAGAGCCCCAGAAGACTTTGTTGACATGGTAGAGACCTATCTAAAAGAACGAAAGAAGTAAGGAAACTTTTTTCTTACAATAGTTACACATTTAGTACCAAAGCACTTTTTAAATCAAGGGTATTCTACACATGACAGCTACTTCAGATTTATCAAATGACTTATTTGTAGGTGTATTTACCCTTATATTACTCTGCAGTATTAAGGACCAGGATATACACTGCCTGTTTAGCATCTGCCTATAGCTCAGGAAAATCTTAATTTCATTTATTTTTTTCAAGGTGAAACAAAAAAGTGTTCAAAAGTTAGTTCATTCATTTTGAAAAGAAAAAAAAACTATACTCTCAGCTAGCTAATTTTGAAAATGAAAATAATTAGCTAATTGAGTTAAATAAAATTCAGTACACTCTGTCTTAAAGTAGATCAGTCACTGCAAACTCCGAAAATGTTATCTTTATTTTTTGATCTCCATAAGGAATCAAGCAAATAATGTGTTTCAAGAATTACACACTCTAGAAGAAAATAATGTTACGAGATATATTTATTATTCATAACGGGCAGTGGTACTGCATGCCTGTAATCCCGACAGAGGCAGAGGCATGTGGATCTCTGAGTTTGAGGCAAGCCTGGTATACAAAGAGAGTTCCAGGGTAGCCAGGGCTATGCAGTGAAAGCCTGTCTTGAAAAAAAGAAAGAAAGGAAGGAAAAGAGGGAGGGAGGGAGGGAGGGAGGGAGGGAGGAACGATTCTTTAAAAAAAAAAAAAAACCAAGGATGTAGCTCAGGAAGAGTGCTTGCCTGACTTGCTAAAGGCTCTGGATTTGGTCTCAGCATCACAAATTGTGTGTGTGTGTGTGTGTGTGTGTGTGTGTGTGTGTGTGTGTGTGTGTGTGTAATTTGTATTTTGTATCTAGCTTTACATATAAAAGATAGAAAATTAAAGTAATATTAAAAATTACAATGAATTTAATTTTTGTCTCTTTTCCACTAGACTTTAAGGACTTACACAGGAGAAATCTCATTTATCTTTCTGTTAAGATTCAGTAGGCTTAATATGTTCTTATTGAAATAAATTGGTATTTGGTAAATTTAATTATTCAAAGTACAACAAACTTCACTGAGTCCTAGTGGACTACAGAATGAAGTTTCTAGGATGAAAGAGACACATGAATGAATATATCTTATATTGCCATTACTTTTCTTTCTATTCTTACAGCTTGAAGAGAACATTTTTGCTAGTGGATAGTGTTGTTGGAATTACCAAATTAGACAATATTGCCGTAGAAATGTGTGAAGAGTTTTCATTGCCGTATGTGGTAAGTGTGTCCTTAGAGTTAGGGTAGCAGTTAGAAATCACAGTTTGGGAAGCATATGAATATGCACATATACTTGTTGGTAGTGAGCAGTCATTCCCTCAGAAGATAGAGGCGGCTGGGGAGATGGGTCCATGGGTAGGAATGCTTGCTCCACAAGCATGAGAACCTACGTTCTAGTCCTTAACACCCACAGGAGCTGTGTGGTCACATGCGTGCCCATGACCCTAATACTATAGAGGCTGGAGACCACAGGATCCCAGCCCAGCTCCAGATTCAGTGAGAGGCCCTGGTTCAGTGTCCTCCTCTGGCCTCTGCATGTGTACACATACACACTGTTGCACACATAACACATGTATGTACCACATATACACACACACACAAAAATCAAAAGTGCCGTTAGGTGCTGTGACAATTTCTTATTTTTCCCTTCTTTCAGTTCTAAGTTTTTAAGTTCATGGGGATATATGCAGGAAAAACATCAGTGCATATGAAATAAAATTAAAAATTTAGAAATATCTCATTGGCTGTTTTTCTGCCAGCATAAAATTGACCTACACTAAACTGCAGATTGGTGGGTTAGTATCCACATTTTGTTTCGTAATGCTTCCAGATAGATAGACTTTTAAAGTTCATTTTTAAGAAAAGTGAGGAACCCAATGACTATAATTTACTTTTCAAAAATGACAGAAACCACTAAAATGAAGCAGTGAAGTCTCATGTGAATAAAGCCATGCAACTTGGCAACCACTTTTGTTATACTCTTGAAATTAGGACATTCTTGGGATTTGCATGGGTCCTATGAAGTATTAGGGACTGTTAGAATGCATCAAGGAGTTAGTATAAAAATGACTAAATATTATCAAACTGCCTGTGAAGTAATAGTATTCCTGATTTTGTATCATAGATACCACTTTGAAATCATGTATTTCCTTCAGTTCAAGCTGAAAGGAATATTATTTTTCTTCTTTGGAAAAGGAATTAAGATGTTATTAATAATCCAGGTACCCAAGAAGGGGGAGAAGAACAAACAAAAAGATGACTTTAAGTTTTAGCCTAGGGAAATTATAGTTCAGTGATACACCACTTGCCTGGCATGGATGCGCCCCACCACCACCAGCTTCAAGTAAGAGTGTGTATGTTTGAGTGTTTGATATTCCCCGGGAAAACCTGATAGATTGAAATGTTACTTTGTCCTTGATTTGTAATCACCCATGCTTTGACCTTCCTCTGCTATAGTTGGGTAAGTAACATTCTAGATTTACCTAGGATACAAGTATAGTAGTAGATATAGCCAACAAAGAACCCAATTTCTAATTTTTCCTTTGAGTATTACATGTAAAATTAAACTTTTTGATTTCAAAATTGTTACATATTGGCAACTTTATGTGGCTCAGTCAAGTTACATTCATTTAAATATCTTAGACTCTAAAATACATTGTAATCACATAAAACAACTGGTGTTAGTTATAAATGTGGTTCTGGTTCTCACTGATCTTTAAATAAAACCCAAGGCATTATGGTCATGTGTGCTAAAGCATTGTTAAGTAGCAGACACACAGTGCACACTTTATATATGACATATTTTAGCTTATCTCATCATCAGCAAATTATTTATAGCTTGTTTTATTTTATAGATGAGAAAGCAGATAGAGATTAAGAAATTTACTTGAACCAACTCAACTAACTGAAAAATTATAATTAAAATGTGTAAAACTATATTGATAAATTTTATTTCTAATACTTAAATTCCTTTTCCTATAGATGGTATTAACAAAAATTGACAAATCTTCCAAGGGCTATCTTTTAAAACAAGTGCTTCAGATCCAGAAGTTTGTTAACACACAAACACAAGGCTGTTTTCCTCAGTTGTTTCCTATAAGGTAAGAGTCAAATTGCTCAATAACATTTAGTACTAGAAGCCTTTACCAGGGAAATCTCTGTGAGTTCAATGTCAGCCTGGTCTACAGAGTGGGTTCCAGGACAGCCAGGACTGACACAGAGAAACCCTGTCTCAAAACCCCACACCCCCCCCCAAAAAAAGAAAGAAAGAGCTTTCACTATGAAATCGGTGTTCCTTGATTGAGGTGCCACTTGGGAACCAGTTTGGCTGTGAGTTTTCACAGTCTGTTAGTGTTTTATCTGCTCTCTCTGTTCATGCCTGCTCTCCCTTAAAGGTTCTTCATTCTCCTGCTTCAGCCTAGCTCCACCCTAGACCATGACAGAAATGAAAGCTTTACTTTTCAAACAGCCCTTACTTATTATTTATCTGTCGTGTGTGAGCACATGCATGCAGTTGTGTGCCTGTGGAGGTCAGAGGGTGCCTTTTTGGAGCCGGTCTTTGCTGCCTGCCACCTTGTGGAGCTGCCTCTCAAACTCAGGTCATCAGCTTTCAAACAAGCGCTTCCACCTGGCGAGCCTCTCACCAGCACTAATTTCAATGAACACCACTTCCGGTAAAGAGCTCGTTCAGGCCATAACAGCTCAGCTTGCCTGAAAATTGACAGGAAAATTTTACTTCCGTGAAGACTATGTACAACTGAGATTAAAAATAACAAAAATAATTAAAAATTTAATATAAAATAGGCCTATGTAAAGAAGAAAAATGTTTCAAGTTTGGATTAAACTGAACAGACAGATTAGTTTTTGGTTTTTGGGGGGGTTTTGGTTTTTGATTTTTTTGGTTTTCAAGACAGGGTTTCTCTGTGGCTTTGGAGGCTGTCCTGGAACTATCTCTTGTAGACCAGGCTGGTCTCGAACTCACAGAGATCCACCTGCCTCTGCCTCCCAGTACTGGGATTAAAGGTGTGCGCCACCAACTCCCGGCTCAGAATAGGCGTTTTCTAAGCTGGTAAATTTGGGGACATTATGATGCAGTGACTAGAAGTGGAAACACTTGGGTTTTTCCTTCTGTTGTGTATCAGGTGCAGTAAGCACTGCGTACTGAGGCAGGTGGAGCATCAGTCTCTGGTTTCCTTGCCCTGACTTGTTTGTGGGAGGCACCGTGATAATTTGTGAGAAAATTTAAAAAAAAAAGTGTCACAGTGTGATGTAGGTGGAACTGTCCCCTTAGCCGTTTTAGTCATATCAGTCTAGATCTGATTGAAATTGAAATTCTGAATGTGCCTTGCAGGACCCCCTCCTTATTCCTACACAGTGCTCTCTCCAGTCACCTACGTTCAAACCTGCCCTCTGCCTTTGCCTTTATCCTACAAGTGCAGTGCAAATCCTACAGGTCAGAATAAAGTCCTAATTCCTTCCAGAGCCCTCAGCATTGTCATATAAAACAGCCATTTAACTGTTTAGTAAGAAATCAAGTGGGTTTAAAAAGCACACGTGGCTAATATATACCTATGTTGAAAAAATGTAAATTTTAGTTACTATAAGCTGAGCTTGAATTAACAGCATGATGTTACTAGGGAAAACTAATAATTTTGGGAGCTTCATCAATGGAATCATGGAGTTTCACAACAGGGACTGATGAGGCACTAGCTTCACACTGCTGTATACATACATACACTACATACCAAAAGCCAGTCCTGTCAGATTGTGGCTTGGCATTAGCTAAAGCCACATGAAAACGGATAATGGGGCGGGTGAGGAGTGCTGCACATACAGCGTGCTGCACTGATCTTCATAGTAAACATGCCTGCTTCACATAGAAGGCTACAAGTGAGAAATGCTGTCTGCTCAAGTGGAAGGAGCCTGGCCTTAGGGTCGATAGCCGTGATTTTGTATAACATCTGTGAGTTTCTGTTAGAGGCTACTGGCTTTAAAGCAACTATCCATTTTCCTAAGTCCATTTTCTCACGGGTAAATGTCAGTAGAAGGATCATGTGTCGTGATTGATACATACACTTGAAATATATGATTTCCTTTCTGGCCAGTCATAAATGTCAGGGTTAGGCTTAAGAGCCACGTTATTGGATTCCTGCTGTTTTTAAAGGCATTTGCTTTTTTAGACATGACAGCTTTCTCTGCTGCATGCCATACATATTTACCACATGTGACCAAGGTCCTGTAGAAAGTCACCCACCTTAGAAAGTCCACTTAGAATCTATGGATTGAGACATGGAAGCCTATTCATTGTCCTGAAAGAAATTCACTATTCACTTGTACACAGCAGTCATTTACAGAATATGCTCATAGCTCTCAAAACCTTGTAGACGTCTATACACTTGCTCACTTGCTTGTTAAAGCTCCAGGCATTCCTTCACATGTAGTTTGGCCTATTCACAACTGAGTACTGTAAGTAAGTCATGTTTTATTTTCTGTCCTTCCTATATTCTCTTAGGACAGTGACTCTCAACCTTCCTAACCTGCAGCCCTTTAATATAGTTCGTTGTGCTGACCCCCAAGCATAAAATTGTTTTCATTGCTACTCCATAACTAATTTTGCTACTGTTGTGAATTATAATATCAATATTTTTGGAGATAGAGGTTTGCCAAATGGATCGAGACCCACAGGTTGAAAGCTGCTGTCTTGAAGAGGAAGGTGAAGCCACTTAGTCTGAAAGGTTTGACTTTGAACCTATAGACAAAAATTAAGTGATAATTTTTATGCATGAAATTTGGCCCAACATAGAGAAAAGTATAGATATAAAGTGTCCTCATAGATTAATATTACGAATGGTATATTTTATAAATGACATGGAAAAATAGGTGAGTAGGCAGTCGAATTGCTTCTGTGTCTTTGTGTAGTAAAATTCCAAGCAGACGAGAACTGACTCTGGGAAGAGAATTGTGAGTTAAGAGAAACATTGCACATGAATGCAGAGTGCTAATCAGTGTAGGACGCATCAAACCTGGATCTCCTTTAAATTATTAATGCTTAGGTCAGTTGTAAACGCCATCATAAGGTTGTTTTCGGCATGGTAGTTTTAGCCAGAAAATCTAAAATGGTATACATACTAACAGAACTGGCAGCATGGCAGGCAAGATTCCCCCTTTTATAAAACCAGAGTATGTTCAGGCCTGAGAGACCACACTTGTCCACCTCTGCGTGGATGGAGACAGAAACATAAAAGTCAGTTTGTAGTGATGCTACAGTTCAAGGTGTTTGAATTTTTGTCACAAAAAGACCAAACTAATTACTCTGGAGAAGAGAAAGCAAAATGGAAGGGGTGGTAAATGTCTAAAGTCGTGAAAGGAATGGATCAGATGTTGGGGATCATCAGAATAGATGTGTGAATCTATTTTAGAAAGTGCAGAGTATTGCACGAAACTGACAGAAGGAAGATAGACCAGAAGGGATTATAAGTTTGTTTTAAAAAAAAAAACCTTGCATAACATGAATTCTGTTCTGTTACAACCTCTGAGGCAAGGGAAAACCTTGTTTCCTTTTCTTTTCACAGTGCAATGACCTATTCTGGAGTCCATCTGTTGAAATGCTTTATAGCAGATGTAACAGGAAGTCTTAAGTAAACGCTCCCAGAGTACATGAAGTTCCAACGTCCTCCATGTCAACTGGAGTCAAACACCTAGAAGAATACCAATATTGTTTTAAATATTGTGTGACTCAACTTGCAGAAGAATCAGTTCAGCTTTAAACCTGCATTATCCTGAAGCAAAAATTAATTTATTGGGGTTGAGGATTATAATTAAATCATATTGTTCATTAGGAGAGATGCTAGCTGGCTTTTCTGCTTTAACAAACTGACAAGTCCAAAAGCATATAGAAACATATGAAGTGAGCTCCTGTTATTACTATGTAGAGGTTTGTTACAGTATTAACTTCTTATGTTAATAAATGTCAGGCTGGAGAGGTGGCTCAGGTTACGAGCACTAAGTGCTCTTCTAGAGGTCCTGCCTTCAATTCCCAGCAACCACATGGTGGCTCACAACCATCCATAATGAGATCTGATGACCTCTTATGGCCTGCAGGCAGAACATTTTATACATAATAGATAAATAAATTTTTAATAAAATACCTGTTTTTAATGTTGTGTCAACTAGATAAGGTGGGGCTGCCTTTCTGTAAGGCATGCATAGATAAGTAGAAAAGTAAATGACTATATGTATGCTTATCATTTTTCCTCTAGTCTTTATTTGAATGTGAAAAATTTTGTCAAAATTTGCCAGGCCACAGAAACACCAGTCATGTAGAATCATTTGATGCCCTTTGTGTGAACAAAGTCGATAATCAGAATCCAGGATTTAGGTTCCACTTCTCATGTCTGTTATTCCTTGGTTCTTGGGGGAAATCACCTGTTTTCTCACCTCGTTGGTGGCTATCAGCACCTGAGCTGTGAAGTCTAACAAGTTCTATGGGTGACAGCTGTACATTTGCAAGCCCAAACCAACTAAAGGACACAGCAAAACTCACAGATTTTTACCACAAAAAACATCCCAAACAGGATACAAGCTTTAAGTGAGGAAATGAGTTCACAAGTCAGTGGGATGGTTTAGAATCACTGTACTACAGATGTGGAATGGGAAGACTAGCTTTTGACCTGTAACTCAAAGGAGCAAATTTCTTATGAAGACATCCACTCTTCATGAAGTGTCTTAGTGTTTCAAAGTGAGATTGCTGTCAGAGGTTATAACTGTGGCAAGGATGTACAATTTCATGGCTTTTTAAAAACTCAATAGTAACTGTTTTCAGTTGTTTTATAATTAGCTAGTCTGTTTTGTCCTAATTAGCAGTATTTAAAAAAGATTTTAAAAAATTCTCACAAAGCAAAATACAGGTGTCAAAAGAATTGCACTCCGGGCTGGAGAGATGGCTCAGAGGTTAAGAGCACTGACTGCTCTTCCAGAGGTCCTGAGTTCAAATCCCAGCAACCACATGATGGCTCACAACCATCTATAATGAGACCTGGTGCCCTCTTCTGACATGCAGACAGAACAGTGTATAATAAATAAATCTTTAAAAAAAAAAAAAAAAGAATTGCAGTCAAAGGTCCCCTGCCAGAAGCAGAGATGTCTGCCAAAGCTTCCATGGGAGCATACTTGTGAGTGACGAAGAGAATGGGATGGTGAAGCAGGAGCGCTTGTCCAGCGTGCTGCCCACAGACGCTGGTGCTTGGTGTTGAGGGACTTTGTGCACAGCCCCAAGACGTGGGCCTCTACTGCAAGAGAATGGAGCCCAGTGGTAAAGCTGTAGCCTGGCATATACAAAGCCTAAAAGCAGGGACAGGTCCCCAAAGCAGAAGTCCAGTCCCACTCAAAACTGGTTGACACAGCAATGAGTGTCAAGAAAAGACATGAGTTCTCTCATGCACTGCTCTTAAAAAGACTGGAACACCTAATGCTCCTTTCAACCATATGTGAGATGCTAGGAACTGAAGTGTTTAGATTACAGAATTTATATTTGCAGACTTTAATAGTAGAATGTCCCACGTCCAAGAGTCCCAAATCAGAAATATTCCAAACTTGTAACTTTTTGAGCCTGTTTGTAGTCAAAATGTTCCAGAGCAGAAAGCAGTGTGGAAAGTCCAGATTCACAGCCCACCACTCCCACCTCAGGCCTTTGAGGCAACAGTGTCCAGGTGTGCCCAGGCTTGCCGGCTTACAGCTTGTGCTGTCATAGGACACCTGGTCACTACAGAGGGCAAGGGGAAGATGCCTGTTTTCTCCTAAGAAACTCACTCTTTCTGGCCTGGAGGAGTTGAGGGCCAAGTGGATTTTCCATGACCATCATTTCTGGGAGCAGGTGTACTGGTGTGTACAAAGTCGGGTTATGGTATTGATACCAGGTTATAAATTTATGATGGGCCTTATTTATACACTCACCTACTTCTTTGTGTACAAAGTCGGGTTATGGTATTGATACCAGGTTATAAATTTATGATGGGCCTTATTTATACACTCACCTACTTCTTTGCTGCATTCCATAGATACAATAAGGAAACTCCAAAAGCCTTGTAGTATACAGTGACAAAATAAGGATTAAACAAGTTTTAACCATTTGAGTAATGGAAAAATCTTTTGATAATTCATTTCAGTAACATAACATACACTGGCATACACACACTGTTATTCAAAAGAACCTGGGCAGATGAGATGGCCCAGCGGGTAAACATACACGCTGCTAAGCCTGCCATCTGAATTCCATCCTGGGACCTACTGGTGGAAGGAGAGAACTAACTCTCACAAGTTATCCTCTGATATCCACACACATGTACACACACACTGTGAAAACCTTAAAAAGGGAATGGGGTCAGTGAGGCCAAGTGACCCCTTATGGTACTTCCTTGCTACTCCATCCCTGCTCCCTGTTTACCCTAAGATATGTAAGATTTTGTGAACTTCAGATCTTAACTCCCTGGTAAGTCATAAACTCATCTGATTTTCAGAAACCTTGCTTCAGTCAAGAAGGTATGTGTTATTCAGGGGCAGGCTGTGACAGACTTTTTATCATTTCACACCCTACGCAGTCATAGTCAAATAAATACTAAGTGATTAACTGACACAGAGCTGCAGTAAATGTTTATTGAACTGGCGTGCACTCGTGTGGAATGCTGCAGACACAGCTCTCAGCGCTTCCACTTAAAACAGCAGAGCCCTGAACCAGCTGGGTAACTGCCCAGAAGTTTCGCATCTAAACACCCATCAAAGCAAAAATATCATCAATGTCATCTGCCTCTCTAGCAGCTTCTGGCACACCGTGTGTGTGTGTTTGTGTCTCTGTCCACAAAGCAGTTTCATTTCCACTGCCTGCTGAGACAGTGCCATGGAACCCTGGCCCCTTTGTTTTCAGGGCAGGCTTTGAAAGTCTTCTCAAGACCTGCTTTCTGTTAGGACAGACATCTGTCCTCGGAACTGTCCCACCTGAGCGGCTCCACTTAGCACTGGGGTCCCTAGCGCTCTTCAGAGTCCCTTCAGGGACCTGCTGAGTTTCCTTTAAAAGAGTTGACTGTAACTTTCTCTGTGGTTTCCTTTGTCTCGATAAAACTTTATGCTTTGATCTTCTTTGTCTGGGAGAACACTTTGAAGTGCTGATAATGGAGCCTCGAAGAAGGCAGTTGCAAAGAGATGTTTTCATGCACTGTAGCTTCTTTGGCAAACTAAAGGACAGAAGAGAAAAATCTCAACTTACTATGATTCTAAAAAGTTCTCAAGCACTTTTAACTATCTGCACCAATTTCCAACAGAAAAGTACACAATTTGTTGTAAGTCCTAGGCCTGTATGTATGTATAACCTCAAACATACAAAACAGAGAAGTGAGAGTTCCAATTCCCTCTCTAATTCAGGATGCAGACAAATGTGCCTCCATTTTACCCTCAGAGCAACTCCAGTAACTACCCAGCAAGGTCACAAATGGTGAGACACCTCCACACTTGAGAGCCATGGCCTTTCCCTTACACCAATAGTCTGTTCCTAGGGTAAACAAGTGGAAATTGCAAAATACCACAAATGGGAAGCTCTGCAGTGTGTCATAATGCATTTCTAGCTGAGTTCATGGCATAGCAGATGATCAGAGCAAAGGAATAGAAGTGAAGAGGGGCTTCAAGTGAAGACAAACTGACAGCTGTCAGATGCCTAAGTGTGAGTTGTGCTGTACCCGCTTCAAGTCTGCAGTAGAACTCAGACGAGGAGTCTAGGCATTTGCTTCACTACCTTATGAGTTATTCTGGCCTTCGTAAACTACCTACCTTACTGTTGGTAAAGACTAACTTGGCTCTATGTGCCTTACCCAAATCCCTTCATTTAAAAAAAATGCATAGTCATTTAAGGAAAGCAATTCATGACCCCTTTCCCAGACATGACTATAGCAGTGACTTTTCATTGTGTAAAAAGTGGGTGCTTTTCTGAGTTGAAACGAAAACAAGAATCAGAAGAACGGAATTGAGTTCTAGATCTCCAATCCCAATACCTTGAGCAATACCATCTCTTTGCATATAAAATGGGAATGATAACTTGCCTATCTTTCAGAGTACTGTGGGCATTAAGTGTTTTACAAAATGTACTACAGAAAAACAAAACATATTAATGAAATAGCAACAGGGCAATATGGTTACTATATTTTGGGAAGTAGAAAGTAGCAGTTTAACCAATAAACCCGAGTTTAGTTTGTTACCCTCTTGCTAACTGTTCATCATGACTTGTTTCCTCGCTGTTCTAAACTGTTCTTTGTTTATAAGAGTCACGAAAATTGAACACACCTATATGTGAGCATCCAGCTGCTTTACAAGCATCAGACCTGGCCCTAATCCCTGCAGCCTGTGTGGGCCGCACACGCAGAAGCACTCACTTCTCTTATGTCCTCACCCAGCTATGCTGATGCTGTCTATAGAAGGCTACCTCCCACTAGAACATGAGTTCCTGAGAACTAAAACTGCTTGCTGCGTGCGGCTGTCCCCGGGCAACCTTAACCCACGCCTTCTGAAATGAACCAGTGAGAATGATGCATGCAGTATAAATTAGTTTAAGTCCAATGAACTAACTCTTCATTAACTTTCTCCCTCCTGACGCAACTGCCCAGATTCCATGAGCAACACAGGCAACTATACTTTGAGTAGGTCTTGTTTTAGTACCCCGAGGGCTGCTAGACATCCCATTTTAAACAAAGGAGGCAATGCACACACGTACACTTTCTTACCAAAAGGGGAGAGGAATTTTCTAACACAATTACCTATAACCTTGAGCTTCCACATGTCTAAGCCTGTTACTCTTAAGAAGTTTGTTGCCCAGATAGGTGGCCTGAGCCTTGAGTTTTTTGCTCCGGCACCACATGACTGCCATTTGGATTTCTTCAGAGAGCTGGGTGAAAGTCTTGGTCACTCGGATTCTTTGCACAATATTGCTAGCCCAGGAAGTTCGTGTCAGTTTCTGAGAGGAAAGTTTGCTTGTCTTAAATCTGGACTGAGAACATTTAAACTCATGAGTGGTCTCCTGAAATATAAAAAGGTGAGAAGATAAATTGAAAGTGGTATTGACTTATAACAAAGAATAAGAGTCTTGGAAAGCTGATTGTTTTCTTTTTTTTTTTAATTTCAAATAATTAGTCTTTTTGTGTATATGGTAAGGAAACTCTTAATCCATTAACCTGTCCTTTTTAATCCATTCTTTTTTTTTTTTTTTTTTGGTTTTTATGAGACAGGGTTTCTCTGTATTGTTTTCCAGGCTGTCGGTCCAGCCCAGCCTCGAACTCACAGAGATCTGCCTGCCTCTGCCTCCCAAGTGCTGGGATTAAAGGCGTGTGCCACCACCGCCCGGCTTTAATCCACTCTCTTAACACTACTTTTTAACCTCTCTACCAAGGTAGGTCCTATCTGCCTTTTAATTAAATGTACACAGAAAACCCAAAATAAAGCTGGGTGGTGGTGGCACACACCTTTAATCCCAGCACTTGGGAGGCAGATGTGGGTGAATCTGATCTACA
This sequence comes from Mesocricetus auratus, assembly GCF_017639785.1. NCBI lineage: Eukaryota > Metazoa > Chordata > Mammalia > Rodentia > Cricetidae > Mesocricetus > Mesocricetus auratus. The sequence continues at coordinate 47,168,181 of NW_024429192.1, forward strand.
GAGCAAGTTCCAGGACAGCCAGAGCTACACAAGAGAAACCCCATCTTGAAAAACCAAAAAGAAAAGAAAGAGAGAAAATCCAAGATACTCTCATACACATATGTAACATATAAAATAAAACTCTGATTAAATACTTGTCAAAGGCTAATGATGAGGGGGGGAAAAAATCACAAGTCTTTAACAATGACATCACTGAACTACCTAGTTTATTTGTTTGGGAGGTTGTTTTATTTGACTTTATTTATTTTACTGAAGACTGAACTTAGGACCTTGCACACACTTGGGAAGTGGCCTGTATCCCTAGCCCTCTTAAGGTTTTTATTCTGAGACAGGACTTCATGTAATTACCCAGGCTGATTTAAACTCACTCTAGTTCAGCAAGACTGAACTTGCCATCCTCCTGCCTCAGCCTCCTGTGTAGCAGGGATAACAGGCCTGTGCCACAGGGCTGACTTGGACTACACTTGCTTTCCACTTATCTCTATCCCCACAGGAACAATCCTCAAGATGGGTCATAAACATCACTGAAAACAATAAAGATAGGGAGCCCTGGAAAGTGTCTGGCATGGATAGGGCTGTCAGCCAGCTGGTGAGCAGGATAAAATGATAAGTGTGCAGTCTTCCCAGCCATGCACCACTTTTAACAAGGCATCTTTATTTCTCCAGTCTCTTCTATAGCAAGTCAAGTTTGGATTTTACTAGCTTTTTCAACTTTATGAAGATTATTCCACCTACCAAGTCCACCCAGCTTCCAATCAAAGCTGCTTTCTTTCCAAATTTGTGGAAGGACATGCCATTAATCTCCGCACTCAGGAAGCAGAGGCAGACAGGTCTCTATGAGGTTAGCCTGCTAGGCTATATAGTGACTTCCAGGCCAGCCAGGGCTGCATAGTGAGATTCAGTCAAATAAATAATAATAAATAATTCCCACATTCAACAGGAACCTAAAGAAATAATTATGAATTAAAGACCCTCTAGAACTGTTTTATGATCAATAACTTGCTTTAAAAACAAGCTGAGCCTATGAATGCCAATTACAACATGGCAGCAATTACTCTCAAATGAGGAGGACCCTAACCAACCAGATGAGAACTGGCTCTCAAGCTGCAGAGGGGGAAGACCCAGACTAGAGTTCTGAGATTCTCCCGGGGACTGCCGCAGTCAAACCTGATCCCTGTCACTTCATCATGTGGCCTGGATAGCCTTTCTGAGACTGTCTATGCCTCAGTTTCCTCCTTTGAAATTGAACTCGTGAATTAGGTAAGATGAAAATGCAAGCTGCCATCTGTGTTAAAAAGTTCAATAAAGAACTATGGGGTCAGAGCTGGAGAGATGGCTCAGTGGTTAAGAGCACTGGCAGCTCTTCCAGCAACCATCATAGTGGACTCTGATGCCCTCTTCTGGAATAAAGTTGTACATGCAGATACAGCACTCACATAAAATAAATAAATATTTAAAAAAAAACACACAGGTTCTTAGAAATGATTAAGAGTTCTTAAATAGTCAGGTAGTGGTGCATGCCTTTAATCCCAGCACTTGAGAGGCAGAGGCAGACAGATCTCTGTGAGTTTGAGACCAGCCTGATCTACAGAGTGAATTCCAGGACAGCCAAGGCTACACAGAGAAACCCTGTCTGGAGGTGGGGAGTGGGGATTCCTTAAATAAAATGGAAGACATAACCCAAAAAGAAAACCAGATAAAGGGTAATAAAATGTCAAGCAGTTACTGAGTAAAGGGTAACACCAATGAACTTATCAGTCATGAAGTCCAGAACAATTAAAGTTACCAAGTTAAAGCCTGAACCCCTAAAAGAATGGCTGATATCTCATGACAAATGAGGAGGAGGAAGACAAAATGATGGCTGTTACTAACAACATCTGCCATCAGTTAAATGCTTCCCACACTCAAGAGTTCATTTACATGTACTGAAGCTAGACCAAAGTTAGGAGAAGCATGGAGAGGAGCAAGGAGGTATAGCAAGGTCAGAGAACTTAAGGGATCACACAGGTAATATGAAGTTCCAGCAGCTACAAAGCCCATGTCCTTAAACTGCTCACCATCCATACTTCAGATGGGCCATACGGTTACCTTTAAATTCCAGAGAAATGCCTATTAAAAGCCCTTCTGAACACACTCTACTAACTGGAGTAACCAGGACCATTGAAAAACCCTGTCTTGTTCATTCAGAAGCTCCCACTGAGAACTAAGAGTGCAACCTTGTTAGAGTAATGTCCAGCTCTCTCCTTAGCGAGTAGCTTCCTCTAGAGCTGGTAGAAATGAAAAGCTGTGTTAGGTTAAACCATACAGACCTGAGTAGCCTTGTGTCGCAGCCTTGTGCAGAGAGCCCGCACGTCAAATCCTGATGGCTTTTCTGTGGAATTAAACAAAGGAAAAGAAAAACTCAGCCATAAGACTTTCAAACCAACAAATTCTTAACCTCATGCCATTTCCTGCCAAATTGCTGCAAAGAAATGAAGAGAAGAAAGCAAAGGCCCAGGAAGGAACTAGAAGAAAATCTTTGAAAATGGGTACCATTCATACCTCCCTAAATATAATCAGTGACTTAAGAAAAGAAATTCTGAATTTCTCTCTAGACAATGCACAACCACATCATGCCTTCAAAGGCTCATTTTTAAAGTACATGTTTAAAAAAGAAAGAATAAAAATAAAACTTTAAAAGAGAAAGAGTACGTGCTTGTCCAAGCAACTCACCTTTTTTGGATTTTTTGTTCATTCTCACCGGCTGTCCCAGGTCCACAATACTCTGTACATTTCTCTTCCTTTGTTCAGATGTTTTAGACATTCTATCTAGAGTGTCTTCATTGATCTTTGGTAGTTGTTCTTTCATTAAAAACAATTTATTTAGCAACTTATTTACTCCTTTAGTTGCAACAGCTTCAGGCCTTTTTCCCTTAAAGAGTTCCATGTATGGTGACCCTAGAAAGTCAGTAACATCTGAAGGAAAGGCATACTCTTTGAAGTAAGGCATGGGCTGAATCCTGGAGACTTCCTGAAGCAATTGAAACAATGGCTCATATAAGGAAATCAGCCTCCTTAAAAGTCCCTTATGGAGAACCCTAGAAAGACACAGAAGCTCATGAATCGGCTAGTAATATTGTCTGCAGATATGCAATAAACACAAGGCCCAAAACTGAAAATAAAGAGCTATCAAGCTCTGCAACTATAGATTAAACAAAACCAAACAGAATGCCCAAGGTGTGTATTTGCAAATTGTCAGATTAATCCACCCCAAACACAATCTAAATAGTAAACGCTACACAAAAAGAACTCCAAAAAGACGTGTCAAAGATGTGCCCAAAAAAATCTTATGGGTGTTGTACTGACATGAGATTTCAGGTGTATTTCAAGTTCTTTACATTTTTGTGGTTTTGGATTTCTAAGCATAAACCATTGTTTTAATCAGTAAAATGTAAATCACTTTTCATTTCAGAAAATAGCAAAAGTTAAACATTTTAAGTAATATGATTAGCAAGCCTAGCTTGGGAGTATATACCTACAACACTTAGGAGACTAAGATAATAGAATCATGAATTCAGAGCTAGTCTGGGCTACACAGTAAGAGCCTCTCTTAATTTCTTTTATTAACAAAGTAACATTAGCAATTCAAAATGCTATTACTTCTGATTAAGAATAAGCAGAATTCTTATTGATGATTGAAAATACAAATGAGATACCTGGGTTAAGACATCAAAGCAAGGTTTACATTTAATGGTAAAAAGAATCTTCTGGGTTTGCTTTTATTGTTTTGACAGTTTTGCTATATTCAGTTAAGAGCTAATGATCCAATTCTGTGTGGTTTATCCATCAAACCATTTTATGCTACACAAACTCACACAAGAAAATGTCTTGGGGGGCAGGGGGTAATGTAGACATGGGTCAGCAGCATGGGCTGCTCTCCCAGAAATCCTGAGTTCAAATCCCAGCAACCACATGGTGGATCAAAACCATCTATAGTGGGGATCTTCAGGCGTAAAGGCATACATTTAGATAGAACACTCATACACATAAAATAATCAAATAAATCTTTTCTTTAAAAAAAGAGCTCTTAGCCAGGGGTTGGTGGCTCACACCTTTAATCCCAGCACTCAGGAGGCAGAAGGCAGGCAGATCTCTGTGAGTTAGAAGCCAGCCTAGTCTACAGAGCAATCCAGGACAAACTCCAAAGCAATACAGAGAAACCACGTCTCGAAAAACCAAAATTAATTAATTAGTTAATTAATTAATAAAATAAAAAAAGCTCTTAAAAAAGGAAAATGCCTTTTATAGTGGGTATTACTTGCATCATTTACACTAACCAAATATGCTTCAAAAGCAGTCGTGTGTTAGGCAGAAGTCTAGAGCATACAAAGAAGGTCAAATTGTATTTCTAATTGCTATTAAAATTAGAAATCAGGTGTCGGACAGAATCAAGATATGGCCACCACCGGAACAGCAGCTTTTTCAAAAGCCTACTACAATATTACTACTGCCACCATTATTATTATTATTACTATTACTATTATTATAATTCCTAGGTCCTGGGAATTCACTTTCTGAGTGCCAGGCTAGCTGTATGGTTTCAGAAGCAAAGCCCATTCCTCTGGCATAACCACCAGCCCTCAGCTTGCAATCTGCAAATAAACTGTCATAAGAAGATAGGCAGTCCACACCTTCAGATCCCAGGAACAACAGTGGGAAACGAAACTGAGCAAACATGAGTTAGAAATGAAACACGAGTGTAAAAGGCAAACATACCATAACCTGCTCACCAGCCCAATCATCACAAGGTTCAAAATAATGAATTCTTGAAGTCCTAAGTGCTTCACAGTCAACCTGAAGAATCAATTTAGGTTGGAAAAACAAAACCAAAGGAAGATTTGTAAGTTAAAATTATGAAAGAAATAAATTAGAAGAAGACCTTGAAGGTATTAAAGTCCTAGCATGGCAATAATGACATAGTACACTAAAAACAGAGAAGAAATGTCTATTCTACTAGAGCTCCTACTACTACAGTTAGTATCTGAGAGTAAGAAGTTCTAACGGAGGGCTGGAGAGACAGCTCAAAGGTTAAGAGCACTGGTTGCTCTTCCAGAGGACCTGAGTTCAAGTCCCAGCACCATATGGTGGCTCACAGCCATCTATAATGAGATCTGGTGTCCTCTTCTGGTGTGCAGGCAGGAACAATGTATACACAATAAATAAATAAAAATTTTAAAAAAGTTCTAATGGTCAAACTCTTAGAATGCGCGCTGGGTAGGCTCATGCTAGGCACGGACCACAGCAGCAGTCGCTAGAAGGCGGGTCCAAAGGCAAAGCTTTAAGAATTCCCACAGGTTACACCACCTTACAGCACAGCTTTTAAACAGAGGTTGTAAATATACCCAAACAGCCCCGTTCCAAAGAAGGCGCTCCCGTAGTCAAGGGTACCGGAATGCTTTGCAGCAGCAGTCCAACAAGCGCAGTAACAACTTGCAGCCTCCTAAAACCTTGAGCAGCACCACCTCCACCACCGGCTGGCTGGGGACGACACGGTTCTCAGTAGCTCCAGGCTGGATTTCACTTGACATAAACAGAAAAGGGCATGACTTTCATGTTTAAACACATTTCTATAGCAGCATCCACGTGAAGACTTGCTTTAGGCTCAGCCTGAGGTGGCTATGCCCACTAGCAACCGACTATTCTTTCACTGTAACCTACTGTGAGCCCCGTCTCCGTGTCCCACCAGCCCCTCCCATCAAACAACAGGTGCCCCTTATTAAAACACAATGTATATATCTTGGCATGGTTGATTATATCTCAACACCAAGCAGAGAATAGCAAAGACATCCTGACAAAGCAATGGGCCACCTACTTGGCAGACAACAACTGTGACAGGTCTTCAACTGAGCCCTCCAAATTCATGTTTTTCAAACGCTTTAAACACTGCTCTACCTGAAGGAGGAAGATCGGCTTAAATTAGAATGTGTGTTATTACACAACAGTGTTGCAGATACGACCAAGAATGCGAAGAAAACAAACAGGAGGAGGAAGGTGGGTTTAAATTAGAATGTGTGTAACACAGCAGTGTCACAGATACAACCAAGAAACATTCACAGTAGAGAAATGTGCTGCAGAAGACCTTCTCATTTAAGGAAAAGGAAACCCAAATCCCAAAGCAATTACTTCTGCTCACAAATCTGAAATTGAACCAACCCAAAAATCTCTCAATTCAAGAAATTACTATGTGCCAAGTGCTCGATGCCATAAAGGGATCAAAACAAATATGTCTAAATATTATAATCTATTGGGGGAAGATACTTACAGCAATGAACCAAGTAAAACAAGAAAGTAAATTCTTTACTCAGTTTCAATAGTCTGTAAACACCAGAAATGAAGAAAGTGACTTAGTCCTAGAACAAATCTATACTGAACACCTACCTACATGCAAAGCATGTTGGGAGATGGCATGGTATATGATACATCCCAATTTCAAGTAGTAAGGACAGATAACGTATCAAGTACTGTCTTAAAGCTAAAGCGGGTATGATTTACTTAAAATCACAGTCTCCCCCTGCTCTGCTTTTCCCTACAGCACTGTTACCAGCGGGCATAGCCAATTACTGACTGACTGGCTGTCTGCCTGCCCTTTTCTCCAACGATACTATAAGCTCCCCGTGGACAATATACCTCCTCCATTTTGTTCACCAGTGTAATCCAGTTATTAGAACAGGGCTTAGTAGGCTGTCAGGAAAAAACAAGCCATGTTGCATACAGAATGCTGTATAAACGCTGTCAGGAATGCCCACCGAGGGCACTCCCTGGATTGCCTCCACACTTTGAAGAATGTAAGGCCCCTGATGGGAACTGCTATTGGTGAGTCCCATAGCTTGATAGATTAAAATCCAAATCAGAGTTACGGACTCTACTTCAACACAGTTAACCCTTACATTCTCTGGGGTTGGCTCCTACCTTTTTTAATTTCTAAGTCTAGACACCATCTTTTAAGATAGGTATTGACAGCCCAAGATGGTAAAGTACTTGGAAATTACAGTGAGTGAAATATGGTTTGGGGAGGGCAAGAGAGGAATGGAAAGGAAAAGGCAGTTAAGAACTTCAGCAAGGAAGGTAATGAACAAGTTTGCTCTTGGGTTACAAGACTTGGGTAAAAGCAGCCCCAGAGAAGACAACTTAGGAAAAGACAGTGATCTTCTTTGAGGAGAGCATCCTCATCCCTTAAGCAATGGGAGTAGAGCTAACCAGAGAAAAGAGTCTGCACAGTAGAGCCTATGTCTTTTTATTGCTATATATCTGACACCAGTAGGGTGTTGAGAGAATTTGTGAAAAGCAAATAATCACTGGAGAGATGGCTCTCACGGACAGTGGGCAGCGCTCTGAGCTTTGAAAAGGTACTTGTGGAACTGTTAAGGAGGGTGTGTAAATGGCAGACAGAGCCCAGCTCCAGCAGTTCTCTGCCACCGAGTCACGGAGCTCAAGGCCACAACACTTTCTCAATCTCCAGAACTCACATGAAAGCACTTCACACCACCACTTACCATAAACCACTACACCAACACACTGATGACGACATTATGACCCTACAAGAAGTAAACCACAACACTAAACCACAATGTTTTCATTTTTAAGATTTCAGGACTTAAATTAGTTTACATTGAAGTAGGGAAAGGCACTATTAAAGACTGCGCATAGTGAAAATTAAATTGGAAAAAATTGAAATATACTTCTTTTTGAGGGTTTTTTTGTTTGTTTGTTTTGTTTGTTTTTTGTTTCCTTTAGACAGGGTCTTTCTACATAGCCTTGGCTGTCCTGGAATTCCCTACATAGACTAGCCAGGCCTTAAACCAACAAAGATTAATCGGTCTCTGTCTCCCAAGTGCTGGGATTAAAGGTGTGCACCAGCTTTGAAATAAATTTCTTGACCATAAATTACTTTTTGAAAATATTTTGGGAAAATAAAAGGCCAAAATATCCAACAGGTAATTGTGTCTTACAGACTTATGAATCAAAATAATTAATGAACATTCCATAAATAACAAAATAGTAAGTGGCAGTATGATCCTGGTGTTCGTCAGTACTGGGCTATGTATGGAGCGGAGCTTCCCCTCACCTGTCGGAGAGCCAAATGGGGCTTGTGGCGGCCCATTCTGTTGTGATTGCTGTAGAGAACAGAGCATAACACATCCACTTCTGCATCTAAGGTTTTGCTCTTGATTGACTGTGTGACGAGATGGCATCCTTTAATGACAGCTGCAATGCAAATGTCTAAAGCAGAAACAGGGAATTAGAGAGAGATTTAAAGAGCATGGGAAATATAGATGGGAAGAGAGGTGAGATGATGTGATAGGTTATATTTAAAAATTATGGACAAATGTGTTTATTTAATGACTACTATCATTTGACTGTCATACCAGGCGGTGTTACAAATGCTTCATAGTTACCAACTCTTCTATTTCCCAAAACAGCCCCAAGAAACTGGTACTATTTTTATTCCCATTTTAGAGTGGGCTAAAACCTCAGTTTTTTGGTTTTTTGAAGGTTTTTTGTTGTTGTTGTTGTTATTGGGTTTTGGGTTTTTTTGTTTGTTTGTTTTTGGCTTTTCGAGACAGGGTTTCTCTGTATTGTTTTGGAGGCTTTCCTGGCACTCGCTGACCAGGCTGGCCTCGAACTCACAGAGATCCATCTATCTGCCTCTGCCTCCCGAGTGCTGGGATTAAAGGCGTGCACCACCAACTACCAGCTAAAACCTCAGTTTTAGAAATAACAAATTTTCTTAGCTGACAGTCATAAGACCGTTAGCAGCTTGAAAGAAAAGTAAGTTGGATATGAGGTAACCAAGAAAACGACAGCGTATCTGGGTAGCTATGCCTCCTGGTCTGAGCATCCCTTCGAGGTTAAACATCCTTCAGGCTGTAGGTAGGCCGTTCTGGAGCTCAGGTATCACCTCACACACCCCTCATTATAATTATTATTACTTTGGTGGGAGGGTGTACCACACACAGCATTGAGTCCAATGGAAGGCCAGAGAACAGACTACTTGAGGAAGTTGGTTCTCGCCTTCTACCACGCCTTCTACCCCGGGGATCGATGAGCAGGGAACCATCTTTTCGTCCCGCCCACCCGAAAGATTTTTCTACAAGATCGTGCGAAGAAAGTCCCAAAAGAGATCCGCCCATTATTTGGGACAGGGAAAATTAACATAGCCTAATTCCAAGAATCCCTTCCACATCATTCATATATATGTATGTATGTATGTATGTATGTATGTATGTATGTATGTGAATATGAGCTGCCACCCCACATCTGAGAGTTCTTGTTTTCTAAACACATTGTTAAAACTGTCTCGGAACTGAAATTGTTTTTGAGAAGAACCGAGGGACCCGAGCTAACTCCCTCGCTCGGGAAGGAGAACACGAGCTCCATTCTGGAGACAAGACCGAGATGCAGGATGCTTAGGGGACAGCCCCGATCCTTGGGGACAGTACCAGATCCCAGGCAGCGTTTAAGGATTAGGAGCTGCACGCGCCAGCTACCCTTGCTTTCATGGTCCAGCTAAGGCAGGCAGAAGCCCAGGAGCATCACAGTCCCGGAGCTACAGACCCTGCAAATCCTCCGGACACATTAGCAGTCCGGACCTTCCGCCCGGTGCGCCCCTCCCCCAGGAAGTCCCACCCCCTCCCACGTGAGCGGGCCGCTGGCTCCGGGAGAGGCGCCGAACCTTCTCGCGAGCCTCACTTACCCAGGGTGGCGCTGGGATCCCGCACCGTCAGTGTGCTGCTGCTCCCCGCCGGGGGGATCCTCACGCGGTTCCACGGCTCCGCGCCCCGCCGGACCGCAGCGGCCATCCTGCGCGGCGCGATCGGGCCTGGGAAGACTGAGCTGGGAGGGACCGGGTCGAGCGGCCTAGGTGGGAGAGGGAGGAGGAAGTGGGGGGGCGGGCCGAGTGTAGCGCCCGGGCCCGGGGGCGGAGTTACGCCCGGTTAGACCCTCGCGGGAGGGAGCACTAGGTGTCTTTAAGTTCCTTCCAGATGTTTGGAACAACTTCGAGGCTAGGTGTTTTACAGATGAGTCCGATTGAGGTGAGTCCGCCTCAAATATTTTGAAAAGAAAAAGTCGGATTATTTTAAATGTGGAGTTCGTTACGTAGTTCGTAGCGATTTATTTTGAGTGGTCAAGGAAGACTACGTATCTTGGCTAACAGCCCAATTTTGAAAATAAGAAAGAGACCCAGAGGTTGTCTGGATTACCACCGTCATTGTCTCGGACAAAATATTCCAAGCTCTGCTGGTCCTAATCACAACGATGGTGGTTTATTGTCATCTTGATACCGTATTGTTGTGTGTTTAAGGTCCCTGCCGCAATGTGGAAAGGAGCATTTGGTGGGTATTAGAGACTGTTAGGTTGCTTCATTCTGTCTTTGTGGGTTGCTATATGCTAGCTCTGTGATCCCAAAAAGCTACTTCTCCAGACTTCAGGATACTTATGAGCAAAATAAAGATCTTCATAGGTTATGGAATGTATTAGAACTGTACCTATTATACTGATACTTTTCCCGGGCTTGTATTTAATGCAAGTAATCTTGCCCTGCACATTTCTGTCCTCTGTATACCTTGCAGATAATTGCTCTTCTCTCTAGACCATTATCTCCCTGAAACAACCTCACGTCCTCATTAACTCTGGAACCATTATCTTTGATAATTCTTTCTAAACACCTATCCTCACTCTATAACTATTTAGATGCCCCTTTAATGCCCTACCACCTTGCTGTTTTGATGGCTTATTTTGGCTGTAACAAATTACCACAAATTAAACTGATTGGACCAGCATAAAGCTATTGGATTTGTGGAAGATAGAAAATATTGTTTCTTTATTCGGGGGTGTACTGTGCATGCATGTATGAACATGCCTATGTGGAGGCCAACAGCAAAACTACAGTTATGAAGTAGCAATGAAAATAATTCTATGGTTGGGGTCACCACAACATGAGGAATTGTATTAAAGGGTTGCAGCATTAGGAAGGTTGAGAAGCATTGGGTTGGGGTCTTGCTCTGTAGCTGTCCACGTTTGTTTTTGAGTCCCACTGATCCCAGAACTCAGTGTTTGGCTGTCATTCCCCAGAAGCATCCTCCCCAGCCCCACCAGCACTAGTTACGGGTATGCACTTCCATGCTCAGCTTCCACTAGGGTGATGAGGATCTGAACGAAGGGTCTTATATTTTCACAGCAAGCACTTTACCCGCTGAGATCTGTCCCCAGCCTCTGTTCAAGCTTATTGAAGTAGGATTGGCTGTTTAAAAGCCATTTCTTTCTGAAGGCTTTAAAGAATTTGTTTCCTTGTTTTTTCCAACTTTTAGTGGTTGCCTCATTTTTTGGCTCCTGTCCACATCGTCCATGTTCTGAGTCAGTACCAGAGCATCGTGCGAGCTCTTCCCCTGTTCAGGGGAGACGAGGAGAGATGGAATCGGGTGTTAAGTGAGAGAGTCCCCTTGAAGATTACAAAGCCTCAGATAATCCTGAGCCAGAAAGAAAGTGAAGATAGCTTTAGATAGGGATGTGTCCATGATGCAGTGATCAAGAAAGGGATAGGAGCCCAAGAAGGAGGGGTCTGTTCTCAGGAAGAAGATCTGAGGTCATAATGAAGAGTAGAGACAAGGAGATGGTGTTCTATGAGCAGTGCATGTTGAAAGCAGAGCTTCCAGGAGCTGAACTTATGGAAGAAGCACAGAGAAGGTTTTCAAGTCATTCTTGGAAAATTTTTAGACTCCAGAGACTGACTGTCAAACACAGGTGACCGTCAAATATGTAAAACCACATACCTTACTTATTAAATAGAAAAAAGTGAATCATGTCCTGTGCTACTGGGGCTTTAAACACACACACTCAAAGTGCAAAGTTATCTTTGTAATCCTGAAAATAGAAAATAAGCTAGGCTTGGTTGCACACATATAATCCTAGCACTCAGAGACTGGGGCAAGTGGATCTACTTGAGTTTGAGTTACAAACTGGACTTCATAGCAAGACCCTTCCCCAAATTTAAAACAGAAAATAGGAAATATAGTGACGAACACTATATCCTCACAGATTTCTATCTGTTGTTTTCTAATAATTTAGCAGTAGAATTGTCTCCCCCTGAAAAAAATCCTACACTGGTGTCAAATGTCTGAAGCAAATACTTAAAACAGAATTGTCCTGCCTAAGGGTGATGATGGGCCCTTCCATTAAGGCCTTCTGCGCTAGCTCCCATGAGTGATTCACAAGCCCATAATTAGGAATGGTTTGAAATCCTATGGTGTAAATAAATATATGCTGGTGTGAGCAGTTTTTGATGCTACATAAATGTGGGAGGTTTTTTTTTAAAGATTTTCTTTATTCTGTCCATTGTCTATGAATGTCTGGCCTGGTTGTATGTATATGTACTATATTCTGCCTGGTGCCTGTGGAGTCCAAAGAGGGTATCAGATTCTCTGGAATTGGAGTTACAGATGGTTGCAAACCACATGTGCGTGCTGGAAACTGAACCCAGGCCCTCTGTAAGAGGAACAAGTATTCCCAACCATCGAGTCTCCTAAGTCCCCCAAGGTATTTTTAAAAGCAGTTTAGAAAACTATGATCTTTTGAGATTGTACATTTGTACATGATGGAATGTTTGGAAAATTTTAAAAAGGTCTTAACAGTGGTCTGTTTTCATCAGTAGGTCATACCTTTTTCATCGGACTGTATTTTCTATTTAAAAAAAAATAGAAATGGTTATGTTGAGAAAAATAATGTTTTCATGCTAAAATACACCAAAGACAGGGTGTGAGAGGGAGAAAGGAGAGAATGTTCACATGATCCAGTTTATTCGGTGACACATACTTTATGACTCATTCATTAAGAACTTTCAGCTCTAATCCTCATACTTGTGTGATTCATGCTTCTGCCAGGTCGTTAGTATACACCACGGACCACTAGAGGGTGAATGCCTGCAAGAGGAGACACAGTACCTGCTGTTCCCTTATTCTTAATTAACAATGTTGCTCTTCAGCCCAAGTCTGGAAGTTGGTCCCTGACTCTTGTTTAACAGATCCCAGAAGTACCAGCAGTGCCTCCTCAGTAACCTGTGTTCCAGTTTTGCAGGTATCTTTCTCTAAAGCCTATTGTCTGATAGCCCAAATCCCTGGCCTTTCTGCTTCACCAGCTCCTAGAATGGTAACTGAGAGTTACTTGTGCCGGTGCATTGTTTTTTTCATTAAGGCAATGGGATGCGGTAAGTCTGTGATATGCTGTGTCCCCATGCTTAGTCACATGAGATTGGCTGGGATGAAGAACTTTCTGAAGCCCACTGGGAACCAGAAACAAGTAGCAGTGATGCTTCGGAATGAACTAGAGAGGCTGAGAAAGTGGCAGGATTGGGTCACTTACTCCCGGCTCAAGCAAAAAGCAGAGCATCTGTGGTGGTTGCAAATACTTCATCAGTTTGTTAGAATTACAACTTAAATAGCATTGTGTGCTAATAAGCCTTATATGTCAGTGTGATTAGTTACAGGAAAGACTTTCAGCCTTGGTGGGGGACTTCTACTTGGACTCAGGAAAAACTGAGATCTTGGGATTGCCTATCTGCCTGTGTCTGAAGCAGCTGATGGGAACACCCACCTCTGCTCATCACCCCTAGGACTATATCTAGATGCAGGTTTTGGTGTGTTCTGAGGGACTACAAAGTCTGGTACAGAAAGAAAAGAGTTTATGCACCAAAGTAAGTACAGAATCTTGCTCAATTTTAGTGACAGAAACCCAGTAACATTGAGATTTAAGGTTATTAGACCAGAGACAATAGATACAAAACGGTGACCTTGACAAAATGTACTGGAGAGTCTTGAAGCCAGAGTTGTCTTTGTTCTGCATGGATTGAAGCGAACCAGCTGGAACCAATATTCAGTCAGGCTAACTGCCAGAATTGTCTGGGGATAATGCAGAGGGTAAGACCCAAAGGCTTAGAGGAATTGCAATGTTGGGGTGGATATATAATTTGTGGTCTGTGTACACACCTCAACCCCAGTGATATAGCCTCAGAGAGCTCAGACACAACTCCCCATCTGAGGCACCAAGAAATGAGTTAATGAGAGACTCATGGAGTCCTCTGTGATGGATGTCTTGTCTTCTTCTGATAGAGTACCGCTGAACCGAGAGCCCAGGTTCCAGTGGGAATAGTAGGATCTCACTACTTTACTCCCTTTACTCCCAGCACTCAGGAGGCACAGGCAGGCAGATTTCTGAGTTCGAGTCCAGCCTGGTCTACAGAGTGAGTCCAGGACAGGCTCCAAAGCAACACAGAGAACACAAAACAGGATCCCACAGAGACAAAGGTCAATTGACAATGATTGATTATAAGAAACAAGGTTAGGGGTTGAAGAGGAGGGGAAAGGAGGACATGGGGGAGCAAGAATGTTGAGTCTGGGGAAGAATAGAGGAGAGCAGAGTGAGAGATACCATAATAGGAGGAATCACTGTTGGTTTGAGGAGAGACATGGCACTAGTGAGATTTCCAGAGATCTACAAGGATGACCCCAACTGGCAATCTAAGCAAGAGTGGAGAGGCTATCTTAAATGCCCTTGCCTGATTATGTGACTGATGACTACCTTACATGCCATCCTAGAGCCTTCATCCAGTGGCTGATGAAAGCAGAGGCAGACACCCACAGCTAAACACTGAACTGAACTCCTGGAACCCAGTTGCAAAAAGGGTGGAACAATGAGCAAAGGGGTCGAGACCAGGCTGATGAAACCCACAGAAACAGCTGACCTGAACAAGGGGGAGCTCATGGACCCCAGACTGATAGCTGAGAGGCCAGCATGGGACTGGTCCAGACCCCTGAATGTGGGTGTCAGTGAGGGGGTCTTGGCATTTTGGGGGGCCTCAGGCAATAGATCAGTATTTATCCCTGGCATCCAAATGGACTTTGGGGGCCCATACCACATGGAGAGATGCTCTCTCAGCCTGGACACATGGGGGAGGGCCTAGCCCCAGCCCCAGAATGATAGGACAGACTTTGGAGATCCTCCCTGAAGGGCCTCACCCTCCCTGAAGAGTGGAGTTAGGATTAGGTGGGGTGATTAGGAGGGCAGGGCAGGAGGGGAGTGAGAGGTAGCTGGGATTGACATGTGAAGCAAGCTGTTTCTAATTTAAATTAACAAAAACATAAAAAAGAAACAAGGTTACTGCATTGTTTTGACTAGCTGATCAATGAGTCTGAAGAAACTAAATAGATCACAACCTATTGGATGCTTTATTTCGTCTGTTAAAGTGGCCAGGAAACTGGTTTTAGCACCAAGGTGGAGAGAGAGTGCATCTTAATTTCCAGACTTAAGTTGAACAAGGTAGAGTCACTGATGAACACTGAGCACAAGATATTGCTGTCCATCACTGTCGTGTACAGCAACAAGAGAATTGAAGATGTATAGACCTTGTCGGTATCTGGTACCTGCTACCCCTAAACGTGGTACCATGGTAGTTGAGAAAACAGTGGAAGCAAGTAGTTCAGTCTTTCTGGGACCTTTCTCTCCACATAGTCTCTCTAGTAGGATAACCTGGTTTCTTTCCCATGAAAGTTGAAATTCAATCTCAGCAAAAGGCTATAATTCCTCTTGGGGCTCAGCCATGAATGGAACTCTACTGGACCAAAAAAAAGTCATATGGGCAGTTTCCAGGAATGAGGAAATAGATTCCATCTCTTGTTTGAGAAATAAGTAAAAATACATTGCTATACAGCGTGTGCTCAGGGTGATGGGGAGTCATTCACTGGACGCCATTTTTAACAAGTTACTATAGCTTGGTAGAGACATTTCCTGTTAGACATAAACCTGGCGCCCATATCATGTGCACTTCAGGATAACTATGAATATGGCTCAACACAAAACTGTAAACTTGCTTAAAACATTATGAAATATTTTTGTAAATTTTATTTTTTGTTGTATTTATGTTTACTTGATTATGTGGTTCTCAAGTGTGAACCTTATAGGTAACAACTTATGACTCAGAGGAAGAAGATGGAAGAGAAGTCTGGGGTCTAGGTCTGAGACAGGAGCCCTTATAGGCCCTGATCACATGGTTTTCCCAGGATCCTAAGGGAGATATCAATGCGATGTTAGGGTAATACAGAAGACGATAAGGAGTAGGAGATTATTTCCTTTGCTTCTTCTATCATAGGAATTCCTAGAACTCACCTAGTAGACCAGGCTGGCGTTGAACTTGGAAATCTGACTGCCTTTGCCTCCTGAGTGCTGGGATTTAAGGGCATGATTACCCATTTTTTGTCTGTATGTTCTTAGTATTATAGTTTCTAACGTTTTTTCTTGGGGGAAAAGCATTGTATCTGGGGAAAAGGCTAATAGACATATCAGGAGAGAATAAAGAAGTTAAAGGTTGCACCTTTCGGGGCTAGAAAGTTGGCTCTGGGTAAGAGTGTGTACTGCTCTTTCAGAGAACCCATGTTCAGATCCCAGCACCGGTGTCAGGTGGCTCACAACAGCCTGTAACTCCAGGTCCAGAATTCAGTGCTAGGTTGGTTGCATAACATGCGCAAGTGTCTGGATTAAAATTCAACCCTGGCTGGGAGGCCTGGACCATTTCCTGAGTAGAACAAACTTCACTTTTTGAAACTATTGAAAGACAGTCTTACAAGAACCTTGATAATTATCCCAAGATACACCAAATGGTAGCTGTAATTAAGGACACAGGGGCTGCAGTGGTGACTCCGCAGTTAAGAGTCTGTACCACTCTTGGTTGAGGACAGGGGTTCAGTTCCCAGAACCCACTCCTGTTTCTCACAAACATCTGAAACTTAGCTCCAAAGGGTTGGATGCCCTGGGCCTCTACTGGCCACAAGGCATGGTACACACACACACACTAAAATAGATCTTTTCCTTTAAAAAGGGAGGGAGGGAGGCAGAGAAGCAGAGAAAGAAAAGGAAGCAGTGCTGAGACATTAGATTCTCACAGCATAACCAACTGTTCAAACTCCAGTAGTTTAATATAGCTTTCTTTCATAATATTTAGATTTGAATTTTAGTGTAACAATAGCTTTAAGGGCCATTATTCCCTACGGGTCTTTATGTAATACCTTAAATTTACTTAAGAAGTCAGTCCTCGGTTCTGGCTTGCTCAGCAACTACATTTCCTCTAGAGGGCAGCATAACTCTGTGACTGGATTACAGTCTAACTGGGTCACCGTGGCCTCAGAAGCCATAAAGAAGAGAGAATGAAGAGAAGTTCATTTACCTCTGCCAGAGAAGATGCAGTAGTCAGAGGTGCATCACACAGGCAAAGTAGATTTTCAGGGTTGGCCTGGAAGAGGAAGAGGTCTTGAGGCCAAAGGTCTAGTTTTAGATGTGCCTTAATCTTGATGTGTTTTCAAGGAGCAGAATTTTCTGACCTTGCTCGGCGATAGTGGACACAACTTTTATCCAGAACTCTGGAGGCAGAGGCCTACAAAGTGAGTTCGAGGACAGCCAGGGCTACACAGAGAAACCCTATTGGGGGGATCACCTGACCAGGAAATCACTAGACTATGGGGGGGTTAATAAGCAGATAATTGGATATATTTTCTCAACATTAAAGTCTAAACACCCAGAAATTGGACCTGGAGATCATCATTTCCACTATTTCACAGTCTTGAGACAGAATTACCAAGGTGGTGGCTTGTTTTGCTTTCTTCTCCATTGCCAGTTACTTCCTGAGAGCTGGGCACGGATCAGTAAGATCCCTCCACTAAGGCTGCCAGCAAGTCTGTGCCTGATTTGGCAGGTTTCTGAAAGGTACCAGGACTTCCTCAGCAGGGCCTCTAATGGAACATAACACTCTAGAAGTAAGCCAGGGACAGAGCCAAGCCACGGTTTCCCTGCCTCATGCTGAACCAGGGAGTCATCGTTTCTGCCCAAGAAGCTGTGACTGGAATCTAAAGCGATTGCTATGGAGACTCATGATGACCAACAGAGACGTGACACTCTAGTCTCATCTCCAAGGGACCACTATCTGCACTGCACGCATGCATGCACGCACAAGTGCACCAAGGAAACATTTCTGCAGTCATGTTCCTAACAGCTTTCTCTATTGAGTCAGTATTTATGACTGATAATTCTCACAAAATCTATTATGGAAAAAACCACCTTAGCAAAAACTGTTGCCTTGGGAGTGATGAAAAACAGGGTCGGGCAGTGGGAACACGTGTTCAAATGATGGCATAGTGCTGGCGTAGGATAAAGCCAACACACGGAGTTATACCTAGCTCAGGTCAGCTCCATTAAAGTTAGTAATGAAAATCTGCTTTAGTCATGCAGGAACTGTGAGAACAAGAACGCTTCATTTCTTGTCTCTTCCCAGTAGTAGAACATGTCATTGGTCAGTTAATAAATTCCAAATTAAAAAAAAAGTGAAGAAATGTACCACAGGAACTGAAGAAATGTCTCAGCGGTTGAGGGCATGTGTTGCACTGGGCACAGCGGTGGTGCAATAGGGAGGCAGAGGCCTCTTCAGATCAGCACCAGCTGAAGTAGGCAACTTGGATACAGGAGTCACATTGCATGCAACTCCACGGCCATCACAGCAGCCTCAGCAAGATGCTAACGCTGGAGGAACTTATGGGTACCAGTACTGACTGGAATCCTGCAAAATTCCCACTTCGTACTGTCTGGGGTAAGGTCACCAGATTCAACAGCAAAAAAAACAAACAACAACAAAAAAAAAACTACAGAGTATTCAGTTGAATTTGAATTTCAAATAATTGGAGGTAGCCTGAGATAAATTTACACTACTGAAATATGTTTCTGAAATTCAAAACTGAGCTGCATCCTGTATTTTCACTGGCCAGCTTGCTCTGGGAGATACACTTTCTAAGTAAGCAGAAGCAGGGAGGCTTTTCTGACTTTTAATGGTAGTCTCTCCTCCTCTGTGGCTCTGAGGCCGCATCATTTCAATTTCAGATTCTCCATGGCATTGTAGTGTAACAGTCAATTGCATCATGCCCCTTTAATTATGCCACAAAGAGCTCTAGTACTCCCCAAGTTCAAAGTGTTGGTTTGTTTTTTTCTTTCCTTCCAAAACTGTGTGTTGAAAACAACTGATATGTTTACTTGGTTGACCTGTTTTGGTGTGTGGAGGCAGGATCTCTCCCAGACTAGCCTCCAGCTCACAAAGACTGTCAGCCCAAGTACTGGGATTACAGGCATCATCAGCCCACCCAGATTGGTATGTTTGCTGTAAAAGTTCAACTGATGCCAATAGCAAGTCCTGATGCTTTGAATGGCCCATGGTACTCAGTCTCCAGTGCAGCCTACCCCAGGGCTCCTGGCTGAAGGAGCAGCATCTGTATCAAATATCCTGATACCCTTCTCCCAAGGCATTGAGACCATTAGTTATGCTCAAAGCTGGCGCCTCATTCCCTACTTGTATAGACATGACTACCTGACTTTGACTAGGAAATTCACAAAAGGGATGCCCACTCCAGGAACACTGGGTCAGAACTGGTTCTTAGGGTTGGATGGAGTTGTAGTTACCCAAATCCAGAATTTAGCCAGCTCACCTGCCATCTTGGCTCTCTACTTGGAGTGCCTGTTTGGACTGGCTATAAGGAATTTCTAGGACTTTGCACTTGGCCTCCCTGAAGCAGAGGCAGCAACAGAATTATTGAGGATGAACCCCAAAGGGCCAGGATAAAGTGCTGTTGGTGCTATGGGGGCAGAGGAGCTGTGGATCCAGACTCACCTGGCCTGGGGAGGGGCTGGTAACTCTTCAAAACCTGTGAGCTCCTGATTCTTTTCTGGGGACATGGGGACTTTCTAATCTTGTCTGTGGGACACGAACTACCAGACCCAACTCCTGGGAACCCTGGCCAAGAACCATCCCCTCTTGCTCCTGTGGAAGACATTGATAGATTGATCCTGACCAGTTTCTGGGTTAGATGTTACCCCAAGTTCACATTTTTGAGGCCTCAAGTGATAGCCTTCGGTAGTAACTTTTTAAAAAAATCTGAACAAAGTATGTATCTGGTAGTCATCTCCTACACTTGAGGAAATAAATAATTGTTGGGTAGATATCTTTGTTTAGAAAGTTAAAAATGGGCTTAGGAGGCCTTGTGTTTCCAGTAACTTCTGACTAATTTAAATTTACCATCTCTATCATGAAGTGGTTTTAATGCCATGAGGGAAGGCGGCTGTGGTCTGGGCAGGCAGAGTTTATAATGGACAAGATGGTGAGGACTCAGTTTCTCCTACATAAATGTGACTGGGGAATCATGGTCCACAGCCTTCTGATCCCAAATGTCCAGGGCCAGACCTTCCTAAGACCCAGGAAGCTGGGGCTCAACACATGTGATCCTGGTTACACACTCGTCATGTTGAGCTCAACCTTGTTTTCCTCGGTCAGGTTTGCCAGAAGCTGTGGACAGACAGACGCTCTGGTGCCTTGGGAGAAGGTAGGGGTAGAAGAGTTTTAAGGCAGAGAGAGTTAGATAGGACAAAGAGAGAATACAGACAGGCCTTTCTATTGAAGAGCTTTTTGTTCCAATGACCTCAATACTGAAATTGTTTTGTTTTGGTTTTTTGCTTAAGGCATATTTTGTGTATGTGTGTAGCATGTATATGCAGGTCCTCAGAGGTCATAAGAGGGTGTCATATCCTCTAAAGCTACAGTTACAGTAGGTTATCTGCTGCTCAACATGGGTGCGGAGAACTAAACCCAGATCTTCTGTAGGAGCTGCAAGCACTCTTAACCAAGGCTTAAGCTATAAGAATCTTACAAAGAAATGCTCTTTTGTCACTTGCTAGGATTATTACTTTTAATTAATGAAACCAATTAAATTAATAAAATGATTTTTAACCTTTCCAGAAAACTCCCTTATATTAGTTTGGGGTGGGTTTTTTTTTCTGGCTTTTTTTTTAATTAACACCTATCTTTCCAACTTCTATTTCTTTTTCTTTTTTCTTCTTATTTCTCTTTTTCTGTTAAGGGTTTCTAAACCCTGGTGCCATTCATATTTTGATTCTTTGTTTTGAGGGGCTGTCCTGTTCAATGAAGGACATATAGCAGCCTTTCTGGCTTTTACCCTAGCTGTGACAATTTAAAAACACCCGGAGACACTGTCAAAAGTCCCCTGAGGGATAAAGTTGATGTCCCCACAAAGAGCCACAGCCGTGAAAACCTACCTCCATTGATAACTGCCCCTGGTCTATGTAGCAGCTTCTGCTGTGAACATATCTGCACAAGCTCTCGCTTTCTGACACACATTCACATTTCCCTCTGCTCCCTCATCGGAAGCACAATTCTTTACCCCTTCTACTTACCTATACCTTTGCTTGCATTCATGGCAACTCAATTCCTCTTCCCTCCTCAAGCTGACACAGGCACTGTGTGTGTCTTCACTTGTGGTAATCGTGCTTATTCATGACTTTGCAATTGAGAATGAATTCACCCATACTCCCACAGAGTCTATGCATTCTGACAATCCCCAACATGGTGTGTGTGTGTGTGTGTTCATCTGTGTGTATGTCCTAACAAATATACACAGTACTCAGATGTAAAGTAAATGTTTTCGTTGAAGTCCAAGCCAAAGTCTTACATTCTGCACTGACTGGGCTTTCTAAGGAATATGTGGATTTTAGAATTCATCAACTAAACCAATTTTAGTTTAGACTGCATTCTTTTTCTCCAGCAAATCTAGATTTCTTTAAATACTTCCTCCATTTACTACACCCCTCACCCAACACAAATGCAGAATCTCATTCTTCTGGAAGCATCTTGGTTTTCTCCTTTTATCTCTGGCAAGTCCTCATTGTTTTTATCTTCGATTTTGGATCTACTCATTACCTCAAAAACCTGGTCTTCTTCCTTTTCATCCTGCAGACATTTAGAATGACTGGAGGGTAGGTTCTTGTTGAGCCACAGGAAGATCAGAGGTGATCTTAAAAATCCTCCGTTAATGCTTAGGGCAAGTGTGGGTAAATATGGAAAGGCCCAAATTGTGACCCACAGGGTAAAGCATTGGGAAATCTGTGAATTCATATAAGCCAGGAAAGATGAAGATGTACCTTCAGGCATTCTCAGTAGCCAACAGGCAGAAGAAATCCTTGCTTTTATAATACCAACAAAACAGGGACCTTTAGATACCCAAAACAGGATTTGGAACCCAATTGGGAAAAGGGCCAAAGGAGAGAGAGACAGACAGGGAGTAAAGGATGGCATCAGATCTGAGTCTGAGTGCTGGGAGGAAGCTTACCATCCATCAAAGTGTAAGGATCTGAGGAGGAACATGCTGAGTTAGTTCTGCATGAGATGCCCGTGAACTACCTCAGTAGAAAATCACAGGCACTGCTGGAAGTTGGAGTGGTGTTGTGGGATAATCTTTTTGTACACTATGAAGATGTGTCACTCGGATTAGTTTAATAAAAAGCTAGGCAGGATTTTCAGGGCAGAGGATGCTGGGAAGAAGGTGGAGATGCCAGAGGACACAGAGCAAGCAGCATGTACATTACAGAGCAAAGGTAATCAAGCCACTTAAAAGAGTACAGATTAAAAGATATGGGTTAATTTAAGTTATAAGAGCTAGTTAGAAACAAGCCTAAGCTATCGGCCAAGCTTTCATAACTAATAATGAGTCTCTGTGTTATGATTTGGGAGCTGGCTGGTGAGACGAAGACTTTCCACAAAGTGAATCTCTCAGAGGAGCTGAAGGAGTAGAACTATGGCTTGAGAGTCTAGAACTTAGGTCAAGAGAAGGTACAGGAATACCTTTGGGGTAGGGTTGACCCAAAAAGAGCAGGAGCAGAAGAGGCAGGGGGAGCTGGGACTGTAGTGCTGTGTGAACCATGGGATAACCCACTTCAAGAACTGTGCATTTGAAGATTTAAATGGCATTGATGGGAATGATGAGTCAGTAGACTTGTTGGTCTGGAGGTTCTTTGGGGAGTTGAGATTCCATGATGGGGAGGGGTAGAGGTCAAAGTGTTAAAAGATACAGAGTGGAGAAGAATCAAGGAAATTGCAATGTCTGTGTCAGCAGAACCGATTTCCTTAGTGTGTGAGTAAGAAGTCTGTGGGCACCTCAGTAGCTTCAGGGAAGAGCAGGGGTAGGAAGCTTCTGTTTGTTTTGAGTTTGTACAAGACTGGAAGTTGTTTGTTGACACAAGGAAAGGAGATGGAAAGTCGAAGAGTTTGAAGCTATGAGACAGAAGCAAAGCTTCTAGAAGGTGAGGTGGCATGGGGCTCCCTGAAGAAGGGCTGCTTTTAGAAGCTTCTAGAAGGTAAGGTGGGATGGGGCTCCCTGAAGAAGGGCTGCTTTTAGAAGCTTCTAGAAGGTGAGGTGGGATGGGGCTCCCTGAAGAAGGGCTGCTTTTAGAAGGGTAAGGGCATCTTCATCTGTGAGAGAAGGGAAGAAAGGGTTGGGAGTGAGGAATGACAGAACTGAAACAAAGATGGGGAACCTCACCTCTAAATGTGATTTTGCCCTTGAACAAGAGGTTAAGGTTTGTTTCCGCATGTGTGGTGAAGCTGACTCTCCACCAGGCTAATCCTAAAGCAAATGTCTCAGAGATGATTTTAAAATACCCAGAAACAACAGTGAGATTTCAGGATTCCCTTCAGGTGACTCAGTTTTTCCTGAAAACGACAAACAAAGAAAAAACAAAACAACAACTACAAAAAAAAACACCTAATCATCCTTTAGCATGAGACTCAAATGTTCCTTCCTCTGGCTCACAAGGCAGAAACTGGACAATGAGAGTCATTCCATCACCACCTGACACACCACGGGAGTCATTCCATCACCCCTGCACACACCATGGGAGTCATCCCATCACCACCTGACACACCACGGGAGTCATCCCATCACCACCTGACACACCACGGGAGTCATTCCCATCACCCCTGCACACACCATGGGAGTCATTCCATCACCACCTGACACACCATGGGAGTCATTCCATCATCCCTGCACATACTATGGGAGTCATTCCCATCACCCCTGCACACACTATGGGAGTCATTCCCATCATCCTCTGCACACACTATGGGAGTCATTCCCATCATCCTCTGCAAGCACTATGGGAGTCATTCCCATCATCCTCTGCACATACTATGGGAGTCATTCCCATCATCCTCTGCACATACTATGGGAGTCATCCCATCACCCCTGCACACACTATGGGAGTCATTCCCATCATCCTCTGCACGCACTATGGGAGTCATTCCCATCATCCTCTGCACATACTATGGGAATCATTCCCATCATCCTCTGCACATACTATGGGAGTCATCCCATCCCCCCTGACACATACCATGGGAGTCATTCCCATCATTCCTGCACACACCATGGGAGTCATTCCCATCACCCCTGCACACACCATGGGAATCATTCCCATCATCCTCTGCACACACCATGGGAGTCATTCCCATTACCGCCTGCACTCGTACCTTTATAATCTTTTTTTAAAAGTTTGCTTTACTTTCTGTCTACTTGCTCTCCCATTTTTCCTTGAGTTTCTCTAAATTCTCAGTACCTGGCTCCACCGCTAACATGTGTTTATTTGTTCACATAGTGAGTGGATGAATGTAAGAATAAACACATGAATGAATGTTATTTTCCTGCTGGTGGAAGCTGATTTGTGCTCATGGCGCCATTCACTGGAGCCGAGAGAGTCCTGAAGAGAGGATGAGCCTCTTCACCAGCAACACTAAACTGAGGAGAGACGCACGATGCGCAGATGAGGACAAGCTCAGCCAGACATCTAGTGAGTGACGCAAATGGCTTCCTCCAGAGCTGTGTGCAGCCCTGAAGAGCAGGAATAGTGGGAGGCCAGGGGTGAGTGAAAAAAGTAACAGGCCCAAAGAGGACTTTAAACTGGGACTACACTGACTTCCTACCCCAGAGAGTGTGTGGTTCAGAAAGCAGAGCCCTGCAGATGCACCTACTGTAAAAGACCCCTCACGACTTTTTAAAAAGAGTATCTGTTTGAATCTCCCTCCAGTATAGTCTTGCCTTAAGTGAGTCACAGGGAAGGAAAGGGGGACCTTTAGTGACAAAACTACAGAGCATTCGTGGAAGCCAGTGCCCCTGGGTCTTTCTTCACTTCCCACGCCATCTTCTTGACAGGTAGAAGGAATGTTCCCCTTTACTGTAGGAACTTATCTCTAGGCAAAATACCAGTTGTGGCTGAACTAAGCCAACTCACTTCATGTCAGGGCAAATGGCCCTAGATTTTTAATAAAAGTAAGAACACATTGACCTGAATGTGATTCCAGAAAGCCACAATGTCTACTCTGTAGTGAATAAGACTGCTGAGTGGCTTATTGAATGACTCTTTCCTCCATAAACCTCCCAACAAGCCCTTTGTTTCTTTCTTTCTTGGTTTTTGGAGACAAGGTTTCTCTGTGTAACATCCCTAGCTGTCCTGGAACTAGCTCTGTAGGTAAGGCTGGCCTCGAACTCACAGAGATCTGCCTGGGTCTGCCTCCCCAGTACTGGGATTAAAGGTGTATATCACCATCACCTGGCCCAACATGCATTTCTTACCCTGGGCAAGGTTGACTCATCCAAGGTCAGGGAGGGAGTCATTACCAGGGCAGCCGTGGGAAGTCAGGCACAAAGCTGACTCCTACCAAAGCTGACCCAGACAGGAGGAACATAGCTATACCATGTCTACTAAACTGATGCCCCATCAAGTCTCTTCACAAGGCCCCGTAGCTCCATCTCCAGAGGCTAAAACAGGTAGCCAAACACTTATAAAAGTTTATGCTCTGAGGATTCCCCCATGGAAGGCCTCACCCTCCCTGGGGAGGAGAAAGGGTATGGAATAGGGGGTCAATAGGGGACAGGGGAGTAGAGGGAGGGAGAGGAAACTGGGGTTGACGTTTAAAAGAAGCTTGTTTCTCATTTAAAATTTTAAAAAAGGAAAGAAAAGTTTATGCTCACCTCTTCTGAAGCTAAATATTTGGAAGTTATAATCATAAAGGCTTCCAGGCTAGAAAATATATATTTCACCCACAGATCAGTGTACCTCTCAGCCTTCATCAAAGAAGTGTCTTTTAGTAGCAGATGGAGAGCATTATGGAAAACCATAGCTGGTCAAAATGCAGAGAACAACTGACTATGGAATGTCTAACCCCATCTGATACGGATATGACACAAACCCTGTACCCAAGGCTCAGGGAACACCATGGAAGAGAGTGTGGAAATATTGTAAGGGCAGTCTTCTGTGAGACTGTGTCTTCTAGATGGGACAGGGAAGCCATACCCATGAAATGTCAACAGTATGGCTGCCTAAACAAGACCTGAACAATGACATCAATTGACATGCCAGCACAGATGGTGGAAGCCTCCCAAGGTCCCACCCCTGGTTGAAGAACGCAGGGAATTAACTGCTGAGATGGGGAGAACCAATCTTCTTTAGGGATGAGTTCTCCTAACTGATTGTCAGTCCTAAAACCATGTACATATGAGCAACACTAAAAAATACTAATGTATATTTGCCTCAGATACACCTAAGCCAGTGGCCCTGTTCACCTTATAGACAGAAGTGAGACATGTTAGATGGTTTTTAAAGATCACATATGCATACCACAGACTTAAAAGAGATAAGGTTGACAAGTACATGTGACCACGGGAAAGTCAGCTATGCCTGTAAAGAGCTTCTCAGGTCTCCTGGGGTCGGGAAAAACTTTGTTCTTTAGAAACGGTATGAGCAGCTTCCATTTTAAGCTTTGCCACATGGGCTGACCACATTCGGCACCCCTGAACATAAAACACCACAAGGGCAGGGACCTCTGCTGTTCACAGATATGACCCAAGAACCAGAACAGTATGCTATATGGTGAGTACTTGGTTAATACCTCCTGGGAGAATGAGTGGTATACATAACTTGAAGTAGCCTTGGTTCTTCCTAAGAATATCATGTTTTTAAACCAACAGAGGATGATGAAATGTGTTTCTTTAGACCAGATTTTCCACTTACCAAGTATTAACTTTTAGAGAGAGATGGATATATATGTATATGAGTGCACATATATGTATACATACATACATATATGTGTTGGCATGTATATGTACACTCACATGAACACACACACACACACACACACATATATATATAGTATCTGCTCACATATATATGTGTGTGTAGGTATATTTTCATGTAAGATGAGTACAACAAAAGTGGATGAAATGTAATATGCACTCTTTATTTATGATATCATGTCATGACCTGTCACTCAGACCACACCTGCTTTCTCTCACGGAATTCTGCTGTCTGCTCGTACTCACAACAATAGGCACCATTCAGCCATCTAAAGGAAAAGGGCAGCTGTAGACTGCAAAGACTTTGGTGAGTAGAGGAAGTAAGTAGGAATGAGATTAACTCCTGGAAAAAAGTGAATTCAGTAACCAGCTCAGACTGTATAATCACCTGTGACAAGAAAGCCACACTGTCAAAAGTGAAGGGACTTTGAAATCAACAGCTTTGTGGACCCTGGGAAAGATATTTGAATTACAGCTGTTAGCTGAAACAGTCTGCACCCTTCTAGACAGATACTAGGATGGGAAGGAAGCATGTTAACAAAAATGCTGAACGGTGAGAAATCAGCAATAAACAGTGTCACCTGTCCTTGGGTCTATACAAAAGTAAAATAAGACTTCTACCATCAGTTCATTTGTGTGCACGAATGCACTCGTGCGTGCGTGCGTGTGTGTCTGTGTGCGTGCGTGCGTGTGTGTGTGTGTGTGTGTGTGTGTGTGTGTGTGTGTGTGTGATGGTACACTGTGGAAAACAGAGGACAACTTGCAGGGGTGCATGTTTTCCTTCTACCATGTGGTTCCTGGGGTTGGAGCTCAGGTGTTGTGCTTGACCACAAGTGTGTTTCCCTGTTGAAACCACCTCACCAGTCTTTGTGCCATAATTATTGGTGAAAGTGAGCAAGCTCAGATCTCATCTCCAGACTGCTGCTGCTTCTTTCCAATTTCCTAATCATAAAACATTGCATGCCATTGCGTCAAAGCACTGGCTTGTCTAATATTATCCCTTTGGATGGTAACTAATGCATTTTTGTTAATAGAAAGTATTTCAGTGCCTGAGAGATAGCTCAGTGGATAAAGGTGCTTGCCACCCAAGCCTGACAAGCTAGGATGGATCTCCAGACCCAGATGGCAGGAGAGAACCAACTTTCACAAATTATCCTCTGAACTGTGTAGGAGTGTTGTAGCACACGTTCAACTCCCCCACTCCAACCCCCCACAAAATAAATGTCCTACATACAAATTTAAGGACACAAACATTAATTTCATAGTAAATAGCAAAAGAAGATTCTAAGAGAATTTCATTTCGCTTTAGGATGGCCCTAGCTGTTAACTTCTAACAGTCTTGTATGCTTCTTTGGCATATATATGTGAGTTACTGCTCCTCAACCTAACCTACAATCAACTTTATTTGACTCCTAGTCTATGAAGAACACAACTAATTTACGACTTTATTGAAGACTTCCCTCCAAATCTAATGGTACTCTTGTACTTTTCCATTTTGGAGAACAAACTGCATTCCAGGAAATGAACACACCCAGTAGGTTCAGTTTTGTCTCATTCCAACCTTGGTCAATAATCTGCTCTTGGACCCCTACTCAGTAACCTCGTGACTGTCTTTATTTAGTCTTTACCACATGGCTAGGTAAGCATCATAAATCTAACACTAAAGTCCACAGACCAGAACTAGCAGGTAGAGCCACAGTCATTCACCTGAGCCAAAGTTATTACATTTCCTCCAGCTACACATGAATAAAGAAACCTGTGAAGTATTTATTCTGGAAGCAAAATTAAAATCAAGCTATTAAGAAAGCAGAGAGGATGATTGAATTCTGTTATTGCCTTTCCTGGATCCCTTTGCTGCTTGGAGAAAGCCATAAGACCATGTTTGTGCTGTTCATTTTCATATTTTCATGCTTATATTAAAGTAAAAAGAAAAGCCGAGGCTGGCTCCAGATGAAACATCTCTCTGCCTGGAAAAGGAGCACTTTGTTCCAGAGCCATAACTGGCCTGGCCCTGCAGAGCAAACTTCCACAATAAAGGAAGGCTAAAAGTTAAACACTGAGAACTGGATGGAGAAAGAGAGGTAGGCTCTTTAAGTCATTAAAGTTTTGAAAAGGCTCCACAGAAGATCTGGTCAATATTTAGTTTGCTAGAGACAAAAGGTTGGCCTTTGAGATCTCCCACACTCTAAGTTCTGGAACTAAGTCTGGGTTGGCAATATATTAGAATTGCATTAAGAAGATCATAAAAGTACACTAGTCAATGGATGAAGAAACTCAGTCAAAGACTCCACTTAGGTCTGGGTATCCATTTTGGCCCTTCATTGTGTTGACACCTTGGTCTCATGTAAACATCACTTATAAATGATGCCAGGACAGCAGGGTGCTAGAACTGGTTCACATTGGCCCATGAGAACAGACGGCTCAATATTCAGAAAATTCTTAAGCAGGCAGCTAAGCTGTAGTCATCTTGAGACAGAGTGTGAAAAGAGTATTAAAGCCATGAAAATAGATAAATACTACAAACTGGGATGCCTAGTTCACCAGCATGGTACATTTAACATACAAAAACACTCTTTCTAAAAGAGGAGATGATGGGCTTAGAAGGAAATGACTCTGGGAGAGAGCAAAGCCATTTGGTATCATGAGGAGGCTCCTGCTGAGAGGGAGACTTGAGAAAAGAAGAAAAAGAACATTTGCACCTCACCTAGCCAATGCAGGTCTCCACACCACTTGTCACCAGCCAAGGCCACCCCATCACCCTGTTCACTTACAAGATAGAGATAAAGGAAACAAAGAAGACAGAAAAGCTGCTGACATAGAAATCTGGCTCTCCAGGATGGAAAGGTTTGGAAGATTAGGCAACACCACCCCCTGACTTCCAAAACAGTAAGATGGTTCCAAAAGTTATCCAGCCAGTGTGACTTGGCCAGTGACTTGGCCAGTGCCTTGCCCATTTCCCCTCCGGTATAACAATGCTGTGTTTTACTTGATCCTGGCCACTCCCTTGGTGCTGTCTCCAGTGTGATTGCAGACAGGAAGCTGGGAAGAACTGAGGCTGATTAACCCCCTTCTCCCATCCAGCACATTGAGGGGAAAGTGCTGTTTGTCTTACACTGAGTTCCAAGCTACGATTTTTCACTCACAACCTCTCCTCCCAAGGAGACTACCAAAAAAATGAACTGGTGATTTCAATTCCTTCCAGATGGAAAAAAATGTTGATGTCATCCTGAACCCTGCCTCTGGGAGAGTTGTTTTATTCTGCCTCGTATAAAGGGGCAGCCTACGCGGAGGTGTCAGAGTTGGAATGAGTCCCTGAGACCAAACAGGCCCCTCTGGAGTGATTTCCTCCATGTCAGGGTTGCACCTCTCACACTGAGAAAAGAAACTTGCGCTGTGGCCGCACCAGCTGTGTCTTCTCAGGGACTAGAAGACTCTGTTTCATAGCGGCCATCCAACCCTTGTCATCAACATTAAACTCACATTATATTTTAAGATGAGAGAGTCTTATGAAGCCAGAGTAAATAAATCCTTGGTGAGAGAACAACTCCATGTCGGTCCCCTGAGGCATGGCTGGAATGTATAGTTTATTGTCCTGTTGCCTCTCTGATTGCAGCTAGTATTCCAACAGGCGTCATGGGGGAACAGTGAGTCTACCTGATCAACAAGGCCTTTCTTGGCAACAGAATGATAGAAGTTTCCTTTAAAGGGACATTTTGGAGGGCTAGTTTTGTGGGGAGAATGTATCACTGTAGATGGGTTTTCAAGATCTTATTTTGTATCTAGTGATTGTAAAACAGATTTCATGGGCCAGTTCATCATCAATAGACGTGTCCAGATGGTGCTCTTCCCATACTTGGAAAAATGACAGGAACCATAAGAACCTAGAAGAAATAAAAGCTAAAAACATTTCCCATACTGTCTGCCTGTAACCACATGCTCACTCAACCCCTTCTCTCATGATATGCAAGCTTCATAGCTCTGCTGGATTGGAGAGTGTCCAGCTACTCCAGTTTCCTGGGACTAAAAGAGAGAAAGAATTTGGGGGGATTTGCTGCTGCTGCTGCTGCTGCTGTTGTTTTTGGTTTTATGAGACAGGGTCTCTGTGTAGTCCTGACTGTCCTGGAACTTGCTATGTAGACTAGGCTGTCTTTGAACTCAGAAATCTACTTACCTGCTGGGATTAAAGGCATGAGTCACCACATTCAGCTCATAATTTTAGTTTTAAAATCAGAATGGAATTGACTGAATCTGAATTCCCTCTGCATCACAACTTACTAAGAAACTGAAAAGCCACTAAATTTAACAAATTGTTCAAAATTGCACACTATCTGATAGTAGAATTTGAATTTGTTCTCTAGCCTGACTTCAGGGATAAGACATCACTTTTAGTGACTATACTAGTTACTTTTCCCATTTTTGTGACAAAACACCCAACAAAAGTCACTTAAAGAAAAAATAGTTTGTTTTGGTTCATGGTTTTATGGGATAAAGTCATCATGGCAGCAATGGCATGGCGTTGCATCTATAGACAAGAATCAAGCAGAGGTAATTGTTTGTACTCAGTCGACTTTCTTCTTGTCCCCCTTTACTCAGTCCAGAGTCCTCATCCATGGGATTGTACTACCCACAGTCAAGGAACATTTTCCTTCCTCAGTTAAACTTCTCTGACCACCCCCTTCCCCGAGATATATCCAAATGGTGTCTCTTATCTAGTCAGAGTGATAAAGATTAACCACCTCACTAATGCCATCTCATGTACTGACAGAGACAGATGTCATCATAGTAGACATGCAGCATGGAGGGCCGGTTAAACAAGGAAGCAGCTCTAACCCCTTGGGTTAGAAAGATTTCCTAAATTCCTTCAGGATTGGGAAGACTTTGTCATGAATAGGGAAAGTATGCATTCCAGTTCTCCAGTCCTGGTTCATGTTTTGTTGTTCTGTTGAACAACTGAGTGTTCTCTTTGATTCTCAAACATGTATTGGTTGATTCTTGTCTTAGTTTGGCTTCTATTGCTGTGAAAAGACACTATGGCAACTCTTATAAGGAAAGCATTTGATTGAGGGGGCTCACTTACCATTCCAAAGGGTCAGTCCACTATCATGACGAGCCATGGTGGTGTGCAGGCAGACGCAGTGCTGGAGGAATAGCTGAAAGTCGTACATCTTGCAGGCTGTAGGAAGTTGACTGAGATACTGAGCGAATCTTAAGCAAAAGACGTCAAAGCCTGCCTCCGCAGTGACACTTCCTCCAACAAAGCCACACCTCCAAATAGTGCCACTCCCTTTGGTGACCATTTTCTTTCAAACCACCATAATTCTAAAACAATCACAAGACTCAAGTCCCTGTGGGCTCAGAGAGTATCATACAGAGAAGATACAATGTATACAAAAAGAATCTCACAAATTGGCTCATTTTTATAGAAAGACATCTGGGGAAATACACAAGAATGTGTACTGAAGGTGATGGAGCAGGATGGAAGATAGAGAATTCAGGGCAGGATGGAAGACAGAGAATTCAGGGCAGGCACCTTCCAGAGACTGACTCGGCAGTCAAACTAGATGCTTGAGCATCCAAGAGTGGCTGGAAGGATCTTGATGATGGAAACACATGTTACTATTATTTTTTATTATTATCGCTGTTATTATTATTTTATGTCTATGGGTATTTTGTCTGCATGTATGTCTGGGCATTCCTGGTACCATCAGAGGCCAGAAAAGGCTATCAAATCCCCTGGAACTAGAGTAACAGACAGCTGAGCTACCATGTGGGTGCTGGAAATTGAACCTGAGTCTCTGAAAGAGCAAAATAAAAATGAGATTTGGAAAACATGTGTCCACCATTTGTGATATTATCAAATGTGACTTTTAACCTTGAATGAAATGTATCATTTTTAACAATGGAAAAACTCAACAGTTAAGATAGTTGTAATAACTATTATTTTGGGACTGGACACTATATGATGTTACAAAGCAATAGAACAGCCTTTCAAAGTTCAAGACTAACCAATGGATTTCAACAGAATGAAAAATTGATAGTGTCCATTTCAAGTTGCAATTAACCTTTCAAAAAGTGTTACTAAGTTTTGGTACTGCATCAAAGGAAGGCTTGCTAAACTTCCCAGGTTAAATTTTAGAAAGGGTATAAGGTAATTACAGGTATTACCCAAATAAAAGCTCTTTAGAGTTCTCTGTAAATTTTAAGACTGCAAAGGAGTCTGAGACTAAAATATTTTGAGTTAGAATTTTAAAGAGGAAGCTACATAAAGGTTTCATGAGATCTGAATGCAAAAGTAGATTTATCATGTAATCTTGTTCCCTCCTAGCATGTCACCCAAGAACAGTGGTTCTCAACCTGTGGGTCGCAATCCCTTTGTTGGGGAAGGTTACATATCAGACATCTCCTGCATATCAGATATTTACATTGTGATTCGTAATAGTAGCAAATTACAGTTATGAAGTAGCAACAAAATAATTTTATGGTTGGGGGTCACCACACATGAAGAACTGTATTAAGGGTCACAGGATTAGGAAAGTTGAGACTCACTGCCCAAGAGAGTTCAGAGGATATTCATGTTACCCTGCCTGCAAGAAACACATTCCTAAGGAGGGTTACTATAAAACACCTCTTCTTATATGCCTTCTAACTTATCCAAATAATTCCAAAGCAAGGCAGTGAATTGGGATAAGTGTTCATTTTTTATGTGTCCAATGTGAATGATTAGATCTTAGAGTGGCAGAATTCAAGGGGAAGGATAAACACCCAAAACAAAGGGGATATAGTCATACTCATGGGCAATGGGGCCAAGGTAGTAAGCATAGTTATTGGAACTTAAGAATCTGCAGTGTCAGGCAGTTCATTTTGGTTGCTACATCAGTCACCTAAAGCTTAAGAGATAGACAGTCTACTGGAGTCTTAACTTGTAAATCCAGAAGGGTTCCAGGTTTGTTCAACCAAACTGAGTTGAATCTGTGCAATATATATATATATATATATGTGTGTGTGTGTGTGTGTGTGTGTGTGTGTGTATTGCCACTTGACCAATTTCTCAGATATGAGTAGTTCATATATTCAGAAAGAAAAAGGTACTGTAGTATCTCAATGAAGGATCCAGAATGCAGCAAAAAACTATAGATTGTAAATCACCTCCCTAACCTTTCCTTCCTGAAATGTGCCCTTTAGCAAACAACACTTTTACTATATATAATAAAAATTTATACAGCATGCTTTAGCTATCTATCTGCCTTCTTAACAAGTGTTACAGAAAACTCACTATTATTTTGAATACTAAATTTCAAATACTCAATGTGGTTTAATATAGAAATATAGTTTCTCTGGTGACTGGAAATGTTTCAGCGTTTATCAAGAGTGAGGGCCTGGGGGCTGGAGAGATGGATTCAGTGCTTGGTACCACAGGCTGTTCTGCCAGTGGACTAGGACTGGATTCCCAGCATTTATGTGGTGACCCACTGCCATCTATAACTCCATTTCCAAGAGATCTAATGGTCTTCTCTGTCTTCCACGGGCACCAGACACACATAGAGTACACAGACATCCATGCAGACAAAACACCCATAAGTATAAAACAAAAGTAAAATAAAAATGAGGGGTCTGCCTTAAAGACTGCTTCCGAAGCTGGGCACTGAGATGAGTTAGACTCTCGTTCTTTATGTTCAGAGGCTAAGTTTAAGAGATGTGTCCGTGATGTGCCTCCTTCCTGTCAGCCACGGAGCCAGGGCGCAGAGGAAGAGTAACTAGTGAGAGCTTTCGGTCCTCATGAAAACTCCTTTAAGAAGACAGGAAGGGAAGCTGCCTTTGGGAGCCTTTCCATCCACAGTTTGTCCTCTACCTCATCCAAATTGAACTGAGACCAGGGATCTCATCCAAGCCTCTCTTTCACCGCTCTGTTTTTCCTGGAGAAACCAGTTTTGTCTCAGCAGCAGCATAGCAGTTCTGAATGTGTTGAGTGCTTATGCTAATCAGCGATCTGGCACCCATCTCCTGATTCTTTGCTCTGATTATTTATTATTTATACAGTGTGGTAAGTGCAGATGGCATTTTGCAAAGCATGGACCTTGGAGAATGAAACCTCAGCCCGGAGGCGTTGACTGTCTGATTTAGGCATAAACAAAGCACTGAGTGAACAGTGAACCATCGCCTCCAGTTGATGTGGTTGGGAAGCAGGGGAAAAATTGGAAGGCCCAGAAAAAGAATCCGCTTTACCGAGAGATTTGGAGAAAAAAAAAAGGAATACTAGAATGTGAGCTATTCCAAGACATGTACAGGGAGGATACCAACCTGGGGTTAAAAACAAAACAAAAAAAAAACAAAAAAACCAAAGAGCACATCAAGGGGACATTTATTTACCTATTGTTTGTTCATATGCATGCTTACCCATAACCACATTAAGAGTGTGGAGATCAAGGACAACCTGAAGGAATTGGAAGCACTTACATGGACTCCAGGGATCAAACTCAGGTTGTCAAGCTTGGTGGCAAGTGCCCTTACCTTCTGAGCCACTGACCCTGCTTTTGTCTTTAGAGGGAGAGATGAAAGACAGGGGTGTCCAAAGAAAACATTAATGATCTTGAATGAAGGGCACAAGGTCAAAGACTAGTGTTTGACTTCTGAGTAAGAAAGAAAAAGGCACTAATTAAAGTGAGAAGACTCATAAATGATCTGCATGATAAGAGAAAGAAGGAAAGCTGGGGTGATGAGATTTTAATAAGATTCATTTTGTGTGGGGGTTGGAGAGATGGCTCAACAGTTAAAAGCACTGGCTACTCTTCCAGAGGTCCTGAGTTTGATTGCCAGCAATCACATGGTGGCCCAGAACCATCTATAGTAGGATCAGATGCCTCTTCAGGCATGTAGGCATGCATGCAGGTAGATTACTCATATACATAAAATAGATAAATAAAATCATTGGAAAAAATTCATTGTGTGTGTTGTACCATGTGTGTGCAACTTGTGTACACATCCCCAAGAAGCCATAAAGGGGTATTGGATTTTCAAAGCTAGAGTTGCAGGCAGTCGTGAGCTGCCTAATATGGGTCCTGGGAGATACCTAAAGTGTGTGTTGAACTCAGGTCCTCTGGAAGAGCAGAAAATACTCTTAACCACTGAGACATCTCTCCAGCCCCACAGTGATGAGATTTCTAACATGGGTCAAGGTCCTGGCCATTTCTATTGGGGTATGCACCTGACCTTGACGTTTTAGGTTCAGAGATGTTCTCTTACGGTTTTACTCAGACATCCATACTTTCAATATCATACTCAAACCAATAAATTTCACAAGAAGTTAACTAGAAGCAGGGATTTAGATGTATTAATCTAGAGTGGCTGACAATAACAGGGTAGAGCAAGGCATAATGGCACAAACCTGTAACCTCAGCACAAGAAAATGGAGACAGACAGATCAGGAACTCAGGGCCTGACTCAGCTTTATAGCAAGTTTGAGGACAGCTTGTGCTACATTAGACTCTATTTAAAGAAAACCCACCACCAACAGCAACAAAAATATAGAGTATAAAGATAGATCATGAAGCACTGAGCATCAAGCGATAGACCAGTTGTTTCAGTGTGATACAGCCTAGGCTTCCAGAGATAAAGATATGTCTGGTAAGATAAAGAGGCTGGTGTCAGGAAGATAAAGTAGTGAGGAAACAGTATCTAAGAACAGAACTTTACAGAACACAAACCAAAAATGGACAGAAATACCGGGAGAAATAAGAAAATCCAAACTTGCAGTTGGAATTTTAACAACTTTTCTCATCAATTGGTAAGACTGCCCCCCACCCAATTAGTGGAAATGGAGGTTGAAAATTATATTTAGCACATTGGCTAAATTAATAGAGTGATTACCCAGCCTCTGCAGAATACATGATCTTTTAAAGAATGGGTGATGCTCTGGCCCTAAATCACATACAGTTTGCCTGAATAAATGATGTCTAGGAAGTGCTCCTCCCATCTGGGGTCCTCATGTCAACACCACATTACAGTTTGCCTTGCGTTCATTGCAATCTTTCTGATTTTTAAGAAATGATTCTAGGCTTTCTTTGTAAGGCTTAGGAAATACCCCATTCTATCAAGATTATGGATTTTCTTTGTGATTGAATTGTTTTGAGGTATCGTGCCACCAATATTAATGACATTGCTGTAAATAGAGAAAAGTTATTTCCCAATGACTCTTTACACATGGACACAAAATATTCTGCACCTTTGGCCTAAAGGTCTCAACGTCTCCCACAGTCTTACTTTCCTGATGTGTTACTGTCAGTATGTAACCTGGAAGCCTGACTTGGTTTCCTTATCTGACACTTTCCAAAGGCTACAGTGTAAAAACTTCTTATAAAAGCTATGAAGCACTGTACACATACCACTGAGAAAATTTTAATTGAATTGCTTTTAATTTGAGAATGTTAGTACTGTAAACACAAGAAAAGGTGTTCGGGGCCAGTACCCAGCTTCTAGACTCCAAATACAAAGTAGCTTCATGGGAATTGAAGCTATATAATGGAAAAATATGAGTTGGAAGTTTATTGTGAAATAAAACCCATAAGAATCTTTGATTTTGTGTGGCAAGACAGATTATAAAAGGTGTAATAACTGCCACATTTAAAGTTTGCCCAAGGAGGAACAATCTCCATCTTATTCATTACAGAAATAAAAGACTGTCCTAATTTTTTTAAGGAACCACAAAAGACCTTGAATAACCAAACAATCCTGAGCAAAAAGGACAGTGCTGGAGCAATCACAATTCCAGTCCTCAAGACATATTACAGAGCTATAGTAATAAAAACAAGATGGTACTGGCACAAAAACAGACATGTAGACCAACAGAACAAAATCAAAGACACAAACATGAGTACATTAACTTCAACAACTTAATATTTGACAAAGTTGCCAAAACATACACTGGAACAAAAGAAACTATCTTCAACAAATGATTCTGGAAAAAGCGGATGTCCACATGCAAAAGAATGAAGTTAGACCTGTATCTGTCACCTTGTACAACCATACACGTGCACACACACACAACTTTTAACTCCAAGTGGATCAAAGACCTAAACTTGAAACTCTAAGAATACTAGAAGAAAACATAGGGGGTACCCTATGTGATAAAGGTGCAGGAAAGGACTTTCTGAACAGAACTCCATTTGCCCAACAAGCTGACAAGTAGGACTTCATGAAAATAAAAGTCTTCGGCACAGACAAAGAAACAATCAGCCAGGTGAAGACGTTTGGATAGAATATTCTGTAGATATCTGTTAAGTCTATCTGATGTACAATGTTGTTTAATTCTGATTTTTCTGTTTGTTTTTGTCCAAGATGACATGTCTATTAATCAAACTGTTATGTTAACATTGCTAACTATTAATGGATTGATGTTAACCCATGTCTTTAAATCCAGCAGTGTATTTTTTTGTATGTGGTGCCCCAGGGTTTAGTAAATATATGTTTAGTATAGTAATGTCTTCTTGGTTAACTGTTCCCTTCACTAAATTGAAGTGTTCTTTACCTCTTCAAAAACAAAAAAGTTTTCCCAAGGAGGGGATACAAGGAAAAGCTGGGAATAAGCTTTGGAAATGTGGGCTAAGATATTGGATGATATTGATCCTACAGAAAGGTGTGGTCAGCTGCCTAGGAATGTTCTCCCATGTCAACAAACCTTGAACTAGAAATGTGATTTCTTTAAACCTGCTTCTCCATCTGAGAGTCTAAGGTAGTAATAAAAACCACCCACCATTGTCCAAGGGCTGAATTATTGTTTATAAATGTTCAAGGCATTTTGGAAAGTCACGGGTTTATGACTCTAGCATACTAGTTAGAAAAGCCAAGGAATCATCAAGGAAGAATTGGCATCTTCCCCTAGCGTTTCTTGAGATCTTTCTTTTGTCTTATAAGGGAAGAAAAGCAAGTGAGATCACTCGCCATTTTTCAAGTCCTCTCTCTACATTCACTCTTCCAAAGAAGGCTGGAATTTGATGGTTCAGATTCCCTCATCAGTGACATCCTTCCCTAGAAACATGACTGGAGAAGGCTGGGGGCTGGGGTAGGGGCTGGGAGTGGGGGTGCCTGGCTGCAGGCCCCACAGGCAGATGCTCTTCCATCGCTTGCTCTACGGACCCCGTGCAAATCACATACCCACTCAGCTTCATCCTCAGCGCAATTGGGAGGAAAACACCACTGTCTGGGAGGTCAAGTGAAAATTAATGAGCTGTGCTTTCTTAGAGTTCTCCATTGGTACTCCAGCACTCCGCAGTGATTGGCTGGATGCTTCTGAACCTTATATCTTTGTATCCCATGACCTAAACAATCATCCAAGGGAAATGAATACAAAAAGATCTCAAAAGTTTATAGATCGTTAATGTTTGGAGATTCTGGGGACTTTTCCGAAGACATTCCCAAAGTGCTCTGTATTTTAAAAAGGCGCACGCGTGCGCGCGCGCGCGCGCGCGCACACACACACACACACACACACACACACACACACACACACACACACGTTACCATAACCTTCCTTTTTCCTCTCCTTGATGCTTTTGCTCTGTGACTCTCTGGCTCTCAATCTGGCCCTTCCCGTTTCTCTGCCTCATTTCCCTGAGACATCCTGAACTTGGGAAAATGAAGTTTAGCAGAGATGTAATAAAGCTAGCCACCTCCCACCCTCTCTGGGGAAATAAAAATGTGTTCAATACAGCTGCCATCATGCTCATTAGGGCCCCCTCCCCTGCCTCCTTCCCATTGGGTCACTAACAAGTTACAATGTTTTTCTCTTGCCTCCTGTTCCCCTTGTTTTGGGGTTTTGTTCTCTTCTTCCTCGTTGCTTCTGTCACTTGCTCCATCTCAGAAACACCGGTTGCCCCCGGCCCCCACTCCACAAGACCACTTCCACCTCCCTCATCCCATCCCCCATCAGACAGAAGCGTCAAAAGATGTGCAGGCTGCCTGCAACAAAAGCACACATCAGTTCTGAAAGGGGATAAATATGATAGGGTCACAATTATAACACTGCACACTTGTTAACCAGGAAAATCCAGCAGGGGTTGGGGGCAGGGAGAGAGGGAAACTTGAGAATAGAGGCTGCCTGGGTAGGAGCCCCTGGGGGGAACACAGAAGGGGGGCCCTCCAGCAGCCACCATCAATTATCCAGGCTGGTTTTGTTTTGTTTTGTGAGGTCTGAACCCAGCCTCAGCTGATGGGGCAGGGGTGGCTAGGGGTGAATAAGGGATTTTACCCAAACCAGTGACTCTGAATGGAGGTCTTGGGCTCAGTTGAGGGGGCCTCAGCAGTGAGAGCTTGAAAAGAGAGCCTTTGGGCTGTGAGAAGGAAAGGGGGGAGGCGGGACTGGGTGGGGGTTGGGGAAACATTTTGAAGTGGGAGGGGTAGGGGGAGAAGGAGAATAGCACAATAATGGAGGAAAGGAGGCCAGCTCCTGAGCTCTCGTTGCTCACAATGTGTTCCATGTGGGTCTCTTTATCTCAGCCTTTCAGGGTCAACACAGGGAGCTTTTTTATGTTCAACTCTAAGTATATAGCTACCCCTCCTCCCCATCACACACAGCACAACCACACACACACACACACACACACACACACACACACACACACACACACTGAAAGTATGAGACACTTAGCAACATACTAAAAATATCAGAAAAGTTGTTTCTTTAGGACGACTTTGCTGGGTTTTTCATTCGTCTTATATTTACATCATTCATTGCCCGCTTCCTTCTGCCTTTCTCGTCCAGCCTGCCAGATCCCTCTTTTCTCCGTGATATACGCTTCTACCTCCCTCTTTCATAGATGTCTCAGAAACTCAAGAGAAGCTTGTTTATTTGTGATAGAATCTCAATTTGTAACTCAGGCTGTCCTCAAACTCACAATCCTCCTGCCTCAGCTACTTGAATGATGAGAGCATAGGTATACACCTCCTTGCCTGCTATAAGAAGGTACTTGACTCTTTGGAAAGGAAAAACATAGTAGTAGAATGGTCTGCAATCAAGAAAACCAAAAATAAAAGATTAGAACAAACCCACCCTTGAATATTTGACTGTTTATATATATAAACAATCAAATTATATATGTGTATATTATATTTTTATTTTGTGTAAGTGGGATTTTACCTGTATGGAAGCATGTACACCAGATGCATGCCTGTGCCTTTAGAGGTAGAAGTCAGCACCAGATTTCCTGTAACTGGAGTTTGGATGGTTGTGAGTTGTCCCGTGGATGCTGGGAACTGAATTTGGTCCTTTGCAAGAGCAGCAAGTACTCTTAACCACCAAGTCATCTCCCAGCCAACAAGCAAATATTTTTGATGGTGGACTTCTTTAAAATATGTAATCCTCAAATGAACAAACCCCTTTTCAACTTGTTCTTGGGAGTGAA
The DNA here is from genome assembly GCF_017639785.1 of Mesocricetus auratus. Classification (NCBI taxonomy): domain Eukaryota; kingdom Metazoa; phylum Chordata; class Mammalia; order Rodentia; family Cricetidae; genus Mesocricetus; species Mesocricetus auratus. The sequence goes on from NW_024429192.1 coordinate 47,209,603, forward strand.
GCAGCCATAGGTTCTGAGCCTACTTAGCTTACCAGATTTATAATTTATCTATTTTTCCAACACTATTGTTACATAGATTATCATTGGGTACTTACATCTGAAAGGGTAAAAAAAAAAATCATTCCTAACCAAGGGTGAAAACCACATGCAGAATCTCATCCCACCAACATTTGCACTTAGTAGCTTGGAATGTGTGTGTGTGTGTGTGTGTGTGTGTGTGTGTGTGTGTGTGTGTTTAAGAGAGAATGAGAGAGAGAGAGAATGAGAGAGAGAGAGAGAGAGAGACTGACTCAGCCATTTAAGACTATGAATTCCCCTCCCACTGGATTAATGTGGCATTAGTAAAAAAAATTGCTATGTCATGAAATAGATCCATTTCTGATACTAAGACTGTGACTGAATAAAGGGCAAATCTCATCTTTTTGTTACGAGGAAATGAAGAGGGAGGTAAGCAAAACTGCAATCATGCCCTGAAATTACTTATTAATTGCTTTTCCTATGAGCATCTTTGCTCCAAGGGATGGGGAAATGAGACTCAGCTGTCCCAAACAATCTGTTTAAGTCACATAGCTGGGTAAAGCAGCCGAGCCAAATTCTTCCCTCGGAACGAATGGCCTGAGATAGAATGAGACCTTGAGTATGACAACGGAAGTCCAGAACCAGACCCTTGCTGCCAGCCACAAAGTGCTCCTCAGGCGTGTTCCTGCCTTCCGAGTTCAGTGAGCTGGGGACTGGCTCCTTGTTGGTTGTCTTCCTCTTGAGGGATGTATGTTAACTTCTCATCTCTCCCAGACTATCTTGTTTTTTTCCTCCTAGCCCAGATGGCACGCCAAGATGAGTGTTCCACAGCTGTCCTTGAAGGTAGATGGCTATTGCTTTCCTATCTACCTCTGGGCAGTGTAGTGAGCGTAGCTTTTCAAGTCTGACACACGAGAGAAAATCAGTTACACGTCCCTCGGTTCCATGTCTCTTTCTCAAAGGTGCAGCTGTGTGACCTGCCTGAGACAGCTGGGGATGATGTAAAGAAGGAGGCAAGGGGATGGCTCCCCGTGATCCACCCTGATAGCTCCTCAGCACGTGATCTGCTTCTGCTGCATGAAGCAGACTCTGCCAGGAGTCTGCATGCTGTCTCTGCTTCCTGACCTCCCTGGAGCTCTTCAAGGGCAGAGGGAGGATCTGCCTCGTGCATCTTCGCCCGCCATCTGCTGAGGTCCAGCGTGTGATGTGCTCCGAGAGGGACCATCCTTCAGTTTATCCACAAGTGCCTCCGAGATGGGCATCCTCGTGACTCATACAGTTTCTCAGTTTTTCTCGCTCACCATTTCCTACCCACCCTCCTCTCTGGAGACCCCCGTGTCTGAATTTGCCCCCACTTCAGCACTGACTCACTCCCTGGGCAGCCTTCGTCATCGCTGGCAATTGACTGCCTTTTACCTCCCAATCTATGGCGCTACTTTTCCACTCCTGGGATGCGCCCACTGTCTGTTGTTTCTGTTATGTTTTTTGTTTGTTTGTTTGTTTTGTTTTTCTTTTTTTAGGTCTGTGTTTGTGCTGATTTGGCAAACCCATGCCCATTTTAACTGTTGTTTTGACAATTTCCCAAGACTATGTTCCGTCAAAATGGCCTCCATCTTCCCACTTTTATTCCAGTTCCCACTTTGTTCTTCCTAAAAAAAACTCCACCGATTCCAACTTGATTGTGACCTGCCTGCCACTTATTCTGTTGTGCGGATCCTGCCTCTGAACTCTGAGTTGTCCAGTTAGGAAAAGCCTCTTGGCCTGAAAGCTGCTCGTTGACCTCATCTTCCCAGGTCTCTTGGAAGTGCTGTGGGCACTGCCCGCCCCTCCACCCTATTTCCCTATTTATTCTGTGCAACTCAGTTTTCCAAGCACTGCTTTTCTCTAGTCAGACGTTTCCTAAGATTAGCGTCTGCAGGATTTGTGGAAACAACTTTCACTTCTGTGGCTTCAGTTAGGGTCTCACATCAGGACCCTGCTTACAGCTGGCTAATAGATTTTTCCAAATTTCTCTCTTACTGTTCATTAAGGTACCTCAAATTGACTTTATCTCCTTCTCCAACCATTCATTTTCTTCAACTAATTTCAAGCTTGCTCTGTGCCCAGCGAGTAAGTATAGCCTCAAGTCAGTCATGAACATTTGTGATTCCATCAGATCTAGTCTGTCCTGTCTCTTCTACATGAACTATTAAAATTAATGTATTAAGATACTTTGTTAAAATGCAGTCTTCTCAAGGCACTGTCCATTTTTTTAAAGAAGTTTTTCATGATAGGGTTTCTCTGTGTAGCCCTGGCTGTCGTAGAACTCACTCTGTAGACCAGACTGGCCTTGAACTCACAGAGATCCACCTGCCTCTACCTCCCGAGGGCTGGGACTAAAGGGGTTTGTTACCATTGCCTGACTGCATTATCCATTATTTACCAAATGAAGAATTTGTTAGCCTAGTATTCAAAGTCTTCCTTAATTGATTCCCAATTTCATTGTTCTTGCTGGTTTCCTCTCCATCCTATTTGCCTCAAACAAATAAATTGCTCCAGTGGTAAACATGTTCTGCTCATAAATTCCCAAACAGGTATACGCATATGTACGTATGCATGTATGTATGTATCTCCACATAACTATTCATGTCTTTCCATCTGCCTGGCACAAGCATCACCCTCCCAGCCCAAACTCCCTTCAAATTCTTATTCAAATTCTTTTAGAAGAAACATCCTGGACTTCCTAAATCTAAAGTATTGTTTCCCCCCATAAATTCCGTTTAATGTCCATAAATATCTGACGGTTTCATAAACTATGCAGATTAACATTTTGTATTAAATGACTGTGTATATTTTCTTTTGCTATCTTCCTATTTAGACTGTTTGGGATTTTTAGATATGAACACACTCCATGCCTCTTGGCACCTACCTTTAATGCTTCTGGAATGCTACCTGTCCCCTTGTGAGCTCACAGATTTATAAATGGCACTTGCTTCCGTATACTGAGTCTCAAACCTGCATGTTAACGAGAGCTGACACCATAGGCGGGATTAACCCTGTGCAGGTGTGATTAGCTTGCTATACTTCCCCCCAAACAAATCTTACTTATTGGTTACTGTAGTGGTTTGATCAGAATGGCTTCATAGTCTCCAATGTTTCAATACTTGATCCCCAATCAGTAGGATTGTTTGGAAAGGATTAGGAGTTGTGGCCTCGTTGGAGAAGATGTGCTATGAGGTTTCCAAAGGCTCATGCCATTCCCAGTGTGTTCTCTGCTTCCTGATTGCAGCTTGAGATGTAAGCTCGCCATTGTTGCTGCCGCCATGCCTTACTTCTGCCATCATTTTCAACTGATAACTGTAAACCAGATTAAGCACTTACTTTTCAAAATTACCTTGGTCATGGTGTTTCATCACAGCAATAAAGAGAAGTAGCTAATACAATTACCTACATATCTTAGTCCGGTTGTGGTATATTACAACACCAATAGAGTATCACAGACCAGGTAGTTGATAGTGAACAGAATTTATTAGCTCACAGTTCTGGAGGTCAAACAGTCCAGTGTCAAGGTGCTACCATCTATTGAAGGTCTTCTTATTACGTCATAGCCTGACAGAAGGTCAAGAGAGAAGGAGGCCAAACTTGGTCCTGTCATAGTAGCCTTAGTCTCACCAACAAAGCAAGAGTGTATGTGGCCAGTCACCTCTTCCGTATCCCACCTCTTAATACCATTGTAATGGCAGTGTCAGCATGAGAGCTTCAGGGAGCAAATGCGCATCCAACCCATAATAGTAGGAAGTACCCCGCCTCATTGCATCACCCCCCCATCTTCAGTAGATTAGGCAAACAAAAGCTAGGTAGACAGGAAGTCTGTTTGCCTCCAACCAACCCCATTCATTGCATAGTGCACTTTTCATGCTAAAACTACTCCACTAGAGAGGAAAACTCATTGGATAATTTCTGACTCAAGTCTACGCATAAAAATACACTGGAGAAACAGCTTTAATATACCTAGGCTATGTGCCAATTTATTATTTCACAGCATCTCCTAGGTTAACTTACTTTAAAAGGTACATGGGCCATAGAATTTTTTTGACCTGTCTGTAGCAACAAATGTATAGGAAGTAATTTTTGCTATTTAACTCAGGTTAAAGACAATTTGTCATTGCAAATCCATTTTAATGTGTAGACAAGATGGCGGGCGAAGTGACTACTTGGAGAGTCAGTGGACCAGCAGCAGGGGTATTTCTGGAAAGAGTCATAGAAATGTGGGGTCCCAAGACCCTTCTCAGAGTCAGCACTTTAGTGAGCTACTAGGTCATCTGCCTGCATATTCAAGTTTGAAAGGCAGAGAATTACAGCAGATTCACTGATGAGATGGTATTGACTATTCGCTTCAGAAGGCATTAATAAGAAGCTGGAGGATTCTGTAGGACTCGTAGGGCAACAAGTCCGTTAGGCTGACAATATGAAGTAGCTGCAGACATAATGCTCAGAGTCGAGTCTTCTCAGTCATTCTCTTGACTGCAACAGTCAGGAACTCTGCCTCCTAACTCTTGAACTCTAAGGCCTACATTCTGAAAGCCGGCCCTAACTTGTCCTACCCCGTTACCCTTTTCTTGGGCCTCCCTACTCTGTCTCTCGCAGATGGCTGGATGAGACAGAATAGGACTGTCTCTCTACTACAGCCCTTGGGTGACTCTCTCACTAGGTCAGACTCCAGGAAAGCAAGAGGCAGAGACTATGAATAACCCAGGCATAAACTGCTGCAGACGTGTTTTTCTCCAGTGTGTCATCTTCTGCTATTTTTAGCCCATCCTTGTTCTCATATCCATCTGGAGGAATAGGATGACTCTAAGCGTTGTGCTTATTTTTTTCTACTAGCATCTGGTATTTTCCTCTCAGGTTTTTCCTAACCCTGTCTTTGTGTTGGACCATGAGGAAAGCTTGGTGTTCATACAGAAAAGCAATGGCAGCTGGCCAAGAATAAGCAAACTGTTCTGGTGTGAAGCAGGTTTCCTCTAACCCCGAAAACACACTTTAATTCACTTTTAACTCACATATGGAACTCCTGCCTGAGGCAGGTGTTGCTTTCTAGATGCAGTTTGGTTGGTGAACAAGACAGTCTTTGTCTTAATGAAGCCTTGTAATAAAGGCGGCTGGAAGCGCATAAGCATACAGATGAAGAAGACTGTAGACAGTAATTGGGCTATGGAGGGAACATATAGTGGGGGGTGGGGGACAGAGCATGAGTTGTGGCTCCTAGAACCTTCAGCTCTCCTTCAGTCCGTCAGGAAGAAGGAAGAAGTCTCCATGTCGGTAGCATTTGAGCTCAAACGTCTGTGAGGAGGAGGAGGAGTCTATTCAAACACCGAGGACAGACGTTCCAGGGTTGGAGTGAGAGAATGCTAAGGCGATGGGGAATGTTGTGTTATGATAAATGTTGGGATGAATCAGGGAGGGAGGGAGAGACTACCTCCTGAGTAAGTGCGATGATCTCCGTGGATCTGAGGAGGGGAGAGGGAGATGTGACAAAGAGGAGCCAAAAAAGAGGAGAGAAAGAAGTCCCGGGCTGTGGGAGTGGTCGGGATGGTCAGGCCTCATTCACCTTGTGAGCTGCCTGCTGCCGGCTGTAGCCAGGCTGCGCTTCTCCTTTAGAGAGGAGGAAATGATAGCAAGTAAGACAGGAGCTGAGGGGCCACTTAGGGACAGGACACCTGAGGAGACCCGAGTTAGGAATCTGATCAGAGCGAGGTCTAAGTGGGAATTGGAAGCATGCCCTGAGAGGCTGCATGGTCACTTCAGAGCCTTCCGCTCTGAGAGTTCCCCCAGTCGAGTGTGATACTCACGCGAACACATATGAATATATGAGTGTGTGTGTGTGCTGGGATCATGGGGAGTGAGAGCCCTGGCAGAGGAAAGAAAGAAGGGAAAGCTATTAAAAGCCTTGCAGAGAAAGGTATTTCTTGTGGACAAAAAAGAATCAGGCCCCTCGCTCCCTACTGAGCCCATTTCTCCTGCCTTTACCCGAGCTGTCAGGCATGAATCTCTGTAGCATTCCGTAACTAATTGACAGTAATGGGGGCCATTGGAAACCTAAGAATACATGGCATTACCCAGCATGCACTGCTAGGAAGGGGGGCTGCCTGGGGGCAGCTGTGAGGAAAGTAAAGGCTGGCCTTTTAAACTGTTTTCCCCTCTTCTTTAAATTGAAGGTAGAGTGTGGAAGACAGGAACAGACTTAGGTAAACTTCTACTTGAGCCGAAATTAAAGACTGTAAATCTTATCTTACCCTGAGTGAGTATCTTAGGATTCTAACCCACACGGAAGAAACAGATGGAATTTCAATTAACCCCAGGGCCCCCTGTGAAATCTATATTGTACCCGCTGGATTTACAACATATTGTAATATATGACTGCAGGCGCTGGAGATTCCATCGCAAATCAACCTTCTTTATCCCAGGGGTTCAGAAAACTGCTACAAAAGGCCACTTTAAATTCAAAAGTGACAAACTTCCTACCGCTTCGTCCTTAGGGTAGACATCCAATTTTAATTCTACAGCAGATCCAACTTGTTTGGCAGTCTCATGCTTCTACGTTTCTCTCCCCCACCCCCTTCTATTAATAATGTTTATGGAATGGAGATGCTCATACCAGACAGGAAATTGGGAAAACACACCATTATCCCACTTTAAACAGTGACTCATCACACACCCATAATGAATTATCTTCTAAAGGATTGTCGTACTTTAAACATCCATACCTTCAGAGAATGGAGTCAAGGAGTCAGCCCTATCTTTGCTATGAAGGTCACGTGAAGTTATAAATGGTGGAACCATCTTAAGAATTTCAGGTTGTTTTTCAAAACCAGAATTGTTTCTGAAGTGCCCATAGGCTCAGGGCTTTGACTTTCACTCCTGTGATTTATTATTGATCCCAACAGTCTGTATTTGTTCTTTGTTTCAAAAATAATATTCATATAAATATTAAACATACACATGTTAAAATAATTTTGGCATTTTAAATACTAGACTCACATTTTTATGCCCCCTGTTCTCTGAAAACACTGACTTTTCCCTAAAACTGCATTCCGCGTCTTCTGCAAAGATGAATTTTCCTCGTGCAGCATTGGGGCCATTACTCACTAGGCTGTAACTCTTGTTTTCCAGCATCTGCTGGGAGGTTTGCCTCTGAACCTTTAGGGAGGATCTCTTGGCAATCAGATAAGCAAATTCCTGTAGCAGAAACAAAACAAACTCGTAGGACTCAACCGTGTCTTTTGGAAAAATCTGAGTAAAATATGATATGGGATTTCTTTCTCCTTCATTCCAAGATGACCATGAGGAACTGGGAACAATGGCTGTCATCAGAGCCAGGCTTCTATTAGGCATGGTGGGGTGGAAGGAATGTGAGGATCTACTACCGAGGCAGCTAGGATGCTCGCCTGATCTGAAGTGTGGTGGGTGTAAGGCACCGACTGGGGTGCTCCCCTTCCCAGTGTCAGAACTCGGGACTTTTCCAGTCAGTCCTTCTTCTGCTCCGCCCAGTCCAGAGGCTGCCGGGAGCCCACTAGCACCTTTGTCCCTTACCTGTCACTGTTTGTCTGAACCCAGTCCCTGAGGAGGACCTCTCTAGAGCATACAGCTTGATGTGGTACAAGGATTGGGGCACCAGGGGAACTCACAGACCTGGGAGAGTCACTCTTTTGCAAGTCTGGAACTTCAGCTCAAAGGTTAGAAGACGATTTTCGATGAAACAAGTCCTCATATTTCTAGTGAAATTGGTCTATCCCCTCAAGCTAGTGTCTAGTCAGAAATGAATGTGACATTTTCAAGTTTTCTTGTTTGGTATACATTCTCTTGCTTTGTATATATTAATATCAGGCCATCAGACACCATCTTGAAGTAATTATTAAGTTATTTCTTCATCTGAGCGAAAACACTGATTTGTTATTAAACCCAGACCAACATTCTTTCAACCTGTCATTCCCACCTGAGACAGCATTTATTCTGGAAACAGCAAATACGCGGCTACTCACGAATGACACACCAAGCAAATGTTACAAGTCCCTGAGGGTTTCATTTCTTTTCTCTGGCTTGCTTATGAATGACAAAAGCAGTTTTCCCGCAGTGCTCTCTGTGTCAGGCACTGCATGTGCAGTGGTGACCAACGAGAGACGATTAATGACTTAAACAGCTCAGAGTGCATGCTTGTTCCTCACCCTTCAGCGGTTATGGCCGGATGGCAGTTTTTCGGGTGGCCTGTTCATCCACAGGACTGAAGTTTACCTTTGGGAACCCGTCTTCTTCCAGACAGCACTTCACTATTTGCAACTTCTCATCTGAGGCCCCGGCTTCTGTCTGCTAATTTTAACTGCAGTCATCTACTTCTCTTTTATTGATGGATGTCACATCCCAGCACCACCAGAAGCTAAGCTAAAACAAGACAAAAAACGGAAAGAAAAACTACAAGCGATCTTCTGAAGGCACCTGGGAAACATCTTAATCAGAGAAAAGGGGCAAGCGCACTAGATCATTCCATCGAAAACAGTTTTTTATTATTATCCTAGCCTATCTTTTCCCATGACTCAAACCATGATTGTTTTACTCCCTTTGTTGAGTCAAAGGAATTGCATACATTAGACCTGATCTTTCTCAGGAATCCATTTACTCGTTTTTCTTTTCCTGAAAGTCTTTGCTGTTGGCCTTTCCCACAGGTATCTATTCATTTCTTTGACTTTTTTTTTTTTTGCATTTACTTTCATAGACAGGGACTTGCTGCCAAGTCCTTGTTTATTATCTTGACTAGGATTTGTTCTCTACTCGTTACCTTCTGGGTATCTTAGATATAGAGCCAGGTTCCAAGAAAATGGGCTCTTATGTTACCCTGCAAACCTGCAGAACCTTGTTGGAGGCAGAATGAGGTTTTTTAGCTCAGTTAGGAAAAATGCTGTCTGTAAATGACAAGTATGTGGATATAGCTCAGAGGTGCTCCACTAGCAAGTGTGAAACCCTGGGTTTGATCCCTAGCATTGCAAATATTAATGACAATATCAATCAATCAATCAATAACATATTTCCCTTTTGGTAAGTATGAGAACACTGAACTGAAACCAGATATGGCAACACACAACTTAAAATCCAGGATTTAGGAAGCCAAGACAGAAAGATTGTGAGAAGTTCAGGGAAGGTATAGGCTACATGGTGAGTTCCAGGCCAGCCTGGGCTATAGAGTGAGACTGAGTCTCAACAAAACAAAACAAAACAAAACAAAAAAACAAGAACACTAAATTCATTGGGAAACTGGGCCAAGTAAACCAAATATAAGAGCAAGAAAGTTCTTCAGGACTGGGCCAGATTCTGCCCTTTAAAAAGACAATGTAATTGTAGCAAGAGTGCAGACAGCAGTGGAATTGAAGACTGAAGCGGAGGCCTCCTGTGGTAGAAGGACCATAGAAGAGAAACTGAAGTGTGTCGGGGTGTGACTCCTGTGGTAGGGGGACCATGGAAGAGAGACTGAGGGCTCCCTGTGGTAGAAGGACCATAGAAGAGAGACTGAGGGTTCCCTGTGGTAGAAGGACCATAGAAGAGAGAGACTGAAGTGTGTGGGGGTGTGACTCCTGTGGTAGGGGGACCATGGAAGACCTATTAGGATATTGGAAGATTGAGTCCCCTTTGCACCAAAGCAGAGAATATCCCTGTAGCAACTATAGAAAAAAGAACAGGAGAAACATCTGCACTAAGAACAGCAAGAAATCCCCTGGGATGCCAAAGGGAAAGATGTTTCTAGAAAAGCAACCACATACCTAAACGGTTTGCCAAGAATGTTTGAACAGGCCATCATGACAAAACCAATCCCAGAACCTCAATTGTGTGTTTCAACAACTCTTTAGCCTGCCCCTCTTACTGTTAACCTGAGTTTTTGGTCTTTGTTCTCTTGAGCTTTGACATCTTCCAGGAAGCCATTGCTTAAGGAAGATTAGACTCTGTGATAGCACTCTTGTGAACTGTCCTATGCTTTTGACAGGCATGGTTACAATGATGGCCACTCAGTCCAACAACATTGCTATTTGTGCTGGGTCTTTTTCTAGAAATTAGCAAACTATTTCTTTTTCTTCTCTCTCTCTCTCTCTCTCTCTCTCTCTCTCTCTCTCTCTCTCTTTTGGTTTTTCAAGACAGGATTTCTCTGTGTAGCTTTGTAGACCAGTCTGCCTGCCTCTGCCTCCTGAGTGCTGGGATTAAAGCATGTGCCACCACCACTGCCCAGCTTAACTCCTTTATTTCTTGCTTTTGTTTGTTTGTATTTGCAAGCTACTTCATGCCTTCAGAAATCATTTCTACCCCTTGATTAGAACCATAAAAGCAATCGGTATTATGTAAGATCATTCCAACAAAGAGTTCAAAGACCAACAATGTGGCTACAGCTTAGTTGGAAGAGTTCTTTCCTAACATGCAAGAAGCTCAGAGTTTGATTCCCAGTAGTAAATATATTGGGCTCGGTGGTCACAGCTATAATCCCAGGACTCAGGAGGAGGAGGTAGGAAAATCACGAGTTCAAGGTCATTCTCAGCTTCATAGTCAGTTTGAGGTTGGGAAGATCACAATCAAAGTGTTGTCAGGTTCAGGGTCTGACCTGACTCCACAATTGCCAATAGCTATCTTCTGGTTATGTCTTTCATGGTCAATAGAGATAATTACTTTTCATAAAATACTGATTCATCATGGTTCACCAGCCTCATCACCTCCTCATACAATCATATTGGAGGTTAAGACCGGGCATTGGTGGCACACACCTTTAATCCCAGCACTCAGGTGGCAGAGGTAGGCGGATCTCTGTGAGTTCGAGGCCAGCCTGGTCTACAGAGTGAGTTCCAGGACAACCTCCAAAACAATATAGAGAAACCCTGTCTCAGAGGAAGGAACACCAATCTGAAATCTAGGCAGTGCCCTTAAAGTCTGCCATTAATATCTTTTCACCTGGGTTTTGAAACCATCAGCCTTAGGGAACTAGTCACCAAGTTCTTTGTTTCTTTTGGAAAGGGAGGTTCTCCTTTTGTTTTGTTTTTTATTTAAATTAGAAACAAGCTTGCTTTACATGTCAATCCCAACTCCCTCTTCCTCCCCTCCTCCCCCATCCCCCATCAGTCCCCCCAGGCCTCTACCCAATCCCCACTCCATTCCCCAGGGAGGGTGAGGCCCTCCATGGGGGGATCTCCAGTGTCTGTCATTTCATCCAAGGCAAGGCCTAGGCCCTCCCCCATGTGTCCAGGATGAGAGAGCATCTCTCCATGTGGAATGGGCTCCCAAAGTCCATTTATATGCCAGGGATAAATACTGATCTACTACCCAAGACCCCATAGATTGTCAAGGCCTCCTCACTGACACCCAAATTTAGGGGGTCTGGATCAGTCCCATGCTGGCCTCTCAGCCATCAGTCGGGTCCATGAGCTCCCCCTTGCTCAGGTCAGCAGTTTCTGTGGGTTTCACCAGCCCAGTCTTGACCCAAAAAGGGAGGTTCTTAGAAATTAGAATCATCTACTTTACATCTCTTCCACTAGTTCCCTCTCTATTAATTTGGTGTTCTTGACCTCTACAAACATAGAAAATGCTTGCTGTGTTCTTCTTGTCTGTGAGTATGGGGTTTTCCACTGGCAAAGGTGTAGGGATGGTTTGTCTCCTAGGAATTCTCTCTCAGCAACTTCCTGTCACCTTATGTTTCTGCACTCACTTTAGTACTCCGTACCCCAGTACCCAGTACCTCAGTACACAGCTCCTCAGTGTACAGATATGCTCACAGATTGGTTTTTTTTCCCTTAATGATCCCAACCAGCAAAAAAAGAAAAAGAAAAAAAGAAGGAAAGAAAAAGCTTGGAGTTTTCACGAAGGTCTTGTGTGGGTGAACTAGGCTGTGTGGATCTTCATGTTGTCTAACCTTACTTCAGGTAGGCCCTGCTGAGACAGGGAGAAGCGGGCTTCCAAGCCTCTTCTGCAGGCCAGCCTCCCTTCGCCAGTGCTGCCTCAGCACCTGTCGGGAGTTTTCTCACCACACTCCCACTTCTTGAACCTTCCCTGGAGAGATTCTAACTTTCGAGGTTCTCACAGGATTGCCACTTCACTTCACGTGCCTTTTCAGGGGTCTCTCCTCAGAAGAGCTCCTTGTTGAGAAGGCAGATTTCATGCCAGCTAGCAACAAAGAGACCTTTCTCCAGCCAGGCCTGAACAACCACTTCCTGCTTTGTGAGCTTTCTGTGAAACGTGGCTAACAGCACTTAATTCGGGTTTTACCACTAACCTGTTCATCAGACGTTAGAGGAACTGAGTCAGCTTCGTACCCGCCAAAGGCCATAGAAGGAAGGAGACTGCAAAACACAGCAACTGAGACAGGGAAATGAATGCCAGGAACTGGGGGCAACATCCCTGAGGTCCTGATGTGGAAGAGGAAAAGATGGGGCCCATTCAGTCATGGGTGGGGTATTCTGTGTACCAGGACCTCTGAGAACTCTCTCACAGTTTTCTGCTCGTCTCAGTGATCAGGAAGGAGACTCAAAGATGCAGCAACTTGAAGCAGAGAGATGAGTATCAAGAACTAGGAGGTGCTGAGGTAGGAGAGGGGAGAATGGGACAGTCACTGCAAAGGCAGTGTGCTCAAAGTCTAGTTTTCGGTGACAAACAGCTCCCCATGTATTGCTCAAACAGCAGCACTGGGTTTGAGGTAGGCAGACAGCCTTTAATCCTTCTATTACCAGAGCACGCTGGAGCTAGAACTGCCTTGTTTTCAAAGTAGGCTAGGCAAGGATTCAGGCATCACTGCAATTTTTGGTGAGCTGTACTTGAAGGGGATTTGTACATGTCACCTCTAGTTTAACAGGCATCTGTCTCTTAAACAGTCACAGAAAGAATAAGAAAGTGATGAACCAGGAACACAAAGGTGGCAATGTTCAGATCCCTGACCCAACACGTTTCAAAGCCTGCTCTTACGTTTTCTGGGTGGTTTGAATTCTGCTCCTCTTCGCCCCTGATTAAAACACCCCTCTTGGAAGGCCTCACCATCCCTGGGGAGCAGAAAGGAGATGGGATAGGGGGTTAGTGGTTGACAAGGGAGAGGAGAGGGAGAGGGAACTGGGATTGACATGTAAAACAAGCTTGTTTCTAATTTAAATTAAAAAGAAGAAGAGGAAGAAGAAGAAGAGAGGACAGACCTAATACCTCATCTTAAAGGGGTTACTAATGAGTAATTTTGCTGCCTTAGCTTATTACAAAACAATGTCTCATGACTTTTAATGTGTACTGTAATTTAATTCATACACTAAAATTCAGATCATTAATGGCTAACAATGTTTTTTGCTGGACAATCCTGGTTTAAGTAAAACTGACTTGTAGCAAAGTGGATGTGACCTTTTTTAAAATAACAATTCGAATTGAATAATACTATCACTGCCCTCCCTTTCTCAAGATAGGATTGGACCTAATTATTAAAGTTCTACTTTCCACAAAGATGGGGGGTGTTACCTCAAACCTATTGAATGGTCTTACACTTAAATTTATATAACTGGGCATATGAGTATGTTTAAACACTGGGGAAATTCTGTCACTGTCTCAGAAACGAGAAGACTCACCTGTGTTTCAGTTTGTGTTCACTGGTCTGTTACAGGCAATGGCTAAACGTTAGGAAGTAACTGTCTATTGACTTGATCATGTCATTTTAATTAGGATCCCCTAAGTCAAAAGATGCTGCCTTTTACCACTGGAAGGCACTTACTGTGGTCTATGTATAATATCAAATAAAAATGTATTTAGCAAAACAAAACAAAACACCCCTCCTATTAATAGAAAACTTCCTTTTGCTAAATGCACCTTGAGATATTGTAATTGCACATTCATCCTTGAATTCCTGTGGAAAAATTCTGCAGAAAGGGGTTATCCAGTTATCCATTAAAATGCTTATTATCAATATAATTCCTGCTAGGAGCCAGCACTCAGGGAGCAGAGGCAGGCAGATCTCTGAGTTTGAGGCCAGCCTGGTCTGCAAAGAGAGTTCTAGGACGGCTCAGCTGGGGCTGTCACACAGAGAAATCCTGTATCAATAAATCAATAAATAAAAAGAATACGTAATGGAGCTTGCTACATGGGAATTTTGCTGTTATCCAGCTAGAGTGGAGGGCAGTCAAAAAGCGGAGGAGGGGCAGTAAGCAAAAGGACAAAGACCAGTGCAGAACGGGAGGAGACGGAGGACATTTTGCTCACCTCTCACATTTTCCCAGGTGCAGTTCTACCTGGGAGATGCTTTGTCTTAACCCAAATGTTCAGAGAGGAGGAAGCCGGGAAAGAAAATGCTAACCGTGGTGGAGACGGGGCAGGGACAGAGGGAGGTAGAAGCTAAGCTGGAAGAAACTTTTTAAATACAAAAAATGATAAGTGGTAGCTAGAATAGCTGGTCCCAGAGAGCCCTGAGAATGCCGGACTGCCGAGCAAAGGCCTCTCTCTTTTTTCACTTTTCTTTTTAATTTTCTTTTATTTAATTTCGCTGCAGCACGTATAATCAATTACAGACTGAATCGGGATAAAGGGAGGGGAAGCACTTTAATTCATAAATCAATTTTATACGGTCATCAGTCAGGTTGTGAATGCAAATACCTCTGTCGTTTTAGGTTATTCAGAATTAATTGACTCCCACCGGGTTGGGCTGCAGATGGGGAGAGGGGTTTTCTCACAGTCTTCTTGGGCCCAGCATGGGAGCACATGACTTTGTCCCTCCCCCCTCTGGACCTCTGACCAAGGCCTTCTCCTTTACTCTGTCCGCCCCAAGTATAGAGACCTTGGCGCGGGAGAGGGGGTGGAGGGCTGGAGGTGGGGGGCGAGCATCCAGCAAGAAACTGGGTAGATAAGAGTCCAGAAAGACTGAAGAGGGAAGGGGAGACAGAGAAAGACGGAAGCTCCCAGACAAACTCTTCAGCTCGGGCGCCGCAGACACCTTTATGTGATTAGAAATGCTTAACTTTCAAGGATCGGCTTTTTAAGTTCTCTTGAGCTTCTTAAAAGAAAAGGAAAAACGAAAAAGAGAAAAGCCAGAGACCCTGGGCTACAGCCGAAGGGAAACAGTCCAGATTTCACCGGGATGCAGGGGTTTGTGAGGTTGCCTGAAACTCACAGCAAATGAGCCGCCGGCCGGGGACAAAGAGCCAGCTGCCCTGCCTCCCAAAGCTCAGGGGGAGTGAATGAGACACCCTAGTCTGGGGTATTTTATGCCAGCCGCCAAAGAGATGGCCTGGCTGTGACCTTTCACACAAGGTGGAGAGAGGGTGAAACCAGGCCAATAAAGGTTGACCCGGGCTGTCCTTGCTGGGTAACACTTGTTCTCTAAGTCCTAGAGAACAACCCACAGAAGTTGACTCTAATTAGGAAAGGACACACACCCACCTATTTGGTGTGTCCTGACCTGTACTTTTCCATTTTTGACCCTTAGCTAAATATACTCTTAGCTGGGTTGCTCCATCAGAGCTACCAGCATCACAGTGGTTTTCCACACCACCCTGCCACAGGAGACCCCAGGAGCTGGTTTTGCTTGCCTCTCTGTTTTTGCACTCAGATGTCTGGGCTCGGTCCTAAAACACTGTTCTATGTGGTCTCTAGGAGGGCCTGGGGAATTGGCATTTTGGACCAGAAGTGAATCTGGTGTTGAACAAGTGCAGGAAGCACTGGAGTGTCTATGGACTCCAGTAGACAAATTCTCAAAGACCAGCCTCATCTCCAAAGGCCTCATCCACTCACCACAGCCTGTCAGAGCTTCCTAAAACATAAAGCATAGACTTGTCGTCAGAAACAAAACACATTGGTCCAAGAAGGAGGTAGAGAGGGAAGCTGATTTAAGAAGATGCATGTGCTGGGCAGTGGTGGTGCATGCCTTTAATCCCAGCACTCGGGAGGCAGAGGCTGGAGGATCTCTATGAGTTCGAGACCAGCCTGGTCTAATACAAACACAGGGTTGTAACCCTTACCAGATTCTGAAAAATTAGATGCAATATTCTGATGTATGATCAGCCTCTGATCCAAGGCGATGAGGCTTATATGCAAATTAGCCGTGTTTATTTACTTGTGAAGACTGAGAGGAATTCTGGGATTGGTTCCTTTAGCCATTCATTTGTATTACCATCTATTACTGGAAGCAGTAGAACTGCCTTTCTTTAAAAATGTTCACACTTCAGGTTTCTCTCCAAAGTTAGACTTGACTTCCCTTGTAGAAGTCAGAAGGTCTTGGTGCCTGTGAAATGCCTATTTCCTGTTAATGTATTTAGCCAGCAGCAAAGAGAAGTTTGGGGAGAGACTGGTGCAGGATGATAGGGTACCATGTTCATAAAGTTCAGGGATTCCACAGTAGAGAATCTGAGCTGTGCGGAGGTGGTGGGGGGATGGGGCGGACACTCAAGCAGTTAACCCAACATGGTAGGACCATTAAATACCCCAGCTTTGGAGTCAGGCTGACCAGCTCCATCACTTACGTTGCACGAGATACACAGCCTCTGTGCCTCCATTTCTTCCTCTTGAGATAAGACTATCAGCTGTACCTACGTCACGGGAGTGTTGTGAAGGCCTGTTACTTAAAGCATCCAGCAGGCTTGGCAGGAAGCAAAGCAAAAAAAAAAAGGCAGGATGTGCTTGCAATGAGGGAGTCTGAAGAAAGGGTGGTCAGAGGGGATCTGACCCGGTCCTCGCAGTATCACCAACACCATCTCAGAACTCAAGCATTCAAACCTGCCCCCACCCCAGAGTTAGTGAAGAGAAACTCACTGGCTGGGACCTAGAACCACATAGCAGTTATGGAACTGCTGAGTAGTTAAGGGCTGGAGGCACCATGGAAAGCAGTAAGGATCTGCTTGGAGTTAAAACAGTCTGTGGAAACCAGAGAGATTGGACCTGTGCTGTCACGGGAATATGAGCTGGGGGCTGGGAAGACAGGAAATGTGAAGGGACTCCATCGAGACAGTTAGCCAAAGGAAGGGCGTCTGATAGCCTCTCACTAGAGCCCAGAGCCCAGGGCAGCTTCCTTCTCTTGTACCTCTTGTCCCTCAGCCCCTAGGAACTAGGCCCATAGGAACTTGTGATATTATCTGAGCATGAGACTTCAGCCGATTGCATAGCCTACTCTGTCAGCAACAGCAGACACTCAGGTACTCCTGCAGAGGGACTCCTTGTCGGGGAAAGGATGGAGATCAAGCTGCGTGGCTTTGATTTGCCAGCAGGCAATCAGGCATTTCCCTACTCTTACAGCAAGGATTTCTAAGGACCAGAGATGGGAGACAATCTGGACTTAGTTGGAGCTGGCAAGACTACTCAGTGGTTACGGTTTGCACTGCTCTTCCAGAAGAGCCAAGTTCTGTCCCCGGCATGCACACTGGGAGGCCCATAACTGCCTGGAACTCCAGCTCTAGGGGGCCTGACTCTGTCTTCTTCTCTCCATGGGCACCTGAGCACATGTGGCACATATACATAGACATGACACAGACACAGAAATAAATCGTAAAAAGACTGAGCATCATTTGTGTAAAAGTAATTGTAAGAGTCTGAAGGTGTAGTTACTATAATGTTTGCTTTTATGGATTCAATACCCAACATGGAAGGAGGGAGGGAGGGAAGAAATGAAGGAATGGAGGAAGGAAGGGAGGGAGAAAGGAAGAAAGGAAGGAAGGGAAGGAGGGAGGAAAGAAGGGAGAAAGGAAGGCAAGGAGGGAGGGAGGGAGGAAAGTAGGTGAGGCAAAGCCATGGCTGATAACCTATAACAAGAAGGCAGATTGAAAATAGAAAAGTCCAATAAATTGACTCGAGCATTATGAGTGTTTAGGTTTAGTGAGGAATGGTCAGTCCTATAGGCGAGTGCCTGGATTATGATCTAATGGTTAAAGCTGGGAGATATCAGCCAGACCTACTTTCTCAGGTTCTTCTTGGTAGCTTCTGGTTTCTATTCTTTCCTCCTGAGCAGGACACCTCCCCCATGAAGGTCTTGTGGACACTTTCAGGAGGGGTAGCCGAAAGAATCCGTTTTGACTTTCTCTCCTGCAGCAAGACAGGACAAAACCAGAGAGGGACCCAGTGGCCTTTCTAATCTTCCACACTCCATAGTGACCCCTGCATTGGTAAGAACCTCTTGGGTGCCAGGCACTGGACAAGACTCCAAAGAGAGGAAAGGGGGAAGTAAAGAGGAAGAGAGACAGGGAAGCGAGCAGGAGAGAGACACAGAGACCAAGAGACCCCAGACTCAACTGACATTAGTAAGAAGAAAGCATAATTTACCCCCTATTTTCAACTCTTTACTCAAATTTGAGATTTGGGCTTCAGCAAAACATTGAAGTACAAATTATTCATCTCATCTCCCTTACACACATACATACAGAACTTACACACACACACACACACACCAGCAAGCATGTCCTGTCCTACCATTCGGTGAAGTCTAGACCTGGTGGCTGCCAGTTCTGCTGGTATTTCACTTTTGATCACACAGGTGTTAAAAGTTAATTAAAGAAACAAATTCTAGAAATTTCTGGAGTCTAAGCCAACTCCACCCTAACCTCCATTTCATGAGGTAGGAGTAAAGAAATTTGACAGGCACCCAATTTCCTGTGAAATGCACAAGAGCGTAGGAGCTAAGAGGGAGGCAAGATTGGACAAAGACATTTTGGGTTTTATGTCACAGGACATATAAAACTCTTTTGTTCTGCCTGTCAGAGCCCCAGTCCCACTTGGTCCCACCCACCCTGGATCTGCCCCTCCCTTCTCCACCTGGGTCTCCATCCTGTAGCCTTCCACCCTGGAGAAATAGGTCACAGCAGCCTCCTGAAGTGTTACGGCTAGGACACATGGGTCCCTCCTGTCGTCCCACTGGTCGCTTCCCCCAGTTGAACCCTCGCATTCTGTCTAAATGTCATCTAATTCTTGCTGGGACAGGAGATTCTAAGAGGGGTCCATCTGTCACCCTATCATGTGTCCTGAGACATGCCCATTTATTCCCTGAGATGAACTTCTGTTCCTCTCAAACCTCTGCCACTATTTCTTTCCCAGCTCAGTTCTGAATAACCAAATGAATTTTGCCAAAGAACCACAGCTGGCCCATTAGGGACTAAGTAACAATATGAAAATAATTGAGAAAAAGAAAAAAAATCCCAGGACCCCCATGGGGATTATTTTTTGCAAACTTTTCTTTGAGGTGCCTTCCATGCCCTGTGTCATTCTTTAGTTCTGCACTTAGTCGTTCACCACCTCCCCCCCCCGCAAAGCACAGGCCACATGCCTACATTCCTGAACAAAGTTGATTTCTTCTCTTTATAAAGTATGAAACATAAACTTGGCTACAGCTGAAGGCTGCTGGGATGTGAGGCCCTGTGTGAATGCATGGCCCCTTTCATGAAATCTGGGGGCAGTTAATGAAGGTGGGGGGTAGAGGAAAAAGAGGAGGAGGCGTGAACCTTTACGCCCCAAGCGGGCTTCAGAAGAATTTACAGCTCTCTTTCCTGGAGACCGTTAAGATTTTACTGCCTTGCACCAGCAGTTACAATGCTCCATAGAGATCCGTGCTGTACAGGCCTAGGACCCCGTTTGCTAACCCTGGCAAAAAGCCAGCCAGGCTGAAGGCTTGGTTCTGGGTAGAGAAACAACATTAGCTAAAGAGAGAGGTGGCCTGGCAGAAAGAGGGAACTCTCAAAGCAAAGTGTTATAAAGTCACCACCTATGTGCTGCAGTCAAACAGGGTTGGCTTTGGATGACTTACCTTCATTTATTAGCTTGTGACATTCAACAAGTCATTTAGTCACTCCAAGGCTCGAATTTGTGGGTCTGTAGTTGGAGATCATCATAGTGTTTACCTTATTGGATAGTTGGAAAAAGCAATTCCGCCCAGTGTAGGATTCGCAATAAAAGCTTAAAAGATACCATCTCATTCTAGTGGAAAGAAGAGAATGGCTGAAAGAGGCTCTGGGCAGAGCTTACACTTCTAAACTTGGCCGTGCATGCACAGGAGACATGCTTTCATTCTCCACCCTGGAAGTCCCTTCTTTCTCTCATCCTAATCGGTTGGGCATCTTGGGTGGCAGGAGAAGGAGAATGAAGGACAAAACTGAAAGGAAAAGAAAAGGTAATAAAACATAAAAGATATCCAAGTGGAGAAATAATTGGAAAAGACAAGTGAAAGAAAACTATGCAAGGAAAATGAGTAGAGAAGTGACAATAGCGAGAACATGTGCAGTTGGGTATAGACTGGGCAGGGAGCGTGGAGAGACCAGGAGTCTAAAGATGTACAGGGCTTGGTTTACTGGCAAACACCTCTTCTAGGGAGGTAACAACTCCTAGAAGCCATAGACTCTTACAAAGGAATCTAAGCAATACCCAAACGTTCCCGAAGAACCTACAACCACACCGTATACTTTTTTGTCAACCTCGGTTCCCCATCCTACTTCTCAGTGATAAACGGCCCTGCCCTGCCTCCCACCGTCTCACACCTGCAGACTTTATGTAACCCTGTAGGTGATCCTCAACACTTTGTGCTGCGCATGCCTCTGTTGAAAGGGGAGAGTTAAATTATGCCAATCCTGCAACCTTGGCAAGTGAGCAATAAATGTTTGCTGACTGAATGGATGAATAATGAGGCCTATTAGAGGCAAGCCTACATCCAAGCCAACTAGACTGCTAATAAGCATAGCGTTTCTTCCTGCGGGGAATGACGTATTCTAGAATTAGAAGGCCATGGTGACTGTGTATGGCTTTGTGAATGTACTAGAAACTATTGACTTGTACATTTTTAAATGATGGATTTTATGAGTTATATTCCAATAAAATAAATTTGAAAACACAAAATGTAACCATGCAGAGACAGTTGTGTTTAGCACATCTGTTTCCATTCTAGTCTTGACCTTGGGTCCTCTTATTGTCTTTTTTGGTTTTTTCAAGTTTTTCTTGGATTTTCCAGTGCTCCAGAAATGTTAGCAAAGGCAAGGATGGTTAGATCGCCCAGAGATTAGGTGTCTGTGTACGAAGGGCTCAGATCGTCTCCAGCATTCATGGAGGGGCTCCGTAAACTTTTCAACCTGTAAAGTTCTCGATATACATCTTTCTGAAAGACACACCCAGTTACCTGAAGTTCAGGATCAAGGAAAAACTAGGCCATCACTTAGTTTCATTTTAATGTGTGTCAACCTTGTCATACCTTTGCAGAACACTTTCTCTCCCCTAAAAGCCCAGAGCATCTAAATAGAAAGAAATAGCTTTCCAGATGAATGAAGATGGACAAAATCTAGCAACGTGTTCATTCTCCCCCTCTACTGACCTCTGCTCTGTCCAATCTTCTTCCCTACACAGATCTGTCGGCATAGACAATGCCTCAGGATTGGAAATGATTGTTTTTTACAGACATTTCCATTTTGTGAGACCATATGATTAGCTCATACATAGCCCAGTTCCCATAGATTTTGTAACAAGTTTTATGAAACCATAAACACCATTTATAACATCAACAACAAGCTGTTAAGACAAAGGGAGCTTGGACCTGGAGAGATGATTGTTTATTGGTTAAGAGAACGTACTAACTACCCTTACAGAGGACCTAAGTATGGTTCCCAGCAGCTCCTAAGCACTCTGGTGCACAGATACATACATACAAACACATAACTCCTGCACTCTGGCGCACAGATACATACACACAAACACATAGCTTAAAAAAAAAAAGATAAATGAGTAGCCAAGGCTCTATAGTCAGGGTTGTTTGCTTTCACATGAGCCTCCCTTTCAGTTTCTACACACACACACACACACACACACACACACACACACACACACACACTGAGAAAATGCCTCAAAATTAAAGAGAAGCTATGGTATGCAGTGTACATCAGCAAAGCAGAGAGCATGCGCCATTGGCTCTGTTCCAGTCTGGGGAGTTTCTGGTGAGGGACGGACCACATCATTTCACCAAGGCAAAGTTCAGACGGGCGTGATACAACTCAAGCAAGAACCTAGAGATCCATTCATGGGCACTTGCTGATTAAAGAAAGGAGCTGAGATTCAAAACGGAGAATTTCTCTGGGTGGAAAGCTCACGGTCCACTTGTCCTTCTCTCCACTGAATGGAGGTTCCTCACTCTCCCGGCTTACAGCCACCTGTCAGTGTGTGCTCATGTCTACTGACTTCGTGGGGATTCACTCACCCCCGACAGCCTCCAATTCTCAGCCTCCCACACATACATAGACCACCCCCTTCCTTGGCAACCTTCTTTCCAGATTTCCGGTCCCCAGAGACCTGGGGAGGCTGTAGTTTTGGCAGAGTTTCAACTTCTTTTATCACAGAGGAAAAGATGAAGATGCTGGTGTGAAGGCGGGGTTAAAATGAATCCACCAGACCCAAGATAAATGATAATTAGGTATTTATTAGGGAAGCACTTACACAGATAAGAGTAAATAACCACTTCAGTCTTCCTGCTCCAGAAGATGCAGTCTCTGCCCTTCAGATGCTCTCACCATGCAACCCAAGACAGCATCGTCCAGCCCTTCCTCTGCCTTAAAAGGGGTCACGTCTGAACCGGAAACCACACTGAAAGGGTGTGGCTACCATCACAAGTTCACTGGCAAAGCAAGATGCCACAACACCAGTGGGCTGAGTCTGCGGACCTCTGTTCCCTGAGTTCATAAACTTCCATTCTGAGCACCAGACACACCACTCAATGTCTGTGTCTGCTTTGTAAGGAGTCAGGGGAGTTGTCACTGAGGGGTTCTCAGGCAGATACTGTGTAACCCCAACACCTCAACAATATAAACAACGGACACTTTGTTCGCAGCCTACGTGAACTGTCTTAGTAGGCCTGGGAGTCACTTTTCTCCCTTGACAGATGGGAGATTTGTTTTACTCCATAACCAACTTGATTACTGGGAGTTTCTGCAAAGCTAGTTCACACCAACCTTGCTAGGGCCTTGGTGGTGGTTTGAACAAAAATGGCCCCTATAGGCTCATAGAAAGTGGTACTGCTAGAAAGTGTGATCTTGTAGGAGTAGGTGTGGCCTTGTTGGAGGAAGTGTGTCACTGGGGATGGACTTTGGAACAGTTGCAGCAAGTGCATGTATTTGGTGTATAAATGTGCATGTACCTATGTGTGTGTTGAGGAGCACGCATGTGGGCAGGTGCTGGTGCACATGTACATGTATGCAGAGACCAGAGAGAAAGCTCAGGGGTTGTTTCTCAGGCACCCTCCACTCCTCTATTTTAAAGGTGGGCTGGAGGGACGGCTCAGTACTGAAGAGCAATCGGTGCTCTCCCAGGTGGATTTCCAGTACCCACCTGGTGGCTTACAACCATCCAAAACTCTGGTTTCAGGGCATATGGAACTGTCCCCTAACCCCTGTGGGAATCAGACACACACACACACACACACACACACACACACACACACACACACACACAGTACACTTACATGTATACATTCGTATACATAAATATATTTTTAAAAGAACAAATAAATAAGTAGACATAGGGTTTCTTGTTGGCCCAGAATTTGTCAAGTAGGTTAAGCTGACTGGCCTCAAGTCCCAAGAATCCCCCTGTCTCTCTTGCCATAGCTGAAACTATAAGCATGTACCATTGTATTCAGCTTATTTTCTTTCTTCCTTATAATGGGAATCTGAGGACTGAACTGAAGTCCTTCTGCTTGCAAGGCAAACACTTCATTTACAGAGTTATTTCTCCAACCCTTATATGCTTGCTTTAGTTTTGTTTTGTGGTATTAGGAAATTGAATCTAGGGCCTCGTGTAAGGTAGGAAAGTATTCTACCACTGAACTACCCCTACAGACCATGTGACCTGTGTATTTGAACACTGGCTGTCCTATTGGTGACACCATTTGGGGAAGTTGTGGGATTTTTTGGACAAGGGACCAAGCTGGAAGACTTAGGGCTATACCACTTACAAGTTATAGGATGGCTTCCCATGCTCCCTGCTTCCCAATCCTCAATGATGTAAGAAACTGTGTGGCATGTTCCAGTAGGTGGAGACCAAGGTGGTCCCAGGTGTCATGCCTTCCTTGCCAGGATGAACTCTACCCCTTAAACCATTTGCCTACATAAATGCATCCTCCATACAGCTGTTTCTGTGAGGTGTTTTGTCAAAACTACAAGACAAGTAATAAATGCTAAATACATCTATTACTTGGAGGAGTTAATATGGAAAGAAGCAAGACTGAGCTAGGGAAACTAAACGGGAGCCTGGGGAGACTTAGGTAAGTGAATGGGTGACAGATAAAGGAAAACCTTAACTCAGGAGTGGAAAGGAACAAAGACATCAGAGTCAGAAGGATGAAGACTTGGGCTAAGTGAATTCCAGAGAGGGATGGAGGCTCCAAATGAGGGGACTTGAGCTATCACAAGAACAAGGCACATTACAGCTAAGGGGTGGACCAGAAGTTCAGTCAACAAAGGTTGAGAGTCAACATGGGACTTGTCTGTTGAAGCTATAGGGAGCCAGTCATCACATCTCAGGAGAGCAAGTGACTTTTTTTTTCTGAAAGGACCATCTATCTATCTCTTACTTTCCTGTATACATCTCTACTCCAAGATTTAACTACACTCTGAATTGAATGCAAAATTCACATTGCTCTGCACAGAAGGGGGAAAGGCATACATAATGGCTGTTAATTGGTATATGCTTTCTTAATGTAGCAGGCATGGAGTTAGTGCTATGGTACCCATCATCACCTTAAAGTCCAACTCTGTGAGGCATGCATTATTTTCCCTTTAATGTACATCAGGAATCTGAGACTCAGAGACGAGCAATGGCTGAGACTCAGAGACCTAGGGTCATAAAGCGAGTCTGTGTCAGAGCTGGGACCCATCTCCAAGACTGATTGTCTGCAGAAACTGTGCTTCTAGCTGCTGCAATATTCTTACTTCCTGCTGGAAACCAAGAAACAGCAGCCGTGGGTTTACATGCAAAACCCCTACTCCCTTGGGTACTGGAAGTGGAAAGCTACAGAGTGGAGCAGGTGTGGGAAGGATATTAGAGCCCCTTCACCACTGTCCCTACACTTATCCACATCCCAACTCCAGGTCCTCGTCCACCAGGCAGAAGCCCACAATCCTAAGGGCCTAGAAACATTTTAATTTATTCTGAATTTTTTACAGGAATATAATGCATACTAATCAGTTGTAAAGGGTAATACTTAATGCTTTGGGGAGGAGAAGGTGGAACACAAAGGAAAATTAACACCTGTGAAATTCTAATGTGAGCTTGGATGTTTTTTAAATAACCTAGACCATGTAAGGGGTGTAATTGCAATCCCTGCATAGGACAGCCTCCTCTTTCATTCATATGCTGAGTAATATAGCACTCTGGAAACCCTTTCATAATATGCCTCTTTTGGAAAGCTGTTCTCTTTAGTTAAGACAAGGGATGATCTAAATATATCCAAATACTTACAGATATAATTAAATAAATAGATATTCAAAGTGAGCCACCATGTGGTTGCTGGGAATTGATCTCAGGACCTCTGGGAGAGCAGCCAGTGCTTTTAATCGCTGAGCCATCTCTCCAGGCCCCATAAGCACTCTTTTTAAGGAAATTTATTTTTATAGAAAAAGAAACTGAACACTGGAGTTGTGAAAATTTTGAATTAAGTCCCCACAAGCAGGAAGCAGCGCCACTGCTGATATTTGTATGCAATATGTACACTGCTTTTTCCTCATCGTTACATTTTTTGGTTTGGTTTGGTTTTTATTGTTCTTGTGTTTTTGGTTTTAGCTTTGGTTGTTTTGAGACAGGGTTTCTCTGTGTATCCCTGACTCTTCTGGAACTCTTTCTGTAGACCAGGTTGACCTTGAACTCAGAGATCTACCTGCTTCTGGCATTAAAGATGTACACTACCACCCAGCATCATTAAGGTTTTCATTCCCAAAGCTGACGTGCTAAAAACAGAATGACAAGATATTTATTTTGCATAAATCTTTCTTAGGATAAATTTTCAGTAGTAAAATGTTTGGATTGAATACTGAAATGTTCTTGTTTCCATGTATCATCAAATAGCATTTTAAAGTGTGTTGCTAATTTAAATGGGTAAACTCTATATGAGCATGACTTTTTCCTCGTATCCTTCTAACATGTTTTTGTTTTAATTACTATGGTTTTGGACTGTTTTATATTCATCATTCCATGCTCAAGGGCAGAGATTCCCAGGAATTCCATTTGGAGGAAAGTGGTATTCTCAGTCTTTCAAGGTTATGATCATCTGTACTAGCTATCAGCTGTTTATACACTGTTGAGAAGATGAAAGAATCTGTTTTGAGAAAGAAAGGAAACCAGGGACTAGAGTTTTAGGGAGTCACAAGGAGACTATGAAGTCCAGAAGGTACAGTATTGATTTAGCTGGGCTGGGGAGTCCTTTCCTTCCTTTGGAGCTAGGGTACTCTCTTTACTTTTCAGTGCCAACACACACACACACACACAGGAAAGCAGTTTTTACTCACCCACTCTTCATATTGTTTGAGTGTCTAGCATGATGTAGACAACATTGGAGAGAAGGACATCAATGAACAAACACGATGTGTCCTAATGAAGCTTCGATTTTGGTGAGAAGCAGCAAACATATGTATGATGTCAAGAAATAATGAATGCTACAAAATGTCTCTAAGAAGGAAATGTATCAGAGAGTTCACCAACATAAGGGTTTGGGGCATAGGTGTGAGGTTGGAGGATATGGGGCAAACAGCTTCCGAACTCTTACTAGGAAGTACTCTTATGTTCTCTGAGAAGGAGCCATGTTCTCTATGTTCCCTGCGAATGAGACATGATCTCTATCATCGTATCTTTCATTTTGCTCTAAGAATGTGAAAGCTGTGCTTACATACTGCTGTGTTGGGGTCTGGAATTATTCCTGTGTATTTAGACACAATGTCTCATTGCTCTATGTTGATATGTAGTGTCCTTGCCCTGTGTCTAGAGCCAGGACTATTGCTCAATGTCTAGACGCAGGGTTACTGATCTCTATCAAAGCAATCAGAGCTCCTGCAGACTTCCCTCTCAGAAGACTAGAAAGTCCAGTCAAGGCTTACCCTAACCCTCTCTAAGATGTGGGCCAGGCTTTTTAACTGCTCTGCCCAGGGCCCCAATTAAATCCAATTAAGTAAAATGCAGCCATTAGACTATCTATGGGAAGAAAGGTCTCCATCATCCTGTCCAACCCTAGCCTTCTTTTTCTACCCCAGCTTGCCTGTAAGACTTCCAAGTATACAACAGGATTAACCCATCAGCTCAGCTGCACTGGGAGAGGGAGGGAGGCAGGGGGAGGAAGTATCAATGGTAACGCACACCAGTGAGCACTGAAGAGGCTCCATTCACCAGCCAACAAAACCTAGGCCAAGCCTCTGACTTAATCAGCCAGGGAGGCTCCAACAGGAAGAACAGAACAAATCAAAGCTTCTTTGGCAATGCAGACACAGTTGCTGTGAAGTCTGAGCCCACCAGAAACCCCAGCAGAGGGGAAAGTACACACACACACACACACACACACACACACACACACACACACACACCTGTGAAGCCACAGATTTCAGAAGAAAAAGGAGGAAGAAG
The DNA here is from genome assembly GCF_017639785.1 of Mesocricetus auratus. Lineage (NCBI taxonomy): Eukaryota > Metazoa > Chordata > Mammalia > Rodentia > Cricetidae > Mesocricetus > Mesocricetus auratus. The sequence goes on from NW_024429192.1 coordinate 47,237,188, forward strand.
ACACAAGGCACTGAAGAGATAGCCAGAGCTGACAGGATCAAACAAAATCTTCATTTTAACAGCGCTTTGTAGGCCAGGTTTTAGGAATGCTGATCTTTGGGGTTTTTTCCCCCAATTAAGATCTTTCTCACACTTCTCGTTGAGAAAAACAGCTCAAGAAAGAGTTGGCAATCAGTTCGAGTGTAGTCCATCATAGTGTGGAAAGCATGGTGGCAGGAGTGTGAGGCAGCTGCTCACATCCTATCCATAGTCAGGAAGCAGAGAGGCAAGTGCCGCCACTCAGCTCACTTTCTCTTTCATTCAGTCCAGGATCCAAGCCTAGGGAATGGTGCCGCCCATAGTAAGGGTGGGCCTTCCCAGCTCAATTTAACCCCTTTTGGAAACCTTCACAGACACACCCAAAAGTATTTTTCCATGACGGTTCTAAACCCAGTCAACTTGACACTCAATATGAATCATCACAAAAACCAGAGTGCTTTGATGAAAATCAAAATGAAACACTTGCATGGATTTCTACATGAAACCTGTTCCAGTTCTGAAGAAACTTGCCTGGTACCATACACCAATACAGCTTGTCTAGCCAGGCAGTCTTTTTGCAATTCTCACATTCTGGTATTCATTTTGTGAAGTAAATTGAGATGACAGATAGCCCTATTTTACAAGTGTGAAGACCAGGACTTTGTTCCCTGTGGCTGCCTTTTATGTTTATAGCATACCACTCTAATAACTCGGTCAGCTTCAGTGGTACCATGATCCCTTGAGGTGACAGTGATGGGCACATACTCCAGGGGAGAGGTCAGAAGCAATAAAATGGGATGACAGAAGCCACTTAATTCATAGGTGACAATAAAGCACAAGTTGGAAGAAGAACACAAAAAAGAATTATGGCTGAACTCAAGAAAAAGACCCATCTCCAACAGCCCCATGGGTTGTGACTGGAGATACTATATTTTAAAAGAAGAAACAATGTTTCCCATCTATTGGGTGTAGCAATTCAATGGTATTTTTCTCCTTTTCCTTCTTTCTTCTTTTTTATTTTTATTTTTCCACACAGGGTTTCTCTATGTCACTCTGACTGTCTTAGAACTCATTCTGTAAACCAAGCTGGCCTTCAAACTCAAGAGATACACCTGCCTCTGCCTCCTGAGTGTTGGAACTGAAATTATACGCTGCCACCACCCAGATTCTCTCTCTCTCTCTCTCTCTCTCTCTCTCTCTCTCTCTCTCTCTCTCTCTCTCTCTCTCTCTCTCTCTCCTTTAAGACAGGGTTTGTATAGCCCTGACTATCATCCTAGAACTCAACTTATAGGCCACTGTGACCTTGAAGTCAGATACCTGCCTGAAGTGCTGGTCTGAAATTCGTACATTTAAGTCTTACTTACCTTGACTATTTCTTTTAACAGAACACAACAAACTGTGTGCTTCATTTATTCATCTTGTCTCTATACTGGATTTTCACCTGGAAAGAGGGCCTTCGCTTCCACGAGGTAAGACAGATGCCACACTGTGTGTTTGTCAGATGCTGAGGGGGTCTGGTAGAGTCGATGATGACTAAAATGACTCACAGAATTAGATAATGACTTGTTTTTGTTTTCTTCTGCACTCACATGTTTTGCTTTGTGTGACCTTGTGTTGCCCTGTGGTAATCATAAACTGCATCTTCCCTAAGGCAAGTCTGCATAAGTTCACACAGAGGAGCGTAATATTAGTAGCATTTCAACTAATGGGCACAATCATAAAAAAAAAGGGGGGGGCTGGAGCTGCCGGCTGTCTTTTGTGAGGCCTTCAAATAAGACATTTCTAAATAGCTCTGGGGCGAATAGTTTTGGCTGAGAAGTCTAGAATAAAAACAAGATGAGGTCTGTAAGTAAAGCACAAAGCTATTTGTGCTCAGTTAATTTCTCCCCAAGGAATAGGTAAGAGATGGAGCATCTAAAATTATTGTTGAGTTGCTGTGACCAATAAACAGATGGCACACGTGTCATTTTCCTTTAAAATACAATACCTGTGACCGCTACCCAATGACACCCTGGAGACGTGCCTTCCTCATGTGCTCTGCTATGCTCCTTTTCCCGCTCCTGAGGCAGCTTCTGCCATTCCATCTTGTTCTGATTTCTACCCCTCCACAGTCCCACTGCTTTCCCTCGGTGATACTTTCCGTCCAGGGTCCTGACCTTCCAGTCCTGGCGTAACTTCCCAATGCTAAGTGGTTTCGGCCATCAAAACAGAGTTCTGGGGACGGAAGAACTTTATGCAACGTTTCTCTCGGTGTCTTCATGACAGGTTTCCCTTTGCCAACCCTCCTCCTCGACATCACAGAGGGTTTTAAATGCTCAAGCCAGACCCAGTGTCTCTCTCTGCCTTTTGTTTTCAGGTCCTGATGTGCAACTCTCAGCTTCTTCTCCAGCACCATATTTACCTGTGTGCCACCATGTTCCCCACCATGATAATGGACCAAACCTCTGAAACTGTAAGCCAGCCCCAATTACATGCTTCCTTTTATAACAGCTGCCATGGTCACGGCATCTTCTCATAGCAACAGAACACTGACCGAGACAGAACGTTGTCTCGGTCAAGGTTCCCTCTTCAAAAGGAAGAAGAGGGAACTAGATTACCTTGTACCCAGTTGACATAATAAAACTGGCTTCTAAGTCACATAACTGTGTTTTCTTGCTCCAAATATTGATATAATTGTGGTGCCATTCCCCCATACCCCAGTTGTCATCACAGAAACACCAAAATCAGGGGAATGGGGGAAGAATTGTCCTGCCAGTGCCAGTTGATTTATTTACCTATAATAAAAAGAGACTGGCTACTCACTCTGGCCTGATCAGCACATTGCCTCAGTGAGACCAGAGGAAGCTGGCCCTCAGAAATATCTCTCTGTAGAGAAGCTTTGGGTTGTCACCAAGTACAGATCAACCACTGTCTGGGACTTTGTCCAAAGCTACCCGTGTTGCTTGGTTTCTATTGTTCTTATGGTCAATCATTGCCCCCTCTCCAATTGCCCAGGCTGACACAGTCTTGTAATTCTAGCACTCAGGAGGCTGAGACAGAACAACTGTGGGTCTGAGGCCAGCGTGAACTACACACAAAGCCATGTGTCATAAAACAAGATAAAACAAAACAAAAGAAGCCCCCTGAGCTGGAGCCAGGAATTGCTACTTAACAACAGAATGGAGAGGAGGGTACACCCTGGTCTGGATTGGCCGGGTGCAACTCTCCTCTTCTAGTACATGGCTTTGTGACTACCGCTCACGTCACCTTTCCTCACCTATAAAGTGGCAGTAATTACATGGCATGGAATTGCTATGCTGCTGAAATAAATAGCACACATTAAATCCTGAGCCTGGGTCTGGCATGTCAAAAGGGCTCCGCGGATGTTAGAATTATCAAACATGAGGAAATCAAGACTCCAAAAACTTAAGTCACTTGCCTGGGGTCACATGGTTAGTAATTAGCAAAATTTAAACTCTGGTCTTTCCAAATCCAAAGCACATGTGTCTGTGTTTTACCACACCATCCCATTATTTACACTCCCATAATTGCCCTTAGGACTGCATTAATCTGAAATTTGGGTCAAGCAGTTCTCAGGCATAATTGAGGAAGAGCAAGAAATCATGCCATGGCCAACTATGACAGTGGCCTCAAGTAAATGGAGCCATTACAACAGGATCCTTAAGATGTTTCTCCTGTGAGGAGTGAGAGATGTTGGAGCACTGTTCTGGCAGGCTCTGTAGGACAGGATTCACGATCTTTTGCCACTTACATTCAAAAAAGCCTCGAGGGAGGGAAATATTAATTATTCCCATTTTGACAAGGAAGAAACTAAGATTGGAAGGGTGAGTGTCTTAGTTAGGGTTTCTATTCCGTGATGAGACATCATGACCACAGCAACTCTTAGGATGGACAACATTTAATTGGGCTGGTGTACATTTCAGAAGTTTAGTCCATTATTATGGTGGGAAACATGGCAGCATGCAGGCACACATGGTGCTGGTAGGAAGAGAGAGAGAGAGAGAGAGAGGGAGGGAGGGAGAGAGAGGAAGGGAGGGAGAAAGAGGAAGGGAGAGAGGGAGAGAGGGAGGAGAGAGAGGAGGGAGAGGTGAAAGAGGAGAGAGAGGAGAAAGAGGGGGAGAGGGGGAGAGAGAGAAGAGAGAGGAGAGGGAGAGAGGGGTGGGAGAGAGGAGAGAGAGGGGGAGGGAGGAGAGAGAGAGAGACAGAGAGAGAGAGAGAGAGAGGAACTGGCTTGAGCTTCTGAAACCTCAAAGCCCATCTCCAGTGACACACTTCCTTCAACAAGGCCACACCTCTATGAATATATGTATGCATATGTGTGCATGGATACACGTGTATACATATGTACGTGTACATATACATGCATGTATACATATGTATGTCACTATAAAAAGATAAACATACATACTTTTGTTTAAATCATTAGAAAAATAGATGCATCTTTTTTAAGTTTAAAGCAAAGTGTAAAAGAAATGGGAAGAATTATTCACAGCCCTCCTCCCTAAAGTCAACAGCTGCTACCTCTACCACGGTTTCTTCAAGTCTTTGGCCTTCCTTTTTCATTTTATAATTGAGATCATACTTTACAGTTCCATAGAGCAATTCTTTTAAGAGATCAAAGATTAATTGAATGGGAATTTCCAATTAATACAGCAAAATCCTTGGCTGTAAGACAGCTCAGTGAAAGGTGCTTTATTCTAAGCCTGATGATCTGAGTTCAATCCCAAGGACCCACAAGGTGAAATGAGAGACTCAATTCCTGAAAGTTGTTCTCTGACTTCCACACATGTGCCTTGGCATAAGAGTGTCCACATACACATATGCACACATACATACGTACAAGTAACATAAAAAGATTTGAGGGAAATACAAATAACCAAAAGATTTATGTAACCACTATTTTAAAGATTTATTTACTTTTCAATTATGTGTATGTGTGCATGAGTGGGTATGGACATGTACATGGGAGTGTAGGTGCCTCTCAGAGGCCAGATGAATGAGGTTCATAGAGCTGGACTTACAAGCAATTGTGAGATGCTCGGTGGGACATGCTCTTAACCTCTGAGTCATCTCTTTAGCCCCTACAGATATTATTTTAATATGTTATTTCAAGAGGAAAAGGTAAACAACAAATAAACTGAGAGATAAGTTTATTTTTTATTAAAAGTATTTTATGCATGCCAGGCATTGGTGGTGCACGCCTTTAATCCCAGCACTCAGGAGGCAGAGGCAGGTGGATCTCTGTGAGTTTGAAGCCAGAATGGTCTACAGAGAGAGTTCCAGGATAGCCCCCAAAACAATACAGAGAAACCCTGTCTCTAAAAATCACCAAAAAAAAATTATGCAATAAGGTGTTTTGTCTGAATGTGTCTGTGAACTCTACATGTGCAATGCCCTTGGGAGGGCATCAGGTTCCCAGGACTGGAGTTACAATGGTTGTGAAACTACATGTGGGTGCTGGGAACCAAACCTCGGTCTTGTGGAAGAGCAGGCAGTGGTCTTAATGGCCAGAATCAAGTCTGTGCTTGCCATAAATTCTTTCTGTTTTCATTTGCAACAGAGTGAAGACTGGTGTCCATGATGGACCAAAAGATACTGAATAACACTTCTCTCCTTGGCTTGTACATGGTCAGGCTAGTGCTTGAGCAGTCCATGTTATATGGGGCCATTCTGTGGACGTAAGAAACAGGAAATGAACCATTTTTCCCTAAAGCAGTCTGAGTCCTGTTCCACTTTCCTCTTTTGGCCATTTTAGCTTGCTCCACAGGAACCCTCTGGTCTATGGAACTGGGTAGCAAGCCTGGTTTCGCTTTGGTTCTCAGAAACTTATTTGACAAGCCATAGAGTAAAAGACAGTAATTGAATTGTGGAAGACAGGAAGGGAAGGAAAGAAGAGAGGAGACTTTCTGAGATGGCCATACCCTCGGTCAAGTAAACTCTAACACAGCTAATGTGTGTTCAGAACATGCGGCCCTCATGGGTCCTAAACAGATGCCAGGGGAGGCTCCAGCTATAGAGACCCTGATGGTCAGGAGTCGGCTTTGGGGTTTCCCATATTATATGTTTAAAGACCGGGTCTGTGTTTTGACAACTGAACTTGCTAATAGCCAGCTCCGGGAGTTGCTACTTCCAGCTCTGTTTGTTTTAAATAAGGAGATTCCACCACTATGTGAGGGAGCTGCAGATGACTTCCTCCGGCTGGGAGTGCCTGCTTATTTTTCCTACAGCCTGACCAAGCCTATGTGCAGGCTACACTCAAAGCTCGCGTCTGAGAAGGCATCCCGAGGGACTCCTTGATCTGTGTATTTATGTAGGATGTGTGCCTAAGTGGGTGTCAAGTATCAAAACACATAGGTAACCATGGGCAAGAACTTAAATATACCATCTTATACATTTCATTCCTTATTAAATTATCTGAGGAGCCTTTACTGGAAGCATAGGGAGAGATACGCTATTTACCATAAGACCTGTTAAGATTCCTGAAAGATCCCCCTTCCTCCCTTTCAGTGTGTATATATAAATATGGGAATGCTCGTGCGCGCACGCGCGCAAACACACACACACACACACACACACACACACACACACGAGGGAGAAATACACATATACAAAAAGTTCCTAATTATTCAAATTACCCACACTTCTAGGTAGTGGATATGTTTAGTGATGTCTATTATACCTGTAAAACTACCGAGAACCATACTGATTTTTCTGAGGAATCTCCATACTGATTTCCGATGGAGATTCCTCAGAAAAATGGGAATCAGCCTACCACAAGACCCAGCAATTCCACTCTTAGGCATATATCCAAAAGATGCACATTCATACAACAAGGACATCTGTTCCACTATGTTCATAGCAGCATTATTTGTAATAGCCAGAACTTGGAAGCAACCTAGATGCCCCTCAACTGAAGAGTGGATAGAGAAAATGTGGTACATTTATACAATAGAGTACTATTCAGCAAAAAAAAAAAAAAAAAAAAAAAAAACAATGGAATCCTGAAATTTGCAGGCAAATGGATGGCACTAGAAGAAACCATCCTGAGTGAGGTAACCCAGTCACAAAAGAACAAACATGGTATGTACTCTCTCATATATGGATTTTAGACATAGATCTGGGGAGTGCCAGCCTACAGTCCCACTGTCAGAGAGTCTGGGAAACAGAACCTTCATCCAATGACTGATGGAAGCAAAGGCAGACTCCCACAGCTAAACACTGAGCTGAACTCAAGGAACCCAGTGACAGAGAGGGAGGACTGATGAGCAAAGGGGTTAAGACTGGGCTGGTTTAACCCCCAGAAACAGCTGACCTCACAAAGGTTAGCTCTTGAATCCTACACTGATGGCTGGGAATCCAGCATGGGACTGATCCAGACCCCCTGGATGTGGGTGTCAGTGAGCAGGCCTAGGCAATCTATGGGGCCTTGGGTAGTAGATCAGTATTTATCCCTGGCATACAAATGGACTTTGGGTGCCCATCCCACAATGAGAGATACACTCTCACCCTGGACTCTTGGGGGAGGGTCTAAGTCCTGCCCTGGATAAAATGACAGACTATGGAAACCCTCCCTGGTGAAATGAGGTGGTATGGGGGGGGTGTTGGAGGGAGGGCATGGGAGGAAGTGAGGGAAAGGGAGAGGGACCTGGGATTGACCTGTGAAGCAACCTTGTTTTTAATTTAAATTTAAACTTAAAATTAAAAAAAAACAAGAACAAAAAAAAATGGAGAATGAAATAGGCTTACACTAAAAAGCCCTAGATGTTTGTAGTTTTTAAAGGTCTTTTTAAGTTATTTGTTTTTATTTCATGTGCATTTGTGTTTTGCCTGCATATGTGTCTGTATGAGGGTGTCAGATCTCCTGGAACTGAAGTTACAGACAGTTGCTAGCTGCCATGTAGGTGCTGGGAATTGAACCCTGGTCCTCTGGAAGAACAAGTGTTCTTAACCACTGAGCCATTTCTCCAGCCTATTGTTTATATTTTTAATGAAATGATATCAGCTAAAGACTTATCCAGAACATACCTAAGTGTTAAGAGAAGCTTTTTCTTTGCTAGCCGCTTTGGTTTATCTCCCGCCAGTCGCCTGGGCTCTGCCGCTCCAGCCTGGTTCTAGAGCCGCATCAGTCCCAAATAAACACACAAGAGGCTATATTCATTATGAAGCTGTTGGCCTTGCTTTTTTCTTACTGGCTAGCTCTGACTTAAGTATTTACCCCATAATTGTTAATCTAAGTATGTCTCTTACCGGAGAGGTTTCCGAGCTTCCTACCCCAATGGCGGTTACATCTCGACTCCTGTGTTTTCCTCCTTCCCACAATCCTCCTGGACTCCTAGTCCCTCCTATCTAGATTCCCTATTGGCCAGGCAGTCTTTATTGACAAATAACAGGCAAATAACAGGACTTCCCCAACATCTCCTCTTTTCTGTTTAAACAAAAAGAAAGGTCTTAACTTTAACACAGTCAAATTGTATATAACAGAACAGTTATCAAATAAGAACACAGTTACAACATCTTGTCTATTAACATTTAGTAAGATCTAAAGAAAATATCATCTATCTCATTCTTGTGAGTCCAAAGTCTTATATGTAGCTTATCTTTTATCATAACTAAGGAAAACTATAATTATAACTATCTGTCTTCAACTCCATCAAAGACCACAGAAGGATAATATATAATCACTAGGATTGACAGAGACATCTTACTGCCTGGACAGTCACCTGAAGTTCCTCTGTATTATCGGGGCATCCATCTTCAGCCCATAGGCCACAATGTGTCTGGAACACTTCTCAGCAAAGCAGGAAATTTCAAACTGTCCATCTGCATTGGCAGTCTGACAGTCATTTTTCTTTGTCCTGCAGAACGTCTCCTAGACTCTTCCATGAAGCAGGAACCCTGTAAGACTGAGTTCAGTAGTCACTTTTCTGTGGGTCCTGCATGTCCAGATGATACAACAACAGTCAAACAGTCTAGGCAAGAGCAGTTTCTTGCCCAAATGGCTAATATTGCCATGTTGAAAGCAAACTCCATAACAAGTTTCTTCGATGCCCATCTTCCTCTCAGACGTAATTGGTGCTGCCAGGAGCAGACATTTCTCATTGTCAAGAAAAACCCTAAACCATTTTAAATGCCATGTTCTGAAGGTCTTTGAGAGGTTTGAAGACTGTCTATCTCAAATATATTTCTGTATATCTAGAAAACCTAACTTACCTAACTATAAGTTCTATTGTAAGTAACTATCTATAGTCTGTATTCAATTATGCATTATGTTTTAAAAGATAAGTATAAGCACAATACTTAATCAAGAGGAGAAATATACACATCACAAAATTGACCTTGAATTTGTATCAATAAATGAAAAACAATACCCATACCATAATTCCCCTTTTTACCATTAAAAAATATTGGCTGTGATCATTAGCCAATTATAAACAACCCCATTTAAATGAAAACAAAGATTTATAAACAAGATGGGAATTGGGACGTCGTTCATTCCAAACTGCTTCCTGCTGGAAGGGGGCGCTGTTCATACCATGGGGATCATGACAAAACTCAGAAACCTGTATAAGTCCGTATTTTCGGGGTCTGTAAAACTGCATCATCTTAGCTGTTTCAATTGTTGGAACACCTGGTCCACTGCTTCCGGGGGTCTTGGTTGGTCAAACCACAGAAGACTGGAAGGAATTCTCAGCTTTTCATTTTCTGTAGAAACATAAATAAAAACTCCTTTTCCAAGTAACATATTCTTACACTTAAATTTTGAAGTCAAGGCATTTTCAAAAGATATAAGTTGTATTAATTTAGCAGCATTTATAAGCAAGTGTACTTTAGTAGCAATTCCTTCCTGAGCAAGCAAAAAACTGAAAAACACAATAGCGTACAGTATCCAGACTCTCTGTGTATTTTCCATCTTTACGTGGCTTATTTATTTATCTATTATTACTTTATTTATTTTACTTTTATTTATTTTTCTTTGAGACAGGATTTCTCTTTGGAAATCTGCCTGCCTCTGGAGTAAATCTTACCGGCGTGCACCACCACAACGCCGGCTTTTGTATTTATATACCACTTTGTCATTTCATTTTCTCTCTCAATCTCACGTATATTTTTAAGCACACTGTAAACCTTTAAAGGTTTTGTTCATCTAAGTCTGACTTTACTGTAAATCTTTATGTTTTTCTGGCCATGTGTCTTATCTGTAAAACCGCGGCTGTTTTAAACTGCCGTTTCCAAGATGGCGGGCGTAAGCGTGACTCCAGCTTACCGCCTCAGTCCATGCTGACATCCAGCAAAAGCTGCCACTTTCAGCTGTACGTACACCCCTTTTAATTGTTAGCAGAGTCTCTTAAAACAACCTTGCTGGTTTTTTTTTTTTTTTTTTCTTTTTATGCCGAGTCAGGAAGACTCTGGTAAGCAAGCCACGTGAATCTCGGCTTGTTGATAGCAAAACAGAGCACAACTGAGAAAATGCTGCTACCAAAATTCTGTGCTTCTCTCCGTTCTTCTGTTTCTAAAATTCCTTTAAACCTTTTGTTGTTTTGCGTGGAAATTCAATCCCACTCCTGATCACCATTATGTTAAGAGAAGCTTTCCTTGAGAGGAGCCTTCCCGCCCGCCTGGTTCTAGAGCTGCATCAGTCCCAAATAAACACACAAGAGGCTATATTCATTATGAAGCTGTTGGCCTTGCTTTTTTTCTTACTGGCTAGCTCTGACTTAAGTATTTACCCCATAATTGTTAATCTAAGTATGTCTCTTACCGGAGAGGTTTCCGAGCTTCCTACCCCAATGGCGGTTACATCTCGACTCCTGTGTTTTCCTCCTTCCCACAATCCTCCTGGACTCCTAGTCCCTCCTATCTAGATTCCCTATTGGCCAGGCAGTCTTTATTGACAAATAACAGGCAAATAACAGGACTTCCCCAACACCTAAGCTATTTCAAAACACACCATAAAATAAAACAAATTTGTATGTGTGTATAAAATAATGTAATGAGGAAAAGATAGATGGATGATACACAGACATTTAAAAAGTTGTTCAACAACACTGACCATTAAAGAAATGATAACTAAATACATAGTGAGTTACAACTGCATGCTTATAAAATGGTTAAAATAATAATAAATACTAACTCAAGTACTGATGGGAATACATAGCATCTGAAACTTTCATGCAGCAGAAGTATGCATGTAAAATGGTAAAATTCTGGACAATGGTTGAACTCCTTAAAAAGTTAAAATGTCTGCAAATCACATGAGCCAATAATTCCAGCACTAGGGTATGTATCTTACAGAAATAAAAGCTATGTATACACACGTGTGCATGCTTATAGCAGGTCTAGTCATAACCACCCCAGATATGAAACAGCCTAATGCCCTCCAATAGATAACTGAGTAAAGGAATTCTGTTTGGGGATTTTACAGAATGATGAAGGCATTATGGTCAGTCAGGGTTTTGAGGCAGCACCAGAAGAAAATGCTGGTATTTTAAAATCTACTACTTAATTAAGATTCCAAACAATCTGAGGATTTTGTGTCCCCATTTAGAGGAAAGTATAAAGGCTACCAGGAGGAGAACTGATGCTCACGCTAGCCCTACTGTGTGCTAGAGTTCTGTCTCAGCAAGTAAAAAAATGGAGTAGGTGTGAGAAAAGCAGGAGGATGTAAAGGGAAGCCTTCCTGCCAGCCTGTTTCCAGAGCCACATCAGTCCCAAATAAACACACAGGAGGCTATATTAATCATGAAGCTGTTGGCCTTGCTTGTTTCTTACTGGCTAGCTCTGACTTAAGTATTTATCCCATAATTGTTAATCTAAGTATTTCTCTTACCGGAGAGGTTTCCGGGCTTCCTACCCCATGGCGGTTACATCTTGACTCTGTGTTTCTCCTTCCCAGTGTCCTCCTGGACTCCTAGTCCCACCTATCTTGGTTCCCTATTGGCCAACAGTGCTTTATTGACATATACACGGGACTTCCCCCATCAGGAGGAGAGGGAATTACATTACATGAAGCAAGAGAGAGGCCACATGTGGACTTATTGAGGCTGTGCTCACCAGACTTGACTTCAACCCCAGATGATGGAGGGAGAGAGAGAGAGAAAGAGAGAGACAGAGAGACAGACAGAGACAGACAGACAGAGAGAGAGAGAGAGAGAGAGACAGAGAGACAGAGAGACAGAGAGACAGAGAGAGAGACAGAGAGAAACTCACACTATGTTCACTGGGAGACCCAAACACTTTGACTAATATTTTTAAAAATCAACACTTGAAATTGTTCAGTGTTTTTAAAAACTAGTCTTATGCTGGGAGGGTGTATCCCATGTGTAGATGGATGCCAGAGAAGGCAACCTCTTAGCCAGGTAGGCAGCCATCTACCCCAGGCACCCCTGTGGGGTCTACACACCAGGCTGCTGCTTTTACTTCTATGCTAGCTACCCACTGAGGGACATAGCATGGTCCCTCAGGGTTTACCCTCCTGATTAATTGCCACATGTGGAAACTAGTGGTCACTACCACATCTGTGAAATTTCTTTGGCTGCTCATTTCTCTTCTGGCTGAAACTTTGTTTAATTAGCGGCAAGAAAACCATTAGCTGATTAAATGAGAAGACACAAGTAAGTTTACCAGCAGGTGGCAATAGAGGTAATTGGGTCTCCAAAAACATTAAACTTGAATTATTTTCTAAGACAAATTGCACAGATGGGAACTTTCAAAGCTCAACCACTTCCCAAGGTAAACTCCACTTTGTCTTACTCTCATTATGTGAGATAGTATTTTTAAACCATGATGTTTCAGGCAGAAATAAACTCCACCTGTCCCCAGTTCTATAATGGAGCTGTATTCACAACACTTTAGAGAACGGGTCTCACTAAGGCTACCCAGGGGAGCCTTGACTTCATTCTGTAGTTGAAACTAGCCTTCAACTTGTGATCCTCCTGCCTCAGTGTCCCAAATAGCAGAGATACAAGCCTCAATCACCAAAGCCCAGTTTCAGGTTTTTTTTTTTTAATGTGAAAGTCTTTTATTAAAGGTCTTTCCCAACTTTTTCTTTCTTTCTTTCTTTCTTTCTTTCTTTCTTTCTTTCTTTTTTTTAAACTGAGATGCTTATTGTATTTTGTTCCCTAAAAATAGATACTCTAGAAGTTTGCCATTGTGGTGAAAAATTGGAAATAATAATGAAAGTATATATTAGGTAATGTGGTGAAAAGGAGCACAGCTAGGTGAAATAAACTATGCTTACAATTTAGCCTTTTGGCATCACTTAATGAGTGGAGCCCAAACTCTCATTTTAACAAAGATGAAGCAATTTGAAAACTCAAATGTTGAAGGGACACTGTTTCTAAAGGAATTCATCAAACCTTCATTAATTCTTTTCATTGACGAGAAAAACCATAGATTGCAATGGAAAAATTCAAAGTTTTAATTTTCACATAATAATTTGGAAGTCTGGTGGACAGGACCATTTATTCCAAAGCTCATGTACCAAGGTAAACCAAAGCTACGGTTTACAAAAATCCTCACACTGAAACCTACAATCCGCCCACACTTCTTTCTATTCAGTTATCTCTGGTTGCCTGGTCCTGTCTCCTGGGTGAGATCCAAGTCTGTGGCTGGGAAATGGACTAAATGAGAAAAGTTTTTACCCTGTACCTTTGCAGTTTTGGACATAATTGATATGTGAACTCATTTAAACACGAAGTCAGATAAACGAAAAATAATTTATACCTGAAATTTTTAGAAATATAGAAATGATTCAGTCTTTCAGATCATGAAGTAACAGGGATGAGCAGTTTTTAGTTTTTGAATTAGGTATTTCTAAACTTCTGTTCAGTATTAAGAGAGAGATTTGGGGAAACAAAGGGAATGATGAACCCTAGAAGGGAGGAACCTTGGAAAAATGAGAACAAGTTAGTCATCATGTGATTCAATAATGATTTTTTTATTTGAATTTAAATTTGCTTCCAGATGTATTTCTATTCTGATGAGTAACGCTACTAATGTTATGGTGCTCTGTTTTTACACATATATTTATTCTGCGAGGGAAAGAAAGACACACATGTGTATGTCATAGTGTACATGCGGAGGTCAGAGGTCAACACGTAAGTGTTGGTTCCCTTCTGCCACCATGTGGGTTAGGAGAATAAAATTCAGGTCATCAGACTTGGCAGCAAGTGTCTCTACCTGATGAATCACCTAGCTGCCTTTCTTCATTGTGTGTGTGTGTGTGTGTGTGTGTGTGTGTGTGTGTGTGTGTGTGTGTAGGGACAGAATGGAGGTCACTCTAGAATTGCAAGTTCAAGGCCAACCTCACTTAGGTAAGTAGCAAGACATTATTTCAATTAAATAAAGTAAAATAACATAAAATGAAAGAAAGATGGGAATCCTTGCTCCTATCCCAACAACAAAAGTCACTTGATCGCTGTCAATAGACTATGGGTTTTCTCTAGGTGTTCTTTACCAAGCCGAAGGCCCACTCTATCCCTGCTTTGCCCAGGCTAGCCTTGAACCAACTGTGCAGCCCTGGCAGGCCTTGAACGTGTGATCTTCCCGCCTCCACCCCCCAAGTCCATCTGAGCTCACAAGCCTGTGCCCCAAGTCCCGGATGAATGTTTTATTTTGCATTTAATTCATCAGGGAGGTTTTGGTTTTAATGTTTATTCTCTTTGGTGTTCTCTGAGATTCCTGACTGTAGATTTGCATCTAATACTAATTTAAGGAAACTTCCCAGCTATTACAACTTAAAACAGGCCTTTTTTCTTCTCTCTATGGTATTCCCTTTATAGATGTTTATATCTGCTGCAGTTGTCCCTTGGTTCTTGGATAGTCAAGGCTTATCATTTGTTTGGTTGGGTTGGGGGCTTCTTGCTTTTCAGTTTTCTAAAGTTCTGCTGAGCACCCTCAGGCTGGTTTCCTTCTTCATCCCCATCCCTGTTTCTGAGCCTTCGATAACCACCACTTCATTTTTTTATTCCCACCTTTCAGCTTATGTCACCCATTGATTTGTCAATTTTTTCCTCTAGTGTTTTCCCACTGGAGTCCTCAGTGTGGAAACTGCTGCTGTTTTAAACTCCGGATCTACCGATTCTAACAGCTTTGCCATATCTGCAGGTTCTTCTGGTACTTTCTCTGTCTACTCGAGTTGTGCATGTCCCTTGTTTTTTAGCATGCCTTGTAATGTTTCTGCTGTTGTTGAATGATAGGATGTACTGTGTAAAAGCAACTGCAGTCACAGGCCTTTGGTAATGCGGTGGTACGCTGTGGAAGGGACACATCCCATGCATCTGTGAGGAGCCTCCTTCTTAGGTAAATCTGTGGACTGCCAGAGAGCTTCTCCACACAGCACTCTGCAGAGGGGATGGGAAGGGGGGGTAGAGGGTCTGGAGATCGGTGTCCTTCCGGGTTGATTGAGTTCTGGCATTCTTGGGGATTAGACATTGAACATCAAGTGTTTTCGGAGGGTGGGCCATGGTAAGAACAGAATTTCTAAGTTATTTCAGAATCTTTTTTTTCCCCCAATCCCAAACTTGGCTGTGAGAATTTGATATTGCTTCTGAAGGTGAAATTCACACACCACACACACACACACACACACACACACACACACATGCGTGCATGTGCACACGCACAGTACAAGCGCCTCCTTCCTGCTCATCCTGTCTGGGATCCCCCAAGAGTTTTCAGGGCAAACTAGTCAGTGCCTAGCCTCCAGCAACTCATCCCCACAGCTCAGGTTTTCCAACCCTGGCACCGGTCCCCACGTTCATGGCATTCGTTCTGTTAGATCGAGATTCACCATGTCCACTCAGGGGTGTCTCACGTTTGGAAGGCAGTGGTTATGCCACTATCTCAGTTCTCTGCCAGAGCTGAGAAAAACTGCCCATTTCTCATTGTGATCATTTGAAGTGCATAACATTTTGATATGCATGTGCATAATGAAATGATTATTTCAACCAAGTAAATTAGCTTTCCCTCTCCCTTGGGAGATGAGTTCTAAAATCTACTGATTTGGTTTCTCTTCAGATCGCTGTGATAAAAGCACTTGACAAAAGCAACGTATGGGAGAAAGTGTCCTTTCTGGCTCACAGGTCAAGGGACAGTCCATGGTGGGAAAGGCAGCCGGTGCTTGAATCAGCTCGTCTATACAAGTCTACAATCAGGAAGCAAATCCCTTTCTCTGCTTACATAGCTCAGGATCCCATCCAGGGAGTGGTACCGCCCACAGTGGGTGGAACTTGCCACCTTAATTAGCACAATCAAAATCACCCCCCTTCGGGCAGGGCCAGCTGTTAAATATCCAAGTGAGGTTTAATTCTGTCCAGTGACAATTAACACTAACCGTCACATCTACTCTCAGCAAGCTTTCAGTATAGAATGCAACATCTTAACTGCAGTGGTCATGTAGACTGACTCACACCACTGTAAATTTGTATCCTGACATTCCTCTCCTTTACTTCACCCTCGCTGTCTCTGATAACAGCCACTTAACCTTCTTTGGGATGAAGGAGTAACTTCTAAGCTCCTTCCATTTCAGGCTGAAAACTGCACGTTCCATGCTTGTTTGTTTGTTTTTAAATTAGTTTTTATGTTAGTATTTTTAAAATAAGTTTAAAGTTCATAATTAGTTCATCCTTTCAAAACTTATGTTAGGCAAATCAGAATGGCTCTAAAGTGACAGTTGAGACCCTTTTGGCACCTAAAAGCTAAATGGGCTATTCATAACCGCACAGCAGTCTAGAGGCTGAGCAGAGAGAGAGAGAGAGACTGGCTTTGGAAGTCCTGACTCCCAGCCACATGTGAAGACCACACTATCCATTGTATGGCTAACTAATGGCTAAAACACATAAATGTGCAGGGAGAGGGTCACGTGTGGCTGCCAAACTTGACCTCTTGTGTATGATCAGGATCTGAAAGCCAAGACCTTTTGAACACACATCATCCTGAGAGTACAATCCTCAGAGGCTATGCATCAAGAAGCAAAGGTCCAACAGTCTTTGGTGGTCATCAAAGGATCATATGTTGTTCTTGTAAGGCCTTCTCCAGTGTTTATGGGGGTGCATGTGTAGAGGGCATTCTTGGGTGTATCTCAGCATTAATTTTTTTGTTTTTTGTTTGTTTTTTCAAACAGCTGTGACTGTCCTGGAACTCTCTTTGTAGATCAGGCTGGCCTCCAACTCACAGAGAACTGCCTACCTCTGACTCCTAAGTGCTGGGAGCATTGTTATTGATCTTTCTTTTATTAACCTGGGGTTCAATGATGCAGTTAAGCCAGCAGGAAAGTGAAGAGAGCCCCCAGAGACCCTTCTGTCTCCCTCCCAAGCACTAGTGTTATAAGAATATGCACATGCCCAGCTGTCTGAATGGGTTCTGAGGATGGAACTCAGGTTCTTGTGTTTCTTTGGAAAGCACTTCTTGAACAAAGCTATCTCCCCACCCCCCATACTCTTTCTTTCTCCATTGCAGGAAAAGGGAGGAGTGGAAATAGGGTCTCATTCTGTAGCTCAAGCAGGCTCTAAACTTGTGACAATCCTCCTGCCTCAGCCTCATGAATGATAGGATTATAAGCATATATTATCACACCTAGCCCAACTGATTTTTATAAGTTGTCCACAGTAAAATTTGGCACCCACCTCAACAACCTCCATTCCCTTTCTTCTCTATACCCGGGTGTTGGTTCTATTTGTTCTGGTCTTTTCTACCCAGCTCAGCATTCCTTTTGTCCAAGTTAACATTAACAGTTAACTCAACACAGTCAAAAACCACCTGAAAAAGAAGTCTCAGCTAAGTAATTGTCTTTGTCGGGTTGTCCTGTGGGCTTGTCTGTGAGGATTTATCCTGATGATTATTTGATGTAGGAGGCATCAGCCCACTGTGGGCAGCACCATCCTTGGGCAGGTGATCCTGGGCTGTGTTAAAAAGCTAGCTTAGCATGAGTCAGAGATAGAGAGGAAGCAAGCGAGGGCGGATCATTGAACAACCAGAATTTCCCCATGGTTCCTGCTTCAAGTTCCTGCTTGACTTTCCGCTCTGACTACCCCCAGCGGTGGGCTGTGACCTAGAAGTATAAGCCAAATAAATTCTTTCTCCCCTAGGATGTTTTTGGCCAAAGTATTTTGTCACAGCAACAGAAAAGTAACTAGACATCTTTCTTTGTCCTCCTTGTATCTAAATATTTTCATTCCTACCTCTTTTGTGGTTTTTTCCCCTGTGTTGCTTGCAGTGATAAAGTTTCCCTTTGACTTTCTTCAACTTGGAGCGCTGACATCACCCATTTTGTTCTCATTTCTTTCCTGTTTTAGTAATTCTGTTACATACTATCTTGGACTGGTTGGATTGCAAGTTCTTTAAGAATGGGGCTTGTGTTTGGTAGAGTGCCTAGCATTGCTCCAAGTATACAAATGTGGTTCTGTAAATAGCTTGATCAACATTAAAAACATGTCTGACAAAAACAAAACAAAACAAACAAACAGACAAACAAAAATGTCTGACAAAGCACCTGTGATGGTCACCATCTAGAAACCTCCTAGAAGTCACAGGATATCAGGCATATAACATCCTCAGCCTTGCTAAAGTGCTAAAATATGACATTCTCCTTAAAGTCAAAAGAACCATTTTTCTGTTTCTTTCAGGCTCTATCTTCAGCCTCCTTCACTATTAAGCAGATTAATCTCCTTCCAGTCAGCTCTAGCTTCTTGAACTGTCTGTTGTCTCCAGTCTTCCACCTCTATTAGCCACCATGAAACTGCCTCTAGGCTCTACCCACTCACTTGCCCATAGTCCTTACCCCAAGCCTGAACCAACTCTCTCTTATGCACAGAATGACCGAAACTTTAGAAAAATTAAACGAGGACTATACAACATAACTACTGTGACTCAGTAGTATTAAAATTACATGCTTCATAATTAAATTATAAAATAAATTATAAATTCAAATATAAAATATAAATTAAAAAAGAATTCCTTAAATTCAGATCCTTGTTAATTTATGGGCCTGACATATATTAGAGACCTGATACATCAGGGGAACCAAGGGTTCCAACTCCAGCCTACTCAGAAGACTAGAACACTGTCACTTCTGAAAGCCATACTAGCAGAACTTGCTAACCCTGTCAGACGTTATAAAGATGTAAATAGGACCATTATAGCATTAAAATCATGTCATGTGAGAAGCATTAAGAAAATTTCAGTGTGTGCCTTGTGTGGTGTGTGTGTGTATGTGTGTGTGTGTGTGTGTGTGTGTGTGTGTGTGTGTGTGTGTGTAGGTAGTTAGGGATGGAAGGAGAGGGATAACGAGAATTATAACTGCCTTTTAATAGTTGGAAAATCGGCCACGCAGAAGAGGAGATGGGTTCCACATCGACTGTTAATTAGGAACACTTTGGAAAGTGATCCTGCACTGGGTATGAAATTATACTATGACTTTCTCTTCTGGAGGTTCCAAATTGGTCACCAAGAAACCTTCTGTTTTAAGACATCAGAAAATGCTGTTCCAAGTTTCCCTGATTCCAGAGTTTCCAAGCAGACTCTCAGTCATTCCCAGAGAATGACTCTGGCTTATTGCAAAGGTGCAGAGGAGGTTTGGGATAGTCGGAGCCATGTGCTACATGAGAGAATGGGCTTCTCATTCAAGGTCTCATTGTGGGAAGAGAAAGCACCTGACACAGAGGTAAACAAAGCATTCTACTACTAATAGCTCTCTCATCAGATTATGTAAATTTAGTTGAAGCTTTAGCCAAAATACCTGCTGAAAAGATTAATCACATTGATTATTGCTACAATTTCAATACAGGTTGTTCTCCCTGAAGGTTGATGTGTCTTAAACTTGGTCTCTGTAATGGTTATTTTGAGATGAGTTAGACCTTGAAGAGATAACTAGGTCGTCAGCAAGGCAGCTCTCAGAAAGCATTCAGCTTTATGGGATGTGATCATCTGACAAGAAGGATTGGCCCCATCTCATCTCCGGCTCTGTCTAACTATGTGATCATCCCCTCTGTCACTGTGATGTCTCCTACCAAGAGGATCTCTTCAGGGAAGAATAAGATGGCCCAATCTTAGGCCTTCAGTCTCTCAAAGCTATGCAATAAATAAACTTTTTTCTTTATAAAGCACCCTGCCTCAATTATTTTGTTATAGCAATGGAAAGCAGACTAGTATAATTGCCCACCTCATAATGATTTAAGAGATCAGTGTCTTATAAGAAGAAGTGGCTGAGAGCACTGGCTGTTCTTCCAAAGGACCCAGGTTCAATTATCAGTATGCACATGGCAGCTCACAACTGTAACTTGAGTTCCAGAGGATGTGACACCTCCACACCAACACACATAAAATAAAGTTAGAAAAAAAAAATAGCCAATAGATGCTTAAAAAAAAGAAGGAGGACTTCATCATATGGGTTTTCTACGAAGATCATACTCAATTAGGCACCAGGGAAAAAATGCCCAAAGATGGTAGTGTGGGGGCTGGGGTGGCCTGGGGTACTGCCAAAATTAAAGAGTGGTGTAAAGAGAAGCCTTCCCACCAGCCTGGTTCCAGAGCCACATCAGTCCCAAATAAACACACAGGAGGCTATATTAATTATGAAGCTGTTGGCCTTGATTATTTCTTACTGGCTAGCTCTGACTTAAGT
The DNA here is from genome assembly GCF_017639785.1 of Mesocricetus auratus. Taxonomy (NCBI): domain Eukaryota; kingdom Metazoa; phylum Chordata; class Mammalia; order Rodentia; family Cricetidae; genus Mesocricetus; species Mesocricetus auratus. The sequence continues at coordinate 47,257,826 of NW_024429192.1, forward strand.
ATTTATCCCATAATTGTTAATCTAAATATTTCTCTTACCGGAGAACTTTCCGGGCTTCTTATCCCTATGGCAGTTACATCTTGACTCCCCATGTTTCTCCTACCCAGAGTCCTCCTGGACTCCTATTCCCACCTATCTTGCTTCCCTATTGGCCAACAGTGCTTTATTGACATATACACAGGACTTCCCCAACAGAGTGGAAAATGGAGTAAAGCAGAGTTTTGCCTACTTTGCAGTTTAGCCTGAGGCTTTGGTATGGTGCTGAGAATGTTCTAGGAGCTGAAAGAATTTTTCTTCTTCTTCTTCTTCTTTTTTTTTTTTTTTGCCAACACCCAAACTGGGATGTGAGGACTCATCTATAAACTGAAAATAGTTTATTCTATCATAGCTCAGGCTTCCCAGTCTAGGCCAGACTAGACTCTTAGAGCTCAAGCCTGGGTCTCCTTATCCCTCTCTCCAAAAGTGGAGGCAATAGAGAACATTCTGTACTAGTCTTCTCCTGGAGGTCTCCCTATCATTTTCATAATAGTCCAGCCACCTACTCCCAAGTAAATCTTCCCTGTGTAATTTGATTCCACAATATAATTCCAATACAATTCTATAATTTTTCTATTCAGGAGATTCCTGGAACAATTCTGCAAACCATGTCAGCTAGCCATCTCCTCAATATCTAGAACAGTGTTTCTCAACCTTCCTAATGCTGAGACCCTTTAATGCAGTTCCTCATATTGCAGTGACCCCCAAACATAAAATTATTTTAATTGCTACTTCATAGCTGTAATTTTGTTACTGTTATGAACTGAAATGTAAATATTTGTGTTTTCTGATGGTCTTGGGGCGATCCCTATGAAAGGATCATTCAACCCCCAAAGGGTCATGACCTGCAGGTTGAGAGCCACTGCTCTAGAGAATATCCTAACAGGAAGGCAGGTGGGCACTGCATGCCATCAGGTGACACAGAGGATTAAGATGACCTCAAGTCAAGAAAGGCTTCACAGGGTAAGAAGGAAAAAAATAGCCCAAGTTTTGAAGAAACACCAGGACCTAGTTATCCAGCAAGACAGCAAGAGACTTTTAGGTGGGATAAAGAAGTATCCAAGAGGATGGGAAGCCAATGTGCGGCGGAGCCAGGCTGGATGAGCTTATTGCGGGAGGTAGTGCTTCCATGTGGCACCCTTCTAAACCCTCTATCTCCACACCACATCCCTGCTGTGTCCGTGACTGCGAGTCTCCAGGCAGGAACGGCCATCCCCTTGTTAGGCTAGTAAGTTAGGAGTTGTGTGCTTTGATAAGACGGGGCTGTCAAGCAAGTGACAAAACCTCTCATTATTGTTCTGACCCAATGGAGGAAGGCTGCCTGGATAGGAATAGGATTAACTAATACTTAACCAATTCAGTCGTTGGACCAAAATTAGACTCCATCTCTAGCCCCATGTCTACCACTGTCCATGGTTTTCCCACCTCTATGAGGGGCTGTGAGATTGTGGTTTCTTGAATCTTCTTACATGCAGATGAAAGCGGTCCTGGAGATTCCTGTGCTGTGATGGGTTGTCTCAGCAATCAAGTTTCTTCAGGACCTATATGCAATACAAAACAAACAAACAACAACAACAACAACAAAACCACACACACACACACACACACACACACACACACACACACACACACACACAAGAAAACCAACCAAAAACCAAAACCTGTCTCGAAAGTAAAAATAAATTTAAAAAAGTCTACATAAATGAGGGCATGGACATAGTCCTTTAAATTTCCTAATTTTGGAATTTTAACAACTTTCCCTCAGATTGACAGAGTCTGTGAACTCATCAGTGGATAGTTCCCTGAGTAGTTAGGAGAAAGGCAGTCAGTAATCTGAGTACACACTCAAATCCTCAGTGTTTCTCATGCATACCAATCTTAACTGGCAGCGGGACTTCCAGACAGCATTTAAGGTAAAGAGAGAGAGAGAGAGAGAGAGAGAGAGAGAGAGGGAGGGAGGGAGGGAGGGAGGGAGGGAGGGAGGGAGGGAGGGAGGGAGGGAGGGAGGGAGGGAGGGAGAGGGAGAGGGAGAGGGAGAGGGAGAGGGAGAGGGAGAGGGAGAGGGAGAGGGAGAGAGAGAGGCAGAGGAGGTCTAATTAAAATGACCCTCTGTAGCTGTCCTTCTTATTCCAGTGTATATTGTAATACTAAGGAGTGTTGCATTGGGGCAATCAATAGTCAGATGCAGGGAAGTTCTCTGCCCTTGTCTAAGAGCACATTGGACTTAAGACAAAAGGGCACTGGACTTACAGACAAAAGGCTTCCTTCTCCTTCCTTCCCCCAGGGGAAAAGCGTTAGTCACTGAAGACAACTTTGGGTTCTTAGAAGCCTGGAGCTGGCTCCAGAGAACTGTCATTGAAACACCTCCCTAATTAGCCTTTACCGTTATCTGCCTGTTAGAGACCCACACTTATCTAGGGGGCATGCTCACCCCCAGAGGATACAGAAGCCTCACACACACCAATGTTATGTATATTGTTTTACACTGTATATACAAACTGCTTATAACATTTACTTTATAAAACATGCACAGTAAGAGGCTAAAAACAGCAAATAGTGACACAGAATAATCATAACAACACACCATGATAAAAAGTTATTTGGTTGTGGTCTTTCTTTAAAAAGAAGGCATTGGACCAGTTAGATTTTTACATGAGGCTACTGTATTACTTCAATATGAGCACTATGTTGCCTCTGCAGGCTAGTGGCTAATCAAGAGAGCTACTAGATAACTAGTGCACTAGCAGCATATACATACAGAACATGGTGAGACCTAAATTTCAGGAATTGTTCATTCTGAAGCCTTACATTTTTTTAGTGCAGTAATGTGATATCCTGATTAGGTTTCTATTGCCGTGAGGAACACCATAACTGAAAGTAACTTAGGGAGGGAAGGGTTTATAATTCATCTCACATTTCCAGGCAGCAATTCATCACCGAGGGAAGTCAAGGCAGGAACTAGAGGCAAGAGCCTGGAAGCAGTTACAATGCTCCAGCATATGTCTCCAGTAAATTGGAACAATTTTTCAAATATTATAATATAAAACATGTAACTGGTATACTTTACAATCCCACAGGACAAGCAATAATTGAAAGATCTAACCGAACCTTAAAAGAGATGCTTCATAAACAGCCAGGGAAAACAAAGACACCTAAGCATAGGTTACATAATGCTTTACTAACGTTGAATTTTCTTAATGCTGATGAAAAAGGACAAACTGCAGCTGAAAGACACTGGACTACAGAGAAGACTTCTGAACTGAACCAACCGGTGTATTTTAAGGATGTTATGACCTCAGTCTGGAAACCAGGATATGTGTTACGTTGGGGAAGGGGTTATGCTTTTGTTTCCACAGGAGAAGAAAAGGTTTGGGTTCCATCAAAATTAATTAAAATTCGATCAGAACAGAAAACATCTCAGGAGGAGGAAGATAACAGCCCATCTACAAATTCATATTCCACCATGGGTAAAGTGACCTCCTAAAAGGAAAGAGAAGTGTTTTGTTTTTTGTCTTCACAGGTAAACTCAGCAAAGAATACTGGACATATGGATTCCTGTAGAAGAATGAATAGCTACCCTGAGGACCATCAAACAAACAGTAACTCACTGTGTGATATCAAAGTCTAAATCTCTCTATATTGTTTTTTCATAGTACCCTTTTATCTTTATTTCTTCACATACCTCAGTCCCCATTCATTTAACTGAAGCTGGCTTTGGAGTTGGATTGGCTCTCCTACTCTAAACTCAAGCATATTATTTAAATACGATTCAGAATTTCTGTATTATATCAAAGAGCCATTGATATAAGACAGAAGAAATAAAATGAGGGACTGTTATCTGTGGATTTCTTTTTCTGAACAGTCTAATTTCCTCCAGGTTTTCCATCTTCCCTATTGTCACCTCTTCTGTATGCATACATATAAAAGTTAAAATATTTCTTTGTTAACATTAATGTTTGAGTTTTCCAGAGAACAAGGGATTTCCTGACAGCAATCTTCAACTGCTTCAGAAAGAGAATGAGGATCCACTTCCTTGACTTCACCTGATTCGACTGGAGGCATCTGAACTGCCCCACATCATTGACTCCACCTGGCAAGCACTATCCTGAAACTGGCTTGAAACTACATCACTCGACACAACTCCGGACCAAGAAACTGAAATAGCACATCTTCTACAATCTGGACAGAGCTTCAGATGAGAGCTTCAATCAACACTAGAACCCCAGTCAGGAACTTCAATCAAGCATCTCCTGCCATACAGAGACTGTCTGATCTACGGAGATTTTGTTATACTAACATTTTTCTTCTCACAGGTCCCCATGAGATTATCATCGTCCCATCTCAGCAGGAAGTAGTTTTGAGAATTCCACGCCCCCTCTCCCTACTATTAATATTATAAGATAGTTTACACCTGTTAGTGTTAGTTTTCAATTATTTTAGAGTTGGGATTGGAAGGAGGTGTTCATATTTGGGTGTTTCAGATAAGTTTAGGTTTAGATAGAATAGATGTTTGATACATTTTGTTCATGGACACGTTAGTTGTCCTTTTTTAGACTAAAAGGGGAATTGTAGGAGGAAGTCTGTATGCCGCCATTAAACATGTGACTTACTAGAGGCGCATACAGATGAGGTAATAAAAGGGCAGTTTACCACACCGCTAACCACACCCACTTTAGGCAGGACTAAAGACGTATATGGTCAGATGTAAAGACGTATACATACGTAGGTGGTGAACTACGTCACTAGCCAGGCCCACTTTTGGGCATGGCTAGGGGGGCGTTACGGGGGAAGGCATAAAAGACAGCACACAGGAAGTCTCCGTCTTTTTTCCCCCCCCCGGAGTTCGGCTTCCGGTTCGGCAGCGGGAAAACTACTTGGCTCCTCTGGGTTACTTGTTTAGTATCTTGTGAGTAATTTCTACAATAAATACTTAGTTTTACTTTCAGTAAGTGTCGCTTATCGTTACAACGTCATTTGGAGCTACAGTAGCCAAAGACTTAAAGTCCTTCTCCTTTGGCTTGTCACTTTTTCCGAAAGCGTACTGGTTTGGGTTGCCAGTGGCCTATAAATGCTGGATAACAAGCCACCCCTCTAAAAGGAGCTCTTCCCCTGAGCAGCAAGTGCTGAGTGCGTTTAGAAAGTAAACTCCTTTGTTTCTCTTGTGAATGTGCAACTAAGAACTTATGAAAGGGGCTAGAGAGATAGCTCGAGTTGTGACCATTTTTGGTCCTTGAAAAGGACCAGGGTTTGGTTCCCAGTACCCACATGGTGGCTCACAGCTGTATTTAACGCTAGTTCTAGGGGATCTGACACCTTCTTCTGACAACCTTGGGCACCAGGCACACACATCTGGTGCTCATACACACATGCAGGCAAAACACTTAAACATTCACGTGCGCGCGTGCGCGCACGCGCGCGCGCGCACACACACACACACACACACACACATTTTAATCCAAAAAAAGTTTTTTAAAAAATGTATGAAGGTTGTAGAAAATTATTTTTCTTCTGCTATACCCTCTTTCAACAAAAGTGGCATCGTTTAAAGCAAGTTTTCTTTCAGCTTTGTAGGAGATAGAGTTAACTTGAAGGACCATTCTCTAAAGTAAATGATGATTTATTTAAACAGAAATCCTCTCAACAATGAGGCATCCCTGGAAACCAAAACCAAAGAGACCAACAGGAGGGTAGAGACACATTCTTAGCTCAACTAATATCACTTCTCCCTGAGCAGGAAGATGGGCCAGCCAGCTGGTGCCCCACCCCACCGTCCCTCTTCATCACTCCCTCCCTCCTTCTCTCTCCCCCTCCGCCTTTCTCCATCCTCTCCCCACCCTTCCCTATCAAATACCATTGCATTCATGCCAATTAGTCACATAGAGGTCTTGATTCCATGATTCATGGGTGTACTTCCTCCAACTCCATCAAGTACCTAGGCTGAGAGTTAGAAATGCCAGCTGGAGCCTAACACCACCCGGGGCTTCCACCCTGGACAATTCAGCCTCCAGAGAGTGCCTGGCTTTTGTCTTTTGTCTTTCTAAATGTCTGCCTGATCCCAGCCCTGAAACATCACACTTTTCCCACATTTGAAACTCCTCCTGGCTTCAGTGTTCTTTACACAATTTTTGGATGAAGCTTTTGGTCCAGAGACCTTGAAAAAGAAGAAAACGGCAGATTTATGGGAAAGGGTCCTGGAAAATCTCACACAGACACATCTTCACTGCAGCCCTGTGGACCTGCGGGAGAGAGAGCGCCCCAAGGATCAGCCCTGAATTTGTTCCAGCTCCAGGCTCTCAGCCACTCTCTTCCCTCCATTTGGCCCACGTGTTCATCTTTCCATCTCCCTCCCTCCCTCCCCACCCCCCTCTTTATTCGCCTTTTCCATTCCCTTGTCTCATTTTCTCATCCTTTTTGATTACCCACTCCCTCACACTCATATCCCCTCACGGATCATCTTTCTGTTGGAGCCGGTACCGGTGGCCTCTTTCCAAGAGCAGCAGGTTTGAATCAGCTCCAGTTTGAAATGAAGGCAGGAGGTGGGGGTGGAGTGAGGACATCGGGGAGAGCAGAGATCTGATGCCCAGTGTACTGGGAGCACAGCCCTCCCCCAGCCTCCAGCCCGGGTTCCAGGACACACATATTCTCTCTTCGTATCTCTTCCCTCCCAGGCATGTACATGAAAAATCCCCAAAACTCTCCCACAAACAAACAAACAAAAAAATTTCCCACTCCCCCCAACCAGGCAGCTGGTTCCCATTAGATGTTATAAGTCCTATAAATATTCTTTTTTTTTCTCACTTATCTCTTATTATTTTTCCTTTCCCTTTCTCATGTTCCTGCCTCAGGATCCCCTCCTGAGAGTAGGCCTAAATTAAGAAGGAAGGGATTGCCAAGCTTTGAGTGTAGCATCCTGTCATGCCCCAGGCTTCTGGCAGAGCAGAAGCCAGGAATGATGGATGGTGCTGGGCTTGTCCTGTTTGCAGATCTGCACACCCGAGGCTGAAGTGACCCCCTCACCCCCTTACACACCCGAGGCTGAAGTGACCCCCTCACCCCCCCTACACACCCGAGGCTGAAGTGACCCCCTCACTCCCCCCTACACACCCGAGGCTGAAGTGACCCCCCTTCCCCCGCACACACTCAGGACAGCTACAGCGCTGAGCTTGGTCTGAGTTCCCATTTAAGCCTGCTAGGCCCTCACAAGGCAGAGTTGTGCTGAGCACTGGATGCAGTAGATGTCTTCAGTCTGAGGGTCAGCATGCTAGGGTTCAGATCACAGCCCCTTTGTACCCAGCCAACCTGACCTCAGAAGTTACACAACCTTCCTCGTTGGTAAAATTGTGCTGATAACACCTACCTCAAAGGACCCGTCAGGCAGGTGAAATGACGCAAGTGATGAAAAAACAAAACACTTATCTTAAGGTCTGAAGGTGGCACATGCCCACCCCTCCCCTCACCACTCCTTGTAGGGTTTACCATAGAAGAACCCCGCCCTCCAACTGCAGGGCCTCAGATACCATCTAAGCCCTTAACAGAGCGACCAGGGGTGAACTAAGGCCAGAGTACCCAAGGAATCTACAGTGATTTCTTCTTATTCTTCCCTCTCGCCCACTTTAGGATGCAGACGAGGAAAGAATGAATATAAAATCCCTGAATTAGAACACTGTTTACAATGGTTAGAAGTTCTTATAAACCAGGCAACAAGAAGCTATGTCATTTGAGCCCGTGACCCCAGAGCTAGAGTTCTGAGCATCTCATCCTAAGCCCTGGTGGCTAAGAATGCAGCCACTGCTCAGACAGTTTGGGGCTCCAGGTCTTGCCACTCCTCATCCTAGTGGTGGGACTAGGCGGCTGGCCCCACGAGCTTCCCTGCCTCTCCTCTGAGGACAGCAATAGTGCTGACTTCATAGGATTGTTGCAAAGATTGGCTGAGCTGAGGTGGTTAGCTGATTCTCGAGCAACCCAAACAACCCCGGGCAGAATGAGTGCACAGTACAGTACAAGCACATGCCAGCCACCCTCACGTCTCCATACGGGGACTTGTCCAAAATGACCCATGTACTAACAACAGTCTAGCCACTTCAGGGGCTCGGTACTGACTCACCTGGAAGCAGCGACTGGCCTTCCCATGGGATGAACCTTTAGGAGAAAGTGCACTGAGTGGTTGGGGTGTTCTTCTGGGCTTGAGTAATCCACAAATTGCAATACCATGACCTTGCTGTGTCTAGAGCCTTCCTCTTAAAGTGTAGTCCATGACAAGCAACATCAATGACTATCAAATACAGCCCGTCTCCAGCGAGGGCTATGAGTACTCAACCTGTCTTTTGGGCTGAGGGTTTGTGGGGTCTTTGCTTCCAGAGGCAAGTATAATGCCTAATCCCCAAATACACGCTTCACACAGCTGAACTCCCTGAATTGTGTAGACAAAGACCCATCTCAACTAAGAGCACTTTGTTATGTGATTTTCCCCCCATTATTTGTTTTCCATCTCTTTGTCAGCTTTATGCTACTGTAGAGCCAGCTAGAAGTGGTTCAGTGGTGTCCCCAATGTGTGGCATCAGGCAAGTTTCTTAACCTCTCTGAATTACCATTCATTGCTCTATAAAATGGGGCTAACAGCTTTACAGCCCTGTATATATATCACATCTCTCTCAATAGAGTTTAGCCAAGGCAACTCACTTTTATGACTACTTATTCTCTCATTTTGCCACAATCTCATTTCGCTCCCTTTTAGTCTATACTTAGGGCCGTCAGAAAGCAGCTGGTCACCATCATTGCTGTGTCTAACTACCTTCCAGAGACCTGAAAACAGTTAATAAATCAATCTTCCACCGAAACTGGACTTCAGGATAAATAACAATTTCTTTCATCTTCCTCTCAAGGTCCTCTCTGAGAATCTTGATGCTTTTGGCTCTCTCTGGAGCTTGATGGGATGTAGTGCCCAAACATAAATGTAAAGTTTTTATATATACCAGGGCAGCAAATTTTACCATTTAATGCATCTAATGCATGCTCGACACACACACCCACTAATGTCTGCCTTGTTTGTTTGTTTGTCTTAACTTAATTTTACTGGCTTTTTCATATAATGTTTGATAATGAAAATATGAAATAGTGAAGAAAGGTCAGTGTTTGTAACTTGAAATTTAGTTGGTAAACTTTGGTCCATTTGCCAGGGTAGGAGAATGAAAACAAACTACCAGAAGGGACTCTGGAGAAAATTATAGGGAGAAAAACTTTCAAGGGCTCTTTCTGCCCTGGCACCTTCCTTGCTCAGTTCTAGTCTCTGGTGGTGACAGTGCCATTAATGCTCTGTGAGGCTCCTGCTGAGAGGAGTAGGGGTAGGACAGGAAATCGCCACTCAGAAAATAAATGACCTGTCCCAGAGTCTTTTGTTAATGAGTCTAGGGCATAATAAATCAAGGTGACCCAGTCTCAAGAAACACAAGCCTGTTTAAAAAAAAAGTCTGAAGCCCCGAAGCCCAGAGGTGAAGAGGAGGAGAAGCTCTAGAGAGAAGCTATAGGGACACATTGTAAATCACACCCAGGCAAAGCCAGGGCAGATGTGTTCCAGTTTCAACCCCACTCAAGAGACGGAGAATATATGTCTGGAGTTGTGAATGGAAAAGGCTGTCTACACGAGAGGAGAGACAGAAGATGGGGTTCAATGGACACAGCCTGCCCTAGGGTTTCCAGTGCCTGCAGCCTCTTGCTCCAAGTCCCACCAGTATCCTGTTGTCTCTGCTGGGTCTCTGTCAGCTTGGCCTAAGCCTAGGCAGTGGTGTGTGAATGCTTTATTCTTTGGTAGAGGAAACCGGTCTCCTTGTCGAATAAGGGATCCAGCTGCCCCCAGTGAGAAGATATCAGTGGTTAGAGCAGCTGTGGCTCAATGTTAGCTTATCGTGGGAATTGAAACTTTCCTACCGTTAGATTTGACAAGAGAGTTGGGGAGAACTGACAGGAAAAGTCAGAGCCAATAGGTCCACAGTGAGCTTCCTGTGAGACCCGTTTATGCACAGAGGACTTTACAAGCTAATAACCTATTGACATCAGTGTCACTAGTCCTGTTTTGCAAATGAAGAAACCAAGGGGAGGGAAAAAGAGCGACAGTAAACGTCTCTGGTGCTCCTTGGGGTTTGCAAAGTCACAAACACCATTTCACGTGGGACTGCCTGGTCAGAAGGCGAGACACTCTCTCTTACCATAGAAAAGGAAAAGCTGAAAACCCTTCTCCGGGTCACACGGACAACCTGTGCTTCAGGACATCACAGGGCCACTGCGTGGTACACCAAGCACACCTGTGACTGTTAGGACTGCTGGAGCAGGTCAGGTCAACAGCAGCTCTGCCAAGGCAGACCCCATGTGTCCATTCTTCTCCTTGCCTTTTGCTGTTCCGTGTTGTGGTCCTGCTCTATTCACCAAACCTTTCACACTCAGATAGTGACTTCTAGCGGGGGGCCAGAAACAAGCCCTCCCAAGGACGCGGGCTTTCCAGTGAATTCTGACATTAATCTTTATTGTAAAAGTCATCCATGCATTCCCCTAAGTACTGGTGTCAGTGTTACATGTGAAGAAGGTGGAGAGTAGACTATCTTTGCAAGGAAATGACAGGAAGACCTTAGCACCCTCTTCCTCCTCAGATAATTCCTGCCTCTATGAAGTGAACTGAAGCTTGTTCAGCTTCTAGAACTTTCTACCCTGCTACTGTGCAGTGTACCAGCATCTGTGTTAATGGAGCATTGTGGGTGCAACATCCAAGGAAGTGAATACCGTCCTTTTCATTTACTAGTGGGAAGGACTGGGAAAGTGGAGGCAGAAGGGGAAATGTTCTTTTTCAAGAACACCAGACAGATCCTATGATGTAAGATCAGGAGTCGCTACAGAACCTTTAAAGTCCATACTATAGGTCAGGCTGAGGAGGGAGCTCAGTGGGTAAAGCACTTGCTTCGATAGCATAAGGACCTAAGTTCAGATTCCCAGCACCCATGTTAAAAACAAACAACTAGGCATAGTGGTGCACACTTATAATCACGATGCTTGGAGGCAGAGACAGGATGATCTCAGAGCCTTCCTAGCTAGACAGTCTATCCAATCCATGAGCTCAAGGTTCTGTGAAAGAGTGTCTAAATAAATAAATAAGAAAGAAAGTCAAAAGCAATTAGAGGAAGATGTATCTGCCCCTGACCTTTCACCTTTCATGCTCACACATATGAGCACACACATGTGTCTATACATGCATATACCACACACCAAAAATAAGAAATAAACTGTTCTACGTGATGAGAAAATTCTCAAAAGCACAGATCACATTATGTTCTTTTCCATCATGTATTCTATATGCTATGATCAATGCCTGTACAGTATCTTCCACTCTTTCAACACTAGGATTTGCATACATTCTGTTTTTTTACGTGGGTAAAAGCATCCCACATTTTTATCTACTCCCCCAAGAGTAGGACATGTATTCAGTCTTTTTTTAAATTAGCGGGACTGACATAACTTTTCCCCTAAATTCTTCCCTTTGATCACCCGTAGACCAGTGAATGACATGAGTGGGCAGGTCAGGTGACTCCCACTCTGTGTTATGAACTTGCATTTCCAGAAGACCCAACATGTTCAGAACTATGTATATCAGCAGTTTGTGAGCATTCCTGCCTTCCTTCAATCCTTCCACTCAAACTGTAATAATTTTTATTTTGTTTTAATGATTTAAAAATAGTATAGTTTTCCCACTACTATGAAGTTTTTATATTTCCATTTATTTTATCATCAATCCGGCTGTTTTCTACATGTCGAGTAACCTGTGTTTTCTCCCTTGTAAAAACTTACTCATGCCTCTTAGTCTAGTATTTAATGACTTTCCCAAAATATATGAAAGCTTTTGTATTCTAAATTCTTTTATTTTTGTTTTTTGAGACATTTGACATTTGACTGCATGTTTTCAGGCCTCTCTACTACTGTGTTAATTGCCAGACTAGCTCCAACATTAGCAAAATGTGATTTTTAAAATTTTTGTATGATTTACTTATTTTTCAAGTTTGTGTATGTATGTTTGTGTATCACCTTCATGCCTGGTGCCCTCAGAATACAGAAAAAGGCATCAGATCCCCTAGAACTGGAGTTATAGGTGATTGTGAACCATCATGTGAGTTCTGGGAATAGAACCTGGGTCCTCTGGAAAATGAGTTCTTAACCACTGAGTCATTCACTGAATCAGCACAATGTGAGTTTAACTCAGACAATGAACATTTTACTAGTCCATGCAGGCACTGTACCACCTACAGGTACAAGGCACAGTCAGTGTGTGTCCCTAGAATGGAACACTGTTTGCAAGCCAACAAAATGACCAGCTGATACACACAACACTATAGGTAAATCTGAGAAGATCTCATGGTGAGTAAAAGATGTGAGATTGGAAGGAACATAGATGGTGAGCTTCCCCATCTATGAAATGTTGAGGCAGATCTAAAGAAAAAAAATCTAGATTTATGTGAAATGTCCAGACACGTCCACAGACACAACCACAGAGATAAAGAGAAGCTGAGTGACCAAGCAGGTCTCTGAGAAGTTCAGCACTGAGAAGTGTATCACTCATTGTCATCTACCGAGTACTTTGCCTTGGAACTTGAGCAACAGCTCTCCTGCAGGACAGAATTACAGGCTTAGCAATGGCGGCCAAGCAAGTCTTCGCTACTTGCTGGGGTGGCATTCCTCACAGAGCTGGGGTGCACACAGACCTGAATCTGAAGCCCATGTCACTTGCACCTTGCTCTCTGCTTTCACTACTCCACAGACATGTACCTATTATGGGGGTGGGATTAATTAATGAACTAAGATTGGGAAGGGTGTAAGGTTTGCTGTTCTCTTCTAAAGAATTCATTAAAAAGTCCATCTGCAATGAATTTTGCAACCACCATTTGACAAGGCCCCGGAGCCACAGTCACTGTCATCTGTCACTGTCTTGGCCCCCTGCTCTATGTAAGCAAGCCAGAAGTTGGGATGGTGATGTTCTGTTTAGCTCTGGATGTGTGATAGAGAATTCTCTGGGCCCAAGAGAAATGATAGGATGGCGATTTTTCTAAAGCATCAAGAAAAATTTGAAGGGCCACAGAATTCCCTTCCATAACACAAATCCCTCCCATATCCACAAGTCTGCATTAACTGCTCTCCAATAATAATTTTAAAAAGTGTCATAAAGCACTTAAGAAGATACGACCCCACCAGAAACATGATGTCTTTAACAATTGCACTCTTTCTCTTGGCTTTCTTGAGAGCTGTTCCTTCCTCCTTTGAGCCAAATCTATCTGCCCTTTATGGGAAATTGTGAGTTGGCTTGGGTGAGGCAAAAACACACATTCTTCCCTTGGAAGAACAGACTTGCATTCCTGGGAGTAAAATAAATTAAGCCCAGTTTCTCTGTCCATTAATTTTGTGGAATAAACAACCTTCTCCTGGTCTCCAAGAAGCACAGGAGAACAGCACAAATTTCGTTCAAGACCCAGGAGATTGGGGAGGCAGGGTGGGAGAGGATCACTAGCCCATCTAAGAGAACCCTGTGGTCTGGGAGGACTCAGAGGACTGTGAGGAGGCAAGCTGTACCAGTAGATGTTAGTAAGAAATCCACTAATGTTCCATTGCAGATCCACAGAGGTTTGCTGCACAGGGAAGGGGTGGGTGTCACTGCAGAAGAGCAACCACGCAAAGGAAGCCACACAGACCAGACCAGCACTGGCCCAGAAACTCACATTACCATGAGTCTTACATTATGCCCACACCATTTCTTTAGGGGCCCTGGAGGGGCAGGAAGAGAAAGGTGCTGCCCGGTTTCTGATGGTCTCAGTTAAACTGAACTTTCTGGGCTATGCACTGTCACCTCTCCAACCTGAAGGACAGAAGGATAAAACAGAACACTTTCAGCATTGGACTCGTCTCTCTGAAGCCCTTACGCTCTTGGTTGTCATTTGCTGTTCATTTATTTCATTATCCTCTTCTACTTCACTGCAACAACCTTAATGTTTCTATGAGCTATAGTAGAGCGCCCATTTAAACAGCTTCCCAGAAGCCATTGCACCAAGGAACCCACTTACGGCCAATGAGAATCAGCGGGAACTCTCTGCGTGGGGGTTGTTAAATCATACTGCTCCAGCCCTTGCCCACAGCCTCTCTTAGCAGCCATCTCTAGACTTTGAGAAGAAAAGGCTACGTTAGTCTAGCAAGCAGAAATACAGCAGCATCCCACATCCTAGATGAATCCCAGTAAACATTGCCCTACACTCATGCTGGCTGCTACTGCTGCACTTCGTTTGTTTCTTGGTTTGTTTTTCTCTCCAGTGTTGGGGATTAAACCACAGGCCTCGTGCTAGGCAAACACTATCACTGAGCTGTGTCACCCGACATCTTGTTTAAGCCGCGCCTTGTTTGGCCTTTGCTACACACAGTCAGGCATAGCCCTCAACGGATAACAGCCTGAGTTCAATTCAGCTCACATCCCTGAGGATATGCCAGTACTACACTGGGTTTGGGACACGAAGATGAGAATTATAAACCATTACCTTCAAAAGGGCCACGACTTAGTGCATTAGAAAGGGAATCATAAGCAAGCCATTATCGTATGGCTCATATGGCCTTTTAAAAAGATTTATACTACACTTATGGATTTGGTGTGTGTGTGTATGTGTGTGTGTGTGTGTGTGTGTGTGTGTGTGTGTGTGTGTGTGTATGCAGATAACTTTGGGAGGGATTCTAGGAATCAAACTCAGGTCATCAAGCTTGGCAGTGAGTGCCTTTATCCAGCTCATGTTTTCCTGTGAAGGTTTGCTTAAAGTATATTAGGAACACCAGACATGGTGGTTCCCACCTGGAATCCCAACATTAAAAAGGATTGGTAGTTCAAAGCTGGCCTGGGCTACGTAGTAAGTGAAGTCAATGAATGCTGTAGTGAATCCCTATCTCAAAAAAGCAAAATCAAGGTTGGGAATTTGCTCAGTTGCTAGAGTGTTTGCCTGGCATGCAATCATCAGAACTGCTTGAATCTGGTATGGTCATCCAGGCCTGTAATCTTAATGTTCAAAACATGATCAAATAGGATCAACAATTCAGTGTCATCCTCAACTCCATATGGAGTTCAAGGTCAGTCTAAGATACATAAGACTGTCTTTTTAAAAAATGTATTGGGAGCAAATATTCACTAGGAAGCAAATATAAGGCTTAGATGGAATTTATCTCTCTAAGATTCTCACAACTCACACTAATATGTGTGCCTATATGGGTGGATCCTAACAACTCAATATCCTGTGCTCCCATTATCAATAAAGTCTGCCAAGCTGTGAAAATCACAGTTATGTTACCCCCTCCTAAGTGCCACTTTACACTGGTTTATTTTCTCTGGTGAGGTCCAAAGACCTCTGTGTTTCTTAAGTAAATTTCTCAAGCCTTTGTCAATGTCCAATACACAGGCGAAACCCCAAGAAGTCCATGGAAAAATAAACTCCATCTCAAAGAGCAGCTGTAGCAAAGGACAGTCTGGTCTGAAGCACACCCAGAGGGATGCTGAGGCACAGAGTGGCATTTCACCTTACCGCGGTGCCACCTCTGCCTGGCTTCCTCCTTTCTGGGACTCCTTCCCTCTGTCCGTCTGTCTCTCTCTTCATCATTGCCTCTCCTGGGTACTAACTGGTACTCCTGAATTTTCACCCTCTATCTCCTGGTCCCTTATCCAAAGTGAGTGAGGAATGAGGACTTTGGGTTGGGGGGATGGCTCAGTGGGTACATCATTTGTGTTGCTAGCTAGAGGACCTGAGGGCAGAGCCCAGTGCACCCCCCACATATAACTGCTTATTGCAAATGAAGTTTTACAACTTTCACACATTTGCAGCTAGTCGTGTATTCTTTTCTGTTAAATGTTCTTTATTCTTCCTATGGAGCCGGTAGGTTTTTAATGGATAGTCCATGTTCTTTATTTATTAGGGGAATGAACCATTTGTTATGGTTTGTGACGCACGTTTGGGCTAGAGAGATGAAGCAGTAGTTAAGAGGACTTGCTGCTCTTCCATAAGATCTAACCAACTTCAGTTCCCAGCACCCACATCAGAGGCTCAGCTTACAAGCTCCTATAACTCCAGCTATAGGGGAACTCACACCATTGTCTGGTTTCCATGGGTGCCTGTACTTACACAAACACATACACAGGGGTCCACATACTAATACAACCATATACACATACTTCAAAATAAAAACAGATAAAAAAGAATCATTTCCCACATGTCATATATCCTGCACTCTGTACAGTGGAGAGCTTTACCTTACAAAGATGTTAGTTTCTGTATAACCAAATTTATTCATCTTTTTGCCACTGATTTCTAGGTTCAGTTTCCTGCTCAGAGAAGACTCCTGATAGGACAAGAATTTCTCTGTGCCTTCTTAACCATAGATTATATTGAGTTTCATTCAATACGTTTTTTTATGAGTGGTACATGTTAGGGAATGGGAGGATTAAAAATCAGGGCAAACTGGGCTTCATGGTACAGCCCAATCGTCCCAGCACTCAGGAGGTAGAGGCAGTAGAATCAGAAGAGATTACGAGAGCTTGTCTTGAAAAAGAAAAAAAAAGTCAATGCTGATGATGGAAGCAATAAGAATTCAAATTCAAACACTCTGCACTTTGGGTAATCTTGCTAGACAGGAGCACTTGAATTTTTGTTTTTCCATCTCTCTCATTTGTCTCTAGGGAGCCAATGGCTAATGAGCATGCCCAAAGTATTAGAGAGAACATGAAATGCAAGTGCTACCGTGCTTTCAGGACATGTGTGTGTGAACACTTGCACTCCTCTACTTGGACACACCATGACACCATTGATCTACGTAATGTCACTGCTGTCATTCGTCCTCGTGGGTAATAATTGTGTCACTGGAGTTATAACAAAGCCCATAAGCTTGAAAAGGGGAGTAGGGGAAAATAAAAGATGACCCAACAGAAGGAAAGTTACCAGTTGCGATGTAAATTCCTTGAGTGTGTGGGCTCGAGGGTGAGTGAATGAACCAGCTTAGACATATATAAGAAGGCAGCTTGAGTCACTTGTCTCTCCTGTCCTCCCTCACCCTCAGGTACAGACTTTCTGCTTCACGAAGCCCAGCCCCCTCCTTCAAATGAGACCAAGGTTTCAGAGAGGCAGCTATGACAGGAAGAGCTGCCATCCTGCGTGATTGTGACACTTCTGCTAGGCAGAAAGGGAGGGTCCCAAGATGGCAGTGTCTGGGTGCTCAGAATCATCAGTTCAGAGTCCTCAGATCTGCATGAGAGCAGAAAAGCTGGCTAGCCCAAACTTCTCCAGAGTAGCTTGGCTTTCTTCCAAGAAGCCCTATCACACTAATCTAGTGCTCTGTTCTTTTATTTTTTTCTCTCTTTCTCTTTTTAAAAACATGTTGAGGCAATCATGGAGTAGGAGTTAGAATATTGGGGCAGAGTTAGAAGAGCGGGCTGAAATTGAGGCAGCCTCTCTGTGTCTGTCACGATAAAATGGTAGCGGTGTTCTTTTCCTCTCTGTGTCTGTCACGATAAAATGGTAACGGTGTTCTTTTCTAGCTCCCTTCACAGTCATTCAACATTTCAGGCACTGGTTGCTCATACTGGTGAGAGGTGGGAAGCCTTGCTTGTTTCAAGACAGTCGTATCTATGTCGAATTTGTGTAGAGAAAAGAAGGGGTTCATATGAATGGAAAGACTCAGAAGAGTTTATCAGCAGCCCAAGGAAGGATGGATTTAAACTCACAGAAATTCTACAGTTACATCTCTCTGATAACTTGTTGGGATTCAAGCATTTGAAGCCATTTCTACCTGAAATTGTGGTTATAAGACAAATTATTAAAGCCTGCAACTTGAGGCTTGATCACAAGAAGAGACCACAGCCATGAGAGAAACTCCTGTTATTTGTAGACTGAAAGATAAAGGTGGCTCCCAACAGGAAAGGAATGGGTACCTGATGGGGTTGGAGAGATGGCTCAGCAGTTAAGAGCACTGACTGCCTTCCCAAAGAACTCAGGTTTGATTTCTAGCACCCACATAGCAGCTATAACTGTCTGTAACTCCAGGGGACCCAACACCCATATCAAAACACCAATGCACATAAAATATATTTAAAAAAAAGAATGGGTACTTTGTTAAATACTTTTGAAAGGTGCCAGTAATACAGAAGCGAACAAACAAAATCCCTGTTCACAGGATGGCTACATTTGACTGTGGGAGATAGATGGTAAATAAATAAAATGAATTATAAAATGTCTTACCCTTATAACAAAATGATAAACTGGTTAGGTATAGCAATGGTGATAAGTGTAATAGAACTAAAAACAAAATAGAAGAGGGAGGGGGGAAGGGAGGAAGAGAGAGAGAGAAGCTTTAATTAATAAAGAAGAGTACCAGAGAGCACCTTGGTACTACTGATGAGGCATTTGAGCAGAGCTGATATATAAGCAGAGGGAAATTGTGTTAAGTATCAAGGAGAAAAGCACCTAAGCGAAAGACAACACAAGATCAGAGGAAGGAGTGAGCTGTGTGTGAGGTCCCCAAGGAGACCTCTGTGGCTAGAAACTAGGGGGTGAGGAGGTGTGGTAGGAGATAAGCACACAGAGGTTGGAGGTAGGGAAACTTTCACAAGATGGTGACCGTTGGGTCTCACTCATTACCTATGGTTCCTTCCAGGGCTTCTCACCTCTATCTTACCCTAAACCTCTTCCTCCCAGGGGCTGGGCTTCCAAAAACTTCCCTTCCCCCAGTCTGATCCCTATATAACTCATCCATTTCGGCTGCCCTGGCCTCTTGACCTGGCTGCCTCTCTTGCTCTGCCTCCCCCACGCTCCTCTCACGGGCTGGTTTAGTCTGCTGGCCATGTTTAGCCTGGTTCCTCACTCTGACAGCTTTCTCCCTTGTATCTACAATAAAAATCTTCTCCATGCTTTAGGAGTAGTCATGTCCTCCTCCTTTTGTTTCATTTTTTTCATTCAGGAAGGACTGGGGAATTCATTCTGAGCAGAGGGAGAGGCCTCTGGAAGACCCCAGACCTGCCAGGTTAGTGAGGGCCTGGAAAATGCACGCTAATTTTTATCCTTGTGTTTCTCCAGGAAGGTAATTATTTTCTGCCCAGTGAATAGACTGTATGTCTCCAGTCTTCAACCCATTTCAACCAGAAGCTATGTAGCTCCAAGACAGGATTTGAACAAAGTTGCAAATCTTAGACCACTTGAACAAACCTTTCATCACCCGGGGATCCCAGCTGTAGGTGGGAGTTATTTTGGCTCCTTTCTTCAAGTGGATCATATGCACCTGTGTATGGCTGTTGCCCAAGCATTCAGAAACAACTTCTGTCTGCTCTCTTTCCTCCAAATTCTGCATCTCAGCTTCTCATCAACAAGCCTAAAGAAAGACACCTGCTATGCCCATTTTCTTCCATCTGTGACAAAGTAGGGCAGGCCTTCACAAGTTTCTTCCTTATATAGGAAGTGAGACCCCCTCCCGCCACCCCGTTCCCCACACAGCTAAAAAAAAGAGATCTGTCTAGTACATTTATAGGTTCAGTCTACAGAAACCTCACAAGACTCAAATGCATTAGCAGATCTGCACATAGAAGGAAGTCAGGTACTAGGGGCTGATGTCTTTCACAGGTGTTCTTTCTTCAAGCCTTAGACAATGCAGATGGTTTTGTTGCTGTTTGTATTTTATCATAAAGTCCTTAAACCTGCACACACATACCAAAACTGTAATGTTGTCAGAGACCAGTTCCTTAGGAAATGGTGAAATCACATGCTCATATGAGCATGTGTGTGCGTTCAAAGAATATCAAAGTATATGTAAATATTTGGAGATATATCCATCAAAGTAGTAGGATTATGGGTGATTTTCCTTCTTATCTTTACGAATTATTTTAAAATTTAAGTGTGTTTAAAATGCCTTTATGTAACAATAAGCTGGACATGTCAGAAAGCTTCAGTTAGTCCTCCTTTATAACTACAAGATGGGGTCTCATGTGCCCTTCTAGCAATCTCTTTTTGAAACAGAGCATGTAAGCTGGGTGTTGGTGATTGTGCACCCCTTCAATCCCAGTACTCAGAGTCAGAGGAAGCAGAATCTCTGAGTTCGAGTCCAGCCTGATCTACAGACCAAACTCCAAGAGGGTCAGGGCTACACAGAGAAACCTTGTCTCAAAGAGCCTGATAGATAGATGGATGGGTGATAGATAGACAGACAGACAGACAGACAGACAGATAGATAAAATAGAGTGTTTGTGCTTAGCGAATATACATCCATTAATTCCCTGACCTACTGACCAGTTCCCTTCTGTTAACTACCTGAACATGGATTAGAATGGCTTGTATACAAGAACCAAGAATGGAAGCTATTTCAGAGATGGTCTTGCTTAGCTTCTGGCTCAAAGTCTGGTCCTTTTCATCATACTTCTGGCTGGGGCCCATCTAGCTTTTACTTAGCTCTGTCCTAAGATGGGAAACCCAGAGAGTGGAATCAGCAATTGGTAGATTATGGCTTTTATAAGACAGGCTGCCTCATAGAACGGAAGTAACTGTCTGTCTCCATACTAACTCCCACCTCGGATCCCAGCCCTCAGATCTACGGTGCATCAGGGGTGTGGGAGAGGTTGCTCCACAGGTTAAGAGCATTCCTTCCTCTTCCAGAGGATCCAAGTTCAGTTCTCAGAACCCACATCTGCTGGCTCACAACCAATCTAGTGCCAGTGGCTCTGACACCCTTTCCTGGCCTCTTCGGATATCCACACACATGCCCATACCCATACCCAGACATAGATGTCCACTCATACATTTTTAAAAGTAACCTTGGACCAGTGAGATGGCTCAGTTGGTAAAAGTGCCTACTGCCAAGTCTGACAACATGAATTCAATCATTGGAACCCACATAGCATAAATAAAAAACCACCTGACCCCTGCAACTTGTCCTCTGACCTCAACAAGCATGCATGTTCATGCCTTCCTCCACCCTGCTTAGATAGATAGATGTATGCCAAAAACAAAAAGGATTAAAAAAAAATCCCACTCACCTCACTAGGCATGGTGACACATGCCTGTAATCCCGAGCATTTGGGGCTGAAGGCAGGAACATTAGGAGTCTACAGCTATCCATGACTACATAGCAAGTTGGAGACCAGACTGGGCTACATGAGATCCTGTCTCAAAAAACAAACAAGCAAAAGAACCCCTCAGGTAACAAGAAACAAAAGGCAAGTGAGACAGGCATGGCTTTTACAGAGTGGTTTTCATTTTGCTTTAAGTATCTTTTTAAGTTCTCTTCAGCCTTATTGGTTCTTCCTGCTGTGCCTGAGGATTCTTTGTCTCCTAGGCAGAAAGCATTATGAATTCATTCTCCTCCCTCCTTGGCCACATTTTGTCCCTGGCTTTTAATGACCTCCTATATAGATGGCTTTCCCGCATCTGTTTCCATCACCCTTTCTCCTTCCTTTTTCAGAATTTCTTACCTATCCTCTTTCCCTGTTAAGGTCCCTTTAACATGCCAACCCTCTGAATACGTATTGAAGCCTCACCTTGTATACAAGCCCACATAAAAGGGGTACCTAACTATAGACCAACTTTTCTGGATATTCAAAGTGGCTATTCCGATGATTTTTCTTGTCGTAGAAAAATATATAGATTATGAAACTTACCATTTGAAAATGTGTGACTCGGTGGCATTCTATATGTTCATAACATGATGTCATTGGTCCCTAGTTCCTAGAACTTTTCCATCACCTCAAAAGGAAGCTGTATACCTATTAAGCAGTTTCTTCCCTATCTCTTTTCCCCAAGCTCTTAGCCTCGACTAAGCTGTTCTGTTACTATAGATTATAGATTAGTTATTTCTGGGTATTCCCAGTAAACTGAAATCGTAAGAATGTGGCATGTGGGGCCTGGCTTCTTTCACTCAGTATATGCTTTCCAGGTTGGTCTCTGTTGCCATGTGCATCATTACTTCACTCCTTCCTGTGGACGAATAATATTTTACCATATGGACATAGAGCGTTTTGTTTACTCGCCAGCTGATGGACATGTGGATTGCTTCCATCTTTTGGCTATTGTGAGTGATGCTGCTATGAATACTTGTGTACAAATTTTTGTTTGAACATGAATGCCGCTTTTGAAGTATTAATTTTTCCTCCCAAACACAAGCTTGTTTACTTGTGTCTTGCTGGGGGCAGGGGTGGATCTGCCACCACTTTGCTGCTGTCCTAAGCATGGCTTAGACTGCCCATGGCAAACCTCCATCTGTCTGTTCCTTCCACCTTCTGTTTTTCTGAATTAGTGTGTATGTGTGTGTGTGGGGGGGTGCACGAACACATGCGGGCGTGTGCACGTGGCGGGGGGGTTCTCTCTCACCTTGAATAATTTGGAATTCATATCAACAAGTGAATTTCTTCCCTCTTAATAGAGGTGACTCCCCCCCTCCCCATCTCTTTACATAATAAGCACAGTGAATGTGTCCAATTCAGAAAACCCTTGGGCTTCAGTTCCCAGCTTCCCCTAATAAGGCCTCTTTCCAGCCCAGTTCCAGGAAAGCTGGCTGCGGGAGCCCAAGCCAGGAGAGGCCGCCTCAGGCCTCAGCTCATAAAGCCAAGGTGTGTCTGAGCCCCTCAACCCTGTCAGACTTGGATCTTGAGCCTTCACTCCCTGGCTGCTGTCAAGAGTCCCCTGCTTCCTGCCAGAAAGCCTAGGCTGGAGACAGAGAGGTGTCAGATTTCTGTCTGCAGAAGGACGGGGGGGGGGTTCCCAAGCTCCCCGTGGCTTCCCTGTAGCAACCACCGGCATTATCAGCAGTTGGCATCACAAGCAGAAAGCTGTCTTGGTCCCTTCTTCCTTGCCTCCTGTCAGTTGCAGACAGCGGCAGTCCCTGTCTCTGAGGCGTCTCCTCTTTGCCCTGTCCCCTCCTTTGTACACCTCTGCTTTCCAGTTTGGTCTTCTTTGCTCCCGACCCCTTCCCCCGCCCCACCCCCAACTTCCCAGCCCCCCACCCAGGGCTCTCCTGTTCTCTCACAGCCCCTGCCCCCTCCTTTCATCCTCCAAATCTTTTTCTATGGACTCCCTGTCTCTCTGCCTCTCCTCTGAGCTCCTTTCGGGTCTGTTTCCTTTGACACTGCTCCCAGGCTCGATGCCAAGTTTCAGACCCATTAGTGAGGTGCCTTGCTGACTGAAACCCAAATCAAGACTGATCCGGGTACAATTAGCAGCTGCTCGCACCTCATCTGGAAAGCATTAGGCAGCCCTGGGAGTGGAAGGGGGAGACGGGGGAAATATTGATGCCAAACAGAATAGATCTCCTATTTGGAACATGAAAGAAACCTGACCCTGTAGATATATAACTGACAAGAAGATATGAATAGACAAGGCGGAGAGGAAAGATCTTACCTTGGGTATCCCTCAGTGTCTATGCACTGGACAGTGGTGTCTTTGTTCCTGATTGGAGGGGGTAACTGTCAGGCAAGAAAAGGGGTGTGTTGACTTAAAGTGTGATTCAGGGATCCTTTGCTTTCTTGCAGCACCCCTTGTCTTGGTCCTGCTTCCAGAAATGGCACCGAGTTTAAATTGTGAAGGTTAACTCATCAGGACCGGGGAGAATCTCAGACTCTGCATCTAACCAAGCTGATAGCTTTATCACATTTTGGCACGGAGTCTACCGCAATATAGCTTGCTCAAGTTCTCTGCCAATGCCTTCTTCTAGTATTCTGTTCTTTTCCCTTTTAGCAGCCAGAGTTACAAGTGAGGATGCATGATGTCATGAGTTGTTGATGCCTATCTTCCCAACTCAATTCGAGCTGCTGGGTGGGGGATATGTAAAAAAGTAGATGTGTTCTCTTCTGAATTACCAGTCCTAGTGTTGCACATACTAGGTGTCCAATGAATACTTCAGGTAATGCTCTCCTCCTTTTCTTGGCAATATGGGGAATTGAACCTAGGACCTCAATCTTGCTAGGAAAGTGCTCAACCACTAAGCTATACTTCCAGACTACAAATGCTTTTTTTGTCACATTTCAGTGAATTAGCTCAATCCTCAAAGCTCGTCAAAAGTCACTCTTGGGGCCAGTTTTTGTCAACTCTGATGACCTGAGTTTGAACCCCACCCTACTTGGTAGAAGGAGAAAAAAGATGCCCATAGGTTGTCCTATGACTGTAGGATGCATTCCACCATCCCCCTTACCCACACACACAAAGTAAATAAATATTGAAAGCATTTTAGGGGCTGGAGAGATGGATCAGCAGTTAAGAGTACTGACTACTCTTCCAGAGGACCTAGGTTCAAGTTCCAGCACCTACATGGCCGCTTACAACTGTCTGTAACTTCAAGATCTGACACCCCCACACAGACATGCATGCAGGAACAATGTCAATGCACATAAAATAAAAATAAATACAAAAATAATTTTAAAAATACATTAAAAAATAACTCTTTGATGGACAGTAGTGGTATATGCCTCTAATCCCAGCACTTGGGAGGTAGAGGCAGGAAGATCTCTGTGAGTTCGAGGCCAGTCTGGTCTACAGGGTGAGTTCCAGGACAGCCAGGGCTAAACAGAGAAACCCCATCAAAAAACAAAACAACAACAACAACAAAAATAAAATCACTCTTCTTCCAATGGGCCTCCATAGTCTTAATCTAATGCATGTTGGTGCTATTTGATAATTTCATATTTGGCTAAGCCTCACAACTATATCACGAGGAGAAACTTGAAGTTTAGACTGTCAGGTTTCCTCAGCTTCTGAGATTTTGAGTGTTCTTGATGCCCATCTTCCTTTACAACCTCATTTTCATATATTCGCTCATTCCATTAGGTATTTGGTGTTAGTTGATTGAGAGACCTTAGGACAGCCAAGCATTGTTTAGACCTCAACTATAGTGCTCAAGGGATGGCTGGATTTGGGCTTGGATAAAAACCAAGGTTTCATATGTCCCAGTGGTAACCCTTTAATATCATCTAACATATTCAGGAGATGAGAGGCTGAAATATCATGTGGGTGCAAACTCAAGGGCTATGATACTGTGAGGCTTCCAAAGCAGTTGTAAGTTACAGCACTCCAGAGCGCTCACTCTAAGTGGTGGCTATTACCTCATTCCTTTTTCTCAGCTGAGCAGCATGATCACAGTGCCAGGGGTCCCCCACCACAGGGGAGGGGCTGTTGCTCCCCCAAACTAAGAGGACCATCCCTATTGGAAATGCAGAGAACTAGCTCACAGTATTCTGTCATAGACAGAAGAACTTGGTCTTGTGTGAATTCATCAAATACTTAAACTGTTGGGACTGCCTGCAACCTAGCACATCCTTTGGCAGGCACCCCGGCCCCTCATCATCTTAAACCACATGCATATTTTAAGGGATATTTAATCCATAGACTTTTAATTTACTTGCCCTTAAAGCATCAAAAATATTGTTAGGAAAGTCTCGTTTGATGTCTAAGAAACTTTATGAGCATTATTTGGAAATTTTAAAACCTTGCTTTTAGCAGGGAAAACCCAGGAAGTTGGAATTTTTCCAAGCATTTGTTGCCTTTAACACACACAAAAAAATTTGACAGTTTTTCCAGATCTTACTGTCACGGGGCTTGAGGAGTCTAGAGCCAGTGGCCCAGGACTCTGTCTTTTCTACAAGTTGTAAATAGATGCCTCAATCTAACTGGAGTCTGCGGCCCTTAATATAGAGCAATGAGAATGCCTCATACCTACAGGACCCCAAGTGTATTTCACAACCCACACTCCAGAGGTGGATTTCATGTGCATTCTGTGTGCAAAAGCCTAGCTGGGGCCTCAGTATCTTCTCACATCGATGAGAAATGAATCCAACAGGATTAGAGAAAGTGTTAGAAGTGTGGAAGCACCTACCAAAGAAGATTCTGGTGAATAGTGTGAAGATGGAGCTCTCTGGAACAAACTTGTGATGGTTTGGTTGATCTCAGGGAAGGTCAAGAGGCAGGAATTATGGGCTGTCCTACACTGTCTGTTAAAGCCTTTCCCCAGATTGGGAATTCTGATATACACACAAGTGAAGTCAGGAGATAGGTGAGGTATAAAACCAATGCTACTGCATGCATGCACACACATATGCGTGATACTTATACACAAATGACCATATTCAAACAATAAAGCCAGAGAGTGTGAGCAGTAAGGATCAAAGAGAGCCTGTGGTGCTTCTGGCAAACCAAACTCAGGGTGCAGTTGTTGAGTGAAGTATAACTGCAGATTGCATGTGACAGGAATTTGTATCCATGGCTTCTTAGGCCCAGATAATAAGTTCCCCAATTCCAAACATAGGTGCCTGCAGAGTGAGTTGGACGCTAAGAAGACGGGTGTGGGCAGGTAGCAGCGGCTGGTACTGGGAAGCAGAGGTGTGTGCAGGTCAGGGTTCCCAGGCTAACAGGCCTGCCTCCCATTGTCTCCTCTGCTGTGCCACCTTAGAGCTCAGTCTAAAAGGAACAGAATCATGCCCAGTGAATGAGGCTCCCAGGAGTGATAGTCAGCATACATTCACCATCTGTCAGGCATGGCACAGTCACCGTCTCAGAGCACGATGATGGATTTGCTTTGGGTCCCCACCCTCAAAGAGCACATTCTGCCTCAAGAAATCAAGAAACCATCTTCTTTTTTTTTTTTTTTTTTGCCTGCAGTGAGTGGTAACAATGGAAGGAATGATGAAGAAGGGAAAGGATAGAGTCTTCAGACCTAAGTACCCATGGGGAAAGGCCATATCCAGGTCAGATAGAGGGGACACTTGAAAATAACGGGAAGTTTAAAAGGAGAAAGCAGTTGGGTGGGGATACTGAAGTCAGTTTGGGACTTACCTGCTAAGTCTGGTAAGACATCCCTGTAAGAGGACAAGAGAGTGACCTTTGTAGCAGGGGAAAAAAAATGGCTGTCTAGAAAGTTCATACAGCGGCAGCAAAGGGGAGTAGAGAATGAAGCCTGAGCCCTGAGAACTCTTCCCAAAGGGTCATTTTGAGCCAGCAGCAAAGAAAGTGGGGGCAAGGGGCGCTCTCCTGGCATAAAGAGGCTTCAGTCAAAACAAGCACATTGCTGTCTCACTTATTGTCATGGCAAATGCTTCCAGTGTGAAAGCAGAGTAGTCTGCCTGCCCAAAGTGCTGGCCCAGATGTGCATGCTTCAGCGGGTAGTGGAGAATCCACACATGGAAAACTGTTCAAAAATGCCTGACTCCAGCACTTACGCCCTGTGGTGCACATGGAAGGAATTGAGGAGGCAGACAAAGCTACAGAGTCCACTCACACTGGGAGGGATGGTGTCCTGATGCACTTTGGAAACTGAAGAGAACAGTGGTGGGGAACCCTCGCTGGGGTTAAACACAGGCACCTTGAGCATGGACTTGGCTGTTCGTGATACTCTTAGTTTACTAACCCTGTCATGTTCTTCAGGGAGGGCACGGACTACTGCATCTGGCCATCCATAGGTTTTAGAATACTGAAGGAGCTTGAAGGAGCTAAGACAGGGCGGGGCACGGGACACACACACACACACACACACACACAACTACAATTTTAGTTATCAAGTGGAGGAAGAAAAAAAGAGGAAAGGAAATAGAGGAGAGAAGAAGAAGAGAGGGAAAATCTATAGGTCTATAGAGCTATAAGGGTGTGTAGTACATACTGAACCAAGTGTAGGCTGTTGACCTTTGTGATGTCAGGGATGCAGAATACATCCTGCAGAAGACTACCATGTGTATTAAATTGAGAAGAATGCCCAGTACACCTAATAGGGTATTTACTACCCAGTACACATTCATAAATTACCCTATTCCAAATGTCTTTGGGTAGCATAGGTTGAAATTCACTCATCTTACTTTTGAAGTTCTGGTTACCAACCATCAGACTTAGGCTCTCCCTGGAATGCTGTTGGCATGTTTCCTGCCAGATAAGCTGTTTCTCCTCTGCTGTGGACTTGATACAGTTCCATCTGCAGCATTAATTAAACTCAAGAAGAGGATCCCATCTGTGAATGAAGTATTTTTGCTTTAGCCTACACACACTAATTTTAGCCCATTGAAATACTTTTTTCTTTTGACTTACTTTCTCAATTTTGGCTAAGTCCCAGATAGATAAAGGACCTAGATAAGTTCTGATTAGATGAGGCAATGATATTAACAAAAAGTCTCAGTAGTCTATTGATCCTTAGACTCGTGACCATACTCAGTGTTCTACACACAGTGGCACAGTCCATTCTCTCTGTATGGGATAACTATTCAAATCGCTATCTTCTTGCCCAACGTCCCAAACTAATTATCTATAATACCAGTAGTACCAGACCTGGGAGGCTCCAGAGCCCAAGCTTCTAGCCGGTACTGTACTGTGATAGCTTTGTTCCTTCCATGTAATCAAAGGGCTTTGAAATAGCTTCAGGCTTTGGGAAAGGGGGTTGTCTCTTTTGATAAAGTAGGTTAAGAGGATGTAAGAAGAAAAGGAAAGGAGAATAAGAAAGCTATAATTGAGGGAGATCAAAATATCCCACCCTGGGGCAGAGAGGGGGTGGACTAGAGGGATAACTAACACAAAGGATGATTGCAAAGGCCAGAAAGAAACTATTTTATATGCTAAGTATATATTTTATGTTTTTATAAGCTACCTAAATACATATTCATGCCAAAGAATTTAAATGGAGTTAATACAGAAATGATGTTTCTCCCAGAATCTATAGGATGCCAAATAAAAAGCATAATGCCTGGTGTGGGATATCTCCTTTAGAGTTGTTGGTTGGGTGTCTCAGAGGCCTTAAAAGGTCTCTTAAAAGGGTGTTGCAATTTCTCTTGGTTGCCCACGAGTACTTGATGGTAGACCCTATTATTGAAAACACCCCATGCCTTGCTCACAAAGGCATGGGAAAATCAAGTTGGTAGGAACTAGGAAGTTTCCTCCCTGTTGGTTATATAGCATAGTACTGGAAAGTGCTATGCAGGCTGCTGTGGGAGAAGAGTCATTAACAGTCTTACCTAGCTATGTGCCCTGTGAACCATAACAATAACTGCTGTAGCAAGATGTGCTATAGTGGAATGAGTGTTGTGGAAGTAGCCAACCACTTTCTGATTGAATTTAAAGTCTAGCCTATAGGAGGAAATGCCCGACTGACACTGTAAATCTGGTCAACAGCCCATGATTAGGGCACTTATCGGTCCCAGGAGTTAATCTACTGCTATTATTTTGCTAAATGGACATAGTATCAAACTGTTCTCCAGATTTGTGTCTCTGTACCCATAAATTAGTGCAGTTGTCAGTCCTCATCAGAGAGAAGAGTCTCTGTTCATTATATGCAGTTAATGCAGGAACTCACACTGATTAGTGCAGAGTAAGTGTCTATAGAGTACTCATCCACAAAAAAGACATCTATATATCATCCCATTTCCTAAGGTTCAGGGGCCATCATGGTAAGAGAAAGAGAAAAATTCAAGAGCCAGAGTTCAGGGAGGATCTGACCAAAACAGTGTCTTCTGGACACAACAGGTCCAAGGCACTCATAAACTCACAACAGCCATGACTGCTTGCCTAAGGTCAAGGCAGTAGATCTTCCAGCATGGTGGTGGGAGGAGCTTACAAGCCTTGCCCCCTACCTGAGGTACTGTTAACAGTTAATCAGTTTTCTTTAAGTGTATGGCTCCTGGTAGACCAATCGCATGCCAGTGAATGGCGCCACACCCATGGTGAGTTACAGAGGAAAAACAAAGATGTCATGAAGGTAGAGATTGGAAGTGTACCTTCTCCAGCCTGGGCCACCTACTTACGGCCAGCTGTCAAGCCCCTCCCCTGCTAAGCTTGGTCTAAGGCTGGCTATCTCTGCTACTCAAGGCTCGCACTTCACACAAGGTTTCTGTGCCAGTGTTGTGAGTAGATTTGTAGGCTTTATTTTTTTCTTAAATTTCCATTAATCTGTATATTGTAGTTGCAGTTCCTAGACTAAAATTAATGACCTTTTCATGGGGAAAAGGATAAACTTAGATTTTTCCCTGCACAGTCAAAAGAATCCAGTTCTTGGGGCCGGAGAAATGGCTCAGCGGTTAAGAGCACTACTGCTCTTCTGGAGGACCTGGGTTCAATTCTCAGCACCCATGTGGCAGCTCTCAACTGTCTGTAACTCCAGTTACATGGGATCTGGCACCCTCACACAGACATGCATGCAGGCAAAAGGCCAATGGACAGAAAATAAAATTTAAGATAAAAAAAATTGGGATCCAGTTCTTTAAAGACCCCAGGAAGACAGCAGTTGTGGAAACAGCACTGGTTGATACTGTTAGACCCTTCATAAATGTCTGTTGAGGAGACTTTGAGTAGAAAAGACTGTCCCGGCCTGGGCAAGTGTGTTGCAATGGGTTGTGGTGTGAGGGATGTTTGTGGCAACTGTAAACAGGAACTGTTGTGTCCTTATTAGGAATAATCATTTCTCCAGGCAAAGCAGGGACCTTTTTAAACATGCCCTGCTTGTGAATTCCTTTCTCTGCCGAAGACCTAGCCTGTCTTCTCCAGTCCTCTGAGAAGAACTCATTGAAGCTCAGTTCTATGGTTGTTTTTGAGACTGCTGCTTGCCAGGGCCCAAGAAAAGAAAAAGTCGGAGATTCCATGGATCTGCACCCACCTTGATCCCAGCTGCTCACAAGAGCTGTTTATTCCTCAACACAGAGCCTTGTGTCGCCTTTCTCCCTCTAAGGTGGCCTTAAGAGCTGTCCAACAAGCCTGGCAAACTTTTTGCCAAGGCAGAGCACTGAGCAGAAATTCAGGGCGGGATGGTGGGGGGGAATGGATGCCCAGCAGACTGCACTTGGAGCACGAAGCATTCAGCAGAGAGTGGGGGCCAGGGAAAGAGGAGAGGAGTGTCTCAGGTCTCCCGAAGGATGGGTAGAAGAACCCTCAGACCTCAATGCCCAGGCCCACTTTGATCTGCCTCACCTATAAAGAGCTGATTAAATGCAAACTATGACTCAAATAGAATGTTTTGAAAATCTTGCTTTGCCTCTTCCTATATTAGTCTTATTAAGTACCACAGTAAGACTAGCCAAGTACAGTCATGCTTGCTTAATGATAGGCACCCACCTTGAGAAATACATCGTTAAGTGGTTTCATCACTGTGTCAACATCACAGGGGTGTTCACAGAGTCTAGATGTTATGGCCGACTACACACCTAGGCTGCATGGTGAGGGAGGTGGAAGCTGAGAGTTCCAGTCATGGTGGACATCTGGGATGGGAGAGCATCAAGTAGAGCTTCACAGTGATGAGAGGTTGGGAGTGGGTCACCTCAGTGAGTGAAGAAGAGGTCTAGACAAGGGCCTGGAGGACGGAGAAAACAAGCTAGGCAGAGGGAACCACTTCATACTGTGTTGTTTTGTGATCTTCATAACCACATAGTCAAGCAGGTATCCCTAAAGACTTCCCAAAGCACCATACTGAGGCTCACCGCAGTGGGGACTGAAGCATAAGGTTTCTGTCTCTAGATTTTGTTCCCTTGCCTGGCCCATAGCTCACTATTCCAGTATCCACTCACATATCACCTCAAAGACATTCTCACCTCACTCCTGATGGGGCCAGATGGTGTGGTAGTTTGACTATAATTGGCCCCCATAATCTCACAGGGAGTGGCACTATTAGGAGGTGTGACTTTGTTGGAAAGTGAAGTCTGTCACTGTGGGAGCGGCCTTTGAGGTTTCATATGATCAGGAAACCACCCAGTGTCTCAGTCAACTTCCTGTTGCCTGTAAAGTATGTAGCACCCTCAGCTCCAGCACCAAGTCTGCCTGCACACTGCCATGTTCCCTGTCAAGATAATAATGGACTGAACATCCAAAACTGTAAGCAAGCCACCCAATTAAATATTTTCTTTATTTGATTTGCTGTGGTCATGGTATCTCTTCACAGCAATAGAAAACCTAACGAAGACAGATGGCCTTCTGCTGTGAGTCCATATTTCTTCATGTAATTTTATGTCTCAATTGTTTATCTATATGACTTTCTTACCAGCTAAAGCAAAGGTGACTGTGTCTTACTTATTTCCAGTGATGCGAGTCACAATGGGCTTGGTGAAAGTTTACAGAATGAATTCATACATTCCAAAACAATAGACTGGTCCCAGAGACATATCAATCTAGTTCTCTGTGATGTTTGAACTCATAGTTCCCTTAAGTTTGGTTTTTTTTGTAGGGAAGGGGGAGTGATTATTTATAAAATAAATACAGGAGATTAATGGAAGGGCAGCCAAGAGATGCAGGGAGAGGAGTTTGAGAATGGATGGGACAGACCAAATGGCTAGGAATGACTTGAGAAAAGAGTATAAGAGGCACAATATATCCCAATATGCATTTGTTAGAGTTGATCCTTAATTATAAGCTCCTGGGTGTGGGACAAAACTCTAGCTGCCCTCCAAAGAAATCCTGTCTATATTGCTACATGCCCCAACCCCAGATTGAGTAGAGTCTTCACTCTTTGGTCCCCCAAAACTCAACATGCCCCCCACAGCCTTGTTCATCCCCACTCCCAACAGATGTCCATCCCTCCTCCCTACCCCAGATGAGGGAGGCAGCTTCTTCTTAGTTTCCCAGACTAGGAGAAGCCTGTTTTTAGTTAAAGTTTTGGTCACACACAGATGCCTTTTCCATTACTCTTGTTTTCCTTCTTGAAGTGTAACATTTCTAATTAACTCTCCACAGGGGAACCCGCCCTGCTGAAGGGTGGAGGGGAGCATGTGGTCAGGGAAAGGGGGCAAGGTCCCTGGAGACCTGCCCTGGAGAGCCTGCAAGTAACCCCTGGGCAGGCTGTATGTGACAAGAGCTTCCTCCCTTTGGAGAAGGTGACCCTGTGGCCAGTTGGCCGCACATTTGACAGGTCATGTCTGCCATCTCAGTGACTAAGTCTGTGAAGCAGACTGTCCCCTGATCCCTTTATTGATCCTTTAACTCTAACTGCCTCAAGACACTAAACAACCCTAGTCCATCTGTGGGTGGTGGCAGGTAGGCATGAATGGCTTCAGGGACAATTTTCCTTATCAGCGGCCTTTGAAGCTTCCTGACTCAACCCTTGTCAGGACAGCCAAGCCAGGTTTCAGGCAGAAGGGCTCCTCTTTCTTCACATGTCCCTTTTATTGTCCAGCTTTTTAAATTTTGCTTCAAGTCCTGTGAAGATGGAATTTGTCTTGCTCTTAGGATCGTATGTGAACAGTTTAAAAGCAAAGACTGTTGGCATCCATCCCTCCCAGGTCGCCAGTTTTGAGCATACCTCTCTAGTTATCTGCCAGCAAATTCCTGCAGGATGGAAATGAAAACATACACAGGATTTTGTCTTCTTACCCATCCAGGGAGCTGCCTGTGGGATAGAAAGGGTTTAGCATTAAGGTGCTAAGGGACTGGAGCTAACTCAGTCACCAGTCCATGTACACACACACACACACACACACACACACACACACACACACACACACACACTCCACACTCTTCAGACAGGAAATTCAAACTTGCTCCTTAAGAAAAGACATGGGTCCTGAAGGCTAGTCCAAACTTGTCAAAGCAGCAAGTGCCTAAGTTGTGAATGTCAAGTGTCGCTGTTAAGAGTCCTTGGTGTGATTGTTTTTTAAAACATGGACTATTGTAAAGCAGGCCTTGTACTAGGGAGCCTTGCCAACACTCGAAGGTTTGCAGAGATTGCTGCGAAGCAACCCCAGCCAGCCATGCAAGTGGGCTGGGCTCCATCTCTGCCCATTTGGAGCCCCACTTCAGGACTCCTTGACCCTGGGTTTCATGGCTGGAGAATCATCTGATTGGTTCTGGGAAGGCAAAAGGAATTGAAATAGTCCTCTTCCTACCCTTCCCCACCCACCCCCAGCCCTCTTGCTGCAGGAGGAACAAAAGCTATGGGAAAGGGACTGTGGGGATCCGTAGGAGGTCAAGAGCTCTTTACTTTGAAGGGAAGAACTGGAGATTCCTGTCAGATTGGAGGTCCAGAGCACTCTAAGAAGTAAAGAACACAGGCTATTTATAAACCTATGCAAAACAGGCTCGATTATACCTTGAAACCCCCGTGCCCCGCTCCCAGGCACCTGGGTGTAATTATCAGGGTCCCCTCCATCTAGATCAGCATCTGGCTCTAGCTCCCAGCCAAATTCTCCTCACATGTTCATCCAATTTTGGAGATGGACTTAAAGGAGCCAGATGCTGTGGACCCTGGAAATGCATCCTTTTTTTCCTCTTCCTTATTGTACCTCTTCCTTAAGCTTGACCATCAGCGCCTTACCTATTCCTCTGCATAGTTCATCTTAGTAGCTGATTTAAATCGTGAGACAACAGAAAGGCCTGTAGGGGTGATACTAATGTAATTGGTGATGTTCACTACACAGTCCTTGCATGCAGAGTGTAAGAATGGGAACTTTGAAAAGGAAAGAACATGGTCTTTGAGGACCAAACCTGTTAACACTATTTGTCCCCCTCTCTAACATCCTTGTTGAAACTTCATCCCCAGTGCAATAGTATTGGGGAGAGAAGACAGAATCTGAGATGTGAGTCATCAGGGCTCTGCCCTTGTGAATGAATTCAAACTATTTTTAAACAGGCTTACAGAGTGAGCTTTGTCCTCCTGTTCTTCAAGGCCGTGTTTGCATCACAGAGACAAGTCCTCTCCAACAGGAGACAAACCAAGACACGCATTGGCTCATAACTTCCCAGTCTTGGAAGTGGTGACAAACATGTTATCCAGACTTGTCATCTAGAACAACATAAAATGTACCAAGAGGCCTTCCAAATGGAGTGACAGAACCCACCCAAAGGATAATTAAAAATCTCCCTGGGCTTGAGTAGGAAAAGTGTCTCTGAAATGATGCATTTAAGACAGATGAAAAATGAAAAGGAGCCAGGCTCACAAAGTACAGGACACGGTTCTTTGCAGAGGGGGAAACTAGAATAAACGAAGTCCTATTGGCTGGGATGCTGTATTTTACTTAATAGAGAACATATTTCCTATGTTATATTTTTTCCAAAACAATTTTAGCTATAGAGTATTCCATCGTTCTAGTTTGGTTTCTGTTGCTGTGATAAAACATAGACCAAAAACAACTTGGGGAGGAAAGGCTTTATTTCTTCTTACACTTTACAATCCCGTCAAGGGAAACCAGAGCAAGAACTCAAGGCAGGAACCTGGGAGCAGGAACTGAATCCAAGATCTGGAACTGGCTGGCTCCCCCTGGCTTGCTCAAGGAACTTTCTCATACAACCCAGGCCCATCTGCCTGGGGTGGCAATGTCCATGGTGGGACCAGTCTCTACATCAATTAACAACCAAGAAAGCACCCCACAGATGTGGTGAGGCCAATCTGATGGAGGCAATTTCTCAGTTAAAACTCCCCCTTCCCAAGTGTGTGTCAAGTTGACAAAAAACTAATGAGCACATCCATTCTCTAAACATGATTCACTTTGTAAGCAATATCCTTCAGAAACATTTGTTAACTTTCTGCTTTTATAAATAATGACAGCAGAGTTTTATACATAAATCATGATGTATGTATGTGTGTTTGCTTCATATTACATACACACACACACACACACACACACACACACACACACACACACGCGCGCGCGACTTCCTTCAGGAAAAAATTCCAGGAGTGGAACTACTGTTTTGGATTTCAAACCAAATTGCTGTCCACAAAGATGGGCTATACTACTCTTTTATCAACCAAATAAGAAATCTATTCTAAAAAAGAAAAAGTAACTTTCCGGAGGGTATGGTATCATTCGCTTTTAATTCAAGTACTCAGGAGGCAGAGGTAGTCAGATCTCTGAATTTGAGACCAGCCTGGTCTACAGAAAGAGTTCCAGGAGATCCTGGGCTATACAGAGAAAATCTGTCTCAAAACAACAAAGAAAGAAAAGTCCATTCTAACAGCGGTGATCTTTTGAGCAGCATTTTAAAAATGTGAAGTATTAAACCGATTCATGATGTGGAAAATAACTGATTGCTGGGTGGTGGTAGAGCACACCTTTAATCCCAGCACTCTGGAGGCAGAGGCAAGTGGATCTGTGTGAGTTTGAGGCCAGCCTGGTCTATAGAACAAGTTCCAGGATAGCCAGGCCTCGGCAGAGAAACCCTGTCTTGGGAAAACAAAAAATCTGATGTGGAAAAATGAGAAGAAATAAGGTATGTTAGGAAGAGAAATTACTTCAAAATATGTAGACTCAAATATATGCAAGAGTCAGTACAAAAGTACTTATTAAGCCAGTTTACAGTTTGAGGAAAATTATTTGGGAAAAATTGAGATTATCTTCTTACCTTATATTATATACTAACTTACATTTTAGATGGATGAAAAAGCTAAAACTAACAGGGAAACTATCAAAACAAAACAAACACTACATCCCAAGACAGTGTGTTTCTTTGAATCATACGGAAAAGCAGAAAAAAAGACAAGAAAGAAGATGTAAAGGAAAAGATCTATGCGTTTTTAACTTAGCCAAAAGATTTCTCCATGTATGGGGACTGGAGAGATGGCTCAGCAGTTAAGAGTGTTGACTGCTCTTGCAGAGGACTGGACTTCAGTTCCCAGCCACCCTGTCTGGTGGTTCACAGCTGCCTGTGACTCCAGCGGGGGTGGGGAGCTGGGGGGGTCCAACATCTCTGGCCTTTTGCTCATACACAAACACAAACACAAACACACACACACACACACACGCTTACTCACACAGCTAAGAATAATAAAAAAATAAATATTAGAAAACATTTCTCTATATATAATAAACTGTATGCAATCCAGTCTGATATGGACATACACTATAACATATGCATCAAGGACTATTTCAGAAGTTCTGTAAATGTAAATTCATCTTCTAAGAATAAATGGGTGCCACAAATAAATAGTAACAGATAATCTGTTAAGTTCTTATGAGGCATTCTGGGAAATGCATAATTTTTTTTACCTTTCTTCCTTTTCTTTCTTCCTTTTCTTTCTTCTCTTCTCTTCTTCTTCTTCTTCTTCTTCTTCTTCTTCTTCTTCTTCTTCTTCTTCTTCTTCTTCTTCTTCTTCTTCTTCTTCTCCCTTTCCCTCTCCCTTTCTCTTCAGAAAAATCCTACTAATTTTTACTCTAGTCTTTTTGATTATTACATGATGATCATTCTGTTCTAATTAGTGGAGATTGTTTTTAAAAGAGAAAATGACAACAAATATAGTTTTGCACATCTTAGTTGGCTTTCCTTTGAGAGTCTAGAACTGGATAGCAATTGAGACCAAATGCAGTTCAGAATGTCCCCCTCTACCTTATACACAGGTTACCTATCCGGTCAGAGAAGAGGAAGTAGCAGACAGAAAGCAGAAGTGAGGTACAGACATACGGACATGGATGGCTTGGCTGAGCTTTGTGTTTACCTTTTTCATCTTTGAGTGGCTAGCTGTCTATGACTAGAGCTAAACGGCTGTGATTGGCTGAGACTTTGCTCCCTGTGACAAGGGTAGGTTATAGTGTATGTTCATATCAGGTTGAATTGCATACAGTTCATTATGTATGGAGAAATGTTTTCTGTTATTTACTTTTCTATTATTTTTAGCACTCTCTGTCTCTGTCTCTCTCTCTGTGGCGCGCGCGCGCATGTGTGTGTGTGTGTGTGTGTGTGTGTGTGTGTGTGTGTGTGTGTGTGTATGAGTGAAGGTGCCAGCAAAAGCCCAGAGGTGTTGGACCCTCCCCCCACCCCAGCTGGAGTCACAGGCAGCTGTGAACCACCAGACAAGGTGGCTGGGAACTGAAGTCTGGTCCTCTGCAAGAGCAGTCAACACTCTTAACTGATAAACCATCTCTCCAGTCTCCATGCATGAAGAAATCTTTGGCTAAGTTAAAAATGTGTATGAAAACAGTTTCAGTCTGGTGCAGTCAACCAGAGTTGCCCCAGGGTCATGCAGCTATAGGCAAATTGAGTAGAACAGGGTCTCTGGTACACTTGTCATTTTACTCAGGACTCTTAGTCCCTGTCCTCCTTTTGCATTGCTTCCTCAGACATTAGCTGTCCACTAGACAGCCGTCTGCACATACATGACTGTGGAATGGTGCAGCTCACTCCTGCTCTCCGTCCATCATCTCATCTCCTCCTCACCTGATGAGTGTAGCTTCACAGACCCCAGTCCCCTTGAGACACATGGGGAAGCACCATACAGGAGAATAAGATGATTCAACCCTTGAAGAGAGTCATTTGGGGATCCCACCTATTACATTCTTTCAAAGTAAGGCCAATTAAAGATGTCAGTGGGGACTGGAGCTCATATCTGGCCTGAAATTAAAAACAAAGACACCTACAAACATAGTTGTAAACAAAGGGTCAGGCATTACCCTTGTTCACCACCCATGAGCCTCCTATATCTCAGCCCAGCTATTTACCAGTTGGAAACAGCACTCTCTGTAATCTTTATTTACATGGAGGACCTGGTATGGACTTAATCAGGATTGTACCCTGCAAGCTTAAGCTTAAATTCCACTATTTTTGATGGAAGACCCAAACGTAGAACTTTTGGTAGAAACTTCTCCCTTTCCCTTCTCTTCTTTGGAAAGCTGCAGTCTTGCTTATCCTTGGTTAGTCCTGTCTCTGTCATCTGCCTGATCCATAATAAAACCCTTTCATGTATCCCCCTGGATCCCTAAAACCACCCCAGTAACACCCTCTTACTTTCTCCTCTACTGTCTCAGTCATCTCAGAAGAAGGTACCACAGGAACCAGGGACAGAAAATATTATTAGAGCTTGTATCATAATTCCAGGAACTATCTCCATAAAGCTAAAGCAGAAGATTGATATGTTTATCAAGAAAGATAACACTTGTCAACAAAGAGCCCTTTTCAAGCCCTAGGATAAACAGAGGGTGTCTCTGGATTGGCCTCTGGCTTGGTGCCTGGCCAGGGCGTCTGTCCTGCTCCAGAGAGAATAGCCTGCTGACTTCATCCAGCTTCCAGTCCTTCCCCACAAAGGGTGCAGCTCTCAGTCACAGGCTGCTGCTTCCTCTATGTTTCTTTACTTTAAGGAAATACCCAAGGATGATTAAGAGTGTAGAAGGAAATAATTTCTCAGAAGAGATTTGAAAGGCTAGACATGCACAATACGGTTAAACAATGACTAACACTGGCCCATTTAGTTCCTTGCCTATTCCTTTGGGCCATGGCATTGTTTAGACTAGCTTGAGGGCTAAGGGCAAGGGCTGGCTCATCCCCAAGTGGCCCTCACTTCACTATTTGGGGAAGGAGTTCAAACCCTTCATCTACAGCATGTTTAATTGAAAAGGTCTTGAACAGAATCCTTAACCTAACATAGTCTTTTAGTTTCATTACTGGTTAAACAAAGGTAATATTTCCCACCTCTTAGAACAACAGTTCTCAACTTGTGGGTCACAACCACTTTGGGGGTAACATATCAGATATTTACATTATAATTAGTAACAGTTATATTACAGTTATGAAGTAACAACAAAAATAGTTTTTATGGTCTGGGTGAGGGAGGTCACAACATGAGGAACTGTATTAAAGGGCTGCAGCATTAGGAAGGTTGAAAACCACTGGATTAGAACCAGTTTGATGATTGATGATAAGATATTCAATAAATGCTCTTACCATTTTTTAGAATTAAACATTACTTCCCCATCACTATGTTATCCTGATTCCCCTTTCTGTCCCTCTCTTTTCTGAATAATAAAAAAATATCATGCTGGGCGTTGGTGGCTCACACCTTTAATCCCAGCACGTGAGAGGCAGAGGCAGGCGGATCTCTGTGAGTTCAAGGCCAGGCTGGCCTACAGAGCAAGTTCCAGGACAGCTTCCAAAACAATACAGAGAAACCCTGCCTCGAAAAACAAAAACAAAATCACAATAATAAATGTGTGGGTTTTCAAAGAAAGTACCCAAGGAGAGATAACCAAAAACAATAGTCCTGTAGCTTACCTTTCCCAAAACCTAGTCTCACTGGGCCAAACAAACAGTTTTCTGACATTTTCTTCTTGTTGTCCTACTTTGCTAATCACATGCTTAGATTATTTTTTTCTTCTTTTAGATAAAATAGACACGGCAAAAATAAAACTTCAAAAGTGTAAAGAGAACCATCTGTCAGTGTTGTGAACAGTGTTGTTCAGGTCTCCCAATGCTACCTACATTCTGAAATCTGTGCCCACAGGGTGTTGTGATTAGAGGCTGTGAGGAATACTAGGGAAGGCCGTTCTCAGATGAGGGACTCCCTGGAAGAGCAGCCTTGCTGCAAGAACAGCCCATCTGCTTGGGGACCCATCTTGTAGGCTACCTCATCTGCCATTCTCTTACCATCCTTCTTTACTGGTTTTGATAACAGGGTCAGATAGCATGATTTGGACATGCCTTCTATGCTTCTATCCTATGGAATAGTTTGAGAAGAATCAGTTTCCCCTCCCTCTTCCCAGTTCTTCCCCCCAACCTCCCCCTCCCAGGGGTATCAACCGAACATGACATAACAAGTTACAATAAGACCAGGAACAAACCCCCATAATAAGACTGGATGAAGCAACCCAGTAAAAGGAAAGGGGTCCCAAGAGCAGGCAAAGGAGTCACAGACACCCCCTTCTCCACTGTTAAGAATCCCACAAAAACATCAAGTTGACAACCATAACTATTTGCAAAGGAGCTAGTGAAGGCCCACGCACAGTCTCTGTGAACCTTTTTATAAGCCCTGCTCAGTTGATTCTGTGGACTGTGTCCTCCTGGTGTCCTTGATCCCCTTGACTCCTACCATCTTTCTTCCCCTCCCTCTTCTTCAGGGTTCCCCATGCTCTGCCTAGTGTTTGGCTGTGGGTCTCTGCATCGGTCCCATCAGTTGCTGGATGAATCCTCTCTGATGACTCTAGGTTCCAGTCTGAGTACATCAGAGTACCATTAGGAAACACTTTTTTGTTTGTTTGTTTTTTCTAGTAGTGTTTGGTTCTGTCCTAGGTCTCTGGCCTATCCAGCCTCTGGTTCCTGGCCCTTGAGGCAGTGTCAGGCGTGGGCTCCCTCTCATGGCATGGATCTCAAGTTAGACCAGTCATTGGTTGGCCACGTCCACAAGTTCTATGCTACCATTGCCCCAGTACATCCTGCAGACAGGACAGATTGTAGGTCAAAGGTCTTGTAGGTGGGTTGGTGTCCTAGTCCTCAATTCTTGCTTAAAATTTCAGTAAAACCCAGCAATGAAACCCATGCCAGCTTGGGGTTTTCTTTACTGGGAAATTTTTTATTATTTTTCAATGTCATTGCTTTTACTGGCTTATGCTAGCTTCTGTGTCTTCATGGTTCATTTTTGGTAGATAGTACATGTCCATATATTTTTTTACATTTCTTAGATTTAAGTATGCTGGCATATGCCTCTAACCTCAGCATTTAGAAAGTGGAGGCAGGAGGGTTGTGACTTTGAGTTCAGTCTGAGCTACACAATGAAATCTTATTTCAAAACACAACCAATCAAATGAAACCCTCGAGGGCTAAAGTTCTAATTTAGTACCATAACATTTGCTTAGTGTGCATGGGGGTTCCAGCCTCAGCATTGCAGCAAGTTCATTTCTTATAGGTTTTCTAATTTCCTAGCACACAGTTTTTCATAATTGTACCTGGCAAATCTGTGAATTCTCTAGTATCAATTGCAATGTCTTCATTTTCTTTCTTTCTTTCTTCCTTCCTTCCTTCCTTCCTTCCTTCCTTTCTTTCTTTTTTCATCTTCCCCTCCTTCTTCCTCTTTTTTTATGGTTTTTCAAGGCAATGTTTTTCTGTCTGGCTGTTCTGGAACTCCCTTTGCAAACCAGCCTGACCTTAAACTCAACTCCATCTGCCTGTCTCCTGAGTGCTGGAATTAAAGGCATGTGGTAGGCCTGGCTGCAATGTCTCCATTCACACTTCTGATCCTATTCATCTTGGTCTTGTCTCTGTTTTCTTAGTTATTCTAAAACTTGGTTCACATCTTTACCTTCATAAACACTTTTGGTTCTGTTGATCTTTCATACTTTTTTTCCTATTTTGTTTACTTCTGCTTTTGGTCTTTATGTTTCTTTTCTTCTACTAACTCCAGATTTGTCTTGTTT
This sequence comes from Mesocricetus auratus, assembly GCF_017639785.1. Taxonomy (NCBI): domain Eukaryota; kingdom Metazoa; phylum Chordata; class Mammalia; order Rodentia; family Cricetidae; genus Mesocricetus; species Mesocricetus auratus. The sequence continues at coordinate 47,299,929 of NW_024429192.1, forward strand.
TTCTTTCTTCTAAATCTTTGAGAAGCATCATTTGGTTCTTTATTTGAAATCTACTTTAGGGAGTTCAGTTGGTAAAGTTCTTGCTAAACATGCAGGAAGCCCTGGGTTCCTTACCTAGCACCGTACAAACGAAGCATCGTAGCTCACACCTATCATCTCTGTCTTCACTTGGAACATAGAAGCAGGAAGACCAGCAGTTCAAAGTCATCTTTGGCTGCATAGTAGGGTTTCAGTTTGAGGACATCCTGAGACACATGAGGTCCTGTTTTAAAACTACAATAGCCTACTTTTTTTTTATTTAAATGTAGTCCCTTGTTACTATAAACTTCCCGCTTGGCTGGGTATGGCAGTCCTTATTTATAATCTCAATATTCTGAAGGCTGAAGCTGAAGGATCACAAACTTGAGGCCAGTCTTGGCTGCATTGTGAGATTCTCTCTAAAAAAAATCTGACATAAAACCAGGCATATCTCCTGTCTGTTGATGATAAACCAGGAAAGTAGATTTTGAAACTGTCTCCATTCTGAACAAAAAAAGTCCACTATATTCATCTCATTTTGCTGTTGTTGTTTTATTTTGTTTTGAGACAGGGTCTTTATATAGTCTCAGATATACTACAGTTCACTGTGTACACCAGGCTGGCCTTTTGGACTAAAGGCATGCACCACCACGCCCAATTTAATCTTATGTTCAATTTCAGGGCAGCCTGGGCTAGGTAGTATGATCCTGACAAAGCAACAAAATGAAGAACTTAATTATTAGTATTTTTTAGTATGTTGTATTTCTGTTTTGATTTGTCTGTAGAAGTTTTATAGATTTACTTTTACTTTCTTTGATGACTAACTCATTCAAAAGTATGTTGTTCAGTCTTCAAGTATTTGCATAATTTCTTGTGTTACTGTGTTGAATTTCTTAATAAAATAAAATTTAATCACTAATAAAATTTTAATTTGTTAGCTATTAATATGTTATTAATTATAAACAAGATTTTAAATGTTAATAAATAATTAATGAAATTTATTAATACAATAAAATTATTGTGCTACTAACTTCCAGTTTTATTGCATTGCAGTTAGAAAAGATACAGGACATGACATCAGCCTTTTAAAAAGATTTGTTGTAAGTTAATTTTTTGGAAGATTTTTAAAATTTTCCTTTATGTATTTGAATGTTTTGTCTGCACAAGCACCACATGTATGCATTGTCTGTGGAGGACAGAAAAGTTTGCCATATCCTCTGGAAATCGAGTTATAGAGTCGTGAGATGCTACATGGGTGCTGGGGACCATACTTGAGTCTCTAGGAAAGCAGCAAGTACTCTTAACCCCTGAGCCACTTCTCCAGCCCTTTGATTTTCACAGTATTTGTCTTATACTTTTATCTTGTCAGAAATAAATGAACTACTCTTAGTCACTTTAGGCGTCTGTTTGATTGGGATATAATTTTCCTTGACACAAACCAGAGATATCTGTGAAGAGGGAACCTTAACTGAATAACTGCCTCCATCAAATCGGCTTCTAGGCAAGTCTGTGGGGGAATTTTCTTGACAAATGGTTGATGTGGGAAGGTTCACACCACTGTGGGAAGTGTCACCCCTGAACAAATGGTCCTGGGTTACACAGGAAAGCAAGCTAGGCAAGCCGTGGAAAGCAAGCCAGTTAAGAGTACTTCTCTGTGGTCTCTGTGCCAGTTCCCTTAATGATGGACTGTCATCTGCAAGCTAAAACAAACCTGTCTCTTTCTAAGTTGTTTGGGGTCAGTTTTTAGTGCAACAGAGGCCAAACTAGGACACCAAACCTTAGCCTGCAGCCATCTGTGCCTTTCCTGGTGAGACAGTCTCTTTTGGGCAGAACAGTCTTCGACAATGTTAAACACTGTTTTCCTTTCAGCCAGCTCATATCGCTGAAGTTTGATTATTTTCCATGACTCTTTTGCCTGTCTACTCTTCTACTGGAATCTCTATTTTTCACAGGCTTTCAATGGTTGTTAGCTTTCTTTCATTTCTGGATATAATCCCTGTAAGCATGTTATGTAAGGCCAGTCTCTGGTCATGAACTCCCTTGGTTTCTTGTGTTGGAAGGATTTTCTTTTTCCTTTATTGCTGAAGCACAGGTTTGGTGAATGCAGCAGTTATTTTGTTTCAGGACTTATAATAAGCCATTTTTTCTTCCCAAGCTATATGATTTCTGTTGAGAAAGATGTCATTAACTGTGAGATATCTCATATGCAACCTGGCACCTTTCTCTTACAGTACATTTTTAAAGATTTATTTATTATATTTTATGCACATAAGTGCCTTTCTTGCCCATATGTAGGTGTACCGTGTACACGTCTGATGCCCGTGGAGGTCACAAGAAGGTAACAGGTCCCCCAGAACTAGACATATAGATGGTAGTGGGCAGACATGTGGGTGCTGTGAACCAAGCCAGGGTCCTCTACAAAAGCGACAAGTGCTCTTACAGCCCCTCTTGCAGATTACAGATTGTTTCTTTGTTGTATACTTTTGATAGTCATGAGCCACTACTCCTGTGGAATTGCTGGCTCTTGACAGACGCTGTATGATGGGAAGTCATCATCCTCAGTTGTGTATCGGGCTTCAGGGATCACTCCAAACCCATGCTCAGACAGACCTGATTAAATGCGGTGGATCCCAAAATAAAACTAATAGACAGGAATGTGAGAAAGAGATTTGTAAGGAGGAGGCAGGTAGACAAGGGTAGTGGGGAGATAGAAGTGGGGTGTGTGTGGTCAGCATCTATTATGTATAATGTGTAAAACTGTCATGTAACCAATTTAATTAATTTTCTAAATTGGGAGAAGAGATTGCCTCAAGTCACAGAAGAGATGCTGAAATGTTTGAACATGGTGATCTTGCTAGACTATAGGAATTTTGGGCATTGGGTTGGGTGAATTTTGTATTATGAGATGGCTTCTTATTTTGCATTATGAGATTGCATTATGAGAACAGAAAATTATGATTTGAATGTGAACTGCTTCCCATAGGATCAATTGTTTGAATACTTGGTTCCAAACTGGTGGTGCTGCGTTGGGAGGTTTTGGGGGCCTAGCTGGAGAAAGCAGGTCACTAGGGGACAGGCCTTAAGGAGTACAACCTGCCCTGCGTCTAGCCTGGGATCTTAGCTTCTCTGTCAGTGTCACGTATTAAGCTGCACCACAGTGGATATCAAGAACCTGCCCACCCCAGCCTTCTGCATCAAGATCAACTACAACTCTAAAACCAACCCTTCCTTTCTTAGCTTGTTTCCTCACAACAATGAGAAAAGCAGTTAACACACACTGCTCTGTTGAGATTTGCTCCAGAACCAGATATTACCACTTTTATATACCTTCATAGTAAGCAGCTTTCCCCTAAAAATGTGTTCTGGGGTGTTGTTGTGTAATATTAACTTTATTTACCATGGTGTGGTCTCCCTATTGCTTGTTGGGCTACAACTAATGACCATGAGTTCAATATATACAAAGTCAGAGAGACCCTCTGCCTTTCTTAACAGGAGTAGGGACACTCTAGGAATGTGGTGCAGTCAGCAGCAGGGCTGGGGTAACACTGTATAGTTATTTTTATATTGGCAATAGAGGTCCCTGTTGAGTGATAAAGCTTCCTAAGAATGCTGATGCTAACTCTGCTACTAACAAAGACATTTATCACTAATGGCCACAGCAATTGCAGTGGGCCTGAAGCATTTGTCCTCTGGCTGGTCTGTGGTGTCAACCCACAAACAGAATAGTAAAGGAAGCACCAGGCACCACATCATCCCCCTCCGTGTCACTCATGCTCAGGCTTGATAGCAACGCATGGTCAGTCAAGCTCTGGGACCCTGAAGTAGTGGAATTATGCAAGTGGAGTGTCAGTGGGAACTCTCCTGTGGTAGTGTGCACTGGAGAATGGGACTGAGGCTGCCATCGAGTGCTCATCTCAGCACTTGGCTGTGTGCACCTCTGGGCAGAGACGGGACTGCAAATGAGACGTCTCCCTCCTGCACATACACAGGGGGCCAGGGTGGAAGCTGGAGTAACAGAGTTGTCCAAAGCTGCCTTAGCATGCCCTTGTGAGTGGACCAGCATGAGGAATCACGGTATTCTCTCCTGCTCTGTCAGTAACAGGCGCCTGTGCGGAAGGGTAGCTGAAGGTCTCTTACTGACAGAACAGGGAGGGACACCAGAGCCAAAGACCACGTGTAGCTGGGACAAATGCACTGCTTTCTTTCTCCTTGAAGATGGCATCTTCTCTCTGATCTTCTCTGTATGGTCACATCCATCTCCTACAGTGTGGGCCCTTCATGAAGCCCTCACAATTGATTAGCATAGAATAGACTGAAATTCACTCTTCATGGTCTCAAGACAGCAGCTCCATTGTCCCACAAGTGCAATGATTCCTGCTGTGAGATCTAACACTTGCCTAATTTTCAAGTGACTTTAAAATTTTTTTATTTATTCCCATTCAATGTGTTTGACTGTCTGTATGTATGTGTATCACATGTATGCCTAATGACCACAGAGTCACAAAAAGACATCAGAATCTCTGGAACTAAGGGACAGGTGGTTGTAAGCTACTATGCGGGTTCTGTGAAATGAACCCAGGTCTTCTGCAAGAGCAGCAAGTGCTCTTAACCACTAAGTTGTTTTTCAGCTTCTGATTCTTAAATTTTAAATTATTATTTTAGGTTGTTATTATATTATTATATATTACTCTACTACTATTATGGGTTGGGTTTTTGGGTTTTTGTTTGTTTGCTTGGTTGGTTTTGGCTTTTTGAGACAGGTTTTCTCTGTGTAACAGTCCTGGCTGTCCTGGAACTTGTTCTGTAGACCAGGTTGACCTTGAACTCACTGAGATTCTCCTGCCTCTGCCTCCTAAGTGCTGGGATTAAAGTTGTGTGCCACTACTTCCTGGCTCAAATTTTCATTTTAATTATTTATTTCTGTTTCTTGGGAGCTTCTGTAGTTTTCTGTTCACTATCTGATGTTCCACAGTTTCATTATAGGTTCATGAGGAGCACCTTTATTCATCCACCATAGAAAGTCCTCAGAACCCCAAATGCTGGACACCCAAATGTGAAGGAGAGTCTCTCAAAACATTACTGAACGACTACGTGTGCTTCCTGAGAGGAGAGCCTTACCCTCTCGCCCCATGTCCAAAGGTTGAGGCTGCCATATGTGTGGCTTTTCTGGCTTTGAAGGAGCCTTCTTCTATGGCTACGTTTCTGACTACTGACCAGAGTTTAGTGCTTGGTACACACACACACACACACACACACACACACACACACACACACACACACACATTTGGTGAATAAATGGATGCTATTGTTACCATGCTTGTTTGGGAGAGAAACTTTGAAGTCCTTGGAATCAAATTAGATAAATCCGATAAACTGATTTATGCTAACATGCTAATGGGAAACCCCTGAGACCCAGGCTCCCAGGACCTGGTGATCTTTTGAACTAGAAACCCAACCCCTCTTATCTCTAAAGACCCAGTAGCCAGCCATTACCCTGGCTGGCTGGGGCCCCTAGCTAACTGGAGAAAACAGAGGGGAGAGGGAAAGAAAACAGAGAGAAAGGGGCAGATAGCTCAGGTGGGCTAGTGATGGCAGCTCAAAAAAGCCAATCAGTGACCCTTGGAGGCATGTGTGTTAGAGGATGGGTCTAAAGTCTTCGCCAATATTTATTCACAGCAGATGTGAATAAATATCCAGAATTGCCTTGATCTCTTTATCTCCTCTCCATCAGGTATAGCAATCTTTACTTATTTGAATAATTAGGTCAAACTAGTATAATCTCATGATATAGTCAATAGGCCTAATTAACTAGGACGAAACCAAGAAACATCTCTTGTCCTGCATACATACAGACTTTATGAGTTCAGCATATCTATGTTAACTGGATGTTCTTGGAGGGGAAATAGAAGGTACACACATGTGTATTTACGTGTACGTGCTTAGCCACATGTGTGTGCATCCACATACACTCTGGATATTGTCTTGCAGGGCACTAAGGAGATACTTTTGCTTTTAGCTAATCTTTCTCTTAGTGAGCCAGGAGGTTATAGGATTCTCCCAAGATGCCTTACAACCTCCTCCACAATCACACACAAGCTTACATGTAGTTTTTACACTCACATTTTGAACCCAAAGTCTTCCAGGTAAAAAGCCAGGGAACTAGGGCTCCAAGGATGTCACCTGTGTGTAGTACCAGCAGAGGAAGGGAACTTCTAATTTCAGCTGGTTTTTTTTCTCTGTGGTTTTCTAGGTTTGATTCCATTGTGGGGCCTGGAGCCAGGAGAGGGGTTAGTGAATGTTTCCTTTCAGTGTCATTTCAGAGGATTCCTGACAGAGCCGAAGAGCTGCCTGTTATCACTGCCTGCATACCTGACTTCATCTGTTCTGGCTCACAGACACACATTCCCCGCTGGATTAATCCTGCCTGCATTCACCCTCAGGATGTGGGCCACTGGGAGGGAGGATGCAGGGGGAGCTGGGGAGAAGAGGAAAATAAGGTGAGAAAAAAAAGAAGAAACACCAGAAGGACTTTAGGAAAATCACAGCAAGCTAATCTGCAAGACGAAGGGAAGTACAGCTTGAGCACATAGAAATGAAAAATAAATCTACAATGAGAAGGACCTAGAATGTGAGGCACATTCCATGTCAAAGGAGAGACTCTGAGATGCTAACACTGTCAGAGGAGGTTAATATTTTTTTATTTTTATAGGCTCATTTGTGGACGGCCTCTCCTGAGAAGGTCCCTTGCTATAACCCACTGGAAAGTGTCGTGGGCCCAGGTCCGCCCCCAGTTTCCTCTAAGACAATCTAGGTCACTGAAGGGATCTTCAGACACAACAGTTTCTAAGGTTTTACACTTTAAAAACCACATGTCCACACGAACCCAGTGGGAAAGCACTGCATTGTCCCTCCAGGGGAAAGACAGGACTACTCTCCTGGACCTCACAAATTGCAGTTCATAGACAGTCTCCATGTGAACTGGTAACATCCCCACCCCCCCCCCCACCCACAGGTTCACCAGCACCTCAGCTCTCAGTCTGCCATCTGAGAGGACAGAGACAGAGCCACATGTGTGAGCATCTTTGAGACAAGGATGGCTTCCATTTCCTGTCTGTGGTCCCTCTGCTTGCCGCTCCTGATACTTCCTAGATGCTCAATTTCAATGATCGAGAAGGGCCAGAAGGCAGGAGAAAAATTCCACAAGCAAGAGCTGTAACTCAATAAAGGAAGCTCAGTGAGTTTGTGGTGAGAGGGGAAAAAGCAGAGGAGTCAGGCAGTGGAGCATGCCTTTAAACCCATAACTTGGGAGGCAGAGGCAGGCACTTAACTTTGAGTTCGAGGTCAGCCTGGTCTACAAAGCAAGTTCCAGGACAGTCAGCACTGTTACACAGAGAAACCCCTTCTCGAGAGAAGAAAGAAAGGAAGAAGGAAGGAAGGAAGGAAAGTGGAGGGGATGACAAATAAAATGCACACTGTCTTCACGGCAAAGATATTTGTCCGGAGTGGTGAGGTCAGCACCCCCCTTTCACACAGGTTCCTGGAGTCTCTACCTGATGACATTGTGACTCTGGGCTTCGGGCAGGGCTGAAGCAGGGGCATCTGCATTTTGTATAGCGCTGCCAATCTATTTCGAGGCAGGTAGGCTGCAGACTGCACGTTTGGAAACAGGCAGGCCTGGAGATCTGGAGGGTGGAGGGTCCAGCGGAGGGAGTCTGTGGAAACAGAAATCTGAGTTGGCTCAGAAAACGTTGGAGTCTTTCCAGGCAGGGGCCCCTGCAAGGTTTCTAAGCAGGGTCGTGACAAGGCTAGAGACGTGATGGAAAGCAACTGTTCTCACTGAAGCTCAGGTCATTTTCTCTTCGCTTCTGCCCCATTAGCTATTACTGCTTCAAGGGCCCTGAACAAGACACATTCCATGAAAGCCCGCAGGTTCTGTAGGATCCAGGGCTCCTGTTCCAAGCAGAAAGCGTGGTTCACAGGCTGCCTCCAGGCTTGCAAGGAGAGGATTAATTAGGTAAAAAGGCAGTTGCACATGTAAGTGGGTGCCCACACCCGGGTCTGGCCTGGTGTTTTGGTGCGCTCATTCAGGCGTACAATGCTCTCTTCAGTTCTAAGCACCCCCTCTTTAACAAGCTACAAAGCAAGTTCCAAGCGAGATGCCCAAGTGTTGTGTTTTACACAGACTAATGATCAACGACCTTCTGTTTTTATGGCATGCTCTGGGCTCACATTGCTAACTAAGGATACTATAGAAAAGAAACACACGTCAGTCAAACATCTGACTGCACAACTAAAAAATATGGTTTGGGTTTTTAAAAGAAAAAGGATGGAGGGTTGCTTTACTGAAATTCTTTCTGGAAATTCCTGCTTTGTGAGTTTTTTTTTTAACCATTAAAAATGCCATATGTTTAATTGTACTAGGACAGGAAAGTTAAAGTTAGCACCCACGATGTGTTTTACTTTTCAAGGACCACTTTATGTCAGAAAACACAATGTAACTTGATGTCTTGTTTAAAGCCATACAATTTGAATCCACATGCCAGGCAACTTCTAGCTCCTCCCAAGCTGGGGATGTAGGGCTCTCAGGTCAGTGAGAGTGTGGCTACATTCTCTGCACACTCAACAGGATGCTGAAGGGCAGCTCCAGGGCTCATGTCAAATGCACTTTACCGAGAAAGAGGTAGGTGATTTCAGAGTGAGGCCAGCTCACCACAGCAGACACAGGCTAGAGTGCAGTTCGTGATGGTGTGTCTGTCTTGTTAGAGATGTCAACTCAACACTTGAAGTGTCTCTCAAAACCTTAAAAACAATGTAATGCTACTCTTGAGACTTCAAATATATTAATGCTTATGGACATTCCCCCAGTGGTTTGTTCTCCATCAGACAATTTCAAACGTGCCTTACTTCTGTCTTGCCTCTGATCCCTCTTTTGGCTGCATGGTCGTATCTGTTTTTTCAACTTTGATGTCTCAAATTTAAACTTATGGAAAATTTGCAAATATAGTACATGGGTTCAGACATATTCTTCATCCCCTTTCATCATCTTTAACAATGAAGTCCAGCAAACAAAACTAAAAAAACAAATATTAGGAGCTAAGGAGAAGGTTCATTGGAAATGTGCTTGGTGCGTGTGAGTATGAGGAATTGAGTTCAGATACCTGACACACACACACAAAAGGCAGGTGTGACAAAACACAACTGTGACCTTAGCATGGTTAGTACAGAGGCAGAGACAGGTGGACTCTTGAGCTCTCTAGCTGTCTGGTCTAGACAATTGGTAAACTATATACCCAGTGAGAGATCTAGCCTTAAAAAATAAGATGAACACCTGATGTCAACTTCTGGCCTGCACATGCATGCACACACATATATGCACAACATATATGTTCATACTCATACAACACATGCACAGATATGACCTATAAATACCCACAAATTACAAGCATTACCCTATGTACCATTAAGTGCAGTTTCAACTTTATTTCTACTTTAAGATTCAATCCATGGTGCTATATTGCAGTCAACCATCGTATTTCCTTGCTCTTTTTAGTCTGTGAAAAGTTTCTACATCCTGATAAATCTCTTTACCGATGCAGCAATCCAAATCAGAACAAATCAAACTGAATTAGGAAAAAGCCCACTTTTAATAGATACAGTGCTCCCAGATGGCCTTCCAGCACCTCACCCCCCAGAGGAGACAGGAAAGGTTTCTTGGGGGGGGTGCAATTTAAATACCCCGTGGGAATGGTCTTGAGCATCTCTGGGGGAGGGTTGATTATTTGGCAGGCTTTCTGAGATGCAGCAGGGTTTGGAGCGAGAATTGGGGAGAAGGCTTGGGAGGAATTTCCACCATCCCAGACTCTTTGGGTATACGGGTGCCAGGGGCTGGGGTGAAGCTTCCACCTTAACAGTCTGTAACAGTTTCTTTCCTTGACTTGGCACATTTGAATACCATTGGTCAACCATTCTGTCAACTCATTCAGTGTTGATTGTATAATGTTTTCTATTAGGGAATATGACTACCATAAAAATGATGTTCCCAGTATGTCACCCTGAAGGTACTTAACACCCGTATGTCCTTTCACTAGTGATGTTTTTTATCACTGATTGTTTGGTTAAGTGGTTTCTGTTGGATTTTAGAACATGAAAGGTGATTAAGAAAAAAAATGTTGTGTGGCTAGGGGTGTCACTTACCAGTACAGCACTCGTCTGCTAGGCATAAGGCTCTGGGTCTATTCCTCAGCCCCATAGATAAAAATAATAAAATCTTGAACCAGTACACTATCTTGTGGAGGGGTGTTAGAGAGACGGTTTGGAAGTTGAAAGTACATACTGTTTCTACAGAGGCCTGGAGTTTCACTCCCAGCAGTCATATTGGGTTACTCTCAACCTCCTGTAACTCCAGTTCTAGGGAATGTAATGCCTTTGACCTCTCCTGGAACCCGCACTCATGTACACCCCTCCCACACCCATACATACAATCAAAGATAAAATTGGAAAATATAAATATTTTTAAATGTCTTGGGGATCTCCCCAAGATGATGCTATGAGACTGTTTAATTATCTTATATCTTGACTGTCCTCAAACATCCACATGAATGTTAGCATTTGTCATTGGATCTTGACCTGAAATTTCTAGATTTTTCTCCCGTGTGTGTGTGTGTGTGTGTGTGTGTGTGTGTGTGTGTGTGTGTGTGTATGTGTGTGTGTGTGTTACTGAAGATGAAACCCAGGGCCTTGTGCATGCTAGGCAAACACTGTAGTCCTTGATCTAAAATTTCATTGCTATGGTATTCTAATAACTGTTTTCTTTTTTCTTCCTTTTTTTTTGTAGTTGTTGTTTGAGTCCTGGAACTCGCTCTGTAGACCAGGCTGGCTTTGAACTCACAAAGATCCTCCTGTCTGTGCCTTCCAAGTGCTGGGATTAAAGGCATGAGCCACCCCACTGCCTGCCTATTTTCTATTTCTCTAACTCCTTCTGCATTTGCTATTTGGCTTTACCTCATTCATTAATTTGATCACTTATTTATATCAGAAGGACTTGTGAATAACTATTGTGTTTTATTTGTTATAACCCTAAGGCATGGGAACGCACACCTTTAGTCCCAGCACCCAGGAGGCAGAAGCAAGCATATCTCTGAGTTTGAGGCCATCCTGGTTTGCAGAGCCAGTTCCAGGGTAGGCAGAGTTACATAGGGAAACTCTGTCTTGGCAGGGGTGGGGAGGTCTAACCCGGGACATTTGATATTTATTTTTTGCTCCATCTTCAGTTCAAGGTTGGCTCCTTTGCCTTTTCAGTCCTCTACATTCTTTTTGAGCACTTGCATTTTGACAACACGAAATACTCCTAGGTCACTGTGCAGCAAACACTTGAGAATCTGTCATTCTTTCTACTGCAATACAGATGTGTAGAAACCAAGATTTGGATTCAGCATGTTCTCATCTCTACTAAAATCTCATCTCATTCATTTGCTCTCAGAAGATTTGTGTGAACGTTAGGCATAACCTTGGTTCACATATATCAGTGCTGTAGGTATACACATGCACACACATGTAGGTATATTCTTTGGTAGCAGGAGGATAAATCACAAAAAAAATCTTTTAGCATTTATTCAATACCTCTTATTTACTGAATACTTTGCTGGATGTTTTGTGTGTCTATTTTTACGCTATGAATTCCCAGTGATACCCCAGAGTCTAGTACAACATCAGAATTTAACTCCTTTGTCTAACCCTACCACACACAAAAACACCCACATGAGAAATGGATTTATTAACTACAGCCTAATATTTGTGTACACTTATTACTTTGTGTTCCAGTATCCTTGAGATACTTTTCTAACATGGTTCGGATTAGTTCTTTTTCCTCACACCTCTTTTATGGGTATTCTATTCATCTGAAACATGGTTAGGTCCAATTTCACAATTTTAATACCATTTTGAGTCCCCTGTTATCCTGGTTGATCTATTTTTTAATTTTTATATACAGTGGGGGGTCTCCTTTTGTGGAGTACAGTTTTATGGATTTCTTTACTTGAGATAGCATTTCACTGTGTAGCCCAGGTTGGTTTTGAACTCATAATTATCTGTCCTATGTCTATGCCTGGTTCCTTTCTATAGATTTCGACAAATGCACATTATGCAACTTGAAGTTGTTTTTCTATGTCCATGAAGCTTGATTTTTTTCTTGTTGTACAACGTTAGCCATTCTGTTTATTTTCACAGTGCCTTACAATAATGTTATGAACTGATTAACCCCACAGGAGTAAAGTGTCAGGATCTTCATGTCTCATGTAATCGCTCCCAAGCTGAGGAGCCAGCTGTGTCTATATGACGCCACCACATGAATTTGATCAAATAATTTTTTCCATCACCTAAACAACTGTGCCTGCATGGTCCATTAGACTGGCTTTTCTGACGACCCCTGTGGACACTTGAGACCAAGCAGCTGATGGAGAGAGTGTGGTAGTCCACAGCTGGAAGGGAAAGAATTATTACAAGCTGGCAGCTAGTCAGTTCCTTTCTTTCCTTCCTTCAGCTAACATCTGGATATTACCTATCTCGTTCCAAAAACTAGCCAAGATTTTAGGACAGCAAGGATGTTAACCAGGCCTGAGCATCAAGGGTTTCAAGCTTAGTATAGAAAATGCAGATAGACCAGGTAACTTCCAACTGTGAAATGTAGTGGCCTGGATTAATTAAAGGGTAGTACAGTAAGGGATTTGATAAGACTAAATGCCAGGTGAGAGGTGGCCTCAAGTAATAAGCATCTGTCGCAGCCTGAATGAGTTTGGTGAGCAAGGAAGGCCAGTGGGACTAAGTATTGAGCTAGATTTTGCATGACAGGTATGAGTTTGGTGAAGTCAGTAAAGGTATATCAAACAGAGCACCATATGCCCAATGCCCTGCAGACATAAAAGATCCTGGGGCATTTTGCAGAGGTTGACCAGCAACTGGGATGGATGGGGAACGATTGGAGACCACATGGTGGATTACTGGGACCAGTGCAAAGGATTTAGTGTCTTTGTCATCCTAAAAGCAGATGCTGCAGTCAACGAACAAGTGTAGGGAATATACGATACAGCTAAATTTGCCACTTCTTTTTGTTTGTTTGATCTCCCTTCCTCCTTTTTTCATTCTCTCTTTCTTCCGCTCCTCCTTCCCGTCTTTGTGGTGTTGAGGATTGAGATGTACCCTTTTGAAGGTGTCTCTAACAGGAATGTGGAAAGTCAGGCTGTGTTGGAGGCACATGGGAGGTGAGGAGATGGATCCGGAAACTTTTGTAATTTCCCAAGTAAAAGGTGACAAAAGTCTGTGTCAGGGCAGTTGTAGAAGGGAGTAGGTGCCAGGATTTAGAATGGGGCACTTTGGGGGTTACTGACCACATGGTGTGAACTGTGAAGAAAAAGGCAGCGGGAAGGGTCAGCTTCTCTCTCAGCTAGGCAGCTGTGGGATTAAAATGACTTTTAAAAAAGTGTGTGTGTGTGTGTACATAAGAATGCCAGAGGATGGTTTGCACTAATATCACGCGCGCGCGCACACACACACACACACACACACCTATTTCTTTGAGGCAGAGACTCACTGAACCAGCTCACTATTTTTCCAGCTAAGCTGACAGCCCCAGTGCTGGGGAATGCAAATGCCTATAGCCATGGCAAGCTTCAAAACAGAAGTTTTCAAGTTTCTGGTAGTCAGTCTGTGTTGCTTATTGTGTTGTCTGTGTCACAACCAGGAAATTGCCAAACTTGGTATCTTGGAGCCTTTCTCCTGTGGTTTCTTCTAGAAGTTTAATAGCTTTTGTCTTCAGGTGTTTAACCATTTCAAGATAAATTTTATGATATGGCAGATAACCAGTTTTCTCATTGCCATTTGTTGAATGGCAGTTGATGAGTGATATTAGCATTTCTCCACACTTTCATGTTGACATGTCTGACGAGGATCATTGGGCCATATGTGTGAGGATTTGTTTTGGGCTCTCTACACCCTGATTTTCTATTCATCATTATATGACTCTAGTAACACATACTTACTATTGCTTTGTAGAATGCTTTGAAATCAGAGTGCGCAGCCCAAAGCTTTGGCCTTTCTCAAGATAATTTGGGCTAGTCAGGATCTCCTGGAGATTTTATGGCTTTTAGAATCATTTTATCTATTTCTGTTCAGATTTTGATACAGAATACACTAAATCTGTAGACTTTTTTGGGCCCCAAATATTTTTTAAAGCATACAACTATTCACTAATTTAGGCATGTAAGCCTGGCAAAATCTGAATACAGTTGATGGTGATACCATGTCAATTTATTAAGATACTGGACTATAGTTTGAGTAGTGATTTTGTTGTAGCTAGGAGTGGGTGAAAGGCATATGGAATACTTGTGTATTGTTATTTCTACAATTTATGTGATTTATAATCACTTCAAAAAGTGTTTTTAAAGGCCATACAGCTGAAAGTCATTTCAGACATGCCATTCATATCTAAAACGAAATATGATGGCCATACAACTTTACATATAAGATAAACGAGTCTTAACTTGCTTTAGGTAAGAGATTATATTTTGCTTTTCAAGTTATGATTCACCCGAGGCCCAAGGTATTGGAATCCTTTCAACATTCCAGCCCACACAGCTACATTAGGCTTCCATGGTTGTGACAGGATGCTTGGTTTTATTCATTCTTCATTCATTCATCCATTTGATTTACTGCATATTGTTCAGATGTTGTGTTGAACACTAGATGTACAAATATGAAAAAAGTAGGAATTGGTTTTGGGCTTGCGGGTATTCACTCCAAGAAAGAGACAGAGCCTCTCCCCTCCCACTGTGACCATTACAACTACAATCAATGGTCATAGCAGATTCAACATAAAGGCAAGAAGGATTCCATGTACAATAGGAGAGCTGGAGAGGTGGAGTTGGGAATGGAGGCTCCGGTGAGGCTTCCTAGGGGAGACATTGCCATAGGAAGTCTTAAGTTAGATGGTAGAGCAGAGGAGGCAAAAAGGTTTCTAGGTAGAAAGTGAGCCATCTCGGAGGAAAAGACAGCGTGGGGCTTAGATGAAGTTCAAGGAGACACCAGGGGAGAAGGTTTATGTGGGCAGATTTCGGGAAGTCAGCTAGGTGAGCTGAGCTGAGTCAGATTGGAGCTTGTCCGCTGTATCAGAAAACCTGGAGAAAAGTCAAAGAAAGGAACATGACTGAGCCCATGGTTACCTCTCTCAGATGAATCACAGGAAGGTTTGGAGGGTTCTTAAGGACTAGAGACTTTAAATAAAACACTTAAAAAGAAGAACAATTGGCATTTCTGGAATGTGTAATTCATTTTCTTAGTCCTTCCTTATCCCAAGAAGAGAGCAACAACTTAAACTGGGGCTCTCAAGCCTCAAACAACTTCATTTCCTAGTTCGAAAATTAACTAATATAGGTAAGGAAGAAGGAATGATTTTTCATTCTGAGGGACAGGCTCAGCCAGGAATTAGAGACCTTCTAACCATTGTCTAAAGAGACTGGCCAGCTTCGGTTATGCCAAGGAGAGCAAGAAGCAGGGCTTGGTATCGGTTAAATTCTGCCTGTGAGTGCGGGGAAGGGGGTAGAAAAGTAGGAGAGGGTGGAGTTCTATGGCGCATGGTGGGTTTTCTGTTCCAATGGCTCCCCAGTGCTTTTTGAAGTAGAAAGAAACTAATATGCTTGAAGCGAAACAAGCGAACACACTACCTAAGTCTGCAGCCGTAGCTTTGGCATTTGATTGTGCACTGCTCAGTCCCGGGAACGCGGAGTCTCTCCATGGTTGCATCCCCTCACTATAAACCCGTGAGGGGTGTGTGAGAAACTTCTTCCCCGGTGAATGGCTGACTGAACAAATTTAACGGCGGCTGTTACCCACTGAGTTTGGTATCAATGCTCCGAGGTCCGGTTCTCTTTTGAGTTTTGCTTTCATCTGGAATCTCTCGCCTCTGCCCCCTTTGCTGTTGCTGCCACACAATATTAAACAGCTGGAGTCTGGGCAGCTCCAGAATCCAAGTTTCTCAAGCCTCACACGTGAGGGTGGGGGCGGGGGAGAACAGATGGAGGCACTTGTGGAAGGTTGGGGCTTCATGTGGACTCCGTGGGGGCTGTGCTTGCTTCAGAGAATCTGATATCTTGGAAAAGTGGAACTCAGGGTTAACCGACACATTTTGTTTGTGTGGGGCTTAAGAAGTGTGCAAAATCAAATGTGCGAGGATGTGGGTCGCAAAAAAGGCTTTCACTAACTCCTCTCTTTTCCATTTGTTTAGCGCATACTCAGATTTTCAATAATATAACTACTCCTTATCGCAAGGCTACCAAAGGTTTTGATTAAATAAAGTGTTACATTGGGCATAACATGAGAACTCAATAAAGCATTAGTCACAAATAACTGGTATAGCTATAGCAGATGACACATTTAGAGTTATATCCTAAGAGAGATACTCCATATAAAATATTTCTAACTTTCATAGATGAAGATATGGGGCAATTTGTCTTTGCTCACAAGGCTTAATCGAAGACAAAATTCAAATCTCAATTTCTTTTGTGCCTATGATATGCCCATCTCACTGTATGTCACCCTTCCCTAGGGTACATTTCTCCATAGGCAGCGTTATTGGAATCTGGTGACTACCCCCTTAAAGTCAACAGAACATGTAGCCATAGGATCCCTGAGCTGACAGCCTCAGGCTAGAGATGTCAGCCCTAGTCAGTTCAGCTTGTACGAGGAATCAGTGGCACGGAGCCAGGCTCACCTGTACTTTTGCCTGAACCATGCAATTTAGGCTCTAATTACATGCTGTCATGCACTGCTTGCTAATTGTTGCATAGGTCAACCTTACATGTTCATTCATCATTCCTTACTTTGTCAGACAAGCCGCACAGAGCTTGTCCAGAAGTCCCCGTTTTACCTGGTGTGGAGAGGAAACGAACTCAGTTGATAAAGGGCCATGCTAATGAGCAAGCAAAAGTGGAATTTTGGATTCTAAATTGACGTATCGAGTTGTGCATTTATTTTGAAATGCATTTAGGTGGCATCTGAACAAATAAAAGAAATAAGCAATAAACAAATAAAATAACATTCAACAACAGCCAGAATTTTTAACTAGAGAGTTGAATTCAGAAGTGGTTCATTTCTAATACCGCCTACCAAGGCAAAGCGTTCTATCCAAATGTTAGTTTTGAGAATATGAATGTACACACAACCAGTTTACCACTTACAACTTACTACATGTTACTTGTTAGAACTGGATTGTGGTATCTAGCTTCTAGTCTTAGATCAAACATCAGAACTTAGACGCTGGTGATACATAACTCCTATACTCTTTTTTGTTGTTCTTGCTTGTTTTTGCTTCTCCTGTTATTTATTTATTTTGATTTTTTTTGTTTTTGAGACTGGATTTCTCTGTGTAATAGTCCTGGAACTCACAGACATCTACCAGCCTCTGATTCCTGAGTGCTGGGATTAAAGATGTGTGCTGCCACCACCTGACATTTCTTTTATTTGATTTATTTCTTTTGTTTTATGTACATTGGTGTTTTGATTGCATGTATGTGTGTCAGACCCCCTGGAATTGGAGTTACAGACAATTGTGAGCTGCTGTGTGGATGCTGGGAATTGAACCCAAGTCCTTTGGAAAATCAGCTAGTGCTCTTAACCACTGAGCCATCTCTTCAGTCCCAACTCATGCACTCCTAAGTTGTTAACACTTAGTTACTTTGGTTCTTTGAATGTACTATAATGCGTCTTCTTGGAAACTCCATTAAAGATTCATTAATGGCTTGCCAATTTTCAGGCATCATTAAATGCGCTTTTCTTTTTGGACATGATCTCACCCGGTAGGCCAGTTTGGGTCTAAAACTCTTAATCCCACTACCTCAGCCTCCAGAGTGCTGGAATTAAAAGCATAAGCTACCACATCCAATGTTAATGTATCTTTTAAGGGCTACTTATTAGATTTATTTGTTCTTCTGTTATGTAAGTGTTTTGACTGCATGTATGTTGCACCATCTGTTGCTCAGTGCCCATGGAGGCCAGGCTGGGCATGGGGTGGGTGTATCAAATCCCCAGAACTGGAGTTACAGTTGACTATAAGCTACCACATGGATAGGTTGTGAGCTGTCATATGGATATCGAACCTGGGTCCTCTGGAAGAGAAGCCAGTGCTCATAACCATCTCTCTAGCCCCAACTGTACCATTCTTATTCCAAGAACAGCAGTCTATAACTCATGAAATAACAGGGAGATGAGTACCACACTTTGTTGTTGGAGATCATAGGCAAATTATGTAAGTTTCCTTCTCTGCAAAATGGAGAATGTAATTCTACACAAATAGGCTGTGATGGGGAATCTACACAAAATCCATCCCAGAGACCGGGAGAAGAAAGTGCTCAGGGGTTATTACTATTATCTTATTCTTAGAAGCATGTGGAAAAGATTAAACAAAATAGTAAACATAGGCCAGGCAGTGGTGGTGCATGCTTTTAATGCTGGCATTCAGGAGGCAGAAACAGGAGGATCTCTGTGAGTTTGAAGCCAGCCTGGTCTACAGAGGGAGTTCCAGGACAGCCAAGGTTACACAGAGAAACCTTGTCTCATAAAGTCAAAAATAGAAAAAATATAATAAATACAAGCAGGTTCCATGATGTATTAAGCAATCATTGTTCAACTCTCACACTTGAGTGTCGTCTTCTACGTGTATGCTTGGCAGTTTTTTTTCCTTATGTGGTGAATGCAACCCTCCAAACTGGGTAATTCAGTCAAGCCTCCACTTGGGGCCTTGTGTTTAATGATGTCATTGTTGTTTTTGATTCAAATAGCCAGAGAGTTGGAAGTGGATACTGGCCTCGTGGAGTTCAATGTTAGAATACTGACAAGCAACTGTAGCGTTTAGGTGTTCGCTACCAATTGATGCAAAATTTTTCTTCTAGAAATTTATGTTCAGGAAATAATCAGAATCATGAAGATTTGTGGTAAGATGCTTAGTCAACCGTAAAATAGGAGAACAATGTAAATGAAGGCTCTGAAATGTATAAAAATAGAATGATAAGATACTTTTTGGTGCAATAAGCGCATCAACTGTTGAAATCAAACTTTGAAGAGAATTCAAAATCATGGGGAAAATAATCATGTTAGATTGTTAAATTAAAAAGCACTCAGGAGGCAGAAGCAGGTGGATCTCTGTGAGTTCAAGACCAGCCTGGTCTAAAGAGTGAGCTCCAGAACAGCCAGGGCTACACAGAAAAGCCCTGCCTTGAAAAACCAAAATGAAAACAAATAAACAAACAAAAGCAACAATTTGGGAAGATGTTCAGCTATAGAGAAATCAGTGAAGAAACTGGCTTCTACCTGAATTATCAAGTGCATAAGAAAAAGGGTAATACAAATTTTGAATGGATGTCCCTGACTTACTTTGTCCACTAAACAGATTCTGATTTTTGATTCAATGATATACTGGGTGCAAAATGCATGCTGATGAGAAGCAAAACAAGAAAGAAAAGAAAATGACTAAAACCAAAAACATTCTACTATGTTAGCAATGTTGTCCTCGCATGATAGGTTTACTGTGATAACAACCCTACTGTGTTTTTCTATAGTCTGAATTTTCTTCAGTGCACATATTTCATAACCAGGAAAACAATAAAATCAAGAAAAAAACCAAATGTAATGACGAAAAATATAAAAACAAAGGGAATAAGTAGTAAATTTCCAGTCACCTTTTGCCTATACCATAGTAGTTCTCTCAGCACAAGCTCCTAGGAATTCTTCATGACTAAGGAGTCCTCAGTTTATATGACTGTGGGAGTGTCTGCAGTCCACTGAAAGGAAAGTGGTGTTACTCACTGGACTACTGGTTTATTCTGCACAGCTTAGTGTCAGTGACCAATGTAGACCTGCAGTTCCTGTCTATCCTTCCACTTCCCAGAGGAATAAATTAATAATTTATTACTAAATAGGACCAAATGCTTCCTTCTTGGTAACCATAAAGTCCCCCCAAAGCAGGATGCCAGAGGTAAGTTGCCATTGAAGAACGTATAGCGGAGTGCCTTATTGAACGCACAGTTCATCTAACAGTTATGGCGACTGGTGCACTAAGGCAAGTCTGGGTGGGTTAAGAAACTACAGTCAGAGGCAGGTGTGGTGGTGCCTTTATTTCTAGTATTTAGGAGGCACAGTCAGACAGATCTTTGAGTTCGGAGACCAGCCTGGTCTATAGAGTGAGTTCCAGGACAGTCAGGACTACATGAGGAAACCCTATCTTAAAAAACAAAAACAACAAAGAGAAAGTGAGAAACACACACACACACACACACACTAACAGTTAGAGGAAGGGAGGACAAGCAATATGTTCCAGGCAGAGGGGAGAGAGGAGACACAGTATGTCACAGAAGCTATAAAAATAAACACAATCACATTGATACAAAGATCCATGAAAACAATAAACACATCTGAGGTGCCAGCAGTGGGCCTGGTGCTGCTGACAAAACTAAATCCTCTTCATTAAGCTCTTATATATGTCCTGACTAAATTATAGTGCAGGCCAGTGGGCATGGTGATCAGTCTGCCTGAGGGCGGCACAAGGCATGGGTCCCTCTCCTGGTTAAATAGCGTTGGCAAGAATGAATGCTTTGACTGGGAATGCAAAGACTGTGTAGACCTAAAACCCAAAGTGGAAATAATGGAAAGTCCTAAGAATAATAAGTGGAAGGGGCAGGCGGTGTCTTTGAGGTGTTAAGCCATGATGGGTCATCCATGAAGGGACATGGAAATCTGAGAATGTCAAGCCCTTGTTCGTATTGAATTCCACAAGTGCTAATGGGGGTGGTACCTGGAAAGTGTCTTTGAAAAGCAGAAATCTGAGACTGGAGAAAAGCTAAGTGGTTAAGGGCACTGGCTGCTCTTCCAGAGGACTCAGGTTCAATTCCCAGCACCCACATGGCAACGTACAACTGTCTGTAACTCCAGTTCCAGGAGATCCACTGCCCTCATCTGGCCTCCGGAGACACCAGGCATGCATGTGGTATACAGACAGACATGCAGGCAAGACACCCACACACATGAGAAAAATTACATTGAAAACCTTAAATAAAGCAATTGCCCTGCTTGGCTCTAGAAAAAGGTGGTGTTTGCACAATAATAGAACACTGACTGTCAGCTGATCCATCCATTCATTCCTTTTGAGAAATTCAAGTTCTGTTCCCAGGGTGGTTCTCAGGCATCACTGGCCTTACCGTGCCACAGAAGGACGGTGAGTGGACTGAGGCTGGCATCATCATTGAATGGGGGTGGGGGGATTCAAAGCATAGTCTCCAAGATGGAGGAGTATTAAAAGAGAAGGAAGTGTGCACGTATGTGTGCATGTGTGTGTGTGCATGTGTGTGTGTGTGCATGCGTGTGCGTGTATGTGTGTGGGGGGGGGTGCAGGCGGGAGGCTCAAAGAGGGATTCCAGAACCTTTTCATTGTCTTATTACAAATGTTTCATCCTCATGATCCATTTTGCCCCAGGGAATATGCCCAACTATCTAGGCACGTAGATAAAGTCCGAAGTGCCAGATAAATCGATGCAGAAACTGACTTCTCCTTTAATTAACAGACACAAGAAGAAAGAGTAGTATAAAATGTAGACTCTTTCCCTCCCTCCTCCGGATTCAATTAGAATCATGTGGTGGGCACAAACTTGTTTTTCATCATGAGAACCAAAAACAACAGAAAGCAAAATCATGGCCTAAAAAAAAATTAAGCGACGTTTTTCTGTAACATAGTCCCAAAGTCACTGTCTGCCATTCAGGGAAGATAGCCCCTCTGTTCACCACTCCAAGGTCCTCCTCCCCTCCACCTTGGAAGGCGGCGGCTTTGACAAAAGGCTTACCTCCTGAAGCAAGAGGCCTAAGGAAAACTTACAGAGTCTGCCTCATCCTTAGGTAAGGACTCTTAATTCGGTGTCACCGACTTAACTCACCATTGTGTAAAAGCCTTTTTTGAAATGTGGACCCGAGCAATCAGCAATGTCAGATGGCCTGAAAATTAGAGTAATTCTTGCTCAGACCAGACCTACTGAATCAGAAATTGGAGGCGGAGCCTATCCATCTAGGTTGCAACAATTTGTCCCAAGAAATTCTGCTAGAACGAGTTGGAAAGTTACTGCTGTGGATGTTTGCTGTCCAACCAACACAGAGGTAAAGAGCTAACTCTGTGAACCCCGCCCCTCCTAAGATGATGAATGGAGGTCAAGTCAAGGACCTGGCAAACCCTTCCCGGTCAACCGAGTGAGTCTGAGAAGGCTGCCTTATGGCACTGCCATCATGAGGTTTCTTGTCGTTTGCCTTATTACTCCGTCCCACTTTTTTTGGAGGGGGGACTCCCCCTTCTTATTAATTATGCTTTTGTTTTTACTGGTTTATCTGGTAGTTTTTTTTTTGTTTGTTTTGTTTTTGTTTGTTTGTTTCCCAGAATGAAAGAGACATTGAGAGGTTGGTGGGAGGATAGACTGGCCATAGGAAGGGTAGTGCTGACAAGAGGAAGGGTCCAAGGTGAAGCTAAACAGGGTGGAGGGCGCCCCGCGAGTGGGAGAAAGCACTTTGGGTGTGGGCAGAGAAGCAAGTTGGAAGGACTGAGGGAGTCTAACGCGGCGCAGGGAAAGCAGGCGTTAAGGGAGAAATTGTCCCAGAGTTTGGGGGACCGTGTGTGTGAGTGTGTTTTCCCCCAGTTTCCTTTCCAATACTTTTTCTTTGCTCCCTTTCGCTCCTCCCCCTCCTCCCCGCCTCCTCGGCTCCCCTCCCCTCTTCGAGCGGTAATGGGAGGCTCCTAGGCAGGAGAAGCAAAAGAAGGAATTGTTTGCAAGTTCAGTCATCCAAAAAAGCGTCTTCCATATGGAGGGATTGGGTGCGCTGGGCGCGGCGTCTCCTGCCTGGTCCTCCTGCTGCCGCTGCTGCCACCACGGCTCCCGCTTCCTGCAGCGGGGACCCTGAGCTGGGTTTCGCGGTGTCAGCCCCGGCCGCGCTTACACGCTCTCGCACCTCGTACCCGCCGTGGCCACACAAGCCCTTCTTCCTTCTCGGCCCGCAACTTCTGGGTCCCGGGCTCCTTTGTTGCTCCGACTGCGGCCACTCTCCCGTGGCGTGTGTCCCCGTGTGTCACCACGCTGTGCGAGTGTGTCGGTGCAGCCCGGGGCCGTGTGGCCCTCTCCGCACCACCACGCGGGACCCGGAGCCCCGGTCCCCTCTTCCCAGGATCTGGCTGCAGGAGAGGTGAGTCATGTCACTGAAGTTTGTTTTCTTTTCATAAAAAGTTGTGTTTATTTGTTGGTTTGGGGCTAGGAGGCGTGTGGGAGGCGGCCGCCCGCCCCGTGATGCCGACGGCTCCTGCGAGCAGTGCTGCCGGGCGCGGGCTCCGAGAGCTGGGCTGCGGCTCCCATTGGGGCTCCGAGCGCTGGCTAGGGCCGGCCCGGGAAGGGGCTCCCAGTGTTTAACTGGAATTCAGTTTTAGGGCTCAGTTGCGTTTCCGAGTGTTCTTCTAGAGCTCAGATAGGGTTTGGATCCCTGGGCTGGAGCTCGAGCTCTGAGCTGGAGCTCTGACTGGGGCGCTGAGCTGGGGTCGTGTTTGAGCTCCGATCACTGAGCTGGGACAGAACTGGGGCTCCGAGCGCTCGACTGGCTCCGGCTAGTGTCAGGGCCTGATGCTGCACGAAGTTCCCGGGGCCGCCGCTGGTCGTGCCGGCTCAGGGCCGCCGCGCCTCCCTCTCTAGCTGGGTCTGGATGGTTTCGCTCCCGCGGTTCCCGGAAGCTGCTCCGATGGTAGGAGGGCGCGGACATCTTCCCAAACTTACCCCGAAGGCTGACACTGTGCCCCGGCTGCCCAGCCAGAAGTGGGGAACAAACCTACACTCAAAACCCATTTGCCTCTTTGGAGAAAACGTTACCACCGGCGTTTTGAAAGGAAAATCCTAAATAAGGGACCGAAGGAGACCAAAAGTTAAACTGCCCCCCCCCAAGAATCCTCTTGCCTTTGGATGGTGGATGGGAGATACTGAATTGGTATCCAGAGATTTTTGTGGGGCTGAGGTGTGTGTGTGTGTGTGTGTGTGTGTGTGTGTGTGTGTGTCTGTGTCTGTGTAGTATCCCACTGGAATTGTGTTCTGGGGATTTTGTTTCTGTTAACTATGAGAAGGTGGGGAAGTAGCTGGGTTTGGAAGGGCCTGTCTGTTAGTTTTCCAAGTGGAAAAGCTGTGAGAGGTGCTTGGCAGGCAAACCCGGGGAGCCTATAAAGGAGCCTTGGAGGTGGTTTTGTTGACATGTGGAGATGACCCAGGCCCAGTCCCTTGAGGCAAGCGTTCTGCTCCTCTAGAGATGTGGCAGTTGCGCCTAAGAATATGCAAACCACATACCAGCAATCCCAAACAGGCACTTTCTGGGTGTGGTGAGGTGTTCCGGGCTCCCTTAGCCCTGCTTCATGCAGGCTCCCTTCCCATAAGCTTTTGAGCTGGAGTTACCTCTTGCTGGATTAAGTGACAAGAATATTCTGTTTCAGGCCCGTGTTGCCAGCACATTTGTCACCTAGCTCTTTGTTATACAGAATTTTGTAGGCACAGACCTTTAATGAATGTAACTTTAAAAACTCTTGAATATGTAAACACTTTTGATTTATTCTACCACTGGATGCTAATTGTAAGCAAGTAGCCCAACACCACGACGATTCTCTCTCTCTCTCTCTCTCTCTCTCTCTCTCTCTCTCTCTCTCTCTCTCTCTCTCTCTCTCTCTCTCTGCATATCTTTGGTTTGGTCAGTAAGTCTGTCTCCATTTCCTCAAGAATAGTGTGGAAAACATTAAAGATCCTGTTGGACCAATGTGAGGGGCTGGGATGCCTGTTTCTTGAGCTTTAAAGTGACTCTAGGCAAGAGGCTGGTCATTTTGAGGTGTGTAACAGGTTTCCCAGGAGCACTCTGGGGTCTTATAATTGCTCCTTTTTAATGGTCTCCTAATTGAGACCCAGGAGGTTCCCATGGTAATCATGAAGCACTCTGGGGTCAGCGGGACATAGTTGAGGTGGAAATGGCAGTAGAGTTATGATTTCCCAGCTAGATGAGTCTTTGGATTGAGTTTATGCAAAAAGGAAAAAAAAAGCTATAGGTCTGTCCTTGTGCCTCTGGGCTGACGCTGCCAGCCCTTATGAAGACTGACCATTTGTCCCTTCTGGAGTTGGCTAGAGGCTGCCTATACCTATGAAATCCAAGGACTGAGATGTCTGACACTGCCCCTTTGACCCACTTTTATGATATCTCAGAAGCAAAAACACTGCAAGAGACTGTCACTCAGGGGAAGAGGCCAAATCATGGGCCATTGGAAGTGGATATTGACAGAGTCCAGGATGAGCAAGTTCTTTGACCACAGCTGGGGGGGGGGGGAGAATCTAGGGGAAACCTTGAGAGAACCTGCTTAGTTGCTAGCTGGTTGGCCAGTTCAAGATAAAGGGTGTAATTTATGTCCCTTTCCACCCTCCAAATGGGTCCAGAGATTTTACTGTCTTTGAAGTGTTGTTTTCAGTGGCATGAGATCCCTGCTCTCTTAGAGGCCTCTCTGTGGTTTCCATGGCCTGACATGAATAGGAGATTATTCATGAAGTAATTCTGTTGACTTCCTCAGGGGCTCCTGGGGTTTAAGAAAAGAGGGCAAGAAGTGAGGATCATAGTATTCCAAGGGCCCTAGGGGGTCTGGGTTCAAATATCAGCAGTCACTGATATGCTTAATGACTTAGGGTTTTGTCTCTGTGTCTTTCCAGCAACAGCTGAAGATCCAATGGCATTAGGCAATTACTGTCTAGTATTTTCTAGTCTCTGAATAAGAAAAAGTTAACCAAGCTTCAAAAGATGCCCTTATACATTGGGAGTTTGCTTTCTTTCCTTCACACTCGAAGCTCACTCGCCTTTTAGGGAAGGTAATGAGAATGGGAGAGGGAGGAAGAGAGTGATATGCTTCCATTTTGAAGCATTTACTTTAGCATGCAATTTCTTGTCACTTCTACACTCAGCAAATGTTTACGGTGCATCAGACAGCAGAGTGGCGGCTTCCTTCTCCAGGACAGTCAGTTTTCTTCATCAAAGAGTAGTTCGCCTCAGTTTTTAGTGATTTTGTAAACATCTACTACTACTCACAAAAATGTTTTGGTGATTATCCATAATCCCATTCTATAACCAACTTCTCACTTTTCATTTGTGCACATGTACTTTCTGCTGCTGTGATCAAAGTGAAGGTCACTGTCATCAGACGTCTCTGAAGTGTCTTCAGAATTTGACCAAAGAACGCACATATTTCCTATCACATTGCTGTTGATAGAACACATGGATAAATGAATAACTGTTGGTGGAATAAATCAAATCCTAACTATGCTCTCCCTAACGTGTAATATTTTTATAATGGGTGAGCTTGAATAAGATATTTGGAGTAGGTGAGCTGGCAGAATGGGTTAGTTTTGAATCTAGAAATCCATGCTTACAAAAGCTTTCATTGGGAAGAATTTTGCCTCTTTGGCTCGCTCAGGACTGGGCGAGGTGGGACTCTTCGGGAAGAGACTCCAAGGAGGTCTCAGGTGGTGTTCTGAGCACCTGCCCTGACCCTTCAGGCACACTGCCTCCAGCTGCTGCCCTCATCTGTCCCCGCACCCTTCAGCCTTTGTCACTCTTGTCCCATCCTGTGTGCTCTTTCCTTTACTGTTCTGCCGCCCCCCCTTCCCACTACTGCTGTACTTAACAGTCCCCACTGCCCTCCTGTCACCCACAGGTACTCATCAAGTGCAATGGCTTCAAGATTCAGAGCTCTCATCTTTCCTGGGTGCTCCACCCCACTTTGTGGTGCTAATACCTGCTGATCAGGGTTGACCACAGACAGCTGGCCATTGATTTCTAATGAGTCTATTCCCTGTTTATTCTCCGCCATCGGGGGCACAAAGAACTACTTTATGAATGTTAATAAAAGCGTCCTGCTGGATGCAAAGATAATGGTTTTGTAAAATGATAATCATTGCTTTTTATTGCTCATCAGTTCTAGCAAGGAGGTAGGTAACTGGAAAATTAAAGAGGCCTGTGATCTTAGAAAAAATGTTTTTCTTCTCTTTTCTTATCCATAAAATGGATTAATAAGGGACTTCTGTGGTTTACAGCACCACACTTATAAACAGTAAGGACTTCAGAACTCTGTTTATCCCCATTTTTCACAGGGTGAAACAGCTCTCTTTGTCTTCAGTCTGGAAACAGGCTTCGAGGACTCCATGACCCATGAAGTCTTGTCAACATCCACCTGAGGGAAGCAGGGAAGACGTAGAAGACATAGGTGAGGTTTTTGACTCATTGTGGTCCCCCCATCCCCCTCTGACCTGCTGAGTCAGCTGTTTCTTCATGTTCTGTCACCACCGAGATGCCAGTGTTTCTCCTCCATTAGTTCTGGAAGAGTCCAGCTTTGAGTGGAAGGTAGAGTTCGGGTTGCTCCTAGCAGCTCATACACTCTTGGAGACAAAGCTTGTGGTGGCCATGGGAACCCCCTCTCCCAAGGCAAACCCCGTCAGATATGTTGGAAACAGATCGTTAACCAAGAGATTTGGAATCTAAGCTTGTTGTGGAAAAGTGCTGTGTAGGTTTGGGTGAGGAATGCCAAGTGTTTATGCCTCTGCCAGTGGTATCACAGTGAATGTCTTGTGGGTTGATGTAGCAGGCATTGTTTATCTCACAAAACTCAGAGGGATTCTGCTTCTTACTGTCTTCTAAAATATAGCTAGGGAATAACTTCTCTTTTCTAATGACGAATTTGGCCTTATCTTCAAAGGAGGCCTTTGATGTTTGGGACAAGGATTATTGGGCAGAAAGAAGAAATCATAGAAGGAATGCACATTGAACTCATTGCAGTTGCCAGAGAATATGTTGAGAAAGTAACCGAGAGTGCAGGGTAAGCAGTCCTGATGAAAAATAACTCCAAAGAAGCCAAGCTCTGAGAAGTATGGAAAAGAGCGTTATTCTTCTCAGATGAGTTTGAACGATGTTGGTCATGAGGACGGTGAGGAAGTGTGGCCAGGCTGGAGGCTCCATACCCTCACTGGCCTTTACTACATACATGCTATGCCCCTGATATCATGGCATGAGATTTTCCAGCTTTCTTCAAGAATCTACTTCTAACATTTGCTGGGAAACTCCATAGCATCTGGCAGTCCATTGCTGGCTGGAAGGGAAAAGTATAGCAAACCCTAATGTCAATACATCAGCTAAGAAGTACTTCCTCAACCAGGGGAGACAAAAGCTCAGACTGAGTCAAAGCCAAAGACAGGGCCAGCAGTCTAGCAGTCCAGCAGTCCAGCAGTCCAGCAGTCCAGCAGTCCAGAATGTTCTTTTGCGTATCTGCCGGTATGAATTGTTCCCTAGCTTCTCCCTGAAAATTCTTTTTTTTTCCTCTGTGGGTGATTAAGCATGCTAGAGACATCAGATACCAAAGTCAAAGTATTTCTGTTTGCATTTTTTAGAAGAGATTCTTCTGGGTCTTGGACACATTTCTAAGATCAGTCTCTGGATATTTTTCAGGGGGAAAGGGATAAGTAGATGATTTTGTTCCTCTCTCAACTCCATCAGATTTCTCTTGACTATTAGGCTAATGTCCAGTGTGGTAGTACACATCTTTAATCCCAGCACTAGGGTAGTAGAGATAGGAGAATCAATGTGAGTTTGAGGCCAGTCAGGACTACATACAGAGACCCTGTCTCAAGAGAGAGCGAGTGAGAGAGAGAGTTAGAAACAGAGACAGAGACATGTGCTTGAATTTAGCATTTTGCTATTGGCTGCATTTGTTCCCTTGCATACCTCTGGATATATAAACATCTACAGCAAGTTTAGATGACTCTGAAGTTTGCTGCAGAGTAGCAGGTGAAGAGAGATGTATTTTAAGGGCAACCAAGTCACTGAGCTTCCCAGTTGCTCCCAAACCTCCAGAACTTTCAAGAGATGGAGGTAAAGATGGTTACAGATGGCTGCTCTCTGGAAGACCTCACCCAGAAAAGTAGACATGGACTCCTGAAGAAAGCCCTACCACCACTTTCCCTGGCTCTGCCAATACTTTCCCAGATTGGTCTAAGTCAAGTGGCTCTACTAGTCCAGGTTTACCTAACATTATAATCCCAGCAGGTTTATTAGGTATGGGTCACAGTTAATTGGAGAGGAAAATTGGCGGGTTCTGGGTTTATTGGTTTTCCATGAAAGCAGAGGCTGCCCTTAATTATCTCACAAATCACCTCTCCCACGTGATGCTCTTTCTGAAGCGACTGTCATCTAACAGCAATTATTGTAGCTCTTCCTTCTTCCATAGGTATGCTCAAGGGAGGGCAGTGCGTTAACATGACAGCACAGTACCTCCTTTTGCAAATGCAGCTGCATAAAGTCGTGGCTGTTCACATTTACCTCTGTCATTATGAAAGGATGTTTTGTAGCAGACGGGTATACTTGTATACTCATTTGTTGTCTTACAGCTTGGAGTTAAGAGTCCAGTGTATAGGCAGGTCTGCAACCCTTCCTTCAGACCTTGAGACCCCTGGTGGTCTGCCATCTGGAAGGTCAAGTCAGGCCAGGTGACAACCCAGTCAGGTGATTTTTCCTTCTATAGGCTTCTGTTGCAGACATAGAGGCTGGGACAGCAGCCTGGCTCTCACCCTGCTGGACTGTGGCAACTTGCCAGCTAGTTCCAGTGGGTGGTCTTTGACAATAAAAGAAGGGGGTTGGGGGAGCTTAGCTCTCCTCCCCAAAGGGGAACAACAAGGTGGCTTTCTATAGGTGGGCTTTACATGGGCGGCCAATCCCCTTGTCACAAACACACCACTCAGGTCTTGAATGTGGGAGAAAAGAATTGAGAGGCCTGTCTGAAGGTGGTATTGTATGGCGTTCGGTTTTTGTTCCCCTGATTTTACAAACGAAGCCTTGTGTTGAGGTACAAGTGCATGAGCACACAGGAGCAGCAGGTACCCTTCACGAAACAAGGGCAAGATTTCAATCTCACTTCTCAGAAAAGCAACCCCACACAGCTTCCTAAGTCCACCACTCAGGGAGGCAGCCATGGACAAGGGGCAGGAGAGCAGCCTGTTCAGGGCCAAGAGGCAACGGTGACTGCCTTTGCCTTTTCCAAAGATGGACAGACTTACAGTTGTTTACAGCGCACCTACTGTGTTCCAGACCTGCAGCTCAGCATTACACTATCCATGCAACCCTCCAGCAGCCCCGTGAAGATGGACCTCATCACTGTACTCTGAGGATAAGGCAGCGGAAGCCTAAATGAGTGCAGGCACTTGTTTTAGTCTCTTAACTGGTAAATGGCAGAGCCAAGATTTCATTACAGTCCGCTACCTCCCAAACTCATTTTTAAACAAGTAAAACAGTAGACATGCTCTCCCCCCTTGACTTACAGGAACTATTTCTTTTGTAACTAACTGCGAACTAGGGACAGGTGGGATCCTTTCTGTGACTTGCCTTAAATGCCATTGGTATAAAACTAGAGTCACACCCAGACAAATGCATCAGCACTAGGGATGCCAGGCTCTGCAGCAAAGCGGATGTTGGATTTTGTAGGCAGTGATGAGAGTCACAGCCGCACTGGGTTTCATATCAGAACATGTTTCTTGAGATTTGCCCCTCCCCTGGGACATCGTCTGAATCTCCTGGATCTCAGCTCTGCTGTAGCTGCCAGATGAATCCATTTGCACCTAGGATCTTTGCAAGTCTAATCAAGCAGGTCCTCCATTCCCTCAGTGACTGAGGGGGAGAGCTGTTTGGCTTAGTAGACACTTTGACTGGGCAGGAGAAGTGGCAGCTTGTATAGAAAAATACCCCGGGGAAGGAAGTAGCAGCCTTTACAGACAGGTAACTGACGGGAGACGCTTCCTCGCAGGCAAATATTCAGAAGGCAGCCGGCAGAAAGGACAGGCAGTTACCTGCAGGAGCACTAACACTCCACTCCCTACAGGCTTAGCAGTGTGCTGGAAGTTTTGGTGCAAAGAATATGTAGCTAGATGCTCCTTTTTCCCCATTTATTTTGGTGGGGGAGTAGAGGTGTGAGATCTATGTGTATGTGTGTATAGGTGTTTGTGTGGATGTGGGCATTTGTGTGTCACTGCGTGAGTAGAAAGGGCAGAGGACAACTTTGGGTGCTGGCATTCCCCTTCTGCCTTGTTAAAAGCAGGATATTTTTGTTGTCCTCTGTTATATACTCTAGGCCATGCTACCACACTCAGCGTTACCTGGGCTTTTGTGAACCCAGCTCTGGTTTTTACACTTGTGTGGCGAGCAGTTTGCTTAATGAGCTCCCTCCCTGACACCCATAGTTGTTTAGTATGTTCCCTGTTCTTAAACAAACAGGGGAAGCCTGAAGCCATAATATTCTGGTTGTGGAGAGATACGGTATGCCTGGGTTGACAATACAGCAATGGGATGGAGTGATGGCGTGTTTGTTGTCGCAAAATGCCTCTTTTCCATACTTATATACACAGTGAATTGGCACAGGGGACACAGGTTGAAAACGGTCTCCTGGAAACTGAAAAGCCCAAGCTGTCACATCTGTGCTCACCCACCTTAAGTTCAAAGATAAGAAATTCCAGGGCATTAGCTAGAGGTTGGGCAGGACTCAAGGGGTCTGCCTCTGTGGGTGTATTTGCTTCCCTTTGCAAGATTCTGAATAGAAGGCCATCTGATCAAAGGATCAGAAACTCTCTTGGCTCCTCCCTCTGGGAAAAGGCATTGAAGAGTCTTAGGGTCCACTAGGAATTGGATTGGAAAAGAACCCTTGCAACAGAATTCTAGGTAGCATCTTTCTTTGCAGGAGGAAGGGATGGGTGTCTAGAATATTTATGGGGTGTCTTCTGAACAGGCAGGTCTGCAGACAGTCTCATTAGGAGATGCTATGCTAGGGAAAATACTCTGCAGGAGGTTCAGGAGCTAAGATGTCTATCACCCTGACTCAGGGAAACTAGCCTAGGCTCAACCTGCCTTTGCCAATCTCTTCTGTGCAACCTTGTCCAAGTCACCTGAATAGTGGGCTTCTAGTTTATTTTCTTTTTCTTTTCTTTAGACAGGGTTTCTCTGTGTCGTCCTGGCTTTCCTGGAACTCACTCTGTAGACCAGGTTGGCCTCAAACTCACAGAGATCATCCTGCCTCTGCTTCCTGAGTGCTGGAATTTAAGGCGTGTGTCACCACCTCACGGTCTGGAATCCCAGTTTCTTAAAGCTGTTAAAGGGAAGACAAGGAAATGCACATAGAGCATGTGGAGTGCATCGTGAGCAATTAGTAGGCAGCAGCTTGTGTGTAAAGAGGAATAGAGTAAAAGGACCGTTCTTGGAAGTGCAGAGGATGCCCAGATGAGAGGCTTTGCTGGTGGGATCCCCATTGGCTCCAGGCCTCCTGAGAGGAAAGAAGGAGAGCAGAGAGAAGGAGGAGTACATGCTAGGGCCAGGCCTCATCATCAGTCAGATGCACCTTCACAGCCCTCCCCGCTACTTTTTCTCCAGTGTGGTTCATCTCAGCCTATCCGTTATGCCAGAAATCCTAGCATCATCCTCCACTTGGCTCTTTATCTTCTACTCCACCGTTTTATTTATTTCTTGCCGATTTGCAATGCTGGGGACAGAACCTAGCGCCTCCCATTGAACCACACTGTCAGCCCAATATCCTTCTCTAAGTCGACAGCTTTAAGGCTTTACTTTCAAATGTTTGTAGAATTCTTGACTCTGCTACCTAGTCTTCTGTCAGCAGTTCTAAACTGTGCTGTGGACATCATTTTGTTTTCTTCTGAATTGTGTTATTAAAGCTTGCCTGAGGATTCAGAAAGTAAAGTCAGCCACAAGCTTTAGAGGTCAGGCAATAGTGATACACACCTTTAATCCCAGGACTCAGGATTAAGAGGTAGACAGATCTCTGTTAGTTCAAGGCCACATTGACTGCACAAAATTGATCCAGTCCTAAAAGAAACAGCTCACACAAAGGTGATCTCAGAACCTGGGATCACACACCATTAATCCCAGCACTAGGGAGGTGGAGACAGGAATGATATGGCTGGATGGAGAAAGGAATATAAGGTAGGAGGAGACAGGAACTGAGGATTTTTGCCCCTGAGGATTCATGGAGACAGGATTGCCATTTCGGCTGTGTAGAGATAGGATCTACTGGCTTGGCTGCTTTGCTTCTCTTGTCTTCAGCTTGAAGCTTGAACTCCAATATCTGTCTCTGGGTCTTTTATTTTTCATGATACACTGAACCCTCTCTGTTGTTCCCGGCTCATTCAGAGAAACATGCAAACAATACTACTGTCTCTATGCTTGCTCAGTCTTACCTTACCCAGCCAGCTTGCCCACCTCCACAGCTATACAGGCCTTCCTGGCTCCTCAAGCTCACTGGACAGCCTTCCTGCTCAGGCTTTCTGCCTTGGCTCTCTGTCTGGAAGGCTCTTCCCCATATCCTTCCCTCATGTCATGAGAGTTCCTGATCCCCTGTTACCTCAGCCTGGGACCCTTTATCAAGCAGCACTGCACCATCATTCTCTCTGTTTTCAGACTAATTCATACTTCCTCACTGCTGTGACTTCCTGACATATACTTAATTGCCCATTTGTATAGCGCCTCCTTCTCTGCAACTAGAGAGATCCTAGACTTTGTTTTGTTCATCAGAGCCCTCTGTGTCTAGAATAGAGTCTGGTACTTTCTCTCTGCCTCATTTGCTGGACTCCCTTCAACCTCAAAAGGCATGTAATAAGAGTTTCTAACAACGAGCAGGGCAGTGGTAGCACACACCTTTGATCCCATTACTCAGGAGGCAGAGGCAGGCGAATCTCTGAGTTGGAGGCCAGTCTGGTCTATAGAGTAAGTTCCAGGACAGCCAGTGTTACACCACTGACTTAGAGAGAGAGAGAGAGAGAGAGAGAGAGAGAGAGAGAGAGAGAGAGAGAGAGAGAGAGAGAGAGAGAGCGCTGTGGGCAGGTGTGTGGAAGTTCAAGTCCAAATAAGCATCAGGTGGCAGGCCACAGGACCCTCAGCCTCAGTGGTGTCTGTGCTCAGCCTTGAGAATGGTGGAGTCCTGGAGCTTGTTTTATGGTCATTAAAGAGGAAGCCCAACTAAGGCTCAAAAAGATTCAAAGAAATTGAGAAACTTTTTTTCTGCCAAAAGGCACTTGGTTCCTGCCAGCCTTGAAAACTGGGATTTTCAAGGAGTTCAGGAGCAGAACCCCAGTGTTTTTTAAGGTACTAAGTATTCACTGGAAACATAGTGGTTTTCTAGGGAGTAGATGAGGATAGACTTGACCCCGGGCTCCTCCGACTCCACTCTAGCCCTGGACCACTTTGAAAGGAAAGAAAGGATGTGTGGATGGGAGGTCACACCATCATCTGAAGCAGGCTGACAAGTTTAAAGAGACAGGAGATATATTCAGTAGACAGAGCTCCAAGGCTGAGAACACAAATCTGAATTCAGACCCCAGTTTCCATTCACGTTCTGGCTGAACAGAGAACTGGAACAATGTAGTGTCTTCTCACATTGAAAGCTGCCAGCCAGATGTATCAGATTCAGAACAAAGGAGGATTAAACCTCACCAGGTGCCTTGGGAAGTCAGGTTTTAGGTGGGAAGTTCCATGCCCATGATCCAAATCCATCCACCCCTCCACGGTCTTTCTCCATCCAGCTCACTCTTCAATCTGTAACCTGACCAGTGAACACTTTTGAATGGCTTTGAGCTGCTACTCTGTTGTCCTGACTCCTGCGGAATGCACACTAATGGTATACCTGGCCCACGTTTGCTCCTGAGACTGTAGGAGCTAATGCAATACAATGTGTGCACAGCACTCCTCAGTCAAGCTGCCCTTGCTATAATTACACCCTCTGAGTGGAGCCTCCTGGTTTGTTTTTGACGTCTGGAACTTGTAAGGCTATCACAGTGACTATTGACCATGCAGAAGGAATCTTGGCCCTTGCCTCAGTTTGCCTGGGCAGGCAGAGGAGGTCTGCTGGCATGGGTAAATGTGGGGCCTGTGTTCTTTAAAGCATGCAGTCTTCAATCCCAAGTCACCCTGTGTCTCTTCTCCAAAGCCCTGAGCAAGAACTGGGCACAGTTTTAATAGGTATGCCAAGGGGTATATGTCTACAAGAAGGGACTGCCTTTTCTGAATCAAAAAAAAAAAAAAAAACCAAAAAAGGAATATGTGATCCGACAGAGCATTTGGTTTTTATTCTAATATTTGTGTGTTGGGAGTTTCTTGGAGAATTTGATTATAAATATCCTATGCTGATCCTTTTAAATTTTATCTTTAGTAGAAGGCACAGTGGGGCCGTTCCCAACCTCCTGATGGTCCCCTGTGATCAGAGGTGCAAGGACAGGGTGGGCCCGGCTTCATGTGTGGGTGTTGGTGGAAGCTCTGGTGTGGTCTGAGTCTTCTCCAATATGTTGTCTCCAGAGCAATTGTAGAATTGGGGCTAAGTTCCCAGTTTACTCCCCTACCCCCAGCCCTTCCAGAAAAATCGAACCTCCGGGGCAAGTGGAACAGGGAGGTTCCTTAATAAATAATTAAGTCCTGTATGCTTTGAGAATCAGGAAGTGAAAAGGACACGCATGGCCAATTGAAACGGAATCTTAGGCAGGCAGAACTAATCTTTCCCACACTTGAAATTAACCAAAATGCCAGTGCTAATGTCCCTGGAATGGAAGGGGGAGGCAGAGAGACCTTGATCTCTGTATTTCAGTCAAGAAGAAGACTGTGTCCCCATGGAAGTCCCTGTGGTGGTAGTGGGGGGGGGCTTGCACCTGGCTTCCTTGTGTGAAGGATGCCACCCACTAAAACTCATGATGCCCATTGCGGCCTCACTCTATAGTAACTTGAGATTTCACACTGAGCTGTGACTCCTTACCATGGTGTCCCAGATGAGTCCCAACAACACCACACATGCCTCTTCAAGCAGTCACCACAACGGCCATCAGAGTAGCTTTCATATGACCAGATATTTATTGAGCACTGTGACTCCTTCCCTCAATACACTTACCTCTCAGCTTCTAGAGATTTCCAAATCAAAACAAGACTTCATTGCACACTGCACTGTGACATATGTTTCTCTCTTCAGAAGAGAGCTTGACTCCAGCGACATGCTCTATTAGTTTTTCATGACTGTGACAAAGGGAAGAAAGATTGGGGGTATCGTTTGTTGCTCTGCTTGTTTGTGTATAGGTTTCTGGGTTTTAGATCACGATCAAATGTCTCCATCACTTTGGGCCTGTGACAAGGCAGTGTATCGTGGTGGGGAGTGCATCATGAAGGAATGTTCCTTACTTCATGGCACACCAAAGAGAGAAGGGAAGAGGTGAGGCTTCCCATATCCACTGTAAGGGAACATGTCTAATGACCCAATGTCATCTATGAGGCCCCATCTTCTAAGGTTTGGTCACTTCCCAACAGCTCCACAGACTGTTGTCAAACCTTTAACATATGCGGGGTATGATACAAAACTCAACAGTTGCTTAGATGGCCGCTGTCATCCTCCTCCTCCTCCTCATCGTTCTATCATTAATACTTGGAGCCTCGCCTGATTGGCTGACTTTAAATTATCTACAAGAGCCCATGTTTTGTAACATTTGGCTATTTAGAGAGTTTCATTAATTGACAGTTGGAATTACATCAAACTAAAATATCAAACAAATGTCATAGTAAAGGAAACAACCAACAAAATGAAGAGACAGTCTATGACTGGGAGAGCATAACTAGCACTGGCCACAATAGTTAAGATATGAGGGTGAGTCTAGGTGTCGTCTGTTCGCCTAGGTGTCTATGCATCTAGGTGTCTATGCACCTAGGTGTCTATTCGCAGGTGAACAGGTAGAGAAATGCGGAACATATTTACATAAAGAAGACAGTATTATCCAACTATAATGAAGACTAAAAACCTATCAGCTGCAGCAATAGCAAATGAAGGGTCGGGCTGGCTCTTGGCCTGAGAGATCCAGAAAGTTCCAAGGCTACACACCTTTTCAGTCCAAACCTGTGCATCCCTGTAATCCCAGCCCAGTAGGCTGAGGCAGGATGGTCAGCAATTCCAAGCCATTCTAAGTTACAGAGGAAAACAAAAGCAAAAGAAAAACAAAAATCAGGACAGCTTTTGGGAGGCGTTCCTGTCGCTGTAGAGGTCTGTATTTTCTCAGAATACCTAATCTGAAATATGCCAAAGACATCTATTTTGGAATTGGAATTTTTTGTCTCCTACTCTTCACACAGATTCAGGATTATCAAAATAGAAGTTTTTCTTTGCTTTTACCTTTCTTTCTTTTTTTCTGTTTGTTCTTTTTGAGGCAGGGTTTCTCTGTTTAACTTTTGCTGTTCTAGAATTAGCTCTGTAGACCAGACTGAACTCGAACTCGGAGATTCACCTGCCTCTGCCTCCCTTCTGAGTGCTGGGATAAAAAGAGTACACCATCACCACCTGCAGAAAGTTTTTCTTTTCTTTTCACACCTTACCCCACTGTCATTACCATGCTCCGTGTGAGTGGGACAGAGGTGGATGCCACGAGGTTTCTTAGCCCAAAGCAGATTGTGGTCATCTTCTCACGTCCTGGCCGTGGCAGGGCACTCAGGCTGGATTCACCAGTGATCTGTGCTATGCGTTCAGTCTGTGTCCCTTCTCCAGAAACTGAATTCTGGCTTCAGAGCTCGAATGTCATTCCTGAAGGGCCCAGGATTTAGCTGGTGTTCTGTGCTGAGTGACTTGTGACAAGTTAATTCCAGGAGATAACAGGATTCCCCTGGGTAGGTATAAGCAGGGTGAATCCTCCATGTTTTGAAGATGTAGCAGATAATGGTAATACAGATGGGGTGGCTAGGGGACACTGGGCAGGACTGATGGAGCCTCATGGATTCTTGTGGTTTCTGGAGCAGAGTTGTTTCTCTGGCCCCCAGATTCAAGCATCTAGCTTCAGGCCCTGGAAGTGTTAGGGACCAGGATCTGCTCCCTGTAGGCAGCCAGGCCACTCTGAGCAGCTCTGGGGGCAGGGCTGAATGGGTTGGGCAGTTAAAGTGAACACAGTTGGGTGTTGGAGAGTCAAGGGAGGTCACACTTCAAAGCTATCCGATCCTGACATCTACATAGCATGCAGAGACTTTAGGAAGGGTGTGTTGGCTCCAGCAGCAATCTTCAGGGCCCAGCTTTCAGCAGCCGGCCTGCCCCTCCCCTCTGTATTTGGTGTTTTTCAGTTTAAAGTCCTCCCAGCCTGATCCCCGCCCCCATGCACGCATGATGTGCGCGTGTGTTCACATTTTTATTCTTGGCAGAAGTTAAGACACAAAATGGATTTGGAAGCAGATGAAACCAGTCTGGGTATAAGTTGGGCAGCAGGCAGCTTCATTCCTGGAGTGGGATGGACTCTAATGTGGGGGGGTGGAAGTTGTCTCCTCCTCCTGTGGGGACTGGGAAGGTCTGGGGCTGAAGTGAGGCTGCTAACGTTTTGGGTTGTCAAACTGTGTTCCAGTGGAACCAAAAAGATATGAGACCCTGAGATCCGCTTCTTAGGAATCTGCGAACCCCGTGGATTTCTCCCTTTTGCCTCGGTTAGGGAAATCTCTCTGACTTCTTGGGTCTTGAAGCGCAAGTATTCAGTTTTACGGATGCTTTGGAAACTTATCTTCACTACTGACATCTTCCTTGGTTCCAAGCCTCCATGCTCCCAGCAGGAAGCAAACGGCTCCATTAGGTTCAGAGACTAGCTTGAGGGTCTCCATCTTGACTCCCAGTATAGACGATTTTTGCAGCAGGGCCATCTTCTCAGATATTTATTTCCATGTGAGAAAAGGTAAGTAGGAATCTAAACACATCTGGCAGCGACTGAGAAGTACAGGGCAAGCATGAGGACACGGGTTCGATGCCTAGAATCTCAGTGAAAAATGCCAGACCTGCTGGGTGGGTTCCATGCCCAGAATCTCAGTGAAAAATGCCAGACCTGCTGGGTGGGTTCCATGCCCAGAATCTCAGTGAAAAATGCCAGACCTGCTGGGTATGTGCTTGTAACTTCAGCCCCAGAGAAGCAGAGTCAGGAAGGTTTCTGGGGCTTGCCAGCTCTTCTGTTGAGGCTAATTGGTGGGCGCTAGGCCTATGAAAGACCCCATCATAGGAACAGATGGTATTTTAAGGCTGGCATGAGGTTGTCCTCTGGTCTCAGCATGGACACATGCATCCAAACACACATGCCATAAAGAAGTTCAACCAGGGACTGGAGAGAGAGGGGTTTTCAGAGCACTTCCTGCTCTTCCAAAAACCCAGAGTCCCATTCCCAACCCACTTGTCAGGTGGCTTACAACCAGCCTCCTGTGGTTCCAGCTCCAGGGGACCCAGAACCTTCCTCTGGTCTCTACTGGCACCTATGCACGTGTGTACATATATACATACACATGATAAAATACATAAATCAACTTACAAGATGGGAAAATAATTTTAGTATTAAAATGTAAAAATTTCCTTAAGAAACCATAGTAGCATCATCTTTGTGCAAAACCCTTTTTGTCTCATGCCAAAGTTTTTTCTTTTCTTTTTTTTTTTTAGTTTTTTGAGACAGGGTTTCTCTGTAGCTTTGGAGGCTGTCCTAGAACTCGCTCTGTAGACCAGGCTGGCCTCTGAACTTACAGAAATCCACCTGCCTCTGCCTCCTGAGTGCTGGAATTAAAGGCATGTGCCACCACAACTCGGTGCCAGGACTTTTCTTGCAAACATTTTTCCTAGTCTGTGCTAGAGACTTCCACAGAGGGTTCTCAAAGCTGGCTAGATGATGCAGCCAATAGGCAGAATTCAAAAGCCTGATACCCATGCCCTCCGCAGCCCCATCCTTTGCCTGCGGTGCTGCCTGGCATTGCTGTAGCTGTGAACCATCTGCCTGAGCAAGCTCTGGTCTATAGCATGGGGCTGGGAACACTGTCCACTCCGGGAGTTGTTCAGAGGTATGTTTGAGATGGTTTGTTAATTCAACAGTTAAATAATTGTCTTGGTTGTATGGCAAGATTGGTAAATTCTTTTTATCCTAAATACGCGCTTTAATCATTTACTGCTTATCATGAAAACCCAGTTTATTACATCCACTAAGTCTCAATGACACTCATGTTACAAATCAGTAAGAAATCAGTGATCTGTCACAAAAAGGCAGTAGTTTATTTATTTATTCATTTTTGGAAACAGTGTTTCCACAGAGGCATTGAATTGACTGTGTAGGTGGAAATGACTTTGATCTTATGACCCGCCTGCCTCCTGTCAGTTTATTAAATTACTGTGTGTATTCTGTACACCTAACGTGATTTCCCAGATATCATCTTTTAGTAATCAGCAAGCCTAAATTAAGTTATACTTTTCATTGTATACACAATGTGAATGCAGGCGATGATATAAGAGTCTCAGATACATTACATAGCTGGTTATTGCTGGTGGGAAATTACATGTGATGGTTTTAAGGGCAGTTACATACTCCTTTGTATAATTATGCAAATAAGTCAGCTAAAGGTGATACGGGCTCAGTTTTAGATTCTGTGCACCAAAGGGTAATTTTTGAAGCATTGCTAGTATTAAAAAATATCAGGCATTAAAATGTAGGGTTTTATCAAACCTACTTTGACTATTTCTGATGTTTCAAGTGAAAAACACAAATCTCCTAATCTTCAGACATAATCAATATTAAAATTGTCTCTTGATGTTTTCCTATGATACCCCAAACAACTACATGCCAAACATTCATATGTTTTTGTTTTGTTTTGGTGGTTTTTTTTTTCTAAAATGGGATCTCCAAGAATCTCTTAGGTTAGGTTAGCATGTGCAAAAGTGTGTTTGGAAGAAAAAAATCCTCATCATTAGTGGTACTTTAAGAAAGAATGGCACTCTCAAATAATTCCTGGGCTAGGGGTCATGTAAGTCCAAGCTTGTGGTTACAGACTCAGTATGTACTCTGTTGGTGATTCATGCCGTATAACAGCAAATTAAAGGTTCCAAAATGCCTTCAGTAAAGCAATCTGACTGGATTTTCATACGTAGCATTCCCCTAAATTATTTTTGTTATGAGTCTGTAACATCGTTTCACATTTGGTAAGGTTTCTGATTGTCTTAGGCGACACTCACCAAACTCCTCGACAGCACTGTCCTCCACTGCCCACACTTCTGTAACCTGTGGTACAGGGAAGGGAACAGCTTGTCTGTTTGAGTAATAGACAAATAGCCACTGTGTTCCTGTCATAAGCCATGTCTAACAATGGGCAAGGTGGCAGGGTGTCTGCCTCCAAGACTTTGATGCCACAATGCACCGTTAGTCACAGCCACAAGGGTGGCTGCTCTGCCCTGTACCTGGGAATGGCAGACCCTCTGCCCGGAATCTTCCCTGAAGGTGATAGGCTGGAGACTAGAATTAGCTTGTCCCCTTTGCTCTTCCCATCAACACCTTGCGGCAGCCCCCCCCCCTCCCCGCACTTGCTCATGCATAAACAGTGGCCCCTGGTCCAGCTGTGAGACCCCACTTGTTTATTTTCCCTACATGTGCCAGCCTTGCAGTAAGGCCTCAGTGCTTCACGAGTTGTGGAGAGCTGGCAGGGGTGAGGCGGGGGCTTCCAGCAGAAGGCAGGGACTGACATACTTGACTTACTGGCAGATGGACTGCAGCCTGCTTCACATTTCCACACTGGTATTTATTTAAATTGTAGGCAGTTTAAAAGAGCTTGGTAATTGAGAAAGGAAAGGTTGGAGGTGGGACAAGGGACTCCGTGTGTATGTTCGAGGGGGGTGTGTGTGTCCAGGGAGGTGGTGAAGAAAGTGGGTTTGAATAAGGTCGGAAGAGAAAGTAAACTGTCATGATTCTAAATCATGGCTACCAGTCAGAGCTGCAGCTCCACTGTGTGTGTGTGTGTGTGTGTGTGTGTGTGTGTGTGTGGTGTTCATCTGTCTGTTCATCTGTCTGTCTCTGTCTTTAGGGCAGAGGGCGCACACAAATAGAATATTGGGTGGGTGGGTATTAATGATACTAATGAGAATAATCAAGTTGCAGAATTCGCTGTCCATTACCGAACCTGTAGTTTGTACTTCCTTTGCTTAGAAGCTTTGCTAACACAGCCTGTATTTCCTTCACCATCCCAGGATGAGATAGATCTTATGGTTCCATACCAAACCAGTTCCTCTGCAAGTTCAGGACAAGGGAGAGGAACACCCTCTGTGTCTCTGTCAGTGCTGTAAAGTTCAAGACTGGATGTCTTCTCAGCTCGGCCATTTCACCCTCAGGCTTAGCTCTCCACCTGAGTCTTTCAGGTGTCCTCCAAGCATGCAAAGACTTGTGAGCATCAGGGTGTGAAGGTTGGGGCAGGTTCTACCTGGTATTCGCCTGAATCTCCTTCAGTCTGGTTCTTGGAACCTGAGAGCTTTTTGAGTCATGTGAAAGGTTTCTGTGTGGGCCTGATGCACACAGTTAACCAAGTGATCCCTGTGAGGACAGGGCCTAGGGAATGGCTGCAAGCCACAGTGTGCTGACTCCATTGCCTGACCAACACCAAGTCCACAGCTTTTCAATCTCCCAATCTCCCCAAGTCCTCTGCATGTTTCTAATGACTACAGTTCTCTCCAGCCATAACCTTCATCTTAAGTCATTATTGGCTGGTTCAACAGGGGGCTTTCTAAATACCTAGAAACATATCATGACTACAGATGAGGGTGTGGATAAGAGCATCACCACTGTTGAGCCTTTGCTCTAGCAAACAGGAGAACATAAAGAATTAATTGTGTGAAGAGTTCCACAGAAAAGAAGAGCCAGGAGCCTAACCACTGGCTGGGGAATACCTAGCATGCCTATCAAATGAAAACGAGCTTCCTCAAGCCCTTTCGTTCTCCTCCTCACTTCCTTCCTCATGCGCCCACTCCATCCACTCTAAGCTTGCAGGGAACAGGGGGAGGCCTCCCCACTGGAAAAGGGCTACAGCGATCTGGAACTCAGGAACCAAATCCCTGGGGGAGATAGCAGTAGGAATTCCCCTCGTCCTGTTCCATTTCTGCTTTTGCAGTGGGAGCCCTCTGTTGGGAGTTCACCAGATTGAACTTTGTAGACTATGGGAGCACCTGGGATGTGAGGCTTGCACAGCTTAGCAGACACTGGCTGAGCACCTGCTTACTATGTGTCAAGGAGGAAAGCAAGTTGTGTATGTGGTAAAGATGAGACCCAG
The DNA here is from genome assembly GCF_017639785.1 of Mesocricetus auratus. Classification (NCBI taxonomy): domain Eukaryota; kingdom Metazoa; phylum Chordata; class Mammalia; order Rodentia; family Cricetidae; genus Mesocricetus; species Mesocricetus auratus. The sequence continues at coordinate 47,343,153 of NW_024429192.1, forward strand.
GAGAGATCGCCACACTGCCTTCTGTTCCGTCCCAGCCTTTGTCCTGGGACTGTCAGACTCTGACTCTCCTGGAACTGGGTAAGGGATGAATATGGCTGGTAGAAGGAAGGTTTCTTTGGGGATTTATGAAAGCGGCTGTATTTGAGGGCTGACTTTCCAAGCTTGGTGGCGCATGAGTGCATACCCGAACACACATACGCAAACATGCACAGACAATAACATATATTCATATTACTTCCACCATTCTTCTGATGCCTTTGCTGCTCCTGCTTGCTGCCTGCATTTAGCGATTAGTGAAATCCAGTTTACCTTGTGACTCATCTTTCTTGAGGCCATCCGTGCTGCATTTTAATTTGGGCATAACCAAAATATGCAAGAGCACAGGCTTGCCTTGTTTTCCTCCATATCCCCCTCAGGCCTCTAGACTGTGCATGCAGCTTCCTGCAGGTTGGCTGGACTGCACTCAGTCATGCCTGGGACCCACCCCAGGGCCCTACAGTCCTCAACAGGAGCAGCTCATGGGTGCCAGCGGTGGATCGATCTTCTCACTGTGATCAGTAAACAGGCTGCTCTTGCTTTTCTTGCTCTACTCAGCGAGCAAGTCCTGCTGGACTTCTGCATGGTTTGGAGGAAGCACGCTCCTTGAGGTCCCGTGTGTGGCTGAGCACTAGCACGTTGCTAGGAGAATTCCCTGGGATAACAGCACCCTGTGTTCAGGGCCTCTGCAATTTCCTTGGGCTGTTGCAAGTGGAAACTGTATTGGACTTGCTCAGAGCCTGTGTGTAACAGTAGGGTTTGTGATCACACATTCATTCCTTTTCCCTGGGAGATGGGACTTTAAGATTTTGAAGTCTGCTCTAAGTGCAGGTCCAGGAAGGGTTTTCTTTCACCTTTTATTTTTAAAAGCTATCTATCCAGGCTATAAAATAGTAGCCTTTCCTTTGTTGTTTTGTCCACTCTAAGCGTTGGAAATTTTGAAGTTCATGTCATGTGCCTGTTTCCTCTCCAAGGATAACAGTGTTTGAACTGACTGAGTGACGCGTTGTGGAGGATAGTCCTGGCCACCACCGGTATTTGGAAACACACAGATGGGAAGTACCAGGTGTTTTCCTCTGTGTCAGTGCGCCTTTCCCTGTGCTGTGTACATTCACTAAGTGATGTCAGAAGCAAGATCCTTTCTGGATCTGAACAGGTACTGCAGAGAAGCTCCAGTTATGTTTTCCCCTCTGTAAACACCGCCTCAGAATTTCGGGTGCCAAGTGGCCTACTGTTAGGTGGGGATATCTTCTCCATCCCCTAACAAATAGAGACACTTTATGGAGAAATTATGATCATTAATGCCATTATCATCATCAAGAGTGTGCAGCAGGGGTATATGCGGGAGGGGGAAGGATACTAGCATATGTTATAGTAAATGTTGACGAGGTCTGGGTGGAAACTGAGCATTAGAAACTAATGAGGACTTGTCCAAGGATTCCTTCCCTCTACAGACAGGCACACATACACGCACGCACGCACACACGCACAAGAGACAAAGTAGGGCTTTTGTGAGGTTCTGTAAGTCATGCAGAATGCATTGCTCTTTCCACACCATTCACTCCTTGACCTTCAGCTGCATGTGCGAAGAGCAACAATGTCATCCACTGCACAACTGTACACAGCCTGCAAGCAACGAGCAAAAGTCGCACGTTTTTATGTGTCTGGAGTTGTGAAAAATGCAACATGTCTTTGGTCTGAAATGGCATTAGTTGGAAAGCCCACCAGGTGGCAATGCCACTGCATGAAATCAGATCTCCAGTGACTGATTTCAGCAGAAAGTTCATGACCCCTGCTCTCCAAATTGACTGTGTGACTGCCGTGCCAGGCTGCTTTGTGCATGTTATCCCATTAATGCACATTAGTAGCTCATCAAAGTCCTCGGTCTGATTCTCACAGAGAGTAATGCAAGGCTCAAAGAGATTAAATAGCCTAAGGTTATCTTATAGGGCACTTCAAGGGTAGAAACAGTAATGCCCATACCTGAACCTCGGGTGGAATATTCTTTAGTGTTGACCCTGAGTTCCAACATTGTCACCAGTAGAGAAGCTTTTGTCTACAGTACAGATTTAAGATGAGCTCTAAGGTCCTTATGCCATAAACTGTCATGACGGGTTTGGCTAAGGCGTCCACTGGGGACAGGAACTTTCCTGAGTGGTGAGGATGAAAGTGATCGTGGTTATGAAGAACCCAGCACTAGGCTAAGTACACCCTAAGAGCTCAATGTATTTAGCTGACTTTCCCACGTCTCAGTTTTCATCTTTCCTCCCCTCCCCATGCTCTTTTCTTGAACTCCTCAGGCCCGGGCCTGTCTTTCTCTCTCTGACTCAACGTCTTAGCTCCCTGCAAGCCTCTTAACAGCCTGAAGCTAAGGGCACACTTAAGTAGCATAGGTAGGTACCATCCCAGGCCAGACTGTGCCCAGTCCTGCAGCAAGCCTAAAGCTTCCAAGGAGAAGAGATGCAAAGGGCAGTAAAAGAAGCTCCTTGAGGGGTACAACCACAGGACAATCTGCTTGCGTGCCAGCGTGCAGCCTTATTCTCATGGAGCACACAGCCTCCCCAGCACTCAGTTGTGGCCACACTGGCTGGGACCTTTTGATGTTTCTTCTTAAAAAAAAAAACCAAGTCCCTGAATCTCTTTCAATGTTCCTTCTCCTCCACCTCAGACTCCTAACTGGAACTAGCCATTCCACTCAGCAAATGAGGATGGCGTGGGAAGTGTTAAGGAATACTAAGATGCATTTGACACACCCTGGCCTTGAGGAGTTTGTGGTCTATGTCAAGGGCTACCGACACACACCCATCAAAGCTTAAAAACCGCCGGGGTAAGAGGTGCACAAAGCGTTTCCAGGAGATAGAATGAGGGACAGTCGTAGGAGGCCTTATTTAGGGGAAGGAAGAGCACTTGAGGGTGAGTCGTTCCTCTGGGATGAAGTGAAAAGGAAGGATCAGAAGGTAAAAATGCAGTTTTCTGAGATTAGAGCAAATGGGAGGAAGTCACAGAAAGGCCGACTTCAGGCCAAATGTAAAGAACCTGGTAGGGAGGCTGTCCGCAGCCTTGGAACGTCACCTACTCATTCTCAGCTCGGGAAATATCAAAGTGGGTGTGTTCACCGATTTCCTCCTTCTTTCTCTTCTAAAATCTTTTTGAAACTGAACTCAAAAGGTTAAAACATCACTTATAATTCTTTGTATCCAAGTCACCTGATTTTTTTCCTATGGGCCTTACACAGATGCTACTCACTTTCCTTTTACCAAATAGGATCTGCGCTATTTTCTCCTCTTAGAAATAATTATCTTCATGTGGCTACTTGATCCTTATAATTATGATATTAATTGCTAAATTCACACCAGAGTCATCTGAATTATTATGCCTGAACTTCTTACATGAAGCCGCAGAAGACTGAAAAGAACCAAGGGTTCAACCCTGACCCTGAGGTTTACCTTGTGATCATGGATAAGATATTTAATGACCACCCATAAATCCTCAAGGGGCTGATCACACACTGACCTCACAAGATATTGTGGAGTGTCAAAGGGACCTAGGTCTGAGCGTTAGAAAATACCAAAACAGTAACCGCCCTGTTACTATGATCTTGTTTTGTTTTGAGACAGGATCTTACTTAGTAGCTCTGGCTGTCCTAGAACTCACTCTATAGCCGAGGCTAGCCTCCAACTCACAGAAATCAGTCTGCCTCTGCCATCATAGTGCTGGCATTAAAGGAGTGCACCACTTTGCTGGGCTGTTACCGCAATCTGTACCTGTTTGGGTGAGCTAGGTATCCTAGAAGGAAGGTAGGGAGAAGACAGTGCAGACTGGTGGTAGCTCATACTTGTAACCTCAGCACTCAGGAGGCTGAGGCAGGAGGACCACTGGGTTGAAACCAGCCCTGATTATATAAGGAAATGCTAGCTTGAAAAAAAGTTGATGAGAAGAGAGAACCAGGACCAGTCCAATGCAGTGGCCACTTGTCAGCCCGAATAAGCATCATTTGTTGAAATGATAATATTTTGGATATATTGTTAAGCAACATTATTAAATGGGGCCACTGACCCTTCCATACCTAAACATTTCAAGGGAACCATGAAGAGCTTGGAATTGGTCACAGACCTGGCACCCTGGAGAAGTGGTGCCATTGGTTTTAATGAGTATATTAGAAGGGATTGGGCTGGCCAGGAGAAGGGAATAATGGGATTACATTAGGCATTGGTGTCAAAAATGAATAAATATGAAATTCTGCCCACCTACCCATCCATCCTGACAGTCAGGTGTGCAGTCTCAGGGTATGCAACATGTGCTCCATGACGTACCTCTCAGCTGCCCTCCCCTCCACCCTCTAGCTCACTCCCAACCTCCTTAGGTCCAGTGTTTCCAGAAGCCCAGGACCCTTCAGATTAGAGCTCTCTGGGGACCAGCCCCTTTTGAAAGGAAGAAAAGAAGAAAACGGGAAGAAAACCAGAGAGAAAGTGAGAAACGGGAGAATGAAAGCAGCGAAGGGGCAGTGGTGCCTTGGGATACCTCACTGCATCACAATGAATATGGACTCTATTAAGCTCCGTTCTGCCTGTTAGTGTCTCCCGGGGCAACACAGCCCCCATATGGCAAGCATGCAGCAGATTAGGGTAGGCCCCCAGGCCGCATGGAAGGCCAGGGGCTTGACTGGCAGTTGAACCCCCTCCCTCCTCCCCCTTCTCCTCACACTTGACACTGCCTGTGTTTATCTAAAGCAAGGAGGGTGGGGGGGGCGTTGGAAGGTTTTTGTTCCGTTCTAGAGAAGGGGAGGAGGCTGGAGCCGTGTGGGGAGAGGGGAGAGAGGTAGAGGGTGGAGGTAGGGTTGTAGGGAGTGAGGCTGGAGGGAAGGCTTCATACATATTCAGAAGGAACACTGAATGGAGAGAGAGAAATAAAGCAGATGGAATTCGTGTTAAAGAACAGCACAATCACCCTGTTTTGAGCCCTCCAAAAACAAAAAGAGAGAAAGAAAAAGTAAAAGAAAAGAAAAGAAAAGGGAACAGCCTCCTAGGAGCGTAGGAGTTCTTATCCAATTAGCAGGGTTGTCAAATTGAATTTATATGGAATAAGCGTGAGGGGATTGAGATGGGAGTGTGGAAGAAAAAAAGGTGATTTTTCCTTTTCTCGTGTCTGTCGGTCTGTCCGTACACACACACACACACACACACTCAATCTCTTTATAGAAACTCAGCCATCTTTGGTAAGAGGTACAAGTCACAGAGAAGTGAGACTCCCTGATGTCTTCCTCCTCTGCCGGAGGTGGGAACTATTTAGTCCAAAGGGAGTCTTGTCCTTCACTAGGACGGCTGAGGGTCTTCTCCCTGGGAATTCTCTCCAGACCGGTTCCAGGTGCCTTTGCCTTGAAGGTGAGGGTTTTCCACCTGCCTGAGGGGGCAAACAAACTTTATTAGCTAGTTATAGTGGATTCAGAACATGGAGCCCAGGCACACTGCTCTGCCCCAAATGTCACAGGTTATGAATTCCCTGTCTTTGTGTTCATTTCTCGGTGTCCCATCTGTCACTTTTTATTCTTCGTCACCAAAATGGTGTATAAAGGTGAATCTGAGTGATCCCACTGTGGTCCTGAAAGTAGCAACTCACCCAGCATTTATTTCCATCTACCAGAGAAGTAGGGCATAAGTCAGCCACTAATATTTAATCCAGGAACTGACAGTGAGACTCACAAGTCTGGGCAGTATCCAAGATCTATCTGTTTGGTGAAGAGGGTCTATCAGTGGGGACCCTAACCACTCACTCATTCTCTCCTCTGCTTTCTTGTTCTCCCGTAAGTGGATTTTCAGATTATATTATTTAGTTTTAATTAAATTAATTCTCACAAAAGGGTGAGGGAGGGGCTTAAGGAGATGGCTGCACAGAAACTGGTTTGAAGAGAGGGCTGATCATCTAAGTGCATGCAAACAGAAAACATTGGGGCTGACCTTTCGGGTGGCCACGGGAGGAGGTAAAAGCTTTGGTAAGGCAATCACATCCGATGAGAAGTCAACAAAATAATTAGCATTCAAGCAGGCTGTTTGAAAGAGATTACAGCAGTGATCCTACTCCCAAACAAGCCTGTGTCATAAGTTACTAGCTAATGATTATAAAACGATCAGGATTAAGGAGTCATTCAAATATGATTAGACTTACTTTTTTTTAAAGTTCTTTCCTATATGTATTTAACTGGTGAATGAGACATGTATTAGGGATACTTGTCCATAGTATTGTAAGGGAATAAATTAGGAAATGGTGGGAGACCACCATTCCAGAAAAGTCTTTTCGGTGACTGATTGCTTGACACGGCAGCCTTTGCACAGAGGGCTGCTTTCCCACCGCTCAGCTTTGACTTCTAATGGAGATGTCCTCTTCTTCCTGACATGGACACCCATCACGGGCTCATTCAGCAAGTTTTCCCTGAAAACACTCTCATTAACTGTCTTCTATTTGTGACTGACTCCATCACCAGCCAAGCTTTTAGGATAAAGAAGGCTGAGGTTAGCCCATGAGACAAACTCCAGAATTTGAATGGTTAGGAGCAAGAAGGTTTATTTCTTCCAATAGTATACCTTGAGCTGCTTTCTCCCATCTGTGGGCCCTGAAATATGTAACTTACGGTCACCACACCAGAAGAGGCAGACCTGGCTCTCTATCCCATGACTGGCCTAGTCCAGAAGTAACATCATGATCTACTCATTTTACTGACCATCACTAGTCACATGACCTTCAATTAGCTTCGGAGGAGCCTGGGAAATGGAGAAGAGCTCAAGTGTATTTGCTGGGTTCTAGTAAATTTATATCCCAAATTTGACTATAAGTTCCTAAGAAATGAAACCACGTGTTACAGTTAACAATGTCTCTATACTGTCTATATGAGGTAGATTACAGCAACATTTTCCCTCAGTATGTATAATAATACATGTAGATTTTAATAGGTTCACACATAAAATCTGGATAAAGACTAAAGGACAAATATATTAGAAGCTGGCTAACACCTGGCACATTATTTGAGAACATCTGACCATCATAATCATCCCCTATTTGGCAACAGAATGGAGTTAGGCATAGTAGACATGCTTATAACCCCAGTCCTAGGGAAGCTGAGGTATGAGGATCTCAAGTTCAAGGCTAGCCTGATCTACACAAGAGAGAGAGACAGAGACAGGGAGGGAGGGAAGGAGGGAGGAAGAGGTGCTAGAGAAATAGCTTAGTAAATTACTTGTAAGACACAAGAAGGACCCGGGTTTGAACCCCAGGACCCACATTCTAAAAAAAGTTGAGAGTAATGGTGCACATCCACACAGAGTAGAAGACAGATGGATCTCTGGGGCTGCTGGTTAGCCAGACTAGCTTATTTAGGATTTTCAGGTCAGTGAGAGACTCTGCCTAAAAAAATGAATGGCATTTGAAGAACAACACCCAAGATTGTTCTCTGGCTTCTACATATGTATGAACACGAATGCACATGCAACCCCCATCAACACATAAGAGGGAAATGAAATGAAGGGAGGGTGGGAGGAAAAAAAGGAGGGAGGGACTGGAGAGCTCTAGGTAGATGTTTCAGGTATTAATCTAGAACCTCTGACAAATGTAGTCACTAGCCCTGTATGATCACTTAAAGCAAACGTAACACCTAGTTCCGTTGTTATATTAGCCAGATTGCACAACTTGACAGATGGCCAGTTGTCACCTGTTGTTTGGGGTAGCACAACTGTATCTTATAATTTTTATCATAGAGGGCTTGTGTAGTAAACTTTAAGAGGTTATTATGCATTTAGTATGTTTGTGATAAGAATGATGAAAGTTGCCATGGGTCTAGAGAGAAAGCTCCATCTGTAATGTGCCTGCCACACACATGAAGTCCTGAGTCCAGATCTCCAGAACCCATGTATTCTGGACTGGGGGTAGGTTGGTACCCTCCTGTAACTCTAACACTGATGAGACACAGGTGGATCCCCAGAGCTCGTCGACCAATCAGTCTAGGGAATTTGGAGAGTATCTTGCCCATTGAGAGACCTTGTTTAAAAACAGAAAAGATGGAAAGTGATCAGGGAAAGACACCTGTTCTCCGTCTCAGGCCTACGTACACACATGAACACACACACTAAGAAGTAATACATCAACTATGCAAGCACCACACACACACACACACACACACACACACACACACACACACACACACATCACTGCGGCAGATGGCAACACAGGCAATATTATCTTTATGCATAAGGAACCAGATGCTGAAACAGTTATAAACAGTTCTGAACCCTGCAGGGGATGATGCTGGGTACTGAGAGATGAGCACTGGGTTGTGATTCTGAAACGACTTGTAGCTCCAGTCTCCTGGCTTAATTAACTGGGAGATTCAGTTGCCTGGAAACACACGAGATGTTATTCTAAGCCATACTGCATTTTTCTTGAGGCCCTTCCAATTTAAAAAAAGTTTCCTTTTAATTAGGTCTGTGGGTAAAACACAACATTTTAAGTAAAAATAAACTTTTTTACTATATATTTTCAAGGGTGTGTATGTGGTGTTTTGGTAGTTTTTTGGATATTCCCTCTCCTAAATCTCTCTCAATTTGCATTTCATCCCTCCAAGAAATGAATGTTTGTGATTTCCTAATGCCTCCTGTAGCGTGATCTTTTGTATAGGGGTTCTACTCTTTTGAGACCTGGGGCTACCAACACTTGTACCCACTTAACTTCTTGTCTCCACTAAGGGGTGAACAAAGTTTAGCTCTGCTTTCACAGACCACTAGGAATGGGGAATCTTACTCTATAAAATGGGGAGCCTGTCAAAACATGTACCTTGGCAGATGTACTTAATTGTCTAGCCTTTCTCAGCCAGCAAAACAAAAGACTCTGTCAGCTCTCCTTCTTGCCCGTCACTTTGTTCCTAAGGAGTCTCATGTGGTCTGCTTGACTGCCCTCTCCTGTCATCGGTGCAGGCACAGGCCCTGCCGAGGACCTGCCTCTGAGCAGGTGAGGTACAAAGAGGGAGAGAGAGGCCCCCGTGGAGGTTCACTCTCTTCCATGTGCTCAGCCAGCCTCATGAGAAGTAGTGGGACCCGCTGCCTCCTGATCATAGACTCTCTGATGTTTGTAATTTTCTCAAAAAAAAAAGATAAATAAATATTTCAAGGCCACAATTTCTCATGCATTTCTCAACCCCAGAAATGTGTTTTGCTGTTGCTTTTGGGCAGCATCAGCAATGGCTGCCGGGAGTTAATTATTTCAGTAGGAAATTTGAGTGTAAGGAGTGAAGCTGCTCAGACAAACTTTTATGTGGAGATCATCCTTTATAATGGCGAGTTACTAGTCCTCGCGGACGGGAATTCATGGCAAGAATTCATTTTCCTGTTTGTCTGCTTTAGGTATTTTAAAAATGTCTTCTTTTTCTGAGAAAATGAGTAAGAAAATAGGTGGATCCAGACATATTTTTATATTGCCAAGAAAAATAACAGGCCTTGCTGGTGTCTTCCTCCAACATTGAAAATATCTCACGTATTTCACAATGAGGCAAAGTCACACTGCAGTTAGGTTTTCCATCGCAACCCATATATATATATATTATATATATATCCATTATATATTCCTACCATATATAATAGATATATATATGTGTGTGCATATGCGTTTTAAATAAGATTCATTAATACCCATACCTTTGGAATTGTTATGTGATCAAGCATAGTAGGTACCTTAGTATAGGAAGTGTCAGTGAATACCCACAATACACAATATGTGAGGTTCTGGGCTCCGTCCCCAGTACCTTCCAAACCAAACAGACAAAAGTGAAGAATTTAGGGGCTATAGTTCCATGGTAAAGATCATGCCTGTCATGTGCCAAGACCCTGGATTCAATACCTAGCTCTACGAATTAAAAAGAAAATTAAAAGACAAAGTAAAATGTATCTAAGCCAGATATGGTGGCTCATACCAATAAAACCCTGTAAAGTATGGAGAAGTCAAGGCAGAGTGGCTGCTTTAAGTTCAAGACCAGCCTGAGCTGCATAGTAAGCTCCAGGCCAACTTGAGCTGCAGTGTGAGACCCTGTCTCAAAAAAGAGTAACTTGATACTCAGTTTCCCTAGCCAGCCTGAAAAAAAAAAACAAAAAACAAACAATAAAAAAACAAAACACTTCAGTTCCACAAACCTCTTTGTTGTTGCCCTCCTCATAATTCTATGATTACAAAATGAGCTCAGAATTCCTCCGCGAGGTCAGCTAATTCATGCTTCCCCTCTATCTCCCCTCGCACTCCATTACCATGTTCTTTTCTTTTCTCCTTTTTTCCTAAAAAAAAAAAAAAAAAAAAAAAAGAACCAGGAGGGTGGCTGGCTGCAGTAGTGAGGGCTGTTTCCATTTTGAACTGTGTAAATCACCAAGGGTGCAGAAGTGATGGGATCTGTTTGGCCTGTCCTCCTAAAGCAGTGGGGGGCTTGGGCTGAGTTTCCTCAGTAAAACCTTCGTCCATTTTACAACTCAAACACCTCCGTGTGCACCGTGTGCACGCCTAGATGAGAAACAGCCCTTGGCCTACTTGGTCTGCTTGCTCCCTCTTGGCTATTTATTGCCTCATGCTCACATTCCCTCTCCCTTCTCCCTTTCCCCGCTCCCTCCCCCGTCTGTCTTTCCTGGGCTGGGAAGAAAGTTGCTGCCAGTGTCCTTAAGGGGATCGAGAAACTGGGGCATGTCGTGAATGAGCTAGTTCCCTTACAAAAAGAAATCCTGGAACTAGGAACTCAGGCACGGTTCTACTTTAACACATCATCTCATTGGGGAAAAAGTCGATTGAGAACTGAAAAAGCAATGATCTGGAAATTTGAAAGGACCCAGAAAGTAATAATTTTTGGCAAGATGTTTCCTATAACAATCACTGACTGGCCATGTACTTATTCCAACTCTGTTAAAAAACGAACAAACAACAACAACAACAACAACAACAAAACCAAAACCAATGGGTACATATCCCTGATAAGAAAGGTGGGCAAAGACTAGGGCCCTGGAGGCAGCCCGTGGCTTTTAGCCATGGCGTCCAGTTTTACAACGGTGAATAATTATGTTTCTGATGTTCCATTTCTTCACCTGTGAAGTAGAGACAATGGCCCCCCACCTCTTGGGGCTGGTGTGCTGGTGAGAGAACTAGACTTGTGTAGAGCTTGGCTGGTCTCTGGAATAGCAGCGGGCAGGCACTCTCTCACCCTCCTGCTATCTCCAGCATCACGGCATCCAGTGTATGAGCTTTACACGCCCCATGAGTTTCACTTTATGGAGCCCTTTGATTTATTAGATTATGAAAACAGGACCATTTTCTACATGGTGGGAAATTATTGAGGATGTCAGAAGAGGAACCTTTCAAACCTTCCTTCAGACTTTCCTGTCAAACAGAAAATGTCCCTGTGTGCCCTAGGACTATTGAGAGAGTTTGGAGGACCCTGGCAAAGGGTGGCAGTGAACACCAATGGGCAAGAACTCTACCTTGGGACACGCCATGAGCCTCCCTCATTGTGGGTTGGGGCCAAAGGTGTGTGTAGAGGTTACACATTGGGTGGAGCCTATGTGGCCCATACCCAGAGTCAAAGGGCCTCAGGAAAGCAAGGTTTCTAGGCAGATCCTAAGCACAGGGCAAGAAGCTGGGGCAGGGTTGGGTATGAAGGACTGAAATACCCACCTAAGGCACACCTGTGGGCAAAGTGACTGTCTAGGTTCACTAGATTTACCAAACTGGACAACTCTGGGTCAGCAAGAGATCTTGCCTTGGTAAGGGAGGGAGGGAAGGAGGGAGGGAGGGAGGGAGGGAGGGAGGGAGGGAGGGAGGGAGGGAGGGAGGGAGGGAAGAAGGGAAGGAGGGAAGGAGGGAGGGAGGGAACTCTTTGAACAGTGTAACATCAAAAATTGTATAAAGGGCTCTTGGTAATATGCTTGAACACTCTTCTCTCTTGAGAGACTCACACTCATGTCTTGAGTGTGTAACGTTTTCCCCAACTCATCATCTCTCCTGCAATATTCTAATGTCCATGCTTAAATCTATATTAAACCCTTTCTTGTTTCCATGATGACATTACCTCTTGTCACAGGAGGGATCCTGATTAAACACATCCTTCAGATAAGAAATGTCATGAAGAGCCTCTGTGGTCCTCCGGCAGCACAGACATTTTGAACCCTGCTTGCAAGTGTGATAGGGTGGATTGAGGGATGCGCCAAGCCCCAGATATTCTCACCGTGGCCATTCTCCCAATTTCTCTTGCAACAGGGTTACAGAGGACTGCCATAGCTCTACAAGGGTCACACGTGGCTTATGGGACTTTGGCCTGGAACCCTCTGTGACACACCATACTGTGTGGGAAGATGACAACGTGTAGAGGAAAGTCCCCTATGGCTGCACTGGTTGGGCTCCTCTGGGCCGCCACAAGCTGCCTTGCTGATTTGGGTGAGTGTTTCCCTTAGGTTCTCAGCCTGCCCCTCCTGGAAGAATGCTTGGCCTTAATGTCAGATGGGAGTCTGAAGCAGCTTAGTGTACTGAGAGCACTATATCTCTGCTGAGCTCCTGGCCCTCGTATACTTGAGAACACAAGGTGAAAAGTGATCAGGACAATGCGGTATCGGTTACAGTTTTGCATTGTAGTAATTTCAAAGATATCTATTCATAGAAAAAGAGTACCAATAATAGCTGCCCATAGTGTGCATTTATTGTAAGAGCCCAGAGTAGGGCATTTGCATACTCTGTGAGTCTCACGACAATGTTGAGTTAAGCTTTAGTAGCCTCGGTTTACAGAAAGATCAGGATTGCCCGGCTCAGAAGCAGTGTCACTGGATTCGGTCAAGGTCTGAGCCTGACCTTTTCTCTTTATACCGCCAAGTACAAGGGGACTTTCTGGAAACGGTGGGAAAAGAGCAAGAATGGCTGGCTTATTCAAGAGAGCAGCCTGCCTGGGTGCTGGATCCTAGGTGGCTTCTCAAAAGGTGGTGGTGGCAGCGGCTTCTCGGGGAACTCTGCTCATTGTTGCTTGATGCTCTTTTCCCAGGTGAGGTTCCCCAGGTCACTGTCCAGCCCATGTCCACTGTCCAGAAGCTAGGAGGAACTGTGATCCTGGGCTGTGTGGTGGAGCCCCCATGGGTGAATGTAACTTGGCGCTTCAACGGGAAGGAGCTTAATGGCTCGGATGATGCTCTGGGTGTCCTCATCACCCGTGGGACCCTCGTCATTGCTGCGCTCAACAACCACACTGTGGGACGGTACCAATGTGTGGCTCGGATTCCCGCAGGAGCTGTGGCCAGTGTGCCAGCCACAGTGACACTAGCCAGTGAGTCTACTTCTTTGCCACACCTCCCTTTCCAACTCTTTCTTAACCATAGTATTAAAGGGGCCACAACTGCTAAAACTTTTCATAGTCAAGTGGTGGCTACTCAACAGTCTTGGGTTCTGTGGTGTCATGGAGAAGTTTTCCCTCTGAGCAGTGTGATATGTAGAGCATCTACGGGGAGTGAACTGTTCTAGGGACTCAGAATTGGTGTCGCCTCTCGACTTGGCCAGTTGTCTTAGTAGGATACGACAAGCTGTCCTCTGGGCAGCACTCAGTTTTACATCATACCCCTTCATCACGGTGGTTTCAGTCAGGGTTTTTATTGTAGGACTATGGAGAGAGCCTGTGCACTCCAAACATGGCCTCAGCATATTCCTAATGCCTGGGATAAATTATTTAAAATGTATTATTATTAGTAGTAGTAGTAGTGTGTGTGTGTGTGTATGTGTGTGTGTGTGTGTGTGTGTGTGTGTGTGTGTGTGTGTGTGTGTGTGTGTGTTGCCACTGAGTACAGGCGCAGGCCAGAAGATAACTTGTGGGAGCTGGTTATCTTCTTCCACCATGAGGGTCCTAGAGGAATGAACACAGGTTCAGGCTCAATGGTAGGTGCTTTTACCCGCTGAGCCATCTGACCAGACCCTAAATATAAATTCCTGAACAAATGCAAAGGAAACTGCTTAGTAAATGGATAAAGAGAAGAGAAATAAGAAGGAAGTGACACCCACTCACGGTCCTCATTCTTCTCTTTGTCTTTCTTTCTTTCTTTTTAGGGGTTTGCTCATCTTATATTGCTACTCTCAGTGTGAGGTAGTTGATTGAAATCGTTGTCTGTAGGCATTCAGCTTGTCTGTTATTATTACCTTAAAAGAACGTATGTCCTCAGGCCAATATATGGAAGGCAAGGGCTAAGTAGCTTCCAACCTCCCACCCACCCACCACCCACCTGTCCAACACACACACACACACACACACACACACAGACACACACACACTCGTGCATGCACATTTCTGGTGGACTCAGCACTTCCTGCCACATGGTCTTTAGGACTGCTCACATTGTTTTATGCTTGTGAGCGTGAGACATAATTTTCACGAGTTTGAGAATGTATTTTGAGCATTCAATAAAACAAAGTAAGGGTCAAGTGACTTAAGGGTCACATCTGGATGAGGAGCCTCACCCAGGACAGGTAATGCTAGTTGACACTCTTTGTGCCCCACTCAACTCATTGTGTTAGGCCATATGGTGGAGAGGGGGGACATTGTGACACACTGCCTTTATATGTGATTGCCACTAGATGTACAATGTCCTACGCACAGGGCATTTGCTATCTGTTTTTCAGTCCTTGTTCACGAGCCCTTCATGATAATGTCTAATCAAATATGTTCCTGAAGTCAGAAGAACAACCTCAGTGCTCATTCTTGTTATGCCAGGGAACAAAGAATTCTTCCACCTAGGACATTTCCACCTGAAGTGTAGGAACTGTGAAACCTGTCAAGTCATTAGGCATTTGGATATAATCTTTGAGATTTCTAAAACTCATGTTCTCATAACTTAATAGTGTCCCCTTATCCCTGACAAGCTTGTTTCTGGCTTCCCTGACACCATCACCGTTGGCCTCATGGGTAATGGGGTTCTAGGAAGTGAGCTGACCCACATCATAGGTCCAGAGGAGAAAACTTCTGCAGTGTGGGTCTATTGAAGTCACGTGAAATCACTGCGCGTGAGACCTGGAAAGAGTATCAAGGAATAGGGAAACTGATGAACAAAAGAGTAAAGCTCCCCAAGCAACGGAGAAAGGCTCTCTGTGCCTCTGGTCCTGGATTCCTAACAGGATGTCACTGTGGGAGAGTGGAACAGGGCTGCTGGCGGTGCCCTAATTTATAGGAAATATTGAGACGTTTTGCCCTTTCCTACCAGGGATGGGCAAAGAGTGTCTTCCTGAGGGGCCAGGTTGACACTGAACTACATCTGTCCCCACCCCACTCTCCTTCTTGGCAGAAAGAGTACTGTTGAGTCTGAGTGTCAGGTGTCTGGGAGTAAGCTAAGCACCGGGCAAAGTGCAGCTAGGCTTTTTCCTCTGGCGCTTTCTTCAGAGTGGGTAGGGGGATGCTGGAAGGCTTAGAGGAAGAGGTGGGGATAGGTAGGGAGTCATCTCATCACATTAAGAGTGGCTGAGATCACAATCACACTTCTTGGCATCAGACATTTCCCACTTCCTCTGTTACTAATTTTAAAATTAGAACTGCCCTATAGAAAGTTTGGAATAAGTAAAAAGCAATGTAACCCTTAAGTCTGCCAATCTTCACACAGCCATGATTGTCATCTTAGCATATACTTGTCCAGTTTTTATCCACATCCATATATTTATTTTGGTTTTATAATATGGTTGAATAATAAATATTCTATTGTTAACTTTCCCCTTTGTCATTGTACAATAAGCATTTTCCTTTGGCCACATGATGATTTACCTTTTCTCCTTCAGTGAGTATAAAATGCACACAATAAAATGCAAAGGGCACGGCTCCTAATTAGACAACCAATGAGTTTCTGCATATGTGTATATCACATAACCATAGCTCTAACATATTCCATTGTGCACTTAGTTAACTTACGCAACCTCCCTCCAGTAAAATTCTTTTATAGTGGACGGAAGTATTTCCTGTGGCTGGGCAATTCACTCTTTCCCAGTTGTTCATTATTACCAATAAGATGTGCCTTTCAACATCTGTGCCTTGACGGGGCATCTAGAAGAGAGATTCTGTCTGCAAATGGTCAGCATGTGTCCTCAGAAGCTCAAGACACTCTAAAATTGTCCATCCGGGTTGAGGAGCCAGCCCGCGCCTCTTACTGTTTGGAGAAGGAGGAGTTGGAGAAGAAGTGGTTTGGGTTGGACCTCTCTGTTTGATTCAAAGTGTATCTGTGTAAGGAGGTTCAACTTACAGTCTTCGTTTAAAACAAAACCAGACAAACCGTGGCTCCTGCTTTCTTGGGTGCTTGAAGGTCTGTGTGGTTGGAAGAGAGTGGGGCTGCTCTCTTTGAAAGCCAAGAGCTGCTGGCTTGTCATTCAGACATGTATCCAAAGTGAAATGTTTGGGCTGACTGGAAAGGAGAAGTGGGAAAGATGGGCTGAGCGGGTGGGGGTGGGTACCCTACAGAGGATGTAGTTGGGGGGAGAGTGGGGATGCAGCCTTCCAGGCTTCAGGGAGGCATCACTAAGCTGGCAGGAAGGCTGGTGGGGGCCAGAGAAAGGGGTGCTGGTTTTGGGTTAATGCCACCTGGAGGTTTGGCCCAGACTCGGCCGGCCGTTAGATTAAGTTTCTGAGAACACATTCCTGAACAGAACGGGACTGTGTTTTGCTGATTGGCTGGTGTGTAAGGAGACTGCTCTACAGATGGGATTGCCAATGGCACCCTCCGCATTTAGAGTAAGGCAGGGCAGGGGAGTGCCAGTGCACACATGTGTAAACACCACACTCAACATTTAAGGCCTGTTTTGAGACCTTCCTTCATACATTCATCTTCACACAAAGCGAAGTGCTGTTTGGCCTACCTGGCAGCACGCCATCTCCTGGCTTCAGTCTAGAGATCACTAGGAGTTTTTCACGAGAGAACTGAAGATCTGACTTGAGGATTTGGGGGATAAAAAGGCCCCTAGACAACTGTCCTGCCTGCCCAGGACTCTGATACTCCTGTGTTGTATCTGGAGATGAATTTCTTCCTAACCAGGTAGTACCAGCTTCTGGATTTTGGTAAAAATCCTGCCTTGCTGTGTCGGTAGGAACCATTCATTCATTCCCACTGTGCCCTTGTGGAGAATTTTCTTTGTGGTTTAACCTGACCCTGCTTTTTAGTTACACTCTCCCATGGCTACTGTCTCACTTCAGGTCCCATGGTCCAACTCAATATTTGAAATGCTGTTTGAGCTCCTTCCTACCAACTTTTTACTAAGTGGTTACAACTGTGTGTGGCTCAACCAGAAACTCTCCCCCTCTGCTCCAGAATCAGCAGCAGACAGCAGCTAGGGAACTCCAGGCCCCTTCATGGCCCCCAGTTCCACCTGTGAGGCTCTCGGCACACAGCACATCAGGTAATCGTGGTGGCTTTACAGAACAGACATGAGACACGAAGGCCCTTCTCTGTCCTCTACCTCTAGTAATCTGGGACTTAGTGTTCAAGAGAACAAGAGGTCTTAAGTTGAAGCCCAGATAACTGGGATCTGTAGCTTTCTCTAGAGCCTGTGAGTGTGAAGTCCCAGCAGACCACTCAATAGTCCTAGCTGTGGCTTCAGAAGCCAACATTAAAGCTAAGGATCTATTTAGGCAGCTGTCTCTAAGATCTACTTAGACAGGGTCTCTCTACGTAGCCCTGGCTGTCCTAGAACTCTCTCTGTAGACCAGAGATCAGCCTGTCTCTGCCTCCTGAATGCTGGGATTAGTATATACCACCACTGCCTGGCTAGGACCTTTATCTTAATGCAAAGAATAGCTAGTTTTGATTATTTCTCAATCTTTATGGCCCATAAACTCCATTGAGCCCTCACAATGTCCTGGATTTCAGAACCGATGGAGCTGTCCCCCTGAAGACAAGGACTCAGGGACTTCATTGCCCCAGTCCCTTTGTGTTTGTGAGGCTTCTCTGGAGGAGCAGAACTTGTAGACTGAATCTCTGTATATATAGAAAGGGGATTTGTTAGAATGGCCTACAGGTTGTGGTCCAGCTAGTCCAACAATGGCTGTCCACCAAAAGAATGTCCAAGAATTCGGTGGTTCATGAGGCTGAATGTCTCAGCTGGTCTTCAGGTATATGTCAAAATCTTGAAGAAGTAGGCTCTTATGCCGTGAAGGGACTTGCTAGGGAGAGTGGGCACAGGAAGGCAAAGAGAGAGCAAGCTTCCTTCTTCCGTGTCCTTTATATGGGCTGCCTCGCAGAAGGTGGAACCCAGATTAAAGGCGAACCTTCCCACCTCAAAGATCTGGATAAGAGTGGGCCTTCCCACTTCAACTGCTTTAATTAAGAGGCAGACCCTCACAGGTGTGCCCAGACATTTGGTTTTAGTCGATTCCGGAGGTAGACCAGTTGACAACCAAGAATACCCATCACACCCTCCCAGAGGATAAAGACCGAAGCTTCATGCAGTCTCCTTAGATTGGTACCTGTATGTGGGCGGGAGTGGCGTTGGACACATTTGACAATTTTGTTAAGGCTTTTGTTTATAAATTTTAATTTGCTGATATTTTATTTTTAGTATATATACATATATATTATATCTTGATTTTTACTATAAATTCTGTTTTGCATTTCTGCTGTACTTACTAGCCTCTTTAAACCCTTTTCTGGAACAGAGAGGTAGAGAGACTAAAAGAAAAGGAAGTGCATAGGCTAGCCAATCAATCTCCAGAACTTCTTTCATTTCCAACTGTTAGGATGCTCTTCCTAAAACAAATTCTGTTTCCTTGATTCATTATGTAGCCCCTTTGAATTTAGCTTTTTCCTCAACCACTCAGGGCTTACCAACTGCTTAGTCTGTCCTCAAAGGCTTCAGTAAAGCCAAACCAAAGGCAGTGAGTACATCTTGGGAAACTGCAAGCTGGGACGTCCCCAGTTCTGACTTCTTTATTTGAATGTTTTGGAGACCGGTGTCTTAGCAACTGGGATGTGTTTAGAATTTCCAGTATGTCATAGTAATATCTGGTCTCAGTTCTTGAGGGTATCTCTATCTAAAGGAGAAAATGACCTTCCATATGGCAACCCTCTAAGTTGTCCCACAGAGATGTGAACAGATTTTAACTAGAGCTGAGAGTCTAGCAATGATATATTTAAATTTGGGGGTGGGATTACTGAGAAAGACTCAGGAATTGAATCTTGAAGAATGTGCGTGGGTCTTTACATTCCATCCTCAAGCCTTTAACACATGGTGGACAGACGTAGGGACAGTTTCTGAAAAGATAAGGGTTCTTTCACAGTGAACACTATCAAATTACTTTTAGTTTTTAGTTTTCTGCCTATGGCCTGCTTGTATGTCTGCATACCATATGCATGCCTGGTGCCCAAGGAGACCAGAAGAGGGCCTGGGATCCCCTGAAACTAGAATTATAGATGTTTATGTGGGTTCTGGGAACTGAACCTGGGTCCTTTGGAAGAGCACCCAGTGCTCTTAACCACTAAGCCAGCTCTCCAGCCTCCCTCTACTCCCCACTTCTACATCCAAATTCTTAATCTAACTTAAGTTAGTCAAATCAGTTAACTGTCTCTTGTCAGTCCGTGCCATTCTCCACTCAACTTTTCTCACTTTAAAAAAAATCTCTTTACCTTTGGGGAGTATAAATATTGTGATTCAGAAAAAGGTCCTACGAGTTTTTCCTTCAGCTACACCCCCAACTGCCAACACACACCAGTCCCAGCACAAGTTGTACGTGATTCCCAGAGAAAACGAGAAGGGCCATTTGCTCCAAGTTGGAAAATAAGCATCGTGGAGCAGCTTGGCTGACTTGTGGAATCTGTGCATGCCCTCTGCCTTGGGATGAAGGGATGGCAGAGGGGAGAAGAGCTGGGGGAGAAAAGAAAACACAGGTGGCTTCCTGAGCTGCCCCGGAGGGGAAAGCAGCCTGCAGCTGAAGCCAGGCCAGGCCAGCTCCATGGCAGCCAAAGCTTGGAAAGGGAGAACTGGCTTAGTTTGAAATGTAGTGCTTTTAGTGGTAAATGATGTGTTTCACTTGGCCAGGTGAGCAAGAAAAGCACCCAAAGATCCTTAGACCCAGAAGGTGCCAAGGAGCTGAATATGTTAGAAAAAGAATAAAAATGCCTGTAGCTCTAGGTCAAAGTCATAACTAATTTCTTCTATTTTCAGGTAAATAAGGCATGAATTTATCTTATAAGAATTTGCCGATATTTTGGTAGAATGTTCAAATTGTGCCAGTAATTTCTTACAAGCATCTAGACAGACCCATGCTGTGAATTCTATGCAGAGCATCTTACTTATCTGCTGCTAAGTAAGTCAGATAGTAAGCAGATAGCCAGGAGTCCAATTTTACAGTAGCCATTATTTACCAAACTGAGCTCAAGTCTGTGGTGCTTTTACTAAGAACAGTTTTTTTTTTAATTTTTTAAAGATTTATTTTTCTGTGCAAGGGTGTCAGATCCCCTGGAACTGAAGTTATACAGAGAGTTGTGAGCTACCATCTGGATACTGGGAATTGAACCTGAGTCCTCTGGAAGAGAAGCTAGTGCTCGTAACTGTTGAGCCGTTTCTCCAGCCCCCACCCCTCCAAGAACACATTTTCAGAGTCCTGGTGGGACTTTCTTTGGACTGTGAGCTTCCAAATAATGACACAGAGACATCTTGTTAAGTATGAAAGTTGACCTTAGCTTAGGCGTGTTCCCAACTAGCTCTTGTAACTTAAATTGACCCACTTATATTCATCTTCATTCTTCCACGTGGCGTATTACCTCCCTTCCATGCTGTATGTCCCATTTACTCTGAATCTTGCTGGCCAATCCCCATCTGTCTGATTCTCTCTCAGTTCCTCTCTCTTCCCAGAAGTCCTGCCTGTCTTCTCCTGCCTACCTATTGGCCATTCATCTCTTTATTAAACCAATCAGAAGGTGCCTTTGCAGAAACTCGTCTTCGAAGTGTACAAAAAGATTATCCCACAACAGACTCATGACTCCCCCCCCAATTCTTTGTGTACTCATCCACCTATTTACACTTACCCCAAATCATAGGCTCATTGGGTGAGCCAAGAGAAGAGGGGAGGGGGGATGGAGATGAGAGGAGGGCTGACTAGTGTGACTTGAAAGCCCCGGGCCACGGGGTGGAGGGATGCAAGATGGCTTCTGTAAGATGAAAGGAGACAATCCAGTGAGTTGATGAGTCCCTTTGGTATATGTGGAACATTTGTAATTTCCACTTTGATCTTACTTTTAGAATTCCAGAAATTCTGGGATCTGGTGACCAGTTAGAGAACTAGAAAACATATCTGAATTAAAGGACTTTGACTTAACAGTGACAGAAAATATGAGCAAAACAAACAAAACCCAACAATCTGCTAGGCAAACAGCAATTTTTCCTATAAAGAAAATGGTTCTAAGCTGGGCGGTGGTGGCACACACCTTTAATCCCAACACTCGGGAGGTAGAGGCAGGCAGATCTCTGTGAGTTCAAGGCCAACCTGGTCTGCAGAGCAAGTTCCAGGACTGCATAGTGAAACCTTGTCTCAAAAAACAACACAAAAGAGAAACTTTGATGGCTTTAGTTTGTTGGTTGGTTTAAATGAATGATGTGTAAGAAATAAAATTTTGAATCAGTAGATCAGAGTATTCAGTCTGTAGGGATTTCTCTGTTGACCTGGGTCTCAATTCTAGTAAGATGGTAATAGGAATGTAGATTGCGAAGTAATTACTGTAGGTACATCAAAATACAAGGCTTAGATTGTTAACTCTTATTTGCTTACATGTATAAATGTTTTGCCAGCATGTATGTCTGTGCACCATATACATGAAGTACCCATAGAAGCCAGAAGAGAGCACTAGACCCTGACACACATACACACCCCACCACCACCATCAGTGAAAATTACAGATAGATGTGAGCTGCCACGTGGGTGCTAGGAATGGAACCTGGTCCTCTGGAAAAGCAGCCAGTGCTCTTAACCACTGAGCCATTTCTCCAGCCTCATTAACTGTCTTTTTAAAAGATTCTCTCTCTCTCTCTCTCTCTCTCTCTCTCTCTCTCTCTCTCTCTCTCTCTCTCTCTCTCTCTGTGTGTGTGTGTGTGTGTGTGTGTGTGCATGCATGTGTACTAGAAGTTTTGAATTACAGGTGGTTGTGAACCACCCAGTGTGGGGGGTCTGTCCTGAACTTGGGTCCTCTGCAAAAGCAGTAGTCATGCTTAGCCACCAACTTTCTAGCTCCAGATTAAGACAAACAAAGCGAAAACAAAAACAAAAACCCAACTACATTTTAATTAATTATTTTGAGAGTTCAATACAATAAATTTTGATCATGGTCACCTGACTCTCCCGCTCTTCTCAGATCCCTCCTCCACCCCGCCTCCCTATCCAGCCAATTACAAGTTGTCATCTTGCTTCCTCTCCCCCTTCTTCCCTCCTCCTCTCAAACCCCAGTTGTGTTTCCAGCCATTCTTGGGAGTGGGGCCTGCCCTGGAGTGTGGTCAAACTACCAAGGGTCACACAATTAAAGAAAACCGCCTCTCCCTCTCCCAGCCGCCATCAAATCTCAGCTGGTGGTGCAACCCCATATTTTTAACTCTTCCTTCTTACCAATCAAATGGGTAGTCCTAACATACATCCCCATGAAATATATTTAAAATAATTGTGGGCATGGTGGCACACGCCTTTAATCTCGGGACTCCAGAGGCAGGGGCAGTCGGATCTCTGTGCATTCACAGCTTGCTCTACATATTAAGCTCCAGGCCAGTCATGGCTGCATAGTGAGACCCTGTCTCAAATTTAAAAAAAAAAAAAGAAAGGAAAGAAGGAAGGAAGGAAATCAGTAGGAATGTGAGCAAGGCTTGACACACTTCCTTTAAAGCGACTGTCCAGTTCATTTGGAAGCTTTAGGCATGAGACACCCAGCCATTTGTGTCATGATCCAAGTATTAATTAACAGAAGCATAGACTCCCAATTAAGCAAGTGATATGGTTCTTTAGGAAAGCAGCAATCACAAAAAAAAAAAAAAAAAAAAAAGATTAGTTTTTGTGGGCAAAAGTATCCCTTAGTACAAAAAGAGCTAAAGCCTCCACACAGAGCTCTTCGCCCTCTGGAGGGTTTTAAATGTTAAGCGGGCAGTTAGTTCTTCTGCAGTTTTCATGCCTACGTGCTGTTTCCTATGGCTTTCGTGTTTTGTGGTTTTATAGTATGAAAAATCCTGTGATTTCTGTGCTTCCTCTAGACTGAAATGGGTGACTCTCTTACACATTTGTGTTGATTCTGGCAAATCCTAACTCACACACTTGGTCTGATTACTCTGAAGTTGAAGTTGCTGGTCCCAAACTTTTCATAAATAAATATCTTACAGTCTTCATCGTAGTAAATCTCTGCATTGTTTAATGAAAACTAAACAAAAATATTATATAATTAAAATAAGCACAAAAACTGTTCTTTAATGAGGGGATTGTGACAGAAATAGAAAGAATGAAGAAGGAAATTGTGTTAAAAACAGGTTTTAGGGGAAAAAATGGAGGCCAAAAGTAGGTTAAATGAAATGGAGACTGGCAAGATGGCTCAGTGGGTAGCCTCACTTCTGTGCAGGCCTGGCACTTGAATTCAACCCCCAGATCCTACAAGCTAGTAGAAGACAACTCACTCCTAAGGGTTGTCACTATAGCACATATACACACATACTGAATAAAAAAATATGTCAGAAGAGACGGAGCTGTTCCCTGGAAGCTTCAGGGCAAAGCCGGTACTGGAGAGAGCCACAGCCCCCACAGGTGTGGGGGAAGAAAGGAAGACCACAGGAGTCCCTCTGTCCCCAGGACAGCGGTCCTGTCTCTCCAGCCTGGAATTCTATTTACAAGGGCCGCACTGCAGACCTCTGCTCCCTTCCGAGCTGCTTGGCTCCCCTCCTGTTTTCATCCTCCTCTCTCCCTGTGCTGGCCACCAGCCCTGACGAAGGCTGTGCTGGGATCCAGCTCTGCCTCTGATGAGTCCAGACCACCAGGATTCAAATGAATTTTCCCATTGCTAAGTTTATATTTATATTTATATTTGGATGATCAGAGAAGTATGTGTGATGTGGGTTGTTGGCAAGTAAATCTTTTTTTTCCTCTCTCTTTCTTCAATGTATTTTTTCCAAACTATTTCATCGGGTCCAAAAGAAACTGCCGTTCCATGCCCCAGCCCCACCCCCACAGAAGCACGGAAACCAGGTAAATGAGGGCGGCTGCAGATGGCTCATGGGGCATCTGGCTGCCAGACTCAGTGGAGACATGGCTCCATCTTTGACTTGTCTGAGGATTAATCACATTTCATGTTCTCTTATGTCTTTTAAAAATATTTTTAATTGGTTCAAGCCAAAAGAAATTTCTAAAGCCTTGAGCCAGTTTATTGCAAATCATTTAATAACATTGCAAAATAGATTCTTTTTCTTTCTTTCCTTCCTCTCACATGCCTGCCTCTGTCTGCCTTCTCTCTTCTCCTCACCCCCAATTTTCTCTCTCTTGTCTTGACTTTGAGTTTTTTTCTGCCTCTAACTTTTTTTCTGCCTTTAGCTCATTGCCCCCAGCCTCTCCCATCTCTCCTCCATTCTTAGCCCTTCCATCTTTCAAACGTGGGGTGCCCCACCTCAACTGAGGAAAAACAACAAAATAAAGATTTGACAGCTAATCTGTTTGGCAGATGCAAAACTTCCCCCACCCATAGAACCTGTTTTTTTATTTAAGTAAAAGACAGCATAGCTTGCCTTGCTTTCATCAGAAACTGTGTTTGAGAAATTTCATGTCATGTTTCCATGGCTGTCGGGAAAGAGTTTTGTTTGGAGCCAAAATTATTTGTACAATTGGATTGGCAGAGGAAAAAAACCCAAAGAGAGCAAACATATTTATCCACTGCCCTGGTCTGCCAAGTGAGACACAAAGCTGGCTTCTCCGACTTCTTCCCTAAATTGTATGCAATTTGTGGCAGGTAGCCTGGCTTAGGCTGTTGGTGGAAGAAGTCAGGACCATGCTGGGACCATTTTTATGCTGACCTTACCTATCTGCTTCTGTTAGAAGCCGCCTACTGGCCAGGACCTATCCATTTACTTTGCATTTTATGTGGTCCCTGGTTTAATTCTAAGTACTGGGATAGCTGAGTGGCAGCATCCACGACACTTGAAGGGCTGGGATGGTACAGCACTAAATGCCTGCTGTAGAAAACACTGGTTTGGGCCAACCTTGTGAGTTACAGTTGTTTGGCTTTAGTGGTCTGTGTGCCCTAGCTACCCACTGGTAAGTGTTGAGTCATTTCCTAAAATGCTCAGCTTCTGAGAAGCCTGCCCAAGCCATGGTAGCCCCAGTTCCTCTCCAGGTGCCAGGTTCCCTGACCTCATGGACACTATCAACATCAGCATTACTTGGTTCCCTGTCCGTAGCCAATGGCTTTTGTGGTTTTCCACTTGCAAAGTACTTCATGTCAAGGCTAATTCATGGATGAAGCTAAGCTATGGTATCTTAGATGACCGAAGGACTGAATGCAATGTGTGACTCTGTGTCCATCCATAAAGCAGTTTAGGGCTCAGGCAAGGACCACGCTACCAGAGGCCACTTACTGAGGCAATGCGGTGGACCCTCTGCCTTCTTCGCTACCACACCCAAGTCCTTCTATAAGTTGTGAACCAAAGGTTCAGCTAGAGGAAGCACTCAGTACCTTTACTTCCTTGTCCAAAGTGACTGAGGTGCGGGGAAAGACCACGGGGTTAGTCTGTAACCGAGTAGTGGCGCCGTTGGCACAGGCTCTTCCCAAGCTCTCTAACCTCAGCAGTAGACACCATGAGCTGCCACAGAGACAAGTTGAGGCTTGGAGTCTGTGAGAGTTGGGGAACAAAATTAGCAGTGAGTCCAAAAAGTTGCCCATGGCCCTAAGGCTGCTAAGTATCCCAGCAGCTTCGCCAAGTGAGCCCCTTGCAGTGCCCACAACCTGGTGGATCCCATCCAGACCTGAGCAGATAAGTACGGGCTTGTCTTCTGATCTCTGAGAACATGGGATGTGGATAGGACAGGACCCTGTGCGATAAAACGATGACATGGCCAGGACACCACAACTGTTTGGGTCCTGAGTCTAATGCACAAAGATGGGGGTAGGGTGACTCCTCCAGTCCAGCAGAGGCGTCATCTTTTCTACCTGAACAGAACGGGCTTTGGTTTACCAACATGGAGGGGGTGTTCAGGGAGCAGATTGAGTGTAGAACCTCTTGGAAAGTTGGGGTTTGGGGGAACATGGGGCTGAGACCCTAGGCACCCTGTGAACTCTCTGAAAATGAGGTAAGCCTTTAGTTAATTTAACAGTTTGTATTGAGTGTATGTAGGCATATTCCTCCAAGCTTTGCAATTTAACTCATAGTTCTAATTATTATTACTATTATTATTTAGTTTTTTGAGACAGGGTTTCTCTGTGTAGCCCTGGCCATCTTGGAACTCACTCTGTAGACCAGGCTGGCCTCGAACTCACAAAGATCTACCTGCCTCTGCCTCCTGAGCTCTGGGATCAAAGGTGAGTGCCGCCACTACCTGACTTCTTCTGCTTATAATTAAGAGCTTCTTATTAGGGTCAGAAAGTTGGAGAGTAGAAAGCTGTTAAAAGGTTCAGATGGGCTCGGGATAAAATGTACCGAATGTGTTTCCACACGTGCACCTCAGCAACAAGGAGGAACATGCAAATATCTTTCATATGCTTTCTCGTTTTTCCCATGGCCAAGAGAATTTGGGCCTGACATTCCCTTTAAGTGCAAGAAAAAAATGTAGAACACACCATATGGTGTGCGTTTGAAGAAATCCCTGGAGACAGTACATCTGGGCATCTTGCAGAATCAACATGTTGGAATATGCAGCTTCCCTTTGGAATCTGAACTTTTCAGGGGACAGAACCAGGCCAGGCTCCACACAAAGCCCAAAATGCGATGAACTTTCTCATAAAAGAAAGGGTACTGTGGCAGTAAGGCATGTTAGTAACCTCAGAGGTGGCCCCAAAGACCAGGGCTTTTGGCCTGTGGAGATCCCAAAAATGAGTAGTTCCACTGGACAGTTTAACGAAGTGGCTGGAAGAATGTGCGGAGAGAGGATACAGGAGGGTGTGAGAGAAGGTAAAAGATTAAAGCTGAGAAAACATTCCTGCAATGGCTTCTCAAGCACACAGACAACAGGCAAGGACAGGTGTCCTCTCAAGCTGTTTCCCATGAAACTTGACCCACCCTTCCGCCAACAGAGGCCTGTTAACCCCATTTGCAACTGAAGGGCCCTGCCCCTTATTCCCAGTGAGGCATTGTTGAGGGTCAGGAAACTGCTTTGCAGAGCCTTGGCCTGGGAACAGGCTGCTCCCTTCATAGGAAGCCAACTGGATGCCTCTGCATCTGCCTACTGATAGCTGACTAGCGTGTTATTGATCATGGAGTCTCCCCCATTTCTGGCCCCCTTCCTGCTCAAAAACACAAGGAATAGGGGCTCTGATTTTGACATCATTCATCATTCATTACTCTGTCTTTGATCCCTTAGTGAAACCCGAATTTTACCGCAGCAGCCAAACTGGGAGTGATGGAAATGGCAGCTAAGACTTAAGCTTAGGAGGCACAAGGAACGGGCACGGCTGAGACCAAAGTGCTGCTTATTTGTTTTGAAGCCAAGAAGGCTTGCCTGCCAGTCAGTCCTTGTGAGGAGTGGGCTGCCCAGATGGGGTGTCCAGGGCCCTGCCCACACGGGCTGTTGTGCACATGTTGGCATCAGAACAAAGGGAATGTTGGGCTGCCTGGCTGACCAGTGCCCAGCTTCATGCCTCCCCAAATGCAAAGCCTTCTGTTTCTACTCCAGCAGCTGTCAGAGGGTGCAGTGAGAGCCAAGAGGGACTTAAGGAGGCCCTAGTGCTCTAGCATTGGCTTGGTGAGGTGGGTGCCTGGTGGAACAAATACTCCGTGCCTGGATGAGCCTTCAGTTGTAATAGGCAGAAGCCTGGGGCCGTTATGATGGAGACAGCTTTCTGGTGCCAAGCTCCTTTCAGTTACTCACATCTTTCTTGCAAAATGATCTGCGAGGTTTAAGTACATTCTTGCCGCAGGCAGTTTTCCTTGGAATGATGTAAAGGAAGGTGGGGGGGGACAACTCTTGGTGGGGTAGCTTTAGATTTATTAGACCATGGAAGAGAGCGCTCCTCAGTGCCCGGGGAACTTTCCAGGGGCCTCTGAAGTGCAGTTGCTCACAGCTCACTTTGTGGGGAGCTTCCTGACTTGGCAGGTATGAGTCTCTCTACCCTGAAGGAGGATTAGGGCCTCTGCATGTTTCCAGTGAAATGCTTTTAAAGGAGTGGCGTTACCAGTGTTCAGATGGAAACTCATTCATTGTCTTAACCAAGAGGCTCAGCCAGGTCTGGGCTACATAATTTGCAGGCCCCAGTTCAAAACGAGAATGTAGGATCCTTTGTTCAGAAGAGGTTAAGGATTTAGGCTGGCTCCGCAGTTAAGAGCACTGGTTGCCCTTCTGGAGATCAGGGGTTCAATTCCCAGCCCCTGCATAGCAGCTCACACCTGTCTGTAACTCCAGTTCAAGGGGACTGGATGCCCTCTTTCGACGTCCTGGGTACCAGACATTCTTCTTCTGATAACTGCCCTTGGTCACACTTAAAATGCTCACGGAACATTGTCCTTCAGCTCGCAACATACAGCAAGCTTTGTGAGAGAATTTGGGTTCATCGGCCATGCAAACGGGCATCACATTTGGGAAGCTTGGTTCCCATGATATTAATTCATTCACCATCGACTATCAATAGAGGCCAAGACCCAAGTTAGGCTCAGAGGATGTATATGAACAAGTCTCATCCCCTGTCCTTAAAGAGCAAATGGCTTAACGCTGAAATGAAAGGGTTAATGATCTTCTTATATAGATCAACAACAACAACCCACAACCAAATAAACAAACAAACAAAAAACTAACAGTGGGCTTTCTTCCCTAACATGACCTCACTGACACCTTCTAGAAAGTCTATTAAGTAGGCAGCCTCCTTGACCTTGCCAGTAACTTGATCATCAGGTCCTCCTGTGGTGACTATAGTTTCTTTGGGGCAGTTAATTCTCATGTTCTGTGAGAAACCTTATTTCTGCTACCCTGCTTGCCTTTCTGAATGGCCAGTGGAAACAACAGTGCAAACAGGTAGTGTCGGCAGTGAAATTTCAGGAAGCCCAAGGCTTAGAGACGGAGCAGGATTTGGACGGGTCTGCACTCATAGGTTGGGCCTGCACATCTTCTTTGGTACCACACGGAAAAGAGTGTCTGGGTAAAATATTTTAGCCCTTTCTTTGTGCTCTGTTAGCTTTATTCCTTCTCTTAAAATAGCTGTGGCTACAATCCCGGAGACCCAGCTTCCCGCTCAGAGTGTGATTTTGTTGGAGAAATGGTTCAGCTTCTCACCAGCACCAGTGACTTGGCCGGTGCAAAGAGATTTGCTTTTTAGAAACATGAATTGTTTGGGAAATACTCTGCTCTTGCTCCAAATGGGTCTCCATTCTCTCCCAGCTTAGACCCAGTCCTCCCACAAAGCCTACACAGAAGAAAGAAATGGCCATGGGATGCCAGAGTGTGCTGAAACCTTGAGTCAGGATCCTCGGGTTCTCTCGGATTCCACACTGGGGTGCCTCCTGATGTGTCCTAGAGTCCTGAGAGACCCCTCATCACCTAGGGGCATCATTAGGGCACCCACAGAGCCCCTCTTATCACCTATCAGAGAGGATTAGTTATTAGAGACCGTAGCTCCTGGGCAGTAGCATCTTGGCTATGACCATGGTTGGTAATGGAGTCACCTCTCACAGTGAATGTGTGAGAACCTGGGGGGCTATTTTTAATGAAACTGAAGGAAACACCAACATTTCTTTTCATTGTTCTCTTCGGTCTCCTTTCTCAGAACCTTCTGACAGCTGCACTTGGACATTTGTGACCTAGCCATGATCCATATCTAGGATAATTGAGTAGGACCAGCTCACTGTCAGGTCTTAGTGTCACAGAAGAAATTGTTCTGGTCACCTTGTAGCAGGATTCTCTATGCCCCCCAACTTATGTACATAGACACCCCTTGCATTCCGTCCTTATAAACTCTATATACCACCTGAAGCCAAGAAGCGTCTCATCATTCACTTATGATCCAGAGTGAATTTGCAAGCTGCCTATTGTATTTCCAGCACCAGCCTGTCCTGGGATGCCACACCGGCACTCTCTGCCCAGGTCTTACCGAAACTTTCCTTCTCCACAGATCTCCAGGACTTTAAGTTAGATGTGCAGCATGTGATTGAAGTGGACGAGGGGAACACAGCTGTCATTGCCTGCCACCTGCCTGAGAGCCACCCCAAAGCCCAGGTCCGGTACAGTGTCAAACAGGAGTGGCTGGAGGCCTCTAGAGGTAAGGGATGGGCAAGCACCCCAAGGCAATGCCCAGGAGTGCTTGCTGGCCTCTGATGGCTTTCACTTCAGCTGTTGCTGCCTCCCTGAGTCCCCATGATCATGTTGACAGCACCAACTTCACGCTAGCCAGCTGTCCTTTACTCTGACATTTGGCTCTAAAAGATGCCAAGAAGGCAGTTTCCATGATGGAGTTCCTCTGTCCTGTCTTGCAGGCTTTAACTCATCTTGTGGGGCCTTGGGAGGTGTTGCCATGCTACTGCCATTTGATCAGGCACTCAGCACATGGCTGGCTCCAGATGCTCTCTCTTCAAGCCTCTGCCACCAGGCATGTAGAGAAAAGCTGTCTGACAACTCCAGAGCTTCAGCTGTCCCTGGTGGGAGGGAATTTTCCCCCACATGGTCTTTAGGGGGACCTTACAGCTGCCCCCATTTCCTGAGGACTGTGGTAATCTCAGCTCTCGCAGTTTTCTTCTCAGACCATAGTGGACATGATGGCCGGCCTAGGGGAGGCCATAGTTTGGTCCACAGTGCCAACAGAGAGGTTCATTAAGATGAAGTCAGCCACTCCACAACAGACTTACATGTAAGGCCAAGTTGACTTAGCTTTCACTGACCTTGTAACAAAAATGCATACCTTTCATATTATAGACTTTAGGCTTTCTTTGCTTATGAAAGGAATATATGATTGTGATAGAAATATTCGGAGGAAAAAAGAAACTCAGAAAGAACAGAACACTGCTTTTGAAACATAAGCACCCTGGTCCAATCACTCAGAAATCATGGAGAGGTGAGAAGAGATGGCGGGGGTTCTAATCCCAGTTCCTTCGGCAGAGGCTTGACAGCAACCCTGGGCGAGACTCACTCCATCTGGCATTTGCCTAAGCAGCTCGCACCTGGGTGGCCCAGCAGCAGGCAGGCACCAAGCTTGGTGACACCCTGACTCCCAGGAGGGGCCACCAGGACAAAGCTCAGAGCTGACTGATGGCCAGTACTCTGCCTGCCAGGAAACTGAGGGCCACCCCTGTCGCTGGGCTGTCCAGAAGTTGTGAGTCTGCCCCTTGACTAACAAACCTGAACACATGCTTCAGGCCCCACCCACGACACTCTTGGACCAGGAGCAGATGGAGCCCACCAGGCCAGTGATGACTGGATGGGGTTTTGGTGGCTGTCACAGGGAGGGCAATGGCTAGGGGTCAGCACATTCCCCTCCAGTAGAAGAATTTCAATAGTGAGACAGCTTCAAGTGGTGGCTGTGGCACAGATGGGTAAGACGTGCCGAAGTCAATTCCAGAAGCTCATCTTTCCCCCTCTGTGTGGCGTGAGCCTCAATCTTACTAGCACGTCAGCACCACACTCTGCCTTTCTTTTTCTCCCCCACAAGACAGGGTTTCTCTGTGTAGCCCTGGCTGCCCTGAAACGCACTCTGTAGAGCAGGATGGCCTCGAACTCAAGTTCTGCCTACCTCTGCCTCACAGTGTGCTGGGATTAAAGACATGTACCACCACTGCCCTGTTACAGTCTGCTTTTGTAGAAGTGGATCTAAGATATTGATTGACTTCTCAAGATCACGCTGTATCCTGTAGATTCAGAGCTCAAGCCCAGGTTGATGCCCAGCCTTGCCTCCTTTCTCCCTCTCCTAGCTCCCTTGAGAATGTAAGATGATCCTCGCAGACAAACTCTAAGCCCAGGGCATTCAGCCAAGCACTTCAGGAGCCTGTAGATGAGTTAGTTCCCTACGCTGGCAACCTGCCCACACAGTACTAAGTGGAGAATAGTATTTCCGGCGGCTTTGTCTGATTCTCTCTGGGTCTCCTCAACTCTAGGAGACTTTCAGACTGTAAGATTTTGGGCCCAAACTCACCTCATCTTCCTTCTCCCCTAACCTCTCTACAGACAACTACCTGATCATGCCATCAGGGAATCTCCAAATTGTCAATGCCAGCCAGGAGGATGAGGGCATGTACAAGTGTGCCGCTTACAACCCGGTGACACAGGAAGTGAAAACCTCCGGCTCCAGTGACAGGCTGCGCGTGCGCCGTAAGGACCAGTGGCTTGTCAATGGTTGGGTATTGTGGGTAAGGTGCACAGACCAAGTTCAGGGTCGGTGAGCCTAGATGTAGAGCGGTGGTAGCACCCCAGCCTTGGGGCCATCACAGTTCATTGTTGTAGAGTTCAACTCCTTTACCAAGTCACCTTGCAAGATGGGTGGGTTTGCTGGGCGGGAGTGTAGAGCAGTGTCTTCATGCAAGTGACACTCTTGTGGATGGGCTCTGGGCCTGCCTTCTGCTCCTAAACTGTGCCCAGTGTGTGTCTCTGCTGAAAAGCCAAGGAAGCCCCTCAGGCTCCTCCTTGGCGGTGTGAGCACCCTCCCCTCCTCCGAGCGTCATCAAGAACTCCATGACCCGGTGCAGGGCACCACATGTGCTTTTCTCCCAAAGCTAATGGAGCTAAATCATTTTTCTCTTCTTCTCCCTGCTGAGAAAGAGTCTCCCAAACCGTGCTTCAGGGTTTATAAAAACTGGAGCTGCAGATGGCTGGGCTGGCTGGCCCAAAGTGTGAAGTCACGGGGGCAGGCTCTGCAAGGACACCTCTGCCCCCGGGATAGGGGCACACTATCCTTTCTGCCAGTCTGTGCGCTTTCCCCACAACATTAAGAAAGATGGCTGCTTTCCCTATCAAGCACCTGTGTTTGGGGGACTTTGCAGTATGAGAAATGTATAACTTTAAACAGTGACTCCCGCTCACCCTGTTAGGGACATACCCCCTTGGATGCTGAAGTCTAGTTGGTGCCTAATAGACACCTGTCTCTCACTTTGTCCTCAGACTCAGGGTACACTGCCTGAGGGTACAATGCCTGTGCCATTCCGACCTTTTTCCTCTTCGAGTTCTTGTTTCTCTGTAACCACCTATAGTTAATAGGTTAGGTTCTCTGAATGCAGAAGACCTTGACCCGACAAGTGGCATGGCATTAGCTGTTCTGTGAGCATCAGAGGGCTTGTCTCATCTCATGTCCACACTCTCTGGAACCCTTCTGGGACTGGGCCATCAGCAACAGGCTGGAAGAGGTTTAAGTCTTACTGTGTGTCCTGTCCCTCCTCCCCTCCCCAGGGTCCACCGCTGAGGCTGCCCGCATCATTTACCCGCTGGAAGCCCAGACTGTCATTGTCACCAAAGGCCAGAGTCTCATTCTGGAATGTGTGGCCAGTGGGATACCGCCACCTCAAGTCACATGGGCTAAGGATGGGTCCAGTGTCTCTGGCTACAACAAGACTCGCTTCCTGCTGAGCAACTTGCTTATTGACACCACCAGTGAAGAGGACTCCGGCACCTATCGCTGTATGGCCAGCAACGGGGTTGGGGAACCTGGTGCAGCTGTCATTCTCTACAATGTCCAGGTCTTTGGTGAGCATCTCCCTGGACTTTCTCCTCTTTCCTCTGACATCTCTGGCCGTTCTAGAACCACACAACCCAGCTCAGAGAGGGTTATGTTGTGAAAGGCTACAGAGCTGGTAAGGGGGGGAAGCACATTGGAGAGACAGAGGTTCTTAGATCTCAGGGCTAGAGTTCAAATCCTGGTGTGCTCTTTAGTCATCTCGACTCCTCTCATAGAAGAGTCCAACAGTCAAGGAGGAAAAAGCCACCCAAAGGCAGTGTCTTATTCTGGTCTATGTGGTCCTGCGGGTGGAGAAATGCAGCCCCGTCTCCTCATTCTGATCTGTTTTCTCCACAGAGCCCCCTGAGGTCACTGTGGAGTTGTCCCAGCTGGTCATCCCATGGGGCCAGAGTGCAAAGCTCACCTGTGAGGTCCGTGGAAACCCTCCACCCTCAGTGCTATGGCTAAGGAATGCCGTGCCCCTCACCTCCAGCCAGCGCCTCCGACTGTCTCGCAGAGCCCTACGAGTGGTCAGTGTCGGGCCTGAGGACGAGGGCGTGTACCAGTGCATGGCTGAGAATGAAGTTGGGAGTGCCCACGCTGTGGTCCAACTGAGAACTGCACGACCAGGTGAGTTCGTGCAGCCCGGCTGAGCAGGCATGCAATCCCTTTCTCAAATAAAGTCAAACTTAGCAACTTTTAGTTGCAAGCTCAAAATCACACTCACTTATTAATGAATCAAGTGTGCAAATTTTCATTAGTGAACGTGACTTAGTTGATGGGAATTTAAAAAACAGATTAGCTTTCCAACTCTGTGGGCTTCGGTGATTATGTGGAATCAGACTTTAAAAGCAGGGCTTTAGAACAAGGAAAAGTAAGGCCATTGTCTTTTTTTTTTTTTGTATTTTTTATTTAAATTAGAAACAAGCTTGCTTCACATGTCAATCCCAGTTCCCTCTCCCTCCCCTCCTCCACTGCCTACCCTACCCCCCCATCCCCACTCCATTCCCCAGGGAGAGTGAGGCCCTCCATGGGGGAATCTCCAGAGTCTGTCATTTCATTCAGGGCAGGGCCTAGGCCTTCCCCAAGTGTCCAGGCTGAGAGAGCATCCCTCATTGTGAAATGGGCATGCAAAGTCCATTTGTGTGCCAGGTATAAGTAATGATCTACTACCCAAAGCCCACTAGGTTGCCTAGGCCTCCTCACTGACACCCACTTTCAGAAGGTCTGGATCAGTCCCATGCTGGCCTCCCAGCCATCAGTCTGGGGTCCATGAGCTCCCCCTTGTTCAGGTCAGCTGTTTCTGTGGGTTTCTCCAGTCCAGTCTTGATCCCTTTGCTCATCACTCCTCCCTCTCTGTCACTGGGTTCCAGGAGTTCAGTTCAGTGTTAAGCTGTGGGTGTCTGCCTCTGCTTCCATCTGTCACTGGATGGAGGTTCTCCTCCCTGATAAAGAGTTTGACACTACCTTATATGCCATCCTAGGCCTTTCTCTTTAGCTGGAGTCTTTTCAATCATCACTTGACTGGGCACCTATTGTGCTCAGCATGGATCAGGTGACGTGGAGAAGGCAGAACGTAAGAACCCCTCTATTGGAAAAGCTTCCTACAAAGGAGGTGAAGCCATAGAAAGAATTTGAGAGAAAACAGTAATGGGTGATAGAGTGTGGTGTCATTGTAAGGATTCAGGCATTATGCTGGCCTGCCCCTGCCACCTATCAGAAGGCACTCAGGCACTACCCTGGTCAGCCCAGGTGCAAAGGACCCCTTTAAAAGAAAGACCTCCTCCCACTTATTCCCCTGGGGCAGACAGGACTTATCCTGTCTCCCTCTTCTCTCTGTCCTCTCTCTGTCTCTGTGTCTCTTACCTCTTTTCTTGTTCCTCCCCATCCCCCTTGCCCTTTCTAATAAAACTTCTCACTAAGCTCTGTCTGCCTGGCATGTTTGCCTGCCATGGAACTTGCCAAGGTCCCCCTCGTGATTTATCATAACAGTCATCAGGTGCCAGTATCCTCTGGTGGGGGATGGAAGCCAAGTGGGGCTGAGATTGAGGCTGGAAAAGTCAGCGTGGATGGAATTGTTGCCGTGCTGCTGTTGGCTCCTAGGTTCTCAGAGAGCATTCCCAGTTCAATTCATGTCTCCAGTCACCTCAGTGGAGAAGGAAATGACTGTCATTGTGTGTTAGTGTTAAAGTTTCATGGTAAAAGGACATGTCCCCAACCCAACATAGAAAGGAGAACTAAGTTCCTGGTGCCTCTAGAGCAAATTGAGATAATCCATGTATGTTTGTTTGTTCATCACTGTATGGATACCCTAGGGAAACAACTTTAAAGGAGGAAGGGTCTTGGTTTTTTTTTGTTTTTTTTTGGGGGGGGGTTGGCTCATGGTATCAGTCCCTCATGACAAGGAGGCTATGGTGGGAAAAAGCCACTCGCAACCAGGAGACACTGAGACATGACTGCTACACTAACTGGCTTTATATTTTCCACCATTTCATTCCCCTGGACCCCTAGCCTCTAAGATGGCCGTGCCTACGTTAGAGGTGGGTGGGTCTTTTCCATTTGTTAGTCCTCTCAGGAGACACCTTAATCTCTAAACCCAGGGGCTCGCTTTCCCAACCTCCCACGTGCTTCTCAACGAAGCCAAGGAGACAGTCAAGACTGACCATCACATCTGCCGTCTGTGAGCTGCAGGACCTGAGTTCAGTTCCCAGAGCCAACGTCAAGTAACTCCCAACAGTCTGTAACTCTGGTCCGGGTCTCCGGACTCCCTCTTCTGGCCTCCAAAAGCTTTTGCACTCCTGTAGTGAGCGTAAACTCCTACATGTACATAGACACAAATAAAAAATAAATTGTAAAAAGAGTCCAAAGTCTCTTCTGAGACTGAAGACAAACTCTTTGCTACGAGCCACTAGTGAGGAAAGGACCAGCTACATATGCTTTCAGTGCTCAATAGCACAGAGTAAACGCACCCATCTCAAAAAAGATGGAATGGTGTAGAAAGGAGAGACAGGAACAAAACAAGACCAAAGCCCAGCAGGACAAGCCTTAAGTCACACAGCGCCTAATCCAGGACAACATGGATGTGGGCTCGGCTGTCTTGGGCATTTGCAGCCCGCCTGGCCTCCCTTGGGATAGCTCCATACATTACCTGCTGCTTTCCTTGACAAGCATCCCAGTTTTGAGGGTATCTCTAGCTTTCCTGGAACTCTGTTGCATCCCACAGCTGCATACTTCACTGTCTCAAGGGCACCCCACAGGGACTGGGATCTTGCTTTGCATTGCTTGGTCTCTCAAGCCTTCCTTTAAAATCGGGAAGGAAGCTTCTATGACCTCACGACTCCTGTCTTCCACATGTCTACACAACCAGTGCCTTGTGGATGGCACTAAGGGCTTTTGTTTGCTCAAGGAGTAGCCTATCCAATTCGGATAACACCGACAACACAGTGGTCAATGGATGCCAGGTTGGCTAAATGAAGGGGAAACACTTCCCTAAGTGTCCCTGTATGAGCAGGTTGTCCCAGAGTTCTCATCCCAAAGCAAAGTTTTTCAAATGATTTAAAATCTTTACATGTTTTAGGCTGCCCTGAGTGGGGTGTAGCCTGACATGCTCTCAAGATGGCTTTTGCCATCTTGTTGAAAAGTATGTGGCTTCTTGTCAATGGTTCTGGTGACCTTAACCACCCCCATGGCCAAACATATATTTTTCAAATCATTTTCACAGTCCTTCCTGGAACTCTCACTACAGGCCTCATAAAACCAGCTAGCAATAATCATGCCAGGGCCTGGATGCTGAACCACCTTGTAATTTACTCTAGTCTGTCACTTTCAAGCTTAGCTTTCCGAGAAGTCTTTGCCACTGTGTCACATGAAGGCTTCCAGGCCAATTCCTAGCAGACTTCTTATTCTCTCTTGTCTATCTTAAGTCCATCTTGTCCATCATCTTAAGTACGGTCTCTTCCGCCACCCCCATCAGCATCTTGCTCTTCTGGACTTCCACCAGAATCCCATTAACTTCTGCTGACAGCACCCTAGAGCTTTCTTAGTACTCAGATCCATTCTACAAACCCCTCCTGTAAGTCTGACCAAAAGGTGCAAGAACCTTGGGGCAGATTTAGTTGCAGCCCCAATCCCACTTCTTTGGTCCAATGCTCTGTGCTCATCCTCTTTTCCAGCACTGCAACAAACAAGTACTGCAAAGGAGAAAACAGCTCAGAGGGCGGGAGTCAATTGTTTTGGTTCAGGGTTTAGTGCAGAGCTCTTAGCTCTGCTGAGTCTGGGCCCATAGTGAGACAGAACTTCATGTCAGTCTCTGTGGCAGAAACTATATGGCTGATAATAAATGGAGAGGGAGGGAGAGGGGGGAAAGGTAACCTTCAAAAACATGCCACAGTGGCCTACTTCCTCCAGAGAGGCCCCACCTCCCCCAGATTGCACTGTCAACTGAGAAACAATCATTTAACACAGGAGCCTGTAGGGAACATTTGAGGTTTAAACAATCATGTCAGTGCCAATGAGATGGCTCAGCAGGTAAAGGTGCCAAGCCTGACGATCTGAGTTCAAGCCCCAAGGACCCACGTGGACAACCAGCTCCCCAAAGCTGTCCTCTGACTGCCACACTCACTCCACGGCAGACGCACATACACACACACACTAAAATATCCTAAAAATGTAAATATAAACCTCAGCATTACTCAAGTATACATCCTGAAGACACAGGCTGCAGGCTACACAGACGCTGCCTGTCTTCTGCCTCCAAACTACACCAAGAGGCCAGATCCAAGTGGATAGTCTTCCTTTCCTTCTGACAGGACAGGGGCACCAGCCTTCTCTTGTGCAGAGCCTGGTTGTGTGTCGCAGGTGGACTGATGGGGTCTCAGGTCTTCTCTGATTTTCTTCTGTTTTCTCCCTGGCAGGTGATCAGGGCCACTAACACCTTCCTCCTTCCCTTCTCTTTCCTGCTTGGTCCTCAGACACGACCCTGAGACCCGGGAGGGATGCTAAGCCGATTGCCGCCACACCTCCCATGCCACCCTCCAGACCCAGCAGACCTGACCAGATGCTACGGGAGCAACTAGGGCTTGTTAAGCCTCCAACCTCAGTACAGCCTACTTCCCTGAAGTGCCCGGGAGAGGAGCAAGTCACCCCTGCAGAGGCCCCCATCATCCTCAGCTCACCCCGGACCTCCAAGACTGACTCCTATGAGCTGGTCTGGAGACCTCGACATGAGGGCAGCAGCCAGGCACCCATCCTGTACTATGTGGTGAAACATCGTAAGGTATGACCCCTGGCGCTGTACCACCCTCTCCCTGCAAGACTCCTGTTAGTGAGACTGAAGTGAGTCCCTCTGTCTCCTGACCTGAAGTCAGACCCCAGCATACACCACAGCCGTGCCCTTCCATCTCCTCAAATGCCCATCACCGCTCCCGCCTCCTGGAGTGCTAGCGGCAGTACAGACAGGTGATGTCTCAGGGGCCCACACGGAACCTCTGCCTGCGTGGTGTAAGCTTTATGCATCATTGCCCGGACTGCAGTGCCGGCTCCAACTCCAGCGATAACTCACCCCCGCTACATGACTGTCACCATCACAACCCTCCCCACTTGCCCCCATCATAGTTTGGTGATGCTGTTTTGATTTGTTTTCCCACCAAAGCAAGCTGTTTTTTAAACATACCTGCAGGGACTTTAGCAGGGCAAACAGTCTGTCCAGCCAGAAAAACAAATACTAGGAAACAAGCAGGCTGGGAAATGTCCTCTAGTTCTCAGATATTACAGTTTAACCAGCGGGCAGTAGTGTTCCTGGCACATCACGACGTTGAGACCATAGCTATGTCCCCTCAACAGAGGGAATCTGTTGTAGGAGCTGTTAGGGAGAGTCTCTTAGATTGTGGCAGGATGCAGAAACAGAGCTGTGCGGGTCCCGTGGTCCTGGACGCTTTGGTGAGGCCTTCAGGCTGCCATTCTGCTTCCAAGCTATACAAGGAGGACTAGATGAAATTCTTCATAAAATAGCATTTCTGTTTACCACAAATTTGTGCTGTTTATTTCTAATACCATCAGATAGAAAACTGCTGTTTTTTAAATGGATTAGAAATTTTATTACCAGCAGCCTACTCTAAATTCAGAGTTTTTATTCATTTAGTTGGGTTTTTTGTTTGTTTGTTTGTTTTTACTTATAAAAATTTTTGTGTACTTGGAAGAAAATGTAAAATGGAACTGGAAATATTTACCCACTTTTTCCTATTCCAAAAAGCAAATAGGAAACCAAGACTGCAGTGTAGTGTTCTGGGTCTACGCAAACCATGTCCCTACTGCAAACACCACTGGCCTCTCATCTGTCCTTTTCTTTGTCCTGCCCTCCCGGGAGACCTGGGAACCAGAGAAGTCCCCAGAGCCCTCAGAGGGTCAGAAAAATACCTAAGAGGAGCAACACCCTATGCCGCCATGTAGTTTCTCTTGTAGGCATAGGAGACACCACAGTCCACACCTACACCCCGCCGCCTGGAACAGTAAAAGGTGTGAAGAATTTTATAAAAGAAACAGCCTTGTTTAGCCAGCCTATGTTCAGGACAGGGCTAGTCTCCATCTTTATTTTCCTATGTAATTAGACACCTCCCTGTGAGTTGTAGGCTAGGATCCAGTGAGGCCAAACATGGTACCCAAGAGACAAAAAACAGTGTGAGAGTAAGAATAATATTTTTCAGGCCAATAGGTGGCCCTGAAGCTACCTCCCACAACAGGCAGGCAGGCAAAGACCGCACTGGGGTAATCCGGAAATGCCAGGCTGATTCGGCATTCACCCTCCCCATGTGTGTGACAGTGACTAATTACCCTTGCGTTTTTTATTTTCATTTCTGGGTCCCAGTGGAAGTGTGCGGCTGGGCCAGTGCTGGGAGGGCAGAGGGAGGAGGGGGTACAGGGAAGTGACAGTCAGGACAGGGCCCCTGCTGAATCTGGCTTCCATTAGGCACTGCCCTGTGGAACAGTTGGAGCTTTTAGGTGACTTGCCTAGGGGAAAGTATGTCTTGAAAGCCTTTCTTTCTTGTGGAAGTAACATAACTTAATGGTCATCACCCAAGAAAGAATGTTGGAATCAGAAGTCAGCGTTGGCTTGTGGGTTTTTTGTTTGTTTGGTTTTTGGTTTTTGTTTTGTTTTGTGTCTGTGTCCTGTCTTTTGCAGGACATTGGGAATTAGTCAGCTGATTTTCACATCCATGAAGCAAGTTTCACATCCTAGTCCACTGTAGACCCGGGCTACTGTGTTTGGGTTTCCAGCATCACTGGGGATTCTCAGTTTGTGAAAACCTTTCCCCTTGGACCAAATCCTAGAAGCCCTATGTTAATGAGCTTAGAACATCCTCTTGCCTTGAATGGGAGGTTTTGTTCTATTCTGGAATTCTCTGCTTAGGGGTAAGAGCTCTCCCCACCAGCTGTTTGCTGTCTCTATCGGCCCCAGCTTTCCATTCTGGAAAGCTCTCTGAGATGCATGGCACTGGCTGCTCTTAAAAGATGCTGCGTTGTATAAAATCATCTCTCACCATTGCTTCAGATGGCCTCGAGCCCTCTCATAATATTTTTAGAAAGATAGCTATTAGGAATTCATTTATAATCATGAGTAGGCACCCTGTTTTTAAACTTCAAAAGCATGACAGAGAGCAGAAACAGAAAGAATTAAAGTGAGAACTCTCTGAGGGTGACGCTTACAGAAAGGGAGGAGACGAGCAGGTTTATTTGTTGGGAATCTCACCTGTGCCACCAAATTTGACTTCAGAATACCCCCAAGAAATTGCATTCACCTTCTTTTAGGAATGAATGGCTCAGGGCTCAAGAGTGAGAGGGTTTGCTCAGCCAGAACTTGGAGTTTTCTACTCCCAGACTCCTCTTTCTAGAACAGGTAACATTGTAAGCACACTCTTTGGACTCCAGTGAGAGTTTCTGTGCACACTAGCTCTGCAGCCTTGAACAAATTCCTCAGCTCTCTAAGCTTAGGCCCCTTGCTTGAGATGTAGG
This sequence comes from Mesocricetus auratus, assembly GCF_017639785.1. Lineage (NCBI taxonomy): Eukaryota > Metazoa > Chordata > Mammalia > Rodentia > Cricetidae > Mesocricetus > Mesocricetus auratus. The sequence continues at coordinate 47,384,978 of NW_024429192.1, forward strand.
AACAGAATGAAGACTGGTTGCTGGGACTTGAGGACCGCTGAGGTAGTGTGGTCACGGCGAGAACTCTCTGGTGCCCTGCCCATTGCTACAGCCTTTGTCATCATTCTCCTCAGTGTCTCTTGTTAGACTATGGATGGAAGGACCTGTGTTTGGCTCAGTGTGCAAACAGAGAGAACATTAGATGAGGATGTTGCAGGAGTTGGGGGGAGGGGTGGCCTTAGGGGCAGTTCCCAGCAGTTTCAGCTTGGCTTTCTAGATATCCTTGTCAGCTTCACTCATGGCGTTATTACCTGAGAGACCAGGAGATAGGACCTACAGTGCCCCCAGCCTGGCCCATCGTCCTTCCCTCTTTCTTCCCACATGGGCTCTGACTGAAGTCCTCCTGGACACTAGAGGAGAAGCTGGTCCTTACACCAGTCACCTTCCTCAGCAGGTCACAAATGCCTCTGATGACTGGACCATTTCTGGCATCCCCGCCAACCAACACCACCTCACCCTGACCAGTCTTGATCCCGGAAGCCTATATGAAGTGGAGATGGCAGCCTACAACTGTGCCGGAGAGGGCCAGACAGCCATGGTCACCTTCCGAACAGGTAAGGTCAAACGTTGTGCCTGGCTCAACATTCCAAAGACCTGAGCAAGTTATAGGAGGCCCAGGTGCAAAACCCTGTTGAATTTGTGTAGCTTTTCACCCACAGCTCTACCCTTCTCCAATGGCTGCCTCTGTGAACTTAAATGCCTGGGCTAAAGTGCTTGCTTTTCTTTATGAGACTGATGAGCCACCCCTCTGGCCTCCCACCGTCCCTGTCAAGCACAGGGGGCAATAGCAACACCATAGTAGAGTTGCCCAAAGCTGGGAAAATCACACTTTCAGTACCCTGAAATCATATTTGTATCACCGTGTCAAAGCTCTTGGTAAATTCTTAGCAATAAGGGAGGGTTCGTATCCTCTCTCACTTGCTATTCTTAATTCCTTCTCACCCAGGGCGGCGGCCTAAACCTGAGATCGTGGCCAGCAAGGAGCAGCAGATCCAGAGAGATGACCCTGGTACCAGCCCCCAAAGCAGCAGCCAGCCTGATCATGGCCGCCTCTCCCGTAAGCCCAGCAGCGGTGGTAGGGCAGCCAATGGGCAATGGGGACAAACTTTCGCTTGTTGCTGCATGTTACCCAGGAGGTTAGGATTCCTTAGGCCAGGGATCCCGATGGCATATTCTTAGCATCTCCTTAGTAGCCACAATGAAAAAGTACAGATTGGAGTCTTTCAGAGAAAACACTAGAATTACTGAGTCTGTGGGTCCAGAGAGCGGCAGTTTCCCATCCTCTGGTTTTTTGCAGAAGATTAGAAGAAGGTTTATCTCTGAGTCTTCTCCCACACGAGGGATATGATACAAGCAACAGCAAGCAAAGAACTGTGAAAAGGAACAGGCCCTGTCAGGGTCGGGCTGGGTCTAGTCAGTCCAGAGCAGCATCCCATGGTGTCTGTCTTTCCACATCCCAGCCCCAGAAGCTCCAGACAGACCCACCATCTCCATGGCCTCAGAGACGTCTGTGTACGTGACCTGGATTCCCCGAGGCAATGGAGGCTTCCCCATCCAGTCTTTCCGTGTGGAGTACAAGAAACTAAAAAAAGTGGGAGATTGGATTCTGGCTACCAGTGCCATCCCTCCCTCGAGGCTGTCTGTGGAGATCACAGGCCTGGAGAAAGGTAGGGACATGGCTTCTCTCTTTCTCTTCCTGGTCCTCTCTGCCCTGGGACCCCATGGAAGAGGAAGAACAATGAAGGATCCTTTGGAATCCAGTCCCTCCCTTCATCTCCCCCCTCCCGCCCCACCAGAGTACTCATGGGTATGGGATCTGTGACTCTGCCTCAGCCTCTCCTCCTTCCTCTCTCCATCGAAGGGTTCAGAGACACTTCCTGTGTGGCTTGAGGAGGATGAACATTCTTGTGGGTCCTGTGTGGACATATCTAAGGAAGAGCTGACCAGATCTCCCTGGGCTGGGCCTCGGTGGGCAGTGGGGGTAATCAGCTGTATTTCCCAGGCTCAGGGAGGGTCTCTCTCATAGGCATTTCCTACAAGTTCCGAGTCCGTGCTTTGAACATGCTAGGGGAGAGTGAACCCAGTGCTCCCTCCCGGCCCTACGTGGTGTCAGGATACAGTGGCCGTGTGTACGAGAGGCCTGTGGCAGGCCCTTACATCACCTTCACCGATGCAGTCAACGAGACCACCATTATGCTCAAGTGGATGGTAAGTGGCCTGGCCACCAACACTGTGGGAATTTCCTCGCTCCTACTTGCCTGCAAGTTTGGCTCCCCATTTAGTATACCTGGAGGCCCTCTTGGGGGACCTGGGAGGGTGATGGTAGCTGGAGCTGCTGTTAGCTGTCTTTTGTAACCTGGTTCCCTCTTTCTGTTTTATCCCACCGTCCTTCCTGCCTTTCACCTGATAACATAGGGCATCCCGACATTGTCCAGTGTCCCTTTGTGTTTTCAGAGAAGCTCAGCAGGCACCAAAGTCTTTGAAGAAGTACAATCTGTTTCTGGCTTCTAAAAGCTCCAGGGCCTATCAGCAAAATAAAAATAATGCACGATCTGTGCAGCCTTCTCTAGAGAGCCCGGGGGACTTATTCAGGATGTTTGCCGGGACCCCCAGGAAGTTCAGACCCTGGGGAGAGGATTCCACAGCCTTGACATTTTGCTTTGATGATTGCTCTGAAGCACTGTGAACATGCCTGTTCTCCTTTCCATGCAGTATATCCCAGCCAGTAACAACAACACCCCAATCCATGGCTTTTACATCTACTACCGACCTACAGACAGTGACAATGACAGTGATTACAAGAAGGACATGGTAGAAGGTAGGAAGATGTGTTGCTAAGTGTTTCCTTCGATGGCAAGGGGGTCTGAGTATTGGCAAAGCCTCATTTATGCTCAGTGTCGTTGAGTCATTTGCGACGCTCATGGAGCCATTCGGTTAAGTGATTTAACATGCTTCTTTTTACTAACCACAGTAGAACAGAAATGCAGATGGTCACCAGACAATTCTCTAGTGTCTCTTGTGTTGGTCAGTGGCACTAGCTTAAACAAACAACTTTGACTGACTGTGTGATCAAGGCTAAGCAAACAACATACGTGTCACCATAGTGACTCCCCGTCTCCTCCCCAGGGGACAGGTACTGGCACTCCATCAGCCACCTGCAGCCGGAGACCTCCTATGACATAAAGATGCAGTGTTTCAACGAGGGAGGGGAGAGCGAGTTCAGCAACGTCATGATCTGCGAGACCAAAGGTGATTCTCCCGGGGTCCTCTCCTGACCTGGGAATTCAGAGCCGTGCTTCCACCCACCCTGGTACCTTTCCAAGAAGACCCCTATTGCCCAAGCATCCCAGACCTCATCAGCTGCCACCCTTCCTATTTGCTCATGCTTTATGTTAACATAAGTAGGTTACCATCATGATGGCTTCAAGGACTTGAAAATTAACTGACCCATGAACTCATTAGGACTAGAACCTGTCTTAAGATGAAAATGTTCTATGCACACTGTGTTTCTTGGTATTTGTATTGGTTGGTTTATTTAATTCTGCTGCAGCCTGCAGCCTGGTGAGATGGGAAGGAGATCTGAACCTCAGGAAACTTCTTATATATGCATCTTGGCCAAAGTTATATAGCCAAGATGTGGCAGAACCTGCTTCAGACAATTCCATATAGCTACAAGCCCAGGCTCCTTCTCTGCACTAAAATAGCATTTACCAACCTGCCCCTTGGTGTACCTGAATGTCCTTCAAATGCCTAGCACACTTCAGATTCCTTAATCTGCCCAGAAATAGCAAAGCTATGGGAAGGCTCTCTCACCTGAGTTCCTTCAGGATCTCATGCATTTTAACTGCTTCTTTCAGAGAACGTGACTAACTCTGTCCGTGTTGGACTCACAAACATGTTTGTCGAAATATGTTTCAGGCCACCCCAACAACGCCTTTCACATTAGCTACCAGTGTCATGACCAGTTATGGGCATGATCCAAATAAAGACTATTGAGACCCCCATCTTGGGAGCTTGGCCCCACTTCCCATATCCGTTCATTTTTCTATTGGTTATAAAGAAAATGACAGAGAAACAGACACTGATGTGAGTTGTGTCTTCAATTGCAGCTCGGAAAATTTCTGGTCAGCCTGGTCGGCCCCCTCCCTTAACTCTGGCCCCACCCCAGCCTCCACCCCTAGAGACGATGGAGCGGCCGGTGGGCACTGGGGCCATGGTGGCTCGTGCCAGTGACCTGCCCTATCTGATTGTGGGCGTTGTTCTGGGCTCTATCGTCCTCATCATCGTCACCTTCATCCCCTTCTGCCTGTGGAGGGCCTGGTCGAAACAGAGTGAGTACCACACTTCAGCACAAACGGGAAGGAGCTCAAGGAGGGAGAAGTTCTCTCAGCCCAACAGGCAGGCCAGTGCCAAGGCAGGACCAGATGGTCCGGTTCTACCTCCCCGACAGCTCAAGCTACCGGGTGACCCCAGAGGTCCCACAGAAACAGTTAATATCTGAGGCAAGCCCTTCCCTCCTGACATGCAAAGCTCTATCAAGAGCAAGTGTCCTTTTATACCTCCAGTCTTGGTATCTATCTGCTCCATCTTGTTCTAGTGTCTGAAGCTGTTTCTGGAACAGATGTTCGTACTCAAACCGCCCCCACCTCTTCCCATTCTGTCCAGGGGCTGCCTTGAGCTTTCCCTTCCTCCTGGGCTAACCCGACTTGCCCACTAATAGTCCCAGCTGACCCCCACCCCCTGCACAATGGCCCTTTTCACTCATCGTCACTCCCTAAGCCCTTGCTCCATTCTCTCTCTGTCTTTCTCACTTAAAGAAATGGGTGATTGGAAGACTTAGAAAAAGCATTCTCAAGCTCCTGAACAGTCGCCTCCCTGCCTATATCCTCTGACGTGAGTGTGAGGTTTTTTTCCAACTCTAGGAGGCTAAGTATACCTCTGCCTTCTGTTTTTCCAGAACATACGACAGATCTGGGTTTTCCTCGAAGTGCCCTCTTGTCTTCCTCCTGCCAATACACGATGGTACCATTGGGAGGACTTCCGGGTCACCAAGCCAATGGGCAGCCCTACCTCAATGGCATCAATGGGAGGGCCTGTGCCAGTCAACTGCATGGAAGCAGGGCATGCTCTGCAGCTGTAGTGGGCTGCCCAGGCAGGAAAGCTCCGCAGCACTGCCCAGGGGAGCTTGCACAGGTAATGGGCTCGTGAGTGTGGGCCCAGGTGCACATAGGGAGGGACAATGAGCTACCTCTTGAACATTCTCCCTGTTCATCCAGGGATGCTGGGCTGGGTTCCCTGTGGCCAACCACAGATCACCTTGCCCAAGGTGAACACTGGGAAGTTCCTTGGACTCCTGGCATGACCTTTCATTATTCTTTCCTTCAAGCAGCAGGAAGAAGACACCAACAGCCCACTGAGGCAAACCATGGTTGGCAATGGATATGATCCCCAAAGCCAGCAGGTTGCCAGGTAACCAGGCCCTTCCTATCCCTGCATTTAGTCCCAAGTCCCAGAGCCTCCCATTCTCTTTAGCTCCTCATGTCCAAAGTCTGTCCCTCGGAATTGAGCAGTGCTTCCTGCAAGGATCCCCAAGTTTGCATTTGTGGTCTGTGCAGCTCTTATCCCATGAGCAAGTGCTGTGGGCACAGCTATGAGGCCCTGCCTACTTTTATCCCATGGGCAAGTGCCATGTGCACAATTGCTCTCTTCCTGCTTGGGGCTTCAGTTGTTTCTCAACATCTGTTGCTGGCTGGCTCACCAAAACCTTTGAGGTATAACCAATTTTGTTTGCAGGCCCCTAAACAACCAGTTTGACACCTCCACCAATAAAAGTAAACTATCACTGGCTGAATTAAGCGTGGCACCTCCTGATGTTCCCTGGGGAACGGTGTGTGCTCTCAGCTCTGACCTGCGCTGATACCTTTAGCCCTGCCTTACCCATCCCATCTGGTCTTGCACAATGCAGAGGTCCCAAGTCTAGCTCGGAGGAAGGCTCTTTCTTGTACACACTGCCTGATGACTCAACTCACCAGCTGCTCCAACCTCAAGATTGCTGTCATCTCCAGAAGCAACCTGTCACCACATGCCAGACAGCAATGAGGAGGGCACCTGAGTGTCCTGGTCCCGAAGCTTCGTGGGATCCTCCATATCACTCAGGTCAGCCAGGGGCAACAAGGAGAAATTATCTGATGGGGTCACCCATTATCCAGTAATGGATTTGAGGAGAAGGGACAACTGTCTTCAAGGAAGCATTTGGGAATTGGGAATCAATGGTCACTTTCCTTTGCTACTAAAGACCTGGAGTGCCATGGGGACTTGTCCGGTCAGTCTGATTCCACTGTCATTGTGGTCATCAAAGGCTGAGAAGAAAAGCATTCTGTATTCCAAAGGAAGAAGCCAGATTGGCATCTCCATTTCAGATTCAGGGCCATTGGTAGATTCTGCCTGTCATCCCACAGAGGCCTCTCTAATCCCTTGCTCTGTTGAGTCATGTCTTAATTAGGAGCACGTCTCCTCAATCATCAGGGAGGCATGTTTGTACACATGGCATTCTTGCAACCAGTGTGCTGCTATAGAACCTGTTCTTCTGGGGCCACCCCCTCCCCCATCCACGGACCCCTCTGTACCATACTTCAAGCCAATCTGCTAGGATTTGGTTGGGGACACTTGGTACTCCAGAGGGTTAGCTGGTGGCTCTTAGCTTCCAGAGTGTGCATGTGAAGTCTATGACAATCCTGGACCATCTCTAGGACATTAAATTTGAAAAGACTGTCAGCTCCCAGAGCCAGACTAACCATCATGAAAACAAAAGTGACCAGGGTGACCAGAGTGACCAGTGTGGCCAGTCACAGATAGAGATTAGCTCAAGACTGTTTGGTCAGTCTGGATTTTAATGCTGACTTTTTTCTCTCCACAGGGCCCCGGTGCTGTTTGGGCCTTGTACCAGTTGAAGAAGTAGACAGTTTTGACTCCTGCCAAGTGAATGGAGGAGACTGGTGTCCCCAGCACCTGGCCTACACAGGACAAGAACTTGGGGTGCTACTCTCTCCCAGCCCATCAGTTCATGTTTCCTTTGAAACACCACCTCCCACAATTTAGGCTAAAGCCAATATCCCAGAAAGACTATATATTGTTTTTGTTTTCAAAGAGACAGAGAAAATTGGTATTTATTTTTCTATTATAGCCATATTTATATATTTATGCACTTGTAAATAAATGTATATGTGTTTCTATAGTTCTGGAGAGACAGGGAATCCTCCCCTTTATGGTACAATGAGGGAAACAAGTAGCAAGATAACCGAGTCCAGTAGAAACGATTAGCACAGGTTGGAAGGCTTCAGATGGCCCATGGAACCTGCAGCTGCCTGGGGCTGCAGGAGGCCCTCGGGCAAGGTGGCAGGACCCTAAGCTAACGGTTCATGAAGAGCACACATGAGGCAAACAGCAAAGGCCATGCTGCTACAGACTGGAGCCACCCAGAAGCCACTCGGACTTGGTGGCACAGGACACATCTCCAAGATGCTATGAGAAAAGCCCCAGATGTGTACAGCACTCTAAGCATTAACGACCATCCAGAGTCAATAATCTGTGGCAACATATCTCTGTAAAAACAAACACTGTAACTTCTAAATAAATGTTTAGTCTTCTCTGTAACCTTCAACTTAGTCATGCATGAGTCAGCGTTTTCTTTAGACGTTGGGAGTCCTGTTTTGGAGTACCAGGAGAAAATAACCACTGATGATGATGACGATCTCTATCCCATCAAGTGATGAAATCTGGAAACAGTAGCAGATGTTTTGCATGTTTTTGTATTTTTAAACAATGAACATTGTGTTTGGATTCATGTAAAATGACATTTATAACTGTTTACTCCAAGGGGCAATATATAGACAAGAGAAGCAGGTTCACTACTCTCTTACTAGACTGGAGGTGCATGTCTGCCTATTGCAGGAATGAAGCTAATCCTTCTTATGTAGGGGTGTGTGTGTGTGTGTGTGTGTGTGTGTGTAAACTTAAAATCTTTATGTGTGGAACTGGACCTAGGGGTGTGTCTGTGTGTAAAAGACCAAATATTGCCTGCAAAACACCAATTAGATTAGTGCTATGCTACATATGAACATGTGGTCCCTAATAGATTCCCTTCCCTTCATTCTTTTTTTTTTTTTTTTTTAGTTTTTCGAAACAGGGTTTCTCTGTATTGTTTTGGAGGCTTCCTGGAACTCTCTCTGTAGACCAAGCTGGCCTCAAACTCACAGAGATCCACCTGGCTCTGCCTCCCGAGTGCTGGGATTAAAGGGGTGTGCCACCAACGCCCAGCCCCTTCCCTTCATTCTAAAGTTACCATTGCCGGAGGAGTTGACTCATTTCAAACCAGCATTTATTTAGTGTTCAACTAAAAGACCATCCATAGGTAGACAGGTGTGTATGTGTGTGTGTGTGTGTGTGTGTGTGTGTGTGTGCGTGTGTGCGCGTGTGTGTGTGTGTGCGCGTGTGTGCAGTGTGTGTGTGTGTGCATGGTGTGTGCGTGTGTGCGTGCGTGGTGTGTGTGTGTGTGTGAGTGTGTGTGTGTGTGCATGGTGTGTGTGTGTGCATGGTGTGTGTGTGTGTGTGCGTGCGTGCGCGTGTGTGTGTGTGTGTGTGTGTGTGTGCATGGTGTGTGTGTGTGTGTACTTAGAACCTCCGGTGTGTGGAGTGGAACTGGATCTAAAAATGGAAACTGAGAATTTAATAAATAGAAGCCTGGGAAACGCCGTCAGTCTGATTGTTTGGGATGAGTACACCATCTGCTGGCCAGAAGAAGTACTGATGCAGACAAAGAACCCTTCGCAGTCCCTGCAGGAGAGTGGGCAGAGCTACTGTTCGCAGTCTTGGCTAATCCAGCTCCAGTTTGAACTGTAGTTCACCTCAGACTTCTGTAAGCTTACTTTTTAAAAACCTCATTTTGCTTTTACTTCTTTGTGATCTAAACTAATTGTCAAAGTGGGTTCTGGTGAACTCTAAAAGCAACATATGGCAACCTGCTTCTTTCACCCATCCCTTTAGACTGGCAGGAGTTCCTCAGCTTCCTAGGATCCTGATTATCACATTTCCAGAGCCTAACCACAGACACCAAGATGATCTGCTACCAGATTCTTGAGCTGCACAAACCTTCTCACCTCTGGGTGCGATGATACATTTGGAGCCTGTCCTGGAACTCACTCTGTAGGCCAGGCTGGCCTCGAACTCACAGAACTCTGCCTGCCTCTATCTCCCGAGATGCTGGGATTAAAGGCGTGTGCCACCACTGCCTGGCTAAAGCTAAGTGTTGAGGCAGATTTTTACACATTAAAAAACAATGAATGCTATGGTTAGCACTTTTTTGTTTTAATTAATAAAGACACATAGTTGAGTGCAGAGATCAGGTTGCTTCTAGCTAATCCATATGTGTGAAGCAATAGCTTCTGGGTAGCCTTGTCCTTTTACAACAGCAGTAGAACTCCAGAGGCAGAATGATGTCATGTCTTGCTTGTACACACAGAGACTACCCTGTCCAATGTGAACCACAAGGAACCGACTGGTAAGTAATTTATCCTTTCAAATGAAATGGTACTAACCACCAGCTTACTGGAGTAGACAGTGAGCATGTAGGTAGACACATGGATGTGTTAGAATTATATTAGAAAACCAGGAATGAGAACTTTCAACCCTCATGTAGGCACCCTAAAAAGAAGGACCCCTGACACTCTGATGTCAGCTGGCTTTGCCCAGTTACCTGGGCTCCCAGAAAGTGTGCCAGGGGCTATTGACATAAAAAGCATCCTAGAGGCTCTTATTGTAGAGGCAGTTCATTCTAGATGACTGCCATTGGTCCATCTGGACCCAGGCCTGCGTCTTGCACCAAAATTTGACATTTCTGATTCGAGAGCAATGGTTCTCAACCTTCCTAAGACTGCGGCCCTTTAATACAGTTCCTCATGTTGTGGTGACCCCCACCCATAAATATTATTCTCATTGCTATTTCATAACTGTAATTTTGCTACTGTTATAAACTGTAATATAAACTGTAATATAACTGTATTTTTGGAGATAGAGGTTTGCCAGAGGGGTCACGACCCACAGGTTAAGAACCACTGTGCTAGGGGTCAGAACCCAAAGTTGCTACCAGATAGCTTACTGGGCTGGATCACTTGGCTTGGTTCATCTGGGCTTGGCTTCCAACTGGCCTCTACATCTAACCACCTACGGTGGCTCTCTGCATCTGTATCATCTCCCTTGCTGCCTGTGGGGAGGCCCCTCGGAACTCTGTGGCCTCTGACTTCCTTGGAGCCATCTGTAGGCATCACTGTATGAAATGTAACCTGTGATCTGAGGGCTAATATCAGTACGGAAGAGTATCCTCAAAGTCTACAAATGTCAACAGCCAGCTAGGGAGCAAAATTGAGACTAGTAGGTAAACTGCAGCCCATAGAACTGATGCACCTTGTGAATATATTACCATTCAACACATAGTGACCCTGTGGAAAGGCACAGATGTGTCTGTCTACAATGCTGGCCTTTGTGCTCACAGATGTGCAGGAGAGAAACTGGGAAAGGCTCTCCAGTACAGCCCCTACCATCAGGGGTTTATAGTACGGGTGCAAACAATATACCCGGGAGTCCAAAATGTCACTCCTGGAAAGACACCACGTGACGGGGAGATCATTCTGCAAGGGTTGCAGCCACCAATTTCAATCAACCCTTTGTAAGCCTGAAAGTACACTATTAAGTTTAAAATGTCACACATAGTCAAAAGTGGCTGCTAGTGTTAGTCCTTCAGAGATGAAAATCTATTTCCTCCCTTCCTCATTTGGATCCAAGTCAGTAATGGTTCAGGGGAACCCTGGCAGAAGGCACAGGCCACAGGAAAGCTAGAGGGGAGTTAGGTAGAATCCTGCTGGAGTTGCAAAGAGCCTAGAGAAAAGTTTCCCTAACTTATTTTGGAAACCGTGAACCGCAGAATTGAGGAGTTTGCAGAATCAGTGGGTGACTCAGGAAACCACCTCTGCCAACCCAAAAGAGTTGTTTTGCTGCATCTGTCTGCATTTCCTCAATCCTGAGCCCTCCAATAACTGCTTTATGAAGTCAACAATAACAACGTTCACATTTGCATTTCTTATTCTAAGTTATTATTGGCAAGATAGTTTGTCTTTTTCTCTTAGGTCCTTTCACAGACTGCTTAACACAAACAGTTTATTTTCTAGAGATCCAAGGACTAGGAAAAGGAAGTTCTCTCACCGATCGATGAATAATAGTTTCTTTTGCCAATGGCTAAATAATCAGAATACCAGAAAAACATATGTCTCGGAGAACACACTATATAACAGCTGCTTTCTTAAATTACGAGATTCAACCTTCTTCATATTCAACTTAGGATGAAAACATCTAACCTGTCTTAGCACAGCCATAATTACACATCAAATGTTATAGTTATCTCTAACGTGGAGAGATGTAGTTAATTCACATGTGACAAGGTGCTATTTTATGCTCTTGCTACGGTTCACTTTAAAGTAAGGATTGTTGTGGGTGACGGGATGTAGACCTGGTGAGTTCTGCCAGAACTCAGGGTGGGAAATGAGGAGACAGCGAACTTAGGCATCCATGGACTTCATTTCGTTCTCTTGTGTGGATGCGATGGGCGGGAGGATGAGCCCTCCTTTCTTCCTCAGAAGGGCAATCTCCTCCTTCAAGGCCAAGATCTTCTCCGACTGGGCCTGGACCAGCTGGGCGATCTTCCGGCCTGCCAGTATGTCTGCCTTCCGAGGGCCCTGGAAGGCATTCCCCTGTTTGGGGGGAAAAATACCTCTCTTATAGTCCATTTAAACACTGACTGCCTCTTCAGGAGACTTTTACTTCTCTGCTAAAATCTCACCCTTAGTTGTGTGCTTTTGGACAACTTTTAAAATGCAACCCTGCTTCGGAAGTACTTGACGCTAACTTAGCAGTCCTGCATGACCTGGAGAGCTCTTCACAGGGACTGAGGCTAGACACAAAGAAGGAATAAAGGGACCCAAGATGGGAGAGGAGCCCGTCACACTGCAGTCTAATTGAAGCCTCTCCCCAGCTGAAACTCAAGAATTCTAGTGCAGTTAAAATCTGTTGTGAAGGCTGCCTGGGTAGGGAAACATTCCTTTTATAGATATTGCAAATAAAAATGTTAAAATAGAAATGAACTATGCATAAAGTGGAAACACCTACGACTGTAAGGCATGGCCTTTCTCCTCACTAGCTGAGAGCATGTGATTTTCTGTAATCTTACATTTTGAACAAGTTCCCAGCTGGTGTAGATGCTGTTCCTCAGGGGACCATAATTTGAAAACACCTGGTTTAAATTATTTCCAGGATGCTTGAAGAAAATGGCAAGCAAGGCAGACTATGATGCTTTTGCAGACCTTATAGAAGGTGCTGGGTTACTAGAGGACAAGGCTTGGTCTGGTGAACATTAAATAAGTGTTACCCATCATATACTTTGTAGTAAGTATGTTCTTAGGTTCAATATGGATTCCATAATGACAAGTTGAAACACTCAAAAAATAGCAAGCATTTCATCAGGTGACATGTGTGGTTCTGCAGTTCAAGATGCCTACTTCCTGTCAAGTCAAATAAACATACTGAAAATGGACCTTGACACCAACCAATTTCAGGGAGCACATTGGTATCACTGTTTATGCTTAAATAACCTAACCTAGCCAACATCAAGGTAAAGCCTACAGATGAGTACTCATATGAGTTCATGGTACATAAGAGGCATTTGATAAAGTTAGTGTCCCCCCGCCCCCCCGTCATTCCCCAACCCCCCAGGAAGCCACTCTAACATGGCTAGCTAGTATTGAGTCAGTATCCAATGATAGATGGCCTGGAAGTGGTTCAGGCTCAAGGTCTGTTTAAACGCCAGCACTCTGTAAGATGTTGGATTCTGCAAAGGGCCAGGTAGGAAGGCACATACCTGCTGGTTCTGGAGTGTGTTCAACCTGGAGTCGAGTTTCTTCTTCTCAATGCACAGATTATTCATCTGGTGCAGCTTTTTGGTGTGCTCTTTCGTCTTCATCATCAGTTCCCACCGCATTTGGGCAATCTTCTCCTACCGGGGAAGAAGAGTGGGAAACGGACAACATGGATAGGAGAGGAAATAAAGAAAAGTAAGTGTCCAGTTCAATTAAAACCACCGCTGGGGACATAGCTCTACTGTAGAGTGTTTGCCAAGCATATATCAGGCCTTGGGTTCAATACTTAGGGCTAGAAAAAAATTAAATTTAAAACCAATCATGCAAAGGGAGCACTATGTGTACATGAAGCCAGTACGAACATGTAAGCAGAAACAACTACATAGAGTCTGGTTTGGCTAAAGAGAACTGCAAAACACTTGGGGCCATGCCTAATGACTTGAGTTCCATCACCAGGGTCCACTTGGTGGAAGGAGAGAGCTGACCCCTGCAAGTTGACTTCCACAAATGCACTATGATGCTGGTATAAGCACACACAAATAACTATGTAAGTGTAATCTAGTAATTGTGCTGGGGATTGAACCCAGGACCCTGCATAGGCTAAGCAAGTACTGTCATCACTGAGCTACAACCCCAATCCCTAAATGTGTTTTCTAGTTCCCAAATTCAAATAGTAGGCCAAAGTTATTAAGAAGAGCAACAGGATTCCCAGAGAACAGTGGTGCATGTCCGAAACTGTGAGAGCATACCCAATTTAATGCAGCCTACGTTGTATACCCAACCTAGGCTCTAAATAATTCTATTTCTGTCTCTGAAGACGCTCTAGGAAGAAGTAAGCCAGGAGCTGGACAGTGGTGGTGCATGCCTTTAGTCCCAGCACTCAGGAGGCAGGGTCAGGCAGATCTCTGAGAGTTCGAGGCCAGCCTGGTCTGCAGAGTGAGTTCCAGAACAGCCAGGGCTACCGAGAGAGAGAGAGAGAGAGAGAGAGAGAGAGAGAGAGATGCCCTTGGGTGCTGCTCAGACAGTTCACAGGAGCCACTTGAGCCTCACCAAAGAAGACGGCCCCTTCCCTCTCACCTCCCACATCCTTAGTTCCTTTGCATTCGACAGCTCCTTTCGAAGTTTTTTGATCTTCAGTTCCTCAAGTGTCATGTTCACAGAAAGTGTCTGCAGGGCTTCCAGGTTGATCACTCGGCCAAACTTGCTGATCATCAGATCACGGACTGTTTCTTCCATTTCTGAAAGACCATCACTGTCTCAGTCTCCAACCATTAGCACATGAGCAGAGCAGACACAAGAACATGCCAAGGAACAGTTTGTGCAAGACCATGAAGATTTTTGCTACCAAGAGATTGCCCCCTGTGGATGTTCGCCTGCTGCTTCCGTAGAATTCCAGGTCACGGACAGCCTTCTTCATCTTCAGAACCTGGTGTAAAATGGACTCATGTTTCCCTGAGTGACTTGTGCCTCCTCAACTACTGGTGGGTTCCCACTAGATTATTAAGTGATCTGACTCTTCTAATTGATATGTATGGAATCTAATGTTAAGAACAGAGCAGGCGCTTTGTAGAACTTCCCATCTCGCTCCATGCAAACATCACAGTTAGTCCTTGAGCTCGTCTCAAGACACACCTGGTCTGCTCTGCCCCCACCCTTTGCCACGCCCCTCTCCTCCCCACACAGCTTCTCCTTTGCTCCACTCCACATCTGATCTCGGGAAAATCTAAATGAAAGTCTTTCCCAAAGGCCATATAAGATACAATAGCTTTGACCTGACAAAGGTTAACTTTTCAATCCCAGGCATCAGCCTGGGAATCCAGCATGGGACTGATCAAGACCCCCTGAATGTGGGTGTCAGTGAGGAGGCCTAGGTAATCTATTGAGCCTTGGGCATTAGATCAGTACTCATCCCGAGTATACACACAGACTTTGGACTCCCACCCAACAATGTGAGATGCACTCTTGGGGGAGGGTCTAGGCCCTGCCCTGGATGAAATGACAGACTATGGACACCCCCATGGAGGGCCTCACCCTCCCTGGGGAAATGAGGAGATAATGGGGGGCTGGGGGGCATGGGAGGAGGGGAGGGAAAGGGAGAGGGACCTGGAACTGACTTGTGAAGCAACCTTGTTTCTAATCTAAATTTAAACTTAAAACAAACAAACAAAAAAGACCCCAGACTTAAAGCACATAAAAAAGATACAATAACTTTACAGGGCTCCAAAGTAGCAGAGTAGCTAGGAATACATATAGAAATGTATATTGTTTATTTTTTTTTTAGGAAATGGAATGCTGAACACACAATTGACAATAGTGGTTCTCCCTGGGTAAGGGAAAACAAGAGACTGCGCCTCTCACAGGCAGGTGCTATAATACTGGCATCATTGAGTTGGGAGGTACATTTATTGGATTCGTTTTGTTTTGATACTCAATAACTTATACATAAATTCCACATATCAAACATTATAAAAAGTATTTTAAAAAGATGATTATCACCGGGCATGGTGGTGCACACCTTTAATCCCAGCACTCAGGAGGCAGAGACAGGCGGATCTCTGTGAGTTCAAGGCCAGCTTGAACCATGAGTTCCAGGACTGCTAGGGCTGTTAGACAGAGAAACCCTGTCTTGAAAATATGCCCCCAAAGATGATTATCTTCCTATTATGCATATTACATCTTAGTTCTAGGTAGATTGCCAACACAATGTAGCATTAATAATAAGATGGAACTAAAATGATACTGTTTTTAAAACCCTGACAAAAATTATATGCATTATCATATATAACATGCCATTATGAAATGTGACTTGTAGAAGGGTCAAACTAAGGAATTCAGATACTTTACTTCACAAGTTCACCCCCCCACTCTGCCTTGACGCGCGCGCGCGTGTGTGTGTGTGTGTGTGTGTGTGTATCTAGAGCACTTAAACTCTGTTCTCTTTTTAATGATTTATCTTTATTTTATGTGCATTGGTGTTTTGCTGCATGTATGCCTGTGTGACAGTGTCAGAGCCCCTGGAATGGGAGTTACACACAGTTGTGAGCTGCCATGTGGGTGCTGGGAAATGAGCCCAGATCCTCTGGAAGAGCAGTCAGTGTTTTTAACCTCTCAACCATCTCTCCAGCCCCTAAAATCTATTCTCTTGGCAATTTTAAGGAATGCAATCCATTGCTGTTAACTAGTGGTCATGTGGTTGATGAAAGAATACTCTAGAACCATTTCTCTTATTTCCCTGAATTTTTGTGGCACTGAACACACATCCTCCCACCCCTCCTCCCATCCCACACAACAGGCCGCTACTAACCATCAAACTCTATTATATGCTTCTGAGTTTTATTTATGTGGTTTGTGGCAGGGCCTCATTATGTAGCCCAGGTTGCCATCAAGTTTGTGGCAGTTTCCTGAAAACTGAGGGGACAGGTGTGTGCCATCACTCCTGATTAGTTCAGCATTTTTTATAAACTGCTTATTAGTGAAATCATATGGTGCTTTATTCTTCAGGGCCTGGCTTATTTTGCTTAGCACGATGCCCTCCAGATTAATCTATACAGTTGTAAAATGGCGGTGTCTGGTCTTTTTTAAAGGCTACTAGTTTTTGTTGATTGGTAGCACATTTTCCTTGTCCACTCATCTGCTGATGGAACTCAGGGGTTCACCCCATATTTTGGCTCTTGTAAATGCTGATGCACTGAGCACAAATGTGCAGGCAGTTGTTTGACATACTGATTTCATTTCTCTTGAATATTCATCTCATAGCATAGAGGGATTGTTGGATCAAAACTTATTATTATTTTTGTTGTTTTCAAAAGAAGGTCTCACTGTGTAGCCCTTATTGTCCCAGAACTCACTATGTAGATCAGGCTAGCCTTGAACTCACAGAGATCTGTCTGCCTCTGCCTCCTGAGTGCTGGCATTACTACTCCCAGCCAAAATTGATCCTCAAGGAAAGGGTTTCTTAAAAAGTCACATGAAAAGTGCCCATCATAGATAGATTCACCATATTAAGATTTAAAATAACCCCTTTTCACTTTAACATGAAGTTTTTAAAAAAGTTGAACCAATGAGAACACACAATGAACTAAAATCTTTAGAATTCCCTAAAATCAATAAAAAAGCAAATGAAAAATGAGCAGAGGATTTAACAGGCATCACAGAAAGGAACATAAGAATGGGGGGAGGGAGAGGGAGCTGGGATGGACATGTGAAGCAGAGCCTCCCCTCCTGGCAGGAGCCAAGCACCCCAGATACCTGGCCTTCTCTTCCACCAATGGGACCAGGGAACCAGGTAAACCAGGCCCTACATCCGGGCCTGCTTTCCAGTGCCTGGGGACTGCTACAGAGCCTCCCCTCCTGGCGGGAGACCCCCCAAATATCTGGCCTTCTCTTCCACCAACGGGACCAGGGGACCAGGTAAACCAGGCCATGTATCCAGGCCTGCCTTGCAGTGCCTGGGGACTGCCGCAGAGCCTCCCTTCCTGACAGGAGCCATGCACCCCAGATTCCTGGTCTTCTCTTCCACCAATAGGACCAGGGGACCAGTGCCTGCAAACCTCCAGTGAAAGCCTACCCACCCCAGATTCCTGGTCTTCTTCTCCACCCACGGGACCAGGACTAGGGACCAGGAAGAGGAGAATTACCAGAGTATTGGACTTGCTTGCACCCACCAAAAGGGAACTCTGTTCCCCTAACCACCAGACCAGTAAGGGGCTCTTTCTGCACCCACAAGAAGAAGAGATGGGAAAGAGACAATACAAAATCACACAACAGAAAAACAAATATGACACTGCCAGATTCTAGAGACTCCACACAAGCAAGACTCCAACTTTCCAATGCAAATGGAGAAGAGAATGACCTTAAAAACAACTTCATGAAAATGACAGAGGCGCTAAAGGAGGATATAGGAAAATCCCTCAAAGAAATGGATGAAAAAAACAAACCAAAAATGCAAGAAATGGAAGAAAAAGCAAACCAAAACCTGCAAGAAACGGAAGAAAAAAACAAACCAAAAAATACAACAAATGGAAGAAAAAATTTCAAAAAATGCATCAAATGGACAAAAAGACAAAGCAAAAATTGCAAGAAACAATTCAAACAGTGCAAGGGTTGAAAACTGAAATAGAGACAATTAAAAAATATACACAATCTGAAGGAAGGCTGGAAATAGAAAACCTGGGCAAACGGTCAGGTACAACAGATGCAACCATAACCAACAGAAAACAAAAATGGAAGAGAGAATCTCAGGTGTTGAAGATACACTAGAGGAAACTGATTCATCAACCAAAGAAAATCTTAAGTCCAACAAATCCCTAACACAGAACATCCAGGAAATATGGGATGCCATGAAAAGACCAAACCTAAGAATTATAGGTATAGAAGAAGGTGAAGAAAACCACCTCAAAGGGGAAAAATCATAGCCTACAGAACACCAAATAGAGTGGACCACAAAAAAGTCCCCTCACCACATAATAATCAAGACCCCAAATATACAGAATAAAGAAATTATATTAAGAACAGCTAAGGAAAAAGGCCAAGTAACATATAAAGGCAAACCTATCAGAATTACACCTGACTTCTCCATGGAGATCTGAAAGCCAGAAGGTCCTAGATAGATATTCTACCAACACTAAGAGATCATGGATGCCAGACCAGACTACTATACCCAACATAGCTTTCAATCACTATAGATGGAGAAAACAAGATATTCTATCACAAAACTAGATTCAAGCAATACATATCCACTAACCCAGCCCTACAGAAAGTTCTGGAAGGAAAACTCCAACCCAAGGAAGTTAACTACAACCAGAAAAACATAGGCATTAGATAATCCTACCTTACCAACAGCCAAAAGAAAAAAGGGGTGGGATTCCACACATAATTCCACCACCACCAACCATTCCAAATCAAAGAAGAATGAGCAATCAATGGTCATTAATATCCCTCAATATTAATGGTCTTAACTCACCCATAAAAAGACACAGACTAGCAGAATGGTTTCGAAAACAGAACCCATCCTTCTGCTGCATACAAGGAACACACCTCACCCTCAAAGACAGACATTACCTCAGAGTTAAAGGTTGGGAAAAGATTTTCCAATCAAATGGACCCAAGAAACAAGCAGGGGTTAGCAATCCTAATATCTAACAAGTTAGACTTTAAAATAAAATCAATCAAAAGACATCAAGGAGGTCATTATATACTCATCACAGGAGAAATCCACCAAGATGAAGTTTCAATTCTGAACATCTATGCCCCAAATACAAAGATATCTATGTTCATAAAAGAAACAATACTAAAACTCAGATAGCATATAAAGCCCCACACACTTATAGAGGGAGACTTCAACACCCCACTCTCACCACTAGACAGTATTTCCAGGCAGAAACTTAGCAAAGAGGCAAAGAGGCTACTAGAAGTTATGACCCAATTGGGATTAACAGACATCTATAGAACATTCCATCCAAATAAAAAAGAACATACCTTCTTCTCAGCACCACATGGAACCTTCTCAAAAATCGACCACATACTTGGCAACATATCAAACCTCAACAGGTACAAAAGAATTGGAATAGCTCCATGCATCTTATCACACCACCATGCGTTAAAATTAGAATTCAACAACAACATAAATTGCAGAAACCCTACAAACTCATGGAAATTGAAAAATGCACAATTGCACCATTCCTGGGTCAAAGAACAAATAAAAAAGAAATTAAAGACTTCCTAGAATTCAATGAGAATGAAGGCACAACATACCAAACCTATGGGACACTTTGAAAGCAGTGCTACAAGGGAAGTTCATAGCACTAAGTGCCCACATGAAGAAACTGGAGAATAGTTATACTAGAGAATTAACAGCACAGCTGAAAGCTCTAGAACACAAAGAAGCAAACTCACCCAGGAGGAGTAGATGCCAGGACATAATCAAACTGAGGGCTGAAATCAATAAAGTAGAAACTAGGAAAACAATACAAAGAATCAATGCAACGAAGAGTTGGTTCTTTGAGAAAATCAACAAGATAGACAAACCATTGTCCCAAACTTACCAAACAGCAGAGTGTGAACATGCAAATTAACAAAATCAGAAACGAAAAGGGGGACATAACAATGGACTCTGAGGAAATTCAGAGAATCATCAGGTCATACTTTGAAAACCTGTACCCCACAAAATTCTAAAATTTAAAGGAAATGGACAATTTTATGGATAGCTATCACTTGCCAAAATTAAATCAAGAACAGATAAGCAATTTAAATAGACATATAACCCCTATGGAAATAGAAGCAGTCATCAAAAGTCTCCCAACCAAAAAAAGCCCAGGTCCAGATGGCCTCAGTACAGAATTCTACCAGAAATTCAAAGAACAGCTTATACCAATTCTCCTCAAAGTATTCCACGCAATAGAAGCAGAAGGGTCTTTGCCAAACTCTTTCTACAAGGCTTCAATAACCTTGATATCCAAGCCACACAAAGACACAACTAAGAAAGAGAACTTCAAACCAATATCCTTCATGAACATTGATGCAAAACTACTCAATAAAATATTGGCAAATCGGATCCAAGAACGTATCAAAACAATCATTCACCACAATAAAGTAGATTTCATCCTGGGGATGCAGGGATGGTTCAACATATGAAAATCCATCAATGTAATCCACCATATAAACAAGCTGAGAAACAAAAATCACATGATCATCTCACTAGATGCAGAAAAAGCCTTTGACAAAATCCAACACCCCTTCATTATAAAGGTCTTGGAGAGATCTGGGATAACAGGAACATACCTAAACATAATAAAAGTTATGTACAGCAAACCAACAGCCAAAATCAAACTAAATGGACAGAAACTCAAGGCGATTCCACCAAAATCAGGAACAAGACAAGGGTGTCCACTCTAGCCATACCTTTTCAATATTGTCCTTGAAGTTCTAGCTAGTGCAATATGATAACAAAAGGAGATCAAGAGGATACAAATTGAAAAGGAAGAGGTCAAACTTTCACTATTTGCAGATGATATGATAGTTTACATAAGTGATACAAAAAACTCTACTAGGGAACTCCTACAGCTGATAAATACTTTCAGCAAAGTGGCAGGATACAAGATTAACTCAAGAAATTCAGTAGCTCTACTATATACAGACGATAAAAGGGCTGAGAAAGAAATCAGAGAAACATCACCCTTTACAATAGCCACAAACAACATAAAATACCTGGGGGTAACGCTAACTAAACAAGTGAAAGAACTGTACAACAAGAACTTTGAGTCTTTAAAGAAGGAAATTACAGAAGACACCAGAAAATGGAAAGATCTCCTATGCTCTTGGATAGGTAGGAGCAACATAAAAAAAATGGCAATCCTGCCAAAAGCAATCCATAGATTCAATGCAATCCCCATTAAAATACCGGCAAAATTCTTCACAGACCTTGAAATAGCAATAATCAATTTTGTTTGGAAAAACAAAAGACCCAGGATAGCCAAAACAACCTTACTCAACAAAGCAACATCTGGAGGCAACACCATCCCTGACTTCAAGCTCTATTATAGAGCTGTAGTCTTGAAAACAGCTTGGTATTGGCACAAAAGTAGACAGGCAGACCAATGGAATCGAATTGAACACCCTGATATTAACCCACACATGTACGAGCATCTGATGGGAGGCTGTGGGAGAAGGGGAAGGAAAGGGATAGGGACCTGGGATTGACATGTGAAGCAACCTTGTTTCTAATTTAAATTTAAAAATAAAAAAATTTTAAAAAGAGGTGACTGAAGAAGTAAATATGCTAATATTCATACAATGGGATAGGACACTATCAGCTAAACAGAGTAAATTACCTAAAACAATGTGAATAGTAAAACATGGTCACGAAAAGTCTACCACAGACTCTGAGTTCCGTCACAGAAGCATGCTGGGTAGCTTTCCATATTGTGTGAGAATACACTGGCATGTGTACATCTGTACGGGGTTGTCTGCCCTGGAGGAGAAGCACACAGTACCAGAAAGAGGAGAGGATTGGCTGTATCTGAGGCATGGTTTTAGGTCCAGCAGAGATGATCACATTATTCTATCTCTTCTTATACACAAAGAGAAAGAGACTGCATGCCAACATCTTTTCCCTTTCAAATAGGAAGTGAAGGGTGTTTAGTTTCCTCTCAATGACACTGGGTTACTGTTTTCCAAGCTGGGAAGCCAGTCACCTGTTAGTTCCCTTTTCTCCCAGCGAGGATTACTAGCGGTCCACGGCTAAGCTACTTACTTTGGATGGTTTTCGCCATCTCTCTCTTCTCCCGGATGAGTATCTTCCGCCTCTCCCTGCATTCTTTGTTAAGTTTTTGCTGCTTGGCATTTTCCTCCTGGAGCTGTATGATTCGCTCTTGTAGCCGTCCCAGGGAGTGGTTAGAGAAGACCAAGGTTCCAGAAAGGTCATTAGGAACCTCCCCAAATACCACATATTCTATCTACAAAAACAAAGCAAAACAAAGAGAAATCAGAACCAAAGCAGACAGAGGCCAGACTGCTGCTTAAAATCCCTCACGCTGGGGCTTCTCTCTTTCTCACCCCTGGTGACAGTGACTGGGTGAACAGAAAGTTGCCATCAGAGAATAAACCACATTGGGTCTCTTTGAGGACAACAAAGTTTCTGGAACAGATCTTGCCTGATATCCACTTAGTAACAACGGGTTACTAAGGATGACATAATAAACTGTTTCCCAGAGCTCAGCCTGTTTGAGCCAGGTCACAAAAAATACCAATAAACTGATTTTTGGAGCATTTCTTGTCTCTTAAGAGTGGTCTCTTCTCTTAACATGGCAAGAATCTACAGCAAACTGTTCTCTTCTCATTGATATGAATTTCTACAGTTTAATGTAGATGGAAAATTTTTTCAAAGAGTATTTGCGTCTTGTCCTGGCCTCCCTTATTAATGGCATTAAGATAAGCCTCCCTTCCGCTCATTGACCCACAGCTGACTAAAGATGGATGGACAGTGACCTGTGTGTGAGACCCAACATCTCAACCTCCAGCCGTCTCGTTCTTATATCGTTTCTCCAGAATTGAGACAACTAGATAGGTGAAGTAGCTATGGGCCAACAAAGCATGGGTGTTTTGGTGGTTTTCTTCAGTTAGCATTCTGAATAGGTAGGAAGGGTTAGGGATGTCATTCTGCAGGCAGGCAGAATCCTCCCACTGAGTGACATGTACAGCACTGGTGAGCCTCGCATCTGTCTGGAAAAGTTTAGGTGTGCCCCAGTGATGCTGGGTCACCTGGTGGAGTTTGAGAGGGATGACAACCAGCAGTTCGTTCAGTCTCTGCTGCTTCTCTCGCTGATAGGCTTCCAGGGCCTCTTCGGCCGCATTCAGATTTGCTGCCACAACTTTGACCTGAACAAGGCAATGTGAGAGATACTGACACGATTCAGTAACAGTTTATACAGTCAAGGTGGCAAAAGAAGGCACAGTAGGAGGAAGCCCAATGGGCACAGGGCGTGTTTGGGGAACCATGACCCAGGGCCTGAGTCTATGCTGCAGCCCAGAAATGTGCATTATTTGCTTTCTGCCAGGTTAGGATGCATATTCCCCATTGAGTCATCCCTGAGTCCATGAATTGTAAAAGCTTTATAAATAAGAGGTCAAAAAATGTCTCCCTCTCTCTTCTTTTATTTTCTGTATGAAGAGCAGCATGATACCTTTGTCAGAATGGTAGAAGACTTTTGTTGTTGTTGTTGTTGTTGTTGTTGTTGTTATAATGACCCAAAGAAATTTAATAAAAAAGTGTTTTAGTGTATGAAGCTACAGTATCCCCAAAGCATAGTCATCATCTCCTAAGAACCAAACAGTGTTCCTGAACATTTTCATTTTCAAAAAAATCCAGTAAAAAATCTAAATGTGAAAAAAGTTGAGTGACATTGTTCTAAACAAGATTACCTAAGAGATAAAGTCAAAAGAAAAGGGGAGGGCAATAAAGTTCTAGAAGCTTAGCTTTAGGACCTCCAACACACAATGCAAAGGCCCCAGGAGACAGAGTCCAGAGAGAAAACCAGAGTTTCTATTCCTACTTAGCTTCACCTCATTTCTAAGAATGCTTCATAACCAATATCCGAAATCAACATTTCCTCAGTGTTACTTATAAATCCACACACATTTATTATGTAATATGTGCTATGGTATCTATTGCTCGTAGAATTATGTCATCAAAAAATTTAAAAGACAAATGAATGACATAAAGGAAAAGCAAGCATCCAAAGAGCAATGGTCCTGCCATACTACAGACCTGTGGTCTGGAGGGGAAGCTGGATCCACGTTTCTTCTCTGAGAAGCCTTGGCGATGCCATGCCTATGATAGAGGAGGGTAGGTGGCATGATAGAAGACAAGTAGGGAGACCCCATACCTTTTTGGACAATGTATCGTACTCTTTTTTCAGGTTGTCAACAATTTTCTTTTCTTCAACTAAGGCTTCCTCTATGTCTAGCCTTCTCTCTCGAAGTTGGAGGGCCAGTTCGAAAAGGCTTGCATCACAGTCTGAAAAGAGAGTTAGAATAAGAAAGTGGCCCTGTTTGACAGGGAATGTGGTGGAACTAGGAACATGGAGCTTGAAGACTCATAATCAAAATCAACTATTCACAGACCTACCTTAGGCCCTGCAAGGGAGGAATTATTTTCCTGGTTTTAAAAATGAAGTGTGTGTGTGTGTGTGTGTGTGTGTGTGTGTGTGTGTGTGTGTATGTGTATGTGTATGTGTAAAATACAAGCTGGCATCTACCTATACAATTAGTTTGTTGCAAACTCATAATATCTTTGAACCAGCAGTTGGTTACCACAGATTAATTTGTTACTAATAAAAACCTATCGAAGGATTGGATAATAATCCTCCCAAAGGCCAGGCGTTTTTGGTGCACGCCTTTAATCCCAGCACTAGGGAGGCAGAGGCAGGCAGATCTCTGTGAGTTCTACAGAGTGAGTTCCAGGACAGCCTCCAAAACAATACAGAGAAACCATGCCTCGAAAAACCAATAAATAAATAAATAAATAAATAAATAAATAAATAAATAAATCCTCCCAAAGGACTGGAAGCTTTACTTCCTGCATTTGAACTCATTCTTTTCTTAAATTTCATTACCAGAGAGCTGATAAATAGGAAGGGACCACCTTGGCATTGCTAGCCACTACACAGAGAGCATGTGGCTCTGCCTAACTTACTTGTTGGGCAGATGGAGTCATCAAAAACCTCGTCTTCTGATCCGGATTCGTCTTCATCACTCTCGAGGCTGGACTCCTCTTCACTGGATTCCTCACTCTCTTCGTCCTCATCTAAGGAGAGAAGAGGACCTTATCAGCAGAGCACATAACTACAGCACCAAATGCAGGGTATCCCAATAGTCCATTACTAGGGAGCAGACAGTGTGATGAGCTTGATACCATTAAAGATGCAGAACTCTCTGTCCTCAGCTTGCTGAATCCAGTCACAGCAAGAAGGCTGTTAAACTGGCTTTGAGAACCCTCACCCTTGCCAGCCGACAAAAATCCTCAAATCTCCCCTTCCCCTAACAGCTTGTCCCTCTGGCCTGCCTTTAGTAAAAAGTCTGATTTTAGCAAAGAATTACCCTGCTCATTAGTGGTTTTCTATCCATTGGCAGCTCATTTGCTCCTCTGCTATAGGTTATCATCTATTCTTGCATTCAGAGTTGAAGTCTGTATTTTTCCTACCTCAAAACCCTATTTTGGCAACCACCTGGGTAGTCTGAATAATTGTTCTTTAGCAAGGATCATGAGTAACTTTTCATTATTACGTCCTAGCATCTTTATAAAATGTATGCATGCCTGAAAAGTAAAATGTATCATCCCCAAGATTTGTTCTTAAAATACCTTGGGAACATCTATGAGCCACATACCACCAATGTGCAATTGTGGTCTTATGAAACTTCAAATTCGACATAAGAGATGGACCTCATACTTTTGAATTTTACTTATTCATTCGTTCATTTTTTTGTTTGTTTGTTTGCTTGCTTATTTGATACAGGATTTCTCTGTGTAGTCCTGGCTGTTCTAGAACTCGCTCTGTGGACTGGGATGGCTGCGAGCTCACAAAGAGTGAGCCTGCCTCTGCCTCCCGAGTGCTGGAATTAAAGGCATACACCACCACTGCCTGGCTTATTCATTTCTTTTTATCCAGAGCCTTCTATATGCTAGGCAAGCACTATACCACTAAGCTTTAACTCTAACCCTCTTTTAATTTAAGTTTTATTATAATGAATTTTTTTGCAACAGGGAATTGATAAATTTCATAGGCTGGCCTTGAACTCACATAACCCAAGTAGATTTGTACCTGTTTTAACTTTCTGAGTAGCCAGAATTACAAGCCTGTATCTCTATTCCAGGCTTTTTGTGCATTTCTAACATTTAAAACCTCTATGAAAATTATTTTAAGTACCTTCTACTCTCATATAAAATGAATCAGAAACATTTTAATGTTAGGTATCTTTATATAGACTATTTTCTGAAAAAGAACTAGACCCACTTTCCCCTATTTCTCCCAGTAAATATGGCTAAGCATTTTGCATTAGACATAAGATTCTGAGAAACAGAAGAAGCAAACCAACAGTGTACCTTGGTACCTGAAAATCAATACTGTGGTGAGTTCCCTGGGTCTTTCTTTGCTTCATACACGTCAAGACTTAGAGATGAATGAGCTGGCAAACTGGACACACCAACAGATGTAGAAAGGTTCAACAAATAATTACCCTCACTTGCCAAAAGACTAGACAAAGGGCAGCCTAACAAGCAAAAGCTTTCAGATAACACCACTCCAACCAACTACTAAAGAAAACTATGGTCCCACCTCCAAACATACCATCAAAGGCCAAAGCAGGAGGACTGTAATGAAGCCTCTCAGTGTTCATCTTGGATGGTATCAAGGGAAGACAGAGTAGGGGATTTGGAACATTCATCACTGCTAGCTAATCAACAACTCTCTCATTGCTTCTAACACCAAGGTAGCTGCAAAGATCACTGGGTTTTGGCTGGGTGTGGTGGCACATGCTTGTAATCCCTGCATTTTGGAGGCAGAGGCAGGCGGAGTTCAAGTTCCAGCCTGGTCTATATAGTTGTAAGGTCCAGAACAGTCAGGGCTGCACAGAGAAATTCTGTACCAAAACACCCAATTAAACAACAACAACAACAACAACAACAACAACAACAAAAACCCATAGGTAGCCTGCACCTCTCCCTCTTGCAGTACCAAGAAGATCCCTAGATGGGAGTCAGAGCTTTTAATACTGGTCATGGGGTGCCAAGTCTATCTCCACCATGTTGTTAGTAGAGACTGTGTGTGAAAACAGAACTCATTCCCATACATAGCAGTACCAAGGAGGTCCCACTTCTATTTAGTGACAATGAAGACTGAATGGTATATTTCTACTTTAATAATACAAACAACAGAAGACCCCAAAGGACAACCTATTCTATGGCAGACACAGGAGGGAAGTCTGAGGACATACTTCTCAGATGGCATCACCACAATAGCAGTGGGGAGGATAGCATGATGGTTGCTGACACCATACCTATTCAGGTCTTCTACATCAATGGTAACCACACTTTGTCAGATTGCATAGGACTAGTAAGAGATTCTCCTAGAGAGTGTATTAGTTTCTTTTCCATTGCTGTGATAAAATGCCCTGACAAAAATAATTTAAGGGAGAAAGGGCTCATTTGGTTCACAATTCTATGATGCAGTCTATCATGGCAGGGAAGTAAAGGAGTAATAGCTTGAGAAAATTAGTCATGTTTATTAAGCCCATGGTGAAGAGCAGAAAGCAATGAGTTAATGCATATATCCCTGTGCTCATCTCATTTCTCCACTGCTATACAGTTCAGAATCCCCTTATAGGGAATGGTGCCACCCACAATGGGCAGGTCTTCCCATCTCAGTTAACATAATCAAGATAAGTCTCCATAGACCCGCCTAATCTAGACAATCCTTCCCTGAAAACACCTTCCCAGGTGACTCTAGATTGAGTCAAGTTGACAATTAAAACTAACCATTGCCTAGGGGAGGCTGTGATTCTAGCCTCTGCCTCTCCCTGTGAAGTATCTAGATATCCATCAGTGTACCATCAGAGACAAGAATTGTAGACTCTTCACCATAATCAGAGCAACCAGCATCAGCATCACTGTCAGTTAGGGATTTGTGATGGTTAGTTAATCTTCATTATCAACTTGAGTGGATTTGAACCCACTATACCTCTGGAAGTGCCTGCATATGTCTCCAGAGAGGTTTAACTGAGGAAGACTCACCTGAATGTGGGCAGCATCCCATGGGCTGGGGTCCCAGGCTGAACAAAAAAGAAGAGACAGAGACCAATTCCCTCTGTGTATGTGTCTCTCTCTCTGCCTGTCTCTCTGTCTCTCTGTCTCTGTCTCTGTCTGTCTGACTGTCTCTGTCTCTGTCTCTATGTCTCTGTGTCTCTGTATCTGTGTCTCTGTATCTGTGTCTGTCTGTCTCTGTCTCTCTCTCTCTCTCTTTATCTCTCTCTGTCTCTCTCTCTCCCCCTGTGGACATGATGTGACTTTCCTACCTCACAATCCTACTGTGTTGTCTTCCCTGCCATTATGTACTGTGTTTGCCAAATAAACTATTTATTCCTTAAGTTTTGTTATATATTATATCACAGTAAGAAGAAAAGAACAAAACCGGACAGAGGGTCAACAGTGTCCATGGAAATTCTCACTACCTCATGAGGTACTGCTCCTACCATACATGAATAACATAGAGGGCACCCCACATGCTCTGATGTTTATATGTACAATGAGATTTTATCTTACTCCTATAGAATGATATGTATATTCATATACATATACACATACTAGTAAAGATGTAGACACAAAGAAATGCATATACACCATTCACAGGAATGTACATTAGCACAGACACTTGGGGGGGTAGACCTGTAATTACCTTCTTCAAAAACTACAAATAAAACCATCATATGACCCAGTATTCTACTCCTGGGTATATACACAAAGAAAATGAGGTCAGCATACAAAAGTGTCTGTGGACTCATGTTTATTGTGTCACTATTTACTATTGCCAAGATACAGAATCAGTCTGTCAACAGACAAACAGATAAAAAAGAAAGAGGGTATTTATGTACAATGGAGTGCTATTACTCAGTCAAAAAGAATGGAATCTTGTCATTTGGAAAAACAGCGGGGCCGGGGGGAGTGTAGCAAGTGGACATGTTGCATTAAAATAAACCAGACACAGAAAAACAAGTGTCATGTGCTTTCTGTCATATATGAGAATTGTAAAGAGGGGAAAAAAGGCCTGTGAGTAGGACTACTGAGAACTGGGAAAACACCCAGGGAGGGCGAAAGATGTAGATGAGAGGTAAAAGCACCAGTGCACAGTCTATGTGTTTATGGAAAGAGTGCAATAAATCAATAAGTCAATTTGTACAATTGACATGTGTTAATGATTATCCTAAAATGTGTTGGGTTATATTACCATGCCCCACAGTTACTAAATGATAACAAGGAAACGGTGAACAACCTTACAATCAAGAACTTTGCTAGAAAAACACGATGATTTCTTAAGAAAACGGTGCTCACTACCCAAGCTCATCTAATATAAAACAAGAGTCAGCATCTTCCAGAAAACCAAAGATGAGGAAAGACTCCCTAATCCACAGCATTGATGAGAACTCAATTCTGGTCCTTGGTCAGAAGCTGGATGTTCATTTTCTGTAGGTAAAGTGATAGTTCCATAAATACACCCCCCCCCCAATTTCAGTCCATC
The DNA here is from genome assembly GCF_017639785.1 of Mesocricetus auratus. Lineage (NCBI taxonomy): Eukaryota > Metazoa > Chordata > Mammalia > Rodentia > Cricetidae > Mesocricetus > Mesocricetus auratus. The sequence goes on from NW_024429192.1 coordinate 47,414,760, forward strand.
CCCTAGATGATTTTAGGGTTTCCATTCTTGAGTGGGAAAAGTAATCTTGGAGGCCACTAAGGATGGACATAAGGACCCTGCTGTGGTCCATTAACGGGAAGCTATTTCCTCCTAGTCAAAACAATGGAGTACCTCTAACCCCAGGCAGAGATAAAAGATGCTGATGTGTTCCAAACATTAGAACATTATACACTGTGGGGTCTGTCAATCACCTGGCTAAGAATCCGTCTACCCTGGAAAGTTGATTTAGCTATAGCCATGCTAAGGTGATGGGAGAAATAATTATTCCTTTAATGAGGTAATGTACCTTCCTCCTCAGAAATCCTGCCCCTATGCACGTTTGCAGGACTCCTATTGCATAGCACTGTGGCCACCCTGACTAAACTTTTACCTTTTTCTTCTCTTTTTCTTTCAGATACTGGTCAAGGCTCAGCCATGATTTCCTAGACACTCCAGGCTTTCTCTTCTTTTTTATTTTCTGAAGACCCCAGCCGCCTTCTACATGCAGTAGTTTGTCTGCCTTGTGGCTGCTTGCAGACCTCCAGCCCTGAACTTCCCTGCTTCCTTAAGGGCTATGTGGTGGTTTGAAAGAAAATGGCCCCCAAGTGGAGTGACACTATTAGGAGGTGTGGCTTTATTGGAGGAAGTGTATCTCTGTGGGCATGAGTTTTTAGGTCTCTTATGCTCAAGCTACACCCAGTGACACAGTTCAATTCCTGTTGTCTTTAGATAAAGATGTAGAACTCTTAGCTCCTTCTCTGGCCCCATGGCTGCCTGGGCACCACTGTGTCTTACTATGATGGCAATGGACCAAGCTACTCAATTACAGGTTTTCTGAAACTATAAGCTACCCAATTAAATGTTGTCCTTTATAAGAGTTGCCATGGTCATGGTATCTCTTCACAGCAATAGAGACCCAAACTAAGGTAGGTTATATGTCTTTTCCTTGTCTCTCTCCCTTCCAGAAACCTCTGCGATTTACAGATTACTTAAACTGATTTTTCTCTCAAACTCTTAACAAAATTGTCCACAAGTTTCCTTCACTAAATACTGTTATTAATGAGGCTAAGAATCCCTAGACAGAAATTCCCCCAGTCATGTGGGACAAGCATTACCTTAATATTTAAATTAGACAAGAGGAAGGAAGAAAAGCTAGAGAGGGGAGAGAAGGAAGAAAAGGAAAAAGGAGGGAGGGAGAGAAGATGGGAGGGAAGGGAGGGGAGGAAGCTAGAACTACTGACCAATGGCCCACATGAATATTACATTAGCACACTTCACATTGTTATGACAGAAACCTGAGGCTTAGCAATGCATAAAGAAAAGTTTGCTATTTAGCTCACAAATTCAGAAGCTAGAAATCCAAGATTGGCAACACCATATGTCGGGCTTCTGATGAAGGGCTTCCAGTGGATGTTGTAATGGTGGAAGCTCATGGGGGAGGGATCACATGACTGAATCGACAGGCACCCTGAGGAAGGGGCTATCCTTGCTATGTTAATACAACCTATTTAATCCTTCTATGAAGGAAGGAGGGGTGAGAACTATGTTAATTCCTTCCAAAGGCAGCACCCTCCCCCACTCACCTAAGCATCTTGCATTAAGTCCTAACAAGCTTCTAGTTGAGGGACACATTGTTAGTTTCCTCAGTAGCAGCCTGCCTCTGCCACCAAAGCAGTTAAGTTATGTCATCACCTGTCACCAGGTGCCTTTCCACCCTATGAGACATGTGCGCCTCTTAAAAGTGCCTGCCACGACAGCTGGCTCTCTTGCCTCTTGCTCCTCTCTTGCTTCTCTCACCTTTCTTGTCTCTTGCTCCTCTTCCCTGTTCTGTCTGTCTGTCTGTCTGTCTGTCTGTCTGTCTGTCTGTCTGTCTGCCTGCCTGCCTGCCTGCCTGCCTGCCTGCCTCTTTCATGTCCCTACTCCAACATGTCCTTTCACTCCCCATCCCACCTCCCCCAACAAACCTTTTGCACTAACGCTGTTGTGCATGGTGTGGTTGCTTAGTGGCAAACTTTGGCAGGGCCCACTAAAAGGTACCCACATTGCCTACCCATTTTTTATCCTTTCACACATTCAAACCATAAGCATACTACAACAAACACAAAGGGAAAGGCTTCTTTTTAAAAACATAGCAAATAAAATCCAGCAGTATACAAGATAATTTTATACTCTACTGACGATGGTTTATTTCAAGGGAGAAGTCTTGTTCAATAATCGACAATCACTTGATGAACTCTCCCATGATACTTGGTGAAAGGGGGAAACAGCCATATAGTCATCAACCATTGCAGAAAAATACTGGACATAATCCAGTACCCACTCATGATGAGAATTCACAAAACAGAGGAAGCCCCTCAGGTTACTCCAGCAGGTGACAAGATACTTAATGGCATAAAACTTGATGCTTTCCCTATAAGGCCGAAAACACAGCAGAGACCTCAGCCTGCCCCTCCATTTCAGTCTAATTCTGGATGTTTAATCCATGCACAGGACAAAGGACAGAAATAGGCAAATATGGATATAGACCAGAAGTAGAGTGGTTCATGTTTACAGATGAAATTATTTCTACCCAGAAATTCCCAAACAATCTACCCAAACCCAAAACATGAGGCAAACATGTACCAATCATATGCCACCAGCTGGTAGTGGCGGCACCCAGCTTTAATCAAAGCTACAGAGAAAGTTCCAGGACAGCCAGGGCTATAAAGAGAAACCCTGTCTTGAAAAACCAAAAGAAGAAAATAACAACAACAACAAATAAACAAAACTATCATACTTGTGTATGCTAACAATAATCACGGAAACACTAAAAGCAAAAGTATAATTTACTTATGATCACCCCAAAAAGGAAACTACATAGGTATAAACCTAACAAAACAGAAGCAGGAGCTATGTGCTGGAATGTAACATTCGGATTAAGAGGCAAACATGCAGGGTCTGTCCAGAGACATGTGAAACTAAATTGATAAATTGGTTTAACACAACTGTGGTAAAAATACCAACAAGATTTATTTGTAGATGTAAACAACGTTATTCTAAAATATGGAAATATTAAAGACCTAGAATAGCTAAAGTGGTTTTGAAATATAATACCAGAGTGGAAGAAACTGGTCTACTTTATTTCAAGAAGGGTCACTGTAACAAAATAGAAAACCCAGAGACACATGCACGGAGGTCCAGACAACTGTGACACACACAGTTCAAACGGTCAAAAAAATTCAAAGGAATGCCACAACCTTCTCAACAAAAGCTGCATATGCAAATGTTACCAATGAGGGTGTATCAGGCAAAGGACTAGTCTCCAGAACATAGGGAACTCTCAAAACTCAATGCCAAGACAGCAAAACAATCTTACTCAAATATGTACAAAAGATAAGGAGAGGTGTTTCACCAAAGACAGCAAACTATCCTGTATTAATTCATACCAAACACATGTGCACGCACGCGCGAGCACACACACACACACACACCACAGATGCACTAACACTCCAGGTGTTCAAACCCAATGTAACACTGCTCTTTGGTTCCTACAGCTCATCTACACTGCCTGTGTGTAGTTGGTGAAGGCAGCACTAGTCAGAGAGCCCAGTCACTTCTCTTTTTGGTGTCAGTGAGAAGAAATGGACTAGCACTTGAGGGAGGAACCAACCAGCATCGCCTTCAACTTCCTTTTTCTTTGCCCGCTTGATCTTCTTCTTCAGGACCTTCATGAGGAAGTTTGCAAACTTATTATTTTCTCCAAGCGCTGACTGGAACCCGGCATAGAGAGCCTTTTCCTGCTCCTGGAGCTTGGTGATCTCATTCTTTTTCTCTTCCATCTCCTTCAGAGTCTCATTTATCTTCCACTATGGGAAGGGGGGGGGGAAGAACATAGGGCATTTAACACTTCTAATGAGCTGGCTTTGGAGGGCAATGCACTTTCCAGTGCAAAACTAGTCCAAAGACATTTTTAAGCTTCTTAATAGAAATTTACATTTCTGATGTTTATAGAACTGTTTGATTAAATTTACATTGATTCAAAACATAATTCAAGTTCTGTATCTGCCAAATATTCACTTAAAAATCCAAATTAAAAAAACTAAAATTTTGGTTTTTTGACTCAGGGTGTCTCTGTGTAACAGCCCTGGCTACCCTGGACCTTGCACTAGAGACCAGGCTGGCCTCAAACACAGAGATCCACTTGTCTCTGCCTTACAAGTGCTGGGATTAAAGGTATGCATTGTAGGATGTCTTTCTGAATACTGTGAATATGTGTTGCTCTCACTGGTTGATAAATAAAGCTGTTTTGGCCTATGGCAATGCAGGGTAGAGTCTGGTGGGAATTCAAGCAGAGATATAGGAGAAGACAGGCAGAATCTTGGAGATGCCAGCCAGCCGCCAAAGAAGCAAGACATACACAATATGAGGTAACAAGCCACAAACCATGTGGCAAAGCATAGATAAGAAATATGGGTTAATTTAAATGTAAGAGCTAGTTAGTAATAAGCCTGAGCCATCAGCCAAGCATTTACAGCTGGATTCCTGAAGGACCATCACAGAAGATTGACCAGCATCTCCAGCTCAATTCTAGAAGGCTTGCCCACTGATATGACCAGTATTTCTGACCAGACATGAGCCTCAAAAAGGACTGCCAAGAGTGAAGACAGCATTTGAAATCGGACCTGGAACTAAAACCAGCACTTGAGACCTGCCTAGACCCAGGGCTCTGACAGGCATCTGGAAGTCCCAGAAGGACTGCCAAGGAAGGGGAAGCTGTAGGCAGAAATTAGACCCTATGCCCCCACAGGAGACGGAGAAGAAAAGAAGGGGGAGGTGGAGGAGAAGGAGGTGAAGGGGGAAAAAAAGAAGGAGGAGGAGGAAGAGGAAGGAAGGAAGAAGGAAGAAGGACAACAACTAGAGGAGAAGGAATAAAACTAGTTGGGAGGATCTGGGAGGCTGAAAGGAGGGAGCCATATGTTGGAAACTGTTAGGATACATGTGGGCAAGTGTGAAATTATCAATGAATAAATAGAAAGTTCATATAAAAAATCTATATCATTTACAGAAAAGTTGTTGTAACTGAAGATAACTATATTAAGCAAAATAAGCCAGTATAAAAAAGGCAAATATGTTTTCTCTCATATGTGGTTCCTAGATTTTGTGTATGTTCATATGTGTGTAAGGACACATGTATTCACACATGTGTAGAAACTAGAGATGGATGTTGTGTCTTTTTTAATCATTCTCTATCTTATTATACATTACTGTTTTATGCATCTCTCTCTCACGTGTGTGTGTGTGTGTGTCTTTGTGTGTGTGTGTGTGTGTACACATATACCACAGTGCGTGTGTGGTCAAAAAACAACTTTTGAGAGTTGGTTCTCTCCTTGCATATGTTAAAGGACTGAACTCAGGTCATCAGGCTTGCTGGCAAGTGCCTTTACCCACCAAGGTATCTTTCTAGCCTTCTCTGTCTTATTTTTCAGAGACGGCATGTCTCATTGAACCCAAAGCTTGTCAATTTGGCTAGATTGGCTGACCTATGATAAGATCCAGATACTCTCCTTTCTTGACCTCCTCGGATTTGGATTACAGACATGGGCTGCTGTGCCTAGGCTTTTACATGGGTCCCCAGGTCTGTGTGGTAAGGACTTTAGTCACCCTCCCTAATTTAAGGGAGCAGCCAGCCAGGGTTCAGCCTGTCTTACTTGCATGTCTTGTTCCTCTTTGTCTAAGGAATTAACACTCTCTTGAAGAATATTTTCCTGTTTTTCAAAATTCTTGAGGAGAAGCATTTCTTGAAATAACGTGACATGGTGTAGGTCAGATAGTTTCATCTTGGTGTCTAGCTTCAGCTTCCGGTGTCTCAAAAGGTGGAGTTCTGCATCAAACGTGACAGTCAGTTCTTTGATCTGAGACAGAAAAAAAGATTTGAGGATGTATAAGTTAAAATGTAAATTGTCTTTTTCAAACTATCCAACTGCACTAATGTCTCTATAATATTTTTCCATTAAGCAATTACTTTGAATAAAGATATAATTATGTGCTCATTATAAACTCACTTATAAGTGGCATTAAATCTGTATAGTTTAGTGGTGGGAATTCTGTAACTATAGTTCTCTCAGCCATGCCATCAACATTGACTAAGCCATTGTTCAGTGACACCCTTTATGTCTGTGTCCTCTTTATCTACCCCATTTTCAATGTTTTCTCACAGTAATTCTAACCCTTCTTATACATTTTGAAAAATATTCAAAAATATAGAATGGAAGATTGGTGCCTAAACCAATTGTCATCAGAGGGGTAGAGGGACCCACAGCCTAATACTGGACAGAGCCAGGAGCACCCTGCAGAAGATGGGGAGGAATGATTGTAGGGTTCAGACAGGTAGAGGACACCATGAAAACACAACCCACAGAATCAACTAAGCAGGACTCACAGGGACTCACAGAGACTCACAGGTCACAACAAACATGGACCCTGTATGTGTCTGAGCTAGGTCCTCTGCATATACCTTATGATTGTATATCTTAGTCTTCTGGTGAGACTCCTAACAATGGGAGGGGCTGTCTCTGACTCTTTTGCCTGTGCTTGGGACCCTTTTCCTCTTCCTGGGATACCATATCCAGACACAGTATGGGGGTTTGTGCCCAGACATGTTGTATCTTTTTAGACCATGTTTGGTGGCCATCCCTGGGAGGCCTGCTCTTTTTTTATCTATTTAATTTTTTAGAAGGGAAACAGAGGAGGAGTTGAAAGGCAGAACTGGGAGGAGTGCAGGGAGAGAAAATTGCAGTCAGAATGTAATGTATGAGAAAAGAATAAAAGTTGAAGGAAGCAGAATGGAAGGTATTTTTACAGAGATAAATATAATCATAGAGTCACAAAAAGCTGTTCAGTCATCACATTTCACAAGTGAAGAAATGAGGTTAAAGGGGATTTCCCTGTAATCAAGGCTACTCACTACAGAGGTAGGATCGAAATCCAAGTCCCAGTTCCTGAGCTGGACCTTACTCTATCTACTCTGGCCAAGGTGACTGTAAGTCCTCATGTGTGCTCTGACTGGGCACATCTCAGAGTTTGTGAAGAGCCTAAGAGGGGGCCCTGAGGGTTGATGCCCCTGAAGAAACTCACACAGTGGGAAGGGGGAAACCACTGAATGTTATCTGTTACAAGAAGTCTTGGCTGTCAAAACTTAATGTATGTGAAGTTCCCTACTACACAGTAATGGACAGGGTGAGGTCTCTGGGTTTGTGGTGGTGAAATTAGTAGAGAATTTTAGAGTGCTAAAATACAGAAATTGGCCCAAAACAAGGAAAAAATAATCAAACTTTTAAGTAAGTGAGGTTATAGAGTATATATTTTGGCTTCCCTTAACTTCTCTGGAGGCAGAAGGACAATGGGTCTCCAGGTCTATAAGGGTTATGCCTATTCTGTTAGCTCTCATAGCTGAGGTTTGAAAGTTTTATGGATAATAGAGAGGGTTTTTCTTGAGCATTGTTGTGTTTCCTCTACCTGGATAGCGTGTCTCTGCATGTGGTATGGCCAACAAACATTTGTTTTATTGCTAAAACAATAAATTAGTGCGATTATAACAAAGCTTGTGAATGAACATCTACTACTATATGTCTGGCATGCACTGTGTCTAGGCATCCCCAGGAAACAGAAGAGATGTAGCCCTTATCTGAACAACTGTTCCATCAACTTTGTAAGGCAAAACTAACACATGTGTAGCATCAGGGAAGACAAGTGTAAGACATAAAGAGCTGACTGCTTGTGACGGAGTTCACAAACAAGAACAGGGTGTGTGCAGAAGATGCTGGAGAGGGTAAGGACTGCTCTGTGCTTCGAAGGATGGCCCAGTCCTGGAAGGCAGTTATTGCAGTGACAAGGAAGCCGTAAAGGACAAAGCTCTGATATGAAATGGTGGTGAGAGGAGAGCCCAGGAGGCAGGGATAGTGGGAGGGTCAGCTTGCATGGAGTAGAAATGATGATGAAGAAGGCTGGGAAGCTGTAGGGGGCACTGTTGCTGGGTGGAGCTGAAAACTGCTGAGGAAGGGCCTCCTATAGGTCTGGTAGCAGGAAGCTCTCTATCTAAGAAAGGTTCTCTTCAGTAGTTCAACTGTGTTCCATACTCCTGGTTCTGGCTTTCCAGAAGCAGACAGGCAGACAGGCAGGAAGGCAGGCAGACAGACAGACAGAAGCAGGCAGGCAGGAAGGCAGATAGACAGAAGCAGGCAGACAGACAGACAGACAGACAGACAGACAGGCAGGAAGGCAGGCAGACAGACAGGCAGGCAGACAGGCAGGAAGGCAGGCAGACAGACAGACAGACAGGCAGATAGAAGCAGGCAGGCAGGCAGGCAGGCAGACAGACAGACAGACAGACAGACAGAAGCAGGCAGGCAGACAGGCAGGCAGGCAGACAGACAGACAGACAGGCAGGAAGGCAGGCAGACAGACAGACAGGCAGGCAGGCAGGCAGGCAGACAGACAGACAGACAGACGCAGGCAGGCAGACAGACAGGCTGGCAGGCAGACAGGCAGACAGGCAGATAGGCAGACAGAAGCAGGCAGGCAGGCAGGCAGACAGGCAGATAGGCAGACAGAAGCAGGCAGGCAGGCAGACAGGCAGGCAGACAGACAGACAGGCAGAAGCAGGCAGACAGACAGGCTGGCAGGCAGAGAGGATGGTGTGAAAGCAGAGGTCCCCGCCCTTTAAGTGCATTATATTTGTCTCCTCAGGACTGGTCCTCCAGTTCCCTTTACCATGACTTCACTTAGTTGCAAGTGTCTTCTAATGTGTTGACCTGTAGGAAAAAGATACAAAGCTCCAACATTCTACAGAGAGCACAAAGATTTGTTAGGGGACTAACGATGGGAGAAAACCAAGCCATCAGTGAATAATGAGCTAGTCAGCATTTGGGGTAAGGTTAATGTCAAGAACTTTGAAATCAATCAATCATAAACCAGACTGAATTCTCCCACTACTCATTCTTTTGGTTTTAAGTAGAGGGATGGTTTCGCCTCCTCTTACCCTGCTGCACAAATATTGCTGCATGTACAAATGTTTGACCTCATCTCTCTTCATGATCTCCAGCTCCACGTCACTCGGCTCTGCCTTTTCAAACTCTGATGACTTAGGAAGATCCATGATGTATCCTGATGCCTTGGATGACCTAGACAGGGAGTCTCGCGTTGTCAAATCTCCTTCCTTTCCATAAGACTGTTTGAGGAACCCTAACGCTCCTCCGCCCGCGCTACCAGATCCAGTCTGTTTGCTATCTTCCCTGTCACCCTGGCGTTTCTTTTGCTTTCTCTTAAATCTCAAGAGTGTTTCCTCATCGTATTGAAATCTCCTTTCTGGGACTTCTTCCGGATATATCTGCGGAATTTGAGGAATGGGTATGTGCTTGGACGAGGGGATGGACAACTGAATGTTCTTCAGTTCTTGTACCAGGCACTGGATTTCCTCAATGACAGCCAGCTTAAGATCTCGAAGGGAAAGGATGCACTTGTTCATGTACCTCTTCTTTCCATGGGCCTGAAATGAGGGAGAGAAAGGAAGCAATATCACCACTACCTCATGAAGGGCAGTCTGGATGTCATTTACCCTTTATCTTTGGACTGGTGGGCCTAGGGAACCGTGGACATCTCTGCCCAGTGTTCCATTTTGCTTTCCTCTAGCTTTCATGTGTCATCCATTAAGACTGGAAGCCAGTTTGGATGTGACCTCTGAATTCCTTTCACTTTCTTCCATTTGCCCCCTTCTGCTGGTTTGCAAGGCTGAGTTTTCTGTCCTGTTCTGTCCTGTTCTGCTATGGGAGGGAGGCCATTAACTAACTGCATTTCCTAGAGGGAGATTTGGATTTTTTTTTTTTACTTAGATTCAGCATGGCTGCCCACCTAGAACCTAACTACATGTCACCCTGTATTCACGATGTAGTTCAGTCATGTTTACTGTAACTCTTTTGTGGCCATGATCTGAAACATCAGTGCACAGCACACCATGAGATCCTTCTGTGATTCTCTCTCCACTGATCTGAGAGCCAAAGCATACCTGCACAAGTACTACATCCATCCATGGCTTGCCCATTACCACCTCTGTCAAAAGTATCGCCCAGCACCTAAGAGCTCAGCAACCCCTGGACCTGCTAACCACACTAAGCATTACTTTGCATGAAATATAGTGTTTTTAAATGAGACCAAAAGCACTTTGCAAGGTAATCTTATAAAAACTTACTTATAAATTTACTATGAAGAACCTACATGTTACTAAAACAAGATCAAGGTATTTACCTACTTGAGAACAAGGCTTTAAAGGATTAAGATTTAAAGGAAAAGTCAGCATTGGCTATGTTTGGACCCACCTATGAAGTCCCTAGAAGGTTGAAGATGAGACTATGTGAACAAACCTAACCACTCTAATGGCTACACAGCCCATTTCTTTGGGGAGCCCTGTGACAGTCCTCACTGTCAACTAGACACAATCTAGAATCATCTGGACAGAGCCTCAGTGTTGGATTGTCTACATGAGGTTGGCCTATGGGCATGTCTGTAGGGGTTGTCTTACTTATATTCATTGGTGTGAGAAGAAGCTCACAGTGCATGACACCATTTCTTGATACCTGAGCTGTGAGCAGGTTTCAGTAGCTCTTTTTAAATTTTTAAATTTAAATTAGAAACAAGGTTGTTTCACATGTCAATCCCAGCTCCCTCTCCCCCCCCCTCCACCACCCCTCCAGCCACCTCCCAGCCCTCCCCCCCATCCCCATTCCTTTCCTCAGGGAGGGTGAGGCCCTCCACAGGGGATCTCCAGAGTCTGTCATTTCGTTCAGGGCAGGGCCAAGGCCCTTCCCCAAGAATCCGGGCTGAGAGAGCATCCCTCACTGTGGGATGGGAACCCAAAGTCCATTTGTATGCCAGGGATAAGTACTGATCAATACCCAAGACCCCATAGATTGCCTGGGCCTCCTCACTGATACCCACATTCAGAGGGTCTGGATCAGTCCCATGCTGGCCTCTCAGCCATCAGTCTGAAGTCCAAGAGCTCCCTCTTGTTCAGGTCAGCTGTTTCTCTGGGTTTCACCAGCCTAGTCTGTATGAGTAGATCTTAACTGTTGACGTACTGTGATTGGCTGTTCTAAGTCCCACTGCCTTGACTTCCCTGCCATGATGGACTGTAGCCTGGATTAAGGGTGAAATAAACCCCCTGCCACTCAAGTTGCTTTTTGCCAGGACAACATCATTATAGCAACAGAAATGAAAGTGAGACAAGCCCTCTTTCTTTCTGGTTCTACAAACAAGGAACAGATTGGAACTGCCTTAGTAACAAACTCTTCTTGTTGCTGTAATGAAATAATCTGACAAAAACAATTACAGAGAAAAAAGGTATGTGTTTTTTCAAGGTTTGCATTGTTTCATAGCTAGGAAGTCTTGGTGGCAGGAGTTAGTCATGTTGTATCCACAGCCAGGAAGGGGGAAACAATGAGAGCTTGATATCAGTCAGCTAGATTTTTCTTTTTAATACAATCTGGAACCCAAACCCAGGGAATGGTGCCACCCATTATTTGAATGGGTTTTCTCACATTGGTTAATCAAGATAATCACAGGCCCAAGGCTAATCTAATCTAAACAACCCCTCACATATGCCCCTAGAAGCTTGTTTCCTACTGATTCCAGATCTCATCAGCTTGAAAATCAACACTATTACAGCTGAAGGGATGGATATGTGATTTTTAAAAACCCACTTAAATTCTTCAATGATCTTAAATTGACCATAACAATAATTACTCATTGATTCTGAGATTCCATTAACTATATAAGGTTATTATATTGTATTACTTGATATTAATACCCCTTCACAAGTGAGATAATTCAGACTTAAAGAGATTTCTTCGACCAGCAATTCAGAAATAGTTTCCATCCCCCTTATGTGCAGAACAGTATGCTCTGCGATGCTGTATGCTACTGTTTTATTGCAGTACATCTCAGTATGATATAGCTAAGTTTATTCTTGATGCCACAGATGCCTATTTTTATGGAGACTGAATTTCGGGCCAAGTAGTCTGGGTTAAAGTTGTTGCCTGACATATGTGAGGCCCTGAGTTTGACTTCCAGCACTGCAATTTTTTTTTTAAAAATGAGGAAAGGAAGAATGAAGGAGAGAGATAAATTCTGGCTTAGATGACTAGTAAGTTACAGTGGCTTAAAATATAGATTATGAGATATGAAAATATAGGCAATAGCTAGTTAAGCAACTTCAGATGGATTTAGACTAAAAATTGTGGCCAGGTGGTGGTGGCTCACATGTTTAATCCCTGCACTTGGGAGGCAGAGACAGGCAAATCTCATCTCTGGGAGTTCGAGGCCAGTCTGGTCCACAGAGTGAGTTCCAGGACAGCCAGAACTATTACACAGAGAAACTCTGTCTCAGGGAAAAAAAGTGGTCAAGGGACAGGAAAGGTGGATCAGCAGCTAAGATCATTTGCTACACATGCACTATGCCCAGGTTCAGTCCCTAGAACCTACATGGGGGATCACAGACACCTTCTGGCTCCCACAGGCACTAGGCACACACACATAAAAATAAATTAATTTTTTAAAAAGAGGGCACAAAGATCTCTTTAAAAATTTGTGTGGTCAGGGCTGAAGAGATGGTTCAGCAGTTCAGAGCACGAGCAGCTCCTACAGAGAATCCAGGTTTAGTTCCCAGCACCCAAATGGCAGCTCACAACCATCTGTCACTCAAGTTTCAGAGGATCCAATGCCCTCATTTGGGTCTGTGGGCATCATGCATTCACCTGATATACAGACATAAATGCAGGTAATGCACCCTTACACATAAATAATAAATAAATACTACTAAGTAACCTTAGGCAGAAAAATAGCTAGAAAAATAATCTAAATTATCACTAATAAGATGTCTGAAATGTTGACCAGAAGGATGAAGCTATGGTCTATGATCCTTCATTTGTGAATATTAGCTAGTATGCCGAGATATCTATACCATTGGCATAAATAACATCTTTTGTGAAAAAGAAAATGACAAATCTTCTTCAGTATACTTTATCTCCATTTCTCAGAAATAGTTAAAACATTCAAGGGCTGGAGAGATGGCTCAGAGGTTAAGAGCACTGGTTGTTTTTCCAGAGGTCCTGAGTTCAATTCCCAACAACCACATGGTGGCTCATAAACCATGTGTAATGAGATTTGGTGCCCTCTTCTGGAGTGCAAGCATGTGCAGGCAGAACACTATATATATATATATACATATATACATATATATATAATAAATAAAAACAAGTAAATAATCTTTTTTTAAAGAATTCAAATATGCTATCAAAAGATATAGAACTGGTACATTTGTCAGTGTGACACCCTGAACTGTGTAGTCTGTACAACACAGTAGATGGCCAACTAGTTAATCCTCCTTAAAAAAAAAAAGTAGCTTGATACTTTCTGAGCCTTTAGGTATGAAGAATCAATCACCTTTTGGTTTAAATGGTGCCTGAGAAGTTAGAATCCCTCAGAAAGGAAGAAATGAGTGAGGAAGGAAAAACATTTAATAAGAAAAATGAGATCAGTCATACTTAAAAAACTCGAGAGGAACGTGTTAACTGGTATTTAGTTTCTGACAAAAGATGGAAGTACTGTAAAGAAAAGATTAGATGGTGATTTTCTTCCTAACTGTCTAGTGGTATCTGACATCCAGGAAACAAATCTACCAAGGATTTCACTGAATTTCAGAAGTTCAATGTACAAGAAACAGTACAGTACCCCCCAAATGTATTAAGCCATATAATTAATGTGAAGGCTGGTTCTGCCATGTGAGCTGATACACTCACAGACAAATCTCCTGTCCAATCTGGGTCCCTGTCTCATCATTTATAAAAAAGGATATACTCTAGACTCCTATAAAAATCATTTTCATCTCTAAATTTCAATGTTTATATACATTTCTGGATCAATGAGATAAGTGGGTGTTGAGCAAACTCTAGATAACACCAGGGCGTTTTCATGGTCATGGAGTCTGAGGGGTAAGTACCATTGAGTCAAGGTGGCCCAGTTCCTCTTCCTTCTTGGCAGCATTTATCCTCATGTGCTCGGGTATCTTGTAGTCCGGGGCTGTCTTCAGATTGAAATCCCCCATGTATGTTTGAGCTTCTCTGATAGCCTGAACATCTTTGGGATCTTCATAGTCATCATCGGGTTTGCTCTTGTAACTATCAGAAAAATGGACAACTTAAGACATAAATGTAATGAACTGTCAGACAGAATGTAGCACCACAACCTAGTTTCAACATATCTAACACAATTACTTTCTATGATAATGATAAATTAAGTAAGAAATCTAGTCCAAAATCTAAGTTTTAAGATCTCAAACCTTTGAAAACCAAGAAGAAATTATCAAAATGAAACATCAATGATGGAAAAAGTCCCAAGGGATCATAGAAATATTTTATATTGAATGACAGTGAGAATATATGAAAACTTATTAAACATGATTAAGTTTATACCTATTAGGGAATTTAGACTTGACAGGCTTATGCTAGGAAAGGAGAAAGGCATGAAATCAAAGCTGGCACACTCACTTTACATTGTAAGAAGGAAGAAAAACCCGATTAACCCTTAAAAAAAAGAAGGGAATCATTTTTAAAGTCAGCAATGCAGGAAGTGGGCAAACTTTTTAATACCTGTGAGCAAAAGTTAGTTTTTTGAAAACGTTAATAAGATTGGTAGATAATAGGCTAGAATGGCCAAGAAAACTAAGTTAGCAGCTGAACCAAATTCCCATGAACTACAGTCAGTGACTGAAGCAAACACCAGAGAAGCCACCCCATAGTGACAAGCTAGGTGAAATGCTTCAGTTCTTTGAAAGACACAGACTGAAAAACACTGATGCAAGAGGAAATTTAAAAATCTGAAAAGCACTATCAGAATAGTTTGAATTTGTGTTTGAAGTCATCTTCCAGAAACACTACAAAATCAGGAGGGATACTCGTGGCTTATATCAAATGTATAGGAAAACTGCAATGGCGAGCATACCCAAACACCTTCAGAAAGTAGAGTAGAAGCAAACACCTCTCAGCTGTTTTGTGAAATCCATATTCCTTCCATAGACATCACATAGGAGAACATGCATGTGTGCACGTGCATACACACACACATAGTTCAAAACTTTCAGTGACATAAACATAAAAGTTCTCAAAAATATTAGCAAATGAAACCGAGCGCATTTTATGGCATGATATACTAGGATCAGAGGCTTTAGCTAAGAATTCTGTTTTAGTTTAACATGAGAAATCAATCAATCCAATCCAAATATTAATAAACAAAAGAAAGAACATGATCATCTCAATGTACATATTAAAATCATTTTTATTTACACTAGAGTTATTATGGTATTTTAATTTTCACACAAGAAAACTTTTCCTACTTTAAAAAAAAAGGGGCGTTTTACTAGGTCAGAAGGACAGTTAAGTGGGTAAAGGTACTTGTCACCATGGCTGGCAGCCCAAGTTCAGGCCCAGATTCCACATGGCAGTAGAAGATAACAAACCCCTGCAGTTGTCCTCTGACCTCCACACAGTAAATGAATGAATGTAAAAAGGGTGTTATAAAAATGAAATTTTATGCCGGGCGTTGGTGGCTCACACCTTTAATCCCAGTACTCGGGAGGCAGAGGCAGGCGGATCTCTGTGAGTTCAAGGTCAGCCTGGTCTACAGAGCTAGTTCCAAAACAATACAGAGAAACCCTGTCTCGAAAAAAAAAAAAAAAAAGAAAAGAAAGAAATTTTATAAAATTCAATACCCATTCTTGATTTTTAAAGCTTAAAATAAGCCAGGTGTGCAGACCCTAGCCTGAAATCTCAACCCTGATACCAGCCTGGGTCACATAGTGAAACATCATCTTAAGACTAAATGAATGAATGAAAAATCTAGGAATGAGAAAGAATTTATTCAAGTGAATGAATAATTGAACTCAAAATCATGAAAGGAAGATATAATTCTCCATAATATTGTAAATAAATGTCTATTTTCATAGTTTTAGGCAACACAGTATAGCATGTTCCCGGCAATAAAATGAACAAAAATAAGGAATAAAAAGCAAATATATTAGAAAGGTAGAGTCAATCTTTATTGAAGACCGATGTCAGCCAGATGGCAGAACAGAAAGTCCTTGGCTCAGTAACACTGTGTAAGGACATTGATACAGCAATAATTCAGTTTCCATCTTCGAGAAACCCTTCTGATAGTCAGAGGCTGCTACCCTGCGGGCAGATATGGAACTGGTGTCAGTGAAGACAAGACAGTGACAAAGGACACCTCACCAGAGTCAGTCTCCAGGCCCAAGAGTGAGAGCCCAGCTTTCAGCTCCCTTCAGGGTAGGAAAGGGATGAGTCTGCACCAGAGTTCACAGCTTTGCGGGGGCTCCACAGAGGAAGGCTTTCTCTAAGCCTGGAGGCCTTCATGGGCTAAACTGAACAATCAGAGGTGTTGGAAGAGTAGGGTGGCAACTCGGGCTGTGGAAGAAGACGTTCTCCCCTTGCCTAGCACATACTCAACGGGTGAAAAAAATTCCAGCTCCCAGGATCTCCTTGGAGAGGGGTGAAGTGAGCTGTGTTCTCCAGAACCTCCCTCTCTTGCCAGCTTTGGATCTCAGAATGACAGAGCAGGAAGAGGTAGGGGAGAGGAGAGGGGAGGGGAGGGGAGAGGAGGGGAGGGGAGGGGAGAGGAGAGGAGAGGAGAGGAGAGGAGAGGAGAGGAGAGGAGAGGAGAGGAGAGGGGAGGAGACAGGAGGGGAGAGGAGAGGGGAGGAGACAGGAGAGGAGAGAGAGAGAGAGAGAGAGAGAGAGAGAGAGAGAGAGAGAGAGAGAGAGAGAGAGAGAGAGAGAGAGAGAGAGAGAGAGAGAGAGAGAGAGAGAGAGAGAAGTTCAGGGAATTCCCTACCACACTAACCTACTATATAAGAAATGCCAAATGGAGAGCTTCAAATTGAAATGGAAGAATGATGAAAAGAAACATAATGGCACAAAGCATGGAATGTACTTGTAATGGTAAATATATATAGATTTTAGTATTATAGAATGTATGTGTTAGTACTACTGTAATGATGAATAAGTAATTTATAAATTTCACTATAAAAATTGAAGGTGACTCTCAAAAATAACAACAGCTTAAAGTGTTAAAGATAAATACTATTCAAATAGATTTAAATGGCTACAATAATAATCAAAACTATGGGAGGACTTAAGAGTAAATTTTTAGGTGGCTGAAGAGATGGTTATGAGTGCCTGCCACACGATCGCAAGTGGAAGAGTTCATATCCCAGCACCCATGTGACCAGGCTGGTGTCCCACTAATGCCTATGACTCCAGTTCCAAGGGATTCAACACTCTCTTCTAGGCTCCACAAGCACACAGGCATGTGCACTCACAGATATACACATCTAAATAAGTAAAAAAAAAAAGTAGAGCTTTCATATGAAGTTGAACTTAACTTGTGACATGAAAATTGACTGAATTATCCAGTTCAAAAATGGGCAAAAATTTGAAGAGATGATTCTCCTCAGAAGACACACAAATACCCAATGGGTATGTTTTAAAAAAGCAACGAAATCACCAGGTGTGGAGGTTCACACCTTTAATCCAAACAATCAGGAGGCAGAGGCAGGTGGATCTCTGTGAGTTTGAGGCCAGCCTGGTCTGCATAGTGAGTTCCAAGACAACCAGGGTAGAGAAACTGTCTCAAAAAAATAATAACAACAAAGTTCAACATTACTAGTCACTGGGAAAATACAAATACAAACCACAGCAAGATGTTCATTTCATATCCTTCAGGGTTATTATGATCAAAACACCAAAAAGCAAAAACACTGGAGAAGTGAAGAAAAACGAGAATTCTTGTGTATTATTAGCTTAATGAAAGAATGGTACTACCATTATAGAACACAGATGAAAAGTCCCTCAAGAAATGAAAACTGCAAGGGCCTGGGCAGTCCATGGGGCCCCTGGCAGTGGAGCCAGTATTTAATCCCTCGTACACAAATGGTCTTTGGGAGCCCATTCCCTATGGAGGGATACTTTCTCAGCCTGGATACACTGGGGCAGGGGGCTAGGACCTGCCCCAAATGATGTGACAGACTTTGATGATTCCCCCATTGGAGGGCTTACTCTCCCTGGTGAGTGGATGGGGGTAGGATGGGGGGTTGGTGGGAGGAATGGAAGGACCAGAGGGAAAGGGAACTAGGATTGGTATGTAAACTAAGAATGCTTTTAATTTAAATAAAAATGGATAAAAAAAGAAATGAAAACTACAACTATTATATGACTCACCAACCTGATATCTGGGTATGATTGACATCACATTCTCTATGATATTGGGACACAAAAATTTATTAATCTTTAAAAGACATTCTGACTATATTAACAAAATAGACTTTTTGAAGCAGAAACTACAGATTGTAAGAATGCCAACAAAATGCTCCCATGACCACTTCAGAGCGAAGTTACATTTGTGGACCGTGTATTAGAAGTGTAAGAGAATAGTGTTAAACATAACTCACAGCTCATCCCACTCCTTTTTACGCTGCAGAATCTTAAGTTGGGCCCGTTCAGCTTTCTGTATTAGTTTCTTTGTTTTCTCAACTTGATTTCCCACCATAATTTCACTTAGGGTTCTAGGCCGGGTTTTCTTCCCTTTTTCTATTATTGACTCTTCTTGTATGCTAGCACTTCCACCTGTACAAAGAATCACGTTTTCAGTACTTCTGAGAAAGAAAAACAACTCTCAGCTGTCGTTTTCAACTATACACACAAAAAAATATCAAAAGAGCAAATACGGAAGCAACTTATGAACTCAACCCCCAAGCATAGATGCTGCTTGACCTTTGACCCAGGGTCACATCCTGATAAAGCCACTGTAAATTGAAAGTGGCTGATTTGCATTTATTATATCCAGCCCACATAGTATCATACTTTAACCATGCCCAGAATACCTGCATTACCTTACACAACAGTCAAAGCCTAGTCTACAGTAAGATGTTGAGTATCTCATGTAATTCTTTGTTTGTTTGTTTGTTTTTTGTTTTATTTTTGTTTGTTTTTTATGAGACAGGGTTTCTCTGTATTGTTTTGGAGGCTATCGGTCCAGCCCGGCCTCGAACTCACAGAGATCCTCCTGCCTCTGCCTCCCGAGTGCTGGGATTAAAGGCGTGCGCCACCACTGCCCGGCTCTCATGTAATTCTTAAAATATCGTACCGACAGTGGAAAATAGAATGGCTGGGTGGGTATACTTTCACACCATTACAGAGGTGAAAAATGCTCAAGTTGAGCAATCATTAAGTTGTCTACTGTTCCTACCGTGAAAAGTCAGAATAGAGATCTGAGTCACAAATATTTCTCTTAAGCGTTTTTATTTAAAAAGTTGGCAAGATAACCGTACAACTCCCAAGAGGGGTGAAAGACTGTGAGGGTCAGAGATCAGGGAGGTTGCCATGAGGCTGTTTCTCCTAAGAGTGTCGGAAGCTACACACGGCCATAGAGTCTCCCCTAAGCAGGCCGAACAAGAACAGCAACAATAGACATGCTAAGTGAGTGGAGAAGAACCACAAGCCTTCAAGCCTACACAGGAACTACAGGCAGCTAAGGAGTGCTGAGAGTGGGAGAGACCGTCTTCCCCAGGGAAGAGCTCACCAGTTGGTTAGTCAGTACCAAATGACTAGCCCTGGAAGCATACATACAAATAACCTTACAGGGACTGAGGAAGTTGCACTTGGGCATATATGAGCATATACACACATACATGTGCACACATACATATATGTATGTAATAACTGATGAAAAAGGAGGCCACAAGTTTGAAAGCAAACAAGGAGGGGTGTGTGGGAGGGTTTGGGAGAGGAAAGGGATGGGAGAAATGATGTAATTATAATCTCAACAATAAAAGAAATTTAAAAATATGATTACAACAAAATATCCTTGCATTTTAATTTTTTTAAATATTAAATGTCAGCTGAGTAAACTTCAGAGTCGAATAAAAAAAAACTGGCAAAATTAAACCAATGTCAGCTACTTACAGATTGGCAAAAGTAATGATGGACCACTGGCAGATTGAGAAACCTGAAGAGTGGTGTCCGTGATACTGCATTAGGGACAGGGAACTAAGTGAGTCTTAATTTAACATAAAATGTGAAGCATGACTGAGTAAAATGCTCTGTGGCTAATTAAGCAAACGAAGTTCTTTTTATTCAGGAGGACATGTTCTGTAGGACAGCCCCATATCCAAACACATATGGGCAACACTAAAATGGACTTAATACATTATTTTTAAGACATGACTGGGTGAGGGATCATAGTTCATTATAGTCATGTATGAAATTCTCAAGAATAAAAGAAAAAATTAAAAATTAGTCAGAAGCACTTAAAATGAGAACTATAATTTTAAAAACAATTGGCTTTACTAATGAATAAGTATCTAATGAAGAATTACTCTCCATGTTCAACACACATGTAGATTACATTAAAATAAATATAATTCAGGTGTGCTGTAATGGCACACATCTATAATCCCTGCACTTGGGAGGGGGGCAGAAGGGACAGGTGCCCAAGGCTAGCCTCAGCTACGAGTGAGTTTGAGGCCAGTCCGAGTTACAAAATATCTTGTCTCAAAAAATAGAAATTTTAACCGTGCTATAAATACACACTGAATTTTTTCATTCTAAAAAGAAGAATGAAATTATGCTGTTTGCAAAAAAAAAATGGATGTAACTATGTTAAGTGAATTAAGTCAGTGTCAGACAGATAAACACGGTATTTTCCTCCCCGGCACCGTTAGCCTTCTGCAGGAAACAGGCTACCTAGATTGGGTAGCGGGAGGCAAACACGTGCTATTTTCCCACCTGTATTCTGTTTAAACTATGTTTATGGGGAAAAAAACAGCTTGAAAGACAGTGCTTTAGCTCTACATTTTTGGGGGGTGGGAACCAGGACTATGGGGGAAGGAGGACAGACTCTAGGGAAAGTCTACATTTGAGGCTCCTTGGGTATCTGAAACAAGAAAGCTGTGGCATCGGATGCCCTCAACCGGTGGTCAGAGTAACACCACCAGCATGGGTTTACTTTAGCCGCACGTACCCAATAGCACCCAATAACACAAACAAGTACTGCGCATTGGAGGAGGGCTCCTGCAGCTAGTCTTAGCCGTGTCCCAGAACCCTGACTTGCAAGATTACATATTGCAAGGTAGAAGATCAAGGAAGAGTGAAGACAAATTGAGCTCCAGTCACCAATGCAGGGTCAAAGTCCCTTTCTATGAAAAGTCAAGTCTATTTCGAAATCTTCGCGACATGGATTTAAAGCCTCTTGCCATCCAGACACCCACTTGTATCTTTTAGGCTCTCCTTCCTTCCAGGGCCTTCCTTTTCAAACCTCTCCATTTTGCTCGCTCTTCTCTCCGACTGACTTGGTCGTTTTGATTTGGAATACTTAGAGGGCTTCACCAGTCTATAGGATGCTATCTGGTGGTCACTCTGGATGGCATACACCACAACAGTATCACTTTCCAGTGGATCACGAAATCTGAAAAAAAAATAGAATGGGTATTTGCAATAGTTATTATTTTGATCATTTTGTCATGATCACATATTACACCAGTACGTTTACGCAGTGCTCAAGATTTAACCTTATCTATGCCATTTAGGGTGCTATGAAAGTTGGACTGGACTTGATTAAAGTACAATTAAAAAGTACTTCTAGTGAAAGGACTAGACATCCCATCATTAGTCAATACAACATCAAATTTTGCTAATATATTGGCAAATAAAAATTTATAGGTAGGTTCCAGATCATAACAAATTGAATATCTGTAACGACTGCCATATGCATTCTGGATAACAAGTTATATGCATTATGTAGGAATTAACTGAGTAGGAATATATAAATTCTGCATTGAGATATTTCAAACACATTTTGTTTTCTTAAATTCTATGGTGTGTGTGTGCTCATACACACATGCTAATGGGATTTGTTTGTACACAGTAACTATGAAGTGAGCAGACTATGGGAAGCGGAAGATAAGGGTAGTTCTCAAATGCTTGTCAACAGAAGGACTGAATTTTGAGGCCGGAGAATTGCTAAAAATACTTGTTACTCTTGCAGAGACCTGGAGTTGGGCTCTCAACACCCGTGTTAGGCAACTCACAAACTCTCATAGTTATCAACTGCATGGGTTCCAATGCCCTCCACACACACACACACTATTGAAACTAAAATAAATCTACAACAAGAAGAAAGACATACATGAACATTATTATGGATAATCTTAGACATAAATGCATGAGAGAAGCTAGGTACAAAAAACATCATACTTAGTACTGCATTTATATGGAGTTCACAGATAAAATTGATCTATGGCAATAAAGATTCCTTATCAGAGAAAAGGAATCACCTGAAAGGAGCCATGAGGGACCTGGAGTGATACAAATGCTCCCTATCTCAATGGGAATCACACACACACACACACACACACACACACACACACACACACTAGTGTATGGTAAAGAAAGTATTAGGCTGTTCAATTGTTCAATTAAGATGCATGCTCTTTACTATGAATGAAATTTCAATAAAAAGCAAAAGAGCTGTTTCTTCTGGGAAGTTGAGCTGGCACATGGAGGTGATCACACAGGACTGTGCTATCTTTCTATCTGTTACTCTAAGTCTTCTAACCATGTTTGATTTCTAACTTTAAAACATGTATGTCTTCATGTTCATGGTTTGATTTGCCACAAAACAAACACTTTGTCAAAGTAGAAACTATGTAGTCATGTAAATTTAAAAAATATAATTGTCACCCAAATTCCCAATATGTGACTCAAAGGAGTGAGCCTTCAGTCCAGGAAGATCCAGGCACCACAGTAGGGCTGCTTGGGTGTCGACTCGCTCGATGGGTACTTCGGAAGATGTTCACCTGGGCACTTAGCAGGCATCTCTTCAAGAGGGTGCTTCGTAAAAGCTTACCTTTGCGGAAAGACATACCTGTTCTGGAGCTTCTTCAGGCCCAGCTCATACTTCTGTTTCTCCCAAGCTAATTCCGTCTCCACTTCCTGAATTTTAGAAATTGTTTTCTTATTGATTTCAGCATGAATTCTGGCATCAATATTGAAATCCTGCAGAGAAGTTGATTTGGTTATTGAAAAGGTTATTTTGTTTTTAAATTACTGTGTGTGTGTGAGTGTGTGTGTGTTTGTGTGTGTGTGTGCGTGTGTACAAGTACCTATGTGTGCCTGTGGAAGCCAGGGGTCATTCCACAAAGTTATCCACTTTATTTCTTGAGACAGTCTCTCGCTGGGACCTGGAGATTGTCAGTGAGGCTAGGCTGACTAGCCAGCAAGCCCCGAGTGTGTCAGCCTCTGTCCACCAAGTGCTGGCATTATAAGCTTGCTCCACCATGCCTGTTTTTTTATGAGACTAGTGGGGCTTGAACTCAGATTCTCATATTGACTAAGACATCTCTTTAGCCCTTTGATTAGACTCTTAACAACCATTCTAACACACAATTAATCACTGAACTGAACCCAAGGAACCCAGTGACAGAGAGAGAGGAGTGATGAGCAAATTGGCAAAGAATGGGCTGGCAAAACCAGCAGAGACAGCTGATCTGAACAGGGGAGAGCTCTTGGACCCCAGACCGACAGTGGGGGGGGGCCAGCATGGGACTGATCTGGACCCCCCAAATGTGAGTGTCAGTGAGAAGGCCTGGGCAACCTATGGGGCCCTGAGCTGTGGATCAGTGTCTATCCCTGGAATACAAACAGTCTTCGTGTGCCTATAGCACAAAGAGGGATGCTCTCTCAGCCTGGACTCTTAGGGGAGTGCCTGGACCCTACCCAGAGTGAAATGACAGACTCTAGATATCCCCTATGTGGAAGGATTTGGCAATAGGGTGGGAGGGTGGGGGGAAAGGGGAGTGCGGGAGGAGGGGAGGGAGAGGGAACTGGGATTGACATGTAAAACAAGCTATTTAAAATTAAAATAAAAAATGGTAAAAAACAACCATTCTGTTTAGGAAATAGTTGAAAATGAAGTAAAAGGTGCTAGAGAGATTGCTCGGTGGTTAAGAGCACTGGCTACTCTGGCAGAGAACCCGGGTTTGGTTCCCAGCACCCACATTTTGACTCATAAGCATCTGTAACTCCAGTTCTAAGGAGCTGAAACCCTCTTATGGCCTCCATGGACACTAGGCATGCACATGATGCTCATGTGTATATACAATAAAACTTCTGATGCATGAAAAAAAAGCATAGCCCAATCATTAGCAGGTACATTGAGTCTTACAGTAAATTCACAAAAGAAATAATGAATATAAAATTGGCTTGAACACTTCTGTGACTGCCCTTGTAAGTACAGTTATACTATTGGCTTTTAGATGCTTTGTGACTCAGCCCAGGCACTATTTTCCCATAGAGCTGATGAATTATTAAAAATGAAATGATGAAATCAAACTCTACATGTCCCTTCCCAAAAGATAAGTCAAATTCCAACCTGTGTTTTTATTTTATCATATTACTGAATACAAAAAAAAAGATACATCACAGAGCTAACCAAGTCCAGCAATCAACTTTGTGTTGCAGAGGTTCATTGACTTCCATCCTAACTGTGGCAAGTTTATAGCCTTTGAGGGGATGCAAATACATTGAATGGGCAGGTAAAAGAAAATTTAATGATGATGTCCTAATTTCTTTCCTGTCTCTTTGACAAACACCACCACAACAACAACAAAAACTTGGGGGAGGATCAGGATTATTTGGCTTATACTTCCAGGTCACAGGTGTTTAGTTAGGGCAGGAACTCAAGCAGGAGGCAAAGCAGGAGCAACAGGGGAATGCTGATTACTACAGGCTCTCTGTCTCACACTCATCCAGCTTTCTCATATATCCTAAGGTCACCTGCTTAGGGATGGCGGTGCCTGGCTACAGTGGGCTGGGTTCTCTTACATCAAGCTACATCAAGACAATGCCTCTGACACACACAGCACAACCCAGTCTGATCTGGGAAATTCCTCAATTGAAACTCCCTCAGATAACTCTAGGCTGTGCTAAGTTGACAATGGAAGCTAGCAAGGACAAAGGATTTCTCTGCATTCATTGTTGTCAACAAAACAGTCGTCCTAATCCAGAAATAACATCAATCAAGTAAAAAACGACTCTTTAGACTCACTGTCCGTTGAAACTGCATATGCACCGGTAATTCTTTATTCATTGCTAACAATTTCCAAAACTCATTCCTCAAAGCTTTGATTTGTTCTCTCTTTGAAGCTTTTATTTCTTCTACTTCCTTCATTAACTTGTCGTACTCCCTTTTCCTTCTGGCATTCTCAATACTGAAAGCAAAAATGTAACACGACGATCTCAGCAACAGAAATGGAGTAAGAGACAATTAGTACTCAACAACTTGGAAGTGCATTTGCCTTGATCAGCTGATGCAAAGTGTCAGTTTGCTAAAATCCCAGGCCTGATCAGTAGTTATCAAAATGTTTCATACCTGTAGGCTTTGGGATCTTCAATGTCTTCTGGAATGGGCTCTGATTCAATCCCAAACTGTAGGGAGAGGCAAAACATCAGCTTACAACAACTGTGGTTAGGTCACCTTCACAAAACCTGCACAAGGCCAAGTCAGTCAAAATTCCATCATGGATGGAGGAGGAGTCCCCAAGGCCTCACCCTTGGCAGAAGAGCCACTGGCAATGTCTGGCTGCTGAGGGATGGAGAATGACTCTCCTTTGTGGACTTGGTGGATGGTAGGTTGCCCATGCCCCAGTGGATGGCCCCGCATCAATGTAGAAACGGGGCAGCACTAGGTGTATTTAGGGGTTGAATTAATAACAATATTTGTTTTAAAAGGACATGACATGGGAAGGGGGATGGAGCGGAGGACAATGGAGGAGTTTCAGGGAGGTGATAGTGAGTGGATATGAAGAGAAGACATCATACAAGGGCATGAAGTTTTCAAAGAATAAACTTCAATTTTTCAAAAAGAACTCCCAAAATGATGTGTTCTAGGTGTACGAATAAACTGGAAATAAAATGGTCTTCTCAGGAAACAAAGCCTGATTACAAATCATATCTTACTGTTGACTGGATAGAGCAGTTTAGGCTTGTTTCTTGCTTTCTAAAGCAAACATAAATCTTTAGGAGGTAACAGTAACATGCCCAGAATCAAAGTAACTCTTGGAGTTTTTCACATGAAGTGTGTAGGGCTCAATAAAAGAAAAACAACTAGGTGTGCACACAGGACAAGATTTTATTTTTAAAAAATCGAAGAGAGACCAATGAAACAGAATGACAAGAGATATCAACCACAATATGTTAAAAAAAAGTTGAAGGCACTATTGAAAATTTTAGAGGTCTATCAAAGTACATTAAGAAGTAAATAATGGGAAAAGAAAATATAAACCTGAGGAATATTGCCTATTTTGAAGAGAAAAAGAAATGTTGGCTAAGAAAGTGCTTGATAAAGAAAACCTAATGCAGTATGGAGCTTATAACTTTAATAATAATAATGATTCAATACCATTAATATTTGATACAGAAGCAACAGAAAGTCAGAATTATAGCACTGTAGGAATACTATATTATAAGGTATAGGTTACAAATATTATGGATTATTGCCAATAAGATTACATTATAAAGTTAATATGTCTAAATTATTCTAAATGCTTAAAGACTTTAATACCACATCATTTCGTTATTTTAAAGTCAGCTATTATTATTAGTTAATTAATTGTTTAACTGTTTACATACCCTGGGAGATGGTATTTTGGCTTTCATTTCTTTCTGGACCATAAATTGAGAAAAAATGTTGAAGACAAAAATATTACCATCTGCCCCAGCAGTCACCAAGTATTTGTCATCAAAACTAACAGAGACGTTTGTAATACATCCGTAATCATTGTCGTGCACACTGAAATGCCAGTAGTCCTGCAAACTGGTCAGGGAGGGGTCACTCTGATTGAGGATATACACTCGAATTGCTCCATTTCTCATTCCACAGAACATCATAGTCTGGTTAGAACTATGAAGGAAAAAAAGGGTAAAGGATTATTCTCATAAGCTGGAAAATAACCTGTAGGGAGCACAGAAAGCCCTGAATGAGTGAGGTTCTGAGACGATGTGTGTTTTGGCAGGGGCATGGCCTGTTGAGGACTACAAGGCCAACTGACCCATGGGAAAATTGGCAAAGCCCTTATTCACACTGGCCAGGCTCAATATGAATGACAAAGCTTTCCTTGGGGTTTGAGGATGAGTGTGTATGGAGAGCTGATCAGTGTGTTCAAAAAACTAATACTGTGGCTTTCTTCCCCAGGTGTTTACAGCTGGAGAATGCTGGCCAATAGAGACCTCCTACCAACGTGAGCTGAGCCCTATTCTTGTCTTATACCTAATAAACGTGCTGACATCCCAAGTTTGCTGGGTAGTGGTAGCATTAGAGAACCTCACCGGACCCCATTTTCACTGTATGTATATGTGTCTGTCCTTTCTTCATTCCCTTACCATCCCCTGCTGGGGTTCTAAGACTGAAGTCAGACAAGACAGCGCATATTTAGATAATTAGTTAGTTGGTGAAGGTCAGAGGACAACTAGTGGGAGTTGGTTTTCTCTTTACAAATGTGGGTTCCAAGGACTGGAAAAAATATATAAGGAGGGAGAGTCAATCTGAAATTTGGAGCTAGTATCCAGGCCTTGAAACAATGACTGGCATTTGTGCTCAGTTCTTGATTATTAAATGGAGAACAGTCCAATTTATGGTTGCTTCAGAATCACTGTAAACCTGGTCCTTTGTTAGCTTACCACGAAATCACATCTTTCTACATAAAGGAAGACAGATCCATGTGATAAACAGAAACTGTGATATAACACCCAGCACAAAACCTGCAGAGTTTGAATACAATTTCAAGACAAGGGCTAGCTTTAACTCTATTTGCTCATTTGATTAACTTAAGTAGGTACCATGTGTGTTTCCCTTCATGTTGAATAGATCTTTAAAAAGTGACATTTCCATTTATGATGGCTCCTGTTGTCTGCTTGAAAGGATCTAGTATCTTCGGTGAGATGGTCTTCAGGGAATGCCTGAGAGGGTTTATCTCGATTACTTTAATGGCTGAGGGGAAAACTCAATTTAATTGTGGGTTGGATCATTGCCATGGCAGGGGATTCTGGAGTGTATGAAGAAAGTAGGCTGAACACAAGTTTGTATACAGGGCTCTTTGCTGACCCGAGGCATAATGTGATCCTACCATCTAACATCCCAGCCATGATGGACTGTACCTTGGATGTGACCTAAAGCAGACCCATTCTCCTGAGGTGTTTTGTCTGGGTGCTTTATTACAGCAGTGGGGGAAAAAAACAAGACATCCAGGATCCACAAAGACACAGACACTTTTCTAAAGTTCTCTTCACCTGAAAGTGAATTTTTGGATGGGGTTGTCCTCTGTGTCCTCCAGAAAGCGGAAATCAAATGGTTCATCTGCCTGTTTTTGGAAATCACTGCCTCTGACAAATGGGGGAAACTGACAGTGATATAGAAAACCAGAATCATAGCTGCCCTGGAAGACAGAAAGCGCAAAGGTTGTACACAGCCAATTCCCTGAGGGGTTTCAGATCATTTCAAATTTAGAACACAAAACGATGCTGTAACGTGGCCTCTGCTACAGGATTTGGATGGTTAAAGGCAGATATTATTTCTGTAAGTGTCCCATTGCCCACTAATATGCAATTATATAATTATGATTATGATTAGTTTCTACTCAGAAGTCAGCACAGGAGAGATTTCATCTCTGAAATTTTATGACTTGAAGTTATATTCTGCATAAACAGTATTTTAAAACAATAGGCTTTGTAGATCATTGTTCTTAGAATTACTTTTCAATTTGGGGTAACTTTAAACACTATTAATTTTCTAAGAAAGGCAATTTAGGGAAAAATACATCTCACTACATAAGGAGAAGACTACTAAGAATTTGTTGCAGCGACATAGTTCTAACCTGTTTTCTTTCTCTATGCGGATGGGACCCTTAATACAGAAAGTGAACTAAATGTTCTGGACATCAACGTATGAGATAAATGAGTAAATAACAGGGAAAAATTAACAAAATGATCAGCCTGAAAAATAAGGAAACTACGTTTTCACTCTGGTCAGTGGCAGACTGGATTGCATCAGCTACCCTTGCCCACTGGGGATAAGCAGAAAAAAAAATAACACACATTGAAAGCATTGGGAGCCACTCAAGCTGCAAGACCTAAAGTGGAGAGAAGCACAAGAGTAAGCCAGGCACGCAGTGCTGTTTTTCTGCCTAAAGAGATCAAGTGGGAGATCAGAGGCAAAGAAGCTGGACAGATCTACCTATGGCTCCTTGGGCATATTGCAAGCCAGCTCTTTCCATTCCAAAGAGAAGGGGGCATTGTAAGTACACTTTCCACTGGACTCCATTAGAACCTAGAGTGCCATTGGCATAGGGGTGAAAGGGAAGCGTGGGGGCGGTGGGGGACTGTTGTTAATTTGTTACGTAGTCAAGTTGTCAAACTGCTTTCTAGATATTTGTTTACACCCAGAGATTTGAACTACTTTCTACTTTGCTCAGAGAAGCTGTCTTTTGCAATGGGTAGTAGGTGTGCTCCAGTAATTATGTGTGTTCGGCTGTGGACAATTCATCTGTAGCCACCTCCTCTAGATCCAAGGCTCAGGGAACATTGAGGAAGAGGGGGCAGAGACAAAGTAAGAGCTGGCAGATAGGAAGGAGAGTTGGGAAAATTTGACTTCTGGGTGTGACATCAGCTCACAGCAACTGTGCTTAGGTCACATACACAAAACCTGCACAAGACCAAGCCAGTCAAGATTCCACCATGGATGGATGAAGGGTCCCCAAGGCCTCCCCCTTAGCAGAGGAGCTATGGTAAAGTCTGGCTGCTGAGGGTGGAGAGTGACTCTCCGTTGTGGACTTGTTAATGGTAGGTTGCCCATGGCACACATCCATGTGCAAATGGGCAGCACTAGAGGGATTTATTAGTAACAATATTTGTTTTAAAATGGCATGACAAGGGAAGGGAGATGGGGTGGGAGGCATCCTACTGTGGCCTTTGACTGGTGGTGTAGAATGTCTTTTCATGTGTTCCTTGGACATTTGTACTTTTTTCCTTAGGAGAATAATCCAAAACCTTTCTCCTATGTTTGAAATGGACTTAGCAGGAGTTGCTACTAACTTTTAATTCTCATTGTGTTTACTTTCTGTTAAGTTGCTCTATCAAATTTTTATTTTATAAAGTTTTTATTTGTATTTCTACAATTTATATGTGCATGTGGGAGTATCTGCAAGAATGTATTCCCCATGTGTGCAGATACCTGAGGAAGTCAGTTTACTCACATACCTAGAACATATCATTCCAGGTTTTCTGTTTAAAAAGTATACTCTGTTCATATCCATTTCTCCATTTGTGTGTGTGTGTGTGTGTGTGTGTGTGTGTGTGTGTGTGTGTGTGTGTGTGTGTGTAAGACATTCTGGAAGCCAAGAGGAAGTGGGAATGCAACTTTGTGGTAGAGAGTATACCCAGCACCACAAGGTAATAATGGTGGCCATGGTGCTGTGTTGGAAGCCAAGAGAAGAAAGCAAACGCATTTTAAAGAGGAGAAAGAGTCAACAGGTGAACATGTCAGATGCACAGAGAAGTGACCACTAAGCCTGACAATGGAGAAGTCACTGGATAAATAAAGAAATGATGATAAAACCCCAATTGGAACAGTGCAGGAGAGCTCAAAAACCACAGGACCTTTGTGTGCTGATGGTAAGAATTGAATTTTAAAAGACAAGAGGTAATGATACATGTTAAGTAGTTTGTTTCAGAAGTAAAATCATGTGGGGGAGCAGTGGGAGGAGAGGTAGAAGGGATAACTTTGATTGGAATGTAAAATGAAATTAAAAAATAAATTTAATTAAAAATAAAAGAACGAAAGCCCCCCCCCAAAAAAAGTCACATAGAGCATGAGAGAAAAGGAATAGACCCAAGAGGCCTTCTGGAACACTGCTGCCCTGGGCAAGCTGCCAAACAACACCCGCCAACTATAGCAGGCAAAGCAGAGCACAGATAGATCTCTGCAGAGTGCTAGAGATGGGAAAAGATGGGGAAATTCCATCTGACTCCCTTTATTTTCTCTGCGAAATGTGTCTAGAGAGACAGGCAAGTTGCAAAATGTGTGCGGTGAGAGGAAGCTGAAATAATTTGTAAAGTAAACACAACTGGGCAGTAGAATTGACCAACAATGTGAGTCCTGATATAAGGACTAGAGTCATGATTTCCTAATGAAGCCAGCTTTTCTAAGGCTTGGCTACAGGTAGAGTCAGTACGTGACTGGATCAAACAAGGTGAACGCTACCTTTGTGATCTGTGCTTTACCTCATGATAGGGCTTAGAGTCTAAGAGTATGGACTATGGATCCCGATTGTAAGCGGTGCTCACTTTGTATTACTTAACTGAAGTTGGGGGTGTCAGTTAAGAGCTCCACGCCTAGACTTCAAGAGACTAGGACCAAGTATGAACTAGTAATAATCTTCCCATATATTTTTAAGCCAGTTACTTTGAGAGGGGGGGAAATATGAGTGTGTGTGTGTGTGTGTGTGTATACATTCAAAAGTGAAAACTGTAACATCTATAATGAAGAAAATCTTACTTTGCAATATATTGAGAAAATGTTTCATGGTAAGACTATATGGTATGTAAGTGGAGGACACATAAGCTTCCATACACATCATGACTCATTCTTGCATTAATCTTTGTAACAACCATTATTCTTCCTTATTTTGATTGGAGTGGAATGAGACCACTTGAAAACACAGACTCCTAGTCTCTCATAGGCCACACAGCATAGGTGTTAGCGGGGTGACACTGCCATAAAAGCTGTTGTTTTCAAACAAACAACAACAAGAAAAACCAGAGGTGGAGGACCTCTTTGCCGTTTGACTATTTACTCTTGAATTTCCCCCCACTTTGGTACTCCTGAGCAGGTGAGTTTAGAGTTCAGATGCGAAAGGTAGACATATTTAAAAGAGATGCTAAGATTATAGAAAAAAAACTGTAACTTATATTAAAACTCAAAGCTATAGCAATAGTTAAAAATTAAATTCTCAGGCCGGGCGCATGCCTTTAATCCCAGCACTCGGGAGGCAGAGGCAGGCAGATCTTTGTGAGTTCGAGGCCGGGTTGGTCCGACAGCCTCCAAAACAATACAGAGAAACCCTGTCTTGTAAAACCAAAAAAAAAAAAATTTAAATTCTCAACACACATAAGGACGAATGTGGTGAAAGATAGTGACTATTAACTGAACCCAACAGGTGGTGAAAAAAAGTCTTGAATTTTTACTCACCAATGACACCCAGAACCTCCCTGGCCCCGAGTAAAAGCCACAGAGGATGGGAGAGGGGGTTGGTGGGATGAAGATCTCAGGCAGTGGCTCCTCTTCCTCTTCTTCCTCTTCGCCGCTCTCCTCCTCCAGGGACTCCTCTTCTCCAAATGCTTCACTCTCCTCCGCTAGCCTCCTCCTCCGTGCCTCCTTCTCCTTCTCCCTCAGCTCCTTCTGCCTTTCTCTCCTCTCGATTTCCATTAATCTCTTATTAAAAAGATAACAGGCATTTTAAAAATGTATTACTCTGTGACTGAGCATGACAGAAATTGTGGAAGGAAGAAGGAAGCTGTGGTTTCTAGAAACATCTACAGCTTGGAAATAACACTATTTACACAAAGCTACCCTTAGGGATATATTTTTATTAAAATCCAAATCTTTGTGATGAGCATCATTTCTTCTTAATGTCTTGATACCCATTTTTAAAAAATCATTTTGGCCATTCTTCCTTTAAGAGAAGGAAAGTGCTGTGTTTTCTCAAAGCTTGTCACTGTCAACCCAGGAACCATGTGGACTAAAGTAGGCAATGAGGAAACTTGTGATGTAGGCACTCAATCTCGACAACTGTCCAATGTAGACCCCCCAACACTGGTAGCCCCACCTCCTATTTACCCCTCAGAACTAGCTTCCCAGTTTACATGCTTTCTTCACACCAATCCTCTCTTCACCAAGCATCACAGTGGCTCAAACTGCTGTAGCTTGGTTGTCATCTAAAGAGACCTTCACTCTGGTCCTGTTCCATCTGCTACAAACTGCATGTGGCCATTTCACTGGCCATTCTTCCCCTCCTGAAAATGCTGAGAACTGTCCAAATAGTGGCTTCCTGGGGTTCTCCCAGCATTGTTTCCTCTCTCTTCCTGTCATTCTCTCAAACTTCTTCCCATCCTCTGAATTGACTGTCACTTCCAGATTGAGCCTGATTATCACTTCCAGTTAGCCATGTTTAACCCCCTCATCCCGTCATCAGTAACATCGCTCCCTCCACATCCTGAAGTCCTTTCTTTGTACTTGGGCTCTAGTTATCTATCCATGACGGCCTACCACCACAGTTAGTGGCCTCCTGCTACAGTTGCCACCTTCCTCCTAGTGTATAAACTCCTTCAGTCCAGGATCTGTTTTACTTTGTTTCACTTGTATTCTCCCAGAATCTCATAGAGAGTATTATGTATTCAAATGAAAGAAAATAAGGTAGACAATGTTTCAAGACTATTTTATACCAGAATCTTAGACTTGATACTTGAGAAATGGAAGCATCTGAGAAGCATGTCTTTGATTTCATAGGAGACAACATCATGATCATCAACATTCTTAAAGGTTGGGCTCGACGATTCAAGAATATAACCATTCTCACAGAGAGTCATTAAGGTGCTCTCAGGCTAGAAAAGAAACATTATGCATATCATTTACATGGAGGCATATTTTTACAAGTTCAAAAAATAACAAGCCAGGGAAAAATATAGTGATCTTTTAAAAAGACAATACCCCTACTGTAGTTATTAGCAATGATCCTAGTTACTAATGATTATCATATCATTAGGATTAATTATTAGCATTTAATTTTTAATCACTAACCTAATTACTAAAGTTAGATTTATATTTGTTTCCTTTAATGTTACCATAACTTATTTCCTTAGCCCAATACATGGTTGTGAAATCTGTTAGCTTAAAGACAGAAAGTTCTAATTAGAAATACTGAGGAAGTCTGTGGTGCCAACGACTTCTCGGCCTTCACAATCCATCCTCTGTCTTCCTAAGTTGATTTAAATGTAGATGCTCTCAAAATCTTTCTTTCCAGTTCTCTCCTTTCCCCCTAAGTGTGCTTCCAGAAGTCTTAAATAGTGACTTCTACTCACCTAAAATGGATCCCAGATTTATCTATCTACTATAGAATTTTCTTTTGCCCCAAACCACATCTGGAAAATCCCTATCTTGGTATAATTTGCTATTTATCTACCATATACTCAGAATTCTGTAACATGCTAAAAATGGAATTGGTAAAAAAAAAAAACCTGCTATTCTCACCCCCATTATGGCATTTGACTCCAAAGGGAGAGCCGGTCAGTGATCAATTCACACAGATTAATATAAGCTGCAATTGCAAAAGTCCTGGTAAGAGACCACAAGAACTTCCCGGTTGTGCATGATTTCCTGAGAAAGTGGCATCCAGCTTGAAGGAGTAGATGAATAAAATATAAGATGAATTGAGGTGTGTGTGAGCACTGTGTTTAAAGAGGAGACATTTTGGCAAATGTCCTGTGGCACATTTGAGCTTTAGGACAACAGCGAGCTCGGAACGCATTACCTAGAGCAAAATCACAGGAGGAAGGAGAGACCAGGCAAGGCATTAAGGGATTTAACACCAGTTGACTGGCTGCAAGGACTGACCAGATGCAAGAGCTGGGAGCAGAAACGTTGGAGGAGGAAGATGTTTCAAAAGAGAAGGAAAGGTCAACGGGGTCAAAGGATGCTGCAGTATCAAGTAAGGTAAGAATCAAATATCAGGTGGGTATTAGCAGTTCCTTCAGAAGAGCTGCCTGGTGGAATACGGGAACCAAACGGCAGGCAGGAGCCACAGAAGGACAGAGTTGGTGTGGAAGGCAATGTGTCCTGGGGATAGTCAGTCCTCCTAAGAGCTGATGAGAAGGAAGACAGGAGGGGCAATAACTGTAGAAGAACAGATCAGTCAGTGTATTTACTTTCTGTTAAGTGGTAGAGACTACTGCTGAAATTACCCAGTGAGCAGCAGGTAAGGGTAAATTCATATGCCAGGAAAGTGAAAAAAATAATGTAAAAAACTGAAGAAAAGCATGAGGGAGTCTACTCCAAAGGACGAGAGGCAGAATGGCCACTAAGTAGGAAGTGCAGCAGCTGCTCTATTGTAAAAGGAAGATGAGGAGGGAGACAGAAGCAGGAGAAACTCCATCTGGTAGTGAGAAGGCCCTGGCCTCTCTGGGAAGTGGTGCTGAGGGCAAGAGTGGGAGGCATGGAGCTTTGAGGTTTCAAGGTAGCCATCTTGTGTAGGAGAAGACACTGGTAAGAGTCATCAAAAGAACTGAGGAGAACTCATTTAAATCCCTATATTCTGGAGTAGGTAGTGATCCTCCTTGACATAAGATTATGCAGAATGTGGATCCTATCCCAGTGGGAACCAATGCACCCCAGCATTCTAGTCTCCTTCTCCACCCACAGAACTAGGTAAATGGGGGCCTGTTTCCTGGTGGCCTTCCTGTGCCTGGGGACTGCCACCACAAATCCCATTCTGGCAGGAGCCAACACATCTGAGCATCCTAGTCCATTACTCGACCCATGGTACCCGTAAGAGGAGAGCTACGAGAGTATTGGACTTGCTTGCACCCAATGGAAGGGAACCCTGGTCCCCTACCCACCAGGAGAGGAAGAGGCTCTTTCTGCACCCACTGGAAGAAGGGATGGCAAGGAGACAATAGAAAAACACACTTAACAACAGAAAAACAAATATGACACTGCCAGAGTCTAGAGACTCTACACCACCAGTAAGACTCAAACATTCAGATGCAAATGAAGCAGAAGAGAATGACCTTAAAAACAACTTCATGAAAATGATAGAGGCCCTCAAAGAGAATATAAGAAAGTCCCTTAAGAAATGGAAGAAAAAACAAATGAAAAATGCAAGAAATGGAGGAAAAGACACAGCAAAAATTGCAAGAAACAATTCAAACAGTGCAAGGGTTAAAAGCTGAAATAAAGACAATAAAAAAACATATTCTGAAGAATGCTGGAAATAAAAAATCTGGGCAAACAGTCAGGTACTACAGATGCAAACATAACCAACAGAATACAAGAGATAAAAGAGAGAATCTCAGGTGTTGAAGATTCACTAGGAGAAATAGATTCATCAACCAAAGAAAATCTTAAGTTCAACAAATCCCTAACACAAAATATCCAGGAAATATGCGACACTGTGAAAAGATCAAACTTGAGAATAATAAGTATAGAAGAAGGTGAAGAAACCCAGCTCAAAGGGGCAGAAAACATATTCAACAAAACCCTAGAAGAAAACTTTCCTAACCTAAAGAAAGACATGCCAATGAAGATACAAGAAGGTTACAGAACACTAAATAGAGTGGACCACAAAAACGACCCCTGGCCACATAATAATTAAGACCCCAAACATACAGAATAAAGAAAGAATATTAAGAGCAGCTAAGGAAAAAGGTCAAGTAACATATAAAAGCAAACCTATCAGAATTACACCTGACTTCTCCATGGAATTTCTGAAAGTCAGAAGGTCCTGGATAGATAGATACTCTACCAAAACTAAGAGACCACAGATGCCAGCCCAGACTACTATGCCAAGCAAAGCTTTCAATCACTATAGATGGAGAATACAAGATATTCCATGACAAAACCAGATTTAAATAATACATATCCATTAACCCATCCCTACAGAAAGTTCTGGAAGGAAAATTCCAACCCAAGGAATTTAACTCCAACCAGCAAAACATAGGCAATAGATAATCCCACTTTACCAACAGGCAAAAGAAAAAAGGAGTGAAAATCCACCTACAATTCCACTACCACCAACCATTCCAAAACAAACAAGAATGAGCCCATAAAAAGACACAGGCTAAAAGAATGGATTCAAAGAGAGAATGCATTCCCCTGCTGAATCAAACCTCAGCTTCAGACAGATGTTACCCACACACATATGAAAACCTGATCTTTGACAAAGAAGCTAAAATTATACATTGGAAAAAAGAAAGCATCTTCAGCAAATGGTGCTGGCATAACTGGATGCTGGCATGTAGAAGACTGAAGATAGATCCATATCTATCGCCATGCACAAAACTTAAGTCCAAATGGATCAAAGACTTCAACATAAATCCAGCCACACTACACTTCTTAGAAGAGAAAGTGGGAGGCACCATTGAACGAATTGGTACTGGAGACTGCTTCTGAACATAACGCCAGTAGCACAGACACTGAGACCGAGAATTAACAAATGGGACCTCCTGAAACTGAGAAGCTTCTGTAAGGCACAGGACACAGTCAACAAGACAAAATGGCAGCCCACAGAATGGGAAAAGATATTCACCAACCCCACATCTGACAGAGGGCTAATCTCCAAAGTCTACAAAGAACTCAACAAGCAAGTCTCCAAAACACCAAAGGATGCAATTAAATAGTGGGGTACAGAACTAAATAGAGAATTCTCAATAGAGAAGTCTAAAATGGCTGAGAGACACTTGAGAAAGTGTTCAACATCCTTAGCCATGTGGGAAATGCAAATCAAAACAGAATGGCTAAACTAAAAAACAACCGGACAGTTTATGCTGGAGAGGATGTGGGGAGAGGGGAACACTCCTCCACTGCTGGTGGGAGAGCAAACTCGTACAGCCGCTTTGGATATCAGTATGGTGGTTCCTCAGGAAAATGGGAATCAGTCTACCACAAGACCCAGCAATTCCAATCTTAGGCACATACCCAAAAGATGCACATTCATACAACAAGGGTGTCTATCCCTCTATGTTCATAGCAGCATTATTTGTAATAGCCAGAACCTGGAAGCAACCTAGGTGTCCCTCAACTGAAGAGTGGATAGAGAAAATGCGGTACATTTACACAATGGAGTACTACTAAGCAGAAAAAAAGCAATGGAATCTTAAAATTCTCAGGCAAATAGATGGCACTAGAAGAAACCATCCTGAGTGAGGTAACCTAGTCACAAAAAGACAAACATGGTATGTATTCACTGATATATGGATTTTAGACATGGATCAGGGGAGTTCTAGCCTGTCTGGGAAACAGGGAGGATCCTAAGAGAGATATTCATGGTACCTCAGAGAAGGGGAATGGGGCAAGATCTCCTGAGAGGTTTGGGAGCATGGGGGAGGGGAGAGGGAGCTGGAAAAAAGAGGGGGGAGTAAAGGAGGGAAGAGGAGGACATGGTGGAGCAGGAAGGTTGAGTCGGGGGAAGAATAGAGGAGAGCAGGATGAAAGATACCATACTAGAGAGAGTCATTACAGGTTTGAGAAGAGATCTGGCACTAGTGAGATTTCCAGAGATCTACAAGGATGACACAAACTGGCAATCTAAGCAATAGTGAAGAGGCTACCTTAAATGCCCTTCCCTGATAGTGAGCTTGGCAACTACCTTATATGCCATCCTGGAACCTCTATCCAGTGGCTGATGGAAGCAGAGGCAGACACCCACAGCTAAACATTGAACTGAACTCCTGGGACCCATTGACAGAAAGGGAGGAGCGATGAGCAAAGGGGTCAGGACCAGGCTGGAGAAACCCACAGAAACAGCTGACTTGAACAAGGGGGAGCTCTTGGACCCCAGACTGATGGCTGAGAGGCCAGCATATGACTGATCCAGACCCCCTGATTGTGGGTGTCAGTGAGGAGGCCTAGGCAATCCATAGGGCCTTGGGTAGTAGATCAATATTTATCCCTGGCATACAAATGGACTTTGGATGTCCATCCCACATTGAGGGATGCTCTCTCAGCCTAGACACATGGGGGAGGACCTAGGCCCTGCACTGGATCAAATGACAGACTCTGGAGATCCCCCATGGAGGGCCTCACCCTCCCTGGAGAGTGGAGTAGGGATTGGGGGCTGGGGGGCTAGGGGGGTGCAGAGGAGGAGGGGAGGGAGAGGGAGCTGGGATTGACATGTAAAACAACCTTGTTTCTAATTTAAATAAAAAATAAAAAAGGATTATCTCCTGAAGCCTTCCTATGACACTGGTGACAAATTAGGCAATTAGTTGGGGCAACTGGGGGATAGGTTTTTTTCTTCCAAATAGGAATGAAGAAAACACAGCCCAAATGAGCAGGGGCAGGAGCAGGGCTCTATCTCCAAGACACTGGAATTTAGTCTTAGGACAAAAACTAATGACTTACATGACTGACTGGGGACCACGTCAGCTGACAAACAGGCCCAGGAGTAGTAAAGTAACCAATCGGCGTGTAATCTTTTTCCACATCAAAAAAGAAGACAGTATTATCTTTACTCTGGAAAAAAAAAGCAGGCACACCCAGCATATATTACTATGACATCAAGCTCATAGAGCCATAGAGCGCAAAGATTTGTTATCATATAGTCTATCTAATTTATTCTTATAGACCCAATGGTCATATATGATTTCAAATATTTGATTCATTTTCCCAAGCGTTTCAGTTCATACTTCTACAAATGTGATTAATATATATATATATATTTCTCTCTATATATGAATACATATGTGTGTATATGTATATTTATTTAATTCCTGAAATAATTCCACACTGCATCTGTCCATCTCTCTCTTCCTATAGATTACAGAGTTGTTTCCTTTATCTGAGGCAGTCTTTTGTTATGACTTACATCTAGTGAGGTACAAAGGATGAAAGCAGAGTCTGCTACATGCTACATAAGAGCTCTCTCACTGAACTTTATAAAGCTCACCAAAGGCAGGCCTTAAAAACTAGTGATTATAAGTAATTCAGCCAATGCGACTCCCAGCTGAAATTTTTTGCTTATTTAAAATAAGCATTAAAACTTTAACTTATAAGACTATTCTTATGTATTATAATACAGACTGCACTGAAAAAATAAGAATTCAAAATGTGAGTTAATTTTGGTCAACAAGGCACAATGGAGTAGGTGAACTCCCAAGGGAAGCTAGGCGTGGAACTCCAGTAAGCAATGAGAGACAGCCTCTCACACTTACCCCAGTGGCTAGGATCTCCCCATCACGTTCATAAGCTAAAGCAGTGACTTCAGCAGTGTGGGGTTTGAAGACATGTTTCAAATGTAATTCAGCGTCTAAGTTTTTCTTCCGTCCTGCAAAAAGCGTAAGTCCTTTTGGATCATAAAGTTCGAGGATCCGGACAACACCATCTTGGAATCCTATGATAATCTGTGCTGCAGAGAAGCTCACCTTGGGAAACAATCAAGTGTGGGGGGCCTGGATTTAGTTAAGAAAGTCTCAGTCCGCACACACACAATAAGTCCACATCTTGTTTCCATTTGGGTTACTTAGCACTGGCTTCCCTTTTCAACTTTTGATTCCATGTTATGGAAACGTCCATCAATTCCAGGGCATTTATCTATTATGACCACAAGCAGGGTAGTCTATGGCAATTCAAGCTTCCAATGAGCAAACACTAACACCGTGCCTGCCTCCTGTGTAAGAGGCATCTGTCACCAGCAGTTCAGGGTGAA
Organism: Mesocricetus auratus; assembly: GCF_017639785.1. Lineage (NCBI taxonomy): Eukaryota > Metazoa > Chordata > Mammalia > Rodentia > Cricetidae > Mesocricetus > Mesocricetus auratus. The sequence continues at coordinate 47,455,381 of NW_024429192.1, forward strand.
CACAAATAGATTGAACATCCCCCATTAGCATGTAGATGAGTATAAATACAAGCTAACATAGGTGCCAAAGCACAGAAACATAGCCACTTGGGGCATTTATCACATAAAGTCAACCTAGATTGAGGACCTCCCTAAGGCAAAAGTGGTGGAGCTGAGATATCTGACAGGCGCTTGCTCAAGAACTAACTAGACACAAGAAGACAGAACAAGAACCCGCTAGACTGGACACAGCCAGTGCAAAGGCCCAGTGTCAGGAGAAGGTGGAACTCAAGGAAAATTCAGCCTGATGATAGCAGACTAGCGTGAAGAAGCCATGTTACCATAAGAACTGAAGGTAAAGACCAGGGACACCAGGACACAGAATATTTTACAGGATACACTGAAAGCAGTCTTTATCCACACGATAATGGAAAGTCAGACCTGTGGCATGCCTGAACCATTTTCTCTGTGATTTCATCCCCAAACAATGTCACTTCACAAATAGTCCCACGATGTTTAAAAAGCATGGTTGCATGGACAGAAGCTGTCTCAAGTTCAGTTGCATGGTTACTTTGCAAAACAGAGCTATTGCTATGCCATAGGTGGCATAAAAATAGATTTTCATTTAAAAAACGAACCTTTAACTGTGAAATCATGAGAGAATGTCTGCAATTTTCTAGGCAAAAGAAATCAACTTGAAATATTTATACTTCTAAAATTCTGAGCTAGGAAATAACTACATCTTTACAAAGTATCTCTGATACAGTACATTTTCCAGTATTTCTGGTAGCAGTTGATTCAAACAACAGACTTACTGTTAGGGGTACCCAAATAAGGGCAGTACCTCCTTGTTTGAATTTCATTTGAACCAAAGGAGTTTTGCTAGCAAAATCATAGATACGAACAGAACCTACAGGGGAAAAAAAAGAAACAGTTTCAAAAGAAACAAATTATAAACACACTATTTCTTTAAACAATCTTGGCCCATGTTTTACATAGTAAATATTACAGGATTAAATGCCATAACTCAGATCAACTGATAGCCTAGCAGCCTTTTAAATTTGTATTTATTTTTTTCTTTTTAATTGTTTTGAAATGAACACTGATAGCAACAGATTTCCTTGGGGGCATACTCATGCATACTTAGTTTTAGTTGCTTGATCCACATCACAGACATCATCTGCTGTCCTCCATCTCATAGGCCATCCCCACTGTCTCCACCGATCCCCGGCATCTGTCCCTTCACTTCCACATCACATGTGTTCTGTTATGCTCTCCATCCCTTCCCTTAGGGCCTCTTTTTCTCCTACCCGTGGGCCCTCTGATAGTTTGGTAAGAGGCACGAGTTGTGGTTAACCAACAAAAAGTGGTCCTTTGCACAGTCTACAAGATTATAAATACCAAAAGTCAAGAGAAAAGAAAGGACATGTCTATGGTTACTAAAAATGAGTAGCATTTTCATAATTTATAATTACGTCTTTATTCTAATCTCTAATTGTGTCTGCTGCTGTCTGTGCACTTCCCATTCCAAAATTCATCTTGCTTGTATTCAGCGGGTTTCTTTTTTGGAAGAATATTCAAATACTTTTATTAGCACATATTTTAAATTTACATACAAACAAAGCCAGATATATTTTCACTAAGAACTCCCATTTCCAAGACTACAGTGATGGCTGACAGTGAGGTGTCTGCCATACAAACATGATGACTTTAACTGGGATTCCCAGCATCCATGAAAAAAAAAAAAACAGGCATGGTGGAACATGCCTGTAACTCTAGATCTGGGAAGGCAGAGACAGGAGAATCCCTGGAGCTTATTGGTTGGCTAGTCTAACCATTTGGTGAACTCAAGGTTCAGTAAGAGACCCTGTTTCAAAACATAGTTGGAGAGCAACAGAGGAAGACAAGAGAGGTCACCCTCTGGCTACCACATACACACACACCAGAACACATGTACATATACATGAACATGCATGTACAACACACACATACACCCACTCAGGCTTGGAGGGTAGTTCATATTTACAGTCCAAGGAAGTTGTGGCCATGAGATAAGTGAGAGGAGAAACAGCCAAGGCTTCAATGGCTCCAGAGTGGAAAGAGAAGAGGCATTCTGGGTCCTGGGTCTGTGAACAAAGAGCATACCAAATATCACAAACAGAGAAATAGAAAAGTAAAGTTAACTTTAAAGAAATGTAAATGGAATCTTGTAGCATAATGTGTCATGTTACTCTAAGAGTAACATGGATTAGAAAGAACACTGGACTTGGGCATTAGGAAAACCAGATAGAGTCATGGCTCTGAAGTTAATGACTAATTTTACACAGATCCCATCAAATGCCGCCTCCCAGGTCTTCCTGCCTGCTCAGCTGAGCAGCTGTAAGGATCACATGAGGTATTATAAATGAAGACTCCATGTGTTTAGTAAATGTGCAAAGAATAATTGTATAGTCTCTTTTTTATTTGATAGAAACAATGATCTAATGTGGAGAAAGATAAATAAGATTTCTTTAAAAAAATCAAAGAATTCATACTACAACATTTAGGATAAAATAAGGAAAACAGGCACTTACAATATTTGAAAAGCTAAGGTCAAGCTTCCATATGGCTCCACTGGCATCCTAAAAAAATAAACAGCTAATAATATTTTATCATTTTGTTCACCAAATTTAAATTATTCCTGTGATTCATTAAAATGAAGATCAACAATAACATTTAGTGCTTACATATATTATAAAGTATGATTGAAATATATTTAAAATATCTTCCATATAAGATTATAAACATATAATCACATAATGCTGTAACTTGGAGTATTCTAGTCCAAACAATCAATTATTATGTCCTGGTACAGTTAAAAAGCCAAAACAGAAGACTGTAACTTACCTGAGCCAACCAAAAGTTATTTCCAGTTTCATTCATCTTTATCATTGAGAAGAGGTTGACATTCTTGTCTACTTGAAGTTCATTAATAGGCTCTATCTCCAACAATCCAGTATCGTCTATAATGTCAGCAGTATCTATTGTCTCAAAGTCCCAAATCTTATAAAAGCAATAAGAAAGTATTTTATCACACAGCAACAATGACCCTACTAGACACCAGAGGCTAACTAATAAAAACGTGTCAGGTATGAGTGACTTCTTTTGGAATTGTTGGCCAGTGAGGTTCAAGGACCACCAAACATTACAGGCTATTGCCATTGCTCTTGATTACCCTCCAAAATTTGATGGTGAGACCTTGTTGCTGAAGATACTGTATGCTTGAGTCATATAACACAACGGGTACAGGCCTGGGAGCTTCAGCCCTACTGATTAGCTTTCATAGTGCTAGAAAGTGCTATACATGCTCCTGGAGGAGAAAAGCAATCCTCAGTCATACCCAGCTACGAACCCTGAGAGCTACAGCAATGACTGGCTCAGGAAGACATGTGTAGTGACATCTTGTTTATGCTCTAACAAATAAAGCTTGCTTGAAGATCAGAGGGCAAAGCTAGACACTAGTTAACCATAGAGGTCTGTACAGACAGACAGGAAGTAACATGGCTGGGTAGAGAGAGGAAATGATAAGATGGGAGGAAACAGGAACTCACTCTCTTTTTGACTGGGAAGTTGAGTAGGTAAGGTGGCTATGGTTTGCTCCTTTGTCTCTCTGATCTCTCATCTTTTTTCCCTATATCTGACTCCAGACTTTTATTATTAAGACCTGTTAGAACTCATGCTTCAGATATGTCCATTGGTGCAGAAGTGGCATATGCATCATTGGGGCAACCAACTTTCACACTCCACAAGATGACACCATTATCTGGCTAAGAATCTATGGCTAGAAAAGTTACAGACTCTATGAGAGAACCAACTACAATTATGCAGTTAAATAGACATAGTATTAAACCGACTCCCAATGACTTATTCTTATACCCAGAGAGCAGAGAGCAATGTGTCTCTCAACCCTTGTCTGAAATTCTTTTCCTTTTTTTTGTTTTGGTTTTACAAGACAGGGTTTCTCTGTATTGTTTTGAAGGCTGTCAGTCCAGCCTGGCCTCTTTTTCTTTTGATTAACATGGTGGCTAACACAGTAACCTACAACTGGCCAAGGTATAGAGATTTAGAAACTGTACAAAGCTTATCTCTAAATAGAACATATTATACCCATATTTCCCCTCCACAAAAGGTTCAGGGATCATTTCAGAAGATGAGGCAGAAAGAGAGTGAGAGTCTGGAGTGGTGTGTGACTATAAGGAAACATTATCTCCTAGGCAGAAGAGCAGCTACACACAGGAATTCACAGCAATTGTGACAACATGTACAAAACCTATGCAAGCCCTAGCCAGACCCAATTCCAACATGGAGAGGGGTGTTAGACACACAATTCCACCCCAAACCATGGAGCTATTGGCAGTTGTTAGCTTCTGGGAGAGGGAGAGAAAGTTTCCTCTAAGAGTACAGACCCCGGTAAGTTGACCACCCTTCCAGTGGAAGCCCCATACGTTCAAGAATATATGGACAGCGCAAATTGGTCTTGAGGAATTTAAGAGCTGGATGGCCCCAGAAAATCCTGTACCAAGAGAACAAGGCAAATCACAAGAGTACAGGTTTGTTAAGAACAGTGGTGTTCACAGAAGGTGCCATGCAGAGTAAATGGGAGACATAGGACAGAACAGCAACTCGGGAGATTTAGATTCTGAAGCAATCTTCTTGCTTCCTCCAGGCTTTCGATAGGACATCTTTCCCAGTGAAATCATTGAGTGTCCTAGGACAAGGACTTGGGAAAGGGCTGAATATTGCAAGCCCCACCGACACATCTCTGAGACTATTTCCAGTCAACATTCTCACCACCAGCTTGGTGATTCACACCTTTAATCCCAGCTCTCAGAAAGCAGAGGCAGAAGAAAGTTTCAATGGCAGCCTGATTTATAAAGCGAGTTCCAGGCTAGTAAGGGCTACGTAGTGAAACCCTGTTTGAAAGAAAAATAGTTCAGCATTTTCATCCCTTAGAAAATGCCCGCCCACAGTGGGCATTTTGAAAGGATGCATGCCCATTGTTTATCTGGTGCTAACATGAGCTTTCATTTTCTGAAGCTCATTTGTCAACACCTGAAATGTAAGAACAAGAGATCCCTTCATAATATTTCCGTTAATTTTGATAAGAATGTGGATATTAATCATGTGAGAAACATTATTTAAAATGAGTTGGTCTTGGAAATAAGTGACCATTGGCCCCTCCATGAGGCAGCCTAGGTGATCCGCAAGTCTTCAGGGGAGTACTGTAGCCTTACCCTAACACATCCATCTGAGCCAGCAGTAATAACTTCTCCCTCATCCAGCATTATCTGGTTAATGGGGCCCTGGTGACAAGACTTCATGCCAGTTCGACAGAGCTCCACCTTGATGAGGCTGCCTTCCCAAAGCAGCAGGTTGCCCCACTCCGATCCTGAGAGTACCTGGTGGGTGTGAAGACAGAAATGTGTATAAAATTTAAATACATGGACCTCAAATGGGTAAGAGTTGCTTTTAGATTTTTTTCACTATAAAGCTTGAGTATGGAAGTAAAGAAAACACAGAAATAAAAACCCAGCACTACAGATTCAACCTCCAATTACATATGGGTGTGTTTCCTTCCTTCTATAACCCTGTGACAAGGATGCATGTTAGTGGCAATTTGTTCACAAATACTCATAGTAGATTTCTTTATATACCTCTCAAGGGTGAGATTCTGGAGTGAAATGACAGGTTCAAAGATGGACACTTAAAGTCTTTCCCAAATGAGACTCTATTTCTAAGTGCAGAGCATCTGCTAAGTTGTAGGTCACTACTGAGCTGAGCAGATTATAGCTCAGTTTCAAACAAGGAAAACTTTTGGGACTGTACCCAAATTAATTTGTCTAATTCAATAGTTCCCAAAGAGCGTGCTATAAAATGCTGGTTCTCAGAATGCTTAATGAGTGCAATAATAAGTAATATTTAATAGTGTATGGGCTTTGTGTCAGCATTACCTGAATACTGTATTTATACTGGTATCTAACGCTCAAAGCCACACGCACTAGGTACATGTATCGGCAACACCATATGCAGTTGGGCACGTGGGTGCTTTATTTTCCTAGCTATAGCTTTGTTCTCACTTTCACAAAGGAATAATGTGAGCCAGTGATGACTCTGACTATTATCTCACTGTTTTACACAAGAAAAAAAAAAACTGGAGAAAACTCAGGTACAAACACTTAACCCACTTGCCCCCTTAGTTCCGGAGGAACCCAGAGTCTGACATTGTCTCTCAAGCAGGAGGTCAAGGAAACTCGCAAACATGTATCTTTTCTCTGGGATTCCTGTGCACCTTTGACTAGGAGAGTCTTATTAGTGTGGACCAATGCACAGTGGGCAACTCTTTCCTTCTCATCTGCGGGAGCTGATGACTTTAGCTCAGTCTTTCTCACTGATTTTATCCTGCTCGCCTATGTGACCAGTTATTAGGCCTCAGCTCACACTTGCTTTTTTGTGAATGTTTTCTTTGACAAATAGCAATTGTGCACATTTATGTAGTGCAGTGTGATAACTTGATCCATGTATACAATGTCTGATAGTCAAGTCAGGGTCATTAGCATTTCCCTCTCCTTCAGCATTCAGCATGTGTTTGTGCTAGGAAACTTTGAATGCCTGTCTCTAGTTCTTCACTAAATGTTCAAGAGATGGTTGTGAATCAGACACCAACTGCAAACATTCATTGTCCAAGCTCCCTCTGTCCCCCTCCCCCTTGCTAACCTCCAGGGACCACGGAGGCTTGTATCTCAACCTGTATGAAAATAACTGTTCAATGATTAAAGCCACCTACAGTGACAAAAACTTACAAAGCATTCTTTTCTGAAACATCAGTCACTTCCAGCTTTCTTTTCCATTGGTCCTCAGAGCAGGATGCCCCTGCCCCCATCAGCCCTTTTATTTATGATTGTAATAGCTTCCTTCCTAGTTCATCATTTGATTCCAGATTTCCCTCCTGACAACCTACCTGGAACTTTGTGACCACATGTATCGACTGCTTCTCCCATTTCTAACATTGTTCTTTCAATACAGCCTGCTAGGCTATTAGATTCCACCACACACACACACACACACACACACACACACACACACACACACACCAAGACCCAAACATCCTTCTCAACTTAAAGTGTCCACTCTTCCCTAGCATGTCTTAGTCTGATCCACTCTCTAAATACCTGGTATTCATTCCTTACCCTGAATACTTCCTTCTATGGCTTTAGCATTCAAAATGGCTACATTTCCCTTACCTCTTACAAACTTTACTGGACTTTCAGAGACACAGGTCACATCACACTTTAAAGAAAGGTTATCCTGATGCTTACTTTAACAATCGATCAGAGTTTGAAGACAGACTCATTTAAGATTGCTTTATAGATTTGGGGCTACAATTTAACCAGCACCTAAAGCTTCTTGTCAGGTGATGGAGGTGAGTGGTACATATGTATGTGCCTGTGTGCATGCAAATACTTGTGGAGGCCAGAGGTCAACACCAGCATCTTCCTTCCCACCTTATTATTATTGTGATTCTGCCATAGTCACTCGCTAATTCTGCTAGACTGGCTAGCCCAGGGACTTTTATTTCCTCCTGTACACTGTACTTTTAATTGGCACTACTGCATCACTTAGATGACCAGATCATTTGGTTTCTTAAAGTAATATTTGTGTGCTGGCATGTTCTTATAAGAGAAGTGATTGCAAGTATCACAGTGTAACTCATTCTAATAGGAGGTCCAATAAGATATTAAAGGAGAATCATTTTAGGCAAAAAGCTCATAAAATCTGTAAGAGCAAGATAAAAGTGAACTAATAATGTCATAAAATCAGCTGACAAATTGTTTTACAATTATACAATATTGCAGATATCTCTGTAAAATGATTCCACCTTCCTGTTGACCTGTTATCATTGGCAGTCCTAGAACATGCGGTTGATCTCCAGGTAACCATGCTTTCATTCCTACACAGTCGAATTACTGAGGAGCCGCAGTCACACTCACTTTCCCGTCCGGAAACTCAGTGTAACCCTCTATGTCACTAGTGGATGTTTTGCCAAATCGCCCCAGTGATCCTTGCAGCTTAAGACCAGTGAATGTAAAGGCCATCTCCCAGAACCTGCCGACAAGAGAGGAGAAGGTCAGATGCACCGGTCAGTGTGGCTTCCTTTTATTCCATCGGACCCCAAATCATATTTCATAAGCACCCGTAACTTCATTGGTTTATCTAACATGGAGTGTCCCTGTCAGACAACATAGACTAGTTGTTGGAGGGGAAACTCATTTGTCTTTGCAAGACCTGAGTTTTGAGTTGTGCTGTTTGCTACCGCAGTTACCACTCATGAGTGAGAATTTCCACCAGTTTGAAAGTAATTGATGCTGCTGCTGAATGAGAGTAAGATGGATAGAGGCGGTCTATATTACTCCATCCAGGAAGCAGAACAAAGGTGGTGTGGGATTTGGAGCCACAGAGTTGGGATCAGGGGTAGACACTGCTTGTGGGGAATGGCTGTGAGAATTCTTGTTCCACCATGAAGATGGAGGTGCTGCTACACATAAGAACCTCATAGGGATGCAGTTCTTTTATCTATGTTGGTTTTGGAGACTAATCCCCTATATCAAATTTTAAAAAGTACAATAAAAGGGGAGGGGAGGGAGAAAAGGTGAACTATTGGTTAATTTGAAAGTGAACACATGCTGGACATGGTGGTGGTGCACACCTTTAATCCCAGCAGTCAGGAGGCAGAGGCAGGTAGATCTCTACAAGTTTGAGGCCAGCCTGGTCTATAGAGTTCAGGACAGCCAAAGATACACAGAGAAACCCTGTCCCATGAAAGGAAGAAAAGAAAGAAAGAAAGGAGGGAGGGAACATATAAGAAGCTAGAGCGATGACTCAATGACTTAGCAGTCCAAAAGCATTCCCTGCTCTTCCAGAGAAAGAGCTGGGTTTGGTTCCCAGCACATACATGGCAGCTCACAACCACCTATAATCCCAGTTCAGGGGATACAAGGGCCTCTTCAGGCATCCACATATACTACACACATGTGGTACACTTACATGCACATAGGCAAAACATTTATAAACGAGTGTACTGGCAGGTTTTTCATGTCAACTTGACACAAGCCAGAGTCATCAGAGAGGAAGGAGCCTCCGTTGAGGAAATGCCTCCATGATATCCAGCTGAAAGGCATTTTCTCATTTAGTGATCAATGGCAGAGGGCCCAGTTTATGGTGGGTGGTGCCATCGCTGGGCTAGTGGTTCTGGGTTCTATAAGAAAGCAGGTTAAGCAAGCTGTGGGAAGCAAGCTAGTAAGCTAAGTGGCCCCCCTCCATGGATTCTGCATCAATTCCTACATCCAGGTTCCAGTCCTGCTTGACTTTCTGTCCTGACTTTCTTCAGTGATAAACTACAATGTAGAAATGAAAGTCAAACACACCCTTTTCTCCCCAACTTGTTTTTTTGGTCATGATATTTTGCTGCAGCAATAAAAACTTTAACTAAGACAACATAAAATAAAATGAATATGTGAAAAATATATGTGAAATCTCCTAATTTTAAAAACAATTCTTTGGGGTTTTTGCATGTTTGTTTTTCAAGACAGGGTTTCTCTGTGTAAACTTGGCTATAGCAAAAAATAGCCCCAAGCCTTTGTTCATCTTTGAAGCTATCTTTACACTACCCATTGCTTTCTTTGTTGGGCACCAGACTTACTTGATGTGGCCTGATCCTGATGTGGTTAGCTGTTCATCATCTTCAGGATTGAAAGTGACCTTAAAAACATCCTGAGAGAACGCTTTCGTCCTCAGTGTAGGCTGCTCTTCTATCCAGTTCCAGATGGTTATCGTGTAATCAGGGTGACTCCCAACAGAGGCCAGCAAGGTCCCTTCACTGTTAAAGTCTACATAAGCATACGCCTTCTCTGTCCCATCTGCAAGGATGAATGGGAGTCTGATAAATAAGAGAGAAAGCTGAGTCCACGGGGGACACACCTGTCATTCCAGCACTGAAGGCTCTGGCTGGAAAATAACTAGATCAAGCCTACCCTGTGCTTCAAATCTTCTGTCACAAAACAAAAACAGAGAGGGAAGAGGAAGAAGAGGAGAGTGCCTTTGTGATCTGTGTTAATGTAAAAATGTCCAAGAATCTATACTGGGGAGATGGTCCAATAGGTGAAGTGCCCAACGTGCAAGCATGGGTCCCCAAGTTCAGATCCCAGCACCCAGGTTCGGGTGTCATTCCAATGGTAGAAGGTGAAGGGGGCGAGGTGACAGAGATGGCTCCCTGGCCAGCCAACCTAGAAGAAATGGCAAGTTCCAGGTGCAGTGAAGGCTTCTATTTCAAAAATAAGATAGAGAGCAATAGAGGAAAATGCTTGACATCAACCCCTGGCCTCCACAAATGCAAGAGCAGACTTCACACACGCTGCATGTGGGGGTGTGCATACACATAAACCTCCTAAAAGAGTAGTTCTAAAATATTTCATCACACTTGGTGTGGTGGTTTGAAAGAAAATGGTCCCCAAAGGGTGTGACACTATTAGGAGATGTGGCCTTGTTGAAGGAAGTGTGTCACTGTGGGACAGGCTTTGAGACCTCTTTTCTCAAGCTTCCCTTACTGTGACAGTCAGTTGACCTCCCATTGCCTGCAAGACATAGCACCCTCACCTCTGGCACCACATCTGCCTGCCCGTTGCCATGCTCCCCTTCAAGATCACAGTGGACTGAACCTCTGAAACTGTAAGTGACCCACCCTCGATTTAGTGTTTTCTTTATAAATAGAGTCTCTGCGGTCATGGTGTCTCCTAACAGCAATAAAAACCTAACTGAGACTCTTGGCTTCCGAATGGATTGTAAGATTAAAAAAGGGAAGTAAAGAAATCATAATCATATTTTCCCAAAGAAAACCATATTGTGTGTATTTCATCTTGTGGAAGAAAGAGAACCAAGCACAGAGAACAGACAGAATTCAATCTATAATAGTATTTAGGTACAAAACTTTTGACTCACCAAGATAGGATAGATAATAAGGTAATTTCTTCAAAATTGCCAGATACAAATGGGCAGGACATTATAAATGTAATTCTTTTTTTCCTTTTTTAAACTTAAATTAGTAACAAGCTTGTTTCACATATCAATCCCAGTTCCCTCTCCCTCCCCTCCTCCCCTGCCCCAACCCCGTATCTCATTCCCTTTCTGCTTCCCAGGGTAAGTGAGGCCATCCATGGGGTATCTTCAAAGTCTGTCATATCATTTGGAACAGGGCCTAGGCCCTCCTCAGTGTGTTTAGGCTGAGAGAGTATCCATCTATGTGGAATAGGGATAAATACTGATCCACTGCCAGAGGCCCCACAGATTGCCTAGGCCTGCTAACTGACACCCACATTCAGGGGGTCTGGATCAGTCCTATGTTGGTTTCCCAGCTATCAGTCTGAGGTCCATGAGCTCCCTCTTGTTCGGGTCAGCTGTTTCTGTGACTTCTCCAGCCTGGTCTTGGCCCCTTTGCTCATCACTCCTCCCTCTCTGCAACTGGATTCCAGGAGTTTAGCTGTGGGTGTCTGCTTCTGCTTCTATCAGCTACTGGATGAAGGCTCTAGGATGGCATATAAAGTAGTCATCAGTATTATTATTGGGAAAGGGCATTTAAGGTAGCCTCTCCACTATTGCTTAGATTGTTAGTTGGGGGTCATTGTTGTAGATCTTTGAACATTTCCCTAGTGCCAGATTTCTCTTTAAAGCTATAATGGCTCCCTCTATTATGGTATCTTTTCTTTCTCTCCTCTATTCTACCAACTCAATCTTCCTACTCCCTCGTGTCCTCTTCTTCCCTCCTCTTCTCCCCTTCTCTTTCTCCTAACTCCCTCTTCCCTCCCACGATGCTCCCAATTTTTTCAGGATATCTTGTCCCTTTTCTCCTCTGGGGGTCCATGTATGTTTCTCTTAGGGTCCTCTATGTTTCCTAGTTTCTCTGGCAGTGTGGACTGTAGGCTGATAATCCTTTGCTCTATGTCAAAAATCCATATATGAGTGAGTACATACCATGCTTGGTTTTTTTTGTTACTAGTTTACCTCATTCAGGATGGTTTCTTTTAGTTCCATCCATTTGCCTGAGAATTTCAAGATTCCATTGCTTTTTTCCCACTGAGTAGTACTCCATTATGCAAATGTACCATATTTTCTCCATCCACTCTTCAGTTGAGGGGCATCTAGGTTGTTTCTAGGTTCTAGCTATTATAAATAATGCTGCTATGAACATAGTTGAACAGATGTCCTTGTTGTATGAATGTGCATCTTTTGACTATATGCTTAAGAGTGGAATTGCTGTATCTTGTAGTATACTGGTTCACATTTTCCTGAGGAACTGCCATACAGCAAAGTGGCTGTACTAGTTGGCACTCCCGTCAGCAATGGAGGAGTGTTCCCCTTTCTTCACACCCTCTCCAGCATAAACTGTCCTTGGTGTTTTTTATTTTAGCCATCTGACAGGAGTAAGATGGTATCTGAGAGTTGTTTTGATTTGCATTCCCCTGATGGCTAGGGATGTTGAGCACTTTCTTAAATGCATGGCAGTAGTTATGGATCCATCTGCAGTCTTTACATGGCAGCGACCAGTTATGCCAGCACCATTTGTTGAAGATGCTTTCTTTATTCCATTGTACAATTTTAGCTTCTTTGTCAAAGATCAGATGTTCGTACATGTGTGGATTAATACCCGGGTTTTCAATTCGATTCCATTGGTCTACCTGTCTATTTTGGTGCCAATACCAAGCTGCTTTCAGGACTATAGCTCTATAATAGAGCTTGAAGTCAGGGATGGCGATGCCTCCAGAAGTTCCTTTATTGTACAGGGTTGTTTTGGCTATCCTGGGTCTTTTGTTTTTCCATATAAAATTTAATATTATTCTTTCAAGGTTTGTGAAGAATTGTGTTGGGATTTTGATGGGGATTGCACTGAATCTGTAGATTGCTTTTGGTAAGATTGCCATTTTTACTTAGTTGATCCTATCTATCCAAGAGCATGGGAGATCTTTCCATTTCCTGATATCTTCTTTAATTTCTTTCTTAAAATACTCAAAGTTTTGGTTGTACAAGCCTTTCACTTGTTTGGTTAGTGTTACCCCCAAGATATTTTATGTTGTTTGTGGCTACTATAAAGGGTGATGTTTCTCTGATTAGAAAATTAGTCCAAATGGATCAGGCCTCAACATAAATCCAGTCACACTGAACCTCTTAGAAAAGAAAATTGGAAGTACCCTTGAATGAATTGGTACAGGAGATCACTTCCTGAGCATAACACTAGTAGCACAGACACTGAGATTGAGAATTAATAAATGGGATCTCCTGAAACTGAGAAGCTTCTGTAAGGCAAAGGACACAGTCAACGAGACAAAATAGCAGCCCACAGAATGGGAAAAGATATTCGCTAACCCCACATCTGACAGAGGGCTGATTTCCAAAATATACAAAGAACTCAAGAAGCTAATCACCAAAACACCAAATAATCCAACTAAAAAGTGGGGTACAAAACTAAATAGAGAATTCTCAATAGAGGAATCTAAAATGACTGAAAGACATGCTTAGCCATCAGGGGAATGCAAATCAAAACAACTCTGAGATACCATCTTACTCCTGTCAGAATGGCTAAAATAAAAAACACCAAGGACAGTCTGTGCTGGAGAGGATGTGGAAAAAGGATAACACTCCTCCATTGCTGGTGGGAGTGCCAACTCGAAGTACAGTCACTTTGCTATTGATTTAATAGGAAACAAGGAGGACCCTAAGAGAGGGGAAAGGGACAAGAACTCTTGGGGGGGGGGTAGGAAAAAGAGAAGGGGAGAAGAGGAGGAGGGAGGAGGAAAACAAGGTGGATCAGAAAGACTGAGTCAGGGGAGGAATAGAGGAGAGCAAGAAAAGAGATACCTTAATAGAGGGAGCCAGTATAGGTTTAAAGGGAAATGTTCAGAGATCCACAAAGATGATCCCAACTAAGAATCTAGGTAGTAGTGCAGAGGCAGGTCCACCCATAATGAGATTGATAACTACCTTAATTGTCATCCTAGAGTCTGCATCCAGTACTGATGGAAGCAGAAGTAGACACCCACAGCTAAGCACTGAGCCATACTCCTGGAATCCAGTTGTTGAGAGGGAGGGGGAATGAGCAAACCAGTCAAGACCATGCTGGAGAAACCTACAGAGACAACTCACCTGACCTAGTGAAAGCACATGGACCCCAGTTGGAAAGCTGCAGAACCAGCATTGGACAAATCTAAGCCCTCTGAATGTGGGTGTCAGTTAGGAGGCCTGCACAGTCTATGGGATCTCTAACAGAGGAGCCAGTATTTATCCCTAGTGCACAAATGGGCTTTGGGAGCCCATTCCCTATGGAGGGATACTATTTCAGCCCAGATACACATAGGAGGGCCTAGACCCTCCCCCAAATGATGTGACAGACTTTGATGGTCCCCCATGGAAGGCCTCACTAACCTTGGGGAGTGGCTAGGGAAGGGCTGCAAGGGTTGGTGCAGGGAGGATGGGAGGCAGAGGGAACAGGAGGATTGATATGCAAAATAAGACTGTTTCTAAATTTCAAAGAATTATTAGAAAAATAAAACTAACTCCCGAAATCAATTACAGAGAAAACAGAACCAGTGCTAAGATAACAGATGGTTAATGTTACATGTCACCTTCACTAGTTTGCAATAGCCAGTTATTCAATTAAACAGGTTAATGTTACATGTCACCATGTCACCTTCACTAGTTTGTAATAGTCAGTTATTCAACTAAACAGCAGTGCACATGCTGTTGTACAGGCAACACCAACATGACTGGTATTTCTGATCAGGTAACTTGATGGATTGTACCCTTGAAGATCTAGGGGGACTTTATTCAATCAGTGGAAAGGTTTTGAAGAAGAAGACATTCTTCCTGGAGACTGCCCATGAAGTCCTTCCCAGGGATCTCCAGCCTGTGGGACTGACCCACAATTTTCAGACTTACTAGCCTCAACAGCTATAAGCCAATTTCATCCAATAGATTTCCTTCCCACCTCTTGTTTTTGTTTCTCTGCTGAACCTTGGCTAACTCAGCCTTCTTCCTGGTGTTGTTAACCGTCATGTGGAATGTTCTACAGATCCCCATGGACTCACCTCTCAAGATTCTGTAGGGTCTCAGAGAAGGATAGTCATAGATGATAATATTTGGAAAACTTCCTTTTTCAGCAACTGTGAAGTAAGTTTTATCTGGATGAACCTATAAAAACATAATCTCACTAAAATATTAAAAGGAAATTTTCACATTGATAATCCTATCCATGTAGTAGTTAGTGGCTATTATCATATAAATGATTAATTAGACTGTACTTCAATCTAAAACTTAAAAAATGCACATCTGATAAACACTTAGTGGATATGATTTGAACTGAAAACTAAAAGAAAGAAAAATGAAGGCAGGCTTTTATTAAGGCAATCAATTTTAATGCTACAAGTACTAAATTCATAGTGAGACTGAAAGCTTAAATATTTAGTGTGTGCCAGAATCTCTTGACAAAAACCACGGATCTCAAGCCCCCCACCCAGAGCTTCTGAATTCACATATTTTTAACAAGTGCTATGCTGCTGCTGGCCTGAAGGCTGTGTGAGAAGAGCTAAGCAGGGCCAGGTGCCAAACCCCTGTGTAAGTCACTCTGAATTGTGTTCAGAAACAGTTACTACCTCAAAGTGGGCTTATGATAGACAGAATGTATTTGCCTAGCCGTCCTGAAAAGTTGTAAATCCAGACAATGTCTACCAAAGGCCTTTGTGTGCATCATTCCATGGTAGAAGCTGGGAGGGCTAAAGTGGTCGTGTTACAATAAATTCCCACCATAGCCTTTGAGAGCAGCATAGATATGTGGACATGGTCTCTGGGCAGTGGTGTTTGCTCTGCATCTGGGTTGGGGGTGGATAAAGTTTCACCCCTTGTAAAACTCTATTAAAGATTTCTCAAAGTAGCCCTCATTCCATCCTCATGTGATACTTTCTGTTCAGGGAAAGAGAGAGCAAAGCCCTTTGTTAGGGACAGACAAAGCAGATATCAGGCAGGAACAGAGACAAAGATTCAGACTCATACAGCAGGTTACAAATAGACCAGTGACCATAGCTACAGAGAAAGGGAAGACACAGGGAGAGAAGCATGGAGAATCCAAATTTGGGCTAACTCTTGGTCAAACTCCTCCAAGAGGAAGCACTTATATTTTTAATTCAACATCATGATTATTTACTTTCAGCTACTGAAAAACATGTGCATATATATACATAATATATACACATATGTATATATACACATGACATTACTTTCTCGTCAGGAAGCTAAGGCAGGAGGATACCAAGTCTAAAGCCAGTCTGGGTTATATTCTGACTTCAAGGCCAGCCTGGGCTATATATTGACGCCAAGGCCAGTTTAGGTTACACATCAAAACCCTATCATAACAAGAAAGAAAGAGAAAGAAGAAAAGAAAAGGGCTTAGAATAAGTATGGCTGTGTATCTCATGTGACCCCCAGAACACACTGCACGCCACTGGTGCCTAATTGCCACTGTGGCATCCACAGAAAAACTAAGATAGGTATCGCCTCCCCATCAAGGTCACTAAATGTTAGCATACCCCAATGGCACCAATTCCTTGACCACTGCTACTTTGCAGGTACATTTGATCCTTGGTTTTAAAATCCAGCAAGACCAGTTGGTTCCCAGCAATGTACAAAATGGTACTGCTGTCCAGAAGTTGTAGGTTAGCTCGTTTTTTGCAGTCATAGCCAAAAGAATGTCTGAGGTTAGGCTGCTAAGGAAAATAAGTGAAACAAAATAGCCATCTAGGAATAGGAGGGGTGATTAAAACAATGGAATCTCTTTTTAAAATCCATATTCTTCTATTAACAATAAAGATTTGAAATCAATGTTGATGAATTGTACTCTGATACTTGGAATTTTTCTATGGATCACAAACACGATTTTATTTTTAAAGTAAGTAAAAATACTCATACAGCGATTTAGTTTCTACTTTATTTTTTAGAAGAAACACTGAGATTTGAGAATAAGCAGGTAGTCTTTATAAATAGGTATTATTTTCCTCTTGGAGTATCACAGAAACAGAACCACACTATTAATGTGGAACCAAGTCCACATCTTCTTCAAGTTTGTTGAATTCATAGTAAAAAAAAGTATTTTTATTATTATTCATATGGTGTGTGTATGTATATGTGTTTTTCTCTTCTTCTACCTAGAGTTCCAGGGACTGAACTCAGGTCACCAGGCTTGTGTGGCAAGTGTCTTTACTCACTGATCCATCCACTGAAAATATTTTATAGGCCTCTTCATTGATGTTGAAAGGAACTTAAAATTCTGGCCTGTTGGAGCTGCTGGATGGTTTATTGGGTGGAGGCACTTGCTGCCAAGACGGATGGCCTGATTCATATCCCTTGAACTAAAATAGTGGAGGAAAGGACAGTCTCCTGAAAGGTGTCCTCTGACATCTGTGTACATGTCCTGACATACATAGGAACACACACACACACACACACACACACACACACACACACAATAAATGTAAAGCGAAATTTTTTAAATTTGGGGAATTATCTGGGGAAATCCAATACAAATTTTGATAACATACCGACTGTACTAAGTTCTAATTAAAACAATATAAACAAGTTATTTCAATCAACTAATACATGATACACAAAAATATAATTTTCCAAGGTTTTTGACAACATTGCTGTATAAGCAAATGTATGTATGTATATTTTTGTGTTTATGTCATAAAGTTTTGTTTATTCAAAATAGAAATTTAAAAAACATCTAGGTTACATAACAAACTTATAATTGACATTATTAGTACATTTAAGCTCAAATTAAAAGAACACAAGACACAAAATAACAAAGAAACTAAATAAGAGCAATCTATGGAAACATTTAGAATCTATGGAAATATTTAGAATTGCTTAAGCAGACAGATTCTTTATAAGAGCTTGTTGTTCAACACCAAAATTTAAGGACCAAGGGAAGAACATCTTGGAACTTGCTTGGAAATAATTGATTTTAGAGGATCCACTTATTTGTAAGAAAATGTATCATGTCCAAAAGACAGAAAGGAAAAACTAAAGAGGAAAGTCCGAATTGGAAGTTAATTTGGGGCAAATTAGCTTAGTCACACCTAGAATTGAACCAGAGTCAGTCACACCTAGGATTGAACTCAAGTTAGTCACATGTAGGATTGAACCCCAGTTAGTTAGTCACACCCAGGATTGAACCCAGTTAGTCACACCTAGTATTGAACCCCAATTTCAGAGCAGTATCCAGTAAGCATGTACCCCATCTCCAAACTACAACTTTCCTAAAAGGCCAGTGAGTGTGGGTCATGTGGTGGCAGCCACTGTTTGTGTGAAGGCAAGCTGAAGTCACCATGGAAATTGTCCTCTAATTACCTTACAGACCTAACACACTGACAACAAACAACACACTCTTGTTAGTCCCCTCCATGTTTACCTGCCTTCACAAACCCACCCAAACTTGCTATGTCAAGGACCTATTTGCTCAGAATTGACTCCGATAAGTCCTCTGATGCATGATAGGAAAGTATCAGCCTTGACAATGGCCTCATCAATGCTTTTAGATAAGAAAGCAATGATGTCACTATACAGGCATTGGCCAAGAAAGGTCAGCCTGGGACAAGAAGAACATGGCAGTGAGAAGCTCCACAGACTCCTTCAAATCACATCTCATGAACTGCCTGGTCCATCTGTGCAAAAGGCATCCTCAAAATAGTCTTGCTGCCTATGGCCAGCAACAAGCTAAAAGTTTAGTCTAATTAAAATCCCCTGCTCTCCCACCCTACACCTACCACCCTACCCACCCCTTCCCTCCAACCTCCCTACCCCCCACCCTCCCTGCACTTTTTCAGTTTCCTAAGACAAAGGCTGATAAACTTTTTCTTTGTAAGGCAAGTAAATACCTTAGCCCTTCTAGACCAAATGTTCTTGATCACAACTACTTAAGCAGCCATAGACAGAGTGTAATTGGGTGTGTCTGTGCTGCAATAAAACTATTTACACAAACAAAATATGGCTGGAGGCCATATTTGTTCCAGGGGCTGTTGTTGGTAGATTGAAATGAAACCCTCCCAAATTATAAATGTATAGCTGGAGTGGATACTCAAGGGTAAGAAAATCCAGTGGGATCTTTGAATCTGGAGTCACATAGGGTATGGAAACAAGCTCCTCGTAATTGTAGAAGAAGGTCTCCGATATCTTCTTTACAATCTCCTCTTCCTCTTCCGTAATTTCAGGAGGAGGCTCCTGGGCTACTAAAACATAAAGATACTTTAGCTAAGAAGAGGATCGGTTGAACCTTAAAACTGTCTTTCACAACGTGCTGTGTTGGCTGTCTTAGCAGTAAGAACAAGCACTGGCCTGAACAGTGTTTCATGCTGCCAAACTTAGAAGAAGAAGCAACAGGTTGTGCACGTCTAGAAGATGCTGAGTTCTGCCCATGCTTTCCACAGGGAGACTTGGGGAACTCTCAACTAATCTGGGCACAGCACTCTCTTCGCCACTTTATTCCCATATCAAGCACAAGGCTGCCCGACATGGTCCTCACAAATAGAATGTAGCTAAACTACCAGCTAAACTACCCTACCATGGTATGTGTGTTTCTTTTCTTTCTGTTTATAACACATGTCCACATCCTGCAGATTTTCTGTTTCTTAGATATATAAATAGCTGTTTAGTTTGTCTAAGCAACTTGCCTTTAAAACAGTGACAATTACTGAGAGAAAGCTAATCACACTTACAACTAGTCATCTGAATAAACTCTTGAAATGAAGTTGAACTTGGTTCCCCATATCCGAAGTCCAAGTCATCATCAAAATATGATTCTTCTTCGTCAGTATATAGGTCATCTGTGGTGTCTTCTGGGGCTTCTTTTGTACATATTAAACACAATTTGTTTTAGTAATTTCACAAAACTCTAGTTAAATGTTGTTATTCCCAAAGGAACTAAAACCTCTTGTTTATTGATGCCTTAAAGGTAATGAATTTTCATATTCCAAATTTCATAGAATTCCTTTATTTGATCAGTCTTAAACTTGTACAAAACCCAAAAGCCTTTTCTGTGAGTTCATCTCTGCTTCCACTTCATTTTTATTTGATGTCTCTTTTGACATACTAACAAGAAAGGATAAACAGCGAGCCAGATGAATGCTGGCACACTGCTATCATAACTCCAACTAACGTCTATCTGCTATGGTGGAGAGCCCTAATGCTATTTAAGAGTAACCGCTAAAAATGATCATTTCTCTCTGAAGTAAAATGAAAATGAATAAGCTAAAATAGGCTTCTGAGTAAACTAATGAAGGAGAATCAAGAACAAAAGTGAATTCAGGTATAAGGCAACATTCAGTCCAAGTCCAAACATGGGCATGCTTAAAATACACAGTGTCAATCACATGAAAGACTGGATTGGGGGACTTTCAGAAGAACAAGGAAGAACAGCAAGTGCACCCCAAAGTACCTAGTAGGTCTGAGATGAAGCTGAAAGACTAGAGACAAGGTTCAAGACTAATACAAACTAGAGCAAAAGTCTGGGCCAAGTCAATTAGCTGGGCCACATGGCAGAATTCCATAGGATGCATGCATTGGGATGGAAAAAGGTAACTGGATAGGCCAAAGACTCAGCTGTGCTCATGGAGGCTCTAAGAAGTACTCCCTACAAACCCTCCAGCTCTTTCCTGTGACTGGAGCAACCAAAAATTACTTCCTCACATCTCCCATTTGTAGCCTATGAAATCCTCTGTATCTCACCCAATTGAATTCCCAAATAACTCATTTACATGGGTTAAAAGAAGCTAAAGAGATGGCTTGGTAGTTGAGAACACTGGCTGTTCTTCTAGAGGACCAGGGTTTGATTCCCAGCACCCACATAGTAGCTCACAATTGTAACTGGAACTCCAGTTCCAAGGGATTCAATACCCTCTTCTGGCCTATACAGGAACAGTACCTATGTGGTGCAGACATGCATGCAGGCAAGGAGTCACAGACATAAGATAAAAATAAAAATAGAAAGCAGAGGCTCTGAAAGGTGTAATTTTTTCTCCAATGTCAAACATATCCACGTGGTCGACTCAGGGCTTAAACCCAAACCCCCGTTCTCTTTCCATTATGCTGTACCCAAAAGTCCACTAAAGACACAGATCTCATGGAAGAAATCAAGAGTGGATATTCACGGGCAGATTGCTCTTAACCTAGACAGCTGTCATTTCTTTCCCTGTTCTAAGACAGGGTCTAACGTAGCCCAGTGGATCTCAAGGGGACAGCTGCTGAGGTTGAAAAGGAGCCTGAAGTCCTGATCCTCCAGCTCCCACATCTGGACTGGCTGGGATTACACTTCAATCTTAGGCAATGCTAGGGGTCAAACCCAAGTTCTCTGGTATGCTAGGCCACACCAGAGCTAAATCAAGAGAGACAATCTAGGAGCTGGAGGTATAATTAATTAATTAATTAAAATGAAAGCATAGGTTATACAGAGGGCACCCTTTCAAAATGATCTTACCTAAATTTGATAACAAAAAAGTGTATATTAGCATCCCTACATACGTTTTGAATCAGATCTAGAAGACTGCCTGCCATCACTCCTTGACCCTGATCTTCCCTCATCAGTGTCCTGGTCATCTGGCTCCTTCATTCTTCTGTAAGTACAAAATCAGAGAGAAAGACGTCATGCCAGAACACAGAAATTAACAGACCTTTGCCCACCATGAATTCCGCAAGCACCAAAGCCCGGTGTGCTGGCCCTCCTGTGTACATTGTATCCAAGATAACATCCAGCGGGAGTCTGTGACCTACATCAGATACCTCAATGAGAGAGGAAACAGTGGTCACAGGCTTCCTTTCTCCAGGCATACTTGGTGCTCTGGTTTTCCACAGTGAAACACAATGCCCAAGCCAACTTACCTCCAAATGCATCCCCCTACTAAAAGTAACACTCTGAAAACCTTCTTTTGGTCGATATTTTTTTGTCTCCTTTCTTCCTTCCTGTTATCGATCAGATTACTGCTCTGTTGCTTTTCAAATCTACTACTTTCTGAGCACACCTACTTTGTCTCAAGTCTTATACAAGGCACTAAATTACCAAGGTACAGGGGAATAAAATATGAGTGGTCTTGGACTTTAGCTTATTGTTTAGAAACATAGGCAGTAAGTGGAAATACAATGAGTGCTACCAGAAATGAAAATGAAAGATTGAGGTACTCTGGGAATGTGCAACAAGAAAGTTCAGTTGTGTTTGAGGCTTAGGGAAGGGGCGTTTGAGACAGAAATGATGACGACGGCTTGGCACAGGCTGGGAAAAAAAAACAAAAAACAAAAACATGTGAGAACTGAAGCTAGCCTACTATTAGGAGCAGGAGCTGTGTATTAGTTTACACATTGCTGGGACAAAACACAAGCAACTTCAGGAATGATGGCTTGATTCCTGCTTACAGCTCGAGGATGCAGTCCATCATGGCAGAAAGTCACTGCAGCAGGAGAGACTTGGAAGAGATCACACTGCAGCCACTGCCCGGAAGCAGAGGACTTGAGTTCTTTCTGTTGAGTCTATGATCCCATCCCATGGAATGGTGCCATCCACACTGAGGTGGGTCTTCCCACCTCAGCAAACCTGATACAGAAAACCCCTTGCCTGACATGTCCGAAAGTTTGTTTCCTGGAGACTCTAAGTGCTGTCAAGTTGGACCATCAGGATTAACTATTTCAAGTGGGGGACGCATATGAGGAGGAGGCAGATTGCTGAATCACATGGGAGTTTCATGTTCTCTGGGGATAGCCATACTTTTCTCCTCAATGGCTGTAGGACTATACATTCTAATCATATTAGCAGTCCCCCTTCCTCCATACCCTTCCCAGCTTTTTTGTTTTGATTTTTTCTAATAACCTTTCTAACTGGGGAAAGATAATAATAGAGAATTTCTTTGTAAAAAATAAAATAAAATAAACATCCAAGGTGTTGGAAGGAAAGTCAACCTGTTCTCTAAGCTGTCGTGATGCAGTTTCCAAGCTGGTGAAACAAGGTAGTTTGCTTCCAGGTGGCACTTGCATTCCAGGGCACATGGCTTTCTGGGACTCCAGTTGAGTGGTGTGTGTACCTCCCAGGGACCTGAAGCACAGCTGTCTATTCTGCTCTGACCTAAAGGCTCATGAGGTCACTTTTTACATGCTGCCTTTCTTTTCCTACATATATTTTTAAAATGCTGTAACTCACATGTGGTGGTTGGTTTCACTAGCAATACTACAGCTCTTCTTTAACACCAGTGAAATTCAGTATGATCAGAAGGCAGGCAAGCTTCCATGAACCAGTCCCAGGAATTCAATAGGCTAAGGGAGGAATATTTCCTGAGCCCAACAATTCAAGGTCAGTTTTTGCCACACAATGAGAGCCATCTCTAAACAATAGGATCAAAGGATAACTTAATATAGATAGTTCTCACACCTACTGGGTTACAGGGAGGGAGCCCAGGTCATATATCTTGTGTTGTCCATCTGGTGGCCATCTGTTTTCACCTGCTGAGCCATCTCACTGGTTCAGAAAGTTTTACTAGTGTAGCATCCTCTCTAGTAAAGGGAACACATTAACATCTGGTCCAGAAGTAGTCTAAGGTGTTGACAGGTTGGGAATACAGACTTCTGATTCAGTCTAACTGGGTTTGAGTTGGGAAATGTTAAGCATTTAATATCTCTGTACTCCATATTCCCATCTTAGAAATGTGGTACCTACATCATAGACCTGAATCAGTACAGTAATCTAGCGAGAGAAGCAGCAAAGCTCTGAGGACTGTATGTGGCTCCAGGGGAAGGCCATACATCTGAGAGCATGTGAACAGCATCGATTGGACTCAGTGGGTTTAAAAATAAAATAAGAAGACAACAAAGAGATGGGTGAGTAGGGAGATAGAGATGGACCTGGGAAGGGTTGGGAGAAGGGGGAAGATGATCAAAATATGTTCTATGAAATTCTGAAAGGATAGTCCATGGCACATAGCCATGGGGTATGTAAATAGTTGAGAGTATTAATATTAAATATGGTATCAAATAAGTGAAGATGGGGCATTTTAAGACATGGCCAATCATCTCCCATCCAAACAGTTCGGCTAAGATGTGGCATGTCCTGTTAGTGATCAGCTCTAGATCTTAGTACATTTAAAATTAAGCTCAAATCTCTCTCTCCAGCTTGGATCCATTTGGCCTTTGTTCTTTCTTTTGAGAACACAAAGAACAAAAGTGGCAGCCATTCAAATAAGTACAGGTTGCTCTGGGTTTTCCTCGGATACCCTTTCTCAGATGAAGCACTCCAATTCTTCCAAATATTCCTCAATGGCATAATTTGAACTTTTTTCAAAATTATGATCATTAAATAAATAAACTGGTGGTGGTGTGTGCCTTTAACACCAGCACTTGGGACAGAGGCAGGCAGATCTCTGTGAGTTCAAGGCCAGCCTGATCTACAAAGCAAGTTCCAGGATAGTCAGAGCTGTTACACAGAAACATCCTGTCTTGGAAAAAAATTAAATAAATACATTCCAATGTGTCAGCTCTATCCACTTAAAAATTTTACCTTCCTAGATTTTTTTAACCTTCCTTTCTAGACACCTGTCAGAAGTGAGGAATCATTGGTTCGCCTGATCATCTGACTGGCTGGAGACATTCACAGCCTTCCTCTAAGGCAACCAAAGGTTTCATCTTTGCAGGAACAAACAGAATTATCATATGTTGACTCCTCTAAGTCAGTGTATAACAATGAGAATGACCATTCCTTATTTGTGTGTTATCTACCACATCCTACTTAATAAACTGGCAGTAGAGACTAATTATGGGTTTGGGAATCTGTTTGCAGAATGATAGCTAAGTCTCCCTTTATTAGATCCAAGCTTATTGATTCAGCCTATAGCCAGTTCTTTTGACCAACTCATTAATTAGACTGTGCAGTTCTGAGTTAGCCCTAAGAAAATGTAAAGAAAGCAGCAGTTCTTGATGATGTAGAGGACTGTGTTCCTAAAGGGTTAGCTGGAAGCTAGACACAGGGCTCCAATAAGGTAACATTGCTCAGATTCATTCACCAGAGTCCAGGACCAAGTCTTCACTCTCCAGTCTCAAACACTCAATCTCTGCAGTGTGCTAGAGCTGCTCATAGTAAATGACCAGTAACTGATGGAGAAAAGCAACTCAGTTTTGACTTCACATTGTGAAATATAACAATAGTTTGTGGTGGTTATTTTTTGTTTGTTTGTTTGCTTATTGCTTTGGTTCTTATTTGATGCCAAGCACAGTTCTAAAACTGTCTACACGCGTTATCTCACCTGTTTTTAATACATGAGGCAGATACCATTATCATAATTTTGCAAGTGAGAAGGAAGGGCAGTTAGTCATTGAATCCTTTCCTGTCGCCCATCTCATGCAATCCATTTCCAAGACCTGTTACCAGGTGTGCAGCTATGAAGATTTGACTTCACCCTCCCCTAGCCCCATCGCTGGTGTAGCTGACTTGCTGCTCCATCACCACCGACAGCCGCATACAGCTTCTTTGTTTTGTATCCCATTTTATCTGTAACTTTTTCCTGGTGGGGGCTGGAGAGGAGACATTGCCCAGCAATTAAAAGAGCACTGGCTGTTATTCCAGAGTACCAGGGTTCGATTCCCAGCACCCATGTGGCTGCTCACAATGTCAGTCCCAGGAATCTAATGACCTCCATAAGCACTGTGTACACGTGGTACATGAACATATATTCAGACAGAGACTCATACATATAAAATAGAAATAAATAAAACTAAAAGATGTAACCTTTTGTTACATTTATAGTGTGTGTGTGTGTGTGTGTGTGTGTGTGTGTGTGTGTGTTGTGGAGGTCACAAGACAACTCTGTGGAAATTGGTTCTCTCCTTCCATCATGAGGGGGCACCAGGGACGGGACTCAGGTCAGGCTTGGTGACAGGTGCCTTAACCCACTGAGCCATCATGCTGGCCTTCTAATCCCTTCTGTCCCTGACAGAGCTCTCAGTGTGCCACTCTGGGTTAAAGCACTGCGTGAGTGATTCTGTTGCCATCACAGGAGACTGCAAGAGTTCTTGTACAAACACTCAGCATGGCATAAAGGCCCTTCGTTGTGGGGTTCTAGATCACCGCATCGTCTAACACCCCACTCTGTTCCTACTCCTCCTTTTCTCGAGTGTCTTACTAGGTAGGCAAGAAAGACAACTCACAGTTAAGCTAACAGCACACTCGCTCCCTACCCCCTTTGCTTATTACCAGCATTTAGTTACACTCGCTCTACACTGATCAGCTGGCCTGCATTGGCCTCCAGTCCTATTAGGAACTCCAGTAGGTAAGCACAGCCGGCTTTTCCTTTCCTTTTTTTTTTTTCCTTTTTTTTTTTTTTTGAGATAAGGAAACTAGTGCAGAGGGCTACCCTTAACAAGATCGCAGGTAAGGGTGGGTAGGGGTGGCTTTCTTGACCCCAGGCACATTCCCAGCAGGCTCTCCTCTTCCCTCCGTGGGATCTAACTCCTCTCCGGCTGCCTGGCTGCCTCTTGCTCCGCATTGCCAGCTCCTTGCTGGCAGGAGCTGTGTACTTTTCTTACCTGCCGAGGTTGCTTCAAATGTTTGCGCTGAACTGCCAAAGAAGGACCAGGAAAGTGTTCCAGGGAAACTGGACCACACCAGTTCCACCTAGGAGAAGTTCAGGCAGGGTTCACTGCTCTCTGGGAAGCTACCAGATTCAAGGGGGACAGCCCAGCTGCTGGCGCCCACTTACCAGAGGTGTTCACCCCCGCAGCTGGTTTCCAGTCACACCTGCCCAAGGACTCCGTTTACTGCGGTTGCCACAGCAACGTCACTCAACCAGACTAGCGCTGTGGGGGGGAGGGGACCAACAGGCTATTAAGCGCATGCGCTTAAAATGCCCCAGGGCTTTTCCTAAACAGAGGTGTTGCCCGTAGAGTCCTGTCTACCCTGGGGAGGCTACTTCAACCCACCTCTCTAGGAAACAGAAGCCCAGTCTTCCAACAGTTTATGACCCAAATGACTGAACACTTTCAAAGGTACCTGGCCAAATTTCCAAAACGACCACAGGGTCCTGAGCCAACTACTTGCCAATTAAAATCAAAACTTTAAGTGGGGGTTGTTTTAGTGAGGGAAGGCAGCTTGCCAGCTGCATCCATATCGAAACCAAGGGGCGAGGAGCGTTTTCTAAAGCTACACATCTGTCAGCTTTGAAAGAGTACATAAGGTTTTATGCTGTGAAGCTCAACCCTCAGGGATTTTTTTTTTAAATCTGCAATGCATGTATCAGACAAAGAAGTTGTGTACAAAATATATAAAGAGCCCCTGCGTTTAATAAAAAAGCAAATAATCTAACAAAAATTTAATAAAAACTTCCGAAGTTTCTTTATGAAAGGACGCAAATACCAATGAACAGACCCCAGCAAATGACGCATCACCATCATGGGTGAAAACAGAAATTAAGATATCATAACTCAGTCACAGAAAAAGGGAAAGGGCTGATCGAATATTGAGTAAGGTTAGGAGTAACAAGAGAATATACATGTTGCTAGTGAGGGTGTAAAATGGGATGTCAGAAAGTCACAACAATTTCTTAAAATGAAAACACATTATCATGTAAAGCAGCAATTCCATTTCTAGTTTTTTTGTATCTCAGAAAAATAAAATATTTGCTCCTCCTTCATTGTTGGCTTATCTATAACAGCTTAAAGCTGGAAATAAAACCAGGCGTTTTGGTACCAGGACACCAAGTGCAGAAACTATGACATAGTCATACAATCAAATACTAATAAGCAATAAAAGGTTTATCTATTGACACACATAATATGGATCAGTCTCAAAATCATGCAGAATGTGAGAAGCCAAAATAAGGGTATGTTCTGAATGACTCTATTTATATGAAATTCTAAAATAACCTTTGGTGATAGGAGCCAATCCTGTAGTGTTTTCTGCTGGCGTACAGGGAGGATGACTAACAATGATCACATAGGTCAGCTGGATTGGTACAACTGTCCTGTGCCTTCATACATATCCTAAGAACGATTAACGTCTACAAATTCTGCTGTACATAAACTGTATGTTAATTACAGCATTTAAAGGGGGGAAAAGTAACCCACATAATTTTAAAATCCAGATACAGTTTTCAAAGAGGTAAAGCTAATTTTAACATTAAGATTGGAGAGGAGCCATTGACTCATGAGAAAAGGGTGCCAGGATTCTAACAGGGCAATATTTTAAGTTGTAGTCTAACATATACTCTTTTGACATCTTTTGATAAAACATTAATTGCTTGGCCTCTACTTAAGGGCAAATATTATTCTCTATTATCTTCCCCTTTGGTACAGAGACAATGCTCTGGGGTCAGACAGGGAACATGGAGCCATGGTGCTAGCTGCAGTCCTACATGACGCCATTCACAAGGTCTGACCTCAGAGGATGCATATCTCTCAGCAGCATGCCTTCAAGTCCACATCCCACCAAGCATGGCTGTGCAGGAAGCCTCACTCACCTTCATGCAGGAACATGTTTCCTACCCGAGACTCATTGTCATTGCCAGTCATATAGCTAATTGAGGCATCACTCTATTCTCTCCTTTGTCTCCTAGGATTCTAGATTTACTAAAGCACCTACACCCCACCCCCAATTTCCTTACAGTTTAGAGACTTCTAGGGAAGGTTTGTCTTCACTAACAAAAAGGAAATCGACACCGTCGACACCACTATTTGCAGCTCTGGGGCTATATGAGCTGGACTGCAACCAGGAGAGAGACCCACGTAAGTTGAAACTGTGGAGGGCCTAGAAGCCTGGGTTCATGACAGTATGGGTAAGGCACAGTACCATATTTGGACAGTTTATTTCCAGAATCTTTGTTCTAATAAATAGGGGTGCTAGTTAGGAGCATTCCAGGGTATAGCAGGCTCTCAGGGAGGACCTAGATACATAGCAAAGATTGTCCTCAAAGCATATAGGAAAATACAAAAAGCAAGTGGATAACTCCAAAAATCAACTCTGTTCTAAGGCGGGTCCTATGTACAATTCCAACTCAAAGGATCAGATGAAAACAAAGAGGTCTAAAATATCGACAGAATTATGTTTTCATGATTTAACTTGTTAAAAGTTTCTTCCACTCATTCATGTATGTGTACACATGTGTGTGAGTACACAACATTAAGAGGAATAAAAATCTGAAATGTTTAAATTGAGAATAATGGCTTTTAAGGTTTAAATGTGTGTGGGGGAGAACTAAAGCTAGAAAACATAAAGGAAAATATGTATCAAAGAATGTACTCATGGGTGAACAGTGCTGTTCCAGAAGGCATGGGCTATTAAATGCAAATCTCAGTGCTAGCACAGGATAACCTCTACAAGATACTGGCCAGGTAAGTGATAGTGGCTTCCCCTCAAAACACACGCTATTTATTCTATGCCATTGCTTGAGCACCATAACTAGATGGTGAGAGCATATTGCTGAAGACTCATGTTTAAGTGAAAGTGCTCAGAACCATCTATGTCGACCTCACCGCTCCGTCCCAGGCTCAGGGAGCGTCACAGGAGAGGGGCAGCAGTGGTGAAATGTCCACTTCTAGATATTACATGGTTATTGTGCACATCAACTCACAGCGGCTGTGGTTACCCATACACGATCAAGCTAGACAGAATTCCAGCAGAGACAGGAAGAGGCCCTGAGGCCCCACTCTCGGGGGAGGAGCTATGGACAGTTGCTGTTCCTGGGGAAAGGAGACTAACTTTCATTTGGGAATGGTAAGTTGCCCATGCCCCAAAAGACAGCCTCACACTTATGTACATATGGGCAGTATTAACTGGCTCAGGTTAATAACAAAATAAACATGAAGCAGGGAGGAAGATAGGATGAAAGGCACTAGGGAGAATTGGAGGGAGATAGTGATGGATGGGTAAGATCAAAATACATTGTATAAATGTATAAAAATTGCTAAGAATGTATATATATGTGTATACATATACATATTATATACATAATATATATCATATGTATTATACACATACATATATACATGTCGGAGAGATTGCTAAGTGGGTAAAGCATCTACCATGCAAGTATGAGGAATGGAGTTCAGACTCCCAGCATTCACATAGTTGCTAGGTAACATGTTGGCTCACCTGTAATCTTAGTGTGCAGGAGCGATGAAGACAAGGAAACCCAGGGGCAAACGGCTGGCTGGACTAGCTTAATTGGTGAGGTCCAAGCTCAGCATCAGTATCGATGATGAAAACCAATCAAGAATGACATCCGACTTCAGCCTCTGGGCCTTCACAGGAACACGGACATGTGCATTTACACCTGGCACGCAAACGCACACTCAAACATATAAGAACATTCCTACACACATAGAAAAAAAAGACTACATTTACAGGGAAACAGGTGACTTAAATTTTCAATGAAGGGGTATCACCAAAATGGCTTTATCTCAGCCAAAGGCTGGATTTAAGTAACAGGTTGTAAAATATACAAAACAAGTAGAAGGCCAAACCCCACTCTCCGGTGTGCCCAGCTTCAGGTGAGTTTCGGTCCTCCTGGGACTCCTCCCCTGTCCATCACCCACTCCCTCAATCTCCTGGGGGCTTCTCCTGGCATCTAGAGGACCCGCCCACACAGGAAAAGACATCAGTCCTTCCAGACCCTACCTCCAGTGTGCCCAACTTCAGGTGAGCTTGGGTCCTCTTAGGGACCCCTTCCCCACCCATCGCCCACTCCCACAATCTTCCGGAGGCTGCTCCAGGCATTGAGAGGACCTGCTCACACAGGACACACATAAGCTCTTCCAGACCCCACCCTCCAGCGTGCCGATTCAGCTTCAGGGAAGAAAGAGACCAGTAGAGACAGAAAGACCCCACCTACACCCACTGGAAGAAGAGATGGGAAGAAGACAGACTAAGAACTCACTCAGCAATAGAAAGACCAACATGACTCCACTAGAATCTAGAGACCCCATGCCAGCAAGACCTGAAAAGCACAACATAGATGAAGCAGAAGAGCCAGATCTTAAAAATTATTTTATGAAGATGATAGAGAACCTCAAAGAGGAAACGAGGAAATCCCTTAAAGAAATAGAAGAAAAAACAAAGAATACATGAAATGGAGGAAAAGACGAACCAAAAAATTCAAGAAATAAACAAATCTCTTAAAGAATCTAATGAGTACCAAGAAAAAACAACCAAACAAATGAAGGAAACAACTCAAACAGTTGAAGGATTGAAAGCTGAAATAGAAACAATAAAGAAAACACAGAATGAGGGGATGCTGGAAATAGAAAAGCTGGGTAAACGATCAGGAACTACAGATGCAAGTATTACCAATAGAATACAAAAGATGGAAGAGAGAATCTTAGGTGTTGAAGACTCATTAGAGGATATACTGTCATCAACCAAAGAAACTCTCAAATCCAACAAATACCTAACACAAACCATCCAGGAAATATGGGACACGGTGAAGAACCTAAACCTGAGAATAACAGGTATAGAAGAAGGCAAAGAAATGCAGCTCAAAGGTACAGAAAACATATTGAACAAAATCATACAAGAGAACTTCCCTAACCTAAAGAAGGATATGCCTATGAAAATAAAAGAATCTTACAGAACACCAAATAGGCTAGACCAGAAAAAGAAGCCACCTCGCCACATAATAATCAAAACATAAAACCTACAGAATAAAGAGAAAATATTAAGAGCAGCTAAGAAAAAGACCAAGTAACATATAAAGCAGACCTATCCAAATTACATCCGACTTCTCAATGGAAACTATGAAAGCCAGAAGATCCTAGACAGATGTCCTACAAACGCTAAGGGAACAAGGATGCCAGCCCAGAATACTATATCCAGCAAAGCTTTCAATTACCATAGATGGAGAAAACAAAATATTCCATGACAAAGCCAGATTTAAATAGTACATATCCACGAATCCAGTCCTACAGAAAGTGCTGGAAGGAAAACCTAGACCCAAGGAAGATAACTACACTCATAAAGACATAGGCAATAGATAAACCCACTTTACCAAACACCAAAAGAAAAAGGGAGGAAAACCTACACACAAAAGCACCACTACCAATAAATAAAAAGCAAACAAGAATCATCAATCAATGGTCATTAATATCCCTCAATGTCAACAGTCTCAACTTGCCTATAAAAAGACACAAACTAGCAGAATGGATATGAAGACAGAACCCATCCTTCTGCTGCATGCAAGAAACAAATCTCAACGTCAAAGACAGACGTTACCTCAGAGTAAGGGGTTAGGAAATGATTTTCCAATCAAACAGACCCAAGAAACAAGCTGGTGTAGCAATCCTAATATCTAACAAATTAGACTTCAAATTAAAATCAATCAAAAGAGATGAAAAAGGACATTTCACATTCATCAAAGGAAAAGTCCATCAAGATGAAATCCCAATTCTGAACTTCTATGCCCCAAATGCAAAGGGATCCACATTGGTGGAAAGAAATATTACTAAACCTCAAATCGCACATAAAATTTCACACACTGGTAGTAGGAGACTTCAACACTCCACTCTCACCACTAGACAGGACCTCAAGACAGAAACTTAACAAAGAAACAAAAGGACTAGTAGAAGTTATGACCCAACTGGGCTTAACAGACATCTATAGAACATTCCATCCAAACACAAAGGGATATACCATCTTCTTGGCACCACATGAAACATTCTCTGAAACTGATCACATAATCGGAAACATAGCAAACCTCCACAGATACAAAAAAAAATTGGAATAGGCCCCTATATCTTATCAGACCACCATGCATTAAAATTAGAATTCAACAATAACACAAATCGCAGAAACCCTACAAACTCATGGAAATTGAACAATGCACAATTGTACCATCCCTGGGTAAAGGAAGAAATAAAAAAAGAAATTAAAGACTTCCTGGAATTAAATGAGAATGAAGATACAACATACCCAAACTTATGGGACATTCTGAAAACAGTGCTGAGAGGAAAGTTCATAGCACTAAGTGCCCACATGAAGAAACTGGAGAACCATCACACTAGAGAATTAATAGCACAACTGAATGCTCTAGAACAAAAAGAAGCAAACTCACTCAGGAGGAGTAGATGCCAAGAAATAATCAAATTGAGGACTGAAATCAATCAAGTAGAAATCAGGAAAACATAGCAAAAAAAAATCAATGAAACAAAGAGTTGGTTCTTTGAGAAAATCAGTAAGACAGACAAACCTTTGTACAAACTAACCAAAAGGCAGAGAGAGAGATCACGCTCATTAACAAAATCAGAAATGAAATGGGGGACATAACAACGGACACTGAGGAAATCCAGAGAATCATCAGGACATAATTTGAAAACCTGCACTCCACAAAATTCAAAAATTTAAAAGAAATGGACAATTTCCTGGATAGATATCACGTGCCAAAACTAAATCAAGAACAGATAAACAATCTAAACAAACCTATAACCCTTAATGAAATAGAAGCAGTCATCAAAAGTCTCCCAACCAAAAAAAGCCCAGGCCCAGACGGCTTCAGTGCAGAATTCTACCAGAAATTCAAAGAAGAGCTAATTCCAATACTCCTCAAAGTGTTCCACATAATAGAAGCAGGAGGCTCATTGCCACTCTTTTTATCAGGTTACAATTACCTTGGGTCCTAAGCCACACAAAGATACAACTAAGAAAGAGAACTAAAGACCAATTTCCCTCATGAACATCAATGCAAAAATACTCAATAAAATACTAGCAAATCGAATCCAAGAACACATCAGAAAACTCATCCACCATGATCAAGTAGGCTTCATCCCAGGGATGCAGGGATGGTCCAACATAGGAAAATCTATCAATGTAATCCACCATATAAACAAACTGCAAAAGAAAAAAAAACACATGATTATCTCACTAGATGCTGAAGAAGTCTTTGACAAAATTCAACACCCCTTCATGATAAAGGCCCTAGAGAGATCAGGGATAACAGGAACATACCTGAACACAATAAAAGCAATATACAGTAAACCAACAGCTAACATCAAACTAAATGGAGAGAAACTCAACACAATTCCTCTAAAATCAGGAGCAAGACAAGGCTGTCCACTCTCTCCATATCTCTTCAATATTGTACTTGAACTTTTAGCTAGAGCAATGAGACAACAAAGGAGATCAAGGGGATACAAATAGGAAAACAAGAAGTCAAACTTTCACTATTTGCAGATGATATGATAGTTTACGTAAGTGACCTGAAAAACTCTGCAAGGGAACTTCTAGAGCAGATAAACACCTTCAGCAAAGTGGCAGGATACAAGGTTAACTCAAAAAAATCTTTAGCCCTACTATATACAGATGATAAAGTGTCTGAAAAAGAAATCAGAGAAACATCCCCCTTTACAATAGCCATAAACAGCATCAAATATCTTGGGATAACATTAACCAAAGAAGTGAAAGACCTGTATATCAATAACTTTGAGTCTCTAAAGAAAGAAATCAAAGAGGATACCAGAAAATGGAAAGATCTCCCATGTTCTTGGATTGGTAGGATCAACATAGTAAAAATGGCAATCTTGCCAAAAGCAATCTACAGATTCAATACAATCCCTATCAAACTACCAGCACAATTCTTCACAGACCTTGAAAGAACAATAATCAACTTTATATGGAAAAACAAAAGATCCAGGATAACCAAAAAAACCCTATACAATAAAGGAACTTCAGGAGGCATCACCATCCCTAACTTCAAGCTCTATTATAGAGCTATAGTCCGGAAAACAGCTTGGTTTGGCACAAAAATAGACAGGTAAACCAATGGAATTGAAAACCCTGATTTTAACCCACACCTATGAACACTTGTTTTGTTTTTAAATTTTTTTAAGTTTAAATTTAGATTAGAAACATGGTTAGTTCACAAGTCAGTTCCAGGTCCCTCTCCCTTTCCCTCCCCTCCTCCTGTGCCCTCCCCCCAACTCCCCCATTATCCCCTCATTTCCCCAGGGAGGGTGAGGCCCTTCATGGGGGTGTCCATAGACTGTCATTTCATCCAGGGCAAGGCCTAGACCCTCCCCCCCAAGAGTTCAGGGTGAGAGTTCATCTCACATTGTTGGATGTGAGTCCAAAGTCCATGTGTATACTCGTGATGAATACTGATCTACTGCCCAAGGCTCAATAGATTACCTAGGCCTCCTCACTGACACCCCCATTCAGGGGGTCTTGATCAGTCACATGTTGGATTCCCAGGCATCAGCCTGGGATTCAAGAGTTAACCCTTGTCAGGTCAGCTGTTTCTGGGGTTAAACCAGCCCAGTCTTAACTCCTTTGGTCATCAGTCCTCCCTCTGTTACCGGCTTTCTTGAGTTCAGCTCAGTACTTAACCATGGGAGTCTGCCTCTGCTTCCATCAGCCACTGAATGAAGGTTCTGTTTCCCAGACTCTCTGGCCATGGGATTGTAGGCTGGCATTCCCCAGATCTATGTCTAAATTCCATATATGAGAGAGTACATGCCATGTTTCTCTTTTTGTGACTGTGTTACCTCACTCAGGATGGTTTCTTCTAGTGTCATCCATTTGCCTGCAAATCTCAGGATTCCATTGTTTTTTTCTGCTGAATAGTACTCCATTGTGTAAATGTACCACATTTTCTCTATCCACTCTTCGGTTGAGGGCCATCTAGGTTGCTTCCAAGTTCTGGCTATTACAAATAATGCTGCTATGAACATAGTAGAACAGACATCCTTCTTGTATGAATGGGCATCTTTTGGATATATGCCTAAGAGTGGAGTTACTAAAATCAAAAACACCAATGACAGTTTATGCTGGAGAGGATGTGGAGAGAGGGGAACACTCCTCCACTGTTGGTGGGAGTCCAACTCATACAACCACTTTGGAAATCAGTATGGAGATTTCTCAGGAAAAATGGGAATCAATCTACCACAAGACCCAGCAATTCCACTCTTAGGCATATATCCAAAAGATGAAAATTCATCCAACAAGGACATCTGTTATAGTATGTTCATAGCAGCATTATTTGTAACAGCCAGAACCTGGAAGCAACCTAGATGCCCCTCAACTAAAGAGTGGATAGAGAAAATGTGGTACCTTTACACAATGGAGTACTACTCAGTGGAAAAAAACAACAACAATGGAATCTTGAAATTTGCAGGCAAATGGATGACACTAGAAGAAACCATCCTGAGTGAGGTAACCTAGTCACAAAAAGACAAGCATGGTATGTACTCACTGATATATGGATTTTAGACATAGATCAGGGGGAGTGTCAGTCTGCAATTCCACTGACAGAAAGTCTGGGACACAGGAAAGAATCTAAGAGAGATATTCATGGTAACCCAGAGAAGAGGAATGAATGAGGCAAGATCTCCTGAACAAATTGGGAACACAGCAGGGGTGGGGTGGGGGGGATGAGCTGGGAAGAAGAGAGGGGGAGAAGAGGAGAGTCATGGGGGAACAGGAAGGTTGAGTGGGGGGGGTAGAATAGGGGGAGAACAGGGTGAGAAATACCATAATAGAGGGAGTCATAGGTTAGAAGAGATATTTGGCACCAGTGAGACCTCTAGCGATCTACAAGGATGACACCAATGGGCAAGCTATGCAATAGTGGACAGACTACCCTAAATGCCCATTTGTGATAATAAACTTGACTATTACCTTATATGCCATCCTAGAACCTTCGTCCAGTGACTGATGGAAACAGAGGCAGACACCCACAACTAAACACTGAATTGAACCCCTGGAACCCAGTGACAGAGAGAATGGAGTGATAAGCAAATGGGCAAAGAATGGGCTGGCAAAACCAGCAGAGACAGCTGATCTGAACAAGGGGGAGCTCTTGGACTGAGGGGGAGCTCTTGGACCCCGGACCGACAGCTGGGAAGGTCAGCATGAGACTGATCCGGACCCCCTGAGTGTGAGAGTTGGTGAGGAGGCCTGGGCAACCTGTGGGGCCCTGGGCAGTGGGTCAGTGTTTGTCCCTGGCATACAGATGGACTTCATGTGTCCATAACACAAAGAGGGATACTCTTTCAGCCTGAACTCTTAGGGGAGGGCCTGGACCCTGCCCTGAGCGAGGTGACAGACTCTGGATATCCCCTGTGTGGAAGGAGTTGGGAATGGGGTGGGAGACTGGGAGGGATGGTAGGGGGGTGTGGGAGGAGAGAAGAGAGAGGGAGCTGGGATTGACATGTGAAGCAAGCTCTTTACTAAAAAAAAAAAAATGTAATAAATTTTTTTCTTAAAAAAAAAAGTAAAAGAAATTAGCAAAAAAATAAAACAAATAGACTTCATACAAATTCATCAGTGCTAGAAGAAAATAATTTTACTTCTTGCTACAACTTAGAAGCCTAGGAGAAAGCAGCACAGGGAGATTCCTAGAACATGGTTCTCAACTGCAGAGTGAAGGAAAGGGCGGTCTGGGGACTCAGGGCAGTTACAGTGTGATGCTCTCTCCCAACCCCAACTCACTGAAGTTGGAAATTCCCATCACAGTATGGCAAACATCATTGAAATAAACTGGAAACAGAAACCAACACTGAGAACCAGTCAGTTCATCCAAGAAAATCCATTTTGGGTGATTTAGGGCAAGGAAAATTGTGAACAATTTTTATGTTTCTTTTTCTAACATTATCATTAAATCAACGTACTACAATTAGAAACTTGAACATTACGGTTGATATTATTTATTAGGTACATGATCATTTTTGATATTTTCACACTTAAAAACTGCATTTAAATTTGTATTAAACATATAGCCTCTTTTACTTGCTTAAGAAAAATAAGAATTCTTATGCCTATCTCCTTTTCCTTTGTTGAGACAAGGCTCTCTACACAGCTCAGCCTGGTGTGGAACTCATTATTTACTAAAGAGTTACTCAAGTTTCCGAATGTTAGCATTATTGGTAGACACCACAGCCTCAGCCTTTGTTTTTCAATACATTCAATTTGGGGTGATAAATAACAGAAAACAAAGTACCACATGTTTCTGAAAGCTAGAAGAATTTTATTCTAAGTCATACATAAAGCAATTTAGTTGTTCTGCGAAGCTGATCCACATTTAAGATGAAGTAAACAATAACAAAAATAAAACCCTCAACATCAATGACAAGGGTAACAATGTATTACTAAAAAGTTTAACAAGGTTAATCAAATATAAAACTTAAATTTTCCTACAGTCAAAGTTTTATTCACAGGGAACTCATAGGTTAGATGCTTTGCTGAAAAACGTTTTTGAAAAGGTAAAATATTAAAATAATTGTTCTTTTCCTTGTTTCCATTATAAAGTATATCTCTGTAGGTTTCATCTGAAGAAAAATGTCACAACTTGAAGAGGATCCACAAAGAGGGAAGGGAAGGTGGGAATAAGTCACTGAGGGCACACTCAGTTTCACTTCTCCTATGACATGTGAGTAGAAAGCGCAAACCAGCCTTCTTCATTTTGCTTTTCAGTCTGTCCAACAGAGACACAGAGAGGAGTTAGACATGAGCCCACTAGAGAGAGATTCTCAGACATGCAGACCAAGTACATTCACAAAGTCACCATGTGTGTTAACTGGCACTGGAGTGTCATCTCTCCTGGCAGGACCCCACGGAGATTCTCAGCAGGTGTTCTAGAAAGAGCCCTACCCTTCAAAGGGAGAAATCCAACATTTATTCAAACCGCAAGGACAATTTTAAACCCCATGAAAGGAAGGTTATTGGAGTCGTAGGTATATCAAAAGATAACTTTAAGCTTTTCAGAATTTACGAATCAGAAAGGACAAAATTTTAATTCTAGGCAACTGGAGTAGCTAACTAAGGCAGTTAGTTCATTTGGGCTGTGTGTCTCCACTCCATGATCTGATGATTTCCCCATATCTGTTACTGGCTTACCTCTGGAAAACAACTTTTACAATTCTAAGGATATTCTTACAATTTTCTATGACAAACAGAGAGAAACTATATTTTTCTGTAATATCAACACACATCAAAATGTCTTCTGTGAAAAATCTGAACAAACTGTGAATGTTTAGCTTCCAGACAGTTCTGGAGCAAACCAGAACATATGAAAATGTACAAGGCATTCATTTACCCTCTGTGTTATCTATCACCTATTTAACAGAAGCACCTTAGACATGCCACACTGGGATAAAAGTACCAGACCAGGTCTCTGGCGATCCCAACTTTACCCAGTCACACTACCAACAGTAGGACCAACAACTCCTGTCTATAAGCCACTAAAGACCATGGCACTTGGGAAGCAGGCCTGAAACCAGTATTTCCTAGTCTTGGACAACATTTGGAATCCTATCAAATTTTAACTTATTACTTCATTACCCTAGAAGACAAAATAAATGTATTGTTCTTCAAACTGAGATAAAATATAGTATTTCTTTTAAAGACAAGAATAGTAACTAAGAAGAAAGTTAGTTACCCTCCACCCCCACACTCTTGACCCTACGTAGTGACTATATTTTATAACGTACCTTTGTTCTTGGATTAACAGGTGTGAATCGCCCACTTCCCGAGGTGGCATTTAGTGGAGAACAAGAATTACTAGCAGCCCCTGAAGATCTATCCGTGAGAAATGAGATCTATCAGAGAGTGAGGCATTACCACTAGCCATCAACAACTTGGAAACAGCTCTCAAAAATGGCAAGAGCTTGAAAAGGTCTGGTGAGAGGTTCAAATGAGGTAAATCACTCATAACATTTCACCAACATAAAATTTAAAACTGGTAGTTTACTACTTGGAATAGTTTAGCTTTAAAGACAGAGTGGACAGTACAGTGTTCTCAGGTACTCTCTGTCTCTAACAGTTTCTCCTATTACTAACATCTTGATGGGACACATTACAATTGACTACTCAATGCTGACTTGCTATTAACAGAAGTCTAATTTCCTTCAGGGTTCTCTTTGTGTGACAGACACATTCTGTGGATTTTGACAGGTAACTGCACATGATCCATATAATATCATTTGGGTTAGATTTAAAGGCTGGGCAGTAGTGGGGAAGGTGGTCAGGGCAGCCTTGGTACGATGAGAACTGGAGCCGTGTGGTATAATACGAGGATGCTGGGTGCGACAGAAAAGCTGGGCAACAAACCCCTTCCTGACCACTCAATGTGGCTCATCTAGGTCAATCAGTCGTGTTCACTTATTGCAATGGGTGAAGTGCTACTAGTCAATGTACCTACCCTAGGATATATTTTTGTAGCCATAAATATATAAAGTTCAACCCACCAGGCGGTGGTGGCGCACGCCTTTAATCCCAGTACTCAGGAGGCAGAGGCAGGCGGATCTCTGTGAGTTCGAGGCCAGCCTGGTCTACAAGAGCTAGTTCCAGGACAGCCTCCAAAGCCACAAAGAAACCCTGTCTCAATAAATAAATAAATAAATAAATAAACAAATAAATAAATAAGCCCGCTTTTGTTTTAAGCAGGTAACCTTACTTGGCTAAGCTTATCCACCTTATTCTCCCCCAGTTACTTTCTCTGTGTGAGTGAATCTGAACTTAACAGATGTTGGGCACAGAGAGAACAGCACATAGACACTCTTGATATTTTAATAACAGCAGGCCTACCTTCTTGAACTGATCCCACTGACAGGAGAGACGGTATTGCATTTCGAATTCTCTGAAGCCTCCACTCCTGGAATAGACACCTCGATGGTTCTCTTTCCTTCTTCTAAAATATAAAAATAAATGTTAGTTTCATATTACTTTTCACTAATAAAAGTAACAATTTTGCTCAATTTCAATATCACTGGAAATTATATACTACAAATTTAGGTGTTTTTATATTTTTACCACAATGGTTCATAGAAACACTTGAGAGATGATTATTAAAAATAAACTGTTAAGACAAGAAACTTCAGCTGGTTCTGTCAATTTGGCAGCACGCCAGTTCACAGAACACCAGAATCATCTGACAAGTACTGTCACACAGAGCAAAAAGTGAGAAACAGTGAGCCCTAAGATGTATCAGAGAGCAGGAAGGTGGGTGGAGGGAAGGAATGAGTGAGGGTAAACACGGTTAAGATGCATGTCTTTGTGAGTGTCAAAGAATACAAAAATTAAAAAACTAAAAAGAGCTAGCCCAAAAGTTTGCTTTTTCAATTTGATTAAATAGGATTCCATTTTCCCTTATAGCCATGAAATCTCTACATTTTAGGAAGGATTTACAGGATCCTCTATGAATATGATGAATATAAAAGTATTTCACTGGTAAATGTTTGCCTATTTACAAAACTCTGAGATTTCACTGAGATTAGACTTTGTTTTGGCCATATGAGAATCCATGCCTGGTACTATAAACCTGATCACACAGCTCCATGGCTGGGGAGATCACAGGCAATGGGTAGAAAGGCTTACTACTGTTGCCTGACCGAACTGTTATGTCAAGTTGCCTTCTACGTATCTCTGCTTACAGCCTCAGAGCGATGCCACTCTCACCTTATTCAGAGCAGCTTGGCTCTGCAGTGGGCAGTGGTGAACGCAGACTCTTGGCTGGTCATAGTGCTGAGAGTAAGAGATGGAGGAGCACTCAGCTCTCAACAGGACAGTTACACCCTCCTCTAAGGCTCGGGACATCATGGAAAGGGGGCAGAATGAATATATAGCAGGGTTGTCTTCCGGGCGTGACCCAGCCACTGACATCATGAATCACAGCAGCTGTGGTTGCCTATCCTGGGCTTGCACAAAGGTGGGTGTGTCAATGGCCTGTCATGGAGTGTGAAGGAACTTGTGGAGCCATAACCCTGTCTGTTGAACTACTGGCTAATGCTGGAGGGGGGGGGTGTCACTATCTTTAGTTATGAACACTATCTCAGGCCCTATGGGATAGTAGCAAATCCATGGCCATTCAGACCACCCTTAAAATTGGTGGGTCACATAGTTATGTGTATTGGAAAGAGACCTGTAGCAGCAGGATGATGGGTGTGACACACAAAAGTGGAGGGTGAGATGAACCTCCACTGTTATAAAGATCTGTTTTCTTGACGAATTGTTTATTCTTATTTTTACTAAACCCCACAGAGGTTCCTATAAAACCAAGAGTTCTATTTTGGGTGTGTTGAGTATTAGATGGGATAACAGAAATAAAGGTAATTTCCAAGCATCTGCTTTCTTATTTGTAACTTCAAAAACTAAATCCCAACAGAAATGAAAACTCTCCCTGGTGTCCTTCGGTACCTGACTTCACCCAAACACACAGGACACATGGATCCCTGTAAGCACCAAGGCTTGAACACCTCAGGGACACCACTAATAGAGCCTTAGAGTTCCTCACAACCCAGGCCTCCAACGAGGCTCCAGTCAACACCCCCACTGTAGCACCATCCTTGAGGGCGTAAGTTCATTTCTGAACAGCTGACATAGAGCTACTTCGTTTAATCAGCACTCCTTGAGCGGAACTACTATAAAACAAATTCTTCAGTCACAATTCAATTATTTAAGAGGCCCCTCTAGGTTTCGCAACAAGATAACTGAAAAAATTAATTGAGGGGAAATTTTTTCCTGGTTTTAAGAGAACATAAAATTTATAGTCTAATTTTGCCCCTTGTACTTTTGGCAGCATATCTGTGAGACATGTACTGTAATGAATATTTCATTTGGATGGGGTTGCCCTGGATGCCAAAGACTGACTATACAAGAGAGCGCAGTGCAGCACTATTCCTGTCATTTATTCTCTGACCCAAGTCAGTTTCCTCTAGTCCAGAATTGGGAGCACTGGAACACAATATGCACTGAGGTTCTTTCACCCACTATCAACTTTCAAAACTGACAGTGAAAAGTATATCTACTTGTACATCGTGAATCTGACCCACCGGCCCATGCTCTGAGAGGCGACTGAACAGGTGACACTGGGGATGAGGAAAGGTTCAAACCAACAAGTTTCTGCTGCTCTATCAGCTGGAGCAGTTTGCTGCGAGCCTCCATGCTCTGTCGGTTCAACTCTGCAATCCGTTCCTCCATACTACTTGGTGCTACAGATTGAACTACTGGAAAAGACTTCAGGGGAAAAAAGAACATAAAAATTTCATTATTAAAAAAAGGTACCCAATCCTGATTTTTATTCTAAGTACAGAAATTTGATATTTATAAGCCTTGCTATATATACATATGAATGATGGGGTAAAATAGCTTATAAATCATTTAATTGAACAATTAGCACTAAAATAAAGGCATACACAAATTCTTCTGCTGCTACTGCCGCATGCACACAGTCTAAAGGGACAGTGCTTTCTTACATTTTACTATTTGCTTCACGTAAGGAAAGACACCTGCCAATGAGCCTAATCCCACATCCCTACAGATGACAGATCTGAGTGGGGGCAGACTACACAGGAATATCTCTGAGTCTGAAAGCAAGGCTTTATAAGTCAGTCTTCAAACAAACATTATGAATTATCTGGCAGAGACTATAAAAATCCTACCAGTCCTCGGTCCATGTGTCAGCCCCTCCAGGCTGCTTTTATAAAAGACTGACTTAAGAATATCTGTGATTAGAAAGGAGCTAAGATACAGAGAGTAAAGGTCAAACAATAAAGCAAAAAGTTACAGAGATATAAAGTAAGTTTAGTGAGAAAACCCCCAAGAGAAATGTACTTTCATCATTCATAAGAATTTCATTTATCTAAATATATTCCTTTGTGGGGGAAAACCAATTCCTGGTA
The DNA here is from genome assembly GCF_017639785.1 of Mesocricetus auratus. NCBI lineage: Eukaryota > Metazoa > Chordata > Mammalia > Rodentia > Cricetidae > Mesocricetus > Mesocricetus auratus. The sequence continues at coordinate 47,499,106 of NW_024429192.1, forward strand.
GAAATGACTAATTTGAAACAAATACCTATTAGGTCGTGTGGGCTTTTTTTTGTTTTCTAGAATACAGTAAGTAAACCAGTAAAGATCAAAGTCTATTTTGTATTCCCAATTAAAAAAGAAAGGGGCTAGTAAGGGCAGCAGTATTAGACCTCCCTTTCCAGGCTGGCACATGTACTATTTAGAAAGGACATAGGCTCAGCATTTAACCATTACCTTTCTAAAAGCAACCGTAACCTGTTTTCAAATGATCTTCAAAACTCTACAAACGCATAACATGATGTGCAAACACAGGTAGGTAGGCTTGCATTGGTGCTGCTGCCCACTGGCAACGCTCCTTCCTGGCTTGCCCTCTTGAATGAATGATAACAGAGGCAGCTCCAACTCCCACCTCCCACTTTCCTCACTGAAACCTTCAATCAGAATTTCAAAGCTCTTAGGACCTCAGAAACCCCTAGTCCCTGAGGCTGCCCACTCCTACCCACTGTCAGATCCACAGGAGTCACCTTTGCTCAAAAAGGGGCAAATAAAATATCTCCCATGCCACAGGCACTCCCGTTTGAGACTTAGATTCACTTTTCTCTCCACAAACAATGAAATAAAGGTTTAAGTTACCAGATTAGTCCATAGAGTTTATTATACTTATAAAATTTCGTTGTTGACAAAAACACAAATCCACATGATCTTATTCTTGTAGAAATTTTACAAAAGCTGAACTCATAGAAGCTGCGAGTGGATTAGTAATTACCGGAGCTGGGGGAAGGCAGCAAGAAGGGACAGGGAGCTCTCCGGAATCTCCTGGACTGGGAACTGCAGCAAGCTCGACTCACCCCCGGAGGACCGAGCTACCAGGAGGCTGCTGAGAGAGCCTGCCTACGCCCTTCCCCACCCAGGACGGAGGGCAGAATGCAGAGGGCGGAGCTCCCACCCACCAGGAAAGGGAATATCTGAGACCCATGTGCACCCACCGAGAGATCCATCAGTGAACTGGACCGGCTTGCACCCACTGGAAGAGAACCAGGAAAGGAAGAGACCCTATCTGTACCACTGAAAGAGAATGGGAAGACAACAATACAAGGACAACAGAAAAAACAATATGATGCCACCAGAGTCTAGGGACCCTACACCAACAAGATCTGAACATCACAACACAGATGAAACAGAAGAGAATGACCTAAAAGCCAACTTCATGAAGATGATAGAGACCCTAAAGGAAGAAATGAGAAAATCTTTTAAAGAAATGAAAGAAAAGACAAACCAAAAATTACAAGAAACAATTCAAACAGGGCAAGGTTTGAAAGCTGAAATAGAGACAATAACACACACACACACACACACACACACACATTCTGAAGGAATGCTGGAACTAGAAAAGGTGAGTAAACGATCTGGAACTACAGATGCAAGCATAACCAACAGAATACAGGAGTTAGAAGACAGAATCTCAGGCATTGAAGATTCACTGGGAGAAATAGATTCATCGACCAAAGAAAATCTGAAGACCAACAAATCCCTAACACAAAATATCCAGGAAATATGGGACACCATGAAAAGACCAAATCAAAGAATAATAGGTATAGAAGAAGGTGAAGAAACCCAGCTCAAAGGTACAGAAAACATATTCAACAAAATCATAGAAGAAAACTTTCCCAACCTAAAGAAAGACTTGCCAATGAAAGTAAAAAAAGCCTACAGAACACTAAATAGAGTGGACCACCAAAAGAAGTCCCCTTGCCACATAATAGTAAAACCCCCAAACATACAAAATAAAGGAAGAATATTAAGAGCAGCAAAGGAAAAAGGCCAATAACATACAAAGGCAAACCTATCAGAATCACACCTGACTTCTCCATGGAAACTTTGAAAGCCAGAAGGTCCTGGATAGATATTCTACCAACACTAAGAGACCATGAATGCCAGCCCAGACTACTATACCAAGAAAAGCTTTCAATCCCTATAGATGGAGAAAACAAGATATTCCACGACAAAATCAGAGTTAAACAATACAAATCCAGCCCTACAGAAAGTACTGGAAGGAAAACTTCAATCTAAGGAAGGTAACTATGCTCACAAAAACATAGGAAATAGATAATCCAACTTTACCAAAAGACAAAAGAAAAAGAGGGGTAAATCCACAATTACACAACCAACAACAAATCAAAAACAAACAAGAATTAACACTCAATGGTCCTTAATTTCCCTCAATATTAATGGTCTTAATTTACCTATAAAAAGACACAGGCTAACAGAATGGATACGAAGACAGAATCCATCCTCCTGCTGCATACAAGAAACACACCTCAACTTCAAAGACAGACATTACCTCAGAGTAAAGGGTTGGGTTAAGATTTTCCAATCAAATGGATCCAAGAAACAAGCTGGTGTAGCTATCCTAGTATCAAACAAATTAGACTTCAAGCTAAAATCAATCAAAAGAGATGAAGAAGGTCATTTCATATTCATCACAGGAAAAATCCATCAGGATGAAATCTCAATTCTGAACATCTATGCCCCAATACAAGGGCTCCCATGTTCGTAAAAGCAACACTAATAAAACCCAAAACACACATAAGACCTCACACAGTTATAGTGGGAGACTTCAACACCCCACTCTCACCACTAGACAGGACCACCAGACAGAAACTCAACAAAGAAACAGACATCTATAGAACATTCCATCCAAATAAAAAAGAATATACCTTCTTCTCAGTGCCACATGGGACCTTCTCTAAAATCGACCACATACTTGGCAACATAGCAAACCTCAACAGGTACAAAAAAAAAATAATAATAACTGGAATAATTCCCTGTACCTTATTGGACCACCATGCTTTAAAGTTAGAATTCAACAACAACACAAATTGCAAAAACCCTACAAACTCATGGAAATTGAACAACGTGCAATTGCACCATTCCTGGGTCAACGAAGAAATAAAGACAGAAATAAAGACTTCCTGAAATTCAATGAGAATGAAAACACAACATACCCAAACTTATGGGACACTTTGAAGGCAGTACTTAAGAGGAAAGTTCATAATACTAAGTGCACATATGAAAAAACTGGAGAATAGTCATATTAGAGAATTAACAGCACAACTGAAAACTCTGGAACAAAAAGAAGCAAACTCTCCCAGGAGTAGATGCCAGGAAATAATCAAATTGAGTGCTAAAATCAATAAAGTTGAAACAAAGAAAACAATACAAAGAATCAATGTAACAAAGAGTTGGTTCTTCAAGAAAATCAACAAGATAGACAAGCTTCTGTCCAAACTAACTAAAAGGCAGAGAGAGAACATGCAAATCAACAAAATCAAGAATGAAAAGGGGGCCACAAGGACAGACACTGAGAGAATCTTCAGGTCATACTTTGAAAATCTGTACTCCACAAAATTCGAAAATATAAAGGAAATGGACAATTTTTTGGATAGATATCACTTATCAAAATTAAATCAAGAGCAGATAAGCAATCTAAACAGAACTATATAACCCCTAATGAAGCAGAAGCAGTCATCAAAAGTCTCCCAACCAAAAAAAGCCCAGGTCCAGATGGCTTCAGTGCAGAATTCTACCAGAAATTCAAAGAAGAGCTAATTCCAATACTCTTCAAAATGTTCCACACAATAGAATCAGGAGGTTCATTGCCAAACTCTTTTTTACAAAGCTACAATTATCTTGATACCCAAACCACATAAAGACACAAGTAAGAAACAGAACTACAGACCAATCTCCCTCACGAACATTGATGCAAAAATACTCAATAAAATACTAGCAAATTGAATCCAAGAACACATCAGAAAACTCATCCACCATGATCAAGTAGGCTTCGTCCCAGGGATGCAGGGATGGTTCAATACATGAAAATCTATCAATGTAATCCACCATATAAACAAACTGCAAAAGAAAAACCATTTGATCATCTCACTTGATGCGGAAAAAGCCTTTGAAAAAAATCCAACACCCCTTCATGATAAAGGTCCTAGACAGATCAGGGATAATAGGAACATACCTGAACATAATAAAAGCAATATACAGTAAACCAACAGCTAACATCAAACTAAATTGAGAGAAACTCAATGCAATTCCTCTAAAATCAGGAACAAGACAAGGCTGTCTTCTCTCTCCATATCTCTTCAATATTGAACTTGAACTTCTAGCTAGAGCAATGAGACAAGAAAAGGAGATCAAGGGGATCCAAACTGGAAAGGAAGAATTCAAACTTTCACTATTTGCAGATGATATGATAATTTACATAAGTGACCAGAAAAACTCTGCAAGGGAACTCCTACAGCTGATAAGCACCTTCAGCAACATGGCAGGATAAAGGTTAACTCAAAAAAATCAGTAGCCCTATTATATACAGATGATAAATGGGCTGAGAAAGAAATCACAGAAACATCAACCTTTACAATAGCCCCAAACAACATAAAATATTTGGGGATAACCCTAATAAAACAAGTGAAAGACCTGTACAACAAGAACTTTGAGTCTTTAAAGAAAGAAATTAAAGAAGACACCAGAAAATGGAAAGATCTCCCATGCTCTTAAATTGGTAGGATCAACAAAATAAAAATGGCCATCTTGCCAAAAGCAATCTACAGATTCAATACAATCCCCATCAAACTACCGGCACAATTCTTCACAGACCTTGAAAGAACAATAATCAACTTTATGGAAAAAGAAAAGACCCAGAATAGCCAAAACAAATATGTACAATAAAGGAACTTCTGGAGGTATCACCATTCTTGACTTCAAGCACTATTATAGAGCTATAGTCCTGAAAACAGCTTGGTATTGGCACAAAAATAGACAGGTAGACCAACGGAATCAAATTGAAAACCCTGATACTAACCCACACACCTACAAACACTTGATTTTTGACAAAGAAGCTAAAATTATACATCGGAAAAAAAGAAAGCATCTTCAACAAATGGTGCTGGCATAACTGGATGCTGACATGTAGAAGACTGCAGATGGATCCATGTCTATCGTCATGCACAAAACTTAAGTCCAAATGGATCAAAGACCTTAACATAAATCCAGCCACACTGAACCTCTGAGAAGAGAAAGTGGGAAGTACCCTTGAAGGAATTGGTACAGGAGACTGCTTCCTGAACATAACACCAGTAGCAGAGACACTGAGACTGAGAATTAATAAATGGGACCTCCTGAAACGGAGAAGCTTCTGTAAGGCAAAGGACACAGTCAACAGGAAAAAAAAAAAAGGCAGTCCACAGAATGGGAAAATGTAACCTATAGTTTTCCTCCACCAGCCACTTTGGTTTCTCCCCGTCAACCACATGGGCTCTGCCACAGTTTCAGTACCCAAATAACACACAGGAGGCTATATTAATTATGAAGCTGTTGGCTGTTTGCTTGGTTTCTTACTGGCTATCTCTGACTTAAGTATCTACCCCATAATTGTAAATCTAAGTATTTCTCTTACCGGAGAAAGGGTCCGGACCTGTTACTTCTACGGCGGCTACATGATGTCTCCCTGTGCTTCTCTTTCCCAGAACCCTCCTCGACTCCTAGTCCCACCTATCTTGATTCCCTATTGGCCAACAGTGCTTTATTCAACAACCAATAAGAGACAGATTTACAGAATGGCAACTCCCATCAGGAAAAGAAATTCACTAACCCCACATCTGGCAGAGGACTGATCTCCAAAATTTACAAAGATCTCAAGAAGCAAGTCTCCAAAACACCAAAGGATCCAATTAAAAAGTGGGCACAGAACTAAATAGAGAATTTCTCAATACAGGAGTTTAAAATGGCTGAGAAACACTTGAGAAAATGCTCAACATCCTTAGCCATCAGGGAAATGCAAATCAAAACAACTCTGAGATACCATCTTACTCCTGTCAGAATGGCTAAAATCAAAAACACCAATGACAATTTATGCTGGAGAGGATGTGGAGAGAGGGGAACACTCCTCCACTGCTGGTGGGAGTGCCAACTCATACAGACACTTTGGAAATCTGTATAGAGATTCCTTGGAAAAATGGGAACCAGTCTACTACAAGACCCAGCAATTCCACTCTTAGGTGTATACCCAAAAGGTGCACATTCATACAACAAGGACATCTGTTCAACTATGTTCATAGCAGCATTATTTGTAATAGCCAGAACCTGGAAACAACCTAGGTGTCCCTCAACTGAAGAGTGGATAGAGAAAATGTGGTACCTTTACACAATGGAGTACTACTCAGCAGAAAAAAAACAATGGAATCTTGAAATTTGCAGGCAAATGGATGGCACTAGAAGAAACCATCCTGAGTGAGGTAACCCAGTCACAAAAAGACAAGCATGGTATGTACTCACTCATATATGGATTTTTAAGCCTGAAACGGGAGTGCCAGCCTATAATCCCTAGCCAGAGAGTCTGGGAAACAGGGAGGACCCTAAGGGAGATATGCATGGTAACCCAGAGAAGGGGAACAGGACAGAATCTTGAGGGGATTGGGAGCATGGGAGGGGATGAGGAAGCTGGGAGAAAGAGAGGGGGTGAAGAGGCGGGGAGAGGAGGACATGGGGGAGCAGGATAGTTGAGTAGGGGAAAGAATAGAGGAGAAAAGGATGAGAGATACCATAATAGAAGGAGCCATTATAAGTTTGAAGAGAGATCTGGTACTAGTGAGATGTCCAGAGGCCTACAAGGATGACACCAGCTGGCAATCGAACCAATACTGGAGAGGCTACCTTAAATGCCCTTCCCTATAACATGATTGATGACTTCCTTATATGCCTTCATCCAGTGGCTTAAGGAAACAGAGGCAGACACCCACAGCTAAACATTGAACTGAACTCCTGGGACCCAGTTGCAGAGAGGGAGGAGTGATGAGCAAAGGGGTTATGACTTGGTGGATGGAACCCACAGAAACAGCTGACCTGAACAAGGGAGAGTTCATAGACCCCAGACTGATAGCTGAGAGGCCAGCATGGGACTGATCCAGACCCCCCCTGAACGTGGGTCTCAGTGAGGAGGCCTCAGCATCCTTTGGGGCCTCAGGCAATATGTCAGCATTTAGCCCTGTCATCCAGGTGGACTTTGAGAGCCCATTCCACATGGAGGAATGCTGTCTCCACCTGGACACATGGGAGAGGGCCTAGGCCCTGCCCCAGATCATATGACAGACTTTCGAGATTCTCCATGAAGGGCCTCACCCTCCTTGGAGAGTGGAGTGGGGATTGAAGAAGGGGTTGGGGGAGGGTTGAAGGGGGGCGGAAGAGGAGGGGAGGGAGAGGTAGCTGGGATTGACATGTGACGCAAACTTGTTTCTAATTTAAATTAAATAAAAAAGGGGGGGCAGGGAAGCTTGCTAGTGGGAACTAAGAACAGTTAGAAGCGTTGGCTGGGGTTTATTGTTGTTGTTTTTAAGATATATGATACTATGTCCCAGAACTCACTAAAGTAGTCCTGACTGTCTTCAAACCCATGACAACCCTGCCCCAGTCTTGTGAGGATTTCGAGCTTGGTGCCACCACGCTTGGCACTACAGATACAAGGGGAAGAAAAAGTAGTCCTGCTCTACAGGATGTAAAAATGATGCTCCTCAGAATGAGACCAGAACAGCAGTCCTGGCATCAGTGAGGGACAGATTAGAAAGGCAAAGGTCCCACCCCAGACTTACTCAGGCACCACATTTTAGCAAGCTCCTCAGATGGTTCATATGCACATTAAGTTTAACTGATTCTTTAAATAGTTTCTATAGGAAAACCCATTCTGTGTCCTAGAAAAAAGTTATTCATGACTTAAGGCCAATTACTTTTTAATAGGCCACCTGAAGAGTAAAATTACTTTTAATTAAAATCTAGCTGTACAGCAAGCACTCTATGTCCTCCTAATTCTTTATCATTCATTTCTGGCGTACCCTTAGCCCTCCCACACATTTTACCTTAATTCTATTTTCTGCATTCACATGTCTTGTTTTTTTTTTCATATTGTCTTATTGCAATCCAAATTAACAGATAAGTTTTACCTATCTTGTGAGGAAGACATGTCAAAGCTATGGACTCACTTCTGAAATGAAATCTCTTTGGATGCCTATTATGGCTTGAATATGAAATGCACCACCAACTCACATACTACTGGGGCTTGCTTGCCTGCTGGTCGGTTTAGGGAAGTGACTGGCTCCTGGGGGCTTTAATGAATGGATTGAGCCACTGAAGGATCCAATAACATACTAGCATTAAGGGGATGAAGAGGAGGTAGAGCTTAGCTGGAACACATCTTAACCTGGGACACATCTTAAAGAGATGTACCTTGTCCTCTGACCCTCTGGACCACCATGAGATAGCAACCTCTGCCATATGTTCCTACTTCCATGACACTCTGTCTAACCTCAAGTCCTCAGCAATAGATTCTGCCAGCTGGAGTAAAGCCTCTGAAATCATGAGTGAAAACAAATCTTTAGTCCCTTAGTTTAATTTTTCACAACAGTGAAAGGTCTAACAGTGTCCAACCTTAACCCCTTCTGTGTACTTACAGCGGTCATGTCACTGGCACTTCCCTGTTTGCTTGGCTCCCGAAGTCCATCCCCTTGTTCTCCCACTGACCCGGTAATATTATTCAGGTGTGCCTTGATGGCTGAATTCTGCAGTGTCAACTCAGCAATCCGTGTCATTATGTCCTTCCTCTGTACCGGCGCCTCATTTGTTCTAAGCTGCTGCCCATCTCCAAGCACTGGGGGCTCTTCTGAGAACGCAGGAGTTCTTGATTGCTGAGAGGTAGGAAGGGAATTGCAAGGGGGCTGTGATAGATTAACAAACTGTGTCTGGGCTTTGTTCTCTAGATCTTCTCCCATGTGAGAAACTCTCCACCTCTGAGTGAAAAGGCGATTTTCCTCACTTGAGTTCTGAATGTCTGGTTCGACAGGCAAGGCCTTCTTTTCCCAGTTCTGTTCTTTCTCTATGACTTCCACAGTAGGAGGGATTCGTGGAGCAGGACGAGTCTGAACAGTTCTCCTCAATACTGCAGACAGAGTTTTTAGACAATAATAAACATCTAATATTACTCTGCCTTGGTAGTCAGGGAAGTACTTCAATAGACAGGTTTGACTTCTGAGTGCCTAAATTATTTTCATAAAGGAATGTGTACAATCTTTTATATTCCTGAGGCTATTAGCATCTGTGTGAAAAATTGTGTGTCACAATGCACTTTAACACATATAACTCCTATGGGCACGACTATAGCCACAAATGAGGAGGAAAGATCTTGAGTCTGAGGATACCCAGGGTTACACAGTGAGACACTAGGGGGGGAAAAGGAAAAAAACTGAATAATTACTATAATGAATAAAAATCCAATCTGAACAGAAATCTTAACTCGAAGCATACTTCCTTATTATAGACAAATTATTAATTCCTCAGGCCCCCAAGGAAGAAACATTAAACTACATAATTAGAAAGCATGAAAGTAAAAAGTTCTCACATGCTAGAATAAGAAAGTTGGAGTTCAGAAAAGGAATCTTAGCCTAAACCTCCCCAGCCAGTCCACGAGGAACGGACAGGCCACCAGCACTTCCTCTCAGCCCAGCAGTCTCCATTTTCACAGCACTCATCTGACAACACCCTATTTGCCTTACAAACAGCAAAGTACAATTCTAGTAGCAAGGATCTGCTATTTTCTCCAACCACTAGACCCTCCTCAGTTCCTTTACCAAAAACATGTCAAAGTACAGAAAATCTGTGAAACTTTGAGTCCCAATAATAAAAGTCAAGTTCTACTGCTCTGCAGGAAAATAATAGTAATTTTTAAAGAAATAAAAATCCATGAAAAATAGGGATGGAAAAATATCTTCAAAAAAGGAGCTGGGAAGCTGTCTCAGCAATTAGTCACTTGCATAAAGGCTGGAGTTCCATTCTGAGACACCACAGGAGATAACTCCCCAAAGTGTTGTCCTCCGACCTCCACATATAAAGCTGTGGCATCCATATGCCTACATACCCCCCAATAATAAAATTAACAAAAGAGGTGGAGAGTGATAAAGAACAGACTTAATATTGTCGAGTGTTGGCCTCCACATAGGCACACATGGGTGGTGAAGCTCCGAACACACACACAAAATAAACAAATAAAGACAAATAATTAAAAAATTTTCAAGAACCAGTAACACACAGCTCAATGGGTAAAAGCACTTGACACCAAGCCTGATGACCTGAATTTCAGGCCTAGAACCCACGTGGTAGAAGGCAAGAATCCACTACCACAAGTTTCCTCTGTGTGCCACGGTACATGTGCATACGCACACACACCCACACCCCTACCCCCCTACCCCGCCACACACACACAGTTGGTCACCAGTGGAACACCTTTGAAGCGTGTTATTTTTTCAAGAGCCTCCTCATTCTCTCTGTCTCTGAGATGTCATGAAGTGAGCAGCTTTCCTCTGCCATGTCTTGTTCTACCACTGCTCATAAAAAAACAGAGCCAGCTGACCATGGACCACTGAAGCCATGAATAAAAGTAAGTTATCTAGTGATTTCACAGTGATGGTGGGGGAAGGGGAAGGATACGGATACACATGACATGGATGACATTACCCTAAAATACGTGTGTGTAGGGATGAGCCCACAATACTGTCCCAAAAGGGCGTGGACAGGAGTATGGGCAAGGTGAGGATAAAGGAAAAGAAAAGCGAAAGCACTCTCTCGGAAACCTGCCACGCTTCTGAGCTTCCAGTTTGTGTGTAAGTTCTTTTTCTGGGAAATAAATATATTCATTTCCATATTGCATTGACCTCCCTCATCACGTGTGTGTGTGTGTGTGTGTGTGTGTGTGTGTGTGTGTGTGTGTACAAAACGTTATAATATACACACATATGAGTGAAGGAAAAATCCCTGCTTCTATGGAGATGCAGAAGAGCCATGCTCACCATCCTGTAGAGGAGAGAATTCTGAGTTGCTCTTCTGCCTGGGTGGTGTTAACATCACAGCTGGCTCGAAAATATGTGTTGGGAAATTATTGGTCAGATTCAAGTTCTCTGTGGGGGCTGGCCCCTGAGAGAGTTTAACAGGCAACTCTTCCTGTGGAAATTCAACGGCTTCTTCCCCTCTGAACATCAATGGCATGGAGACATTACTGCTTACAACAGGAACCTCTGAGAAAGGCAAAAGGACATTCATTCGAAAGGAACAAAAAGGAATCATGGATACCTTTTATGTATTTAGTCTATTTTAAATTTTTTTATCTATGTACATATGTATGTACTTACGTACGTAAGTGTGTGTGTGTGTGTGTGTGTGTGTGTGTGTGTGTGTGTGTGTGTGAATTTGAATGTATACCATCCACTTTCAGGGGCTCAGAGGCTAGGAGAGGGCTTCAGATCCCTTGAAACTGAAGGCAGTTATGAGACACCATAGGGATGTTGGGAACTGAACCTGGGTCTTCTGCAAGAGTAGTAAGTGCTCTTAACCACTAAGCCCCCAGGTATTTATTCTTAAATGCATTTAAGTAGTATGAATGGTCCCAGAGTCCTCAGTCACTCAGCTATATCCTTGTTTGCCAGTAATTCACAGGCAGGCTCTTGTTTTGTGTAGCAAGAGCTCTGAAAGCCACAATCTATATAAAGAAAGCCTCTTACAGACCCCACTGCCCACCCTCAGCCTTCTTAATGGTCATGACAAATAAGGCAAGAACAAAACTTTTTAATATACTGACTTCCATATACAAGGGTTGTTGTAAAACTAGGTAACTTGGTAAGTCATCAGTAACTTTCTAACATAAGACTGAAGAAGATGTAAACCAGTTTTCACCTACATGGCCATTTCTGACTTTCCCACAGGCAATAACAAGAATTCACTAGAACCTTTAAGGTACCATAACCCCTGGGTTTCTCATCCTTGAGTAACTAAAAGTTTCTCAATGGCAAAGCTTAACTCACCAACATTCTATTAATGAAATACTAATAGCAAAGACCACCAAAAGGCAGCAACCACATATAAGTTATATTTTAGTCTGCCGCTTCTTCAAATCCATCAGCGCTAGCTTCTTTGCTTATTACTACTCAAGGCCATTAGGACATTAATGACACTCTGGGACTAATAAGACTCCACCTACCTACATTATCCACAAGTCTTCTACTCATAGCTGCCCTTTCTGATGCTTGACTCTCTTGTCTGGAGTTATTTATCACAGGGCAGTTCTTAACGGCATGCGTGAGTGATATAAGCTGCTCATCTGTGGTGACCATGTACTGCTGAAGTCTTGCCTAAAGAAAAGCACACTGGCATAACCATCAAGCCATTATCTAAAGAGTAAGCCGTACAGAGATGTGAGTGAGTGTGTGTGTGTGTGTGTGTGTGTGTGTGTGTGTGTGTGTGAGAGAGAGAGAGAGAGAGAGAGAGGTCATTATTTTAAATACCCACTCTAAAGCAATGTTATTCATAATTACAAACACCCTAAAGGTATCATGCTGGTGAAATGATTAAATAAATCACAAACTACTAGTTACTAAATACTCTGCTATAAAATTAAAACTAACCTTTTTTATAGAGCTTTTAATTTACAAAACCTTTTCATATAGATTATCTCTATTGACTGGCTGCAATACAGAGAGATACATTAGGTAGGGAAACACAATAAAGCATCCCATAGGCATTTAAGTGGATAAATTAAAAGACATAACATTATAAAGATGAAATAATATTATGGACAAAAGAAAGACACAGCATTTTATATATAGCATTGTTACAATTTTATATTTTATCTTTATATGAGCAATGACTATTTTATGTATACTCATTTGTCTATGCACATGCATATGCCAATTAATATCATATAATTTTAAAATTTAAAATAAACTATCACACCAATGATTTACTTTCTGTCATATAGTTGGACATGCTTAGAATTTCATTCTTACATTAAAAGTCAACTTATTGCCCAAAAGTTAAGATGGATTTGTTTTGTTTTTTCTTTGTCTTTTCCATATTGTAGATGTAAATAGGTCATGTGAAATCAATAAATCTGATTAAAACCACAAAATGCAGGTAATTATAAATATTGACATATGGTTCTTAGAAGCATAGAAAATGGCAGGTAAAAGAGAAGAAAAAGTAGTTATATGAACTGCCAAGACCATGTATCAAAGACAAAGTAAGAGAAACCAAGGATGACAGCTAGTGACACAAGTCAGAGGTACTCTCTTTCTCTCACATTCTTCCCCTCACACCATTTCCAATGGAATCGGTTGACCATCAAAATATACTCTAAATTTGCTCATTTCCCGTTTCCACTCTAGACCAGGCTGCTATGTCCCATCTGAATCAATCTGACGGCTCCTAGATACAATGCTCTGCTTTCATGGCCTACTACCTTTCCTACTTCTGCCCTGAAACTGCAGTCTGAGGCAACAGTGATTTTATAGGTGTATAATGCCAGTACATGCTTGTAACCCCAGTGCTGGGGGCACAGAGGCATGAAGATTCTTGCCACTCACTGGCCAGAGTCTAGCCAAACTGGTGATCTCCACCTTTACTGAGAAACCGACCTCAAAAACTAAGATAAAGTGTCACTGAGGTGACCCCAATATCAACCTCTGTCCTCCACACATACTTCCACACATATGAACACATACTGTCACCTAACACACACACACACACACACACACACACACACACACACACACACACACACACACTTAAAGAAGCATGCAAGTAGTCAGTTTTCTAGAAAAGATATTGTATGCCTTTTTGGTAGAACAATTAGTCAAGTATGAAGTCGCTAAAAACAACCATGAGTAACATGATGTCACTGCAGGAGGGCTTAAAAGCTAGGCTCTCCTCTGCTCTAAAACCACAACTGGCTACCAGAACACCCCTTCACAATTTGTATGAATGGACACAGTATTGGTAGCTATTTAAATGTAGATCCTGTTATCTCCACTCGACGGTATAGTTCTTAGAAACTTATCCTATATTGTTATGTGCAGTTTGAGTTTCAAATAGAGGACCCTGGCATAATAAATGCCATTAATACCCACTGCTGCTGCTAAGCCTGACAGGAAATGGCAACAGTGCAACTAAGCCAGAGGCAGCTCCAAGAGAAACCTGCAAGCATACAGACATACTCCACAACTAAACACCGAAGCGTTTGGGAGAGCATATGAATACCTCTGTGGTACTATGTTCTCCAAGAACCCTGCATACAAACAGACATTCTCCTCTACTAAACATGCAGTCTTTGGGAGAGCATGTGAATACCTGCGTGGTACTATGTTCTCTAAGAACCCTGCACATAAACAGACATTCTCCTCTACTAAACATGGAGTGTTTGGGAGAGCGTGTGAATACCTGCATGGTACTGTGTTCTTCTCTGAGGAGAAGAATTTCAGCTGTCAGAGCATCGATGAGCTCTCGGTGATCACCTAACATCTGCTCCAGCTGCTGCCTTGTCTCTACTTCTTTCCGCAGTTGAATCTCACTCTACAAAACACAAAAACAAAAGTAAATTCCCAAAAGTAGGATCACATACTGAAAACTTCATTTATACAAAGACAGCAAAGATAATTACAGAAAAGCATGAACCGTGACAATGATGAGATTTAAAAGCATGAACCATGACAATGATGAGATTTAAAACTTCTTAGAAGTCATACTGTCCTCATCCCATCTTTAAAAAGAGGTAACACTTCTATGAACAGAATATAGAATTAAAGAACTACATTTCTTTTTCATTTAAAAAGTGAAGGGCTGTGACTAAATACTGTTTGAATACACAAGCCATCTCTAAATAGACATTGTCTCTGGTCATAACCATAGGCTACAAGGAAACAAACAGGTTAGCTATTAAGTAGGAATGAAAATTAGTGCTTCTGTATCTTTGAATTTCATGCTGTGAGATATACTGTTAATCAAAAACTGATTGTTAAATATAACTTAAAACAAAACAAAAATAACCAAGTACATTCAACTATATTGCCTATTTCTACTATTAAATCATAGCTTTGGAAGTAAGTGAATAGTTAAAAGGCACGTTACCAAGCCTGCAATGCTTTACAGGACTACAGGCTTAGGGCAAAAGAATGCTGAGAGGTGGGAGGATAACAGGAGTGGGAGGGAAATACAGAGGATGGGGGTGACAGTGATCAGAATGTACTATGTATGCGTATGGAACTGTCAAAGAACAAATCAAATAAAGATAAAAGGGAAAGAAATCCACTAACTACAATATCATTCACATCATAAAAGGTACATGAACAGTACTCTGAAGGAAAGAATGAAATAATCCCAGAATAAGGATCTACTGAAAAGACCTTTACATGTCTGACAGTACAACAAAGCTTTCATTACAAGACACTTTTAAGAAAACACATGCAGATGACATGTAAATTACAGTGATATATCTACTGCTTAAGTAAAATCTTCTTAAATGTTATTGCCATATTTGTTCAACAGATTTAAGTACATAGTAAATAAAACTATATGTAGATTCTAATGTGTATATATACATGTATATGAGGGTGTGCATGCAAGCAAACCTCAAGTGTCATTCTCAGAAACACAGACAGTGTCTCTCACTGACCTAGAGTTCAGCAATTAGGCTGGCTAATGAAGTGAAGGATGGTAATCTTCACTTCCCCAGTGCTGAGACACCATACCCAGGGTTTTTTGGTTTTTTGTTTTTCACAAGGGCTTTTGCAATTAAACTCTCATCCTCATGCTATCAAAGCCAACACTTCAGCAACTGAGATATCACCCCAACTCCTTAAGTAGATGGTATAGAAAATTAAATGTTCTACTAACTAATTCTATACCACCTGAGGACCAATTATCATTTATAAGCAAACATTTCTTTATTGTACAAATTACTTTCACAATAGTAAGACATCTTCCACTTAGACAACTCCCAGTCTACAGAAATCATGAACAGTTTTCCCACCAATGAAACTTACAGATTACAGGCAAAGCAACTCTCCAAAATGAGTTATGGGAGCAGCCAGCAAAGGAAAGCAACACAATGAAGCTATCGTTACCAGTGCTTTCTAAACCCAAATACCCTAATAGTAATACTTCAACTAGCATAAGACATTACTTTATTCACTTACACATTTTTCTTACTGATGACATTTTTCTAAAGCTTACAGCAATATCAGAATTATTTACCTAAGCAGGTGTCAAATGACGGGGATTACATGCATAAATTTTACTGCAGATAAACTAATACTGAGTAAAACAAAACTATTCAAATTTAACTTGAATTATTTGGAGAGTGCAATAAATTAAGCAATGAGAAAGCAATCCACATATATTCATACCTGAAGAGTCACATACACTGTATTCTTACCTCTTTAAGGTACCGAACCAGGCGGCAGAGAGAGCTCACCAGCGACAGAGTGAAGCCTGTGAGCCCCTGACCACCCTGCAGCCCCTTGACCTCACGGCCCGTCCACCGCTCATACTCTTCCATCTCATGCTCCACTTCATTTATCATGTGTTTGAGGACATCCAGGCTGGAGGCGTTGTTACTTGGCAAGTCTGTGGAAGTTGTGCTGGCAGATAACATGTTCTTCTTCTGCTTGGAAGGAGCACGCATATCTGGTTTTTTTTTCACTGAGAACGACAAAAGTAATTCTATTTCAAAACCAGGAAAGCCACAAATACAAAATTACCGAGAAAACATTTAATTGTTCTCCATTCAAAAAGTTAGAAGTTACCACAGTCTTTATGATTAAAAACCTACAGTGTTGAAACAAAGTTTGCGTTATTTATAGCTAAGGTACTATAACTCTCTCACATATGTGCACAAAAAGAATTTCTTAGCTTTCCCTCAGCAAACTCATACTTAAATACATCCAATTGGATGAGCGTCAGGGAAAAATATTTCCTGGGTGACTGATAAAGCTATAACAGATGCGTGTTTAACAATTCATCTTTGTAAAGGAGACAAAGTAGACCTTTATTAAACAGCTGCTTTTGCTTCCTGGAGTTCAGCACTTGCTCCACCACACAGCTGGAGTCCACAGTCTCAGCAGACTCCTCAGGCTGAAGCCCAGCCTGGATTCTCTTGATAGCGTTGGTCGCATTAAGAGCAGCTGAGAAGGAAGAACACAGCAGAAAGCATTTCAAGGGACTATGTTTTCTCTAAAACACCCCCACAAACAGATTCATCAGGGTTTTAGTCAATGCATAAAGACTCCAAAAGTTAAGTAGCATTTGAAAATGACTGTGTTCAAAACGAACAAACAAAACCTAAAAGTTTGCTACTGGAAACACTACAAAAGAGTAACTCGCCTTTCTGTTCCTCTGCGGAGAGCACCGAGGATGGAGTTCCTGGAGGGGTTCTCTGTGACTGGGTAGCTATTTTCTGCTGAATATCAGTCCACAATTGATTGATTAATTCAGAATTCTCTTCCTTTAGTTGGTGAAGAAACCTATACATTGTGGGACAATTACAATTAATAGGTGCCATCGTTTAAACTGTCCAATTGCTTATGTGCTTGGTTTGAAAGAGTTTTCATCAGTTCACAACTAAGGCAACAATTTTATTGACGTTAGCTGACAAGACGATATTGAGTTGAATAAGAATGTACCCTATAGGCTTACACATTCAAACACTTTGGTCCCAGCCAGTGGTGCTGTTTGGGAAGGTTATGGAACCTTAGGAGAGGGAACCTTGCTGGAGGTGAGGCTTGAGGGTGAAGGAAGCATTTATAGCTGGGCCCCACTCCCTCCTCTCACTTTCTGCTTCCAGACTGCCAATGCAATGTACAGGCTGGCCTGGTGCTCCTGTCGCCATGCCTTCCTGCCATAATGGACTGGATCTCCTCTGCAACTTTAAACCAAGATTCCTTAGGCTGCTTTTGTCCATGTATTTTATCATAGCAACAGAACAAAGCTGATACAGACAGGTAGGAAGTCAAAAGGCCCCTCATCTTAGGGAAGAAATCAATCCACCTGCCTTCCAGTTCCTGTCCCACGGTCCTGTACACAGCAGTGTTTGCCTTTGTAGTTTTGTTGTATAGTCTCACCTTCCTTCCTTTCTTTCTTTCTCTAAAGTAATTATGCATGCATGGTTCTGCACATGTGGTTTCTCTCCTCTTCAAGAGAGCCCATCTGCACAGCAGTCTGCTCATAGTGAAGTGAATGCTTTGCACCAGAGATGGGGCAGGAGTCAGAAGAGGAGCTTAGGGACTTAGTGCCTGAAAGCCCTTTCATGACAGACCTCAGTCTTTTCTACAAACATTCTCAGCACTGTCAATGCTCATAGAACTGACAGAAAGGAATGATCTTAGACCAGGAGTTGCTCAACTATATCCACAAAATCCATACATACAATAGTGACATTACAAACAGAAAATTTAAATTCAAATGATTTGGTTAATGAAGAACCCTTTCTGATAACACCAAGAGGAAGTCAGAACAACACACAGATGGAATTAAACATATATAAGCATTTAAAGATACTACGTGTGTGTGTGTGTGTGTGTGTGTGTGTGTGTGTGTGTGTGTGTGTGTGTGTGTGTACTAAGCCGTTCATATCTAGTTCACAGTAGAAGTAAAAAACTAAAAGAGCAGGATGTGGTCATTGTACATGCTGGTTGTCCCAGCACTTGGGAAACTAAACAAAAGGATCACAAACTAGAGACCCAGCTAGCGTACAGAGTAAAATTGTGCCTGAGAAAACTAAGGGCTAGAGACAGTTCTGTGGCAGAGCACTTGACTATACTCAAGTCCAAGTTCAAACATCAGCACAATAAACAAACTTTAAAACATTTCCCAATAGCAAAAGGTTGCGTGTGTGTACACATGTTCATGTTTTGAGTAAGAAATTCTAAAAATTAATTTTTTTTGAAGACAGGTCTCTTTCATAGCCTTGGCTGTCCTAGAACTAGCTCTGTAGACCAGGATGGCCTTGTACTCATAGAAATCCACTTGTCTCTGCCTCCTGAGTGATGGGATTAAAGGCGTATGCTACCACACTTAGCCTAAAAAATTAAATTTTTAAATGGGTAAACACCAAGAAAAAATGATTTATTGAATGGATGAAAGAAATTCTTTAAAGAAAATCTACCTGAGAAATAAAAATTAATACTAGGTGTTAATTTCATAAGGAGCATTGAGGAAGTTAAGGAAAGCAATACAAGAATGGAGGTAAAGCCGGGCGTTGGTGGCGCACGCCTTTAATCCCAGCACTCGGGAGGCAGAGGCAGGCGGATCTCTGTGAGTTCGAGGCTAGCCTGGTCTACAAAAAAGTGAGTTCCAGGACAGCCTCCAAAGCCACAGAGAAACCCTGTCTCGAAAAACCAAAAAAAAAAAAAAAAAAAAAGAATGGAGGTAAGATTAGATTAGGGAGATAACAAATGATAAAGAAAGCAAATGTAAATGGGAGAAGCAGGATATCAACAGAACAGCTAACACCCAGCAACAGGGACAGGGAAAGACAAACCTACAACTTAAAGGGCCAACTATGTTGGATAAGGGGAAACTGTCCTGGATCCTCAATTATGGGACACATCTAAATAACACTTTAGTCTAAAGGCAGAAAAAAAATGTTGAGGTGAGGGAAACTGAGTCGTTAGACAAATACACCAAATTTCCTATGAAAGCAAGAAAATTACTATAGCATCAAACCTCAGAAAAGCAACACATAAGGCTAACCAAGAGTGAAGACTATTGCCAAAAAAGCCAGCAGTCCTTCAAATACAGAAGCTATAGAAAAATGTCTAAATATTATGCAGAGAATCAGAGACCTTAGAACACTCAGACCTAACAGGATGCCTCCATTAAATTCTTCCCTTCAGGAATCTACTGAGCCTTGGGCAGCAGATCAGTACCCATCCCAAGTGTACAAACGGACTTTGGACTCCAATAGAACAATGTGAGGTGCACTCTCACCCTGAATTCTTGGGGAAGGGTCTAGGCCCTGCCCTATATGAAATGACAGACTATGGACACCCCCATGGAGGGCCTCACCCTCCCTGGGGGAATGAGGGGATAAGGGGGGGTAGGGTTGAGGGGAGGGCACGGGAGGAGGGGAGGGAATGGGAGAGGGACCTGGAACTGACTTGTGAAGCAACCTCGTTTCTTATCTAAATTTAAACTGGAAAATAAAATTAAAAAAAAAATCTATCAAGAGAGCCAACACAGGAGCTCACTGTAGAAGAACGGGGCAATTGTCATTGAGGTGGAATGTGACAGGAAAAGCCTAAAGAGACAGGATACTGCTCCTTCACATTATCTTGTGAGGTCCATGTGTCTATACCCAAACCAACAAGATGAGAGCTCTTGTGTTTCTGGCAAAGATTCACAACACTGTGCCCAGTGCCTTCTTGTCCTTGTATCAAGAGACTTTGGGAGGTGAAGCAGAGAGAACCTGAGCCCGATTTGCCGCTATACTTCTTGTTGCAAGGTCATTGCACAATACAGGGGCAATTCCAACCACTTCAACTGCTGCTGAACTCTAAAATGCTTGCCTCCTCTTTTTTTGAAGAGAATATTCAATGAGCTAGTAGTGGGCTGAGGTAGTGCTGGAGTAAAAACAGTACATCTCAAAAAAAAAAAAAATTCTTCCCTTCAGGGATCAGGGAACCTGTAAGAGAGGAGATGGGAAGAGTGTAGGAGTCAGAAGATGGAGGACACCAAGAAAACATGGCCTTCTAAATCCCCATGAGCAAAACTCATATGAAGTCACAAAACTGAGGCTACCTGCACAGAGCCTGCAGGACTCTGCACCAGGCCCTCTGCATATATAGTATGGCTTCCAGTTTAGTGTTTTCATGGGAGGTTTTGCGTGTGAGAACAAGTGGGTCTCTGATTCTTGTACATTCTCTTAGGCTCTCTTCTTTCTGTTTGCTTTGTCAAATTCTGATGTCAGCTTTTAAAAATCTTATTATATTCTACACAGTATATATTTCATATTTAAATTATATAATGTTATGTATAATTTATAATAAAATAAAGTATATTATAATTTATAGTAATTTTATTATTATCTCTTAGAAGCCTGTATGATTATAATGGGAGACAGAAAGAGGGTGGATCCCGCTGGGAAGAGAAGTTGGGAAGAACTGGGAGAAGAGGGAGGAGAATCTGTAATCAAGATATATTATTCTGTAAGGAAACAAAAACTATTTTCAATAAAAGGGGAAAAAGAAAAACGTCTAAAGAATTCAAGAATTCTATTCACAGGCCCACAGCATGGGCTTTAACTAATCAAGATTCAATTACAAAACAATCAAGGAAATATGAAAGGGCTGATGAACATTTAATAATTTCATGACTGTAAGATAAAAAAGTCACGATATACAGGAAACACAGTGTGTAGATGCTTTATGTTCTGTCAATTCAAATCTAAGGGTGCAACTACAATAGGGGAGAAATGCACAAGTGCTCAGTCGACTAGTCAATGTGCAAAGAAAAATCAAGAAAGTACACAGCTAGCAGCAAAGATTAAGAACAGGACTAACAGTCCTATAAAAAGGTTTGTACACAAAGGCAGCCATCACAACAGAACTACACTCTTCCCAAACACCAAAACTTTTTAAGGACCAACAATGAACATATAGAAAAAGACAGTGTGCAAGCCTGCAATCCTAACACTCAGGAGGCTAAGGCAGAAGCTGGCAGTTTGAGGCCAGCCTGAGTTTCACAGTGAGATCAAATCAACAACAGAAAGGAAAAACAATAACTACCGTTCGAGGTACAGTACTATTAGTGAATATGGCAAATTTGACATTTAACACACCTACTGTATCAACCAGGGTTACCAGCTTACTTCATCAATCAGAATTTCCAATCGACTAAGAAGGCCATACTCACTCTCTACTGAATACATGGAGCACAAGTAATATAAAATAACTGCAAAAGGCTAAATGTAGAAGACTATATATAAAAAGCAAAGATAGTGCAGACAATCAGAAACAAGAAGTAGAGGTTTTACTCCCAATCTCAGAAAAAACAGATTGGACCAAAAGATATTTACTATGACAATGGAGATCATAATGTTAAAAGCCATTGATCAAAGTAAAGATACAGCATTTATAGATATACATATCCTATAACTACAGTAGTCACCGTCACAAAAAAAGGATATATTAAACTTCAATTAAGTTATTAAAACAAGAAAAACAGAAGCATGCTAAAACTAGGAGTCTTTAATACATCACTCTTGGTCTATAATATGGCAAAATTAACTAAAGAGACAGAAGAAATACAACATAGTCTGCAAGGTAGGTGTTATGATGTACACACAGAACGTTGTACCTTCCAATAGAATAGCCACTTCTCAAGCGTGTACATGGAATACTCACAAAAATGTGATCATAGACAGCTCATAAAGAAAGCATCACCAAGTTCCACAAGGAGAAAAATTACAGACCACAGCCTGAACACAGTGTGATTAAACTAGAAATGACAGGGATGTTCCACGGTCTTGCTTTGCTTTGCCTTAGTTATATATGTATAAGCAACTCTCAGTGAAAAGCAGAAATATCAACTGAAATGGCTTGGTTTCTTAAATAACCCATTTATTTTTGTCAACTGAAAAAAATATACTACAATCCTAAGTCGAGAGGAAACAGGTAAAGAGAAAAAACTGGGGTGGGAGAAATAAAACTATTAGCTCAAGTTAAGAAGCCAGGAGCCCAATTCTTTGAAAAATTAAGAAACTAGACTATTAACCAATGTAATCTGACATTCACTCAATTTACAGCCCAGAGCTGCTTCACTGTTCTGTAAAAACAAAGCAAGTGATCCCTAAGACCTTTCGGGAGGCTGGGGGGTGATTTCAGGTCATGTCAGGTGATAAATTCAAGTATAGTATGCTACCTTTTATATATGAAACAAGAGAGCAGGAGACATATGTCTATACATTTACTTGTATTTACAGGAAGGAATACAAGAGGAATAAAGAGCTTTTTGCACTCCTACAACAACTTTTAAAATACAGAACAGTCAGGTGGTGGTAGTGTATGCCATTAATCCCAGTACCTGGGAAGCAGAGACAGGCAGATCTCTGAAAGTTCAAGGTCAGCCGTCTACGAGTGCGTTCCAGGACAGTCAGTACTACTTAAGAGTCCCTGTCTCAAAAAATGAACAACAAAAATACATCCTGGCACTCTTAGAGTGACTTTTCACAGCATGTACAGCTTCTTCTGTGATGGTCAAATGCACACACACACACACACACACACACAGACACACACACACACGCATACATACCTCTCTGTGTTCCTCTTAGACTGGGAGTTGAGGGAGTTAGGCAGTTCACTCTCGCTGTCATCTGACTGACTGTGAGCAGTGCTCTCTTCTCCTTCATCATCTACTTCATTAAGAGCCTATCTCAAAAATAAAACCAGAGCACAAATTGATTACATGCCCACTCATCCTTCCTTTTCATCACAGAAATTTCTCCTCTCAAGGCTAACCCCTTCATATGTGTACTAAATAAACACCGAAGCTTCTCAACTCTTCCTCTAGTGTCCTTCTAACATCTTTAAAGCTCCCTTTAGCTGTCAGTATTTAAATGCAAGAAAACTTTCCCTTCTTACAACAAGTCTGTGTGCACCCTGAGATTATCTTCTGTTCCTGTTTTGCTTTTGTTTAGCCCAGGCTAACTCAATTTGTTAAGTACCTGAGACTGGCTCAAAATTCACAATTGCTCTATCTCAGCTTTCTAGTGCTAGTAATTGCATGGTTGAGCAACCACTACTGGCAAAACAATCTCTTTAAAAAAAATCATTTCCCATTTCGCAGATACCATCTGTGCTCTGCAACTTTGCCTCTATCTGGCCATTCCACTCAAAATGCTTCTGCAAGGTCAGTGTCAGCATGCTTATTCCTAACGAGACAATTCCATCTTTCCCTTTCCTTCTCTGACTCATTACACCTTACTCATTACAAGTTCTCTTCCTCTACAATCAATAAGAGTTGTATATGCATGAGGAATTTAGTCTAACACCTAACACACACTAAAGGGCCAGGCACAGCAGAGCATGCTTTTAATCTCAGCACTGTGAAGCAGAGACATGGAGATCCCTGGAGCTCCTTGAGAGTCAGTCCAGGCTTAGTGGGTGAATTCCAGACCAATAAGAAATTCTGTCTCAAAGGAGGTGGACAGTATTCCTCAGAATGACACCAAGGTTGTCCTATGACTTACACATACACACACACACACACACACACACACACACACACACACACACACACGCTCCACATACTCAATTACACACTCATCCTTCAACTTCCTATCTTCTTGGATGTTCTTTTCTTTTTCTAGTGGATCTTTCCCAATCTCCTTTATCAATTTTCTTTATCTACCATCTCTGTATAATTGACAGGACGATGGTTGACAGTTAAGCACTTAAAATGTTTACCACAGGGCCTCTATCAAGTTGAACTTCCTTTTAGCATGGGCAATTGGTTGTGAGTGCAATGCATTACCTGAGGCTCTATGAGAGATTCATTAAGGGTGGACTGGGTGCCAGGATCTTGATTTACTCCAATGAGACTCTGAGAGGAATCTGGAGCCATTGTTACATTTGGAAACCCTGCAGAAGGAACCCAAGTCATTATGATTTCTTTCATCAGCTTAAACAGCTTTACAAGTTCTACACTGCCACAGGCTCCCTTCACTTCAGGGAAATCTCAAACAGCAGCTCCTCTTACACGTATGTATATGTACCAAACTTATATCTAAACTCACTTTTATCTTCACAAATTCCATGAGATATAGTCTATTATTTGACAAATCAGTAAACTGAAACTTGGAGAAATTAAGCAGCCCAGAGTTATTCTAATAAATGGCTGACCTGGAATTAAAACATTCTACTAAAAAAAATCCCATGTTTCTGAAGGATTAAACAAGTTATATACAGATTATGATTAATAATGTTGGAGCAGAGAATGGTGGTACATGCCTATAATGTCAGCACTCAGAAACTAAGAGGCAGGACGTTCAGGAGTTCAAGGCCAGTCTTGGCTACGGACCCTGGGGATGGGGGCAGTGATAATCAAATGCAACTAAAGATAACCAAAGTTTCTTTTAGCAAGAAACTGAAGTTGCTTTAGATTTTAAGTTAGGCTTATTCAAACTATATGTAAATATACATATTATAATTATGTGATAATTTAATAAACTGAAAAATTAAGCCACATTTTATAGGTACAAAACAGTGCACTTCACACCATATGTTTGTAGGTAATTCTTTTAGATGAATAATTTGTAACACTTTATATTCCTAGTAAAAAGCAAACCAATTATGACTCTTAGCCCCAATAATCTTCATATACTAGCTAGCTAGAATTCTTCTAATCACTTACAAGTTGGGTTTAAGAAAGAAGAGCAAGGGGCTGGAGAGATGGCTCAGAGGTTAAGAACACTGACTACTCTTCCAGGGGTCCTGAGTTCAATTCCCAGCAACCACATGGTGGCTCACAACCATCCTTAATGAGATCTGGTGCCCTCTGCTGGCCTGCAGGCATACATGCAGACAGAACACTCTACATAATAAATAAGAGAGAGATAAAGAAACAGAGAGAGAAAGAGCGGTGACACACATCTTTAATCCCAGCACTCAGGATACAGAGGCAGGTAGATCTCTGTGAGTTCAAGGCCAGCCTGTCAAGGCCAGCCTGGTCTATAGAGCAAATTCTAGGACAGCCAAGACTGTTTCACAAGACTGTTTACAGAGAAACCCTATCTAGAAAAAATGAAACAAACAAAACGAAAAAAACAAGAAGAGCGGGTTTTGTGTGGATTGAACACATACCTGCGCGCTTACGAGGAACATCAACAAACAGACCTTTGGTTGCAGCCATCAGATGATCAGACTTCTCCAGCACATCCTGCATCTGGTACTGATCAGAAAGAATCTACACACATATTAAGAAAAAAAAAACAGTGTTCAGAGGGGAATATATTTAGTTTTTAAAAATCACTAAGGAAAAGGACTAAGGAAGGCACCAAACACAACATTTTAAAAACTTAAATATCGGCCTTTATTGGTTATGGTTGCTGGATTTGCTTTTAACCATGGGCCATGACCATCCTAAAGCCAGCCAATGGCAATATTAGATAACAGTAGATGGGGCAATTACAGTAATCTGTAGCTTCGAAGAAAATGTATTACATTGTGATCTTGAACACACAGGCACATACACATATATATGCACACACTCACACTCACATGTACATATACACTTACATGTACATACACACTCAACACTCACATGTACATATACACTCACATGCACATATACACTCACATGTACATACACACTCACTCACATACACTTTAACTTTCCTTTTACTCTTTACATCTTTCCCATCATACATCTCAATCCCATTCATTTCCCCAATCCTTCACATCTGACCTCTGCCCTTGCAATCCCCCCCCCCAATAAAATAAAATTTAAGAGAAAAGGGGGAATCTCATCGTGGAAGCTGTAGTGTGACACAGAGAGTCACACAATAAACCCCTTTTGTCCATATATTCACTTGCAAGTGTTCATTGCAAAGAGTCTGGTTCGAGGCCTCTGGTTTCTACTACACTAGCGACGCTGGGCCCTCACTGGGACTCCTCTCCGACATCCTGTTGTCCCATGTCATGGAGATCCTGTACCTTTGGGTCTACAGCACCCCTTCATGTGCTCCAACAGATCACAGATGGTGTAGATTTTGGGGTGGGCCAACCCTGGTTCTAGCCCTGGGTGGTTGCAGGGTTGGTCAGCCCGCCAGCTCTCCTCTGTCCTCACCACCAGGGTGAGCTCTCCTGCATTGTTCTGGGGAGTTCACCCCTTGCAGCGATGAACAAGGGGCCAGTTTTCAGGGTCGGCTCTCCCACACCTGAACATGAGGGCCAGCTCTACTATGCCACCCTCCCAAGTGCTGCAACTGGTGCCGGGCAGGGCCAGCTCTCCCACTCTTATGACCTCAGGGCCAGCTCTCCCACACTGCCACAGAAAGTGAAGGGAGGGGCTCTCCCCCACCTCCACACCACCATATGAGATGAGGGCGGGCCAGCTCTCCCACACTGCTGTCGGTAGGATCAGCTCTACTCTGCTGCCCAGCTGAGGTGCAGGGTCCGCTTTCCTTACAGCAGCTGGTAAGGGGGCTAGCGTCCTCATCTGTCATAGGCAGCAAGGGCAAGGGGTAAGGGGGGACATCTTCCCACGCCCCACCGCTGCGTCACAGATGATTAGCAGACACAGCTCTTCTACACTCACAACTTTGGGGCTGGCTCACCCACACCTCCGCCAACTGGGCCAGCTCTATTGTGCTGTGCTGTCCAGGCGAGGAGTAAGGCCTGCTCTCCCTAAATGCACACACTTTTTAAAGTAAGGCTTTTACATAGGATTTCTACATAAGAATGACTTTTTAAGTTTTATTCCATTCTAGTTTTAAGTGATGGCGATTTCATAACCCATTAGTAATAATAATGTAATTCAAAAATACAGATTAAAGATAAGTATCTCTGAGCCATAAACTCAAAGGTGTTCTGATAATCCACTAACAAACAGGTCACGCATGGTCTGTGACTTACAAAACAAGGTATAGGTTTTAGGATTAAACAAAAAATGTTATGTTTGGTATTTATAAACAAGTTAGGTTTTTACCATGGAGAGATGGTTACACAAAAGCACCACTACAATTGTGCCTCTAATCATGCACTTTCTATTGAAGGTACATACATACAAGCAAAGACATAGGCTGAAGACGAGTCAATTCTATTTACCACCACCAGATGGCACTCTTAAGCCGAAAAGAATGTTAAAATCAAAGCAACTCATTTCTAACACTGACTCAAATCAATAAAGCATCTAATAGCAAACACTCTGCCTAGAATTTCACTATAACATAGACATAATGGCATCAATTACTATTTTAAGGTACAAAGAGAAAAGTGAGTCGCATTTTGTGTTATCCTTTCTGCTATGGCCATTTGGGTCAGCTACTAAAACTGAGTCCTAAATTTGCTCCTTCCAGAGCAAACTTTAGAATTTCACAAGGCCAAGAGCACACATGGTGCAGAACACTGGGTTCTAGGTCCACATCAGAAATAGTACACAAACCCCAATCTCTTTAAACTTAGTTTTCTACTGTGTCAATGTCGTACAGTATGGGTCTTACTTAAATTTGATTATAATTAACACTGGGCATCAACATAGTTATTTCTGGTTGTGAGTGTAGCCTTTAATGGCTGGGCCATCTCTCCAGCCCCAATGTGGTTATTAGTGAGATCATTCTTCCACTTTCTGTGTAATTTTTCTAGTATGGTGACAAACATACTTTCTCACTGTATCATGTATATGCCTATGATCCTATTACATCCCTTAAATACAGACACCATAAGCACAGAAAATTCAGTAACTGAAACCAAAGATGCACATACTCTTTGACTCTTACTTTTCTTTTCTTTTCTTTTTGAACCCAATATTTGGGGCGGAACCCTGAGACATCCTAAGAAGTGCTCTAACACTGAGCTGAGGGCTGGAGAGATGGCTCAGAGGTTAAGAGCACTGACTGCTCTTCCAGAGGTCCTGAGTTCAATTCCCAGCAACCACATGGTGGCTCACAACCATCTACAATTCAATCTGGTGCCCTCTTCTGGCATGTAGGCAGAACACTGTATATGTAATAAATAAATAAATCTTTTAAAAAAAAAAAAACACTGAGCTGAAAGCTCAGCCCTTGACTTAGTACTTCTGCCAATAACTCATCAACAAACAACTATACCCAGAAAAATACTCAACATTCACTGCATCATTTATAGTGACAAGGGACAGCCAATCTGTGAGCGGCACACACTGCTACTTATTCCCTATTTTGCCCTTTAATAGCACAACTCCTAAATTTCAGTCAAGGAAGCACCTAATTTCCAACCCCTCTTTGAATACGGGAATGGCCATAAAATAATGTTCTAGGGAACAAGACATGATGCCAAATCTCTGGCCGGCATAAAAGGGAGAGCAGACACTGTCTACTTCCACGTGCTGTTTACTTGCATACAACTGAAGGACTGTAACAGTCATCCTGTTCTAAGACATGCGCTGAAGAAACTGTAGGGCCCTCCACCAGCTACCTCTGTGTTGTGTTTAAACTACTGTATTTTGAGTCCTTTTCTTCCCAGAAGCTTAATCTGCACTCTAATACACAACATCAGTGTTCACAAATAAAACAATCATAAATAAATCATGGCAAATCTATACCCAGCCTAGACATTTTTTAAAAAGGTAAATTTATTTCTACATATTGACTTCTAAGATATACTGGCATGTCAATAGAGATCTAAGCACCTCCTGGGCCCTACAGGGGTGGCAGAAGGGTGGTATACACTGAAAACCTGTATATGCTAGCAGTGCTTGGCATGGTATTACAATACAAATGACATCATCTTATGAACCAGGTTCCTATCATTGGTGAAATGGACCTTCCAAGACCATGAAGTTAAGAGCTTGGGGATTATGACTTACGTTGGATGTAACATATAATAGGATCAGCATACCTATGGCTACAGCAGAAACTGACAAAGACAGAAAGTAAAGGGATAAGCTTACTAATCGTGTTGATACAGGGTATTAATTACAATCAGGTCTCAAGTAAAGACACTGCTTTGTCCTCTTTTGCTAAGTCTCTGTTACGTCTCCTGGAGCCGGTTGCTCGTGTAGCCAAACATCACTGTAGTAGCCTTACTAAGTGAGACCCGTTACTAAGAGGAAACATCTAAGTCTCAGAATCACGGTAGTACAGAGGGAGAAAGCAGCATTCCTAGAACCCTGTCCCCCCACTGCTCTTCTCCCCACATCCACTCTGAAAAGCTAGCAGGGCTGGAGAGACAGCTCAGTGGTCATCACGGGTTAAGAGCGCTCGTGGCTCTTGCTGGGGAGCCAGACTGGAACCCAGCACTCACATGGTGACTCACACTCTGGGACTTGGTTCTGGGGTGGGGGAGATCGACACACTCTTCTCGCCGCCAATGGCACCAGACACACAAGCATACGTGCAGACAAACACTCATAGACAAAAATGAAAATAAAGCCTCAAAAAAGAAAAAAGAAAAGAAAAGGAAAGCTAGAGAAAGAAAACCAAAGCCCCGAGTCCGACTCCTCCCAACGAGGTCATCTGGTTTTCTAGGTCAGATCTGTGGTTTGGGGCCTTTCAGTGAGAACAGGCATATACCAAACGTGAATGACTGGCCCAAGATCACAAGATGTAAAGTTGAATTCTCTGAACCCACTGATCCTTTTTCAAGTTACGGAAACATTTATTTGGGAGAAACCGTTCTTCCTAATGCATAGGATTTCTGTAAGACAGTGGTTCTCAACCCCCCTAACGCTGCAATCCTTTAACACAGCTATCGTCATCATGCAAGGGTGACCCTACCCCCAAACCATAAAATTATCTTCATTTCTACTTCTTAACTGTAATTTTGTTACTGTTATAGATCATAATGTAAATACCTATGTTTTCTGATGGTCTAAGGTGACCCCTGTGAAAGGATTGTTTCACCCCACGGGGTCACGACCCACAGACTAAGAACCACTGCTCTAAGAATCCAAGGAATTTCTCAAAACACAGCCTGCAACTTAGAACCATGAAAGGCCACACTGAGAGCACACACTGTAAGCTAAGCCTGGTCAAGAAGCCACACACAGCACATTCCTTCACTGTGACTTCAGCTCTGCTATAGCTCCTTCTGACTCCCCGCCTGTCCACCCTACAAATCTGATTACGTCTTCAAACACTGGAGCAGGCAAAAGGTTATGCCAGAGGTAGATGGCTGATGACCTAGATCAACAGGCACACAAAATTATTTGATTTTATTTCATTCTTGCTATGCTGTTGAACTGAGACATAATTACAGAAGTTTACAGAGATAGAACACTATCTGCCAAAGACTGTGGTAATCTCTTTAAATGCATGCATTACGTCACCAGGGCTAGAGAGATGGCTCAGTGGCTAAGAACACTGGTTGCCCTTCCAGAGGACCTGGGTTCAATTTCCAGCTCCCACATGGTAGTTCACAACTGTCTGAGGACCTGATACCTTCTTCTGACCTCCACAGGCGCCAGGCATGCACATGGTGCACAGACACACATGAAGGCAAAACATCATGCACATACATTTTTTTTCAAAGAAATTTAAGTGCTATGCCATTAAAATCTTATAACATAGCCAAGAATTTGGGGGGGGGGGCTGGTTTTTGTTTTGAGACAGGGTTTCTCTATTGTTGGGAGTCTCTGCCACCACCCCCCCAAGGTTAGAGAGGCTAGAGTGCCAGTCCCACAGCCTCCTCAAAATCGGAGACAATCAGGTACAACAGGGAGTCCAGTCAAGCAGGATCTCATTTATTGTTTAACAGTAAAGCCGTCTTAAAGTAAAAAACCACCACAGGGCGGGAAAAGTATCACCCAGTAATTTTAAAGGAATTCCTATTATGTATCTAGTCTCCTATCCCCTCTTGGGCACAGTCTGCTAGTGTGATGACCTCATCTGGTGTGAGTTTGGGCATCACCCAGTAATTTTAAAGGAATTCCTATTATGTATCTAGTCTCCTATCCCCTCTTGGGCACGGTCTGCTAGTGTGATGACCTCACCTGGCTGAGCTTGGGCAGCCGTTGTTTTTCTTAGTAAACACTTGAAGCCTTCCTGTCCTCAGCTTGGGTCACTCCCTCTCCTGCCAGAACATGAGCTGTGCTCCTCCACACTCTGTGTAACTGCCCTGGCTATCCTAGAACTCACTCCATAGACCAGCCTGGCCTCCAACTCACAGAGATCCTCCTGACCAAGTACTGAGTGTGAAACCACTGCCCAGTAACACAGCTAAGAATTTTAAAGATTATATATTTTTAAAAAATGAAGCTAATGTAAATGAAGCTACAAAATTTATAAAAACAAATGAATAGAACTAAAAATACTATATTAAGTTAGGCAATTCAGACCCGGATAGATGAGATCTGCGTATCCTCTCTTATGTGTGGATGCTAGCTTGTAACTTTTAAGTATGTATATTTACGTGGGAGTAAGTATGTACTGAAGTCAGAAAGCTTTCTTACAGAACCATGAAACTGAAAAAAAAGGTGAGAATACATGTGATATGAAAATGAAATGGGGAATGGGGAGGTAGAAGGATCAGTGGGGCGGGTAGGAGGAAGGGTGGAGAGATGGAGCGGGAGTCAACATCCACAACTAAGTATTATGACATGGTAGAAGGAGCATGCTACTTTGTAAGTTACTTTTTGAAAGGGAGAAAGAGAAAAGGGGGAAAAGAAAATTCAAGGAGTTATATAATCTAAGGTTACAGAGCTAATGAGTTGTGGAAACAACATTTAAAGCAGTTAACTAGACTCCACCCATCTTGCTGCTCTCTGCACTAGACTCTGCCCATCCTACTGCCCTGTGCACAGACTCCGCCCATTCTGCTGCTCTCTGAACTAGACTCCGCCCACCCAGGTGCTTTCAGCCCTATACTCCCTCCACCCAACATCCTGCTGCTTTGTACACTAGACTCCGCCCACGCTGCTGTCTCTGTAAAGCCACGGAGTAGCTCACTGTTAGGTTGCAGTAAGTACTACAGTCTCACCAACGAAGTCAACCCCAGGAAAAGAGAACTTGAAAGACAATGAATTTTCACACTACCTCCTTCATTAGAGATAATCTTCTTTTTTCAAGACTTGAAGTTTCTGGTTTCTGCTTCCTCCATTTTCTCTTCAAAGCTTTTTCTTGAAGCTCCCAGTGCACCAATGCTCTATTCTTTGACTTGTGCATCTCATGACGGCGAACCTATACAGAAGGAAAAACTGTGAAGAAGTGTTTTCAGTAGCAAAGAAGTCGCCTGCTCCTATGTAAGACCACTTACACTAGTTCACCACTTCTTGTTCCTTTCTGGTTCAGCGTGTGTGTGTGTGTGTGTGTGTGTGTGTGTGTGTGTGTGTGTGTGTGTGTGTGTCTGTGTCTGTGTGTGTGTGTGTGTGCATGCATGCATGTGTGCGCATTCATAGCTAAAACTTCCATAGGCTTCTAAGTTTCCAAAAATGATCTAAAAGAAGTACCTAGAACTTGGAGGTCTAGCCTAAAGACACAAAAATATTAACTTCTACTACAGTTGTACATACTACCAAAACCCAGTGTTCTTCAACTCACAGGTTAAAACTCATACAAGTCATCTTTGGCAAAGTACACCCCTTTCATGATAACTGCATTACTTCCAAGTCAATGATGCACTGTATAGCTCTGCAATAACTTCATGAGGAAGTGAGGTCACAGATGATGTAGATATCCAAACTCCTGAGGCAGAGGAGATAGAAGCCAGAGCCTCTAAAGAGTGGGAAGGGAAGAGTCCACTGGTGTGACTGAGGAATAAGTAGGCATTTGCCTTCACAAGTACTCTAGTGCTCAGACTTGTAAATACAAACAAAAATGGGTCATCCAATGATGTTTTAACCATGCAAACATGCAAACTACCAAAAAGACTGGTAATCAAGAATTGTAAACAGGCAAATCAGAAAAACGACGAGGCAGTACTTTATATCCACCAGGAGTATTAAAATTTTTAAAGGTGACAATAACGATGTGTATAAACTGGAAGCTCCACACATTCTGGTGGAATTTAAATCACGAAAGCACTTTGAAAAACAGTGTAGCAGTTATTCATAAAGTCCAATAGGAAGACACAAGACCTAGCTATTCTATTCCAGATATACATAACTGACTGCATACACATATGTTCACACAGAGACTTGTACATGAATATCAACAATGGTATTACTCATAATAGACAAGAAAGCATAAACCAGATGTACAACTGACTAACACATAAATCATATCTGGAATCTCTATTCAATGGAACATTATTTCACAATAGAAAGGAATGAAATAGCCAGGCAGTGGTGGTGCATGCCTTTAATCCCAGCACTCAGGAGGCAGAGGCAAGCGGATCTCTGTGAGTTCGAGGCCGGGCTGGACTGACAGCCTCCAAAACAATACAGAGAAACCCTGTCTTGTAAAAACAAAAAACAAAAAAAGAAATGAATGAAATAAAGATAAATACTATAATATGGATGAATCTTTAAAATATGCCAGAAAAAGAGGCTACATATAAGAGACCACATACTGCATTCCATCTGTAAGAGAAGTCAAGGCTAGGCACATCTACAGAGACAGAAATTAGATTAGTCACCACCATGGACAAGCTAGTCAGGGCTACACAGCACAGGCCTATCTTTAAAATAACAATAATAACAACAACAAAATGCTGAAGATATTTCTAGACAGGAAAGGCAAGCAGAGATCTATACTATAGGTCAATCTAGATAAGTGATAAGACTGTAAAAGTCTAACAGTAGCTAATAAGCCTCAGTAAAATCAGAAATTTCTTAAGATATACTTTATGTTTTATACATATGTAAACATATAAAACAAAGCTAAACAATTTCCAGAAGAGACGATGGTCTCTGATCTGGAGGTAGAAACCAGACACTAACTAAAACAGTCCAGGACTCAACTTTCAGGGTTAAACTTACCAGATCTTCAGGAGTTGCCCGGTGCACTGTCAGATCATTCACAGTATTCTTTAAAAAGAAAAAAGAATGAGCTTTTAAAATATTTATTAACAGTTACTGAGTTTTAATAGCTGAAAATTGATTTAAAGTCCTAAGACCAAAAATCCTTTTTTTAGGAACCAATATCATTAATATAATGTTAAAACAGATTATTTCTAAATGTCTTCTAGCTAATAGCCTATTTTAAGTGTTATACAGGAAATAAAGCACTCTACTATTTAAAACAGGGAATGAGTAAACTTAACTGAAGATATAATTTCCCCATGCTAGGATTCCATGAGGCAATCCTAAAGTTTTTTAACAAAGAGAGTGGTCACTACAGCATGCTGCAGAAGAAACCTTTTTTTGAGAACATAGTTTCTAACTCACTAAAACTCTAATTCTTGGAAGGAACTACAAGTTATTGCCCTTAGTATATGTACTCTTGGGGGGAGGGCAATATCCTGCTCTTCCTTCCAAGCCCAGAAACATGCCTCGCAACCCACCCAAGCCTATTACACCTGAGCTCCACCACACCACATGACAAGAGTCATACGTCCATTTCCGAGAGCTTGTTTTTACTATCCCAAGACTTACATCCCATTCTTGCCTCACTGAAGCTTTCTTCTTTACTTTCAGAGTTTTTCTTCCACCTCCCCGGGGACCAAAGCGATTCACTCTGATCAATGACATCTAGGAATAGTAACATTTTTTTTAAATACAGGCAAAAAAATAATAGTATATCATGGAGAAGGGGACATCTGGGACAAACAAAAACACTCTCAAAATATCAGAAAAAAATTAATCCCAGCAAAAGGAATAGGCTATTTCTCATTTTACAACTAATAGTAAAATGAAGCCAATAACTGCAATTAAAAAGGTTTCAAATAACAAAACTTTTTGCTTAATAAAGAATGTTAGAAATATAGAAATTATGCCCTAAAATAGAAAACTAAGATTTACATCTGTCATCAGATACAAAATTCACAACTAAGAGAGAATATGCCAGTAACTGGGTAACATGAGAAAGGAAAGGGCAGTTCTACGCTTGCTAACACTCATCCCTACCAGGCACACATTTGCTCACCTCTGAGAACCTTAAGGTCTGGTTCCACCTCTAATAAATCTTCACACAGCCCTGGATGGAGGCGATTTTGTAAATTACCAGCATTAGCCTGGCAATCAAAATTGACATGTGGGACTAAACATTATGAAAAGTTAGGGAAAGACTCACAGTCCACAGTACTTGAAAACCAAGGTTTTTACAATCTATACATATGACTGCAAAAATATGCATGACTTCTATTTCACAACCTCTTTACCCACTGTGGCAATGAAATATGAAAACATCTCTCACATTCTAAGAAACGAACTTTTGCTAAACCTCACAGCCAAAGTGAAAGCCACTTAAAAGATTGCTATCTTAGGATGTACTTGCCCTGTTTGTTTAATCTGTCTATGGAACAATCAACCTTACTTGCCTTGGATTTCCCATGTAATCAACTTTTGCAACGTAAGATAATGGCATAACTATGATCTTAAACAATGTACTCTTTCCATGCCCCGATCCAGAACAATGCATTTGTACCCTTTGCTGAAAGGAACAATTACATAGGTTGAAAGCAACCTTCTAAAATGAGAATCTATTGTGGATACTGGTTCATAGACAATGGTGTTTGTAGTAGTTTGCTTCCTGGGTCAGTTAGGATAATTTGGAGCCAGTAACATAATCCCTTATTAAAAAAAAACCAACAACAACAAAAAAAAATCTGTTAAAGATTTCTATAAAGTATACCACTTTTTCCCCCATGGTATGCTTTCTGTGCTGTACAGTAAATACTGAGCGAAGATAGACACACAGACAGACACAAGTGAGTACACAAGATACATACACACACACACACACCCCGACATGCAGACACAGGCACAGACTTACCAGACAGCCTTCAGGCAGGCACAAATTGAGACTCATGCAACAGACTGGACAGAGGACACAGGGAGCATGAAGTAGAGAATTGAAATTTGGACTTGTGCTTGGTTAAATGATTCCAAGAGGAAATGCTTTTCTTTCCTTAATGTGATCATGCATTACTGGTGACTTGAAGTCAATCACCAATACATATAATCCACACAACCTACCAAAATAATTACAGAACTTTCGGGCTCTACTTCCAACCAGCCCTCAGTGTTCATTACCCCTAACCCTCTCTCACCACAATAGAGATTAAACACAGGACCTTTCACATGCTAGACAAGTGTTCACCTTTATGATACACCGCCTTCCTCTTTCATTAAGTACTTTTAATAAAATAATCTACTGTAATAAAGATGCCTACTCCAGTGTTTCTCTAAATCTCCCTTGCTCTCTATATTGTCTTTCTCTTATTCCATTTTACTCTTTAAACATGTTGTCTAATTTCAGAGCTTACAATCCAGCAAACGAGGTAAGCCACAAATGTTTAGAAAAGGACAAGTTATTTTGTCTTTCCCAGTGGTGTTGAGCTAAGATTGACGTGCAGGTGTAACATATGCCAGGCAAGTTCCCTCACACTGAGTTCTATCTTCAGTTCAACAATTAAGACTTGTTTTCCCATGACTAGGCCCTTTTTATTTATCTATTTTTACTTTGTTTTATTAGCATATATGTATATATACATATAAATACATTAAGACTTTTGTAACATTTTCATCCATGTACATAATGTATTTCATTCTATCACTCCCCAGTTGCCCTCTCTTCTCCCCCTCCACCTGGTCTCATCCCTCTTTACAAAAATGACCTCCCTCCTACTTTCACATCTTTTTCTTTAAATCTAGAGAGAAAACATGCAATATTTTACCTTTCTGGGTCTGGTTTATCTCCATTTAACATAATTTCTAGTTCTTTTCCTACACATATGATTTGATCCCAATCCTTTTATGGTTGAATAATACTCCCTTGTGTAATCTTTACCCAGTTATCTGTTGATGGGCATCTAGGCTGAATCTATCACCTGACTACTGAGAACAGTGCCATAAGAAACATGGATGTACAGGTACGCAGTGGCATCCTTTTGTTCCTTTGGTATATACCCAGGGTGGTACAACTGGATCACAAGGTGATGGGCATCTAGGCTGAATCTATCACCTGACTACTGAGAACAGTGCCATAAGAAACATGGATGTACAGGTACGCAGTGGCATCCTTCCTTTCCTTTGGTATATACCCAGGGTGGTACAACTGGATCGCAAGGTGGTTCTTCCCATGTCTTAGTTTTGAAGAACTTCCATACTGGTTGTACTAATTACACTCCCAACAACACACAGGAGCTCCTCTCCAGCTCCCAACAACCACACTAATAATTGCTGCTGTTTTCTTGATGACAATAGTCATTCTGGTGAGACAGAATCTCAATGTAGCTTTGATTTGCACTTCACTGATGGCTGAAGATGTTGAACATTTTTATAAAAGGGGTGTGTATGCCACATGTGGGTGCCCACAGAGGCCAGAAGAGAGTGTTAGAATCCCCAAAGTTGGTGTTATGGGTGGTCATGAACCACCCTGCATGGGTGCTGGGATCCAAACTCGGTCCTCTACAAGAACAGTACATACTCGTAACGAGTAAGCCATCTCTCCAGTTCCTGAACATTTTTTCTCATGTATTTACTGGCCATGTGTACTTGTTTTGAAAACTGCCTGTTCAGTTCATTTCACCAACGATTAGTCAGCATCTTTTTCTGTTTAGTTTTTTTAAAGTTCTATGTGCTGGGTCTCACTCCCCTGCCAAATAACTGAAATACACTAGGGAAATAGACTTCAACCCATATTGTAGGCTGCCTCTTCACTCTCTGAGTTCCAACTGTGCAGCTTTTTAATAGGGCATAACATCATTTGCCAATGCTTTTATTGCACTATTTACTGACCTCTGGGGGAGAGGAAGGAGCACAAGCCACAGCACATGCATGAGGGCCAGAGAACAACTTGCAGGAGTTGTTTCCTCCTTCCATATGGGTCTCAGGGATAAACGTGGGTATTAGGTTCATCTCTAACCTGCTGAGCCATCTCATCAGCCCACATTGATCAACAGTCTTATACAGAAAGCCCTTGTCTGTGCCTGAATCTTGGGTTTCCCTGGTTTCCTCTAGGAGGGTCATGTTTTTCATTAAGGTCTCTGATCAATTTTGAACTGAAGTTTTACAAACTGAAAAAGGGATATGGTTCCAGTCTTCTACTTATGAACACAATCTTCTCAGCACCATCTGTCATCAACAATTAAGTTTTATGATGGTGATGGCAATAACAGCTGTAATGGAAGCAATGAGAGCATCAGCTAAGACAGGCTAATTACTTGCTATATGCTAGCTACTATTCTAAGCTCTTCACACATCTTAGTTTCTTTAAATCAAGAGGCTCAGCCAGGCAATGGTGGCTCACACCTTTAATCCCAGCACCAAGGAAGCAGAGGCATGTGAATCTCTTGAGTTCGAGCCCAGTCTGGTATACAGAGCTAGTTCCAGGACAGCCAGGGCTACCTACACAAAGAAACCCTGTCTCAAAACAACAACAAAAATAAAACAAATAAACAAAACAAAAAGAAGAACTTCATGAAGTGATTAATACTTTGACTCATTTTATAGATGAGAAAACTAAGGGGTAAAGAGTTAGCCAACTGTGACGTTCAACTGTATTAGACATAGCCAGCACTTAACAAGACATGGAACAGGCAAAAGTCTAAACAAATCACTGCATTTACAGACAGTTATTTTCCAACAAGGGAGGCAAAACAATTCAATTCAAAGATTATTGTTTTCTATACTCCTGTGAAAAGGTCAGGCTACTACTTCACGTAGGGTACAAAGTTAGCTTAAAATTAGTCATATATTAAATGTTAGAGCTAGAACTATAGAGATCTTAGATGAAAACATGAGTATAAATCGCTGTAACCCTCAGGTAAAGCAACAGTTTCTGAAGTATAGAGCCAAAAGCACAAGAAACCAAGATGTGGGGAGGATGGTATGGTTCATCAACCCTTTTAACTTTGTACTCAAAGGTACAATCAAGAAAATGAAAAGATAACTACTGCAGTGGCAAAAGGTATTTGCAAATCATTTACCTTGCATCTAGATTATATAGAGAAACTTATAACTTTTCAAACAATGCAATTTTAAAATGAGCATAGGTTTTAATATACATCTCCAAATAAGATACTGCAGATGATCAACAGGCACATAAGAAGATCATCAAGATAGAGGCTGGTGCCAGTCGGTGGTGGCACACGCCCTTAATCCCAGCACTCGGGAGGCAGAGGAACTCAGTAAGTTCCAGACCAGCCTGGTCTACAAAAGCTAGTTGCAGGAAAGGCTCCAAAGCTATACAAAGAAACCCTGTTTCAAGAGAAAAAAAAAAAAAAAGGTAGGGGCTGGTGAGATGGCTCAGTGGTTAAGAATCCCTGTTGCTCTTCCAGAGAATTGCAATTCAATTCCCACCACCTACATGATGGCTCACAAGCACTTGCAATTCCAGTTCCAGGGGATCTAACTCATCTCCCTAACCTCCAAAGGCAGCAGGTGGCACATGGTGCACATACAGACATGCAGGTAAAACATCCATACACATAAGAGAAACCTGTTTTAAAAACAACCAACATAATGAAATACATGTCAAAAATCATTCCAGGGTGATTTTAATTAAAAAAAAAATAAAGGACCAGAACAGACAAGACTATGGAGAAACTAGAATCTTCGGGTATTTGTTAATTGGGATGTAAATTTACAGATGCGCTTTGGAAGACTAGTAGGAAGTTGCTCAAAAATGTAAATACCATTACCACATGACCTAGAAATTCCCCTACATAAACACTCAAGAGAGTTAAATACATTAGTCCACAGAAAAATTTGTAAGTGAATGTTCATAAAAATGTTATATTTAATAGACAAAAGTGGAAACATCTCAAAATGCCCATTAACTGATGAGTATATAAATATATGTGATATAGCTATACAATGGGACATTATTTGGCAATTATAGTACTGATGTGTTACAATGTGGATTAAGTTTGAGTATATTAACTATAAGAAAACTAAGCATGAAAGCCACATATCACACGATACCATTTAATCTAAGTCCATAATAGGTATATACACAAAAATATAAAGTATGCTAGTGGTTGCCTGGGAGAAGAGAAGAGAATAGCTTTCTCCTGGGGTGGGGAGGAGAGATGAAAATGTTCTGGAATTAGCTGATGATGGCTGTACAACTATGAATGTACTGATCTAAAGGATGGATTTTTATGGCACATGAATTACATCTCAAAGCTGGTTTTTTTAAATATAGAAAATACAACACTGTTCAAAGAAAGGAAGTCTGATATATTTTAACCACTCAGATCCTCAATATACTATGTAGAAATGCAAAGCAGCAGTAAATCTGCAGACAAATCCCTAAAATTTATATTAAGAAAACCTAACAACAGTAAAAAAAAGTTAAATGTAGAGCTGAGAAGATGGCTCAGTAGGTGACTTGTTGCCTTAAAAGCACAGGACCTGAGTTCCAATCCACAGTACCATGTAAACACCAGGAAGGCATGGCAGCCCTGTAACCTCAGGGCTCCAGAGGAAGAGACAGGCAATCCCCAAACTGGTTAGTTACATTACAAAATCAGCAAATTCTGGATTCAAGGGAAAAACCCTACTCCAATATATACGGCAGAGAAAAACTGACAAAGATACCCGATATCAACCTCCGACCTGCACACCCACATATGCACACCCACATGTAGCATACACATTTGCAAAAAAAAAAAAAGTTCAATGTAAAGTGATCTGTAGACCCGCATGCAGAGCCTCACTGATGCTAATACATATGCTTCATTAATGAAGAGCCTCATCACAACCCCACAACTCCATGATCCACCCACTGTCTTAAAGAAACATGGTATAGTGGCTTAGAGTACAGCCAGGAATCAGACTGTAAGGATTCACCCTTGACCTTTATCACTGACTCTAAGATGAGACTGATTCAACTTGTAAAGCTGCTCAGACAACCCCCCACCTCCCCACCACCTCACGGATACTAAGTTTCATCTAAGTGATGATGACATCCGTGATAATTACTAATTTTCTCAAGTGAGCTGAGTAAGGCTTAGAGAATGTCATCACATTGCTCAAGGTGACATTAATAATAATGGAGAGTGTACAGAACTAACAATGTGTGACTGACTATAAAGCACGTGCTTGGAAATCACTAAAAATGGATTGGCTCCGCTTAATTCAAAACATGCACCTCTTTAAAGGGGGAAGGAATTGTTATCTCAAATTATATTGAAATGTCACATTTATTCATAAGCTTATGTCTACACTTCTCCATCTCTGCTAGGAACATTTTGTTATTAATTTTTCTGTAAGGTTTCTTTTCCACTCATTCATCCACTCCACTCAACAAATAACTTTGCAAGTACTTGCTAAGAGCCAGGCACCAAATAAAACAAAAGAGAGAAATAGTCTATGCCCTCACAGAGGTGGGGTTCTCAAAGGCCCATAACTAAACGACTTGTTAAAAAGAGAAAACACAAGCCTGGAAAGTCGATTCTTTACGGCAAGCATAATCTACAATACACATGAAAAAGGCTACCTCCTCTCCTCAATTCCCTCCACAAAGTTGAAGCTGAAGCTTAGGCGTGAACAAAAGAGGAGCACTAAGAAAACGTCTTGTGCAAGGGGGAGAGGGCATTTACAGAACTTGTGTTCAGTCTGAATAGCAACGACTTGGAAGGGTGAAAGGCTGGAGGAGTGTGTGGGAAAAGCTGAGGGTCACAGCAATGTAAGCACTATACTAAAGACCACAGGAAGCCTTGCAGGCTTTTAAGGGGGGTGGGTGGAATTCTACCAGATTTACCTTACCTAGTATGAAAACAAACTGGAGGGCAACACTGTCCCTGCCATCAATCTTACCCAGCTACAGGGACAGATCTCATTTGCTTTCCTCCTAAGATTTTAATGGAGCCCACTGCAGAGAAGAATCCAACCCCAAGGGCTCTCTTCGTGTGGCCCGACTGAATTTTCTTTCCAGTTTTCCCTCCCACACGAAGACGAAGCTCCGACCTTCTCGTGCAATGCCAATCCCGCACCGTTTGCAACAACTTCATCCTTTCGACTCCCAATCCCAAACCTGCCCAACTCTCAAGCGGCCCTTCCTCAGAAACCCTGTCCCAACCGCTCAGCTTCAAGGACACGCCCTGTCCCAACACCCCGAGTGCTTTGCCAGTCCCTGAAAAGACAATAACACCTGGAACACCAGACAGGCAGCCTCCGGGTTTCTACCGCCAGCCGGGCGCCAGGACGAGTCGCGCATGCGCACGGCCGCCCCGCAGAGGACGCACCAGGCACTACCCGGAAACGCGCTCTGGCAGGAGGGCAGCCGTGCGGCCCTGGGTGGAGGGGCCGCCCTCCCGCCGCCAGCCGCTTCTCCCCGCCTGCTGCGCGGACCTCAGGCCTGCCCCCCTTCACCCAACCTGCCTTGCCGCTGGCCGACTGCCGCCTCCACCCCGACTAAAAACTTCAGCCTCCAGAACCTCAGAGCCCGCCACAGGGGAACGCGGAAAGTGGGCTTCCGGGATGTTGCCAGGGTTACCAGAGCCCCGCCCCCACGCCTTTGTGTATATCCGGCGAGCCCCAACTAAGCGTCCCTGAACCGGTCCCTGCGGACGCCTGGGACCGTGTGTTTTCTTGTCCTGTTTCCATCCGGAGCGCAATCTGCGGTTCTCCCCGAAAGGGCTGAAGGGCGCGCGGGTCATAAGCCTCGAGAAGTCTCCAAAAGAAACGTCCTGCACACCAGGCCCCGCATACGGCACTTAACTTGTCTTCACTAATGTTAATTTACTTAAAATTATCGCTTACCACCTACCCTTGTGCCAGACACGCTATGTTCCCTAGGAGCTAAAAAACAGACCTGGCGCGCAGGAAGTTTACAGCACCACAGCTGAAAACTATTAATGACAGAAATGGGTACGGTGGAAATAGTGGCAAAAAAAAAAAAAAAAGAACAGTACAGGAATGTTTTAATTTCTCAGGAAAGCAGAAATTGAAGGACGAGTAGACTATCAAAGAAGAAAGAGCGTTTCTACCGGTGTATGTCAAATTGCAATGGATAAACAGTTGAGGGAGCTTGGCGGCTGTGCTTGGTTGGCTGGAGTCTGGATGAGCATAACTTCGCTGATCATGTTAAAGGATTTACAATGAGCTTCTTATTCTTGACAACTTCCTTTGTAGCCCCTGACCTTCTGGTGTTAAGAAAGAGCTGCGTACACATGGATCAGCAGGTGTATGCTCAGAGTCATCTAGGTTCCAGCACTGCCTTCTGAGTCTCCACTCTGATTTGATGTGGACGAGTTAGTCAACTTAATCATCCCTTTCCCTCCGACTTGCTGTGGTCACCTGGCAAGTTACCAGACGATCGCCCCATGCAGCCTTTAAATTCGCGCCCACCATTTTAGGTAGGTCCCTAATGATCGACAATTTTGTTACAGGTCCTGTCCCATTAATTCTCTCATTCCCTTAAGTGACAGTGGTATACTCTTACTTATCGTCCTCGAAACTCATGCCCCTATGACCTTGCTTCTTGTTTCATTGGTAACACAGAATTAATTTTAAGAAAACTTCTGTCAGCTTCCATCCCTGCTTCAGTCCTCCAATCAACATATTTACCCACAGACTTCATCATTTCCTTCAGTTTCAGATGCCCAATGAAGCATGAGAACACACACACACACACACAAAAGAAAGCTACAAAGTACATAATAATCAAATTGATCAAAAGCAGTGATAAAGAAAAACATCTAAAAACTAGATGAACCCAAGAACAAAAATAAAGATAATAACAATTTCTCTTTTGAAACAAAACTAGATAGTAGGACAATAACATGTGTTGGTCCATTTACTTCCTCAGTTTTACACACATATATATGTACATGTATATAGTAAATTTTGTCTTTTTTGATTTTATGTATTTATACAAAATAAAAAGAACAAAAATTAGATTCCTAAAGATGCCTGATTTTAAGACTTATTATAAAGGTTATAGTAATCTTAATGTCATGATATTAGTAGACAATCATTCAAATAAGTCAGTGAAGTAAAACATTGAAACTCACACGAAGGTGGAAAATTATAGTGTTTCACAAAGGTGAAACAATGGAGAAAGGGTAGCTTTTTAAAATGAATCTGGAGTTGTTATATCTCCATATGAAAAAAATTAGAACTAAACATTATACCTACCACATTCAAGAAATTAATTGAAAAAAATAAACACAGGGCTGAAGATACGGCTTGACTGGTAAAGTACCTACTGCCTAAAAGTGAAGTTGCATCTCCAAGCCAGGCATGATGGTGTGCACTGGTAATCTGTGCTGCTTAATTTTAAATGTCAC
The DNA here is from genome assembly GCF_017639785.1 of Mesocricetus auratus. Classification (NCBI taxonomy): domain Eukaryota; kingdom Metazoa; phylum Chordata; class Mammalia; order Rodentia; family Cricetidae; genus Mesocricetus; species Mesocricetus auratus. The sequence goes on from NW_024429192.1 coordinate 47,543,985, forward strand.
CTTGTCACAACCTAACATCACTTAAGAGGAGAGCCTCATCTTAGGAATCAGTTAGATCAGATTAGCCTGTTGGCAGTCTGTGGGGTATTGCCTTGATTACTATTGGTGTGCAAGGGGACAATTATAATAAGACCAAGTAAAAGTGAAAGGAGACAATTACAATAACCAATGGCTTATAATAAATGACAAGAATAACTTTCAATGAGCTGGCTACAAACAAAAGGTAGTAGATTGGGTCTTTGTCCACCATCTTGGATAGAAACTGTCCATCAAGATAGCTGCTTGTTTGAAGGATCGTAGCCTATTTTCAACAATAGGCTCTACGAGTATTTTCATGGTGAAGTCTTCTCTTGGAGCAACTCTCCAGTAGTGTGGAATTTCAGACTTTTTTCCTTTAGTGGTTGTGATAGGCTAGATTTGAGCGTCACCCAAAGGTCCATGTGTTAAATGATTGATCTTCAGGGTGGTAGAATCTTTAAGTAGGTGGGTATAGAAAGAGACCCTTGGTGCTGGTTGTGGTTGCACACAACTTTAATCCCAGCAGTTGGGAGACAGAAGCAGTCACATCTCTGTGAGTTAGAGACCAGCCTGTGAATTCCAGGACAGCCAGGACTACATAGTGAGACACTCTCTCAAATAAAGAGAAAAAAGTTCTTGGGTCACTGTGGACACGCCCTTGAGGTTTATTGTGGATGTTTAACATCTTTTCTGTCCTGGTCACAAGGTATGCAGTTTTCTTTGCTTCGTGGTCTTCACCGCTACCACCCAGTACGACTACCAAAGGTCGAAGGTTCAAGGTCTGCCAGATCTTAAACTGGAGCCTATAAAACTGTGAGCAAAAACCAATATGCATATGTTATCTCAGGCATTTTATTAAAGAAAAAGCTAATTGCAGTTGTGAAACATAAAGTCAACGATGGCTTTCTGGAGTTCACTACTACATTTCTTAATGACTGTACCTTGTAAGAGTTCTTCCAATGAGGTACAAGAGCAGTTTGGGGGGTTGTTTTGTTTTGTTTGTTCATTTGTTTTGTTTTAAACTGGGCATATCTTAGCGATTTTCTTTTTTCTTTCTTTTTTTTAACTTTTATTGATACTTTGTGGATTTCTCATCATGCATTCTGATCCCACTTATCTCCTTGCCTCCTCCCATTTGCCCTTGAACCCCCCCAATCATAATCAAAAAGAAAAACCAAAACCAACAAAACAAGACAAAAAAGAGAGAGAGAAGAAGATTCTTGTGGAAGCTGTAGTGTGTCCTGTTGAGTCACACAGTTTACCCTTTAGTCCATTCATCTTTACTGGCAAGTGTTCACTGCCTTGAGTCGTTGGTCTGACTCGAGGCCTCTGGCTTCTGCTACACCAGCTATCATGGGCTCTCATTAGAGCTCCTCTTGAGCACTCTGTTGCCGTCCTGTATTGTGGAGACTCTGCTCATCTGTAGATTCGTCCGCTTAACATACACCAACAGTTTGTAGATTCTGTGGGTCTCGCAGTGAACAAACTCATAGCCTTGGTTCTGGGCCTGGGTGGTAGCTGGGTTGGTCAGGTCACTAGCTTTCCCTCATCATCACTACCAGGGGACGTCTCCAGCACTGCCTCAGCCAGCTCACCCAGTGCAGTCTACAACAAGGAGCAGGGCCAGCTCTCCTGCTCTCAGTCCTCAGATCCCGATTCCCCTCACTCTCCAGGCCAACTCCATTATTTTGCCCAGGCAAGGTGTGGGGCCCTCTCTCCTGATTGCTGTAGAGGGAATACCATACGAGTGGGGGCAGGGCTAGCTCTCCTGACAAGAGCACTTTTATCTGATATCTCTGTTAGTTATGAATTACCTATTCTGCATGCAACAGAGTCTAATATTAGGGGAGAAATGCCTAAATGCATAGATACACTGGTTCATACAAGGATAGACAGAGGCCTCATTGAAATGGACCATAAGGACATGAGAACCAGCCTTTGGAAATTGTAGTCATGGCTACATACTTATTAGGAAGGATTAACACCTTACAGAGTTCTTTCATAGCAGTTCTGGTAAGCTACACCCCTAAATCACTCATACAACAGTTGGGACACCCCAAATTACAGACACAAATTCAAGCAGCTGGGGAGTTTCAGCCTGGAGTCATTTGATATACCCTTCCTAAAAATAGTTAAGTCCGATTCAAAGGAGGTAAGCGATTCCCCACGAATCTAGCTCTTGGCCTTGCCTCATCTTTACTCCCTGTAACTCCAGCACGGGGGATCTGATGCCTCTTCTGGCCTCCGTGGACATCCACACTCATGAGATCATACCCCAAATAAAAATTTTAATTAAAAAATTCTCAACTTGTTCATTTCTCTGCATGTATTTTTGGCTGGCTGGTTTGTGACATAATCTTGTTATCTAGCCCAGGCTGCCCTCAAATTTTTGGTTCTGATGACTCAGCCTCGGTAGTGCTTGGATTACAGGTGTGAGCCACCACACCCACCTTCTTGCTTATTTCTGACAGGAGTCCTAGCAGAGGTGAGAAAAACTTTTTTCTCTTCTACTCAAGAAACAAACCTATTATCTGGTACATATTTACTCTGTGGGAAAATTCAGGGGTGGGGACTCTAAAAATGTGATAAATTCTGCAGTCTGGGCTGGTTTTGCCTCATTTACAGGAATAGACTTTAACAAAGGTTCATGTAGTGACAGCATTTTTTTTTCATGTATTTACTTTGGGTCATTTCTGTGGACAAAACATGTCTTTTTTAATTTTTTAAAAAATTAAATTTATTTTTATTTAAATTATAAACAAGCCTGCTTCACATGTCAATCCCAGCTCCCTCGCCCTCCCCTCATCCCCCACCTCCTACCCTATTCCCCACTCCACTGCCCAGGGTGGGTGAGGCCCTCCATAGGGGATTCCCAAAGTCTGTCATATCATCCGGGGTAGGGCCTAGGCCCAGGCTGAGAGAGCATTCCTCCACTTGGAATGGGCTCCCAAAGTCCTTTTGTACGCCAAGGATAAATACTGATCTACTATCTGAGACCCCATAGATTGCTAAAGCCTCCTCTCTGACACCCACATTCAGGGGGTCTGGATCAGTCCCATGCTGGCCTCTCAGCCATCAGTCTGGGGTCTATGAGCTCCCTCTTGTTCAGGTCAGCTGTTTCTGTGGGTTTCACCAGCCAGGTCTTGACCCCTTTGCTCATCACTCCTCCCTCTCTGTAACTGGGTTCCAGGAGTTCAGTTCAGTGTTTAGCTGTGGGTGTCTGCTTCTGCTTCCATCAGTTACTGGATAGAGGCTCTAGGAAGGCATGTGAGGTAGTCATCAATCTCATTATCGGGGAAGGGCATTTAAGGTCGCCTCACTACTATTGCTTAGATTGCCAGTTGGAGTGACAGCATTTTTGATAGCTCATCAATCTCCAATTTCAACTGTGAGGTATGATTTATTGGCAAGTGATAGAAACATTCTCAATGAGAATTACTAAGAAACCCGAATAAGGATTCTCTATGAAGCAAAGATGTTCATGAGTTGCCCCTTGTACTGGGAGCTTTCAACAAATATTCACAAGGTTCTTACTTCTTCAAGACTATATAGTAGGTAAACACTTTACTGGAATGTAATGTAGCTGCCAATCCTCACCCAGGGATCTTTTTTTCATGCTTTATCCATGTTACAAGAAGTCTTTAGTGGTGAGGCTTCCTGTCTGTTACCTGAGAAACTTCCTGGTGATAGAGCTACGCTCAGGCACCCATGCTCCTCTAAGTAACCAAACTCTGGCTCGGCAACCTGGACACAGACTGAGTCCTTTCTTGGTCTGTTGGTGTCCTTTCTGTCTGAGCTATCTCTTCAATCCCAAATGCAAATTCTTAGTGAAATGTGTATAGCACATCTTTTCTGAGACTTTAACTGACTTTTGTTTTTGTGTGTTTTATTTGACCTAAATTTGATTGGACTGTGGAAAGAAAATTCCTGTAGGTTCCTCTCTGGATTGGTCCAATAAATCTTTGTCACCTAGGATTAGCATCTGAGGTTCTAAGCAATATATATACAAGTCGATAAATGTCAACATCCTAGTTTCTTTCCCTGTTGCCATGATAAAATACTCTGACAAAAACAGTTTAAGGGAGAAAAGGCTTATTCTGCCTCACAGTTCAAGGGCACAGCCTGTCATAGCAGCAGGCACTGGAAGCAGCTGGTCCCACCACATTCACAATCAGTAAGCAGGCAAAGATGAATGCATGTTAGTGCTGAGTACACTCTGCCCTTGAAACATTGCAGAGCCCACATTCGGAGAATGGTCTCGCCCACCCTGAAGATCGCACAATCAGTTAATGTAATCAAGATAATTCCCCGGCAGGCATTCCCAAAGGCCAGTCTCCTCGGTGAGCCTAGATTCTATCGAGTTGACAACACACACCACGGCAGAGAGGTGCTCCTGGGTCAAAGAATTTCAAGTTTTTCTATGCATATGTGATCCTCTGCTGGGGCTTAGGAAGCTCTTTAATTACAGCTCATAATTGATCTTGGGTCTGAGGTTTAAATTCTACAGTTGCCTGCTTGCCTGACTTCCGAAACTTAAGAGAGTTGTTGGAGAAGTGGGAGAAAAGGAAGGAAGGAGGAAGGAAGAATCAAAAGGATAAGGGGGGGAGACATGGGTGTGGAGTCAAGTGGAGACCAAGAGGAGTAGAGTTTCCTGTGCAGTGGCTTCTACTTTGGTGTTTGCTTGGTCAAGCGGATCATTGGCCATCTATTCAAAGAATCTTTAGTGAAGCAATTTGTGTATAGGATTTTCACTGGAGGCCTCTATTGGATGGTCTCAGATGTGATAGAGGACACAGAGATCGTTCACTGGAGTCACAGGTTTTTTTCAGTGTAATGGACAGACAGATATTCAACAGCATGTTGGGGTCTCTAAGCACCAGAGACAGACAGCATGGTGCGGACTCTGAGAAGAATAAGGCAGGGCCCGTGGGACAGATGTGGGATCTCTTCTTGTATCTAACTGAGGATGGAGGGGGGTATTTTCACAGCACAAACCTGCATCCAAGCTCTCCCATTCCCCTGCAGGAGGCAGGGAAGGCGGTGGGGGCAAATTACATACCCCCTGCCCCCCCCCCCCCCGCAAACTCACTTTCCAGGTGAGAGATGCTGGCACCTAGAAATCTGTTAGCTGGGGACTCGTGTCCTGGCAGGGTGCCTGTCAGTACTGGTGAAAAAGAAACGGCCTCTGCAAAGCCCTGTGCAAAGCGCAGTGAATTCTGACGTGACCCTTGCATATGAGCCAGTCAAAAAATGTTCCCCACCAGGCCTGAGAGATTATATTCCATTTATTTTCTAAGATGCCTCTCAAACGATTTTGTTGAAGTGCATCTTAGAGGGTCACTGAAGGCCCAGATGATTCTTAATAAAATAGTGCCATTTAGCGAGGTAGTCATGAGGTTAGGGTTGTATTGAGTGTGCACACAGGAAGGAGGAAAACCAGATTTAGGTTGGTTTTATAAGAGCTGGCAGAAGGTGGTCAAAAGCAAAGCTTGGGATGGAGGTGTGGCTCCTCGTGGAGGCGTGGCTCGGCTGTTATGATCACCTGCTGCTCTTGTGGAGGCCCAGCAATGAAAACTGGTAACAAAACCTAGGTACCCTGACAGCCAAATGACTCGAAGTCAAATACAACAGAGTTGAGGAGTAATGCTGACCTCTCACCCATCAGTGCAGACACAGAAAGTTGTGAGCAGTAACCGCAGGCTTTGGTGAGACGATCTGGTAGATAACTAGAGCCCAAGGGATGGCTGGTGCCAATCCTATTTCTGTAGGGTCTTCAGAAAAACATGGACATAAATAAATTTGTTTTCACGGATGAAAACAGAAGTTATCCATAGCTTGCTACTGCAAGGGATTCACCTACTAAACATGAAGGCAGGGCTTTAAAGGCAGTCGGGGAAGAGAGAATGTTTAGTAGTGAAAATAAGGGAAGGCTTTGAACAGGCTCTGATTGGATCCTGGAGCAGAGACACCGACACAGGCTAGCAGCAGTGCACCTCGTGTTGGGGAGCATGCCTGGCCTCTGTGGAGCCTATGCTGTAACCAGGACAAAAGCCAACTGACTCACTATACCAGTTCCCAGCGTGTGCACCACTTGCTGCCAAGGTTATGGTTTGGCATTCTGGGCTGCTTGCTGTTAAGAGCACAGGCTGGCTTCCTCAGTGCACTGCTGCAAGAGGTAATTATTCCTCAGGTTACCTTGCCAGTGGCTGTTTGTGTATCGTCTTCACCGTGAGGTTTTAGCATTGGTAATATTAAAAGTGACTTGGATTTGAGTCCCAGCACCCGCACGACAGCTCTGGAACTCCACTCTCGGTGGATCAGGCACCAGGAAATCGCATGGTACACAGACATACACACAGGAAAAACCCAAACACAAAAAGCTAAGTAAACAAAAGTTGCAAGCCATCGCCTGCTAGCAAAATTTTTTAGCTACTGAGCTGGCACTCACAATAATATTCACAGAATAATATTTGTTCATAAACCTCTCAATTTTTAAATATACTGTTAAGCCATAGTTTTCCCCTTATCCTTATGACAACTTGTGTTTCTGAGATGAAGATTAGCCTAGTTTACTCTGGATTAAAGCCAGACTCAGGATTAATCATAATATCATCTATAACTCCATTTCCTAGTATACAGACCACCTATATTAATTCAAATAAATACTTTTTAATTCAGCACTAATTTCCCACGATGGTCAAAAGATCTTTTTAATTGCATCTAACCCTATGGTTATTCTCTGTGGATCCACGTCACATTCTAGATGGATAAAACCTTTGAAGGATCCTATGAGAGGTCCTGACTCCCTTTACATGCCTGCAGAGCCATCATGCGGAAGAGTTTTTCCTGTGGCCCTAGGGGGCAGAACAAGTGTAAGTGAGCGGAAGGAAGGCCCGTTTCAGCTAAAAGAATAAACTCTTTCTAATATGGAGACACTAGACCCAAAAAGAACATGCTGCCCTGTGAAGAAGCCGGTTCCCAGGTCCCATAAAGTTTGAGACAGACCCCTCATCTCAAAGCCTACTTGAACTGGCTACTTCAGCAAACCGCCAAGGCCTTCAGAAATTTCAACTTACTAAATTTCATTAAACTTTGCAGAAATGGCATGAATAGTTTCAATGCTGCAGTTTGCAGTCATGTCAATTCTGACTCAATGTATTGTGTTTCTCAAATACTTCGGCTTAGGGGGTGGGGTGGCACACCACTGTAATCACAGCACTTGGGAGATTGAGGAAGAAAGATCCCGAGTTCAAGGCCAGCCTGGACTATATACAGTAAGACCCTGCCTCAAAATATTTTAAATTAAAATGAGCAAAACCGCAACATAGAATCCTAAAAATTCTTACAAATCTGAAAGAAAATATTGCAAATTTAAAGGACACAAAAGGCTTGGGTAGAAAGAAATGGTATCTACCTAAATCTGGTCACTAAATCCTGATTGATCACTTCCTGAAGCAATCTTTAGGCCGAGCTGGCGACTGTTCTCTTGGTCATATCTATTTTTTGTAGCTGTGCATATTTACATACATGCACATATGGCAAGGGAGAGATGACGCGAGTCTCTCCGTGGAGAGCAAGAGTAATAAGGAAATAAGCCAGGTGTCTGAGAAGAGTTTCTGTTAGAGCAGGGCAGATAGCCAGCCAGTGAGCGATATTTCGCACCTGCAAGACTCCTTCAGATAGCAGTCTCAGAAGCAAACCAGTGCCCCCTCTTGAGATGGAACACTCTTTTGCTTTCTATTTGCTTGCCTGCGGCTAGAGTGCACATTTCATTTATCTTGCACCTGATATCCTCCTTGGTGGATGGTCACATAGATTCTTCTAGACTAGCAGCTACTTCTCTGAGGGGTTTGTTGTTGTTTTGAGGTTAAGAGGGAAGAGATCAGTGAAAATTCTCTCTGGGTAAGTGGAGGGTTCTCCGCGATGAGAAAGGGAAGACTTAAAAGCCGAAGGGGAAAGCAGCCTTCCCTGTCCCCCACATCTCGCGTCCCCCCTACTCCACACGCGTGACCTCCTTTGGAGACCCCAGGTGGCACATCAGTATTTGATCAGCTCTGCTCCAACCTGCTGCGGGCGTTCCGCCACACACCACCCAGCTGCTGAAGCCGGCGCCCAGCCCCAAGGGCGGCTTTGGAAGGACCATCTCTGTGCTCGCCCCTTCCTCGGGTTGCTCGTGTTTCGGGGCCCCCAGAGCGCGGCGCCCACCATGCTCGGCTGCCCGCCGCTGGCGCTGCTCTGCGCACTGCCTTGGCTCCTGCAGGCGGAGGTCCCCGGCCACCAGGCAGAGCCCCTCGCCCAGTCTGCAGAGCTGCTCCGGGATTCCCACGACCCTGCCAGGGGCGCCGATTTTGATCGCGTCTACAGCGGGGTGGTGAGCCTCAGCACCGAGAACATCTACTCCTTCAACCACACCAGCCACCCTGGCCAGGTAAGAAGCTCGCTCCCTCGGCTCACTCCAACTTCCGAGATCGCCCAGCCCCCTTGTTAACCTCCGGCTGCACTCGGAAAGGACCTAGGGAGACTTCTGGGACCAGGAATCCCTCTCCCTGCCTCTCTGCTGCGAGGCAATCGCTGCCCTGCCTCAGCCTCGGCACCAGCTTTGGGCACCTCTCGGTTTCACCTCGCTCCCACCCCAATCTGACCGCTGCCATTCCTGGGCTTTGCAGAAGAGACCCGCATCCTCTGCGGATCCTGGCTCAGGCTGGGCCTTTCTCCTGGATGTCTAGGGGGCTATGTTCGCGGGAGGACGGAGGAGGGCGGGGGGGGGGGGTCAAACCTGTTCCTAATCCCTTGTGGACCCTTCTATTTTACGGCACAAGAGGAGGCAGAGGTGTTCAAAACCTAAAATGAAAAGCGTGTGAGAGTGTACAGGTCTCCTACATTCCGATACCGTCGCCACACTGTGTGCTTGTTTTTAAAAACCGAGTTACAGACGTTATAACTGCGATGCTCAGGTGATGTGTGCAAGCTTTGAATATACATAAGGGTGGGAATTTACGTGAAAGTTCTAGATCTGCTTGACAAGAGTTATGGTGAGGCAAGGAGGGAAGAGAATTATTTCAGCGACCATGCCTCTGACTTAGCTGATTATATAATGTAAGACAATGCACATAATTCACATTTTCCTTAAATAAGACACCTTTAGGAGGGCTGGCTGTCCGGTGTATCTCCTTCTGTGTCTTCTTCCGTATAAAAGCGTCATTCCCTGCCCCCTTCCGGACTTGTCAGAACCAGAAGATTGGACTACCTCTCTCCCTATCAGTCTCTGAGTCTCATTCAGTGTTACAATTCAGAAACTCCCCAGCGCCTTTCTGCTGTGTGTATTGAGAAAGTGCCCAAAGCTCCCCATCTCTTATCTGGTACCAAAGCCTATGACATTGTCTCCATGGCATCAGAGTCCTCGCCCTGCCCGATTCCTGTAACCTAAGGTTGTGCCCTGTAGAAAGTGAACTTACTGTGTGCAAAGTCATTCAAGTGTATATCCCACAAAAGGGACTCCTGTCTGCCCCGTGTAGGATGCCCACCTGCCCGCTGATGTGTTACACATAAGACAATGGTTTCCTGGAACTAGATAAGAGTCCTGAAATCCTCAGGGTCTCTGAGGTATAGCACCAGCTTTGTCCTAAATAAAATAGCATTTGCAAAGAGAGTTGTGACAGACTTTGGCGTTTCTTGCAGCTCTGCTGAGAAACAAATGAGGTGTTTTATTTTGTTTTTCTTTCCCTTGTCTTTCCTTGAAGATCTATTTTGCTTGTATTGATCTGGATGTGTATGTATGTGTGTATGTGTATATACCGCATATTTGTGTGGTGCCCACAGAGGCCAGAAGAGGGCGCCAGACCCCCAAGAAACTGATGTTCTAGGCAATTGTGAGCTGCTAAAGGCAAGTGGTGGGAACTGAACTGAGGTCCTCTAGAAGGGCAATATGTGCTCCTATCACCTGAACCCTCTCTCATTGGCTTGCTTGCTGTGATTGAGTCTCATTATGTAGTCCTAACTGGCCTCAAATGTGTCATCATCTGTCTCAGCATCCTCAATGCTGAGATTACAGGCATGCGCATCCCTTCCAGAGGACTAACCACTGTTTTACGTTGCTTGTCTTTCCTCCTTAGTGTTGTGAACATCCCTCTAACCCACACAGGCTGGCTGTCTGTACTTGAGCTTACCTGCTTGATTTTCCTTGGACACTTGAGATATTGAGGCCAGGGGCACAATCATGTTCTGTTTAATATTTCAGAGTGTTATTAATGCTTTCTGCAAAACTAAATGAACAAGTGAATAAAAGCCTAAGGAATAGTAAACATGAAGTCAAATAAAATCAAATACATATTGGAAAAATGTATCATTGTGTCCATTCTATTTTGCATGTGTGCATTAAAGCACTCTTTATGAGACAATGGTGATGGTTTGAAGAATATCTACACACAGTACAATAAAAAGCCAACAACAGTAAGCAAGCCGTGAAATATTTATTAATGTGCTACTACTCCTAGAAAACAAAGCACGAGATAAGTGGTGGGTTAAACCAGCAATGTGCAACACTGAACTAACTCACCAGAGATCATTCACCATCCAGGGCAGGAAGGATTCCCAGGGAGCTGCTCTTTTTTTCCAACTCTGATCTGGCTATCTTCTTGGCCACTCCCTCTCCCCACAGTTTCAAATGCTGGCCACCACTATCTAAATTTTTGTTATTGCTCCACATTGAACAACTTTTACCTCCATTTCAAACTCCAGACTCACTGAGGAGATTAACAGAGGTCTGTTGCCCAGAGGAGGAGTTTGTCATGACTGAGCAGTGTGTTGGTAAGGCAGGACTCCCTCTATTTTGGGGTCATTTCCCACTACCCTTCTCCCATCAAGATTTTAACTTGGAAAAAAAAGTGTTTGTTTGTTTGTTTGAAGGTTTTATCTTTTGTTCTTCTTTTGAAGCCAATCTTGTTTGTCATTCTCTTTGTCTTGAAGGAGGAAGTCTAAAATTTGGGCTTTGGGGAGAGGGTCAGGCAGGAGCCTTTGCTCCAGGCTTTCCCATCAGCCACTGCCTGTCTTTTACCACATGGAATGATGTCACTCCACTATGTCACTCTAGCTGAACTCAGCACCAGGAAAAGTCTGATATGCCTTGAGGCTGGGACTAGTTGACATTAAAAAAAAATCCTGCAAGAATGGCCTGACCAGTTTAAAGCCAAATAAAGGAAACAGTGGTCAAAGGTGCAGGTTCAGCAAGGCAGGATTCATTTCATTCTCTGGAGAGGAAGTGTGCAGAGACTTCTTTAACTGGGAGTTAGGGTTACACTGTGCAAACAGGTGGAGACCCACAGGGCTCAGTCAAACAGGAACTCACCTTGCAGGAAAGTCACTGGGGATAGACTGGCTGGCTCAAGGACACAACACAAGTCTACAAGGAAATGAGAACACCCTGGTGGAGACTGGGAGGGACAATCTCTGTTCCCGCTGGGGCTGTTTCACCAGCAGAAGCCCTTACAGAAAAGTGTAACCAGGGCAGAGCAGGCCCTCTTCTCCGCGGGCTTGCAGGGACAGAATTCCACAGCGGCCTTAGCACTTGAGGCCTGGAAACATTTATCTTCTTATTACCTCTTCCCTCCCCCATTTGACTGTTTTTAAATTGGCATTAGCAACCCTCCTCCCACCCACCCCACCCATCCCCGTTCTGCCATGTACTGTTCAGTCCCCAGTAGCCCCATTCTATTGTCATATCATGTACTCTGTCACTCCTCCTTCCTTAAAATCTCATTTTCTTAGCTGGGTGGTAATAGCACACGCCTTTAATCCCAGCACTCAGAAGAAAGAGGCAGGCTGATCTCTAAATTTTGAGGCCAGTCTGGTCTACAGAGTGAGTTCCAGGACAGGCTCAAAAAGCTACACAGAGAAATTCTGTCTCAAAACAACAACAACAAAATCTCTTTTTCTCTTTTATAGTCCTTTTCTAGTCTTGTGACCTGTATCTACTCCCACATCCACATCAGTACACGCATAAAAATTACAATCTTGGACATACTTATGAAAAGTTACTGCAGTATTTGTCTTTCTGAGTCTGAGTTGTTTACTTAATGAAACAGTTTCCAGAACCACCCATTTTCCTGCAAGTTCCATAATTTCATTTTTCTTTATCCATGAGTAAAATTTCGTTATGTACATGTATCACATGTTCAATAGTCATTCATCTGTTGGTGGGCATATAGTCACATTCTATTTCCTTATTGTGAATAGAGCATCTATGAACACAGATATGTAAGAATCTCTGTCTAGGATATAGAGTTCTTTGGATACATACCCAGGAGCAGTACAGTTGGATCACATGATAGTTGTGTTTGTACTTTTTGGAGCAACCTTCATATTGATCTCCATAGTGGATGCCCACTTGGTACTCACACCCAACAGTAATAAGGGTTCCTCTTTTCTTGTACCCTTTTCATTATGGTTTTTCTTTTTTATTTTTGGTTTTTCAGGTCAGGGTTTCTCTGTGTTGCCCTGACTGTCCTGGAACTCTCTCTGCAGACCAGTGTGGTCTTGAACTCACAGAGATCCTGCTGCCTCTGCCTCCCAGCACTGCATTAGTGTTCTTAACAATAATCATTCTGACACAGGTGAGATGGAATCTCAGCTGTAACAAGTCTTTATCCCGCCAGCTCCCAAACAATGACACAGAGACTTCTTATGAAAGCTATGCCTTAGCTTATACTTGTTTCTAACCAACTCTTATAACTTAAATTAACCCATTTCTATTCATCTGCGTGCTGCCATGTGGCTTGTGGCTTTTACCTCTCCTCCTGCATGTCCTGCTCCCTCTGCCTCTGGCTGGCAACTTTGCCTTTTGTCTTCCTAGAGCTCTCTCTCTGCCCTGAAGTCCCGCCTGTACCTCCTGCCAAGCTACTGGCTGTTTGGCTTTTAATTACACCAATCACAGCGATACATTTTTACATAGTATACAGGAATATACCACAAAGCTCAACCTGTGTTTTAATATTCGTTTCTTTCATGGTTAAGGATGTTGAACAGTTTATTGGCCATTTGTGTTTCTTCTTTTGAGAAGTGTCTATTTGGTTCATTAGCCCATTTATTGACTGGCAGGTGTCATTTTGTATTTAAAAATTTTAAATCTTTATGTATTCTATACACTAACACCTTCTTCCTCAATCTGAAATATGAAAGCCAAATATTTCCTTCTGTTCAATGGCTGCCTGCTCATTCTGATGATAGTTTCCTTTGCTGTATAGAAACTTTAATTTAATGCTATCTAGTTTGTTGATTGTTAAGATTATCCTCTGTTACTGGAGTTCTATTCAAAAAGTTCTTGCCTATGCCTATATCTGTGTTTTCTCTATTTTTCTTGAATAGTTTCAGAATTTGGGGTTTTACACTAAGGATTTTGATTCATTTGAGTTGATTTTTGTGCCAGGTGAGGGATGTGAACATAATTTCATTACTCTGCAGGTAGATATCCACTTTTACCAACACCATTTGTTGACCAGGCTGTCTTTTTTATATATGTTTTTTTAATGCCTTTTCTAAAACTAATGACCGAAAGATGTGTGGGTTCACCTCTGGGTTTTCTATTATGTTCTATTGCTCTCTTTTTGTTTAAGTACTGTGATTTTTGTGTCCCTATGGCTCTATAGTATAATTTGAGATCAGGTATTATGATACCTTCAGTAGTGTTCTTTCTGCATTGGATTGCTTTGGCTATCTGTGGTCTTTGGTTTTGCCATATAACTTTCACAATTTTTTTTCTAATTCTTTAAAGATTGTCTTTGAAACTTTCATGGGGAGTGTATTTAACCTACAGATGACATGTTGGTAATATAGTAATTTTCACAAAGTTAACTCTGTCAATCAAGAAGGTGGACAGAAGCATCTATCTTATGTCTAGTCTCTTCTTCAATTTGTCTTTCAGTTTCTTACTTTTGGGTGAGGGAGAATCTAGAAATACTTTATATTTATTTTTTTGAGAATTTCATATACAAGTACTGCATTTACATCAATTCCAAATCTCCCTTTCTCTCTAGAACTACTCCCTTGTTTACCTCACTCCCCCTCAATTTCACTACTTTTTTTTTTTCCTTTTGGCTTTTCGAGACAGGGTTTCTCTGTGTAACACTTCTAGCTGTCCTGGCACTAGCTGTGTAGACCAGCCTGGCCTTGAACTCACAGAGATTCACCTGCCTCTGCTTCCTGAGTGCTGGGATTAAAGGAGTGCACCACCACCACCAGGCTTACTATTCATTCTTTAATTATTATTGGTGTGTGTGTGTGTGTGTGTGTGTGTGTGTGTGTGTTTGTGTTTAGAGATGACTATGTAGGAATGGATAAACTATGGGGGGACTCATCCCTGGAGAAGACTAATTGTCCTTTTGTCAGCAGAAATTAATTAATTTAGTTTGTCAATTAATTAGTCAATTAATTGTAGTTCGTCATCTATAGGTGGGGCCTTGTGAGAGTTCATCCATCCATGGTGTCACTGTGTTGGGCGTTGGACTTGTTTAGGTGACTATATTTAAAAGACTTCCTAAGTTCAGCTTCTGTGTCACACATAAAGATGCTACCTCATGGCAGACGTCAGGATTCTTTAGCTCTTTTTTTTTTTTTTTTTTTTTTTTTTTTTTTTGGTTTTACGAGACAGGGTTTCTCTGTATTGTTTTGGAGGATGTTGGTCCAGCCCAGCCTTGAACTCACTGAGATCCGCCTGCCTCTGCCTCCCGAGTGCTGGGATTAAAGGCGTGCGCCACCACCGCCCGGCGATTCTTTAGCTCTTACAATCTTTCTGGCTCCTTTTCCTTGATGTTCTCTAACTCTTAGGTACAGGGATTGTGTTGTATATAAATTAGCTAGTGTTGGGCATCTAACATGGTGAGTTGTTTTTTGCACTTTAACCAGTTGTGGCTTTATGTAATGGCCTCCATCTGCTGGAAAAAAAGAAGCTTCTGCTTTGAGGGGTGAGAACTGTACTTATCTATGAGTGTAGGCAACAATATTTATAATGCAGTTAGAAATTATACTTGTTTAGGGAAGTGTCAGTAGTCAGTTCTCCTCTGGGGTCCATGACCAGCCACAGGTAGTTGTGTTTACAGTGCCAGGCATAATTTCTCTCCTATTGAATAGCCCTTAAGTCTAAATTAGATGCTTGGTGATTACCCCAAGGATTAAGTATCACTCTTGTACATTTGGGGACATGTTGTCATGATTGTCATTAGTGTGGCTCATATGCTCTACATCTGGGTAGAACTGTTGAAATTTTTAAAGTGTGGCAGGATGGCTCAACAGCTAACAGTGTTTGCTGCACAAGTCTGATGACCTGACATCAATCCTCAGAGCCCACAGTGGAAGACGAAAGGAGAAAACTGACGCCCAAAAGTTGCCCTCTGACTCTCACACAGATGCCGTGGCACACATGAACCCCACTCACACAATCATCACACGCGCACACACACACATACACACACACATACGCACACACAGACTTTTAAAGGAAAATATTTTTTAAATCCTTAATGTAACTTGGTAAAATTCTTACCTGCCATTATTTCTTAAACCATGCAACATGACAACTCTCTGGCCAGCGTTTGAACTGCATTGGCTCCTATAAGTAATGTAGAGAGAATTGAAAGAATACATATGGATATGCATGAGCTGTAGGAAATGGTGCACAGGGCTCAGGCATCTGCAGAATGTGGTCCCTGGGGTCCCTGGAACAAGCACTAGGATCCTAACACACAGCAGCAACACACACTAAAGGTGACATGGAAGAGTTAAAAACTTGGATGTGGTAGCCAGGTCATGCTGGTTCATTGTGTCCTGAGGCCAGGAAACCTCCTTTGCTCTCCTCACACAGTCTCCCTCTAAACTTCTCCTGCTTGTTGGAGGGAGGAATATCTCATTAACAGATTATCTAGGTGGACGGTCGGGCCTGCAGCAGCACACACCACTGGCAGATCTGGTGTCTGGTAAGGGCCTGTTTCCTAGCTTGCAGGTAGGCACTCTCTTGCTGTATCTACAAAGAGACAAGAGTGCAGAGAGAGGGGCAAGGTCTCAAGGTCTTTTCTTATGAAGGCACGGATCTTATCCTGTGACCCAGTTATTTCCCCAAAGTTTCATTTCAGACATCATTTGGAAAATTAGGCTTCAACCTGTGAAGCATTGGGGTGAGGTGTGATACACCATAGAAATCACCTCCTGCTTTTTTCTCTTTCACTGTGAAAATGACGTCAGTGGGTCATAAAGGTGCTGAGGGGCGGGCATCACTTCACTGTGGAGCTGATATTATGGAGGGCACAGCCTGATCACACGTTGAATGGGTTGTACAATGAGTTCTGTACGTTTGTGGTATTACCTAGAGACATGTAGATGGTGTGACATTTCAAAGACCAGATAAAAATAATATTAAATGTTTTGCTGATTTGTGTGTGTGTGTGTTTAAATGGGATTATTTTTAGATATTTAAGATTGAACTCACTGGGCAGTGGTGGTGTGTACCTTTAATGCCAGCACTTGGAAGGCAGAGTAAGGCTGATCTCTGTGAGTTCAAGGCCAGTCTGGTCTATAGAGCTAATGCCAGGACAGTCAAGGCTACATAAATCACCCTGTCTCAAACCTCTCCTGCCCCCCCAATTGAATTGATTTTATAAAATGTATTTCACTTACCTGACTTTGCCTTTTCAACCTAGCTACTAGAAGATTTTTAAACACGAATATAATTAATCTTCTACTTTTTTTTTGGACGTCACAGAAGTTCTGTTTTAGAGAAACCCTACATCCTGCGTACAGATCAGTTGGAGGTAGCCAAGCTTTAAAAGGTCATGATAGGTAAGCAGAAAGAAGGGGAAGGCACTTTGGACACAGACAAGTAGCCTGATTTCTTTTCTGACAAGACTCGTCATCGTGAGCTGTAGGCTTATAATGGACAGTTTCTTGTTGGCTGTTTGGTTAACTTAAGCTGCTGCTTACAAAGAAAACATGAGACAAATGCTTCATTCTTCTTTTGCCAAATCCAAAATATTGCATTGTTCACTAGCATCCCACAACGACACACAGTTATCAGTTATTGATTTAAACATAGTTGATGAATTTGGGGTCACTGTTGCTTTTATTTTTATTTATGGGGAAAAAAATCACCCATCATTGGGGAATGAAGGCCAATTGGAGCTACTTTCTAAATTGTTCTGACAGGTCTTTTTTTGTTTGTTTGTTTGTTGTTTTGATTTTTAAAAAGTTGTCTCATGTATCCCAGACTGGCCTTGAAACCACTATGTAGCCAAGAGTAACTTTGCACTGATTTTCCTTCCTCTACCTCCCAAGTGCTGGGATTACAAGTATGTGCCACCACACCCGGCTAATCTCTTGCTCACTTTCAAGAAACTTACTTTTGTTCTTAACCTGCCATCACGAATGGGCTCAGGCAGGCCAGGTTAGTCAGAGTTAGAAATAGTTTTCAGAGATCACAGTACAAGAACTAGAATCCCTTACTGCCAGTGGTCAGTAACTAGTTTTCCAAGCCCTCCCAGTAGATCTAAGGAATGCACCGTATCATGAACCAGTATCATTGCTTCCAATTCAGATTGGGAAATCCGAGGTTTTATTTGCTCTCATTGATATTCTGTCTACAACCCCTTTCTTTCAGACTCCAATTTCCAGTTCTCAACAGGAGAAACTTGGCTACACATTCACTATCTCCCACAGTGAAAAAGTATCCGTTTTAATTAGTGATGTTAGTATCACCACAGACCATTCAACTACTAGGAATAGTCTGATTTGTTTGTGTAGCTCCTGTAAACAACACATGCTGCATCGCACTGCCCAGCTGCTGTGCTTAAGGTAACAGGGCAAGTTCTTTTGCTGAAGTGGTACTACTAATATATTAGTCTCTTTTGTTTCACTGTATTTCTGAACTTTAAGAACTGATTCTCTTTTAAGATTTTTTTATCTGCAAAATATGTGACAGTGGAGGTCTGCTTGTTAGGTTTCAATCTTGGGGGAAATGGCTGAGATGCCTATTTAACATATCCAAGTAGATGCTGCTGGCCAGGTTCTCCCAGCATCCCTCAGTCCCTATTTGGTACAGGTCCTCTCCCCTAAAGTTCTCCAGCCCAGGGGCTGGGCTGCCCTTGCCTATACAGCCCAACCATTTTGGTTACCTGGTCCCTTTGTCTACTCTCTATTGAGCCTCCTAGCTGTTGCACCTGGCTCGCCTCTCTCCCCGCTCCCCTCCCCTCAGCTCTCTCCACTCAGGATTCTCCCAGATGTCCCAGCCTCTGGCTGTGCTCTCCATTTTATCTACAATGAATCTTCTCCTCCCTCATACCTAGGAGCAGTCATGCCCTCCTTTATATTTCTTTTTTTCATTCACTGCCTTCTGTTTCTGTCCTCTGTGCACTGTTTCCCTCTTCTTTTTCTTTATTGGCAACCATGTATGGCCTTTCATAAAGTTTTATTTTTTAATTAAAAATTTATGTTGATAATTTCATGCGTAAGTACTGTATTTACATCCTCTCCATCCCCCTCTCCAAGTCCCACCATGCCTCCCCAGTCCTTTTCAATTTCATGACCTCTTCTTCTTTAATTATTATTATAATATGAGCTTAGGGCTGACCACTGGGTATGAGATAACTTGCCAGGAGAAAACCGATTCTCCTCAGTCAGTGGCCGTCAGCTGCCTGTGTGTAGCTTGTAGGGGTGGGGGGTGGGGGGCTTGTCAGACTTCCTCCATTCATGTTGGCTTATCAACTGGTATTGCCATTGTGCTGGTTTTGGGATTTCACTGGTCTTTAAGGAATCACCAAAAAAAAATCCCATTACCAGTTATTATTGAGATTATCTTTGAGTCTCAACCTCCAGGCAAGCTACCAAGTCCCAAGTACAACTCTCTGTGGACCCCTTAGCATGGTGAGCCTCAATTTTGAATTTGCACTTAAAGGGGCAAGCGCTTTCTTTTCCCCACGAGAATCTGGAAGTGGGACTAGTGCAGCTAATCCTCCCTGTGACAGCTGAGGCAAGTGTTCCCCAACTACTTCAGATCCACAGTTTTACCCAGTAAGCAATGGGTTATGGAATTCTCAGAATCCTTTTCATATATAAAGCTTTATTAATGGTCTCTGAAATACGATAATCTCATTTTCTCTAGGAGATACTAAGGCTCTCACTGTGTTTTTGTGCATCTTCTAAACATTGAACCGCGCAAATATTTTTACTTACACCTCAGGACAATAAACAACTAAAAAACGATCAGTATTGGGGAAAATGTGGAGAGTTTGGGAAATGTGTTTTTATAAGCCCTTTCACTACCTTCCAAACACTCTCTTTGTTTTGTAATTTAAAAAATGTCAAGTTGACTGTTTTCTGACATTCCCCCAATTTTGAAAGCTTCCTATAGGTCTCTCTGCTGCTGCTTAGAAGGGGTTGGCTTCCAACCGCGTCTCCCCGTGTCCTGCTGTGTGCACTGTGAGTGGCTTCCGATCCCTTTGTCCCTTCTTGCTATCATTCCTGCTGAGCAGCACGTCGGTAGGCTTGCTATGGTGTGGGTTTGTTTGGGGTCGTTCTTTGTTTTATTTTCACTGTTGTAATGGTCTCTTCTGAGAGGGCATTTTAAACATCTGAAACAATATGCAAAGATTCCCCACCTTTGCCCCACTGTGGTCAGCTGGCTACTTTCAGTATCTTTTCTATGTCCTTGCTTGCTGTAGACTTCAGTCTAAAAGACCTGAAGGGAGACCTTGAAATATCTTTGCTGCTGGAAGATGCCAGCATTTTTGTCTCCTTTTCAAACAGAACTGATGCTAATATTATTACGGGTTGCCATGCAGCATCCCAGAGTATGTTAGCTGACTCTTCTTGCATTGTTTAACTGTGGGCCTAACAGAAGTTCCATGTCAACACAGCAGGACCATGGTGCAGTGGTGGCTCCAAGGCATAGCTAATGAGCTATCTAGTGAGGGTGTCTGGAAAGGAAAGAATCAAACCTATCATGAAGCTACCAGAACAGAACGCGGAATCAGAGCCATCTATTTCACCAGAGTTATAAAAACATTTTAATAAGCATTGTATTTTTTCCTTGCCTATTTTGAAAATGGAAAATTTTAAAGCGTTTCTTAAGAATTAGTTGGCTATTAGAGGTGAGAGGGAGGCCCAATGGGAATAAATTTTGCACTGGTGTGATGGCTCAACAGGTAAAGTCTCTTGTGTCAAACAAGAGAAACTGTGCTCTGTTTTGGTGACCCACATGATAGAAGGGGAGAATCCATTCCCCAAAGTGACCCCTGGCCTCCATGAGCTCACTACAGCCCATGCCTGCCCCAACCCCCAAATAAACAAAAAAAATGTAATTAGAAATGTAAAGATATTACTTCATATCTGGAGAAGTAAAAGTTAGCAGCGGTATTATGCAGCAGATGTATGCTATATTTTAAATGTTAACCGGCCTCTAGCAGCACATAAATGCAATCTCAACCTTGAAAGGCAAAAGCAGGAGAATTTCTGCAGGTTCAAAACTTGCCTCAACTACACATCGTGTTCTAGCCCAGCCAGGGATACATAACCAGACCCTGTCTCAAAAACCGGAGCAAACAACAAGCTATTAGTGGCAAAATGAACAAGATAATTATTTGCTGAAGTGATTCCTTACTTCGGGTTTTTATTCCTTCAACCCATTTGAGCGATAACAGCAGACAAAGAAACTGGTTCTATTAGGAGGAAGGGACACGGACATTCTGATCTTGTAGTACAAGGCTGACTGTTTGACAGGCGCGAAACAGCAGTGTCGGTGGCTAATTTTGCACGTGTGTGTGAAGAATGCTGAAAGCAAGCTGTCTTTGCTGATAAGAGAGCTATAGCAATTCACTTCCGCATCCCAGCCACTGAACTGGACGTTCCTTTCTCTTTAGAAGACCAAAAAGGTTTTTGGCAGCCAATGCTCCAACTCCCATTTTAAAGAAGTCTCTTTTGTACCCCACTCTTAACAGTCAGCCTCAAGGCTGGTCAGAAGTGACCCATGCGCTGATGAGACACAGCCACCGCGCGTGGTGATGATCTCCTATGGTTTGGGAATATTCCGAGTGTTTAGATAAAACACTCTGTCTAAAAATGGTGGCAAATGAGATAATCTAGCATTGTCAAGTGAATAAAGCCCTCTCTGGCTACCTGGGAACTTGCGGTCAGTACCCTGGGCCTGCAAGAATGAAACCGGAAGACGGAACACGTGCATTCTTCCTGCTTTGTTTCTCACTGACATCTACCCTCGTTTCCACCACTGCTAATAGCTTGCATCCATGTGTTGCACGAGCGATGTTCCAGTATTGCTACGTCGCTGCGCTTGTTATCCACTGAAGTCAATAACTCACATCAGCGTCCCCTCCATCAGTCCTCACACTTTCATGGGCGTGAAGAAACGTTGTGTTCCACTGCTATGGTATTATACAGGATTCTTTTATCCTCCAAGAATCCCCTCTGTCCTGACAATTCTATCTCTCTTTTCTTCCCTCAAACTCCTGGAATACTGGCTTATTTTTCCCCAAATATCTGTAAAATTTGACAGTCTCAGTACATCATGTTTAAAGAAGGTCCAAACACATCACCTCAAAATACGCTTCTTTGGCATGCTGGTCCTTTCCATTCAGAGGCCTTGAGAAACAGCAGGTGAAAGACCACCTGGTCCCTGAACCCTCCTCATTCTATTTCTTAAAATCAGGAGATGAAACCCCATGGGAAATATACCTTCCTCGTACTAAGAGAATAGTGACTTTATCCTCAGGGGTGACAAGGTGAGGCAGAAGAATTTTGTACAAACATTCTTAGGCAAACCCTTACCTTCCTATCTGCTACTCTGTTGAAGCAACTACCCAGACCCAAGTCTTTACTCCATCACTGGTTCAGTTTACTTTATTCACCTAATTCAATATCTACTCACTCAGCTGTGTGTCTTCAGAACCTCACGTGTTTATGGGGTCTTCCACGTGACTCAAAATGCAATTAACTTTGTGTGGTTTTCTACTATTAATCCATACATGTCAATTTAATTCTTGAACCCATTCAGGACTACAAAATGTCAGAGATAGACTTTGGCATCTACAGTGGTAGCCATGCAACATATAGGTTTTCAGACTCCCCTCTTTCATTTAGCAGCATGCATTGAATGAAGGTTTCCCCATATATTTCTTGGCTTTCTAGTGCTAAACAATACTCTGTTATCTAGATAAACTACAGTCCACTTATCTGTGATTTCATTGAAGGGCATATTGGTTGCTCCCAATTTGGGCCAATTACGAACAAAGCAATTGTAAATGTTTGTGAAGATGTAAATGTTCAGCTAGATTTGTTCCACTTTTGTTGTTGCTATTGCTTGCAGACAGGGTTTTTCTGTGTAGCCCTGGATGCCCTTGAACTGACTCTATAAACCAGGCTGGCCTTGAACTTGGAGATCCACCAGCCTTTGCCTCCTGAGTGCTGGGCACTGCTGTCACCTGGCCAGCTCACTTTGTTAAATACATGGTGTCTGAGCTGGATCAGACAGACTATATTTGACTTTGAAAACTGTCAACATCGTCTTCGGAAGTGACCATCTTGTGCTCCCGCCCGCCAGTGATAGACAAGTGCCCCCGATGCTCCACACCGTCAGGACATTTGTGGCCAGGATTTGAAGTCCGGTCCTTCCCGCAGACGTGCAGTGCCATCAGAGACGTGCAGCGCCACCAGAGATGTGCAGTGCCACCACGGACGTGCAGTGCCACCATGGACATGCAGTGCCACCATGGACGTGCAGTGCCACCACAGAATGCAGTGCCACCACAGAATGCAGTGCCACCACAGAATGCAGTGCCACCAGAGACGTGCAGTGCCACCACGGACGTGCAGTGCCACCACGGATGTGCAGCGCCACCACAGATGTGCAGCGCCACCACAGACGTGCAGTGCCACCAGAGATGTGCAGTGCCACCAGAGACGTGCAGTGCCACCAGAGACGTGCAGCACCACCAGAGACGTGCAGTGCCACCACGGACATGCAGTGCCACCACGGACGTGCAGTGCCACCACGGATGTGCAGCGCCACCACGGACGTGCAGCGCCACCACGGATTTGCAGTGCCACCACAGATGTGCAGCGCCACCAGAGACGTGCAGCGCCACCAGAGACGTGCAGCGCCACCAGAGACGTGCAGCGTCACCATGGACGTGCAGCGCCACCAGAGACGTGCAGTGCCACCAGAGACGTGCAGCGCCACCACAGAGTGCAGTGCCACCAGAGACGTGCAGCGCCACCACAGAGTGCAGTGCCACCTCATCGTTTTCGTCTGCAGTTCCTTGAGGACATGTGCTGTTGAGCGCTGTTTCTGTGCCTGGCTACTATCTAGTTACCTTCTTTGGTGAGGTGATGCTTTAGACCTTTTGATTAAAATTTCAGTTCATTAGTGTTGAGCTTCAAGTTTATTTTGTGGATGTTAGATGCCAATCCTTTGATGAATATGTGTTTTATAGTATTTTCTCCCTACCTGAGACTTGTCACTTTTATGTCCTCAACGTTATCGCAGACAGGGCATACATTTTAAATTTTAGTGGGCTGCCATTTATCAACCTTTGTGCCAAGTATCCTACTTTTGTTGTCACATCTAAAAAGCCATCACCGCCACTGGGCTAAATCCAGGTCCTCTAAAAGAGCAGTCAGTGCTCTTAACCACT
The DNA here is from genome assembly GCF_017639785.1 of Mesocricetus auratus. Lineage (NCBI taxonomy): Eukaryota > Metazoa > Chordata > Mammalia > Rodentia > Cricetidae > Mesocricetus > Mesocricetus auratus. Next base: position 47,567,681 of record NW_024429192.1, read on the forward strand.
GAGCCATCTGTCCAGTCCCTGCCCCAACCTTCTTAACAAAATGGACCTCATTCATCCCAACTGTAGCAGCCCTGCCTGCATCTCAATCCCCAGACAAATGAATTTTCTCTTAATTCTCCCATTATGCTTCAAGCCCTTCCTCTCCTTCCCCCCTTACCTCCATTCACAGTGCATTCCCTTCATTTGAACACTTTTTTTCTTGCTCTGCTCTCTCCCCACTTGTCTGGCTTTTAGGAAAATATTCTTCCCAAGATCCCTTCTGTACTCTTCCCCAGAAACCTCCAAGTAAATTAAACGACTTGTTGAATTAACACTCCACATACAATCCACCCATCTTCACGAAAATGGTAGCTATATCTACACTGCTATCCAAACAATGCCTCACACAGGAAGGAATCAAATATTTACTGAATGAACTAAGACAATCCCAAAGCAGCCAGCTTGCTTGCGCTGTTCAGTATTTCTGGCCCACCCGCAATCACACATAACTTTAACAGCTTCCCTGTGCGTGTGGAATTGAAGCTTCCAATATAACACTTTGATCATAAACCAAATGATGAAGGCTTATAGAAATGTTTTCCTATCTAGGTTATTGATGGCATAGTGAAACTAAAATGGCATGGTTTATACAGCAGTCTTCTTAGAGACGGGCTCTGGATCGAGAACATTGAGAATCTGAAAGTGGAAGAAATAAGGAGACCCCAAGGGATAAACTGCTATTTTCAATAAGATGAATGTGCTGTTCCTAGAAGCCAGGCCATAAAAGGAAACTAAGATCCTCTGTGGGACGGATCTTTCTCCTTTGCCATTTGGGCTTGTAAGCCTGTCTCCACTCGGTAACAGATAGTCAGTAATGGCTGACAAATGGCCAGAGCTCTTCTGCCATCTGAACCCAAGCACAAGCAGAGTGACTCTGCCTTCTTCTTCTCTGGGTGTCCTACGGGTGAAGCAACGGCCTCACACACTGCCATCTGATTGGTGACACTACCCAGGGAAGTGAATAGTCTGGGTGTCATGGTTCTCACCACGAGGAGACCGGGGCACACCCAGAAACTTTAAAGCAATTTGTTCAGATGTTAGTGCCAGAAACATAAATACATAAATAAAACCCAGGTCTCCGTATCTTTCTTCACTGTGCCCTAAGAGAGTAACAGATAGATTTCCAAAGCTGAGCTGTGCCTGCAGACTTTCAACAGTCCTAGCATAACTGTCACAGGGGTCAGCTTAATGATGAGGTATGCTGTGGCTGAGGCCGTTGGGTCCTGCCTCAGATACGGGAAGCCTGGCAAGGACATCCTCAGAAGGGGATGCTTTGTCCTCTAGAGGAACAGGATTCAGGACTGAAGGCTGCTTTGCGTGGGGACAGCTTTTTCACACAAATCGCATATGAACTGTCTCAGTGGTCTTGTTTTCACTTACCCAGCTGTGACACTCAAAGAGCATTGGTCATGTTGCTTGGCAAGCTGAGACACAAAACAGGACCAGAGAGGACATTGAAGCAAATGGCTGTTTGCCAATTACCCAGATCCAAAGCAGAAGTGGTTCAGGTGCTCAGTCAAAGGACCCGAGGAAGTGAAGAAAATACTTAATGGGGCTGCAGAGAGAGCTCAGAGGTTAAGAACACAGCCTGCTCTTCCAAAGGTCCTGAGTTCAATTCTCAACATCCACATGGTGACTCACAACCATCTATAATGAGATATGGTGCCCTCTTCTGGTCTGTAGGCATACATGCAGGCAGAACACTGCATATATAGTAAACAAATCTTTAAAAAAGAAAAGAAAATGCTTGACAGAGGGCCTCTTCTTCTGTGAGTTAGTTTGTAGCTCTTGGTTGATCATCTTTAAATTTCAATTTTCTTTCATATAAGAATCTACAGAAAACAGTTCAGGTAAATCTTAAAAATCAAGGAAGGGTAAGGTTACACACACCATCTACCTGGTTGTGACTGCCCAGGGGTTCTTCAGGTCTGGGGTCCATTTTAATTTTTTATAACAAATGAGTACAAGCTGAAAGTCAGGGTTAAAGGTGAAGTCTGGGTGTTGGAATGATTTTTGCTTTAAAATTCTATGAATCTAAAGTACTGGGTTGATTTGTTGCCCTAGATAATTAGGTTGAGATCTCCCAGGCAAGGAGCCTGTGCACCTGAACTTTTGGAAGTAGCTCTTTGCATGTGTGGACAGTTAAGATGACGTCATTAGGATAGGACATACCCTGTATGTCACTTCCCTGGGTAGTGTCACCAATCAGATGGCAGTGTGTGAGGCCGTTGCTTCACCCGTAGGACACCCAGAGAAGAAGAAGGCAGAGTCACTCTGCTTGTGCTTGGGTTCAGATGGCAGAAGAGCTCTGGCCATTTGTCAGCCATTACTGACTATCTGTTACCGAGTGGAGACAGGCTTACAAGCCCAAATGGCAAAGGAGAAAGATCCATCCTAGAGCGACGTGTGAACAGAGGAAAACAGTGTATGAAGATACAGATACCCGAAACAATACAGAGAAACCCTGTCTCGTAAAAACAAACAAACAAACAAACAAACAAACAAAAAAAAGATACAGATGCATAGGGAGTCTGCCAGGTGACAAGAGGAGTGAGGGAAGAATTAACGGAGCTGCAAGCTAAGGAAAGACAAAGAAGGATTCTACCAGCATCTCAGAGGCAGCGAGGCCTCCTTACCTTCAGTCTTCAAGTCCCCAGAAATAGGAAGGAATAAATAACTATCATTTAAAGCACTTGGCTTGCGATACTGTGTTGTGGTCATCCTAGGCCAAACCTGGCCTAACCTGTTGCCGCTACATATACTACTCTGAGCTTCACCGGGGCTCCTGGCCACACCTCTCTACTCTCTGCTCATCCAGAAGCAGACACAAAGGCCAGGATGTCAGGTTTCTGTCTGTTATTATGAAGCATACTAGACAAACAAACCAGTAGAGAAAATAATGTAACAAACATTTGTGCAAAGACTCAGTGGGAGACATGAAGAGACATGAAGAATGTTTTCATTTAACATCACCTTTGTCCTTAAAGCAATCACTGGAGCAGACAGTCCTTCATGGGTCTCTTACCCAAAAGGGTTGGTTGAAATTTTTCCTTCTTTTTTTGTTATGTTAAGGATATTTGCTGAGCAAACAACATCATGAATTCACAATGCCTCCCTTTAGAGCTAAAGACAAGAGGTTTTCTTGCTTGTTGTAAAATATTTAGGTACTAATATCTAATCTCAGGGTTCCTCTCCTGTAGAGCAACTTATTGCAGGAATGTAGGCACCCATCTAGGCCTACTCATGTTCAGAATACTAAGCAAGGAGCAGTGATGCTAATACTGTGTGTTGTGACAAGTTGTTTATCTCCAACTGGGACATTTTATCTTTTCCTAGTATTGTCTAACATGGCAGATGGGTTGGAGTCTCAGATCCTTTCAAGTTTATGGACTCTAGCATCTCATGTTTGATCTTCATTCTTTTCACGCAGATATGTTTTATCAAAAGTACATATATAAACACATAGCGTTGCTTTCCTTAGTCTCAAGGTTACCTAAAAGGGACTATGCAATGTGGGTCACTTGTCTGCCTGCTCTCTCTCCATTTATCCTTGTGAGCTTTGTCCACACTGATCCGTATTCCTGTCATTCATATTAACCAGTGAGCAGCCTCCTGTTGCAGGGCATCTTTTGTTCTTCTGTTGCATATCTTGCTTTTGTTTCATTTGCTTGTAATAAACTTTCTTATTCTAGATTCATGTGTGGGTATATGTGTGCTTGTGTTGGAGTTCTTGTCTATAAACATAAGAGGGAAAGATAGTGCATCTTCAGCTCAGGTCTCTATTTTCCACTTGCTTCATGAAGTGGTTGTTGAGACATAACACATTTATTAGCAGTATGCAAGAGTTCCTGTCTCATTCTATAGCCTTGTAAGCATGGTAGGACTGAATTTGAGACTGTGTCTTCATAGGAATCTAAAGTGATGACTGTGTTTTCATATGTCCTTAGGTCATTCTTTCTTCTTTAGAAGCTGCTCACATCCTGTCTTCATCAGTCTTCTATTGCTGTGAAGAGATGCCATGACTCTTATAAAGGACAACATTAAGTTGGGGCTGGCTTACATCTCAGAGGTCTAATCCTCTGCTGTCATTGTGGGAAGCATGGTACTGGAGAGTAGCTGGGAGTTCTACATCTGAATCCAAAGGCAGTAGGCAGAGAGAGAGAGAGAGAGATAGAGAGAGAGACAGAGACAGACAGAGACAGAGACACAGAGAGACAGAGACACAGAGAGAGACAGAGACAGAGAGACAGAGACAGAGACAGAGAGACAGAGAGAGAGACAGAGAGAGATAGAGAGAGAGACAGAGACAGACAGAGACAGAGACACAGAGAGACAGAGACACAGAGAGAGACAGAGACAGAGAGACAGAGACAGAGACAGAGAGACAGAGAGAGAGACAGAGAGAGATAGAGAGAGAGACAGAGACAGACAGAGACAGAGACACAGAGAGACAGAGACACAGAGAGAGACAGAGACAGAGACAGAGAGACAGAGACACAGACAGAGACACAGACACAGAGACACAGAGAGAGACAGAGGCTTGAACACCCATTGACACACTTCCTCCATCAAAGCCATGCCTACTCCAACAAGGCTACACCTCCTAATCTCTGTCATTTAACACCACTCCCTAATAACCAAGCATTCAAATATGTGAGCCTATGCTACGGGGCCATTTCTGTTCAAAACACTATACATCCTTACTCTAATTTTCCATTTACTGGGGGTTTTGATAATTATGAGTTCTTTATCTATTTGAAATGCAGGTCTGTTGCAAATGTACATATATGTCCTAGCACACAGCTGTCTCTTTGTATCATGTATGGTTCTTCTAAAGCATCTTGATTTCCTACTGGAATAATACAAGACTCACAGTGGTGCTTGCTTGAGTCAATATTTAAAAACGGGATGGCAGGATATTTTAACCAAGCATTTGTGGCAGCTGAGTCTCAGGAAATTTGGTTTCTGTCATGCTTCTTTAGCACCTGACTGTCTTTGGAAAGTCACATTACTTCTGTGTGTCAGGCTTTCACATCTGTAAGTGAAAGAGTTGGATAGATGATCTCCCTGTCATCTGTCTATACGGATGTTTTCTAATACTGTACATCAAAATTATATGTACCAATCAGGCAATAGCAGAGCTTGCGTGGAAGAGCCACCTTCATTAATTCGAAGGTAATGAGCCTGATCTAGTCTTCATTGACTTACCCATAGGGTAGGCATTGTGTGAGCCAAAGCTCATTACCACACTCTGACAAGTTAGCATGCCTTCTCTGCGGGAAGGTTTCCTTTGAATATATATCTCCAGTCTTCCAGAGCTCCTGAGTCAGGGTCTATGCTCAGTGACTATTGGGAGCATGGGTGTAAAGGGGTAAAAGGAGGATGGGAGTAGCTAAACACCAGTAAACACAACAGAGTTGGCAACGCAGTTACACATTAGCGAAGGGGCTACCCAACACCTGTAGCCGTTTTACAAGTACAGTCTGTTTTTCAAGAGCAGAGGGGTGTGTCCTGGTATGTTCAATGATGGAAGCCAACAGCCTGTGTCTGAATCTGAGGGTTCATGGAACAGAGGGGCAGTCTCATTATTTTAGCAGAAATGAAGTCAACTTTGAATTACACTCATTTTCATCCTTTATTTGCAAGAAAAGTGTACCACTTCCAATTCTGAGCTTTTTCCTGGTGACAAAAAAGATTAAAAAGGTGGCCTCCAAGCTTTCAGGGGTTTCATAAGCATGATCTGTGTACAACCAGAGGCAGAGATGCTTGTATAATTCTCTACTGTCTATAATGTGATTTCCCTCTTGTAGTAAGTACAGGAAGAAAGATGATCTATGTAATGAAAGTACTCTTTTTGCTGTGGAAACAAGCGGAAGTAAAAGGAGAGAGATCGTAGACTTTCAGAACAGTCTACACCAAGGTGTCAGAGTCCAGGCAGAATGGCCAGTGTCCACCTTCGTTAGGCTGTCTCTTCACACAGTCTACTTCACTGTGGTAGGCATAATCCAATGTTCTCAGCTGCTCATTAGCGTTTGGAAAGGCAGAGCGGATTTTGAGCAAGGTTCTTGTTCCTTTCCTCTGGGTAACATGTTATCTGTTCATCTTGCAAAACCACCCAGTGTTGTACAGCTCCTACTTTGGTATCCTTTGGGCAATTTATTATGTCCATATCTCTGAGTTTGTTTTTATCATGGATGGTAAGATCATAATTGAGTAATTTTTTTAAAAAGGCAAGTAGATTATGAAAGCTATACCAGGAAGATCAGGACATGGGGATAGGTGAGCAGGGCAGGGGCTTAATACAGCAATGATGTATCTGTTGTGATGCCCCATGGCAGTCCCAACAATAACAGCTTCCAGGCTGCTGTAAGGACGCCAAGCTCATGGTCAAGCATCTCACAGTAACACATAAATACCAACTGCCCACCCGTATATATATATATGTGTGTGTGTGTGTGTGTGTGTGTGTGTGTGTGTGTGTGTGTGTGTGTTAGAAATGTATAGTTTTAGGCTTGCTCTTCACCGGCTGAATCAGAAACCTCCCACAGCTGAGGTAAGGCTAGAATTGCTTTCTTATAATGAAGTGTGAAAAAAATTGTGAGCAACTCCCTCTGACACCAAGTATCTAAGAAGGAGGCTGTATCTAAGTGAATGAAGGGACGAGACATGCCGAAGAAGCAGCTTGCCTGTGCCAGTTTGCCTGCGTTCTGGCTGTTCTAAGTAAACCATGCTGTAAAAATGCACGCTGCCTGGTAGTGGGATGTTTGAATTACAATCGCCAAAGTCAACCTGCTTCTAAGGCAAGTTATTCTGTCAGGCTCTGGGGGTTCTGGAAACAATATTGGCAACTCCCCAGAAGAGCCAGGAAGCTAAAATACCAGGTAGTGCTGTAATCAGCACTTGGGAAAATGAGCCAGGGAGATCTTGGATTCAAGTCCAGCTTGAACTACTTGAGAAATCCTGTCTCAAAATCAAAGCAGAAACAAAGAAACAAAAATAAAATACAGTCTACAACAGCAGGTAGCTTTTTACCCACTAGGATGACAGTATTGAGGATGGCAGTAGCAAGTCCTGACAGACAAGTAAAAAAATAAGGAGTGTTGCTGGAAATGTAAAGTACTGGAGTGTAAAAATGATACAACTCTGGAAAACATTTTGGCAGTTCCTCAAAAAATTGAACATAGAGTTACCATGTCTCTCAGAAATCCAATCACAGTATATACCAAGAAAGCATTGAAAACATATAGTCACACAAAGTTGCCACACAAATATTCATGGCAGCATTGTTTGTAAATACCTCAAATGTGAAAGAAACATAAATAATCAACTAAAGAATAGATAAATAAAATGTTTTATATTCATACAATAAAGAAGAACCAAGTATTGGTATCAAATAAAACAAACCAGGTACAGTGTATGGATTGAATTTGAACCCAGTTTGAAAAAAACTTAGAAAAGGCAATTCCTGAAACAATTGAAAAGCTACAAACACTATGTAAATATCAGATAAATTAAAAGAATTACAGTGGTAGTGAGATCATACTGCTCATGTTTTTAAGGTTTATTAATTTTTAATCATATGTGCATATATACTTGTCTACATGTATGTATATCATGTGCATGCCTGGTACCCTAGGAGGCCAGAAGAGGGCATTGGATCCCCAGAAGTGGAGTTACAGACAGTTGTGAGCTACCAGATGGATACTGGGAACCAAACATGGGTCCTCTACAAGAGCATCAAGAGCTCTTAACTGCTTAGCCATCTCTCTTGCCGCTGTTAATGGATTTTTGTTAAGGATGTTCTACTAGAGATATCCATTAAGCTATTTGATGATTAAGTAATATGCGTTTGTGTGTGTGTTTCAGAATACAGTGAAGGAGTGTGTGGAAATGGAAAGCATGAATAAAATAAAATATATTTGTTAATAGTTATCAAAGCTGAGTGGTCTGTAACTATTTATTATAGTTTTCTTGTTACTTTGGCATAGCACTGAAAAATTTTCAGAGCCTTTGAAGGTCTTTGACATGGAGAGTGACAGATGAAACTGACATCGTAAGGGATACAGCCGAGATCAAGAAGAGTATTAGGGGACTCAAACCCATAGAGAAAAGAGACTGTCAAGAGAGCATAGAGGTGGCTAGTCCCAGCACTTGGGAAACAGAGGCAGCAGATTTCTGTGAGTTCGAGACCAGCCTGCTGTGCTGATCTACAAAGACAAGCACTGTCTCAAAAAACCAAAAACCAAAACAAACAAACAAACAAAAAAACCGACGTGGGAGAGAGGCTTGGATAAGAACAGTATGAAGGAGTTAGAAGCGGCAGGAGTAGGGACCAAGCAGGTCCCTCGGGTTTCAGGCTTAGATGAATAGATGCATGATGGAACCATTCATTAAATAAATAACATTACACTGGGTGGTGGTGGCACATATCTTTAATACCAGCACTCAGGAGGCAGAGGCAGGCGAATCTCTGTGAGTTTGAGGTCAGCCTGGTTTACAATGCTACATAGAGAAACCCTGTCTTGAAAAAAGCAAAATAATAATAATAATAACATTACAGTCAGAAGAGAAGGGAATGGGAGATTCCATGTAGCCACATTGAGTTTAAAAGTCCTGCTTAACAGTCCCAGAATTTAACAAAGAGGCCTGCTCTAGAGGTACAGTTTGAGCAATTATCAACTGCAACAGTTTCCATGGAAACACACTGTAGGCACAGGAAATGATCCTTTGGGGAGCAAGCACTTCTTAACAAATTAATAAATTAATGCTAACATTAAAAATGTGAAGCAGAAGTTTGATTAGGGAGAATTCAGAGAACTAAGGGCTGATTACAGCACACAGGCTAGCTTGTTTCCTCTTGGCCTGTGTGTGTGTGTGTGTGTGTGTGTGTGTGTGTGTGTGTGTGTGTGTGTGTGTACACATGTGTAGCTGGAAACCTGGAGGTTGTGGATAAGAGCCATCCTCAGTTCTCACCCACCTTATTCACTGAGGCAGCATCAAATCAAAAGCCCATAGAGCTCATTTCTCTAGCCAGCCTGCCCCTGTTTCCATCAACTGTGGCTGAAATTACAGGAAGACATGGTCCACCCCATGTTTTACTTGGAGTCTAGAGATGCTCTAACCACTGACCTACCTGATGAGCCATTTGACTGGTCCCTTAATAAAGAAACTTTCAAGAGAATATAAAGGCACATAAATATGTCATGTAGAAGATGAAGTTTTAGTTTTTCTTTTACTCTGTATTTTCCTTTATCATCTTCTGTATTTTGTATGGTACTACAAAGTTTTCAGGAAAACTCCAAAACCCAGAAGCCCCAGAAGCAGACTTAGCTTCCCATTGCCATCTAGGACGGAGACTCTGTTGGTCAGCTGTGTGCTCTCGGGCAGAGTGGCAAGCTGTGGGTATGGAAGGGCTTGTTAGTGACTTATCCTGGAGCAGGAGGATTTAGTCCCAAAGGATTGCTGCAGCCGGAGAGGGGGCAACAGACCAACTCTTAGGCTGTTTGTTTTTGTTTGTTCTGTTTTTTAAGGAATTGAAACAGAATGACTTACCATACCCAAAGTCTGTCAGCAGTTCGGGGTCTTGTAGACTGTGAGTAGTTTGGAATGTTAGAGATTTTATATTATTTGTATTTCTAGTCAAATAAGAAAAGAGTCCATTGAAGTCCACTTTTCTCTCCTGGAGTTAGTTATTCTTGAAGCCTTATGTTGCCTGCGTGGTCCCAACCCCCAGCCCTGCTATTTGAAGGCTCCATAATTCTCCTCATCCAAGAATAATCGAATCAGAATTTTAAGCAAATCGTATCCAGGCACCAATTATTCTACATTTCCTGGGGCAACTTCAGCGTGCGGTCAAGGTTGAGGCCTGCTCTGGATGCCACATGAATAATGAAGGACAGCTGGGGAGTTTGGGTTGCCTGTCGTGAGAAGAAATGTCAGGAGTGAGTGAGCTTGCGTTCGCCTGCCTCACAGGTGACGGCTGTGCGGGTCCACGTGAACAGTTCCTCTGAGAACCTGGACTACCCAGTCCTCGTGGTAGTTCGGCAGCAGAAAGAAGTGTTGTCCTGGCAGGTCCCTCTGCTCTTCCAAGGACTGTAAGTATCCTCTGCCCCGCCACTTGACTGCATTCGACATTCTTCAATGAGCTTAGACTTAGATGGGCTTTTATCATCATCATCATCATCATCATCATCATGACCATTGTTGGTATCACCATTATTTGTTTTCTTTTTATCTTAGCCAGAAAAGAACTCAGACATGGGAATGCCAGGGTAGTGCATACCTCAGGCTGCTCAGCACTATACATTTCCATTCTTTTAGATTTTCAGATAAACATTCCATCTAGATTTTCAATACCTGGGAGAACTTACACCATTTAATAATTTACTGAAGTATTCAATTTCCCCCTGTTTTGCAAAATGGATCATCCCATAGTCATTAAACGGGTTGGGCCCAGCAGGCAACATATAAGCAGCACCAACCCGTTCTTCAAAAATGCCTCTTCTACGCACACTCTTTACTCGGGAGTGCTTACAGAGCAGTGCTAAGTGGGAGGTTTGGGAAGACACTATGACAAACCACAGAAGTCCCTGTCCTGGCAGAGTCCCTGTTTTGCTGAAGAGAGCGCAATATGGCATAAATGTGTGGCACCAATACAAAGCCCAGAAGGCATAGAGAAATGGGCACCTACTGAGGTGTCATTACATGGTTTTTAAAGGTTCAGGAATTTGAGGGTTACATACTAATTCTGATACTTTTAACTTGAAATTAGTGAAGTTGAAGGGGAAAAGACTCCTCTGCTGGTTTAATCAGAGGAGCTCCTCCCTCAAATATTGGCGTTTTTATTTGAACAATTGGGAGTCTAACTTAATGCTATGTAGGCACTGCTAAGTAAACGAATCAGGACATAACAGTCCCCATGTCCCTGTCATCCAACAGATGCCAACAAGTGCCCTGAGACTGATAGCAGTAGATCCAGCCTGAAATTGAACTTGAAGCCAGATTAGAGAGGAGCAAAGTGAGGCAGCATTCTCCCTGGCCCTGTTCACTGTGACTCCTTCTTGCTGATGGTGTCCGTACCCACCCCTGCAGATACCAGCGGAGCTACAACTACCAGGAAGTCAGCCGCACTCTTTGTCCATCAAAAGCAACCAATGAAACTGGCCCTCTGCAGCAACTGATCTTTGTAGACGTAGCATCCATGGCTCCCCACGGCGCCCACTACAAGTTGCTGGTCACCAAAATCAAACACTTCCAGCTCCGGTAAGTGGGCGCACGTGGCTCTTTGCTTTCTGCTTTGCCTGTGGATGCTCAGCTCAGCAGCCATCTTTACAGATGAGCCCGGCATGACTTCAACAGAGAGCTCAACTTGAGCCTTCAGGGAAGCCGTGCCTTTGCCAGTGGTACCTTTGATCTGTTACTGTCCCCTGGAGGCGACCTATGTGAATTGCAGGGCTGGTATTCAGTGAGGTAATTCGACCCCTAGGAAAGGAACACTGTGAAACTGAAGTCATTGGGTCACAGCTCTTTGCAAGTGTTAATGAATGACTTGCAAATCTATCCCGCTGAGTTGTTTTCTGGTTTTGCCTCGTGAAATATGACTTCCTGTCATCAAGCAGACTTTGCGAACATTATGAAACACAGTTGAGAGCTTGTGTGTGATGAAGATAAGCCTGAGAAGAGGTGGTAGCTGGCCTATGTGTGTTTTCTTCCTTCCTCAATTCACTAACTTTGCTGGTAAGCCAGATTTCCAGAGGATGGTGGTCATACAGTCCAGATGAGGGCTGTGGTTAGAACCAGGCTCCAACTATGGAGAATCAACCCTGACAATGAAGTTTCTGCCGCCATACAGCTCGGAATGGCAGCCTAGAATGCATATAGAACATTTCGCTGGTGTCCAGAGGTTTTTGTTGTTCTTATTTGAGACTGGAGTCTTACTTATTCAAATTCAGATTTTAAAATAAGATGTTTCTGCCTTTAAGCCTTCCTCCCACTCCTTACACCATCTTCCCAGCAGCTCCCAACAGCAACGGGCCATTCTGTGTCATTAGAGGGCATAGTTGGAGACGGTGGGGGGGGGCCCTAGGAACAACAGGCAGCCACTGGATCGTGGGGTAGGAGGAACATAGGGAGGCATTGAGAACACAGTTGTCTACATTGCACTATTAGTTATGTGAAGAATGAGTTGAAGGGACAGTATTAGATGTGGAGAAGTTAGAAGATGGTCAAGGTAAAAAATGAGGAGAATGTAAGAGGTGAAATTCACAAAACTTGAATGAATATGAAGGAAAGGGGGAATGGGAGGGTTGAGAATGGCATCGCACTTTGTTAGAGGCAATGAAGATTGAATGGTTGTTGACTGCATGACCAATCTCAAGCAGGAGCTGCTTCACATAGAACCTGGTCATGGGGATTCACAGTTGATCGCTTCCCCTCTCTCCCTGGGTTAGAAAGCACTTGAAACGTACAAATCACTGGAACTTTGCTAGAATGAGATACTTTTTGATCTTCAGCTACATCTTTTGCTTTATGGGGAATGTCAGACGTCATGATTACAACATTCCCAACAAGGTATATCCTCACCATGAACTCCAATGTAGTTATTGGTCCAATGGTCCAGTGTGGAGGTAGTTCCCTTGAAGTATGGCGAAGCTGTGGGCCGATCTGTTCCTACGGGCTTGGCCTGTATTTGGTATATTAAGGGGAAATACTCCACGGCACCTGGAGTTGAAAACCTCAGAATGACTGCAGGCTGTCTTTTAGACATTCCCAATGACTGGAGTCTGGGCTGGGTGTTTCCAAGGAACTGAAATAAAGGCACACAGATTTCAGATTAGAAAAACAACAACAACAAAAAACTATTCCAAAGCAAACAAGTTATACATCATAAGTACGTGGTCAGAAACCAGGCAGTGGTGGTGCATGCCTTTGATCCCAGCACTTGGGGGGTAGAGGCAGGAGGATCTCTGTGAGTTGGAGGCTAGCCTGGTTGGTATACAGAGTGAATTCAAGGACAGGCTCCAAAAGCTACATAAAGAAACTCTGTCTCAAAAAAAAAATAACAACAACAAATATGGGGTCAGAAGTCACAGACCATGTGAGAGAGTACCCAAGGACCCTGATTATTATTTGGAGCTTCCTTTTATGGGGATCAAAAGAAGGAGTTTGGTTGATAAGGGCATATCACAGGTGTCTCCATTTTGTTTGACAGCCATAGATTATATAAGCCTTTGGTCATTGTGCATGTCCTCTCTAGTGAAGTATCAGATCTCAGTCACACCATTCCAACTATGCATAGACCTGAGATGGTAAGCAGGGACTTCTCCCCAAATCTTCACTCAGAAGACACAGTTTGCCTTATTGTGCAGGCATCCAACAGTAATTCAAGCCTGATTGGACACCGATGTTCATACTTAGAGACATCTAGAGTAAGAGTAAACAGAAACTTTTTGTTCTTGATGATCATTAAGGGAAGGAGAAACTTATTCCTTTATTTGGAGGAGAGTGTGCACCCAGGTCAATGCAGGAAGGGTGTCTTAATCTAAAAGGCTGCTGGGCGAATTATTAGGAGAGGGGTGAGTGCATAGCTCAAACCAAGTAGAGTCTCAGGTCCTAATCTATTCCTTACAGCACCAGAGCCTCCAGATAACTGAGGAAAAACAGATGGGAAGCAATCTTCAGCAGAGATGTGTGGTTTGGTAGCAGAGCACACTTCTCCACAGCCTCTCCCCAGCTGTGCATCACATGTCTATGACTTTCAGAATTATAGGAGGTACAGTTATCCAGTCTGTTCCCCTCTTCCTATTGCTCAGGCTGTGGCATTCTCTAAACACCAGGGTGTCTTGACAAACTTCTGATGAAAGGCCAAAATAAAGAGTGGACAGCAGGGATCTTCTTCTGTGACTAGAAAGCTGAAAGATGGCCTGCAGGCCATTAAGGAGTTGACCCAGATAAAACACAGGAAAATTCTCTCCTGGAATTCTAGACAACACTGAAAGAAAACTGGGCAAGCTAGCAGAGATGAAAAGTCATGAGTCAGAGAAGCAACACAGAGCAGCTCCCGGAACGGGGGTGGAGGGGTCATCTGCACATAGCTCTTTGAAGGACTGGGACCTGCTGGCAATGAAGATGAGGGCTAACCAGCAGGAACCGAGCAAGCATGATGAAAGAGTCCGAGTAGGAAAGAGTGACAACCAGTGCCGACGGTGAAATCGAAGTACCTTGTGGGATTTAGTGATCTTATCTCTTTATCATCATCATCATCACCATCATCATCATCATCCTAATGTTTGTGTGTAATCAAAAGTTTGTCCTACCAAGGTGCTACATGCCTGTACTCTTAGCACTTGGGAAGTAAAGGCAGGAGGATCAGACATTCAAGGTCATCCTTAGCTATGCAACGAGTTTGAGGCCAGTCTGGACTACATGAGACCCTGTGTCAAACAAATTCTCCCCAGTATCTGGACGTATGCTCTCTGTTCTCCCTATCCTGTCTGTCCTGTGGTCATTACTTCTCATTGCCTTGCCCCAGTCCCACCTTTGTTAATGTTTCTAGTAGGTTTGGTTTTGGTTTTTAGATCTTAACCTGAAATGCTTCTTTGTAATTTCAGTGCCTCAGGGTGTTGTAGTAGGGCACTTACCTAGATATATGGAGCCCAGAGCTAGCCACCCAGCACTGCACAAACTGTGTGGAATCACATCACTTGACAAGTGGAGGCAGGAGGATCAGAAGTTCAAGGTTATTCTCAGGTACATAGAAAGTTTGAGGCCAGCTCAGACTACACCAGACTCTGTTTAAAACCGCATACATTCCAAAGAAATTTTGATACTTGTTTATGACAACAGTAACAAATTTCACCAACTGTCTCCAAGATCATCTCCTACTACATAGGCAGCATGGTTCTCTTCATTCCAGCGCAGTGAAGCTGGAGAAACAGTCCGGCACCTGTTTTAAGGTTTCTATTGCTGTGAGGCGACACCATGACCACAGCAACTCTTATAAAGGAAACATTTAACTGGGGGAACTTGCTTACAGCTTCAGAAGTTCAGTCCATTGTCATCATGACAGGGAACACGGAGGTGTGCAGGCAGATGTGGTCCTGGAGGAGTAGCTGAGAGTCCTACATCTTGCAGCCAACAGGCAGTGGCCTGAGACACTGGGCAGTATCCTCAAAACCCACCCTTGCAGTGACAGACTTCCTCCAACAAGGTCATATCCACTCCAGTGAAGCTACACCTCCTTGTGAGTTTATTGGGGCCAATTACATTCAAACTGCCACAGCACCTAAGAGTGCTTACTGCCATTCCAGGGAGCCAGAGTGTGGTTCCCAGCCCCAACATGGTGGCTTACAACCACCTGTAACTTGATTCCAGTGACTCTGACACCCTCTTCTGGCCTCAGGAGGCACCCACACATAAGGCCCACACCCACACAGACACATACACACATAGATTACAATTAACATGAATCTTTTAAAAATTCCAACGTAGAGGCAGAAGGGGACCCTGAGGCTCCCCCCTTTGCTAAGGAGATATTAATGGCTGCTGCAGTAGGCAAAGTCACTTTTCTTCAAGGGGTGGCCACTACCAGGTTAGCTATGCCCCAGTGGATAACTACACAGCCATATGCTTGTAGACATTACTGATTTCACTTGGTGGACTATATTTTTTAAAGAAGACTTAAAATTGGAAGAGAGATTTTTGGGGGAGGAGACAGGGGATTAAAGAGAGAGAGTGCAGGGCAGATGTTTAACATACATTGTACACATCTACAAAAATATTAAAGAATAAATAAAAGGTTAAAAAATAAAGTGGATAGCAGTAGAGAAACACACTCAAAACTAACTGACATGTTACACACACACACACACACACACACAGAGAGAGAGAGAGAGAGAGAGAGAGAGAGAGAGAGAGAGAGAGAGAGAGAGAGAGAGAGAGGAGGAAAGTAAGCAAAGAACTTGGTTAGATTGGTCTGCCACTTATTTTGAAATGATTGAGACAGGAGCCTATTTATAAGTGAAGGAGCAGGAAGGCACTATATCACTCCCTGTTGTCTTCTGGCAAAATAGATTCTTAAGAGAGTTGATATTTGTAGGCCCAAAGTCCCAGGGAAAGGAAGAAAGATTGAGGCAAGGGTGCTTGGGGGACAGATTGTACACTCCAGAAGGATGAAGCCTGGAGGCGGAGAGATAACAGGAGGGCCGGAGGGAGGGCTGGGGTCAGCTCACAACAGAAGGCAACCAGCAGACAACAGGGAGTGATATAGTGAAGTCCATGGTGCCGAGTAACAATACAACATCATTTCCTTCAACAAAGCAGAATTTGGGACCCCCACTGTGGCCTGCCAAGAGCTCACTGTTATGAGACATCCAGTCCTGTGACTCTTATGGTCCCTCACTCAAAACTACTGAATGTTTGTCTCTGTCTCTCCGTCCTCTCATCTTTTTTTCCTTCTATTTTATTACTCTCCTGTAAATATTTTCTCTCTCTCTCCATCTCTCTGAGCGCCTTTCTGCCCCTTCTTTTCCCCATCTGTATCTCCTCTCTTGACTCTCATGTGTCTGTTTCTTTTGCCTTCCCCTCTTCCTTTAACAGCCAAAGCAGGGGACAAAGCTGAGTTTTAGTCTCTTGCATAAGCATTTGTTTCCTGTGTTTCATTTTTGAAACAAATTGAAACTTTGATGCTTCTTGCTGTAACACTAAAGGTGCTGGTGAGTTTCAGTTAGCTTTGTGCTGTTGACGGGTGAAGAAGAGTTTCATAAAACACACCTTGCATGCTTCCATCTCTGCTGACATACTGTTTATTTTGTAGCTACTGTTAGTTCCACAAAAGTCGGAAGGCCTTGAACTCACAGAGATCCTCCTGCCTCTGCCTCCCTAGCACTGGTACTAAAGGCGTGTATCACCACTGCCCAGTTGTGGGGGGACGCTGGGGGGTGCGGGAGGAGGGGAGGGAGAGGGAACTGGGATTGACTTGTAAAACAAGCTATTTAAAATTAAAATAATAAAAAATGTCAAAAAAACAAATGAAAAAAAGACTACAAGTATGAGGAGTATGGCCCCCACACACCTCATGCTGAAAAATAAATAAAGATAATAAAACCCAAGAAACCCAAACAAGCAAAATCAAAAAACCTTCGAAAGTCTATGTTGATCCAGTATTACAATTGGAACTCAGATCATGAGAGACATTTTATAAAAATCTATTTCTGGCCTGGTGGTGGTGACACTTTAATCCCAGCACTCAGGAGGCAGAGGCAAGCTGATCTCTGTAAATTCAAGACCAGCCTGGTCTACAGAGCAAGTTTCAATATAGCCGGGGCTATACAGGGAAACACTTTTTCAAAAAACAAACAAACAAAAAATCAAATTTCTGGTCAAAGTACACAGATTGCTTCAGGAAATCACATGCTGTCTGTTGTTAACCTAGAAAGTCATAACCTCCACAAGTCTTTTTTGTCACTCTTCTGACCTGACCATAAGAGTGTTGAAGGCCCCAAGTTGCCCTAATAACAGCAGGTGGCACTTTCCATTGAAAGGGCTGCCCGGGCATACACAGCACAGCTTTGCTGGCCTTTATTCAAGCTGTGGGTTCTAGAGTGGATGTACCACTTCATTTGATAGTGATGTTAGCATCTTTAGATGACTTGAGGTCAGAAGTTTACTACTGTTCTCCTTCAGAACTACTCATCCATGTAGGTAGAAATTTATGCCAAAAGTTAACATATAAAATTGCACCTATTTATGTGAGCTTAATTCAGAGACCAGTCCAATGACGACCATTACCTTTATAAACACTGCTCAAATTTTACAACTTCAAAGTAATACCTCATATTATATGCACCTTGTCCAAGTGTCTTGACATGCCATTTTTAAAGAAATGGTTGAGTTTTAAACTATCTCATTTTTATAAAAGGAAAATTGGGAATAGAAAGAAACTTCAGAGAGCCCTAGGGAATGAAGATGGGGAAGGAGCCCCAAAGTTCTGGTTCAGACTTAGCAATGCAAGAAGGGATGCACTTGGGTGAGTGTCCATTTCATCGATTTTAGGAACTTGAGTATGGTGGCCTTGAGTGAGCCATCTATGACACTAATGATGAGGCCAGAGGCACAAAGAGCATATGCAAAAGAGCAGCCCTTATGGAGAACACATTCATCTTTGTGTTTTCCAGCCTCTTCAACTGCTTCACAGATGTTCACACCAGACAGCACTCACGCTACAAAACCTTCCTCTTACCTAATTCTAGCACTCCCTTTCTCTGTGCCTGGATCCTTGCTGTCTTAGTATATGGGAAACTAATTCACAGTCGGTTTCTATTTAGAGATCAAATAACTTTACTGGGCTTGTTGGGTGATACTCTTATTTTAAAGACAAGTGTTAGAAGACAAATCCTAAAGCCAGAGGACGAAATTCTGGTGAATCAGCAAGTGTTGCAGGAGACTGGGGAGATGTTTGGGGCAAGAAGAGCATATTCCTACCCCTACCCACTGTCCTACAGTGGCCATCTGTTCACCCTGTTTTCAAAGCACTGTTCTTCTGCGGTGGATGCATTAATGTTATTGTGAAGTGGTACCTACATTATTCAAAAGGAATCGAGTCTGCATTTCCTCTCTTGCTGCCTACTTCTCATACTCAAGCTTGATTGATTATGTGACTTGATTGTAATATCTTAAGGGTAAAAGCAACTATTAAACTAAATGAGGTGTTTACATAGGTATGACTTCACAGATGTTTAAAGATGTAAAAGCAATCTTCTTCCCCAACTTCATCATTCTTTATTGTTGAAAGCACAGGGTCTCCAGGGAGTTTGTCAAATCGCAGGACCAAATGCCCTTCACAAAGGGCAAGGCACTGGACACCTAGTTTAAGCAGCTCTCCTGTAAATACCTAGTCCTTGCTTACCAACTCATTATTTTCTCTCACTTTTCCCTCTTACATTTCTCAGGACGAACGTTGCCTTTCAGTTCACTGCCAGCCCATCTCAGCCTCAGGTAAGCGAAGATTCCCTGTGGTGATGGAGAGCCCACCTGCTGTTGTTACACACAGAAACCGTGATGCAGAGAGAGTGAAGTCAGCGTGTGTTATTAACCTTGATCTTACTGTCTGTATTCTGGCTGTTACTGAGGTCTGGAGCACATTTAATATCACCACCTTTATAGGGAAACATGATAGTATTTCCAGTGTCCCTTGGGACATACTTCACTGAGTAAAGTCAAGTGTCTGACATGTCCCGGGGGATGTTAGATAGCACTCGGTGCTGTGGGAAGAGGAAGGAGGTAAACAAAGACTCTGATCATAGACCTGGCGACTGAGATGGGGCAGGAAGGCAGAGAGTGGAAGGCTGACAGATGACAGATATGCAAATGGCTGTTCTGAAAATATAAAAATAAGACAGATTTCCGTTCCTGCCATAATATTGGCAGATTGAATTTGTGTTCCCTGTCAGTAGAAATAATGCTGTTTTTACGTGCTCCTCAACAGAAAATGACCACAAGCAGAATAGATACATGAGACTAATTTGTTTTCCAGATAACATTTCTAACTACCTTTTTTTTTCATGGTTTCTGAAAGACTCTATACTCTAACAAGTTCAAAATGGGTTTGAGCCTATGTAGTGGTTCACCCCTTCATCCTACCACTCTAAACACCAAAACCAAGACAAGAGACATGTGAGTTAGAGGCCAGTCTGAGCTACATAGCAAGTTCCAAGCTAGCCTTGGCTATGTACTGAAACACAGTCTCAAAACAGAAAAAAAACTGGTCTGTATGTCACAAATAGTTATCCTGTTTTTTGAAAGCTTTAATATGATTTTGCTCATAGACGGTTACTTAGCTTTTGTTTTGAATATAGTAAAACTGGTGATTAAATAGTGTAGAAATTTGTAACTATAACAATCACTGGTGTGTTTGTAAACATTTAACAACTAGTGGGGGGCGGCAAAATTTGATTTGTAGCTTATGCCCATTCCTTTAGTAAATTCTACCACCATGGCCAATTTCAAATGACCATCATGATGTCATTGATTATGTTGGGAATAGACTACAAAGCAGTGCTCCCAAACCTGTATAAATGGTCTACTTCTGTTTTGTGGTGCTGGGGATTGAACTCTGGACCTTATATATGCTAAGCACATACTTTACCAGCTGAACTACATCTCTGGCCTTCAGCAAAGTGAAGATTTAAATTCTATTTCTGTGAAAGTCATCCTGTGCACTGATGCCCAATGGCAAGAAAGGCCACAGGGACCAGTTTGTTCTTCTTCATAGTTATTGCCCATTTAAATCCAAGGGACACATGGGGGGCTAGGTAGATGGTCCAATAATTAAGAATACTCACTGCTCTTGAGGAGGACCTGAACTTGGTTTCTGACAGCCACGTGGTGACTCATACCTGTATCTTAACTCTAATTCTAGGGCATACAATGCCTCCTTATGACTCCTGGGGCAATGTATGATTGTGGTACATAGACATAGATGCTGGCAAAACATACACATAAAACACAAATAAAATCTTTCTGAGTGAAATGTATTTTAAGGCAGGTGTCTAAAACATTCCTTTGATGTTTATAGTGATTTAGGCTGATAATAATTGGACATATTATTAAGTGTTCAAAGGTACTGACTTCTTACAAAAAAAGGCTAGTAATATATTCCATTACTTACTGTGATGCTCTTGAGTTATAAAGTATGGCTGTCTTGAGAGCCACCCTGGGATCTCCAGGCTCCTTTCTTGAAATAACCCTTTTTCATTAGCCTTTGAATCATGCTCCAAAATGCAGTCATACAAGGCGTGAAAAGGCTTCTAAACAAGAATGTGAGTCCCATTCCTTAATTCTGATGTTCTATTTATATTGAATTAGTTCTCAAAAAAGCACTAGTAAAGGGGAAACTGGAATACAAAACTAAATTTTGACTTTTTATCTCTTTTTTAAATGATGTGTTTACTATGTCTATAAGATGTCAGTCTCATTAGGGTGGGATTTCACAGAACCTTAATCACAAACCTGATGTTTCTCACATGGTTGCCACGCTTGAAATTATTGGGCTAAATTCTCCTTTCCTTCATTTTTAACTGTGTTTAAAATGTTTTAAGAGTTAATATGTTTTTCCATTGGATTAAAAACTGAGGTAGGTACATAGTGTCACCTCTTTCTGTTGGTAACATTGCCTGTGGGTTAGGAAAGACGGCTCAGAGGTCAAGGGTGCACATGGCACCTAAAAAGACTAGAGTGTAGTCGGCAGCGCCTACCTTGGCCAACTCAAACATAAAAATGCCTGCTACTTGCCTTCTTCTCATCTTAGTGGACACCCTCTTCTGGCCTGTGAAGTCACACACACACACACACACACACACACACACACACACACCTGATACTTGGAAAATAAATTTACCCCAAATCACGGACATATTTCAAGGGCTCAATGTCAAACTTAATCTTTTGATCTAAATAGCTTCTCAGAATATCTCAGTTGGGGAAAAGATTCTTTACCAAAAGGTTTAGAAGAAAGATTGGTGTAAAGCTAGTTCTTCCCTCTGGCAAGATGGTCAGGAATAGGAATAGGAGTATCTGCTATTCAAGGTGGAGTTTCATATTTCACAACCACCACACAGAAAAAAAACTGTTGCCTGAGATTGCACCCTGTGTATCTCCGATTTTAGAAGAGTGTGACAGCAGAGCTCTTAAGTAGGAAATGGAATGAAGCACAGTCTAAGTTAGTTGATAAGAAATGGCTGTATCCTAAAATGAAAACACAGCCTTGTGTAAATGGCCACTCACCTTCTCTGCTGTCTTCCCCATGTCAGGCACAGAACTCTGTGCAGAACAGTTTGTTGCTTAACATATATGAGCTGAATGGATGACTGAAACAGTGACCATACACTGAGCTTTGCATCTGAAATTCACACATCATGGTAGAGAAAACAACCCCATGCCTCGTTTGTATTTCTACAAACATTTCCTAAGATTAATAAAACACGTCTCTCTTTTTCTCATCCTCAGTATTTTCTATACAAATTTCCTGAAGATGTGGACTCCGTTATCATTAAAGTGGTGTCGGAGAAGGCTTATCCATGTTCAGTTGTCTCGGTTCAGAACATCATGGTGAGCTCTGATACTGTTAGCCTTCTATCTTGTAAGAGTCTAGTATTCCTTGATAGATGTGGGGTACTGTGTTACCCCCAAATGCCAAATCATAACAACATCTCATGCATATGAGTAGACAATCCATGTTTGCTGATATTGATGAGAGATAAGAAGAATTTCACCAACACAAAGAAAAGATGGGGGATGGAGAATAGGCCATGATGAAGAACAAAACAAAACAAAAAAGCAGTTGTAAGGTCAGTGAAAGCCTACCACCTGTTGTGTTTTTAGATTGCTGTCAAAACATTAGATCCTTCCTGTATCACAAGATGTTAACAAAAAGTGGGAAATGTTATATACTTTAAGGCAATCTTCCTATAGTTCTCCTCTGTATAGACTGATTCTGACATTATAGGTCAAAGGTCACATTTTAAGAGTACTATTTCATGACTGTTTGCAGAAAACTTTCCACAGTGTCTAGATTAAAAGATTCCCCCAGTCTGTGATCCAGGTGACACAGCCCTGACACATGTGTATGGAGTGACATCACATGACAGTGCTGATATTCTCTGTTTTGTCTCTCGTGTGCCTTAGTGTCCCGTGTACGATCTGGACCACAATGTGGAATTCAATGGCGTGTATCAATCCATGACCAAGAAAGCCGCCATCACGCTACAGGTGAGACTTTGCTTCTGAAGTCACAACAGTCATGGGGTTCAACAGAAAGTCACTTACCCACTGGACCAGCATCCAGAGGAGATGGCTGTCCTTTGTGTACCTTGGATCTCTTTTCTTTCTGATTGGTTTAAAAATGAATAGTGCTCTGCCTGCGGCATTTGCCTGGGTGGTGGTGGGCAATGCTATCCTTTTAGGCATTCTTTCTTTCTACTTGGGGGTCCTTGGGAATCTACAGTGCAGTAGGGCATATATCTGACAGATCACTTATAGAGATAAATCCAGATGAGGTTTGGGTAAAGCTTATGACAGTCATTTAAAGCAATTTAGCATGTTATACTAATTTCTACCAGTTGAATTCAACTCTGGAGAGAATAACAGATTCAAAGGACTATCTATGAGCCTTATTCATGTAGCACTTTGTCCTTTTGGTATCTGTGACTAAACTGTTACTTCATTGGTATTTTGTATCAAAAATGTACATATATTGTGTCATCACATTCCAAGAGACATTCTACCCCTGTCTCTAGGTTGGTACTTAAGAAATCTGAGACTTGGTCTGTGTAGCATAAGACAACATTGCTTGTTGATTAATAGACAAAAAAATGCAGAGAAGCTAAGTGTAATTTGGATATCAGACCTAGAAATTTTCTGTCAGTCAAACCTGATTCTGAACATCACAGATTTAATACCCCAAATGTCTTGCTGTCCATGTTTATTTCTTCCTTAGCACACCAAAATGATGTGATCCCCAATTTAAAAAGGACACACACGCACACCACCACCAACAACAGTATGTGCTTTAATTTGCTTTCTAGTGCTGAATAAAACATTTATTTAACTTACACCTCCACATCACAGTTGATCAAGGAGGAAAGCAAAGGCAGGAACTCCAGGCAAGAACCTGGAGACAGGAACGGAATCAGAGGCCACGGAGGGACATTACTAGATTTCTTTCCCTGGCTCATCCAGCTTGCTTTTTTATTCAACCCAGGATCACCTGCCAGGGCACCAGTGGGCTGGGCCCTCCCACATCAATCATTAATGAAGAAAATGCTGCACAGACTTGCCTACAGGCGATTTTAGGAAGGCATTTTCTCAGTTGAGAGTCCCTCTTCCCAGATGAGCCTAGTTTGTGTTAAGATGACAAAAAATATTATACCAGGTAAATTGAAGACAAAGCCTAGCCATAGCAACCATGTCTACTTTCTATGTATCTGACAGTAAATTGTTACTTCTTTTGTGGGCATGTGCCTCGGTTTTAGACATTTTCTCAGTGAACTAGACACAATATCAGAAATTTGAACATGACAAAAAATGCCTGGGTTAAAGAGATGTAGTGTACGGTTATTTTGTTAACCCCACTTGAACCAGGACTAAAGAGGACGGGCACGGAGGTCAAAGCCAGAGTCGCAGCTCCTCCATATTTCCAACCTGCATTGCTTATTTAACTATTACAGCATGATTTTAGAGAAGTTATTTCTTATTAGATGTTAAAATAAAATGGATAAGTTGCTGGGTGTGTGCCTATAACGCCAGCACTCAAGATGCTAAGGCAGAAGGATCAAGAGTTCAGGGCCAACCTGGGTTACACAGCAAGACCATCTCCAACATACGTGTGCATATATGTACATGTATTTATGCAAATAGTATTTGTTAAGTCTAGGCTATTGCTTATTGTGTTTTTAGAGTACTAAGTCGTCAAGTGGGCATAGACTTTGAAATTCTCCGTGTACATACTTATACTAATTTCTTGGATGAAGTAACGTTCACGGCTGTTCTGGAGTAACAGTGGGACTGTGGAAACCTCTTTCTGAGGCATTAGAGGACAGGGGTGAACTTTCCTTTTCTTCTTTTTTCTTACTGTTCTCCACCCCCATGGACTTTCTCCTCCTGGCTGTCTTTCTTCCCTGCAAATCATGAGGTTGTTATGTCTTACACAGAAGAAGGATTTTCCAGACGAGCAGTTCTTCGTGGTGTTTGTGATAAAACCTGAAGATTATGCGTGTGGAGGATCATTCTCCGTCCAGGGTAAGAGGCACTGAGAAATATTTGGGAGGGGAGGAAAGGAAGCCAAAAGCTCACCTGTAGTTTCTTCCTGGAGGCCTGGCAGCAGCGACTTAACAAGGCACTCAGAGACACTTGGATAAAAAATAAAATGAAGACCCCGTGGCAGTGGTTGTGCAGGCCTCTAATCCCAGCACTCGAGGGCCAGAGGCAGGTGGGAGGAACTCTGTTAAGTTTGAGGTCAGCCTGGTCTGTGGGGCTAGTTCCGGGTCAGCTAGGGCTGTTACACAGAGAAACCCTGTTTTGAAGACTAAAATGAAGATAATCCTATATCTACCTATATTGGTACTACAAAATGTCCTTTAGTACCTTCATCTTCATGATATAATATTTTAAATTCTTTGAGCATTTTATACAATGCATTTTAATCATGTTCAACCCCTAGTCTGCCCCTAACTCCTGATGCACCCACCCCTCTCCACTTCCTCCCAATGTTACATCCTCTTTATTATTTATTGTTTACAGAACACACAGAGTCCAATTTGTGAAGACTGTATATTCAGGGCGTGGGGTCATCCACGGGAGTATGGTCAATCTATCAGAGAGCACATTGTTAACGAAGACTCTTTCCCTCATCAACTGTCTATAGCTCCTCAGTGGAGACTCATGAGCTCCTTTACCTTTAATGCTAGAATGTTGACTGGCTTGATTCTGTGCAACTTTTCAACTTTTTAAGTCTTATACCAGTCATACAGAGTGAGTTCCATTAGTTGACATTTCATTTGCTTTTGCCATGTAAACGCCAAAGGGTCTGTTTCCTGGGCTGGTGAGATGACTACCAACAAGCCAACTGACTTGAGTTCCACCCTCCATCCATCCCTGGATACCCTATGAAGGAAGGATAGAAACAGCTCCAGCAAGTTGTCCTACACACACACACACACACACACACACACACACACACACTCACACACTCACACACACACACTCACACACACTCACACACACACTCACACACACACACTCACACATACACACACACACACACACACACGAGAGAGAGAAAGAGAGAGAGAGAGGAAGAGAGAGAATAAGTGCAATAAAAACATTATTAAAGGTGCATTTCCTAATATGGAGTCACTTATATGGATCAGCAGTCAGCCCTTCCTCAAGGATGTACATGGAAAATCTAAAGTTTACCATCCCAGTTGCCAAAATCGTACCTGACAAAACATAAGAAAACCAAACGTGACTTATCCCAATAACGAGGATATAAGCTCCTGTGCATATGCAAATAGCTGTGCTGCCCGGAGAGTAGAATAGACCCTTAATTGAGAACACAGACATCCTGACAACGGGCCATATGTCACCAACACAGAGGGTGTTTTCTGTTGAGTACAATATGGCTCCCTTGGTGTCAGGTGACATTTCTGCTTGTGTATGCTTTAATCTCTTAATTATGTAGCTCAATAATCTTGCCAGTGTCTAATGCTCCTTGATAAACTCTAGGGCCATTATGACTGTGTAAAGAAAAACAGATTTTCACTGGCTAGGGAAAATGCAAGCCAAAGAGGATGTAGCTGTCTGTTTTGGGCACGTTTTTCTTGAGTTGTTTGTTGACATGAGGAGAAAGGTCAAGTCTTCTACAATGGAGAAGGAAGGCTGCTGTTCCATTCCATTTGTGTAAGTTGCTGCTTCTAAAATGCACCCCCCACAAAGGCCAATCTGCGAGTCAGAGCCAGAGGGACTCCTGATGTGTTAGATGTTGGATTTTACTTCAGTTCTTGTACATTGATCACAGTGGATTCTGGACATTGTATAATACAATGGTTCAGACTGGAGGATGAGAGTCCAATATTTGACCCACTGCCCTCTGTGTCTTGCTTGTTTGTATGTTGTTGCTGTGTTTTGGGCTTTTCATTGTTGTTTGTTTATTTGTTTGTTTATTTTTTTTTACCAGAAAATGAAAATCAGACCTGGAATCTTCAACGATCAAAGAACCTGAAAGTGACCATTGTCCCATCCATCAAAGGTTGGTTTTGGCTCTAAAGTACAGTGGACAGATTCCTGTGTTGGGAGATCTATCATGTAACTAAGTGTTAATATCTTCCCCTCAAGGGGAGCCATCATCAGAATACTAAAGTCTATTTAACTTAGAGATAGAATTAGACCTTTTTGAAGAGAAAGAGGCTGGCCAGGGGTGTGGTTTAGTGGCAGAGTGCTTGCCCAATTTATATGAGGCCCTCAGCATAGAAATGGAGGGACGAAGGGATAGAGAGAAGGAAGGGGGGAAAGGAAAGAAGAGGGAGAGGAGGGGAAATGAGGGAAGGAGGAAGGAAGGATAGCAGAGGAAAGGGGAAATTCAATTCTAAAGGTGTACACAGTAATCCCCCCCCAGCCCACTCCCCCACCTCCTCCCCACTCTGCTTCCAAGGGCAGAAATCACTATGAAACTACCTGAGGACAGCATCTGGGTGACCTCCCATACTTCTGTAGCTTCAGGGAAAATATATTGGGACTTAAGAATGGACATGCTGCTCCCAGTATAGTCCTCCTAGTCCCAAATTGTGACAAGCTGACTAAATCTGACTCTTTCTCCCCAGAATCCGTGTATGTGAAGTCCAGTCTTTTCAGTGTATCCATTTTCTTGTCCTTCTATTTGGGATGCCTACTCGTCGTGCTTATCCATCATGTGAGGTAGGCAGTGGGGTCTCTTCACCTCTCCATGTCATACTTAGAGCATGGGCTTAGGAACACATTGACTGGCCATTAGCTGAGATCTTGGGCAAGCTGCTTATACTGTGCCTGTACTTAAGATTTCACATCCCTGCAATGATACAAAAATCGGCTCACTGGCAGATCTGAAGTCAGTGTCACACATAACCACAACAACAACACAACTAGACTGTCTTTATACCTGAGAATATTCACTGTAAATCACAAAGACTGTAGGAAATTGTCAACTTTCCCCAGCATAGAGTCTAGAAACAGATTTAATCATTCGGTCGAAAGGAAGTTTAATGCCTAAGTAGATCTCAAGGTCCAGACCTAGCAGGAGTGACATGCTTTGATACATAATACCAGGTGCACCAATTTCCCAGTAAAAACTTTCCTTCAGGAGAAAACTGAGAGATAGCTATGCTGCAATTTATCAAGGAAATTCCCCTGCCTAAGGATATGGAGCCCCTGGTTAAAAACACAAATAAATAAAAGATTCTCTAACATTCTTTGCCCCTCTCAGCAGTGCTGAGCTTTGAGAATTCTGTTTTTGTTATGCTTTCTGAGAAACAACTACAAAAGGACAGCAGGAGGCTTACAATAAACAAACGTTGTTTTCCCTCTCCCCTTAAACAAACGTTGTTTTCCCTCTCCCCTTAAACATGGAAGAAGAAGAAAAAGAACAAAGGCAGCAGAGAGCAGTGAGCACTGTAGGCGAGACTGTGAGAGGAGCTCCTTGACAGCACTCTCAATAGCAAAGGCCCGTCTCTCACTGAGTGAACAACTCTCTTCTACACTCTCAGAAAACCTTTGAGTTGAGATACTGCCTTTAAAACCCCTCACTCCCCACCAGGGGCTTGCCTAGAGGAAAGGAGACTGGAAAGTGTAGAATCTACTGGAACTAAACAGAGAGTTCAAGCCAGCCTGAGCTGCAGCATGGAGACCCTGTCTCTGAAAACCAAGGGCTGGGAGTGTGACTCGGTGATGCTTCCCTGGTGTGACTGAGTCTCAGCACAGCTAAAAACCTAAATAAAAACAGGTTCACCACTACCAAACCGGGGTGGATTTAAGCACCAAAATAATGGAGAATTGTGCATTATAAGTCATTTGAAAAAAATGGAAATATATGAAGAAATAAATACTCACAAATATATATTCAGTGAATTCAACAAATCTAGAACAACAGCTGTCCATCAGGGAAAGGTGCTCCCAACAAATACAGATGTTGAAATGAATGTATTGCTGTGCTCAGACGCTGAATTTCCCAAGCCACCAAGAGACCAGATCTGATGCAAAAGCAAAAGTCTTTTCGATTACAAGTTAACTCCGGTCCTCTGTCCATCCGACACAGCGGGTAGAGTAGGAGGGACCCCAGCTGCAGTGGGGCAGGGCATATGTTGGGGATACAGCAAGTGGGGGCTGGGGCTCTGCTAGTTGCATAGCCACAATCTCAGGATTGGCACAACTCCAGGATGGTTGGTCAGCTGCCACTGCAGAAAGGTTGCTATACTTGGACCCTTGCTACCTACTGCATTCCACTATTGTCAGTAAGGCACATCCAAAGCCCACCAGCTAACTTCTGATTTCTTCTCACCACATGGAGGGTATCTGGCAGTTTCTTCCCAGTAATTAGGTCAAGGCTTGGAGGTGGGGGCTCAGCACATCCTGCTGAGTCATGGGCCTACATTTTGCTGAGTCTTTCCTGCAGCCTGTCATGGCTGCCAAAGCAGTGGGCTGGGTGAGGGTCTGGGCCCTTCAGTATCTCCCCTGTAGTAGACCAGGAGCTGACTGGTAAATGCAGACAAAGTGCTGGGGTTGAAAAGCCTTTTGCCAACATCACAGCTAACACTGGTTCAGCCTAGGAGTTGTCAATAGAACCAGGTCTGGGGCACAGGCCTGTACTCTCAGTTACTTGGGAGGCTGAGGAAGAGAGCCAAAAGCTCAAGAGCTGCCTGAGCTACAGAGTGAGTTTTAGTGAGAGCCTGCCTCACGGTGATTACCCTGATTGTCATTGTAGAGCCTTCATGCAGTACCTGATGGAAGTAGATGCAGGGATCCACAGCCAAGCCCTGGTATGAGCTCCCAGAGTTCAGTTGAAGAGAGGGTGAAAGGGATTCGATTGGGGGAGGTTGAGTGATGTCAAGATCATGACAGGAAACCCCACAGAGACAGCTGACCTGAGTTTGTGGGAACTCAAGGACTCTGAACAGACAGCTGGAAGCCAGCATGGGATTGACCTAGGCCCTCTGTATCTGGGTGGCAATTGTGTAGCTAGGTCTTTTGTGGGGCCCCTAGCAGGAGGACCAGGACCTGTTCTTTATACATGAACTGGCTCTGGTGGGATGCCTTGTTCAGTCTTAATGCAAGGGGGAGGAGCTTGGTCCTGCCTCAACTTGATATGGGATGCTTTGTTGATTCCTATAGGAGGCCTTACCCCATCTGAATGGAGGAGTTGATGTCGGAAAGGGGTAGAAGGGAGCTGTGGGGAGGAAACATAAGGAGAGGAGGGCGGGGGAGCTGGTTAGTATATAAAATAAATTTAAAAATTCAATAAAAAAATAAATAAAAAGCTAAAAGAAAAAAACCCACCAAGTCTGTGGTTACTGTAGCTCAGTGGTAGACCATTCACCCAGCATGTGCCAGATCCTGGCTTCAACCCCAGCACTAAGAAAGTAAAGCAAAGTCATCAATGAATGCTAAGTTAAGGAGGGGAGTCAGAAGAGGAACTGGGTGGTTGTGTAGCTTCATAAATTGCTAAGCCATAAGGGAAATAAATAATAAATATAGTGGGATATTTAAAAATAATAATATAGTGAGAAAATAAAACACACCAATCTGTCAATCAAAATAAATACCATCACAGAGGCAGTGAGCAATGTGTGCTTCCAGATATGCTGATTCCTACAAATGTATATTTTGAATCTAATCAAGTGGAAAAATTAGACACAAAAACTGTCATAAAAGGGGCAAAATGCTGTGAAAAGGATCCTATAAAGGAGATGATAGGTATGAAACTAAAGACAGTGCATGACCTCAGATTGGATCTTGCACTCAGAGTAAAAGTATGCCACAAAGGATAGCTGTAGGCTAGTTGAAATTAGAAGACAAACAGGGGATGAAAGAGTCTGTAATCCTCGCTGCTCTGGTGTAAAGGAGGAAGATCTCAAATTCAAGGTCAGCCTGGGCTACCGAGTAATTCAGGACTACTTTCGGAGGCCCTGCCTCAAAACAAGAAGTAAGTAGTGGACTGGGTATAACTCCGTGGCAGAGTGCTTGCCTGGCATGCTTGAAGCCCTAGGTTCAATCCCCAGCAACACATTAAATAAATATATATACAAGCGTTAAATGTAAAGAGTTTGGTTTTTCTTCACTCAATAGAAATATTGAGGGTAAAAAAATCTATAACAACTTCAAATGACTTTCAAATGGCCCAGAAAAGTTAATATACATGGAGATGAGTACATGCTAGAAGCTCTTTTACATGTAGATGACCACATGCTATAAATTAGCATATATGCCGATGAGTATATGCTAGACATTTGCGAAAGGAGAGCTGAGAGACAGAACTAACCCAGGTTTATTGGTGTAGACGCTAGGGAGGCAGAGGCAGGAGGACTGTGAATTCCAGGTCAGTCTGGGCTGCTGAGTGAGATCCTTTCTGAGAAGAAAGAAAAAGAAAGCAGGAGAGAGAGAATGAAAGAAAGGAAGGAGGCAGGAAGGGAGAGTGATGGAGGGAGTAAGAAATGCTGACACGTGAAACTCGGTGAAGATGTATTGGTAGACATTCTACATTCTGTTTCTCTACTCATCCTTGAAACATGTCTGTAAATGTAAAATTACTTTAAAATACGAAGTTAAAAACAGAGCCGGACATGGTGGTGCCTATGTGTGTGATCCAGTGCTCAGCACTCTGGAGTTGGAGGCAGGAGGATTGGGAGTTCAAAGTCATTCATCCTTGGCTACATAGTGAGTTTGAGGCTAAATGAACTACAAGAGAGTCTGACTTAAAAAAAAGTGTTAAAAACAGAAGTCTTATAGGATATAGGCAAACATCATACCAGGAAAGTATATACATGAAGGGGACCAGTTTCCTCTAAAAGTTACTGTTTCTACCATGCTAACTATATCTATGTATCTGCCTGACTGTGTGCTGAGAAGATTCTCTCATCGGATGCCCCAGGCACTATTATTGGGTTACTATGGTGGTTGCTATATGGAAGCTTAAGGAAACTGAAACACAGAGGAGTTAAGCAATCAGATCAAGGATCCACAGCCAGTACCAGAAGGAGTTAGGATTTGAACTCAGGCAGCCGGACTCTAGAGCATAAAGTGTTCAACAGGCTTGATCAAAGTATGTCTTTCATGGTAGAGGCATGTGACAGATGACAGTCCTGGGCCAAGGAAGTGTGATCACTAGCCTATACACCCCAGCAACGCTATGATTGTACGAGGACACAAAACATTCCCGTTTTGCCTCAAACAGTTCCACTGTCACAGTTAAGGAGCCAGTATTCTGTCTCTTAGCAAGACTTCCCTCCTATGTTTTAGGTTGAGAAAACAGAATTCTTTCTCTTTAAGCAGCTAACACAAGCCATCAATACGCAAATAGACAAGAGCAGAGGTAACTTCTAGCTCTTTGTCACAGTCTAGACAGCTATTATTCAGCATCTGAAGTTAGCAGAGTCTTTGAGAGTTGTGTTCAGACTCTGTTGAAAGTTCGCAGCAGATGACTTCACTCCAGTCAAGTGCACAAGCACAGACTCTTTCCCAATATAGACGAACTGAAATAGAAATCTAGAGACATGGAACCATTTGGCATTCTAAATAGAGGACTAGACCGAGGGAAAATGCTAATAGGAGAACTTTTCCTCCATTGAAAACAAAGTTTTCCACTCACCTGTGACGTTCTCTCAACCTAATTCCATTTGCCTGGTAAGTCCTTATATTTTATTATTAACACATGTGGGACTTATAACCCACACTATGAGTTCATAAGAAACATTTGAAAGGGTCATGGCACCAGGTCTTGGAGAGCTAAGAGCTTTCCCAAGTATCTTCATTTCCTCCCTCTCCCCCATCTTGTATCAGCATGTGTTTTATTCATTCCCCTACAAGGGATGGGCAGGCTGGGAGGCAAGCACTGAATATGTGTTCTCTTGTTTTTATCACACCCGTCCCCTGCTCTATAAGTCCAACCACCCAGTTCTGGGTATGTATCCTTATCACTGACTCTTTCACCCACTGCCATGCTGTCATTTTAAATATACAGCATACACCAGTTCCAGAAGCCCATGCATGGGTAGGCAAATAGTTCTGCTTTGACTGATATCTCCAAATGGTGCATTTAGAAAAATGGCTTCACAGAAACAAAGAAAATCATAAGCCATCATTCATTTCTTGATAGTATACAATCCAGAGACTTTTAGTGTTATCCCAGATAGACTCAGAAATCTCCGCTGGATGTGGTCACAAAATATGACCTGCTGGCAGGTCCAAGAGACTGTCAATCCTAGAATGGCCTCAGTGGCACTTGGTATCTATACTTTAGCAGGCCAACCTGGGATTGTGGGACCTCAGGGAGAGCAGGCGAGTGCAAGTCTCAAGTTATAGACTTGGGTGTATTTCCCTTATCTACTGGAAGATGAATGAGTCATGAGGCTAGCCCAGTTTCCAGACTAATTGTCCAGGTACATACACCCATCTCAGTCAGCCTACCACAGTTTCCATCTGCTATTTTTTTCAATTTGCTAACTAGATACTTCCTACTTGACCTTAGCTGTGTAAATTACTGAACTCCTCTCGTGAAAAACTGTAGCAGTTCCAGAAGCTTTAAAACAAAACAAAACAGAAGTTAGCAAAGTCATCCCAAAATACATATGAAGATGCAAGGGACACAGAATAGCCAAGATGTTTTCATTTACACATACATCAATTTCTGTATCTCCTCAAGTCTGGAAACCACAAGTGAAAAAAAATATAGGGTATTGTCCTGAGGGTAGCTTAATTCACTTAATATGATTATCTCCAGTGGTATCCATTCTCCTGCAAATGACATAACTTCATACTTCATTGTGTATAATATCACAACTTTTGTGTCCATTCCTCTGTGGCTGGACACCTAGGATGGCTCTGTAACTAAGTTATTATGAATAGTGCAACAATAAAGACTGGTGTGTGGGTGTTTCTGAGACGCAGACTTGGAATGGTGTGGGTGGGTCATCAGGTAGATCTATATTCTGTGTTTTAGAAACCTCCATGGTGACATCACAGTGGCTGGGCCAGTGTATAACTTACGATTTCCCTCATCCGTATCTTTTCCAGTATTTGCTGTTACTATCTTCTTTTGTTTTGTTTTGTTTTGTTTTTGTTTTTATTTTGTTTTTCCAGGCAGGGTTTCTCCATGCAGCCCTGACTGTCCTGGAACTCCCTCTGAAGACCAGGCTGGCCTCAAACTCACAGAGGTCTGCCTGTCTGTGCCTCTTAAATGCTGGGATTAAAGTTGTGCGCCACCACCCAGCCTGTTTCATTGATGACTTCCATTCTGACTATGGTCAGATGAAAACTCAGTGTGTTTTGGTTTGGATTTCTCTCATGACTACTGATGTTGCACTTTTTTGTTGTTGTTGTTTTTTCTTTTTTTAATGTGCATTGGTCATTTGCATCTCAACTCTAGAGAACTGCCTGTTCATTTAATTAGCCTATTTAATGATTGAGCTGACTGGTTCCTTGCTCAGTTCTTCCTTTATTTAAAATTCTTTTTTATTTTAGATACTAACCCTCCATCAGTTGAGTAGCTGGCCAAGATTTTATCTCATTCTGTAGGCAGTCTCTTTATTAATCAACTGTTTCCTTTGCTACACAAGATTTTATCCCATTCTGTAGGCAGTCTCTTTATTGACTGTTTCCTTTGCTATGCAAGATTTATCCCATTCTGTAGGCAGTCTCTTTATTGATTGACTGTTTCCTTTGCTATACAAGATTTTATCCCATTCTGTAGGCAGTCTCTTTATTGATTGACTGTTTCCTTTGCTATACAGAGAGAATAGCCACAAAAAAAACCATCTTGTCTAAAAAGGACAAAATTTAGAAGACTTGACACATCCCGATATCAGAGCTTCTTCCAAAGTCTTGATAATCATGACTCTGTAGCTGATATGTTGGGATAGAGGAGGGAGGACATGAATGAACTCTTCATTTCTTCATTTTATTTTGTGCATGCATGTGCACACACACATGCCTGAGCACAGGCCACACATGTGGAGGTCAGAGGATAACTTGAGGGAGTTAGGGAGGTGTTTCTCTCCTACCGCATGGTTTCTGGGAGACCAAACTCAAGTTGCTGGGTTTAGCAGAAAATGCTCTTTGTCACCCATTAATCTGTCTTGCCAGCCCAACACAGAGTGGCCTCAGGCCTCCCCTTGTAGCTATATAGCCAAGAGAAGTGAAGATGTATCTATAGAAAATACATGAACACATGTGATCATAGCAGTGCTATTTTAATACCCAGTAAACAGAAACAATAGGAAGTACTCATCAAGGGAAAACAAATGAAATGTAGTACACACACACACACACACACACACACACACACACTGGAATATTACTCAAGCATAAATGTATTCAAGCACTGATACATGTTACAGTATGAATTAACCTTGAAAATATGCTGTATCAAGGAAGCCAATCAAAAAAAGCTCATGCATACAGTGATTTCATTTATATTAAATTGTCTCGAAGAGGTAAACTTACAAAGGCAGGAAGTGGATTAGCAAGGGCTAGGCAAAGGAGGAAAACGGAGAGTAATCTCTAGCAGACACAGCTTTTTTGGAGGAGGCCATGAAAATGTTAATGTTAAAATTAGGTCATGATGACAGTTGCACAAGTATTTTAATATATTAAAACACACTGATTATGTGTTTTAAAAGACACATGTTATGATGTTAAATTTATGTCTGCAAATAAATGAATGTTAATAAATAATGTACATGCCTGAGAATTGAATTACTGTGTCATGTGATCAGTTTGTTTGACTCTGTAAGGAAGTGCCGAATTGTCACCCAAAGTGGCTATGTCATTTTAAATTCCTGCCATTAATATCCCCAAAATGCCATTTTTAAAGCGATCCTAGAAGACAAATTTTCAACAGTGTAGGAAGTAACATGCTGAATCTTAAGAGAATATGGATATGCGTATACATGTATGTATTTGTATATAATATGCTTGCTTGCAGGTTCCAGAGGAAATCCATTGATGGAAGCTTTGGTTCCAGTGATGGTAAGAGAATTCCTTAGTTAAATCCTAATCCCAAATGGTGCTGCTTGGTGCAGCCACATCCTTTTGGGTATCATTTATCTCTCTTCTCTCCCCCACCCCGAATCTTATCCCAGAGTCCTTTCATCCACAGACTTTCTACAGAAGGCAGTGCTAGTGAGAAACTGTTTTATAGTTGGTAACTGTTGAGACACGGAGCCCACACAAAGAGCCTGTACCCGGAAAGTCCTTCAATTATTCATAGGGTACTTACTTGCCAACCATTCATCTTTTTCACGGTTGTCTCCGCCCTGGGATGTAACTGCTCACACCTGTTTGTATCCCTAAGCTGACTTTGGAAGAGCAGTGAGAATGTGTTATGTCAACTCTCACACAGCGTACTCTCCCCTTTGAGATTAAAAAGGCTTTGTGCATTTGTTTGTTCAAGCATCTAGAAAATCAAAATATTTGAGACTAACAAGCACAATAGAAAATATAGTCATTGAGGAACGCAGCATAATTAAATATCTGACCCCTTCCTCCACTCTGAGAATTCCCACAAAGGATTTCCTCTGATATTTTTATTAAAACTTAAAAGCTCCGTGTGACAAAGCCCAGATTATCATAAACTCCTAAGCTGTTTGGGAAGGAGTGAGAACTGAAAACAGCAGATAGAATGGACTCCATTAGAAGTCAGGTGTAGCCGATATTTAGTTCTGTGCTTTCCACAAGAGTCCACAGAAGCCTACAAGACACCAACTGGCTGCTACCTGCACCCAGCAGGATTTTCTCCCTTTGCTGGAAGGCGTTTTGGTGTTTACATTTGTCTTCCTTAAGAAACAGCTAGTTAGTTTTTCCAGCCCCTACCCCAGGCACTTGTCTTAATAAGCATTCAATTGTCAATATAAAAGACTGAAGAAAACACCTGCTCTTGGAGCTTTAAACCGCCAAGCTCTGCTTTCACTGTTGTTTATAAAATGTTCCAATCAGTTTGCCTGGAGCTTGTCTTTTCTACCTCGCTCCCCAGGTTTTGCTAATAATAGCAAAATACACATAATATAAATGTAAAATACATAATATAAATCAGGTCCTTTAGTACTTGGGCCTAAATCTAGTAGGTTGGAATTCATTAAGGGCTCTCTGAATGGAAGGTTTGTCATTTGCTTCAAGGTATAAATGATGTAATTTTGGATTACTATAATCACTAAAGGAATTCCATGTTCTGAAGGATTCCTCAAATGTCAAAACACACATCATTGGGGCTCAGGCCTGAATGAGATCATTGCTGAAAATCAGGCACACTGGAAAGAGCTAAGAGCCAGAAGCACCGTTCAGATGACAGACAAAAACTAGTGACCAAAAAGAATGAAGGTCATGTTCTTGTGTTTCCACATAGCGATGGCAGTCAGTCCCTGTAGAATGTACTTCAGACCCACTTCTGCACCAGAGGAACTTCCGCCTGTAAATTGAGGGAGGGTAGCTTTCAGGGTAGACGGAGTGTAGTGCTCTGGTCCATTTCCCCGACAGCCCCTGCACGCTTTGCTTACTCTGAGGGATATTGGGGGAGAGGGATCAAGGCTCACATCCTCATGTGGCAATGTCAGAAGACCCACCAATTTCTTCTCATGTTCTCCTGGTGTAGGTGGTATTATATCCTTATTGTTCATGTAAGTCACTACACAGAGATAGCTTCACGGCTGGGGGTGTAGCTCGGTTGGCAGAGTGCCACCCTAGCTTGCTCCAAGCCCTAGGTTAACTCCCCAGCACCACATAAACTGGTTATGGTGCATGCCTGTAATCCTAACACTTAGGAGATAGAAACAGGGGGATCAGAAGCTTCCAGATCATCCTCTGGAGTACATAGTGAGTTCAAGACCAGCCTGGGATGCATGAGACCCTGTCTCAAAAGAGTGGGGCAGGGGTAGGGGAGTCAAGTAAATATACTTTTAGAATTATTACTAAATCCTCTCTCTTTCTTAACATCAACCTTATAGAAATTATAAAATTCATAATTCTTTGTTGTTGTTATGTTCCATGCAATGCTTGATTAAAGTACCCTTGCTCCTTGTGACAACTACAAGTGTCTTGGCCAGACATGGCCAGATATCTTCTTGGGGTAAAACTGAAAAACCACCAATTTACATGTATCAGCTGCTAGGTACAGAAATAGGTGTTTTCTTCCATTCAGGAAATAGAACACAGGTATGCTCACCACAAAGGGCTTTGAAATAGGGAGGAGATAAGCAGCCTTTGTGCACAGAGAAGCTACAGGCAGAGCTGCCAACACCTCCAGTGTCCCATGACCACGGATGAGCCAAGACCTAACTGACCCAAACACGAGCCTAAGAGGGGGCAAGCTCCAGCCAGCCAGGGAAGAACCGGCTAATAACCTTCAGGTTTATAGAGCTCAGCCTGGTGAGATCAGCTAGGAGGGAGAGCCAGGGAGGAGTGTGCTACCATGAGACAGTCACAGGAGTAGCCTTGGGGGAAATGAGGCTATAGGAATGTCTTTCTCTCACATGAGCAAGACAAAGTGAGGAGCAGGAACTCAATGGAGCTCAAAGCAACAGGAAACACTCTGGGGGCTGGGCTCAGATCAAATGCTAGAAGCAGGCTCTCAGAGCAGAGGAAATCTCATGAGACTTGTCATGTTGTACTGTCCACTCACTGGGAAGCTGGACACTTTGCTTACATGTGGTTATTATTTTGCTGTGTGCGTGTGACACACACATATATAGTTATATAAATATGTTATGCCTCTTAAATATATACAGTAAAATAAATTCTGCAAAAAGAGGGTAAGTTTTAGAAGATAACAGCACAACACATTCATTGCTCTCTATCATCTAACTCGCTGGGGAAGGGGCTTGATCTCTCAGCACTGCTGTTTTACCATCTTTAAAATGGTGGTAATAACAGCCCCTGCCTCTTAGGGCTGTTGAAAAGTCATGAGTGTCTGACACAATACGTTCTCTTCAGTCTGGAGGCATGGTAGCATCAGTCACAGCACTGAAAGTGTCAGGAGTGGTGGCTTTGGTAATAGCAATGCTTGCAATCAACAGGAGCTGGAGCAGCTGCAAACTCTATGTCACAATGAAGCCAGCACTGACGAAAAGTGAAAAGGGGACAGCCAAGCATTTACACAGCATTCTCTGTGCTCCAAATCTAATTCGTAGCATTCAAAAGTTGAAAGTTAGGCTGGGGGCATAGTTCTGTGACAGAGTGTTTGCCTATCACATGCAAGGCCCTAGATTTGATCCCCAACATGCACCTATATGCCCCCACAACCCCACATAACAACGTGTTTAAAGATAATCATTTCTCATCTTTGAAATTGTATGTAAAAGCATTCATGATGTTGATGTCATGCTGTATACTTAAGGGTTAGCCCAAGGAAGTGCAGAGACCTGAGTTCTCCAAATAATAAATATATCAAGCCTGGAAACAAATGCATTCTCAAGGCCAGAGTCTATATCCTGCAGGCCCTGGGAACACCCTTGCTTGCCAAGAATAGCATTAGCTCCACATCTCACCCACTAGCTGAGGCAATGCCCTTAGCTCATTCACCAACGGGAGAAAGAAAAATGAGTCTCTTAGGCCTCAGGTTTGTCATCTGCCTGGAAATTTTGAATTTTGCTCTTAGCCATTTTCCCTGGTGGAGGAGATCGATAGGGACACAATTATTTAAAAATTAAAAAAACACGTAATGAAGCCTGGAGAGGCCTCAGAAACTGACTTTTTGAGAGTCCCTCAATGGAACAAAGTCAGAAAGTGGGGTGGAGAAAGTTGATTGTGGGGATGGAGAGATGCTTCAGAGGTTAAGAGCACTGACTGCTCTTCCAGAGGTCCTGAGTTCAGTTCCCAGCACCCACATGGTCGTTCACAACCATCTGTAATAATAAGAACTGGTGCCCTCTTCTGGTAGACAGGCATACATGCAGGCAGACACTCTATACACGATAAATAAATAAATCGTTTTAGAAAAGAAAATTGACAGTGACTAGGAAGTGTTCAGAGCTTTTGTATTTTTTCAGTAAAATCACTGAAATACACTGAGAGCACAGATGTTTCCGTGTATTAGGTATGTTCACTGAAGTGGTTCCCTACCACATCGTAAGACACTTGTGAGTTGCCTGGGGATGTAGTTGAGTGGTAGAGAAATTGCATGAAATATGAAAGACCCTGGATTCAGTTCCCAAAATCCAATTGAAACAGAAGAGGAGAGGAGGGAATGAGGAAGGAAGATAAAGAAAGAGAGAATGAGTCATTCTAGGCCCTTTTGTCAGTCATGTGACTGGCAAGGTCATCTCTCAAAAAGAGGAATTGCTCAAAATTCCCACCAGCCCTTCAATAGCTAAATCCTTAGCAAATTTCAGAGAGCATCGAAGAAATATTGTCTCAGAGTCCCTTGGTGAGTTTGACTCCGGCAGATACTGTGGCATTAGGTCAGAGAAACTGCCTGGATGCCTGCTAATTTGTAGCCTCTGCTCTCAGTCCATTTTTTCCTAACGCTCAGGAATGAATTAACTGGAAGGAATAACACCTTTTCCGGTAGTCACACAGGAAGTTGAAGGTATTTTCCTGTTGCATGTGGTGGGGTGACTCCAGAGACATTCCTAGCTCTCAGAGAAAGGGGGCCACCCTCCTTGTTACAAGGAGCCCTGGGCTTCACTTGAGAATGTTAGTGTCTGCTCTAATCTGTCAACAACCTATTAGCAACAGATGTACCTAATCTACCTCCTTAATAGCCCTCAAAATAACTGGAGCTTTCTCCCATGCTGTCAATCTCTTTGTTCTTCACTTAAGACTCTAGTGAGTGTAGTAATGTCCTTCTTATGCATAGTTAGGATGCTTCTTAATAGCAGACCACTACTTCTGTGTCTCTTCAGTGGTGACACTTGCGATGGTGATTCTAGACCCAGGCCCTTTACTCCTAGAACTTTGCTGTACTGCCAAGCTAACTGTTCTTGTGTTGTAGTGTCAAATCAAATGGCAAATATGTAAGACATTTGGAGACGTGTGGTCTAAGTTGCAACTACCCGAGTACATCATTGTGGCCCAAAGCGTATCTGTACCTAAATGAGGGTGGCTATGTTTTTACTGAACTTTGTTATTAAACATTGCCATTTTAATTAAGTGTAAATTTTACATGCCGTGAAATATTATACTTCTTTTGAATTTTCTCTACAAACTAAGAGATTTACAAACACGTCTTTGGCTGGGCAGTGGTGGCACATGCCTTTGAACCCAGTACTTGGGAGGCAGAGGCAGGCAGATCTCTGTGAGTTGGAGACCAGCCTGGTCTACAGAGCAAGTTCCAGGACAGCTAGGGCTGTTACACGGAGAACCCCAACCATACAGAAAGAGATGGCAGGCTAGATGTGGCCCTGAGAACCCACAGTGATGATTCCTGTATAAAGTGGAAAGAAATTCAGATTTAAAGATGGCTGCTTAAGTGACTCGGCTACTTCAAGTGGTGCGGTTTTATTTCAGCAGCTGAGAGTAAAGCACTTCTCTCTTTTTGGTTTTGTTTGTCACTGCAGGCTCTGGAAATATGGCCGTGTCACATCCCATCGCTGCCAGTACACCTGAAGGAAGCAACTATGGGGCAATAGGTACTTCCTACTAGGAGTCCTTTGGTAGAACTGTGTCTTTATTCTGCAGAGGTTAGCGCAAATCATTGTGAGCATGGGTAAGCCAGCCGCCCAGTGAAGCTGTTCGTAGACATAAAAGATGATCTGGCTGAATGTTCTGGAAAGTTCCTTCCAGCACTCTCTCTGGTTCTATTGCTCTGTTTCTTGGATCTGCTAGCTACACTTGAGCAGAACTCATTGCAGTGGCTGCCATAAACTTCCAAAGCTCCCTTGGGACTTACAGTTTTTATTACATTTTTATTTATTCGTTTTGGGGGTGGCCCATGTGCCTCTATGCATATTGGTGATCAAAGGACAACTTGCCGTAGTTGTGTCTGTGGGTGTGGCAGTAAGCACTTCACCAGCCCCTTAAACTATTGATCTATTTATCGTGTGTGAGTGTGTGTGTGTGTGTGTGTGTGTGTGTGAGAGAGAGAGAGAGAGAGAGAGAGAGAGAGGAGAGAGAGAGAGAGAGAGAACAGGTGCATGTGAGTGGAGATCAGAGGACACTCCTAATTCAGTTCTCTTCTGCTATCCTGAGATCTGGAGATCAAACTCAGGCCATTAGTCCTGCACACAAGCTCCTCTACCATCCCTGCCACCTTGTCAGCTCCCTGGGG
Source organism: Mesocricetus auratus (assembly GCF_017639785.1). Lineage (NCBI taxonomy): Eukaryota > Metazoa > Chordata > Mammalia > Rodentia > Cricetidae > Mesocricetus > Mesocricetus auratus. Next base: position 47,609,709 of record NW_024429192.1, read on the forward strand.
AGCTGACTCTAGGGCTTGAAAGACATGTCACATCCGGCCACTGTCAGTTGACCAGTCGCTTCCTTCTCAGGTGTCAGTAAAGTAGGGGGTAAACTAAGGCAGCGCTACAAGTGAACATGACTGTAGCTTAACAGTCAGGCCTTCACCCTGACTAAGTTCACAGTGAGCATGCTCAGTGCCACCCAGTTATTCATTGGGCAAACCTAGTAAGTCATTAAGCATCCTGAAAGAAACCAGATCCCCCATACCTGTCTTATAGGGCAGGAGTTCCTGGGTGCCTGTCCCTGCCATGATGCTCGCAGGCCTGTGAATGGTGTGCCTTAAACAGTCTCCACAGATGGCCTGTAGTCCTGCTCTTTTACTCTGTAACTTTGAGCGTGTGGGTTCAGTGCAGGCTACTTATTTTTAGTTCTGTTAGAACAGGATTTTTAAAAAACCATCTGAACAGAAGAAATAAAGCGGAAGGTAGGCTCAGCCCATACGCTCGGGCTGCACAGATCCCATCTGCTCCAGAACATTCACTCACGAGAACAGAAGAATCCTTCCCGAGAATGCTGTTTTCATTATGTAATGATAGAGATGGCATGTGGGGGATCTCTCTGGATAGTCTGTGAAAAATGTACAGCAGTTAGATATGTGTGTTTACCCACATGCATAATAGAAGCTATAAATAACCCTGCACATGCATGCTTATACATCTGTGTTCATATCTTAAAATGTGAAACATGAAATACAAGCACAAGGTTATTTTTGCATCCGGATATCTACAGAGCAGATGCCAGTCTATTCTTTATAGTCTAGAAACAGACAAATCAAATATAAAATGGGAGAAAAGAAAAGACGGAGTCAGCTTGAGATGGCAGCAGAGGAGCGTGTCTTGTTGGCAAAGAGTTAATTTGGACTAACATGGTATTTTCTAGACTGAGTAAGCACTACACTTTTTGCAGAGGAATAGATTCCAAAGACTGTTCTTGGCTTTTAAAGGCAAGATGAGTTTTCTGTTTCAGACGAGTCAAGTTCCAGTCCTGGAAGACAGATGTCTTCCTCCGATGGTGGGCAGCCATGCCACTCAGACACTGACAGCTCTGTGGAGGAGAGTGACTTCGACACCATGCCAGATATTGAAAGTGACAAAAATGTGATCCGGACCAAGGTACTAATGCTCCATGACTGTAGTCTTTGAAATGGAAGAAAGTTTGGTAGTAAAATAAAGGGCCTCGGTTTCCTTAATTGTTTTTCCTTCGAAGGGAGGTCAAATCTTCTGAAGGATTTAGATGAAACACAGCTAGAGCCCAAAACAACAGCCTCCCCATCAGACGGAACGGAGCAGGCAGGACATCCCACAGTCTCAGCACCTGAAGTGTTTGGGAAGAGGGAAGGATCAAGGGATCCAATCAGATGGAAATCAAGATTCACCACAGGGCTGCTCTGGAAACTGTCCCATTTCTATGCCTACATCGTTTGAGAACAAAGCCCATTTCTTTCTGGCATTTGTTTATATGTTGTATTTTACCTGGCAAAAGATATGAGTATAAACCACACAGTTTCAACTGTGTGCAGTTCAGGAATGACACAGCGAGCAGATCTGAAAGCTGGGCAGGCAATGCTTGAGATGTGGGACACATTCAGTACTCCTGGTAGGATTCCTGCATCAGCCAGATCCTCAATGTGCCAAGGAGAATGGTAGTGTTTTATTGGTAGTATCCAGAGAAAAGCGAAGTTAGAGGAAATGTCTTGATGAGTAGTTTTAATCCCCAGAGGGAACTAAACTAGTCTTTTTAAAGTTCTCCCTTGTGCCCAGTACATGAAACCAAGCTCGAGTCTGCCTACTCTTTCTATTGGTATCCTAGATGTTCCTGTACCTGTCGGATCTGTCCAGGAAGGACCGGAGAATTGTCAGCAAAAAGTATAAGATTTATTTTTGGTAAGTAGATAACCAGGGATCATGGTTTCCTTAAAAACATTAAGCCAGATGGCAATGCTGCACACCTTTAATACCAGCACTCAGGAGGCAGAGGCAGGCGAATTTCTGTGAGTTCAAGGCCAGCCTGGTCTACAGAGTGAGTTCTAGGACAAGCTTGAAAATTACACAGAGAAATCCTGTTTCAAACAAACAAAACATTGAATTGCTTAAATCTATTTATTTTTATGTATGTGTGTACTGCAATGCTAGAGATCAAACCCAGGCCCACACATAATAATAGCAAGTCCTCTACCACTGAGCTACATTCTCCAACCCTGAATTCTTTACATTTACATTTTTCTTTGTAAAAGCTACTACCACTTGTATCACAAAGAGTTGGTGTTTAATAAGGCATGCTATGGATGATGCCTCCAACTTGTATCAAAAAAGACCTGTAATGTGGCCATACTAGTGTCTTTCCACTCAGTCAAGAGGCTCGGCGGGCTAGCCTCCCTTTGCTCCAAAAGCTCTAGACTAACTGTGGTCCTCTTGTGTCAACACACTGCCCCTGCATTTTTATTTTCTGAAGAATCCTCCTGCTTCTGGATGTAGACATTAGAATGAATCCAGGGAGACAAACGGAATTTCATAGCTGAGCTATCATTTTGGAATAAAGTGTTATTTAAGCGTCTCCACAAGTTATTCCTCTCTTGTTACCTGCACTCCAAGCACATTCAGTCTAATAGTGTACTAAAGGGCTAGTATGGCTATATAAGTAGATTTTATTGTTTTACAAACGATTGTACAAAGAAGACGGAGGAAGAGGAGGAGGAGAACTTCAACTCATTGGGTGCCAATAGTTAGTTTTAAATACATAATTTCAGGTCAGGCACGATGGCAATGTCTGTAACCACAGCCTGTCACATTGCAAGTTCTAGGCCAGTCAGGGCTGCATAGCAAGACTGTCTCCAGTAAGTTAAATAAACGAGTGATTAATGATTTCAGTTAACAGTGCAAGGATTCTTTGCTATAATCAAATCAATAGGAGTAACCAAGGCAAACTTTATTTACTTCCCTCTGTCTGCTTTGGTCCAAATCCTGTCTACCAAATGTTCAAATGCACAGGGAAGGAGAGGCAGACTTCGGAATCAGGAGCTGTACCCTCAGCTCCTAGTTGCTTTTGCAAGCTAAGTATGGATTTGTAAGGTGGGAGCATTCTTTTTTAAAAGCTGAGCAGTCTGCTGTCATCTTGAGGTCACCATTTATGGTTGTTCTGTCACAGGAACATCATCACCATCGCTGTGTTTTATGCACTGCCTGTGATGCAGCTCGTTATCACCTACCAGACAGTAAGTGTTGCCCCACCCAGATGCCCAGCTTCCATCCAAAGGGGATGCCATCCCTCTGGCTTGCAGGGAACAGTTTAGCTTGGGGAAAGTTCAAAACTAATCTTTTAAAGATTTTTTTATTTCCCCCATTTCGTGTGTGTGTGTGTGTGTGTGTGTGTGTGTGTGTGAGAGAGAGGGGGGGGGCGGTGCCTGAAGACACTATAGGTGTTGAATCCCCTGGAATTGATGTCATAGGCAGTTGTGAGTTACCTGCTATGTACCATGCACCAAACTCAAGCCTTTGGAACAGAAGTGTGTGCTTGTAACCATTAAGCCATCGTAGCCACTCTTCAGTCCCAAAAACCATATTTTTGGTTAATTTTTTTTTGAGACAGAGTCTCTCTATTTTGTAGCTCTGGCTGTCCTGGAACTGCATATATATAGACCAGGCTGGCCTTGAACCCACAGAGATCCAACTGCCTCTGCCTCTCAAGTGCTAGAATTAAAGGCATATGCCACCAGCCTCCAAGAGATTTTTTAAAAAATGATTTCCCATTTGGTTCCAATTAGCCTTCTTCATTAGCTTCATCTCTGAGATCTTTCCCATTTATTTCCCAATTGTTTCATCACAAAATAATCTGGCTCCTTATATTGTTTAGTTTACCAACCTAAAATCAATCATTCAACGATAATGTCTATCAGTGGGACCTGTCATTAATCATTCTGAGTTGATCATTGATCATCAGGAAACAATGAGTAAACAAAGTTCTACACTGACAGACTAGGACTGTAGCTCAGTGGGGAGAGTGTTTGCCTAGAATGCATGAAACTCTGTGTTCAATCCCAGCACCTCATAAACAGATGTAACATGCCTGTGACCCCAGCAAGAGACTCAAGGAAGCCAGAGGATCAGAAGTTCAAGGTCATCTCAGGTAGTGAGTTCAAGGCCAGCTTGGGTAATGTGAGACTGCCTCAAAATGTAAAACAAAGCAACCTCTCCAGACTTAACAAAAGAAGTCAGAAGTCTAATTAGCCTGTACATGCTCATTGGGGATAGTAAATAGAATTTTAAAAAGCGTCATAAGGGGCTGGAGAGATGGCTCTGCAGTTAAGCACACTTGTTGCTCTTGCAGAGAATCTGGGTTCCCAGTGCCTACATGGCCTCTCAGAACCGTCTGTAATTCCAGTTCCAGGGGAATCCAGCACCCTCTTCTGCCTCAATGGATGTCAGGCACACACGGGTGGTACACAGACATACATACAAGCAAAACACTCACACACACAACATAGATAAATCTTTTTCAAATAGTTTAAAAGCAGTTCATGGAACTAATAAAATATTAAACCAGCAACAAAAAATTAGAAATCAAATGAAAAAATTCACACTAAAACAGCTTGAGGATATCCACTGCTCCTTTGTAGAAACCCTGAGTCCATATTTCTAAGTATACATTTTCTAGAAATTATGAGACTTGAGGAGGCCCATTTAGAATGATATGCAGTTAATGACATTTTTGCACTGTCCTTCAATTTTTGCTATGTATTAAAATCACGTGGGGGTACTTTTAAGAATCTCAGGGTCCAAGGTGGAATCCCAACTAAACAGAGTAGGGCTTCAGGATATAGAACCATGCATCAGTATTGTTTAAATCCTCTATGATTTCTCTGTAGAGCCAAGCTAATGAGGTAAAACATCCAGTCCATTAATAGTCATTTAATAATGAAGACAAAGTCTCTATGAGGTTTGAACACCACTGTTTATAACCTAAACATCCTCTAAATCCATGGGAACCCTGTCAGAAGCTGCAGTTTGCTCTGATTTAGGAAGGTTCTTGATGGAGAGAGGATAGATAAGGAAAACTAGGCACTTCTTCCCTGGCTGCTTGGTGGGGCACTCTGAGGGTGGGACATCTCCATTCCCTCTGAGTCCTTTCTGTTCTTTGTGACTTTGGGCAGACTCAGGGGATGGAGAAAAGCCACATTTCCTCTTCTCTCACTTGATTTTATAGGTGGTAAATGTCACTGGCAACCAGGACATCTGTTACTACAACTTTCTCTGTGCTCACCCCTTGGGCGTCCTGAGGTAAACTCAGCCCTCTGGTTCCTTGTGAAGCGTTTGAGATTCTTTCTGTCTAACTTGACCTAAGGTATTAAGAACATGAAAAACAACTGGAGAAAACTACCCTAGTCAGGGCGAAGAGGAATTAAAGCCAGATGTAGAGACCAGGTACACTTCTCTCCCAGGCAATATTCCTAAGAGTGATCCAATGAGGAGTGGGCAGTGAAGTTTTTAAAAGCCAGGTCCCTAGCTATGGGTGACGAACACCCATGAGCATTAGTTGGTGGCCAGCTTTCATGCAGTCTGTGAAATGACCTCATGAAGTAGACATTATTAGTACCGCCAATATAGATGAAGATGCCAAGGCTTAGGCAGGTAAGGATTTGCTGAATTTCATTCCCTTGGTTCTTAGTGATGTCAGAATTCATCCACAAACCTGGTTGTTCTAAAGCCCCCAGAACTTGGTGAAAGAAAATGTCTTCCTGAGAGGTGGGAACCCAACTTCTGTAACAGTAGAACCAGTCACTGTTGGTGATGCATCTGTGCTTATCCTGAAATCCACAGTTAAGAGAGCTAAATAGTGACACACTGTGGGTCTGCCAATGAGAGTCGTAGGTGGAGCTTAAATGCTTGTCTATCTCTGGACCAGCTCGTCCTCAGGACTCGTACTTTGCCAGGGTCATGAGGACAAGAGATGATCAGGTGGGCGTTAGGGATGGTAAGCAGGCATCCCTGAGAAGAAATTAAGTCGTGAGCATCTTCAAATCAAGGAGTTAGAGTAACGAGGAGTTCTGGTGATTTTCCAACCCTGACGGCCCAAGGAAAGGTTAGCAACGGAAGGCACCAAACGCTGACTTCCCCAGCACACTTTTGCATTCATTCTTCGAGTCCTTGTGATGGTTTTCACACCCATAATTTCTCACTCATCTCTATAGCGCCTTCAATAATATTCTCAGTAACTTGGGCCATGTGCTCCTGGGCTTCCTCTTTCTGCTGATAGTGTTGCGCCGGGACCTTCTCCATCGAAGAGCCCTGGAAGCTAAAGACATCTTTGCTATGGTGAGGAGAAAGTGGAACAGACCAAAGGCAAGAAGTGGGAAGGGCCATGATTTCAAGTAGACCTGCATAGGGGAGGGACGTCTGGCTTGATGATGTGATGATAAATTGTGTGTAGAGCCACCCGAGGCCACTATTTGGGGCTGTCTTTCTATTAACAACCTTTCTCCTTTTTTCAGGAGTATGGGATTCCCAAACACTTCGGTCTCTTCTATGCTATGGGCATTGCACTGATGATGGAAGGCGTGCTCAGTGCTTGCTACCATGTCTGCCCTAATTACTCCAACTTCCAGTTCGGTAATTAGAACGTTTATCAGTGACATAGACTTGAGCTACAGGAGTCTTCTCCTGGAGCCCTTCCAAAAACATCAGATTCAGTGCGGGAACTAAAAGGCATTTGGGGTGAGCTGAAACGGTCTGAGTGTGCCTTGCCACCGAGCAAGATTTCTGTACGTTATACCTTTTTTGTTGTTGTTCCCTCTGACCACCATTTAGTCTAGAAAACACTACACTGAATGCTGACGCCATAATGAGACCCAGTGTCAGGGACCAGGATGTCACTGCTCTTCAAGCTTCCTTCCATGTAACTTACCTAGTTGAGTAGTTAGACTGCTCTGGCTTGAAGGTAATGGAAAAACTCCATTTAGAGTTAACTAAATGATAAGGCCATCACACCGACTGCTCACTGTTTAGAAGGCAGAGAGAGAAAGGGCTTTATGGCTGGCTTACCTGAGGGCTCTGCCCCTATCTTCCCTGTGTGGCCCTTTGTATGTCCCCTAACCTGTGTGTTGATTTCCTCACAAGGGTAACTTCTCTCATAATGGAAAAATGTGTCCATAGAAGATCCTGGTTTTAAGTCTCTTTCTCCAGGTTCAGAGTGGGTTCAAGGTAGCCTGTAGGAACCTTTAATTAGAGCAAGGAAACATCCTCATAAGAAACCTCAGGATAATGTTCCCTCATACCTCAGTAGCTCAAAAGGTCATAAGTACATTCCTGAATTATTCCCTAGACATCTAGACTGCTACATCCACCAGCAACGGAAACTGGATTAACTTTGGACCAATCAGACCCATTCCTTCTAAGAGTAGGGTTAGCTTTTCTGAGGCTGGAAAGATGTGCAGTTCTGAAATGAAATGATGGTAGATACCAAGTTAGTATTAAAATATGAAGAATGAAGAAAGAGAGTGGTGGTCTCTGCCTATAAACTTAGCACTTCTGGGAAGCTGAGGTAAGAGAATCTCTAGACTATATACAGTGAGACCCATCTAAGAGCGACACAACAGCAAGAAGAGGATAGAAATGAGGAAAGTAAGGGCTGTATACTGCCACCCACACTCAAATATAACGATTTTTAAGTAGTTAATTAATGGGGTGTTTTTTGTTTGTTTGCCTGTTTTTTGATACGAGGTCTTACTATGTAGCCATGGCAGTTCTGTAATTTGCTGTGGAGACCCAGACTTTGCCTCCTGAATGCTGGGATTGGAACGATGCCACCCACCACCACCACATAGCAGGATCCACAGGACTTCTTAATTGCTTGGCTTGTGCACCTTCTGTTTCCTGTTTAACAAATTTCTCCCCAGAGCGTTAATTCCCACCTGAGCTGGCTGTGTGCGAGCTTTTATTTCCCACATTGGCATTAGCACTGGCCACGGGCAGGCATTGAAATATTTTACAGAAGTTTTGAGTAGCATGTGCATCTCATTAGTGTTTTGCTTCCTGTCTCCATAACTGTACAGCAGCTGGGCCTCATTTAATGAGCAGCTCTTTCCATCAGTAGGCTATTATGCTTAGCAGTTAGATACAGCAGCGAGTGTGGCTACGTTTCAGAGTGCTGAGAACAGCTTCCACCTGACACCCATCTAATTGTCACTCTGCTAAACTGTCACCATTAAAGGTTTTTTTTGTTTCGTTTTGTTTTTTCTTTGTCACCATTGTGCGATGCAAGGTTTAGAATGCACATACCCTTGCAAGTGAGGTAGCAGTTTACTTATCCCGTCAGATGTTTTCTTTCTGTGAACCACAATACACTGGCGGATGGGGAAGGGCTAGATACAGAGGACACAGGATCTTCCTAGAGCATGTGCCTAGAGGGACTCTTATGTCAGAGACCCCTCCCCACACACCAGCAAATGTTCCACTAACTGAAGCCAGGGGGCAGTCAGAAGCTGAAGAAAAGCCTGGAGTGTTGTTGCAGTCACCCACTGAACTTCTTTGACTTGGATCCTCAGACACTTCCTTCATGTACATGATTGCGGGCCTCTGCATGCTGAAGCTCTATCAGACCCGCCACCCAGACATCAATGCCAGCGCCTACTCCGCCTACGCCTCCTTTGCTGTAGTCATCGCACTTACGGTCCTCGGAGTGGTGGGTCCCTCTCCGTCTGCCTTCAGTCTGGCTCTGGCAAAGTTTCCCTTTGGGGGGATTTCTGTTGTTTGTGTCTCTTTGTTGGGCTTTGGGTGCATGGATTTGGGTCTGCTCATGGCACTCTGGCTGGGTTACTGACAGTGGTGTCTAAGCATGTAATAATCGCCCGTAAAACTAGCTGAGGGTGGTTTTTAATATTAAAATGAAGCCTGAGTCATGTCAAAAGTGGAATAGATACATCTAAGCTGATTGGAGAAACCACTTCTAAATGTGCACGGCCAGAAGTTGCTGGCTGCCTTCAGTTATTTGAAGAGCAACTGTCCCTCCATTTATCACCATTCCATCTCTTCCTCCTTCTGTTTTCATTTGACTAGACAGCCAGTAATTTTTTTCTGTCCACTGTACAGAAAGATCCCTGTGAGTTTTGAAGTAAGAAAACAAAATGCACACAGGGCTAGGTGGCTTTTAAGAACATTTTTATTTATTATTCAACAATTTCATACCTGTATTTAACACATCTACTGCCTCCCCCCCTAATTCCTTCCTTCCACCCTTTCAAGCCATCCCCAACCCCCAACACATTCCACTCCAAGGCTTCATGTCTTCTTTATTTTTATGTTTTTATAACCTACTGAGCCTAGTTAGTGCTGTATGCATAATAGGTGTAAGGCCATCCACCTGAGCATGAACACTCAACCAATAGCCACATCAACCCCCCCAAATGACTCTCCCTCCCCCAGCTAGCAACTGCCAATAACTCCTCAGTTAGGGGTGGGGCCTCTTGAGCCCCTCCCCCTGCTCTCTGGAATGTTGATTGGCTTGCTCTTGTGCAGGTCTTGTGCAGGCAGCCACAGCTTCAGTGAGTTCATGACTACAGCTGTCATGACGTAAGACACCCGTCCTCCAGCTCTTGCATTCTTACCACTCCCCACTTCCACGTTCTTCCACGAGCCTTGTGGCTGGTTGACAGAATGTCCTACTTTAGCCTGAATGCTCACAGTTCTCAGTATTTTAACCAGTTGTGAGTCTCTGTATTAGCTGCAGCCTGCTGCAAAACAAAACAAAACAAAAATAAATAAATAAAACAAAAAAAAAAACACAAGTTTTTCTGGCTACTGCTGAGATCAGTGCTCATCTGTGGGTATAAGTATAAATATTCAGAAGGTGGTTTCACAACATGTAATGGCTAGTTTTTGTTTGATTTTGTTTGCTACTCTAAGAATAGTGGTTGGACAGAGTTCGCATGGGAAACCCCAGATCACACTAACCCTCATCTTTATCCCTAGGTGTTTGGAAAAAATGATGTGTGGTTCTGGGTCATCTTCTCTGCAATCCATATTCTTGCTTCTCTGGCCCTCAGCACCCAGATCTACTACATGGGCCGCTTCAAGATAGGTGAGTAAAACCATGTACTAACTGCCCAGGGGAAAGAAGCACATCAACACTCATCCTCCAAAACAGTGTTACTAATCACCATGAACATGGGCTCTGAGATCCCTGCTAAGTTTGGTTGTCTCTAAGAACATCTTCCTCCTTGTAGGACCTCAATAAACTGTAGCCACTATTTCTCTTTTCAGTTGAGAGATGTAGCCTCTCGTGCCACCTAGCTGAGGCACACCTCCACTTGCTCGTTGCAAACACTTTCAAACTATCAAAATTTCAAAGGGTGTTAAGCCAGGACTACATAGAGAGATGCTGTCTCAGAAATACCAAAGGAGGGTCATTAAGAGAGCAGTGTGCTCACTATACCACAAGTCCTACATAGAGGAGCCTTTTTCCACCTGCAGCATTCTCTAATGCTAAATGGTTGTCAAGAATAAATCATACGCCATTTCCAGATATGAGGACTGAAACTTTTGAGACCAGCTTTCCTACTGAACCAATGCTGACAGTGTGGACTGAGTGAACATTAGCTCATCATCTCCTGATATCAGTCATCACACACTGGAGGGGATTCAAGACGTTTTGGAGTATTTTTAAAAATTATTTTAACATATAGGAATCCCCACATAAAATCTCATTTGTATTTTTCAAGATAAGTCATTATGTGTAAACATAGACCTGCCCCTAATATTGGCAGAGCCCAGGGAAAGAAGGTAAATAAAAAGTCACAAACAAAATTTGTGAAAAGTTCAAGTTACAAAGTAGACTAAAGAATACTAAAAATAAAAAGAAGAACAGAGGGAAGGATTTGGAGCGAGGAAGGGAGGTAGAGAGGGAGAGGGGTGAGCAGAACTCAGTGGTAAAGCATGTCCTTAGAATGTATAAGAGCCTGGATTTGATCCCTAGCAAAAGAAAGAACAAAAGACAGGGAGGGAGGGAAAAGAACAGTAAACTGATTTTCATTATAGCCTAGAAGGTTCAGGTTGAAATTTAGAATCCTCGTACCCTCAAAAAAAACCCTGTAGAACATACCTGCTCTTCCTACCAATGGCTCTGTTCTGTGTAGATCCAAGGCCATCCAACACCCAGTGCCCACTTACACGCCATGCAGGTAGTAATGGCTTGGTCATTCTTTGTCCTTGCAAATGTGCACTAATGGAGTATCTGACCTCGGGAAGAAGATAGATGGAAAGGAGGTGCTACAGGCTCTGAGTGCAGGCCCCATCCAGGAGTATTTGGGGAGGGAATTTTGAGGTCCAGTAACCCATAAAATGATCTAGAAATGGAAGTTCCCTTTACTGTATAGATTCCTTGACTGAAGTGCAATGAAGGCCCTGTAAAAAGAGGGTCCCTTGCCCAAAGCAATTCAGTGAAAACAAGTATCTCAAATACAGCATATACTCAATCTGGACCTGGTAATACATACCTGCTGACTCAGTACCTGAGAGGTCAAAGGAGAAGAATGGTGAGTTCAAGGCCAGCTTGGCTAAATAGTAAGGGCCTACTTTAAGTACACACACACACACACACACACACACACACACACACACAAACACATCATCTTCATGACTTAGCTTTCCCCTTGGACATAGTAGATCTACCCTTCTTTAGATAGTGTACCTCCAAAGGACATTTGATAAGGCATTCCCATATTCCAAACCAAAATCTGGATGTCATACAAATTGTCAAAAGGAAACTAACTCAGAGCCTTGTTCTACTTCCTCCCAAATTCATGAACACAAAATCAGGTAGTGGTAACAATCCCTGTCACAGTCCTGTAATAGCAATAACTGTGATGTGCAAACAGTAATATAACACTGACTCATACCATAAACACCTCGTACATAAGGAAGAGTTTATATGAGGACCGTGCAGTAATTTATGGGGCTCACAATAGGAAAGAGTTGTTACATACAAAGATTGATAAAGATTTATTCACAAAGCGATGAGTCACAAGACATACATGGTGAGAAGTATTATGTTAAGGGGTCTCCTGGCAACCTGAGATTAATAGCAATGCAGCCCTACTGTCCTTAATCCTAGGAAGACAGGGATGAAGTGGTCACTAGAATGTCATGGGGAGTAAGTCCCTTGGTAAGGATCTTTGGTTGATAGACAAGTTCAATCTAATGCCACCTCACGGGGAGGTCCCCCACGAATGGTGCAGGTGCATGACAAGTGGGTAGGGCATTCGGAAGACCGAGGTTAGTTTTAAGTTCTGTACCCAGGGACCCATCCTGAGATGGTTTTAGATTTAGCAGGGTCAAAACCTGCTGTTAGAAATGGCAGATTTGTGTAAAGGCACCCAAGGGGGATTGCTCTTCTACCAGCTTTAACAGGATAGCTACAACACCATGGCCACAGGCAGCATGATGGGACCATGAAGGGAAAGACAGATCCTTCAGTTACCAAGAATTTCATTAGGAGAGAGTTCAAGACAAGGGCCTGAAGGGTAATTAGCTTCAGTTCCAGAGAACAAAGGGGATTTCTTGCTCTTACAGATTTGGGGGAGAGGGAATAGGAGAGCATTCCATGAAACCTAGCCTATGTGTCATAAGTTACATGCCAGGAAAAGCACTAGATAAAAGCAAGGGTGTAAGTAGGACCTGGGTGTCACAGGTGAGGCTGGGCTTGCAATTGCAAGGGGGATGGATACTGCAAGGCCACAGCAGGCTTGCTTATCCACTCTGTCCTCACGGGTTGTAGGGAGAAGTGGCCTGTGCCCTGACTGGAGGGTAGTGGGGAAGGACTAGATGCTCTGTGACCTAACAGCGGTTTGCTTGTGCCAATGATTGGGTTTAAAGTCATCCACAGGCAGGAGGTTGCGTTCATAGACAATGGTTCGGCCAGCTGTAACCTCTCCACGCACTTCCTCAACACCTCTGCTTTCTGATAACACATTCCCTTCTCTGCAGTAAAGGCAGCAGTGGCAATGCATACCGTATTATAGGTGGACAGAAACCTCAAAGCCACTTGCCAAGATCACTGTGTGTCCTTTGTCTCAGACCCTAGGAATTAGACCTCGTGGATTTTTCCTAAGAGAAAATGAGTTCCCACAGCAAGTGCTGAATAGGAGGAAGGGAGAGAAAGAGTCCTCTGCATGCTCTTTGGGGAGGAGCCTTCTGAGTGTCTGAGACAGACAGAGTCCATGTCCTTCATGGGGGAGCAAACATCACTTTTACAAATACCAAGTAAAGTCATTACTAAATAAAGAAACAAGCAAATAAATAAGTAAGAGGTAGTTGACCTGTTTGGCTTCCTTCTTACAGATCGTTTCTCTCTCTTATTTCTTCTCTGCTTCCCACTGATTCAGATGTGTCTGACACAGGTAACACCATGCTGCCCTTCGCTGGGATCTGAACTGTTTCTAGACCCACCCAGCTGTGGTGGGTCTGCCTCCTGCTTTCCCCTTCCAGGTCAGGCAGTGTGTGGGAGGAGGAGCCAGAGAAAGTCCCAGAAACCAGTCTGCATAGCAAACCATGCTGGGGTGCATCCCTTCTGGGTTATCGCATGGCCAGGCTCCTTCCTCCTTGTTAAGTTCACCCCAGCCCAGCCTTGCCGGGGAGGAGAAACCCAACAGAGCTGGAGTCCACTCTCAGTAGTGCTGGCTCTGGATACACTCAGGCATGCTTTTTATGTCAAGACATGAAGAGTTTACAGGAAGAGAGCCTTCCTTGACCTTGACTCTGAATGTAGCAGCTGGAACTCTGCTACATTCCAAATGTGCCTTATGCGTGACTACATTTTAAAAATCCTTTCTGTTCTTTCTCGCCCTGTCTTAACTTACATTCCTTAATAATTTTGACTGTTGCTTTCATAGTGCTACTCTTTGTATAAACATTCTTAGTATGGCTCAGGATCTCTTGGTTCAGAACTTAGTAACTCATAACTGCACTGCGAAGTATAGATTGGAAACTTTACAAGTTAAGATGCCCAACTTCCATTATGGAGAGCAAATGTTTTAAGGTAGATTTGGGGGTCCACCTCACCAGAGTGACCTTTAAACAATGGAAGCTTAGCCGAAGGAAGCAGAAGGGTGGCAGTTGCCTGCCACTCATGTCCCTTGACAGCCCTCTGCCATATGATGCATGCGCATGGCACACCCTCCAAGACAATATCATTTTCTAGAGCAGTGGTTCTTGACCTCCCCAGAGCTTCGACCCTTTAACACCGTTCCTCATGTGTGGTGACCCCCAACCATACAATTGGTTTCGTTGCTACTTCATGACTGTAACTTTGCTTCTGTTACAAATCTTAATGTAATCCGTGGTTTCTGATGGTCTTAGGCAACCCCTTTAAGAGAGTCATTTGACCCCAAAAGTGGTTGCAACCCATGGGTTGAAAGCCACTGTTTTAGATCATATACTTATTTCTAGCCTTTCAGGTGCAAGGCATAGTCTAATGCCTTTTACTAGAGTACAGATGGCACCCTTCTTCCCCCAGTCACCTGAGACATGACCTTCAGATCATTTCCCAGTGTATGTATTTTCTCTTATCGTGTGATTGTGTCAACGCAGATCTGGGCATCTTCCGAAGGGCTGCTATGGTGTTCTACACAGACTGTATCCAGCAGTGCAGCAGACCTCTGTATATGGTAGGTGCATGCTCCTGTGTTCCTTGGCCATCTCCCAGAAAGTGAGGAGCAGCGGGAGGGCCAGGCTCGGGGCAGTGACTCTAACCTCCAGAAATCCAAAGAACCAGATGGCCTGAGGTGGCTGTGGTCCAGTCAGTGAGGAAAGAATTATGTTGCTTATTCTTTTAAAAAGGCAAGCTACCGTGGTCCTGCTTTTATAGATAAAATATTTGTGAGTTTTTAAAGAAGATAAAGGAAATATAAACGCACATGCACAAACTTTTAAAATTATATATATGTTTTAGTTTTAGTTTCCTTTTTGAGAACTTCACACATGAGCGCTTCATCTACAATACTACTGACTCTTCGCCCCTCCCAAATTTATGGCCTCTTCAATTATTACTGTTACATATATATGTATAGATATATACACACATACACATGTATATGTGACCTACTGAGTCTATCTAGTGTTGCCTGTATGATCACTTGGGATTGGAAAACCTGTAAGGGAGCTCCTCCTCCTCCCTGGAGGAAGCTGATTCTCTCTCTCTCCCGGTAGTCACTGACTCCCTGCAGCTCATCATCTAGGGGTAGGGCCATGTGGAATTTACCCCATCCATGTTGGCATGTCAACTGGAATACACAAGACTTTTAAATGATGATAATTACTGTGGGGAAAAAAATCAAGGCAGATTGCCTTTGTAGGTAATCCAAAGAGGTGACCTTGTGAAAATGAAATTTTACGCTATTAATAGTTTTACCAGGACAGCAGGTGCGAACTGGCTCTGGGATGGTTCCTTCTGGTTACTTCCATTAGTGCATTGGTTTGCTTACTGTCACTAGATAGAACACTTAGACCAAAAGCAACTTGTGGAGGAAAGGGTTAATTTGGCTTACACTCCTGATCAAGTCAGTCACTGAATGAAGTCAAGGTAAGAGCTGAAACAGAGACCATGGATCAAGGCTGCTTACTGGCTTGCTCCCCATGGCTTGCTTAGCCTGCTTTCTTATACAATATGGGACCATCTGCCTAGGGATGACACCACCCCCAGTGGGCTGGGTCCTTCCACATCAATCATTAGTCAAGACAATGTCCCACATACTGGCATCGATGGAGGCATTTTCTCAGTTGAGGTTCCCTCTTCCCAGACGAACCAAACTGGTGTCAGGTTGACAAAAACCTGCCCAGCACAACTGGGGACTTTCATTTTCCACATTTCCACCTCCATATGTTTTTACAGCAGGAACATTGTTAAACTGTGTTGTTTCATGTTGGTTTGAATATTCCTTCAAAATCCTCCCATATAGCTCTCGTATTATTCATTTCTATACTAAGCCTGAGACTGGGGCAGAAGCCATGCCTCAGTTTCCTGGCCATTGACCTAGGGAAGTGACCAACGGGAAATCCCCTTACATCCTCTGAGCCCTCAGCTTTGGCCTTTACATGGTTCTGTGCTCAGATCTGATGCTGTCTTCTGCCCTGGAACCCAAGAATTCAGTAAGAGCCCAGTTGATAATCTTATAATCAGAAGGGTTTCTACGTTAAGAACTACGGAGACCCCTTAGATTTAAAAGCCTGGGCAGGAAAAATGGAGAGACTTGCAGCAGTTTTCTCTAGGGGAGGACTATAAAGTCCATTAGAGCCTACAAGTATCTGGGGAGTTGTGTGTGCCTGTGCTGGAAGCCAGGTGGGGTAGTTACTGTCTAAAGTGTAGAACAGTTTTAGCTTCCAGGAAACCTGAGCAGAAGGTTCAAGATTCTCCACACGCCCAGGGCTCCTGCACACACAGCTGTCTCTACTGTGAGCATTCCTATCAGGTCTTTGTGTGAAGCAGCATCAGGACCAACACCAGTCTGTGGGCCACACACCACTGACTCCTGCCTTGTCCCTTGTGTGGCTTTTGACAACTATGTAATGGCAGGTTTCAAAGTGTACATAGCATCTGGTGTGCCTAACACTCCTGTGTGCACTTCCTGTTCCCTCTCCTTCCTTTGGCCCCTGCCAACCTCTGCATCTCCAGCCTCCATTCTTCAACCGCATGGTTAAGATTGTGGGAGAGAGTGGAAATTAACTCCGACGTTTAGTTCTGACTGTGCGGTCCAGGCCACAGAGACATAACAGCAGAATCCTCACTACTAAGTAATAAGTACAGGTCACCAGCCGCCTGCCGAGAGGTGGGTCCAGCTGCTAAACTCCACTAACCCCTGTGGGGACATCTGCACCCTGCTTTGCTGGCCATGCTTTCTTACACGGAGCTGTACTACATCCCTTTGTGGTCAGGTCTTTCTGTTTAGCTTGGCTGAAGATGAGTGTCGACCCCAGATAGTGTCTTCCTACAAGGTCATGGCTTTTCCACAAGGTCATGGCTTTTCCACCAGTGACTCTTTAACCCCAGTGAGTTGCTAGCAAAGGGGCGTCTACTCTAACACTCCCTTCTCTCTTTTCCAGGACAGGATGGTGTTACTCATTGTGGGCAATCTGGTTAACTGGTCCTTGTAAGTGGAATAATAATGTTCTTATCATCATTAATATCTGTAATATTCAGTGTAGAGTTCTTTGACCGTCATTTTTACAAGGAAATCTTAAGCCAAGGAGATTATAAAACTGCTTGTCCCAGAGACTTGATTTAAAAAAAGGTATCAGGTGGTCCTTCCACCTGCAAAAAAACAAAACAGCAACAAAAACACTAGGAATCTGGAGAAATGGATCAGTTGGTAAAGGCATATGCCATTAAACCTGACAACCTTGAACTCCTATGGTGGGAGTCGAGAGCCAACTCCAATAGTTGTCCTCTAGCCTACACACACACACACACACACACACACACACACACACACACACTGTAATATGTTCATATATACAAATAATAAGTAAATATTTTAATTAAGTAAATAACTAGGAAGCTCTTGTATATGGTGGGGACTTCCCCTAAACACTAATGCATTGATAGACTTTGCCCAATAAGACAAATATTTATGTGGACAAACTGATTGGATGATGGGTAGATGGATGGATAGATGATTGAGAGAAAGAAAGGAATAAAGAAAGGAAAGAAAAAAGGGGGGAGGAGAAAAAGGATTTCCCCATGAGTGCAAAAAATGCAGCATAATTTAAAATTATCTTGTAGAACTTTGCATAACAACTGTTGAGGAGACATTATTATATAATACGTTAATTTGTGGTGTGTGTGTGTGAGAGAGAGAGACAGAGAGACAGACAGAGAGAGGGATAGAAGAGAGAGGCTTTGCTATTTCTCTTTCTGTTCCAGCCATATCATTATCCTGCAAGTTGTCCCTTTTCATCATCTTGTCCTTATTTCACCAGATGAGCATAAAACAGAGCTGCAACAGATGCACATTCTCTGCTAGTTGAAATTATCTTATGCAACCTATTCACACTTTGAACACATGAGAGGCTTCATTGAAATCTCAAAAATAACTTCAGATGGTTTTATGTGTGGCTCTCAGCTAATAAGTTTATTTGGCTCTGTTACTTTTGACTCTCCATTCCTGACACACATAAGGACACACTCACAAGACATGATGAATGGCCTCCCTTTCCTCACACAGCTCTGTAGGATGTCAGGTCCAATAGGATCTGAGGTTTGATGTCCCATAATTCCATGTTTCCTCAGCAGAGGAGCTGTCCCTTTCTCTGTTGTTCAGTATAGACACAGAGTGATTACATATGAATTTTATTTTAAAAGAATAGCTCTTGGACAGGGTCTCCTGGAGCCCAGGCTAGCCTCTTGCCCCCACCTGACTGCTAGGATTATAGCTGTGAGCTACAGTGTCTGTAGCTCACCTCTATTCTTCTGTTTGGTGCTGTGAATGGAACTCAGGGTGTCCTGCATACTACATCAAGTGCTCCTCCACAGAGCTGCACGCCAGCCAGGTCCATTCTCGTCTACTCATTAGAATGTTATTTCTCTCAATGGGATCATACTTTCAGACATGTGTTCAAGTGGAAGCAATCTATGGCCAATCCTCAGTATTTACAGATTGTATATTTGTAAATGTCAGTATCTATTTACTGATAATCATTTATGTATGTCTTCCCCCTAAAGGAATAATTCCCATATGGCCCTGAGGAAGAAAACCTGTGTGTGTGTGTGAGAGAGAGAGACAGACAGACAGACAGACAGACAGACAGACAGACAGACAG
Organism: Mesocricetus auratus; assembly: GCF_017639785.1. Lineage (NCBI taxonomy): Eukaryota > Metazoa > Chordata > Mammalia > Rodentia > Cricetidae > Mesocricetus > Mesocricetus auratus. Next base: position 47,628,547 of record NW_024429192.1, read on the forward strand.
ACAGACAGACAGACAGGAAGAGAGGAAGGGAGGAAGGGAGGGAGGAGAGACAGCCCAGACAGCAAGAGCAAAGCAGCATGGGTAGCAATTGCTAATTGGTGAATCTGAGGAAAGGCCACCCAAGAGTTTTTAGAGAACTGAGAGTTTCAGAATCTGAAATGCCGGCAGCTCCTGCATAATCTGAGTACAGTCATCTGGACTATAAAATTCAAGGCCATTAATAACAGCCTTACACTTGAAATACTTAGGAATAAAATTTGAGAGATTCGTGGAATCTTTCTTCTGAAAATTTAATTGCCTTATTAGGATACATAAGAGAAAATTTAACTAGGTGGAGAGAGATGTCAAGGTCTGGGATGGAAGACAGATAGCTGTTCTCCAGTTAATGTGTGAATTTACAATCAACAGGGTTTTATTACAAAATGTATGTGCTCAGGCAAAAGTATCAACAGTCTCCAAAAAGCAAGGTTAACATGAGGAAGGAGGAGCTGAGAATATAGCTATTTCAACATTATTCCATAGAACTTTCTGGAATTTTATAAATGCTCAGTGCTGCATGGCCCTAATAGGAGCTATTAACATGTGGACCTTGTGATGTTGAAATGCAGCCAGTGTATCTGAGGAACTGACTTTCGATTTTTATTTAGTTTTAATTAATTTAAATTTAGATAACCATGTGTGACTGCCACATGGGTTGTCATAGGCTAGCCTAATAAGGCAATCTAATGTTTTTAAAAATGACAAAACAGAGTGAGGCAAACACTGACCTAAAATTAGAAATATAAACCACTGAGTCATAAAGAAGAGGATGGAAGCAGATGTGATGGTATTCGCTGTAACTCAGCTACTTGGGATATAAGGCAGGAGGATCCCAAGTTCAAGGCCAGCCTGGGTATTTAATCATGATTCTTTCTCAGAATAAAATACGAACGGTTCAATCCCCCAGTATAGTGAAAGCAGACAGAATGGAGGCAAGAAAAATCCTGATGAAACACCATGTCAATACAGATTTCATTACATTTAAACTTTTATTAGCATGTGATAATACACACACACACACACACACACACACACGTAGTATAGTGTGACATCACAAAACATGTGCTCAGCATACACGGATCAACTTCCTTTTATCCACCCCTCTACTCCCCAGCTTCTAGTCATCACTGTTTTTCATTTAGGTTTGATTTCCATTTCCCTGGTAGCTAATGATCTCAATGGCTCTATTGTGCATTTATTGGTCATGTGTATATATTCTTTTGAAAAGAACGTAGTCATAATTGTTTGCTCTGTGTGTGTCGGGGTGTGTGTGTGTGTGTGTGTGGCCTCAAGCTCATGGCAATCCTCCTGCCTTGGCTTCCAAAGTGCTAAGATTAGAGGTGTACACCACTCACCACGCTATAGGTTTTTAAAGTATGTTATAAAAAACCTTCAAATGAGGAGATGAAGAAGAGCTACAGCCGGGTGTAGCAAGTGCCTTTAATTCCAGCACTTGGGAGCCAGAAGCAAGTTCTAGACATCCAGGGATACACACAGTAACCCTGCCTCAGGGGAAAAAGTGACCAATGTTTTCTTATAGTGAATATAAATTTTAAACAAACTTAAAGTTAAGCCTCAGTCAAAGTAAATTTCAGTGCTAATATTCTGATGAACTAATAATCTTAAATGGAAACAAATGCAGTATATCTGAAGCTTCTGATTATTCACAACAGTGCTGTCTATAATCATGAGAAACTGGAGGATTCTGGGAAAACCCAGAAAGGAAAGATAACTGTTCACAGTGCATTCATGCACAAGACCATTGTGAAAGCACTAGAAATGAATGCTCTGACAAAGATGTAGTAAATTAAAAGTTATTTATATCACTCATTAAGTTGTGTAATTGTCACTTACCATTGAAAGACATTTCAGTTAACAGAGGACTACCTGTAGATGGTGGGCCCAAAAGACGGTATGGCCTAATGACATGGTGGCCATCTTGGGTTGTGTAAGGACATTCTATGATGTTCACACAATGCCAAACCTATCTACTGTGCATTTACAGAATGTATACATATCTTTACCTTAAAGTGGGGCTTTTAACCAGTGAACTCCAACAGTGGTTAATGACCCACTCAGGTTATACCCTTTTCCTGTCGCCCATACCCAACCCCACATCCACAGTGCCTTCTTTGGATTAATCTACCGGCCCAGGGACTTCGCATCCTACATGCTGGGCATCTTCATCTGCAACCTGCTGCTGTACCTGGCCTTCTACATCATCATGAAGGTGAGAACCAGTGAGGAGTTGGCAGCGCCGGGGTGTGCCGACAGCTGGGGTTCCAGCCTCAGTGGCTTTGCATCTCTCTACAGCTCCGCAGCTCCGAGAAGGTCCTCCTGCTGCCACTCTTCTGCATCGTGGCCACTGCGGTGATGTGGGCTGCAGCCCTGTACTTTTTCTTTCAGAACCTCAGCAGCTGGGAGGTAAGAGGCCCGCTCTTTTATCTGAGCGGTCTGCTCCGTCATGCCTTTTGGACATCCCTCCCTCTCCTGCATTTGTTGCTTCTGTCTTTCCCCCATTATTTAAATTTGCAGCTTTCTCCAGAAGAAAGAAGGCACAATAGCCACATGTGAATGATAGGCAAGGGACATGAGTTCAGCACTGCCAGGGTAATACTACAGGAAACCGCAAGCCCTGTGGATACAGCAAATGTGATCTTCACTGGTTCTCTTATGGTCTGTTCCCAGTGACGTTTAATGCTTAATTAGTATATTGTGGTCATCTTTCTCATCACAGTCATCATCCATGAATAAATGCAGAGGTGGGGTGCTATGTCCATCCTGCAGACAGGAAAGCTGAGACTTCACAGACCAGTACTGTGTCTGAAGCACAAACAGGAAGTCTTGGGTCTCTACCACAGCATCAGCACATTTAATCTTAGAACATTTGTATGCTGCCAGGAAGAAAACCCATGAGCAGCCACTCTGTTTCTCGGTGACCTGGTACTAGCTGGCAGCCACTAACCTACCTTCTGTGGCTGTGGAGTTACCAGTCTGGGCTCTTCCTAGAGCAGTGGTTCTCAACCACCCCAAAGCTCTGACTCTTTAATACAGTTCCTCATGTTGTGGTGACCCCAACCATAAAATTATTTTGTCACTTCCTCATAACTGTAATTTTGCTACTGCTATGAATCGCAATATAAATATCTGATATCAGGATATTTGATCTGAGATCCCTGTGGGGGTCACCAGGCACAGGTTGAGGACTGCCGTCCTAGAAGTAGAACCATAGACCGTGTGACCTCTGAGTCTGGCTTTATCCATGCAGTGTGCAGTATAATGGTTTCTAGGTCATCCTTGCCATGGCTGCATCAGCGTGTCCTCTGATTACTGAGCAGTTTTGGGGCACAGCACTTGTTATCAGTCCATTCATTGGTTGACAGACTCCATCCTGGGACTAGTACAAAAGGGGTTGCGAGAGCAACTGTACACGACCCTCAGAAGCTGACTTTCTGAGTGCTTCCTCAAAATCAAACTCCGAAATCATTGAACCAGGGGACTCTTGCCTACATCTGACTCCCTGTCCTCCAGGGAACCCCCGCAGAATCCCGGGAAAAGAACCGAGAGTGTGTCCTGCTGGACTTCTTTGATGATCACGACATCTGGCACTTCCTCTCTGCCACTGCCCTGTTCTTCTCATTCCTGGTGAGTCGATCGTATCTTCTAGCTGCTTTCCTCCCTTCTGCAGTCTGTATATTTCCCTGCTGCTCACCCTACCTCTCTGAAGTCCCCTCTAGTTACTCTCGGCATGTCTTCCTGTCCTTCCTTCCTTCCTTCCTTCCTTCCTTCCTTTTTTCTATAACTCCTGTGAAATTATAAACTCATTTCCCTCTACCTTTTAATGTTTGTACACACAGAGGAGAGATAAAACCATTTTTCCTAAGTTGCACAGTGCCCTGGGACAAAATTGGTTATTGGACTAAAATGCTCAAAATTCCCCCAGGAACCAGTTAGGGCATTCACGAAAACACTCATCTATGGAATTACTCCTTCTCATGATAGACTCTTCCTTCCCTTCCTCCAACCCCATTGTGTGTTTTATAAAGATGAGGTTCCTAGAGAAGTTCAAGAAGCCACCCAGTCAGCATGTTCCTAATCTAGGGCTCCTGGGATTTACCTGTTCCCCTTCCCAGAGTCATGCTAACATAAGATGACCACCCTCGGCATCCTTTAGTCCTTTTTTAAATTTCCTAATTAAATGTCTGTGATGCCTGTACACAGGTTGAGGTGATAACTGTAGGCTGTCACCCTGAGGCCAACCAGGTAATCAACTACAATGGAGCAGAGCTTCCCTCTAGTGGCCAGCATTGAAATTTCAACCAATCTCTGTGACTTGGACTTTCTGATAGGAAGACATGAGTGGGGCTAGTGGTTTCATGTGGGGAGGGATAGAGCGAAGAAGGAATGACCCATTTCTTGCACAGCAGTCTTCTATACGCAATACTTCATTTCCCATAGGTCTTGACTTACACCTTCTGAGTAATGACAACCCAGGCCACCTTATTTTACTGTCCTCCACCCTGAGCTCCCGATGTGTATGCCCTGGTTTAATTTTAACCCTCACACATATGTCTGTGAAATATACTGTGTTCTAGCTCACATGCTTTCTTCCTGTTTAAGATCCTTTCCAGAATGTGAGCTCCAGGGCAGAGGGTGGATACCGCTTTCATCCCCAGCTGTGTCTCTAGCATTGAGAATAGCACATGGGAGCCCTCTTCATGAGTGTTTCAAAAAATCGATGCATGAAGCAGGGACTTGGTGTGGCCAGGACTTATATTCCCTTCCCATTGCCAACCCTCTCACTTAGGTGTTGCTGACTCTGGATGATGACCTGGATGTGGTTCGCAGAGACCAGATCCCTGTCTTCTGAGCCTCTGGTATCACAGGCAGAGAAGGCCCGATCCACCTTGGTGCTGTTCTGTGACAAATATGGTGACTGCAGCAGCATGCCCACTGCCAAACACTCCACTTGTCTCAGTGGAGTCAACCGTGTCTGCAGTCACACAGGAAGGCGAGAACTTGGGGTGAGCTAAACCCCAAGAAGAAGGGAGAAGGGAAGCCCTGCTGCGCACAGAGGCAAAGCCACGAGGCTCAGGAACCTGTCTGCAACAGAGCTCAGTCTAGGTACAAGTTGCATCGGGCCAGCTTGCTGCCTCAGCCCCTCCCAGCCTCACTGAGATCGGTCAGAGAAACCAGCTACTTGTACCTCCCACCTAGAACCTTTGGTGTGGCCACTGTCACCCCTGTGCGACACCCGCTGCTCTAAAAGCCCAAAGCACCATCACTTCCCCTGGGTCCTCGGAGCGTGTGATTCCTCAGAATATGGTACAGACGTGGGACCAAGTCCCCACCCAACGGGGACAGACATTCTGGTAACTCAAGCTAAGTCACCTCTTCAGAAGGAATACTGAACAATCCCCCAGGTTCCTGACACCGCTGGAAATGCTCAGGAGGGGGCTTCGTTGAGTGCACTTCTGAAGCGATCTGTCACCATTGCTGCCCCCCCCAGGTCGGGGGATCACCTATTTCCTAGTGTCTTCATCTCCCCACTGGATGTTGACTCGGCACTCCGATGCTACCTTCTCAGAAGGGCCCTCTTTCTCATGGACTTCTCACAGTTCCAAGATAGATGGGAGGGGGAAGAAACTCTTTCTACAGCGGAAGTGAGAGAAGTGACAGACAGTGCTAAGTGCCTGAGCGTCAGGCAGGCAGCCCTCCTCATCTTAAGAACTCTGGATCCTGGAGCACATTCAACAAAGTGACAGTGCTTGGTGGTCCCCCACACAGCTCAAGCTGTGCCCGTACAGCCTTTGCAGGGAAATACGTGTTCCCAACAGCGTCACCCTGGGGGCCTCCACCACAGGCCCTCTTGCCTGTCACTTATGTAGATGTAACTCAGGATGGACACCTGTTCCTCCCTCACTCGGGTTGCAGAGATCATAGCTAATCCAGTCGCCCCATGTTGCATCTCTGTAAGCTGTAACACAGCTCAGTGCTCTATTTCCCTGTGAGAAGCCCCACTTTGACCAGGCTTCCTTGTTGCCTGGAGTATGATGTCATCAGAAAGCAGACACACGAGTGTATGCACACCTGCCTCTTTGCTTGTGACACCGAAGTCTCTCCCCACTCATGTGTTCTTGATCTCTTATTAAGGGAATGGATCAGGCATTCCTCTTTGTAAAAGTTATTATTCTTTTTTCTCAAATATTTGCATACTGTTCAAACGTGTGCTTTGGAAGGTCGAACAGCAAGCTTTTCTTGATTTTAAAAATGCAAGGATAATTTCCACAAATAATTTTTTGTGTGTTTTTCTTTCTTTCCCAAATGGTCTTGTGTTTGCAACTGGTTTTCTGTTGTTCTTCAAAACCTGTTGGCTTCTGTGGGTCATATGCAAACTATCAATTAGATAGTTATCAAACATCTTTAAAAAAAGATTGCAAACAAGTGAGATGTTGTGGATTAGGCCCTTAATCCCAGCACAGGCAGAGGCAGGTAGGCCTGTGTGAGTTCAAGGCCAACCTGGTCTATGAAGTAAGTTCCAGGCCTGCTAAGGCTGCACAGTGAGACCCTGTCTGGAAACAAAACAACCAAAAGTTCAAATCTGTTAGCTTATGGCTGATCACTGATCCTTTCAAAGCAGTCTTCCTGATGTTGAGTCCCAAATGTCCCATTAAGGAACGTGTGTATAGCAAAGCCCTTCCAAACAATCCTGTGACCTGACTGAATAAATACCAAGATACGCTTTGTTTTGGAAGGTTGTTTGCAGGCAGAGTCAGTGATATAAAGGACCTATGGAAGGGGAGGAGTGAGGGAAATGTGCCGGTGTGTTCTTGTACTCTGCTGTGTCTTGGTGTACTACAATGTCACATGTCCTGGTTATTTCTGTTCTTTGCAGCAGGACTAAAAAAAACCCAGACCAAACCTGCTTTTGCAAATAGAACTTTCAGGGGGTGGAGAGATGGCTGAGAGGTTAAGAGCACTGCCTGCTCTTCCAGAGGTTCTGAGTTCAATTCCCAGCAACCACATGGTGGCTTAAAACCATCTATAGTGGGATGTGATACCCTCTTCTGGCATAAAGTGGTACACTCAGATAGAGCACTCAAATCTTTTTAGAAAAAGAAAATAGAACTTCCAAGTCACATGCTACTAGTTCTTTCTACAGCACAGATCTTGTGGTTGGAGGTCACCATGCTTCATCTTAGATGCTAGTCTGAGTGCTGGGGTAGAGGAGAGCCACTAGAGATGTCAGGAGCCTTCAGGGCATCACTAGGATCAAAAACAACACCTAAGTTAACTCTCTGTAAAGTCCACACACTTCTCTCCGTAAAAGCGGAGGTCAGGCTAACTCTGAGGACCGAGTGCAGCGGGCAGGGAACAGAGAGAGTGAAGGGTGGAGGCTGAGAACACTCGGAAGTAAAGAGAGCTTCACGGTTGGAGTGGAACAGAGATGCGAGACTGTGCCCTGAGAATCCAAGCTCTTCACACCTCTGACAAACCCGGAGGAGGCAGCTGCACCTGTTCACGCAGGATGCCTGGGAGATTGGCTTGGTTTTATTTTAGCAGCAAGAGAAGCCAATGGAAAACTGGAGTCTAACTGGGGAAAGGGACTTTCCATGACTAAAGGCAAACCCTGAGCCAGCAACTGGGGATGAAAACAGTTGCAGCTGCTTCCCTGGTAACTCCAGGCACCCGGCAGAATGTTCTATGGGGTTGCAAAATGCATGTGTCAGCGAATTAAATAATACCCGAGTGCTTCTCGTTCTGAGTGACAGAACGGTGGGGAAAGGCAAGAGCTAAGAGGCAGGGAAGCAGCAGCCTGGTGTAAGCGCGATCACAGAGTCAGACCTTCAGTCTGGGTCACCCTCCTGGCTGTGCGACCTAAATTAAGCTGCCGAAGCTGCGGTTCTCTGCACAGCTTCACAGCGTTGCAGAGGCTCAGGAAGCAGCAAGGGTCCAGGAATGCTGTCAGCACAAGCCTGGTCCTCAGGTGCTGCTCCTAACAACCACCGGTGCAGGTCACCAGCAAAGCCTTCAGCTGCCCTGGGGCTCTCCTTTTCAATCCTCCGTGACAGCCACCAGTCCTGTTTCCTGCCCTTACCTGCAGGTGACCCTAGAGTTGGGAAGCCTCATGACCTTCAGAGGCAAGGCCCACATTATCCCCTCTCAGATCTCTAGGCTCCGCCTTTCCAGTTACCCTGCATTTTTCTGTTAATTCCAACTAAAATTTTTTTTGGTGTTTTTGGTTTTGTTTGTTTTGTTTTGTTTCTTGGTTTTTCCAGACAGGATTTCTCTGTGTAGCATTGTAGACCAGGCTGGCCTTGAACTCACAGAGATCCACCTGCTTTAGCCTCCTGAGTGCTGGAATTAAAAGGCTCGTGCCACCACGCTCAGCCCCAGCTAAAAATATTTAATGCTTCCAAAGTTGGGGCCTAGTGGAGAGTCTGGCTATAAACAGTACCAGTCTTTATTACTGCCACCTATGCCCTGAGTCTCAGAGGAAAGAAAGCTTCGATTTTTGTCCTTTGGAGTGGCTGTTACCACTGAAGTCTAGTGAATGTCATGTGTAGTGTCCCCCATTCTCCTTACCCATCAGCCAGGGCTCTCACTAGCCAGCAAGCGGGAGGTTCTGCCTATAGGGAGGGAACCTCAACCTCTCATGTACGCAAACAAGCCCTAGAAAGGACAGGTGTCAAGTGACCCACCATGACACATCTCCTGAAAGGGAGTGAAGATGATTTGCTCAGCCTGAAGCTGGCCAAGCCTCGCTCATGAAGACTGCACACTGCAGGGAGAGCAGACATGTTTGCTTCATTTGCTTTCACTGCTTGGAGGAGACAAGACATACACCAGGGCCAAGTTTTTAATGTCTGTTTGTTATTAAGTCACCCTTGTCAGCAAGGCTAAGCGCTTATTTGTATCCTGGTCATTAACATACATGAATTCGAACAAACTTAGGAAGCATCCCAGAACTTCTAGAATGGGATTCTTCTCTCAAGAGAATTCTTAAAAGGACACCTTCGCATACTGTGCAGTGTTCTTGGCATGAAGTCTGTGCGTTCTTATTGGAAGACAAACAGGATGAGGTGGCTACTGTCTGTGCTGGTTAACGTCCTGACCTTACAGGCTCTAGAACAGCTTGGGAGGCAGGCCTCAGGGCACACCTCTACAGGGTTATCTATTTTAGGTTAGAAACTGGGCATGTCTGTAAGGGATCATCTTGATTGGATTAATGAGATAGGAAAACCTACCTTAGTAGTGGGCAGCACTAGTCCCTGACTGGGCCCCGGACTGAGTTGGATGAAACAGGGAAGCTATCTCAGCACACAGCATTGACAGCATTCATTATGCTCTAATTCCTGGCTGCAGATGCTGTGTGGCCAGTGACCTCAAGCTCCCATGGCCATGATTTCCCTGTCAAGATGGACTGCCCCCAAACTGAGCTAAAACAAATCCTCCAGGCCTTACTTTTGTCAGATGTAAAGACCCTTCAGTCTTTCTCTCAGGACCCTCGCTCCAAAGACCACCAGGGAGCCAAAGTTTGTTGCAAAATGCAAGAGGTTTTTTATTAAGCCGGCGCGCTGGGGTTCAGCAGCCTTGGGAAGGAGTGGACCCTGAGCAGAAATTACAGCAAGTTTTTAAAGCCTAAAACCGCAAACAGGGTGGTGGGGGTACAAGGGGAGTTTGGAAGTTGGTGCCAGACCTTCATGAATCACGTATGCTTGTGGCTCGTTATCTGTCTTAGGCATCGTCTGTACCCTGACTGAACTTTGTGACCGACCTGGAACCTTGAGGTCTGGGGAATATTCCCAAGTCCTTGAGGACTGAGGTCTGGGAAATATTTTCAAGTCCTTGAGGACCACCAGGGGAAGATGTTTAAGTGTAGCTGCTCACGTCCAAGGACGGGACAGCTTAGTAATTTTCCAACTACTGGGGGGCTAACTGTTGGGGTTCTTCAGTACAAAGACAAGAAAAATAGTTAAGACACCGGTTCTTTTGTTCGCACAACTTGAGAGGATTGGAGCTCTGTCTAGTTTTAAGAATATCATCATTTTCCATGAAGACTTAAATTTAAAAAAACAAGCAACCCTCAGCACCAGGCTGGACAGGTGGCTCTGCTGTCAAGAGCACCTGCTGCTCTCCCGAGCCCCCCCCCGCACAGTTCCCAGCTGTGTTGAATGCATTGCTGGAAGCACAGGGATGCCCGAGATGTGTTAGAGCTACGTTAAGGAAAAGAAATTAACAAGCATTTCCCCCTGGGACTGGAGAAATGACTCAGTAGCTAAGAGCACTGGCTGCTCTTCCAGAGGACCTGGGTTCAATTCCCAGCACCCACATGGCAGCTCACAACTTTCTATAACTCCAGTTCCAGGGAATCTGACACCTTCATACAGACAGATGTGCATATAAAATAAATATTTTTTTAAAAACATTTCCCCTTGATGGAATTTAACTAAGCGTACAGCCCAGATTTGAATTCTCTGCCTTTCTCCCTGTGTCTCAGTTGTTCCCTGTCTCCCTGTTGTATATATGAATCTGAATCTGTGCCTGCCTGAGGGCTGTCTTGTGAATCGTGTGTGTGTGTGTGTGTGTGTGTGTGTGTGTGTGTGTGTGTGTGTGTGTCCTCACCAAAGGGCTTTTGCTCTGTATTTACTGGACAGCACAAAAAAGCATCACACAGGAAGAAATGGAGGACACTTTACAGAAATCTTTAGCAGGGTTTTAAAAGGGATTAAGTCATTCACCCCCAACTGACCCAGATGACAAACAAATTCCATCAAGCAATATCTGAATATTGTTTTCTGCATTTATGGTAGATATTTGTTTTGGTTGCTTTCAAACTATCTGCTATTTCCAAATTGCTTATTACTCTAACATTCGAATACACATGGGTTACTCCAGCAGAGAACATCACTTACGAGTACAGTTATACATTACCGTAGGTATTGAGGTTGTTTGTTACATTGTTCTCATAAAGGCAGGCTGAGTACATGGTAGGACAGCAGTCTTAGGTGATGCTCAAGGTGTGTCAGTGACTCTGAGGTCCAGAAAAAGTTCCAGTCTCTTAGGATGTAGGAGATGTTTTTTATAACAATTTTTCACCACACAAAACACCCATGGGTGGCTTATATCCATCTGTAATTCTGGATCCAGGGAGATCTGACACCCTCTTCACACCTCTGTGGGTGGCTGGCTCAGGCACACACCCACACATACACATTCAAAACAGAAATTCTTCAGTTCTCCTAAATCCTTGAGCTTCTGTGAAATCCCTGTGACCCAAGGCTCATCCACATCACTGGATATGAACCCTGGCTAACCACGTTGGCCTTGAAGCAATATTACACTTCAGTCAAGAACTAAATGAAATGTCCATCACCCATTTCTTAGTATATCACAAAAGGGAAGAATCGAAATCTGGTGTTCAGTCCCACATATCCAGCTCTAGGCCTCTTTAAGCTAAATCTTGACATTCCTTGTGAATAAAAATTTCTGACCTTTTAACAAAAGATTATCTAAAATGATTCAAAGTATCTTTTTGCTCAGGCAACGAAATGTTACCATCAGAGAAAGATTCTGATTTGCATTTTGTGACTTTTAATTATATTACATATGGGACTTTCGCAGGGCACCTGGTGCCAGGCAGGCCTCTTCCTATGTTTGCTCTGTTTCTAAACCATGGAGCAATTTGTGGGGTGATCTTCTTTTTAGGGGTGTGTTGCCCTTTATTATCTTCCTTCCACTCCTCTGTTCACTTCACTCAATAGCTGGACTGTGCAATGGGAAGTCAGGGCAGGGCAAGGGACATAAAGCATACACACTTTCTATCCCGTGCAGGCTCTACAATCCAAAAGAGAGATGGGTTGGAAACAAATTATTACAATGTGTTCATTATAAGCAGCAAAGAGTGAAAGAATAGAGTGGCTTAGCATGTCTTGGTCGCCGTTCTATTGCTGTGAAGAGACACCATGACCAAGGCAATTTTTTTAAAATTGTTCTTTTATTTTTTTAAGATTTATGTATTTATTACATATACAGTGTTCTGTCTATACGCCATAAGAGGGCACCAGATTGAATTGCAGATGGTTGTGAGCCACCATGTGGTTGCTGGGAATTGAACTCAGGACCTCTGGAAGACCAGCCAGTGCTCTTAACCTCTGAGCCATCTCTTCAGCCCCGACCAAGGCAATTTTTATAAGAGAAAGCATGTAATTGGGGGCTCACAGTTCAGGGGTTTAGTCCATTATCCTCATGACAGGGAGCATGGCAGCATACAGGCAGACACTAGAGCAGTAGCTGGGAGCTAAATCCTGATCTACAGAGAGAAGGAGAGAGAGAGAGACCACAGAGACAGAGACAAAAACACTCTGGTCCTGGCATGGACTTTTGAAACATCAAAGCCCATCCCAAATGGCACAGTTCCTCCAATAAGACCACACCTCCGAATCCTTTCAAATTGTGTCACTCCCTGATGACTAAGTATTCAAATATCTGAGCTTATGGGGACAATTCTTATTCAAACCACTATGAGATTCATACAGAATAGAAAATAAATCCAAATAATTCTCAACAATTTCCAATACAAACTGTTAAGCCTTATTTCTGACACAACATAGCATCTCTCTACACCTACATCCTAAGAAGGACTATTTGGTCTGCTAGGTGTCCATCAAAGGCCTTTGGTGGGGGTAATGTTTTCACCTCATTGTCCAGTTCTATCACAATTGATTAAAACAATGCCTTGACATTAGCATCAAAGAGTGAGTGTCAGGCATGGTGGTGCACACCTTTAATTCTAGCACTTAGCAGGCAGAAGCACACAGATAGCAATGACTCTGAGGCTTGCCTAGTCTATAGAGAAACTTCCAGGCCATCCAGGGCTACATGTTGAGACCTTATGGTGGCAGGGGGTGGGGGTGTCTGGGTGGAGGGGTGGGGAGTAGAGAGTAAAGAATGGGAACTTTAAAGATATAAATTTCACACTAAAGACATAAGACATAAGCTTCACATTAAATGGTACCAAATATGCCTTTGACTTTTGAGCATTAGAATAATGTAAAAAAGAATGTGAATGGAATGCTATGGAGAACCCATACTGGAAGACAAATGGAAACCCAGCTGAATGCCGGTTCAAACAGTCATGGCCTCCCCCCACCCCCAGATAGGCTCTTACTATGACCCAGGCTGGTCTATAGAGCTGCTGGTCTTCAATTTGTGTCCTCCTGGCTCTTCCCAAGTGCTGAGATTACAAGTATAACATCCTGTAGCACTGTTTTGGGATGGCCTAAAGGGGAGGTAAGATTTCAGCCTAAGACAGACCTTAAAGCTTTAAATGTGAAAAGTGGCTTTAAACAAGAAGGTAGGTATATTAGTCAGGATTCTCTAAAGGAACAGAATGGATTGAATACACAGATACACACATACTCTCTCTCTCAAGACAGAAAGGCCAAGAATTTGGTAGTTGTTCAGTCCACAAGACTGGATGTCTCTGGCGCTAGAGTCCTGGAGTATCCCTTGAGAGCTGCTGGTTTTCAGTCTACATTGGAATCCTAATGAAGTAGGTCCTAACACCAGTCAAGGAATGCCTCAGGAACGGGGTAGATGAATTTGCCAGTCAAAGTGAGGGAAAGCAGGCAAAAAGTTACCTATTCCTTCTTCCATGTCCTTTACTGTGGGCTGCCACCAGAAGGTGTGGCCCAGAATTAGGGTAGGTCTTATGACCCCATTAGCATGGCCAGCTGCTTAGGTTTATAGCTTTTTCCAGATGTGGTCAAGTTGACAACTAAGATTAGCCATCACAGTAAGCAAGTAGAGACTGGACATGGAGGGAAAACAGTTGCTTCCAGGGTGACAAAAACAACATACAAGGGAAGACTGTGTAACTTCCCAGACAGCGGTGCACAGGAGTGTTGGTGACCAGTAATGGGTAGGGAGATACAACAAAGCAAGATTTTTGTTGTTTGCAACAGTGGGGAGAGAAGCCTTTCAGATACACATTTTTTTCATTTTTTCTAACAACTGTAAGATAGGCATAGTAGGTAATAGTAACAACAAACACATACATATAAACTATGACAGAGAGAAATTATGTAGTTTGCCTGAAGTCATCAGACACAAAATCACATATATTTGTCATAAACAGGAGGGCTGCTGGTATGACGTAGTCCATCATGCAGTATAATGAGGGGACAGCAGAAAAACTTGAGGATGTTACTGAAATATGTCAAGAGAAATCAACACCAGTTTACATTTCCATTGCAAGTATCCCTCTTTTTATTTTTATTATTTTTTGTGTATGAGTGTTTTGCTTGCATGTATGTCTATGTACCACTTTTGTCCTGGTCTTGTAGGAAGCCAGAAGAAGGCATCAGATCCCCTGGGATTGGAGTTACAGATGGTTGTGAGCCACCATATAGGTACTGGGAGTTGAACCTGGGTCTTCTGGAAGAACAGCCAGTGCTCTTAGCCACTGAACCATCTCTCTAGCCCCAGAATACCTTAATTCTCAAGAAGCTAGAAGGAAAATGTTGTGAGCTTTGAAGTCCCATGCACTCCTTTCCTGGGGTACTTACATGACCTTTGTGGTTTCATTTTATATTTATATATTGTATATTAGAATATACTATGATATATTCATGAAATAACCCAGTTGCAGGCATGGGATTGAGCCAATAGACAAGGTCATTGAGAGGTCACTGGAACAAAAGGATCCTGACCCAATAGACAGTTGATAGTCAAGATTGATGGCATTATTTGGAAGTAATGGGAAATCTTGGAGGCTATACTTAGTTGGAGAAAGTAGGTTATGTCTTTGCAGGGACTTTATCATCTTTATTTCTAAAAGAGATTTTATTATTTTACTCTTAATTGTACATGCATGTGTGCATGGGGGATATCTCATTGAAAACCCTACAGAGGCCCTGGAGCTGGAGTTACAGTTTGAGCTGCCCAACACGACTGCTGGGAACCATACTGGGGTCCTGTGTAAGAGCATTGCAGGGCCATCTCTCCAGCCCCCCAAAAGGCTTTTCTTACCCCGACCTTGTCACTCTACTTCTCGGTCACCATGAAGCAAGCAGCTTTGCTGTTCTGCCACACTACAGATGGAGAAACCAAGGGTCCAGCTGATCTCAAGGTAAATTTCTTCTCCTTTCAAAATGTTTTCTCGGGTGCTTGTCACAGCGACAGGGTTAACACAGAACAGGACAAAGACTAGATATGATGGCTGATCCTGTCAACTTGATGATATTTGAAATCAATAAGAGATACTCCTTTGGCCAGGTCTACTAGAGTGTTTCCTAAAATTATTAACTGAGGAAGACCCACCCCCAGGATGGAAGGCACTTCCTGGTGGGGGTCCAGCTACAAGGAAGTTCTAGTGAAAAGCTGTGGCCTTTCCTCTTACCTTCGCTGGTGAATTCACCCTATTGCCACCACAGCTACTGCCATTCTCTGCTGCCACAGGAACCCAGCCTTGTCTGCTTTCCAACATGAACTGAAGACCAGTGGCCCTCTAGGAATATTCCAGGCCTCTCAGCACCAGCCTGGGACTGCTGAGGTACCCCGCCACTTGGACAAAGCAGCTTTTTCAACAGACAGTTCACTGTGCAAGAGCCCAGCATGATTCATATAAGCCAACTGAATACATTTCACCTTTAGTATATATCCATTCAGTCAACTCTGTTCCTCAGAGATTTCCTAATACCCAAAGCATAAATGAGATAAACCCAAGTATCTGCTGCCCAAATGCAAGTGAACACATTACCTTTGAAGTATGTTTTCTTCATGCCATGCTGCTCTTTTCTAAGTACTATTTATTCTGAATTTGATCATTCCTGTATCCCAAATGCTGGGATTAAGGGTGTGTGCCATCTCATTCATGGTCCCCCAAGTTTCTTTAAAAGATTTACTTTCTAATTACATGTATCTAAATGGGTATGAGCATGGATGCAGATGCCAGAAGACACCAGAAGAGGACGTTAGACCACCTGAAGCAGAAATAACAGGTGGTACAAGCGACCTGACATGGGGTCTTCTGCAAGAACAGTATGCTCTTCACAGCTAAGCCACCTGTCTAGCCCAACACCAACATTATCTCAAATTTCTATGCTTTAGTTTCTTCCACTGCTCAGTTGAGAATTCAGACTGAATCATCACTGAATACTCTTCCATATGTGAAATTCTAATTTTACTTTACTTTTTATAAGGAATGTGCAGATGTGCAGGTTGCTCTAATAGTTTAGCCCCCATCATAAGTGATTTACTTGAGGTGCAATGCTTAGGAACACATGCCTAATAGAAATGTGTCATGGAATCTTTTCAGATAGATGACAAAACTTAAGTATACTACTTCAGATGTACGACAAGATTTGAAGTGAAATGGGGAATGACCAGAGAAACAAAAAGAAAATCTGCAATGCGAAAATTGCAAGGTTTATTTTCTTAAATAAAATACTATATTCATATCCATACAAATAATTATTACAACCATTAAAATGTTACATTTAACAATAAAAATTTCAAAACTTTAAACAAGAGCATGTTTTGGAATATTCACATCCTAATACAATGCATTTGTAAAAAGATGCCAAAATAAACAGGACCTATTCTTATTTACAACTGTAGGACAATCCTGATCCTATTATACATATCTGCTCTGTATTTCATTACAAAACAAATTAGTTTCCATTAGAATTATAAACCAAGTGATTTACAGTTATAGGACACAGTGCACAGAAAACTGCTGGCTGGGTCATAGATACAAATATTACACTACTGAAGCACTAAAACTCATGTTTTCCTGGTGCTTGCCTACAGTAAGCATCACAACCAGTGAATCTATAAATAATTTGTGAAAGTAATCATGTTCTCAATTTTCAACCTTTTAAAAAAACCAAAACGAACACACATACACACACACACACACGCACACACACATACACACTCACACACGCACTCATGCGCGCACACACACATGTACACACACGCGCGCGCGCACACACACACACACACACACACACACACACCCTGCTGAAAGTGGAAGAATTTCCCTTCCCTTCACAGTAACACAACTGCAGCATCTTAAGCAACACTGTCTGGTCCCTTCTTGGAAGATAACAATTTAACACCCCAAAAATTTACCACTATCATCAAGCCCTTTACCTAGTGACTTTACAGATGAAAATGACTTTAAGACTTCAGGAGCAGGAGAGCAGAGAGGTCTCAGACAAGATTAAATGGGTCAAATTCTAATTTCCTATCACATACTGCATGTACAGCTATACACATAACTGGGCCAAAAAAGTTAAAGATCATCTGTTCTTTAAAAATGTGCTACATTACAGGAGAGGTCTTGTTTATGTCTCATGATATTGAATGACAGGCTGTGTATTCCCCCAATGACTTGCAGTGCATGCCTGCCATGCTCAACCAAGGTTGACTTATGTTTGTGATGCACCTGACGACATATGTGTATCCCCCATTACCAGGAAGAGTTTATGCAAATGTGGAAATGAGGATGTGGAAGGACTGCCTGCCACACAGGCTCTGGGTTTCCGGGTTCAGCTACACAAGTCGATAGTTACTTTGTCAATGACGGCTCAGAGGTGGTAAGGCAAGAGTGAGAAGCAACATCTGTACTTGTCATCTAGGAGGTGTTTGGTTACACGGCACTCGCCAGGCCTGTAGCTCCTTTGCTGCAACACAGGACTGGCTGGGTGATACGTTCTGGGATCTGGTCTCTGGGTCAGAGGCACAGTTTCAGGTAGAGTGCAGTGCCAGGGCAGAGGCATGGGGTCAGAACCAGAACTCTGAGCCCAAGGTCCTCAGTGTGTCCTCCCAGACAGCACGGACTGCCTCCATCTGAGCGTGGTGGGCCCCACGGGGCTACTAAGAACAGTTTAGATTTTACTATCGTAGAATTCAACATAGCACAAACAGAATGCAGAGTCCAGTTAAGCAAAAACAAATAAACAAGCAAACAAACAATCAAACAAACAACACAAACAAACAAACAAAACCCTTGCTTTTTGGTAGAACTTTGGGGAAGGAAAACAAAATGCTAACATTCAGTCAAAAAGGCATCTCTAGAAGAAATTAATTTGCATATACACATCACAAAACAACCACTCAGAGATGAAGTCCATACTGGTTTCTCCGGTCATTGGCTAATGGTTGCCCTGCAGCTGTAACAGCCAAAGGCACGCTTCTTCCAGCCAGTCAGCACCTAGAGACAGACTTGCAGTGCCTTTTGGGCATCCAAGGATATGGACTCAAGGCTATTCTCTTTCGGTACCACCTTTAACCTTCCCTCCCAACACAAGGAATGCGGTCATTCTCACATACTGAAATCTCTTAACCAACTTCAAACTAATAGCATTTTGAGGAGTTGTTGCCCTTTAAAAAAGAGGCATAGGGGTTGACAATAGGTAAAACCTGGGACCACACATGATCTAATAGAGAGGGTAGGTCCAATCACATTCAACACAGAGGCATAACTATCTCATGGACATGGCTAGGCTGCCTGCCACCTGTGTGATGTGGGACAGCCATTCCACACCTATGTGAAGGAAAGAGGAAACCAGGAAGAAGCCTAGGCAACAGTCTCAACGCTTTCCTCACATCTTCAGTGTTTCCATTAAAATGTATTTCTACTTTTTTTTTTAGTATAAATTTTAGCCTCTCCATGAGATGGCTGGTGTTTGAAGGCAAGAGCAAAGCAAAAGAAGTCTCCCTAAGGCAGGCCGTGGTGGCGCACGCCTTTAATCCCAGCACTCAGGAGGCAGAGGCAGGAGGATCTCTGTGAGTTCGAGGCCAGGCTGGACCGACAGCCTCCAAAACAATACAGAGAAACCTTGTCTCGTAAAAACCAAAAAAAAAAAAAAAAAAAAAAAAAAAAAGAAAAAGAAAAAGAAAAAAGAAGTCTCCCTAAAACATTAACACAAAGGCTGATGGAAGAAGCTAACCTCCATTGCAGCTCAGCAGCTCAGCATAGTCCTGATCACGGTCTGGGAGCTGCTGCAGATGCCCCCACCTCCCTGAACTCACACCACCACTGCTGTGGAATCCTGCCCTCCACTCAGACAGTGAGTGACTGCTGGCACCTCAGAGAGGCTCTGATAAAAACAAAGACATAACTCCTGAAGAGATACATGACTTATAAGAACCCAGTGTCTATTAAAAACATAAAAATGGATTAATCTGATCTATGGTTGACATATTTAACAAACTCACTGAAGACGTTTACACAGAGGAATCTAAAATTTCCACTTCATTAGAACTTACTGTGGGATGTTGAGAGGGACAGAGCATGTTCAGGGATTCTATATGATCAAGAGTTAGAACAAAGCGAGTTAATCGACGATTCTCACTTAGGAAGCCGGCATTAGTTTCTGTATTTCCAGAAACTACAAAGTCACCTGTGGAGATGTTTTACAAAGTCACATTACAAGGTTAGAACAACATGAAACTTAGGAACAAAGTGGAATGCATTTTCTGCCATTACTTCACCTAAAGTTTTATCTAGGTATTACCAGAAACCATTTGGTTCTTCTCCAAATCATGTAGCTTTAATTATTAACACTGATAAGTACCCAGACTTTTAAACCAAGTAGGAGCACAGTGCAAATCTTTTCTCATCTGAATCCATGTATGAAATGATCTCTAACACACATGTGAGTTATGTCTTTTAATTAGAGAGCCATGTGAGCAGGAGCCCAATTATTTGCAGACCTTTATATCTCTCTCCAGATGGTCACAAAAGGCTGAGAGTCAGACAACCTGACAGCACTGTGCTCTCAGTAATTCTCATTGCATTACTGACAATGCAAGACTATCTCAGGACAGAGCTGCATGGCAGGCATCCCATTCAGTCTTTAACAGAATGTAGCAACAACTGAAAGCTAAGAGTTTAAATGGTTTTAAAAAATCACTACATATAATTTTTTTCTCAGTTTTAAGTTCTCAAGATTTAATGCATACTTTAAAATTCATTACTAATTCAGTGGTGTTAAAAACCACCCACTGCTAGAACCATTTCCTCCTACTGGGTTGCCTTGTCCAACCTTGATTTAGGGTTTCTGTCTAGTTTTATTGTAACTTGTTATGTCATGTTTAATAGACATCCCTGAGAGGTCTGAAATGGAGAAGTGGATCTGGAGGACTAGAGAGGTGGGGGAGGGGAGCTGGGACGACTGGAGGAGGGAAACTGGTTGGGATGTTATGTATGAGAGAAGAATAAAAAAATTTTTTTGTTTTCCTATACTTTAGACCAGGGGTTCTCAACCTGTGGGTCACAAGCACCTAAGACCATCAAAAAACACAGATACTTACAATTCATAACAGGAGCAAAATTAAAGCTATGAAGTAGCAAGGAAAATAATTTTACATTGGGAGTCACAACAACAGGAGGAAGTGTATTAAGGGTGAAAGGATTAGGAAGGTTGGGAACCAACCACTGCTCTGGAGCAAGACTCCATTTCCCACTGCAGATGGCAGAACTACTGTCTTTTCCAATCTGTTCATTCTTAATGAGACAAGATTATATCTTTCATCATGTACAATATGATATATATATATATATATGATATACATCTTCAATAGTAAGGACCAGTCTACACTTGAAACCCATTTTCACATACACTCTCACTCATGAACACAGATATACATAGAGAATGTATTTTTGTGAAGCACCATTTCATACCTACAAGAAAAATAATGAATTAATTTTCTTATTATAATTGTTATGAAGAATAATAATGCAATTTACAATGTAATATTTAATATAAATAATCAGTAAATGAAAATACTGAGACAGCTTAAAACTATTCAGAAGTATCTGAAAAAGCTCAAATGTGTTTTCTAAACACAATATTTACTGAGCATTTCTAATATTTAAGTGACTGTAAATTAATTTATTTCAAGACCAAATAAATAGAATGAAGAGACAATAACTACATCAAGTCAACTGTAAGCACTAGCCACTAACTGACCCTAGGAAAAGCCACAGTAAAACTGCTGATATTCTTTGGCCTAACGCAAAACCCAAGTACTAAGTGGAAAGCATTTCTGTATTTTGTCTTAGCTTTGTATTTTTAAGGCTAACTGTCTCAGGAAGACTTTTGCTTTACATGATCTTGGCACATTAAAGGATTATGTGGCTCTCTACTCTGAAGAACAAGACATGATATTTAGGTAGTTTATTAAAAAGTATAATTAAGAAAGAAGTCTCTGTAAGAAAGCTTCATATATTTTCTATCTCCTTGATTTTACTTATGGGAATTTAATCCATTATCAATTTATCCCTTGCCATGGTTCAGAATTGTTAGATGTTGACATCAACCTAGTGATGAATCATATTTTTTCAAGTTGCTTTTACTTTTGGATTTATAACCCAACCATCTCAACTACTTATTTTACAATTTATCAACAATTATGTTTAAAATCTCAGCTCCTTTCTACCATCCAGCATGTGCCAAGATCTCTTCAACTTCTTGTTCATTAGTACTTAGGGAATAAAAAATTATATATCAAATTTGGAAAGGTAAATCACTTAGATGATTAAAGAAAGCACATCATTCAGAAATGAAAGGTGATTGTTCTGACAATCCCAGTGTATGCATTCTCTCTGACAGGACTTCCTTATAATCAGAAGTTAATTGAAAAATGGTTATCCAAAACAAAGACACATACCCACACAAGCTCTCTCAATGCGCATGTGCATATACAAGAACAGTTGTTGCTTCAATCCAAACCTTTACATTTAGTTTCTCTGGATTTAAACAGCTGAGCTGCAGTCATGACCTAAGATATGGCTTATGTTGTGAGCAGGTCTGTTTGAGGACTGCTTGGAGGAGTCAGAAGCAGAGGAGTTTGCTATGGTGAGCAAAGGTGACATTGCTGAGCCATCAGGAAGAGCCGTTGCTATTTCCGGAAACAATGATGTCATATTAAAATTGGACAGGTGAGAGTTGGCCATGTGCATTGGCGGCATTTCAGGGAGAAGAGGAAAGCTTGGCTGCGCAAAGCCAACGGGTCTGGGAGGAGATAAAATGGATCCAAATCGGTTGTTTAAACTTCCACTGTTTACTTTCTCTGTGCTAGGATTGGAGAACATTTGATTAGAAAAATAAGGGATTGAAATGTCGTTGGACAGGGTAGGATGAGCAGGAGAGTAGGGGGGGTAGAAGGAGGGTAGAGTGTTTTGGGGATCTACTGGGATGAGAGCGGGAGTTCGTGTAGCACTAGGCTGGGTAACCTGTGGAATGAAGGAAGTATTTGCATTTATTGGTGGATTCATGCCACCCTCGGGAATAAAGGGGAAACCAAAATTTTGTGACAGCGTATGCTGGTCAGGACCTGAATTGTCATTAGGTACTTGTGGACTATCAGGCATGAAACGGACAATACTCCCTCTCTTCTCTGTGGCAGGTTGCTGACGTCCAAGAATCATGCTACCACCAGCAGAGAGAGGAAGATGAGGAAGACTTGGATCAAAGACATTACTGTGTCTTTGATTTCCAGAACGATTTCTTTCAGGTTGGCGGATTTTGGAACCAGTGCTGTCTTGCAGGGGATGTCTTGACCTCTGGGCAACTGAAGAGTTAGCCTGACGTACAGGAGGCCCTTGGTCAGCATTCCCATGAGACACAGATGGATGTGGTAAAGTTGGCCTTGCTACCCCATGTATGTTGGATGTGACAGGAGGGTTCATGTGGCTCTTGGTCCCATGACTGTCAGTAATCCTCATGGGATTGGATTTCTGGACAGAAACATTGGGACTTGTGTTTCGACCTTGAATATCTCCTGAGGAAGAGGAACTTGAAAAAGGAATATTCAAAGTGCTGTTCCTGGTATTAATTGTACCTAAAGACATGTCACAACTCTCCCTATTCTGACTTTCATTCTCTCTTCTAATATGAACACTTTCACGAGCTGGGGGACAATTATATTCAATTGTTGAAGATGGACCACATTGTGTATTCCTTGGATGTTCTGAGAGTGACCTTTGGCTCCCAATGACCTGATCACCAAGGTGAGGAGCAAGTAAACTCTGCATGAAACTCTGGTGACATGTATTCTCATTGTCCCTTGGTGGGACAGCATTTCCTGTTGGGATGCTCTGAACTGGTGGATAAGGTAATCTCTTTTGTCGGTCGATAGGTGGTGGGCCAGTGTTTTGACTAATTCGAAAAGCCTGGGACTGCATACTTCTCAGTGATGGCACAGGGTTACCTATCTCATTATTTCTTGAAGATTGTACTTCAAAATTATTCTGGGGCTGTTGGCTGGCTCCAGCTGGTTTGAATGTCTGACAATCAGGAAGGGGGACGGTATGGTCCATTCGACCCTGCATATTATGCAGCGTCAAATTTTTATTCCTGGGAACATCGAGATAACTTCTCATTTCAAGCTGCTCTGAAACCCTCGAACCCTGAATTGACATGCCCATTCTCTGCTCTGACGTAGAAGATGACTTTCCAATGAGAGCCTCAGCAGAGTAACTTGACACTCGGTTTCTCTCTGGCCTGTGCGGAGTACAGGTCATGTCTGAAGACCTAGTTACAATACTGGGTTGGGACACCATTTGCTGCTCTAAGCCTCTTGATGGCAAAAGCCTCTGCATTGGGTTATGCCCAGATACGTGGTCAGAAGAAACTGCGGAACCTTGCTGTCTGCTTCCAACATCCTGTTGCTGATGCAGAATATCTTGATTGAGATGGTTCTGGGCATGGCTATGGTGGCCCCGGCTAGTTGAAGGGTTTTCACAGCTCTTCTCTGGCTGGGAATTTGCAAAGTGTTGCTGCATCTGTTGCTGTATCTGTTGATGGTGAGGATGTGGCTGACTACTCTTGGGTCTTGACTGATCAGTCCCGTGGTGTTTTGGTTGTAAGGACAGCTGAGAGGCAGGAGTGCCCTGAACAAGATTCCTCTTCTTCTGCATCTGAACTTCCTGTTGTAGAGTTCTCTGTTGGTGCACAATATGGGGCTGGGAGTGGACAGCACTGTCTGCATGAGGCACATGATGCTGCAGCTGATACAAGTGATGCCTCTCTCTTAACTGCCCGGCTTGCTGCTGTTGCTGCTTGATGTAGAGATGGTTGGTATGAAGGTGAGATACCCCTTGACTTGGTACATGCTGCTGTAGGGCCTGCAGATGCTGACTTGCCTGGGTTTGCTGCTGTTGCTCAGCCACTGGAGGCTGAGAACTACACTGAACTTCTGCCTGCCTCAATGCAGGCGCCGCAAAGTTGTTACCAGGTGGGAATAGCCGTGTAAGGCTGTCTCCATGTGCTGGGTTGCTAGCAGGTACCACTGAGTTTGAAGAGTTGGTGGGGATCTGACTCGCCATCATTTGAGTTTGATCAGGAATGCTGTCTGGGGTCCGGCTCATCAGGGGCATACTTTCCAGCCTGAGAGGGGCTGGCTGACAATGTTTTTGGCGTTTGGCTGAAGACAGTAAAAGATCATCTTGTACGGTGCGCTTTGCAGAGTCTTTACGGCTTTCGTGACTAGGCTTTGAAAGGGGTTCTTGAATCTGTGGATTTGTTAAGGTGCTAGTCATGCTATTCAGCTGTTCCTGGGAATATTCTGTCATCAGAGGTGGCACAGGAGGCTGACTGCCATAAGAACTGGATGCAACAGTCATACTAACTGTTACAGGAATAGATGTTTGTTCGGAAGTCTGAGATAACCCTGTGCAGCTGACCAGAGGATGGTTGATGGTGCTCTGATGAATAAGATTATTCACACTTAAACTGGTAAGACTTGGCGGCTGAGAGGCCGACACCTGTAAAGAGGCATTTGATGTTTTAATTCCCAGAGAACAGCTTGGCTTTTCTAGAGGCCTATCGACTGTGACTTCTACTGAGTCCTGAGAGTTAAATTCATTTGGTGTTGCATCTGCCTGTCCTGCACATGGTTCCTTATGGAGTTGTGGTTTAAAAGGTTGTTCTCCCTCTAAAGAGGTTTCAGAAGGCTTGGAAGTAACCTCCTTCATCTCAGACTGTGTGCCAACCCTTCCCTTGTCAATGTTCTCCTGGTCCAAAATAGCTCTTGCTGCCAGGGCTACAATATCAGTTTGTTCTGCAAAGGTACAGCTGTCACACGTGTTAGTTGTACTACTGGTCACATCTTCTCGAGCTGTTTCAGGAAGCATGGATGCAACCGAGAAACTACGACTACTGCCAGAGCTGGTCGACATAGGAGAGTCAGCCTGCCTGCTGGTAAGCAAAGCACCATTCATAACCTCTTGATCAGGGAGGCAGGAGTGGTGCTGTGGTGGGTCTCTGTCACCATTCATCAGTAACAGTTCCTGCTTGGAATGCAAGTCAACGTTAGAATCACCTATTTTAGAATTTTCGGGAGAAAAATCAGCGTGATCCATTTGGACAGAAAGAGATGATTTCTGAAGGTCTTTTTCTTTAGTAAGAGCAGACAGCAACATAGTTAGACCTTGCCCCTTTAAAGGCCCTGCTGTCTGCATGGTGTCCAGGGAATTTTGCTGAACTGGGCAAGGTTCTGCCACAAGTTCTACCTCAGAAACACAGTCAGTACTTGAAGTGCTTGTAGTAGATGACACACCAGAGACCTGAGAAACCAAAATCTGGGATTCAATAGGAGATGGAATCAACACATTGGTCGAAGGACAGGATTTTGTAGCATTGGACAATGCTACAGTAGTTGGCGGTGTACCCTGAGATGTCTCTTGCAAGGTGGGAGTAGAATCTTTGGATTTTGCAGGGGCCACTGCAAATTGTTCATTTGTTTCAGATTCTTGGGAGGATGAGCTACAGTCTTCTACTGACTTAGACTTGGACACAGATTCAGGGATTACTGATTCAGAATTCAGAATGTCCAAAGAATGTGAAGCAGAAATACTAACACTCTTTGCCTGGGACACAGCAACAGATGGAGGACCAACAGGGAGGCTGTCCAGCTGTCCATCATTACATGACAGCTCTGCTGAGCTGTCTGTTCTGGGGCCATCTAGCTTGTCAGCATCTCTGACTGAATTCAGGGGACATGTTGGCTTGTTAGCTGCTAAGTGTTTCTTGGCACCTGGCTTCTTGTTCAGTCTTTTTGATTTCACAGTAGGGGGCAAACAAGTGATGGTGTTTGTTGAGGAAGCTGTTGCAAGACTGTAAGTACTGGGTAGTGTGGCTGAATTATCTGCTGTCATGGTAGGTGCTACAGTTGTTAGTGAAGTACAGTTAGCTGAGCTGGTTTGACTATTTGCAGAAGTCTGAGGATTAGCAGACTGGCTAATAGACAATTGCACACAACTTTGCCCAGCCATCTGTGATATGCTCTGATTGAGGCTGGCCAAAGCCCCAAATGTGTTCAGGGCAACATTGGTATTTGGATCTTCGCTGGTGGTGGGTTGAATAATTTGCATAGGAGTTTGATTTGTAGTTCCTGATGAAGACATGACAGGCTGCAATGCAAAGAGCTGTCCATTTAAAGAAATGGTTTGAGGCTGCTGTTGGTTTGACATGGTAACAGAAAAAGTTTGGGTTGAATTAGACGTGGATAAAGATGAAGGTCTTGGTAATATGTGGACAAGATGCTTTCCTCCAAATGTCTGTGGGGCTGGCACACTTTGCACTGAATTATGAGACCCTATTATAGCACTGGCTCCATTGACAGGAAGTCGAACAGGACCAGGATGGGGAGCAGAGAGAAGTGGCAAAGGATTCTGATTGGCTGCCTGTATGATGACAATCTGTTGACCTACTGTTTGGTTGGGAACATCTGCCCTCAGCATTGCTGGGCATGGGGTTGTACTGGGTGGCTGAAGAATAATAACATTTTGGTTACCTGGAGCTGCAGTAACAGCTGACCCAACAGGCTGAGCCATCTGAATCACTTGCATCGCTGAATTCAAGGGAAGGATATTTTTTGGAGGCTGAGATTTAACTTGTGACTGGGCAACTGGTGGCTGCATAGGCAAGGGTGGACACGAAGGCAAAGTTACCACTACTTGCTCAACTGGCTGCCCATCTGCTGGAAGAGAATTACTTAAGGTGATGCCTGCAGACACATGCTTGTGGTGGCTTGCGGTAGGGCTGGTACCAGACTCAGTTAATACTGGAGACACAGCAGAAGATGGTGTCTGGCTTAAAGGCTGAATAGTGTTTCCAGCCAGGTGCAAAGTAGTCCATGTTGTCTGTGTGTTTCCAGCTGAAGAGATTCGGGTAAGGCTGTTGATGTTTTTCAAATCTGAAGCACTAACACTTGAAGAAGGCAAAGAACATGAAAGGGTCCAACCGTTGTCTAAAGGCTTTGCAGAAAGACTGCTCACTGGGAGCGTGGTCTTCGCTACTCCGGTGTGAGCAGGTGCCACCCCTGTCGTGGCAGTTGTTGAGTCTGCTGTCTTGCTAATGCTTACTGGAGAAGAATCACTGGTAGACCTGGGAGGCTCGGAGCATACTGTGGTGGTAACTGACACAACAATGGTGCTCTGCAAGTCTCCATTGGAGCCTTGCACACCCGGGCCAGTTTTGGTTTCATGACGCTCCTTAGAGGCCGGTGCTGAGCTGCTGGAGGAGACGCTTGTGGCGCACTCAACTGCTTTCTTTGATTTAGGGCTCTCTTGCCCATTGCTATTTTCTGAAGCGTTTTGATCAATTAGGCATGTGTGCAAGGAACGATGCTGTTGAGGGTCAGGGCCAACTGAAACGGTGATCAGTGAGCCACCAGTGGCACCAAGCACACTCGGTTGGCTTTCGGAAGTAGAAAGTTCAAGAATATTTTGAGCAGAAATGGCAGTGGGAAGACAAAGGGGAACAGGCTGGTTGGCAGCCAGTGCAGACACTGTAGTCTGATGCCATGGTTTGTTTTCAGAAGGATAAACTCCAGAAACAGACACAGGAGTCACAAGCTTGCAGGTCCTCTGCACTGGCACCACATTGGCGGTTTGCTTTTGCAAGCTGTGACCAACATTAAAGGTTATTCCCTGAACAGCTGTCCCCTGGCTGTTTCCCCCAGGCTGGCTCCCATTGGAATAAACAATGATGTTTTTTTGGACCTGGTCACTTGGAATAACGACCGACACCTTTGAGTTTTTCAGATTTCCTTTCCAGTGGATTGTGGGGTCATCATATAAGCATATGTCATTTGCTTTCAATAATTCAATATATCGGCCATTTTCTTTTTGGATTTCTTCTAGTTGTTTGCGTAGCTTTTTAATTTCTTCAGCTAAAATATTAGAATTGAAGATGTAAAAATACTGGTGAACGCCAATGATTATAAAAACAATATAACATAAAGATATATGTTCTAAGCCACTGAATTCCAATCTAGTCTTCAAATGCCTCAGCAGAGCCATGAGCTCTCTGTCAGTATAAGGTTTTCTTCTAAGAGTGACACCCAAGTATCCTTACTATTCCTTTAAAACTAATATAACTTTAAAGGCCAACCCCTGAAAACTCCTATGTTATACCATTCCCTATCCAAACTTTCCAGTAACATAGTTAACAGATAAAAAGGGGAAGACAGACTGATTCCTGGCAACATGCTTTTGATAAGCTAATGGCTCTTTGCTCAGGGCTGCAAGTTTAGGGTTACCACAAGTGACAGGCCTCTTAAACTGTATGATACAGAATTCGAAGGGGTAGTCCTTAGTACTTGAGCTGAACAGGCTTTGGCTCAAATTCATCAGCTTATGGGATACTGTTCAAAGCAGCCTGACATAGTACCTCAAGGGTGACCAGGATGTATTATCTAGATATACTCATAGCTACCCATGGAGGACACTTATTTTATTATCAAGGTTGATTGGTGTAATTAATTCTGCTAATGTCCCAACTGATTGACAAAACCAGGTTAAAACTATGCTAGACACTACCATCCCTTTTGGAAAATAGCTTTGGAATTGGACCTCTGAATTTTCAGAGTTGAAATGAATTGTACCTATTATAATCTTAGTAGCAATTATATCAGTCTTTTTTTCCATTTTTGTTTACAGTCACTCCATCCTGAGATGGTCCTTCAGTAATCTTAACTTCATATTGCTCAAAGTCAGCAAGAACAGAAACCTTAAGTTCTTCTATACCTTCTGAAGCCCAAAGTAGCCAGACTAACTAGATGTCCAACTCCTAAATGACTTTAGGGTCTCATCTCTTGAGGAGGTAATATGAAGTAAGTAGGCAGTTATTAGCAGGCTTGGGGCTTATTGGGATGAGCCTCTCCCTCATAATCAGCAGCTTTTAAGTCAAGGACCAGAACTGTAGGTAGGGCTCTGGTTACTGGCTAAAGAAATAAGATGTAAGGCATATCTCTAGTTCTCTGTGAAGATATGACATTCTGAACTGACTGGAAGGTCATTACTATATTATAATATTGCATATAGTCACGTTATATACTCTATTACTGTGTGTGTGTGTGTGTGTTAGGAATCTATTAAAATGGGTTTGTTAATCTCCTGGACAGGAGTGTGCTCTAAAGGAAAAGCTGTCTCTTCTATAGACTGTATTATAAGGCCTGCCTGAAACACAAGTCGACACAGTGGTCTCTCTGACACTGTCCTTGAGAAGGTACTGTCTGTCCTCTATTGTGCATTAAATGAAATAAACTACTTTCTACCAAAAGCACAACAACAAAAAACACAGGGGCCAGGAGTGGATAGAAAATATGCACAAAAAGAACCAGAGAAACAATATAACAGAGATGACAAAAGAGCCAGCTGAAGCTGCTTCAGGCTCTGCCCTACCACTGGCCTGGCTGCTATGCCCTTTCTAAGACCTGTACACCTGGCATTTTTTCATTAGCTTCCCTTTTCTCTAAGGTAACATGACTGTTTGGCTTAGTTTCTGTGTTCTGAGCCAAAGGAGCTATCGTTGGGAAAGTCTATGGATCATTCTGACCTTCAGAGCATCTTATGGGGTGCTGTCCAATGTTCCCCAACACCAATTACCTAATTACCTGCTGGAATTACCCATAAGGGGCTGCATATCAAGAGAGTTGACTCAAGAAAGCAACTATTTGCCTGGTGGTGGTGGCCCACGCCTTTAATCCCAGCACTGGGGGGGGGGGCAGAGGCAGGCAGATCTCTGTGAGTTCGAGGCTAGGCTGGGCCAACAGCCTCCAAAACAATACAGAGAAACCCTGTCTCGTAAAACCAAAAAAAAAAAAAAAAAAAAAAAAAGAAAGAAAGTAACTATTTAACTGATGTATGGAAGCGTCCCAATGCTGCCCTCCTGGACATGGTTCCCAACACCATTCTTGGCCATCACAAGCACCATAGCACAGCACTGTCCACCGTCAGTAAAACACTGCTCCTTTGAAGGGGGTCTGCTAGGTTGTCACAGGAAATTCTGTTCTTTTCAGAGCCATAATAAATGCCCACGTAACAGACTTTCACCCTAAGCTTCACACTTAGAGTGTGTTCCTTTCAACTCCTCTCCCATGCTGCTGGAAAAATCCAAACCCACAGCACAAAAAGCTAAACCTAAAAATCAAGTATCGTTAAATCATCTGGCAGTTTAATACACACTTTATATTAACACAATTATAAAACAAATATTTTGTCTTTTGAAGTCAATGCATTGTTAAAACTTGGCCCAGATCTAGCCTCTGATCTTGTTTATAAGTTATACTGAGCAGAACTCTATAAGTTATCTTGTGAGAGTCTCCTAACTGCAGTATCTAAGTGGAACAAAGGAGATTGAACACTTAGTTTCATGACTTAGGTAAACATGAAATACACACAAGAAATCAAAATTGAAGTTACGTATTTCTACAAGATTAACCACAGAGGAGGAAGAGGAGTTCAGCTACAATGATCTCATTTGCAATGCTACTCTCTTGGGCTCCTTGAAGGAGGGGCTATACTGATTTGAGGGTTGGGGGAGCTTTTCATGTCCTTTAGTGTATGTCACTGCAACACAACACCTAAGCACAGTCTAGCAAACAGGAAACAGCAAGACCCTACCTTGTTCACTGTTCCCTCCGTTAAGCAGGAGTTCATCGTTTTGCCGCTTCAATTCTGTTATATACTTAAAGGCTTGGTCCAGGATCATGTTCTTGCTCTGCAAAAGAAAATTAATTAACCATTTAAACATTTTATCAAAAGGTAAACCTGTAAGAAGGCATGTAAAACTTTGGATTTATCACATGTAGTAGGTAACTTTTTAAAATTCAAATTAGGTACAAATTTCCAAAGATTCTACTTTAGATTTACTACATGACTCACAACCACTTACTATGTAGGAAAATAGGCAAACCACCTAACCTCAAACCACACACACACACACACACACACACACACACACACACACACACACACACACACACCAGGTGATAAAGTAGGAAAGTAGCTCAGCTGGTCAAGCACTTGCTATGTAAGCATGAAGATATGACTTCAATTTACTGAAGATCAGTTTAAAAGTCAGGCATGGTGGCACACACTTGTAATTCCAGCTCTGGGAAGGTGAAGATAGCCAGCCTAATCCAATAGGTGAGCCTCAAATCAGGAACAGATCCTGTCTCAAGAAGGAAGATGGAAGGCATGGGTGTGGCTGCCCACACCTTTAATCTTAGCCTTTAGGAGGCAGAAGCAGGCAACTCTCTGAGCTCAACCTGTCTACATAGAGTTCTAGGCCAACCAACCTAAAAAAGTAGAAACAGTAAGGGGGAAGGCAGGCATCCCAGGAAGAACAGAACAGGAAGTGCTCTCTGACCTTCACATGTGACATGGACACACAAGCACATCCACATACACGTGTGCCTGCAAACACAATACAAATAAAGTCAAAATGCTTGGTTCCTGAAGAATGATACCTAAAGTTGCCCTGTGGCCCACATACACATGCACAAATTCATGCCTACATGCATGCACACACACACACACACACACACACACACACACACACACACACCACAAAATTAGGTGGAAAGATTTTGCCTGACACACAAAAAGCAGTCTAAATGAAAATCAAAGAGGACAAGGAGGGAGCTTGGTGATGGTAGCATGTGAACTGAAGGTTTGTGTCCCTCTGCTAACTTTATATGCTCCACTTCTGACCCGTAATGTGATGGCATTTGGAGCTGAAATCTGAAAGGGCTTTACCCTCATGAATAGGATTAGCACCCTCACAAGAACAAAGAAATGGAGAGAGGATTCAGCATTAAGAACACACACTGCTCTTGCAAATTAGCACCCTGATATGAAGAGACAAGCTGGAAAGATGCTTAGCAGTTAAGGTCACTTATTACTCTAGCAGAAATCTGGGTTTGTTTCCCAGCACCTGCATGGGGGCTCAAAACTGCTTCTAACTCCTGTTCTATTGGCTCCAATAGCCTCTCTGGGCTCTGCAATATCCTACATACACACATAATAATTAGCTTTTTAAAAAGAAAAAAGTGTAGCAATCTTTCTCTCTGTATCATGTGAGTACATAATTAGGAGTAGAATATTTTTAATATTTAAAAGATTTTATTATTTTAAATTTTATGTTTTTGTATGGCTTTATGCACATGAATGTCCAAGGAGGTCAGAGGTGTTGGATCCCACTGGTCTGGAATTACAGGCACTTGTGAGCTCCCTGACAGGGGTGCTGGGAACCAAACTTAGGTCCTCTACAAGAGAACCTACTTTTACTATCTCTACAGACCAAAGACTGGAATCTTCATTTTGGACTCCTCAGTTTCCAGAACTGTGAGGTTAAGTTTTTCTGTGAAGTTAATGGATTCATTAGACTTTGTTACTGGAGCTGGAACCTGTAGCAGACACTCTGCTACATTTTTTGTTTTTAAAGGGAGCTTTGGGACGTCCTCTAAGTAAGCTGATAGCCAAGAAACACCTGGAAGGGGCAAAGCTTATGCTGAAGCCACCTGGAGGAAGAAGAACCAAACCATGGGGTCAGAAAAGAAAGGCCCTCGGGCAGGGCTGACCTTGCTGTGTGTGAAGACAGGAATGGTAGATGACACATATTATAAGACTGATGGAGAAAAGGCCACATAGGGCCTTCAAGACTATGTCAAAATGTCAGATTTCAGATTATTCTCTACTAATAACCACAGCCTTGAAGCATCCTAGGTAACGGGCTGAGAAAGAGATATCGCTTGACTGAGTTTTGGCACTATGCTCTTACTATATCCCATTTCTAAACTTTTTTAAAAGACTAAATTTTACACTAAATTAATTGAAGTTTTTGAAGATTTATTTTATGTTTCTAACTATGTGCAGATGTGTGCCTTTATGTGGGAGAATGTGCTGAGTGCAGGTGCCCACAGAGTTCAGAAGAGGATACTGGATCCCTAGGAACTGGAGTCACAGGTGGATGTGAGGCACCTGAACAGAACTTGGGTCGTCTCCAAGAGCAGTACGCCATCTCGGCAATGCCACAGTCATAATAAACTTTAAGACTGATAAGACTGAAAACATAATGGGAGGCTGGAAGATGGCTCAGTCAGTAAGGTCTTTGCCATGCAAGCATGAAGACCTGAGTTTGGATCACCAGCATGGAGCATGGCAGATCCTGTCTGAAGTCTTAGCAGCGGGGAGAGAGACACAGGCAGATCTCTAGAGTTCACTGGTTTGCAAGTCTAAAAAAAAGCAATCAAGGAAGATAGCGAACATTGACTTATGGCTTCTACAAGCATGTGCGCCCCCACACACACCTAGACAGAAGGATGCTATGAACATGATGCAACACACTTTACAAAATTATAGGCATTTTTGCACTACATTTGGGAGGCAGCTGACTCTTTCTAATGACTGTATTTCTTTTCTTTGCCAGTTTTTTACAAAGAACCATTTAAGCTATCCACTGGCCACTTATGGTTTCTCTCTTTTGACTATGCATGTGGTCTTGAATGACTAACTTCCTCTCCAATGTGCATAGTATTAATATCTGCCGTCCTTCACTTTCCTCTAATGTATCCATCACTGTGACTTAGTGCCCTGAGTCAGTAAGCTTCAGTTCTGGGTTCCTTCAGTTAACTCACTATAGAGACCCAATAGGCTCACCTAGGAAACTCTTAGAAAAAGGAAACCAGGTGTGGCCCAGTGGTAGAGGGCCTACATAGTATGTGTGACTCCAGTTTGACATCTCCGTACTGCAAGATCAGAAAGAAAAAACTAATACTGTCCTTTCTTAAAACAAGAATCAGAACTACAGTAGGACCTGATAATGCTCAGCATCCATCCGCCCTGCTGCTGGGACAAAACTGCTCCGCTCTGGGAACCAAATACTGCACACTCTAGACAGTAAGAGAGTGAAGGATTCCGGTTTCCTTTCTTCAACAACTTACAAGAACGGGGAATGAAAGCCAAGGGCATGTACTGAGTGGCCCCTGCACCTCAAGATGTGGGCAAAGAAAAGGAACGTACAACACAGTCAGCCCCGTGATAAGCAAGCAATCCTTTTCCTTTCCGTGAACTTATGAACCTCCTGCCTTGGGCTCCTGAAAACAGGGACGGTCTATTTTTTAAAAGACAAAAAAATAAACAAAACAAAAACTCAGCCAAACAACAACAACAACCCCCCACATTTATTAAAGTTTAAGCCACCCAGCAAGGATAAAAAGAAACCAAGGTGTCAAGGAGTTTAACCTAGCCCTGAAATCCCACAAGTTCCAACATGGAGAAGCACCCGCTGTCATCCTACCCAAGGGAGAGTGAGGTTCAAGGAAGCCTCCATTGAGGGGCTCCAGGAGAGACTTGCTGAGCAGTGGTACCAGGAACCTCCCCACACCCACGTCCTGAGCCAATGGATGACTTCTCTTCCTACTCTAACCACACAAAGTAAGTCTATTTTCTGTGAAATTTGATCTAGGAAATTTCAGCCTCAGAGACAGTTGAAACACTAGTGAAGATGAGGCTCCTAAGTCAACACAGGGCAGAGCAGAATACTGGGTTGTAGCTTTAGATTCTCTAGCCCTGTCCCCGAACCCCAGAATTCTAGCAAGCAGGCTCACACTCTACTTTCAGTATTTCTACTCCCAGAGAAGAGACTGGCAGATGCTTTCCTGCAGAGAACAAAACAAAACAGTCAGGGCCAAACACAAGCATATTTACTTAGCTTTTTAAAAAAGCCTATTATTCTTTCATTCATAAATTCTTTCTTCCTCTCCATGCCCCCAAAATAAGTATCTCTTTTGAAGAGGGGCGTGCAGTTGGGGTTATGTGGATGGATATCTGAAGCCAGTCTCCTAGTGTTAAGAACAAACCTCTTATACCCCCAGTCTGAGACTTAGAATGGTTGGATTTTAGTCATTTGAGTGGGTGTGACCTGGTGCTGTGTCTGTTCCTCAAGTCAGTAGGACTTAAGCGGGGGAAGAAAGAGAGACACCCCCCCAATGTGTGCAATCTCCTTGTGAGTCAGCTTGGGGCTCCTTTTCAATGGCTGAGTCAGAGACAGGGCAACCAGGCACCAAGCAAAGCTCCCTGAAACCTGGGCCCAGCGCCTAGAGGTGAATCACCACCTCATCCCACCCAGTGCAACTGGAGGAGTCTGGTTCAGGGTTATATCCGGAAAGCCAGGCTAGATCCCTAATGAAAGAATTATGAGCAGGCACAGGGTGTTGGTCACTTGATCAGCACAACCCAGACAGACCTGTCCACCAGTCAGTCTCTCCTGCAGCACTGCCTCCAGACCAGGAAGCCTGAAAACAGGGGTAGCACAAGGGCTGGATGCAAAGTGCCCCTCAGGGCAGAAGGGGGCGGTGAGTGTGGCAGGGAAAGCCAGGCAGAAGCTGAGGTGAGGTTGCCCACCCAGTTCATGCACTTGCTCAGACCCAGCTCCAAGAGCCACTGCTACAGCGAGGATGGTGCAGAGTAAGATGAAGACTGCTTCCAATTGGCAAAGTAGGAAACTGAGGCTGGGAAGGCTGGGTGAATTCCTAAGTAACAGCACTAGCAAACCCGCAGGGAACCCTAGCCCTAGCCTGACTTGAATGTCTCCATGATCCCTTGCTACTGTGTGGGAAGCAAAGGGTCCTTAGCCACTCCCCAGGGGAAGCAGTCTCATAACATCTTTAAGACACGCCCCCACACCCACACCCACATACTCCCACACTGGGCCTACACATTCTCTGGTCATTTCTGCAAGGTGATCAAGTGTGCAAATTGTGGATTGAGAAATACAAGCTCATCCTTGAGCTACAGTCTTGGCATCTGCTAGGATCAGTAAGTCACCGGGCTGGGGGTTGCACTGAATGATACTACTACAGGGTCCTTCAGCTACTCCAGAGTTAAGCACATCTCTTGGCCCCCAAATTAAGGCATGGAAACTTTGACTGGGCTGCTGGATGCCTCATTTTCAAGTCTGAAACAAAACAACAACAAAAACCCCAAAACTCATATGTCAGTAAACATTTAAATAAAAATGCTTAACATTTTTATTTAGACAAAACACCTAAAGAAAAGGAAAAATGAGAATTAGGGGTGGGGATCCCAGAAAATTTCCAGGGAAAGTTCAAACAACACTTAGGAATGAGAATCCACAAAATAAGCATAAGAGACATAACACAGAGAATAAGAAAAGCTTTAGAAAGTAACCACTAGGGCTGGAAGAGACCAACTGGTTAAGATTAAAAAGAGGGTAGGAGCCTGCTGGGGTCTTCCTGGCCCAGGCTGGCAGGAAGACAGCTAGGCAGTGACCCCTCCTCCATTTTCAGGAAATGAGGGGTAGAGAAATGGGAGAGTTAGGAGAAGTGGAATTGTTCATACGCCATGGGAAGACACATGAAGGAAGAGATGTAGATGGAGAAGATTATGCAGACGTTGGAGGTCAGCTTGTCTCCTGTTCATGGTGATGGTGGTGAGGAGTAGACTGAGGAGGGAGGTCTGGATCAGGCTGCTGCCAAGGGCCATGTATGGGTCTCTGGTCCTACAGGAGCCATGGCTCCTGTTGCAGTGAGCGCCATGCTGACTCCAGTGGGCTGGGCCACCTCCTGGGGCTAAGTTTCAATCCACCAGCCTTGCTGCCGCTGGGGCCATACTGATCTGGGTGGCCTTTGCCGTCTCCTATAACCATGGTGTCAGCCAGACCTATGATGCTGCTGAGGACCATGTCTGTGCCTGTGGTCTATGTTGATGCCCATGTCCCCACAGTGTCACCAAAGGCCACATGAAGCCTGGGGGTCTGGTCTGCATCCTGTGGCCTTATTGGTGTCCAGGGGCCAAGCTACCATCAAAGCCATCCTGATCTGAGTGCCTGGAGCTACCACTGGAAACAAGGATGTCAACCAGGCTGAGCTGCTGCCTGAGGCCATGTTCAAGTTGGTGGCCTGGCTGCAGCCATGGTCTGTGTTGAACTCTGCAGCACAGGTTGCCACTAGGGACCATACAGTGGCCAGGGACCCAGGCCAGAGTCTGCAGCTGGGGTGAAGTCAGGTGGCCACAACCACAAATATAGATATGGGTGGCCTGTGCTGCCACCTGGGGCCAGGATGTCATCTAGGCCGGGCTGCTGCTGAGGACCATGTCTGGGTCCATGCCTTGCAGCAGTCAGGGTCCAGACTGACATATGTGGCTCCAGTTGTCACCAAGCATCATGAAGCAGCCCAGGGTCCAACCAGGTTGGAGTCGGAGGACCAAGATACATCCAGATCTCAGTGGCTTTTGCTGTTACTTAACAACATGGCAACGTCTGGGCCAGAACTGCAGCTGAGGGCCATGTTGGAGTTCATGCTCCTACTGCAGCCAGGGTCTGATGTTCAGTGCTCCTGTTACCATTGAAGGCCATGCAGAGACCCAAGATCAAGAGTCAAGTTAATGTCTCAGGACCATGTTGCCACTGGGAGCAGAGGTGACATCCAGACACAGCTGCTGCCAAGGACCACGTTGGGGTCCATGATTCTACCAAGGGCTAGGGTCTGAGCTGAAGTCCGGGTCCTGCATTGCCACTAGTGGTCACATAGAGGC
Organism: Mesocricetus auratus; assembly: GCF_017639785.1. Lineage (NCBI taxonomy): Eukaryota > Metazoa > Chordata > Mammalia > Rodentia > Cricetidae > Mesocricetus > Mesocricetus auratus. The sequence goes on from NW_024429192.1 coordinate 47,666,453, forward strand.
CCAGGGTTGGGGTTGCAACCTGAGGCCTTGGTGGTGTCCAGAGGTCACATGACTTCCAGAACCATTCCCACCTGAGTGGTCATTCACTCCACCCAGAACCTAAGCTTCAGCCAAGGGCCATGTATGGGTCCATAGTCCAGCCACAGCTGGGGTCTGTGTTGATATGTGTGGCCAGTAATCTCAGGAGGCCTTAGGAATCATTCAAGATGAAATCAGAGGGCTATACTGAGTTGGCCCCGCCCTTCAGTGCCCTGAGAAAGCTGACCTTTCCTCTCACTGGCCACTGTAGCATGAGAACTGCCCCCTGCACTTAGGATAGAGGACCCCACCCTTCACTACAGGTGAGGACACACATGTAGGGGAGCCTACTCCACCCCTGCACCTGAGACAGGTGGCCCCAGTGGCTAGATCTAACCTGCCTGGCTAACACCCAGGCCTGCAACTGGGCCTTGGATTGACCCACCCTAGCATCAACCCCAGCTAGGTTCTACTGTAGCTTGTAAAGGGACATGCCCTGGGGAATGATACCCACAAGATCTCCAAGACTCAGGGAGACCACAGGATACCCCACAAAAGCTCTGGTAAGGATCCAGTGAGGATGGTATATGAAAAATCAGAGGCCTTGACTCACAGCAATGAACATTTGCCGGTCAAGCTGATAGGACAAAGGGATACACTATATGACACACCAAAGCCTCCAATGGGACAAAGAGATAATGGAGAGTCAGGAGGAAAGAAGCAAAGATTTTTCTGTTCCTAGTGTGGTTTTTGTTCTCTTTTGGTTTATTGACGGTTTTGTTTTCTTTTGGGGGGCTCAGCAAGGATGAGGGGAGTTTGGGGGGAATCAGGAAGTGAAGATAATTAGAGTGCATGATGTAAAAACCCCAAAGATTAATAAAGAAGTTAAAAAACAAAACAAAACAGAGGACAGAAGGTTCTAGAAGTAAAGTCTGAGAGAGTTAAAAAAAAAAAAAGGCAAACTAGAAGTCATATGGTAATTTGACCACCTAGAAAACTGCATTAAGATTTCATTGAATGACAGCTGGGTGGTGGTGATGCACACCTTTAATCCCAGCATTCGGGAGGCAGAGGCAAAAGGATCTCTGTGGGTTTGGGAGCCAGCAGGACTGTTTCACAGTTTTGGAAGACAAAAGCAAACAAACAAAAAGATTTCATTGAATGTGTGCAATGAATTAAAAACACACATGACTGAAGAGATTTCTCAATTGGTAAGAGTTCCTGCTGTGTAAGCATGAAGACCAGAGTTCAAATCCCCAGCACCCAAATAAGAAGCCAAGTATGGCTACCCCTGCAGATAACTCCAATATGGGTAAAAACAGATTACTTAGCTAAAATTAATTTAAAAGCTACTACAAGTTCTTTTATTCCAACCTCAAAGGAATACTATATAATCACTAAAGAGAGGTGATCATATGAGAAGAGCAAGTTGTCTATAACCAAGAGTTCGGTACGTATACTGGGTGAAAATGATAAAGCCAGTTTCCAAAGCAGAACGGACACTCATTAATAAAGCCATGTCCAGACACATGTGAGCAGAACTGACACTCAGTGATAAAGCTATGTTCAGACAGACGTGTAATATTTTATCAGTGGTCATAACTTCAAAGTGGGATGTCAATTTTTCTTTTACTTTTTCATGATTCCATATTATTTGAATCATTTGTTTTGTGTTTAATGTGTTTTATGCTCATTGCTTTAAGAAATTAAAACTTACCTTCATTAGGGGAAGAGTATCATACATTAGGCTGAGATTTACAAGTACTAACTGGAGTTACCAGGTCATGGAGAGACCAGATGCAATAACACACACTTGTAATCCCAATGGTAAGGATGCTGAGGTAAAAGAATATTGAGTCCTGGGCTGCATAGCAATACCCTGGCTCAAAAAAAGGTATGGGATATGTGTGGAGAGCATGAAGAATAAGTGAAATGTCCCTAAAAGACTTTTAAAAGCATAAAAAATTAATGATAAGAAAACAATGTTAAGAAACATAGTAGATCATATCAATCTAATCACGGAGCTACCTTAGCAATTCATTGGAAAAGGAACAAGAGTCTGGCAATCACATGGCACATTTGACCATGTAGAAAACTGCACTAGGAGATTATTAGAAACACAAGAAAAAAATAAAGTATATGGGAAAATTAAATGAATGAAAATATAAAGCTATCACCTTGAAACCTCCCTCCCCCTTGATAATGACAGAACAAAAATAACCATTCTAGAAAACAAAATAATTGAGAGTACTGACTACTGACAAGCAGAGAGCAGGATACAGTGGGTATCTACTTATTTTGGAGGAGGGGGTTGGGGAGACTACCTGTTTCAGAGGCTGAGGGGCGCCTACCTGTTTCAGAGCAGGGGAACACGGGATCAGTTCTCCTATTCTGTTTATCCCAGCATTGATTTTCTTCTTTCTGTGCCTCTCCACTAGAAAGAGGAAAAACACATTATCAACCCTTATACTACTTGGTCAAAGTGCCCAATTTCCCAGGGCAAAGGAACTATTAATAAAAAACATGTACAGAAGAGGCTAGGGGTCTGTAGCTCAGTGGCAGAGCACCTGCTTTGCATGGACATGGAAAAGAAGTTGAACCCTGAGCCACAAATCATTTACAAGTAAGGTTGTACAGAAGGTTTCTAATCATGTAACATTTTAAAGTCAAATGTTATGAAATAAATGTACTTTTAAAGAAACCCATGAATAATAATTACATTTAAATGTTTAAAAATGAGTATTATTAGGCCATCTTTACACTATAGTTCAAATAACTAGTAGAGATTTTGTTGTGGAATATTAAGATGTGTTACATTTATTTATGTTATGGAACATTTGTTTTAATGATGCAAAGATATGTTGCATTCTTTTATGCTGCATTTAACTCCCTGATGGTCTAATAAAGAGCTGAATGGTCAATAGTGAGACAGGAGAAAGGATAGGCAGGGCTGGCAGGCAGAGAGAATAAATAGAAGAAGAAATAAGAAAAGAAGGAATGAGGGAACAAGGAAAGGAGATAGCTAGGGAATAAGAGTGAAAGTAAGGGCTGAAGAGATGGCTCAGAGGTTAAGAGCACTGACTGCTCTTCCAGAGGTCCTAGAGTTCAATTCCCAGCAACCACAAGGTGGCTCACAACCATCTACAATTAAATCTGGTGTCCTCTTCTGGCATGTAGGCAGAACACTGTATATGTAATAAATAAATTTAAAAAAAGAGGGAAAGTAAGGTATACAGAAATAGTGAAATATAAAAGCCCAGAGGTGCTGGGTGTTGGTGGTACACGCCTTTAATCCCAGCACTCGGGAGGCAGAGGCAGGCGGATCTCTGTGAGTTTGAGGCCAGCCTGGTCTACAGAGCGAGTTCCAGGACAGCCTCCAAAACAATACAGAGAAACCCTGTCTCCAAAAACAAACAAAAACAAACAAACAAACAAAAAGTCCAGAGGCAAAAGATAGATGGAATAATTTAAGTTCAGAAAAGCTGTCTAGAAACAAGCTAAGCTAAGGCTGGGAATTTATAATTAAGAGTAAGCCTCTATGTGATTTATTTGGGAGCTGGGTGGCGGGTTCCCCAAAAGAGTAAAGAATAATAAGAATAAAAAACAACTAACAACAAGATTTATTGTAACAAATTTATTTTTCAAATCTTGTTGCGTGTATTATTTATTTATTTTAGTGTGTGTACATGTATGTGTACACACGTGTGAGTACGTGGGGGTCAGATGATGACTTGTTGGAGTCAGTTCTCTCTTCCCATCATGTCTGCTTCAGTTATGAAACACAAGCCAGTTCACCTACTGAGCCATCACAACAGCCCAATAGCCACATCTAAAGAAACCACTAATTTGTTACCAAAAAGCTGCCTCTCTTTTGGCAAATGAGACCTTCCTTTAAATTTTAAGAACCTTAAAACACCTAGTTTAGGATGACTAGGCCTTTCTGGAATAGAAGCAACTGTTCGTTATGTCTCAAAATAGGTAAGAAAAGGCATTGGCTTGGTTTTCTATAATTTCTGGGATAGCCACTCAGGCCATGTAGGATCTTTTCTATCTAAGAAACAGGGAGTACCAGCTAGTTTTAACATCAACTTAACATAGCATAACATAACCTAGGAAGAGAAAATTTTAATGCATAATTTTCTATATCAGGTTGTCTTATGGTTTTATCTTTGGGGGGCTGTCTTAATTACAAATTGATATAGTAAAACTAGTCCATTGTGGGTGACTCCATTCCCTAGGCAGAGGTCCTGACAGGTATAAGAGAGAAGAAAGGTAAATGAAAGCAAACAAGGATGTATTTATTGTTTCCTTGCTCTTGACCTTGACTGCAATATTACTAGCTGCTTGAGTTCCTGCCTTGAGTTTCCCTCAGTGATGGACAGTAACTTGGAACTGTAATCCAAATAAATAAATTTGTTCTTTCACTATGTTACTTTTGGCCAGGATATTTTATCATGGCAACAGAAATGAAATTAGGACACAGGGCAACTGAAAACATGTCAACTGCCAAAAATGTTCCAGACTGACTGACATACTAAAACTCTAAAACAAGTAAGAGTACACAAGAGTTCGTCTAAATAATTTCTATAAGATGCTGAAAGTAAGAACATGCCTAAGCACTGGAAATGGCTCAGCAGTTGGTATCATTTATTGTTCTTCCAGAGGACCAGATCCAGTTCTTAGCACCCACTTTAGATGGCTCACAACCACCTGTAACTCCAGCTCCCAGGGGATCTAAACCACTGTGGGCACCTACACACACACACACACACACACACACACACACACACACACACACACACACACAAAACTCTTGGCTATCTCTTAAAGTCCTCCTTTCTATTAACTGATTGCTAGGCTTTTAAGTGTGGTTTGCTTTATTAATTTTCTAATGATAGTACTTGCTGTTATCTAAGGAGATTTCAAAGGAGATAAACTCATTCCACCAGTGTTCAATGTATCTTCCTGAATAAACTCTCCCCAAAGATCATCTATATATAGCAAAGTCACAGATATAGATTAACAGAAAGCAATTAAATTTTTTTCTGAAAGCAGAATGCAGTCCCTGATTAAAAATGAAATGTTACACAATGTGTCAAAGTGAAAATGGATACACAATTAACATTGTACTCTTACCCGAGGTTGGTCTGTACTTCTAACATTAGAGATGAGATCGTATTGATTCTGTACATTTGTTTCTATAAGTTTGTACAACTTAGGATTGTCCACATGCACCAGGTGTAGTGGCACAAGCCTATAATGCCAGCACTCAGGAGGTGGAGGCAGGTGGATCTCTGTGAGTGAGTTCCAGGCCAGCCTGCTCTCCAGAGAGACTATCTCAGAAGGAAGACTGCCACATGCAAAGAGCCCATGGTTCATCTCTTTCTTCCTCAGGGAGCTGCCCTCTATAACTTTTATTCTCCCAATGTCCTGAGTAAAACTTCCAATACTAGCACCCCAATATTCTATATCATGTGGTACGCACCTGCATTGTGTGTCTCCCGGTTTTTCTTTCTGAAACAGAAGTGCATAGACAGGTAACATGAAGGTAATAAAAAAAGAATATTTCCATAACCATAAAAATAAATTTTATGAAACTGTCTTTGCTGCAGCAATAAAGAGCCACTGAAGAAAAGAAAACTAGATCACATTAAGGCACGAGAACCTTAATGCAGATACTTCCAAATAAATTCCATAGATATAATTTCAGGAAGTCAGAATAATTCTCTATCGATGATTCCCAGGAATCACATGTGAGGACAGAATCAATCACTGAGAACCTTCACATTGAGAATGGCATGTAACTGTGGATGTGCCGGGAGGCGTGTGACACTGCAGGCTGGAGTGGGGACAAGACGGGAGCAACAAGGCAGTGCGGCTGTGCATTCCCACCGGGGGACGTGGTAGCAGCAGCACTTACAGCGACAACTGCATCCAAGTCTCAGGCTATCCAAACTCTTACTGTTTCTTAAAATTTCTACTAAAGACACTGACTTTCTCTTTTTTGCATAATTACCCAACATATTAGCTTTCACCAGGAGCTATTTGGTAAGGAAAGAGAATATAGTAATTATAACCTAACTAAAAACAGTGGTCACACAATTCTAGGCAGACATTGCCTAAAATGCTAGAAACTCAGGAGGGGGTTATAAGAAAATGAAAGTAATGATATGTATATTGTCATTAATGTATTATAATGTTACAAATTAAACACAATCTAAATGTTTCTGGATGCCAGTGAAAATGTCCTTAGAAAGCAAACATGTAATATAGATTTGATATAACTTTTTAATTATTATTATTATAATTTCTTTACAACCCAACCACAGTTTCCCCTGCTTCCTCCCCTCTGCCCACCCCATCCACTCCTCCCCCCTTTCTATTCAGAAAGGGACAGTTCTTCCATGGCATCAACTGAACATGGCACATCAAGTTGAAACAGGACTAGGCACCTCCCTTCATACCAAAGCTGGGCCATACAACCCAGTATAAGAATAGGATTCCAAACACTGACAGAGTCAGAGACAGCCCCTGCTCCCACCACTAGGAGTCCCACAAGAAGGTCAAACTACACAACAGTCACACATAAGCAGAGGGTAGGTCTGATGCAACCTGCCTGTTCAGTCTCTGTGAGCCGCTATGATTGATAAGTCTCAATTGCTGATGACCATTCTTACTAGTCACACTACTGAGAAAAGCACAGGTAAATTTTAGCCATGCATTTCTTTCAGTAAATCTATTTCTATCCATCCACACATTTTTTTTTTTTTTTTTTTTTTTTTTTTGGTTTTTACGAGACAGGGTTTCTCTATATTGTTTTGGAGGCTGTCGATCCAGCCCGGCCTCGAACTCAGAGATTTGCCTGCCTCTGCCTCCCAAGTGCTGGGATTAAAGGCGTGCGCCACCACCGCCCGGCACCATCCACACATATTTTGGAGATTAATCATTTTCTAGGCATCCAAATGCAAGTTCACTAAGGACTGTTTAGCAAACTGGGAACTGTTTCTTACCTGCCTACATGATATTATTTGGGGCTGTGGATACACACCTGTGCTGCTTTTTTGTAGGCGTCTCATGCTCTGTTATTTCTGGCATGGTGACAGTGATAGGAACCTACAAAAGGGATAAAAGGACAGTTACACCAAGACATTTAGTCATTCTAGAGTTTGGAGAACTCAAACGGCAATTTGATTTTAATACCAAAAAGCTAAACAAACAAACAGAAACAGAAAAACACTTGACCATATGTTATAGATTAAAAGGTTTAAAACAATATATATATGGTCGAAATCTCAGTACTAGAGAGGTTGAGATTAGGGCCAGCCTGGACTGCATGGCAAGTGGCAGACTAGCCTGGGCTTCACAGTAAGATCTCACTGGTAAAACACTTGACCAGCAAGAACTTAAGGACACACTGCCAGATCACTCTCCAGAAACAACCAAGGACAACACTATCATAAGCAGAAGACGTAAACCATGGTGAGCTTTCTTCACCTTCCCACTCTGGGAGTCTCATTAGCAAAGGAGACTCACTGCATGTGGGTGTGAAAAGTCAATATGAAGACAGTGGGTTTTCCTCTTCCTTCCTCGATCCCCCACCCCTCTATTTTGAGACAAGATCTCCTTGTATAGTTCAGGGATGGTCTCAAAAACGTGTAATCCTCCTGGCTCTGTTTCCTTAGTGTTGGGATTATGTGCATACACTACTACCCAGCTAAAAACAGATGTCCTATAAAGAAATATACACATAAATGGAAAAGTCTGGAGGCAGAAACATTAGGACATGAAGTACAAGTATGCAAAGCAAGCAATATTGCTGGTGATTTCTTTCAGTCCTCTCTGATTTTTCCAGAGTTTGATAATGAAAATGTTAATGCTTAACTCTCAGTAACTGGCAACTAACCTTCCAAAAGAGGCTGTGAAGCTGGGGTGCCTGTTGGGCTACCGGGGAGGAGGTACAAGTGTGACTCCCCCTTTTTCTTCTGGAAAGGAAAGGAGGTAATAAGATCAGAAAGCAGGAGTTTAAGATCTGATTGTGCCATTCCCTAGCTGTTTGGCTGTGGGCTTTGGAACCAAGAAGGAAAAATGCAAGGACAGCACAACACCGTGGTGCCTGGAAGCAATAAGGGTCCAAGAAATGTTAGCCCTGAATATTTACAAGGGGATTCAGAGCAAGCACCAGCCCTCGAAAGGAGGGAATGCAGGAAGTACTGATACGGCCCGTGAAGAATGTGTAGTCGAAACTCATCTCCGGGGCTAGCAAGATGGCTCAGTGGGTAAAAGTGCCCCCAAGCCTGAAGCCCTGAGTTCCATCCCGAGATCCACACAGTAGAAGGAGGAACTGAATCCCCACACATGTCATAGATGCACATACACACCACACAAAGAAGCATTATGACATTATGATGTGTTTTCAAAAACAACACATCTCAGCTGCCTGTTCCTGTTCCACCTTCTCCTTCCAGACAGGCACTCACTGTGGATAACAGCAGTGTGGGGCAGTCAGCACGTAAACACACACAACCCTTCCCCTTTCTTACCCAAAGGCTCGCAGAGTTTCTTCACTCTGGATTCCTGGCTTCCAACTCCTCCTCTTTCTGGTTCAAATCTATCATCTTCTGCCAGAAGATGGTCTCTATAAATTCTGTTTTCTTCTTACTACAGAAAAGAAAAACCAATGAGTGTTTATAGGCACCAGGTATCCACGAGATGAAGCTGGAAACTGATGACATGCAGGCCAGTTTGAGAGGCATGAAGGATAATCCTGACCGCTCCCCACCACTGGAGCACAGGTGAATGTACTTACTCCCAAAAGTCTTTTTCCAGTGGGTAACCCATGTTACCTAAATACAGGGAGAGGGGTCTTACAGGCAAGGGAAGGCATGTGGACATCCGTGGGCGATGCCAGTTGTCTTTATTCTTTCTGAGGCAGTAACTCTCAGTCAACCTCAGAGTTTGCTGTCAACAAGGCTAGCCTCCAAAGGCAGTTTGTTCTGGGGACCCTACCTCCACCTCCAGAGGCTGGAATTACAGGTAAGCCAACAGGTTCACCTGGCATTTGTGGGGTTTGGAGATCCCAACTCTGGTCCTCTTGCTTCCACAGAAGCACTTACGTGCTAAGCCATCACGTGCCCCATTCTTTTTTGCAGGAGTAACTGAAAACTTGCTCAGAGCTAGGGAGACAGGCTGAAGGCCTGTGTGCTGTGGATGCAACAGCATTTTACAGCTTCATCTCAGACTGACAAGTGATGTCGGAAGGCCTAGGACCCTAAATCTTCTTGGATGCTATCCCTTTCTCCTATCCTTTCTTCTCTTTCTCTATGCTCAGAAAGTCTGAGAAACTTAGCTCTACTTTAGGGTAATGTTTTCCAAGCACAGATAGCAAAGAGTGTCCATAGGATACCAGTGCTTTCTATCTGTGGGTTTCATGTCTGTGAGTCCACAGGTGAGAGAGAACGCATGGGACTTATGTTTCTGGGCCTAGGTTTAATTTACCTAAGATGTTTTATAGTTCCATTCATTTCCTGCACATTTCATAACTTCATTTTTCTTTACAACTGGATAAAATTCTATCGTGTGTGTATATTACAATACCCATTCATGTGTTGATGGCTATCTAGGATGATTCTATTTCCTTGCTATTGTGAAGAGAGCAACAATAAACATGGATGGGCAAGTGTCTCTATAATAATAGTATATATATTCCTTTGGGGTTATGCCCAGGAATGATATTTACCAAGAATGGGTCATACATTATGGAAATTTTATTTTTAGGGTTTTCTTTTCTTGTGTGTTTGTGTGTATGTGTGTGTGCACATATGCGTGTAAGTGCACCCACCTGTGGAGGTCACAGAGGATTCCAGGTGACTTCCTCTATGGCTCTCCAACTGATTGTCCCTTTCATAGCTTTCTATCTTGTCTTCTTGTTCTAGCTGAGACTTTGAGAACTATACCAAATAAGAGTAAAGAAAGCAGACCCTCTTGCTGTTCCTGATTTTAGTGGAAATGCTATTAGAGGGAGTATATGCTACCGTAGCCACTATGGAAACCAATATGGAGGCTTCAAAAAACTTAAAACTAGGGCTGGGGAAGTAGCTCAGTGGGCAAAGTGCCTACAGTGCAAACATAAGGAGCCGAGCTCAGATCCTCAGCATCCACATGAGAAAAGCTGGGATAGCAGCTCATGCCTTAAATCCCAGCCTGGATGGATGGAGACAGGAGAGCCCAGAGGCTCTCGGGTCCAAGTCCAGCCAAAAACCACAAGCTCCAGGCTCAGTGAGAGACCTTAGTGTTCTGGTGGAAGTTCCACCTCAATACCCCTCCCTCATCTCTCTCTCTCCAAACCCTGCCCCATGCCAGAAAGCCCGCCAAATAGGGTTCCCCCCTCAGAGATGCTCAAGACTACTCCCAGAGGTTATTTAAATTGCCCCCAAGAAAACAGCACCCTCTCTGGGGTGCTTGAAAATCATTTGGGAGCATTGTATCCATTAAACCTGGGGTTTTTCTAATTTGGTTTGATTTAATCTGATTTGGATTGCATTGGTAGAGAGGCTTATGGGGAGCAGAAACTTTTTACTTATCTTTTAAAAATTAAAATAGAGTTGGGCACGGTAGCACACACCTTTGATCCCAATACTCAGAAGGCAGAGGCAGGTGGATCTCTGTGAGTTTGAGGACAGCCTGGTCTACAAGGCAAGTTCCAGGACAGCTAGGGTTGTTACAGAGGAACCCTGTCTCAAGAAAACAAAACAAAACGAACTGAAATTAAAATGAGGTCACAAGTGATGGAGGAAGATACTCAAGGTCAGCTTCTGGTCTTCATATGTGCAGGCACAGGTAAATGTGCATGTCCACATGCACACACATGAGGTCACATACATATGTACATCAGACATATATGTGTACATGCATATAGAAAGATATAAAAGGAATGAAGATTAGAAAGGAAGAAGTTAAATTATTCTTATTTGTAGATAACATGATTCTATACTTTAAAAAAAAGCCATGGAGTTCACATACACACAAAATCTGGATCCAACAAATAACTTCAGAAGAACAGAATACAAAATCTTTGGTATGGTGGCACATGGACATAATCATAGCACTGAGGAGGTTGAGGCAGGAGGATCATGAATCCCAGGTCAGCAGGGTTACACAGTGAGCTCCTGCCAAGGAGAAGTAGAGGTCAGAGGTTGGTGTTGGGTGCTTTCCTCACTCATCTTGTTTTTAAGACAGAAACTAAACCTCAGGGTCAGTGATTTGGTGAAACTGCTGACACGCAGGGCCCCAGGGGTACTCCTGTCCCTTCCTCCTCAGCAATGGCATCACAGGCATGTGCTGCATGGCTAGCTTTCCATGGGTGCTGCAGATGTGAACCCAGGTCCTCATGCACACATGGCAAGCATTTTACTGACAGAGCCATCTCTCTACCCTCCAAAATAGCCAGACGAAAGAACTGCATTATAAATCTTTGTCTACCCACCAATTAACCTACTAATGAAGACATAGCTTTTCTTCTCTTGTTGGCACTGAGGTTAAATAACTCAGGACCTTAAAACACCGAGTTACACATACAGCCCAAGTGGCATTTTTAATACAATATTTATGTGACTAAATAAATATACTCCTTAAAATAGTTAAAGTGCCATGAATTTTTAAAGATAAATGCTAAAATATTATATTAATAATCTATGAGTTATTACATCTGTGTGGAAAGAAACAATTATTAGGAAAGCTGTCAAGCTCAGTGGTTCTCACATGGTGGTCCTTAGATCTTCTGATTCAAATCATATTGTATAGGACCTTTTTTCCCCTTGAGGTAAAACTCACACACAAATTTCAAACATTGTAAGTACACCATTTGTTCCATTGCAACCTCCAGCTTACTCCTGCTTGATACAGAAAGCCCCATTCCTGACTCTTCAAAACCCACCCTCTCAGAGAATCTCCAACAAAGAGAAGGCACCAAAAAAGCCTAGTTCTGCATTCTTGGTGGCATAAGGCAGCTCCTCCCCAAAAGTTGTCAGATGCCCAAGTCCCCACCTAAAGCATTCAGTTTTTGACTATCCTTGGGCACAAACCCAGCTTGTGGCAGACAAATCATCAGCCCTTGCCTACAACCTATTTAAGCTCCCTGTTTTAGCTCAGGCATGTGACTTCTCCAGCCTTGATCTCTGGGTCTGGAGAACTCACCCAGGAGTTGCTTTGCTCAAATAAATAGGTTTTTTTACTTTTTCAGTTTTGCTTGATCTGGCTTACTGTGTCGGGAGAGAAACCTATTATTGGGGCAGACAGATGGGCACACTTCTGTTACCCCATCTGCAATAAACTTCAGATTTTATCATCAAAGTTCTTTTCTAGCTTTTTCTAGCCAATCCCTTCCCAGTTTCAGAAGTAATCACTGTCCTGTTTCCTCTTCTGAACTTTATATAGATATATTAGCTGGAATTCTCTTGTGGCAAGCTTACACTCAGCTTAGTGCAAATTATATACCTTCTCCCAGGAGTCTGCTCCTTTTTATAGGGTGAACCTATAACTGTGTATGAACCTATAACACTAGCTGTTATCCATTTTTCTGTTCATGGACTGCCATGCTGTCTACTAAGTGTCACTGGCACAAACTACAAACACCATAAGGATAGACAGCCACTAGATAGTCAGCTGAGCATTTTGTGCTGGTCAGTGTATCTGGACAGTTTCCTAACTAGCAAATGACATATTAATTTCTAAAAGAAAGCCCAGGTACACTCTAGTAGGTGGCAGGCTACCTTTGCATATCTTAGTTCAGCTTAGTGTCCTGAACCCATCCCTCCTGCCTGTGAGGGTAGCAGGATCTTCCTGTTTTGTTGCTGCCCAAGGCAGGGTCCTCTCCCCACATCACTAATAAATTGCATTTTGTGAAATCCTGGATTTGCCTGTAGTTTTCCTTGGCCAGTCAATCTCTGCACTTGTTGCCTTTGGTGGCCGGTTGTCATATGCCAGGTTCCCTGAAACAACTAGTGGTTCTGGAGTTTCTTTTCTGGGTGATTAAAATGTTTCAAAATTTTGACTGTGACAATGATATACAACACTGTGAACATACTAAAACCAATGGAGTGGACAGTGAGTGAGTGAATGAGGTATACTAATGATACGTCAGTAATCTTTTTCTCTCTTTTCTCTCTTTTTTTTTGAGAGTCTCTTTTATATATTTTATTTATTTATTTATTTATTTTATTTTTATATATTTTTTTATTTTAAAACCGTCTTTTCTCGATTTATATACCAATCCCAGTCCCACTCCCTCTCCTCCTGCTCTCCCCTTCCCTTCTTCCCCCAACCCCTCTTCCATCCACTTCGCCGAGAAGATAAGGCCTCCCATGAGGAGTCAAAGTCTGGAATATTACTTTAAGTCAGGACCAAGTCCCTCCCCCCATATCTAGGCTGAGCAAGGGCACAGGCTGCCAACAAACCTACTACATAGCCTAGTATGGTCTTGAACTGGTGTCCCAACCTCAGCCTCCCAAATGCTAGGATTACAGGTATGCACTAACACATCAGGCTAGAAAACTTAGAGAGCAAAAGCATCAACCCAAAGCCATGTAACACAGAAGCAGCCTGATTTAGTTTTTTCATACAACAAAATATTCGAATCATTTGCTTTAAATGTATTAGAATTTGAAACTGGAATTCTAGTACTGACACAGTTTGAAAGTAACACTGGGAAGATGAACAAAGCTGAAAAGTTCAGTTTCAAAGCTGACTACAAAGAGAGCAGGCAAAATGGAATGGTAACAACAAACAGAAGCAAACCTTTACATCTGAGACCAGCTGATCCTGACGGGGCAGCCAGGACCACTCAAAGAGGGAAAGAGCAGACTTTGACCAAGAGAAGCTGGGCACCCGGACATTCACATGCAGAATGAGGATGAAGAGATGACTCAACAGGTGAGAACACCTAAGGCTCTTGCTGAGGACCCTAGTTCAGTTCCCAGCACCCGTCTCAGGCAGTTCACAGGTGTAACTCTAACTCCATACAAGATGCTCTTCTGGCCTCAGTGGGTACTGCATCCATAGGCATATACTCATACATAGATACATACATGAGCATGTAATTTAATTTTTTGGGGGGGGTTTCGAGACAGGGTTTTCTCTGTGTAGCTTTAGAGCCTATCCTGGCACTTGCTCTGTAGACCAGGTTGGCCTCTCTGCCTCCTGAGTGCTGGGATTAAATAAAATACAATATTTTTTTAATGTTTAAGTCAATGTAACAATACTACAAAACTATTAAAAGCACAAGTGATTAAAAAAAAAACTTCATTAAAAGTAGGAGCTTTCATGCTTCAATGATAACATAAAAAAGAGAAACGGGCTAGTGAAATGGTGGACAAAGGCGCTTGCCTCCAGACACGAGAGCCTGAGAGCTATCCGAGGGCCCACGTGGTAGAAGAAGACAAATGACTCCTGCAATTATCTCAGACCTCCACAGGTGTGTCCCTAATAAAAAAAATGTAATGACATACACACACACACACACACACACACACACACACACACACACACACACACACACACAGAAAGAGAGAGAGAAACTTCTAGATACAGTGGTACATGCCTGTCATTCCAACATTAGGGAGACTGAAGAAGTAGGAGGATCAAGAGACCAAACAGTTCTGCCCTGTCCAAAAAGGAAAAGAAAGTGAGAGGGCAGAGGGAGGGAGAGTTGGGGGCTCAGCAGGTGAAGGCGCTCATCACCTGAGTTCTGAGTTGGACCCCCAGGTCCTACTTGGTGGAAGAGACTGCTGACTTGTATCCTGACCTTCTCTGACCTCCACCTCCATCATGGTCTCCCAAAGAAGAAATGAGAACAAGTTATAGAAAGGGCTGGTGGTGGTGGTGCCTGCCTTTAGCCCTAACCCTTGGAAGGCAGGGGCAGATGGATCTCTTAGTTTAAGGCCAGCTTGGTCTACAAAGAGTTCCAGGACAGCCAGGACTACACAGAGAGTTCTGTCTTGAAAAGCAAAACCAAACAAACAAAACTTCAAAGTAAGTGAATAAATAATAGAAAGGAAAGGAGGGGGAGAAGAAGGGAGGACAGCAGAAGGAAGGGGAGGGGGGAGGGAAAGTGAGCCTGCTGTGGTCACACTTGCCTGCTGGTCAACACTAGAGAAGGCGAGAAAGGAGGACTGCTGTAGGTTTGAGGCCAGTCTGGCTAGTAAATTAAGGGTTGATCTATCATAAAGCCTGTCTCACCAAAAACCAAAGCAAACAGTTCCAGGGTATCCAATGCCCTCCTCTGGCTTCTGTGGGCACTGCATGCATAAGGTGCACATGCATGCAGGCAAAACACTTATACACATAGGATAAAGATAAATCTTTAAGATAAGTAAGCTGAATGTACTGGTGCAAGCCTGTAATGTCAGCACCAGGGAGGTAAATGCAGGTGAATCTCTGTGAGTTCAAGGCCAGCTTGGTCTACATAGCAAGTTCTAGAGTAACCAGAGCTATGTAGAGAGACCCGGTCTCACAAAAAAAAAAAAAAAAAAAAAAAAAAAAGAATGGGGCTGGAGAGATGGATCAGAGGTTAAGAGCACAGACTGCTCTTCCAGAGGTCGAGAGTTCAATTCCCAGCAACCACATGGTGGCTCACAACCATCCATAATGAGATCTGGTGCCCTCTTCTGGCCTGCAGACATAAATGGAGGCAGAATGTTATATTCATAATAAATAAATAAATCTTAAAAAAAGAATGACTGAATAAAGGTTATGATACCTTACTTAATCTTTTCAGCCTCTACTATTTAATTCTGGTTTGCTATTGTTTAGTCCATTCTAAGATGTTTTATACTTATTTTTAAATGTTTTGTGGAGTGATTACATATACAGTTTTTTAATAACTTCTATCTCTTTAAGACTTTATTAGTATATATTAACTGTATGAAGCAGTAGGTTTCATTATGACACATGCATATAACATACTTTAGTCATATTAATTTCCCAATACCCTCTCTTGTACCTACTCCTGCCTCCCCTTATTCTTCTGAAGTATAAGCCTCAGAAGAAGACAAAGTCACTTTACCCTACTAGATGAGAGTGAACTCATGGAAATTATGGGACAACTAAACTTAAATCTCTGGTTTGAATTAAATTATTTGCTCTATAACAAAAATGAGCTCTACTTACTTTGATCACCTTGTTCTAGTTTTTTCTTATAGTAAAAATAATATATATATTCGTAAACAAAGAAATGTTTAAACATTCAAACTGTTCTCTACTGTATCTTCCAACACAATCCCTGTGGATCCTTCCGCAAGTTTTCTTCCTTTTTGCATCTAGTTTTTCACAAACAGTGGCCCATAAGCCAATCGGAACTCTTCGTTACATTCAACACATGCATTTCTCCATTTTACCAAATACTCAAAGGTGTGATAGAACATGGACACATGCTCTAACTCACCATCCTGCTTAATGCTTGGCTAACTCAGCCCTCTGTGCTTATTCACAGTTGTCTTCTCCAGCATTAGCATTTTGAGTTAAAAAATAACTTTTTCCTGGAATGTGCTTTTACTAATTTCACATGGTTCAATTCATTCCATTTAGAAGTCTTTTGACATAGATTCATGTATTGCTTCATGGCCAGGATACACTCTGGCCCTAAAATGCTTAAGAGACTTTGACATGGGACAAACTCCATTATGTATATTTGTGTAAACCAACATGGCTTCATCTTCAATGGGTGATATCACTGGTCAAGACAGTGTTCTGTAGAGCATAACATTTCTGTCCAGTTGCAGGTGCAGAACAGTGGTGCTTGTCACACCAAAAGCATCCTTTGTCTCCACCTGTTTCCAGCAGCTGCTTTCTACATCCCAGAGGAAACACAAGAACTGCTGATGTGTCAGGCTGTTTTCTGCTTCCTATAACTGCTGTCTGTCTTACATATTTCAACAGCGTCTGGTGGCTGCTTCCCCTCATTCATATCACCATCCCCATCATGTTTGATGCTAATGTCAAAGTTGAGCAGCTATGACACGTGTTACAAGAACTTGGAATAATGAACTCCTGCCCCCAAACTAGAACTGCCTTTCATGTTAAATCTCAGTTAACATGTATCTGAGAAAAAGAAATAAGCCAGAAGCATTAATTTCCTCGGTACACTTTTAAGCTTTTATTTAAAAAAAAACTACACAAGCAAGTCCTTAGCACAAAAACACTATTGTCAAAGTATAAAGAAATGTATAGAGTGAAAGTTTCTTTGATATACAGCTCCACTCTTCAGGGACAACCGCTGTAAACAGAATGACATATTTCAGCTTTTCCTGATCTCATCACTGTAAACTACAATACTTTTAACACAAAACTTACTTCATAACTAAACTCAAAGAGAACTAAACTGAAGGCTTTTTTAAAAATTCAGGTGCGATATTTATTCAGTAAAAATACTGTCTGATTCTTGACAAATTTTTAAACAAGACAGCCGTCTTATGAAGTGCCAATGCCCCTCTACTTTTAACCGCCTGGTGGTATCAATTCCAGACATTTTCTCACATATGTGCAAGCAATTATTTGTGTGCATAGTAGTAGCTGTCACGTTGAAAGAAGAGGTCACATAAAATTCAAGCAGTAAGACCAGAAGTGGCAGTATGTCTTCAATCTCACCCAGCACACAAGAGTCAGAAGTGGGCAGATCTTTTAAGCATGAGATCAGCCTAGCCAACATAGTGAGTTCCAGGACAACTAGAGCTACACAGTAATACCCTGTCTCAAAAGAAAAAAAAAGTTCAAATAGCATAAAGCATGCTTCACTGACAGTAAATCTCTTTATTGATCATAATTACCCTCTTCACGATATCTGGGTACAGCTCCCTTGATGTGGATACACACTCACACTCTCTCTGACTCCAACTTCAGTGCCTCTGGTCTCACAGAACCAGTCCTTTCTACTGAGACAGCCCTGCCCCTGACAGGAAAGCTTACAGCATGGAGCCCAGGCCAACTCCCCCTTGATCAGCACCCAAGTGATCCACAGAAACACATTATCTCCTCTTTGATGCAGCCACCCCAAGAATCTTACCCTACAGGTATATTCACATATTTACAAATAACACATTTATTCAAGGATATTCACTACAGTGTCATTGAATTATTTTGAGAAGAAAACACCTGAAAGACTCATCAAAAGGACACTAATTAAATGCCATGGTACTGTGTTGAACCATCTGAAACTTTTTTCCTAGAGTTCAAACACAGGGTCCAACACACTAAACATTCAACTGTTGTGAAATATTCCTTTATACTATATGAAGATGTACTACTATGATCAGTTTAATAAAAGCTAAATAGCCAATAGCTAGGCAGGAGGTATAGCAGGGACTTCCAGACATAACACTCTGGGAGGAAGAAAGGGTTGCCAGCCAGCCGTTGAGAAAGCAGAATAGGCAGTACAAAATAAAGGTAACCAGGCCATATAATAGAGTACAGATGAAAAGATATGGGTTAATTTAAATTACAAGAGCTAATGCGACAAGCCTAAGCTAAGGCCAAGCTTTCATAATTAACAATAAGACTCCATGAGCTGGTGGCCTAAAGAAAAATCTGTCTACACTGAGCTACACCCCTAAACCCCATATCTGCTTCTTTGCTGTAGCAAAGTTTCCCGATATAATGTATTTATCTACAGAGAGCTAGACAATATCCCCTACCCAAGAAATAGAGCCCTGCCAAGCAAGTTGATAGCCACCTTGAATCCCAGCATTCATCAGACAGATGCAGGGGGATCTCTGTGAGTGTCGGGTTAGCCAGGGATATATAGCTGAGACCTTGTCTCAAAAAAACACAACAAAAAACAGAAAAGGAAGGAAGGAAGAGAGGAAGGGAGGGAGGGAGGGAGGGAGGGAGCAGGGGAGGAAGGAAGGGAGCCCTTTAAATGGTAGTTAAGTGGGGTCATAGTGCAGTGTACTGTAATTCATATGGCTGGTGCCATTTTATTAAGACATTAGGAAACAGACAATGCAGACAGAGGGACAATGCTGTAAAGACAGAAAAAAGCCCAGCTTACAAGTTAAGCATCAGAAACCCACTCTGAAGACACTTGGACTGTGGGCCACTAGCCAAGAGCTATGACAAAACAATTCTTGTTATTTAAGTCACACTGGCTCTGGTATAGTATCCTCATGAACTAACGTTATTTTATATGAAACTGTTTTAAATGGTGTGTGTTTACACATCATTGTATAGGATGGGAAGAACACTGCTATTTCTTGTAGCCACTATACATATTTTTGTTACATATGCGGTGAGTTCCTTAGAAACAAAGTCATAGTAAATATTTTAGAAATATATGTTTGTTGCCTGAAGTTAAGCTTTATGGTAACAGTGTTACTGTGCATTCTCTATTGTTCCACATATGCCTGCCATGTGCATACATGTACTTCGTTATATTAGTGTGCATTCTCTTTTGTTTACATATGTCTGGCTTGTATGTACATGTGCCTCTTGAATCATAGCACACAAGGACTGTGAGCTCAAGAATAGCCTGAGTTAAAAAAAAAAAGTTTCAAACCAACCCACAATATACAACAGCAACCTAGTTACTGAGTGGAGTGCCTGGGAGTGCATCTGTACAAAAGAGGGAGTCCAATTATGAAGTTGGGTTCAGCAATCTCAGTCTATCATGACTCCTTAAGGCTGGAATAATCACCAAAATCATCAAGATCCACATCCAGAGATCAGCTAAGGAGCTACAGTGCACTTGAAGTATGTACCTGGATGTGTTCTGATACACTGACAGGTTAGACATATAGTGGTTACTAAATAGTATTTGTTGAATGGAAGGCTGGCTCCATGGGTGAAAGAGCTTGACACCAAGCCTAACGATCTGAGTTCAATTCCTGGAACCCAAATGCTAGGACAGCATCTATTTCTGCAGGCTGTCCTCTGACCTCCCATATGTGCACCATGGTTTGCACACGTAAACACACACACAATAAATAAATAAATGCAAAAAAAGGTTTAACCCGGCTACTCAGGGAGTTGAGGGGGACAACACTGTAGGCCCAAGAGTTCAAAGTCAGCCTAAACAATATAGGGAGACCTCATCAAAAGAAACAACCTAAAGTGAAGGGATGGCTAACTGTTAGACTTCAGTTCAGTTCCTAGCACCCAAATCTGGTAGTTCACAACGGCCTGTAACTCTAGCTCTGGGGAATCCAACACCTTCACCTGGCCTTCATGTACACAAAGATACACATAACTAAGAAACAAAAATCAAAGAAACAAATGGCTGGGGAGACAGCTCAGTCAATTAAGTGCTTGACTTCAAGCATGAAGATCTGAGTTCTGGTCTCTAACACCCACATAAGAAGCAAAGCCCATGGACCCTCAGCACTAGAAAGAGAGCAACAAGTAGATCTCCAGGTTGGAAGAGAGGTCCTGCTGCAAACAAACAGTGGAGTACAACTGCAGATAAGACCCCATGTCATTCGTAGGCCTTCAGATGCATGTACACAATGTTGCTTACGTGTGTTCATACAAGCACTCAGTAAGAAAAACAACTCACAAATGGCTCTAAGTTAGAATCATTGCATTCACTAATACAACTGCTATCATGCATTCTCCACGTATCCTTCACCCACATCAGTGAGTGAGCTCTACAGTTCATCAAATCTCAAGGCTGGCATTTGCCTTACAGTTTTGAAGCAAGCACTCACTTTCAGCATCCTCATGCTTAAAGTCAGGAGAGTCCCAGCAACCCCCAGAAGACACCAGTGACCACACATGGTGCAGTTAGCAGGCACAGCGAAGCACCATTTCACAGCAGGAGCTCAGGAAGTTAGCTACCTCTTTCTCCCCTGAGCCCCACTAGAAGGCAGGTGCTGGGAGTCCCTGCACTGGATAGTTTCCATGTCCATGTATCTTTTACCCCTGTAACTCCCCAGAGCTAAATTCTCAGTTCTCAGCTTCTCCCTCAGCAGCAATTTATTGCCTCCTCCAAATTCGCCCTTTTGCTTCTAAAATGTAAAGATTTTCTTCACAAGAAATCTGCTTTCTCTGTGTATCCATCTACTTTATTTCACTTCACAGAACTTCCCTTCTGACTGTTTGCTTCTGGATTGCTCTTGCCAATAGAAATACTTCCTTGGAGTCCAGGGACTAATTTCATCAAATCAAAGATCTTCCTGAAGTCCCACTCCTGTGTTGTCTTGCTCTTCTCACTTACATGTCCTCTTTTCTAGTAGGAATCCTTCCCTCTTTCTCATTGGAATTCCTAACTCATTATCCTCTTTTATGTTTGTTTTCTTCCAGAAAAGGTTTCTGGTATTTTTTCTGGCTAAAGCCATTATTCATATAAAATAAAGCTTCCTTTCAACTTTCATCTTTCTCTCCATTTGTGGACAGGCAAAGTTCTCATCAGAACATTCAAAACAAATGAAGAAGCCTATTTAGATCATACTGCCTCACCTTGTAAGAGATTTACTTCATTCAAAGACTCAATTTTATCAATTGAGATTAGAATTAACCTGATTCTAATCTCAAAACAACAAACTTAGACCTCGTTACCATGAGCTATTATCTTTACCCCATTTACTTTTCCCTGTTCATTACCATGTTAGCCTAGGCTCCTTTTACACATCTTCTTTCAATCCCCTTCCTGCTCCTCATGGATTTTATACCCACCCCTACATTCCACTAACTTTTCCTTCTAATTTACCAAACTTCATCATGCTCATGTTCCGGAATTTGCAGTAGGATCAGCCCTCTGCATACAGAGTTCCATATCCATTAATCCAATAGTTCTTTTTTTTTCTTTCTTTCTTTCTTGGTTTTCTGAGGTTTCTCTGTGGCTTTGGAGCCTGTCCTGGAACTAGCTCTTGTAGACCAGGCTGGCCTCGAATTCACAAAGATCCGCCTGCCTCTGCCTTCCAAGTGCTGGTATTAAAGGTAGTGCTGGGATTAAAGGTCTGTGCCACCACCGCCTGGCTAATCCAATAATTCTTGAACCAAAAGTATTGTGAGAAATTTTTAGCTATACTGAACATATGTACTGATTTTCCCCATGTTATTATTTTCTTTTTTCTTTTTTCTGTATATGAGTGCTCTATCTGCATGTATGCCTGCACACTAGAAGAGGGCATTAGATCTCACTATAGATGGTTGTAAGCCACCATGTGGTTGCTGGGATTTGAACTCAGGATGTCTGAAGAGCAGCAAGTGCTCTTAACCTCTGAGCCTTGATACTATTTTCTAAAATACAATACAGTATGGTAGCATGTGTGTATTCTCAGAACTTGAAACACTGAGGCAGGAGCATAAAAAGTGTGAGGATAGCCTGGGCTACATACCAAGACCCTGTCCACAAAATAAAACCTCAAGAGAAATACAGCACTTGCTGGGCAGTAGTGGTGCATGACTTTAATCCCAGCACTCAGGGCAGAGGCAGGTGGATCTCGGCGAGTTTGAGGCCAGCCTGGTCTACAGAGCTAGTTCCAGGACATTCAGGGCTACATAAAGAGACCCTTTCTTGGAAAAACAAAATAAGCAAACAAAAAAATCCAGCACTAATAGATATAACCATGCATTGCATAATGATGTTTATTCATAGCTCACATATTCAATAGTGGTCCCCCAACACTGTAATGGAGTTGAAGATTTCTATTACCTCTTATTTTACTGTATCTTGTCGATGTTTGCATATATTTATACACATAAGGACCACCATGTTATGACTGTCTATAATATTCATGACAATAATGTGGTAGATAGTTGTAGCCTGGGAGAACAGACTGCAGCATGACCTTCAGATGTAACAGGCTATATACCTCTAGTCTAAGAGTGCACTACATGATGTCCACATAATAATGAAATCACTTTCACATAGTTCTCAGACTGTATCACATCTTCACAGTGTATGACTGAATTTTTACAGCATTCAAGTTGTATAAAGTATTGCAAATAATCTACAAGCAATGCAAAGTATATAGGAAGATGTGTGTAAGTTATAAAAACACTATGCCATTGTGAGACTTTCAAAGATGTATTTAATTTTTTTAATTATGTGTATCTGTGGGGCAGAGTATGTAGACCTGAGCCCAGGTGCTTCAGAAGGCCTGGGGTGTCAGGTTTCCTAGAAATGGAGTTACAAGTGGTTGTGATCTACTGTACATGGGTGCTAGGAACCAAACTTGATGCTACTGAAAGAACAGTGTGTACTGTTAATCACTCAGCCATATGTCTAGCCCCCTAAAGGATACTTAAATTTTTGTACCTGTGGAAGGATCCTGGAACAAAGTCTACACGAATACCAAAGGACAACTGTACTCTTGCCTAACAACTATTGCATCACATCTCAACTCTGGGTCCTGGCTTTCAGTCTCACCCACCCACATCCACCTGGCACAACACAGAGGAGCATGGGTAAGTAGCTGCTCATGCCATTTTCTCTCCATCCTAACCTACTTAGATTTGCTCTTCCTGGTCTCTTTACCAGTAAGCTCATTTTTTCCTAAGTTCATGCTATTCTCTCACTGAAATGACCTTTTTACCCATTTGTGACTTGTCCAGATCCTACCAATCCTTCAAAATCCAAGGCAAGTCTGTCTTCACTGACAAAGCTTCCTAGCATTTCTAGCTAACACCAACCCTCTTCCTGTACTCTGGACTCCACCACCCTCACTACTTGGTAATCTGTTACTTCATTTCTCTTTGATAATTTACTTTCCCTTACCCTACTAGTGCTTTTCCGTTAAAATACATCCTTATTCATTTCTCTCCATTTGAAGGCTTCAATGATTTCTTGGCCCAATGTCTTCTTCTTCTCTGATCATCAGGTTTCTTGAACAACTAACTTACACTTGCTCTCCTCTCTTCCTTACTTTCCATTCACTCTTCAGCTAGCACTGACTTTCAATCTAAAATCTGCGTACACCAAGCTCACCAGAGGCTTCACCCTGCCAAATACAGCCCGTCTGTAGAAAACACCTGCAGCCCGGGCCGCCAGGCAGCAATATCCTGTGTCTCCTTTGAAGAGCTTCTCCACCCTACTCTTGGATTCCAACAGGCCTTCAAACGTGAACTGACATCCCAGTGGGGCAGGGCTAACAGCTAAGAATCTCTTCACAAGAAGGAAAGCTGTCTGGGGCTGACTTAGCCCTGTGGACTATCATTTCCTAATCTTACCAAGGCTTCACTATTGTTTTCTTTTGGTTCTGTGAGCTTACAGCATAAATCTATAATTCTCCACTTTCTGCTTATATTAGCCCAAGTCAAATTCTGCTGCTAATAACTAAAAAGAAATTGGCCCTGCATGTGGTACCTTTCTCAGTGACAACATCTTTTGTTCTTTTCTCCACCTTCTCTGTGGCTTTTGCTATTTAAGAAATTACAGCAGCTAACATGAGAATTCTCTCACCAAGTGTCCAAGGATGCCTTCATTAACTGGGAGGTAAAGAGGTCTGGGGCTCCTCAATCAGCCACACAACAGGCAAAAGAATATGATGAATCTTTATTTATATTATTATTATTATCATCATCATCATCATTATTAATCACAGGTTAATTTGGCAGCCAACAAATGCTGCAATGAGCTCCTTAATTAATTACCTGATGTTCCCCAGTCCTCTCCAAATTCTCTTATAGCTGATGTCACTATTTACTATTTCAATATTCTCTTTAGCACCTATGGTGTTAGGCAAATCTAAGTACTCAATAAATACTTGATGAACTGAATTAAAAAACACAGTATTAGCACATTAATAGGAGCAACTTATCATGCCCTACTGATCTAATTAAAAGATCTGGCCCTCTGAAATAGCACAATTGTACCCACATGGAAAATTTAATGAGAAAAAGAAAAATTATCCAATTGAACAGTTAACAGTTTTCCTCTTAGCAAGAGTTTCACAAATATTTTATGGATAACAAGCTCAGAGAAAAATGCTCAAGGTATATGTCTATATGGAAGACTACACATTTAAGGGGTCTATCACTATGAAAAATCCATAACTGAAGTTAAGACAATATGTAGTAGCAAAATCAACTAATGTCTAATCAACCTTTTTTTTTGTTGTTTTGTTTTAGTTTTTTTTTCTCCAAGACAGGGTTTCTTTGTGTGGCTTTGTATGTCCTCAAACTAGCTCATGGATCAGGTTGGTCTCAAGCCTCCTGAATGCTGAGATTGAAGGTGTGCACCACCACTGCCCATTGTCAAATTAACTTTTGTTAAAGATGTATATATAATAAAATACAGCAGTCACATTTAACACTTTTTTTAGTGTCTGTTAATAACAAATTTGGTGTTAGAGGACACAGTTCCCATGGTTGGAATGTTCTAGCTCTGCCACATTGCATCTAGGAATACAAGAGGATCATGCCCTTGAACACAGAGGCCCTGAAAGCTGGCAGTCAGATAAACAATCTGTGGCAATCTGTTAAGTCCTAACACAGAAATAAATGCAAGCAAACTGGGGACCACGAAAAAGAAAATAAACAACCTGCTGAAAAAAAATCAGACAAATATCAGGGAGAAAAAAAACCCCACCTGAAAACAGGACATGGTGGATACAACCATGATCCCAGCACTCGGAGGCAGAGGCAGATGGGTCTCAAGAACTTGAGACCAGCCTGGTCTACATAGGGAGTTCTGGGATAGCCAAGGCTGCTTACAAAACAAAACAAAATACAACAAAAGCCACCACCAGCAACAACAAACCTTTGCATCCACACATTGCCTGCAGTAACTGAATACCAGTGAAGGACACTGCTAAGAAACAACAGGAATCAAACCTAAAACCATAGCTGTAATGAGTCCAAGTGTGTTCTAAGCCACAAAACAAAATGCCTTTGTCATTGAATTGTAAAAGAAAGAAACAAGTATAAATGTTAAATAAATCCATACTATCAGTACAAAGGGAGTCTTTTAAACAACATGTAGTATGAAATTTCAAAGACAGCGTACCACAAAAAAGGCCAAGATGTGGGAGTCACCTTTAAGTGTAGCTGACACCCCTCATCAAAGACACATCTCTTTACAACAATGGAGACCATCACAAAAGCCCAAAACTGGACACAATGCAGAGGACAACAGATGGTGGGGAGTCCAGCCCAGTGACACATCTACATCACGGCTTCTGCATCTGGTTCAGGCACATCATGGAAGGGAGGTAGGAAAGACTGTAAGAGCCAGAACACCTGAGTCTGCTATGGAACAGTCTCTCCTAGAAATGGGTGCGTAAACAAGTTCAGAACAATGGCAAGACCAATGGACATGCTAGTGTAGAAGGGAGGAAAGTTCAACATGTTCTCATACCTGGCAGAGAACTACAGGCAACTAATGACTGTCGGGAGGAGAATTAGCCTCACGCCCCCATTTAGTAACCGGTTATTCAATGCAGAGTAGTGACAGACACCACCAGCAAAAACAGACGCAGAAGGTTGTATTTAAATATACTTGTGCATACAGATACTTATGAACACATATATGTATGTAAAAAGCAATACTAAAGAAAAAGGTGATCAACTTGAGAGTAGAGGGAACATGGGAAGGGTTTGAGGGAAGGAAGCTGGGAAGGGCTGGAGGGAGGAAAAGGGAGGAGAAAGTGAATAAATTCTATTTCAATTTTAAAAATGGCTGAGCGGTGATGATGCACACTCTTATCAAGCACTCAGGAGGCAGAGGCAGGCAGGCAAAGCTCTATGAGTTTGAGGCCAGCTTGGTCTACAGAGTGAGTTCCAGGACAGCCAGGGCTACACAGAGAAATACTGTCTGGAAAAAAAACCAAACCAAACAAAGCAATGTTGAAATAAATAAACAAAAATTAGGGTAATTTCTCTGAATAAACCCTCACTAAAAAGTGTAATTAAAATTTTTAAATTTTTGTTGCTAGCCAGGTGTTGGCACGTGCCTTTAGTCCCAGCACCAAGGAGGCAGAGGCAGGCAGATCTCAGAGTTCAAGACCAGCCTGGCTTATAGAGCAAGAGCCACACAGAGAAACCCTGACCTGGAAACCAAAACAAAAATTGTTGGCTGCCAAGTCTGACAACCTGAGTCCAGTCCCACACAGCAGAAAAGAGAAGTGACTCTCAAGTTATTCTCTGAGCCCTAGATATATACTGTGTCGAATACAAGCCCCCCCCACACTTCCCTTCCTCTCTCTCTTTCTCAATAAATGTAATAAAAAACTAAAACTTCTGTTGGTGCCAAGTATGATGGTACACACCTGTAATCCCAACACTTGAAAGATAAAGGCACAAGGATTGTTGCAAATTCATGGTAAGCCTAGGAGCAAAGAGAAACCCAACACCAACACATACATATGATCAAGGTGTATGTGTATGTATACACCAAAGAGTACATTATTTAAGGGGTCTGTCACACAGTTACTTAGACTCTACCCCAGATATTGCTGATAGGGAGGGGAGTAGGGATCCATAACCTGAGAAACATCCATGTTAGCAACAGCAGGGTTCTAAATTGTATTATCTGTGGGAGTGAGGAGGTCCAAAGGTTCACCGGGAAAGCTTTAGGGCAACAGTTGAATACACAACTGAAGGTTTGCCATAGAAAACCCTGAAATACAAGCAGAACAGTCTGGACATTGTGCCAAGCTTAAGTTAATTTTCAGTCCTGGCTGCCTGGAGAGCTTTCAGAGGTATACCCACAACTTACCTCCCTCCAGACTAAAGGTGATGTCTGGCAAATGAAACAAGGTGATTATAAGTCCAGCTTCGGAACCGCAGACCTTGACCACAGGAAGGAACGATGTGAGACAGCATTAAGACCTGAGTTTAAAGGCAGTGGTTCTGAGCTTGCTACCTGTGGAAGCATTTCTTCCAACCTGAGTTAAGCAGTGTTTTCTTAGTGTTCCATGCACAACCCGCTGACTGTAAAATCTATGATTTTTTTTTTTACTTTTGAGATGTTCCATAGACAACTAAGCCAGAAAATAGCTATTCTAACTGGCCTTCACTACACTGCAAGGAAATGCTTTTGTATCAGAAAATGCCCTAAGTTTCATCCATGCCCAGACCCACAAAACTTACTTTTTTTGTTTTTGTTGTTTTTTGAGGCAGGGTTTCTCTGTGGCTTTGGAGGCTGTCCTGGAACTCACTCTTGTAGAACAGGCTGGCTTTGAACTCACAGAGATCCGACTGCCTCTGCCTACTGAGTGCTGGGATTAAAAGTATGCGCCACCTATGCCCGGCTACAAAACTACTTTTAAGTATCCGGAGAATCTAAGTCATACTGCTTAGACTAGGTGCCCAATTTTTGGAAATGGTGACACAGCCTTGTCATTTCTACGGTTCACCCTTGAGAGCCACACAATCAGATTGAAAGAGAGAGAAAACAAACAAAACCTAAGGGATTAAATAGGCTTTCAATTTTGTGTTGGACAGCATACAAGGTTATTCTGGGTCACATGTGGCTGGTGGGCCTTTGGTGTGACATGCTTGACACAGCTGTCGTGTACAACTCTCGGTTTGTTTCAGAAAGTGGGATGATTACAATGTATCTTACTTATTTTGCAACAAATACTTTCAATGTACTTCCCAAATAAATGGAAACTCAGTATCTACACAGCAAATCAAGAGTCCCGGGGGACAGGAAAACCTGACTAAGGTGACTGTTGAGCCTGCTTTAAGTCCTGCTAGCCATCAGGATCCTCTTACCATGAACTTTCCTTAGGAAATCTGCCCACTGTTACCTGTAAAGTTAGCCAGAACTGTCTTGTATGTTACATCACTCTACTTACTGCTGAAATGTTATCCTAACATTAATCAGAGTTTGGCAGCTAATGATATCTGCAGACGAGGTCAATAAAAGCAAAAAACAAACAAACAAAAAACCGACCTCCAGAGAGAAGAGGACTCAATAGTCAAAATGTCCAACCTCAGCAAGAGCCCACAAACCTCATACTTTTTCAGGAAATATGAAATCAGACGAGCTAGTCATTCGCTTGGATCAGAATGCTGTTCCGAAGCTAAAAAGATGGGCTTCTAAGAAGAAAACGCCAGCCTAACTCTCCGACACAGGGGTGAAAGTTACAAAAGCACGAGTTTGACGAGTAGGTCAGAAGGAAGTCAGAAAACAAGGAAAGAGATGGAGGGGATGGCAAAAGGTGAAGGAGGCGGGTAAAGGCCACCCGGTGGGGACCTGGCTGCCCAGTTCTTTATGCACCCAGGACAGCATGGGGCCTCTTGTCCGCCGGCGCACACAGGAGCAGGGCGAACCCCCGCGGGCCTGGCACCTAGGGTGCGGGCAGCCCGGGGTTAGGAGGGAGCTTGCCCTGGGACGGGTGGGAGCTCTGGGGTCCCCAGGAACCAGGGACACTCAGTTTAGCCCTCACCTCGCGCTGCTAGGAGGGGGTGGGTGGAGCTGAGTCCGGGGCCGCCCCCCCGGAGCCGCCCCCGCAGCCGCGGCCCAGGCTGTCAGCGCCCCCTCCTGCGGCCACTCACCCGCCGGCGACGCACTCCCGGCCGCAGTGGCGGCGACCCCCGCCTGGGTCATGGTCCCAGGAGCGGAAGGTAGCGGTGTCTGGCCGGCCAGGCGAGCCTCTGGGTCCGCAGCCGCCGCCTGCTTCTGCGGGGCTGGGGGAGCGCGGGCCCGGGCCCTCCTCTCCCCCCGCCCCCGTCGCCTCTGCTCGCGGCCACCGCCGCCGCAGCGAGCCCGAGCCCTCGAGGCCGGAGACCCGGCGGCAGCACGGCCTCAACTTTCCCAGCCCCCCTCCCCCCGCCCCTCCCTCCCGCCCGCCCCTCCCGCGGTCGCCGCTCCGCACGCGCACAGCCTAGCCTGGATGCGCCGCGCGCCCGCCCCGACTGACCGTTCCACCAATCCCGTGCCGGGGAGGCTGCGTGGTAGCCAATCGGTGGCCGAAATTCCGCTGCGCTAGGCTAGAGGGCGGGAGGAGGTGGAGGGAACAGCTAGGAGGGAACAGGCCTCAGGCGGCCCAATGAACACGGCCGGGGGGCGGAGGTGTGCAAGTTGGGTTGAAAGAACAGGAAATATTCTTAAAGGTAGAGTGACGGGCAGAAAGGAAGGCCAGTAGGTGAATGGGACAGACGTAGGCCTGCTTCCTTAAAGGGGACGCGTTGAGAAGCCAGAAACTCTGTCTTAAGAAACTTCCTAGCGTCCGGTTCTCCACTGTGCTTCTGGCATATATCAGTGTGAGCTTAGACGTGGAAAAAGTGAAGAGGTGAAGGGCACCAGAGGCTCTCAGAGATAGACAAGTCCCTTCAGCCTGCAGGATCAGAAGGCGGGAAGTGTGGTGGAGAATTTCAGCTCTGCCCGGACTTCCCTTTCAGTGCGAGATCTTTGCAGACCCAAGGCTGCTGGAATTTGTAAACTGTAGACTCCTGAGGTCCTTTATTTGACCAAAAGTTTAAAAGCCGTTTTCAGAAATGTCCCAGAGCCTCAAGCTGTGGGAGGCAGTGTGTGACTTTAGGGGAGGGGGATTGGAAGCCTAAACTTGTAGGTTACTAGACCCTGGACCGGAGACCTCAGAGTCGCTTGGAGCTCTCGAACTGTGGTTCCAACTACCTTTTCCTAGTTTTATTTCATTTCACAAGCCTGTCTCCCTGTGACAGGTGTCGGATCCTCCACCTAGTGGTGGTGAAAGATTTATGAGGTCTTCACAACCAGATATAGTCACATAGCAAATGAAACAGTGGAAGCACACCGCGTGATTAGAAAGTAAGGACGTTTTATCTTTACTCCGCGTTTTGAAAATCTGTGATGAAACAGACCTTTAACGTTACTTCAAAACTGGTGCTAATAAGCAGTCTGATTTTTTTTTCCACTTCCTTGTCCCATCTGGGCCAGGGCAGTGAGTGTTAATTAGCCTTTAAATGGATTTGTCATTCCCAATCCCAAGCAGCAGAGACCTTATGAGTGAGAGAAACTATAATGTTAATGTATGTCCAGCTACATGATTTCCATCTTAGTAAAAATTTAAGGTTCTATGGGTAACAAATATCAAATCCAGGGAACACATAACTTCCTGACTACAATAAATTAATTAAAATCGTATATGCTAGGGTTTATTTTGAGACTAGGCTGTCTTTGAACTCAGAGATCCAGCTGCCTCTGCATTTTGAATATGAATGCTTGAATTAAAAGGGTGAACCACTACATTCAGATGCAAAACAAAGTTTTGATGATTCAGAAAACAGAATTTAAGAGTTTTTTGAACTCTTATTAATAGCATTCAGACATGATTTAAAAATCTGATCCATAAAGATCAGAATAACTTTTAATTTTAATCATTTCCTAACTGAAGTAAAAAATCCTAAAATGGTGAGACGGTGAAGTGGCTCAGAGTAAAGGTGCCACCTGCCAACGAGCCTGACGACCTGAGCTTCATCTCCAGAACCTACATAACGGAGAGAGCAGACTCCACGCTGTCCTTTGTCAACAGAAGTTTCTGTGCCACCGGGTCCCGCAGCTTTTTAGTACCAAATAAAAACATGCTTTGTAATTTGGAGAGTTAGACTTTCTCTCGTTTTAGAGCCCTATCTTTTCCTTAATAGGAGTAGTACAAGTGTTTACTTCCATGTTTCTTGAATACCCCAGCTTTTCCAGAGATTGTAATTTTTATTTTGCATTCTCAACAGCAGTAATGAAGGATTCAGATAGTCCACACCACCACTGACACTGAACTGTTGTCATTCCTAACCTTTTGAGACAGACTCCCTAGATATTTTAGGAAATCATTAAACTGGCGAATCTACTACCTTAGCTTCCCTGGTGCAGGGATTACAGGTGTTACAGATGTGCAGCACTTTTTCTAACAAATAGTGGTGCTGAGCTTATTTCCATATCATATTGGTTTTATTACCCCTGGTGCAGGGATTACTGATGTTACAGATGTGCAGCACTTTTTCTAACAAATAGTGGTGCTGAGCATATTTCCATATCATATTGGTTTTATTACCGTGGATTTTATTTTAATATATTATAGTTTAATCTCTGGGAGTATCTCTCACTGACTTAGAAATTTTCTGTATATGTTGTGCTAATGTTTTCAATAATTGTGCGGCTTGGGTTTTGCATTTTATAAGAATGGCTTGTTGCCGGGCGGTGGTGGTGCACGCCTTTAATCCCAGCACTCAGGAGGCAGAGGCAGGCAGAGCTCTGTGAGTTCGAGGCTGGGCTGGACCGATAGCCTCCAAAACAATACAGAGAAACCCTGTCTCGTAAAAACCAAAAAACCAAAAAAAAAAAAAAAAAAAAAAAAAAAAGAATGGCTTGTTTACTAACCTGTTTCATCCACATAATCACCCTGCAATACAGCTGTTGGCATCACTTATGGAGAAAGTCAGAGCCTGAGAAAGCAACCATTGCCCCAGTGTCACACAGCTAGGTGGCCATGCTAAAAGAGCAAAGGTTACAATAGAGATGCCAACTCAGTAGGCATTTCTCTGTGTCATCTTTTCTCTATTCATTTTGAGTCTATCATTCTAATTATGGCATTGTGGTGTCTGTTCTCCAGAAATGAAGGTGAGATCTGAATCTTAACCTGTTAAGTCCTTGATGCAACTGAAACAATAGTCTTTTCATTTAGAAAATCCCTTCTTAGAATGTCAATATAAAAGCTTTATTGTTCCAGAAGCCCATCAATCTTTCTCTGAATTTGCTCATGAAATACCTGTTTGGCCAGGTTATAAGTCTTATGTTGGGGGCACACACATAATGTATGGAAGTGAATTTCTAACTGAAAGCAAACCCACAACCCTGCCTTCAGTCTTTCCTCAGGGTCAAGGACATTGAAGTTTGTTATAATGTATGGATGTGAATCTCTAACTGAAAGCAATCTACCACCCTGCCTCCAATCTTTCTTCAAAGTGTCAAGGGCATTGAAGTTTGTTACCTCATGGGCTGAATGCCATTTTTATATGGTAAAACAAAATCCACTAGGTTTTGTTTTAAGACAGGGTTTCTTTTCTGTGTGCAGCCTGTACTGTAACTCACTCTGTAAACCAGGCTGGCCTCGAACTCAGAGATCCACCTGCCTCTATCTCCCAAATGCTGGAATTAAAGGTGTATACTATCACCACCTGTTGGGTTTTGTGTTTCTTAATGTCTCTAAAAGCACAGCCAGGCCCTACATTGGTACTTGCCTTCAATCCCGGCACTTGGAAAGCAGGTAGGTGAATCTCTGTGTTCAAGGCCAGAAAGTACTGTCATGCTCCAGGTGCTATATTTTTAAAAGGAAGGGAAGACAGAAGGGGGAAAAAGCCCTTTAATATGAGCACAGGCAAGCAGAGCTCTGTGACTTTACGGCAAGCCTGGTCTAGGACATCTAGGGCTAGAAGAGAAACCTCGATCATACAAGTGTAGATATATTTATATACTCAATTCTGTAGCACTGGTTGGTTTATGTTGACATTGACACCACTTTATGTGAACTCAAGTAGTGAAGTTCTCCAAAACCCACCAGCATTTTGTTTAATCATATCACTTGCAAGTAAAAACTGTTTACTTCTTCCCAAACTTAAGGCTTTTAATCAGTGGACTATGACAGTACACAATAGTATGCAAGTGCCGAGAGCAGTTTTCTTCACCTTCTTCCCAGTCTTACATATAAAAAAGACAAGATCTCATCAATAAGTATTGTAGCTGCAGGCTTTTATAGTTTTTCAGCTTCTCTTTTGTCGTGATAGCTTTTATTGTCAATATCACAATCTTGATGTACCTATGAGAGAGTTCCCTGAAAATTTTAACCAAAGAGGGAAGACTTACCCTAAATGTGATACTATCCAATGTGGCAGAGTGGGCAGCAGAAAAAAATTAAAAAGAGAAAGCAAGTTGAGCATTAGCATTTATCCCTCTTTGTGAGGCATTATAATCAGATGCCTCACATTCTGTTTGTCTTTTTTTTTTTTTTTTAAGATTTAGCCAGAAGAGGGTACCAGATCTCATTATAGATGGTTGCGAGTTAACATGTGGTTGCTGGGAATTGAACTAAGGACCTCTGGAAGAGCAGCTTTTAACCTCTGAGTCATCTCTCTAGGCCCCTGGCTGTTTTTGATAGAGGAAATTTCAAGATGGAACTGAAATACCTGTGATACAGGTATTGCTCATTGCTCTTGACTAAATGTATAGTGAGGGAGCAGAAAGGCACGAAAAATTAATAACAAGTTGCAAGTAGAAAATAGGGCAAAGTCTAAGCATTTATAATTGTTAAGAGATTAATGCCATTAAAAGAAAACTTCAGACTGGGGCAATAGAAAAAGTACTGTGTGCATGAGCTCACCCAGCAAAGGCTCCATTTCACAACAATGCAAATTCATCTTAAGGAAAAAAACTGAGAATGTCACTCATACTCAAATCTACTGTCTAGAAAGTTTTCTCAGGGTCAGTAGAAGCCAACACAACTATGAGACAAGACTATTCGTATCTTGAGCTGTCCCCAGAACTTGGCAGCAGCATCTAGATGGGGCTAATTTAGGCGACGAGAAAAATTTGTCATAGAGGTTTATGGCACAGTTCCATAAGGCCACTGAGAATAAACAATGGGCAGCAGACTCCAATCGGCAAGGTCCTGAAAGGCAATTTCATGAAGCTATGCAATTTCATGAAGCTAAGAAAGATTAAGACCCAGGGATGGTGGAGATGCCAGGAAATGTGAATTATTTGCCAATGAAAGCTGATAAAGTGGAAACCAAGGGGCTAGGTATGATCCATGCAGGAGACCTTCATCATCTATTAAGATGGAGTATAATGTACACAAATTCATTTTCAATTCCTGAGACAAATTCTACATCACATAACTCACTCGTTTTAATGATTTTTCTGATTTTAATCATGAGATAGCAATCTAGTTTTCTCAACCTCACTCTCACCATTATAATGCTCTTCCCATAAAATAGGTTGGGCAATGCTAACTGGTTCTGTATTTTTAAAACACTCATTCATGCATTTGTGTCGAGTTCATTTGTGGAGGTCAAACAGTAGGAGTCAGCTCTATTTCCAGCATGTGGGCTCCAAGGATTGAACTCAGGTTTTAAGACTTGACAGCAAGCACCCATTACCTACTGAGCCATCTTGTTACATTTCACAAAATTTACAAATAAGCCACAACCTAAATGACCCTTCTTTCACTTGCATCATTGGTCACTTTTTTTGGGTCCATTTTAATTTCCTTAATATGACTTTACTTCCGTATTGACAACTGCTATAATTTCCTCCATTGTGTTTCCTTTAATACTCCCCTTCCCATTTCTCAATATGTAGACTAATAAAACTAGATTCAAGTTTTTGTATACATTTATCACCACATATACTTTAAGAGTAGTACAACTGGCTGGGCGTTGGGGGCGCACGCCTTTAATCCCAGCACTCGGGAGGCAGAGGCAGGCGGATCTCTGTAAGTTCGAGACCAGCCTGGACTACCAAGTGAGTTCCAGGACAGCCTCCAAAGCCACAGAGAAACCCTGTCTCGAAAAACCAAGAGTATTACAACTGTATCGAAAAACCAAAAAAAAAAAAAAAAAAAAAAGAGTATTACAACTGTATCCTATAGCTTTTTCTGTTCAATGTACTTAAAATTTCTTGTGATTAATAAGTTACTTAGACCATGCTTTATTCTAGGTATGCAGAAACTTGAAAAAAAATGTGTAACCTGGGACCATATAAAATTTTCTCAGGTAAAAACAAAACAAAACAGAGGCTGGAGATGGCTCAGCAGTTAAGAGCATTTACTGCTCTTGGAGGACTCCTGTCCAGTTCCTAGTACCCACATCGAAA
Organism: Mesocricetus auratus; assembly: GCF_017639785.1. Lineage (NCBI taxonomy): Eukaryota > Metazoa > Chordata > Mammalia > Rodentia > Cricetidae > Mesocricetus > Mesocricetus auratus. The sequence continues at coordinate 47,702,187 of NW_024429192.1, forward strand.
CACTTCACCACCTGTAAACTGTCTGTTGTAAATGAGCTCCTAATTCAATGTGCAGAAAATGACAACATATTCTATCCAATAGTACCTCTTCTCAAATGTTAAGATTTCAGCTTTCATCATAATTCAGAAAGACCATAATTTTTATTTAAAGACCAACACTAGGCTTGTTAAGTATCAGGTGTTTCATCTTAATGTTCCAAATGATTCCAATGGCTACACTAACATAATGAGAACTGAGATCTGACAGCCATGTAAATGCAATGAAGTAGCTCCTACAGCCATTATCAACTCTTACAGAAAATGCCCTGAGTGATACTTGATGTTATAAGATCTCACACATTGCTTGTTTGGTATACAATGGAATTCAACAAATCTGTTGTTTAAAACTGTTCAATTTTGGAGTGATAAGGTTACTAAGACACACAAAATTCATCCATTTTCTTGTAGAATAAGCAAAGTGCAAATTCAGACCATCTTGACTAGAAATATTAAACATTTGTTAATCCTGTTAAGAAAAAACCTTTACGCCGGGCATTGGTGGCACACGCCTTTAATCCCAGCACTTGGGAGACAGAAGCAGGCGGATCTCTGCAAGTTCAAGACCAGCCTGGTCTACAAAAGCTAGTTCCAGGACAGCCTCCAAAGCCATAGAGAAACCCTGCTTCAAAAAAAAAAAAAAAAAAAAAAAAAAGAGAAAAAACTTTGTTTGATTTGGTCATGTTTTTCCCCCCCTCATCTGACAATGCTGTTCACATTTATGTCATTTTGTGTTATTTGGTTTACCTCACTAATATAGAAAGGAGATTTAGGGCAGATATATACATTACCCATATACAACCTGAGTAAACAGGAAGACATGAAGGCAGGGCCCACATCAGTTTCAGAATCTTGAAAGCAAGGAGGAAGAGAAACGAGGTAGGGGAGAAAATACAAATCCTGTAACACATGCAGCAGGTGGCATGGTATAGGCAAGGGACATACATGAAGTTGAGGTGTGAAGCAGAACTGCCCACTCTTTCTCTTCAATGCTGCTTTCATCCAGTTTCCAGACTGAGAGGCCCTCTCAGACGATGGGACCAGGAGAAGAGAGTCAGGGCCTCAGTTGGCCCCCCAACTGTAGCTGTTGTAGGCAGACTTGTTGGTCTGAGGCTTCTGGGGGATGGAGATGGTTGGCTACATTGCCTGCTGCCCATCTGTTGTACACTTTTTTTTAAATCAAAGTCTGATTGGTTGAGCCCTGAGTATATCTGAACTATTTTAATGAGTTTTAAATTAAGTCTTAAAGAAATAGAAAACAGTATGGGTCACAGTACACAACGACTTACAGTTGCAGACTGTAAAACTCAGCACGAGTTTCATGACATTTACAGACAGATTACTACCAGAACATCACATAAGTTTATTTCAGATGTAACAGTAACGTTAAAATTGACAAGGTTAATTCTTAACTGCACCAAGTAAACGTAGCCACTTATGTATCTTAAAGATATTCCCTCCAAAAACTGAGGGAGTTTTTCTTTTCCACCACCACACACCATGCTTCCCAATAGTTCTCTTTTTGGAGGATTTTCAATTAATGAGTGACCTGCGTGGAGACACTTAGGAACTCCTTTCCCCAAATGAAAATTAACCTTTACAAATTATACATTGCATAGATTTTTCTACAGAATCTTTACTTTAGAACCTAAATTCAAATAGCATACAGAATATTTTTAACCTATTTACCCCCACAATAAAAATGATCTGTCCTGAAAAATGATGATCTTCCAGTTAACAGAATTACTGTTTTACCTCAAAGATTATTTTTTTATCATATATTAAAAACAAAATGAACCCAAACCATAAACCACAAACTTAACATGGGGTGTTAGTTTTAGAATTTCTTGACTCACAGGCATATGGACTAGTCCCAGTTTCTACCTCTTTCACATCTTCCCCTTATGTAAGTGGATGGAATTATTTAATGCAACTTTGATACAGGACAATTGACCCATTACATACAATTAAAATTTAGGTTAAATCACCGACTAGTGTGAAAAAGGAAACAATAATAGGGAGCCTACACACTCAATTCAAACTTTATTATTTGTTCCTCCTCTTTAAATAACATGTACTTAATTGTTGTGAGGCAGCTATTCGGTTTCAATAACCACATTTAGGGATACATTCATAGGACTACTCAAATAGTCCAAGTGAAATGGTTATAGAAATAGAGGCAGTGTCATCTCAGAAAACTTTTTATATATCAAAATCTATTTTGCTATCTGGAAGTTTACAAAATGGCTGACTTCTTCAAACTAATTACGCTCTATCATTTATGCCCTCTTCTCTTGGCAAGAGTAAGCTGAAGCTTATCCATGGAAGTAAAGGTGCTTAACACTAAACTTTCTTCTGAGCTTAGATTTGGACTGATACCCAAGAAACAAGCATGGTATTTCTACAATTTTCCTACCCTATTCATCCATCCATCCGTCCGTTCATCCATCCATCAACCACACCCCTTGTCTGTATTTTCTTGGCACTCAAGACTACTGAAGTCCACTTAATGTACTTTCACATTCTCAAAACAAAACAAAAAAGCAAAAAAACCCTTAAGAGATATAAAGTGTGCATAAGCATTTTCTTAACCTATTTGGAAATAAGACTTTCATACCACAATTTTCCTAAGAGGATGTATCAAACTTCCTTTTAAAGTCAAATGAGAGAAAACATACTCTGTTGTTTTAAAGTCTAGTAAGAACATTTCTTGAGCCACTGATGACTACTGACAATCTAAGTAATGCCATGTATTTTGAGATGAGGCTATGTGAGGAAAATATGACTATCTCACATGTCTCCACATTACAGTTCTCAACCCATCAGAGCCACTACCAATGTGCCTGAAAATGATCTGGCCTTAACCAAACCTGTCAACCGGAGGTCACAGTGATATTTGTATTAACACTTCATACTTCTATTGTTCCAAGAATAGAAGAAATTTGCCAATTCCTCTTATTCCAAATCTTTAAACTCAACATTGTAGGCACAAGAGTGTAAGCAATCTGGGATGTTCTCCAACAGATAAGCAATAGCATAACAATGTTATTTTCAAAAATACTGTCTAGAAATTCTTTCATATATTATCAAATGCTCAATGGCCACAGTTCTAACAATTTGCATTAGTTGACATTAGATAACAATGTGTTATAAGTCCATCTAAGTTTTTTATGTAATTTTGTAGGTCCAAGAAAAACACTTGCTTCGGGTTTATTTAGGGGTATTGGCTTATAAGAATATAATTCCATTTAAGCTTACACTATTATTGAGCTTACTGAAAAAAGGAAAAAAATCAATTATAACAATCTTCTTCAGGTCAGTTAAAGGCCATATCTCTAGCTGGGATATTAAAACAGTTAATTTCACCAGCTCATACTCTACAAGTTAATGCCTCTAGCAACAAGATTTACAGCAGGAAGGAAAAAACCCAAACCCAAAAAAAAATAAAAAATAAAAACCTGTTAACAAGCAACCCACTCACCAGCTAAATAGCAGTTTAACTGAAATACTTTGACCAAAGTCTAATACTAACTACACAAATGGCCCCAGCAATCAGCAAATATAGAGAAAAACTGCTTTAAAACCCCAAATAAGCTTAGTATTTTCTCACAAGAATAACAATGGTTCAACTCCTGAGAGTACTCAAAGGACTAAAGGTAGAGTGAAGGCAATGTCAGGGATTAGCATCCCACAGATAGTCTTTAAAACTCAAAGTACCACAAATACACTAAGCTTGTCTATGAATTAGAGAACAAGATATTGCTGCGGCTTCTTTTGAAATAAACAATATTGTAGGCTCTGCTCTTCAATGTGAAAGCAGGATGCCACAAAAAAAAAAATCTGGTACCCAATTTGAGAGGACATCGTAACTGTGAAACTATACAGGCCTATTTTCTCTTTCCTTCAACCCAACCACCTCACAAAAATAAGAGAACTGAAACAATCCAAACATGATCATTTTTAAGAGTCCTTGAAAGTATTACAAACTTTAAGAGGAAAGAAAGGAGGAGTATCAAGGGAGAAAAGCTGAAGAAAGGGGGAGGGGAATTAATGGGTCTTTCTTTTATTTGGCGACAAGCAAGTGCAAGAAAGTTCTTTTGTAATTTGTTCAGTTGTCTGTCTTTTGTGTCTCTGCACTCTGACCAGATGGGACTTTGAGGTTTTTCTGAAGCACATGAGCATCTGCAGGCTCTATCCTCTTATAGTAGTTCTTCTTCGTCTCAATAATCTCAAAGCCAAACTTCCTGTAGAAGTCAATCGCTGACTCATTGCTGATCTGGACATGCCTGAGACATATATAAGACAGTTTCATCAACTTTCAAGTCTTAACCACACATAGCTTCAAATGTCAGAGGTGAAATATTACAGACATTTTGTACACTTTCTTTACAATGACCAATATTTAACACAGGTTATTCAGTTTGTTATCAATAAACCTGACAACAATTTACACTTTTAACCTAATTCTCCCACTTGCCAGGCAGATGGCTGAGATCAGGAGGATCAGTGCATATTCTTATATTTGACAAAGGTTAAACTATCATGAGATGAGGCTCAGTCTACCAGGGGATCAGAGTTCTGTCTGACCCGGCACTGTCACCAGGCAGCTCACAACCACCTGAAACTTCAGTTCCAGAGATTGCTGATGCCTCTAGTCTTAGATACCAGCAATCTCGTGCACATGCCCTTCCCAGAAAATAAACACACTAAAAACAGAAAAATACACTTCAGTCAGGCAGTGGTGGTACACACCTTTAATCCCAGCATTAGAGAGGCAGAGGCAGGTGGATCTCTGCGAGTTCGTGAGTTCAAGACCAGTCAGTCTGGTCTACAAGAGCTAGTTCCAGGACAGTCTCCAAAGTCAGAGAAACCCTGTCTTGAAACATCAAAAAGAAAAAAAAAAAAATACACTTCAGTCTCAACTGCCTAAATCTATCTTCTTGAGCTTCTTTCATTACTCTTCAAAATGACACTGCATAATTTAATCTCACCCAATATGAATATGAAAACAATCTGTTGCTGTGATTTTTTATTTATTTATTTATTTATTATGTATACACTCTTCTGCCTGCATGCCAGTGGAAGGCACCAGATCTCATTCAAGGTGGTTGTGAGCCACCTGGTTGCTGGGAATTGAACTCAGGACCTCTGGAAGAACAGTCTCTCCAGCCTCCTGTTGCTGTGATTTTTATCTTAGCCTTTTATGTTTATTTTTTGAGACAGGGTTTCTCCCTGACTGGCCTAAAACTCATGGTAATCCACCTGCCTCTGCCTCCTGAGTGCAGGTGCTGTGATTAGAGACATGAGCCATCATGCCCAGCTGTCTTGGCTCTTTACACTATGGCCCTCTGAGACTCAAGTATAATTTCAACTAGATTATGTCTAACTTTGATTATTAAACTCTATTACAAATGAGCATGTTACTGATAGCCTTGAATAAAATATATCAATTATTACTGTTATTAATGATTTCAAACTTCTGAATACCTGTATTGCAATCTTGGTTTCCTATTAGGTTCCTTATATATAATTAAAACCAAATATAACAAAAATAGTTCATCACAATTTTCTACCCAAAATTCACCAACACGGAATTAAATACAAAGTTGTTTTAAAAACTTCTCTACCATTTTTTTTTTAGGCATCCTAAGTAAATTAGGTCACTTTAAAGAATGGGAGGTTAGGAATAGGTCATCTGTAAATAGTATGTCCTTTTATATGGATTTGTGACATCTTGAATAAATGTACTCTTTTTTTTCTAAAACTTATGGGCATAGATATTTCTGTCTGCAAATATACATGTGTACCACTTATGTATCAGGAGGGTGTAGGATCCCCTGGAACTGGAGTTCTCTGGAAGAACAGCCAATGCTCTCATGAAACGAGCCCTCTCTAATGTGCCTTTTATATCTCTATGGATATCAAGGGACAAGCATACCTTCATGGTGTTTTCAATCAAATATACAGAGAGAGTGGGTAGATCTCAATGTTTCTGATAGGGATTAGGCAGATAATTTGTCAGACACTTAGATGAACATTAAGTACTTACAGATAGATGTTGTCAAAAGTGCCATCTTTCTCACAGATGTTTAGGACATGATTTAGCATTTTAGTTCCTATTAATAAGACAAACAACAAATAACTTTACAAATCAACCTTGAAATTTCACATATACTTGCCATCTTTACTAGGGACTGACATAGAATTAGATGACAACTAGACATCCATTATTTCCCCAAATTTTGTTCTCACTGCGTAAGTTACATGTTTAAAAACATTAGAAGAGGACTTTTTTGTTTGATTGGGTTTTTTTTGGAGGCAGAGTTTCTCTGTGTAACAGCCCTGGCTGTCCTAAAACTCAATTTGTAGACCAGGCTATCCTGGAACTCACTCAGATCTGCCTGCCTCTGCCTCCCAAGTGCTGGGATTAAAGGTGTATACTACCACAGACCAGTAAGGACATTTTTATTGCAAATAACTCCAGACTGATAAATGTGAACAAATTTATGGGACTTCCAAATGAATACCAAGCAATAGTTTTGATTATACTTTTCACAATTCATTATTCCCTTCCCAGTTTCTTTTCTTTTTGAGACAGGGTTTCTCTGTTTAGCTCTCAAAGATCCCTCTTCAAAGGCATGCTCCACCAATTCCTGGCTTCCCAGTTTTCTTTAAACAACAGAACAAAACATAAGTTTTACCTATTCCTAGTCTTCGATAAGGTGCAAGGCATCCTAGTGTCATGATGTAAAGTCTCTTTTGATTCTGTGAATGATCCACTCTGCAGCACACTGCACCTACAGCTATATCATTGAAATATGCTACCACAGAAAAAATACAAAGAAAGATGTAAATGTCAACATTTTATATAATCAGCTCCTTTTAAAAACAAAAGTTGTTAATAGGCATCAGATTTTAACTAGCTACTTTTATGAGAATATCAATGCCCTCAAGACTATCTGCTGAGGAAGGTTAAGCTTTCTCAGTAATAGTTAAATTAGTGATAAACACACAGGCTCACAGTAAATAACAGAAAGTATCTAGGAGTCAGGGAGATGGCTTAGCAGATAAAGGTACTTGCCACCAAACCTGAAAACACAAGTGTTGGAACTTAAAATGGTGGAAGGCTAGAACCAACCTCCTCAAGTTGTTCTCTAATGTCCCTATGGTCACTGTATTGTGTGCCTGTACACACACACCTTTCTTCTTCTTCTTCTTCTTCTTCTTCTTTTTTTTTTTTTTGGTGACAGGTTTTCTCTGTGTAGCTTTTGAAGCCTGTCCTGGCACTTGCTCTTAACCAGGCTGGCCTCAAACTCACATAGATCCTCATGCCTCTGTCCCCTAACTGCTGGGATTAAAGGCATGTGCCACTGCCAACTAGCTGCCCAGACTTTTTTTTAAAAAAAGGACATTTAGTATTTACTTCTCAAGTTAAATATTCAATATTGATCTTTCTCAAAAACTTTAAGTTCCAATTTCCTTTGCGTATAAAATAAGGAACCTGTATTATTTGCTCTAATATTAACAAATATAGTTTAAGGATACAAATTTTAAAAAGGAAAGAAAAAAAAAACGTACCAAGTTTTGCTAGCTCGCCAACCTCTAGCACATCCTTGTAGAATTTATCATTATAGCTGACTGGAAAGATGACCTGGTTCAATCTCTTCAACTGTTTAATATTGTGTGGTGTCACATCCCCCAGCTCGATCCGGCTACTGGAACAAACCAAAATGTACTCAATAAAAGATAATTAACTTAATTTGCTAAGATAATATTAAAAGAGTACCAGTTTATTTTTGCATGACTGATAAATTCAACCTTTTTGTTATGACTTTATATTCTCAAAACAAGCAAATTTTGCCAATGTTCAAAATTCTACTTATACAACTGTACACATTTAGCAACAAAGCACACATTAACCAAGGTTAAGAATATTATTCTTAGTAAATTGTACTCATATACATTGCAGATGAGAATGTAAATTGCTTGACTATTTCTTTTTCTAAAGATTTATTTATTATGTATACAATATTCTGCCTCCATATGTGCCTGTAAGCCAGAAGAGGGCACCAGATTGCATGATAAATGGTTGTAAGTCACCATATGGTTCCTGGGATTTGAACTCAGGATGTCTAGAAGAGCAGTCAGTGATCCTAACCTCTGAGCCATCTCTCCAGCCCACTTCACTATTTCTTGAGGACAACCTCGCATTAAACATTGAGAAACCTGCCCATTTCCTTTGTGTAAATAAAAAATAAGTCAGTTATAAAAAATAATTTGCACTCATTTGTTGGGAATGTTGATCGAGTAATAGTATCACTATTCATATTCCAGGCTGGAGAGATGGCTCAGAGGTTAAGAACACACTGGCTGCTCTTCCAGAGGTCCTGAGTTCAATTCCCAGCAGCCACATGATGGCTCACAACCATCTGGAATGAGAACTGGCACCCTCTTCTGGCCTGCAGGGACGCAAGCAGACAGAACACTGTATACATAATAAATAAATCTTAAAAAAAAAAAAAGAGCTCTGTTTAAAAAAAAATCATATTCCAGGATACCTCACTGTTTCAGCATGAGAATTTCAGAAAACAGAGTATCTGGGAACTTCAAAAAATATCAGTTTGAAAGTTACCTATGAATAATGGCAACAGCAGCATTATTAAGAAACCACATCAATCAAAGCAAATCATTCTATGGGAATAAGGCATTAAATGAGAGCTCAAGATTGACTGGTAATGAAACTTTTTTTTTTGCCTTGAAAAGTGGTCCACAAAAATCAACTTTGACTCAAATTAAGTTTTACTACACACTAAAAACAAACCTGTTCAAGCAAATCCTGCTGGAAATTCACACAACAGTTCATTTCTAACACTAGCAGCACTATCAGTAGACATTTGAATATATCTTTGTAGGTGGAATTTTCTGTCCCATCCAGTATTGCAGCTATTCAGTCCCAAATAAACACAGGTTATATTAATTATAAACTGGTCAATGGCTTGGGCTTCATATTGGCTAGCTCCCTCTTAATTATTAACCCATTTCCATTAATCTGTGTATCTCCACATGGTCTTCACTTACCAATGATACCCAGACTTCTTGCTCCCTGTCAGCTACACAACATATGACCCAAGACTCCCTCTCTGCATTCCTCTCCCCAGCATTCTCCTGGTCTGGTAGCCCGACTATCCTTCCTGCCTGTCTTTTGGCTGAAACAGCTTTATTTGTCAGCCAGTAAGAGAAAAGTATGTTCACAGTATACAGAAGGACATTCCCCCATCATATCTCTTTGTGTGTTGGAGATCAAGCTCAGGGCCTCCTGCATGCTAAATAAGTACTCTTTTAGGAGCTACAACCACAGCCCTATTTTCCTTCTCTCCTTTTTTTTTAAGGCTAGTTTTTATTTATGTTTATGAGTATTTGCCTTATGAATGTATATATATATTTGTGCCTTGTGTCAAATTGCTGAAACTGCCATGTGGGTGCTGGGAACCAAAAGTAGTTAGGTGTCCTTAACTGCTAAGCCATCTTTAGGCTCTTACCCTCTTAGAAATGGTTCACAGTGCATGGCAAAAACAAAAAGTACTAAGACAAAATAAAAATTAAGACAACCAATAAGTCAGAAAAAGGAATGCAGTTCCTACTTGGTAGCAGGTGGAAACCAGAGCATTACAGTAAACAACAGTGAAATGCAATATATGCATGTATATACCACATTTGTAGTGTGAAAACTAAAATGCTAAGCAAGAAATAATGAACATAAAGCATTTACTGATATGAGGATGGTTAAATAAAACACACTTGACCTGTATTAGTAAAAAATATAGTATCACAGACCATTTTATGAACACCCCAATTGTATGTGCGACAACCCACCCTCAGTAAATATAAAAATATTTAAAAGGATTACCTTTAAATGCACAGCAAAAAATGTAGACAAGTTTAATTTCTGAAATGCTGAACAAAAATAGCAAAGGAAATTGTAACAGGACCTTTAGGAAAAAACATTCTTAAAACTGATAAACCCAGACATGAGTGATGTGATACAGTACCTTATCTTAGGTTAGACTCCTTTGAGGCGTTTTATTCTGTAAGGCACTACCTACCCAGCACAAACTGGAAGTAGAAACGGAGTCTTGCTATAAATTTATTGAGGTGTACTGAAATTGTAGGGAATTAACTAGGGACAATTAGGCACACCACAGAAAGGGGTATAATTTCCTCCTTCAAACCCTATGAAGCAATGGACACAACACTGATGACACAACCCCCCTCTGAACTACCTTATATATAGGTACAGGATCACATGTGCATGTATGCATGATCAACAAGTAGGATTCCAGAGTGTCCCTGGAACTTTGGTTTGGTTTGGTCCCCCTACTTACTCAACCACCTTCCTGTCCACCTTTTCACATTTCCTGTGTCAGACTCAACTTAGCCTTCCATCCTGAAGCTGAACTCACAAAATGGACCCCAGAAGAAAGCTTCTGGTTTAGTTTGCTATTATCAATACAGATACTTAGTCCATTTCTGAAACCTGAACCTTGTGTAGCCTCTCTAACTTGTGCTCATTATGAAAACCACATATGTACATATATAGGCATATTTGCTATAAGCTATGTAACCTAAGTCAACATAGACAATTTAGTTGTGAATTAAAGAGGCAAAGGCAGAGATTTAATCTCTGTGAGGTCCAGGCCAGCCTGGTCTATACAGCAGTTCCAGGATAGCCATAGGACTATCTATACAAAAGACCATCTCAAAAACAAGTAAACCAACAAACCTCTTGCATTCACTTTAGCTGGACTACCTGACAAACTGCTTTCACTGAAATCCCTGAACCTTGTGAACTTAATATTACTCAATGAATTCTGACATTTCGGAAAGGCAGAAATCTGTTCATCTACTGATCTACTATATAATATTTTCAAAACAAAAACCTCCAATTCTTCACTTTTCTCATCCAACTCTATCGAGTCCTCCAATTGTTAAGTCTGCATATGGTGTGTATACCTGTGCAACAAATACTATTATGTATATGTATACTTGGTATGGCTATTTGTGATAGAAATTAAATCCAAAGTGCTTCTACTGAACCTTCAATCTCCAAACTTTGAAACAAATTTACTGGTAATATTCTGAAAGACCACAAGATGGAGTTATGACTCCATAAAAAATGCCAGTCCCCCCAAGGTCTGACTCATTAAACAGCAAAAATAAAATGCAGAGAAACTCCCTATACTTGCTTATTCACTCAATGGCACAACATGTCTTGGCACACAAAATTTTAACAAGTCAGTCATTTTTTTGTTCAGTAATTCAGGTTGAAGGTGCCTTAGAATACACTGGACCCATCCCACTCCTTTCATAGAGATAAAACCAAAACTTCAACAGAGAATATGCTCGTAGTGAGCAGCTACAAAGTTCGAATCAGGCATGTCTAAGAATTTTCATTATAGTGAGATCAGTCCTATCATTTTCCCTTGAAGGAATCATCTTTATTCCTTAAGGCTAAAGAGAAGGATGTGATATGCTCTGATAAGGGTCCACTCGCACCAAACTCAAAGCATATGATTGCTTTGTCCACAGGGAATGGCACTATTAGGAGAAGTGATGGCCTTGCTAGAAGTGTCATTTTGGAAGCTGGCTTTGAGGTTTTTATAAGCTCAAGCCTGGCCAGTGGGACAGAGACTCCTTATACTGCCTGCAGACCAAGATGTAGAACTCTCAGCTCCATCTTCAGCACCATGTGTGTAACATGCTGCCAGTCCTGACATCATGGTAATGGACTAAACCTCAATTAAATGTTTTCCTTTGTAAGAGTTGCCATGGTCGTGGTCTCTTCACAGCAAAAGAAACCCTAACTAAGACAAACATTAACTGCTCAAAAGGCCTTTCTTTAGTGAAATTTCTACCTCACATATTACTGTTTGTCCTCCCTACTCCTAAGCCCCTTAAAGACAGGGTTCATGTAGCCCAAGCTGGATCAGAACTTTGACCCTGGACTACCAAACCTCTTCCCAAATGCACCAACAAGCCCTGGCTAGGTATTTACTTTTTTATATTTAATCTCTTCTAACCAAATTTCAAAACTGTAGGACAGTACTTTCCCTAAATCTAAGAATCTGTTGCTAGGTTTGGCCTTCTCATCCAGAATCTAAAGGTCTCTCAATCTTACCCTATAAACTACTGGCATTTAGGATTGGATACTCCTTGGGGCTTGGGGGGTTACATAGCTTAGGATATTTAATTGGATACTTCTGTGCACTAGGTGTTATCTCTTTTCTCTACATGAGTATCATCACCTGTTTTATCCAATACAGAAATTTAGTTCAGTATCACTCTGCGTCATGTTTTAACATGTTCAAGAGCTGGTCCCCAAGTAGTAAGGTTACAGAGAGATAACTGGACTTCAAGAATTCTAGCTTCATTAATGAATTCACACCAAATGGGTGATTATTAGAAAGTAGGTCTAGCCGGGCGTTGGGGGCGCACGCCTTTAATCCCAGCACTCGGGAGGCAGAGGCAGGCGGATCTCTGTAAGTTCGAGACCAGCCTGGACTACCAAGTGAGTTCCAGGACAGCCTCCAAAGCCACAGAGAAACCCTGTCTCGAAAAACCAAGAGTATTACAACTGTATAGCTTTTTCTGTTCAATGTACTTAAAATTTCTTGTGATTAATAAGTTACTTAGACCATGCTTTATTCTAGGTATGCAGAAACTTGAAAAAAAATGTGTAACCTGGGACCATATAAAATTTTCTCAGGTAAAAACAAAACAAAACAGAGGCTGGAGATGGCTCAGCAGTTAAGAGCATTTACTGCTCTTGGAGGACTCCTGTCCAGTTCCTAGTACCCACATCGAAACACTTCACCACCTGTAAACTGTCTGTTGTAAATGAGCTCCTAATTCAATGTGCACACGCCTTTAATCCCAGCACTTGGGAGGCAGAAGCAGGCGGATCTCTGCAAGTTCAAGACCAGCCTGGTCTACAAAAGCTAGTTCCAGGACAGCCTCCAAAGTCACAGAGAAACCCTTGTCTCGAAAAAACAAAAAAACAAAACAACAACAACAAAAAAAAGAAAGTAGGTCTAGCTGGGGGAATTAGTGCTTCAAGTCCTAACTCTGGAGGGTTTATCTCACTGCTGACCTTTTTCTGTCTGCTTCCTGGTGATATAATCACAAGGTGAGCCTCTCTGCCTTATGCTCCTGACATCATGATGTTCTGCCACAGCAGTAAAGCAAGTTAACCACAAATGGAAACTCATACACTATGCCCTATTTTAATACCTATTAAATCTATTCATTGAACTTTATAAATGATTCCCACACGTTTTAAAACCTTAGCATGCTAGTTCAAGCCATTGTTTCTGAAAATATAATGCAAGGAGGTAATATAAGCTAAGGAGATAGTGCTATTGCAATGAAGCCAGAATTTTTTCAAAAAGTTTGATAACTATCCTGCTTAAAAATCCTTTGGCAGGTGAGAGAATGGTAATCCTAGTACTTGTGGGTAGAGGTTCAAGGTCATTTCCAGCTAGGGCTACAGAAATCTCAAAATGGACAACAAAAAACTCAGTTGTACTTAGGCTTACAAGTGAAATTAAAACACCCTGGCATTCCATGTATACAATAAAGCCATTCCTGTTGATTGATGGTCACTGATCTAGCCTCAGCCCCCAACTTCTTGCTCAACAAAACTGTTTAAAATCCCAGAAACAAGTAAGCCCTTCCCTTCTTGGCTTATGAACCTTTTTTTCAACAATCAAGTACAACAACCTTACTGAAACAGTGTGAAGATTAAATTAGAATTTCTTGTTTGGCCTAGTGAGTATTATTAAATATAGAGTATCCTGAGGAAATGGAAGAGAGAACAGGCCAAACAACAAACTGGAGAGATAAATTCAAAGGCAATAATTGAAATATGATTCTATTACTTTATTTTTTGGTATTATAAAGAGCGCTGATCATGGCAGAAAAGGCAAATGGGATATGTTATTGCAGTCACGGTATGTCTCAATAACCTTTTTGCAACAAGAAAAGCCATCAGCTCAGATGTCAACATAATCTACAATTTGCATCCAAGTCTGCAGTCATTCTTAAGATTCAAGCTATTCCTACAGATAGTCAAACAAAACCACAAGAAAGACAGGAAATGTATTTTAAAATACTCTATTGCTACCTATCATTTGTAGTACTCTAAAATTTAGTTGCTTCTAAATGCTGTTTCATTTATTAAAATAACGGACTTTACAGACTAGAAGGGGAGAAAAATCAAACTTTCTTTCAAATGATCTCAAGATATCTTAAGCATCACTGTAAACATTTACTGACCTGAATGTCTCAGCCTCATTTTCTCAAGAACATAATGCTTATTTTTAAAGTTTAGGCAGTTGATAAATATCACCTTATTTTTGTTAAACAAGCCATGAGAAATACAAATGACCACTGAAAGTAGAAAATGCTCAACTTTACTAAATAAAAATTTTAAATAAAAAGAAAACATTATTTGATCAGAAAAGCAAAACCAACTTAATAAAAGTGGTATTTCTATTACTTTACAAATAATCAGGTGTAGTCACAGCACACGCAAAAATTTCTTCATTTTTGTTTTGCTTTTTTCAAGACAGGGTTTCTGGGGTTTCTCTGTGTAGCCCTGGCTGTCCTAGAACTCACTCTGTAGAGCAGGCTGGTGGCCTCAAACTCAGAGATCTACCTGCCTCTGTCTTCCAAGAGCTGGGATTAAAGGTGTGCACCACCACTACCCAGTTAGGCACACAAAATTTTCTAGCACTCTTAGTTGAAATGGTAGACAGTGTCCTCTTCAGTTTTCTCAAGTTTCTCTCCTCTGCAGATTTTGCCCTTCAAGACCTCACACACTGCTGAGAGTAAAAACTACTTTGGGAGGCCAAATGGCAAGAAGTATTAGTTTGGCAGGCATGGTATCAGGCCTTAATTCTAGCATTGTGGAGGCAGAGGTAATTGGATCTCTGTGAATTTGAGGTCAGCTGGGTCCACATGACAAGTTACAGGCCATCCATAGCTACAGGAGACTCTGTCCCTAAAACAAAACAAAACAAAAACCAAAAAACTCACTACTAGGAAAATATCCAAAAGAAATAAAGATATATGTGAAATACACACACACTTTTTTGACTATATATCAAATAGTTCTATGAGCAATCTTTTGCTACAACACTTAAACGGACTGAAAGGAGATGGCCCCAGGATTGACAGATTACACACACACACACACACACACATTTATATTTCCCCCCCTAAAAATATGAGGAACTGGGTGCAATGATTCATGTCTCTAATCCCAACATCCAGGAAGCAGAGGCAGATGGACCTCTGAGAGGTAGTGAGTTCCAAACTGAGAGCTACATAGTGAAAAGCTGTCTGGGGGGGGGGGGGGAGATTATATGAGGGATAATGGAAGCAGACACAGGTTGTACTAGTACATAAAATGCAAACACACACATTTCCAGCTATGTTTTCCACCTATAGCAGACAAATTGGAAAAGTAAAAGCCCAGGAGTATAACCAGATTTGAGTTAAATGTGCCCCACAAGTTAAAATATTTAGAAATATCTACTATCTGGAAACTAGATTCTAAAACCATGCTTTATACAACTTTGGTTTTGAAGGCCCTATAACATCCAGAAGAAATATACAAATCGCATTATCTTAAATTTTAAAAAATGTCAAGTACCATACAAGGCAAGCGTTATCTAAATAAAACTTATTAAACATTTTACCCTTTTAAAATGAAGCCCTTTATTCATATTAAATGTTATGATATGGAACTAGGTCTCATATAATCCAGGCTAGCCTTGAATTTCCTGTTCTCCTGCCTCTCTCTCCCTGGTGGTAGGATTACAGATTTGTACCACTATGCCATGCTCATACTAAGTCTTAAAAATTCACCATATTTTACTCACAGCACACTTACGCTAATATTCCAGGGCAATATTTTATGTATATTATTTAATAAAATTTACAGCTCCATATATCCAGTTTGTGTCTCAAATATGCTTTAAAATGCCCTCAAAATCAACATTTAATTTTAATTTAAACTATGGCTCAGCAGTTAAGAACACTGGTTAGTCTTCCAGAGGACCTGGGTTCCATTCCTGACATCTACACAGTGGCTCACAACAAAACTCGTCTTGGGATCAACATCCTCTTCCAGCCTCCATAAACCAGGCACATACATGGAGCACAGCAGGCAAAACATCCAAACACATAAAAAATGGAAATAAAATCTTTAAAAAATATATTTCAGTTGCTCAATGACCAACTGCGTCAATCAAGTACTGCATCAGACAAGACTAATACTTTACTAGTAAGTTAGACACCGAATTTAACTAGCTGGAAGAAAAATCAAAAGGTGGAATAGCGCTATTGTGTTATAATTCTGTAGCTTAAACTACAATTTTAGAATGAAAAGTGCTCTATAGGTTACTACTAGTATTCTACTGGTTACTGAAGAGTAGGTTCAAAACAAAGATGAAGGAACTTTATTTGAATAATTGAAGCATGCCTCTTCAAATGCCACAAAATTGAAAGCTATAGTTAATTCGTGGAGAACAAAAATCAAGATTTCTATAGGATAATACAGCAAGGTAAAATTTAAATAAGTATTAATCAGTTTTATCTTGAAGGAGCACTGACTTTGGAAAGTAACACTTAATAAAATAAGAGATTTTTAACTGACAAGATGTAATTATTAAAGTCTGGCTACAAATTTTGTGAACAAGAACACAATTTACTCAAAGTATTATGATAAAACAGGAAAAGTATGTAAGTACTTAGTCATCTGGATGACCCTTAACAATTCTTAAACATAGATCTTTTCAAGACAGTGTTCTCATGTATCCCAAGTTGGCATTGAACTTACTATGTAACCTTGAACTTCTGATACTTTGTGGTCTCTGCCTCCCAAAGCTGGGAAAAGTGTGCACCACCATGTCCAGTTTATGCGGTGCTGGTGTTTCATGCATGCTAAGGCAAGCATTCTACCAAGTGAACATAATCCCCAAACTCATTGAAACCTTTATTTATTTATGTTTGTTTATTAGTAGCAGCTTTAGTAAAAAAGTTGTCCACAACTTTGGGAAAGAAAAGATCATTACAGCAATACTACACCACTCACCAATTCACATATCCCTATAGGTAGAAGACATGCTTTAAAAATGCCACAATCATACTTCAGATATTTCAAAACTCTCAACACAGCAAGGGAGACATTACACAGTATTTATTAAAATTCAATATCTGAATCAATCAATCAAAAATTACTGGTTTTACACAAAAATCAAAACATGTATTACATTGTTTCTAGTTGGGTTCTACAACCAATTTTATTGGTATACAAGATACATTTTGTAACCAGGCTGAGTAGCAAACAGCTAGAGGAAAGAGGCAGATGGATCTGAAGGTTAGGGACCAACAGGCCTGAGTCCATAGTGAGATCAGAGGGACACAGACAAAAAAGTCACAAACTGCTGGGCGGTTGAGGTGAACACCTTCAATCCCAGCACTCGGGAGGCAAAGGCAGGCCAATCTCTGAATTAAAGACCAGCCTGGTTATACAAGACCTAATTCCTGGACAGTCTACAAAGCCAGAGAAACCCTATCTCAGGAAAAAAAATAATAAAGTTAACATAGTTTCACTTCTGTTTCACTCAGTAACTAACATTTGGCCAAGTTTTAATTAGTAACCACATTGCTCTCTGTATTTAACATTATTCCTACCAACCTTTTCACCTTTGGTCACTTTAGTATTCCTATCTTGTTCAAAGGCATTGTTATGAGAACTAATTTGCACCTTTTTATTATAATTGAAGGATAAGTGGAATTAGTTTTATTTTCAATTACAGATAACTAATTGCACTGCCACTCCAGTCACTGCTGTCTATGGCATTCTTCTTGACTGAATATCATCTTCCCTGGTGAGGAAAAACAGATAAGTGTAATTACCTTACCAACTACAAATGCAAGCCATAATGCCCGTTGTTCATAAAAACAAGAAACCTCAGTTGAGGGGCTAGAGAGACAAGCCCATAAGTTAAGAGCACTGACTGCTCTTTCAGAGGACCCTGGTTCAATCCCCAGGACTCACATGGCAGTTCACAACTGTCTGTAACTCTGGTTCCAGGAGATCCAACACCCTCACACAGACATTCATGTCAGGAAAAACACCAACACATATAAAATAATAAAAAAGAAACCATTAAAAAAATACCTCAGTTGAAATAACCAATAGCCTAATATACTTCTCACATAGTAGCTATTAATCACAAATTTATCTACCATGGAGTTAAAGAAAGTAAATGATTTATAACAGGATATCCTACTGCTGCTATCAATAAAAATATTAACAGTAAAAAATATGAAATACTTAAAATAGTAAGTTTAAGAAGTTTCAACATTGAAAATTTAAATCATAGATTACATCACAGAAGGGTATTTTTGGTTTCCAACCTCAGAGTCATCTACTTAACTGAAAAAAATTAAAAAGTTACCAAATAAAATTCCACACCAAAACTATGAAATAGAGCTGGGGCAGTGGTGGCGCACGCCTTTGATTGATCCCAGCATTCAGGAGGCAGAGGCAGTCGGATCTCTGAGTTCGAGGACAGCACAGGCCCCAAAGATACACAAAGAGACCTGTCTTGAGCGCACAGGATAGGGTGCCAAGGGACCATGGACAAAAAAAAAAAAAAAAAAAAAAAAAAAGGAAATCAACAACAACAACAACAAAAACCCTATGAAATAGAAGAACAAACAACAACAACCAAAACCAAAAACTATGAAACAGGACCACTGTTTTTCACAGGCCTTTCCAAAGAAACCAGGAGACTGATATACAGTGCACAGTTGTGCAAGTTTTGCACCTCAAGGACATTAACATCTTAAAACACCAAAACTCTACTACACTCTGATTTCATTTCTTTAGTATTATGTTTAAAGGAAGAAAGAGAACAATAAAGTCCCATGTTTACTGGGAGTTAGTTGTGGAAAATTAAAGACCCATACCTGTGAAATCATCTTTAAACTGTTTAGTCCAGAACACAATTCTAAGCAATAAAAACCTTTTGAGGAATCTTAATTTTGAGCATGCTTACTGGACTAAACTATGGATTCAACTGTAAGTTTTCTCTAAATTTTCCCAGTTCCTCGCTTTCAGGCATTTGTCTCCATTAATTATGTTACACACAGTATCTGTTTAAATAAACAGAACCAGCTGGTACTGGTGGCTCAAGTTTGCAATACTAGCTATTCAAAAGGCTGCATGAGGCCAAAAGTATTGTTGCCAAGTTCAAGGCCAGCCCGACCAACTTAGTGGGGCCGTTTCTCAAAATAAAGTGCTAGGGTTATATATACCTCAGTGGCAGAGTGTTTTCCTTCAGTTCCCAGAACTTCAGGAAGTTAATAGGATACAGCTGCTTTAACAATATACTAAATATGAATTGGAATAGACTGCCAATAACGCCAGGGTTGCTCCATTTCTGTCAAATTAAGTACCAGAAAGATTGCATTCTACACCTAGAAGAACAGAACTAGATCCAAGATTTTTTAATCTAAACCACAATAATTTCTTAGACTCATTATCCCATTGCTATTACTATAACAGAACATGACAAAAATGTATTGAATATCAATGAGTAAGAAAAAGAAAAGAGAAAGACAGTATCAAACTCATTCTACAAGAAAAATAAAACTAAAGATAATTGGATATTTTAAAAAATTATCCAAACGTTTTGGATGATGACTCTAGTAGCGTAAACATTCCCCCCCAAAATCCAACACCAAATAATCAATATCTAAAAGCAAAACCAGAGTAAAAAAGTATTTTATATGCAGACTTAAAATCAAAGTATAAACATTTTGAGTTTTAAGACGCCTAATGATATATGACCTTTACTTTACACAGGACGATATATTTCGTACTCCAAAAAGGATGCTGAATAAACAGTTCAACTAACTGAAACAATAGTTCTAACTTTCAGCTGACTTAGAAAGAAAAATCCTTACGGTATTTCAAAAAGTTTAGCAAGTTTAAGGTTCCATTTCTTTTTCTAAAGGATTGTAAAGGCAACCTCCCAAACATCTTGCCTAAGCAATGTGTTAGCGCGCTGTTAATACTGTAGCAGTTTATAAATCAATGGAAGGGAAATACTTTTTCCCAAACGGGAACAGTTAAACCAAAATAACGTCTAATGCTACCTAAGATTAGAAAGCTCAAACCTCAACTTCGCTAACCAGCAGCAAAAACGTTCCTCTCTGCACTCAGGGGGCAAAACGTTCCTGAAGCAATAGCTCCACCTACTGATCCCGGATACTTCCTTAAACATTTTGGCACCCCAAAGTCTACGCGGCTCGAGTTCGTCCCCGTCCGCCCGCCCCCCCCCCCGCCCGCTCGCCCGCTCGCCCGCTCTGACCCAACCCAAATCTCGTTGAGTCACTAGCTGCTAACACTCATCCCCATGCTCTTTATTCCAATTCCTTTTCCCTCCAGAAGGTTCTGCACAGTCCACAAGTACGAAGAAAACAGAAACGTGTCAAAGCTCGCCAGCCACAGCGTGGATCCAGGGTACGGATGAGCACCTGAGGTGGCTCGGCCGCGCGCTCCCGGGAAGAGGCCCCGGGCGCCTACCAGACCTCCTCCCGGCTGTCCCACTCGGTGCACACTCGTCCTCTGGGTGGGATTGGCGGACTCGCGCCCTTGCCTCGGCTGGCCCTTCAGCCCGCCAACAGCCGGCCTAGTCTCCGCCCCCCTCCCGGAGCGGGGTGACCCAGGAGCCCGGCAGGGTCCCCCCGGAGGCCCGGTCTTGGCGCGAGTCTCCCCTCGCGGCGCTCTCCCGACCCACCGGCCCACGCCCCTCTCCCCGGCCCGCCGGCTGCCCTTCCTTCCTCACCCTTTCATCTTCCCCGCCTGCTGAGGCCGTCGTTACAGCCGCCACCAACGCCGTCGTCCTCGCCGCCTGGAGCTCTCCGCGCCCTGAGCTCAGGCCACTCAACCCCACACGCCGGCCTCTCGGCTGAGGGAAGGGCGCCGAGGGGCCAAGGAGGCCACGAAAGCCAAGCCGGGCCCCGAAGCTCCGGGGAGACGCGGGAAGACGTGCCGCCGCCGCGCCGCTCCTCCACACGTGCACACGGGACACTCCGCTCCCGCCCGCAGCTGCCGCCAGCCAGACCCGCCGCCGCGCCGTGACCTTTCACCCCGCCCCCTCAGCGCGCCGGCGCGGCCGCCGCGTCGCGCGCGCAGCCGCAGTGCTCCGTGCCGCGCGCCCCTCCCCCCAGGACTTTCCCCTTCCCCTGGGCTGGGCCTCCGCGGGCTAGCCCCGCCCACCCCGTGCGGCACTCCCGCGGAGCTTGCTAGGTCGGCTCCGGCGGTAAAATCCGGATCTTTCCACCCTTCCCTCTCGTCCCTCAACTCTGCAAGATCAGTCTTTCCCGCCCCCTCTCTCCCTAGCTCCCCAGTGACCTTCAAACGCTCTTGTCGCCTAACAGGGTTTTATAAAACGGGTTCTTCTCGATGTAAGAGAGCCTGTGGAGACCTGCAGTAAATGTGCTTTAAAAACCAAAAGGTAACGATGGCTCCGGATAACTTGGCTATCTTCCAGCAGGCAAGCCACGTTTTTTTTTGTAATCACGTGATAGGCTTAAGGTTTCCAGCCAGTATTTTAACTCGGGACTTAGAGAGGCGGGACTCCATCGCCACTTCCGGCAAGTAGAGCGTGACTTGACGTCACTTCCTTAGCAATGCACTTTAACCCTTGCCATCCTCGTTTTCTGTACTGTAGTTTATAACACAGTCATAGTGAAAAAAGGAAATAACTCGTTCATTAACCACGGAACCATTAATATCCAAGCGTTCCGCTGAGATTCAAGACTGCAGCGTGCCTGGGGAGGGGAACCAGGGTGGAGCTTGAGGTCACATGACTAGGACGCCCCGCCCCTTGCAGCTGAAGACTTCCCCTCAGTGACAGAGCCTTTGGGTCCCGTCTAGGTACTGAGCCTGCACTTCGCGCCCCAGCAGGTCAGGTGCGACAGGTAACTGGCGGCTGGTGGGGACGATTGACGGGGAGAGAGGAGAGAGGGAGTGGGGCGTGTGAACGGCGGCCTGCCGTGCTGCGGGCTCCTTCCCCCTTGTCATCCTGCACTGGCTAGCAGCTCTTTCCTCTAGATCTACATGCTGGACCCCTGGCTCGTCCCCGTAGTCCGCTGGCGAGGGATTATGATGCCCACCTTTCCCTGGGTTGAGAGCGAGTGCGGCCATTACGGTTCCCTATTTGGAGTCTTTGGGGCTGAAGGTGGTAGGACTGCTTTAGCCATTACTCAGGGTTTGCCACTACCTCCAGGTTCCATTCCCCAAAGCTCCTTCCCTGGCAAAGACCTTCGGCCGGAGGAGCAGGAAAATAGGAGAACCCCCTGGAGGCAGAGGCGTCTCCGGTGAGACAGGCTTGGGAGGGAATGTCACTGATATGGCCCTCACTGCAGAGTCACTGAAGAGCTTCCCTAGGAACGCGTTCTGGGCGATTCTAAGGGCTTTTTCGGACATCCCCGCAGAGTGAGTGTTCACTTGCTCTGGATGAGACTGGAAGAGTAAGAGCAGGGATAATGCTTTTTCTTTTCAGAGAGAAGGCGGTTGTCTATCTTCAGAACAGGGTGTTTGGTAATGCGACAGTCTCAGTTGAATGAGAAGGCAATGAAAGATGGTGTTGTCTCCTTGGGCTGGAGACCTAGGCTAGCTTATGGGAAAGTGACGAGCTTTTCCCGAAAGGGAAGTAATTCTTCGGAAACCGATCAAGCTGAAAATATAATTAATCCAAATTTATTTGCCTGTAATTTTAATGCAGGAAGATTAAGTCTAGATATTACTGACTTCGTATTTTCTGCCTGTGGCATCATTCTCTTTTTGGGCATTTTTTTTTCTTTAAATCCTACATAAGCGCCCCTCCCAGTCAATTCCTAGGCCTGTTTAAATTTGTGGAGTAACACTTGTGTTTTTAATTAGCTTTTGCATTTGTAAAAAAAAAAATGAAGTGACCTCTTCTGACTTGGGTGTATAATATATTGTGGAAATACAGGAATTATTTTGCCATAGGATTACCTAACCCTTTGTACTCCATTTAATATGCACTGTAGTAGCCAGTGTTTTGACATCAAACAATGAGCTTTAGGAAAGGAATGTTTTTCGGTTTGGGGCTAAACTCTTTTATTTATTCTGCAAACTTAGAAAGTTCCTTGTTTTAAAATACACATTTGACTTTTATAACTTAGATTATACACTTTCTTATATGAGATCAGGTTTTTAGTTAAATCTTAGTTCTAAGCAATGTAATCCAAGAATCTACTTTTTAACATCTGCCGAGGAATGGGAATACGGTTCTTATTTCCATGAATGTTTGAGGCGCTGGGTCCAATCCTCAGTACTTGAAAGTTAAAAATAACAACAACAAAAACCAAGAAAGGAAAAAGATGGAATGGTTGATTATCTTATTCTGATTTGTCAGTCTGAATTTTTCCCCTCCCAAGTTTTCTGAAATTACATGATCTTATTTGTCAGTGAGAGCTGCAAGCTAAAATAATGATAGCAATTTAACAAAATAGAAATATTTTTAAAAATATTACCTGGGTGATCTTGCACTGCCCAGAAAAAAAAATCATATTGGTTTTTGTATGTGTACTTACAATTTTATCATTTTGTGATCAATACTAGACAATAGCTATTGATATGTTTATGTAACAAGCATAAACATAGATTCTGAAATAGTGTATTCCTTTTCACTGTTAGTCATTCTGTGGTATGGAAGCAGCACAGTTGACTCAGCCATTCACTTGTTGCCATATTTATTTGCCTGTGTGTGCATGCCAGAGGTGTCTTCCTTGGTTCTCCCTGCCTCCTTTTTTTTAAAGGTAGGTTAACTCACAGATTCAAGCCTAGCTGGCCAGCACGTTCCAGGCATCCTCCTGTCTCCATTTGCCCCTGAGCACTGACTTTTACATGGATGCTGGGGAGCCAAACTTGGATTTTCCTGCTTGCAAAGCAGGCGCTTTAGTGACTGAGCCATCTCCTGAAATAAAGTTTTAGCCATTGTTTTTCTCCAGAGTGAGGTTCCGTGATCTCTTGAGGAGAGGGAAAAAAATGGTTTTGCTTCCCTGCCCGTGTGACATTCCACCAAATAAACAGAATTCCTAAGTGCTTTGGAAATCCAAACCAGTTCTGTGCAGGTGCACCAAAATGGACTAGAGGAAACCAGTTTAAAAGTATGGAGTACTAGAGTAGGAGAAGTTCATAAGAAAGAGATTGAATGAGTCTGCAGTTTTACTTCACAATTGATTGCTCCAATTTTAGGGAACTGGTGAAAGCAGTAATTTAGACTACTGATGAAACCTGAAAGATTAGCAGCAGGAATCAGTGACTAAATAGCAATGGAGAGTAAATGTGAAAAAATGTTTGACATTATGTACACACACAAATAGATGATTGGAGCATTGGAAGGCGTTTCTGATACTGTATAGTTTATGAGTTTTTTTTTTATGTGTCTGGGTGTGGTTGTGCATGCCTTTATTCCCAGCAATGGGAGACAGAGCCTAGTGAATCTCTGTGGGTTGAAGGTCAGCTAGAGCCCTGAGACCATGTTTAAAAAGGGAGGGAGAGATTTATATGCAGAAATTTATTTGGGGAATAAGTCCTCCATTAAGTAAAAATGTAAAGGTTGGGGCCCCAACATTCTTTGATTTTCCATTATGAGGTCTTTCTTAGTTTCACTCTCTTTATAGGGTGTCATCGCCAAAAAGTATTCTTCCCCTTTGCACCAAGGTTGCCAGTCAGTCCCTTAGGCTACTTCTACTAGCTAGGGTATTCCTTAGTAAGCTGTAAACCTCCCTTAAGTTAAAGCATAGTGTCCCTATTTTGTCTTTCCACAAGGATGCTGAAGTGGATAAGGACTTGCCCAAGCTCACAAAATGCTGAGGTTCCTGGTAGATTGTTTACTGAATGAGTGTTGAGCAACTAACAAGGAAATAAAACTACTGTAATTCTCACAGATTGTGGTTCCTTCTGAGATTGTTTACTAAGTACTGATTTTTTATTGTCATTTTCCAAACCCTAAATAGAATAGACATAAACCTTGTATGGACTTTATTGATACAGTTGCTAACTTGTGTTATGTTATGTTTACTGATAAGGTCTGTGGTTATCATTCAGTAGGAGAGGGCAGAGATAGTTGTGCTAAATGAGGAAAAATGGTTCTACATAAACTCCAAGTGGTTTAACACCAAAGTTAGAGGAATCAGCTTCTTTGTCTTAGTCACATGTCCTTTGAGTGCAGCTCATGATGGCAGTTTCATGGTTTTGTACCAGGAAACTTTCCTCCTGAAGGTATTGTAAGTCAAATGAGATAACCTTACATATTCTATTTGGAAGCAGTTTTAAAACTAGATGGTATATGAGAGGAAAACAATGCAATTCAAATTTTACCTGAGTAGATGGCCCAATCACAGAGAGCTGGAATTAGGTTTTAGCCTCCCCTGTTATTAGCTGTCTGACCTTGGGCACTGAAAAATCAAGTTTCCCTATGTTTAAATCTAGCCCATAGGTGTTATTAAAGTACACCAGGAGTATACAGAGTCTAGTACATACTTTATAAACTTTTTTTAAAACAGAAGCCAAGGCTAGCCTTGAAACATGGTCATCCTCCTGCCTCCCTCCTAAGTGCTGGCATTACAGTCGTATGCCACCACACCAGCAGAAATTCTTACTAATTATATGACAAGTGTCAGTTGTATATGCTGAACTTCTAGAAAGACTCAGATGTGCAACAAAAGGTTTGTGTCACGGTGAGTGGGCTAGAATTTGAAGTGGGTGTATGATGAACAATAGAGCGGAAAAAACTCTTGTAGCTTTACTCTTTGAGACTGGCTGTGTTGTTACTCAGCTGCTTTAAAACCTCAGGTCTAAGGCTGGTCAGTCTGCCTCAGCCTCCCAAGTCGCTGGACTGCAAACTCAGGTGCCACCACATGTGGTTCCCGGCAGACTCTAAACTTGTTTATTAGTAGGCGCTCAGAAATATCAACATAATCCCCCTCTTTTTGGGGGGTTCGCTATAGTTTAGTATTTTTTTATATTTAAAAGTTTTCTAATGCTCATTATAATCATTAATGTGTGGAATTGATTTTCAGAAACAATTTTTCCACTTTTAAAGTTTTATTCCTATATTGCAATACAAGGTACAGTGTGGGCATGAACTAGAGTAAGAGTTTTTTAATTCTTTAGGGAGTCATAGGATTAGTGGCTTTGAAATGGAAAGTATCAGTAAATAAAGTAATGGTTGAAACATAGCTTTTGTGAGGTTATATTTTTCTTTAATCATGACAAGATAATATCAGTTCACTATAGGAATAAGTATATGTTCATGCATTTTTGTGTATTGATAAGTAATATGTGATCAATAAGAATGCTTGTCATTTAATTTCTGAACAGTATTTAAATTTCACTTTTTTTTTTTTTTTGGTCTGGGATGGGGGTGGGTGGGTGGTGTGCAGGGGATTTAAAGACAGAGTTTCTTCTACTTTGTAGACCAGGCTGGCCTTGAACTCACAGAGATTCACCTGCCTCTGCTGAAAATAAAGGCATAAACTGCCACCGCCACCACCACCACACCTAGTCTCACTTTTTTATCTTTACACAGGGTTCCACTTAAATTGTCCAGACTGACCTTGAATATGCTCCATGTGTAGGGAAACATTGAACTTGTTAGATTCCTACCTTATCCTCCCAAGCAGGTAACATTATAGACCTGTGCTACTAGGTCCAGATATAATTTTTAAAATTTGATCTAAATTTAAACATTGAAATAATTCTTTCATCTTAAAATTCCATGAATATCTTATGTGAAAATGCTTTGACTTACTCATAACAAAGTAGTTTATTTATTTGTATATGTACTTTTAGGCTTAAATATGTAAATACAGACATTTTCTTTTCTAAGAAATAAAAGTAAAGGGCTGAGTGATTTCATAACATGCACAAAACTGTGGTCTGATCCCCAGCACCAAATAAAACAGGATTGCATCTGGAAGTTGGAGCAAGATCAGCAATTCAAGGTCATCCTCACATGATTTCAAGGTCAACTTAGAGTGCATGAGATTCTGTCTCAAGTGTGTGTGTGTGTGTGTGTGTGTGTGTGTGTGTGTGTGTGTGTGTAAGGAAATTTGGTAAACGTTAACTAATTCATTTTGTCTAGTAAATGATGTATTTTAAATACTAGTCAAGTTTTATTTATATATTTATATATATTTATATATAGAACATAATCAAGGAGGAATACCTCCAAGTTATGAAAGGAAAAAATAGACATATGAAACTACATAGAAATAATTTTGTAGCAGAGATGGAAACAAATGATTGAAAGATAACACTTGAAATATTCACACCAAATGAAGAGTTAATATTTGTAATAAGATATGTTACTAATTTAAAAAAGTCCACCTGATAGCACTATACAGTTCTCAGAAGAGAAGCTTAACATTCAACAAAACGTGACAACTATGACCTTACTAGTAATTGATGCATTAACAGTGAAATATTATGTCTCTAGTAAAAATTAAATGGTAAACCATACTAGCAGGGATGTGTAGGGAAAGACTGTCTCACAAATGTTAGAGAAATGAATTGTTCTTTGTTGGTTTTGTTTAGGAAACAAAGAGTATTAGTATTAGAAATACATGTATTCTAACGTCAGTCTCCATGAAATCTTTTCCTTGGAAATAAAACCACCAGTAAGCAAGCAAGAGCATGTTTATATGGATGTCGATTGCCACAATGTTGACAGTGCCAAAATCCTGCGAATAGGGGAACACCTAGTAGTAGAAGTATTATGTAAAATTTGGCACTAGTCATATTCTGAAATGTTGTGAAGTAGTTCAGTGGTAGGAGTTGAATCTCTCCTGATAACTTGGAAAGATTTCTAAATATATCCTGAGAGGATTTCCAACATGTACCCTAAGTGACAAAGGCAAACTATAGGGAAATGTATATAATAAAAGATTATTTGTTTTTTAACAAAACCCTATGTGAGACATCATGTGTTTTGTGTGTCTTGTCAACACTGCAAAGGAGGAAGAGGTAGAGTATCCACAATAAGATATGCACACATGTTTGTGTTTGTGTATATGTACAGTGAATCATGGGAAAGAATGATAATCAAATGCTTAGTGGCTGCCTCAGAATGGCTAGATAAACATTCTAGTATGTTGTTTCCATTTTTTACAATGAGCACAATATTTCTGTAAGTAGTAAAAATAAAACTATATTTTTAAAAAGAAACAAAAGGTCAGGTAGGCTGAAGAAGAATTAACAAGACAAAAAATAATTTTTGAAGTGACTAGACATGACAGTTACTTGAAACATTTTTTGTCTTAGGTACTGGAGAAGGAAGTGAATAAATTATCCTGGTAACTCCATAAATTCTTAATTTTATTTGTGATAGCCATTGAACATTTAGTAAGAAATTGTCACATAAATGTACCAAAAAATGATAGATATTAGTGGATAAGGATCAAATTGACATGTTCTTTTTGGTGTTGATATTAAAAAGCTCCAAAGTGTTTTATGCCTTGGAAATGTAAAGCGTATTGCACAAGTGTACTTTCTGTCATCTGACTTAATCATATAACCTAATCACTGTAAGGAAAGTCCACTTGTAGTCTTCTAGATTACCAGATTAACTTTTTCTTTAAGAAAACTTCAAATAAAGCAATTTGGGGATTTGGTCAGAGGAACTTGTTGGTGGTTAAGAGTGTGTACTGCTGCATATGCCTGTGTTGGGGTCCCAGCACCTATGTTGGGTGACGTATGACTGCCTACAGCTCCAGGTCAGGGATCCTGACCCTCATCTGCCCTTCACCAGTCCTGCCATGCACAAACTCCCATACAGACACATACATAAAAGGAACTCTTACATCTGTAAAAAGCAAAGTTTAAACCGGTACTTAGTTCATATCGATTTTGTTTGTTGATTTATTTATCTAGAGACAGAATCTAGATGTGTAATCTCAGATTTGAAGCCCCTATTGTTTGTATCAGCTGGGTTTAAAGATGCATGCCACTGCATATAGCTTGATTTCAATTCTCTTCTAAGAATTAGAAGTTGATATATTGTTTAAAACCGTAATAGAAAGTGGTAGATGGCTTGGGGTTGTTTGTCTCATACTTAAAATACCAGTTTTTATATATGTGTATGTTTTGCATCATAAACTGTACAAAAATCTGCAATTCTTTTAAATGGGTACTGTATGTATAAGCATGGTGAAATTACATATGAAGACGTTCCTGTTGTGTTTACTAGGTCCCCTTCCCTGTGTATTTGAGTAGTAGTCTGAGCCTCCCTCTTCTCACTTAACAGAGTTATCCTGGAGACTTTTCACACTGATCCAGTTAAAGCTTCCTTTTAAATACTAGTTGTGTATTTAATTACTCTGATGAATCATCATTGTCATATGGAACGTCTCTGGGAGCTTGTTCCTGATCCAGGCAGTTTCTGGATCCTCTACCTCCGCCTCTTCAGCAGATCCTACCAGCATGTGCCGCCACAAGTGGCAAGGCCTTTGCTTAATATTTTAATTATGATTACTCATGGATGCTTCACAGCAACCTTCTAAGGTGATGCTTATTTTTGTCCCCACTCACCACCAATGTGGAAAATTATGCTTGTAAAGAAAGCTGATCAATAGCAGAACTTGCAGTTTGAACTCAGGGGCTGTCTTTCCAGGTATTACTGTTTTAATGCCATTAAGTATACAAATTATGTCACAAGTTATTTAGTCTATATTTTTTACAAAGTGTGTGTGTGTGTTATGGAGGGTGGTTTGTAGAGGTCAGAGGACAACTTAATGGAGTTTATTCTTTACTTTCACGTTTATGTAGGATATGGGAATCAAACCCAGATCACTAACTTTGCAAGGCCTGAGCCTTCTCACTGGCCCCTAGTCTCCATATCAATGGACATTCCAATCTTTACATAGGAAAGTTTTCTAATAAAATTAAGATGTTTGTGTACATATAATAAGTTCCTAGAAATGGAATAGCTGCATGAAAAACAGAATGTGGTTTTTTTTTTAGTTTTGGTAGTTATCACCATGTTGCTCTCTGACTTAGGGATGCACAGAAATTCAACTTTGTCCTCAGTGATTTGCTTGAGTCTGCCATTTAGCTTGGGTATTTAGAAGACTGGATTGCAGAATAATTTTGACTTTCCTGGATTATGTGTGAGCTACCATCATGATAAGACACATTTAATCGTACAGAACGAGTACGATAATTTGAGAATAAGACATTTGGGCTTATGGCTTTTAAATAACACTAACTATTCTGGTTACAACTTAAAATGCTACTTGTTTGACTTTATATGTTGGAGTTTCATTATATTAAATTGGGATTTATATTACCCAAAGAGTAAAAATCTGTAGTTCTTAAAGAATAACTGTGAAAGGTGCTGATTTTATGAATCAAAAGAATTATGTAAGACACTTGAACTACATACTGTAAACAGCTGAGCATGATAGCTTCCGTTTTCAGCAGCCCTTGAGTCCCAGCTTTAGGTAATAGATAAAATGAGCCAGTGAGGGACTTCATTCACATTAATTACAAACTCCATAAAATTTTTTGAAATTTAGTCTATTTTAAGAGACTTAAGAGGCAGGTAGGCTGATTGACACCAAATTCTTTGATTTGCTCCAAAGTAGAAACTCTCATCTTTTTTGGTGGGGAGGGCGTTGTTCGTTTGTTTTGGTTTTCGGTTGTTTTTTTGTTTTTTGTTTTTTTTTTTTTCAAGACAGGATTTCTCTGTGTAGCTCAGAGATCTGCCTGCCTCTGCCTCCTTAGCACTGGGATCAAAGGCATGCTCCACCACCGCCCACGGGAGCAGAAACTTAAAGCTACGAATCTGCTCAGGTCTCAGACAATGTGCCTAAGGGAGGGAATGTACATTTGCAGACCTGCTGTTGTTCATTGATGTGTGTTTGTGTTTGTTTTAAACATGATCTCATCCTCCCAAAGGATGTACTGAGAATATGAAGGGTTGAAGAAACAGCTGGAAATAGAGATAATTAAACTGGAGGTAAAAGTTACAGTCAAGATTGCCTTAAGTAAGAGCAGTACAAAGTGACAAAAAGTAGTTCTTACTCTGTCTCTGTCTTTTAGAACCACTGAACTATACCAACATTATATCTAAAGTATTAGAACATGACCTTAGGCCTCATTGAGCCTACGATAGGATCTTCCTAAATCCTCACCCATGATACTATTTTGGTTTTTCAAGACAGGGTTTGTCTGTGTAGTCCTGGCTGTCCTGGAACTCACTCTGTAGACCAGGCAGGCCCCAAACTCAGATCCACCTGACTCTGCCACATGAGTGCTTGAATTAAAGGTGTGCACTCCCATACCTAGCTTCAGTTGATTATATGTGTGCAGGTACAGATTGAAGAATTTTGGTGGTGGCTTTTGTTTTTGTATGCTTTTTATTCTACTGTCACTTGTTGGAGATAGTATTTCTCTGTTGAATTGATATTTTTGTCAAAAGTCACTTGTTTATTTTTCCATCTATGTATATAATAGCCTTTTGAGTTGAGTGTAAATTTTTAAATAATACTAGCCCAAATAATAGACTATAGACTCTGTGTTTATTATAGAATTATTTGTATTCTGGCTAATAGTTCAAACCACTAAAATTATTAATGAGAATATTGCATTTAAATTTTTAAAAATTTAATATACCTAATAAAAGGACTTTCCTAATATTTTAAAATGCTTAATAATACTTTTATTTCAGAAGTTTATTCTGTGATAATATTTGGCTTCAGCACTCAGGGAAGTGCTGATTTTAAAAATCTTGGGCACTGGGCATTGGGCCAAGCTGTATTCAGTCCATTTCTAAGGGCTATCAGTTTCCACTCAGTGAATAGGAGTTCCTGTTTCACTCATGTCCCAGCCAAGACTGTAATTAAATAATACGTGGTGTTTGTGTCCCATATGAGCAGCTTGACTGCTTTTCGACAAAAACAGGTGCCTCTATTTTCCTGGCAGTTACAGTTCAGCTGTTAAGATGGGCATCGTCGAACAGCTAGGGTTTTTTGTTTGTTTTGTTTTTTGGTTTTGTGTTTCCTTTTAAATTTTTAAAATTACTCTGTGTGTGTGTGTGTGTGTGTGTGTGTGTGTGTGTATACACGTCTCAGCGAGCAGTTAGAGGACAACTCATGGAAGTCAGTTTTCTCCTTTCACCATGTCAGTGGCAGGGATTGAATTGAAGTCATCAGGTTTGGAGGCAGAAACCCTTACCCTCTGAGCCATCTCTCTGTACTCTGCCTTTTGGTTTCTTGAGATAGGATCTCACTGCATAGCCCAGGCTAGCATTAAACTTAAGCTCCTCCTGCCCATTCTCCTAATTCAAGAATTAGAGAAGTGTGCTACCACACCACCTTGATTTGTTTCACAGATTTATAATTATAGTAATGGTTAATTATGCTGCACAATGGCATTTTTGAATATTAAGCACACACCATGTTAATTCCTTAGCAGACCACACCATTTAAAACCTCTTTGAATGACCAAGTCCTTCTCAACCACGGGTCAATTTAATAAATAGGCTGTAGTTGTTCCTAATTGAAATATACTTGGGCAAACCATTAGAAATGCGGATTTCTTGCCCACTGAACCAAAAAATGTCTGTGGCCTTTTTACCATGTATTTCAATTTAGGTTATAGAAGTTCTTTTATGCATATTAGACACTGTGCTAGTTAGTTTTAACTGTTGACTTGACGCAACCTGAAATCACCAGGACTATGGTCCTTCCTAATGAGAACTTATCTAGATCAGGTGGGCAGTAGGCATGACTGTGGGAGATTGTCTTTATCGTTAATTAAAGTAGACAATTTGTACTGATTATGGGTTACTCTTTTGACCATTAATTCAGAACCTCATTCCTGTACCTTCTAAGGTAGCTCATCAAAGTGATTTGCTGCATTAAATCTCCATTGTCCTATAATATTACATAATACTCTTTAGTTGTGCATAACTTAAGTCTATGTGGCTGTAGTTTCAATATGCAAAAAGAAAAGGAATTTATGACCATTTCTAGAAATGCTTTTAAAATGATTGTGGCTAACAACTAAGCTTGCACCCATTTAACTGGTAAAATTGAAATTCTGTTCCCAGTTTATGTCTTCATTTTCAGAAATGCTTTCGTTTTGATACAAGGCTGAAGTAGGTGTGTGTGTGTGTGTGTGTGTGTGCGCGCGCGTGCGTGCGTGCGCAGGGTAAGTGGGCATGCACTTAGTGTCATCATGCTCCCTGATTCCATTAGACCAGCTTGCCTCCTGTAATTTTGTTGTGCTTCTCAACTTTTGACTCCCAGCTTTTTTATACATTTCCTTAGAACTTTTAGCAATTTTCGTAAACTACCTCACTAATGACCGTAAGTTTACCTTCTAGTCATTCTTTTTTTAATGATACTATGAAATGTACATACATGTAAGATAATTTATTCCCAAAGCTTTCTCTTATTGTTATTTTGACCAATGAAGTGGATCAATAAAGGCAGCAATAACGTTTGTCCTTTTGTGTTGTCATCTGTATTGAGGTGGCCTGTCTGCCCAGATTAGCTCCTTTCAGAGTCCCAGAGTATTGCTGCATTTTAGACATGCTGTGTAGATGACCAGCCACCAAAGGAGGGTGTTGTTGCTCATAGGCTGTGTTTTCTAAAAGGGAAAAGAAATTATTCTCAGAAACTCCTAAAAGATTTTCCTTGCCTTTTATTAGTCAGAATATTCCCAAACAAACTATTTCTAAGGAAGTCATTGCTAAAGGCTTCCCAAAATTTGAACAAAGAGGGACTTAGGTATGCACAGTGAAATAAATCTTGCAGTTTTCATTTTTCTGTGTGTAGCTCTGGCTGTCCTGGAACTCATTCTGTAGACCAGGCTGACCTCCAACTCACTGAGATCCACCTGCCTCAGCCTCCCAAATGCTGGGCTGAAAGGTGTGTGCCACTGCTGCTCACCATATACTGTTTCTGATAGATCTGCTGAGCAGATAAAAATAGATGAATAAGAAAGTACGTCACATCATGACTAGTTTGCATAAGAAATGACCAAAGTAAAGTTTTGTTTTGTCTTTTTGGTTTTTTTGAGACAGGGTTTCTCTGTGACAAAGTCCTGAATGTCCTGGAACTCAATCTATAGACTGGACTGGCTTGGAATTCACAGAGATCCGCCTGCCTCTTCCTCCCGAGTGCTGGGATTAAAGGTGTGAGCCACTACACCAGGTCAAACTAATGGTTTTCTGTTGTTGTTGTTGTTGTTGTTTGTTATTTTTTACTGGAATTCTAGCTTGAGCAAGCATAAAAATGTTAAACAGGTTAGGGTGCTTTTCTCCATGCAGAAAATTTTCAGATGAAAAAAAGGAGATGGGGGGTCAGGCTAGATGGCACATTCCTATAGTCCCAACTCTCAGGAGGCTGAGACAGTGGCATTATGAATTTGAAACCAAGATGAGCCATATACACAATGAGAGTCTGTCTTCAGAATAAATCAATAAAGAAGAAATGGAGCAGTGGAAGGCTACCTGCCTGTTCTGATTTGATTGTTATATACTGCATGTAGTTATTGCCTTGTCGCATTGTATGCCTTTTGATACAATTAATAACTAAGTATTTGTTTGAAATCTGATGGATTTTCTTTATAAACAACAACAACAACAAAAAATTCCTGTGCTTTCCAAAGATAATTTTTAATGAGTTAGTGTGTTCTTTTTTAAATGTTACATTAAATAACATTTTTGTGAAGTGAGTCAGATTTATATGTGAACTTTGCCTTGGAACAACAGCTTTATCTGTTATGTCTGTCACCTTTTTGTCTCCAGCCCAAACTGTGGTTGTAGAAAGAATTGGTTCTAGAAAAAAGACTTTACTGAGTATGGTGCACTAACCGGTGGCAATTGGAGTGTGTGTTGTTAGACAGGGGCGGGAAAGCGGCCTCTGGTGTTACTTGTCACTGCAGTGTTCTGCAGTGCTCGTGGGGGAGAGACTGATGACTCAGTAGTCAGATGGTGGCCTCCGCTGCCTTCTGGATTGTTCTCTTTTCTATCGTACATATCCTTTTTCTTTTTCATTTTTCACAAATATGGTGGGGGCTAGAATTTATAATTAAGGGTATCTTAGTTGTAAATTGTATTTGCTTTTCATCCTTAAAGTAGGAGCCTAGTACCTAAAGATAAATCCTAGCATAATCATTGCGTGCGTGCGTGCGTGCGTGCGTGCGTGCGTGCGTGCGTGCGTGCGTGTGTGCGTGTGTGTGTGTGTGTGTGTGTGTGTGTGTGAATGTAGCTATGTATGCTACATTTTCCTTCCTGAGTTTTCACATTGTCTGGGTGGTAGTGCTGGAGCTCTAACCCAGGGACTCCAGCCTGCTTAGCAAGCGCTGTATCACTGCGGCGTCCCCAGCACTGCTAGTCCTCCGTTTCTTTTTTGTGTAATTGAGAATAGCAGGGATAACTGTGCCAGGAAGGAGTTTCATGCAGCATGAAATCATAACATATTTGATTGATTCATTGGTTGGTTGGTTGTGGTTTGTCGAGACAGGGCTTCTCTGTATAACAGTTCTGGCTGTCCTGCACTGAAATTTTGTCTAGGGAAAGAGGAAAAAAACAGCGTTTATCAGATATAAACAAAGATGTGCATATGGTGACAAGTTGTTTAGAGGTAAATATGAATATGTAGTGTTGTCACTTAGGCTCTTGATTCTCATTCTCTCTTTATTTTGAGGCAGGGTTTCTTTGTGTAGCCCTGGCTGTCCTGGAACTCACTATGTAGACCCTACTAACCTTGAACTCACAGAGATCTGCCTGCCTGTGCCTCATGAGCACTGGGATTAAAGGTGTGTGCTGCCAGCACCCACTGTCTTACTATCTTAATGTTATTGCTTCTAATGCCTAGTATACACCTCAAATGTTTAAAAAAAAAAAAAAAGGATCGAGGCCAGCTTGGTCTACAAGAGCTAGTTCCAGGACAGCCTCCAAAGCCTGTATCAAAAACCAAAAAAAAAAAAAAAAAAAAAAAGTTTAAAAGTATAGGTCACTGAAATTCCCATGGTGGCCAGACTTACTCAGCTGACTGATAAAACCACAAGACAGCTGACTAATGAACACATCCATTTGACTTCTTTCCATTAATCATTTTTCGAAGGTCTCAGACTGTAATTATCTGGTTTAACAATTGCAAAAGATACTGTTTGGTTCATGAAGTCTTTCAAAGGCCTTTCTGCACCCCAGGAGAATTGAGCTGCCTACAGGAAAGCACTGCTGTCTAGTCTGATGCCGCCTTGTCACCACAGTGCAGTTTTATGTGTTTCTAGTTTCATCTTCTCCTTTTGTAAGCCTCGCTCCATACATCTTTGCTTTGCATTCTTCTAAAATCAGCATATGCCGCTTCTGAGAACACGCATATCATGCCAGATGATTAGAGGATGATAAAAGGAAGATTGGGTATCACGCCATATTTTCTGCCTGTAATACAGCAGCTGGCACATCATTGGTGCTTAAAATTCTATTGTTTAGTAAATAAAATTATGATAAATTACACAGTATGATTAAAAAAAAAAGACTAGCCAGGTAATTATGTTTTACTTAAATAATAGGAAGATAAGAATACATCTAAGAGCCTGGAAAGATGGTTCTGAGGATAAAAGCATTTGTTGCTATTGCAGAAGATGTGGCTTCGGTTTCCAGCACTCACATGGAGACTCACGACCATCTCTAATCCTAGTTTCAGGGGCTCCGATGCCCTCTTTTGACCTCTGTGGGCCTCAGGCATGCATGTGGTTCACATATGTACATGCAGGCCAAACATTCATCTACCCCAGCTTCATAGGCACCTGTACACACACACACACACACACACACACACACACACACACACCATATAAAATAAATTTTATTTAAAAAGTAGAAATTGCTGGTGCTGCTACAGTAAACATACCTTTTACAAACTAGGTAATATGGCTTGGATTAATAAAATTAAATTAGTTATTCTTCATATCCCTTTTCTCTCAGGCAATATGATAAAATATTTCTGAAAGGATAGCCCAAGGAGTGAGGGGCTGTAAAAACAGACTGCTGTAGAGCAGGGAACAGCAGAAAGCACTCAGGAGGCTGCAAGGCAACCAGACATACCCATTGTGAAAGAAGGCATTTGGGGAAGTAAATGGCATTTTCAAAATTGAGATACTATTCAAGTAGCATTGCTAAGGAAATGTTTGTGAGCATTTCTCATTTTCATGAGGAACATTTGTTCACATCTGTAATTAAATCACAATTCTCAGATAGATGGTAGCGTAATTCTTGTTTTTTCAGTTAAAGGTAAGAAATTTTGATTTGTCTAAGTTTTCCTGCAGCATATCATTAGAGGAACCTAAAAGTGATCCCAAGTCAGCTGATTCAAGGTCTCATGCTGTTTCCGCTTTACTGGGCAAGTGATCATGTATCACAAACACCATACAGGGAATGTCTGCACTGGGGAAGAACCTATCTGGATGGTGACCTCATTACCATGTCCACTTCTCTGAAGGTGTGCGTGTGTGTGTGCATGCCTGAGTGTGTGTGCATGCACATCACATACATGCAGGACCCCACAGAGGTCAGAAAAGACATTGAATCATCCAGAACTGGACTTACAGTTGTGACTTACCATATGGGTGCTGGGAACTGAACTCAGCTCCTCCACAAGAGCAGTAAATTATCTTAACCACTGAGCCATCTCTCCAGACTCTGAAGAATGTTATACACACACACACACACACACACACATGTGGATAGCTGTAGAGGCCAAAAGAGGACAACCGATCTCCTTGAGCTGGAGATGCAGGCAGTTGTGACCTGCCTTATATGGGAGTGATCTGATCCTTTGTAAGAGCAGCAAGACATCTTTCTGTCCTCTTGTTTTGAATACATATGTTGGTATTTATTGTTTGCAGGGCTGGCAAGATAGCTCAATTCTTAAAGTGCTTATGGTTTATGAATGAGGACTTGAGTTCAGTTCTCAGAACCCACCCACTAAAAGTCAAGTGCCTAGCATATGCTTATGGAGGTTGAGACAGTTGGGATACCTAGGCTTCACTGACTGGCTAGCCTGAGCAAATCTGCAAGCCCCAGATCCTAGAGAAAGTCCCTTTCTCAAAGCAGCAAGGGAGACACACAGCTTTTTGATATCTTGGCTAAAGGATTACAGGTTGTAGGTGGTACAAATTGATCGTCTAGCATCTCCAAAAATAATGAGAATCACTCCTCAGTGTTGCCATACTCAACAAAGCTCAGGAGTTGGTTTTTCTGTCTATGTTCTTTTTATCTCATCTCTCTCAAAACTTGCTTTCTGGCTACCTTTTTTGGTCTATATGGTTTATCCCTATTGATCCACACTTGACCCACATTCTCTGGTAGAGTCTATTTCTCTTATGATCCCAATACAATGTTTATAGCTTGAGTACTTAAATCATTTTTCTGTATAGTTCAGTTGGGTAAACCAGCGAAAGCTCCTTGAAAATAGTCTCATGTTTTCCTTGCAGCTTTTATTCTGTAGCTTTAACACGGGACCTTTCTCTTGGGAGGAACGCAGTAGACATTCAGTACATAATTTGCAGTCTCTCTTCCTACCTGCAGTCTCTCCCCTTATTTAATGTGTTAGAGCAACAGGACACCATTCTTCCTTCAGTCTTCACTCATTTCCTTTTGTTCACAGGATGAAGTGCATTTGTTTTCTTGACATTCAGGTAGAGACCCATAAATTAGTGTCATATGTCTTTGCATACTTATTCCCTATTGTTGCCCTAACTTAAGCTTTTATACCAGCCAGGCTAGTCTGCTTGCTGTTCCTGAATATCATATTTCCATTCTTCTATTATTGCCCCATCTGGAATGCCTTTGCCACTCACCCTTTCCTACTTTGTACACAATACCGCCTGACCTTCAAGATACCTTCACTAAACATTGTAGTCTTTGAACATTTACTAAATGTATATGACTTGGCACTTTAGTGCTGAATGATTTAAAACTAAGTTTGTGGTTGATTGGAGGGCATTGTTTAGCTTTTCACACATCTAAGTATTTGTTCTATTGCCCCAATATAATCATTAATAATTATTAAGTTAAATCAGCAGCCTCAAAATAAACTCTCAACTCCAGAATCCATCACCGATTTTCCAGTTTGGTGTTGTTTTATTCGTCCTTTGTTGTTTTTTTGACTGGATCTCTTTCTGTGTAGCACAGGCTGGTTCTTGAACTAATATTAACAGGTTCTGTGTTCTATTAAAAGAAAAAAGGAAAAATGCTCCCAGGCATTTTTAAAGATAGATTTTAATGTGAACTACTTAGGTTGTTTTATTATACTACGAGATGTGTGATTATTAAAAATATAAATAAAACAAGGGTGGCGCTAGAGAGATGACTGAGTAGTTACAAGCTTGTGTTGCTCTTGCAGGAGACCTGGACTCGGTTCCTAGCACCTACACAGTGACTCACAACAGCTTATAACTCCAGTTCCAGGAGATCTGACACCTCTTCTGGCCTCTGCCAGGCACCAGGTATACATGTAGTACACATATATGCATTGAGGCAAAACACTCATAAGATTTTTAATAGATGGCCAGGCCTTTAATCCCAGCACTCGGGATGCTAAGGCAGGCAGGTCTCTGTTAGTTCAAGGCCAGCCTGGTCTACAGAGCTAGTTCCAGGACAGCTTCCAAAACAATACAGAGGAAACCCCTATCTCGAAAAACCAAAAAAAAATTTGTTTTAAAGATGCATGAAGTATAGAAAAATTAAGAAGGAGGCAGTGTGTCACAGTTGAAATTGATGCTTAGAGAAACCTCATGAAAAAGATGACATTTGAGTAGAGACCTAAAGAGGTACTGGCCTAGGTAACCTAGCAGTAAAGCTCTTGAGACAAAAGCAACAGCCTCCACAGAGCTCTGAGACTTTATGGAATGATTCAGAGTAATTGGAAGGGAATGGACTTTAAAGGGCGAAGTAAATCACAGGAGATTTTTAACATTTCCTATGGAGTATAAAATGTAAAACTGTAATTTGGTTATTATAACATATGATGGTGTATTACCCAAGAATGAGGTACTTATAATCAAATTCTAAAAATTTTATATTAATTTTATTCTG
This sequence comes from Mesocricetus auratus, assembly GCF_017639785.1. NCBI lineage: Eukaryota > Metazoa > Chordata > Mammalia > Rodentia > Cricetidae > Mesocricetus > Mesocricetus auratus. The sequence continues at coordinate 47,742,452 of NW_024429192.1, forward strand.
AAACAGTATTATAGCTTGAGAATATACCATTATGCTAATTCTTTTGTTTTAGATTTTGTAATTATGATTTACTTTCTTTTTTGTCTTAGGGAAATTAGCACAATGGATTTCTCCAAGCTCCCCAAAATACGTGATGAAGATAAAGAAAGCACATTTGGTTATGTACATGGAGTCTCAGGGCCTGGTAAGTAATATATGGTCATCTAAGAGCAAGGATGCCTCACTGTGATCAGCATCTTTCTTAGGTGCCTTGGGGAGAAACACAGGTTTCTGCTGATCCACAAAAGTAGTTTGTCTTTAAGATCTTGTAGTGAATGAAGTAATGTAGCCGTTGTAATGGTTCATCAAGCACTAATCATGTACATCTGATGGTCTGTCCCTGAGACACAACTTCGTGATACCATGCTTGTTAAGGAAATATAGCTTAATTTTTTGTTAAATTTGAAATTTAAAAAGCTTTAAGGTTTATAGCTTTTAAAAAACAGTGTCTTACGTAAAATAATTGTTCAGTCGATCTCTAATGACCTTCAGAGCATTTCTTACTAATGTTAACCTGTCCTCTTTGTGTTTACACATCTAGCTGAATGATTATTTCAGGTATCTCATAACTGGCTACTTGAGAGAAAGAAGTCTGATGGCCTGATACTGAGAATAGAAAGTAGTTTTATATTTTATATCCATTTTGTCACGCCTTGTGTTTTAAGATAATCATCTCCTTTTAGTATTTGTATTTTTTAATATCCCACTAAAATATGAATTACATTTCCCTAGGTACAACCTGCTTATTGTTACTTTTGTTAGTGACATACAAATTCATCTTTCTTTTAAGTTTCATGCTATAGTATTTGTCTTCTAATCACAGTGAACGTGATGGCATCCCTGTGGTGTTTCACAAATGAAGACTTAATTTATGTGCCCCACTTTTTTCTCTTCAAGAATTAAATGAGCTTGGGCTCATTGGCAAGAAGTAAAGAGTACACATTTCATTGTTTTTGATCCCTTTTTAATTCCTAAATACTTCTTAGTAGAGCAGGGGTTCCCAACCTTCCTAACGCTGCCACCCTTTAGTACAGTTCCTCATGCTGTGGGAACCCCCAACCAAAAGTTTTTCCGAAATCAAACTGTAAATACCTGATATGAGGGATATCTGATGTGTGGCCCCCATTGGGGTCACAACCCACAGGTTGAGAACCACTGTAATAAAAAACCTTTGGGGTTTATGAAATGGGATTCTTAAATTCATCATCTGATATTTCAAGGCATTTTAATTCTTCTTGTATTTTAGATATAGAAGTAAGTAGGAAATGAATAAATCTTCCGTTTTCTAGAGCAGGTTAATTAAAAATTTATCTTTTTACACTGCAATAATCCCTGCCATGCAGTTGCAATGTTATATCCCAGGGTAAGTATTAAGAATGGGTTCATTCTTACGCATTTCTACAAATGTGGCACCCTTATCTTCCTTCCAGAAAAATAAATTTTGCTTGCTAGATATGATGGTCCAAAATAGCAAGTTCTAATTCTGGCTCCTGCTTGTGAAAGAAAGTTTAAAAATAGAGGTTCTTTCTTAACTGAAAGTGTATCCAGTGACGGGAGGCTGACTGTAAACATCCTATTGTTTAATTAAAGGAATGGTTTATGCCTATGTGAGGCTTCAAATAACCTGGGCTGGCCTAGAACTTGCTATATATAGGGAAGGCCAACCTTGAAACCCTGATCCTCCTGTCTCTGCTTCCCAAATGCTTACCATCTGGCTAGGTATAAGATTTTATTTTTTTAATTCTAGAATTCTAGAATTATCAGTTTATTAAAGGTCCTAGAGGTCCACATCTAAGGAAACTTTAGAATCACTGGTTTAAAGTAATGAGAGGCAAAAATCTTGCTTTATTGTTATCTCTCAAGGGATAACAACACAATAAACTAGTTACTGTATAACATCCTAAAGCTTTTAATTCCAATATTAGGTGCTTGCTTACTTGCTTGTTTGTTTGTTTATGGTTTCAAAACCCTTCATTACATATAATAATGTAACTTGGGCTGTTCAGAATGTACTTCGATACCACAAGGTAAGAGTTTTCCTACAGGACTTCAAGTGCTTAAAATAGTTTGCTTTTGTGTTGCATTAATCAATAACCTTAGCTTACAAGTTTATTTTGTTTCCTTCTTTGTATCATTTACTAAAAATATATCTTTATATGAAACTGTAAAGGTTGCTCCATAGTGGGAGTTTCTCTTCCTTATTAATAAATGAGAAGGTGTGCTATTGGGTTTGTTGGATGTTGAAATTAACTAATTAGTCACAGAACTTTGGGTCCCCCATCTCTTGTTGTTTGCAGTGGTTACAGCCTGTGACATGGCAGGTGCAGCTATGTATGAGCTGGTGAGAGTGGGTCACAGCGAGCTGGTGGGAGAGATTATTCGATTGGAAGGTGACATGGCTACCATTCAGGTGTATGAAGAAACTTGTATCCTTTCTCTGTTCAGTTTCCTGCAACTTTCTATGTGACAGGGTTTAAGGATTTAAGGCAAAGAAGAAGCAATAAAAACCAATGGCAGTGTTTGAGAGATTACATATCATAAAGGAATGTGTTCAAGAAAGAGCTACTGGGAATTAGTGATCTTAATTAAGAAATTGGAATTACATTCTGAATTTTCATTGCTCTTAACATTTGGTGTCACAAACTTCAGGGAATGCAGTTGGAAATTTGTTTAAAAGGTTTTTATATTGCAGAAGAAAGCATAAATAGAATAGTAATATTGACTTAACTTGGTTAAAATTACCCTGTCATGATTTTTATTTAAGATAATAAATAAATATAGATCATTCACCAGTCTTTTTTTTTTTTCAGTTTAAATTTAGATAAGAAACAAGGTTGCTTCACAAGTCAGTTCCAGGTCCCTCTCCCTTTCCCTCCCCTCCTCCCGTGCCCTCCCCCAACGCTCCCCATTACCCCCTCATTTCCCCAGGGAGGGTGAGGCCCTCCATGGGGGTGTCCATAGTCTGTCATTTCATATAGGGCAGGGTCTAGACCCTTCCCAAGAATTCAGGGTGAGAGTGCACCTCACATTGTTGGATGGGAGTCCAAAGTCCGTGTGTATACTCTGGATGGGTACTGATCTGCTGCCCAAGTCTCAATAGATTACCTAGGCCTCCTCACTGACACCCAGATTCAGGGGGTCTTGATCAGTCCCATGCTGGATTCCCAGGCTGATGCCTGGGATCATTCACCAGTCTTAATCTTTAGTGAATAATATTTATACCTTTAGCATTAAGAAATCCTTACCATTGGGAGAAAATTGATGGCACAAAGCTGCCCTCTCCTTTCCATGCCTGCACTCATGCACACACACAGTAAAGCAATGCTAAGAAAGTTTAGAAGTTTCTGTGTGTTCGTGTGTGTGCAGGGACACATGCATGTGAGGACACATGTGGGTGAAGACCAGAAGATACGCTCAAGTGCCACCCAGTGCTTTGCATGGAGCTTGCCAAGTAGTCTAGACTTGCTGGCTTTCCAGCCCCGAGAATCCCATTCAGCCTCTCCGGAGCTGAGATTGGAAGAATGTACATTTTAACACATTTCTGAAGATTGGATCAGATCCTTATGCTTGCAAGGCAAGCACTTTAATCACTGAGCTATCACCCCACAGCCAAATTAGAAGCCTTTGTAGACATGAAGTCCTGGCTAAAACAGTTTTGGGGGTGTATGCGTGTTTATTGATAACCGTTATCTCTTACCTAGTTACTTGAAAGATAGGTGGAAATTAAACACAGATCCTCATACATAGCAAGCATACATACTAATATTGAGTTGTACCTCACCCCATAGTTATTTTCTTTTTCACATGGTTTGTAGACTTTAAGTTAATGAAATGTATGAAGTGACAATACTCCCTACATGTTTTGGCCTTTATCTGGTTGATTTCAAGATACATATAACTACTTTAATAGTTACTTATAATTATTGTGTATCCTTCTGTACTTCTAGGTTTCTCTCCTTTTGCCTTAGCATATAAAATAATGGGGGCCAGGCATTGGTGGCGCACGCCTTTAATCCCAGCACTTGGGAGGCAGAAGCAGGTGGATCTCTGTGAGTTCGAGGCCAGCCTGGTCTACACAGTGAGTTCCAGGACAGCCTCCAAAGCCACAGAGAAACCCTGTCTCGAAAAACCAAAAAAATAAAATAAAATAAAATAATGGGATTCATTAAGGCATTTTATATACATATATAATTATACTTTGTTCTAATTTAGATCACATATCTTAACAAGTACAAATAAGTATTTGTCCTTTCTTCCCATAAGATAGCATATTGTATATACTAGTCTTTATCTATTTACCATTTTAAGATGTTTGGATTGCAAAAGATGAGGATAATGAGATAAATATGGTAAAATGTTAATGATGTAATCTAGAGGAAGGAAGGTTTTTATTTTGAGAAATTCTTTGAACTTCATTTAGGTTTAATAAAATTCCTACCAGATACTGATAATGACCTTTCTACTATAATTCATAGATATTCTTACTCCTTTTTTATAGTCACATATAATTCCATTATATAGAATTATCATGACTTTGTGTTTAATAGTATACATTTTGATGATTTGTAGTGTTTTAAACAGTGCTCTAACCATTTTTAATTTTGAGAGATATTCCTAAATTAATCTCAATGAAAGTTTTATTGATTGTTCGGTCAATAAATACTATAGAACAAGGCAGATTCACTCTCTATGCTCAATTTTAGCCTTATTCTTCTCTTTCTAAAGCCTTTCCTTAGTTCTCAAAATTTTTTATCTTTTTGTCTAAGTATCACTATTCATTATAGAAGACTACTGTTCTTCAGCAGTGTGTTCAACATGATGAATTAATGAGAGGCGTTTGCTTCTGTACTTAGACCTGTGACTTCTAACTGCAGAAGCACTTGGACAGCTGCAGCAGACTCAGGCAGTGCCCAGGACATCCTGAGGTTCACACAGGAATAACAGACACTTCATCAGACATGACTAGCCACTTCAGTATTTGGTTGCATTATATTCTTGTCACTGGCTTCATGAATGTTTGGGAGGTTGAGCTTTTGTTGGTTACTGAGCTAAAAATTCCAAGGAGCTAGACATAAATATGCAGTAGGTTTCTTTCTTACTGAAAGATACCCAGTATTATTAGGACTGAAATTGATTCTTTTTGTTTCCAGTTTACACATTATTCTTTCATTGATACTCAGTTGTTAGGATACACATATTTGTTAAACTCTTTGGATATGATTATTTAATAACTAGGCATGTTAAATATATGTATCATCTTTGGACACTGCAAAACATTATATTACTGAAATCAAGGATATGGGAAACTTGGGAACTTATTATTTATCTCCTTAAGTATATGCCCCTTTTAAACTGGTGCTTCCATTAGTAGTATCTTCAAACTTTGTTTTACGTTTTCCTCAACTGCTGTTTCCAGCTGGTGTCTCTGTTGGAGACCCTGTACTCCGCACTGGGAAGCCTCTTTCAGTAGAGCTCGGTCCTGGCATTATGGGAGCCATTTTTGATGGTATTCAGAGACCCCTGTCAGATATCAGCAATCAGACCCAAAGTATCTACATTCCCAGAGGAGTAAATGTGTCTGCTCTTAGCAGAGATATCAAATGGGAATTTACACCAAGCAAAAACCTACGGGTATGTCTGTGTAACCAGGAATTCCTAATGTTTGTGTAAGACTGAAATGTGTATTTAGTGAACTGTTTTGTACTTAGTCCAAATAAGCATATCTAATTTTTTAATGCCCTTACTGTACTATTGAACTAATGCTTTATTTATAAGTTAGGCAAATTATTTAAATTACAGAATAAGGGTAAGTCTACTTGGTTTATTCAAGCACTAAAGAATGAATGCATTTGTTCCTTAGGTTGGTAGTCATATCACTGGTGGGGATATTTACGGGATTGTCAATGAGAACTCACTCATCAAACACAAAATAATGTTACCCCCACGCAACAGAGGAAGTGTGACTTACATTGCACCACCTGGGAATTATGACGCCTCTGTAAGTACTGCTTAGGTTTTGTTCTACACAGCAGCCTGTCCATGTATGGTGGTTACCAGTTCTGTGCCCTAAAACCATTAAATCATTTCTAATAATTTAAGTTTTTTATTTGTTTATTCATTTATTTTACTTATTTTTGTGATAATAGGGAGCAAGTCCAGAGCCTCACGTATGCTAAGTAATCACTGTACCACTAAGCTATATAAGTTTTTAAGGGTCATTTTGTTTTGACCTGGACTTGAGAATACAAGAAGGAGAATATACCTGATGGATTTGCCTAAATCCCATAGTCATTAGGATTCAAATAGACTTTGATCTTAACCGTTAATCAGTTTTCACATAATAATTACATAATAGATTATGTAAATTATTACTTTAAGTATACTGTTGTTTTATTTGTGCTTAGCAGCCAACCTGAATCTATTGATATTTTAACCACTGTTTGCACCCCAAGGTCCTCAGTCTTACTTCACCGCCCAGACCTCGGCCTGGTAGGATTTCTAGTCCCACCAGCACCGAAGTAACTGTTGTTTTTATCTAAGTTGTTCTATTTACCAATAAAGACTTGGAAATCAGATGTTGGGGTGAAAACCTGATAAATCAGAGAAGCCAAGAAGCAACTAGCTGACCCAGCCAGAGAGCAAACCTCCCCATACCATCCCAAACCAAAAAGACCATGAAACTCCAAGCCCCTCCTTCCTCCTTCCTGTGTCTAGCTATCTGTATTGCTGGGTCCCCCGTACTCTCTATGGCTAATTCTTGTTAGCTCTGCCCCTGATCCTAGGTTAATTTCATTAACACAGCCTCAGAGTTTCATAGCACAATTAAATATCTTGCAACAGTGCACCATTTGTAACTTATTTTATTAATTTTATTTATGTCACATAATGTCAGACACAATAGACTCATAGCAGTCTTTGAATCTGAAGATAATTTTATTGAGAAGACCAGGATAGCATGTAATACCCCACTAGAAAAATGTAGTAAGCAGGTTTTCAAAAAGTATTTATGAAAAAGTAAGTGTGCTCTTTACAACTTATTGAGAGCACAATTGGTTTGGGATTCTGGGGCAGCTGTCTGGAGTTGTTCACTGGCTCAGAGACTCACTCATCCCAGTGGAGGAATTGCCCTAGAACTCCAGGCTTCTCCTGAAATTTGGAGTTATTTGAGAATAATTGAAATGGTCTTGGTGTTCATAGATGCTGTCATATTATCACTTCCTTTTTTAAGGATAATAATTAAAAAATAGTATTAAAATTGGAGGGGCTTCTTTCTTTTTTTTCTTTTTCTTTTGTTTTATGACAGTGGGTTTCTCTGTGTAGTCCTGGCTGTCCTGGAACTCACTCTGTACACTGGGCTGTCTTCAGACTCCCAGACATCTACCTGTCTCTGCCTCCTGAGTGCTGGTGTTAAAGGTGTATGCCACCACTGTCTGGCTTTATTTTTGGGAACTTTTAACATGTATTTTTCATTAAAGCATTATAAGATTATAATAATAAAACACAATGAAAAGTAAATGTGAAACCTCCATTTTTCCCCAATCCAAGGAACAGGTATCCTTTAAGACTCTCCTGGACATGTTTGTACAATTTTTGTAGCTGCTTACTGTGTCATGTGCTCCTTTCCAAAAGCCTCTTTCCACACTCTTTATCACTCAGTGAGCTGGTAATGCACCTGGTATAAAAAGCATGGCCATATGAACCACACGTAATAGAAAGTGCACATCTCCCTTCTTACTTCTTTAAGCCCCATCGGAGCCACTCAGGGAACTTGCTTACATGTTGGAAGAATGATTAGCAGATTTAGCCACCCTTAAAATCCAGCTGTTTTCATTTGCTTTTGCAGGATGTCGTCCTGGAGCTTGAATTTGAAGGTGTAAAGGAGAAGTTCAGCATGGTCCAAGTGTGGCCTGTGCGTCAGGTTCGGCCTGTCACTGAAAAGCTACCAGCAAACCATCCTTTGCTCACTGGCCAGAGAGTTCTTGATGCACTTTTTCCGTAAGTGTGATGTGTTCCGCCATTTACCCTTGAGTTACTATAAGTCCCTGTCTTTTCGTAATCTTTGCAGTTATGAGTTCTCTGTCTTTAATACTGTGATAGGTTTTATCTACGCCAGGGTAACAATGATGAATTAGGTGCATATGTTACCAATAATTAAGAGTCAAAGTGTTTTACTCCACAGTCACAGATAGCATTATTTTTGAAAACTTACTGAAAAATAAAATTTCCAAAAGACCCTGTGACAAAGCATATAGCTGTCTTTCTTAAATTGTCCTTGAATTAGCAGATTGGATTACTATAGATTGTTAATTTCTAAAATCAGATGCCTCTGTATACTGCCAGCAGTAGCGATTTACAGTGCTCTTTTCTTTTGCTAGACTTGGTTTTCACTGTGTTCTGCTGTGCTTTCTACAGTGCCCTCATCGTTTAATTTCCAAAAAAGACTAGATTCTCCCTCAACCTCACAGTGGCTAAGCAGGCACTCTGCGCTGACCTCAGTCCCCAGCCCTCCCCACTCTGTCAGTCACCTCAGCCCTCCCCACTCTGTCACTCACCTCAGCCCCAGCCCTCCCCACTCTGTCACTCACCTCAGCCCTCCCCACTCTGTCACTCACTTCAGCTCCAGCCCTCCCCACTCTGTCACTCACCTCAGCCCCAGCACTCTCAGCACTCTCACTGAGTCTCTTACTCTTGAAAGTCGCTCGTACTACTTATTACTTTCCCATGAAGATCTCTTTCTTCGTGGCCATTGCCTCCTGTCTCTATGTCCTTCATTATTCAGATTAGACCCCCCACACTGATTCTTATGAATGCTTCCTAGTGGTGTAGGAAAACTTAATATCGTCGGACCCACCTGGCAAAATCCCAGCTGTGAGTCAGTCCAGCTGTTTCCTCCTGCTTGGCACATACCACTGAGAAAGACCGAATGGGTCGCAGAAATGGCTCTCCACACACTCTGCTGTGCGGCCGTCCTCTGCGTGTGATTCTCTGCTTTCTCTGCAGCTGTTCCTGCTGCTCCACATATTTCAAATATTCAACCCCATCCTTCCTTCTTCCCCTTTCTCCTTCACTGAGAAGCTGGAGACTGGAGTTTGCCGTTCCCTCCGTTTCCCACCACTAGTGCCCTTAACGCTTTCTTCTAAGTATCCTATTTAGTGAAAAAGAAAGGAAGGGGGAGGAGAAAAAGGTGTGCTTTCCTCCTTTATCCTGTTCACTACTTTGCCCTCATCACCATGGCCAAGTCAGAGGAATACACATGACACTACCACTTCTCTCCCCGTAAATCATCGCCTGCCCTTGGCACTGTTACTCCTTCAGCTGGTCTCACTTGTGTCGTCATTGTTCCCATGCTTGATCAATCTAAGAAGTAAATTTCAAGCCAGACGTGGTAGCGGTAGCACATATCTTTAATCTTGACACTCAGGGAGGCAGATGCACTTTTAATTCCTCCCAACTTTGAACATTGCCTTCCATGAAGCCCCTGCTCTCCTGTAAGCTTCAGTGTGTTTTAGGCTTTCTCTCCGTAACTAGTCTGTCCTCATCCCTTGTCATGGCTCTTTCAGGATGACCTTGTTATTTCTTCTGACTGTATATATTGACAGTTTCCTAAGTACGCCCTCAGGAAATATGCTTCCAATGTTGTTTATACTTTTAATCCAGGTGTTCTTTTCATGAACACACTTGTATATACATGAATGTCATTAGTACTATTTTGCTTGTCTCGATATTTCCATATAGGTCTTCCTTGGGAGCCTTGTGGAATAAATACATTTTCACTTTCCATCTGTAATGTAGCTGTAAATGATAGAGATGGTTAATGATAATAAAATATTTGCTAATGTGTTTTTTGTTGTTTTGAGACAGTGTCTCACTCTGTACCTCAGACTTGCCTGCAACAATATGTAATTCAAGCTGGCCTCCACTCATGGCTGATCCTACTGCCTCAGCCTCCCAAATGCTGGGGCTTCAGGCGTGAGCTACCAATCCATCTTTTTGTTGGTGGTGTTTGTTTTGATTTTTGTTGTTGTTGTCTTTTAGGTGCGTTCAGGGAGGAACTACTGCTATTCCAGGTGCTTTTGGCTGTGGAAAGACAGTGATTTCACAGTCTCTGTCCAAGTATTCCAACAGCGACGTGATCATCTACGTAGGATGCGGTGAAAGAGGGAATGAGATGTCTGAGGTTCTCCGGGACTTCCCTGAGGTCTGTCTGTAGGAAACGTCAGATAACCTTCTAGAGAAAACACGGCATATCAGCTGTCGTTGGCAATTAATAGTTTTAGGCTGGCTTTAAAAAAAGGTGCTTTCAGTTGTCAAGATGTTTTTGAAGAATTTTAAATTAATATTTGTGATTAATTTGTGTATTTTTAAAAAAATGAAATGAATTCTTCAAACACCTAAAAGTTTCTCATCTTTGTTCTCACTTGAGAGAAAAATGAAAGGGATAAAACATTTATATTTAGCTGGGTGTGGTGGCACTGCCGCTAATTCCTGTATTTTGGGAGACAGAGCCAGGAGGGTCCTAAGTAGTTCGGGGCTGGCCTGGACTACATGAGACAGTGTCTAAATAAGAAATCAGACATTGAAATGTCTAAGCTTTCCATGGACTTTGTGGTCTAGGTTACTGTAATAATGTTTCCCTTTTCACAAATAATGGATTTCCTTTGTTCACTTGATGACGCTGTCCATTGTCAAACGGCGCTGTGAACCAGGGAAGAGGGGTTGGCACAATGGGGATATTCTTCAGGAATTCTGACTGATTAAACGTGAGCAAGCTATGAAGTATTAAAGTAGGGGAGAAATTAAAATGTTAAAATGTTATACTTGGATTGGAGGATCACTAATGGATTTTGTACTTCTAGCTCACTATGGAAGTTGATGGTAAAGTAGAGTCAATCATGAAGAGGACAGCACTGGTAGCCAATACCTCCAACATGCCTGTGGCTGCAAGAGAAGCCTCTATTTACACTGGTGAGTTACGAGTTGAAATAAAAGTACTTAGTACCTATATTTAAAAGGCTAGCACCCAATTTTCCTTTCCCTTTTTACAACTTCATTCTATAAAACTCCCATATAGTCACATTGCTAGCTTTTAAGAAATATCTAATTTATTTATATGTATCATGAGAATAATTGAATGTAGAGTTTTTTTTCAAAGATATGTGCATGTGTGTTCATATGTCACGTGTGTGAGCGTGCTCTCAGAGGACAGAGGAGGGTGTCAGTTCCCCTGGAGCTAGAGTTACAGGTATCTGGAGAACTCGGGGCCTGTGCAGCAGCAGGAGGAGCTCTTAGTCTTTGCTTTATCTCTCCAGCCCCAAACAGAAGATGGTTGTAGAGCTGCTCCAGGTGGCATCATTGTTGTCTTCCTTACCTTCTCCTCTCGCTCACCCCCCTGTATCCCCACCCCTACCTTTTTGTTATTGAGCATGCCTAGGGCCTTGCACATACCAGGCAACCACTCATGAGCTACATCCAAGCTTCCAGTTCTCTTAACGATCTAAAACAATACATTGCCTTCTTTTTCTTTTCTTTTCTTTTTTCTTCCCCACTCCCCTCCCAATACACAGGGTTTCCCTGTATAACAATCCTGGATATCCTGGAACCCAATTTGTAGGCCAGGCTGGCTCGAACTCACAAAGATCCTCCTACCTCTGGCTCTCAAGTGCTGCTATTAAAGGTGTATGCCACCACCATCAGCCATTTGTCTTCTTTTTAATGATTCATTTTATATTCGTTTTAACATATCATACTATATTTAAATATATTTATGCCTCTATAACTATTTTAGTAGATATAAAAGATAAGAAATTTGGTATACTTGTGCTCTAACCTCATCTTTGCTCTTTCAGCACACTGTTGAGCACCTTCGTTTCTCCATTTTCAGAAATTATAACTCTTGTTTTGTTCTAAAACAATAGATCTAATATTATGTAGACTTTGCCTTCCATAACTGGAACCAGTGTTCCCTGGCTATCCTGTGGCTAGTTTCTCTCTTTTATTTCTTGTTTGCCTAAACCCATCTTTTGGAAGTTTTTGCAAGAAAGACTCATGAACATCTTTGTTTTCTTTAAACTCTTGCTTCTTAAGTCTCCAGGTTTTCTTTCTGTTGCGCTTAAACTTTAACAGTTGTTTTCTGAATTAAAATTATTGGACCAATATTTTTGTGGCCTAGTAGTTCTTACTAATATAGTTTTACTTTCATAGACTTCATAATTTATGATCTACTGGGTTAATATAATAACATTTGTCTTCATGGAAAAGTGGGCTTCATTTCTAAAGTAGAGGGAATACCTATCCAAACCTTAACAGTGGTTTGGCTGAGTATAAAATTTTTGGATCAGTATTCAAGCATTAAGTATTGGGGACAAAATCTAAGACTGATTCTTCCCCTTTAGAGGTGACTTTTTTCTAGGTTCAAGGAATTTCTCCATAAGTTTGAAGTCTCATAGCTTTCTTGGCACATATGGCAGTACTGATAGCTTGGATACTTCTTCCTACGCTGTGAACGTTGTCAGTCTCTGAATGCTTTTTTTGAAAGACTTTTGAGAATTGTATCTGAAACCTTTTCTTCCATTAGACACCCTGAGCCTCTTGAGTCTGTTTCCCGACTCTACCATCCCTATCCAGTCCTTTTATGTAGACTTTCATATGTACACAAATAAATGGTGTTGTTCTTAGTATTGCTTCTGATGGCACCTTCATTTTTGTAGTAGATGGTTTTATTCTTCTTTCAGGTCTTTGTTGAGTTCTGTCAGCCTATAAAGCAGCTCATCTTGTTAGGTACCCCTGAGATCTTACGGAAGGAATGATTCATGATTAAGGTTTTCATCTTAGCTCACCGTGGGCACACTTTTCGTTTGTTTCTTGGCAGGTTCTTTTGCCATCACTGTACTTCCCTCTGTATCGTTTCCTTAAATGTCCTATACTGACACTTGTTTCCATTACTCACCTTGGTTTGAGATGGTGGAACTGGCCAGGACTGGTACAGGAGAGCAGGAATTCTTCACGGTTACCTGTGAAGTTTGTTATGGCATGCAGTTGTGTAATTATTTTACTATTTCCCTTCAGTGAAGAGCAAGCGTTGATAGTGAATTCTTTCTCCTCTACCCCGCCTCACCCATTTTATGTAATGGAAGTAGTGAAAGCCTGCATGTGTTAGGTTTTACCTCCATCTTTCTACTTCTCCATGCCAAAATGGGCCCAAGGAACTTTTACCACTGACTGAGTTTGTATAGCTTCAGGTGAATTCTTGATACTCCCTCACATCTGTATTTGTCTTTACTTATTTAGATCTTATTCCTTGTTAATCCAGCACAGGATTAAATGTGTCTTTGCCTTAGACGCTGAATTTGTAATACTGTTTTTTTAACCACTTTAAGACAGGAAATATACCTTATTCTTTTATGTGACTGCAATTTCCCTTTATATGGATACAGCATAAGCATAATCCTTTCTAAAAGATACTCTTATTTTAAATTATGGGGTGGTAGTGCTTGGGTGCAGTGCCTGCAGAGGCCAGAAGGGGGCACCAGATCCCTTGGAGGTGGAGTTACAGACCATCCAGCTGGGTGCAGGCAACTGAAACAACATGCTCTGCAAGAGCATTTAAGAGTAAATGCTCTTAATCCTGCACCATCTCTTTAGCCTCAGTGATCATAATCTAACCATCGTCTGTGGTGAACACTGGATTGTAGTTTAATTCTAATAGCCATTTAAGTGGTGCAATAACTATGAGAAGGATCCTGTTTCTTATCTTCAATGATAATTTGGTTAGGAAACACAGGAAATGTGAAGCAGTAGTACAGTAGTACAGTGAACACTTAAGTGCTTAGCACCTGGAATTGATGGTTGACATCTTACCAATTGTTGCTTTAATACATCCTAGCCAGCCTATAACACAAAATGAACTAACCTCTTTGTCTTGTATGCTAACCATTTATAAACTACCTGTTCTCAGTTTTCCTTTTGTATGGTGGTTGTCTTTAATATTGATTTGTGAGAGCTCTTTGATCAATGAAAATATTGCTTTTTTTTCCCTAAATCTATTAGTGCAACTCTTTTTTTGTTTGTTTGTTTTGTTTTTTTTGACTCCTCACCCCTACTGTGCCCTGTGCTAGGGGCCAAGTCCCATTACCTCAGCACTATCCCCGGCTTCACCCATTTGGTTCTTGTCTAAGTTGTGTATTGTTTTAATTTGGCTTTTCTTTGTAGGCTTTGAAATCTGTATGTAGGTCATGAGAGGTCTTGATTACTTGTGTTGTTTATCTTCTCTGTGAAGTATCTGATATAAACATACGTGTTGGTAGCATTTCATCACAGACCTATAACACATCTGTGCTTATATAAAAAGTCTGTTCTAAATATTAGGTTGGAATAACTGATATGATTTTAAGCCTAACATTAATAAGTAATATTTCCTAAAGACTTGTTTTTTTTGTTTTGTTTTGTTTTCGAGACAGGGTTTCTCTGTATTGTTTTGGAGGCTGTCCTGGAATTCGCTTTGTAGACCAGGCTGACCTCAAACTCACAGAGATCCACCTGCCTCTGCCTCCCGAGTGCTGGGATTAAAGGCGTGTGCTACCAACGCATGGCTGACTTATTTCTAAAACTGTTTTATATTATATTTATATTAAAACTATTATATACTTGGTGTTTTTTATTCTGAACCATGCACTGTGGTGCATAATAAAGTGCATTTTTTTCTCTTTGCTTATATAAGCTTTTTTTCCTTGCTAAGAGTTGTATATAGTATAAGTTTTTGGAAATATATTTTGTTTATATGCATTTTATTTCCTTTAACATATGTTAAGTATGTAGGATAGGCTTTATTCCATCTTAATAGATTAGAACTAGAAAGGTTTGGCTGAGATAAATAATAGCAAAGACCCAAACACTTCTTTTCTTGGTGTTTCATTTTCTAGGATGGGGCTGGGTCTGCCCATCAGAGATTTAGACACTTGAGATATTCCTCGTGTGAACAAGCTTAGTTAAAAATACATGCCTGATGTATGGTACAGACAAGTTTGCTTGGAAATTTATTTCAATTAATTATGTAAAAAAGAGTAGGGCATAAGCCCTTTTCCTGGTTTTCAGATGTGTAGAGAAGTCTTGGCTATGGCATCAAAAAGTTCTCAAGTACAGTGTTCATTCACCATAGGAGATGCTGCTTCAAGTGGCTTGGTCTTCAGCAATGTTTTGGGACCTTGAGAAGTCTAGAAAAATGTGTAACTTGCCTGGCCATGGGACATATAATCACATTCTGTTAGCTTAAGATCAGTTACATGATATTATCAAATAGAGAAGATGCTTGCAAATATGTCTAAGCTGTGTACCTAGGACAAACTTGGGAAAATGGCTAATGAGATACTTAATATACCCATTGTTTTAATGTTCGAGGGACAAAACAGTCAGTAGTTTGGGTTCTGCCAGTGTAACTCAACAGTGTTCTTCTCAATTTAGGAATTACACTATCAGAATATTTCCGTGACATGGGCTACCACGTCAGTATGATGGCCGACTCTACCTCTAGGTGGGCTGAGGCCCTCCGAGAAATCTCTGGTCGCTTAGCAGAAATGCCTGCAGGTAAGTCTTGTGTTGGTTGTTACTGACAGAATTTAGGGGCTAGCTTAGAGCTCCCTTTTAAACTTTTCTTTTTGTCTTTCAGATAGTGGATACCCTGCATATCTTGGTGCCCGGCTGGCCTCTTTCTATGAACGAGCAGGCAGAGTGAAATGTCTCGGGAACCCTGAGAGAGAAGGAAGTGTCAGCATTGTAGGAGCGTAAGCAACCGAACTGTTTGTTCTTATTTATTTATTTATCCAAAGGAGGCATGGACTTGCTGTGTAGCCCAGACTAGCTTGAGGCTAACTAGCTTGCCTTTGCCAGCTAAGTACTGAGTACAGACGTGTACCACCATGCCCATCTTATGCTGTTTACTTCTCAAAAGAAAGAGAAAGTTATTTATTTGAAAGAGAGGAGCTAGGACAATTGATCAGTCAGTAAAGTGTTTACCATACAAGCATGAGGACCTGAGATTGACCCTGAGAACCTACACTAAAAAGAAAAAAGCTAGGCATGTTGGCACATGCTTCTAATCCCAAAACTGGGGGTAGGGAGTGGAAACAGGTGGCTCTCTGGAGTTTGCTGTCCAATCAGCCCTGCCTGCCTGGTAAGCTCCAGGCCTAGTCAGAGAGTCTGAGTCTGTCTCAAAGAACAGTGGGTGGCTCCCAGGAAACAATGGCCTGTACCCACAGGGGCAGGGCAGAGGGTGGGAGAGTATGTTTACCTTCCTCTGGGAGTGGTAGTTCTGAAATAGAGTTGCAGGAAGAGTTTCAGAGGCACTTTGTGAAGTGACTCATGCTCTCTCCGTCTTTGGGTTCATTGGTGTGACTTCCCTGATTTAATAGAGCCAAATCACTGTGTCCTAGGTGTAACTTTAACAATTGCAGACATGTTAAAATGGGGTTGTATCAAACTAAAGACAAAGTATAGATTTATGATTACTCCATAAAGCCATACTTTATTCTCAGAACTCTCCTAGTTCATCTTGTTGATTAGAATATAAAACTAATTATACTATGTGACATTCAATAATTGTCATTTTTATTTTCAACAAGACTTTTCTTTCCAAGGTTCATTTACTTCTAAAGTTATATATATGCAAACATTAAGGTTAGGAGTTGGGGAATGACTCACTGGGTTAAATTTTTGCCACATTGAATTCCCAGAGCCCATTTAAAACAAGATGTAGTAGGGGACTTTATTTCTTTGTTTAGCTCTGACTGTCCTGGAACTCACTCTGTAGATCACGCTGGCCTGGAACTCACTGAGATGGACCTGTCTCTGCCTCCTGAGTGCTGGGATTAAAGATGTGTGCCATCATGCCTAGTTAGTAGGACACTACTAGTAGTAGTAGGTCTACAAGACCAGGACAACCAAGGCTACACAGAGAAAACCCCATCTTGAAAAAAAACAAAGATGTTAATATTATTTTTGTAAGTGTTTGGATATCTTTGCATTTCAAATGTTTGATTATTTTTCATAAACATTTGATATGGGGAGTGGGGAGTTTCCAGGTTGTGTAGCAACCCTAGCTATCCTGGAACTCACTTTGTAAACCAGGCTGACCTTAAACTTACAGATAACAGCTCCCAAGTGCTGGGTTACAGGCATGTGCAACCACCTCTTGGTCATAAACATTTCTAATGATTGTATTTCTTCTTAATCTAGAGTTTCTCCACCTGGTGGTGACTTTTCTGATCCAGTCACATCTGCTACTCTGGGTATTGTTCAGGTATGTTTTTACCCATCTACCATACTGCAGTTATATGTAACTAAGTAATCATCAAGTATTTAATTTAGTCACTAAAGAATGTTTTAATAGCATCCTTAATGTTGTAAAAGTTTAATACATCCTGGTTCTTCTTAGTTCTTAACAGTTTATAATAAACATAACAGAAGTGCAGAAATACATCTAGGTCGCAAAGTTTTGTTTATGTTAAAGTTACCATACTCATTAAACTAACTCTAACTATAGAACTAAATAGGCTCCAAGCTGCACAATGACAGAATATCACAGTATGGTCTGAGGCAGGTGGTCCCATCAGAAAGTGGGCATCTTCAGTCACGACTGGACGCTGACTCTTGGTAGTCTCCTGCACGTGGCTTCCTCAAGGGAAAACTGTGGGAAAGGCACATCCAGGCTTAACTGTGGGCTCCAGAGTGATATGGTCATTGTGCTCACTTTGTTAACTCTACCAGGTGAGAGCGAGCTTGGAGAATGTGGTTTCTGCCTAGACAGTTGTTTACCTGGGTCAAGGCATAAATTTTAATGGAGAGAGCTCATCATTAAGGAAGCCTAAATAAGAGATGTCTGTGAATCAGAGCTACAGTGCAAAACTAAGTTCCTAAGTACGCATGTATGTAGGAAAAGTCTTTCTTGGTTTCTGCCAGTACCAGATGAAATTGTAGAGGCTAAATCTATAGTTATCAAAATATTTAATATTTGCTAAATTTTGGATCTTAAATTGTGTGGGGGAAGGGGAGCAAAGTTATCAATGCATAAAGTGTTTGAGTGTTTGGCCTCAGAAAATGAATGTCAGATATTATTTAATTAACTCACAATGACAGAGACTTGAATTCGTCAGAACATTTTAAAGATCTTAATCAAAGTAAATGTCTGTTCCATCTCAATCAGCCTTTCTTGTCCTTCCGTTCTTATTGTACTGTAATAGTCTTCGATTGCATCCATTTTCCTTTTTACTATTACGTTTGATGTAGTTAATTTTAAGGAAATTGAGATAGGTTTGATTTGTAGATGTTATCCTATTTCAGTTATATATGCTAATATGATACATAATTGGCCCAAGAAGTGCTTATTAGGGACAAATAAAGAAAGGTCTAATTTTTCTTTTTTTAAATCAGGTGTTCTGGGGCTTGGATAAAAAACTAGCTCAACGCAAGCACTTCCCCTCTGTCAACTGGCTCATCAGCTACAGCAAGTACATGCGTGCCCTGGACGAGTACTATGACAAACACTTCACAGAGTTTGTTCCTCTGAGGACCAAAGCCAAGGAGATTCTGCAGGAAGAAGAGGACCTGGCAGAAATTGTGCAGCTTGTGGGGAAGGTGAGTTAGAGCGGGGGCTGCCCTGGGGTACCAGGGTACCGTACCAATTGCGGAAACTTAGGTATGCAGGTGCTTGCTTGGCTGGTATAACAGCTCATGACTAATCTCAGTACTCAGAGCCTGAGGTAGGGAGAGTGCCACAATTATGAGGCCAGTGTGCACTACATAGTAAGTTTCAGGTTATTGTGGGCTGTGAGTATGAGATCATGTCTCAAAACAAATAAAAAACTTAAATGTGCAGTGCTTTTCAAACCAACTGAACCTTTAAGATTTCATGTTGCATATAGTTCATGAGAGGTGAAAGCAAGACACCCATCACCAGTCAATTTGATATGAAATTAGAGTTAGTTAACATCATTTTTGTAGGAGCACTAGAACTGGGAATCAAAGGACCAGATTATAATTCCTCTAATAATATATCTAAATAAACTTAGTCAAACTAAATCTCACAAGTGAATGATTTGTCAGGGCATACACAGGACTAGCCAGAACATAGCCCCTTCCCTCTCGTTAGATAGATTATTCCTATGTAGCTCAGGCTAGCTCACACCCGTAATCCGATTGTTCCTATCTCCCAAGTACTGAGATTACTGGTGTGTATCACCATGCCAGGGCCTGTTATTTTTATTGTATCTGATAAAATAGCCTCCTACTTTTTCCCAACAGAGGATAATATTATTAGATAGCTAACATTTATAGCATGTATTACATATAATGTTCTGGTAGCCATTAAAAAATAGAGGTCATAGCTAGGCATGGTGGCATGGCTTTAATCTCAGCATTTGTGAGACAGAGGCTGACTTACCCTTGAGTTATAGGCTACATGGTGAAGCTGGTTTTGTATGTTTCTATGTTTTACACACTCAGGACTCAAAAAAAAAACAAAAGAAAGAAAGAAAGGAAAAGAAAAAAAGATAGAGGGTGTGAACTAAGTAAAAAGACATACTTTTTCTCCAGCAAAAGTATGTTAAAGCTATTATAGGAGATTATTGGAAAACAGTCCACACTTGGGAGTGGATTAAAAGGTGTCTTTTCAAGGGTCAGAAAGATGACTCAGTGTAGGTAATGCTGTTTGCCTCGCAAGCCTGGTAACCTGAATTCAGTCTCCAGAGTCTACATAGAGGGGGAAGGACAAAAGAAATGCCACAGAGTTGTTCTCCAACCTCACAACTCTCCGTAGCATGCCTACATATGTGTGCACACCACATACACACACACCATGCTCACACAATAAGCAAGTAAGTAAGTAAAATTTTTTGGCAGTACCACTTCTGTTTGAACTATAGAGTCAGTGTAATACCAACCGTATTTCTAGTTGACTGCATATCTCAGTGATGGAGATGGCACCCCAGGCGTGCTAAGCAAACATTCTACTACTGAGCTATATCTCAGCCCACTGTAGCTGAATCTCCTGAGTAAATAAGTAGTCATTCTGAAGTTCATTTACTAGTGTCCTAGAGATTTGCTCTTAGGAAAAAAGAACACAACAGTAAATAGGGAGGTGATGTTCTTCTCCTAGGTATTGACAGAAAACTGTAACAATAAAAACAGTGTGGTATTGGTGAGATAACAGAGAATAGACCAGTGGACAGAGCAGGGATAGGCTTATACATACATGGATCCTTGATACTGCATAGTGTTTCACAGATCAAGTGGGAGAAGTATGGACCGTTTTAGTCAGCAGTGGAAAAACTATTAGGTGTTTGAAGCAAATGAAAGTGGGTTGCTTTCCAGTTCCACATACAAAGATAAACTACCAACAGTTAAAAATTTAGATATAAGAGGAAACACTTTCATGTTAAAGATTTGTGTGTGTGTGTGTGTGTGCATGTCTGTCTGTGTGGATATGTGCATGAGAGTGCACATGCTTTTGGAAGCCAGAGGTGTCTGATCCCCCTAGAGAAAGTTACAGGCAATTTTCCTTAAGCAGAACATCATGAGGAAGCAGCAACAGAGCTGGAGAGATAGTTCAGTGTTTTAAGAGCACTTGCTGATCTTTCAAAGGTTCCCCGCACGCACATGGCAGCTCATAGCTGTAACTCCTGATCCAGGGGGTCAGATGCCCTCTTCTGGGCTCTCTGGTTACCACAGACATATATGCATGCAAAACACTCAGACACATGACATAAAATTTAATAAGTTTTAAAGGAAGTTTTTAGTAAATGAAATCAATGGTCTACTGTTTAAAAGGTAACCTCAGGGTAGAGTAGACAGATGAGAGAAGGAAGCCAGGAATATTACAAATCTGTGGATAATCCTTCAAACAGCAAAGACATACGAATCTACACTAGTTTGAGTGGCAAAAAATTTACAGCTGGGTGTTGCAGAGTACTGGTATACCTTTGGTGGGTATATCATTTGGAGTGGCCATTGTAGACAGGATGTGTTGGGTGCCTTGAGTTCTTACGGTTTATAGTAATAGAAAATTCAATGAATGCTCGGTGCCCTGTACTAGAGGCAAAGATACAAGGTAAAGAATGGAGGTTGTGCATACAGAATGTAATTGCCGGAGTTGGATGAAGTGAATTGTGAAGCACAGACAGTATGGTGGATCTTAAAATCAACCAGTCAGAAACACTGGAGAATGTTTCAAATAATGAAAAAATATTTTCACAAAACAAAATATACATTTTTTCCATAACTTAAAACAAAAACACATCAAGCATGCTTAATATTTAAGTGTGGCTGAAGAAAGAAATAGAGGTGAAGAGGAAGCTGTGAAAGGCTTGCTCCTCAGCTGAGGTGCTGGTGCTCCTAAGTCAGCCCAGAGTGCCTGGAACTTCCTGATTTGTCCCTTCTTCTTCCTGTTAATCATCCCAGCAACAATGGCATTGTCTTATGACTGACCTGGCAGCTGCCAAGAGCAGAGCACTTGAGGTAGCTCTGTAACTTAGCTTACCAAGAATACAGCACTCAGAGAAGCGAATACTTAACTGTCCATCATTGTTCTAAACATCCTGTAATGTTAACAACAAAGTAACTGTGGACTATGTAGATATCTGTCAATCAAACTTAAAAACTGAATTCAAATAATAGAGACAATGCAGGGTGTAAAAAGTACTTTATAAAATGGGTGTGGAGCCAGGAGGTGGTGGGGTAGTGCACACTTACACATGATGTCTTTGAAGAATAATCAGGGCTAGTGAGGTGACTCAATGGCTAAGAGCACTTGTTATTGCAGGGTTCAGTTCCCAGTACTGACATGGTGGTTCATAACCATCCGTAACTCCAGTTCCAGGGTATCCAATGCCTTCTTCTGACCCCTGGGAGTCAGGCACACATAATACACATACATACATACATGCAGACAAGGCACTCATACACATAATGATTTTTTTAAATTAATTATCTTCATGTTCATGTTCATAGCAGTAGTGTCCATGTGCCCAAGAGTGAAAGTGATTCAAATGTCCACCTTTTAGTGAATGAGTGGACAAATACATTAGTCACCTGATAGCACAGATAAATGATGAGGACACTTTAAATGAGGTAAGCTAGTCATGAAGCAAACAGTATATGATTCTACTCATATCCGATGTCTGAAGTAGGGAGAAGAACAATGCAGTTTGTGGTCTTAGAGTTTCAGGTGTACAAGATAAAATGTTTCATAACAATGTGATAGTGGTTTATATTACAGAAGAACCTGGAGGGGTACAATAGGCCTTCCTGAAACTCACTTTGCCATCCGGCTTAGCCTGGAACTACTGCAGTCCTCCTACTCAGCTGGCCAAGTGCTGAGATCATAGGCATGAGTCACCATGCATAACTTCTAGATGCTAAATTTTGTATCATGTTCTCTTTTACCACTATTAAAAACAATAAAAACTGCATTTATCAGTGATAAAAAATTGTATGTTGATGTCTGCTTGCCAGTTGATTTGTTATCGATCCCACACAATGAAATACAATTTCTTAAAGTATCCCTTTGTTTCATAGGCTTCTTTAGCAGAGACAGATAAAATCACTCTGGAGGTAGCAAAACTTATCAAAGATGACTTCCTACAACAAAATGGATACACTCCTTATGACAGGTATGCTGGGCTAATTTCCTTTTTTTCTTCCCTCCCTGAGACAAGGTTTCTCTTTGTAGCCATGACTGTCCTTGAACTCACTCTGCTGACCTCTAACTCTCAGAGATCTGCCTGCTTCTATCTAGAGTACCTGGGATAAAGGTGTTTACCACCACAACAAGCCTATTACTTTTTTATGTATTTTTATTTGGTTGATTTATGTGCATTGGTTGGTGTTTTGCCTGCATGTATGTCTGTGTGAGTGGGTCAAATCTGGGAGTTACAGACGTTTGAAGACTTTCTGTTGTGTTTTGTCAAAGAAGCTGCCTGCAAGTACGTTCTGACTCAGTATATTGCTTGTTTTGTGTGTTGATAGCAGGCATCTAATATGCTCCTTTGTCTCAGTTTGCTTGTTAGTCAACCCTGACAGTGTTTTCCCTCACACAAAACCTATAATTAGAGTGAATTACGGTGTTGTTCACAAACCTAGGGGACATCTCCTGCCTCGTCTGTCTTCCTGCTGCTTTCTACTGTCCTTGTCTTCTGTGCTTCCCTGCCTTATTTCCCAAGGGCCCCAGGTTTCTTGATACAAAAGACCTGTTGAAAGTCCCTCCTGCCTTCGTTCATCGCTGCCCAGTGCTTGCCTGTTTTCCTTTTCTCTGCTGGTGCTGTAGCTTGTTTAGGAAGCCTGTTTCTTTGGAACGTTGAGAATTCGAGCCTTTTCTCTTAAGCTAGCTCTCTCTTTCTTAAATCCTATTTGACTCCATACAAGACTAAAAAGAGGTAGGGAACCAGCTCAATGTGCCTGGTTTCAAGCCCTCCAAATCCACACAAATCCAAGTACAGTAGCACACATCTGTGTCTGAGGATGCCAGAGACAGGACTCCTAGGAAGCTAGTGTGGCATACGCAGCGGGGGACAGCAGAGACTGTCTGAGAGAAGGAGAAAGGCAAGGATTGATACCCAAGGTGAAAACCGAGCAAATAGGATTGACCAGAATGCATTGCATGTAAAAAATAAGCCAACTTGTCAGTTAGCCTCAGAAGTCTGATCTGCCCTGGATGAAACACCACATAAAGAAAACGGGCAGAATTCCTCAGAAAGACTATAGTAAGATACATGGAATTGAGCATCTGCTTGCGTGTGTGTGTGTGTGTGTGTGTGTGTGTGTGTGTGTGTGTGTGTGTGTGCGCGCGCGTGTGTGTGTCTATGCTTTTAAAAGGTATGGGTAGATAAAAATGAGTATACTAAAGGGAACTGAAGGCTGCGGAGAGGGTGATAGCTTACCTGGCATACCCAAGGCCCTGGATTCACCACAGTGCTCACCACAGTGAGAAAAGAGGGAGTGGGGAGGGATAACAGGTAACTTTAGCAAGTTTGCAATTCTCTGCTTTCCTATTACTCATTAAGCCTTGCCTCTGATTACAAGGAGTCTTTGCAGCTCAGTTGTTTTACCACTTGAGTTACATATTTAACTTCTTGTACCAAACGACTGCTGGCAAGTCATTAGTGTGGCAGTACTGCTTCGTTGTTTTCTGTTCAATCAATGATTGGAAGCAGAGTATATGTTTAAAGAAAATAATGGCTGGTGATTCATGAAGTTTCATATAATAAAAGTGTACATTTGCTTTGTAGGTTGTTTTTGCTAATTGCCCTGTTGTTCATTTTCCCTAGGTTCTGTCCATTCTACAAGACAGTGGGGATGCTGTCCAACATGATTTCATTTTATGATATGGCCCGTAGAGCTGTTGAGACCACTGCCCAGAGTGACAATAAAATCACATGGTCCATTATCCGTGAGCACATGGGGGAGATCCTCTATAAACTTTCCTCCATGAAATTTAAGGTATAGTTTCTTTCTACTCTGGCCTCTGTTAGCGAGAAGTCAACTTCCTTTCTTCCCTCCCTCCTTCCTTCTCTCCCTCTCTGCCTCCCTCCCTCCTTTCCTCTCTTTCCCTTCCTTCCTGTTCTATTTGAGTTCCAAACCTGAGGTATGAAATTTGCATTTTTCTTTTTGAAGATTTATTTTCATGTTATTTATGTGTCTAGATGCATTTGTCATACATATTGTGCCACACATGTGTGGGCACCTGTGGAGTACAGAAATACAGAAGTGGCTGTTGGATTACCTGGAGCTGGTGCATGCACACAGTGTGGGTGCTGGGAACTAAGCTCGGGGTCCTCTGGAAAAGCAGCAAGTCTAACTGCATTTTTCATTTTATAATGCTTACGTTGTATAAATCCAGAGCGATCTTCCAAGTTATGTTCAAGCAGGAATTCCAGTGGTAAAGATTGTACTATGTCATGTTTGTAGGGTTGGAGAGGTGGCTCAGCAGTTAAGAGCACTTACTGCTCTTGCAGAGAGCCTGGATTCAACTCCCAGCACCTATATGGTGGGTACAACTGAAACTCTGAGGATCTGAGTTTGCTGATACCCAAGGGCTCTTGCATACAAAGGACATATAGATATATACTCAGGCACACATACATACACATTAAAAAATTATAGTATGTCATGTCTAAAATAAATCCTAATGTGTTTTCTCTCTGTCTTAGCTACTAGGCAGCCTGTGATTCCGTATCGATGAGTAACTTATCATACATCTTGAAAATTATTTCCCATAGGTAAACTAAATTCATTATTTTTCAGGATCCAGTGAAAGATGGCGAGGCAAAGATCAAAGCAGACTACGCACAACTTCTTGAAGATATGCAGAATGCATTCCGTAGCCTTGAAGATTAGACTGTGTCTCTTTCCTCCTCCTTGGCAAGCTCATGTGTATATTTTCCTGAATTTCTCATCTCAAACCCTTTGCTTCCATATTGTGCAGCTTTGAGATTAGTGCCTATGTGTGTTATCATTTGTTTTGCTGTTTCTTTGGTAGGTTTTAAAAACAAACATTCCTTTGTGCCGGTGTTTGAAGGGGCTCCCTGACCTTCATCTGCATATGATACACAATGGCTACGCTACTGTAAACTGTGTGTAAGGTGGCTACCCCTTCCCTCCTCTCCATTAAACTGTAAACAGGACTACTGCATGGACTCTGTTGGGAATGGAAGGCCAGATCTCTGTACCTATAGATAGGTACTGAGGAAATGACTCTGTGCTTGGAGTCAGATCACTTGCAACTTAGTGTTTTGTTGAGTAACTGTTTTTGCAAGAAATATTTCCATTAATGTTCCAATTATGCATAGCTTCCCCATTATCAATCAGGAGAGATTATAGGGCACTTGGGAACTATTTTGTCTTTATAACAGGCATTTGCAAGGCTGAGCATAATAGATGAGTCAGTTCCCTCTGAAAGTGTGAAAGAAAGAAAGAAAGAAAAAAAGAGCTAGGTGGTCAAACTTAAATTAACATCGTCTTGTTAAAGCGTATTTTATTTCACTGAGAGAAATTCAATATCAAGGACTTCTTTATACTCAATTACCAAGAAATCTTTTTTTAAGTACAATTTAAAAATCATTGAAAATGTGATCCACGTCATAGCCATTCTTTTCCTCAAACTTAGGTGGACAAGCTTATCAGAGTGGCAGTGGGAATTGGCATCCACAAAGAAACGTAGTAGTGGTTACAGGCAGTTTGCCCCTGTAAGAACCAGCTGTGCTGTGGTATTTCTTGGGGCCAGAGTGGCATTATTTTTACAAGGTACATGTGTCATATGTTTGTTTGCTTGTTGAAATTCTGAAAACAGTGAGTCTACCAATTGCAGAAAATATTGCTTTTCTTTGTTTTTATTCACTGGCTCAGAAAAGCTTCTCAACCGGTGTGTGGTCATAGCCGCATGACTGTTTCCATTCTGTTGACAGAGATGAACTTATCCTTGTATTTGACCGGTAGCAAAAACTGGGTCATAAAAAAAGGACAAAATCAATTTTGTCTCACTGTTTCAGTATGCTTAAATAATAATTTCCATGTTTGCATAATAAGGCCCATTTCTGAGAGCTTGGAGAGCTAGCCTTCTGTTCACTCTCTGTGCTGATAATGCTGGCATCCATACTTCCTCTTCAGGACAGGGAAGGGTATTGAACATGTCTGACACTCTCAAGTACACAAGTGTGATGACTACGTATTTATTTTAAGCCTTGGTATGTTATTTAAATTATTAGGTGATACATCTCTTTTGGTCTTTTGGGTAGACATAGTATACAGTTCAGACATAATGTGTAAATCCTTGCACAGTGCATGTCTTTACACAGTGGACTGCTGTTCAGGAAGCATGTTCTTCCATGTAACATTTTAAAAACTATTGAACAATGTTGACAGATATGGATTATGCAATGACTTGTTGAGATATGGATTAATGGTGCTGTTTAATCAGTTTGCTTCCAATGTGGCTTCGTATCCAGAGGCCCCTGACTAGTGGAAATGAAAAAAGATTTCAAAACCTTTCTACTTAGACCTACCAGCAAACTAGGCTTGTGATCAGAGTGAATGATCCAAAGAAACTACTTGACCAAGTTTGTTTTTTGTTGTCCTGGATGTGGGATGCGTGTTATTCATCCTATTAAGAATGTTGATGTTTAGGTGTGAAGAAGCTAGAGAAATGTTGCTCAGATCTCACTGTAACTTTCTTTTTATCCACATTGTAGAGTTTTGGATTGTTCACTGATAGTGTTTCTTTAGTAAGGATATGTTAAAATACAGTGATCTTTTAAAAAGATTATGCAGTTCTATTTATTGTGCTGTGCCTGGACCCGAGTGCAGCCAGTTAAACAAGTTTCCTAAGTATTTTTCCAGTGTTAAATCTCACACCTACACCCTTTGGAAACTTCCATCCTGAGGTCGTATAAATTGCCTCCTTATCCTTAAGATTTCACCATCTTTATGTCAAGTACAATGTATAATTATTAAAATCTATGAAAAATAAAAAGTGGATTTAAATTAGCTTTACTTTCCTTTTTTCAGGGGGGATGAGGAGGGACAAGCTCTCTTAGAAAACATTCCACTGTATATTTTGACTTAATGTTACAATATGTCCTTTTGAAAATGTTTTGCTTTATAGATTACTTGCATCGTGAAATTGGAGTGTGACATTCACAAGTCTATACAACTGGTGGGTGGGAAGTACAGTGTGTAGAATCTTACCCCATTCTGACCTGCCTTAAGTGAGTGGGGGTTTTGTTTTTGTTTTTGTTTTTTTCAAAATTAGAGGTGATCCATGGTGCTCATTTCAGTTTTTGTTCAGTTTGAACCAAGTCTTGTAATTTGCAATGCAAATAATTTTAGATCTCATGTGGCAATTTACCAGCATCCATTGTAGCTCTCCGGTATGTTATCTAAATGTGTATATGAGGGAGTTATTAGATTGGCTGGCATTGTTGGAACTGCATAGTCCAACAGTGGCCATCTGCATGCTCAACAGTCAATGCCCAGTCAATGCCACAGTCCAGGAAGCTGGAAGTCTCAGTCCAAGAGGGACTGATGAAACCACACCCAGGCCAAGGCTGACAGCCGAGAAGTTTCCTTGAGAGTTTATGAGGAAATGCTTCAGAATCTGGAGTCTGGCATCTGTGGGTGATGGCAATTAGCAACAGACATATGAGAGGAGTTTGCACTAACTGGCTTCTTCCTGTCTTTGTTGCACCAAGACCCCCAGCCTATTGGATGATGCCAACCACATTTAGGGCTGGCCTTTCCCTCTTAGTTGGTATACAAACCATCTCTGGAAATGGCCACACAGTCACACCAAGAAATGTGCTTTGCTACTATAGGCATCTCTCAACTTGTGTGTTAGTCAGGGTTCTCCAGGGGAACAATGTACATAAAGGAAGATTATTGAAGCTGGGCTGTGGTGGCGCTCGCCTTAAGTCCTCGCACTTGGGAGGCAGAGGTAGGTGGATCTCTGTGAGTTTGAGACCAGCCTGGTCTTAAGACCTAGTTCCAGGACAGCCTCCAAAGCTACATAGGGAAACCCTGTCTCAAAAAAAAAAAAAAAAGGGGGTGGGGGGTGATGTTAATGACTTGGATTATACAATATGCACTGAGTAGTCAAAAAATGGCTGTCTTCCACTGGACATGCCTAGGATATGCTCACTGCTCAGTCCACAGACTGCAGCTTTAGCATCACAGTCTGATGCTGAAAGTCCAGAGGATTGCTCAAGAGTCCACTAGTCTTCAGTCACATTTGAAGGCAAGGGGACTGAATTCTCATGTCAGAGAAGAATGGTAGCAGCAGGGACAATGGCAGCAGCAGAGTAGATGGATTTGCCTGCACAGCATGAAAGTTCTACTTCATAGATTACTTACATGGCAAAAAGCAAACCTCTTTCCCCTTGGGCCTCTTCATACCTGGGTCACCACTGGAACATATTGCCCAGATCTGTTAATGTAATCCAGAAAGCCTCATCGGGTATGTTAACATGCTTGACTCTTGTTGATCCTATAGCCAGTCAAACTGGCAAGCAAGGTTAACCGTCACACAAGGTGTTATTAGTTAGGGTTCTCTGAGGAAACACCTGTTAGCATATATGTGTGGGACTTACTGTGACTTACAGGTTATGGTCTAGCGATTCAACATGGCTGTCTCCCAATGGAAAGTCCAAGATTCCAGTAGACTGTTCAATCAGTCCACGAGGCTGGATGCCTCAGCTGGTGGTAAGTATATACCAGAATATATGTGCAGGATGTGCTTGAAAGCCAGCAAGCAGAGAGTGAGTGTTTCCTTCAGCCACGCGCTTTATTCAATAGACCAGGTGTGGCCCAGGTTGAAGATGGTCTTCCCACCGCAAATGATCCAATCAAGAAAAATCCCTTACTTGAGTTTTAGTTAATTCCAGATGGAGTCAAGTTGATAACCAAGAATAGCCATCAAATTAGGATATATTTTATTTCTTGAATATATCAGTTTTTAGCAATTTCTGAAGGAATGAAGCAACATGGATCAGACAACACAGAATTGCTACTGATGTCAAGTTTACAGAAAGAAATGCTTAAAAATGCATGGGTAGGCCTATTCATTAGAATGAGTTATTTTTAGTTGGCTAGGTATTATCCCATTGTCTTCAGTGTATTAATTTTAATGTATCGCAACAATTGTAAGAGTGCAAATGAAGGAACCAGTTTTCTAAAGTGAGTGGTAAATGATTCTGAAGTTGGCCTGAGAGTTCGTTTCTAGTGGAAGTTGGCTCTGAAATGAGTATTTGAGTTTTGCTTCTCCAGGAAACACCAGTGAGGGGTGGACCCAGATTGAGGGCAGAATAGAAAGAAACTAATAAGTGATTGTCAGGCAAGTTAACAAACCTCAGCCTATGCCAACACAGGTGCTGCTGGAGAATTCTGGGAACTAGAAGAGGAAACACATCTCAGGTATCCACCAAATCTGCAAGGAGGCAAAGTACATCAGTTAAAGGTGACAGCAGGCCCCTGCCAATCTCCTACCGAATGTTCCCACAAAGACAAAGAATCGCTCACTGCCTAGAACACGCAGTTGTGTATAGTCACACAGAAATGAATGAGACTGAACATGACAGTCATGACTCTTACAATCATAATATTTACAGGAGCAGAGCAAAAAACAGGCCCAGTTTATTGTATAAAATTCAAACCAAAATTTGAAGTCAGGATAGCAGCTGAGAAATGAGGGAAATACAGAAATGTCTCAAAGAGGGTTTCAGGGTGTTAGTGATATTGTGGGAACTGCCAGTGAATGAGCGTTAATTTAGTAAATATTCACGTATTGCATGTACCAAGACTTAGTAGAATACCCATTAATGTGGATAGTTTTTATGATTATGTAGCAATTATCATGCATACAAGTAACATTATGGGTAGACTGAGCAGGTTGTATTTATGTAATTAGGAATATATATGTATATACATATGTGTATAGAATAATTAATGAAAAAAAAGAGGCCATGAATTTGAAAGAGCAAGGAGGGGTGTTTGGGAGAATGAAAGGGATGCAATTATAATCTCTAAAAATAAATAATTATAGAAAGACTTAAAAAATGACATATGACTCAAGTCTTCATATATGTATGTTATACTTCAGTAAGTTTACATTAAAAAGTCATAATTATAACTAAAGAATTTTAGGTCTCTATATTCATTTTCCCTGTGAAACATCTTAGCAGTTAAGAGTAACTTTTGCTCTTGCAGAGGGCCTGGGATTGCTCGACAGCATCCATATGGTGGTTTATAACCATCTGCAATCCCAGCTCCAGGGAATCCAACACCCTCTTCTGACTTTGCAAAAGCACCAGCCACACACATGGTACACAATCACACATGCACGTGAGATCAGACACAGAAATAGGTTTAAAAAGAATGAAACAAAAAAATACCATCAGAGGCCAGTGAAATGACTGGGCAGGTTAAAAGATCCCTGTCACGGAGACCTGACAGTCTGAGTTTGATCCACAGAGCCTCGTTAAAGTGGAAAGAGAACCAACTGTGCGTTGACCTCACACACTCAATGTGGCATGCCCACACCCACACACACTTAGACAATAATCATTTAAAAATACTATTGTTTGCCTAATAAAATGGTTTTGCTTTTGATTGGCCTTTTACCTTGCTCTTTTCTACCAGAAGTAGAATTTAGGTTTATTAAATTGGAATTATTTATCTACTCATTTGTTTTGATGGTGGGGATCAAACTCAGTGCCCTGGCATACTGGGCAAGTGCTCTATCCACTTGAGTGCCCTCCAGACCCTTCAACGTTACCTTTGGGGGCCTTCTGTTTCCTTTGAACCAGGAGCCTGTTATGTCGGTTAACTGTTCAGACTTTGAGAACTCATCTTTTGAGAATTCGGGCCACCCAGTCACGGCATGCTAAGTTGTGTCATCTGCAGTGGTATATATAGGCAGTTGCATACAAGTATGTGTTCAGGTGCTGTGAATGTGTCCTTCAGCGCTCAATGTAACAATGGATTGTTAAAAACATGGTTAATGTTATTTTAATTAAATATTTTCCCAATTTTCCAAAGATAAGAGGCATGTAGTATTCCATTAATAGCCTAGGCCCTACCCTAAACCAGCTGAGGGAGGGGAGGTGTCTTTCAATTCCGAAAGGAGTAGGAAAATCAATGTTAATACACTCACTCCTCGGGGAATTCTTACAATGGAGCAAGTCTGGGGATGCTGTGTAGCTTCAATACTTAGCTATAAAGGATAACACAAGAGACCTGAATTGAAATAAGTATGCTCTCAAACGTTTGCTAGTTTTATCACAATCTCAGTATCGTACCGTTTTTACCATTTATCTTGACGGTTGTTGGTGCGAGCACTCGGCTGTTCTGTGCTGAGTCACATGTGTTGGCTCAGACTCAAGATAGTCTGGCAATGGGACAGAGTTGTCTGAAATCATGAAAGTTTAGCAGTGTTTTTATACCTATGGATTTCAAATGATTCCATGATTGTTTCGGGAATACACTTAATGGGCTAGCAGCTCCTCTTCCACACATGTCTCTAGAAGCAAGAGATTTTAAAAGGGATCAAAAGGATACAATTCTGAAGGCTTAGTTCATGAATATAATTACATGGAGTATAATTTAATCTCATTTTAAAAATTTGTCCGGGATTTAAAATTCCTTTTTCTTTACTCTATCATGATGATTTCTAGTTCAGATTTTAACCATCATCTGAATAGCTCTTCTATTTTTATGACTCCCAAATAACTAGTACATTTAGCATTTACTTGATGACTTAAAATTGCTGTAAGAGTTTTGGGACACCTTGTGTAAAAGCTCTAAATTGCCTTCAATCACATAAAACCATACTCACAGCCTTTATTTTCAAATCGTGCACTTTATTTTAAAGTTGTTATGGACCCCCCTTTGTTGCAGTCCCTTAAAAAGTGATTTAGTGCTGTATTTCCCATGCATTACATTGCAGGCTGACTCTTTGGAATCAAATACTAAAATGGAAATTGGGGTGCAAGTTGCTTAATAGGAATCAACAATTCGGGAAGGAAGGGGAGCAGAGGCAGAAGAGAAGTCAATATACATAGCAGCTTGACTTACATGTGCCCACTTTTGGTGCAAGCTATGGGGTAAGTATTGCCAGAGTTGAGACTCATCCTGAAGTGGCCAGGTCTGTTTCTCCTTATCTCTTCATTCCCAGTTACAGAAATCATAAGAGGAGAGGCCCAGAGTCATGAAAGGCCACAAACAAGAATTTCAGCAATAGTACTTGTAAACTAAAAGCCAGATTAACTATTCAGTTAAAATGTAAAAGTGCACTGAATATATATTTAACAGGCTGCCAGGTGAATATTGGCCCAGGTTTCAGATGTGGAGTTAGAGAAATGTCTCAACAGTTAGGAGTACTTACTGCTCTTGCAGGGGACCAGAGTTTAGTTCCAGTTTATACAGCAACAGTCAAACAGTCTAGGCAAGAGCAGTTTCTTGCCCAAATGGCTAATCTTGCCATGTTGAAATCAAACTCCATAATGAGCTAGCTAGTAAGAGACAAGCAAGGCCAACAGCTTCATAATTAATACAGCGTCTTGTGTATTATTTGGGGACTACATCGCAGCAGAGCCCAGGCTGCTGGCGGGGGATAAACCAAAGCAGCTAACAAAGAAAAAGCTTTTCTTAACACTCCTACAAGAAAGAAATGGATCTGAAATGGTGTCTGTTTATTTTTACTTTTGAAATTTTATCACTTTGACTAACAATCATGATTCAAATAGCAAGAAAAATGTCCTTAGTTTTGAAGTGCCCTCTCTTAGGGTTACCGTTTCTACAAACACCATAACCAAAAAGCAAGTGGGGAACATATAGTTTATTGGGCTTACACTTTCCTGTTGTAGTCCATCACAGAAGGAAGGCAGGACATGAACTCAAACAGGGCAGGAACTTGGAATCAGGAATTGATGCAGAGTCCGTGGAGAGGAGCTGCTACTGTGAGTGTTACTAATACCTTGGTTAAACTGTTGCTAAGTAAGCATTGACGGTTTGACGGTTCACACAGCCTCAGGAGAATTTTAAGTTAGAACTGAGCAAACCCCCATTATGTAGCAGTCCTTAGGTAGGAACTAACACAACTTCAAATGCACCCTTTCCCCTGCTGCTCTGGCTTTGCCCTTTGAGGTACCTTAAACTTTCCAAAGGAAATGTTGCATGAACCCTATTGCCTGCATTAATCACACTCAGTCCAGATTCAGTGACAGTCGACTTGAGCTCATGTAGAAAATGGCCTGGAGCATGGCATTGTGTCATGTCTGCTGTCCCAGCACTTGGGAGGTCAAGGCAGGAGGTGGCATTCAAACCAGCCTACACTATCTGAGACCTTGTCACACACAAAAAGGAATGCCTCATTCCCAGTTGGTGGAACTGCTTGGGAAGGATGAGGGGGTGGTCTCATTGGAGGAGATGTTACTGGGGGTTTCCAAAGTCCGTTCCATTCCCAGTTAGCTCTCTGCCTAGTGCCTTTGGATTAGGATGTAAGCTCACAGCTGATGCTACTGAGCCATGCTTGCCTGCCTGCTGCCATCCTCGTTACCATGGTGAGCAAATTGCCTGTTCTGTGAGTACGAGTCACCTGTACCGTATCCCAACGTTCACTTTTAGAAGAGGCTGAGGAGGTGGCTCTTGCACGGCTCCTTTCTCAGCAACCATGTCTGATCATTTGTATCACCAGCTCCAGGGAATCTGGTGCCCTCTTCTGGTCCCTGTGGGCACTGCATGCATGTGTACAAACTTGCTTAAAAACTAAACTTTTCTTTAAATTTTACATTTGTGAAATAAATAGTCTATTCATTATGTAGGTTAAGCAGTAGGGGAAAGTATGGACTGATGGGGAGGCAGGCAAGGATATTTAATGTAAGTCTTACATAATGCAAGAGGCTTCAGAAGTACATGACGACCTGAAGAAACAAGTGGGCCTAAGTACCTAAGTATCTTCCTAGAGTGGAAAAATGAAGTATGGTCCAGCTGCTCTAGACAGAGGAGGCTCCACAACCTGCTCAGGCTCTTCTCTGTGACAGTTTGCCTTCCAAAGATAAACATGCTCTTTTCCGCCAGGTGCAAGTAGGGTGCCTCTCAGATAACCTGCTTCGGAGGAAGACCAGAAAGCCCAAGCCATTTTAGTCAGTTTTCTGAGATAGGAAAGGGTGGATATCTTCCTCCTTCTCTAGTTTCCCCGAATTCTTTCAAATGCCTGAACATTCCTGCTTTAAAATGTAGCAGGGGAGGTTGGGGACAGATAGGTAATAAAGCCATGAACCCCAGGGAAAGAAAGCAGGGGGGGGGTAATGGGGGCAGATGGACATTCAGTTTCTATATCTCATTGTCTGCCTTAAGTTTCTCTTTCTCGGCTAACACCAAAAAAGAGAGGAGGGCTCCACTGACGGGTGACAGAGCTGAGTGGACCCAGGTCTTCAGGCTTGTACCACAAACTCTTTACCCAAGGACAGGATTTCTATTCTTCCCCAGGCAGAATTAGCATTGACCCATGAATTTTAACTGCTAAATTACTAATGGTGTCTCTAGAGGTTTTTATTGGATAGTACTCCAATGACATGTTAGAGCCAATGAAATAGATCACATGGTTTCTGAGGATGGCTACTCTTTAGGAAGAATCTTGAATTAAAGGAGCTGTTTGAGCTGATGGCTTCTGGGAAAGGGACAGGCACTTGTCTTTAGGAATGTAGCTACTCGTAGGTTCCCCATTCCCCAGTGGGTGACCCCATACCCTATGAATACGGGTGGCACTAATGGGGCTCAGTGAGCTAAAATAAATAGAACATGAAGTTAGGAGGGAGATGTAATGGGTGGGTGGTGTCCTGAGGGACATTGGAAGCTGGAATGAGGAGTGGATATGATCAAGAGACACTGTAAGCATGTATGACATTTTCAAAGAATGAATATAATTAGAAAAAAATTTCAACATATTTAATGATCTTTGTAATTATACCATTGATAGTTTATTAGGACACATTAGCTTATATCTTTGCAATAGATATAAGCTAAAGATTCATAGAAACCTTTGAGGCAGGAGGATCAGAGATGGCTGAAAGAAATGGTTAGCTGTGCCTGTTTACTTAGAAGCAGATGTCATAGTGTAGCATTAGATGGCAAAAGGCATCTCATTTTAGAAACTGGCTCAGGATGGATTTAAATAATTCACAGTTTAATGAAACATGAATCCGAGGAGCCTGCAGCGAGTGACCTGGGAATTCTATGGCTTGCATCTTTCCTTTTTGTTTTTACTCGAATGCTAACTTCAGCTCCACACGTACCTTATTTCAGAATTCTACATTCTGTCCAGTGGTGCTCGTGCCTCTACCCCAGGAAATCTTACCTCTGCCCGCTCAATTTCTCTTAAACCTCTTTTCTTTCTTGACCCTTTCCTATCAGGTTATGAGTAAGTTCTGTCATTTCACAAAATCTATCCAGATCACAGTAAAACTTTGTCAATCAACGTCCAACAAGCAGTATCTAGGCCAAGCGCGATGATACATGCCTTTGATCCTAGCACTTGGGAAACAAAGGTCTGTGAATTTCTCTGAATTGGAAGATAGCCTGGGCTACATAGAAAGTTCTAGGCCAGTCAGGGCTACATGGTGAAACTGCCTCAGAAAAAAAAACAAAAAGCAAAACCAAAACAACTCCAATCAATATTTAAATTAAAAAACCATTGTTTTTACTAATTGTTTAGTATATAAGATATATCATAAAAAGTAGAAAATATATTTACACAAACAACTTAAAAATAGTGTATGCACCCATTAATTACTTATCTTGAGAAATAGAACACTGGGATAACATAGAAACCCTCTTTATGTTCCTACCCAATTGCTTCCATTTTCTTTCCCCCAAAGATAAACAATATGTTTGTATTAATCAGTAGTGTTTTAAAGCTAGATCATCCACACATGTATCTCTAAATATATTCAGGAAAAAAAAGCATAACTGTATAGCAAGCACCAATCTTAACTATATAAGAAAGGCTGATGTTACCACTAACATTCAGAGAAAACATCACCTATCAGTGCTTGTGGGCTTGATTTGACTTCAGTGGCTTGAGGGTGTCTTTCCAAGAAAATCAGTGTGCAGGGCCTGAGGTTGTCCTGGAAGGCACAAGGCCCTGGTAAGTGGAGCAACTGACCAAAACATGCATATTTGGCAAAAATATGGCCAGAGAATGGGTTGCCTGGTGTTTCTGCTTCTAAGCCTCCTGCAGCTACCTCTGCTTTCAGGAGCAATTGGGAAGCAATCTGTGGGGTGAAGCAGACCATGAGGGACATAGAAACGAAAGGACCCCGTCCTGGCTCATGTGAGGATTCTGTCCTCTGTAAAAGGATGGGAGAAGTCAGCAGGATCGGAGAGAAGATCTGCTCATCTGGATTCTTTCCTGGGTGGCCCGCTCCCATCTGAACTGGTCACCTTCCATGGCATTCTGGAGACTGGCTTCAGCTCCTCCTGGCACTCTCTCCATCACTCTGCTGCTGTTTTCCATTGCTTGTGTTCCACGTTTTATTTTCATTTGTTTCTCAATAAGCAGTTTCTCCAATGCTTTATTTCTCCAGGAGGGTACACAGTGGTTTTAAGGAGACAGTGTCCATATGAAAAGGACAGTTTGCTAGGAGCCCGGCGAGAACGCATGACCAGGAATACACTCTTGTCTCCAGTTTCAGAGGCATGACCAGGAATACACTCTTGTCTCCAGTTTCAGAGGCATGACCAGGAATACACTCTTGCCTCCAGTTTCAGAGGCATGACCAGGAATACACTCTTGTCTCCAGTTTCAGAGGCATGACCAGGAATACACTCTTGTCTCCAGTTTCAGAGGCATAACCAGGAATACACTCTTGTCTCCAGTTTCAGAGGCATGTTAATGGAGCTGTTTCTCGGGCTTTAGAGCAGTCTGGTGCAAGTCAGCCGGGCTTTCCCAGCTCAGTCTGGGGCTTGCCTTTCTCAGTTACCGTGGCTACTCGTTTCATTGCTTCACAGCTTGCAAAATTCCCTTGCTTTACCCTTTCTAGTCCTTTCTGTCTGTGTACAATTCTTCTTTAGTTTTGGTATGTTTTAGGAATAAAATTGTATTTCTCATTTTTATATATGTGAAAGTTTTGCCCACATGTATATGTGTGTACCACGTATGTGCCTGGTACCCTCAGAGGCCGGAAGAGGGTATCGGATGTCCTGGAAATGGGATTAGAGACCACTGGAAGCTAATATATTGGTGTTCTTAAGCTGTAAATTATCCCTCCAGACCCATGCATTTGCTCACTTTTGATGCGATAGCAAGGCTAGAAATATGTGAATAAAAATTACTGGTGTCATTTCTTGAGAACTTTGGACCAAAGCTAATCACACTGGATATTAAGAATTTTTGAAGCCAGACATAGTGGTGCACACTTGCAATCCCAACAGTCGGGAGGTAGAGGCAGCAAGAATTCCAGGATTTCCAGGGCTACCCTGAGCTAATGACAACCTGTCTCATAAAGGTAAATTTAAAATAAATGTGAAGCTTCTAAACTCCTTTAAACTATTCACAAAATTAAGTGTCAGCTATTTCGGGGAACTGTAACTTAGTGAAAAGTAAAATCGCAGCATATAGAATACCTATGGACCTCCAGGATAGGTAAGTGGGAAGTCCCTTGACTATACATAGTGCTGGCAATGCACACATGTTCCTTCGACTCATGTCTTTACCACCCTCCCTGCCCAGCCTCTTTCTTTAGTGTTCTATGGAATTCAAGAAGAGACATTAACACAATCCCTTAATTCCAAGTTCTCTGTATTTCCTGTGAAGATTCTCTGAAGTCCCTCCTCCTGGCATTCCCCTGAGGAGCTTGTTCTCTCTGCAGGCCACCGAGGTTGTTTTCTCCCCAGTGTCACCTGAGGTAGCTGTGCTCATGTCCAGGATAGTTACCCTGTTAGTGAGCGACACCAAGCAGGCTGGCCCCCGTAGAATGCAGGGCAAACCGCGTGTAGCTTCTAAAGTTAGGTCATAGAAAGCACTGGAGCTTTCACCTAGGTCTCTCGGATCACACATTCTGAGGGAAGCCACAGCATGAGGACGCAAGCTGTCCTGCGGAGAAGCCCTAACGGGGAGGAACCCAGGGCCCAGACCAATGGCCAGTACCAGGCTGCGGGCTCTGTAAGTAAGGCTCTTTGGAAGTGAGTGCTCCAGACTCAGCCGGGTAACCCGAGGACTGGAGTGCCACCTGGTCACGCAGGGCAGTCTTGTGAGAGACCGTGAACCAGAACATTCTACCTGTGCTGTTTCCATATTTCTGACCAATGGAAACCACGAGAGATAGTGAATGTCTATTCTGACTTTCAGATTCTAATCTGAATGCAGGACTGTGCACCTGAGTGCAGTGTTTGCTGGAAGCCAGAAAATGCCACAGAGCTTTAGTTACAGGAGGCTGGGAGTTGCCTGACAGGGTTCTGGGAAATGAAGGCTGACCCTCTCAAGGACTGAACTAGCGCTCGAACCCCCTCGTATTTTTAATATAGTATGGCAACGCAGGCTGTGCCTCTCCACAGGGTTCAATGTATATAGTTCTGGTTCTTCTAGTACTTGTTGGTGCTTGCTTGGTGAGTTTTATAGGTATACAAGAGAAACATAAAATTTTCCTAGACGCTTTTTAGGTTTTTGTTTTTTTTCTTTTTTCTTGGGAGACAGGGTCTCATGTGACTTTGAACTACAACATGGCCCAAGCTGCTGGCCAATTCATGGTTTATGTGTTATGCTGTCCAGCCTGTTTTATTAGTTTATAAGCGTACACTTCGGTGACGTCGAGTACATCCGTAGAGGAAAATAACCATTCTATCTGCAAGACAATAGCTTCCCAAATTGAAGTTCCAGTCCCATTGAAGAATAACACTCCTCTGCCTTTCACAGCAGACACAGGACTCTGTCATGAGTTAAGGCTCATCCCTGATCCCTACTGAAGTGTGGCTAACATCCTGGCTAACAGCTTTTAAAGAGTTGGCCAAAGGCAATAGTCACTAATTGCCACCAGAGGACGCAAAGCTCCCGGGCTGAACTTGGAGGTGGGATTCCGAGGGCCGGAGCCGGGAGCGCGCAGCGGGCACGCGCCTGGTCGGCCCTCTCCCGGCCCGGGCTCGCAGGGACGCGCGTGCGCGGTTTCGCGGGAGCGTGCGGCGATGGAGGGCGCTCCGACGGCCCGCCAGGTAAGCGGCCTCGAGGGACAGGTTCCCGAGAGGTGGCTTCGCTGGCAGTTTCCCCGGCATAGTTGTTTGAACCTGCTCCGATTATGATAATGAATTCCTCCCTTCCCTTTCCCCTGTACTCTTTGGCGTAATTCGAAAAGTTGTTACCAAGGAAACGGTTTTCTGTGTCTCCTGCGAGCCTGTTGCCGGCTGGGCGACGGAGGGAACCGAGTGTTACGTGCTTAAATTTGGTCCCCGAAATGCTCCAGTCCAGATGTCGCAGTCCCAGACCCCAGTGAGTCTGGTTCCATTGTGATTTTGACTTGGGGATCTCTGTCGCCGGTCTCCCTTCACCATCAGCCCTCGGTTAAAAGGACCCACAAACTTTAAATCCCCAGACTCTCAACCGAACTTCTGGTGTCAACTAGTACTGTGGTTTACCACCTTATCAGACACATGGAAGACGTTGGTAGTTGGTCTTTTACATGAAAGCCTTTTGTTGCAGGATACTTGTTCAACACTGTCCTCACAGCATTACGGTGGTTGTGTGTAAATATATTCTTTTTAGAGAAGTATTTTAGCATAGCGAGGGGTACAATTCAAACAACTGTTGCATGAACAAATGAATGGGTGCATTATTTCAGTAGATTCACAAACATTACTATGAAATAGAATGCAGGTAAACTCTATCCGTCGAGTGTCGGGATAAGATGGTGAACCTATTGACCGAGTGGGGGCACGCCGGAGGGGGTGGGGGATGTAATCCCTTCTGTGGAGTTAGAGACAGGTTAAAGAGAACTGATGCTGCTCCAGCCTTAAGGATGGAAGTGATGTGTGGGGGAGGGGCAGGTGGGTAGGGCAGGGAAGGCTTACAAGGTAGAGAGAGGCTCCACTACCGGGCCTGCAGAACGAGATCTCGGTGACAGTTTCTGCAGCTGAACAGTGCTCTGTATGATTGTCGCTCCCACGCCACAGGAAAAGGACACAAGCTTTCTTTATGGAGTTGTCCAGAAGAGGAAAAGGGAGAGGTGAGGTTTAAAACTAGCTTCCAGGAAAACAAAAAATTAAATCACTTTAAGTCACCCATGGCTTCGAGGGTAACTGAAATGTACCATTTTTTTTTCATTGAACTTTTTTTTTTTTTGGTTTTTTGAGACAGGGTTTCTCTGTATTGTTTTGGAGGCTGTTCTGGAACTCACTCTGTAGACCAGGCTGGCCTCGAACTCACAGAGATCCGCCTGCCTCTGCCTCCCGAGTGCTGGGATTAAAGGCATACGCCACCAACACCCGGCTTCATGCCCTGCTTCATTGAACTTTTGTTGCGGGTGTTTGCAACTACACACATGTATGCAGATGCATGTATGTACTGTGCAAAGTGCTCGGTCACTATGACAGTGACAAGTGAACCACACATGCGGTTCCTCAGGTGATACCATACCCTTGACATTTTGAGCTAGGGCCTCTGACTGGCCTGGAGCTTATAGATTAGGCTAGCCTGGCTGGTTAGGAGACCAAGGAGCCCAGAGTTCTGCTTGTCTTCACCATGCATGCTACATGCTGGGTCTGTGAGTGTGTGTGTGTGTGTGTGTGTGTGTGTGTTTTGGGGGGGTCCTGGGGGCATGAATTCAAGTAGTCATGCTTGATGACTAGTATGCTATCTCTCCAGTACTATTTAATTGGGTTTTATCGTAAGAAAGCCACTGAGCTCTCTCTGGAGGCAGTGAGAAAAGTAAAAGTTCCATGGAAAACCTTGCTCAAGAGCTCAGAGTCCTGTTTTGATAAAAAAAAAAAAAAGCCTTGGGCATGGTGGGTACTCTGAAGAGGGTCCGGAGTGAGTGCTGAGGATGTGTCTTTATATATTTAGTACATAGGTTCACACGTGTGACCTTGCTTCATACTTTAGGGATTAGTGGGACTGCTCACTCCTGACTTGAGAATCTGTAAAAACGGTACACATGCAACCAGATGTTAGCCAGAGCTTCTCCATGTTAGTGTTAAGAGGTCTTCCTGAAGCTTCAGTCCTTTGGGCAAACCCTTAGGGCCTGCCCTTTACCAGGGGCGTGTCTGGTTAAGGGAGAAACAATAGTCCTCCACAGAGCACCAACACTTGTAGCAGTGTTGCTCAATGCTGTTCAGAAAGTGTCCAAATGCCTGCTGTTGCTCACTCCATTGAAACCAAGTTGGTTCCCTGGAAGACAAAGTCCAAAAGAGGAATGACCTTTTCCAGTACTGAGACCTCTGTGTGAGCAATGAGGACAGGGGAGGCCATGCTCTCTTTCAGTAATTATGCCACAGGCCTAGATTTGGCTCAGTTGAGATCTTGCCTTTAGAGTCTGCGTTTGATGGTGTTATAGCTGATGTGATTGTCAGCTTGACAGATCTAAAATACTAAGGCTCTGGGTGTGTGTGAAAGGCTAGACTAGGCACACCCACCTAATGTGTGGGCGGTAACATTTCATGGACCCAGATGACCAAGAAGAGTTTAAGTAAGTCACTATTTATTTATTGTGTGTGTGTGTGCACGTGCGCACACGCGTGCACGTGCATGTGTTTGTACGTGCACATGCTCTTGCCATGTTGCATATGTAGAGGTGAGACAACAACTTGTAAAGTTGGTTCTCCTCTTCCACTGTGTGGGTTCTGGGTATTGAACTGAATGAAGTCTTTAGACTTAGCAATGAAATGTCATTCACCAACCCAGGGCAATGATTTTAATGATCAAAGTTAAAGTGAAGCACGTCCAGTAACCTTTGTTGTTTGTTTTGTGTTGAGTAACTCCCCAAACATTATGAGTGATACCTAGTTGGTATTGATTACAGTCACGAGGATTTGCTAGTGGATGTATTTCAGTAAACGTTGAAGTTAATTCAGGAGTTCAACTTTTATGTTATAGAGATCCAAAAGTCAACCTTTTTGTGAAGTTATTTTAAGGACAGGGTCAAAGAGACAGCTCAGTGGCTAAGAGTACTTCCTGCTTTTACAGAGGACCAGGGGATCAATTCTCAGCACCCACATGGGGGCTCATAACCACTGTCACCCAGTCCTAGGACATCTGAGGGCACCAGGCATGCATAGCACATAGTTCACAGATATACATGCAGACAAAACACCATACACAATAAACAAACAAACAAATAAAAAGATAAATACTTTTTTAAAAAGGAAAAAATGGGCTGGGTGGTGGTGGTACATGCCTTTAATCCCAGCACTCAGGAGGCAGAGGCAGGAGGATCTCTGTGAGCTCAAGACCAGCCTGGTCTACAAGATCGAATTCCAGGACAGCCTCCAAAGCCACAGAGAAACCCTGTCTTGGAAAACCAAAAAAAAAAAAAAAAAAAAAAGAAAAAAAAAGAAAAAAGAAAGAAAGAAAGAAAAATGGAAAAGTAATTCTGAGGGTTTGGAAGAAGGAGTCATATAAAAAGTTATTTTAATAAATATTGTATTTCTAACTGGGTCAAGTTATGGACTTTCTTTTGTTTCTTCTCTCTGTATCCAGGGTTTCCCATCCCTTCTTTTTGTGGTGGATGTATTTCATGTAGAAGATGTCTCCCAAATAAGATTGTTTCTAATTTAAATAAAAAATCTAGGAAAAAAAGATGTCTCCCTTACCTATTATGGTTTATGAATCTCTTCTCCAGAGAGCCCCAAATCAGTATCACCAGGGTGAGGGCCTTCCATGGTGATGTCACAGGGTTTAAAAACCCTGAGCTTAGATTGAGTTGACTTACTCTTTTGATCTGCTGCCTGGTGCCCTGTGTGCTTTTCCCTGTAACCCCAAGAACAGTTATAGTTGTAATAGTTGTTATAGCAGAGGCAAAGGTAACAGCATGCCGTGGTGATGTTCATGGGGCCTGATGTGTCATCATCTCTTAGAATGCCTGCTCCCAATCATCCTCCCACTACAACTCTTTCCTGAGCAACCACTCAGAGGTCCCATTTCCTTCACACGCATAAATCACTTCTCTGAGTCCTCCAGACTGAAGCCTAGGGCCTGCTCAAGACATAGTATTCATCAGTTTAAGATAGTTTTTTGTTTGTTTGTTTGTCTTTTCCTTTCTCTCTTCCTTCCTTTCTTTTCCCTTTTCATTTTGTTTTTGTTTTTTTGAAACAGGGTTTCTCTGTGTAGAGCTGGTTGTCCTGGAACTCGCTTTGTAGACCAGGCTGGTCTTGAACTCACAGAGATCAGCCTGCCTCTGCTTCTTGAGTGCTGTGATTAAAGGTGTGCGACACCACCGCCCGGCTAACACCAATGTTTTTATAAATCTAGCTTATTCACTAATTTCTTTATCAATGGGAGATGAGGTTTCTACTCTAATCATTATAGGCATCCTTGGTTTCCTGTGTGTGTGTGTGTGTTAAGTTGCTGGGTTGTAGTATATTCCTAAAATTAGACTGTACTGGGTGTTGCAGATATTTCTCCAAAGTGGCCATACTGCCATTATATTGTATTTTAAAACTGTGTCATTATTTGTTCCCCAGACCATGAACCTCTGGTGGTTAAGAGCTGATTCTTATTTTCGTGTTTCTAGTACCAACTAACCTACCTAGAAAATGATAGTGGTTGGAAGATATTTGCTACGTGTATGAATGATGAATGGTAGAAGCAAACCATCTATTTCTGTCTTGTGTATGCATACATGTGTTTGTGGT
This sequence comes from Mesocricetus auratus, assembly GCF_017639785.1. Classification (NCBI taxonomy): domain Eukaryota; kingdom Metazoa; phylum Chordata; class Mammalia; order Rodentia; family Cricetidae; genus Mesocricetus; species Mesocricetus auratus. The sequence continues at coordinate 47,786,852 of NW_024429192.1, forward strand.
GTGTGCATACATGCAAGAGTCAATGTGGAGTATCTGCCTCAATCACTCCCCAACTTATTTTTTGATACAGGTATCTCACTGAATTCAGAGACAGCAATTCAACAAGATGTACTGGCCACTGAGCCTCAGAGGTCCACTTGTTGCACCTGTCCCCGAACCAGGAACATGGCCAACTTATATGCGGGTGCTGGCACTTAAGCTCATTCTTGTTCAGGAAGCATGTTGTCAACTGAGCCATCTCCAGCCTTAATTTTCATCTTTTAAGTTTCTTTAGAAATTTACTTAAGGGGCATGGCAGTGGTGGCGCACGCCTTTAACCCCAGCACTTGGGAGGCAGAGGCAGGGGGATCTCTGTGAGTTCAAGGCCAGCCTGGTATACAGCAAGTTCCAGGACAGGTTCCAAAGCTACACAGAGAAACCCTGTTTCAAAAAAAACGAAACAAAACAACAATAAAAAAAGAAATTAACTTGTGGGGTTGGTGGGATTGTTTAGAGGATAAAGAAAGATGCCTACCCCCCAAGTCTGACCATGTGAATTTGATCCCTGGGATACACATGATGGATGCAGAGAAATGACTCCTGAAAGTTGACTTCTGACAACTTCCAGGCACACACACTGACATAATTTTAAACAGAAAACTTAAATGAATTTTAGCTGGGCAGTGGTGGCGCATGCCTTTAATCCCAGCACTCCAGAGGCTGGGGCAGGCAGATCTCTGTGAGTCTGAGGCGATCCTGGTGTACAAATCAAATTCCAAGACAGTCAGAGCAGTTATATAGAGAAGTCTGGTCTCGAAACCACAACAAATGAATTTTGAAAGTAGTTTATATATTTGGAACATGTTTTTCTTTCCAAATGTCATTTGTCAATAAATAACTTAAATTGTTGGCGTTTATTTGCAGGCAGTAAACGAAGGGGACTCAAGCGTTGCCACGGAGCTACAGGAAGAGGCTGAGGAAAATCCTAGCCCTGTTGTGGATGAGAATAATGTAGTATCGACCAAAAAACAGGGACCGAGCACACATAATTGGAGCGGTGACTGGAGCTTCTGGGTAGTATCTTTTAATATTGAATAAAAATTCTCTTTTATTGTCCACCAGTTTATATAATCCTTTGTGATTAAGCTTCTAGATTTTAGATGTTGTGACTTTAGAGACCCAGTGATAGTTCTCATTATTTTTCATATGGCCACTAGAAGGCGCTGTTGCCTGGTTGATGACATGTAATGGTCAGGTTCAGTTTCCTGCGAAACACTGCCACACAATTGGATTGTACTTAGTGTTATCAGTCGTACTAGCAAGAAGCTGACATTGCATTAACTATGTTTCTAAGTCTTACTGAGAAACAAGTTATTTTATGCAATTTTCATTTAAGGAATCAGTTCCCGTGGCAAGTGAGGCTTAACAATGAATGCTCTGCAGTGTGTAATGGTTGGAAGATGGGTTTTTAAGTTAGGAGCTTCAGATCCATTTTAAGTGTAACTGTTATCCTTCCAGTTTCTCCACATAAAAAGAGACTGTGACTTCCCAGTAGACACACTGTGATTGTAAAGTCTTCTAGGAGAACATGTCTGTCACTGTGTGAATACTAACATTTGTTATTTTAATGGGCTCGTTCTAAAGCCGTAATTCCTATGAGGATTTTGGTATTTGGTAGGAATATAATGCCTTACAACCTGAAGGGGGTTTGAGGAGCACTACACGGCGCCCGTAGTTCTGGTACTGGTTTATCAGAAACCTGATTTCTTGGGTATACTGTGTCCTTGAGAATAGATTTGAAAAGGATGTGGAGCTAACAGGTTATAAAGGTCGGCGCATGGGCGTTGTTGACTCTTCACACAGCCAACATCATAAATTAGTTTTAATTTTTGTTGAGCCATAACCTAAGGAAAATATGTAATTGCCAAGGGATATACAAAAATAATAGCAACTTAAACATCATGCCGTTTATATCAACTATATCATTCTTGACCACTTAGAAATCTATATATCTTTTAGAAACTTTTTGGGGGGTAAGAGAGGGCATCTTCTATAGTCCAGGCTGGCCTTCTATTTGCTATGCAGTGAGGGCTAACCTTGGACTCCTGGTTGGTTGTTTTTGTTTTTCTTCTTTTCCCTTTTTCTGAAATGATTTTTTTCTCATTTAATGTATTCTGATTATGGTTTCCCTTTTCTCTACTCTCCCGAGTACTGGGATTAAAGGAGTGAGCCATCACCACCCAACTGAAAAAAGAACAGGCTTCTAAGGGATAATAATAAAATAGAACAAAAAATATAATAGGATAAAACAAAAACTGTCACATCAAATTTGGACAAGGCAAACCAAGAAAAGAGCCCAAGAGAAGACACAAGAATCACAGACCCACTTGTTCACACTCTCAGGAGTCCCATAAAAAAAACTAAATGGGAAGTCATAATATAAGCACAGAGGACATGGTACAGACCTGTGCTTCAGTCTCTGAGTTCAAATGAGCTTTGCTCATGATTTAGAGGGCCTTGTTTCCTTGGTGTCCTCCATCCCCTCTGGCTCTTACATTCTTTCTGCCTCCTATTCTGCAGAGTTCAAAGCTCTCCCCTGAGCTCGAGGGAAAGGATCTGGTGGAGACATCCCATTTAGGGCTCATTTTTATAGCTTATATTATGAACTGAGGAGCCTTCATAGCTGTCTCCATAGTTAAGCAGCCAAGGTGACTCTTGGATGATGTAAAGCAAGAAAAAGAGAAACAAAAGAAAATCAAAAGAGCAACAGAATAAGAATTTAGAAATAGGGGTTGGAAAGAGGGTTCAGCAGTTAACAGCACTGGCTACTCCTCCAGAGGACCCAGGCTCAATTCCCAACAAACACATGGCGGTTCACCGCTGTCTGTAACTAACTCCAGTTTCAAGGGATTTGACACCCTCACTCAGGCATATATGCAGGCAAAACACAAATACACATGAAATAAGAATAAATAAACTAAATAAAAGAATTTAGAAATAAAGGGGGAATGTGTGTGCAGTAAATGTTTGCTATTGAAAGTATATGGAGGGCCCACAGAACTGGCGCCCTCCACTGTATGAATAACATGCAGCATCTTGGGTCCAATTACAGGATTGAGAACTTTATTTTCACAAAATGTCCAGATGATTTACCTATTTTAAAGTTTGAAAAGTGCAGGCTTAAAGTATCAAAGGTCTTCTTCATTGGCTGTTTAAGTCCCTAAGCTAATTACACACGGTACTAGGAATTTCTGTGTAAATTCATGTAGAATGAACTTAAAGATCAAAATAACATCTTGAGAATTTTAGATACTTTTTCCTGGATTCCTTACTCAGACACCAGAACTTTCCAGAACAGAGAAGCAAATGATAAAGACCCTGTACAGATTAACCAGAGTTTGGGTTGTCATAGATAGGAATATAATTCTTTGCATCTTCACCTGGAGTTTCTTCAATGTGCTCTTGCCTTATTTTAATACGCTTAAACAAATTGACTAGATCATTGAAGATATTATAATTACTTGATACTAATATATGGGAAGCAGCAAGGAATGCCAGCAAACACACAAGTAGCAGTCACCTGGCTACCTAATTCAAAAGCTCAAGGTCTGTAGCTAAATGACTCTTTAATACACACATTAAGAGAGCAGCATTGCTGTCTGACTTCATCATTGTGCGACCAGCATGACGTGAACCAGCACAGACCCACATGATGTAGCATCTTTTTTTTTTAAATCCCGATCAATTATGGTGCACCGTCCATAGATATGCATGTTATATCTTAATTCAGTGGGCGGTTCAGCAGGTTTGTTTGCAGCAGCATTGCCACAAATGTGTTGCTCTGTGACATTAGGACTGCTGTAATATTACTAGGATAGGAATATTTAGCTCCCTATAATCTCATGGAACCACTGTGGTGTATAGTGCCTTTAATAGTACACTGTTACACAGCACACACCTGTACTATAACCAAGAGAAATGACTTTTAGGAGGCCAGAAAAAAAGTTTATTTACAGTCATCTTAAATCCATCTATTTCTACCACGGACTCTGCCATATTGCTGTTTTTTCTTTTCTTCATTCTTCTGCTGATAAAGTCAGAATCAGTACAACACATTAAGGAGGCCGAGTCCCCAGAATTCAAACTCAACATGAGGAAGTCCTGGTAGAGTATCAAGAATGTCCCCCCTGAGGCATGTGACCAGATTTAACCAAAATCAAGAATGTCAGCCATTTCAGACTCAAAGGATCCGGAGCTGTGTCTTTCCTCTTTACGAAAGTTACATTTGTCTGTCTCTTTAAAAATACAACTCTAAAAAGTTTATTTTATTTATTTATTTTTTCATCGATGGGAGTAAAACTCCGGCCCTAGGGCATGTTAGGTTAGTGGTTTAACATTGGGCTCCACACCTCAATCCAACAGGTCTGCTTGATAAAGGAATGGATTGTAAATTGGGGCCTGAGAAGTATGGGATAGAAAAAACAAATGCATTCTGGTTTGCTGATGAATTTCTAACCACAGTAAACTAGTACAAGAGTTTGCTCTGGAAGACACACAAAGAAGGAGATGAAGGTCTTCCCCACCCCCAAGCAAGATTACGGTCTCTTGTAATTTGGAATTGAGGCTGTATTCCTTCCTTCCGAGCTGGCTCAGGCAAAAGTGGATGAAGGGTCTGGTTTCATGTGACACATAGCTTCCCAGAATGCAGTGTCAGGTGGGGCTGTACTTCTTGTCACATGTGTGCCTGCACGCCAGAAGAGGGCATCAGATCCTGGTATAGATGGCTGGGAGCCACCATGTGGTTGACTGGGAACTGAACTCAGGTCCTCTGGAAGAACAGTCAACGCTCTTAACCACCGAGCCATCTCTCCAGCCCCTTACTTCCTCCTTTGTTTCAAATGCTAAGTAAGTTCTGTCCCAATGCACCACACCCCCGGCCTGCTATACTCTCTCAGGGTCTATGAATGTGTCTCCAGCCCTGTCTCCCATCAGCTGCAGTTCTGATTCCATCCTGCAGTTCCACAGGGAGTGTACACTAGAGCTGGTCTCCAGGGGGATAGGCTAGTTGGCACCCTTCATGCCCATGGGAGGAGCTGCTGTCTTTACCAAAGCTGTGGCACAGCTCTAAGAAAGTGTCTGGAAAACAGGTCACAAACTTAAGTTTGATATTTCAAGAGCTAAGGAAAATCAGTAATGTAGAATAATTCATATAGGCAGTTGCTCTATGGCAGTGAACTTAGAGGGCAGTGTGATGTAAGCGAATGAATTAGATTGAAAATGGAACATGGGAAATAGTGTCTACTCTGCCCTAGTGGCTTTACTAGGTACAGTGACCTAGGATGTTCCACTACCCACCTGACCTCTGTTGCATCACTTGTAAAATAGAGATTGAGTCACAATCCGACAACATTGGTGTGTCTTAGGTCAGTCAGAATGACATTCAGTTAAACAGAGGGCTTAATATTTGTCTTTCTTCTTATAAGACAGGGTACCAGTATGGTGAAGTCTCCATAGTCGATAGCGAGAACTAAAGCTCTAGATTTTCTTCTTAACTCTAGTCATCAAAGCTGGGATCTAATATGTATTTATTTATTTGTTTTTAGAAATCACAGTGTTTAATCCTAAAACATAAGAAATGACTTTTATACCCCATGAAATAAAAAATGATAACACATGAGATAGAAAATAAAGTCAATGGCAAATAAGGAGCAATGATTTTTGTCTTTTACCTATTAGTAAAGAGTATATGGCAAAAGGAATAAAGGTTTTATTTTTCCTTACCAACTAAAATAATGATATATCCTATGCGGATTAAAAACCCCAGAGGACAATGGGACAGAGCTGCTCGGTTCTGTTTGTTTAGTAAGTTCTCCTAGTGATGTGCAGTTAGCAACTAGTGGGAATAGGAAGGGGCCTCTGGGGTTTTGTGTTGTACATGTTTAGAAAATGACATAACTTTACTGGGTTGTTAGATACAATAGTTTTTCAGATATGGTGTGGATTATTAGCCACTCTTTTTTAATTATTTAAATTAGAAACAAGCTTGTTTTACCTCTCAATCCCAGTTCCCTCTCCCTCCCCTCCTCCCCTGGCCCCTACCAACACCCTGTCCCATCAACTTTCTGCTCCCCAGGAAGGGTGAGGCTTTCCATAGGGGATCTTTAAAGTCTGCCATATCATTTGGAGCAGGGCCTAGACCCTCCCCCGTGTGTCTAGGCTGAGAGAGTATCCCTCTATGGGGAATGGGTTCCCAAAGACCATTAGTGCACTAGGGATAAATACTGATCCATTGCCAGAAGCCCCATAGATTGCCCAGGCCTTATAACTGGCACCCACATTCAGGGGGTCTGGGTTGGTCCTATGTTGGTTTCCCAGCTATCAGTCTGGGATCCATGGGTTCTCCCTTGTTCAGGTCAGCTGTTTCTGTAGCCACCTTTTCTTACTTCAGTATTTCATTAAGTTCCTCTTTGAAAATATTTGTCAACTATGTAGATTCATTTCCTTATTAGCTGGTTTAATTGATGATTTTATTTTAAAGTGAAAAAAGTATAGTTCTTTGAAATTTGTAGCTAAAATTAAAGTATATATTTTTTAAATAATTGTGATTTTTAATAATCCTAACTAATGTATGTAGAATACAGGTGATGTAAATCCTAGATATTCAATTTAGAAAGAGAAACAGGAAAAAAGTAGAGCAGGAGAATTTTAAAGTTGTTTAGAATTCAAATTAACCATGTCTTTTTGCTCTAAAACATTCAAGAATAAAAACATTTGCATTTTGAAATACTATATTAGCCAGCATAGAGAAAGCTTGAGGCAGCTTCTAGGTTGCAGTCCAGTGTATTTTTCATTGTCCATGGAATCACCTCTTAGTTCTGTTCTTCTCCCTGATTTGTGGTCACAGTACTCACAGCTAAGTTTTTCTTCTTAAAATGGAGATGAAATTCAGTGCAGCCCTGATGTAGTGGTACACATAGGATTAATTAATGCTGTACTACGTATTTTGTCAAAGGAGGCCCCAGAGGACTAGTTAGTTTGTTTGTGATGTACTTTGGCAAGTTTGGAGAAAAGATGCACTACAGTCACACTGTCTTCTAGGGCGAGTACAGCCCATGGTTATTCAAACCTACAATGTCTACGCTATGTTCTACTACTATGACCTAAAATAAGAATGAAGTTGCTTTTCAGTTTCAATTTGTTTTTTAAGAAACTTGATTGTAAACTGGGCAGTGGTGGTTACTGTCTTTAATCCCAGCTCTTGGGAGGCAGAGACAAGTGGATCTCAGTAAGTTTGAGGTCAGGCTGGTCTACAAAGCAAATTCCAGAACAGCCAGGACAGTTACACAGAGAAAGCCTGTCTGGAATCATGCCCCCACAAAAGGAACTTAATTCCAGTTGAAAATTATATATATATATATATATATATATATATATGTATGTATGTATTGAGCACTATTTTATAAATTGAGGTATCTTCTAGTATTTTTAGATTTAACTATAAAGAAACGTAAGTTAATGTTTCTGGCAATAGGAGGAGGGGCTGTTCAACCTAAATAAGCATTTTAGTAAAATTATCTAGAAATGCTAGATACAGTGTTGTAAACTCTGTGTGTGAGCCTATGTGTGTGGTTGCACACAACCTTAGTATACAGGTGTGAAGACCAGGGGGTGGCTTCCTCGGCTGTTTTCCATGTTAGTATACGGTTTTAGATTTAAAGTATATGTTTTGAGATTTGCATATTGTTTTTATTTTATGTGTATGGGTGTTTTGCCTGCATGCATGTACCATGTTTATGCAATGCCTGAGGAGGCCAGAAGAGGGTATCAGACTCCGGCAACTAGAGTTGTAGAGGGTTGTGAGCCACTATGTGGGTACTGGGAATTAAGCCCTAGTTCTATAGAAAACCAGCTAGTGCTCTTAACTACTGAGCCACCTTTCTAGGCCAGATTTAATTTTTAAAATTTCGTTTGTTTTGCATGTGTGCAAATGTGTGTGGACATGTGCGCCATGGTGTGTGCTGGGATTAAAGGCATGCACCACCAACGCCCGGCTAGATTTATTGTTTTTCAAATCTTCCTGGTTCTTGAAAATTTGTTATCCATTTATATTTTTATCTATTTCTGTTAAGTCCTCGCTTGGAGGTTCTTTTTTTTTTTTCCAGGCTTGTGTAGCAAATCTGAGGAGAAAGACTGAGGAGATTGATCCTAGGATTTTTCAGTGCAACTGGGTAAATGAGAGCAACCTTAAGAAAGGAAAAGCCCAGAGCAGTGGATTTGGAGGAAAATCAAAGGTTTGTTTTGTTGACAACAGGGCTGCATATTTATCACTTGAGTAGAAAGATCTAGTAAGCTATGGGATGAATGACTTAAATCTTGGGAAAGGTTAAAGCTCAAATTCATTTGTGAGACTTGAAGAATGATATTGAAGAGGAAGTTTGTAGATTGAATGGGGACTTTTCAGGCACAGTATGACAAAAAGGAAGAAATGGACTTAGATGTTTAGAATCTCAGATTTGGAAGAATAGAAATTAGCAAAAGAGACCGATATTTAGCTAATGAGAAAAAAGAGGGAACCGTAGTATGGACAGGAAGCGTGTTAACGACAAGCAGCATACTGTTTTCTGTTAGGGAAGACTGGAGAACTAGCTAGTAGACTTGAAGATGGGGTTGCTAAGAACTTTAAAGAATACAGTTTGGGGCTGGAGAGATGGTTCAGCATTGAGTGTACTGCTCTTGCAGAGGCACTGAAGTTCAGTTCCCAGCATCCTTGTCCATGACCACCTATAGCTCCAGTTTCAGGAAATCCATTGGTATCTACACCTACTACAACTTCCCTTTTCATAATTAAAAATAAGGTTTTTTTAAAAAAGTCCAATTTGACTAGGCATGGAGACTCACACTTTTAATCAAAGTACTCAAGAGGCAGGTGGATCTCTGTGAGTTCAAGACCAACCTGGTCTATATAGTCAGTTCTAGGATAGCCAAGACTATGTAGAAACCCTGTCTTATCCTCTCCCCTGCAAACGTAGAATTTGATGGCAGAAACCTGCCTGGCACACTGGGTTTGGATGGTGGTTCTGATCTTTCTGTGTAAAATTTGATGTGTAGCTTTCCAAAGAAATAAAGGACTGGGGGAGGAACATTTATAACTTATTAAAACCTTACCTCTCTAAGGATGACCGCATTACCACTAAAAATACCTTTGGGGACTCAAAAAGGAAAAATCAGATGTCTTCAATGGAGTGTCACTGGGTTTGTCAACCACACTCCAGAGCAGGCCCCATGTCCAGGAGTAGCTGACTAACACAAAACTGTTGTGGGGTGTCCACCAGAGAAGACTGCTCGGACGAGGGCTTATGTCAGTAGAAAGTCTTCATTAGCAGGATGATGACTGCACTGGGTGTCCTGGATCCCCGTGTATCCCTGAGCCTTTCTTGGGGTGAGTTTTTAAGCACAAAAAACAATGTTCTGGGTTGACACACACCAGTTAACAAGAACAGTTAGCCAGAAGCAGAACTACAGAAGCCAAAAAGCAAGGTTAGTGCACTTAGAAACATCCCCAGAACTATGGACCCTGATGGATTAGGCCTTTATTTTAGTTTTGTCAGGTGGTGCCATCTGTATGTTGAGTTTTACAGCCTAAATGGTACTTCTGTCATGGAGTCAGTTGTGCTAAGGTCTGGGGGGGCCTGTTACAAAAAACGGACTCCCTGGGTTTTTTTTTTTTTTGTGGCACTTTTTGTTTTATTTTATTTTGTTTTGGTACATTTTTTTCTTGTTGGGTTTTTTTGTTTTAATTATCTTTTGGGTTTATTTATTTTTTTGAGAGAGAGAGAACATGAAGTTGGGTGGGTAGGAAAGGAGTTGGGGAGGGGAAAGAATAAGACAGAAATAAATTGTATAAAAAGTTTATAGGGAAACATCTTTAGGGTAAAAACATGGCTAAGAAGAAATCTGTTAGCTTACCTTGTGTAGTTGTAATGAGACCATGGACAAGCTAATTTCTAAAAAGAAGAAAAAGAAAAGTGCCTCCCAGTCCCAGAAGCTAGCAGGGTGAGCAGGCTGAGGGTCTCTGGCCAGCGAGGCTGCAGTGTGGAGTCCCACCTGTTTAATTTATATCTCACTTGTTGCTATGTCAACCTGTGACCAAACAGGACAGGGGAGCAAATGGTGGAAAACTTGTTTTATAGGAAGTCAACTGTCTTGTAATTAACCTACTTCCAAAGACAACAGTACCAGTGTCACCATCTCTCACACGCTATTGTACTGGAGAGTGAGAATCGTTTGTTTGTTTAGTAGTAGGTATTGAACCCAGGCCATCACAAACGCTGTACCATGAAACTATATCTCCAGTCCTGGAAATTAACGTGTGTGTGTGTGTGTGTGTGTGTGTGTGTGTGTGTGTGTGTGTGTGTGTGTAGTTTTATCTATAGCCCAATCTGGCCTGGAAACCACTAGATATCCCAAGACTCAAACTCAATGTGGTGATCCTCCTGCCTCAACCTCTGAGGTACTGGGAATGCAGTACCAATTTAAACCGTCTCACCAACACCCCAAAACAACTGAAGAAATCTCCATGTCTTTATGGTTTCACTGAGAAATCTTAAAATATCTAAAAATTAAATTCTAGTTCTGTATAATCTTTCCCAAAATTTAGATTTAAAAAGAGCAAATCTCAATTCATTGTGAGAATCAAGTTTTTCACCATTACAATGTCTTATAAACTACAGGTGACTTGTAGATTTTTTTAATTTGAGGAAGCTCCTTTGTGTTTGTGCCTTGGGGGAGGTTTGTTTGTTTTAATGACAAGTGGACAATGAATTATGTCAAAATCTCGTTCCATATCAAGCAAAAGCTGTGATTTTTCTTTTTTCCGCTGCTTAATACTACGGATCACGTTGATTAACTTTTGCGTGTTAAGCCAGCCATAGGTCCCTGGGTCATGCTGTGTTACTCGTTTTTCATATGACTGAAGAGTATTTGTTCATACTTTAAGGGGTTTTGCATCTGTACTCCTGAGGATATTTTTCTATCATTTTCTGTCTTTGTAATATCTCTTACCCGGTTTTGATTTTAGCGTAATAGTTGCTACACACAAGGAATTGAGATCTGCTCTTTTTAATTTAATAGTTGGGAAGAGTTGTTCAGAACTGAATTGAGTTTTTAAACATTCAAGATTTCTCCAGTGAAACCGTCTAGGCCTGGAGATCTCTGTCTTGGGAAATTTGAAATTGTATATTCAATTTCCTTTTAGGTTGTGAGCCAACTTAAATGAACGATTTCATACTTAGTGAACTATAGTAGTTGGTATATTTGAGGAACCAGGTGATACATTTGTATGTATAGGAGTATGTAGTGTCTACAGGGTTATCTTTTTAATAGTTAATAATCCATATGTTCTCTTTTTGCTTTTCTTCATTAGTCTTGATAGAGGTTTGCCCGCTTAGTTGGTTGTTTTAAAAGAATAATCTCTCTCTCATTTATATGCCCTTTTTTGTATTTCAATAAAAACAATTTATTCTTTTCTTTATTACCTATTTTTTTATTTTTAAATTTAAATTTAAATTAGAAACAAGGTTGCTTCACATGTCAATCTCAGGTCTTTCTCCCTTTCCCTCCCCTCCTCCCGTGCCTTCCCACCAACCCCCCCAACACTCCCTCCTTTCCCCAGGGAGGGTGAAGCCCTCCATGGGGGTATCCATAGTCTGTCATTTCATCCAGGGCAGGGCCTAGACCCTCCCCCAAGAGTCTAGGGTGAGAGTGTATCTCTCATTGTAGGATGGGCACCCAAAGTCCATTTGTATGCCAGGGATAAATATATTACCTATTTTTTAAATTGTATTTTTCTTCTTCTGAGTTCTTGAGCATAGCATTTAGATCATTCCAGACCTTCCCCTCTTCCTCTTTCATCCTAATCTCTGTCATGTAGTCTGATAACACTAATACCTAGGATATGGTTGGACTTATGAATAGACATTTTGTTGTCTGTTGCTCATTTCTTGTTATAGTTGCTCCTCTAGTCTCCATCTATTTATCTGTGTGTCAAATATTTTAGACTATTATTTTAATTTTGATTTAAAATATTTTAGGTATACATGTGCATGTATGGGGCGTGTGTGTGTGTGTGTGTGTGTGTGTGTGTGTGTGTGTGTGTGTGTGTGTATGTGTTTAAGCTTGTATGTGGATACCAGAGGGCCACCTGCTGCAGTCTCTCTTCTCCCTCCGCCATTTGGGTCCTGGATATAAAGCTCAGGTCATCAGGTTTAGAAACAAGTACCTTTATCCCCTGCTCTAGTGTTACTCCGCTGCTGTGACAAACACCACGAGAAAAGACAGCTTAGGGAGAAAAGGCTTATTTGGCTTATACTTCCAGGTTACAGTTCACCATAGTGGGAAGTCAGGTCAGAAACTCAAGTAGGAACTCGAAGCAGAAGCCATGAAAAAGCAGTTTGCTGTCTTGCTCACTGGCTCAGGCTCACTAGCTTTCCTAGAGCCACAGGGCCACCTGACAGGGAGTGAGGCTGCCCACAGTGGGCTGGGCCCTCCTGCATCAATTCTTAATCAGGTCAACCCTTCACAGACGTGCCCACAGGCCACCTGATCTCAGCAATTCCTCAACTGAAGCTTTCCTCTCAGGTGGCTTTAAGTTGTCAACTTGGCAGTTGAAACTAGGGAAACCCCTAAGTTTGTCAAGCATGGTTTTCTTTAGTTCTTTGAGCATTTGGCTGATAATTTCCTTGATGCCCTAGGCTCTTAAATCCAATGCCTGGAACCATCAAAGATCGTTTTTATTGCCTGTTGACTTTTTCTTTCCTGTTGCTCCCCATGTTTTATAATTTTCACTGCCAGCTGGATAATTCTTACAATATTAGTGGTACCGGAAATTAGAGGGTATGTCCAGTGGGGTCCAGGTTCTTGAATCCTGCTACAAAGAATTCACCAGAGAGGTTTCGACAGTAGCAAGCAAACTAAGAGGATTTAAAGAAAGATGAACTTTCAAAGGAGGGAGCAGGCTGGAGCAGGCTGGAGCAGGCTGAAGGGTACCATACAAAGAGCCCAGGCTTTTCTGTGCATAATTTGTCTGTTACAGGTAGCACAACACATAGAGCTTCATGTGGGACAAGTCATGTTATTATCTTAACCTTCTACTTGGGGTGAGATTTAGTAGTATTATGAGCCAAGGATTGTCTTCAGATACTCTGGAGTCCCTCTGCACCTGTGTCAATGGTGCAAGACAGTTTGGGTTTGCCTCAGCTGGGGAGTCCAGCCTTCCTCTTTGCCGGAGTGCTTTTTCCATTTGTCAGTTTTATAAGGCTTTGCATAAGGCTTTCTGGGCCTCGAACCTCCACCCTACTGTCTGCCTCATTAGTATCTCTGGATTCTGATTGAATTCTCCCTCCCTGTTTACTTAAGAACTGGACTAGAGTAAATCTGGGTTTGTCCTGTGGTGTGTAGGAACAAATATCTCTGCTGTATTTTTTCTTGATTTTCTTTTCTTTTTAAGACTGACTTTCTAGGAGTCACCCTTTGTATTGTTCAGTGTTTACTAAATGATATTCTCAAATACAAAGATCCAGAAAGGCTTTTCCTCCTACTAACAGACCTGTGTGTACACTAGGTAATGTGGGCAAAGTTCGAGCTCTTCTCTTTTTCCCTGTTTCTATAGACTCTCACATCTCTTGTGTTGCTAGACAGGAATGCGTAGGTACCTCAGGCTCTCTCTGGTGTCTCCTCCACATGTCTGCAGCTCTTTTTGGTCAGGAGCAAACAGTGTCAAACTCACACGGCCTCATTCTCTTCTAGGTCTGTCTGCCCAGGCCCTTGTTAATCTCCACCTGGCTTGTTCCAGTTGGGAACAGACCCTCCAGATGATGTTAAGGGTTTCCTTTTTACTTTTAACACAATTGTTCTGCTTTCTCCGCATCAGCCCAGCCTCCTCTGTCGACATAGCTGCTAGCTTGCACGGCCTGTCCCACACCCTCAGAACTATCACACCATTGGCTTTTGAAATGTTTGTGCTTCTTTCATATGAGGACACAATGTTGATAGGAAGTGTGTGATTTTGAAGCTTCATTTCTAAGCTATTACAAGCGGGAGTAAACAGAAATGTAAACTTTTATTGTTTCAGATCTCCAGTTCCACCTACAAAGACAGGAACGAGGAATACAAACAGCAGTTCACCCACCTGCCCGACTCGGAGAAGCTGATAGCAGGTACTCAGAGCCCTCCAGATGCAGACGAGTGCAGCAAATGACAAATGGAGAGACAGCGAGGGCTTCGTGCCAGGGAGGGACAACGTTAAGGAGACGTAGTGCTATTATTACTTACAACACTGTAAGGAAAGCAGTGTCGTCTTTTACAGTCAGACAAACTTAAGCTGAGTGTAGCCAGGGCAACAGTGATTTCCTACCTGTGAGATACTACACACTAAGAAGAAATGTGCCCTCATGGCTTCTCCTGGTACTTCCATATATGGCTTTGTAAGGAACATTTAGTAACTCTGATGAGAAAAATATACTTTTCAACAAGTGTACTAATAGATCAGCTTAATAAGAATGTTCTAGGGATACATTTAGGAATAAGCCATTATTCATGTAGAGTTTTTGTATGTAGTAGGCTTTGGGGTAGCAAATTCAGTCATTTTCATAACAGAAATGCTTTACTGTGTGTATTTGTGTAGCTACATACATACATGTGGGTGCATTGGCATACAGGTGTACATGTATGTAGGGGGCATTTCTGTTCTGCCTGGTCCCACAGTTGTTTAGCCCCAAATAAACACACAGAGACTTATTTAGCCAGTGGCTCAGGCTTCTTACTGGATATCTCTCTCTTAATTATTAACCAGTAACTTTTAATCTATATATTTCTACATGGTCTTATCTTACTAGAGAACTTAGCCTCCTATCTTCCCAACAACTACATGGTGTCTGTCTCTCTCTGGCAGCTTCTCTCTGTCTTCCTCTCCCCAGCATATATACAAATATATCTATATCTATCTATCTATATATATAGAGAGAGAGAAAGGGGAGAGAGAGAGAGAGAGAGAGAGAGAGAGAGAGAGAGAGAGAGAGAAAGAGAGAGAGAGAGAGAGAGAAAGAAACATATATATAAAAGGACATACCCCATCACAGGTGTGTGGGGAGGTCAGGGGCCAGTGTTGAATGTCTTCAGTCAATTCACCCTGTTATGAGACTGGGTTTCTCTTTGAACCTGAAGTTCACCAGTTGGCTACATTCCTTCTATTTTCTTCCCCATTGCTAATATTTTGTTTTTCATGCATTTTTTTCAGTGTGTGTGTGTGTTTATTTTTTTAAAATTACATATTTGCATTTTTTCTGACTGGTACAGTAAACATGTTTAAGTAGATATTCCAGAAACTGATATAAAGGGGAGAGTGGCTACACAGGCAACTTTTTGGGATGTTGGGATGGATCTGTATGGTGTTTGGGCTGTAGTTACATGCCTGTTCATTGGTCACATAGTATTTGATGATGGTTACATGACTGTTCATTGGTCACATAGTATTTGATAATGGTTGCATGACTGTTTATGAGTCACATAGTATTTGGGTGGTGGCTACATAACTTTTCATTGGTCACATGGTTTTTGGGTGGTGCTTATATGACTATTCACTGTCTACATCTTTTCTGAGGTACTTTGATGGGGGAAGTCCTTCTGTGTATATGTTTGTCTTATTGTTGGTAAATAAAGCAATGTTGGCCAATAGGGAAGCAGGACAGGTAGGACTAGGAGTCAAGGAGGAATCTGGGAAATGTAGTAAAGAGTAAGAGTCGCCATGTGATCCTGGGAAGACAGGATGCATGAGGCTGGCATCCTCTGTAAGATATATATATATATATATATGTATATATATATATATAATACTTAAGATGGAACTAGCCTATGAGAAGCCCTGAACGTTGGCCAACAGCATTGTAACTAATAGAGTCTCTGTGTGTTATTTGAGGTTGATGTGACTCTGGGACCAGACTGGTGGGAAGAATGCTCTTTACAGTATTTAGTTGTTTAAAAATTTTAGCAACCAATGTATCAGGATAGAATGCTAATCATAATGATGAAACTAATTGTGTCATAAAAGAGTGCAATGATTCCATCAAGAGTGGTTTGGTATATATAGTTGCCTTTGATATGTCAGGAGATTGGGTTCAGGAAGTCCCCTCAGATACCATGGTCCACAGATCTTCAAGTGAAGGTGAAGTTTCTCATCAGGATTACACTGTTTTCCAAATAACCACTCAGAGACTATTATTAACTATAAATTCTTGGCCAATAGCTCAGGCTTATTACTAACTCTTACAACGTAAATTAACCCATTTCTGTTCATCTGTGTACTGTCCTGAGGTTCATGGCTTTTACCTCTTATGCATGTCCTGCTTCCTTTCCATCTGACTATTGACCCCTTTGACTCCACCCTCCTTCCCAGCATACTCTCTGCCCCGAACATCCTTCCTAGTCATTGGCCAATCAGATTTTTATTAACAGTGACAGAAATATATATTTTCAGTGTACAAAGATAATTCCACAGCACTCAAGCCCTTATGTAAAATAGTATATCATTTACATGGAACCCAAACACATTCTTTCGTGTGCTTTAAGTCATCTTTGGATTACTATTCATGGCTCACACAATGTAAATGATGTGCAAATGTTGTTATATGTATTGTTTACGGGTTAGTGGCCTGAAAAAAAAATTGTGCTTGTTCAGTTCAGATGAAGTTCTTTTAAAAAGAAACATTTAAACTTACCTTTATGATTTAATCTGAGGAGGTATAACTCATGGTATGGAGGGCTGACTCCAGCTGTCTATTCCCTATCTCTGTGTGCTGAGACTCTAGCAGCAAGGAACATGTCTACAGCCCACTCTTCCTGAAGAAACTGCTGGAGCAGTGTGGTAGTTTGAAAAGGAATGGCCCCCATAGACTATTTTGTTTCACATCTTGGCCCATAGGGAGTGGCACAATTAGGAAGTGTGGCCTTTTTGGAGTAGGTGTAGCCTTATGTGTCACTGTGGGGGCAGGCTTTGTGATCTCATATGCTCAAGCTACATCTAGTACACAGACTCCTTCTGCTGTCTTCGGATCAAGATGTAGAACTCTCAGCTTCTTCTCTACTGCCATGTCTGTCTGCATGTTGCCATGATGATAATGGACTAAACCTCTGGAATGTAAGCTAACCCCAATTGTTTTCTTTTATAAGAGTTGCCATGGTCATGGTGTCTCTTCTCAGCAAAAAACAAAACAAAACAAAAAACCAAAACCAAAAAACCCTATCTAAGACAAATATTAACAGCCAGTGATGGAGCATGTCATTGTTACAGTACCAATAGTGGGTTTAGAAAATAAAAACAGGCAACAACTTGAAACATCTGCTGAGCTAGAGAGATGGCTCAGAGGTTAAGAGCACTGACTGTTCTTCCAGAGGTCCTGAGTTCAATTCCCAGCAACCACATGGTGGTTCACACCATCTCTAATGAGATCTGGTGCCCTCTTCTGGAATGCAGGAGGAATACATGCAGGCAAAAGGCTGTACACATAATAAAAATAAATCTTAAAAAAAGAAAAGAAACATCTGCTGATGTTCAAAGTTAGAATATATTAAGCAACAAAATAACAATGATTTGGGCTAACAACCAGAAGAATCAAATAAATATCCATGAGTCCATATTGCTATGAATAAATGCTTGAATAATTAAATAATTATGGAGGAGCAACAGTCTTCCAGAATCCCAAGCATACTTAGGTATGCTTGTTAAAATTTTAAGTTTCAGAAGTTTAGGGACTGGAGAGACGACTCTGCTGGTGAAGTGTCTGCCAAAAAAGCACAAGGACCTGAGCCTGGATCCCAGAACCTGTAAAAAAAGCCCCGTGTGGTTGACTGCTTGCCTGTGACCCCAGCGTGGGGTTGGCAGGGACAGACAAAGCAGCGAAGCTCGTGGCCAGTTAGCCTAGATAAACTGATGAACTTCAGGCTCAGTGAGAGACCCTGTCTCAAAAACTGAGATGAATCAGCATTTAAGAGCACCGGCTGCTCTTCCAGAGGACCCAGGTTCAATTCCCAGCAGCCACATAGCAGCTCACAACTGCCTGTAACTCCAGTTCCAGGAGACCCAACACCCTCACACAGACATACACGCAGGTAAAACTCCGAATGTACATGAAATAAAAATAAAATACAGGGGCTGAAACTGAATCATTTGGATTTGGCAAATCAGAGATGATTAGTGACTGAAGAAAGGCAGCGGCTGTGCTCTAGGGCACTAAGCACACACCTAAAGTTAAAGCCTACTCAGCTCTTATTCTCCATGCCTGGGGCTGAGGAGGGTCTCTCAAGTACTTTAACTGACCCCTGAATATTGATAAAGCTAACTTAGCCAACGCTAATCCCTGCCTAGCATATGGTATACTGATTGACCAAGCTCCAGAGTCACCAATGAAAACCTTTCTCAAATGTGCGTGTGCTGATTAATGACTTTTGGAGTTGAGTGCTGATAATCATCTTTTAAGGGCTTATGGCCTCCTCTGATGTAGTCCTTGTGACTAGATTGTTAGTCTGTTTATCTCAAGTGTAAGTACAAAATCACAGAATGTAAGTGCTATTTCTAACTATCAGGTAGAAAAATTTTCCCATCCAAGTACTAACTAGGCCCAGCCCTACTTCGTTGTAAAATCAAGTACATTTGTGGTGGTGTGGCCATAGACATCTTTGAAATTTTTCAAATGTCTGTATTAGCCTGACTTTTTTTTTCAACTTTTTTTTTTTACTGTTTTTTGAGACAAGGTTTCTCTGTGCAAGAGCCTTACCTGTCGTGGAACTCTCTCTGTAGAGACCAGGCTGGTCTCAAACTCACAGAGATCTGCCTGCCCCTCCTCCCGAGTGCTGAAATTAAAGGCACTCACCACTATCACCTGGTGATGTTTTTACTCTTTTGTTTGTTTGTTTTTGTTTTTCGAGACAGTTCTGTATTGCTTTGGAGGCTATCCTGGAACTAGCTCTGTAGTCAGGCTGGCCTCGAACTCACAGAGATCCACCTGCCTCTGCCTCCCAAGTGCTGGGATTAAAGGCGTGCACCACCAACGCCCAGCTATGTTTTTACAGGGCTAGCAAGTGAGAAGGGGAGCCTTGGTGACATGATTAAAACACTGACAGTTGGCAGATGTGGTAGCATGTACCTTTAATCCTAGCACTCAGGAGGCAGAGGCAGGTGGATTTCTGTGAGGTTGAGGCCAGCTAGGTCTACACAGACCCTATCTCAAAAAAGGAAAAAGAAAAAAGAAAAAAATGATTCCAGGTAGTGGTGGTGCACACCTTTAGTCCCAGCACTGGGGAGGCAGAGGCAGGAGGATCTCTGTGAGTTCAAAGCCAGCCTGGTCTACAAAGTGAATTCCAGTACAGCCAGGGCTGTTAAACAGAGAAACCCTGTCTTGAAAAATAACAAACAAAATAAAGTAAAATTAAAAAAGAAGAAAAGAAAGAAATGTATTGGAACCTAACCTATGTTTTATGTGTATGTGGGTTTTACTTGCATGTATGTCACCATGTGTATGCTTGGTGCCAGCAGAGGTCAGAAAAGGGCATCAAGTCCCCTCAGTTGGATTTACAGATAGTTGTGAATTGCTCTGTTGGGAACAGAACCCAGGTCCTCTGCAAGAGTAACAAGTACTCTTAACCACTGAGCCATCTCTCCAGCCCCCCACTCTTTAGGTTTTATTAGTCAGAAGTCTGTACAGTCTGCCCAGATGTTTTCACAGATAGTTGTAGTCAACTTTGAAGAAACAGATGGCACAAATTAACACAATGGAAAAGCTTAAATTTTCTTTCCTTTTTTACCTCTCCATCTTTTTGTTGTTGTTGTTATTTTAGCCTTGGAATGATTTGGGTTTGAGTGGCAAGCTAGGCTGACGTGAGGAAGACTGTATATGGGAAGAATATGAGCTATGTAGTCTATGGTTGTGAATGAAGGACTAGACTTTAAACAGCAGGAGTGGCGTATACCTCTGCTTACCCAAGAGCACTCTTGCCTGTGTGTGGGAAGGTGGCAAGAGGCATGCTGATGGACCCTTATCATGGGCCATTTGTATGCAGTGACAAAGTGCCTGAGATAATCACCTTGGAAGAGGAAGGAAGACTTCCTTTGGTGTTGCTGGAGTTTGTTTACCACAAGGTCCCACCTATCTTCAGCCCCAAATAAACACACGTACACTACATAATTATATAAGTGTTGGCCAATGACTAGGGCTTCTTATTGGCTAGCTTTGTCTTAACTACTAACCGACTTCTATAAATCTATGTATTTTCTCATGGTCTTGGCTTACCAGAGAATGCCCAGTCCTGTTACTCCTTTGGTGGCTACATGGCCGCTTCTCTCTGCCTCCTCCTCTTTTATCATATTGTCCCACCTATACTTTCTGCCTGGCCAATCAGTGTTTTATTCATCAACCAATAAGAGAAACACACACACAGAAGGACATTCCCCCATTACCTTGGCTCATGACCTCACATGTTCACATTCATGGTCCATGTCACCAATGCTTTAGATCTGCATTGAAGCAGTTAATTATTGCAGGGACTGTGTGGTGGAGCAGAAGCTACCACTTCACAGTAACTTAATTTCCTCCCAGTAGACCCCCCTGCTTCATGGGTTCTGTCACCTCCAAGTAGTGCTTCAGGCTGGGAACCAAGCCTTGAACACAAGGCTTTTGGATGACATGTGATATTTCAAATGCACTATCCTCCCACTCTTGCATGTCAAAAGATTTCTTCCCTGTGGCACTAACATTCACACCAGAGGCTGCATTTGCTTCATGTGGTTCCACAATTTCTGTTTTTCTTATATAAAAGCTGGGCAGCGGGTGATGCCAGTGTTTGGAGAGGAGTTGAGTGTGGCTAAGGTCTGCTGTAGGAGCCTGTCAGTCCATCACTTTGTGTTT
The DNA here is from genome assembly GCF_017639785.1 of Mesocricetus auratus. Classification (NCBI taxonomy): domain Eukaryota; kingdom Metazoa; phylum Chordata; class Mammalia; order Rodentia; family Cricetidae; genus Mesocricetus; species Mesocricetus auratus. The sequence continues at coordinate 47,807,782 of NW_024429192.1, forward strand.
GTCCTTGTTGTAAACTTACCTCGTGCAGACATAGAGAATGAGAACACCCTCTACTGCAGCCTTCTCCTGTGCGCTTTGGAGCGGAAGCTCCATTCATTGCTTCTATTCATTTATTTGAGGGTTTATTCATTGGCCCCTGCTTCCTCTCTTCTAAAACCATATACAGTCTTTCAGTCTGCTAAGGTACCTCCCCACGCCACCCTCATCACTGTTTGGAATTTAAGTGATTAAATGTCTGCTTCGTCATCTTTAAAGAAGTTTGTAGAAGGGGAAGGAAATGAACACATGTCTAACTAATATCCCTTCCAACTTTTACTAGTTCTACACATTGCTTTTTTTAAAGTAATGATATTCATACTTTTACCCCTTTTGAAAGAATTGTTTTGGAGACTATTCTTTTTCTTAGTGACGCTATCACTCAAAATTTATTTTTGAATCATCTGATTATCTAAGTGAACAAGATTGAGGTACAAATAGGATAATGTTATATTGTGGTCATGTAATTCAGTACAAAATCTCTTGCCAACCTTGAATACCTCTCCACAAAGGCAGGAGAAAATGCTTTATCTCTTGTGTGTGATATAATGTAGTGCCTTTGCTATGTTTTATGTTTATTTTTCTTTGCCACAATTTTAAGCAATTTTACTTTGGTCTACATTTATCATGATAGCACACATTTCAGGGAAGATGCATTTAAAAGTTACTGAAAAGTCTGTCAATGTATACCAAATATTTTTCTGCTAAAATATTGCAGGTGTGTGCTGTAGCTTTCAGTATGGTTAGTGTAAAACAGTGCAGGTGATGTACAGCATAGCAAGGCGGGCACCATCTGACAGCCCATGACACATTCCCCTTGACCTTGCTCCAGACCTATTTAATCAGAGCTGTGGGGAAGGGCTGGCACTCTGTGCTATCACAGGTATTTCTCACGTCTGAGAAGCACTGGATGACAAAAATGTCATGGCACCGGAAGATGACCTTTAATCCAGTCTGTCTGGGAGACACACACTAGTGAACGAGCAACCTAATCTGCTTGGTTATTTACCAGGAATTTTTGTTTGGTGACGTCTCAGTTTTGTTGGTTTATTTATTTGAATTTTCCTTTTCCTGAAGGAAGCAGGTGAAAGGTTGACTACCTTGCTCAGTTTTTAGTGTTTGGTTAGAACTTTAACACAACTAGGGTTAAATATTTTGAAGCTTATTCAATATTTTTATTGAATTTTGTTTGTTTTGTTTGAACCAGGCTCTCATTATGTAGCCCTGGCTGTCCTAGAACTCCCTGTATCATACTGGCCTTGAGCTCCTGGAGATCACCTACCTCTGCCTCCTGAGTTCTGGGATTAAAATGTATAACACTATGCCTGACAAGTTTTATTTTAAAATAAAAAAATTACCTGATGCAGTTTTAAAATTTAGCAGTTAACAAGCGAGCCAGAAAACACGGTTCTTACATGGTTTCTGCTCTAGGTCCAGCCACGATGGTAGACAGTGACATGGAAGTGTAAGCCAAATGAGCCCTTCCCTATCTCCCGAGTTTCTTTGGGTCCCAGTGTTTACCACAACTGAAAGCAAACTAGTCTTTGTTTCCTCTTCAGTTACTAAGACAAAATAGCTCGATAAAAGCAGCTAAAGAAGAGAGGATTAATTTCAATTCACAGTTCTAGGTTGTCATCTGTTACAATGAGGGAGCTGGTTACACCACATCCATAATCAGGAGTCATGAATGTATGCCTGCATTTGCTCGGTACTCTCTCTCTTACAAAAGCTAGGACCGAAACCCAGGGAACAGTGCTACCCACAATGGTCTAGTCTTCTCACCTTAACTACAAGAGCATCCCCTGAAACATGCCCACAGCCCAATCCAACCTAGACAGTCTCTCATTGAGACTCTTCGCTTAGATTGTGTAAATTGTCAATTAAGGCTATCACAATGGTGTTATTAACTTGTTTGGTAGGCAATAACATAGTTTCTTTCTCCTCCTTCCTCTCCTTCTTCCTTCTTCTTCTTAACAGATTTGATTTTATAAGATTTTAATGTTGATGTGGACAGGATCAGCCTTGAAACTGAATTAATTTGTATACAGATGTGTGTGTGTGTGTGTGTGTGTGTGTGAGAGAGAGAGAGAGAGAGAGAGAGAGACAGAGAGAGAGAGAGAGAGAGGGCGCAAGTGCAAGTCTGGTGTTCTCGGTAAGATATGACCTTATAAAATATATATTAGTAATTATGGGCTAATAATTAAATAAGAGTTAGCCATTAAGAAACCATATAGCATCCTGCCTGTTCATTTGGGACTGATGTGGCCCAGGAACTAGGCTGGTGGGAAGAATGCACAGTACATGTGTGTGCTTGTACTGTGCTGTGATACAAGCCAGGGCTTTGAGGATGCTAAACATACATGCTAGCATGTTCTCTAGCTCCATACTGCTTTCTGATCATTATCTTATTCTTACCCAACATCTAATCCATCACCAATTTGCGTTAGTGCTATTTTCTAAATGTCTTTGAATCTTAATATTTCTGGTCTGAGGCACTATAAACTTTTTCCAAGATGTGTAGTTGACTTACAGAATCTGGGGAGGAAGTCCTGAGTGAATGTGTATTGTTGACATGAGCATAGCCACATCAGGGATCCCAGTGCTTCAGATTCTTGGCAATGGCAAAGCCTTCCCTGGGTCAGGCTCAGGGAAATGGCAAAGTCTTCCCATGGTCCAAGAAGAGTGTTGATGACAGATTGACCTTTAGCTAAAACAGTATTTGTAGAAACTATCAACCACAGCATCTTTTCCCCAATGACTGTAACATGAGGCTGATCCCCTACAGAACCCCAAGATTAGCTAAACTAGCCTCCTTGTTCAGTTGTATATAATAACCCTGCCTTGGTTCGAAGCTTAAAATGAAAGAGATGTTGGCAGGCTCCTGCTGGTGTATCTCCATCAGAGTGTATGACCCACCCACCCAACCTTAGCTTTTTTGTATGTGTGTGTGTTGTTTCTTCATTCCCTGTTCCCCAGTTAGGTCCATCTCTAAGGTTGTGCAAGGTCTCCACAAAAGCCAGTTTTTACAGCCTGAATAAAGTGGTACTTAAAAACATAGATCTAGCCAGGCGGTGGTGGCACACGCCTTTAATCCCAGCACTCGGGAGGCAGAGGCAGGCAGATCTCTGTGAGTTCGAGGCCAGGCTGGACCGACAGCCTCCAAAACAATGCAGAGAAACCCTGTCTCGTAAAAAACAAAAACAAAAAACAAACAAACAAAAAAAAACAAAACACAAAACCAAAATCAAACAAACAAACAAAAAAAACATAGATCTACTATGTTCCTTACACTTAAGGGTCCATCTTCTCCAGATTCTATTGGTACCCACCCCTTTCTCTCTTTTGAGGTTGGGTCACCTTACATATCATAGTCAGCCTGACTGGATTTGGAATCTCCTAGGAGATACACCTCTGGATGTGTCTATGAGTAAATTTCCAGGAGTTTTAACTGGGCGTGGAAGACCCTAAATGTGGGTTACACCATCTCATGAGCTGAGTCCTGTGCTGGACAAGAATGGAAAGTGGGGAAAGGCAGCTAAGCACTGGCATCCCCCTTCTCTGCTTCTTCATCCTGACCAATCTGCTACCACCACCTGCCTTCCCTGCCATGGGAACTGTTTTCCTGACTGTATTAGTTACTTTTCCTTTGCTGCAGTAAAATGCCCTGACAAAAGCAACCTGGAGAACGGCTTCATCTTGGCTCACAGTCCATGAAAGGAGGAAGTCACAGTGACAGGCATTTGAGGCAGCTGGTTACATTGCACTCAGTCAGAAAGTAGTGAGTTTTCTCCATCTTATGCAGTCTGGTACCCTAGCCCATGGAATGGTACCGCCTACATTCATTCAGGGTGGGTCTCACTTCCTCAATTAATCTGATTGAGGCATCTGAGCAGTCCCTCACAGGCATGCCCAGAGACCTGTCTCCAGGTTCTAGCAGGTTGACAATATAACCATCACACCTACCTTTCATTTACAAAATTCCATGAGGATAAGCTTAGTGTATATTTCCAGTGGGTTTGGTGCATAATAAAATAACTAGCATAGAGTATATGAATGAATGAATTAATGAGTGAGTGAACAGTGATGACTTTCCACAGGCTAAAGTAGTATAAGGTTTGTTCAGTTGTCAGATTTTTGTGAATAACCTTCTCATTTTTGTCTGTTTAGATTATGCTTGTGCCCTTCAGAGGGATATTTTGCTTCAGGGGAGGCTGTACCTTTCAGAAAACTGGCTGTGTTTCTATAGCAACATCTTCAGATGGGAAACTACAGTAAGATATGTTTGAGTTTGATTTGTTGATAGAAATAATTGCATAGTCAGAAATATACACAGTACTCTTAAAAGCAGTGTATTGAGGATGATTCCAAAGTGAAATCATATGTATTTGTGTATCTATATTTATGTAAATATAATGTGTTTATGCATGTGTAAATGTGTAATGTATTTTTCTAATTTCAATACATCAGGCCCCATTTGTATTTACTACAGTTTGGTTGGAAGGGCTTGATTGCCAAAGCCATGGTTACTTGACAGACTGTCTACATTGTGCAGGGTTTAAATGTGGGACCTGGGACCTGAACTCCCACGTGTCTTTCACACTCAGTCCGAGCATTAGATCCTGGGATCTGTGGGCAGAATGCTGAAGGGAGTGTGTCTGAATGCTGACCTTGATTTTCATAGAGAACACAACATGTGCTTGTGAACTCTTAAAGCAGGCCTTTCAGCTGCTAATACTCTGGATTAGATTGAGGTAGCACTTGGTATTTGGGGTTATATATGCTTCTGAAAATACACATTTCAGTTCTTAAAAAGTATTTTGTGTGTGTGTGTGTGTGTGTGTGTGTGTGTGTTTAGATTTCCATTGCTTTAAAGAATATAACCTTCATGACCAAGGAGAAAACTGCTCGACTCATCCCAAATGCTATCCAGATCATCACAGAGGGCGAAAAGGTGAGGGACTTCTCTGTCTTTACCATATTAATAACCGGGAGAACCTGTCTCACACTGATAATCCCACAAGTGTAGGTAGTTCTCAAAGCTATATGTCTTGTGGAGACATGAGATATTCCATAACAGGTTCCTGTATGTTTAAGTGATTACTATTTGCATAGGACGAAAAGGGCAGCAGGGAGGTGGGAAGGGACAGTGGGAGGTGACTAAGACAAAAGATAGTTATTCATGTATAAAGTCGTCACAATTAAATCCATTTCTTTGCATGCTAATTAAAATAAAGACAGAAATCCAAAAGAGACAGTAGTAGTCATTTGGTCACACGTTTTATGTAACACTGTCTGGAGATTGCTAGCCTGTGTCCTCTACAAAGAATATCTATGGATAAGTGGGCGTGGTGGGCCATGCCTTTGATCCTCAGGGAGCAGAGGTGGGAGGATCTCTGAATTCAAGGCCAGCCTGGTCTATAGTGGGAGTTCCAGGACAGCTAGGGCTAATACAGAGAAACCATTTCTTGACAACACCCCCCCCCAAAGAATATATATCAAGAGGTCTCAACTTAATGAATTGAAAAATCTGCCTTTGAAAATATTAATACTCAAATCATTGTGTGAATTTTTCTTAATCACTCCAGCATAGAAGTAGCTTTCTCCTCCTGTAGATAAGCACTCTGTGATAGGCAGTCACTGACTAGGCCAGTGGAAGAGATGGCCCCCTGGGAGGCTCCGTTCAAGGATGTCTCTCTCTTTCGGCACTTTCTCATTGAAATCAACTTGAAATATATGACTTTACAAAAATAGGTAAATGTAGAGAAATCTATAGGGCTAAAAACCGATGTAGAATTATAGATGGGACATTCTATTGCTTTCTATAACATCAGAGGCCTTGGAGTTTAACTTGAGTGTTTATGTTCAGAAATCCAACATTTTTGGAGTATTTTTAACACTTGAAAAACTGCATAACTTAAAATTCATATCGTTAATATATACATTTTTGAAAACTTTTTGTAATCTTAGTTTATGTGACTCAATTGACAGGTTACTATTTCAAAGTTTAGAATAAACAGCTTTCATTTTTCTATAAATTTATTTAGATTAATTTAAGAAAGTTAGGATGAACATAAACAGCTGTCTAGTTTTAGCTCATTTCCCTAGAAAACAAAACCAACACTGTGTTTTATACTATTGTTATAGAGTAGGGCTTATAGAGAAATTTCATTTATGCAACAATTATTTATCTTTCCTTTAACACAGAGGTAAGTGAGAACAGCGTGGTGAGTAGGTAGCAGTTGGCTTTGGTCAGCAGGACCCCACATCCTTCATGACAGAACTATGACACAGAAGCCCAAGCTGAATAAACCCTTTCCTAGAAAAGTTGCTTTGGCCACGGTGTTTAATCACAACAATAGAAAACCTAAGATACTGAGTGTATTTTGTTTATCAGATGTGTACTTAAATTTTCACAGTGCTTAATTCGTCTCCTTATTTTTCTTTGTAGTTTTTCTTTACGTCTTTCGGTGCCAGAGACAGAAGTTATCTAAGCATATTTAGGTTGTGGCAGAATGTATTATTAGATAAGGTAAGTGTTCATTCCAGAGGCATGCTGTAAGAAGGCACACTAGAGGCTAATGAGTACCTAAGTAGGATTTGTGTAGAGCCTTTCTGATTTCCAGGAATCGAATTCCGATGACAATTCAATTTTGTTTGGTTTTGTTTTTGTTCTTCAAGACAGGGTTTCTCTGTGTAACCGCCCTAGCTCTCCTGGAACCAGCTCTATAGAACAGGCTGGCCTCAAACTCACAGAGATCCACCTGCCTCTTCCTCCTGAGTGCTGGTTTAAAAGGTGTGTGCTACCACCACCCAGCTAACAATCCAAAATCTTATTTTTTTCTTTTTTTTAGTTTTGCAAGACAGGGTTTCTCTGTGTAACTGCCGTGGCTGTCCTGGAACTTACTCTGTAGACTGGGCTGGCCTTGAACTCACAGAGATCCAACTGCCTCTACCTCCTGAGAGCTGGGATTATAGGCATGTGTTAAAGCAAAAGATCTACAGTTATTTTTGAGTTATTTCTTAAACTTAAAATAATTCGAAGTGTTGTGTGTGGTGGCACACACTTTTAATCCCAGCACTAAATGGGCAGAGGCAAGAGGATCTCTGTGAGTTTGAGGCCAGCCTGGTCTACAGATCAAGCTCCAGGACAGCTATAGATACATAGTGAGACTTGATCAAAAAGACCCTACCCAATGCCCAATGAAAAGAAAAGTAAAGAAAGGAAGGAAGGAAGAAAATTTGAAAACTTTAGGGATTGGGCACTTGCCACCAAGCCTGATGACTTGAATTAAAAAAATAACTAAATGCAACAAAAAGAACAAAGTTTTAATGAAAAGGGTTTTTTGTAGTGGTGGCATTCGTAAAAGTATGTGGGGTGCACATGTGTGGGGAGGCCTGAGGGGGTTGTCTGTGGTCTTCCTTGACCACTCTCCATCTTACTGCTTTCACTGCTCCACAAGTTGACTGTTGTGGTTGGGTTGTCTGTCTCCGTCTCCCAGGGTTGGGGCTGTGCAGCCATTTCTGGCATTTTATGGGAGTGTTTGGGATTCAAACTTTAGTTCTCATACTCATCCAGCAAGCATTTTTATCTTCTGAGCTGTCTTCCCAGACCCCTAATTGCTGTTGTTTTGGTGGCCAAATCCAGAGCCCCCCCCATATACCCCTGAGTTCCATCCTCATCCCTATAGTTGTGCTAGTGTGCTAACTTTAGTCCCTAGGATACTGACCAAGAAAAACTAGTGAAGTACTAATGGAAGTAAAATGATAGACAATATTTAATGCAATAGAAGTCAATATTGGAAACATAAAGGGACACACATTTTTGATAAACAAAATACACTCAGTATCTTAGAGTTTCTATTTCTGTGATGAAACACCGTGACCAAAGCAACTTGGGGAGGAAAGGGTTTATTAAGGCTTCCACATCACAATTCATTATCAAAGAAAGTCAGGACAGGAACCCAAGCAGGGCAGGAACTTGGAGGCAGAACTGATGAGGAGGCTATGGAGGGATGTTGCTTACTGACTTGTTCTTCATGGCTTGCTCAGCCTGCTTTCTTGCAGAACCCAGAATCACCAGTCCAGAGATGGTACCGCTCATAGTAGGCTGGGCCCTTGCCCATCAATCACTAACTAAGAAAATGCCCTACAGGTTTATCTACAGCTGTATCTTATGGAGGCATTCTCTCAACTGAGGCTCCTTCCTCTCTGATGACTCTAGCTTGTGTGAAATTGACACAAAATTGGCCAGTATACTTGCTAAAATGATCTTTTACTAAATATTACATAATTCCTCATATAATTATAAAGGAACCAACAGTGCAATCAAGATCCAAAGATTGATGGAGTAAGAAAATATACAATTCAATTATGTGTTATGTTGGAGACAGAACAGATTCAAAGAACAAATACCTTGAAAGCAAAAGAAGAAAATAATATTACAAGCAAACAGAGAACAGTGTTGATAAGTAATACCTGACAAGGTAGACTTTAAAACTAAAGTGGAGAGACAGGAGTGCATTTGTATTGGTAGAAGGGTAGAAATTCATAAAGGTTATAAGGGCATATGTACCTAGTAACAGAGCCCTAAAGTATATAAAGAAAAAATTTACAGAATTCACAAAAGAAATACACAATTGAGCAATGACAGCTGAATTCAAAAACTGCACTTTCAGTGATGGGAACAACTGGCCAGAGTTCCATAGTAAACACTACAAACTAACTAGAACCAAAGGACACCTATGGAACTATCCAACAACAGCACATATACATTTTTCTCAAGGGCATGTGGATATTCTCCAGAACAGACAGTAATACTGGATCATAAAACAAACCTCAGAACAGTCAAAAGGACTAAAGTAATGGAAAATGTATTCTCTGATCACAGTGGAATGAAATTAGGAACCAGAGGTTCACTAGAAAGTGAAAGTTAAACAGAACATTCCTGAAGAGCCACTGGGGAAAAGAAGAAATCACAAGGGAAATTAAGAAAAAAAATCCTTTCACAAGCTAAATGAAAACAAAACTACACCAAATCTCATGGGACACTAAAGCAGCATTTAGAAGGGAAATTATAACTGTGAACACTTGTTATAGATTTAAAAAGGCTGATCTTGAGTCAATAACCTACTTTTGGCTTTATGAAATTAGAAAAAGGAGAGCATATAAACTCCATTTGAGCAGAGTCAAAGAAATATAAGCATCGGAGCAGAAATAAATGAAATAGAGCACAAATGGGCATCCATTGAATGAAAAGTTTTCTTGGAAAAAAATTAAGAATCGACAAACTTTACCTAGTTCTATCAAAGGTAAAGGAGAGGAGATAGAGTAGTGGTGCATGCCTATGATTCTGAGACTGAGGGTGTTGGAGAATGAGATTCCAGAGTTCAAAGCCAGCCTGGGGTACGTTATGATGACCCTGTCTCAACAAACCAAAGAAAGAGAAAGAAAGCAAAACAAAACTGGAGCTATGACTGAAGTGACTGAACTTACAAGTGAAACACCATTTTAAAAATTTAACATTTGCCGGGCGGTGGTGGCGCACGCCTTTAATCCCAGCACTCGGGAGGCAGAGGCAGGCAGATCTCTGTGAGTTCGAGGCCAGGCCTCCAAAACAATACAGACAAATCCTGACTCGTAAAACCAAAAAAAATTAACATTTATTGTTTAGTTATTGTGCACATGCTCATGTTTATATGTGTGCTTTGTGTGTGTGTATGACGGTGTATGATGACTTCTGTGTTCTTGGTTCACATGTGTGGAGGGCTATCATCTTCATATATATTATTTGAGCTTGTCAAATCATTGTCTTTAGCACTAGACATGTAATGCTATTTCAAGTAGGAATTGCCTCTTATTTAATAACAATAGTGGCCGTTTCTGCTCTGTAATGAGACAAGGAACAATGTTTAAACATATGTTTTAAGTACTACTTAAAACTGTCCTAACTATAATCTTTCAAAAAAATTATTTTAAGTGTATGGGCGTTTTGCCTGAAGATGTTTGTGCTTACCACATGCATGCCTGATGCCCTTAGAGGTTAGAAGAGGGTATCAGATCCCTTGGAACTGGAGTCACAGATGGTTGTGAGTTACCATGTGGGTGTTGGTAATCAAACCTGGGTCCTCTGTAAGAGCAGCCAATGCTCTTAACTTCTGAGCCATCTCTCTAACCTATAGAATCTCTCTTTTTTAAACAAAAATGTTTATTTTCTTAAAATTTGTGTGTGAGTCTGCATTAATGTATGTGCACTATGAATGTGCAGGAACTTGTGGGATTCAGGTAGTTGTGAACTACCGTGGTTGATGGAAACTGAATCCAGGAACTCTGCAAGAACAGTTAAGTGCACCTAACTGTAGGGATGAGCCCACAATACTGTTCACGCCCCAGGGCGAGGACAGGGGTACGGGCACAGGTGAGGATAAAAAAAGGGAAAACAAAGCTCTTTGTCTTGGAAGCCTGCCACACTTCTCATCTTCCCAGCTTGTATGTAAGTGCTTTCTCCTGTTAATAAATATATTAGTTTCCCCATTGCATTGATTTTCCTTCTCAGCTGAGGCATCTTTCCAACTGTAGACGTTCCCTAGAATAGAAACTAGAAGTAGGACTGGGAACAGGGTTCAGTGAATAAAGTGCTTGCTATGCAAGCATGAGGACCCACATTTGGACCTTCAGTCCCCAGATAAAAACAGGTGTACAGTGCACACCTAGAATTCATCCCATTGCTGAGGAGGCAGAGACAGAGGCACCCTGGGACTTGCTGGTCAGGGCCAGTCTTGTTGGACCAGTGAGCTCCAGGTTCTCAAATGTATGTATGTATGTATATGTATATGGTGAGAAAGTAGTTGAGGAAGACATTCCAATATCAGCAGGCATGCCTGCACAGACAAGCTCACATCACACACACACACACACACACACACACACACACACACACACAAAACTAAAAAGGCAGGACTGAAGATGTAGCTTAGTGCTAGAGTACCTAGCTTTTGCAGGGCCTTAGGTTTGATTTGGGCACTGGGGGAGTGAAGCATAGAGAGACAAAGAGAACGAACTAGAAAAACAGAAAGCTCCCTTTCTGTGTTTCTTTAGTGAATTTTGAAGAACAACAATAAAAACATACTAATACAATAATGGTAACTACCATGAATGAAGTTAATAGGTGCTAGACACAACTCTGGATAACAGGTATGCCATTGATAGTCTATATTTTTACAGATTCCACTCGACTTCTAGAACCTTCTCTGCATTCCTTCCTGTTTTTAGACAGGACACTGCTATGTCACCCAGGCCAACTTGAATTGCTATCCTTCTGCCTCTTTTTCCTCAAGTGCTGGAATCATATGGGATTGATTATGGTTGTCTATCACCATGCTAGGAGTGGTTGGTTGGTTATTGTCTACTTGACAAACAGACATACCCGAGAAGAGAGAATCTTAATTGAGAAAAGGACTCTATCAGATTGCCCTGTAGGCAAGTATGTGGGGGGATTTACTTGACTAAGGATTGATTTGGGCGGACCTAGCACACTGGGGACAGTGCCATCCCTGGGCAGGTGGTCCTTGGGTGTGTAAGAAAGGAAACTAAGCAGGCTGGTTGGAGCAAGTCAGGGAGCAGAGTTCCTCCATGGTCTCTGCTTCAGATCTTCTTCCAGGATCCTCTGCTCCCTGACTGACCTCAGGGACTGAGTGTGACCTGAAAGCCTACGGTGACATCGACTCTTTTCTCCCCAAGTTGATTTGTTCACAGTCATTATCACAGCAATAGAAACCCTAACTAAAACGTTGGGACTTGCTTTCAGTTTCTTGTTTATTTTTGTTTTTAGATTGATAAAAGGCACATGAGTTAGATTTTTTTAAATTGATGTAGAGACTTACTATGTAGTCTGTCTGGTTTGGAACTCAATATAGACCAGGCTGGCCTAGAACTCAGAGATCCTCCTACCTCTGCCTCCCAAGCTGGGATTAAAGGCGTGCGCCACCAATGCCCGGCTCCAAAGTTTTTTTTTTTTTTTTTTTTTTTTTTTGTTGGTTTTTAAGACAGGGTCTCTCTGTAGCTTTTGGAGCCCATCCTGGAACTTGCTCTGTAGACCCGGCTGGTCTCAAATTCACAGAGATCTGTCTGTTTCTGTTGGGATTAAAGGCATGCTCCATCACTGGCTGGCATGGCCAAAAGTTTACATAGGGACTGCATAATCTGGGTCCAGCCCATCTCTCCAGTCATGGTTCAAATATTTCAACTCCCCCTCTTAAATGTTCTATTTTTTTTAAGTGTGCAGTCGTCTTCAAACATGTTCTGTCTGCAACTTGCACTCCCTGTCCTTAATACATCCAATGTAGCTTTCATCTTTTTTTCCATTTTCCATTTCTCCTTTATAACACTCACTGCGATTACAACTCTTGGTTTTCATTCTCCTTGCTTGGGTTATAAACATCTAGAGGGCAAAGGCCATGTCTGTCTTGTTCACTGTCATATATTCAGTGACAAAACTCAGTGTTACCACATAGCTGGTGACATCCACCTCCACTTAGTCCACACAGTCTCCACCTGTCAGGCCCTAGGTATCAACTGCATCTCCTTCCTCTCTACTGCATGCCAGATTGGGTAATAAGTTGTATACTTAATTTAGGTTGAACCCTGAATGGTTCTGAAACAATTTTTTCCCTCTGTCCTTGGCTTTTCCCTTGGACAAAAGGAATTCCAATATTTTATTAATTAGGGATACTTCTTGTTTAGATGCTAAATCCTTTCCTAGCACTTGGGAAGCAGAAGCAGGCAGACCTGTGAGTTTGAGGCCAAGCCAACATGGTCTGCAGAGTGAGTTCCAGGACAGTCAGAGCTACACAAAGAACCCCTGTCTTGATAAATTAAAATAGAAATAAAAGAAAATGCTAAATAAATAAATAAGTAAAATAAGAATAAGATTAAAAAAAAAAAGACAGAGCACATCAGCCTGATGGCTGCTTCATCAGACAAAGGCCAAGCACCTAGGACAGCAAAGCAGGTGCTCGGGCAGACTTTGATCGGTACAGAAATGTAAGGAAGCGAGACAGAGATGAACTATCAGCAAGTTGTCCTCAGAGCCAGAGCTCTCTTTGCTCAGTCATGCTTATCATTGACTTTCTGACAGCTGCTGGGCTCCCTCTGAGTGGCAGGCAGGGAGATTTCTAATCTCTAGCTGGGAAGGAGTCCCCATGATGCAGGAGGTCATTCCCAGCTGGATGAACATCTGCAGTGTGTGAGCATGTCCTCTGAGGTCAGCCGCCTGAGCCCAAGCCCAGGATGCTGGCTGATAGAGCTGAAGCTGTTCTGCAGATAGTCATGTGGCACTTCAGTTCGTTTTCTGGTGATACTGGTGGTAGTCTCAAATGCAAGCAGTTAGAGTTTTTTTTTTCCCCCTGAGAAAGGGTTTCTCTGTGTAACAGCTGTGGCTGTCCTGGACCCTGCTTTGTAGACCAGGCTGATCTCAAACTCACAGAGATCTGCCTGTCTCTGCCTCTGGAGTGTTGGGATTAAAGGAATGTGCCACCATGCCAGCTTTAAACCTACCTCATTAAAAAGAATCAAAATTGCAATGTTAACTCTATTTGCTACATGATAGCCTAAAGAGTAAAAATATGTGTGGTGGGTTGAATAGTAGTGGCCCCCACAGGCTCATGTTTTGAATGCTTGGCCCATAGGGAGTGGCACTATTAGAGGTGTGGCCTAGTTGGAAGAAGTGTGCCACTGTGGGGGTGGGCTTTGAGGTCTCCTGTGCTCAAGCTATGCCCAGTATAGCACACAATATCTCCTTCTGCAGTTTGCTGCTCAAGATGTAGAACTCTGAGCTCCTTCTCCAGCACATGTTTGTCTGTATGCTAACATGTTTACTATGATGATAATGGACTAAATCTCTGAACTGTAGGTCACCTCCAATTAAATGTTTTCCTTTCTAAAAGTTGCCATGGTCATGGTGTCTCTTTATAAGGCTAGAAACCCTAAGACAATGTGTATTGCTGTGTTGTTCCCTCTTTTATTATTATTGTTGTTATTATTATTATTATTTGGCCTTTTTGGTTTGCAGAACTGCTCCACCTATCTTCATCCCAGTCATACAAGCCAGAACCTTGGCCAAATCCTAGTTTCTTATATTTTCTTTGCCAGTCGTGTCTACTGTCCTCAAAGTCCTCGTTATTTACCCACAGGGCTCTGATCCATCCTTGAAGTTGTGGAGCAGAGCTCTAGAAGTGTCTTTTGGGATCACAACTCTGACACCCTTCCTTTTCTGCACGAACCACGAGGTTATGCCCCACAGTGTAAAGGCCGTGGGATTCAGCCTGGCACCCAGTGCTCTCCAGGACCTGGCTGTTCCTCCAGCCTCAGAGCACACACACTTTTGTTACAGTGACCCGAGTGCCAGGTGGCCCCACTCTCTGGATGCTGGCATTTGCCACACATTTCTTGTCACATGCTCATCTTACTTGACTTTCAGCAGTGTTTGTCACCTTTGTCTACTTCCTCCGTCAGGAAACACCTGACCTCCAGGATATCAGTCTTTCTGGATTTTTCCCTTAACACTATTATTTCCCTGAACACTTTTGATGTCCACTCCTATTTACCTGTTGCATCCTGGGCTTCCTTAAGGGTCCAACTTTTGGAAGGGAGGGTTCTATTTCCTCCTTTAAGCAGATTAAATTTAGGTGTGTTCACCTAAAACCAGTAAGTTTGTTTTTCTCTAAGGAGTTTAGTAGTTAGTGAAAGAGGTACACAGATACCAGTTACAGATAAACTTTCTCACAGTTATTTGGTCAGCAGAGGAAGTGTACATACCTACAGTTTCAACCAGTGAGAACCTAGTACAATACAGCCAGGTTTCACAGGGGCAGTTGGTTTCCCGTGTGCCTCCTTCACATGAGGGAGAGGAATTGTTATTTTATTTTATTTTTAGATAAGGTCTTTCTACTATGTAGCTCTGACTGTCCTGGAACTCACCATGTCCTATGTAGACTGGGAGATCCACCTGCCTCTGCTTCCCGAACACTGGTATTAAAGGTGTGTACTACCACACCAGACTGACAGGAGTGGGTAGAATTCTTCAGTGTCATTCTGATAACGTCATAAGACTTAAGTGTTATCAAAAGCTCGTCTTTGTAGTTCATCAAGGGACCTGTCTGTACACGGGACTAAATTAATAGCATGAATTGGTTGAAATTAAGGCAAGTTGTGATTTTTTTCATTTAAAACATTTCTTCTTGGGAGAAATTAGAATTGGTAGATGAGACTCTCTGTACTATTTATTGTAGTCTAGGACTCTGCCAGGAAGTTATTCTGAGTGAACTACAGCCAGAAATATTTTCAAGGGAAAGAATTATTGAGTAAGCAAGATGTCACCTTCAACTTCTCAGTGACGAAAGACATGCTGAATGCCTTACCTGAATAGCTGGCCCTTCCTGTTCCTCCCTGACATTCCAACTCTGGAGCATAGGATCTGCTCTAGTTGAAAAGGCAGAGTTTGGTCAGAATACTGGTCAGTAAGTGATAAATGAACAGATATTAGTGACTTGCTTGAGTTGAATTGAAAAGTGTTGTCATGGGGAAGTTTAAGTTTTAACACAGTTTGTTTCCAAGTGGGATTAAAATAATATTGCAGTAGGTATTTCCCATTACAGCACACGTGGGATCTTTTCATTTGTAGCCTGTCTTCGATCTGTATGAGGAACAGAAGAAATTAGGAACTGTCCCTTTAATAAAATACTGTTTACCTATCCTCCTCTAGTGGGCGTGGCTTAGGAACCTGTCGAGTGAGGTGTGACTTCAGCTGTGCATTCCGACCAGCCCCTAGCAAAGAGGGCTGGTGCTCTGAACCCGGAAGCCACAGCTGAGGCTTCCAACTGTACTCGAACTTGGCTTTTACATGGCAAAGTGCCTTACAGCAGAATAGAAAATCGAAGGAGCGATTTTGTTTAGCTGTTATCGAAATTTTGAAGCTCTACTGTGGATAAAGATTTCAGAGACCACTTAGAACACAAAGCTTTCTGGGCTAGAAATTGATCCGCTGACTTTTGAGTCCTATCGGATTACTGCTTGGTTCATCTTTATTTTGCTCAAGTATCTGCAGGTGAGCCCGGATCTGCATCTTTGCCGGTAGGTGGTCAGCTTTCCTGTAATATTTGGGTCATTTTTCCCCCTAAGGTTTGGCTGCTAAATACTGAAAAAGTTGTTACTATCCGAGTATATTTGAACAGTGTGATTGTCAATAGCCATGCCTTTGTGACAGCTGGGCAACCTTACAAAAATAATCATTAAAAAAAAAACAGCAAATTTGCAACACCATGAATTAAATGAGTCTTGTTTTGTTCTCCATTAAGAAAGTATATATTTACATTTAACGAATGGATCAAAATATATGTTGAAATTACCTTTCTAATTAACTTAACAGCATTTTGTTTTTAATCTTTTACTTGCAAGTTGCCTTTCTTTCACCATTAGGAAGCCAAGTGTTCACCATTGATTTGTTGTTTGCTTTAATTTTTATCTTTAGAAATGTCTACTATTTCAAAAAAAGTTTTTTGTGACAGGCTAATAATCGAACACAGGTGTGCAGAAAAATTGTCTTCTTTGGTAATGCTAACCACCCTTTTATGACATGTCTTTTGGAAGACTTAGTTAATTCACAGTATGAATTATTGCTATGAAAACAGAGTCCACCCAGAATCTCTGGGGTAGAAGTCAAGCTCCTTTAGGACCAAGGACAGTAGTTCCTTAACTGTCAGCAATAGGCCTTTGTATTTTTCTTCCCTGAATATTCTGCTTCAGAAGACTTTATCCACTAAGAAGACAACACTAGGAAACAGTGAACATTACAAATGTTCTGTTTTCTAGATGTGATATTTTTCAGTTAGGGTTGGCCAACCTGAGATTTCCATTCTGTGTTAATACACAATCAGCTCTGAGCAAAGAGTCTTGTGGTTTTTTTTAATTAACTCGACTCCTTTATTGTAGTTATTTGGAAGGATAATTTTTGACATTTTGAAATGTGGATAATGACGTCTGAATTGTCATAAAGCGTTCTTGTGGTCCTCTGGTCATCTGGGCTCAGCAAACAGAGGTGGAAAGCAGACTTTCCCTTTTCAGCTCCTGATTCCAGGAAATCTAATGAAGCCCATCTGGTAAATCGGGTGCACAGCTGTGGCAGAGGGGCGAGGGGAAAGGAAGTGGTGTTTGCTGTAGGGACTAGCAGGCCTGGCTTCAGGGCAGTCTTACATTGGGCCCCATTAAACATTTTTATAGTCTACTTCCTGCCTTTAAAACAGTTCTCCAGTTGGGCTAACATGAAACACTAGCTTTGTAACAAACAATACTTACAGTCATGTATTCCCTCACTGTTTATGTGTTGGTTGCTTCTCCCCATCTCTTCTTTTTCTCCTTCTCCTTCTTCCTTTCCCCATCCATCTTTCCTTCCTCTTACCCAGAAGCCCTTCTCCACTGTGGAGCTTCATCTGGCCACCCTGGTCCTTAGTAATATTTTCTTCTTTCTCTCTTCCCTATCCCATTGATTCTACTAGCCCATTAGCACATGATCATATGTGTTCTCTTTAATAGTGCCCTATATCACTTCAAATATATTAAAATTACTTGATGCAGAGATCGTTTTATACCCTTAGCATCCTAGTGCGGTGCCACACATTTTGTTGCCCATAAATAGCTGTGGAATAGATGAAAGATCTTGTTGACAGTTGCTTCAAGTGCCATGCTGTCTCTCTCTTGTCTTGCTTAATCATATAATTAACTGTAATGCTTCTAGAATCCCGTCTGTTAGTTGCTAGAATGTGATGTTTTTGTTTTGCTATACAGTTTACAGCTTACTATATTTGGTGATTAAGTTGTTTTTGTTTTAGTTTTTTCTTGAGACAGGGTTTCTCTGTGTAGACCCAGCTGTCCTGGAACTCATTCTGTAGACAAGGGTGGCCTCGAACTCACAGAGGTCCACCTGTTTCTGCCTCCTGAGTGCTGTGACTAAAGGTGTGCGCCACCACAGCTTGGTATGATTAAGATTTTTTAAAAAAATTTTGAGTGTGTGTGTGTGTGTTTGTGTGTGTGTGTGTGTGTGATGCCCGTGCAGTCCAGAAGGAAGTGTCAGATCCTTTGGAGCTAGAATTCCAGGTGTTTGTGAGCCACCTGATTTGGAGCTAGGATCTGAACTTTGGTCCTCTGATGGAGCTGTCCTTGAAACCACATAGCCATTTCTCTGCTGTATCTGGTGATTTTAACTCTGATATGCTATCTATATGCAAGCTGGACCTTATTAAAAGTAAATTAGTACTCTGAAGGTGGTTTTCTTATATTCTCTATTTTAGGAAAATATAGAATTCACTGGTGTACAAACTTTTAAAAATGCTTAGAATATTCAGATACAATATTGAGTTAAAAGTTTCGATTCTGAGCTGACATTTAGAACTCTGAATGGTGATCATAAGTTGTGTGGATTTTAGATCAGTAATTGCCACGAATGATAAATAAATTACTTTTATAAAAAGAATAAGCATTTTACTTTGTGTTTATAATAGCTACTTTATTGCATACTTTGAAAACCTGCCATTTTCTAATTGCATGTGCCTTTTAGTCCCAACTGGTTTGGAGAATAGCTTGAGCCCAGGATCAGTCTGGACAGCACCCCATCTCAGGGAAAACATTATATCTGTTTATCCATTTCTTGCATCAACTCTTTATTTACTAAGTTTTTGTCTGCATATAGGCCTGTGCACCACTTGTTTGCCTGAGATGGCCAGAAGATGCCCTGGAACTGGAGTTATACATGGTTGTTTACCACCATGTAGGTTCTGGGAGTCAAGCCCAGGTCCTCCAGAAGAGCAACCAGTGCTCTTATCCATGGAACCATCTCTCCATATTTCCTGTATCAACTTCATTCGTTTTGTTTTTTGAGATGGAGTTTCTGTGTGTAACAGCCCCAGCTGTCCTGGAACTAGCTCTGTAGACCAGGCTAGCTTCGAATTCACAGATATCTATCTGCCTGTCTCTGCTTCCTCGGTGCTGGGATTAAAGGCATGCATCATCACCACCTGGCCTGTTTTAAGTCTTATTAGATGGGCATAATTAACTTTTCTTTTGCAGCTCTGAGAATTAAGCTCAGAGCAATGTGGATGCTACACAGCTCTCCACTATTAAGCTGTATGCCCAGCACTCATCAGGACATTTTTATAGAAAACAGAAAAGAGAGGGACAAATAGGTAAAAAAATTTACCACAGTCACACCTTGAATGCTCATGCCATGCATACTTTGACTTTGACCTTTGTGCTTTGAATTGCTATATGTTATCTCTTGTATTTTCCAACACCCATGCAATGTTTCTGTTATCTTAGAGCCTGACCAGGCAGGAGTTCTGGCAACTACTCCAGCAGAATTATGGCACGGAGCTGGGTTTAAATGCTGAAGAAATGGAAAACTTGTCATTATCAATAGAAGAAAATGTGCAGCCAAGGTACAGTGAGGTGATTTAAAATGTCAAGGTGCATTATGAACCATTAAAAAGGAATTATTTTAGGTTCTTCTAATTCTGAGTTTCTATTAATTTATCATTTTGGTATAGTTTGCCTTGTTGGTAGAGTAGGGTTTAAGTTGGGAGAGAAAAGGATCATTTACTAAATTGGTAAGCAAAAGCAGAATAGGAAAGCAGGTTAATGAAGCTATGACTCTTAAGACTTGTTTAATTTTAGAAATCCTTTTATTAAGGATCTGGAGTAGGAACTGGTGAGGTCTCCGTGCTATAGGAATCACTGTAAGTGCAAAGGATGAGTGGTTTTGTGATTTCTCGAGGACTGGCCAGCTAGTGACATGTGCTTGGCACTCAGTAAGCATTGACCACATTAGTGAAAGGAGATGACAGTACCGTGCAGATGCAAGCAATGACAATACAGGGGTGGTGTGGTGCTACTCTGTGAGAAAGAAATTAGTAGAGGAAGATCAAGCAATGACAATACAGGGATCATGTGGTGATACTCTGTGAGAAAGAAATTAGTAGAGAAAGATCATGTTGACACATATTCATTAAGAAGTGTGAACATTTTATAAACTGCCTATTCAATGTTAATTGAGACCATAGTAATAAAAACAAGAACAGTACATTAATATATATCCAAAAGACCCATTCATACAACAAGGATGTCTGTTCCACTATGTTCATAGCAGCATTATTTGTAATAGCCAGAACTTGGAAGCAACCTAGATGCCCCTCAACCGAAGAGTGGATAGAGAAAATGTGGTGCATTTACACAATGGAGTATTACTCAGAATAAAACAAAACAAAACAATGGAATCCTGAGATTTGCAGGCAAACGGATGACACTAGAAGAAACCATCCTGAGTGAGGTAGCACAGTCACAAAAAGAGAAACGTGGCATGTACTCTCTCATATATGGAATTTAGACAAAGATCTGGGAAGTGCCAGCCTACAATCCCATGGCCAGAGAGTCTGGGAAACAGAACCTTCATTCAGTGGCTGATGGAAGAAGAGGCAGACTCCCTCGGTTAAGTACTGAGCTGAACTCAAGAAATCCAGTGACAGAGAGGGAGGACTGATGACCAAAGGGATTAAGACTGGGCTTGTTTAACCCCCAGAAACAGCTGACCTGACAAGGGTTAACTTTTGAATCCCAGGCTGATGCCTGGGAATCCAGCATGGGACTGATCAAGACCTTCTGAATGTGGGTGTCAGTGAGGAGGCTTAGGTAATCTATTGAGTCTTGGGCAGTAGATCAGTATTTATCCCGAGTATACAAATGGACTTTGGACTCCCATCCAACAATGTGAGATGCACTCTCAGAAATGACAGATTATGGACACCCCCAAGGAGGGCCTCACCCTCCTTGGGGAAATGAGGGGATATTGGGAGGGTTAGGGGGAGGACACGGGAGGAGGGGAGAGAAAAGGAGAGGGACCTGGAATTGACATGTGAAACAACCTTGTTTCTAATTTAAATTTAAATTTAAAAATAAATAATAAAAAGAAAAAAATTCTATAGGTTAGAGAAGCCAAGACCAAAGATCAGATCTTGACTGGTTTGGAGTCTAGCCTTTGTGGGCTGAGCCGTCTCTCCAGCCCTCCAAATCTTACTTAAATATGTTGACAGTCTTAATACATACACGGATGTTTCCTTCTCTGAACAGTCTTCTATTCTGCTGCTCCAGCCTGTATTGTCTCAGCTCATATCAATATTTTATAGTCTTTTTTCACATGATTGCAATGCATATTTTATCACTTTTCCATGAAGTTCAATTTTTTCCATTGCAATGACATCATAAAGTTTACTGTCTCAGGTATCAAACTGTATGAAAATCAGCTTCCTAGTGCAGAGAACCTTGGATGGTAATCAGTTGGATCTGGGCTGTGGTTTGTAGCTGAGATATCTCATGCAAATCTTTGTACACTTCTGATGCTCGGTTTAATCATCTATGAACACAAGGCAGTTAGATTCGGTGGCTTTACAGTCTTGCCAACTTGTGATCTTTCTAGTTTCTGAATCAGGAAAGGATAATCATTTTGACCAAGTGTAAAGCTGCAGTCTAGTCTCCTGGTGACTGTTTTCTAAGAGAACCTGTAGCAGGTTCTTCATGCTCTGTTCTCTCTTGTTCACTCTTTGAAAACAGCACACTTGTTTTGATCCTATATTTCCTCAGCTCTCCGCATTCTTTTTCTCTAGTCTCATTCTTGCTTTCCTCTCTCTGTTCTTATCTCCATCCTTCTTAAACTCCTGAGATTGCCATACTCACATGGTGAGCTATTTCAAGGATCCATACTTTCTTTCTCTCTCGGTCCCCACTGAGCACCACCATCCTGCCTATCCAGGAGTCAGCTGGCTGCAGGTCTACTAACCATTGTTGGGCAGAGTTAAATAGGGCTTGTGCTGATGAATTTTCTGTCAGCTTGACACAAGCTAAAGTTGTCTGAGAGGGGGTGTCTTAGTTAAGCTGAAGAGACACCATGACCACAGCAACTCCTTTTTGTTGTTTTTTTTTCAAGACAGGGTTTCTCTGTGTAACTCTGGCTGTCCTGGAACTTACTTTATAGACCAGGCTGGCCTCAAACTCAGAGATCTGTCTGGGACTAAAGGCATGCCCTGCCACAGGTTTGGCTTACAGTTTAGAGGTTTAATCCATTATCATCATGAAGGGGACGTCATGATGGTGGTGTCTGCATATGGTGCTGGTGCAGATGAGGGTCCTACATCTGTAACTCACTCTTCCTCCAACAAGGCCACTACTCCTAACAGTGCCACTCCTTTTGGGGGACATTTTCTTTCAAACCACCATAGGAGGGAAACTTCAATTAAGAAAATGCCTCTAAGCAGTCAGTACTGAGGAACCCACAGTACCATTAGGGACCTCAACTCAGGTCAAGCTGAATCCTCATCACAGAGAAGAATTTTAGGACAAACCAGAGTAAAACAAGTTTGCTAAGTAGATAAGGTGATCGGAACAAGCACATGCTTAGATATAAGCATGGGGGTGGCAGGCAAAAAGAGAGGCCTACCTTTTAGGAAAAAAGAACACATCTAAGACATGGGTGTGGGGCTTCTCAAGAGAGCCATGCTTAGTCTTCTTTGTAGTGGATATGTGTATTTATACTGTCATTTAAAAAGTTATATTGTTTAAAGGTATATATAATTCATTACAAAGCTTAAAGATGAACAAAGTGTAAAGTTAAACTTTAGAGATTGAGACTATATGGTTTACTTATTTCACTTAAAGAATTTTCGTTTGTTAAAAGAACTATAATGTGACTTTATGTGGTGTGTTGCTTAGACTTAGGGATGAGAGAAATGTTGGCACAATTAAGCCTCAGGACATAAACATTCTCATCCTCACTAAACATAGATGGTTGTTTGTCTGAACTGCCTTGTTTGAGATGTCTTTAGGAACACTGGTATTTTCTTTTAAAGCAGTCTTTTGTTTGTTTGTTTATTTGTTTGAGACAGGATTTGTGTAGCTCTGGCTGTCCTGAAATTCAGCCATCTCTGTAGCCCACACTGGCTCTGAACTCATAGAGATCTGCCTCCATCTACCTCCTGAGTGCTGGAATTGAAGGTGTGTGCCACTACACCTGGCTCTTTGCCAGCAGTTTTGATTTTGTCCATTTGTGTTGAAGTTTCTAGACACGTAGCTAGAAGGAAATGCAAACTAGATCTCAGAGTGAGGGATCTATTTCCCTTCCTGCTTTCCCTCATTTTTCCTGTCTTTGGGTCCAGCCTTAGCCTGACTGATGGCCATTGTATTCAGACAGGAGGAGCTTGTGCCTCCTAGAGGGCCTGGCTACCTCTGCTGAGACTACATCAGAAGCAAGACTTGTAAGACTGATTTCAGGTGCCAAGTGTCATCTGAACCAAACAGCTTCCTGCATCTTCGAAGCTTTGTGATTTTATACTTAAACAAGCATCTGATTGGATACTTCTGGGGCCACTTGTACTTCATTATACTTGTAGTAGTTTCTGAAATGTGGGATTTGCATAGGGGTATATGGTTTATTTTCAAGAATGAAGTCAGCTGGTGTCTGTCAGAGGATAGCTCGTTATAACTGGAACTGCTGCCGGGTGGTGGTGGCGCACGCCTTTAATCCCAGCACTCGGGAGGCAGAGGCAGGCGGATCGCTGTGAGTTCGAGGCTGGGCTGGACTGACAGCCTCGAAAACAATACAGAGAAACCCTGTCTCGTAAAAACAAACAAACAAACAAACAAAAAAACTGGAGCTGCTTACGGCATAACAATCTATTGTTTGTTGAGATGATTTGTTAGACTAGCAAAGACCTCAGAGAGGAGCGCCAAGGACTGTGTGCCTGGAGGTGACTTCTTCCCTATCGTTGTGTTTTCTACAGAAGTCCAGGAAGAAGCAGTGTGGATGACTCTGGGGAAAGAGATGAAAAGTTCTCCAAGGCCGTCAGCTTTACACAGGAGTCAATTAGCCGAGTTTCAGAAACTGAATCCCTGGATGGAAACTCACCAAAGAGAGTTAGTATATGCTGTTTCCTAAAACCTACACCTATATGAGATCAAGTTAAAAAAAAAAAAGCAATGTATTTGAAATGTTGAAAAGCTTAGGCTATCCGGCTGCTGCTTTGTTTTAGAAACAGAGTATATATCTCTAAGTAGCAGAGGTTATGTGGAGGAAGTATGTGTTATTCTTTAAAGATGGTTAAGGTGTGGGCCCCTGAGAAACATGTTAAGACACTAGTACTTCTTAAAATATAACAGGACCCAGAAATCTGTAGTCGGCAGAATTTCCCCAAGCGAAGGAATGCATGTGGTGGAGAAAGTCTGTTTAGAATGGGGAGAGACAGGCCTTTGAGCACAGCTGGGTCACAGAGGCCTCATTCTCTTCTTTTTAGTAGAAACTTCTTAGATAACACATTGAAGATGACATTCCAGCTAGCAACCGACTTTTCAGTTAGCATGTAAGCTTCATTTTTTTCCAGTATTGTAAGTTTAAGTGGTCTACAGCACTAGTTCTATAACAGCCAAGGCTACACAAAGAAAGCCTATCTTGAAAAAAAAAAAAGAAAGGAAGGAAGGAAGAAAGAAAGGAAGAGTTGGTAGCTATGAAGGTACTGAGAACAATTCCTAGCATTCATTGAGTGTCCTAAAACCATAGGCTGTTGTAATTGAAAGTGAACCTGCATGTAGCTAGTAATGGTTCTTTTTTAAGACCCCTTTGGGAAAACACTGACATATAATTTATTCATGTGAAAAACCCCTGAATTTTACACTTGTTTTAGACAATCATCCTTCATCATGCATCTATGTCAGCCTACTTTTATAAAACTTGTTCAGTATAAGTTTTATAAAATAGACACTTAGGGATCTAGTACTGCACAAAGAATGTCATTCTTGGCATGTGAAACACTCAGCTAGGGGAGGTAGCAAGTTGGAGGTTTTCTTGCAGTCTTATTATCCCTTTATCAAAGTCCATCTCTGAGGAGTGGGTTCTCAGGACTCTAGTCTCTCTTAGTCCTTTTCACTTGCCCCATCTTCTGTGGCTCCTCTTGGAATACTTAGTCTGTTGGATCTTACCTCTAGTTCTGTTCCTAAAATAAGTTGCCTGTTCTCTTCATCATGAATGGGATGTAAACGAGTGCAATAAACTGATCACTTACTTGCTGATGTTTAGGACAGAGATTTTCAGCTTTGGAAACTAGGTCTTTTCCCAAGGAGCATTATGGTGAGACTCTCAGGTCTCAGAGGACAGTAAATGTTGTCTGTCTTTCACTTTGTTTGATGTTTTACTTCCATCAAATTGAAAATAACAAAAAAAAAATCAGAAACAACTATTTTCCAGATGGAAACATGCTTGTTATAACATTACTAATCCTGTAAAATACAGGAAAGTATCTGGAGATAAAAACAACACAGACACCAACATTTGTTACCTTTCATGTAAGTATCTATATTCCTATAATAGGAAATACAATTTAGTTAACAGGAAGAGAAATATATGTGTGGAGCTCTGCTCAGCTGTTTGAGAGGTTCTAGGTCTGCTAAGTAACCATAATGCTTTCTCCCGTGGAATTCCCAAATGTGTCACCTCTTGATTTTAGCTGTAGTCTTCTCTGCTTGAAGAGTCAGTTCTCTGGGTAGGGTAGTGTAACTCATTAGCAACATGTGTCCTGGGTTCCAGTTACCACCCAGCTTCCCCATTGGCCAATGAAAACCTGTGTCCACCCTAGAGCTGAGTGTCTGTTCAGGGCTAGGCAAGCATCTTCTAGGACAGAAAGGAGAAAGGCTGGATGTATGTTTTGTTCTGTCTTTCATCTGTGTACACACAGTGCAAAACAGAATTTTTCTGTATAGTTAACACAGATTCTTTATCTTACTAATTATAGTTAGTTCTATTTGAGTTATAACATAAAAATAGCATTTATATTTAATGTCTATCATTTAATTTACTATCAAAATGACATGTCCTTATTAAACATGCCCAGAAAGTATACATGTCACATTTTAGTATATTTTAATAACTTATCTCTAGAACCAGTTGGCTATGAATTCACTCCTCTCCTCACCACACTCCTAGGTGATTTCTATCACTTTATTTTCTTTCCATTTCTATTTTAGTTATTGGTTTTGAGAGATGGGTGAGAAGTGTACACCAGATAAAAAACAAGCTGGGTTTGGCCTCTCTCCCTTGCCCACCCCAAAGGTCCAATTGTTCCTTATTTTTGCCTCCATCCCTTCCCTTCCCTTCTGCTTTAGCTGCTCACATGCTGCTAACTTTCTTTGAATCCTTTTTTTTTCCTTTGAATCCTTTTTACATGGTACTCTTCATAAACACATCATTCGTACTGCATGAGAACACTTCAGGGAGACCTTTATTATCTACCATGTCAAGAGTAGCAGTCAATCTTAACAGAATGCCGTAAATGTTTTTCAAAAAGCAGCATTTCACGCCTTTACTCTTAATATTTACAATTACAGTTCTTACCATGAGACCTAAGCTTAAGTCAGTTTTTTACTTTTTAACTGAATTGTTTGTATTTTAGGGATTAGGAAAAGAAGAGCTCCAGAGTGAGAAACATTTGAAAAAAAGCCCTTCACTAGTTTCAGAGAAGAGGTTAAGTAGAGCGCCCTCCAAATCACTGGACTTGAATAAAAATGAGTACCTTTCTCTGGACAAAAGCAGCACTTCAGATTCTGTTGACGAAGGTAAAGAATGTAAATCTTAACAGAATTCCAGGCATGTCTTCTAATGTTTACCCTTGTGGTAGGTGTGTGCAGAGTGAGAGTTCGATTGTGGCAGCCTCATACTATAAGGAGCCAGAAAAGGAATGAATGTGTACAGAACACAGGAAAACAACTTGTCAGTCTAGCCCATCTGCCTGTCTCTCAAAGCCTGGAATTTGAAAGTCTCCATTAGGTTGGCTTAGAATTCCAAGCTTTCAGGAACAGCAAGTCAGGGCACAGTGAGATATCTCAGTGCAAGCGATCTTGAGTTCAACCCCCAGTACCCAGGACCCAGCTTTGGTGGCCATGGTGGTGCAGGTCTGTACTCCCAGCAAGAAAGAGGTAGAGACAGGCAGATCCTTGGTCTCACTGGCCAGGCAGCCTAGCCTAATCAGCAAGGGCCAGGTCCCATTGAGAGATGAGACCATGTCAACATATAAATGTGGATGACTCCTGAGGAACCACACCAAGAGTTGTCTTCTAGACCATACACATATACACACATACACACACACACACACACACACACACACACACACACACACACACACACAGAGAGAGAGAGAGAGAGAGAGAGAGAGAGAGAGAGAGAGAGAGAGAGAGAGAGAGAGAGAGAGAGAGAGAGAGAGAGAGGAGAGAGCTTTCATTCAGTGGGCATAGTGAAAGCAAATCTGTTACTAGAAAGCCTGTATGCTGCTCCTGCAGACTAAGTGGGTAAGATGTTGCCATTGTTAGTGTATTGAGTCTACCTGTGCTTTACCTAGAGAGAAAGAAGTCAAGGGGTTTTGGTTTAAACACATGTAGCTAATTAACTGCATGAAGGCTGAATTGAGGACAAAACCTTTGAGACCTGTGTTCTTTTCATTTCTAAAGTAGTTACCAAATTATTGCTATTATTATTACTTCCCAAGTTATTACTATTATTATTGTTGGAGATAGGTTCTCATTGTGTCATCTTGAGTGGCTGGCCTGTAACTGACTTTTTAGTGCTGCCGATCTCAGATCCTCCTGCCTCTGCCACTGCTTGAACTAAAGGGGTGAGCACTTCCCAATGTCTTCTTTCTCTTCCTTCTTTTTTTGGGGGGGGGTCTACGAGACAGAGTTTCTCTGTATTGTTTTGGAAGCTGTCCGTCCAGCCCGGCCTCGAACTCACAGCGATCCGCCTGCCTCTGCCCCCTAGTGCTGGGATTAAGGCGTGCGCCACCACCTCCCGGCTCTCTTTCTTTGTAAAAAAGGATGTTTGTTGGCTGTGGTGGTGCACAACTGAACCCCAGCATTTAGGAAGTAGAGACAGGAGGTCTCTGTGTGTTTGAGGCTACGCTGGTCTACATAATTAATCCCAGGCTAGCCAAGGCTCATAGTGACACCCTGCCTCAAACAAACAAGCATCTTAACAAAGGCCTGCAAGCCTGATTTTTACACACACACACACACACACACACACACACACACACTCACACACATGTGCACACGCTCACATGCACACACATGTGCACATACACACATATGAAAGCAAGTAGTCATGGCAGGTGCACATTCTGGGATGAATATTAATTTAAATTACTGTGTGGCTTCCAATAGGAAATAGAATGTCTAGAAAGTAACTCTTAAAAAGATTATTTAGAAGATTATTATTTTATTCTGTATAGGTGAAGTTACATGTTTTTGACTATTGTTAAATTTTAGGTTATTTTTTGAGACAGGGTTTCTCTGTAGCTCTGGAGCCTATCCTGGAACTTGCTCTATAGACCAGGCTGAAATTTTAGATTATTTTTGAAAAATATTTAAAGATAACTTTGAAGGCAGACACATAATCACATCCTCGCATTTACTTCTGAACTGTTTCTCTTAGATTCAATATCCACTTAATTTTTACTTTTTTTTGTTTTTGTTTTTTTGAGACATGGTTTCTCTGGTAACTCTGGCTGTTCTTGACCTAGCTCTGCAGACAGGCTGGCCAAGAAATCAGAGAGATCTACCTGTCTCTGTCTTCCAAGTGCTGGGATTAAAGGTGTGTGCCACCACTGCCTGGCAAATTTTTTAAAGTTAAGTTTATTTTCAAATCACATTTTATTTATGCATTTGTTTATTTAGTTTTTTGAGATGGGGATTCTCTGAGTAGCCCTGGCTGTCCTGGAACTCACTTTGTAGGCCAGGTCTGTCTTGAAGTCAGAGATCCACCTGCCTCTGCCTCCCCAGAGCTGGGACTAAAGGTGTGCTCCACCACTGCCCAGTTCAAATCACTTCTAAAGAACATTCTGTAGCTGAACTATTTGTTACAAAGAAAACTGCTGATACTATTCTACATGATATTTTAAAATAACTCACGGAGCCAGTGCTGTGGCCCCGTGGGTAAAGGTACTTGCCATTGCGCCAAAAGGCTTTAGTTCAGCCCTTGGGATCCACATAATGGAAGGAGAAAGCGGACTCCTGCCAGCTCTCCTTTGGCCCTACATATGTGCAATGGCCCATGTTCACTAGACTCTAATGATGATGGATAACCAGGATCTTTACTGAAGAAAGGCCTCCCAGGTATCAAATGTGTTATACTCTAGCTGGTATTTTTATTATAAGCTATATATTGTTGCATAGGCTTAACAAACAGCATCCTTCCTGATAGCCCTACTGTGATAAAATTGGGGAAAGAAATAAAGAGCAAATCAGAGAGACCAAAATAGAACCCTTAAACAGTGACGGTGGCCAAGTAAGAGGAAACTCTGCTTACGTGTGCCAGAGGCAACATGGCTGCTGACTGGGCTGAAAATGTGTGTGACTTACTCATCAGTCAGGTCACCACTGTCCCCAGAGGAAGAGGTGAGACCAGCCATGGAGCAGCAGAAGCTGCTGAGGGTACCTAGGCTTCAGGACACAGGACAGTCATGTGCCGAGCCTGCCTGGTATGCCCCTTCCATGCTTACTCACGATACTAGGCAGCATGGGCTGCCATGACAGATAGTTCCATTCAGGTAGCTCGGGCGAGAACAATGTAATTCCTTACAGTTCTATAGTGCAAAGGTCACAGGTCAGGCCCAGCAGCATTGCTTTCTGGTGAGGACACCCTCCTGGCTGTGAAGAACTAGTTACCTTCCTGCTCTGTCCTCAGCGCATGCCCGGGAGGTGGGGCAGGAGGAAGAGAGAAGCAGGAGATATTTGAGGATGTAACAATAACAAAGATGTCCATGAGAAACAAACCAAACTCCCTGCTTTCTCTAAGTGCTCATAACCTGTCATGTGTCATATCACACAGTAGGTTTTATATTAAGTCTTTCCTGAAAATCCGAAGATCGCTGGCATCAAAGTCAGTAAGTAGGCATGATGGGAATCATAGGTATTGCGGCCTTACTTTAGGATGCAAGGGCCGTGATTTAGGCATGTGCTGCCTGACTGAACTTGGAACTCTAGGAAGATCTATTCTGGCACCCAGTGGCCAAATAGGCAAGTGACACCAGAACAAGGAACTATTTTCTCTTTCATTAAACCTACTCTTAAGAATTGTCCTTAAAAGGTCATTTCATTATTGAGTTCCTGGAGCAGCAACATTAAAACTCAAAAGCTGCACACACGTCTAGGAATAAGGGAAAGATGAAAGTGTGTACTTACTGTACATGGGCCCTGGACACTCTATGATCCTTATTGGTGCCTCTTTAAAAACTGCTTGCTTTAACAGTGAGCAGTTACATTGTGTTTTCCCTAAAGTGTCCTTAAGATGTAAGAGTGAATTTTCTTAATAGATTATACTAGATAATAATTTGGGCGATCCCACTGTTTTCCCTAAATTCAAATCTCAGACTCATCAGATCTTTCAAATGAGTATGAAATAAACGAGGGATAAAGTGGGAAAGATCAAATGAAGTAGACCAAGCTGGGAGATTGGGGCATGATGTGGGAGGTTAGAGGGAGATGGCTGGGTAGAGCTCTTTTTAACCAAACATTGGTTAGGTTTGCTGTCATTGTTGACACAGCGTCTTACTGTGTAGCCCTGGCTGTCCTGAAACTGGTCATATTGCTCAGACTGGCCTTAGGCTTCCAGGGTCTCTCCTGCTCTAACCCCCAAGTGTTGGGATTATGCTTACACCACCACGATAGAAAAATGAGAAAAATCCCGCCTGCCGTTCATACCGCATTTATGCTACAGTTCTGCGGAAAGAACGCTGGGTTATTGTGACATAGAGATTCACTCTAGAATCACAAGTGCCTGACAAAACCAATTAACGCAGATTATCTTGCTACTGTCTCGTGGAGAGAATTCATGTGCCCTCCCCAACTCAGTCCTTACCTGTGTAGGACACTGATCTGCATCCCCCCCTAAAATGGCAGTATATGTTTACTTTCATATTACTGTACTCCCCCTATAGTCATCTAACTAATTCCAAATGATTTCTACTGATGCTTTAAAAAATGTTTTCAAATATGTGCATTTGTGTATGCGTGTGCATGTAATTGCTAGCGTCCACAAAGGTAGCAGCAGGTCCTTGGATCTCCTGGAGCTAGAGTTACAGGTGGTTGTGAGCTGCCCAAAGTGGGTGCTGGGATCCAAATTTGGGTCCTCTGGATGAGCAGTTACCTCTCCAGTACCTTAGCTGGTATTTTTGAAGCAATTTTTTTTCTATATTGACAAAAGTACCCTGATCCTGAGTTGAGCAGTGTCCTTTCTTCATTTAAAAAGAACCATCTGTCAACTTACTATGCTACAGCAGTATTATTGGTATTGCTCTTTGGAGAATATTGAAATGTCAAGAATATCATAAATGAGTAACCCAATTCAGGAACAATTTATTTATTTCCTTGAGCATATTTCCATGCAGAATATATTATTAATTTCTGATACTGATGTAGTAAATTGCACTTTTATCAGCCATAATTCAGAATCTATTACCTAATGGAGCTTAGGAGAAACATGAAAGTACTGTATAGAAGAGTGTATATAAGTGTAATCTTTCCGTTTTCAATATGAATAAGAAGCTCACTTTTGAAAAGTTATAAAATAGGGCCCCTTAAGAGAAATGCTTCTAGGTGTAGAGAAAATATCAGATGTGCTTGGCCTATATTGCATTCAACTTCAAAAAATTTGCACAGCAAAAGAAAATCAAGAAGTCTTTTTCATACCTAACATGGTTAATATCCAGAAAAATATTTAAAAATTAAATAGCCAGCCGGGTAGTGGTGGCGCACGCCTTTAATCCCAGCACTCGGGAGGCAGAGGCAGGCAGATCCCTGTGAGTTTGAGGCCGGGCTGGACCGACAGCCTCCAAAACAATACAGAGAAACCCTGTCTTGTAAAAAAACAAAACAAAAAAAACCAAAACAAACAAAAAAATTAAATAGCCAAAGAGCAAGTGAGTCAATTAATGAATGGACAAATGAGCTGAAAACCACTTTTCAAATAAAAAAGTATAAATGGCCAATGAATACATATGAACATCTTCTTAGAGTCCGGGGAAGACCATGTTGATGGGTTAGTGAGTGGAGCTCATTTGCTAGGGTGTTTGCCTAGTGCATTCCCCATGCACTGGATTTGGTTCCCAGCCTGCATAAAATAGGATTCAGTGACAAAGGCCTACAATCCTAGGAACTGGGAGTCAGAGGCAGAAGGATCAGAAGTTGGAGGTCATCCTCGGCCACATAGTAAGTTCGAGGCTAGCGTGTGCTATATGAAACTCTGCCTCGAACAAACCAACAAACAAACTAAAAACCAGACAAACACTACCCCGCCCCAAACCCAACAGACCCAAAATAATTACATTGAGGTTCATCTCACCCCAGTTATAATGGCTATCATCGAGAAAATAAGCAAACAAAACCCCAAGAGATATTAATGGGGATGTAGGAGATACAGAACTCTTATGCATCTATAATTAGACTTTTCTAGGGTTTATGCCCTCTCAGATAAAAGCCAGAGCTTATCACAGCATCCCTCACCTGCTCACATTTATTACTGTATCATTCTCAACAGCTAAGAGCATCACACCCTAACAGTGTTCTTTCCCCCTAACCCACTATTGTAGTGTATTCATGAAAAACACCAGGCAATCCCAGACTGAAAATCACTATGTAAAATAACTGACTAGCGCTCTTCCAGGGCTCAAGGGCATAACTAAGAAGCATAAATTATGAGAAGACATGATTAGAACCTGAGATTAGAGACAACTAAGGAGATATTATAACTAAGTGCAATGTAGAATTGTGGGTTGGATCCTTGTATAGAAAGAATTTTCTGAAGAAATTCCATTGAATCACCTATAGTTGTTTGCTTCCATTGTGAATATTTGTGTTATTTTTTATCATGAACATATAATACTTCTGTGTTAGTGAAATCCTTTTCCCAAGCCTAGCAGGAAGGCTATCTTACAGAACTTTAGCAAATTGCCTAATTCCAGTGATGATTTCTACACCCAAGGAGCTCTTTGAAATTTCAGTGAATCATCTGCCTATAAATAGTGTTTTTTACAAGAAGAGGGTAAATCAGTATCTACATGGCATTTGAAAATTCTCTACACACAAATCAATAGTGAGGGAGGGAGCAATGGTGGTGGGGGAAGGGTTAGATGCTTTTCTGGTTTGTAGACAATGCCTTTGTTTAACCACACTGGTTCCTGTAGGTTAGTATTGACAGATGCTTCACACAGGTAACCCTTGGAGCTTGGTTTCTGATGTTTGAAGCTCTCGTCATTTTGTGTGTGTGTGTGTGTGTATTGGTTAACGATAAGGCTTGAGATAATAACTAGTCACTGTCCTCAAATCATTAACAATTTGTGTTAGGTTGTTTCCATTATTTCCATTACATACTAGGCTTCTATTCCTGCTTCCTTTCCTTTCTATTCCCCCACTTTTTAAAAAAAATATATAGTCTTTCCAGTTAGACTCTTTCTGGCAATGTAAAACGAAGGGGACTATTTTGTGTGCTGGAGTGGATTCAAATTCCAGAGCAGTCACTCCTGACCTTGGCATCTTGTCAATTGTCTCTCTGCCACACTTTCCTCCTCTGTAGAGGAGGATGATAATGCCACTTCTTCCAGAGGGCTGTCTAAGGCTGAGAAGCATCTATGCTGCAAGGGGGTTAACACAGAGCCTGACACGGAGATGACCATGTGAACTTGAGAAGAGGTGAACAGACATCACTTCATTTGCTGCTGTAATTTTCAGCAGATAACTATCAAGTTCCCAGGGGGAGCAAGTATTGTTTCAGTGGACATTATTTGGCTTTGGAGAATGCTTTTCCTGAGGAATTGTCACTCACACTTTAATGTAGGGTATTGAGAACACACTAGGAATATATACTCTCTATCTGGGACAGCTAGCAGTAAACCAAGTGAGATCTTTTTATCCAGTGTGTTAGTGCAAGCAGCAAATAGAACCACCAGTGACTTAGTATTTACTGAAAGTATTCAGTGGTATGATTTGAAATGGCTATGGTAGATACTATCTCTTTTATCACATGTGAAACATTCATTTGAGTGTTGTCTTATTGAAGGAGTTTTATATTATTCCAATTAAGTATTTCTATGCATGTGGGGTTTTAACAATTGAAGATGGTGGTCTTATTTAGTCAAGTGCATTTGCTTATGCTTAATATATATATTTCCAATTCATAGTATTTTTTAGTATTCTGAAGTAGGATAATCACATTTAAAAACTGTTTTGTATCAGACCAAAATAAAACACATCCATTCCCTCAATACTGAAATTATCTTTTCTTAATTTCTTCTCCTCTGGTTTGTGTTTTGTTTTTCTAGAGAATATTCCCGAGAAAGACCTTCAAGGAAGACTTCATATCAACCGTGTTTTTCACATCAGTGCTGAGAGAATGTTTGAATTGCTCTTCACTAGCTCACACTTTATGCAGAGATTTACTAATTCTAGAAATATAATAGGTTTGTCTTATTTGTGAATTTGGGAGGATTATCCTTAGAGGGTTGAAACTGATGCTGTCAGGGAAGGGGGGGTGGCATTAGATACACTTTGATTTTAAGGTGTTGATTTTAAAACTGGAATTTAAAGTTTGGTTAAAGTCATATGTGTAGATGGAAGTTTCTAGCCTGCCTGGTCCTGCAGCCATTCAGTCCCAAATAAACACACTGAGGCTTATATTAACTATAAACTGGCTGGCCTACTGCTCAGGCTTATTACTAACAAGCTCTTAAAACTTAAATTAACCCATACTTCTTATCTATGTTTAGCCATGTGGCTTGGTACCTTTTCTCAGTAAGGCATTCTCATCTTGCTTCCTCTGCATCTGGCTGGCGACCCACTCTCTGCATTTCCTCTTCCCAGAATTCTCTTAGTCTGGTTGCCCTACCTATACTTTTTGCCTGGCCTCTGACCAATCAGTGTTTTATTAAACAAATACAGTGACAAATTTTTACAGTGTGCAATAACATTATCCCACATTACACATTTGAACAATATAATTATTTAATTAAGTAAGTGCTACTTAAAGTTAAATTTATACCCTTTTAAAAATTGCAGTTATTCATCAATCTACCTACTCAGTTGAGTTAAACCCTATTTGAAAGGGTTCCATTATGTGACAACTGGATTAATATTACAGCTATTTCCTGGACTCAGTCCTTCTAAGGTACACATGCACCAGAAATGGGTGTGTGCACTCTGACAGACACTTGCAAGGGTTATGGCAGCATCATTTAGGATCTCAAACACCCATCAGTAATAGAGTAACAAAGTATATTAAAGTTTCCACTAAAGAATTTCCATATACCAATGCAAACAACAGTGAACTCCAACTTATAACTGTGAGTAAACCTCATAGACACAGTGTTAAGCAAAAGAAGCCAGATACAAAGCACACATGCCATGTAATTTCTTTACAGAGACATGGAAGTCAATGTTGTCATTGCAATTGTGGAGGCTGCTCTTGGGTGCAGATAAGAAGTTTTGTATATTAGTTGGAGTAGTAGTGCCCATGCGTGCTCCCTTTGTGAAAATGACAGAGCTGTGCCCTTTTGGCCACAGCACCTAAAATATAATGAAAACATATACTTTATGGAGCTGATTACATTCTCAGAAGAATTTCACTGCTCATGTGATAAAAGTTCTACTTTGTTAAATATATCAAGTTTATAGTAAGTTTAAAAATGAATTTATGTCAAATGTTCCAGACATTTTTTTAACATTAAGAGTCAGCCATATAAAATTAGAACACAGTAGCAGTAGATATTTATAAAAGGTAAGCTATTTGACATGGTCAGTGAATCAATTCTGTAACCTAAGGATTTTTGTTAACCATTAGGTGATTTGAGACTTTCACAAAGACACATAAATATCCATAGATAAGATCAATGATATGGAATCAAGAACCCAAAGTAAATGTTCTTATTCACAGTAGGGTAGCAAAGGGATTCTGTTATGGAATTTTGTGATTATATCCTGAGTTTCATGGCTTTAAGAATAATTTTTCTACTTTCCATTAAATATATGGAGTGTCTAGGAGATAGAAGTCATCCTCTGTCCAGTAGCTCATATTTAACTTAACTGTATCTTTTTTGAATCCATTTTATACTTTGCTATTCATTTCTGTCTAGAGAACTTAGTACTTGTGAAGAGTTAGGTCTGGTCCATCCCTGTAATTGCTAAGCAGTGGCTGTTGATGCCTTGCTGCCCTTTTTATGTTCAGGAAGCATCACAGGTTATTAAAATTGGCATGAAGTAAAGTTTGTTTTTTGCAACACAACTGCATTTGTTGTCTAGTATCTATCTGGCTTCAACATGGCTGATTATATCCACTCTCTGGTGTCATAAATAGCTTTGGGAATCAAAGGCTTCCCGCTTAAAGTCTGGACAGTTATAGGTACATTACAGGGCAGTCCTGGAATGAATCAAGAGGTTTTTCTCCAAAGGATAATTTTCTCACGACTATAGTCCATAGTGTTATTCTTAGAACCTGCTAGCTAGTAATCAAAGTGTCTTATTTCTTTTCCTTCTCTTTTTTCACTGTGTGTGTGTGTGTGTGTGTGTGTGTGTGTGTGTGTGTGTGTGTGTATGCATGCATGTGTGTGGAGGATATTGGACAACTTGTAGGAGGTGGTTTTCTCCTTCCACCATGTGGGTTCAGAAAAATCAAGCTTTGGGTTGGCAGGGCTGGTGCCAAACACTTTTTACCTGCTGTGATGGTTTAAATGAAAATTGTCCCCATTGGCATTTGAATACCAGGTCCCCAGGTGATGGCATTGTTTGCAGAAGCTGTAGAATTTTTAGGAGGTATAGTCTTCTTGCTGGAGGAAGTGTGTAACTGGGGGTTGTAGCTCATGCTATTTTATCATGGCAACAAAATAACTGAGATTTCTCCTGAGGCATCTCACCAGCCCCATAGATCTAATTTATTTTAGTAAGGAACTTTTAAATTGGCAGTTTCTTTAATTTCTATTTACAGTTGCACAGCAACATTTCTAATTAAAATCAATTTAAAATATTTCTCATTTAGATAAATGTAAACCTTCAGAGAAGCTGCATGACAGTAAAATAACATCCATGTTTACTTTACCTGGGCTCCTCAGATTTTAAAGTTGCGATGAAATAAAGGTACATGATATGAAGTTTGCCGTTTATAAGCATATAGTTCAGAGGCATTACCTGCATTCATCGTTGTGTGGCTATTACCATGTAGCTCTACAGCTTCCTCATCAACACAAACAGAAACTCTGAACCTATCAATGACAACTCTCCATTTGTCCCTCACCAGTTCATGAGGGACTACCGTTCCATCTTTTATATTTGCGAATTTAACAACTCAGGGTACATCATATAAATGAATATATAAAACATTTGCCTTTTACTGAGAATTTTACATATGACATAATGTCTTCAAATCCATCCACCTGCAAGAGGACATCTAGCAGAATTATATTCCACTTCTTTTAAGGGCAGAATCATATTCCTTATATGTATGTATAATACCATATTCTGCATATTCATTCATCCATAAATGACACTTGGCTTGTTTGTAACTTTTAGCTACTCACTGCCCTGGCCACTAATATGCAAATATCTACTTAAGTCCTCACTTCTACTTCTGCTTGCTCTATGTTAGTTGTCTAGAAGCAGAGTTGTTGCATCAAAGGGTAACTTAGTTTATTTTCTTTGAGGCTCAGCTGTCCTTTATTCTAAAATTATACCAACTTACAGTCCTACTAGCAATGCATAGAGACACTAGTTTTAGCACAGAATGATCAACTCTCCTTGCTTCTAGTGTTATATAATAGCCACCTTAATGGGTGTGAAGTTTTACTAATTTAAATTGTTTATCAAAAACAAAGTTTCGTAAGTATTATGTAATTCCTGTCTTTTTCATTTTCACATTAGCTTCATAAAAAGTGACAATGTATCCTTTTGTCTGTTGCTATTTTCTTAGAATTCCATTCTTGATGTTTTATTGATAAAGAACTTTACTTCAGTATTGAGAACCGACTCTTCCAATATGATGCTAATCAGAGGATGTTCTGGCAAATAATAATCAGTAGGCCTTGTTGGTAACATGCTAAAAATCCAAGTGTAACATGCATGGGAAATAGATCTTGATTGTTGCTTTATTTCAATAGTATGGAATTTCCATAACAGGATTCAATGATAATTGTTGATCCTGTTTCTGTGTAACAGTGGATTATTTGTGCTTTTCTGGAATAGACTGATTTATGACTAAATAATCTGAAAAGGTTCTTTGAAATTAAGTGTATGACTTTTTTTAAGGAATGCCGAAGCATATTATATTCATAGCATGTCCTGAATGGGAGACTCTGTGGCGTGTGTTGTTGTCTTTTTACAATGGAGTTGCTAAACTTTGACAGACACTCAAAGGGCTGCTTGTAAATGTTTATATAATTCTCAAACTACACCTTTGATTCAACTTGAAGTTTCTATGTTCTCTCTGATTAGATGTGGTATCTACACCCTGGTCAGTTGAGTCTGGAGGCGATCAGCTGAGAACCATGACTTACACTGTAGTCCTCAGTAACCCACTTATGGGAAAATGCACTGCGGCCACGGAGAAGCAGGTACATGACTCTGTCACCCTGGCTGTCCCAGAACTCACTCTGTAGACCAGGCTGGCCTTGAACTCACAGAGATCCTCCCATCTCTGCTTCCTGATTGCTGGGATTAAAGGCATGTGCGGCCATCACCAGGCCATAGATAAATTTTAAAAGGTACCTACAAATGAATTCATAGCAATGTAAACTGAAGTATTATCTAAAATTAGCGCACTAACCTAGCACTGAGGAGGGAGGCTGGTAGAGGCAGGGATGGGCTCAGATGAAAGCAGATAGGGCAACATCCCCTCTAGCTAATGTATGGGATCATGTCAGGGAGAAAGGCAAAGAGCTCGATGACTGTCGTGACATGTGGGAAAGCAGGGAGTTTTAGAAACCAAATACAAACTGGTACTCTTCTCCATCACTAGTGAGGCACTCACTGGCCAATCTGAGCAGCAGGGTTGTGATATGACGTTCGTTGCAAACAGCAGTGAGCACCTGAAGGCAGTGTGCTGTTGGAGTTTTCTCCATTAGTGTCAAAGAAAATGTGACTCCCTTATATTTCATCACATTTTAAGAGACTGTCACATATCCAGGAGGAGACGAGCGTTCGGCATAGGAGAATCTTCTGTGAACTCAGAAGCCAGCAGTCCTTCTCCTCAAGGATGGGTAGAAGAGCGGCTAAGATGAGGAAGGTCTAGCTGACAACTCCCCCAAGTCCTGTTTAGGGAAAGCAATATTTTGTCTAGTTGCTCCATGTCCTGTTTTTTTTTGTTTTTGTTTTTGTTTTTTTTTTGTGACATTTCGTTTTGTTAAGCTTTGGTGAATGTGGGAGTTGTGACCCTTGTATTATTCAATTGATTTTTGAATTGTCAATTTAATTTTTAACTTAAAACTCACTATAGCCAATAAAACAGAAATATTCTACAATTCATTTCTCATTCTGTCCTAGCTTGTCATAAGATTTTTGATGTCTTTTGTGTTTGTAAGAAGGGACTTCAGTATATATGTTCTAAATTGCTGAGAACATAGAAATATTGAAAATATGCATGTAAGCATTTTTATCTTATTTTGGCAGACTCTGTATAAAGAAAGTCGGGAAGCACAGTTTTATTTAGTAGATTCAGAAGTCCTGACACATGATGTTCCCTACCACGACTACTTCTATACGTTGAATAGATACTGTATTGTCCGATCTGCAAAGCAGAGATGCAGACTGAGGTGAGCTATTGCAAGTGCATGGTTTAAAGTAGGCTACAGTGTGCTGTGTAACATTAGCCCTGAATCTTAGTGTCTTGCCTAAATTATGTGCCCATCAGTGGTCAGGAGAAGGGCGGGCATCCTGACTCAAGGCTGAAACTGAGAAAGGTTTTGAAATTCTGGGGGTACACAGTCAAGAATGAGTGTCCTCCAGTTGCCCCAGGAAGAAAAAGCCATAGAACTGGTCACAATCAGTCACATGGCCCAGCTAAGATCCACAGGGGCCAGAAGTTTCAAGGTACTCTGTTGTAGTGGGAAGTAAAGAATACTGCTGCCTTGATGAACGATGACCATCATAGGCCTTGGCACTAATTAATGGAGTTACTTTCAACTAGAGATCTGCTGCATTTAAAAATTCATTTAATCTCTCTCTCTCTCTCTCTCTCTCTCTCTCTCTCTCTCTCTCTCCTCCCTTCCCCTCTCCCCCCTTCCCTTCCCTTCTTTTCTTTTGTTTTTGTTTTTGTTTTTCAAAGACAGGGTTTCTCTGTGTAGCCCTGGCTACCCTGGAACTTGCTCTATAGATTGGGCTGGTCTCAAACTCAAAGAGATTCACTTGCCTCTACCTCCTAGATGCTGGGATTAAAAGAGTGAACCATTACCACCAGCTTAATTTCTTAGCATTTATTGAAGCCTTCATTGCTATTTAGGTAAGGGTAGAGTATTATAGTTAGATGAGGTAATTGGCAGTTCACAACGGTTTTTAAGGAAGAACAGATATTATTTTATAACAGTAATGATGTTTAATTCTTTTGACTTTCCACAGAATGCATTCTTAGGTTTCATTGCAGTGGGATAGCTAAAGCAGTCTATGGCCATACTCCCCTGAACTTGCCTGATTTCTTCTGCTGGTCAAAGTCTGTCTCTAAAGAAATATTTTTTCCTTCTCATCCTATTAGAGTTTCCACAGACTTGAAATACAGGAAACAACCGTGGGGCATTGTCAAGTCTTTAATTGAGAAGAATTCCTGGAGCACACTGGAGAACTATTTCAAACAGCTTGGTCTGTAAAGTTTGGATGCATCTGTTTTTGCCAGGGTCACATTTGCTAGCAATGGGCCGTCCTTCTTTAGGACATGTAGCGGTGCCAGGTGATGCTGCTGGAAGAATAGCTCTCTGGAGTGGCTCAGTGCCCTACTTGCTCTGTCAATTGCAGGATTTTAAAATTCAATTATTGCTGCTCTAACAACACTTACTTGATTATTATATGCCATCACACAATAAAATGCATATCATAGTGTTAACATTTCATATTTGTAACAGCCCTGTGAAGTATAGCTATGATTGGTTGCTCCCATTTTACTACAGAAGAAAGCAAAACAGTATAGTTAAGTGACTGGTCCAAGATCACACACTGCTTGTCTTTGCAAGGAGCCGGGAGGCTGATCACAGCAAGGGATTGCAAAACTGGGTTACAGATCCACCTGTCCTCTCTCATATCTGCAGAGCCACAGGCTCACGCCTGCCTTCCTGGCTGCAGCTTTCCTGGGCTTATGTTGTCTGCTTGGTAATGGTGCTGCATTTATGTATGGATTTGGTGGAGGTGGGTGCTGGGAGCATGAGAAGCAATACAGCTGTTGAGCTGGGATATTTCTTACTATATAAATGAGGGGACACCACACACATGTGAGCTTTTCCTTTTACTGAAGGAAAAGCTGGCGGCCAATCAGGTTGAGTGACTTAAGTTGCATAGTTTATTTTGCTGGTCATTTGTCTTCCGGCCTTTTCCCTTTTGGCTGTTTCATTATTAAACTTCTCATCAGCAACAGAGAAAATGATGCTTAAACATTAGCTTGGTCACTGGGTAATGAGCTTCCGATGGAAAAAAACTGAGAAAGGAAAGGTTTGAAATAAATGATAAAATGGGACTTTTAGGTTGTTTGAAGATTTCTCTTGTCAGAGTGTTTCTTTTCAAACCTTAGAGCTCCTACATGCTGCTTTTTACTTTAGAGTTAGGAAGCACTAGACCCTATCTTGGCAAGTTTTCTAACG
This sequence comes from Mesocricetus auratus, assembly GCF_017639785.1. Taxonomy (NCBI): domain Eukaryota; kingdom Metazoa; phylum Chordata; class Mammalia; order Rodentia; family Cricetidae; genus Mesocricetus; species Mesocricetus auratus. The sequence goes on from NW_024429192.1 coordinate 47,849,754, forward strand.
ATCTCATGGAAGTGTGTGGAGCTGTTGCTTCCATAAATGAAGCCATTACGTTAATATTTAATATAGCATGTAGCAAGTTTCCACTGATGAGCCCATCATTTATTGATACACATTCTTCCTAGAATAATGAAGCCCCATTATAGGGTCATTGTAGTCTCTAAAGCTTTTAATTAAGAATAAAGTTTGAATTGAGTCTGTAAAACCTAAGATATGGTTAGAAAAGATTGCCAAGGCTCAAACAAGCACACCTGTGCTTGCACACCAGTGGGAACACACACACACACACACACATACACACACACACACACTACTTGGGTCTTATAGTTGAGAAGGCTTCCTTTTTATCCTATTGTTTTAAATTTTTCATCTTAGAATCAGATTTATTAATGGAAGAGTCTGTGTTGAATCAATCCATTGAAGACCCTGGAAAACTCAGTAGCCTACGGCGGAGAAGGCGGACCTTGAATCGAACGACAGAAACTATTTCTAAGCTGTCCTCTCAGTGTTCTTCTATAGACATGGGCTTCGAGGCCAGAGGGGATATTTCAGGTAGCTTTCCCTGTTACAGACAAAAGATTTTAGCCTTAGAACGTTGATGAAGAATGCCATTTAAGGAATCCTGCCTTTTCTCCTTTTGGATGATATTTATTATACTCCAAGTTTCTTAATGATAGCTTCTATAGAAGCCTGAAGGAACAGCTGGGATATGGCAGGAATATGGCCAGTAGAGTATTTTTTTTTGACCCACAGAGCATTTAAAAGTTTTAGGTTGGTATGTGTCTTTAGTCCCAGCACTCAGAGACAGGCAGGCAGATCTTAGTGAGTTTGAGGCCAGCTGGTATACCCTGTGAGTTCCAGGGCAGCCAGAATTACATAGTGAGATTCTTCCTGAAAAAGAAAAAAGAGGATATTTAAATAAAATCTCAAGTCTGATGGCCCTGTACCAAATCACTTCATAACAGCAGTTGGTTGGGGCTGCTTAGAGCTGCCCCTTCAGCTGTCCAGCTGGCTACTGCCCCCAATATGAGTCACTAAACACAAGCTTCTGGGCAGCTCACTTGTTTATTTCCTGCTTAACACACACAGATGCCTGACGTTTAACTCTGTGTGTACTGTTGGGGGCTAGCCTAGGAAAACTGCAGAGATAGAACTTGACTTTCGGTTTTGCAGACTCCTTGCTATTATTGTCACCCCCACAGGTGTCAACCCCCCCATCCCATCACATTATTAAGCTCCCATTAGACTTTAACTTTATGTAACTATGTCTAACTACTGATTAAGATCAATGGCTTTTTTTGTTTTGTTTTGTTTTTCGAGGCAGGGTTTCTCTGTATTGTTTTGGAGGCTTTCCTGGAACTCGCTTTGTAGACCAGGATGGCCTCAAACTCACAGAGATCCGCCTGCCTCTGCCTCCCGAGTGCTGGGATTAAAGGCATGCGCCACCAACGCCCAGCTCGATCAATGGCTTTTTAATTTTGAAATGTAAAGGTTTAGTTCACAGTGATTGGTTATCTTTTTTTTTAAGGAGAGAAACATTATATATTAAATCAACTCAACTGTTCTTAGCAGAGATAGTACACAGCTATGTATTGAATTATTTAATTTCATAGTAAATTAATTTGTAACGTATTTCCAGTTAGAAGAATTGCCACGGGTTATCTCCTTTTAGTTTGTTTCACATTTTACCCAAAGTATCATGAGTTAAAAAAGAAAAAAAAAGCTCAGAGACTTTACCCTAAATCATTTTGTCTTTACAAATGACATATTTTTTCAAGTTAATTTGAGATGATTATTAACTTTCACAGTCCTCACTCTCGTCTTTCACCTATAGGAAAGAGAAAGACTGTGGACAGCTGTGACACCGCTCTGATAGTGGTGATGAGTGTCTTGTGAGTATTTGTTGTACTTACTTGGTTTATAATCTTCATTTGTTTTTAAATAGCTCCCAAAAGAATTGAAAAGCTTTGTGGTTTTCTTAAAAATGACTTAATCTTATTTTATGTGTATTAGTGTTTTCCCTGTATGTCTATGTGTCAGTGCCCATGGGGGACAGAAGAGGGCATGGATCCCTCAGAACTGGAGTTATGGAAGGTTGTGAGCCGCTATGTGGGTGCTGCGAAGCAAACCCTGCTGCTTGGAAGAGCAGCCAGCGTCCTTAACCTGAGCCATCTTGACAGTTCCTGCATTTGTGTTTTACCAGATAGAAGTGGTCACTATTGACTGTTGTTGACCTATAAAAGCAATCTTATAGGTTTTGGTGTGATAGCTTTTTGATGTATGATTTTTCAGAATTGTAAAATTTGAGGGAATATAAAATATATACTAAGCATTTTTTACAAAACAGTTTGACTTATTTCTATGAATTCTGTGGGTTTTTATGGGAAGTTTCAGAAATTTAAAGAAAATACATGTTGGCAAAATTCCAATAAAATTATTCTACTTTGCTTAAATAGGTTCTCATGTTTATATGAATAAGAATCATTTAGGAGTTTGCTAACATATAGATTTTCCAGCCCTGGTCTCAAAGGTTGATTCAGTAGACTTTGAATAGTGATCAGGAATTTTTAAAACATTAAAAAATTAAATTCATTTTCATATGTGTGGGTGTTTTGCCTGCATGTCTTTCTGTGTACCGCATGCATTCCTGGTGGCTATGGAGGCCAGAAGAGGGTGTCGGACCCCCTGGGACTGGAGTTACAGAGAGTTGTGAGCAGCCATGTGGGTGCTGGACATCGAACCTGGGTCCTCTGGAAGAACAGTCAGTGGTGAATTTTGAAGCACACACACATTCTAGATTATTCTGATATGAGTGATCTGAGCATCACATTGTGAAAAATATTAGGCAATTAGCCTGAAACTTAGGGTAAACCTATCTCACAAGTTACACCTAAGAACTCTAATTCTACATGGCTGTGTGTGAACGCTGAGGGAGTCCTTTGATTATATGAATGGTTCTGATTCAGTGTTAGACTGGGTGACAATGTTTGGGATAAAGCTCCTAGCTGTTTTCCCTTACTACAGATTTCAGAACAGCAGAAAATATTTGTTATCCTTATTACTGTTCATTGTTTTTTGAGATAGGGGCTTACTACGAAGTCTAGGCTAGCTTTGAATTATCTCATAATCCTCCTGCCTCAGTCTCCTTTATGCTGGGACAGCCTGCATGCACCACTGCTACTGAGTGCTGGGGTTAGAGGCATGTGACACCACCGCCTGTAAATTGGTTTATTTTTGAATGACAAGTATCACTATATTACATTTATATTCAAATATGGGAATATATATATGTATGTGTGTGTATACACATGTATCACTTCAGTGCCATGATAATTTCACAGATTTGATTTTCCTGTAACTTTTTAGCTTTTTCACACATGATATGTATCTATATACTTTTTCTGTTTGTGCTAAGTGAGCACTCTACCACTGAGCTATACCCTCAGTCCTAATAGGTCTAATTTGAGGCACATAAATCTTTTAACAAAACAAAGTAAGTAAAGACACATGCTACTACTTACCAGTTTGTATACATGTGTAATAAGGTCTGCATTAATTTGCAAATCTGCTGTTAAAAACAAAACATTATGTTTGCATGTAAACTTTTATATTTACCATTATTAATATGTTTGGATTTATCTGGTACTTCATTTGTTTAAGATTAACAAGATATTCTTGCTGAATATATATATATATATGTATATGTATATATAGACACACACATATACTTGCTGAATATATATTCATATATATATTCAGCACACATACATATATATATACATATATATATATACATTTTTTGCTTCCACTGGGAACAAATGATAATACCGTGATGTCCCTAAAATCAGCTGCATATTGATCTTCATTTCATTTTTGAAATGCAGTATTATGGGTATGTAATTATTGCTTAAGCCAACATAACCCAAAAATAGACCTTTAAAGCTTACCTTGTAGATTTCTAAACTGGTTGCTGCCCAGCACTGGTTGGGATTCCAGCAGAGAGGAGAGGACAGGGGTCAGAGGCAGCCTGTGAGTTGAGGTTGTTGAGGGCTTTTCTTATCACACTAGTCATTTCCCATCGTTTTCTTTGGCATCCATGTAATACTGGAAGGTAATTATTTTATATAATGAAATGGGGATAATTTATTTAAGTAACTAGAAAATAGTCATATATAGTTGGAAATTTTGGCATATATATCATTTTACTTTCTGCATTTTGGGTAGTGGAGGGGCTTGTTGGGGTGGGTATGGCTTTGTAGTCAAGGCTGCCTTGCGGTCCTGAATCACAGTAGATCTTCCTGCCTCTACCATCTGGGTGCTGGGCCACCTCTGCAGCCTGCAGTGCGGGTCAGTGCTGTTAACCAGCATCATTTTCTCTGCAGTTTGCTGTTGCTAGTTCTGCTGAATGTGACGTTGTTTCTGAAGCTGTCAAAGATAGAACACGCTGCTCAGTCCTTCTACCGGCTCCGCCTCCAACAAGAAAAACCTTTTAGGTAAGTTCCCCACCCCAACCCTGCCTGCTTTACCACCTGTTCCTTTTAGGTAAGTTCCCCACCCCAACCCTGTCTGTTTTACCACCTGTTTCTTTGTTATAGAAAGTTTAATTTTAGAAATTCTAATCTTTATATCTTTAGTCATACATGCCTAGGTTTTTTTTTCCCCAGAGGTAGTGGTAGTGGGGTTTGATTTTGTGTTTTGTTTACAATCCATGGGGCATAATAATTTCTGTAAACAATAATGTCAGCAGCTGTTTTCATGATTTTTAAGATTTTCTTTTCTTCCAGTTTAGCCTCTGATAGGTTCTCAAGAACAGAAAATATTCAAAAGAACAAAGATCAGGCCCACCATTTAAAAGGAGTGCTCCAAGATTCCATAGTGATGTTGGAACAGGTAGGCCAGTCTGTGACTGGGCGGGTCCTCAGCTGGCAGTCTTTAGATGCAACTTCTCTACAGTTGCTTAGTAACTCTCTCCATCTACTTCATCATCTCACTTCCCTCTCATGTTCTCCTCTCAGTGGATGACCATGCCTTATCTCCTCTCAGTGGATGACCATGCCTTATAGACAAGAGAAACTGTCCCCCTTTCTGCTATAACCACATCTATAAATCATCCTGTCCTTGAACCCCTGTGCCCTTTGTGGCTAGTGCCAGGAATATTTGGCTCAGCATTATGTACTCCATGCTTAGCATAGCGCCCAGCATGAAACACACACCAGGTTTGTTGAACCAATGGATGAATAAAAACAGTGAGGAATAAGATATATTTCTTGCTCTCATGTTGCTTCCAGTTTTATCAGAAGAGTCATTTGTCCCACAGGTTTTCAAGTCTGATTTTGAGAGTACAAAATTAGGGTAGAAGTGTGAAGTAGGAGTTCAGAGGCAGGGTCATCTGGGAAAGGTCCACAGTTCTGGTAGGTGTAGGAGAGTTTGAGAACTGTGAAGAGGATGTTGGGTGGCCTAGCCTGCTTCAATGTTCAGGGGAGGTTGAAAAGCCCACTGAGCCTTGAGAAATGCCTAAGCAAAGAGCTTTTCCCTTTGGATAATTAGACAGACTTTTTGGGAAGTGCAGCACCCGGTGAGCACACTCTGGAATTCATGCAGCAGGTAACAGGAGAACCAGGTATTCGGTGGTCAATGTTTTATTTGAGCATCAGCATTAAAAAGAAAAACCCCTTTGGAATAAAATAATCAGTAAAAATTGAAGTCTGATTTTTGATCAATTTGTTTGCAGCTGAAGAGCTCACTCATTATGCTTCAGAAAACCTTTGATTTACTAAGTAAGAACAAGACTGGGGTTGCTGTGGAGAGCTAGTGCTGAGATGCAGAAATCACAGAGACACCTGGACCTAAAAGATGACATCTGGAAGGAAACCGAGGATGAAGACTGTCACTGTCACAGGACCATTTCTGATATTTTCATTACTGAATTTCTACTAGAAAAGCTTATTTAAATAACATTTACTTGGTGATTACTCTCCAACAGCCTTAAGTCTTTTCACTTTGTATAGATATTTCTAAGCTGTGAATTTCTCCAGTGAACCATGAAATATATTTTGGAATTGAAATTCTGTGACACAAAAGGGGAAGGGAGTCACCTGAGCATGGTGGCCTTTCTTTTTTCTGTGCTGAGGCTTGTAAGCTGACCCTTTAAATTTATCTGGTAGCACAGAGTGAGTCCCTGTGTGTCCAGTGGGTTGTGTTCAACACTGAGTTTAAGAGCCTAAAAAGCTAGAGAAGAAACCCCTCCATCATTTCTCACTTTAAAGGATCATTTTCTAGGCACATAGATCCCAGGTTTGTATCTTTAAACACTACAGTCTCTTCATTGAATTAGCATGCAAGGGCAGTGGTCAAACCCTTTGAATCTCCATGTTGTCTGAAAGATTCATTGGCTGTGTTGTATCTTAATGAAGGAATCACACACACACACACACACACACACACACATCTTATATGTATTGGAGGTAAGATTATCCTTCATATATAAAAAAGACAGGGAAGTAATTTAGGAGAAGGAAGTATGTAGGATACCAATGCTCAGAATGAACTGTTTTTAGTTTTCGAAGCCAGAAGATTATGATAAAATCTGGGCATTTCATGAAGGATCAAATGAATCCATGAGCTATGCTTGGGTTCAGTTTAGCAGTCTCTAAGGTGGAAGTGACCCATCTGATTGAAAATAATCTATCATTTCTCAGTAGCTGCTATAGATAGCTTCATTCTTTACACAGGTGTGCGGCTTGTATTGTTAGAAAATTATAAGCTGGGCTCCACAATACAGACTGTGGGGCACATGCACACTGCCTGAAGAGGACCAAGCTTGGGCTTCCAAGAAAGCTACTCGGGCATTTGCCTCAACACAGGCGGTTTGTGAAAATAAGGACTTGAAATCAGATCTGATCCCTAGGGTTTAGGAAAGGTTCAGGGCATATTTATTGTTTTGTTCTCTACAGGTCTTTCTTTGGAACATGGACATACTATATATATAATTCTTTTTTTTTTTTTAAGACAGGGTTTCTCTGTAGCTTTGAAGGCTGCACTGGAACTTGCTTTGTAGACTAATCTGGCCTCGAACTCACAGAGATCTGCCTGCCTCTGCCTCTTGAGTGCTGGGATTAAATGTGTGAGCCACCACTGCTTGGCATATATTATTGCTTGAACAACCATTAATTAACTTTAGTGAAATGTTTCCTTTTAGTGCCACCAAAGCCAAATGGCATTGCTAACAACATTTCCAAATGCCTTAAGGAATGAAAATACTGACTAGAAGGAAGTGGGTTTCTCTGGATGAATCCCAACTAATCTACCTGGAGACAGGCGGGATGCAGACTATAAACTCCGTCTATTTTGTTTGCTTTTGTTAAGGACATATGAAGTATCTGGCTGTGAGCAAGAGTGACTGGATTAGAAACTTGAAATTGTTAAATTTAGAAAAATGTTAACTGTTAAAGTGAATGTTTTTGTGGTTTCTCTCAAACTACTTTATAATATACCTCAAAGATTACCAACGTTGCTTTGCAGATAAGACTAAATATGTATGCAGAATTAATAAAGTCTGAATCTGTTATGTAGTCTGATTTCAATAAAACCCAAAATATCTTAAGTTGTAATTTTCCTTCTGTTTCAGCTTAAAAACCAAAACCAAATCTAGAAAGCCTGGGCTAGTGAAAACCTGTAGGTAGGCCCATAGTTCTCATAGATTTGTGCAGCTATAAAACCCAGAAAGGACTCTCTGGGCAATTTCATTGCAAATGCAAGGGAAAGTACCAGAGGCCTGACTGGAAAGCAGACCCAACTCCCAGGACTCAAGAGCTTGAACAAGTTGGATAAGCCGGGACTTGGGAGCAGCAGCTGGCCTAAAGGGAAGGTGGGCGACTTGTGGGGTGGCATCCCAGAACACGGTGGTGCAGATAGAACCCAAAGCCTGTTGCAGGCGCAGGAGGACGGTTGGTGGCCGGCGAACTCCTGCAGCGCGCGAATGTCTGGGTCTGGTCCCTTACTCTGGCAGCACCCCAAGGGCCCGGCGCAGGTGCGGGGTGGCCGGGAGCGCGGCGTGGGAGGGGCCTCGTGGGCAGGCGCCGCACGTGCGGGCGGCGGGATCCCGGCGCCGGGGGCGGGGCACCCGGAAGCGCGCGCCGACCTGCGGTGCGGCGGCCGGGGGCGACTGGATCGCGAGGCAGGCGCGCGCACACCGGCGGTGCACACAGGTGGGCGACTCCGCCCTGCTCGCCCGAGCCCGTTGTGCTGGGTCCCGGACGCAGCCGCGCCCAGAGGTGCCGGTCCTCCCCGTCCCCGCCTCGGTCCGAGGGCAGGTAACTTCTCAGCCAAGGTCATTCTCCAGGCCCGCCCACGCCCTCGGAGCGGCTGGCTCGGACCGGGCTGGACGGAGACCTCGGGGTTGCCGGGGACTCCTGGCAGCCCGGAGTGGGTGGATGGTTGCAGCGCCGCGGCGTCGCTGCTTGCACCTACCAGGGTGAGTTTCCCCGGCGGCGCGCAGCCTTGGGGTGGGGATCGCCCGGCTCTACCCAGTCCGCACCCGCAGGTGAACTGAGCCTCCCTAGCCCGGCTGTCCCGGGCCGCGTGGTCGTCTGTCGCCATGGGAACGGCAGGTACCCAGATGCTGCTAGCCTTGTTGGGAAGGGGAGGTGAAGATACTAGGAGCTCCAGGAGTCAGGGAGCCCCCTTTCAGGCCATGCGGAGCCAGAAAAACCTGATGGAAACAGGACCCCTCCCCCCTTTCTTTTCATTTTTATTGCTCAGGCGTTGGCGTTAATCACAAGTGAGGACGTGTTTACAGGATGTGAGTTGAGTTCTTGCCACCTTTACCTTCTGAAAGCTTCTCATGTCTTAGGTGACAGGTGCAAACACTGAAGGGCAATATGAAGCCAGTAAAGAAAAAGAAAACCGAAGAACCTGAGCTGGAGCCCCTGTGCTGCTGTGAGTATATAGATCGAAATGGGGAAAAGAACCACGTGGCTGCTTGTTTGTGTGATTGTCAAGACCTCGATGAAGGCTGTGACAGGTAAGCATAGTTTCCAGATGCTCACTCCATTGGCTCTGTTGACACCTACCCTATGTTCTTTCAGGTTGCCATCCAGAATGCCAGGATTTGCTCTTGATTCTATTCCAAAGGATCTAAAATAGAGAATTGTTTCTGATGTCGTGTGAAGATTTTATAAAAAATGAGGTAGTTAGCAGTCTACAGCTGTCCAGTTCAATTCATGCGGGCTTGAACAGTTTTTAAAGGGATGGGGAGAAACGCGCAAAACATAAGCTAGTAGGCAAATTCAATTAGACTGTAAGTTTAAATGAACATTCCAGAAAGTCATTCCTGTGATCGTAATGGAGTCCATGCAAGGGATCGTTCTCACTTAGTCACATGGGTCTTGGAGGCTGGAAGATGGTTTTCTGCTCTTGGTTCACTGCTTGTTTCCAGGGAGAAAGGTCCTATATACCCCACAAAGAGTGACTATTTTTATGTAAGCAACAATGCCATCTTGATTATAATATTGTCTTATCTTTGGCCTTTACTTTCGACATTGTTTTAGTGATGGAAATTGCTATCCAAGAGGAGACTTTTTCTCATCAATGAAAACCATTTTGTATCAAGCAGCAATGAACTGGTTTTAGCCATTTTTATAAACATATATTTTTAAACGTCTACTTATGGAAAGCATAATGTGAGAGGAAGAGGGATGCTGGAGACAGGCTTTCCCAGAAGCAGTTCCTTCTGGTTACAAAGTCACCGTTACTGTAGATTGTTAATGTAGCCATGAAAAAGCTTTCCCTGGAGACCACTACAGTCTTTAGGCAAGCTTCACTCTTAAAGTCTGTATGTCTTTATAATTGTTCTTTGTCTTTTTCTGTAGCCTTTTTTAAAAAAATAGGTAGTGTTAAATATAGCTTCTTTAGACTTAGTCTAAAATCCATACTGAGAAAATAGAGCACTTTGCACTAATGAATGGAGAAATAATGCTGTTTCCATAATAACTGTCACTCAGGACTGCTGCTTTTCCATTAACGTTGCTGACTCTTCGTCTCTCCCAGCCCTTGATGCCTGGGCTATCCCCTGGGTTCTCCCCTCTCCCCTATCTTTACCTCCCCATGTCCTAGGACAGCCCTCCATATTCCCACTGTCCCATATGCCTGTGACTCCAAGTGATCATCTCCCACTCACTTTAAGGTTTTGTCTTGCTCAAAACAACTGTGTAACATTACTTTAGCCTAACCTACCTTAACTTTCTTGCCTGTCTTAGTCCACTTAGGCTCTGCAGCAGAGTACTCCACAGTGGGTAGAAGTGGATGGTCTACAGTTGTGGAGGTGGAGAAATCCAGAGTCAGAAGTGCTGGCAGATTTATGTCTTTGGTGAACCCTCCCTCATAGATGGCACCATCTTGCTCCATCCCCAGATGACAAAAGGGATGAATGACCCTCCTTCCCTGGTCTTCTTTTGTGTGGATGTTAAGCTCATTGGTGCTCTACCCTGTTGATATCATCACTTCCTCACAGGGCAACCTCTTAATAAGATTGTATTGTGGACTAGGTTTGAATTAAATTAATGTTAGTGGGCCACAGATATTCAAATCTTAGCAGTCTACCCCTGCCCCCTCCAAATGAATGTCTTCACGATCAAATACGTTCCTTACATCCCAACAACCTCAAATATCTAATTGTGCAAGTGTCAGCACAGACAAGCTAAGTCTGGATGGACAGTAGTCTGAGTAGCATTGTCTCAGTCAGAAACAGGTAAAACTCAGAAGGACTCATGTAGTGTCCTTCTGCTTTGGGTCTGTTGATAGCAGACTATGGGCAGAAGAGAGGCTAAGAACATTTCTCGCTCTTGCAGAGGACCAGGGTTCAGTTTCCTAACATCCACATGGCAGCTTACAACTGCCTGTAATTCTAGTCTTAGGGGATCTGTCACCCTTCTCTGGCCTCAGTGGGCACGAGGCATGTGCATGATGCATATATATACACAGATACACATAAAATAATTAAACATAAAAAGAAATAGCAACTACATACTTTCAAAACACAATAGTGGGACATTCATTGAAAAGATATTCCCATGACAAAAACGGGGAAATAGGAAAGGAAAGGGGGATAACAGGTCCCATTCACAGGGCAAATAACATTTTTTATGATTCAAGTACTTTTTGTTTGCTTTTATTGAGATAGGGTTTCTCTGTGTAATGATGCACATCTTTTTTTTTTTTTTTTTGGTTTTTACGAGACAGGGTTTCTCTGTATTTTTTTGGAACGATGCACATCTTAAACATAATATTGACTAGATAGTCCACTTTCCAGACACGCTGAGCTAGAAGTTGGGTCCCCAAGGGTGCAGCTCACATGCAGCTTTCATGGGTTGGAGTCTTGTGCCTACACAGAGGTTGTGTGCTGCTAGGTCCACTATTCTGGGGTCATGAGGAATTGCCTAATGAGATTCTCTGCAGTGGTCCCATACCCATGGGTACACAGGGGATCTATGGTGTGACTTCACTCTATGGTACTTCTTGGCCTTAGCCTTGATGTTCTCTGGAACATTCTTTGACATCTACATGGATCTAGCCATGCCCCCACAACTCTTATATTCTATAGGGCTGTAGAATTGGGAACATTCGATGCCACCCAAGTTTACCAGATGATGTCCTTGGGAGTAGTGGCCCCTGCAACCTACATTGCACCTGGCTTTTCAGGAGTCACACCTGGGGTTTCTGTGAGACACTACACCAGAATGTAGGAAGCAGAGACTTGATGTGCTACTCGGCAGTGAGCCCTGAGGTTTCATGGGTGTTCTGAGCCATGAAATCATGGTGTCACCAAGACCCAAGCATTCTAGGCTTATGGCAGGAGTGCAGCCTCAGACTCAGAACTGCTTTAAGGGTCATCCTCCCATTGTTTTGATAATAGCACAGGCTGAGCCATAGTGATTTTTTTTTTTGGTTTTTATGAGACAGGGTTTCTCTGTATTGTTTTGGGGGCTGTCAGTTCAGCCCGGCCTCGAACTCACAGAGATCCCCCTGCCTCTGCCTCCCAAGTGCTGGGATTAAAGGCGTGCGCCACCACCGCCCGGCTCATAGTGATCTTAATATGGACTCACCCACACAGGCTTTCACAGTTGCTATTGTGTAGACAGATTGAGAAGGCCAAGAACTTTCCAGATCTCCAGGTTCTGTTTCCTCCTTAGTTATACATTATGTCTTTTTGTTTGTTTGTTTTTGTTTTGTTAGCTTTCTGAGACAAGGCTTTTCTGTGTAGCCTTAGCTGTCCTGGAACTTGTTCTGTAGACCAGACTGGCCTCAAATTCACAGAGATCTTCCTGCCTCTGCTTCCTTAGTGCTGGGATTAAAGGCACGAGCCACCACCTCCTGGCTGTATACATTATATCTTTAAAGTCAGTGTATGTGTGTTATATGTATAGTATGTTTTTGTGCACATGTGTACTCTTTGTGGACAATGGTTGACGTCAGGTGTCTTTATGAATTGTTTCTCTGCCTTATTTTTTTCAGACAGTGCCTCTCATTGAACCTAGAGCTCCTCAGTTGGCCAGGCTAGCTGACCAGCAATCTCCAGGAGTCTTCCTGCCGCTGTTCCCCCATGCAGCACTAGAATTACAAGCTCACACCACCACGGCTCTCTATTTTTACAACATATGTGCCGTTATATACATGAATGTCCCATGGTTTTCATGTGGAGGTCAGAGGACAACCTGCCAAAGTTGGTTCTCTCCTTCCACCTTGTGGACCCTGAGGATTGAGCTCAAGTCATCAGCCATGGTGGCAAGCACCCTTACCCATTGAGTCATCTTGCTAGCCCCATGTCCAGATTTTTACATGGGTGCTGGGGATTCAAACTCGATTCTCTTGCTGTCTTGCAAATACTTTGCCAACTGAGTTATCATCCTAGCCCCTAAAGTCATCATTTATTATTGTTTGTATTTGTATTTATGTGTAGGTCAAAGATGTGTCAGATGTCTTATGCAACAGATCCCTAACCTTAATTTTTTGGAACAGGGTCTTTTCACTGAATCTGCAGCTCACTAACTGGGTAGACTGGCTAGCCAGCAAGCTCTGGAGGTCACTACCACCTCCCTGGTGCTGGGCTTCCAAATGCATGTCATCGTGCCTGGCTTTTCGCACAGGTGCCGGGAATCTAAACTCATCCTGATTTGTACAGCAGCGAGCACTTTGCCGCTGAGCCCCAGCCTGACTTCTTCACTCACACTTGAGCAGAAGAGTTGAAGAGAAACTAAACACCCTGAACATTTGATTAGAGACGTCTCTCAGTATTCAGTCTCATTCATCTTCAGTCCTACCTTCTAAAAGTCACTAGGACACGAACACAGCTTGGCCATCTGCTTCATAAATTGTGTTTTTGTGTGTCTTCATATGGAAGAATTAATAAGCTCCTTTGGTCTCCTGTCAGGACCAAATAACCTCTTACAAGACCACCCTCCTGAAGCTCTCACTATATTATTGATTCTGGCCTTGAATTGCTGGGATCAGTAATCCTCCTGCCTCAGGCCTTCATGCAACTGTAAATAAAGGCATGGCCACCATGTCCAGCAGCCTGTCAATACTCATGTGTGAAGGAATAGGTTTAAAATTGGAACATTCAAATAGCATGCTGAGTTCAGAGATGCTATTGTTTTTAGTCATTGGGCTGACTTTAGTTTGTTCTTCATTCTTGCTTTTATAGACTCCTGCCTGTGACAGCTGGGTTCACTCCCAGGACCCAGCACAGGCTTTGCATTGCACCATTTCTCTTGGCTGAAACGCCCCCTTCCTCCTTTGCTAGCTGACCATCAAGGTCAAGTACGGTCACACCTTTCCACTAAGCCCCCTGTGATCTTGGCCCCTGAGCTTTTAAGAGTGCATTGGAAGATCTAATAGTAATACACCTAATCCTTTTTTAATTCTGTCAATTTTAATTTTTTTAAAAGATTCATTTGAGTGTACACCAATCAGGTCTAGACATTTGTATGGACTATGTGTACATACCTGTGTATTTAAGAAAGAATGCCGATTGTTCCATTTATAAACATCTTCCTATTTAAAAAAATGTGATACATGCATCTGAAAAGCTTGTGTTTAGTAGTGAGGGAATAAAATGCTGGCTTTTGGTGTCTTATCATTTATGCTGCTGTTTGACATTTGGGGCCCCTGTAGTTTTTAATTCACCAACTCCATTTGAAGCACATTCTTTTTTCTTTGAATAGATGGCTTTCCTGTAAATCAGTGCGACCAGAGACTTGCGAAAGAATCACAGATACAATTTCTGATCGCCTCCGAATTCCTTGGCTTAGAGGAGCCAGAAAAGTCAATATTAGCATCGTCCCTCCCCTCGTGCTTCTGCCAGTCTTCCTCCACGTGGCTTCCTGGCATTTCCTGCTGGGGGCGGTGGTTCTGATCTCCCTCCCCGTGCTGGCACTCTGGTACTACTACCTCACTCACAGAAGGAAAGAACAGACACTGTTTTTCCTGAGCCTTGGACTGTTCTCACTGGGTTACATGTACTACGTGTTCCTGAGGGAAGTAGTCCCCAAAGGGCGTGTAGGGCCCACTCAGCTGGCTCTCCTTACCTTTGGGTTATTCCTGATACTCTTAGCTTTGTACCGAGCCAAGAAGGATCCAGGCTACCTCAGCAATCCAGTAGGCAATGACAAAACCCCAAGCAACAGCCAAATTGAATGCCCCATCAAAAAAGGGCAGGAAAAGACCAAAGGGTTCCCTGGAACAGATACCTCGGGGAGCCTCAACAACCGCACGCTGAAGGATGATATTAAGGGCTCCTCCAGGGTGGGACTTGACAGCCCTGTCAAGGTGAAAGAGGACTGGTGTGCCAAGTGTCAGCTAGTACGACCCGCCCGGGCATGGCATTGCCGGATATGCGGTATCTGTGTAAGGAGAATGGATCACCATTGTGTCTGGTATGTTGGAAAAATCTGGAAGCCCAGAAACTAAATTCATAGCCTAACCATATTTGATCTTCCTCTGTGCTGTCCTAAAACGTCTCTTTCCCCATTTTACACCTTGTGGATATTTGTGGGCTGTGAGGATGTTCCCGCTTAGTCATCAGGGCTTTGAGTTTCACAGATGCAATGCCTTCAGTCATTTCCTTAAGGAGACTAGCCGAAAAACTTGGCAGATTTTTCCCCCTCTCTTTCTCTTTCCGATTTTCCTTCGGTTGATTAAAAAGAAGAAGAATTATCAGGAACTGTGGAGATGGCTCAGTTGGTAAGGGGCTTGCTGTGCAAGCATGACGACCTGTGTTCTCTTCTCCACTCCCATATTGAGTGGCCATGTGTAGAGGCATGTGTGTGTGATTCCAGCGCTGGGAAGGTGGAGACAGGAGGATCACTGAGGCTAGTTGGCCATCACATCTTGCTGACTTAGCAATCTGCTGGTTCAGTGAGATACCCTGACTGAAAAAAATAATGTGGCGAATGATTGAGGAAGACCAACGTCAACCTATTTCTACATGCAAGTGAACACACATGCATGCTCATGTACATACTCACGTGGGTCCCGTTTTCAGTGATGCTTTTCTTGCTGGACATCCTTAATCACTTTATGCAAACAGGGATTTCCACTCACCATTGTAGTTGAGGTCTTATCATATATCCCTTTATTGGTTATCTGCCAGGAGATGGGCTTTGTTTTGTACCTTCAAGCTGGCTAGTGACTCCAAAAGCCACACCAGGTTCCTAATGCATAAAGTGCAGCATCTAAAACTCCACTGACACTGAGCTGAAGGGACCATTAGCCCTCAGCGGTGAATGCTATAAGTAGCAGGTGTGAGTGAGGTGGTGTTGCTGTCGGGGCAATTCTGTTTAATGAACTACACTTTAGACCTGCGGAGAACAGGGGTGAGGTAGAGTGTAGGAAATGCTTGGCGGGTATTGAAATGGCTGAATACATGGCCCTAGGACAGGGACATTTCTTTCCTGGGACTTGCCTTCAGGTGTAAAGGGCTGGTTTTAGTTTTACACATTTGTCATTTATGCCCATTGTGTGGATGTGCACGTGAGTGTGTTGGCTCATTTCCAAATGCTTGCTTACAGAATCTGACAGTTTGTCCTGTACAAAACCTCTGGCCACCTGGCATCCTGGGAGAGGTGGCCTGCATACCCTGCCTTCACAGAGGCCATGACATAGGACCATTTTTTTACCTGACCTGCTTCATAATACCTTGTTCTCCATGCTGCACTATAGTTTGAACTGCTTTGAATGCTTCTGTTGCTCTCATACATACTTAACATATTTTCCAATTTTGTGCAGTATTTCTGATGGTACTTTTAAAGTTTTCATAACTGCTTAAATCAACTTTCCTTGTAGCTGGATAATAGACCTCACTAATATTTAGGAACAGGGGCTGGGGATGTAGTCCAATGGTATAGTGTTTGCCTAACATGCACAATGAACCAGGTTCAGTCCCCAGCACTACATAGAAAACTGCACATATGCATATGTACATTATATTACATGTTTATATATGTACAAGCTATATATCTAGATGGATAGATTTGTTAGTTGTGTTCTGCTTTTTTGTTAGTCATGGCTTTAAACTAAGTGATAACAGTTCTACTCTTCCAGAGAATATAAGACTTTGTCACACAGTAAACATGAGTTTGTTTCCCTAAAATTGAAAACTAAGATGACTTAGTGTCTCATGACTAGAGTTCCTACTGTCCCTAGTTTAAAGGCTTTCTTGTATATCATGTGGATTATACGAGACATTTTCAAATGTGTTTTCCCCTCTGTTTTGAGGATAAATAGCTGCGTTGGAGAATCAAATCATCAAGCATTTATACTTGCCCTTTTGATCTTCTTGCTCACTTCGGTGTATGGGATATCGCTGACCTTGAACACCATTTGTAGGGATAGAAGCCTCTTCACAGCCCTCTTCTACTGTCCTGGAGTTTACGCAAATTACAGGTAAGTTGTGCAGCCTTCTGTTTTAAGAGGGTCAGCGAGGAAGTAGTAATTGTTGCCAGAAACAGGCAGTTGGTTATTTGCCCCTAAGTTAGCTTTTCTCAATCAAAGCATAGGGTAGGCATAGGGTAGGCTTTGGAGACACCGGGCATCCTGAAAATTGCCAGCAAAGCTATGCAGTGGTTATGTTCTACAGATGGCACACACCTTTGATCCTAGCACTTGGGATGCAGAAGCAGGTGGATCTCTTTTGACTTATTCTACAAGTCAAGTTCCAAGACACAGGGCTACACAAAGAGACCGTGTCTTAACACAGGCCCTGGCTTTATCAGAGCTCCCACAGCTGAGAAGTCCTGTGTGCTTGAGGTCGCAGCAGTTCCTTTGAAAGCTGCTCATATCTCTGTAACCTTTCTTTTCTCTCTAACCTCTCATGGTTTGTTCTGCTCTAATTTTTTTTAATTCATTACTGTGTTATCTAGGTCAAGATTCCTTAGGCATCATTAGGTGGGAACGCATTTATAAGCTGTACAGATTTCTGTGCAGTGGTGTAAATGGGATTCTAATGTGTTGATCTTGGCCCTCCCACTCCCACACACCAAGGGTGCTCTTGCCCCTCCTACACTAAGGGTACTCCCCCCCAACATATCTCCCATACACTGAGGGTGTTCTTGTCCCCCTCCCCCACAGCAGGGTGCTTCCTGCCCATACTGTTTGTTCCTTCCCTCAGCATGGGTGCTCTGTGGTCTTGGGTTTGGTTCTCTTCCTTATTGTTCTCAGCAGTTTCTGCTTTCGCTACCAGGCACCCCTGTGTGTCATTAGTGCTTAGTCTGTGGCAGAGCTCCCCACTCTAGGGTTGGAAATGACAGATGTTTTAGAGATTATTAGCCTGCTCTTCTTGTGGTAACTTCCTGCTCTAGACACATGGACACTCACTGTGAAGTTCTTGGCCAACACAAGGGTGGTAAGTGTAAAGGGTCTGTGTGCTTCATGGGGCGAATGAGGGGCCGGTCCCACCATTACTTCTCACCCCACTCTATGTGGTGACTGCTGTGGTCCCAGCTTACAGAGGAGTTCTGGATTTGTGAGAACTTTACAAATGAAGAGTCTGTGATCTCTGCCCAGTGTGAATGAACATCACCTGATCTTTGATTATTCTAACAGCAGCCCCAGCCCACAGTTCATGAAGAAGCCTGGTGTGGCTTGGTTTGAAATGTTAGGTTCCTACAGCTCTTTATTTTTGAATTTTTTAAGTTTAATTTACATATGTGTGAATATACGTCAAGTATGTGTGGCTGCTCACAGAAGCCAGAAGGGGGCATCTGAGCCCCTGGAACTGGAGTTATAGGTGGTTGTGAGCTTACTCACCAGGGTGCCAGGAACTGACCTTTTTTAGAAGAGTAACAAGCTCCAGCCTGGCTTCTACATAGTAGTGAAGGGCTGTTAATGCTGAGAGCTGTCTTGTAGGGCTCAGTCAGCACTAGACTGCAGACAGAGCATTAATCCTATTCGTAGATTTCCATTTCCAACTTCCTAGAAGACAGCAATAATCATCTCCTGGAACCTCTGATTTCTCCTGACTTAAACACAACTTAGGACTTGCTCACTTATTCAACAGGTGCTGAATGCCTGATGTCAGGTACTGTGAAGTACAATAGGACAGTCTTTACTAAATATAGCATGCTAGAAAAGTATGTACTAGCAATCCAAAGGGAAATTAAAAAGGTTCAACTGGGCATGGCACTCTGAGGCTAGAACGCTACCCTCTAGCTGGGGATTGGAGAGGATGCTCAGGTCTGTACTGAAGAGGACACATGCTTAGAAAAGCTCCTTTCTCCCGTGCAGCTCGGCCCTGTCCTTCACCTGTGTGTGGTACTCCGTGATCATCACAGCGGGCATGGCCTACATCTTTCTCATCCAGCTGATAAACATCAGCTACAATGTGACCGAGAGGGAAGTCCAGCAGGCCCTGCGGCAGAAGACGGGCCGCCGGCTCCTCTGTGGGCTCATCGTGGATACAGGCCAGTACAACAGGGGCTTCCTGCGCAACTGGTACCAGTTCTCCACCTTGGGGACACACACCGCCCACATCCCCGCTGAGGACATTGTCTGAAGTGCCTTTTGTGCTGCTCTGAGGGACACGCCTTTCTGTCCTTCCCATTTCATACTTCAATGTCCATGCAGGCAGGACTCATCTTCATCGCCCTCTTCTCAGAAGTGCTGTAGGGCCATGCTCAGGTTTGAAGGAAGGACGGAAGAAAAGGGAATTTTTCTGCTGACTTTGTAACTTAAGGGATTTTAATACTGAGGTTGCAAGTGTAGAGCCATTCCTTTCCAATCACCTTGCTGACTCTGTCACCAGAAGCTGCAAGGAGGCGGATGATGACTTCTGCACAGGCAGGAGGAGTCTCTGTCCATTCATGTGAGCAAGAGTGGTAGTTAATAGGATAGTTCCTAGTCCTCCCTTCAATTCTTAATAGCCATATGACCTGCGGTAGAGTCACTTTCCCAAGTCTCAGGTTCATCTGTATGGGGGCTTCTGCTGCCTGGCTACCTCACAGAGCAGCCATGAGGGCCACCTAAGGAAGACTGTGGAAAGCACTCCAGTCCCACTCAAGCATTCTTAGGAAATCCCTAGGACTGAAGCAGACTTGTTGTAGATCGGAATGTTGAAGCCAATATTAAGACAATCAGTTTGTACAATTATAGAACTTCTTTTTACATGTTAGACCTTGTTCTCACAGATCAGAGGTGACAAGAAGATCAATGCTGGTCATCTCATCTTGAGGACAGTTGATGAAAGTGGTAATTACTATCCATGTAGTGTGTAGTGGGCAGAAATTTAAGTGACGACTATTTATCTGTTAATGTATCATTTTAGATTTATTACAATCCTAACATTAATGTTTGTTTTTCCTCCTTCCACATTTCACCCGGTTAGGTGCTAGCACACTGGTGTGTGATGGTGGCTGAAGGGGAGGAGACTGTCCTCTGAGAACATTTTACCCTCCTTCCTGGTTAGGGAGGCTGAGTAATATCAAGGGCTTGATTTTTTATTCTTGTTCGTGCATTTCTAGTGTTGTAGGCTTATAGCACAAAATGGGAACATGCGTCTGGCATGAACTCTCTCTGGGTGATTGACACCTCCCCACATCCACTTTGCTTCCCCTTCACCCTCCCCACTAAAAGCGTGTCTAGGAGAGAACAGGGTACGTGGCTTTCCAGTAATGTACTCATTACTGCTTTCTAGCTCTTCCCAATGCTGAATTGTTCCCTTGTGTCTCCGAACTGTGGCTTAGGAAAGATTGTGCAGTTCTGCAGAATGGGCTGTCTTTCTGGCCTGCCCTAGAGGTGGGAGATTCACAGGAGGAAAACTCCATCTTGATGGTTTGGTTTTTACACTTGTACTGTTCTGGGATCCCAAAGATCAAAGATAATTTGTGAGACCTTAAATTTGCCTTGGCCTTCTTACTTCATAGAGGGGAAACAGTGTTGCGTTTTCCCCACCCCGCCCTTGTGCCTGCTTGTAAGCGTTGAGAAGAAATACCACTGCCTTTGCAGTTAGTCCTGCCTGCCCTTTGCACCGAGGGCCACCCTCAGACTTGCCACTAGCCAGGACTCTCTTGAAGATAGGTGACACATTTTCATGCAGGTTTGTCATTGCTTTCCCCAGAGATGTATTATTTAACAAACACTAGACTCCATATTCTACTGGGGTTAGCCAGGGAGAGCCTGGGGGTGTTTGCAGTTTATACAGCCATGCCTGGCCCTGGCCTAGAGTCAAACATTCATTTAGAATGAAAGGTAGCCTGGATACAACTAATTTCTGTGTGGGTTTGAGGTAAGGAAGATGGTAGTAATGTCAGACAGTATATGTGGGCAGAAATTGGTAGTTTTCATGTCTCTTGAATGCCAGGTATGTAGCCAACTCTGAACATCTAGCTGCTTCTAAGGTTTATAGAAACTGCGTAGCAGTACTTGTAGTCTCCCTCATCAGCATCAGCAGCTCATCTGTGATGTGATGATGAGTGACACACTGAGACAATTAGGAATGACCACTGCCATTCTCAGAGTTTGCCATTCAAGATTCAGTTCCCCTCAAGTGGATGGAGGGACTCCTTGTCGCTCTGGCTCACTGGAATGAAGAAGCTTAAGTTTCTTCTTTTTAGATTGTGTGTGTGTGTGAGCAGCATGTGCTCTTAACTGCTGACTCATATCTCTAGCCCTGAGGCTTAAGTTTGGAGAACCGATTGCTGACTTGCAGGGGAGAGGCAAACTTGTAAGAAGATCCTTGTTTTGTGGATCTTTCAGCCTTCTCCTTCACCCTCCCCACTAAAAGCGTGTCTAGGAGAGAACAGGGTACGTGGCTTTCCAGTAATGCACTCATTACTGCTTTCTAGCTCTTCCCAATGCTGAATTGTTCCCTTGTGTCTCCGAACTGTGGCTTAGGAAAGATTGTGCAGTTCTGCAGAATGGGCTGTTTTTCTGGCCTGCCCTAAAGGTGGGAAAACTCACTCTTGATGGGTTTGGTTTTTACACTTGTACTGTTCTGGGATCCCAAAGATCAAAGATAATTTGTGAGACCTTAAATTTGCCTTGGCCTTCTTGCTTCATAAAGGGGAAATGGGAAATACGCATTCGTCTTTGAAGGGCATGTTTCCAGGAGATAGTAAACCAGGGGACGTCCACAAGCAGCCTCCGCTAGGACCCAGGATATCTTTGGCAAGTATTCCTAAACTTTTGGGCTTTTCTTAAGATCTCCAGTTGTTTGTGGGATTTGTTGTAGGCCTTGATATTCTCCAGGTGGTAAAAGATTTAACTGGAGTCTTTGAAAGGTCAAGGCCTTGCCAGTGGTGGTGTTGGCCCATGCCTTTAATCCCAGCACTGGGGAGGCAGAGGCAGGTGGATCTCTGAATTCAAGGCCAGCCTGGGCTTCAGAGTGCCTAGGACAGCTAGAGCTACATAGAGAAGGCTTGTCTTACAAAAAACCAGAAAACCAACCAACCACCAACAAAAATGAACCAGGTCTTTGTGAAAGGGCTGTCCCAAATATCCAATGTGAATAAGCCACCAGGCCCTTGACTATGGGAGCAAGTGCTCCCCAGAACTGTGACTTCAGATAAGCAGGTTGTTTCTCTTGGCCTATATCATAAAGACCCATTCTGTCCTGATTCCTTACGTTACTTCTGCACCGTTGTGTACATTCCCAGCAAAGGACAGTGCCTTCCTGAAAGAGTCAAGGGAAAAGCACAAAGGATCAAGACTGAAGGAAGGGAGAAATTCCTTCACTAGTAGAAATGTGTCTTAGGAACTTGCAAGATGCTGTGTGGTCATCTTCACTGCCTTACTGGCAGGACACCACCTCATTGGCAGGCTACTCTGAACGCTGCTAAAATAAAGCCTTCAATGTGTTTTGGAGACAGTGCTGTCTGTTTCTTCAGCCACAGTTGTCCAGGATATTGCAAACCTCTGCTCTGCTTTCCTTTGGTGAATGCATGAATTGTCGTCTACTGTACTGTCTGCCTAGAAGGAAGATTGCTGTAAACTTTCTCTTATGCAATAGTCTAATATTTTTAGCAAGAGAAAACTTTGTATTCTAGAACCTTTGACTGTCAGGAAACACAATGCCAGTAAGAGCTTCTGTGATACTGATAGCTGCCCAACAGACTTACTTCCTTTGGTAGGACATCAGCTTTTTATATAAAGCTCAGTAGACAGAAGCAAAAGCTTGTAGACACAACAGCTTTACCCCTGAAGTTGAAGAAGTAATGCTCTGTGCACTCACTCATCTCTTTAAACTAGCTAAGTAGGTTTCTATGATTTCCCTTCCTGTTAGCCATATTTTGGTACCCTGCCTTTCAAAAAGGAGACTTTTTTCCAAACAAGTAGTAGATGTGAATTACACAAAGGAGGCACCTGCTTGGAACCTGGTTTGCTTGGCAGCAGTTTGGCAGGTGAACCGTTTCCTATTAAACATGCAGAGGTTGTGGGGGCAAGAATGAAAACCATGTTAACTGAATCTAAGAGCAAATGAAGCAATGTTGTTGGCTGCTGAGATTCATGTACCTGTTCTGAAGAAGCAGCTGAACTGAGTCCGGATGCTGGTGGTCAGTCACCTACACTTGAGCTGGCTCTAAGCAGTTCACTTTAGGGCTGCGGGCTCAACGTTGAGCACAGCATGCTGTTTGCTCCATGTTGGGCTTGTGATTTTACATTACTGGAGCCTTCCTGGGGCACTTTTCACCTTTAGAAATTAGTATTTAAAAGGCAAAGCTTTAAAACCAGAGATAGTCTGTACTAATGATACAAGTAAAATTTTGATATTTTTGTTTTCAGGCAAAGCCATTGACAGATGCCATGTAAGAGCAGCAAGCTCTAGTCGTGGTGCCAGGGTCTGGGTGATTTGATGATGCTAGGTTTTTGGGGCCATACCATTTGATCTAGTTTGGGAGTCTGATGTTAGACTAAGTGAAACCCAGGAATGAATTTATATATTCAGTATTTAATATGGATGGCCCAACAACAGGAAGTGGGATTCCTCAAGCCAAGCTCGATGAGGGCTGGGTATTTTGCACTTTTTGTACCTGTATCCACATGCTATGACCTCAGACTCAGATGCAAGGCCTTTTAAGTGGAGATTTTACCAACTACTGCCATTTGTGCAAAGTAATGTCCTGTGACAAGTTATCTAAAAGGAAAATAAAGTGCTTTCTTTACAGAAACAGTTGTGATTCTTGGTCCTAAAAGTGTTTCACCTTAACAAAACCCTAAGCTGTGCGGCCTCCTGATCGTGGCCATGTGCTGACCTTAAACTTCATCTTCCTCTTTTCCTCCCAGGTTTTGTAGATCAGACACTGTTTATTCAGGCACTAGTTAGTAGTCATGTTTCAGACCACATCTTGCCCATGACCCATCAAGAGTCTGATCATGCATCGGGTCTATAAGGTGGCACCGTGGCTCCATCCAAATACATCCAAATACATGTCCCAAAGAAGCAATTTCTGGTTGGTGCTCGGGGTGAAGCAAAGATCAAGTTTAAGATAGAAAACTTAATCTTTATATGACTTATTTAGAACATGCTTATTGAAGAAATTCACCCTTTTCTGCAGGCTTGTCATTAATATTTGTGTATGATTTTGATTTGTTTTTAGTTGGTAATGGCCATATTTAAGTATACTATAACTAAGTATAAACAGTGGCTTAGATAGAATTAAATATGATTTTAGTCCCATTTTTCTTGTGGCCACTGCTCTTCAAAACACTTGTGTTTTTAGATGACACCCGTATGATGATGATAAAGAAAATGGTGTGTCTGGGCTGCAGTTCCATTCTGGTGTTCTGTTGTCTCTTGGCCCACCACTCCACATCTTGCATGAGAAAAGAACCAGGGTCATTGCACGGAGTGTGGTCAGGTAGCTTAAGAATTATCCTGGATCAAACACATTCACTCAGAGAGTTTACCAATTCAGATGTTCTGGGTACCATGATCGTTCTCATTTTACTATGTGCATTTGTAGACTATTTGGATTTGTCACAATAAAGATATGTTTTATAATGAAAAAAATTCCTAGCAGATGATTCTGTGTAAAAGTTCACAGAAGGGAACATTTGATCAATCTTTATAGAATCCCAAATATTAGAACATTTTTTAATTCAGTGGAAGTTGCCAGGCCAAGCAGACAAAGCAGATGGATTACTTAGAAGCTGCAGTTGGGAGGATGGCTAGGCATTTTGATGAGGGACTGGATGGTCCTTGCTGGGGCTGTTATTAGTGTTTGGAGTTTCCTCCGTGCTCATCAAGGTGGTCTGAAATCAGGAGGAGTTGCTGCACTCTGCTGCAACTGTATAGAGTACCTTCTAATTGTGCTTATCATTGGGTGGATGGGCCCTGTCAGACACCTGTCACTCATGCTGTGGTCGCAGAACACAGGCTCCCATCCCTTCTCTTCTAGGTACTCAACTGCTTTCTGTTTTTATCCAGTGTCACACTTACCAGCATTTCACAGTGAGTGATAAGGACACATCTTCCTTCACAAGTCCAGGCAGGCACACACGTCCTTTTTGAAGTTTATTATGCTAAAAATATATAAAACACACTGAACACTGGTGCTCTGGACTGCTCCTATGGATGACCCATTGTGATAGACATTACAACAGATGCCTAGCAACCCAGGAGAGATCAAGAAGGAAGAACAAATTCCCAGGATAATTCCACTGTCAGTGATGCTTCTAGAAAGTAAGCCAGGTTCAGGTAGGTATGTGGGAGAGAGAACCTGCATAGATCCTGGCCCCAAAGACATCCCTGAGGACAAGCATGTAGTTACTGGTATGTGGCCTGCAGCTGTGACAATGACGTCAGCATCTGGAAGTCTGGAAGGATGTCGGCGACCTTCCGGCGGAGTTGCTCTCGCCGTTCCTCTTTCACCCTTTCTTCCTTTGTAAGTTTTACAAATGCCTTCCACGTCTGAAGCGTGACACTGAGAATTTTCCTTTAAGAGCAAAAGGGAGAGGTGGAAATCAATGGGAATCCCGATAGTATACAATGCTATTAAAAAAAAAATAGGTGGGGCTGTCTGCAGTAAGCTGACATTTGCACAGAGAACCCTGAGCTGACAATGCAGGCTTTGAAATTCCTCAGTTGATTGGCCACAGCCTGTACACTGACCAAGCAGGATCAGGAATTCTGATGGGCTTGGACAGACAGCCATCAAGGTAAAGACTATCCAGAAGCGCTCATTTAAAGCACCTCAGTGCTCACATAATTTAAAGCTTTACTGGTAAGTGCATCCCCAACTACAAGAGAAAGCATCTAGAAAAGATAGGCTAATACCAAGTGTGGAAAGGTGGCGTTCAGGGTGGGTGCTGGGGGGGTGTTCACATGTTGACATGGAGTGCTGACTTTGGGAAGCATACATGCCTTTTGAGGACTGACTAGTACCTATACCAGCTGAGCACTAGGGATGCTGGGGTGAGGCCTAATAGTCTCTTCCCAGTCAGGCAGCTAGGCTGTCAGAGTCAGTGCTGTGGGAAGGGATGATGGTGGAGAAGCAGAGGCGCTGCTCAGTCTCAGGGTGAGGAGCATCTGAGGTGTTGAAAGGCATTACAGGTGAACTGAAGCGGCTACTCCTGAAAAGGGCAGGCCTTGAGTAAAGGTGAAGAGTTACAAGTTACAGGTTGGAACACAAGCACAGGGTTGCCAAGGCTATTTGTAAAACTAGAGGCAGTGATGATGTTTGTTCTGGCCTCTTAGCCAGCTAAGGAAGCCCCAGGATGCACCTCAGTCATTAATTTTCTGGCTGTTGGTTGGTTGATGCTTTGGAGAATGTTGACTTTTGTTGGTGAAAACGTAAGAAGGTCCCAATGAGCAGAACTGCTTCACTGCGTTCAGCTTCTGTCCTCTCAGCCCACCACTGAGAGATTCCTGTGGTTGTCTCTAGGGCCCATCCCAGCCTTGGCTTGACTCTGCCTCCCTCTCACTGGCTATTTACAGTTCCTCTCCTGACTGCACTCCAGGCTTTCTGACTCTCATACTGCGGCTCCTCCTATTCTGTCCCCCTGAAATCTCTGCTTGCTCTAGGGAAATAAAGAGAGCAAAGAAATGGATAGAGACACTGAGGCAATCCGCTGGTCAGGAGATGACATCTGAGCAGAGCTGAATGACATGAAGGATGAGACAATGTGTGTTTGCTCTTAGGCTGGACTTTGTGTCTCGGAGGGGCAGAGGAACCAGGAACAAGGAACAAGGAACAACATGGGAAAGAGACACAGTCATAGCAGAGCCTCTACACCAAGCAGACGGACTTCATGTTAATTGCATAGTTTTTCTGTACTCATTCCACACTTCAAACCCTGGAAAGGAACACTGTCTTGTTATTATGACTTACAGCTTACAAGTGGCAGTAAGGTAGGTGTGTCAAGAGCAAGATTTAGAGCAAGAAAAGCCTGTGCAGAGTCCAGTAAGCTGCCTGCGGTGTGTTTTTCTACATGGGAGTATGCGTTGTTCCCTTGTTAGAGATGAAATCATGATATCACTCTCCCAGGGTCATTATAATGATCATAAGACATGGTTTGTGTGAAAACCCTAAGTGAATCTTCAGACTGAGAAAGAGACAACTGAGCCAGATAAAAGGAAGTTGAATGCACATTACAATGGCACGAAACTCAGATCACACCAGATATGATTTGGGCTGAGCAGTGCATTAATACATTATCGTCTCCTTGTTCAGTCTTCACAACAGCTCAGAGGGTAGTCTGTTCTTACTCATTTTAAAGGTTTTCTTTAAATTCTAAAGGATTTTCTTTTATTACATCCCATTCATTCATTCATTTATTGTGTGTCTGTGTGTGTGTTTGCACATGCCACAGTATGAGTATTGAGGTTAGAGGACACACACTGAACTGGGGTCATCAGGCTTGGTGGCAGGCACCTTTACCTACTAGGCCATCTTGCTGGCCCCACGACAGAAGATTCAAAAGGTTTTGAATCCAGAGTCACATAGATATTGAATTCTAGCCTTCATTTAAGGCTGATGCATTTATTCAAAAGTAAGTCCCCTGAATACTGTCACTTATTACATAGTTATCTTTATTTAGACCAAATTAGAATACACTTGTTAGTCTAGTCCCAGCCCACTGGTTCCAATAACTGTACATTAAGAATAGTTTTCTAGGTGGTGTCGTCCTGGTGTAAGAAGATGTACAAGAGAGTTTTTCTAGGTGGTGTCGTCCTGGTGTAAGAGATGTGCATATGCACAGTGACAACAAAGCAGCCAAAGCTGAATGAGTTGGGGAGGAGAGGGCGACTCCACACCTCCCAAGCCTCCACATCTCAGGTGTCGCTGCGAATACCCACTACATTAACTGTGCTTCCCAGGAGTGACACTTGACCATCAAAAAGGGTTTTCCTATCTACTCTTGGAACATTTCTGTACAAATGCTTAGAGAAATTCTAAAGTGAGAGAACAAACACACTCATTTATAAGATATATGTGTGAGAGAATACATTATCTCTCCACAAATAAGACTAATTGCATTTTAAACACTAACTAGTAATACAACATCTACACACACAACTACAAAAGCTACACTGAAGTGTTGAAGGCTCCATGCTTAGGAGGGGAGCAAGGCCATGGTCACTGTATAAATCAGTATATTTCTTTAGCTGTAGGAGGAACTTTGATTAGGAAGGGGGCCTGTGGGACAGTGATGTTCTACTTTGACCTCAGTTGTGGTAACATGGGTGTCTAAAAATTACTATCTTCGTATGGTATATACACTTTAAAATTTTGTGGTATATTTCACATTGTTTAAAGTCAAATTTAAAAATAAAACTCTGTGCTAAGGGTACTCGTTGCTCTTGCAGAGGACCTGTATTTGGTTTCTAGCACCCACATGGTGGCTCATAACTACCTCTAACTCCAGTTCCAGGGGATCCTATGCCATCTTCTGACCTCTGTGGACACCAAGTATGCATGTGGTACATACACATTTGCACAGTCTCTCTCTCTCTCTCTCTCTCTCTCTCTCTCTCTCTCTCTCTCTCTCTCTCTAACTATCTATCTTACACACACACACACACACACACCCCTACCTAAATTTTCTTTTAGAAAAATAAATCCTGGTGACTAATAAGGAACACATTTGCTCAGATGTGTCCCATGAAGTTCACATTTGGTTCCTGGCAGCCCCTAGGTGGATAGGACATTCTAAAGTTGGTCTCCTGTGCTGCTCTCACCCATGTTAATCGGGAGGGCGAAGCTCTCCTAGCCTCCATCTCATCTTTCCACAATGCAGCAGTAGAATATGTTACAGGCAACTGGGGAGTTAGCGAACTTGAGAGCTCCAAGCCTTACCTGTTATAATGTTCTGCTGCAATTGCAAGTTTTCTCTGGGATTTGATCTTCAGATCTCTGACCATGGTAAGCCAGGCCCTGAAAAACTTCTTCTGCAGTAAGTAGGCACAGAGTTTTCTTACTTCTTTCTCCAGATCACTGACATACTAATGGGTGATACGAGACAAATGATATCAACAGACAAGTAGAGTAAGTAAAAAAACAAATGAGAGAACCAAAACAGGCATACACAGCAAAATAATCAAAGATGCAAAGGCCGAAAGCTAACAAGGCAGTCAAGATGATAATATCTTCTGCAGCATACTATAACAATAACAGCAATTTAGGAGCACAGTCAGGTGTAAGATAGACAGGAGAGGTTTCCAAAATCAATGTAAGTACCGAGTGACAAAAAAACCAAGGACTATAAAAAACAAAAGCTTAAGTAGGGACTCATTACAATAGAAACACATACACTTTATGGGGAAAGTGACTTGTGTTTGAGATTTTATACTAAGTAAAGTTGACAACATTTCAAAGGAATGAACTGAATGTATGGCTCTACGTTTTTTGAAAAAAACAATGAGTACAGCATTATGAAGGCCATTTAGGTTTCTGTTGTTGTTTATGGGGAGTTGAGCAGGAAGATGTATTTAGTTTTGGTTTTCTGAGGCAAGAGCTCACTATATACTTTATAGACTAGCCTTGAATTCATGACAGTCTTCCTGCCACAGCTTCCCAAGTGCTGAGGTCATAGGCATGTGTCATTACACACGGCTCAAGGAGATGCACTCAAGTCCTTTCTATGTGGCCTTACCTGGAGCCAACTTCGGAAGACTCTTCTACACAATAGTTGGAAATACAACTGATCAGCCTGGGCTGTCCTCATAGTCAGAGTTTCCTGGCTATACCTGAACCAACTGAGCAGGTATTTTCTTTGTAGTGCCAAAGAGTAATGTTCTTCTGCTACCTGGAAAATGTTTTAATGAAAGGGGGAAGTTATTCCTTAAATTTAGATCACTTAAGGAAACATACACAACTAGGGAAATGATACCATATAGCAGGTTTAGATAGTTACTAGACGAGTAATCTTGAGTTGCCTGTAGTCTATGTCCTAAAAGACTGGCTGCTGGCCTTGTTCTGTGGAGCTCGCAGATTCACAGACATGCTCTTTGGGTGCTGACTCCCTGAGGTCACAGATACTGGCTGCTTATAGAAATGGAATAAGTAGCTTCTACTACACCGCTTCATGCCCGCTAACCTTCGGACTGGGTGGCTGGCAGTGCTCATAGTTTGCTTTCCTGGAACCTGGACAGCAACTCCATAACAGACGGCTCTTTATTATGTACTTAACCACTGTCTAATTGAGGACATGCCGATACTTTCAATTAGTTTTGTAGAATGAACTGTCACCAGGATTGAAATTTAGACATTGTCAATAAACCACAAAACCATTGAGTCAAAAATAGCATGATGAATATTTTAATGTCTTACCAATTTAAATGGCTGAGCATCTCATCCCAAATAAACACAACTCAGCTTTTATGTATGAAAAAGGGACTGTCATGTTCCTTTGACAGGAGTAAAGACCCTTCTCTTTGCAGACTTCTCTAGACAGTGACACATTTCCCTAGGTCTCATCTAGCCACCTAGCACTGTGACTGTGTTTCATCCAAGCAGATCTCCTGCAAGTTACATTTACTGGCCAGAATGGCCATCACAGGGGACTCTGTGACACACCAAACCTGGCAGCCAAAGGCTGAACAACATTCCATGTTTTGAACTTCTTGGTCATTTACGTGAACACCCTGTTCCATGTGGGTAAATCTGTCGGGGGAATTTGAGACATTTCATTGGTGTTAGATTTCGAGGATCCCCGTGGCAGAGTGGATTGCTGTTCTCTATGATAGCAGCATGTACTCTTTGCAATGTGATTTAACAGCACCTCCCAATGGAGTAGATGGAGCTTCATCCCTTAGTGACCTTGAGCCTGACCTTGTGATCGCTCTGTCCAATGAAATGCTGATGGGCAGTGTTCTGTAGTTAGATTAGCAGCATGGAGGACACTGGGATAGACTTCCACCTCACAAGATGCATCTTGTAAAACTATGATCTAGAGCAATGGGCTGATTATCACTCAAAAGAATGGGATCTGAATATACCCTCTGCCCCAGGAACAAGCATGACATTTTAAAGGACCAGAATGTCACTAATAAAAAAGGTTGTGTACGATTTATTTTCATTATGTGTCTACGTATGTAGAGGTCCACAGAAAAAGGTATTAGATTCCTTGGAGCCTGAAAAAACAGTCAGTTGAGAGCACCCAAGGGTGCTAGGAAATGAACTCTGGTTCTCTGCAAAAGCAGCAAGCACTCAACCAGTGAGCCACCTCTCCGGGCCTGATACCTATCTTGTAACTTTTTAAGATTACTATCTACTTGGAGGCTGTCTAAAAAGAACAGAGATATACCACTGCCTTCTTGAAGCTGAGTCATACAACTGGGTATGTCACTCAACTGGACAGACCAAGTCCCTCAGGAAAAGCTGCCTTTTCTACACACCTTAGAAGTGGAATCCTGCCTTAAAATGTGAAGTGGGGTTGGGTAGTGGTGGCGCACGCCTTTAATCCCAGAACTTGGGAGGCAGAGGCAGGTGGATCTCTGTGAGTTTGAAGCCAGCCTAGTCTGCAGAGCGAGTTCCAGGGCAGGCTCCAAAGCTACACAAAGAAACCCTATCTTGAAAAAGCAAAAAAAAAAAAAAAAATTGAAATGGGGTAGTTTCTTTGGTAACTATACACACCCATACTTTGCGGGGAGGGGGTGTCCTTCATTTCATTCTGCAGTAAACTTTACCCATGTTCTACTGTACATTCTTTTCCGATGGAGATCAAAGGACCTTGGAGTCAAAGGACTCCAGAGCAAGTCCTGGTGATGGACAGCAGAGGTTCCCAACGGGCTTGGTCCATCTGCTAGTTAATTGCTAGGTGGAAGGCACAACCTGAGTAGCTCTGGATCCAGTGTCGAGGGTTGGGGAGAGACTGGGACTGAAGCTACAACTGGTCTCCAGACTCCTGAGGAATGAGAATGAGTTGTAATGCACTGAAATTTTGGGGTTGTCCATGGACTTTATCATAGCAGAGATCCAGCCACCCTTATTTCTCTCTGTTGTAAACCACGCTAAAATTGAGAGTTACCTCTATTCCTCCTGCAGTGATCTCTAATAGAATCATTCTAATTTCTAAAACCTGTTAAATTACAAGTATTTAGACAACCAAATCTAAACTCTTAATTAAAACAGAGAAATACACATCCTCAAGGCAGTTCTTTCTGGCTTTTAAAAGCACTACATTCCCTCTACCCTACAGCCTGACTTTCATGGTGTTTGTGCTGTCTGTGAAAGGCCTACTTTCTAATTTGGGGGTTGATATCACAATGGCGCACCTCAATATTTTGCTTGCTTTGCATTCTCAGTCTCTTCCAGGGCTCTAGGCCTTTTTTCCTTAGCAAGACCTTTTCATAATGATCTTTGGCTACTGCTTCCAACTCTTGATTTCTCTTAATTCTCTTCTGTTTCTCTAGTTCTTTCTGGGGGAAAAAGAAGGAAAAACTCCATGATTAAAAAAAACTTTAAGAACTTAATTTAGACAAAAAGTCAATGAATTTAACATGTAACCACTAAATAGTGTGTCACTTATTACACTAGAACTCTGGCATAAATATACATATACATATATATATACATATATAAAGGAAAGTTGGTTATGAGTTCTACATCAATTTGAGCTATGTATTCTTAGGTTTATCCAGTATTGTTCATTGAAATGAGATTCACTCCCCTATTACTAAAAAGTTAAAACATCTACTCAAGAGAGAAATAAGGAAGTTTTCCTTATTATTCTAGAAAACCCAGCAATGCATGCCTTCACTAGAGCCTTGTGTATAAATAATGTTGGTCAAATGGCAATTCTGTTGAAAGTCTAGAAGAATATTCTTACCAGTGTTTTCTTTCCTAAGTGAACAGTACATCCAGATACAAGCTGAAAGAATTTATCATCACCAAGCCACCCTCTGTCCTGAAGGGAAAGATTAACTCCCCCTGGGGGTTCCCCAAGAAAAAGACACCTTGCGCTCCTCACAGAGGACATATACTTGTGAGTGGTGTGCCTGGGAAAGATGACAGAAATGTAACAGTCTACCCTACAAACACCATTATCTATTTACTTTCTGTCTTTTAATAAAAGAAGCCTATAATAAAGGTGGAAGGGAAAAGTCTACTCAACTATAGCGAGCAGCAGCAAGGCTCTGCTTTAAAAGCAGACTGCAGACTGCCCTCAAGGTGGTCACTTGTGGGGGAGAAATACAACATTCAAGAGTTCCTTTTCATTCTCTAACTTCATGTCATGAAAAGGACAGTGGTGAAATGATTGTTTCAACAAGTTACTTTGTGTGCATGAGCCTTCTGCAAGAAAAAGAGGGTGGGAAGGAGGAGGAAAGGAAAGAGAAACAGAGTAAGGATATTTCTAGCAGGTAAGGAACAGCATTCTCATCTTTTAACTCCATTACCTGTCTGCAAGTTCCTGAAAACAAATGTCCATTCTTTAAGAAACTACACCAAAATAACCTTCTTAAGCTTTATTTCAGACACTCAAGATCCTTCTTGAATGGGAGGCAGATATAAAAACTGTAGACAAGCATTTCTTCATGAGTAGTAAAAGGAAGGTAAAGAAGAAATGAGGAAACAGAAATGGGTTGTTTCCACATGCAGGGGAGTATCCTGCATCAATGGTGGCTTACAGACAGACATCAGAGCCTGACTTCCATCCTTCAGAGAAGCCCTGGAAAAACAGGCTTGCATGGACCCACGATTTATTTTCACTTCTTTTCACTTCTTTGTACAGGAAGGGAATGACAGCTGTATCCACTCTGCTGAAACACTGACATGGTATGATTCTGTTTTGAGAAAGCATTTATATTGGGGATCTACACAGTGGGGTTTTAAAAAGCACATAGTTCCCTCAGGTTAAAAAGCAATATTAAATATGAGTTTCTCTCTGATTTAAATTATATTTTGCATAATTACAAATGATATAAAAACAACATCTCATCCAAATGTTTATGTGTATCAGCCACTATGTCTTGAGCGAAGGATCAAGGATTGCAAGTATGTTAAGGGAAGAATAGGACACAACACTGTTTTAACACTAATTTCTTCACACTGGATCATGGAAATCAAAATAGAAACATACTTGTATATGCCAATTTAAAATAAATAAAAGCAAATAAAACCAAAATACAACCAACAACAAGAGGTCCCTTTGATCCATGGGACTTCAGTGTATACTCTATTCCTTACCCGGTCTCAATCCACTAGAAGTGGCACCTTTCCTAAGTCACTCAGAGTCATCTAGGTCATGAATGATGTCAACGTTTTCAAACTAAAGAGTCACTTGTCTCCTTCAGAACTGAGCTCAGTCAAACTGCCCTGGGGCAACCATCACTCCTCTCCTAATGCAAACACGTTTCTCACTGTTCTGACCATAAGTTCTCCTGGAACCTCTGCAAAAATATCCATACATCCTAGGCTGTGACCCTGACCTCTCGTCTCTGTCCAGACAACCCTTGCCAGGTTGATTCTAGTCACTTCTAGAGCATTAAAAACAATGACATATTAGAAATTTCTAGATTCCATTTTCCCATCTTGATGTACAAGCTTCTCTATCCAGCTGTGTGTACCTAACAAGTATCTGACATGTGTATGTGTTCCATGTGGGGGCCTCCTCTGCATCTAGCAGCTCAAATACCATCTGCTCAGAGTGGTTTTCCCATCTTGTTTCCCCACATTATTCTCCCCTACTTGCTTCTTTCCACATGGACCCATTATTTCTTTTCCAAACTGGCATAGGTGGTTTCTGAAGGTGGGGATGACTCTGTCCTCACCGCTCCGTTCCAACACCAGAGCAAACACTAGCACATAAGCAGATATTTCACAGGTACTTACCCCATGAGCCAATATGTTTACTAAAGACTGAAGACTTCACTTTCTCTGATAAGATTATCTTTTTCAATAACAGATGTTAATTTCCCAGTAGTTAAAAGCATATTTAACACTTGTGAGGCAGAGGCAGGTGGATCTCTGAATTCAAGGCCAGCCTGGTCTACAAAAAGTTTCCAAAGCAGCCATATAATATATATGTGTGTGTGATCATAAAAATGTTTGATAAATAGTACCAGAAAATACATATCTGATAAAAAAACAATGGGACTTTAAGAGGTTTTTATTTTTAGGTCATGTTGTAAGACCCACGAATGGCACCATTACTGCCATATTTGACATGCTTTCCCATGAGGGTCACAGAAAGAGGAAGCTGCAGTAATGTCCAACCTTTGTACCCCTTCTTCCTGAATACAGAGGGTCACTTTATCATGGTCTTTTCCCTGAAGACTTCCTTCCTCCTAAAACTTAATATTACACATTGTCTTGACTAGTCTTTTGTCAACTTGACACTGGTAGAGTTACCTGGGAAGAGGACCCCCCAACTGAGATTGTCTGTGGTCAAGTCAGTAGGGCGCTGTCTTGATTAGATGTCGGAGCGTCCAGCTCACTGTGGGCAGTGCCATCCCTGGGCAAGTGGTCCTGGGTGGTACATAAGAAAGCAGGCTGAGCAGGTCATGTGGAGCAAGCCAGTAAGCAGCATCCTCCATCATTTCTGCTTCAGTTCCTGCCTTGGCTTTCCTAATAATGGTCTGTAACCCATGAGCCAAACAAACTC
Organism: Mesocricetus auratus; assembly: GCF_017639785.1. Lineage (NCBI taxonomy): Eukaryota > Metazoa > Chordata > Mammalia > Rodentia > Cricetidae > Mesocricetus > Mesocricetus auratus. The sequence continues at coordinate 47,885,283 of NW_024429192.1, forward strand.
TTCTTCCCCAAGGCTGCTTTTGGTCCTGGTCTTTATCATAGCAAAAGAAAACCAAACTAAGACTCATGTCCTTCTCCACACACACAACTGGGCTTATATTCTATATGCAGAGAGATATATGTGGTTGTCCCTGAGAGTAGGATTACTCATCTGAAAGTATGGTACCTCTACTGGATAGTCTGCTGATAAATTTAATGAGCAAAAAAACCTGCTGACTAGAAGAACTTAAACCAGATTTCTCTCAAGGGCAGCCAGGCATGTACAACTGACAGAGAAGTCACAGCAGGCACTGGTTCAGGAGTGCCACCAAGATTTTGCTGTTCACATGAATAACATCACCATGGCAATGGAGGTTGTGTATCTGGGTCAGCTATATGAAGTCTATACGGAAGGAAGGAGCTGCTCGTGCAGAGTACGATGCCCCAAAAGCATAGCGACCATGTGTCAAACAGAGCGGCTAGCATACTGGGCACAGCATGTTCACACAACTGACACGTCCACTCAGAGCTGACACCTCTCTCGAGCAAGGCTCACTCACTCACAGGCAGGCTGCAAATGCACTGATCTCCAACGTAGGTGGTTACACAATGAATGGAAGCTGGTCTACATGAAAAAGCGTTTGTCTGTTGCTATGGACTGACATTTCTAAAAAGGAAAGGTTTAGGCTTGGTAAAGTGGGCCAGTAATTTTTTCAATCACTTTTGGTCTGTTCAAGCATTTTGCTTCCAACAAGAAAAAAGGCAGACAGAGAACAGAAGTAATATCTTTTTGTGAACTGATCTGAGGCATGTAATCATCCCCAAACCGAAGAGACGGGCACTATTAGGAGGGCACTGAAGCATCTGCTTACCTGAGAATGCACAAACTACCAGAGACTGAAGTGCTAAAGTAGTCATTTTGATCAAGTGCTTGGTATGCAGGGAGGTGGTGACAGCACATCGCCATGAGAAGGGTAAGGCTCACAAGAGTGGTCACACTCCTCTGCAGACTTTTCCTCTATGAACACCAAATGCTTTCACCAAGATGATAAGGAGACGCAAGAGGAGGGCTCCTTGGCTGGGAGAGAGAAGAGGGAGGAGCAACATCCCCAAATCTGCCAGAGCATTCTTTGTTGCTGTTGTTGTTTACTTTATTTACTTTTGTTTTTATGTGCACTGATATTTTGCTTGCATATATGTCTGTGAGGGTGTTGGATTTCTTGGAACTGAAGTTACAGACAGTTGTGAACTGCCACATGGGTACTGGGAATTGAACCTGGGTCCTTTGTAAGAGCCGTCAGTGCCTGTAACGCTGAGCCAACTCTCCAGCCCAGCCCAGAGCATTCTTCCTCTGAGAATGAAAGCTCGTCTCTAGCTACCACCTGAGAGCAGTGGGGCGCCCATACTGTGGCTAGAGAGGGCACTTTGGGAAGTCTGCCAGATGAGATCCCTGGCCACCAACTGTTTCAGGGAAGGGCTTGCAGTCACAGAGCAAGGAGGAAGTGAGGCAACAATGACAGTAGTTCAGTCTCTACATAGGAACAGAAACGCCAGAGCCAGAGCTGGGCACACCCAAGACTGCAATGTAATCAGAGCAGGGACTGTCCTTCACCCCCACCTCATCACCTACTTACAAACAGTGTTACAAAACTGCAGGAACTGGAGAGGACGTGGCCTCTGCGGAGTAGCACAAAGAGAAGACCCAAAGCCAAAGTCACTAAAAAAGGAAAGCCTCTGGTGTCCATAGCAACAACAAAAGCCAATGGTAGTAACCGAAGCAACAATAAACATCAAACAAAGCCCAATTCCTGCCTAGATTAACACAAATCTCCACACTAAAACCCTACACACTCAAATTTCTATTGCTCTAAGCAAATGTCAGGCTTTCAACAACAATATATATGATATGCTTAAAGGTAGGGATAATTTCCGGAATGATAAAACAATCATCAGAACAAGACTCAGATATGAAAAAGATGTTGAAACTATCAGAATTTTAAATAATGTACGGCAGTGTTAGAGACTACAATGGAAAAGGTGGACATCATTCAGTGGCAGATAGGTAAATGCAGTAGACATGAAAGCCACAAGGTTCACAATTGCTAGACATTAAAGACGAGGTAACAGACATGAAGAGGGCCTGCAATGTAGCTTTTCACTATAGGAAATAGCTGAAGAAAGAACCAGACAACTTGAAAATAAAAGCAGGGAAGTCACAGTAACTGCAAAGCAACAAGAGAGTGAGAAACTGGTAACAGCTGAGAAACTTAACACTAGCATGACTGGGACCCGAAAGAATGAAAAGAGGCAGAGCTGAAACATGTGAAGAACTATGGGTAAAAGTATTTTTAAATTTTGTGGCAAAACACAAAATTACATATCAAAGAAGCTTAAAACTACTAAGCGAGGCAAACAACCTAACAAACAAACCCTATCTAGGGGAATCGTATTCAAGAGGGAGACACTGGGACAGTCTTGACGGCAGGAGAGGGAAACTCCTGTAGTCAACTGTTACTCACTGAAGTCCTTATGTTGAAACCCTAATTCTAATGTTTCAGTAAATGACCTATGTAAGAAGCAGCGAAGAGTAGAGAACCTGACAGGATTCGCATCCTCGTAAGATATTCCAGACAGCTTTCTGCTCTCTCCCTCCTCCAGAACCTGTACCAAAGAAGGTCCTGTGAGGACACAAGAGACTGAGGCTGTCTGAAAGGAAGGAATCAGGTTAGACGCTGAAGGACTCTGCCGCCAGAGGCCCTGCCCCATAGAACTGTTCAAGTTCATAAATACATGACACATATTAAACATTTAGATCTGAAAAAAATTAGATCTGCACAAAGAAATAAAGAACACTAGGAATGGAAGGAAAATTCCAACAATCCTATCATTAATACCACTAAAAGGCAAGTGTGTAAGTCCGTTCAGCAAGGCACAGAGTATCACATAATACAAGCAAATGCGACACATATGACAGGAGTAACCTGATGGGAGAGAAATGAAATCCAAGGATGTAAGGCCTCGGATGACAGGGGAAGAACATGATTTTAAGGTGGATGGAGATTATTAACACTAGACAACACTAAAAAATATTCTTAAAAGGAAAACAAAACAACTCAGTATAGGAGATAAGGTAGGACCATAAAGATACTTACAAAACTCAGAGAAGACAGGAAAAGAGAGAAATGGAGGACAAGTACCACAAATCAGAGACAGCATGTTTTAATTCGATTATGTCAATGCCACTTTTGTTAATAGCATAAAAATAACAAAAATGGGGCTGGAGAGATGGCTCAGTGGTTAAGAGCACTGGCTGTTCTTCCAGAGGTCTTGAGTTCAATTCCCAGCAACCACATGGTGGCTCACAACCATCTATGGTGAGCTCTGATGCCCTCTTTTGGCCTGCAGGCATACATACATGCAGGCTAAACACTATATGTATAATAAATAAATAAATCTCTAAAAAAACAACAAAAAATTTTCTAGAAGACATTATTTCAGATTGGATACTTCTCGTTTGCTTTCTGTTATGATAAACACTATGACCAACTTTCTTCCAGAATGCTGAAGAGGAAAGAACACTTTCAAACTTATTTTGTGGACCAGCCATAGTCTGAACCAGAGTCAAACAAAGATGATGCAAGAACAGAAAATACAGTCTAATATTCCTGATGAACATCAGTTTTAAATCCTCAACAAAACGTTCACGATTACATTAGAAGTGTCATACACCACAATAAAGTGAAATATATTCCAGGAATGTAGGGACAGTTTAATCTACACATATCAGTAAATGTGATACACCATTTAATAATAATGATAATAATAATAATAATAATTCCATGTTCATCTCAATGGAAGAAAAACAGAAAATTCAATATCCTTTTATAATAAAATTCTCAATGAATTAAATATATAAGAAATACTCAACATTAACAAATATGATGAACCACAAGAAACATAACATTCAACAGTGTAAGAGCTCCCAAATGAATTAATAGATCTGAAACATATTTTGAGACAGAGTCCAGGCTAACTTTGAACTCATTATAACAAATCATATATGTTTGAATTGTTGGGAGTTAAGGTTCAAATTATCAGAGAGGACATTTGCAAGCAAAGAAGATAGAAGGCTACAATAAACCCTCTGGTTCTGGATTAGAGCTGGAGATATCAGTATGAGTTCACTTTAAGGAATGGTTATAATCAGATGTGTATAGTATATATATGCATACATATATATACATATACACATGGATATATATGTATATATACACACACATGCATGCATGCACACAGTACGTATGTATGTATGCATGTATGTATGTATATATGTATGAATGTATGTATATTATCTAACCATGTCTTCCAACATTCCAGAATCAGGAATATTCCAGTAGTAACTTAATGTTCTGTGCCCAGACCTTCTTTTCCAGATACCATATATAACTAAAGCATCTTGAAAAAAAATGTCTGATTTTAGGGCTTGGCAGTGAAAATATGAGATTAAAAAAACTCCAGAGAATAAGTTGTTCAGAAAGGACAGAAGGTTAGGGGCACATCTAACCAGGAGCCAGCCTCAAAGAGCTCCCAAAGCCAGCCAAAGCCACAATTTAAATAATAAAGTTCGTAACTATTTTTCACGAATCCATAGTTATATAAATGATTAAATAAATGAAGGAAGCAACCAATCTTATTTACAGAACTCCTAGTGTTGACTGTAGATACTCTTTCAGGGAGGGTATGGAGCTGAGCTGTTCCTTCTCCCTGTCTTGAGAGAAGATTGGACTTAACAATCTCTTTCTCAGGATAAAGTGTGAAAAGGAAAAACTGGAAACTACAGTGATGAAACCTGTTAGGCACTGGCTAACTCAAGTCATCACACAGACATCAACAGATATGCTTTATTTGGGTCTCATGTACAATGCTGCCATGCGTTTAAGAGGGACTGAGTGTCACCATAAAAACCCTACAGTGTAGAGTAATTGTCAAGAAGAACACCAAACACAAATGGAAGGACATTTTTGAAAACTTTTGAAAAGTCAGGACAAATGAGGAAAGACAGAATCTGTCATAACCCAGAGGGCACTAAGGGGACAAGGCAACTGCATGGATCCCAAGGTAGGTCTAGAATATTCTTGGAAAAACAATGCCTGTAGTAACATGTTCAGGATGACTTCTAATGAATGCCTCATGGTGGTATTGGGTAGCATTAGATGAGAAAGACATATAGCACACTACTATTTTTTCTTAAGCACACCTTACAATTTTTCTGTAAATCTGTATTAATCCAAAACAAAGATTTGTAAAGAACATCATTGTATATATAAATTAAGCAGCCCTGAAGAATTCTGAATATACTCATGATAGTGTAGAAAAGAAAAAGAAAAAAAGTTTACAGCTATCTATACCTACAGACAGACAACGATTAATCTATTAATAGAGAGATGCTAAGATGCTGTAAAAGAGAGGATTAATTCTTAGGGCTGAGCTCAGGTATTTTTCTCTTCTTTGTAGTTCTGAAGTTTTCTACAGTGAGCAGATATGAGAGACACACTTGTTATACTGTGTGATTTTAAAATTATTTTGTTGCTTTACAGTAGTATGACCTCAAATCATTCCATGATATGTTACTGGTGCTTTATAAAAAACGGTCTTGTAGTCAGATATGTATGTCGACTTTGACATATTGTGTCTCTTTTCTGGAGACTCATAATGTCTGGTAGGATGTCAAAAGTTTTGGGAAGTCAACTAATTAAGGAACTTTGTTTATCTTAAACAGCATTTTCCAAAACCATTTGACTACTGAATTTACACTTTCTCAAAACAGCTTACTATTTCAGGAGCGACTAGGGCGACATGGAATATAACACATGTTGGGGAAATGTGTTTCAGAATATCTCACCAGTTTTTAAGGGAAGAAACAGCTGCTTTTAGAGATTTCTTATGTTGATTTAGCAAAGGATGAAAATGCTTCTACTGTCTCCAAAATCTATGTGGATTTTGCCTCAGATGACTTCTTGACTCTTTTTGTCCTGCATAGCATCTGACACAGCAAATACTCTACTGTATTTCCTCCAATACATAAGATCATGTCTTGTCAACTAGCAGTCAAACTTGTTTTCTAAGCACTCAGAAGCATATTTTCTTCTGATTGTTCATTGCTCTATCCACTCATTCACCACAACTGCTGAGAGCATCCTATGTCCTAGGTACACTGATGGTCAACACAACGAGCAGAGAGCCACCAGATCACTACAATGGGCTTCAACAGAGAATAAAGACTACTAAAAAGACTCTACTAACCATCTTCTTCAGCCTCTTTTCCTCTCGTTTTCTCTCAAGCTGAGCTTCCTTTTCTTCAGCATCCTTCTTTTGGCGTTCTTCCTCTTGGGCCTTTAACTGAGCCTGAATAAAATTAGAAGTCAGAAAACTCAGAACCCTTCCCCTGAGTGGGAAAGGAGATACTTTGTGGTGAGGCAGTCAGGTAGCTACCAAGTGAACTATCAATGCATCTTGTGACAGGAGGGCAACACTCAAGCAACATGCTTGTAACTTAGGGTCTCTCTGAAAGGGCCTTTTCCTGCCTGGGAAGGGGACACTGCACATGAATACAGCCACTCTGCTTTCATGATAAAATGAGTATTTTCAGTTCTCATTTTCACCTGTGAAATAGCAAGTCTGGTGTGGTGAAATCTGGTTAGCCCACCCCAAACAGAACTGTTAATTTTTTCTTGTAAATGCAAAATTTACTTCTGACAATAGGTCAAACTTTGGAAGATAAGTTGTTTGCAAAGTCATTGGGTCAGATATCTGTCATCTACAGCATACTAATTGTGGTTATCTGTGAACCTTCCAATCTGCTAGCTGTCATTTACTTTTGTAACATTTCCTTTTTGCTCTGCTAATGATGTTGAGTACAACCTCCCTTATTTTCCTCAAGCTGAATTCAAAGGGGGAGGCCACAAGCCTTTCCTAAGCTGTTCTAACTCTACTATCTCAGGAGGCATGGCTAAGCAAGGTTCCAGTTTTTGAAATCTGAACAAGTCGCTTTTCTTGCCTCAGTTTGCATTCTGAATTTATTACCAATTTGTCTTCTTCTTGTTTTTTCTTCCTTTCTGCCAAGATCCGCCTACGTTCAGCTCGTTGAATTGCTCTCTCTTCCATGGCTAAAAAATAGTAACATAGTCCCAATATAAAAAAAAATATGAGGCACTCTGTAAAATAAATGTCTCCATATTATAGTCACATTTAGAGTTATCATTAGAGTTTTCTTGTCAACTGAACATTTTGACATATGGAGCTTATTTAATTCAACAGGTTAAAGACCTAACATCAGCAATAATGAACAATTTACACATTTATTACATTTTTGTTTACATTTTTTTAGAATATATTTCTATTGGTTTAAATAAGACAATGTTCCTGGATGGTGGACTTTCAGTATATGAAACTTAAAACTCAGAATTTTAATATATTGTTGATGAACACAGAAAGATGTAATTACAGCTAACAAGTACTTGGAGAGTATAAAATTTGTTAAATCTCACTTTAAGTGAGGCTATGCATTTTTTGTGAAGCCACTGTCCATGGTCTGTACAATAACAAAAGCTAAAGTTGGGGTCATGGTGACTACATTTCAATGTAGTTTTCAGACCCAGGCACCCAGATGGGCAGGAAATGGAAGTGAACCAGGCATTTGGAGAACTGGCATCAGAATGAATTTGAGTGTCAGACTCCTGTTCTTGACAGTTTATTAAATATCGATCCAAAAGAAACAAATGTGCAAGATGGTCTGATAATATGACTGTAATCAGTCAGGGCTGGCGTAGGAAGGGGGGCACGGGCAGCAGGAGCACTGAGTTCTGCTCATGAAGCCAGCTACTGGTTACTTTCAGTTCCTTGGGCCGTGCTACAGAGAAGAACATTTAAGCCCAAGTTTTAAGAATTAATAAACAAAAAAACTCACTAAGCTATTTCTTACGGATATTAAGTGTCTGCTTTGCCACAAAAGAGTAGTGGTGGTGGCACAGATGGCAGAGTGAGACTGTCCTTAAGGAGGCAGAAATCGACTAGAGGATTAAAGGAAAGAGCGGAGACACAGAGTCTCAGCAATACATCTCTCCCATCTTTCCTAGATTGAATCATTAAAGACTACTTGAAAAATAGGCTGGAATTCTAAAATAGGTAAGTCATTGATCAAACAATAATTTCAAAAACTTATCACAATGAACTGGACATTTCCTGGTCAGCCTCAGTAGTGGGCAAAGCCAGCATCAGCTGCTGACCTGCCAGATGGTTGACATAGACAGCTAATCTCGTCATTGATGGAACTGACCACAGTGTCCTTCAGATGTCATTACTTCTTGCTAGGGTGGCAATTCTTCCATAGCTTTAAAAAACTCAAGATTTACAAAACTCAATGTAATTGTCAAGATACTCCCCACACACAATGTAATTGTCAAGATACTCCCCACACACAATGTAATTGTCAAGATACTACACACACGCGCGCATACGCGCGCGCACACACACACACACACACACACACACACACACACACGAGCAGAGAAACTATGTGAAAAAATCAATTAGCCGAATCACTAGGTGGGTCCTGAGGAATGCCTCTACTCTCAAAGCATTATTTAGTTTTTAAATAAAGAGTTCCATGTGCGTCTAAAATACTATCAAATTAAACTATCTGGTTTATACATCTCATTACCAAAATGGTACTATTAAGACAATGCATCATAAAAAGACAGAATAACTTGACTTGAATCGCTATGAACTCCTCCTCAGTGTTTTGGCACTGATGAAGTATAATGGTAGATGAATTTTATCAATGTTTAGCCTTAGCCTCTACTCAGGGGTCTCAATTATGTAGTCCCCCATTTTTCCACAATAGAAACTCTAACTAGAGAAAAATGATGCACCTTTCATAGCTCTGTGTGTGTGTGTGTGTGTATGTGTACATGCACACACACATGTGCACATACAGCTGGGAAGGCCACCAGGACTGGCAAAGGGGAGAGGAAAGAGAGTATCAAGCTCCTGAGCATCCCATTCCTCCCATATCATGAGTCTTAGATTTTCACCAGGCTTCACCATGTCTCAAAGCCTAAGAGCACTAAGCACGCAGTCCTAGGCAAATGCTACTCCAGTAGAAAAGGCAACCATCAGGAGAGTCATCCGGACAGCCTTGCCTTTCAGGAAGGGATGGGGTGCTGTCACATTCCTTTTGGATGCAGAAAGACAATTTCTGGAATCAGTTCTACTATCTTCACACCTAGGGGGAAGAACAGATGACCTGGGAGAAAATAAGAAGAAAAAAGAAAAAAAAGCAATTTAAATCAATAATTAGCTCCCTTCAAAGTCTTCACATCTGAGAAACTCAAAACACTAAACAAGATTCAATTTAACTCCGAGTTAAGGATGAATTGTTACAACCAGACTAAAGTCGGCATAGGAGGACCCCATCCTTGACTTCTGATCTGTTCTCCTAACGACTTCACCACACAGGAACTATGCCTCAGGCACATCTGAAACTGTCTTCAGAGATTTTTGCAGAATTTAGAACTCCTATTCCAAGCCTGAAGGTACATAATTTTACTTCGAACAACAAGTGAGGAAATTATTCAGCCTAGGGGCCAGTCAATGGAGTAATGGGGTCCATGTTGTCTGCCCAGGCTTCTCAGTATTACACATAATCAGAAACCCAGAAATCTAGCTAGAACAAGCATTTTTCTCTTTCCCTGCACAATTACAAAGTTCCTCTCACAATGGCAGCTACCACCCAGTGCTCACTATATAATGGAATCTATCTAGGCAGTCTTTACTTTAAATATCTATGTACACCTCAAGGGCAAATCAGAACGCATGAGGCTTCTTGGCTGTGAGTATACAGATCACATAAAGTGCATGGAGTGCAGAAGCTAAGCAAAGATACTCAGCAGCCTCTTTCTCAAAGGCAAACCCCTCCAAACAAGGTCAGAGAGCTCTGACACTGCTGACATACTTCAGAAGTCTCTGGCAGGTTCCCTGCGGCTCCTCTGCTCCTCTGGGATTGGACAGAAGTCCACTCTGTGCTTCTGTGACTGCTGCTGCACGCTCAGCTGCCCACTGGGCCTCAGCCAACCGCTGGTTCTCCTTCAGCTTCTGAATGGTTTTCTGCTGTTCCTTGAGTTTCTTCTTTTGCTTCTCAATCAGCTGTTGCTGGTAGACATAGCGACGGTGGAAATGGCCCGCACAAACAGGCTCTGTTTCTTGGCTAGTGGTCCCAGGCTTTTCATGGCTACCAGGCTGTTGAGAGGTCTCAGCATCTGGAGTTTTGGGTTGCTTTGTGTCAGGTGTGCTCCCAGAGACATCTGGGAGGGGACCCTGAAAATTACCCATGGTTGTTCTTCCTGGGGAGTGGCTGCGCATACAACCACTGCTCCTCATGGGTGGCTTTTCCCAGGCAGTGGGCATGGTGGTGACCTGGGGAAAAAGATAATATTCTTAATTCAATACTGACGAGCTGAGATCCTGACTTGTTCCCATTAGTGTTGTTTTTTTCAGTGACACAAATATGCTGCACCTCATCTAGAACTGCCCTGCTCTCCATGTGAGGGTACCTCAGACACCACCAGCCTCACACTGTGAGCCACTCAGGTGTACACTCTGCTCTCCATGAAGAGTGAATGGGAACATGGCCAGAGCCGTGAGAGTTGTTGTTATGGGCCAAGGCATCTGCAATGAGCTGGAGGGAGCTGCTTCATTTGGTTTTATGAGGGAGTATTTCATGTAGCTCAGGCTGGTCTTGAACTAAAGATCCTCCTGCTTCCCCTTACCAAAAGTGCTGGGACAATAGGCATGTACCACTATGCCCAATCTCTTAGGATTTTTTCAAATTCATTTTGTAAGTAGACAAGTTCATTTCTTACATTATAAAAAATTTAAATGTAAAACTGACTCTAAAATTTGCAGAAATCTGAGTATTTTGTGGTGTGGGATACATTTTTTCCTCAAGAATGTTTGAAAACTTCTTCACCTCAGATACTTTAAGACTTTTTCTTAAGTCTAAATGTGTGTGTGTATTTGTGTATATGTATGTATGCATGTATGTATATGTATGAAAGCCTATTATATAGTATTTTTTTGTTTTGTCCAGGAAAAATACTTTTTGCTGACCCTTTTCATTTAAAGGTAACAGCAGTAAGAACTTGGTAAGACAAAAGTTCCTTTCAGCTATCAGCTATTTCTTAAGATGCAGCAGATCTGTTCTTTCAAGGCCTGTTTTGTCTCTACCAAATTCATCCTTAGAAACAGTACAGACTTCAAACCCAGATCTGATTTTGAGACCAGTCTCCACTCTTTCCAACTATCTGTTTGGGAGAGTTTTGTTAAAGCCAGGGCTACACAAATATCTGTATTACATAAGAACAACTTTATCTAAATACCTTGTATTAGCATACAACATAATACCTTTCAAAGATGTAAACTTCCTTTATAGACAGGATTCATACTCCATGATGTTATCTGGGGGAAGGAAAGAAGCATTCCTAAGAGCAAAATTTAGTCTGGCCAAAATTTGTGTCAAGACAGAATGCTTGAGTCTATGATCTGATCGGTTACTTCTGCTTCTGCAATGGCATAAACAGGAAAAGCCATGAGGAGTCCCATGTTAGAAGCCTTCAGCACTAACATGAGCAGTCCCATGTTAGAAGCCTTCAGCACTAACAGGGTATCATCCGCAAAAGTATTGTCCATGATGATGGAAATGCTTTCTAAGACTTAGCTCAAGTGAGAGGTGTGATACTTGGAAACTCTGACATGTTAAAGACTTTTAAAAACAACCTTTTATTTTAGAAATGTCAGTGGACATTTATTCATGAGAACACCTGCTTATGTAATTTAGCATCAAGCAGGGTGGATGTTTTAGGCGCTTTTAAACCTTGTGGTAATGACCCCTTATTAGCCCAGCAAGACTGCATAAAAGCCTTGAGTATAGCAACAAGGTTTCTTTTGGATTATGGTAACTTCTGAAGGCAGAAACAGGAGAATGAAATAAAAGCTTAGTGGTACAGTTTGTACTCACTGGAAGAGAACTGCACAGCCTGGCCTACTCAGGGGGAAATCACCTACTAGCTAATGGATAAATTTGAAATCTTTCAAGGCATTTCATTTGTTCATGTTTCACTGTACATCCCAGAAAAGATGGGAGTTTGTTTTGTGAACCTTAAGGTCTATTTTAGTCACTTGTTCTCTTTGGTTCTTTTTTTTTTTCCACAAAATTATTTGCTTGATAAAACTTTTTCTTCTTTGTTTTATATACTTGGAGGCTTTTTCCCTGAAATATATATATTTTTCCTGATATATATGTATATATATATATCATACAGTAATTTTTGTTTTACACAGGAAAAGTATTATTCTGACTTTTTTCATTTAAAGGTAACAACAGTAGAACTTGGTAAGAAAAAAAAGGTTCCATTCAGCTATTTCTTAAGATATAAATCTTTTCTGGGTTTCAATGGAGATGAAATTACCTAGCTGATATAAAGTAGATAAAATGCCTGGGGGAAGGGCCCAGAATGTTACATAAACCCCATGAGCATTCTTACTACATATCTTTACTGAGAGTTCGCTTAAATGAAAGCCAGCCTGCTTGCTCACAGTAATCAGGGTATAAAGCAAGGTCGAGACCCTCAGGTGCCCAATTTAATTTTATGTGAGTGAGTTAAGTACTTAACAGCACTTGGAGCAGGGTGGAGGCAGAGTATCTCCTAAGGCATGTGAACAAAGGAGGAAAAATTGTTAGGCGTGACCTCATAAAAAAACGAACAGCTGTGCACAGCACCAAATCCCAAACCAAACCAAAAAGGCATATGTGTTGTGCCCAAATTCTGAACCCCCAAATCACCAAGAGACCCATTTCAATGCAAAAGCAAAGAGTCTTTTATTTTAGATGTTTAACAAGCTAACCCCATTAGCTAGAGCCCTTCACCGCCACCATGGCGAATGGCTGGAGAAAGACCCCAAGCAACCTTGAGGCAGGGACCTTAAAGGGCAGCGTAAGGGGAGTGTCTAGGGGTAGGGGATCTGATCTCCTAGTGACCAGGACAGGAGCCGCAAGGTCATGCAAGCACGTGTTAGCCTGTAATGGCTGCTAAAATGGGGGACTGGTCACTACATATGGCCAAGTGGACAAAAGGTCTGCAGCACACACAATAATGTAAGTATCAATATTCCTAAAAGTATAAAGAACTCCTGTAAATAAAGTAGATACATACACAAGTAGAAAAATGAACAGATGTACTAAGAGGTGACTTACTTATGCCTATCTTCTTAAATCCATGTTTATATATAGGCAATATAAAAATTCTTAACTTCACTAGCAATAAAAATGTAAATGATAAAGAAACAAGATAAAATAAGATAAAAATAGAATATGCATTCTTTCTTAAAATATTTACCCTAAGTAAAGCATTATGCATATATGCAAAGACTTAGTTACTACTGGGATGTTCAGTGAACACTGAAATAGTGACAAACTGAAAACTTAAATTTCAGTCATCTGTGAGTTAAACAACTTCTAGTTTAGGTTCACCTCAGAATGTCATGTAGGCAGTACAAAATGGTGGCAGAGAACTGTAGTCTATAACCAAAGTAGATATCAAGTTCACCTGTAGAACTAAAGTTACCCATTCCCAGAAATTCTGATAAATAGGTCTAGTTCTGAGAGATACTTTTAATGAAGAACTTTGGTTAAGGTATATTTAATAATATAAAAATGCCCATGTTCTATTTAGGAAATTCAAAAGATATTTATAGGGAATTAAATAGTTATGTCCATATTTTTTTAAAAAACCAATCAAAGAAACAAACCCCACAGAACAGTATTGCATAATACCAACACTTAGGAAGTGAAGGCAAGATGATTGGGAGTTCAAGGCTAACTTTTGCTACTCAGTGTATTTTAGACCAGCCTGTACTATATGAGACCAGGTCTCAAAAACAAAGGGGGGGGGGAAGGAAGGGAGGGGAGTGAGGGAATGAGTTAGGAAGGAAGGAAAGAAGAAACAAAATAACAAGCCTTCCTTTTCCTGATTACGGCAGGCTAGATTTCTTCAGTGACCTGGTTGAGGGAAATTTAAAGCTAAATAAAATATTAACAATAACAATTTATATATGACTCAACAGAGAAAAGAGTCGATAACTCTACTTCCATGTTACCCCCAGGTAATGGAATTATAGACTTGGTTGTTTATTGAGACTGGCCTTGAACTCACTAAACAGCCCAGGCTGACTTGGAGATTGCAATTACTGGTATATACCATCACCACTGGATTTAAAAAATAAATTCTTGCTGATTTTTCTCCCACCAAATAGTCACAATTAGTATGAACTACTATTCTTATTAGAAAAAAATTAAGAATGTATTAGATCACAGGTTTATCAAAAAATGTATGAAGATCAAGAGTTGTTAGCAAGTTTTCTTTACCCATCTCTTTTCAAAGGTCTTTCACTGAGCTGTTATGAAATCCTCTGTATCATGTCCTTACCAACTGTCAGCTAGCCCAACACTGATGTATGACTATTAAACAATTCCAGTCAAGGAAGTAGTCACAGCCTGAGTGGTAACCCCTGTGTTCTGTAGCAGCCCTAACCTCTGCATATCCTAGACAAGGCATACTGATTTCAGCTGCTGTAAGAGTACAATGCTCAGATGTAAATCCATAATAAACATGAAGCTCAAACAAAGGGAACAGTGTACCTCTCCACTTCCTGCTGGCTGGTCCACCACAGCTGTTGCCTCTGCAAGAAGATGGATACCGGGTGACCCATTAACATTGAGTTTCCCGAGAGAGGCTGCCTTCAGCAGCGCATCCATTTTCTTCCTAGTTTGCTCCTTTGCTCGAGCCAGCTCCCTCTTTATAACTTCTGAACCATGCCAACGCTGCCATTCGGCAAAGCAGTATCGAAGAACTTGTTTCCGGTTAAATTCAGTAGCGAGCTGTTGTTTTCTAAGAGACAAAGTACATCCATTAAAAAAAAGAAGAAGAAGAAGAAGAAGAAGCAGCCATTTATAGTGCTAGCGGATAATACAAATGAAACATGAGGTCAAAGAAGTTCCTGGAATGTTATCATGTCATAGTAAACTAAATGAAATGACTTACGTCTCAGCATCACCGTTAAGAAGAAAAATCAATTGTACTGTTCTATCTTCCCAATAAGACATATTAGTTTACATTATATATACATGTAACTCTTTTGAAAAGAAGAATGCATTAGAGATTCAGGCAGGGGTGGAAATCTTAGGCAGGTAGGTTAGGAGAAAACGCAATAACTTAGTCATATCACCCTGCGATGCCAATAATTATGACTCATCACTGGGTGGTGGTGATGCACACCTTTAATCCTAGCACTCGCAGAAGCAGATGGAACTCTGTGAGTTTGAGGCTACCCTACCCTGGCCTACAAAGCAAGTTCCAGGACAGCTAGAGCTGTTACACAGAGAAAATCCTGTCTCAAACAAACACACAAACAAACAAACAAGCAACAAAAAGACTTATCAAAGTCTAAGTCAAACCCTGAAGGTGATCCTGGTAAAGTCCAGCCCAGGGAGAGGATCACTGAAGAGGACTAAAGCTCTAAACTCTATGAATGACTGCTGTGAAAACATTAGCTAAACACTAAACACATATGAAGGGCACAGGCCAGGCTCCCATGCTCAGGGAGCTCAACCATCACCTAAGAAAGAGCTCCTTCAGGCTCCTAGAACCTTCATAAACAGTGACCCTGGCTGGTTTGAGTTGGGAGTGGACATTATTGATTTCTTCATGGGAATCATCCCCAGGAGACATCATGGTGGAAACTGATCAAGGATTCAAGCCTTGGAACTGTGTGGACTGGAGTTCAGATCCCTAGAGGCCAGGTAAATATCAGGTAGGTGTGGTAGTCTGTCTGTAATCTCAAAACACAGGAAATGGAAAGGAGGAATCCTTAGATCAAGTTGGCTAGCATGCTGACTTCAGCAAGAGACCTTGACTCAATATATAAGGCCAAGAGCAATATAAGACACCTGACACAACCTTGGGTCTCCATCTACACACATGTGAACATCATGTCTGCACAGACAACACACACACACACACACACACACACACACAGGATTCAAGACTAGAGGTTTTCTGAATCTATCCTTGTGACCTTGGAACTTATTATGTGGTTGATTATGTGGCACCAGGTGTCCATTTGGAGACTTAAAATCCAATATTGTTTATTTGCCTTCTTGATTTTATTTGGTAAACCTAAGTTCTCTCTACAGCACTGTTTCCATAACTCTTTCTATTAAACATTATACATACACTCTGGGGTCCTATGAGGAAAATCATAACCATTTAAGTCAGCGAATAAGGAGAAAATTTCTAGACATTTTAAAAAAACTTGTTTACTTTTGTATATTATATGACTGTTTTGCCTGCATGTACATGCATTTTCAGACCATATGCATGCATGGATGCAGTACCCACAGATGCCAGAAGAGGATGCCAGATCCCTCTGGAACTGCAGTTACAGAAGGTTGTGACACCCCACATGAGGGTGCCCCAAACTGAATCCAGGTGTTTTACAAGAGCCTCAAGCACTTTTAACTGCTGAGTTATCTCTCCAGCCCCCATTTCTAGTTTTAGAAAAATGTTTACATGACTTCTGATGGTTACCTACAGTTAAAAATGTGACACCGCAACTTATTATAGAAGTTTATATGTAAACTTAAATGAAACTAAAATATAGTAGTAATAGTAGTAGTAGTTCCCTTTGCTACCAGAAATGTACTGCTATTTCTAATCCAGTCATGAGATACAAGCACCTCAACTGCCATGATTTCATCACACCTTCTAAAAATGTGGAGACTGAACTGTAACATTATGAAGAAGCAGAGCTCTGAAAAGGTAACTGAGAAGCTGGGGATCATAGCTCAGGGTTGTAAGTGCTTATCTACCAGTCAAAACATGAAAATGGCTAATCAGGCCATGAAGGCTCTGCCCCTGGGGGCAGACCGACTGATGATCTTTCTTGTCTTGGATCTGGGTTATCAATGAAAACCATGGGAGCCCGGCTCCTGTCTGTCCAGTGTGTGCTAGCTTGCCCTAGTCATGCCAGTGCTATGCTCTTGGTTTCTAAGTCCCCAGATCTAGGAACCAAATAAACCTCTATTGTTCATAAATTATTCAGCCTATGTTACTCTGCTACAGCCGCAGAGTACTGACCAGGACATTTTCCAACAGTATATATCATTATACTTAATTGATCTTAATAATGGTTGAATATAAAGTTGATGATGGCTGGCAAATAATTGGGGACTGGCAGATAGTTTCTATACTAAAAGTATACTGTAAGTCATAATAAAAACATACGTATTTTACTATAATGGAAATAAACTGCCTAACAAGACTGCCTTGATACAATTTTTAGACCAGGCAATAAGTTAAGTATCGGGGAAAGCTACAAAAGCTAAGCAAGGAGACAGAAAAAAACCTATAGTTTTAGGACAGAAGATGCTTGCTGTTGAGTCTGATTAATGTCAAATCCAATTTACATCAATTTTCTCAAGAGAGATGGGTGAGAGAGGCACCTGGTGTGCTAACATCATTTTTCACAGCATCAACAGCCCAAAGCAGCACTGGGCTTTGACCTTCAGTTCAATTCTTTAGATACTATGAAAGACAAAGAGAAAACCATCTCTATAACCCCATCAAGATTGAGAAGGTAGGAGAGTGAGAAGATAGTGCTGAGAGTCCTCTACCATGCTGCACAGAAACTCTGGAATGCAGACAGGACTTCCGTGTTTGCCAGCTAAGGTGGAAGGACAGAGACAGACACTGAAATAAGAGAGGCTGTTTCCATGCCTGCTGCTCTGCGCTTCATTTTGGCACAGTGACAATATCCCATAAGAACCAACTTGTATACTTTTTAAAAGACTGCACTAAAAATATAGCTAGTTCTGAAGGGGGGAGTGAAATCACCTCAGTTTCCTAAAACCTTAGTGAGATGCTATCGCTTAGGTAAATTCACCTGAAGAAAAGGCTTGAGACCCAGTTCCCTGGAACCATTAAGAAGGACAGAGTTCCTTATGGAAAACAACCTGTCCCAGTATGCTTGTGAGCTAACTCAGAACATTTCTAGCAAGAGCGTATAAATTGATCATCATAATTACATAACTGCCTGCAAAGAAAGGCTGTTTCCGCAGACCTAAGAGTACAAAACAGGAACGATTTAAACAAGAATTCAAGTGTGAACCGTGCTGTCCTGGATCAACACCTCTAACAGTGCTTTAGTGGAGGTGGTGTAATGTAGACCCTTGAAGTCCAGAGAACTTCAAGCAGATCTGGGATGGTGGGCAAGTGGCTGATCGTCTCTAAGCCACAATTCTTCCCCAGAAAGGGTGCTGAGAACTCTACAGTGTCTAGCCTTCAAACGATTTTTTTCTTTTGTTACTTTAAATAAATAAAACAAAATCTAAAATATCGACTGAAATCCACACATAAAGTAATGCTATCTTACAGCAAGATTCTTGGATATCTAACCCACGTCTTAAGGTCTACATTTCTTTATTTGGGTGGGGGTTAAACAGTGGGCATGTGGAGGTCAGAGGAAAGCTTGCAGGAGTCGGTTCTCTCCTTCCACCACGTGGGTTCTGGGGATGGAACTCGGGTCATCAGGCTTGATGGCAAGTGCCTTTACCGCCTGAGCCCCCTCACTGGCCTCGTGTCAGTTTTTCAGAAGGGAATGGGAGAGGATAGATCACCATATGCCAGTGATCTGATGCAGACCACAACAGTGACAGGAGCAGCTGCATTTGGGACGAGCAGCTTCGGCAGGAACAGGAAAGAGCAAGCTAATGCATTCAATAATGTAGTAGGTAGCCCCAGGGAAATAGGGAATCTAAGACAATTTTGTTTAAAGGAGTTTTTGAAGTGAACCAGGCAGTGCAAGCCTGGGCCTCTGACAGTCTCATTAGGAGCTTCCACAGATGCATATGCCACGTGGCTTTTGGTCACTCACCTGGGAACCCCCGTGGGTGCAGAGGGGAAGGCAACTGAACACGATTAACAGAAGTGCTCTGTATATGATTTCCCAAAGAAGGCCGAACGCAGAAGTGTTAGGAGTGAAGAATTTGGACAATCAAGGACTCTAGGAACAAAGAAGTGGGGGCTTGAGAAATGACAGAGAATGTAGAAGGGGGTTGGTGCACTAGGACAGGTACTTCATTGGAAAGTCCAGGAAAGCAGGGGAACAGAACTCAAGAAGAGTCAGCAGACGATACTGCAATCACACCCTGCTTATTCCCATTTCCCCGTAGAGCTGCCTATAAACCCAAGAAAGAAGGGAGAGAGGAGTCATAGATAGGCATCCAACTTGTGCAAGCGAATATGCTAAGGAAATTGACAGTTAAAACTTCAATACCATCACATCAAATGTGTAAGTAATGAAGTTTTATGACATTACCTAAGCAAATGAATCTAGAAATGTTTGTTATGTTGAAATTATAGTATGATATTTTATTGAAATTTACTGAAACCATTAGTCACAATAACCTTCCCCCCCCCCATCTTATGATTTGACACCCAGGTCGACCTTTAGTCCCTGATTGCCCTGCCCTCTCTTCCCATATGCAAGGATGGCATGCACCATCACACCCAGCACACTCACTACTTCTGAAAGAAAAGAGATGGATGGAAATAGAGCGACCACAATGCCTATTAGGGAAAGCAAGATGCATTTGTAGGATAAGTGGATGAACCCTTGGAGCGGAGGTGAGACTGCGCACAGGCTCAGAAAGCCAAGGAGGATACTACATTATGAATGAGAACAGAGGGATTTGTTGTTGCTCTGGAGAGGAGTGGGAAGAACTGAAGATAGCTTACAAGGCTGAGCCCTTCAGGGAAGCAGACCATGAGGAAAAACCTCAGGGGACAAAACCATTGTGGGTGCAGAAACCAGGGATGTGGATTCAGCTCACATCGGAATCACAGACAAGTGGTTTCAACAGCATCCTGTGATGAGCCACAGCATGACCTGTGTCCTGCCACCAGGTGAACAGTAAGTCCACTCTACCACTGGCTCTCACCCAGCCATGGGTTTCACCAGAGCACAAAGATCCCATCTGGTTAAATTGCAGGGAAGGAAGCCAACTGAGCCTTCCTTCACTAACTGGCTCAGCTATCAATGTAGTCACTGTCCACCAAGGCATGCGGAGAAACCTCGCTGGGCACGACGAAGATGGTCCAGGTCTGAGTTTTCTAAGACAGATTCTAGGACAATATTCAACACATAGAGGGCCGGGGACTCAGAAGGGGCTGCAGGAACAGGTCCTCTGCCTCACTCCTTTCTCAGATAACCTGACACTTGTTAATCCTTACTCATAGTTCTCACATCACAATCTAAAGCAAACTGCAACATGGCAGAAACTCATGGTTAGCCTGGGAAACCATGACCAAGATGCTGTCTGTCTTAACTGGGAGGGAGTACTGTCTGGGACAGGCACCCCAGGGACAAGGCTCTCCTCCCACACTCGCTCCACTTGGCTTTGTGAGAGGCACTTCTACTCTCGGGGCTTTCTTTTCCTCATTTGTGAAATGAGGGGCTGGATCTGACAATCCTAGGGTGTCATCCTGCTCTAGGGTATTTTTTGTTCTAAAGCTTTATAGTAAAAAAAAGTATTGTAAGTTAAATATTTTCTAACTTTAACTGTTAAAACAATCTTAGTACCCATTGTGAACATTTAAAAATAGATACCTGAAAATAATTTAGATACCAGACTAAAAGTTCTGAGATCTTAAAAAAAAATTGGCACATTATACTATTATGAAATCTCCATTTAGTGCCTTTATATTTAAACTGTTTAATTGGAATGAAATCCTGAGTTCTCCAGATTTTTCTTCTACAAGTTTCTTCTGGCATGCAAGTCTTATAGGCGGCTTTTAACTTTAACATTTCACTTTCCACTCTGTACCCTTACAATGTCTCCAGTTTACAGTCTTTACCCAGCAAGCCCTCTACCCCCATCACTCAGTTTCCTGTAGGCTGTCACCCCAGTCCTTACACCAGTCATGAGATCCTGGGATGTTTGGAAACAGATTAAATGAGTTCTCTCCATTGGCCCTTTCTACTGAAGATGTACCCCGCTATATAGTCCAAAAGAGTCATCCTCCTGCTTGAGAAGCTTTAGAAATTCACCTGATAACAAACTATACCTAAACTCCTTGTCCTGGCAATGTAAAGCTTTCCATGGCGGCTGGAGAGGCTCAAAAGAGAAGAGCACTTACTGCTCTTTCAAAGAATCCAAGTTTAGTTCCCGGAACTGACAACCATGTAGCTCCAGTTCCAGGGAATCTGATGGCCTCTTATGATTTCTACAGGCTTCTGCATACATGTAATACACATATACTCACGTGGGTCCACACACAAACACACAAATTAAAAACAAAGAAGAGAGAAAACAAGCAAGCAAGCTGGATAGCTTCTCAAAAGCTGATGGACTTGAAGGTCACATGCTTACCTCCAGCCAAACCAGAAGGCTACACTTCCATCCTGATGAAACCTGCTCTACACAGTCTGAGGCACCTGCCTGGCCAGTGACATTTCACTCTGTCTTGGTCCTAGCAGCAGAAGGGAACATATTCCTCACTATACAATATGCAAAACACCTGCCCTGTCTCTATATACTGTTTTTCTCCCATAACTGAGTCCTTTGAGGACAATGGACCATGTGCCTAATGCCTCTATAGCCTCATGTGCCCACCTACATAACCTCCCAGGTCTGACGCCATCATCAGGTTGCACAGCTGTGCCTTTCAACGTAACAATTCTTCGACACACCATTCACTTCATTTTGCTTTCTGGATGAATGGCAGTGTTGTCAGTAATGATTACACATAAGAACATAATGGCTCCTTCTACTTCAGTGACATTGATTCTAGAATAAAAATGTGATGGGCTGAGGGTATGTAGCCCAGTAGTAAAATATGCAAAGACTTGGGTTCCAGAGCCAGCACTACTAAGCAACAACAAAGCAAAAATAGCATGTACATGCACGTGCACGTACACACACACACACACACACACACACATACACACACACACACACACACACACACACCATGCAAAGTTAAACTTGGAAATGAAAAGAGAAAATGTATTTAATTTTAAGATAATGAAATTTAAAAAAGCTTTATTTGACAATACGTTTTGTGTGACACAGCACCAGCAAAGAGGGATTTGATATAAAAGCGTTAGAAACCTCTAAATGAGGTGTGAAACAAAAGACAGCAGTCTGGGAGGAATCACTCTTGGCAGGTTGGTCCTCCCAGATGGATGTTCCCTGCGTCCTTAACTAACATTCTATGTGCAGACAGCAATTCTATCAATGAGAATTATTGGCATTTAAAACAAACTCCCTCTTCAGAACTGTGAGATGGTACAAGGTACAGAGCTGTTCATTAGCAATGGAAGTCCAATCTTTCTTTACACAAAGGGAATGGACTTCATCAGTACATTTTAATCAGATAATCACTTTGTTTCTAATTTTCAGTTAAGTCTTTCTAGCTGGGGGTAACACAGGAGAACAGATCACTGTATCATAGCTGATCTGGTGGACAGGGTTTCTGGAGTTGGTTTCTGGACTCATCAGAGGGAAGACACTCTAGATAATAAGCACAGCAGAAGGATTTTCAAAGAATCTAAATAATGTACCTGTTCTCTTCCCTAAGGTCATTTTCCAAGGCTCGGGTCTCCCTCTCCAACTTCTGGGATCGTGTATGGTCTCTCCAGGCTCGCAGGACCTTCAGTTGAAGCTTCCAGTCAGAAAGGGTCCCAGCTTTTCCCAGGTTAATCCTATGGTCCAGAATCAGCTTATGCCAGGCAGAGAAATATCGTTTTTGACACTGAAGTGGAAATATTTGGAAAATCACCACCAATTAGCTTTTGTGTTTCAAATATGCAACATTGACAGTCCTGTCCTCAGATTTTCCTATCACATTTTTTTTTAACAAATCTTATTACCTGTGATTCTGACAGAATGGAACAAAGCTCAATTCTTTCATGCTTATAGGGTTGAGAAGTACTTAAGTCAGGCATCAGAGGCAACCACAGCTTCATGACTTAAACTAAAATACTCAGTTCTCATTACAAGGCACTGGTCCCATGGTAACCGGGATAGCAGGTCATATTGTAGACATAACTAGAGACCTGTGGAGAGCTGCTTCCAATGACCTGCCCAGCTAGGATGTGTCTTGGCGCTTCAAATAGTGAGCCTTTAGCTCAATCCTGCCTTGAGCACCACTCCTGTCCTCCATGAGAGAGCATGGGAGTTCTCAGGGGCACAGAATGGTGCCTCTGTTCTTTGAAAACAAGGCAACTAAAAATGACAAGCCTAGCAGGGCTACTACTAGTCACATTATTGGGATTTTGAGGAACAGGCCGAGAGATGTCCAGATCATCCTGTGTCTATGCAGACAACAGCAAATTAGACAAGGTCTACCACCCTAACAAAGTCCCCAGGGCATACTTCATTCATGATTCAGGTCTAAGGATAAAGCCACCGCTACTCAGGCTTGACTATATACCCTGTCCTCATAAAAACATGCTGTTCTTTCTTTCTAGATCAATCTACCATCACCCTTAGTCTCAACACCAAAAACACTATGTCACACTTTCCTATCTCTTCATATTAACTGCTGTCTTTCTTTTCTGCCCCTTGCTGCCCTCTCAGTACTTATTTCCCTGGTCCTGTGGCCAACTCTTCCCCCAACTGTAATGCTCCTCCCACTATTCCAGGGCAAGCTGTGCAGTCTTCAGCTAAGGTGGTTACCACTTCATGAGAATCTCAAGTTTATTGTCTCCCACAAAACTGTGGCACTCCCGAGAGAAGGGAATAGGACCCTTAAGTGGGGACGACAAACCAGAGAGGAGCTCCAAGTGTGATATCAAGGAGAAAGCAACATCACAGGAAGTGGCTTTTACGGGAAGGATGGGTTTCAAAGACTTTAGCCTGATTCACTGTTTTCTTCTTTGTAAAACTACTTAAAGGATGCTATTTCAACATTTACTAAACACCTGCCACTGTGTTTCAGTTTGGGAACTCTAAACAAAGTTGTTGAGGAAACAATCTCTACTTTTGGAAGGTTATAGGAAAACAGGAAACAGAAATAAAAGGCTGGGGCCAGTGAGATGCCTCAGTTGGTGAAGGCACTTATCCTGCAAGCCTGACAACATGAGTTCCATGCTATAACCCCCCAAAAGGACAGAACTGACTACACAAAATTGTTCTCAGCGCTACTTTGTTTTGTGTTGCTGTCATAAATGCCATGACTGAAAGCAACTTTGGAGAAGGGAGGCCTTCTGTGGCTTACGAGTTACAGTCCATCATTGAGGGAAGCCAAGGCAGAAACTTGGGGGCAGGACCTTGGGAGGTAGGAACTGAAGCTGAGAACATGGAGGGATGCCAACTACTGGCTTCCATCCAGATTCACATTCTTATCCCCTTTTGTGTAGCTTAATATTTCTGCATTACACCCAGGCACACTTACCTAGGGATGGTACCATCCATAATAGAGTGTGCTACTATATCAGTCAGCAATCAAGAAAATGTCTCACAGACATGCCCATTGGCCATCTGATGGAGTCCATTCTTCAAGGTGTGTCAGACTGACAACAAAGCTAACCAGAACATCCTCTGACTTTTACATGTATGCCCACCTAAATACATCGTGCCCACGCACAATAATAAATAAATAAATTAATTAATTAAAAGATGAATAAAGATATAAAGAAACATAAGCTAGACTTCTTGGAAGTATACTACTTGGCCAGAATCATTTTTTTCTACACAGGTTATCAGCTATGTTCCCACTTAGATAAACATACACTATTATAATATCTTGTCAAAAGAAACCACAAACAACCTAAACAAAGCCCTTATCCTATTTATATTACTTCAAATGAGGGCACATTTTCTAGAATCTCAACTCAAATACATTGGAAGGGGTTATAAAAAGAGGAAGGAGCCAGGTGTTGGTGGCGCACACCTTTAATCCCACCACCGCCCGGTTCACTGTGCAGAAATTAACAACAGCTCATCGACAGGCTCCTGGAATACTGCTTTATTGAAATAAACTTGCAGCCAGGCAGTGGTGGCTCACGCCTTTAATCCCAGCACTCGGGAGGCAGAGGCAGGCGGATCTCTGTGAGTTCGAGGCAGGGCTGGACCGATAGCCTCCAAAACAATATAGAGAAACCCTGTCTCGTAAAACCAAAAATAAACAAATAAATAAACTTGCTATTGGTTTTTTTCCTGCTTACTCAACAGCAATCTCATTAAAATTTTGATTAAAAATAAAGAATGAATCGAGGATAGCTGTTTAGTTATTCTTGATCCAGAGTGAACATTATTTAGGTAAATGCAAGTCTGATAAATGTGCTTCAGGAAACACTGGCGAAAGGAATATACTTTATAGTCCTCTCATTTAACTTAGAAGGGACAAGTGGCACACTTGCACAGATACCATCTATTTGTTCCCTTCACTCTGATTTGAGTCACTTTTCTTATTGCTGTGACAACATTCTTGGCAAAAGCAATTTAAGGAAGGGCTTATTTGTGTGCTAGGTCCAAGGGTATAGTCTATCATGGCAGGGAAAGGAGGACAGCTACCATGGTGTAGCAGCAGTTGCAGTAGTAGGGGCAGTAAGCCATATTGTGCCCACAGTCAGGAGGCAAGAAGGGATGAATGTTATCTAAGCTGGCTTTCTCCTTTCGATTTGGTTGGGACAGTTCACAATGCCTCTTCCCTCTTCCGATAAACCTCTCTGCAAACCCCCTACCAGGTGTGTCTCCTAGGTGATTCTACATCCAGACAAGGTGACAATGAGGATTAAAGGTCAGCCTCTGTAGTCCCAGTAAATTGCCTGCTTCTGTGAATCAATTCACAGTCTAGAACAGTGGTTCTCAACTTTCCTAATGCTAAGACCCTCATATTGTGGTGACCCCCAACCATAAAACTATTTTGTTGCTACTTCACAACTAATTTTGCTACTGTTACAAATTGTAATGTAAATATCAGATATGCCTTCCTCAAAGGAGTTGAGACCTTCCTCCAGGTTGAGAAACACTGGTCTAGAACTACAATGGTGCTCTAGCCCTCTGCTCTTCATAACGAGAGTTATTTAAAAGCACACTCAAATCGGAAGAGGAGTGCATTCTGTTTAAGTCAAGAGAATTCAAAGTTTTAACTATACATATAACCAACATGGCCTCTCTCCATTTCTTTCTTTCTGCATTTGTCTCTGTATGTGGTTTTTCTTGCTGATGGTTTGCAAATATA
Organism: Mesocricetus auratus; assembly: GCF_017639785.1. Classification (NCBI taxonomy): domain Eukaryota; kingdom Metazoa; phylum Chordata; class Mammalia; order Rodentia; family Cricetidae; genus Mesocricetus; species Mesocricetus auratus. The sequence continues at coordinate 47,911,621 of NW_024429192.1, forward strand.
ATCACACATTCTCCCCTAGCTTCTAACATCTCTTTATCAAGCTGCAGTGATAGGCTTAGTATGGTAAGTGAACCAGGGAAAATCACTGTGGGGATGAGCTGTACCTAAGTATAATGATTTTTCAAATACAATACTACAATGTGAGAGGAAGTTTTAAAGTGAAATGCTGTCTTCCCCTTAAAATCTTCCACACGACAGCATTTGGTTTTTAAGGATTCCACTCAAGAGAAGAAATGACAGCCCACCCTGCTAAATTTATTACCTGCACTGGAGTTGCCCTCGTTCTGTTGGCAAGAAAAGCTCTTCCCTGAAGTGTAATCACACTGCTGTCACTGCAGATGATTGACACTAGGTGGAACAGCAATTTGCTATCTAATCTTCATTGTAATTCTAACCCTGTCACTAGAGATGCTTGTTCTGATTAATGAAGTGGGTAACTCATCAAAATTCTTCAGCTATTTCCCTTTTGTCAGAAAGCTCGGTGATAATTGCATCAAAATTCTCTGTCATGGAAAAATAAACAATGAATTGTAAAGAGGACAAAAATGTCAACAAGTTTACAATTTATTTTCGCTGAATGGGGCTAACAGTGGTGCAACCAGTAGTCTAGGGGACTTGGCTGAGGTTCAAATGTCAGGAAGAAGGTTGCCTTCCCATGAACGCCCTAAGGACTCCTTTCTGCTCCCTTTATGAAAGGAACAGACAGTCCATGCTGCAACTGGAAGAAATCTTCAACGCCCTGTTTTCCTTCAGGGCCCATACTGTAAGAAAAAGGCACACAGGAGCTACAAAGAACCTGGGGCTTCAAAAGGATCTTTACCACAGCAGCATGCGTCTGCAGCGGGAGGGACCACCTTGAATTCTGGAATGGAAAAGTATGCCCTATGACCTGTCCTCCTCCTACACTTCATCCTTTTGTCCCCACCCTTCAAAGAAAAGAAAGCTGTCAGGTGCCACAGAAAACTCCAGAGGCCCAAAATCTGAACACCTCTACCAGGCAACATTTCTATATTCAATTTCATTCTTCTTGTAAATATTTTTTACAGTCCTTAGTTTCAGAAATTTAACAAGTGTATCCAAAAGTACAATCAAAGAAAAATCCTTCACTCAACTTTACAACTTATCAACACTTTTGCCAATCAAGGGCTCCATCTGTCTTCCTGCACCTTTTCCCCACCTGCAGAGTTTAAAAATAAGCACCAGACATCAGACACTGGGACATTTTACCCATAAATGTGACGATATGTAGAGGTGACATAGGATGTCTGGTAAGTTCTTCATGCTGTTAAGAAGTCCAACCAACAACATTATATTTATTGAATAGTTATTCTGTATTGTTCTAGAAGGAGTATTTTAAGGAAGCAATTGGTTAGCTTGACCACAATGTAGCTTACAGCCTGATCACTACAGGACAGGGCTCCTTTCCCTACATCAGGATAGCACCACATCTTTAGGGAAGACAAGTCACTGCTCCTCCTGGCCTTCCCATTCCCTTTCAGACGCCTGAATCCCTCCTTCAGTCCCTACTTTCTGCTTCATGTTCTCCAGACCTGGGCACTCTCACACATAAAGCATGCTAAGAACACACCTGATCTCAGAGTATATGAGGCACATGCTTGTTTCGGCTTCAGCGTGGTCCAACAATAAGACAATGAATGATGCCACTGTCCCCACCCACAGATTTTTATAAATATTCACCGGAAATGTGTAGAGTGGCCTGGACTTATGGCATCGGCTTTACCTTTAATTTTTAAAAGCAAGATTTAATCATCACCTTTTTTTTCAAAAAAACAAAACAAATAACAACAACAAAACCAAACATATTGAAGAATAGGTATTGGTAGAGTGCCTGTCAGGAATGTATGAGGCTTGGGTTTGAGATCTAGCCCTAGGAGCAAACACTGCTGAAGAATAACAATCTCTGGGCCTATGGCACCTTAAAAGGCCCAACACTGGCTCTACGCTCTGGTTCCCTCATGCGAATTGGCAGTTTGGGTTACTCATAGGGTGAGATGAGGAAAAATGACAAGAAAGAAAACTCTATGTCAAAACTGATAAAATTTTAGTGGGAAATTTTCTATAAAGTTGACTGTATAAAAGTAACGAATATTGTCTCAAACACTTTAGGAAATGTATTTCACATAGTTAGTGCCTTTGGCAATGAACCTAGGGGGCGGAGTTTCACCAATCCTTGCATGCTTCACATAGGTCTTGGCATCTCTCTCACGCTGCAGTTTGATTTGCAAAGAGGCCCCTCCCCAACACTGTAGAGGGCAGTGGCTGGTCACTTCAAATGGTTTTGCTTCAGTGCTCTCTGTAGGAATTCTGATAACAGTAAGATCTTTGGAAAGAAACCACGCTGTAGAAATGAAGTACTTAACTACAGTTTCCAGCATCCTGCCAGAAAAAAAAAAAGAAAGAAAGAAAAAAAAAAGCAAGGTCCCCACCCACCCCCTTATCACCATGTTTTCTTGGTCTAGTTTAGGATGAATTTTTGGAAGGCTCTATGCCACAGGCATAATATTAACAATGATTCCTGTGGGTCATTATTATCTTATCCTCTAGCAGAAAAACCTAACCAAATACGAAAATCAAAACCTTCTCCCCAGAGAATGCAGATTTAGGCTAATATCACCCTATGTCCCATTGTTCTCTGCCACTTTCCCAAGCAGAAGGGATCACAGAGTTTCTAATCTTATTACACTAAAATGTATTTCAGAATAGAGAATTAAGAAGGCACTTTCCAAACAGTGTTAAGAATTTCATAGTTAATCCCATGTTGTTTCTGCTAATTAGCAATGACATGTGAATTGCTGAATCTCCCTAAGAGATTTCACTGCCAGATCAAAGAGAAAATAGGACAGTCGCTATCCAAAAACAAGTTCCTGATGCACTCAAGGGAAGCCGAGGAAACTGGCAGGAACGATGCAGGATGAGTGCTGCATCTGAACATGCGCACTGCTAAGAGCAGCCAGAGTCTCTCAGAAGTCTAGTAATTATATGACCCACTAGCACTGGGGCAGCCGAGGCAAGTAGATTGCTTTGAGTGTGAGCCTAGCTTGGGTTACATAGCAAGCTGCTGGCCAGACTGGGCATGGTGTGAAAATCTGTTAAAAAAAAAAAAAAGCCAAGACTGACTAACTAACTAACTAACTAACTAACTAACTAACTAACTAACTAATTAACTGGCTCAAATGAAATGTTAAGAATTTAGAGGTACAACTAAAATACAGAATCAAAGCATGAAACATGATAGACACCTAAACTGGAGCAACTCCTAGAAAGAGATTCCTTAAGTCTTCTTGATAATATTCTTCTTTTAAAAAGAATATTAAATTTATTTTATATGCATTAGTGTACAGATGTTAGATTCCCTGGAGCTGCAGTTACAGACAGTTGTGAGCTGCCATGTGGGTGCTGGGAATTGAACCCAGGTTCCCTGGAAGAGCAGCCAGTGTTCTTAATCACTAAGCCATCTCTCCATCCCCCACAATAATATGCTATCTGTGTGGTTCTATCAGGTGTGTGCTGTGAAACATTCTGAGTACAGAGGCTGTTATCTCACCCTGTTGTGAGTCAGAGGACATTTTCCTCATTCACCTTGTGACTGGTGATGGCAACAATGGACTCCTTGAGAACCAGACCTATACTGCAACTTAACAAAGATTATCCTATTTCCAGTCATGTAGGTAGATATTTACTGTGTTTCAGAATACACTGCAGAAATACCAGATTAGAGGTTCAAGACCCATATCATAATAAATAATGCAGTCACACTGAAGGGGACAAGAAGAACTTAAGCAAGTGTTGGAAAATAATATTTTGACTGAAAACTGTAAGGCTAAAAGTAAAAAATACACAATATTGTATTGTAGTTAGACTTGCTCCCATAGTTGCTTGGGAGACAGAGTTTGCATAGTCCAGGCAGGCCTCTGACATACTACCTGACAGGAAATGGCCTTGACTTCCTGATTCTTCTACCTCACCTTTGCAGTGTTGAACATGTGTGCCCCATCACACCCGGCTCTTGGCTTAGCAATTCTCAAACTACATTAGAGCAAAGTAGGTCTGAACTACAGGGCAATAGAATGTATATAATGAGCCACGTTTCTTTCTGTCAGGGGAAACTGCTACAATGTGGGAGGGGCACCTGGGTTACATTAAAAATATCATTATGAATTCACAACAATTAATACAAATTTAGACAGTCCAGATTATAAATTACAAATAAGGGGAAGGGGAGGAATAACATGACTCCCATCCCTACACTGTTGTACTGGAATTAGAGGTACTGAATTATGCTTGTAGTATGTATACAGACAGACATAAACAGCAGGTGTGAGCATGCATGGGTTAGTAGACATAGATACGCTTCCTACTTGTGTGTGCTAAGAAGGGACAGAAACAGCCCCCACTACTGGAAGCAGCATGAACAGCAGGGTTGGTTTCTAAAGATCATTCTCTCACAAAAGGGACCAGGATTCTATGTACAAGATAAACCTGGAGCGGCAGGAAAAAATATGAGATAAGCCTGGACTGTCTTGCGGCGCCATGAAAAATTGCTTGAAAAAGAATGGAAGCGTGCTAAAAGGGCAGAGATGGAAACCCTGCTATTTCAAAGGCCGAGATGGGAGGCTTCAAGCTACAAAGTAAACAGTAGCATAACGCAGAGAAAAATAAGTGTTGGTGAGCTCTCACTGAATAAAATCAGTAATTATATACACCAAGTGGGTGATGTTCTAACAGGGTCTCTCTCAGTGGTAACAATTTCCTACACTGATCACTAGACTTGCTCAACACTGGAAAGGTCTGGTGACAGGGGTTTAAACTGTATGGGTAATTTTTGTAACTTTTCTGTATACCAAAATCAACCTTCAAAATAGAACCTTAAGCAATAATGTATGAGCAATATATATATATATATATATATATATATATGTATGTATGTATCGGTGGCAAAACAAGGATCATTCATTAAATGTTGTCACTTTTACCTTCCAAATATACTGACATGTCCTTTTTAAACAAAGCAATCAGGTTTAGGTGGGCTATTAGTTTTGTTATTGTACCATTTAAAATATTTATTATACCTATAACACATAGGACAGGTTTTCTCTGTGTAACAGCTCTGGCTGTTCTGGAACTCTTTGTAGACCAGGTTGGTCTGAAACTCTGCCTCCCTAAAGTATTGTGCCATCACTGCTTGGGCAGGATTTTTTTAAAACTGTAGAATAGAATCCACTGTAAATTTTAAATTAGGAGCTGGGCAATGGTGGCATAAGCCTTTAACCCCAGCACTCGGGAGACAGAGGCAGACAGGTCTCTGAGTTTGAGGCCAGCCTGGTCTACAGAGTGAGATCCAATACTGCCAAGGTTACACACAGAAACCCTGTCTCAAAAAACCAAGCAAATTTTTTAAAAATTAGATTTTTAAAGAACATGTCTTATCACAGTATGCTTTTCTTGTGCTGCCTCAAGATGCCCCTGAATATCAGCTCTCCTCCTAGTTTCTTGTATTATTTTATGTGTATGAGTATATGTCTATACAACACTTACAAGCCTGTGCCTGTGGAGGCCAGAAGAGGGTACGGGAGTCCCTAGAACCGGAGTTACAGACAGTTGTGTACCACCATGTGGGTGCTGAGACTTGAAGCTGGGTCCTCTGGTAGAGCAGTTCATGCTCTTAAACACTGAGTCATCTCTCTAGACCTCTTTTCATGTATGTTTTATGTATATGTATATGGTATATGTCCCTGGCAGTCCTCCTGTCCTCTTCAGACTCTGTCTCTGTCTCTCTCTGTGTGTGTGTGTATATGTGTGTGTGTGTGTGTGTGTGTGTGTGTGTGTGTGTGTGTGTGTGTGTGTGTGTGTGTGTAGCACTAGCTGTCCTAGAACTCAACATGTACACCAGACTTTCAGGGATCCATCTGCCCCTGCTTCCCAAGTGCTGGGATAGGTGTGAAGCACCATGCTTAGCCCATTTCCTATTTTTTCTTAGCAATCTTTCCTGTTGTTCTAGAAGCATACACTAATTACACCTATCTCTTGAAGGATGAAGAATCTAAGAGTCCTTGTAAGTCTTTCTCAAATACTAGCCCTAACTCTTAATATTTCCTTCTAGTTCTGAAACTAAAACTCTGATTACATTTTTAATATTGGAATAATGACAACTTTCCATCCATCAAGTCTGTCACCATAAAATATGTCCATCTTTTAATAACGCATGTTGACTCCTTTTTTCCTTTTATCTTAGTTATCCATATCACAAATTCCTGTTATTGATTTCAGGGCCTTTATAAGTCTAATCCTACATTTATCAAGCTCCCTCAGCAACTTCCTACATTCTTTTTTCCCTTGTTAAATCTACTCATTTATGTACTCATCCTATTAACTTTCATGAATTTTAGCAATGCCTAAGGCCCTGGTGTAGGTGTTGTGGGGGCTATAAAACATACATATTTATCTTTTCTCATCCAACCATCTCATTTACAATTCATTTCATATGAAATGTTATAATCCCTAATTCATATTTTAATCAATTGCTCTTCATTGAAAAAGCTGCTTAGATAACCTGAGAAGTTGTTACGCTTTGAATATGATGTCCCCAGAGGCCCATGGTTTGAATGTTTGGTCCATAGCCGGTGGTGCTATTTTGGGAGGTTCTGGAAATTTGGGGAGTGGGGGGCCTAGATGGAGAAATAAGTCAGTAGAGGCAAGATGTTGAAGGTACATCTCTAGCCACTTTCCAGTTGGCTCTGTTTCCTGTCTTCTATGATGTAAATAGCTGTCCTCTACCAAATGTTCCTGCTGCCATGATGCTCTACTGTAGTGCCTAGGATCATGAACTGCGCTCTCTAAAGCCATCATTCAGAGAGAAGCTTTCCTTCTTCACATGTTCCTGTCAGGCACTTTGATCACACAATTCTAAAGTAACCGATACAGCACATACGTATTTGTCAGTATGAAGTTAGTTATGAGTGCAAAGGACATAGGCCTCATTCAGTGGCACTAAGAAAACTTTCTTGAACAGATTATTCAACCATCTACTATGCTAGCACTTTGGGAATAAAAAAAATTTAAAAGCTTTGAAAAATCATTAGTTATTATTTCAATAAAAACTATTCTAAAGAAAGGAAAAACAAAAGGCAGACCAGTCATTAGTGGGAGAAGGGACACAGTTGTCTTCATGTTTGGATTTTTGATACAAAACAGCAAGTGACTGACTTGTTCTTGCGCCATCTATATACCCAGACATAAATGTCCTTAAGACTGTCAAAGTAGAATCCCAGTGCTCAAAGATAGCCCAAGGGCAGTAGTTAAAAGCTATCCCAGCACTGGGGAAGCAGAGGCAGTCAGATCTCTGTGAGTTCGAGGCCAGTCTGAACTACAGAGGGAGTTCCAGGACAGCCAGGGTTGTTACACAGAGAAACCCTGTCTCAAAAATCAAGAAAAAAAAGTTATTCCAAAGACGTTATTCAGAAGGAATCTTAAGCATAGCTCTCAATTCTCTGGGATCTCACCTAACACCTCTACAGATTGGAAGAATATCTTGGAACAGGGACTTGATACACTGACCTGTGGGCCAGGCCAGCAGCCAGAAGGGAACTTGATACACTGACCTGTGGGGCTGGTTTAGGCATTTAAGATGAACTTTCATGGACTTAGTCTCTTTCTCTCAGTGTCTCTCTCTCTCTCTCTCCCCCTCCTTCCCCCCCCCATGACTTAGCATTCTTGCTCTCATGGACTTAGCATTTTCTCTTCCCCCTCTCTCTGTGTGATGGGGGATATCCTTCTGTATGCTGTGAATATATGTTTCTCTTATTATTTGAAGAATAAAGCTGTTTCGGCCAATGGACAGGCAAGATGTAGCCAGGCAGGAAGTATAGGCGGAGCTACCAAAGTAGGAGAATTCTGGGAAGAGGAACGCATAGAGTGAGTCTCCAGGCAAACGCCATGTAGTTGCTGAGAAAGCAAGAGACTTAGGCATTCTCTAGTAAGCCAAGACTACGTGGAAATACATAGATTAATAGATATGGGTTAATAATTAAGAGAGAGCTGGCCAATAAGAAGCCTGAGCCAGGGCCAATCAGTTTATAATTAATATAAGCCTCTGTGTGTTTATTTGGGACTAAACAGCTTTGGGACTGAGTAGGACAGAAACTTCCATCTACACTATGTCTTATTTTTTGATCTGGTTCTCACCGTGGAGTTCCAACTACACTTGAAGTCACTATGTAGCCCAAGCTGGCCTTGAACTTGTAGTGATCCTTCTGCCTCAGAAGAGATGAGACAATGGGCAAAACCTACCACACCCAGAATACGTTATTCCATCTCTGCTGGAGCTTCTTGTCATTTATGCTACAGGATGCTGAGTGGAGAGGCACTGTAATTCTCACCTGGTGATTTTCCTTGAAAGTCCGGATTAATAACTCTCTCAGTTTTCTTTTTCTCTCTTTTGCAACTTTTTCCTCATCCGGATGAACATGAGCGCTTTCCACCATTTTTTCTTCTGGATTCCTCTGAGAATCTTCTTGTCTTTTTTTTTCTCTGTTAGTAACAATTTTTTTAAATAGTTACTATAGTTAATAATGAGTAATTATAGCCTACTGTATTGGAATGAACAAACACTGGTTATTCCAGAGCAAGGTGACTTAGAAAAAAAAAAACGTTGTTATTTTGTAATACATAAACAAAATAAAATTAAGTACTTTAACAAACAGCCCAGAAGACGCTTTAATGAAGCATTTCTATTGACTTTACTATTGAGTTATACATTGATCAGTTTGCCAATATGTAAAAAGAAGCTTTTCCTTGAGAGAAAAGCCTTCCCACCAGCCTGGTTCTAGAGCCGCATCAGTCCCAAATAAACACACAGGAGGCTATATTAATTATGAAGCTGTTGGCCTTGTTTGTTTCTTACTGGCTAGCTCTGACTTAAGTAATTACCCCATAATTGTTAATCTAAGTATGTCTCTTACAGGAGAAGTTTCCGGGCTTCCTACCCCATGGCGTCACATCTCGACTCTGTGTTTCTCATTCCCAGAGTTATCCTGGACTCCTAGTCCCACCTATCTAGATTCCCTATTGGCCAGCAGTACTTTATTGACATATACACAGGACTTCCCCAACACCAATATCTACAAAGTACTCTGTAATGTAGATGTATTTTCTTTTTCCTTCTAAAAAAATTAGTGTGTGTGAGAGAGACAGAAAGAGAGAGGGAGGGAGGGAGGGAAGGAGGGAGGCAGACAGACAGACGGCAGAGACAGAGGACAACTTTGTGGGAGTTGGTTCTCTTCCACTTTGTTTTGAGGCGGGGTCTCTCTTGTTTCTGCCAATGCATTTCTAATTCAGGGTATCTGTCCTGTCTCTGCTACCCATCTTGCTGTAGGAGTGCTGGGATTAGAAATATCAAGTATGAGTCTTTTCTATAAAATACTAAAAACTTAAGGACAGGAGTTAAAATTCTTTATCTCCCCCCACCTTGTAAGACTTTTGTGCAGATATCTTAATCCTGCCTAACCCATAAAGCCTTTGTTTACACAAGTGTCCTCTACTCTGTTCTAAGAGTTTGATGGCCTGAAGCAGTGACCCTTTCTCCTCTGAGTAGCAACTCCTTTCCCTTTCCTCTCTTCAGACTAGCTAGTTGAATAAGACTGTAAGCCTGGGCCCCAGTCAATGGGGAAAAGACACAGCAGACCCTCCTTTTTTTTTTTTTTTTTTGAGACAGGGTTTCTTTGTATTGCTTTGGAGGTTGTCCTGGAACTCACTCTGTAGACCAGGCTGGCCTGGAACTCACAGAGATCTACCTGCCTCTGCCTCCTGAGGGCTGGGATTAAAGTGTGCACCACTCCACTCAGCTCCTCTCTCTCTTTTTATTAGAGGGCCCCTTAAGTAAAAAAGGAACGAGATTCCTACCATGGGCTTTTACAGGTTTTCTAGGAAGAAAAATTAATAGAATCAAAAATTACTAAGGACAGAACAGAATCTAGAGAATCTTCTGAGCTTCCATTCCCTTCCCTCCTGCAGGCCATCCTCCTGCACTTACAACTCAAGTGTGCTTGGAGAAATGCCCCCCCCGACTGTCTCATGTAGCCTGGGCTGTCCTTGAACTCCTGATCCTCTTGCCTCCACTTCTCAAACAGAGTGACAGGCATGTGCCACTACTTTTATGTGGTGCTAGGGATCAAACCCAGGTTTTTGTGCATGTTAGGCCATCATTCTACCAACTGAGCTACCCCCAGCTCCCAATATTGTCTTTTTATTGGAGCTAATTACAGATGTATACACACAAAGCATATGCCATTAATGACGCAGAGCAAATAGTGAGGATCCCAGATCAGCTATGAAAACTCAGGCAATCACCTAGATTTTCAGGAACTTTACAGTTGTAGAAATTACAGTTGAAGAGCCCAGAATACAGACACTGTCATTCATTTTCACATATCATATAGGGACACACAATATTGTCTTTTTATTGCTGATATTAGCCTGTTTCACTCATTACCTAAGGTTGATTATTAGTGGAAGTCTATTTTATTTTCAAAATTAGTTTTACTTATGTATCCGTGTGTGTGATGCCACAGCCATGCAGGTGCCCTCAAAGGCCCATTGAAAGCACCAGCTTCTCTGGAGCTAGAGTTATAGGGGTTATGAAGCTCTCCAATGTGGGTACTGGGAACTGAACTCCAGTCTTCTGAAAGACCAAGAAGCACACTTGACTACTGAGCCATCCCTCTATCACCAAAGCTACTGTTTTTTCCTTTTGTAATTAATAAAGCTCTTTAAGGAAATACTTTATGCAGTAAAGTAGATTCAGGATAACTTACAAATAAGAAAAAACTATCAACAAGAAAATCTTACTGGATCTTCCCAAAATACTAGTTCTGTAATGTTATATTGAACGGACCTAGTCATGTCATGGAGGGCTAAATACAGTTCTAGGACTTGGGATGGATTGGCAGATTGCAAATGCTAGGCCTTTGCTGAGACTGCAAGTGTCACAAATCAATAAATAACACATGATAGAGTTCCAGATCAGGGAGTCTCAGTTTTAAAATAACATCAGAATATATATCTATCATTAAAATAATATATGCTTAATTGTGAAAACTGGAGAGGTAGAAGAGCCATTCATATTTCCTCACAGAAAATAACATGTCAATCCTGATTCATTGTACAATCATTATCTCATAATTTTGTATCATTATTGTTTATTATTATAAATAATGCTATTTTAGTTACTACTGTATAAAAATCTTTGCATTTCTGATCAGGTCTTAGGGCAATTTTCCTAGAACTAAAGATCCCAGGTCAAAGGAAAATACCACTTGATGACTCTTGTTATTTATTGCCAAATTGCTGTCTGCAAAGTTCAAATCAGTTCATCCGCCTAGAAGCAGAGTACATTATCTGTGTCACTATAACCACGGGTAAGACTTAACTTTGATGGGAAATGACTGGCCAGTGAACATGTATTGAGTGCCCACTGTGAACTGAACTGGGCATCCTGCTACCATCAAATGTGACTTGTTTTCAGAATTTATTTTAGGTTAGCCTATTTTTTCCAGGCTCAGGAGCAATCTGAAGAGCAGGGTTGACCTTAGTGAGAACTCACTAACACACTGTGATTGCTTTCTGCGAAGAGCAGCATTTGGAGGAGGCCTGAGCTGGCACTTGAGGGAGTGGAGCACACGTCCACTGCTGAGCTGTTGGAAACTGGGCAGAATGAGAGCAATCAAGAACACAGGGGGGAACTGTGTAGGCTGATGTGGGTGGAGGGATTACCTAATAGGTCTTTCTGGCTCTCTGTCTGAGTGTTCAGACACTTGAGTCACGTTGCTGGAAGATTTCTGCAGTTCATGCATCAGTGCTATTTCTCAGAATAAATACTTTAGTTATTTCACCTTGAAGCTCATTTTCTGCATGAGGATGGATAACATACTACATCCTGTGAGGGCTATTGTCATTTTCCTCTTATGTCAGATATTCTTTTCCTTTATCAGTAAGGCAATGACTTGCTGCATGATCATCAGAAAATAAGACCCTAGCACAATTCACAGTAGTACAGGGAGCAATTACTAACCACACAAAAGGAATAAGGAAATAATGTTCCACCTTTAAAAATCTTATGCAACCAAAGAAATACAAACCAGTTACTGCAATGTCTATTACACAAGAAAAAACAAAAAACCAAACAAACCTGGAAATGATACTTCCCAATACAGAGAAAAGTGTGGTAAACTGGTCCACAGCTGCTGACACTGTAAACAAGTGCAACTAATTTTCAAAGTAATTTGGAATGCTTCAAGACTCACAAGAAGATCTACGCATTTAACCCACTAATTATCCTCATAAGGATTTATCTGAAGAATACAATTCAAGCCAGGCAGTGGTGGTGCACATCTTTAATCCCAGCCCTTGGGAGGCGGAGGCAGGTGAATCTCTATGAGTTTGAGGTCAGCCTGGTCCACAAAGTGAGTTCCAGGACAGCCAAAGCTACACAGAGAAACTATGTCTTGAAAAAACAAAACATATATGTATATGTGCATGTATATTATATATATATATATATATATATATATATGTATGTATGTAATTCCAAAGAGTGATAATGCTCTAGGAATAAGTATGCTCATCGCATTATTATACTGGTAATTTTTTAAATGATTTATTTTTAATTTTGTGTATGTGTGTGAGTCTGGGTGGGTTTATGTGTGTGCGTGCAGTGCTTGTGGAGATCAGAAGAGAGCATCAGAGTCCCTGGTGCTGATGTTACAGGTAGTTGTGAGCCACCTAAGGTAGGTTTGGGAAGGTGAACTCAGTCTTCTAGAAAAACATAAATTGCTCTTAACCACTGAGTCATCTCTCTAGCCCCACTGGCAAGACATTTTAAATAGCAAAGTGCTTAGCAATATAGGACAAGGCCATCATACGCTATGGTACAGCAAGGCAGTGGGATAATACATACATTTCAGGACTCCAGCAGAATAACAAATTAAATGTACTTGATGGCTGTAATTAAGTATGTAAGGGGGTCATGACCAGGAGAAAACATGAAAAATTAAAAGTGATTCGTTAAGATGGTGGAACAGTAGGTGTTTTCCTTCTTTGTGTGTAGTGTTTGCAATGTTAGAATATTTCTATTATTTGAGAGTACTTCTCCACACTGATCATCACATTGCCTTACATTTTCCATGCTTCCTCCACGGTGTGCCTTCTTTCCAGGATCTCCCTCCGCAGCTTTACCATCTCTCTCTGAATCCCCTCCTTCTCTTTCTTGGCCAGCAGAGCCTTCCTTCTCTTCTCTTCTTGCACTAGACACTGAGCCTCCAAGAAGGCTGCTTTCTTCAGGGCATTTTCCATTCTCTGCAACTCCAGCTGTTTCTCACGTCTTAAGCGATTTTCTTTTACCTTTAAAAAAATCACAAGAAGACTGGATAGGCAAACACTTAGGACACTTTGAAAGTCAGAATACAACCAGTTTGAAACATTCTCACCCAGAACCCCACTGTTTCATTTGCTTCCTGGGGAAAACCAACACAAAGTTCTACAGACAGATGTAGAGGACTCTCAGCATCTGGGGATGGATGGCCTGTGTGGTGGAAAGCTGAGCGCAGTGAATGGGTCAGAGCCCAAGTTTTAATCTTATTTAGAAATGATCTCCATTCTCAAACTTGCCCTGTGTATACGTAAGGTAACTTTCCCCCTAGGATCTGTACTTTAACAATCACCTAGGAAAGAACGGTGATACGCTATGGTGGCTACACTCTGCAGGACAGAACAGTAATCCACTACCTTAAAGAATACTGCAAGGCTCTACTCACTTCTGTCTGTAAGTATGCCAGTAACTGTGGTCACATTTGGAAACCAAAAGCAAGACTTTGTGGATAGTTCTAGATAAGCACATTCATCAGCTCCTGGCTCCCCTCTTAACTTTACCCTTTTTTGTCCTCTAGTTGTGGTGAGATTTACAGGTAATAGGCATATGTTTTACTGAACCTTCTCTCCTCCCTTCTGTCAAACCAGGATCCTACTTTTCCCCAATTTCCAACTTTATTGGTTTAAAACAGTATATTTTCAAGATGTGTAATTAGAAATCTAGTGTTGTAAAAAGACAGTCCACACATATGTAGATATTAGTGCCAATTCAGTCTTAGTCCTGGTCATATATATGGCAAAGACGAGGTCATTCTGAGCTCCCAAGACTCCTTCCAAAGGCATGGAGATAGTCTTTTCCTCTATTACCTACTATTCCTTTTGGAGGAAGGAAAGTTCCCATATGCCTTTCCAATTCAAACAGCTGAACTAGATTTAATTCAGATCTGTCCTCCTTTTCAAATTATAATCACAAAATGAGTGAATTTTAGTTGTCTAGAAAAGAATTATCCTTATAATATCTAGCAGAATATTCATGATAATATATTAATGTCACCATTCAAAGACCAAATTGGAGCAAATGCAATCTACATATTTATAATTGGAAGTGCCACGTTCACACTAATAAAGTTTAGTTCAGTACTCAACTGGTCAAAATCAATTACTCTAATTTTGGTTATTTCTTAAATAAATTGTTTCCTACTCTCAGTTTATGAGAATTATTTTTCTTCTGAAGTTCTTATATTTTATTTTTATTCTTCCTTACCAAACCACAGATGGCACCCTTTTCATAATAAAGCCTAAGTCTTTATTTAAGCTTATTAAATGTGTTACACAAAGACTGTTTCCTGTTATCCATTTTAATTTTGTTTTCCCTCCCACCTGCTTATGTCTCATCTCCATGGTAAGACGAGGATCCTTCTGCTGCCTCTTGCCTTGGTTTTCCTTCCTTCCAAGCTCCTCTACCATCTCAGGACCCACCACTTCTTTATGGAGCAGATGCTCTATAAATTTCTGAGCAGTGGCACTCTCCTCTTCTTCCTCCAAATAGCCACATAAATCTGAGAGCGAAAAAACAACAAAAGGGGAATTAAAAATATGTATTTACATTAAAAATTCTGAAAAATACAAAGCTGAAATGGTTTGAAAAGTAGGAACTAGTAAAGCCAGTTGGACAAGTATGGTCCTCAGCAATCACCTTCAGAGGAAAGGGCAAAGCTCCTTTCATCAGGAAAGGCCCTCACCAAGTCTCTAAGAACCTCTTCACAGCCAGATCTAAAACCTAAGGAACCTCAAAAAACCTTGCTTAAAAACAAGCCTCAATTTCTGCCAGGATATAGCTCAGCGGTATAGCTCTTACCCTAGCATGTACTAGCCCTGACATCTATCCATTTTCTTCTGCTAGAAGCTGTAGAATGGCTATACTGTGGGTACATTTTATGATGTGTACATACTACACTTTTGAATACATTATCCAACTGCCATCCAAAGTGGAGTGCAACTTTACATCCCACCAGTCCTGTGGGAGTGTCCCAACTCCTTCACACCCTCACCAGGTTTACATCCCACCAGCCCTGTGGGAGTGTCCCAACTCCTCCACACCCTCAGCAGGTTTACATCCCACCAGTCCTGTGGGAGTGTCCCAACTCCTCCACACCCTCAGCAGGTTTACATCCCACCAGTCCTGTGGGAGTGTCCCAACTCCTCCACACCCTCACCAGGTTGGCATGGCCAATTTTTGATTGTAAGCCATTTGAACAGTAATGATTTGTAACTCTTTGTAGGTTTAGTGTGTGTCTGCCTAATGATTACAGACACTGACCAGTTTGATTAGGTAATATTAAATAGTCTGCTAGCATTCAGAGCTCATGACTGTGATTCCCTAGCTGGGGATTTTTGTAGAGTCCTAACAAGAGGACTGCTCGCAGATGCTTTCACCAAGGCTGTCTGAATCAGGTGTGGAAAGCTGCCCTACTATAACCATGTTATCTTATCCCCAGAAGAAAACAAAAAGAAAATCAAAAACACCAAAACCTTAAGGTACATGGCACCCTTATAAGTCTGTTATTTAATTTGTCTGACAGTTTGTATGAAGGAGGAAAAGAAAGTAAAAATCCTTAGAAGAGAAATAGCCTCTTTTACATGTGAAAATGAATCAAAGCCTAAGAAGCATTTTATAATTATAAAATGATATGTGAATGTTTAAGTGTGTTCTCTGTCAAAGTAAATAGTTATCTAATGATATATGGACAAGAGAGACGTTTAATTGTTACATAAATTCATAGGCAAAATTATAAATAATGGAATACTTTCATTTTAAAAAGCAATAGGAACTTTCTAATAAGGAAGAATATAGCCAAAGAGATTTATACTCAATCAAGAAAAATTAAACTCACAAAGATAACCCAAACATACATAAGCCAAATGTATCATTTATTATTGAAAACAATAAAAACCACTTCTTAGAAGCATTCATTAGATGTTAAAGCTTAGAAGAACCAGATAAGTTCTTACCATCAAACTTGTCATATTTCAAGTGGCCATGGACATCTGGCATAGGAGGGTTGCTTGGCATGATGTTTTCCCCTTCTCCATCACTTGCTAATTCTTGTTTAAGTTTGTTGTCTAACCAGTCATTGACTAGCTCCTGAGCTATCAGTAGAACAAAGACATCATTTAGTATTACAGTGACTTACAGGCTGCCTCTATTTTCTGTATTCATTCATTCATTCACTCACTCACTCATTCATTCAGTATTACTTGAACATCCATTATGTAACAAGTACTAATTTATTAGGACTATAGTAGAGAACAGAACTGGAAAAGAAATGCTACCACCATAAAGCTAATAGTCTAATCAAGGGAAAATGACAAAACAAATAAATAAGACAAAGACAAAGCAGAGAACCAAGAGATAGAAACTGAGTGTTTAAAAGCTATAATTGGGTGGACAAATAGAAGATATTGGGGCAAAGAGGGAAGTGAATGCACCATACTGCTATATAAGGAAATACCGTACCATACAGGGGGAGACCAAGGTCAAAGGCCTACTGCATGAGCGTCTAGAGGGCTGGAAAAGTAACTAGGAGGGCAGTGTGGCTGGAGAAATGAGGGGCAGATAGATGAGATGGAAGCGGTGATTTGTAGGTCAGACTGAGCACAGTGCCCCTTATTTGAAATACAGGTATTTTTGATTGTCACAAGAAGGGCAAGTGATAACAGTATCCAATACGTCAGGCTGTGATGCTGCTAAACACCCTGTTCACACACCCTGTGTGTTGGCTTCCACACAACAGAAATACTCTGACCCCAAATGTCAGAACTCCTGAAGCTGAAACCCTTTTGTTTAGAGTCCTGACACCATTCTAGGTACTTTGTCTATTACTCAAAGCATGAGAAACTAGCCACAGGAGGGTTGTGAATAACACCCCCCTCCTCCTCCATGCTTCGAGACAGGATCTCACTGTGTAGCTCTGGTTCACCTGAAATTCACTATGTAGACCTGGCTGGCCTTGAACTCACAGGAACCCACTTGCATTTGCCTCTGTAGTACTGGGATTAAGGGCATGTGCTACCATGCCTGAGTTTCATTTTGTTTTTTAATTAATTAATTTTAAAATTTTCTTTAATTTTAATCTTTTATTTAAGTTCTGTGTATGGATGTTTTACCAGGATGTATGTCTGTGCACTGTAAGTGCCTGATGTCTGCAGAGGTGAGAAGAGGGCATCAGAAGCCCTGGAACTGGAGGTACAGACAGTTGTCAGCTGCCATGTGGGTGCTGGGAATTGAATACAGGTTCTCTGGAAGAGCAGCCAATGCCCTTTACTACTGAGCCATCTTTCCAGGGCAAGAGGTAACGTATTTTAAGAGGATCACTTTGACGTCTCTGTTAAAATAGACTATATAGGGGTAAGCAAAGAAGATGTTAACCAGGAGAATATGATATATTGGTAAAGAGGTGACAAGGGTTTGATCTCAAAGTTGAGCAATTAAAAATGGTTACAGTCTAGAAAAATATGAGATGAAGTTGACATGATCTGCTGATAAACAAGGAACGGGGAAAAAGAAATATTCAGAGTGCTTTTTTTTTTTTTTTTTTTTTTTTTTTGGTTTTTCAAGACAGGGTTTCTCTGGAGACTGTCCTGGAACTCTCTCTGAAGACCAGACTGGCTTTGAACTCAGAGATGTGCCTGCCTCTGCCTCTGGAGTGCTGGGAATAAGGGTGTGCGCCACCACCGCCTGGCATCTTCAGAATTCTTAACTGAAATAATAGAGATGCATTTGCTGAGAAGAGAGTAGGACAGAGAAGCATCAGGTTTGGGGGAGACTTAGGGATATCAGGTTTGAGATGTGCATGGGATGACCAAATGGGAAGGTCAAGTTGATATTGGTAGCAATACTCGGGATTTCAAGAGAATAAGTCCAAACTGGAGAACCAGATGAGTGTTGTCAGCATATAGATGGTGACTAAAGCCTTAGAACAGGATGACATTACCAGATGAAGAAAGTAGGTAGATGAGTTAAAAAATGAAAACCTGAGGAAATCCACCTTTTAGGAGTTGAAGGGATAAGGCAGAACCAGGAAAGCTGAATAGCAAGGAGAGACCCTTGAGTTGAAAGGAAAGTCAGAGTGTAATGTGCTGGAAGCCAACTTCCATTTCAGGGGCATGATGAAAATCTTCTCAGGGCTGAAAGATGGCTCAGTGGTTAAGAGAACTTGCTGTTGTTGCAGAGGGGCTGGGTCAGTTCTCAGGACCCACATGCCAGCTCACAACTGTTGGGGAAGTCCTGTGTATTTGTCAATAAAGCACTGCTGGCCAATAGGGAACCAAGATAGGTGGGACTAGGAGTCCAGGAGGACTCTGGGTAGGAGAAACACAGAGTCAAGATGTAACGCCAGAGGGAGTCCAGCTTCAGGTGAGATTGGGTCTCCAGCGAGGGACCACCCGCCCATCACCCATCCCCCTCCATCTTCGGGGCCGCTCCCGGCTTCCAGAAGAGCCGCCCACACAGGAAAGAGATCAAAACCTCCAAGACCCCAACCCAGCGAGCCCAGCTTCAGGTGAGATTGGGTCTCCAGCGGGGACTGCCCGCCCATCACCCATCCCCCCCCTCCATCTTCGGGGCCACTCCCGGCTTCCAGAAGAGCCGCCCACACAGGAAAGAGATCAGCCCCTCCAAGACCCCAACCCCAGCGAGTCCAGCTTCAGCATCCCCAGCTTCAGCTGCAGTAAGGAAGGAGACCAGAGGAGACGGAAAGACCCCACCAGCACCCACTGGAAGAAGAGATGGGAAGAAGACAGAATAAGAGATCACTCAGCAATAGAAACACCAACATGACCCCACCAGAATCCAGGGATCCAACACCAGCAAGACCCGAAAAGCACTACATAGATGAACAAGAGGATACAGACCTTAAAAATTATCTCATGAAGATGATGGAGACCCTCAAAGAAGAAACAAGGAAATTCCTTAAAGAAATAGAAGAAAAAACAAACAAAAAAATCCATGAAATGAGGAAAAAATTCAAGAAATAAACAAATCTCTCGAAGAATCTAAAGAGCACCAAGAAAAAACAACCAAGAAAATTAAGGAAACAGCTCAAACAGTTGAAGGATTGAAAGCTGAAATAGAAACGATAAAGAAAACACAGAATGAAGGGATGCTGGAAATAGAAAAGCTCGGTAAACGGTCTGGAACTACAGATGCAAGTATCACCAATAGAATACAAGAGATAGAAGAGAGAATTTCAGGTGTTGAAGACTCATTAGAGGATATAGAGTCGTCAACCAAAGAAAATCTCAAAACCAACAAATCCTTAACACAAAATATCCAGGAAATATGGGACACCGTGAAGAAGCCAAACCTGAGAATAATAGGTATAGAAGAAGGTGAAGAACTTCAACTTAAAGGTACAGAAAACATATTCAACAAAATCATAGAAGAAAACTTCCCTAACCTAAAGAAAGATATGCCTATGAAAGTACAAGAATCTTACAGAACACCAAATAGGCTTGACCAGAAAAAGAAGTCACCTCGCCATATAATAATCAAAACATCAAACCTACAGAGTAAAGAGAAAATATTAAGAGCAGCTAAAGAAAAAGGCCAAGTAACATACAAAGGCAGACCTATCCGAATTACACCTGACTTCTCAATGGAAACGATGAAAGCCAGAAGATCCTGGTCAGATGTCCTACAAACGCTAAGGGAACAAGGATGCCAGCCCAGACTACTATATCCAGCAAAGCTCTCAATTACCATAGATGGAGAAAACAAAATATTCCATGACAAAGCCAGATTTAAACAATACGTATCCATGAATCCAGCTCTACAGAAAATGCTAGAAGGAAAACCTAGAGCCAAGGAAGATAACTACATTCACAAAGACACAGGCAATATATAATCATACTTTACAAAACACCAAAAGAAAAAGGGAGGAGAAACTACACAAAATAACTTCACTAACAATAAATCAAGCGCAAACAAGGATCACCAATCAATGGTCATTAATATCCCTCAATGTCAACGGCCTCAACTTGCCTATAAAAAGACACAGACTAGCAGAATGGATACGAAGACAGAACCCTTCCTTCTGCTGCATACAAGAAACATATCTCAACACCAAAGACAGACGTTATCTCAGAGTAAAGGGCTGGGAAAAGATCTTCCAATCAAACGGCCCCAAGAAACAAGCGGGCGTAGCAATCCTAATATCTAACAAATTAGACTTCAAATTAAAATCAATCAAAAGAGATGAAGAAGGGCACTTGATATTCATCAAAGGAAAAATACATCAAGACGAAGTCTCGATTTTAAACATCTATGCCCCAAATACAAAGGCACCTACATTCGTGAAAGAAACATTACTAAAGCTCAAAATGCACATAAAATCTCACACACTAATAGTAGGAGACTTCAACACTCCGCTCTCACCGTTAGACAGGACCTCCAGACAGAAACATAACAAAGAAACAAAAGAATTAATAGAAGTTATGACACAACTGGGTTTAACAGACATCTATAGAACACTCCACCCAAATACAAAGGGATATACCTTCTTCTCGGCACCACATGGAACCTTCTCTAAAATTGACCACATAATAGGAAACATAGCAAATCTCCACAGATACAAAAAAATTGGAATAACCCCCTGCATCTTATCAGACCACCATGCATTAACATTAGAATTCAACAATAACACAAATCGCAGAAACCCTACAAACTCATGGAGATTGAACAATGCACAATTGCACCATCCCTGGGTAAAGGAACAAATAAAAAAAGAAATTAAAGACTTCCTCGATTTCAATGAGAATGAAGACACAACATACACAAACTTATGGGACACTTTGAAAGCAGTGCTGAGAGGAAAGTTTATAGCACTAAGTGCCCACATGAAAAAACTGGAAAACAGTCATACTAGAGAATTAATAGCACAGCTGAATGTTCTAGAACAAAAAGAAGCAAACTCCCCCAGGAGGAGCAGACGCCAGGAAATAATCAAATTGAGGGCTGAAATCAATCAAGTAGAAACCAGGAAAACACTGAGAAGAATCAATGAAACAAAGAGTTGGTTCTTCGAGAAAATCAACAAAATAGACAAACCTCTGTCCAAACTAACCAAAAGACAGAGAGAGAACATGCTAATTAACAAAATCAGGGATGAAAAAGGGGACATAACAACGGACTCTGAGGAAATCAAGAGAATCATCAGGGCATACTTTGAAAATCTGTACTCCACAAAATTTGAAAATTTAAAGGAAATGGACAATTTCCTGGATAGATATCACTTGCCAAAACTAAATCAAGAACAGATAAATAATCTAAACAGACCTATAACCCCTAATGAAATAGAAGCAGTCATCAAAAGTCTCCCAAACAAAAAAAGCCCAGGCCCAGATGGCTTCAGTGCAGAATTCTACCAGAAATTCAAAGAAGAGCTCATTCCAATACTCGTCAAAGTATTCCACACAATAGAAGCAGGAGGCTCACTGCCAAACTCTTTCTACGAGGCTACAATTACCTTGATACCCAAGCCACACAAAGACACCACTAAGAAAGAGAACTATAGACCAATTTCCCTCATGAACATTGATGCAAAAATACTCAATAAAATACTTGCAAACCGGATTCAAGAACACATCAGAAAAATCATCCACCATGATCAAGTAGGCTTCATTCCAGGAATGCAGGGATGGTTTAACATTAGAAAATCTATCAATGTAATCCACCATATTAACAATCTGCAAAAGAAAAACCACATGATCATCTCACTAGATGCTGAAAAAGCCTTTGACAAAATCCAGCACCCCTTCATGATAAAGGTCCTAGAGAGATCAGGGATAACAGGAACGTACCTGAATATAATTAAAGCAATATACAGTAAACCAACAGCTAACATCAAACTAAATGGAGAGAAACTCAAAGCAATTCCTCTAAAATCAGGAACAAGACAAGGCTGTCCACTCTCTCCATATCTCTTCAATATTGTACTTGAAGTTCTAGCTACAGCAATAAGACAACAAAAGGAGATAAAGGGGATACAAATAGGAAAAGAAGAAGTCAAACTTTCACTATTTGCAGATGATATGATAGTTTACATAAGTGACCCAAAAAACTCCGCAAGGTTACTCCTAGAGCTGATAAACACCTTCAGCAATGTGGCAGGATACAAGGTAAACTCAAAAAAATCAGTGGCCCTATTATATACAGAAGATGAAGTGACTGAGAAAGAAATCAGAGAAACATCACCTTTTACAATAGCCAAAAACAGCATCAAATATCTGGGGATAATGTTAACCAAGGAAGTGAAGGACCTGTATATCAAGAACTTTGTGTCTTTGAAGAAAGAAATCAAAGAAGATACCAGAAAATGGAAAGATCTCCCATGCTCTTGGATTGGTAGGATCAACATAATAAAAATGGCAATCTTGCCAAAAGCAGTCTACAGATTCAATGCAATCCCTATCAAAATTCCATCACAATTCTTCAAGGACCTGGAAAGAACATTAATCAACTTTATATGGAAAAACAAAAGGCCCAGGATAGCCAAAACATCCCTATACAATAGAGGAACTTCAGGAGGCATCACCATACCTGACTTCAAGCTCTATTATAGAGCTATAGTCCTGAAAACAGCTTGGTATTGGCACAAAAATAGGCAGGTAGACCAATGGAACCGAATCGAAAGCCCTAATTTTAACCCACACACCTATGAACACCTGATTTTTGACAAAGAAGCTAAAACTGTACAGTGGAAAAAAGAAAGCATCTTCAACAAATGGTGCTGGCATAACTGGGTACTGGTATGCAGAAGACTGCAGATAGATCCATGTTTATCGCCTTGTACAAAACTTAAGTCCAAATGGATCAAAGATCTCAACATACATCCAGCCACACTGAAACTTTTAGAAGAGAAAGTGGGAGATACTCTTCAACGAGTTGGTACAGGAGACCACTTCCTAAACATAACACCAGTGGCACAGGCACTGAGATCGACAATTAACAAATGGGACCTTTTGAAACTAAAAAGCTTCTGTAAGGCAAAGGACACAGTCAAAAAGACAAAAAGGCAGGCCACAGAATGGGAAAAGATATTCACTAACCCTACATCTGACAGAGGGCTAATCTCCAAAATTTACAAAGAACTCAAGAAACAAGTCTCCAAAACACCAAAGGATCCACTTGAAAGGTGGGGTACAGAGCTAAATAGAGAATTCTCAGTAGAGGAGGCTAAAATGGCCAAGAGACACTTAAGAAAGTGCTCAACATCCTTAGCCATCAGGGAAATGCAAATCAAAACAACTCTGAGATACCATCTTACTCCTGTCAGAATGGCTAGAATCAAAAACACCGAAGACAATTTATGCTGGAGAGGATGTGGAGAGAGAGGAACACTCCTCCACTGCTGGTGGGAATGCCGACTCATACAGCCTCTTTGGAAATCAGTATGGAGATTCCTCAGGAAAATGGGAATTAATCTACCACTAGACCCAGCAATTCCACTCTTAGGCATTTATCCAAATGAGGCAGGTTCATACAACAAGGGCATCTGCTCCACTATGTTCATAGCAGCATTGTTTGTAATAGCCAGAACCTGGAAGCAACCTAGATGCCCCTCAACTGAAGAGTGGATAGAGAAAATGTGGTACATTTACACAATGGAGTATTACTCGGCAGAAAAAAACAATGGAATCTTGAAATTTGCAGGGAAATGGATAGCACTGGAAGAAACCATCCTGAGTGAGGTAACCCAGTCGCAAAAAGACAAACATGGTATGTACTCACTTATATATGGATTTTAGACATGGATCAGGATAGTGCCAGTCTGCACTTCCACAGATAGAGAGTCTGGGAAACAGGAAAGAACCTAAAAGATATGCATATATGCATAGTACCCAAGAGAAGAGGATGGAGACAAGATCCTCTGAATGGATGGGGAACACGGCGAGGGGAGGGGGAGTGGGACCTGGGAAGAATAGAGGGGGTAAAGAGGAAGGGAGTTGGTCATGGGGGAACAGGAAGTTGAGGGGGTGGGGGTAGAATAGGGGAAATGGGAATCATAGGATCGAAGACAGATCAGGCACCAGAGTGACCTCGAGTGATCTAAAGGTATAACATCAATTGGCAAGCTAAGCAATAGTGGAGGGGCCACCTCGAATGCCCATTCCTGATAATGAACTTGAGGTCTATAACCATCCGGGAGCCTTCATCCTGTGACTGATGGAAGCAGAGGCAAACACACAACTAATCACTGAACTGAACCCAAGGAACCCAGTGACAGAGAGGAGTGATGAGCAAATTGGCAAAGAATGGGCTGGCAAAACCAGCAGAGACAGCTGATCTGAACAGGGGAGTGTCCTTGAACCCCAGACCAACAGTGGGGAGGCCAGCATGGGACTGATCTGGACCCCCCCAAATGTGAGTGTCAGCGAGAAGGCCTGGGCAACCTATGGGGCCCTGAGCTGTGGATCAGTGTCTATCCCTGGTATACAAACTGTCTTCATGTGCCTATAGCACAAAGAGAGATGCTCTCTCAGCCTGGACTCTTAGGGGAGTGCCTTGACCCTACCAAGAGTAAAATGACAGACTCTAGATATCCCCTATGTGGAAGGATTTGGCAATAGGGTGGGAGGGAGGGGGGAAGGGGAGTGCGGGAAGAGGGGAGGGAGAGGGAACTGGGATTGACATGTAAAACAAGCTATTTAAAATGAAAAAAAGAAAAGAAAAAAAAAAGAAAAAAAAAAAAAAGATGTAACGCCATGGGGTAGGAAGCCCAGAAACCTCTCTGGTAAGAGAAATACTTAGATTAACAATTATGGGGTAATTACTTAAGTCAGAGCTAGCCAGTAAGAAACAAACAAGGCCAACAGCTTCATAATTAATATAGCCTCCTGTGTGTTTATTTGGGATTGATGCAGCTCAAGAACCAGGCTAGCGGGAAGGCTTCTCTCAAGGAAAAGGTTTCCCTTTACACACAACCATCTGTAACTCCAGTTCCAGGAGATCGACATCCTCGTCTGGCCTCTCCTGGCAACCATGTGGTGGGTGCACATAAACTCATGCAAGAATAAACAAACCAATAAATAAATGAAAGAAAAGTACAAGTAAATATAGAAGAAAATATTTATATTAGAATTATATTCATCATCTTTATTATCATCAAAGAGCTCTTCCTCAGTCTATGACATAGAAATTTCAAAGAAAAACATCTACTTTAGCATTACTGTCACCAATTTACTGTTACCTCATAGTTCTGATGTAATTAGGTATTTCTGTATATTAACTGAAGTCAAGAAATGTTTAGCATAGATAAAACAGCAGAAAACAAATGATAATAGTGGCCCTTTATCTGTAGTCCCATCTTCCAGTTTTAGTTGCCTAAGTCAACTGGAGTCCAAAAATATCACATGGAAAATTCCAGAAATAATTTCTAAGTTCTGAATTGCACTCAGTTTAAATATCATAATAAAATCATGTTCTGTCGTATGCCATTCCTGGGATATGAGTCCCTCCTTTGTCCCGCACATTCATACCAGTCACACTATCTGCTGTTAGTTAATAGATGAACTGTCATCTCATTTATTAGACTAATTGCCTGCAACAACAATGTAGTGACAGTGTTCAAGGAACCCTTAAATAATAGCCCAATGCTGCCTCCATGCTTTTGTCATTCACTTCACTTTGCAACATCACTCACAAGGATAACAGTGAGGACAGGATAAGAGATGACAGTCATTTAAGTTATGTACTTATATAATTGTTTGGTTTTATTATTTTATTGTCAATCTCTTATTGTGATTAATTTATGAAGTAAATTTTTATCATGACTATGTAAGTATATGAAAAAATACTGTATGGTTTGGCATTATGTACAGTTTCAGGCATCCACTAGGGGTTCTGGAAGGTGCCTCAGGAGGACTACAGTAGAGACTGAGTATAAGAAATATGCTAGAAGAGGGCAGAGAAAGGGAGATGACAATTATTAACCCATTTTCAACAAGTTGTGCCTTTATGTATATAATTTGTATGTAAAACAATCCAGGTCTACCAAATGCCATTCACAGTTAGGGCTTACCAGGAAGTACTAAACGAACAAGAAAGAGCACTTCCTTTGAAGTCATCCTATACAGCTCCTCATGCTGGATGGGGAAAGCAAGCAGAAAAGCAGAATTTTTCATAGTATGCTCCTCACGGCATTAGTTATCAGAGCATATTATGGAGCTGATGCAAAGGGAACAAAAACAGAACTTTGTAAAGCATGATCTGCCCATACAACAACACAGGCTGGTATGGACTAGTATTTTCTCAGGACAGTAGGTGTTGTGGGGATAAAATACTTCTCCCCATCAGAAGAGTCCACAAATGGAGTAAGACAACATTTCTTCCAGGTGTAGGGTTTCTGAGGGCTCTTGAAAGTACAGTGAATGAACTACTAACCACCTGAGATGAACCATTATTACTTCTTACCCAAGCCCCTCCAGAAGCTTCCCACTGCTTACTTTCCCCTCATGCCCCACCCTCAAACATCACATTCTTTCTATATTTAAATCATGGGCCCTTATACTTCAATCCCATCCTATTACGATCAGAATAAAATCCATGGGATTTGGGGACCAATAATGCCCTATGTGATGTGTCCCCTGCTCACTCCTACATGCTCATGTCTCCTGAAGCACCAGGCTCAAGGGTTTTCCTTTAGCTCCTTATGTACTCCAAGCTTGTCTGTACTCCAGGCTCTTGACACCACCTTGCCTTCTATCTGGAATGCTCTGAATAATCCACTACCTGATAACTTGTTTTTAATTCTCTTCATTTTCACACTAGAGTGCTTACTCCATGGAAGCTCAGCTTTGCTTTCCTTGTTCAGAGTCAAAACTCATACAGCCTAATACAGTGGAGCCAGACTTCAATATGCATGCATAGGATAAATGAAGAGATACATGGAATAAGTCATCCAAACAGAAGCGGGCTTGCAGGGCACAGTACTCTGTCTTCCCCCTCCTCTAGAGAGTTTCCTTCCTAGCCTGCTTTGCAGGTTCCACTCAATCCCTTGAATCCTAGGTGGCACAGTTCTTCAGTCACTCAGTAATCAAGATGGCGAATTCCAAATGAAGGGAACTTTGAGGAGACAAGGAGGTTAAAATGGTTTAGTTCTTTACGAAACTAATTTATAAACTTGAGGTCTAGTCATCAGTAGAATACCAGATCAACTTAACTTGCCACCATCTGTGTCATAGGACCAGTACCTTACACCACTCACCAGTTAACTATTCTATTAAATTGCTTCTGCCAGTGGCTGCTTCAAATTTAGGAAACCAAGTGGGCTTTACATACAGCCTTGTGGGGCTTGGGATATGGCTCAGTATAGATTTCTCTTGCAAGGAACCCAAGTTCAGGTCCTAGTACCCACACCAGGTGGCTCACAACCACCTGTATCTCTAGTTCCAGGGAACCTGATGCCTCTGGCCTCCTCTGGCATCTTCATAAACACACACAACACACACCCATTTACAGATGGCCTTACATGTAGAGATGGAGTTAGCCCCAGAATGGCAGCTTTAGGATAGTAGAGAAGCAAAGGTTAAGAGCAAGGGGGAGGGTGCTTTGCAGAGAACGCTGGGCCATGCTTTAAGAACTGCTAATATCACCTATAAATGCATCTCTCACCTTCTTCATAGACATCATCATGGTACTCTGTGTGCTCACGTGTTCCCAGATCTACCGCATGTCGCCAGAGCCTGCCAGGTAAATCTGCACTCCTGGTAGAATATGTATTTGAAATGGCAAATTCTGAAGCTTTCTCCATACTCTTCAAAATAACAGGAAAAAGAAGAAGAAGAAATCCATCAGATGATAGTAACTTCCTCATTCAGGGTTAGAGAATTCCAGAAGCTGCTTTTCTAACATCTAGTACGACTCTTTAATTTTCCTATTTTTATTGGACCTCTAGGCAATATTTTAGTTTTATATGTAATGTTGAATTAATCAAGCAGTTCACCAAGTTCTAACCAGCATTCCTGGTGTTTCTAAGTATGTTGTTTAGGCTTAAGTACGTGGAAAACAGGACTGATGTGAGGTGTTGGCCTAACAGCCTGAGCTTCTTCCCCAAGCCCCACAAGGTGGCAGGAGAGAACTGACCTCCACACGTGTGCCATAGCATGTCTATACCCCCCCCCACACAGAGATACACAATACAATAAGTAGAGTGAATATTTATTTTTATTAACGTGTATTAATTGTCCAAAATAGTGGTTTCATTATGGCACATTTATACATATGTAACATACTTTGGTCACATTCTTACTACCTATTTTTCCCCCTTTTGGTAACTTTTGTTTAGGGCATTAGCATGGGTCCTGAAACCTGAATACTTTATTCTGAACAAACATCTGATATCAATTTCTGTGACACTGGGGCTTGTAAGTTAACAGGAAGCATAAGCTGAGTTTTCAAATTACTATAGCTAAAAGGGACCACCAGTGTGTATTAGGCAAACCATAGGTTCAATAAAATTGAGATAGACGGCCACCACTATGGTCATCTAGACTTTTAACTCAACAAGAGTTTAATAAAAACATAAGCAAATTCACAGAACTGGGGAAGGGAATGATGGAGTTCAGCAAAGTATCTTGGACTTTGGACAGAGTAGGGAACATTCTGCTTCATAGGTAAATCTCTGCATCTGTGTCTCCACAAACCTGCATTCCCTGGTTCTTTTTTTTTCATTCCTGCTATTGTATCTTTATTGAATTGTTCAATAATTAAGAGCAGTTATACCTTACAAAAATGGATTTATAACTCACTGGAGCCAGCATTTAAGATGTATAATTTTTCCTTCTAAAGGAACAATATTTTTTTACTTTTTTATTTATTTAAATTAGAAACAAGCTTGCTTCACATGTCAAATCCAGCACCCTCTCCTTCCCCTTCTCCCCCATCCCCCATTCCTCCAACCCCCCATTCAATCCCCACTCGACTCTCCAGGGAGGATGAGGCCCTTCATGGGGTATCTCTAAAGTCAGTCACATTATCCAGGGCAGAGCCCTACCCCCCCACCAATGTGTCCAGGGTGAGAGAGCATCTCTCTATGTGGAATGGGCTCCCAAAGTCCATTCGCATTCTCTGGTTCTTACTGAGTGCTCACTCTTCAGACTGGCACCGGCAAATGACAACTCATGATTCAGTTCTTTAGGTGAAAACTTTGGAGTCATCCTTAACCTAAAATCAGACTCTCTGTCCCCACCCATCATCCCTTTTCTCGTTCTCTCTTTCCTTCCCTCCCTCCTCATACAGGTTAGAAAATATTTTGACCCTGTTCTCAAAATACATTTATAAACTAACCCCTTCACATCATCTCTACAGCTATCACCTCAGTTCAAGGAATGACAGTTTCCTAACAGCTTTTCTGGAACCATCTTTAGAGCAGCAATTGGTCACTTTCATATGAAAGCCCTATCATAAAACACTTAAATATTTCCATTACAATTAAGGTAAGTCCTTACACTGTGCTTCAATATCCTGAGTTGCCAGTCCCCTTGTGAGCTCTCCATCTCACAGCTCACTTTGTGTCAACCACATTGACCCTTTAGAGTTCATCCTCAGATACTAAACTATACAGTGCTGCCATGTCAAGGCCTCAGTAATTACCACCCCTCTGTCTGCATACCTCTCCCATCCATGCCCAGATCACCCCTTTTCTAACCTCCAATCTCTGCTCAAAATGCACCTTCCCAGGAGGGCTTCTCTACACAATTGTAACCTCCTGCTCTTGACTCTCCTCTTTTTCCTCTGACTCTGTATCTTTTATCATTTTACAATACACTTTTTTTTACTATGGCCTCCAAATAGAACATTAGCAGAAACTTTCCTTCTTCACATGGGAAGCCCTAGGAATCAGATTCTTGCTAGGCTTCGGTCAGTGCCAAGAAATATTTAGTAAAGGAAGAAGTAACTTGGAGATTTACTCAAAGATGTTACACTACCGTGTTCATAGCCTTCCTGACCTATTTTGGGAATGACTTTGCCTTTTGCCCTTGGCAGAAAGCTTGGTAATAACTTTGCAAAAACTTGCCATAGGATGAGCTAACTCTCATGTTGCCTGTGTTAGGCTTCAGATGTCAGCAGAGAAATAAGGTTATAGGAGGGGCTGGAGCAGGGAAAGGGAGTGCTATAAAATAGAAAAACAAAACCTGATCTCATCAGAATTGAGTTAGGAGATACAGGTCACACTACAAAGACTGTTTCCCATGGTGTTTCTCAGAGTCCATGGGTTGTCTGCATCTATGCTACGGCGTGAGCTGGTAAATGCATTGATTATGATTATGTTGCCATAGGGCTACCCTTTAGGTTCTTAAGTTCTAAGAAAATGACTTTATATATACATTCTTTATGCTTGTATATATACACGTGCAAAGAAAAAACAGATAAAGTTATCAACTTCAATTTTAAACTAACACCCATATAAGAAAAAGAAATAAGAGATTTGTAGACTTGATTTAATTCTTTAGACTATGAACACAAGAGATAACTGTATGATGTCATTTCATTGAAAATTTGAGTAGTGTTTTTAAAAAATGTTTTATTGTATACATTTAATCTTTATGTATGTGTATGGATGGATGTCGAAGGATAACTTGCAGGAGTCAGTTCTCTCCTTCCACAATTGTGGCTAAGGCTGGGCGGCAAGAGCCTTCACCCCATGAACCATCTTTCCAGCCTTTGTATAGGTTCATAATATAAGATGGTAAAGAGCTTGAGAAACATAAGAAAAACTGGGTCTGGACATGACAAGTGAGTAAAAAGAAATGTTTGCTCAGTTCTAAAGTTGCTCAGTGCTTAAAACACCCACTAGACAACACTAAGGATTAAAATGTCTTAAGTACTTTGTCTTAAAATATTATTTCTTCCTCCAAAAACAAATATATAAGAGCTAAGAGGGGTCTAATCTACATCTCAGTAACTCCTGTCCATTTAGCATCTTGTTCTTTCAATAAGTCTGGGTAGGAGTAGCAACCTAGTAAACAATACAGGGAAACAAATATAACGTTCCATTCTTAGAAAGTTCAAGTTTTTGCTTTTGGTTCCATATGCCATCTGCATAATAAGTCATTCATGAGTCGTTCTGAAGTAAGAGTAATTTAAAAATAAGCCCCCCCCTCTGTGTGTGTGTGTGTGTGTGTGTGCAAGTAAGTGTAGGTGTGTGTGTACCTATGTGTGCAGGATAGATGACAACCTTGGGTATTGTTCTTTTTTTCACTGGCTTGGAGCCACCAATTAGGCTATGCTGGATGGCCAGAGGGCCCTGGGGTCCACCTGTCTCTGCTTCCCTAGTTTCAATGACAACACCACCAATATGGATTTTGACAATCAACTCAGGTTCTTACAAATGCTTTAATGACTGAGCAATCTTTCCAGCCCTAAAAAGAAGCTTATTAGTTAGTAACTACGTTCCATGAAAGTTTCTTTACTAACAGATAGCAGAATTGTGGTTACAACATGACCCTTCATTTCCTTAAGACCAGATGATACAAACAGGAGCTTAACATATCCTTATATTCGAATGTTTTATATAGTTTTGAAAGTGCCAATTCTTTCAGAAGTCACTCTTTATAAAATTAAGTATTTGATGTTTCATTAATAAATGTGGGTATAACATAAAC
Organism: Mesocricetus auratus; assembly: GCF_017639785.1. Classification (NCBI taxonomy): domain Eukaryota; kingdom Metazoa; phylum Chordata; class Mammalia; order Rodentia; family Cricetidae; genus Mesocricetus; species Mesocricetus auratus. The sequence goes on from NW_024429192.1 coordinate 47,943,664, forward strand.
CTAAAGGAAACTACTCAGGGATGGGGTTAGGTTGCTGAAGTGGGTATGGGGCATCTAAAGCTAAGTTGTATGGGAAGGATCTAGATCATGTCTCAGAGACAACAGATATTCCAGGCTGAAGCATCAGCGAGGAACAAAGCAGGAGCACCTGCTTGATAGAGGGGAAGGAGAAAGACCTGGGGGAGAGGAAGCATTCAGAGTGTCAGTGTATGTGCTGTTTCAGATAAACTGATATTGTCTGAGTGACAGAGGACCTCAGATGCCTACCTGTAGGAAACAGTTTCATCCGACCACACACAGAATACATGTGTGGAAAGCTCAATCAAGCAGGAGGATGTACTGGAGTAAGATGAGTCAGACAAGATAAAGATGAATTGTAGATCACAGAGTACTGAATTTAGTGCTAGCCAAGCACCTGCCTGATTCTAAGTGATTTCTCCATCTTTGTGGATGTGCATCAGGGTTTGCTGGACCTCCTGTTTCACCTCATCACTCCACACAATTCTACTTTAGCAGCCCACTTAACCAGAACCATGCTGTACAGGATGTTTCATTACTTGAACCAAACCCTGTTAACCACCTCTCCAACATCATCATCCCATTTCCATGTTTTATTCCTCTTATCCCACAACACTGAATTGGACCCAATCAAGCCTTTAGTCATTACTAGCCATTCTCTCCTCCATATCTGTAAGACCTTTGAAAGAGCATCTTCTCTTCCTTCCTACTCATGTGGATATTCAGGTACTATCTTATTCCCAAGTCCCCATCCCTTCACTTTAGCAGTGATAATCCCACTGGATCCATTTAATGCATCAGTTTTCTTTGTACCATAAAAAATTACCGTTACTTACTTCAGCTAGATCCATGATGTAACCGGGCAACCTTCCTTTTCTCTTCTAAAGAGAGGCCTTTATCTATCTTTACCAGCCTTGCCCTGAACATATCCTCAGCTGTTTTGGAAAGCGTGGGCCACTCAAGAGGATTTGGAAGGTTTAGGAGGAAAGACTGCAACTACTCAGGGTATTCCCAGAGTTGTGCTATTTTATGGAATAAAACTGGAAAGAAAAAAAAGGCAGAGAACAGAAAGGTAATAGGAGAAGCAAGAGAAAACAGTCCAATAGACAAAGATAATGGAGTAGAGGGTGTCTAAAAAACAGACATCAAAGCTACCAAATTAAACTGGAGACACTTGACAGCTATCAAAAGATGACTGCATTTGGTCAGGAAGTCATTTCTAGTAACAGTTTCTGTGGAATGGAAAGTGAAATAAATGAATTGTGTGTGTGTGTGTGTGTGTGTGGTACTTTCGTCAACTGAATAAGAAAAAGAAACTAAGCAATAATAATTATAACAAGAGAGAATAATGAAGTATAAAAGCCAAGAGTCCATATTATGCATATTGCTAGATATTAGATAAGAAAATAAAATCATTCCATAATCAGATCTATAATCTCATATGCAGGGTCATATGAGAATTTATTGATTTTTTTTCAAGATGGGAGATTTGAAGACATGATGGAAAAAAGGCCAGTGCGGAAGATTTAGAGGAATGATAAAAATCTGAGTACAGCTTGCTGACAGCTGTATGAAGGAGGAAAGTCATAGGAACAAGACAAAATGGAATTTTACCCTTGAGTTCCTGAAAGAAGTGGAAGTAGGTATGTGATTAAGCCCTGCAGGAAATCCGTACTGGGATTCTGGTCACTGACGTGCAAGCTAGGTTTACTAGAGGTTAAGTGGACTTCCAGAGGCTGGCATTCATGATGTGATCTGTTTTAGCCTGCTTTTGAGATAGGGCTTCTGTAGTGGTCAGGAAGTCTACTCTAGCCCCATCTACATTGATGCCTCCCACCATGTGCGTCCCTTATATCTTTAATTCTCTATCAGCTTTAGGGAGGTTATTTATGCTCCACTGCACTATGAACTCTGGCCTGGGTCTCACTTTAGCTCTGGTACTCAACATACTGAGCTTGCATTTGGTAGGCACTCAACAAATAATAGCAAAATGAATAAATAGCTAAAGAAAATATTACAGCTAGCCTGGGATGTAGCTGGCCTGGTGCCCACAATGCTGTCAACTTAGATAACATTTGTTCAAAATACTATCAGATAGAATATTCTCTCAGGAAAATTCTACATGATTTTGAACTATGTGCTACACAAACTGATTACAACAAATGCTAAGTTAACACTCAGAGGTACACCCTTGAAGTGTTTTAAAGGTAATTTGAATTCAAATGGTTTCTAAATTAAACAATAAACATTTCATGACTGGAAGATATCATCGGTCATTTATAACAACAGCTTCTGTGGGGGTTACCTAACCCAATGCCCTCTCAATGGATGTTCAAATATACTCTTTACTAGTTTAACATTAAGTGAATTTTAGAGTTTACTCCAATACCTCCAGTGATGAAAATATGCCTCTTTCTAAAAAAAAAAAAAAAAAAAAAAAACCTTCACTCCATTTTTGGATTGTTCTAGACAGAGAATTCTGGTGACACCCATGCAGCTTTCCCAATGGGTCCCCATATTGAAGTAACTACAGAATAGTCTTCCTTGTGTCTGATGGTTACAGCATTCTCTCCCAATACCTCTCTTTTCTTCCTCCTTTGGCCTCTTCATGTGATACCCATGCCAGATGAAAGACATACCTATCCACATGTTTTCTCATCACTTATACTTAAGCTCGCTCATGAAAACCAACAAAACAATTAAAGATATTAAAAAGTATGAAATTGGGGCGGAGGGGAGGGGGCCTCGGGCAGCTGGAGGGATGGCTCAGCACTTAAGAGCACTGGCTTCCCTTCCAGAGGTCCTGAGTTCAATTCCTAGCCACCACATGGTGGCTCACAGCCATCTGTCATTCAATCTAGCGCCCTCTTCCGCCCTGCAAGAACACATGCAGACAGAATGTTTCATACATAATAAATAAATCTTTTTTAAAAAGTATGAAATGGAGGTAACATACATAGTCACATGGGAATAACAACAGTCATGCATATGCACATTGGAGATCTGTCATTATGTCTGACTCTCACATCTCTTTCTATCCTGATTCTGAAATGCCTTACCTTAATCCAAGGCCCCACACTGTCAGGGTCAAATGCAGACTGTAGAAAACAGATACAAAGTATTAATGCACAATAATCATTCTATCAACAGTGCCATTTTAAGCCATCCTTCCCACTAATGCAGATGGAAAGTTCATATGCAAGTTCAGCATCAACCAGCAATGAGAGCACACTAAACCACAGTAGAAGGAACAGGAAGCCTTATTACTTCTTTTCTAACCTGCCTTGAGACTGTAATGTAACTGATCAGCAGTCTAGGCATCAGTGTTTTTTCTTAAATTCTCCAGGGCTGAGCCAAGGTACAGAGATACTGGATGTGAAACTCCATACTAATACTGGTTTAATTCACCTCTCCTGTAATTCTCTGCTTAAAGACTGTTATGGTCCTTTCTTCCTACTTAAAGGCTGTTATGGTCCTTGCACAAGTATCCAGCTGCCTTCCTGTCCTTCCTAGACCCAAGATGATGTGTGGTCCAACAGGAGTGGGGGTGAAGAACAGAATTATATTACTCAACTTCTACTGTTGCACCAAGCATATAATGAAGAAAATTAATCTCTATCCAGATGATTTCGCTTTTTTTTATTTTTCAAGACAGGATTTCTCTGTTTAACAACTCTGGTTGTCCTGGAACATAGACCAGGCTGGCCTTGAACTCACAGAGATCTGCCTGCAGCTGCCTCCTGAGTGCTGGGATTAAAGTCGATTTTTTAGGGGGAAGGGCAGGGTTTCTCTGTGGCTTTGGAGGCTGACCTGAAACTAGCTTTTGTAAACCAGGCTGGTCTCGAACTCACAGAGATCTGCCTGCCCCTGCCTCCGAGTGCTGGGAATAAAGGTGTGCCCCACCATGCCCAGCTCGGGATTAAAGCCGTTTGACACTTCCCAGCATTTCTACCCAGATGTGATATTAATCTGAAACAAGAGATCAGACCTCAAAGAGCCTCCACTCTATTCTCTGACTCCCAGAAGCTTTCAGAACTCTCTAATAACCACTGAGCAAACAGGGGTATTTGCTCTGAAAAAAAAAATCAGGTATTTAAAAATAAAAATGATGGGGCAGCAAACTAACTGGCACGTGGAAGTTGGTGGGAAAGGCCCAATCCTCTCCCTCGCTTCCCTACTGTCACCTTTCCCACAATTACTGCAGCTGTTCTGCTGAGTAACTGTCAGTGCAACAAAGAAAGAGCTGATCCTATTCGAACACAGTGGAATTTCAAGGCGCTCTTGTGTCTTTACTTTCTTTATCCTCTAGACAGTAATAATGAACATTATCAGCAAGAAAAGGGAAAAAAATCCAACCCTCTTTTTTTGTAGTTCTAAGTTGTCCCAATTATTTTTTACCTTTCATCATCAAATCTATATTCATAAGCTATTTTTGGCCCCATCTATTATGCAACTGATACTTTGCAGCTGGAGTGACCTCAGTTTCCACTCTCTAATGCGCTGGCCCGTGCCTTCCAGTATCAGGAGCATGATTTCCACTAAGTGGAATGTGCCCTGTGTACATAGTTCCTATATTTAGAGTACCCCACAGAAATGACTGCCGGGGGCACCCACAAAACCCACACAGCCAAAGGATTGTTTTTCTGTTTGAAGGAACGTGAGGGGTGAAAAAGCTGGCAAAACTGCTCTGCAGCTGAAAGTTGAGTTCCCTCCATTTCGACATTCTCATTTGCATTTGCAGCAATTATTTTTGTGGCTGTTAAAGAGGTAGGTATTCTGGAAGGCACACTTGATATGACCGTGATTTTGCACATGTCACTTTTGTGTGTTCCAAGTTTTAAAAGGCACTGCCATTTTTTTCCTTTCTTTCTTTCTTTCTTTCTTTCTTTCTTTCTTTCTTTCTTTTTTTTTTTTTATGCCTTTAGGAGCTAGTGCCCACAGTGGTAATAGACAAAGGATGTATCTTTGAATGCTGGTGGAATTTAGAAATAACCATATAATAAAGTATTGAGATGTAACCACTTGGACTTCTGGGTTCATTTTAGATACCTGATATAAAACTGGAAGCGGGGGATATAAGGGATAACAGCAGAGAATTCATGTGATTGGTTTTTTGTTTTTTGTTTTTTTCCTATCAAAGGTCCCTTACCTAAGATTTGAAAGGAAGGGGAAGAAATGTGAGGAAAGTTTCCTAAATTTGGTGTCAGAGGTAAGGATTAGGGGCAAAGTTCCCTCACCCTATTGGGCACTAGTAGACCTCTCCGCTTAGATGGTAACAATCCTTACGGGTTGCTGCCCACCAGAGTGCAAAGACCCCAAGGCTCCTAGAACCACACCTCTGTGTTGGCTCGAGGGCAGTCAAGGCCAGGTAAGGATGCCCCCGGGGGAAGAGTGAGGAAACGCAGGGCGGGAAGAGGCTGGCTTTAGGACTGTGTGGCGCCTAGGGTCAGCCCATATTCCTCAAAGCTTCCGATTGGGATCACCTTGGGAGTCAGCTTCCCTGTGAACCGTTTCCAGCGACTCGGCTCCGTTCTCTTCTTTGAGGACATTTCCTGGGACGCCAGCAGCATTTTTTCAAGCTCAGGCCTAGACTTTATCCACAACAGCGTCAATCGCTCCTCCTCCCACGCTGCATTCGGGTGGTGCTGGGAGTTGTAGTTCCACCACCTGCCAGTTAGACAGGGATCGGACATTTTGGAACTACTCCTCCCAGGAGGCATCGCGCGGGAAGCGCTCATTGCCCAGTTACCATGGCAACGGTGGGGCTCGCTGGGTTTGCTTTAGCAGGGCCTTTACTTAAGTCTGGCGCTTGGCGATGACGCAGAACTTCCTGATTGGCTCTGCAGCAGAGCCCGTGGTTCTGCGGCCGCGAGTTCTGCGAGCCGAACACGTGTTATCTCCTGCAAGGAGTTTAAGGGTCCTTGCAGTGCCGAGAGTTGTAATCTACGGGGTGAGTGTCTCTTTTCCTTGATTAGGGTGGGTAGGTCGCGCCCACTTTCTTGATTGCATGTCTGTCTTACTCCTACCTTGACATTTCCTGGTTTCCTGTTGGTCTAGGCTTCTGCCAGCTCTGTCTCCCCAGTGAGATTACCGGACACGTACTTCTGAGGGAAAAGGACTTCAGTTCCTTTCTTCCGGCCTCTGCCCTGTGGGGAGCTGCTCAACCGGAAGTTGAATTTACCAGGTACTTGGGAAGGTAATAAAAGTAAACTAACTCTCCAGCTCCAGGGATGGCTAACGGAATTAAAAGAAAATTTAACCTCAGTAGCCAAGCCTGGGTGTTGTGAAGATGTATGTTCTTTCAAGGCAGGGTAGAAATTTAGCACTGGAGGTTTGGACCTAGCTGCTTGTTGGCAATTCAGTGTACTATTGGTACAAAGTAGGACTGTACCTACATCCTGAGAGTATTGTGATGATTGAAAATGCATGTAAAATACTCTGCCAGGAATTGCAAAGCAAACTGCAGACTGGTGGGATACGATACGGAACGCTGCATCCCCATTTCTTCTAGTACCTGCTGTCTAACTTGAGTATGAACTAGGAGGAAGATGGTTGCACGGGTTGGCTTACATTCAGACCTTACAAGTCACAACAGCACTTCATTTGGAAGAGTTAGTTTCATGGCTGTTTGGGAGAGGTGCCTATTTTTTTCTGAGAGAAAAGCAGAGTTCAGAGAAGTGTCTTATGCCCTGTTGTAATTTAAGAAAAGTGCACTTGAGAGAAAGACGCCATGTGACAGGGTTCAAGCCGAGGGGTCTCTTATTAGGGAAAGGGGAGGGGGAAGACTCGCCTCCAGGGATGGGAGCAGCAGGAGAAAAGTGGGGGAGAAAGAGAAGGACGGGAGGTGGGCAGGGCCCTTTTAAAAGGGAACATAGTGGCTGCAGCTGAGGGTGTATCCTGTCAGAACCCCACGGGCCAGTACAGATGCCTGAATACTAACATGCCCAGATCACAGGGACCCCACCCAAAGACCACTGAGGAGACCGAATCCATATGCAAAAGCAAACAGCCTTTATTCAAGCCCGAGCTTGGGCTCTCCGCCTATCTGATACAGTAGTTGAGACCAGAGTGCCCAGTGCGGGCAGGGTAGGGTTTGTTTGTTTGTTTGTTTTTGTTTGTTTGTTTGTTTTTTGTCATAGTAGAGGTTGGGGGTGAGTGGATTTTCAGGGCTCAAGACTGATTGGCTGACGTTTGTCTAAGGGTGTCTTGGTGAACGGGGAATAGGTGCTACGCTAGGCTCAAGGGCTTCTAATGGTCGTATCTCATTTTATCTAAGGATTGGGATGTTTGGAATGTCAGGTACTACTCCCTAGATGCTGGCCCTCCCTGGGTGGTTTCAGCTTATGGCTTTTCCTGGAAAAGTCTGCCAGTAAACTGAAACTCAGGCCTACATTTTTAGCTGGTTTTCATTAAGCCTGCCATGACAGCAGTGCCCAAGTTGTTCTGGGCCCCACAGAGTGAACATAATACAGTATGTGTTCTTTTAGAAAGGCTATAGATAGAGTAGTGGTTCTCAAACCTTCCTAATGCTGAGACCCTTTAATACAGTGTTGGGACCCCCAACTCTCAGATTATTTTCTCTGCTACTTCATTACTAATTTTGTTACTGCCATGAATTGTAATGTAAATATCTGTGTTTTCTGATGGTCTTAGGCGACTCCTGTGAAAAGGTCATTTCACTTCCCCCCAAGGGGTCGTGTCCCACAGGTTGAGAAACATTGCTGTAGAGGCTAGAAAGATGGATTAGAGACAGAGGAAGGAAATAGGAAAAAACAATAACACTGTAGCAAAATGAGAAGTATCACAGTTAGTATGGAAACATTTCATGGGCTGTGTGAGAAACTTCAATTTCTCCTAAGTCACCAGCCTATATTACAGTCTCAAAAACTAGAGTTCTGTAATTTCAGGACCAGCTCTGCCAGTTACCACTGGTGACTGTCTTAGTCACTGTCCTATTTTTGTGAAGAGACCATAACCAAAGCCAGCTGTTATAAAAGAAAGCATTGATTTGGGGCCTTGCCTACAGTTTCAGAATTTCAGACCATTAACGTCATAGCAGGAAGCATGTTGGCATGCAGGCAGACACTGGAGCGGTAGCTGAGAACTACATCCTGATCTGTAGGCAGAGAGAGGGCTTGGCATGAACTTCGGAAACCTCAAAGCCCACCCCTAGTGACACACTTCCTCCAACAAGACCACACATCTTTATCTTTCTAATCCTTTCAAACAGTGCTACTCTCTGGTGACTAAGCATTCAAATATATGAGCCTATGGGGCCATTCTTAGTCAAAGTCAAACCACAACTGTGACTTTATTAGCTTCACTTTGCTAATTTGTAAAAGGCAGGAGAGAATAGACTGTGTTGTATTTGGTATGAGGGTTAATGTAGCTATTGTATAAAGCCCAACAATAAATACCCAATAAATGTAGCTACTGCAATTGCTAGGCCTTTCAGTGGATGAGATTAGCTTTATTGTGATCAATAACATTTAAACTACTCAATCATCATTTGCATTTTTTTTCTGTTTTTTTGAGACATGTATTTCTTTCTGACCTGAAACTCAGAGGTTTGCCTGCCTCTGTTTCTCAGGTGCTAGGATTAAAGATATATATCACCACTCTGCTAGATATTTTTTCTTTCTTTTTAAGATTTACTTTTATTTTCTGTGTGTGACTATTTTTGTCTGCATGTATGTATGTGTATCACAAACATGCATGGCGCCCTCAAATGAGAAAGGAAGCCTGATCCTCTGGAACTGCAGTTACAGACAGTTGTGAGTGGCCATTTGGGTGCTGGGACCTGGGTCCTCTGCACAAATAGCACTGAGCTGATGCAGCAGTCCTGTGTTTCCTATTTTGATGTGCTTTATTTGTTTTCTTTCTTCCTTTTTTTATATCCTTCATGGGATAATTGAAATTTCCTTAAACTCCTCTATTCCTTTCAAACATGTTTATATATTGTATATTACATCATTCATTTCCTTGATGACTGTTTCCAAACTTTTAGCACATGTACCTAGTAAAGTTTAGTATTGTTAGTGTATTACTCTCCCCCTACCAAATAGCATAAAAATTCTAAAATATTTAAAATATGCATCCATCATTTCTGAATCGACTCGGTGCATCATAGTGTTCAGAAGTCCTTTATAGTTTGTTTCTGTACATATATAGATGATGACTCTGTAGGGAGAAGATGGAGGAGATATGGATATTTTTTAACAAATATTTGTAATTCCCTCCCTCCCCCCAAAAAAATGATCGTCTAAGCTTGCTGCATTCAGTTACCAAATTTGGGCCCTCTTTCCTTAAAGACAATCCATTCAGGAAGCATTGAAAAATTCTCCTGACAGACAAGGGCAGAGAGGCACCAGCTGTGCTGGGGCAGGGTGTTGTCAGAAAAGCACAGGTTTACTCACAGCCGGTCAGTTTTCCCCAGCCTCGGGGTCCCTCCCTAAGACCTCCAAAAGCTGTGTTTGAGGAAGTGAAATGAAAAAGACAAAACCAGCAGTAGAAGAGACTCACAATAAGTGAAAAGGGAGGGGACGGTGACAACGGCAAATAAAGCCATTTGATGTCTTGGAGACATTGCTCTGCATCTTGAACTTTGCTTGGGTTAGTGGTTATGTCACTCCCAAATTGTGTCTTAAAAACTCCGCCCTGTGGTTGCTGGAGGCTGTTGTGTGGGTACAGCTTTCTAGTGGATACAGTGGGCCAGAGAAACCCTGTGATTGATGCATGGTGGCTGTTTCTTCTCAGCAGCTGCCATAGCCCGGTCATTGGAACATTACTTTAAAAAAAAAAAAAAGACAAAAACCAAAACCTATGTACATCAGTATATATTAATTCATAATAAAGATTGTATATAAAAATGTTACAACTAGAAAAACCTATCTGACATTGGACAATGAATGAGGATAGGAAGTACTGACTCTAGCTTGAAAGAAAAAAATCTATTTATGTTTTTGAATGTTGATTTCCAGCTAAGGTGCATTTTCTAGGGCCAATAAGATGGTTCAATGGGTAAAGGTGCTGGCCACAAAACCTTATGACCTGAGTTTGATTCCTGAGACCCTACATGGTAGGACACACTCGCACACATCCAACACACACACACACACACACACACACACACACACACGTGTAATAAAATAGTGCTATCCTTTCTTCATTTTTATTTCTTGAGACAGCCTCTCACTGTGGACCCCAGGTTAGCCATGGAGTCAGTATCCCCCTGCATCAGCCTGCGTCTGGCATTAATGGTATTCACTACCACAACCAGTTTGTAGGTTTCTCAATATTCACTCCATCAGCACGAAATAGAATCACTGATACTATGCAGTTCCCTTTTTGGAAATCATCTTCTTTTATTTTTCTTTCTTTTTTTTGTAAGTTTGCCCTTTAACACTTTAAATTACCATTACTTGGGTGAAACTTATGAAGCCCAAAGCAGCAGAATGGATACACAGCATCAAAAAAAAATTTTTGGATCTAATTTTTTACATCTCAATCCTAATTCCTCCTGTCTCCTTTCCTCCCACTCTCTCCACGGAGAGGGTAAGTCCTCCCCCTCTGGCTCAAGGAGAGGATTCAATAGGTAAGCTGAGGGTTTGCATTTGGTCTTTAAAATTATGGGGATTAACCATCCCAACTAAAGAGCTGTATCACACAAAAGCCAGTCTCTGCATCTAATAACTGGGGACTGATATCTTCAAAGGACTAGTATTTTAAACTGTGTATCTCAACCCCAAATGAGTTTGTCCAAACAAGGTGGGAGGGTCATATGAAAATTTCACGACAGTAAAATTGATCTGAATGTATAGCAGTCATGAATTTAAAGCACAAATAATCCAAGGTGTGTCTGGAAACACTCGCCGTGCTGTGTTGTGGAGCTCCACTGCAGGCTTGGAGTAGAATGCACAGCTATACTGTGTGTGCTGTTGTACCACGTGAGTCCAACAAGCACTGTCTCAAATGCCTCAGCCCAGATTTAAGACTGTTGTGTCTTGTGAGTTGTCAAGTTTATACTCTACATACAAACCTTATAGAAAAAGCATCGATGATTATAAAATCAAAATTTTAATCAACTCTGAAAAATATTCAAGGTGTATCTCTTTAATATCAGATACTATGCCAATATCTAATTCTTTCTATAAAAACTAAGTGCATTCATTTCATTCGTATGCAAATTTGTTTTAACCTGCTTCCATTTGTGTGTGCACAGGCTGACACGAGGAATCCTCCATCCTTCTGCCTTATCCAGTGGGGTGGGATCACTCAATGAAACCTAGAGCTCACTAGTATCACTGGTTCTCCAGCTTGCTTTCTCTGTCTTCTGGGGATAAACCTGTCATTTACATGGGTTCTGGGGATTGATGCTTTAACCATTGAGCTATCTCCACAGGCCCTTCATCTTCAACAAATGGTAAAATTAGATGCGTAGCAGAGATGTGTGTTTTCTTTATGATTTGTTATTAATGAATTTTTGTGCTTATTTTATGTATGTAGGTTTTACAATTTCTTTGGCAAAAAGAGGTTGTGCATAGAAAGTGTAAGCAGCTGTGCTCCTGTGTTAGCCATGGCTTACAGCAACATGGCTCTGATTAAGAGGGAAAGAAGCTGTGTTTTCTCCAGTCACAGAAGGTTGGGAAAGGGTGATGGAGAATGCTCTCAGGATTAAATTATATGCTCCAGGCTCTCCTGGGAAATGATGGGGACTCTTAGACTGTGTATATTCTTCCCTCTTGAGGAGCTGGGCTTTCCCCAGGAGAAGAGTAAGTTTTAGAAGCTAAGAGTCTGGGCTTCCAGGTTTAAATGCCTCTGCACTCTTGAAACCTCTGCACTCTTGAACAATGGCTGTTCTGCCCTTGGAGAATGAGTTGCTTTATGTTGAGAGTTTGTGACAGTTGCCTTTATGAATATATTTGTTCCTTATTTTATTCTCTTTGTACCTAGTTTTATGCTTTCCTGTATGGGCCTTCTGTAGAGCAAAGGAACTTTTCCATTTTTCCTTTATCTGATTTTGTTGGTTAGTCTCCAATTTTAAAAATTGCTCTTGGACTTGCTGACTTGTTTCATTCTTTAAAAAAAATCAGCAATCTGCATTAGATAAAGTTTTGCTTTGTTTGCATTTTGGTTTGGATTAGAGCAGAATTTTCAGCCATTTCTGCATATGCATGCCTCTGCCATTTTGTTCTATATATTTGTGCAAAATGACCTCCTTTAATTCTCATATCTGTATGAGTGAGAAACCTATGACACTTGTCTTTCTGTGTGTGACTTATTTTATGTAACAATGATCTCTGGCTCCATCCATTTTCTTGAAAGTGACATTACATAGTTTTCCCTTGTGGTTGGTAACGTAAGTTTTCTCTGCCCATGTTGAAGCTTTACTTTTTACATACTAACTCAGATACTGCTCTGTGAAGGCTCTTACTACTTTTCTGTGCATTTAATTTAAAAATACAGATTTTTATTTTATTATTTTAATTTTAAAGAGCTTGTTTCACATGTCAATCCCAGTTCCCTCTTCCTCCCCTCCTCCCGCACTCTCCCACCATCCCCTGCCAGCCTTCCACCCTATTGCCATTTCCTTCCACATAGGGGATATCTAGAGTCTGTCATTTCACTCAGGGCAGGGTCCAGGCACTCCTCTAAGAGTCCAGGCTGAGAGAGCATCCCTCTTTGTGTTATGGACACACGAAGTCCGTTTGTATGCCAAGGATAAACACTGATCCACTGCCCAGGGCCCCATAGGTTGCCCAGGCCTCCTCACTGACTCTCACAGGTGGTGGTGGTGCATGCCTTTAATTCCAGTACTCAGGAGGCAGAGGCAAGCGGATCTCTGTGAGTTCGAGGCCAGCCTGGTCTAAAAGAGCTAGTTCCAGGAGAGCCTCCAAAAACCTTGTCTCAAAAACACCAAAAAAAAAAAAAAAAGATAATAGATCTTGTACATTGAAGCTCTTTACATACCTTAAACAACTCAAACAAGCCATTTTCTGAAGGGGAAAAACAGCAGGCTCTTGTTTCTAGAACTTTCTGAACTAGCTCCTTACCATAGTGTCTTTTCTCAAGTGTTCACTGCTTTTGACTTTGCATGGCTTCAGAGCACTACTGGTTTAAAGTAGTTAAGAATGTAAATGAGTTCTAGCCAGTAATGAGGAATAGGAGTCTGGTGTCATTTTCTAGGTTACAGTCTTCCTGCCTGTAGTTAGGTTTTTTATAATGTTACAGGATGTTTTCATCTTTTAATCATTTAAATAACTATCAACATTGCTTCTGCTTTTGAAAAAGTAGCTCTTATACTATTTACCATTAAAATGTTAGTTTTCCCTTAACATTTATTTCTAACAGGTGTAGTTTTTTGATTTGACTAATGTAAGTACTTATTGGTAGATGAGAAACTATATGGAGTTGAGGCAACTGAGAATAAAGTTGAGATTGAGTGTAGAAAACTTGGGAAGTTTTATACTCTATTTTTAAAGTAATATTGTAAGTCTTTGAGTAGTTCATACAGTATATCTTGATCATATTCTCAGGGCTCCCTCTTTCCCCCCTCCCAGGTCACTTCCTCCTCCCCCCCCCACTTCTTGTCTTTCTCTTCTCCACCTTAGTTTTTAAGGCAGGGTCTTTCTCGGAATATGGAATTCACTGATTTTTTAGACTGGCAGGTGAATGAGCTCCAAGCCAAGCCAGTCCTCCTTGTCTGCCCCCACCCCCACCTCCAGCTCTAGGGTCGTGATTCTCCACGATATGCCTGCCTGGCTTTTATTTGGGTCCTGGGGATCTGAACTCAGGTCTTCATGTTACATGGCAAGCATTTTGGGTACAAAGTATCTTTCCAAGCCCCCAGTAACAGTAATTTTTATGTTTTTTTTTCATTTTTTCAACTTGAAATGATGCTGTAGTCAAAGGAAATTGACTTTTCACAAACATTTGTACTAGGTTTTATAATTGATGACTTATGTGAAGTATCATTAGAATATACAGAAGGTAATTATTCTTATGTCTAATATTCTTATGATTGTAATAATCATTATTTAAATTAAGAATTTAGTCTTAAATCATAATATTTGTTTTTTAATTCCTTTTTTACCTAATGTGACTGCTTGTTTATTTGGTCATGTCTTTGTGTATGTGGAGGGTGGATATATGTGTATGCATGCTAATGGAGGTCAGAGGGCAACATCTAGTGTCATTCTTCATGCCTGTACCACCTTTTTTAAGACAGGGTCTCTCACTGGTCTGAGACAAGCAGATTGGACTAGGCTGGCTGGCCACCTAGCCCACAGGTATCTGTTTGTTTCACCTCCTAAGACGTAGTATTACAAGCATCTACCCCATTCATAAGGCCCAGCTTTAAAAATGTGGACTCTGGTGATTGAACTCAGGTCCTTGTACTTGCAGGGCAGTCCCTTTACCTACTGAGCTATCTCCAACTCTGTTGGGTTGTCTGAAACAGTAATTGTCTTTGAAAGGGATGCTTTAGAAGGTAGGCTCTCCAGTTGCAGTTTTACCACATAATAACTACAATCAATCATTTACTAGTAGAACTTGGGGGAGGGGCTGAGTCAGTGTATAAAGCACTTGCCCTACAAGCATGAGGACCTGGGTTTGGATTCCCAGCACCCATGCATATGCCTGGCGTGGCTGTTATGCACCTGCAAGTCATCATTGGTGCTAAAACTGGTGGATCCTGGGGAGTTGGGGTTACTTGCTGGCCTCTGCATATGTGCATTCATGGGAGTGAGCACCCATGAAATCACATGCACATGAAACCTTGGCTTGCTCCCATTGGCGAGAAGTTCCCAAGAGTCCTTGCCGTAGTGATGTTATATAATATTTATAAAATGTTGATATGTCCAGTGACATTTACTTTTAAAAAGTGTGCTGTGCCACATACATTTGGAGATCAAAGGACAGCTCTGCAGAGTCAGTTCTTTTTTTTCCCCTTTCTAAGAGAGAGCAAACCTAAGTTGATAAACTTGCCAGCAAGCACCTTTCTTTACCCACTGAGCCATCTCCCTAGCCCTCCAATGACATTTTATAAATGGTCAACCTTGCTGGGTTATCAAACTCTGTAGTGCATCTTAAAGACTCACACTTTTTTGCTCTGAGTTCTAATGTTTAACAGCATCCTAACAAATAATGTTTTCTGTTTTTTTCAAATCCTCTTGGAGTATCTATAGAAGTTAGAAAGAATATCTGTATTTTTTCTCAAAAAAGGCTTTACCTTTCCCTTTATGAAATCACTCATAGGTCATTTATACACTCATGTAGTTTCTCATCTCTGTGAATAAACTAGAATATGATCCTACCTTGCAGATAATCTGTTATCTGTGCAATCTTTGATATATATTCATTATACTGCTTTGGAATCTTTGTTGGACAGCACTATTAGGAGGAAAAAAAACCAATATTGCTTACTATTCTCTCAAGTTGGAGAAAGAATGTAGTTCAAATTAGTAACTTGCCATAAATGGTATGACCCTCTCCTATATGTTTCCAAGGCTTCGTGTGCCTTTCTTTGACAGTTAACCTTTCTATTTCAGTCCTTTCATTTGCTTTGTTTTTTTTTTTTTTATCAGCATTGACAAAAGCATGTGCACGTGTGCAAACACACACATCACAGACTACATTTCAGAGTGATTGGTGTCATCATTGTGCTCTGGGACTTTGGAGGAAGAATTTTGGTTTTTTTTGTCCTTGTCCTCGTCCTGCTCCCCAAGAAAGATGTGAACTGGACATGTAGACATGCAGCCATTCACTTTTGTGCACTTTGCTTTCTTTGCAAAGCACTTAGCCTTTGGATGTCATGAATTGCCTTCTAAATTTAGTGCTGTTTTCTTCTCAGAACCCGGAAGAGTCCCTGAAGATGAAGCTGAATCTCATCAAAGTCGTTAATGGCTGTCGTCTAGGAAAAATACAAAACGTGGGCAAAGCAGGCGACTGCACAGTGGACATCCCAGGCTGTCTTCTGTATACCAGGACTGGCTCTGCCCCGCACCTGACACATCAGACACTGCATAATATCCATGGGGTCCCAGCCATGACCCAACTCACACTGTCAACCTTGTGAGTGCTGAATAACCATTCAGGTATCCAGCCCTTAGATGCAGCAGAGAGGAAGGTTTCTTTTCTCTTTTTTTCTCATATGCATAATTTATAGATTTTAGAAATGAAATCTGGAAAAAAAGTATTAGATATTATACAGCATTTGGTTCTAACCTGGAACCACAAGCCAGACCTGTCTGTCAGCAATGCTTTGCATTTCCTTCAAACTTTCAGGCCCTTTCTATTGCTCCCTGTGTGTAAGAACAAATGGAGTTCAAAGGTTCCTCTGCCCTCTGCACCCATAGTTGCTGGTTCAGCTTTATTGAAATGAGATAAATAGAGTCGACCCATTTGCTAAGTACAAACTAACTGTGTTTAATTGAAACTGTTGTATGATCAAGTAACTGATTTATTCTGTTAATAGTGATTTTCAAGGGGCAGGAGAAATGAAGAAAATCCAAGTGTTGGGAAGCAGTTGTTATTTTGAAAGTTTTTCTTCTCATGCACCACGGGCAAATTGTATACCTTCTTTTGTTTTGTTTTTGTTGATTTTTCGAGACAGGGTTTCTCTGTGGCTTTGGAGCCTGTCCTGGAACTTGCTCTGTAGACAAGGCTGGTCTCAAACTCACAGAGATCCACCTACCTCTTCTTCCCGAGTGCTGGGATTAAAGGTGTGCGCCACCAACACCCGGCTTGTATACCTTCATTTTAACTAAGACCCCAGCCCTGCTGGTTGGATATCTTAAAAAGTGGTGTGCTTTGCTGTTGAGGAGGCATTCACTGTCGTGTGGTTTAATTGAGTGAAAAGAAGAGGGCTTCCGGTGTTGCACAGAGTAGCTAAAGAATGATCCATTGCTGTGCCATGCACTTTTCTGTTTTTCTTACAGAGCAGAACATCATGAAGTCTTGGCAGAGTATAAGAAAGGAGTTGGAAGCTTTATAGGTAAGGACTATTTAAATTACTTGTATGTGTGATTTGTGATGTATTTGGAGTTTGTTAGTCCTTCGGGCTTACTGTGATTCATACATTTATCTCTTTAAATAATCTTTTTAAATCATCTTTTTAAATCTCTTTAAATCATCTTCTCATCTAAGAATGAGGCATTGGGGGTTGAAGGTTCAATGGGAAACACGTGGTTCTTGCTGCTTTGTATAGTCAAGGTTATATACATATATCATGACAGACTACAGGAACATATAACCGGCTCTGGGTCCATGTGAGAGGGCTCAGAATAAAGAAGAATTCTTGATGAAGATGATGAGGAGGCATCTTGGCTGGAGTAGGGAAGAATAGGTGTTAGCCAGGTCAGGGTGGACGCAGTGGTTATGTAAACAGGTGTGGGGCCAACACTCCAAGTTGTGAATTAAGACCACAGGATATATACACTCCAGAGCTGTCTCCTCATGCATGAGCCTCATTCATAAAGAAGGGGGTTGCAGTCGTGTTCCGATAGGTTAGTAGGTTAGTATTAGCTTTTATTCTGGAAGTAGGACTTTAGGCGCAGATAACGTGCCCATTTAGTTGGAGGGAAACCTTAGTTGTGACTAGCATGCACTTGCCAGAGATAATTGTAATAAGTGAAATTTATCAAATAAGGTAAACACTGCAGGTCTCTCTCTCTCTCTCTCTCTGTCTCTCTCTTAAATGAATTCTATGGGAAATGTGGAGTACCATATGCAATTCAAGTATATATGGTTTACTTTTCATTTTTTATCTTTATTTTGTGTGTCTGAATGTTTTGTCTGCATATATGTATGTACACCACATGCGTGCCTGGTGTTTGTAGAAGTCAGAAGAGGGTGTTAGATCCCCTGGAACCTGAGTTACAGATGGCTATGCAACCTGGCACACACAGCTTATTTAATAGGCCAGGCCAGCTCCATCCCACAATTGCTGATGTCCTTGGGAGATGTCTCATGGTTCTGGCATCTCCCATATCCTGGGGTCTCCACAAGCTGCACCTTCACCAATGGCCTGGTCTCTCTTCAGGGATTCTAACCCCGTCACATGGTACCAGTCCTAACTCCTAAAATCCTCTCCTGGGCTGTAGTGCCAAGCTCTTCATGGCCTCTTTATGCCTTCAAAAGCAGCACCACGTTGGGGAGATTCTTACAAAGTTGAGCTGCTAGCATGAGATGCTGTCTTGACCCTGTCTAGACCACTGCTTCTATGTGCTGACACCCAATGCTTTCATCTCTGATGCTGATCTCAAATCACTGCTAATTTCAGTTCCTGCTAACTAGCATAGGTTGTCCCAGTAAAAAAAGGTTTCACGTTAGTGGTTCAGGTGTCTTATTAATCACAGCTCACTCTTCAGCTCCAACTGACCGGAACCACAGATTCTCAAGTCAAAATAGCCTAAGAATGGCCCTGATAGACTTCAAGGAACTTGACAAGCCAGGCCCCCACTCTCTGCATCTGTCTCAGCATTGTCTTCCAGGCTCCCACAACAGCTCAGTTAGCTCCAAGCACACCTTTCCAGCCCAAAGTTGCAAAGTCTTTCTTTCCACAATGCTGCCCAAAGCAACATGGTCAGGTGTGTCACAGCAGTGTCCCCTGGACCTGATACCAGTTTCTGTCTTATGGTTTCTACTGCTCTGATAAAGACACTGTGACGACAAGCATCTTAGGGGTGGGAAGGCTTTATTTGAAGGCTTATGTATCCTGGCAAAAACTGAAGCCGGGGCCCCAGAGGCACACTCTTGCTCTGCATGACTTGCTCAGCTGCTTTAGTATAGAACCCGTGACCACCAGCCCGGGAACATGACTGCCACTGTGAGCAGGGTCCTCCATCAATCGTTAATCAAGAAAATGCCCCACAGACTTGTCTGTAGACCAGTTTCTCAATTGAGCTTCCTCTTCTCAGATATGTCCAGGTTTGTGTCGATGTCAGCACAATGTGAATTTCTACATTTAATTCTTTCAGAGTGGAGGGTCTCAAACCACTTTCTTCCTTTTCACAGGCCCTCTGTAAATCCAAGATCAGGTTCCAATTGTTCGCTGGGATTAGGGTTGCTCTATCTACCACCACATGTGGGCATGCTGGGAAGTTTTTTCCCACAGTTCTTTTTTTTTGTTTGTTTTGTTTTGTTTTGTTTCCGAGACAGGGTTTCTCTGTATTGTTTTGGAGGCTGTCCTGGAACTCACTCTGTTGAGTAGGCTGGCCTTGAACTCACAGAGATCCACCTGCCTCTACCTCCGGAGTGCTGGGATTAAAGGCGTGTGCCACCACCGCCCAGCTAAGCAGTTCTTTTTGTGTCTATACAGGCATGCCAGAATCGATCTTCTACTGCTCCTTGCACGATCCAGTCAGCCCCGGCCCAGCTGGCTATGTAACAAATAAGGTGTGTTCTCAGCCTTGTATCCGGGAAGTCCAGTTATGGTGGCCCTCAAATGCTGACGTAATTCCTTCATGCCCTCTGTTTATGTTCATGATTTTAGAAGACTGTGATTGATGATTCATAAGGGCTGCTTGAAGATAAGTTCAGAGCAGATCTTCAGTGTTTGTATGTTGTTAGAAAAACTTAGAGCTGTGGTCCTCAACCTGTGGGTCCTGACCCTTTGGGGGTTCAAACAACCCTTTCACAGTGTCACATGTCAGATACTTACATTATGATTCATAACACTAGCAAATTTACACCTAAGAAGTAGCAACAAAAATAATTTTATGATTGGGGGGGTCACCACAACGTGAGGACTCGTCTTTCCAGGTGTTAGGAATCTCCACGTCTTGCTGTCTTATTTCCTTTTTATTTTCATGTTGTTTTTTTTTTTTAATTAATTCTGCATCTCTTGCTCCACAGTCTGTATCAGTGTGGGGTTTTGGAGGTCGAGTGGAAATGACTGTTTCCAAGTTCATGGCAATTCAGGAGGCCCTGCAGCCAGACTGGTTCCAGTGCCTTTCAGATGGGGAGGCATCTTGTACGGAAGCAGCTTCTGTAAAAAGGGCCAGGAAGTCTGTGGATCGGTCCCTTCTGTTCCTGGACAGCTGTTTGCGACTACGGGAAGAGTCTGAGGTAAGGCTGCCCGATAGCCACTCTGTGGGACACTCATCTCCCTTCCGTTTCATGGTGCGCCTTAGCTGTTCCTCCTCCTACTCCCCACTCCTTTGTCTCTCCCTGTTCCTGGTTTCCATCGGGAAGTTTCCTGTTGTGGAATAGTATTTTAAGGGGTGTTACATTTGTTTGTGCTGTGGAACGTTGTTTATTGATGCAAAGATGTGTTGCATTCTTTTATGTCTCATTTGTTTAACTGTGAAGCTGTGATTCTTTGCCTGTCTAAAACACCTGATGGTCCTAATCAAAAGCAGAATGGCCAATAGCGAGGCAGGAGAAAGGATAGGTGGGGCTACCAGGCAGAGAGAATAAATAGGAGGAGAAATCCGGGAAGAGGAGAAGGAATGAGAGAACAAGGAGAGGAGGACATCAGGGGTGAAAGTAAGATATGCAGAAATAGAGGAAGTTAAAAGCCCAGAGGCAAAAGATGGGACAATTTAAGATAAGAGAAGCTGGCTAGAAACAAGCCCAGCCAAGGCTGGGTGTTTATAAGTGAGAAAAGGTCTGGTTTATTTGGGATCTGAGCGGTGTCCCCTCCTCCCCAAAGAGCCCAAGAGGGTAAAGAGCCAAAGAGTGATGAAAAACTACACACTCATCAGTTTATGAAACTGTCCCTGACACTTCCAGGAAGTTCCAATCATCCTTTGTTACATCTTATATTTGTATGTTGCCTCAGCCATACTGCAAAACTGTTTTTTTTTTATGCGTTTGCTTTTATTAAGCTATGGTCTCCATAAACTCCATTTTTTCATGCTGTTTTTGTATCTTTTATCGTGTAACAGAATGTCTGACATAGAGTAAGCCAGTAGTGAAGTGTTATGAGCTGATGGAGATGAAATCACAGCATTTGAGAGCAGAGGAGGCAAGGAAGCAAAGGAAATGATCAGTCAGCCCTGGTGGCTCGCTTCTCTAATGCCAGTCAACACATGGGATACTGAGGCAGAAGGATCATAAATTCAAGGCCAGCCTGGGCTATCCAGAGAGGCATTGTCTGGAAAAACAATGGTGATCATTGGGGCCAAATTTAAACATTAGCAGGAGAATTTATTTTGTCTAGTAAGCTTAATTAAGGGAAATTTCACTGCTAACCTGAATAGAACTTGATTTGCAGAGGAGTCCAACATAGTGATTTTGTTATGGATCTGGGTGGTTGGTATTGGCTTCCTAACCAAGTTTGTCATATTTGTAACACTTCTAAAGGGATATGGCAAAGATAATTAGAAAGTCCAAGTGGGTCTTGAGCCCCTCTTCTGAGTTCTTGCAGTCAGCTTTATCTGTTATTGTGCATATTAGTAAGTGTTGGTGCCCTTTCTCTACCCCGAGTGCTGTGTCTCGATATTATTAATGGAGCCTCCTTTCTTAAGTGTTCCATTTTAAATAGTGTAGTACACAACCGTCCTTCTTATATTCATGAGCAGGAGTAACACAAAGCTGCAATGGTGTGAAATGTTCTGTAGATGTCTTTTAAGTCCATTTGAGTTATAACATCTGTTAGTGTTCCCACGATTAGTGTGTGGGGTTTTATATGTGATTTGAGTTTTAGTAATGTTTCTTTTACTAATGTTGGTGCCCTTGTATTTGGGGCATAAATATTCAGAACTGTGATTTCATCTTGATGGATTTTTCCTGTGATGAATATGAAATATTCTTCTCCATCTCTTTTGATTAATTTTAGTCTGAAGTCTATTTTGTTTGATACTAGGATAGCTATATCAGCTTGTTTCTTAGGTCCATTTGATTGGAAAATCTTTTCCCAACCCTTTTCTCTGAGGTAATGTCTGTCTTTGAAGTTGAGATGTGTTTCTTGTATGCAGCAGAAGGACAGCTGCTTTTTTCATATCCATTCTGATAGCCTGTGTCTTTTCATAGACATATTGAGTCCATTGATATTAAGAGATACTAATGACCAGTGATTGTTAATTCCTGTGATTTTTTTTTTTTTGGTTTTGTTGTTGGTGGTGGTGGTGGTGGTGGTGGTGTGTGTGTGTGTGTCTGTGTGTGTTTGTGTTTCCTTTCTTTGGGTTTTGCTGGCGTGAGATTATCTATTGCCTGTGTCTTTGTGGGTGCAGCTAACTTCTTGGGTTTTAGTTTTCCTTCTAGTACTTTCTATAGGGCTGGATTTGTGGATAGGTATTGTTTAAACCTGGTTTTGTCATGGAATATCTTGTTTTCTTCATCTATCTGTGGTGATTGAAAGTTTTACTGGATATAGTAGTCTGGGTTGGCATCTGTTGTCTTTTAGTGTCTGCAAAACATCTGTCCAGGGCCTTCTTTCAGGTCTCCCATTGAGAAGTTGAGTGTTATTCTAAAATGGTTAATGTTTTGATTATTATGTGGCGAGGAGATGGGTTTTTTGTTTGTTTGTTTTTTTGTTTTTTGTTTTTTGATCCAGTCTGTTTGGTATTCTGTAAGCTTCTTGTACCTTCAGAGGCATGCCCTTCTTTAGGTTGGGGAAGTTTTCTTCTATGATTTTGTTGAATATATTTCCTGTGCCTTTGAGCTAGAATTTGTCTCCTTCTATCTTTATTATTCTTAGGTTTAGTCTTTTCATGGTGTTCCAGATTTCCTGGATGTTTTGTGTTAAGAATTTGTTGTATTTAACATTTTATTTGGCTAATAAATCTATCTCCTCTAGTGTATCTTCAACACCTGAGATTCTTCTGTCTCTTGTATTCTATTGTTTATGCCTTTATGCCTGCATGTAGATTTTCCTTTTCCAGAATTCCTTCAGTTTATGCTTTCTTGATTGCCTCTATTTCAATTCTCAAGTCTTGAACTGATTCCTTCACCTGTTTGTTTTCCTTGGCTTTCTTTAGGGGATTTATTGATTTCATCCTTTTTTTTTGGTTAGTCTTTGCCTTGATTTCTTTAAGGGAATTTTTCATTTCCTCTTTAAGGGCCTTTGTCATCTTCATAAAGCTGTTTTTAAGGTCGTTTTCTGCTTCATTTGCATTGGGATGTTCAGGTCTTGCTGTTGTAGAAACACTCAGTTATGGTGGTGCCACATTGCTCTAGATGTTGTTGAATGTATTCTTACACTACCGTTTACCCATCTGGGTTTGGGATACTTACAGGTATGGGTGTTGATTCTTGTGATGTCTTTGTTCATTTCTTGTCTGTTTCCTTTGTTGTCTTTTGGCCTGGATGGTCAAGGGTTCTGGTAATTGACTGGTTGTCAGATCTAGTAGGGCTGTCTCAGCTGAGATTTGTCCAGTTCTTCTGGCTGGTGTACACTTTTACTTGTGCCTTGTTTTTCCAACTGGCATGGGTGGTGCTTGTGCCTAGGGCTGCTGATCTTGAGGATGGTTGGTCAAGGAGCGGATGATGGGTTTGGTGGGTTTGGGTGGTGGAGTGGGACTTGTAGGTTACAGTGGCAGTGGTAGAGTGACCTGCCCACAGGACTTTTCCTTGTTGCCTTGCTGCTGGGCAGAACATGTTTTCATAGTGTGTCCTTTAGAGCTCTGAAGGTTCTTGGAGTATACCATCACTCTTAAACATTTCATCTGCAGTACCTTCAATGAACTCTTTCTGTCTTGTTGGACTTCCATGAAAGTTCATGCAAATGTAAGTCTGAGATTCTTGTAATGGTTAAAAGCATTGGATTCTTTCTTCTCTCAGGTCCTTCAGAAAAGTGTGGTCATTGGAGTGATTGAAGGTGGAGATGTGATGGAAGAGAGGTTGAGATCGGCACGAGAGACAGCCAAGCGGCCCGTTGGGGGCTTCCTTCTGGACGGCTTTCAAGGGAATCCCACAGTCACAGAAACGAGGCTGCACTTGCTGTCATCAGTCACCACAGAGCTGCCAGAGGACAAACCAAGGCCAGTGCAATGCGGCCAGCCTCATGGGAGGTGGCAGGGGTGCTGGTGACAGTGTGATGCAGTCTGCACAGGGTGTGCTTTCCATGTCTTGATTATGTCCTTCCTGTCTTGTTCTCGGCCAGCTGGGTAGTTTCCATCGAGGCTTCTATCCTGGTTTCAGAATGTAGAGGGGGAGAGTTGGCAAGAGATTGGTTTATTTGATTTTCATAACTGAGGACAAATGTTACCCTATATCCTCTCAATATTGAGCCAAATACAGATACTTCTTTTTGTTTGTTGTAACATGGTACCTGGAGACAAGAGTAAAGTCATGTGCCACTCTAGTTTAAATCAAGGCATGTTGAAATTTGCAGTGCCTAATGGCGTGAGGATATGCACTGTTAATAAGGGCCATCAAAAAGTTTCTGCTTTTGTGACAAGCAGTGAGTGGCATTGTTTTGTTTTTTTAATTGGTGTACCTAGTAGGGTTGGTTCTTTTGTTTACATGTATCTCAGTACTGCAGTGGTAACAGAGATGAGGGGATCCCTATATTCTGGATTTCAGAGCATCTGATGTCACACTAGTACCTAAGTTTTCTTTTCTTAATGTATTTATTTTTACTTCTGTGGAGTCTTGTGTATTCCAGGCTGGCCTCAACCTTGCTATGGATCCTCCTGCCTCTGCTTCCTGGGTGCTGGGATTACAGGCATATGCCATTGGCTCCTGGTCTATACGGTGCTGGGTATGGAGCCCAGAGCTTTGTGCATGCTAGGCAAGCACTTTACCAACTGAACTATATCCTGCATTTTCTTGCTTGATTAAAAACTACAGAAGCCAAAACTAAAAACCATAGATGACCCTAATGTCATTGCATTGAATGAAAAATAAAGCAGGCACAGAAAGAGGGCTACTGCATGTGATCTCACTCTTGTCGAATCTAAAATTGTCCCTCTCCTTGAAGCTGCAATGCTGCTTATCAAAGGTTGGGGAGAGGAGGAGCAAGGAGGGTGGTGGGCAAGGTGTTGCTCAAAGGATGCATACTTACATTAAATCAGTAAGTTCGGTGGGTTTGTTGTGTAGCTTGATGGCTATGGTTCATGGTGATAATATTTGTTGAAAACTGAACAGACTAGGAATTGAGTGTTGTCACCAGAAAAATGGTAATTGTATGAGATAATGCATTTGCCTTTTGGCTAGATTAACCCATTTCATGGTGTCTGCAGGTTCCAAAATACATTGTGAAAAATACATACAATCTTTTATGTCAGTTTAAAAATTTTTTGTTTGTTTGTTTAGTCTTTTATCCTTACTGTGAGTATTCTTGCCTTTTAACCTGTGATATATTGGGAAATTTGGCTCTGAGATACTATTTTGTTCTCGAGGGCTATAGGACAGGATGTGTATAATCATAGTACTTTTTGAAAGCCAGATATAATTACATTCATGTATCTTTGAGACAGCTAAGCAAATCACACCTGTATACATGATCCCCCAGAACAGGATCTCATAGCCATCCTGTGCACGTGCATACACACACACACACACACACACACACACACACACACACACACACACACACACACACATTTTTAACGTCACCCCTTTCACTATGCTGCAGATGAGCAGCTCAGCATGAGCTTTTCTAGTCATTTTCTGGACTTTTTGTGCTAAGTGTTCACAGATGTCTCTTTCTGAATTTGAAAGCTGGGATTGTTTTTCTCTACGTGTGTAAAAATGCCAGCTTCAGTTGGAGTGGAGCTCTGAAACTCAGAGGACTTGAAGGAGTCTGTAGTCAGGAAAGTTGGCATACATATACCGGTTCTGCTTGTTTAATATTATATAAGCCCATTTAAAAAAACTCTTAAGAAATCAGAACGTTTGAAAGCTTTTCTCCTCTAATTCATGAAAAGGGCTGTGGGTAGAAAAACAAACAATAAAAAAAGAAATAGTTGCAGCTAGCCAGTCCTAATCACGTACATCTCTGCATCTTGCCTTCCAGTCAAAACCTGCTGGAAAATTATTAATGCTCCCAGACTGCCTTAGTCTCTTCCCTTGGAAGACAACATTTTATTTCCCAGTGCAGAGTTCCATTAGCAAAGAAAACATGAGGAAAGCCAGCTAGAGTCTTAGATCCTGGAGTCAGTGCCGAAATTCTGAGAGCAAGAGGAACTATTGAATGAACCGGTAAAGTACAATTAAAAATGGAGAAGTAAAGCAAATTGTATTCCTTTCCAAACATCTGTGCAGTGTTTAGACAGGGTGTAAAGTTCAGTCTGTTACCAGGGAGGTGGACCAGAAACATGGGAATGGAAAATGTTAGAAATGATACTATTTGCTTTTCAACTGCCTCCTCCGGCCTCGTAATGATTTGTGGAGATCTTTGTCATCGCTCTTGGTTTGAAGTGAGACAGGCAGAACAGGGATGTAAAGGAACTGCTCAAAGCAGTCAGTGCCACTGGGTGTCAAGCTCATGTCCTTTCCTTCCAAGACCTGCCTCACACTACGGCCCATGCCTGCCACCCTGAGCTGGGTGCTGGTTTTGTATGGCTGTATTTAATGCCCCGTTGATTCGGAAGCATTCTCTGATTTCTTTCCAGCCATTGCCTCACATTACTGTTCTCATGACTGTCTTTCCAGGCTCATCTGTGGTGTCAGCCGGCCAGATGAAGTGCTCGAGTGTGTTGAAAGAGGAGTGGACTTGTTTGAGAGTTTTTTCCCATATCAAGTGACTGAGAGGGGCTGTGCCCTGACTTTCACCTTTGATTGCCAGCTGAATCCTGAAGAGACATGTGGGTCTTTGACATTCACTCGCCCTTAGCTTTCAGTTTCTCCTATTTCCTGTTACTCTTTGGCCCAAGTCACAAGGCACAAATATGTACACGAAGCACCAGCCTTTCATTAAAGGTCCCTCTTGATTTCTTCTTTGTGTTCCCTGGGATGTTGGCACCTAGGGCAAGGCACTTAATACTACTATATGTGTAGGTCGTCAATATTAGGATCTAATTTTTGTGGTGAACAAAAACAAAACCTCCTTTGTTCACAGCCTAAATAAAAGAAAATTCAGAGTAAATCATGATGAAAATCTAAGGAAGGGAAACCTTTGAACGGCTTAGTAAAAGTTAATTTGTTTTTTATCCACAAAAGATTTCTTGTCTCCCTTTTGCAAGCCCCATGCAATTAACTCACAGGGAGTCTCACGTCATTGGATCCTTGTATCACCTTTTGCTTTTCTGGGTTGTTTTTTACAAACAGATATGAAAGCTACTTTCTTCTGCTAATATTACTTTGAAGTGATGCCATTTTCTTTTATTGTTTGTTCATTTCAAAGTCAGGACAAGCAGTTTCAGATCCTGACATATGGTAGTGGAAGAGGACCAGGTCACAGACCAGGCCCGCCCACACAGTCCCCGTCCAGCCTGTAGAGAAGGACTTCCTTTTCTTTCTCTCGCTTTCTTTTTAACTCTTTAATCATCGTTGTGTCTGTGTGTACTATAAAACCTGGAGTTTTACCTAGTGAAGATTTTAAAGAAAGTTGCCAGCTCTTCCCCTAAATGACAAGGATTTTCTAAAATGCCAAAGCTTTACTGTGTTCCCATCTCAGCACACAATTCATGTGAACAATTCCATAGCGTTTTTGTATGTAGTGCTTGTGTCAATTACTAAAATTACCCATCTAGAACCATCTGGCTATCTTGGATCCACACAGATTGCTATCATTTCTGTCTTCTCTACTTCCTGTGTTCAAGGGAGCTGGATTCCTGTAGGGTAGCTAGTCTTTGTCTTGCAGTTCAAGGAAATACTCCTCCATTAAGCAAGGAGCTCAAGGATACTGTGGGTTCCTTGGAGGGCCAGAATCTCCAAACAGAAGACATAAATTAAAGCCATATTCTACATTAATCTACTTGGAATATGTGCTATCACAAAGCTCAGTTTATTTACATGTTCATCCTAATAAGCCATAGGAATAACCTCCCCCGTTTTGTTGCTTTTTTTATTTTTTTAATCATTCCTTTATGACAAGATTATATATCATGTACTTAAATCCATGATTAGCTTGGTTAGATATCTTCAGTTGTCTTGATGGTATAGATAATAGTCTTCGGCCATCTGGGAATGTACTGTTATTTGTTTTTTCTTAGGTGATTTCTTTAGGATAATTCCTTAGGGTCAAAGGTTGTGAAATTATAACTAGAATAAAATTTTTCCAGTGTGTGCTCCTTATCTGATTATTCAAGACTTTTTATTGGTTTCCCTTCAGTATTGCAACAAAATGGAATCCAAGAAGAAATAAAATGCTTGGATCAAATAAAGAAAATTGAAACAACTGGGTGCAACCAAGAAATGACATCATTTGAAATTAATCTGAAAGAGAAAAAGTAAGAATTTTTTTGAAGTTTAGGTTTTGAATTCTGACTTTTTAATTTCAGTCTGAAGTTTACGTAACTGTTCCCTTTTCAGTTTATGACTTTGTAAAATATTTGTAGTTGGACATTACTTAGACCTTCTCAAATATGGTTCCAGAAAACCTTTTTTCTGCTGTAGATGACTTTGGATACTTTGTCTTGTCTGAGCACT
Organism: Mesocricetus auratus; assembly: GCF_017639785.1. Lineage (NCBI taxonomy): Eukaryota > Metazoa > Chordata > Mammalia > Rodentia > Cricetidae > Mesocricetus > Mesocricetus auratus. The sequence continues at coordinate 47,972,161 of NW_024429192.1, forward strand.
AAGCTGTATAACTATTGCTTTAGAAAAGCTGTTAGAAAGAGACTGAATCCATTGCTTGACTTTTTTTGATTACTTTTTAATAACAACAGCAAAATAAGGATTACAAAGTCAAACACAGTAGAACTTTTTGTACATTGAAAAGAACTAAGTCCCCTTGATTATATACAGGTTCTAAATGCACTATCAGTGAAGAATGAGCCGAGGGAGTCATGGTAGGTTCATCATTAATCCCAGGGCTTAGGAAGAGGCCAGTAGAGCTCTGGAAGTCTGAGACTAGCCCTGTATCTAGCAAGTTCGGGCTAGCTGCAGCTACATAGGAAATCTTGCCTCAAAACAAAAACAAGAATGTATTGAGTGGTTTTGTAGCTTTGTATTTGACCAAAAGTGGTAGTCACCAGTTTCAGTGCATATTCTGTGAGCATAGCACCTGGTGTATCTGGTTTAGGGGTTCTGACTTATTATGGCTGTCTAATAAGTATAGACCCAAGAATTTATGAAAATATAAAATTTGTACTTCCTATTTATATTCTATTGTAGTTTTGTGATTGTGTGTCTGAAGTGATAACATCTACATCTTTTAATATTTTCTTTTTAAGTAGCCAAGACTATTATTTCCTTTCAAAAAATATTAGGGTAATATAAATGCTTACTACTAAAATAGCCTTTGCATTGTAGATATAATTGGAAATTGTATGCTTATTCTTAGTGCTAGGTTGAAGTTTTGGGGACAAATCCTACTGCTGCATTTGATTATGTGATCTTGGAAAAGTCATGTATCTTAGTAGGCAATAAAAGATAAGTATAATAATTAGTGTTACCTAAATATAATATTTAGGTAACATAAGTATAATATCAGGGTTAAATCCTTTTTGCTGTATTAGCTCCTTTAATAACTGTCACAATTCCAGGGAAGTGGGCTGTTAATATCTTTGTTAATGAATAAGAAACATGCGCACAGCTAGATGTTAAACAGTTGAGTTGTAGAGCGCAGACTCAAGTCCCTAGGCAAGGTATCCTTCCAGAGCTCTCCTTCTAAATATGCAGTAGTAGTCTACATTTCTAAAAGGATGGTCAAAATAGTCGTTTCCAAGAGAAGATGCAGACATTGGCTAAAATCGTGCATGTGTGGGGCTTTGTTAGTGTCAGTAAGTTATAAAGGCTGTGCGGTGGCTGCTGACACTATTGTGTGGGAATGTGGAGGAGCGTCATTACAGAATTTCCTAACACCATGTGCCGTGGCACTGGTAATGCTTGTGATGGATGAATGACTATTGTGACTGTCTCAGGCCCCAGACTTAGAAGGTTGTGTCTGTCAGCATGTCTTTAGCAGGTACCCAGCAAGGCTGTTAGTACCATTGGTCACTTCTCCAGTGGAGTAAGTAACCGGTTGCAGATTTCCTTTTTTTGTTTGCTTTTTTGAGACACGCTTTCTCTGTGTATCCCTAGCTCCCTAACCTTGGTTGTCAATTTCTTAGTTTTCACTTACTGGACTCTTTCTCTCAGGTACCAGGAAGATTTTAGACCGCTCGTGAGCAGGTGCTCCTGTTACTGCTGTAAGAATCACACTCGAGCATACATCCACCATCTGCTGGTGACCAACGAGCTCCTGGCTGGCGTCCTGCTGATGGTGCACAACTTTGAACACTACTTCAGATTTTTCTGCTCCATCCGGGAGGCATTGAAAAGTGACACGCTGGCACAGTTGAAAGAACTAATCCTCAGACAAATGTCTTGAGAACTGGAAAATACAAACCTGCTTGTCTCCAAAAAAACGGTAAAGACTAGAGATCTGAGCTTTTAGCATTTATGGTGGAAATGAAGACCATCTGCCTCAAAGTGCCCATGGGAATGTGGAGGAAGGCCTTCTAGAGATTGCAGTGGACCAGGTTGAGCAGAATGATTTCAGCCATGACTTTTACAATTTTCTAGGCTATTCCACTAGTAGATTCATTTATGTGACAGAGATTTTTGAAACGATGATGGGGTTCTAAGAACTACTTAGATGGGTGAGTGGAGATGACTGTGTGAGTAGCTTGTCGTTTGGAGGCACAGCTGCTGCCTGGAGAAGAAATCTGACTTGAACAAGGGTTTTTTGTTTCTCCTCATGCTGTCAGGAGCTTTTAGGCAAATGCAGACACAGGTTTATGGAGAATCTCTAAAATCTTTTTAGGGGACAATTTAATGTCAGCATGTTTTGATTAGTAAAACAGAATGTCTCCTCCAGGGTCCAACTTTTCCTTGTTAAAAATACCAGGTGGCTATGGTGCACGCCTTTAATCCCAGCACTCGGGAGGCAGAGACAGGCAGATCACTGAGTTTGAGGCCAGCCTGGTCTACAGAGCGAGTTCCAGGTCAGGCTCCAAAGCTATAGAGAAACCCTGTCTCAAAAAACAAACAAAATAAACATGGCAAGACAATCTAGTTGTAATTCATCAGTCAAACAATCCAGGCAACATGTTCTTGAACATGGTCTTGGTTCAGAATCCTCCATGACTTTGAGGAACAGCATTGCACCAGGAGATATTGGGTCTCTCTTCTCAATTGAAGATCTTGCATTGACTGATTTCTAGTCTTCTCTCCCAGTGTGATTTCTCTTACAGATAGAAACAGTTCTGCATAGTCTGTCTCCTAATCAACACTGATGCCCATTTTCTAAATACTTGCTCTGTTTCCCAGATGAAATCCTTTCCTCAGACTGACAGCACACTGAACAACTGGCAGTCTCAGAATTCCTGCGCCGAGGTGTGCTGAACAGAAGGGGGCCCACATTTTTTTTTTTAATGTCAATAAGTTTGTTCTGTGGTTTGAAGTGTTTGGTGATTGGCGTCTGCAGGCCTTGAGGCTGGTTGTCCTTCCTGGGTTCTCTGTGATTCTATGTTTTTGTTGGTGGCATGACAGGGTTGTTTTGTTTTTTGTATGTGTGCTTTTTTATATTCATTTTTCTAAGGAATACGCAAAGCATATATATATATGCATATATATATGTAGTTTTTATAAAAATACAATTTAAAATACTCATTTTTTATAGGTACAAGAAATGCATTTCTTATATTGGCTTCAATTTATAGTGTGCATTACTGAACATTGTATATAGTAATAGTAGTTATTGCATTTTTATGTGTTAGAAACCCAACTTTGTTTTTCCATTTATCAGTGTAATGGTTTCTCATGGATGCAAAGGATACTTACAGAGACAGGTTTCTGTTCTCAATGATCTGTATTGAATGTGTTTTGTACTTGTTTATGTTTATATTCTTGGTCAATACAAACTCATTATTGAAGGAGTACTAAGAATCCATATAAATTTGTGAGTTTTATTTATGTCTAAAACACTGAAAATTCTGTTAAACATTGTTCAGGTCCTTAGGTCTTTTTCTTATTAGCACGTTTGAAAAAATCTTTTATGTTTTAAATGTGTATAAAGGGCAATAGCCAATAAACATTTTTAATTTAAAAAACAAAAAACCTCCACTGTGTGTTGACTTTTTGTTGGTGGTAGTAAATTTACTAAAGTATTAAATTTCCATGGTACAGGGACTGTCCTAAAGGGTTTCTCGTGAGAAAAAAAAAAAACTTGCTCCAGATTTTCACTTTTGTTTATTTTCTAAAGAAATTTCCAAGTTGGATTTAAAGGAATGTTACTCAATAATATACATTACCTACCTCTCTACATTATATAATTAGTGCCTCTAAGACCATGCTGATGCACAGTACAAACAGTCTGAGTACAGTCTTTGGAGCGGTTTTTAACATCTGTGTCTGTGTGTTTGCAGCTATGTCAAGACTCATGTGGCAGAGGACAGCTTTCAGGAGTTGTTCTCTCAGGCTGTCAGGCTTGGGGGCAAGTGCCTTTTACTCTCTTAGTCACCTCAGTGGCCCCCTTGGAGCATTTTGGCAAACAACGTAGTAAATGCATTCATAGTTCGTTGACCCTGGAGGTGTGTCTGTGAGGGGCTATTGTCCCATGTTATGAACCGAGGTTCAGTAGAAGGTTGTTTTAGCCTGCCTGAAAGTCTGCCAGAAATTATGTCACTTCTCAACTCCCAGGTTCAATTCTAGCTTCTCCTGAGTAAAACACAACTGTTAACCTTTGTAGCAAATTCTTAGTTATGAATAGGTGTGTTGGCACCTGCTTGTAATTCCAGCTTTTCAGAGACAGGGAAGGAAGATGGTGAGTTCAGAACCAGCCTGGGCCACATAGCAAGAATCTCCCTCCTCCACTCCTTCCTCCTTTTCTCCATCTTATTTTGACTTGCTTCTGGGCTGAGGGTACCTAGAGAAAGACTGAAATGATGCGACTATCCCAGTGGGAAGAGGTGACCTGACAGATGTGTCACAGTGCCATACTGATGCCTACAGGCGTTTAACATGAATTGTCAATCAATAGCTACCAGGCCCACTGCCCTGCCACAACTCGAGGCTAGTCACACACTGAAGATGGCTAAAAGGGTTTGAAGCTTTGAATAGCTCAATGTAATGCAGTGGTGTGCGGGCTAGTCTTACGTCAACTTGACATATACACGAGAGCTATCTGAAAGGAGAGAACTTTCATTGAGGAAATTCGTCCATAAGATCCAGATATAGCCAGTCGGTGGTGGCGCACGCCTTTAATCCCAGCACTCGGGAGGCAGAGGCAGGCGGATCTCTGTGAGTTCGAGGCCAGGCTGGACCGACAGCCTCCAAAACAATACAGAGAAACCCTGTCTCATAACCCCCCCCAAAAAAAGATCCAGATATAAAGGCACTGTGTTAATTACTGATGGAGGAGAGCTTAGCCCATTGTCAGCACGTAACTAAGACAAGTGGTCCTTGGGAGCTGAGGTTTCTTATACATTTGGGGTCAGGGATATTTTGTTATTCTCTGCAGCAAAGTAAAGAGAAAACATTTTTAAGTCGACACTATATATAATTAAAGCTATTTAATAAAAAGTTCAAACAAAGACCATCAAAGGGTCTAGGCTAGAATGTGAAGCAACTGTCTTATCAGGAATTTTCCCCCCATGGAGCAGCATGGAGCTAACTGAGAAATGCAGTTAAGTTACCATCCTGTGCCTCCCTGATTAGGAACAGGCTGTTCTTTGCAGTTTGATTAGTCGTGCTTGTCACTATGGCCTTTCAGCTTACTAAAACTGGCGGTGCTATGTGCATCCCTGACCTATATACACAGGGAGCCTAGAAGGTCACATTTGACACAGAACAGCTCTGAGAAAGAAAGGCTATGCTTTCTTTATAGGTTTGGTGGAATTGATGTTCATTTTATTTAGTCATTTTAATTTTCATTGTGTGTGTGTGTGTGTGTGTGTGTGTGTGTGTTACGCATACACAACCTCACACAGAATGAGTGTGCAGGCCATGGGACAGCTTGTGGGAGTTGGCTCTCTCCTTCCACCACATGGGTTCCAGGGCTCGAATACAGATCATCAGGTTTGGTAGCCCTGCAGCTTATTCGAAATACTGTTTGAATTAGCTTTGGTTTCTTTTCAGCCTTCACTTCCCCATTTTATGCTTCTCTCTTCATGAGGTTACCAGGCTTTAGGAGACAAATCCCAAATAACAGGGCACAAAGAAAGAAGAGGCAAGTGTGCCAGGGAAGCAATGTGACAGGGAAATAATATGCCCTTGTTGGATATAACAGTCCTGATTTCTGCCTGTGGTCAAGGTAATTACCAATGGCACTTCCTCCACTCTCCAAAGTGTCCTATTTGGACAAGGTATATGCTCACCCAAATGAGAGTGGTGGAGGTGACCAAGCTGGAGAGCAGGTGGCCATTCCGAGCAGCACAGCTGCCACCCACTTCTTGCTAATTGCTGCTGAGTCCAGGGCTGCCACATATCCCAGTCTTTCAAGAGAAGCCAAAAATCTGGGTCCTCACACTTTTAAATGTTACAGCAATTAGAAAAATAGTCTGCTCTTTGAACTTCACTTAGGAATGCCTAATTTGCAAACCGTGACTTAAAATCTACAAAGGAGGCTTTGGTATCTGCACATGTATGTGTGCCTATGTGTGTGCATGCATAGTGCGTGAGTCTGGCAGGATGGCTTAGTGGTTGCACTTGCCTCACAGAGCTTGGCAACCTGAATTCAGTCTCCAGAACTGAGGTAAAGGTGGAAGAAGAGAACCAACGCCACAAAGTTGCCCTCTGACCTCCACACACTAGCATTCCCCTGCCCAACAATGCACAAAAAGCACACACACGCTTGAAAAGGGAGATAAACCCTTATGTGAGGGGCTGGAGATGTAGTCCACTTGATAGAGTGCTTGCCTGAGATACATGAAGTCTTGACCGCAGCACCACATAAAACAGGGCGTGGTGGTACCCTTGTAATTCCAGTACTTGAAAGACAGGAGTGTCCGCACTTCAAGGTCAGCTACATAATGAATTCTAGGCCAGTCTGGAGTACACAAAACCCTGTACAGAAGGGTCCTTGGGCAGTGATCTCCACCAGAAAAGTACAAATCACCCTGCTCAATCAATTTTGTGGATGGTAAGTTTCAGGTCTTAAGATGGCTCAGTGGTTAAGAGTTTTGACTGCTCTTCTAGAGGTCCTGAGTTCAATTCTCAGAATCACATGGTGGCTCACAACCATCTGTAATGAGGTCTGGTGCCCTCTTCTGGCCTGCAGGCATGCCTGCAGGCAAAACCCCGTATTTATAATAAGTAAATAAATCTAAAAGAAAAAAGAATGAAAGCCTTCTTTCTTTTGAATGGCATCTTAGTCTACTCAGGTAGCTCTAACAAAGAACCAGAGGCTGAGTAGCTTTCTTGTGGTCCGGGGACCAGAAGTCTCAAGATCAGTGTGGCTACGTAGTTGGTTTCTGGTGAGGTTCCTCCTCCAAGGGGACTGTCTTATATCTTCATAGAATAGAGGAAAGACTAGAAAGCTCTCTGGGGTCTCTTATAAAGGCACTAATCCCACTCACTGAGACTGCTTGTGTCCTAGTGACCTAAATTACCTTCCAACATTCCAGCCTCATTTGCGGCTGGGACTCCAGCACATGGCATTAGGGGTGATTTGAGCATCCTGCCCATGAGGACTTCAGATTGCACACATTCTTTCTAGTTACCATGTTGGCTTTCTTGCCTCTAAACTCCTGTTTTTGGTTGGGCCTGTGCTCTTCCAGAGTTAGCATCCATTCATTTCCTAGGACTCATTTCCCAACACTCTTTTGTCCTTGCAAAACCAGCTGTCCCAAGGATGCTACACCATCCAGCATCACAATGTGCCCCGGCAGGCACATTGAGAACCAATTACTATTTGTCAAGTGAGCAAACAACCTCAGAATAGTCAAGGCTTTATCTTAAGAGGTTAGCCCGCTATGCTGGTTAGAAGTAACTTGCAAGCTAGGACCTGAGCACAGTGGTAGCTTTATCTCGCTTTATGCTAGGCAAGCTCCCAGTGACCTGGCATATTACTATTATTTTTTTTTTCTGTTACTTAGTTCCACTTCCTATCATTACCACCTTTTAGAGCTGACCTCAAAGCAATTTCCCCTGCTCTGACAAGAGGAGCACACAGTGAACTTTCCTTTTGTTCGCCTTCCTCAGGATCCACGTTTGAAGCCCGGCTGAAGTTGCCAAGGAGTTCAAATGGCCCCATGCACTGTATGATTCAGAGGGATTAACCACCCTTTCTGCACTGTCTTCCAAATGCTCGCCTCTTTCCCCGAGCTCTTCTCTCCTGCTGTCTGTTCCTTTGTCTGTGAAACACATTTTCTCTTATTATCACCTTGTTCCCTGCCCGCTTCAGATGGCTTCGGCTCATCTCTTAACAGAATCAAGATGTTGCTATTAACGGTCTTCTCTTTTTTAACAGCTTAGAGTCATTTCTTTATATTTAGTCCTTTCCTCCTTTCCCTCCCAAACCACATAATCATCTCTGCTTCAAATAAAGTTTTATAGCCATTTCATAACCATGGCTTTATAGTTGCTATCAAAAAAAAAAAGCACAAGAGGAGGAGATAAAAGAAGCAAAGGGAGGAAAAACTAAAATAAAAGGTGAAAGGGTAAAGGCTACTCCAATAATTGAGAACCCAGACCGGCATCTTCTAGACGCCTCTGTGAAGGAATCCAGGGGACCCTGAGTCCTCAGGCCTATGAACTCCAAGCTTGGTGGTCTGGTGAAGCTTCCCTTTAACTTTTATGGGTGGGTAGGAAGGTGGTCTCTCCTCGGAGGACCCGTTTTCCTTCCAAATAATTAAAACACTGTCTCAGAATTCTCCCAGCATCACTCATGTTGGCCATAAATCCTTTCACAGAATCCAATTATGTGATAGATTAGAGTTTTGCAAATCACATCCCCCCACCAAAGCTAAAATATTTACCCATATTTCCTAGCATTTTCTATTCCCTACTCATTTATTTTTATTTTCATTTAGCAAACTTAAATAACATTTCCATCACAATTCCATTTATTGTTCCCCCTGATGCCAGCTGAAGAAAATACAAACGATGCAAATAAACTCTGTTCCCACATAGTAATTAGACACCCAACAGGAAGAGAGTGGCAGTGTGCTCAGTTTTTGCCTTTACTAAACTCTTTATCTGATTTCGGTTAGACTCTCCAATTCCATGGTTTTTTGTTTGTTTGTTTTCTTTCTTTTTTTTCAGTCTCTTCCAGTCATGTAGAAAAAGATCAGTTCTACTTTATTTCTGCACTTGGATATTCAGTCACTATTCCACAGATCCAATATGCCCAAAGCCAGACTTGGTGTCTGTTTCCCTTTACTCAGGCAAGTTCTCCACTTCAGCTACCTGCCCGTGTGCATAGCTCCTGTCTTCCAGTCAAATCCAGATGGGAAAATGCAATAAGTAATGCAATATCCAGAAGGGATAGGTACAAGACCTTGCAGGGAGAGGATGCGATTTAATGATGGAGCTCAGAGTTAAGGTGTGACTTGAAGATTACCCCATCTGGGAGTGCTACTCTCAGTTGTTAGTTCATGAGAGCTGGGATCACCTGGGAGATGGGCTTCTGGCCATGCCTGTGGTGGATTATCATGGTTAAATTAACTGAGGTGGGAAGGCCTACCCATTGTGGGTGGCACCGTTTCCTGGGCTCAGATCCTTGGCTGTATAAAAAAGGCCAAGCACAAGCATTCATAGGTCCCTACAGCGTGACAGGATGCGTGTGGTCATCTGATTCAACTCCTCATGCTATGACTTCACCACATGGGACTATATGACCTTGAACCATGAGCCAAAAGAAAACATTTCTCCTTCACCCTGCTTTCGTAATCAGAGTGTGTTATGAGAGGAAATGTAATTAGGATTACATCAGTTCTGCCCTCGTTCTATTCCTTCCCATCTCCATTCTCTCCCTCCTGTGGTTTCACTACTCACGGCTGCTAGTCTAAGCTCTCACAGTTATCTTCACTGAGCTGTCCCACACACACTAAGAGCCTTCAATGTACCATCCAGACTGGGAGCTGATTTTCCGGGCCTCCCATAATCTGGCTTCACTCACTTGCCATGGACTTTCCTTCACCTCCTGTTCCTTATCTACCCCTTCCCATTCTTCAGTGCCCAGCCTAAGAACCGAACTTACCACAGAACTCTGCTTTTTGGGGAGCCCAGACTCTCAGAAAGGGGAGGCTTCTCTTCTGACTTTCCTTGTGTGTTACAGGCACTAGCCACATGCCACATGCCACATGTCACATGTTCAGGGACTCAGTTCTGTGCCTGATGTCTCCCAGTGACTGCCAGCTGTATGAGGAAAGAATCCCTAGATATTTTTATGGCAGCCCTACTTTCCAGCTCCCTGCCTCCAAAATGCTTGCTGTTTGTAATACACTGTCCATGGAAATAAGCAGGACATAATTTTCCTTTTTCTCTTGTCTATAAGAAGTTCTCCATTCTTGACTCATTGCTTGCCACATTTCCCTTTCATTATAACTGCTTCAATACTTCCCAAGCATTAACATATCACTTTACTGCTCATCAGAACCATCTATATCAGTGGTTCTCAACCTGTGGGTCGTGACCCCCTTGGGGGTCAAACTGCCCTTTCACAGGAGTTGTCTAAGACCATTGAAAAAGAGTAGATATTTACATTATGATTCATAACAGTAGCATATTACAGTTATAAAGTAGTAATGAAAATAATTTGATGGCCGAGGGTTACCACAATCTGCAGAACTGTATGAAAGGGCCACAGCATTAGGAAGGTTGAGCACCACTGCTCTAGATTAATAGCGTCATTTCCGATCATGGAAGAGGAGCTGAAGCTCACAGAGCTTTCATGACTTGTGCCAGGACACAAACCAGAATTCAGAATTCAAACTCAACGCCATAATGCAGAAGCTCGGGTTTTTCCCATTTCATTCTTTGGCATCCCTAAATTGTGTTTTTGTTATACAGACAGAACGTACTATCTTTCTTAAGAACAAAGGCCAGAGACAGGGAAGAGGTCAGGGTGATTTATTAACTGTCCCTGCATCCTGTTTTAGTCTCAGAAATCTGCACTGCATTTTGACTTCAAATGACCCAGAGATGATAATTTCATTTTGGTCAAAAGCTCATATATTTACATATAAATGAATGGCAAAGGGACATTTAAATTTTAGAAAGGAGAAAAATTGCAGTTTTCCTCCTTGTCAGAATAAGGCTTCTTGGTGACACACAGAATGTGCTCTTTAGCGGCAGATTGAATGCTACAGATTATCAAATATGATCCCCTTATTTTGCTAAGGCAGAGCAGGCCCAGAGAGTGTAACAACACAAGGTCCAACAGGAAATGAGAGGAGACAAGGACAGGAGAAGAGAGTCCAGGGGTTTCTTTCTGTGCCTCAGCCTTCTGCACATGCCACCTCTTCTGTCCCTCTACAGCCTAGGCTCTTTAAAGCAGCAGCACTTTTGTCACACAGTAGGTGGTTTACAAGCATGCATTACATGCATGCTATAGCAGTTCCTTAGACTCGCCAGCTCCCAGGAGAATAGTGATTTTTAAATGCAGGGACTGTTCTGTTGTATACATTTTAGGAAGTCTCACTATCAAGGCTATGGGCATCCGGGATTTGACAAGACATGTCCCTCAAAGTCCAGCCTAAAAAGCTCTTGTAGATCAGTCCCTTTTCTGTGTCCTGTGCACTTATAAACTCTTCCCTGGCCCAGCCCCTCCCCCTCTTATGATTAACTGTATATACTTTTTATGAGTTTCTGGCTTTTATCAGGGGACAGGAAGGAGTGTACATCAGAGTTCATCCTCTAGGATCCTATCAGATGATTCTTATTTTTTTTATCTTCCACAGAGTCTTGATGGTTTTTTGATTTTGTGCCAGCCAATCAGTCATAAAAACCTAACACTTTGGTCAGGGATGACCCGCTACCTTTGCACAGGTTTACTGCTTAGTTACACATACCTCTTTTTTTTTTTTTTTTTTTTTTTTTACGAGACAGGGTTTCTCTGTATTGTTTTGGAGGCTGTCGGTCCAGCCTGGCCTCAAACTCACAGAGATCCGCCTGCCTCTGCCTCCCGACTGCTGGGATTAAAGGTGTGCGCCACCACCGCCCGGCACACATACCTCTTAATGTTCTCTGATACCTCCCATTCTTTCATTTTTTTCAGTTCTGTGAAATTTAGTCACTTTTGTATTAGCTTTTGCATCACTGTGACCAAAAGTCCTAACATAGACCATGTAAAGGCAAAGAGATGTATTTTGGGTTCAAGATTTCAGAGGATTCCATTCCTGGTCACTTGGTTTCACGTTTCTAAGAGTGTTGAGAGACAGTGTCTTGCAGTGGAGGTTCTCTGCCCTACCCGGTGGTAGCCAGGAACCAGAGTGCCAGGCAGGAACCAGAGTGCCAGGCAGGAACCAGAGTGCCAGGCAGGAACCGGAGTGCCAGGCAGGAACCGGAGTGCCAGGCAGGAACTGGAGTGCCAGGCAGGAACCGGAGTGCCAGGCAGGAACCAGAGTGCCAGGCAGGAACCAGAGTGCCAGGCAGGAACCAGGAGCCAAGTGTTCCTTTCAAAAGCCTGCATCCAGTGACTCCCAACCAGGATTTCCACAACCTCCCAAAATAGCGCCACCCAGCTGGTGACCAAGGATTCAAATGTCTGAGCCTGATGGGGTAAGGAATGACATTTTCATATTCAAATGGTAACAACTTCCAAGGAAGTGACAGGGACAGGCATTGTCTAGACACTCAGGATTAAATTATAAAACACTGTACAAAACACACTTGCCTTTCTAGAATTTACAGACCAGAAGTAAACTCTAAAATTACATGTGTTTTTCCTAGAGTTAGAAAGCTTCAATTCACTCATCTAACCCAGCAAATCATATCCTAACTACAAACGAGATGTCTAGACTCCAGTTAGTATTGATAAAGAAAGTCAAAAGGTTTCTCTTGGTGTTGTTTAGCTGTCTCTATTTGTTACCAGGAAGTGGAAAGAATTGCACTGTAGGCGTTTTAAAGACATTAGAGTACAAGAGGCAGTTGTTGGGGGAGAGAGGGACTCGGTAGGAGCAATAGAGGACAAAAGAGAGTGATGGTGGAGAATAGAATGAAAACATATTATATATGTGCAAAAGTCTCATAATAAAACCATTCATCACACATAATTAATATGTGCCAATTAAAATCTTCAAAATATGTCTAGGACCAGGGAGACAGATCAATGAACAAAAACACTTGCTGCTTAGCCCTAAAGACCTAAGTTTAATCCACAGAACCTATATTAAAAAGCCAGAAGCCACTGTGCTCATCTGCGGTCCTAGCATTTCTACTGTGAGATGGAAGGCAAAGACAAGAGAATGAGTAAGAAGCTCCTAAGTGGTCAGAATGCGACACAGTGCAAATAAGGAGAGACCCTGCCTCAACAAGGTAGAAGGTGACAACAGAGTCCCAAAAGTTCTCCTCTGACCTCCATACATGCACGGTGAAATGCATGTGCTTGTGTGTGCACACACATATGCACACACACAGACACACGCACACACACAGACACACAGATGTAAACACATACACACACACACAAGTAGATAAATAGAGACAGAGAGAGAAAAAGGAGAGAGAGAGAAAAAGGAGAGAGAGAGAAAGAGAGAGAGAAAGAGAGAGAGAGGGGAGAGAGAGAGAGAGAGAGAGGATAGAGACTGGAAGTTTTAGGTAGGAGGCATAGATAACAATGACAAGGCCTTGGGTTCAATCCCAAACACCAAATAAAATTCCACATCTAAGGAGGGTTGAGCTAATTAGTACTGTGAATAGAATTTTCAGAGACACGGGCATAGATTAGAGTAACTGTAATGTAACTTATTTGAATGTTTTATGTTTATGGGTGCTTTGCCTGCATATATGCCTGTGCACCACATGTATGTCTGGACCTGTGGAAGTCAGAAGAAGGAAGGAATCCTATGCACTAGAATTGGAGTTACAGCTAATTGTGAGCATCATGTTGGTGCTGGGAATTGAACCTGGATCCTCTGGAAGAGTGGCCCAGTGCTCTTAATCACTGAGCCATGTCTGTAGCCTCTAATTTATTGTTTTTGTTTGTTTGTTTTGGCGTGATTTTTTAAAGTCATATTGTAGTGTCTATTTGGAAGCAAAAATGATTTTTAAAAGTTGTCATTTGAAGCTGTTAACTTTAATAACATTTTTTACTTTTATTGCCTCTTACCATGTCCTCTATTTTCTGAATGGGTAAAATTCAAAGGTGACAATGTCAGGGTTTTTGCTTTTGGTATCACAGCTAAGTGGTGATTAAAAAATTATTATACACCAGCCTATGCTGTTGTTGTTCTTGACTGCCCACCAGAAGTGATCTAAAGCCTATTGCTAAAGACATCACACACTTCAATTGTAAGATATAGAGACATCAAGCTGGAACTGAGCTGTATGCTTCCTTGTTGCTGGCTAGTTTTCATAGCAATAGATGGAGAAGTCATCAATAGTCTTACCCAGCTTGGAACTCTGAAAACTACAACACCAACCTGTCAGGCAAGATGTGTCTACTGGTGCAATGGTGGCATTGCTGTTATGGTAGTAACCAACTGCTTTCTGATTGGATTTGAGGCCCATTCCACAGGTGGCAATTAATGCCTGCTACTGCAAAATTGGTCAGAAGTATATGACTAGGTAGGTCATAGGCCCAAGGGGAAGCTGACTACTGTTATTTTGCTAGATGGGCATGTTTTTCAAACTGCTTCCTAAATACGTGTGCTTATACCCATATAATAGTGTTGCTTTCAACCTTGGTTAGAGAAACTTTTGTTTGTGGTGGGCAGTGGTTACTGCACAGACTCATAGCTGGTCAAAATGATGAGAATATGTGACTTATTGAATGCTCGTGACTGAATTGGACATCTATATAGCCTCAGGGAACATTGTGAAGGAGAGAGAGAGGAATACAACAAGAAATAGTCAGAAGATGGGGAGGATTGGTATGAAATGCTGTCTTCTGGAATGAGATGGCCATTGTACTCATGAGCTCATAGCTACCTACACAAAATAACATTCTCTTGTTGGTAGGGGAGGAGTTCATGAGGTCCTCTTCCCTGATATGCTACTAGAACTTAATAGGTGTTGGCCATTTCCCTCAGTAGCATAGCCATTGATAAGTTGTCTAAACTCGGGTAACTAACTCCAACTTATAGTCATACACACAACCCTTAATAAATTAAGTGGATCACAAACAAACAAACATGGAAGTAAGAAGGTACTTGCTAGGAAGAAGAAAGTGTTCAGCAATAGTGGTTGCAGGATGAGATAGGGTAATGGGGATGAAAATAAAACTCTAATGAATAGTGTGCTATGACGGGGTGGGCCCTTCAGAGGGTAAGTGGGTATCGGTGAGTTTGTGAGGATGGAGCCCTCCTATGGGACTGATATGTTTATGAAAGAGCACAGTGCTGGGTTTTTGCTCCCTGTCTTAGGAGGGTCTAGCAAGAAGGTAGCTGCAACATTTAATCTTAATTGTCAACTTGATAGGTGCTATTGTCACCATGGAAACAAGTGTCTCCCTAGGTGTCTGAGATAGTTTCTAGATAGGGTTAATTGAGGCAAAAAGATTACCCTAAATGTACACAGCACCATCTCATGGTCCAGGACCCTTCGCTGAATGTAAAAGAGAAAGGGAGCGAAGTACAACATTTGTCTCTAGCTACTTCCTTGCTTTGGATGTAACATCTCCAGCTGTCATTAGTTCCTGCTGCAATAATTTCCTTACCACAATGGACTGTGCTTTTGAATTTGAGTCCAAAGAAACCCTTCCTTCCTAAAAAGAAAAGTTTCTTTTTTAAGAAACTTGTGTTTGTTGAGTGTTTTATCTTAGCAAGAAGAGATGTAGGGGGGGGGCTGGAGAAAAGGCTCAGCAGTGAAGAGCACTTGTTGCCCCTGGGAGACTCTGCTTCAGTTCCCAGCACCCGCTTGATGGCTCACATCATTTATAACTGTAGTTCCAGGCGATCTAATGCTCTCTTCTGATCTTTTTGGGCACCAGCCATGGATGTGGCGCACATACATGCATGCAGGCAAAGCATTCATGTGCATAAGTTAATAAGGGGAGAAGTCACGAATGCAGTGCCTCTCTGCAAAACGGAGAGAGTGCGCTCATCAGACACTGAGTTTGCAGACCTTCATCTTGGCTCTCCTAACTTTCAGAAGTGTGAAAAAGGAATGTTCAAGCCACTGTCTATAGTCCTCTGTCACACTAGTTTGCAATGACTCTGATGGGTCTCCTGGGTGACAGCATGTTCTTCCTTCTGAATTCTTTAGTTGGGATATTTCTGAAGGAAAAAAAGACATTCTCTTGTCAATGATATTTGTTTACTGAGGTTCAGCTTGTACAGGATGGATACTTGATTTTTATATTTACCAGTTTACCAAGGAATAAATTGGTTCCTTAGCATCCTCTAGAAGTAACCGAGTTTGTACATTGCATTTTTAAGTATTTTAAGCTGTTTGACATTTTAAGGGGATTCATTTTAATTTTAAAGTATATCTGGGGAGGGGTGGAGTGGGCGTAAGTGCAGTACCTATGGAGGCCATCAAATTCCCCTGAGCTGGAATTACTCTCCATTATAAGCTGCTTAATGTGGTGGGCAACCGGAACTGAACTTGGGTCTTCTGCAAGAGCAGAAAATACTCTTAACAATGGTTGAGCCATCTCTCCAGCTCCCTTACTTGTCATTTAAAAACCATTCTAGTTAAACTTTGTGATCTTCATATTGTCAACATTGTTCTATGGTGGATCCCATTGCCGACTTCTGAGTCCTTTGATATAATCCCAATGGTTGTTGTTGTTGTTTTCTTTCTAGAATACTGTGTTCCAGGGTCATATTTTATATCTCTGTCTCCAATCCAGAACCAACCATTTTCCTAAGAAATTCTCATTTTTAAAAAAAAAATTGCGAACTGTCTTCTAGAGATGGTATGCTTGGTTCTAAGAGTGTTTGTTACTGTATTTACTGTTGTTGCCTACAGATTTTCCCTTTTCCTTTCTTTTTTTCTTTTTAGTGAACAGGACAAAAAATTTACACATCCTGAAAAAAGAAAATACATTGTAAGTTCAAAATAGGGTTTAGAAGCAAGGTTTTTTTTTTTTAATGACTTTTTAAGTTTCACATTTGTATCTTATTTTAAACTGAAAGCCTTTCTTCCTAATGACATCAACATCATTGCTTATTTTGTTTCTCCCGTACACAAAGACATATGCAGTAGTGTTCCAATAACAAAGCTAATTTTGTGAGTAATGGTGCAATATCTCATAACAGTTTGGAGGTTCTTTATAATCCTTCAATTTTTGGGGGGAGATGTGCACATCTCAGAGATGATGTGGAAATTACTGTGTTTTTAATATCACTTGAAATGATTTCTTGCTGTGTGATTAAGCCATCAACTCTATTCACAAGACTCATTCATTTCATTTTGCTTCTGATTTTTAAGGGTTGCTTATTATCATGAATATTTAATTCAGATAAGGGTGAGTGGTATTTACTTCAGTATTTAAATAGTTCACTTTTTTCTTCTTGTTTGTGTGGCTCCTCAAGGGAAGTTTGATGTAATTCATATATATCTTTGTCCTCTCTATGGAGGGTTTCCCTCACCCCTTTCCTATTTCTTTGATTTTCTTCAGTTTGAATGATATGCCTATATGGTATTTTTGGTATTTTATATATGTATATTCATAGAATTAATATCTAGATACAGATAAATAGGATGCTTGGTGTTCTTTGAACTTCCTGGGTCTCTGGTTCAGTTGCTATCATTGCTTTGGAAAAATCTTGGTTATTATTATGCCAAATATTTCTCTCCATTTTCTCTTTTCCTTCTGTCTTCTAGTCACAGTTACAGCTTTTTTATTTTATTTTATTTTTTGTTTTTGTTTTTTTTAATGAGACA
Organism: Mesocricetus auratus; assembly: GCF_017639785.1. NCBI lineage: Eukaryota > Metazoa > Chordata > Mammalia > Rodentia > Cricetidae > Mesocricetus > Mesocricetus auratus. Next base: position 47,989,501 of record NW_024429192.1, read on the forward strand.
GGGTTTCTCTGTATTGTTTTGGAGGCTGTCAGACCAACCCGGCCTCGAACTCACAGAGATCCGCCTGCGTCTGCCTCCCGAGTGCTGGGATTAAAGGTGTGCACCTCTACCGCCCAGCTACAGCTTTTTTAAAACACATTTTTTGTCCTATACTTTGTAGCTATTCTGTTCTACTTTCTTTTATTTTATGTATGAGTGTTTGTATATATGTGTATGCTCCGTGTGCCTGCCTAGTGCCCATGGAGGCCAGAAGAGGATGTCTTGTCACCTGGAACTAGAGTTATAGAGGTTATGAGCCACTATGTTGGTGCTCAGAACTGAACCAGCGACCTCTGCAAGAGCCGTAAGCACTCTTAACCACTGAGCTATCTTCCCATACCCTCCATTTTTTCTCTAAGGCTTCCTTTTCTCTTTTTATTACAGTTTGGGTGCTTTAACTGACATCTTCAACCTCCATAATTCTTTCCCTGGCTATGTTCAGCCCACTAGTAAACCCATCACAAAGGCATTCTTCATTTCTGTTTTTTATTTCCAGTATTTCCTTTCATTCTGCGTCTCTTATTACACAATTCATCCATTCTTGGATATTGTGCACTTTTTCCAGGACCTATGTTCTCTTTGCTTTGTCACTTTAGACTGTTTCTTTTTCCTTGCATTTTAGTGTGCTTTATGACATTTGCTGAGAGTTGGACATGATGCATCATGTGTTTATTGTGAAATTGTATCCTAATCTGGTAGTTGAGCCCTAGCCTAGCTGTTGGAGTCTTCAAATTCCTGCAGTGCTAGCAGTGTTTGGGATTTTCTTAAAATTTTCCTTTTGAGTGGAGTCTACATCTTTCTACTATAACCCACAATAGTTTTAATACTGCAGCTCTGTTAACTTGGTGTTTCAGTGTGTGTGTGTGTGTGTGTGTGTGTGTGTGTGTGTGTGTGTGTGTGTGTAGGGGTTCTAACGCATTATTGTTGAACCTTAGCCTTTCAGTGTGATTGTTTCTGAATCATAACCTTCCCAAGTATTTCTTGGCTTCTTTCTTACCCTCACTTGCTCCGAGATCAGACAGAAGAGAAATATTAAACTGGATCTGGATAACAGTTCTTCCCCAATATGAAGCATGAAGTAGTCTTTCTTTGCAATGGAGAACCCTTTTTGAATATGGTAAGATTTTCCTGGTTCTGTACTGTAAGAAGCTTCTAAGTTAGTCCCCAACCCCACCTCAAACACAAGAGACTGGCCCTAAGAGACTCTTACATTCATACTAGCCCATTTTCAGTCTCTAATTGTTAGAATTAACACTTGAGGATGTTTACCAATTTATGGATTCAACCACCTCTGTACCAGGCAAATTGATGTCAGCTGTGATTTTCACAATAGTCTCAAAAAATACAAAAACATCTTGTGTTAACTCTAACCAAGCAAATGAACGACTTGTATGATTAAAAAAAAAACAAACCTTTAAGACACTGAATAAAGAAACTGAAGAAGATATCAGAAGACAGAAAGATCTCCCCTGCTCAATAGGATTAATTTAGTAAAAATGGCTATCCCAACCAAAAGCATTCTACAGATTCAATGCAGTCTCCATCAAAATTCCAGCACAATTCTTCACAAATCTTGAAAGGACAATTTTCAGCTTCATATGAAAGCACACACACACAAAACCAGGATATCTAAACAGTCCTGAACAATCAAAGAACTACAGGAGGTATCACCATCCCTGATTTCAAATTATACTACAGAACTATAGTAACCAAAACAGCATAGTATTGGCACAAAAACAGACAGGTTGATCAATGGAATCAAACTGAAGATCCAACCATAAATCCACACACCTATGGACACCTGGTTCTTCATAAAGAAGTGAGACTGCATACTGGAAAAAGGACAGCATCTTTAATTGATGATGCTAGTCAAACTGGATGGCTTCATGTAAAAGAATCCAAATATGTCATACTTACCACCGTTTACAAAATTCATCTCCAAAAGCATCAAAGACCTCAACATAAGACCAGATACGCTAAACTTGGTAGAAGAGAAAGTGGGAAATAGCCTCGGACTTGTTGGCACAGGTGAAGGCTTTTTGACCAGAACACCATTAGCATGGGTACTAGAAGATCAACAATTAACAAATGGGACTTCATGAAATTGGAATGCTTCTGCATGGCAAAGGACACCATCATTTAGACAAAGTAACTGACCACAGAATGAGAAAATATTTTTACCAACTACATATACAAGAGAGGGCTAATACCCAAAATATATAAAGAATTAAAAAACAATTAGATATTAGAAAATACCCAATTAAAAATGAGGTACAGATCTAAACAGAGAAGTCTCAACAAAGGAAACTCAAATGGCTGAGAAACAAAGAAATGTTCAATATCCTTTGCCATCAGGGAAATGCAAGTCAAACTACTTTGAGATTTCATCTTATACCAGTCAGAATGGACGAGATCAGCAAAACGAATGACAGCTCATGCTGGTGAGGGTGTGAATAAGGGAGCACCCATCCATTGTTAGTGGGAGTGTAAATTCATAGAGCCACTATGGAAACCAGTATGGCAGTTTCTAGGAAGATGGGAATCGATCGATCGACCTCAAGATTGGTTGCATCACTCAGGCATATACACAAAGGACTCTTCATCCTACTACAGAGACATGTACTTAACCATACTCATTGCCACTATTTTCATAATAGCCAGAAACTGAAAACAAACTAGTGTTTCCTAGTGAGTGGATAAAAAAGTGATAACTTTTATACAGTATAATACTACTCATTAAGAAATGAAATCATAAAATCAGCAGGTAAATGGATGGATCTAGAAAAAGTTCATCCTGAGTGAGGTAACCTAGACCTGGAAAGATAAATATGGCATTTGCTTATATGGGGATATTAGCTGTTAAATCAAAGATAAGTAAGCTATGATCTGTAGAACGACAGTGGTTAGGTATACAGAACTAGGGAGGAGGAACAGGAAAGGGAAATAAAATAGATAGTTATGGATTGATGGATGGGGAGGGGCTGGAGTGGGATGATCAAATGGCGATGGAGAGGGGAGAGAGGGTGAGGGAGGGAATATAGAGAGGGAGGGATGGCTAAAATTAAGGGCCATTTTTGGGGTCATATGGAAACCTAACACAGTAGACATTTCCTGATTATATACATATATGAAGGTGATTTAAATGAAATCACCAAATAAAAGGGTGGGGATGTAGAGCCCCAACTGGACATCTCCCAACACCACACGAGGCTTCAGGACCAGGAATGGGTTACATTCAATTGAGTTGTTGGCCAAAGGGGTCCCATGGGAATCTTCAAAGCACCCAGGCAATTGCAAAGGCTATAAGTTGTTCTCCACAAACTGACGGCAAGGCCCTATTGCTGAAGACAACATCTACACAACTCATTGAATGTAAAGAAGTCAAGCAGGCACCTGCATAGAGCCTTTACTCCTCCTAGCTAGTGTTCTTGGTGCTGAAAGGTACTCTGCGCCCTACCAGAGGAGAAACAAATATCTACCCAGCTATAAACCTGCAATGGTGCCCTGCCTGCAAGGTATGCTAATGTAATGGTGACACAAATCTTGAGGGAGTAATCAATTGTTATCTGATTTGACTTATGGATCATTCCATGAGATGGAGTCTATACCTAACTGTGCTTGGGTGACTAAGAACTTGAGACTAAATAGCCAAGGGACCTAGGGAAAAACAAAAAATAAATACTACTGCCCAGCAAAAGGATTGTGGCAATAAAATTACTTCTGATGATATTCTGCTGTACTCATTGGTCGGTGCCTTGCTCTGTCATCATCAGAGAAGCTTCCTCCTGCAGCAGATGGGAACAAATACAGAGACCCATAGCCAGACAATATGCAAAGAGTAAGAGACCTCAGGCCACTTAGACCTCAATCCTCCATCAAATCCCTCCACTCATGGCTCAGGGAACTCTGCATAAGAGAAGGCAGAAAGAGTGTAAGAGCCAGAAGGGATGGAGAACACCAGAGAAACAAAACCTAAACATATCAGGACCCGTGAACATGTGAACTCACAGAGCCCGAGGCAGCCCGCACAGGCCTGCAGGAGCATGCACCAGATGGGGTCCTAGAGCTGAGAGAAGTAGATATTTAGTTTTTTTTCCAAGGGAGTCTTCTTCCTCCCTCTCTCCCCCATCCCTCCCTCTTTATTACCAGTCAAGATTAAAATAGTTGCTTCAAGAATACAAAATGATTTCATATTGGATAATATACATAACCAAATAAAAAGTGAAAGTGACCAGTTTAGATTCACAAAAGGGCACATGTGATAAACATTCGTACAGTATTATAATTATTCACTTAAGGAAAAGGAATTCGCAGAATATGTTTTAGGCAGAGAAAGCTACTGTTTTATATATAAAACTCGTCCATGTTGTATAAAACATTTGAATAAAGGTGGGAAAGGAAGTGAAGAAACCAGCCATGCTGATATGTAAGGGGATGTGTTGAGACAGGAGAATGTGTGGTGGTTTTTAACTCATAAAAATAAACAAAAATAAAGCTCATAGTATCTGTGGATAGAAGGTAATACTCTAAATTGCTGAGAGGATGTATCTACTAAAAATCATAAAAAAACTAATGATGATTTTTTTCTCTTTTTGAGGTTATAATATAATTACATCCTTTCTCCCTTCCCTTCCCTCCACCAAACCCTCCTCTCATGATGAATTTTTATTGATCTACATTGCTATTTCATACTATCATCTATTGAACATCCTAGACAATGCAATAAGACGAAAAAAAGAATAGAAATTAGAATCATAAGGAAGAATTTCCAAAATGAATCTTATTTCAGTGAACATATTTGGGAAATCTAAGGGAATCTAGCAGTCACAGGCATACTTCATTAGAGGACTTCAATGCTGCTAGATACAAGATCAATATTAAATCAATCCTATTTTTGCATTCAAGAAATAGACAATTGGAAAAGATCCTGATACAACAATGGATATAAAGTTATAAAGAGTTGAGGAACAAATAATACCCATTAGACCAGCAAATTTAATACTGCTATTCCTCATCTTACTATGAGGCTTATATTCCAATCAATCCACTGTTAAGATGAAAACTGTAGGCTGAAAATACATTCCATACAGCAACCATCATGACTTAGCAACACAGACACTATAGAACACTGATTGCTTATCCTCTAAGTGGTATGGATCCTAGATTCATGGCTTCCTGCTGCTACCAGCACCTCAAGAGAGTGTTGTGCTGTATATTGCATAGTGCTATGCCAGGTAAAGACCAAAATGCAAAGTATGACTCCTACTGAAGGCATACCACTTTTGCACCACTGCGAAGCTGGGAAATCATAACTAGAAATGGTGTAAGCTGGGGGCCAGCTGTCAGTAGTTAATAGCTCAGAGGAATTGAAAATGCACATAAGAAGGAACGTCCATAAACTAGGGATGGGAAAATAAATGCATATAACTGTTTTGGAAAAACAATTTGATGATATTTACTACAGAGGAAGATGTGCAAATGTCACTACCAGTAATTTCTCTTGTAGGTTTACTTTCAAGAGGAAATTTAGTAGACATGCTCAAGGATATATGTACAGAAGTATTCACTGCTGTGCCTTTTTAAAGCAATAAAGATTTGAGAACAAAGTAAATGATTATCAGCAGGAGAATGATATGTTTACACAGCAATTACAACAAATGAATGAACTAAATCTACAAGCATCAATTTCTGTAGGAAAGGAAGTATTAGAAAGTAGTGTTTAATGCACATTTTGAAAGCGTGTAATCCAGTGCTGTATAGGAGTGGATATATATAACAAAGCATTGTATAGGAAAGTGGTAAACACTGAATGCTAGCTACTGATTCCTTCTGGGCACAGAGGAGGAAAATGACACAAAGAGGATTTCTTATATATATAATTCGCTCTTGTACATGATTTGAAATGAGCATGAGAAAATACCATTGTTCAATAAAGCTGTTATACAGTTATGTTATTTTTATAAAATATTTTGAGTTTTTGATATAGCTAATGTTTTCAAGGTGAAAGAAATCGCCAAGAAAGGCCAATTTTTTTTTAAATCACATAGGTCACACTCAGGCTTGCAGAAATCAGCATTTCTGCCAGCTGGGTGTCAGCTTTCCTTGCCTAGTTGTTACCTCTTCCTTAGGAGTTAGGTTGAGGTCATAGCTGCATCAAGAACAGAGTGGCACAATTTGAAAGTTCCCACAATGTACTGTTTGCTGTGATAAACACCACAACCAAAAGTCACTTGAGGAGAATAGGGGTTATTTGACTTGCAGGTTATATACAGTCCATCGTTGAAGGAAGCCTAGACAGGAACTCAAGGCAGGAACTTTCTTGTGCAAGCCAGGATCACTTTCTCAGGGTGACACAGCCCATACTGGGCTGCCCCCTTCCACATCAATCAAGAAAATGCCCCACAGAGACGCCTACAGGCCAACTTAATGGAATTCCCCACTTGAGCCCTATTCCCAGGTAATTCTAGTTTGTTTCACTGAAACTTACCAGAACACACTATATTCCAACATCCTCCCCCCCTTTTTGAGACATGGTTTCTCTATGTAGCAACTCTGGCTGTCCTGGAACTCACCGTGTAGACCAGGCTGGCCTCGAACTCACAGAGATCCGCCTGCATCTGCCTCCAGAGTGCTGGAATTAAAAGCGTGTGTCACCACCACCCAGCTAGGCTGTTTTAACGAGAGAAGTTAAGACATGTTTTCTATGGCAGAGTTGATAGGGAGATACAGAGAATGAAAATATGGGTGGGGTGGAGTAACTGTCTAAACTTCTGTTCATTTGTTTGAAAATATTCTTTCAAGTGTTTTTCCTGAATCCTCTCTCACATTAGTGAGGAAGTATTGATACCTTCCACCTCGTCGGTCCTGTTTCTGAGGATATGTTAATTTATTCTCATCTGAAAAAGCTTCTCCCCACTTCTGTGTGTAGAACTTAGTGTAGAACATTACTCGGCATGAGAACAGGGTATCCGCTTGCTCCCTTCACCTTCTCCTGATAATTCTAAGCAAGACATGCTCTTGCTCTCACTCTTTTCTACCCCAATCTTCCAAGTAGCTTCCTCCTTATCATATTTTCAAACGAGTAATAGTTCAGCTCGGTGCACAATAGCACTGTCATCTTCTGAAGCACCCTCACTTCCATGTGGGCAGAATAGGGTAATTCTTGATTGAAAAGACCCAATGTTCCTAACCCATTGTCTTCTCTAAGTACCTTCAATGTCTGCCAAGTTCCATGCTCAAAAGTTCTGCCCTTGATATTTCCAGCAAACAGGCCTATGATTAAATATAAGGAGGATATATTCTTTTATATGTGAGTCATACTTTGCAGTCTACATTATATTCCACATTTCCCCCCAATGACTATACAATGGAAGAGAAATTACTGTCCTCATTTACTCCTGCAGAGAGACCAGGGTATGAAGACATCCACTTACTGCTGAAGGAAGACTTTAATTGAAGTTAACAGACACAGAACAGTCAGCAAAGGGAAGTTGCAAGCAATCATGGTCTCAGACACAGAAAATCCCATGAAAAAGAACCTTCTTCACCTGGCTCTGCTCAGGGATTTCCCTGGAAACAGATGGGTTTGAGTGAGGTTTTCTTGTACAACAAAGATTTACTCCAATACATGGTGTGCTGGACAGTTTCATGTCTGCTTGACATAAGCTAAAGTCATCTGAGAGGAGGGAACCTCAATTAAGAAATGTTTCCATAAGATGCGGTTGTAGGGAATTTTCTTAATTAATTTGATGGGGGAGGCCCCAATCCATCGTGGGTTGTACCATCCCTGGTCTTGGGTTCTATAAGAAAGCAGGCTGAGCAAACCATAGGGAGAAAGCTAGTAAGCAGCACCCCTCCATGGTCTTTGCCTCCCGGGTCCTGTCCTGCCCCAACTTTCTTTAATGATGAACAGTGATATGGATGTGTAAGCCAAATAAACCCTTTCCTCTCCTACTTGCCTTTTGGTTATGGTGTTTCATTGCAGCAATAGAAACCCTAAGACACATGAGCAGAGAGTTTTTTTCCTTCTTTCTTTCCTTCTTTCTTTCTTTCTTTCTTTCTTTCTTCTTCTTTTTGGTTTTTCGAGACAGGGTTTCTCTGTATTGTTTTGGAGGCTGTCCTGCTGTCCTGGTACTCACTCTGTAGACCAGGTTGGCCTCGAATTCATAGAGATTCACCTACCTCTGCCTCCCAAGTGTTGGGATTAAAGGCATGTGCCACCAATGTCCGGCTGAGCAGAGAGTTTCTTAAGAGAAAAGCAGAACCTGGGAGGGAAAGTCAGGGGTTTTCACCAGCCCCAGGAGAGGCTGGAGACAACCAGAGAAGAGAAGGAAGGACAGCAAGGAGATGGGAGGGAGAAGGACGGAGTGACAGAGAAGGAAAAAGTGTGAAATCATTTGCCCCCAATTTATCTTTATGAAAATTTGCTATGTGAAAATACCCACTTGAAAATGAGATAACTAAAGAAGTAATTATTTGCATTACAAATTAACTTTTCACTTCAAAGGAGTATTTACCACAGGTGTGACTCTGTGATGTGAGACTTTTAGAAAAGAATATGAGTTGGGAGAGGTGGGAGATTTAAACAATAAAGCCCTGGTTGTAATATAATAGGAAGTAATCCTAGTGATGAAGCAGAACATTCATAAAGTAGGAGGTGGTAGCACAGAGAGTTCTCTGCAGAGCACAGGCTTTGAAAGCGACAGGGACAAAAGGGGAGGGGGTATAGATAACCTTCAACACAAAAATCTATCATGCACCTTCAAGAAAGGAATGAAGGAGAGTAAAATCAGGGGCCTTATGAACAGACGCTTCACTTAGGGAAAAAGAGAGGCACAAACATGGAGTGACTCATATTTTGAGTAAATAGTGCAGTGTCAACAGACTGTAAGAGTTTGTACATTTTCATCTGTTTATTTTGCTTATGAATACTCCAAGGTGCAAAAGATGGTTTTAACAAAACAGAGGAGATGGTATTTCTCTTAGAGAGAATGTATGTGTGTAGAAGGCATACTTTGATATGAACGCAGTTGGAACACGCATAGAAATCTTTAGAATCTGGTCATCAGAGATAGAAGCTTGGGTGTTACCAGACCATATTCGAAACGAAGGTGGTGAAGGGCAGACACAGAAAAGAGCAAGATGGTGGGACACAGTGACCTAAAACTTTCCTATTTGTCCCTCTGCTCACAGCTTTGATGATTCCACTTAATCTTTTCAGCCACTTGGTACAAGGAGATTTCTTGTGGGCGTGAAGGAACTCAGCTCAGCTCACTGAGGATCCTGGGAAAGTTGAAAACCAAGTCTCTGAGGCAGTAGCCAGAGGGCAGGGACACAAGGGCTCAGCGCATTCAGTTTTTAAAGGAAGTGGCAGCGGGATTGAAGTGACACCCTCTTAGTCACTCTTGTCTTACTGTAACTCACACAGCTTGCAGATGCAAATGAGGAACGATTTATTGTAGCTCATGATTTCAGAACGTCTTAGTGGAGAAAGTGTGGAGGAGTTTATGCTGATGGAATCCTGTGGCACAGGTGTCCCCCGTTACAATTGACCACGGAGAAAGAGAGGGCTGGCACCAGATGGGAGGCGATAACCTTCAAAGGCCTGGCCCTAGTGTCCACCTACTGCAAATAGGCCTGCATCCTAAAAATCCCACAGCCTTCTAAACTAGCACTGCCAGCTGGTGAACGGGCATTCACAGCGTGGGCTGGTGGAGGACATCTAAATTTCAAACGGTAGCAGTTTACTACTTCTGGTTACCAAAGATGGCAACCATCCCATAACACATGCATTTATCCAACTTGAGGAGTTTCAGCATCCAACGGTCTCAGCAACACCTAAAAGCCCAAAATTCAGTCTCTTCTAAAATCTAAGGCAAATCTAAAAGATTTTGTTTTTTAAATGGGGATGTATGTTTTGCCTGCTGGTATATAAGTGTGCCGCATATGTGCCTGGTATCCATGGAGGTCAGAAGAGAACATCAGATCCCTTGGAAGAGAAGTTATGGTTGGTTGTGAGCTCAGCATATGGGTGTTGAGAGTCCAATCCAGGTCCTTTGTAAGAACAACAGTGTCTTTAACAGCTGAGGCTATCTCTCCAGCCCCAACAAGGCACACTTCTGTGAGTCCCAGTGCCATAAAAAAGGACCTTACACAATTCCAATATACAATGGTATACAAATGAAGCAAGCATTCTAAAATGGAGGGAAATTGGACCAAAGCAAGACTGAAACCTCCAAGAGCAAATACCAGATGCTGTGTCTCCATGTCTAGCATCCAGGGAAGTAGGATCCAATATACTTGGGTATCCCTTCTTCTATGACTCTCCTACCTGTAGCATACATGACCTTTTACCTAGACTGGCTTCTCTCAGTACCTATAGTTTTCTTCAGCAAATGTCATGTGATTTTTAGCATCTCTAAAATCCTCCAATTTCCATTACAACTTAAGCTTTATACTGTCAACTTTATGTGTCAGTGTCTCAGGGGCTTCCTGCAGGGAACTTGACCCTTCTACTCACTTCTTGACCTCAAAAGCATCTCTTTTTTAAAGGACACTATATCATCATGTCAGAACCTCATTATTATGATCTAACTTATCCCTAATTATGTCCCTATGGGTCCTACATTCAGGTATGGCTAGATTGTTGGTTACAGCTTAACATGAATTTTGAGAAGACACAACTGAGTTTCTAGTATATTCCTCTATAGTCATTAATTGTTCATTCAGTTTCTACTTCATACCCAAGTCAACTACTGCTGTGTTGTTTGTCTGTATAGATTTTTGGTTTTGGTACACGCCATACAAATAGGATAGTGTAACTCACCCACCAGCTTCTGCTAGAGATGAACGTCATTGCCTTGTGCTCAGCAGGCAAGCACTCTAACACTGAACTATATCCCCAGCTCTTGTGTTTCCTTTTTCCTTTTTATTTTTGTTGTTCTGTGACAAGGTCTTGCTATGTAGCTGAGGCTAGGCTTGAGTTTATTATATAGTCCATGCTGTTCTCAAACACATGGTCTTCTGTCTCAGTGTCCTAAGTGCTGGGATTCCAAGTTTTTTCTGCCATATCTAGCACCTGTGCATTCTTGCATTTTGCTTCTTCCACTTAGTGTAAGTTTATCTTGTCATCGAGTTATCTCAATGCCATTTATTTAAAACACACTTTTACAGTTGTCTTTGTTGAAATCAATTGACTATGTATATGTATATATGTGTATATATATATATATATATATATATATATATATATATATATATGAGGATTTTGGATTTTCACTTTTTTTCAGTCTGTGTGCAAATACTATACTGCTTGATTTTTTATTTTGTTTTTAATAGTGTCCGGATTGAACCCAGGGCCTTGTGCTCACTAGAAGAGCATTCTGTGTTCACATAGCATATATCCTCAGCCTTCAGGTTTTTGAGAAACGGTCTTGTTAGTCTGTACTGTCCTCAAACTCACAATCTCCGCCTTGGACTTCAGAGTGCTGGAATTCCAGGCATGTACCACCAGTCTGGCTAATAACATACAGTAATTCAGGGAGTGAGAATTATTTAACCCTCACCCCTCCCCGTTTTGGGAAATGATTGATTTCGTTCCGTCTTTATGAATTTACCTATTCTGGACATTTCTTCTTTTTAAAATGTGTTTTGGCTAGTCTGGGGTTTTTGCATTTCTATATAAATTTACAATCTGCTCATGAGATTTTTTTTAAAGGAAGAAAAAGTCTCCTGGAATTTTGAGAGACATTGCATAAGTATACATATCAACTTGGAGAAAATTGTCATCTTAACATAATGCGTCTTCCAATCTGAGGATATAACATGGTAAAGGTCCCCATCCTTTCTTATTGGTTAATTTTTCATAATTAAAAGGTTTAATTGATATGTTCCTGTTAAAAAGCAATATACAGCAAAACAGCAGCCAACATCAAACTAAACGGAGAGAAACTCAACACAATTCCTCTAAAACCAGGAACAAGACAAGGCTGTCCACTCTTTTCATATCTCTTCATATTGTACTTGAAGTTCTAGCTAGAGCAATAAGACAACAAAAGGAGATTAAGGGGATACAAATTGGAAAGAAAGAAGTCAAATTTTCACTATTTTCAGGTGATATGATAGTTTATATAAGTGACCTGAAAAACTCTACCAGGGAACTTCTACAGCTGATAAACACCTTCAGCAAAGTGACAGGATACAAGATTAACTAAAAAAAAATCAGTAGCCATACTATATACAGATGAAAAATGTGCTGAGAAAGACATCAGAGAAATGTCACCCTTTTCAATAGCCACAAACAACATAAAATATGTTGGGATAACGCTAACCAAACAAGTGAAAGACCTGTATGGCAAGAATTTTGAGTCTTTAAAGAAAGAAATTAAAGAAGATACCAAAAAATGGAAAGATCCCCTATGCTCTTGGATAGGTGGGATCAACATAGTAAAAATGGCAATCTTGCCAAAAGCAATCTATAGATTCAATGCAATCCCCATCAAAATCCAAACACAATTCGTCACAGACCTTGAAAGAATAATATTCAACTTTGTATGGAAAAACAAAAGACCCAGGATAGCCAAAACAACCCTGTAAAATAAAGGAACTTCTGGAGGCATCCCCATCCCTGACTTCAAGCTCTATTATAGAGCTTCAGTACTGAAAACAGCTTGGTATTGGCAGAAAAGTAGACAGGTAGAACAATGGAGTTGAATTGAAAACCCTGATTTTAACCTACACACCTATGAATACCTGATTTTTGACAAAGAAACTAAAATTATACAATGGAAAAAGAAAGCATCTTCAACAAATGGTGCTGGTATAACTGGATGCTGGTGTGTAGAAGACTGCAGATAGATCCTTATCTATCACCATGCACAAAACTTAAGTCCAGATGGATCAAAGACCTCAACATAAATCCAGTCACACTGAACCTCTTAGAAGAGAAAGTGGGAGGTACCCTTGAATGAATTGGTGCAGGAAACAGCTTCCTGAAGATAACACCAGTACCAAAAAATCTGAGATTGACAATTAAAAAATGGGACCTCTTGAAACTGAGAAGCTTTTGTAAGGCAAAGGATACAGTCAATAAAACAAAATGGCAGCCCACAGAAGGGAAAAGATCTTCACCAACCCCACATCTGACACAAGGCTGACTTCCAAAATATACAAAAAGCTCAAGAAACTAGCCACCAAAAGACCAAATAATCCAATTAAAAAGTGGGATACAGAGCTAAATAGAGAATTTTCAATAGAGAAATCCAAAACGACTGAAAGACACTTAAGAAAGTGCTCAATATCCTTAGTTATCAGGGAAATGAGAATCAAAACAACTCTGGGATACCATCTGTTCTTGTTAGAATGACTAAAATAAAAAACAGCAATGACAGTTTATGCTGGAGAGTATGTAGAGAAAGGGGAACACTCCTCCACTGCTGGTGGGAGTGCAAACATGTATAGCTCCTTTGGAAATCAGTATGGAGGTTCCTCAGGAAATTTGGAATCAGTCTACCTCAAGACCCAGCAATTTCACTCTTAAGCATATACACAAAATGATGTGAATTCATGCAACAACGACATCTGTTCCACTATGTTCATAGCAGCATTATTTGTAATAGCCAGAACCTGGAAGTAACCTAGATCCCCTTCAACTGAAGACTGGATAGAGAAAATGTGGTACATTTACACAATGGAGTAGTATTCAGTGGAGAAAAACAATGAAATCTTGAGATTCCCAGGCAAATGGATGGAACTAGAAGAAACCATCCTGAGTGAGGTAACCCAGTCACAGAAAGACAAACAGGGTATGTACTCACTCATATATGGATATTAGACATAGAACAAAGGATTACCAGCCTACAAGCCACACCACAAGAGAAACTAGGAAACAAGGAGGACTCTAAGAGAGACATACATGTTCCCCCAGAGAAGGGGAAAGGAACAAGATCTCCTGAGTAAATTGGGAGTATGTGAGGAGGGGAGAGGGAGTTAGGAGAAAGAGAAGGGGAGAAGAGGAGGGAGGAGGAAGACATGAGGGACCAGGAAGTTTGAGTCAGGGGAATAATAGAAGAGAGCAAGAAAAGAGATACCTTAATAGAGGGAGACATTATAGGTTTAAAGAGAAATTCGGCACTAGGGAAATGTCCACAGATATACTGGGATGACCCCAACTAAGAATATAAGCAATAGGTGAGAGTCTATCTTAAATGCCCTTCCCCTATAATGAAGGTGATGACTACCTTATATGCCATCCTAGAGTCTTCATCCAGTAGCTGATGGAAACAGAAGCAGAGACTCACAGCTAAGCACTGAGTCAAACTCCTGTAATCTAGTTGTAGAGGAGTGATGAGCAAAGGGGTCAAGAACTTGCTGGGTTAACCCACAGAAACAGCTGACCTGAACAAGGGGGAGCTCATGAATCCCAGACTGACAACTGGGACACCAGCATAGGACAGAACCAGGTCCCTGCACGTAGGTGTCAGTGCAGTCTATGGGGCTCTTGGTAATGGAACAGCATTTATACCTAGTGTAAGAATGGATACTGGGAGCCCATTCCCCATAGAGGTATACTCTCTCAGCCTAGACACATGGGGGAGGGCCTAAGCCCTGCCCCAAATCATGTGACAGACTTTGATGATCCCCCATGGAATGCCTCACCCTTTCTATGGAGCAGAAGAAGGATGGGATGGGGGTCATGGGGTGCATGGGAGAATGGGAGGGAGAGGGAACTGGGATTGATATATAAAATAAGATTGTTTCTAATTTAAATAAAAGGGAAGCATTTTTAATTGATATAAACTTAGTCATTTTAAAGTGAATAATTTAGTAACTTACAATACCCGTGCAATTACTCCCTCTATGCGGTTCTAGTTTTGTTGTCATAGGAGAAAACCTGTCACCTATCAAGCAGTTAGCTACCATTCTCCTTTTTTTCTATTCTTGGAAATAAACAATTTTCTTTTATGTCTGTGAGTTTATCTCTTCTGAATATTTCATGAAAATAAAATCACAATAGATGTGATTTGTGTGTCTGACTTCTTGCGTTAGTGTAATGTGTTCATCTATATTGTATCATGAACCATATAGTTTATTTCTTTGCATTGAAAAGATGAAAATTACTTTGAGAATATCTAGGGATTATAGACCATCCTACTAACCTCCCATAGGAAGAGACACCTACTAGATTCCTGATGTTGCTGTTTCTAGAATCTGTTACATGAGAAAGTAGAAGAACAGTGCCACAAAGGGTAGATTGTAGTAGATGCTAGAATGCGCTTCCTAGATCTCATTTGGGGATTTTTTCCTCTAGTTGTTAAGAATGGAATAAAAGCTTTCAACTGAAGAGAGCCTTTGCCTAAATCATGCCTCCTCCCTAGAGATAGTTCTCATCCAGTAATTGGCTAGGATCAAATTGGTCTACGTACTTCGTAGCTCTGTGGGATTCTTCTCATACTCTGAGCTTCCTCCTGCTTCCTCCATCCCTCTTGTATGTGTTGATCCCTAAGACATACCCATTAAACATCTCCAATCTCTATGCAAATTTCCTTTTTAGAATTTCAATATGAGCCCTACAAAGTCAATGCAATTTGAGTTGGGTCATTAAAAATTGAATATTCCTATAATGGGAAATAATGAATCTATGGCACTCTGAACTGATTCGACAACATTTAAAGGATCATAACCTGTTGAGGTCTTATAGTTCA
Organism: Mesocricetus auratus; assembly: GCF_017639785.1. Classification (NCBI taxonomy): domain Eukaryota; kingdom Metazoa; phylum Chordata; class Mammalia; order Rodentia; family Cricetidae; genus Mesocricetus; species Mesocricetus auratus. Next base: position 48,005,241 of record NW_024429192.1, read on the forward strand.
AGAGAAACTAATACAATGGCTATATTCAGAGGAAATCAACCAAGATAGGTAGTGCAAGAGAATGCTTCTTGAACTAGAGACAGAGGACTTGAAACTTTGAGGACTGTCTTAATCTCACATATGGAAGACGGAACCTAAAGACTGGTTTTAAAAGGAGGCAGATTTTGGCTGAATGATACAGCATTTTTTGTTTTTACAAATTAAAAAACAGAATAATTTGATTGTATGTGTTTGGATGCTTTGCCTGCATATAAGTCTGTGAACAACTTGCATGCCTGATGCCTGTGGAAGTCAAAGGAGGGTGTCAGATCCCCGGGAATTAGAGTTGCAGATGGCAATGAGCCTCTGTGTGGATGCTGAGTGTCAAACTCTTCCAAGTGCTCTTATCTGCTGAGCCATCTCTCCAGACCTGGCATTTTTAAAATTTAAATTAGAAACAATCTTATTTTATATATGAATCCTAGTTCCCTCTTCCTCCCATTCTCCCATGTCCCGCCTCAACCCCCATCCCATCCCTCTTCTGCTCCATAAAAAGGGATCATCAAAGTCTGTCACATCATTTGGGACAGGGCCTAGGCCCTCCCCCATGTGTCTAGGCTGAGAGTATCCCTTGGCTCAGGGCTTAGCTGTGGGTTTCTGCCTCTGCTTCCATCAGCTATTGGATGAAGGTACTAGGTTGGCATAAAAAGTAGTCCTTGATCTCATTATAGGGAAAGGGCACTTAGGATAGCCTCTCCACTATTGCTTAGATTCTTAATTGTGATCATCCTTGTGGATCTATGAACATTTCCCTAGTGCCATATTTCTCTTTAAGCCTACAATGGCTCCTTCTTTTTTTGCTCTCCTTTATTCTTCCCCAGACCCAATCTTCCTGGTCCCTCATTTCTTTCTCCCCTCTCCTCTTCTCCCCTTCTCTTTCTCCTAACTCCCTCTCCCTTCCCCCCATGCTCCCAATTTGCTCAGGAGATCTTGTCCCTTTCCCCTTCTCCAGGGTCCTCATTGTTTCCTAGCTTCTCTGGTGGTGTGGATTGTAGGCTGGTAATCTTTTGCTCTATGCCTAAAATCCATGTATGAGTGAGTACATACCATGTTTGTCTTTCTGTGAGTGGGTTACCTCACTCAGGATGGTTTCTTCCAATTGCATCCATTTGCCCCGGCAGGAATTTTTTAAAGGGCCTCTTATCCTATGTCTTGGGAAATAATGAGCCAGCTTTTAATATAGATGGATGACAACAGATCAGAAATGTGCAAGCCAGGAGTCCTACACTAAGTACACTAAGAACTGGGATCCAGGTCTCTTCAATGCTCAAATCTCATGATTAATTGTGATAAATTATAAGATTTTAAGGGTCTTAATGTGGAGACCTATGGAATCTGCTCAACTGCAATGCAAGACTCAGTGTTGTCAGAGTTTCTTAGGGAAAAGAAAAATACCCTCCACCACTTTCAGCCTGTCTAGAATGACATGATATGGCACAGGATATATACAGGATATTTTCATGTATTGTCCCCACCTACAATGAGTTTGCTGTTCAATCCCCCCCCTTTTAAGACACAGAGAAGCAAATGGTTGATTTTGAATTAGCTCTGACTTTTATTAATAAGCATGTTTACAAGTTTTAAGGTCTCAGCAGATAATTTATATCCTGCTACAAATAGCTCTAGCTTGTATTAACATAGCCTTAGGAATTCAGACGAGGCACCTTTACTAAACATAAATTGGAACTCCAGGGAATTTACAGAGTTGACCCAGACCATGAAGGGATTTTGTACCAGGGATGAAATCTGACCTGGTATATTATGGACGATAGGACTTCCATACCTATACTCAAATTTATCCACATTCCAAATCTTCTTTCCTGACCACTCTCATCTCAGTTTATGGGTTGAATGGTATTACACACACCCCAAAGCTAAAGTCTAAACTCTGGGACCTATAAATGATTTGATTTGGAATAGAGTCTTTGCAGATGTAATCAAGTTAAGATAAGGTCATATTGGGTGAAGGCAGCCCTAATCCAATGATTCACAAAAGGAAAATTTAGCCCCAGACACAATGCTACAAGAAATTGCTGATGGAAACCAAAGTTATGTTGCCAAAAGCTAAGGAACAAGTTGAAGGGGTTGCCAGTAACCACTAAAGACTAGGAAGAAGTGAAGGAGGATTTTTCCCTGGAGTCCTCAGAGAAAGAACAACCCTATAAATGCCTTGACTTTGAAATTCTGATCCAGGAGTGAATTCAGTTCTTATTGTTGTAAATCACCCAGCATGTAGATCCCTTGTTACAGCAGCCCTGAATGTCAGTGTTCCATAACCAGGGCTCTTCTGCCAGGCCAGAAGAGATGGACTGAGAAGATGTGTTAACACAATTGGGTATCGTGAGGGATAAAGTCAGGCAGTTTTGAGGTTAGATGTGTCTGCTCCTCATCTGATGATTAGGAGAGGAGCAGGGACACAAGGCAGACCTCAGCAAGTAAGTTCCTGACATTATCAACTTGGGTGTTAGGTCACAGCCTGTTTGAGCAGGTGGCTGTCTGAGCAGGAGAGGAGCTCTGTTAGGTGATACACATTTGTCCAGCAGTTAGACTACAAAGAAAAGAAAAATCAGCTTGTGTGGTGGTGGTCAGGTGAGGTTGGAAAGTTTATGCCAAATAACTTAAGGAAGAAGAGGATCTGGATAGGAGACCAGTCAGTAGGATGACAGTCAAGGAGTCAACAGTAAGAACAAAACCAAGGGTGACAATGACCTCATTTATTTATTTATTTATTTATTCATTTATTTATTTGTTTGTTTGTTTGTTTAGCATTTGTTAGGGCTTTACAGTTAGTGAAGCCCTTCTGCTATGGTTGGACCATTTATGTTTCCTGAAAAATCCAAGCTGAGATGTAATTACTAATGCAGTAGTAGTAATGTCTTTAAAAGGTAACTAGGCCAAGATTCTGTCCCTACAAATGGAATTAACATCTTACAAAAGGGCCGGAGAGAACTAGAGTGGCCCTCCCTCCCACCGCACCTTTGCCGTGTAAGGATATAGCATTTGTCCCATTAGGAAGGTGAAATAAGACACTATCTTAGACACAGATATTGAGCTCACCTAGACAACAAATTTGCTGGTGCCTTGATCTCAGATATTCCAACCTTAAGTACTGTGAGAAAGTAAATTTCTATCATTTGTAAATAATCCAGTCTGCAGTCTTTTGCTATAGCAACAGGAATACACAAAGCGAACTACAAACTGTTGATTTTATCTAATCTTCAGATGGTCTCCTAAAAAGACAAGGACATTAGCTCTTCACTTTTCCCATGAGTAAAGGGAAGCTGAGAGGTTAAATCACTTGCCTAAAGCCACATGTCCACGTTAGCACTAGAACTTCAGCCCCTGACTTGTGTCTGAACACTGTGCTGCCCGTAAGAGGGTTACAGCCAGTATGGCCTCGTCCTTGCTTCCACCTGAGGGCACAGACATCCTTAGAAGTCTGCAGCTTCTCCTCCCAGGAACCTCCACACAAAGCAGGAACTCGTTGCACAATGGTAGAGACAGATGATTAATTGAGGTGAGGGCTGAGTAAACCAGTGGTCCCAGGTCTTGAGCGTGGCCAGGACTCTCAGGTTCTGCCTCTGCCAACATGTGCCACAGAGATGAGCTGACAATGGCATCACCTGCACTGAGTCTTTGTGTCAGGAGGTAGTCATGGCAACTCACTTGCTTCCTCAGCCGATGAGTAGACAATTAGGTAGAATGGAGGAATCAAGTTAATTGCCTGTCATCTCTTCTCTGCTCCCTGTGTATTGATTCAAATTAAGCCTTTCCAGTCACCTAATGTCAGCAGATACCAAATGAAGAGCACAGACCTGGGGGCCAGGATCTCCAGAAAATAACTATTTGTAAATGACACTCTTAACCTTTCTCCCTGTGTGTTTCTGACCCCGGCATTCACAAAAACAAATCTCTTTGACTGACCTCCTTTGATTTCTGATCCAAAGTCTCTGAGATGCCTAATGATAACCATTTCCGATATCAAGTCCATTTACCTAGGCATTCCCTCTTTTTCAGAGTGAAGATAAAAGGAATTCAGACTAAGACCTGTATTTGTTGAAACCTTGGGTAGCACAGAGAGAACAAGTACATAAACCAGTGGTGGGCACTCCGCTGTGCATGTAGCACACATGGGGGTCTAGGTGCCAAGTTCTAGATGTATTATGTGACAAGTGTTACCATCAGCTCGGCTACCACCCAGTCCACAGCTACAAGAGAGATCTTGAGAGATGATGGATGGAAACAACCTGTCCTTACAGTGTCATTTCTATAGTCAAACATAATTATTTGATTGATTCCATGATCTTTGCTTGTTCTGATTTTTAGGGTTTGGGGGGACTATTCTTTCTGAATAGCTTTTCGAAATTTTAAAATATTTAAAATGTCAACTCTGATTGTTTTTGTTCAGAAAGTCATCTCAAAACTGAATTTGGAGCTACTAAACACCTAATCCTGTGTTTTTAAAATAGACACCAAGCAGGTAAGCACTGTGTAATGAATTACCTCCTTACTAGACTGTAGGCTTCTTGGGGCGGGTGGGGCAATGACTATGTCTTCCTGGACAGTGCTTCTTGGTGCTCAGAACAGTGCTTCATGCATGATAAACATATTTATTGAATAAGTGGTTGATTTAAGAAAATGTGTAATGATGTATTAAAGGCTGATGCTCTTGAAGAGGGGCATGCTTGTTTATGGCCCCGAGTTGAATGTCGATTGGAAGATATTAAGATTTCTGTACTATTTGCAGTTTTACTCAAACAGTGTGGCAAAAGTTTCATATTTCTTTGGGTTCTGGAAGAGGCTTCCTCAAGAACTATGCCCTGCTTTTTTCAGGCCAACATTTCTTCTGAGACTTGTGGTCATGCTGGCAATGAAAACGATGAGCCTAAGACTGAAGGTGTTGGCTTATGGTGGGAACCGGGGAGGAAGGAAAGGGTGACATGAGGGTCTCAGGATGAAGAAGATACAGTGAGGACTTTGGAGACATAGTTGGGATTTCTTTTGGAAGTTCTTCCTGACCAGATCAAAAAGTTTGGGAAGTAGATACGTACAGACTAGTAGACACTGTGGAGCCAATAGAAGCTTTACAGTTTAATCGGAGAAGTGACAGTATAACTTAACATTATATATATATATATATATATATATATATATATATATATATATATGGTGCTGAGAGTTTTTACAAGTGCTTGGGGGATGTGGCAAAATGGAAAGAACAAGGAGCTGGGATTTGGTAAAATAGGCTCTCATTAACTAACTGGGGGGGGCAGGCACAGTTCTGAGGCTTAGTTCTCTTTTATGTAAGTGAAGGAAAATGAAGAACCAATCACTCTCTAGAGACTGGATTTCTTGTTACTGCTTGAGACTTGAACATGGCAGGAGAGTGAGGCCAGTATCTTAGGCTGGATTCTAGGAAGTTTAGATACTTGGGTAAGTGCTCTCTGCCCCACCGGGGGCTTATAGTCTACTCGGGACACAGTTTATGTGCACAGTGCTTGCTGCTTGTTGTCCATAAAAAATAGGATTCATTTAGTAGTGCCAAATTCAGTTTTGAGATGGCTTCATGGACAAAACTGTCAGAGTTGAGACATCATTTAAAAATGTAGGAAAGTTATTTGGAGATGGTGGATGGTTGGTGGGGTAGCATTAGATTCATCTTAGGATCTTCACCACCTCTCCTCTTTGGCAGGAAGCCATGTACCAGCGTGGGAACCAGATGCAAGTACATTCAAATCCCCTGATACTTACTGACAGTGTTTGACCTGCAGGCAAGTGTCTAACCTCCCTCTGTCTCAGTGTCTCCGTCTAGTTATCATAAAGGTTGGTTACTTGATACCAAGAAAAGATACAGAGGGGCTGGAGGGATGGCTCAGGGCTTGAGAGCACCTGCCCCTCTTCCAGAGGACCTAGGTTTAGTTCCTAATTCCAACACAGCAACTCCAGTTCCAGGTGATCCAAGGACATTTTCTGACCTCTGTGGACACCAGGCACGCATGTGGTACACATACATACATGCATAAAATAAAATGAAACAGAATAAAAAATATTTGCTGTCATTCTTCTTCACAAAGGGATTGGTATAGTGTTCGTGTTTCTGCCCCCAGATTCTGGTTGTTTTCACACAGAATTCTATAATATTTTACCCCACAGGCTCATCTGTTTTTATTTGTTTTTTTAAATGGGGAAATCTAGAAATCATAAACTTTTACTTTTGTGGATTTAGTTGTCCAGGACTGACTCAGCTTGCTTGTAATAAAAACCTATAGCACTAAGTTGAAGTGGGCGGAGAGGATTTGGGTTTTCACACTGTGTTACAATACCAACTATTACAGATAATAACACCTTTAAGTGCTGGAACCAAACCATTCAGGACTATCAGACAACTAACTCAGGGTCAGACGGATAAGGATGGGGCAGGTGAGGCCTTGGGTTCTTTGTGAAGTTCTTGGACTCCTTTAACATTTTAGCAGCGTGCCAACTACTACCTGTCATGCTATATACTAATGCTCTTAAAGGTAAATTTATTGAAGTTCAAGCTGACAGCATTTCATAAATTATCCATAAATTTGATCTTGATTCTGAAATCAATAAAAAAAAATAGCTTCTGTAGGTGAGGAGGTAAATGATGTATATGCTGTAGCTCCTTCTAAATGCAATTTTGAATGACATTTACGGATTATTTCTGATGGTTTTTTTTCTCTCTTTAGTCACCACGCCCAGTGTTTGTTTTGCTCTGAACCCAGTCATTGCAATGGTGATGTTTAGGATCTGACGAGGCTTTTATAAAGATTATCATGTGATGAACTGGCCCTCCCCCAGTACCCTCAGTTCTGAGGCCTTTTGCAAGTCGAGGCAAGTCTACCACCCATGTGGGCAGACATAACGGCAAGGGGAGACAAAAGTCTTTGAGGACAGCCCTACCTCAGTCACTGTTCCCCATTCAGAACCTGAGAGGCGCCTGGCACTTTCCAAACACTTGGTGGATATCAATGTCTGAAAGTTTTGGGCCTTGGTTAAGCAGATGGAAGTTCCTGGCTAGGAAAACCTTCTAATGATAGCATATGGAGGCACTTTCTAAGCACGAAGTTCAGCCATGGCACTGCAGAGGAAACTGGCTTAATCTTCTTCACTTAACTGTGTTGTCTTGAATGATTCTGGAAATCAAGACACTAACATTGTCTTAGTAAGTCGGGAGTAAAGCTAAGGACCCCCGCTAGCCAGAGCTAACATGTAAGGGCACTAAGGGTCGAAACAAAACCCAAGTCCCAATGTGGGACAGTGTCTGCTCTGGGCTGAGCAGATCCTCACCAAATGCAGCCGGTTCCATCCTACAGAAAGGTATAAACATTGGCCTTGCCTTTCGTGGTTCGGGATAGAATGAAGGAAAATGAACAAACGGCCCCATGGATGCTCAAGGTTAACTGCGCTGACAGTTAATTACAGGTCTGAAAGAAGAGAAACGACTGTCTACAAGACGGCTTCCTGGCTGTGATTTCCAGGACCCCTGGCAGAGTGAGACTTCCAAGACCTGTTCATTTTTCTTTCACTCCAGTGCATCATGTCTCCAGTCTCCAATGACAATTCTGTGTGTGTGTCCTGAACGATTTTTTTTTTGGTCAACTTCTGAGTTATTGCCTAGCACTTAGCAACTTGAAGACTGGCAGAATGAAGTCAGATGTAAGCTGGGGAGGTAGACCATTCTATTGTGGAGTAAACAGTTGGTTATTCCTAGCCAGGGCTGTTTGTCCTGCCTCACGAATCTTCACACCACTCGTGCCAGAGCAAAGTGTAGGCATTCCGCGCAGACCCTGGTGCGCAGGAGTCCAAACTGCCCGGCATCTTGAAGTGGGTAGAGGGGTGTGGCCTCTTCTCCTCTTCAGCAGGACAGGATCTTGAGAAAGGCTTTGCGGAACTCCACGTTGAAGGTGGTGTAGATCACAGGGTTAAGGGCACTGTTGACATAGCCTAGCCATGTTGTGGCTCTGTAAAGCTCTGGGGACACATGGCATGCCTGGCAGTGAGTATTAAGAACATGGGTCAGGAAGAAGGGCAGCCAGCAGACAATGAAGGCTCCTGGGTTACAAAGAAAGAGGGAATGGGTAAGGAGTCTGCTCATCACTTTCCTTACACATGAAAACAATGTTAGCCATCTGAGTAGGCCATCGCTGTTCTGGGCATCACACTGGGAGGTTTTTTGTTTTTGTTTTTGTTTTACGAGACAGGGTTTTGTTTTGGAGGCTGTCGGACCAGCCTGGCCTCGAACTCACAGAGATCCGCCTGCCTCTGCCTCCCGAGTGCTGGGATTTAAGGCGTGCGCCACCACGCCTGGCTCCACGCTGGGGGTTTTACATGCCATTTACTTTCTGTTTGCTTCGCTTGCTTTCCCCTCATTGATTTACCTTTTCTTTCATTAATGCTATGTGGCATCTCTGACTTACCAAATTTTAATTAATTAGATGTTAGAGTTTAGAGTTTTGTCTTATTTTTCACACACACACACACACACACACACACACACACACACACACACACATACACACACACACACACAGGTTTTCTCGAGACAGGGTTTTGATGGGGGAAGTCCTGTACATTTGTTAATAAAGCACTGTTGGCCAATAGGAATCTAGATGGGTGGGACTAGGAGTCCAGGAGGATTCTGGGAAGGAGAAACACAAGAGAGTTCGAGATGTAACGCCATGGGGTAGAAGCCGGAACTATTCTCCGGTAAGAGACATACTTAGATTAACAATTATGGGGTAATTACTTAAGTCAGAGCTAGCCAGTAAGAAACAAGCAAGGCCAATAGCTTCATAATGAATATAGCCTCCTGTGTGTTTATTTGGGGACTACAATGCGGCAGAGCCCAGGCGGCTGGCAGGGGATAAACCAAAGCGGCTAGCAAAGAAAAAGCTTCTCTTAACAGGGTTTCTCTGTATTGTTTTGGAGGCTGTCCTGGAACTTGCTCTGTAGACCAGGCTGGCCTCGAACTCACAGAGATCCACCTGCCTCTGCCTCATGAATGCTGGGATTAAAGGTGTGCGCCACCAATGCCTGGCTCTTCTCACTTATATTTTAAATAAGTAAATATTTATTGAATACCCAGTGTGTGCCAGATACTTTTGTTGACTCATTATTACTCGATTTTATAAATCATCATTCTATATGATAACCCAAATTAAGTGGCTTCATAAATTTCATTTAGGTCTTTTGAGTTTTCGTACAAGTTAATAGTCATACAGAATCCTTCTCAGTTTCATTATAGATTGTATAATTGAATTTCCAATGTTGTTTAAATGCGTCTATGATGACCCCTACTGCAGCACCCAGCTCTAGCTCCAACTAACCGTCTAACCCAACCTGGATTAGATTCACACTTACCAAGCACAATGGCCACCATCTGGGTGGCCTTCTTCTCTCGAAGTGGCACTCCCCTAGGTTGCAGGGGCCCCAGCTTTAGGGATGTGGATAACCTGCCATTGCTGAGTTTTCGAACCTCTAAGCTGAGCTTGGGTGCCATGGTGGGGCTCAAGGAGTTCCGAGTCCTCTCCACTCGACTCATCCCTCCTCCTCCTCCTTGGAAGCTCGGGTGCCTCAAGGCAGTGTCTTGGCAGATGCTGTAGTAGCGCTTCAGCTCCCCATGTGTCTGGCCAGGAGATAGGGGCTGCAGGTGTGACAAAAGAGGGTCCTGGCATTTCTGGGGATAGTTTTTGTCTTCTATGTGCTCCTGAAATGGAAAGATAATGAAAAGAAAAAGGAGGAAAGCCTCCTTGTGTACAACCTGCAGGGGGCATGGTGGGACCATGAGAAGTAATGGAAATGAAATCCACTTCTGACTTTACAACTGAAAAGCAGCCACCCCATAGAACATTCCATCGTCATAGCAAACCATGAGGAAGGCACCCTAGCATTGCAGTCTGCCCTTTCTGAGCTAGAAAGACCAGGTTATAGCAATTAACATATTAAGTGCCATCACTGGGATGTAATCAGCAAAATAGGGAATGTGGGAAACCCTGCAAGATAAATGCTTTGAGTTCTTAAACGCACACATTACAGTAACAAACACATATGAGATGTAAAGGTATGGACCTTAGATACTCGGGATTTGATCCTTGCTTTTCCTCTAAGATTTATTTATCCAATTATCTACTTATTTACGTATCCATTTATTTTATGTGCACTGGTGTTACTCTGTGTGAGGGTGTCAGATCTCCTGGAACTGGAGTTAGAGACAGTTGTGAACTGCTATGTGGGTGCTGGGAATTGAACCAGGGTCCTCTGAAAGAACAGTCAGTGAGCTATCTCTCCAGCCCAGGAATTTGACTCTTAAGGGTATGTGTGTATTTGTAGTTTGGAGCATAGATGAAATAAGATTGGTCACAAATTTGATAACTGATGATGCTAGCTGATGGTGACTCTGAATTTGTTTTGTCTTTTCATTTAAAAATTTGTATTTAATTTCACTTTAAGATTGGGTGTCATATAGCCCAGGCTGGCCTTGAATTTGCCATAAAGTTTTTCCTGCCTCCACCTCCCAAATACCTGGGTTATAGGTATGTACCACACTTTTGTTTTTGAAATTTTAAATATCAATGTTTAAAAGGGGGGAAAAGAAAGAAAACTAATATTTGCATCATAATTTTTCTTAGTAGATGTTATCCTTTAGGAAGTTAATGAACTGTCTCTAAGCTTCAACTGTAAGATGGGAAAAAAAAACTAGGAAAATAGAATGTGATGATTTTTTTCTGGTATTTTTTGCCTGGGGAAGGGAGTTAATATGTATGTGTTTGACATTTGAACTTTCCATATTTGATTTTTGTTGTTGTTGTTGTTGTTTTGTTTTTCGAGACATGGTTTTTCTGTGTAGCTTTGTAGACCAGGCTGGCCTTGAACTCACAGAGATCCTCCTGCCTCTGCCTCCCGAGTGCTGGGATTAAAGGCATGTGCCACCACTGCCCAACTGAATTTTCCATATTTGAAAGATTTAGATACTTGTGTCAATATTGAGTAGGAAGTAGGGTTCTGTAATCCCTACCACCAAAGTCAAAAAAGTCAGCTATTCCTTCTTTACCCTTCCTCTCTCCTGTCTCTTCAGGTAAACTAGAAGCTTTGGTACCTGAACCAAGCTCAGACAACAGGAGATTCATATATGAATCTTTGGGTTGGAGATTTTAGAACTTTTGGCTTTTGTTTTGATGTGATTTCTTAATTAATTTCCTAATTAATATGTTATGTTATGCCAATCTATATCAAGACAATATTGATGATTAAGTTGGCATCTGTTATCTGAAGATCACAATATTCAACTTCTAGTGTTACTTCTGAAAGTTACTTGTTGGGGTTCTAGTTGGGGTTGGGGATTAGTTCTTGGGAGTGCCTATGGAACTGAAGAACATCCTGCTTCCATGTCCTACAGGGAGAAAGTGACTCTTCTGAGATTCCATGCTGGTGTCTGTGATTTTCTGTTAGCTCTGTAAATCCTTAGCCCTACATCCACAGCTGATGTAGGAAACACTGATTCCTCCATGGCTGGCTGGCTGGCAGAGAGACTTCTATTCCCAGATGGTAGGACAGAACCTAATTCTCCACACTCCTGGCAAGGCAGCCTCATGGCTCTCCAATGACTTCCTGTGAAGTCAACACTTCTCCTTCAGCCTTGGCATCCGCTCAGACCATGGATCTGTTGTGTTGACTTTAAACTGCTTATCTTTCTGTTCTCATTTACAGCAAGAGTCTCTAATTGCTACATCAGGCCTGTGTGCAGAGTTGTTAATTACTTTTAGAGAGACTGGACAAGGCTCAACTCTTCATCATTACCAGTTTTTGAAGCTTAATTTCTAATGTGAGTTTGGGAAGGGGAGCCATGGTCTTGTGTTTGACGTCTTTAGGCTCTTTTCTACACTGTGCTAGTGAGCCACGCCAAGGGCTGTCTTGAATTGGAAAGGCAAGGCTTAGGGAGACCATGAAATTGCCATGGTTTTGTACACAGTCAGTAACAAACAGGACACTTGAAACCTTTCTTTCTCTGGCTCTTCCTATGCATCCATTTCATTGATATCCTATTCCCTGTACTGTGGGAAGCTCTGGGTGGCATCCTTACCCCATACCCGAAAGTCATTGACTCCAGTCATTGGATCTATCCCACTAATCCCAAGATTTCTGAATGTCATCAGATAAAACCTGTTCCTAGACTTCAGTCACGTAGACTCTGGAATCTTGGCATATATTATAAATGCATGTGTGGGATCAGTAAGGAATCCCGTGTTGTGGTAGGAATGAAATCAAGACAAAACAACATCTTAGAGAAAGATCTCTCACTCTTTTCCCTTGATTCAAGACATAGCCTCCTTACCATTTGTCCCGTGGCATCTGACAGAAACCTGGCCCTTATTGAAAACTGCCGAATGGGATGCAGCCGCAGACAGGAAGACTGGGGTATTTGAAGGAGAAACAATCAGTTATGGGATAATCTCTACAAAACTGAACCATATGTAATTATGTAGCATGACAGTACTTGGAAGGCACTATATTTCTATCTTAAACCTCAGGTCACAGTCTGCCATTTCACGGGGACCAATCATCTTTTCCTATGCGAGTCTTAGGACTTTGTGAGTCTGGTGACACAGGTCACCAGAGATTGGGCTAGACACCTGAACTGGTTCTGTCTTTAGGACTTAAAAACTCAGTTCTTTCTCTCCTCAGGAAACCCTGTCTTGAGCGCATTGGTCATTTTCTTAATGTCTATGGCAGTTTGTATTTGGGCATTCCATTGCCTTCACATTTGGCAAACATCTTAGTCAGTTTTGGGTTTTGCATTGCTTTTTGAGTGGAGGTGAAGTTTATTTTCATGTTCAGATTCCAAGCTCCATGAAGACAGTGGCTGTTTGATATAAAGGTCCTTATGTAACTTGGTTGGATGTGATTGGTACTCATGGCAGGGAAGCCACCATATGCTGGGCAGTAGTGTGAGCAAAATCTGAAGCTCAGTGGACTTAAAGATCAGTGCTGAGGTTCCAAAATACTTTGTAGAGCCCAGAAAGAGCCACCAGCTCGTCAGTGCCTTGACACAGGGACAGATCAGGAAGATGGGGGTCAGTGGATGAACTGTGGGAAAGCAGTGCATGGTGCGGTACAGTGAAATGCTACCCTGCCCTCATGCCAGTTCAAGAAAATCAAACCTCATGGGATGTCTGAACTGCTGCTGGTGGAAGGCTCTGAAGAGAAGTAGAACCATCTAGAAAGCATGCTATCAGCTTACTAAGTAAGGTGAGATCTAGGAAGACCCAGTATATTCTCAATTTGGATTTCCTACCCATAAAGCACAGACAATGCCAGCTGAGTAGAAAGTGATGTGAAGTCTGTCTCCTAGGTGTCGATACTGGCATCATCTACGCTGATAGACATGTGTCTGGAGACTGGGGCTGGCGTGTCTTCCTCTAGCTCCTGCCAGGCACTTGCTTACCTGCTGCGGGAATCCAGGTCTGATGCTAACACACTGACTGTTCTGTCGAGTGAGGATCCGTTTCCGTCTCCTTTGTCTCAGCACCATGTAGATCCTGGCGTAGACCAGGACAGTCACTCCGAAGGGAACGTAGAAGGACACCACTGAAGAGTAGATGACAAAATCAGGGTTGGAGATGGAGCAGATGCTGGGGTCCCCTGTGGGTGAGAGAGGGGAGAAGGTAACACCATCATCCAAGTGTCCATCCTCAGTGTGGAGCTCTGAGCATGAGTTCACATGACATGACACGGTGGTGGGGAAAGGAACACATGGCTTCAGGCTCCCATGTTGTCAGTGCTCTGGAGGCAGAAAGCTAATTCCTCTTTGCACTTCACAGAGTTGGTTTCAAAAGAAAATTCAGCAATGATTATATTCCAGACACTGATCTGGGCGGAAGCTGTGAAGATGAATAAGACAGTGTCTGCCCTTGAAGGAGCAAAGAGTCTAGCTAGACAGATGATCTCTTCCATGCAAATGGTCATTTGTAACCCACAGGAATGTAGCCTGGGAGGCTAAGGAGGACCACACAACAGGAGAGCAGAGGCTTCTTGGAGGATGACACACCTAGGAAAGAGGCTGTTGATGTGGAGGCGTGAATAGATGGCTGAATGCAGTGAAAGGGAAAGGCTTCTCTTGGATCCAGGGTGTGGGGTGGGTGGTGATGGAATAGAAGACAGCAATTGGGGAATCCCTGCACTGGAAAGGATGGAAAGAGCTGGGAACGAGACTGCCAACTCAAAAGAGTCTCTAGCCCCTGAGCTGTAGAGATGGCTCTGTGGTTAGGAGCATTTGCTGCTTTTGCAAGGGACTCAGGTTCATTTTCCAGCACCCATACGGCAGCTCTCAGCCACCTGTAACCCCAGTTCCAGGGAGTACAACACTTTTCTCTCTGACCTCTGTGGGTAACAGACACACACTATGCAGATACACACATGCTAGCACTCACACACACACATAAACATAAAAATAAATGTTTAAAAAAATAAAGAGTTCTTGTCCCTAACTTATGGCCCAGAGTGCTACTTCAATTCTCTTTGGGAAGCACTGTGAGTTTACCTTCTTCACTAGATGTGGAGATTCATCCAGTACCCAGAATGAGGACAGAGACTCACTCCATCTTGGGATGGAGAAAGGAAGCAAGTTAACATCTGCTAGATAACAGGCCAAAGGCTTCATATATATGATCTTACCCAATCATAGTGGGAGGGGACACTGCTGTCGCTATCCTTAGATATGCGGGCTGAATTCAGAAAGGTTTACTAAGTGGCCCAAGGCAACACAGTCTGAAAGGTACTTTTCTCTATCCAGTCTGACCCCAAACCAATCTTCCTTTGGTAGTTTCCACTTTCCACCTCCTTCTGCTCCCAGGACAGGGCACCTCCGTGTCTCACCCCACATTATCAGCAACAGCTCTTGGCACACCTGCCCAGTCTTCAAAGAAGAGTGGCAACTCAGGTCCAAATCTGGCCTTGGGAGATGTGGCCTGAGATGTTTGATGGCAGAGGGGGCAGGGGCCACTGGGTGCTCTAGTTTTGCTTCCTGGTCTTCTAAAATGGGTTGAGGACACCCAGCCCTGGGTGTGGCACATGGACCTGCTGAGGCACCCAGCTTTAGTTTCATTGTGCACAAAGGGATACAAATATTTCCTGCATACTAGCTGTGAGTAATAGTGAGGATAAATGATTGCTGTGATTAGTGTCTTATTTTGGTTTGTTATGCCATTGTTGTTTACCTCTTCTGAGAGGTAATGGGAAGTATCCATTGAAATAAAAGGTTGGAGAAAGACTCACAGAGAACAATATTTGTGGGGGAAAGGAAGAGAGAAAGTTAAGAACCAAAATGAAAGGAGAGAGTGTGTCCAGGACCCAGGGAGGTATTTCAGTAACAGCATGGCCCACAATCCTTACAGGCTGCTCCCAAATCCTCTCATGGGAGATGGGGTGAAATGAATGCCATCTCACCAGACATTGCACCAGCATCCCTGGGTAGTGATCACTAAACTAACATCTTCTGTTCTGGGGACAATGAGGTTGGGGGCAGGCATGGGGTGGCAGCTGGTGGGCCTTCTCCGTCTCTAGGGAGCCATGAAGTCGTGATCAGCCCTGCCATTGAAGTCAGCTCGCCTGCTGTCACTGGCTGGCCCAGATCTCAGTGCCACCTGTGGTGAGGAGGAGTCTCAGCGTGTGTTAGTAAGCAGGGCCAGAGGACTTGTTTTCCCAAGAGTTAGCTCCATGCCGCCTGCCTTGGTGAGCTGAGTGTTCCTCGTTGTTCCTGTGCACACTGTCTCTCCCTTTCTCTGTCCTCCTTGTTAACGTCCATAAATGAACTATTCTTGAAAATAACAGAGTCAAAAGTAGGTATAGTATGTTTTTCTGTCACACACGCACACACACACACACACACACACACATGCACGCACGCACACACACACATAGATGTACTTGTTCCAAGCAATGTCTTTCAGGAATATTAGTGTTTGCTGCAGAGGAGGGATGGGGGCTCTGGCAATCCAGGGTAGGAGGCAGACTGACATAGATAGAAGTCTGTGTGTATCTCATTATACCTTATGAATGTTTTATCATGTGCAAGCATTTATTTTTCCATTAAAAACATCACAACTGTGTGTATGAAGGGAAGAGGGAATGAAGTTGAAGCCAGCAGCTATTTAGGGTCATTGACCATGATGGCTTCATTTACAATCGCTGGACTTGCTTTGTCATCCCTTCCCACTTCCTCCTCTGAAAACAGCTGCTGTCCACACTCAAACCAATATTTCCAGAGTCCTTCCCACCGTGTTATGTGGTCTCAGGTCTGTACAGCCAGTGGGGAGACACTGGAGTTAGAGGCTGATGAGCGCTGTGGGTGGGCATCTAGTCATCAGGGCAATGGGAGGCCTCATGTAACAGCAGTCTTAAATGCTTCTCTGTTGAGTCCTCAAGAGGTGGTTTGGGCTGCTGAGGCTTCTTCAGGAGACACAGTGCCTTTGTCTGATCTGAATCGGCACTGTGTGGGAGCACGGTAGTTACTGAATGAATATATGAATGATGAAAACAAATGAGGAAAATGTACAAAGGAGCATTTTATCTAGGCACATAAGCACCCACTGGCTGGTGGAAGGCCAGATAGGCATGGGGAGTCTCTCATATCACTTTCTAGAAACAGAAAGAAAAGGGGTGGGGCAAAGACATCTACTTACTGAGTTAGATGGAGGACACGCTAGGTTCAGAGTTCCTATGCTGGGCAATAAGACACTAGCGAGGGCACAAGTGCATAAAGTGCTTGCTGTACAAGCACAAGGATGCGAATTTGGATCCCCAGCATGCACGCACAAAGACAGGTATGGCCGTTACCCCATACTTGGGTGCAGGTGGGGGGGGCAGAGACAGAAGAATTCCTAAGGTTTACTGTCCAACCAGTCTAGCTTAATAAGTAAATTCCAGATTTAATGACAGATCCCATCTCAAAAAGCAACACAGTAAGACCCTGAATTAAACTTCTGCCATTTATATACATGTGCAAAACACACACACACACACCCCACACCATACACACATCACATATACCACACACACACCACACACATACATACACATTCCCCACACATATACAATATACTATACACACTTCATACATAACACACATACACACCACCTACACACATACCACACACACACACACCCCACACCATACACACATCACACATACCACACACACACCACACACATACATACACGTTCCCCACACATATACAATATACTATACACACTTCATACATAACACACATACACACCACCTACACACATACCACACACACACACACCACACCATACACACATCACACATACCACACACACACCACACACATACATACGCGTTCCCCACACATATACAATATACTATACACACTTCATACATAACACACATACACACCACCTACACACATACCACACACACACCACACCATACACACATCACACATACCACACACACACCACACACATACATACACGTTCCCCACACATATACAATATACTATACACACTTCATACATAACACACATATACACCACCTACACACATACCACACACACACACACACCACACCATACACACATCACACATACCACACACACACCACACACATACATACACGTTCCCCACACATATTCAATATACTATACACACTTCATACATAACACACATACACACCACCTACACACATACCACACACACACACACACACACCACACACACACACACACACACACACACACAGAAAAAAGAAGAGGCAACAATAGCTGTAACAAGGAGGGCCTTGGAGGTTTCTGTGAGCTAGGCTGAGAACTTGAGCTCCGTAGTGATGTGAACGGCAAGGTCGAGAGAAGGTTGACGTGAAAGACTGATGAACTTTAGACTTGCTGAAGAACTTGACCTCACTTCAGTTCCAAAGACAGATGCTGATGAATCTGATTTTAGGATGAATCACTATCTTTCAAACAGTGTGCTTTTATTCTTTTCAACTTTTGAGCAGCCACGTTTCTCCTGTCTCCAGTGTTCTGAGAGCTAGGTGACATTTCTATCACTAAAATAAAATAAATAACAATTTTCTTTTTTTTTACTAAATGAAAATCAAGCCAACTGATAGGATTTTCTTAACTTTAAGTCCCTTACCCAGAAGAATTCTTAAATCTGATCACCAACTATTGCTTATTCATTCTAGAACTCTCTTTTTAAAATCACACAATGGGTATCTGATTTGACAGAAATTCAAATACTGTTTCTCTTATCTGTGAAATGAAAGGACTCGAGCTCGTTCGGAGATCTTTCAGGTTGCCCTTTTGTTTGAACGTACAACCTTCCTCCGCATCGTTAGGGGCTGTTGATTTGATGGTTGACTGAACTTCTGTGTCTCTGGTGGAGCTAGGGCAATACCTGTCAGCCAGGCCCTGCAGCTCTGGAACTCTCTCCCACCCAAGATCCTGCCTCCTGCTACCCCTTTTCAAAGAAAACAAGCCACTCGGAGTGCAAATTGGCTGAAGTTTAGCTTGCGTCTGTGGTCTCTAGTTCAGAACTACAAGTGGCAGGCCATCGCCTTAAAAGAAAAGGCCTTGTTACATTTATTAAAGTCAAGCTTGCTCCAAATCAGGTGCAAGTGACAACACCTGAGGCCCTTTCCACCCCTACTGGTCAGAGGAGTATCAACAAACTGGTAGAGTTGTTTGTATTGGGCTTTTGAATGAACTTGCCAGTGGGGGAGTTGGAGGGGACCTGTGGTGGTTTGTGTAAGATTGACCATCATAGGCTCTTATTTGAGTCCTTGGTCACCCGGAAGTGGTACTACTTGAGAAGATTAGGAGGTGCAGCCTTGTTGGAGGAAGTGTGTTCCTAGGGGATAGGTTTTGAGGTTTCAAAGCCCATGGGAGGCCCAGTGTCCCACTCTCTTGCTGTAGATCAGGGTGTAGCTCTCAGCTACTTCTCCAGCACCGCACCTGTCTGGTGCTGTACTTCCTGCCATTAAGATAATGGACTAAATGGCTGAAATTGTAAGCCAGCCCCAATTAAATGCTTTCTTTTGTAATAGCTGCCATGGTCATGGTGTCTCTTTACAGCAATAGAACACTGACCAAGGCAGGCCATATCTATCAGGATAATGAAAGTACATCAAGAGGGTCAGACTGTGTCAGAGACCAAGGCAGGATTTTTTATGCCTGAGCTCTGCTCATGAATTCCCTGAACTGTGTTGTAGGAAGGGACAGCTGGGTTTCCCTGTGACCACCCAGAGAAGCATCACTCTTTATATCTCCCTAGGAGCAGATGTTTAGCTGCAGTTTAAGGCACAGAAAACTTTCTGTCACATAATCATGACAATGACACCAGCTAATACCTACTGGGTCCTTATAATGGACCACACATTTGCTACAATATGAGAACAATTGGAGGGTTTAGTACAGTGTTGCTAAGAAACTTAAACATAAGAGAAAGCCTGGATTGGTGGCAGAAGCATATAATCTCAGCTACTCGGGAGGCTAAGGCAGATGAATTATAAATTCAAGGCCTTCCTGAGCAACTTGATGAGCTGCTGTCTCAAAAAGAAAGACAAACAAAATGACCTCCAAATGTAAAACAAACTAACCTTCAGGCACATAAAAACATAAAACACAAAGTAAGAGAGAGACTCTGAGAGAAGCAGTAGGGTCTTATACTACACCATGCTAGGCCACAGTCTTCTTTTGATTCTCGATTTGAAAATCCTGAGACGATTTTCCTGGGCTTTGTTTCCAGAACAATAATGATGTCACTGGTGCCAACATGCTGCAATTAGCTCATCATTCTTTACTTGCAATGTTGACATTAGCTGAGAACTCTGTCTACTGTCAGATCTGGAGATGATTTCAGCTGTTCTCAGGATGTGTGTGTGCCTGTGAGAGGGAGTAGGACCTACTCCACCAGCATCTCAGAATATGTAGGGGAACCAGGCTCAGTCCAGGGAACTACACTTGTCGCAGCAAATGGTGACATGTGCTGGAGACAAGCAGATAAGCAGTGCCTTGGTCAAGCAGTGGTACACAGTTCCCATATGAGAGTCCTCCAGGGACACACAGTTCCCATATGAGAGTCCCATGTACAGAAACAATGTGTCACCTTAGCTATCTGACTAGGCCATAGGGCACATTTAACACTGGCCACAAAAGATATTTTACTTTTGCATCTTGCCCGTATCTATTTAAATGGGCAATACTTTGTGGTGTGTATGTGTACATGTCCTCTTGGGTATAAAGTGTCACTCAGTTAGAAACAAAACAAAAAGCAAACAAATAAACAAAACAAAAGGAATAGGTAATGAAGAATAAGATGGTAACAGACTGTCGTAGTTAGGGTTTCTATTGCTGTGAAGAGACACCATGACCCGGGCAACTCTTATAAGGAAAAGATTTAATTGAGGTGGCTCGATTACAGTTCATAGGTTCAGTCCATTATCATCATGGTGGGAGGGACGTGGTAGCATGCAGAGAGACATGTGCTGGAGAAGTAGCAGACAGTCTTCATCTTCCAGGCAACCTGAAGTGGTCTGAAGGTCACACTGAGCAAAGCTTAAGCTAAAGAGACCTCAAAGCCTGCCCCCACAGTGACACACTTCCTCTGACAAGCCACACCTACTTCAATAAAGCCACACCTCCTAGTAATACCACTTCCTCTTGAGATTTAGGGGGCCAATTACATTCAAACTACCACACGGACCAAATGTTATGAACATTCTGCGTTAACCAGGAAAACATTTGTTGATAACTTGGTTTCTTAAGTTTCGATGTATCAGAGAAACAAGACTGACCCTGAGAAGATAGTATGTGCTTGACACATCTATTCATGTTATCTCAATTTGAGGCCTTTATAAAGGAGTTACATTATATGGAGGCTAAGAGCTTAGAGTTAATGTATATGCTTTGTGGGCTGGAGAGATGGTTCAGCTCTTCCAGAGATTCCTTTCCCATGGTCTACATGATGCTCATAACGGTCTTTAACCCAAGTTCCAGAGTGTCCTGTGCCCTCTTCTAGCTTTTGTGGGAATCAGTCACATACATGGTTCAAAGACCAGACATTCATGCAGGCAAAACACTCCTGTACATAAAATTAAAAAATTATTTATTAAAAGTAATCAAGTCTATATTTCTTATTTTGTTCATTTGAATTATTTCATTGCTCTAAAATTTGCTTTTAAAAAATTCCCTACACCATATATAATGATACATATAGTTTTGTTATAACCCTAAACAGTAATAAGAAGGATACATATATTATTATGCCACATATTATAGAGCTCACATGGAACATGTAGCTTCAGAGATGAAATCATTGAACTTTTTTAGTGTAGGGGGCCATTTATAAAAATTAAATACTGAAAACTTTGTAACTAGATATGTGGACTTAACATACGTCTGAAGTTGTTCCTTTATGCACCACCATATTACTGTCTTAAATTCATCAGTGAGGAAGCTGAGCTCAGAAGAGTCCAGTAGCTGTTCAAGGAAGCGCTGCTGGTAAACAGGACAGCTGGAGCTCATCTAGAGCTTTCTCATTCTAGATCGCTGTCTACCTTCCTCAGTGTGCTCTAACTATAAAATCGTTGTCCATGACACGATGCCTGGAAGATTGTTAATACGTTGGAATTTTCCAGGATTTACATATAACAATGTCTCAACAATATTTGCATGTATATAAACATATGGCTTTGTGACTAGTAAGTACATATAGATCAGGAATTTACAAGTCTGGAATCTAGTAGGAACTGAATAAGCCAATCCAGATGGACAAAATAAGAATTCTATATGATTACAGAACACTACTCATTCAGGTTATTTTTTTTTCTTAGCAAGCGTGCTCATTCATAACACATCCTCTTTTAAATTTTTAAAAATTATTTCTTTCATTTTGAGATCATAATTACAAAAATTTCCTCTTCCCTTTCCTCTCATATGTTTTCTTTTAAAATATTTTTTATTTTTAAGATTAAATTATACCATTCTTTCTTCTCTTCTCTATCATAATACATTTTCAATAGTTTTTGTTTAACAATGGATTTCCTGAACCCAAAAGAAAGAACATGGGAGGTGCAAATGTGGATTGATGTCTTATGGTTAAAAATCCAAATCATCACAGACTCAGATATTATCATCTGTATATCCATCCATCCATCCATTCGTCCATCCACCCATTGGTCTGTCCATCTGCCCATTCAGGAGATGAGCCATCTGCCAACTTCATAGCCACAATTTTGCATATTAAAAATAAAAATATGTATTCAGAACTTGTTCTCAAATGTCAGAAATGATTCTTATTGGAGAAAAAGTTAGAAATAAATAACTTATTCCAGGCTTTTGTGATTGTTACTTTGCATTGTAGATTGGTTCCAAATAGTTATCTTTTCATTAGCAAATCCTACTTGAATTATTAACATAATTGTGTTTTATTTACATTTATATTACATATCTTCCATTGAGCAGTGACATTTCTTTCAAAATAGGAATGAAGTAGATTTATCATGAGCTGGGTCAAACTAGATGTTCGTGACAATAACTGGTGAGGCTTTGCTGTACACTTGCTTTATACCTGACAAAGGCCAACACCTTGCGGTCTACAGCGTGCTCACTTGATCACTCACTTGAATAGGGATGGAGACACTGGGGGTGGGGGCTACCATTCACAGTCACTCAGGTGTGGCCCTCATGAGTTCAGGAAGCAAAACCAATAGTTTTACCTGTTGTGTTGAAGCCAAAAAGAAGAGGGCAGGATACAGCAAAGGCCAGCACCCACACGGCTGTAATCATGAGTGTCACACGCCGACAGGAGCTCTGTCCGGTGCCATGCTGATACTGGACTGGCATGACCACTGCTGTGTACCTGAGACGGAGTAAGGACGTGTGTGAGGCATGATGGGAGCACCAGCTGAAAGAGGTTACCAGAGGATGATTCATTGAAGCATCTGACAAGAGGAACCTTACTTAGTTGAAGAGAGTTAAGGAAAGTGTTTGACGCCAGTAGAAGGAGCAGAAACAATGTAAGTAAGAGCTGGATGGTGGGGAGGAGTGCCCTGGAATGCTGCCATGTGGACATGACGTGGACATGACATTCATTAATTTACTGAAGCTATGGTTACCTGCACAGACAGACCTGCATAAGGTCAAGCCAACAAATGTGTCAACATTATCAGGAAGCACGGGGTTCAATGAGTTACAAAGCAGGGAGAGGGGAGACAGGAAAGGGGACAGGAGAGGACAGATAGATACATATAGAGAGACAGATGACAGATAGATAAAAAGATAGAGAGATAAGGTAGATAGAGATAGATAAATAGATGATTGACAGATAGATAGATAGATTAGATTAGATAAATAGAATACTCCAGTGAGTTACAAAGAAAGGAGAGAGGAAAGGGGGAGAGAGACATGAAAGGATGTGTTGATGTGTGGGAGGCATGAGTTGAGGGTGGGTATGATCAAGAGACAACACATACATGTATGCAATTGTCAAAGTTTACATAAAAATATTTTAAGGAAGGAAAAATATTGTTTCAGTGAAAGCAGAAAGGCTAAGAGAGATGAAGAACTCATTTGAGGATTTACAGAAAAAAGGACAAAGACTGAAGAGTTAACAGAGCAGCACTGAGTTGTGGGTGGGCTTCTCCCTGATGACCAGCACAACTCATAACCGCCCTGCACTCTGAAGACACTAAATGTGGGTCTGTGTGCCTTCATGTTCTCCCACAGTTTTCCAGATAACAGTACTGTGCCCAAGTGAGTTGCTTACTCCCTGCTTGTCTGTGAGTATACAATCTACTCATAGAGTGATAAGCATTCCAACTAAGAGAGGATTGGAAAACAGAGCTAATATCCAATGGAAGCTTACTTTGGAATCCAGTTTTCAAGCACGTGGTATGTTAGTCTTTTTCATGACCATGACAAACATCTGAGAGAAACAACTTAAAGGGAGGAAGGCTCACAGTTTTAGAGGTTGGTTGGCTCCTTACTTTGGTAGTTCAGTGAGGCTGAACTCTACAGTGGTAAGAGTGTGTGGAAGAAGAGACGGTTCATCTCAAGCAGTCAGCAAACAGAGTGGAGAACCATCAGGAGCCAGGGCCAACATATACCCCCAAAGGCATTTTTCTAATGACCTACTTCCTCCGAGTAGGCTACACCTTCCACAGTTCCATGACCTTTCAATAGTCAATTTATATTTTTAGTCCACCAGTAGATTGCACCACTGACCATGCCAGCTCCTTTAAGATCTGATCATCACAGAATACACCCACAGATACACCCAGCAGAGTGATTACTAATCTCACAGGTAGCTCCCAATCCAATCAAATTGATAATGAAGACTGACCATGCCACACCGTCAAAGTCTGTCCCTTATTTTGATTGGCTAGTGTGTTTTCTTTGGTCACTACTTACACACATTTCCATTGCTTTTTGGACTTCCCTAGACAAAGTCAAGATGTTCAAAACAAACCCTGGCTTCCCACATCCTTTCATCTAGTTCTAGTTTTTGCTCTCTTCAAGAACTTTGGTTGCCCAGCCCACTATGAGGGATGCTCTCTCAGCCTGGACTCTTGGGGGAAGGCCTAGGCCCTGCCCTGGATGAAATGGCAGACTCTGGATATCCTCCATGGAGGGCCTCACCCTCCCTGGGGATCAGAGTGGAGATTGGGTGGGGGAATTGGAGCCCTGGTGGGGAGGATAGGTGAGGAGGGGAGGGAGAGGGATTGACATGTGAAGCAAGCTTGTTTCTAACTTAAATGAAAAAAAAAGGAAGAAGAAAAAAAAAAGTCCAGACACAACACCCTGACCTTTTGACTGGTCTTTGACCTTTCCATGTCACTTGCTTACTGCCCATTTCACTTTTCATTCAGTGTTTATACAGCCCCTGCTGTGTACTATATATAATACACAGCCTGTCAGGCCCCATTCTGGATGGAGACCCATGAAGGTGACACTGACTCTATCCTCATTGAGCTTAGAGTTCAGAGAAGGGGGTGAACAACACAAATGCAAACAAACATGTTGACATAAAATGAAAAAGACTGTTAAAGAGATGTGTTGGATGATGTGATGGAGAATGTTGAAGAGGTTAAGTCAGGGGAAACCCGCCCAAGTGCATGGTATCAGAGGGACTCAGCTGTTCTAGGCAGAAAAGCAATAGATGCCATAAACCAAACACTGTGATCATTTCTCTGCTTAGCCCAAGCCCTTCTATGATCTGCTATCTAGGTGGTCTTCTGCCACCAAGTTGCTTACCCCAATTTCATGATGTCTTCCCTACCTCCATAGCTAAAAATGCTAAGACAGAAGAACTCCCAGGATTTCTGTCACATCTAATCCCCACCTATTGCATATGGGATAGACCTGTGGGAATAACATAACATTCCTTCATGATTAGACTGCTAATAAAAAGGGAAATAGTTTTGGGAGACCCTGACCTAATCAGGTGAACCTTAATAGGGACTGACTTGTTCCTGAACTCAAAGAGCTTCAAAGCACGAGAAATTATCTTGCCTGGAGGATCAAACTGTCCTAGTTGGTTCTTTGGCAGGGAATAGTAAAAGGCCCTGACTGACCTCCCACAATATAGTAAGAACTACACTGCTATAGTTGTAAGAAACTGAGTCCTACTTACAGCCTGAACATGCTTGGAGGACAATTCACAGCCCTGCCCACAACTTGGGCTCTGTCTTGTAACCCTTGACTGTGTGTGCAGGGTTGTGGTTGTGGTTCGTATTTCTAAACTTGTGATAATTTGTTCTGCCACAGCAGAAAACGAATAGACTGTCACTGGCTCCTTTTGTATACACAGGCTAAACCGATTTTCTTCAGTGTGAGCTTGACTTCCTTCATGAACACAATTTTCTGTTGGCTCTTGGCATGAACTCATGGCTCCAGCCAAATTGGCCTGATGGTGGATACTTTCTCACAGTCTTTGTCTAGTCCATTATCCTTCCTCCTCTCTGAGAATTCAGTCTTGCCTTCCTAACATCTTGAGGAACCTCTCTGTGCCTCCCCAGCTAGACACCTGTAACTTTGAATTTATAGTGCACCTATGCCGACCAATGGCATTGGCATCCCGAGTGTAGGTGTCTTGATTCCTCATTGAGCTTGTCTGAGATGGCCACTTGGTTTAAGTTACTGAATGGCTCAGAACATCTTATATCTCAGTATTCCCCGTAGACCCATGCACAAAACAAATAAGAAGCTATTGTCTGTCTCAGTGGTCCTGAGAAGGTTCCTTCCTCTTAAAAGAATGATTTAATCCTAGCCAGGCTCATGGGATTTTAGATATGGGTCTCAACGTAGACAACAATTTTTGTTTTTTCAGTTTCCTGGGAGCACTGATGCCAGATTTAGGGCAGGGGTCTCCTCAATCTGTCTTGTGCATCTCAAAGCTTGGACTAAGGAATAGTGAGATGCATGCTGGGTGAGAAGGGGCTAGGCAATGGTCCCTGTTCCTCCTGTGTGTGTCCATCTCCTGTGTTCCAGCTCTGCCTCTTACACAGCTGGCGTTTGAGAGTTAACATTTGTGTTCCTGACAGAACAGTCTAGAGAGTACTGTGAGTTTTGATATGAAAGCTAATGCTGACTTTGGTCCATATCGTATCAGTGACAAAGGTAGCTTTCTTCTGAAGAGGTAGAAAGAGAGCTCTTGATTTAGTAAAGTCCTGTTTAAAGTCCCTATCAATCTCAAGGGAGGCGATGGCGGTCATAGTCCTCTCTTCTGGAGCACACATTACAAACCCTCTCTTGAGCTCTGCGTGGTCTGTGCAGGAACACAGCACATTTCCCTGGTGGTCCTTCAGGCCTCTCAGTCTGGGTACTTATTTTCTGCTTATAAGAGAGGGACCATAGGGTCAGAGAAGTCAGGATGGACTCAAAATTTTGCAATGGAGCGGTCCTTGACCAGCCAGATCCCATATCTCCTGGGCCAGTGTTTTTACCAAGGCCCTCATTCCCTCTTGAGGCACACGTAGCTCTCCTAGTCCTGTAAGGAAGCAAGTGTTTGGGGTATGAAAGTCACAATGGTCCAGTGGTTCGTACATGGAGACCAGTGTGGATTCCCTCAAGTAGCTTGATTCTACTAATTGTCAGTGTATGGGGTGTGGAAAATGTGGAGGGTTTGGGGGAGCATGTATTGGGGGAGGGTGTGCTGTTAAAATGCACACTCCCAGGCTATGCCCCTAGTGGTTTCGCTGAGGTACTTCTAAAGTGCAACCCAGAAACGTGTATTTTTAACATCTAATGTATCTTACTAGACGACTCTGCATTAGGGAGAATTCTGTCAAAGCTTCTCGTTCACTTGGGTAAGAAATGAGAGACAAGATTACAGTCTTCCACTGTCACATTACACCCTTTCCCTTCTTTCAAAACGATTAAGCCGCTAGAATAAATGAGGCCCCCCAGCATGTCCTAGGTGGGTGGCTAAGAGCTTGAGGTTGTTCCCGAATCCACCATTGGAGGGCACCAAAATGCAGCAAGAATTTCGTCAGCTCTGCCGGGGTGAGAAGTTCACGGCTCACCTGGGGGCTCTCCAGGCTCTGTGGGGAGGCAGAGCGGGAAAACCGCTCCCCTGCATTCCTGGAGCCCCGCGAGGACCCCGTGTTCCCACCCAGGGAGACTGTTTAGCCTCTGGTTTTCTCTCAGAGCTATTCTTGAAGGCTAACCGCAGGCAGGCAAGCGGAGGCCAAAGCCCTGGGAAAGGCATGGCCTGGCTTAGATGGAGAAAGAAGCCTGACCAGGGCCACCTCCCTCTGGGTATGCCCTGTCACAGTCCCTCCTTTGTTTCAGCGTCTACCTTTCTGGGCCCTTTCTCCTGTGGAACACTCAGCTGACCCAACTGCAGACAGTGTACACACACTGTGGTAAGCCCTGAGGCGCTCTGTCCCCAGCTCTGCAGCTTGACAGTGGGCCGTGGCCTGAGCTGTCTGCTTCAATTTTTGCATCATACAGGAGGGTTAACCTGCCCAACTGGACTGCTCACAGCTGTTGAATGAGATTACATTTGCGAAGGTTTTTTGCTGTTGTTTTGTTTTAGTACAATTTATAATTCGAAAGGCTATTCTTACTGCTCTTATTGTTATTGCCATCATTATTATGCTAGCCTAAGAGACCCATGATTGTTCATGTCTGTGTGGTTTTAGGTTTTAAGATTGTCATTCTCTTTCTCCTGATTCTCAGGCAGGGCATAGGAAATTTGTTTCTCCATCAGACAAGTGTCGAGCACTTTCTTGTGAGGGCCACTGCTGAAGTGCTGAGGTAGTTTGCTGATGTCTCCATCAAACAGATCAGGGAACCAAGCAAGGGTGACTGACTGGCCTAAAGTTGCTTAGATACTGAACGTGGCAGTTTGCTAGGGGCCCAGAGAAGGCTTCAAGGCAGTTTGCTGTGGGAGAAATTTAACCGGCAGGGTTGGTGACACGAGCCTGTAATGTCATCATTCAGGGGGTGAAGGTGGAGGCAGGAGAATCCCAAACTTGAGGGTAGCCTTTGCTAGGTATCATAACCATGTTTTAAAGAACCAAAGACTGGAGGTGCCCCTGTGTGGCAGAGTGCAAGGCAGCATGTTCCAAGCTGTGTGTTCCATTGCCAGTGCTGGGAAGAGGTGCTGGGAATTGTTTTCATTAATCTATCACCTGATAGCAGGCTTGCTGTTCTAGCCTCTGTGTGTGTGTGTGTGTGTGTGTGTGTGTGTGTGTGTGTGTGTGTACACGCATGTGCATGGTTGTGCCCATGTTCACACACATGTGTAATGAGAGACAATGTGCCTACTTTGCTGGACTGTTAGAAACAGTAGCTAGTTTTGTTTTTTGTTGCCTCTAGACCTGGGAAGATTAGGATAACCAGGGCATTGAGAACATAGGAAATTATACCTCCAAAAGTGGACTGCTCATGCGACCTAAGTTCCCTTCCTAGGTGCCCTTTCCTAACTCTTGTCAACAAGGGGGCCTATTTTTTTAGGCGTAGAGTACTCTGAGGCAGTTGGGGGAGCAGTGTCTAGTTTGGGACTTGTGATGAGGGGAGCAGGACCTTCTGCACACATGGAACACCTTATGATTCTTTGTCATATGGATGATTGTTCATCGAGCTCTTAATATCACGGCTGTCCCCCTAAAGGCTATCGCCGTCTTCAAGTAGGGGTGCAGGTGGGGCTGATGAGAACAGTGTACTCACAGTGACGCGGGAGGAAAGGGGCGCTTGGCCTGGGTGGGAGGGTCTGACTCCAACTCCCCGCCTGGGTTTAATGAGCCCGGAGCTACTAGGGCTGCTTTTCACCACCTTTTATTTGGTCAGACAGGGGGCTCAATAAATCTTTAGTTCCGTGGACTCCCCTGGTGGAGTTGTTGAAGGAGAAAGCTTTTTGCAAATGACTGGAAAGCCCTTTGCAAATATAAAGTGCTTATTTAGATGCAAACTAAAAATCCAAGGTGCCTGTGACTCATCTGGTACCTATTGTGCTCGCAGCAAAGGCGCGGAGGCTAGCTTGTGTGATGGGTGCCATTTGAGAGCCACTTAAAGAACTCTCTGGTGAATGAATTTGGTTGCATTATTCCGGGGCTCCTCTCCGAGGACTCTAATTTTCACCGCTTTGGTTGTGTCCTCCTTTTCTGACACGTTCTCAGCGGCCTCCTTGAGTTAGCACTGACCCAGGATACAGTGGGAGGGGACGGACCTGCTGCGAAGACGCAGGAGCCGTGGGATGGGGGCTTGTGATCTGAGGACTCTCCACTCTGGTTTTTAAAAAGGAAAAAGGCTTTAATCCAAGCATCCGGAGCCAAGCCTAAGAATCTAATGACAATAGTATTTATTACTTGCTTTCAAAATCCCTTTTATCATTTCCTTTTCTTTTCCTATCTCTTACCACCCCGCTATTACGGACCAGGGCTTCATGACCAAAAAGTACTGAATCCATTTGGTCAAGTTTGTCAGGCTGATGACTGGCATTGTGTGAAGCCCAAAGGTCTGTGTGAATAACCGCATTTCTAATGAATTGACCAGCTATCTGGCATCACATGAACAGATTTTAATGCTGTGTATTGCACACTGCTGGGAAGGAGAATGGGGACAGCTTTTCTGAAGCCCAGTTTTCATTCCTAGAATGGGGGTGGGGAGCTCTGTTTTGAGGTTTGCTGAGGACAGTCCATTATGAAATGTAAGCCCCTGCCCCATTGAGATTGGAAGCACAGATCTCCTTTCAGCTTTTAAGGGAGCGCTATGCATTCTGGGAGCTTCCTTATAAGAGGCAAATTATTCAAAGTTTATTCTTATTGGTTGGGCTTTAAGTGGTGAAAGGTGAAGTGTGTGTTAATATGGCTGTAGCCAGCAAAATGGTGCCTTTCTGCAAATAAGAGAATAGTGGGCCTGTCTGGTGGCAAACTGCAAAAAAGACGCTCTCTTCTGGCCAACTCAGACCAAGGAAGCACTAGCTGCATCCTGTTCTCACACCCCCTTCTATAAGGCCCAAGCTTCTTGGCCTCACTTCTCTCTGTCTCTGTCTCTGTCTCTGTCTCTCTCTCTCTCTCTCTGTGTATGTGTGTGTGTGTGTGTGAACATACAGGACACTCACCAGCCTTTATGTGTGAATGGGTGTGTTGAACAGATAGGCGTACACTCATGGGGACAGAAAGGAGGGTCAGAGCTGGAAAAGAAGGGAGACGCTGTTCAAGACTCTCTAGAACTCTGTATACATGTCTTCATGTTGTCAATGGTAGTAGGTGATTCAGCTCCACTCCGCAGCCTGCAGCTATTCCTGCTGATCAGGATATAAAATTCTCAGTTACCTCTCCAGAGCCATATCGACCTGCATATCTCCATGCTTTCCACCATAAGGATAATGCACTAAAGCTCTGAACTGTAAGCCTGTCCCAGTTAAATGCTTTCCTTTATAAGAGTTGCTATGGTCATGGTGTCTCTTCACAGCAATAGAAACCCTCAATAAAACAATAGTCATCTTATATGGTTTGAGAGTCCTGTAGGAGACTCACCCTTGGGCACATCTGAGAAGGTGTTTCCAGAGATGTTTAACTGAAGAGGGAAGACTTTCCTTGAATTTGGGCTGCACTAGCCCCATGACAACCTCCCCCTCCTCCCAGAGGGTGAGCACTGAACTGGATGAAAGGGGAAACAAGGGGAAATCAGCTGGGGGCCAGCATTCACCCCTTTTTACTTCCTAATTGTGTGAGCAATGTGACTAGACATCGCATGCTCCTCCTGCAGTGCCTTCTCTGACATGATAGACTGTACTGCAGACTGTGAACCAAAACAAACCCTTCCTTAAGTTGTCCTTGCCTGGCGTTTCGCCATAGCAACAAGAGAAGTAACTAATCCAATAGAGCCTCAGTTATACATGGGGAGGGAATAAGCTTAATCTCAAAGGTCTTACATGCTTTGGTTTCAAGCATAATTTGTTATTACTTTAGCATTCTTATTTGAAATAGCACTATAAAAAAGAAATATTATTATCTCTATGTAGGTGTGCTGGCTGGTTTTGTCAGCTTGACACAAATTTAGATGTGTCTAGAAAGAGGGAATCTTTTTTTTTCACATCAATTGTTTATATTTATTATAGTAAATAGTATAATAAAATATAAAAATATGAAATATGTAAATGCAAGAACAAAGATGATGAGTATTATAATAATATTAAAATAACTGTTATAACAAAATAATTATAATTTATATTCCTGAATTCACTGTAAACTTTGTTTACTTATTTCTTTTTTTTTGTAATTTTTTTTCTTTTTCTTTTTATTAATATTTTTTTCCATTTTAAATTTAGATAAGAAACAAGGTTGCTTCACAAGTCAGTACGAGGTCCCTCTCCCTTTCCCTCCCCTCCTCCCGTGCCCTCCCCCCATCCCCCCCCCGTTATCCCCTCATTCCCCCAGGGAGGGTGAGGCCCTCCATGGGGGTGTCCATAGTCTGTCATTTCAGTAATTAATTGTATACTATGAGTTCTTTGTCCATAGAACTGTTTAAAAAGGGTTAGGTGTTTTATATTTTTAGCTCTAACACCAAGTCTGTCACATAATTTCTGGACATTTAGTTCATGCTGTAGAGACTATACAAATAGTGGGTTTGCTGTACTATTGCCTTTAGCAGCCCAGTCTCAACACGTCTATTAGGCCTAGGTCCTTATGACCTCTGGTTTTCCCTGCCATGCCTATTACACAGCTTGAATTAAGAATACTAAGCAGAACTCAATGGTCTCTGGCTTCAGGTAGCCAATGTTCCTTCCACAAATAGGTATCTTCACTATGTAAAACAGGGTAGCCTCAAACTCATAGAGATCTGCTTGCTTCTGCCTCTGAGTGCTGGGATTAAAGGTATATACCATTAAGCCTGCCTTAATATTGTTTTTCTAAATGGTCATGTTGTCAAACTACCTTCTAAAGATGTATGTTTCATCCACAGATCAGTGCTGCTTCCAACCTTGGTCAGAGAAATAGTGGCTAATGCAGAGACCCATTTCTGAGTAAAGTGCTGAAAATGAATAACTATGAGTGCTCATCTGTGGATGAGACATCTGTATCAAACCCCATTCCTACCCCAAGGCTCCGAGAACACTGAAGAGGAGGCAGGAGGATTGTAAGAGCTGGAGCAGTGCCGGAAAATGCTTTCCTCTGGACCTGTGTGGTTGATGCACACAGGGACTAACAGCAGAATCACTTACCTCCATGAGATCTGCATATGATCAAGTCAGTTATTCCAGCATGGAGGGAGAAGGACCTTCTGAGGCCCCATTCTTATTGGCAATTGAGGTGGGAAAGTAATTCTGCTTTAGGAATGTGACCACTGGTAGGTTCTCCATGCCGCAGTGGATTATGTCATGCTCATGGGCATGTGGGTAGCACTAACTGAACTCAGTGTGTTAAAATAATTAATTATAAAAGAATAACATGAAGTTGGGAAGATGTGAGAGGCAGTCCCTGGAGGAATTGTGCGTGGGAGTGAGGGGTAGATGAGATTAAGATATGTTTTATACATGTGTGAAAATTCTGAGAATAAACACAAATTAGTAAAAAAAAGAAAACAAGGGCTGGAGGGATGATTTGGATGTTAAGAGTGTTAGTTACACTTCCAGAGAACCAGTGTTCAATTCACAGTGCCCACATAGTGGCTCGCAGAAATTTGTAATCCCAGTCCCAAGGGTATTTGATGATGGGGGATGCCCTTCTGTATACATATTTTTCTTATTGGTTGATGAAAAAAGTACTGTTTGGCCAATAGCCAATAGAGGCAGGAAGATGGTGAGGGGCTAGGAGATGAGGAGAATTCTGGGGAAGGTAGGCAGAGAGGCGTGGAAAGAAGAAATGCCATGTAGCAGAGGAAGGAGTGACAGGTCCGGACCCTTCTCCAGTAAGAAAAGACCACATGGAAATACTTAGGTTAATAGAAATGGGTTGATAATTAAGATAGAGCTAGCCAATAAGAAGTCCTATCCATCGTCCAACAGTTTTATAATTATTATAGAATCTGTGTGTTCATTTGGGGATGGAGCAGGGCAGCGGGACCTGGTAGGACAAGAAACCACAGCTACAATTTAATGTCCTTTTCTGGCTTCCTGGGACACTTTGTGAACATGGCACACAGATACAGCTGCAGGCAAAGCCATAATCACATAAAAATAAATTTGAAAAAATAAAAATGAGAAAAGTCAAGGCAGATTACTTGAGAGTGAATGTGGCTGTGTCTAATCCTTGTATAGACTAAGGAGACACGGGGAGGTTTTGAGCTGGGCAGTGAAATTGGAGCTATGCTTCTAGGGAGTTTTTCAGAGGCTTTGAAGGGCTTGGCAGATAGATGTGGAAGATGAGTGAGAGGCCCCTGGAACCTCAAGGAAGCAAGGGTAACAAGAAAGGAAGACTAGAGGCAAACCGAAAACAAACCACGAGAACAGAGTTAGTAAGTGTCTATTGGTTGAGGGTGGTAGTTGGAAGAGCTACAGGTCAAAGAAAATCCAAGATTTAAGAACAGAGATAGCTCCAGTGACAGCTTCTTAGTGAAGATGTTTTGCTGTTTAGAATTCAGAGAGGAAAGAGGGCTACAGTTGGAAAGTTGGTGAGGTTTACAACTAAACTTCAGGTGGTTCATTTGGGGTCACATCAATTCAAACTCTGACATGGTCTCATTCTATCTGGGGGACTGTAACAGATTATCTGGGTATGAGGAAGTGAAGGTAATAGTAGCACCTTGGAGTTGTTAAGAAGAAATGAATTAATGTGTTTAGCTTAACATGGCAAATTCTCGATAGACAGCATCTAAATGGCCCTATTATTATGTGTATAGCCAGGGTCTCCCCCAAGCTCCAACAACCAGAACAAGAGGTCGCTAATAGCCCAAATTACGTCTATTCTATCTGTATGACTGAGACTAGGCTAAACTCTTCTCTAGGCCCTTAATCTAGTACAGGTAGCCTATTTCTAGAACTCATCTTGGAAGAAATGGCATGTGCCTTGAGTTGAGTTTTGATGTAATTATGCTTCCTTGTGCACTGGGGATTGTGCTACACTAGGAAACTTTTTTTTTTTCTGAATTGTGTTGTGTTTAAATATGCTTCCAGTAAACTGCCTGGCATCAGATTCTCTAGATGTTTGATCCAATTTGGTGAAGTTAAGCTGAACTGAATTTTCCTTTTCACCTCTTTGTAATTCCCTGCCTTCTGTGACATCTGCAGGGACACCACCTCAGCTCAGGATGTCTTGCTGCAAGCCTAAAACTGAGGTGGGAAGAGAGAGTAAGAAGAGGATAAAACAAGAGGACAAACAAGGGCAGTGAGTTCAGGAACTCTTTAGAGTGGTGTGGCATAGGGGGACACATGCAGAACAAAGCCAGGATTGCAGAAATCCATTCCAGTGACCAAAGAAAAATGTAGAAGATATGGTGTGTGTGCATGCGTGCGTGCGTGCGTGTGTGTGTGTGTGTGTGTGTGTGTGTGTGTGTGTGTGTGTACACATAGGAACCTGCCAACAATGTAGAACAAGATACTACATAGCCGACTGAGACCAACATGACCGACCAAGATGGCTTCACTTTGCTTTATCGTTAACCCTGCAAAGTTTCTAGTTCCCATCATGTATCTGATACCACAACATATCCCAAAACCCTACATAAGAACAGAAAAGGGGAAAAACCAATTTGGAACAAATTCTGGCTCCCCACTTTGACTCAATAATATTTGCCCCACTAGAGTTTTCCCATAAGATGCTATCCTAGACCCTAGGAAGCATGATTCTCTTGAGAAATCCACACCCTTCCCCCCGCCTCTTATTATGTGCATTAATTATACAATATAGCAAGTGCGACTCTCCCTCTTGATTGTGTACTTTTGCCCTGAAATAAAACTTCCTCCCTAGTCCTTCCTTTGTTTCTTCTGAATTCTTTCTCTAAAAGTAACAAGAACTTGGAAACATTGGCCAAAAATCTCAATCTGCTCTGTCTCTCTGTGAGACCTCCCCAGCCTTCATGAGCAATGGAACCGACTATAGCATTTCCTACCAACTCAACAACCCGCTTTATGTCTTTCTTTCTTCTCTTTCCTTTCCTTCCAATTAGGAGTCACAAAAGCCCTAAAGGACAACGGGGAAGCAAACCCAAGATCCTGGGGGATGGGAGTAAGTTGGCTAGAAGGGAGAAAAGCCTAATAAACCTTATAGAGCAATTATTTCTGGTCACAAGTTTTTCCCCCTCATGTGCAAACCTTATTTTAAAAGAAAAAACAAGGAAGGAAAAGTGGCAGTGGAAAGTTCCCTTGGAAGTGATCCCAATGTCTCAAGTGAATATCTTATGTACCCCTTTAGGACCACCTATCTCCTAAGCTTGGAAGGGGACTACAGCCCTACCTGTCTATGCTGATGGCACAGAGGTTCAGGATGCTGGCTGTACACATCATGACATCCAGGGTGACAAAAACATCACAGCAAATGCGGCTGAAATTCCAGACTCCACCTGTCACCTGGGCATTAGAGACAAGAAGGATGTTAGTGTTTCCCCCAGGAAGGAACAATAACCCAATCAAGTCTCTTGCCTTCCTTAGCTGCAAATCATAGAGCCAATGCACCTTCCTGGCTCCTCACGGTGGGTACCATCAGTACCAGAGGACTGACAGGCAAAAAGGGTGTGCCAGGATGTCTGGGATTGATTGCTAAGGAAGGGACAAAATAGTAGAGTGCTATTGCTAGGAGAGATCATCAAGATTAATTAGTGCAGGGATTCTCAGAGTGGCTCACAGTGGGCTTTTCATTAAAGATGTAAATTTCCGAATACCCCATAGACCCAGTGACTCAGAGTCCCCGGATCTGAGCTCATGGACATTCATCTTAAAATAAGCACACCCCAGTTGTACCAAGGTTTTGGCAGTCAAACTTGAGGTTCAATCTCAGGGGTGCTCCTTGTAGTTAAGTGGTATGTGCATAGATACATCTTAGCCCATAGACGCACAGCTGTTAGTAAAAGAGTTTGGGTAGCTGCCCAATATGTGCCTTGTGCCAAAACTGCCTCTCTGAAGCTCTCTGCCCAGTAGAGAGCCCACCATGTGCTCAGGAAATAAGCTAAGAACACATTTTGCATAAAACATGACTCCAAAACAAAAATCTCTGTGACTTTAGGGTGTAAAATTTGGAAACATAGTAAGACACCTATGAGAACAAGACTAATCAGTGTGACTGCCTTTGATCCACAACCCTGTGTCCCAACTACTAGGAAGTGGGAGAAGGTGAGGATCAGGGGCGAGCAGGAATGGCCCTCAACTAGGTGAGGTTCTCTGTGACCTGCTGCCTGTGCACGTGGAGTCAACCTCCATAGCTCCTAAGACTAACACAGAGAGCATGAGGATTAAGGCTAATCAATTCATATGGGAACATATTTCTATTTTATTTTTGCATGTTCATATATCCTAGTTAAATAAGCAAGATTTATCAGGGACAATGCTATGTTTTGAATGTCCATACATTGCCACTTTTAGGCTCTGAGGTGTGTGGGTTGCCATTCTGGAGGATCATGGCCCTCAGTGAGAGTTTGTGCCACTGGCTGTTGGTACATTTTTGATGTCTCTTCTGAGCAGGCTTGATGGTTATGTAAGAGAAGGGATGGGAACAAATAGCTCCAACAGATGTTGGTGACTGAGTAAAGGAGGTGCTGTCCTCTGTCTGGCCCTCATCTGAGATCCTTTTGATACTTCTCTGTCATGCCAGTAAAGTAAGACCTGAAGGGTCCATCCTCCTTCCCCAATAACTTCTGGAGTTTATTTTCCTCTCAGCCTCCCATTTAATCTCTATATTTGGTCATCTTCAGGCTATTTTGAGAAGCGCTGTCCAAAAATGCTTTGTTTAAAAGCAACCATGAAAAGTTAAAACAAGTGAAGTAATCATATTTGTTCACTTGGTTCTGGGTTTACTTTCTTTTAGTTAGACCACTTGGCTCTGTATAAATAAAGGCCTAACATGAATTTATAGGGATGCTGAGAACGGAAATCTTCTTAGAGGGGGAGTTTATAGATTTTGATCAACAAAGTCATCACATAGTGATGCAAGAGAGGCAGGAGTGAAAGATGATTTTGATTACATAAGACAATTGAATGGTACAAAAACTACCCACCTCCCAACTGAATTTTGTGTTCCTAATTTAATTCAGCATATGTCTACCATGCAACTGGAGTTTTGACTTGGGGAAAACCTACTTTTTTTCCCCTTCGTATAACTAAGTGAGTGAGTATGTGTGTCTGTGTGTTGTAGGAAGTTTAAAGGAGAGGATAGTTAAGACTTCACTCAACCTGAGTGCTTTCTGAGGTTCATTCACTCATTTTTTCACTCATGTATTTACCCAACAAGCACTTGGGAAGCTGTGCTAGCTCACAAAAGAAAGGCATAGAATGTTTGTTAAAAGATTTTGCAAAACATACTGCAGGGTATATCCTTGAAGACTTATGTGAAACTGGAGAGAGAAGGCATTATTTATTATTTTTATTATTGCTATCATTATGTGTATGTGTTCATGATGTAGATTGGCATGCATGCCAAGGCATGAGTGTACAAGTCAGACAAAAACTTAGTGGAGTCAGTTTCTCACCTTTCACTTTTATGTGGGTTCCAGGGATTGAACGTGAGTTGCCAGGCTTATGCAGCAAACACCTTTACTGATGAGCCATTTCACCATGCCTATACAAGGCATTCTTGAATACACTAACTAGAGATCAGTATGAGTGCCTAGTACAGTTAATACAAACTAACACTTACTGAAAATTTCTCCTACATGTATCACTTATCCACTTACCTTCTACAACTTTGAAAGTTCAGATTTTTGAAAGCTGATTTCGTTTTTTTTTTTTTTTTACTGTATGTACTATTATAGCTTTTTGAGGAGTGTATAATTTGATAGGAGATTAAATCACTGTTACTTAACCAACTCGATAATGGCAGAGATATTTACTTGCTCACTGCTGCTCTGGGGCTCCTAGAGCAGGGGTTAGGCATGCAAATACCTCTGTCAAGATTGAGTGGTCTCTGACATACTAAAAGCCATTTATTGAATGCTTGCTAAGTGCCTGGTGTCCTGCAAAGCAGCCTTCTAGTGCTGATTATAATCCCCTGGGGAAGACCGTGAAGCCGAAGGTACCTGCCCAAGCCCTGTCTAAAAGGTCCCTCAAGCTCTTTGGCCTCTACTCTGTTGTTTGACTTTAGTGAAGTAGAAAACTGGGATTATTGAGAGGCGGAATGTCACAGGTGCATGTAGGAAAATACCCATTTATTTCTTTAAAAACATATTTATTTCATGTGTCTGAGTGTTTGCCTGCTTGTACATATGTACACTGCATGTGTGTGATGCTCACGGAGGCCAGAAGAGGGCATTGGATCCTCTGGGACTGAGTTACAGATGGTTGTGGGCCACCTTCTGGGTGCTAAGAACTGAACCTGGATCTGTTGGAAGAACAGCCAGTGATCTTAACTGCTGAGCCCCCCAACCCCAGTTCCCTTGCTTTTACTTTTAACCATTGTCTCTTGGCTGAAAATTCTCAAGACTATTGGATAAACCTCTTGGAATGTGTTGCTAAAGTCAGCAGACATCCAGTGTCCACAAACCCTAGAGACAAAAATGTTCTAACTTCACATCTGAAACTATAGAAGAGGTCTTCCTCCTTCATAGCTCACCTGGCTCATGTCCCAATCAAAGTTATTTCTCCCACATATTGTTTTTGACTTTCTCTCTTCTCTGGCTATAGAAGTTCATGCCACTCTTTCTACAGCACAAATCAAATCCAAGTTCTGGGGACAAGGTCACTCATATTTGCCTCAGAATAAAGGATTTTTATTATTTTCTTTAAAGCCAAGTTGTTATTTTTGCATTGATGGAACTATTAATAACTTCATTACACAGGAAGCAGTCTTAGGGAGGTCAAGCCCACTGTCAAAGGTCACACGGTTGGGAGAGGCAGATGGGACATTGGGTGCAGACATGCAGAGTTGCTATAGACTAGAGAATCACATAGAGAGGAGCAGCTCATGGGCAGGAATGAAGTGCTTTCCAAAGAAAAAGGAAAAGCAGGTGAGGCTTTTGTCTGGGGAATGGGCACCTTTCTGACTGCCCCATCCCAGGGTTGCAAAATAGCAGTGGAAAAGACACCAGGGTGGGGTGGGGTGATGGCTGCCGATGGGGACCTGGGTGGAAGGACACAGTGCTTCTTGTTGAACTCACAAGCTGCTTCCCTTTGGAGTGAGGCTCCCATTCTGTCTTTCTGTTTCCCTTTTCCAGAACCTGCCATCAGAAACCCCATTTTCTCCTTGATCTCAGCCAAATGCCAAGAAGAAAACAACCTGATTAGCTGATTGAAGTGATTCCCACTAAGATGCCATCACTTAACTTTTCTGGGAGCTCACTCATTAAAATAAGCCTGTAGCTGTAGGACACACACACACACACACACACACACACACACACACACACAATATATATATATACATATGTATATATATATATATCTCACATGTGAATGTTTATACTACAGTCGCCCACACCACGTAAATAACAGTAAAGGATGAAAATCAATAGTGCTAAAACCATGATAAGTAAGCAACTCACATCATTTCAGAACAACTCAGGTAACTATGCCCAGTTCATAGGTAAATGGAGACTTGGGCGGGTATTTACTTTAGAACACACAGCTAGCTAAAAGAGCTAGACTTTTAACCTCTTCCTGGCAACAGTGACTATTCTTGTCCTCAAAGACGCTCACTTTGGCACAGCACTTCCAAGAAGCACACAGTTCAATTCTATCCTACCAGCATTAGAGGGAAGAGGCTTAGCTTTGTCTACCCATGTACCCAGGAGGCCACTGGTTTATTGACAGCTTACAGGCTTGATAGGTGGCATGGAGGGGTGTGTTGAAATGAACTTAACCTGGTTGTGTCCCCCAGGGTCTTTGAAGATAGTGCCTATATAAGTTGGGAGTGTAATGTGTGGATGGGTGTGGAGGAGTTGAGGACCTAAACCAGAGATCCTAAGAAAATAATGAATGCAATGTGGTAAATGTTGACAGAGAGATAAATACAAAGTGCTGAGAGATCATAAAAGGCGAAGTCATTTTTGAAATTAAAGCAGAATTTTTAAAAATCTGATTGATTTAGGGCTCTTTAGAGATTTTTTTTCACCTAAATTCTGATGAATAACTCACTTCTGAATTATAGGCAGCCAGGTGGTGTTACTCTCACTTGCTAATGAACATAGCTAATTCCCTGTGGCATACAGAGGGTGGGGAAGCAAGATCGCGTCTTCAGGTTCTGAAGTTGGCTATTGATTTCCAGCAGACACAGTGTAAGGCAGCATTTCCCAAACTTACTGATTATAAGTGGCAGTGCCCAAATCACCTAAGGCTCCTGTTAAGCTAATGACTCACAGGCCCCACTCCAAATAATGAGTCTCTTAAGTGATTTTAACAGCCTGGGAGGATCCGAAGGATTGGTCTGGGAGGCATAATATTATCTTCAGAAATAGTTGTCCTGAAAGTGGGGCTCTATACACACTAGTTTTTGGGACAGAATATCACAGATTCCTGCCTCACCTTCCCTAGTGCTGGGATTACAGGTGTATACCATGGTTTATTCATGTTTGGGGGTGTTGGGAAATGAGCCCAGGTCCTTATGAACTCTAGACAAGATACTGAACTACAGAGTCATGTCCTCAGTTTTCTTTAAGCATCCTTTTTGTTTGTTTGTTTTTTCAAACAAGGTCCCACTATTCTCTTTGTTGTTTGTTTCTAGCCCAGATTCTTGCATTTTTTTTAAGCCAGGAAAATTTGTGTCTCTTAAGATATGACAGTTTCAAACTTAACTCATTATGATACAGTGATTCAAGCCAACTCCTACAACAAAAACTCGAAAGCCTCCTCTCCAACCAATGTAGAGAACTGGAAGAGAGCTTTGTGGTCTCCCACTGGCAAGGATTACACCTCTTATTAGCATAGAAGTTACAGAAAATAGATATCATCATTCATTTCTTCAAAAATAGTCTGGGAACCAAAGCTCTGAGGATGGGAAGTTCCAGAGACAAATGGAAGACTCCAACTGCATTCTACACATAACGGACAGTGACCATTTTAAAAGCCTTGCCAGAGAAGCTGGGGATTGTGCATGTGTAACACAGAGACTCTCCTTGGCCCAGGGCCTTTGTACCTCAGACTTTTCCTTGTCCGTTGGCCCACTCCCACTCTGGGGAGTATTTTTCTTTTTCTCAACAACAACAAAAAAAATCTCTATTTCTATCACTACTCATGTGTCCCTGGTCCAACTTGTTCCAGGGTACAAGATCCTGGGAGTCTCATGTGCCCATCACATGAGAACAACTAAGTTCTCTGAGATTTATGTTTTTGGTATATACTGTTGTTTGGTTTTTGATTTTGATTTTTTTTAATACAAGTAGATGTATTTGTCTAATGGCCATCTGGAATGCTAAAGAAGGAAACAAATACTTAGGATTTTAAGAACTAAGGCCAGTAGGTGAAGAAAACAGTTTTGGTTTTGAAGTGTTCCAATTGACCAAACACTTGACACTGTATCCCTGGCAGGCCTGGAACTACTTAGATCAGGCTGGCCTTGAACCCACGAGGTAGCCTGCCTAAGTTCCTTGAGCGCTGGGATTAAAGGCTTGCACTGTCACTCTAGGCTAAGACTATTTAATGAATACTGGAAAAATGGCAAAAAATAGTTTTACCAATTTTGTATGAGAGAAAAAACCCTCATTTTCTTTTGAAGTCATAGTTCAGGGTGCAATAAACAATAAACACATCATAGGATCCCTCATTTACTGATTGTGAAAATCAGTTCAATTTCTTATATACTCAGATCCAAATTAGAGCTATGTGCCTCACAAAGAGAGTTTACTGCTATTACTTAGTAGCATAAGTTTTTGATGTTGTACAAGGTTTCAAGTTAGGTCTGTTGTAACTCTTGTGTTTTTTTTTCCCTTAAAAAATGAAGAAGTCAATATCCTAATACACTTAATGAAAAATAGTCATGACTATTCTACCTCTAGCTAGGTTGATTGGTCTTTTGAGACAGGATCCTACTATATAATCTTGGCTGTTCTGGAACTCAGTATGTAGACCACCAGGCTGGGTTTGAACACAGATCTACTACCCTCTGCTTCCCAATACTGGAATTAAAGGCATAAACCACCATACCTGGTGCTTTAGGAATTTTTTATTCCAGGCATCTCTTTGGGTTCATGTTCTCTTTCTCAGAATGTTTTTAAATGCACAGAGTAAAAGGTACCTGGGATTACAGATGCTACCACTTAGTATTTCAAGATGTCTGCGGCAACCATGATGCAATTTCAAAATGTAAATATCTGTGATTCCTACTGGTGACAGTAGGACTTTTGCTAAGGTTGTTGCCAAAATTCATAAATGAAGGAACGATGCTCAACATCCACTTAATGAAAATAAGTAATTTTATTTTCATTGATGTTGATGCAATCTCCAGGTAGCAGCACACACAACTTATTAAAAAATTTAACAGACTGTCCATGCTGTGGGACCAGGGGTTCAATGTGAGGCTCAGTCACCCTTTTGCTAGAAAAGCACCAATTAAAACACATCGTGGCTAAATCTGTGTGTCTTCTCAATTTTAGCTCATCCTTTGCTGGGAAATGTAAAACTGTCACAGACGTGGCAGAGAGATATTTGGTTTCTTCTGTCCCTGGTTTGGCCAAACTGTAAATCAATCCATCTCCCTTTAACAATTTCTGTTATCAAATTTCCTTTGTAACAGAGGGAATCGACAGTGGTGCCGTGTGGACTTGAATATCTGGTAACAGTTTTGGGTTCAGCCGTATGGGAAGAAAACCCGCTGCTCACCCCCACACAGTTGGAGTGTGGAGGACTTTCTGCTGTTGGGATCTTTCTCCTCTTTCCCATTGGTGTAGGCATTGGCTACCTATTCATGTATATTGGTGGTTGGGTAAAGGGATGGGGCTTTGAGTTTGCCTAGTACCCTGATTGGTTTTGTGATTTGGGGAGTTCCTGATAAATGCTTGCAGTCTTGTCTTTGCCTTGTAAGATACTCTTCGTGTCTTTTTTTTGTGTGTGTGTAGTGGGGATTGAACCCAAGACCTTGCACATGCCAGGCAAGCTCTTCACTAGTGAGCTACATCTTCTGCTGTCTTTGGGGTGCCAGTGGCCCTGGGAATGCGCTATAGCTCCTCTGGCAGTGGCCTCAGCTTTTTTCAAAGTTCTCTGTTAAGATCAAGCTGGGATTCTTGATGGAGCCACAGAAATGAATTTCTGAAGTTACATCTCAAAGGTTTGCCAAAGAGCTTGAAATGAGACCAAAGCATATTTCTTGAGGTATATTAGATAGAATTATAGCTGATTAGAGAAAACTCTAGGTCACAATGTCGTTTCAGGGCTTTTTTTACTTTTTAATTCTATCTTAACTTTAATTTTTATTTTAATATAGATACTCTTTTTGTTTTAAACCCTACAGGTCCTTTGAGTATATATATGGCTTCTAGTTTAGTGTTTTTTTGTTTTTTGTTTTTTGTTTTTGTTTTTGTTTTTTGGTTTTACGAGACAGGGTTTCTCTGTATTGTTTTGGAGGCTGTCGGTCCAGCCTGGCCTCGAACTCACAGAGATCCGCCTGCCTCTGCCTCCCAAGTGCTGGGATTAAAAGCGTGCGCCACCACCGCCCGGCTAGTTTAGTGTTTTTATGGGTTCCTCAAGTATGCGAATTATTTCCTTGAGTCTATATCTGCTTCCTGGGCCTTTCCTTGGGCTCCCTTCTTCTGTTGGCTTGTTTTGTCCTATTATGATGCGTTGGTTTTTGTTTCATATTATTATTCCCTTTTATTCTTTAGTGAGGGACAGAAAGGGAGCAAATCTGGATGGCAAGGGAGGTAGGTGGAAAGAAACTGGGAGGAGTAGAGGGAGGGGAAACTGTAGTCAGAAAAATCTATTTCCAATTAAAGGGGAAAAGAGACATCTAGTCTTCTAAATTCTTCAGAGGGACGGTAAAGATATTTAAAGTATGGTTTATGTTTATAAAAAATTGCATTCATTAAACCTTAAGATGAAAGTTTTGTTAAGTAGCGACTATGGAGATTTTGATAAGAATTTTCTTCCAAAAGAGATTCTTAAAAAACTAAATTTTATATTTGTTTTTTTCCCCTGAGGAGTCAGAGAAACAGAAGGCAAGAGAGCATAAAATGGCGTTGT
The DNA here is from genome assembly GCF_017639785.1 of Mesocricetus auratus. Lineage (NCBI taxonomy): Eukaryota > Metazoa > Chordata > Mammalia > Rodentia > Cricetidae > Mesocricetus > Mesocricetus auratus. The sequence goes on from NW_024429192.1 coordinate 48,050,019, forward strand.
ATATTAATAAAAATGCATGGTTTTAAATACATTTGGGAGTCAACATGTAAAATATCTAAATACAATTGCTTCTCGAAGTTTTCTTGATAAATCGAGGTGACTAAGCCTGAGTACATTAAATGAGGTACATTAAAAACAAAACACAAACTTTCATTCTTTTATTGCTATGAACTTCTTTTTCTAAGGATACTTTTAAATGAAAACTTGTTAAATGTAAGATTTTGGTAAGGCTGAAGTATATGTAAAATCATGGGTGGATGTATTTCTCACAGATCTTTCTGTTAAATTTGCTTTTCATGATGGGGCAACCAAAGATGCCACTCCCTAGGAACAGCGACAGTTTCCAGAGAAGCTTTTCTACGACTCTGAACATAACAGGCAAAGTCATTGTGTGCTCACCTCATACTGGGCACAGAGCTTACTAATACCTTGCATTTAGAGAGTGATTCTTGTTAAGACACGATTTTGTGAAACGCTCAGAGAAATTTCTAAACTGAGGTTTGCTAGGCAATCTTAAAACATGAATATCAGGGATAAGGTATGAAAACTGAAGGACTAACCCTAAGCGTGGAAACACTTTTGCATGGTTTCTGGATCTTTCTGCACATAAAATATGCATATGTGCCGCTGCCATCTGTATTGCCTCACGTTGCTGAGCCATTTGTTGGAAGCTGTGTTTGCGGGGCTGCAGTTGGAGCAGCCTGAGGTTCGTACTTGAGAGGGGGAGTGTGGACTATAGAAAGGCTAGCTATAGACTGTAAAGGAAGGAAGGGAGACACAGAATAGAATCAGGAGGGCAGATTCAGTTAATTCTGAATTGCCAAGAGATGGCTGCACTCCATCTTGGCTCAAGGGCAGAGAGTTCAAAACTGTCCTCAGCAAGTCGTAAGACCTAAAGGTCAAAGGCGTGGCCACAGTAGGATGTTTGACTTTGGCCTTGGGTGTCTTATCTAAATAAAAACAGACCTGGTCTGAGGTGTGGTTACTCCTGACCCTCAAGGCCAGGTAACGAGAAGTTGAATCTAAGGTGTGGTTACTGAAGAAAAGTCTCGTGGTAATTCAGTGTTAACTGATTCTATTCAATGTCTCCTTTCCTGTCTTTCTGTAGTCAATGTGGAGATGGGCTGGTTTTGTTGTTGCCGTGATAGGCTGATACTCAGCACTAATAATATAATGCAGTTTGTTATAAATAATGTTATGAGATTAAATATTTTAAAACCTAATTTGATAGTTATGTACACTATAAGATTGTTAAGATAAAGCTGGTATTGCTTACCAAAAGCAATAATAGATTTAGTCTCTATGTTTATTTCATGATAGGACTCAATTTTTATGTTATAAATAGCAAAAATGTTCTTATGACAAATGTATAGCTATTACAGTTGTTACCTATAATGTAATGCTGTGTAAATGAGTCTCTAATAGCTGCAACATGATAGGAATACCATTAGAAATGTATTCTTTTTATGTTTTTAGATGTGTTTGCATACAAACACACATAATTCTGTGTATGACAAAAGAATCCCTGTTTTTGAAGAGCATTCATCAAAAAGACTGGGGAGCAAAAACATCTTAGGTTGCATACACCCCAATTACATTGTGCCTTTTGTGAATATACAATGCTTGTGCTACAAATGGCATCCTTGGTACGTCTGGAATACAGATATGAACATATACACCTGTTAACACATATAGATAACCAACATTTAGAAAGCTATCAAGAAAACCACATATGAACTCTAGACATGAACTAACATTCTAAAGTACTTCACAATTAAGTGGTTTGAGACAATATCAGACTCCTTAAACTCAATTTGGGGCTAGGAATGTAGTTCAGTGGTAGATTCTTGCCTAGGATTCAGGGGTTCAGGGTTCAATCCTTAGAAAAAAGTGCCCAATTTTATGTTGTTGTTTTTTTCCTCATCCCAAGCCAAATATCTTAAAAAGTAAAACCACATGATTTAAAGAATGCAGATGGCACACACATGCTTTCTGATTTCTGAAATATCATTGTCTAATAAAAAGCTAAGAATTGCATTAGTACACAGCAACATAGATGAACTACACAAAGTTTTTCACAGTTGCTAGAGGCCTTTCAAGAATATAATAAACTGTGTGTAACTTGGTTAGCAATATCAGAATGGTTCTCTACAAAATTCTCTAGTTCTTTATATCTGAAACAACTGGATTTCCCTAAAATATCCTATGTTTAGTAAATTTTACTAAAGGGATCTTGAAAAATGCAGATTTTGTTATTCCATTCCCTGTTCATTGTGTCGGATTAACAGAATTAACACTCATTTAAGTTTTGCATTCATTTGGGACCTTCTATGATGTCTATTTTACAGCTCTGGATCAATATGGCTGCCATGTATGTGAGATGCACTTATGCACCAGATAATCAATCTACATATAGTCATTGATATCATTTCCAAAACTTGTAAGATGCCTAAAAAATTTATAAAGATCCTAATTTGCTTCAGAAGCTTGAAATTCTGTGTAAATAGATTTCCTTTTATGTCTATGATCCAATTTTTCTAGAATGTAAAGCCTGAAAATGCCCTATTAAGCTGATGTCATCAGATCTCAAATTGTTACTTGTTAATTACATACCCTTTATGGGGTCTGTGAAGTTCTGCTCCTGTCTAGTTACAGAGTTGAGGCAGAGCAGGTGGAGAATGGGATCAGAAAGGCTTCATGCAGGAACTATGAAAACATATGAAGACGTCAGTTGGCAGAAAGGAAGACCAGAAACCAACCTCAGTGTATTACAGATAGAACTTGTATTCTGTAAATCATTAAGCCTTGTTCTGTTTTGTTTTGAATTTCTATTTCAAAGCTGTGGTCCGTTGATATTTCTCTACACAAGGAGAGTCAAAAGCTCCCTTTTTTCTTTTTGGGTTTTCAAGACAGGGTTTCTCTTTGTAGCCCTGGCTGTCCTGGACTCACACTTTGGCCTAGAACTTAGAGACCTGCCTGCCTCTGCTTCCTCCGTGCTAGGACTAAAGGCAAGTGTTGCCAAGCCTGGCAAAAGCTCACTTCTTGCCATTACAAAGCCAGTGTGTTGGACAGGCACCACAGGAGGCCAAGCTTCCGCACCACAATCTGTCACAGGAGAGACTTTAATGGACTTGCAGATAACTCTGCTGAGTGCATAATGAACAGGAGTCTTTCCATCTAGACTTAGCATTTTCAAAGTTTAAGAAAACAACACAAGTAAACTTGCTCTAAAAGCCCTGCTTTCACAAGCTCTCTGTGGCTTGAATTTGGCCAAGAAAAGGGTCTTTGACACTGAATGTTGCCTGCCACATCACCTCTGAGTTTCTGACGTAGATTAATCTCTGGCTAGTCAAGGAATGGATCCCATCCTGGCAAAGGGACCTTTAAGCTGTGGTGTTTTCCAAAACTGTGCAGAGCCAGGAAGAAATTGTCAAGATCAAAACGGTATAAGACCAGAGGCAAAACTAGCCTGGGCAATGAAGAGACCACCAAAGACCGGGACCACATACAACAGCTTTTCCAAAAGAACTAACGGCGAGAGGTGATGAAGGGCCGCGTGGAGGTGACCTGACACTGACTGCATTTCTACAAGTATTGAACTCATTACTGCTCTTCCAGCACAGGGCTGTTTCAGCAATATTTCGGATATCTGTACAGTCAATAATAGATGCCATAACATCTCCTTGAAGAGTGAGGAATGGACGGAGAAAGAAATGGGGGGAGTGTTGTAATAACACAGCAGATATAATATATAGCAGGAGCTCACACTGAGTGGTGGCAGCCCGCTGAGACTGGAGACAATGCAGGCAGCCTGGGACTCAGTCCCCCTCTGTCAGGAAAGGACCAATTAACCTGTCTTACTGCTAAATCTGTATCTTCTGGTTTTTTTTTTCTCATGGATTTGTGTAAATTGTAAGACTGTCACAGACACTGGAAAGAAATCAGGTTATTTTTGCCAGTGGCTTGGCCAGATTGTAAATAAATCCACTTCCCTGCACTGATCCTTGCTTTTAAATTTCTTTTGGAATACAAGGAAACGTAAGACAGTGGGTTATGGGCTTCACTTGAGAATGCCTATTTTAGAGGGATATGTTTTTAATTGTTTGGAAGAAATAGCCAGAAAGCAAAAGTAAAATTACTTCTCTACTTATCCTCTTCACTTTTTTCCACTGTCATATTTATAATCTTTAAAAATTAAGGTGTGTATGTGTTTGTGTCTCTGTGTGTGTCCCCCCCCTCTCTGTGTATCTCTGTCTCTCTGTCTCTGTCTCTCTCTTTCTGTGTGTGTGTGTGTGTGTGTGTGTGTGTGTGTGTGTGTGTGTGTGTGTGCCTTAGAATAAGTCAGTTTCTGCAGGGGTCAGAAGAGGGCATCATCCTGGAACTGGAGTTACAGGTGATTGTGAGCCTCCCAAATGGGGGTGCTGGGAACCAAGCTCAGGTCCTCTGGAAGAGTTATTAATCTCTGGGCCATTTCTTCAGTCTCACTATTTTTTTAAAAAGTGGATTTGCTGTGGGGGCAAAATAGGGTTATAAATGAGGACTTTTCACATCTTTGAATATTCCCATCTGTGATATGGAAAATTAACAATTACTCATTTTCAGATGTTGGTTGGGAAGATGGCAAGTGGTTGTATAAGTCACTTAGGGTTGGTGGGACTGGGGACAGAGTTTTATTACAGTGACTACAGATTTGTGGAGACCTCCTGGAAATGCCTGCATGGCAGAGCTGGATTCAGCCCAACAGTGAATTTCATTGACATGAAACTTCCCCTGTAATAAAGGTTTAGCTTGGAGCCAAACCTCAGCTCAGAGCTAAGACATGTAGCATCATGGAGAAGTATGTTTAGAATGGAGGCGCCAAGGCCTGCCTGTCACTCATATATGGTCAGGAATTTCTTGTGCTTCCATTACACATCAGAGAGGATGGTAATCTCCTAACTCCTCCAGCTCTAACAGTCTATCATTTTTTACCAAATCCAGAGTTCATGAGAATCCCCAATTTTTGTTTTCCAGTGGGAGGTATTAAATTGTTATCATTTATTTTTGAACTGAGGTTCAACTAGTCTTTGAAAGCTTTATTTTTAATAATTGATGTCATTTCATGGTCCAAAGACTCCTTTCCTACCTGGTCCTATTTTCTGTCAGGCTATTTTTTCCTGTGTTGTGTCCCTCCTTGAACCCACCCTCTTCTGTGTTGCTTTTCTATATTTCTTTAATGTCATGTGTGTTTGACTCAATGAGCTTATTAAATTTACTTATAAGAGTGTGGATAGGGGTTATTTATAGGCACATGGATACTTTCCCAATGGCTATACCACCAAAGAAAATGTCTCACCCCCTGTAATCATTAACTATCTGTAACTCCTCAGAGGAGTGGGTCACTTTTCCTGCTTGTCTACAGTTCTTATTCCTTGAATCTTTTCTCCTGCCCAAACTGAGATTTAATCCTCAATAAACCTAGCAGAAAGTGTTGTAAGTTGAAAATGTTAAGCACAGCTTAGCAGCACAGGGCCACTGCAGTTAATAGTTTCCCCTTGGGGTCATGGGACTGAATGGAAGCTGTGATTCTTGATGCTTCTTGGGACACTTGGGGATATTGTGCTACGGAAAGCTAGCTTGGGAGAAGATCGGAATTCAAAATTTGAAGTGTGCTTTCTAATGAACTTGCATTACTTTCATGCCATCATAAAGATGACAAAATTATGTCAGAGCATCAGTAGTGGGGACTGTTTGTATTTCAAAGACTCTCCTGCATTCTTTCTTTCCCTCTCCATCCTTATGTAACTGCCTTGAGTCTCACAAAAAGTGCTTAACCAAGTAGAACCAAGGAAGATGTTTGTGCTTGAAGAGAGAGCTCCAGACTGCTGGGCTGTAGAGCAGGAAATTAGAAACTGGAAAGCTAATCTGAGATAGAATGCCACAGCACTTCATAGAAACAAGTGTTCCAGAAAATGTGAAAACTGAATTAAAGAAACAGCTAAGCTAGGGACCCTCTGAAATACAACTTGTAAGGTCACCCACATCCTTTTTTTGTCCTGAACATCTCTACAAGGACAGAGGGCAGAGAACACTGAGGTAGTTCTGTAACTGGCCCCCATGAGCTTCCTGTTAGGCACCTCCCGAGGGCTCCTGAGGAAGATGCCATTCCTGATGGCTGATTGTGCTTCACATTGATGGTGTATCTTTACAGCCATCCCTGGATTCCACCGGGAACCCATAAGAGCTCTGAACACTGATGTGTTCCTTGGAAGGGACACAGTTTTAAACAACGTTAAACTAGTTCTGACTGGTGATCAGTTCGGGGAAAGTCCAACTGATCACCCTTGATATTCCCAGAATTCCTGGGGAATAATTTCCTCCTTGTGTGGATGGTATGGCGTGCACATGTGAGGCTTAGACTTACTGCCTGTGCATGCAGTCTGTATGGACGAAGGCAGAACAGAAGGAACGGCAGAGAAACAGAGTTAGAGTTTAGAGCCCTTGTCAAAGTATGTCCGCAGCCCGCACTGCCACAGGACTGTTTAAAATGGGAGCCAATTCATTGTGCTTACAATTTAAGCTGAGTGTGGTTGAGTTTTCTTTGACTTATAACTAAAAATTTCTGGATGGATGTACTTATAGATCATGCTTTTTAGCTACCAAGGCAACCTCTTAGGTGATGACAATTGAGACTAATGTCAGCCCAGCATAAAAAGTGTTGCTGTCCCCATTTAATTCATGTAATTTCATGTCTTTCGGATGCTCTGTTCTGAGTCATTCTCATAAAGTGACCCTGTATTGGAATGACACTCATTCTAGTGAATTCTAGCAGAGGACGTGTTAGATAATAACTTATCGCCCTTCTCTTCATAGCTACTCTTCACCCTCTGTGTATTTTTGAAAAACAAAACTTCAGTTTCATCCTTTTCTTTTCTGGCCTTGTCCAGCTCATGACTCAGTTCTGGCCAGCTAGACTGAAACCCTTGGGGAGATGATTCAAGCTGAGCTGATTCAGAACTCCCCAACCCCATTTCTGACACCGTTCCCATCTGTCTTGCGTTTGGACACTGACATGATGCTTGAGGCTTCTCCAGCTGCTCTGTCATAGTATAAAGAACTGGGTAGCTTGCCAAAACAGCCAAAAGGACAGATCAAAGAGCATAGACCGCGATGACACCACAGGGCAGCTAAGTAACAGCAACAGCTACCTTCCTCTGGAATTCCGGCATGTGACAAAAATAACCCCTTTTGTTTAAATCACAGCAAGTCAAGCTTTCTGATATTTCCAACACCAACATCCCCTCTAACTCACACATGCTACTATGGGAAAGTTGGTCAATTTTTCTTCAGAAAAGATGAGCATACTCAAGTCAGACTATGGGCTTTGTGAGTCTTCTGTCTCTCGGATAGTTTCCTTCTCATGTGTGTCCTGTCCTCTGAGGGCTTTTAAACCCATTAGCTCTTAAACCAACAGCAGCATCTTTGGTCCACACCACACCCTTTCCTCTTAGGTGTGAAGGATAATTGTACCATCTTCATGCCTCATTAATAAGCACAGCAGTTGGTTTTTCCTGAGACACAATCATCATAATCGAATAATGGCTGCCTTTAGTCTTACCTTGTGCTTCAGCAAGACAGATCCTTGGCTATTGGAGAACTTCTCTGAGGTATTGTATTGCATTGGCTAGACTCTAGTCACTAGAACCTTGAGGTAATTTTGTAAGACAAAAAGTGGCTTCCAGAGCCAACCCATTTCTCTATGGGGGACATGCCTCTGCTCCTCCATGTATTTAGTTGAATGTAGATTTCATCAACCATGTTCTGGCTTTTTGAAAACTACCCCACATAGTCTGCTGGTGCTTTTTGTTGTTTATTTTTTGGGAAGGAGGTTGGGGCTAAGAGCTCCACCACAGACACTTTTCATGGGAGACAACCCATAGATACCACTCCAGAGAGGCTGTAAGGGCTTTGGCCAAGTGTCTCATGGTTTTCTACAAACCTGGTTGCTCTCTTGTGTTCAAACATTTGGGGACATCACTAATATTGACAGCTGTAATTATGAGGGAATTGTGATGGCTTTCCAGTGCAAAAAAGTCACAGTGTCTATTTTGTAAACAAGATTGTACAGAAAATTTCCATTTTGGTACAAACAGATTTCTAGAAGTAATCACAAACAGCCATCCCAAGAGTCCCTCTCTTTGGTCAACTTTACTATAGATATCAAATGCTTAATTTTTTATAGATAAATGGAAGGATTTATTGGAGTGATATTTCTTTGCCTCCATTTCTTTCTGGTAATCATTTTGTAAGAGGGCCAAAAAGACCCTGAACTGTAATGATTAGCAGGGTATGGCTGCTACTAGGAGTCACTGGGTTGTGGCATGGGAAGGGTATCATTTTTTGGACAGAAACAGTATGTGTTTTGAGCTCCTTTTTCATTATCATTTGCTATCAAATAATAAATAGTTCATCCCCTTTACAGTAAGCAGCGTGATTCCAGGAGAAGAGCAAGACGTTGCCTTGATTTGAAGGATGACTTGGCATAATTGGAATGACAGAAAAGTCAAGATAATGATAAGATCTCTCACTATTTAAGATTATCCTAACTGGGAGGAAGAAATACATATTTCCTCCTTTAGAACTATCTCAATCAGGCTGCTTGTTTTTCTTTCCTTTCTGTTCCTTCTATACCAATTCATTTACTTTCTCATGTGCCCCCCACTTGTACTTATGAGTCTAATTTTAGTACCCAGTCACTCTTTAATACGGGTACTAGCATAGGCAGTCTGTGTTCAAGGCTTTTACTCTCCCGTGATATGTCATACTTAATTAACTGTCACCTTCACTATTAATATTAACTGAAATATTAATTTGATGAATCTTAATTTCTCTTAATCATAGCATCATTTTGATCCTTCATTGGATATCTCTTTAGAGTGACACTCAGTGCAGAGGAGAAATATTAATAGCATATTAAGGCGTTTAAAACATCTCTTTAATAATTGCATGTTTTCCTGGTAAGGGTGCGTGTTTCTTGAACAGATGTAGGCACCCTGATTTCCTTGTTAGCAAATGGATGTTTTGTCTTGATCACCTTCTAACTCTATTTTCACCTTTAAATGAAAATACTTCCAAATTTAAGAAATGCTCCTCCCAGAATTAATTCTCTAGAGTTTGTGCTGCATTTTCTGAGTGGTGAGGGCTTTTACTATTAATGTACGCATGGGGAATTTAAATTTGAAGGTTTAGCCTGATACTTTGGTAGCAGAATCTAGGGAGAGCCATCAGCCAGGAGTAAAGAACCAAGATGAAGGGCAGCTGAAACAGGGAGGGAGAGATAGAGGGAGGGAGGGAGGGAGGGAGGGAGGGAGGGGAGGAGAGAGAGAGAGGGATGGAGGGAAGGATGGAGGGAGAGAGGGAGGGAGGGAGAAGGGAGGGAGGACTGCTCTATTTACTGATCATTCTACCATTTCTCTCTTTCACTAGAATTTTTCTCCCCCTTGCCCCATACTCCCTCATCACAGATACATTGAGCCTGACTGAAGATGCTCAGAATGCCCCTCCATCACTAGCACATGGCTGGTACAGACCGTAATTTTAGAAATGGTCCCATCACTGAAGTCCAGCCCCAGAGCCACAGGCATAGAAACATTCCCAGGCCTCTGGTTCCCGTGAGCTTCCTCAGGTATCAGCTGTCTCACTAAAGGGAGAATGCCAGCAGGTTTTCCTTCCCTCCCTAGTCCCCTGAGCACTACAAGGGGTATTCCGAATCTTTTCCCACTGCAGAGCAGTGCGTACCATGAGCCCACTTACCTCCAGGTACACTACCCAAGGCATCACCAACGTGGCCACCAGCAGGTCTGCAACAGCCAGGCTCACCACCAGGTAGTTGGTGGTGGTCTGTAGGGCACGCTCCCTCAGCACAGCTGCACATACCAGAGCATTGCCAAAGATGATAGCTAAGATGAGTGCACAGTAGGACAGGGCATAGTAGGCATGTGGACGGGCCCGGTTGGCACCTGTGATATTCTCTGCCCCACAGGTGGAGTTGATGTGGTTGCTTATCTGGCTCAGAGGTGCCATAGCCCAGACAGAGGAATGTGACACCAAAATGTTTCTAGGGAAAGACAGAAAACAACGTGGGTCAAATGAGTTTCTTTTGAGGCTGGGATATGCAGATACAGTTTAACATTTCTGTGTCTACAAATATTTGTGGAACATTTCCTACATAATATCAGACAGTGCTGTAAGAACTAGAGCTACAGCTAGGAACAAAACAGATAAACATTTCCTCCCTTATGAAGTGTCTATGGCGGCCGGGGGGGTGGATATAATAATCATGATAATTCCTGTTCAGTGATAATATGCATTTTGGAGAAAAGTAAATCGGAAATGGGAGTTGGGGAGTGGTTGAGGATAGTGCGTCTGTGGGTGAGCATTTGAAAATGATTTCTAACTGGCATCATCAGGAAGCCTTCATGGATATATTAGCAATGAAGTCAAAGCAGGCAGAGATAAAGAAGCAACCAACATAGACACTTGGTAGAGTATGGTCCAAGCAGAAGGAGCAGGGGTGCCTTGGGAGGCTGGGGTGTGGGGTGAGTGGTAGGAAGGCCAGCACAGCTGGAGTCTAATCGAGTAGAGGGAGGTGAGCTTTGAGAGTTTGTGTGTGTGACTAAAAGAACCATATTTGCACTGTGTAGCATGAAGCTGCCGCATGTGAGAATTCTCCTGGCCATTCCGCTAGGACCAGAGACATGCTATTCTCTCTGAGCTTCTGTTTTCTCTTCTATAAAATGTGGAATGATAGAGCCTGTTTCCTAAGATTTTCACTGCAGGCATTGGAAATAATTCCCAAGGCAGGATTATAGCTCAGAGGCAATGTACACAAATCACAGCCCTGGGTTTGAGTCCATCCCCCCCCCCACAAAAAAGAACAGAACTTTTTTTTTTAATTTATTATTTGTTTTTGAGTAGGGTCTCCATCTGTAGCCGGAATAGCTTGGAACATTGTCTAGGCTGGCTTCAAACTAAGGTGATTCTACTGCCTTAGACTCCCAAATGCTGAGATCACAGGCACGAACCACAATTACTGGCTTATAAAAGAACTGTTTTGTGTGTTAGACTTTGGAAGCCAGGCCTTATATACCTCAGATACTAAGCAAGTACTGTGTTGACTTTTTTTTCTTATCAGTCTGTTCATCTTAGTTCCCCTTCTTTTCAAACTTTTAATAAAAATGTGTGTGTGTGTGTGTGTGTGTGTGTGTGTGTGTGTGTGTGTAGGTGAGTGTAGTGTAGCATGTGATGTTTGAATGTGTGTATGTGTGAGTGCATGTTCCTATGTGTGAATGTGGGGGCCAAAGGACAGTATTGAATCTCCTGCTCCATTTCTCTTCACCTTATTCCTTTGAGATAGAGTTTCTCTCTGAACATGAAGCCAGGCATACAGGCAGAAGCTCAGAGACCCTTTCATCTCTGCCCCTCACAGTGCATCTGGCCACAGCCAGCTTTATGTGGATGCTGGAATCTGAACTCTGGTTCTAATGCCTGTGCAGCAAATGCTCCTACCCACCAAGTCATCTCCCCAGTTCTCACTTCCCGTTTTCCCTCCTCCAATCTCTACAGATACATATCCCCCTCCCCATCTCTATTAGTCTCTTGTAACTTCCTTCAATATCCCATTCTCTCACATATTTTACACAGGGAATGATGGATTTCAGAGACTAGATTATAGAAGAAAATATTGAGTGCTTGAGCGTAGTACAGTGTTTTTTATGGGAAATCCACATGTAGAATTTTATTTGAAAGCTCCTAATCTTAAAACTTTAGTTACCATCTGAAAATGTTTAATCTCTATAAAGCCCACTAGTACCTACCAATATCCATGGGCCAATAATGAGTGGTTTTCAATCTGTCTTAATCCAGATCAATGTCCTTGCTTTCCAAGCAGGGAGATCAACCCCAAAGACATGAGGAACATAGTGTAAGTCCTATGCTTTCTATAGTCTTCTAATTCTTTTGGTTTTCCCTTTTATCATTGGAAGCTATAGCAATTACCTTGGTACCATCCCACTGGGGAAAATAAGCCCTCAAATCATACAGGGTCGAGTCAGAAGCAGTGGCGCACGCCTTTAATCCCAGCACTCAGGAGGCAGAAGCAGGTGGATCCCTGTGAGTTTGAGGCCAGCTTGATCAACACAGTGAGTTCCAGGACAGCCAGAGTTACATAGTGAGACTTTGCTTAATATGTATGTATGTATGTATGTATGTATGTATGTATGTATGAAGAAAGTTTGGGTTCAGAGTGACAAAGACACCTGAGTTCATTAGCTTCACCAATTATACCAGTTTGTAGGGACCAGACCTACAGAAACGACTCTGGGTTCTCAAAGCCATTATTTTCATGTTCACGTGCATGAGAGACCTCACACCCAAAGAAAAGGCCTGTGTGCTGAGGATATCAGTGCACCAGGGTCACATGCTAGAAAGGGGGCTGGAGTCTGTGACTGTGACCCTGAAACCCAGGTAAAAGGGTTTCCTACTTCAGTCTCTAGGGCCACTCTGGCCTTGTGCCAGCCTGAATGCTGTGTGCCCCCGAAATCTGTCAGCTGAAGTCTTAATTTCCTGCATGGTCGAGAGGTGGGAGTTTAGTGGGAGCAGAAGCTGGTGGTGGTCAGGGTTTACTCTTAATCTTGCCACTTACAGCTCCGCTAGAATGAAACGGTTAGCTTAATCATGGCTATCATCTTACACCTCATTTGAAACATTTCTGTCTGAAACAAGTATTAAAATGAACAAATATTAGAAAAGGGTGACCAACTTGGAATGCATTCAGAGAATTACTTTAAAGTGTTCTTTACCCCAGCACATTGTTTGCAGTCAATATATTTTTTAACACATAATAATAATTCTTGGTAATAATTATAATTTCCTCATTATTAGGAGAAGGGTGGCAGCTACCCTGGAGATAGCATGGCTGCTGCCAAGAGCTTTTGGAAAAACACAGCGCTTTTGGTTTGTCAAGGATATTCTCCTTCGGAGGCAGACTCAGGCCCATAATACCTTGCCTTTCACAGCTGGGCCACCGTCAAGGAGGGGCCAGCATCTCCTCTTTCTCTGGAGTCTGCAGCAGCTTAATGAAACCCTCACTTCCCTCACCTGTCAAGCGATAAGGGAAGCAGTAAACCATGGGATTCCTGTCACCATGTTTCCAGGCTTTGTGCTTGGCCCAGAGAGTTGACAGCCACTTAACATGGGAACAGGGAATGTCAAGGGCTGATTGTAAGAAGGGCGGTCCTCACTTCCCAAAGCCAGTTCTGGACCTGGTGTCGGAAGCACAACTACATGGATTTCTGGTTTGTACTTTCACATTGCACTACTTCCGGTCTGAGATTCTTCCTAGCAGCAGGTGGGTAGACATGGTTGTTCCAGACTTCTGGGTATGAAAGTTAAAAGGAAGCAGAGATGAGGGAGATATACTACATAGCTCCCTGCCTCTTGGCTAATTATTTCCACTTCTTTCCCCTTTTTGAGTTTTTTTCCTTTTAAAGGAGGATTTCTTATACAACTCTGAGCTGGGTCATTTTTCCCCTCTTTATCCTTCTGATAGATGTGCTAACAGATAGTAAACTCATCTTAGGATGAAGCTGGGAGTCTGAAGAATTTATTAACTTAATAATCACTCTCCAAATAATTCATGATAGACCAGTTGTTTCATCAGCAGACTGAGGATAAATCATGCCTACTTCATAGGGTTATTGTGAAGACCAAATGCAATTATATGCTTAAAGCCTTGGCACTTTGTACAACTGGGCAGATAATTCTTTGTTTTGCAGGAAGTCTTATGCATTGTTGATGGTTAACAGTGTCCTTGATCTAGCTACTAGTTGTAATAGCCAAAGACTGGATGCTGCTCAGTCTCAAATGGGGGAAGGAGCAAAATACTCTCCCACTGGAAAAGTGTTGCTCCAGTGTGAGACCTAGTGTGCAGCTTTTAATGTTAACCAGAAGGTGTGAGAAGGCAAAGGAAAGAAATAAGCTGCCAGTCACCTGATGGACTTGTTGACTAGGAGATTACTCGTGACTGCGACGGAGAATGGTAGGAGTTAAGAGTATATGGAAGGTGAGAAAGTAAGGAAGGGAGGCTGAGAAGTTGACTTAGTGGGGAAGAGCATTTGCTGGGCTGGCTTGAGGGTCTCAGTTCAAATCTCTAACACTCAGTTAGAAATCTGTATATGGCTGTCAGCCAATGTGGCTCCAGATTCAATGAAGAGACTCAAGGGAGTAAGGCAGAGTATGACAGAGTAGGACATCTGACATCTTTTGATTTCTGTACCACGTACCACACATGTGCTCATATATTACAAATACCATGGGGGTGGGGGGGAGGACAAAGGCTAGAAGATTACTGTTAGCCTCTGTCTCTTAAGATACACTACATACAACATTGCTTATGAATTTTAAGAAGATTGAATTTCATATAAAGTATGGATTCATCCTGGTCTTTTTGGTATGTTCTAGCCTTTTTAGGATGTTTGTGCGATGTAGTTTAAAAGCCAGAAGAACAGAATGGATAAGCTCTCTTTATCTGGGACGTATATCCTGCTTTGCCCATGTTCAGTTCCTCAGGGCTCCTGGACAAGGTCTCACACACAAAGTCTCACCAACATGACTGTTTGACATGAGCTGAGAGAGGACTACAATAGGCATGCCAAAGAGGATGGGGGGAAAGCCCACAAGGCCTCAGCACTACACAAGGAGCGCTAGGCAACCAACGAATGCTGAGAGCTGGAGAAATAGTCTTCCCCAGGGAAGAACACACCAATTGTTTATCCAATACCAAATGGTCGGCCCTGAAATCACTCATGCAAATAACATTATGCAGACTGAGCAGGCTATATATACATGTACACAGATGCATATAGCAATAATTATTGAAAAGAGAGGCTGTGAATTTTGGAGAGAAAAAGAAAGTAAAGGGAGAAGGGAGAGAAATGTCAGAGGGGTTAGAGGAAGTAAAAGGAAGTAGGAAATGATGAGTTTATATTATAATCTCAAAATTAAAAGAAATACTTAAAAAATTTACATGATTAAACTATTTGCTCCTTTTCCTTAAAGACAATGAATTAATAAAACCCCAAACATAACAAAACCAAATACTTTGAGTATTTAGCCTCCTTCCAAAGACAAGGACTTCTGGGATATTTCTTGTGCGAGGCAGACACTAATACTTCCCATGTGACATTTGTTAATGTTTACAGTATCTCTTGAGGGAAGATATGGGCATTTTCCCTTTAAGTATTGTAACAGAGACACAGAAAGGTTCAGCAACTTTCTCAAGATCATACAGTGTGACTCTCTGTCTGATCTCCATGGAATGAACAATCTGTTCTGTCACATCCTCTCCGCTGTGACACTCTCACTAGAGGCCAACAACAATGGGGCAGAATGACCATGGACCAAAAATCTTTAAAACCCAGGCACCGAGGAAAGGACATAAGCATATACACATTGAAGAGGTTCATTTCTCCTCAACCAGGAGAAAATGAATTCTTGTTTGTATTCCTTCTCCCTGCCAACGATTGCACAGTGTATGGTGTGAGCCAACCTCTGATTGGGGCTTCTCAAGTTGAAAACTCACAACCTACTTAGTATGTCTATATGGTAGAAATCGATGCTGGGAGTCATTCCTAGGTTGAGGTGGAGTTTCCCTGAGCCAGAATGAATCAGTGACTTCCATGACATATCAGCTTTCACATTCGAGGTCCCAGACATCTGTTGTCTTTTCACTAACAAACATGCTGAGCTCCAGTGTCCAGTTTTTCTAGCCTTTGCTTCAACTCAGACTTTCCAGTTGCCTGATAAAATTAATACTTTTAACAGCTAATACTTATAAGCCTTATCGTATTGAAATTCCCAGACAATATGAAGAATAAAGTAGGTGTTATTATCTTCCCCATTCTTTAGATGAAGAGATTGGGTCACAGCAAGATTAATTTCTAAATGAGACCATAAACCAGTGAAAGGTGAAATTGATTCAACCCAAGTTCCTGAGCCCAGAACTTCTGTCCCGAAGTCCTCCATGATGGAGGTGAAGCAGACAAACCTGAAGTGGAGATAATGTGAAGATCTTGTATGTTCAGAGTAGCTTGTGCACGTCTCCTTACCCAGCTTTTTAAAGTCAATGCAGGTGTGCACTGCTCACAGAGCCGGTGGGAGTTATATTGTCATTATTATTAGAGGTAGTCTTTAGCATTTCTATGGTGCTTTATTCTTGCAAATTGCTCTCTAATTCATTTCATAATGAAGATTCACAAGTGCATTGAAGTATATAGCATATTTAAAGATTTGGATATATTTACATTGTTGATACATAGACAGAGGAAAAGCCATGGTTGGTTTTACTGAGATCCATAAGCTAGCATAATACAGTTCTTTTTTTTTCTCATTGAACCTGACCAATAAAGCATGCTTACTTTCTTTGACAATCTTCCAAAACAGATGATTTTGTGATCCTAACCAGAGATAAAATGGGGAAATACAGTAGACCAAGTCACTATTAATGGATAGCAAACCTTAGTGCATTAGAAATTAAATCTTATACTGGGTAGACTCTATTTGATGTTTGACATATTGATTGTTTGATTATAAGGAGACTTCTGGTAGGATGTTATATTTACTTTACTCAATACACTTGTCCACCATTAGCCATAATTATATACCCAATTATAAATAAACAAGTGTCTGAGTAGGAATTTCACATTATCTCTCCTTTTGGGTGCTACAAGATCTCAAGGCCAGGTCAAATGTCTGTCTTTCATTCTTGCCTAAGGGCAGAGAGTTGACCTTGTAGTATTAGTAAGCAAAGGACTTTACCTGTAAAGTACAAACAGGCATGCAGAATGTGTTTAGCATCTGAGTTTCATTTTGCTATTGCTACATTACTGTTAGTGCATGCATCGAGATGGTATTAGATTAAACTAGATGCATTAAGTGGCACAAGTGCCTAATTACACAAACTCTATTGACCCAATAAGCCACGGTAAGCAATGGAAGTCCCACAGTTAAACAATGACTTCTTCCGAGTCATATACCATCACTGGAGAAAACACACACAGTCATCCTTTCAAGAACTACATATCTCTGTTGTGATAATTGGATTCTGACTTGGGAGCAGCTTGACTTTAAATAGATTGAAAACGGAGTTGCTCTAAACCCTCGGCCCTGCATTACTGAGGTGATGAAATGGGGAGTTTAAAATACCAGACTCTGACAATTAGGTAAAACCCTTAAGAGGAATACAGTCAACCTCCCTACAACTCCCAGGAATAATTACTGGTTTTTATTTTCTGTCTTTTATGTATGCTTTGATATAGATTCTAGAGCCCATCAGGACACAGTTGGACTTGGGGGCTGGGGTAAAAAAAGAGCAGCTCCAACCCCTTAATGAAATGAACACAGCTTCCTCGGGGTTCTATGTTTTAAACCCAGAGTAGCTCGGAGATTTAATGCATGTTCTTAGAGAACCAAAGCATTCCAAGCTAATCAAATAATCTTCCACTAAATTAGGAATGAAAAGAAAAATCCACTTACCCTGAAAATTTCTTCTGGTGTCTGGAGACCGTAGAGTTTAGCACCTCAGTTCCTGAAGCCATTTACTGATGGCAGACACACGGAAGCAAAGCAAACTTTGCCTTTCCCAGGACACAGAAACTATGGAATCATTTCCATACAGAAAGAAAATCACCTGGTTTTGCCTCTGAGGTGGAAATTACTTGTGAACTACTCTTGCAGCTTTCCTATCAGATCTCACTGCTTGTTTCATAGCTGCTTTGCCAAGGCACCCGTGTTCCCTAGAGCCTCTGGGAGGGACCCCACTGAACGTTGTTTGGGTTAGCGGCTCAGAAGCTCTGTCCTTGGTGCTGAGAGAGATGGAAGTGTTGCAAGCTGGATTTCCACCCTGCTTGCCTCTCTCCCCTCCGTGGCTCGACCTGCTTCAGTACTGTACTTTTCAGTACGTGTATTTCTCCCTCAGTGCTCTTTTTAAACCCGGTGTTACCACTGCCTTTACCTTTATGCGTTGATTTCTCTTGACTAACTCACTGTCCTCAAAAGCGTTAACTGCCTTTCCAGCTTTTGGTGGGTGTGAAGATATGGTTCAGAAGGAAAAGATCAACAAATGGATACCACAAGCAGTTAATGGAAATCAGTACACTTTAAAACACAATTGACAGAATAATTAAATTTGGAAGTGTGTGCTGTCTGGGAAAAGGAGGTTAAAGGGAATGTATTGCAGTAGGAGAAACACTGAGGCACTGATACAGCTCACGATGAAGAAGCCAGCTAATATTGTGAGCAATATTAAATGTTTATTTAGCAGGGTTTCTTGTTTCCACAGAAGTTTACAAACACTTGTCAATTCATTCTTTCTGCTTGTCCATGGCATATGTTTTTTTCCTTCCTATTTTCTTACCATTAATTTTTAAACTCTAGACATATGAGCTAATTGAGATACAACTAAGGGTAGTGTGAGTGGACATCAGTACTAGACCTTAGATACTCTTCATTAATGTCCACCTCTTCAAGTAACTCTTTGTCATGGGAGCCTAACTACTTCCTAGTCTCTTATTTCCAGACTTTTCTACCTTCAGACAGGGTTGTGATTCTTTGATTAGTTTCTCTGCCATGGAGTTTGGAAGCTGAACTGAGTGACTACTTTCATACAGAAATGAGTCCCCATTGGATATGATGGAGACCTCTACTGCCTAAGAGAGATGGAGCCACAAATCTAAACACCATTCGGGGCAATAACCATCATTTATTGAGCATGTACTATTAATTCACTGCTTCTTTTATATTTTTGGTTGTGAGCCTAGCCTTTAATAGCTGAGCCATCTCTCCAGCCCTCACTGCTTCTCTTAATCCTTTCAGCAACCTTACATAGTAGACATTATTTTCCCCTGCCTCATTAAAGACTGAAAAAAATCAAGGCATACAAAAATAACACAATTTATGAAGGTCACTTAGCTAGCAAATGGATTTAATCATCTTAATTCTCTAACCTACTATGGTAAGATTTTACTATAGATGAAAAACTTAGTTTCCTGAGATGAGTGACAATATTTCAGAAGAAAAGTGGTTACAATGGCTGTAATAATAATTGTGCTGCTTTGAGAGGGGAATGTCCTCAATAGGCTTGGATATTTGGACAGTTGGGCTCCAGCTGGTGGAGCTGTTTGGGGGAGACTTAGGGGTTTGGCTTTGATGCTGGAATTATGTTACTGGAGACAGATTTTGAGAGCTCATGCTTGACTTGCAAATTCACTTGCTGTGCTGGGTAGTTTTATGTCAACTTGATACAAGCTAAAGTTATCTGAGAGGAGTAAACCTCATTAAAGGAAGTGCCTCCCTAAGACTGATCTGTAGGCAAGCCTGTAGGGCATTTTCTTAATTAGTAATTTCTAGTAACCCATGATCAGAGGGTGAGGGGGCGGGGCTCTGTCCAGTCCTGCAGGCTAGTCTGTCCTGCTTAGAAGGAGAAGTGTGGATTGAGGGAAGAATTAGACAAGAGACAGGAAATAGAGTAAAAGGACATTCGGTGAGTACTGAAGCACCCATGTTTATTGTTCAAAGTCTTTTTCTACCTCCATCAAAAGAAGGGGAGAAGGTAAAAGACTTCTTTACCAAGATACAAAGAACAAGAAAGCATATTTACCTTCTCAATATCCAAAACATCAAGTAACCTTATCCTGAGTTAAGTATTCCATTGTTTTGCCAGGACATGCAGAGTCCTGTTGCATTCACATCTTAGGCCGACCTCCTGTTGTCCAGGTAAGACACACAGTAGCCACACCTTAGGCCACACATACTGTTGTTTGACCTCACAGGAGTAATTAGAGACTCAGACTCTCTGACCTTAAATCAAAATGAAATGGAATCAATTCTGTAGGTTTCCACAGTGATTGATAGGGGAGAGCCCAGACCATTGTGCATGGTGCCATTTCTGGGTGTTGGTCCTGAGTTCTATAAGAAATCAGGTTGAGTTAGCCAGTAACTTGCCTTGTCCTGACTTCCTGGAAGAGTGAGCCAAAGTAACCTTTTCCTCCCCAATTTGCTTTTCATCATGGTGTTTCCTCACAGCAACTCTAATTAAGACCAAAGGGTAGCCATCAGAAATCACTATGGCTTTCTCTCAGTGGCAACCACATATACTATTTGCTGAGAGCTGTCTGTAAAATTGCTGTCTGGACCCACCAGGGCCAGTTCTACTTTCTGCTTGTGTTTGATATATAATTTCTCATCTTCTTCTTCTGCTGCTATGCCTGCCTCTTGCTTCTGTTTTTCTCTGCCATGATGGACTCTTACCTCTTTGGGACCATAAATAAACTCTTCCATAAGCATCTTTTGGTTGTGGTGTTTTATTATAGCAACATAAAAGTAACAATATTGATGATATGATCTTTGTATGATGGCTTGTTTAGAAAATATTGTCTAAGTGATGTTCTTGTCTATATCCTCCACTTGAGTTTACAGATTCCATTGTAAGCTAATTTGTGCCATCTGCATTTGTGTTAAAGCCCTAACCTTGGAATGCCGCTAGATTTGAGCATAAGGTTTTTCCAAATTATTCACTAAATTAAAATTAGGTCTTCAGTGTAAGCTCTATGTGAGTAGGACTGATGTGACAGCAAGAGTGCATGGAGGAAAGAGTGAATGAAACACAGATATGGTGGCTGACTGGAAGCCAAGGAAAAGAACCTCAGGATGAACCAAGCCCAATGACACATCGGTCTGGATTTTCAAGCCTCCAAACTGTGAGAAAATAAGTTCCTCTTGTTTAAGCCATCTAGTCCACCGAGTTTTGCTACAATGACTGTAGCAAACATACAAGAGGTTTGGAGAGTTAGCTGGTGTATGCAAGGATGCTCATAATATTACTGAAATACCACACCTAGATAGTGCATGCCCTGAGACTGCAACTGTCAACTGTGGACCTTCAGGTTCTTTTTCCTTTAAGTTAAGGGACAGGAGACCAGATAGGGCACAAACTTGTCCTGTCTGATGTACAGAACCAGGGTTTAAGAGGATAGTACACAAGAGAAGCAGAGATATTTCAAGAATCCAGAGTCTCATATTGTTCATTTTTTGCCTTTATAGGCTTGCCTTCCAGTGTCCTGTTTTTATGGTTTGGATGTGAAATGATCCCCCTAGGCTTGTGTGTTTCAACACTAGTCCCTGCTCGTGGCAATGTTTTGGGAGACTATGAGGCTTTTAGAGGAAGGCTTTGTTTGAAGAAGTAGGTTAGTCAGGGTGGTAGGTTAGTAGGGGCGGGACTTAGGAGCTCCTGCTTATGCCTGGTTCTTCCCAGAGTTCTCTGTCCTTTCTGACTGCTGACAGGCTGTAGCCAGCTGATTCCGGTTTCTGCTGCTCCAGCCAGTGGCAGCTCCCACCATCATTCCCAACAAGAATAATGAACTGTGTCTCCTGAACCATGAGCCCAAGGGAGTTTTTTTTCCTTTTTTCTTTATTTCAGGTATCCTATCACAGGAGCTAGAAAAATAAGTCATGCATGGTATCTCCCATCTATAGTGTTATCCCTTAGGAAGCTGATGTAGGAGGATTGCCTGAGTTTGGGGCCAGCTTGGGCTACATAATGATTTCCAGGAGAGTCAAGGCTAGAGAAACACTGTCTCACTGCTTGTCCCCCACCCCCAAAGGTCACTCAGGTACCTATGTTTATTTTTTACATTTGTATACATTTTGCCTAATAATTGTGTTGCCCTGATGATTTATGAATGTAGAAGGAAAGGTCTCATTTTGACACCTTTATTGAAAACACAGACTAACCTCACTGGGAGGGAATTTCCTTAGCACTTTCATAGTGACTGTCCTTGGTAAAGTTGAATGGAAGATAAAGAGGGATAAAATATTCTCAATCTATTCTATAAGATGCACAAGGCAGGGGAATTACCTGACATGCCCAAGGTTGTAGTCCTAGGCAGGCAGCTCAATCTCAGGCAGCTGATTCCCAATAGCAGTACTGAGTCCTTGGGGGGAATGAGAGGAATTGGTGCAGGAATTTCAAGGGAAAGGAAGTAAATGAGATGGCTCTTCTTTCTCTCAGGTCTTCAGTGAGGGTAGAGATAAACAATCGCCAGTGTTAACCAACTTGGTACTTCTCATTCCTATCACTGCATTGGAGCATTGGAGAGGTTTCTCTCTCCTCTCCCCCCCCCTTTCTCTCTTTCAATGAAACTCTTACTCATGACTGGCATTGAGGACTTTGAGATCTTCTTTCTGGGAAGATCTCCAGACGCCCACAGAACAGATATGCCTGGGCAGAGATCAGGGAAAACTAAGCTCATTTCTCTCATCTTTCTTCCAGGAAACCTTCAAAATTGCGTGACTACAACAATCTCATGGACTGGCAAATGGGAGCTTTATCGTTAACTTTGGAAGCTGAGAGTTCAAAAGCAGAGTGAGGACATAGCAGGGGTGTTGTTCAAAGGAAATAGGGGAAGGCTGAGGATGAAATACCCTTTGGGTCTTTGAAATGCTACTCTAGGGTCACAGTCCAGCAAGAGCTGCCCTGGGCACCAACCATTAGTCCAACATGACTTTCTCATGGTCTTTAAACCATCACAGAACTCACCAGGACAGTGTAGCAGGGTCAGTGTAAGGATCCTATATGAACACGGGGCATCACGTATCTCATTATCTCATTATATATCTACATCTCATTGTAAGTGACATTTCTCAATGTAAATATGACTTGATCATCACAATGACTTTAAGTGGAAGAGCATAGACCTAGTCTGAAGCACTACCTATTTGTTTTTCAGTGAAATCACCACAAGATCCCATCCAGTCTGTACTGTTTGATTTGGTTTGCTTTGCTTTTTTGAGACATGGTCTGACAAGAAAGTACTCCAGCCTATACCTCCCATATGCTGGTATTATATAGGTATGTGCTACCATGCCTGGCCTCAGAAGTTTCAAGAAGACAAATTGGCCAAAGAAGGTATGGATCCAGGCAGTACAATGACTTCCCCCCAACTTCAGCTCTCCTGTCCTCTGTGACGAGGCATTGAGGTAGGAACTGTGATGGTTTGAAAGAAAATGCTCCCCACGGGAAGATACTATCAAGAGTTGCGGCCTTGTTGGAGGAAGTGTGTCACTGTGGAGTCTTTCATTGAGGTCTCTTGCTCAAGCTATGCTCAGTGTGACACACAGTTGCTTCTGCTGCCTGCAGATCTAAATGTAGCACTCTCAGCTCCTTCTCCAGCACCACGTCTGCCTGCATGCCTCCGTTGCCATCCACCATGATGACAATGGACTAAACCTCTGGACTGTAAGCTAGCCCTAATTAAGAAGAGTTGCCATGGTCATGGTGTCTCTTCACAGGAATAAAACCCCTAAGACAGGAGCTGTCTAAGAAAACTCTGTGTCTTACTCTGGAATTCACTGTGACTGTAAAAAAATTTTTTTTGGTTTTTCGAGACAGGGTTTCTCTGTGGCTTTGGAGGCTGTCCTGGAACTGACTCTTGTAAACCAGGCTGGTCTCAAACTCACAGAGATCTGCCTGTCTCTGCCTCACCAGTGCTGAGATTAGAGGCCTGCACCACCATCGCCCGGCTGACTGTAAATATTATATACTTCCAGTTTTTGGAAGAAAACTAACCCATCTCATTTGTTATTGTCCAGGGTGAGTGTCAGTCCTGTTTTTTTTTTCTGTGAGAAAATGGCATTGAATAGCAGAAGGATTAGTCAAGCTGCTTCATATCCCCTTACCCTTAAACAGAGCAGGAAATAGTAGGAGCAGTAGGAAATGAATGGATGGCATTTGTCCTTATAGTAACATCTAACTTCCTATGTATTTAAATCTCACTTATGCCATAAATTTCTGTTATAGTTTCTCAACCTGTTCCCCTTGATTTCCATTTGTAATCTATGACTCTCCCAATATTCTCTTAATGTCTACTGTATTTTGATTTAATTCCCTAAATTTCTATTCTCTCTTCTTCCCCAAAACTCACAGAAATGGAAATGAGGACAATCCAGAATTAGAGAAATTTTTTCCTATAATTAAAATTATTACTTGCGTGTGATCGAATGTGCAAGAGAGGGAAAGTATGTGTGCGATGCATACGTGTGACCATGTGACATGGAGCATGTGCGGAGATCAGATACAACACTGTGAGGTCAGCTGTCTTTTTCCACCTTTACATGGGTTCCACATGTGGAACTCGGGTTGTCATGCTTGTTAATTAAGTGCACTGCCCACTAAGCAATCTCACTGGTTAAATTGTGTATATTTCTAAGATATTTCTTTCACGTGCCTGTGAGTACAGGTGTCCCTGGAGGCCAGCGGCAGCAGATCCACTGGAGTTAGAGTTACTGGTAGCTGAGACTTGCCCAATGTAAGTGCTGGGACCTGAATTTGGGGCCTCTGAGAGAGAGATACATAGTTGATCATGTTTTCCAAAGATGACCTCACCCATTATGTTCTTCCAGACTTTTACCCTGCCACAAAGAGGAAAATCCAGGCTTCTTCTATAATCTTATCCACTTCTAAAACATGGCCGGAGTGATGCTGTGTGATATCCAAGCCCAGGTCATAAAAACATCATGTGTTTTTTATGTGTTTTCCTTAGACGCATGTTTTTGGAACTCAGCCACTACGACACAGGAGAGCTGAAGTGACTCTGGAAGGCTGTGTGGAGAGGACCTACGGCTGTTGTCTCATAATCCTGACTGAGCTCATAGCTTAAATGAAAAATTGTGAATAAAGCATTTTTTTAAAAGTGGTTGTTTTGGTTCCCAGTTGGACTGGGCCAAACTGGTGTGGTGCAGAGCAGAGGTGTGGTACCCCTGTAAATCTTTGCCCACATTTCAAGTTCATGAGCAAGTATTTGATGTTGTTTTAAGCAAATAATTTTGTTATGGAGGAATAGATAGCAGGTAACTTGAGACCCACTATTTATAGAACTTGAGACATTCAGCACTGAGAACCCATTTCAGACTCTAACGCATCTTGTCTTATTTTGAGGCAACTGCCAGCTACTTTTTTGGGGTGTATGGCTTTTATCTTAGATGACGACTGTTTGCCCTTCATTCATTTTATAAAACTTCGTTATTCAAAACATGGGCCATGAACCAGGACCAACAAGATCAGCTTCACTATGGAAGTTTTCTTTGTTTTGTTTTGGTTTTTTGAGACAGGGTTTCTCTGTATTGTTTTGGAGGCTGTCCTGGAACTCGCTCTGTAGACCAGGCAGGCCTCGAACTCAGAGAGATCTGCCTGCTTCTGCCTCCCGTGCACCACCAACGCCTGCCACTTTGGAAGTTGTAAGTAACAGGGAATATTGATCTCTATTCCAAACTTACTGAATGCAGAATTCGCATTCTAACAAAATAACCTTCTATTCATTATACGTGATGAAGCAACCATACAAGGAACAAGCTTGTAAAATAGATCTGCCTGTAGGCACTGAACAACAATTTCTTTTTATTTAAAACATTTTATTGTGCTACTATACACATAACATAAAATCCATTATGTTAATCATTTTAAATGCACAGCTTAGTGGCATTAAATAAATTTATAATGCACAAATATCACTAATCTACCTCTTCTCATCCTGTAAAACTGAAGTTACATGCATTAAATAAAAATTGCCCATTTCTTAGTCTTTTCAACTTTAAAACAATTCTGTACTTTATTTTTTCTCAACTTTAAAACAGATCTGTACTTTATTTATATGTGATTTGATGTTTATTATTTCATTCTACTGCTGGCTTTTGATTTAATTTGGTCCTTTAATTTTTCTTATGTGGGGCTTCAGAAATGGCTCAGTGGTTAAGAACACTTATTCTTGGGGAAGATTCGAATTTGAATCCCAGCACCTGTCACAACTAATTGCTGTTTGTAGTTCCAGTTCTAGAGGATTCGGCACCCTCTCCTGACCTTGGAGGATGCTAGACATGTGTGGTACACATACACATGTACAGGCGAATCATTCATACACATAAAGTAAAATAAATCTAATTTTTATAAGTTCCTTACATTGTAAAGTTAGCTTATTGATTTGGAGCCTTTCTAGTTTTTTTTAAAACATAAGCGCTTATAACTATAATTTTCTCCCATAGCATGGCTCCCACTATTGTTTTTCCATTTTCATTTGCCTTGAAATATTTTCCAATTTCTCTTGTGACTTTTTTATTTGTTAGCTGAGTATACATATTTGTAATATATATGTGTATATATGTATATTTGTAAATTTTCCAGTTTTACTTCACTAATGACTGGTAACTACCCCATTGTGACCAAAGGGAATATTGTCTCTGTCTCTTGAATCTAGTTGGCTCATTACAATAAATACCTTCCTTACCTGCATTCGACTTGGGTAGTCTATTTACTCCTAAGTGTGGGATATTGAAGTTCCCAACTAAATGTACAACTACCTATGCGTTTTTTTCAAATCTTCCAGCTTCTATTTCATGTATTTTGATTGTTAACAGATGGCCAAAGAGACATTTGGGTTTATGAGTATTTATAATTTTTATATTTTCCTTTTATTAATATAAAATGTCCCTTGTCTCCTGTAAAGATTACTAAAGTTTATTTTATCTGATATTCCTATAGTTAGCCTTGCTTTCATTGGGCTTTTATTTATATGAAATATTTTTTCATCATTTCACTTTTAACCTATTTGTTTCTTTGGGTCTAAAATGAGTCTTTTGTAGATGGCATATAGTTGGATTATTTTTTAAAACCAGCCTGTTAACTGCTGTCTTATGATTGAACCGTTTAATCCGTTTGCATTTAAAGTAATTACTGATAAGGAAAGTCTTACTTCTGTCATTTTTGCTATGTGTTTTCTATCTTTAAAAGCCATGTCTTTTAATCCCTCATTTATATATTTCTATCTTCCTTTGGCGTTTAGTTGATTTATATAGTTAAATGTTTAAACTTTTTCTCGTTTCCCTTTGTGTATATCTTCAGCTATTTTCTTTGCAGTTACCATGGGGATTACATTTAACATCCCCAAGTTACATAACTCTAATTTCAGTTCTCAGCAGACTAGCTTGAATAACTCACAAACACTCTTCCTTTATAGCTCCGACCCTGTCCTTTCTAGTTGTTGACATTATTAAATTACATCTTTACATGTATGTCCCAAAACATAGATGAATCAGTTTCCTAAATCATAGAGACAAAAGGGTATAATAAACTTATTTCACTGATACAAGCTTTTATAATTGCCCTTATAGTCACATTAATTAAGGTTTTTTATTTCTGTATACAGATTCTGGTTATTGTGTGGAGCCTGTTCACTGTACCATGCAGGACATCACTGTCAGTAATTACTTGCATGCTTGGTCTAATGGTAATAAACTCCTGAGACTTTTGTTTATCTTTTAATGTTTTAACTCCTTCACTTTTGGTGGAGAGTTTTGGCAGACCCAGGGTTCTCTTCTTTTTTGTACCATGAATGTATTGGCCTATTGTCTTTCATGTCCTAAGTTTCTGACAAAACGTTTGCTGTCAGTCATACAGAGGGTCCCTTGTATATGCCAAGTCACTTGCCATGTTAGGGTTTCTCTCTTCATCTTTGAAATTTGACTGCATATGACTGATCAGAGGGCCTGGTGACTTTCTTCTCAACAAAAGATATTCAAACAGAAACAAAACAACTACTTCTTCATTCCAGTGTTTGGGGCTCAGTGCTGGAGCACAGGGGAGATAGTAGAGATGTGTAGCACAGGGATTAACGATGGCCGTGTCAAGAAGGGAATTGTTTATATAGTATAAACTGTCTCATCTTTCTAGTTAATATCAACACTGAACCAAGAATGGCTTTACACATCAGAAAAGGCATATGTAGGAAGTCATGTACCCAGAAAGCATTGTTTTCAGGGAAGTCTGTGACTCTCTCAGTTCTCGAGTTTGGTTTGAGGAACTGTGACAGACAAAGAAGGACCCCAACCTATCCTTAGATAAAATCTGCCTGGCAGGGATTATGTGATATCGAGTGACTGTCCCCATGAGCCCTGTATACTCCCAGTTCAAGAGTCAGCCAGGCAGTTCAAGAATAGATCCATCAGTGGTCCCTAGGAAGCAAAAGGGCATCTCTGACACCCACCCTTGACCTCTTTAAGGCATCTAGGAAACCTTTCTTGAGAGCTGCAGCGCTTCAAGTTCCCAGGAAACCACCTGGGTGTTCTCACCTACATTTTTATGGCCATAATAAAAAGTTCAATGGCTTATACTGAGAGCTGTGGCCTACCTAGGCCTCCAGGAATCATCTGGGTAACCTTACCAGTCCACTGTCAGCTCTGGGACTCAATTGTACAGTCTTTTATGAGTTAATCAGGCTCACGACGTCCCCACAACTTACCTGTGCATCCCTCAGACACAACAGGTAACCTACCTGCTCCTACTTGGTGTGTTGTAGACTTGAGTCCCACATGGCTTGCATGTTGGTGGATTTGTTGCCTTTCTTTCCATAGACTCTTCACTCAAAACCATCAATTACAGCTTCAAAAACCAGGTGGAGACACACTACTGCATCCAACTGAAACCAAAGCCCAGATAGCCTACCAAACCAACACGCTAAGAAACATCATCAAAGCTATGCTATGAAGTTAGTAGAGGCATAATATCTGCTGTAAGTATGGCTGTCAACAAAGGGGTAGTAGAAGCACAATGTAAAGGTGTTATGTCACCTTTAGAACACAATTTTTCTCTACCAATAGAACACACAGAGAAGAAAATTAATGAAATGACTAAAAATAATTCCAACTAACGGTTTTGAGAAAACACAGAAGGTATAAGAGAATACAGAAGAAAATTGATTAGTCGTAATTGTCAACTTGATTGGATCTTTGAAAGATGCTTAGAGTCATTGGCAAAGCATGTCTGTGAACACATTTCCTGAGAGGACTGTCATCTGGGATAGCAGCTGAGGTACCCCTGAGGACCTGGATGTCAACATCACTATTGATAAACTGGGCACCCAGATGGCATAAAAGTAGAAGAGAAAGCTGTGTTCTTCCTGAGCAAGTGTGTCTAGGATGACCTAGGAACATCAGATTTCATCACTGTTAGCCGTCCTAGACAGATTTCACAGTAGTAATTCTTCAGGGAGTTTCCAGGTCTTCAGTTTCATCTTAAGACTGCACCATCAGTTCTCCTTGTCCTGAGGATTCCAGGTTCTTAGGCTGAACAGCTCCTGGTTTCTCTGCCTCTCCTACATATAACCAGTCATTATCAAACTACCCAGCTTCCAACTGTGTTAGCCAACCCAATAACTCACTTTCACAATTAGTGGTTATGTATTTCTGGAAAACCTTGACCAATACAATCTGAACAAGAAATTCAACAAAGAGGTCGACAAAAATGAAGAACCAAGCAGAAATGCTGAACTGAGAAACTCAGAGAAACTGAGAAAGTCAGAGAAAACTGGGAGCTGACACAGCAGAATTCATGCAGCAGATGAATTTCCGAACTTTAAGTCTAGGCTTGGCTACAATTCTGTCCGATTTTTTAAAAAGTCCTCTTAGACTTGTGCCACACCATTAAGAAAGTAAATGCTTAAATTCCATGTCTTTCAGAAAGAGAAAGGTAAACTGATTATATATATACACACACACACACATATATATATATATATTTTACATTCAGTAAAAGAAAGCTATAAAAGCTGAAAGTCACTTTACAGACATATGCAGACACACACACACACACACACAGAGAAAGAGAGAGAGAGAGAGAGAGAGAGAGAGAGAGAGAGAGAGAGAGAGAGAGAGAGAGAGAGAGAGCAGGGACTGAGAAAAGATAGCCCATACAGATAGAGAGTAAAGTTGAGCAGCACTAGCTATGCTTGCATCAGCTAAAACACCTTTAAGGAAAAAGCTGGAAAAAGAGACAAATAAAGTCACTACGTAATGATTAATGGATCAATTCAACATCAGAATACACCAACTCTAAGCATGTGTGAACCTAATCCTGGAGTGCCCAGTTATGTAAGTCGCACACTATTAGATCTTAGGGGAGAGAAATATTTCAACAGAATCCTGGTTGAGGGTTTCAGCATCTGTTTTCATCACTGGACAGATCATCTAGACAAAACATGAGTGCAGAGACTGAGAGTGAAGCCGCACTGCAGAACAAATGGACTCAACAGACGTTTCCCGAACATTTTGCCCAGTCACTGCAGAGTATACATTTTCCTCCTTGGCATATGGAGCATATTCTAGCTTCACTTCTGTTGCTGTGATAAAACACCCTGACAAAAACCCACTTGGGGAGAAAGGAGTTTATTTCAACTCAAAATTCTGGGTGACAGGCTGGAGAGATGGCTCAGTGGTTAAGAGCACTGGCTGCTTTTTTACAGACCCAGGTCAAAACCCACATGGCAGCTCACAACTGTGTGTAACTCCAGTTCCAGGGGATCTGATGCCCCTGAAAAGACAAATGTGCAGGCAAAACTTTTGGGTTACCATGCATCACAGCAAAGAAATCACAGTGGGAGAAACTTAAAAAGATAGTCGTATCCCATTCACAATCAAGGGCAGAAGGAAACAGACACATTCACATTTGGTTTGCTTGCTTATTGTTTGTAATCAGCTCCATTTCTCCCTTCTTCTAAAGTTCAGCCCCCCCCCCCCACCCCTGCCTAGGAAAGAGGGTCACCTACAATAGGCTGTTATTTCCATGTTAATTGATTTAATTAAGACAGTCCCCTACAGACAAGCCTATAGGCCAACCTGACTCAAATAATTCATTGAGGCTTTCTCCTAAGGAGAATCCAGGCTATATCAAGATGAGGACCCTATGTTAGAGCATAAAACAAGTCAAAACCAATTAAGAAAAGACTGCAATCAATCATTTGATATAATTTCAATAGCTACAATGAAGACTATAAACCAACAAAAGGAACTTTAGAAATTATAGGTCCTAGGCCCTGCCTTGGATGAAATAACAGACTCTGGAGATCCCCCATGGAGGGTCTCACCCTCCCTGGGGATCGGAGGGGGGATTGGGAGGGGGGCTGGGGGGGCTGGTTGGGGGCGCGGGAGAGGAGGGGAGGGAGAGAGAGCTAGAATGGACATGTGAAGCAAGCTTGTTTCTAATTTAAGTAAAAAATACACAGCAAAAAACGAAGTACAAACTAATTATACAAGTGGAAACTAAATATTATATTTTTGAGCGAACAGTAGGTAAGTGGAAAAAAAAAGTAAATTCAAAAACTCTTAAAGCAAATGAAAATGGGAAACACAACACACCCAAATCTGTAATATACAACAAAACAAAAGAAACTCCTAGGAGAAAATCAAGAGAAAGCATTTTAAGAGGTTAGCATAGGGATTATATATGCATATATATATGCATAGATAACAAGAACAAAAATAGACAAGAGGCAGTATATAAGAAACTAAGAGATTTCTACAGATCAAAGACAACAATAAAAAATGGCAATGTAAAGTATAGGGGAAAATTTGCATATTGCTTATTTGATAAAGGATTCATATCCAGAATATATAAAGAATTTGAAGGATAGAAAGCACAGTAAATAATACAAATACGGAAAACAAATTATCTGAGAAGACACTTTTTAAAAGAAGATATAAGGCCGGGTGGTGGTAATCCCAGCACTCGGGAGGCAGAGGCAGGCAGATCTCTGTGAGTGAGAGGCCAGGCTGGACCGACAGCCTCCAAAACAATACAGAGAAACCCTGTCTCGTAAAACCAAAAAAAAAAAAAAAAAGAAGATATACGATGACCAATGCATGCTTTAAAAATGTACCACGTATCACTAGCCGTCGGGGAAATGCCAATTGGAGCCATATAAGCCATCATCTTCCCCTCATCATATTGGTATGATCATAAATGGCAGGAAGGGTGTGGAGGACGAAGAACACATACACACTTTTTTGTGGGAATGTAATTTAGTGCATCTTTTATGGAAAATGAAGATTCTCAATAAACTGAACATTAAAATACCACATGATGCAGCTAACTAACTGCTTGGTATATAAGCTCCCAAATGAAGTCAGCATAACAAAGGACTCTTTTGTTTATGGCAGTCATTTTCACAATACCTAAGATTTACAATCAACCAAGTTGTCCATTGGCAAACACATGAATGGAAAATGTAGTATATAGACACAATTAAATAGTAGGAATAAAAAAGTACAAATCTCATCACTTATAGCAGAATGGATTTGACCAAAGTGAAGACTTTCTGTTAAGTGAATAAGCGGGAACAGAAAAGCAAACACTGACTATTCTCACTCTTGTGGGAAATCTTCAGAAGTTGATCTCAAAGGTGAGAGTAGAGTAGTGACCACTAGGATCTAGGAAAGACTGAGAATTTGGACACAGCCCAAATACGGAAATTCAGCTAGATGAGTGTTCTATATATAGCACAGTAAGACAGCAATGGTCACCAACACTTTATTCTATTAAGAACTAAAACAGAGGAATTTGAAGGCTCCAAACACTAAAAAATGATAAATGCATAAGGAGATGGAAATGCTAATTATAGTGTGACAGATCATTACACTATATCCCACAAATCTTATAATTATGTGTCAACTGAAAGGGGAAAATTATTTCATATTTTTCTTAGACAGATAAATATTTGGTTAGGTGTGGTGGTGCCTGAATGCAATCCCAGCACTCAAAAGGTGGGAGGATCCCCTATAAGTTCAAGGTCAGCATGATGTATATAGTAAGTTCTAGGTCAACATAGTCTATGTAGTAAGTTCTAGATCAACATGGTCCATGTGGTAAGTTCTATGGCAGCATATCAAGACTATCTAAACAAGCAGTCAAGCAAACAGACAAATAGAAACATTCAAATATAAACTACTCCAACCCAGTTTGATCATAACATCTTGTTTGTGCCTTTGAGTTCATCTTACTTGGCATTTATTTAAAGCTTAGATGTTTATGTTCAAAATTTCTATTAACTTCATATCAGAAATGTGAATTTAATGCTGTGATAAATCTGGAAACCAGACAGAATTTCTTCTTTCTTTACATTGTCTGTTTTCACTAGTGTTGCTATTCATTAGTATCATTTAAAATAAAAAATTGGTTTTTGAAGTTCAAGGAAAATTTGATTCAAGTTTGAGAGAAAAGCAGCAGTGCAGGCAAGCTAAAACTCTTGGTAGACACCAGGGGTGGGAGATGGGCGGGGCAGGTCCCATAGAGCATGGAGGTTCAGCAATAGGGGCCTGGAGAAACTGCGTGTCATGGCTTGGTGGGACAGAGAGTAGTGGCTTGGTGGAAGATGGGAGGTTCAGAGAAAGATCGAGAAAGTGGATTGTGAAGGAAAGCATACTAAAGCTTTAGCCAGTATCACAAAGAAAAATATCTACAAAGAAGGAAAGGGAAAGTTACGTTTTCCTGAATAACTGGAAAACCAGGCAGGCTGCACACCAGAGGCCCTGCAAGTGGATGCTATTACTTTAAGATAATAATAGTTGGATTCTCTGTGTGTCAGGATTAGATCATAGCACACATTTCAGGCTTCTCAGGTCTTTCAAACTTGAGACTGGCCTCAGCTATTTTTCTAGTTTCATTTCTGTTGCTGTGATGATGCACTCTGACCAAAAGCAATTTAAGAGGAGAAAAGGACTTATTTCCCTTTGCAGGTCGCGGGTCATCATTGATGGGAGTCAGGGCAGATGCTCAAGCCAAAACCATGGATGAATGCTGTTTGCTGGCTTACTCACCCCCGCATGCAGGTAGCTTTCTTATACATGCATAAATAGTCCTGGAATGATACAGCCGACAGTGACCTGGGTAATCAATCCTTCAGTTGAGACGCCCTTCTCGGGTGATGCTAGGCTGGGTCAAGTTGACAGTTAAAGCTAACTAGGAATTTCTCCACATACATAGTTGTTTCTGAATGTCTGCCTCCCAAAAGAATGGATGGAGGTTGTTTCAAAAAGGACTCTGCACATTTCAATCCCCTAGAAGTCACTTAGGCTTGGGAGAGCAGAGCTTGCAACAAGGGGGGATGGGCAACAAAGGCTTGAAGCAGATATACAGCCCATGTGGGCCTCAGACTGGTAGTCTTTCTGCCTCGGGCTTCCGAGTACTGGCAAACCATGTGGGTTTGCTTTATGTGCCCCTTGTTGGCCCCATGATGATAAGTAGAAACACTGAGTGGTCAGAATACCATCTGCTTAGACAGTGATGTCCCATGCCCATTGTCCACTGTTTTCCATCAATACCCTCTGATAACCAAAAAGCTGTGGTAGCGGTGGGGCAGTGGGGGCCATGGGAGAGACAGAGGAGTGGTGTTGGGACAGGAGTGCTCTTGGCTTGGAAAGAAAGGGTCTGGGGCTCAGGTGTCTATGTTTCAATTGTTGTACTGTGGGAAAGTAGAGAAGTATCTGGACTAATTGTTTCTTCTTGTTGTCGCACAACTGTCACAGGCCACTTAAGTGGGGGAGGCTTACTTTGGTTCACAGTATACAGTTAAAACATGGCAGTACGTACGTCTGGGCTCTGTGAGGGGTAGTGGGAGCAGGAGGCTGTTGCCTCACATCTCAACAGATCAGGGAGCAGAGAAAAGGGAAAGGAGAACAGGAGTCCTCAGCTGGCTTTCTTCTTTCTCCTATTACTTAGTCTAGGATTACATGTGCAGCCCCCCTCAGTCAATCCGTTCTGTGAAGTCCTCACAGACAAAATCATGTGGATGTTTCCTATTGCCTTAGACATTTCCTGATCCAGTACTGTTGACAGTCAAAGCTACCCATCCCAGGTGAGTACTAAGAAGAATAAAGAATGGTAAAATATTTCCTCCCTCCCTCCCCTACTTTTCTGGTGCTGGGATAGAACCCCAGGGTCTTGTATGTGCCAGGAAAGTATTCTATTACTTAGTCACAGACCCAGTCCACATAAATTTTTTTCATAGCTGACAACATCCCACAATCAAATAGGTGGTATTACGTGTGTGTGGGTTTGTTCTTTTTTTTTTCCAAATGGCTAAATATATATGGTAATATATGTTTAGTTTGCAAGTAAACAGATTGAAAGCACTTTAGGCTTTCCGGGGAGGAAATGTTCTTTAAGGTTGAAAATTGACTGTTATTACTTTTGTCGTAGTTGGGATTAGCGTGTTCACACACCAGGCCTGTCTTGGGTAAGTACTGTCATAATGGTTTGATCCCTGCCCGAGAGCACAAAGAGCTGTTTTATCTTCCCATTTGGTTTTTCAAGATTCTCAGCATGTGTAAAGTATATCTATAACCCATTCTCCAGGGGTTACATTTTCTAATGCTCAAAAGTTCAGTTTTCCCAGGAGATGGGACTTAGAGCACTTTATATGCTAATGACAATAATCTTGACGTCAGTGCAGACTTTGGCCAGTCTGCAGTCCCTTTGCAATAATGTCTTGATGTCCCACCACACTACTATGACAGAAATATGGACACATCTAAAGCAAAATGATGGGTTGAAACAAACAGTTGGTTTGATAAAGGACAAATAGGATTATCCAAAGAAGGGAATTTGTTGTCACTAAAATTTGGGAGGAACTTAGAAAAATTGAATTTTATTTGAATGGCATCACTCTTCTTGGAAATGTCCATTTCTTCACCTTCCTACCTGTTTTCTTTATTCCTGTTATATAGCCTTGGATGACCTTGAACCCACAGATATCTACCCCCCTCTGTTTTCTGAGTGCCGGTATTAAAGGTGCATGCCACTACCATGCTATCATAAGAGAAGATCTATTTCTGCTCTCAGACTGGTTCCAACTCCTACGTCTGGTTTTTGTTTGAGGTAGGGTCTTTCTATTTAGTCTGGCTTTGCTGGAATTCACAGAGATCCCTTTACCTCTGCCTCCCAAGTACTGGGATGAAAGGTGTGCACCATCATTCCTGGCCTACTCCTATTTTAAAGATGTCCTATTGGGTGCTAATGTTGATCAGGATAGGCCATGTTAGAACCCTTGCTAGGCCCCCATTGACTGCTCAGTCAACAGAATACATGTCTCACATGCATCTTCATCATATTCCTTAACCATGCCAAAACCCAGCTCTCCCCTCAAAGACAAAAAGAGGTGGTTTATATTGTAGTCAAATATGAGTGCCAATGGCATTGGACACATAGATTCATGCCACCACAAATGCTGTCTTCTAAAGAGGCAACAATTTCATGACCTTATTATAGTAAGAGATCAAATAACATCAAATAGTAACACATTTTTCAGATACTTTGTTGGGTACCTTAGGTAGGCAGGTTATAGACAAGTGAGGAAAACTATGTTACAGCCTCAGATACTATCTGATGGCATTTTTGGCTTTCAGGTTGGTGGAAGCTAGGGTTATCTGTCCATGCATTCCAAAGGATTTACTTCATAGTCACAGATGTTAGGTGATACTCAGAGAAGGACAATGGATACCCAAGTGGTCAAGATAACCCAAAGTAATATGTGATTAGCCCCGGACCTTCAACATTCCAATCTTGCTGCAATCATTGAAGTTCTTTTTATTTATTTACTTATTTATTCTTAACATTCAATTATTCGGTATCTGTGTGAGCACATGTGTGGAGGACAACCCGTGGGAACTGATTTTCTTTCCCCTGAGTGAGTTCTTAGGGTGGAACTCAGGTCAGCAGACTTACAGGCAAGTGCTTTTGCCCATCTCGCCAGTCCTAATCACTGTAGTTCTAATCTGACAGTGTAGCACAATGTGTCTTTTTTCTGGGGACTTAAATTCACCCTGATGAGATGCCACTACAGAACTCCACATAGCTCTGCTACCTGGGTCTTTAAGAGAAGATAGAAATAGCACATTTGGGGCTTCCCCATCTTTCCTCCCCATAAAAGGATCCAATAGTGCCCTCCAAAATGTAAGACAACATCGAGTTACGATTTTGTCTGGGACTTTTGCAAATAAAAGAAAACCCTCTACTTTAAAATATTTTTAATATTTCTTTGAGAATTTTATACAATGTCTTGACAATACTTACCCTTTCCTCTCCCTTAACTTCTCTCAGGGCCACCCCTACCTCTCATGTCCTTCAACCTCATGTCTTTGTCTTTTTTTTTTTAATAACTCAACAAGTCCAGTTTCTGCTGCCTGTGTACTCCCGTGTATGGAGCCAACCGCTGGAGTGTGGCCACATCTTCAAAGAGAACTGACTCTCCCCTTTCCAGCAGGTACCAATTGCCAACAGGTCCTCAGCTAGGGGTCAGACTCGACCCTCTTTCTCCATGCTCGATATTGTCTGACTTCGACTTGTGAAGGTCTTGTGCATGTTGTCACAATCACTGTGAGTTCACATGTTGTATCTGGAAAATACTATTTCACTGTAGTCATCTACCACCTCTGCCTCCTACAATATTTCGGGCCCCTCTTCCTTGATGGTCTCTGAGTCTTGGTTAGATATCCTGCTTAGAAAAATCCCCCTTTTAACGGAATTGAAGGCAAGGAGCAATGATTCAGATTATCTCACACAAGAGGCCTGTAAGTGGATGATCCCCCTCTGATTTGTTTGGGAATGTTTTCTTTTTCTGTTCTTTGAACCTCAGCATATGACTTCCGTCTGACTTGCCTCATGGTCACAAAGGCTGCAGTAGGTCTAGCTTTTCATAATCTGGGGCAGCATTCAAAGATTGAGAAAGAGATCAGCTTTTAAGATCAAGAAAAACTTTTCCAACAATCCCTTCAGCAAATTCTCTTTATATTTCATACGCCAAATCTGTATTATATATTCCCAGCAAAGGGAACCGGAACACTGCAACCTAAGGACCAACACAGCCTTCTAACTTATATAGGAAAGGAGTAGAAACCAGAATAGGAAAAAGTTTTCCCCTTCCTGGTAGAGGTAATAACTGAGTTTGAAAGAAACCCCTATTAGTGTTATTAATTAAAAGCATTTAGAACACTCAGAGTCATGGAGTCGTATCAAAATGATTCTAGAAGAATAACAACAACTATGCCACCACAATTTTATCTTACAGCTCCTTCTTAGTATTTGTCTGCATGTACCCCCTTTTTTATAGGTAAAACCTTTATTATACAGTCACTCTTTGTGGTATAAAAGAACCACGAACAGATTGTACCCCCTTTTACATCACCAATAACATTTTTAGTGTCTGAATTCTCATTGAATTTGATGTAGCATTTTGATCTAGCTTCTGTTGTTTGAAACTTTATTATTATTAATATCACTGCTACAAGCCCTTATGGAGGATATTTGTGTAAAACTACCTTAATAGCTCGAGCTTCCATCACATGGAGAAACCATGACAGGCAGCTGGAAAGTCATTACTGTTGGACGGTTGTGACTGCCACTCTGACTTACAGCTGCAGTATCCCGATGCTTAGTTTACCAGTCTTCCTGGCCTCAGTTTCCTTACTTGAAAATGATGAAGTTAGAATAAATAAACTTCAGGATTGTTTCCAACTGCAACTGCCCCCAATTTGATGGATTCTAAGATCTTTTGGAAGGAATCACTGCTTGGGCCCGAGGCTCAGATACTAATTTGTAAACATGAAAATATTAGAAACTAGTGGCCGCATTTTGCCTGTGCTTAGCCATCACATTTTTTATGGAAAGCAATTTTTTATGGGAACAGTTTTCAACCAGTGTGCTCTATCTATTGTGGTTGAACCTGTCTACTGGTTGCTACCAGGAGGCTGTCACCTGTGTCATAACTGGCATGCTTCTGTAGAGGAGCTTGGAGTTTGTGCCTTCCTGGGAAAAGGTGAAGCTGGAAGGTTAAACCACTCACTCACCTGAACCTGCACCTGCGTTTCCATGGAATCCTTTCTTCAGAGTGTTGTTGAAAGGCAGCCTTGTTTGTTCGCAAGATCTAGTGATGGTTTCCATGCAATGCCCATAAACACCTTGTCAGGCACCAGAGACAGGTTGGAGAGAGTGATTGATGGGAGTGGGCTTGTGAAATCACACCTGCTGTCACAGCAGATGGGGAAAAAGCCGTAGTAACCTGTGGAGTTACTGATCCTTTTTGAAAATTCACTCATAAAAACATAATTTTAGCTCTTCTGCAGACTTTAGAAATAGCCATTATCTCAAACCAAACACTAGGGGAGCGAGTACTGTATGAGTTTTCAGCCATATAATTTCAATAAAGTAGCAAGAAGCCTTCACCAACTGGGCACACTGGTGTTTGAGTGCTGGGGTGGTACAGGAACTACACTCTGCCAAGTGTTAAAAAATGCCACTCAAGCTGCAGTTGCTGGCTGGCTGCCCACGGGGCATCTAAACCTACCCATAGAGAATCTCCCCACCCTATACAGTTATTGCCTTTAGTGCACAGGGTGCCCCTAGTGAGAAAAGAGGCTGGTAGATTGTGTACAGTGCAGACCAATGCATGGCCAATGGGGAGCAGGGGCAGTTGAAACCAGTAGGAAAGCCGTGTGCATCTGATGAAGTGTTCTGAGCTGTGCTTCTTAGGCTCGTATTATTGTTGGCTCTGTCCTGCTCAACTTAGCAATATGTCACCCTAATTTTCCATGATACACATTTAAGATTTTACT
The DNA here is from genome assembly GCF_017639785.1 of Mesocricetus auratus. Classification (NCBI taxonomy): domain Eukaryota; kingdom Metazoa; phylum Chordata; class Mammalia; order Rodentia; family Cricetidae; genus Mesocricetus; species Mesocricetus auratus. Next base: position 48,089,535 of record NW_024429192.1, read on the forward strand.
CCAAAATTAGTGACTGAGTTCCCACTTCACTGCCTTGTTTTACAGAAGGCACAAAGTAGTGTTGGTATGGGCAGACCATGTCTGTGCACATTGAGAGAAGAACCTGACAGATCTAGGTAACCAATGTGAGGAAGGTCCCAAGGGCAGATGCTTTTATCAATTCCAAATGATCCTTCACATGCTTAGAGCTGTGTGGACTGAAGAAGGAAAGGTTGCCATCTGAGTGGGAAAGGAAGACTTGGTAGACCTCCTGGTGCCTGGAAATTAGGTTTACAGGAGAATGCTTAAGAGAAAAGGGTTCCACTCATCAGAGTCCTACGTATTAGACGGTTGGTCTTTTGGTTCATCCAGCACATGTTTCTTGAGGGTTGGTTTTATGCTAGGACTGTCTTACACATAAGCAACAGAAAGGCCCTTGCTCTTGCACAGGGAGATGAATACCACCAGCTGCCAAGGAAGTTCCATGTAATGGTGAGCCTTCCCCAGGGGGCCGGGACTGGGTGGTGGGTATGGTAAATGAGTGACTGTGGTGGACCGGGTGCTTTCTTCAATACTTGGAAGAGGTGATGGGTAAGCTCATAGTGGAAAAGTAAGAAGCAGTCAGCCTCGCCCACAGAATCCAGGGGGCAGAGCACTTGCCGGGGAGGGAACAGCTGTAGCAGACGCCCTGAGGAGGGGCACAGCACTGCCGTGTTTGAGAAGGCTAGTGTTGTCCAGTATGGCGGCAGACAGCAGAGGGGGACAAGTGAGACAGGAGGGCAGTGGTGCCAGATGACGCAGGAGTTTGTCTTTTATTCTAAGGGAGATGGAAGCCCCTAGGAGCTGATGTCTTTCACACACTGATCCTTCTGCTGAGTGAGAATCAGTCAGAGTGAGAGCAAGAGAAGAAGCCTAGACAGTGATGGAGAAGCCAGGGGCCTGCTTGGCATCCAGTGGTGATGCTGGAGATGGAGAGAACATACATTTGAGTTATGAGGTGGATAGAGAGTTGATAGGATTTGCTGATGGATTGGTCGTGGGCAGGAGGGAAAGCAACTTGTCAAAACAGTGCCAGAATTGGACTCAGTTATCAAGTGTGTGCTGGCTTCTCTGAAATGCTCCAGCAAGCTTTAGGAGAGCATTGAGTCTGCAAATAAAAGTAAGGCTTTCTGTGGAAATAAACGGAGGACAGGCAAGCAGGAAAAGCAAGGCTATTTCTCCTGAGCTTGCTGGTGCCCGGGAGCCAGGCACCTCCACTATGGTTTTGAGAGATTCAAAGGCACACAGGAGAAGGAACATGTATGGTAGGGACAGGGGAAGTATTGTGGGCCCCCTGATGAAGACTGGTGGGTGGGGAACCTGTATGGACACTAATTACAAGCAGAATATTTTGTTAAGCATTTGAATAAGGGTGAATGGATTGGTATCCAGGAACAACAACAACAACAACAACAAAAGGCCATATCTATGTTAAAAAATTCTAATAGACTAACTGAGGGTTGGAATGTTCTAGATCTAGAGTCAAATTATCTTGAGCTATTTTTAACTTCCATAATAGTTAAAAATTACCCACTTCTGTGTCTGACTTAACATCCTCATGACTTAACAGTAACCCTTTTGGGATGTAGTGACAGACCACTAACTTGCACTATCTAAATGCTAAGAGTGTCCTCAAATAATATCTGAGACCTCTCTGTGAACCACCTACCTTGGGCTTCCACCGGTGCACTTTGGAAACGTCTCCATTCATTGTTTTTTTTTTTTTCATTCTTTAACTACAAAACTTCAGAAAGTTGTTTCCACCTTACCACATGCTTTTGGGAGCAATGTGAATCTGTGTTTCCAGATTACCATTGCTCATGAGGCTTAAGATTAAACTTGTCTTATGCCCTTTGAGATGAGATCTGTGTTTTTTCTTGGCAGGGGCATATTTGGCCTGCAGTAAGAGGGGACAGCAGTTAGGGAGAATGTCATCATTAATGTCCTGGTCATTTGAGGGTGATATTCTATAAATTATTGTTCAGCTCCCTGGGTTGCTGTAGAAATAACAACCCACTTTCCTGCAAGTCTGAGCTGTACTGAGTTGCTTTTCTGGGTTGCTTATGATAGACAAAGAATTGGTGCCCTGGACTAGATAGTGTCCTAAACATGTTGTCACAGGTTATGGGTGAAATTTCTATTTTATACATTATCCCTTTATGAAATCAGTGTCCCAATATTTTGATGATACCTGTTTTTGTTTGTTTTATTCTGAATATTTCTGTATATTTATGTCTCTAGGTTTCTGCAAATCCACTTTTTCCAACCTTGTTTTCTCTGGTTGTTAGATTTTTCCTTCAGTGGCTCACAAGCCCTTACCTCACACAAATGACTTTTTTGTTGTTGTTTGGTTGGTGTGGTGGTTGAAAGAAAATGGCCCTCCAAAGGGAGTGGCATTATTAGGAGATAGGCTTTGTTGGAATAGGCGTAGTCTTGCTGGATGAAGTACATCACTGTGGAGGCTGGCTTTGTGGTCTCATGTATGCTCAAGTACTCCCAGTGAGACAGTCTTCTGGGACTTCGAGACAGGGTTTCTCTGTAGCTTTGGAGGCTGTCCTGGAACTCACTTTGTAGACCAGGCTGGCCTCGAACTCACAGAGATCCGCCTGCCTCTGCCTCCCGAGGGTCACACGTCTTATAGATAGGTTTTGTAGCACCCACTTTCTCCTGCATTTGGAATTCACTGGCTTTCTTCTGCTTACTTGCTCTGTCTCGCCCAGACAGCCATTGCTGGTGTGCACGGACTTCCAGTCATTTCCTCTGTTCTTACTGATGTCTCTCTCAACCTTATACTCCTCACCACAATAGTGTTCTAAGTATGGCTTAGCAATAGGTGCTGATAAGCAAACTTTGATGATGGTGATTTTTGCCAAGACTGAGCTTGTCCAGAATAAGATAAACACAGAAAAGTGAAAGCAAAGTACTCATGAACGTTTTGGGCACTTTGATATCTGTTGGAGTTAATATTTAAATTTCAGACTCATGCACCTTCTTTCTCTCCATGTTTTTAAAAACAACTAACAACTAAGCAACCAGGACATGGTTTGGAAAAGTGCTGCGCTAGATTCCCAACAGTGGGCAGTAACAGACCTTCTGGAGTGAGAAGGGAGCGAGTTGGTGAGCTGAGTGTATCTCTGCTGTGTCTGTCCATGTTACATTATCACAATACATATTATAATTATGTATTATATACTTACATTATTAACTATATTAATTCCATTTATTGAAATTTTAGTGTGACCGAGCTCATACATATAGCTTGTATGTGTGGAAGATTCTAGTGACATTTTTATAGTTTGCTGAGACTTCCTTGTGCCCTATTCTTTTGCTACTGTATATTTCAGTCAGGGATAACTTTAAAAACTCCATTCTATTAGTAAATTCATTTTTGTTGGGCAAAATTTCTAATTTTCAGTTCATGATATATGGTCAAAGTGGACCAGTCAGACGGCTCAGTAGATACAGGTGATTTTTGCCAAGCCTGACAGTATGAATTTGACCCAGAACCCACATGGTGAAAGGAGAAAGCAACTCCCATCAGTTGTCTTGTGACCTACGCATGAGTTGAGGCTAGTACACCATGGATCTGCTAAGAGCACACAGTCAGCAGGGTCTTCACGGTCCTCCAAAACCATGTTTCAGAGTCAGCTTGATCTTGTTCCCATTGGCTGGCACTTTCCCCACCCAGCTGTCTCAGAAGGCACGGCTACACAGCATCTCTGCACGTAGGTTCATTCTCCTTTCTTTCCTCTGCGTCTCTAAATACCAGTGATCTCACAACGCCTCCTCCGTCCCCTCATCCGCTTTCCATGTGATGAGCTTGCTTGCTTCTGTTACTTTGAAGGCAAAGTAAGTACACATTCCCATCTCACTAGCTGTTTCCCACCATTGCCTCCTGTCACACGAACGACAGACATCTTGAAGTGAAGGTTTTTATTTTAATCTCTTAAGTAAAACAAAAATCTCCTTTTAGGTTCATCATTTACCACTCACATTCCCAGCCAGTTCCATTTCCTGTCACCAGCCACACTGAAAGCAGGACAACTTTCCCAAGACTGGAAAGCTTGTCTGCTCATTCTTAGGTAATTCCTGCAGGCAGGTATCTCCAATCAGCTCTAATCTACTCCTCAGTGGTTTTCTCTCTAACGGAACCACTTGAGGCTGAGCCAGAGGCTTGTTAAGAGCTTGAGGCCTTCTGGGAAACAGAGAGAAATGGAGAAGAGGTGGGTGAGCCAGGGGGGAGGGGCTGCCTCTGGACAAGCTTATAAAACTGCTACTAAACCCCAATACAACCTCTCCTGCAGACCAAGTGCCTAAATTTCAAGGGGGAGAATGTTGTTTTCTGTGTGTCATTTTTTATTTATTTTTGTCTTATTTGCAGTAATTGGGAGATACCTTCAGAAGTCTCTGTAACATGAAAGTTGCGTGTGCTCATCCCTGGTCTAATTAAGAGATGCTGAGCATGTGCAGTGCTGATGTGCCACCACATCCAAGGATGCTGATGCGCCCTCGCAAAAGCATGAGTGTCAAAATGAGAAAATGGTAAATGTTTGCAATCACACAGACAACAAAATGTATATGATTTTGTCAACATTCCAATTATTCCCGAATGAGTTAAGTAAGCAAAGACGCTAAATTCCAAGGCAGCCTTTATTATTCACATAGTAAAAAAGACAATAAGACAGCGACTTTTGAAAGTGTTGATGCTGTGATTGAAAATATAGGTAGGTTTATTTCCAGGTTTCAAGTTAATTTACAGGAGGGATAGCTAATAGACAAAAATATTGGATAGTACAATTAGAATAGAAAAAGGTGAAGCTGAAAGCATTTATAGTATCGTACCACAAAAGAGTTAAGATTATAAAATATCTCACTTGTGTAGAAAACACCAATTCACATAAGTAGAAATTGGGGAGATTTTTGCTTAAGAATGCTTGTGGGAGAAAGACTTCGGAGGGAATGGGTGATTAGAGCCTGAGCTGAAAGATTTAGCAGTTTGATTAAAACCAAGGAAGGAACCACACAGCTTCGGAGCCCTAAGCAAAAGTGAGCAAAGTAAGGGACATTCCCCCTGAACCGCTGGCTGTCCCACCTTCTTCTGACTGTTGTACTAGAGCCCGTTCTGAACAAGAAAAGCTATGTCAGAGGGGCTCATAGCTGTATGTAGGACTAAGGCAGTGGCCATGATGCAAACCATACCTCATGTTACATCGTAGACCATTCTAGCAATCCATAACTACTCTACCACCTGCTTCCTAGATTATTTTGAAACATGGAGATGACACAACAGGCTTCATGTGTTTAAAATATGCAGTCTGATAACTTTCAATATAAGTTTATTACATTTGAAAGCATCACTCCAGTCAAGTTGGCCTCATCCCCCAAAGCCTCCTTGTACCCACTGGAAATCCCTTCCAACAACCGCCTTTAGTATCCAGGCAACCACTAGTCTCCTTTTTGCTGCTACAGATTACCTTGCACCAATAAGAACTTTATTGAAATGAAATGCTTTATTCTGTATTTTTTGGCTTTTCCTCAGCTTATTTTTTTAATTTGTTTTTTGAGACAGTGTTTCGTGTAGCCTGAACTGAGCTCAAACTCACTATGTAGTGGATAGCTAAAGCTGGCCTTGAACCTCTGTCCTCTTGTCCTTACCTCCCAACTGCTGGAATTATAGTTGTGTGCTACCACACCGACTTAGTTACTGTGTGTATGGGGGGCGGGTGGCATGGGCTCATGCGCACTCACACTTGGACATGAATATGTTGTTTATATAAATAGTTCATTTTTTAAATCTTCATTCCTACTAGCATGCATTAATTGTATAAATTAAAATGGCTTTCAGTATTTAATGTACTTGAATTGTAGTTCATTTCTTTTTTGACACTGGGTAAGAGCTCACTGTCCATTTCTAGTGTTTGGTGCTCATAAGCAAAGCAGTTATGCATATAGCCATAGTCGTCTTCATTTGGCTATGCATGTCCTTCATTGTGGGCAGTAGAGAAAGGGCTGGGTCATGTGACAGGCTGAAGCAGCACAATATAGCTGTGCTGGTTGTCATGCTCACGGTATATGAAGCACCCCGGTCCTCCCAGTTCTCCCTGTGTCTTGTCACATTGTCACATGGCTGCCGCTTGTGCAGCCAGTACTTTTTATTTTAGTCCTGCTAATGGCTACCAGTGCTATCTTGTGGTTTTCACTTGCCTTCCTCTAATAATGAAAGTTGAACATCTTTCCATGGGCTTGTCTCCCATCCACATGTTTTGAGTTGATCGTTAATACCTGGAAACACAGTATATTGCTGGTGAGAAGAAGGTAAAAAATAATCGATTGATGAAAACTAATAGCAGTAGCAACAACAAAGAAATACAATTAGAAACTCTGAGAGAAAGCTAAAAGTGAACAGAGAAATCCTTGTTCCACAAATGAAGTAAATTACGCCGTAGGAGCCGAGCAACTGGTGTGACAGAGAACAGCTATTTCTAAAATAATGAACCAAAGCTTCAGGTGTCTGGGGAAGATGAAGAGGGGCGACTGACACTTCGGATTCACATTTTCTTCCCTTAATGGTGTCACAATCACCAGACTTAAACACGCTCGCGTGCTCTCTGCAGTTTTGTTTTCGCCTTTGAAATTATTACGTCATTTCATAAAAGAAAAAAGTGTTTCATCTCATAGGTGTACCTTACTTATTTCCTCCAGAGTTCCCAGCTTTGTGTTTTCTTACAAAGTAGAAGAACGCTTGGGGGTGCTTTCCCTCCCCACTGTTGTCTTCTGACTGTTGCAGACAGTTGATGAAGTGTTCCTTCTTGCAAATGTAAACTTTTGCTCATTAAGCCGCATAAGTTGAAAAACTCTCACATAATCACTTAAACTTATTAACATTTTCTTGAACCTTCTTTCGAGCCTCAAAAAAATTTGGAGCAGAATAGCTTGCATTTCTAAAATATAGCTTTCTGCAGTTTGGCTTATGTTTCCTTTTCTTTAGTTTCTCTTACCAGATTCAAATACCTACCTCATAGCTTTATTTAAAGAGAAAAGGAGAAATGCTGACAGTCTTTGTGCTGGGTAAAAAAATGTAGCCTTTCCTTCCTGCTTCTTCTCCAAGACCAAAATTTTATAAAGAAAATTAGATTTTATGTACAAATTATTTTGATTAACATCTTTTTGGCTAAAGTTACATGTTTGAAAGAGTAGACACAATTGTTTTGTTTTTCCTTTTTAATTTTCATTAAATGTGTATGAGCGTTTGCCTGTATTTATCTCTGTGCACCAGGTGTGTGCAGTGTCCTCAGAGGCCAGAAGAGGGAGTCAGGTTTCCCAGGACTGGAATTACAGAGAGTTGTAAACTGTCATGTATGTGCTGGGAATTGAACCGAGGAACTCTGAAAGAGAAGCTTGAACCTTAATTGCTGAACCACCTCTCCATCCCCAAGACAGGTTTTGTTTTGCTTCGTAAGTTGTTTCGTGTGAAGGGGACAGAGAAATGCGTTCCAGCTCCTCTGCCTTCCTGCTCTTAGACGCCCTGTCCTCAGAAGAGACTTCCTCTTCACCGGCTCATGCTGTCCACTCCGCACATCTTTCTGCATTTGGTGTTGTCACTCTTGTCCTTCAGTTTCTTACAGTATGTGCTCCGTAACTTGCTCGTTTTGTGATTGTTTTCACTTCTTTCCACAATTGCTTCGCTTATTTTAATTCCCTGTGAAAAATTTCCTCCCTTTATATTGCTTTTTAAAAATTATTTTTGCTTTCACAGGTATGATGTTCTATCTTGACAATGATGCAAGAAATACGAATTTATTTTGGGGGGTGGTTCTCCATTAAAGATTTTTCTTTCTACTAGATCGATATCTTGGATTCAATTCTCAATTTTCCAGTGACTGCTGTTTTCCTCTGTTCTGACCAAATGGTCCATATAGTTTTCTATTGGAAGTCTGGTTGTTCTGAGCACTTATTAACTGCAGCTAGCTTCAAAATAATATAAAGGTAAGAGAGACACCCCAGGTACTCATTCCTATTTCAGAATCTGCCTATTTTGGTTTATTCTTCAACACCTCTGTAGAGTTTACTGTTCACACTTTGTGCAAAGCTCATCACTGTCATCCATGAGTCTATCAGTCGCGTTAGACATTACTTTGTCATTAATTTTAATTGTTATTGCTATTGTAATCCAGGCTGGCTTAGATGTTTCTATGTAGCCAAGGCTTGCCTTAAACTCCTCATCTTCCTGCCTCAGACTGAGTGTGTGTATCATCAGAATTTGAGCTGTAGAAAGGTAAGCTTCTGGGGATTTTCTTCAGCTTACTCATCCTTATATTGGACTATTATTAGCTTGGTGTAGAACAGTGGGACTGGATTCTTTACAGGCTGGGATACTCCATTTCTACATCCTTCAGTCAAAAATTAAGTGTAACTTGAAAAATTATTTATATTGTAAATGGGGGGTCTTGAGGGAGTGGAAAAGCAACTAAAGACAGGAGTGCAATCCACAGGGAATTTCATCTCTGTGCCAAAAAGTTTCTTTTCTGTATTTGAAATGGGGTTACCTTGGCAGTGTCCCTGATTTTTGCCTGGCAGGGCAGCCTGTGCCAGATGTTATATTGGAAACAAGCCTTGCCTATAGTTATCTCAGTCTATGAAACAACTTTGCAACAATTAAAGTTTTCTAATACTGGGTTCTGTCACTGGGATCATTCATGTGGAAGACCGGTGGCCATTCATATAATGTTTTGCATTATTTCTCATCTTACTATGAGGACTAGTGGGATAAAACAGTATTGATATCCCCTTGGCATGTGGTAGATAGTAAAGATAGGCTGCATAAACAAATATTTATTGAATTCATTGCATAAATGAATCAAATGAGAGTTTTCTTTGTAGAATGTAGTGGTACATTTAGCATTCTGAAGAATAAGAATTGAAGAGTTATAGTAAATGTTTTCTAATTGTTTAATTTAGAGGATTTTATTGAGAGGAGGTATGAATAAGTTCTTAGATATTTTAAAACCTTTTTATTAGTTGACGAACATGAACATAATGTGCTTTGGTCACTCCCCATCCCCTCCCTTTAAGTTCCTTCCCTATTTCCCCACCACTACCCCTTTCCCTTTCAACTTCAGGTGCTTTCTTTCTTTTCAAGCTCACTGAGTTTCTTTGGTGTTGCCTAATTACCTGGGAATAGGGCCACCTACTGAAGCATGAGTAGCCTCTCAGTGTCACATCCTTGAAGAAAACCAACTCTCTTTCACCCCGGCAGCCATCACTTGTCAATAGCTCTTTACCCAGGGGTGAGACTTCATGAATGTCTCACCCACCCGTGCTGGGATTTGGACTGACTTGACTGTGTGCAGGTCTTGGGCATGAAGTCACAGCCCTAGCAAACACTGTATCATTGCTGTTGTTCACTACCTCTTGGCTCTTAGACTCTTTCTTCCTCAATGGTCCCCGAGCCTTGGGGGATAGAGGATGTGACTTGGATGTCTCTTTCTCTACACATTGACCACCTGTGATTGTATTAATCAATGTTTGCAATAAGAAGCATCTCTGATGAAAGCTGAGGGAGGTGGTAACATGGGTATAGAGATAGAAGCTTAGGGGGCAGTCATGACTCCGTCCATTTAGCAGAATAATAGGTTGTCCTCCAGGTTTTGACCCAGTTAATGGTACTAGAGATGAGTTCCATCTTGCTATAGGGCTTTAAATCTATACAGAAAGTGATTGGTAACTCCCGTAATATTTGCCCAGTGTCACACAGTAAGAACATTCAAACAGGTGTTCCTTTGCTTTTTTGCCTCAGTACCAAATAGTCATTAGCAGTATGAATATGAGTTTTTTCCTTCCAAAGAGGTTTCAGGTTTCGAATAGTACTGGTCTTCATAATTAGTCATACTCAGGATGTAGTAAGTTATATTTTAAAATGTTAACACCATCATTTTGCATTTCCAAACCACTCATCAGAATAAAGTGAACTGCATGTAAGAGGCCATGTGGAAGATTTTGATTACTTTAGAAATTTTTATATCTGACAATGGCTCCAGGTATGACTACTGCCCAGCTCATACCTTCCTACTGCTCCCTCACTTCATCAGCTGAACGGAGTTAAGTGCTTCTCATGGTGTAGTGGCATCCTCCTAGAGAGTATCTAAACATCTGAATGGAGAAATCAGATGTCGTGCAACAATTCTTGCTTCGGTTAACGTTCCAGACCCAGGTCTACTGTGTTCCTAAGCTTTGGCAGAAAAGTGACAGTGTGTTAAAATGGCACCAGCTACCGCTTACTGCATACCTTTGTATGTGCCAGGTTGCTTTTGAAATCCTTTCCCTGTGTTATGTTGTTATAACTTAAAAGGTCCTGCAAGCACACACTGTTTACCTAATTTTACCAAGAAGGAACTGAAGCATAGGAGGTTGACTAGCATGCCATGATCACCCTCTCAACAACGAGCAAAGCAGGGTCCAAAGCTCAGCAACATCTGAGTCTTTAACTGTGGTTACGCCAGGAGATGCGCCATGATAGGTGGACAGATGAAGGATTTCAGAAATCTTTGTGACATTGCTTTGAGTCTTGGAGGGACTTGAGATGGAAAGAGGATTTTGTGTGCTATACTCATGATCCCAAACATGTCTCCCAAACTGTCACAGGAAGTGCAGTAGTATTTCCCCTAGCTCCCTTTTAGATGATTGGCACTGAGCCTATGGCCGTAGACTACTTGCTTGAATAATTTGTGGGAAATGTGATGCCCCAGGATAGCAACCAAGAAAGGAGCTGATAGTGAGGCAAATTTGATCTTTTTCCTCTCATGGACAATGTTTTATCATCCCAGATGGAAAAGCTGTAGTCCAAAGCAAACAAACTATCACCCGTGTGAATCTGCTGATAGCCACGTGCTCATTTCTGCTAATTGTCAAGCACCTACTGTATTCATTATCTTTTAGAAATTGTGGAGAAGCATAAAATGTGTCATGTAAAACATCTTAAGCATATAATACAGTGGCACTGATTACACTCACTAGGCTGGAGGTGGCTATGGCTTTTTCCAAAACACTTTCATCATCTCGTACAGAAATTCTGTATCCATTAAACATTGATCCTTTTCAATGGGACAATATTTTTGTGCATGCACATGTGTACAAATGCAAGTACATGGTGCGTGCAGGAGCATGTGGGAACCAGAGTCATCGTCAAGTATCTTCCTTGATTGGTCTCCACTTTATTGTTTAATAAATCTCTCACTGAACTCTACACTCACTGATGGGTGACTGTCTGGTCAGTGAACTCTAGGGATCTGCCTGTCCCTGCTCCTCTGCTCTGTCCCCTGCACCAGGAGGATAGATGTGCATGACAACATGTGGTCTCTATAGCATGGGTGTTAGGGATTCAAACTCATCTCTTCATGCTTGCATGGTAGGCAGTTGACTGACCAAGCCAGCCTCCCACTCTCAGCAGCAATTCTTCATTTTCCTATTTCAAAGTTAACAGTAAATGCTAATGTACTGTCTCTAAATTTGCCTATTCTAGATATTTCATATAAGGAGAATAATGCAATATTTATTCTTTTGTGTCTGCCTTATTATACTTAGTGTGTCTAAAGATTTATTCATAATGTAGCCTATATCACAACTGCATTCCTCTCTATTGTTAAATAATATTCTGTTGTATGTATATGTATGCACATTTACTTATCCATTTTTCTGTTGACATTTCCATCATTGGCTATTGTAGATAATGCAGCTGTAAACACTGACTTGTATCTTTTTGACTCTGTCTCAGTTATTTTGGATATATACTAAAACATGAAATGTATGGTAGGCAGTTTCTAGAATGGCTCCTCATGGTGACTCCTCCTATTATGTCATCCTCTCCCTCTAAGCAGAGTGACAGAGACTTGTCTATAATAAATAGGCTACCGCAAAGAAGATGCAATGCTCCTGAGATTAGGCTGTGAAAAGCTGTAACTTCTTTCTTGTTTGCTGTCTTTCACTCTCTTGCTATGCTGCTCTTAGGGATGCTAGATTCCATGCTGGGAGCTATGTGATAGAGGGAACCCATGTGGCAAATGACTGAAGAAAGCCAAGGCTAACAGTCAGAAAGTGAGGGCTTCATCCAGAGGACTGTGGCAAACAGAATTGTGCCAACAACTCTCTGAAGCGTTTAGCCATGGTTCTTCTCTCACTTGAGCCTGCAGATAAGACCACAGCCTTGGACAGCACCATGACAGTGCTTTGTGAGTGATTATGTGACAGAACGATCTCACAAAATATGCTGCACAGGCGAACTGAGGTATTAAATGTCTACTGATTTAAGCTCCGAAGTTTTAGGGGGAATTTAATGTGAAAAACTAGGCAGCTAATAGTCCACATTTACCTCTCCTTTGATAATAACATTGAATAGGTTGGATGTAAGACAAAGACATTTAAAGAAACAATAGTGGAGCAAGTGTTTTCACTGGACCTGTTTGAGAGCATTAGACACAGACCATCTCAAAAAGAGAGCTAGGTTAGGGGGAAGGAATAATCAACATCTCCATGATTATAATTTTTTACTAAAGAATCTCTGTATATTGCTTTATCTTGCTTTTCCATTAGGTAAAAAAACAGTATTTAGAGACAGTTTATTACTTCTTCCTTCTTTAGAATTTTCTGGATTTAAATAACAATGTTCATTTATCAAAATTGATTGGGCAGGTGGTGACAGTGTCTACTGTTATAACAAATAGTTCTTGAGTTGATTATGGGGGTTCAAAAGAAACCCTTACACCTATAAGCATGAAATTCTATATTTCTGCGAGTGTGCATGTTCCTACATAAAGTGTTGGTAAGTTTTATAGATTGTTAAAGGGAAATGGTACCTAAAGTAATTAGCAAACTACTTCTTGGGTTTCATATTAGCCTCCCTACTCTTGGTTGTAAGAATTTGGAATCTCAGGGGAGGAATGATGAGCTAAGGGGTCAGGACCAGGCTGGAGAAACCCACAGAAACAGCTGACCTGAACAAGGGGGAGCTCATGGACCCCAGACTGACAGCTTGGAAACCAGCCTAGGACAGAACTAGGCCCCCTGAACGTGGGTGTCAGTTAGGATGCCTGTGCAGTCTATGGGGCCTCTGGTAATGGAACAGTATTTATCCCTAGTGTAAGAATGAACTTTGGGAGCCCATTCCCCATAGAGGGATACTCTCTTAGCCTAGACACACGGGGAGGGCCTAGCCCCTGCCCCAAATGATGTGACAGACTTTGGTGATCCCCCATGGAAGGTGTCACCCTCCCTGGAGAGCAGAAAGGGGATGGGAGGCATGGGAGGATGAGAGGGAGAGGGAACTAGGATTGATATGTAAAATAAGATTGTTTTTAATTTAAATTAAAAAAATTAAAAAAAGAGTTTGGAATCTCAGATCAGGAATGGACATTTTCTGGTATCAAGAGTCTCCTCTTGTTGATCTTCAGATAACTAGACTGGACCTTTGTATATTGACAGTAGATCACCTTGGGCCTAGGAAGCCACAGCCTCTCAAGGTTATGTTCTGAGGGTGGACCTCTTGGCCATTCACTAGAGTCTGTCTCTCTGCAGGCCCATGATGAGCTCCTCTGTGGAGTTGTTTTTCTGAGTCAGAATAATTTACTCTTATTTATACCTGATAATACCAAGAGGAGATTCTGCCAAATTAATATATTCTTTGATGTCAGAATGATGAGCAATTAGCACTGAATGTAGAAGACTCCTAGTCCAATATTTACATTGTCTTGTCACAGCCAGTCTCTCAGGTACTGAAGAATTTCTGCCATACTGGAAAAGAATCCATTCTTCTATAGGGCAATTAGGTTGGAAATACCTCCTTTTTTTCATTTGGGAAATATATTCCGTAATTTTGTTTTCCATTTTTCCACCTATCTATTGATCTTGGTTTGTCTTTTAAACAATGGGCTGCTATACTTCTTCCAGGTGGGCACTGTTTCAGCACTGAAGATAGTTCTCAATTCAAGTTACTTTAAGAGTGGTTCATGTCATGATTTTGATGTTTGTCGTCTCCCTTAGCCCAAGAGTATTTGATTGTTCCCAATTCAGGAGAATGTTTTTCTTCTTATCACAGGAGGCCTTTGAAATGAGCTACATCCATTAAGTCTACTCCCTTCATTTGGTGGAGTTGTAATTTATGAGTGAGAATCTTTAGGGGCTGGAGATGTTGCTGGAATGTTTACGCATTGCATTTAATATATCCAAATATCATATGTTAGTCTTTATTAATTTTGATTTTCAAATCCATTTTATTTACAAATGCCCAGAAAATTAATAAAGCACACACCTGTGTTTGTGAAGGCCCTCTTATCCATGAGAAAACATGTTCTCATTTGGGTGAACCATCTGATACTGTAAGAAAAGTGATCTTTCCCTAAGAAACTTAAAAGTTTTCTTTCTTTCCTCAAGATATTTTTCCTTAGGTTTGTTTTCATAGCCACGAAATGTCTAACACCTACGTATACAGAGTAGTTGCATAAAAACACTTATTTAGGTATATATGAACATATATGGCAGCAGTGACTGTGCCACACACACATGCAAAAATACACCATTGTCTTCATCATCTTTGCAAGTTGTGGGGCTGAAAGGAGGGAAGACAGGTTTTGTAGCTGCATAGAACATGATTCATCCATGACAAATAAGAGGTTATGAGATGGTAATGCTGCACTTAAGAGTTGATCAGTATAAACCCAAATTGATAAGAGAGCCCAAACTTTCAGACCAGGGGAGGCTTAGAATAGATTATATAATTAAAGAAACACAGTATTATTTCGTACCTGTGTCCCGTAGAGTAAAATTCATACCATTGCTTATGGTTATTTAGTAATAACTTGTTTATGGATATTCTCATAGCAGATTTTTCCAATTAGAGTTTTAACACTACACCAAGGAGCTCATCCGTTTCAGGCATGTGTCTAAACAGTTATATTCATTTTGAGATGCTGTGGAAGCTACATTCCTGTGACTCTTTTCAGTTCATAAAAACTTTTTTTTGTTTCCTGCAGTGAACTTTTAGGGTATACAGGGCTCATTAGCCCCTACTTCATCAAGAAAGAAAGGTCTCATAGAGGCCAGGGATTTTTCTGAAGGTCTGGGTCTGGTAAGTAGAGCTTTTCTGAAGGTCTAAGCTTGGTAGGTAGGGATTTTCTGAAGGTTGGGAGAGTAACAGGTAGGATTTCCAATGCAGATTTTGGTGTAATCTGCTTCCTCACATAGTGGGGATGCAGGGATACTAGAAATGAACTTTGGGAACTGTCTTTTTTCACCTAGCATCAGGAATATGGGTTGGTAGAGATTAATGCTGGATATGCCCTCTCAAGACGTCCTGCAAGAGAAATACCATCTTATTACAAAAAAATGAAAGCATAATTTATATACAGTGATGTGTATAGACAGTATGTGTATAACGTGATGAGTTTTGACAAAATGTAGACACTTACACAACCCACATTTGATCAAGATGATTTCTATTGCTCTAGAAATATTTCTGTCATTTCATGACCCATCTCAGTTAGTGTCCTCTTGTCTCCAATTCTACCAGGAGACTTCTGCTCTGACCTCAAGCCTTATAGCTTTGTAAATCTAGTTTCCCATGGCTCTTTCTGGGTTGCCTGTGGATGAGGTTATATGAGCAGCAGTTACTGTCTAATTTAAAAAATATATATTTCTTTTGTATGTATGTGTGCATTTAATTATGTATGTGTGTATGTATGTATGTGTGTATGTATACATGTACCTATGCGTGTGTGTGTGTGTGCGTGTGTGTGTGTGTGTGTGCCATACACATACAGGTTCCCTCAGAAGCTAGAAGAGGGCATTGGATTCTCCAGGAGCTGGAGTTATGGGAGGTTGTGAACCACTGGGCACTGGAAACCACACTGAATCCTCTGGAAGAGCAGAAAACACTTTCTGAGCAATTAATCATTGAGCCATGTCTCCATCTCTCATTCCCCACATACCTAAATTTGCTATGATAGGAAAAACTGTGTCACTGTGTCAAGACACCTGAGGGGGAAAAAAACCACTTTAAGGAGGGAGGGTTTATTTTGATTCCTGTATTTAGAAGATTCAGTCTACCATCACCTGGCTTGGGTCTGAGGTGAAGCAGAACATCATGGTAGAGACGGCATGGTACAGCAAACTACTCAACTCTCAGGGAGTAGGAGGAAGCAAGGCATGAACCACATGACCCATTTTCTCTTGCCTCCAAAGTTTTACTGCCTCCCAATAGCACCACTGACTGAGACCATGCCTTCATCATATGAGGGGGAACATTTCAAATCCAAACTAACAGTTGTCCTAGTCAGCATGGATCCAGTGTTCATATGAGCTTATGGAAGGCTCTGCCAACTGATGTCACTGAACAGAAGCAGTGTCTGTGACATCAGCTCCCTTCTACTTTCAGTGGCTAGCAAGTGACATTTAAACAGTTCTGAGACCTTGCCTGAGGCTTGCACGCAGCCACACTGGGATCAAGCTGATGTTGACACAGGATAAGACATCAGCTTCATCATGTGCTAGTTCTGGGGAGAGGAGGTCCAAGCATCTCCCCTGTGCACAGGCAGGAAAGACAATTGGGCGCTGAAGTCCGTTACTCAGCATCAGCAACCCCTTCAGAAGTTCCTACCACAGCTCTCATTTATTAGTCACCACTACTCTATGGTGATTCTGCCAAGAAGACTTGCATGTGGGCCTCCTCCCTGAGGGAAGGAATAGATTTGAGAATGGAACTATCATCCAGGGGTGTCTGGATAATTGGACTCAGAGTCTATAGGCAATTCTGCTCTGACCCCCATCTGAACCTATTTCAGAGGTGGAAAGGGCTAGGATGGTCTACCCCACCCACCTTCTTCCCCAGTTGCCTTTCTGGAAGTTCCTTGAGACACTCTATTTTTTATACACAGTCCCAACGAATCCGTTTTGTTGCTGCACGATCTGGGTTAAGCATTTTCCATTACAGACTGAATGCTCCCTCTCTGTGTTAAGAAAAGATGCTGAGAGAAACTGGGGGGTGATGGGGGAGGCAACAGCAATAGGAAGTCAGTTCTTTGGAGAACATCCACCCTATCCCTCCTGGCCACAGCAGCTAACTGAAAGAATGAGGCCCACTCACCTTCCCATCACAAAGGAAATCATGAATGCAGACAATGACTTGTTCTCATTTGTGATCACTTATTTTTTGTCCCCAACTGGCAAGATAGAATGGAATTGTCACTCCAGTGACAGCAGAGGTGATGGTCTTCTCATAAATGTATGTAGAAAAAGGGAGAAGGCGTCAGCGGGAACAGGGAATGACGGCTCAGGTGGGGCACAGGGAATTGATGATTTTTAAAACAAGAGTCCAGATTCTGTTTTTGTATGCCAAGGCAGGCACAGCCAGTTTTCCCAGTTGCTTTTTCCTGCACCTTCTTATGAAAAACAGCACAATTCAAACCACCCCATTTCATCTAGACAAAAAGCATAAAGAGAAGTGACAGTCAATCAAGATTCTGCTTGATTAACATCTTGGGAGAAAGAACAAGAAACTTCAGGGATGTAAATAAATAGCTGGGCTGTGTTCCCAAGCCCGACCTTGTCACCACTTAGGCGTGGAAGGTGACAGGAAGAATTTGAGCTTTTCGTACCTGTGTGATTACAGCTGGACCCTCAACAGGGCATGGCAATGCTTTTTGGTATTCAATTATATTTTGCTCTATGTGTGTGTGTGCCTGCACCATTTAAGGAGCACACACACACACACACACACACACACACACGCAGAGCTAGAATTGAAATCATCTCATGTGAGAATTCTTGTGATGCATTTAAGGGGCTTGCATTTGACAGGTTGCTACCTAGTTATGGACTAAAATCTCACCAGGCACCCCATAGCTTATCGCCTGTCATTTCAAAACAAAGACATCCTGCTTCCCCTTTCTGTGTCACATCTCATCGACTCATTCTCGGCAGACTCTTACTTTCATTACAATTCGGTGCCACCTCCCTGACTTTCATCAGACGAGAACTTGAAAAAAAATAGGAAAAAAAAGAAAGAAAAATTCCATGTTTTGACTTGGACTCTAGGTGTTATTCTCTCAGTCCAGCTTGAAAGAAAAAAGCCCATCCCACGAGGGGGCAGGCCTGCTTTGCTGCCACCACACGGGTCTCTGAAGTGTGTGAAGAAGAGAGGAAGAGACAATTAACACTCAGCACCAATCTGCATTTCCTTTTTAGCTGCCATTTACACGCTGCTCAGGTTTTGAAAACCAGCATTTCATGCTACTCCCTAGAGAGCCAGCCTCAGTTTCAGCAGGGACCATCTGAAGAGCAGTCACAGATGCCGAATCTTCAGCCAACCCAGAACTCATTTATTTATTTTTTTTGAAAAAAAAATGAGAGAAGGAGAGGAGAGAGAGAGAGAGAGAGAGAGAGAGAGAGAGAGAGAGAGAGAGAGGGAGGGAGGGAGGGAGGGAGGGAGGGAGGGAGGGAGGGAGAGAGAGAGAGAGAGAGAGAGAGAGAGAGAGAGAGAGAGAGAGAGAGAGAGAGAGCTAGCAAGCTGGTGAGAAGAATACATGAGAATCTAGTAATATGGAACACACATTCTTGACCAATCACTATGCCGGGCCAGGCAGGGGTGAGTCAGTAAACCTTTCTCTTTGATCATCTTTTAGATTAGTGTGAGCAGGGGAGCAAATGAACAGGAGCCTGGTGACAATAGGGATGACTGGCGACGAGGTTGGAGGCAGGAAGGACACACTCGATAAGTTTCCCAGCCGCTCATCTCGCGTGAGTGCGCTCTTGCTGATGGGGATCAGCAGGGAGGAAGAAGCCAGACAGGGAAGTCGCTGCTGGTGTGGGAATTACTCTTTCTTTCCGGTGAGGGGAATGTGTACCACTAGCTCCTTGGTTCTGACCAGCTTGCTTTATTTCCCACAGCCCCCAAAGGTTGAGCACCAAAGCAAAATAGCTTCCATAACTTCTGTTATCATTATTATTTTTCATACTGAATTCTCCACCCCTGGAGGTCACTGAGTCAATGGCCGCAGCTGGCTTTTAAAAGGGGGCTGAATCATTTTGTGATTGGCGAAACAGAGAGACAGCCTGAGACAGGGCAATCACATTCCCTGCTCGAAGCCATCAGTTGATCACTCCAGGGGTCAGAAAAAAGTGGGGTTTTTCTCATGCAAGTCTTGGCATGATAGACTAGGTAAATGAAGGAAAAAAAAATGAATGTAAGGTTAGGTTTTTGCTTTTCCTTGAGAGCACGGGGCTGAGAAGTCTGGTGCTCTTTCAATAGATCAGTGAGCAGTGGGCTCCATTCAGTTCTGCTTCGGAAGCAGTGTGATGATGGCTGTGCCAGTGTTTGTTCATTGAGCAGGGTTTCATCCCTGCGCTAAGACAGAGACTTACCATGCAGAGTGTTTGTTCATTGAGCAGTGCGTTTCATCCGTGCGCGAAGACAGAGACTTACCCATGATGCACGGATGGGAACAAGTACACTGGCGTAGGGGCGGCTTCAGGCAAGGGGCAGCAAGTGGCACGAGCACGTAGCACTTGGGGTAGAATTTAGTGGGTGAAAAAGAAAGGACTTCAAAGAAGCTCACTGTGACCTGTGATGAAGCCACATGTCAGGTTAAATTGCATCCTGTAAGGGACAGGAGTGCTTTTCAGCTCTTGCAGTAACACAGACTTGTAACCTGGGTTTCTCAGCACCCCCTTCCCCCATCTCTGCACATTAGGTGTGTGTGGTGAGAAAAAAGTAAACTAATAATGAATAGCTTTTGTTTTTCTGGCTCTGGTCTCACTAGGTGAATCCCCCAAACCTTCAAATTCTCAGCTCTGGTGAAGAGAATGCCCCCTCCTCTATCCTGCTGATTAA
This sequence comes from Mesocricetus auratus, assembly GCF_017639785.1. Lineage (NCBI taxonomy): Eukaryota > Metazoa > Chordata > Mammalia > Rodentia > Cricetidae > Mesocricetus > Mesocricetus auratus. The sequence goes on from NW_024429192.1 coordinate 48,109,426, forward strand.
TGTCCCCAGTAAAGAGACATTAATGTCACCTTGCAAGGACTCAAATCCAGAACTTAGCTATTCATACCATATATGTTTATAAACAGTGCCCACCGGGAACCAAATACTCTCCTAGGTGCTGAGGATTTGGGAGCAGGCATACACATATAAATCAAGAAGTAAATGCATGGCACTCTGTAGAGTATTAACACACTGCCATGAATGGAAGACAACTACAGTCATTCAATTTATATGTAATATTCAAGGAAACTTCTACCACTGCTGTTTGTGGTTGTAGTTGGGGAAACAGCATTGTGACTGTATATGGATTCAATGCTAGAGCAGTGCCCTTTGGTTGTGTGAGGGGATGGGTATTTCCAAAGACTGGGTGGATACAAAATAGATAGTGCAGAATGCAGAAGGATGAGGAATTGTGACGGTGAGATGGGAAATTGCCATCACCCCATTTTCCTGGGATTGGAGGAAGCAGAGCTATGTGCTCAGAATCACCCTGAAAGGAACATAGTGAAGGTTTGAGAAGGGAGGAAGGTGGGAACCATTCTGGGCGCATATTGAGCTGGGAGAAGCAGAAGGCCTCTGGGAAGCACCTAGGGCTGCTTTGATATATCTGACAACGACTCTAAAACGAGACTACCCTGTGGGTTGTATTCTTTTGTCCCGCTTCAATGCTCTGGTGGAGAAGAGGAGTGCCGGCTCTAATGAGGTTCAGGGTTTTGTCAGCTGAAAAGGATAAAGGGAGTGAAGGTTGAAGCAGCTGATGGCACGTGCAGTAACTAACTCACCATGGCCCTGGGATCCAAACCAGATACGGGAGGTGGGGGAGAGGGGTAAACGAAACGGTGCCAGGAAGAGTGTTAGCAGGTCCTGGTGTGGTCTAAGTGTTGTAGGAACTGGGAGAGCAGGGCGGAGGCAGTAGCAGGAGGGCGATGGTGAAGCATTGTTGTATGCGCACTTGTAGCTGGACAGGGGATGGGCTTAGCATGACCAGGAGAGGAGGAGAAGAATTAAGTTCACCAGAGGAGAGCAGGTGGTCTCAGGTGGTGGGACCTAGTAAGCACTCTGGGAGGAGCATCTGTCTGTGGCACCCATGTATCTCTGGATCCATCATCCATGTAGTATTGTAAGTGGTCAATGGCCCCTGGAGTTCAACCCCATGAAGTCTAGGTGGATGTTGAAGATACTAAGGGCTGTGAGGACAGCTAAGCCAGCGTCTTCAGGTAGTTGTCGGTGAGGAGGAGAGGTCGCTAGATGACTGTGGTTGGGAGTGGGCAGGGGAATGACATAGAAGTGATGAAGCCCAACTCATGCCCAATGTTCTAGGGGAGGAAGTTAAGATATGAACAGTGCAAGTTTTTCCATTTGCTAATTATATGACTCTGGGAAAATTATTTAACCTTCCTATGCCTCATTTTTCCCCAAACATGAAGCTGAGATTATCACTACACTCCTTTCAGAGATTTGTTCTCTGAGTTCAATGACATAACGTCTGATGTGAGTCTATCACAATACCCAGTCCGGTATGAGTATAGACGTGTCTGTATAACTGAAGCTTTCACCAGTTATCTGGGTTGGCAGAAGGGATGGGGAAGCCCTTGGCAGGTGCTGAGGGGCTTCCTAAGGAAGGAAAGGTACAGCGTGGTACTGGGAAGATGCTGCCTTGACCATGAAGGGAGGGTGAGGGAGCAGGCCCACAGCCAAGACTGTGCCACTAACCATGTAGAGGGCAGAGAACGCCGAGAGAAGAGAGGGAAGTGGGGTGAGTTTCTAATCAGAAGAGGGCTGCTTGGAGCTTTGTTCATAGCTGATATCCCTCTGACAACTATGAGAAACAGTTTCTGGGGACTCAGAATAGAGTCACCTAGTGATGGTATTAACCACGGAGAGTGCTGTCTGGAGTAAAAATGGTCACTATTGTTTGATGAGAATGCCTTAGAAGGTGACTTCATGGTGAATAGAGTTTTCAAGGCATTTGACATTCGTTGACTTCCTTTTTAGCTCCTCTAAGTCACAGAGGCCATTAAAGTAATGACAATGCCCGGATTTATCTCCGTTAATGGCAGGAGACCTGTGAGAGATAAATCTCCCCTCTGTGGGCTGCAGACTCCTGAACATGACAGCTTTCTCTTCCCTAGCCTAAGAGAGCTGAGATACCCGGGGAATTCTGGGAATGCAGTGGACCCTGGACACAGCTTCAGCCATACTCTTCTAAGACTCACCTGCCAGTTCCTAGGGTCTGGGTTGGCATCTATGGTGTTGAATTTTTCTTTTCATTTTTAGAATAAGGTTAAATTTGCTTTATGCTACTCAGTATTAAGAAAACATATGTACAATTCTTAGCACACAGCAGGACTCACTATTGTTTTGAATTGGAAGATTCTCCTTTGGGGGTCCACTCTAAGCCCTGCAACAAGGTGAAGGCTTGGAACAAAATCAAAAGCATTACCTGATCATGGTGGTAGGGAAACGTATTTTTCTGGGAAGATACAAGGTTCTGGGGCTCAAGGTGTCCACACTGGGGCTGGAAATCAAAGCTTTTTATAAACCAGGTCATTTCAATTTGCCTTCCACCCCGTCTGTCCTGGAAGCCAGGTGAGGAAGAAACGGGGCCCGGGCAAGGAGGCGTGCAGTGAGCAGATGCGTCTGATCCAAGGGGTCAAGAGTCTTGCTGGCTCACTCCACACTCCAGCCCAGCTCACCAAGGTGGGAAATGATGCTGAAGCAGTGTTGAAGTCCAAGTCCTCTGGAGGTTCTGGGAAGGGACACTATTGGCATGTCTGGAGGACTCCCATGCGGTACAGAGTGCAGAGTCTCCCACCTCTGTCCTCTGCCCACTGACTGCTACTGTTAGCCTACCTCACAGGTACTGTGATGATCTGAAAGGATGCATACTTTTCCTATCACCCAGAGGATGAGGACTTCAGTGTGATAAGGTGTCCTGCATGACCTCAGTGAAAACACACCTCTGTTCAAAGACGCCTTCATGCAAGCTGGTCCCCTTCCTCTGGGTCACCTTTCTCTCCCTAGTTGAGGCTAGAAGAGGCTGGTAGAGTGATCCCAGGACTACACAAGTGTTTAGAGACTGCAGACCCAGGCTATCCCCAGGAATGTGACCCTCTCTGAAGCAGCTATATTAGTCACATCACCTCCAACCCTGCATCAGTGTCCCAGCTCGTCAGGAGTCACGCCTGCAGAGGAGATTTATTCTAAAGCTAATGAGACTTAGGAGTCAGTCCCTTCCAAAACTCATGATAGAAACTTGATAGAATTCTCCAATTTGAAGCAGCCTTAGGACTGTATATGACATTTCCAATAACATCTCATCTGAGACACGGGCTGGAGAGTGACTTTAAGAATCGCTGTAATTATTATGTCTTTGTGAGCCAGACACTACACACCAGGTGCCGTCAACAGTCCTGTGACAGTATTTCCCCCTATAGTTTCATTTTATAGTTGAGGAATATGAAGTACGAGAGGTCAAAGGGCTTTTTTTTATTTAAAACCACAAAGCCAACAGGAGAAAGAATCAGGATTGGAGCTCCAAGCTCTCCGATGCCAAAGTCTCCTTGTGCTTGATGTTCTCTAAAACTACCCCTCAGGCCTGGAGAACATTAGTATGTGACAGTGCCAGTAAGATAAAGGTCAAAGGCATGTTGACACCAGAGGATGAGAGACAAAGCCACCATCTCTTGCCCAGGAAGTGGACATCCAGCTGATAGGGCACAGTGTGCACTGGTTAAGGGGAAGTCTTCCCATGGAGGGGAGGTATTACTCTGGAAAAAGCTGGAGTTTAAGCAGCAAAGGTGTGTTTTTCTCTGAGGCTCACTTTGGAAGTCATTCTTCTTGAGGAAAAAACAATGTTATTTCCTCATCTTGGCTGACAAGGGGAACACAGAGTCTTCAGAGTCCCAAGCAATGGAACAGAGGTGCAGGGCCAGCTAAGCAGATAGCGCATCCACTGGCAGTAGTGGTGGGGGATTTGTGTGATGAGAGTCAAGAGTTGGGATTTGAGATGTTCTAGAAAAGTGCAAGTGTTGAAAAAGCACATTTTCAGAAAATAGCACAAGAGTCACATATACAGCCAGGCAGTGGTGGCGCATGCCTTTAATCCCAGCACTCGGGAGGCAGAGGCAGGTGGATATCTGTGAGTTTGAGGCCAGCCTGGTCTCAAGAGATAGTTCTGACTATACAGAGAAACTCTGTCTCAAAAAAAAAAAAAAAGAGTCACGTATAAAAGAGATACCCAATGGGAAGTGGTATGCCCATGGGAGAGAAAGTATGTGACAGGTGAATCCCAGAAAGGCCTTTACGAAGATGTGCCTTCTTAGAACAGGCGAGGACCTGTGTCCAGCTGGGAAGGGAGAAGTGGTTTGAAATGTAGGTAAGGAGCTCTGCTTACATTACTGTTACTGCTCAGTTTGGTAGAGCATTATGTATAAATAAGATGTGGATAGTAGATCCATAATCAGTGTACCCAGTTTTTATTAGCAACAGTGACAAGAGACCCTGGGTCTTTTTCAATTAGGAAGATGAAAATTATGAGCATGTTCTCCGAGCTACTTGTGGCATCTTAAAAAGGTGCTAACATGGGTACATATAGACATATGGATAAGATTTTTACTATGGTAAAGGTTGAGTAAATTATGATTTAGCAGACCTTAGATTACCTACAACCATTTTTAAAAGTTTTGAATATTAAGTGATAAAAAGAGAGGTAACAATAATCATGTTTTATAATGTATTGTTCTATTTGTGTATAGGCAAGAATATGCCTACATTTTATTTATGTAAGCAAAAATATCTGGGAAGGCAGTGTATGCCTTTGAGAGTGAAGGTTAAAAACAAGAAGGGATTTCCACTTGTTTCTTTATACTTTATCTCTTAGTTACTTTTTTATTGCTGTGATAAAACACCATGACCAAGGCATCTTAAGGCATCTTATAAAAAGAAAGTGTTTAATTTGGCTTATGGTTTCGAGGGGTAGAGTTCATAATGGTGGAGCAAAAGAATAGATGAGAGTTGAATGCTCACATCTTGATCCACAAGGCAAATGCACACACACGCACACACACACACAAATACACACACACACACACACACACACACACACACACACACACACACACACCAGGAATGGTGTGGCTCTTTGAAAGTTGACTGTCGGATGACTTACCTTCTCCCACAAGACCATACCTCCTAATCCCTCCCAAACAGTTCCACCAACTGAGAACTTAAATATATGAGTCTATGGGGCCATTTTCACTCAAACCACCATACTTTGAAGACATTCCCCCAAATGAAGAAATGTGATTTTAGGTGATTTTATTTTTTTAATGCCTTGCTTTTATTTTCCAAATTTCATATAAAGAGCCTCTATTGCTTTAAGGATCAAATTTCACTTCTGCCTAGAAAGCAACACAGGCAGAGGCCAACGCATGTGACTTCTGGAGCTGGAACAGTTGGTGTCCACGCTTGCCCCATGCCTGCGCAGTAGGCATTGGCATGGATGGGTGACTTCACCTCTATGTGCTGTGGGGTTCTCTTTTGTAATATAGCAATACTAATATAGTGGGTGATATTTCTGGGGACAGGCATGGTCAGATAGGACCTTGTTGTAAAGGGTGTGTCTAGGGCTTACGAAGTGCTGGCCACTGTGATGAGTAGACCAAGCTTAAGGACACAGGTAGATGTGTCCTGTGCTTTCCTGTCTTCTTATGAGGTTAAAAGAAAAAGACTCAATGGAGGCAGGAACACCCTGAAGAGGAGCTGACCGGGGACTCTCTTTTGTTCATGGATCATAGCCCTTTATTTTGGTGCCTGCCACTCATGTGGTTTAGCAGTCTTTTCCTTGATCCTGCCTGATTTTCTGGAACTGGAGTGCAAGTGTGGAGCAGTGCATCCATCTTGATTCCTCTGCACTGTAAGGGAGGGGCCCAAGCAGCCCTTCTTTCCCCCCTCCCCCGGGGTCTGCAAGCCTCTGACTAACTGTGACCCGGCTGCACCTGCTGCTGTCTCATCAGCTCTCTCTATTCTGATGCTTGCCAGCCGATCAGACACTAGGAGCTGGGCTCTGCCCACAGTGGAAATTGGTTTCTCAGAATTTACTGTTTGGCTCTGAAGCTGTGGTTGCTGAAAATGACTCATGGTCCGTTTATGATTCTTTTTTCAAATAAATCACAGGCCGGGCAACCTGACGTAGCTGAAAGTCCCAGTGGCCAATTCAGTTCTCAGCATGTTTAGACCCTTTGACTTGACTGTTTAATGTAGCAGAAGAGGCCTCAAGTAACTGACAGTGGTCACCTGGCGGCCATGTAAGGACAACACGCTGAAAAACAGCCAATCATAATGGGTGTTGCACATCTGGCAGCTGCCCTCCCTCTTGCATGGTGAGATTGCTCTGTGCCAGTTTGCCTCTGGAGCTCACATACAGCTCAGAGAGTTCAGGTGCAGACAGGCTCGCACTGACACCATTCCTGATGATTCACAGTCTGGCTGCAGTCATTACAGCCTGCAAAGCCTCCTACCAATTTCCCCTCCACCTCCCTTCTGCCCTCTGTCCTTGTCCTCCAAGCTTACAGGGAAGATCTTACATCTGATGCTAGTACCTGACAGCTGAGATACGTGTGCCTCTCTCCGGGCCAGCTCACGTTGTCCTGTGTACATCACTTTTGTGTCGCTTTTCTGATTGGCTCATTCCACGGCAATTTGAACAACCCAGTTCCCTTACAGAATGCTCTGAAATGTCTTTCTAGAGCTCTTCATACAAATTATCTTCTTGTTGGTGCTTTCTGACACTTTATTCATACGCATCCTACCCCACTTATTTATCCTAGCTATACTAAGTTCCCTCTTTTAGGTTTGACATATATAGTTGATCAGCAAGTCCTCAGATCTTAGTGAGGGTAAGAATTTAACAGCAGTGGTGGCAGCCTGTTAGGCCTGCGATGTGCAAGGCTTGGACTAGGCAGACTAGGTCCTGGCACCTCACGATGTTGTGTCCTCTCCTCAAGGTGAGACCTCGGATTGGCAGCTCTACACAGGAGGCTGAGAATCTGCGTGATTTATTTGATTACGGCCTTAACATCTCTGGTCTGTGTGGTCAGAAATGTAGTCTTCTCAGAAAACGCTGTAGTTGACTTACAGTTTGTCATAATGTGGTGAATATTTATAACATCACTGTAGTGTAAATTTGAATCCAAGAGCTTTGAGCCTGGCATGTGGGAAGCAACCAGTTTTAGTGAGAGTAACTAGCTATCCATGCAGGACCTTGTCTTGTCTCACTGAGAGTTCTGGTGTTTTGTTTTTCTATTTTTCTTTTGCTGACAGTATTTTTGCATACAGTGTATTCTGATTTTCCCTCCCTCTATTCCTCCCAGATACCCCCCACCCCAATGCTCTCCTATCAGCATCCATACCCTTTTGTTACAAACTGGCATCTAAAGAGTAGTGACAAGACAAAACAAAAGCAATGGTTTTTAACTCAATGAATCAGTCTTCAAATATGAGGCACAGCCCCTTCTCAACTGGCACTTTGGGAAGTTTGATTCAGGAGACTGTTAATAGATGAGTCACTAAGTTAAACAAAGCTAAACTTGCTTCCTTTTGTTCAGTGCTTTAAAACATCAGGGACTCCAGGAGGAGCCACCGTCCTTAATGCTCATTTCACAAAGTAGCTGTGGGAAATGCATGGGCTTTGATCAGAGAGCCGGAACGTGACCCCAGCTCTCTATCCTCTAGCCACCTGTGTAGGCCAACATTTCAGGTTTCTGAGTTGTGGGTCTCTTGTTTCTCACTAATGTTGGCCCTGCTGAAGACAGGGTACAGTGAGACCCGGGTGACTTAAATGCACGGAATACATGGAAGCAATTGTCAAATTATAAACCACTGAGCAGACATTGTTCTTTCAATACACAGAAAAATGTCCAAGGTGTTATGATGGCAGAGTATAGTGTACCATTGGGCAACTGAGGAGGGAAACAGTTTTGACTGGGATAATTCATTTATAGCTAGAAGTTGAATGGAATGCCAGAAACAAACAGGCACACAGGTGTTCAGAATTGTTTTTCTGACACCATGTGCTATTCATTTATTTGTTGTTTGCTATGAGCAGGAAGACGGGTATAACTGCAGATCTGGGAACACCAATCTTCAAGAAAAGATGCTGTCAAAGATGAGTTTGATATGCTCCAATGATTTTTACTTAGGATTTCAAAAATCATTTAATTTAGTAGACATCATTGGGATATATTCAATTTTAAAGCTCAGATAATAAATGTCACTAGGGGAAGGGCTTTGAGAGGTTATGCAATAATTTCCCTGTAGAGAATGTTAGTGTTATCCAGAGAAAGTATGAGATCATGAAGTTTTTGTGTGAGTGTGATGTATTAGTTGCCTAAGCAGTAGACACTGGGCAGTTCTTGCTCCCCCTGTATTAGGTTTGGTTTTTGTTGTTGTTGTTGTTTTCAAGACAGAGATTCTCTGTGTAGCTTTTGAGTCTGTCCTGGAACTCGTTCTGTAGACCAGGCTGGCCTCGAACTCACAGAAATCAGCTTGCCTCTGTCTCCCAGTATAGCAGTGTTTTGATGATTGTCTTGAGATTTAGTCAGAGGAGCTCTGGATTTTTAGCAAGAAACATGAATAAATATGTTTGTTCAGAAATTCTAGAACCCTGGAGTACCTCCTGTATGCCAGGTCCTAGGGAGACAAATGTGCCCCAGCCCATAACCTAACTCCATCTTTGTTATTCAAGAGAATAGTGAACTAAAACTGGAAGTCAACAGACCTGGTGTTAGGTGTGCTGCATTTGCTATTTTATTCACTTGGCCATGTCTACTGAACCCTTGTGCTGTAGCAGGGCCTCATATGATTTACATAGCTATCGTGATGACCACAGACTGCAAGATAGTGAGACATCACCAGCCATGGTGGCATGGGACTGTAATCCCAGCCCTAGGGAGATTGAGGCAGGAGGACTACAGTATGAGACAAGCCTGTCTCAAGAACAAAGGAAAAGGGTGATGGAGTCCCTTAGGCAGAGATGAGTGAAGACAGGGCAGGCAGAGACCACAGGGTGTACACAAGCCACGGCACAGCTGGAGAGGCAGGTGGGGGCTGGACAGGAAGAGTCTTGTGGGCCCCATGTGGACTTCCGCCTTTCTCATAAGTGGAAGAGGGGGCCACTGAAAAGGATTTGTGGCAGCGAGGTAAGATATAAAGGGATGAGTGCTTTAAAAATGTTGGCAGTTTAGAATAGCCCACGCTTTATGTCTCCCTCAAGGATTGAGGCTTAGATGGTGGGCGGGGGTGGGGGGTGGGGGTGCACGGTAGTAATTCAGGGAGACAAGTTAGGGGCTGTGCTGCAGTAGTGGAGTGAGATAAATGATTTAAAAAATTTAGACACAAGGTGGTGTTGGTGGTAAAGAGAGCTGGCCAGGCTGAGACTCCGAGGGAGGTGACGTGGGAAGGAAGTCCTATTCTTTTCTCTATGTTCTTGTCACGCCAAGCTCTACACTCACTTTTACATTGCTTTTCTGGTTTCTTTTTTTGTATTTATCTTTCCAACTTACATCCTAGTGTGAGAAAATCAAAGTGATTGGAATTGTTTTTAAAAGCAAAATTTGTACCACAATATGGTTGCATTTACATTATTACCCATGGCAAAGACCGAAGGAGTTTGAGCGTGGTTTGCAAATGATGAGGAGTGTTAGCTAAGGCAAGCTGCCTCACCTGTCCCTTCCACAGAGGAGCCATCTAGAAAACAGGGGCACAATAGCGTCTGATTTGTTAGGCTTCCTTAAGAATTCAATGAGGTAATAAACACAAAGCCATCAACATAGAGCCTCGTGTCACTAGTCACAGCTTCTAGATGACAATCTGTATGCACTACTTGTCTCACAGCTATAACAAAATACCTGACAAATACAACTTTATAGAGACAGGTTTGCTTTTTAATATTGATTTTACTTATGTGTATGTGTGGCTGTGTGAGTGTATACCACACATGCTGCAGGTTCCTGAGAAAGTCAGAAGAGAGTGTCAGATCTCCAGAAGCTGGAGTTTCAGGCACTTGTGGATTGCTTGCTGTGGATGCTGGGAAGTGAACTTAGGTCCTCTGTCCCCGAATTGTCTCTCGAGACCTAACTTGGATATTTTTCATTTGGGAATATTTCTCAGGGAGGGTGATAGCAAGAAGCCAAAAACTACAACTGGACACTCCTCCTATAAGCCCTCAGAATGTCTGTATAGGTCATGTGTTGTTCCTACAGATAAGGAGATTGAGGCTAAGAGAAGCAGTGCCCCCTCCCCTGTGTAGAATTTTAGCACAATCCAGTTCAAGGGTTCTCTAGCAGGCATCAGCATGATAAACATGGCGCCCACAGGTTTTGCCTTTACCCTCCTTCCCCTTGCTAAAAACCATTAGATTATATTTCTAAAGCTATCCCCAAGGTTTATTCTCTTATTTGGCCCCTGGCTCATTCCTGAGACTAAACACAAAGGTCCTACAATCAAAACTCATTATCTGGCTAACTTGTCCATTTAGGATTTACCAGCTCACCCTAGCACAGACATCTCCTGTCCCCTTAAAAGCCCACCCCTATAAAACAAAAACAAAAACAAACAAACAAACCTGCTTGCTGCTGCCTACTGTTTGCATTCTACTCCCACCCCTCCAGGTGTGCTGAAAATTTGGTGTCTGGGGCCACCCTCCCTTGCAATGACCCTTACACCTCATGCTCTATTTCTTTATCACATCACGAATTCAGTTGAATGGGAGTCTCTGATCAAGTTTTCATGTAGACCAACTGTGGTTTATGACACATGTGGTAAGGTGACACTGTGAGAGCTTTTCAAATGGCAATCCATGGCTAATTGGACTCAAAGTTGTTACCAATCTCAACAATGTAGAATAAAGTAAATTTAAGTTGAAATATCTCCCCAGCTTTCCATTATATTGACCAGGGCGTGGTGGCACACGCCTTTAATCCCACATCTATCAAACCAGAGGCAAGTGCCTCTCTGTAAGATTGAGGCCAGAATGTCTACAGAGCAAGTTCCAGGACAGCTAGTGATAGACAGAGAAACCCTGTCTTGCAAACAATGAAAGAAAGAGAGGATGGAAGGAAGGAAGGAAGGAAGAAAGAAAGAGAGGGTTAGGAGGGAGGAGGAAGGAGGGAAGGAAGAAGGAAGGGAGGGGAAGGAAAGAATGAAGAGAAAGGAAGAAAGAAATGATTATCACAACAGAGCTTTTTCTTATTTTTGATGTTTAAAGGAGAATTGATACTTTACACAAAAGAAGTTGTTTCTTTTTCTTTGTGTGTATTTGTGTGCTAAAAATTTAGTGCTTGGTTTACTTCAGGCAGTAAAGGAAATGATACAAGTTTAAAAAAAAACAGAGATTCTACTTCTGGCAATATAAATGCTAGCTAATTTTAAAAAAAAAACCTTTCCGGTACAAAGAAATAAAGAGAAAGTGAGATTAGAAAATAATTAAAACTGTATAGTTTTGTTGTCAAGAAAGAAAAATTCTTAAAGGCCAAAAATTGATGAGAAAGCCTTATTCAGACAGGAGAAGATGATCAAAAATTCAAAAATTCTGAGTAAGGTGGGAAGTGCCTGGTTTGCCTAAAGTAGGTGATCCTATTTGGTAGAAATCAGAGAAAGAGGAAAGGTGACCCCCAAAAGAGATCCCAGTAAATACAAGTGTCTGTCTTACTCGTGGGATGCTGCAGAAGATACATTTCTCCTGAGAACTTTATGAGAAGGAGTTGCTCTCACTGGAATGAAGGCTAGTGTTCCCATGACTAATATGAACTGAGAAATCATTTAAATTATTCTATGTTGGGTATGGCCTCCAGGTGCTTGGTTAAAGCAGGTACCAATTCTCCCTGAAGGCAGGCTCACTGATTCCAGGCCTCCAAGAATTTCCAGAGTATCATTCCAATTAACAGCTCAACATGAAAAAAAGAAATCACAAAATAAATGAGGAAGAACCAAGAAACAGAAACAGAACTGTGAAAAGTTCAGAGGGAGCTGGAGAGAGCACTGGTCACTCTTCCAGAAGATCCACGTTTGAATCCCAGCTCCCACATGGTGGCTAACAGCTGTCTGTAACTCCAGTTCTAAGGGATCCGACACCCTCTTTTGGCCTTTGTAGGTACCAGGCACACGTGGTACGCAGACATGTGTGCAGGCAGAAACACCCACACACATAATAAATAATAATTAACTAGCTAAATAAATAGTAGATCTTTTAAAAGTTCATTTGTTAGAAACGAGCATAGCTGTGGGCTGGAGAGCTGGCTCAGCTGTTGAGAGTGCTGGCTGTTCTTCAGTAGAACTTTGTGTCTCACTACCATAAAACTCAATGTCGTCCTCTGATAGTCCCCACACCTTTCATAGAATGGGTTAAGAACCTAGGTCATTCCCCAACGTGACTTGGTTCCCTTGTAATGGCATAACTAGAGGGAGAAGTTTGGCCAGTTCAGGCCATGGGAAACTAACTTTTCACCACTATCACCTGTATGGGTGGTGAATTATGCCTTGAAATATTCCTTGGGTATTCTTCTTCTCCAGTGCCTCTGTGACAACCCCTGATGATTGCAGAACCATGGTGAGGACCCTTCCCTCTAACTTGGAGCTCCCAAGTGATGACTTTCTTGAATGATTGTCATAGGCTCCTAAACCAACAGGACACACCCATCACCTACCACCACCTTCAGATGTAGAATCATTTTACTTAATTCTTAGGGTGGCCACTTTCCTTTTTAATGTTGCAGGCAGATCTTAACCACAGGAAATACCAACGTTCTTGTAGTCATCTTTCCCAGAGTGGTGAAACATGCTTAGTTGACACTTACACGGCTCAGGTACAAAGATCAGTGACTCTTACGGGAAGGAGATCTTCCAATGGAGCCAAGCGTGATCTCCTCTCCAGTGGTTGTCTCATTGCTTCTCACACTTCATTTTTTGGAAATGATCCCCAATAGGCAGAATACACTTGTGTCATCACGCAGTTGCCAACTTGTTTTGCTAAATAAGAAAGCAAATCTCACAAATAAATACTTCTTCCGTGGAGTAACTCGTTCGGTATGGTATGACTCTTACCCAATGCATTTGCCAGTGTTTTATGTATTTGTTTGTGAAAACCCCACTCCTTTATCTATAATTAGGGGAACTATTTCTGACAGTCTGTGATTCCCCGTGAAATGACATTGATAAATACTCATCATGTGTGAGGGAGAACACAGGCAAACACAGAAATGTAAGATATGATCTGTTGATATGAGACTTGTTTTCTTCAAGGAAGTAGGTCTGATGACTTAACATGAATATTATATTGGAAAAATATATGCTTTTGGAATGCTAACATGTGTCACAAAGTCAGGAAACAGAGCTGGTATTACAAGATCGCATTCATTCAGAGCCAGAAACTGTATAAGTGAGCACAAATGCACCCACACTAACAGAGGGAACTCAGTACTTTCCTTGAAATCTGAGAAGACAGAAACTTGACACCTAAGCCAGTCATAACCACCTGCCAAGGTCAGTCATAAATTAATATTTGAAAGGAAATGAGTTTCTATGCCAAACTCTCATTTTTTTTGACAAGTGTTGTTCTTTATATGTGTTGGCTCATTATTTTTAAACTACATCGTTTATTGTCTTTGACTGAGGAGCTCTGGACTTTGGTCTTAGTTAATTCTTTTTTGTTTGTTTGCTTTTGTTTTTGTTTTTGTTTTTGTTTTTCATGACAGAGTTTCTTTGCAGAAGCCTGTCCTGGAACTTTCTGTGTAGACCAGGCTGACCTTAAACTCACAGACATCCGCCTGCTTCTGCCCCCTGAGTGCTGGAATTAAGGGTATGCACCACAGGTATGGTCTTAGTTAATTCTTTAGGGCATAATAAGACTATGACTTAACAAAAATTCATTAAAATTCATGGTTAGTAAATGGAGAAATCATTTTTATTCTAAGTCAGAGTCTTGTGAAAATATTTAAAACTTTTATCTCAAAAATGATACATGCTATTTTTTTCCTTTTTTTTTTCTTTTTTTTTGGTTTTTCGAGACAGGGTTTCTCTGTATTGTTTTGGAGCCTGTCGTGGAACTCACTCGGTAGACCAGGCTGGTCTCGAACTCACAGTGATCCGCCTGTCTCTGCCTCCCGAGTGCTGGGATTAAAGGCGTGCGCCACCAATGCCCGGCTGATACATGCTATTTATTTAAACAACAAACAACAGTGACTGCATAAAGTATGTATACATACACACATACATACTTATATGTTTCCTAGACTCTGGTCTTTTCTGCTCCCACCCCACCCCCATGAATAGCCTCATGGGCATCCTTCCAAATGAGTTTATTTATTATTTTACCTTACACTGTATCTGGGAGGTATTTTAATAGCTGTACACACAGAATCGGTGTACCGTGCAGTATGTCATAGGTATATTGTACTGTACTTTTACTGATGAACACTTAACCAGTTTTCAATGTCTTATATGTAAGCACAGACATGACGGTTTTCTTTTACACATGGCTTTACATAGCTTTAGAAATCTATGCTAGATATATTTCTAAAGATTTAATTAGCATGTCAAAGAATGTATATATTTTACATCTTCAAAATTGTATTTGTATAAAAATGGTTTCCCTCGGTGTTTAATGAGCGCTGTATTCTATCATTTTGTTTGCAAACTTCTCTTTAGCCTTATCTCACTTAGGATTCTGGTCATTTGGGCTTGGAGAATCTGTTGACGGAGACGGAAGAAGCTGAGAGCACAAAGTGAGACTCAGTGCTCACCTGGGACGGCCACAAGCCTGGCTGCACCATCGCTTTCACTGTCCTGAGAAAATGAGTCAGAAGACAACAAGGACTTCAGAGTCGAGAGAAAATGAGAGTGCTGAGTGTTCGAAACTATGGAATGAAAAATGTTTTCCCCCTTACCGTTGGATCCTTTCATGATCTTACATATTGCAATAAAGTGTGTGCGTGTGTGTGGCCTCTTGGCTCCTTGGAAACCACATCATTTAACTTGGCACTGTGCTTGCATTCTAATGCCCTTTTTAGTTGTCCTTATCTGCCAAAGGAGGGTTCCCTAGGATTTCCCATGTCACTTTTGTTTCCCCCCATTAAGTATAGAAATACTATTATGGCAGGCAAAAGTGAAGTCTTGGACCAGTTTTAAAGGGCTGATGTCTAGCCATTAGGGAAATGCAAATCAAAACAACTCTGAGATATCATCTTACTCCTGTCAGAATGGTGAAAATCAAAAACACCAATGACAGTGCTGGAGAGGATGTGGAGAAAGGGGAACACTCCTCCACTGCTGGTGGGAGTGCCAACTAGTACAGCCACTATGGAAATCAGTATGGAGATTCCTCAGGAAAATGGGACTGAATCCACCACAACACTCAGCAATTCTGCTCTTAGGCATATACCCAAAAGATGCCCATTCATACAACAAGGATGCCTGTTCCACTATGTTCATAGCAGCATTATATGTAATAGCTAGATCCTGGAAACAACCTATATGCCCCGCAACTGAAGAGTGGATAGAGAAAATGTGGTACATTTACACAATGGAGCACTACTCAGAGTAGAAAAACAATGGAATCTTGAAATTTGCAGGCAAATGGATGACACTATAAGAAACCATCCTGAGTGAGGTAACCCAGACACAAAAAAGACAAACATGGTATGTACTCACTCATATATGGATTTTAGATATGGATCAGGGGAGTGACAGCCTACAATCCCAGTGCCAGTGAGTCTGGGAAACAAGAAGGTTCCCAAGAGAGATGCATGATACCCCAGAGAAGTGGAATGAGGCAAGATCTCCTGAGCAGATTAGGAACATCAGGGGAGAGGAGAGGGAACCAAGAAAAAGAGAGGGGGATAAGAGGATGGCAGAAGAAGACATGGGGGATCAGGAAGGTTGAGTCGAGGTAAGAATAAAGGAGAGCAGGATGAGAGATACCATAATAGATCGAGTCATTATAGGCTTGAGAAGAGAGCTGACACTAGTGAGATCTCCAGAGATCTACAAGGATAACACCAACTGGCAAACTAAGCAATAGTGGAAAGACTACATTAATAGCCCCTCCTAGATGATAGAGTTGATGACTACCCTATATGCCATCCTAGAACCTTTATCCAGCGACTGATGGAAGCAGAGACAGATACCCACAGCTAAACACTGAACTGAACTCCTGGAACCTAGTGACAGAGATGGAGGAGTGATAAGCAAAGGGGTCAAGACCATGTTGGTGAAACCCACAAAGACAGCTGACCGGATAAGGGGGAGCTCATGAATCCCAGATTGATGGCTGAGAGGCCAACAGGGGACTGATCCAGACTCCATGAATGTAGTCTCAGTGAGGAGGCCACAGAAATCACAGGGGCCTTGGTTAATAGATCAATGTTTACCATGGTCTATGAATGATCTTTGGGATCCCATTCCAAATAGAGGGATGCTCTCTCAGTCTGGACACATGGGGAAGGGCCTAGGTCCTGCCCTGGATGAAATGACAGACTTCAGAGGTCCCCCCCCCAAGGAGGGCCTCACCCTCCCTGGGGAATGATGTGGGGATTGGGTAGGGGGCTGGTGGAGGGACAAGAGAGGAGGGGTGGGAGAGGGATCTGGGAAAAAAATAAAGGGCTGATGTCCAGCAGGGCTCTGTGTTGAGTGAGCGAACAGCTATGGCAAAGCCTTTCCCACATTCCTGATATTCATACGGCTTTCCTGTACCCTGGGGCGCACTGTCAGGGCAGAGCAAAGAGGTAGCTGAAGGTCTTCCTGCATTTGTAGCATGGTTGGCTCTTCTCTGGGCTATCCGAAGTGGCCTGTATTTTAGACAACCCCCCTGCCATGGCATATTCACGGGGATTTCCCCTTAGAACCCTGAGTGCAGGTGCAAACAGTCTGCCTTTTCACAAAGGGCTTCTCCACAGTCCTGACTTCTACCCACAGGCCTGAGGCCAGTGTGAAGCTGGTGGATCTTGCTGAACTTTTCCCCATGTCTCCCATATTTGTCTTCTCCATGGCCTTTGAGTTACACTCAGAGAGTATCCGTGACGGAAACCTGTTCTTCTGAACACTTAAGCATGTCTTCATCTGTCCCCAGCCCATTGCATTGGGACTCCACATTGTAGGTGGAAGCTTCTGTCCCACCAGCAGCTCCTAAATAAGCACACTGAGGCTTATATTAATTATAAATGCTCAGCCAATAGCTCAGGCTTTTTACTGGATAACTCGTATATTTATGTTTACCCATATTTCTTATCCATGCTTTGTCACACGGCCTGGTACCTTTTTCTCAGGACAACATGCCCATCTTGCTTCTCCCTGCATCTGCCAGTGATTCTCCAGCTCTCCCCTTCTTCCTCCCAGTATTCTCAGGGGGAGAGAAAGGATCCTATATAGGGCTTTAGTCTACCTCCTCACTCTATGCAAGGGTGGGATATTTAAGTCAGTCCAGTTAAAACACTGAGTGTGGAGAAAGCAAGGAAATTCCGTATCACTTTTAGACTGTTGATTCTGTAAGCTGTGAAATCACTTTGACAAAGCTTGGCCCTGTGTCCTGAAAGTCTTTTGGAAGCCACGTTTTCCTATGAGTACCAAGAAGTCTGAAGATGACTTCTTTAGACAATACAACATTATTCAGCTGCCTAGGAAGGCATTAGACCTTTGCTTTCCCTGGGGGTAATCAAGGAAGCACCATAATTTATGTTCCAGAACCCTCAAAAATTGAGAGACCTATGTATAAGACACTCGCTTATTGTGGTGAGTGCCAGGCTCTTTGGATCTAGTAAGGAGTGGAGGCAGTAAGGGTTGGAACTGCTCCTAGAAGCTAGTTAGAATATTCATCCCTGAGAATATGACTGATGGCTATTCTTGGTGGTCAACTTGACTTCATCTGTTTAACTAAAACCCAAAATATAGAGGGCACACCTATGAAGAATTTCTGCTTAATTTGGTTTGGGAAAATCTGCATCTAATGGGATTTTGAGGTGGGAAGGCACACCTTTACACCAGATCTAATCTGGGCCATGCCTTCTGCTGGAAGCCTGTGTAAGGACAAGGTAGAGGGAATCTTTTGCTCTTAGCCTGCTTGATCTTGCCTCGCTAGCAAGTCTATTCCTTCACTGGCATTAGAGTGTAATTCTTCGGGATTCCATCGTGTCTTGAAGATCATCTGAGACATTCAGTCTCATGGACTAACTACTGGATTTTTGGACTTTCCATTCATAGGCAACTATTGTTGGATTATCACAGCCTGTAAGTCATTCTAATCAATTTCCTTTCTATACAGATGTAGACAGATACATTCTATAAGTTGTTACTCTAGAGAACCCTAGTGAATACAGTGACTGACTGAAGAGGAGACTGTGTAAAGCTGCTGGCATTGAAAGGCTCCCAGTGAGACAGGCTGGCAGGCTGACTAGGAATGAATACTTAAATTATCTCATCTTTCAAGATGGCTTGAACTTCTATCTCCAAAGTTGAGAAGACGTGTCGACAGGCCTCCGATAACCTCTTAATTTTTATTTTATTTACTGATTTAAGGTAGTGTTAGTCTAATGATTAATAATTGAGAACATGTACAGTGGGACTTTTATTGGTATTACCTATTCAATCACTGTCACAACATATGCAAATATTAAGGTTTGAGAAATGAAGCATCAGGCAGACAGACAAAATGGAAAAGCCAAGAGTATTCCCATCCAAAGTCAGTGCAGTCAGATTCCAAGACAGAGGGCTCATCATTGCATGGCAGACAAGACCCTATCTTTTTCGGAATCCGTGCATGGTAATGACTTAGGCGGCTTCACATGTGATGGTCTGTCTTGATAAGCACAGGTGCTCCTGTCCTCCATCTCAGGGGGGTACACAGACACTCCATCTCGGGGTGGTACACAGACACTCCATCTTGGGGAAGTACACAGATGCTCCATCTCAGGGAAGTACACAGATGCTCCATCTCAGGGTGGTACACAGATGCTCCATCTCAGGGTGGTACACAGATGCTCCATCTCGGGGTGGTACACAGATGCTCCATCTCGGGGAAGTACACAGATGCTCTATATCAGGATGGTACACAGATGCTCCATCTCGGGGAAGTACACAGATGCTCTATATCAGGATGGTACACAGATGCTCCATCTCAGGGTGGTACACAGATGCTCCATCTCGGGGAAGTACACAGATGCTCCATCTCAGGGTGGTACACAGATGCTCTATATCAGGGTGGTACACAGATGCTCTATATCAGGGTGGTACACAGATGCTCCATCTCAGGGTGGTACACAGATGCTCCATCCCAGGTTTGTACACAGGTGCTCCGTCCCAGGATGGATGAAGGAAAAGTTTTCTTGGACAGTGGTCACAGTTGGTCTCTGCTCTCAAATGTATACATTTTAAAGAGCTACAGAAAGGTTACTACATACTTGTGCAGAATGGGCAATCACAAAATGAGTTAGATTTGTTTGGTAGAAATAGTTGTTATTTTAGATTAATTTCTATTTCAATATAGTGCTTCTAATGATAAATGGCAGCTTCTGAATTGATAAGTATCTTCAGCCATCTGAACTGCCAGCAGCAATGCTTGAAAGTCTCCTGAATATCTCAGCAGGAAGTTGCTACAAATTAGGTCACATCAATAGCTATACCCAAAGTCTCCTATGTGAGTGCTCTCAAGGGACTTCTCACAGGGCGTCTGTGTTATCGACACCCTGAAGCCATTACAAGTGACCTGACCACCATAACTGTAAACTGCCATCTGCAGTTTAGGGTCGTTGGATACATCATGGCCAGGATGCTCCTTGTCCTTCCTCTGCCCCCGTTTAGCACTGAACGTAAACACAGACCATTTCTAAAATGTTAGACCTGACCAAGGACTTATAACCAAACTTTCCAAAGTGCTGGACATGACAGAGGGACATCCACTCAGAGAGTGACTTATACCTCAGGCTTCTCTTTTAGTTAAAAAAAAAGTTCTAAAAATGGATTTTGGTGATGGTCACTTCTGTGAAGGGCTCCAGGCTGGGCCCCTGGAGCCCCCTGTCTCTGCCTCCCAGAGCTGGGGCAACAGGTGGGCACTGACTTGTGTCCTGGGGGTCTGAAATGAAGTCCTTCTACAGTAGGCACTTCACCTATATTTTAAATATAAACGTGTGTGCTTTGTATTCCAGAGCTGTTCTGTGGAAAGTTAGCAGGAACAGAAAATTCCCATTATTTAGAATCTGGCCTCTGAGTCCAGCCACAACCACAAAGGATTCCAGTCTGTGGCTATGAAGATCTGGAGCAGGTCATTTCCATCTGGGATGTCCCCTATCTCAGAGTGCTTGTAAAATTCATTTCTTCCTAGTATTATGTTCTTCATGAACTTATTTGCATTGGAGGCCTGGAGACTGTCTCAGATTTATGTGATAGAAATATTCAGGTCAAGAGCTCTTCGATTGTGGCATCAGCCTATCATACTGTGTAAAGCACAGAGAGGAGAGGAGGGGCCCACATATGAAAGACGTCACTTCCCTTCCAAAATGAGGCCATAGATCCACAGTGTCTTATGGAATCTAACAAATCTCAGGGCAGGTTGGGAATTTTCGAGAGGACCCATAATTAGAAGCAGAATTTGTAGAAACTTCAATTCTATAACTTCAGCTCCATA
Organism: Mesocricetus auratus; assembly: GCF_017639785.1. Taxonomy (NCBI): domain Eukaryota; kingdom Metazoa; phylum Chordata; class Mammalia; order Rodentia; family Cricetidae; genus Mesocricetus; species Mesocricetus auratus. The sequence goes on from NW_024429192.1 coordinate 48,130,094, forward strand.
ACTTCAATTTGAGGTTGAAAGACAGATGATGTATAGGCCTCTGGGCTCTATTTTAATTTAGTGTGCCATGGATTCTCAACCTTCAAAGTGGTAGGTCATATTGGATAATCATGCTGTTGCTAAGATCTTGGTGACTCGCTCTTCCTATTTCCATCCTTCCAATAAAACACTCCAGTCATCCATCATGGACTAAGGAGGGGATGAAGGGGTCCTGAATGTAGCTCATACTAATGTCCAATAGGGGACTTCATAAACTGTGCCTTCTCGTTCATGTTGTCCTAGCCCTTGACCACAGTTCCTTGGTTTCTTGCTCAATTAAAAGCTGTTCTGATGGTTGTGCAAAAGTTCCACAGTTGTCAGAAGGGCCTGCCGCTACCGTGGGTGTTTTATTTTATGATGTTATATGAGGTTTCTTTGGAGAGTTTTGGTTCTTCTTCCACAAAAGGGGCAAAAAAGTGTGCATTTGGAGATGGCTTGGGTAAAGATGGCTTGGGTCTTAGATGCTGGTCTCTGGGCCTGATACGTGACAGACTGATTTGTTTCAAATATCCTCTCCACCCAGATGCTCTTTCTCTTCAAATCAGTACTCAGGTGTGTGTGTGTGTGTGTGTGTGTGTGTGTGTGTGTGTGTGTGTGTGTGTGTTTATTGTGCCCCACAGGCTGAAGCTCTTCCTGAGAATAGCCAGTGTGAAGTTGCTGCTAAGCCTGATGATTCAAGTTCAGTCCCTAAGGAGAGGGAGAGAGTTGATTCTTGCAAGTTGTTCTCCACCCTGAACATGTAAACCACGGTGTATGTGCATGGGTTCCCATACATACATGTACAAAATAATAAAATGCAATAAAAATGTTGAAAGTAAATGAAGAGAGATGAGACTAAAGAGCTAGGCAGGCTTGTATATGCATGGAACCCTGGATACAGGATGGAGCACATGTGTTTAGTTTGGATTTGCTTTGTAAACATAGAGGAATTGCCAGCATCATTCAGGGAATAACAAAAAGTTCAGATGTGAGTGTTAGGTGTGTAGATTGTATGTTTCAAGTGATAGGAGGCGAGAGCTTCTATTTGGGCAGGGGCACTGATGATGTAAAGAGGGGGCTGAACTCTGGAAATGTAAGCACTTAAAATTAGATATCAGGGGTGGTGGTGATGAATGATCAAGGTTTCAAGGATGATTTGTATGTTTCTAAGTTAGATAGAACATCACCAACTAAGATTGAGACCATAGAGGAGTGAGGTTTGGGAATGGCAATATTGAGTTCAGCTTAGAATGCAGTGAGTTTGATTTAACTGTTAGTCATTCAGGTAAAGAGTTTATCCCATGCCATTAGTTGAACAAGTCTGAGGGAAGCTATCCAGACATAACAACACCAAGTTAAGTTTGTATTGACAACTTGTGGCTCCAGAGTCCAGGAAACAATCATGATGTACCCATAATTTTCTTCTTGAGCTTAGAATGTATACATCCAGAAGGGATCTTTAGTAGTTTGTGTTTCATGGCTGCACACCTTAGAATAGTCTGTCTGGATTTGTTGTTTGTTTTTGTTTTGTGGGTTTTTTGTTTGTTTTTGCTTTTTGTTTTTGTTTTTTTTGAGACAGGGTTTTTCTGTGTAACAGCCATAGCTGTCCTGGAACTAGATTTATAGACCAGGCTGGTTTTGAACTCACAGAGATCTGCTTGCCTCTTCCTCCTGAGTGCTGGAATTAAAAGCATGTGCCACTATGCCTGGCTTTATTATGGGATTTTTAAAAGGCTTGGGCAGTCAGTACTTGTATAATCCATTTGACTAAATCAAATTAAGCTCTTGGTGAGTTGCTATTTTAAATTTTGTACCCTTTGGGTAAAGGATTTTAACAACCCTCCAAATAGGAGTAAACCCACTTCCAACCAAACGCCTACTAGATTGTTGGCAGGAGAGTGAAAGACTGAGGTATTGTCGTCACCATCTTAGAGGAGGCCTGGGAAAGACAGTGAGTTGTGTGTGAAAGGAATTAGCCTTCAACCTCTGCCACCTTGCAAACTCACTATTGTGTTTTTTTAATGAAGTTTTCTTTTGTAATGTTTTTATTTAAATTAAAAACATGCCTGCTTCACATGTCAATCCCAGCTCCCTCTCCCACCCCTCCTCCCTTATCCCTCCAGCAGCCTCCCAGCCCCTCACCCAATCCCCACACCTCCTTGGGGGGATCTCCAGAGTCCGTCATTTCATCCAGGACAGGACCTAGGCCCTTCCCCATGTGTCCAGGCTGAGAGAGCATCCCTCTATTTGGAATGGGCTCCCAAAGATCATTCATAAACCATGGTAAACACTGATCTACTACCCAAGCCCCCAGTGATTTCTGTGGCCTCCTCACTGAGACTACATTCATGGAGTCTGGGTTAGTCCTCTGTTGGCCTCTCAGTCATCAGTCTGGGATTCAAGAGCTCCCTCTTATCCAGTCAGCTGTCTTTGTGGTCTTGACCCCTTTGCTCATCACTCCTCCATCTCTGTCACTAGGTTCCAGGAGTTCAGTTCAGTGTTTAGCTGTGGGTATCTGTCTCTGCTTCCATCAGTCACTGGATGAAGGTTCTAGGATGGCATACAAGGTAGTCATCAACCTTACCATCAAGGAGGAGCATTTAATATAGTCTCTCCACTATTGCTTAGGCAAACTCACTATTGTAACCACTACAAATGGCTTAGGACAGCCTTGACAATGTGCCTTTCTCACCAGATCATTTTAAATGAGCTTGGATGACTATGCCTTTCTTCAGTGACAGCCTGTAGCACCCAAGTCTACATATCTGCAGACCATAAATGTATAGCCTAGGAATTCTGGTTCTAAACTTTAAGAGAGTTCTGTTTTTTTTAATTAAAAACTTATTTTTCATTTTACATACCAATCCCAGTTCCCCATCCCTCCCTCCCCCCCCCCTCACCCTTCCCACTCCCCCATATCAAGGCTGAACAAGGCATCCTACCATAGGGAGTTGGCTCCAAAAAGCCAGTTCATGCTCCTGTAATAGGTCCTGGTGCCACTGCCAGTATCCCCCCCCCCAGCAGATCAAGTCATATAACTGTCTCCCACATTCAGAGGGTCTAGTTCGGTCCCCTGCAGGATTCCCAACTGTCTCTGTGTTTTCCCCATCATGATCTTGACCTCCCCCCCCATTCATATGATCCCTCCTCCCTCTCTTCAACTGAACTGCAGGAGCTCAACCCCGTGCTTGGCTGTGGGTCACTGCATCTGCTTCCATCAGTTACTGATGTGGGTTCTATGATGACAATTAAGGTAGTCACTAATCTCATTAAAAGGGAAGGCCCATTCAGACAGCCTCTCCACTATTGCTAAGAGTCAGTTCTTTTAAACACAGAAGCAAGGCAAGTGTGATTTCAGCCCTTGGAAACAAAGCCAGTCACTGGGAAAGGACACAGGCTGAGGCTGAGTGAAGACTTCCCCTTATTCTGTAGAAGTGACATCAACAAAGCATTAGAGCTACATCTTAATTTAGAAAAGAGACTAGGTGGTGGGTGTTGAACTCTAAAGATGCTTCTCACTGTGAATGGTATTTCTTTCTCACCATCATGTTCACTAATATATATATATATATACATATATATATATAAAGACTAACTGATTTTTGTATATGGATTTTTGTATCCTGCTACATTGTTGGAAATGTTCATCAGGTGTCTGCAAATAGGGAGAGTTTGACTTCTTCCTTTCCTACTTGTGTCTGATTTCTTTCTCTTATTTTATTGCTCTAGTTAACACTCCAAACACTGTACTGAATAAGAAGGTAAGACTGGATAGCCTTGTCTTCTTGCTCCTGAATTTTGAGAAAATACTCTTAGTTTTTCCATCTAGTATGTTACCTATAGACTTGTCATCTATAGCCTTTATCGTAATGTTCCTTTTATCCTAGTTTCTTTAGGGATTTTTTTAATCATGTTTAACTTTAAGGCCCTTTTTCATATCTATTGAAAAAAATTATGATTTGTGTATTTTAAACTATGTTTTCATCTGTAAGATGAAACAAGCTTGGATCTAATGTATTCTTGAATTTCATTTGCAAGTGTTTTGTTGAGAATTTTTATGAATATATATCAGGGAAATTTTCCTATTTTTTTGGTGGTTGTTGCAGCCTATCTGGTTTGGTAGCATTCTTCCTGTGGAAGTTTGGAAAGTGTCAGTGTTCTCTCTCCCTCAAAGTTTCACAGGATTCAGCAGTGAATCTGTCTAGTGCTTTTCTTTGTGGGAAGATGATGTGCATATGCTTGTCTTATTGGTTGTTGAATAAAGCACTGTTGACCAATAGGGAAGCAAGATAGGTGGGACTATGAGTCCAGGAAGATTCTGGGAAAGAAAGGCACAATCAGTCATGATGTAGGACATGGGAGAAGAAAGAGGTCCGGACCCTTTTCTCCAGTAAGAGAAGACCACGTGGAAATACTCAGATTAGCAGTAATGGGTTAATAATTAAGTCAGAGCTAGCCAATAAGAAACCAAGCAAATGACCAACAGCTTCATAATTAATATAGTGTTTTGTGTGTTATTTGGGGGCTGAGACAGCTCGGGACCCAGGAAGTTGGTGGGAAGACTACACATTACAGGAAGACGTTTTAAATTTTATTGCTTTGATCTCATTGCTTGTTTTAGATTTATTTAAGTTTCTTATATCTTCTTGACTTAGTTTTGGTAGGTTATGTTTTTGTAGAAATAGAAACAGCTTTTTCTAGCTTTTACCATGTTTTGGAATACAAGTTTTCCAAGTTCACTAATGATTCTCTGGATTTGTTGGTCTCTATCATAACATTCCTTTATTTTGCTTCTGCTTTGATTCACTTGGGATTTCTCTTGGTTTCCTTAGATTAGTTTGTCCATGGGTTTCATAGAACCAACTTTTGGCTTCATTGTTTCTATGTATTGCTCTTTATTCTGTGTCTCACTGATTTCTGATTTGCTCTTTATTATTTCTTGCTACCTACTGATTTTTAGTCTTCTTTGTTCTTGTTTCTCTAATGCCTTAAGGTATATCATTAGGTTGTTTATTTTAGATTTCTGATGCATGTTTTTTAATGTAAGCATCCATCACTATAAATTCTTTGTGACCAACCTGTTCTATCTTATGGGTTCTGGCAAGTTGTGTTTTTAGTAAGTTCCAGACCAATGAGAGACTCTTGTCTCAAAGACATGAATATTTTGTCAAAAGACATGTGTGCTTGAGAAATGACAACTGAGGTTGTCTTCTTGCCTCCATTGGCATATGCACTTAGATATGACCATGCATACACATAAACACGCACAAGAAATATTTTTAAATGGTTTTGTTACTGAGAGGAATATACAGTTTTGATGTGATCCTCCATTACATTCCAATGACACTCTTCACAGAACTAGTAAAGACAATTCTAAAATTCATGTGCAAACACAAAAGATACTGGATCGCCAAAGCCATCCTAAGCAGAAAAAGAAATTCTAGAAGTATTACAATATTTACTCAAAACACATTATAAAACTGTAGTAACAAAAATAAATGTGTCAATAGATGGTATTGAATAGAAGACACAGAAATAAATCCACATAGCTATAATCACCTAGTTTGTCTGCTTTTCCTCTCAAATGTCATCACAAACATATGTTGGATCAAAGACAACAGCCCCTTCAACAAATGATGCTAGAAAAATTGAGAATCCACATACAGAAAAATTAAACTAGATCCACATTTCTCACCATGCACAAAATCTATTCAAAATAGATCGGAGGTCATAATGTAAGACCCAAGCCCTTCAAACTGCTAGAAGAACACGCAGGTAAGATACAGGGATGGGCAAGGACCCCGTGAAAGGATTCTAACAGCTTAATAATAAAACCAGGGCTTTACAGTGGGATTGCATGACCTTGAAATGCTTCTGTACAGTAAATAAAACAACTACCAGACTGAAGCGACAGTCTTGGCCAACTACACATCAAACATTAACGTGTAAAATACATAAAGACCTGTAAAAACTTAACAGAGCAAAAATACAATCTAGTCAGTAAACAGGCTAACGAATTGAGCAGGTTCTCAAAAGAAGAAATGCAATGACCAGTAAGTACTTGAAAAGGTGCTGAGCCTTCTTAGTCATCTGGAGAATACAAATTAATCTGCTTCAAGATTTCATTTCATCCCAGCCAGAATACTATCATTAAGAAAACAAGGACAGGCCAGGCAGTGGTGGCGCACGCCTTTAATCCCAGCACTCGGGAGGCAGAGGCAGCCGGATCTCTGTGAGTTCAAGGCAGGGCTGGACCGATAGCCTCCAAAACAATACAGAGAAACCCTGTCTCGTAAAAAAAAAAAAAAAAAAAAAAAAAGAAAGAAAGAAAACAAGGACAACACATGTTGGGGAGGGTATAGGAGGAAAAGGTATTCCTTACACTTCTGGTGGAACCAGTGTGGAAGGTTGCCCCCCCAAAACAATCCCTAAAGATGGAATTACCATATGATCCCCTTATGCCCTATGGACTACCCTGATGAATACCTAGGGAATGGTAATTCCTTGGTATATACTTAATAGTGCCTGAGCCAACATACTGCAGGGGAACTTGCATAGCCATGCTTCCTGCTGCATTCATTCACAAGAGCTGGGAGATGGAGCCAGCTTCAATGTACATCAACAAATGATTTGAACAGTAAATGTGGTATGGATGCACAATGGAATCCATTTTGATTGTAAAAAAATAATAAAACCAAGGCATTTTTAGGAAGATGATGTTAAGAGACTTAGGTCAAATCCAGAGAAACAGATACTTGCATATTTTCTCTCATACTTGGAATCTAAACATGCATGCTCCCATGTCTGTTTGTCTTTCTGTGTTCTATGTGTGCATGCGTGTGTGTATGTGTGCTGCATGTGCATGTGTGTGATGAAAGTAGAAGGGGACCTAGAGGGAAGGAAAAGATCTTCAAGGAGGGGAGGGGGTGGGAAAAGGCAGAGGTGATGAAAATATGTTACACAAATGAGCAGAGATGGATGGTGCATAAGAATGGGGAATGAGAATAAATAAGAACAAAATATAATGACAATCACAAAATATAGTGAAAATGCCATAATGAAACCTACTTTGTATGGTAACTCACTTTTTAAAGGATGCTTTCTAATGAGGAAGAATAGGGCTTGGGAGGCTTTAATGATTTCTAGGTAGTGTAGTTGGTACTTGGGGTAGTAGGAAGATAGGCCACTGCCGCGCCTGCTGTGCAGCCTGTATCTGAGAATGTGGTGAGGTGGTCGAGATTGATGACACAGAGACCAGTCGGTTGCGTTAAGAAAACTTTATGCTCCCCAAATCGGCTTAGGAGAACTTCCCAAGAAAAACGTTTCCCTTCAGAAAAAGCTTCTGCCATCCATACATGCACAAATCTCCAACAGCCCTCTCACACACCTCTCACAGACCTCTCCTTCCTTCTGGCTGGTGGTTAAAAATCTCTGACACCAGAATCGGGAACAGCAGGGAGTAGCTAGCCATCAGGAAGATCAAAGTCAGGGTGTTTCAGTGACCAAACCCTTATCAAGCCCTTATCAGGAATTTATGGCACTGAATTGTTTTCAGTAAACATGTTTTCAGTAAACATTGTCTTGCAGCTGCCTGCTCCCAGGCTGATGGAGGAGTGGGTTTCTGGCCAGGGTCTGTGATTCCCCACAGGCCACCACCTCTACATTCAGAAAGTTTACTGTTTTCTAGGTCATACACACAGAGATGATGTCTAGAAGTTACTATTAAAATTTTTCTGTGGTCACACAGTTACAGGATAGTTAAGGTAACTGTGTTTACATGGTAATTCTATTAATTTTAACTCATCCAAAAGTTTGGTTTTGAAAGCAGCCTTTTGAAGTTATTGAACAGATTTTACAGATGCAGAATTTTCATTCAGGAAGTGCTAGTATGTGAGATTCTGATATTGGGAAGAGGCAGTGTCTGGGCATGGACCCGCCCTCCTTGATGAGCTGAACTCATGTAATTAACATGCAAGGAAAGGCCTGAGTGGGAAGAGGCCTTGTCCACCAGGCTATTTCCTGGGATCGAAAGGGACAGCAAAACAGAAGAGACATGGTGGCATTCCCACTTCTGACTGTGCTTTCGAGGCCTTCCCTGAACACATAGGCGGAGGGTGGCTAATTTAATAATTTGAATCCCAATCCTTTTGCCTCCATCCATTGGTGTCTGCTTCCAGCTCTTAGGAACAGCCACTGCTATGTCTCTGTCCCTCCATCAGAAAGAAGGCAGAGCAGCTTACTTAGACTGTGCGTGTTTCTGAAAACAGGGACGCTGCATCACTGGTGCCCTGGAGCAGCTTTTGTTAAAAAAGGTAAAGAAACACTCCTCCCCTTACCCCAATCCCCTCCACATTCTGTGTCATATACCAGCTATTAAAAGGCTTGGAACAGGACAAGGAATGAGACACTTGTTTTTATTTAAAGCCCCGTCTATATAATCCCGGTTGTGTGAGAGAGAATGGAATGACTATGGAGTCAGGGGATGCGTGCGAGTCACGATGTGGTAGGGCAGAGATTCTGAGAATCTGGGCTTCGTTCCTGGAACAGCCTGTTCCAGCCTCACACTGGCTACTCTCAAGAAGACTTCTTCCCTGGGATTTGCAGTCATTCTGGTGCGTGGCTTCCAGCAGGCCTATTCAGCTTGTGTCAGGTATACCTGACCCCTAAGCTCCGGCAAAGGGGCCCAAGATGGAAGACACAAAGTGATTGCTTAAGGTACAGGAGAGTGTAATTCGAACCCAGTAAAAATAGTGTAGAGGACAGATGAGCTCACCAAAGACCCAGAACACGGTAAAGAAATATATGGGCTAGAGTTGGGGACTGTGAACTCAGGCTTTCTACAACCAAACACCACAGCTAAGCATCCATAGTGCCAGAGTCAGAGTGTACGGACTACCAGGAAAGAGTTTAAAGAATTTATAAGGCCAGGTCTTGTATAGACCTTGAGGGGACTATCAGTTGTTATGCCCTGGACCACTTCCACTAAACCTGGAGAAGAGAGAGGCACCCAGAGTTCCTCACTCTGGAAGTCACCAAGTTCTTTTCATCTTGGTCAAACTACCCAGGGGTCAGGAACCTCATGGATGACATAGTTAAACTGTAAAGAGCTGGTGACATTTAAGAAACAGTCCCAAATTCTTTTAGATTACTTTCCCTTAAAGGTCTCTCTTTGAGCCTGGTCAGGTTTGTGACTTCATTGTGGTCAAGCACAGAAGAAGAGTGGGTATGTGACTTCTTTGGCTGGGTCATTAAAGGCCATACCCAGCTCTTGTGGGACACCAGCCAATATATAAAATGTCCCAGACAGCCAGGACAGAGAAGCCATGGGTAAAGGGGCTTCAGTCAATAACTACCACTCACCCCAATCTGCTGCCATCACCATAGCTATGATTTGAGTTTGAACTATTTCCCATGGGCTCATGTGTATGGACACGTGGCCTCCAGTTGGTAACACTATTTTGAGAGGTTGTGGAGACAGAGGAACTCCCTAAGAGGTGGGTGAAGAAACGGGTGGCCGGGAAGTAGGGGTTAGAGGTTACAGGCCTTGCTTAGGGCCTGATTTCTCTTTGCTTCCTGATCCCCTGAGACATAACAAGCCTTGGCACAAACCCTTGCTGCCATTGTCATGCTCCTGCCAAGCTTCTCTGCCATGACGTATTGTGTCCTCTCAAACTGTCAGCCAAAGTAGATCCTCCCTTCTCTAACTTGCTTCGTTTTTTGTTTGTTTGTTTGTTTTGTTTTGTTTTTAATCGCCGTGGTGAGAAAAGTAGCTAATACAACCAGCTGAGACACAGTGTGATCAAAGCACTTGTAGACCATCCTGGTAGCTCATCTGTCAACTGAGTCTCACTGAAGGATATCAGAGAATGTCACATGGAGGGGGAAGGGGCGCAACACTGGGATAAGATGACTAGTGTCTTCTTTCCTCCCAAATTCTATGTTAAATAAACCCTTCTACCCAATATTTCAGGGTGCTGATGTGTCGAGATAGAATTGAAGGAGGTAACCACAGTAAAATGGCGTCATATGGCAAACCCTAATTCTATACTTCTTTCTCTCTTTTTTACTTTTTAATTAAAATAGACTTTATTCTGATTACACTATATTCTGATTACAGTTTCCCCTCCCCCAAATCACCCCCACTTCTCCACCCACCCAAATCCACACCCCTGCTTTCTCTCTTTCACCATGTAAAAAAGTAATGTTAATAAGATAAATAAAAACAGGCCAGCATAGGACAAAACAAATAAAACAGAAAAAGTAACTGATGGAGGCAAATTCAGAGATCCACAGGCAACCACTGGGCTGAGCTCCAGGCGTCCTGCTGAAGAGATGGAGGAAGGATTGTACAAGTCAGGGGGGTCAGGATCATGACAGGGGAGCCCACAGAGACAGATGGCCTGAGCTCGTGGGCGCTCACAGACTCTGGACTGACAGCAAGGGAGCCTGCATGGGACTGACCTGGGCCCTCTGCATGTGGGTGACAGTTGTATAGCTTGGCTTGTTTGTGGAGCCCCTAGCAGAGGGATCAGGATCTGAGCTGGCTTTGGGGAACCTAGTCTCCATGCTGGCATGCCTCTATCAGTCTTGATATGGGGGAGGAGCTTGGTCCTGCCTCAACTTGATATGCCATGATTTTTGTTGACTGCCATGGTAAGCCTACCTCTTTTTGAGTAGAGATGAGGAGGGGTGGATAGGGATGGTGGTAGAAGGGAGGTAGGGGAGGGGATGGGAGGAGAGGAGGGAGGGGAAACTGTGGTCAGTATGTAAAATAAATGAAAAAAAATTTAAAAAGCACAAGAAGCACATATAGACCCAGAGACACACATATTCTTACACACAGAAATCCTAGACTTCTGAACTTCTGATTCGAGCTCTCATGGAAAGAAGAGAATTGGGGATACACACACACACACACACACACACACACACACTGGACATGCAGAGACACAGAGAAGATACAAGTCAGGGAGAGAGTCCTAGGAAGCTCTGCCAGTACATTCGTTTTAGTTCTCTAGCCGCTAGGATGTTTGTGTGGTTTGCACCTTTACTTTGTAACTTGCAGACATCATTATGCAGCCAGGGTAAAGTAGCCCACGTATTTCGATGAGGATGTGTCACCTGCAAAACGATAAAAACATCATTGTTATTCTAAGTCACAAGTTTGGGACCACTTTGTTCCACTGCTATGACAATGAACTTAGACTTGGAAAATTCCTCTTGCTCCCGGGGTTGAGTTTTCCTTCTGCATTGTCTGTGTCAGAGGAGCTGCAGCAGGTGAACTTAAGGGACTGAGAGGCCTGTGGAGAAGGTGGGCCTGAAGGTCAAGGGCTCCAGTTATGGCTCGTGGTGCTTGGGATCCACTAACATAGATTTAAAACGGTGCTCTCGGTTGTTTGAGAAAAGCAGAAAAATTATGTGCTACATGGTTTTATAGAGCTATTTCGTGGATGTGCCATTTGGTCAGGTGGGATTCCTTGGAAGAGAGAATTACAGTAGCAGATTGCAGGCCCAGGGCCCTGTCTGACCCAGATTCTGAATTTTTAAGAGTGATTATAGCTCTGGAGGTGGGGTTAGGTCTCGGGCCTCCACCAGGAAAGCTTCTTTCTTAGCCATGGGGGATATTGCATTACAGCTAATTACCAGCTGTCTGCTCAGAGTTCCTAATTACTTCGTTTGCATTAGTCTTGATTTCTCTAGGAACCTGTATGGCTTCGGAAAGCATCATGAGGACAGGGATATGTGTCTCCACTTTTGCTTCTAGGCAGAACTTCCCTCAGTGCAGATATCCCAAAGACACTGATGGACCAAGGATAAGCAGCCTTCCTTGAGGTACCGCGAGTGTTCAAATCTAGATTTTACTTCTTACCTGCTCTGGGATCTAGGTCTCTCCTCTCCAAGTCCCTTAACTTCCAGGGGAGCATTAATATGATTTGTCTCACAAAGCACTTGAAGCAATGTTTGAGGTCTAAGAAGTGTTCCTTTTGCCTTTAAATTAATTATATTGGCTAGTTTTATGTCAACTTGACACATGCTGTAATCATCAGAGAGGAGGTAGCCTCAATTGAGAGAAATGCCTCCATAAGATCAGATATATGAAAGCTTACAGGGCATTTCTTAGTGGTTGATATGGGAGGGCCCAGCCCACAGTGGGTGGTGCCATCCCTGGGTTGGTGGTCCTGGGTCCTCTAAGAAAGCAGGTTCAGCAAGTCATAATGAGCAAGCCAGTAAGCAGCACCCCTCCATGGCTACTGCATCAGCTCCTAACTTCAGGTTCCTGCCCTGATTGAGTTCCTGTCCTGACTTCCTTCAGTGATGAACAGTTATATGGGAGTATAAGCCAAATAAATTGTTTTCTCCCCAAGTCATGGTGTTTCATCATAGCAACGTGAAACCTAAGACATTAAGTAAATGCTATTTTGTTTTCAAAGTTCAAGAACTTCTACGCACTAATGATTATCAGGTTTGGAGCTTGAGGTAAAGGAGGGGACAGGGATGTAGGCAGGTTTGGTAGGAGTTAAAGAACACAGATTTTGGAGAGACCTCAACCCCAGTCTGGCTTTATATGGCATGAGTGAGTTTGCAGAGAGGTCTGTGTCTTGGCACACAGCCGGTGCTGAGGGTCTCCAAGGTGTGCCTGGCTCCTTCTGTCATGACCTACCATCCTCTCACCTTCAGTGGGACAAATCCCAGACCTGGTTGGCCCCTCCATCAAAACTAAGAACCCCACTGAAGCCAGAGACTGAGGTTCTATCACAGCCATAGCAAGGGCTTTGAGAAATAAAAAGTGAGCAGGACAATTAGGTAATGCTTAATTAGAAAATGGGGGAGGGGGTAACGGAAAAGCAGACCATAAGTTACGAGCACAAGAATGACATACCATAGATGGCTTGTGCCAGCTCCTGCTCCTCAGATGCATGGGTTTGCTGTTTGTTTTGTTTTCCCCAAACTGAGCATCGCTCTGGCACATACTCCCACCACTATGTCTTGTCCCACCATGTGCTCAAATTGAGGGGACACAGGGACTAAAGCCACCAAAACTTAGGCTGAACCCCCTCCTCATAATCAACAGCTGTAAGGTCAAGGGCTAAATCTGTGCAGACTATAATTAGTAGTCAGAGCACTCTGGTCTTTGGCCCTGGCAGGAGCTGTGACATCCTGCACTGCTCTAAAAGTCTTTAATTGATAACAATCTAAATCTTGCTCCAGAATCACTAAGCCTGCTATCAGATTATGTTGCAGCAGGAGGCTTTCTGATTAAGAGCAAGAACACAGCACTGCTCTGTAAGAGTTGATCCCATGGGCCTGTCTGTCAGGAAGATGCCCCTCACAAAGTTGTTGCAGAGACTTTAAAATAGCACAAAAGCTTCCTAGAATGTAGGCTGTTGTAGTTTGCATAAGAATGGCCCCTGTAGGCACACATATTTGAATGCTTTGTCACCAGAGAGCTGAACTGTGTGAAAGGATTAGAAGGATTGGGAGGTGTGGCCTTGTTGGTGTAGGTGTGGCCTTGTTGAAGGAGGCTTGTCTTTGGGGGTTGACTTTGTGGTTTCCAAAGCCCATGACAGGCAATTTCTCTGACTGCTGCCTGTGGATCATAATGTAAAGCTCTCAACTACTGTTCTCACACCTGCCTGCAGGCTGTCATGTTCCTTGATGTGGTGATAATGAACTAAACCTCTGAAGCTGTAACCAACCCCTAGTCAAATGCTTTCCTTTAGAAGAGTTGCCTTGGTTGTGATGTGTCTTCCCAACAACAGAACAGAGATCAAGACAATAGGACAATGTTGCTCTTGGTGATTGTCTACTCAACAACTTGAGGGTGACCTACTCTGCTTAGTAACATCGTGTGTTGTCTTCTCTGAATTCTTTTTGGGGATTACACAGAATAAGAAGCTGAAGAGAATCTAGATTGTTTCCTGGTAACAAAACCATGAGTCAAAAATAAACCTTTCATTCCTCCATACTGCCCCAAACACTCCTGAAAGAGCCCTTTCCACTATGATATACAGTGCTTTCCCCAAAGGCCCTTGTGTTAAAGACTTTCTTCTCAGCCTGTGGTACTTGACAAAGTGGTAGTGGAAGTTTTGGGAAGTTGGACCTTGAGGAAGGAAGTTAAGTCATTGGGAGTGAGCCCTTGAAGAGATTGATGGAGACTGTAACACGAAAAATAAAAGACCCAGAGACAGATATTGGGGTTTAAGCTTCAAGCTGAAGATCAGAAAAGCAAAACAGCCGGGCACTAGTTCTCATTCTACCTCAAACTGAAAGGTTATCCTGGCTCCGTCAAATCTCAGACTACTGCCTCTTCTCAGTGTGACTGGAGAATCCTGAGACTTCAATGTCTTCCTATCCTCAATGTGACTGGAGAATGAATCCCACCCTGAAACCTTGCTCCTGTCTTATGTATCTCCTTAATGATGGAATTAAAGGCATGAGCTCTGTTAGTCTTCAGTCTTGCATAGGCCATGGTGGCCTTGAACTAACAGAGATCTGTCTACCTCTTAATCATGAGCCCTGGGATTGAAGGTGTGTGCCACTACTGCCTGATGTCTATAGCTAGAGGCTGACTTTGGTTTCTGAATCCTCAAGCAAGCTTTAATAAATCACAAATAATATGTCACCACAGGAGACAATTTAGGGTAGAGTCACTAATGTACCTCCTCCATAATGACCCACTATCTCCAACTAGGCCCCACCTCATAAGCGTTGCTCCTTTCCCTCTCAATAGCACCATCATCTAGGAACTAAGCCTTCAATATATGAGCCTTTATGAAATATTACAGATCCAAACTATAGCAGAGACCACCCTGGGCTCAGCTGTCCATGAAAACTCCTTGTTAGTATGGCCTTTATGCAGATTGAGTTCACAGGAGAGACGAGGTAAGCTTAGACTGTAGCCAATTGCAGCTCTTGAGGTCACATCTATGTTTTGATCTGTGCTTCTGATTCCCTGGATGAATTTTATCCATCCATAGTTACCCATGCTTTCATCGTTTCTTGCTTTTTGACGATTTTCCTCAGATATTCTGGAAGAGCAGCTCTAATTAAGCAAGGCAAGAAGAATGTATGTCTGCACACTAATATTTTTATTAAATATTCATTTATTTATTTTATGCATTGTGCGTGTAGGAAAACACTTGCCACAGTGCATGTGTGGAGGTCAGAGGACAACCTGTGGGAGAAAGTTCTGTCCTTCAACTATGTGGGGTTCTAGGGGTGGACCTCAGGTTGTCAGCTTGGCATCAGGCAACCTAACCTGCTTACTCATCTTGTTGGCCCTGCTCAACTATTTTGAGAAGGTTCATTGTGGAGCAAGAGGCTGACACTTGCCCTCACCCTCTGGCCCACAAGAATCATGGGTTCCCTAGTCACTTTGACAAAAGCTCTGAGTGTTTGCATTTATCTGACATCTCGCCTAAACAAGAGAATAAATTACACATATCATAATGTTTTAGGCAGAAATTTGGGAGGAAGCAGCCCCTTTTCTGGTGAGACTTTATCTTACCTTCCCTTAATTCACAATGCCACTCACATTCATGGCAATCACATAACATGTTCTTTACCATTCATCTTGGTGTGGCCTGATGTTCCATCCCATAAGGTTCTGCTTAGGAGCACAGAAGACTAGGAATGGGAATGGACATTGGCATCACGATGAGGATGGACATCTCCATCCTGACTTCACACGTGTTGTTGCTGCCTATGCATATGCTTTCATATTATTTAGCTGTTAGCTTCTTGCTCTGAATTTAGATAGCCATGCTATATCCATACAGTCAGCCATTTCTCTCCTTGCCTGATTCAAATGGCTGTCCTGTAAATGCTCCTTCATCTGTAAGAAGCAGTCATTCACAATTACATGTCCTGTATTATATATATTTGGGGGGGTGGGTATAAGTCTTCTAACAAGCTGTAAATTCCTGAAGTGAACTTGTTCTTTATGTCAACCATGATGCAATGTTGCACCAGACAGCAGTTTGTGAGGCTTCATGAAGGACCGTGTTAAATTTTTTTTCAGTTTAAATTTAGATAAGAAACAAGGTTGCTTCACAAATCAGTTCCAGGGCCCTCTCCCTTTCCCTCCCCTCCTCCCGTGCCCTCCCCCAACCCCCCATTATCCCCTCATTTCCCCTGGGAGGATGAGGCCATCCATGGGGGTGTCCATAGTCTGTCATTTCATATAGGGCAGGGCCTAGACCCTTCCCCAAGAGTTCAGGGTGAGAGTGCACCTCACATTGTTCTATGGGAGTCCAAAGTCCGTGTGTATACTTGGGATGGGTACTGATCTGCTGCCCAAGGCTCAAAGATTACCTAGGCCTCCTCACTGACACTCACATTCAGGGGGTCTTGATCAGTCCCATGCTGGATTCCCAGGCTGATGCCTGGGATTCAAGAGTTAACAGCTGACCTGACAAAGGTTAACTCTTGGACCGTGTTAAATTTATCCTGACACAGAATCAAGTAGCCTTAGCTCAGACTCGTAGATGGCTATTCAATATAAGGAATTTGACTATGTACTAAAAAGTTCTCTTGATTATTATGACATTTTAAATTCTAAGTATGCTTTTTAGTAGTATGTATGACTATTATGCTGAATGGTATTTATAATTAAATGGTTAGTAGTTCATGGATAAGACAGAGACTGTGTTCCATCATATCAAAATTCATTTTTAATTCTTCTTCCCTGTCAGCTTTACCACTGGTAATTCCCCTAATGCAGTGTGCAATTTGACTCTAATCACCCCACCGTGTCTGGATGTTTTAAAAGAAAGAGACCTTGAGATCTACCTTGAAGCAGGCACAACTCTCCCAGTGCTTCCCTTAGTAGATATCTCACATCTTCTACCAGCTAACAGAGGATTTCCTACGTCTTTGTTTCAGTGTTCTATTATGAATTTCAAATTTGTGGAACATTACTGTTACCTAAAACATCAGTCAGTATTTGTTCTCCTTTCTAAGTTCATTTGTTAAAGAGTTTAAATGTATACATATTAAGAAATCTCATACTTTAAAACACCAGTAGAACTCTCCAAACATTATTTTTCTGTATGCTATAGTTTGAATCTTGGATATCTCCATTAAATAAAGACTTGACTGCTAGCTTACGGTACTATTTACCGGATGGTGATGGAACTGGTTAAGAAGAGGGGTTTAGTGAAAGGAAATCAGGTCATATGAAGTATGTATGCCCTTGAAGACTCTACTGACCCTCGACTTCCTCCTACCTATCCTTTGAGGTGGCAAGCCTTCTCTGACATGATATCCCTCCATGATTTATTAGCGACAAGGACAAGTGACCATGGAGATGTGAGCTAAAGAAGCCTTTCCTCCTTTTAAGTTGATTAGCTCCTGCATTTTGCTATAGGGAGAACTAACTAACTAATACACTAAGTAACTGCATCATTATTATACTGCAATAGGTTGCTGGGATTGTCATAACAAATTACCAGAGGCAGGTTTGCTTAAACAACAAAAAATGTCTTATAGTTCTGGAGGCTGAAAGCGTAAGAGAAAGGTGGTGCAGGCTAGGTTTCTTCTGAAGCCTTGTCCAATGACTTACAGATGGTTGCTTTCCTGCAGTGTTCTGGTGTGGTTACAACTCTGTTGTCTCTCTGTGCCCAATTTGCCTCTTCTAAAAAGAACACTAGTCTGGCCAGATTAAGACCACCCTAAATCCTTCATTTTATCTCGCCCAAAGCCTCATTTTAGTCATATTCTAAAGTCCTATCTCCCAACAAAAGAATTTTGGTGGAACATTGCTCAGTTAATAATAAACACTAAAATTAGTTTGTTAGTATTTTTAATGTGTAATTGCACCAATTTTATTAAATAAGGAAAATGAGAGATATCTTTACTAGGAAAATATATAATCACAGATACAGTTTTAAATGTCTAACTCCTAAACAACACGTAACATTTAAAAATTAATTTTTATTATTATTGTATGTTTTAACACATGATATAGCAGGCTTTTTTTCCTTTTTCTTTCTTTCTTTTTTTATTATTTATTTTAATTTTATTATTATTATGTCAATTCCAGGTCCCTCTCCATTTCCCTCCCCTCCTCCTGTGTCCTCCCACCAACCCCCCCACTATCCCCTCATTTCCCCAGGGAGGGTGAGGCCCTCCATGGGGGTGTCCATAGTCTGTCATTTCATCCAGGGCAGGGCCTAGACCCTCCCCCAAGAGTTCAGGGTGAGAGTGCATCTCACATTGTTGGATGGGAGTCCAAAGTCCATTTGTATACCCGGGATAAATACTGATCTACTACACAAGGCTCAATAGATTGCCTAGGTCCCCTCACTGACACCCACATTCAGGGGGTCTTGGTCAGACCCATGCTGGATTCCCAGGCATCAGCCTGGGATTCAAGAGTTAACCCTTGTCAGGCCAGCTGTTTCTGGGGGTTAAACAAGCCCAGTCTTAATCCTTTTGGTCATCAGTCCTCCCTCTCTGCCACTGAATTTCTTGAGTTCAGCTCAGTGCTTAGCCATGGGAGTTTGCCTCTTCTTCCATCAGCCACTGAATGAAGGGTCTGTTTCCCAGACTCTCTGGCCATGGGATTGTAGGCTAGCACTCCCCAGATCTATGTCTAAAATCCATATATGAGACAGTACATGCCATGTTTCTCTTTTTGTGACTGGGTTACCTCGCTCAGGATGGTTTCTTCTAGTGCCATCCATTTGCCTATAGCAGGCTTTTTTTGTGGTGCTTTTGTACCTAATAGGTTTGATTGCCTTCTCTCCCATCCTTCCTCTCTTGGACCTTCCCGCTCCCATCGCTGCCTAAACCTGTCTCCTCTGGTGCTATCACTTGTGTTCTACTGTCTTTCCTACCTCTTTCCCTTAAATCTTCATTTCTTCCCCCCACCATAGGAGTCGTTTCCAGTTTCTCGCCTCTATATTCCCTCATTCCCATGTAAACATTCCTATATAAAAATTAGAAACACAATCTGTATGTGTTTGGGAATAAGAAGTGGTCATCCTTCTTGAGCCTCACTTAATATTTTCCAGTTCCATCCATTTTCCTGCAAATTCATAATTTCATTTTTCCTTTATGGTTGAATAGAATTCTATTATGTGTATGTACAACAATTTCATTATCCATCCACTGGTGTACGGAGATCTAAGTTGACTCCATTTACTAGCTCCTATGAATAGAGCAACAAACATGGATGAGAAAGTATTTCTATAGCTGGTTATAAAGTCCTTTGGATAAATGCTCAGGATTAGAATACTTGGATCCTATGGAACTTCTACTTTTGAATGATTATTTTATTAGTGTATGCATACATGTGTGCACTCACATGTGCACTCATGTCAGAAGGGTGCATTAGATCATTTGGAGACAAAAGTTAAGTGTTGTGAGTTATCCAACATGGATACCAGGACTTCAAACCCCCATCCTCTGACAGAATCAAGACCACTAATATTTGCTTACATATTGTTGTAAGGTCTGTATTGTTTCCTGTTACTTGGTTAATTTGTAGAGGTTTGTTGTTGTTGTTGTTGTTTTGTTTGTTTATTTTGCCTCTTTACCTCTTGATTAACTATTATTTACTTGTGGTTTATTTTTTCTATGGCCTTAGAGATAGACTGGTTTTCCTCTTCAATCTGAAGGGTTCTTTCAAATATCTTCGGGAGAGCTTGCTTGGTGGTCAAAAATTCCTTTAGTCTGTTTTCATGATGGAAAGTTTTGTTTTTCCTTCAGTATGACAGAGTACTTGCTGGATACAGTCATGTAAGCTGGCAATAGCAGTTTTTCAGAACTTATAAATGTCACCCCTGCCTTTAAAGTTCCAACTGACGGATCAGCTGTTCAGTTGAAAATATGTAATGTGTTGTGTGTGTTTTTTTTTTTTGCTGTTGTCCTTGTTCTTTATACTTAGTGTTATACTTAGTGTTTTAATAACAAAGCTAGGTGGGATTCTTTTCTTGTCTTTTTAATGAGGTGTTCTAAATGCCTCCTATATTTGGACCTACATTTTCTAACTTAGAAAGTTTCTGTTATGCTTCTTTTAGATATATTTTCTATGCCATTGGAGTGATATTCTTCTCTCTCTCTTTGATACCTACAATCTGTTCTTTTCAGAGTGTCATCTATATCTTGGAATTCCCACTGGTACCTTTGTATTGTTTTCTCTTTTCCCTTCTTTCATTTTTTTAGTTTCTCCATGTCTTCTTCCAGCTCAGTCTGTCCTCACCTTGATCCATTCTGGTGTTGAGACTTCCATAGAGCATTTTATTTGACTTATTATATTTTTCATTTCCAGCATTTCAGATAGGTTTTTCTCCAGTATTTCTAGCTACATGTCGAGTTTCTTTTTCATACCTTGTACTCCTTTTCTTATTTTATTCAACTGTTTGCTTGTGTTCTCAATCAGGAGCTTATTCTTTGAATAAACTTAAAATCATTCCTTTGAGATGTCTGTATGGGATTTCATCTAACTCACTCTCACTAGATGCCATTACTATTGGATTAGTAATTTTGGGAGGTGGCATGCTGCCTCAGTTTTCCTATTTTATGGTACTGTGTTGAGATACATGCAAGTTGAGATTATTTTGTTACTTGAGATTTTTTAAATTATCTATATTCTTTCAGTTGAAGCACTTGCAATATTTGATAAAGAGTTGGATTTGGTAGAGTTGAGATACATAGTTTGGAAGATAGTTCCTCAGTTACCTGAGTAGGACATTAACTATGATAGCAACCATAGCTGCTGGATATTAATTACCACTATGCAAACATTGTACTAACCAATGAACACAGTGACCTCTTGACTTCAATAACTATTGGAGGACAAGAAAAACTAATAACATTGTGGAATACGTTTGGATCTTACTTAATAATTGTAGTCTTTAACGGACGCTGTAACGATAAGCGACACTTATTGGAAGTAAAACTAAGTATTTATTGTATAAATTGCTCACAAGATACCAAACAAGTAACCCAGAGGAGACAAGCAGTTTTCCGCTCGAACTGGAAGCCGGACTCCGGGAAAAGGGACCGAGACTTCCTGTGTGCTGTCTTTTATACCTTCCCCCGTAATGCCCCCTAGCCATGCCCAAAAGTGTGCCTGGCTAGTGACATAGTTCCGCCTACGTACGTATACGTCTTTACGTCCAGCCGTATACGTCTTTAGTCCTGCCTAAAGTGGGTGTGGTTAGCGGTGTGGTAAACCGCCCTTTTATTACCTCATCTGTATGCGCCTCTAATAAGTCACATGTTTAATGGCGGTATCAGACTTCCTCCTACAATTCTCCTT
The DNA here is from genome assembly GCF_017639785.1 of Mesocricetus auratus. Classification (NCBI taxonomy): domain Eukaryota; kingdom Metazoa; phylum Chordata; class Mammalia; order Rodentia; family Cricetidae; genus Mesocricetus; species Mesocricetus auratus. The sequence goes on from NW_024429192.1 coordinate 48,151,380, forward strand.
TTAGTCTAAAAAGGACAACTAACTTGTGCCCATGAACAAAATGTATCAAACATCTATTCTATCTACCTAAACTTATCTGAAAGAAACACCCAAATATGAACACCTCCTTTCAATCCCAACTCTAAAATAATTGAAAACTAACACTAACAGGTGTAAACTATCTTATAATATCAATAGTAGGGAGAGGGGGCGTGGAATTCTCAAAACTACTTCCTGCTGAGATGGGACAATGATAATCTCATGGGGACCTGTGAAAAGAAAAATGTTAGTATAACAAAATCTCAGTAGATCAGACAGTCTCTGTATGGCAGGAGATGCCTGATTGAAGTTCCTGACTGGGGTTCTAGTGTTGATTGAAGCTCTCATCTTGAAGCTCTGGCCAGATTGTAGAAGATGTGCTATTTCAGTTTCTTGGTCCGGAGTTGTGTAGAGTGATGTAGTTTCAAGCCAGTTTCAGGATAGTGCTTGTCAGGTGGAGTCAATGATGTGGGGCAGTTCAGATGCCTCCAGTCGAATCAGGTGAAGTCAAGGAAGTGGATCCTCATTCTCTTTCGGGAGCAGTTGAAGATTGCTGTCAGGAAATCCCTTGTTCTCTGGAAAACTCAAACATTAATGTTAACAAAGAAATATTTTAACTTTCATATGTATGCATACCTGAAGAGGTGACAATAGGGAAGATGGTAAACCTGAAGGAAATTAAACTTTACAGAAAAAGAAATCCACAGATAACAGTCCCTCATTTTATTTCTTCTGTCTTATATCAATGGTTCTTTGATATAATACAGAAATTCTGAATTGTATTTAAATAATATGCTTGAGTTTAGAGTAGGAGAGCCAATCCAACTCCAAAGCCAGGTTCAGTGAAATCAATGGGGACTGAGGTATGTGAAGAAATAAAGATAAAAGGGTACTATGAAAAAACAATATAGAGAGATTTAGACTTTGATACCACACAGTGAGTTACTGTTTGTTTGATGGTCCTCAGGGTAGCTATTCATTCTTCTACAGGAATCCACATGTCCAGTATTCTTTGCTGAGTTTACCTGTGAATACAACAAACAAAACACTTCTCTTTCCTTTTAGGAGGTCACTTTACCCATGGTGGAATATGAATTTGTAGATGGGCTGTTATCTTCCTCCTCCTGAGATGTTTTCTGTTCTGATCGAATTTTAATTAATTTTGATGGAACCCAAACCTTTTCTTCTCCTGTGGAAACAAAAGCATAACCCTTCCCCAACGTAACACATATCCTGGTTTCCAGACTGAGGTCATAACATCCTTAAAATACACCGGTTGGTTCAGTTCAGAAGTCTTCTCTGTAGTCCAGTGTCTTTCTGCTGCAGTTTGTCCTTTTTCATCAGCATTAAGAAAATTCAACGTTAGTAAAACATTATGTAATCTATGTTTAGGTGTCTTTGTTTTCCCTGGCTGTTTATGAAGCATCTCTTTTAAGGTTCGGTTAGATCTTTCAATTATTGCTTGTCCTGTGGGATTGTAAGGTATACCAGTTACATGGTTTATATTATGATATTTGAAGAATTGTTCCAATTTACTGGAGACATATGCTGAAGCATTGTCAGTTTTTATTGTTTTAGGTATACCCATAACTATAGCCATCACCTCTAAGAGGTGTGTAATAACAGAGTCAGCTTTTTCAGAGCTGAGGGCAGTAGCCCATTGGAAGCCTGAGAACGTGTCTATAGTATGGTGTACATATTTCAAACTGCCAAATTCTGGGAAGTGAAATACATCCATTTGCAAAAGTTCATTTCTGTGAACACCTTTAGGATTACAACCTGCTGGTAATGGAGTTTGATTGTACAATGAGCAACTGGGACAATTTCTTACTATTTCTTTGGCTTGTTGCCAGGTGATAGAAAAATCCTTCTTTAAACCTTTGCTGTTAACATGGTGTTTCTTATGAAATTCTGAAGCTTCCAACACATTACCTACTAATAAACGATCAATTTCATCATTGCCTTGTGCCAGAGGACCTGGCAGACCTGTATGGGATCAGATGTGTGTTATATATATAGGATGAGTCCTGTTTCTGATGATTTCCTGCAATTGTAAAAACAATGAGGTTAATTCTGTATTATCAGGAACAAATTTTGCAGTCTCAATGTGCAAGACAACTCTTTCTGCATACTGAGAATCCATGACTATATTGAGAGGCTCTGTAAAGTCTTTAAGTACCATGAGAATGGCATATAATTCCGCCTTTTGTACGGAGTTGTAAGGGCTTTGAACCACTTTACTCATATTTCCTGATTTATACCCTGCCTTACCTGATTTGTTTGCATCCGTGTAGAAGGTAAGAACTCCAGAAATAGGTGTTTGCCTCACGATACGTGGAAGAATCCAAATTGTTTTCTTTATGAATTTGATTCTCTCTGTTTTGGGATAGTTATTACTAATACTTCCCAAAAAGTCACTGCAAGCTATTTGCCAATACTCATTATCCTTCCATAAGGAGGAAATTTCCTCATTCGTTAAAGGTACAATAATTTCAGCTGGGTCTCTCCCAGTCAGTTGATGAAGCCTTAATTTACCTTTTAATATCAAATCAGAGATCTTTTCTATATATGTTTTCAATTTTTTATTCTGTTTATGTGGCAGAAATACCCATTCTAGAATAATGTCTTCCCTCTGCATTAATATTCCTGAGGGATATTCCCTAGATGGTAAAATAACCAGAATACAGTCCAGATTTGGATCCACATGGTCCACATGTGCTTCTAATATTCTCTTTTCTACCCATTCTTTTTCAGCCTCAGCTGATAGTACTCGTGGGCTGTTTAGGTCTTTATCTCCTTTTAAAGCCATTTTCAGGTGTTTTAAATCATGCCCTTCTACACCAATAATTGTCTGTAATTGAGAGATTTCTCCTAATAGTTTTTGAAGATCATTAAGAGTCCGGTAACAATCTCTTCTGATCTGTACTTTCTGTGGTCTAATTTTCTGAGCATCTATTTTATAACCTAAATAGTTAATAGAATCTCCTCTTTGTATTTTTTCTGGGGCTATTTGTAATCCCCAGCGAGGCAAAATTTCCTTTACTGCTTCAAACATCTTTTCCAAAGTATCCTTATTTGAATCAGACAATAATATGTCAACCATATAATGATATATTAACGAATGTGGAAATTTTTACGAATTATTTCTACAGGTTTATTCACAAAATATTGACACAAAGTTGGACTGTTTAACATACCTTGAGGTAGTACCTTCCACTGGAATCTCTGTACCGGATGGGAATTATTATAGGTAGGTACCGTGAAGGCGAACTTTTCTCTGTCGTTTTCTTGTAGCGGTATGGTGAAGAAACAATCTTTTAAGTCTATAACTATAATTGGCCAATCCTTAGGAATTAGAGAAGGTAACGGCATCCCAGGTTGTATAGACCCCATAGGCTGAATTACCTTGTTGATGGCTCTAAGATCAGTAACCATTCTCCACTTACCAGACTTCTTCTTGACAACAAAAACAGGCGAATTCCATGCACTAGCTGATTCCTCAATATGTCCAGCATCTAGCTGTTCCTGAACTAACTTCTCCAAAGCCTCTAACTTCTCAGATGTCATAGGCCATTGACCCACCCAGACGGGTTCATCTGTCAGCCATTTTAAAGGTAGAGCTTTTGGTTGCTCTGTAGATTTGGCACTAGCATCTTGCTTCTGTACAGCCTGTACATTTGGCATCTGTTTTCTGTACTGTCTTACTATATTCTTTCTACCACTAAGAGCTTGTCTATAATTCCTAGCTGATACAGGAGGAATTTTAATCTGCGTATTCCATTGCTGGAGTAGATCACGACCCCAGAGGTTTATAGCAATATCTGCAACATATGGCTTTAACCTTCCTCTCTGTCCTTCTGGCCCAATAAAGTCAATCCATCTAACGCTCTGTTTAACTTCAGATAGGGTTCCAATCCCTAAGAATTGAACATTAACCTCTTTTAAAGCCCAGTTGGGGGGCCAGGACTGCTGATTAATGATAGTGACATCACTTCCGGTGTCCAGTAATTCGTAAATCACCCTATTATTTACCTTAACTGGTAGCTTGGGTCTATGATATTGTATAGAAGTTTGCCAAAATATATGTTTTGTATCTCCTCCTGATGTAATTGATTCATCCTCTGGAGCTAATGTATTATCCAGTGCCGTATTATTTACAATGGGCAGTGGATCTTCTAATTGTCCTGGGAGAGGCTGTCCTCCATTGTCACTGGGAATGACCAGATAATCTTCCTTTTTGGGGCTCCATTGAGCCCCTAAACCCCGTTTCCCGGCTTTAAAGATCTACCTTGTCTGTCTATTGTGGAAAAGCATTCATCAGTCCAATGGCGCCCCTTCCCACACCTCCTGCATAGACCAGGAGGCTTAGGCCTTCTGTTTGATGCATTCCTGGTAAAAGCATTATTTCTAGGAATGCGTTGTCTACAGTTCCTACTAAGATGTCCTATTCAACACAGTTAAAGCATGTTGCATCTTTATGCCTATTAAAATTCTTTGAGATTGCCTTCCCTACCCAGGCCTCTATATCATCACATGTAGGGTATTTGGCATCCTGGTGCCTCCTCAAGCCTGTAGAAATAGCTTCACCTACCCAAGCTCCTGTATCCTGACTTTTACATTCCAGGTTTGCTGTATGTAGGACCCATTCCTCCAATGGCGCTGATCTTATTTTTAATGGCCAAATTACCTGCCTGCATTGAGGATTCGCGTTCTCATATGCCAAAGATTCTATAAGGAGACGCCTGGATTCTGGATTCGCTACCTGTACTTCTACTGCTCTGGATAATCTCTCTAAAAATTCAGTGAACCTTTCCCTTGGGCCCTGTAATACCTTGGTGTAGGGTTGCATTATCTCTCCTGTTTCACAAACCTTATCCAAGGCATTTAAAGCAGCTGTACGGCACAAAGACAACATGTGCTCGTTGTATGCAGATTGAACCTGCGTGTCAGCGTAAGGACCCTCCCCAAGAATCTTGTCTTGGGGTACTTCATGACCATTCTGTAATTCCTGAATCTCTATAGCTTTTGCTTCTTGCCTCCATAAAGCTCTCCATTGAATTTGACAAGAATTTCAAGCACTGCAGAGGCTAATTGGCCCCAGTCTTTTGGGGTTACTTTATTTACAGTAGCCCATGAGGTTAGGAGCTCTCTGACAAAGGGAGAATGAAGACCATACAAGACAATACCCTCCTTAATATTCTTTAGCTCCTTCATCTGTATAGCTTCCCAGTGATAAGCAATGGGACCATTTGATTGTTTTTTCGTTGCTGGTTTTTCTGTTACAGATATTGGAAAAACCATAGGGGAACACATAGCAACCTTAGGGAGATCATTCCGGCATTTGAGAAGCTTTGGGAAACTCCTGTCCTGACCTGTTGCCTGTATTTCTGATTCTGAAGTATCAGATTGAGCGTCTTCTAATTCCTGCAGTCTATTCATCATTGTTTCTCTGAGCTCTTGAAGTTCTTGGGACAAATAATTTTCTAAGGACATCATGGAATCTTTCATTTTTTTACATTCATCATTTACATGTGATTCCAAATTTCTAATATTCTCATCCTTAGAAAGTACCTCAATAGCATGTAAACTGCCTTCCACAAATGATATTCTATCAGTTAGTTTATCATTGCTCTCTGACATGGAACAATTCTTTTCTGTTAGCATTTAAGTTTTATGTCCCAGTCTTTGTAATTTGCTAGTGAAATCATCAAACATGGAACCATGTTTTTCGTTAAATGTTTCAACATTATGTTCCAATTTTTCAATTCTATCTGTGGAACACATTTTTCCTGAAAGTAATTCGATTTTGTGTTCTGTCTCTTTAAACCTGTTCGTCAGACCTATATTATCATTTTTAATATCCTGAATATTTTCTACCAACCCTTTCTTACTCTCCTGCAATGAATTTTGCATTTCCTGAATCCTTTGTATTAAGATTTCAAAACTATCCTGCGATGACTGTATGACCTGTATAAGTTTATTCCTATTTTTGAGCCATTTCATTAACAAAATTATATTGATTATGAAGCTAATAATCACCATCGTGGGTAGGAAGTACCTTTCAGGTAGGTCCTCAACCCTTTCTAAAATCCCATCCATACAAAAAACAAGAAAATTCTTAACATCCTGCATCATAATGTTAGCTGTTGACATTGTATAAAGCAGTTATGTTCGTTACCAGTGGAGTAATTGAGGCCGAAATCAACAGGCTGCCAGCAAAAGAGCACGTGGCCGAAAGTCAGCAGGCCGCCAGTAAAACAGCACGTGGCCGCGAGAGAAATCTTGGAATACTGCCTAACCTTACCGGCAGGTAGAAGGTGCTGGTTCCTGGCTGCAGGAATCGTGCCTTGCCGAGCGAAGTGGTGAGGAATTTAGCGAAAGGAGAGTCCACGTGTGCCTGGTCGGGCCGAGAGAAGCCGCTTTTCTGGGCGCCTGGATCCGGATTCCAATCCCACTTCCGACACCAATCTGTAGTCTTTAACGGATGCTGTAACGATAAGCGACACTTATTGGAAGTAAAACTAAGTATTTATTGTATAAATTACTCACAAGATACCAAACAAGTAACCCAGAGGAGACAAGTAGTTTTCCGCTCGAACCGGAAGCCGGACTCCGGGAAAAGAGACCGAGACTTCCTGTGTGCTGTCTTTTATACCTTCCCCCGTAACGCCCCCTAGCCATGCCCAAAAGTGGGCCTGGTTAGTGACGTAGTTCCGTCTACGTACGTATATGTCTTTACGTCCAGCTGTATACGTCTTTAGTCCTGCTTAACGTGGGTGTGGTTAGCGGTGTGGTAAACCGCCCTTTTATTACCTCATCTGTATGCGCCTCTAATAAGTCACATGTTTAATGGCGGCATCAGACTTCCTCCTACAAATAATATTAGAATCTTAAAGGAAGTAGGAGGATAACAATAGAGATGCATATTAGATAGACTGAAAAGACAAAGAAATTGAAGGGGGTAAAGTAGCTGGGAGAGAAAAGTCGGGATATTAGGTTCCAGATTTTAGAGATAGTAACAAAGGAGTAAAAGTAGAAGGGGATAAAGAGAAGAAGATATAGGAAAGAGAGTGGAAGTGTATGAGACATGGATGCTATATGATAGACTGAGTGAATTACATGGCAATCCTAAGATCTACCATAGCAACGTACAAACAAAAGCCACAACACTGGGAAACACACATCTTCAAGAGTGGCAATTAAGTAACAGTAAACGAGGGATAACAAATACTTACGGAATGGATTGTTGGCACAACTGTGCTGAGTAGAGAGGTGTGGCTCTCAGATCCTCTGGCTCTACCAGCTGCACTTAGTGCTTTGTGGGGTAGGGGGAGTGGGAGCCCCTGGCATCTGTAACATCTGTATTCCAACGTAGTTTTAATGTGTGTCAGGGGGAGGGGAAAGTGGGAATGTTAGCCTTTTTCTGATAGTTCTCCTGGACCCCTGCATACTCCATCATCCATCATGGTCTCTTCTGGTCCCATGCAAGCATCAGCATATGGGAGGAGCTGTGTATACCTCCCTGTCAGTTCCTATTGTCTTCCCTTAGGCAGTTTAATTTGAATTTGTGGTTCAGATTCCTGAAGGCTTGCAACTGGGCTGATTCTAAATTCTCCTGCTCACTTTTTTTTTTTTTACAGAGATCTTCCCTGACTTAATAAATGTGCTTACAGACCTTGTGTCTTATAGTATACAGTATACAGTAATATGCAGTGAAAACTTACTGTTTATTATTTTGACTACTTGGTTTTTCATCATTTAGTGATGAGGCTTCTAACTCACCATCAATGTCTCATTTCCCCACTTTAGATTGGTTTATCAGGGTGCAGGGAGTGGGTGGGGGTGGGGTATAGTATCAAGGAGCAGCCTAATATCCCACCAAAGGAAAGCCAAGTGCCCAGCAAACTCATTTGAAAGAATGTTTTCTTGTAGGAATGCTATTGCTCTTAGGCCCAGTTCGGTTGTTCCTTTTCAATATTGTTTGATGGTGGCTTCAGCCTCTTCAATAAGGGTACTAGACTTTCTGAAGGCTTTATTCTCATTACTTATGTACTTCCCTGGAGATCCTACTTCCTCATACTTACACACCGAGGTTACCAGGTGACCTTTGGCTGGACACAAACATTCAGATCACGACATATATTTCTGAATATGTACAATAGTTATATGTAGGTATTATACTTTGAATATGTACAATAGTTAGTTATATGCAGGTATTATACTTTGAATATGTGCAATACTTATATGTAGGTATTATACTATGAAGAAAGTTGCTGTTCCATCCCAATCTTTTCCTTCCCCATCATTTTGTCCTCTTTCTAATATAACTAATTAAGTCAGTTTAAAAATCATTTCTGTTTATTTCTTATAGTTTTTACAAGATCACACATAGAGACAAATGTATACATAAATGTTTACTCCATGTTCTTTCTTCCCACAAAGGTCTCATCTCATTTTTTCTTTTGAGAAGACTTTACAGGACTCACGCTGTAATAAAACACTAGGCTCAACCTGATTTTTCCATTTTCTCCTTTTCCTTTGTTCCTTCATTCATTCCTTCCTTTGTTTCTTCATTTGTTCCTTCATTCTTTTGTTTGTTCCTTGGTTCGTTCCTTCCTTCGTTCCTTCCTATTTCTTTTCCTCTCTTCCCTCCCCCCCCCCCAGGCTGACCTTGAACTCACAGAGATCTACCTGCTTCTGCCTCCCGAGTGCTGATAGGAAATGTTTATATGTGTATGGGTGTTTTGTTTTTATGTATGTCCATGCAGCATTTGTTTGCCTGGTGCCAATGGGGGTCAGGACAGGGAGTCAGGTTCCCAGGGACTCAGTTAAGGACAGTCATAAGCTACCATGTGGATGCTGGGACTCAAACTCAGATCCTCTGGGGTTTAGTCAGTAACATCTGCCCAACCTCATCAACCTAATAGCTTTTAAATAGTAATCTAGTTTTCCATTATGTGAAGTTTCTAGTCCATTCAACCTTTCCTCTATTAATAGATCAACACTTCCTTTTTAACAACACTTGACCACTTTATGCGTAGAGTTCTATTAAGTAATTTCAGTCGTGTGTCATTGAAGTTATGGAAGTGGGATTTCTTGTATAAGGATAAATACAGCCATACTCTTGGGAGACATCACTGAATTTCAATCTAAAGAAATTGTATCATTCCCGCCCCCAACAACAACATACACAGTACATGTTTCTTCACAGCCTACAGCCTCACCAATCGAATACACTATCTTATATAAATTTAAAAGCCAGCAGGAGCACACTGCTCTTGCAAGAGGATCCAAGTTCAGTTCCCAGCACTCTTATTGAACAACACAACACACACACACACACACACACACACTCTTAAAAATAAAATAAATAGTGTCTGAAGAGATGACTCAGTGATTAAGAGCACTGACTGCTCTTCCAGAGGACCTGGGTTCAATTCCCAGCACCCACATTGTAGCTCACAACTGTCTGTAACTCCAGTTCCAGGGTACCCAACACCCTCACACAGACATAGATGCAGGCAAAACACCCATGCACATAGAGTAAAAATATATTGAAAGACCTCGGCATCAAAGCGCCAGGCACTGAACTGAACCCTCTGCCCAAGAACCGGGGCCAGACCACTGGCTGCAAATGCAAGAGGTGATTTATTGAGTACACAGGCACCTGTGGATGCTACTGCAACTGGGGTGCAGAGCATACCGGGCTTGCAGGGAGCACAATATTTATAGAGTTTTAATGGTTACATAAGTAACAGGCATTTCATTGGCTCATCTTGGGGGCAGGGGTAGTTCACACGGACTAAGTTTCCTGGTATTACTTTATGAAAGACCCCAGCACGCTTCAGCAATTATTATCTGGGTCCCATGACTACTATGGTGATCATAGACACAACTGGGGGCAAGGGTAGTTGCCAAGGACTAGGTGTCCTGGTATTGCCACATAAAAGACCCTGGCACGCTTCAGCAATTATTATCCGGGTCCCATGACTGCTCTGGTGACCACAGATCCTGTTTGACATCCTGCCAGCTGGGCGAGGCACCTGGTCTGGGTTTCTTTCATTAGGCAACAGCCTGGCCTTGCTTTTCTTTTCCTAGGGGGTCCTGGGTAGGGGTCTTTCAATATAAATTACTTAAAAATAAAATAAATGAGTGAAGGTCAACAAAGACTTTCTTAGCACTCATAAGGCTCTGAGTTTGAGCTCCAATACTGTATTAAACAAACAAGATATCTAGTGAGTTTTGTTTTTCTTGATTCTAACAGTTCAGAAACTCAATGGGGCCTTTTCTTTTATGCTGATCATATATCTGGAAATAGGATATTGAGTTAGAACTGTGTCTATGTCCATTTTCTTTAGAGATATGGCTTCTGGTGGATCAACCATGCTCCAATGGAGAGCCCAACGTCTAGGAGCAAATGGACAAAACAAATTGGACTTGGAGGGTTATTAAAAGTAAAGATGACAAGATCAGGCACGTTCAGTGTGGTACGGTTGTAGACAAAATATTAAATGTTAAGTGATAACCTTGTACTGTCTGTGAAACAGTTTTTTGTTGTTTTGTTTGTTTGTTTGTTTTGTTTTTTTACGAGACAGGGTTTCTCTGTATTGTTTTGGAGGCTGTCGGTCCAGCCTAGCCTCGAACTCACAGAGATCCGCCTGCCTCTGCCTCCAGAGTGCCGGGATTAAAGGCGTGTGCCACTAAGGTTTGAGGAGAAATCTGGCACTAGTGAGATTTCCAGAGATCTATAAGGATGACACCAACTGGCAATTTAACCCTGATAATGAGTTTGATGACTACCTTATATGCCCTCCTAGAGCCTTCATCCAGTGGCTGATGGCAGCAGAAGCAGACACCCACAGCTAAACACTGAACTGAACTCCTGGAACCCAGTTGCAGAGAAGAAGGAGTGATGAGCAAAGGGTCAAGACTGGGAGGGTGAAACCCACAGAAACAGCTGACCTGAACAAGGTGGAGATCTTGGACCTCAGACTGATGGCTTAGAGGCCAGCATGGGACTGATCCAGACCCCCTGAATGTGGGTATCAGTGACAAGGCCTCAGCAATCTATGGGGCCTTGGGTAGTAGATCAGTATTTATTCCTGACATACAAATGAACTTTGGGAGCCCATTCCACATGGAGGGATGCTCTCTCAGCCTGGACACATGAGGGAGGGCCTAGGCCCTGCCCAGGATGATGCTACAGACTTTGGAGATCCCCCATGGAGGGCCTCACCCTCCCTGGGGAGCAGCGGAGGGGGGATGGGGTGGAGAGCTGGGGGGCTGGTGGGGGCAGGGGGAGGAGGGAGAGGGAGCTGGGATTGACATGTGTAACAAGCTTGTTTCTAATTTAAACAAAAGAAACTTGCAAACTTGAGAAGCGGGAAATAGATCTGTTAGGGGGATGATCAAAGTGCATTGTAGGCATATAGTAAATTCTCAAGTAATGAAATCTTACATTTGAAAAAAAGAATTCACTATCAAATTTTAATTTTATCAATTTGATGGGGGGAGGGGAACAGGCATCTCAGTGTATCTTTGATGCTCACCTCTCCTTTTAAGACTGAAGTTGCAGAACTTTCCATGTGATTAACTTTCAATGCACTGTCAGCTCACTGCTTTGATACGATGGGGGTTGTTGGCCTTTTCTTTTTTTATTTATCTATTTTTTATTTATTTTTAATTTAAATTTAAATTAGAAACAAGGTTGCTTCACAAGTCAGTTCCAGGTCCCTCTCCGTTTCCCTCCCCTCCTCCTGTGCCCTCCCCCCAGCCCCCCCAATATCCCCTCAATTCCCCAGGGAGGGTGAGGCCCTCCATGGGGGTGTCCGTAGTCTGTCATTTCATCCAGGGCAGGGCCTGGACCCTCCCCCAAGAGTTCAAGGTGAGAGTGCATCTTACATTGTTGGATGGGAGTCCAAAGTCCATTTGTATACCCGGGATAAATACTGATCTACTGCCCAAGGCTCAATAGATTACCTAGGCCTCCTCACTGACACCCACATTCAAGGGGTCTTGATCAGCATGCTGGATTCCCAGGCATTAGCCTGGGATTCAAGAGCTAACCCTTGTCAGGTCAGCTGTTTCTGGGGGTTAAACCAGCCCAATCTTAATCCCTTTGCTCATCAGTCCTCCCTCTCTGTTACTGGCTTTCATTTTGACTTCCAGGAATTCCTTATGCTCAGGAACATTAGTCACTTTTTTCTTTTTTCCTCTTTTTTTTTAAAAATTTAATTTAAATTAGAAACAAGTTTGCTTTACATGTCAATCCCAGGTCCCTCTCCCTCTCTTCCTCTCCAGCCTCCCTTCAACCCTTCCCCCAAACCCTCCCCCAATCCCCACTCCACTCTCCAAGGAGGGTGAGGCCCTTCATGGGGGATCTGGAAAGTCTGTCATATGATCTGGGGCAGGGCCTAGGTCCTCCCCCATGTGTCCAGGTGGAGACAGCATCCCTTCAGGTGGAATGGGCTCCCAAAGTCCATCTGGATGACAGGGCTAAATTTTGCTATATTGCCCGAGGCCCCAAAGAATGCTGAGGTCTCCTCACTGACACCTGCGTTCAGGGGGTCTGAATCAGTTCCATGCTGTCGTCTAACTCATCAGTCTGGGGTCCATGAGCTCCCCTTGGTTCAGGTCAACTTTCTGTGGGTTTCACCCGGCAAGTCTTAACCCCTTTGCTCATCAGTCCTCCCTCTCTGCAACTGGGTTCCAGGAGTTCAGTTCAGTGTTTAGCTGTTGGTGTCTGCCTTTGCTTCCTTCAGTCATTGGATGAAGGCTCTAGGACGGCACACAAGGAAATCATCAATCATGTTATCAGGGAAGGGCATTTAAGGCAGCCTCTCCACTATTGGTTTAATTGCCGGTTGGTGTCATCCTTGTAGCCCCTGGACATTTTCATGACAAACTGCCAGACACGAGCAACTTAAGAAGTGTTGTTTCTGATTCAGATTGAGGCTGTCTGTCATTCTTGGTAAGGAAGGCACAGTGGCAGGGGCTGGACAGAGCTGTCACACTGCATCATCTGGAGACAGGAAACAGACAGAGATGGATGGGTTCTGACGCTCCACTTGCTTCCTCTTCTTCATTCACTCCAAGATCCTGGCCTAAGGAATGCTGCCACCCACAGACACAGTGAATCTCTCCACCCCAATTAACCCAGTGTGGAAACTCACTCCGATACACCCAAACATTCTACACGCTTCTCTATGGGTTAGAGTCCGAATATAAAGGAGAACATGCTATTGTGTGCGGTTTCATTTTTCTCTGAGATTTTAAGACCTCACTTATTATTATTCATTCTAAGTACACCCTTTTCCTGAAAATTTTGTGATTATATTTTGTGGCTACAGGTTTCTAAAGGAATTCATCTGTGTGTTCAATATGTTTAAAATATATTTTGTGGTGCTGAGATGGCTTTGTCATTAAAGGCATCTGTTACCAATCCACATGACCTAGGTTTGATCCCCAGGATCAATGTGGTGGAAATAGTGAAATGACTCCCTCAAGGTGTCTTCTGGCTTCCACACCCATGCTCTGGTACACCCCCACCCCATATATATGGATAGAAACTTCATTGGAGCAAAACTTTCTTTATATGGCTTTTGTACATTTTCTGGCCTTTCCCTCTGCTATTGCAGGTAAGTAGTTTTCTTTTAAAATAGCTGTTAACTCATGATTGGTTAATGGAGAGACTATTCGTTTATTTAAACTAATTTTATATACTTCCAGCTTACAAAAGTGTTGTTGTAATGGTATTTTTTTTACCACCAAGTCTTTAACATATACAATAAGCTGCAACTGAAGTAATTCTATTTACTTGTTTCTAATTATAGCTTCAAATGCTGGTCTTAATTGGATTGCCTAGTACTACTGGAATTTCATTCCTGATTTTAGTGGAAATACCTAGAGTGTTTTGCCATCAAAAGAGATATTAGCTTTGGAGGTAACTGAGTGCACATAATTATGCAAAGGAAGACAGAATTCATCCTTTTTTATTGAGCTTTTAAAAATCAGTCATGGTTATTGTTTTTTCAGGTTTCCTATCATAATAAAAAGAAATGACCATGTGCTTTAAAATACAGATACAAATATTTAATATTATTCGATTTCTTAGTTTTAAATCTTTCTCAACATCCTAGAATGAACCCTACCTTATTTTGTGTATTTTGTTTAATATATTCCTGAATCTGTGTAAAGATTTTTTTAAAAAGAATTTTCCTCTCCATATTTTGAAGAAAGATTTAAATTTGGTTTTCTTTTATTGTTTATTATTTTCATCATTTTGTATTAGTTTCCAGTTCATGGAACTAACTGGAAAATTTCCTCTCTGTTTACATCAGTATGTTTTAAGTACCTGTTCTTTAAAGGACTGGTCCCACGTGAAATCACCCAGGTTTGCCATACTCTTGTGCCTTGCGATCTAGGGTGGTTGGGAAGGTATGTCCACTTGTGCCTCGATCCCAGAACTAGTTGTCTTGGATGACTATGGAGGGGTAAAAATCTCAAAGGCACGTGGGGGTAACGGGTGGTTAGAGTTCTTTAACGACACACTTGTTAGTGTGAGGATACACAGTGACAATGCTTATTTACCAAATTTAGGCAGATTGTGAACCTTCTAAACCCATCCCTGTGCTCTCCTATAAAATCCAGTGTTAGCCAAGAACCCTGCAAAAACCCCTCCCTCTGGGTCCCCCTCAACTGCTTACCTGACCAACTCCTCTACGGCTTCTCAGGTGGTGTCTGGAGCTTGTCCACTGTCATTGCCTGCAGCAGTCCTGTTAGGCCAGTTTAGGAAGACGTCCACCTAACCCGATGTAGTCTCTTTGCGGCTTTCCAGGCACTGTGGCCTCTGTTTCCTTTGCTGTCCCTTCCCATTTGCACAACTGTATTAGGAGCTGACCCCACCTCTTTCCCCCATCTACAAAATCCTATTTGTGTATCTGTAACGCTACCTATGGTGATGTTCTGATGCCTGACTGTGCCTTGTCAAGTGCATTGAATAGCTTTTCTAACTATAAGAGGATGGTGTCGTGTAATTTCAGGAAGAGAGGAAAGGAGGTCAGTGAGAAGCAGATCTGTAGCAAGAGGCTAAGGGGAGGCCGAAGCTGAGGAGGCAGGGCTAGCTGCTTCTTCCTGGCCACTTGCCTTCTGATTCTGCATGCCCATCAATTCTAGGGCCTTCTGTCCTGTTTTCACAGCCAGGAAGACAAAGAAAGATCTCTCATAGTCCACTGAATTTTGGGATCCAGGCACATCTCCTGAGGGCACTTGAGCAACAACCAAGTCACGAATCCTTGGCGTCAATGGCTAACAGCAACCCCCAGTGAATACAACTGAGGCAGGGGCTGTGAACAGATAACTGGGTATTGTTCTACATCTAAGCAAGTACTTCTTTTTGCGAGGGTTATTATTTTTTTTTTTCAAAACAGAATTTCTCTGTGTAGCTCTGGTTGTCCTAGAACTTGCTTGGTAGACCAGGGTGGACTTGAACTCAGAGATCTGCTGCCTCTGGAGTGCTGGATTAAAGGAGTAAGACACTACTGCCCAGCTAGGCAAGAACTTGCTGCCCTTCATAGGCAAATAGGAAATCCTCCCTAGCACCTACTCCCCAACCCCAGCTAGCTGCTCGAAGACTGACCCAAACTACATCGTCCTCTGTCCAATAGTCAGGAGAGACAAGAATGTGTGACTGTGTGAGTGTATGCCACATGTGTGCAGGTGCTGGCAGAGGCCAGAAGAGGGGATTTGGTCCCTTAGAACTGGACTTCCAAGCAGTTGTGAGCCACCTGATAGGGTGCTGGAACCAGCGTCAGGATCCCCAGAAGAACAGCACATACTCTTAACTGCTGAGCCCTCCCTCCAGCCACAGCAGAGAAGTCTTACATTTTTTCACATATATTTTTGCACATATGTGTATATGTGTGGGTGGATGGGTAGAGGTGTGAGGGTACCCACAGGCCACCCACTGAGTATGGAGGTCAGAGGACAGACAGGCTGTGGGAGTCAGTTCTCTCCACCCACCGTGTGGGTCCCAGTGATCATGCTTGCTGGTGCTCACTCTTGACTACTGCACCATATCTCCAGGTTTAACTTTACCTTTTAAAAACCAACTATTAAGTTTTTGCATTTCTCAAATGGGACAAGTCTTATTTCTTTGGCTTCTACCCACATCATTATACCAAAGCAGACTGTTCACTTTTGTAGTTGTTTTCTGTGAACTTCTACTACCTGGCCTGGAAGCTGTGGTTTATCTGCAAGTGTGGCAACATGCATCTTGTCCAGCCCCAGCGTCTTTCCCTGGACACATGTTGGGTCTTACTGCTTCTTCGACTGAAAGGCGTTTGGATGTTAAAAAGTAGTGGAGAAGCCAGGGGTTGGTGGCACATGCCTTTGATCCCAGCACTCAGGAGGCAGAGGCAAACAGATCTCTGTGAGTTCAAGGCCAGCCTGGTCTCCAGAGTGAGTTCCAGAACAGCCAGGGCTACACAGAGAAATCCTGTCTCGCAACATCAAAACAACAGCAACAAAATGTGTCGGAGATACATATTTATGTGAGCTTTGAAGGTTGGGCTTGAGTGGGTATGGAGAAGCTGGTAAGGCAAACACTTATCTAAGGGACTGGAGGAGGGGCATAGCGTGCTTGAGTCATAGTATAGATTTGCAGAACCCAGGGGAGGGAAGAAACTGATCTGAGACAGAGAACCCTGCATGCAGAGGAGAAGGACAGAGGCCTAGTCACTGAGAATGGTTTATGCCTTGGTGGAATGGGCAGGACACAGGGCTTTGAATGTCTCCCCTGCTGGGAGTGCAGATTTTCAGTACAACGTGGGACATGGCTGATACAGCTCTGTCAAGAGCCGAGGCAAGAGGTAAGTGTACCCCCTCCATCTCCTCTCCCCAATGGCTTTTCAGAGACCAAGCCTTGTCAATGATTAGAGTGCTAACTGATACTTGCTCACTCTTGTGTCTAGAGAGCCTGAAGCTCGCTGGGCACTCGGGAACTTTTAAATGGAGGGAATGAGGGAGGAAGGAAAAGTGTTCTTGTTTCACTTCTGTTGCTGCTGCCCTGACAAAAAGCAACTTAGAAGAGAGTTTGTCTTAGATCACAATGCCAGGGTTACTGTCTGTTACCATAGCAGAGACAAGGAGGCAGGAACCTGAAGCAGCCGTTGACATCATTTCCACGGTCAAGAGCAGAGGGAAGCAGATGAATGCGTGTCTAATAGTCATCTGGCTCTCTGTTCTTACATAGTCCAGGACCCTCGGGGAATGGGGCTACCACTTTCAGGCTTGGTCCCCCCACATCAATTAAGGCTAGCAACAGGCCAACCTGATCTAGATAGTCCCTCACTAAGAGGAAATAGATAGGTCAACAGTTGGGCCTAGTGAGTAGAAAGAGTTTTAGATAAGCATGACTAATGCCTTTCCTGGTCACCTCTGGGGCTCACTCTGCTATATTTCAACTCTCCTAGAGTCAACAGCTTGCAGGAAAACTTACTGTTGTTGTACTCTCAGCTAATTCTATTGCATTAGGGGAGCTGGCCATCGATGCACGTAAAGGCAAGCCTGGGTAATAATAGCACAAAAAGAGGAAGAGTTAAGGAGAGGCTCTCCTTGAAGAGAGAGTAGCTGCTTGTCCAGGGCCTTTGTCTCACCCATGGATTATCCCTAGCTACTAGAGTCTAAATCCAGTGACAGTCCCGTAAGTGCCCACACTGGTTTCTCTTGTGGCTGCACATTCTTCAGCAAGGCAATGTCAGGGGGCCTGACTCATCAGAAATAGTTCCTCAGAATCCTGCGTATCACCAGGTGCCCGTGGGTGCTTTACACAAAAGCTGCTGTCTCAAGAAGCGCATCAAGATAACGTAAAAACAACAGATTGACGGCAGTCACCGGAGAGCCATACACCTCTAACCACACATTTTGTTTATTTTTCACGGTGTTTCCTTTACGGCCTTTCTTGTGGCTCGCCCTATGCAGTTTGTGTACTTGCCAAGAGCATTATCTGTTTTAACGCTGCTCTTACCTAACTCAGTTTTTCCGAGACCCTCTTCTCACAGGCTTAGTTTCGCCTCACACCTGCAGCGGGCCAGTTTTCAGTCAGAGGGGAGGCCACATCTGCTTCCTGGGCGCCCTCTGGTCAGAAGCATGTATGGCTGGCTGTTGCTGACCTGGGTCCAGGGGCTGATACTGGCTGCCTTCCTCGCTTCAGGTAAGGCCTGCAGACCTAGCAGAGCAGGGAGGAGGGCCTGGCAGAGACCAGGGTGCTCAGGGAGAGAAGGCAGAGTGCAAGTCACATCCATGTATGTCGGGTGGTTCTAGGGCCTTCTGTGACCTTGTGGGAAGAGGCAGTTGCTGGGAAGGGCATGCAGGGGTGTTTGGACACCAAGAAGCTTCCTGGAAGCCCATTCTTCTCCCCCTCCATCTTCCTTTCTCTTTCCGAGGACCTTCTAGAAAAATATTCCGGCTGGTTCTCTGTTAATCAGAAATACCTGCTTCCCAGATTTTCGGGCTCTCCCACTAATACTAAATTTTGTTGTGTTTCTATTGTCTTAGAAACTGTAGGTTAACATTTCTGAGGGAAAGGAACAAAGTATTTAAAGACTATACTGCAAAGTCGTTTAAAGGCTGAAGTTATATCGCTCTGAAGGTAGACAGGAGCGGGGGGGGGGTAGGGGTGGGAGGAGAAGATGCTTTCAGCTGGGAGAGTCTTGTCCATCTTCTTCCCTGCCCTCTCTTGTCCTCCCCTCCTCTCCTCTCCCCTCCCATCCCCTCCTCTCCTTTCCTCTCTCCTCCCCTCCCCTCCCCTCTCTTCTCTCCTCCTCTCCTCTCCTCCTCTCCTCTTCTCCTCTCCTTTGCTCTCTTCTTCCCTCCCCTCCCCTCCTCTGCTCCCTCCTCTCCTCTCCTCTCCTCTCTTCTCCTCTTCCTCCTCTCCTCTCCTCTCTGCTCCCTCCTCTCCTCTCCTCTCCTTTCTGCTCTCTCCTCTCCTCTCCTCTCCTTTCTGCTCTCTCCTCTCCTCTTCCTCCCCTCCTCTCCTCTCCTCTTCCTCCCCTCCTCTCCTCTCCTCTCCTCTCCTCTCTGCTCCCTCCTCTCCTCTCCTCTCCTCTCCTCTCCTCTTCCTCCCCTCCTCTCCTCTCCTCTCCTCTCTGCTCTTTCCTCTCCTCTTCCTCCTCTCCTCTCCTCTCCTCTCTGCTCCCTCCTCTCCTCTCCTCTCCTCTCCTCTCTGCTCCCTCTTCTCCTCTCCTCTGCTCCCTCCTCTCCTGTCCTCTCCTCTCCCCCTCTCCTCTCCTCTTCCTCCTCTCCTCTCCTCTCTGCTCCCTCCTCTTCTCTCCTGTCCTTCCCTTCCTTCCCCTTTCCTTTCTTCCCTGTTACTCATCCCCTGCCTCTTTTACTACATTTGTTTCTTTGACAGACAGGGTCTCATTACATTTCTAAAGCTGGTCTCAAACTTACTATGTTGTCCAGACCGGTCTAGAACTCACTATGATCCTCCTGCTTCAACCTCCGATGTACTGGGATTAAAAGTATCTACTTCTACTCCTGGTTGAGCAGCAGGGTTTCTTGCCAAGTCTCCTTTCCCCTAGGATTTTTTCTCTTCCTCTTTCTCTCTCCTGAAGGTTTCTCCTGACATTCCAAATGGCAACCAAATAGCCCAGTTCTATTTCAAAGGGCAGATTAGACACAAGACCAGACTGCTGGAAACTGTAGAGCAGCAGAAGATTTGTGGGTACAAGGCTGATACCCTAGTTGGGAAGATTAAATAAGCTCATGAGAATAGTCAGCCACCTAGTCAGGAAGCTGCACAGAATGTCCTGAGCGGACAAAGTGCTGGGCCATGTGGCAATACGCCAGGTACTCCCTAAGGTGTTACAGAGCACAAGCAGTGAGAAAGGGGAGGTCTTTAAGGGGGTCCCCAAGGAGGTGGGGGTGCAGCTCTGACAAACAGTGAAAGTGAGGCAGTGATGGGCTGCAATAGATAGAGTACACGGGAAAAGGCCAGGAAAGCGGCCAGGGGTGGGACTTGGAGCCTTGAATGACAGGTGTAGTAAGGAAAGTCTCTGGAAATGAAGGAAAGAGGAAGCGATGATAGTCTCTGTGGGGGAATGCCAGGATAGATTGCAGACTATAGACTCTGTTTCTAGAGCCAGTTCTGGCCTCTGAACACCCTGGGATTCTTCAGGAAGGTTGAAGGGCAGCTGCTGGCTAAAGCCTCATGTGTGCCTCTCCCTCACCCACAGGAGCCACAGCAACTATGATAGAGACAAACAGGAACATTTCCGCAGAGGAAGGAGGTTCTGTCATCTTACAGTGCCTATTCTTCTCCAACACTTCTGAAGTGACTCAGGTCAACTGGGAGCAGCAGGACCAGCTTCTGGCGGTTTACAGTGCTGACCAGGGGTGGCATGTCTCTTCAGTCTTCAGTGAGCGTGTGGTTCCAGGCCCCAAACTAGGCCTCACCTTCCAGTCACTAACAAGGAATGACACGGGGGAGTACTTCTGCACCTATCACACCTATCCTGATGGGATTTTCAAGGGGAGAATATTCCTGAAGGTCCAAGAAAGCTCAGGTATGTCCTTTGAAGCAGGGAGGTGGCAAACCACTTTCTCTCACATAGAAAACACCATCCTGAGACACTCTGGGAGGTAGAGTGTCTCGATCCTGGAACACATCAAACTCACTGGAGGAGCTTTTGGGGCATGGGAAAGATAGAACGACTCAAGCTGATGAATCAAAACCTCTTGGGGGCAGAGCTACGATCTGATATGTTCCAGAAACATCCCGCTGAGTCTCATGCACAGCCATTGATTTTACATAGGAAGTACATCTTATCTAAATTGATAAGACCCGTGGATGAGGTCACACATGAAAGGTACTCATCTCATGATTTAGTATCAGTCATGCAGACTAGAATTAGTTCTTAATTTCAGAGCTGATTTAAAACAAAGCACAGCCTGTGCCGAGTGCAAATGTATAATATTCACCCACCTTTGTATGATGAAGCTTCAAAGCTTCCAGACATTCTCGTAATGATTATTTTTGGGCAAATATGAGCCAATTTTACTGAGGGAAAGGATTACTAAAAGCACATTTGAGAGATAGTTTAGCAGGGTAATAAAGTGCTCAGCCTCTGATGTCAGACAACTTGGGTCCAAACCTTGCTGTTGGCCTCAGACAGGAATTTAATTCCTGTGTATCACTTTTCTTATCTGTGTGTGAGGATGGGTCTAAGGCTATATGAGGTGCTATTGTAGGGTTAAACAACCTACTATACAACAAAAAGCCCTTAGTACAGTTCCAGGGATATAGCATGTGCCATGTTAGGTATTGACCATGAGTATGATTCACATCTAATTGATGGTGACAGAAGCTAATTAAGGTTTGGGATTATTCAGGGTAGAAAGCTGATGTTAACACAGAGGTCCGGCTTTGTGACATGCTACACTCAGTTTACGTGGAGAACATAGGTACATTGAAATTATATTGCAGTTTAAATTTCATGTACATCAAAATGATAAAAGTTTACCTTAAAGCTTTTAAATATTACTTCTTGGCTGGCTCCATCATATTAAATACAACGAGTATCCAGGAGCCCATGTTCTAGAATCACACAGCCTGGGACTAAATGTTGTCATATGCTCTGGGTATCTGTGGTATTTAAATTTTTCTTTTATTTTTGACCTATGATGTATGTAATCATCTCATAAGTGGTTACAGATAAGATCTTGGGACAGTGTTGTGTGCCACACTTATTCAAGGGAGGCTTCACAATAAGGAGGACAGGAGCTCTAGGTCACAGTAAGTCTAAGCATGTGGTGACAGTGACAAGTGTGGGCTCTTTACCCCAATGTCATATTTCCCAGAGCCTCTCATTACACTGAAGAACCAATAGACTGAGGCCTCCAAACCATAAGCCAGACAGAAGCCATGTGTGTTTGCTCATATTTGGGCCAGGACACTTTGTCTGTTGCATGCGTCCCTCTCTAACGTCTACCCCAGTCCTGTTTCTACCACCTCTAAAATTGTAAACACCAGGGAACACCAATGGTCCAGTGAAATTCCCTTCTTGATCTCAAGGAGTGAGCTGTTTACCTTAAGGCAAACCCTCCTCTAATTGTTTACATCAACTGTGTCCCTGCTCTCCTACTGACACTGATCTCAAATACTGACCCAAGTCCCTAGTAACTATATTATAGAAACTGTTCTCTGACCAGAGCTGGAGATGTAGCTCAGCTATAGAGTGGTTGCCTCGCATGCACAGAGCCCTTGGTTCAATCCCTGGTGCCACAAAGAATACCGAATCTCTACTGAAGATTATATTCCTTCCACACCTGCACATTTCCCTGAGGCCCTTACAGTTTCAAAGACCTTGAAGTCTTTGTTCTGAAACCATAACTGTAGATGGGAGAATTAGTGCTTTCGTTTTAAACCAAAAATTAATAGCGAAGTCGGCAATTTTAATTATCCCAAATTCCCTCTGCCTTTAACTGTACCTTAACTCACCCTGAAACCCAATCACATTCATTGTCATAATCTTCCCTAAAATTCCATGGGTCTAGCTGCTTCTTGTTTCACCCCTCAGCTTTTAAGAGTCTAGTACTAACCCGGCTTGCAAGGCGGTTTTGCCCTCCTCCTCTGACCACATCCTCTCCTTTCTCCATAGTGAGCCCACTGCACCCCTGCAGTGTGCACACGGTGGTCTTCTGTCCCCTTTCTTCCTGAGTGAGCCACGGATATGTCCATCAGATGGCCAGCCTGGCCTACACTGTCCTCAGAGCGGGAGGAGCATGCCAGGCATGGTTTTTATCCTGAGGGATCAGACACCACAGTCTCCTTTCCTACAATCGAAACCTGGAGTTCAGGGAAGTGGGGCTATGCCTTTTCTTGTTTCAAGTCTTCCCAGGACTCTGAGTCCCTGGAGAAGAGGGGAAGGTGGGAGAAAGTGCCTAGAAACTATCCTTCAACACACCACAGCTATTTATTTAGCATCTACTATGTACCAAGGACTGAGAAAACAGCAGAGGGTAAGGTTGCAAGAGCCTCACTCCTTCCGGGGTTTCAGATCTGGGCTTTAGGGCTAAGGTGAAACGTCGTATGCTTTTTTCTTTCCATAGTTTGGTTTCTATTTTGTATTAACCAATTTTTACTACTGTGTGTGTGTGTGTGTGTGTGTGTGTGTGTGCACACATGTGCATGCGTGCTTATGAACGATGAAAGAAAAAAATTAACTTCCTGAGTTTCCTTTTGCTTTTATTTTATTATAGATCTGTTATTTGTTTCTTTATTTTATGTGTATGAGTGTGTTGGCCTCATATATACCTGTGCAGCACCTGGTTCTGGTGTCTGTGGAGGTCCAACAAAGAGTTTGGATCCTCTGGGATTGGAGTTACAGACGGTTGGGAGCTGCTGGGGGTCAAGCCTGGGTCCTCACAAAGAGCAGTCTGTGCCCTTAACCACTGAGCCATCTTCAGTCCCTCCCCCAGTTTCCTTTCAGACAGCATTATTTCATTTCATGAGTTCTGAAAACCAATTGTTGACTAGGGGAAAAGATTACAAAAAGTGGTCCAAGGTAGACACAAGGTGTGTCACTGCTAGGGAGATCAGCCACCAACTCCCCTGGGGACCAGGGAGATGCTCTGCTGACCAGAGAGTTAAGGTTGAAGATTCCAACAGAAGACAGTTCTAGCAAATCCTACCTCTGGCCTCCAATCCCCATTTGAGGCTGACCTCAAATCAGAGATTGCCTGCCTCTTGATGCTCAAGTGCTAGATCAAAGCTATGCATCCCCGTAACTGGCACTGGTTTTTTAGACAGTCCAGGCTTCCCCAGAGCAGGCAGTTTTGCTTCTGACCTCTGTCACTCACCCCTGTCTTGTTCTCCCTGTAGCGGCTCAGTTCCAGACTGCATTGCTTGGAGGAGCCATGGCGGCTGTGCTGGGACTCATCTGCCTAATGATCACAGGGGTGACTGTACTAGCTAGAAAGGTAAGGGATAGCCACGCCCATCCTTGCCACCTTGGTGACTTCTGATGCCCTCTGTACCCAGAGAGCCCCAGATGTGATCTCTGCCTTTGTGCCTTTTCTATGGTTCTTTTTCTGCGGTTTAACACACTTCTTTATTTATGTTCATTCGGGTCCCTCCTCCAGGCTGGGAGTTCCCAGAAGGACAACCCTTATCTTTATCCCATCTCTCTGTCCAGCATAGTTGCTAGTTCCTGTCTGCCCCCTAAGCCACTGCTCTGAGAGTGCACCTACTGTGAGTTTGGTGCATTGTCGAGGTTCTTCTGTGCTCCATGCTACTGTAGGTTGAGAAATTGGCATTTGGGAAGTTGAAGACACACATCAAAATCAGACATTTGCTGACTTGAGTTTAAGAGGCCATTAGCTGAAAGAGTCGAGGAAGGGGAGCCAGAGAGAGGGTTTAGTGTCTAGCTGGGCACTGACTGTATGAATTTAAGCTTGTTACTTAAGTTTTCAAGATCTCCATTGCTTTGCATGTAAGATGGGGGCTACAGTTTGGTGCTCTGTCACAAAGTTGGGATACATAGTTGTCATGCATCAGGCTTTTCTCGGGAATGGAGGAAGGTATCAACATTCTTGCTGTGTCATAAGCTGGTAGCTACTGATTGGGATGAACTAAAAAGTTCTCAAACAATTTTGGTCTGGATCCCTGGGCCCTTTAAGCCAGCCCAGCTCAGCTACTTCAGTCCACTATGAAAGCATTTTAGGGAATGCAGCCTGAGAATCATGCACTGTTTTCTACTTTTTCTGAAACCTCCTTCACTTGCCCACCGTGTTTCCCAATGCCTCATCCAGGTCAGGCACTTGGCATTTACTTATAAAAAGTGCACTGAAATATTTAAAGTAAGACATAATCACATCATCCCCCTTCCTCCCTCTAGCTCTCCCATTTTCCTTACCACCTTGACTCCCCCTTCTTCTCTAATTGTTGTTACCTACATTCCTGAGCGTAGAAATACCTGTCCAATATGCATAATGTTACTTGAGTATACATGATTTCAGGGCTGACCATTTGGTATTTAGGTCTAGTTACTTTATTTTATGTGTATGGTGTTTCACCTGTATATATGTATGTGTACCATGAGTGATGCCCAAGGAAGTTCGAGGAGAGTGTCAGATGCCCCGGAACTGGAATTAACGGCTGTCTGTGAACCACCATGTGGGTGCTGGGAATTAAATCCGGGTCCTCTGCATGAAGAACAAGTGCCTTTAACTGCTGAGCCATCTCCCCAACTTCACATCTGCTGTCCTTTCCCCCACCCAGGTTTGCTGTTCTGTGAAGCAAGGTTCATTTTACTAAATAAAAGACCTACTTGTTAGTGATGCATTCTTCTGCTGTTATTTTAGTGATTATATTAGGCATTATAAAATGTACTTGGACTTATTCAAGTTCTGCTATGTTAGTAGTAATCAGTGTCCTGTGGCTTCCTGGGATATGCACGAACTTTAGACTGTAGCAGTTATGCCTACCGGCCTCCACCACATGGCTCCATCATCACCTTGCCGTTTAGTCCTTTCCATTTTTCAGACCCACACACGTGGTTATTTTGTGAGTTCACACGCTGCTAGGTTCACCCCTCCCGTTGCTCTTCTTTCTGGCCTCCCTGTCCAGGCTTCCAGCTGCCATGTGTCTTCTGCCTGAGGAGCATCCTGCAGTGTTTTTGCAGTGCAGGTCAGCAAAAGCAAAGAATTATTTTGCTTCTTTGTTGTTGTTGTTCTCCTAAAACTTGTTTACCCCACTGCTGTAAACACGGTATGCTTGTTTTGTAGAATCTTGTGTCATTACTTTCTTTTAGCGCATGGAAAATATTATCCCATTGTCTAACTTCATAATTTTCTTTTGGAAACTGGGCTTTATCCTTACTTTTTAAAAAATGCCTTTCCTCCTTCTTGTTCTTTTAACATTTTCTGTCTTCAGTTTTCAGCATTTGTACAATGATATAATTGGATGTCATTATCTTTGTATTTATTCTGTATGGGATTTGGATCGAGTGGGTTTTTTTTCAGTCTGTTGTTTGATGGGTTTTTGTCAGTTTTGGGGTCAATCCTGGCCATTTCTCTTTATATATTCCTTCTCTATTCTTGCTGTCTTCTCCTTCTGGACCTCTCTCAGGGACTTTCAGCGCTTCCCTTTGCTTCCATATGTCTCCTAGTCTCTTTTGTGTTTTCTGCCCATTCGTATCACCATGCTTTGTGGTGGGTCTTTTCTTCTAGTTTACCTTTCAGGTTACCAAGGATCTCCTTTGATGTATCTATTCTTTGTTTAAATGGTTTATAGCCTGTCAACCCTTCTAACCTTTGAGCATATTTATCAGTTATTCTGGTTCATGCCTGACCATCCTGTTAATTATACCCTACCTGGGCTTTTTCTGTTGTCTGTTTTTATTTGTTTATCAGCCATATGTTGTTCTCTTGCCTGGTAGTTTTCATGGCATGCTGGACATTCTCCATGAAACACTACAGTGTCTTCTTCCATTCTGCCCTTTGTAGCTAGTAGGTGGCTATTTTCAGATGTGAGTGATCCCAGGTCACCTGAATTAAAGCAGCAACAACAGATTGTAATATTTTCCTTATTGTGTGATAAAGTGCTTGATGACTATTTTCAGGTGTAAATGATCCCAGGCTACATGAATTATATCAGTGATGACAGGTTGTAATGCTTCTCTTATTGTTTGATTAAGTGCTCTAAAGAAATAGCTTAAGGTAGGGAGTGCTTATTTTGTCTCTTGGTTTGGAGGTTGGTTAGTTGGTTAGTTGGGGTTCTATTGCTGTGAAGAGACACCATGAACATAGCAACTCTTATAAAGGAAAACATGTAACTGGGGCTGCCTTACATTTCAGAGGTTTGCTCATGGCAGGAAGCATGGTATCATGCAGGTAAACACAGTGCTGGAGATTTATCCTAGATTTCTACATCTGAATGCACAGGCAGCAGGAAGAGAGTGTCATACTGGACCTGGCTTGAGCATCTGAGACCTCAAAGCCCACCCCTAGTGACACACTTCCTCTAACAAAGCCACACTTACTCCAACAAAGCTATACCTCCTATTGGTGCTACTCCCTATGAGCCTATGGGGGCCATTTTCTTTCAAACTACAGTCAGTGATGATGGGGAAGGTGTGGACAGCATCAGAAATGTGAGGTGGCTGATTACAGTAGGAAGCAGAGCCAGATGAATGCTGGTGTTCCATCACCTTTCTCCTTCTCATTTGACCCAGGATCCTTGACCACAGGGATGGTGCTGAAGTAGAATAACATAGAAAAGACCAATTATTAAATGCTAACATGCTGATTTGTTTAGTGATTTACTTAAAGCACTGCTCATAATGCCAAGTATGACATCACTAGCTAGCTGGAACAGAACAGCCTAGAGAAGTAGTTAAAACAATGGGTCATTGCCCTTAACAACTTATTATGTACCACATACTTCTGTAAAATCTTGCTTTCCCACTCCACCTTGTGGTTTTAGAGTATAAAAAGAGAATACAAGTTGGACCTGGTACCAAAGGCCTTTAAGAGCTGTCCTGGCTTCAGTCCACTGGTGACATTTCCTCTCTTCCATTCAAACTGGCGTCAGAATGGTATTCTAGAAACGATTCCCAAAATTGGGCCATCCACATTCAGGGCAGGTCCTCCCAACTCACTACAACCTCACTGGAATGCCCATATAGAAGTCTGCCAAAAGTCCATCAAACTAACAGTCAAGGTTAACTATCACAGGCTTTGGGCCTTCATTTCAATTCCTGCTACTTCTCACCCCTAGGGTGTAGTCTTTGAGATTGTCAGTGGAAGGAAAGGCCTCAAGTGGTTTTGTTTGTTTGTCTGTTTGTCTCGTCAAAAGTTTCCTTTCATGGTTGTTTCTGAATTCCAATTTTATTTTCTCTACCCAGAAATTCTGTGTAAGTTACCAGTCTCTAAACTATAATTTGCAGTGATTTCCTCCAGAGAAACTGTACCCAAATGCTGCTTTAAAACAAACAAACAAACAAACACAATGCAGAGCAACCTCTACCACAAACACCCCTCCACCTCATACCCATAACCCCTCTAAACCCAGAATCTCACTATGTAACTGAGACAAGCCTGGAATTTTTAATCCTCCTGCCCCAACTTCCTACGTGTTGAAATTACAGGTATGAACCACCACATCTGGTCCAAAAGTTCATTTTCCGAAGACTGAAAATTACTCAACTGGCAGATATCTTATTTCTTCAAACATTTTCCAATATTTCATCTATTTTTTCCTCTTTCGTTTGTGTGTCCATGTATATTGTTGCATATGTGGGCATTCAAGTACAGATGTAGATATATGAATGTGTGTGTGTGTGTGTGTGTGTGTGTGTGTGTGTGTGTATACATAAGGTATCTCTCTCAATTGCCCTCTACCTTAAATATTGAGGCAAGGTCTTTCACAGATTCAGTTAGTCTAGTTAGGCACCTCGCTCCAAGCATCTGTTGTCTCTGCCTTGGAGTGGTAACTGTTGTGGGCAGGTTACACAGCCACTCTCCCGTGCAATCCAGAGTTTTACCTGCTGAGCCACCTCCCTTATATTTTTATTTTGACTTGTTTTCAAAGAAAGGGGATGTTCAAACCAGCAGAGGAATTTCTGTTTTTTGATGTTATATTTTGTATCTTCATTCTAAGATTTACTATGAAGTCCAGACTTGGCAGAGCTACCTTCTTGGTCTTTTGGTTCTGTTGGGTCAAGCCCACTGCTGAGTTTATTCCCACCCCATCACCCCCCACGTTCTGGCCAGTACTCATCTTCTGTCTGTTTGGTCCAGGCCTAGGGAGGGTTAGGTTAGGGTTGAGTTAAGGAGGGAGAATTCTCTTTCCCTCACTCTGAGTTCATGGCCTCTCTTTCACTTAGAGGGAGACCACACTGTTTTTCTTTTCTTTCTAACTTAGCATTGACTTTTTCATCCTATGAGGATCTTTCTTCATGCCACAGTTGGGACAAATTGAACAAACTGCCATTGTAATAGTGTCCTTGGATTTCCCAGCTCTTCATCATTAAAAGTCATACTTCTACACTCTTGCTGTGACCCCATTATACATAGTTTTGTACTGTTATTGATTCTGTTTCTAGGGTTATGTATCTTCATACTTACTATAAAACTCGGACTTTCACCTCATCTTTTCCAACTTAAATTCTGTCACATTTCTGTGTCGATGAGCATGTTGTCTATTCCTTCTTATCAGTACCAAGGATGAAGGCATAAAAAAACACAACATGTCGGAGTTCATATACATTGTCAGTACCAAGGATACAGGTATGAAAAGACACATCATGTTAGAGTTCACATACATTATGTCTTTAAACCTGATCCGCAAATGAAGATGGCTCAGTCCCAAGTGCTTCACCCTAATCTTTAAGTGACAAGATTGGAGTGAGGGTGGGGATGGTGTCATGGCAGCAGAAGCAAAGCTATGTCTGTGTCCCTTCCCCCAACAAACGACAGATCACTCAGGTCTGACACTCATGTCTCCCCCAGGCAGTTCCCTGGGCACCTTTTGCATCTTTCTAACTTGATGCCAAAGGAACTAGGCCAGTTCCAAACATTAGAAGAAGTTCTGACTTCTCTGGAAAGTTTTATATGGCCTTATATTATCATGCCCAACTTATCTGCAACCATCTTCTTGTATTATGGCTCATCCTTCACTTCCTGGTTATGAGGTGCACATCATGGCCGCTGAGCAACCTGACTTACAGAGATGTGGCTACTGACCCTCTGTTACTAAGAATGGGCTGGACAGGAAGGGCCAGCAGTGGTTAAGCTGTGACTGCACTATGGACGAAGCTGACTGCCCACAGCGTTTCCTGTTACATCATTGCTAGCCTAACAGATATGACCATGAAATGAGACATCTAAGAGAGGATGAGGACAGGAGAAGTGCTTCACCACAGGGAAGAAGTGACAAGAATAACAATTTACCTTTGAGCTGGAACAGTGAGGGTGACTGGTAAACAGATGTCTTCCGCTATCACCAGCATTCTTCAGATTGGAATAAAGGGGTTAGCGACCCTGCAGAAACAGCAGAACACATCTGTCTACTAAGGATGTGAGGCTAGTTAATTTTCATATCAGGTACCCAGACTAACTTTGGTAAAAATGGAGACTGAGAAAGAGGAAAAGACCATCAGGTCTTAAGTCCTGTTGTTCCCTTTGTACACAGTGCCACACACCGGGCCTCTCTGACATCTTCATTGTTGCCTGCTAGTCTAGATCCTTTCTGCTCTCATTTTTTTTTTTTTTTTTGGTTTTTCGAGACAGGGTTTCTCTGTATTGTTTTGGAGGCTGTCGGTCCAGCCCAGCCTCGAACTCACAGAGATCCACCTGCCTCTGCCTCCCAAGTGCTGGGATTAAAGGCGTGTGCCACCACCTCCTGGCTCTGCTCTCATCTTATACTTTGGATATGGCCTCTAGGGCTTGCTCTCTTCTTGTTCAAAACACTATTCAAGGACTGATCAGGGAACACATAGTTCTCTGGAACTGGGTTGGTCACAGATACTTTAATATGAACCTAGAGAGAACATAAAGAAACCATGAAGGGGAAGATAGCCATGTGCTGTATTGGGAGGAGAGGAGTGAGGGTGACTGTTGGAACTTGGGAGGAGAGGATCGCGTGGGAGGCTCATATTGAGAAGTCAGTTCAAGACCCACCCCGCAGGGCTGCCGGGGATACATACCTTATTCTCACTCTGTTCCTCATTTCCTTGTCATTCTGCATGAGGATAAGTGAGCCCACTGCTGTAGTACATGCAATAAAGTCTTTTTAGGGCACAGAGGACAACAGAGAAGGTTTAGGATAGAGCCAAGGATAAATATGCTATACTGTTCATATGCCTGGAAATTGGACAAATGATCTAGACTTTCCATGGGGATGGTTGGCTTTAGACTTCTCTCCCATATTCTTGGTAGTATTTGAAGTGTAAATATGAGCACACACACACACACACACACACACACACACACACACCAACACAATCCTACTGTAGGCTGTCTTATCTATATTTCTCCTGGGATCACTGTGCTGTATGAGCCATCTCAACATCACCATAGGGCAAATGTTCTTAGTTTCTATCATTTTGTAGCTGTATCTACTTTGTATCTTAAACACTTCTCTCTACTACTTCTGAGGTCCCCTTATCCTGGTTGTTGCCAGGATACATATTCTACTTCAGCATCAGTCTGTGGAGGAGGGACATCATGGAAACCAGTGATGCTGGTGCTATCTTTGCATTCCCTTGCTCCACCCTCCCTCACTGGTCTTCCTCTGATAACCCAGGCCACTGGCACCAGAATTTACATGCCTGCCTCTATTGAGGACTTGCTTTAAACCATTGGCTCCTTATAAGGATGCTAAAAGACAGCCTATAGGGACAGGGCTGGTGATGGAGGTGACTTTGACAATTCCTGCACTAAATAATTTTAGAAATCCATCACTTTACTATGTAGGACAGATGCAGAGAATGCCTGTTGTGCTGGGGTAGGAGGGAAGAAAACTCAACACGAACACCATCTCTTCTGGAGATATTTTAAGCACATCTTAAGATAGTATAAGCAAGTGTTTATTATATATGTATAAGTATTATATGAATAAACATTATTTGCCAAAGAAACATTGTGAAAAGTCACATGTTTTAAATACTGGACAATGACTCTTCCAACATCACTATCCACTGTCCATTCCCCTCACATGCTACTAGAAAGCAGTGTTTGTCCCAAGGGGACTCGTTGCAATTTCTCTAGTTTCACTTGGTTCCCTAGGACAATGTTAGTACATTAATCTCAGACCTATTTTTACACTGGTGACAATTATAGATCTCCATGTAGGGTAGAGTAGGAATGGAACAGCTTAGGGACCCGTCTCGGGAATATTTGCATTTCCCAAAGGACTTCTAGAGCTCAAAATAGTCTTAAAATTAAAAAAAAAAGAGTGGCCAACCTTACCAATAATGAGAATAAGAACAGACAAGCACAAAAAGTCATAATTAGCTCTTTGAGAAATAATTGACTATCTATATTAAAAATGGATTGTGTTGTATCAAGGGATGTCCGAGTCCTTCTGAACACAGCACCAGCATGAGCCGTCAGCCATTCTCTTCTTCATACGCTTTTTAAAGTTTAGCCACTTTTACTGAGAAGGAACGGGAGCTGGGAGACCAATGACTTGTGTATGTTAGTGTGAGATTATGGTGTCTCTCAATACCCAGCTCCTCAAGACTCATAGTGAGGCACCATCCTTAGCTTTTGGCATCTGTCCATTGAACACAACTACAGGGTCATGCTAACCTCCCTTCTCTGCTTCCTTGCCTACACTGGTGCACACTTGAGCTTGGTATCAGCCGGGTGGCATTTTTTGTCTTGGAAGCCAAGGGTGTAGTGAAGCTCTCTTCCATGAACCTTGGTTGCTCCTGTTTTCCAAACCCCTGGATTTTCGTGATTCTGTCATTTAGATACATAAGGTGGGCTTACTTTGAAATGTTATCAAACACTTCTTTTGCCACACAACTTGTGGCTGTTGTTCTCTAGTTTCCGTGTTTTATCACCACTCTCAAGTATGACATTCTAATGTGGATCCTACTATTGACATCACAGAACAGACTTTACTGCTCTGTCTTGTCTCAATGAATGCAACTTTAGTTTCCTGCCTGTGGGATTATACCTTGACTTGGAAAACTGGTTTCTTTTATATGGGGCTGTATTAAAAAGGAATGTGTGTGTGTGTGTGTGTGTGTGTGTGTGTGTTCAACTGGGCATGCATGTCTATGTCCTAAGACATACATAGATTGAACATCTGATATGGGTTCTGAGGTTACAAAGAGGAACATAACACTTCCCTTAGAAGACTTAGACTTCTGAGCCTGGTGAAGACAGATGGATAAGCCAATTGTCCTTAAGCTGCAAGAGGAAAGGCACTGTGGTCAAAGGAGAATGGAGACAGTGAAATGCATCTGAGCAACTGGTGACTTTGTCGTTGGTCAAGGGACTCCTGCCTGTGCCCGTTAGCTCATCCCAAACCAGACATGTCAGCAGAGTTACGGTGCAGATGAAAGAGTTCACTGGGTCTGATCTCAAAGTAGTGTTTCAATGGCAGTTCTCTGTGCCTCAGACGTTGAGCATCTCGGTTGTAAAACATAGTGGGAGATGAAGCCAGAGAGATAGGCATGGCTGAGACACAGAATGCTTGGGAAATGTAATGAATTGCTGATTTTATCCCGGCAAGAATATATCTGTATAAAAAACTCTATATTTTGAGATTATTCATAAATCACCTGAAGTCAAATTCTCCAGGGTGTTTATCATAGCTCACTCCAGGTTAAGCATCCCTCTGGTGTA
Organism: Mesocricetus auratus; assembly: GCF_017639785.1. Lineage (NCBI taxonomy): Eukaryota > Metazoa > Chordata > Mammalia > Rodentia > Cricetidae > Mesocricetus > Mesocricetus auratus. The sequence goes on from NW_024429192.1 coordinate 48,184,761, forward strand.
TAGTAGAGGGCATCAAAGGGTTTTAAGCAGAAGTATGCACAGATTCAATTTTTACTTTTGAAAGAAATTTTTGAGTGGAGGTTTGTGGAAAGTTAGTCTAGCAGTAAGAGGAAATGTGAGCTAGACCTACATGAAAGGAATCTGTTTTTCCCCCAGCAGGTGAGAAGGGTGGCGTGAAGAGGGGATGGAGCAGAATTGGGTAGGGTGTGTATTAATCAGGGTTCTCTAGAAGAATAGCACTTATAGCATGTGTGTGTGGGGGGGGGAGCACGCGTGTGCGTGTGCACGCACATGCACACGCGCATACACATATATATGAGATTTTATATTTACAAGTATATTTGTTTCATATACATGTATATATATATGCATATATATATATGTTCTTGGAATTTATTAGAGTGACTTACAGGCTGTGGTGCAGCTAGACTAGCTATTGTGGTCTACCAAGGAAAGTCCAAGAATGTACTTGTTCACTCTACAAGGCCAACTATTTCAGATGGTTTTCAGTTAAGTAGTTCTAATTCCAACACAAGAGTGGACTTTCGAGCAAGAGTAAAAGCAAGTAGACAAAGAGAGCAAGCTTCCTTTTTCCACATCCTTTATATAGGCTGCCACCAGAAGGTGTGGCCCAGATTAAATGTGGATCTTCCGGCCTAAAAATATAGATTGAAATGTGGGTCTTCCCACTTTAAATGATTTAATTAAGAAAAACCCCTCATACATGTACCCAGCTGCTTGAGTTAGTTCCAGATGTAGTCAAGTTGACAACTAAGAATAGCCACCATGGGTGTTATGGGTAATTGGAACTTGGTATTGACCTCCCTGTTTCTGAAGGGCCTGTGCTGTTAGCCAGAAGGGATAATGTTGGCAGGAGCAGGATTGTGGAGCAGGAGACATGGGGCGGGGCCACCGAGACAAGCTGAGTTCAGGCTTGCTGGCATTCTCTCAGGGGTCATGCTGTGTCTGTGGGTATGTGCGCTGGAGTTAAGGGCACAGCCCGGGCTACTGAGAATTTTGGGCTACTTGGGTCTTTACAAGACAGGTCCTGTTTGGAGTCTCCCAGTAGATGAAGTGACTCCTAGTGTTGAGAGTGAGAAAGCAGAGGGCAGAATCCTGGGGAACCCCTTGGTTCGGAGAGCCAGGATACAAAGTCAAAAGGGCCAGGCTGGCTAAAGATGGGGGCCTAAGCGAGAGGAGCGAAGAGAAAGCGTAGACTCCAAAGAGAAGAAGAAACGAACAGTGTGCATGCAGTCAGAAGTGGGGCAAGGCTCTCAAGGTTACGAGAACAGGAAATAAGGGCTGCAGCCTGGCAGTTAGTTTCACTGGAGCTGTTACTAGAGAAAATGAGTTAGGAGAAGGGGAAGTAGATACGACGCCCCACCCCTAATCAAGAAGCTAGTTGCAGTTGATACATTCTGGAAAATGGAAAATGAGTTTTCTCCAATGGAGTGACACTGAGTGTATATATCAATGCCACTTTAAAGCAGGCCCTATGTCCCGGGACAGATGGCCAACATAAAATGAATTTCACAGTTTTTGCATGCTTTTTGTTTGAGTTGGGTATTTTTCGCCTTAATGATTTTGTTTGTTTTGAGAGAGAGAAGAAACATGTGATTGAGTGGGGAAGATCTGGAGAAGTTGGGGAGGGGAAAGAATGTGATCAAATAATGTTGTATGAGAATTTTAAAAAATAATAAAGAAAAAAGCTACAGCAAGGTAGGGGAATTAAGGGCTAAAGGCTAAGGATTGCATACCGATAAGAACACAAGTTTGCTTCTGTGTGCGTAGGTGTGAGTGTGTATTTATATGTGTGTATGAGTGTGTATATGTGTGTATGTATGTGTGTTTGTGTGTATATATGTGTGTATGCATGTGTGTACGCGTGTGTATATGTATGTATGTGTGTGTATGTGTGTGTTCATGTAAGAGAGGAAGAGAAGTGATCGTAATTCTGTGCCTTGTGTCTACTTGTAAAGCAGCTTTTGCATAACATCGCGTGTATTTACTTTGTTTAATCCTAGAAGTATCTCAGACTCCAGTCTATGGAAAGTGGCCTTGGGAGAATGGCAGCTGAGCCACAGGAAATGAGCCTCAGGATTCTCTCGTCCCCCGGAGGCCCTGTCCAGACAGAAGCTGCCCCTGCTGGCTTCTGTGTAGAGGAAGATGACTATGCTGAACCACGAGACTACTTCAATGTTCTGGGCTACCGAAGCCTAGAGAGCTTCAGCGTCCTAGCGAAGACTGTCTGAGGACGGTTTTATCCCACCCTGCCTCCCTCTCTCCCTGTCCCTGTGTGTGTTTGTGTGTCTGTATCTGTCTGTGGTTAGTGAAGGGAAGGCAACTTCTTTTCAAGTTCACCTCTTCTACCCTTCTCTTCAATTTCTCTGTGATAGACCCAAGGTACACAGCTTGTGACATGATTATAAATGGAAATTTGAAAATTAATTTTTAATTTATGTGTATGACTGTCTGGTCTGTATATATGTGTACCACACATAGATAGTGTTTGCAGAGGTCAGAAGAGGGAATTAGATCTAGAACTGGAATTAGAGACAGCTGCGAGCCTGGACCTCTGAGGGATCAGCAAGTGTTCTGAGCAGCTTTTGCCAGCCTGGATTTTTTTTTAAGACAAAGTAAAACAATGAAAACAACCCCAACATCCCCATTGACCTGGCTTTGAATTTAGTGATCTGAGTGGGTCTTCTTGTGACTTTGGGAAATACATTCCTCATAAGAACTCAGGCAGGGTTTTTAGCTCCAGGTGCTGAGGCAGATGATAAGAATGGCCACTGGGCTTATTTCCCATTGTTATCTTTTCCCCAACATTCACTCATTCAAGACATTTATTTATGAATGAAGCAAAACACAGACCTCTATGGGGGATTCAAGGATGGTACTCTCACAAAGTGAGGAGACATTTATAATAAGACGTACTAGGAGATAAGGCTTCATGATTTGTGCCCCTGGGGTGTGGTGAAGACTCCACAGAGAACAAAAGGATTGATGAGGCTGGCCTGGCAGGAGGAGGTATTTTCCTGGGAACACAAAATTCAAGATAGTATAGGTTGAAGTCCTGTGAGAAATGTCCTGGCACCCAAGGGCCAATGAATGTCAGACTTTCTTATTTAGCTGGGCGTTTTGGGTCTGCTGAGCTCAGACTCTGTTAGGATAGCTGGCTCAGAGAATGCCAGGCTCCTGGAACTGCACTTCGTGGTCAGTGGAAGCCCTCCGGAAACTCCCCTCCACCTGGGAAGCCACGCCCTACACCTGGATCAAGGTAGACTTCCTTTTCTGGATCAATCTGCCACTGAGCTTTGAAAATGGAAACTTTTTGCCACCAAAAGGAAAGTCTATGTCTTTAAAACAAGGACTACTTCTGAAGACAAAAAATAGGGTGTGTGACTGAGGATTTAAAAATAAGACCTTCCTTCCTCATTGCCTGACCTCTTTGTGCTGGGGATGGTGTGCTTGCAATCAAATTATGTTGGCCTGCTTTCAGACTGGATCTTAAGACTTTGTCCTTTGCCCATCTCTCTTGGAGGAATGAAAAGGTTGGATTTATCTGTGAGTGGTTTTCTTTCATGAGCACAGATCTAAGAGAGAAAGACGTGACCTTGTCGCTCTCCAAAGACTTAAGTTAAACTTTAGCAGGAAGACAGTTCGGCTCCTGTTCCTCCTGGGAATCCCCACTCCCACATCACTTTCCTCTCAGATGGATCATAAGGGGTTAAGATTGGTCCAGAGCCCCTGCCTTTGGGAAGAAGATGGGTACAAGTATAATGAAATTTGTTGTTTGCTGGGGCAGTCCATAGGACTTGTCTTACAGAACTAAAGCAAATTGCTTGAAAGTAGAACACAGCTTACAAATTGGAAATGAACTAAATGTAAGTATAAACAGGAGAGGTGATTTGACTTGGAGAAGACAGATATTGAGCTGAGGCTGTATTGAGATTTGGGTGTCACTTAACATAATTATGGTAATTGGGAAACATTTACAAATACCACACGGATGGAGAGAAAATACAAAGGAGCCTATAGATGTCGGAATTGGGTCAGGTTACTAAAACGAGATTCAGTTCGACAGAAAACAAATTTCCAAGTGGAAAGTGAACTAGTTTCTCTTCTGAGATCCACAGAAGACAAGTGCCGTAGTTCCAGACTCATGAAGACACATGCTGCCCAGGACAGTAGCCACTTTTTCCTTGTGGCTGTCCCAGCCCAGGAGCCATGAGCTTCATCCCAGGTGGGACTTGCTGTTATAGGTCTAAAACACACACCAGATTTTGAAGACAATATGAATCACAAAATGTAAACTATCTCATCTAATGTAAAAAATATACATTACATTTTTTAAATGATCCTTTGGATATTTTGGGGTTAAATAAAATATATTATTATAAACTAGTTCTCCTGCTTCCTTTTGCTTTTTAAACATGACTCCTAGAAATCTAACTTTGCTTATGGAGCCCCATTATAGTTTTATAAGCTTGAGCTGCACTGGAACCTGGGGTGTGAACCGCCTATCTGTTGGTCTTTGTCTCTGTCTCCTTCTTTTAAAATGTCTGAGGAAGTCCCGCCCTCTTACCACACTGTATGCAAAGTACATAGGCAAGGACCACAGAGAAACTGAAGGAAGGGCACTTAGGTGCCCACAGAAAGAGATTCTAAGTTCTCCTGGTGTCCGCCTGAGTTTCCCCATAGGAACTGGCGTTCAGGAAGGAAAACGTTACTGATTCCCTGCACACACTCTGATACTGGGCTACAATCAGATCCACAACCCATGAGATTAAACTGAGAAATGTTGAGTCCTAGAGCATTGAGCCTCATGAAGGGACATCAACTTTTCTTGCAGTTTTATTTCAGGGAATGTCCCTTCTCAGTCTCTGGGTCCTAGGAATGACTTGTCACATACTTGTGTTCATACCATTAGGGCTGAGTTAGGCAGGCATGCAGGGAGGCTGTGTGTGCTCTGCCCAATGGCCACTTGGCAGGGTGCTCTGAACAGGGAGGAAGGAATCTAATATGCAGCTAGACTGTGTCTGCCACCTTGGGGAGAGGAGTCAGTTTTCAGTCTGGGTTCTTCCTAGTCCTGCTTCATGTCTGTAAGTAGTAAAATCTCATCTGTCACCTCAAAGCACAGTCATCAACAGGCCCAGGGGAACCTTACTTGTAACAAAAACGTGAGCTTTTTCTAAGTTAGACTGCACCCAATGGTTAGGGAATTTGGGGAGGTGAGGCATAGGCTGTGGCTGTGTTAATAGAACTTTTGTGGAAATGTTCTACCTGCTGTCCAATGTGATGGCCATTAGCCACAGGAAGAAATGGAGATCTAGGGATCTGACAAATGTGACAAAGGAAATCCAGTGGAATTTAACTGGCTAGAACTCCTAATTCATGTTGTTGCCATGTTTCTGGGCATTGATGGTTTTGTGGATCTTTTGACAGCGTTACCACCAGGAAGAAACATGTTACCACCAGGAAGAAACATGAATGTTTTCCTTCCATTCTGTCCTTCCTCTAACCAAGACAAACCATGAGGTCAAAAGCAGGCTGCACAGTTACTTATTTTTAGCTCTTTTCATGGTGATCTCAAGTTGTCAAGCAGGGGTTCACAGCAACAGGACAGGGTGCAGGCTGTCAAGAAGTTGTCAATGTGCATCATAGGATCCATTCTGGGGTGACAGTGATTTAATTTCGTGTAAACTGTGGAAGACCTTTCTCAGAGACTGCAACTACAATAGGTTTCACAGCAATTGAAAGAGAAGTGACTCTAGTGTGGTGTGAAGTAGAAACTGGTCTGATTGGTCCCAATATCAGCGACTGCAGTGAAGCTGCCTGGTGGGCAGTTATTCAATCTCTCAGTGCCTCACTACAAATATCTCGTTTGTAAATTAATAACAGTAACATTTGCTTCAAAAGACCTTAAAAGAATGAGGTCTAGCAGTTGTTGCTAAGCTAATAATAGAGGGCTAAGTTAGTGCTGTTACTGAGTTATGCCCCCTGAGCATAAGTCATGGTGTCCCAGGGTTTCCCAGTAGAGGAACAGAACTTGTTGGGAGGAAACCAAGGAGTCTGCAATTACGAATGTCTTCAAAAATTGGGATTTGACAAATGATGAGTTGCTGATACAGTTTTGGGGTCCATGGGTTTCTTGTGAGCTTTTTACAAATTTTGTGTTTTTAGTGAAATAACCCTTTTAAAAAGTCAAACATACTGTAGATGCTGATGATCTTAGAGTAGGCACTGCCATTGTTTTTCCCTGTTTATAATTACATTGATTCCAAGGGACAAAAGCTTCCGTCATAAATGATTCATTTGCTGCAGGTGAATAGAACAATGAAGATTCTGCAATAGTGGATGTACAGCAAATGCAGAGAAGATTGTCTTCTCTTTACACACTTCCCTGAGGCTGTGGACAGGTCATAAACAGCAGCAGCGAACTTCACTGTGGGCCAGGACACAGCTTTACAAAAGCAATGTCCAACACACTAGCATCGTTGTTATTGCAAAAATCATTCCTTTTATAGTTTTCTCTGTGTTTAATGTGTAACCTTGGCTTTGAATCTGTAAGGTAAACAGGCTTATTGGAAGTTATGTCTTGAGAAAATTTGGAAATTCTCATAGCAAAAAATGTATGTATATATGAGTTTATTAAAAAAGCATAGTAAAAGTATTCCAACTTTCTGCTATGAATGGGGACTTGTGAGATTTTTTCTTTTAAAGGAATAAACCCATTATCATTCAAGTTTCAGAATTGCTGGCGTGTATGAACATGAAGGAAAAAAAATAAGCTCGAGTGTTTAACTGCTCTTATTGGAGAGTCTTTGTCACACTCCATTGCTGGAATAACTGGGAGGGTGGATGAGTGTACATACTACTAATGCTATATAGATAGTGTGCATGCTGTTCACAGTGTGACAGGGCCACATACAAACCACACCACTGTGTGGCGACCAAATATGGCACAGGCTCTGCCAGTGGATGCAGAGTGCAAACCCTGAGTGAAGCTGACGGCCATTATGATGCTGACAGTCAGTGCTCCCAGATATCAGACAGGCACAAATCATACTTCATCTTTTTAAATTTATGTTTTAAAAAGATTCATTTGTTCATTTAATTCATGTGTGTATGCACTCTTGTATGAGTTTATGTGTGCCATATGTATGTGGGAACCTGTGGAGGACATAAGAGAACACTGGATCCCCTAGAACTAGGGTGACAGGTAGCTATGAGTCACCACGTGGGTGCCGGGGACTAAACCTGAGTCCTCTGCAAGGGCAATGAGCACTACTGAGGCTTCTCGGCATCTCAGTATCATTCTTGAACTTTCTAGAAAATTAGTTTAACTTAAGACGAGTTACAGAGTTTCAAGACACCAATGTTAAATGTCATTGTGACACCTTGGTAATTTACCAATGACTTTCCAGGGCGCAGGTCTCTTTGATTGTATTAGGGTTGTGTGGGGGCATGTTGTGCTCCTTACAGGAGTGGAAATGGCTACCCACAGTGCCCCTCCAGCTCAAAGTTTCATGTCTTTGCGGGTCCCACAGACTTGACTTGGACCCTTCCTTGACCTCCCTCATCCGCCATCATTTGTTAGTTCGCTGACTTGTACAGCGCTGAGAAGACAGCTTGAACTGCAGAGCATTGCTTCTGATTTTTATAGAACACCTATTTCTAGTTGTTAGATTTGAAGACCTACCAGGGCTAAAATAATTTCTCGTAGTTCATCCATACTCTACACAATATTGAATAAAATACAGACACTTACTAAAGGCTCAATCAGTTAAATTTGGGTAACCTCACCAGGCACAAGTAAGGCCTACATTTTCCTTATCACAGTACTCTTTTGTGTGAGAATGCCAACGTTAGGAAAGTATGTTCAGATGGAGAAACCTACAAGAAAGATCTGTGGTGCCCACAGAAGTCCCTTAGCAGTCTGCAAAGTCATCAAAGGGCATTTTCAACTATGAACTTTTGCTTTGCTTTTTTGCTAAATCTCAGAAGTCCAGGTATTACGACTTGGTTCTGAGATAGATTCACAGGCTACAGGATCATAAGAAATGGTTGTTTCCACAGGAAATGGCACTAGGTACTAGGTACTGATTTTCAGATGGGGAGGACACAGTGAGAGCTCATTTGTTAAGCAGTAAACAACCCACGTCATTGCTTCTGAGGCTGAGGCACAGAACAATGCCCATATAGGTCTCCACTACAGATGTCTACTATGAATCTCCACCATGTAGATCTCCACTATGGGTCTCCACTACAGATGTCTACTATGAATCTCTACCATGTAGATCTCCACTATGGGTCTCCACTACAGATGTCTACTATGAATCTTCACCATGTAGATCTCCACTATGGGTCTCTACTACAGATGTCTACTATGAATCTTCACCATGTAGATCTCCACTATGGGTCTCCACTACAGATGTCTACTATGAATCTCTACCATGTAGATCTCCACTATGGGTCTCCACTACAGATGTCTACTATGAATCTTCACCATGTAGATCTCCACTATTGGTCTCCACTACAGATGTCTACTATGAATCTTCACCATGTAGATCTCCACTATGGATCTCCACTATATAGAGATCTTACACTATAGATCTCCAAGTGATTTTCCCATTTTGGGTGTCAAGAGGACTGGTGTGTTGTTCTGACCTTCTAAGTATGGATCTCAATTTAGACAATCTCAGACTCAATGAAGGACGATGGACAGCTGCCTGAAGCAGACACACCACCAAGAAGACACAAGGAGACCAACAGAAGAATTTTTAAATTTTTTTTGTTTTTTTTAATTATTCCTTCATATTCAAACTTCACAAACAGTGTGAACTTGTACAATACCTCGGAAAGTGAAACTTACAAAAAAAGTGCTGGTAACATTTAAAAAAAAACAACAAAAACCCCAAAAAACAAACATCATTCTTAGCAACATCAATTACTCTTCCACACAAAACAGAAACCTTGTAAAATTTATTTTCGTATTTTTAAGGCGTAATACTTCTGTATAAAGTATATGCAAGAGATAAAACTTCACAGTATTCCAAAATGTCACAATAATAATAATATAATAGTATAATGAAGCGCTACAGTTAATTTTTCTTTTTTTTGAATTTTTTTCCTGTTTAAATAACAAATACAAGTCACAGGTAAATATACGTGAGAAAAATACGAGGCTAATATTAAATGGCAGGTAAGGATACTGTCACTGTAAGAAAAACTGGCAGGGTGTGTGTATTTAGTCTATATTTTAAAGCACTTGATAGAAAAGGCGTATGCAAGGTTCTTCAAAACAATTTTCTGTTTGTTTGTTTAATAACTGACAACAAGAGTATAATGAGAGAAAAAAAAGGAACAAACTCCCTCTCAAAACTATTGACCTGCTCATCCCAGACCATGCCCCTGTGGGAGGGTGTGTGTGTGCTGATGTGTGCCTGGGTCTCTACAGCGCAGACTGAGACGGCAGTGTTCCACACCCACCTGTGAGGACAGCCATTCACGCAGTCCCTCTTAGGACATTATTCTGTTGATTTAATGGTCTCTCTTTTCTTGCCTCTCACTCTTTCCAAACTCTTCCCCAGTGCCTAGTTCTTCAGTCTGAAAAGTTGCCCTCCATTCAACATTCTCTGGGAAATGGAAAACTGCATACAGTTTGTGACACCCACAGAGACATCTGAAATATCACTTGGACAAATGAGCTATGTGTATATGTGTTTGTTAGGTCTGAATACACAGTGTGTGTGTGCACATGTGTGTATACACAGTAGCAACTGCAAAAAAGGGACCATATTCCTTCCCACCCTAATATACACTGTGATAAGGAACATTTTTCCGTGCAGGGACAGGGTTTCTTCGAGTCTTATCACAACTCTGTGGCAGGAGAATCAGGAAATGAGTTCACCTTTCAGCAGTCACTACAGTAAACTTCATTGAGAACACACATGCCCAGATGTCTGGTCTGTGCACGTGTGTGTGTGTGTGTGTGTGTGTGTGTGTGTGTGTGTGTGTTAACAGCTAGCTATTGAGCTAACAGATAACAGATAGACAGCAGATAGCAAAACACGTCAATAAGGTGCTCAAAGGAGAAAGTGGCACCCACTCGTCACATGGATGGCCACGCTAAGGTGCTTCAAAAGAGTTTTAAAGTTTTTATTTCAAATGTTGAGAGAGTTCTGGTTTGCACATGGTGGTTCTGAGCCAGGCCAAGGGTTTTGAGATTTCTGACATCTTCCTACTGAAAAGGGCTTTCACTGTAGTTGTTTTGTTCACTTGGATGTAGTCACTTGAGTCTAAAACATTTTTAATAGCCAAAACTTAAAATCATCATGATTAAAAGAAATAACTGTGAAATGGAATAGAACATTACTGCATTCCCATTGGATCAAGATGGGTTCGCCCAGTTTTCCTCTATCGCTAACACTGTTCCTTTTTTTCTTTGTTACAATCCATTCTTTATGAACATACAGAAATGACCAAAGTCACTGCAAGTGGCTGTTTTTATTTTTTGTGATCTGTTGCAAGAGTCCAACCTTGTTTCCTCTGCTGCTGTTTGTGTACTAATGAGCATCTGATTGGCTATGTGTATGTGTGTATGAACACACACAGACCTATACATGTATAATATATACACCATATATGTGTGGACATATATAGGAAGTGTGTATACATTTATACATAATAGAGTGTATATTGTTTCAACTGGAGATAAGCTGAACTGGGTTCAGACATTAGCACATGTTTATCTTTCCCCTGCTCCTTCTGTGTGTTTTAAACAGTCTGGAGCTTGTATTAATTTTTAAAGTGCATTTTCAATGCAGAATAACTGTAATCCACTGATTCCTTGGATAAAATTTTGTTGTTGTTGTTGTTGAGAAAAATCTGATGGTTTTCAGCCCCAGGCAAGAGAAACCTGGGTTCGGTCATGCCAAGGGCTGACGTGGCAGTGCCAGGCTTGTGCCTGAGTGATTACTGGGCATTCTGGACTCCGGGCACCTCAGCAGCAGCAGCAGCACCGTTATGAGAAGGCAGAGATAGGAAATGAAGAAGGAAGGGAAGTTCAGAGGAGAAAGTGTATTTGTGTGTGTGTGTGTGTGTGTGTGTGTGTGTGTGTGTGTGTGTGTGTGTGTGTGTGACTGTGATGGGCTTGTGCAGTCCCTGTGTAGTTTCAGCTAAGAGATGCCATCTAGTTCCTTCCCCACTGACTGACTCCAATGTTCTATGTCCTCCACATGCTCAAAGATGACCTAGAGGTCCTCATTTGTGAGGCCAACATCAGCGTTTGTTCTGTGGGTGTGTGAGTGCCAGCATCGAGTAGGAATAAGGCACCAGGGAAATCAAATGTTTTATGAAAAAAAAAAGCAAAATCCCACTTCAGAGAGCCTCTTGCCTTGTTCCATTAGAATATTGCATGTGATACCATTCACTTGTGTGCGTAAGAATGTGTCAAACACATTTTCTGAAAGGAACTCGAGGCCCTTCAGCACCAGAGATCTTTAGGAATGCACCCTCTGTCTCTATCTCCCCTCCACCACCCCATCCCACCCCACCCCCACAAGAAAAAGCACCAATTTAGGAGAGCAAGGCAACTTGCCTCACTCGCCTCATTTTGATAAATAATAAAAAAGTCTATGAAATAGAGATTTCCGAAACCGCTCTAAAATCAAGTGGGTTAGGTTGTCAGATATCTGACTACTTGGATGCTCTAAGTGTGCACAGTGCAATGTGAAAGGTTTGAGATGTTTGTGTTTAGTGTTTAGTGGGGAATTTGCTTCAAAGATTCTTTTCTAAATGATGCTTAAAATCTTCCAGAAAAACTGAACCTCCCCTCTTCTCCTGAAAACAAAAGAAAACAAAACCCAACACATTGTAAAAAGGAAGAGGTTCATTTAGCTATAAAAGGAAAAAATGAAGGCACATGACTTCAATTCAGTCCCATGATCCTCAAAAGAAATAGATTTTTTTTTTGCTTGTGTGTCTGTGTGTTTGGGAGTGTGCACGTGCACGTGTTTTTGCACATAGGAAGTATGAAGCCCATTGGATAGTTACCAAGGGAAGCTAGAAGAGAAAACGAGAGATTTTGAGACAGAAGAAAGGAGGAAAGGGACGCCTCTCTTCAGCTTTTTGTCACTGACAATCTCAAGAGTTTGCTGCTTTAGGGTCCAGAAAAGAATGTATTAGTCTTGGTCTGGAAAGTGCCCCAGTTATAAATATCTCCAGTTAATCATGTTACAGCTTTTGATGGTTCCCTTTTCCCTTCCCTCCAGCCAAATGATTTTTTTAAAAAATATCACAGTTTTTAAAAATTATTTTTTCAATGTTGAAAAAATATGGAAAAGCTATCGAACAGCCTCAGGGCACACTGCCTCTCCATCTTCACAGTGAGCAGATGGACGGACAATCCAGAGTCAAAGAGGAGGTGGGCAGCAAGAGCCCTGTGCTGAGTGGTCCCTTGCTTTACCTCCTGAGGGCTGGGGCCTTCACAGCAACCCCAGCCATTTTTTCTATTTGGATCCCATCCCCTCCCATCAATGGAACATGGGCTGCTGGGAAAGGCAGAGCCATGGTAACTGGAGGGTCTTAGAAGCAGAAGATGAAGGTGACAGCGGTAACCCCTCCAGGCACTGTTGGCTGGGTGTGCTCTTGGCATCCTCGCCTCTGGATGGAGAAGCTCAGCTGCCCTGGGGAGGCTGAAGTCCCACTCACACTTCACTTCGGGAAACCTCACCACCTTCATGCCTCTCACTGCAGAGCTGGTCCCAGGTTCCCAAGAAGGCAATGATCCAAGATGGAGAGGCAGGGCCAACTGGCTGTGTTATACAAAAAAGGGGCTAAGGACAGTGGGATTTCAGAAACAAATTTAACTTTGGTTTTCCGACTTTTTCAGACCATAAAAATTAAAGCAGGGCTTCGGAGGCCTCTGTCATCTGAGAGCTGTTATGTTTTCCTCATTTGGCAAGGCTAAGGCGGGGGGAAGAGAAAAGGGCTTTCCCATAATCGGTTGAAGACACAGGGTGGTAAAATGCTTCCACACTTAAACTCACAGTCCAGTGTTTTTGACATTTCATAAATAGCTTTTTCTCTAAAAAAAGAATAAAACAAGAACAATCCCTTTACTTACTCATCTGAAACAAAATAAACAGCAGTGGGTACAAACTTCTTCTTGTAACAATTACAAAAAAACAACAATATAATCCCAACTTTTAACACGCATCTTGAATCAGTTATTATTTTTTAACCTCAAAACTGCAGCATATCCTTAAGGGCAAACTTTTCGATTAGTTTTTTTCTTTTTTTCTTTTTTTAAATAATGTCTTCACCAAAAAAACAGTCTTGTACCAATAAAATGCATTCAAAAATAGAAAATATCACACAACAAAAATATGTATCCTTCCTTTCCAAAAAAGATTCTTCACAAAAAAATGTAGAAAAAATTCCAACAATTTTTTCCCTCTCCTAAACATTAACTTTCAGTCTAGGGCACAATTATTTATTGATTTAAATGTCTGTTTTTGCATAAGATATGGAAGATGCAAAACTTTACTGTATTAAGATTGTGAAGTTACATCCACTCCCACCCCATTATAAAACAGAACAAAACCAGAAAAAAAACCAGCAAATATTTGAGCAAATAATGAGCCCGTAGGCTAAGAGAAGTAACCTGTGTCGGAGTTCTCACTGTACACCGGTGTGAGGCAGCTGGTCTTGTAGTGGGTGATGCAGGAGAAAGGAGCAGGCTGGATTGAAGTGCTTTGTAACACACATTAATTTCAGTGACTTGCAGTCTTCCATGTGGGTGACTGTCACCGGTAAGTCTCAGAGAACCGTGTGAATCAGCATGAGGACCGTCAGAGCACTGACACGTGTGCGTGTGTGCACTGGATACAGACATTTCTGCAAAGCCTTCTCAAGCAGTGTGTGTGTGTGTGTGTGTGTGTGTGTGTGTGTGTGTGTGTGTAGCTGAGACAAATAATGAAAAGTAACCCAGAGCTCCTGTGCTATAAGGGAGGGGATTACTCCCTCCTTAATCTCTTCCACATTCAATTTATTTGGTTTTTATTGGAATAACGACAAGATCTCTCCTCAGAAAGAAATGGCCTGTCTTCTCCACACACTTTAAACTCAGGTTCCTCTTATAGTTTTCTGTACTGTAGCTTACACTGTATGTTTTTCTTACTTGACAGTATTTATCTCTCATGTGAGACATAGCTTATACATATATTTTATATGGACAGATTATTTTCCATAGCTTTTGCTTGTGTCTTTACTTATTTGTTTGCTGGTTTTTTTCTTTGGGGTTTTGTTTTGTTTCTGATTTTTAAACAGTGAAATGTGTCCAATTTTATTTCCAGTGCATTAAACAAAATTTAAATTAAAAGAAGAAATAAAACTTTCTCCCTCATTCTTCTAAAGGAAATGAGTGATAAAAGTACAATAAAATCAGGCATTACCAAAAAAAGAGCATCATGTGCAACCTCAATTACATCAAATAAAACAGACAAACAAGATTTGTAGAACATAAGCATGAAGAAGCCAAGATAATATAATCCCAACTATGGTGTGACTGGCAAGCACTGGTTAAAAATAGGTAAGGCTACTCTTAGATTTCAAACAACACAGTTAACCACTGCTCTTCATCTTTTCTCTTCATCCTTACTCACTAGATTCTTTATATGTTTTAAATGAACAAATTTGTTTTTATATTTTTGGTCTACAGTAGAATTACATATTAACAATATAATAAAAAGATATTTAAGTAACAGATTGGTACTGCATCCATGTGGGGAAATAGAAAAAGAGCACTCAACTAGACATAGCAAATGGACTCTATCTTTATAAAAATAACAATAAATGTAATAGAAATTATATTTGGGGTAACATTAAGTTGGAAACAAGTAGAAAATTCTATTTTGGATAATACAGAGTTCTGACAAGCTATACCCTAGAATTGCAGCCTCCAAATCTTTCCTGTGATTCTACCTTTCCACTCTCACTCAAGATTCAAATGGAAACAGAAACAAAATGAAAAGTAAAGTTGACAGATGTTTGAGCCAGCCAAAACTTCCAAGTTATCAGAACTGATCATCAAGATCAGGTAGATACCACTTGGGAAGCTATCCAACCATAAGGGAGTTGCTAATAGTATTTTCTTGGTTTTAATTTGGAAGAGTTACCATCCTACTGATAAAGAGACAGACCAAAGAATCAAATAGCTCTTCTGGTGACATAGCTGAGATGAAGTATCATTCTGGTGGAGAGGACATGGCAATAGGTGGGAGAGAGGAGAGAGAAGAAACAGGTGAACTTTGGGCACTACCTTCATCTGATGCTAAAACACAGTGGCTTCATTTTGTTTCTAAAAATCCTTTTGGATGAGCTACAGAACATAATGTGTTTTGGATAAATATGTGTCAGCTCATCTATTGGCATGAAATCCAGACTCACTGGCTTCCATAAGAGCTGAATGCTATCCCTATCACTCACTGTTGTAACCTTGATGAGGCAGAGAAGGCAAGCAAAATTGTAAGGGCAGAGGCTCTTAACTAGCTAGCCCTAGCCAATGGTTGATAACTTATTGGGGGGGGGGGGGAGACAGAGACAAAGAATTGCTAAGAGTTGGATTTGGTAATAAGAAATGTGTAGTTTCCTTTAAGAGGAAGGAAGGAGGGAGGGAGGGAGGAATGGAGGGAGAGAAGATGTAGTAGTGAAGGGGAGATATGTTAAAAGAACACATTACTTTGGGTTTCTTTTAACTTAAGAGTTGTCATTTTTTTTTCTCTCATTCTTTCATTAAAGGAGAGCTTAGAATCTAGTGCAAACATCTTCAAATCACAGCATTCCAGGGGCAATATCCTATCCCTTCATTCCTCCGACCTCCTCAGAAGATGGGGGCAATGGTCCAGATAAGCGTAACTGAATACATCACTTGCTACAACAAGAAAGGCACTATCTGCTTCCACGGATTTCCCTTCCCATGAACATCTCAACCACCTCAGCAGTCACAGCAAGACTCCCCACACTGGAACATCTCAGTACTGGAGTCCTCTGGCCTGCTGTCTACTTTCCCCGTGCCACTGTCATTGGCCCAGGGCACACAGAGCCCCACTTTGCCATCTCATATTGCTCAATGACTCTCTCTCATCAATAATCTTTGTTTGGTTCTAAATGATTTAACTCACTTTCTTCCATGGAAGTTTCTTTCTCTCCACAAGCCTCCAGGTTACAACTGTATTTCACACTGTTTATAGTGTCAAGTACTGTGTATTTTTTTAACCTTTTGACTAACTCCCAAGTCATAGAGACTGTTAGTAGCACTTCTACTCTCACGATCTGTAGATACCACTGTGAACATGAGAAGGGTGTCCTCTGTCAACCACTGGAAGCATCCCTGTTATGGTACTTTTGCCTAGGAGAGAGGAGCCTGGGATCTGGAGAAGAAAATCTTTGGTGACAGAACAGGAGCGAAATCCAAGTTTCAAGAAAAATGTGTCCCCCAAAGCTTGAAGAAAGGTGCCCAAGAATTTTAAAAAGTCAATTATTTCTTCTCATAGCTTTGGTTGGCTGTCCTCTTAGCGCTTTCCAAGTATGCATTCTAAGTATCTGTTAAGATCTCTTATTTATCATTTCTATTTGAATACAGACAATGCCTTTGCATGCCTAAGGGGCTGCTTAAGTTAGTTCTGAATGGGGTTTAACTAGCAAGGTTGGCACTTTCGTATAATAAGAATCAACTTTGACTTGGAAAGGTAGACTGGGACCAATGATAGGGAAGGAGGAGAAAGTGACTCAACGGGAGTTTTCCAAACTGTTGCCCTCACATGGGACAGTGTTCAAAGAAACTCAACATTAGCTCAACACGGGTGGTGAATCTTAGTGAACAAGAGTTTTCAAAATCTGTCATCTGAGATTCTGGAGGGGTCCCTCAGAACCCTTACACATGTTTCATTCCCCACACAGTCTATTGCTTTTCCTGTGGTACAAGATTCTCTTGTTAATAGTTACTAAAGAGCTGCCAAACTCTGGTTGCTTCTGGGATTTAAGAAGGCAATAATAATAAACCGAAAAGTTGGGGGGGGGGTACAACGGCTTTCAACTTTTAGGCACTATCAAGTTCTCTGCTTAAGGACAGTCTAGGATGGAGCAGCTCGCAGATTCTGATGACACCTCGGACCCTTCCTCCAGTTTTCTAGTTGGCCTTCCACCTCACTGGCTGGCAGTGTTTATTGCACTGTTCCCTTACTGTCTGTCACCTTACAGTGTCACCACATGTATGGCCTTCCTCTTTGGTTACCCAGATCTAGGTCTCCTCAAGGATCGAAAGGATATCAGAACATGACACCAAGACTCTCAGGCACACTGAGGTGTACTGTGTAATCTTGTGAGCCAAGGCTTTGCGTCAGCCCAGTCAAATTTCTTACTCTTGTGGCTCTTATTGTAAGCTTATTTGGAAACAAAATTGGATAAATTTGTTTTGAAATATCTTCAATTTGTTCTCACCCTCCACTTCCATACAATAAGAAAACAGATCTTGTCAGCAAAGCAGTTTCTAGACTTGATCAAGAGTCGGCGAAAAATCTAGATTCTCACTGACTCTGCAAAGACCACCGTGGAAAAGATCTCCGTCTTTGTGAGGTTCTGAGTCTCCCAGATCGCCTATTTTTTTCCCTTCCCTAACACAGTCTCCTGGCATGAGTAAAAGCATCATCTCAGTAGTGCAACGCAGTGCAGTCATGCTTAGTGCAAAAAAAAAAAAAAAAAAAAAAAAAAAGAGAAAGAAAGAAAAGAAAAAAAAATCCCACAAACCAAAAAAACCTACTAAAAATGACTACACCCTCAAAGCTCAACCGTAAACAGCTCTTACTGAAGGTTACCAGTGCTATGAAAGTGGGAAACACAGCCCTTGCCTGACAATTGTGTGACTCATCTCTTTTGTGGCTCCTGTGTGTTTCAGCTCAAAGCAGAGAAAAAGCCAGCTTGTACCTCTGTATTATTCTGTAAGACATTAAGCCAGTAGGGAGAAAAGAAAGGCGTAGAGCTGAGTTGCAATCAAGGGATTAGTCAGAGGAGGAAAATGGCTACTCAATGCAAAGGTCAGTAGTGCTTTTCCTTAATGGTTTTCTCATGTCAGGTGACTGGAACTATGGGAGATGAGTACAGAAAGAAAAGTGAGAGCCTTTCTGTTTCCCAAAACTCAGTCCTAAATCTAACAGTCCAGGGCTCTATTTGAGTAGCAGAATCAGCTAGTCTTCAAGGTCTACAAGCAGCAGCCACCTTACATAACATCAATAGGCCCGTCTTCTGCATTGTTCGTTTTTTTGGCCTGGCTACACAAATACAGACATACATCCACACACACAGAAATTTGCAAGGCCTCTCTCAAAATGATGAATTTTAAATTGGTACAAATAACTCAACGACACTTATACAAAAAGTAGAACTATTAAATACAAAGTGAATTATTATTCTTAAATGCAGATTCTGTATTGTAACTTTCCTTGTATTATGCAGTTAAAAAAAGAAAACATTTGCAGTGGGATTTCTTGTGGAGCTTCTGTTTTACTGAAAGTTGACAAGGAGTCAGTTTGGGACGCAGCATGTGAGTCTGGAGAAGCACTTGGTATGTGATAATCCTTAAGAATCTATCTCCAGTATATCTGAACCCTCCCTCTGCACATGTCAATCTGCCTGACTGCTCCCAGCCACACATACATGCTGGCATTTTAGAAGAATCAACGTGTAGTGTCAGATTGAAAGAAACAAGGACATTTGGCATTGTGGGGGTTTTGAAAACAAAGTAAGTGAAGACTTTCTCTGCCATGGGTTTCTTACCCTTGCTTGCTGTGAGGGATGTGGACTACTAAGAGACTCACTGTTCATCTGACAACCACGATTCTTTAGCAATGGTGCAAAGTGGATTGTTATTAGATATGCCTAAGCAAATTATCCTCAATGTATTCTTTGATAGTCTCCTCTAAACACCTGAAGTCTAACTCAATGGGAGTAAGGATGAACACTAACTGCTCAAGCATCCTTGGGTATATTCTCCTTTGATTCTATTGCAGATTCCAAGCCAAGATTTGTCCCATGAAGAGCCAAGAGGAGAACAGCTACCTTTGTTTTGAAAGATCCCCTAGCTGTGAGCTACAGCACTAGGCTACTGCAAAACCTATCGAAGCACTAGTTCATTTTTGGTTATCTGAGTGCACACATCACATGTGCCCTGGACAGCAGATTAGGAGCAGAGCAGTGAAGGGTTTCTATACACTCTTTAGATAGTCTTGATAGCATGAAGAGAAGTCATGAATCACAAGAGTATAGTTATAGTAATTCTCAGAATAATCAAAAAGAGAGAGGGGAAGGAATGACAGGACGGGGTGAGATCATTCTTTGGTAACCCTGCGAACAGGTTTTAAGAATGTAGAATTGTATCAGTTTAGTTTCATTGATTTACTCTGCTCTCTCCCCTGCTTTCCTTCTGTTCCCAAGTTAGAGCCAAGAATTTAAATTATAGCATAAAAGCCAGGTTATAAAAAGGTTGTCAAGATATTTGTAAGTTAAGCTGAACTACAGAGTATTCATCAGATGAAGTACTATGGCCCCCTCCCCCCTTTTAAGTGTTTTTCTCTTTTGTGATGATGGGCATGGACAGGAGAAGCATTGGCAGTGTGGAGGAGATGCCCTGCTTCCATCCATCTCAGTGCCAGGCAGGGTTAGGATTGAAGTGAGAGTGGATGTTTCCATATTTCAGACCTTATTTAAGCTTAAAACGACAGGACTAAAATCCCTACCATTGTGAAAATGGACAGATCAGATGATATTTTATTAATTCTCACTCTTTTTTCTTTCTGGAAATTCTGTACTAGATACTATTTAAAAAACCCAATAAAAGAAAATACATTTATCCCCAGTTTTGCTCCCAAAAGAATGTGAGGAGGCAATGATGGTCTGCAGTACAAGAAGAATGACCTTCAGCAGTCAGTTCTGGTCTTTGGCCCAGACCTATTCGTTTAAGTAAAGAGAGTTTCTTCTTCAAGGAATTTTTGTTAACTATTCCATCCCTAAAGTGCAGAAAGAATCTCTCTCCTCAAAGATCTATGTGACAGCAGAAAAGGAACACATGACTTTCATGAGAAAGGACTTCTTGTAGGAAGAGTGAAGGCTTTCCTAAGGGACAAAAGACCACTGGGGGGGTGGGCAGCAGTCACCTGATGTGCAGGGACAGCATCAAATTAGGGAATCAAAACATTTCCCTAGCTGAATAAGAAAGACATAAAGGAAAACAAATCAACAAACAAACTACTAAAATACACATTCCTCCAGTTTCAAATTTCTATGAAGTTAAAATTATGATTAAATCAAGGTTTACAGATAGCAGACAACTGTTTTAATGTGTAAAAGTATTGTCCCTTTGCTTTACCATGTTTCACTTTCTTTGAAGGAATTGCATCCATGCACACTTGTCCTAACGTCCAGTGCAGAAAAGAAACTTGTTTGCTACCAGCTTCAATTCCAGAACATTTTCTAATCTACATTCACAAAACTAAAACTACTTAAGTGTAAAATGAGATGCAGGTTTTCTGAAATGTGTTGGGAGAGGTATGCAGGCTTTAAAAAAACATTGGGTAAAAGAAGAAAAAAATCATTTGTTAATCTCTCAAATATAAGCCCTAGTGTTTCTGACCATTATTTTGCTGCATTAGTTATTGTTGGGGCTGTTGGTGATCTTGACAGGTGCCAGCTTGTAAAAACAGGAGGCTCCTGAGCAGTAAGAATTCACACCCTGGAGCCTCTAGAATATTAAATAGGATTTAGACATTCATCTGTGGCGATCTTAAGAGGTTGTAGTGAGAAATCCTGGGCCTTAGCATTGGATCTCTTGGAGAGCCTAAAGGAACTAAGGCAAGAAGGCAGCCTGGATTAACTGGACCGAATGAGATCTTTCCAATCCAGACCTCTCCCACTCCACCCTGCACTTGAGATGACCGAATCTTCTATGCCTTCAGACGGCAATGCCAGAGGACAAGGGTTCTTTAGATACAGAGTACTTCCAAGAGAGATGGCAGGAGCCCCAAATGGGAAAAGGAAGAGATGAAGGTAAGACTAGGTTGAAGGACATGCCAAGCAAAGGTCACAGTCTTCAGAACTGTAAACATTAGCCTTTAGACATGGTGACTTCCTGAGAGATGCCTGCCTCAGGAAGGCTTCTGAACTTGCCATTTCTCTCATGCAAAGTGATGCTACACACTGTTTTAAGACAAAAGCTGGATCAAGCCTCAAGCCAAATGACAGTTTTCATATTAAGTGTGGATTTTGAGTGTCAAGGTAGAGCAAGAAGTTGAGTGTCTGTGCATTGCAAACTGTCACACACTCCATCTTGATATGAGCAGAGAGACAATGTGGTATCACAGCAAGTGAGGGTGATGTACTAAAGGGTCACTGTGAAATGATAATACAAGTATCCTCAAAGGGCTACACCCACAATGGCTTCAGTCTTCTTCGTGGAGTCCAGAAAGCTTCAATTTGAATGAGCTCTAAAATGATGGCCAAATAACATCCTGTATTTATAAATTGAGTCCTGCACATCTAATCTAATACAGGACCCAGTCAGCCTTATTCTTGTTTTTTTGTTTTGTTTTTAACATATGCCATGTCAAGGTAACTTTTGTTTATCAAACAGGAATTTGATAAACTTATAGATCTTTTATTCCTTAATAAATTACCCCTCAAAGTTTTAGACCAACCAATATTTGGCTTTTCACAAATGTAATACAAGAAGAAATTCTCTCAAACTTTTCTTACATCAAAATTTTCTTACATTGCATTTGAATGGAAGTGGCTTTTGGCATGAATAGCTACCAAAGGCTTTTTTAATTGTTACCCACTTCTTCAGATTCTTGTAAATCTAGTATCTGGCAATCATGTCATTGGCTAAGTATTAGCACAAGCAGAAATAATCAATATGGGAGCTTTTTTTCCTCCCTCAGAAATGGTCTACTCATATCAAGAATCTGAAAACTGTGGTATTAAAAAAACAGAAAATACTTATCTTTGGTTTAATGTAAAGGTGAGAGGAATTAATGATCTCAACTAGTACAGTTGACATTTAAAACTGTGACTCAGGTCCTCCTACTCTCAAAAGATACTGACAACCTTTAAAATCTGAAGCTGAAATGAAGACATTCTTCATTCTGCCTACGAGTCTCAAGTTTATGAACTTGTTTAAAGAAAGATGCTAAGAAGAGTGGGAGAAGAAAGACATGAACGGCTGGGGGGTGGTCATAATGTAATATTTGGGGGGAAGCATGGAAGAGATGATTGGGTAGCTCAAAGTTATCTTTAGAAAGAAACAATAAGAAACCTGGAGAATTTGGCAAGGAAAGGAAACCAAAACTAATGGAGCTGGGACAATTGACCTCATACCTGATCACTGAAGGCACACCCTCACTACCATGATTTCCAGCTGCCATGTCTTCCACTGAAAATAAATAGTTTCCTACTAGACTCTAGTTTAGTGTCGTCGAAGGAGACTGAAGGAAAGATCCTGAATGAGTGCCAGGCTTCACAAGTGGAAGATGCTAAGGAGAGTCTGGGAGAGCTGGGGGCAGACACTGAATCGGCACAGCAGAATGTGATGAGACTCAATAATTGATGATGAAGACTGAAGGCCAAAGTGGTCTATTCACACTGAGAAGCCTACATACTGGTCCACCACGCGGAGGTTCTACACTTCATTTTGCCATGAATACAGAGTGTGAAGGAGGAAATGGCATTCAGTTGACCTGATTCTGATGTTCAGACGTTTGGTGGAATGGATGGGGGCAGCTGAAGAAAGTTTTTACTTGAAAAGATGACCTGAAAGTGCTCTTTTAGAAATCAGGCTATCTGATTTCTGAATGCCCTGTTGGTAGCCTGGCTAGAGAAGACAGCAAGTAGAAGTGCTGAGGGCCAGGTAACCAAGAACCATCAAGGTGTGGGGTCTACAGGCTGGAAACTGTCATGTATGTTTTTGAGTTCTGTTAATAAAAAGTTTCTAGAAATGTGGTTTTAGTTTAAAAATAAATCTCCTGGGAAAATGAATAGCATATTTCCAAGATGCCTCCAGGGAATTGCTGAAGACTAATGAAAATAATGGTAGGCATAACAAAAAGAGAGAGCGGATGGCGAGGAACCAATACTGAAAACCAATAGTTGCAGATACCGTCAGGAGAGTGAGGCATTTCCTTGTCTTTGCCTCTCACCAAAACAGCCCTTTGAAATGCAGCTTATGATAGTTGGTCAGATCATGTGACAGACAGGAATCTCCTTGGTCTTTTTAAATCAAATGTAGATAATGGTGGTGCTAAAGGGGGAGATCACAGATATGTTCAAGGGCGCTTCCTTTGTTCTGCAGATGTTGACACGGTTGGCTAAACAAGAACACATGGAATATGAACTTCTTTGTATAAGCCACAGCAAACTAATTTTTAAAAGTTTAAACAGTTTTCACTTTCCTACATGTGCTAAGTCTGAGCTTTAAAAAAAATTATAAAATCTTCTAAAGACAATACTGAAGCTGATAATATAGAAAGCAAACTAGAATCTTCTAAAGACAACACTGAAGCTGGTAATATAGAAAGCAAACTAGAGTCATAACGAGAATTAAATGAGCCATATTAACTGCATCAGGTGGTGATGGGTGATATATATGAAGAAATGATATCTCAATAAACTCATGATCATTGGCAGATTCAAAGTTAAAATGAATACAATGGACTATATTTCAATATAGAGTTGTTATATATAATGCATATGTTCTAGGTTTCAGAAACACTGCAATGTAGTGTATTGTACTTAAGTAAGCATATCTAAACAGTAACCATAGTCTTCCACAGAGTCACTAGTACTGTTAATTAAAACAATAAAAACAAAAACAAGAACTGAACTTTTTTCCAGTAAAAAGAAATACTGTGGTTATGGTCACAGACTTCTTTTGGATACAGAAAGACAACACACATTTGGAAAAATAATAACCAACAAAAAAAAATAGTTGCAATGGTAAGTAGCCTTACAGCATGGGGGAAGGGAAAATGCCACTAAAACATAAGAGGAAAGAAAGGTCCTCTGAATTCTGTAAAGCAGAAACAATCTGCATGTTACCAAAAAAGGGGGGAGACGAAACCACCTAGTAAAAGAAGGGCATGGGAGTGAGAAAACTAGATCCAACTGTTTCCAGGTCATCAAGTCATCAGGAGTTACCTATGAGAGCCAAGTCCAGTCATTCAATATAGTATATTAAAGTAGCATTCTGCTTTCATGTCTGACATAGTCATGAGCCACTGACTCTTACAGATTCCCCTCGAGATACCCCTCTGATACTCTATTGGTTTGCTGGACATGGTAAACAGCCCATCCTGGAAAGACTCATGAAGGCCACAGCTTGTGAATGATAGAGAAGTCCTGCAGATGTAGGCAGCATCATGGAGTTTCAGTTTGGGAGCAGGACTCCCATGGAGTTCCTGTGTGTGAGTGTGTGCACATGCTACAACCTGGAACTTCATGCCTGGGGCTAGGTTTTATCTATGATCTGCAGACCATGTTCCTTCTCTGAAGCTTCCAAGGTTCCCGAGAGGACAGGAATGGCCTTTGAGCTCAGGCTTAGCCCTGGGATGCCTGAGTGCTACCTGACTAGGTGGTGTCTCTCCTCTGGGAGTCCTGTGAGGTGCCCTGGATGGCTCCCTCTGGTCTGCCTGGTTGAGTATGTGTACTCCACCCTCTTCTGGAGGGAAACAGCCTGTCCCAGTGGGTTTGCTGTGGAGCCAACAAGCTGCCTTTGTTTCTCCCAACTCTGAAATGCTACAAAAAGCAACAGAGTGGGCAGGTGACTGCTTCCTGGGAAGAGAGCCATGAGTTTGAGCACAATGGTAGAAGAGGCAACTGCACCAGGAACTCTGCCTGTGTGTGTTTCATTTGAGAGACGCACACACACTCAGACAGCATAAATACACAAACATACGAATGTGTGTAGCCTTGTGCACACACACACTTGCACGCACACACACATTCACCAGTAAATCCACAGAAGTGTAGCATTTGTTCAAGTTTCTCCTCAAAAGGCTATACACAAACTACTGACAGTTGGGCTACTTCCCCATGCTCTAAAGCCTCATCACAGATACTGATGCACCCAAACAAGGTAACAGAACAGAAAGCAGATGTATGCACAGTGCCAGGCCCTGGACTCTAGCTGGAAATTTCCAAGTCTACGCTGTTGTCAGTGGAGAATATAAATGAAGTGTCATGGTATGAGCACCTCACACCACGTATGCACATGTATAAGGTGCACTCATCTACAGATATTCTGGCCAGCAGCTGTGACAAACTGGATGGGTTAAGCCACTTTTTTTTTTCTTATAAGCATCTGTGTGCAAAAGACTGATGCTTCAGGCTACAACAACTGCTGTAACAGCAGTAGAAACAGATGTCTGGGGTGGGGGATAATTCTTTTCTCTCTGCTGCAGGAGTATCAGAATTTCATGGAAGTACTCTGAACCAAGAAACCTCTCAATTCGCAAGAGATCCAAGGGGAGACTATTTCCGGGCATTGCCGAGACTGGGACTTCATGACTCGGCTCACTTTTGTCTGTGATCTGCAGGTGATGCCTCTGCACTAAAGAATTGAAAGTTTTGATTCTGCATTCAAACAAAGACACACAAGAGAAGCCAAATGCACTCCATAACTGAGGTGGAACAAAGTGCAGACTGTAGAGATACCGATTATATAAAAAAAGAAAGCTGTATGTTGGGATCGTTCTCCCAGTTAAGGAGACATTTAAGAGTCATCCAGGCACCTGTGATTGTGTTTAACGGGACTTGCTACTTAGCAACATGCTTATTTTACATTCAGCCTCGACCTACCAATGAAATAGAGTAGACAGGAAATAGCTGCTTCCTGAAAGCAGCCAGTTCCCCTACAAGTTTGGTGCCTCCCCAGGAAGTCACTGTTTCCATAGTCCTCAGTCATGAATAGAGCTTATTTTTTTGTGTGTGTGATTATGGAATCATTAAAAAGCAAATGTCCCTATCTCCACAGCCTTTTCATTTCTGTATTTTTTTTTTGTCTGCTTTCCTCCAGGGTTTCTAATTTAAGGCAATAATTCTACAACCTAATGCTTTCTTGTGAAAATTCCTTAGCTGATGTTACTTCAGTATTTAGTCTGTGGAGCAACAGGTGGGGTCTAAAGAAACCATGAGAGAAGGGCAGCTGTCAGTCAGCCATGGTTAAGACACTAGTTTTAGTCCTGGGCCTTTCTAGTCCTCCTTCAGTGGGGAGGAGACACTCGGTTCTAAAAAGGAATTTGTGGCCTTCATCTTTGCCTCTTCACCTTAGAGAGAATGGGAAGTCCCACAGCCACTCCTGGGACCTAGTAATGCACATCACTTACTGCTGTGGGTTCAGTGGTCAAGCAGAACAGCATCTTAAGAAACTTAGAGACCTCCTTGGGGGATTTGGCTTGGGATGATCATCGTGCTAGAAGTGATGTTTCGTGTTAGTAACTTGCACATGTGCAGTTTTACAGGAACACAGCCTGCCTCTTGTGGAGGTTTAGGACGTATTAGAAATGGTAACTCCACACACAAAGCCCTTGGGAATACTTAAGGATTTTCGTGTATGGGCTGAAGCTCTTCTGGGGCAGCATGAGTACAGGGCAGAGCCTGCTTCTGGAAGTTTTCCCCATTCCACCTATTTCCTGGGCACCTGAGAGAACAGTCCCTTTTCCTTAGACAATCACAGAATGAAGGAGGAGGTTGTCAGTTATGCCCAGCCCCAGAAAGCCAGCAGCTGGGTCAGCTCAAGCACTCTGTCCCCTCCCAGCAGACTGGGAGTCTGGAGCTGAGAGGCCCTTGGGTAGCTTTGCTATTTTTTTCTTTTCTATCCAATTGGGGAGTCTATTGAAATTCTAGTGTCCCCTTTCTTTTGTTTGTCACCAACTCACATGGTTCTGTCTTTAGTGTCCTATTTTTCTTTTCTGTCTTTTTAATTTTTTTCTTTTTTTTCTCCTCAGGGGACAAAATTGGCCGTTTAAATAAAGTTCTTTTCTAGTGAGTAAAGAGGTTTCTCTGAGCCAGAAATCACTCAAAAGAAAGTCTGCGGACCCTGCCCATGGAAAAGGCTGGAAGTTTCCCTAAGTACCTCTTGCCAAACTTCCTAGCTTTGTGATTGGATGTTTTCTGGTTTGGTATTGTTGGGTACTGAATACATTGTGCAATTCTTTTGTTCTCTTCCCCAGAGCTTCCATTACCCTGAACTTCAACTCATTACTAAGTTAAAGAACTCTTTTTGGAGGGTTTCTTTTAAGAGTCAAGTCGCAGCAGAAAAGGCACCCACCCTCTGTTCTCTTCCCCTACAGGACATCTCCTGTCTGCTCCTGGCCTGCGCCTCTTTGTTCCCTTGCTGCAGCTGCCACACTGAAGAGCCAGTCTGATGTGATCTTCGGTAGAACCATGTACTCCCCATGAGCAGCCCTAATGAATCAAGCAACTCCTTCTGCAACGTCGGGGGAAGGCTCAGAATGGGCATGTCTGCTATTCGTCCTGGCCAGATGGATGTCACTTTTGTCATTCCTCAGGACAAAGGTGTTGGGAGTCATTTTAGAGGATTGCAATGGAAAAGCAACAAGGAACTTCGCTGTGTTTTCCTGGGCACCAGGGGTGTTTTATGGAGGCACCACTTCCTTTTTAACTTCTATGCTGAAAGAAAACACTGCTTTGGGGGCTTGAGCAGGGCCATGCTGGCGTGTGAGATGGAAGCACATGTAGATCACGACAGGAAGACTGACGCGGAAACAAGCATGCCCAGAGGAAACCTTTTCTTGCTCTTTAGTCTCAGACACGGACTCTCCCTGTTCATGGGTTGGACATGGTTTTCTTGATCTTACATGATATGATAGAAAATGAAGCTCTCTGACTTGTAGAGAAAGAGGCAAACCCAAGTCTTTCTAAGGCCAAGCGCTACTGTGATCTAGATAGGGAGACAGGAACGGTCCACCTGAGGCATGAGCCTTGGCAAACAGAACTGGGCTGGGGGAGCCTGCAACATGGCTGTGAGGAGTGCAGTCTACAAAAATGAGAAGGCTCTGATATGGACTTTCATTTTAGATTACGGGGGCTTGTTTCTCCGTTGTTTTTAATTTTAGAACTGACCATCCATTAGTTATAATTATTGTCTTTTGGGGGGTTTATTTTACAGGAAGGGGTTCTTTTTGTACAAATGTTGGTACTTAATACAGGAAAAACTACCCACATGCTGAGACACTATCAATGTTTTTAGTGCTAGGGAATTTAACTTTCATAATTTCTATGTGTTGAGACAAACATTCCTCACTTTTTTTCTGTTTTGTATTCAACAAATTCCATTTAAAAATCATAGATTGTTTAAAAAATTATACTAGTGTTCTTTTGCATACCAGCTCTTATTCTCTGAGTTTCTCTTAAGGTCTTCTGCCTAGAACATCTACTCCTATCTCTTTGTGTGCTTGTGTGTATGTTTTCCTGAATACAAAAAAAAAAAAAAACCCTTTTCTTTTCTAGTTTTAAAAGCACTGACAGCATCCATCATCAAAACTGTAGGACTGGAAGTCAAAAGGTGAGAAGACTCTCCCTCACCCCTCTCTTACTGTGATTGTGAGACAGCGATTGTGCGTGGGCAATCAAGCACCTGTATCTTTTGGAATAGGTGCAGACAGCTTTATCTTCAAAACTGTGGGTCAGTCTGAAAGCAGCCCTTATAGGCTAGAAAATAGCTTAGCCATGAAGAAGCATCCTTGCTTGAGGGCTCCACTGCCGATATGGTGGTCTCCCAGTTCTAGAGAACAATGTCAAATGTTTTAGGTTGTGAGATATTTGGGAGAAAAATAAATACAATTGAATGAGCTAGACAGTAGGACCTTACCAAAATTCTTTAGGGACCTCCCTACCCTTTTTAAAAGGAGGCACTCCCTTTAATAAGAAAAGGGTATGTACCAGCGTTTCCAGTCACCTGCTCTTTTCCTCAGTACTCTACAACAGATGTTGGAGTTTTAACCCAGTTGCTTAGCTTCTGACAATGGCAAATGTGCGTTAAGGCAAATGGGTCTCTTTCAGATTTAAGAAGTAGATGGGGAAGTGTAGCCCAACAGCACTCAAGGTAAGTTTTCCCAAAAACAATATGAATTCTGCTACTTTGCTAAAGTTTGAATAGAGGCATTTTTTAAATATACCCCTGACAACAGTAAAAGTAACTAAAACCAGGTTTTGACCTCCTTTCATTTGTTTTATATGATGAGTGATTTCATGTCTTTTTTTTCCCACCAGATTAAGGAAAACTATCACAATGTCAAATCTTTGTTTTCCTAATGGGCTAAACAACACATTTTTGAAATTATCAAAATGATTCTTCTATGATGTAGTTACTTAATGCTCCCTCTGTTGGTGGTAAGGAAACATGAAGTCACTACTGACCCTTTCAGTAGCAAAACCAGCAGGCCATGGGGGGGGGGACCTGCCACATTTTTGAAGCTCATTTTTAAAACAGATCACACACATTCTTGGTTGTCCTCTTAGAAATCACGATGCATGGTACTCAGTAGTCAGCTAACCATCCAAATGCACATTACAACTTCTAGCAAAATATCCACTGAATGAAGCACCATAAGATCGACTCAAACTCCACAAACACTCCAGTTGCACAAACTACTAAACATCACAAAGAACGTATGGAAAAGATCCAAGTTAACCAATTGTCTAAAATATATGAATAAAACCAATTACAGAGTTGCTTGCCTTGGAAAAATTTCCCTCGTTTGCTGCATTTTTTTTGTAAATAAAATGCTAACAGGAAAATTAGGAGGAAAATTAAATTAAAATGTAGAGCAATTTAGAAACGAAAATATCCTCTCTTTTCTTTTTAAAAATGTAGTTTGGTGTTCCTTCATTATTGGAATATTTACTTCTCTTTTTAAGTATGCTAAAATATGCCCAGTCATGAAATTACTTTCCCAGTATTAGCTAGGTTTAAAAAGTCCTACTTTTGAGCTGGAATCCGTTCAGGACACTATATATAATTGGAAAATCTTAGGATTTCTTGATCAAGACCAAGGAGAGAGATCTCAACTAGAAAGAGTGGCATCTGGGATAGTGCCCACGACCCAGAGCCTTTTGAAAGCTGGCTGCCAGCATAGGGAAGTTGGGTTACTAATCAACTCAAGAGGGACCATCCTATTGGCCCTCTTAGCCATGGTGGGAAGAATCCAAAGGTGATGTTTAGAGGAAGAAAGAAGTTTTGGCATCAATGCATTGTGGTTTGTAACAGGCTTCTCAGAGTGACGTTCACACAGTGGAGGATAGAGTTTTGTGGAGTCTTCCGCCTGGCTGACCATAAAAGAAACAAAACCCTTTGTCAAGATCTCTAGACTACTAGTGTTTCGTCAAAGAGAAAAAGCAAGGTCAATGGAAATTCTAGAATCCTAAGAGCTCAGTGAAATTTTGGGGAAGAAATCTGCTAAAGGGTCATGTCCCTCCCATGAAAAAGGACAGAATTCTAGATGGATTGATGGAAAAATATTCAGGGGAGCAACTTAAGCTTGCTAGAAGTCAAAGATCTACACAGCAAAACAGAGCAGCAGCTGAAATTACAGCAGGGTGGGTGGGCCTCTGCGGCCCTCAGCAACCCAGGCAATACTTAAAATAATAAAAAACTAAGAAAAAAATATGAAGAAAATATCCTTCCTCTCTTTCAAATATAACTTTAGTTGCCTTTTATTCTTTCTATCTGGAAGCAGTATCGCTAACCTTAACAGTCTTGACTTACCAAAATATATATATATATATATATGTGTGTGCGTGTGTGTGTGTGTGTGTGTGTGTGTGCGCGTGTGTGCGTGAGTCAAAGTAAATGAGAAGGGATTGGTGGCAGTGTATGCAAAACCAAAAGGAGAAAAAATTACTTTTGACAATCTTACTTTTTGGTTTTTTTTTTACACAAATACTGTTGTAAATATATTTAAAAAATCAGCATTCTATCTGGTAAACATCACTTTTACCCCTCTATAAAATTTTGAATTAAAAAAGCCTCAAGAACTTTTATCGCCCCCCCTCCATTTCTCTTTCTTTTTCTCTTCCACAAGAATATATCCTGACACTTTTTTTTGCAAAGGTTGTTGGAAATAATCCTTCTCTTGTACCTAGAAGCATAAGTGTGAAATCTGTTATCGTTTTCTCTGCATTCCTGCCTTTCATGAAAGTCCCTCCTGATTGCGCTGAGGCTGAGGCTCAGCGAAGACACTGAATAAATACGATAGCCACTGTTGCTTGTTGCTTGTCCAAGTCTTCTGGCTTCTGCTGAAAGGGTGGGGGATGTGAACGAGTTGGGCCAGGGTGTGTGGACCGGGCAGAATTGGGGGAGAAGCCTGCTGCCACTTTCTCCCCACACCACTGGGCTCCCTGCCCCTCCCGTCCCACAGCCCTTTAATAACGTGGCAGGTGGAAACAGCAGGGCCTTTCCTCTCGGTTTTCAACCAGAAGTGATATTCCACAGTTTTAACTGGTTACTGTGAAGTCCAAGTGGCCAGAATTGTGGAACGTCCACTGAAACACTGTGAGCGGTGTACTTAGAGACAGCCTTTTACATCTCCTTATAGATGTTGTAGTGCTCTTCACGAGTGGAAAACAACTTTTTCTTTTTTTTTTAAACTTTTTAACTTTTTTAAAAGATTTTTTTTGTTTTGTTTTTGTTTTTTTGTGTGTGTGGTTTTTTGCTTTTTTTGTTTTTGTTTTGTTTTTTTGTTTTGTTTTGTTTTTTGTAAAGAAGGGTTGTATTTAGAGGCCAGTAGCTAGAGATCCAACCAGTGGACCTCTTGAAGCACTACCAGGCCTTAAGGCCACCATCCAAGGGAGACTGGGAAAACTATCATTCACCCGAGCCTCCGGAAATGTAATGTACCAGCAGGCAAAATACAGTTCTTCATGTAGTACAAAATGAAACGGAACAAAAACAAAAACAGAAAGTAAAAATGAAACCAAAACATTTCTTAAATTCTAGTGCCATAGCTTTTTGTTTGTTTGTTTGTTTATTCTTTTGTTGTTGTTTTGTTTGGTTCATAAGAAAGAGAGAAAGGTACTACTTATCCGTCAGACACATGCATCCTCATGTGGTCGTTGAACTGCTCGATTTGGTCAAACTTTGCTGGGCAGACGGAGCAGACGTAAGTGGTCCCCTCAGTGCAGGCCACCACGCCTGGTGGGCCCGCGCGGGCACCTGGGGGTGTGCCTGCTGGAGGGGTCCCGTTGCTGGCACTGTGCAGGGCCACATGTCGCTCCAGCAGGGTCTTGTGGGAGAACTTCTTTTTGCAGATGTAGCACTCATAGGATTTCTCCCCACGGTGCAGGCGCATGTGCACATTGAGGGAGCTCTTCTGGGTGAAGCGCTTGTTGCAGATGCTGCACTGGTAGGCTCTCACTCCTGTGTGTGTCACCATGTGCTTGATAAGGTAATCCTTCAAGGAGAAGGAGCGCCAACAGATGCTGCACTGGTGCGGCTTCTCACCTGTTGACGTGGGAGAGACAGCAAGCAGAAGAGAACAGGACACAGCCAAAGGGGGAGAATGAGACAGAAGAACAAGACAACAAAAGAGAAAAACAAAAGATTTAAAAAATAAAATTTGACGGTTTCAGGAATCATCATCCTTGGTTGGAAAGATCTAGGTCTTCCTGGCCTTTCTTGTTCAGAGGAAGGAATCTTGCTCTAAGGATACCAGGAAAGTCTAGTCTTTTCCATTTCCCCATGACCAAAAGTGGCTCTCTTGGAAATTAACAGCATATTACTACCCAACTGTTTTTAAAAAAGGCTAAGAGAGTCATTCTTGGTACCATTATTAAAGACTTACATATTTCCAGTTAATATTAGCAAACAAATATAGGAATTAAGAGAATATCTTTGGAGGCAGGGCTATTGGTCACAGATCTTGGTTCTTTTTGGAAAGTCTCCATTTCCACCTTTTGGCCTAATAAATGACTATAGGCCTGGACTGCTGGTCCACACGTTCAGTTAATCTGTGTCTCACACAATCTTCCTGGAATGAAACCTAAGAGTGAACTGGCTGTTGTGCAGACTGGCCTCACTGGCTGTGGAAGCTCAACAGACAGATGGTGGACCACTGTTGATCTCTGCGTCACATGGTCCTGTTCAAGCACAGGCACCAACGCACTGTGCACCATTCTAACAAATCACCAAGAGCCTCCGAGGTATATAGTCCTACTTACCTCATTGTGACGGTGTTGACATGAAACACATATGGAATCACTTTGTAGACCACCAAGGGTGGTGTGGGAATACTTGCATGGCATTCTTATTACAAGGCTACATCCTCCCCCATTAAATGGTTCCATATGGTTTTTTTGAACTTTTAGGTCAATTTCTAAAATAGTTTTTTTTTCCTGTCTATTTTTTTTTTCTTAGCCAGCTGGCACAAGCCCTTCTTTCTTGTGTGTTTACTGCTTTGTCTACCACTGGCTCTGAAACCAAATGATGTTGCTAGTTAAAACTAGCAAGGCAAGACTAGTCACTGGATGGTGACATGAGGGACCCTTCTAGAAGAAAAGCCCATCGGTCTGGGACATCACTTTGGATAATTGCTTAAGGACTAGTTTTTGTTAGCAGCATTGGCTTTCAATACTTGCTGCTTTCTGATTTTGATGGTTGGTATGAACTCTCTAAAGGGCACGGCCTACTTCTTCCATCTCATTACTGATAGCCTCAAGTAGGCATTTGCTTCAGAGTTGCCCAAAGCCTCAAGCCTGAGACCCTCTAAGGTAATGTTTCATCATCTGAAATGTGCAGCGGGACAAGGGATGTGATCTTAAAACTGAGTTAACCCCATTTACACAAGGGCCTTGACCATTGTCCTCATCTTTCCATCCTGAAGGAGGCTGATGTGCAATGGTAACAATAGCAATAAAACAAACACCTATGCACTGGATATTTATTATACCAGGTTCTGGATCGAATGCTTCATATTTATGTTTCACCTTGTGGAACTTTCTCTCATTATACAATTTTCTTGCTATTTTCTAACATGAGGGTGCTTAAGTTGAAGCACTTTAATGGCGAAGTATGATATACAGGAACCCAGGGCTAAAAGAGAATAATTTAATTTTTAGATTCCAATAGGAGAATCTGGGGAGGACTTATTGCTAATAAGGCCAGCTTGCTAAAGAGCTCAGCCTATGCATAGTGTTTACATTGGTAAAGCTTTTGTAAACGAGAGATTCCCTTAAAGACAATCATGCATGCTATTTTTAGTTGAGGCGTTTCTGTCAGCTGTAAACATGCTTGCAACTCAGCTGGTCTTTGCTATCCTCGTACTTTCAGTGCATTTTATAGTGGCTATGAGAAGCTGGCAACTATCTCTTAAAACATGTCCACCTGTCACCTTTAATGGGAAGTGTGCCTTAAATTGCAGATGGTATTTTGGCTGGTAGGAAGGTGAAACTCCCTGTTAAAATGCTCTTGCTGTTTGCAACTTTCACCTCTGACGGCTTTTCCTCTAGGCAAGGTCACCGATCAAGGCTCTTTCCTTTCACACCCTTCTCATCCAACTATAAATTGATTCTGCACAGTTGTCATCTTTCCCTCCATCTCATAGAGATGTACGTTGTTTGTATGCATGTAGTATGGTTATGCCAGTAATTACTTGTGTGACCCTGGGCTTTTTAAGTGTTTTCATCTCTCTGGGTTTGTTTTGCCTTCCGTAAGTGACAAATTGGACCAAGCACTTGCTGTGGCTCTGTGGATTTACTGGTCTTCATCTCAGGGTGGTCCACAGCCCCTGAGGCCTCTACTCCTGGCCTTGTCAGCAAATGACCTGAGGGCAACCTGCTTAATCACTCAATACTTGGGAAGTCCCACATCTTTAAATAGGACAAAGTATCTGGTGATCTACCCTGCCAGAGGAAAATGGAGTGCTAGTTAATGAGAGAGGTGCACAGAGAGCACCTGGGGGCCGCTCTGAGGAAGGTGCTCTCTATAATTACTCCATGACAGAGCTGGGCATTTCAGGGGCTGCCTGATGACCTGAGCGTATTTTCACTTCAGTCATCTGCCCGCACCGGCTCTTCTTATGTGGAAGGACTTCAAGCGTAACTTAGCAGGAATCGTAACATTTCCTTATCATCTTCCTTTCCTACGTACTACTTCTAGCAAACCTTAAAGGAAACGGGCCACTAATCAAGAAGCAAATGGTCTGTAGACTGTAGCTCTCCAAGTAGAGAAATGTGAGGTGAAGATGATCAACAGTCACAGATGGCTGGCTGGGTTTGAGCCTATGGTTCACATCAGCAAGTCTGGGCTGTTAGGAAAGGTCACAAAATGAAACGAGAAAATAGGAACCACAGCATGAAGGGCAGCAGGCAAAGGAGCCCTTTACTTTAAAGTGATCCACTCTGAAGGACTCAGAGGAATTCTTTTTCTTGGCTGAGGGACTTGGGCATGTTATCTAAGCTCTCTAAGCCTCAGTTTCCTTATCTTTATCTCAATAATAGCTCCAAAAGTGCATATGTGTGAACTTGTTTTGAAACATGGTGAGGCACAGCACAAAGTGCAGGTCATTTTAAGGAAAGCTAAACATTCCATTCAGCCTGTAGGAACCGAGGATAAAATAAACCAACTGAGAAGTCATTTCACCGCACAAGAAAGTAAACCCTGAGCTAAACAAAAGCCAAACCAAAATAAAGGAAATAAATTTTCAGATGAACCCTAAAGCAGGCTGTTCTGGTTGAAGCTAGCAATTAAAAGTGAAGCATATAGCCTACTCTTACTTAAACATGTTAGCGGAAGAAGTGGTACTATGAACAAAATGTCAACCCACAGCACAGGCAGAGTATTTCCTGCCCATCAGCAACTGAGCATTGGAGGCTGAGAAGCCATCCAGCAGGGGAAGAACCAGCGGAGAGGCCTATACTGGCTTTTTGAGGATGGAGTGGTGAAAGTTTATGTTTGCTCAATTTTTCAATGCCTGCTCTTTAACCCCTCAAGGACCAGCTCTGATACCTCACTTTATTACAACAGGCAAGGAAAAACATAAAGAGGAAGATAATGATTAGTAAGTAGATATAGAGAGTTCACACCGTTTCAGTGGAAGTCATCTTAACAGGCCCAGGCACCCTAAGTCTACACTGTGGTCTTAGCATTGGGGGCTCAGCAAGAACTCATTTATTCTACTGATTATTTCTTATTCTAGTCAGACTTTTCCTGTGCTGTGTAAAGGACAATGTGTGCAGTTTTCAGCTCTACCTGTGTCTCCTACTGTCTCTGCCTCTTCATCTTCTGCTGTACAATGCCTAACCTCTTCTTTGAGTGAGCACATTGGGGATTATTGGGGGTCAGAAAACCTAGACAGGATGATTGGTGAGGAATAAAGCAGCAAGGGAGGCAGGGGATGAGGGAATAGAGGTGTTCTGGGAAATACAGGTCCATTGAATGGTGGAAATGAAGACTGGATCAGAAAACAGGAAGAGGCTTGGTACCAGAAGTAGGGTATGTTCAAACCCAACAGCGTGGTGATTTCATTGATTGCAGAGCTGCTCTCCATCCAGAGGTATCTGGTGAAGGAAGGCATGTAGCAGCAGGAAGAGCTGGTATGGTCCCTGCTGGCCTTTCTGCCTAGTCCCTGCTGGCTGTCTAGGAAGGACTGCCAACTGGGGACATGCACATTCACAAACTTCTTTGGCTTCATTCATAACTCATGTATCTTGGTGATAAGCAGAATTTTAAATACTGGGGGAACTTTGTCTATATTGTCTGACCTCTTAAAGTGGTATGAGTGGGGCAGATATTAATACCTCAGAAAATGGTATCTCCTGTTACTTTTGTGCTAATAACCCCAAGATCACCCAACAAATGAGCAATAGCTTAGAGAATAAGTAAGGTAAGCCAGCACCCAACCCCTGCTAACTCCTCTTTCCCCTGTGAGTAGTTCCTTCCCCCTAGATCACTCTGGAAAATTCATGGTGTTTCTGTAATATCTATTCTTAAGTGGCTGTGATAATGTTACAGCATTTATAGTCTACTGCTTTTGTAACCATTACTTAACCCTCAGGGTAACCTATTATTACCACCTGAAAAACTGATTCAGCTTCAAACTAGAACTTACTTCAAGTCACTTAATCACAAAGTGGTAAAGCAAGGCTTTATTCCTCTAAAACTATATTCACTATCTTGACAGGACTGTCCAGTTCTTATATGGATGGTCAAACCACCGTCTTGTGTCTCTCGTAGCGTCCTATTGCTAACACGGACATGTTATAGCTATTACTCTTTCCACACTGAATTTATGGCTGAAAAAGCTGAGCTTCCAAAGAAGTGAGCAGAATTATCTTAAGTGCAAAGGATATCAATGGGCTTAAAAGTAACACCAACGGATAGGTTGTTGATAATATGATTCAGAAAAAAGCCAAAGAACCATAATTTGTTGGTGAGAAACCACAAGTGGGAACATAGATACCCCACAATATATTCTAAAACTATTTTTTTAAGAAAGAAATGTAAAAGTCGTGCGGAGAAAAGAATGCATTTATGTATAAGTTCCTTGAATTAAGTTCTCCTGGAAAGCATGTCCACATTTCTGAACATTCATTTACATACTCACTCAACAAACATTTGCTAAGAAACTACATATGCTAGCCCATATTCATTTATAGATTTTTTTTTAAGTAAAATGCCCTAAGTTTGGATCTTAAAAGAAAGTTCCACCTGGAGTTTCCAGATAAAATATATGACACCCAGCTAAGTTGTTTGCCTTGATATCCATGGCAACACCAAGGCTATCCTTATAACATCCTCAATCTCTGGCTTCTGATCCCTCTCGCTCCTTTATTTTGACCTCTGTTTTATCTCTTGATGGGAAACTGAGAGAGAACCCTACTTTGCTCCATGAAGGATGGCTGGTGCTAGCTTTCTTTGTCTCTATTTCTTTTGCTACCATGTTCAATACAGAAATACAGATGTACTTTCAAAACTGACAGTGCCAAATAACTCTAGAATGAAAGGACAAAGAGTTGTTTTTTTTTAAGAACTAAATGCCTGGTTGGCATAGGTATAATACTGTTTTCCAGATTTGTCTGTATTATATATATTTAAACAGCTTCAGAATTTACTGAGGACCTTAATCATTCAATGTATTGTGCGGACCACACTTTGAATACAGCTTGAGTTTATAAGAATGACTTTACCTATAGCTGTTTGCTTCTGTAATATAATAGGTGTGCAAAACCATTGCTGATTTTTATTATAGGCAAAGCTACTTACTTGGATCAACTACAAGGTTCCTTGGTGAATATACTGGAGAAATGCATTTATACATTGAAAAGACAATTTGGAGTAGGACAAGAGTTTAACGTTGCAAATTTAAGACCTTATTTCAATACATAATCTAACAGGATCTACATGTACGATGGGACTGTAGAAGACACCCACTAAAGAAGAAAGAAGATATGTTCATGATCCAAGATGAACAAAGTCAACTTTGGCTAAAGAGACACTTGCACAAATGGCTCTCCCACTTCTGCTAACTCTTAATTTTCATGGCTGTTAAATCATCCGGTTTTTTGTTTTGTTTTGTTTTGTTTTTTTGTGGAAAGGACAAACCTACTTGAGAGCACAGTTACAATATAATACTCCATA
Source organism: Mesocricetus auratus (assembly GCF_017639785.1). NCBI lineage: Eukaryota > Metazoa > Chordata > Mammalia > Rodentia > Cricetidae > Mesocricetus > Mesocricetus auratus. The sequence continues at coordinate 48,223,462 of NW_024429192.1, forward strand.
ACTAAAAATGCTATTTGGTTAACTCACTTGATTAATTTCAGGTTATCCCTGCATTCACCTTTGCCCAAAGTAAACATAGAGACTTATCACTATCTAATTTTCTTTCTAAGTTCAGCAATGAATCTCCGTGTTTATTTGGAGGTGTGAAAACTAAAATTTAAGCACAAGTGATTGACATAGAACCACATACACTTAGCACCATGTCCTGCCTTAGACTGAACTACAAAGAAGGCAAAGTGCAGCTTAGGCAACCTTTCAGTTGCTCAATTGTACGTGTAATGTTTTATGTATCAGCAGCTCCCCTTTCTTCTAGGCCCCTACTTAAACGTATGTGCTTTAGAGCCTATCTGCTAGGTTTGTGCTAGTCCGGTGAGAGAAAAAAGGCTGCTCTGAGGAATGAATCCCCACCCCCTTAGGATTCAAGTATGAAAGTACTCCCTGACAAATGATTTTAGTTAACATAACTATTCCAGACTCAAAACTTTGCCAGGAAGAGTGACTCTTGTAAGAATTTCAAATATGAAGACTGTTGTTACAGTCATTGATTTTAGTTCTAAGAGAACCTGTGTGTAGCCATAACCACACTGACGATCTCTAGTTTCTACGGAGGCACTTCTATAGAGCTAGGGAAAGAAAGGGCAGGCTCAAAGTCTGCAGATCTCTATCTCTGGAATGGTGGAATCCAGGGAACCACTATCCCTCCCTAGTCCTCTGGGCAGTATCTTTATGAAACAATCCATTCTCTCTTCAAATTACAGGAGTCCAGTCCTTTGGAGAAGCAAACAGTTCAGATCAGTTTGGTCTGTTCAACCTTTTCTTTCATTTAGGTGAAAGACTCTATGTAGAGCTTTCAATGGCCCAATTCTTTTTTTTTTTTTTTGAGACAAATAGAATAAACTGAATGTCTCTTCTTCCCAGCCATCTTAATAATGGTCATAATAGATACAACTTATACAGTATTTACTATGCTGGGAACACCTTTAAGTCGCATGTGTTAATACAATTCTCAGAAACAGCACAAGGAAGGAACATCACTAAAATTCTCTCTCCTCCACTTCCCCTCCCCTCATAAGAGAAGGAAATCAAAGTTGAAAGTAGTTAAGTGATTCCTTCCAAGGTAGCACAGTTCAGTAGTAAGTAGCTGGGCCTGAGTTCCAGGCTGAACAGTCTGTCTCCAAAGAGCAGGGTTTGCATTTACACTGTGTCACCTCCAAAACTCAGGTGCTTGAATACAATGTGATACCCCGAGTCTTCTCTTCTACAGGCTGCACACTCTTAGGGCATCCCTTTTTCATAAAGGGCTTTTATGATTCGGGGTACTTTAGTTCTATGATGGATAGACTAGACTTCTAGAAGGGGCCCATGGTGGGGTTTCTCTGAAATCTGAAGGATGACTCCAATCCTTCCCTTCTGCCTGTCATCCTGTTCTGCCCCTCCCACAGCCCTCCAGACCCCACTGCCTAGCCTTCAGTGGCACTCACCTGTATGGACGAACATGTGCTTGACATAGTTCTGTTTGGCTGTGAAAGTCTTGTTGCAGAGAGTACACTCATAAGGCTTTTTTTCGCCTTGCCCACTGGCTGTGCTGTGGCCTGCAGATGACGCCAGGGGCTGTGGCGCTGGCAGCTGTGCAGTAAAGGTGGACAGGCCGGGCTGGGACACTGTCACAAACTGGGTCTGCTGGCCTGTCAGGGGCTGTGGCAGGCTGAAGAGAAAAGGCTTGGGGCCACTGCCCGCAGGCTGGGTAGTGAAGAGGGCTGGCAGGTAGGTGTTGCCAGCTGTGCCAATGACCTGTGTGTTGCTGGTCAAGGTCAGAGGCATCCTCAGGTTGCTGGTGAGCGTTTCTGTCTGGCGTAAATAGAGCTGGGTACTTGGCAACGGCTGTCCAATGGATGTGTTGACTGAAGGCTGTTGTAGGACGCCCTTATCAGAGCTGTTACCGACAGTGATGACTGTGTTGTCCATCTCCGCCTCGTTGCTTCTCTCTGGAGAGGAGGCACCTGTTTCTAGCTGGTTTGGCTGGGCACTGCCCTCAGCTGGGGCTTCTGCTGCCTGCTCAGGTTGGGCGGGTTCCGCCTGACCCTCTTTTGTGGCTCCTGCCCCAAACTGATGTTCCACTGAGTCAGGTTCGGTGCCAATAGAGGAGCTGACCCCGGAATCAAAGCTTTCACCTTTGGGCTCGCTCTCTGTGCCCTCGGCCTGGTCAGTGTCTTCTGTGCACTCCTCGGACTCATTGCGTTCTAGGATCTGCACCCTTTGCTGCCCATAGTAGTCATAGTCATCTTCCATTTCCTGCTTAATGTGGATGTTGCCCACTAGGGTCTGGATACGCACAGGCCGGGGCTGCTTGCGGCAGTGCGTGGTCTCAGGGGTGGTGGACAGGTAGCGCTCCATCTGCTGGGAGCGCTCATGGATGCGTGTGATCCAGCTGGGGTCTTCCATGTGGTGGTCACGGGGCAGGCCGAGTGCAGTTTCGTGGTGGCTGACCACGGCACCGCTGTAGAAGGAGCGCTCGCCGCTGCCATTCTGCATGGAACAAGCGTAGAGTGCCGAGTAGATGCGGTCCACACTGTGTTGTGGATGGCTCTGCAGGTAGCCTGATTCCGTGTCACTGCTCTGGCCAGATGTGCCTGACTCTGGCGTGCCTCTTGGTGTGTCCTGGCCAGAATCCTGGATGCCTGGAAACACATCGCCCACGTTTTGTGACACGATGCGTGTGCACTCATCTATGACTGTTTTGATCTGCAGGATGCTGGCGGCTGTGAGGATCTGCAGAGCTTCCGACTGTGAGACTCGCAGCACACCGCTGTACATGAAGTCAATGAGCTTTTGCACCGACTGTACTGACACCACCGATGGGATTTCGATGTCGCTGTAGCCCAGCAGCAGCTTGTCTTGGAAGAAAGGGCTGCCGGCTGCCAGCACGCAGCGGTGTGCGCGCAGCATGCTCCCGTGGATGCGAACCGTCACGTCACAGAAGTGGCCACGGTTGCGCTGCTCGTTGAGGGTCTCGAGCACGGAATTGCTGAAGTTGTGAAGGTTGATGCTGTGAATGCGCTCGGTCATCCCCTTGCAACTGATGTCACCTGCAGTGCAGTGAGGCAAACACAAGACAGGGCACACAGTCAGATTTAGCTGACTCCATTTCTAACACTCGGGTCTTAGGCGAGTAAAGCCAGAGCCTTGCAGATGTATACACAAGCTGAGCAGGCTGCACACGTAGCCCAGGCACCCAAAGCTATGAGTTTCTCCCCACCTCTGGTCTCCCCTCCCCAGCTAATTTGAATATCACATTCATACTGATCCCCCCAAAATTCAGGCGATGTTGTCTTCTGAAAGGATAATCAGATGGTTTGGTGCCTGCTATTCCTGTAACTGTGGCTGGAAGATCTAAATGTACAAAGGTACATTTAATTCAGGGACTACTCTGCCTCACTTGGGACAGGCCTAATTCCAACTTCTCTAGGAAAGTTTAATTCTCCCCTCCTCAAGTGACTGAAGTTTCTTATTTTTACTAGTAGGCAGCAACAGTATTCATAGTTTAGAAATTAATCCCTAGTTTACACAGAATATTATCATATCCCATATCATATATGCAAAAATTCTAGGAAAATTCAACCCAGACTAAGATGTTTACCAAACAGCCTCTATCACGCTTTCCATATGATGGAGGGATGCAGAATGCAATTCTGCTTGCAGATGGATCTGGCTGCTCTGGGTACCAACACTCTCTCCTTACCATTCTCCTCAGTCTGAGCACTTTCAAGGCAAGGATGGTTCTGGGTGAGACAGGTGCTTCATGAAGAACCCCCCCCCTCCTCATGCCTTGTTTTTTGTTTGTTTGTTTATTTGTTTTGTTTTGTTTTGTTTTTTTGAGATACGTTCTCACTATGTTACTCAGGCAGTCCTGAAACTCACTATGTAGCCCAGGCTGGCCTTGAATTCAGAGATCTGCCTGCCTCTGCCTCCCGATTACTGGAATTAAAGTAAAAGAAGAAATGTTTTAAAAGGATGGAGGTGGTGTGCTGAGTGTGATCACACTATTCAAAATGGGCACTTTGAGAGTAAAAGATCGAAATGTTGAGAGTTAGACCAGGAGAGCAGGGATAAACTGGAGATGGGATACAAGCTTACTTTGAGCAACAGGATCGATTGTAGAACTATTAGACAGCTCATAAAAGGAAGTTGTGCTGCTCTGATCAGCTGCTGGCCCTGGTTTCAGGCGCTTAGCCATCACTCACACTGAGAAGAAAACAGATGGCTGTGGCACAGTCCCAGGCATCTCCCTTTCGCTACCTCACTCTCAGATGTCTCTCAGGAAGACCTTTCTACAAGTCACTCTTCGGTCAGAACCACACTTGTAACTTCACAACCTGCAATGCTTTCTTTTGACAGAAGACGCCACTGGATTCAAACGTGCCTGAAAGATTAGTGAGGGACACTCTTGTTCTGTATGTGAGGGCATTATCACTGATGACTAGATTATGAGGAGTCTGTCTTACTGATCTGATTAAGCCCTTGATAGATTAAAAATAAGATCCTCTTTGGGGAGGTGGTTAAAGGTAGGAGGTCTGGCCTGGCTGGAGGAAGTAATCACTGGTCATGGGGCCCTTTGGGGCTGGATCTTACTGTGCCTTCTTGAATTCTCTGCTTCCTGTATATAATGAAGTAAAGAACTCGCCTACTACGGTCAATTATTATAATGGTGCCAAGCAAGCATGGGTTGAACCTGCTGGAACCATGAGCCAAGATAAATCTTTCCTCCCAGTGCTAGTTAGTTATTGTCAACTCGACATAAACCAGAGACACCAGGGAAGAGGGAATCCCAATTGAGAAACTGCCTCCATCAGATTAACCTGATGTTATTGGGGGGTCATTTTCTCGATTGCTAATTGATGGAGAGCTTAGCCGGCCCTGGGCAGATGGACTTGGATAGTGTGAAAAACTCGGTTGAGTAGGAGCTGGGAGGCAACTTGTCTTAGTGTTCTATAGCTGTCAAGAGACACCAAGTCAACTCTTACAAAAGAAAGCATTTAATTGGGGTTTGCTTACAGTTGCAGAGGTTTAGTCCATTATCATCATGGCAGGGACCTTGGTGGCACGCAGGCAGACTTGGTGCTGGAGAACTAGCTCATACTTCCACCTCCGGATCCACAGGCAGCAAGAGAAAGATACTGAGCTGGGCTTGGGCTTTTGAAACCTCAAAGCCCTCCTCCAGTGAGACACTTCCTCCATCAAGGCCACACCTACTCCAACAAAGCCATAGCTCCTAATCACTATCAAGTAGTGCCACTCCCTGGTGACTAAGCATGAAAATCTGTGAGCCTATGGGGGCCATTCTTACTCAAACCACCACACAGTGTTCCTGCTGGTTCTGCTTTGTTCCTCCCTACAGGTTCCTCCTTCCTTCCTTTTTTTAATTGAAAAATATTTTTATATGCAATATGTTCAGGTCACAGTTTCACTTCTTTCTTCCTGCCTTAGCTTTCCTCGGCAATGAACTCTAATGTGTAAAAAACATCATACATCCTTTCCTCCCCAAGTTAGTTTGGGCCATGGTATTTATCATGGGAACAGAAATCAAACAAGGACACTCTCTCAAATTTGTTTCTGTCATGCATTTGGTCACAGTGGTGAGAAGAGTTATGAATACATAACGGAGCTATCAAGTTCAGAGAGGTCAAGTAAGTGGACTTTCGGAACAAAGCAGCCCTCACACGGATTGTCACTTAGATCTTAGGTCCTGTTGTAAGCAACCGCAGAGGGGCTGTGCACAGCAGGCACATCTGCCTCCTCAGGCTTTCTCCTTCCACTTGGCTCCACTTGATCACTCTCGTACAGTCTAAGCATCCTCACTGCCCCCTAGCCCCTGTATCACATTCAGTGATGCCATTTCCCTCATGCTGGATAAGTGAACCTCTTTCAACTTCTATCAGATTTATTATGCGCCTGAAATACGGTATTAGCTTATACTTCCCAACTTTTTAACCTAATAAAACAGATTCTTTATGCACAATTGAATGATTATGGCAAATCCCCAATAGCTATGTTAATACAAAATATATATTTAGATGAAGATCCCAATAATTCAGGAATGGATGTCCATGAATAGAGTCAACAACAGATCATATTCCAACTTCTGGATGAATCCCCCCATCATATATAGAAGGACAATAATAAGGACAAACTTTTTCTTCAAGCCTCATTGTCAAGCACTGTTCAAACTCTGCATATTGCTCCACTCACTGTTCCCACGTATACACTGGGAAATTAAGACCACAGAAAGTATGCAATGTGCTCAAGGCTGCACTGGTAACTAGAGGTGGTGTGACTCTGGATTTCACTCCCGACAGTTTCACTACATCACATGCTTTGTCCCTATATGGGAGCTGGCATTAGGGAGTCCATCTAGCTGTGACAACCATCAGCTCTCAAGTTAAAATTTAAAAAGACTTCCCCCAGCTTTTGTGCATCTAGGCCTGGAGACTTCACTGTAGCTGCAGACATCTATCTAACTTAAACACATCCACATGCAGTTGGGTGGTGGCAGCACATGCCTTTAATCCTAGCACTCCTTAGGCAGAGGCCAGCCTCATTTACAAAGTGACTTCCAGGACAGCCAGAACAACAAAGAGAAACCCTGTCTCAAAAACAACAAACAAACAAATCATCCACATGCATGAGAGAGTGTACAATATTAATTTATGAGAACTAAAACAACTTGTCCTGGAACTAAAATGTATTACTCTCTACATAGGATTTCACTGTCACTGAAGTCTCTCTTTCCTTGAAGCAGAAGAGCAGCCGAACAGCAAATTGGCTGTCCACAGACAGCAGGAGGATCACCATTTCTGGGCAAGGTAGGCTTACTAGAACACATCTCTTTCTACACAGGTAGAGGCATCTCTTCAATGCCCATGTGACCATGGTGCCAGTCACAAGGACTGCACTGCAGAGGTTAGATGACACGGCTACTTCCTTCAGTGGATTCGGGAGCATCCCCTTCCCAACAGTTATACTGGCTAATGTCTCTATAGAATTTTACACGGTACAAAATTCTCTCCTATGTAAGACCTCATTTGTTTTTGCAGTAATCCTGTACATTTTCAGGACATTGCTGTTATTTCTGTTTGAGGCAAGAGCCATTATGATTCTAAAGTTTCTCCCTGGTTTGATCAAAGTTCTATATATCAAGCAAACAAGCAGCAGAATTGGGATTAGAACCCATACTTCTTACATATTCTCTCTCTCTCTCTCTCTCTCTCTCTCTCTCTCTCTCCCTCACACACACACACACACACACACACACACACACCACCACCACCACCACCACCACCACCACCCCTTTATGAGAAAATTTATGACAATTTAGCAAATCTAAATAATCGGGTTATTTGGTATATAGTCTAAATGAGTATTATATTACTGTTTTCACCAACTTCACTAAAAACCACAGAGTCAAAGGTAAGGCTTTACATAGATACAAACAAGTTGACCTTATCAGCCCTCTGGATTTCTAGGGACAAGACTCTAACATCTCCCTGAGTACACTTGGCCCCCCACTGCAGTGAGCTGCCTTGAAAGGCTGACTTCTCTTTAGCTGATAGTGGTACAGATGTGATGGAAATGCTGCCTCTCCATTCAAGCACGCCTCATTCCTCCAGCACACAATGTCGAGGCAGTTCCTTTCCCAGGCTTGCTTTTATTTTTAACACGAATACAGTGGGAAAGTTTCTGCCACAGTAAAGCAAAGTCCAGGCTTTTGTGAACATGTCCTTTTCATCCAATGGGCATTAATGTATAGATTCCAATGGAATAAATGTGAAATAGCCTACTGTAGATTTGTTCCCCCCATTGAAAACAAATCTTGATTAGATGGTATTCAAGAACTGTATAGAAAGGAATGGTGTGAAAATGCTAACTCCATTCTTTCTTAGACTGGCACTGAATAGGCATTTGGGCTATTCAAAATAGCCAAGAAAAAAAGTCCACAAAAAACCTCCAAACACCCTCAAACCGACTAACCTCTCTCCCCTGGAAACCCCAAATCTTCAAAAAAAAAAAACCTATACAACTTTACATAGATTTTTGTGTATTTGAAAATGCCACATCGACTTAAGGAAACCCACAGTGGAATGACAATAAAACTGATGGCAGGAGAAAACTGTTATTAAAAATAGATGTCTTCATATTATTTTAAAAGAATAACCTATCCACCTGGCTTTCTAACAGAGCAAAGAAGTCAGCCTGTGATGACACTCACGGGGAACATTGGGGGAACTGTCCTAAGGACACGGAGGATGTAATTATTCTAAGTGACTGTTCTGTGAGAGCACAAGCGGATGAGGCTGAAGCAGGGCTGAGTCCCCAAGAGGAAATCTGCCTGCAGAATGGGGAGTGGAGGTTTGGTGCTCAGTTTTATAGGAACTTTCCCCCTGTCTGTCCCGTAACCCGCAGGGGTCCAGGGATAGGACTTAGCATGAGAATAAAAGCTGCCTGTGAATAACAGAAACGAACAAGAAAGGGAACAGCAGGCAATACAATCTTTTTTTAATTAGGTGTGAAATCCAGTCCTTTCTCAGGCAGGGGAGCAAAAGGATATATAAAAGCGAGGAGTGCAAGGGTAAGGTGCAGGGGAGGGGGCTGGGGAGGTGGGGGAAGGGGAGGTGAAGCTGTAAAAAGAGGAAATACCAGTTCTCAAATTAAAACCAGTGTGAACTTTGGTCATGTCAAGAGGTCTAAATCAAAGTAGGGTTCATAGGGGATCAGGTACTCAGCCCATGAACTACACACTGGCAGAGGTGGCCAGGCCTCCTCAGCCCAGCCTCAAACCGTGTTCTCTTTCAGTCCTGTCCCATGAACCTTGTCCTTACAGGCCTGTGTGCTGCTGGACACTTTACCTGGGTTTTGGGAATTTGCTCCACACAAGTGCTTTATTCATGGACTTATCTCCCGGCCCAGAGTTGGTAACTTTTTACACAAGAAAGTAAACAATCTTCAGTCAAAGTTGCTTTTTAGAAAGGAATAGTCAAGAGAACAATGTAAGAATCCAAGGAAAGACGTGTGGACAAGGAAGCACGAACGCTGGTGGAAAGGCAGCAGGTGAAGGTGGTTTATGCTGCTCCCCACTGCTGAAGGCAATTGTTTCCCGAGGTCCGATTTTGGTTTTTAACAGAGCACATTTCTTTGGACAGTTAATACAAATCCATAGCAGAATTAGGGGATGAGACACCTTTGAATATCTTTTGAATGTTAAAATAAGTAAAGCAAACCAATATACATTTCAAATTCACTCAAAATGAAGCTCGATCTAAGGGTCAGTTGAAAGCTCTGTAATAACCCTTCTCTCCTTTCTGCCCTCCCCACCCCTCCCCTCCTTCCCCTTTGTTTTCTTTTCCCTCCTCTCAGCTCTTCTCCTCTCCCATCCCCTCCCTCCCATCTCTTCTTTCCTCCCATCTTCCCTTTCTCCTCTCCTCTCTTCCATCCCTTCATTTCTGTTTTGATTAAGTTTGCCTACATTTTCTGTATGGACAACAGGGAAGCAAATCTTGAGAGCCAGGAAAACACTAGTTCTATGACACTAAGGCCAACCCCCAACTCTAGAGGATGTTTCCTTTCTAATTTCCTTTGTAGTTTGTTTGAAGGCTGAAGCTAGATTTACATCACTATTGGAGTTCTTAGGTCCAAAGGAAGAAATAATCCCAGGAAGCTTTCTTATTGGTTTCTCATAGACCCTTTCACTTAGCCCAGGTCTCTCACTTGCCTACTTCAAACCAAGTCCTCTGTGAGCCCAAGAGAGAATGAAGCTTTGCTGGCTACATGTTAAAATTATAAATAAATATAACTGACTTATGGTTAAAGCTGCTGTGGGGGTTGCTTGGATTTTTACTAGTTCATTAGTGAAACACTTACTGAGAATACCCCAGTGTAAATGTACATGAGCTGAAATCTAAAACAAAGAAAATATCTGTCCAAACGCATTTGAAACACATTTGAAACATATTAACCAGTCAGACTGGATTCCCAGGTTCGGGCAACTGCATTCTGCTTTGATCTTTCTGGAGTCTGTGGGTATAAAAACTGATCATGTTCCTCTCTTGGCACCGCTTAGAAAGGAGCTTGAAGTCAAGATTTAGGCCACATTATAGAAATTGGGTAGACTTCAGTGTGTGCTGTCCTATATAAAAATTCATCCAGACTTACTCTAGTAATATTTTACCTTGACTTTGATTTCTTGTTGGCAGTTATACAAAAATATATGTCTTAATAATTATTGATTTTTTTAAAAAGTCAACCTAAATCCTTTTAGGTCACAGCAAAGTATAATAAAAAATCAGTCTACAAATACTTAACAATTTATGGAACCAATTCCAAACAAATGAAAAACTCAGTTTTAGTACTACCACATCTTCTGTGTGCTTGTCAGGACTCTCCAGACACACAGAATCAGTAGGCTATTAATATAGACATATGAAGGGGGATTTACTAAGGAAATTGGCTCACGTAATTATGGAAGCTGAGAAGTCCTGTGACAGGGCATCTCAGACTGGGGACACAGGATCCTGGTGGCATGGCTCGGTCCAAGTCTGAAAACCTGAGAACCAGGGAAACCTATGGTATGACTCCCAGGTTTAGGCGGAGTGAGTGTCCAGGGACCCAGAGAGAAGGTAGCTTGTATATGTCCTGGAATCCAAATGCCAGAAAACCATATGCTTTGAAGTCCCACCTTTCAGTAAGGATAGCAATGACAATTTCTTTCTGTATTTATTTTCTCTAGATCTGTAATCAATTAGATGATACCTACTCTCATAGAGGGGGAGTCTTTATCACTGGTCTTCTCAATAGTACATGCTTACCCCAGTAACTTGGAGATACTCTTACACACACACACACACACACACACACACACAGAGAGAGAGAGAGAGAGAGAGAGAGAGAGAGAGAGAGAGAGAGAGAGAGAGTAAGCTTTGGGGTTTCTAGCTGTTCTAGTTTCCTTTCTTGCTGCTGTTATAAAATACACTAATGAAAACAACTTAGGGGGAAAGATCTATGGTACATTACTGTCCAGATTGTAGTTCATCATTGTGGGAAAGGTACAGTGGCAGGAGCCTGAAACAACTGGTTACACTGCAGCCAGAGTCAAGAAGCAGAGAGCAAAGAATTAATGCATGCATGCTTTTGTTCACTTCACTCTTTCCATTCCTATACAGTTCAGTTCCCTGCTCAGGGAATGATGCCGCCCACAGTGGGTGGCTTTCCCACTAACCAAAGTAAAACTCCCACAGATGTGTCCCCAGGTCAACCTAATATAGATAGTCCCTTGTTACAGCTTCCTTCCTTGGTGATTCTACACTGTCACCTCGACAAATAAACCAACCTTAACACTAGGTATCTTTTGTTGTTGCAGAAGTTAGGGTGTGGGGTCAGTTGGAGGAGGAGGTCATCACTGGAGTGCAATCTTGAAGGGTGTACTTTGACTTTCAGATCTTCTACCACCATGAGGGGGCAGCTCAGCTTTGTCGTGCCCTCTTGGCCATGCTGCACTGCCTTGCCAAAGGTCCATAAACAACAGAGTAAAGCAACCACAGACTAAAAACCTCAGGAACTAAGTTATTGTCTCAGGTATTCTGTCACAGCAAAGAAAAGCGACTAACATAGGCACATTACTAAGCACCTATTTCTTCTTGCAAACAAAATGCACAATCAGGATCACTGCCTGAGGTTCTGTCCACTGGATTTCTTTACATTATTGCTCTTCCCTCAGAAGGAGCAGCCACTTGCTTTTGTGCTGCTCGAATATTGTACACAACCATCTACTGATCAGGTCCTAGTCTTCTCTTCCTGTACCATCTGATCATGCTGTGTTCTCTATGAATCACAGATGTAGGCTGGGAGAGACAATGAGGAGAAGCAGGAAGAGTAACCATGGGTATTTGTTCCCTCGTGGAACTCACTTGTGCTTTTAGGACATGCTTACTAGACAAAAATCTACACAGGCACTGTGTCCTGTGCTGTTTTCCTTTTTCTTTTTGGATTAGGGAACACCAGTGGTAGCAGCTCACTGTTTATCCTAGAAAGGAAACATGTCTCATACCCTAAGAACCCTAGAAATTTCTCTGAGGGAGAAGGCCCTGAATTTTACTCCCCCCCCCCTTGACAATCATTTAGTAGTGTGTCCACAGTATTTGTACTTTATATTCATACTTTATATTCGCTAGGCCCAAACAGTATAACACCATTAATGTAAAGCAGTAGTGTTGTAGCGTTGAAAGGAACTGTGACCAAGAGAAATTAAAGGGTGATGTTGTGCTTGGAAGCTAACACATCCTGACATGGGAACTGTAGTACAGACACACTGCTGGCCTTGCCAGCACAAAGCAAAATGCTTCTGGTGGCTCTTATGGACACGTATGGAGAAAAGGTTACTTGCCAGATCAATAGCTGTTTGTCAAGTACCAGGGCATGTGTTGATTAGTTCAAACAATAAAACTACATCTTGTAAATTAGTCAACTGAAATCATCACTTGGCTAATCTATTAGCATTCTCCAGGATCCATCTGTCTTTGGAGCAGGCCAAATAAAAAAGTTGAGTGGCGATGAAGTGAGAATCACCACACTGGCATCTTAGTCCTTGATGGTGGCTTTTGTCTTTATAAGCCCTCTGGGAACACACTAACTTTATTTCCTATTTTCCTAGGAAAAGGCAGCTCTGACCCTTCCATTTGGCCAGGCGCTAAATATTCCTGCTATAATTATGCATTCCAGAACTAGAGGAAGACACATAGGACTGATCTGAGAACCCAACATGGGTCAAACTGTAGCCCAAACCCCACTAATCACCTAATCTTTGTAAGACCCTACTCTGAGTGGGCATCTAAAGAGACATTTCAGTCTCCTGACATCAGTGTCATAGGGCACATTTAAACTTATTTCTGTAAAGTATGATTATTTCTTCCCCACTGCACAGATATCCTGGTAAAGGGCTGTCAGTCTGTTTGGAGGAGGATGAAGAAAAAGATGAACAGAACATATTTTAGGTCATGTGTGGAGTATTTCCCCAAGTGACGGCTCTGCCTTGCATTCATTCAGCTCAGTTTTAGGAATTGACTAGGAGCTGTGATTCTGTTTGTTAGACTTGAGTTCGAGTTTTCTTCACTTTCTTCACTTTTCTGCTCATACAGATCGTGGAAAAGTGTGATGGTATCCTACAAATGCTGGGATTAGGTAGCCAAGGCCATGGATCTACATAATTCACACCATGCTGCTTGCTGCTCTGTTTGCCCAATACTGCAATTACCAACATTGCATCTGGTAGTGGAAAGCTGCCTTAGTCTTCCCAGATCCAGTTCTTCTCATTGCACCTATGTTTTCCACTTGAGTGACAGGGATTCCCATTCTAAAGGTAGGTCTACAGCAAAGCACCATCACAGGGGTCCTCAAAGACCCCGGGTTGCCCCTTATAGATCATTCATTTGAAGCACTGGTTGGTGAAAAGTCTACCGCCTGGCCCTCCCAGTGTGGAAGAAATAGGCAAATACATGCTATCATTCCAATCTCCCTAAACTTTTCAAGTCTTTTATTGTGCATCTCCACCTCACGAATGTTGATGCTCTTTTGATGCATGTTGTAGCCAACACACCAAACAGATGGTACTTTTCTCACCTCTCTAAGCTGCAACATGAAATGTACCGTCTCTGCTTAATGGGCCCATACTGCTGAACTCTATCTACAGCTGGCAGGCAGCATGGTTTTGTGAAAGATCTCAGTGTGCCCCTGCCTTCAGGTTTCCCAGCACACAAACATCACAGCAGCTCAAACATCTGTGAAGGACAGCCTGGTTGGATTCCATGAAGGAAGAGACAGATGAGACTATCATGGCTGTCAGCTGAATCTACTTCTGCAAGCGCTGAAAGGAAGCTAAAAGGGCAAGGGGGAAGGACAGAGCTTCAGATTTAGAAGCGTTCAAACAAAGCAAAACAAAGAGAAAAATGGTCCAAGTGGCTAACCAAGACATTCAATATCTATCTGCAGAAAACAGAGAAGCTAAAAACGAGGTGAGTTCAGCCTGTAATGGAAGACAGACGCCAAATCCAACATGCCTCATTACTCCTTGACTCCCTTCTTATATAAACCAAACATATTTAAAAGTCTTTTCACCTGCTTATCGTCTGTCCATGGGTGTGAGGTGTGTTTCTGTGTGTGCACAGAAACATATGTGGAATTCAGAGGAAATCTCTTGGAGTGGGTTTTCTCCTGCTACCTTATGGGATGGAGGACAGAACTCAGGCTGTCAGGTCTGTACACAGGCATCAATAGGTGCTGAGCCATCTCTCAGGCACTAGAAGAATGCTTCATGTCTAATTGTAAACCTAAGTTTTTAATGGCCCTAAGAACATCTGTAGGAAGGAGGGAAGCCATTTTCTCCACTTCTAAATAGGCAAAAGAAATCAAGGCAGGGTGTGGTATTACCACATTTCACTTTGCAGCTTAGAGCACTATGAAAAACAGTCATGCCTTCGTTTAGTTGTAACATGGCTCAAAAGAGGGCTGATCTGAGCAACCTGGAGTGCCCAGGAATAACGTCAAAGGCTTAGGGAGACTGAACAGTACAGTGTATTCATTCACCTACTCAGAGTAGGAAGGGATGCTGCTGGTGGAGGAAGAGCGGGAAGACTAGGAGGAGGACGCTGTGGCAGCAGCCACACCAGCTGAAAAGTCATTTTTCTGGTTGCTGTTTACTTTGGACACAACTAGAAAATTGTGGGGCATTTTATTAGGGGAGACTGTGACTGTCTTGGCTATCAGTTTAGCACCTCATAGGTAAGATGTTAATTTTATATCCTACAGTACAAAGCATATAAAATGGAAATTTGGAGTCACAGTTGTGTATTTAACATGTCTGGAATAGACTATTATCCTGTCACCATGTGTGTATTGAGCAGCACCCTTGGTAATGGGCATCTCTTTTCTTGGTAATGTTGTTAATGTGCTGTGAAAGACAATTTGTGTGTGCAGTGCATGTGGTATAAACCCGAGACCTGGTGTGACTTCTGTGATAGCCAATTAGCATGTGAGGATGTTGGTACTTCATATCTTCTTACAGAAATTTGCCTCCACATTTGAGGATGGAAAGTCACTGGAAGATACGCTAATAAAGAATCACCATATAGGACTTTTAGATCTTTCACATATAATGCAAGAATTGTATACAAACTGAAATGTATATGTACTGGTTCCCAACAAAATCTGTAAGAATCTCAATTGTACACATTCAATTGTGTATAAACCAGACCTGGAATCCAAATGCTAGGAAGCTTATAGCTCCAATGTCCAAAGCTGTAGATGCCCTGCCTAGCTTCCAGGTGGGGATGCCAATGGCTATCTGCCTTCTGTATTTGTTCTATCTGGCCCCCAAGCAATTCGATAGGACCCCTCTGGCTGAGGGAGAATTCCACTCAAACTCACACTCTGAGTTCCTCTGGAAACACACACGTCATCATACCTAAAACAATGCTCTCTAGATTTTCAGGCAGTCCTTCACTGGGTCAAGGTAACTGTTAGAGTTAGCTATTACACCAGGAAGGATGGATATCTGTGCTTTGAGCTGCTGGTCTCAGTGGAGTAAAGCATGGATACTAAATGTCTTAGCAAGTGCTTGTGAAAGTTTAAGCTTTAACTCAGAACAAAGGCGTAGACACAGAATTCCAGACATTCTGGAAAAACCTATGCCCTCTGTCCAGACTTGAAATGAAATGGCTTCTTGAGGAGGGAACACCTGCTGGGACTAGGGAGAAAAGTCAATGAAATCTGAGGTTGATGCCTTCAAATCCTCTTACATTGTAAACCTTTGAAACACATTTTAGGAACTGCATTTTTCCCCTAAAGCTCTTTCATTATAAATTTAGCTGCTGCCCTATTGTAACCTTTTCCATTGTTCCCTAAATCTGGAGAACGAAAATACACAGATGCTATATCCATGGGTGGCATACAAAACACAACAGAAGGATGTACTTAAAATCGGTTATCCAGTCTGAGCTTGGATTTGGATAGGCCTTAAAGAGGGACCTATACAGTAAAATATAGATGAGAAGTTAAGGTTTTTATTTTCCTGAGAAAGAAGTTCAAGATTTAAAACCTGTTTATATAAAAGCTAGCACCTTCATACTCATCTGTTTTCTTTCTCATCTCCGTATCAATGCACTTACTCAAACAGAAAAAATAAAATCCTCACCTCAGTAATTGTAATGAGACAACCTAACTCTCTAGAATACCATTCTTTCAGAAAATGTCAACTGGTAAAAGTTACAAAAATTAATTTGTGAGTTAGGAAACCCTTTTATCTAGATTTTAGTAAGTGAGAAATAAGATCCCCTAGTGTCAGGTAAATAAGTTTTCTTATTGAAATTACCACACAGCTTCCAAGACACAGAACTTTCTTCCAAACTCAGCTGCAGTTATGTTCTGAGTGTTTTGAAGCAGAACTCCAGATTTATGCTCAGATGTGATCTGCTGTGTTTTCAAAACACAATGCCACCTCCAACGTGACAATGAGAATTAAGAGCAGCACTGTTGGCAGGTAGCAAGAGGCAGAATCTTTCTATATGGGAGCTGTGGACTGATTGCTATGCATTCTATTAGTGCACCATGCAGGCCTTCCCCACAATGCTTTGCTAGGTGAAGGGTTAAATGGCAGCTCAGAGGTGACTTGTGTCGGCCACCTTAAGACAATAAGTAGCTGGAAGTCATATGACCATTTGTGATGACCCATTATAGAATCAGCTTCCTGTACACTATATACTTGTGGGTTTTTTTTTTTTTTTTTTTTTTTGGTTTTTCGAGACAGGGTTTCTCTGTGGCTTTGGAGGCTGTCCTGGAACTCACTTTGTAGACCAGGCTGGCCTCAAACTCACAGAGATCCGCCTGCCTCTGCCTCCCGAGTGCTGGGATTAAAGGCGTGCGCCACCACCGCCCGGCTATACTTGTGTTTAAATGCCCATGTTATCCAGTAACCTGATCTAACGAATACATACCAATGAGGAAAGACTATCTTCAAATGTAAGAATGTAAAATAAAATGAAAAAGAGCATGTGAGCCCCTTTCTTGTACTGAGATGAAGACATGCTAAGCAGTGGTGAAAAGTTGAGGGCGCTCCAAAGCCTTGAGAAGCCTCGGGAAGCAGGGGGGCAGAGAGCACACCTCACAATATGCTCCCAGGAGCACTTTATTTAATTTTACTACATCTGCATAGCCTATATTCTATAATATTCACAATACCGATTTACAGATCAGAGCAAAAGGGTTGAGCTCTATGAATCTTTATAGCTATGTTCTTTTTTTCTCTTTTTTAAAATTTAAATTAGAAACAATCTTGTTTTATATATCAATCCTAGTTGCCTCTCCCTGCCATCCTCCTATGTCATCCAATAACTCCCCCCTAGTCCCACCCCCTTTCTGCTCCCCAGGGAGGGGGAGGTCTTCCATGGGGGAATCACCAAAGTGTGTCACATCATTTGGAGCAGGGCCTAAACCTTCCCCTGTGTGTCTAGGTTAAGGGAGTATCATTCTATGGGGAATGGGCTCCCAAAGTCCATTCATGTACTAGGGATAAATACTGATCCACTCCTAGATCCCCATAGACTGCCAGGCCTCCTAACTGACTACCACATTCAGAGAGCCTGGGTCAGTCCCATGCTGGTTTCCTGATAGCTATGTTCTTACAGTGTTGTCTCACTTTGTCAGTTTGCTTTTATTTTATTCTCAAGGTATTTCCCCAAACAGAATCTTTGTATTGATTCAAGACGCTGGTCATTTTGCCAATTTCCACATACATTGTATTCATCATTCACCCGGGGTAGGACAGCTTGTGGTGATAGAGTCTAGAGCATGCTAGGCTGACTAAGTACCACTGAGTTATACTCTCCAGCCGCATTCATTCCTCACTCTCTTCTGCTCCACTTGTTACACGTTCTGAAGTTACTAGTCTTTTTCTATTTATCAAATCTTACATACCTTTCATGAAACCTATTCAAAATTCTCCTTTCTCTGGGAGGTTTCTTAATATTACTAGAGTTTAAAACCAGGCATTGGTGGCACACTCCTTTATCCCAGCACTTGGGGGGCAGAGGCAGGCGGATCTCTGTGAGTTCCAGGCCAGCCTGGTCTACAGAGCGAGTTCCAGGACACGCTCCAAAGCAATACAGAGAAACCCTGTACAAAAAACAAAACAAAACAAAACAAAAAAACGAAAACCAAAAAGATTACTAGAGTTTATACTGACTTCTTTCTTTTCCTACTTCTCACTGGCTGGGAGGTATAAGTGGTATTACAAATTTCTGGTTTGTTGTCATAAAAATCAGAAAGCTTTTATGAGAGTCCTCTTCTTCCTCCTCCCGTAGGTAGGCTGTGTTAAGTGTTTGTATATGGATATGGGCTCCGCTGTCCCAGGGAGTTGTGGTTTCAGCGTTTATTCAGTCACAGAAGGAAGAGTTTTCTTTTCTAATTTGGTCTTCTCAAAGGAATTAATTTGGGCTCTTTCTGGGAGGTGAAGGGGGAGTCTGGTGCTTTGAAATTAGATTGAGGTAATATTACTTGGAAGAAAAACCAACGACTTTCTTTAAAATATTAAAGTCATCCAAGCATAGAGGCTCATGTCTGTGATCACAGCACTCTGGAGACTGAAGTAGGAGACTAGTCAGTTCAAGCTATGTGGTGAGATCCTATCTCATCAACAGCCACAAAACAAAACAAAAATGAAAGAAGTCGGCTTGCACACAACCCTTTGTGGGCTATTGCTTATCACATTTATGGAGACTAGACATAAAAAGGCATCGACTACTTTCAGAGAAATAGTGATCTCCTGGGACTTGGGCTCAATGTCGATGGCATCTATAATCATAGTGAGTGAAGTATTTCCTAGAAGTTAAAAGGCTCATACTCAACTGCATCCTTGCAACCAATCAAGCAATGTCAACTCCATAGCCCACTATGAACTAAATATCTGACCCCTTCCCTAGATGCCCCATGTTTTGTGCAAATCTGGGGAGGGGAAGGGGGTCTTGAGACTTCATTAGACTTCTGTATAACTTGGTCACAGGTTTTTTTCAAACAGGTTGTTTTCTTGAGAAAAACAAGGAAATGGTTCATTTTGAGGAATGAATCTGTACTTTATACATATACCACATAATTTATAAAAACAGTAGATTAATGCCTGCTCCCTTTTCATTCATGCCTATCTTACTGCCATAAGACAACTGTGCCTTACCGACTGCAACTACAACTATAACCACAAGTACAAGTTCTGCCACATGGATCCCTGACACGGCCCCACACATTCCCTCGGAAGTGGCATGTCTTCTCTGAGTGCCTGTTTGGACAGTTCTCCATTACAGACACTGCTGACAGGAAGTGGACATTCAAGGCCCATTTTCTCCCAGGTGTGCTCATTAGTTTTTCGAGGAGGTCCTGCTAGTCCCCGATGGCCCATGTCTGCTCTTCCTCTTGGGTTTTTGTTTTTAATTTTCTTACCCTCTCTTATTAGTTAATAACATGTTTTTATGATCAATAAGGTTTCAAGCAATTGGTTTATGTGTGTCACCACTTATAAACTATACTAATTTTTTTATTATTTCTGATAAATGCCAAGCTATTCTCATCCTCCTAACTCCATTTGTCCTAGGACATGGTTCACTAGGTCCTTCTGCCACTGAAGAGTCAGTGAACCCCAAAGATGAGTCACACTTACATGAAACAGGAAGTGACAAGCAATGTGGGAAATGACGTAGAAGACTATCAGGCTCTACTCTTGCCTGACCCAGGGAAGCTGATGCCCTTGGTAGTAGATGCTAGGAGTCATTTATCAAGGAGTGATGACAACTGGTCTTTATATTTATGTTCCCAGTGTCAGGGGTTGTTTAGAATATTTTCACTTGCTGGCCACTGGGTGTCCTCATTTACAAAGTAAATATGCAACATTTAGTGTAGGTCTCCAGGGAGAATAAAAGCCACCAGTTTTCTCTTTGGCTTTTCACATACTGGGTCTACATTTATTGCTAAACTCACAACCAGGTTGTATATTAGTAATGTTTTAAAAGTTTTCAGTTCGAACTGCTGAAGTTTTTAACCAAAAACAAGTTCTTCAGTGTCCAGACAGGAATTTAAATGACTGCCTCTTCACAGAGGGTCTGGGATCTGGCCATTAGAATGAGCCCTTATTCATCTGAAAACTGGCATGGGGCTGCGACTATCTACAGAGATACAGCACAGAGAAGCAGAGAAGGTCTTCATTTATTCTTGAGAGAAAAGAGAGCACAAAATATCTCTATGGGATATTTGTTAGATTCTGTTTTTATCTTGACTTTTCTGAAAACTAATTAAAAATAATAATGAGAAAGATAAAATATGTCCTTTGTCTGAGAAACCCAAAATAATGTAAAAAAAAAGCACAATGTGCTGGGTCAGATATCATGACTATTAATCATTTCACATTTAAAGACAGAGAACTAGTTATTTCATCTATAAATGAAGACGTTTCATGGGGATGTCTTGAGACAAGCCAAATAGAGTATGGAGGTGCCCTGGGTTTCTGGGATGAGAAACTATCCGTGACATATGCTGAGGACATTAATATTATTTTGTGGTTGCATCACAGCTGTGTATGACTTGTCTCTAATGGCAGATAGTAATCAAGGCCAAAGCTTATACAGCCAACAAATATTTCCTGGCTTGGTCATTCCAGGGTGCTGAGGTCAACATGCTCTTGCAACTACTTTCCATGCATGGTGATCAGATTTTCTGCTTTTCCACAATTGTCACTGTCTCTTCGTTTCACTTATATTTCTGAAGAAATTCTTTCCTTTTCACGGCAGAAAATATTTAAGCCTCTCTATCCTGCTGAATCCTCAAAGTGGAGACAGAGCCACTATTAAGGATAGAAGGGGACTTGCTTTCAAATGTCATACTTGGCTAATTAGCTAATCTTTCTCAAAAGTAAACTTCACTGGGATAATTTTTTCACTAGTGTACATCTCAGCTTAATTATTATTCTCTGGCATGTCATTTTGGTATATAAATTATCAACATGACTCTGTGCCATAACCGGTAATTTATACAGATAATATCAGGGAAAGAGGAAGCTTTCTGAGCTATTCACTGCTTTTCAGAGACGTTCTTGGCTTTACCGGCTCTGCTTACTAGGCCTTTTTGTTTATAAAGGACCACCCACTCCTGCTGCCAGTACAGCAATCTATGGCTCTTAATCAATGGTTAAGTGCACAACAATGCACAATAGCTAGGTCACTCTTATCCTGTGACTGTACAAAAGCTTCATGATGCCTTTGCAGTATGGAGAGGTCCCTCCTTTAGTCTAAAGATCTTTAAGTTCTTGGGATTTAGACTATTTTCCAAGGCTTTAATTAGTAGAGTCATGTTTAAACTACTGTAACCCTAAAGACACATATCTGCAGAGTCCTTCTGATTGTATTTTACCCCAAGTGCTTTCCCTTTTTGGCTTCCTTTGTTTGCGCCTCTAATTTCACTTTCAGAACTTTTTGAGGCTCTGTGGCTTAACACTACATAGCACAGGCCTTATCTGATGTGCCGGTGCCTGGTGAGGCCTAGGACACACTGGTGTTTTGTTCCTAAAGTACGGGACTGATGTTCTGAAACCTAGACTCCAACACAAAGGAGATTATTAGCTTATTTTAAGTGTCTATTTTCTTTCCTCCCTGCCTCCTCCTACCCACCTCAATACTTCCTTAGTCTTATGCACTGGCAGCAGATGGCAACCATATTCCAAAGCTGAGTATGTACGAAATTGTGCCATGGAGAACAGAGTGGCTTCAAAGTTAGCCTTTCTATTCAAGTGGGATGGCAGAGACTTCTGGAGCAGTGAACTCATCTCTCATTCACTTAATCCTCTATTCATTCAGCCAGGAATTTGTTTTCCTACACATCTTTCTACTGTCCGGCCAGTTGAAGGAGGGTGGGCATGAAGCAACTCTCTTGAGGGCCCTTCCAGCAGGAAGGCACTAAGATTCCATGCCAAGCTCTTCTTTCCCTGGGCCAGCCCTGCCTGCTGCTGATCAAATCATGCCATTCCCAGGGGAGGAGCTTGGGAGCACTGTGTGTGGGGGCTGGATTTCTCAAGTACTGTCTCCTTGCTACACTAACAGACACATGCTGTATTCCTCAAAGACTGGACCTGGGAAGAGGAGGAAATAAGAAAGAATGGTTGGGGCTGCAAAAAACTATATACCATGTGCTAATGATGGAAGGCAGAAGTGGGAAAATCTTTCCTTTTTGTTATTGCAAGGTTTTCTAGAGCTTTCCCCTAATCATCTGTTTGAGCATCTTGAAAAGAAGTATCTATTTCCATGATATCTACGAAAAAACAGGCACAAGATTATATTACAAAGCTGACCTTAACCCTGCCATATTGCTATTAGCATTAAAACATGTAGCAGTCTACACCCAAGAGAAAGTGCTCTGTTTTCCCAGCATACAAACCTGAGGGTATCTGTAATGTACTTTATTATGTAGGTCTGCTGAGTGGAAAAGTTCAATTCAATTTATAGCCTGGCAATATGCTCAGTAATACACTTCCCTGAGCTCTCCCTACCTCCTTCATTCATTTATTCTGCAAACATTTGCTAAGCGCCTACTAAGGCTAAGTACTTTACTGGATCCTAGAGGTTCAGAAGAGGACAAGACTAGACTTCTGTTCTTGGGGCTTCTGCCTGGACAAAGTAAGTATTCAGTACTGTAGGTGGGACTGAAGATTCAGTGGTGATGTAATTACCTAGCACATATAAGGCATCAAGGCCAATTCCCAGCATGACAAAAATGAATGTATGAATAAATAAATATAAAAATATAAAGTTACAAAGAGCTGGCAGAGGAGCCTCTGAGATGGCTCAGTGAATGAAGATACTGCCACTCAGCCTGATGACCTGAGTTCAATCCCTGGATCCAAATGGTAGAAGGAAAGAACTGATAGATTGCTCCTTGTCCCCCAAACACATGCTGTGCCAAATGTGCGTGCCCCCACACAAACACACACTCATAAAATAGGTACATGCAATAATTTTTTTAAAGCTGCCAGGCACGGGAGGAACTCAAGTCTTGTACAGCAAACCTTGTCAAGAGCGTGTGAGTGGGAGATTAGAGGTCCTAGGGAAAACCACTGCTATCACTATGATGTGGTCAAACTGCCGTCCGCCTACGTAGTCATGCTTATCTACATAGATCAGTGCTGCCCTCAGCCTTCATCATGGGGATTTGTCTTTGCAGTAGGCAGTGAGTAACTGAACCCCTAACTGGTTGAAGTGCTGAGACTAAGGGAAGGTAGAGTGCTGAGCCATTACTGGGACATCTACCACTCTCTCCAAATCTCAGGGACCATCACGAAAGGGAGGAGTCACAGGATAGGGAGTGTGTTGCAAAACTAGTGTTTTAGACATGGCATGACCTTTGCACTCATGAACTCAGTGCAACTGTGGTTACCCACAAAGTCCTGCACAAGATTGGGCTCCTCAACATTTCTTCATGGTAGGGGGAGGGGTCCCATAATTCCCTGAGGAACTACTGACATCTATCTAATACTGACTTGGGGAAGAGGTGTCACTCTCTTCAGTGGTGTAGCCTATATCCCATGAAATAACCTGTCACCAATGCTCACACACGCAACCCTAACTAAACCCACTGAATCTCTCTCTCTCTCTCTCTCTCACACACACACACACACACACATACACACAGACTAAGGAGGTGAAATTGCTGGGATTGAAGGATTTCAGTGGGACAGGAAAAGAGATGAGAAGATAGTGTATATCTGCATGAAAATGACTAAAACTCATTAGAAACATATAAGAAAATATCTAATAATTTTTGAGCATATGTATATACTTTAAAAATTATCTAATAGATATATGTTATTATATTGTTATAAATTAATTATATATTCTTAATATTAAATTATATAATATGTATTTGGTAACAGGAATTGCAGAGTATTGCTTCTGAATCTTCAAACTCTCTTACCCCTGCTACCAAAAAGTTTTTTTAACTCACTTTTACTGTTAGATTGACTCTTTTCTTGGCTGCAATGTTGAGAGTTCAGATTGCAACACTACTATTTTTTTTTCCTTTTGGGTGGGATGGTAACTGTGAAGATCGTTACTTTTTGAGCTACACATATATTTTCTCTGTAAATATTGTACCATCTAATTTGCGTCTTTGGATTCTGCTGATTAGCCATCAACATGTGATTTAAGGAATTCTGCATACAAGATGCAGAAATCATGACTCAGGAAGTTAACATTTTAAAGCACTGACTTGGGATGTATGCAGACTTGCGCATAATCTGCTTTGGCTTTCAATCTGCAGCTATTACAGGAAGACTTGAAGATCAAGTTCCTCCATGTGTGTCCTTGCAATTCTACATCCAGCAAGAGAAACACTGAGGAAGCAATAGAGCACATGTCCAAAACCGTCTCTACATGCTACCCAAGACTATGCGAGTACCAGAGGACAGGAAGGGACAAAGCCAACAAGCCTAACTGAATTTCTTCAGGTTGCATTTTCCTTTTAACAGCTGCAAACTGCTTTAGAAATGATGAAGGTAGGACTGGGAGAAATCCTCTGCTCCTTCAAACACATTTACTTTTCTAATTGTATCTGATTTTGAATGATCTCAAAATACTCTAGAGCCACCATGAAGACTGTCTTTTAAGGGGACCCCCTCCTCCTCCTCCTCCTCCTCCTCTTCCTTCTTCTTCCATCTCTTCCTCCTCTTCTTTCTTCTCCTCCTCCTCCTCCTCCTCCTCCTCCTCCTCCTCCTCCTCCTCCTCCTCTCTTCTTCTTCTCTTTGCAAAAGGCTCTCTGATGTGGAGGAGCAATGGTCTGTCTGTTTTAAGGTCTGATTTCTGTTCTCTTCATGTATTTGGACATGGAAAGCTTACATGGGGCATGTGCAGATTTGAAATCTGAGGGAGACAACAAAGCATTCCATTCCCTTCTCCATCATTTGAAAACTCTCCGCTTACTAGAATGCAGGTGAGTGCAAGGAAATTCCAAGTTCAAGTCTATCCTGGGCTAGGAGACCCTGTGTCAAGAAATTAAAATAGAAGTACTAGAGGAAGATGAGGAGGAGGAAGAGGAACAGTTATTAGTTGGTAGTCAAAGCCACTGAGGGTTGGCTATTTATCTGGTGCTGATGCTCTTTTGGGAGATTTACATATGGCACTCTACCTAATCTGCGCAACTATGTTCATAGCAATAGAACTTAGAAACAACCTAGATGCCCCTCACTCAAAGAATGGATAAAGAAAATGTGGTACTTTTACACAATGGAGTACTACTAAGGGGGGAAAAAGACATCTTTAAATTTTCAGGCAAATGGATGGAACTAGAAAAAAAAAACATCCAGAGTGAGTTAATTCACCCAGAAAGACAAATATAGTATATACCTACTCCTAAGTGGATACTAGCAAAAAGATACCCAGTCTCCATTTCACAACCCCAGAGAAGCTAGAACCCTCTTTCAAAAACAGATGGAAGCAGATGCAGAAATCCACAACTAACCAATGGGCCAAGCTCCTGGAGTACAACTGAAATGAGGGAGGAGCAACAATATGAACAAAGAAATCAAGACCATGATGGGGAAACCCCCAGAATCAGCTGACCTGGGCTAGTGAGAGCTCACTGGCTATAGTTTGACAACTGGGAAACCTGCACAAGACTGAACTGGACTCCCTGAATACAGGTGACAAAGGTGCAACCAGGGCAATATATGAGGTCACTGGCAGTGGGTCCAAGATCTAACACTAACGCACAAACTGACTTAGTGGAGCCCATTCTACTAAGCTCAATCAAGGCATGGGGAGGCAGGGGTGGGGAGGTGCCTTGGTCCTGCCTCAATGAGATGATGGGACAGACTTAGTAGATTTCCTAGGGGAGGCCTTACCCTTTCCTAGGAGCAGATGGGAGGCAGAGTAGGGGAAAGTGGGGGGAGGGAGGAGAGAAGGGAGGAGGAACTGGGATAGGAATATAAAAAAATAAATTAAAAATAAAAAATCTAACAAGATCTTTCTTTACAATAACTTATGGAATAGATACTATGCATACAAGGAAGCAGGATCCGAGGACAGTAATTCAAAGCATGTAAACTGCATTCATAGACTAAAGTTCATAGATAACTGAACCCTGAGAGTGGGAAAACTTTTCCTGAACAACCCATATTCAAAGTCTTCGCCCACGAACCAAGAAATTCTACAGTGTTGAGTCTGTTGTGGTACCTGACATACCCGTTGGGCAGAGTGAAGGGCCCTGAAAGTCATCATTAGTTACACTAGATTTGAACGCTCCCATGAGACCCCTCCTCCTGTATCTAGCTTACTTTTGGAGAGTAGGTTCAAGGAGAAAGATACTGACTGGGTTATGCTCTGAAGATGTTGTTCTTTCTTTTAATTCTCTGCCCTCAGCTGAATGGAAGTTTTAAACGTGTCCAGACAAACACTGCATATGTGCTTGCACTCCCTTCTCTGGGAGCTCACAGACCTGAGAAAGGCTCACTTTCTGGAACCAGTGGAGTTTAAGGCTTCTGGGTCAAAAGTTTGCTCT
The DNA here is from genome assembly GCF_017639785.1 of Mesocricetus auratus. Classification (NCBI taxonomy): domain Eukaryota; kingdom Metazoa; phylum Chordata; class Mammalia; order Rodentia; family Cricetidae; genus Mesocricetus; species Mesocricetus auratus. The sequence continues at coordinate 48,250,078 of NW_024429192.1, forward strand.
GGTGTGGGATGGTGACAGAATTATCCTCTGTCTAAACTCTGAATGTGTTATTCTCTAGGAGGCAGGCATGCTTGAGAACATCTCTCAGTATCTTTTAAAAAGATCATGGATATGTACGTGTGTGTGTGTTGTGCACATGCGCACATTTGGGAACCTGTAGACACTAAATAGGGTGATGGAGCCACGGAGATGAAGTTATAGGAGTTTGTGAGCTGCCCAATGTGGGTGCTGGGCACAGAATTCTGGTCCTCTAAAAGATCAGCAAATGCTCTTAACCTGGTGAACCATCTCTCTGGCCCCATCTCTCAGCATGTTAATGCAGAGTTCTGGAGTTGCCAGGCAGTCCCAGAGTTCTATCTGGGTTATGAAAACTGAAGGTCAGCAGTAAAAGGGGATACGTTTGCTTTCTGGAATTTTCCTCAAAATTGGCAACACACCCAACACACCCAGACCCTTAGGATCTCCTCAGGAAAAGGTGGGCATTCTTTTCTTTAAGAGTTTCAACTGAGAGTCTGCACTATGCTTTTTCAACAGACAGTTATACTCAGTATCTTGGGTATACATGGGTCTCCTTTCACTACCTCCTTTCCACCTAATGTCTGGCCAGGATATGAAGAGAGCAAAGACAGCAAGTGATTAGATGACAAAGTTAACCTGGTGATCACATCGTGAAACTTCTTAACTGGTGCTCTATCAGGTACCCTCAAAATTCCCGTGTGATCTTGGTATAAAGGTGAAATCAGGAATAATGCTGAGATGACCTGGGCTAGATAAGTAGAAGGAAGTTTTCAGGATTGGGGAAGACAAGAAGACCTTCTTTTGGCCAATTTACTATCAAGTGGGAAGTCATTCTGCCTTGTGAAATTGTGAAGAATGTTCAAGATTCTTCCTTGTGGTTGTTTAAATAATTTCCAGTGATGATAAAATACTTTTCATTTAGTTTTGCAGGTAATTTAATAGTAAAGTAATATTTGATTAAACTGGTTTCAGATCATCCTCCTGAAGTAGAAGCAATGTCAGATACTGTTTTGAAATGCTATTAAAGAAAGCAAGTACTCTAGGTGGCCAGGTTTAAATCTCCCTGGCCCCCGCCCCCGGCCCCCTATGAAGCTAAGGATGCATGCTGTTTGATACACATGACAACAGGGCTATTTGTATGGGGTCTCTCAACAGAGGAAGACACAGAAAGGGCCACTTTAAGGAGTTATATATCTAATACTTGTCCTCAGATGGAGAGGGTATCAGTAAAACTGTCACAGGAGACATCCTGCGATGCTTATCAAGCTGAAGGAAAAGAAAGTGGCAGGTAAAGAACCAGTGCAATGGTGCCGTCCGTCCCGATCCCCTGGGCCTTTCCTTCCTCACAGAGTCCACATCTGCACTGTCCTAGGCCTGGGATCTAATTCCCTCTCACTGTACCCATTTATGGAGTCTTTCTTCATAGCCACTCCCCTCAGTTTCTAAAAGGGCTTAGTACTCTGGCGTCTTAAAAATACTGACCATTCTTTAAATCATTAAAGTTCTCTGAAAAAACTGTTTGCAAATGTTGCTTTACCATTTATCTTGTTTGTCCCCAAACGCCTCTGCATCATAGTGTGTGTGTGTGTGTGTGTGTGTCAGAGAGAGAGAGAGAGAGAGAGAGAGAGAGAGAGAGAGAGAGAGAGAGAGAGAGAGAGAGAGAGCGAGCTTATTCTGCTCTCATGAAAGGCACTCTGAGGTGAACTCTGCCCAGTTCACTGCCTCCCTGCTGTCTGAAGCTGACCCATCCCCTCCTCATGATCCCTCACTCTTCTGGTTTTCTCCTATTTCTCAGATCTTTTTTGTTGTTTTCTTCCTTTGAAGATTCTTTGTTCTCTTCTTATCACTCAATGTAAACATTTCCCAGGTTCTATTTCCCCTTTTTTCTTTCAACAAGGTTGTCTTTGAAGTTTACTCCTGTATTTATGGCATACATTATGGCCTCTTGGCCAAAGGGTTTCCTACCCCTAGTTCCAAATATTTCTCCTGTAGTCTAGGACCCCACTTGTAACTCACTGTTCTATTTCCATTGGGAATACTCTGTATTTCAGGCCTTGTGCTGTATGAAATAAACTCTATTCTACTCTCCAAAACCCTCCCCTCCCTTGCTGGGGCTTAAACCCAGTGCCCTGTGTATGCTATGCAAACGTATCTTTAGCCATGCTTTTTTCTTCTTCTGTGGTGTTTGTTTGTTTTTTGTTTGGGTTTCTGTTTTGAGAAAGAAACTGGATAAACATGCCCAGGCTGACCTTGAACTTGCTTTATAGCCCTGGCAGGTCTTGAACTTGTGATCTACCCTGCTGAGTTGTTAGGACTGTAGACATGTTCCACTAGACTCAGATCCCTAAATCTGTTTTTGGTATCTTGGTGGTGTTACCTCTGATAATTTCCCTTCTCATACTTAGTAGCAGATGTCTTCTGGAGTTTTTACCCTTATCTCAGTCTGCTGAGGGAGGCTTAGATCCCTTGGCCTCCACTCCTCCTATCACTAGCTCCCTTTAGGTTACCAATACTGTGAATTACTGACAATGTCTCTTGAGCTTTCTCCTTTCTCCAGTTGGCCTACCCCCCATTCCTGTATGCTCCCCATAGTGGCTGCTAAGTTAGACCTTCCCTAAGCAGAGTTTTGATGGTAAAAAGTCCCTTTAAACCCCTTCCTGAGGATTTTAAAGTTTTGAACTAGAGTACAATCTAGTCATACTTGACCTGAATGCCTCACATTCAATAAAATTTTATTCACCTTTCAAAAGAAGTCAATTGGAACCTCTTCAATAAACTTAACTAGATGTTAATGGATTATAGTGTATTTGATAACTATTCTGAATTCTAAGATAATGGTGACTTGTTTAAAGACTGTTGGTGGCAGACTCTGTTTTCACCTTTGGGCACCCATAGAACTCTGTAAAGCTACACATGGATACATACATGTACTCTACACACAAAGGCTGAGCAAGTGAATGGATGCTGAGTGTCATGATGCCAGAGAAGCAGTCTTGCCCCTTAGACAAGAAGCTAAGTCTCCAAGTACTGGACCCCAGCTGGTGAAACTCCATCCTATATAACACCTTGCCTGAGGCTCTGTGCCTTCCAAACATTCAGTAGACTGACTGGTGAGCAATGAAGTCTGCTGTTCACAGTGAGTTCTCCCAGAAGCAGGCTGACTTGGAATAGGTGCTACATTCAGCAAGTGGAAGAAGAGACCACAAAGATGTCTGAGAAAGAAAGAGTATGACTGTAAGCACAGTAATACAAACTTGGGAGCTGCAGAAATGACTCAGAGGTTAAGAGCAATGGCTGCTATACCAGAGATTCTGAGTTCAATTCCCAGCAACCACATGGCAGCTTACAACCACCTGTAATGAGATATGGTGCCCTCTTCTGGCCTGCAGGGATACATTCTAGCAGAACACTACATAATAAACAAATTAATTTTTCAAATAGATAAATAAACAGATACAAACTCTAGAAAATCAGAGCAAGAAAAAACTGGCCTTTTAATGTGTAAGCGCTACCCTCAGCGTTAAGAACTCCGAATAAGAGGGTATAATAAAAGGTAATAAAAATAGTCCCAAAGACATCATATGTCAACTAACTCATAGGTGGGAAGGTGACTTTTCAAAAAGGGAAAGATCCTTTTAAAGAAATTAAATCCACGTGTACTTGGTTAACAAATGGTAGAAAATCAGTTTACACGGTTAGGGAGGAAAAGAGGATAAACACCAGGTTCCTTATAGGACTTAGAAAGGAAGGGAATGAGGGTGGACACTCTGGAGACAGCCACGGCACCTACTTCCATTACAGGAGCTCTATTTACTACTTAATTGATACAAATTTATTAGAAAATTAATTAGCCAAGCCGTAGGATAGTAACTATCTGTGGTTGCTATTCCTTTTCCCATTTTGGCAACATTTCTCCTGCAAATTAGTGTGACCCCAAAATGTTTTCAGGATTGTCCAATTTGTCCTAAATTCCATAAATAGCTCTGTCAGAGGGTGCTGTTTTTTGTCATGTCTCTATTACGGTTCTTCACAGATGGACCATTTTTGTCCTTCTAAAGTCTAAGAATAACTCTTTCAGTTATCAAGACATACCAAAATCCAGTTCAGCTGCCCCCGTGGGATCCCAGTTAGTTTAGACACATCTGCTGAGATACATGCATCGGAATCCAAATGAAATCTTTGTTTGATTATAACATTTTGAACATTTATAGAGGTTTTCTGGGGCCAAAATGGGTTTCATTTTTTTTGGCACCCCAGAGATCTTCAGTTACAAACACTGCCTTCTGAGCACCTCCAACAGAAATCCAATCTTTCCTTGTGAACAGGTGCCTCGGGAAGGGCTTGGAAGGGTTTATACTGAATCAGCTTTCTGACTGGAAACTTTCTGAACATGCAGTCAAATTTGCCAGAGAGACCTTCAAACTTGCTTGAGCAGTTTTCACTCACACAGACATACATTCACACTTAGAGACAGCCCAAGTACAGCAAATCAGAGCCCTGAAAAACTGCAGTTTCCTTCTTAAAGGTTAAATACCATATGCAGCCAAACTGAACAAAAAAAGGAATGCATGACAGGAAAGAATGAGCAAGAGGCAGGAGGACCCTCAATGAGCATGCAGCCCTGAAGGCTATGCTGGGGTGTAAGCCACATACCTTTCCAGTACAAGTTTTATGTCTCCTGATTTCCATTATATACCCAAGCACTTCCATTTTCAAACACCATGCCACAGTGTATTGCTAATGATTCCTTTTACTCACAAACCTGTTCAGTTATTTTGAGACATGCCCTTCTCTAACACAAATAGGTCAACAAGATTAATATGTAGAGAAAAAACCCTGCTATTTTCTAAATGAGGGGTTCTTTTGCAAAGCCCACCTTTTACCTGAATTCCTTACAGTCGGGCTCCCCCCCCCCCGCCCATTTGAAAATACACTGTGGTCATTAGTGAATAAAATAAACTTTAAATTCCAAAGTCTAAGGAGTTAGGAAAGTCACTCCTCCACTGGGCAAGCCTGGAATTCATGAGGGAAAATGTGCTTTCAAGTTGTTCTTATGGCCCAGGACCAGATGCTCCAAGGTGGCCAGAAACCTTTGTCTACACCCACTTAGCAGATTTCTGGCTCTTTATCAGGGACTCAGAGGTTTATTTGCAGAAATGAATCATTTCCTTCAAAGTCTCCCTTACCCTATTTACATGCTTGCATATTCCTTCCATTTTGTTTTCCCCCCTACAGCGTTACTAAGGAATTAATTATCTAGAAGAACAGGAACATACAGTAAGTACATCTGAGATCCAGGATGGGACACAGTATGTCATCTATTAGGCCTGGCTAAGACCAGCAGCTGATGCTAAATGGGAAGGAACATGCACCAAATGTTTTTTAATCACAAAGTTAGTAATTAATTGCTCTTTAAAATACATTTTATGCTTCTTTCTGTCTGTGTACATGAAATGCACATTTATTACATGCCAAAAATTACAACATTATGGTTTCAATGTGACTGGCACGGAAGTCCGGAAACCAGAGTTAATGTCCCCACAGCAACTTTAATCCTGTCTGCGTGCACATGTAGAGCGTGTCTTCCGTTACAGGATAATACACAGAAAGGGTCTGGGGAGGGGCGCTAAAGGCTCATCTCCTCAACTGCAGTTACGGCCAGACACAAAGGGGAAAGGCTGCTTCTTTCCACAGACATGGCTAAAAACAATGTCCTCCTGCCGGTGTTGTGTAACCACGAATGAAAGAGTCTGCTGTAATGCTGCACTCGGCACTCAAGGGGACAGTTTCTGTTGCTGTGGGAACCTGAACTTTGCATTTCCTGACTTGGGGGTAATTAAAATGTCAGCCTTAATGTGGCATTAATGGAGTTTGCCATAAAAATCCTCTTTGTTTTGTTCTCTCAGAAATTGCTTAAAAGTTCAAAATGATCCAAGTGTACTAAAAATTTAATCACAGGGCCTTGGATGAGTGAAGGGAAGAGTTGAGAGAGAGAGAGAGAGAGAGAGAGAGAGAGAGAGAGAGAGAGAGAGAGAGAGAGCCAGGGAAGATGGCAGGCAGGGGACAGGAAAGGAAGAGCCCACAGTCTCCTCGACAGCAGGCAGCCCCAGCAGCACCAGGCTACCTACACAGCTAAACTTAAACCCACCCACGCAACAGTTTGGTGATGTGTAAAGGTTAAATTAAAAATAAATAAAAACTGTTAATGCATAAATGCATCTTGGCAAGGACACAAGAACCAGACAGTGATGAGTCCAGCACAAAAACACTGGAAAGTGAGTGACCATGGATGTCAAAAGGAGCTAATGTAGATCTCTGGCAGAAGCAAGGAGGACGTCAGGAAGGAATGTGTCCCCTTCCATTGGAGCCTTACTGGGACAGGGAAAGACAGGATGGAAGAAACATGCAAGTAAAAGTTCTGGTTGTGTCTGTCACATGAGTGTGACTGTGATGTGCCACAGCTTGGTAGCTGTCAGGACAGGCTTTTCATATGGGGAACTTCGTCTGCTCTACTCACTCCGTTTCGTCCAGTTTAAGTACTGAGCTTGGCTCACTGCGTACACAGCCTGTTTGGTGGGCTAACTGCTCTATCAAACACCTAGGGCTCTTGAACCCTTTCTATTCCCAAATTCATCTTAATGCCTTCTATTGTCATCATCTGCATTTGTTTGCCATTATGCTTTCAGGAATGGTGTAAAGGTGACAAGCTCTGTGGAAATGGTAGGATATTGCTGAGCAGAAATTGTGTTGGGGAGGGCATCACCAAACAGCATGCATTTCTGTGGCAGGATAACAGCGGCGTCTCACTGAAGGAAAACATATCCGACCATACTACTTCTGCTTTTGAACATCACTAGGATCTCTGGCCAAGGTGGAAGTGACTCAGCACGGCACATTACATGGCCAACTAATCATTTAAGGCACTGGACTGGTCACCTCTACCCCGGTATAGGCAGAAGCACCATGACTTGTCACCCTTTCCTAGTTACAGCAGAGCTGACTTCTCTTCTGTGGGGATGATTTATCTACTGCGTTTTCATAACCATCACCATTATGAGTAGCCACATACTTCCAAGATGCCTGCTTAGAGCCAGACATACATCTTTGCACTTTGAGTAGAGAGTTCTGGGTGCTCAGAAGGAGAGATTTGTAAACACTTGTCAGCACCCACGTGAGTGAACTGCAGGCAAACCCTTCTTCAGTTAGGTGTTGGTTTCTTAGCTCTCTCATATGTGAATTGGGAAGAATCATGCTGACCGACAGGAAGTGGGCATTAAGTCATGACTAAGAATAATTTTGTTAAGCACACAACAAAATAAAAAGGTGCTATGAAAACTCAAGTACTTGTGAAAGCTTGGAACACCACATACTGGTAGAATGTTCCTGAAGTTAAAGAGACTAACAAGTCAAGGGCACTATTTTTAAATGCCCCAAATCTGTTCATTCTAAATAGGAACTGAACATTTTACCTTAAAGAAATTAGGCTTTTAAATTAATCTATGGTAAGAATGACATTTGAAAAAAAAAACCCTCTTGAATGCAAGAAGAGCATCCAAAAAATTTAACAGCTTAAAATAAACTCCTTTCCTGTCTTCTCTCAAGCAACCTCCAAATGGACAGATTTCTGTGAATCTTTCCTAAAAAACAATCTTCCTCTAAGTGTAGGCTCAAATCAGGACAAACTACAATCCAAATATGTTTGGAGAGAAGTGCAATCCATTTCAACAACAGGTCAGTGTGGAGAAGACTACACATCTTAATGGCAAAATCAAAGTGACTTTCTAGACAGCTGAGATTAAGTTTCTCCTCCCATTTCGGTCTATTTCCAAGTGTGTTCACACACCCCACTGAGCTCCACTCTGCTGGCTTCCACAGGGTCTGTAGTGACAACACCATCCTGCCGTTCCTTCTGTATATGCCAGGCTAGTAGGGCAAGTAAGGCCTGGCCGGACGATGCTTACTGTACAGTATATAAAGTTAGTGATTTTTCTACTCAGTAAAGCATTCATTTGGTTGTACCAGATTTCTGGGCTAGGGCCATCCTATGCAATCTTCCCCATAGGTATGGCAGGAAGCCAGGTGATGAAGGTATGCACACTGATAGTCCAGACATTTTACCAGAGGGAAATCCACCTTCCTGGTGGGCAGGGGCAGTGTGCACATGTCTGTGGGGCACTGTGCCATGCTATTTTCAAGTTCTTCCTGTAATTACTATTAGGCTGGAGACTTCCAGGCAAGAAAGTCCAAGGATATGACTATGATGATGGTCCATGGGATAAAGTTCCTACTTCCTTCCCCTCTGCCTAAATAGAAGCCACAAGTTTGACTGTACAGATCACGTGGCACTTAGTGACTTGGATCTCATTTTCTTTCCATTTTCTAGTGACAGCTGGAGGGTGGCTGCAGCCCAAGGCCTGCTCCATCTCACATCTCCTGTCTAGAGGCTACGATGTTGAAGCGAGTGGGGGAGGGAATTGCCCAGGTTCACCCTTTGTCCTCCTTGCAGAATTTCACATTAGTTCTGTGAGAAAAATAACAGCAAGAGATTGGGAATCTTGTTTCCTAATGGTGATTTTTTTTAAAATTTGTCTTTGAGGAACAGGATAAATGGAGCCCTTTTGGGGAATAAAGCTTTCTTGGTATATTTAACTCAGTCCATTATGCCAGCTCTCTGCCTGTTACCAGACACCCTGTGGAGAGATCGGTTCAGAAGACTTGTTGGGCATCTTGAAGCTAAAAGGAATACTTTTTTGGTTTGGTATTGTCAACACATGTGTTCCTCTCTCAAGTACTGGGTTACACTTGAGAAACGAAAAACAGCCTCCTAACGTGATTTATCAACTTGCTTAAAATAGGATTTAAGAAGTGACTTCTAGATTAGTGAGAAGATGGCAAAAATAAACAGCAGAGAAGTGACTTCAATAGTGACGATTCTCATTAAGTGCCCATTTCCAAATTTAGCCCGTAGGCAGTTTTTTTAATTAAAAAATATTTTTAACCTGCATTCTTATTGGCTATGCGAAGTCTGGGTGGCTTTTGAATTCTTGGAAGCCATTCTCTTTTTTTCTGTAAATGTATGCTATCCTTTAACCACTTCAAAATAAATTAAAAACTGGAAAGACCGAAATTCAGCCAAGCTACATAAGACTCCAATAACTAATGCAAATCTGACTTGGGTTATGTAATTTGGAAATGGCTGTTTCCTCGTGTCTCGCTGGCCTTCTGAGGTCCATATTTGGTTGTTCCATTTAGTAATGGTAGAATTGCTGTTACTGAGAGCAAGAACAATCAGAGGGCAGGAATACCACTTCTTTTTGTGAGTTACTCATCAAAGAGAATGTGGCCCGTGTAATTAATCAGCATTCTGAGGCCAAATGCCTGGTCACCTGGCTGTAAAAGAAACTCTGGCTTTGAAAAGATATAGACGCTGGCTGGATCAAAATGGTGGCGTGCTACTCTTGGCTACTCTGGAAGACCAAATGGAAACAGCTTGCTCTGAATGCAAAACAGCCAGAACCCTGGGGTGGGGGGAGAAGCACCATGCCAAGCATTGGGAAGACACCGTCACCTCACTGGTGTACTCACAATCAGACGACCCGGTGTGAGCGTGAGAGTTTGTCAGTGAATGTGCTGAGTGGATGAGGGCTGGGTCTGGAGACAAAACAGCTTCAAAGTTCAGGCAGGGAAGGCCCGGCTTGGCGCTGGATCCACCCGGCTGAGTAATCTCATTCTCCTCAGATGCCTTCTGGTTTTCAGCTGTCTTGGGTTTCTTCCTGAGAATAAACAAAGGGCCCTTTGAAGGAACTGACTGCATATTTGGGAAAAGGCATTTTTAGAATCTGTTAAAGATAACTTGATTTTTTTTTCTGAAGGGGGATGGGAGGGAGTCCAGTATGTCCCTTGTTTTAAAACAAGCTGATTCTTGTTTTTTTCCCTCCAGTAATGGCCTAACTGGGAATACACGAAAGCATATGGCCAAGCAAACAGCACCGCATTTGGCCTCTGCTGGCTGTATAAAAAGACCCTGTCCCAGAACTTTAGACAGCTTGAGCTACGCATGGCTGACATTATCCAAGAAAGCATCCTTTCCCCCCTTAGAGTTTTAACATGGTCTGGAAAGAATACTAGTGGAGGTTTACCGTTCTAGCATTTGTCAGGAAGCTTAGAGACGGGACCGTGGAGTAATGGGAAGAGCACTGGACTGGGAGTCAGGAGACTTGAGCTACGGTACTAGCTGTGCCTGCAACTTGCTGTGAGGCTTTGGGCACCTTACTTCACCTCTCTGGGCTTCAGTTTCCTCATCTGCAAAATAAAGGGCTTAGATTAGAAGGCCCTCCAAGGCTCCTTCTACCTTTAAGTCTCTGTTCTTGAAACACATTATGGAGTATCCCACTTTCCTGTTTCTGTTAGTTTGAAGTCAATCCATAATTTCAAATCACAACCTCAATCTGCAGGCTGTGCAGATGAGAGGGGTGGCGGTAGAGGTGTGTGTACAGTGGAGAGTGGAGTGTGATTAGGAAGAGCTTAGGTTCCAGTAGGGAAGGTGTCACGCTCTCCACCCTGCTCTGCTCATCCAGGCCTTCTTGTGCTCTTTGTTCTCAGGTTTAGCACAGGCTCTCGAGGTTGCATGTGACTGGTGTTTGCTTTGGGAGAAGGAGATTGCCGATGGGGCACGGAATGGTGGTGGTGTTATTCAGTGTCAGGAAAAGAAAGTGACACAGTTTAGCTATCAGTCAGCTCAGGGCTCTGTTCCCAATGACAAGGCAATCAATAGGAACTAGCAAATCAGCATCTGCAGCACACCGACCCCAGGCCCTAGAAGAAAGGGGTATGAGCTCCTCCTTGAACATGTCCCCAGTTTCTGTGGCTTTGTGTCTTCCTATCAGTATGTAACCACAGAGTATGGTTTTTTTTCTTTTTGGATAGATTATGTGTGGGACATAATTTGTTGTAAGTCGCTGTGTTTCCATGTTCTCCTTGTTTCTATGAGCATGGCATTGGACTTGTATACAGAATATTTCATATTGAAATGTGTTGTACTGGGTAGTCAAATCTGCCCTCGCAGAATATGGTGTTATGATTAGTATGCTGTGTTTTTAGTCCAACAGGTTGTGAAATCAAATCTGTTTCTTCAGAGGGCACGAGGCAGAAATAGCATGGTAAAGATTAGAATTGGGGGAGGGGAGCTTTCCGATACATTTTTTTGGTGTGGAGAAAGCTAACAGAATAAAAACAAACCTTATCATTGCCGGATAGGTGACTCTGAGGCTAAACCTTGAATTCCATGCCTTCCTGGGGACCCCCAAGGATCTGCCACTCTAGTTTTTCAGATTAAGAAAGCATCCAAGATCAAAATCTCCAAAGTCAATCCCTCCTCCCCGCAGAACCAGTGCTTCCCCTGAGGCATCTATTTCTAGCAGTGTGGTCTGCTGCGGAAGTCCCCAATACAGCGCTTACCTTCCTCTGCCTCAGCTTACCCTGCAGTCCTCTCCATCTGCTCCCTCTCCAGGCAGTTGCCTTAACACTTTCCAGTGTCCACTAACTGGTTTGCCATCCCCCACCTCACCCTCGTCCTGGGCTTTTCATTCACTAGATCCCACAGGACCATGGTAGCCTGACATTCGAGGTCAGCTCCTTATCTGTCCTACCTTATCTCATGGGTCCCATATAATGGCCACCTTGGAGTTTGTTTATCATTCCCAGAGCTCTGGAATGTACACTCTGGGCTAGTCACCTGTCCTCATTACTGCTCTTGCAGTGAACAGCCTTTTCTCATCTCTGCCTGATGGAAAGAGACGTACCCTTCACACTTATTAAATGCCAGCTGCATGTTACACTGCTGTGAGACCCTTCTTTCAGAAAGGGTGACTCTTCTCCATATCATTCTAAAATCTCAGTCATTTCAGTATTCTTGTTTTACTCACTAAACCTTATTTTAGTAATTGTTTGTTACAGGTTCTTACTTCTAGGAGAGAATAACCTCCGTGGGAAGGGGACTGTTCTTGTTATTGTTATATTTCTGGTTTTCTTTCCACTTCTTTTCTTTCCTTTCGCCTTCCTGCTCCTCCCCTCATTCACTCATTCATTCACACATTCATTTTACAAATACCATGTGGTTGTGATGTGTTATACAAGTTTTGGGTTGAGCAATCTGGTCCTGTCCTCCCAGAGTTTACTGTCTAGTCTATACTGTGAACCAGGACAACTTTTTCACAGCAGCCATTCAAAAGCTGTTTGCTGATGAAATGAAACAGAGCTGAAATTCAAGTACACTTGGAGACTAGTCCCAGTCTGAATCTCAATTACGCTTCCTAGTTTTTAATGCAGCAGTAGAATCAACCTGGATTGGCTGCTTTTTCATTGATTACATGAAGAGTATTTAATAAGAGTGGCTGCTCCTTGTAATTCATCTAAATATAGGGGCAAAACACCATTGGTCATTATCATGTAGCAGAAAACAGAATGACCTCTGGTGCATACAGGCCTTTAGTTTCAGACATGGTTGAGAGAATTAAGGGTGTTCTCTTCCAAGCACTGATACTGTCAAACACCCAAAGACTCTGATTTAACTCTGCCGAAACTGCACTGTTTACATCGTTGCTTCTTGTCCTGAATTGCATTGTGATGCCAGCATGATATCTTGTGCCTCATCTTATGTCTAGGATCACCTTGGGAGGCCATCCATGTCACAGGAGCATTGCAGTCACCTCTGCAAGAAGGACATGTTCAAAACCTACCTGGCTCCTTCCCTCATTTGCTTAATATCACTTTATTTATCCTTTTACCATTGGCTGTTTCCCAACTTACAGACAAGAGCACTACACACTGTCTGTTGGAGCATTTCCTCTCCAGCCTCAACCTCTTTCACAATTCTTTGGGACTCCTTTTTCTGAAGCCAAGGAACAGCAACACATTACACCAGTCTGTCTGACACGCACAGGTGCTGTTCTATGACCCATTTTTTTTTTGCAGTTTGTGGTTTATTAAGGAGGAAAGAGCAAGCTCTCTTGTAATTAACTGAAAATGCCTTCTTTGGTTGCATAAAAAGGATTGTATAAACAGGCACATCTGAGGACATGTCTGTACAAGCCTGTATAGCCTGCACTATCCCCTGGAGCCTGTAGAGGGCAGCAGCACACTGGCTGACTCCAGGCAGCATTTCAGGGAACAAACTCCTACCAGAACCTTCCTCCTGGTCACCATGCCAAAGGTTGGTTTGCCAAGCTCTTTCTGGCCTCTCAGTCTCTTTCAAGTTTGTTTTCTCCCCCGCCTGCTGTGTATCTTCTCATTCTCTCTGTCTCTGTCTCTGTCTCTGTCTCTGTCTCTGTCTCTCTCTCTCTCTGTTACAATTATACCCTGTGATGAGGTGGCCCCTCGACCGGAAAATGAAAACTTAACGAAAAAGTCAGACAGGCCAGGCCAACAACAACAAAGAAAAACCCGGGGGAAAGGGGAAAGGGGGATGTGAGGGAGGAAGACTTCAGAACAAGAGAAGGACAGATGTTTCGTAAATATATGCAAAGCAAAACTGGGCGTACCCTGAACACTTCCACAGAAAAACAGGCCAATCATTGTGCACTTCCTCCCGCCACACTGGTGGGCTCGGCATTCAAAAAAAAGAAAAAGAAAAGAGAAAAAGAAAAAAAGTGTGGCTGCAGGCACCCGCCTTTCAACGGTCAGTGCTGACATTCTGACTGAACATGTCCCAATTGTCCAAAGAGAACAAAAACATTTTCATCTCCCCACTGTGAACATTTTTGTTATGAGAAAAAGGCTGCTTCAAGAACTAGGAAGGCGGTTTAAGGTGAAGGGCATCCGAGCCAGCCAGCAGAACCTTCTGTTTTTTTAACTCTCCCTGTGCTGGCCCCCACAGAAAGTTTCGGGCTGAAACAGAGCAGTGCGCTAGTCTGTGAAGGATGCTGGCTCTTCTCTAACTAGACCATGTTGTTTGTGCAGAGAAATACGCATTAAAACCTATGGATGCGCTGTTGGGTATGGGGCATGTTAAGTGCATGGAAATTAGGCAGATCTGTAGCGTTGGATGCATACAGTTCACACTCATTTGCACATATTGCACACATACAGTGATGGCAATACTTTCTGCAACATATGGAAAAATAAATATTTTATCTGTGTGAGCTCTTATCAGGCTCCAGGGTCTGCCGAGAGGCAAGCGCTTCTTCTATCTCGCTCTCCCCATTTTCTCCCTTCAGTGGGCTCCCACCCTCTCCTGCACATTAACAGGCTTTCCACTTACCAGCCTGGTTGGACTGGAGAGGATTAGTCAGAACCTCCCTTTGATAAATAATTACTCAGTCATTGGATCAGGATAATTTAAATCAGTGATGCCTTCCTCAGCCTTTTTGGAGTGGCAACTATTTTCCTCCTCTGCTTTACAATTGTAGAGTGTCCAGGGAGGGGTTGCAGCAGGTAAAAAGACACCACCACTCCCACCCGACGAGGGGAATTTAGGAAAACTGAGCACTACCAGATAGCAGCCATGTGCCCAAGGCAGGTTAGTTTGCAACTCTGAGCTATCATCTTCCCCATCTGTAAAATGGGAACAGTGATACTTTCTAGCTGTGGGCTATGGGTAAGAATATAGCAGATAAGCCAGGCTGTGTTAGACACAGTGCTGGCCCAGAAAACAAGTACTCTATGATGGTGCTTTTTGAAAAATATTAGTTCTGTGGCGTTCATGTTAGCTGTACAAGACAGCATCTTCATTTTAGTAGTCTTTTGAATATCTAGGTCAGGGGCAAGGGCAGAAGGATTGTTATTGTAGTGAACAGCGAAGGAATGTGAGGCTCAGCAACCTCTTCTTCCCACCCTGATCTCACCCCCCCACTCTCTTCTGTTCACACGCCTCTCATTGCTGAGGCTGCCCTGAGAGCTCCTTGGAGCCGAGGGTCAAGCAAGCTGCACTTGGCCCACAATAGCCCTTGGGCCCAAACACTGTGGTCTATTCATGAAACCAACCTACAGGACTCTTGCTTATCACGCCTTCTTACAATTTATCTTTTCACAACTGGCCCAGTATTCTCACATTAATTTAAAATGTTTTCATGATTAAAGCATTTTATTATCTCAATCTTTTTTTTTTTTCTTCTTGGCAGGGCTGGTTTACAATATTTTTCACTGCCTCTCCTCACCATAGTCAGGATCCTGGCAGGTAATAAATGACACATGTAAGGGTCCCCCTCCCACCCACCCCTCTTTTTTGTTTTTTTGTTTTTGTTTTTGTTTTTGAGACAGGGTTTCGTTGTGTAGCATTGGCTGTCCTGGAACTAGCTTTGTAACGGGCCTCGAACTCACAGAGATCGGCCTGCCTCTGCCTCCCAAGTTCTGGGGTTAAAAGGTGTGTGCCTCTACTGCCCAGCTACCTTTAAGGTTTTAACTGAAGGATGAGGGAGCTGTATGCTAAGGTACATGAGAGCAAGTGATGTTAAACACCAGAGATCGGCAACAATGGAGACTTGTTGATCTCTTCTTTACCGTGGTGAAACCTGAAGGCGAGAGAGAGAGGCACGTTTTCTGAACTGAGTCAGGGTGGCACTAGGGTGGGCTGTGACATTTTCACTTCTTGCTGCTCCCATCCTCACATCTCTTGCAGAAGTCTTCTTCAGGCCTGATTCTAAGGAGGCCAGAGAACGAGTGAGCCTGGGCACTGGAGCCCTGGGAAGTCTCTGGGTCATGCATTAGGACAGGGAGTGGCAGGTGGGTTGGCAAGATTCATTGGCATACCTATTGTTTCCCCTTTGCATCTCTTTCACACTTTTCCTCTCAATTATACTTTCTGGAAGGAAAAAGGAAAATAAAATCAAATCAGTCTTCTGTTAGCTTCCACGTACCTAGTTTGTCTGTTTGCCATTTATAGAGCAGGGAAGCTGAACGTAAGCTCACAAGCGAGGAATTGTTTGTGTTCCTTGCTACAATATCCCAGTCCCCAGAATAGTGTCTGGCACCCACGGAATGCTCAGTAAGTTGTAGTGGAGTAAGGAGATATACTCATCTCTGCCGCGCCAGACCCTCTCTCTACATCATCTGGCTAAATTATCACAACAGCACGAGAAAGCAGGCAGGTTTGAGCATGTGTACAGGTAACGTGATACAACCCAGCACTCGCTCCAACCATCACCTTCTACTTGGGGAACAGGTATAGAGCACTGGCAGCTCTCAGGATACTCTCAGGAAGGGACACACTTGTAAAGTTCCGTTTTTGTATTTCCCCCGCCTTGGTGACTATTTCTTTTGCTTGTGTAATGGGGTCTCTGAAGGGCAGACAATACTAGGGTTATAACCCAACCTGCCCATTCCCCAGGGCCCAGGAGAAGATGAAACATCGTTCCGAGGCAAAAATGGGTGACTGTGCATTTCCTTGTAATTTCCAAGCCCAGATTCCAATTCGTAGCTTTGGGTCTGTGTTCTCTGCAGCACAAGAATGGAGGAGCTGTAAAGCATACACAAGCCTTGATACCAGTCTATGTCCTAGCCTGACTGTGCTACTGGCACAAGCATCACTTTATGTTGAAGCAAAATTCAGACGTGAGAAACTACTCAGATGTGAGGATTTCTAAGGGACTCCCTGCACTTGAACATAAGGATAAATTATGCAATTAAGTTCCCTGTGTGATTATAGGCAGAAGTGACAATTTACGGTCTTCTCTCATGTCATTACAGACTAGTCCCTCAATGCCCTTCATTCCCCATCTTGGCTAGAAAGGCCTGTCCATCACTTACATACCAGCTATCATCAATTATCATCCAAGAGACCAAATGCATTACAGGTAAAAATACTCAAAACAAAATTCTAGCTTCATTTCTTCCGGTTTGAGGTATGCTAGAATAACTAAAGACATGGGTAATATGAATGTGAAAAATCCTAACAGGCACCAAAGAGGAGGATTAGCCTCCCAGGGTTAGCATTTTCCAGAATCAGAGACTTCTGTAAATCTCCATCCCATTACCTACCTACAGAAAAACTTGTAAGTACAATTAAAATGAGATTTCATTTTAAAATGCATAATTATTTTACATGCATAGCTTCTAAACAATTCAAAAGTCTGGCTTTTCTTAGTGGAAAAAAGCATATATTCATCTATTAGTTTTAATATGATTAGTAAATTTTCATTAGTCTCCTGTGGATATTGACTCTCCTATCCTGTCTTATTTCCTTGTGGGGATATATTTCTACAGAAACGCTCTGTGTACAAGGAACCCAATCGGCTACACAGAGCCTTGCACCCAGAGGGCAGAGCAGACCTGGCTTGATGGGATGGAAATGCACTGGAAGGAGCCCAGAGTCCCAAAGGAAGCCTTGTCTCCTACAGTTGCAAAGAAACAACAACATGGGCTGTGCCCCAGAGACCATGTAGGCATAGGCAAGATAAGGTGGCTCAGAGATTTGACCGGAGTGCCGTGGAATGACAAGCGACTACCAGATTCGGTAGACTGACACACGATGAGCCACAAACACAGGAAGAGTAGCTACTGCCATCTTGGGAAGAGGTACACACAACCAAGCAGAGTATCTACAGTCCCTGCAAGGTGTACAGAGATCCAGCATGACCCAGCCACCAGGAGATGGGAGAGAACGCTGCCCGGGCAGGCATGCATGCAATGAATGCTGGTAGATGAAAACAGCTGCAGGTACTGGGATGGTCACCTAAGAGATGAAGGTTCATCTAAACGATGAAGCTATCTGAAATGTTACCTGCTTTTACAACTGTGTGGTTTAGCAGCAGCAGCAGCACCATCATCATCATCACTACCACCATCTATTACACAAAGTAGACTAATTCACCAGAGGCATAGTGTACTTACAGTAGTTTTCAGATAAACAGTGTCACTCTTCAGGTAAGTCACTCCAAGGCTTGGGCCTAGTGCAGATGTTCATTGGGGCAGGGGACAGAGAGCGGCTGCATCTAGCATAAACAAACAACAAAACAAACAAGGTCATTAAATGAGGAGGTTGTAATTATGGCATTCTTTGCTATTTATGTAACGTTTTTTTGAAAGAGAGGAACTGAGGAACATGACTGGGCTCGTTCTGCATCTTTGGTCCACAGTGTTTCTGCTGATGGCTGGGATGGTCTGAGACACCAGAGCACCGTGAGTGCAGGTGAAGCAACTTTGGGAAGCTGAGTGGAGGTGAGGCCAGAAAGACTGAGGACAGCATCTTTCCAGCCTGGCCCCGTCAATTCTTCTGATGTTTTACATGTATTAGTTGATTGTTAGCTGGCACAAATTATACCTATTTGTGGAACATAATGTTATCACAATACTTTGAGGTTTGCGTTCATTGTGGGATAGACAAATCAAGTTACATATTATGTTTTGTGAGGATAGTTTGTTTTTTTATTTTTATTTTTTAATCCTAGGGCGGATAGCAAACTATAAATCACAGCAGCTGCCTGGAGGAAGAGAATGGAGAAGAGAAGGGGAAAATATCTGAACTTATGTCTTGTCTAGAATAAAATGTTTGTTTAGACTAGAAAAATGACTAAATAAAATCAAGAATTCTTTGAACATCCCTATAGCTTATGTTAGTCACCATTTTATTCTCTGCTTCTATGAGTTTGACTTTTTGGGGGTCCTACATCTAAGAGAGAGCATGCTATGGTTATCTTTCTGGAAGATCGCACTCACGTGGCGATGACAAGACCGCCTCTCTTGAAAGGCTGAGTAGTACTGCCCAGTGTCCATGTCTATCCCAGCACTGGTATTTTTGGCTCCCTTCAGTCTCCCCCTTGCTACTGCTCAGGCATTGCTTCTCCTGAAGACCACCACTTAACCTGGTTTGGATTCGTGTCTTCTCTCTGTTCCCTTGCAGAGAACTGAAGTCTCCCTTCCTTATCTTTAACCCCAGGGAGTACAGCCTTAGAAAGTATAGATTACGATCTGTCTCCAGGGGCCTCCAGCTCACTGCCCCCTCACCCTGACATTCCTGCCTTTTCAGTCTTGCTCGTGGTTCACTTTGTCCATGAAACTCACACACCTTTGTGATGGGGCAAGACACTGTCCTGATTGTCTGTCTCTGTGTCTCCAGTCTGCTGCTCTGTGTCCTGCGCTTTGCTTTCCTTCTCTTCTTCCCTCGATGGGTAAATTCCTTAACATCCCCCACCCTGAAGGCTTTGTGTAGAAATCTTGCCTGGACCCCAACAAGCACTTTCCCAGAGAGTATTTACATTGCTATCTCCAGTTCTTGCTTTCTGCATTGCTACATAACCCATCTTCTAAAGTCAGCTAATGACCTGTGCACTCATCATTTGGTCACCCAGTGTGTGTAGCAGGAGACCCTTGGAAAAGGTGAGCAGTTCAGGGTCTCTAACTCTTTGAAACTTAACATCTCTGTTAAGTATTTTCAGCCTCTTTTAAATTAGAAACTTTCAGATAGACCTCACTTGTCTGTGTCTTTTCCTTCAAATCGGTTGCTACCCCAGAGTTGATGCTACCTTTACTCCATGGCTTGTCTATAGTTGAGCAGATATCCTGATGTATTTTGCCTTTCATATCCAATCAGCTGCTAAGCCTACAGTTCTTCCTCTGGTCAACTTTCTTGAATCTACTTGTTTTTGGTACCCAACACCAGTACCTCTTTACTGCCTGCTGCCAGATCATCGGAGGACATCTCCTGACTGCCTCTATTCTTCTAGTTTCTTTTTATTTTATACTGATACTCGACCTTTCTTCCATCATTACATCAGTGTTCTAAAGCACCACCCTAAACACATTCCTCCTGTGCACCAAACTCCTTTGTTGACTGCATTAAAGTCAAACTTCTCAACTTGACATTGAGTATGTTATAAGGCCCCATCCAATTTTCAATTCTTGTCCCTATAGTTCATTCTATACATCAACAAAGCCCCACTCTTTCCGATATGTTTATGCTACTTTTCTCTCATTCAAATGTCTACCTATAGCTTCTTTATGTGCCATTAATACCACCCCATTTAGGAGTAATTTCTCAAGAGAAATACCCTTGAATCCACTGGAACATTCTACTGACACCTATCACCATTTGTATCATATCTCTCCCAATTCAGAGATAGCCTGAGAAGCAAATTTTCCCTCTGATCCCTCTGGTCCTCCTTTGCCCTGCCTCCTCTCAATGCAACACAAGTCACAGAAGTAAGACAGTATTTTCTGCAAAGCAGGATATGGGGATTAGAACATCTTTCCTAACAGCAGATCACGAAGCTTAAAAACATCGCTCTAATCTTCTCATGCCTTTCTGTAGGAACAGGTCACAGCTGTTCTGACATACCTTATTTGAAGTAGACCGTAAGACCCCGGGTTAAGGAAGGGTCCTCTCCATACCCAGGTAGAAGGAATGCTGCACAGAGAGGCCAGCAAGAATCTGAACAGACAGGCCTTGCTGGGTCTCTGTGCTCAGTCTACTAACATTAGGTCACACTCCTTTTGGCCAATCATATTTCCACATAGCTTTCCATTCTCTAGCCAGCTTAAACATGGACAGCTCTCCCTGTATCCTTGGGTATTCATCCTGAAGTCTCTACTATCAGGTATAATTGTGGTCCAATGTATTTCTTGAGCTTTTTTCTTGTGACTGTCTTTGGGTATAGGGCTGTTGGCAATGTCCGTTTATGGTATGTAGAATAAGAACCATATCTCTTTTCCTTCCTCCAGAGTACAATTCCTTGCATTTGGATATGTGCTCAGCTCACATTAGTTGAGTAGAATTCCAAAGGAATAAGGAATCTTGCTTAGAAGGGTATAGAAACTGATGAACTGAGAGGACTTGAGGTTCACCTATTCCACTGTCCTCATGCTCAGATGAGGAGATTAGGGGAGCCGACTTCTCAAGGTCCATAACTAAGCAAGGATCTATCAGTGCCTGGTGAATACCAGTAAGCCCACAGACCACCAAGAGCAATGACCAGACCAAAAGACTAGACCAGAGACAGGGAGAGCTTGCGGGTATACTATGTTTCAAAATTAACAAACTTGTTTCAGTTATTAACTTCAACAAACGGAGCAAATAAATACCATTTTTATAGTTTAATAGCATCTTAAAATGAGGGTAGATCATAAAAACAAAGAAGCAGATTTTTCTAATATTACCAGCAGTAGTAATTATGATAATACTGAAAATACCACTGGGGTGACAAACTCAGACTGAAGAGTAGGATGAGGCTCCTCCCCCTTTGAAAAGGCCATGGCTTTGGCTAGTTTCCGGTGGGAACTGGCTCTTAATTCTAGGGTTAAATTCATTATAGCCGGTTGCAGTAACACTTCTTTTCCCAGCTAACTTTTCTCACTCTTCATGCTCTGGACGTTCTTAAATTTGCACTTATTTTTCTCCTTATTTAATGATTTACTCATAGAAATGTACAGATGGCTGCCCCAAGTCTCTTCTCATTTTCTTGCCTTGTTTCCTTCCAGGGATGGAAGAAATAGTATTTGTTATACTTCCCCTCTGACCTCAAACAGAATCATTTTTTCCCCTTAGTCCTAAATAAAAAGCTTAAACAAAACAAAACAAACAAACAAAAAACTCAAACCAATCTAAGACTAAAACCAGGAACAACTAATTGTCTTGGGGTAGTGATGCTTACCATAACAAGTAGAACAGGGTTTCTAGGAACTAGCAGTCATTCTCACTGGCCAGGAGAGCTTCCTCTTAAACATCAGTCTACAGTAAAGGCTCTACAGTACTATAAGTCTCGCCAACACATTATTGCCCAGCAGAGGAAGGAGATGGTAACAGTCATCAAACCCGTTTTGACTGGTACAGTGGAGAGGTGCTATGAGTCGATCCATTTGCCTCAGCAGCTACACAACCAGCACTACTGGGCCCAGAAGCTGTTCACTGTTCTTCCTAACACATCGTATGGCTAGAGATTGTTAACAGTGCGCCACACTGAACTTTCTTCTCATTCATCTCCTGGCAACTACATTAAGGTAATAAAGAAAATCACTGATCAATATTCTCCCACATTTCAGTGAACAGTTACCTGGCAATGCGCAGATATCCTCTATGTAATTAGTTAAGTGTACATATTTGGGACATATACTAGTTTACTAAAAGTGTGAAATTTATAATTAAACAGAGGCATAATCTTCCTGTCCTTTAATCAGACCCCTTTCCTTCATATCCTGCTGCTATGATTTTCCAGTTTTTGGCAAACCATCTTCTACCCTTATTTCCTTATTTCCCCTCTCAGGTGCTGGCACACACCTGAGGGTCTATAATCAGTGATACGGTGTGGTCTGTCATGTTTGATTGCTTAAAGGGTAGTTATACTCCAAAAAAGAGTCAATGAAAATGACTTCATGGGGTCTCACATTTATTCCCTTTTAGTGACGTCCATATCCAGTGTACTTAGTGTTGAAGTTAATAGGTAATTCTGCAGGGTTGCTAGTGCCACGCATTCCATTCAGATTCTTGGAATCCAGCTTTGTCTCTGTCTCTTATGTCCCCACTGTGATAAAGAGCTGCCCATAGACCCGAGCAAGTCTCTTGAGGCATCAGATGCAGAGCAGAGAGAGGGCCACTTCTCTTCACCCTGCTGCTCTGCTGGCATTTCTGCACACCAGCCTTGGGAGCCATCTCAGAGTAGAGAGGCTGTGGAACACAATGTCACATGTCACATGAGGAACGGTCTGCTGAGGTCTGCCTTCACTGTGGCCTTCGATCTGCACTCCTCAGAGCTCACCAAACCAATGGAAAATGGAAGATCACATAAATGGTACAGTTGAAACAACAGCAACTATTTACTGGATATCTACATTCTATCAGGGACCACACATCTGCATATATGAAAACATTTTCATTTAACTTTCTCAGCCATGTTGATTAATATGCCTGATGTACGGAGGAGGGACAATGACTCAGTGAGCTCATGGAACGAGTCTGTGATTAGAAAGCTTGAGGGCAGTGAGGCTGGAATCTAAATGCACCTCCTTCTGACTCTGTTCTTGTCATTCTAAAATAGTTCTCACAGACCATAAATGCATTGCCGGTTCCTGCTATGATCCCACACAGAGTCATTTCCTTGAGAGTCTAGAGTCACTAAGAAGAAACTGGCCTTGAAGCTACCAATATGCATGGCTCCTTCCTAACCCCTTTCCAATTAGAGATGTGAGTGTCTTCTATCAGTTTCATGTTCTAACTAGCACAAAAAGCACCAGTATTTCTAAGTCAGCATGTCCGGGTGTAGTCTGTAGTTGTGCATTTCAGCAAGCTCCCAGGTGATGCTGATGCTACAGGTCTGGGTACCACAGGTCTTACAACTGACATTCTCCTTCCTAATAGGGGTTTGTTTTCGAGGGGGCAGTTCAGCTGAACAACATGGCTTCTAATTCTGGGCCAGTTTGTCAGTCATTAGACATTACAATTTCAGCAGTTTCTGACATCAAGTACATTGTGAACAAAATTGTTTCTAGATCTCCAGTAATTTCCCTCAACTTCTGGAACTACAAAATGATAATGTCTCAAACATGCCACGTTCTCATTTCTACATTATTGTTATTTTTAACAATAATTATCTGGTAATAATTCAAATAACACCTTTCCTCTGAGAAATTCAATGAGCTTTACTAACCTTAATTGTCTAACAGCAATTCCCAGGTGTAGAAAAAGCTGTCTCAAAGATCACAGTAAATTTAAAATTGTTCTACTTCCCTCATTTCTTCACTCTAAATGAAGTGGTGAGTCAGTGGTGAGGGGTTACTAAAGGCAAAGACCAACTATCTCATAATCTGATCTGAAGTACAGAGATTTCACAGCACAAGGGTAAATGCAAGAAAGGAAATAGCCAGTAGTGAGGAGCACAGTGTATGTTGTGTGTGTGTGTGTGTGTGTGTGTGTGTGTGTGTTGTGTGCATGTAAGAGAGGGGGAGGGGGAGGGAGACAGGGGGGAGAGAGACAGACAGAGAGAGAGAGAGAGAGAGAGAGAGAGAGAGAGAGAGAGAGAGAGAGAGAGAGAGAGATTCAAAGACAATTCAAAGGAATAAGAGATGGGATGAAAATTCTAGGACTATCTGGATGACCTTAGATTAGTAATTGACCTTAGATTAGTAATTGAACTTCTAAGTGGATCATCCTTTCCATTTGTAAAAACAAGGGGTGTGTTTTATGATTCCAAGATGCCTTAAAATTTTAATAGCCTCCTGAGAAGAAAAATGTGGGAACTATATAGCTCATCACCCTGGGAAGCCATTAAACCTGTTTAAGAAATCTATTTGACTTTTAAGTTTTTAACTAATTACCTGGAACGAATTCCCAAGTCACCGTTAGTAATCCCACCTGATGGAAACTGGTGACAACTATTAAACAAGGAAGGCACACAAGACAGCATGGCCAAAGTGATCAGGAACCCCAGCTTCAGCTTCTCGATGCTGTGAGAGCCATTTTCAGTTTTACATTTTAGCTCATTAATTAACCACCAGTTAGTACTCATACCTCTGATGGCTCAAAAACCCCTGGAATAGCCCTGACAACAGAGTGAAATCACAGTCCAACTGTGTGTCACAGTAAATCTATTTTAATTCTCTCCATAGAGACCCCTGATTCCTTTTTGACAATTCACAAACTGTTAATAAGAGCTGTATATCCCCAAAGCCTTAGTATTCCAGACAGTGGGCTCTTATTTAAAACAAGAGAACTGGGGATCAGGTGTGTACAGTGGCATGAGATATATATATATATATATATATATATATATATATATATATATATATATTGGCTTAAATGAAAACCTAGTTACAGGATAGCCATCTTACCTTCTCAATTCTATCCATTCTAAGCCATTTTTAACTGACACCTTCCTGTCCAGAGAACCTGTCACAGGCCCTGGTGAGTTTAAGGTCTCTAAATTCTGAAATCAGGATATAACAGATGCATTGTTTTTGGACAGAATGTTTCCTGGTATATCAGTCTTTCATACTTTGTTGCTTGTATTAAATTTCCTGTACTAACCACTACACTTTTCTGGAAAAACAGGTACTAGGAAACATCACAGTAGCTTTGCCCCAGATAACACACTCTAAGAGAATTTCACCTTCCTTGTTCTGTTCCCTCACCTAGGTGACAATTTTGGCTATCACAAACTAAATGCTAATCACGTGGTAAATGCACTTTTTCATTCACTGTTTAACTTAATTACTCTTCACAGTATTTTATACATAGACAAGGCAACTGAGGTTGCTGAGGAAAGATATAGCTATTTGCCATAGGCCATGAAGTTAGGAGCAGAGAAGGATGTAACATCAGGTTTTAATCACACTGCCCTGAGGGTGGCCTGTAGCAGCTTGTAATCACTAACCCACTGACCTCCTGCCTTCATTCCTGTCATTTCACCTGGGGTCCTCACCACAGGCCTTTTGTTAGAAACTCCATCATGGGCCTCTATTGCCTTCTATTGAATTTTTTATACTTCTTAAAACCCTCCACACTTGATTCATGCCCTCCCTACATTAATACTTGAATCTGAATCACCACTACTATTCCTGACCCCATACTGGGGACTGAACTCGAGGCCTCTGGCATGCTAGGCATTCGCTAAGCCACTGAGTTATACTCCGGCCCACCACTTGAGTTCCACAGACCTTCATTATCATTCTTCAGTTACTACTTGGCCCTCATCCTCCTTAAATTACTCTTTTGAGGTCTCTCTCACAGGTCACTTCAACTCTTCCAAGCCAGCTTTTTTTTTTTTTTTTTTTTTTTTTTTTTGGTTTTTCGAGACAGGGTTTCTCTGTATTGTTTTGGAGGCTGTTGGTCCAGCCTGGCCTCGAACTCACAGAGATCCGCCTGCCTCTGCCTCCTGAGTGCTGGGATTAAAGGTGTGTGCCACCACTGCCCGGCAAATTCACCATTCTTAATGTGTGAAGAGAAGAGCCCATTTTTCAAATGTTAATCTCTGGTTCCTGCTGTTTTCACATGGCATCTTTGTTCAGTTTGACCCCAGCCCATCACTGATCATTGAGTTTTGTCCTTAGTAACCTTCAGGTTTCCTGTCCTCCTCAGCTTTGTTTTTTTTAAAGGTTTATTTATTTATTATGTATACAGTGTTCTATCTGCCTGCATTCCCATATGCCAGAAAAGGGCACCAGATCTCATTATAGATGGTTGTGAACCACCATGTGGTTGCTGGGAATTGAACTCAGGACCTCTGGAAGAACAGCCAGTGCTCTTAACCTCTGAGCCATCTCTCCAGGCCCTCTTCTCATCTTTTATGAGTAGAGCATACCCTTAATTTCTTCACCACATGAATCCAGATTCCTGCTTGTTGCTCCTTGCTGCCCTTGGTGCAAGGCCCCCTCTACCTGCTCCCATCTTGGGCCTCTGACTCTGCCTATTGTTTTCCACGTGCAAACCTTAGTACATCTGACTTTTGCCACTTTTTGCCAAGTCCTGCTCATTCTCTGTTTTCTTTTTCAGTTGATAAGCATGGCTCCTATGCTGTCCCACACTTGCTGTCACCTCAGCTCTGGTTTTCTTCCCCACAGTGGATTCTCCCCTTTCATCACCCCCTCCCTCTTCACTTCTTGTGTCTACTGGCTTATCACTGCTACTTCTCTGCAGTCAATGGATGCCATTCTCAATAGTTCTGGCCATCACAGCATGATTTCTTACTTCATTTTCAACTCTGGACCTTCAAATCCTTTAAGTTAGTATATCTCAAAGAGAGCTTATAGGATGCTAGTACCTTAAAGAACATCATAAGAAGAATTAGGTCGGGGGAGGGGAGACTTGGAAAGGTGGCTTCATTGTTAAAAGCACTGGCTGCTCTTCCAGAGAATCCTGGTTCAAGCCCCAGACTCCACAAGTCCAATCACAGACATTTGTTCCAGGGGATCCACACTCCCTTACGACTTCTGCTGGCACCAGGCACATACACGGTGCGTGGAAATACATGCAGATTAAGCTCTCATACACATAAATTAACTAATTTTTAAAATTAAAAGTTGGGCTGATGTGATGGCTCAGTTTGTAAAAGCAATTTCTGCCAACTCTGAGGAGGATTCCACAAGTCCGACCTCCATTCCTGCTTATGCCATCTCCACCCAGTCCCCAATGCTGTACAAGGACTCACACACAAATCACTTAAAAATCTTTAACATGTTTTGGTCAAATACATTTAGGAAGCCCTACATGCTTTGTTCCCTCTTATATGCTCACCATACACATAGAGACAGGTATTGAGGACCCCATATTTACCCAAGTTAATTGGATTAATGGAACATTATTTCACCTAGGAAAATGCCCAAGGAAAACTAGGGGAGAGCTTTTTCTTTTTGCTTCTTTTGCCTATGATGAAAGTCATTGAGTGCCTATAAAATAGGGTCTTACTGCTAATACTCCATTTAGTATTAACCTGTTAACTTTTAAGGGTCAGAGAGAGAAACACATTTATATCCCTAAGCTTCTGAACACACCACTTTGGAAACAACAGTATACCATACTTGTCACCTTTTCTTCATAGCAGAGCTTTCTTCCCATTCAAGGCCTGTAGGAAGTGACATATTCCTTAAGAAACCTTGTTGTGAGGAATGCCTTGCCGGATATTGACCTCTGACATTGGCTCAGCAGCTGGGTAAGTATTGTTTACTCTCTGCTTTCTGTATCATTTGGAAGTGTGTCGGTCCTGTTGGGAATAGGCCTCCTCATACTTTCCTGAAACATCATCACCTACTGCAGGCCTCGGCACACATTAGGATGCTATAGTCATGTTATTGGTTGTCATAGGTATTAGAGGCCAGCTCTAATTTCTGTAGGGAACTGTTTAGGATCATATAGGCCCAGGAAGAATATATGATACTTTGTTGGAAAGAAACACCATCCACTATTATTGCTGTTGCCTCTACAAATGCCACTGTGTGTTTCTCAGACTTTGAAAAAGACTAGATCTATAAAAGCAGAGGCTATAAGACGCTTCCTTAGTTGATACCAAACAGGGAGACAGAGAAAATAACAAGGAACACCAAACCAACCATGAAGGGAAGCCCTGGGACATGCTTTTATATCAAGGAAAATTTCTATGACCATTAAATCATAGTAACCTGCTGAAAATAAAAGACACCATCAGGTCATGCAGCAAATGTCTCTAGAATTCTCTGCCACCTTTCACCCATATAGTAACCTCCATCTCCAGGCAGTCTGGAGACACATTGTGTTGTGTAAGCTAAGGCAGCTTGGCAGCCACTTGCACAATACAAAAGCTCCAAACAGTGAGTTCTGTCTTCCTATAAGGCTGGTTACTGCCACCACACAGATAGCCCTGGGCAGGTCTTCCCAGCCCAGTGCAGAGCAAGCAGATAGCAAAGGGCTTTGAGTTCTGCAGATTAGATGTTATCTGAAGTAGAGACTTAACCTATTTCCTAATAGTGAGTTTGTGCTGAGATTGGGTACATGAACAGGGAGTTTGCCCGTGTGCAGGAAGAGTACCACTTTCTTCCTTAAACACTGTGGGAACAGATGACTTTCATAACTTATACGAAGACTAAGTGGTCATTAAATATTGTCTGTGAAGTATTTCATTTCCTTCCTTGATTAAAGAAGTGCTGTACACATGATTTAATTAAAAACTATTTTGTAAATGAGAATGCTTACTTATGTTTTATGTTAAAATAGGTAGACATCATGTGAAATAGCAGAAACACTTATGAAATTTTGTATAGTTCATAGTTAATAGTCTCAAGAGTGAATCATGATGGTGATCATTACTAGTAATCAATAATAGTGTTTCATAACATGAAATCCTATTGTGGGGGATTACTGGCTTGATGAGACTACATGGCTAGACAGTTCTCTGCCATTTCTACACTCAGAGCTGTCTTTCTGTGTGGCTTACACATGGGAGACAGCGAAGGGCAGCCTGTCTGTGGGGTGTGGAGCTGAGGCAGGCCTGCTACTGTCTAAGTCATGGGAGGTTTCTGCAGTCAGGAGTCAGCTTCTTTTTGTAGCAGAAGTGGTTTGTTTCCAGGGTCTGGGTGAAGCCGAAGAAGTCCACATTTTCTGGGCTATCACTGGAAGGGACAAGGCGACACTGCTGGGGATGCTCTACTTCACTGGGGTAGACACAGGAACGGGTCTCTTCCCTCCATTCCCTCCCTCCCTCCTCTCTCTCTTTTTCTTTCTCTCTCTCTTTCCCTCCATCCATCCCTTCTCTCTCCTCCCCCCCCTCCCTCTTTCCCTCCTGCCCTCTCTTGTTTCTTTCTGGTTTTTCAGGACAAGGTTTCTCTATGTATCCCTGACCTGGAACTCTCTGTTGACTAGGCTGGCCTCGAACTCACAGAAATTCATCTGCCTCTGCCTGCCTAGTGCTGGGATTAAAGGCATATATCACCACCTCCTGGTGCATGGTACTTTCTTTAAGAGTGAGTTGCCATCATGATTCGCACAAATGAGATGCTTTGGGCCTGGGGTAGGGAAGAGAGGAGGGGAGGGGAGGCATTTCAGTGCCTGGCAAATAAGTGTAATCTAAAACAAGGTTTTCAGCAAAATTCTTTTTATTTTATCTTATTTTTAATCTTTCCTCAAAAATGTCCTGGTTATCACCAAACTTTGTAGCAAACTTGAAAAGGAGAGTCCCAGACTGAGAACCAGATCTGCACATTCTCTTCTGCATCTGAAAGTGGATCTGCATGACCCTGGTCAGGTCACCAACTTTTCCTAGCTGTAAATGTATGTATATACACATGTATGCATGTATATCTAAAATCATGGACAAAGAACACTACCATTAAACACTGAGCTGGTTCCCACCTGAAAGGTAGTATTGAGAAGCGCTGCCTATCCCACACAGTTGTGAAGCTGACCTGCAGATTTGTGGGCACTGTGGAGTTGGTGCAGTCTGGAGGAATCCGGGAAGGGTCTTAAGTCTGTGTGACAGCTGAGAAGCGAGCCTGTGTCTGCTAGAGTTTGGGGAGACCCTGTAATAAAGGGTTACCAACTCGAACACCATTCCATTCTTTGTTCCCCTGGCATGCTGAAACCACCACTTGAGGGAAGTTCTGAGAGGGGGTGAGACCAACACTCAACTTCTAAGCTTTCTAAATCGAAGGCCTGGAGAGGACTGTGCCTCATGCAGGTGTGAGCACTGTTCTGAATACCAGGTGTGTCTGAATCCCAGGGAGGAAGGTTGGATGTCACTGCTCTTGAAGCCTGGTTTTTTCCTGTACCTAGTTCCAGACACATGAATTTATCTGGCAATCCCAGGAGACAGAAAAGATCCAGAATTAGCAGGAGCCTCCTTTCCTGATAACCTAAGTGCCCTGATTGAAAGGCAGAGGTATCAGGAGAATGGCTGCACGGAGTCGGCATTGATTTCTCCAGCCTTTGTCTGTGTCTGGTTTCTGTCTCGCTTGGAGGTGGTTACTGTTACTACAAGCAGCATGAATCATGTCTCTGTTAAAAAACAGAGCTTCAATTGTCTTACATAACCCCTGGTAACTGAACATCTAATAATAGCAAGCCATTTCCAGGTAGGGAATCTGTCTACCTCCCAGACACACTCATACACATGCATGCACATATGCACACACACTCTCAATTCCTCACACAGTGTGACAGACCGGAGGGGGTGAAGGGAGAAAGGGGATGGCCCGAGGGATTTTCCCATATTTTGTAATGTATTGAAGAATCATGCATCGTGGGATAACCAATATGTTTAACTGAACTTGTTTAAGGAAACGTAGGAAACAAGCATTCATCTTAAAAAGTATTTGAAACAGTCAAGGGTTCCAAACACACAAGGCAGATATGTTCTCTAACTCTTTCCTAGTGCACAGAAACATCAAACCCAAAGGACAAAAGAGGCCGTTATTTCACCGTATTGGCTGCTAGCTTGCACTGTTAAATTGGAGTGTCAAAGGACTTTTTCTCATCTCCTTTATGTTTCACCAGAGTATATTCCAAAGTTTCTTGGCTCTGTTTACTGCATATATTTCTAGGGAGTGAGAAGGAACGGAAAGCATGGCTTCAGTGTCTCCCCATGCAGGACAGATAGCATCTCACACTGTCCCTAAACTACTCTCTTTGTGTATGTGTGTGTCTCGGGGTAACTCCATGCATAGGTTTGCATTTCTCTCATGAGCATATCCCTCTGGTTTGCCATAAGCTAGGAGGACTTTCCACATGTGATTTCCTCCCAGCCACCTGTTAAGATGATTAATCAAAATCCCAGTGATAGGAAAGGCTGAAAACGTGATTTTAAAAAATCACAAAGGTAAGTTCTTTGTGTGTGTGTGTGTGTGTGTGTGTGTGTGTGTGTGTGTGTGTGTGTGTGTGTGTGTGTGTTTCATCTGTGGTGGAACCCACATTTGAAAGCCAGAAAAGGAATTCCTGTCTGCTCGTCTGTCACTGTCTGTGCCTTATTCCTTTGAGAACGGGTCTCTCTTTGGTCTAGAACTTCACTATCTGGCAAGACTGAATGTTTAGCGAGCCCGCAATTCTCCCTCTCTACACCACAGTGCTGGGATTCTAGGTGCATGCAGTCATGTCCAGCATTTTATGTGGGTACCGGGGTTATCCCCAGTCCTC
Organism: Mesocricetus auratus; assembly: GCF_017639785.1. NCBI lineage: Eukaryota > Metazoa > Chordata > Mammalia > Rodentia > Cricetidae > Mesocricetus > Mesocricetus auratus. Next base: position 48,281,606 of record NW_024429192.1, read on the forward strand.
GTGATTACAAAGCAAGGAATCTTACTAAATGAGCCATCTCCCCAGTCCCCAAAGATAATTTCTTTTCTTTAAATCACTCATTTGATTGAGGATCAAATGGGGTCTTGCTAGTGAGTTAAGATATTTATGAGGAAAATTATTACAAAGATATCTATGTCTGTGTTTCTTCACTGCCTTATGTTTCCCTCTTATGGGAAATCATAGCCAGAACCTAATTTTAAAGCATGCATCCCCAGGAGTCAGCACCCCCAGATATCATGGAAAATTTTGTGGAAAATTACAGATAGAGAGCTTACATCCTGCCACTCATTTGGGGGAGGCCCACAGGAGGAAAACTTTCTTCTCTGACTGTTCCGTCAGTGTCAAACAGTGGGTTAGACTAGTTCAAATGAAATGCTGTCCTCGGAGGACTAGCACCTGGCTATTTCACATGCTCTCCAGTTGCTTAGGCTACAGAAAGGCACAATGAGACAGTCACCTATCAAGGTAGTGTGTGGTCCTGAAAATAGGATAAACTTTGCTTACTTCCTTTAGGAGTGACCCCAATCTATAAAAGCAGGAAAGTGTTGGATTGGAGAAGAAAACACATAGGAAAGAAAATAAGAGGGAGGAGAAGTTCTCTATTACTGCTACCTGAACATCTGGCTAGAGCTGACCAAAAAAGTCCTGCTTAGTATTCTCTGGTGGTTTTGCTACATGCCATATGGATATTAAAGGAAATGAGCTCTAGTTTTTCCCCCTCACAAATATCCAAATGCAGAGCAGTGGGGAGGGATCTTGACCACTGAATCACCCTGCATCACAGCAGGGTCACAGTGGTGGGACGCAGCTGCTGGGGCTAGACTCTTCTGTTTATTTCATAGGCTTTGTGAATTAAATTATTCTTAAAATTGGTATGCTGGTGGACTAAATATTTTAATAAAAACAGCCTTGAGACACCACAATTTTCTTCACAAAAGGCTATTCCCTCTAACTATTGTGAATATTGCCAAATGGTTCCTACTTAGGGAATAGCAGAGCTTTGCCTCCCCTCTTGGCTTCAAACAACAGGCTCAATTCATGCCTGTGTGAGATGACTATACTTACCTGAGATTTCAGGGCACTATGTCAGCCAGTTCCTTCACAGTGGTGAGTCTGGCATCTGAGCAAGGACTTTAAGGGCCACACACACTTACAGTGTAAAAATGGATTATGATGTTACTTTGCATTGCAACAGTAAAGTATTTCTGGATCATTGCTGACAAGTAGATCATAATAACCATATGTGGGCAACAAACCACACAGCATTGTATCAGAAGCTTGGAACTAATATTTCCAAATGATTCTGAGAGGGTTTTTTTGGATATTTTTCCTGCCCCTTTCAACAACCATTTATTGAATGTCGGCTATCAGTGATGGACTCTTTATCCACAAAAGGGAGTTGGGTCATGCCAGATACTCGCCATGTTCTTTCTCTTCTATACTGAACAAAACATCAGCAAAGCACTAAGTACAGCTAATTTTGAGGCTGATAGGGAATTCATTTATAGTGACTGGTCTGATGATAGGAACTGGGGACACTGATGATAGTGGGAATTACTTCCTTACAAAGGTACAACAGTTTAGACACATCTTAAGCACAACTCACAGAATGCAAATGAACAACTCTCACCATACTATTTTATACCTCCCAACAAATGTCTGGCGCTCTAGAAATTTGAAAAGTCTAATATGGTCCAAGACAGTTTACAGGTATTCTAGCCATCATACGAAAAGACGTAGATGCCCATCTGGCAAGCTTCTCATTATTTGTGTAATATTTAGGATACATCTGAGAGCTCATCTTAACTACTAGATTCATTTATAGGAAACCAGCAATTAATTATTAGAAAATAAACTTCGCCAAAGCAATTAATTGAGAATCCAGTTGGTAATCAAGATTCAAAAAAGCAGTGTTGCTAGAAGAAGCCAAGTTGGAATTCTCTAAAGTGATGTCAGAGGAACTGAAGAAACTGAAGAGTGGTTTGACTGACTGCTCCCTGAGAGCCTCAGAAGGTTTTGGATCCCTATCTGTGTCTAAAGTCTTGTAGCTCATAGGCGAGGCACTGAATGCATAGTCCTCCATGCAAAGCAGGGTGTTTAGGAGGGCTGGCTCTTAGGCTTCCTTCCAGTTATAGCATTTGATGATTCTACAGGAAGAGTGATGAAGGGGCATTTCCCCTTCTTATTTAGATACAAGTAATATCTCTGCCTTTCTTTGTCTGTCAATGTCTCCTCTCACATCAGACTGGTGCTTAAGTTGAAAATGATCATGCTGGTACTGTTGTAGAGCCTCCATCCCCATCAAAGCCCCCACCAAGCTCAGGCAAGCTTATCTGATTGGACTATTTACATCCTGGCTATTTCTCCTCCTTCTAACTTGTTTATAAAAATCCCTGGTAAGCATAAATCTGCAAAAGCAAAACAAATAAGACAAAACAGCTCTGTTTAAAGAATTTACTCTAGTTACAGCAGTATAGTAAAACAGTCTACTACTCTCAGGGTGCAGGAAGCTTTAAAAAGACATTTCCATCTTAGGAGACACAAAATGAAATGTATCCACGATAGTCTCCTATGTTGGGATCTTTTCTCTCTTTCAAAATGAATGCTACATCCTGGGTTTATAGTCTGGTATGCAGACATGGCTATTTCTCCCAATAGTTCTCAGGCCAAAGCATCCTCCAAGCCAAGCAGGTCCAGGGCTTGCAGAGCTAGCCTTACAGAGACAAAGGAGCCACACAGAAGGCCCAGCACCTAGAGCTTATATCATATCCTGACCAGGCACTCTGGTTACCCATGACTCGCTCCTTTCCATTTCTGCCTTATTCATTGCTGCTTTCATTCCCTTCACCTAGAATGCCCTCTGCCTGCCTCTCTCTTACTACTCAGAACCCTCTGGACACTCACTCTCATTTCTGAGAAGCAGCTAACACTGATCCAACTTGGGACCTGGTTATAACTTCCTTGGCTAGCACCTGACAACTAGTTCTTGTAGTGACTAGCGTCCCTGAGACCACATACCTAGAAGGTGTGTTGAGACCACCAGAAACATTGTCAAGGACTGCACAATAATCATGAAAGGGGAAAAAAACTGCCAGTTTTAACAACAGACTCAATAGAAAAGATATGGTACCTAAGAGAAAAGATGTAGCCGTATGCTTAAGGGATTCAGTAAAGCAGAATAATTCTCAATTCCTAAAAAGGAAGAGCTAAAATATTAGGTAAAGAAACAGTGTCACGAAGTTTGGCTGCATTGACTATGGAGGTAAGTTAAGATTTTAAGAGGGAGAATATGGAGTACAGACAAAACAGGGAAAGACAGAGGTGTACACACACACACACACACACACACACACACACACACTTAACCTCCTCAAGTACATCAAAACCATCCCTCTCAGTCTGAGTCACCCACCATACATCATTACAAAGTCTGACAATGCCCGGCTAGGCTTAAGTGAAGGCTATGATACATCTTGGAAGGAAAACATGGAATAAAGCACAGAAATGCTGAATGCTACTATATATGTATATGGCTTTATTTATGTGTGTATTTATATATCAATATATACAAATATATACATTTGTATGATGTTTGGCAACCTCACTCATGGTATTACTGTGAAGTAGGCATGTGCTAAACATAATTAGCCCATTAAACAGATGGTCGGTCTCTGGCATCTCTCACCATATTCTAAAATGGTGGAGCTATGAGCAGGGACTGAAGTGAGAGTGTGGTTTGATACGCAGTTAACTGCAAATCTCTGTGAACTGCCTGTTTCCTAAAGACAATCTGGGGAGGCTGCATTTGGCTGAGAACTGAGGATGCTTTTGAGAAGCTTTAAAAATATACAGAGGGACAACTTTCCACATTCATTCAGATATAGTATCTTCATTTTTACTTACTAGAGGCAGTTTTTGAAAACCAGCTTTTTATCTTAACTCATCTGTGTTCCAAGCAAAGTTCCAAATTGCTGAGCAGATTAAAAAACAACAACAACAACGATTACCACCACCACCACCACCACCACCACCATCACCCCCAACAAAAACTTACATGCCAAGTTGAACGCTGGATAAATAAAATGAAAAAAAAATAAGCAGAGGACTAAGAAAGTACACTGTTTTTTAAACAACCATAATGAAAATAGGTTTGGTCACAAACACAGGGTGGTCACTGTAGCCTTGTGACCTACTGTGTCCAAAATGACCTGTGATGAACTTTCATCTGGTTGAAGGCTGAACTACACGGCCGTGGCATTGCCGCTTCATTGCTCAGCTGGCTTCAGAGATCATGTAACTGAATATTCTAGCCCTTTTCCTTGCCAGCTGAACAGGATCTAGCAGAAGCGCAAGGGTTACTAAAACCAAGACTTGAATTCACAAATGTATTTGAACTGGCGTCAAGAGGACATGAAACATCAATACATCTGCAGAGGAGAACTTTCAGTTGACTGTTCTTTACCATCTGGTCTCAAGAACATTTTCTTCTCGCAAGTTGCATAAGCAAAGAAAAAAAAAAACCACACAAACAACTCTCTGTACCATGTTTTTGGTCAGTTATAATGAGACATTAACAGAGCAAACCAGCTAAATATGAGTGGTTGTGCCATACCTCAGATGACAGCATACAGTACAGAAGTAAGGTCAATGGAAAGCAGAGACGTTAGTGCCAGAGACCTGTACTTAAACATTCAAGAGTAAACAGCCTTCCAAGGTGTCTATACTGAGCAGTTTTGGCTAGCCTGGTCTTCAATGCCACCACAAAACCATTTCTACATTTTCCAAATTTAAAAAAATTACCAAATAAATAGAGGTGATATAAGTACAAAATGCTCCATCTAAATTTTAATGACATAAACTATAGGCAGTAACACATATTCTGAACTTTTATAAAAACAGAGATCCTTCAGATATTACTGTCCTTGTTGGAGTATGCTGGTACCACTTAATTTTTTTCTTATGATGAAGGGTCATCCTTGTGCATACTCATCATTCCTGCTTGTCAGAGGCAGATTTTCCTGTTTCTCTGAAGAACCTGCCAGTTCAAACTATCTGCCACAGACTGAACTGGATACAGTGCACTCTCCATCGCCAAAGCCTCATGCCGTTACTGTCTCCACTTTTCAGAACCATCTCCTCCCAACTGCCTATGATGCGTGTATTTTCTAAACTGTGCTGGATTGGAAAAGCAGGTAAACGAAACCTACAAGATGATACTACTTTTGAAAGCAGGATTCGTTGGAGGCTTCGTGGAGACCCATTTGGACACTTGAAGGTCCTTGTTTACTCTGATTCGAGGGTGTCAGTCAGAGGTCCACACTTCCAGAATTGGATTGAGACGTATTAAGAGTGTGACACAGAGTTGAACCATTCTGTAGTTTTCTTTGAAGGGTTACTTCCATTTGGACTTTTTTCCACTAGGTACCTGATCCCTTCCATTCAATCCTTTGCTTTCCTCGGGGAACTGATGAACATGTGGTCGGGGAGAAGGAAGACTGCTTTTGTTGGATAAGGTGAGACAGTCAGAGTAGAATCAGAAAAGGGAGAAGTAGACAAGGGAGAAAGACTTTGCTGGTTTCCACGGTTTCCCATGGCTTCGCACAGGACTCTGGCCTGTCTGGACACCTACCAACATAAAGACACTGGGAAGCTATTATAACAAGTGTTCAGTGATGTAACATCTGACCATCTTTTCTTCTATTTCCCCAAGGGGTCATTGGCATAATTCACAATCTGTAAGAGTTAGGATAGAGAGTATTGGAATTTACCTTTGCTTTCTAAGCAAACTAGCAATGTTAGGCTGCAGGTGTGGGGAGAAAAGGGAACCACATTTGACCACCAGCTATTAGGTCTGCCAGTTAACTCTTAGTTGGAAGTCAGCACTCAAGAGATTCATTTGTTAGTACTCTCGAAATGCCAAACTACACAGATATGACACAATTCATACCTTCAGCCAACTCACATCATTTGTCTCTTTTCCAGTTTGCCCAAATGGGTGATTTCAAAAACGAATTTTTAGCCTTTTGCCTGCATTTTTGTATGCTTGTTAATTTCTGTTAATTTTTTAAAGTGGGTTACTTTAGAATAAGCAGAGTTCACAAGAAGCTGTCACTTTCACAGAAGCCAAAGCTGCTGCCCACAAAAGCAGAGGCCTGGGCATAAACTGGTCTATCAGTTTCTCAAAGCTGGAAATTCACAGCATCTGGAGACATGTTTAATGGGTTCTGACATTCATTCATAACATTGCTGATCTTTTAGGCATCTTATAACCTTCTCTCCCCTTTCTAAAATTATGCGAGGTCCTCCTCCTTTTTTTTTTTTTTTTTTTTTTTTTGGTGGGTAGTGGCAGGGGTGCGGGAGGGTTTCAGAACAACTAAAAGACTATGTTTTTAAATTCCATGGAAGACTAACGATTGAATAATTTTCTCACATCCCTGTTTGCACTTTTGCAGTCTGGTTGCATTGATTTGCGTCTCCTAAGTAGACATTTCCTTTGTTGGTCACAAATCAATGCTACAGAACAAACCTGCCAGTGCAGTCCCACCCCCATCTCTCTTGCAGATTAAAAACAAAGCACAGTTTACATTTTTCCTTTTTTAAAAGACTAATTTCATTGGTTGGTAATATATGAAAGGAAGGCAGAGCACTGGAGTTTACAGTCCCTGGGGAGAGGAGCCCTTCCCTAGCTTGGCAGTTTCTTTCACACTGCCTAGAGCAGCACCTACTGGGAGAGCAGTGCTCACCCTCCACCCTGCGCCCCTGGTGCGCCCAGCTAACCCAATTAAGGACCTTGCCTCAATACATCACACAGCAGCCTGGAGCAGCACACTGTGATGTCACAGTCAGATATGATTTCATGGCAGGGGAAAAACTAAAAGGCAGAAGAGGCTGAGTATCCTATGTTTTCATTCAAATCTCTTAAGAGGGGCAAAGAGGAGGTCTGTTCCCTCCAGCCCCCAGAGAGAAAGAGAGTGCAGTTTTTCTCATGTGAATGGGAAAAGTCAGTTCTGAAGACACCCTGATGCTCCCACCCCGAGTGGAAAGCACGCATAAAGAAGTATAAGGAAGCACTGGCCGCCCCTGCCCACACTTAGCTACAGGTGGAAGGCAAGCAGGCACGATTTGATTTACCCAGATTAAAAGAGCAATTTTCTACCCTCTTTTTTCTTTGTAAAAATAGCCAATCGATTTTGGCCTAGCTATTGCTGACTACACCAGGTCCATTTTAATACATCACTGATTAAATGGTATGTGCTTGGCTGAAGGCACTCCAACAGGGACAGGCAGGACACCCACAGCCAGCCCTTGACTAGCACTCCAGGAAGGCCACGGCTACTCCTCCCCTTCCAGTGGACTGTTGGGAACACATGTTAGCTCAAACCAGTTGAAATATAATTCTGGGAGCCTGAAACCTGGAACTCATTTAGCTTTTTAATCTTACCTTATGAACAGAAAGGGGGGAGGTATCCTTTGATTTTTGTTTTTAAACACGAATGGGGCAAATCCTGTGTTCTAAACTGCAATGACATCTGACATGAAGATAATACTCAAAAAACAGCCTCCTTAAGTAGTGTATACACAGAGGTAGATTTCCATGAGGCACGGAGTTAACCGGCATACACAGAAGTCAGACTTCCATAAGGTTTGGAGGTGGGAGTTGCTTAGACACCTTGTATAGTGGAATTGCACGGAAAAACAAAAAATCCTGAAGTATACAGAACGTGTATATGGGCATTTCTTATAAAAATAGGTCTCCACAAATTCTAACTGTAAGAAAGTACATTTGATTGCTATAAGAAAGGATAATCTCAACCATTCTATGAAGCCCAAAAGTAACTCTGGGAGGAACTCTCACAGGCCATGCTTAGGAAGAGTCAAGTTCCACAGACATCCACTATATCCAGAAAATGCCCCCTCCACTTGAGAAGCAAGACTCTAGTCAATTGTGTATTCTAGGATTTGGGACCTGGGTCTGAGAATTGTCGGACTCCATTTTAAGAAGTACGCCTAATTTCTCCCTCTCATTTACGGCTTCCTCTCTCCCTCTCTCCATTTTCCTCTCTCCCATTATCATTTACTTAATTTGTATCCTGGCCTTAATGGGGACAGAACTGTATGCAGAGGTACTATTAAGATAAGAAATTTCAGGAAGAAAGATTTAATGAGGGGCTTAGGAGTTTTTGGAAGGGGAATAGGAAATTGTTGAGCGAGAATTGAGAAAAACTAAGAACATTAACTATCAGAATGAGAACAGTGGCTGCCCTTATAAGAAAAGCTGTGGAGAGACACAGATGGTCTGCATTCTCCAGAACAAAAACAAACAGGAAGTAACAGGGCCAGAGCCCCCTCTCCCCTTCATTCCTCCTGCCAGCGGCAGTTAGGGGAAAAAAACCCAGAATATGATGCTCACATCAAAGTTTCTTTTCAAACACTGGAAAGTGACTAAAGTAAAAGAAACGAGAGAGAACGGGTTCTAGCTTGTAACACGTCAAAGGGACAGTGCATTGCAGGGATGGAGCGGAAATGGATTAAATGTGCAGTGAGGAGAAATTCAGGCTCCTGAGCTGATTGGTGACTGCATCAGACAGGTGACATGAGGGACAGGAGAGACTTTACATTCAGTCTTCCATTGGTGTGTGTGTGTGTGTGTGTGTGTGTGTGTTTGTGTTGTGTGTGTGTGCAGTGTGTATGTATATTATATGTGTGGTGTGTGTGTGTTGTGAAAAGTGCTTGTTCTAGGTACAAAGAAGACAGGTGAGGTAGTGAAGGATAGAGGTTATTTGGGGGCATATGGAGTTAGCTAGGGTTTTAGTTTGAGTAATAAAAAGCTCTTAAGACATGGAGCTAACTCTTGCTAAAATGTAGTTGGAATGCATGGCTAGTTCCCAGGCTAAAAGCTCATCTGTCCCCACATCTCAATGTTGAAGTTCTGCCTAGAGCACAAGCATGCACATGTAAAATCTGCAAAATCAGGCCTCAGGGCCTTTGAGGAGGTGTGCCAGTGGCCTCCTTCCCTGTGCCCTGGAAGAGGCACAGAGCCCTGACAGGTTAATCACCAGTCAAACTCCAGACTCATGAGCCACCCCACAGAGATAAACCACCAGGGTTGCCCACTACTCCAGTCAGCAATGAGGACAGTTTTCATGTTCCCAAACTAATTGGACAGTAAGGAGTGTCTGTAAGAATAAAAGAGGTTGGGAATGGTGGATGGAAATAAAAGGGGAAAAAAGTGTCCTTGTTCAAAGTTTTAAATTACAGGCTCAGTAAAAAACTGGCATTCCACCACATCCGGTCTAGTTACCAAATGGAAAAATAGGGTCATTAACATGTTTATTTGAATTACATTAGTCCTTCCCTTTCATATTTAATTTATTCTGTTAGGAAAAAAAACGAGTGCTCTGCATGCTGGTGAAAGGCAGGAGTGTAATGGATCAGGGAGCCGAAATACAATGATCTTCACCCATTATCTGCCTGGCAAAGGCTTTCCAGAACATACCAGGATTGTTCAGGGAGGAAGAGAAGGGCCCAGAGAGAGAGATGTAGGGTATAGTTTATTAAAATAACATGGAGACACATTTGAATTAAGGAGCCTATTTCAATGTGGAAAGGAAGTTAAAGCATATCAAAGAGAAAAGGTCCAATTAGTGACTTCTTCAACAGTCTGTGTGTCCAGACTCAAGGCTGATGTGAGGTTTACTGAGCACTCTCTAGTTGAGGAACCGAAGGAAGTCTGTGTCATTAGCATTTGAAAAAAGCCAAGCCTCAGGGTGATCTCAGGAGTCATACTGTCATCTACAGGAGAGCAGATTAACCTCAAGACAATGTCTGGAAATGACCTTGTTATCTTCAGGATGGCAACATGGCAAGGACATAAGGCTATGCATCATGAGACTTGCTTCTTAGTCCCCGTTCCAGTTTTCAGCTATACTTTCCTACATAATTTAGTTTTCCTCATCCATGGGATGGGAACATGAATAGTTCACAAACAGTAGAAAACTCGAGTGAAGAACTTTGCCCACATGTTCTATGAAGCATTGGACAAACACCGTGCTTGCTTCTAAAGACAATGGTGCCACGTCCAGAGTGGTGTGTCACAAAGGTCCTGACAAAACTGAGGAGAGCTGGGCTCAGAGCTGCCTGTGTGTATAATTCACTACCTGAAGGGATTTCTCCCTAGGACATTGACCTTGGGTTCACAATGTGCCTCAAGAGTCGGTGGCCACCCTCTCTCAGAGAGTCATTTCAAGTTCAAATCTTTGTGTTGAAGATGCTAATGTAAGGAGGCTTGCTCTTTAGTCCCAGATTCCTGCTCCCTTGACAGTCTGGCAGCCCCAGCCTCTGACTGCAACACAGTCTAGTGAGCCCAACCTCACCATGGTGCTGGGCACTCTGGTGCTCCAAGTCCAAGAGTCAGCTGGAGAGGAGCAAGGTGCTGGGAAAGTGCTTTGCAGACTTTAGCAGGCTCTCCTACAGTGTGTGTGTGTGTGTGTGTGTGTGTGTGTGTGTGTGTGTGTATCAGGATCTCCTACAGAGTGTGTGTGAGTGTGCATGTGGGGTGTCAGCCTCTTGGTTTTCTGTAAGGCAAGTTTTTCACTCAACTCCAGACAGATCATGTTTTTGTTAGGATTCTTTCTCTTTGGTCCAGTTTGTTGAACATTTTGCCAGCTGTCTCTAAGCTGAACCTTGGCTCAGATGCAACTGCATTCATATTAAGACCATTTTGTTTGGAGCCTGGAGTATACTGAGAATGTAATTTTGACAGGGGAAGAGGAGTTAAATCACAACATTTCTAGCAGAAGATAATGCCAATTCATGTGTGGGACCCTTTCTGTATAAAATACTCCAAAAAACAAACAAACAAACAAACAAAACTAGAGAAACTTCAGAATGGATTAGACTGAGATGAAGTTTTCTATTTACATAGTCAAGTCAAGGCAGGGATTTGATAAATGTCTATAAAAGGATGAAAAAGCCTGAGAATGGGAAAATGAATTTCCTTATTCTGTTATAGGAGGAAGAAAATTTTAGTAGTCTTTAAGCAAAGAAGTACTTTACACACAGGGCTGTAAACTTATACACTTCATTAAAGGTCGATGATGGAAATAGTATCACAGTGTTTAGCTAAATTCATGGGTGTTAAGTCCAGAGTTATTCAGAGAAACTAGGATAAGTGAAGGAAGATAACTAATTCCTGAGTCAGCAACAAGGACTATTGTGTCTGGTAACAGGTCTCTGGTCCTCTTGACTTGAAAGGACCATGAGCCTGACCCACTGGAGGTTTACTTATAACCACCTGCTCATAAGACACTAGGGGCAATTATGATGCTAACTCAGGTGCAGGAGGGCCACAATGCCTGCATATTCTCAAACCTGTAGGCACTACACCCTACTACCTGAGCCATGCCATGCCGTTCTTTTCTGCAGTAATTACTGCCCTGATATGGGAGAGAGAAATGTAGATCAGGGACCTTCAGAGTGGAGAAGGAAATTACCATAGGCCATAGGGCTCATAAGTGGCAGATCTGAGATTTGAACTCACAGTCACCTGTTTCCAAAAGCGTGTTACCAACTTTGTGGCTTTGAAACATCAAACAATGCTCGTTATCTATATTTATTAGTCTCCCCCCCCTCTCTCTGTGTATGTATGTGTGTGTGTGTGTGTGTGTGTGTGTGTGTGTGTGTGTGTGTGTGTGTGTGTATGAACACATATACTGCCGTGCTTCATAGAAAGTGCCCTTAACTGCCCAGTCTTCTTGCTGCCTTTTTGCCCAGTGGCTTAAAGTACCAACAGTTTAAGATGACTAGTTTGACCTTTTAGAGCTATCTGGTCCTTCATTTTTCCTTTATGTAAACTGTATGCAGTAGCTTTTGCTGGCAAACCATGTGTATGTCTATGCCTTACAGTAATGATAGCTCTAGATCCCATGAAGAAGGAACAAAAGGAACAGGCAGATGATGAAAAGGGAATGGGCACATGTTAATAACACACACAGCTAAGGGTTACAGTCTATGTATATTAAAGGCAACTTCTCCTTCTCTACCTACTTACTATATGCTCACAGGTTTTCTAACTTAAATTCATGGAATTGAATAGAAGCAACATCTAAGAAGTGAACAAATACCAGACTTCATATTTTTTTTTTGTGTTACTAATTCTAATGGTGAATGGGCTTTCAAATTGAAAGCTGAAAGAAACCAAACCAAACCAAAACAAATACTGGGACGGGGAGAAGGTAGAAGAGAAAAGTCCAGACTATACTTTCCTAGGCTTAGTGGGTCCAACCAAACGAGTTTGAGTTTGCCTTCCTTCTATTTTGAAGACAGTGTAGTTCTGCTGTAGGTGCTTGTGTTGCAAGGATGTTGCTAACCTAAAGTTATGACACTATGCTTTAGGAGTTGCTAATGAGCTTTTAACATTTATGTAACTGAATATCTGTATCTTAATTTTCATTTTTGCAAACAGAGATGGTTTATTTTTCAATATTCAGTGTTACTATTATTTTGGTTTTTCAAGACAGGGTTTCTCTGTGTAGCCCTGGCTGTCCTGGGACTCGCTCTGTAGCCTTGAACTCAGAGATCTGCCTGCCTCTGCTTCCTGAGTGCTGGGATTACAGGCGTGTGTCAGCACCGTTCAGCAAATTATTATATATGTTTACAAGCAGTTAGGATCTATCATTGACGGTCCAGTAAATAACAAAGTCATCTCTAAATCTTTCCTGGGTCGCTTTCCTCCTGAACATTTCTGCTCCCTTTTCCTTTTCTTTTAACATTTATCCACAGATACAGTAGGTTTTCATAATCCATGGAGAAACTTACAACTTTCACAAATGTTCCCTTGGAGGTGCATCTCTCAGAGAGTGTCTACCAGTTGCCAATGGGGGAAAAAGTTAATATAGTTTGACATTATTAAGAAAAGATAGATGAATCTTTGAGAAACCCTTGTATTCCTTAAGAACGTGTCCATATAAAGGCTTACATTCTTTCAGCACCAATGTGATGATTGTACTGCAAACAAGGCCTGGGGATGTGTCATTACTGAACTCAGGAAAGCTATGCCAGGGCTTAACTGATCAGCATCAAAGAAGAAAGATAAGACAGGGAAAATGTCAGAGTCGACTGCCTACAGCATCCCAGAGAAGAACTTCTTGATAAACAGGCATGCTGAGGATAGAGCAGGGTACACAGTGTGACCAGAGGCTTGGTGCTCTGCTTCTGGAGCTCGATATGAACCACATGTGCAGAGTGGGAGAATTAACAGAACTCAGCAGCTCCAAATGGTTTCATCTGTGCAGTCAAGGGCTTCTTGCAAATAGAGAGTTCCGATACTGTAAGCGTTGTCTGGCTGGTTTACTCGGTTGCACTGTGGATTTAATGTGGTTAACATCACAGATTCAGTTCCCAAGCAAATCAGATGGCTCAGTGTAGTGTTTTACATTTACCTTCTCAACAAATATTTACTCAGTGACTAAATGTCTTGGGATAGAGAAAAAAAATCATTTCATACTCACAGGTTCTAATTTAGATTAAAATGGATAGATGCTATAAAAAAGCATGGGTATCAATACTAGGCTGTCTGAGCCCATGAGCAAAATAACTCAAGACACAACCTCACTCATGTTGAGGCTATGGTATTGCTAATGAAGCTACACCAATACAAGACAACGACCATTTGGTACTTTTCACATCAGCTGAGAGTGCTTCTCCTAGCATCCTCTTCCAAAAAGAGATAATTAATCACCCGCAAACTCCCTGAGTTTATTACGATTATATTAGCAGCCCGCCAAATGCTCATAGCATCTAGCTGAGGTATGAAAATGACAGATTCATTTTCTTCACTTGTCACATGGGAAAACAGAAATGTGCTTCTATTGCAGTCACCCCAATTCTTTGACAATTAAGTCAACCAGTACTATAGCTTGAGCCACTATCTCTTGCAAACATTTGCATATAGTTTGCTAATGTGTGGGGTGCATGGTGATTAAAGTGGCAATAAGCCCCTCTGTGAATTTTGCTTCAAATAATCACATTCAGTAAAGGAACATACAAAAGTATAGAGATGTTTAATAATACCAACCACTTAGCTAATGTGGTCAGGCATACCTTAATTAGAATTCCTTAGTAATACCTTAACAATACTGAAAAGGAGAATTAGAAGCCAGAAGACTATTGGCATCTTTAGTTGCTTTTAAGATCTGGGGTTTTGTTTTGTTATTTTTTTTGTCTTTGGGGTATACTGTTTCTTCTTTTTTTCTCTTCTAGAATGAGCCAAGGCAACCAGAGTACTGACAGAGCTCCCCTCACTTCCTGTAGAGCAGACTACTGACTCTCGCAGCTCCTGGTCAGCAGTGACCAGTAAGCACTGGTTTCCTTTTAGTAGCTTGGTTGTAGTTCCAGGGGCAGCTGTCCTCCCTGCATACAATCAGGTCCTCTTTTCAGGGGGTTATAACTCAACCATCAAAATACCAAAATATGCTTTGGTTTGAAACATGGTGTACAGAGTCTCCAGCCCAGGAATGACTGTGGTTTACTTCCAAATTTAAGAAAATATTGAATTTTGTAGGTTATTTATTTACTGTTTTCAAATATGTTTGAAGAGTTGTTTAAACTTTCCATAGGAAAGTTTACTAAAAAAGGCACGCCATTTTATTACCTTTGGCCACTCATTTTGAATTTCAGCACATCAATGGAAGAACTAAATGATGGGGGAAACATTTATTTGTTTTATTTTCTTACCAAATACAGATGTTTGACCACTTGGGTCCTCATCAGTGCTCAAAATGTTGGTGTGTTGTAACATAATGAAACAAAGGCGTTAACATCTTTGTTTTGTTCTTTTCAATGGTGTGCAAAATGGAGTAATGAGTTCTTGTTTTGGGCCCTGTATAACTCAAGAACTCGTTTCAACTTAAATAAATTAAGTAAGCAATTAGTTCATAATATGGCCTAATCACCTCTGGTATTTCGAAACAAACAAAAACATGAAAATGACTGTTGTACATTTGCACTTAATTACTTCCATAGAAAATACTCCAGTGGATTTCATTACAGGTGACACAAATTTCGGATGTAAGCTTTGTTTGTGATAGGAAGTCTGGACTATTGTTGTGTAGATTCCCATGAAGATTCTGTATCATTCCCTACTCTTTTTCTAAAGAAAAGACAGCCTATGCAAGTACATTCTGGCCCTCCTAACTGGCAAAAGAAAGCCCTTTATTTCACAGACCCTAGAGAGTAGGTTATGTTCTACATTGGCTCAAGGGATGTGAAAGAGCAAAGAAGCCAATATCATTCCAAGAACTTCTGCAAAGTTCCATTCTGCACTCGGAGGCTGAACATTCTTGCTTGCATACATGTATACCTGGTGTTGTTCTCAGAGATCAGGACAGCCTCATGGAAACCCTTCTCGAGAAAAAGGCTCAACCTGGCAAGTAACCTTGCTCTGTCTCTAATGTAAAAGGGGAAAAATGACATTCTAGTTTCCGTGTAATCTAGCCTTAAAGGAATTTTCTTGGTTTCATTTTCCCCCCCCACCCTCCCTCTCAGATAGGTAATAACACAGTATGTGCTAGGAAACAGGTGATACAAACCAAAGTACTGTTCATGATCTTGGGTTACTTTCCCATCATGCAATATGTGTAGCTGCACTGGACTGAACCCAGTGAACCAATGATATTAAACAGATGATGGAACGTTGTTGGTGAGATTTAGAAACCATATCCTTTGCCTCATCAATAGGTTCTAAACTTCTCGGCTAATCTGACCTTGCTGCAAAAGGATCAACCTTCATTGGTAAGCATCCAGGTCCTTCCCTGGGCATGAGCTCACTGCCAGGTCAGTTGTAGAGCTCGAAGTTCTACGGATGATATTAGATGTCACCGTGCATTTCCAGTACTCTGAATTTCAATACAGAAATCTAAGTGCAACTAACCCTTTTCCTGTTATGACAGCTTTATGTATGTCATTCATTTTATAATTTAGGCCAACATCTTTTTCTGATGACTGGTTTGGAAAAGCTTCTTCTGTATCTGAGAGTCATGCAAACCATTCAATCCGAGTCTTGCAAAGCTTGTCAGCTGTGGACATCCCTTCACTAAGTGATGTCTTCCACACAATGGGTACTCAGTAAATATATTTGCAGGACAGAACTCGCTTTGCTATAAGGGAAAATGGAGTATGCAATAGAGTTCTAAATGAACTTGAAGGAAGACTAATAGATCTTGAGTGTATGGTTTAAAAAACAGGTATCTAAATCAAGTGGGTTTTGATCTAGTTTCCCAAGGGAAGAAGTAGAAGTTTTATTACTCAGGGCATTTTAACTAGAATAGACAAAACACTAGAGGAGTATGTTGAAATATGCGTAGTCTGTCTGTGAATTAGTGTTTACTTTCAATATAATTATAAGTGAAGCAGCACTGCAATGGGAATTTTTCCTACACATGAAAGCTATGGCTACTATGTTTCCACGCTGACCATATGTTGCACATATTGGTTGGCATGGCTATGTATCCCTACTGCCCTCTAGTGGATAAAATGTAAGGCCTACCTGATTAGCTGATTTGAGGAACTACTACAGTTTAGGGGTATATCGATCCTTAATCATTTAGGGTAGAAAGAAAATAGCTGTGTTGATGCATTTTCCATCAAATTATAAAATTGAAGGGCATTAAAAACAACAGAGTCAAACTCTGTAATTAAGACTGCCATTTAATGTTTGTTCGCACACGGTATTCATTTCTGTGTGTCCCTGCCAAAGATCCATTGTGTAATGTTGTCCTCATATGACATTAAAAACACCAGTTCCCTGGAAAATGTGAAAAAGCAACTGTGCTGCCTTGAAATACACGGAGGTTACTTTTGGAAACAGAAAATTAATACAGATGCAGGAAGATAATTTGGAACACAAATAATGGCTAGAAGAAACTTGAAAATCAGTCCTGCTCCTTCAATCTGAGCAAGCATATCAGTAATCTACGGGTGTGTGCTGGCTGTTACTCAGAAAAGGGCAGGCAAATGGGCTTCAGAACAGGGCCGCTGGTTGGAGAGAAGGCCGAGTAAACATGCTCTCACAGCAACGGGGCAGGGAAATAAACCCAAACCCACACTTGGTACTTCGGCCTATATTCAGTGCCTTCACAGTTAGGCTGTTTCTCAGGTATAGAGTCCAGAAGCTTCCCATCCAATGAAGAGAGATACAGAGCTGCAGAGGCATTTAGCATTTTGTCATTATGACACAGGATGGATGGGAAGGCAGGTCTCTTCGTATTACATTAAATTTTTCAAAAAGCTTTACAGTTTAGTTACCAGTTTCAGTCCCATACTTAACACATTAAATAAGTCTCCTAAAACACCAAGTGGAAACAACTGAAAGGTCTTCTCCTCTTCCCATAACTGATAAACCAAGCAGAATGAACACAACTCAAATGAACAGAAACATGTCCTGTACCTCTTGAGTGCTGCAAACCAATGGCTCTTTCCACAAATATGCACAAAGAAATGGACTCACTCGAAGTGTCATGAATTATTAGAAGCTGGTGATGTGCGAGCAGCTGCAAGTCTCAGGGGAGGATGTCTCCGTGGGCACTTACCAGTGGGTACCCTTTGAGCAAGTGACAAATTTCACAGTCTGTGCTATGGTAAAGAAGCAATGGTTTGGCAATTCAAAGTGGATTCTAAGGAATTCTGGTCCACTGAAAAGAAACCAAGGCCAGCAAGATGACTCAGGGTAAAGAGGCCCATCGCTAATCTTGAAAACCTGAGTTTGATCCCCAGAACACATACATTAGGAGAAAACTGACTTCCTGCAAGTTGTCCTGTGACTCCCACATACATACCATGACAAACATGCACTGATATTCATACATACTTGAACATATGAGCACACACTCATGTAATAGAGAAAACAAACAACAGACTAAGAAAAAGGTAAACCCTCTAATATGACCTGAGAAGTGTTCTGGAAGCTCTGTTTTCATCTATTCAGATTTTCTGTGTAGTCACTGGTGTCTCTACAGAGAGATGACTGGAAGCCCCAGGAGAGCTGAGGGTAAACAGTATGGGTCACAAGGAGGAAACAGAGTCCATTTCCTGCTTAGTACCACGGACAGAGCTGTCAGCAGTGCAACGTCTTGTGGAGTTCTCCTTGGTGTTCAACACAAAGAAATCAGTGTTGCATTTTAAGCCCAAATTTGATCCCCATTGTAATTACAGTCAGGATGGGACTGTGCTTTCCTGCTTCCACACAGGGCAGCCACTGGAACCAAATAGAACTCACTCTGATGAAAAAGGTCTCCCTCCCTCTACCTGTGCACATGGGGGAAGAATGGCTGACACAGGAGAATGCTGTTTCTTTGACCTTCCTCTATTACTACTCTGCTGTTTGAAAAATCAGAGCCCTCCAGGGAGCAATACCCAGGTTTTCTTATGACAAGAAAAGTCCATACATTTCAGCCTTGCGATCTCTGGGGCATGGAGATTGCTCGGGGGCACCAGCAGGCAAGACAATAAGCAAAGACAACTTCCAAAGCAAGTCCCGCTAGAGCAGACTGCAAATAGAGCTTTGCTTTCCTCTGGGTTCTGGCTTTTACATGGTGAAAATCACTGTTAGGTCCTGTAGCTACATAGCAGAGTCTGGGGAACCAGCCCCCACTCCTCAGCTTAGCTGTGACTGAATCTCCTTTTTCTGTCCTGCAGAAGACAGAGGCAAAGAACCAGTGTGAGGAATAAATTCTTGGCACAGTCACCCAGCACTGACTTTCAGAGTCAGTTGCTAAAGACTCAGTCAAAGCTTTTCTCACTTGACCGTTAGCTAGACACTAACCATGCAAAAGGAATTTGATTGTCAGGCAACTTACTTTTAATCAATTTTAATGGTCCTTCAATCTTTTATTTTTTAGTTTCTTATATCCACATGAAAGCTTAGCAAGGGTAAAAAGTAAGCTGAAATCTAGGCTTTTGCCAGCTCAGGACACATGTTCACCAAATGGTGAAGTCCTCACTCACAACCCCAGCAAGACAAGAGGAGCTCTGTCTGCCCAGCAGCCTTTCAGAGGCATTAAGGGCAAGAGAGAAGGTAAGTAATTCACTATGCGTCCCCATTTCTATAATGGGGAAGGACGTCTTGATACATTTACAATACTCCTCTGGGGATATTTCATCAGTTATACCTAAACTCTAATGGACAATAATTGATTTGAACTTTCCACTTAGCACAGAGCTGTAAACAGCTTCACTGCAGACGGCAGCAATGAGCCGGCGTTTTGTAAAGTGGAGAGAGATTCAGAAAAGTTTTGTACTGGGTCATGCCGTAGCCTAACAGCTTTTGTATCCAGGGAAGAAACAGTTTGTCCTCCTGGTTTTAATAGCTAGGCTAATAGAGTTTCAAGCCTGCAGTAGGTCTAGGTTATCTTTTGAAGGCATTCCATTTCAACCCCTCACTATTATGACAGTTTATAACCCAGTCATAAAGATGCACTCCTGGTCTAGACACACATCAGGACACTCTCGGAAACACAACTTTCTGAATGCTAATTTCTTGGGGAAGGAAAAAATAAGACATAAATATCATTTTAAAACTATAGTGGGGTGTGTGTGTGTGTGTGTGTGTGTGTGTGTGTGTGTGTGCGCGCGCGCGTACGTGTTAAAAATCTCCTTGAATCTGGTAGGCTATTTTCTCAGGGAAAATACTTCCCCTTTCTAAAGTCCATCATCTTGTTGACACATCCTGTTTCTGCCCTTTTTCATTTCTGACCCATGTTAGTGCACGTTCATGGAGTGACTGAAGCCCACTCTACAGCAAGGCACAAACTGAGCCCCTTACCAGACTTGGTGACTGTTGAAGCTGATAAAGTTTTAGGGACTCTCTGCTCTCAGAATCTGCTCTCTTTCTTCCTCAGGCATGACAAACAGGGTCCAGAAGGGAGAGGTCTTTCTCAGACCACTCAAACTTCTGCTCAGAAGGTGACCTGACTTTCCTACTTGTCTTGATGATGGGGGGGTGCTATTTTAATGGGGACAAAGCTCACATAACAGCTGTACTCAGACCCCCCCCCAAAAAAGGTGAGGCAGAGGCCCTTTTGGAATAGCTGCTGTCACCTCCCTAGTGTCAAAGATCTGTGACTAGGACCTTATGTAGTAACTATAAGAGCTTACAAAAGGCATTTTAATCTGATGTGTGAAGAACACAGAAGACAGCAAGATGATTCATTTTATGAACAATTTCTAGCTGATATTATTTACTGTATGTGAACTTAACACGGAATATGAATTTTCTGGTAATTTAGCTGGTAAGATTGTAAGAGCAAAAACATTCTACCCTCAGCTGCAGCTCCATTTCTATAAATCTACAGAGAAAACATGAAACAACCACATATTTGTGTAGCATTTTTTCTAGAGTCTAACAGTCATTAAATTAAACTGAATATAGCTTTGTTCTGCCTGGTCCTGAAAATAACACCCTGTTGATCATGGTCATGGAACCTTCCCTGCTTCAGATCCGTCTGCTGATTATGTAGATGACTCTAAGCAAGGTACTCAAGCCTTCCATAGCCTTGGTGTTTCCCATTTCTTATCTGTGGACAATGATGTCTGTACATTCCTATTTACTTACTGAAGAGGTGATGAAATTATGGCACAAGCTACTGGAAAACGGGGTTACATATGTTGGGTCAATCTCCTTGACCTTTAGAGCAGTCTGACCAATGACAGAATTGGAAGTGTGTTTCACCCCCTTGGATGGACTCCAATGTGGAAAGGTCATTTTCTATCATTTGGCTGTTATGACTTAGCCATACCAATGTTATTCTCTAGGCAAATCCACCCCCACTATGGTTTAAGGTCAAAGGGCAACATTTAAAAACGGAATCTTAAAACCAAATTCATCACTCTCAAATTTGAAGTAGTTAATGTTCACTTAGCTTGCTGATGAACCCCTAAATCCCTCTTTTAGCATCACACTTCCACAGAACACTTTAACCCCAACATTTCGTACAATGGTGCCTAGTGACAACAAATTATTTCATAATTGATCAACAGAGTATGTAAAATGGACCCATCTGTAATGACTTAACTGTGGACTATTACTCCAGTATATCAGGCTTGTCACTAAATATAACATGCTTTTTTAAAAATAAAATGATGCAGTCAGGTGCCTTTAATCTGAGCACCAGGGAGGCAGAGGTGGGTAGATCTTTGAGTTTGAGGCCATCTTGGTCTACATAGTGAATTTCAGGCTAGACCTACAAGCAAGACCTTGATTTTTTTGTTTTGTTTTTAAAAATTGGGTGTATAACTTAAATTCACTTTCTTTTTTGATATCAATCTTGATATTCAAAACTCCATAACTCATAAGAATGGGAAAAGATTAGTAAAGAAGGTTTAGAATAAAGGCCAAAGAACTTTCCCCCTTTGTCTCAAATGTTGAGAGGTAATTTGATAACAGTCATCTGTGAGATGGGGGGGGGGGTGGTGCCTATCCTACTCTCCTTCACAGAACTCAGATCAAACATTTTAAAACAGAGTTTTGACAGTGTGATGAATTTAATGTTCTGGTATGACTCAGAAACCAAGCCATACAAAACACTGTGATGCCCCACTGTAAATTTTGTGAAATATACTTGGTCCCCATTTACCTGTGACAATTTAAGTCAAGTGCTGCTAGAAGTCAGGGTCAGTGAAGTCTAGACTGTGGCTTCTTCACAAAAGTTTAAAGAATGAGCCGTGGAGCTTCTCTTGAAATATTTTCATGAAAAGACGGTTGATTGCTCCACCCCACACGCTACGTTGACTGTTGTCACAGGGAGTCAATGCCATATTAACTGCCTGGTCTCCTTATTGACCATGCTTTCTAAATGCTTGCTAGAGGTCAAGGAAGCAAGCCTAACTCCTGTGAAACAAATATGAGATTTCTCTGTTTGCTTTTGCAAGTGACATTTACTGATTTTTAAAAACAGCAGTCAGCTGTATGCAGCTATATTTCTAATTGTCATATGAAAACCTTAATTCAGGGACACATCTTTTAAAACAATGTATTATTCAGCAACCTTAGGTAAACATGCAATTTAGGAGTGGAAACAACGCACACAGAGACAAGTAATCATAGATACAAAGCATGTTGAATTTCTGTGCTACGCACTTCACACCCCAACTCATCTCGCAGGGAAACTACAGAGGGGGCAGAACCATTTCTATTATGATAATTCACAAAGGGAGGCCATATAGATATGCATGCTAAGTCTCTCTCCACCTCTCCATTTACATGCCAGGATTTCAACTCTGCCACACTGAGTCCCTTCATTTAGCCAATTAGTCCTTCCAACTTCACGTAATGCACGCCAAGAAGAAGGAGAAATAGAAGTGCTGACGTTCACTGCTTTGAAAGTTGCTATTCTAATGCCAAAGCTGCCTCTTGAGCAATTTCCAGAATGTATTAACATGGGAGCAAAGCTCTATTCCTAAAGACAGGGATCACATTATGCAGGGGAGCCCCCTTCAAGCATGTCACAATTGCACAGCATCTCTCCCATCCTCTGCAAGACCTTACAGTTACAGTTAGCATGGGCTCAAGTTTATGGCTCTTACCAGGCAAACCTAGGAGGTCTTCCTGAAGCAAAGGGACCAATTTAAAGATAGTTAGCAAGCAAAGCGTGGCACATTTTTTAGACCACAGATTGGCCAAATCCTTGCATTGTGGTGCTGAAGAAAGGCAGTCAAGGTCCAAAGCAAACCAGTTCCTCAGTTTCGATTACACTGAGGGAAGCTCCAGTTTCATTTTTTTCTCCTTTTAAATCCACTAAACTTAGGCTTACTTTAAATGATTTTTATTCAACAAGCACTCTTGTGTTTTTCTTGATATTAAGTTGAAAACAGTTGCAAAACTATATAGCTGTGTTTGTGAGTGTTTTCTACACATGTACTTCGGACAGCAAGAAGTAATAAAGGATTCTCTGACTTACTCGAAACCATTTACTATGCTGCTAATCATCCTGCCCACAGTGGTAGGGATTTTAATATTTCTCCCTGGTTCTCAGCAATGGATTCAGGAGAGGAAAAGATGCACAGAGAGACAAGTAATCATAGCTACAAGCATGGTGATTGCCTCACTAAGGAGACCGGAGGGGGCAGAAACATTTCTACTACATTGTGTTAGCCCTTTCGACTCAGATTCAGCCCTTTGCTTTATTTGAGAAGAGCTTGAGTCGTTACTGGAGTTCTTTACCAAGGCAGAGACGCGCAGTGGAAGGAGCACTTAGCTATGATCAAAGGCTCCAGCCTCACACCCTAGCCTTGCTGTAAGTTGCTCTACTTTCTTGGACCAAGTCACAACTTCTCCTTTGTAGGCTTCCTTTTCTCCCATATACAGTTTGGGTGGCAGATGAGTTGATTCTGTAATGTCCTTTCTAGTCTGCCTGACTGCCTGCATATCTCCCTCCCTCTCTCCCTCCCTCCTCTTCTTTGCTTTTCCTTCTGAAAAAGCTCAAAATGACTCCTTTCTCTGTCATTGGCTTTTGCAGTTGAAAATTTTGGCCAAAATTATTGTTTCAGTGACTCCCCCAATATCTCCTTTAGTATCTCCTGAAGGTGCTGTCACTCATAGTGCCATCTTAGGACCATGGCTTTCTCTTTTTACTTCATCTTTTCTCATAGCCCAGGTAGGTTAACTAAGTTAACTGGGTTAATGGCTCCTTTTCAGAATGGCTGTTCTGCTAGCACCTCAAATTCCACATAGTAAGAATCATCTGTCTTTATTTTTACATTATTCCGCTAGTTACATTATGTATCACCATAGTCCATGTCACATTCAATGGCCCAAGCTTTTGCTAAAGATTCACATTTGAAATGGTATCATTTATATATAGCCAGCTATCCAATCTAGACATGTTCCCAGACTGATCTTAACTAAAATATGCCCTAATTCACTATTATCCTTGGCTGGCTTTGATCGCACTCTACCTAGGATATGAAAACCGCCGCCTCATGCTAAACCCCCTCTCCATGGTCTGACTATTGTCATTCTGTCTTCAGTCCTCCAGTGAATTTCTAGGCTACTTTACCCCAGTTGTGAATTCAAGACTCCTGCACCGAAAAATCCCCTATAAGCTTGTTTGTTCTTTTAACCTGCCATCATTTGGTGTCACTTGGGCCTACCTCAATACAGTAAGTAACTCACTGCCACTTTCTGGCTTCTCACCTCTGAGAGACTATTCTCACCATCTCTGAACTCTTCACACATGGGCCTACATTTATGGAATAATCCTCCATGCACTGAAGAGCATCTTTCTTTCATTCAAATTACAACTCAAACTGCACTTGTGTACAGAGATTTCCATGATTACTGCTACCTCTCTAAATCAAGGTAAGAACTACTCCATCTGCCTTTCTACACAGCATTTACAAAAGACACAGTTCATTTTAAACGTATATTGGGGTTGCTTATGAATTTATCGAGGTAGAAAAACATACAGTGGGCCCTCAATACCATTTAACTATTGGCCTGCAATTTTAGTCTTGATTTCAACTTACTGTTTAAAACAAACAACAATTTGTCCTGTTTGAATACTTTAAGCTGTATAAAGCCTGAGTTTTAGAATTGTCAACTGTTATGCACACTTCAGGTACCAGTAAACACCTGTTGAGTTGAATTGAGGAGCAACCCTCTTAAACAGTTTACTGACTGAGGTAGGAGGGAGCAATCAGAATAAGGTGGTTAACATCAATATTTCATAATAGCATCTGAGTACAGGAAAAATAATACTGAAATGAAAATTTCTCAAATTTAGCTTACCTCCTTGCTTACCATTGTATTAATAAAAATATTTCTTACAAAGCTTTAATTTTAAAACACTGAATTTACACATGAAGAATTAGACACTAGCAATATCTAATAGCCTGATTTATTCCTCTGTAATATATCTGTCTTGAGAACACCATCAGGAATACACCAAAGAAATATGCCCCTCACGGGATCAACTATATAAAAAGACAGAACACATCATCAGCACAAAAATCATTATCCATCTAATTTCCCCTCTTCTAGATGGCTCCGGTGAGCCCCTCGATCATTACTGACTAGGGTTAAGGTAGACCTTAATGGATTAATTAAGCAACAGCAGGACTGCATTGTAGCCCAGGGAGGAGGAGGTCCTGATGCAGAGGAGGCAACACCTCTGTTCCTCTTCCATTCACATGTGGGAGACTGGCTTCCCCCAAAGGCTGTCCATTTACACTGTAAAGTGGTCTCCAAAATGAGGCTGGGTGTTCGTTTTCTGAGTCTTCCTCTTAGCATTCATCAGAGTCTAGGGCCTGAGTGTTTATTAAATTTTATCATGAAGAAATTAAATGTTAAGACTGTTCTTCAGGAATGTGGGAGAGCAGTTGGGAGAGAGAAAAGGCAACAGAGACAGAGTGCTTATTTGGATTATCCGAAAGCACCACCCAGGGCAGTCACTATCCTTTAGATGCCAAAGTGATTCTGAGGGAAGGTCAGGACACAGCATATTCACTAAAACTAAAAGGAAGAAGAGCCCAAAGCCATAAAATCATTTAGCATGGGGGGGGGAGCGGGAGGGATATATATCCAAAGGTACACATTGAAATGGTAACTTCCAGAATTGTTACTTTAAGGAGGATGTTCAAATTCAAATGTAAAAGGATAAAAACATAGTTCAAAATGCACAATTTAGAGTCTTTCCTTGTAAAAAGAACAGAAAGGAGAAACTCTAGCACTGAAACACACTGCAGCTTACTCTCTATTTTCATGAACGAAATCAGCATATTAATGACATAAAAACCTTTTCATGACGGAGACAATCAGGCTCTATCAGACACAGCATTAAATATGCAGGCATCAAAAGGGAAAAGGCAAGCCACCACCAGAAAGGAATGGCTCTGGACATGCTGAGGTGGCTGAAACACACTGTCATCAGCAGCTAGCACACCTCTTTGAGTCCAGCTAGACAGCGACTGGCAACCTCATTTCCTCCAAACAAGTACTGCTCCAGTCGTGACCAGAGCAAGGGACTTGGTCAGGTTTCAGTGTCTTTTCATGCCATGCACCTATAACCTCAGCCTTGGGCTAGAGACTGACAAGTACTTCAGGGAGCTCTGGCTAGTCAAGCCAAAATTTTGAGGGACCTTGTCTCAAAAATGAGATGGAACTGACTAGAAAGATGGCTCAGAGAGATGGCACCTGTTTCCAAGCCTGATGACCTGAGTTTGATCCCTGAGACCCACATGGTAGAAGGAGATAACCAACTTTCAGACGTTGTTCTCTGACAGTGACTCTCATATCTTGGCACAGGTGCCCCAATAAACAAACAAACAAACAAACAAAATAAATAAATAAATAAAATAAGGTGGAGTGCAATCGAGGACACATGATGATAGCCTTTGACTTCAACATATACAAGGACAGGTGAGTGCACCTGAACATACATGTGCATAAAATGTACACACATATACACTGTACTACATACACAAATAACTAAGTACCCATCGCTGGCACTTAGTTATTTGAGTCAGTCAGTAAAGTGCTTGCTGTATAAGTTTGAGGACCTGAGTTCAAGACCCCAGTACTCATGTTAAAGATGTATGCAGGAGCACATCTGTAATCCAGTGCTAAAAAGGTAATGACCAATAGATGCCTGGAGCTCACTAGTCAGCCAACCTAGTCCATTATAATGGGTTAGTTCTAGGTTTAGTGAGAGACTGTCCAAAAAATAAAGTAGAGAGAGATCAAAGATAACTGATGTCATTATATATAATCTTGCATGCATCCAGATATATAAATGTGTACACTGCACATGCATACAGACTCACACACATACACACACTCACATAATTACTTTCTCTTTTCTCTCTCTCCTCTCCTCTTTCTCCTCTTCTCTCTCTCTCTGTCTCTGCGTCTGCCTGCCTGCCTGCCTGCCTGCCTGTCTGTCTGTCTGTCTGTCTGTCTGTCTCTGTCTCTGTCTCTGTCTCTGTCTCTCTCTCTCTCTCTCTCTCTCTCTCTCTCTCACACACACACACACACACTCACACACTTACTATAAACCAGTATAAGTTTCTAACCTCTTAGTGGAGTCCATTTGTGATTTTTACAGCAAGGAAAAAGTAGCATTATGTTCAACACCAGCACACTTCTTAGAAGCACACGTCACTTCTCACTAGGGATAACAGATGGAATTCTGGAGTTGAAAGGAATTCCAGACGAGGTGATCATTTAGTCATTTTGTAATGAGGAAATGGAGGACTTGCCAATGGTCAGAGAGGTAAGTACATAGCTGGCAATCTCAGCAGCAATGAAATCAAAGACAGATTAGGAGTTATCAGAGATCTGATTGAATTGAGTCCCTATGGTCCTATATTTAGACAATATCTTATTTGAATGGTATACATACATACATACACAAGTATGTAGAGATGGAGAGGTATGTAGATACAGATACGCATGTTTAAAATATATTCTGGGGCATTGGAAACTGAGTTATAATTGCTATTATCATGGCCAGGAATTTCTGCCTAAATAAATTTGTTCATTCAACAAATATTTGTTGAGTCCCAACTTGTGCAAGTATTAGGAAAGCAAAAACACACAACTAGACAGATTTTGTTCTCTCAGAATTCATAATATACCTGTTTTATGTCATCTGTACTATAACTACATCAAATAGCTCTAGACATTTTCCACTGGATTAATACCAGTCATGATCATTATTTTTGATTCATGAGAGAAAACTGCTTGCATTTGACTCAGACACTGGAAATGACCTGTGAGGTCTCTGCTTCCTCAATCTAGAGGAGAACCATTGTTCTCTGCTGTTCCATGAATTTGGATGTGCCTCAGAACCAATCCCAGATCCACTGCCCTCCCCCAGAAGCTCCATAACAGAGCTCTCTGGGTCTTGATGCTTTTCTGTCATGGGAATGCAGGTGAGGGTGAGAAAGACTGGGGACAAAGCAGGAACCCGGCTGCAGCCGGTCTCCAAGTCAGTTTGCTTCCAGCTATACTGTAGTATATGGCAGAGAACAATGTTTTCCTTGTGATAAACAAAAGTTCAGTGGCTAAAACCTAATGAGTATCATTAACTCAATCTAGTTAATGAAAAAAATTACTGGTGGTAAATTTGAGATCAAAGGCATGACCACATTCCCCAACCATCCCTCAGAGGGAGAAAAGGACGGAATAGCACATGAGTACCTACCATGTTGCAGGTGCCATAGGCATGTACCTCCACCTCATTTAATCATCATAAAGACCTTTCAGGGAAGCAACGATCACTTCCCTTTCTTCAGGCAAAGAGACTATGGCACAGTGAGACTGTGCTTTGCTTAGACTCAAATCTAAAATGTAATTTATGGTACTCACATTTGGATATACATTTGACCTACCCAACTTAGATTCTTTGCCAACCATTGCTAAAGAGGAAACCCAAAGGTGAGAAAAAATATAAATACTACTGGAGAGCTTTTTGTTTGTTTGTTTTTACGAGACAGGGTTTCTCTGTATTGTTTTGGAGGCTGTCGGTCCAGCCCGGCCTCGAACTCACAGAGATCCGCCTGCCTTTGCCTCCCGAGTGCTGGGATTAAAGGCGTGCGCCACCACCGCCCGGCTACTGGTGATCTTTTAAGTGAGCATCTATTTCACAATGCTAATTTAGTGCAGAAGTTAACATAAGAATAAATACACATTTTCAGCCATCCTACCATTTAAACCTAATACACACTAACATTATACTCACCAACTACATATTACTGTAGAAAATTCAAATGACTCATGTTTAAAAGGTAGTTTTTTAAATTCTATTAGGCAATTTATCTGACACAAAGTTATCATGGAATCAGTGCTTATGGACAAGCAAAATAAACAAGCAAACAAACACCCCCCCCCCCCCAACAAAACTCCTAACTCTCCAAAAACTGAAACAGAAAACCTGTGCCAATCCTACAAAACTGTGGCCTGGTTAATTCTGCATTCAATACCAGTAAATAAGGATTTGGTTTCAAAACCATTTGAAGACGAACACAGAGCTGGTGCCATCCAGGACTGACATTTTCACCTTATCTACTTACCTTGTTTTTTACAAAGTATAGAAAAGAAGAGCATACAAATATTCTTCCATATCTAAAGGCATACAGAGAGGTCATCTAAAACAACCTTAGATCCCTTAATGGTAGACTGCCCCTCCACACATACAAACAGTTTCAAACGTCCTTATCTAGTTCTTAGCAGGAAAGGAAGGGAAAAAAAAACTGAAAATGATCTAGAAGAAGACAGTGGAAAGGACAGGAAGGATAGAAGAAGCACAGTAAAAGAAGAAAGTAGTGTAGTTCTCAGAATGTTCAAGAACTCAAGAAGATGGTAAAAAAAAAAAGCACTTCGAGGCAGCCTTGACAGTACCTTGGGCTGCAACCCTGATGGTCATCCCATTTGGGGCTACAACAGAGTCTTCTGCAGGCTAAAGAAGAAACTGGACAGGGACTAGAGGCTGGTTCTAAAGAGCCATCCAGCACTTTTCTCACCATAAATGAAGTAATTCACAGTTATCCAAGGAGCACCATGGTGGAGTGTGGATGTGTACACCTGTGATCCAATCACTTGAGAGGTTGAGGCAGGAGGACTGCTGTGAATTCAGTGCTGTCCTAGGCTACATAGTGAGTTGAAGTCCTGTCTGGGTATGTAGTATAACTCTGCCTCAAACAACAAAAACAAAACAACGGCAGAGAAATACTACAGATTAAATGCATGTAAAATGTCCATTTGAACATGAAATATAATGATCAGTTTATTATCTATTAGTATGTTAGAGCCTACTATTTATAATTATTCTCTACTTATGATACCAGGATGGGGCACTGGTACTTGATAATCCAGAGTTGTCAAAAAAAAGAGATCATTCCAATTGCTTTGCTATAGAGGTAAAGCTAGTAAGCAGGCACGTTACCCTCTAGCAAACAATATGACACATGACTGATACCCTAATAACAATGATTAAAAATGTCAACAGTCACATCCTAAGACTCTGGGTATTTGCACAATTTTTCCACCATCAGAACAGAGATACAGCTTAGCCTTTTTTATTAAATTCATGGCTGGCATTCCATAGATTCACACATGTTAGAAACAGCATTCATGCCTGGCCGTGGTGGTGCACGCTGCCTTTGATTCCAGCTCTTGGGAGGCAGAGGGAGGTGGATCTCTGTGAGTTTGAGACAAGCCTGGTCTATAAGAGCTAGTTCTAGGACAGTCTCCAAAGCCACAGGGAAACCCTGTCTCAAAAAACGAACAAACAAAGAAATAGCATTCACTGAAGATTTTTGAGCAAACTGTACAAGGGAGAGAAGTGGCCTAAGAAGAATAAACAGTACCCAGAACCTGAACTCATCTTCTACCATGGTGTGTGGACTAGCTGAAGGCGAATGAGGGATATGTAGTTCGTCTCTTTCTAATACAGACAGCACAGGGGAACCACACACTTGTATTTTGCTAACGTGAAAGTCCCAGTGGAGACATTAGCACTCAAAGACATTAATGTGGATTTGGGACACTCCCTGAAGGATTTTGATTCCATTAGAAAAAAAAAAGAGAGAGAGACAGTGACAGATATAATCCTGCTTTGATATGTTTAATGCCATTTAAAGAGAAACTACACCCATTTACCCCAGGCCAGGACACCAAGAGTTCAAAAAGTGAAGTATCATTTCTCAGTGCAAAAAAAAAAAAAAAAAAAAAAGAAGCTTGGAAAATATTATGTGAAAATTAGTTTGGCATGCGTCTTTGAAATTTTAGAGTTCTGGGATGAGCAAATGGGTACAGTTTTCTTTTAACTGTTTTTGAACACCATGTGTTGAGAAGAAAACAACAGAATGGCAATTGCTCATCCAAAATGCTAACTTGTGGCATGGCGCAGTCAAGATGGCCCGCCACAGCCACAAGGCAGGTGCGTGCTATGCCTCTCACTTCGGTAGTGCGTACACCACATGTCCCTGCCTTCGGCAACCTCTTGCATTTGCTTTTGGAACCTTTTTTTTGGGGGGGGGACAGTAAACATGACTCAACAGAATGTTAGCTGAAGAGAGACTGTCTCTCTTAGCTTGCTGCTAGACAGGCTTGTGAAGGGAGAACCTACCATATACTACAATAGTGTCCGTTCTAGAATTCTTTGCTGTATTGCTTCCTGTGACCTATTCAGAAGAAGTAAGTCCTCCTAGTTATGGGTCAGCCCTTGGCAGACATACTAAATGAGTCAATGCACAAGAAATGAAGGCATCCATATCAAGCTATGTTAACTAGCCATCAGTGCACATGGTGGGCTATGTAGGAGAGGTACACAGGCACCCCAAGTACCTCTCATAGTGTGTGGCTCTCTAGTTAAAGTTTACCAAAGCAGGAGTGAATAAAGTCAAAGTCACCTGAAGGACAGCCAAGGCTAGTGTGTCTGCATCAAGTCTAGATATTTATACAGTTATTAATACCATGTGAGAAGTCGACATTCTAATGACATCATTTTCTTCCTGTGCTGGTGTGAAAAGTTCATTCTTTTACCCACTGAAGAGTGATGGGAGGAATAATTCAGGTCTTCATCTTTTCAAATGAGGCAAATACTTTGCCCACATAAATTGCCCTTGGTACAGGTATCAAAATGTCTTTCAAAACAGTAACAAATGAATTCTCCCCTGATATACCCTAAGAGAATGAGTGAGAACCCATGTTTCCTGGAGGGAAAGTCAGTGTAGTTGGGGAGGGGAACAGGCTGAGATCCAAACAAGAAGGGCAGAAAGAAACAGAAATCAGATGTCCTGGTTTCTAGTTCTGTTTTTTTTTAAACAGAATAACCCTATTTCTAGATTTCTATTCCTTATGAACACTTTGTCTCTTAACATCTTGAGAAGAGTTTCCTCCCAGTGTGTCTGTGAGTGTGTGTACACATGTCTGTGTGTGTGGCATTGCTGGTGTGCTTTTGTAAAGAATTCAAGGTTGTCTGGATCCTCAAAGAATGCAACTGGAAAAAAAACCTACTGTTTCTTTGATTCCATGGTGCTTACATTTGGGCAGAATTTTCTTTTTCCACCCTCAAATAGAGTATTTGAGAATGGAAAACTTTTAAAGCATCAAACGTGTAGGCAAACCAAATCAAAATTAATCTCTGTGAAAATGGAAACACAGTACACAGAAAATTTTAGAAAAAAAATCTGGGCAGTAGACAATCCATAGGAAGGTGTCTGACAGGTATCCCAATTCTGTGGAGAGGGATAAGCAAATAAACATGAAGGTTCCAAGAAAGTTATGCTTCCATGGAACATGGGGCTGTGTTATCATGGGCCTAGTTGCCTTGATTATAATTTTCTCTGTTCTGACTGCAAGAATCCAGTATAGATCACTAAAGGGAAACTCAGGCCTAACTGTGGATGAGGTATCATAAGCTCATTGGATTTGACCTGATTGGTGTTCAGGGTAGGCAGCAGTGTTCTTATAGTAGCAAAATATATGTTGTACTGGGAAACATAACTCTTAAAATCACAATTTTAAAAGCAAAGCGGAAGAAGATAACTACCATCACCTTAGAATACTTTAGCACCTGCCTGGCTCTGTTTTCTTGTGTGGATTTCTCTCTGTCACCTTACTTCATCTTCCTGAATGATGAGTGTCGGACACAGTGCCCATTTTCTATGTGGTGATCCTAAGGTTCACAGGTTGTGTGACCTTCCTTGGCCATAGGACCAGTAGGGCTAAGCTAGGATTCAGATACGAGCCACAGGACACAAAGCCTGTGCTGCATGCCGTGCCTTGCCAGGCCAGACTCCATGTGCTTTGCATGGCATGAAATCAGTGTTGGGGGAATTCTGCCCAGCTTCTCTGCTTAGCAGAGTGAATCGCTTTTATCATTTGCCAACATGTCATGGAAAAAAACAAAACAACAAATTAAAAAAAAAAAAACTCCTGGCTCTAGATTTCCTATCAACCACCTGAAGTTTGGCTTGGTTACATATTATTTGAATATCTGACAGTCTTAAAATAAAAAAGTCTAACGAGATAAAAAATTTTTCATTTATCCTAGCTTTTACTTTAGTTAAAAATCTCCTATTCCTCCATAACAATGTGCCTGGGGAACTCTCTAGCAGCCAGAAATGCATCTGAAAATGCTGAAAAGTCAGAATTTGGGCCTATAGACTGACTAATGTTACCAGCTGTGAGTCGGCCTGAACATCAGTAATACGATATTTCCTGCTACAATTTGATTTGGTTAAAATGTGTTTGAAGTTCCCCCTTTTATTAACTAGAATTACCACCTCCTGTAACTGGAGGGCCCCTGAGAACAGGCTGCTAGTGCAATCCAACCTCCCAGCCATCAATGGTGCATTTCCTGGCAACAAATACTATTACATTGATAACTACAGAAATAGGTCAGAATATGTTTTCAATAGTTGCTAATATCCCCCTAATGCCCCACAGTCTCCCTTTAATTCTCATGCTAACGTTTTCTCTGGAATTGCAGGAACAACAGCTAGTGGAGAGAAATGACTAGAGACTAGACGCTTGCAACCTCTCTACAGAGCCTGCAACCATGGAGAAAACAGAAGGTTTGAGGAGCCCACAGGTCCCAAACTGAGTTCTACTGTTAAATTTGATGTCCTTGAAGAAAAACTGGATTCCCTCTGAGACAATCACACTCTCAAATGTAAACAGGACCCCGCCCCAACACCAAAATGACTGAGTTCAAATTTGTGAATTGCTTACAGTTCAGTGTAGGTCAGAATCTTGATAATGTATTTAGGTTTTAAACTTATTTTCACTATTCTTATAGCCTTACCTACTAGGGCTTTGGCTATCTAAAGTACAAACTTACTTTCATGTAAAATCAAAAAGTAGCTTATTTTTCATGGGAGACCCTCAGTAACCATCCTGGGGTTGGTTATTTACCTACATTTCCTCTTTCTCCCTTCCTGGGAAAATGTTTGCTTTTCTGACTTCACTTCCTCTATGTGTCCACAGTGAGACGGGGTGAAGTGAGATCATCTGCTCCCATTGAGGAAAATGGCTAAGCCGAGGCAGTCTAGTTTGGCTCAGAAGGAATAATCTCCTACTGTAGGCAAGATGTTTGTGGTGCCCTTTTGTAGTGAAGTACATTTTAATTTGCAGAACTTTGGAAATGCAAACAACTCATCGTGTGGTTAAGCCACTCAAGTCTTGAAGCTTTGGCCATTTCAATTCCAACAATTACAGCAGTAGAAGGAAGTTTTAAACTGAAACGGGGGAGGGATAGACACAATTTGGGGACAAGGGAAGTTGTAGGAGGATATCAGATTAACCCAGGACCCTAGGTTGTGTTATTGAAAGAGAAGGTGACAGGGGTGGGTAGGACCAGAAAGGACTTAAGTATTCTTGAGTTTTTAGTGGTGGCTTTTCTGGGTCTGGTGACCCAAGGAAAACCTCCCTGGGGGAAGCCATGGATTATCTGTCAGGTATGCATTTGGACTTCCAGTATTGGCATGACTATGCTGTTCCTAGCTGGGAAGCAAGCAATCATTAAAAAGCTTGCCAACGTCTGGGAATGACAGGTAAACCCAATTTCATGTAATTTAAACTGGAAAAAATCTACCTGTCCCTCCATCTCTCTCTTGGATTCCTCCTGTTTTCTTTCCTTTTCTATAGGAGGAGATATAAAAGGGGGGAGGAGCAAAGAGAAGCAGTAGCTCTTCCTCTCTTTGGAGTCAGTGAATCAAGCTTTGTTAGGTCAGCACTGCTCTGGGTCCTCTAGCAACTGTAGGCATTATTAGTAATAGGAAATGAGAGGAGGCTTCTTTGGACACAGGATCTTTCCCCCAGCTTTGATAGTTACTTTCTTCTCTCAGTTATGGATGTTTGGAAACTAGATAGGAGCCAGGCATGTGTACTTTATGTTTCAGGATGTGGATAACCTGCCTTTCTCTCCCCAGGGGAACTGGACTTATCCTTGACTGGAAGTTAGGAGGCCTGGATATTCAGAGAAGGGTCTGCTCCAGACCTTATGGCTCTGTAATTCATACATACCAAGGTAGAGGCAGGGATTACTTTCTACATCTCGCACTCAGCAAAAATTGTTCTCACTAGCCCAAAGAAAGAAGCCCTTTAGTAACACCATTACTATTGTTTTTAATGAGCAATGAGGGACTTAGTAATGCTGAGGCAGGAGGAATGATGAGGATGGCAGAGGACACAGAACCAGCTGGGGCATGGAAGTGGGAGGGCTTCATGCCAAGGCCGGGACTAGAAGATCAACTCATTGTCTTAAGACTGATGTATTTGATTACATAATGGCTAAGAAATCACCACAGGTAAGGTAACCTGAATGCAAGATGCCGTTTTCAAGCTTTCAGTCTGATGGTCGATGCCTATTTTAATAACAATGCAAGTCTTTGATATAACTATTTCTCCAGAAGTTAGCCTTTACTAAAACAAACAACCAAATACCTCAAACCTCAAAACAAGCAAGTAAGCAAGCAAGCAAGCAAGCAAGCAAACAAACAAACAACTTGGCTAAGGCAACTATAGAGTTTTTGATTATAAACTAAGAACGCCTTGATCATAGTCATCTTGAGGTGTTTGGAGGAAGGAAGGGAGATGGGCTCTTTGAACCACATAACTTGGAGAGAAATCTTCAAAGAGTTTAACAGGGGAATAAGCTTCTGAGGAATCAAAAGAGGAGATCATTTTCAGTAAGAGAAGACATGTGACTGATACCTTCAGTTGGCATGCCAGGGAAAGATAAATTCCAGGCAGGCAGGACCTGCTACATAATTTGCAGTGCTCAGGCCTAAATGCAAAATGTGGGACCTTTTATTAGAAATTATTAATAATTTCAAGACAGCCACAGTGAAGCATGAGGTTGAGCATGGAGCCCATCCACACTGGGGCCTTGTAGCAGCACAGGCTGTATACTCATAAGGCTGGTCCTGGTTCTAGTTACCATTTTTTTGTACCTAGGCATTCTAGTCCCATTGCCACCAAGATTCAAACTTCAAAACATTTGCCATTGTTCTCAAAGCTCTCAGTTAACCCTGCCTTCATATGGTAAGGACCCTGATGAATTATCCAACACAGACTAGAACAACATGGGGTCCTGCCTACAGATCTGACAGATTATAAACACACTGAACTCTGCTGTTATTGGTTGTATCCACCAATCCATATTTTGTCATGATCTATGATACCCAGGACATTAGTATCTGGGAACTGAAACATATGTTACAAAAATGCAAACTGAAATGGGCAGAAGTTACTACAGAGGAGCTGGGTCTCCTGGATGCAAGTCTTGATTTCTTTCTGGCCTTACCTTGAGCAGGTCTTAGGCATGTGCACACAGGTTCAGAAGTACAGGTGAGTTACCACAATAACTCTTTTCAGTTAGGAAAAAATAGAGGAAATAAGAGAATCCTGCTCCCAGCACAGTAGAAACTTACTTGTTTCACTAACAATATGTTTACTATTCTTTCACTCTGCTATGCTAAGTTGGAGCTATGACTTCATTATTCATGGAAGCTAATTTCTCTTTCCTGGATGCTTGGAAGAGGCCAGAGGACATGCTATTAAAGGGTGGCAGTAATGACTAAAAAAAAAAATCACATTTTATCTTCACCTGCCCTCTTCAGGTCATTATCATTCCAGTGAGGATTGAGGAGGGGAAGAGAGATTAAGGAAACAACACCAACAACAAAAGAATAATTGTAGTGTAGAGTATGATGAACAAGGCCTCTTTCCCAGCCATCATAGGGGTTTTACATATACTGAACCTGACTGCTGGTGGGACAGACCCACAGCTTGGGCAGATGTTGGTGCTGATGACTACTCCTGTTCTTTCTGTATATGCCTTTGTCTCACTTTCTAAAGCATGTTATTTGAACGTTTCCTGGGAAGATGAGTAGATGTTTCTCCATTCGCCTCAGATAGGGCACCAATGACAAACCAAAGAACAGGTTCCACTCAAGTCTAGCTTGGTACATGGATGTGTTTAATTAGGATTACTTACAGGAGCATGGACAACTGAGAAGTGGTTACTTCATTGAAGAAAATGCCTCATTGCCAACAATTGTTAACTGTCCATACATTCTCAGAAGGAGATAGAGTGCCCAGGAACTATCAAAAGTCCATCAATTCCTGGCTAAGAGGGCAGCCACGTGAACCTCTATTCCCCTTTATGAGGGAAAGATAATGGTTCCAATATTGTGCAGGTCTTTTGTGGGTAACAACAGGTACTGAGAGTTCATTAAGGCAAAGGCTGTATCATGCCTGGGTATAGTGTTTCACAACAACTAGCTTACTCCTACAGTCACAATTAGACTTTGGTACTAAATCAACTAATATATTCAGGATTCAAGATTTTCAAAGCTATCTATTGGCAAAGCTTATCTTTTATTTTGCCCAATGTGTTTGTACTGTGTTCAGTAAGGCCATTAGGATTCTTCAGTCTAGGGAGACATGCTTGGATCTCTGTACTGAAACCCATTTTCAAAAGCCTTCTCTTTTGCTGAGATGAGAGAGGCTCACTCATTGTTTTCAACTGTTTTAACAACTGATAATTAGCAGAGGAGGTCTTAGAATTTATTTAAAAAAAAGACTGACCTTCACAACATATGCATACACATAACCCAGATTCATTTTTAAAGAGGATTCTCCCTGCTGCAAACAGAAGCTGTAATATGGACATTTATATATGTACGCACCATCAGCCTTAGCAGAGCTGCTGTGAAGCAGATGAGGATAGATGGTGTTCTATTTGTTTGACAAATACACTCTCACATGACAGGAAGGGTAGCACTAGGTGAATCTACCACACTGACTCCTCTGTCATGCCGCTTTGGAGTCGGAGCACCATTCTTGTTTCTTCTGACCTGATGTAAAATGTTGGACAGTGTAATTTTCCCGCAAGCATGTTTTACTACTTATTTCTCCCCTCTTTCTTTCTTCCTGTCTGAGACTGTATAAACTATTGGTAATTGTGTTTGTTCTTAAGTTTATTCTTGCTTTTTATGAGGTATTACAGATTTTAGCCTTTGAAGAGACCATAGGAAAGAAAGAACATCTTGAAAATGTGTAATTATAAATAATGCCGGAACACTTTGTTTGAGGCAATGGTCACTGCAACGTTGATGCTGGTTCCTGAGATGCATTCCAGCTCCTCTTCATAAGAGCTCAGAAGTGACTCAGGGGAAAGCAAAGGCTTCTTTGAGGCAGGCTGTGCTCATCAATACACTGCACTGTTCTCCTGAGATCCCAGGAAAGGTCAGAGCTGTGTCCTACCTTTCCATATAACTGCTTTTACTGGGAGATGTCCTCACCTGGATGTTGGGGCTGTACCTGATCAATCCCTGTCCTTACATGGTGTGTCTTGGCTCAACTCTCATGATGGTAGGGATAGTCTATTTTGAAATTATGTTAACTCTCTGTTACTTCTTCTGTTGATTTTTTTAATTAAAAAAGCAAAATAAACAAACAAAAACCCCCAAATTTCTTGCCTGTTGTCATGTTTCTGCGTAGTGTCTACTAATGACATCTAGCAAGTGCTTAGGAAATACAATTTTAATAAATCCAAAATGTAATGTAATAATGGGGGAAAACCAGCAGAGAAAAAGCATAGAATGAATTTTGAAGCTACACCTAATAAATATTTAATTCTGAATTTTCTTCCACCATTCCTTGCTATTTCCAAACAGCAACAGCTTAGTTATTTGTGTTAATCTGAAAAAAACCAGGATCAGGACTGTGAGTTTCTTTTTTGATGGTAGGACCTGCGACATTCTCTGAATCATGACGAATTTGAGTAATGCCTGCTATGTGGAAGTGGCTCTCTTTAAAGGACGCTGCACTATCAATCCCTCCCTCTCCATGGCTGCTTTTGTATAGAACTCAGATGCTACCTCCAAATGGGGTTGAATCGTGGCTGCGTGTCATTCCATCAGGTATCTCCTCTGCAGTTACTGCTCAGACATGCAGCGTGAGTATTTGGGATGGCACACAGTGGACTAGGAAAGGAGACAGCTCTGCTGTACCAATGCATGTATTGTAAGGAAGTAGCTGTATCGCAACTACTTTGCTCTTTTATATTCCAGGCAACACACTGATGACTATAATTCATAATGAACATATTCAACATTTTTTCCATCAGTTCAATACATTATTCATAAATATTAGAGATGGGAAAGACTTCGTAGATTATGGAGTGCAGACCTCTTTGCACTTTCCTTTTCCTCAATTGTTGATGCTAGCTCAAAAACCAAAATCTAAGCCAAAACCCACCAACAATAACAAAATAAATTAAAACAACAAATACATAAGGAAAGCAGAAGGTTCACAGGCTTCATAAGTACAAAGGAGAATTGAGAAGCCTACATTCTGGCCAGGCTGTGGAGAGGGGAGTTTCTGTCTTTACCTAGGTAGAAGGCTGAGGAATGCAGACTCTTCACCAGACAGGCTGGCCAAGAGAGAGGAGTGCCACTTTCTGCCCTTGTGGTTGCAGTTCTCCGTCATGAGTTTACAGTGTGACTCTGCAACCTGGTGGGAATTTAGGACTCAGATAGTCCAGATAACTCTAGTTAGGACTCCGGGCACTGATGAGAACGACGAAGGGAAGACATATAAATGAATAGAGTTAAAACCACTAGAGGATGCTCCCTGGGATTATCTGTACTATCAAGATAGGAAGGCTCTGCAGATGCTCCTGTCTCTCTAGAGGAATAAATGCATGCATTTTAATATTCCCAGCAGCTGGTTCCTGTTGAATGCCATCAGGATGATTCAGCCACCCACCAGGAACACCAGGAACAGCAAGTGCACACACAGAAATCTGCAAAACTTTTTTCTTTTGATGCCAACACTATTAGTCTGGCAAAGTGAAATCCTTCATTGAATTACCAGTTCCCCTAAATGTGACCTTGTTTCCCTCACAAATACCAGCTCACTCTCACATAAGTGGAACTCTGGCAGATTAAAAAGCAACACTCTTCCCGACTTGAGCATACCCTGACGACAGTCCAGCATTTGCATGCCCACATCACCTGCTTCATTTTCATTTTCTCACTTTTCATCAGCACCTTGGAGGATCAGCATCCATATGCACTCAGTTTCCCCTGTATGCTGCTCTACCTACAGCCAAATCCTCGCATTTAATGTTACTTCTATCTCTGCCTTTACATACAAAATCATTTTCATGCTTAGTGTTTTTTCCCCCTGGCACAATAAGTGGTTACATGTTTGGAAAAACAACAATGTATAAGTAAACTATATTGACCATAAACCTCATTAATAGAGAATTACAATACCATATTTTAGACAATTAAAACTTCCCTACTTGCCTCCTCTTCAAATATAGCTAAGATTACACCATTAATGAAGGAAATGCCAAAGATAACAGCTAGCGATCACCAAACTTTACTGCTATATTTTCAGGTCTCTAAAGTAAAATCTAGGGACATTCAGCACAGAGTCAGGTGCTGTCAATGACCATGATAATATATGGTCAAAGAGGGAATCTATAAACATAATGAATACACAACTGACTTATAACAGATGCAACCAAAATTAAATTTGAGATCTTGACCTGTTCTCTGAAGTGAAAGTTTCTAGACCAAACTACAGACAGAGCTATAACAAGATCATTAATCACATAAGCCATGAACACAAGCAGACACTTCTGGGGATGCTGCAAAGAGCCATCCTAAGTGGTTGAGGGTCTATGGGGAACTTGAAAGATAATGTGGCACTGAGAGTCCACAGTGAACAACATTGATGTCTTTTATGGTGTATCTGGAGCTTGCACTGGTCATGACCAACACTGTCCTAAACCTCCAGGAGAGAATTTGTGAGGAAGGAACAGGTGGGCTTATATAAGGAGATTCTATATGTTTTTTTCATCCAGATCCGATTATGCAAAAGCCATTCTGTACACTGACATAAAATGCTGAACGTAAATTATGACTTTAAATAGTATATTAATAGGGGAAGACATAGAAGTAGGGCAATAGTAGTGATAGTACTAACAAATTGATATTGAGTGGTAACCTTTGGCTACTCATTATGCTAAACACATTATAGATGTCATTTCCTAAAAATCTTTATAATATCCAAGCAAGGTGGCCATTACTTTCCTGCTTACAAAGATGGAAAGTGAGGCTCAATAAAATTATGTACATTGCCCCAAATTATATAGAATTGCTTTTTATTTTACAAACCAAAAGCTGATCTATAAAACAGAATATGACAAGAGTCTGTAAAATATACAAGGTGTCATATAAGTTAAGGAGTCCTCTTTGGAACTCTGAGGAGAAAGGGATGAAAAAACGTGGAACATGTTTAGGAGACAAGGAGGATTTGCCTGTAGCATGTATCAGCATCTGAGCCAGAATTGCCTCATTAGAACTCAGACTCTGGTGACCAAATGCACGAGCTAAGCAGCAGATTCAATTTGAAAATAAAGTTTTGACTACAAAGTGCTTTCTTTCCCTTCCTCCTCCTCCTCCTCCTCCTCCTCTTCTTCTTCTCCTCCTCCTCCTCCTTTTCCTCCTCTTCTTCTTCTCCTCCTCCTCCTCCTTTTCCTCCTCTTCTTCTTTCCTTGTTTTCGTGAGGTCAGGGGTCAGGGGAGCAGTGTAAATTATAGAGATCCCCTGATCCCCTAAGACTTGCATAGTGCTTTTCTATCATTTTCCAAAACCCAAGGTATCCTCATCACACAGGCTTACCCCTGTCTCCTTTAAGGAGAGGTTACTGATACCAAGATAGGAACCCAGAAGGCTTTGTGCCTTTGCTTTCTTCTTCAGTTACTTCTGGAATATCAACCCTCTCTAGCCCTACAGGTCTGTCCTGGGCAGGAGTACACAGTGGCCCCACTTTTACCTCTCTCATTTTAAGAGCAAGTTGTCACTTTGCCATGTATAAATTTCTTATTGGCAAAGTTAGTGGTTTAATCTCAGATAAAATTACAATGTTAAGCCTCTGGTTCTCTGTAAAGTCCACTGCCCTTCCCTGTTTAGAACCATTGGTCACAGGAACCAGTGCAAAGCCCCATTGGTCCAGATGAATCTGTGCAGTTTCTGTTTTAAACTTTCC
Organism: Mesocricetus auratus; assembly: GCF_017639785.1. Taxonomy (NCBI): domain Eukaryota; kingdom Metazoa; phylum Chordata; class Mammalia; order Rodentia; family Cricetidae; genus Mesocricetus; species Mesocricetus auratus. The sequence goes on from NW_024429192.1 coordinate 48,323,694, forward strand.
AGTTAAAATTCTGTTTTCCAAATACAAACCACACACATGCACACACACTTGCATGCGCGCCCATGCACGCACACGCGCGCGCGCACACACACACACACACACACACACAGAGGTATGTAAACAGAATAAATTTACATAGCCTTGTACAGATAGTCCAACATTCTTTCATTGAGATACTTCAAGTTCCTTCCGTCTTTGAGATACAATGTTTATGGCTCTATGATACTGACATTTGCTTTTGGACATTTAAAGCTGAGCTTTTTAAGTTTCAATCAATAGCATGACAACTGGTTCTAGCAGTTCCACTCCTATGACTCTTTAAGCAGATGTGCACAAAAGCTCTCTCTTTACAACCATTATCACCCTGGACAACCAAAGCTTATAATGTTACTATAATTCCCTGGAAGAGTTGAATTCTGTACTTGATTATACCCTATAGGAAAAGTACTGCCTCTCTATCCATTTTTAAAATTGATTGACTCTTTTTTTCCCATATCTGTTAATTCTGTTCCCAGCCACAAGCTTTAAATATCTCCAATAACTAATCATTAGTCCCTACGCTGTCCTGGCCTCTGAGTCTCAGCATCCTGACCTTGCTCATTGAATTCACTCTTACTGATGTAATCACTCATGCTTCTCTGTAGTTACATTCGTCATGGTGCTTGTTAGAATTATCATCATCCCTACTGCACCTTAGTTCAACAAAATTAAGTATGTTTGGACTTTGTCATCTTTAATTTCTTCAGATGGTTTCAAGTAGATACATTATTTTAAATGATCAATAAATACCTTGTCAGTGAAATGACTCTCATACAGTGATAACAGATGCTAATTGGGAGCAAAATCTTAAGACTAGAGAATTTTGTAAATTCAGAGAATGACATTTCACTGACCTTGAATCCACAGGTTCAAAATTTCTTAATGTTAACTTGGTCCTTCAGAGTAATCTATTAAAGCAATAGATGTAAAACATGTATAATATGTATGTATGTATGTATGCATGCACTGAAGTCAATGAAATTAAGGAAGATCCTAAATTTTTAAAAAAGGAATATTTAATCTGATCCATACTGTCTATTCACTGATTTTCTGATTTTCTGATGTTGCCTAAACATTCCTTTGCTTTACTTAAAGCCTGATTATTTTTGTTTTCCTTTTTATAGTATAAAGACAATAGAGTGGCAATGTCCTTCACAGGTAATGCACGTGTCTTTTAACTTTTGCTCTTTTTATGGTCATGGCATGTGTATGCATATAAATAAGTGCACAAGTTTAGCTCCAGAAATGTTTACCCTAAACTCTAAAAATGTAGCTTAACTAGAACATTGGATAGCTGGCCTCTCATCATTGCTGTTTATGTTATAAGGCTCCAAGTGCTGTCTTATAAAAGATATATCCATTTATTTTCACATTTAATCTGAAGTGTAGAGTTTCAGGATTGGGAATGGTTTGCAGGTTGTTCCCTCCTGGTTATTTTTGGCTTTAAGTGTATTGATCATTTTTATCATTTTCTTGTTTTAAACTTCTTTAAACACAGCACAAATGTTATTCTCATCATGCCAGAAATGGGTTTGGAATTGATTTTGAGTTTCCATTAATTTTACTCTTTGCTCTCTGTGAGAAGTTTTTCACTTGCTTAAATTCAGAAAGATACTTTTGTTCAAAAGATGTGGGAGAACAACACTTGGGGAGCCTCAGCTGGCCCAGGACACTCAGACGTTCTACTTTACAGAAGCAAAGTTATTGAATTCACTAGCACGGACTTTACTGAAATTAGTGAAAACTCATTCATCTGAATGCAGTTTCAAGGGCTTCCTCCCTCTTCTCTCCACAGAAGTGCTCAGCAAAGCAAGCATCTTCTGAGAAGCCGGCCTGATTGGTCCGGGTTGGCACTGTTTCAGTGTTTGGCCTACAGCGGCTGCTTAGGAAGAATTTTGTCTCATCCTCTCTATTTTCCTGGAGTGTATCAGACTCAGACACGTGGTGTGCAAAGGAAATCCAAGTCCTCTAAAAATGCTATTTCTTTTGGTAGTAAGGCCAATGCCAGTTCTATTTTGGCAAAATGATCTTATCAAGATTTAACAAGAGATACTCCGTAACACCTCCAGTCTGTGGGAAGACATAGACCAAGGAAGAGAACTTATTACATCTTGCATACATATATTTTCCCTCCAGGCACCAGGGAAGGGCAATGATCAAACTTATTATTGGTGCTGAAGAGAAATGCAAACTGACAAGAATGCTAGGACAATTACTCATCTTGATCAATTTAAAAAGAAATAAACAAGTATTTCTTTCTATATTAAAACAGACACGAAAGATCTCTTTTCAGTCATTGTTGAAGGTATTTTTGCTCCTATAAAGGCACCTCACATGTCTGCCTTGCCATCCTTGGTGCTATCACAATTCAGAATTTGTTGCATTTCAGCCAGATTCTCTAGACTTAACTAGATGAAACAATTGCATTACAGCATTAAGATTCCTTTGCGAGTCAAATGAAAGGAGAGCTGTACAGTTCACATAGCTTGAAAGGCTTGTCACGAACACAGCTAAATACCATACATGCTATATAGTTTTCTAGGTTTATAGTCCCTTGTATGAAAACTGTTAGGCTTTAACTTCACACTTAGGAGTATCAAGAACCACAAGGAGAAATTTAGATAAATAAACCCCACTTCCCACCCTATCCTTACTGCTCCCCTGCAGTTTGTGTTTTCGAACAAATGCTTTATGTCTTTAAAAAGTGCCAGGGAATCTCTTCCTCCAGCTACATAGGCTTTGGTTTTATGTGTGTATCATGATACACCTTAAAACAGAGAGTCCCACTAACTGCAGTGGGATGTTAATTTAAATACAGACTTAGGGGGAAGAGCTCCATCTACTGAATCAGTTAGATCACAGTTTGAACCCTATAGCTAAGTTATCCCTTCATTACATTAACACTTAGAGGCCCTAGAGAGAACAGCTAAGTTGCAGACACGACCATCTTCACAACTAGTTGTGAGCCTAATGCTCTTTTGGATATTTCCCAGATGCCCTAAGCCCTCTTTCCTTTGTCCTCCCCAGTTTTCAAAGCTTTCCATGTTCCAATATAAAACAAAAACTGGATACTTTGCTATGTTAACCATCTCTTGGAAGCAACAGAAACTCACTGGCATTGAAGGAAAAGCCTGAGTTAGGTGAAGGAGACATGCACGGAGAAAAACTCTGTCCCTGGCAGCTTGAATAAACTAGGAAAATGAAAAAAAAAAAAAAAAAAAAAAGAGTAGCTTCCTTACTTTCCTCACCTTGTCTGATTTCTGAGCAAGGCTACAGGCCCCAGCTCCTTGCTCTCCTTGGCTGCAGTGTTGTTGTGGCTTCCTAAGATTACAGGGAAATGCTTCAGCAAGCCAAAAAGTCACAAACAAAATTAAAAAGAAAAAAAAGCATAAACAGCTGATTTTATTGGAAAAGGTCTTGGCATTTCCCTACATATGCCACAATTTTTGTTGGTAGTTCCTAGTTCTATGATCAGAAAAGTTATCATGTCATACTTATTATCATTATTTTTTTCAGGGTTGTTGATGGTACAGCCTGGACAAATGGACCAACGAAATGCAAGGTAAAGATGATATCTCCTGTTTGTTTGAAAGATCTAAGAGATCTAAGATCTATGAGATCACAAGTTTAAAAGTTTCCTTCTCAGAATACTAGTGACATATAGAGACATTTATTCTCTCTAAGTTAGAAAGGAATAAAAGAAAAATCAAAATAAAAACAAAACAGAAAACCACTTGTTAACACACTAACAGATAGGGAATAAAGCAAGTGGTATCTGAATAAACTTCAGCATTAATACATCTGCATAAAATGAAAGAGTGTGCAAGACCTATGAAATAGAAATTAAGGTAACTTATAAGAATATAAACAGATGTTTAGAAGCATATATGGATGATAATAATAATCAGATAGAGGCAACAGTTTATTGATTTTTAAATTACAGAAAAATGATAAAATAACAAAAGCTCACTATTTTTATATAAAAATAAAATAAATATAAATGTTAAGTGGCTTCGTGTATTTTTTGCTGTATATGCAAATATGTATGCATATGTATTTACATATACCTGAATACACACACATACTATACATACACACAATACACACACACACACACACACACACACCTCTGCATAAATTAATGTTGTTTGGCAGTGAAAGGTAATATGAGGAATGAAAAGCAAAACTCTGAATTATTTCAAATTGGGTATTGACTATCAGTAGGCTACTTATAGGCTTGTTAATATTTCTTTTTAACACTCTGAATTTTTGAATTTGACCTTAAACCATATAAAGAAAACAGAATTAGAAAAGCATTGCATAGCAAAATGTATTTTGTTAAAAAACCTGATCACTTACATTTATTAGAATATTTAAAAATCATAAAACAAAAATACAAAAAGAAAACAATAACAACAAAACCCAAATGGCCAACTAGATTTTTAAAAAATCTTTTGAAGACAAGTTCAGTTCTGAGACACAAATAAGTATGAGAAATTTCATCTTAGAGGGTAACTTGTTTGGATAGTTATAAAAGCCCCCAAAATGAAAAAGTCTCTACCATAACTATAACAAACAGCTACTGAAGAGCTACATCCAACCAAGAATCAATCAGAGCTGCAGAGCTTGAGAAGGACACTGCAGACCTGAGAGAAATGACTACATGAAGCAACATCAAACCGAGCTATGGAGATAAAGCTTTCTGGAAAATGGGAAGTGTTACCATTAGTGACAGGAGACACTGTGCTTCAGCAGCAAAGACAACAAGCAACAACTAAGAACACCTGGGCATGTCTCTGCAGAAGGAAAGTAGAGGACTAAGTAAACGAGAGGACAATCTACTTCTTTTGTCATTTGCCTTTGGAAGACTGGCTTAAAGAAAAAAAAAGCTTGCACAAAAGATACATGTATTCCTTTTCTGGTATTGTTACAGGCCCACCTAGATTTAGCTTTCGATTCCAGATGAGATCAGACATGTTCAGACTAGCACATCTCTGCTCTGTAAGCACTGATCTTCCAGCATTTTACTGGCAAATTCATGCATCCCTAAATTTATGCACAATAGATGCCCCTAAAAATCTGCAAATCTTCTGTTTCAGTCAAATTCCTCATTAAGTTCATTTTTTCCTCCATTTATTCTACTAGCAGTAAGCCGGAAAGTTAAGGCAGGCAACTTGCATAGGAAAGAAGTTGAATAGTACTTACCCTAAGTACAGGGTGCAAGTCTTAGTGGGTAGTTCACTTTTCTCTATGATAGTTAGAAGGGCATCCAGGTCTGAACTCAGTTCTTGCCCCTTTCCCTTCTGGAAAACTGAGTAGACTCACTGAAGGTGCCTCAGAGAAGGATCACACAAATCGACAGTCTTACCTGTGGCCATTCAGAAGACTGCACTTTGGTGTGTATTTAAAACTATGAATAAAGTCAGAGACAGCGCATGCTCAGCAGGCAATTTAAAAATATTTATAACATTGTTGTCTCAAAAACAAATTTCCTCAAACAAAGCAAAACTCACATTTCTTATCCATGCCAAGTTTAACGTTCTGAGACAGAGCTGTTTTGGAGTTCTCCGTTGGAGGAAAAAGGTTTCTTAAAAAATTTTTTTTGAGCCGATGGAGAATAGTTCTCCCTTCCCTTTTGGGTACTCTTAAAGGGGTGGAATAAATTTCTCTTCAAGTTTCAACAAAATTCACCATTGGTTATGAAAAGACATTGCACATTAAAGGTTCATGAAAACAATTTCAAAGAAAGTAACAAGAAACTAAAAACTACAGGTCTAAAGCATGTAGCGGTCACTTGAGCCTTTAAGGCAGTCTTGTGTGCTATAACACACACACATACATCCACACACAATCAGGATCTAGTATATTCTATATGGCAAGAATAATGTATAGACTACCTTATGCATATCGAGAGAAGTTATGCTCTTTTTCTAACTAAAATCTGAAGTCTTCAAAACTAAACAATTAATGCATCAAATTTTAGAGTAAATCCAGCAATAACTGTCAGTATAACTGCTTTTCATAGCAAGTGTGGAAAGGTAGCCGATCACACATTAGTCAGTGAAATTTTGAGATAAGCACAAAAAAAATTTGATTGAGCTAAGGTTTTAAAAGTACTAATCGAAGCAGGAATGCCTGCCTCTCTCCTATTTGGGCATTTCTCCTTCTCTGCCTTGAATACCTTAAATATCCCATTTATCATCTTTCACCAAACCCAGAATGAACAGCCCACGGATCTCAAAGACCTTCTTTAAACCTCTTACTTAATTCGTAAGTCTCTGAATGGATTGCAACTCCTGCTCCACTTTCCAGTGGTGCTCAGCTGGCCTCACAAAAGCTTCACAGACCTATCCTTAACTATCTCTGATGTTTGCAAGCTCAACAGAGAGTGCCGGGGGAAAAAAAATTCGAGGATTGAAAAAAAGTTTATTAAAGTGAAACTAGGAGTGCGGATTTGGAGAAGTTGCCTCTACTTTTATTTCCCTCCCAACTCCGCACAGGTGTTTCCTAACTCCCACTGCAGGGCAGGCTGCTGAGGAGGAGGGGAACATGGAGGTGAGGGAGTGGCCCAAGGTCTGACCAGCAGGCATTTAGCAGCTGCAGTCTCCTGTGTTAATGGATGTGTTTAAAAATGGACCCCCCAAAAAAGCCCAGAATGAGGTTTCTTTTTGGCAAGTGATTAAACCACTATACTGAAATAATTAAAGCTTTGTCCTTAAATAAAGCATCAGATCAATAGAACAAAAACAAAGATAAAAATTGCACACACATGCATGCGTGCACACACTCTGACACACATACACAAAACTAGCGGGTGAAGGGAGAAGGAAATTAAATAAAAGAAAACAAACAGAGTCCTAACAGGCCATTCTCCAAAAAGAAATCTAAATAAAAAGTCATATGATATCTGATAGTGCAGGACACGTCGCCAAGAACCAGAGCGGATTGCCTCCAGGAAGAAAGGGCCAGTGTATTCCAGCTCAAAGAGCTTTTCTTTCCTCCTCCTCTGTTTTTTCCCCTTTCTCCTCGACTGTGAATGTGTTACTCTCAGGTCAGATCTACCAAGAATCCTAGAATGACAGCTATCACCTTTCCCTGTACTCTCACGGCACAGCTAACTGGTGCGAGCTGCCTGCTTGGATCAAGGGGAGCACTGCTGCTTTCAGCAAGATCCTCTTCCTAACCCTCTGTCCCTCTGAGAAAACACTCTGGTCACATCTAAACCAGAGAGGGAGAGGGGAAGGGTGGGGAGAAGGGAGACACACACAAACCAAAATATGTAGGTGCAACGGCTGCAGCAACAAAAGGGTTCAGGAGGAAAAAAGAAAAGAAAAGAAAAAAACCCAGAAAGAAACCAAGTGGGGGGGGGGGAGGAAAAAAATCCCCAAACCTCTTGCTTTCAATCTGAAACTTTTTAAAGACTTAGTTTCTTTTATTTTTGATAGCTTACTTTCATTTTAGGATCGTTTACTCCTCAAGCACTATTAAAAGCATCACAAATTCTACAAAAATATGGACATAAGTGTAATTCAAGAATTTTCCTCAAGAAAACATGTAACTGTAACAAGTGACCTAGCTTAGAAATTTTGGATTTGCCCAAACTTCCCCTACTTCTAGTATCTTTCCGTGAGGTCAAGTGCTAGCTCGGCCACCCAGTGCCACGTTTAATTTGAGGGTCATTACTGAAGGAGCATACACAGAGAAGGGCTCCCGAAAAGACTCCTTGTTATCAAGTTACTTCAAACACAAGGCACTCGGACCTCCCAGCCGGGAGGGCTGACTAGTGAGGCGTTGCCCTCTGCCCCATAAACACTGTGCCCTTAAGAAACACAGATAGACACACATTTCATAAATATGGGAAAGTGTATACAAATGTAGTATTTCTTATAGTTTCCCCTCCCAGGGATAATGAATAGACTATATTTTCCCATAAATGGGGGGAAGAAAGAAGGAAAGAGTTTCTGACTCGTGAGCAACTGTTGTAGCTGCTTCCTCTGAGCCACAGCTCTGTGCAGTTAGCTGCTCAGCTAATCTGGGGTTTCGGTTTTTGAGGCGCTTGTGGAAATTTACCCTTTGCTCAGTTTAGTGTCCATTATGTGCCTTCCAGAGATTTCCAAGCAGCAAGCAAAATATAAATGCATTACAAAGTAAAACTTTTGGAAAGAAAGCATTTCCTTGGGATTACAATTCAAGGATATTAGTATAAAAATATAAATGTACAGCAAGTATTAAAAGATAATACTGTTTACTACACTTTGCACATACAGTTTACAGTCTGATTTTTCTTTTGCTGGAGGATTAATATGAAAATGATAAGAATTCTGGAATGTTTGCTACAAACACAAATTCATAGTGGAAATACACACGCACAGGCAAAACATCAAACAGAATACAAAGCTACGTGGCAATCAGAATTGTTGAAAAACCTCTGTCTAGGTTATATTTTTCTTGAACTAATATATCATAGACAAGTAATGTCTCTGGTGGTTTGGTCATTTATATCATAGAAACAAAATATAGAAGGTAACTACCTACCCCTTACTACCTTCTCTTTTAACTGACAAGTGACACAGTGACGCCTTTTCAGCAGATGGATGCAAAAACTTGCGAGATCAAATGAACTGATGTACCCCATTGGTATTTGGGGAGCTCAAATCCCATAATTAACTTTTTACCCAAGTGGCAAAAGTAGAGGATGTTCTAGCCACTAAATTGATTATTTGATGGGCTCTTGCTGTTTCTCCTACAAGATTCCAGGGACACAAAAATGGTAGAGACATGCCAAGAGAGGGTGCATCCTGGGCAACTTTTACTGGGAGTAGGAAGAACAGCAGAGTGAGCAGAGGAACAGTTGAATTTAGAAAGATTGGAAGAGGAGAAAAGAGCAACACAGCCAACTTAATTAGTCATTCCTTTTAATTTTTCATGTATATATATGCAGGGGTGATGGGGAGAAAAGATAACTAGGTTTCTTTTGAATGTCTTTGTGTCTTTATAGAGTAATGTTCTGTTCCTGTCTCTCTTTTTTTCAGGCAAAAAAACTAATAAAAATAGAAAAACATATATCAGACATTAAGCCCCCCCCCTCCCTTTGTAAAGAACTCTTTGTTCTCCAGTGAAAATGCTGAAAAATCCCCGGGCAGCTACTCCCTGAAACAAGTGCAAAACACTTAGAGGCTTTTGGGCTGGCTGGGAGCCAGGAACCCTCCCGCTGTCTGGTTAGAAGAGGAAAAAAAGAAGAGAGGGGAAGAGGGATGGGGAGAGGGAGAGAGGGAGGGAGGGAGGAGGGAAGGAGAGAGAGAGAGAGAGAGAGAGAGAGAGAGAGAGAGAGAGAGAGAGAGAGAGAGAGAGAGAGAGAGAGAGAGAGAGAGAGAAGAGAAATTGGAGCTTCCTTTTAATAGACCCTAGGAAGCAGCGTTTTTTCTTTTTCTTTCTTTTTTTTTTTTTTCAAAACTGGCGGTCAAGCGTTAAGTAACTCCCGTCTAAATCCACCTGCTAGAAATGAACTTGGGTACCCCCCAGGGGTGCACAAAGACAGAGAAGACAGTAACACACTCCATACTCTCTCCCACCCCCGTGTACTGCTTCCATTCTCCCTGCTCCCAAACACAAATGCCCACAGCTTTCTCACGCCGCCCCTCTTACCCCCCAACAACAAACACAGCAAAATACATGCTCCCTCAGTCTCCTTAAAAAAAAAAAAAACCTTTCCACCTCGGTTGCGACACAGTGATAAGGGGTAGAACATCTCATACCTGGTGTGAATGCTAATCAGTCAGGAGTTCTCCTTTTCCCAAGACAGGGAACTGTTTCCTTCCAAATTTATTAGAACCTCCTCCACTGCCTCTTTGAAAAACCTTCTTTGTCACCCTCTCCCAAGTCCCGATACTTCTTTAAAAAAAAAATGGCTTCGGAGCTCCTTCTATTCTTGATATTGATTCTCTCTCTCTCCCCCCACCCCTCCTCCTCTCTCCTGTCTGTGTCTCTTCTGAGTGGTCTATTGATAAGTCCCTGGAGGCACTGGGTCAGCCTGCCCGTAGGAAACCAGACACAATGCACAAATCTCCGAGTGCCATTCTGCCATCAGCAAGCAGACCACGTTTAGGAGAGAGAGAGGGAAAAAAAAACAGTAGAGCAAGAGACAGAGAGAGAGAGAGAGAGAGAGAGAGAGAGAGAGAGAGAGAGAGAGAGAGAGAGAGAGAGCGCAAACGAGGGAGGGAGAGAGAGAGAGACTGAGAGGAAGAGAGAGGGAGGAGAGAGGGAGAGACAGAGACACACCGAGAAGGAGAGAGAGAGTGAGAGAAAAAGACTGATTGGAGCAGGAGGGAGGGAGAGAGAGAAAGGGAGAGGGAGAGAGAGCGCGAGAGGGAGAGCGACACTGCCAGTCAGGTTAATCATCCCTACTTTAATTAGCTGTTCGGCTTAGACATAAAACAATTGAATTTGAATGATCTGTCAGCAGGCTCGGCTGAACCAGAGGGGAAAGCGAATATTACAAAAAGACTGTTGGTGTGTTCTGATAAGCAATACTGCTCGTACTGACAAACCCTCAAAGGGGGAACTATTAAAACTTACAACTAAACAAAAAGTGCAGATACAAATGGCACTAGATAGAGGTTTTTTTTTAAAAAAAAAATGCAGTTTTCTCTCCTAGTTTTGTGAATCATAGATATTTGTAAGCAGGTGCCAGCATATTGGGGGTTTGTGTGTCATGTGTGAAAGTTTATTAACGATGGTCTAGGAGTGCAGCAGACAGAAGCTGCAGAGAACAAGACAGGTACAGTCAGATGCCGAATCTAGATCTTGGAGGGAGACAGATGCTGGAAAAAGAGACACCATGGAAAGAGATCAGCACAGACAAAGTCAGTGGGCAGACAGGCAGACAGATTTTAGGCATGGCACGATCTTGTCTAAAAGGCAAAAGTTCTGATGCAATAATAGGTGCAAAACAATCCATCCATCCTCCTCTCCCGGGTGCACTCCAAGGTACAGTTAAAATGGATTAATCTTTGTGACAAACAGAGCTGGCAAGGCAGACTACGGCAGACACTGAACGCGATTTACAGACCCAGAGAATACAATGCTGGAAAAAGACCTACAGATGAACCCCTCTTATTCCTCATTTAGCAAGGAAGGAAACTGAGGCCCAGAACCTCAGAGCAATAAATCACAAAGGTAGTAACTGTGTTAACACTAGAATCCAGAGTTCTAGGAGCCTGGAAAGCTGTTTCATGTATCACCAAGATGCCAGAATTCCTTAAAGATTCTGACCCAACAGATACAAAAATTACTCTTGCCTCCAAGATAACAAGATTCCTCCATCTAAAGAATTAGTACAAAAACCTCCATTTCCCCGCAAATGTCTATATCCAAGGAGAAGTAAGTTTTTTTTTTCTACTCATTCTCAGAGTAGAGCAGACAAATGTAACATTATGGGGTCCCATCTGAGCAAGGTACAGCTTGTGCTACATTCTCGAACTAACACAGGCAGTGGATTGATCTGCAAAGACCTCGCCCAGACTTTACAATCTCCTCGGTGAACATCATCTGCTGTGAGCCATCATCCAAGAAGATGTGGCTTTTTCATACAACACATTTCTAAAATACGGGCACTGTGTGGGTGAATGAGATTGAGTCTTTCAGTTTATGAGAGTTTTAAATTACTAATGAGATTTTCTACCTAGACAATTAGCTATGGGTAACTTTGCTGATTATTTCAATTGGAAACAAGCCACCAAAATAAAAGGGGGACAATTGTATTATTTGCTCGTGAATTTGATTACATCTTTTTGGGGACACATGATCACATTTACTAAGGAGCCCTCTCTTAACAACAGTAAATTGAGGGTGTGTGTTTTAAAAGGAGGGGGTGCTTATAAGAAGAACAGTGCCATCAGATGTTACTGGAGAAATTAAGCCTCTCATCCTAAAACAAGAATCACGATGTATATAAAAGCAAAAACTGTCAGTCATGCTTCAGTAACACGGGGCTACTTAGGGTGAAAGAAGAAAACCGAAAGAAATGTCAAGCACCTGGAGCCCACTCAAAAGCAAGGCACCCGAAAGAAGTCATAGCCAAAGTGATTTAGTTTATTTGCACACTGACCTCTTTACCAACAGCTGCTGTGACTAGCCGGAAATACAAGGACCACAGTCAGTTTGGAGATGAGAAAGCTAGAGAGAGGGGGGGCTGATTTTGACATTGACTGATCCTCCTGCAGGTCTCAAAGTGTATGATGGGGAAGCCTAGGGCAGGGAAGGGAGGGGTTTACAAATGCATGCTGGCATGCTGCATACGGAGGCACAAGCTTCACAGCAAACACAGCTTTGTAACAGAGCCTCAGTTTTCCCATCTGCAAAAAGTGATGATACTGGCCCAGTTGAAGATAGTAGACTAATATAAGGAAAGTACACAGATTTGTAATTGCCTGGTAGTTATTGAGGAAGGCTTGATATGAAGCTTAATGAAGCACAGTTATGAACTATGGGTGTGCTGACTGTATTCTATCCAAAGCCTGGCAGTTCAGGACATAAAACCAAACAAGAAAGCAAAGATGGAAGATGCAGACTTATATTAGAAAGGGCTGGCAATCGAGATCAGTGAAGTTTAGAACCTTAAATTTCTAAAACAGAAACTTAAAAGGTGGTAGTTCATCTGAAAGCTACAAAATTTCATTATTCTCAAATTTAAGAATATTTTCTGGCTCACAATAAGGATAGCCAGCATTCTGGGACAGTTGTTTTGTATTCAGTACTTCTATTATAAATTACTGACACGGCAACACTGTGACTTAGGTACTCCAGTGCCTCCATTTCATAGCAGAGGAGACTCAACTACAGTGAGGTCATGAGATTTGCTAAGTTACAGAGCTGTCAACAGAGCTGGGATTAAACCCAGGCAATATGACCCTAAGCCTGCATTCTCAGCAACAGTGCTATCCTGGCACCCAATAGGTTTCACAAATGAACAGTAAATGAGTAAAATACATTTAAAAATTTCAGTGGAAATAATACAGATCTCATCATCATGACTTTGGAGAAGGTTGAGAGTTTAGATTATCTCATTGGTGCCTCTCAGAAGCCGGGGTGCACATGCCCTGGCATAGTGTTGAGACTGGGTGAGGTGAAGACTGCTGACCATGAGCACCCAGGGCATTTAAGTATCTGATGGTATTTTTAGCACTTTGAGGGTAGTGTTAGCACACAGGTTATTAATTGGCTTAATTCCAGTTTGGATAATTACATCGTGTCTCTTTAATTTGTCCCCTGACAATGCTATCCTTCACTCCCTGTCACAGACATGCTCTTTTAAAAAGCACATAAACACACACAAACATGTAGTTACATTTAAGGTTTGCATAATCACTTAGGCTGTTGCTTCCCCCTTCATACTAAATGGTCTGTGTATAGTAGACATGTAATAAATAAATGAATAGGGAAAAGAATAAAGTCATTATAAAAAAACACAGATAACCAGTTGAAGCTAGGATTTCTATTTGGCACTCAAATAAACAAATATATTATTTTTCTTTTTTAAATAAACAGATTATTATGCCATTTCCTTGGTGACACGATACCAATAATGTGTATTTTTTCTTCAAGGGTAAATATTTCAAGAGCTGGTGACCTGCTTATGATAAAATAATCTCTTTATTCTGTGTATTTTTTTTGGTAAAAATATGTTAATGAAATTTCCGATGTTTTAGAGTAGACAAAAGAACTAGGTAATGCATGTATAGCATACCAATATAAGTCTCATTAGAACAGTTAGTAATCCAGCCATTAGACCCTGACTTATCTGGCAGTTGCTTTATAAAACCACCAAACATTTTAGAGGAGAAAACCTAGCTCAGTCAGTTCAGCAGCTTGGCAGACAAAAGTAGACACACCCCTCTCCTTTTCCTGAACAACTTTTGGTCTATGAAAGACTGGCCATGACCACAAAAAGCTCCCAGAGGCCTATGTTTTAGTCACATCCACAAATAAGTAGCTTCACATAAGGTACATCACACTTTATTGGTGAGTACCTACATGAATAAATCACCAAATGTAAGGAATATGGAAAACAGAAAAAGGGTTAATTTATTTACCATGCATGAGAGTTTCTAGACCTTTGCTTCTCCAGCTTTTAGTTCAAAATTCCATGCATACTCTGCACATAATAATAAATGCCATAACTCCGCATATGCCAGAATCTGATTTACTTTCAAGCATCTTTTCTGGTTCAGTTCTCAAAGTCTCCTTTCTTATAAACTTCCTCCAAATGATTTTTTGTGGTCCTTTGTGAATCATCACTTAAAAGTCAATGCTTATGGGGTGACCCTAATGCTATAGGGAGATTTGCATCAAACCAGTCCTATTTCCTCTTGAGAATCAAAGGTTAATTCCATGACCTTATCTGCAAACAGGCCTAAGTACAATAAACAAATAAACAAACAGCCTGTCCTCATTTATTGGCACTGCTCAGTGATCTCCCAGGGACTGCCTTTTTGTTAGTCACTAATGCTTTGAGACTGACCTCTATGGGAACAAGGCCTTTTGGTTCTGTTTGGAATATTTAATGTATTGTGTCAAATGACTACTGCTCACACTGCTGGATGACATTCCATAAAAGTTGGAAGTACCAAATATTTTCACAGTTCTTAATACAATGTTTTTATCTAGGCCCTATGTTTCCAGTATATAAAATGGGTATGCATATTTCCCTAACACTAGTGCTTTGATACTCTAAATGATATTATTCAGTAGGTTATTTAAGAATTAGCCATTGGGCGGTGATAGTACACATCTTTAATCCCAGTACTCAGGAGGCAGAAGCAGGTGATTGGATCTCTGTGAGTTTGAGGCCAACCTGGTTTACAAAGTGAGTTCCAGGACAAAGAAACAGGAATGTTGTACAGAGAAACCTTGTTCCCCACACAACAAAACTGAAGAAACAAATGAGCAAACAAAATTAGTCAATGAAAGTACTCATACTATTTATTTTTATAGCCTTACTACTATTTTTATAGAAAGAAATCCTTATAGAAAACATATGCCAAATTCAAAACTTATTTGAGTTTTGAATTATAAGAGAAAGTAGACAACATTTATTCTGACTATTGGAGATGGTAAGCAAGCCCTTGGTTTTAAAATGCAATCCAATGATATAATAGGAGAAAAAGGTCTTTAGGACATGCTTTGTTTTCTCTCTAGCCTAGGAAAGCTAAATTGTAGAGATGGCTTATCTGATAAGTTTAAGGTCAAACAACTGAAGAAAAGCACCTATCCTGGGACTCAATTCCTCTGTCTCCGTGCTTGTTATGCCCATACTTTGCATGATGACCTTCATATTTTTGGCCTCCATAATCCTGCTCTCTGTCCTTTTGGAGAAAGTGTATTAAAATAACTTTTAAATTCTGATATACTTAGTCTTATGAACATACTGCAAAGAAACTGTGCTAGGCAGACTGATGGAGAGCCTCACGATACAACTATGTCCTAATTTCCAGAACCTGTAGGTTACCTTATATGGCCAAGGGGGTCTTGTAGATTCATTAAACCAACACTGTTACAATTCAGAGATTATCTGGGATTTCCTAGGTAGGCTATAAATACAGTCACAAGTTCTTATAAGAAAGAGGTAGGAGGACCAGTCAGTTGATGTGCTGGCAGAAGAAGCTGGAGTTGGAGCTATCCAAGACAGGGGCTATAAGCCAAGGAGTACAGAAGTTTTCAAAGACAGAAATGGCAAGAAGGTAAACTGTCTTCTATACTCTGCAAAAGGAATGAGCTCGAGGAAGACCCCAACTCTAGTGCAGCAAAACAAGTACAGACTTCTGCTTTCAGAACTGTAATGAGGATAAATACACATGGTATTAAAGTATTGGGCTTGTGGTAATTTGTTATAAAAGCCCAGGAAATTAATACAGGCACCATCAGCTGGTCTGGATATTATCTTTCAATATAACTAAAATTTCTCAGTTCTTTTTTTAAAATTCACTCTGGCAGATGTACTACTTTGTTGGTTCAAACTGGGCTTATGTTACAAGAGCGTTTATCAGTCACAGTGTCTGGTTGACAATCCACGGGTGAATCTTTTCTTTTTGCTGCAAGAACTCCCTCCTATGTTCACACCAAGCCATGATCTTAAAACATGTCCTTAGGAGGTACATTGAAAATCCATCTAATGACACTTGCTGAGGGATGACACTCATATTTCCGAGTTAATTCACAATAGTAATTCTGGCTAAAGGGAAGTGGAAGGATCTCAGTGTCCAATTCTTTTTTATTAATGTTGATTTTTATTTATATGTATGTCTCTGTGTATGCTACATGTGTGCAGCTGCTCAAGAAGCCACAAGAGGGCGCCAGATACCCCTGGAGGGTGTGACTCTCTGACCCTAACATGTTGGTTTTAGGATCCAAACTTGTGTCCCATGGAAGGGCAGCAAGTACTTTTAACTTCAGGGCCATCTCTCCAGCCATTAGTGTCCAATTTTTGAGTGCCAGAAATCTGAACTCTTTCAAAATACTGAAGTTTTTTCGCCCCCTGGTCCCCACTCCATATTTTTTCTGTTCTTTCCCAATGGAGGTTAGAAATGGAGAATTAAGCAGCCCAAGGCAGCATCTCTAGAGCTGACTTCTTTCAGAAAGCCACTTGCCTTACTGTATCCCCATCATTCAGTTAGTACATGCAGTCAGTAGGTCAGTGCCCCTAAAAGACTGTTCCTCAGACCAGTAACATTGGTGTTGGTTAGAAACTTGCTGGAACCGTAATTTTTAGCTCTTATTCTAGCTTTACTCAATCAGATACACAGAGGTAGATGCTGGAGTATCTTTATTTTGGCAAGCATTTCTAGGTGACTTTAAAGTACAGTTGAGAAGCACTGTATTGGGTAAATCTGAGAAGTTTAACAAGGCTATGAAAAAGCATGCTGACTGTGAGATTATCTGAAAGCCTAGGTATAACTGTGGCTCTAAAATTTGCTACGTGATCTTAGACCATGATCTTAAACTCATCATCTATAAGATTCAACAAGTTCCATTTATGCAAAAGGACTTATTAAAATAATAAATAATAAAAATTACAGGTCAGAATTATTTCTTGTGGAAGAAATGTCAATTTGAACTGCAAGTGTTCTAGGACCAAGATGTGGAGGACATCGTGGTACTGTGTGAAATAATGACAGACAGAGGCTCTGAGACAGTAACAGTAAAGGCTTAAGAAATTCTGAGTTTTCAGCTGGGTGGTAGTGGCACACATCTTTAATCATGGGAAGAAGGCAGAGGTAGCTGGATTTTTGTGAGTTCAAGGGCATCCTGGTCCACAAAGTGAGTTCCAAGACAGCCAGGGTTACATAGAGAAACCCTGTCAAGTTCCAAGCTTTCAAGTTACAGTGCTGACTGGATGTCTGTATACAACTGAAGGATGTGAAACTGAGTAACAAAGTCCCTGGCACTGTTAGTCTCTAGAACCAAGTACTGAGGTTTTTGATCTAAAACTCTTCCTATTCACTGAATTGCATAATTTAGTGACAACTTTGGATTCTGTACTAACAAAAGTCTGTGGCTTGTGGGATTCACAATCACGATTCTTTTTCAAATTCCAGGTCCACTCCATTTAGGTGGTCCATCATCACTGGTTTTTCAGACGACATTTGAAAACAAGATGTCCCTCGAAACCAAACTGTTTATGTTCACCTAATTTTTCATGGAAAAAGCCTAAAGCCTAGCAGGTGTGAAGGACTGCTTAAAGTAGGATTGAGATCCTTTTTAGATGCAGAAGTCCACATTCTTCATAGGTTGTAAAGGACTAATAAAACCATATTAGATGTAATCATGATTTTCAGAGAAAATCATCAGGATTTCTCTGGCATCTGAGTAACATAAATTCAGTATTTACAAAGGTATCTTTGTAAGTGGAAAAGAACACCTCACAGAAGAAGATAGCGAAACTTCTTTTTTTCCTTCTTGCATGGAATTGTAGCATCCCTTAGGCCCCAGGGACTCCTTCCTCAAAGGGCAAAGCTTCTGCATCACATTTTGGTGCTTTCTCTGAGTCTTGCAGGATGGTTGTGGTATGGCAAAGGTTCAGTTTGGGTCCCTGCTTCTGCTAAGCCACTCACAATGTGTGAGTCATGAGAGACATCTGCCCCATTAAGAACTTTGTGTCCTTAAGCAAGTCATCTGTCCTTTTAAACCTCACACACTACTTGTAAATGCGGATAACATGTACCTTGGCAAACATGTTGTTCTAAGAATTCAAATGGATGATGTATCCAGGATGCTTTGTGAATTAAGGACCCTGATTGATGCTGCTATTTTGATTACTTATTCTTTAGCAAGAGAGTGAAGGTATGTATAGTAGCTTGTATGTGTTTTCCCTTGTAAGTTGCACATACATCCATAGTTTCCTCCACTGAACAATTCTAATCTGTCGGGTTATAACTAAAGTGGTAACTAAGGATTAATTTTCTTTAATTCCCCACTCTTTGTTCAGGATTAGTTGCACACTAAACAGACAGTGCTGTAGAATTTATTATAGTTTCATTTTGATCAACTAGACTTAGAAAAGACTCCCTAAGTAAGAACAAATTCAGTTACGAACTTGTAGAAAGCATGGCACCCAAAGCTGGTACTAGGGGCTTAAGACATTCAAAGGCCATTCTTTAGTTGTTTAATTCCAAGAATCTATTTAGAAATGTTCATTAGCTCAACAAGTGTTCCTGTAGGAAAATTTGTAGCAAAGACGCTAGTTCAGGATTAAAAGAACAGGAACAGGCACTCTGCCCCAAAGCAAACAGTTACTGCTTTAAATGGTCAAATTGCTTAAAGAAATCTGTATTGTGTGTTCAGGTGAAAAGCTTCTACATTAATGCTCTTTAAGCAGCTATGAGAATGTGGTACCCACTCTGAGTCTTGTAAGCAGAAAGGAAATTATAGTATATTTTATTATGACTCATTAATGTAATTGTGCAAAGAATACATCTGAATATCACGAGCTGTTGTTTAAAGGTTGTGTATTCAATCCTACCTTTTCTGCTGTACACTCTTAACTGGGAGAACAAGTCCTGACTTATACTCTCTGAGTTTCCTTCTGCTTCCACTGTGGTTTACAAAGAACATTTGCTTCCAAACTTTCTGCTGTTTAATTGGATTCACTTCTTATTGGCTTTTCTTGGGGGCAATTAATGCACATAAAGTGTCTATAGATAAATGCATCATTATCACTGAAGTGAAAGTTGCAATTCTTAATTTTTAAAAAATTATGCACTGGGCCATTTATTTTTCCCATGTGACACCCAACCTGACTAATTATAGGAGTGAATGGAAAACATGATTCTTTTTTAAAATGCTTACTTTATCTGCAAGATTTTTAGGAATTCAGCTAATGTGTCAAGTACAGGCATTCTGCACAATGACGTTGACTGTGAGGTTCTATGTACTGCAATTCTGACTGGAAATATTTTAAATTAAAGCAAGCTTTCATAAAATTATATAAACATAAATATGCATACTCTGACAGACATACATTTGCACATCCTTAAAATTAATGCAAAGAAAGATATATTCCTTTGTTCTACTGGAATACAAATGGTGAAGACTAATGAATGAATAAATAAAGCACCAGGTAGCCAAATCAATGTCTGCTCAATTCTGGTCAAGGAGGTGAAGTGAGGTTTCCCTTTGAGTCAGAGAATGTAGTGGATAAAAAGGACAAGAATAGCTGGGGGGATTTCCTGAGGCCATTGCAGACCAGCTCAGACGCTGCTAAGAGGCTCATTTTCATGAGACTTTTGGTTGCATTTGTCACACTTGCTCTAGGTCCCCTGGAGCATTAAGTGCCACATCACAGCACTACAAGAAGAAGGCTAAATGCAAGAAGGGACACTATAAGGTTCTTTCTTTTTTCAGATCCAAATGGCCTGGAGTTTGTAGGTATTTTCAGAACTGTATTTTTTTCTGCTTTTCTTCCCCTCCTGAACTCTTATATATTCTTCAAATAGGACCAAGTGGGACATACTTTTTTAAATAAAAATCTTACTTAAAAAACTACCATCTGTAAAATTTCATTGCTACAACTAATGATTTCCATAGGTAGAAGGAAAAAAACCCTGATTGGACAGTTAGCTTGTTCTAGATTAAGGATTTAGCTACAAGTTGGTGCATATTTGTTCTCCATTAGGCTTGGTACATATTAGTTGGTAATATTTCAACTGTTCACTATTATATTACATTGCTAATAATTTGAAATTAGTAGCTGGTGCTGCCACCACTTTTCTGAAAGTGTCAGTCATTCCTTCTAACTTTGTTCAGGACAAAAAGTCTGAAATCTAATTTTTCAAGAAAATAAATTCAAGGGTCAGGAAGAGGAGAACTATCCCAACAAGAAGGGATTCTGGTCTTAGTATGAACAGAGGGCAGAAGCTCACTTAGTCTTCCGGTCAGAAGTGAAAGACAGTAATACCCCTGCTTTCAGGGGAGACATTGAGTTTCTGACAGGTTCAGGACTCTACACTGTGCACAGTTAGGAGGCGGCAGAAGTGTGCTTCAAACTAGGTCTGTCTGACTATATTTGGTCTCTTATTTATATCCTGTATCACCAGGAGTTTAAGGTCTCTGCATGGATTATCCACAGGTTTCTGGCCATGAATGAAATAACAGCTAAAACAATTATCATTTAAAAATCCATATATGTATTATCTATTAATTATATTTGTATAGTTGCTATCTGGAATATACATATATCCCATATATGTATGTAAGAAACACATAACTATTTCATGATAGCTACCAGTTATTAACATTTACAATGTGTCAGGTATTATCCTCAATAATTTACATCTATTTGACTAGATCTCATAACATCTTTACAAGGTATAAATTACTGTTATACCCTTTTACAGATGAGATAACAAGGCACTTAACTAGTTAAGTAAAACACCTAACCTCCTGCCTCTTTCTAGGTCTCTTTTCTAGTCTTCACCATCCACAATGTACTTGATCTTTGACTTATTCTTTAGGATTTTTTTTCCTTTTAGGAGATGATCATTGCCTCTTTGTTGGAAGCAAAATCCAAGTATTACCCAGCCAACAGCTTACTTTCCAGGTGCTAAAACCTTACAGAAAATCCCCATATCTAGAGAAAAGAAAACACCCAATGGGACATGATGGCCAGCAAAGTAGAGAAGATATTGGGGGCAAGGAGGACTTTCTGTATCATTCAAGGCCTAACATATATATAAATTCAATTTAATCCAACATATATTTAATGCATGTCTGTTGTGAGCAAAGGGCTCTACAAGGACCTCAGAGCTCCAAAGATCAGTAAGAAGTCAATGACATTATAGTTGGAATATAATCATTGTATGATTAAAATACAACAGGTAGGAATCATAATAATTGCTAACAATACTCTGTAGAGTTCAGTGGCTGGAGGAATCCCAAAGAAGGCTAAGTGTGTGAGATGGACTTTAGAATATAAGGGAAATTTCAACAATTGGAAATTGGAGGTTTATGGTTTAGACTAGGGGTATGGGATAAGTTACAGCACTGGCAGAGAGAAGCACAATGTGTTTGGGATCAACCTGACTAGCTTCTGTTACACTCAAAGGACAGTTGTCAGAGTTGGAGATGCCATGGGCAGAACAACCAATTGGAAATATTTAGTTTTCTGTAGGAAAGTTCCAGAATCTACAGGTCAGTATCAGATTCAGATCTTTAGGGGGAAGTTTTGGAAAACTGATTAGATTCCAGGAATACAGAGAGAAGCAGAGAAAGACAACCTGACACTGATGGGCAGATGAAGGGGACACAGATGAAACAGCAAGAAGGGTCATGAGATGAACTGGTGGACCACGAGAACAGAGGCTGTGAAGCACAAAAGTGAAGAATGCTTCAAGAATAGAGGCTGGTGGTCACGAGTCATGTTTGAAACCATGAAACGGGCACTTCCAGGCATACTTACGAGCTAGAGCCATCCTTAGAGAACTCATCTTAGAAAAAACTATCTCTTATTCCTTTGTATTCTTTCTTTAGGTTCATGCAGCCACAAAATTATAAACTAATTTTAAAAAAATATTGTATTAAACTAGCTTGGAGACAAATGATATTAATGCTTTAAGAGCAGCCAGTAAAATTCAAACATTATTTTTATTTAAAAGACAACTGAGATTCTTCATACAAAGGTTAAAATTATTCCTTGGTGGGAGTGTGAATTTATTTGAATTTTATTCAGCAATTTTTTGATCCTCTCTTATCTGCCAGACATTGTGCTAAGTATTAGGATCAGTAGAATTTCCATAAACACTTAGCAGCCTTCTGCCTGGGAGCTTTGCTTCTTCACACTGGCACATCTTTGCTGTGAGAAGTTTAGGCTCAGGCCTTTTAGAGTTTATGGTAAGTTCATCTATATGTGTAATTTTCTGTTTCAAGTTTTCTGTTTGTTCTTTGTCATTTGAGTAATGTTTGGTGCCATCTAAAGGTGCTTCAGAAGAGCAAATAGATTCAAGGCCAGCACAGGAACTGGGTTCTCACTTGGACTCCATGGCGATGTAGCATGTAGATGAGTAAGAATAACTTTGCTATTATTTAAAACAACTACAGGAATCTTATTTTTTTATTGTGTCTATGTATATAGAATAAAGGCATGGTGGAAAAGCAGCTCTAGACGGAGAACTGGGAGACAGCTTCAACCCTGATCAAAATGGAGGAAGGAAGCCACATAGCCAACCACCAAGAGCAACCCTTGGGCTTTCTTATGAACTTACGTGTGTAAGCACTTTTGTATATGCAAATGCTTTTCTAACACTGCCTTTCCATATATTTTTGGACTTTTGTATATATTTTTCCCCTACAAAACACAAACATTGTTGTCCACATTGTTTTGTGAGCTGCATTCTTTTGAGGCATATATTTAACATCCTGAGGAGTATTCTATTTTGTGAATTTATTAATATATAGCAAATCAAACCCTATTTGTAGCCATTTTCTTGCCATCTGATTTCGTCATTTTGAACAATACTTTTGTATCACTAAGCACAGACTTTGCACTGGACTTATTTAGTGGAAAAAGTTTGAGAGCTTCCATAGTACTACGGTCAAGTAAGCACGGACTATTAACACAACTACCATAAGCAGTGAAAGGAAAGTCTTAGTCCTTTAGATCTGAGCCTTGGTGGTAGAGAAAAGGAGAGAAGTGGGTGTGACATAAATATGGAGCAATGGGGATGTCAAGCTGGAGAGAACGTGGCTGGTCTCAAGGGAGCAGCTGCCACTCCGTTCCAGTACTGGTGCAGGTCTAATGCTGCCAGATCTTCAACTTTTCGAGAGGAGCCAGAAAAATCGGGATATTTGGAAATCTCTTTGTGTTTAAAAGCTGGATCTAATTATTTTAAAATATTCCACAGATCAAATATAAATTAAGGACAAAAATTACAGGCTAGCTAGATGCAGCTCCAGGCCATGGGTTTATAGATTCCAAACTATAAAGGAAAGAAGGTATTTGGAAATTTCTTTCTAGGGAAACAGTATGTGAGAATTTATTTCTAGGAAGTGAGTTAAGCAAATAGAGCTTTGTTTCAGGTGTTCCTCCTAACAGGAATGAGATATGGTGAATCTGAACCTCAATGTAAGCCTTGGGAGATATACGTAAATACTGCTCTCCATTTCACAGCCACAAAGAATTAGCCAGAAAAGGCTTCTACCTTACATTGAACTTCTCAATGAAACATGTTTTAATAGTATGACTGTAACCCTGGCACTGTATGTTGATACCGAATGATAATTTCCGTTCATTATCCATGGGAACAAACATTTCCCATTAGTATCCACCTGCACTACTTCCTTTTATAAAGAGGAGGTGGTGTTTGGCTATGTTCTGGTTCTGATTCATGAGAAATCAGACCAAGCCCAACATTTCTGTTCTTAACAGATTTTGGTTTTTCAATCTGTAGAACACAATGTTTCCCTGGGCTCGGTTCTAGCATGCCAAGTTTTGGCTGGCCACAGACTTTGACATCTGAGTGAAAAATCTTTCAACAATGGCATTTAAACGGAAGAATCAACAGACCTTTAATTATAACACTGCTTGTAATTCCCCCTCTCTTATCATGATGTTCAAATTGCCTCAAATCACTAACTGCATGGACAGCATGTTATTTCATTTGCCATTGGAAATATCATAATTTGGAAACTTGGTGGCTTGAGAATGTGTATTAATTTTTGAAATATCAGTATTATTTTCTTCACCATAAATTAAGGAGGCATATGGAACGAAGGTCAAAATTACTGATTCATTAGAAATAAGAAACAAAAAATACTCAGCACATAATTTCTCAACTTATCTAAAATGCTCAAGATCTATGTAGACAGCAGGATTTCTACTTGGAAATGAGGCATTAGCTACATAGGGATAGGGAATTCCTTGGAGTCAGGGCTCTCTAGGCACCTCTGTACTTTGTCCTAAAATGTTAGCAGATCATTTCTTTTAATGACACAGTCTCGGAGTATGCTGTTTTCCTTACAAAATAACACAAGATTCCTCTGCTAAAGCACATGAGGAAGCCTTTGAAAGCTCCTCTTTTAGAAATCTATGCTAAAAGGTACTTAATTTATAGCCAACCTGACTATCTGTGTATACTTAGTGGGAAAATTGGGGTTAAAAAGTAATTACAGAAAATGTTTATTTCCATGTTCTATAGCAGTTAGATAAGCTTTTGTTTGTTTTTATATTATAGAGCTTGGTTATATGTGGAAAGTGGGCATAATTACAGTTCTTTTTTCATCTTGAAGAGAAATTTGGCTTTAGATTTCCAGGAAATACATTTATTTAGACCAAACATTAAGACCGATTTCCATATACACTTTCTAATCTTCACAATATGCCTTCAAGATGGATATCATTAATCTGTTCCTGATAAGGAACTAAGACTTGGATAAATTAAAGAATTTGACCAATTTAGCTGGTTTTTTGGCCATGCATTTTGCTTGCACTCAAATCTTCCATGCCTTTGGAATCTCTTTTGTCTCCTTTCTCGGGGAGAATACCTCCATGAAATGCAGACAACTTTTCCCAACTGGATCATCTTTCCTTCCTAAATGCAATAGTTATTGGGAGACAATGCTAACTTTATTTAGCACTGCTTTGTGACTGAAATTTGTCTTCTATATGGGATTCATAGTCAAAGGATAGGTACAAAAACCATAGCCTTTGACTTTCTGAAGATTAATGGTTTCATATTTTGTCATTTAATATATTTTTTTGAGATGTGTGTAGAATTTGCTATGCAGCCAAGGATGACCTTGTAGTTTAGGATGACCTTGAATTCCTGATTCATTTGCCTCCCCTTTCTGAGTAGTGGTGTGCACCACCATACCTAGTTTATACAGAGTTGGGTATCGGACCCAGGACTTGGTACACACCAGGTGAGCAATCTACCAATGGGACTACATCCCTAGCCCTCAAACCTTGCCCTTTTATTTTTTAACCCTATAAATGTGCCTATACTGATAAAATTGTGTCCTAAGTCTTGGTTCAGGAAATATGTGGTCTCTGCCTTTACCTATTCTGTATATAAAAAGTAGACCAGGAAACTAGTACTGACTGGCCCATAACAGTTAAGAATTAGATCCTCTTAGGGTAATCAGTAGGGGGACTCCAAATCAAAGTTGTTGGGAGGACGTAGAGATAGTAATTAATGATAACACATATACTGAATTCATAATGAAATGTTCCTGATCCTATCCACATATCACATTTAATCTCTACCATGCTCCCATTTTATAAATAGGCTTAGAGAAGATAAATGACTGACTCTAGTAATTACATCTGACTCCATATCTTTTATTTTCTTTGCTTTGCTAACCGACAGTTGAATGTACATGAACAAAGTCCAAAGAGGTAGCGTCAAGGAACAGAGTTTTGATATAAATGGAAGATGCATCAAAATCGAAGGAACTAGATTTGGAACAGATCTGGAATAAGTGGGTCCAGCATGGTTGAAGCAATCTCACATAAGTCCTTTTGCATCTCAGGGATGTAGATCTGAGACAGAGAGGGCAAACTGAGGTATCAGTGGTGGTTTAGA
The DNA here is from genome assembly GCF_017639785.1 of Mesocricetus auratus. NCBI lineage: Eukaryota > Metazoa > Chordata > Mammalia > Rodentia > Cricetidae > Mesocricetus > Mesocricetus auratus. Next base: position 48,349,802 of record NW_024429192.1, read on the forward strand.
CAGGGATGCTTGGATAATTTCATGTTCTTATAAAGATTTTGTGAATGGGTGGCAGGGAAAAAAGAGATTATTTCTAAAGGCTCTATTCAAAATCTTCTGTCTTTGCATGTCCTTAACTTGAGGAGGAGGAAGTGGGCAAACTCAATTGTCAAGCAAAATATTTTTTGCATCACAAATTTCACTCAGAGGGTTAAACCTCATCCATACCTTATGATAAATTACTTTAATGAAGCCTCCAGTTCTCCTAACTGAGTGGAATTAAAGCCAAGGAACCACAACCCGAGGGAAAGGAAATGGGAAGCTATGAGTTTGAAGAATGGAAGAAGAGTTATGGGAACGACACAAATGAGGATCACAGACGGCTTTACCTAGGGGAACAGGACTCAGGAACTGCTCCTCAGGGTTCCGTAAAGGTGAAGAATTAGCATCATCAGCTTGGTTATGCTCTGCATTTAGGTCAGGTCTAAAATTCTGACCGTAGGCAGGGCACATCAGAATCACTCAGCTAGCCACTAGTTCCTGATTTAACAGCTGAGTAGACTCCTCAGTTTTAGTACCTTCTCAATAAACACTCACTGAGAAAATGGAATGTCGAAATTAATTTAGAAGTAGGTAATTTTCAGATTTCCAAATAATAACCTCTGGAATTATAAGCCAGTCATCCCAGTGTGTCATATTCTGCAACTGAGTCCCCTCTGGAAGAAAGAAGATCTAGACAGTGGAGAAAAACTGGACACCTCCATTCTGGCCTTCCTCCCTGAGTGTCTAGTTTAGCATGCCTGAGTTTTCTTAGAATGTGCACTGTGAATGCCAGAACAATGCTGGAGCCATGTGAGCTATGGGAAAGTTCCATTAGGAAATATGGGATGGAAGGTGTACCACACAGGCAGGACTGGGTTAAAGGTGCTGGCCTCTAAACCAGCACTGAGCCTGTGAAGAGTTACTTCTAAAATGCTTATGTATAAATTGTGACAGGGACAGTCAGAAGCAGCACAAGGACATGACTCAACAAGAACTGCAAAAGCACTGAAATCAACTGCAGAGTACGGACACTCTTGAACTATAGGTATGCAGATAGTCCCTGGGTGTGGCTGGAAACGAGCATGTGAGCGTGCAGCTCATCTTGCCTGGCTTTCTTCCTCTTCCAACAACCCAGTTCATACCATCCCAGGAGTGCTCTAAATTACAGTGCTTTTCAAATACATTTCAAATATATATCATCCTCTAACTTAAAGGGGAGAGGGGGAGTATTTTGTTATACATGAACTGAATTTGACAGTAAATTTGCATTTTGGATATGTTTTCTCACTTATGAGCTGTGGAAAATGCACATTTTGTCTAAATATTGATAAAGCTTTAGAATGAATATAAGAGATGGGATGAACCTAGCAGGTTATGTAGCCCAGACTGTATATCACAATAATGCCAGGAGGCTTCAAACAGACAGATCCCTCAACCTTGGCCCCTTTCTCTGTCTTCTCCAAATTATGCTGACATAATGTCGGGTTTGGCTACATGTGGTCAGTTATAAGGACCATGGGTATTACCAGTTTCATCTGTCTTATAAGTGATCTAAGTACCTGAATGGTAAGGAGTACTGTGACCTCTCTACAGTCACATGGGAATACGTTTCACGAGACTGTAAAGGCTATGGATGATATGGAACTGGTTCCATTAGATACATTCCAAATTAGTTTAGTATAGTTTATGTTTGCACGAATTAATGATTCACTTCTCTATAAGCATCTCAGGCATTGCCTACCTAAGCAGAGAGAAAAGGGGAGAAAGGAAGGAAGGAATGGAGGGAGGTAAGAAGGGAGGAAGGATAAACAAGTAGCAAAACTGGCATGAAATAGGCCACCCACATATTCCACAAGCTGCAGCAATTAGCTCTGCCTCTGCCTCTCAGTCCAGTGAGACAGAGACGACTCTGAAGCACTCATACCCATGCCTGGCTTTCCTTCTGCCCTGCAGTCTCCAGTCTCCTGAAGCCCAGTAGACAGCTCACAGTTACCCACTCAGCACCATTCTGTGTATGAAATTAAACTGATGCTCCCCTCTCCCAGGCTTGCTCCTGCTCTGCTGCCCTGGTTCTGTTTATGGCTCCACTCAGGCCAAAATCATAGAGATGTCTTTGGTGCTGGGCTATCCCTGGCTTCCAAATATAATGGATTAATTCTGTTCTGCCACGTGTCATAAATCAGTGCTGTCTTGCTCAGTCCCTCTGCCCATGCCCTACTTAGGGCCCATATTGCCTTTTTCCTTTGTCCTCTGGTCTCTCTCTACTCCAATTCATTTTTCTCACTGTTGCCAGATTAATCTTCTAGAGGCATAGCTCTGACTGTGTTACTCTCCTACTGAAAACTTTTAATAGCTCCCCATTGTCTACTGAATAAAGTTCTGATTCCTCTGCCTGGTAATCAAGTCCTTTAACTTGAGGGTTCAGTCTACTTTGGCCATTTATTTCCAACTACTCACCTTCCCACAATTCATGCTCTAGTTAAATTCAACTATTTCTTTGCACATTATTTACCCTTTTGGTCCCTTATGGTTTCAGCGATGGGCTTTCCTTTAATCTTTGTCTGTTCAAATCCTTGCCTTTCATGGTCTGAACCCATTTTCATGTCTATGGCAAAGCTCATGGTTAGCCCTCCGCTGAACTCCAAGAGTGTTTTCCTTCACGACCTTCCCAGGACCTAGCCACCTCTCCCGCTAGGTGACAACTACTTCAAGGGCAGAGTTTGTACCTCATTGGTGATTTAATCTTCTCTAGCACTGAGCACACAAGTGCACTGTGCTTTTCAAGACAACAGGTGAGGCATGGGCTACACTCAGCCTACACATAGGTGTGTGCTGCTTTTCTTGACCAATGCAGAAAAGAAGGACTCAGGGGAGAAATGAGGCCCTCAGAGGCTTGCCTGTTCAAGAAGCAACCTGATAGCTAAAGATGGGAAATGAAGACTATAAAAAGAAGACATTAGGACTAAAAATATTACTGTGGTCCAGAGGTAAATAACACAGAAGCAAGAAATCTTTTAGAATAAGGACCACACATTTAAGGCCACATGGAAGAGCTAGCAGATCACAAGTAATATCCAAATGTACAGCATCATTTTAATACTTCCATGCCCCAATTAGCACAAACAGAAGCAGAATATTATTGTTATTCAAGACAATAAAGTGAGACATTTAAGAAATTTTGAATTGTGGCATTTCCTAAAAAAAAAACCCTATAGGCATATAAAATTGAGATTGAATCTTAAAACTTAAAATTAGTAAGATAAGAAATATTTATTTAAAGAGAGGGTGATAAAATTCTATGTTATGGGATATTCTAGAACATAAACCAAATTTCCAAAATGAATTCAGGTAGATAAGTTCTTTTTATACCTGAATATGTTCGTATATTCTTCTATTAGTGAAGTATTAATCTTTCCGAATAAAATCTATTTATGGTAAACAATTTAAAAATATGCTAAAATGGTAAGAGAAAATATCTAAAACCTCCCACAAATTCAAGATTCATGATCTCTTATTTTTAGAAAATGAGTATGATCATAACATATGCACAATTAAATTTGTTGGCTTTTAATTAAATATATGCAGCATAGTCCATGCCATTATAAGTTCTTCACAAACATTTTAATGTCTTAAGAATTCTACTTAATGGACATGTCATACCATTTTTAAGCAGTTTCCTGTAGCTTAACAGTTAACTGATTTCAGATATACTATTTATGAAAATATATGCAAATTAGCATGAGCTAGTAATAATAAAAGCATAGTAAAGTGACTTACAATGGTTTACTATGATATTTCTATTTTTTGTGTATGTTTGAAATGACTATAAGGGTAAAAATGCATAGCTATGATAAATATCTTGTGTACAGTCGTTTTAGTCTACTTATATTTAGCTCCATAGGCTAGAATTGAAAATTAGACTTTCTTTTCAAAATCTGACCATAACACTTACTACTTACTTAAACAGGGAAGCATCCAAAGCTGTGTGAGTTTGCATTCAGTTTCCTTACCTAAAAGATGGGTTTAATAATGGCAACCTACAAGGCCATTGTAGGATCATGTGAGAACATATGGAATGAATGCTTCTATATTGTTACTGTGAAACGGATGTTGTGGTTGTAAAGCAATGTAACATATGAACTTAGAACTATGCCAGAAATAATGTACTTTAAGTATGCTTCATCTCTATTTCCAGGCTAAACATGTATTCTAAAGATACTATGAATGTCAAAATAATCTGGACCATTGCAGAGCATTATCACAAGAGTACTGTTCTTATTTTGTAGCTAAAGCACCTGAAGCTCCAAGATGAGTTAACTTCCCAAAGAACACAGGAAGTAGCAGAAGCTCTTCTCAAAAATAGGCCTGAGTTCCAGAACCCATCCTTGTGCAAGGGGCCTTTGTTGCACTCTTTTTCTTTTTCAAAGACTTGGGTCTTTCAGAGCTTCCTGAAGCTAGGCTCAAACTTGCTATGCAGACAAGCCTGTACTTGAACCCCCAATCTCCTGCCTCTCTTTGTCCACTACTGGGATTACAGGTGTGTGCTAACTGTCCCACTTCAGTAGTTCTGATCTTTATCCTTGGAAGCAGTTTTAATGTTTAGCCAAAATTTGTGCTAATTTTGGATGTTTACCTGGACTTTTACAAATGGTATACTTTTTCTTCCTTTCTTTCATTTTCATCAGCGCTGTCTATTTAAAAGTGTTTATTATAGAAAAGAATTTTACAGAAAAAGGGTACTCATAAAATAAACTGTGCTTTAAAAAATGCACACATATTTGATGGTCATGAAACATTAACCTGTAACTTGGTTTTAAGCAACTATAGTTAATCATACAACCATTTCTGAAATAAGACATTATTAAGTACACACTAATTCTTTTAAAAGTCCAAATTTACATATATCACTTTAAATACCTAAAAGTTTGTATTTGGAAGAATGCTGTGAAAGTCTGAAAAAGGTTGCTTTCTACAAACTTTATGAAAAATCAGCTACAGAAGGCCGGTCACAATTAAAAATATGCAGAGAGTGAGATGGAAAACTGGGTCTTTTGTTCTAGGTTGTGCAATATACTTATGCCAAGGCATCAAGCAACACTGGAGATGCTGCGATTCCTCTGTCTAATACAGACATTCAGGCATCTGTATTATAAAAAATGTGCCAGCTCTAGCAAGCTCACAGTACTAAGCAAGGTGCTAGAGTTACAGCTGGGAATTTGTCTTTCAGGGATGGCTGTATTTACTGAATTTTTCTTTTTTGCTTCTTACTCCGTGGGAGGGGTCACAGTGGGGCATTTTTTTAAGAGGGAAGAGAAGGAAGGAATTATTGTGAGTTCTATTTTGGATTTTGGTGAATAAGAAGGCAGGGAATTTGCCAGCCTGTTACTCTGTTATATTGAAGCATGATGCAAACTCAACTCAATTTGAAGCACAGAAGGTGCAGAAATTTCTTTCTGAGGAGGTCTTGAAATATCTAAGCCTGTCTTCAAGGAAGGTCTTATAAAAACCATGTCTGTATTAGAGGTTTGCTGTTGCATGACTTCTTCCATCTATGGTCCCCTGGTCACTATCCCTATTGGCATATTTCAGAACTAGTCAGGATGATGGTAAACATTGCTTTGTGTCAGGTGCATTGGTGCATTTAGGTAATCTTAGCACTGGGGAGGCTGAGGCAGCGGATAACTGTGAATTTAAGGCCAGATTAAGCCACATTATGAGGACCAGGCGAGCCTGGCCTACAGAGCCAGTCTGTCTCAGAAAATAAAAACAGAAAAAAAAACCCAAAAACTACAAGCCAGTCCCTCCCCAAACCAACAACACCCCCCCCAACTTACACAAACAACCCTAAACTTGCTTTGTATCTTTTATCCCCTTGGGACTATTAAGAGGAACATGCCCTTGTGTTAAACACACATGTGGATCTATTTTATAGTCACTTCCGCATAGGTATATTGTTAAGAGAGCATAGGTTGTAAATACATAAACAAGTTAAATCTTCCTGTTTGTATTGTTTAGCCTTTTTCATTGTCCTGAGCTTATGTATTCAGTATAGCATATGTGTCATAAACATACACTTATATGGATGTGTCTCTGTGTCCTTCTCAATGGATACTGTCTTGAAAATTGTTCAGGTTTCTAGAAACTGCAAGATAATTTTGTTTAATTTGAAAAACTGTTCAGCAAATGCATGTAGGTCACAATGGCAGGTAACAGACCGTTTATTGAGACCATTTACTGAAGTGCTGAAACAAATAGAAACAAAGTCCAGGGCACCATCACAGAGCAGTGCTTCCCTTGTGAGACACGCTGGGCTAAGTAAGGACTGAGCGAGACAATAATAAAATAAATAGCTTCAGGGTTTATGAACAGCAAAAAGCACCTAGGGATAGCGGTGTCTCCAGACCTTGTTGATACAATGATGTCCTCAACCTTTGCTTCCAGACACTGGATCACTGCCGAAGAAGCCTTTTTCTAGCCCTTCTATTTTTTATTCAAGATGCCCTTGAAATTAGATTTGATGAAAAAATCCTTTGTTCCTGACAAAGCTTATGTATATTGTGGCATCACTCTAAAACCAAGGATTGGTTTTAGCTCTATGAAGAAAAACAATTCCAACAACCTCTCACGCTGAGATTTTTCACGCTGGTTCTCAGCACAGAAGTCTTTTTTTTTTTTTAAAGTTGCATAAAGCCTAGCAAGGTTTAAGTTTTCCCAGCAAGGAGAAAGTGTTTTTCAGCTGTTAAAATTTTCAGATGCTTTTTCTGAATTTGGATAAAGCTCAAAAAACATGTTTGTTTTAAAATGTAAACCTTTTTATGTACAGAGGTTTGCATAGAGAGAAATGCTATTACTTTGTTTAAAGGTACTTTAGAATAAGGAAGTAGCAGGCATTTAAATATACCTAGCTGTGTGTAGCTCTGGGAGTGCCATATTAAGCACTACTATACAGCTGATGCTCCAGGACAACCAAACATACATTACTTACAAGGATCACTTATAGCACAAATAGTGGGTGAGTTTCCATGTGAAAGCAAAGGGTAGCCAGGTCTGAACCAAAAAGCATCCTGGCAGTCAGCTAATACACTTTTTAAAGACCTTTTGCTGGAGCTGCAAGACATGTTGTTTGCCCTAAGCCAGTTTGGTCTCTTTGCTTACAGACTGGGCCACAGCTGATATGACGTGTAATACTTCAGACATACATTGATGAGGAAGCAGGGCTGCTGAGATGGCTCAATGGGTAAAAGTGCTTGCCGCCAAGCAGAAACTGACTCCTGAAAGTTTCCCTCTCAATTTCACATGTGCACTGCGGTGCGTGAACGAGAGTGCGCGTGTGCGCGCGCGCACACACACACAATAATAATAATAATAATTTGAAAAATGAGGAAGCACAATGAGGCATCAGTGGAGAGGAAGACTCAAGAGTGAGTCACGAAAAAGCTGTCACTTTTACTGAGTCTAGTCACTCTTGAACTTTAAGCAAATTGTAGGTATGTGCCCAGTGTGAGAAGATCTTACCTTAACTTACAGATCTTTTTGATGTCATGTCTCTTTATTGATGAGTCACAAGAGGGGACAAAAACATCTGTTATTAAGCTTGGCAACTTGAGTTTGGTTTCCTTGGGCCCCATGGCAGAAGGAGATAACCAATTCTCATGAACCATCCTCTGATCTCAATACATGTGTTGTGGCTCACCCATGCCCCAACTCTAAGAATAATTGAAAACTGGAGATATTATAAAAAGTGTTGATCTTCTGAGTTAGTCTCTCCAAAAGCACATCAGTTATCCTTCAATTATTTGTCAATAAATTACTCATGATTTCATTTCTCATACATTTGTTGAGCTTCTTCTATACCTTATAACATGAACCTACATTATATTCCTATATCAAGTACTTTCCAGGTGCTTTAGGATTTATGGTGGCACTGGCTGATAGTTTGTGAAAAGGGAAATCATTCAGACTAATAGAACCTTACTATAGTTTTCCATCTGGCAATCAAGAGTTCTGGTGGCTTCAACTCTATCTCTTATTGTGGTGTGATCCAAATACAAAAAGTGTAATTTCATCTTTATTTACTTTTCCTATTTAACCTTAATTAAACATGTTATGCCTGTAACTCTGAAATATTAATAAATTATACTCCTTAAAAATAACTTTCCCACAAATGAAGCCTTCCTTACATTTCTCATGATGCACACAGAGAAAATTTACACAAGTTTTCTCTTGATTCAAAAACCTGGAAAACTGACCATTGTCTACTTTACAGTGATTTTGAAAATAAATGAGACAAAGCATGTGAAATTCTAAGAACTAGAGAAATAAAGAGCACATAAGTGCCACCAAAGACAGTATGGCTTCCCACCCACATCCAGACTGGAAGGACATACATGTACATCATGTAGACAGCAGGTCCTAAATATTCATTGCTGACCATCTTTAGGTGGGAGTGCCCTAGTCCAGTAGGAAGTGTTATGCAACTCTATGGATGGAGACCAACTCAGTTACTTGCATTAATCTAGAAACAAGTTAACAATGCAGGCTAGAAGCCTAGGAAAATTAGAAGGCTGAAGTGGGTTAGGACACGAGACATGCCTCTTACCATGTGGGCCATGGGTTAAGATCATAGAACTAACAGGAGGGAAATGAAATGCTTTGAGGATTTTAAGTCAGTATAACATAAGTTAATTTTTATTTTGGAGTTTATGATTTGGGCTTATCAAAATACAATTGAGCACTGTTTCATAAAGATAATTAAATCATAGGCCACCTTGTCAAAATAGTTCTCTTAAAATTGTTATTTTTATGGGTATAGTTATTGTCTGCATACAGTTACCTCACCTCCAAAACTTCTTACTCTCTGCCCAAGTGGCAAATGGGCAGACGCACATTGGCACAGGCAGGGAGTCACTGCTAAGGTCACATAAATGGGGACACTGCAGCTTTCCATCTGCAGACCAAACGTCCCAGAAACCTAAGCAGATAGCTTGAAATTGTACTTTCTCATGTTTTGCATTGTCTCTATATGGAACATTTTAGTTCTCTGAGAGTACATGTGTAAATATGCATCTGTTAGTGTTTTGGCAACTCTAAGTTACCTAAATTAGTTTTGATCAACACTGCCGGATTTTTAAACCCACCAGCGTAATAAAGGCAAGTTTCAAACAACACAAACAAACTCTACAGTACATTGTGTGCTCTGCTGTTTCAAGCCTCGGCTTCAAGACAAAAGGAAGTGAGACTCTGTCATTTGCTAGCTGTTAATAAAAAAAAAAAAAAAAGATCTGCCAGACAAGCTCTTCGAGGGCTCTGTCTGTCTGGACCAGGTATATACTGCAATACACAAAGGGCTTTGCAGGGGGAGAAAAATGAGTGTTCGTGGACAATGATGCAGCTTTCTTAATTAAGATTTTCATTACTGATACATACATTAAGTTCTGCAACTGCAAGAGCCAAAGCACTGTCATGTGCAGGTAGATGTCCCCGATTCCATCTTCAGGCAGTAAGCTAAAACATATTAAATGTGCACCCAGCAAACATTGTGAGAACAAGGAGAGCACCAGAAATGTTTCTGTTGGGATACAGAGAGACCCATTAAAAGCAGATTTGTAATGCATCTAATGGGTAGAAGAAAACCCCAGATCAACAGAGAAAGTGTGTGTTTGTGTGTGCCTGCATGTGTGTTCAACTATGGTAGTCTCTTGAGGTCCTGATACACAAATGAAGGTGTTCCAATTACCTAGGAACTATACAAATGTAACAAAATGAAGAGCCCTTACTAATGAGTATTGCTGAAAATGGAAGTAACATGACCAGTCTAGGATAGTTTGGGAAGATAGCAAAGATTCTTAGTCCTGAATTCGTACTTCCTGGGTCACTTGGACTCTGAGTTCACCTCGCCAAATCACTGTGGCTGCCAAGGTCAGGGTGTTCACTGTTACCATGTAATAATATTAATGTGCTATGGAAAAATATTTCCTTGTACAGGAAGTCATGTTTGCAGAAATAATTTTGGTAAAAGAACAATCTAAAACTTGACACTGACTTAGCAAATGAGTATTTAGAGTGTATGCTTTGTTTGTTTTAACTTTCTGAGATAGGCTCCCAGTTAGCCCAGGCTAAAGCTGGCCTTGAACTCTGGAACCTTATGTTTCTAAGCTTCAGGTAGCCCAGACTGAAGCTGGCCTTGAACTTTGGAACCTTCTGTTTCTGTCCTCAAATTGTGGGATTACAGGTGTGGCTAGAGTGAAGGCTTTCGACCCATCTTAACTAATGCCTAATTCATTTGAGGATGGCTGGTGCAGTGAAGACACACATAGTTCTGTTGTTATTCTGGCTTCTATTTGCATGTTTTCCTGTTTCAAAGCCCATGAACATTTCCTCTAAAGAACGTACCTTTGATTGAGAGAGGCTGAAACTAACCCAGATGACTGTAGTAGTATGCATTCATCCTTGGCTAATGATGGAGAGTGGCCTCCTAAACTCACCTATTGAAATGAAATAGCCAATGTGATAGTGTTAGGAGGTGAGGTCTTGAGGGGCTGAGAAGAATCTGGGGAGCAGAACCTCCATGAACTGACAGCATCTAGATGAAGATGTAAGAGGGAGCTGCTTTTCTCTCTTTGATCACAGAAAGATCCAGTAATTACCTTTTTGCCACCACAAGTATGGCAAAAATACCATCTCTGCAGTGTGGAAACCCACATCAGGAAATGAATCTGTTGGAACCTTGATCTTGGATATCTCATGTTCCAGAACTATGAAAAATAAGCTTATGCTTTTAGATTACCCATTCTTAGGTATTTCAGTATAGGGAACAAAAAAAAAAAAAAAGGATTTTTCTTGAATTTAAATGAAACCAGCGACTACCACATTATTTTCTAGGAAGAAGAAAGTCATGATCCACAGCTCAAAAGGAACTCTTCAAAGTATTTGTGTTTGTAGAATGGATAAAGGGAAACACTCCAAATAATAGTGGTCAATAAGATCCTCTCAGATTCCTTTAGATTCAAATTTCTACAGCAGTTGTTCAGGTAAGAGTCTATATGCTTGATCTGCCTCCTGCTCCTTCTTTTCTATGTAGATAAAGGAATGGAGCTGAGTGACCTGGCCTCCCTATATATTCTTTTGAGTGCTGTGGTAGAAAGTAGTTCTCATTAAAGATGGAGGGATGCACACTTAAGACCCAGAGGCACTTTACCTAGAGTAGTCAAGCTATGTGATATTTAGATCTCTTCTATTCTTTGCTTGAAAGCACAGTGCTGTAGGCCTTGATGGAGGAGTGTGTTGAGCTACTGACAGAAAGCAAACCAAGTAGATATGATTCAAGTATGGTGGTCATGGATGAAAACAGGCACCCCCCAATATTCTGATAGGAGACATTCCACAACTCCTTTTTATGTGTCCTTGATAGTATGTAAAGTCTGAAGGATATTATCAAAGGACTTCAGTTCACCTTTTATTCATACTCTCTTACAGGATACCTCATTCTATCTCTTAATGGATGAGTTTTAAATTAGAGGTGATAATTGTGTCCTATGTACCAAAAAAGCCTAGACGTGTATGAGGAGGAACTAAAGGAGAACCTATTTTAGCTTTCTATCACATAAGACGGCAAAGAGGCTTGCTCTAAGTATATATTTGGAAATTAATCTCCAGGGAATGGCCTGGATGCCTGATGTCCCATTTGTTCTTAACACTTCATACCAGACAAAATGAAGAGTGACACTGAAATGACAGAGAGTTGATAAAGAAGACCCAAGGTCTTGATTTACCACTACAAAAGTTATTGTGTAACTTTTCTCAGCAAGAGCCCTAGTAGAATGACTTTGAACAAGTAAGTTGCTAACTATAAGATACATAATGCATATGCGTACACACAGCCTTTGATTAGGTGACCATGGTGAAATAGAACATGAAGAACACACAATACCACTCAACATTAATCATTACCATGTCACTACTTGGCTTCTGGATATGTCTTGTTTCAGAAGTGGGTAGAATGTATGACGATTCTAAGAATGTACTTAAGATATATATATATATATATATTATTTTTTTTGAAACAGGGTTTTTCTGTATTGTTTTGGAGGCTGTCCTGGAACTCGCTCCGTAGACCAGGCTGGCCTCGAATTCACAGAGATCCGCCTGCCTCTGCCTCCCCAGTGCTGGGATTAAAGGCATGTGACACCAACGCCCAGCTTTAAGTGAGATAAGCACTTGCAGTCAGCCTCATGCCCTGGAAAAGCTACTAGCAATAACAGAGACTGGACCATAACCACAGCTTCCACTTCACAGGGACACGTGTTACTGAAATAGAAAGCAGACTGATTTACTCCTCCTGTTCCTGCCATTCTCCTTAGCTTGAGGTTGGCCTGAAGGGACACACTGGCCTGTCTGCTGCTTCCTTTCTGGACACTCTTTAAGGATTCAAGACATGATACTTTCACAGACATATTCTGGAAAAGAAATAAAAAGTACTCTGGAACACACACACCATCCATCATCTGCAACTGCACTTCTTGTGCAGAAGGAATGTTCCAATTATCACTCACAACAGCTTTGTACAACTCCTGCTCTTTTGAAAAGCCCAGAGAATGCACCCTGAGAGCCCAGACGCTCCCTATCCTGAAACATGAAGGCAACCTGTCACAATTTGTACTGTGGATGCTGGGGTGACACACTGTCAGCATGGCATTTGTGCTTTCCTAGCGTTTCACTTTGCCTGAAGTTGCTGGAAAACATTGTATTTCATTAAGTATGTAGTAATACATATGAGAGTCAGAGAGAAGGAAGAAAGGTGAAGGACATTGATGATATGGCCTCTAGCACATTATTTATGAGAACAACCAAAAATTTCTATCTATATCTGATGGAAGAAAAGTGACAATCCTGCCTTGGAGACATGGATCAAGCAATGTTGCCACTGTGTATTTTTTCCCTTCTGAAGGAAGGAAAGCACAGATGAACAACTGGAAGATGGGAATGCCAGATAAACACAAGATTATACATAACCAAGAAGTGTTACCCCCATCCTCAAACACCTTCAATTTCCTGACTTGAAGTTTTGCTCCTCATAGCACCCTACAGACAGCAGTGAGGGTTGACTGTCAGGGTCTGAGGGACAGAGCCTGAGGAGACTGACCTGAAAGAATTTAGGGAGCATCAAGAATTTAGGGGGGACCAAGGATTTAGGGAGCATCATTTTACAATGAAGAATGAGAATCAGCAACCGCATCCTATTGGACTCATCAAATGCCTTTTCTAAATTTTAATTTGAAGGCTAAAAATCAAAACTAATAAGATAAATTTAAATAATACAAATAACAATGATTAAAAAGAGTAAAATTAATCGTTAAAATGTAAAAAACATATATACTATTAAAATTATTTAAAAATTTATCTTTTGTTGTTGATTTATAGTCATTTTTAAGGTATTAGAGAATTTTCAGAAATAATTTTCCAGGTTAAAAATTTTTCTCTATAGCAATTTTTAGTTTTATGTAATACGATTTAATGCATTTAAAAGTATCCATATTTGGGTTTAATGCTTGGAAAATATATTACCTACACCTAATAAGAAAGGCTTTACTTATAATGCAAAAAATATAATTAAGTGTACAGAATTAATGAAGATACAGAGAAATGGTTAGTGTATTTCTTTGATGCTGGAAGTATAAATTGATAGAATTCTACTGCAACAGTGCAGCAACATACACACTTTATTTTAATAATTCCTCCACTTTAAATTTATCCTAAGAAAATTATCAGGAAAGTGTGTGTAAGAACATGCATGCATGGGTGCATATAGAGACAGCTGTCATAGTGGTATTTAAAAGTAAGGAAACAGCTCTAACGTCCATTAAGACATGACTCAGTCAATATATTGTCCATAAACTGGAGTACAATACTGCTCTCTGGATCATGCAGATTTGTATTTATTAACATAGCAAAGAACTTACAATGCTGAGTGGAAAAGCTGACTACAAATCAACAAGTTCTTTTTCCTTTCTTTTTTGAAAGAGACAAAGGAGAAAGATAAAAAGGAACAGACAAATAGGTATACATAAATGTATACTTCCAATGTAAGTTCAGAGACTTGTCTCTGGGCTATGAAATTTTGAAGAGTTTTACTTTGATATATATATATATATATATATATATATATATATTACAAATATATATTACAAATTTAGTGCAAATTAGTAAAAACACTTATTTCTTCTCAGTCTTTGAACTAAGATCAAGTGTAGTAAAACCACCTCAATGTGTATAATTATTAGAATTAAAATTGAAGCACTTAATTTTGGAAAAAAAATTTAGGTAAATCCTGTAACTATTCTCAAACGCACACTGATTTTCCTAGATCTTCACGAGACTACCTGATCATCTCTGGTTTGTGGCATTACTCCTTGCTTCTGGTTTCCACTTTCCATTTTGACAACTTGATGCAATGTAGTGTAGTTTTTACTTTAAAGAATCTTTACAAAATGAAAGTGTACATACTAGAATAAACATATGAAGGCTACTGTATGGTAAATTCTGGAAGTTTTATAGGGTAGGATTTTATTCATATATTATAGTGATATTACAAAGAGCTTGTAATTATATAAGAAGTATTTATACTATTAAGTTAAAATATTATAGAATTTTGTACATTATATATGCTGAATTATCTTAAAATCTAGAGAATAAACAAGAAGGTATCAAAATATGTTAACAGTTTTTTTCTACATAGTGAGTGGGATTATCAATGTTTTCTGTTTGTACCATACTTTCTTAATATTTTATGATAAATATGAATTATAGAATCATGATAGAAGTAAATATTAAAAAAATACAGCTGCTTCACTCAACAGCTGCCAAATTTTACCCCAGATGTATCTGCAATTTAGTTTTGAGTCAAATGGTCCTAATGCCACTTCCTAAAGGGAAGCTAGCAGATTGGAAAGAGTTCAGACAGGAAAGGTCACTGTTGCTACCAATTCTTCCCAAGGGTAGCATCTATGAGAATAAAGGAGCCTTCCCTTAGATGCTGTTGGTATCTTCTTACATTTCTAGCAGCAGGGACTCAAGTGATCTACAGTACTTGGTATATCTCCAGGTCTGGAAGCCGTTTGTAGAGGTGGAAGGTGTATGTCTTAGTCTCTGTTCTATTGCTATGAAGAGACACCATGACCAAGGCAACTCTTATAAAGAAAGCATTTAACTGTGGGCTTGCTTAGAGTTTTAGAGGTTTAGTTCTTTATCGTCATGGTGGGAGCACGGTGGCTCTCAGACAGGAGCTGAAGCAGTAGCTGAGACCTTTATATCATGATCCACAGATAGTAGATAGATAGACAGAGAGAGAGACAGAGAGAGAGAGACAGACAGACAGACAGACAGAGAGAGAGAGAGAGAGAGAGAGAGAGAGAGAGAGAGAGAGAGAGAAATAGACAGAGACAGAGGAGACAGAGAGAGGAGAGAGGGGGGAGAGGGGACACCAGGCTTGGTGTAGTTTTTGAAACCTCAAGGCCCCATGGTTACACACTTCTAAGACCATAACTCCTAATTCTTCTAATTCTTCTAGGCATTCAAATATACGAGCCTATGAGGGACATTCTCATTTAAATTACAAGTGTAGATCACCACTAGGGGTTAGAAGTTCATTTATTTCTTTTAAATGGGAGTTCCCTTGAATAACAAGGAGGAGTTTTGTGTCAGGTCTTCTATAGTTCACTAGCTTTTTTTTCTCTCTATGGTTTCATTCTTCTTTCCTCTTTCCTCTCTCTAGTCTCTCCCTCCTCTCTTTTCAATTTAAATAGCATTTTTGTGTCATTAGATGCCAGCTTTTAAAACCTAAGAGAAAATTCACATTTTACCACACTTCAAGTAGATTATCTACTAATTCATAATCGGTTATATGTTAGCAAAATGATAATGAAAGAAATCAGAATTGTCATGTGTGTATGTGTGATACACATGAGAGGTGTGGCATCCAGGCAGGAACTCTTCATATTTAATCAGATTGTAGAGAGAATGAAATCTGTAAGGTACCTCCAGAGGCAGCTTAAATGGCTGTAGGGAAATCATAAACCATGGGCACCCACCATGACTGGATATGGAGAACAGGATAGGAGAGAAGAGAAGTAGCTATGTCTTCTGAACTGCCAACGAAATGCCTGCTATGTTTCTTGGTTGACTTGCAAACCTATTTGTGCCTAGAACTATTTCAAACCTCAACATTTATCAGATCTCTTCACCACTCACTCTTGGCAGGCAGGCACCCCCTTAGGAGTCATCATGTGGGAAACCTCATAATTTGTCAGCATCAAACCTATATAAGGGCTGGCATCTGGTCTAGTTCCTTCTTTCTTCAAATGATAGGTGCCCCTCCTCTTACACTCACACTCTAATCTTACCAAGAACCATCCACTACTAAATACGGTGTCTTCTTGTCTCCTGTGCACTGAACCTCTTCTCATCTGTGGGCTTCCCATATATGTGCAAAACACATCAATGCTTTCATTTTCAAAAACTTCTTTTGACCTGTGTCTGCCCTCAAGCCATTACATAGTACATTTTCCTTGCTGTCATGGCAAATATCTACTAGTTATCCACCTTTGCAGTCTGTGTATATCTCTCAAACTCCTCACTTAAGCATAAACAAGTTATCCTTTTAGTACAAAACCAAAGCGGTTTTTACTAAGGTCAATTGTACTCTTCAAACAGCTCTCCCAGGAAACACTCTTTTCTTGCATTCTGTACTCATGTCTCCTGATTCTCCTAAAAGTATTTTAGCTGTACCCCCACCTGCCCCCAGGGGGACAGTTTACGGATTTGATTTTTCTCTACCAGTTAATTAAATAGTAAAAGTTGCTTAAATCTCATTCTTGGGCTTCTCCATCAAGATCTGTGTTTGGGCATTTGTATCCACACCAACAACATCATTTATCACCACAGATGATGACCTTGAGTTGGTACCTTCCCTCCACTGCAAACATTTTCAAGCTTCTTTTTTATAGCTTCTCTTTTATATCACGTCTCTTCTCTTTTCTCCATCGACCACAACTTTGTCCTCTTACATAATTTTTTTTCAGTACAAGAGTGCTACATATAAATAACTGTTTACAATCTTGAAACTGGCATTTTAGTTTTTAATTCAGCAAAATATCCTTGGAATTTATTCAAGTTGCTCACTCCTTTTTAGTGATGAGTGTGTTTTATGATATGCATGAGCAACAGTTTGTTTAATCACTCACACACTGAAGGTGATTGGGCTGTTTCTTGTTTGGGACGATTACCAATAAAGTAGCTATACACATTGTTTTTTGTTTTTATATGACTAGTTTCCTACTCTTAAGGAATATCTCAAACCATCTCTTTCTATAATAATAAAAAAATTATCATGGCATGCTGTCTTCAGTTTTCCAAATATCCTTACAAAAAGGATCAAAATCCTTACCATGGCCCCTAAAGACCCAGCATCATCAGACCCTGTGCATGTCTTCAGTTCCAGGTTAGGCTGCTCTTTCCTTCACTCTCCTCTTCTAACTCTATTTAGGGCCTTCAACCATGTTGTTTCCCATGCCTGCCCTTCTTTCCCATTACCCAACTTCACTTTTTGTCTATGTCTTCAAATATTAGATCAAATGCCACCTCCTCAGAAAGGATATTGGAAATTTCCATGCTCACTTAGATGATGCTCTTCTTTTTGCTCTTAGAGTATCTGGTATTAAGTACAGTTTGAAAGCGTATGCTCTTTTTCTGAACATTTAATTAATATCTGCCCTATATCCCCCAGATTATAAGGTCCAGGATGAGAGACAATGTCTGTTTTCTTCACCATTATATCTGTTAACTTTAGTAGACACTTGCCTGTGTTGAATGAAATTTGGCCATGGATTTTAAGAACAGATGGTCCCAATTCAAGTTCTCTCTCTAACACTTATTAAGTATTTGTGGAAAAATTAATGCAACATGGTAAATCTCAGTTTCCTCATTTGCACAATTATAGTAAGAACATATCCTTAATAGTGTGCTTTAAAAAGTTAAATCAGATAATTGTTTTAAATAGCACGGTATCCAAAGCAAGGCAATCCTTCAATAAATGTTACTACTATTAATTTAAGCAGAGATACAAGCATTGTATTTTTCTCCCCACAAGTATATTTAGTTCATCAACTTCATTTTTGCCTGCTTCCTTCAAGTTCTAACTGTAGTAATTTGAAGACTCTGAGAAGCCCCCCCCAAAGAGAACTTAAGCAACCATAGCACTACTGACTCTGATCCCAGAATGTCCCGTTAGATAAGTGGGAGTTTGTTCTACTGGCTTCATTTTCAGTTTTTATCCCATTTCTTCCTCTTCTTGATTTCCAGGTTGGAAGGAATGCACTTTTTTCATGTCTAGTTTTCAAATCAGTTTTCTACCCCTGCACTTGGTGTATTCCTTATTCTGCTCTGTAGCGATGAATCATTTTGTTGGTGAGATAGCCCATGATCTATATTTCAAATTATGTCCAATGAGTCTGTCAAACTGTGTGTCAGCAGGATTTTAGTATCTTTCTTCTTTCTTTTCTATTCAGACTAATGAAAATTAGTGATCATAAAAGGTGTTGTTTATATTTGCATACACCTTTCCATGCTTTTGAAAGTTTATGGTGAAGAAATGAGAGTCACCAAGCTCATTTTTGCCATTACCACTACATCTTCCAACTAACAGTTATAAAAATTATTTTTCAGTTATTGTTTTTCATGTTTGAAATTTACCTCTGTGTTAAGTGGATTACTAGTATACGTGTGTACATGATGTGTGTGTAGGCCAGAGGACACTGTTGTGGAGGAGACCTTCTCCTTCTGTCTTTACGTGGGTTCTGGTGATTGAATTCAGAAGCCAAGTATGTACTACCAATGCTTTGACTTTGTGAGTTATCTCTCAGGCCTTTTTATTTTCTTTTTCACTAGGCTTAGAAGACCAGTGTCCCTTAAGGACCACTCCAAGATCCCAACACTTAGGTTATGTTTTTGCTTCAACGATCATTATCTTACTCCTCACTTTTTTACATTTTAGTCATTTTTCACAATCTAGCTGAATCACATTTGACATGAAAAATTTCAGCTCTCAAGACTCAGTTTTGAGAATGAAATCCTAATGGATTCTATATCATTCCACTTGGAATTTAGTCCATTTATTGTCTTATGTGCATATTAAAATACTCAACAGTTTAACTTCTTTCCTTATCTTTAAGTGCCTTTAGAAGGACACAGGCAACAATGATATATTATAACTCTGTTAAACATGATTCTTCAAAAAACATGGCAAATGTCTAAATCTTGTAGGATGAATGTGGTTAGGGCTGGTATACTGAGCAAGCTTCAATGTGAAATCCTACGTTATAACTTCTAGGAGTTAGTAGACAGGTGGTTTCTGAAGGGGCACTGGCCATGGTCAAAGAAGGCCAAGATTAATCCAATTATGGTAACACAGGTCTGTAAACCCCGTGCTACATAATAACCTTATTAGGAGACAGAGAAAAACAACATGGGAGCAAGAGAGAGAAGGAAGGAGGTAAGAAAGGAAAGAAAAGGCTAATAGAACATAATATAAGGCTAATATTTCTGGGCTGTATATTAATCCTTTCTTGGGCTATGCTTTCACATTAACAATATACTCCTCCATTTTCTCTTGTGAAAAACAGAACTCTTTGTCCAATGGTAGAAAGGAAAAGAGGAATTCAAGCAGAAGGGGATAATGTTCCTGGTTGTGGTGGACTGGTCTGCAGTGTACTTTAGTTCTCTGAATTAGTCAAAAGACTCAAAAACAAATAGCCACTATAACCACAAGGAGGAATGAAGAGGAAGGGTCTTGAAAATGGTGTCTGAGCAATGAAAGACACAGAATATTTTAAAGATCACTGAATTTAATTTATTCAACCTAAATGCATAAAAGTACAGGTGGGGACATTATTTATGCAGGTATATGCAAATCACTTTATAAAATAGGCAAAGCCCTTCTGCTTTTTATAAGTTGCCAAGGTGGTTCCTGATATTTTAAAAGCTATGCACCTTTAATGTAATTTCCTTAGAGTTGGAATCCCTTATAGGAGTCACAGTCATTGTCAGAGCAGGTTTGTTCCCTCCCCTCACCCCCTTCTCTGGGACATTTTACAAGGCTCTCATAACAATCACAAAAAGAGTGGTTTCCACAGAGATATGATTGGAAAAATCCCTTGGAAATTGCTGAGGAACAAGTCACAGTGTTCAAAGCAGAGAACATAGGCTTTGAAAACATGAACCCATCTGACCCCTTGAATTGAGTACAGTGAATTCCTGAGCTCTGAAACATGGGGCCCGGCTGTGCATGCCATATTGGTGCTATAAGACTGGCAGTAGGTTGGCTGTGGCATGGTCTATTTCAAACTCCTTCACAGTGCCCAGTGTTGCATGTTCCCAGATGACATTTGGTTGGCAGAAGCTGGGCCTCCAAAGCTGGCAGTCTGGAATGCAGCCCACTGTGTTTTGACAAACACATAATTGACCATCTGATCACCAGCCTACGTTCTGCACTCAGGTCACTGGGGATCTGAGCTTTTAATAGGTCCCTACTCCTCATCTTGTTCATCTTCTCCAACCTTTCTAGAAAGCAACATACAGACAACTTAAACACGCCCACACATATACTCCAGTTTGCAAAGAGAACATGGTACGTGAGACACAAGCTGCTGAAATTCTCCTTTAAATTGTCCTGGCAGCCCAAAGTGAACAAGAGAAAAGCACACTTATGGTGAACTCTAATTCAGAGAAAAGGAATGAATATACTGAATTGTTTGAACACCCGGCTGTGCATAAGTTGCAATTCAGTTCAATGGGTTGGAAATTTTGCTTAGAAAAAGGCAGCAATGGAAAAATGACAGGAAATTGGGGATTGATTGACTTTAGAGAGCCATTATTAAGGGATGCTTTTGTCTTTTTTATATTCTCTTTCCTCCTATCTCATGTTCACTGTGGGCAGAAGACCCTTCTACATCCCAAGACCAGTAAGCAGCAGCTCAGATAGAGGTCAGCTACAAACTGAAGTCTTCAGTGAAGCCCCATAAGGATGGGTTTGCCTTTAAATGTGGCACAGTATCCCATCAGCCTTTCTCTTAGAAAGGCAAGGATTATGCAGTGGGCAAAGATATGCTGGAATTATACAACTATTAATACTCCTATATAATTTCTCCACTCTATTCACTACATAGGTCAGGTCTTGTGTAATTTCCTTAATTTAAAAAGAAAAACAAGGCTGTAAGATCAAGTCCAAACTCCTCTGCTTGGCATCCTTTGCCCTGACTCCTGCCTGCTTGCCAGTTCGCCATGCTCTAGCACAGCAGAGTAATGGGTACCTAGATCTAGTGGTTACTTCACCCCTCCTCACTTTTAAATATTCTGTTATTTCCCCAACAATGAGCACTTTTCTTTGCTCTTGTCCTGTGCTCACTTGGGAAACCCCTACTTACTACTTTCACCTCGTGAGTCAGCTTGAACCTCCTATACGGGTGGGTGCTGTAGATCCCTGCCTTCCACCGCCTGTCACACAACAGTCTTTAGCCACTTGGTCACCTTCCCCAGTTGATTGTGAGGGCTTTTTCCTTTCTCTCTTTGCATTGTTGGGTCAAGCCCAGGCTGTGCTACTGTTCCACTTCACTGAGCTCTACCAAAAGTGCTCTAGTGTGAGCTATACCGCTAGCCCCAGACTGTGCCATTCTTAATGAAAGGTGGCATTTCTCATTTATCTTGGAGTTCCCAGATCTGAGCGCGGTTACTAGCTTTCTATAAATGTTTGTTGACTGAAAACTAAACAAAGAACTATGCATAATTAATCAAAACCATGCCAAGCAGTAGCTCTTAGGAGCATAGTAGGAGACTCCAAGAGATCTAATGAAGGTGGAAAATACCCAGGAGTAAGGCATTTCCTGATGGTTACCACAGTGACTGGTGACTAGCTGGGGTGAGAGTAAGAGGGAAGGATGGAGGCTGCAACAGAGCATCTCTTTTTAATAGAGAATGTCAGTAGGCAAAGGCATGATCACCCTTCCAGTGATTAACTTTTAATACTGTAAGGTATTGTCCTGAGAATGTGTCTGCATCTGAAGAGAAGCCTAGCTTACAAGAACCAGGCTTCCAAAACATACTCCGCCTTTCTCATCTACTTCAAGGCAGCATGGCAGGTTGTGGGGTTTTTCTTTCTGTTTCTGCTAAAAAATAACAGGACAGAAAACTCTTGCAGGAAAGTGTGGCATCTATTCAACTCCTATTTAAATCTGGTCAATTCCAGATTGGGACACTGGATGCAATGCCAAGGACAGAAGGTCAGATGGGCTGAATTTTGCACCTGTCCAAGGGAGGTGATCAAAGAGCCACTTGAGATGAGAGGCATTGGGGGCAATGTTCTCGTTTGTTCCCAAGGAACTTTCCCTTTGCTTTTTATGGGCCTCTAGGGCACCACCCCTGGAGCCATCAGCTGTGTCTGTGGGGGCACTTGAGGACACAGGACTGTTACTGGCCCTGTCATCCTGCTGGCATGAAGGCAACTTGAGGATTTCTAACAAGTCAAGCAAGCATGAAGCCTGGTCTGGGGTGGGACAAGGTCATGGGCACATGAATGGACTATTAGCTTGTTACAGGTTTTTCTCTCAGGGTTACTTCTGCTTTAAAGATTAAATAAATAAAAAAAGAGGAGGAACCACTTGAATCTGCTCTGTGGTGGATTAGTGATGTAGCACAGAGTTACTTTCACATTTTCCTACGAGACAGACACAGCCTTTCAATTATAGGTCTCTCCCTTTATTTCTACTAGGTGATGCAGGTCTCCTATACACTTTGTGTCTGATGCTTGCCCTAAAGTACTGATGTCATGATAGCTGAGCTAGGTGGGCAGGAGTACATCATGCTGACTCATCCTGGTGATGTGAGGATTAATGCCTTGTCTAACACTGAGCTATTATGTGAATTGTTTTTACACAAAAGAACTGTTACAAAAAGATTTGCCAGTCAGAGGACTAGAAATATGCAGTGCTATATAACAAGGGAGGGGAAGGATAGGTAGACACACAGTGGTAACCATGAGCACACACATTGACATCTCCAAAGCATCAGCGAATCCACTCTATCATCACTGAGACTGGGAATAAGAAGATTTAAGGGGAAGTAGGACTTCCCCTGATGTCTAACACAGCACCAGTCTTTGAGAAGTCTAATAAATCAACCTCCTCTGCATCACATAAAATGTCACACCCAACCTCAGCATCTTTTGGTGAATCCTGCTACCTTACATATGTTCACCACAATTTTCTAGGAATGGTAGTAGAAGCCATACATGAGCAGAATCAGAGACCTCTTTTGGTCACTACAACATACCAAGAGTGAAGAGTCGGTGACATAATGTGAAGAAATAACGGGAAATGCAGCTACAGGGACACCCATGGTTACTTAGGATATGAGCTGACTGCCTTTCTCTGTAGTTTCTTAGGTGATGCCTCAGGTAGTGACTTGATTATTTGATTTCATTGCCCCAAAACCTCTTCCAATCAGTTCAAATAATATTTATCCAAATCTGCTCAGTGTGACCCAGTTTGATCTTTCAATAATAAATGTTCTCTTTTTCATTTAAAAATCAAGTTTTTCCCCGTTCCCCCCCCAAATTTCCCATCTTTTCTGGAAAGAAATGGTACATTCTATAAACTTGCTGGCACATGTGAATCCTGGATTTCTTTTATTTTTCTTCCTAGACTTTAAAATTTTGCACAAATTTTCAGGCTATTTACTTTTCAGTCTTGTACTTCTTGGTTAAAGGATATTATAAATTTTGTCAATAAATCAAAGCTCTGAACTAGAAGTTAAAATTAAAAATGGTTGGACCTAGGGATGAGTGAACAACTGGAGAATAAATAATTGCCCATTGATTGACAGTGGAGCAAAGCCCAACTGTTGCTGAGATCTGGATGTGGACTGTAAGCTTCAGGTCAGAATTGCAGCGACTTTTACAAATAGCAGCTGCAGAGAGGGAAAGGGCAGTCTTTTCAGAAGGCAAAGGCTGGGCTGTTGGGCTCCCTCACAGAGGACAACTCACCAGTACACTAACAGCATTGGCTCCAAGTAGGAAAAACACTAAAGCATACTAAATGGATGCTGGACACCACAGTGAAGCCAACCAGGAAATATGACACCAAAGACCAGAGAGTCACAAATCCAACACTTTCATTAAAGGTAAAGAAGCCACTTTTACTTACATGAAGAGTAGGAGCAGGCAACAGACTGGTAGTCAAGGAACTGAAAATGAAAGAAAAGACAAGGAATTAAACACAAAACTGAACGCGAGGAACACAAAATCTTGAGAGATTGATGGGACTCATTGCTCCCAAGTTTTGTCACCTGTAGACACAAAATTATTAATATCCAGCTTCAGAAATTTTCCAGAGCTGTAGCCTCCTTGCTATGACCGATGCCAGTATATCCTAGTATAGAAAGTGACAAGACCTTTCCTGTTGATTGCATCAGATCTCCAACAGACAGCTTTTCTATAGGAGCAATCCTGCTCACTGCAGTAGTTACTAGCCATATTTGTCTACTTAAATTCTTTAACGTTAACGAAAACCTAAATACTGAGATCCTTAGTCACACTAGTCACGTTCCAAGTGCTCAGTGGCTACATGTGGCTTTAAGTGACCTTACTGAACCTCACATGGAACACTTCTGTGTTGCATAGAGGTCTATTGTTGATGCAGATATTGTGACATAGTGATTGGAATGCAAACTTCTGCACTCCCAACATGGCTATAATGATGACACTTTTCAGGTTTGGGGAAAGTTCGCCATGATAGTTTTACACTCTATGTTTAAAAGCCTAATAAATCTTTCGCATAGTTCTCAAACTACGTAACAAATAGCCCACAACTACTGGAGTGCCACTATAGTTGATTAGGTTCTCTTCTAGAAATTAAGACAACAGAAGTCCTTCCACTAGACCCCCAGATCATATTGGATATGCACTGCCAAACATCATGACAGGATGTTCTTAACCACTTCACATAAAGCCTCCAAAAGTATCAAAATTACTTTATTAAAGGATATCAACTTGAAGGACCTGATTGCCCTGAAAACGGCCAAAGCAGAAAACTAAATTCAAGAGCCTTCACTTTCCAGGTTTTCTGAACAAATGCACCATGGTAGAGACTGCACTCAAGAAACGTTTTCCTGTGTGGTCAGTGTGAAATCTGCCTGTTTACACGCAGCTGTGAATTGTGGCGGTCCTTCTGTAGGACAGGAAGAGTCAAGAAGAAAACCTGCAGCCCAGATTACCGTGCACAGCAGTGCAAGAGACACCTAGGGTCTCCCATGCTTTAAAATCTTCTCACAAAATTGATAGAGTTAACAAAAGTTGTAGGAAAGATAATTAGATTATGTATGAATTATTAAAAGTATTTACAAATTGGAAATACAAAATAAAAAGGGGCTAGTGTTTAAAGATTATAGTTTTGAATACTCATGTCTTCTCTGCAAGCCAAGACACTAAACCACTGCCTGGTACATATTTTTGTCATTTTACCCCCTCCTCTCTCCCTCTTCTTTAACGCCCCCCCCCATTTTTGAGCATGGTTTCTTTCTTAATCTTTGGGCGAAAGGGGAGTGATTTTTCTATAAAATGTGCCGAATTACCACTTATCTATTGTAAGTTATACACCAAATAACTCTCAAAAATGGATTATGAACTTTGAAAAATGTATCAGGTACTTCCTTCTTATATCTGAGGAGGTAAATTTTCTTTATGAACTCCAAGGAACAGTTATTCACAAAATTAGTTAAAATTAAATTTTGGTGATGGAAAGTTAGATTGACTAACACATGTGAAGACTAATAAACTATCTCCCCTGATGTCAAATTATACACAGGCTGCCGATGACAGGAATCTAAGATGGAGAGAAAAATTACAGTGTGTGTTACAGTTTAAGAGAAAACAAAGTTAGATTGCAAAATTTGGGGATATAAGTTTGTACTGATATATTAAAACAAGACAATAAAAGCAATCCCAAATTTAATATTAAGGTTAAAAATTTAATTTCATAGTTCATGAAAAATTCATAAATGTCCATAACTGTCAAAAGGTCCCTCCTTCTTGATTGAATTACAATCTGCTAGGCGATTTTACAATATGTATTAATCTACATAGATTTACTTTTGCTCAGTTGAAACTGTTATGTATTGATACATGCCCTTTCCACCTGAGTGATATTCACCTTATATGTCTGTAAGTTGTTTTTATATGAAATGCAAAGAATTAAGCAGAATAGTTTTGCATAGGATTTAAAACATTTGTATTGAACATTCCAGGTTCAACACACAAATATGTAGCAAAGGATATAAGACTGTAAAGGCCAAATAATTCAGGACATTAAAACATAGCAGTGGGTGTGCTCACAAAGAGGAAGAGTGATGTGTATCGATGTCTAATCTTAGTTTAGTGATGCCAAAGTGTCAATCTCCAAGGACCTAATTGTAATTTAATTGTAACTGAAAAGACTAGTTCACCTAGCTTCAATTTGCATAATGTTCTAGGGCAGTGGTTTTCAACATTTAGAGATGATGCAGGTTCCTAGGAGAATCCTTTCCCAAGAATTCTCAAAAACAAGTTTCAAGGAGTGTTTGGTCCCAAAGAAACCCATGTGTGAGTCCTGTGGGCTGCTTATCTATGGCTTGGTGAGGGTGGGGTAAAGAAGGAAAGAAAATCACCTTCAGAAAGTTTAAAACAAGCATAATCTGAATCTGGTAGTAAAGAAAAATTTTTAAATCGAGCTCTGTAAGTAGGTAAAGATGTGTGACTAGAGACATTCAAGTTCCTTTAAGGTTCCCTAGACTTCTATCTGTCTGGACCATTATAATATTTTCCTCATTCACTATTATTAGCATATATTAATTGTACTTCATTGTAATATTTCTATGATGTATATAAGTTACTTTGATCATTATGCAATTTCTTTAAAAATATCTATAGCACCATTACTGCAATGGGGTAGAGGAGTATGGAGTGGAGAAATGGCAGTGATGGAAAGAGTTTCTGTGCTCTGAGTACCTGCTGTGCTTCTGGGCATCTGGTAAAGAAAGGCTTCTCTAGTTTGTATATGTGACAACCCAGGGATGTGCAGGGAGCAAGCATGGGGGTACACAGAACCACCGATACTAAGACATGGCAGTCTTCCTTGATGGCTGATTTTTCTTGTGGGTAAATAACTTAGACTGTTGTTTGCATATGTATCAATTTCCCCATTGACTTTTTCTTGGATGTTTTAGAAGAAACAAAACAGATGTTCTTCTTGGCCTTGCATTACTTCTACTTTATTAAAGTAAGCAAGAATATACTGAGGAGTGAAAAGAAAAATATCTGTGTGTATTTTGGGGGAATACCTGAGACGACCTTAAAGTGTCCTGTCTGCAGCACACAGGGCAGTGTCCCATTAGGCATCCTGAACGCTGGGCCACTCTCACGTGAGGCCTGCCTGAGCGCAAGTGCAAGAAGCACTGGTAGAGTGAATCACTGAACCCACACTATAAGGAAAAAATACTGTTACCCTGCACTTAATCAAAGAAAGAGGAGATTTCAGAAATTAGGAAACTTACCCCAAATCACACAGCTGCTGGCCTCTGAGTAAGTCTGCACCATTCCAAAGTCCACACACTTTAACCACTAAATTATACCACCTTTAGTGTTTCTCACTTGATACTTTCCCTTGAAATCTGGACTCATTCAGGATTATGCAGGCTAGTTTATGCTTCACTTTGGAAGGAGATAGGTCTGGCTTGATTTGCATTCTAAATATTTCACAGCGGTAAGGGAAAGCTATTATTATACCCATTTTATGGTGAGGAAGCTGAGCTTCTTGCCAGCTGAGGTATCTGGCTGGGTTAAAAACAGAAGTCTGGTTGTCAGTTTTTTACTCTGAACTAGCTCAAAGCTCAGGCAATGTTACTGGCTATGTGGGCTTTTCTGCATATGGGGTTAACACTGGGGGACTAAGAGTAAGACCAACTTTGCTAAGAGGGAACAATAAGAATTCAGCAATGAAATGAAAAAAATAAGTCATCATAACTCACAAAATTGGTTACTTTGAGGACGGTGACTAGAAAAGGGAGTGCTTATTCATCACAGATGAATCAGAAAATTAGAATGTGTCACAGCTCTGATGACAGAACTGAGGAATTCAGATGAACTCAAGTTCCACACTCATCCTTTCAGCTAAGGAAGGCAAGGGTGTGGCAACAGACAGGAATGACCTCTGGGGCTCCCCTTTTATCTTCTTGGTCTTTTCAAATATTCTTTCTAGAACTTGGTGGGTTTATAGCTTCATTTTCTATGGATAGGGATGATGTTTAAATACTATTTCAGTGTTCTAGAAATACTGTAATAAGTAATTCATATGTGGGAGTCATCCCAAACACCAGGAAGATTTTTCACCTTCCTGATTTTGCTAATATTGTTTGACTTCCAAAGGCTCAGGGGCTATTGGGATTTTAGATGCATGTGTCTCTCAGAATGAGTGCCAGCCCCATAGACTCCTGTCAACT
This sequence comes from Mesocricetus auratus, assembly GCF_017639785.1. Taxonomy (NCBI): domain Eukaryota; kingdom Metazoa; phylum Chordata; class Mammalia; order Rodentia; family Cricetidae; genus Mesocricetus; species Mesocricetus auratus. Next base: position 48,378,395 of record NW_024429192.1, read on the forward strand.
GATATTCCATCTTCGTGCTGGATACATGACTTTTTTTTTATGTGACAGATTCAAGAAGTTTTATGCTAGCTTTAATGGCATTTCATGCACTCTGCATTTGGGAGTTTTTAATTCTCCAGCTTCAAAAAACATTTTTTTAAAAAACATAAACCTGGCGGAAAGGTTTGCAAATCAAAGGCAGAGCATGGGTACAGGCTGATCCTTTGCAACCCCACTTTAGGTCTTTGGCAGTTACTGAAGTATTTCCATGTCTTTTGGTCAATTGGAGAAAATCATAAATGCTATGTATACTCATTCATAGTTGAAGCCTGCCTTACTAGACCACATTATTTTGTCTCTATCTGAAGAAATAAGATAATCATAAACATGTTATGACATAACTGAGGGACATCTTTTAAAAATTCAGATGATGAAATAAGGTAATCATGGATGAAGAGAGAGGATGTAAAAACTGAAGTTCAGTAATTAGGCATAGTATGGCCTATGAGCCTTTGCCAAGACACAATTAAACCCCCACTCCACCCCACACAAGTCTCCTGACTCTTCATGAAGCTTACAGGAACAGAGTGTGAGAAAACAAATAGAGAAAGCAGAGATTCTGTGAGAGGTGACAGGGACTGAATTTGTATTTAAGATGGGTTCTATTTTCATTATAATTTTTATTCTCTGAGAATCTCATACATATATAGAATGAAACATGACCATATCCACCTTCTGTTCTTGCTCTCCCCCCCTCCACCCTGGCAACTTAGAATCCCCCCCAAAGTAGATTTTAGGAACATTTTATAATCTAATCCAGCCTTTCTCTGCATATTTCTAATTTCTGAAGTAGAAACTTTACATCTTCTAAATGGATTGCATATAAGACTTTTACCTTAAAGTAAATTGATTTTTTTGGGGTGTGTGTGTGTGTGTGTGTGTGTGTGTGTGTGTGTGTGTGTATGGTGGCTAACTGATTAGAGGCACATAGTGCTGCTCTAATCTACCATTTATGTAATTTGCTACAGAGACTGTTGTTATAATACAAACACTCCAAAACTTCTCTATCTAGAAAGACAGATAATAACAAGCGAGTGGTGTGGTGGATCATAGACTAAATATGAACACAGTAGAAGCAGAGAGAAGCATCCAGATCAATGAGAAAGAGGGGGATCACCACTCAAAACGGTTCCCACAAATGGTTAAAATACAAGACACACATATCAAGAGATGATAGAAATTAATCAGGCATTTAGACCTGATGACTGGTTAAGCCATGGGGACAACATAAGTTGTTTGTGTTTTAACAACTTAGGAGCAGTTTTCTGTAATACAGACTGCAAAGTGTTACTTTTGTCCTTGTTACAACCAACTATTTGCTTAAGAGCATCCAAGACCTTTTCACAGTCTGGCCCAAGCCCATCTCTGTTTTCTCCTCCATTCCTTCTTTATATACTGTGACAGACTATTCTGTTTTTCCCTGCGCATGCCTAGGACATCTATGTCTCCCAGCCTTTACTGACAGTTCACACTTGAATCTCCCAAACCTCGCAAAGTGTGTTAAACACAGCATGACAGTCCAATGTTTGTTGAATAAATGTCATCTGTCTATTTTAGGAGACAAAGATGATAGAAAAAAGTCGTTAAATCAGTAAATAAATAGCACTAGAAAGAGAGGTCAAGGAAAAGTTAATTTTAGTGCTTTTCAGGAGTGGGGGCAAGATGCACTTTGAGACTGGGAAGAGTGATGCTCTTTATTCCTGGGTCTAGCCAATGCTATGAGTCAGTTACTTTTTTGGGACCAAGTTTAAACCTCAAGGTTAAATGACCACAAATGCTCTGTCCATCAGGATAAAATGAAAAGTTGTGGATATTTTCACACCAGCACAGTGGAATTAAAATATGCAGTGCCTGATTCAGAAGCATCATATATGACAGAGCTTTTCCAAACAGTCCTGTGTGTCACAAAAGGAGCTATAGAAATAAAACTGTTAAAAATGCAAATAATTTAGTTTAGGGAAGATAGGACTAAATTGTATCTTCATAGTTTTCTGACTATAAGAAGAGTCATTACAAAGAGGATAATGATTGACATTTCGTCCTTGGGCAAAATGATATCAAATAGTTGAGTGAAGAATTTAAGGCTTTAAGATGAACACCTAAATATGCTAGTCGTAAATAATCAAATAGCCTGCTAAGAGCAGTTATGAAATTTCTTTCTTCACAGCTCTTTAAAAATAGGAAAGATCCTCATCTATTTTGGATTGAAGAAATGCAGCTCTGCCTTTAGCCAGGGGCTGAATTCAATAACCCCACTAGCTCTACTTAGCCTTACATGACAACACAATCCGATAAAATGCTGACCCTACAAACTACACACAACCATAATACAGTTTAATAAAATACATCCTAAACTTAAAGGAGGATTAGGCAATACAGATAGTAAGTTATTAAAATAAAAATAGTATATGTGGTGCGTAGGTATTGGTTCAATTTACCAAGTGCCATGACGAAAATAAAACTGAGGAAAAATGTACTAGAATCTACTACAGCTTTAGCATAATGGTTAGCTAAAGACCAACAAAATTCAAACAATTCATTCTTTACATCTAAGATGTTTAACCAAATATTTCTTAATTCTGGAATTGAATAAGCTATATGAACTAAATTTTCAATGAAAGAAAAAGGTAGACGAAAAGTCCAGAACATAATATAAACACTCAATATTGTTATTCCCAAATCTAACTTCAAAGACATCAGGCAAGCCAGTGAGCTCCTGTAAATGATGAAATTCCCATGTACTGTCAGAACCCCGGGAGCTCAGGCCAGTGGAAACTGTCACTGGCTTTCTTGTCTATTAACCTTGTAGTTCTGGAGCTCAGCAGAAGTGTCCATTACACACAGCACAGAGCCAGATGAAAGCTTCTGATGACCTTGTCTGCACCAAATTCATTTAAAGCAGTTTGCCACATTTCTTAAATAGAATATGAGCCCATTCTATCTATGGCTTAGATTACGACTGGCTCACCGAACTATTGCCCAACACTTATAACACTGACATGCCACAATCAACAGACAGCCTATAGCAAAGGCTCCAGCACGGTCAAAATATACACACATATGAAACGGGCAGTACACAAGAATAGAAGAAAGATGTTTCTAAAGATGGATTCTGACTATTAAAAGTTCTGAGTAGTATTCAAGTTTTGTTAGGAACACACAAATCTAGACACTCAGTCCCCGGAAGTCAGCTTCAATATAACTGGTAAAGAAACATACAGTTACAAAAAGAGACTGAGAGAGAGACATGCAGTTTTGTTTCCAACCCATTATTTTCCTAAGAACATGAATCAAAGAGACAAACTATGCCAATTCCTTCATAGCTGCTGACTTGTCAGGGAAGACTGTGCTCATCCTCACTAATGACTTCTTGAGATTGTTTACTACTGTGATCAGGAGCTGGGAGGAGAAAGGTCTAAGACCTTTCAAAAGAAACATTTAGTTCAGCATCACTACAGAAAATAAAGTCAGCATTAAGTTAACTTGGATAACCTAACTAGCATAATGGTTGGTACATGAAGCCGTTGCTTTGGCTGTTTCAAACACCAGGACGGAACTGAACAGCAAAGGGTCAAGCTTGCCAGCAGCCGGATGATGAAAAGCTGTGGCACAATAGGCTTAATGCAGGTTGTTAGATTCAAAAAGCTTGCTCCCCGCCTCCCTCCCCCCTTCGCTTCTGATTTCCACATCCACATTCTAATCACCAAGCAGTTGTAGAAAAATGACCAAGTGGACAGGGATTGTCTCTTTGTGGACATTCCCTGTCAACACTAGCCTCTCTACCACAATTTGTACTCAGCGATTGTTTTAATACTTCCTCTTAGGGGAATTTGCATTTTCTTAACTGTCTCTACAAGATCCAAATTTAGGTTTTTTCATAGGTAATGAAAGAGGTATTTAACACACACAATTCTCTCTCTTTCTCTTCCCCTACTCCTGTGTATGTGTAGTGATATTAGGCTCTATCTTGCACTCTTTAAAATTTCGATTTGTCACCTGCTCCACCTAAAATTTTTTTCTTGTATTTTAATTTCAAGTAAAAAACATCTAAACAGACACACATATAGTATATATGTTTTCCTGTCAAAATTATAAGCATTTTGGAATTTTATGTCCAGAGAGTCTGTAAATCAAGTTTTGCTTTAGTAAGGTACGATCAATTTATTCAGAAAAGAAATATCAATGGTTTGCACTGAAAGTTCAGTAGCATATTTATCATCCCACATGGCCTGTCTCTATTGGTTCCTAGCTGTTGGCAAGCATAACCCCAGAAAGACTTTACAATCTATCTTTTGTACCCTGGAAAGTCTGGCTTTAGACATCCCTAGTAAATATCTGTATTCTTGCAGTCACCTGCTAAGGTTGTGGGAGTTGCAAATGTTTTCTGACTGTTCTTTAGCCTCACACTTCCTGAAAGGATTAGACTATAAACAACCTACTGGGAATCCTCCAGACCAAACCAGGGCTGAGGTGAGCTCTGCTAGCTGCAAACCCACAGCAGTCTGTGAAACAATTATGAAAATATAAAGGTTTCATCCACATTTTCAGGAAGAAAGTATGTTGCTTCCAAAAGGAGACCTAAAAAAAATAAGATAAAGTAGAAGAAACAGAGAAGATAAGATTTTTAAGTGTTAGCAGAGGTAAATTTCAACATGTCCCAGTTTCTCAATGATGTCTTAAACTCTGGATTCACTTTCAGCATGTGACAGTGGCCTGCATGAGACTCTTCAAGGGAAGCCATTTGTCTCTGCCTAGTGAATCCCAAATGAATCACTAAGGGTTCCTTTTCTGTCTCCAATCAATCTGCACCCAGACTGAGGGACCCTAGCTTTCCGGTAATCTTGCGATCTCCTTGGGAAGTGACCTAGCCACAGCTCCACAGAGCTAATGCCCCCACACTGAGCATTTTTCTCTCACTGCACACAGTTACTCAGTATTTTAAATGACTCAGCAGCAGTGAGATCATATGATGTTTACCATGTCAGCAGAAAAGCTTGACACTGGGGGAGAAGAGATGTATCTACCCTAAATACATCAAACAGCCTGGGACCCTAAAAGCTTTTGAAATTGCGTTTTATCCAAGGGTAACAAAACAGTTAAATCCTCCAATGAAACCCCTTCTTTGCATTCATTCAGATTCTTGAAGTATCCCCTTTCGGTACCAAATAATACATAGTAAATCCTGAGGTAGAGAAGTTTCACCTCTAGTGAGAACACTGAAAAGGTATTGTACATTATTGGAAAACAAAACGGAAAAAAAAGAGTCATAGCTCTCTTCCCTATTCTCCAACAGTGTCAAGAGGAGGACTGCGCAGAGAATGACATAACTCATCTTTTTTCCATTTCAAGGAGCAGACTCATGTTTTTCCAGATTTATTTTTGCCAAGTGAATGCCTCTAAAATTCTTATGATAACTGTTTTCTAACTTTTCAAAAGAGGAGAAAAAGCTGAACATGATGATGGTGGGTGACTTAATGGAATCAGCCTGTCAACGTGATGGAACTGAAAAAGCTTTTACAGAATACGTCCACATGCTTCAGAAAACCACCTTTAACATAATGTATAGAGAGGGCAGAGTGGTTTTTGTCATGGTGAAAAAAAGGAATGCCATTAATTCAGACAGTAAGTGTAGGGTTCTGTTAAAAATCTCTGTGGATAAATCACAGCGATGCACTGTGCCCAGATGAAGGGAAGCAAGCAGGTTCTAGGTCTCAGAGGGGACTATTCAGAGGAACCAACAGACTTTAAAATCCGTCATGTCTGTAACTAACAAGAATTCTATGCTATCTACCTGAATTCTGCTAAGCACATGGCTTTAGAGTAACACAAATTTAGATGTAAATAGAGAAGAAAATGACATTTTTCTGAATATCCTACCTGAGGCAAACTATCAGACCTCCTACATTGTCCACATTGGTTCATTTTGGTACCACTTGGCACCAATCTATGTGAACTTTCAATTTGTCCCTCCTCTGCAAATGATTTATGCATACATAAATAATGTGGACAAATTTACATTTCCTCCTATAGTGGACATGGTACAAGAAGAAATCTAATCTAACATTTAAATAATATTTAAAATTCTTGCAGAGGTGTCTACAATCCTGTTTTGGAACCAAAGGCCTTAGCAAAGTTCTATAACACATCACCCTGCTCTCTTAGGTAAGGGTGCCATGTAGAGTACTGGATGGGAGAAATTGGTATCAGAAGCAAAGCTCAGAGTCTAGCAAGGCACAATTCACTTTTATTCACACTGGTTAGAAATGTCTCAGTTGGCAGGTAACACACATCTTCAGGCTTTGGCTGGAGCTGGTCTTCCCCCAACAATAGTGTTACACTGTGATTTAAAGCAACCTCCTGCCCTTCACAAGTTCCCAGGGTCTTCATAGCCCAAGAAGGTACACCCCTCACTATCTTTCTGGGTTCATCACCCATCACTTTAATGAAAAATTATTCCAACTAACAATAAAATATGCGGGAAGACAGGATGAGGAGGAATGTGAATGGAGCTTACAAAGAATAAAATTTTAAAATTGGTGACTTTACACTTTTATTAAAACTCAATTCTCAAAGTTAAGTCTGCTAAAGTTTCTGTACTTTGAGAGTTAGTTTTAGATGAAGAGATGTGAGAAGTATTTTCCAGATAGAACTTTATATCTACTCATTAGCTCAACATGTTTTTTCTCAAAGTCTGGTCACTCAGATTGCATTCCTGCCATCCAGGATCTTGTCCTCAGCTTTGGAGAGTTCTGTGTCTCCATTTTTTACTGGTTAATCCACTTCAGAGTTTAATCGTGAATATGTGAACCTGATCCAAATCATCCCTTTGCCATCTTTATTTGCTCTTTTCACTTGCTCCATGACAACCCCTCATGGATGACTATTCTTTGTGGCCTACTTTGTCAACTCAGCTGATCTGTCTTACTTCCAGTTCTCTTTCTTTCTTAACTAGACATGAAAATATCCTAAAGTCTATCAAGAACTTTGTAAGTTTTGGACATGGATCTTCACAATCTAGTCTGAACTTTTCTTTCTTTTTTGAACAATGAATAGGACCCAGTTCCTAAGAAGCACATCTGAAATTATAGTCAAATTTCAAGTCAGTGGTCTCCCTAACATGACACCACCACTGCCCCACAAAGAAGCATCTGCACATTCACCAGAGGACCATAATCTTAAGTAATCTAGATCTCATGACCTAATGAAGTACACATTCCCATGCTTCCTTGCAAGGAGGCACCTCCTTCATTATCTTTTAGTACTTTTTGAACCTGGCCACTGAGACAAATGATAAGCTCAATGCTAAGAACACTAACTTTCTCCCAACTGTTGGATTAGTTTTCCTCCTCACACATCTTATCAACAGCAATAGAAGAGTTTAATATTTATAAAGAGCATCACTGTTCCCTCTACTTTCTTTTCAGACATTTTCATCTCACATAAACTGTAGTGATGGAATTATAAATACCATTATTCCTCCTCCATGGCAATACTCTTATTATCTTGCATAAACAGAAGTGAACAAATACGTACATGACACCAATCAATCCCTTTTTTAAAAATGCAGTTTTTATATTCCTAAACAGTGGGAGAGGAATTTAATGAATTCAACATGTAGTTTACTTGTTTATTTTTTGAATGTTAATGAAGTAAAAACAAATTATTGCTTCAGTTCCTCCAGACTTACATCAGCCATTAACCCTGTCCATGCCAACGTGGGGCAGGGAGGTGTCGGACCCAGTAGAAATAGGACCAAGTCCCCTGAGTCATTGAGCAAGGTGCTTGGTAGCCTGGGCAGTATTTTAAGATGTTGGCCTGGAGATTGCCATGAAAGATGCAGGCAGGAAACATTTGTTACCAGTGAGAAGAAGTGATATGAGGGCCCAGGTAAAAAGGATAACAAAGAAAAACCCGGAAGTGGTCTGAAGACACAAAGGAAGTGGGCAACTGCTACTGTATTTCCCACCTTCTCACTGGATTCCACTTCCTAGCACTCTCACTGTTCCCATCGTTCACTGTTTCACACCCCTGGTCTCTCTGTTCCCCACATCCTTTCTCCTACCTATTTACGACAAGTCACAGGAATAATTTAAGAGGAATTGAGGCATAAAGAAAAGAATTTGGAGATGTACGATAATATATTGCATACACACATGCACACACACACATATATAACCTATATTTGATTGATGAAGAAGCAGAAACTAGGACTTTTGAGATTTAAAAAATTCATGGTATGTCTGGTCATATTAATCTCTAGACCAGCTGGGTTTCAGCATTGCTAGAGAGAGCTATAACAGGATCAGAAGTAGGAAAAAAAAGGAAAAAATGGAATTCTACAAGGATTCATATTTGCAAAGAAAGGAGGACCTCTTTAGGAATGCCTATTGAAATTCCCCCGAAGACATTTTTTTAACATATATATATATGATATATATATATATATATATATCATATATATATATACACACACAGCATTGAGAGGAAAAGCTTAAGAACTCTCTCACAGGCTTTTGGAAACTACTGAACCCTACATATTATGCACATTTCAGTCCACTCAAGCAAGTAGGATAACTAGAGCATGGTATCTCACAGTGAATAACATGGTTGGTTACTTTACTAGGATGACATATGGAGACAGAGCCCATAGGGACAAAGCTGTCCTTAAAATACATAGAGGGAGGGACTCACAGGTTTATCTGAATGTACAGGGTAGAAGAGATTTTTTTAACCAACCACTAACTTCTTTACCCAGCATTTTTAGAAAACTGAATATGATGAGATGCAATGCTGAGGACGAGCTAGTGATACTGTGAGTTTGAGAGTAGCCTGAATTACATACTGAGAACCTGTTTCAGAATACCCTACAAATTCACATCAATATTAACCTTTTTGGAGTTCTTTATTTGAACTTCAGATAAGGGAAGATGGTAGAAACATTGGAAACATCTGATGCCTACATATATGAGGAAGCAAAGAGAAGAGGAAGCACAGGGTGCGCTGCATTTGCTTCTTGTGAGATAATCACCTTTGTCTCATGACAGGTTCCTATTTCTTCTCTTTCGTACAGAGTGTTTTTCCCGTTAAGACCAACATTTTATGACAATGGCGCCATGCATGGCTGACGCAGTTTGGACTATAAATGTCTCCCAAAAGCTCATGTGTTAAAGACTTGGTCCCTTGTTTGTGGTGTGTTGGGAAGCGGCACAACCTTCAGGAAGCAGGGCCTACTAGAAGGAAGTCTGGGCATTACAGGCACACTCTTGATGAAGATATTGGGACTCCAACCCCTACCTTCCTCTTTCTTCTGTACCCAGTGCTGATGTGAATGACCTTTCCCCATCACAAACGTCTACCACGATTCTGTGTGCCCACACAGGTTCAGAGCAATAGACCAATGGGTTATGGATCAAAACCCTCCAAAATCACGAGCCAAGCATACACAAGTGTGCACGCTAGTTAGCCCTGAGTTTGTCACAGGCAAGCAAAGCTGACCAACAGATGTGACAAAAGACTGGTGAGTGGGAAAGAAATCCTGAGCACAGCTATGTTTCTGGATGTGCTCTATTCCCTCCAACATATTTGTGGCTTCTCTGAGGTCTATGTCAAATATATGTGTGGCAGGGATGGGCTTCCTTACTAGCACATCTGGCTTCAGATAAAAGGAACTCTACTTGTTCACCACAGCTTTTGGTTTTCATGGTTTCCCTTTTTCTCTCAAAATATGAATCTTCATTTTCTTCTCCTCTCCGTCGTCAGGGTAAAAGGTCTCCCAGCTCCTCCAGTCCCTGTGTCTGTGGTTTCCAGCTGTGCCTTCCTAGTTCTTGAGCTCACACAAACATGATCTGGTACTTTTTCATTATCACCTAAGCTGCTGACTGATGCTAAGCACAAACCAGAAAACCACCCAGCCTGGTGCTTCTGGGATTTCTGGAGACATTATTTCAGTCTCTGTACACTAATGTACTTGAATTCCCGTCCAGCTGGTGGCGCTGTTTGGGTAGGTTACATAACCTCCAGGAGGCAGATCCTTGTTTGGGGAGGTGCAAGGTGAAGTTGGAGGCTTTACAGTGTGGCTCTCTCTCTCTCCTCTCTCTCTCTCTCTCTCTCTCTCTCTCTCTCTCTCTCTCTCTCTCTCTCTCTCTCTCTCTCTCTCTCTCTCTCTCTCTCTCTCTCTCTCTCTCTCTCTCTCTCTCTCTCTCTCTCTCTCTCTCTCTCTCTCTCTCTCTCTCTCTCTCTCTCTCTCTCTCTCTCTCTCTCTCTCTCTCTCTCTCTCTCTCTCTCTCTCTCTCTCTCTCTCTCTCTCTCTCTCTCTCTCTCTCTCTCTCTCTCTCTCTCTCTCTCTCTCTCTCTCTCTCTCTCTCTCTCTCTCTCTCTCTCTCTCTCTCTCTCTCTCTCTCTCTCTCTCTCTCCTTCTCAATGTTGGTGAAGTGTGACCAGTCAGCTTCCTGACTTACCTGTTAGCCTCATGCTCCTGTTGCTATGCCTTCCCTGCCATGATGGACTATACAACCTCAAGAACTCTAAACCAAAACAGACCCTTTCTCCGTTATTTTGCTTTTTTCATGGTATTTTATCACAGTAACAGAAACGTATGTTTTCCAGGTGAAGTTAGGAATCATAACTACTTTGCAATTCTTTAGTCTTATTTGGTTTCTATTTGGATTCTCTAGTTTCACTTATCACTTGGTTTGATTTCTTATGATGGACTTGCTACTCTTTGCTTTTGGCAGTGAGCCTAGCCTCTTTTCACACCATAGAAGAGGAGGCCATGGTTCATGTTTGACATTGAACTCATCGTTAACATCAAAGAGACCACTGAGGACCTATTCCAGGGTCATACTGTAGCACTTACTCCTACTGCTGCTAACACATTTTAGCAGCTTTCATCTTAAGTCAGCAACAAGGACAATAATCATAGCAAACTAATAAATGAGACACCTTTTTTTGGTGGACCTAATCTTTCCATCCTCAGTACCAACTTCAAGTTTCCTAACTCCTATTTACTTCTCAGTCCATTACAATTTATCTAGCTGTGTTTCTAATTAAATGTTTGTTTGGGCCAAGTTCATCAATTTTCTTCAATAATCAGATAAAGGCTTATTTTATTGTAATGACTGACCTATGTAAGCACTAGGACCATAGTGCACACAGCTTTATTCTTTTGATTTCTTTGTCTTTGGCACTTGTGGGCTTCTCTGGCCTTTCCAGCCTCTTCTGCTCTTAGCTCGTAGATGGAGTCCATGGGAGTCTGTGTGCTTTTTAACAGCCTTCTTCAGTTTCAGGTACAAACGGTGATCAAGATGGTGACCCATCTTCTTAGATCTTGGGTATCTTCTCTATGCAGGGGATACATTTGCTACTGATGATGAACACAGCTATGCTATCGATGGCATTTGTCACTAACTATACCCTTCTACTTGCTCTGTACCTGTCCTGCACTTTGCTAAGATTTTTTTTTGGATCAAGCCGTGGGACGTGGACAGACTGGAGGGTAATTTGCCAGTCTTTGATCAACTCCCTTTCCACTATAGCTCTCTTTCAGAGAGGAAGCTATGGAATAGCCTTTTGGAAGTCCAACTAGGTTGAAGGCTGTGACCATGATGGGCCAAAACAGACCCTTTCTTTCCCATTTTTGCTTTTTGTCATGGTATTTTATCACAGCAACAAAGAAGTATGTTTTCTGTCTGAACCTGGGAATCAGAACTGATGTGATGGGCATCAAAAACTTCCAAGTTGCTTTTTCAAAAGATCACCCTTCACTACCATCTTTTTAAAGGAAAGTCCATTGATGTGTAATTGATACTCAATACAGTTCACCCTTTTTAGATTTTTTACCATTCAATACATTTTGACTTCTGGGATGGTTACTCTTGTCAGCTTGATGGGATTTCAAATCACCTACAGAGGCAAGCCTCTGGGAGTCTGTGAGGTTGTTTCCAGAGGGGCTTACCTGAGGAGGACACACCCACCAAGCATTCAGGAGGCCCCATCTCAAAGGCTGGGGTCCCAGGGCAGGTATAAAGGAGAGGGAGCTAAGCACCAGCACCAGCATCCCTCCCTCTGTTCCCTGACTGTGGCAATAATAAACCTTATTACCTAAACCCTTTAAGTCTTGAGAAATGTTCAGGACATTAGCAATACTTAAAAATATTCCAAAATCATATATTTTTATTATTGCTCTCACATCCTTGCATCTCTGAATAAGCCTGAAATATTCTTAAGATTAATGAACTTCAAGTATTCTCAGGAGTTTCTGATTAAACACAGTTTTCCCGGTATTAGACAGCAAACATGTTACTCCATAGTCTCACATAATGACCAGCCTAGTGAATTTCCAGGTTGAGGGTAGACTAAGTGCTAGTGATTACACAGGTTAGAAATACATAGGCTGGGCTCCTCAATAGTTGGTTTCTCCATCAGTCAGTGAGACACTTGACACACACTAAGCAATTCCTGTGTGCTGTAGATGACAGCATTGTCCTCAGGGTGGACTTGGCACTGGTCCCCACAGTATTTATATTGTATGGGAAAATCATGAGCAGGGAATGCTATAGTTATTTCCCTATGACTCCCCTAAGAATATAAAGGAAGGGTACTAAGAATGTGCCTGGGTTCAGGGATTGTCTACCAGTGCTTTCAGAGGAGAGGGGCCTTGAAGGAGTGGTACCTGAACCCTTCCATGGGAATGGAGTGTGCATTATTTATCCAAGCTAAGAACATGAAATCTTGTTTTTTTTCCTTCCTCATCTTCATTCACCCACGTACACACCTTTCAAATACTTAAAAGCATTTTTCAAATATTCAAAGAGCACCAAATTTAATCAAAAGTGAAGGACTCTCTAAAGGAAAGGGACCAAAAATAGAAGGGGGATAAGGCCCTAATCTCACCACTTATTTTTAAAACACCCCAAAATGATCAAAACACTTTATAAACTAAAGCATATGAGTTAATCATTTCCAAGTTTCATTTTAAACTCAAAGCCATTTTGAGGTCCATAAACTGAAAAGAATCTTCAAATACAAACTTGTGTTTTCTTCCCTTGACCCTTAGTTGGCTGGAAGGATTTACTGTTAAGCTGTTTGGAGAGAAAGGTATCTTACTGGTTGGAAACATGGGATACACATCTTCCAGAATAACATGCATTCCATAAGAACAGTCTTTACAGCTATATTTCTGGTAAGTACAAGAATGCCTGGTAGACAGCAGAGGCTCAATAAATAACTCTAACTCTCTCTCTCTCCTCTCTCTCTCTCTCTCTCTCTCTCTCTCTCTCTCTCTCTGTTATGTATTTATGTAGGTGTGTGCATGTGTGTCTATTAGGAAGTTAGAGAAAGATGCTGGTGTTTTTTCCAGTTGATCTCCACCTCATTTTTTGAGAGGTGGTCTCTCATTGAACCCAAGCCCGTTGTGGAGTATTCCTTAACACTGTGTGAAGATATGTCACTGTGACTGGTTTAATAAACAGCTAAATGGCCAATACTTAGGCAGGATTTTTGGATCAGAGAGAACGCTAGGAGAAGAAGGTGGAGTTGCCAGTCAGGCATGAAGGAAGCAGGAAAGAGTAAAGAGTAAAGGTAATAAAGCCGTGAGGCAGAAAGTAAACTAATAGAAACGGGTTAACTGAAGTTATAAGAGCTAGTTAGAAATAATCCTAAGCTATCAGGCAAGCTTTCAGAGTTAATAAGAAGTCTCTGTGTGGTTACTTGGGAGCTGGATGGTAGAAAAGAGAAATCCACCTACACTGGCCAGCCAGTGAGCTTCAGGAATCCACCTGTTTCTGGCTTCCTGGCTCTCGAGTTACAGATGTACACAGATGAGCTCAGTTTTACTTGAATTCTGGGGATCTCTCTAACCCCCAAAATATCTCCTGAATGATGAATTAAACCAATATTCTGTTTTTCAAGTTTTATTTTAACTTTATTTTGTGTGCACTGGCGTGAAGGTATCAGATCCCGGGCAACTGGAGTTATAGACAGTTGTAGCTGCTATGTGGATGCTGGGAATTGAATCTGGGTAGTCTGGAAGAGCAACCAGTTCTCTCAAACACTGAGCCAACTCTCCAGCTCTAATATTCTGGGTTTTTAAGGGATTCTCCATCTCATTTCTTACTGGAGTTCCATCTTACTTTAGGACAGTAGTTCTCTTTCTGGTGCTATTTTTGTCCTCATTAGGGGGACACATGCATTTTTAGTTGTCAAAGTTCAAGAAGTTGCTCTAGACACAGGATTTCTGCCAAGTATTTTACACTGCATACCACAGATCTAGCAACTCTAATATCAGTAAGGTCAAGTTTATAAATCCCTGCTTTAGACCCTTTGTTTCCATTGTGTTGTACACTGGAATCTGTTCTGCCCTTTGTTTGGAAGGAAACTGTTCTGGAAGCAGCACTCCAGAGGGGCCACACTGCTTTTCTTCATTCCTTTCCTAACTCAGCAGAACCAATCCCACACTAAGGCATATTTGTAGAAAACCAGAGTTGCCTTTGCTCCTACTAAATCAGTATGTACTTATTGGGGAACATAGAAGAACAAGATATGAGTGAATAATTTGTTACAGAATATTGCTAATTTCTCTGAGCTTACCAAATAATAGTTCCTAATTTCAGTAAAATTAGACTGTTCAGACACTAGTAAGAAAAGGAACTTCTGTCTCAAAACCAGTTTAATGATGTCTTGTCAGAATAAGCACACCAAGCTACCTTTTATCATGATAAACAGTAACTCACATTTCATCAAAACCCAATATTGCATCTTTCGAGAGACTGGATTCATAGCATGTCCTCTGCTGCCTTCCTTGCCCTGCATATTGAAATGTTAGCATCTGATTTCCAACCCAATGGAGAAACTTGTGTGGTTCCAGGGTAGAGCATGTGCCAGTTTCCCTACTATGAGGGCAGCTTTAGTAATCATGGTGTTGTGGCCTGTGATCCAGTTACCATAGAGACTGAATACATTAAGAGTACAGCATTGTAAGTGGTAGGGAAGACACATTTTTGGAAGTTTTTAAAGATATTCAGATAAGACACCAGGAAAAAGAGACTACCTAGAGAGAAGCACATCAGAGAGAAGTCCCAGATGATCACAGATTCTAGGAAGTAGAACCAATAGAGATTGCAACTATGATACAACTACCATGAGTACCCTCTCATTGACTGACTCTGGAAAATTTCAAATGTGGGGGGCAGAACACACATCGAAAGTTATAGGAATGACAACAGAAATATCATATGAAACTTTGGTTTTTATTTGTTTTGTTTTGCTTGTTTTGAGACAGGGTCTCTACTTTATAGTCCTGGCTAACTTGTAATTTGCTATGAAGACCAGGTGGACCTCAAACTCAAATACAGCCCACTTGCCTCTGCCTCTTGAGTGCTGGGATTAAAGATGTGAGCCAGGCCTGGGAATCACCCAATATCTTAGTGGCTGTTTCCTTTCCCGAGGGTGGAAAGAAATAGAATAAAGATGTCTTTCTTCCAGACACTTAACATGGAGATCTCCTTTAATGTGCCCACGGTTTGAAATTATAGCCAATAGATGCAGTGCACCACAGAAAAGAAATCTTAAAAAAGAATAATAAATGATGTGGGCATTGTTCACATGTAAACAGACTCTGCCATAGTTCCATAGTTTTAAACAGCAATGAGGGTTTCATGAATACAATTTTACTGTCCATAAAATTTTGGTTACATAACTACTACTGAAATCAAGGCATGCCTGGAATATAAGAGGTCAGATATCAAGTTTCTGAAGATTTTAAATAGAATGAACAACTAAAGCTAGGATGTATGTTGTGTCATGATGGGTGAGAGCTAATTAGGAAACAAGTATCGGACAATTTTTTGATGTCTGGGTCTTGTAATGTTTTATAACACTTCAAAATAATATGTCCACACCCCACTTGACATTCATTTCTCCCTGCTTTAAAAATGCTTTTCAAACCTGCATCTTGGGTTCTTGGTCTTCTCTTGAACACTAACATTTTTATATCTAACACAGAAGAAAATACAATTGGATATCTCAAAAGCAACCTACATTCTACATGTCCAAAGCTAATTCATATTCTCTAAACTTTTGCTCTCCTTTGTTTCTCATGGGAGTAAACAGCATTAACTATTCACCCACTTGCCCAACTGATACACCTTATCTGTTGCTTTTCAATCACCTAAATAATTACTACCTCATATAGACATGCAAATCTAATGCAATTTTTAAATAGCTGAAAGACTCCTTGGTACAGAGAAAGCAAGACTTCCAGTTAATTGGATTTAAAAACCAATATTAACTTTTTAAACTTACAAATTTTGTAAGCCCAATTTTCTTTATATCTTTACCTTTTGTGAATATACATATTAATTCATTTCTTAAAATTTTTCTTTGTATAATGTAAGAAGGAATTCTTTAAATATAAATGAGGTTACTTAATAGGCAGAAAATCTGGAATCTCAAACTATTTCAACCATTAGTCTGAGGCAGCAGGGGCACCAATAAACATATTATCTATTTTTATAGTCACTTGCCAATAAGGGCTTTTAAGTCCATGCCTTATTAGAGAAATTTCCAGCCATGCCCTCCTGTATGTTGGAGTTCTACTCCTACACAATTTTACACATAATTGCCACAGTGGTAAAGGTAGACAGTGTGTTGTGTCACCATTAACCCTGTTTCTGCATTCTGGAACCTTCTGGCCACATGTTTCTCACAATGATACTTTTCACACTTTGATTACACATCAGTTCAGGCTACCATTTCCTGCCACTTACTCCAATGTCCTGTCATGTTATGTTTTCTTATGTTTCTGAATCTCTACAAATGGCATGACTTGTCTAGAGTGTCCATATTCCCTGGCAAACATTTATTGAATGAAAAGAAAAACAAATATTTTGGATGTTGCTGTTTTGGGCACTGAACAGAAATAGTACTCTATCAAATGTTCTGGATAAACCTGCAAAAGTACTCTTATTTTCAAAATTAATTTTGAAGAATCTCAAAATTTTGCCATGGAGAATCATGGGGCCCAAGCCACAATATTATGTTTTGCATTTAATAAAAATTCCTTTCAACTCAGTGCAAGAAAGGCTTACCCTTTCCTACAATTCATCTACAAATATTTACTGAGAACCCATGCAGTGGCATAGTTGTAGGCATACCAGACCAAAACAAATATAAACAAGAAAGCCTCACAATGATGGGCCTTAAAGTCCATTACAAGTGGACATCAATTTGTAAATCAAACAGATGTTTAAAAAGAGTAAGAGGTATGGAGCAAATGGTGGGCATGCAGGACTGAAATGACAGCTGTTTAAATCATGGAATTTCTGGAGTAAGTGGTAAGAGTTTGGATGCATGTTTCAGGCTGTGTAAGGCCTTGCTTTGAAGGGAAAATTCAGTAAAAGCCTGATGATCAAACAAGCTTTATTCAGGGAAGACATTTGAGGCAGGAAGAAAAGCAAGCTCAAAGGACTTGCACTGAAAACATGCATGGGAGGCTGGAGAAGAGGGAAAGAAGGACCTAGCCCTAGCTGAGACCAGAGAGGCGATGGGAAACTGAATGGAGAGTGTCTTGTGGAGTTTGGTACTCACCTGGTCTTTTCTTTCAAGTGAGAGACAAGTCTCCCACCAGAGACGGTTCTGAGCAGAGAACTGACATGACCCAAGTGCAATTACAGTGCATGTTACTGAGCAGTCTCATTTACAGTGTAGCCTGTATATGCTAAAGCCTGAAGCAGGAAGAGAAGGATTTGTCGGTATTCTAAAGGTAAAATTGCAGGACTTGCTTGTTGGTTGGATTTGTAAGCGAAAGGACTGACAGATAAATACATTTTCCAGTTTGAGGAACTCTAAGGATGGTGATACCATTTACCAAGGTGATAAGATTGCACATTTGTTAGATAAAATATGTATTCCTCATATGTGAAGTTTAAGATGCTCATCAGACATGCAGCAAAAATGCTAAGGAGGAACAAAGTTTGGGCTAGAGACACAAGCTAGGACTGAAGCCAGTATGATTTTAAGGGAGTGATTGGAGAAAAAGGAAGAAAGTAGTTCAGAGTCCTCAGATGCTTTGATGTTTCCATCCATGGAGATAGGAGAATACACCCAGTGAAAGAGACAGAGACAGAGACAGAGGGAGAGAGACAGAGAGAGAGAGAGAGAGAGAGAGAGAGAGAGAGAGAGAGAGAGAGAGAGAGAGAGAGAGAGAGAGAGAGGAAACACTTTTGCAGAGATGTGGGAAAAGGTGCAGTGGGCAGCACCAAGGCCTTTTGCAGTTATCATGAAGTTTAAGGGAGAGTGATTGTCAGTGTGCTTGCTTCTGACTCCAGCAATAGTCAGCTGGCATGCAGGTTTGGATCAGGGCAGGTAGCTAGCTGGTTATGATCCCTACAGTGAAAAGCACAGTGTTAAGAGGGGAGGGTGGACATGAGGTGCATAGACTCAGCATCTAAACTATGTAATAAAGTGAGGACATGAGAGTCTGTGGACAAAATTAATAAATTAGAGGGGCCTATGGGCTTCAGAAATTGTTTTAATAGGTAGAAGAGAGATTGGGCTATGAAGATGTTAGGTAGTAATTGGAGAGTGGATGCCTATAATTGAGATTATGGGCAGTTGTAATTATTAGTAAGTAAAATGTCAAAATCACAGCCATAGCAATGAGTACCTGGAGTAGGGTGGAGGGCAGATCAAGAGAGTTCAAGGAACTGGATTAGTGAGTAGAGGCTAAGCATCAGAAGATGACTATAACAATGAGAGCTGATGGGAACCTGAGCCTCTATAACCCTCCTCGACTCTCAATGTCACTTTCCATCTTTCTAGTGTTTGCACAGTTTAATTCCCCAGAGTCTGCAGCTATAAACACCCACTCTGTCCTTTCTTCTCTCTTTTCTATTTTCAAGTCCTTCCTTGCTCTTCCCATTTGAGTTCATCACTAATCCAGCCATATATCACCCTCTTTACTGTCATCTTGCTGTGGTTCATGGTATTCATTGTTATCTGAGGTGAAATCTTTCCCATGTAACTGTTATTGTTTTTTTTTCCCTTTGGGGAGTCAGTTTCTATTTTCTCTTATTGGAATACAAGTCCTATCAGTGGGATGGATTATAATATGCTCTCAGTAAGTACTTCAAGAATGAATGGCCCACAACTTAGCAAGAAGCCAGTATTTTCTCAGGTTACCACCAGACTGCACTCTTCTACTCAAAACATCCATCCCACTCAACAGTCATCTCAACCCAAGTTTACTGATTTCTATCTTGACAAATTTCATCAAGTTAATGTCATCTGTTCCCTATATACCATTTCTTCAAGCATAGCTTTCCCAGCCCTATTGTGACACCAAAGTGCTGCTGTTCCTAATATCTGCTGCCCCCTCATTCCCAGTTGCTTCAGGTGCGTTAATCTTCTCTTCAATTTTGAATTTTTTTTAGTGTTCTAGATCAAAGATATTGTTTTATGGTACAAGCAACAAGAACTGGGCACAATGTCAGAGGATTATAGATGTTAAGAAACAAAACTAACCTACTGTGATTTTACTGTTAGCTTTGTCCCAGTCTCCAACATTCTGACAAATTTTACCCCTTTATTGCTTTTCTTCGTGTCTTACCCAAATCTGAGTAATCTTCCTGCTATATCAATACCTTCTTGAAGCCCAGAATCAAGTCCTCTGTTTGCCATATAGAATTCCTGGCACTCCAATTTCCTTATTAAATTGTTGTTCATGCCACTATTGCTCCTGGATTTTCTTAGTGACCTTAGCATATTTATTAACAACAGAGTTGCCAAGATCATCTTCCCCCTTGGTTTTTAGTTTCTATTTATTTTTAATACACAATTTCCTGTTTGTCAAACCTTATGTATCCTCTTGGAGTTTATTTTTCCTGGCTTTGTCATTGACCTGTTTTTTTTTTCTCTTTCTCTTCTTATCAGTCACTGCTTTTCAATTTGCTCTTTGTCCCACTTGAGGAAATCAATAAGCTTTCATGCCTTCTTTTAAACCTCCTTGTATATTTAGAATAGTTTCTCAAATAATATAAAATTTATAATATTTATGAATAAATGACACAATGCCAAGATATTCTGTCTCTTCTTTCAAATAACATCTGAAGACGCACCTGTACAACTGAGTTCTATATTTAAGATATTGAATAAGTACCATCCACCCATCTGTCTTCATTCTGTCTCACATTTTACAGGACCTGCTGAAGAGTGGTGCATGAGGCCCCGTGGACTGCCTGGAATAGTTCGCAAACTAGCCTTTGCTCTGTATACTTGTTTCTTTGACAAATAATAAATAATAATGATATCCCACTGTGCATTTCTCCATTCTATTCATAAACCCCTGGAAAAAAGTAAAACTAACAACCAGGAACCACAATAGAAACAATGAAACAAAACTAACCTCTTACCAGGTTTTGTTACAATAACACATACTTCCAAGGACCTGCCTTCTTTCTAATAATTACCTGCTTAATTCATTTGCAAATTGTTCCTTTGATAACACTATGTATAATATCAGATGCCTATGTGGCTTACAGGACAGGGAAAAACAAGCAGAACATTACAGCAATGTAGGGGATCAGGGGAAAGCAGCAATAAGAGGTTTACTCTGTTGGGTGCACAGTTTGTAAGAATTAGTCTCATAAGTAGAGCTACTTGACAGAGTACCAGCCTGCTCTTCCACATCCCCCCCGCCCCGTTTCCCTTTCCCACTCCAGATCTCTCTGCAATAATGGAAGACTTTCTTTTTCTCTTTTTCCTATTCCAGGTGGGAAGTGTATCATTTTGCATGAAAAATCTGTTTTTCTTATGCATATAACAAATGGTCTGACTGAAGCTGCTGCATGAAAATAGCAGTGTGTTTAATGAAGGAGGAGGGGACTATGCTTAAAGGGCGGAGAAAGTCCCCAAGTCTCTGCAGATGAGTCCTGTTCTTTGCAAGTGAAGTCCAAAGTGTTCCGACTGTCCCGTTTCTGCAGTGACCACTAGATGGCAGGTCCAAAAATCTGATTGGAGCCTCACAGGAGGGCAAGCAGTCCATGGAATG
This sequence comes from Mesocricetus auratus, assembly GCF_017639785.1. Taxonomy (NCBI): domain Eukaryota; kingdom Metazoa; phylum Chordata; class Mammalia; order Rodentia; family Cricetidae; genus Mesocricetus; species Mesocricetus auratus. The sequence continues at coordinate 48,399,477 of NW_024429192.1, forward strand.
GACAAAGTTTCTGACCCCAACTCAGCCACATTGGTTTATCATAAGTCAATACATAGGGCAATGCCGCACTGCTTCTGAGGGCGGAAGTGATGAAGACCCCTTGGTATTTAGGACTGTAGAATATTGCCATCATACACTCAACCAGAAACAGCTAGATCTGTAGATATCTATCAGGAGGCATTCTCAGAACTAGGTTTTCTAAATGTTTTTCTGGTCTTTGCAGTATCTCATCACATTCTCTAGGATATAAAAACTAGTTGCCTAACTTTCTCATGAAAAACAGATGGACAAGACTGACAGGCTGTGGTAGGGTTGCATACACGTGCACTTTCTTTAAGAATATTATATGTTATTTACCCATGGCTTTAATTTAGTATTATGTATGTTTATTTCATATAATGGAGGCTGACCATCTAATCTTCTTGTTAATTATAATTACATTCAAGAGATCTATTATTTAATAGAAGAAAACAATTATAACTCATGATTAGAATGAAATGAGTAAATTTAAAAGAACTTCATTGCAGATAGTGAGTGCATTTTCTAACACTGTGATGTGACATTACTCAAAACTGGTCTTCTCAGTGTCTAAAAGAAGCTATCCTTGGGCCAATTATTCTGAAGATGGATTGAGTCTTTCCCTTTGAACTTTTTTTTTGTTGCCGTTGTTTACATCATCCTGATTTTAACTACTTGGACATTGAGTACTTTTCTTTATCTTTTAATTAAAAACTGACCTTATGATTTTTTTAAAAGTGGAGACTCATAAGCTCTAAGATAATTTATTATTTTCACTAAAGAAAATGTGTTCTAAAGTCAAATTTATTTTTGTACAAAAGCTGTGACATGCATTTTGATATACATTTAGGCATCCATGCCAATTAAAATCTTATCATAATAAAAGTAACACAGACTCAATTATAGTCATGTAACTCACTTGTCATTCACCTTTTGTTCTCCTTTCTTTTAAGATTTAGGTAAAAGAATAACAGTAGCATGTTGATTTCATCTATCCTTGTTTGTGGACATTAAATGTTGACACGAGACATCACACACACACACACACACACAACACCACAAAAGAAGGCATATATACTACTCTTCAGAATAGGATATATGATGTGTCCCCCAAGAATAAGTATGTCTTCTATTTATTTATACCCTTAGTAGAAATTTCATACCAGTACTGACTGATTTCTATTAGTTGGAAGGTAGGAATTAAAATAAGTCCAAACTAATTTATGATGAAATTCCATGGTTATTTCTGCATAATTGTGGTAAAAATGCTAACCTTGTACTTTGATCACAGAAAGCACTGAGTAGAAGCTGAGAGGCCCGAGTTTCTTCTAGTTTTGACAGTGACTCACTGTGTGAAATCCAGAGGCCATGACCTCCCTGGGCACTTTACCTCTTGAATGAGAGTGCTTTAAGGTGAAAACCCATGATTTGTCTCTGCTTTAATAAACTTAATATCCAGTTAAGTAAATGGCTATGCATGGAAGAGTCCCTTTTCTCCGAAGCTCAGTGGTATTCTCAGAGGAGAGAGCACTGTTGTTAAGGAGCTAGCTACCACTAGCACGGCCCTGGAGCATGGTGTCTACCTAAGAAGGTGGGTGCTGGAATGGACTTTCCCATTACTACTCCCTTTCCATTCTGTAACACCCTTATGTACTGTATTGTCTGCAATCCTAAACCCTACTCAAGAACTCTGGTCCTTAAGCAGATGTTGACTAATTATTCAAAAGATCTTTTACCTTTCCTCTTGGGCATGCAGCTAAACTCCTTTTCCCAGTCTTCCTATGAAAATAGAGCCTTGTGACAACATCCTGATCAATAGAATAATAGTGAAATGATACACACTGCTTTGAGTCTGACCCAGATAAAGGTGTCTCTGGTGCCCCCCCTTCTAGTCTTCTATCTGAATTTGACACTCCAGGTGACACCAGAAGGTATGTCCCAGAGATGATGAGGTCTCTGTCAAACTGAACCCATGGTAAGATTTAACATGAGCAAAATAGAAACTTCTATTATGCTAATCCACTAAACCCTGCAGGTTTATATATTATAGAGTCTAATATTACCTAAAGTAAGAGTCCCCTCCCCTAAATCAGACACACTGGTTTCCTTCTAAGAGACCATTTCAGTCTCCTAATGTTTTCTATCATGTGTTGATTTTTTTTACTTATATGCAAGAGCTTTGTGTACAATGGATGTATTTTTACTCATTCTTTCCTCTCCAAACTCTATAGTGATTTCAATGAACTTAAAATAGAACATAGCTGGTTTGGAAATTACAGGAAATAAAAACAGTTTTGATTAAAGAGTGCCACAGCATTTTTACTTACTCTATGTAGGTAGAGGACAATATTTATTTTTACATTTACTTTTGGTTTTAAAATGCGCCGTGCCCATCAGTGCTCTGTAATATAGTTTGTACACTGTTTTCCTAACAGGGTAAGAACTAGAAATATAAATATATATATATATATTTACATATATATATACACACACACACACACATACATACATACAGGCTTTCCGGGCTGGAGAAATGGTGTAGCAGTTAAGAGCAGTCACTGTTTTTGCAGAGGACCCAAATTTGGTTTACAACACTCATATACAACCTTTTGTAACTCTAGCTCAAGGTAGATCCAAGGCTTCTGGATTCCTGGGGCCCTGTACCCAAGTGCGCATGCCTATACTACACACACACACACACACACACACACACACACACACACACACACACACTTAAAAAGAAAAAGAAAAATTAACAAGTTTTTACTCACATAGAGCTTCTACCACCTATGGGAATTACAGCTCCATACTGTGACCTCAAGCAGAACAATGCACTTTGGGCATGCTGTGTCAGCACCGACTTCTCTGTGCCCAAGCTGGGTATTTCTAGTTTCAGTTTTGGTTAAGCCTACCAGTGCTGTGCCCAAGACAGTTAACCTTTGGTTCCTTAGTAACAGTGCCTCATTCTCTCTCCTCTCTCTCTGTCTGTCACTCTCTCTCAGATCCTTTCTTGTCTTTTCTTTGGTTCCTCTATCCTCTCTACTTCCCAATTATTGTAATATTCTAATATTATTCCCTGGAATTTCCCCCTTGAACTTCTACTTGAGTCATCTTGCCCAGTATCAGGACCTACCATGTGTTCAAAGATAACTGCCGACTCTCCATCTCTGGCCAAGACCTTGTTGTAGAGCTTGACCTCTGCATGACCTGTGGTGTCCTCGGTAGTCTGGGACATCCTCAGCATCTAGCTGCCACCTTAAGCTCAAGTCCCAAAGCAAGAGAATTTCTGGCCCTTCCAGGGCACAGCTCTTCTTCCTCCCTGGGTTTTCTTCTCTCAGAGGATGACATCAATTTGGAAGTATTACTTAAGTACTTCTAAGCACATTACAGTGCTGGTTAGGGGTAGGTTTTGTTTTGTTCTGTTTTCCCATCAACTTGATACAGGTTATGGTCATCTGGAAAGGGGAACCTAAACTGAGAAAATGCCCCCAGCAGACTGGCATGTAGGTGAGTACATGGAACATTTTTTGATTAATGATTGGTGTGGGAGGGCCCAGTCCACTATGAGTGGTACCATTCCTGGGCAGGTGCTCCTGGGTTGTACAGAAAAGAAACATGAGTGAGCCATGGAGAATGAGCCACTAAGTTTGAGTTCCTGCGTTGGCTCCCCACTGATGGACTATAATCAGGACATGTAAGCCAAACTAACTCTTTCCTTCCCAAGTTGCTTTTGGTTACAGTGTTCTATCACAGCGACAGAAAACAGAGCAGGACAAGTACACTCTCCCTCTCCTCTGCTGTCTCCTACCGAAACTAGTTCATTAAAACCCTATAGCCATTTTACAATGCCTTTGAGAGTTTTGGTCTAAGCTTAAGGACTAGGGAACTGGAAGGCAAATTAAAACTAGGATTCTTAAACTCTATGTCAGATATCTACTATTCTGAATTTCTTGCAGGTGTGTGTGTGTGTGTGTATTCAGAAATACAGAATATAATGCAAAGGACTTTCATACCCTTCTGTAATGCAATGGTTCCATTATAAACAGACACAGAACCACAACACTGGTTGTAAGGGGGGCTGCTCTTAGATTCATTATTTCACAATTGAAACAAATGATTTACATCCTAATTATCACAATTTGAAACCAGAGGAATCAATCGGAAAAGTCTTGTGAGCCAAAAGGAGCTCACAGATGGTCCTTTGGTAGTCTCTGTGAACCAGAGTTTTAAAAGATGTCTATCTCAGCTATACCTCACTAAATTCCAGGCTTGAGGCTGTTGTTCATTTTGCAATAGAATGTAACATTTTGGAACTATGAGCTCACATGTAAATGGTATATTTTTCTTTGACATACAAATGAAACTGTCCCTATTTAATAGTTTGCTTTGGTTCCTTAGCCTTCAAATTCAGTCTTCAGTGTTTTCCACATTCCTCACCATTAGTCGTAACTTCCTGGAGCAACCGTGGTCCCTTCTCTTTCCCCACTGTGATACATTTATCATCTATTACACAAACCTCCTCTTTTGCTTCTTCCTCGTGTACCACCAGCTCTAACATCTTAAATTTTCATTTGACATACTGCTTACTTAAATTATTTCATGTGTGTTCCCATCCATGGAAATTCATTTTTGTGTGACATAAATCCCTACCCTATTCTATTTCACAGTAATAAAACTTTATACTGAATTGCCAGGGAGATAGGTAACCAACCACGCAGTTTAAATTAAGTGCAAGATACACATGTTTGAATATTCTGCTTTCTGTCTAAGATGTGTAGAGACAGGTCCTGCTTATATTTGAGCATTCTGTCATCTTTCTCAAACTGGTACTCTTGCTTAAACCTAAGAACAGTTTTCTCACTTTGAGTCAAAAGTAACGTCTGCTATGCACAAAAGGCACAGTTATGAAATAATATATGTGTTAAGCAAATCTCCTCTAAACAATCATTGCAGTTGGTGCAGTCTCAAAGAAGCTGCCTCATGACTTGAGCACATGCCAGAGATAGAGTCTCATCTTGTGTTGGATGTCCTCAGAGATGGCTGTCCCTCTGTACCTTTAACACTTTCTATTCCTTGCCCAAGCTAACCTTTGCTAGTTGCCATAGCCATGGTAAATACTCTGTTTATTGGATTTTATTAGCATTTTAAATTTTGACATTTGAAAAGCACAATTCTCCTTTTTCATTCTGTCATTTCTTAATGTAAGAGTGTCCAGGCTCTTTCCAGTTTTAAGTTTCTCTCTCCTAGCTTCAGAAGATTGTAATTTTGGAAAGTTGCAATTACTCTGCTAGTCCATGGCCAGAATATATCAATTCTTATGACAAAATTTTGGTCAGAGGCATTATTCATACAATTTAAGCATCAGCATTTTAGTTCCACAGACTCTTGCATATGTTAGTGAAATGAATTTTGGTCTGAATTACCCAGTTAATGAGGTAGATTTTCCACCATTTTTGGTGACACAGAAGTAATAATGCTGAGTTTCATAAAGTACCGTGGAGTTTCCAAGTGCTCCCATGCACACAGTGCTTATTTGACTTTCAGCATATGTTGTGGTATAAGCAGCAACTGTTTTGTAGACACTGAAACAGGTACACAGGGCACTACTTTAATCACATGTCAGCGGTAAGGTCAGAACAAACTCCCATTCTAAGGTTCTTCCCATCCTGCTACATGGTTGCTGTTTACTTACACCTACGTAGTTATGCCCGATGCTTCTCAGAGCGACTCTCGCCCTCCTAGCACCAGTTTCTGTCTTATCTCTTTATTAGACTATACTCACCAATCCAGTTCCTCACAGTCTTCCTGAGACTAGGAGCTACACTAGAACAATGAGTTTATGCAGACTCTAAGGAGACCCTACCAAGTCTTTGTCAAGTCTCCTATGCTATGAATGTCCATCTTCTTTCATTGCAAACAAGCTTTTAAAGAATATATTATAAATACTCATAGTATTTGGGCTGAAGGTATTTCATACATAAACAGCAGTGTGGGAAAACCAGGAGTGTGATTTGAGAGAAATTGAAACTACCTGTTAGCAACAGAGGTATGAGACGGACCCAAGACTCCTCATGGTCAGGCCACTTCTGTACTACTGATCAAATGTGTGAGGACCAAAGTGGCTCTTGTGGGAGGCTGAGTAAGCAACAGGAACAGTGTTTCCTCATTCCTGTGCCTGCTGCAGTGGCTTAGGATGCTGCAAGCTTGACATTTTGTTCCATTCTAATATATCTGTTTTCCTGGAGCCACATCTCCACTTCTTCACACTAATCACTCCTCTAGGTGAGCTTAAGTACCTAATTATTAAGAGCCCTCAAAAATTTCTAGTGTCATCTTCAAAATAGTTAGTGCCCTTTCTGTCCCATTTGCCCCCTGTGCTTGGTACTGAATCAGTATAGCAAATATCTCTAATGAAGAATCATGATACAGGGTTAAATTCACAAATTAAGCAATCCAGTTAGTTTTTTATGTCAATTCCTTTTATCTTTGAATCTCTACCTTCATTTGCTTAAAATCCATCCTACTGTGAAGCTAAAAACACGATGCTACTGTGACGATTCAAAGAGGACAATTGAACCCTAGGACATTTCCAAATTCTTGTTACCTGTAAGCTTTTGATATAGCAGTGAATTACCTGGCTTCTGGGGACTAGTAGGAAAATACATTATCAGATTTAATGCTAATCTTTAGAATCCCAGACTTAATTCCTGTCCAGGTTAAATGTCATTTTCATTATAACAGTAAAATAATACAAAAATTGATTATAACCATTAATGGAGACTTAAAATATTAACTTCCATCGCTTTAACCCAATATCTATAATTAAATGCAAAAAAGCCAAGTTAAATGTAATGTTAACGTTGAGCTTCTAATTGTACAAAAGTCATGAAATTTAAAAATCAAGGTTTCTGGTGCCACCCTCTCATTTTGACAATAGTCCTCAAATGCTTTTCTACAATATATGTGTAATTTGCATGTTTGACTTACAGTTCCTCGGGGAAAAGGTAAAGCATGCTGGATTAGGATTGAACTTGTCTGCTTAGAACATAATATAATCAACAATAATGGAAAAATACAATTTTTCTTCTAAATTATGTTCCAGTTGAATGACTACCATATTCCTGTTCAAGAATTTGCCCATTTCCCCTGCAAATTCTTTAACCTGCCCTTCTGATTAAAACTAGCCATTCTCTAGGAAAAGAAAGGGCATTTATGTAACAGACCAAACAATCTGTGATCCATGATAGATTGGCTTGTTCCTGCGACACACCACAAAAGGATATTCATGTGAAAAATAATACTTAAGAGATTAACTCAGACTATGTATTTATGTTTGTAGGTATATCCTATAGAAAACCAAAGGCTTTGCATATGGGCAGACAGGAACATAGCTCTTAATAAAGCCACTTACTGTAAGCCAAGCTGACTTCTAGCAAACTATTTAACCACTTTGCATCTTTTTATGAAAGTAATAGTACTCCATCCTAAATGCCAGCAGGAAAACAAAACAAGCACAAAACAGGGAAGCCACCAAACAACTCACTTTGTAGGGCTGTTAGGAAAGTTAAATGAAGTAATATATGTTACAAAGGTTCTATAAAGCTCTTCTGGGATTTAAGATACTGTATCTACTATCAGCACTAGAAAAGGAACACCCACAATTTAACCATCATTTAATTGCCTCTAGAGGTTTCTGGGGAAAAAACCCAGACTATTTAATATTCATCTCATCGAAAGGTACAAAGAGGATTTTTTCTTTTATACGGCATATATTAGTCTATGGTTTATTACTGAGTGCTACATATGTTCAATACACGACACATCAAAGTACATCAGCTAACTCTGAAAACAGGTGAGTTAAATGAATGCTTGAATACTGTGTACCATGGCTAATATTTTCCTTACATCTTATGAAACATTTGTGTCTAAACAGAAAATAGGCTTGAGAAATTTTAGTCCAACATGCAATTTAGGGAGAAAGCTATAAATCATAAATTTAAGGATGTAAAGCTAAAATGCCACCTCAAGCATAGTTATAATAAAAACTCCTAAGTGCATTCTGGCAGGAACGAATAAAAATGGCAAGGTCTGCTTTGGATGGATGGTGTAGAGGCCAGGAGTAACCAGTTGAGTAAGCAGCTGAGGCAGGATTATCCTTACTTGGGAGGAATCCATTCCACAGAATTAGTGTGTTGGGGTGTCTGGAATGAGGATGCAGGTGGGAAAGAAGAAGGGACTTTTCCTATGAAAGCAACTAATTTAGCCTGTGGAATTAAAAGGAAGAAAGCCTGCCCTGTAACAGCAATCTCCTTTTCAGTCCAGCAGACTGGCACACAGACGTTACAAGTGTTCTACATACTTAGATGTTCTCCTCTGCTGTGAGGTGCCCAGGTGTGGCTTGGTTGAAGAAGATTCACTCAGAAAAAGGGCCATGCTCCCTCCCAAAGATGCAAATACTTATTCTGTGAGGATGCTGTCTAACAGGTCACTTAGAGCACGAATCCTGGCACATTCACAGTCAGGAATTGTTCCTGGGGATTGTACAATACTGTCAAGTGATAAAGGGATGGTAGAAATTGACACAGAGGAAGTATAAATTACAGCTGACAACAAAACCAGGAACAAACAAGCAAACCTCACACATGTGACCTCTAGAAAAATACATTTTTTTCTGTCTTATTGGCTTCTTCTGTTAATTCAATGGTGTGTGGATGAGGTTTCTCTGAAAACAGACAGACAACTGGACAAATGCACTGAACATCACACAGGGGATTCAGAACTATATCCACTGATGCAAGTGACAGACCCTATTTCTCTAATTTGGAACAAGGGGCCAACCTTTGTGATATTTCAGTTTCTGAATAATCTCTAAATTGATTTATGCTGGTTAGTTACTGTCAACATGATGCCAATTAGAGTCAGCATGGAGGGGGAACCTCAGTTGAGGAATTTCCTTCATCAGATAGATGAAGTGTGGCCATTTCTTGATTGCTGGTTGATGTGGGAAGGCCCACTCCACTGTTGCAGGAGGTACTCCTGGGCAGGTGGGCCTGGGCTACCTAAGAAAGAGAACTGAACAAGCTGAGAAACAGGCCAGTCAGCAGCATTCCTCCATGGTTGATGCTTTAATTACCGTCTGGCTTCTTTGAATGATGAGCTACAAGCTAACATAAACCCTTTCCCCCCAAGATGCTTTGGGTCAGCGTTTTATCACAGCATCATAGAATCAAGGTAGGACAACTATAAAACTTTTAGCTAATGAGTTCTTTTAGGAAACAAATAACATGAATAAAAACTACAGCTTTCTACATCCAAGGGCTTCTGTTCTCTAAACTTTTCTTACTATGTAGACCAAGTGAAAAAATAAGAATTGTAACAGCTCTAAATCACAACCAAGAGAAACTGCATGCAATAACTATGCACTGAGCACTTCCTGTGTCTCTGGTACTGTACTTGGTGGGCAAGGAACAAAGGGCCTCACTCCCATTGTCACAGTAGCAACAATACTTTTCCTCCTCTTAACCTTAGGGAAAGGCCACCTGGAGTTGGACTTAGTGAATTTGGTTATAGAGATTAATAAAATTTAGCAGAGTGATCATTTAAATCTCATGTCATTCAAAACTTTTGAAACAATGTTTTATTTAAAACATTTAGGTATCTATCTACAAATTATTACCTTCCTTCCGAAATGCCAAAATTTGTCAACTAGAGTAATTTTTAAAATTATTAAAACAAATCAATAGAATTGATTTTTTAAAAAAAGGCTCATCATCTAAGACCAACAACATTACCTGTAGTGCTGTTTAAACCAACTTTCTAATGTGAAGGATACCTCTCAGCTATGTGAAATATCCCAACATTGATTCCCTCATTCATTCTGTACTACTTAATACCAAAATGCGGAAGACAGTTTCTCCAGGAACTAATTTTACTCTAACATAAATTCAGAAGAATGACTATTTCATATGGTGGTCATGATGAAACTCTGTCAGAAAACTAAAATGAAATGGCTCATGAATTTGATGCAAATATTGAGATATAGCAATTGTGATCACATCTCTTCTTTCTCTTTGGTATAGCATTGCTGATAGACATCCCTGTATATGAAGAAGGGAGAAAACCTATTTTGAGTATTTGTGCTTCTGGCTAGCCCAGTCAAATAAGAATATAACTCTTTGCTTCTCGATAACATAGAAGAATAATCCTCAGATTTTGCATATAACTAAAAGAGCTGTTACAGCCTTTAGGGTGTGCAGGGCAAAAGCCATTATTTCTTCAAGGTGATTTGAAAATTGCCCTTCCCAAGACTTGCTGTCTCCCATATAAAGTACCATTTGTAATCCATTTTATAGTTTGTAAAAGTGCTTTCACATGCCATTACATAGTTTAGTTAGAAGGCAGTAGTGTATGGAGATTAAGAAGACTGTCTTTGGTACTCAGGACTCCAGAGTGTTTACTAAAGCAACTACTAGCTGTATACTATGGAGGAGCCACTTATCACTTTAAGCATCAACTATTCTCATTGGTAAACAGGCACTGATACCCACCTTGCAATAAGGTAGTGATTAACAGTGGTGCTGTTAGAGTGTTCATGTCATTAATAACCCATGGAAGGGATACTAAGGACTTCTCAACAGTCTGTTTCTACTCATCAGACTGGAGGAAGAGGGTCTTCACAGTTACTTTAGAGTACATACAACAAGTTTCTAGTTAAAATAATGGCCTCTTCAAATCTTAAATCCAAACCATCTTCCTAAAATGGTTCTTTACTTCATGGCAAAAAGAAAGCCTTTAATACACTTTCAAGGAGAGAGTCCATGATGTAAAATTTAATTCTAGGTCTTCTTTAGCCCTGAAACTAATTCCCGGGAAGTAATCTGTGTGTTTCCATCAGAGTTTATTTGGTAAGCTCAAAGACGATTGGAAGGAGATTTTGTTACATAATTACTGTCCCTCTGAAACCTTGAGTTTCTACAGCCCATAATTAGAGAGAATATCTTTTGGGTCTCTTTCCCCCCTTACGTATTTATTGATAACTCTCAAACACTAGGCTGTCACAGCTAGAGTACATGGAACATTTTGCACAATGTAAGGCTGTGGGCACTTGATTCTCAGGTCAACCTCTGTCAGAGAATTTACTCACACTACTTTGTGTTGTGTACTTACATCTGCAGACTCTAGCCCATGTGAGTTGCATCTGATGTGCTCATTTAAAAATAAATGCATTTGCATCTTATAACAATATTGGGCAACTGTCTTAGGGTTTCTATAGATGTGATAAAACACCATGACCAAAAGCAACTTGGTGGGGAAAGTTTATTTCAGCTTCCATTCATGTCATACTCTATCAATGAGAGAAGTCAAGGCAGGAACTGAAGGCAGCAACCTGAAGGGAGGGATTGAAGCAGATGCTATGGTAGAATGGTGCTTACTAATTGATCCTCACAACTTGCTTGGGTTCTTTTCTCAAACACTTTAGGACTACCTGTCCAAGGTAGCACCATCCACAATGGGCTGGGCCTTCCCATATCAATTAAGAAAATGTCTCTACTGGCATGCCTACAGGCCAATATTATGGAGTTGTTTTCTCAATGAAGGTACTTCTTTCCAGTTAACTCTAATTTTTACTAAGCTGACTAAAACAAAACAAAACAAAACAACCAGAAAAGCCACCTTCCTCCCGAGTACTGAATGAGGTTAATTTTCCAAAAATTTTTGCTTGTTCAGGCAATGCATATTACTTTCTTTGCATGCCTCCCAGTCAAACATCCAGTGTGAGTCCTGAGTGTTTCACCTGTTCTTCCAACATTCCTAATATCCTGATCTGTACTCATAGGCTACAGATACAATGGGTCCCTTTGTAACATACAACAGTCATTTTAAAAATGAAGGGCAGAGAATCCAGTGGCCATGGAGTCCCAGACAAGTAATCGAACACTTATTAAAGAAATCCTCTGGAGAATCATCACTACACTTTAGAGCTAACCCCTAATCTCTGAAGATGCTTACAATTCTTTGTTGTTGTTTTTTTGTTTTGGTTTTTTGAGAGAGTTTCTCTGTGGCTTTGGAGACTGTCCTGGAACTAGCTCTTGTAGACCAGACTGGCCTCGAACTCACAGAGATCCGCCTGACTCTTCCTCCCGAGTGCTGGGATTAAAGGCAGTGCCACCACTACCCGACGATGTTTACAATTTTTGCTATAAGTAAATGAAACAGAATACCTACTCTGGCTAAGCTGCTTAACGAAGGTCAAAATACAAAAGGATACAAAGAGTATGCAATGATGTCCTCATAGGGAATGGAGTAATTTATAGAGGTGAAGAGTGAACAAAGAGGAAAAATAGCCTAAGAAGTGTGGAAAAGGACAAACCGATTGCCTTGGCTAAGGCTTCAACAGTGTGGCAGTGAAGAGCAGAGGATAACTACAGGTAGTCAGAGCTGTTTGAGGAACCAATTCAATTGATTCCCAGAGATCACCAAGATTTATCCATTAAAACTCTAGTCATTCCTTTGTAGGGGAAACAGACGCTGATGGAGAACTTGAAATGGAAAAGCCAGGGGTAGTAGATAAGGAGTTCAGACAGACGAGGGACTTGAATTTAAAGCCAGAGAAAAGATCCAACAAGAGTCAAGAGCAAAAGAGCCATGGGAATGCTGGGCAGGAGGGAAGAGTAGCCTACTTCTAGTGGTCTGGAAAGTAGATACAGGCTACTCTTTTCAAGGTCCATCTTGAAAAGAAAGAGAAGAGACTAACAGAAGAGAGAGTGTTGGGAGAGAATTGCCAGAATTTAGTAGTTGGTTGAAAGTAATGAGAGACAAATGCAAGAAAAACCTTCAAAATAGTCATAGTTCTGAGAGGAAAGAGCACCATAGACAAGAATTAGAGAGTAGAAGATGCTTTGACCAGTGTGTGTGTGTGTGTGTGTGTGTGTGTGTGTGTGTGTGTGTGTGTAGTTCAGATATTTACAGACACACACACAAATGATGCTTTTGCTATGTTGCATACAGCCAGTGTTTTTATTCACTTAACCAATTCTTTGCTAGACATGTATTCTTGTCTTTTCTGTCTATGGTATACAAGACCATGTATAAGCTTTACACTAAGGAAACATAAAAAGTTCTATCACCCAATGGAAAATATTACTACATTTTTTTTCATTTTTAGTTTTCAAGTTGGTTTTGTTGTTTGTAATTCATAGGCCACTGACACAGTAGTGCTTTCATTAGTGACAGATGTGCCTTCTCAATATGACTGAAAATCAAGTAATTTCCCTTAGTGTACTTGCATATTTTTTCTTAAATAGTATTTCTGCATTTGGATGAAGCCCATGAATAAGATGCCTTTTGGTTTCAGTCGTTAGTTTCTGTGCAGTTCCACTCTCACTGGCGACCTCAGTGCTCCCTGGAAGGGGCGCATGTGCACAAGCATATTCTATGCTTCACTCATATTTTGGCCTTAGAGATGTGATGCTTGAACTATAGTTACATTCTGGATTCCTTCATGTTTAAGAGTGAGAGAAGAAAGGAAAACATTCTTATTTTGCATAAGTACCATGTATGAACCCAGTGGCATGGTCCCTGTTGGTCTTCACTTGAGGTAAAATGAAAATCTGTGGGAGCCAACTCAAAACCAGTCTCTCATTCCATCTCACTGTCCAGCTGATTCACTCACATCTAAGAAAGAAAGAGTCCAGGGATCACTTAGTCTTAGAAATATGTTTATCTACAAAGACACTGAAATATAATCAAGTCCAAATGCATAGCTGGGGTGTTTTGCATACATTAATAAAAAGCAAAGCCAAGGAAAAAAATCTGATATATCAGTCTATTTGATGTGTAAGGCCTAAAACCTACTCTGAAGTGAAGTAACAAAGAATAAGAAAATAATTTTCTCACAGAGGTTATAGAAAAAAGAAATAAACAAAACACTTCATATACCAAGATATTACTACATATATTTCTGACCTTTGGCTACTGAGAGAATATGAAATATGACAATTCTATAGCTATTTTATTAATAGCAGATGCTCCTCTTAGCTTAAGGAAATGAAATCCTTCATGACATCTCACTAGACACCTATTCTACTAAGTAGTATTTTTGTGCTATTTTTATATAGTCCCATTCAGTATTCTTTATCATTTGAAATGAGACCTTTGCTTAAGCAAGCCATCTTATGTGTTATGATTGAATACTTTCTTTGTGATGTGGTAAATGCATGTAAAGATCCTACCAGCTCTGTATTTCTACTTCTAAGATAGCAAATTAATAGCAAATGCTTTTCAGTGTTCAATATGTAATCCTGCTGCTAAATGTTTTCAGCATGATGTTACCGGTACCACAATGGTTCCTCTTATCTCCAATCTAGGAAGTATAGTTCATTCCCCATTACCGAGTCATTTGCTTTTTGTAAGCAAAAATTGACTTTCACACAGAATGTTGCAGGTTAGGACACAGACAATTTACTGATGGCCTTTGAGACTTTTCTCTCCCCTCTATCCAAGTCTGAAATCATTACTGTAGGAATACTCTTTCCCAAAAAAGCTGCAGGCAGAGTTTATTTCACAATGAGTTACAAGCAGACTTCTTAAAAAATTTTGGTTTTTGTTTGTAATGATGTTATATTTTTGGCAACCCTGAGCAAGTCCAACTTTATAGCAAATGTTATCCTTGTTTGAGGAGTTTTCCCCAACCATTCTATTTACAGTATGTTGCCATTCCACTGTACTTTCTTAGTTTCCTTCCTATAACTTCATCTTCTGTCATTCTTCTTTTCCTTTCTTATCATGTTTGAAGCTGTATTCATTATGCAATCACAACATCTCCGCAGTATATTCTGATTCAGTGCTAAGTTGTCAAATTTTTCATAGTTTCTGTGATGACATGAATAGAATATATACATTTAACCAAATTGACCCACATTTACTAGGGATAAAGAGAAGTCCAAAATGCAAGCTGATTTGTATACAGCTTTGAGTAACCATGGTGCTAGACAAGACTGCCTTTCTTCATGATATTTCCTCTTCATTTCTAGAGGAAGTCTTGAGGATAAAAGGTCAATAAATGTGTTGTTCTAGCTCTCTGGGTAATACTTTATGTGACTTTACTCATTCTTTTAAAGATAATAATTTATGTGCTATCCTTTGAAAATAAAAAGCCTAAAATAATTCTTAAAGAGAAAGAATTTGCAGTAGAAGATACTTCAGTATCTGAAACAAAGAGGGTTTATAGGGTCACAAGATTTAAAAATTATACTGGTTGTCTTTCTAATTTTAAATAGAGCAGGACCTTTTTATTTACCAGTCTATCATTTGGTAAATAATACAGGACAGTCTGAAGTAGTGTTCCTGTTCACAACAAAGGAGCATCAGTTTATACTTATTGAGTACCTACTGGGTTACTTAGAGGCACTATCAAAGTTCTTACATTTAGAGAATTTACTCATATCAGAAGGATTAGGCAAAACTACAGTAATGTGAAGTTAGCCTCAAGTTTCATTAAAGAAGTACACAGATGTTGCTGGTGAGGGAACTTAGAAAATGGACTGTTGTCTTTCATTTCATGGAACACATGAAGAGCCATGGTTTCATAAAGGAGGTGCCTGTAAGGAAGATCTTATCTGACAGATGGAAATAAAGATACAGATGTAGACAAGGAAATTGTCTTGAAGAAAAGATTGTTGATCAAAACTGCAACATTCAGGGGTGGTGAGATTGCTCCATGGATAAAGGTACTGAGGACCTGAATTTGATCCCTGGGACATGACATACACATACATGTACAAACACACACATGCACAGAATAAACAAATAAATGTAACTAAAAATTTTAAGTAGTAATCCAGATGAACATGCTTTCATGAACATCAGGATAACGTGTCAGTTTCTACTTTTACAAATGGTTGAAGTAGAAGTTACCAATTATCATGTAGTATTCAATAAAATTACATGGCTCACTTTAAGACACATTCTCCTTAAGTCAGAAAGCATGTGAGGAGATGTGGAGCTATGAATAGATGCACCTTGACTGTGACCTAGACACTCCTGTAAACTTGTCCATATGGCCCTCAAGGAAATAAATCTCCCAAACAATTTATTGTTTAGGAACACTTTTAATTCTATAAATAACCTCATCTTCAGCTAAAAATAAAGAGTTTCTAGATATCCAGGCATCCAGACACTTCACACTGCTTTACTGTGTTTCTTAGTATTGTCTCTGTTCAAAGTTCTCTGGGAATTCTTAGCAGGAGAAATGACATTTAGGGTTTAGAACAGTGCAAAAAAGAACTAGACAACAGTGTCTTCTGAAAACTTTTTTGCCTGACTTTTCTTATTTTTTCTTCCTTCATTCATTCAGCAACCAGTCCTACTTCACAACCACTAAGAGGCAAATTACAAGAACTCAGTAAATCTTCCCAGATTTCTTTCCTTCCTTCCTTCCTTCCTTCCTTCCTTCCTTCCTTCCTTCCTTCCTTCCTTCCTTCCTTCCTTCTTTCTTTCTTTCTTTCTTTCTTTCGTTCTTTCTTTCTTTCTTTCTTTCTTTCGACTTCTCTATGGTCCTAGCTGTTTGTCTACTCAGGTCTTACAGGTTGTATACCAGGAAGTTTTGACTAGGACTTTTGTGGACATTTTTTTGTCTTATAAATAAAACATGGTTATATTTGAAAGAAGGAAGGTCTATACTTCTTAGTTCCATGACACCATCAGCAATACATTTGTCCAGAAAGGATTAATATAATGTACAAGTTCTGAATTGTCTAGATGGGAAGAGGAAGGAGAATGTAACTCATTCACTTTTTTGGGAGGTTCTGCAAAAAGCTTCCCTATTCACACAGTGTGACAATTCATCTTCCTTATTCCCATACAAAACAAATCACCCAAAACACCTCCCAAAAGGGTTAAGTCTTCCCATTAGAAACACAGAGATGAGCTTGTGACTCAAGCACTAGAATCTCCTGGCAAACTATAGCACTTTATATATCAGTTCCCAAGGAAATACTGAGGTAGTCATAGCTTCAGGTATGTTTTTATCTTTGTCAGCTTCACTAGTATTTGAGGATGAGGGTCACAGTTAGTTTATCCCTTTTGGTTAGAAAGCCTTTACAGATGAAGCTATCATTTTCATTATTCTTCCTCTCTCACTAGAGTGTCTTTCTAAAGCCAACCAAGGACCACTTTAGTGAAATATTAAAGACAAGGGATGCCTGAAATCATTAAAAGAAGCAAAGCTTTCCCTCAGCACATGTCCTTTTCTCTGCAAGGAGATGAAGTAATACATAATCTCCTTCCTATGCTGCTACCCACAAGGGCAATTTGGAGGGGAGGACGAGCTGCATTTCTGAGAGTGAAATCCCACTGCATACACAGGATAGATTCAGAAGGGCGTGTCTTCAACATTCGCATTTCACAATTGGTCTCTTTGCTCAGAATAACACTATGGCACAACAAGATGCTCCATCTTCAAAGTAAGACTAAAAGTTACTTCCACATTGGTAGAATGTCTGATGAAGAAAAGGGCAGATGAAAGAAGGAGGTTCCGCTGGTAAGAGGTGATGTATATGAAGGAAAGGCAAACCTTTTTGCTGCTTCTCATGTGGTTTGCTCACGTATCTCTTTTTGATCATTTCCCTGGAGTATCTACAATAGGATGTGTCATCTGGACAGACAGCCAATTTGCTTATATAGATTAATTAAATAGCTTCTAGTACCAGTAGACCTCTGCATCTTTTTGATATTCCAATAATCATTTCAAATAGAGGCAGTTACAATGAGCTCCCTTGTAGGACGGGGAGTTTGCACTTGCCAAAGCAACTAGTTTCCATGTAAACTAGAAACTAGTCACCATACCCTCTCAAGACCCAGTGGCAGCTTTGCCTCAGAGTTTATGTTGAAACATACATTCTTATGAAATATTTCTCACTGTTTTCAGCGTCAATTTAAAAGAAGCAAACACTAGTTTCTAGTTTCAGCTTAAAAAAAACAGAGAGAAGGGAGAACAGAAAAAGCAGAATTGAAAAGGCCTGAATTTCCTCATGTTATTTAAGAGGTAGTTGTGGACCAGCAGGACGGTACAGTGGCTGAAGATGATTGCTGTCAAGCCTGATGACTGGGTTGGATCCTTGGGACCCATAAGATGAAAAGAGAGAAAGGGCTCCCAAAAGTTGTTCTGTAACACTCATCCTTGTCATCACACACACACATACACACACACACACACACACACACACACACAGAGCAAATAAATTAATAAAATGTAAAAAATTTAAATGAAATTATATTTGTAATTTCCTCGACAAAAACCTAGTAATTAACAGATCTGCCACTGAAGGCTATTCCTGGATTTCATCATTGTACATTTCCCCTAAAATCTCTCACATAACTAAAGGGCCTTGAGAGAAGAAAATGAACTTGACAGTAACAGTGCAACCCAAACTGATCCTGATTCTTCTGGTCACTTTTGAATTCATTGCAGATGGTATGAATAGGGTGCTTACTGGTCAGCAGGTAATAAGTCCCATTGTAGATAATGGTGATGGACAGAATCTCATGCTTGCTGATATCCTCACATCTCAGCATTTATGCATGGCTATCACCAATAGCTTTGCAGCACACACAATACCATGACAAGGAACAAAATCCAGCCTGTTTCCCCACAGGATTTATGCCTGCAACATCTGGATCTTGCAAACTCACATGAGAGTTGCCCTGGCTGCAATCCTCATTGTCCATATATACAGACAGTCGAAAATGTGATCTAATGTCTCTTGCTCTAAAAGGAAAGTGTAATCTGTTTAAATATCCAAACACTTCTCTTCCCAGGTAACACCATTCATCACAACTGTCAGTGCTTCTGTGGAAGAGTAATGACCCTCAGGCATGGGATAATGCTCTGTAGGGGACTTGTGAATGCCACTGCCAAGCATGGAAACAGATCGGTTTTCAGTGAGGTGGGTATGCCCATCATGAAAGACCTGCATTTACTGACTGTTTACAAGTGGCTGTTTACCCAGCTCACAATAAAGCCTAAGTTAGGCAGCCACAGACCCTGCTGACTTTAATTGTCCCAAGCATGTTAGCATTACATTTGGACCTGTTGGTGAGAAGGGTTCAGGCAGCTTGAAACTGGAAGCTGGATCATAGTCATTCAAAGTTACACTGAAGATAGTAGAGGTATTGCTGCCTTTCATTCCCCATTCTTTTTAAAATCCTATCAATGGAAGTTACAATATCCAACACCCAACATAAGCACATATAAAGAGATGAAAATAACACCTAAGTAGTGAAATGGGAACTACTTATTTCTCTCCTGGAGCCTCCCTTCATTACCAGGTTTGTTCATATTTACTTTCTACTAAATAGGATAGAGTGTGGCACAGACTCACAATTTTCAAGTATTTCTTTATTTAATCAGTTTTGACTTTTTCTTTTAAATCCTCCCCAATCTCATTTGTTGTCAAATGTCCTCCACAAAGGATCCCATGTACTCGGTAGATTGTTCAAATTTTGCTCGATCTCTGTGACAGTTCCATCCCAAACACCACCCAGTGTCTCTCAGAACTTCCAGCAATGGGATCATCTTCCTAAATTTCATGTTTCTATAGTTATTTTCTAATAATTTTGTTTTTGTCAATAACTGGGTATTAAACATGAAATGACTAAATTATTTTTTGAAAATCCTGTTACTCCTTTAATCACATTTTTAATGCTTTTCTCTTTTACGAGTGTAGTGATAATACATACCACAGAGAAACTAAAAAGGACACTTTAGGACATGGCATCTAAACAGCTGTTGGTTCTGTTGTGGAAATTGTCTTTAAATCTGATATATAAATGAAGGAAATGAAATGTCTTAGAGTGATTCATTTCATTTCAACAAAATTTACTAATGAATGACCCTTATTATTACAGTTAGGAAAGACTTTTCCATTTAGAAATCGTCTATGCTTTTGTCAGTTCAGGGTTGTGCCCAACTTAGCTTTAGTTTAGTGGCCACAATATTCTGATTATTTATACCTTTAATGATGAAATTAGACACTTTCCTGGGAATAAAAACCTCATAATTGGATAGATCCTAATAATTAATGAATGCACTAATGAGATAATGAGATTGAAAGCTCTCAGTACACTGGTATGGAGGAAGAAATCTTTTTGAGGATTAGGAATGTTCTAAAAGACAATAAAAAATATCAGATAGTGAAACTGAACAAAATGACCTTTGATGTAAAGTATCAGCTAGAAATGTCAATTCAATTCAGGGCTGGATACAAAGAGACATTGTGTCTTTGAGCACAGAGATATTAAGTCACCTGATAATACTCTCTGAAAGAATGCATTATGCTTTAGACACTTTTATTACCCTAAAGATGTAGACAAATCAGGAGAGAGTAACCACGAGTTTATTAGGAATTTTCCGATGAACTAGTCTGAAGTGTACTGTTTTTAAAGAGTTCTTGTATTCTCTCTTCAGCTTTGACATGATTTCATGTGGGAATAGTCATTCTTGAACTTTAGGTAGGATAACTTATATTCTGCTCCCCAGAGAAAGGGCAGTTTGGGAACTAAATGAAGGAAGAGTGTTTTAAATATTAGAAGAACCCAAGGAAGCTGGAGAATAGGGGATTCTGTTAGAGGACTTTCCAACATTGATTACCACCCCCCACTAACCGGTTGTTAAACCTTCATTTAAATTAAGCCGAGTGTATTAGGTATTTGTATTGTACTTTTCATATACAGTAGCTAGTGGTTTTGATCTGTAGAATAAGGCTAATCCATGACAGTACCCTGCTATGTTCATGTTTCCC
Source organism: Mesocricetus auratus (assembly GCF_017639785.1). NCBI lineage: Eukaryota > Metazoa > Chordata > Mammalia > Rodentia > Cricetidae > Mesocricetus > Mesocricetus auratus. The sequence continues at coordinate 48,420,293 of NW_024429192.1, forward strand.
TGGGAGTAGAGTTCACAAGGTAATTCTAGGCACTCTGACAACAAAATACAACATCACTTTAAGTCTGTTATTCTTAGCTCTAACAAAGCTTCTCATCTCTTTGAAGATACCAACCCTGGCATGGCAACATGCTATCTCAGGAATGTCGTTTGGAAAAGGCTCCAAGTAATTTTCTCTTGAATGATACTCTATATTACCATATAGAATTGTATACATTGCCAACATGTATTATTTATGAATGATCACTGAGAAGTGTTTAATATGATTTTTTAGTTTATTAGTGAAAATAAATTGTTCATAATTAGCAATAAATCACTGGTTACATGCAGGTCATTATTCCTGGATGTATTTATTATGACTTTTCTTTCATTAAAGTATTTTAAAAAGTTGAAAAGACAAATTGAACTAGACTTGCTTCAAGCAGTATTAGTGACTAACAAAAGGACCCAAAATATTGAAGCAATACGTAATCCTAGACTTAAACATCTTTTAATTCTACTTGAAAACACCTGTGAAAACAACAGAAGTCCTTTTACTCCTGAAGTTCATTCAAATCACATTGTATATTCCCACCATTCACTGTGGTAGTCTTTTCTGTGGACTACTTGAGGGTTGGCGAAGGAACAGGTCATTGAAACCCATGTCTTAAAATGATAGAAAAGTAGTCTAAATGACTTGTTATTTTGGCTAGTGAGCCTTAGTAAAATTGGCCTGCAGCCTCAGTAATTCGCTCACTTATTGAGGTTTTGGATTCCCAATGACTTTCTCAGTTATTTTAACAACCCACCTCCCCCAAAATAGCACAGATTCAATGGAAACATCATTGGACTGTGCACACACTTCCTTTTCCTTTCAGGAAGAACATTTTAAGGTACAAACACAAACCTTTGCATGACAAAACAGACAGGGAATACTACCCTTCATAAACCAGTATTTTTTTTTGTTTTTTTTTTTGGCTGCTCAAACTAAGAATCCCAAATTCTCCATAAGGTAACATATTACACTTCCATGAGATGGCTTGCTATCTTCAGTTTTAACTTAAAAAATAAAACATAATAAGACAAATAAACAGAAACAATAAAACCCAAACTATTATTTGGGATTGATTCTCTACTCCCTGATCTCTATATAACAACTACTATGTTTTCAAGTATGAAATCATATTCTCCTACATCCCATTACAGCTAGAAATTCAAAATTCATCTCAAGACACCTGCATACACTGCTGGCTGACTCCTCTTCTGACCACATCTCTAACTTACTTCTCATTCAATGACCTTTCATAACTCACATGCCTGGCTTATTTGAATCTGTATTTTCTACTTTCAGTTTTTTTCTGAAATAGTTCCCCTTCATATAGATATTTCTGGCATGATTCAACCATCAACTGAGTGATGTCTCTTTATGTGCCATCTCTCTTAGTCTACACTTTTACTTTCTTCATTTCACTCTTTAGGCTGAACATGTTGCCTATTTCCTCTAATTAGAATGTTCCAGAAGGAAAGAAGACCTGCAAGTCCTGTTTACTAATACATTATCATTGTCTATAATAGAATAGTCAGAGCTCAATAAATATTTGATGAATGAATGAATGACTAAATGATGTGAACCAAGGGAAACAGCAGCACCTTTGCCCTCATGGGTCTTCAAACACACCTTTAAATGCTTTAAAAGAACAAAGGTGCTTTCCTTACATTAGCATCAAAAGTGCTTATTTTAGTAATTAAAAGCCAGGACCTCAGTGCATATTAATGGCTGGTCTAATTTCTCAAGTTAAATAAATCTTACATAATTCTAGTCTCAAATTCTACAAGTCTAGTCACTCCTGTAGTGTTTTTGTGGCTCACAACTGCAAACCATTGATAATTAATTGGAACCCATGGGTATGTGGGTTTGAGGATGTGACTCACTCTTTTAGCAGAGGGTCAACTGGTTTCTTCAGATGATCAACAGAAATCCTTAATTAGAAGAGGGTAGGAAACTCTATAAACAACGCCATTGAAAAACTAATTGTTTTTAGTTCTTCCTGAGATGCTCATACTTCTGCTCTGCTGTGGTAGAGGGTGGGGCTAAACTTGCTCTTGATTTTACTGCACTGGTTTTCTTGATCATTACCACAGGTGCTATCTCCAAATGATGCCAAAAAGAAATCCTGGAAATGGTCCCCAGTAGAGGAAATTCAGAGCTTTGTTGTTTTTCTCACACCAAGTTATACTTTTAACTAAAGATATTTCAAGTCTATAAAGCAGGTTCATGAGACTGCATTAGTTTCTTCTTGCTACTACAATGAATATCACAGACTTAATGTCTTAAAAATATAGATTTGAAAAAAATAAAAAACAGATTTTTTTCAGTTATATGTGCAGTGCAGCTCATTGGATTAAACTCTTGCCTAGCCTGCATAGGACATTGTGTTCCATCCCCAGCATCACAAATACACAAAATAAATAAAAATCCCCCAAATAAACTTGTCACCACACTGGAGGTTAGAAGTATTGCAATCATGACCATGTAACCAGCCCTTATTCTTTCTGGAGGACCTTGCAGGAGAATGGTTTTCTTTGACTTTGCACATTCCAAAGGCTGCCTATGTACTTTGACTTTCCAGGTTCTAAAGATTGCCCACACTTCTTTGCTTAAGGCTCCTTTCTGTGTCTTCAAAACCAGCAGTGTATCCTCCTTGACCCCTGCCTCTCTTTAATGTGACACTTGTGCCTCACTCTTTTTAAGGACCTCTGTGACTATGTTAAGCTTACCCAGATAATCTCAGATAATTTTCACATCTTTAGTCATATCTGCACAATGTTCCTTAGTCATGTCAGACAACATGTTCATAGGTTCTCAAGACTAGGACATACATTAATCTCCAACAGGAATGAAAATATTCTAGGTACCCAAATCTCAAACAACAAAGTAGATAATATCTTATTGTTTCTTTACGTTCATAGCATGGTAAACTACACAGATATTTTAATGTGTCCTCAAAGCATTTAAAGAGATAGTTAACTTACAACTCACTAGCCACTCTCCTGGCACAAGAACGTGGGAATCTTTTAGCTTTGGTTTGTATAGCCCTCTTTTATCCTTTTACCTAGTTTTAGCTAATCCTATTTATATTTAAACACAGCCTTCTTGCAGAATTCACAGTTTTCTCCACAAAGAATGAATATGGTAAGTGATTTATATACCTTCATCTACCAATTCTAGGAGCTAGACTCACATCTGTAGCCATGGGCAGGAAAGAGTGCCAGTATTTTTCCAACATACCTTTCTTGAGTTTTTCCTTCAGTCACAATACACAAGCTATCTCAACAAGCCACCTAGATTGCAGATGCTGATGCAAACATACACCATGAGATGTTCCCCTGCTTAGTATCTGACTTGCCTCCTGTCTCCTCTCACCTGATCCCTTCTCTGGCTTCCATCTCCCCTGCACTGTTTGTAGAGAACACAAGGCCTTAAGCATGTGTGTTTTCATCAGCACAGGCCCATCATAACTGCACACCATCCTTGTCCTGCTGGAAACTGTTCAGCATCCAGAGGGCCATCTTTATGCTGATAACACTAAAATATAAAATAATGCCAACAGCTGGTGCTACAAATGGCTTTTAAAAACGATGTTCATTCACTAAAATTCCTCTTGCTACTTTTGACATGAAACACGCAGTCTCTAATTATTCTGATCAAGACGGTGAAATACAAAAACAAACTTTAATTGTGTTTAACAGATATTTAATCAGGACTCACTGAACTACAGATTAAAGCTGAGATTCATAAACCATAATTACCCGATTGTCGCAATCTTTTGGTCCACATTCTCCTTCCGTCTGGGCGTCTGGCACCTTGCCCCGAATTTCTTTTACTGTCTTCTCAGCTTCGTTACTGTTCATGTTTTCCAGCAGAGATTTAGCACAGATTACAAAATATCTGTTCTTGGCAACTTTCTTCATTAGCTTTTTTTCCCTTTGCAAAAAAGTTTATTTTTTTTCTACCAGAGTAGCTGGAACAGGCATACGTTTAGGGTGCTTTGATGACACAAACTAATTATATAGTTATCAGGAGATAATGCGGTAGTGGTAACTAGTGTTACTATAGTCATCACGTAGGTATCATGCAATTTCACCAGTAAACCATGCGGTGTGTCCCAGTCACCATGTAATTACCTCATGTCACTGGAGCATTGTTTTATGGAAAATGCTTATCTCTCACCCTAACAAAACCCTTTCTGCCACGTTTGGAAAAAAAATAAAAGTAGAATTCTTAGTTCTCATTTTCAGTTCTGTTCATTCTCATTAAGATATTGTCATGTGAATTTAGAAAACACCTGTCTTTCCTGGAAATTTGCTCTTGCATGGAGCCAATGAAGCAATTGCTATCCTTTGCTTGGTTCTTGACAGGTAAGAGATGTGATTACCAATAATCTATTTTCACTTTTTTTTTAAGTAAGGAAACAAGCAAACTCCCATTGCCACCCCTGCAGAGCCACCCTATTTACTTAGGATTTGTTTGGTCTGGCACTTCCCCCTACTCTTTCCTTTCAAATCTCAGTCACTCACATTTGGTTTTCCTAGAATTATGGTGTAAATCATTCTTAACAAGCTAGTCTGAAACTTCTCGGTAGAAACTCACTCTGCAGAAACACGGAAAGCTACCGTGATTGAAATACAGAACTGCAAACTTGAAACCCTTCCTCCCCCAGTTCTTCTGGGCTAGTCTTCAGGACATGCAGAGTTTCCCTTGCTGTGTGGTGACCCTTGTGTCACTCGGTTTGGATAACATCACAGACCAAGGCAAGAGGATAAAGAGAAGGCACTGACGAAAGAAGAAGTAGGTGGTTGCTTTATTCCCCCTGAGAGGCACGCAGTCCTGTGAAGCAGGGACAGTAGTTACCACTTATTTAGCTCTGGCTGATGGCTTGAAGTCTGACCTTATGAAGACCTTTCATAGGACATTCCACCTGAGAGTTCCAGCTTAAAACAGGATGCAGTGGCTTCCTTTGCAGCACAACTTGAAAGCTAGTTTCAATTCTGCTTTTATTAGCCACCTCCCAGTTTGAGAGCTACCCAACTCAATTGCACACTTAGCTCAACTTGGGATAAAAATCACCTTCAGATTTAGAAGGGCCAGAAAAATTGCTATCCTGTCCTAGAGTATTGTTCTTCAATCACACAATCCCTCTAAATACAGTTGACAGCCTTTGAGATGCAAAATGCATCACTTTAATGTAGTAGAGGTCCCCTTCATTGCATTGCCAAATCTATTTAGCAGAATCTTCTTGGAATAATCTGTCCCTAGACCTGAGGATGCGCAGTGATTTTAAGCATTTTAAGCTAACGATAATGGTTAGTGGTGAGAACAGATGTACCTGGCTGTGATGTGATCTATTCCAGTAGGCTTTTATGAGCTGTTCATTCCTATTGACTTAGCAGTTTATGTCTCTGCTTTTGCCTGGTGTGATGGTTGCATAGGGGTGTCGTGTGTGTGTTTTCCTGATGTGTGATGGCTGCACAGGGGGCTATGTGTATTTTCTCCGTGCAATGGCTACACAGGGTGTTGAGTGTGTGTGCTTGCCTGGAGTTATAGCTGCATATGTTATTGTGTAACTCTCCTCCTTGCCATTTGATGCTTGCTCACAGGGACCTATGTGCATCTTTTTCTTAGTGCAATGGTTGCATTTGTTGCTGTGATAATGATGGGCATTTCCAGCAGTTATCTATCTACAGGGTCCTGGGGAAAAACTGCAATAAAATCAATAAACAGTGCTAGACAGGCCCTTGTAAACATGAAATGACACCCATGCATAGCCTTTTCTGACTATTGCATGTTAAAACCCAAGTGCTGCTACCTTATTGGCATTAGGATAAAATTTCTATGGTTTCTCAATCTCTTCCCTATATTGCAATCATTTTAGAGAGGCTGAGATTACTGCTGGTTAGAGGGCTTTTCCACAATAATCTGTCGAATAGCATTTTCACCACATTGCCCTACACATCACCTCTTAAACTCCACCCTGACTTGCTCTGGTATAATAGCTTATATGCTGAAAGTGAATATGCCTTTCATTTATTCCTGCAGTCTCACCAAGCCTTCCCCCCATGTCCTACATCACACACACACACACACACACACACACACACACACACACACACACACAGAGTCCTCCCTTACCCTCCCTAATCTCTATATCCCTCCTGTGTTCACCAAATGGAACTGACAAAGTAAAGAACCAATGAGGTTAAAGTCTTTTGAAACCCCTGGAATACAGATGAGCTGGGAGGCATCTGGAAACAAAACCAGACACTTAAAATCAAAGAGACAAGTAAATTACTATCCTAATCTAGGAAGAACAACTAAAGGTGTCAGTGGGGTTCCATTGATAGTACTTGGCCCTGGGCCAGAATGCCAAGGGTTCAAACTCCATCCCAGCTTTGGGCTCAGGCCCAACACTTGCCACTGCAGGGCTCAGCAGCATGCTCAGCAGTGTTAAAGGGCTCAGCCTTCTGCAGAGAGGTTAAGTCCAAGCCCTCCCTGCCTGGCTGCCACTGCATCCTGGAAGGATACAGAGATCATTCTAGCTTCTTCTCTAGTGCCTTTCTCCCCAGACAGGTCAGGCTGTGGAACAGTTAGCACTTCACAGCAACACTGTAACACCAGCATTACATAATCAGTGAAATGTTCCTTTTCTGATGAGGCTGTTTGAAGGACGAAAATATGTGCAAGACAATCCAACTGTCCCCCCACCCCCACCCCACCCTGCATCCCACTGCAACCCCCCCCCCAGAAGAGCCAAGAAAAAGAAAAAAACCTGGTGTCTGTCTTAAAGATTCTTCCATCAATGCAAAAAGCTAAGTTTGGAAACCTAAAACCATGTGTCTAAAAGAAAGGAAATGTTTTCATTGGAACAGCTTACATGTCTGGTACACTTGCATAAAAACTATTGCATAGCATTTTAGAGCTAAAATTGCTATAAAATGCTTAATACAGTAAGAATAATTATGAGATTTTGCATGCACAGCTGGTATACAAGTAAAGTCTAAGGCACAGATTCAGTGGCGCATGGGAAGTCGCTTATAAAAATCCCTGGTGTGCCAGTTCTCACCATCAACAGCCCATCAACGCTACCCCACCTCCCTCTACCCCACCTCCCTCAACTCTTTGGGTGGGAGGGAAGCTGTTTACCTACCAAACACTGTGTTTCTCTTCTCACGGATGTCATTAATACTCGATTCAAGGAATTCTTGAAATAGCTTGACAGTAGTAGTATTATAACAGGACACGACAATGTGGGCACAGAACTCCACTGAGCAAAGGAGTTACAAACAGAGAAAAGAATGCACGGAAGACCAAATCGCTGTCTCCTTGTAACACACCACTGCTCCACCTGTCCCCTTGTTTCCTTCTTGTCCTTCCTGCTTTTCTAAGGTGCAGGTCCTCAGGGCACCTGCAGGGGTTTCTAGTCCCCACTGCCACATTCCACCCAACCTTGCCTTCCCTGGTATAATGTCTTGAGAACAGCGCTCTCCTTTCAGTGTTCCTTCAAATGATAAATGTTCTTTGTTCTCCATCTCCTCTAATTCCATCTACTACTCACTGGGAAAGGACCTGCAGTAACTTGTATCAGTTGTTAACTATTAATGATAACCCAATATTCTTTAATGTTTAATGAGTAACTCTGAATTTAAGAGTGAAAACATCTCTTTGTTGTAACCTTTTAGGCTGCATGGAGGATGCCACAATACATGAGGAGATTCTAATCGGAGATACTGCTGGGTGCCTGCTTGTACGGCTTTGCTCACAGGAGCAACCGCCATTGTGGGCATATGGAACCCACCAGGAGGCAGGCAGCTGGGAACATAAATGTAGCATGGTACATTTTAAAATGAACTGGACCAGAATCAGGAAACTCAAGTCTAAGTACCAACAAACTTAGCCACCCAGTGTTTTGGCATCACTCAGTTTGTTCAGCTGGGAAATGAGAGGCCCTGGGATTAGAAAACCCAATGGCTTTTACTAGCTGATAGTCCATGGATCTCTCTGAGTAAAGGTCAGTTTTGTCTTCTGGCTTATCTACTTCCAACTAAGAACTAGTAGCTCTGAATAAGGATGGCTGTCCTCTTACCTAGGGCTAAGGTAAGAAGTACTGATGGCCACAGCCAAGTTCTGAGTACTCTGTAAGGATATGCATATAATAATGCTTATAGGAGCTTCTTTATGTTATGAAGATATTTTCTTAATATAATGTTCTCCTAATTCATTCAACAGACAACTAACATTTTCTATATTTGATGCAGGCTTAAACAGAGCACCATCTTTGTTTCCTAAGTAGAAAAAATTCCATTATTTTCTCTCTTTTTTTTTGAACTATATGGCATTAAAACTATAGTAGAAACCACACTTATCTGACCCAGCCCAAAGTACTGTTCATTCTCAACAAAACAATATAATAATAACTTGTATTGGTGAGGTTTATGCATTCAATAATATAAAGGATATTATTCAATAATGTTTTGGGATCCTTAATTTTCAACAAAGAAAACAATCTGGGAGTGAGCAGAGACAGTAACAAAACAAGCACTCCTTCTCCAGGAATACTGATAAATTCTTACCCTATTCTTACCCTAAATAGCCTCTGGAACATACAACACAGAGTAGTCTCATTTAGTCTCTATATCCTGAACTAATGACTGTCAGCTGTTAAGCATGCATTACACAGTATCACACGCTGCAACAACTCCAGTTACAGTCACTGTTACCCTCACTTTACAGGGGTGAAAACTGAGGCTAAGAGAGGTAAAATAACTCACCAAAGATGACTCTGTTTAAGCTGGGGCTTTAACTTACCTGTCTTTGCTTTTGCTAACCAGTTCCATAAATGTTTGATGGTTCCACAAATCAAACTTTATTTAAAAAATAAATAATATTGCTTGAATCCTTTTTTCAGCAAGCAAGGAAAGCAGCCTTTATACACTTTCTGCACATTCATTCACGGTGTTGCATACAATACAGTGAAAATGGGAGATGGTTAGATTTTGCTAAGCAGACCTGGCTTTCTTTTCATACTTACTTGCATTGAGATGAATAATTGAATTTGAGATTCTCACTCAATGTAAAAGAGCTATTTGCAACCTAAGTATTTGTTATTAATTGATCAGACATGGATAAGGTATATAATTACAGTTACATTTGTGAGGTATAATCTACATTGCTCTCCTGCATATTACTTGGTGCTGTTTTTCATTTTCTTCTCCTTTGGACTTTTTGTTTTGTTTTTATGAATTTAGTCACAGTTGGTTGTGTTTTGAACTTTGTAAAAATGTATTACTAAGGAAATTAAAAAAAGAAAAAGAAAATATTTTCAAAATGATGTAAAAATCAAATCTACCCCTCACTAATTTGATTTGTAGGAAATGGAGAACAAAGTATTGCAAGCAGAATGCTTTTAAATACACCCTAATTACTTCAATGTGCAAATGCATTGACTAGACCGAAGCATGCGTTTAACACTTTGCACTTCAATTGTGCTTATTCATCTCAGTTCTATAGATAGCAATTCCATAAAAAAAAACAAAAAACAGGAGATAGACTTTACTATAGCCAGCCTTCCCAGTTAGGAGGGAAACTATTGTTGTAAAGTTCAAGCAGTCCTCTCAAGTCAGCTCACTTTTGGACTAATGCAGATCATTAGTCCAAATAATACAAAATAACTGATAATTTGCCAGAGCCGCTCAGTTTTCTCAATTGACCCTGTCTTCCTATTCTTCTTTGCTGTCTTTAGTGGGGTGGAGTGGGAAGGTAGGGAGGGCAACAATGCTTCTCTAGCACAGCCACATAACAATGAGCAAGGCAAATTCTGAGGAAGATGCCACAGGGCTGGAGTTGATCTGTGATCAAAGCCAGGATGGAATTATGTATGATGCCATGGTTTCCTGGAACTTGGCTATTGACCATTTGGATCAGACCTGCTGAGGCAACATGTTACAAAGACACGTTTCATGGTCTTACCTTTGAGCAAACCAACTAATGTCTTTTGAGGCCAGAGGTGGGCACTTTACACAAGCTTTCCAAGTATCCTGCAACATACTAGCTTTTGCACTCTCCCCATGCCCAAGTGTGTCAGGTAAGAGTCCCAGTTGGTATGTTCAGACACTCAGTCCCAGTAGTCTAGATGCGTGTGCTAGTACGACATCCTGGCTGAGGGGCCAAGGGTTTGGCCAGGGATAAAGCATTTGATAAGCACTATTTCATCTGATATCCATAGTAACAGCTGTGAGATAGGATTATTACTGTTCCCCATCTCTCAGATGAGAAACTTGAGATTCACAGGTAGTTAGTAACTTACGGGCATCACAGCAATTAGAAAGTTGTGCTGCCCAGAAGTTATTATATTAAAATTATAAAAGCTCTTAAGAACTAAACTGCTTTAACTCACAAATTTGCAGGGAAAAAATGTTCTTTGAAGATGCTCACTTACAAAGATGTTCCTAACTTACTATCATCTAACTGAAAGCACCTGCCTAAGTGTTACTTAGGTTAGTCATGGTTCAAGGCTGTATACAGTGACTTTATCCTTAGGTTATTTATTAGCACTGAGATCATCAAGACTCCAATGTTCATCCTTCATCAGTCTACTCACTAGTCATGCAGTTTGTTAGAACCTGAGGTAACAAGCACGGTTTCTGCCTTCATTAGATTTACAGTTTTGAAAATGGGATGAGCTTGGTGGAAATGGTCCCGAGTCAACGCCAGGGGAGGCCTGAGGGAGAGAGTGGTTCATTTTCCTGGCAGAAATGAAGGAGGGTGAGGTCTGGAAACTTTTAGATATTTTAGTACTTTGCCATTGGCTAGTGTAAGGAATTCAGATTTTAAAGAAAATGGCATTTTACTTATACAATTTTGTTATAAAAGAGGCAGACTAAGCTACTTGTATATTTTCAACTGATATACTTTATCTGGTTCATTCTTTCCAACTGGGTTTCTTTTCCGACCAAATTTCTGGGTACAGAGCCAACTAAGTTGTTATGTTTATTCATTTTTACAGAGAGCAGCCGGCCGAGAGTCTATTCTTGAAGAGGGTGCCTAATAAATTTATCAGCAGTACTTTATTCCACCCAATAAAATTATTCTACAGTGACATATTGACTATCCTTTACTTCATTTTCATCTGTCTCAATTACTCAAAATGCTATTATTAGGTTAACACTTTTTTATATAATAAGAAATTTAGAAGTTATGGACAATTGGAGACACACTGGGTAATATAGGCTATGTAATTTCCTTTGTGCAAGAGAAGATAAAAAATTGGGCATATTGATGGCAGAAGTTACTGAGAACAATGAGGTTTTATAGAAAATTAAGTTTCTGAATGTCATGGTAGGGGCCCACAAGATGGGTCAGTTGATAAAGGTACATGTTATGAAGGTTGAGGACCCGAGTTTAAACCCCAGAACCCATATGGTATAAGGAGAGAAGAGACTCTTCACAATTGAATGTACTCCCTTTCATCCTAATCAGAGACTTTCATTTTGTAATTTGGGACAGACTATATATACAAGTTTGTCTCTTTAGGAGGGAGTATAAGGATTACCCCACTTTAAAAATCATTAAACCATCTTTAAGAACAATATTACTTATATCTATTTGATATGCAAACTGTATATAGACTTTCTATTACTTACATAATTCTTTATATTGTGACTATTTAAGGCTATGTTTCTCTTTTTCTTTCATATGCCATCATGATTAACACTTTGTGCATAGATCTGGGTCTGAGATTCTGTTTCCAACAGGGGGACAGACTGACAGAAGACTATTGGATCAGCAGAGGTATATCTGATGAAAGGTTCTTATCATTTGTCATATTATGTTATAGAACTTCCATCACTATTGCTCACTGTCACTATATAAACATCTGCTTTGCTACACACTTAGCAGCACTGAGATTTACTTTTAAAAAGAAATCATGCTAGTAAGTTCTCAAACTTTGTCTTTCTGACTAGATATCTGTACATTCATGTTCTTTGTTTTTTAAAATTGTTCTTAGCTGTTGTTTTTGGAACTAACAGGCATCCCAGTATTTTTATATCTTTTGCTTCTGCTTCAACATTGACTAATTTCACTGTGTGTGTTCTGAACTCTCCTAATATTACCTGGAACCATGGTAGAAAGCCTGAGAAGTCTGTGTTCTAGGTTTCTTCCTCTGTGCCTCATTCTGTACCCCAATGTACAAAAGCGCCTTTGAAAGTAATGCTGTCCCAATAAAGTACCTACAATAGCTCCCAGTTTTTCACTGGTTAAATGCGACAAGGAAGGTACATCATATTATTGGATATTTCCTCATGAGTCTCATTGACTAACTTACATTATTGCTAAGTGTAATCTAAATGAGGTTAAGTTTTTATATGTGGGTACTTCAATATATATGCACAGGCAGACACAAGACAAAATCCTAGAAAGTAACATTTTAGAGCCTTTTCCAACTCTCAACATTTGTCAAGAGATAATTACCCAAAGAGTTCAATGACTTACCCGTGGCCAGAGAGCTCAATGACAGAACTGAAACTAGAAAGAAAGTTTTCTGAGTTCCAATTCATTGACTTTTAGACAGTAACAAAAATTACTTTTATAATTTAAAGGATAGAAGCCATTAGGAAGGGAGTTTAATTTTTAATCTGTTGCTACATTTAAAAGATTGTTAAAAATCATGCCACATAGAAAGTTTGTGTGTTCTTATAACACAAATAATATGCACCTCTCATAAATCAACCAAATGTATTACTAAAATTTCTATGAAATTTACACATCAGCAAATGATCCAGGTCATACTTTGCTTTTTCCTTGCCCTCCTGCATTGTTTTAGGTAACCTGTTTTGCTATGACAAAAGCTAGGTACTTTTATTCTAGCATTTTGCACATTGTTATTAAGATTCTTGGTAATATCAATGAAAAAGCCCACTTTCTAAGAAGATTCATATATATGATATTATATGTATAATATATACAAACACATCATTTCTACTGAGTATATCTAGAGATTTTAAAGGCTTAGTCTTAAAAATAAACCATGAGAACCAATTTAAAATGCTTCCATTTAAATGGTAAACAACATGAACTATTTTGGAAGGTCACAGGCTAATAGCCATTTAATACGATACAATTACTGCCAGTTAATTACTATTTCACATTAAAGAAACCTGAACATAAGTTACTGACTTGAGAATAGAATTTGCCAACTTATATGTATTATTTGAGGGGAAAGAGTACAGGAGAAAGGGGCAAATATGTAAAGAGTTTATGAAGGGACAAAGTTGAAGGGGCACATGACCTTCTAGCCATTGCTTATACAAGAGTCAATCACAAAGCAAGCATTTGCTTAACAAAAGAAATAACAATAAAAGAGTATTCATTAATTATATGATGACAAAATGGTTTATAAAATTCAAGTTTTAAAGAAAAGAGTGAGCCTATAGCAAAGGAATAATCTAGAGATAACTAAACTTTTTTTCTTTCTTTCTGTGTTAACAGATAAATATAACAAACTCAACTCATTCAACACTCACTAAATATTAGGCATCTACCTTGTATAAGAAGCTTTCTACTACCCCAGATACATGATCTAATATTTTCTGATTATCCTCTCCAGTGATGCACTAATAAAAATTAATATTCTATACCTAATAGTGTACTACAGTAGCAGCAGAAGAGGAATGAGGAGAGAGCATCTGATTTCTCACTTGATGCAGTGCACAACTTCAATGCATTTGATAACTAAAATCTAGCCTTGGATTTTTAAAAGAAAAATAACAGTAATTGTTACTTGAACAATATATTATGTTCTAAAAATCAGAAAACAAATTAGTTATAGTTCAAAGGAGAAAGATAGCAGGAAGGAGAGAGAGAGAGAGAATAAACCAAGGAACCATTAAAGCACAGAGGAACAGAAATATGAAGCAAACTTTGTGAGGTAAGACCAGATATATTCTTTACAAAACTAGAAATTACTTATTTCAGGCTATTTATTAAAACAAATATTCAGGCCGGGCGGTGGTGGCGCATGCCTTTAATCCCAGCACTCGGGAGGCAGAGGCCAGGCTGGACCGATAGCCTCCAAAACAATACAGAGAAACCCTGTCTCGAAAAACCAAAAACCAAAAAAAAAAAAAAATTCAAAATTTAAAAACAAAATCTTCATAAGGATACTTGTTTTATAGCAGGGAAATCAGGATTCAACTATTAATGTTTACTAGTTAAATTTTTTTCTCAAATTTATTTAGCCTATTTATCTCAATTTTCTACTGTACAGAATGAAAATGATAACAGAGAATCAAATATGACTACATGCTAAGTACAACTTACATAAAATAATAATTGGAATTTACATTATCTTATTAAATGATACGTATAATAAAGAGGTGAGACCCTGTCTCATAAATAAGGTGGAGAACAATGGAAGCAGGTGCTTGCTGTTACCTCAGGCCTCTGCATACACATACCACCACACCTGAACATGTGAGCACACATATATAAAAGGTGCTTAGTTTGAAAATGAAATTTTATGATACAGTACTTGGCATGTATGAAGCTCTTGGCTCTATCCATAGTACTTCAAATAAATAAGCACATATGTAAGTAAGCTCATAAAATAATGATAAAATAACATTATAAATATATGAAATATAAATTAATTACATATTTATATACATCAAAGTGGTATAAAATAAAAAAACGTTTTCTAAGACAAAACATTCAGTATAATATAAATAAGAAAAACAAAGGGGCATAGGTTTAAAAAGATAATTACTTATGTAAAGAAATGGAATCAATGGATGAGAATAGTGTTAAAGTCACAGGCTATGCGGATATGAAATTCAGAAGCAGAGTCATGTGGCTGGATACTCAGCCCTACTACAGCAAGAAGGTGCTAAATGTTTGTCCAATTGTCACCTAATGATCAAATAGTACTCTAAACCCTGTGAGAAGGAGATGAAGACATCGCCTAATGAAAAAATATTCCTTCAGAGAGGACATTGAATTCTCACTGTAAAGATGGGTGTGGGCAGCAGGAACTCAAGGATCCAGACAGAGTGATCTGCAAAGTCACCATCCAGGCATTTGTAAGATGCAGTGAGTGGGGGGGGGGCAGGGGGAGACAAGAAGCAAAAAAAGAAAGAAAAGAAAAACAAGAAAAAGAAAAAAAAAGCCCTATGATCTGCATTAACTTAAAGACAAAATTCTAAAGTACATCAAGAAAGCTAACATCAAGGAGAACAACCAATAAAATCGATTACTTTCAGTTCAGATGAATTTTATCGTAAAGAATAGTATAACAATGGGCTTAAAGTAAATATGTGTAGGTGTTAAATATAATGTAGTAAAATGTATAAGGAAACAGTGAAATATTAAATAAAAACTGAAAAATATGAGTAAGTGAATAAGATGAAAATCATTCAAAATATTAAGAACTTTAAGCATATTCATTGATAGAAAAATACATTAGTTTGGACAACTTAAGATAGTTCAATTTTAAAGAGAAAAACAAATGACATGGAAGGTAATTTTAAGGAATTCATTCAGAAAATAAAGTCGCAGGAAGTAAAAACAGCAGTTGAGATATGGTAAACTGACCCAGAAGTATCCATATATATCTTGCAAAATTACAGAAGATGAAAATGGAGATAATAGTAATGAAATGATCACCTGAAAGAGAATGGCTTAGAATTTTCTTGAATTTGATCCTGAATTTTAAGTGTATACTATGAGTTCAGGACTGATATTAGAATTCAATATGTAACTAGTCACATTTGAGAGAAACTACAAAACAGAGCTCCTTATAGCTTCCCAAAAGGAAAGAGCAGATTACCTACAGTGAGAAAAGAAATCAAGTGATAATATTTCCCTGCCAACTACAGACAGCAGGCAGGGTATGGTGGAGCATAACCACAATCATGGAATTTTAGGAGGAGGAGTCCTGACCTATAGCAAGTTTCAGGCAGGCTGGGTTATAAAATGACACACAAAAAGAAGTGTGTGTGTGTGTGTGTGTGTGTGTGTGTGTGTGTGTGTGTGTATTTGCATGCAACTAGAGAAAAGATCATCATAGGGAAAGAAAGTCACCCTGAGAAAAAGAAAGGAAATAAATATATTTGAAAGAATGTAGAAGAGAGATTACTGAAGGGTGAGAAGGGGAGGAAGAGGGAGATTATCGGGGATAGGGCTAGGGAACAAAAATGATGTATGAGGATTCCAAAATTAAACCCGATATTTCGTATGCAATCTTAACACATTAGTGTTTACAAATGTGTTGACAGGTAAGTTTGGGAATATTCAGGGTCTTATGGTCACAGCCATGGCTGCTATGGGGAGGCAAGTCAGTTACCTTCAAAAGCATGTCTCATACTATACTGCCCAGGCTCTAATGGTTCCACAAATGTGCAACACTAAGCAGATTCAATAAGCCATTAAAAGATGTAAGAAGAGGACATGAAATTGAAAGTCGTGTGGTAGGAATAGGAGACATGTTGAGGGATGGCTATGATAAGAGTAAATTGTATTTAATATAAAATTTTCACCTATTAAAAATATGTTGACTAAGCCAGGCAGTGGTGGCACAAACCGTTAATCCCAGCACTTTTAATACTGAGTCAGCCAGGTCTCTGATTTCAAGACCAGCCTGGTCTAAAAAGTGAGTTCCGGGACAGCCAGGGCTCTTAAACAGAGAAATCCTGTCTTGAAAAACAAGCAAACAAACAAATAATGTGTTGACTAAGAAGAAATTTTCCAGTAATGTAGTATTTAAAATAAGAAAATATCAATATCACATAAAATATTAAGACATTAAAAGGAACTTTCATATTATTGTTTCAGAAAGTGCACTAGAGAAGTTTAACTATTGCTGATTTAAACTTCCTTGTGAACTATACATGGTGGAAACAACTGTAACATACTACTATTTATGTATCAAAATCACATGCAAATTCTATATTTCCCAAATATGTTACCAAAGGAAGAAACATGATACATTCCTAATATAATTCTATTACATAGAAATTTTGTAATGTAATAGGACAAGAAAAGGAAATTGAGTATTTTAGAATTAGAATTTATAAGAAACAATGATTATTAATGATGTATACGGTAATGTAGGAGAATTATAAGTTATGAGAAATAAAGAGAACATTTGGTGAGCTTGCTGAATATGTACCAATAATAACCAATAAACATTGATATGGAAAATTGATTCTGTACAGAATAGTAAAAAAACTGTCATATGTGTAAAAGTTTAACATAATATGCTAGACACTTTATGTGAAAATTAATAAATTATTACAACATCAAGAATGATCTAAATAAATATAGGGACATATCTAATTGATAGAAACACACAAAATGCCCATGATCCTGTAGGTCATTCTCTAAAGTTAATATAATTACAGGTAAATTCAGCATGGGCATTGACAAACTTTACTAGCCCCAAAATTCACACCTAAAAGCAAGAATATCACTATGTTATGGTGATTCAGGCACTACTACACTATTTGTCCAGTAATGGAGAAGTACACAGGGGGAAAAAGAGCCCAAGAACAAACTTGTAGGTAAAAGATGAGATTATATGGTAGCATCAAACAAGATTATTTTATTTAATGATGCTGACATTATTGGATCATGAACATAAAAACAGAATAAAATAGGGTACATGAAATACATCAGATGTAGTAGTTCTTGGAAGTTCAACAGTCTAAATACAAAAAAGTAAAACGTTAAAACTGTTAGACGAAAGGCTGGGTGAGGTCTTACACGTGTATACTTATAGCATTTGGGATGCCGAGGCAGGAGGATCTCAGGTTAGAGGCCTCCAAAATAAGACCTATTTTGTGAAGCAATACAAGAAGGATAAATTTTGGTAGAAGAAAACAGTTTTTTCTTTATACCTGGGTATAGATAGGAAGGATGTCACAAAAAATTCAAATTGGGCAAAGATATTTGCAAAATTTATGAGTCAAAGGAACAAAGATCTGGACACCACTATTGCAACACCAACAAGAGCATGACAAAACAATGTTCACTATAGTTAACAAGAGCAAAATGAACACTCCTATAGAAAAATGAACATATAACACAAACAGGCACGAAACTAAGTGAGACAGGGTTTAAGTCTCTAATGGGGAGTAAGCTTTTAAAAGTCTCATGATTCTGGTTGTGACTCCCGAGAAGTCTCTGAGCCTGCTGAGGACAGTATGAACAGGCACTGGAACTTTCTGAAGAGCATTTTATAATAGCCAGTAAGCTTGAAACACATTTTTCTTAATGTTTAACAGTTTCAAAATTTACATACATAAAAATGTGAACTTGTTTGCCAGTGGGAAACAGAGGAAATAATGCCTGACAAGTAGAGAGTTGATCAGTAAAGTTTAGTGATAATATACAAAAGAATTTGTTTCATACAAGCCATAATGTATGACTTGCAGAAAGCTAACTCATGACAATAGAAGGCAGAAGAGTTTTGCTTGTTTTTAGCCTTTTGCTAAAGCCATGGTGACACCATTAATTGCAAGGGCCCTTCCTGGGCACTGTGAATGTGGTTTACTGTACATTATGTCCTACCACACGTATAGATGCTACACAATGAACTATGTGCATGTCTGTAAGTAGTAACAAGACTAAGGACATAGAAACAAATTCAGAAACACATATTATAAATTATCAATATTTTTCTAACCTGAGCTCTGGATTCTTGTGTTTCAGATTACACTTTATGCTATTATGTATTTGAAATACTTTATGTTACAAAAGTATAACTCTGAGGCCACTGCCTTCCCTAATCCACGTGGATGTGAAGGAAAAGTATCACCTTCTCTCTGTTTCTTACAATGGAAGCCAATATTCCACTAATTAACAAGCACTTTATACAGTGACTGTTTCATTGACTCATGAGCAAAATTTTCCATTTACTTCTATCCACATGGATAATCTTAGACTTTCTTAAGTGAGTGACCAGAAGCATATGCTTTTTATACAGACCAACGCTCCCAACAAACAAAGCACTCCATCTAGGTTTCCCAGAAAATGAAGAGGGGTTTGCATTGCCAAGAGTGCTTTCCTGATACAAATCAACAGGTGATTTGGCACCAGAACTGCTATTTGCTCACAAGTTTCACCTTTGCTTTCACAAAACAAAAGACAATACCCTTTCAATGCTACACTGCAAGGTGACCATATGGAAAGCAAGGTTTTATTTCACCCAATTCTTTTTCTCTCACAAAGTGGAGGAAAACTGCCAGCTATCACTGATACTCTCATGACCGCTAAAGTACAGATGTTTGGAGATGCCAAAACAGAAAGGAAACAACAGCACCACCACCAACAAAACCTAAAAAAGAACTTTTGCATAAAAAATGAGTATATACTTATCATAACTGAAAAAAGGTAAATGCATATTTCATTTATTTTCCATTAAACACAGAGAACCTAAACAAACAAAAATACTGATGTTTTGACTTAAGTGCTTACCAAAGCTAGCAATTACAAGGATCAACACAAACATGGCAAAAAGTGGAAAGATAAAAAAGATTTCCATTAATCTGATTTTTTTTTAATCTCCAAGAATGAGAGACTATGACCTACTTAAGTGAATAGTTAAAGGAACATACCCAATTAAAATATATTTTCAGGTATAAGATGGGAACAGAGTAACGTGAGAGAGACATACATGGTTCCCCAGAGAAGGGGAAAGGGACAAGAGACCCTGAACAAATTGTGAGCATGGGGGGGGATGGGAGAAAGAGGAGGGGAGAAGAGGCGGGGGGGGGGAGAGGAGAACATGAGGGATTAGGGAGATTGAGTGGGAAGATGAATAGAGGAGAGCAAGAAAAGAGACACATCAATAGAGGGAGTCACTATAGGTTTAAAAAGGAAGCTGGCACTAGGGAACTGTACAGAGATCCACAAGGATGACTCCAACTAGGAACCTAAGCAATAGTGGAGAGGCTACCTTAAATGCCCTTCCCCTATAATAAGATTGATGACTACCTTAATGCCATCCTACAGCCTTCATCCAGTCGCTGATGGAAGCAGAAGCAGACACCCACAGCCAAACAGAGTCAAACTCCTGGAATCCAGTATCAGAGAGGCAGGAGTGAGGAACAAAGGGGTCAAGACTACACTGGGAAAACCCACAGAAATAGCTGGTCTGAGCACGTGGGAACTCATGGACCCCAGTTTGACAGCTGGGGAACCAACATAGGACCAAACCAGGTCCGTTGAACGTGGGTGTCATCTAGGAGCACTGGGAAGTCTATGGGGCCTGTGGCAGTGGAACCAGGACAAATGGACTTTGGGAGCCCATTTCCCATGGAGGGATACTCTCTTAGCCTAGATACACAAGGGATAGCCTAAGCCCTGCCCCAAATGACTTGACAGATTTTGATGATCCCTCATTGAAGACCTCACCATTCTGGGAGAGTGGATGGGGGATAAGATGGGGGGGGTCTGTGGAGAGGGAATGGGAGGATGTGAGGGAGAGGCAACTGGGATTGATATGTAAAATAAGATTGTTTCTAATTTAAATACAATTTATTTAAAAAAAGAAAGAAAAAGATGGGAATAGAGTGCTTTTGTGAACTACACTAAGTTGGGGGAATTTTTTTTTATTATTTAACCTTTTACACATGTCACTCCCAGCTCCCCTCCCTCTCCTCCTCCCTCAGATCCCCACTCTTCCCAACCCCCCATCCCACTCCATCTCCCCTCTACTCCCCAGGGAGGTTAAGGGCTTGCATGAGGGATCTTCAGAGTCTGTCATATAATCCCGGGCAGGATCCAGGTCCTCCCCTATATGTCCAGGCTGAGAGAGCATCCCTCCATGTGGAATGGGCTCCCAGAGTCCATCTGTATGCCAGGAACAAACACTGATCTACTCTCCAAGGTCCCATAAATCACCAAGGCCTTCCCTCTGACACCCAGACTTGGGGCGCCGGGATGGGGTGGAGGGGGTGCCTGGATCAGTCCCATGCTGGTCTCTCAGGCATCAGTCTGGGGTCCATGCATTCCCCCTTGTTTAGGTCAGCTGCTCTGTGGGTTTTACCCACCTGGCCTTGACTCCCTTGCTCATCACTCCCTGCAACTAGGTTCCAGGAGTTCAGCTTGGCTTCTAGCTGAGGGTATCTGCTTCTGCCTCCATTAGCCACTGGATAAGGGTTCCAGGATGGCATACAAGGTAGTCATCAATCTCACTATCAGGAGAGGGCAACCAAGATAGCCTCAATGCCAGTTGGTGTCATTTTTTTTGATCTGTAAAGATCTCACTAGTGCCAGATCTCTCCTCCAACCCATAATGGCTCCCTCCATCATGGCATCTCTCATCCCTCTCTCCTCTACTCCTGCCCTGGCTCAACCCTCCTGCTCTCCAGTGTCCCCTTCCCTCCTCCTCCTCTCCCCCTCTCTTTCTCCCTTCTCCCTCATCCCCCTTCCCCCCTGATCCCAATCCAATTAGGAGATCTCCCATAACCCTTCTCTGGGTTACCATGTATATCTCTCTTAGAGTCCTCAACTTGGGGGAATGCTCATAGATATAATAAAGGGTTTTTTTTATGCTACACGGAGAAAGTAGAACTTTGAAATAAAGATGTTCAGACTGTTCATGTATGTTTCTTAGGTAGCACAGCTTGTATGAAGTCCCAGTTATCACACTAGCAAATGTCCCGTTCCATTTAAGCACAATGATGCATATAATTAAAAGGAAACTTTTTGTTTAAAATAAAACTGTAAAAATACATAATCTCTAGGGGGAGGCTGCATAAAACTTAGATCTTCGCTTAGAGCCTTGTTTCGCTCACAATCTTGTGTGCATGGTTCACTTTATTAAACATCTTTGGGCCCTAGCATCCACAAACACATCATAAGTAAGAGTGAGACATAAAGTCATCCTAATAAAAAACTCATTTCTGTCCTAAATTTATGTGAGTTCAATGACATTACTCCAGTATAAGAGGTATTTCTTTTCTTTGCTAAAATTATCAGTTAAGTAAAATAGGTACACATGTATACTACAGTAGTGAGTTCTTTCTCTTAATAGGAAAAGAACGTTCCTCTCTCCCTCCATCTCCCCTCCCTCCCTCTCTCCCATTATCTGTCTATTCTCTGATGCATATTTAAGAAGAGTTCCCATAGAAAATATTTTTATTTTTCCTGAATTAAATACAACATATCATTTCTCTACCATTTAATTTCTATTAAGAGAATACAGAATCGTTATGGAAACCCTATTAACTTTTGAAAAGAAACAAAAAGTCAGTAAAACCCCATTTAAAATTCAAATTTTCATTCATATATTTTCTTTCAGGAACTTTGAATTCCTGCTTCACTCCATCCTCACTTCCTTTTCCAGGGACAGTATCATGAATTCTACAGAGAAAGGAGTTTCTTCTCTCACCTTCCCCCCACCTGGCTTCTGAGGTAGAAGGTCCATAAGGCAGATGTGTAGATTACAGCAGGAGATTTTTGGATGTGATCAAGACAGTTCACCTGGGATACAGCTCTGTGGTTAAGTTTTCCAAGTGTAAAATAAAGTTATGACCTACCATGATGTTGGCAACGAATTTGGTTCTCATGGCTGAACAATGATAGCTGTTTTACATAAGACTTTTGAAAATGAAAGCACCTGTGGCACTAGCCAGAAAATAAGTGCAAGAATGGAAAGTCTTCCATGTGAATATTTAAACCACAGCAGACACTATCGATGCCCCGTTAATACACCTAGAGGGCCTAGATGGAATACATGGTACTTGACACCTTGGTGAATAAGAGAAGCTCGGTTGTTTGTATAAGGGAAGTCTTAGGGCAAATGTGCCATTGTCCCAAGTGCTGATATCCTGTGGCACCAACAAAGCAGAACCCTTGGAACCAGGGGCTAGGCAGGGCTGTGACAACAGGCTCCAGCCAGGCTCTGTGCATAGATAGGTCTCAGCCCACTAGGGTGGCTTCCCAAGGGGAGGAGGGCTCCTCAAATAGAGAAGACTGGATGCTGCATAGTGTATGAGCACTCCCTGCTGGTAGCTTATTTTGTGAATGAACTGATGATGGCCAGGAGGGCTACATGGGTTTTCTGTGAGGAGGCTAATGGAAGTACAGTAAGGTAGTATGTTTTAGGACACGTGAGTGTGACTCTGCTTAGGTTTAAATACCTGTAGATATACATCGAATGAGAAAGAGGTTAGAGGTGGTTACTAATAGAAAGAACTCAACAAGTGGCAAATACTATGTGTACAAGCTGGCTTATAACCATTTCCAAATATTAACATTATATAAAGCATACACTGGCATATGCACAAATATGTGGATGGAGAGAAAATGCAGCAGGCAGAGAATTGAATTTCCTCTAGTATACTTAACCCTCAGAAAAGCAATCCTTAGGACAGTTCAAATGTGCTTATAACATTAATGTTCTACTAGGAAACATCTTCCATAACTCTCATGGAGCTGCCTGCTATGCCCACAATACCATCATACCTTAGCCCCAGCAGGTGGTCTTTGTTAATCTGCACAGGCCTGTGGCTACAACCCTGATATTTTGCCGGTTCTCTGCTCTGTTAGGGTTCTTCTTTATCAGAAATTGAAGGTCAAAATGGCAGCCTGCTGAAAGCAGCAGTATTTCAATTGCAGGAATAACTTGCTTGTCATCGACTTGTTAATGCAATAGTCAGATATTTCTTTCACATGCACAGTATGAGCTAACTTCAGCAGATAAAGGGTCTAGAACTGGAAGATGCTGCAAACGCCTTAGCTTGGAGGAAGGCTTAGTGGAGCCAAAACGTCAGCAGGGCCTGTTTGTTCCATACTTTCCATCGGGCTCTGTGAACGAAATGTTAGATTACTGCAATGACAAGTTTGTGACAAGCAAGTCATTTTTGCAACTGGTGCGCTCCTGTTTTTATCTGTTTACCATTCAGACTTGTGAATGCCATTTCAAGCACTTACAGGATTTCTGGCTCCCATTAAGGGGAAATGGTTCCTCCATGTTTAGAATTTTCTGCCTCAAAGAGAATTACTACGCAATTATTTATTCCTGTGGTCACAGTGTCACACAAAAGCACTGGGGTTGTTTTGTTGGACTCTGAATCATGAAATGGAGTCCTGAGGATGGGATAGCTTGGAACTTCAGAAATTTCTCATCTAGTTTATTGGAATGACTACAAAGCAAGCCTGTGAGAGTCAATAAAATTGTGGCCAGCTTGAAATACCTTGTTCCTTTGCTCTGGGATCATATATCAAGGCCATATGCTTCAAGACACATAAACTCACTGGTAACAAGTAGATCCTGTGACACCAAGGCCTGGCTCTGCTGTAGACACAGACATGTGATCTAACATATGATAGTTTTGGTGACAAGGATAGCTTTGGCTGTTGAGCTAAATTTACAGGGCCTTCCTCTTGCTTGTCACAGGTAACTGGAGGACTAGTACAGCATTAGAAAACATTTTATCTGTGTGACAGAAAAGCAGTATCAGAATATGAAAGTTACATTGGGGATTATCCTTGTGCTGCCGTTTTCAGAGTAAATGAACCCCTGGTTGACTTAGACTCAAGAATTCTAGATCTTCTCATAAAAATTACAACATTCCCCACCAGAGGCTGATCAGTGACTTTTGGCAAGTCATTTTAGTTTCCCATGAGGAGGCTGGTGATAATAATAGAGTCCCCAACCCCTCTCCTCTTACATGCAATCCTCAGTGTTAGTATCATCCTTTAGAACTCATGAATAAGGACATTACTCTCTAAATGTCACAAAGCCTATGAGTTTGGATTTATATAGTCTACTGAATTTATAAATAATAGTTAAGTGTGACTCTTAAAGAACAAGAGGTTTTCAAGCAGAGACACAGACTTTGTATCTGGGGAAGGAGGTCAAAGATGGAACACAAGATAATATGTCAAGAGGTAGTGGTATAAATGGAAGCAGAGCTTAGACTAGGTAGCTACAAAACAATAGAAGAAAACAATAGTGACCCCTGTTGGATAAACATTTATGGTTGATGCAGGAGAGATGGATGGTTCAATGGTTAAGAGCATGGACTGCTTTCACAGAGGACCTCAGTTTGGATCCTAGCACCCGTATTGTTAAGGTGTCTAATGTTCTCTTCTGGCCTCTGTGGGCATCTAATGTTCTTCTAATGTTCTCCTCTGGCTTCTATGGTCACCTGCATGCACACACACACACACACACACACACACACACACACACACACACACCTGAAATAAAATCTAAAAAACATGGTCTAAATAATCCTTTGCCACATGTTACACAATTTACATATGTATTTAATCTTTTCATAACCTAGTATTACTTAAGTCTCAGTTTTTAATGGAGGAATTAAAGCCTAAGCATTTAAAGACTTTACTATAAATATGTAAGTTGCAGAAATTTGAAGCTAGTTTTCTTTACCTCCAAAGTATATGTATTCTTAACCACTGAAGAACTAAAGCCATTCCACTACCTTTATAACACTTCTCTTTGGTTCACTGGAAACCATTGGAAACCAGCTTGTAGTATGTTGTCACCATTCTTAGCCCTCTGGGAAAGCTGAGTTGCATCCTGGTGTCATTCCTTCCCCAGCTCTGACTCAATCTTGCTTCTGTGCACTGGGCAGGAGGTAACTGGTTCTAAGCCAATCACATATTTGTTGTGAATGGAAAGTGTTCCATGGCATCAGCTTGTGTCCATGCCAACTCCTTTCTCCTTCTGCATGTAGAGATCTTTAGTTTACTCCCAACGTATACTTCCAAGTTACCCTTCAGGAGTTTCTTATTGCCACCTATCTGTTATTCCTCTCTTGTAGTGGGAAGGGGTGGGCTCTCATTTCACCATTACAATAACTTGAGAACCAGCTGAACTTAAACTTTGTGTCTCTTTATTTCCATGTCTGCTGTGTTTCTCTTACACAATAGACCTGGCTCCTTCCCATTTGAATATAACTTAGAGCAGTGGTTTTCAACCTTCTTAATGCTGTGATCCTTTAATACAGTTCCTCATGTTGTGGTGACACCCAACAAAATTATTTCATTGCTTCTTCATAACTGTAATTTTGCTTGCAATAAATCTTAATGTAAATATCTAATATGCAAGATGTCTGCTACGTGACTCCCAGAGGGGTCATGACCCACAGGTTGAGAACTGCTAACTTAGAGGTATATAACTCAAACAGCTACCCCATCTTAAAATGAGTTTGTTCTCAAGTGAGTGAGACATGCTTCCTGAATATCACAGTCTTGTGGTTGTTTTCTTTGTATGGCAAAAAATGAGCTCTGTGACATCTACACTACGTGGCCTGGTGGCTTTTAAAAGTATGTTCAGAGTGGATTATGAGAGGTTGGTTTTTCTTCCTTAATGCTATTTCTACATTTACTATGTCTGAATTCTTAAAATTTGGTTCAGAAGACTCCCCCGTGTTGTAGAATTATAAGCTAACAAGAAAACAGTATGGCTGTGGATGCTAGGTAGCCAGGGGCTGGTCTATTTCATGATCTGGTGGCCAGGTCTACTCACAATGACACTTAGCCTCGGCTCAATAACCCTTGTACACAGCACATAATTGAAACAGGGTATAGATTGTCACGTTTTGTCATTCCCTCACCCAACATGAGTTGAATTCCACTCCACTTCCCTGACCAGCCTGAAAGGAATGAAGGTTAGTCAGTCAATCCTTTGTATGTTTCCTTTGTACACAGGTTATGCCCATGGTATTATGCTCTTAATCTTTTTAGTTACTTTCTATTCTGTACAAAATTCAGGCAACATCAGATAGATTAAGTGATATGGATATTTAGAGGGTGACCATACAGTTTATTGCTCAGATAGGGATAATTTAGAAGGAGAAAGGATCTTATGATAAATATATCAATACTATGGGCTTAACCAAAACTGTTCCAGGAAAACCTACACAGTCCCCTACCTGGCCTTCTTCCACAATCAATCTAGCACATATTGTAATTAGTGTGTTTAGCATGTTTCTCCCAGAAATCTGTGTGAATCCTTTAGAGATGGTGACATATTTACTGGTTTATCTTTAGTTCCTAGGTAGGTAGAAAGAGTGGTATATAGAACTACTTGAATTAAGGATATCTTTTACCCTTATAGCAATCTGTAGAACACTTTTCTTATTTCATAGCAAATACATAAAAAATATTGGGTTTATATTTAGGGAGGTGAATTGAAAATACTTTAATGTCACAGGAAGGGGATGGTTTAAATGATGGTCATTGACTTTGAATAATGACATCAAAAACAAGATTGAAATGTGATCAAGATTCCCTTAAAAGTCTATCATATTAAAAAAAACCCTATATATACAAAGTAATGCACTCTAGCTAAAAAAGTTTTATTTGTAGTAACTCAGCTATTACAGGAAATGATGGTAACATGTGGCCATTTCCAGCCTTCTCAAATGTTGGTGGCACTTTCACTGCCTTCACCCTGGTTAAGCACATTTAAAATTCCTGGTGTTGCTTACCCCCCCACAATAACAGTGAATCATGCATAAAAACACTGAATTTTGAAAATATATGTTCTTCAAGTTCAACACCCAAAGGAATAGTGATTTACAAACATTCAAAAGCTATAGTGTTTTGTTGTTGAGGTGATATTGCATCGTTCTTCTATATCTATTTCTTAAAATATAATTTTAAAGTAAACCCAATTTGACTCTACCAATGGTTTATACTATAAATGGCTTGCCTATACTGGAATCATGTTTCAGATCATTCAGGGGAGCACCAGCATCCAGCACTGGTTCCAGTGGCCAATCTTTCACTTCTACATTCCTCCACATTGACTCTGATTCCTCACTGGTTATTTCTTGAGAATTTCAAAGTGCTTGGCATGAAATAAATATGTTAGAAATTTTTCCCTTGTCATCACAGGCAAAATTCAATGGAAGTTTGGCTAGTTATATAGCGTGTATTATAACCCTAGCTTTGCCTTAGTTGAGAAGGGCTCTCACTGGGCTAATAATAAATACAACAAAGTAGGTATTGAACTCATGTCTGTCATCCCAATATTTAGGAGGTTGAAGCAGGAGGATTGCCATGATCTGAAGGCTATTCTGAAAAACGTAAAAATATAAAACAGCAACAACTAAAACAAACAAACAAACAAACAAAAAACCCAAATCAAAGCTAAATTCAAACAAGAAAAAAAAAAGATGTCATATTAAGGAGGTTCCTTGTCCTGCTATGACTTGACTGGCAAAAGGTTTCCAGGGATGGGAATTAGGTTTTTATGTCTTCAGCTTGCAACTAGAAGTATTAAATGGCTGTGCTCTGATGTGTGCTCCCCAAAAGGGAGGCTTCTTTTTGGTGGAGAGGAGACAATGAAGACGAATGTGAAGTACCATCACCTCCACATACTAAACTGAACTTGGGCATCATAGCAATTTTTCTGGGTAATCATCCACCATGCACCATTATGCAACAGGTTAATTTCGGACTAGCATTTTAAAATTGTGTTGGATATAAAAACAATGTCATTAATAAGAAGCTATTTGTTTCACTTACAGAAAAGAGATTACTTATTTTGATCTACTGTTTTCTCTATTTTAGATTGGGGTAATATATTCTAATAGATTTTTTCTATAAAAACCTATAATTTGTAAGAAGAATATGAGATGTTACACATCTAATATCAACCTTATTTATTCTTGTGAATACCTAATCAATTCTATTACTAGATTATAATTCTAAGGGATTCACATAGCTAACTTCATATTCTGCATTTCTGGTCACAGCACCTCCAACTTCTAGCTAAGCAGGTAGCTTGTAGGCCACCATGACATCATGAGGAAAACTACAAAGTATATAATTACTGCAGACAAGACATTTATTACACAGAAGTTTATAGCTGTTTCCAAAGTTTCTTCAAAAATTACAAGGCCAGAGACCTCTATTTTGCAATGTGTACATCAAAATTTTACCAAAAACTTATTTTAAAATAGATATGAGTCTAAAAACATTCTTTTAGTAGTGACACACCTCTTGCTTGGGTGTCAAGTAGACTTTTCAGTAAGACAGGGAGAGAATCGTAACAAACCATTCATTCACAAGCTAGTTACCAGAAATGATTGGTTATTGGCCCCCAAAGAGACAGACAGATTGCTGAGTAAAGGAAGCATAACTAGCAGTAGATTTGCTCCTGTTTGGGGGTGAGCTATTTTATATCTCAATACAGATTCCACTTTGCCTTAGATAGACCTTTATTTTTGCTTTTCTTTTTTGCTTTGTTTTGTTTTTCAAAACAGGGTTTCTCTGTGCAGTTGTGAAGCCTGTCCTAGAACTCCCTCTGCAGACTAGACTGGCCTCAAACTCACAAAGTTCTGCCTGCTTCTGCCTCTCCAGTGCTGGGATTAAAGGCGTGTGCTACCACTGCCCAGCTGTTATACAGATCTGCAGAATGATTCCCTCAGGTGTTCTTTGGAAAGCAAGCAGCTATTTCTTTTCTAGCAGGGTTCTCCAGAGCTCAAAGTCACAGGAACCTTCTTTGCTAAGACAAGGCTGGACATGTTCTTAGTACTTCTATGTATTTTTTCATCTCTCTATTTTCTCTCTGTGATCAGAAGACAACTTCTTAGCCTAAAAGATGATTAGTAACAACAATGGAAGCAAGTTACCATGTCATCCACAGAAAGTGCTAAAAATATTCTGTTATACCTTGATATACATACACATAAATAAATACATACATACATACATACATACATACATACCATCTTGTGGTTAATGCTGCATAGGGTGAGTGTATTGTTTGTTTGTGTGTGTGTATTGTGTATATACGGCCTCTTTTCTGAGACCACACAATTTAAGTATAAATTCAGGTAAGAATTTGTATGTGTTTCTTCAGTAGAAGTTGAATGTATTAGAATAGTATTATCTATGAATTAGAAATTGTGGGCTATGTCACAAATCCATGTATAACTACACTTCCCTTATGCTTATATCAATATTCACGCCTTTTTATTCCTAAAATTTTGGGGTGTGTTCTTATATTCTGATGGCTGGAACCCTTGTGATTTTCTTTGGTCCATCCTTGCTGTTCCCTAAAAGACAACCTCCTTCCTTTGGAGGTTTGTATTAGGAAGTTTATTATTAAGGATAAAAACTAACTGAGACCTGTTGAACTCTCATCTTCTTCATCCCCTTCTTTAAACTGCAGATTCCTGATGTAATCTTACCTCAAAGAAATGGCCAAGGGTTATGGTCAAAGGTTGCATAATGGGTCAATAAAATATAACATTTCAGTAACTAAGATGTCACACTAACATTGCTCTCTCTCAAGACCCTAAAAGGTCAACGTGCAGTTTAGGTTAGGCCATGGCAAAGTTGGTGTGACAATATCTTATGATTCAATGTATAAATAAATAAATAAATGGACCATTTCACTTAAATAGAGAAAACAACTGTGAAATATTTGCATTTTATAGTACAGCCTTATCTGTCAAATTTGCTAGTATCTCTTCTTCATGTAGATAACTCTCTATCAAAACATAGTAAAACACAAACTAAGGATAGATACTTCATTTAGAAGGTCCCATTAGCCTTAGAAATATATAATTATATTATTAAATAGCAGTTAACTCTGGACCAAATACCACATAATCTTCTCTTTGGTTTTAATGTCAGCCTTTAAAAAGTATTATTGACATATAACAACATTAACTAATATACATTTCAGTGATAGAATATAGTTTAAAAATATAATGCCAATATATCATTGTCTCATATATTATAAACCTTACCAAATCCAAATTGTACAATGGAATCTTTTACATTGGTTTTCACAAGAGTACCCTTTGAAGACTCATATTTTTATATAGGGGAAAATTACATCATATAAATAAGGAACACTGGAAGGTGCAGAAGGCACATGTAAGACGCCTGCATACTGTCTACCACGTGTCGCCAGTTGTGAAAGCTCTGACATGCTAATATCCACTCATTCGGACTTGTTACAGAGGCACTAAGAGCATGATGGCTGGCAGGCTCTGCATTTAAGTGCGGTTATCAAGGCCCCCAAATATTGACAGAGTGCCAGATCCTAAGAAGCTATTGATGTACACAGCCGACCACAGCTCCAGACACCTCTCAGACAGAGCCTTTAAATGTCACAGATAAATGAATTTTCATGAAACTGAGAGAGAATGGAAGAGCAAGAAGAAAGAACACAGAATGAGAAGTAGGTAAAGAAATGAAAAAATTGCCACCATAAGGCTGACAGGAAGACACATGCATCTCATCCCTAAAGCTCAATCAGAGATCTTTACAAAGGATGTAAGAACAAGCCTTCCAGATGCATTGTGCTACCTAAAAATACAGCACCTTTAATCATTTCACTGTGTATTTAAAAACTTAAGTGAGATGCATGTTGCAGAACAGCTTTGAAAAACTATTCTTACA
Organism: Mesocricetus auratus; assembly: GCF_017639785.1. Lineage (NCBI taxonomy): Eukaryota > Metazoa > Chordata > Mammalia > Rodentia > Cricetidae > Mesocricetus > Mesocricetus auratus. Next base: position 48,451,724 of record NW_024429192.1, read on the forward strand.
CAAAGTGTGGTTTAAATACAAATAATGTTTAATTCAGCCAGAAAACAAATTCAAAATAAAATAAAGGAGTCACAGACAAAAATAATCACAGGAAACATCCCTTAAGCAGATCTTAATGTAGATTTAAGGTTAAAAGTCAAGGTGCTATGAAGTTCAGCCCTTGCCAAACCTCAGTTGTATCCTTGGACAGTTTCTTTTTCAGGGTCCCACAGAGAGTAGTGACATCTACTATGGTTTACCTCTTCAGCTTTTTCCTGTTTTCCCATAGAAAACATCTGTTTGGGAAGTGTATTAGGAAAAGCTATGAATTGACACATGACAATATCAGAAATGAAGCAAGGCTCTAACAGTATCAACTAAGTGTTCCTTAGAAACCAAGTGCAACCCAATACATTAGAAATGGAAATGAGGGTTTTTCACTTTCAAAGTCTTCCATCTGCTGAGGGCACCTTCTCTTGACCTTGATACATTGTGTCATTAAAAGCAGTCACACTTTCAAGGTTAGACTGTGGCTTGCTTGTTCATTTACTTTCCTGTATTAGATTTGCACAACTTTCTCATTTATTCATATCAATCATACAAATGCCCACAAACAAAATTCTTCCCCAGTTAAAAACATATGGGCAGATTTTTAAAAATCTGCAGCAAAATGGCTTCACAAAGCCCCCCCAACTGCTTTTGTACTAGAATTACAGTAAACCCTGGTATAAGAATGTTTCTGCATCTGGTTCTCTCTCTCTGCCTTGAGTATTTAGGACATCATCGGGCACTTTAAGAACAAATGTCTGTAGCTGAAACACTCAATAAAGGTTTTGGTTTTTTTTTTGTGTGTCAACTTTTCAGTGATTTATTCTCACTGCCTTTCTTTATTGTGTTGGGAGATAAAATGGAAGAATTCAGATTTTCTGACATGGGAAAAATAATTATTCCCCCCCCTTTAAAAAGGCTTTTATTTTGAAGACAAAAATCAGTTTTAACTCAAATGGAAATTGCAGTAAAATCTCAGACACTGTAATCAGTGAAGGCATTAAAACTCTCCAGAACTATGAGAACTTCCATGTGAGTCCATAATCTATCCAGGATCATAAAGACACATTATCTGCTTTGCCTGTGGCCACCCTGACATTTTATATTGCAAATCTTTACCCTGAAGCATTAAGGCTCAAGGTAATCTTTTGTGACATGTCACATATACACATACATATTGTCATGGACACTACTTTCTTCTGTGATCATACAGTAAACAGAGAGGTTTGCGGTAATTTTAGTCTAAAATCTAGCAATTGCTCTAAAAAGGCTGTTGATTTTCTCATAATGTAATTTGAGGTAGACAAAAATATATATTGCATAATTCCTTTTGTTTCAATAAAATAAGGGGACATTTATATACTAACAAATACATAAACATTTTTTTCTAGGGAGATACAGAAGACACTTGTATTATAAGGAGAGTCAAAAGGAGAATTTTACTTCTACTTATATATTTTTCTGCTGTTTTTCAACCATTTGCTTGAAAGGTAAACAACATAGTTACCTGGCTGGCAAGGTCATGAGGTATGTTTTTCTTTTATTATTTTCTCAGTGTTGGAAACTTTAATATGTAGTATATAATGACAATTTCAAAATTAAGTTATTTAAATGTAATTGTGAATTATTATTGAATGAGCATAACATCTAAGCTTTAAAATATAAGAAGAGACATTGTAATTTCTCATCTGATACAATCTTGAATTTGTGGTAGGGAGTGACTAGCTTGCAAATTATCTTCTCCTTTCTCAATCAGGAGGAAAAAGTATTTTCATCCCATAGTATGGTGGGTGGGAAAGAAATCCACATGTTCCCACATGTACTCTAGACATCATTCCACAGTGGTGCTGAGGTCTGTCATGCCTACGGCAGACAGGCGTTCTCTCTCTCTCTCTGTCTCTATCTCTTTCTCTCTCTGTCTCTCTGTCTCTGTCTCTCTGTCTCTGTCTGTGTGTGTGTGTGTGTGTGTGTGTGTGTGTGTGTGTGTAAGAGAGAGAGAGAAACAGATATAGAGGAGAGACAGCACAGCATGCAGGATTACAAGTACAATGTAACATATTTCTAGGACTCCATTTTCCTCACCTCTACAATGGATAGCACCTATCAGAGGTTCACTGGGGGACCCCAATGAGCTAATATGATGGCAATACTTAGTATGCCTAAAATAAAGCATTATTATTATTATCACGCAAGCTTTCTTTTGCATAATGGATGTGCTCTTGAGGTGATTACGAAAATGTATAAGCTGAACTTCTATTATCAAATCACAGAGCAGTTACATGGTACACCAATGGGGACTGTGATGGCTCTTGGTGGCAGGCTGCGTTCAGGTAGAGGCTGAGTCTTGGGTTTTGCTGGAGTAATCCTTGGGCTGGTGAGACTTTTAGGTCTTCTTTGTTCCCTTTCCTCAGGCTCCCTGGTCCGGTAAGCCCTGACTTCTTCCAGCAGCTTCCAAGGTAATTCCCTTCCCTCTTGTCCAGTTTTATAAGGCCCATTGGGGCACTTAAGCATCAGTTCTGCTTCACTGGGGCCCTAACCCACAGGGAACTCCGTTTATGTGAGCTTCACAATTAGGTAAAATCCCAAGCACTCACTTTGCATGCACTTTCAGTCATATATATTAATGATACTTGTATTAGCTTCATTATACTCATTCCGTGAGAAGGCTTCAGGGTTGGGAACTCTGTCTTCTACTTTCTTGGAAACCCTACACTTAATAGTGAGGCCTATAAATAAAACAAAACCTTAAATAGTTCTGACTTCACCTTCAACTCATAACTGAACCTGACTCTGGGACTGAAGAGCTATTTTCTCTCTTTGGTCTCATCAGCTATGAGAGTGTGTCGGGTTACTGACTGGGGTGAAGTTTATACACCCATAATGCACCAGATGCCAACAACCTGCTTCATTTGAGAGCTCACTCTTTTTTCTTGAGCTATCTAGATTTTCACACGAGTTAATTCCTTAACTTTTCTTCCTCTCAGAACACCCCTTTATTTGTGGAATATATCCAGAAAGAATGGAATTTACAAAATAAACTATCTGCTGCTCAGACCTTGGGAAATAGTAATGTTTGAAAATAGCAAATACAACTTATTGGAATATAAAAGCCAAATTACATGGAATTGTTTTCTTATCTTTTTTCTTGGGAGTGGGTAGAGATGAAACAGGGTTCTTAAGTAGTCCATGCTGGCCTCCAGTTCCCTATGTAGCCAAGGATGACCTTAAACACTTAATCCTCCTGTTTTTACATTCTAGTTGTGGTATCACAGGTGGTGTTGGGTATAAAACCCAGTACTTTGTGTAAACCAGGTAAGCACTCTACCAGTAGATCTTAACATATCCTCAACTCCTGTTTATTATCCTTATAATTAGTGTGGGAAACAAGGTCCAACCTTAGTATGCCAACAGTGACCTATACTGAGAAAGGTCACTGTAACAGTACACTTTTATGAGATAGCTTGGGATCTCTAGTTCAAGAACACTCTTGTACTAAAAGAAGAACTTGATCCATGTTCCCTGAAAATGCTGTTCGCTGCATAATCTGGCAGTTTAAGAAGCCACCAGAAAGTTTCTGGGTCTTGAAAAATCCAAACAAGGTACACCTGTACTGTATTTAATATTTTGTCATAAGCATTCAGCAGAATATATTAAAAATTACCTTCGTTTTACTCTTGCTTATATTCTTATTTCTGTCCTCTTCTCTCCATGTTATGTTACTAATAAAGATAAAAATGGGTGACAACTGGTAACAAAATAGCTAGATACTTTAAATAAACATCTAGATAAGACTGATGTGGTTCATAGTTTCACAAAATGGCTAGTAAATGGAGATTCCAGATGGAGGATGCTTTAGGCTAAGTATTGGAAGATTCTTACTATTTCAAAAAATTAGATTAAGAAAGTAATTTTCAGCAGAGTAAACAACACCACAAAGGTTAGTCAGTCATCTACTTTGTGAAATGGAATAGTGGTACAGCACTTGAGGATGTAAGCAGGCTAGATTATGGACCAATGTGACAATCATTGCTGTCAGTAATCATAGACTGAGAAAGTGCAGTCAGCAACTGCACTGCTCCTCCTTTTAAGAGACAGCAGTATACTGCTTCCTGGCCTCTGACTCTTCAGGCTCCACAGGGGAGATGCTACATCAGTATTGGAAGAAAGGCCTATCCAATGGTTCTTACTCGATGATTACCATGACTCATCCTTTGAGGCTAATCATATCACAGGATTTGGACAAGAATCTTGCTGGCTCCTAATCATATCAGCATTGGTCCTTCACTTTCAATGATAAATTCTTCCGCATTGCTTAAAGGTGGATAGTAAGGGTGGCTGATGGAATTCTGAGCACAAGGCGAGTTAGCCATAGACAAGTCTGACAAAGGCTGTCATGACTGATTAGTCACACATATCTCTCTCCATACCCCTGTGACACAGAAAGTCATTCCACTGCAGGGGTCACTCGAAGATTCTCTCCTACACCTCTTGAAGATTACTGCTAAATGTTTAGGGGTTTCTGATTCCAGTCATCACAAAAAAATGCCCCTTTCCCAGTGCTTCCTACAATCTATTCATTGCTTTGTTTTGCCTATTTGAAAGAGTCTCATTCTGTAGTCCAGGCTGGCCTCAGATTCATTATATAATTCAGGCTGGCCTCAAACTCACAGCAATACTCTTGACTGATCTCCTCTTTCTCTTCTTTATTGTTCGCTATTATACTTACTTTTTGTGATAATTTATGTGTGTACCAATTAATTATTCTGACTTTCTGATCAAAATGATAGCTTTTAAAGTAGGGATTGTGTCTCACTGTGGTTTTACTTGTTATTGTTTCTCTAGCATCTACAATACTTGACAAAGGGGATTGCTTTTTTTATTTTTCTATGTGATGATTTCTCAGGGTAAGAGCTATGGCTATCCAGGAACTTGCTTTGTTAACCAGGCTGGTCTTGAACAGAGATCCCCTGCTTCTGTTTCCTGAGTGCTGGGACTAAAGGCGTGTGCCACCACTATGAGGCCAAGAGGATTGTTTTTTTTTTTTTTTCCTTCGAGAAAGGATTTCTCTATGTAGCTTTATAGACCAGGATGGTCTTGAACTCATAGAGATCCGCCTGCCTCTACCTCCTGAGTGCTGGGATTAATGCATGCAACACCTCTTCCAGGGTGAGGATTGCTTTTTAAGGACAAGGGAAAGGTTAGGAAACATTAACTGGGTATGGAAAAAAATGGTTTTTGCACGAACCTCTCTCCCCAAGCTCATTACTCCATACTTTGAAAATATCACCAACTAACTCATGAACTTTTTATAGAGTTCAGATATTTTTAAAAATACTACTTTCCTTATTATTACTGAAATAATCATATTCTCTATTTTTATACATATAAGAAAGATGACAGAGGATATCAGCACTGGTCTTGGATTTATGATCGTCCTCTGCCTCCCACAAACAGGCATTTGCTACCATGTTCCGTCAGGTTTTTCAAACACACACACACACACACACACACACACACACACACACACACACACACACACACACACGTGGTATATGTGAGGTATCTTCCTCAATAACTCTGAACCTTATTGATTTACTTAGAGACAGAGTCTGTCACTGAACTGGAGCTCACCAATTTGGTGAGAGTGTCTGGTCAGCTACCCCCAAGGAGCCTCATCTCACCTCCACAGAGTGGGGAGTAAAGGTGCTTACACTGTGCCTGGCTCTCTGTGTGAGTTCTGAGGATCTGAACTCGGGGACTCAAGTTTGCTTGGCAAGTGCTTTACGGAATGAGCAACTACCCAGCCTGAACACTCAATTTTTAAAGCGTGGAAAATATTGTCTACCAAACTAAACAGATTTAAGACAAATTTAAGGACAATGTTCTATAAAAGTGATATGAAAAATGGCACAGTAATGATGCAATGCTGCCTCAGTTCCAGAGGGTTCCAGTTTTAATCACTGGCATAGCCAACATTTGGTAAATGTGGTAAAGCTGTATTTGGATCCCTTATACCATTCTTCTCTTTATATCTTTGCAGAATTCTTAGGATGCTATTAAACAGCTGACTCACCCTATGTCTTAAGGAGTTATCATTAAGATGTTAAAATAACATTAAAATGTGAACTGGGATGTATCCTCCTGGGAAGCTTAGGGTGATTTCCCATGTTTTGTTCTCCGGGTGTTGAATGTAAATGAGAGATGTCCACTTGTTGCTATAGAAGAAGAAAATACAGTTCTTGAGGAGTTTAATTGTATGAGCCTCTGAAAAGTCAGTATGTCTTTATTAAAAGACAATATTTATCAAGCTTCTAAGGCACTCATGTGATGGTTTTAGTATGTGAGAAAGGTTATTAAGGAGAAATCACCTTAACTGGCAGGTTGCAATTAATTGTCATATAGCAGCCACCCCAGTTTGTAATAAGTCACATGTTTTTTCACTAGTTAGAAATTACCGCATCACTCATTTGACCGGTTCCAAGAGGTTTTTCATGTTATAGTGAGTATTGTTTGGAACAATGTAGACATCATGGAAAGGAGCAGGAATAAAAGTTCCTATGTTTGGCTTCCATTTTCTTTGTTTCTTTACTATTTTAACAAAAAGAAAACCAGTAAGTTATCCATGTTGTCAAAGAATCTCATTCTGAGTTCTGCTTTCCTTAGGAGATGATTTTAGAATGAGGAAGTAGGGATGAAAAGAATATCAATTCATTCATTCACACTAAGCAAACACCCACTATGTCCTACCTACCTTGATAGTAGTACTAATAACAAGATGAAAGACACAGTTTCTGTTTTAAAATATTTCTGTGTTGTGAGGAAAAGAAAAAATAAATATCCAACTAATTAGAACATAGAGCGATAAGCACTTGTAATTAAGTTAAGCATCAATCTCCAGGGGAGAGGAAAGGTGTAGGACTCTGCCTTTTAATGAAGAAGATCAATAAAACGTTTTGAGGAGATGGTGGCTTAATGAAACCTGAAGGATGGAAAGACATATAGATCATAGTGGATGGAGGGGAACACCAGGTAAATGCAACTGAAAATATTAAAATGGGCCAGAGCAAGGCAGAGTGTGCCCACTGAGGAAACCACAAGTGGTTTTAGATAGCCAATGTAATGTCTTGAAGGACTAGAGCTAAGACTTAATGCTCCCCAATGTTGGGATGAAGAACCACTTTAACCATGGTGTTCAGGGAGGGCTAAGCCCGAATGAATAGTAACAGGCATCCAGGCAGAGTGCAGGGACTGTTCCGGACAGAGAAGTTACTACTGTCAAATGTCTATTTCAAGAAATGGCTAAGGAGCTAGGGGCACGGATTCCTGGTTGTCAGCAATGAGCAGACTGTTCCCAATATGATTCCCCTGACTATTATCTAATTTCTTTTGTTGTCTCTGGAACCATGGCTCCTTCCCATCAATGAATTCATTCAGTCTCCGTAATCAACTCTGATTAGTGTTGTTTAACATCAATCTTTCCCACTTTTTCAAAGAAAGATACCAATCAGTTGCTGCACACCCCTGCTTGTTAAAAGCACCACCTCTCCTGCTGACTTACCATTCTCTTAATCAAAAGGGCAGGAGGAAACTGTTGGGATTCACTTTTCTCTTTTTTTCTTTCAAAGTACACAAATGTCAACTTCCTCAAGGATGTTTGGCACAGCTGAGTTCAGTCATATAAGGTACAAAGTCAGCTTGATCAAAGGTTGCAGGCAGCCCACTGCTAAAATGGAGGGAGAAAAGGAAATCACAGACTTCCCTGAAGTGTGAATGAGTGCACGGGCCACAGTCATATGTGTATTTACACTGGAGACGTGCTGAGCCAACAAAGGAGTATAGGAAACATGAACTCTACCAGGACACTTTTCCATCTTCCCCTGTGAACCTGGAGCAGCACTGGATGCCTCGGTAGACTACTGCTATGCCCATCCGAGCTGTTTCTATATAACTTTATAGTGACCCTCAGCCATGGCCATTTTGTGTATGCTAACATTTTACATATGTCAAATATGGGTCTTCTATATTTAGCTAAAGAGTATAATTTTCCTTCCCTTTCTGGATTCGTATTTGTTTGTACCTAGAACATGCAATCAGCTTTAGGCTGGCAAGATGATTCCTAGATTTGAGATGGAAAGGCCAAGATTCTTCAACGAAAGCTCCTGTTCTCTAGGGATAACATACTGTCTTAGTTACTTTTCTATTGTTGTGAAGAGTCACCATGGCCAAAGCAACTTATAAAGACAGCATTTAATTGGGGGCTGCTTACATTTTCTGAGGGTTAGTCCATGGTTGGAAGCAAGTGGCTGGAAGGCAAGGAGCAGTAGTTGAGAGCATTCATCCTGATCCAGAGATAGAAGAGCATTCATCCTGATCCAGAGATAGAAGAGCATTCATCCTGATCCAGAGATAGAAGGCAGAAAGAGCGCAAGACCCGACCTAGTCTGGGCTTTTGAAACCTCAAAGCCCATCCCTAGTGACACGCTTCCTCCAGTAAGGCCACGACTCCTACAAGACCACAGCTCCTAATCCTTCTCAAAGAGTTCTACCAACTGGAGTCCAAACATTCAAATATATGAGTCCATGGGGGATAGTCTCATTCAAACCACCACAGGGAGACACAGGACTGGGCATGCTTCACAGCTGACTTTGGGAACCTTAGGTATAAGGATATCTGGGAAACAACTCCATAAACAAACCTTGGCCACATCACTCACATATCCTTCATTCATCACCAGTAACTCATTTTAATGTTTTTGTTGTCTCTGAAGCTGGTGAAGACGTATAGTAAACCACAAACTCAACATTGTTTTTAATGCTTGATAAACATCCACTGACATTTTTAGTGATCTATCAGTAACAAAACATCAAACAATGATTACTCTAGCTCATTTCCAAAGAAACACCAACCTATAATTCCCAATATTGACCTCTAATTAAATATTTATAAGTATTTGCTTAGTCAACATTCTTTAACTGTATTGAGAGTACACTGTCATCATATTGATCAGATTACTAATTTCCATGCTGCTAGGGATGATCTAGAGGAAAACGAGCCTGCCTTTAATTATTTCAGGGATAATGCTTATGACAATGATAATACCAACCAAACAGGAGTAAACAGGAAAAGAAACTGCCTATCTTAGTGAAAAATCTGCCTTCTGACCCTTTGAAAGGTCCATTACACCATCTCCTCTCACTGGTAAATCAGTCTCTTTCCTTACCCTTTTGGAAAATACATGCAGAAACATTAACATGTGCTTACCTCTAGCACATTTCAGTTAACACTGCTATTAAACAGATACCAAGCTAAGATACAGAAGTATTTCTGTTGCCTCTTTTGCAATAATTTCACAAAGCTGAAGAAAATTTAATTTTAAGGAACAGAACAGTACATGCCCTTACATAAGCATTAGAGGAAGAGAAAATGGTGATAAAGAATATCTTTTAATTGTGGCTGTGCTGTAGTGATATTCACAATTAATTTCCACTATCAAATTAAACTGGTAAAAGAACTTAGAGTAAACACACAAGTCTGTTGTGGTTACCTTGGTCTTTTGTAAATGAAGTAATTATAAATTTATTTTACTGTCTATTTTTTTCTTTTCTCTAGGTCAAGAAATATATGACTTTCTTCATAGGAAATAATGTACAGAGAGATTGCAAAGGTCAGTTATGAATATAGCAGAGAAAATGATTGCAGCTAAAATGAGCACCTAATGTCGTAGATTGTTTTCCCTAGAAGCTGGAAGTATAGTAATATTCTACTGGGATAGAATGTATCTCTTGAGTGGGGTAGAAACTAAGAGACAGTGAATGATGTAGCAAGCAACAGGAGTGATCCTTTACATGGCAGGATCCACAAGAGTCAGGGAGCAAAAGCATAACATAGCAGATAGTGTCTGCAGATAGCAAAGAGGTACAGACTCTGGATTATGCTTATTTTAAAGAGTCTACCCCTATTGGCTACCAGAACATTAATAGTCAACATTTGATGGGTCTTTTTTAATTATGTCAAACACAACTTCTATTTTCCAAAGTTAGGTGGGAACTAGTAAGCTCTCCATACCCTGAGACTCAAATGATAAAGCCTCAGCAATAGCAGCAGCAGCAGCAGCAGCAGCAAAAGCATAGCTTTGATCAGCAGATCCTACCCAGGAAGAACCATGCCATGACTGTTCCCACTGACAGATAAATACAGATGTGTGTCAACAAATACATATTTATGTATATCTACAGCTCCCTCCCTCAGACATACAGAGAACATGTAACAACTTCCAATGGTATAACACATACACCCACCAATGGAATGGGAATTGTTACTTAAACAAGTGTGTGAAAGGCAGAATCAATATGCATATCTTAACATCAGTTGTGGGTAGAAACATCTCATTCCATTGTAGGCCCATCAGTTTTCTGTTCATAAAGTCCTTCTTTAATTTTCTAAATAGTCTTCCTATAAATGGTGCTCTTCTGCACTATGTAAACAGACATGATAGACAAGCAATGTTATATACAAATTCTATGTATCAATTGGTGAACAAAATCAGGCCCAGCATATACTTGCAACTCGCCATCTCGGGAGGTATAAATTGGCAGTGAATTAAGCATTTTTTAATCAGAAACTCAGCATTTAAAGCAGAAATTCATAGAGCTTTCTCCATCTTCAAAATTCATGAAATTATGAAGTCAATAGATGTGTCCTCTGCTTTTCTGTGAGCACAAATGTTGCTAGATTCATAGAAGACAGATAGAACATGCAAGACTCCTTCTGCATGGAGTTCTGACTAGGAAAGTAGTGAATGGTAATCTTTAAAATCACCATAAAGTAAAATAGGTTTCTTACTTTAAGTTAGTAACAAAGAAAAACATTTACACAATTTTTGGGCAATTAAGAATTCCACATAGAAATTATATATCCAACAAGTCATTCTTATTAAAAAAATGTTAGAATTGTACAAAAAATGTTAGCTGGATGCATGCAAGTAATGATGTGCGAATGCAATAAGAGTAAGTCAGTAAGTGTTACTTCTGCCAGTTATATCCCAGAATGCTCTGGGAATGCCTGACTGTGTCTAAGGTGTAATAGCAAGAGTTTGAGGTGGCTGGATGTTGGTGGTGCACGCCTTTAATCCCAGCACTCGGGAGGCAGAGGCAGGCAGATCTCTGTGAGTTCGAGGCCAGCCTGGTCTACAGAGCAAGTTTCAGGACAGCCTCCAAAACAATACAGAGAAATCTTGTCTCGGGAAAAAAAAGAGTTTGAGGTGTTCTTGACAAACTTACTGCAATAATATCTCTCCTGAATTTTATTTTTGTTGCTTACTTAGCTGAACTGAAGAAAGGAAGGAAACAATTTATACTGAGTATAGTTAGGAACCTAGACTAAATGCTCCCTCAGAAACTCCTTTGTGGATCATCAGGGCTCTGTGATCTGTGAAGTTGTCCAGAAAATCATTCATGAGACTGGAGAGGATCTGTTTTTGCTTCTGAGTATATGCTCCAAGCTGTCAAACTTCAAGAGTTGTTTAAGAGCATGACAGAATAGTGCCACTATCCATTGGAAGCCTGAGTGAGTCTGGGTGCTTATCCCCTAATATAGCTCAGTCCATGAGGAATAAAAGACTTCATGAAAATCACACCAAAAAAAGGTGGGAGGGCAAGAATTTAAGAAGTATGTTACTGTCAAAGTTATAGTTGGGTGTGATAAGGATTAGGGGAGCTAAAGAAAAGACATGGAAAGCGCTGTGTTTTCGGAAATATCGAATTTTTTTAATCTCTCAATTGTGAATGTGCTTTACAATTTAATTACTGCAATGGCTTTGCATTCAGAGTCTCCAACTAGCTTCAACTTTCTCAGTCTACACGCTATACTGCAGTCACATTAACTCCTTGAACATTACTTTTACTCTCTTTGGCTGTGTCTGTTAAAGGTTTGCTATTGAGTAAGCGCTTACTGTGTTCTGTGGCAGAGTCATTGCTGTCACCACACAAACAAAACAACCTGAACTCCATTTGACTTTGCAAATCTAGGCTCCAATATTCAACAACATGGAGCTTATTTCT